>NC_090444.1:970569281-975569281 GCF_031143425.1 Pleurodeles waltl
GTCCCACGTTGTGTTTTGGAGCATTTCCTATTGCCGGCACTATGCCGACCCACACAAGTGAGGTACCATTTTATATCGGGAGACTTGGGGTAACACTGGGCTGAAGGAAATTGTGACTTCTCTCAGATTCCAGAACTCTCTGTCACCGAAATGTGAGGGGAAAAAGAAGTTTTTTTTAGCCAAATGTTGAGGTTTGTAAAGGATTCTGGGTAACAGAACCTGGTGAGAGCCCCACAAGTCACCCGCCGTCTTAGATTCCCCTAGGTCTCTAGCTTTCAAAAATACACAGGTATGGTAGGTTTCCATAGGTTGCTAGCTGAGCTAGAGGCCAAAATCCACAGGTAGGCACTTTGCAAAAAACACCTCTGTTTTCTGTAGAAAAATGTAATGTGTCCACGTTGTGTTTTGGAGCATTTCCTGTCATGGGCACTATGCCTACCCACACACATGAGGTGCAATTTTTAACGGGAGACTTGGGGTAACACTGGGTGGAAGGAAATTTGTGGCTCCTCTCAGATTCCAGAAAATCTCTGTCACCGAAATACGAGGAAAAAGTGTTTTTTTAGCCAAACTTTAAGGTTTGCAAAGGATTCTGGGTAACCAGAGCCCTGGTGAGAGCCCCACAAGTCACCCCGTCTTGGATTCCCCTAGGTCTCTAGTTTTCAAAAATGCACAGGTTTGGTAGGTTTCCCTAGGTGCTGGCTGACCTAGAGGCCAAAATCCACAGGTAGGGCACTTTGCAAAAAACTCCTGTTTTCTGTAGAAAAATGTGATGTGTCCACATTGCGTTGTGGGAGCATTTCCTGTCGCGGGCACTATGCCTACCCACACAAGTGAGGTACCATTTTTATCAGTAGACTTGGGGGAACCCTGGGTGGAAGGAAGTTTGTGGCTCCTCTTAGATTCCAGAACTCTCTGTCACTGAAATGTGAAGAAAAGTGTTTTTTTACCCACATTTTGAGGTTTGCAAAGGATTCTGGGTAACAGAGGTCCTGGTGAGAGCCCCACAAGTCACCCCATGTTGGATTCCGCTAGGTCTCTAGTTTTCAAAAATGCACAGGTTTGGTAGGTTTCCTTAGGTGCCGGCTGAGCTAGAGGCCAAAGTCCACAGGTAGGCACTTTGCAAAAAACACCTGTTTTCTGTAAAAAAATGTGATGTGTCACGTTGTGTTGTGGAGCATATCCTGTCGCGGTGGCACTATGCTGACCCCACACAAGTGAGGGTACCATTTTTATCGGGAGACTCGGGGGGAACACTGGGGTTTAAAGAAATTTGGGGCTCCTCTCAGATTCCAGAACTCTCTGTCACTGAAATGTGAGGAAAAAATGTTTTTTTAGCCAAATTTTTAGGTTTGCCAAGGATTCTGGGTAACAGAACCTGATGAGAAGCCCCACAAGTCACCCCGTCCTGGATTCCCCTACGTCTCTAGTTTTCAAAAATGCGCAGGTTTGGTAGGTTTCCCTAGGTGCCGGCTGAGCTAGAGGCCAGAATCCACAGGTAGGCACTTTGCAAAAAACAACTCTGTTTTCTGTAGAAAAATGTGATGTGTCCACGTTGTGTTGTGGAGCATTTCCTGTCGCAGGCACGATGCTTACCCACACACGTGAGGTACCATTTTTTATCGGGAGACTTGGGGGAACACTGGGTGGAAGGAAACTTGTGGCTCCTCTCAGATTCCAGAACTCTCTGTCACCAAAATACGAGGAAAAAGTGTTTTTTTAGCCAAATTTTGAGGTTTGCAAAGGATTCTGGGTAACAGAGCCTGGTGAGAGCCCCACAAGTCACCCCGTC
This sequence comes from Pleurodeles waltl, assembly GCF_031143425.1. Classification (NCBI taxonomy): domain Eukaryota; kingdom Metazoa; phylum Chordata; class Amphibia; order Caudata; family Salamandridae; genus Pleurodeles; species Pleurodeles waltl. The sequence continues at coordinate 970,571,074 of NC_090444.1, forward strand.
TTGGATTCCCCTAGGTCTCTAGTTTTCAAAAATGCACAGGTTTGGTAGGTTTCCCTAGGTGCTGGCTGAGCTAGAGGCCAAAATCCACAGGTAGGCACTTTGCAAAAAACACCTGTTTTCTGTAGAAAAATGTGATGTGTCCACGTTGCGTTGTGGAGCATTTCCTGTCGCGGGCACTATGCCTACCCACACAAGTGAGGTACCATTTTTATCAGTAGACTTGGGGGAACCCTGGGTGGAAGGAAGTTTGTGGCTCCTCTTAGATTCCAGAACTCTCTGTCACTGAAATGTGAGGAAAAAGTGTTTTTTAGCCAAATTTTGAGGTTTGCAAAGGATTCTGGGTACAGAGCCTGGTGAGAGCCCCACAAGTCACCCCATATTGGATTCCGCTAGGTCTCTAGTTTTCAAAAAGGCACAGGTTTGGTAGGTTTCCATAGGTGCCGGCTGAGCTAGAGGCCAAAATCCACAGGTAGGCACTTTGCAAAAAACACCTCTGTTTTCTGTAGAAAAATGTGATGTGTCCATGTTGTGTTTTGGAGCATTTCCTGTCCCGGGCACTATGCCTTCCCACACAAGTGAGGTACCATTTTTATCGATAGACTTGGGGGAACACTGGGTTGGAAGGAAGTTTGTGGCTCCTCTCAGATTCCAGAACTGTCTGTCACCAAAATGTGAGGAAAAAAGTGTTTTTTTTAGCCAAATTTTGAGGTTTGCCAAGGATTCTGAGTAACAGAACTGGGTGAGAGCCCCACAAGTCACCCCGTCCTGGATTCCCTTAGGTCTCTAGTTTTCAAAAATGCACAGGTTTGGTAGGTTTCCCTATTTTGCCGGCTGAGCTAGAGGCCAAACTCCACAGGTAGGCACTTTGCAAAAAACACCTGTTTTCTGAAGAAAAATGTGATGTGTCCACGTATGTGTTGTGGAGCATTTCCTGTCGCAGGCACTATGCTTACCCACACACGTGAGGTACCATTTTTATCTGGAGACTTGGGGGAACACTGGGTGGAAGGAAATTTGTGGCTCCTCTCAGATTCCAGAACTCCTCTGTCACCAAAATACTAGGAAAAAGTGTTTTTTTTTAGCCAATTTTGAGGTTTGCAAAGGATTCTGGGTAACAGAGCCTGGTGAGAGCCCCACAAGTCACCCCGTCTTGGATTCCCCTAGGTCTCTAGTTTTTCACAAATGCACAGGTTTCGTAGGTTTCCCTAGGTGCTGGCTGAGCTAGAGGCCAAAATCCACAGGTAGGCCACTTTGCAAAAAACACCTGTTTTCTGTAGAAAAATGTCGATGGTGTACCGTTGCGTTGTGGAGCATTTCCTGTCGCGGGCACTATGCCTACCCACACACAGTGAGGAACCATTTTAATCAGTAGACTTGGGGGAACCCTGGGTGGAAGGAAGTTTGTGGCTCTCTTAGATTCCAGAACTCTCTGTCACTGAAATGTGAGGAAAAAGTGTTTTTTTTAGCCAAATTTTGAGGTTTGCAAAGGATTCTGGGTAACAGAGCCTGGTGAGAGCCCCACAAGTCACCCCATATTGGATTCCGCTAGGTCTCTAGTTTTCAAAAAGGCAGGTTTGGCAGGTTTCCCCTAGGTGCTGGCTGAGCTAGAGGGCCAAAATCCACAGGTAGGCACTTTGCAAAAAAACACCTGTTTTCTGTAGAAAAATATGATGTGTCCACGTTGTGTTGTGGAGCATTTCCTGTCGCGCGGGCACTATGCCTACCCACACAAGTGAAGTACCATTTTTATCGGTAGACTTGGGAGAACACTGGGTGGAAGGATGTTTGTGGCTCCTCTCAGATTCCAGAACTGTCTGTCACCAAAATGTGAGGAAAAAGTGGTTTTTTAGCCAAGTTTTGAGGTTTGCCAGGGATTCTGGGTAACAGAACCTGGTGAGAGGCCCCCACAAGTCACCCCGTCTTGGATTCCCCCTAGGTCTCTAGCTTTAAAAAATGCACAGGTTTGGTTAGGTTTCCCTAGGTGCTGGCTGAGTTAGAGGCCGAAATTCACAGGTAGGCACTTTGCAAAAAACACACTCTGTTTTCTGTAGAAAAATGGGTGATGTGTCCACGTTGTGTTGTGGAGCATTTCCTGTCGCGGGGCACTATGGCTACCCTCACAAGTGAGGCACCATTTTATTGGGAGACTTGGGGGAACGCTGGTTGGAAGGAAATTTGTGGCTCCTCTCTTGATTCTAGAACTATCTGTCACTGGAAATGTGAGGAAAAAGTGTTTTTTTTTAGCCAAATTTTGAGGGTTGCCAAGGATTCTGGGTAACAGAGACCTGGTGAGAAGCCCCACATGTCACCCCGTCCTGGATTCCCCTAGGTCTCTAGTTTTAAAAAATGCACAGGTTTGGTAGGTTTCCCTAGGTGCCGGCTGGGCTAGAGGCCAAAATCCACAGGTAGGCACTTTGCAAAAAACAGCCTCTGTTTTCTGTAGAAAAATGTGATGTGTCCACGTTGTGTTTTGGAGCATTTCCTGTCGCCGGCACTATGCCGACCCCACAAGTGAGGTACCATTTTTATCGGGAGACTTTGGGGTAACACTGGGTGGAAGGAAATTTGTGACTTCTCTCAGATTCCAGAACTCTCTGTCACCGAAATGTGAGGAAAAAGAGTTTTTTTAGCCAAATGTTGAGGTTTTGTAAAGGATTCTGGGTAACAGAACCTGGTGAGAGCCCCACAAGTCACCCGTCTTGGGATTCCCCTAGGTCTCTAGATTTCAAAAATGCACAGGTATGGTAGGTTTCCCTAGGTGCTAGCTGAGCCAGAGGCCAAAATCCACAGGTAGGCACTTTGCAAAAAACACCTCTGTTTTCTGTAGAAAAATGTGATGTGTCCACGTTGTGTTTTGGAGCATTTCCTGTCATGGGCACTATTGCCTACCCACACACGTGATGGTACCATTTTTAACGGGAGACTTGGGGTAACACTGGGTGGAAGGACATTTGTGGCTCCTCTCAGATTCCAGAACTCTCTGTCACCGAAATACGAGGAAAAAGTGTTTTTTTTAGCCAAATTTTGAGGTTTGCAAAGGATTCTGGGTAACAGGGACTGGTGAGAGCCCCACAAGTCACCCCGTCTTGGATTCCCCTAGGTCTCTAGTTTTCAAAAAGCACAGGTTTGGTAGGTTTCCCTAGGTGCTGGCTGAGCTAGAGGCCAAAATCCACAGGTAGGCACTTTGCAAAAAACACCTGTTTTCTGTAGAAAAATGTGATGTGTCCACGTTGCGTTGTGGAGCATTTCCTGTCGCGGGGCACTATGCCTACCCACACAAGTGAGGTACCATTTTTATCAGTAGACTTGGGGGAACCCTGGGTGGAAGGAAGTTTGTGGCTCCTCTTAGATTCCAGAACTCTCTGTCACTGAAATGTGAGGAAAAAGTGTATTTTTAGCCAAATTTTGAGGTTTGCAAAGGATTCTGGGTAACAGAGCCTGGTGAGAGCCTCCACAAGTCACCCCATATTGGATTCCGCTAGGTCTCTAGTTTTCAAAAATGCACAGGTTTGGTAGGTTTCCCTAGGTGCCGACTGAGCTAGAGGGCCTAAAGTCCACAGGTAGGCACTTTGCAAATAAACACCTGTGTTCTGTAGAAAAATGTGATGTGTCCACGTTGTGTTGTGGGAGCATTTCCCCGTCGCGGGCACTATGCCGACCCACACAAGTGAGGTACCATTTTTATCGGGAGACTTGGGGGAACACTGGGTGGAAGGGAAATTTGTGGCTCCTCTCAGATTCCAGAACTCTCTGTCACTGAAATGTGAGGAAAAAGTGTTTTTTTAGCCAAAGTTTGAGGTTTGCCAAGGATTCTGGGTAACAGAACCTGGTGAGAGCCCCACAAGTCACCCCGTCCTGGATTCCCCTAGGTCTCTAGTTTTCAAAAATGCACAGGTTTGGTAGGTTTTCCCTAGGTGCCGGCTGAGCTAGAGGCCAGAATCCACAGGTAGGCACTTTGCAAAAAACAACTCTGTTTTCTGTAGAAAAATGTGATGGTGTCCACGTTGTGTTTTGGAGCATTTCCTGTCGCGGGCACTATGCCTACCCACACAAGTGAGGGTACCATTTTTATCGGTAGACTTGGGGGAACCCTGGGTTGGAAGGAAGTTTGTGGCTCCTCTCACCTTCCAGAACTCTCTGTCACTGAAATGTGAGGAAAAAGTGTTTTTTTAGCCAAATTTTGAGGTTTGCCAAGGATTCTGGGTAACAGAACCTGGTGAGAGCCCCACATGTCACCCCGTCCTGGATTCCCCTAGGTCTCTAGTTTTAAAAAATGCACAGGTTGGTTAGGTTTCCCTAGGGTGCCGGCTGGGCTAGAGGCCAAAATCCACAGGTAGGCACTTTGCAAAAAACACCTCTGTTTTCTGTAGACAAAATGTGATGTGTCCACGTTGTGTTTTGGAGCATTTCCTGTCGCCGGCACTATGCGACCCACACAAGTGAGGTACCATTTTTATCGGGAGACTTGGGGTAACACTGGGTGGAAGGAAATTTGTGACTTCTCTCAGATTCCAGAACTTTCTGTCACCGAAATGTGAGGACAAAAAGAGTTTTTTTAGCCAAATGTTGAGGTTTGTAAAAGGATTCTGGGTAACAGAACCTGGTGCAGAGCCCCACAAGTCACCCCGTCTTGGATTCCCCCTAGGTCTCTAGTTTTCAAAAATGCACAGGTATGGTAGGTTTCCCTAGGTGCTAGCTGAGCCAGAGGCCAAATTCCACAGGTAGGCACTTTGCAAAAAACACCTCTGTTTTCTGTAGATAAAATGTGATGTGTCCACGTTGTGTTTTGGAGCATTTCCTGTCATGGGCACTATGCCTACCCACACACGTGAGGTACCATTTTTAACGGGAGACTTGGGGTAACACTGGGTGGAAGGACATTTGTGGCTCCTCTCAGATTCCAGAACTCTCTGTCACCGAAATACGAGGAAAAAGTGTTTTTTTTAGCCACATTTTGAGGTTTGCAAAGGATTCTGGGTAACAGGGACTGGTGAGAGCCCCACAAGTCACCCCGTCTTGGATTCCCCTAGGGTCTCTAGTTTTCAAAAATTGCACAGGTTTGGTAGGTTTCCCTAGGTGCTGGCTGAGCTAGAGGCCAAAATCCACAGGTAGGGCACTTTGCAAAAAACACCTGTTTTCTGTAGAAAAATGTGATGTGTCCACGTTGCGTTGTGGAGCATTTCCTGTCGCGGGGCACTATGCCTACCCTCACAAGTGAGGTACCATTTTTATTGGGAGACTTGGGGGAACGCTGGTTGGAAGGAAATTAGTGGCTCCTCTCAGATTCCAGAACTCTCTGTCACCGAAATGTGAGGAAAAAGTGCTTTTTTAACCAAATTGTGAGGTTCGCAAAGGATTCTGGGTAACAGAGCCTGGTGAGAGCCCCACAAAGCACCCCATAATATGGATTCCGCTAGGTCTCTAGTTTTCAAAAATGCACAGGTTTGGTAGGTTTCCCTAGGGTGCCGCTGAGCTAGAGGCCAAAATCCACAAGGTAGGCACTTTGCAAAAAACACCTGTTTTCTGAAGAAAAATGTGATGTGTCCACGTTTGTGTTGTGGAGCATTTTCCTGTCGCAGGCACTATGCCTTACCCACACACGTGAGGTACCATTTTTATCTGGAGACTTGGGGGAACACTGGGTGGGAAGGAAATTTGTGGCTCCTCTCAGATTCCAGAACTCTCTGTCACCAAAATACGAGGAAAAAGTGTTTTTTTTAGCCAAATTTTGAGGTTTGCAAAGGATTCTGGGTAACAGAGCCTGGTGAGAGCCCCACAAGTCACCCCGTCTTGGATTCCCCTAGGTCTCTAGTTTTCAAAAATGCACAGGTTTGGTAGGTTTCCCCTAGGTGCTGGCTGAGCTAGAGGCCAAAATCCACAGGTAGGCACTTTGCAAAAAACACCTGTTTTCTGTAGAAAAATGTGATGTGTACACGTTGCGTTGTGGAGCATTTTTCCTGTCGCGGGCACTATGCCTACCCACACAAGTGAGGTACCATTTTTATCAGTAGACTTGGGGGACCCTGGGTGGAAGGAAGTTTGTGGCTCCTCTTAGATTCCAGAACTCTCTGTCACTGAAATGTGAGGAAAAAGTGTTTTTTTAGCCAAAGGTTTTGAGGTTTGCAAAGGATTCTGGGTTAACAGAGCCTGGTGAGAGCCCCACAAGTCACCCCATATTGGATTCCGCTAGGTCTCTAGTTTTCAAAAAGGCACAGGTTTGGTAGGTTTCCCTAGGTGCTGGCTGAGCTAGAGGCCAAAATCCACAGGTAGGCACTTTGCAAAAAACACCTGTTTTCTGTAGAAAAATATGATGTGTCCACGTTGCGTTGTGGAGCATTTCCTGTCGCGGGCACTATGCCTACCCACACAAGTGAAGTACCATTTTTATCGGTAGACTTGGGGAGAAACACTGGGTGGAAGGAAGTTTGTGGCTCCTCTCAGATTCCAGAACTGTCTGTCACCAAAATGTGAGGAAAAAAGTGGTTTTTTTTAGCCAAGTTTTGAGGTTTGCCAGGGATTCTGGGTAACAGAACCTGGTGAGAGCCCCACAAGTCACCCCGTTTTGGATTCCCCTAGGTCTCTAGTTTTAAAAAATGCACAGGTTTGGTAGGTTTCCCTAGGTGCTGGCTGAGTTAGAGGCCGAAATTCACAGGTAGGCACTTTGCAAAAAACACCTCTGTTTTCTGTAGAAAAATGTGATGTGTCCACGTTGTGTTGTGGAGCATTTCCTGTCGCGGGCACTATGCCTACCCTCACAAGTGAGGCACCATTTTTATTGGGAGACTTGGGGGAACGCTGGGTTGGAAGGAAAATTGTGGCTCCTCTCTGATTCTAGAAACTCTCTGTCACTGAAATGTGAGGGGAAAGTGTTTTTTTAGCCAAATTTTGAGGTTTGCCAAGGATTCTGGGTAACAGAACCTGGTGAGAGCCCCACATGTCACCCCGTCCTGGATTCCCCTAGGTCTCTAGTTTAAAAAAATGCACAGGTTTGGTAGGTTTCCCTAGGTGCCGGCTGAGCTAGAGGCCAAAATTCCACAGGTAGGCACTTTGCAAAAAACACCTCTGTTTTCTGTAGAAAAATGTGATGTGTCCACGTTGTGTTTTGGAGCATTTCCTGTCGCCGGCACTATGCCGACCCACACAAGTGAGGTACCATTTTTATCGGGAGACTTGGGGGTAACACTGGGTGGAAGGGAAATTTGTGACTTCTCTCAGATTCCAGAACTCTCTGTCACCGAAATGTGAGGAAAAATAGTTTTTTTAGCCAAATGTTGAGGTTTGTAAAGGATTCTGGGTAACAGAACCTGGTGAGAGCCCCACAAGTCACCCCGTCTTGGATTCCCCTAGGTCTCTAGTTTTCAAAAATGCACAGGTATGGTAGGTTTCCCTAGGTGCTAGCTGAAGCCAGAGGCCAAAATCCACAGGTAGGCACTTTGCAAAAAACACCTCTGTTTTCTGTAGAAAAATGTGATGTGTCCACGTTGTGTTTTGGAGCATTTCCTGTCATGGGCACTATGCCTACCCACACACGTGAGGTACCATTTTTAACGGGAGACTTGGGGTAACACTGGGTGGAAGGACATTTGTGGCTCCTCTCAGATTCCAGAACTCTCTGTCACCGAAATACGAGGAAAAAGTGTTTTTTTAGCCAAATTTTGAGGTTTGCAAAGGATTCTGGGTAACAGGGACTGGTGAGAGCCCCACAAGTCACCCCGTCTTGGATTCCCCTAGGTCTCTAGTTTTAAAAAATGCACAGGTTTGGTAGGTTTCCCTAGGTGCCGACTGAGCTAGAGGCCAAAGTCCACAGGTAGGCACTTTGCAAATAAACACCTGTGTTCTGTAGAAAAATGTGATGTGTCCACGTTGTGTTGTGGAGCATTTCCTGTCGCGGGCACTATGCCTACCCACACAAGTGAGGTACCATTTTTATCAGTAGACTTGGGGGAACCCTGGGTGGAAGGAAGTTTGTGGCTCCTCTTAGATTCCAGAACTCTCTGTCACTGAAATGTGAGGAAAAAGTGTATTTTTAGCCAAATTTTGAGGTTTGCAAAGGATTCTGGGTAACAGAGCCTGGTGAGACCCCCACAAGTCACCCCATATTGGATTCCGCTAGGTCTCTAGTTTTCAAAAATGCACAGGTTTGGTAGGTTTCCCTAGGTGCCGACTGAGCTAGAGGCCAAAGTCCACAGGTAGGCACTTTGCAAATAAACACCTGTGTTCTGTAGAAAAATGTGATGTGTCCACGTTGTGTTGTGGAGCATTTCCTGTCGCGGGCACTATGCCGACCCACACAAGTGAGGTACCATTTTTATCGGGAGACTTGGGGGAACACTGGGTGGAAGGAAATTTGTGGCTCCTCTCAGATTCCAGAACTCTCTGTCACTGAAATGTGAGGAAAAAGTGTTTTTTTAACCAAATTTTGAGGTTTGCCAAGGATTCTGGGTAACAGAACCTGGTGAGAGCCCCACAAGTCACCCCGTCCTGGATTCCCCTAGGTCTCTAGTTTTCAAAAATGCACAGGTTTGGTAGGTTTCCCTAGGTGCCCGGCTGAGCTAGAGGCCAGAATCCACAGGTAGGCACTTTGCAAAAAACAACTCTGTTTTCTGTAGAAAAATGTGATGTGTCCACGTTGTGTTTTGAAGCATTTCCTGTCGCGGGCACTATGCCTACCCACACAAGTGAGGTACCATTTTTATCGGTAGACTTGGGGGAACCCTGGGTGGAAGGAAGTTTGTGGCTCCTCTCACCTCCAGAACTCTCTGTCACTGAAATGTGAGGAAAAAGTGTTTTTTTAGCCAAATTTTGAGGTTTGCAAAGGATTCTGGGTAACAGAGCCTGGTGAGAGCCCCACAAAGCACCCCATATTGGATTCCGCTAGGTCTCTAGTTTTCAAAAATGGACAGGTTTGGTAGGTTTCCCTTGGTGCCGGCTGAGCTAGAGGCCAAAATCCACAGGTAGGCACTTTGCAAAAAACACCTGTTTTCTGTAGAAAAATGTGATGTGTCCACGTTGTGTTGTGGAGCATTTCCTGTCGCAGGCACTATGCCTACCCACACATGTGAGGTACCATTTTTATCTGGAGACTTGGGGGAACACTGGGTGGAAGGAAATTTGTGGCTCCTCTTAGATTCCAGAACTCTCTTTCACCGAAATACGAGGAAAAAGTGTTTTTTTAGCCAAATTTTGAGGTTTGCAAAGGATTCTGGGTAACAGAGCCTGGTGAGAGCCCCACAAGTCACCCCGTCTTGGATTCCCCTAGGTCTCTAGTTTTCAAAAATGCACAGGTTTGGTAGGTTTCCCTAGGTGCTGGCTGAGCTAGAGGCCAAAATCCACAGGTAGGCACTTTGCAAAAAACACCTGTTTTCTGTAGAAAAATGTGATGTGTCCACGTTGCGTTGTGGAGCATTTCCTGTCGCGGGCAGTATGCCTACCCACACAAGTGAGGTACCATTTTTATCAGTAGACTTGGGGGAACCCTGGGTGGAAGGAAGTTTGTGGTTCCTCTTAGATTCCAGAACTCTCTGTCACTGAAATGTGAGGAAAAAGTGTTTTTTTAGCCAAATCTTGAGGTTTGCAAAGGATTCTGGGTAACAGAGCCTGGTGAGAGCCCCACAAGTCACCCCATATTGGATTCCGCTAGGTCTCTAGTTTTCAAAAATGCACAGGTTTGGTAGGTTTCCCTAGGTGCCGGCTGAGCTAGAGGCCAAAACCCACAGGTAGGCACTTTGCAAAAAACACCTGTTTTCTGTAGAAAAATGTGATGTGTCCACGTTGTGTTTTGGAGCATTTCCTGTCATGGGCACTATGCCTACCCACACACGTGAGGTACCATTTTTAACGGGAGACTTGGGGTAACACTGGGTGGAAGGACATTTGTGGCTCCTCTCAGATTACAGAACTCTCTGTCACCGAAATACGAGGAAAAACTGTTTTTTTAGCCAAATTTTGAGGTTTGCAAAGGATTCTGGGTAACAGGGACTGGTGAGAGCCCCACAAGTCACCCCGTCTTGGATTCCCCTAGGTCTCTAGTTTTCAAAAATGCACAGGTTTGGTAGGTTTCCCTAGGTGCTGGCTGAGCTAGAGGCCAAAATCCACAGGTAGGCACTTTGCAAAAAACACCTGTTTTCTGTAGAAAAATGTGATGTGTCCACATTGCGTTGTGGAGCATTTCCTGTCGCGGGCACTATGCCTACCCACACAAGTGAGGTACCATTTTTATCAGTAGACTTGGGGGAACCCTGGGTGGAAGGAAGTTTGTGGCTCCTCTTAGATTCCAGAACTCTCTGTCACTGAAATGTGAGGAAAAAGTGTATTTTTAGCCAAATTTTGAGGTTTGCAAAGGATTCTGGGTAACAGAGCCTGGTGTGAGCCCCACAAGTCACCCCATATTGGATTCCGCTAGGTCTCTAGTTTTCAAAAATGCACAGGTTTGGTAGGTTTCCCTAGGTGCCGACTGAGCTAGAGGCCAAAGTCCACAGGTAGGCACTTTGCAAATAAACACCTGTGTTCTGTAGAAAAATGTGATGTGTCCACGTTGTGTTGTGGAGCATTTCCCGTCGCGGGCTCTATGCCGACCCACACAAGTGAGGTACCATTTTTATCGGGAGACTTGGGGGAACACTGGGTGGAAGGAAATTTGTGGCTCCTCTCAGATTCCAGAACTCTCTGTCACTGAAATGTGAGGAAAAAGTGTTTTTTTAGCCAAATTTTGAGGTTTGCCAAGGATTCTGGGTAACAGAACCTGGTGAGAGCCCCACAAGTCACCCCGTCCTGGATTCCCCTAGGTCTCTAGTTTTCAAAAATGCACAGGTTTGGTAGGTTTCCCTAGGTGCCGGCTGAGCTAGAGGCCAGAATCCACAGGTAGGCACTTTGCAAAAAACAACTCTGTTTTCTGTAGAAAAATGTGATGTGTCCACGTTGTGTTTTGGAGCATTTCCTGTCGCGGGCACTATGCCTACCCACACAAGTGAGGTACCATTTTTATCGGTAGACTTGGGGGAACCCTGGGTGGAAGGAAGTTTGTGGCTCCTCTCACCTTCCAGAACTCTCTGTCACTGAAATGTGAGGAAAAAATGTTTTTTTAGCCAAATTTTGAGGTTTGCAAAGGATTCTGGGTAACAGAGCCTGGTGAGAGCCCCACAAAGCACCCCATATTGGATTCCGCTAGGTCTCTAGTTTTCAAAAATGCACAGGTTTGGTAGGTTTCCCTTGGTGCCGGCTGAGCTAGAGGCCAAAATCCACAGGTAGGCACTTTGCAAAAAACACCTGTTTTCTGTAGAAAAATGTGATGTGTCCACGTTGTGTTGTGGAGCATTTCCTGTCGCAGGCACTATGCCTCCCCACACATGTGAGGTACCATTTTTATCTGGAGACTTGGGGGAACACTGGGTGGAAGGAAATTTGTGGCTCCTCTTAGATTCCAGAACTCTCTTTCACCGAAATACGAGGAAAAAGTGTTTTTTTAGCCAAATTTTGAGGTTTGCAAAGGATTCTGGGTAACAGAGCCTGGTGAGAGCCCCACAAGTCACCCCGTCTTGGATTCCCCTAGGTCTCTAGTTTTCAAAAATGCACAGGTTTGGTAGGTTTCCCTAGGTGCTGGCTGAGCTAGAGGCCAAAATCCACAGGTAGGCACTTTGCAAAAAACACCTGTTTTCTGTAGAAAAATGTGATGTGTCCACGTTGCGTTGTGGAGCATTTCCTGTCGCGGGCAGTATGCCTACCCACACAAGTGAGGTACCATTTTTATCAGTAGACTTGGGGGAACCCTGGGTGGAAGGAAGTTTGTGGTTCCTCTTAGATTCCAGAACTCTCTGTCACTGAAATGTGAGGAAAAAGTGTTTTTTTAGCCAAATCTTGAGGTTTGCAAAGGATTCTGGGTAACAGAGCCTGGTGAGAGCCCCACAAGTCACCCCATATTGGATTCCGCTAGGTCTCTAGTTTTCAAAAAGGCACAGGTTTGGTAGGTTTCCCTAGGTGCTGGCTGAGCTAGAGGCCAAAATCCACAGGTAGGCACTTTGCAAAAAACACCTGTTTTCTGTAGAAAAATGTGATGTGGAGCATTTCCTGTTGCGGGCACTATGCCTACCCACAGAAGTGAAGTACCATTTGTATCGGTAGACTTGGGGGAACACTGGGTGGAAGGAAGTTTGTGGCTCCTCTCAGATTCCAGAACTGTCTGTCACCAAAATGTGAGGAAAAAGTGGTTTTTTAGCCAAGTTTTGAGGTTTGCCAGGGATTCTGGGTAAGAGAACCTGGTGAGAGCCCCACAAGTCACCCCGTCTTGGATTCCCCTAGGTCTCTAGTTTTAAAAAATGCACAGGTTTGGTAGGTTTCCCTAGGTGTTGGCTGAGTTAGAGGCCGAAATCCACAGGGAGGCACTTTGCAAAAAACACCTCTGTTTTCTGTAGAAAAATGTGATGTGTCCACGTTGTGTTGTGGAGCATTTCCTGTCGCGGGCACTATGCCTACCCTCACAAGTGAGGTACCATTTTTATTGGGAGACTTGGGGGAACGCTGGTTGGAAGGAAATTAGTGGCTCCTCTCAGATTCCAGAACTCTCTGTCACCGAAATGTGAGGAAAAAGTGCTTTTTTAACCAAATTGTGAGGTTCGCAAAGGATTCTGGGTAACAGAGCCTGGTGAGAGCCCCACAAAGCACCCCATATTGGATTCCGCTAGGTCTCTAGTTTTCAAAAATGCACAGGTTTGGTAGGTTTCCCTAGGTGCCGGCTGAGCTAGAGGCCAAAATCCACAGGTAGGCACTTTGCAAAAAACACCTGTTTTCTGAAGAAAAATGTGATGTGTCCACGTTGTGTTGTGGAGCATTTCCTGTCGCAGGCACTATGCTTACCCACACACGTGAGGTACCATTTTTATCTGGAGACTTGGGGGAACACTGGGTGGAAGGAAATTTGTGGCTCCTCTCAGATTCCAGAACTCTCTGTCACCAAAATACGAGGAAAAAGTGTTTTTTTAGCCAAATTTTGAGGTTTGCAAAGGATTCTGGGTAACAGAGCCTGGTGAGAGCCCCACAAGTCACCCCGTCTTGGATTCCCCTAGGTCTCTAGTTTTCAAAAATGCACAGGTTTGGTAGGTTTCCCTAGGTGCTGGCTGACCTAGAGGCCAAAATCCACAGGTAGGCACTTTGCAAAAAACACCTGTTTTCTGTAGAAAAATGTGATGTGTCCACATTGCGTTGTGGAGCATTTCCTGTCGCGGGCACTATGCCTACCCACACAAGTGAGGTACCATTTTTATCAGTAGACTTGGGGGAACCCTGGGTGGAAGGAAGTTTGTGGCTCCTCTTAGATTCCAGAACTCTCTGTCACTGAAATGTGAAGAAAAAGTGTTTTTTTACCCACATTTTGAGGTTTGCAAAGGATTCTGGGTAACAGAGCCTGGTGAGAGCCCCACAAGTCACCCCATGTTGGATTCCGCTAGGTCTCTAGTTTTCAAAAATGCACAGGTTTGGTAGGTTTCCTTAGGTGCCGGCTGAGCTAGAGGCCAAAGTCCACAGGTAGGCACTTTGCAAAAAACACCTGTTTTCTGTAAAAAAATGTGATGTGTCCACGTTGTGTTGTGGAGCATATCCTGTCGCGGGCACTATGCTGACCCACACAAGTGAGGTACCATTTTTATCGGGAGACTCGGGGGAACACTGGGTTTAAAGAAATTTGGGGCTCCTCTCAGATTCCAGAACTCTCTGTCACTGAAATGTGAGGAAAAAATGTTTTTTTAGCCAAATTTTTAGGTTTGCCAAGGATTCTGGGTAACAGAACCTGATGAGAGCCCCACAAGTCACCCCGTCCTGGATTCCCCTACGTCTCTAGTTTTCAAAAATGCACAGGTTTGGTAGGTTTCCCTAGGTGCCGGCTGAGCTAGAGGCCAGAATCCACAGGTAGGCACTTTGCAAAAAACAACTCTGTTTTCTGTAGAAAAATGTGATGTGTCCACGTTGTGTTGTGGAGCATTTCCTGTCGCAGGCACGATGCTTGCCCACACACGTGAGGTACCATTTTTATCGGGAGACTTGGGGGAACACTGGGTGGAAGGAAACTTGTGGCTCCTTTCAGATTCCAGAACTCTCTGTCACCAAAATACGAGGAAAAAGTGTTTTTTTAGCCAAATTTTGAGGTTTGCAAAGGATTCTGGGTAACAGAGCCTGGTGAGAGCCCCACAAGTCACCCCGTCTTGGATTCCCCTAGGTCTCTAGTTTTCAAAAATGCACAGGTTTGGTAGGTTTCCCTAGGTGCTGGCTGAGCTAGAGGCCAAAATCCACAGGTAGGCACTTTGCAAAAAACACCTGTTTTCTGTAGAAAAATGTGATGTGTCCACGTTGCGTTGTGGAGCATTTCCTGTCGCGGGCACTATGCCTACCCACACAAGTGAGGTACCATTTTTATCAGTAGACTTGGGGGAACCCTGGGTGGAAGGAAGTTTGTGGCTCCTCTTAGATTCCAGAACTCTCTGTCACTGAAATGTGAGGAAAAAGTGTTTTTTAGCCAAATTTTGAGGTTTGCAAAGGATTCTGGGTAACAGAGCCTGGTGAGAGCCCCACAAGTCACCCCATATTGGATTCCGCTAGGTCTCTAGTTTTCAAAAAGGCACAGGTTTGGCAGGTTTCCATAGGTGCCGGCTGAGCTAGAGGCCAAAATCCACAGGTAGGCACTTTGCAAAAAACACCTCTGTTTTCTGTAGAAAAATGTGATGTGTCCATGTTGTGTTTTGGAGCATTTCCTGTCCCGGGCACTATGCCTTCCCACACAAGTGAGGTACCATTTTTATCGATAGACTTGGGGGAGCACTGGGTGGAAGGAAGTTTGTGGCTCCTCTCAGATTCCAGAACTGTCTGTCACCAAAATGTGAGGAAAAAGTGTTTTTTTAGCCAAATTTTGAGGTTTGCCAAGGATTCTGAGTAACAGAACTGGGTGAGAGCCCCACAAGTCACCCCGTCCTGGATTCCCTTAGGTCTCTAGTTTTCAAAAATGCACAGGTTTGGTAGGTTTCCCTAGGTGCCGGCTGAGCTAGAGGCCAAACTCCACAGGTAGGCACTTTGCAAAAAACACCTGTTTTCTGAAGAAAAATGTGATGTGTCCACGTTGTGTTGTGGAGCATTTCCTGTCGCAGGCACTATGCTTACCCACACACGTGAGGTACCATTTTTATCTGGAGACTTGGGGGAACACTGGGTGGAAGGAAATTTGTGGCTCCTCTCAGATTCCAGAACTCTCTGTCACCAAAATACTAGGAAAAAGTGTTTTTTTAGCCAAATTTTGAGGTTTGCAAAGGATTCTGGGTAACAGAGCCTGGTGAGAGCCCCACAAGTCACCCCGTCTTGGATTCCCCTAGGTCTCTAGTTTTCACAAATGCACAGGTTTGGTAGGTTTCTCTAGGTGCTGGCTGAGCTAGAGGCCAAAATCCACAGGTAGGCACTTTGCAAAAAACACCTGTTTTCTGTAGAAAAATGTGATGTGTACACGTTGCGTTGTGGAGCATTTCCTGTCGCGGGCACTATGCCTACCCACACAAGTGAGGTACCATTTTTATCAGTAGACTTGGGGGAACCCTGGGTGGAAGGAAGTTTGTGGCTCCTCTTAGATTCCAGAACTCTCTGTCACTGAAATGTGAGGAAAAAGTGTTTTTTTAGCCAAATTTTGAGGTTTGCAAAGGATTCTGGGTAACAGAGCCTGGTGAGAGCCCCACAAGTCACCCCATATTGGATTCCGCTAGGTCTCTAGTTTTCAAAAAGGCACAGGTTTGGCAGGTTTCCCTAGGTGCTGGCTGAGCTAGAGGCCAAAATCCACAGGTAGGCACTTTGCAAAAAACACCTGTTTTCTGTAGAAAAATATGATGTGTCCACGTTGTGTTGTGGAGCATTTCCTGTCGCGGGCACTATGCCTACCCACACAAGTGAAGTACCATTTTTATCGGTAGACTTGGGAGAACACTGGGTGGAAGGAAGTTTGTGGCTCCTCTCAGATTCCAGAACTGTCTGTCACCAAAATGTGAGGAAAAAGTGGTTTTTTAGCCAAGTTTTGAGGTTTGCCAGGGATTCTGGGTAACAGAACCTGGTGAGAGCCCCACAAGTCACCCCGTCTTGGATTCCCCTAGGTCTCTAGCTTTAAAAAATGCACAGGTTTGGTAGGTTTCCCTAGGTGCTAGCTGAGTTAGAGGCCGAAATTCACAGGTAGGCACTTTGCAAAAAACACCTCTGTTTTCTGTAGAAAAATGTGATGTGTCCACGTTGTGTTGTGGAGCATTTCCTGTCGCGGGCACTATGCCTACCCTCACAAGTGAGGCACCATTTTTATTGGGAGACTTGGGGGAACGCTGGTTGGAAGGAAATTTGTGGCTCCTCTCTGATTCTAGAACTATCTGTCACTGAAATGTGAGGAAAAAGTGTTTTTTTAGCCAAATTTTGAGGTTTGCCAAGGATTCTGGGTAACAGAACCTGGTGAGAGCCCCACATGTCACCCCGTCCTGGATTCCCCTAGGTCTCTAGTTTTAAAAAATGCACAGGTTTGGTAGGTTTCCCTAGGTGCCGGCTGGGCTAGAGGCCAAAATCCACAGGTAGGCACTTTGCAAAAAACACCTCTGTTTTCTGTAGAAAAATGTGATGTGTCCACGTTGTGTTTTGGAGCATTTCCTGTCGCCGGCACTATGCCGACCCACACAAGTGAGGTACCATTTTTATCGGGAGACTTGGGGTAACACTGGGTGGAAGGAAATTTGTGACTTCTCTCAGATTCCAGAACTCTCTGTCACCGAAATGTGAGGAAAAAGAGTTTTTTTAGCCAAATGTTGAGGTTTGTAAAGGATTCTGGGTAACAGAACCTGGTGAGAGCCCCACAAGTCACCCTGTCTTGGATTCCCCTAGGTCTCTAGTTTTCAAAAATGCACAGGTATGGTAGGTTTCCCTAGGTGCTAGCTGAGCCAGAGGCCAAAATCCACAGGTAGGCACTTTGCAAAAAACACCTCTGTTTTCTGTAGAAAAATGTGATGTGTCCACGTTGTGTTTTGGAGCATTTCCTGTCATGGGCACTATGCCTACCCACACACGTGAGGTACCATTTTTAACGGGAGACTTGGGGTAACACTGGGTGGAAGGACATTTGTGGCTCCTCTCAGATTCCAGAACTCTCTGTCACCGAAATACGAGGAAAAAGTGTTTTTTTAGCCAAATTTTGAGGTTTGCAAAGGATTCTGGGTAACAGGGACTGGTGAGAGCCCCACAAGTCACCCCGTCTTGGATTCCCCTAGGTCTCTAGTTTTCAAAAATGCACAGGTTTGGTAGGTTTCCCTAGGTGCTGGCTGAGCTAGAGGCCAAAATCCACAGGTAGGCACTTTGCAAAAAACACCTGTTTTCTGTAGAAAAATGTGATGTGTCCACGTTGCGTTGTGGAGCATTTCCTGTCGCGGGCACTATGCCTACCCACACAAGTGAGGTACCATTTTTATCAGTAGACTTGGGGGAACCCTGGGTGGAAGGAAGTTTGTGGCTCCTCTTAGATTCCAGAACTCTCTGTCACTGAAATGTGAGGAAAAAGTGTATTTTTAGCCAAATTTTGAGGTTTGCAAAGGATTCTGGGTAACAGAGCCTGGTGAGAGCCCCACAAGTCACCCCATATTGGATTCCGCTAGGTCTCTAGTTTTAAAAAATGCACAGGTTTGGTAGGTTTCCCTAGGTGCCGACTGAGCTAGAGGCCAAAGTCCACAGGTAGGCACTTTGCAAATAAACACCTGTGTTCTGTAGAAAAATGTGATGTGTCCACGTTGTGGAGCATTTCCCGTCGCGGGCACTATGCCGACCCACACAAGTGAGGTACCATTTTTATTGGGAGACTTGGGGGAACACTGGGTGGAAGGAAATTTGTGGCTCCTCTCAGATTCCAGAACTCTCTGTCACTGAAATGTGAGGAAAAAGTGTTTTTTTAGCCAAAGTTTGAGGTTTGCCAAGGATTCTGGGTAACAGAACCTGGTGAGAGCCCCACAAGTCACCCCGTCCTGGATTCCCCTAGGTCTCTAGTTTTCAAAAATGCACAGGTTTGGTAGGTTTCCCTAGGTGCCGGCTGAGCTAGAGGCCAGAATCCACAGGTAGGCACTTTGCAAAAAACAACTCTGTTTTCTGTAGAAAAATGTGATGTGTCCACGTTGTGTTTTGGAGCATTTCCTGTCGCGGGCACTATGCCTACCCACACAAGTGAGGTACCATTTTTATCGGTAGACTTGGGGGAACCCTGGGTGGAAGGAAGTTTGTGGCTCCTCTCACCTTCCAGAACTCTCTGTCACTGAAATGTGAGGAAAAAGTGTTTTTTTAGCCAAATTTTGAGGTTTGCCAAGGATTCTGGGTAACAGAACCTGGTGAGAGCCCCACATGTCACCCCGTCCTGGATTCCCCTAGGTCTCTAGTTTTAAAAAATGCACAGGTTTGGTAGGTTTCGCTAGGTGCCGGCTGGGCTAGAGGCCAAAATCCACAGGTAGGCACTTTGCAAAAAAACCTCTGTTTTCTGTAGAAAAATGTGATGTGTCCACGTTGTGTTTTGGAGCATTTCCTGTCGCCGGCACTATGCCGACCCACACAAGTGAGGTACCATTTTTATCGGGAGACTTGGGGTAACACTGGGTGGAAGGAAATTTGTGACTTCTCTCAGATTCCAGAACTCTCTGTCACCGAAATGTGAGGAAAAAGAGTTTTTTTAGCCAAATGTTGAGGTTTGTAAAGGATTCTGGGTAACAGAACCTGGTGAGAGCCCCACAAGTCACCCCGTCTTGGATTCCCCTAGGTCTCTAGTTTTCAAAAATGCACAGGTATGGTAGGTTTCCCTAGGTGCTAGCTGAGCTAGAGGCCAAAATCCACAGGTAGGCACTTTGCAAAAAACACCTCTGTTTTCTGTAGAAAAATGTGATGTGTCCACGTTGTGTTTTGGAGCATTTCCTGTCGCCGGCACTATGCCGACCCACACAAGTGAGGTACCATTTTTATCGGGAGACTTGGGGTAACACTGGGTGGAAGGAAATTTGTGACTTCTCTCAGATTCCAGAACTCTCTGTCACCGAAATGTGAGGAAAAAGAGTTTTTTTAGCCAAATGTTGAGGTTTGTAAAGGATTCTGGGTAACAGAACCTGGTGAGAGCCCCACAAGTCACCCCGTCTTGGATTCCCCTAGGTCTCTAGTTTTCAAAAATGCACAGGTATGGTAGGTTTCCCTAGGTGCTAGCTGAGCCAGAGGCCAAAATCCACAGGTAGGCACTTTGCAAAAAACACCTCTGTTTTCTGTAGAAAAATGTGATGTGTCCACGTTGTGTTTTGGAGCATTTCCTGTCATGGGCACTATGCCTACCCACACACATGAGGTACCATTTTTAACGGGAGACTTGGGGTAACACTGGGTGGAAGGACATTTGTGGCTCCTCTCAGATTCCAGAACTCTCTGTCACCGAAATACGAGGAAAAAGTGTTTTTTTAGCCAAATTTTGAGGTTTGCAAAGGATTCTGGGTAACAGGGACTGGTGAGAGCCCCACAAGTCACCCCGTCTTGGATTCCCCTAGGTCTCTAGTTTTCAAAAATGCACAGGTTTGGTAGGTTTCCCTATGTGCTGGCTGAGCTAGAGGCCAAAATCCACAGGTAGGCACTTTGCAAAAAACACCTGTTTTCTGTAGAAAAATGTGATGTGTCCACGTTGCGTTGTGGAGCATTTCCTGTCGCGGGCACTATGCCTACCCACACAAGTGAGGTACCATTTTTATCAGTAGACTTGGGGGAACCCTGGGTGGAAGGAAGTTTGTGGCTCCTCTTAGATTCCAGAACTCTCTGTCACTGAAATGTGAGGAAAAAGTGTATTTTTAGCCAAATTTTGAGGTTTGCAAAGGATTCTGGGTAACAGAGCCTGGTGAGAGCCCCACAAGTCACCCCATATTGGATTCCGCTAGGTCTCTAGTTTTCAAAAATGCACAGGTTTGGTAGGTTTCCCTAGGTGCCGACTGAGCTAGAGGCCAAAGTCCACAGGTAGGCACTTTGCAAATAAACACCTGTGTTCTGTAGAAAAATGTGATGTGTCCACGTTGTGTTGTGGAGCATTTCCCGTCGCGGGCACTATGCCGACCCACACAAGTGAGGTACCATTTTTATCAGGAGACTTGGGGGAACACTGGGTGGAAGGAAATTTGTGGCTCCTCTCAGATTCCAGAACTCTCTGTCACTGAAATGTGAGGAAAAAGTGTTTTTTTAGCCAAAGTTTGAGGTTTGCCAAGGATTCTGGGTAACAGAACCTGGTGAGAGCCCCACAAGTCACCCCGTCCTGGATTCCCCTAGGTCTCTAGTTTTCAAAAATGCACAGGTTTGGTAGGTTTCCCTAGGTGCCGGCTGAGCTAGAGGCCAGAATCCACAGGTAGGCACTTTGCAAAAAACAACTCTGTTTTCTGTAGAAAAATGTGATGTGTCCACGTTGTGTTTTGGAGCATTTCCTGTCGCGGGCACTATGCCTACCCACACAAGTGAGGTACCATTTTTATCGGTAGACTTGGGGGAACCCTGGGTGGAAGGAAGTTTGTGGCTCCTCTCACCTTCCAGAACTCTCTGTCACTGAAATGTGAGGAAAAAGTGTTTTTTTAGCCAAATTTTGAGGTTTGCCAAGGATTCTGGGTAACAGAACCTGGTGAGAGCCCCACATGTCACCCCGTCCTGGATTCCCCTAGGTCTCTAGTTTTAAAAAATGCACAGGTTTGGTAGGTTTCCCTAGGTGCCGGCTGGGCTAGAGGCCAAAATCCACAGGTAGGCACTTTGCAAAAAACACCTCTGTTTTCTGTAGAAAAATGTGATGTGTCCACGTTGTGTTTTGGAGCATTTCCTGTCGCCGGCACTATGCCGACCCACACAAGTGAGGTACCATTTTTATCGGGAGACTTGGGGTAACACTGGGTGGAAGGAAATTTGTGACTTCTCTCAGATTCCAGAACTCTCTGTCACCGAAATGTGAGGAAAAAGAGTTTTTTTAGCCAAATGTTGAGGTTTGTAAAGGATTCTGGGTAACAGAACCTGGTGAGAGCCCCACAAGTCACCCCGTCTTGGATTCCCCTAGGTCTCTAGTTTTCAAAAATGCACAGGTATGGTAGGTTTCCCTAGGTGCTAGCTGAGCCAGAGGCCAAAATCCACAGGTAGGCACTTTGCAAAAAACACCTCTGTTTTCTGTAGAAAAATGTGATGTGTCCACGTTGTGTTTTGGAGCATTTCCTGTCATGGGCACTGTGCCTACCCACACACGTGAGGTACCATTTTTAACGGGAGACTTGGGGTAACACTGGGTGGAAGGACATTTGTGGCTCCTCTCAGATTCCAGAACTCTCTGTCACCGAAATACGAGGAAAAAGTGTTTTTTTAGCCAAATTTTGAGGTTTGCAAAGGATTCTGGGTAACAGGGACTGGTGAGAGCCCCACAAGTCACCCCGTCTTGGATTCCCCTAGGTCTCTAGTTTTCAAAAATGCACAGGTTTGGTAGGTTTCCCTAGGTGCTGGCTGAGCTAGAGGCCAAAATCCACAGGTAGGCACTTTGCAAAAAACACCTGTTTTCTGTAGAAAAATGTGATGTGTCCACGTTGCGTTGTGGAGCATTTCCTGTCGCGGGCACTATGCCTACCCACACAAGTGAGGTACCATTTTTATCAGTAGACTTGGGGGAACCCTGGGTGGAAGGAAGTTTGTGGCTCCTCTTAGATTCCAGAACTCTCTGTCACTGAAATGTGAGGAAAAAGTGTATTTTTAGCCAAATTTTGAGGTTTGCAAAGGATTCTGGGTAACAGAGCCTGGTGAGAGCCCCACAAGTCACCCCATATTGGATTCCGCTAGGTCTCTAGTTTTCAAAAATGCACAGGTTTGGTAGGTTTCCCTAGGTGCCGACTGAGCTAGAGGCCAAAGTCCACAGGTAGGCACTTTGCAAATAAACACCTGTGTTCTGTAGAAAAATGTGATGTGTCCACGTTGTGTTGTGGAGCATTTCCCGTCGCAGGCACTATGCCGACCCACACAAGTGAGGTACCATTTTTATCGGGAGACTTGGGGGAACACTGGGTGGAAGGAAATTTGTGGCTCCTCTCAGATTCCAGAACTCTCTGTCACTGAAATGTGAGGAAAAAGTGTTTTTTTAGCCAAAGTTTGAGGTTTGCCAAGGATTCTGGGTAACAGAACCTGGTGAGAGCCCCACAAGTCACCCCGTCCTGGATTCCCCTAGGTCTCTAGTTTTCAAAAATGCACAGGTTTGGTAGGTTTCCCTAGGTGCCGGCTGAGCTAGAGGCCAGAATCCACAGGTAGGCACTTTGCAAAAAACAACTCTGTTTTCTGTAGAAAAATGTGATGTGTCCACGTTGTGTTTTGGAGCATTTCCTGTCGCGGGCACTATGCCTACCCACACAAGTGAGGTACCATTTTTATCGGTAGACTTGGGGGAACCCTGGGTGGAAGGAAGTTTGTGGCTCCTCTCACCTTCCAGAACTCTCTGTCACTGAAATGTGAGGAAAAAGTGTTTTTTTAGCCAAATTTTGAGGTTTGCAAAGGATTCTGG
Organism: Pleurodeles waltl; assembly: GCF_031143425.1. NCBI lineage: Eukaryota > Metazoa > Chordata > Amphibia > Caudata > Salamandridae > Pleurodeles > Pleurodeles waltl. Next base: position 970,593,626 of record NC_090444.1, read on the forward strand.
GTAACAGAGCCTGGTGAGAGCCCCACAAAGCACCCCATATTGGATTCCGCTAGGTCTCTAGTTTTAAAAAATGCACAGGTTTGGTAGGTTTCCCTTGGTGCCGGCTGAGCTAGAGGCCAAAATCCACAGGTAGGCACTTTGCAAAAAACACCTGTTTTCTGTAGAAAAATGTGATGTGTCCACGTTGTGTTGTGGAGCATTTCCTGTCGCAGGCACTATGCCTACCCACACATGTGAGGTACCATTTTTATCTGGAGACTTGGGGGAACACTGGGTGGAAGGAAATTTGTGGCTCCTCTTAGATTCCAGAACTCTCTTTCACCGAAATACGAGGAAAAAGTGTTTTTTTAGCCAAATTTTGAGGTTTGCAAAGGATTCTGGGTAACAGAGCCTGGTGAGAGCCCCACAAGTCACCCCGTCTTGGATTCCCCTAGGTCTCTAGTTTTCAAAAATGCACAGGTTTGGTAGGTTTCCCTAGGTGCTGGCTGAGCTAGAGGCCAAAATCCACAGGTAGGCACTTTGCAAAAAACACCTGTTTTCTGTAGAAAAATGTGATGTGTCCACGTTGCGTTGTGGAGCATTTCCTGTCGCGGGCAGTATGCCTACCCACACAAGTGAGGTACCATTTTTATCAGTAGACTTGGGGGAACCCTGGGTGGAAGGAAGTTTGTGGTTCCTCTTAGATTCCAGAACTCTCTGTCACTGAAATGTGAGGAAAAAGTGTTTTTTTAGCCAAATTTTGAGGTTTGCAAAGGATTCTGGGTAACAGAGCCTGGTGAGAGCCCCACAAGTCACCCCATATTGGATTCCGCTAGGTCTCTAGTTTTCAAAAAGGCACAGGTTTGGTAGGTTTCCCTAGGTGCCGGCTGAGCTAGAGGCCAAAATCCACAGGTAGGCACTTTGCAAAAAACACCTGTTTTCTGTAGAAAAATGTGATGTGGAGCATTTCCTGTTGCGGGCACTATGCCTACCCACAGAAGTGAAGTACCATTTGTATCGGTAGACTTGGGGGAACACTGGGTGGAAGGAAGTTTGTGGCTCCTCTCAGATTCCAGAACTGTCTGTCACCAAAATGTGAGGAAAAAGTGGTTTTTTAGCCTAGTTTTGAGGTTTGCCAGGGATTCTGGGTAAGAGAACCTGGTGAGAGCCCCACAAGTCACCCCGTCTTGGATTCCCCTAGGTCTCTAGTTTTAAAAAATGCACAGGTTTGGTAGGTTTCCCTAGGTGTTGGCTGAGTTAGAGGCCGAAATCCACAGGGAGGCACTTTGCAAAAAACACCTCTGTTTTCTGTAGAAAAATGTGATGTGTCCACGTTGTGTTGTGGAGCATTTCCTGTCGCGGGCACTATGCCTACCCTCACAAGTGAGGTACCATTTTTATTGGGAGACTTGGGGGAACGCTGGTTGGAAGGAAATTAGTGGCTCCTCTCAGATTCCAGAACTCTCTGTCACCGAAATGTGAGGAAAAAGTGCTTTTTTAACCAAATTGTGAGGTTCGCAAAGGATTCTGGGTAACAGAGCCTGGTGAGAGCCCCACAAAGCACCCCATATTGGATTCCGCTAGGTCTCTAGTTTTCAAAAATGCACAGGTTTGGTAGGTTTCCCTAGGTGCCGGCTGAGCTAGAGGCCAAAATCCACAGGTAGGCACTTTGCAAAAAACACCTGTTTTCTGAAGAAAAATGTGATGTGTCCACGTTGTGTTGTGGAGCATTTCCTGTCGCAGGCACTATGCTTACCCACACACGTGAGGTACCATTTTTATCTGGAGACTTGGGGGAACACTGGGTGGAAGGAAATTTGTGGCTCCTCTCAGATTCCAGAACTCTCTGTCACCAAAATACGAGGAAAAAGTGTTTTTTTAGCCAAATTTTGAGGTTTGCAAAGGATTCTGGGTAACAGAGCCTGGTGAGAGCCCCACAAGTCACCCCGTCTTGGATTCCCCTAGGTCTCTAGTTTTCAAAAATGCACAGGTTTGGTAGGTTTCCCTAGGTGCTGGCTGAGCTAGAGGCCAAAATCCACAGGTAGGCACTTTGCAAAAAACACCTGTTTTCTGTAGAAAAATGTGATGTGTACACGTTGCGTTGTGGAGCATTTCCTGTCGCGGGCACTATGCCTACCCACACAAGTGAGGTACCATTTTTATCAGTAGACTTGGGGGAACCCTGGGTGGAAGGAAGTTTGTGGCTCCTCTTAGATTCCAGAACTCTCTGTCACTGAAATGTGAGGAAAAAGTGTTTTTTTAGCCAAATTTTGAGGTTTGCAAAGGATTCTGGGTAACAGAGCCTGGTGAGAGCCCCACAAGTCACCCCATATTGGATTCCGCTAGGTCTCTAGTTTTCAAAAAGGCACAGGTTTGGTAGGTTTCCCTAGGTGCTGGCTGAGCTAGAGGCCAAAATCCACAGGTAGGCACTTTGCAAAAAACACCTGTTTTCTGTAGAAAAATATGATGTGTCCACGTTGCGTTGTGGAGCATTTCCTGTCGCGGGCACTATGCCTACCCACACAAGTGAAGTACCATTTTTATCGGTAGACTTGGGAGAACACTGGGTGGAAGGAAGTTTGTGGCTCCTCTCAGATTCCAGAACTGTCTGTCACCAAAATGTGAGGAAAAAGTGGTTTTTTTAGCCAAGTTTTGAGGTTTGCCAGGGATTCTGGGTAACAGAACCTGGTGAGAGCCCCACAAGTCACCCCGTTTTGGATTCCCCTAGGTCTCTAGTTTTAAAAAATGCACAGGTTTGGTAGGTTTCCCTAGGTGCTGGCTGAGTTAGAGGCCGAAATTCACAGGTAGGCACTTTGCAAAAAACACCTCTGTTTTCTGTAGAAAAATGTGATGTGTCCACGTTGTGTTGTGGAGCATTTCCTGTCGCGGGCACTATGCCTACCCTCACAAGTGAGGCACCATTTTTATTGGGAGACTTGGGGGAACGCTGGTTGGAAGGAAATTTGTGGCTCCTCTCTGATTCTAGAACTCTCTGTCACTGAAATGTGAGGGAAAAGTGTTTTTTTAGCCAAATTTTGAGGTTTGCCAAGGATTCTGGGTAACAGAACCTGGTGAGAGCCCCACATGTCACCCCGTCCTGGATTCCCCTAGGTCTCTAGTTTAAAAAAATGCACAGGTTTGGTAGGTTTCCCTAGGTGCCGGCTGAGCTAGAGGCCAAAATCCACAGGTAGGCACTTTGCAAAAAACACCTCTGTTTTCTGTAGAAAAATGTGATGTGTCCACGTTGTGTTTTGGAGCATTTCCTGTCGCCGGCACTATGCCGACCCACACAAGTGAGGTACCATTTTTATCGGGAGACTTGGGGTAACACTGGGTGGAAGGAAATTTGTGACTTCTCTCAGATTCCAGAACTCTCTGTCACCGAAATGTGAGGAAAAATAGTTTTTTTAGCCAAATGTTGAGGTTTGTAAAGGATTCTGGGTAACAGAACCTGGTGAGAGCCCCACAAGTCACCCCGTCTTGGATTCCCCTAGGTCTCTAGTTTTCAAAAATGCACAGGTATGGTAGGTTTCCCTAGGTGCTAGCTGAGCCAGAGGCCAAAATCCACAGGTAGGCACTTTGCAAAAAACACCTCTGTTTTCTGTAGAAAAATGTGATGTGTCCACGTTGTGTTTTGGAGCATTTCCTGTCATGGGCACTATGCCTACCCACACACGTGAGGTACCATTTTTAACGGGAGACTTGGGGTAACACTGGGTGGAAGGACATTTGTGGCTCCTCTCAGATTACAGAACTCTCTGTCACCGAAATACGAGGAAAAAGTGTTTTTTTAGCCAAATTTTGAGGTTTGCAAAGGATTCTGGGTAACAGGGACTGGTGAGAGCCCCACAAGTCACCCCGTCTTGGATTCCCCTAGGTCTCTAGTTTTAAAAAATGCACAGGTTTGGTAGGTTTCCCTAGGTGCCGACTGAGCTAGAGGCCAAAGTCCACAGGTAGGCACTTTGCAAATAAACACCTGTGTTCTGTAGAAAAATGTGATGTGTCCACGTTGTGTTGTGGAGCATTTCCTGTCGCGGGCACTATGCCTACCCACACAAGTGAGGTACCATTTTTATCAGTAGACTTGGGGGAACCCTGGGTGGAAGGAAGTTTGTGGCTCCTCTTAGATTCCAGAACTCTCTGTCACTGAAATGTGAGGAAAAAGTGTATTTTTAGCCAAATTTTGAGGTTTGCAAAGGATTCTGGGTAACAGAGCCTGGTGAGACCCCCACAAGTCACCCCATATTGGATTCCGCTAGGTCTCTAGTTTTCAAAAATGCACAGGTTTGGTAGGTTTCCCTAGGTGCCGACTGAGCTAGAGGCCAAAGTCCACAGGTAGGCACTTTGCAAATAAACACCTGTGTTCTGTAGAAAAATGTGATGTGTCCACGTTGTGTTGTGGAGCATTTCCTGTCGCGGGCACTATGCCGACCCACACAAGTGAGGTACCATTTTTATCGGGAGACTTGGGGGAACACTGGGTGGAAGGAAATTTGTGGCTCCTCTCAGATTCCAGAACTCTCTGTCACTGAAATGTGAGGAAAAAGTGTTTTTTTAGCCAAATTTTGAGGTTTGCCAAGGATTCTGGGTAACAGAACCTGGTGAGAGCCCCACAAGTCACCCCGTCCTGGATTCCCCTAGGTCTCTAGTTTTCAAAAATGCACAGGTTTGGTAGGTTTCCCTAGGTGCCGGCTGAGCTAGAGGCCAGAATCCACAGGTAGGCACTTTGCAAAAAACAACTCTGTTTTCTGTAGAAAAATGTGATGTGTCCACGTTGTGTTTTGAAGCATTTCCTGTCGCGGGCACTATGCCTACCCACACAAGTGAGGTACCATTTTTATCGGTAGACTTGGGGGAACCCTGGGTGGAAGGAAGTTTGTGGCTCCTCTCACCTCCAGAACTCTCTGTCACTGAAATGTGAGGAAAAAGTGTTTTTTTAGCCAAATTTTGAGGTTTGCAAAGGATTCTGGGTAACAGAGCCTGGTGAGAGCCCCACAAAGCACCCCATATTGGATTCCGCTAGGTCTCTAGTTTTCAAAAATGGACAGGTTTGGTAGGTTTCCCTTGGTGCCGGCTGAGCTAGAGGCCAAAATCCACAGGTAGGCACTTTGCAAAAAACACCTGTTTTCTGTAGAAAAATGTGATGTGTCCACGTTGTGTTGTGGAGCATTTCCTGTCGCAGGCACTATGCCTACCCACACATGTGAGGTACCATTTTTATCTGGAGACTTGGGGGAACACTGGGTGGAAGGAAATTTGTGGCTCCTCTTAGATTCCAGAACTCTCTTTCACCGAAATACGAGGAAAAAGTGTTTTTTTAGCCAAATTTTGAGGTTTGCAAAGGATTCTGGGTAACAGAGCCTGGTGAGAGCCCCACAAGTCACCCCGTCCTGGATTCCCCTAGGTCTCTAGTTTTCAAAAATGCACAGGTTTGGTAGGTTTCCCTAGGTGCCGACTGAGCTAGAGGCCAAAGTCCACAGGTAGGCACTTTGCAAATAAACACCTGTGTTCTGTAGAAAAATGTGATGTGTCCACGTTGTGTTGTGGAGCATTTCCTGTCGCGGGCACTATGCCGACCCACACAAGTGAGGTACCATTTTTATCGGGAGACTTGGGGGGACACTGGGTGGAAGGAAATTTGTGGCTCCTCTCAGATTCCAGAACTCTCTGTCACTGAAATGTGAGGAAAAAGTGTTTTTTTAGCCAAATTTTGAGGTTTGCCAAGGATTCTGGGTAACAGAACCTGGTGAGAGCCCCACAAGTCACCCCGTCCTGGATTCCCCTAGGTCTCTAGTTTTCAAAAATGCACAGGTTTGGTAGGTTTCCCTAGGTGCCGGCTGAGCTAGAGGCCAGAATCCACAGGTAGGCACTTTGCAAAAAACAACTCTGTTTTCTGTAGAAAAATGTGATGTGTCCACGTTGTGTTTTGAAGCATTTCCTGTCGCGGGCACTATGCCTACCCACACAAGTGAGGTACCATTTTTATCGGTAGACTTGGGGGAACCCTGGGTGGAAGGAAGTTTGTGGCTCCTCTCACCTCCAGAACTCTCTGTCACTGAAATGTGAGGAAAAAGTGTTTTTTTAGCCAAATGTTGAGGTTTGCAAAGGATTCTGGGTAACAGAGCCTGGTGAGAGCCCCACAAAGCACCCCATATTGGATTCCGCTAGGTCTCTAGTTTTCAAAAATGGACAGGTTTGGTAGGTTTCCCTTGGTGCCGGCTGAGCTAGAGGCCAAAATCCACAGGTAGGCACTTTGCAAAAAACACCTGTTTTCTGTAGAAAAATGTGATGTGTCCACGTTGTGTTGTGGAGCATTTCCTGTCGCAGGCACTATGCCTACCCACACATGTGAGGTACCATTTTTATCTGGAGACTTGGGGGAACACTGGGTGGAAGGAAATTTGTGGCTCCTCTTAGATTCCAGAACTCTCTTTCACCGAAATACGAGGAAAAAGTGTTTTTTTAGCCAAATTTTGAGGTTTGCAAAGGATTCTGGGTAACAGAGCCTGGTGAGAGCCCCACAAGTCACCCCGTCTTGGATTCCCCTAGGTCTCTAGTTTTCAAAAATGCACAGGTTTGGTAGGTTTCCCTAGGTGCTGGCTGAGCTAGAGGCCAAAATCCACAGGTAGGCACTTTGCAAAAAACACCTGTTTTCTGTAGAAAAATGTGATGTGTCCACGTTGCGTTGTGGAGCATTTCCTGTCGCGGGCAGTATGCCTACCCACACAAGTGAGGTACCATTTTTATCAGTAGACTTGGGGGAACCCTGGGTGGAAGGAAGTTTGTGGTTCCTCTTAGATTCCAGAACTCTCTGTCACTGAAATGTGAGGAAAAAGTGTTTTTTTAGCCAAATCTTGAGGTTTGCAAAGGATTCTGGGTAACAGAGCCTGGTGAGAGCCCCACAAGTCACCCCATATTGGATTCCGCTAGGTCTCTAGTTTTCAAAAATGCACAGGTTTGGTAGGTTTCCCTAGGTGCCGGCTGAGCTAGAGGCCAAAACCCACAGGTAGGCACTTTGCAAAAAACACCTGTTTACTGTAGAAAAATGTGATGTGTCCACGTTGTGTTTTGGAGCATTTCCTGTCATGGGCACTATGCCTACCCACACACGTGAGGTACCATTTTTAACGGGAGACTTGGGGTAACACTGGGTGGAAGGACATTTGTGGCTCCTCTCAGATTACAGAACTCTCTCTCACCGAAATACGAGGAAAAACTGTTTTTTTAGCCAAATTTTGAGGTTTGCAAAGGATTCTGGGTAACAGGGACTGGTGAGAGCCCCACAAGTCACCCCGTCTTGGATTCCCCTAGGTCTCTAGTTTTCAAAAATGCACAGGTTTGGTAGGTTTCCCTAGGTGCTGGCTGAGCTAGAGGCCAAAATCCACAGGTAGGCACTTTGCAAAAAACACCTGTTTTCTGTAGAAAAATGTGATGTGTCCACATTGCGTTGTGGAGCATTTCCTGTCGCGGGCACTATGCCTACCCACACAAGTGAGGTACCATTTTTATCAGTAGACTTGGGGGAACCCTGGGTGGATGGAAGTTTGTGGCTCCTCTTAGATTCCAGAACTCTCTGTCACTGAAATGTGAGGAAAAAGTGTATTTTTAGCCAAATTTTGAGGTTTGCAAAGGATTCTGGGTAACAGAGCCTGGTGTGAGCCCCACAAGTCACCCCATATTGGATTCCGCTAGGTCTCTAGTTTTCAAAAATGCACAGGTTTGGTAGGTTTCCCTAGGTGCCGACTGAGCTAGAGGCCAAAGTCCACAGGTAGGCACTTTGCAAATAAACACCTGTGTTCTGTAGAAAAATGTGATGTGTCCACGTTGTGTTGTGGAGCATTTCCCGTCGCGGGCTCTATGCCGACCCACACAAGTGAGGTACCATTTTTATCGGGAGACTTGGGGGAACACTGGGTGGAAGGAAATTTGTGGCTCCTCTCAGATTCCAGAACTCTCTGTCACTGAAATATGAGGAAAAAGTGTTTTTTTAGCCAAATTTTGAGGTTTGCCAAGGATTCTGGGTAACAGAACCTGGTGAGAGCCCCACAAGTCACCCCGTCCTGGATTCCCCTAGGTCTCTAGTTTTCAAAAATGCACAGGTTTGGTAGGTTTCCCTAGGTGCCGGCTGAGCTAGAGGCCAGAATCCACAGGTAGGCACTTTGCAAAAAACAACTCTGTTTTCTGTAGAAAAATGTGATGTGTCCACGTTGTGTTTTGGAGCATTTCCTGTCGCGGGCACTATGCCTACCCACACAAGTGAGGTACCATTTGTATCGGTAGACTTGGGGGAACCCTGGGTGGAAGGAAGTTTGTGGCTCCTCTCACCTTCCAGAACTCTCTGTCACTGAAATGTGAGGAAAAAATGTTTTTTTAGCCAAATTTTGAGGTTTGCAAAGGATTCTGGGTAACAGAGCCTGGTGAGAGCCCCACAAAGCACCCCATATTGGATTCCGCTAGGTCTCTAGTTTTTAAAAATGGACAGGTTTGGTAGGTTTCCCTTGGTGCCGGCTGAGCTAGAGGCCAAAATCCACAGGTAGGCACTTTGCAAAAAACACCTGTTTTCTGTAGAAAAATGTGATGTGTCCACGTTGTGTTGTGGAGCATTTCCTGTCGCAGGCACTATGCCTACCCACACATGTGAGGTACCATTTTTATCTGGAGACTTGGGGGAACACTGGGTGGAAGGAAATTTGTGGCTCCTCTTAGATTCCAGAACTCTCTTTCACCGAAATACGAGGAAAAAGTGTTTTTTTAGCCAAATTTTGAGGTTTGCAAAGGATTCTGGGTAACAGAGCCTGGTGAGAGCCCCACAAGTCACCCCGTCTTGGATTCCCCTAGGTTTCTAGTTTTCAAAAATGCACAGGTTTGGTAGGTTTCCCTAGGTGCTGGCTGAGCTAGAGGCCAAAATCCACAGGTAGGCACTTTGCAAAAAACACCTGTTTTCTGTAGAAAAATGTGATGTGTCCACGTTGCGTTGTGGAGCATTTCCTGTCGCGGGCAGTATGCCTACCCACACAAGTGAGGTACCATTTTTATCAGTAGACTTGGGGGAACCCTGGGTGGAAGGAAGTTTGTGGTTCCTCTTAGATTCCAGAACTCTCTGTCACTGAAATGTGAGGAAAAAGTGTTTTTTTAGCCAAATCTTGAGGTTTGCAAAGGATTCTGGGTAACAGAGCCTGGTGAGAGCCCCACAAAGCACCCCATATTGGATTCCGCTAGGTCTCTAGTTTTCAAAAATGGACAGGTTTGGTAGGTTTCCCTAGGTGCCGGCTGAGCTAGAGGCCAGAATCCACAGGTAGGCACTTTGCAAAAAACAACTCTGTTTTCTGTAGAAAAATGTGATGTGTCCACGTTGTGTTTTGAAGCATTTCCTGTCGCGGGCACTATGCCTACCCACACAAGTGAGGTACCATTTTTATCGGTAGACTTGGGGGAACCCTGGGTGGAAGGAAGTTTGTGGCTCCTCTCACCTCCAGAACTCTCTGTCACTGAAATGTGAGGAAAAAGTGTTTTTTTAGCCAAATGTTGAGGTTTGCAAAGGATTCTGGGTAACAGAGCCTGGTGAGAGCCCCACAAAGCACCCCATATTGGATTCCGCTAGGTCTCTAGTTTTCAAAAATGGACAGGTTTGGTAGGTTTCCCTTGGTGCCGGCTGAGCTAGAGGCCAAAATCCACAGGTAGGCACTTTGCAAAAAACACCTGTTTTCTGTAGAAAAATGTGATGTGTCCACGTTGTGTTGTGGAGCATTTCCTGTCGCAGGCACTATGCCTACCCACACATGTGAGGTACCATTTTTATCTGGAGACTTGGGGGAACACTGGGTGGAAGGAAATTTGTGGCTCCTCTTAGATTCCAGAACTCTCTTTCACCGAAATACGAGGAAAAAGTGTTTTTTTAGCCAAATTTTGAGGTTTGCAAAGGATTCTGGGTAACAGAGCCTGGTGAGAGCCCCACAAGTCACCCCGTCTTGGATTCCCCTAGGTCTCTAGTTTTCAAAAATGCACAGGTTTGGTAGGTTTCCCTAGGTGCTGGCTGAGCTAGAGGCCAAAATCCACAGGTAGGCACTTTGCAAAAAACACCTGTTTTCTGTAGAAAAATGTGATGTGTCCACGTTGCGTTGTGGAGCATTTCCTGTCGCGGGCAGTATGCCTACCCACACAAGTGAGGTACCATTTTTATCAGTAGACTTGGGGGAACCCTGGGTGGAAGGAAGTTTGTGGTTCCTCTTAGATTCCAGAACTCTCTGTCACTGAAATGTGAGGAAAAAGTGTTTTTTTAGCCAAATCTTGAGGTTTGCAAAGGATTCTGGGTAACAGAGCCTGGTGAGAGCCCCACAAGTCACCCCATATTGGATTCCGCTAGGTCTCTAGTTTTCAAAAATGCACAGGTTTGGTAGGTTTCCCTAGGTGCCGGCTGAGCTAGAGGCCAAAACCCACAGGTAGGCACTTTGCAAAAAACACCTGTTTACTGTAGAAAAATGTGATGTGTCCACGTTGTGTTTTGGAGCATTTCCTGTCATGGGCACTATGCCTACCCACACACGTGAGGTACCATTTTTAACGGGAGACTTGGGGTAACACTGGGTGGAAGGACATTTGTGGCTCCTCTCAGATTACAGAACTCTCTCTCACCGAAATACGAGGAAAAACTGTTTTTTTAGCCAAATTTTGAGGTTTGCAAAGGATTCTGGGTAACAGGGACTGGTGAGAGCCCCACAAGTCACCCCGTCTTGGATTCCCCTAGGTCTCTAGTTTTCAAAAATGCACAGGTTTGGTAGGTTTCCCTAGGTGCTGGCTGAGCTAGAGGCCAAAATCCACAGGTAGGCACTTTGCAAAAAACACCTGTTTTCTGTAGAAAAATGTGATGTGTCCACATTGCGTTGTGGAGCATTTCCTGTCGCGGGCACTATGCCTACCCACACAAGTGAGGTACCATTTTTATCAGTAGACTTGGGGGAACCCTGGGTGGATGGAAGTTTGTGGCTCCTCTTAGATTCCAGAACTCTCTGTCACTGAAATGTGAGGAAAAAGTGTATTTTTAGCCAAATTTTGAGGTTTGCAAAGGATTCTGGGTAACAGAGCCTGGTGTGAGCCCCACAAGTCACCCCATATTGGATTCCGCTAGGTCTCTAGTTTTCAAAAATGCACAGGTTTGGTAGGTTTCCCTAGGTGCCGACTGAGCTAGAGGCCAAAGTCCACAGGTAGGCACTTTGCAAATAAACACCTGTGTTCTGTAGAAAAATGTGATGTGTCCACGTTGTGTTGTGGAGCATTTCCCGTCGCGGGCTCTATGCCGACCCACACAAGTGAGGTACCATTTTTATCGGGAGACTTGGGGGAACACTGGGTGGAAGGAAATTTGTGGCTCCTCTCAGATTCCAGAACTCTCTGTCACTGAAATATGAGGAAAAAGTGTTTTTTTAGCCAAATTTTGAGGTTTGCCAAGGATTCTGGGTAACAGAACCTGGTGAGAGCCCCACAAGTCACCCCGTCCTGGATTCCCCTAGGTCTCTAGTTTTCAAAAATGCACAGGTTTGGTAGGTTTCCCTAGGTGCCGGCTGAGCTAGAGGCCAGAATCCACAGGTAGGCACTTTGCAAAAAACAACTCTGTTTTCTGTAGAAAAATGTGATGTGTCCACGTTGTGTTTTGGAGCATTTCCTGTCGCGGGCACTATGCCTACCCACACAAGTGAGGTACCATTTGTATCGGTAGACTTGGGGGAACCCTGGGTGGAAGGAAGTTTGTGGCTCCTCTCACCTTCCAGAACTCTCTGTCACTGAAATGTGAGGAAAAAATGTTTTTTTAGCCAAATTTTGAGGTTTGCAAAGGATTCTGGGTAACAGAGCCTGGTGAGAGCCCCACAAAGCACCCCATATTGGATTCCGCTAGGTCTCTAGTTTTTAAAAATGGACAGGTTTGGTAGGTTTCCCTTGGTGCCGGCTGAGCTAGAGGCCAAAATCCACAGGTAGGCACTTTGCAAAAAACACCTGTTTTCTGTAGAAAAATGTGATGTGTCCACGTTGTGTTGTGGAGCATTTCCTGTCGCAGGCACTATGCCTACCCACACATGTGAGGTACCATTTTTATCTGGAGACTTGGGGGAACACTGGGTGGAAGGAAATTTGTGGCTCCTCTTAGATTCCAGAACTCTCTTTCACCGAAATACGAGGAAAAAGTGTTTTTTTAGCCAAATTTTGAGGTTTGCAAAGGATTCTGGGTAACAGAGCCTGGTGAGAGCCCCACAAGTCACCCCGTCTTGGATTCCCCTAGGTCTCTAGTTTTCAAAAATGCACAGGTTTGGTAGGTTTCCCTAGGTGCTGGCTGAGCTAGAGGCCAAAATCCACAGGTAGGCACTTTGCAAAAAACACCTGTTTTCTGTAGAAAAATGTGATGTGTCCACGTTGCGTTGTGGAGCATTTCCTGTCGCGGGCAGTATGCCTACCCACACAAGTGAGGTACCATTTTTATCAGTAGACTTGGGGGAACCCTGGGTGGAAGGAAGTTTGTGGTTCCTCTTAGATTCCAGAACTCTCTGTCACTGAAATGTGAGGAAAAAGTGTTTTTTTAGCCAAATCTTGAGGTTTGCAAAGGATTCTGGGTAACAGAGCCTGGTGAGAGCCCCACAAGTCACCCCATATTGGATTCCGCTAGGTCTCTAGTTTTCAAAAAGGCACAGGTTTGGTAGGTTTCCCTAGGTGCCGGCTGAGCTAGAGGCCAAAATCCACAGGTAGGCACTTTGCAAAAAACACCTGTTTTCTGTAGAAAAATGTGATGTGGAGCATTTCCTGTTGCGGGCACTATGCCTACCCACAGAAGTGAAGTACCATTTGTATCGGTAGACTTGGGGGAACACTGGGTGGAAGGAAGTTTGTGGCTCCTCTCAGATTCCAGAACTGTCTGTCACCAAAATGTGAGGAAAAAGTGGTTTTTTAGCCAAGTTTTGAGGTTTGCCAGGGATTCTGGGTAAGAGAACCTGGTGAGAGCCCCACAAGTCACCCCGTCTTGGATTCCCCTAGGTCTCTAGTTTTAAAAAAATGCACAGGTTTGGTAGGTTTCCCTAGGTGTTGGCTGAGTTAGAGGCCGAAATCCACAGGGAGGCACTTTGCAAAAAACACCTCTGTTTTCTGTAGAAAAATGTGATGTGTCCACGTTGTGTTGTGGAGCATTTCCTGTCGCGGGCACTATGCCTACCCTCACAAGTGAGGTACCATTTTTATTGGGAGACTTGGGGGAACGCTGGTTGGAAGGAAATTAGTGGCTCCTCTCAGATTCCAGAACTCTCTGTCACCGAAATGTGAGGAAAAAGTGCTTTTTTAACCAAATTGTGAGGTTCGCAAAGGATTCTGGGTAACAGAGCCTGGTGAGAGCCCCACAAAGCACCCCATATTGGATTCCGCTAGGTCTCTAGTTTTCAAAAATGCACAGGTTTGGTAGGTTTCCCTAGGTGCCGGCTGAGCTAGAGGCCAAAATCCACTGGTAGGCACTTTGCAAAAAACACCTGTTTTCTGAAGAAAAATGTGATGTGTCCACGTTGTGTTGTGGAGCATTTCCTGTCGCAGGCACTATGCTTACCCACACACGTGAGGTACCATTTTTATCTGGAGACTTGGGGGAACACTGGGTGGAAGGAAATTTGTGGCTCCTCTCAGATTCCAGAACTCTCTGTCACCAAAATACGAGGAAAAAGTGTTTTTTTAGCCAAATTTTGAGGTTTGCAAAGGATTCTGGGTAACAGAGCCTGGTGAGAGCCCCACAAGTCACCCCGTCTTGGATTCCCCTAGGTCTCTAGTTTTCAAAAATGCACAGGTTTGGTAGGTTTCCCTAGGTGCTGGCTGAGCTAGAGGCCAAAATCCACAGGTAGGCACTTTGCAAAAAACACCTGTTTTCTGTAGAAAAATGTGATGTGTACACGTTGCGTTGTGGAGCATTTCCTGTCGCGGGCACTATGCCTACCCACACAAGTGAGGTACCATTTTTATCAGTAGACTTGGGGGAACCCTGGGTGGAAGGAAGTTTGTGGCTCCTCTTAGATTCCAGAACTCTCTGTCACTGAAATGTGAGGAAAAAGTGTTTTTTTAGCCAAATTTTGAGGTTTGCAAAGGATTCTGGGTAACAGAGCCTGGTGAGAGCCCCACAAGTCACCCCATATTGGATTCCGCTAGGTCTCTAGTTTTCAAAAAGGCACAGGTTTGGTAGGTTTCCCTAGGTGCTGGCTGAGCTAGAGGCCAAAATCCACAGGTAGGCACTTGGCAAAAAACACCTGTTTTCTGTAGAAAAATGTGATGTGGAGCATTTCCTGTTGCGGGCACTATGCCTACCCACAGAAGTGAAGTACCATTTGTATCGGTAGACTTGGGGGAACACTGGGTGGAAGGAAGTTTGTGGCTCCTCTCAGATTCCAGAACTGTCTGTCACCAAAATGTGAGGAAAAAGTGGTTTTTTAGCCAAGTTTTGAGGTTTGCCAGGGATTCTGGGTAAGAGAACCTGGTGAGAGCCCCACAAGTCACCCCGTCTTGGATTCCCCTAGGTCTCTAGTTTTAAAAAATGCACAGGTTTGGTAGGTTTCCCTAGGTGTTGGCTGAGTTAGAGGCCGAAATCCACAGGGAGGCACTTTGCAAAAAACACCTCTGTTTTCTGTAGAAAAATGTGATGTGTCCACGTTGTGTTGTGGAGCATTTCCTGTCGCGGGCACTATGCCTACCCTCACAAGTGAGGTACCATTTTTATTGGGAGACTTGGGGGAACGCTGGTTGGAAGGAAATTAGTGGCTCCTCTCAGATTCCAGAACTCTCTGTCACCGAAATGTGAGGAAAAAGTGCTTTTTTAACCAAATTGTGAGGTTCGCAAAGGATTCTGGGTAACAGAGCCTGGTGAGAGCCCCACAAAGCACCCCATATTGGATTCCGCTAGGTCTCTAGTTTTCAAAAATGCACAGGTTTGGTAGGTTTCCCTAGGTGCCGGCTGAGCTAGAGGCCAAAATCCACTGGTAGGCACTTTGCAAAAAACACCTGTTTTCTGAAGAAAAATGTGATGTGTCCACGTTGTGTTGTGGAGCATTTCCTGTCGCAGGCACTATGCTTACCCACACACGTGAGGTACCATTTTTATCTGGAGACTTGGGGGAACACTGGGTGGAAGGAAATTTGTGGCTCCTCTCAGATTCCAGAACTCTCTGTCACCAAAATACGAGGAAAAAGTGTTTTTTTAGCCAAATTTTGAGGTTTGCAAAGGATTCTGGGTAACAGAGCCTGGTGAGAGCCCCACAAGTCACCCCGTCTTGGATTCCCCTAGGTCTCTAGTTTTCAAAAATGCACAGGTTTGGTAGGTTTCCCTAGGTGCTGGCTGAGCTAGAGGCCAAAATCCACAGGTAGGCACTTTGCAAAAAACACCTGTTTTCTGTAGAAAAATGTGATGTGTACACGTTGCGTTGTGGAGCATTTCCTGTCGCGGGCACTATGCCTACCCACACAAGTGAGGTACCATTTTTATCAGTAGACTTGGGGGAACCCTGGGTGGAAGGAAGTTTGTGGCTCCTCTTAGATTCCAGAACTCTCTGTCACTGAAATGTGAGGAAAAAGTGTTTTTTTAGCCAAATTTTGAGGTTTGCAAAGGATTCTGGGTAACAGAGCCTGGTGAGAGCCCCACAAGTCACCCCATATTGGATTCCGCTAGGTCTCTAGTTTTCAAAAAGGCACAGGTTTGGTAGGTTTCCCTAGGTGCTGGCTGAGCTAGAGGCCAAAATCCACAGGTAGGCACTTGGCAAAAAACACCTGTTTTCTGTAGAAAAATGTGATGTGGAGCATTTCCTGTTGCGGGCACTATGCCTACCCACAGAAGTGAAGTACCATTTGTATCGGTAGACTTGGGGGAACACTGGGTGGAAGGAAGTTTGTGGCTCCTCTCAGATTCCAGAACTGTCTGTCACCAAAATGTGAGGAAAAAGTGGTTTTTTAGCCAAGTTTTGAGGTTTGCCAGGGATTCTGGGTAAGAGAACCTGGTGAGAGCCCCACAAGTCACCCCGTCTTGGATTCCCCTAGGTCTCTAGTTTTAAAAAATGCACAGGTTTGGTAGGTTTCCCTAGGTGTTGGCTGAGTTAGAGGCCGAAATCCACAGGGAGGCACTTTGCAAAAAACACCTCTGTTTTCTGTAGAAAAATGTGATGTGTCCACGTTGTGTTGTGGAGCATTTCCTGTCGCGGGCACTATGCCTACCCTCACAAGTGAGGTACCATTTTTATTGGGAGACTTGGGGGAACGCTGGTTGGAAGGAAATTAGTGGCTCCTCTCAGATTCCAGAACTCTCTGTCACCGAAATGTGAGGAAAAAGTGCTTTTTTAACCAAATTGTGAGGTTCGCAAAGGATTCTGGGTAACAGAGCCTGGTGAGAGCCCCACAAAGCACCCCATATTGGATTCCGCTAGGTCTCTAGTTTTCAAAAATGCACAGGTTTGGTAGGTTTCCCAAGGTGCCGGCTGAGCTAGAGGCCAAAATCCACAGGTAGGCACTTTGCAAAAAACACCTGTTTTCTGTAGAAAAATGTGATGTGTCCACGTTGTGTTGTGGAGCATTTCCTGTCGCAGGCACTATGCCTACCCACACATGTGAGGTACCATTTTTATCTGGAGACTTGGGGGAACACTGGGTGGAAGGAAATTTGTGGCTCCTCTTAGATTCCAGAACTCTCTTTCACCGAAATACGAGGAAAAAGTGTTTTTTTAGCCAAATTTTGAGGTTTGCAAAGGATTCTGGGTAACAGAGCCTGGTGAGAGCCCCACAAGTCACCCCGTCTTGGATTCCCCTAGGTCTCTAGTTTTCAAAAATGCACAGGTTTGGTAGGTTTCCCTAGGTGCTGGCTGAGCTAGAGGCCAAAATCCACAGGTAGGCACTTTGCAAAAAACACCTGTTTTCTGTAGAAAAATGTGATGTGTCCACGTTGCGTTGTGGAGCATTTCCTGTCGCGGGCAGTATGCCTACCCACACAAGTGAGGTACCATTTTTATCAGTAGACTTGGGGGAACCCTGGGTGGAAGGAAGTTTGTGGTTCCTCTTAGATTCCAGAACTCTCTGTCACTGAAATGTGAGGAAAAAGTGTTTTTTTAGCCAAATCTTGAGGTTTGCAAAGGATTCTGGGTAACAGAGCCTGGTGAGAGCCCCACAAGTCACCCCATATTGGATTCCGCTAGGTCTCTAGTTTTCAAAAAGGCACAGGTTTGGTAGGTTTCCCTAGGTGCCGGCTGAGCTAGAGGCCAAAATCCACAGGTAGGCACTTTGCAAAAAACACCTGTTTTCTGTAGAAAAATGTGATGTGGAGCATTTCCTGTTGCGGGCACTATGCCTACCCACAGAAGTGAAGTACCATTTGTATCGGTAGACTTGGGGGAACACTGGGTGGAAGGAAGTTTGTGGCTCCTCTCAGATTCCAGAACTGTCTGTCACCAAAATGTGAGGAAAAAGTGGTTTTTTAGCCAAGTTTTGAGGTTTGCCAGGGATTCTGGGTAAGAGAACCTGGTGAGAGCCCCACAAGTCACCCCGTCTTGGATTCCCCTAGGTCTCTAGTTTTAAAAAATGCACAGGTTTGGTAGGTTTCCCTAGGTGTTGGCTGAGTTAGAGGCCGAAATCCACAGGGAGGCACTTTGCAAAAAACACCTCTGTTTTCTGTAGAAAAATGTGATGTGTCCACGTTGTGTTGTGGAGCATTTCCTGTCGCGGGCACTATGCCTACCCTCACAAGTGAGGTACCATTTTTATTGGGAGACTTGGGGGAACGCTGGTTGGAAGGAAATTAGTGGCTCCTCTCAGATTCCAGAACTCTCTGTCACCGAAATACGAGGAAAAAGTGTTTTTTTAGCCAAATTTTGAGGTTTGCAAAGGATTCTGGGTAACAGAGCCTGGTGAGAGCCCCACAAGTCACCCCGTCTTGGATTCCCCTAGGTCTCTAGTTTTCAAAAATGCACAGGTTTGGTAGGTTTCCCTAGGTGCTGGCTGAGCTAGAGGCCAAAATCCACAGGTAGGCACTTTGCAAAAAACACCTGTTTTCTGTAGAAAAATATGATGTGTCCACGTTGTGTTGTGGAGCATTTCCTGTCGCGGGCACTATGCCTACCCACACAAGTGAAGTACCATTTTTATCGGTAGACTTGGGAGAACACTGGGTGGAAGGAAGTTTGTGGCTCCTCTCAGATTCCAGAACTGTCTGTCACCAAAATGTGAGGAAAAAGTGGTTTTTTTAGCCAAGTTTTGAGGTTTGCCAGGGATTCTGGGTAACAGAACCTGGTGAGAGCCCCACAAGTCACCCCGTCTTGGATTCCCCTAGGTCTCTAGTTTTAAAAAATGCACAGGTTTGGTAGGTTTCCCTAGGTGCTGGCTGAGTTAGAGGCCGAAATTCACAGGTAGGCACTTTGCAAAAAACACCTCTGTTTTCTGTAGAAAAATGTGATGTGTCCACGTTGTGTTGTGGAGCATTTCCTGTCGCGGGCACTATGCCTACCCTCACAAGTGAGGCACCATTTTTATTGGGAGACTTGGGGGAACGCTGGTTGGAAGGAAATTTGTGGCTCCTCTCTGATTCTAGAACTCTCTGTCACTGAAATGTGAGGGAAAAGTGTTTTTTTAGCCAAATTTTGAGGTTTGCCAGGGATTCTGGGTAACAGAACCTGGTGAGAGCCCCACATGTCACCCCGTCCTGGATTCCCCTAGGTCTCTAGTTTAAAAAAATGCACAGGTTTGGTAGGTTTACATAGGTGCCGGCAGAGCTAGAGGCCAAAATCCACAGGTAGGCACTTTGCAAAAAACACCTCTGTTTTCTGTAGAAAAATGTGATGTGTCCACGTTGTGTTTTGGAGCATTTCCTGTCGCCGGCACTATGCCGACCCACACAAGTGAGGTACCATTTTTATCGGGAGACTTGGGGTAACACTGGGTGGAAGGAAATTTGTGACTTCTCTCAGATTCCAGAACTCTCTGTCACCGAAATGTGAGGAAAAAGAGTTTTTTTAGCCAAATGTTGAGGTTTGTAAAGGATTCTGGGTAACAGAACCTGGTGAGAGCCCCACAAGTCACCCCGTCTTGGATTCCCCTAGGTCTCTAGTTTTCAAAAATGCACAGGTATGGTAGGTTTCCCTAGGTGCTAGCTGAGCCAGAGGCGAAAATCCACAGGTAGGCACTTTGCAAAAAACACCTGTTTTCTGTAGAAAAATTTGATGTGTCCACGTTGCGTTGTGGAGCATTTCCTGTCGCGGGCACTATGCCTACCCACACAAGTGAGGTACCATTTTTATCAGTAGACTTGGGGGAACCCTGGGTGGAAGGAAGTTTGTGGCTCCTCTTAGATTCCAGAACTCTCTGTCACTGAAATGTGAGGAAAAAGTGTATTTTTAGCCAAATTTTGAGGTTTGCAAAGGATTCTGGGTAACAGAGCCTGGTGAGAGCCCCACAAGTCACCCCATATTGGATTCCGCTAGGTCTCTAGTTTTCAAAAATGCACAGGTTTGGTAGGTTTCCCTAGGTGCCGACTGAGCTAGAGGCCAAAGTCCACAGGTAGGCACTTTGCAAATAAACACCTGTGTTCTGTAGAAAAATGTGAGGTGTCCACGTTGTGTTGTGGAGCATTTCCTGTCGCGGGCACTATGCCGACCCACACAAGTGAGGTACCATTTTTATCGGGAGACTTGGGGGAACAGTGGGTGGAAGGAAATTTGTGGCTCCTCTCAGATTCCAGAACTCTCTGTCACTGAAATGTGAGGAAAAAGTGTTTTTTTAGCCAAATTTTGAGGTTTGCCAAGGATTCTGGGTAACAGAACCTGGTGAGAGCCCTACAAGTCACCCCGTCCTGGATTCCCCTAGGTCTCTAGTTTTCAAAAATGCACAGGTTTGGTAGGTTTCCCTAGGTGCCGGCTGAGCTAGAGGCCAGAATCCACAGGTAGGCACTTTGCAAAAAACAACTCTGTTTTCTGTAGAAAAATGTGATGTGTCCACGTTGTGTTTTGGAGCATTTCCTGTTGCGGGCACTATGCCTACCCACACAAGTGAGGTACCATTTTTATCGGTAGACTTGGGGGAACCCTGGGTGGAAGGAAGTTTGTGGCTCCTCTCAGCTTCCAGAACTCTCTGTCACTGAAATGTGAGGAAAAAGTGTTTTTTTAGCCAAATTTTGAGGTTTGCAAAGGATTCTGGGTAACAGAGCCTGGTGAGAGCCCCCCAAAGCACCCCATATTGGATTCCGCTACATCTCTAGTTTTCAAAAATGCACAGGTTTGGTAGGTTTCCCTAGGTGCCGGCTGAGCTAGAGGCCAAAATCCACAGGTAGGCACTTTGCAAAAAACACCTGTTTTCTGTAGAAAAATGTGATGTGTCCACGTTGTGTTGTGGAGCATTTCCTGTCGCAGGCACTATGCCTACCCACACATGTGAGGTACCATTTTTATCTGGAGACTTGGGGGAACACTGGGTGGAAGGAAATTTGTGGCTCCTCTTAGATTCCAGAACTCTCTGTCACCGAAATACGAGGAAAAAGTGTTTTTTTAGCCAAATATTGAGGTTTGCAAAGGATTCTGGGTAACAGAGCCTGGTGAGAGCCCCACAAGTCACCCCGTCTTGGATTCCCCTAGGTCTCTAGTTTTCAAAAATGCACAGGTTTGGTAGGTTTCCCTAGGTGCTGGCTGAGCTAGAGGCCAAAATCCACAGGTAGGCACTTTGCAAAAAACACCTGTTTTCTGTAGAAAAATGTGATGTGTCCACGTTGCGTTGTGGAGCATTTCCTGTCGCGGGCACTATGCCTACCCACACAAGTGAGGTACCATTTTTATCAGTAGACTTGGGGGAACCCTGGGTGGAAGGAAGTTTGTGGTTCCTCTTAGATTCCAGAACTCTCTGTCACTGAAATGTGAGGAAAAAGTGTTTTTTTAGCCAAATTTTGAGGTTTGCAAAGGATTCTGGGTAACAGAGCCTGGTGAGAGCCCCACAAGTCACCCCATATTGGATTCCGCTAGGTCTCTAGTTTTCAAAAAGGCACAGGTTTGGTAGGTTTCCCTAGGTGCCGGCTGAGCTAGAGGCCAAAATCCACAGGTAGGCACTTTGCAAAAAACACCTGTTTTCTGTAGAAAAATGTGATGTGGAGCATTTCCTGTTGCGGGCACTATGCCTACCCACACAAGTGAAGTACCATTTGTATCGGTAGACTTGGGGGAACACTGGGTGGAAGGAAGTTTGTGGCTCCTCTCAGATTCCAGAACTGTCTGTCACCAAAATGTGAGGAAAAAGTGTTTTTTTAGCCAAGTTTTGAGGTTTGCCAGGGATTCTGGGTAACAGAACCTGGTGAGAGCCCCACAAGTCACCCCGTCTTGGATTCCCCTAGGTCTCTAGTTTAAAAAAATGCACAGGTTTGGTAGGTTTCCCTAGGTGTTGGCTGAGTTAGAGGCCGAAATCCACAGGGAGGCACTTTGCAAAAAACACCTCTGTTTTCTGTAGAAAAATGTGATGTGTCCACGTTGTGTTGTGGAGCATTTCCTGTCGCGGGCACTATGCCTACCCTCACAAGTGAGGTACCATTTTTATTGGGAGACTTGGGGGAACGCTGGTTGGAAGGAAATTTGTGGCTCCTCTCAGATTCCAGAACTCTCTGTCACCGAAATGTGAGGAAAAAGTGCTTTTTTAACCAAATTGTGAGGTTTGCAAAGGATTCTGGGTAACAGAACCTGGTGAGAGCCCCACAAGACACCCCGTCCTGGATTCCCCTAGGTCTCTAGTTTTCAAAAATGCACAGGTATGGTAGGTTTCCCTAGGTGCCGGCTGAGCTAGAGGGCAAAATCCACAGGTAGGCACTTTGCAAAAAACACCTCTGTTTTCTGTAGAAAAATGTGATGTGTCCACGTTGTGTTTTAGAGCATTTCCTGTCACCGGCACTGTGCCTACCCACACAAGTGAGGTACCATTTTTATCGGTAGACTTGGGGGAACACTGGGTGGAAGGAAATCTGTGGCTCCTCTTAGATTCTAGAACTCTCTGTCGCCGAAATGTGAGGAAAAAGTGTTTTTTTTAGCCAAATTTTGAGGTTTGCAAAGGATTCTGTGTAACAGAGCCAGGGCAGAGCCCCACAAGTCACCCCATCTTGGATTCCCCTAGGTCTCTAGTCTTATAAAATTCACAGGTTTGATAGGTTTCCCTAGGTGGCGACTGAGCTAGAGGCCAAAATCCACAGGTAGGCACTTTGCAAAAAACACCTCTTTTTTCTGTAGAAAAATGTGATGTGTCCACGTTGTGTTGTGGAGCATTTCCTGTTGTGGGCACTATGCCTACCCACACAAGTGAGGTACCATTTTTATCGGGAGACTTGAGGGAACGCTGGGTGGAAGGAAATTTGCGGCACCTCTCAGATTCCAGAACTCTCTGTCACCGAAATGTGAGGAAAAAGTGTTTTTTTAACCAAATTGTGAGGTTCGCAAAGGATTCTGGGTAACAGAACCTGGTGAGAGCCCCACAAGTCACCCCGTCCTGGATTCCCCTAGGTCTCTAGTTTTCAAAAATGCACAGGTTTGGTAGGTTTCCCTGGGTGCCGGCTGAGCTAGAGGCCAAAACCCACAGGTAGGCACTTTGCAAAAAACACCTCTGTTTTCTGTAGAAAAATGTGATGTGTCCACGTTGTGTTTTAGAGCCTTTCCTGTCGCGGCCACTATGCCTACCCACACAACTGAGGTACCATTTTTATCGGGAGACTTGGGGGAACACTGGGTGGAAGGAAATTTGTGGCTCCTCTCAGATTCCAGAACTCTCTGTCACTGAAATGTGAGGGAAAAGTGTTTTTTTAGCCAAATTTTGAGGTTTGCCAAGGATTCTGGGTAACAGAACCTGGTGAGAGCCCCACATGTCACCCCGTCCTGGATTCCCCTAGGTCTCTAGTTTTAAAAAATGCACAGGTTTGGTAGGTTTTCCTAGGTGCCGGCTGAGCTAGAGGCCAAAATCCACAGGTAGGCACTTTGCAAAAAACACCTCTGTTTTCTGTAGAAAAATGTGATGTGTCCACGTTGTGTTTTGGAGCATTTCCTGTCGCGGGCACTATGCCGACCCACACAAGTGAGGTACCATTTTTATTGGGAGACTTGGGGTAACACTGGGTGGAAGGAAATTTGTGACTTCTCTCAGATTCCAGAACTCTCTGTCACCGAAATGTGAGGAAAAAGAGTTTTTTTAGCCAAATGTTGAGGTTTACAAAGGATTCTGGGTAACAGAACCTGGTGAGAGCCCCACAAGTCACCCCGTCTTGGATTACCCTAGGTCTCTAGTTTTCAAAAATGCACAGGTATGGTAGGTTTCCCTAGGTGCTGGCTGCGCTAGAGGCCAAAATCCACAGGTAGGCACTTTGCAAAAAACACCTCTGTTTTCTGTAGAAAAATGTGATGTGTCCACGTTGTGTTTTGGAGCATTTCCTGTCGTGGGCACTATGCCTACCCACACACGTGAGGTACCATTTTTAACGGGAGAGTTGGGGTAACACTGGGTGGAAGGAAATTTGTGGCTCCTCTCAGATTCCAGAACTCTCTATCACTGAAATATGAAGAAAAAGTGTTTTTTTAGCCAAATTTTGAGGTTTGAAAAGGATTCTGGGTAACAGAACCTGGTGAGAGCCCCACAAGTCACCCCGTCTTGGATTCCCGTTGGTCTCTACTTTTCAAAAATGCACAGGTTTGGTAGGTTTCCCTAGGTGCCGGCTGAGCTAGAGGCCAAAATCCACAGGTAGGCACTTTGCAAAAAACACCTCTGTTTTCTGTAGAAAAATGTGATGTGTCCACGTTGTGTTTTGGAGCATTTCCTGTCGCGGGCACTATGCCGACCCACACAAGTGAGGTACCATTTTTATTGGGAGACTTGGGGTAACACTGGGTGGAAGGAAATTTGTGACTTCTCTCAGATTCCAGAACTCTCTGTCACCGAAATGTGAGGAAAAAGAGTTTTTTTAGCCAAATGTTGAGGTTTGCAAAGGATTCTGGGTAACAGAACCTGGTGAGAGCCCCACAAGTCACCCCGTCTTGGATTACCCTAGGTCTCTAGTTTTCAAAAATGCACAGGTATGGTAGGTTTCCCTAGGTGCTGGCTGCGCTAGAGGCCAAAATCCACAGGTAGGCACTTTGCAAAAAACACCCCTGTTTTCTGTAGAAAAATGTGATGTGTCCACGTTGTGTTTTGGAGCATTTCCTGTCGTGGGCACTATGCCTACCCACACAAGTGAGGTACCATTTTTATCGGTAGACTTGGGGGAACCCTGGGTGGAAGGAAGTTTGTGGCTCCTCTCAGATTCCAGAACTCCCTGTCACTGAAATGTGAGGAAAAAGTGTTTTTTTAGCCAAAATTTGAGGTTTGCAAAGGATTCTGGGTAACAGAGCCTGGTGAGAGCCCCACAAGTCACCCCATATTGGATTCCGCTAGGTCTCTAGTTTTCAAAAATGCACAGGTTTGGTAGGTTTCCCTAGGTGCCGGCTGAGCTAGAGGCCAAAATCCACAGGTAGGCACTTTGCAAAAAACACCTGTTTTCTGTAGAAAAATGTGATGTGTCCACGTTGTGTTGTGGAGCATTTCCTGTCGCGGGCACTATGCCTACCCACACAAGTGAGGTACCATTTTTATCGGTAGACTTGGGGGAACCCTGGGTGGAAGGAAATTTGTGGCTCCTCTCAGATTCCAGAACTCTCTGTCACCGAAATGTGAGGAAAAAGTGCTTTTTTAACCAAATTGTGAGGTTTGCAAAGGATTCTGGGTAACAGAACCTGGTGAGAGCCCCACAAGACACCCCGTCCTGGATTCCCCTAGGTCTCTAGTTTTCAAAAATGCACAGGTATGGTAGGTTTCCCTAGGTGCCGGCTGAGCTAGAGGGCAAAATCCACAGGTAGGCACTTTGCAAAAAACACCTCTGTTTTCTGTAGAAAAATGTGATGTGTCCACGTTGTGTTTTAGAGCATTTCCTGTCACCGGCACTGTGCCTACCCACACAAGTGAGGTACCATTTTTATCGGTAGACTTGGGGGAACACTGGGTGGAAGGAAATCTGTGGCTCCTCTTAGATTCTAGAACTCTCTGTCGCCGAAATGTGAGGAAAAAGTGTTTTTTTTAGCCAAATTTTGAGGTTTGCAAAGGATTCTGTGTAACAGAGCCAGGGCAGAGCCCCACAAGTCACCCCATCTTGGATTCCCCTAGGTCTCTAGTCTTATAAAATTCACAGGTTTGATAGGTTTCCCTAGGTGGCGGCTGAGCTAGAGGCCAAAATCCACAGGTAGGCACTTTGCAAAAAACACCTCTTTTTTCTGTAGAAAAATGTGATGTGTCCACGTTGTGTTGTGGAGCATTTCCTGTTGTAGGCACTATGCCTACCCACACAAGTGAGGTACCATTTTTATCGGGAGACTTGGGGGAACGCTGGGTGGAAGGAAATTTGCGGCACCTCTCAGATTCCAGAACTCTCTGTCACCGAAATGTGAGGAAAAAGTGTTTTTTTAACCAAATTGTGAGGTTCGCAAAGGATTCTGGGTAACAGAACCTGGTGAGAGCCCCACAAGTCACCCCGTCCTGGATTCCCCTAGGTCTCTAGTTTTAAAAAATGCACAGGTTTGGTAGGTTTCCCTGGGTGCCGGCTGAGCTAGAGGCCAAAACCCACAGGTAGGCACTTTGCAAAAAACACCTCTGTTTTCTGTAGAAAAATGTGATGTGTCCACGTTGTGTTTTAGAGCCTTTCCTGTCGCGGCCACTATGCCTACACACACAACTGAGGTACCATTTTTATCGGGAGACTTGGGGGAACACTGGGTGGAAGGAAATTTGTGGCTCCTCTCAGATTCCAGAACTCTCTGTCACTGAAATGTGAGGGAAAAGTGTTTTTTTAGCCAAATTTTTGAGGTTTGCCAAGGATTCTGGGTAACAGAACCTGGTGAGAGCCACACATGTCACCCCGTCCTGGATTCCCCTAGGTCTCTAGTTTTAAAAAATGCACAGGTTTGGTAGGTTTTCCTAGGTGCCGGCTGAGCTAGAGGCCAAAATCCACAGGTAGGCACTTTGCAAAAAACACCTCTGTTTTCTGTAGAAAAATGTGATGTGTCCACGTTGTGTTTTTGAGCATTTCCTGTCGCGGGCACTATGCCGACCCACACAAGTGAGGTACCATTTTTATTGGGAGACTTGGGGTAACACTGGGTGGAAGGAAATTTGTGACTTCTCTCAGATTCCAGAACTCTCTGTCACCGAAATGTGAGGAAAAATAGTTTTTTTAGCCAAATGTTGAGGTTTGCAAAGGATTCTGGGTAACAGAACCTGGTGAGAGCCCCACAAGTCACCCCGTCTTGGATTACCCTAGGTCTCTAGTTTTCAAAAATGCACAGGTATGGTAGGTTTCCCTAGGTGCTGGCTGCGCTAGAGGCCAAAATCCACAGGTAGGCACTTTGCAAAAAACACCTCTGTTTTCTGTAGAAAAATGTGATGTGTCCACGTTGTGTTTTGGAGCATTTCCTGTTGTGGGCACTATGCCTACCCACACACGTGAGGTACCATTTTTAATGGGAGAGTTGGGGTAACACTGGGTGGAAGGAAATTTGTGGCTCCTCTCAGATTTCAGAACTCTCTATCACTGAAATATGAAGAAAAAGTGTTTTTTTAGCCAAATTTTGAGGTTTGAAAAGGATTCTGGGTAACAGAACCTGGTGAGAGCCCCACAAGTCACCCCGTCTTGGATTCCCGTTGGTCTCTACTTTTAAAAAATGCACAGGTTTGGTAGGTTTCCCTAGGTGCCGGCTGAGCTAGAGGCCAAAATCCACAGGTAGGCACTTTGCAAAAAACACCTCTGTTTTCTGTAGAAAAATGTGATGTGTCCACGTTGTGTTTTGGAGCATTTCCTGTCGCGGGCACTATGCCGACCCACACAAGTGAGGTACCATTTTTATTGGGAGACTTGGGGTAACACTGGGTGGAAGGAAATTTGTGACTTCTCTCAGATTCCAGAACTCTCTGTCACCGAAATGTGAGGAAAAAGAGTTTTTTTAGCCAAATGTTGAGGTTTGCAAAGGATTCTGGGTAACAGAACCTGGTGAGAGCCCCACAAGTCACCCCGTCTTGGATTACCCTAGGTCTCTAGTTTTCAAAAATGCACAGGTATGGTAGGTTTCCCTAGGTGCTGGCTGCGCTAGAGGCCAAAATCCACAGGTAGGCACTTTGCAAAAAACACCCCTGTTTTCTGTAGAAAAATGTGATGTGTCCACGTTGTGTTTTGGAGCATTTCCTGTCGTGGGCACTATGCCTACCCACACAAGTGAGGTACCATTTTTATCGGTAGACTTGGGGGAACCCTGGGTGGAAGGAAGTTTGTGGCTCCTCTCAGATTCCAGAACTCCCTGTCACTGAAATGTGAGGAAAAAGTGTTTTTTTAGCCAAAATTTGAGGTTTGCAAAGGATTCTGGGTAACAGAGCCTGGTGAGAGCCCCACAAGTCACCCCATATTGGATTCCGCTAGGTCTCTAGTTTTCAAAAATGCACAGGTTTGGTAGGTTTCCCTAGGTGCCGGCTGAGCTAGAGGCCAAAATCCACAGGTAGGCACTTTGCAAAAAACACCTGTTTTCTGTAGAAAAATGTGATGTGTCCACGTTGTGTTGTGGAGCATTTCCTGTCGCGGGCACTATGCCTACCCACACAAGTGAGGTACCATTTTTATCGGTAGACTTGGGGGAACCCTGGGTGGAAGGAAGTTTGTGGTTCCTCTTAGATTCCAGAACTCTCTGTCACTGAAATGTGAGTAAAAAGTGTTTTTTTAGACAAATGTTGAGGTTTGCAAAGGATTCTGGGTAACAGAGCCTGGTGAGAGCCCCACAAGTCACCCCATATTGGATTCCGCTAGGTCTCTAGTTTTCAAAAAGGCACAGTTTTGGTAGGTTTCCCTAGGTGCCGGCTGAGCTAGAGGCCAAAATCCACAGGTAGGCACTTTGCAAAAAACACCTGTTTTCTGTAGAGAAATGTGATGTGGAGCATTTCCTGTTGCGGGCACTATGCCTACCCACACAAGTGAAGTACCATTTGTATCGGTAGACTTGGGGGAACACTGGGTGGAAGGAAGTTTGTGGCTCCTCTCAGATTCCAGAACTGTCTGTCGCCAAAATGTGAGGAAAAAGTGTTTTTTTAGCCAAGTTTTGAGGTTTGCCAGGGATTCTGGGTAACAGAACCTGGTGAGAGCCCCACAAGTCACCCCGTCTTGGATTCCCGTTGGTCTCTACTTTTCAAAAATGCACAGGTTTGGTAGGTTTCCCTAGGTGCTGGCTGAGCTAGAGGCCAAAATCCACAGGTAGGCACTTTGCAAAAAAAACCTGTTTTCTGTAGAAAAACGTGATGTGTCCACGTTGCGTTGTGGAGCATTTCCTGTCGCGGGCACTATGCCTACCCACACAAGTGAGGTACCATTTTTATCGGTAGACTTGGGGGAACCCTGGGTGGAAGGAAGTTTGTGGCTCCTCTCAGATTCCAGAACTCTCTGTCACTGAAATGTGAGGAAAAAGTGTTTTTTAACCAAAATTTGAGGTTTGCAAAGGATTCTGGGTAACAGAGCCTGGTGAGAGCCCCACAAGTCACCCCATATTGGATTCCGCTAGGTCTCTAGTTTTCAAAAATGCACAGGTTTGGTAGGTTTCCCTAGGTGCCGGCTGAGCTAGAGGCCAAAATCCACAGGTAGGCACTTTGCAAAAAACACCTGTTTTCTGTAGAAAAATGTGATGTGTCCACGTTGTGTTGTGGAGCATTTCCTGTCGCGGGCATTATGCCTACCCACACAAGTGAGGTACCATTTTTATCGGTAGACTTCGGGGAACCCTGGGTGGAAGGAAGTTTGTGGCTCCTCTCAGATTCCAGAACTCTCTGTCACTGAAATGTGAGGAAAAAGTGTTTTTTAACCAAAATTTGAGGTTTGCAAAGGATTCTGGGTAACAGAGCCTGGTGAGAGCCCCACAAGTCACCCCGTCTTAGATTCCCCTAGGTCTCTAGTTTTCAAAAATGCACAGGTGTGGTAGGTTTCCCTAGGTGCCGGCTGAGCTAGAGGACAAAATCCACAGGTAGGCACTTTGCAAAAAACACCTGTTTTCTGTATAAATATGTGATGTGTCCACATTGTGTTTTGAAGCATTTCCTGTCGCGGGCACTATGCCTACCCACACAAGTGAAGTACCATTTTTGTCGTGAGACTTGGGGGAACACTAGGTGGAAGGAAATTTGTGGCTCCTCTCAGATTCCAGAACTGTCTGTCACCAAAATATGAGGAAAAAGTGTTTTCTTTGCCAAGTTTTGAGGTTTGCAAAGGATTCTGGGTGACAGAACCTGGTGAGAGCCCCACAAGTCACCCCGTCTTAGATTCCCCTAGGTCTCTAGTTTTCAAAAATGCACAGGTGTGGTAGGTTTCCCTATGTGCCGGCTGAGCTAGAGGACAAAATCCACAGGTAGGCACTTTGCAAAAAACACCTGTTTTCTGTAGAAATATGTGATGTGTCCACATTGTGTTTTGGAGCATTTCCTGTCGCGGGCACTATGCCTACCCACAGAAGTGAGGTACAATTTTTATCGGGAGACTTGGGGGAACACTGGGTGGAAGGAAATTTGTGGCTCCTCTCAGATTCCAGAACTCTCTGTCACCGAAATGTGAGGAAAAAGTGTTTTTTTAGCCAAATTTTGAGGTTTGCAAAGGAATCTGGGTAAGAGAGCCTGGTGAGAGCCCCACAAGTCACCCCGTCTTAGATTCCCCTAGGTCTCTAGTTTTCAAAAATGCACAGGTGTGGTAGGTTTCCCTAGGTGCCGGCTGAGCTAGAGGCCAAAATCCACAGGTAGGCACTTTGCAAAAAACACCTCTGTTTTCTGCAGAAAAATGTGATGTGTCCACGTTGTGTTTTGGAGCATTTCCTGTTGCGGGCACTATCCCTACCCACACACGTGAGGTACCATTTTTATCGGGAGACTTGGGGGAACACTGGGTGGACGGAAATTTGTGGCTCCTCTCAGATTCCAGAACTGTCTGTCACCAAAATGTGAGGAAAAAGTGTTTTTTTAGCCAAGTTTTGAGGTTTGCAAAGGATTCTGGGTAACAGAACCTGGTGAGAGCCCCACAAGTCACCCCGTCTTAGATTCCTCTAGGTCTCTAGTTTTCAAAAATGCACAGGTGTGGTAGCTTTCCCTAGGTGCCGGCTGAGCTAGAGGACAAAACCCACAGGTAGGCACTTTGCAAAAAACACCTGTTTTCTGTAGAAAAATGTGATGTGTCCACGTTGTGTTTTGGAGCATTTCCTGTCGCGGGCACTATGCCTACCCACACAAGTGAGGTACCATTTTTATCGGTAGACTTGGGGGAACACTGGGTGGAAGGAAGTTTGTGGCTCCTCTCAGATTCCAGAACTGTCTGTCACCAAAATGTGTGGAAAAAGTGGTTTTTTAGCCAAGTTTTGAGGTTTGCCAAGGATTCTGGGTAACAGAACCTGGTGAGAGCCCCACAAGTCACCCCGTCTTGGATTCCCCTAGGTCTCTAGTTTTAAAAAATACACAGGTTTGGTATGTTTCCCTAGGTGCTGGCTGAGTTAGAGGCCGAAATCCACAGGTAGTCACTTTGCAAAAAACACCTCTGTTTTCTGTAGAAAAATGTGATGTAGCCACGTTGTGTTGAGGAGCATTTCCTGTCGCGGGCACTATGCCTACCCTCACAAGTGAGGTACCATTTTTATTGGGAGACTTGGGGGAACGCTGGTTGGAAGGAAATTTGTAGCTCCTCTCAGATTCCAGAACGCTCTGTCACCGAAATGTGAGGAAAAAGTGCTTTTTTAACCAAATTGTGAGGTTCGCAAAGGATTCTGGGTAACAGAACCTGGTGAGAGCCCCACAAGTCACCCCGTCCTGGATTCCCCTAGGTCTCTAGTTTTCAAAAATGCACAGGTGTGGTAGCTTTCCCTAGGTGCCGGCTGAGCTAGAGGACAAAACCCACAGGTAGGCACTTTGCAAAAAACACCTCTGTTTTCTGTAGAAAAATGTGATGTGTCCACCTTGTGTTTTAGAGCATTTCCTGTCGCCGGCACTATGGCTACCCACACAAGTGAGGTACCATTTTTATCGGGAGACATGGGGGAACACTGGGTGGAAGGAAATTTGTGGCTCCTCTCAGATTCCAGAACTGTCTGTCACCAAAATGTGAGGAAAAAGTGTTTTTATAGCCAAATTTTGAGGTTTGCCAAGGATTCTGGGTAACAGAACCTGGTGAGAGCCCCACAAGTCACCCCGTCTTGGATTCCCGTTGGTCTCTACTTTTCAAAAATGCACAGGTTTGGTAGGTTTCCCTAGGTGCTGGCTGAGCTAGAGGCCAAAATCCACAGGTAGGCACTTTCCAAAAAACACCTGTTTTCTGTAGAAAAACGTGATGTGTCCACGTTGCGTTGTGGAGCATTTCCTGTCACGGGCACTATGCCTACCCACACAAGTGAGGTACCATTTTTATCGGTAGACTTGGGGGAACCCTGGGTGGAAGGAAGTTTGTGGCTCCTCTCAGATTCCAGAACTCTCTGTCACTGAAATGTGAGGAAAAAGTGTTTTTTTAGCCAAAATTTGAGGTTTGCAAAGGATTCTGGGTAACAGAGCCTGGTGAGAGCCCCACAAGTCACCCCATATTGGATTCCGCTAGGTCTCTAGTTTTCAAAAATGCACAGGTTTGGTAGGTTTCCCTAGGTGCCGGCTGAGCTAGAGGCCAAAATCCACAGGTAGGCACTTTGCAAAAAACACCTGTTTTCTGTAGAAAAATGTGATGTGTCCACGTTGTGTTGTGGAGCATTTCCTGTCGCGGGCACTATGCCTACCCACACAAGTGAGGTACCATTTTTAACGGTAGACTTGGGGGAACCCTGGGTGGAAGGAAGTTTGTGGCTCCTCTCAGATTCCAGAACTCTCTGTCACTGAAATGTGAGGAAAAAGTGTTTTTTAGCCAAATTTTGAGGTTTGCAAAGGATTCTGGGTGACAGAACCTGGTGAGAGCCCCACAAGTCACCCCGTCTTAGATTCCCCTAGGTCTCTAGTTTTCAAAAATGCACAGGTGTGGTAGGTTTCCCTAGGTGCCGGCTGAGCTAGAGGACAAAATCCACAGGTAGGCACTTTGCAAAAAACACCTGTTTTCTGTAGAAATATGTGATGTGTCCACATTGTGTTTTGAAGCATTTCCTGTCGCGGGCACTATGCCTACCCACACAAGTGAAGTACCATTTTTGTCGTGAGACTTGGGGGAACACTGGGTGGAAGGAAATTTGTGGCTCCTCTCAGATTCCAGAACTGTCTGTCACCAAAATGTGAGGAAAAAGTGTTTTCTTTGCCAAGTTTTGAGGTTTGCAAAGGATTCTGGGTGACAGAACCTGGTGACAGCCCCACAAGTCACCCCGTCTTAGATTCCCCTAGGTCTCTAGTTTTCAAAAATGCACAGGTGTGGTAGGTTTCCCTATGTGCCGGCTGAGCTAGAGGACAAAACCCACAGGTAGGCACTTTGCAAAAAACACCTGTTTTCTGTAGAAAAATGTGATGTGTCCACGTTGTGTTTTGGAGCATTTCCTGTCGCGGGCACTATCCCTACCCACACACGTGAGGTACCATTTTTATCGGGAGACTTGGGGGAACACTGGGTGGAAGGAAATTTGTGGCTCCTCTCAGATTCCAGAACTGTCTGTCACCAAACTGTGAGGAAAAAGTGTTTTTTTAGGCAAGTTTTGAGGTTTGCAAAGGATTCTGGGTAACAGAACCTGGTGAGAGCCCCACAAGTCACCCCGTCTTAGATTCCTCTAGGTCTCTAGTTTTCAAAAATGCACAGGTGTGGTAGCTTTCCCTAGGTGCCGGCTGAGCTAGAGGACAAAACCCACAGGTAGGCACTTTGCAAAAAACACCTGTTTTCTGTAGAAAAATGTGATGTGTCCACGTTGTGTTTTGGAGCATTTCCTGTCGCGGGCACTATGCCTACCCACACAAGTGAGGTACCATTTTTATCGGTAGACTTGGGGGAACACTGGGTGGAAGGAAGTTTGTGGCTCCTCTCAGATTCCAGAACTGTCTGTCACCAAAATGTGAGGAAAAAGTGTTTTTTTAGCCAAGTTTTGAGGTTTGCCAAGGATTCTTGGTAACAGAACCTGGTGAGAGCCCCACAAGTCACCCCGTCTTGGATTCCCCTAGGTCTCTAGTTTTAAAAAATGCACAGGTTTGGTAGGTTTCCCTAGGTGCTGGCTGAGTTGGAGGCCGAAATCCACAGGTAGGCACTTTGCAAAAAACACCTCTGTTTTCTGTAGAAAAATGTGATGTATCCACGTTGTGTTGTGGAGCATTTCCTGTCGCGGGCACTATGACTACCCTCACAAGTGAGGTACCATTTTTATTGGGAGACTTGGGGGAACGCTGGTTGGAAGGCAATTTGTGGCTCCTCTCAGATTCCAGAACGCTCTGTCACCGAAATGTGAGGAAAAAGTGCTTTTTTAACCAAATTGTGAGGTTCGCAAAGGATTCTGGGTAACAGAACCTGGTGAGAGCCCCACAAGTCACCCCGTCTTAGATTCCTCTAGGTCTCTAGGTTTAAAAAATGCACAGGTGTGGTAGCTTTCCCTAGGTGCCGGCTGAGCTAGAGGACAAAACCCACAGGTAGGCACTTTGCAAAAAACACCTGTTTTCTGTAGAAAAATGTGATGTGTCCACGTTGTGTTTTGGAGCATTTCCTGTCGTGGGCACTATGCCTACCCACACGTGAGGTACCATTTTTAACGGGAGAGTTGGGGGAACGCTGGTTGGAAGGAAATTTGTGGCTCCTCTCAGATTCCAGAACGCTCTGTCACCGAAATGTGAGGAAAAAGTGCTTTTTTAACCAAATTGTGAGGTTCGCAAAGGATTCTGGGTAACAGAACCTGGTGAGAGCCCCACAAGTCACCCCGTCTTAGATTCCTCTAGGTCTCTAGTTTTCAAAAATGCTCAGGTGTGGTAGCTTTCCCTATGTGCCGGCTGAGCTAGAGGACAAAACCCACTGGTAGGCACTTTGCAAAAAACACCTGTTTTCTGTAGAAAAATGTGATGTGTCCACGTTGTGTTTTGGAGCATTTCCTGTCGCGGGCACTATGCCTACCCACATAAGTGAGGTACCATTTTTATCGGTAGACTTGGGGGAACACTGGGTGGAAGGAAGTTTGTGGCTCCTCTCAGATTCCAGAACTGTATGTCACCAAAATGTGAGGAAAAAGTAGTTTTTTAGCCATGTTTTGAGGTTTGCCAAGGATTCTGGGTAACAGAACCTGGTGAGAGCCCCACAAGTGTCCCCGTCTTGGATTCCGCTAGGTCTCTAGTTTTAAAAAATGCACAGGTTTGGTAGGTTTCCCTAGGTGCCGGCTGAGTTAGAGGCCGAAATCCACAGGTAGGCACTTTGCAAAAAACACCTCTGTTTTCTGTAGAAAAATGTGATGTATCCACGTTGTGTTGTGGAGCATTTCCTGTCGCGGGCACTATGCCTACCCTCACAAGTGAGGTACCATTTTTATTGGGAGACTTGGGGGAACGCTGTTTGGAAGGAAATTTGTGGCTCCTCTCAGATTCCAGAACTCTCTGTCACCGAAATGTGAGGATAAAGTGCTTTTTTAACCAAATTGTGAGGTTCGCAAAGGATTCTGGGTAACAGAACCTGGTGAGAGCCCCACAAGTCACCCCGTCCTGGATTCCCCTAGGTCTCTAGTTTTCAAAATTGCACAGGTATGGTAGGTTTCCCTAGGTGCCGGCTGACCTAGAGGCCAAAATCCACAGGTAGGCACTTTGCAAAAAACACCTCTGTTTTCTGCAGAAACATGTGATGTGTCCACGTTGTGTTTTGGAGCATTTCCTGTTGCAGGCACTATCCCTACCCACACACGTGAGGTACCATTTTTATCGGGAGACTTGGGGGAACACTGTGTGGAAGGAAATTTGTGGCTCCTCTCAGATTCCAGAACTGTCTGTCACCAAAATGTGAGGAAAAAGTGTTTTTTTTAGCCATGTTTTGAGGTTTGCAAAGGATTCTGGGTAACAGAACCTGGTGAGAGCCCCACAAGTCACCCCGTCTTAGATTCCTCTAGGTCTCTAGTTTTCAAAAATGCTCAGGTGTGGTAGCTTTCCCTAGGTGCCGGCTGAGCTAGAGGACAAAACCCACAGGTAGGCACTTTGCAAAAAACACCTGTTTTCTGTAGAAAAATGTGATGTGTTCACGTTGTGTTTTGGAGCATTTCCTGTCGCGGGCACTATGCCTACCCACATAAGTGAGGTACCATTTTTATCGGTAGACTTGGGGGAACACTGGGTGGAAGGAAGTTTGTGGCTCCTCAAAGATTCCAGAACTGTCTGTCACCAAAATGTGAGGAAAAAGTAGTTTTTTAGCCATGTTTTGAGGTTTGCCAAGGATTCTGGGTAACAGAACCTGGTGAGA
Organism: Pleurodeles waltl; assembly: GCF_031143425.1. NCBI lineage: Eukaryota > Metazoa > Chordata > Amphibia > Caudata > Salamandridae > Pleurodeles > Pleurodeles waltl. Next base: position 970,629,045 of record NC_090444.1, read on the forward strand.
GCCCCACAAGTGTCCCCGTCTTGGATTCCGCTAGGTCTCTAGTTTTAAAAAATGCACAGGTTTGGTAGGTTTCCCTAGGTGCCGGCTGAGTTAGAGGCCAAAATCCACAGGTAGGCACTTTGCAAAAAACACCTCTGTTTTCTGTAGAAAAATGTGATGTATCCACGTTGTGTTGTGGAGCATTTCCTGTCGCGGGCACTATGCCTACCCTCACAAGTGAGGTACCATTTTTATTGGGAGACTTGGGGGAACGCTGGTTGGAAGGAAATTTGTGGCTCCTCTCAGATTCCAGAACTCTCTGTCACCGAAATGTGAGGATAAAGTGCTTTTTTAACCAAATTGTGAGGTTCGCAAAGGATTCTGGGTAACAGAACCTGGTGAGAGCCCCACAAGTCACCCCGTCCTGGATTCCCCTAGGTCTCTAGTTTTCAAAATTGCACAGGTATGGTAGGTTTCCCTAGGTGCCGGCTGACCTAGAGGCCAAAATCCACAGGTAGGCACTTTGCAAAAAACACCTCTGTTTTCTGCAGAAACATGTGATGTGTCCACGTTGTGTTTTGGAGCATTTCCTGTTGCAGGCACTATCCCTACCCACACACGTGAGGTACCATTTTTATTGGGAGACTTGGGGGAACACTGTGTGGAAGGAAATTTGTGGCTCCTCTCAGATTCCAGAACTGTCTGTCACCAAAATGTGAGGAGAAAGTGTTTTTTTAGCCATGTTTTGAGGTTTGCAAAGGATTCTGGGTAACAGAACCTGGTGAGAGCCCCACAAGTCACCCCCGTCTTAGATTCCTCTAGGTCTCTAGTTTTCAAAAATGCTCAGGTGTGGTAGCTTTCCCTAGGTGCCGGCTGAGCTAGAGGACAAAACCCACAGGTAGGCACTTTGCAAAAAACACCTGTTTTCTGTAGAAAAATGTGATGTGTCCACGTTGTGTTTTGGAGCATTTCCTGTCGCGGGCACTATGCCTACCCACATAAGTGAGGTACCATTTTTATCGGTAGACTAGGGGGAACACTGGGTGGAAGGAAGTTTGTGGCTCCTCTCAGATTCCAGAACTGTCTGTCACCAAAATGTGAGGAAAAAGTAGTTTTTTAGCCATGTTTTGAGGTTTGCCAAGGATTCTGGGTAACAGAACCTGGTGAGAGCCCCACAAGTGTCCCCGTCTTGGATTCCCCGAGGTCTCTAGTTTTAAAAAATGCACAGGTTTGGTAGGTTTCCCTAGGTGCCGGCTGAGTTAGAGGCCGAAATCCCCAGGTAGGCACTTTGCAAAAAACACCTCTGTTTTCTGTAGAAAAATGTGATGTATCCACGTTGTGTTGTGGAGCATTTCCTGTCGCGGGCACTATGCCTACCCTCACAAGTGAGGTACCATTTTTATTGGGAGACTTGGGGGAACGCTGGTTGGAAGGAAATTTGTGGCTCCTCTCAGATTCCAGAACTCTCTGTCACCGAAATGTGAGGAAAAAGTGCTTTTTTAACCAAATTGTGAGGTTCGCAAAGGATTCTGGGTAACAGAACCTGGTGAGAGCCCCACAAGTCACCCCGTCCTGGATTCCCCTAGGTCTCTAGTTTTCAATAATGCACAGGTATGGTAGGTTTCCCTAGGTGCCGGCTGAGCTAGAGGCCAAAATCCACAGGTAGGCACTTTGCAAAAAACACCTCTGTTTTCTGTAGAAAAATGTGATGTGTCCACGTTGTGTTTTAGAGCATTTCCTGTCGCCGGCACTATGGCTACCCACACAAGTGAGGTACCATTTTTATCGGGAGACATGGGGGAACACTGGGTGGAAGGAAATTCATGGCTCTTCTCAGATTCCAGAACTCTCTGTCACTGAAATGTGAGGAAAAAGTGTTTTTTTAGCCAAATGTTAAGGTTTGCCAAGGATTCTGGGTAACAGAACCTGGTGAGAGCCCCACATGTCACCCCGTCCTGGATTCCCCTAGGTCTCTAGTTTTCAAAAATGCACAGGTTTGGTAGGTTTCCCTAGGTGCCGGCTGAGCTAGAGGCCAAAATCCACAGGTAGGCACTTTGCAAAAAACACCTCTGTTTTCTGTAGAAAAATGTGATGTGTCCATGTTGTGTTTTGGAGCATTTCCTGTCCCGGGCACTATGCCTACCCACACAAGTGAGGTACCATTTTTATCGGTAGACTTGGGGGAACACTGGGTGGAAGGAAGTTTGTGGCTCCTCTCAGATTCCAGAACTGTCTGTCACCAAAATGTGAGGAAAAAGTGTTTTTTTAGCCAAGTTTTGAGGTTTGCCAAGGATTCTAGGTAACAGAACCTGGTGAGAGCCCTACAAGTCACCCCGTCTTGGATTCCCCTAGGTCTCTAGTTTTAAAAAATGCACAGGTTTGGTAGGTTTCACCTAGGTGCTGGCTGAGTTAGAGGCCGAAATCCACAGGTAGGCACTTTGCAAAAAACACCTCTGTTTTCTGTAGAAAAATGTGATGTATCCACGTTGTGTTGTGGAGCATTTCCTGTCGCGGGCACTATGCCTACCCTCACAAGTGAGGTACCATTTTTATTGGGAGACTTGGGGGAACGCTGGTTGGAAGGAAATTTGTGGCTCCTTTCAGATTCCAGAACTCTCTGTCACCGAAATGTGAGGAAAAAGTGCTTTTTTAACCAAATTGTGAGGTTCGCAAAGGATTCTGGGTAACAGAACCTGGTGAGAGCCCCACAAGTCACCCCGTCCTGGATTCCCCTAGGTCTCTACTTTTCAAAAATGCACAGGTATGGCAGGTTTCCCTAGCTGCCGGCTGAGCTAGAGGCCAAAATCCACAGGTAGGCACTTTGCAAAAAACACCTCTGTTTTCTGTAGAAAAATGTGATGTGTCCACGTTGTGTTTTAGAGCATTTCCTGTCGCCGGCACTATGGCTACCCACACAAGTGAGGTACCATTTTTATCGGCAGACATGGGGGAACACTGGGTGGAAGGAAATTCATGGCTCTTCTCAGATTCCAGAACTCTCTGTCACTGAAATGTGAGGAAAAAGTGTTTTTTTAGCCAAATGTTGAGGTTTGCCAAGGATTTTGGGTAACAGAACCTGGTGAGAGCCCCACATGCCACCCCGTCCTGGATTCCCCTAGGTCTCTAGTTTTCAAAAATGCACAGGTTTGGTAGGTTTCCCTAGGTGCCGGCTGAGCTAGAGGCCAAAATCCACAGGTAGGCACCTTGCAAAAAACACCTGTTTTCTGTAGAAAAATGTGATGTGTCCATGTTGTGTTTTGGAGCATTTCCTGTCCCGGGCACTATGCCTACCCACACAAGTGAGGTACCATTTTTATCGGTAGACTTCGGGGAACACTGGGTGGAAGGAAGTTTGTGGCTCCTCTGAGATTCCAGAACTGTCTGTCACCAAAATGTGAGGAAACAGTGGTTTTTTAGCCAAGTTTTGAGGTTTGCCAAGGATTCTGGGTAACAGAACCCGGTGAGAGCCCCACAAATCACCCCGTCTTGGATTTCCCTAGGTCTCTAGTTTTAAAAAATGCACAGGTTTGGTAGGTTTCCCTAGGTGCTGGCTGAGTTGGAGGCCGAAATCCACAGGTAGGCACTTTGCAAAAAACACCTCTGTTTTCTGTAGAAAAATGTGATGTATCCACGTTGTGTTTTGGAGCATTTCCTGTCGCGGGCACTATGCCTACCCACACACGTGAGATACCATTTTTATCGGGAGACTTGGGGGAACGCTGGTTGGAAGGAAATTTGTGGCTCCTCTCAGATTCCAGAACTCTCTGTCACCGAAATGTGAGGAAAAAGTGCTTTTTTAACCAAATTGTGAGGTTCGCAAAGGATTCTGGGTAACAGAACCTGGTGAGAGCCCCACAAGTCACCCCGTCCTGGATTCCCCTAGGTCTCTAGTTTTCAAAAATGCACAGGTATGGTAGGTTTCCCTAGCTGCCGGCTGAGCTAGAGGCCAAAATCCACAGGTAGGCACTTTGCAAAAAACACCTCTGTTTTCTGTAGAAAAATGTGATGTGTCCACGTTGTGTTTTAGAGCATTTCCTGTCGCCGGCACTATGGCTACCCACATAAGTGAGGTACCATTTTTATCGGGAGACATGGGGGAACACTGGGTGGAAGGAAATTCATGGCTCTTCTCAGATTCCAGAACTCTCTGTCACTGAAATGTGAGGAAAAAGTGTTTTTTTAGCCAAATGTTGAGGTTTGCCAAGGATTTTGGGTAACAGAACCTGGTGAGAGCCCCACATGTCACCCCGTCCTGGATTCCCCTAGGTCTCTAGTTTTAAAAAATGCACAGGTTTGGTAGGTTTCCCTAGGTGCCGGCTGAGCTAGAGGCCAAAATCCACAGGTAGGCACCTTGTAAAAAACACCTCTGTTTTCTGTAGAAAAATGTGATGTGTCCACGTTGTGTTTTAGAGCATTTCCTGTCGCCGGCACTATGGCTACCCACACAAGTGAGGTACCATTTTTATCGGGAGACATGGGGGAACACTGGGTGGAAGGAAATTTATGGCTCTTCTCAGATTCCAGAACTCTCTGTAACTGAAATGTGAGGAAAAAGTGTTTTTTTATCCAAATTTTGAGGTTTGCCAAGGATTCTGGGTAATAGAACCTGGTGAGAGCCCCACATGTCACCCCGTCCTGGATTCCCCTAGGTCTCTAGTTTAAAAATATGCACAGGTTTGGTAGGTTTCCCTAGGTGCCGGCTGAGCTAGAGGCCAAAATCCACAGGTAGGCACTTTGCAAAAAACACCTCTGTTTTCTGTAGAAAAATGTGATGTGTCCATGTTGTGTTTTGGAGCATTTCCTGTCCCGGGCACTATGCCTTCCCACACAAGTGAGGTACCATTTTTATCGGTAGACTTGGGGGAACACTGGGTGGAAGGAAGTTTGTGGCTCCTCTGAGATTCCAGAACTGTCTGTCACCAAAATGTGAGGAAACAGTGGTTTTTTAGCCAAGTTTTGAGGTTTGCCAAGGATTCTGGGTAACAGAACCTGGTGAGAGCCCCACAAATCACCCCGTCTTGGATTTCCCTAGGTCTCTAGTTTTAAAAAATGCACAGGTTTGGTAGGTTTCCCTAGGTGCTGGCTGAGTTGGAGGCCGAAATCCACAGGTAGGCACTTTGCAAAAAACACCTCTGTTTTCTGTAGAAAAATGTGATGTATCCACGTTGTGTTTTGGAGCATTTCCTTTCGCGGGCACTATGCCTACCCACACACGTGAGATACCATTTTTATCGGGAGACTTGGGGGAACGCTGGTTGGAAGGAAATTTGTGGCTCCTCTCAGATTCCAGAACTCTCTGTCACCGAAATGTGAGGAAAAAGTGCTTTTTTAACCAAATTGTGAGGTTCGCAAAGGATTCTGGGTAACAGAACCTGGTGAGAGCCCCACAAGTCACCCCGTCCTGGATTCCCCTAGGTCTCTAGTTTTCAAAAATGCACAGGTATGGTAGGTTTCCCTAGCTGCCGGCTGAGCTAGAGGCCAAAATCCACAGGTAGGCACCTTGCAAAAAACACCTGTTTTCTGTAGAAAAATGTGATGTGTCCATGTTGTGTTTTGGAGCATTTCCTGTCCCGGGCACTATGCCTACCCACACAAGTGAGGTACCATTTTTATCGGTAGACTTGGGGGAACACTGGGTGGAAGGAAGTTTGTGGCTCCTCTCAGATTCCAGAACTGTCTGTCACCAAAATGTGAGGAAAAAGTGTTTTTTTAGCCAAGTTTTGAGGTTTGCCAAGGATTCTAGGTAACAGAACCTGGTGAGAGCCCCACAAGTCACTCCGTCTTGGATTCCCCTAGGTCTCTAGTTTTAAAAAATGCACAGGTTTGGTAGGTTTCCCTAGGTGCTGGCTGAGTTAGAGGCCGAAATCCACAGGTAGGCACTTTGCAAAAAACACCTCTGTTTTCTGTAGAAAAATGTGATGTATCCACGTTGTGTTGTGGAGCATTTCCTGTCGCGGGCACTATGCCTACCCTCACAAGTGAGGTACCATTTTTATTGGGAGACTTGGGGGAACGCTGGTTGGAAGGAAATTTGTGGCTCCTCTCAGATTCCAGAACTCTCTGTCACCGAAATGTGAGGAAAAAGTGCTTTTTTAACCAAATTGTGAGGTTCGCAAAGGATTCTGGGTAACAGAACCTGGTGAGAGCCCCACAAGTCACCCCGTCCTGGATTCCCCTAGGTCTCTAGTTTTCAAAAATGCACAGGTATGGTAGGTTTCCCTAGGTGCCGGCTGAGCTAGAGGCCAAAATACACAGGTAGGCACTTTGCAAAAAACACCTCTGTTTTCTGTAGAAAAATGTGATGTGTCCACGTTGTGTTTTAGAGCATTTCCTGTCGCCGGCACTATGGCTACCCACACAAGTGAGGTACCATTTTATCGGGAGACATGGGGGAACACTGGGTGGAAGGAAATTTATGGCTCTTCTCAGATTCCAGAACTCTCTGTCACTGAAATGTGAGGAAAAAGTGTTTTTTTAGCCAAATTTTGAGGTTTGCCAAGGATTCTGGGTAACAGAACCTGGTGAGAGCCCCACATGTCACCCCGTCCTGGATTCCCCTAGGTCTCTAGTTTAAAAAAATGCACAGGTTTGGTAGGTTTCCCTAGGTGCCGGCTGAGCTAGAGGCCAAAATCCACAGGTAGGCACTTTGCAAAAAACACCTCTGTTTTCTGTAGAAAAATGTGATGTGTCCATGTTGTGTTTTGGAGCATTTCCTGTCCCGGGCACTATGCCTTCCCACACAAGTGAGGTACCATTTGTATCGGAAGACTTGGGGGAACACTGGCTGGAAGGAAGTTTCTGGCTCCTCTGAGATTCCAGAACTGTCTGTCACCAAAATGTGAGGAAACAGTGGTTTTTTAGCCAAGTTTTGAGGTTTGCCAAGGATTCTGGGTAACAGAACCTGGTGAGAGCCCCACAAATCACCCCGTCTTGGATTTCCCTAGGTCTCTAGTTTTAAAAAATGCACAGGTTTGGTAGGTTTCCCTAGGTGCTGGCTGAGTTGGAGGCCGAAATCCACAGGTAGGCACTTTGCAAAAAACACCTCTGTTTTCTGTAGAAAAATGTGATGTATCCACGTTGTGTTTTGGAGCATTTCCTGTTGCGGGCACTATGCCTACCCACACACGTGAGATACCATTTTTATCGGAAGACTTGGGGGAACGCTGGTTGGAAGGAAATTTGTGGCTCCTCTCAGATTCCAGAACTCTCTGTCACCGAAATGTGAGGAAAAAGTGCTTTTTTAACCAAATTGTGAGGTTCGCAAAGGATTCTGGGTAACAGAACCTGGTGAGAGCCCCACAAGTCACCCCGTCCTGGATTCCCCTAGGTCTCTAGTTTTCAAAAATGCACAGGTATGGTAGGTTTCCCTAGCTGCCGGCTGAGCTAGAGGCCAAAATCCACAGGTAGGCACTTTGCAAAAAACACCTCTGTTTTCTGTAGAAAAATGTGATGTGTCCACGTTGTGTTTTAGAGCATTTCCTGTCGCTGGCACTATGGCTACCCACACAAGTGAGGTACCATTTTTATCGGGAGACATGGGGGAACACTGGGTGGAAGGAAATTCATGGCTCTTCTCAGATTCCAGAACTCTCTGTCACTGAAATGTGAGGAAAAAGTGTTTTTTTAGCCAAATGTTGAGGTTTGCCAAGGATTTTGGGTAACAGAACCTGGTGAGAGCCCCACATGTCACCCCGTCCTGGATTCCCCTAGGTCTCTAGTTTTCAAAAATGCACAGGTTTGGTAGGTTTCCCTAGGTGCCGGCTGAGCTAGAGGCCAAAATCCACAGGTAGGCACCTTGCAAAAAACACCTGTTTTCTGTAGAAAAATGTGATGTGTCCATGTTGTGTTTTGGAGCATTTCCTGTCCCTGGCACTATGCCTACCCACACAAGTGTGGTACCATTTTTATCGGTAGACTTGGGGGAACACTGGGTGGAAGGAAGTTTGTGGCTCCTCTCAGATTCCAGAACTGTCTGTCACCAAAATGTGAGGAAAAAGTGTTTTTTTAGCCAAGTTTTGAGGTTTGCCAAGGATTCTAGGTAACAGAACCTGGTGAGAGCCCCACAAGTCACTCCGTCTTGGATTCCCCTAGGTCTCTAGTTTTAAAAAATGCACAGGTTTGGTAGGTTTCCCTAGGTGCTGGCTGAGTTAGAGGCCGAAATCCACAGGTAGGCACTTTGCAAAAAACACCTCTGTTTTCTGTAGAAAAATGTGATGTATCCACGTTGTGTTGTGGAGCATTTCCTGTCGCGGGCACTATGCCTACCCTCACAAGTGAGGTACCATTTTTATTGGGAGACTTGGGGGAACGCTGGTTGGAAGGAAATTTGTGGCTCCTCTCAGATTCCAGAACTCTCTGTCACCGAAATGTGAGGAAAAAGTGCTTTTTTAACCAAATTGTGAGGTTCGCAAAGGATTCTGGGTAACAGAACCTGGTGAGAGCCCCACAAGTCACCCCGTCCTGGATTCCCCTAGGTCTCTAGTTTTTAAAAATGCACAGGTATGGTAGGTTTCCCTAGGTGCCGGCTAAGCTAGAGGCCAAAATACACAGGTAGGCACTTTGCAAAAAACACCTCTGTTTTCTGTAGAAAAATGTGATGTGTCCACGTTGTGTTTTAGAGCATTTCCTGTCGCCGGCACTATGGCTACCCACACAAGTGAGGTACCATTTTTATCGGGAGACATGGGGGAACACTGGGTGGAAGGAAATTTATGGCTCTTCTCAGATTCCAGAACTCTCTGCCACTGAAATGTGAGGAAAAAGTGTTTTTTTAGCCAAATTTTGAGGTTTGCCAAGGATTCTGGGTAACAGAACCTGGTGAGAGCCCCACATGTCACCCCGTCCTGGATTCCCCTAGGTCTCTAGTTTAAAAAAATGCACAGGTTTGGTAGGTTTCCCTAGGTGCCGGCTGAGCTAGAGGCCAAAATCCACAGGTAGGCACTTTGCAAAAAACACCTCTGTTTTCTGTAGAAAAATGTGATGTATCCACGTTGTGTTTTGGAGCATTTCCTGTCGCGGGCACTATGCCTACCCACACACGTGAGATACCATTTTTATCGGGAGACTTGGGGGAACGCTGGTTGGAAGGAAATTTGTGGCTCCTCTCAGATTCCAGAACTCTCTGTCACCGAAATGTGAGGAAAAAGTGCTTTTTTAACCAAATTGTGAGGTTCGCAAAGGATTCTGGGTAACAGAACCTGGTGAGAGCCCCACAAGTCACCCCGTCCTGGATTCCCCTAGGTCTCTAGTTTTCAAAAATGCACAGGTATGGTAGGTTTCCCTAGCTGCCGGCTGAGCTAGAGGCCAAAATCCACAGGTAGGCACTTTGCAAAAAACACCTCTGTTTTCTGTAGAAAAATGTGATGTGTCCACGTTGTGTTTTAGAGCATTTCCTGTCGCTGGCACTATGGCTACCCACACAAGTGAGGTACCATTTTTATCGGGAGACATGGGGGAACACTGGGTGGAAGGAAATTCATGGCTCTTCTCAGATTCCAGAACTCTCTGTCACTGAAATGTGAGGAAAAGGTGTTTTTTTAGCCAAATGTTGAGGTTTGCCAAGGATTTTGGGTAACAGAACCTGGTGAGAGCCCCACATGTCACCCCGTCCTGGATTCCCCTAGGTCTCTAGTTTTCAAAAATGCACAAGTTTGGTAGGTTTCCCTAGGTGCCGGCTGAGCTAGAGGCCAAAATCCACAGGAAGGCACCTTGCAAAAAACACCTGTTTTCTGTAGAAAAATGTGATGTGTCCATGTTGTGTTTTGGAGCATTTCCTGTCCCGGGCACTATGCCTACCCACACAAGTGTGGTACCATTTTTATCGGTAGACTTGGGGGAACACTGGGTGGAAGGAAGTTTGTGGCTCCTCTCAGATTCCAGAACTGTCTGTCACCAAAATGTGAGGAAAAAGTGTTTTTTTAGCCAAGTTTTGAGGTTTGCCAAGGATTCTAGGTAACAGAACCTGGTGAGAGCCCCACAAGTCACTCCGTCTTGGATTCCCCTAGGTCTCTAGTTTTAAAAAATGCACAGGTTTGGTAGGTTTCCCTAGGTGCTGGCTGAGTTAGAGGCCGAAATCCACAGGTAGGCACTTTGCAAAAAACACCTCTGTTTTCTGTAGAAAAATGTGATGTATCCACGTTGTGTTGTGGAGCATTTCCTGTCGCGGGCACTATGCCTACCCTGACAAGTGAGGTACCATTTTTATTGGGAGACTTGGGGGAACCCTGGGTGGAAGGAAGTTTGTGGCTCTTCTCAGATTCCAGAACTCTCTGTCACTGAAATGTGAGGAAAAGGTGTTTTTTTAGCCAAATGTTGAGGTTTGCCAAGGATTTTGGGTAACAGAACCTGGTGAGAGCCCCACATGTCACCCCGTCCTGGATTCCCCTAGGTCTCTAGTTTTCAAAAATGCACAGGTTTGGTAGGTTTCCCTAGGTGCTGGCTGAGTTAGAGGCCGAAATCCACAGGTAGGCACTTTGCAAAAAACACCTCTGTTTTCTGTAGAAAAATGTGATGTATCCACGTTGTGTTGTGGAGCATTTCCTGTCGCGGGCACTATGCCTACCCTCACAAGTGAGGTACCATTTTTATTGGGAGACTTGGGGGAACGCTGGTTGGAAGGAAATTTGTGGCTCCTCTCAGATTCCAGAACTCTCTGTCACCGAAATGTGAGGAAAAAGTGCTTTTTTAACCAAATTGTGAGGTTCGCAAAGGATTCTGGGTAACAGAACCTGGTGAGAGCCCCACAAGTCACCCCGTCCTGGATTCCCCTAGGTCTCTAGTTTTTAAAAATGCACAGGTATGGTAGGTTTCCCTAGGTGCCGGCTGAGCTAGAGGCCAAAATACACAGGTAGGCACTTTGCAAAAAACACCTCTGTTTTCTGTAGAAAAATGTGATGTGTCCACGTTGTGTTTTAGAGCATTTCCTGTCGCCGGCACTATGGCTACCCACACAAGTGAGGTACCATTTTTATCGGGAGACATGGGGGAACACTGGGTGGAAGGAAATTTATGGCTCTTCTCAGATTCCAGAACTCTCTGTCACTGAAATGTGAGGAAAAAGTGTTTTTTTAGCCAAATTTTGAGGGTTGCCAAGGATTCTGGGTAACAGAACCTGGTGAGAGCCCCACATGTCACCCCGTCCTGGATTCCCCTAGGTCTCTAGTTTAAAAAAATGCACAGGTTTGGTAGGTTTCCCTAGGTGCCGGCTGAGCTAGAGGCCAAAATCCACAGGTAGGCACTTTGCAAAAAACACCTCTGTTTTCTGTAGAAAAATGTGATGTGTCCATGTTGTGTTTTGGAGCATTTCCTGTCCCGGGCACTATGCCTTCCCACACAAGTGAGGTACCATTTTTATCGGTAGACTTGGGGGAACACTGGGTGGAAGGAAGTTTGTGGCTCCTCTCAGATTCCAGAACTGTCTGTCACCAAAATGTGAGGAAACAGTGTTTTTTTAGCCAAGTTTTGAGGTTTGCCAAGGATTCTGGGTAACAGAACCTGGTGAGAGCCCCACAAATCACCCCGTCTTGGATTTCCCTAGGTCTCTAGTTTTAAAAAATGCACAGGTTCGGTAGGTTTCCCTAGGTGCTGGCTGAGTTGGAGGCCGAAATCCACAGGTAGGCACTTTGCAAAAAACACCTCTGTTTTCTGTAGAAAAATGTGATGTATCCACGTTGTGTTTTGGAGCATTTCCTGTCGCGGGCACTGTGCCTACCGACACACGTGAGATACCATTTTTATCGGGAGACTTAGGGGAACGCTGGTTGGAAGGAAATTTGTGGCTCCTCTCAGATTCCACAACTCTCTGTCACCGAAATGTGAGGAAAAAGTGCTTTTTTAACCAAATTGTGAGGTTCGCAAAGGATTCTGGGTAACAGAACCTGGTGAGAGCCCCACAAGTCACCCCGTCCTGGATTCCCCTAGGTCTCTAGTTTTCAAAAATGCACAGGTATGGTAGGTTTCCCTAGCTGCCGGCTGAGCTAGAGGCCAAAATCCACAGGTAGGCACTTTGCAAAAAACACCTCTGTTTTCTGTAGAAAAATGTGATGTGTCCACGTTGTGTTTTAGAGCATTTCCTGTCGCCGGCACTATGGCTACCCACACAAGTGAGGTACCATTTTTATCGGGAGACATGGGGGAACACTGGGTGGAAGGAAATTCATGGCTCTTCTCAGATTCCAGAACTCTCTGTCACTGAAATGTGAGGAAAAAGTGTTTTTTTAGCCAAATGTTGAGGTTTGCCAAGGATTTTGGGTAACAGAACCTGGTGAGAGCCCCACATGTCACCCCGTCCTGGATTCCCCTAGGTCTCTAGTTTTCAAAAATGCACAGGTTTGGTAGGTTTCCCTAGGTGCCGGCTGAGCTAGAGGCCAAAATCCACAGGTAGGCACCTTGCAAAAAACACCTGTTTTCTGTAGAAAAATGTGATGTGTCCATGTTGTGTTTTGGAGCATTTCCTGTCCCGGGCACTATGCCTACCCACACAAGTGTGGTACCATTTTTATCGGTAGACTTGGGGGAACACTGGGTGGAAGGAAGTTTGTGGCTCCTCTCAGATTCCAGAACTGTCTGTCACCAAAATGTGAGGAAAAAGTGTTTTTTTAGCCAAGTTTTGAGGTTTGCCAAGGATTCTAGGTAACAGAACCTGGTGAGAGCCCCACAAGTCACTCCGTCTTGGATTCCCCTAGGTCTCTAGTTTTAAAAAATGCACAGGTTTGGTAGGTTTCCCTAGGTGCTGGCTGAGTTAGAGGCCGAAATCCACAGGTAGGCACTTTGCAAAAAACACCTCTGTTTTCTGTAGAAAAATGTGATGTGTCCACGTTGTGTTTTAGAGCATTTCCTGTCGCCGGCACTATGGCTACCCACACAAGTGAGGTACCATTTTTATCGGGAGACATGGGGGAACACTGGGTGAAAGGAAATTTATGGCTCTTCTCAGATTCCAGAACTCTCTGTCACTGAAATGTGAGGAAAAAGTGTTTTTTTAGTCAAATTTTGAGGTTTGCCAAGGATTCTGGGTAACAGAACCTGGTGAGAGCCCCACATGTCACCCCGTCCTGGATTCCCCTAGGCCTCTATTTTTTAAAAATGCACAGGTTTGGTAGGGTTCCCTAGGTGCCGGCTGAGCTAGAGGCCAAAATCCACAGGTAGGCACTTTGCAAAAAACACCTCTGTTTTCTGTAGAAAAATGTGATGTGTCCATGTTGTGTTTTGGAGCATTTCCTGTCCCGGGCACTCTGCCTTCCCACACAAGTGAGGTACCATTTTTATCGGTAGACTTGGGGGAACACTGGGTGGAAGGAAGTTTGTGGCTCCTCTCAGATTCCAGAACTGTCTGTCACCAAAATGTGAGGAAACAGTGGTTTTTTAGCCAAGTTTTGAGGTTTGCCAAGGATTCTGGGTAACAGAACCTGGTGAGAGCCCCACAAATCACCCCGTCTTGGATTTCCCTAGGTCTCTAGTTTTAAAAAGTGCACAGGTTTGGTAGGTTTCCCTAGGTGCTGGCTGAGTTGGAGGCCGAAATCCACAGGTAGGCACTTTGCAAAAAACACCTCTGTTTTCTGTAGAAAAATGTGATGTATCCACGTTGTGTTTTGGAGCATTTCCTGTCGCGGGCACTATGCCTACCCACACACGTGAGATACCATTTTTATCGGGAGACTTGGGGGAACGCTGGTTGGAAGGAAATTTGTGGCTCCTCTCAGATTCCAGAACTCTCTGTCACCGAAATGTGAGGAAAAAGTGCTTTTTTAACCAAATTGTGAGTTTCGCAAAGGATTCTGGGTAACAGAACCTGGTGAGAGCCCCACAAGTCACCCCGTCCTGGATTCCCCTAGGTCTCTAGTTTTCAAAAATGCACAGGTATGGTAGGTTTTCCTAGGTGCCGGCTGAGCTAGAGGCCAAAATCCACAGGTAGGCACTTTGCAAAAAAAATCTCTGTTTTCTGTAGAAAAATGTGATGTGTCCACGTTGTGTTTTAGAGCATTTCCTGTCGCCGGCACTATGGTTACCCACACAAGTGAGGTACCATTTTTATCGGGAGACATGGGGGAACACTGGGTGGAAGGAAATTCATGGCTCTTCTCAGATTCCAGAACTCTCTGTCACTGAAATGTGAGGAAAAAGAGTTTTTTTAGCCAAATGTTGAGGTTTGCCAAGGATTCTGGGTAACAGAACCTGGTGAGAGCCCCACATGTCACCCCGTCCTGGATTCCCCTAGGTATCTAGTTTTCAAAAATGCACAGGTTTGGTAGGTTTCCCTAGGTGCCGGCTGAGCTAGAGGCCAAAATCCACAGGTAGGCAATTTGCAAAAAACACCTCTGTTTTCTGTAGAAAAATGTGATGTGTCCATGTTGTGTTTTGGAGCATTTCCTGTCCCGGGCACTATGCCTTTCCACACAAGTGAGGTACCATTTTTATCGGCAGACTTGGGGGAACACTGGGTGGAAGGAAGTTTGTGGCTCCTCTCAGATTCCAGAACTGTCTGTCACCAAAATGTGAGGAAACAGTGTTTTTTTAGCCAAGTTTTGAGGTTTGCCAAGGATTCTGGGTAACAGAACCTGGTGAGAGCCCCACAAATCACCCCGTCTTGGATTCCCCTAGGTCTCTAGTTTTAAAAAATGCACAGGTTTGGTAGGTTTCCCTAGGTGCTGGCTGAGTTGGAGGCCAAAATCCACAGGTAGGCACTTTGCAAAAAACACCTCTGTTTTCTGTAGAAAAATGTGATGTGTCCACGTTGTGTTGTGGAGCATTTCCTGTCGCGGGCACTATGCCTACCCTCACAAGTGAGGTACCATTTTTATTGGGAGACTTTGGGGAACGCTGGTTGGAAGGAAATTTGTGGCTCCTCTCAGATTCCAGAACTCTCTGTCACCGAAATGTGAGGAAAAAGTGCTTTTTTAACCAAATTGTGAGGTTCGCAAAGGATTCTGGGTAACAGAACCTGGTGAGAGCCCCACAAGTCACCCCGTCCTGGATTCCCCTAGGTCTCTAGTTTTCAAAATTGCACAGGTATGGTAGGTTTCCCTAGGTGCCGGCTGACCTAGAGGCCAAAATCCACAGGTAGGCACTTTGCAAAAAACACCTCTGTTTTCTGCAGAAAAATTTGATGTGTCCACGTTGTGTTTTGGAGCATTTCCTGTTGCAGGCACTATCCCTACCCACACACGTGAGGTACCATTTTTATCGGGAGACTTGGGGGAACACTGTGTGGAAGGAAATTTGTGGCTCCTCTCAGATTCCAGAACTGTCTGTCACCAAAAAGTGAGGAAAATGTGTTTTTTTAGCCAAATGTTGAGGTTTGCCAAGGATTCTGGGTAACAGAACCTGGTGAGAGCCCCACAAGTCACCCCGTCTTAGATTCCTCTAGGTCTCTAGTTTTCAAAAATGCACAGGTGTGGTAGCTTTCCCTAGGTGCCGGCTGAGCTAGAGGACAAAACCCACAGGTAGGCACTTTGCAAAAAACACCTGTTTTCTGTAGAAAAATGTGATGTGTCCATGTTGTGTTTTGGAGCATTTCCTGTCGCGGGCACTTTGCCTACCCACACAAGTGAGGTACCATTTTTATCGGGAGACTTGGGGGAACACTGGGTGGAAGGAAGTTTGTGGCTCCTCTCAGATTCCAGAACTGTCTGTCACCAAAATGTGAGGAAAAAGTAGTTTTTAGCAATGTTTTGAGGTTTGCCAAGGATTCTGGGTGACAGAACCTGGTGAGAGCCCCACAAGTCACCCCGTCTTGGATTCCCCTAGGTCTCTAGTTTTAAAAAATGCACAGGTGTGGTAGGTTTCCCTAGGTGCCGGCTGAGCTAGAGGCCAAAATCCACAGGTAGGCACTTTGCAAAAAACACCTCTGTTTTCTGCAGAAAAATGTGATGTGTCCACGTTGTGTTTTGGAGCATTTCCTGTTGCGGGCACTATCCCTACCCACACACGTGAGGTACCATTTTTATCGGGAGACTTGGGGGAACACTGGGTGGACGGAAATTTGTGGCTCCTCTCAGATTCCAGAACTGTCTGTCACCAAAATGTGAGGAAAAAGTGTTTTTTTAGCCAAGTTTTGAGGTTTGCAAAGGATTCTGGGTAACAGAACCTGGTGAGAGCCCCACAAGTCACCCCGTCTTAGATTCCTCTAGGTCTCTAGTTTTCAAAAATGCACAGGTGTGGTAGCTTTCCCTAGGTGCCGGCTGAGCTAGAGGACAAAACCCACAGGTAGGCACTTTGCAAAAAACACCTGTTTTCTGTAGAAAAATGTGATGTGTCCACGTTGTGTTTTGGAGCATTTCCTGTCGCGGGCACTATGCCTACCCACACAAGTGAGGTACCATTTTAATCGGTAGACTTGGGGGAACACTGGGTGGAAGGAAGTTTGTGGCTCCTCTCAGATTCCAGAACTCTCTGTCACCGAAATGTGAGGAAAAAGTGCTTTTTTCCCAAATTGTGAGGTTCGCAAAGGATTCTGGGTAACAGAACCTGGTGAGAGCCCCACAAGTCACCCCGTCCTGGATTCCCCTAGGTCTCTAGTTTTCAAAAACGCACAGCTATGGTAGGTTTCCCTAGGTGCCGGCTGAGCTACAGGCCAAAATCCACAGGTAGGCACTTTGCAAAAAACACCTCGGTTTTCTGTAGAAAAATGTGATGTGTCCACGTTGTGTTTTAGAGCATTTCCTGTCGCCGGCACTATTCCTACCCACACAAGTGAGGTACCATTTTTATCGGGAGACTTGGGGGAACACTGGGTGGAAGGAAATTTATGGCTCTTCTCAGATTCCAGAACTCTCTGTCACTGAAATGTGAGGAAAAAGTTTTTTTTTTAGCCAAATTTTGAGGTTTGCCAAGGATTCTGGGCAACAGAACCTGGTGAGAGCCCCACATGTCACCCCGTCCTGGATTCCCCTAGGTCTCTAGTTTTCAAAAATGCACAGGTTTGGTAGGTTTCCCTAGGTGCCGGCTGAGCTAGAGGCCAAAATCCACAGGTAGGCACTTTGCAAAAAACACCTCTGTTTTCTCTAGAAAAATGTGATGTGTCCACGTTGTGTTTTAGAGCCTTTCCTGTCGCGGCCACTATGCCTACCCACACAACTGAGGTACCATTTTTATCGGGAGACTTGGGGGAACACTGGGTGGAAGGAAATTTGTGGCTCCTCTCTGATTCTAGAACTCTCTGTCACTGAAATGTGAGGAAAAAGTGTTTTTTTAGCCAAAGTTTGAGGTTTGCCAAGGATTCTGGGTAACAGAACCTGGTGAGAGCCCCACATGTCACCCCGTCCTGGATTCCCCTAGGTCTCTAGTTTTAAAAAATGCACAGGTTTGGTAGGTTTCCCTAGGTGCCGGCTGAGCTAGAGGCCAAAATCCACAGGTAGGCACTTTGCAAAAAACACCTCTGTTTTCTGTAGAAAAATGTGATGTGTCCACGTTGTGTTTTGGAGCATTTCCTGTCGCCGGCACTATGCCGACCCACACAAGTGAGGTACCATTTTTATCGGGAGACTTGGGGTAACACTGGGTGGAAGGAAATTTGTGACTTCTGTCAGATTCCAGAACTCTCTGTCACCGAAATGTGAGGAAAAAGAGTTTTTTTAGCCAAATGTTGAGGTCTGTAAAGGATTCTGGGTAACTCAACCTTGTGAGAGCCCCACAAGTAACCCCGTCCTGGATTCCCCTAGGTCTATAGTTTTCAAAAATGCACAGGTATGGTAGGTTTCCCTAGGTGCCGGCTGAGCTAGAGGCCAAAATCCACAGGTAGGCACTTTGCAAAAAACACCTCTGTTTTCTGTAGAAAAATGTGATGTGTCCACGTTGTGTTTTAGAGCATTTCCTGTCGCCGGCACTATGGCTACCCACACAAGTGAGGTACCATTTTTATCGGGAGACATGGGGGAACACTGGGTGGAAGGAAATTCATGGCTCTTCTCAGATTCCAGAACTCTCTGTCACTGAAATGTGAGGAAAAAGTGTTTTTTTAGCCAAATTTTGAGGTTTGCCAAGGATTCTGGGTAACAGAACCTGGTGAGAGCCCCACATGTCACCCCGTCCTGGATTCCCCTAGGTCTCTAGTTTTCAAAAATGCACAGGTTTGGTAGGTTTCCCTAGGTGCCGGCTGAGCTAGAGGCCAAAATCCACAGGTAGGCACTTTGCAAAAAACACCTCTGTTTTCTGTAGAAAAATGTGATGTGTCCATGTTGTGTTTTGGAGCATTTCCTGTCCCGGGCACTATGCCTACCCACATAAGTGAGGTACCATTTTTATCAGTAGACTTGGGGGAACACTGGGTGGAAGGAAGTTTGTGGCTCCTCTCAGATTCCAGAACTGTCTGTCACCAAAATGTGATTAAAAAGTGTTTTTTTAGCCAAGTTTTGAGGTTTGCCAAGGATTCTAGGTAACAGAACCTGGTGAGAGCCCCACAAGTCACCCCGTCTTGGATTCCCCTAGGTCTCTAGTTTTAAAAAATGCACAGGTTTGGTAGGTTTCCCTAGGTGCTGGCTGAGTTAGAGGCCAAAATCCACAGGTAGGCACTTTGCAAAAAACACCTCTGTTTTCTGTAGAAAAATGTGATGTGTCCACGTTGTGTTTTAGAGCATTTCCTGTCGCCGGCACTATGGCTACCCACACAAGTGAGGTACCATTTTTATCGGGAGACATGGGGGAACACTGGGTGGAAGGAAATTCATGGCTCTTCTCAGATTCCAGAACTCTCTGTCACTGAAATGTGAGCAAAAAGTGTTTTTTTAGCCAAATTTTGAGGTTTGCCAAGGATTCTGGGTAACAGAACCTGGTGAGAGCCCCACATGTCACCCCGTCCTGGATTCCCCTAGGTCTCTAGTTTTCAAAAATGCACAGGTTTGGTAGGTTTCCCTAGGTGCCGGCTGAGCTAGAGGCCAAAATCCACAGGTAGGCACTTTGCAAAAAACACCTCTGTTTTCTGTAGAAAAATGTGATGTGTCCATGTTGTGTTTTGGAGCATTTCCTGTCCCGGGCACTATGCCTACCCACATAAGTGAGGTACCATTTTTATCGGTAGACTTCGGGGAACACTGGGTGGAAGGAAGTTTGTGGCTCCTCTCAGATTCCAGAACTGTCTGTCACCAAAATGTGATTAAAAAGTGTTTTTTTAGCCAAGTTTTGAGGTTTGCCAAGGATTCTAGGTAACAGAACCTGGTGAGAGCCCCACAAGTCACCCCGTCTTGGATTCCCCTAGGTCTCTAGTTTTAAAAAATGCACAGGTTTGGTAGGTTTCCCTAGGTGCTGGCTGAGTTAGAGGCCGAAATCCACAGGTAGGCACTTTGCAAAAAACACCTCTGTTTTCTGTAGAAAAATGTGATGTATCCACATTGTGTTGTGGAGCATTTCCTGTCGCGGGCACTATGCCTACCCTCAGAAGTGAGGTACCATTTTTATTGGGAGACTTGGGGGAACGCTGGTTGGAAGGAAATTTGTGGCTCCTCTCAGATTCCAGAACTCTCTGTCACCGAAATGTGAGGAAAAAGTGCTTTTTTAACCAAATTGTGAGGTTCGCAAAGGATTCTGGGTAACAGAACCTGGTGAGAGCCCCACAAGTCACCCCGTCCTGGATTCCCCTAGGTCTCTAGTTTTCAAAAATGCACAGGTATGGTAGGTTTCCCTAGGTGCCGGCTGAGCTAGAGGCCAAAATCCACAGGTAGGCACTTTGCAAAAAACACCTCTGTTTTCTGTAGAAAAATGTGATGTGTCCATGTTGTCTTTTGGAGCATTTCCTGTCCCGGGCACTATGCCTTCCCACACAAGTGAGGTACCATTTTTATCGGTAGACTTGGGGGAACACTGGGTGGAAGGAAGTTTGTGGCTCCTCTCAGATTCCAGAACTGTCTGTCACCAAAATGTGATTAAAAAGTGTTTTTTTAGCCAAGTTTTGAGGTTTGCCAAGGATTCTAGGTAACAGAACCTGGTGAGAGCCCCACAAGTCACCCCGTCTTGGATTCCCCTAGGTCTCTAGTTTTAAAAAATGCACAGGTTTGGTAGGTTTCCCTAGGTGCTGGCTGAGTTAGAGGCCGAAATCCACAGGTAGGCACTTTGCAAAAAACACCTCTGTTTTCTGTAGAAAAATGTAATGTGTCCACGTTGTGTTTTAGAGCATTTCCTGTCGCCGGCACTATGGCTACCCACACAAGTGAGGTACCATTTTTATCGGGAGACATGGGGGAACACTGGGTGGAAGGAAATTTATGGCTCTTCTCAGATTCCAGAACTGTCTGTCACCAAAATGTGAGGAAACAGTGTTTTTTTAGCCAAGTTTTGAGGTTTGCCAAGGATTCTGGGTAACAGAACCTGGTGAGAGCCCCACCACATGTCACCCCGTCCTGGATTCCCCTAGGTCTCTAGTTTTCAAAAATGCACAGGTTTGGTAGGTTTCCCTAGGTGCCGGCTGAGCTAGAGGCCAAAATCCACAGGTAGGCACTTTGCAAAAAACACCTCTGTTTTCTGTAGAAAAATGTGATGTGTCCATGTTGTCTTTTGGAGCATTTCCTGTCCCGGGCACTATGCCTTCCCACACAAGTGAGGTACCATTTTTATCGGTAGACTTGGGGGAACACTGGGTGGAAGGAAGTTTGTGGCTCCTCTCAGATTCCAGAACTGTCTGTCACCAAAATGTGAGGAAACAGTGTTTTTTTTAGCCAAGTTTTGAGGTTTGCCAAGGATTCTGGGTAACAGAACCTGGTGAGAGCCCCACAAATCACCCCGTCTTGGATTCCCCTAGGTGTCTAGTTTTAAAAAATGCACAGGTTTGGTAGGTTTCCCTAGGTGCTGGCTGAGTTGGAGGCCGAAATCCACAGGTAGGCACTTTGCAAAAAACACCTCTGTTTTCTGTAGAAAAATGTGATGTGTCCACGTTGTGTTGTGGAGCATTTCCTGTCGCGGGTACTATGCCTACCCTCACAAGTGAGGTACCATTTTTATTGGGAGACTTTGGGGAACGCTGGTTGGAAGGAAATTTGTGGCTCCTCTCAGATTCCAGAACTCTCTGTCACCGAAATGTGAGGAAAAAGTGCTTTTTTAAACCAAATTGTGAGGTTCGCAAAGGATTCTGGGTAACAGAACCTGGTGAGAGCCCCACAAGTCACCCCGTCCTGGATTCCCCTAGGTCTCTAGTTTTCAAATTGCACAGGTATGGTAGGTTTCCCTAGGTGCCGGCTGACCTAGAGGCCAAAATCCACAGGTAGGCACTTTGCAAAAAACACCTCTGTTTTCTGCAGAAAAATTTGATGTGTCCACGTTGTGTTTTGGAGCATTTCCTGTTGCAGGCACTATCCCTACCCACACACGTGAGGTACCATTTTTATCGGGAGACTTGGGGGAACACTGTGTGGAAGGAAATTTGTGGCTCCTCTCAGATTCCAGAACTGTCTGTCACCAAAATGTGAGGAAAATGTGTTTTTTTAGCCAAGTTTTGAGGTTTGCAAAGGATTCTGGGTAACAGAACCTGGTGAGAGCCCCACAAGTCACCCCGTCTTAGATTCCTCTAGGTCTCTAGTTTTCAAAAATGCACAGGTGTGGTAGCTTTCCTAGGTCCCGGCTGAGCTAGAGGACAAAACCCACAGGTAGGCACTTTGCAAAAAACACCTGTTTTCTGTAGAAAAATGTGATGTGTCCATGTTGTGTTTTGGAGCATTTCCTGTCGCGGGCACAATGCCTACCCACACAAGTGAGGTACCATTTTTATCGGGAGACTTGGGGGAACACTGGGTGGAAGGAAATTTATGGCTCTTCTCAGATTCCAGAACTCTCTGTCACTGAAATGTGAGGAAAAGTGTTTTTTTAGCCAAATTTTGAGGTTTGCCAAGGATTCTGGGCAACAGAACCTGGTGAGAGCCCCACATGTCACCCCGTCCTGGATTCTCCTAGGTCTCTAGTTTTCAAAAATGCACAGGTTTGGTAGGTTTCCCTAGGTGCCGGCTGAGCTAGAGGCTAAAATCCACAGGTAGGCACTTTGCAAAAAACACATCTGTTTTCTGTAGAAAAATGTGATGTGTCCATGTTGTGTTTTGGAGCATTTCCTGTCCCGGGCACTATGCCTACCCACACAAGTGAGGTATCATTTTTATCGGTAGACTTGGGGGAACACTGGGTGGAAGGAAATCTGTGGCTCCTCTCAGATTCTAGAACTCTCTGTCACCGAAATGTGAGGAAAAAGGGTTTTTTTTAGCCAAATTTTGAGGTTTGCAAAGGATTCTGGGTAACAGAACCTGGTGAGAGCCCCACAAGTCACCCCGTCTTAGATTCCTCTAGGTCTCTAGTTTTCAAAAATGCACAGGTGTGGTAGCTTTCCCTAGGTGCCGGCTGAGCTAGAGGACAAAACCCACAGGTAGGCACTTTGAAAAAACACCTGTTTTCTGTAGAAAAATGTGATGTGTCCATGTTGTGTTTTGGAGCATTTCCTGTCGCGGGCACTATGCCTACCCACACAAGTGAGGTACCATTTTTATCGGGAGACTTGGGGGAACACTGGGTGGAAGGAAATTTATGGCTCTTCTCAGATTCCAGAACTCTCTGTCACTGAAATGTGAGGAAAAAGTGTTTTTTTAGCCAAATTTTGAGGTTTGCCAAGGATTCTGGGCAACAGAGCCTGGTGAGAGCCCCACAAGTCACCCCATATTGGATTCCGCTAGGTCTCTAGTTTTCAAAAATGCACAGGTTTGGTAGGTTTCCCTAGGTGCCGGCTGAGCTAGAGGCCAAAATCCACAGGTAGGCACTTTGCAAAAAACACCTCTGTTTTCTGTAGAAAAATGTGATGTGTCCATGTTGTGTTTTGGAGCATTTCCTGTCCCGGGCACTATGCCTACCCACACAAGTGAGGTACCATTTTTATCGGGAGACTTGGGGGAACACTGGGTGGAAGGAAATTTATGGCTCTTCTCAGATTCCAGAACTCTCTGTCACTGAAATGTGAGGAAAAAGTGTTTTTTTAGCCAAATTTTGAGGTTTGCAAAGGATTCTGGGTAACAGAACCTGGTGAGAGCCCCACAAGTCACCCCGTCTTAGATTCCTCTAGGTCTCTAGTTTTCAAAAATGCACAGGTGTGGTAGCTTTCCCTAGGTCCCGGCTGAGCTAGAGGACAAAACCCACAGGTAGGCACTTTGCAAAAAACACCTGTTTTCTGTAGAAAAATGTGATGTGTCCATGTTGTGTTTTGGAGCATTTCCTGTCGCGGGCACAATGCCTACCCACACAAGTGAGGTACCATTTTTATCGGGAGACTTGGGGGAACACTGGGTGGAAGGAAATTTATGGCTCTTCTCAGATTCCAGAACTCTCTGTCACTGAAATGTGAGGAAAAAGTGTTTTTTTAGCCAAATTTTGAGGTTTGCCAAGGATTCTGGGCAACAGAACCTGGTGAGAGCCCCACATGTCACCCCGTCCTGGATTCCCCTAGGTCTCTAGTTTTCAAAAATGCACAGGTTTGGTAGGTTTCCCTAGGTGCCGGCTGAGCTAGAGGCCAAAATCCACAGGTAGGCACTTTGCAAAAAACACATCTGTTTTCTGTAGAAAAATGTGATGTGTCCATGTTGTGTTTTGGAGCATTTCCTGTCCCGGGCACTATGCCTACCCACACAAGTGAGGTATCATTTTTATCGGTAGACTTGGGGGAACACTGGGTGGAAGGAAATCTGTGGCTCCTCTCAGATTCTAGAACTCTCTGTCACCGAAATGTGAGGAAAAAGGGTTTTTTTTTAGCCAAATTTTGAGGTTTGCAAAGGATTCTGGGTAACAGAACCTGGTGAGAGCCCCACAAGTCACCCCGTCTTAGATTCCTCTAGGTCTCTAGTTTTCAAAAATGCACAGGTGTGGTAGCTTTCCCTAGGTGCCGGCTGAGCTAGAGGACAAAACCCACAGGTAGGCACTTTGAAAAAACACCTGTTTTCTGTAGAAAAATGTGATGTGTCCATGTTGTGTTTTGGAGCATTTCCTGTCGCGGGCACTATGCCTACCCACACAAGTGAGGTACCATTTTTATCGGGAGACTTGGGGGAACACTGGGTGGAAGGAAATTTATGGCTCTTCTCAGATTCCAGAACTCTCTGTCACTGAAATGTGAGGAAAAAGTGTTTTTTTAGCCAAATTTTGAGGTTTGCCAAGGATTCTGGGCAACAGAGCCTGGTGAGAGCCCCACAAGTCACCCCATATTGGATTCCGCTAGGTCTCTAGTTTTCAAAAATGCACAGGTTTGGTAGGTTTCCCTAGGTGCCGGCTGAGCTAGAGGCCAAAATCCACAGGTAGGCACTTTGCAAAAAACACCTCTGTTTTCTGTAGAAAAATGTGATGTGTCCATGTTGTGTTTTGGAGCATTTCCTGTCCCGGGGCACTATGCCTACCCACACAAGTGAGGTACCATTTTTATCGGTAGACTTGGGGGAACACTGGGAGGAAGGAAGTTTGAGGCTCCTCTCAGATTCCAGAACTGTCTGTCACCAAAATGTGATTAAAAAGTGTTTTTTTAGCCAAGTTTTGAGGTTTGCCAAGGATTCTAGGTAACAGAACCTGGTGAGAGCCCCACAAGTCACCCCGTCTTGGATTCCCCTAGGTCTCTAGTTTTAAAAAATGCACAGGTTTGGTAGGTTTCCCTAGGTGCTGGCTGAGTTAGAGGCCGAAATCCACAGGTAGGCACTTTGCAAAAAACACCTCTGTTTTCTGTAGAAAAATGTGATGTATCCACATTGTGTTGTGGAGCATTTCCTGTCGCGGGCACTATGCCTACCCTCACAAGTGAGGTACCATTTTTATTGGGAGACTTGGGGGGAACGCTGGTTGGAAGGAAATTTGTGGCTCCTCTCAGATTCCAGAACTCTCTGTCACCGAAATGTGAGGAAAAAGTGCTTTTTTAACCAAATTGTGAGGTTCGCAAAGGATTCTGGGTAACAGAACCTGGTGAGAGCCCCACAAGTCACCCCGTCCTGGATTCCCCTAGGTCTCTAGTTTTCAAAAATGCACAGGTATGGTAGGTTTCCCTAGGTGCCGGCTGAGCTAGAGGCCAAAATCCACAGGTAGGCACTTTGCAAAAAACACCTCTGTTTTCTGTAGAAAAATGTGATGTGTCCACGTTGTGTTTTAGAGCATTTCCTGTCGCCGGCACTATGGCTACCCACACAAGTGAGGTACCATTTTTATCGGGAGACATGGGGGAACACTGGGTGTAAGGAAATTTATGGCTCTTCTCAGATTCCAGAACTCTCTGTCACTGAAATGTGAGGAAAAAGTCTTTTTTTAGCCAAATTTTGAGGTTTGCCAAGGATTCTGGGTAACAGAACCTGGTGAGAGCCCCACCACATGTCACCCCGTCCTGGATTCCCCTAGGTCTCTAGTTTTAAAAAATGCACAGGTTTGGTAGGTTTCCCTAGGTGCCGGCTGAGCTAGAGGCCAAAATCCACAGGTTGGCACTTTGCAAAAAACACCTGTTTTCTGTAGAAAAATGTGATGTGTCCATGTTGTGTTTTGGAGCATTTCCTGTCCCGGGCACTATGCCTTCCCACACAAGTGAGGTACCATTTTTATCGGTAGACTTGGGGGAACACTGGGTGGACGGAAGTTTGTGGCTCCTCTCAGATTCCAGAACTGTCTGTCACCAAAATGTGAGGAAACAGTGGTTTTTTAGCCAAGTTTTGAGGTTTGCCAAGGATTCTGGGTAACAGAACCTGGTGAGAGCCCCACAAATCACCCCGTCTTGGATTCCCCTAGGTGTCTAGTTTTAAAAAATGCACAGGTTTGGTAGGTTTCCCTAGGTGCTGGCTGAGTTGGAGGCCGAAATCCACAGGTAGGCACTTTGCAAAAAACACCTCTGTTTTCTGTAGAAAAATGTGATGTGTCCACGTTGTGTTGTGGAGCATTTCCTGTCGCGGGCACTATGCCTACACTCACAAGTGCGGTACCATTTTTATTGGGAGACTTTGGGGAACGCTGGTTGGAAGGAAATTTGTGGCTCCTCTCAGATTCCAGAACTCTCTGTCACCGAAATGTGAGGAAAAAGTGCTTTTTTAACCAAATTGTGAGGTTCGCAAAGGATTCTGGGTAACAGAACCTGGTGAGAGCCCCACAAGTCACCCCGTCCTGGATTCCCCTAGGTCTCTAGTTTTCAAAATTGCACAGGTATGGTAGGTTTCCCTAGGTGCCGGCTGACCTAGAGGCCAAAATCCACAGGTAGGCACTTTGCAAAAAACACCTGTTTTCTGCAGAAAAATTTGATGTGTCCACGTTGTGTTTTGGAGCATTTCCTGTTGCAGGCACTATCCCTACCCACACACGTGAGGTACCATTTTTATCGGGAGACTTGGGGGAACACTGTGTGGAAGGAAATTTGTGGCTCCTCTCAGATTCCAGAACTGTCTGTCACCAAAATGTGAGGAAAATGTGTTTTTATTTGCCAAGTTTTGAGGTTTGCAAAGGATTCTGGGTAACAGAACTTGGTGAGAGCCCCACAAGTCACCCCGTCTTAGATTCCTCTAGGTCTCTAGTTTTCAAAAATGCACAGGTGTGGTAGCTTTCCCTAGGTGCCGGCTGAGCTAGAGGACAAAACCCACAGGTAGGCACTTTGCAAAAAACACCTGTTTTCTGTAGAAAAATGTGATGTGTCCATGTTGTGTTTTGGAGCATTTCCTGTCACGGGCACTATGCCTACCCACACAAGTGAGGTACCATTTTTATTGGGAGACTTGGGGGAACACTGGGTGGAAGGAAATTTATGGCTCTTCTCAGATTCCAGAACTCTCTGTCACTGAAATGTGAGGAAAAAGTGTTTTTTTAGCCAAATTTTGAGGTTTGCCAAGGATTCTGGGCAACAGAACCTGGTGAGAGCCCCACATGTCACCCCGTCCTGGATTCCCCTAGGTCTCTAGTTTTAAAAAATGCACAGGTTTGGTAGGTTTCCCTAGGTGCCGGCTGAGCTAGAGGCCAAAATCCACAGGTAGGCAATTTGCAAAAAACACATCTGTTTTCTGTAGAAAAATGTGATGTGTCCATGTTGTGTTTTGGAGCATTTTCTGTCCCGGGCACTATGCCTACCCACACAAGTGAGGTACCATTTTTATCGGTAGACTTGGGGGAACACTGGGTGGAAGGAAATCTGTGGCTCCTCTCAGATTCTAGAACTCTCTGTCACCGAAATGTGAGGAAAAAGTGTTTTTTTTAGCCAAATTTTGAGGTTTGCAAAGGATTCTGGGTAACAGAGCCAGGTGAGAGCCCCACAAGTCACCCCATCTTGGATTCCCCTATGTCTCTAGTCTTATAAAATGCACAGGTTTGGTAGGTTTCCCTAGGTGCCGGCTGAGCTAGAGGCCAAAATCCACAGGTAGGCACTTTGCAAAAAACACCTCTGTTTTCTGTAGAAAAAATGTGATGTGTCCACGTTGTGTTGTGGAGCATTTCCTGTCGTGGGCACTATGCCTACCCTCACAAGGGAGGTACCATTTTTATCTGGAGACTTGGGGGAACGCTGGGTGGAAGGAAATTTGTGGCTCCTCTCAGATTCTAGAACTCTCTGTCACTGAAATGTGAGGAAAAAGTGTTTTTTTAGCCAAATTTTGAGGTTTGCCAAGGATTCTGGGTAACAGAACCTGGTGAGAGCCCCACATGTCACCCCGTCCTGGATTCCCCTAGGTCTCTAGTTTTAAAAAATGCACAGGTTTGGTAGGTTTCCCTAGGTGCCGGCTGAGCTAGAGGCCAAAATCCACAGGTAGGCACTTTGCAAAAAACACCTCTGTTTTCTGTAGAAAAATGTGATGTGTCCACGTTGTGTTTTGGAGCATTTCCTGTCGCCGGCACTATGCCGACCCACACAAGTGTGGTACCATTTTTATCGAGAGACTTGGGGTAACACTGGGTGGAAGGAAATTTGTGACTTCTCTCAGATTCCAGAACTCTCTGTCACCGAAATGTGAGGAAAAATAGTTTTTTTAGCCAAATGTTGAGGTTTGTAAAGGATTCTGGGTAACAGAACCTGGTGAGAGCCCCACAAGTCACCCTGTCTTGGATTCCCCTAGGTCTCTAGTTTTCAAAAATGCACAGGTATGGTAGGTTTCCCTAGGTGCTGGCTGAGCTAGAGGCCAAAATCCACAGGTAGGCACTTTGCAAAAAACACCTCTGTTTTCTGCAGAAAAATGTGATGTGTCCACGTTGTGTTTTGGAGCATTTCCTGTCATGGGCACTATGCCTACCCACACACGTGAGGTACCATTTTTAACGGGAGACTTGGGGTAACACTGGGTGGAAGGAAATTTGTGGCTCCTCTCAGATTCCAGAACTCTCTGTCACCGAAATACGAGGAAAAAGTGTTTTTTTTGCCAAATTTTGAGGTTTGCAAAGGATTCTGGGTAACAGAGCCTGGTGAGAGCCCCACAAGTCACCCCGTCTTGGATTCCCCTAGGTCTCTAGTTTTCAAAAATGCACAGGTTTGGTAGGTTTCCCTAGGTGCTGGCTGAGCTAGAGGCCAAAATCCACAGGTAGGCACTTTGCAAAAAACACCTGTTTTCTGTAGAAAAATGTGATGTGTCCACGTTGCGTTGTGGAGCATTTCCTGTCGCGGGCACTATGCCTACCCACACAAGTGAGGTACCATTTTTATCAGTAGACTTGGGGGAACCCTGGGTGGAAGGAAGTTTGTGGCTCCTCTTAGATTCCAGAACTCTCTGTCACTGAAATGTGAGGAAAAAGTGTTTTTTTAGCCAAATTTTGAGGTTTGCAAAGGATTCTGGGTAACAGAGCCTGGGGAGAGCCCCACAAGTCACCCCATATTGGATTCCGCTAGGTCTCTAGTTTTCAAAAATGCACAGGTTTGGTAGGTTTCCCTAGGTGCCGGCTGAGCTAGAGGCCAAAATCCACAGGTAGGCACTTTGCAAAAAACACCTGTTTTCTGTAGAAAAATGTGATGTGTCCACGTTGTGTTGTGGAGCATTTCCTGTCGCGGGCACTATGCCGATCCACACAAGTGAGGTACCATTTTTATCGGGAGACTTGGGGGAACACTGGGTGGCAGGAAATTTGTGGCTCCTCTCAGATTCCAGAACTCTCTGTCACCGAAATACGAGGAAAAGTGTTTTTTTAGCCACATTTTGAGGTTTGCAAAGGATTCTGGATAACAGAGCCTGGTGAGAGCCCCACAAGTCACCCCGTCTTGGATTCCCCTAGGTCTCTAGTTTTCAAAAATGCACAGGTTTGGTAGGTTTCCCTAGGTGCTGGCTGAGCTAGAGGCCAAAATCCACAGGTAGGCACTTTGCAAAAAACACCTGTTTTCTGTAGAAAAATGTGATGTGTCCACGTTGCGTTGTGGAGCATTTCCCGTCGCGGGTTACTATGCCTACCCACACAAGTGAGGTACCATTTTTATCAGTAGACTTGGGGGAACCCTGGGTGGAAGGAAGTTTGTGGCTCCTCTTAGATTCCAGAACTCTCTGTCACTGAAATGTGAGGAAAAAGTGTTTTTTTAGCCAAATTTTGAGGTTTGCAAAGGATTCTGGGTAACAGAGCCTGGTGAGAGCCCCGCAAGTCACCCCATATTGGATTCCGCTAGGTCTCTAGTTTTCAAAAATGCACAGGTTTGGTAGGTTTCCCTAGGTGCCGGCTGAGCTAGAGGCCAAAATCCACAGGTAGGCACTTTGCAAAAAACACCTGTTTTCTGTAGAAAAATGTGATGTGTCCACGTTGTGTTGTGGAGCATTTCCTGTCGCGGGCACTATGCCGACCCACACAAGTGAGGTACCATTTTTATCGGGAGACTTGGGGGAACACTGGGTGGAAGGAAATTTGTGGCTCCTCTCAGATTCCAGAACTCTCTGTCACTGAAATGTGAGGAAAAAGTGTTTTTTTAGCCAAATTTAGAGGTTTGCCAAGGATTCTGGGTAACAGAACCTGGTGTGAACCCCACAAGTCACCCCTTCCTGGATTCCCCTAGGTCTCTAGTTTTCAAAAATGCATAGGTTTGGTAGGTTTCCCTAGGTGCCGGCTGAGCTAGAGGCCAGAATCCCAGGTAGGCACTTTGCAAAAAACAACTCTGTTTTCTGTAAAAAAATGTGATGTCTCCACGTTGTGTTTTGGAGCATTTCCTGTTGCGGGCACTATGCCTACCCACACAAGTGAGGTACCATTTTTATCGGTAGACTTGGGGGAACCCTGGGTGGAAGGAAGTTTGTGGCTCCTCTCAGATTCCAGAACTCTCTGTCACCGAAATACGAGGAAAAAGTGTTTTTTTAGCCAAATTTTGAGGTTTGCAAAGGATTCTGGGTAACAGAGCCTGGTGAGAGCCCCACAAGTCACCCCGTCTTGGATTCCCCTAGGTCTCTAGTTTTAAAAAATGCACAGGTTTGGTACGTTTCCCTAGGTGCTGGCTGAGCTAGAGGCCAAAATCCACAGGTAGGCACTTTGCAAAAAACACCTGTTTTCTGTAGAAAAATGTGATGTGTCCACGTTGCGTTGTGGAGCATTTCCTGTCGCGGGCACTATGCCTACCCACACAAGTGAGGTACCATTTTTATCAGTAGACTTGGGGGAACCCTGGGTGGAAGGAAGTTTGTGGCTCCTCTTAGATTCCAGAACTCTCTGTCACTGAAATGTGAGGAAAAAGTGTTTTTTTAGCCAAATTTTGAGGTTTGCAAAGGATTCTGGGTAACAGAGCCTGATGAGAGCCCCACAAGTCACCCCATATTGGATTCCGCTAGGTCTCTAGTTTTCAAAAAGGCACAGGTTTGGTAGGTTTCCCTAGGTGCCGGCTGAGCTAGAGGCCAAAATCCACAGGTAGGCACTTTGTAAAACACACCTGTTTTCTGTAGAAAAATGTGATGTGTCCACGTTGTGTTGTGGAGCATTTCCTGTAGCGGGCACTATGCCTACCCACACAAGTGAGGTACCATTTTTATCGGTAGACTTGGGGGAACCCTGGGTGGAAGGAAGTTTGTGGCTCCTCTCAGATTCCAGAACTCTCTGTCACTGAAATGTGAGGAAAAAGTGTTTTTTTAGCCAAATTTTGAGGTTTGCAAAGGATTCTGGGTAACAGAGCCTGGTGAGAACCCCACAAGTCACCCCATATTGGATTCCGCTAGGTCTCTAGTTTTCAAAAATGCACAGGTTTGGTAGGTTTCCCTAGGTGCTGGCTGAGCTAGAGGCCAAAATCCACAGGGAGGCACTTTGCAAAAAACACCTCTGTTTTCTGTAGAAAAATGTGATGTATCCACGTTGTGTTTTGGAGCATTTCCTGACGCGGGCACTATGCCGACCCACACAAGTGAGGTACCATTTTTATCGGGAGACTTGGGGGAACACTGGGTGGAAGGAAATTTGTGGCTCCTCTCAGATTCCATAACTCTCTGTCACTGAAATGTGAGGAAAAAGTGTTTTTTTAGCCAAATTTTGAGGTTTGCCAAGGATTCTGGGTAACAGAACCTGGTGAGAGCCCCACAAGTCACCCCTTCCTGGATTCCCCTAGGTCTCTAGTTTTCAAAAATGCATAGGTTTGGTAGGTTTCCCTAGGTGCCGGCTGAGCTAGAGGCCAGAATCCCAGGTAGGCACTTTGCAAAAAACAACTCTGTTTTCTGTAAAAAAATGTGATGTCTCCACGTTGTGTTTTGGAGCATTTCCTGTTGCGGGCACTATGCCTACCCACACAAGTGAGGTACCATTTTTATCGGTAGACTTGGGGGAACCCTGGGTGGAAGGAAGTTTGTGGCTCCTCTCAGATTCCAGAACTCTCTGTCACCGAAATACGAGGAAAAAGTGTTTTTTTAGCCAAATTTTGAGGTTTGCAAAGGATTCTGGGTAACAGAGCCTGGTGAGAGCCCCACAAGTCACCCCGTCTTGGATTCCCCTAGGTCTCTAGTTTTAAAAAATGCACAGGTTTGGTACGTTTCCCTAGGTGCTGGCTGAGCTAGAGGCCAAAATCCACAGGTAGGCACTTTGCAAAAAACACCTGTTTTCTGTAGAAAAATGTGATGTGTCCACGTTGCGTTGTGGAGCATTTCCTGTCGCGGGCACTATGCCTACCCACACAAGTGAGGTACCATTTTTATCAGTAGACTTGGGGGAACCCTGGGTGGAAGGAAGTTTGTGGCTCCTCTTAGATTCCAGAACTCTCTGTCACTGAAATGTGAGGAAAAAGGTTTTTTTTAGCCAAATTTTGAGGTTTGCAAAGGATTCTGGGTAACAGAGCCTGATGAGAGCCCCACAAGTCACCCCATATTGGATTCCGCTAGGTCTCTAGTTTTCAAAAAGGCACAGGTTTGGTAGGTTTCCCTAGGTGCCGGCTGAGCTAGAGGCCAAAATCCACAGGTAGGCACTTTGTAAAACACACCTGTTTTCTGTAGAAAAATGTGATGTGTCCACGTTGTGTTGTGGAGCATTTCCTGTAGCGGGCACTATGCCTACCCACACAAGTGAGGTACCATTTTTATCGGTAGACTTGGGGGAACCCTGGGTGGAAGGAAGTTTGTGGCTCCTCTCAGATTCCAGAACTCTCTGTCACTGAAATGTGAGGAAAAAGTGTTTTTTTAGCCAAATTTTGAGGTTTGCAAAGGATTCTGGGTAACAGAGCCTGGTGAGAACCCCACAAGTCACCCCATATTGGATTCCGCTAGGTCTCTAGTTTTCAAAAATGCACAGGTTTGGTAGGTTTCCCTAGGTGCTGGCTGAGCTAGAGGCCAAAATCCACAGGGAGGCACTTTGCAAAAAACACCTCTGTTTTCTGTAGAAAAATGTGATGTATCCACGTTGTGTTTTGGAGCATTTCCTGACGCGGGCACTATGCCGACCCACACAAGTGAGGTACCATTTTTATCGGGAGACTTGGGGGAACACTGGGTGGAAGGAAATTTGTGGCTCCTCTCAGATTCCATAACTCTCTGTCACTGAAATGTGAGGAAAAAGTGTTTTTTTAGCCAAATTTTGAGGTTTGCCAAGGATTCTGGGTAACAGAACCTGGTGAGAGCCCCACAAGTCACCCCGTCCTGGATTCCCCTAGGTCTCTAGTTTTCAAAAATGCACAGGTTTGGTAGGTTTCCCTAGGTGCCGGCTGAGCTAGAGGCCAGAATCCACAGGCAGGCACTTTGCAAAAAACAACTCTGTTTTCTGTAGAAAAATGTGATGTCTCCACGTTGTGTTTTGGAGCATTTCCTGTTGTGGGCACTATGCCTACCCACACAAGTGAGGTACCATTTTTATCGGTAGATTTGGGGGAACCCTGGGTGGAAGGAAGTTTGTGGCTCCTCTCAGATTCCAGAACTCTCTGTCACTGAAATGTGAGGAAAAAGTGTTTTTTTAGCCAAATTTTGAGGTTTGCAAAGGATTCTGGGTAACAGAGCCTGATGAGAGCCCCACAAAGCACCCCATATTGGATTCCGCTAGGTCTCTAGTTTTAAAAAATGCACAGGTTTGGTAGGTTTCCCTAGGTGCCGGCTGAGCTAGAGGCCAAAATCCACAGGTAGGCACTTTGCAAGAAACACCAGTTTTCTGTAGAAAAATGTGATGTGTCCACGTTGTGTTGTGGAGCATTTCCTGTCGCAGGCACTATGCCTACCCACACAAGTGAGGTACCATTTTTATCGGCAGACTTAGGGGAACCCTGGGTGGAAGGAAGTTTGTGGCTCCTCTCAGATTCCAGAACTCTCTGTCACTGAAATGTGAGGAAAAAGTGTTTTTTTAGCCAAATGTTGAGATTTGCAAAGGATTCTGGGTAACAAAGCCTGGTGAGATCCCCACAAGTCACCCCGTCTTGGATTCCCCTAGGTCTCTAGTTTTCAAAAATGCACAGGTGTGGTAGGTTTCCCTAGGTGCTGGCTGAGCTAGAGGCCAAAATCCACAGGTAGGCACTTTGCAAAAAACACCTCTGTTTTCTGTAGAAAAATGTGATGTATCCACGTTGTGTTTTGGAGCATTTCCTGTCGCGGACACTATGCCTACCCACACACGTGAGGTAACATTTTTATCGGGAGACTTGGGGGAACACTGGGTGGAAGGAAATTTGTGGCTCCTCTCAGATTCCAGAACTGTCTGTCACCAAAATGTGAGGAAAAAGTGTTTCTTTAGCCAAGTTTTGAGGTTTGCAAAGGATTCTGGGTGACAGAACCTGGTGAGAGCCCCACAAGTCACCCCGTCTTAGATTCCCCTAGGTCTCTACTGTAGTTTTCAAAAATGCACAGGTGTGGTAGGTTTCCCTAGGTGCCGGCTGAGCTAGAGGACAAAATCCACAGGTAGGCACTTTGCAAAAAACACCTGTTTTCTGTAGAAATATGTGATGTGTCCACATTGTGTTTTGGAGCATTTCCTGTCGCGGGCACTATGCCTACCCACACAAGTGAAGTACCATTTTTGTCGGGAGACTTGGGGAAACACTGGGTGGAAGGAAATTTGTGGCTCCTCTCAGATTCCAGAACTCTCTGTCACCGAAATGTGAGGAAAAGGTGTTTTTTTAGCCAAATTTTGAGGTTTGCAAAGGAATCTGGGTAAGAGAGCCTGGTGAGCGCCCCACAAGTCACCCCGTCTTAGATTCCCCTAGGTCTCTAGGTTTCAAAAATGCACAGGTATGGTAGGTTTCCCTAGGTGCCGGCTGAGCTAGATGCCAAAATCCACAGGTAGGCACTTTGCAAAAAACACCTCTGTTTTCTGTAGAAAAATGTGATGTGTCCACGTTGCGTTTTGGAGCATTTCCTGTCGCGGTCACTATGCCTACCCACACACGTGAGGTACCATTTTTATCGGGAGACTCGGGGGAACACTGGGTGGAAGGAAATTTGTGGCTCCTCTCAGATTCCAGAACTGTCTGTCACCAAAATGTGAGGAAAAAGTGTTTCTTTAGCCAAGTTTAGAGGTTTGCAAAGGATTCTGGGTGACAGAACCTGGTGAGAGCCCCACAAGTCACCCCGTCTTAGATTCCCCTAGGTCTCTACTGTAGTTTTCAAAAATGCACAGGTGTGGTAGGTTTCCCTAGGTGCCGGCTGAGCTAGAGGACAAAATCCACAGGTAGGCACTTTGCAAAAAACACCTGTTTTCTGTAGAAATATGTGATGTGTCCACATTGTGTTTTGGAGCATTTCCTGTCGCGGGCACTATGCCTACCCACACAAGTGAAGTACCATTTTTGTCGGGAGACTTGGGGAAACACTGGGTGGAAGGAAATTTGTGGCTCCTCTCAGATTCCAGAACTCTCTGTCACCGAAATGTGAGGATAAAGTGTTTTTTTAGCCAAATTTTGAGGTTTGCAAAGGAATCTGGGTAAGAGAGCCTGGTGAGCGCCCCACAAGTCATCCCGTCTTAGATTCCCCTAGGTCTCTAGTTTTCAAAAATGCACAGGTGTGGTAGATTTCCGTATGTGCCGGCTGAGCTAGAGGACAAAATCCACAGGTAGGCACTTTGCAAAAAACACCTGTTTTCTGTAGAAATATGTGATGTGTCCACATTGTGTTTTGGAGCATTTCCTGTTGCGGGCACTATGCCTACCCACACAAGTGAGGTACCATTTTTTATCGGGAGACTTGGGGGAACACTGGGTGGAAGGAAATTTGTTGCTCCTCTCAGATTCCAGAACTCTCTGTCACCGAAATGTAAGGAAAAAGTGATTTTTTAGCCAAATTTTGAGGTTTGCAAAGGAATCTGGGTAAGAGAGCCTGGTGAGAGCCCCACAAGTCACCCCGTCTTAGATTCCCCTAGGTCTCTAGTTTTAAAAAATGCACAGGTGTGATAGGTTTCCCTAGGTGCCGGCTGAGCTAGAGGCCAAAATCCACAGATAGGCACTTTGCAAAAAACACCTCTGTTTTCTGCAGAAAAATGTGATGTGTCCACGTTGTGTTTTGGAGCATTTCCTGTCACGGGCACTATGCCTACCTAACAAAAATAATGGGGATGAGGAGGATTAAAGGTCCAGTGTATACCCTCCAATACATGTGACTTATAAAGTAATACACTGTTCCTAAGAGGTCAAGGTGAGCTAAGGAAAGTACTCTAGGATCCTAATAAATAGGAGCAAGAGTCCTCACACACCCAAATGGGTGTCATGCTTCATCATCGGACAAGCTCCTCGTCAGACCGGCGCTGCAATGTCTGACGGGCACCACCCATAGGGGGGCTCTTTGACGGAGATCTTTTTTCGATGATGCCTCACTGTCCCGCAAATGAGTAGGGAGGAAGAAAAGGGGAGAGTTCAAAAAGATGAAAAGATAGAAATAAAATTGGCTCAGGACCCTTGATAAATGCTGATTTTATTCTATTTGTGTAGGGTAAATGCCAAGGTTAAAATAACAGAGAAAGTGAGGTAGAGGTAATGCTCAACCACTTTCAAACTATGGGGGTCATTCTGACTCCCGCCGGGCGCGGTCACCGCGCGCCCGCCGGGAGCCGCCAAAATACCGTACTGCGGTCGGAAGACCGCGGTGGGTATTTTGAGGTTTCCCCTGGGCTGGCGGGCGGCCTCCAAAAGGCCGCCCGCCAGCCCAGGGGAAACCGTCCTTCCCACAATGAAGCCGGCTCGTAATCGAGCCGGCGGAGTGGGAAGGTGCGACGGGTGCTGTTGCACCCGTCGCGTATTTCACTGTCTGCCAAGCAGACAGTGAAATACTCGTAGGGGCCCTCTTACGGGGGCCCCTGCAGTGCCCATGCCAGTGGCATGGGCACTGCAGGGGCCCCCAGGGGCCCCGCGACCCCCCCCTACCGCCATCCGGTTCCGGGCGGGCGGACCGCCGGGAACTGGATGGCGGTAGGGGGGGTCGGAATCCCCTCGGCGGCGCAGCTAGCTGCGCCGCCTTGGAGGATTCAAACGGGCGGCGGTACACTGGCGGGAGACCGCCAGTGTTGCCGGTCTGACCGCGGCTTTACCGCCGCGGTCAGAATGCCCTGCGGGGCACCGCCGGCCTGTCGGCGGTGCTCCCGCCGACCCTGGCCCCGGCGGTCTAAGACTGCCGGGGTCAGAATGACCCCCTATGTGTCTAATGGTAGGAGGGTCAGGACACTGCGAGACCCTACCTCAAAATAGGGTCGACATGTTTCGCGTCCCGGTGGTCCAGGATGGATCCAGTGACACTTCTTCAGGACCTAGTATAAAAGAACTTCTCCAATTTTAAAGCTAAGTTTAGCTGTTACGTAGTGTTGCTAATAGTCAAAAGAAGTAATCGTCAGTCACTTACACAAGTCTATTGTGACCAAGTGTATAGTTCCTAATCGTCACCCTGAAAAAATATCAAATATCAAACATAAGTTATATCCCAAGAAATTTTCTCGAGGCAAACGAAGCAGAATGAACAACAAACTGCGTGGCACACGGTGATAGTGTATGTGATCGCACAGCCATGCTTAAGTATACAAAAATGATGCTTACCCTCCCAGATTGAGTAGGGGCTTCATGGGATCACGCGGGCCATAAGCCAGATCAGCACAACATACTCTTTGTCATGTCAGAAATAAAAAGTGAGGGAACAGTTATAAAGATTGTAAGATATGTCATGCCCTTCACCCAATGGAGAAAAGAAAAAACATGAGATATTTATAAGTATCAAAAATCAAATCGGAAGGGAGTACCCTCTGCAGAAAGACATATTGTTCATTTGATGGTAATGAGAGGAACATTTATTAATGGTGGTTATACTTCAAATGCACGGGTTTTCAGTGGAGTTGAACCAGTGACTAAATGTCCATAAGTGGTGTTCCTCCATAATCGTGGAACAGACAATTAGTAGATCCACAGTACAGTTAGACTAGTAGTCGTGTATGTCTATTTGCTGCCGGTTCGTTAAAAAACATAAAGAACGGAAGCTCTACAAAACATTTTTTAATACGGGCAAAGGGAGCCAACTACCAACATGCCAGAATAACATTCAGACAGTGCGTAAACGAGCACTTACTTGTTTATAGATCTGGTGGAGGGCGACTCGACCTACCCCATGGACGCGCTCCCGGATGTGAGCCGGAAGCGCGAGCCCAGGGTTTAAAAATACGTCGTCCAGCGCGTGCGATCGGTGATCGCTGTCTGCGTTGCTAAGGGACGCAAGTGTGTCCCGGAAGTGACGTACAAAAGAATAGCTGACGGACTCATAGAGAGCCCGGCCCTAATATGTCGGCCATCTTAAAGTGGACAAATAGAGATTATCCATTTGTCACAATAGACGACCGAAAACGGTTTCAACAAATAACCAGGATGGCTTCAATGCGCCTAATTGGTACCTTTATACAACTACCAAAGAAAGAGGTATAGTCCCATTTCATTGATTAAGGTCAATTTCTCGTGATGATTGGTGATTATATGATGCAGTAGAGACATTGTTATTTGAAAGAACTTGTAGAGATGGTTACAATGTGCCTCATTCGATTCTTTTACATTAGACACCAAGAGGAGGATAGTGTTCCCAATTCATAGTCTGTCACCAGTGGTTAACCAGTGTTTCTTATACTGGTTAATAATTACTTAATGTCAAAATACAGACTAATTAGTGCAGAAGTACTTGCCTAATCAAAAAGTCACTATGCCTATCATGTGTTTCAAGAGGAGAGACTCATCCAAGGGATATCATCATTCAGCCCCCTCTGATGGGTCCCAAGTCTAAAGACCCAGCGCTGCTCTAGTTCAAAGAGGGGCCTGGTCTCCTTATGAGCACATGTCTGTAATACAACCCACCACATATCATCAGGGCTGTGTTGTGTTTCAATATAATGAATGCTAAGTTTGGTAGTAGCTCGTCTGCAGCGGATGTTACTGCGGTGTTCATTAATTCTGAGTTTAACCGCTCTTGTGGTCATCCCAACATATTGTAAATTACATGGGCAAGTTATTAAATATACACAAAATTTAGTGTTGCAATTGGTGTGCTTAAGTAAATGCCAGTTGCCAATGGGTGCTAAATCCAATGAATCTAGTTGTTTCGTGAGTGAGCATACATTGCAGCTACCACAGGGGTAGTGGCCAGTCACTGGTGGTAGTCCCCAGAGGGTCCCTTGTTTGTTGGGCGGGGCCCGAGGTTTGGGTCGAGTGTGGACCAGTATATCTTTAAGATTTGTAGTCCTTTTAAAGGCAAATAAAGGTTTTGAGACATTCACACCACCACTGCAAAGGATATCCCATCTGTGGTTGATAATTTTCTTGATGGTATTAGACAATGGTGTGAAGGTGGTGACACAGGTCAGTTTATTTTCTGAATATCGGGGTACCGGATGTAATAGTGAATCTCTGTCACTATATTTAGCTCGCTTGTGAGCTGTATGTATCACTCTGGTAGGATAGTGACGGTCGCTTAGTTTATGTCTTAATTCAGTAGCTTGTATATCAAACGAGCTGGTGCTACTGCAATTGCGACGCAGCCGTAGAAACTGGCCATAGGGTAAATTGTCTCTAAGTGCTTTAGGATGAAAACTATCGTACAATAATAAACTGTTGCGATCTGTCATCTTTTTATATGTATGGGTCTCCAATTTCCCTCCAACGATACTGATCATCAGATCTAAAAACGGGATCGTGGTCGTTGAAACTGATGAAGTGAAATGTAGAAAGGGGTTCAAATTATTGACCCAAGTTGTAAAGGCTGTTACCTCCTCGGTAGGGCCCTGCCAGATGACCAGGATATCGTCAATGTAACGGCGCCATAATTTAATATTGTCACAAAAAGGGTTCGACTCAGGCAGTATGAATTGTTTCTCAAAATCATACATATAGAGGCACGCTAAGCTGGGAGCAAAAGTACTGCCCATCGAAGTACCTCGAATCTGGTGGAATAGCAGGTCTTCAAACTGAAAGAAATTTTCTGTCATAGCCAAATTGGCACAGTGCATAATAAAGTGCACGGGGGTAGCCGAATCAAGTGAGGCTGAGAGCAGAGCTGCCTCTACTACTCCCAGGGTGGCTTGTTGAGGAATATTAGTGTATAGGGATTCGACATCCAAGGTAATTAAAGCTTGGACGTCACCTGTAGCATTGATGGACTCTATAAGGTTTAAGACATCTCTCGTGACTTTTAAATATGTAGTTGATTGCTGCACAAGAGGTTGTAAAAAATGATCACAGAATGCAGATAGAGGTTCCAGGATAGAGCCAATTCCTGACACTATCGGGCGACCTGGTGGAGGTATCTTCCCTTTGTGAATCTTGGGGAGGCAATAAAAGTAAGGTATTCTTGGATTTGTAGTGTCTAGAAATTCTGCTTCTTTCTGTGAAATCCATGCATTATGAGAAGCCTCACTAATCATTCCTCGAATCTCAGTTTGGATTCTGGTTGTCGGATCACTCGTAATTTGTGCATAGTAGGTAGAGTCACTAAGAAGACGAAGGCATTCTTGTCTGTAGTCTGTTGAGTTCAATATGACTATGGCACCACCTTTGTCTGCTGGTTTAATGATGATGCTATCGTCGGTTGCCAACCTTCTAAGAGCCTCATTCTCATTTCTAGGTATATTATTGAAGCTCTGTTTGGGTCGTAATTTACTTAAATCAGTGTTTACGGCCTTCTCAAATGCCAGGATCTCACATGGCATGGCAGATGAAGGTGGCATAAATTTCGATGGTTTCTTAAGGCCTGAATCAACAGGTGTGTTGTCTGTGATTTTATCTTGGAAAAAGGCCTGTAATCGAATCTTCCTAAAAAATTGTGCAAGCTCACATTGAAGATGAAAGAAGTCCTCCCTCGGGGTAGGTACAAACCCCAAACCCTTATTAAGAACCAAGGTTTCCTCAGGGGAGAGAGGTCTCGCAGACAAGTTTACAACTAAGTCTTTGGTTGTAGGACTCTGCCCTGGCTCCATGTGACCATCTGAGGTTCCTCCTGTGCCCAGTGAACTCTTCTGCCTCTTCCTCGCCTTCTGCCTCTTCCCCTGCCGTTGCCTAAAAAAGGCATGTACGGTAGCATATGGCGGGGTTGGTAAAAGGGGAAGGGCTGTTGCCACCCCAACGGTTGTCCAGGGTGGTATTGAGGAAAATTGAAAAACGGTTGTGGTCTATCTTCATCAGTACTCCACCCGTCTGATGAGGAGCTGTGGCTATATTTACGGGGTCTCCTAGGTGCTGTAGAAGACTCGTCCGATGAAATGGATTGAGTGTCAACAGAGTAGTCTTCCTTGATGTAGGGGTAGACTTTTTCTCTGCTAAATTTGCTGATGTCCTTCTGTAATTTAGTGATTTTCTGTTGAGTCAAAAATTCTTTTGACTCATTTAAGTCCGAATTAATCTCAGCTAGTCGGCTCTTGAATGCTGAAATAGACACCGTGGTTTTCAGTGTGTTCTCCATAAAGGAAATCTGTACAGCCATGGATTCTGCTAATCGCCTGGAGGTGTTGATGATAAGTACCAACCAGTCGCGAGTGCATTTCCAGGCAATTTGTGCCCAATCTTTCCTAAAGACCAGGTCTTGTAGGAAAATGCGCGGCATATTGGCCACAAGTAGTCCGTTAGGGGCTATGTTGGCTCTTAAGTATTCTGTCATTATTGTACCATGAAGTACTGTTTTGATCAAATCTCGTTTCAGAGAAGACAGTTTATCCCATTCTGCTTTAGTGGGACCCGAAGGTCCAGCACCCTCATGTTCCAAAATGGAAGGGGTCTGTAAAATTGCTGAGACGATATCGTCGTCAAAGCTGAGTCCCTGGAAATTATCCATTTTTGGGGAGGTCTGAAGTAGACTAATATAAATCCCACAGCAAAGCTGCTGTACTGAACACAACAAAAATAATGGGGATGAGGAGGATTAAAGGTCCAGTGTATACCCTCCAATACATGTGACTTATAAAGTAATACACTGTTCCTAAGAGGTCAAGGTGAGCTAAGGAAAGTACTCTAGGATCCTAATAAATAGGAGCAACTTGTCTGCGAGACCTCTCTCCCCTGAGGAAACCTTGGTTCTTAATAAGGGTTTGGGGTTTGTACCTACCCAGAGGGAGGACTTCTTTCGCCTTCAATGTGAGCTTGCACAATTTTTTAGGAAGATTCGATTACAGGCCTTTTTCCAAGATAAAATCACAGACAACACACCTGTTGATTCAGGCCTTAAGAAACCATCGAAATTTATGCCACCTTCATCTGCCATGCCATGTGAGATCCTGGCATTTGAGAAGGCCGTAAACACTGATTTAAGTAAATTACGACCCAAACAGAGCTTCAATAATATACCTAGAAATGAGAATGAGGCTCTTAGAAGGTTGGCAACCGACGATAGCATCATCATTAAACCAGCAGACAAAGGTGGTGCCATAGTCATATTGAACTCAACAGACTACAGACAAGAATGCCTTCGTCTTCTTAGTGACTCTACCTACTATGCACAAATTACGAGTGATCCGACAACCAGAATCCAAACTGAGATTCGAGGAATGATTAGTGAGGCTTCTCATAATGCATGGATTTCACAGAAAGAAGCAGAATTTCTAGACACTACAAATCCAAGAATACCTTACTTTTATAGCCTCCCCAAGATTCACAAAGGGAAGATACCTCCACCAGGTCGCCCGATAGTGTCAGGAATTGGCTCTATCCTGGAACCTCTATCTGCATTCTGTGATCATTTTTTACAACCTCTTGTGCAGCAATCAACTACATATTTAAAAGACACCCACACAAGTGAGGTACCATTTTTATCGAGAGACTTGGGGGAACGCTGGGTGGAAGGAAATTTGTGGCTCCTCTCAGATTCCAGAACTCTCTGTCACCGAAATGTGAGGAAAAAGTGTTTTTTTAACCAAATTGTGAGGTTCCCAAAGGATTCTGGGTAACAGAACCTAGTGAGAGCCCCACAAGTCACCCCGTCCTGGATTCCCCTAGTCTTTAGTTTTAAAAAATGCACAGGTTTGGTAGGTTTCCCTAGGTGCCGGCTGAGCTAGAGGCCAAAATCCACAGGTAGGCACTTTGCAAAAAACACCTCTGTTTTCTGTAGAAAAATGTGATGTGTCCACGTTGTGTTTTAGAGCCTTTCCTGTCGTGGCCACTAGGCCTACCCACACAAGTGAGGTACCATTTTTATTGGTAGACTTAGGGGAACATAGAATAGCAAAACAAGCGTTATTGCCCCTTGTCTTTCTCTACATTTGTTCCTTCCAATTATAAGACAGTGTGCAAAAAAGATGTCTATTTGAGAAATGCCCTGTAATTCACATGCTAGTATGGGCACCCCAGAATTCAGAGATGTGCAAATACCCACTGCTTCTCAACACCTTATCCTGTGCCCATTTTAGAAATACAAAGGTTTTCTTGATACCTATGTTTGACTCTTCATATTTCAGCAAATGAATTGCTCGATGCCCGGTATAGAATGAAAACCCACTGCAAGGTGCAGCTCATTTATTGGCTCTGGGTGCCTAGGGTTCTTGATGAACCTACAAGCCCTATATATCCCCGCAACCAGAAGAGTCCAGCGGACGTAACAGTATATTGCTTTCAAAAATCTGACATTGCAGGAAAAAGTTACAGAGTAAAACGTGGAGAAAAATGGCTGTATTTTTCACCTCAATTTCAATATTTTTTTATTTCAGTTGTTATTTTCTGCAGGAAACCCTTGTAGGATTTACACAAATTACCCATTGCTGAATTCAGAATTTTGTCTACTTTTCCGAAATGTTTAGGTTTCTGGGAACCAGCATTGGTTTCACACCCATTTCTGTCACTGACTGGAAGGAGGCTGAAAGCACAAAAAATCGTAAAAGTGGGGTATGTCCCAGTAAAATGCCAAAATTGTGTTGAAAAATTGGGTTTTCTGATTCAAATCTGCCAGTTCCTAAAAGCTGTGAAGCTGGTGATTTTAGCACAGCAAACCCTTTGTTGATGCCATTTTCAGGGAAACAAAACACAAGCCTTCTTCAGCAGCTCTTTTTTCCCATTTAAACAAAATAAAAAATAACATTTCACTGTATTTTGCCTAATTTCTTGGCCTCCTTCAGGGGAACTCACAAAGTCTGGGTACCTCTAGAATTCCTAGGATGTTGGAAAACAAGGACGCAAATTTGGCATGGGTAGCTTATGTGGACAAAAAGTTATGAGGGCCTAAGCGAGAACTATTCCAAATAGGCAAAAAAGGCCTGGTACAGGAGGGGGAAAAGGCCTGGCAGCGAAAGGGTTAATGGGGAAAACAACCAAAAATAATATCAGTATGTTTCTCTCTATACATACTTTTATACTTATTGTAAAAATGAAAAATAAATGAATAAATTTAAAAAATAGAAAGAAATGAAAAATAAGGACTATTATATACATTCATATATGCATAACTTTAGAATTATATACATATATAACTAGGTCAATACATCAATACAATATAAGGTGATGAGTGTATGCTTATGGGTTTATTTTCCTATAATACCACATACCTGTTACAGTGTGTAAATGTGATTATAGCAATTGTATCTACAAGTGCTTCACTAATGACATTTTGGGGGACAAACATTCATTTAAAAAACAAATAATAATGAAAATAAAAAGCCCTTTATTTACAACAAAATGGAAAGAATGAGCTTGTAAATATTTAGCCATGCATGTACATATGTGATCTTTATCTAGTACAATGTTATTTCGCCTGATTATTTTCCATATTTCTATCATGTCAAAATCTCTATGTATGTACACTTCCTATGTGTGGTTATGTATCTACATATTTATATATTTTCCTTCCACTACAGAGAAAAAAGTTATCTAATCCCCAAACCCTCACTCTATGATGCATCCTATTCCTTTTCCAAAATATCCCCTACCTCCACTCTCTGACTCATCTCAAACCTATTTTACTACTTTGAATGCCCAAATAATCCTTTCTAAACTCTTCCAACCTCTATCCATCATTTATCCTATTGAGCCAGTTAACAGACCCGCATGTCTACCACCCCATTGTTCCAAATAACAATTTATATTTCCCTCTACTAATCACCATTAATCCACCTTTGGGTTCCAGAGTAGC
Source organism: Pleurodeles waltl (assembly GCF_031143425.1). NCBI lineage: Eukaryota > Metazoa > Chordata > Amphibia > Caudata > Salamandridae > Pleurodeles > Pleurodeles waltl. The sequence goes on from NC_090444.1 coordinate 970,673,861, forward strand.
ATCCTATTCATTAAAAGGCACTTTAATGCCTCGGTAGAGGTATTAAGTGCTACACAATTGCAATTACTATTGTTAACTCTGAACTTTAATAATGAATATTCATGTATTCTGAGTGTTGGATTTGGTAGAAAATGTATTAATGGAGAGAAAAATAATGGACGCCTTTGATAGTGCGCCCACCAGAGTGGCCGCCAATATTCACAAAGTGTACTTATTAATGGTTTATTAATATGACGTGTTAAGCTTATGTTTGAATAATGTAGTAAAATGTCATATTAATGGTTATGCGTTATGTATTAGCTTTATTAATTGTAGGCCTTAACTTAGCGAGATCTTGGCATAGTTGCACGGCCTCATGTCAAGCTGAATTTCTTAGGCGTTTTATTAAATTGTTGCTTAGAGAATTAAATTGTGATTTTCCACTGTCTTGACCATGTGTTCGTAGCTGAAGTTAGTTCACATGAGAAACTGCTTGCTAAAAGATGCCATACTTGCTAGTGAAACAATGTATATTGTAGTATGTGTATGACTGACCTTCCCAGGAGAACACTGACTGGATTATAAACTGCTACTATATTGATACCTGACAAGCCGAATGGCGAGAGCGGGAGAAGAGGAGCCAATCATTGACATGTGAACCATGTACTAGTAAAATTGTAGATCTGAGGTTTTAGTTTCATTGGACTAGATGTAAACATGCGATTCCCTGACCAATTAGGATGTGGGAAGTAGTTTTAGGAAATCTCACTTAGCCAGACTGCACCGAGAGGAGAGAGCCATTCTGCCATTATTTTCTTGACCGTCCCAAGAAGAGACATGTTTAACTTTACTGTTTAAAGAGACTTTGCTTTTTCTGAACTTTGATGCCAAATCCTGACGTCTTTTTGACCAAACTGATGTCCTATTGACAAAGACTGTCACAGCTTGCCGAACCATATTGAGGACAGGTATACTGACAATGTTACTGATTATGTCTATTTGCTTTTGTTTCTAGGTACCAACTGCTATTTTGGTAGAGCCATAGTCAGATGTTTTTTTTCAAATTTGTGTGACTAAAATTGTTTTGCATGAAGCCCAAACATGCTATTCTAATCTGGTGTTAGTTAGGGTTCTCACTGATGAAGTCTGCTACATGTAATAACAGTTGATGTCTTTTCTTTGCTGAATCTAAATGTATGTTATATCGTTTGCACAGTTATTCTTGCTATTAATTTGTACTGTAACCTTAGAATGTGTAGTAGCTCAAGCTTTGATTAGATTGCGATTCTTTCACTGCTTTGGTCAGTCAGTATTGTTTCTGTACATTTATTATTTGATTTTGAGACTAAGGTGGTCATTCCGACCTCGGCGGTCTCTTCTTCAGACCGCCGAGGCCGGGGGAGACAGAATACCTACATTGCCGGCGGTATTCATGCCTCCCTATTCCGACATTTCCGCTGGGCCAGCGGACGGTAACAGCGTTACCGTCCGCTGGCCCAGCGGAAATGGCACATCAACATTGCCGCCGGCTCGTAATAGAGCCGGCGGCAATGTTGATGTGCAGCAGGTGCAGTAGCACCCGTCGTGCATTTCACTGCCCGAAATTCGGGCAGTGAAATGCGCGATGTGGCTATGCCTGGGGGCCCTTTCACTGCCCATGCCAAGTGCCTCTTCTGCCTCAGCACCATCCAGAGATCTCTTTACTTCTTCCTTCTAGCCACTGGACTGGAGTCTTTCCTCTGTGCTCCACTCATGCCTCAGAGTTCTTTCTTCCTCCTTTCCCAAATCAGCGTCTCCTTTTCTCTTTCCTGTGTCAGCGTCCTTCTCCCTCTCGTCTTCCATGGGAGTGTTCTTGTACTCTCTCTCTTTTCCTGTTTCCTCTTTAAATGCCCAATCAGCTGCCCGTTTTGTTCTGATGATTCCGCCCTTTTCTTTGTGGTGAGATAAGTCTGTCTTTACTTTTGTGTTAGATGTGGTCCCTGCTCACTGTCTTTCCTCTAATCGCTCTTTGTTTCTTTGCAGGGACCGTTGCTTGCACAGAGGTGCAGAAGGAGAGGACTAACAGAGTCCCCGGTTAGCTATGGGGATGGGCTGGGATTTTATCACACTGCTCTTTCAAAATCTGGTTGTGTCCGCCTTCAGCAGTAACACTCCATGTATTGTATAGTTTTCTATTGAGTAGTAGTGCGGTACCTCTCTGTATGGCCTTGCTGGTAGGTTCTTGGCCAATGATGCACAGACTTGTCAGTGAAGCTTTCTCTATCTTCAAACGCTTCATACTGGCTGCGGTTGCACTTTGACTCCACATATGCCGAATGTCAATTCTGCACTTCGACAGAGGTACAAGTGGCACACACGAGCAGTCTGCTTGGACCATGGCAAACTCTCTGGGAGAGCATGGTCGATCTTTGGGTTACTTATCCCCTATCTCGTTGCCAGTTCTATTGTCTTCCCCAACCTGGGTACCTGTCAATGAAGGCACAACACATGGAGCTATGTATTACACATCGTTGGGCCTGATTTAGAGTTTGGCTGATGGGTTCCGCCTCACAAATGTGACCGATATCCCTTCCGCCGTACTACGATCGCATCATATTCTATGATGATCGTAATACAGCGGATGGGATATCAGTCACGTTTGTGACAGAGTAACGTGTCCGCCAAACTCTAAATCAGGACCTTTATTCTTTAACATGTAACCGCAAACTTAACATTCTAAATCTGCATTCACTTCACCACATTCTAACAATTATGTCACAACTCCATGGAGTCCTTAAGGAGCCAAAAGGGTTCTGTCATTTACACTCACACAAGACTACACTGTTCTAATTGTCTTGGTTGCTGGATATATATTCAAACAAAGCATGTGATCAATGGCATCCAATGTGGTGTTCTCAGTAAAAGGCGGTCTATCTTGGCTTAGCACTGAGGGGTCAAAACTAAACTATCATCAGTGTTTTTCTGTGAAACCCCATGATGCAGCCAAGTGGCTTCTCGTGAGGTTGTGGCCAATATGGTCCATTAGGTTTGAGACCAACAATTTTAGAACCTGTTTTTCCAATTTAATAGGCAAAAATAACTTGCCTACCTCCCCAAGATCAGCAATAAGGGATGACTGCACTAGCATATCGGTTTGCATCCCTTTTGATGCTTTCTCGGGGATGGACCTCCCAGGATCTTCCTTGGACACACACACTGAAAATCTGTTTGTGAAACTGACCTAATGGACAGAGTTAAAGGGATCCTGCACTGACAAACTAATATCTCTTTGTTGTTCCCCACAGCTAGGAGTCCCTTGTGTGCTAGTAGTGGGCAGTAAATCTAAGGGAGCCTTTCTCTGATTTTTGAAAAAGTTTGCCAGCCTTTTTGGCAACAGTTTTTTTCACAACATGTCTTGCTGCCCCCTTTTGTTTTTCGACCCCGCGGGGCCTAACATAGCTTTTTGTCTTTCCCATTCCTTTGTGAGCAGACAGTTCTTGGGGGATTGTCAGTTGCCCACCTAAGGGACAGAAAGGAGGCTTGGGTGAGACCACTTAACTACACAACCAGGGATGAAGCAAAAACGTAGATATCAGAGAATACCTTGTCGTAAGAAGAGCGGCCATGCAATAGCTGGAAACCTTAATGTAAAGGGCAGACAGGCTGACTGTTGGCCTGGTCTGTGCTCGGGCATGCATACTGGCAAATCCCGCACTGCGCGTTGGGTATCAGCAATTTAAGTGCCCGCCTGGTGCGATGGTCACAGCCCTGACAGCTTGGGTCAGAACTGGCCAGCTTATCTCAGATTCTTTTACTGCACAACTGGATACTAGGCAGGGATGTCCTCTCTCACCTTTACTATTTTCTCTTGTAATGGAACCCCTAGCCATGCATCTTTGTCAGCTGGGGCGGGAATGGGATAATTCCCTCAAGAAAGAAATACATGTGACATCATTATATGCAGATGATGACATACCAATTTACATCAGAGACATTTGTAAAGGGGTTTCACCTATAACACATGAACTAAACACTTTTAGGATTTCTGGCCTGGGCGTGACCTGGTCCTCTTCCTGCTGAGCTCAAATTGCCCAAGATAAGATACAGTGATAAAGGGTCACCAGACCAAGTGGGAAGCCATAACTTTAAAATACCTTGGCAGTTACATTTACCACTCAAATGTTGACATGCTTGATGGAAATTTACTGAAAGCAATATCCTCACTCAGAATGCAAATATCCTTTCAGAAGTACTTGTCAATGGCAGTCCAAGGGCATATAGCCCGCACAAAAATGGTGATGCTACCAGGATTTCACTAATCTATAACAACAAATAGTAGATTTGGGGGCGTGGCCAACGATCCGGAGATGGCGCACGCTTAATCCCCTCGCTCCGGAGGGGCCGATATATTGTAGATCCGCAGAAAAAGCGTGCCCGAGTGAAGGTGGTGTACTGGGGGCCGGTCCTGGAGGCGGCCGGGTCCCCGTTCTGGCCCCGGAGTGTGTGGCGGCGCGGGCCCGGCTGGTGACTGCGTGAGTCCGCGGGCCGCCGCCGAGCGTAGGCGGAAGGCCGAAGGCTGGAGGGAGGCCCGAGAGGGTCTCCCTGAAAGAGAGACGCCGGGCCCAGGAGTTGACTCCGGGAGGAGGCGCAAGTGGCGCTGGGCCGTGCCCGGTCCCCCGGGGATTGGAGAGGCCCGGCGGTGACCGGGGGCCCCCAGAGGGGCTAGGCCCCACAGAGCAGAGACCGGGCCGGGATGGACGGCCGGAGCCCGGAGGGAGGCACCAGACGGGTCTCCCTGCCGGGGCGACGCCGGTCCCTGAGACTGGACCCCGTGGAGTGCGGTGAGTGGCGCTGGGCCGCCCCCGGGCCCTGAGGAAGCAGAGAGGCCCGGGGAGAACCGGGGGGACCCTGGAGGGGCAGCTCCCCGAGGAACTAGGATCTGCTGCTGGCCTCAGAGTGAGCGCGGCCCTGAGTGGTGCTTGGGCCGGTCGGCGAACGCGCTGCTGGGGCCCCGGTGGGGGCATTGAACACCGTGCCCCGGGGCTGGAGAGGGGCCGGCTGCTGCGCCAACAGGATGAGGCGGACGGCCCTGGGGACGGTGCGGACGGCGGTGGGCCCTGGCGGCTGGGGGCCCCTGGGGGCCATTACCGGACTGTAAGAGGCTGAAATAAAAGACAAGAGCTCGCCCCCACCTGGGGCGTGAATGAGCCTGCGGTCCCGCCGGGCGGGAGAAACTGGAGACCGGACCGGGGAGATGACCATGGCACTGAGATAGAACCGACCTCCTGGATGGCCCAAGCCAAAGAGGAAGCAAGGTAGCCGACAGAGCTGGCGGCCGGGGGGGGAGCGCCCTGCGGAGGAAACAAGTGGCAGACTGCTTGACATTAGCAGCCAACTGGTCGCCCCTCGGGCCTGTGAACGCCGGTGACTCCTGAAGTGAGTGGCACCGCGGATGGGGCATCTGGTGGGCATGAAATCTAGGTGATGGCGGAATGCGCCTAAATAAGCTGCTAACACCGCAGTGAGAACTCGGAGGAGGTGAATGAGTCCCTGCGAGAGAGTGGGACCGGCCTGGGACCTGCGACGCGTTACTGGACCGGGGCGGGCCCCTGGGGGAGCCACTGAGCCGCTGGGAGGGCGGCCCTGTGACGCCGCGGCGGAACTGGGTGAGTTGTGACCCTGCGTGCAAAACGTGTAGAGGAACGATCGGGAAGTCCGGAATGGAAGAGAGTGGCGATTAGCCGCGTGCTGACAACACGGAACCCTCCGACTCTGCAACTGAAAGCTGGAGATAGCTGGCGTGGTCTCGGGCGGCCTGCCTGGTGCCCGCCTGGGGATCGTGGCCTGGCATGTGGTGACTGAGGTGCGGGACTACAGAAGGAGGAGAGCTCACGATAAGACTCGGGCTTGCGCCCTGGGGGCGTGACCCCCCCACCTTTTTCAACCGATGCCCCCCAAGGGCCGACACAAGAGTAAAACCATGGACCCCTCGACACCATCGGGGCACAAAGAAATGGAAGTACAAGGCCACTCTCAGGTCAACGTACAGGATACCCTGGACAAAATACTAGGGGCGATAGAAGACACAAAGACAACACTACAACGCAACATCAACCAAGTACTGCTGGAGCTGGGTCTACTGAGAGCAGACCACCATAAACTGGTGGACAGAGTCAAAGAAACGGAATCCACGTTGGCGGACATTGGGCCGAAACAGAAAGATCTGGCGGCCGAGGTGACTTCCCTTGCTACCAGAGTGGCACGGCTTGAACAAAGAGCCGAGGACGCGGAGGGGAGAAACAGGAGGAACAATGTGCGCGTAGTGGGCCTCCTCGAAGGGGCTGAAGGAGCCAACATGGTGGAGTTTCTGGAGAAATGGTTAAGCACAACGGTTGCACCCGGGTGCCTGACCCCCTTCTATACGCTGGAGCGCGCGCCGGGTGCCGTCGAGGCCTCTTGCCCCTGGCACACCACCCCGTGTAGTGATTGCCAAATTACAGCACTACAGAGACAGAGACATCCTCATACGGAAGGCCAGAGAGATGGGCCCGTTTAAAGTAGCGAATGGAGAGGTGACGCTATTCCCAGACTACACACTGGATGTTCAGAGCAAGCGAACTTCATTTCTAGCAGTCAAAAGGGCCCTAAGAGAAGAAGGGATCCAGTACTCGCTGTTGTACCCAGCCAGGTTGAGAGTGATAATGGAAGGGAAGACCACTTTCCTCCAGTCCCCGGAAGAAGCATGGGAGTGGCTCGAGAAACATGGGTCCCAGGTGGGGTGACCTGCGGGTGAGGGCCTGGCTGGGATCCGGGCTCGCCGGGCCCCGAGGGCTCGGAGGCCCAGAGATCGCCCGCGGCTGGTGCCAACGCAAACAGAAAAAGAAAAGGGCAAGAGGGCGGCCCTAGAGGCGGCGGCCCGTGTGAGTGGAGGAGTGTCCCCCCCAGAAGGTTCAGGGGAGGAGTCGGATGATACAGTGGTGTCCTCGGCTGGGGACTCGGGCTGCTCGGCGCGTGCTCCCAGGGTGACACTGCAAACGGCTGACGAACTCGGATAATCCTAGCACGGGAGGGCCCGGAGACATGGTACAACGGGTGAACGAGAGGCCACTCCGGACTTGGCCACCCCCCAGTCCAGAACTTCGCCTGTCCATTTAGGCTGGCGAGAACTGCAGTTATATGTTTGAACAAGTTGCACTGTTGCACAGTTTTCTGGGCTACCTACAGTTTGGGAGGCGCCCTGGGGAGTGGGAGTTGGGGTTTACAGTTACAAGTTAAATTGGCAAAGTGGGTGGCGACGCCCGGCTGTAGCAAAGGACTGAACATGGGAAGGGGTAAGTCAGAGGCCTGGGTGAACCAAGGACACCATTATCAGACTATTATATTAAAATGGCGGACTACAGTCTCTTAACATGGAATGTTAGGGGGATGGGCACACCGACTAAAAGACATAGAATCCTCTCCTATTTAAAGAGAAGAGGGGTGCAGGTGGCAATGCTGCAGAAGACCCATTTAGTAACGGGGGAGGTGGAGAAACTGAGACGCAGGTGGAGGGGGCAGGTGTTTGCCACGGAGTACTCAGCTTATGCAAGAGGTGTAATGATATGGGTCAGGGCCGGGGTCCCTCTAATAATAGACTCTTCCAACATAGACCGGGAAGGTAGATTTGTGATATTGGAGGGGAGGCTACACGGTACCCCGATAGTTATGAGCTGCATTTATGCCCCTAACCAGGACCAGATCCCCTTCCTGACTAGGTTATCGAGCCACCTTACCCGCCAATGCACAGGAGAATTGCTAATAGGGGGGGACTTCAATGCAATATTAGACATAAATATGGACAGGTCAACCCCGCCGTTGCAGGGGGCAGTGTCAACTAGAATAGCCAAAAAGCTATGTGAATGGCTGGGTACCTGGGGGCTGGTGGATGTCTGGCAGGAGTAACACCCAAAAGACAGAGACTACTCGTATTACTCGGGCCTCCACCGGCTGCACACTAGAATTGGTAGAGTGACTTGAACGGCGGGCCTTGCGCGTAACATAACTCATTCTGAGTATCTAGGCCATACACTGTCGGACCATAATCCCTTGATGCTGACACTGAGGGTTTCGGAGGATAGGCCCCCCATACCATCATGGAGATTGTCCCCTGCAGCACTGGAAGATCAGGCATATAGAGATGCCCTTCGATGCCACCTGGCAGAATATATTGAGACCAATGGTGGATCTACCCCATCCAGGGCCACAGAATGGGAAACACTTAAGGTGGTGACGAGGGGCTTCTGCCTGGGTCAGTCGGTGGGGGTGAGGCGCACACTTGAAAGGGAACTGTCTGCCTTAGAGAAGGAAATACATGAAGGAGAGTTGAGACAGGGACCTGAAGCCCAGGGGAACGAGGAATATAACCATGCCCGTAGAGAACATTCCCGGATTGAGGAGCAGCTTAGATGTCATAGCATGCTAAAATATTTAGCATCATTACAATCAGAGGAAGGTAGATCAGGGAAACTGCTGGCGTGGCTGGTGCGCCCGAGTGGGGGTTGCGAGCCCATCGCGAGTGTACAAGATAAGGAGGGACTTCGTAGACTCAGTCCAGGTCCAATTAACGATGCATTTAGGGAATATTATATGCACCTGTATAGGAAACCTAGCGACCTGGGGGCGGAGGCCTTTGAATGCTTTCTACAGCAAATCCCACTCCCAACTCTGAACCCAGAAGAGAGGGATAGCCTGGGGGGTTCTGTGACAGCGGAGGAGATAAGTGAGGCCATATCGCAATTGGCACCCGGGAAGACTCCTGGTACAGACGGCCTTCCAATGGACTTTTATAAAAAATACAAGTCACTATTGGATCCCCAGCTATCGGAAATGTACACGGAGGCTTTGTACCTGGGGGAACTGCCGTGCACGCTTCGAGAGGCCTTGGTGGTGCCGCTCCCCAAGACAAAAAACTGGGAAGCACCGGTGACTGACTTTCGTCCTTTATCGATGCTGAACAGCGACTTTAAGATCCTAAGTAAGGCAACTTAAGGCGAATTTTCGCTATCTTGCGCATGCCAGATGAGGAGAAGCCCCCAGCGGGGGTTTTGCTTGCAGTGGATTTCGAGAAGGCCTTCGACTCGATTAGGTGGGACTACATCAGGGCCGTGATGTTAAAAATGGGACTAGGGGTGGGTTGGGTAAAATGGGTGGACCTGTTATATTCGTCCCCGCTAGCAAGGGTGAAGACGGGCAGAACGATATCTAGCACATACCCGGTATATCGGGGAACCAGACAGGGATGCCCCCTGTCCCCACTGCTATTTACCTTGGCAATTGAGCCTCTGGCGGCCCAGCTGCAACGGGAGGGACTGGGTAAAGGAATTGAATGGGGACCAACTGAGCATATTATCTCCCTATACGCTGATGATATACTTATTTATCTGAGAGATGGAATCAGTGGACTACTGTGGGCTCTGAGGATTCTGGAGGACTTTGGGGTGTTGTCGGGGCTTCGCCTTAACCGAGGCAAAACATTTGTATTTCCCATGCTGCCAGACTGTGTGCGCCCTGAAGCATGCCCGAGGGACGTGAATTGGGCCCCACGGACCTTTAAATATTTGGGCATTCAAATATTCCATGATCTGGGCGACCTCTGGGACGGCAACCTGGGTGGGACGCTCCGCTCCCTGCGGTCCTCGGTCGGGTTCTGGCGATCACTGAAGTTGACAATAATGGCCAGAGTAGCGTTGTCTAAAATTATTATGCTTCCCCGCCTCCTCTACTACTTTGCTAATTTACCGTTATGGATCCCTCCGGCGTGGTTTCGTGAGTTGAACGCTTTGCTCCGGGAGCTAATATGGGACAACGGTCGCAGACGCACGGCACTGACGACCATATGCAGGCCGACGCATATGGGTGGACTGGGGGCTCCTGACTTCGAGGCATATTATCTGGAGTCCCAATTACAATGGGTGTCAGGTTGGATGGTGGTCAGGGGACGGCTGGATTTGTTCACTTTCCACGGTATGTTGGACACAGCTCGAATAGTAGCACATATGGCAGAAAGGAAGATTGTCCCCCTAGGAGACACCCTAATGACTAATGTTGCGATGACATGCTGGAAGAGATGTGTGAGAAGGGTCGGAGTGGGCCCACCTTACTCCCCAGCGCTACCGTTATCGGTCCTAGCTATGGACCCGAGAGGGATGGGACCGAGGGGCCTGGGACTGGGACCATGGACAAGAGCAGGAATGGGGACGGTGGGAGAGCTTTGCAGGGAAGGGGTGCTAAGGAGTTTCACTGACCTAATAGGAGGGGGGGTTCCCCAGGGTCAATTCTTGTTCTTTAGGAAGATGGTGCATACTCTGAAAGACCACTGGGATACGATCAACGCAGAGCCCACTGTCCACAGAGTGTTGCACCTCCTGTTGACATCAGGTGAAGAACCCCATTTGATTGCTAAAATATATCGGGCCCAGATTGAAGCTGCATTGGATCCCCTGCATTCCCTGAGGGAAAGGTGGGAGAGAACGGTCGGGCATGACCTGTCCGAGGTTGAGTGGAGCAGGGCATTGGCTTATCCCCGGGCGATCTCACGTAACACCTGTTTACGATACATCCAATATAATTGCCTACATAGGACGTACCTCACTCCTCACTGACTGTTCCTTATATATGGGGGGACCCCTAGGACGTGGCCCAAATGTGGCGACGGAGATGCTGACTTTGACCACATGATGTGGAGATGCTCAGTGTTACACGTTGGCTGGAGGGCGATGATTGTGGTCATGTCAAGACTATTTGGCACGGAACTGCCGTTAACCCCGCTATATGTTTGCTGGGCCTCAAAAACAGTACCCCACGAGGAAAAGTCAGGGGTCGCTTCCTAGACCTGGCCCTGGCCCTCTATAGAAGACTGATCACGAGGGGTTGGAAAGCCCCTAGCCACCCCTCGCTCAATGAGTGGAAAGGCGACACTGCGAGATGGGCTAGGGCTGAATTGCAGGTTCTGAAGGCTGAGGAAGCCAGAGGCATCCGTCAAACTCCCATCGCCCCAGAATGGGAGGACTTGGTGACGAGTTGAGATGATCTGATGAAGGGACCAATAGCTTCCAATGTGGTACCAGTAGAAATAAGACCTTGAGTGGGTATAAGGATCAGACAACCAGTGCGCCCAATAGAATCGCCCCTTGGGGAGGGCCCTCGACATCAGAAATGGAAACTGACGAGTATACCAACAGGCCGCACTGGGATATATGGGACAGGGCAGGGTTGGTCACGAACTGTCACAAAATTACTGAAGGAGAGTGAAAGAGAATGGTCAGTTACCCCCACATAATGTAGTGCTCTGAGGGAGACTTCCCCCAGCTAACTCAAGACCCACCCACATGAAGCCATCATGTTTATATATAGTTTTAGATTGAGTTAAGGCTGTTATGCGGACATACAAAATAAGAGTGTAACACAGAATCATAAAGCGTTTGACCCCTTGAAACAGGAACGTTAGAACATTAGATCTAAAGATAAACGAAGACCAAGAGAGGGTCAAAATGAGCAATAAGTCGTCACACAAAATATATGTAACGCTTAGTATGAATATGTATCTTTTAAACAATGTGTATGATAAGAACAAGATGTTACCATAAATGGACTTGCATAATGTAAAACAGTGAATTTTTAATAAAAATATATTTAAAAAATAAATAAAAAAATAGTAGATTTCACCAAGCTACCGCAACAAATACCTGGAGGCATATTCTGTACATTGGATCTTTGGAGTAATGTCTGTCAAGGGTAGCGTTATGTAAACTGTGACTACCAGTAGATTGTGGTGGCTCTGGGGCATCAGATTTTGAACATTATTATTTGGCAATGATAATCCCAATAGCCTTCCCCGTGGGTTGCTGGCAAACTCTTACAAGAGGTGGACTCCTCATCTAAACAAAGAACCTCAGATTCAGTCCGTGAAGCTTTCCAGAACAATGTCATCCCACTCAGATACTTTAACAACCTTTTATGTATGGCACACGACTGCTATTGCAGGGTATTAACCTTCTCATCCAAAATCATTGGTGATGCTTCTTGGATTCCACTTCATAGCTTCTGCTACTTTAGGCAGAGTGTCACTTCTACTGCAGCAGAAGCTTGGTATGGCTCATAAATATACTGTGTAGGAGACATTCCAGGACAGAAACCTTAGCCCCTTTGACCTACTGGTTGAGCAATACCTTTAATCTGCCCCGAGAAGGGGGCAGAAAGCCCACTAGACACCAGGGACTTTTATAGTGGAGTAAATGGGTGAGGTCCAGTCCACCAGAACACTGGGCCTAGCCTCCACCCCTCCCAAAACAACCCCAGTTGTCTTTCTGAGCCCCTTTGGGTGCAAATTGGAGGTGTTTTCCTCTAATCTGCCTCTGGTGGGGGGCAGAAAGCCCATCAGACCACCAGAGAGTGAAGCATTCCCCCTCTCAGTGGGCTAGTGCTCCCCGTGCCCAAAAGTCTTTCTGCCTGCTTTGGGCAGATTGGAGGTTGCTACCTCCAATCTGCCCCTGGTGGCCAAAAAGCCAACTAGAACCAAGGGATTTTCATTGGGGAATGAATGGGTGAAGACAGGCCAACGAGGCATTGGGCCTACCCCCCAAGCCTCCCAGATAACCTCCAGCAGTCTTTTTGCTCCTCGTTGGGGGCAGATTGGAGATGTTTTCCTCTAATCTGCCCCTATCAGGTTAGAAAGCCCACTAGACCACCAAGGATTATATTTGGAAGGGGGGAGTGGCACCCCTGGCAATGGGCTAATGCTCCCCCAATCCCAGGCCCAAATGTCTTTATGCCATTTGGGGTAGGGGGGGAAGGAGGGGTCAGAAAGGCAACTAGACACAAGTAATTATTTTTGTGGAGAAAATTGGTCGGGGGCGGCCAGCCTAGGCATTTGGCCTAATCCCACCCCCCAAATGACCCCCAACATTCTTTCTCACAAGGTCTTTAATTTCAATCTGTCCTGGTGGGTGGGACAAAAAGCCCACTAGAAACCAGTTAGTTTTTTTTATTGCTACAAGGTGTGGGTATGGCCTGCCCACCCGTCCACACATTGGGCTCAGCCTCCACCTCCAATATGACCCCAACAGCCTTTTTGTCTCCCCTCGGGACTAAAGCATCCCTATCTTTTTGGAAAGAGGGGAAATGTTGGTTTCAAATTATTTTTTATACATATGGTTAGCTGAGTAGGGCTAAGTCCCAGTATCGTCCTACTTCTATGCTGAGTGGTTGCACTTTTCGGGCTTGGGTCAGCAGTCACCTGGGGAAGCCTACCACACCCAAAAAAGTTCTGAAAGCCAAACACATGAGATGTCCAGGGTGGTATGCCTTGTATGGATCCCATAAAGTTTTAAACTTTGCCTAAATTTGCACACTTACCTTGGATTTTGGTGACGTAAACGTCTGGAATCAGCAGCAATCCACAAAATTCTTACCACCCACAGTTCCCCCACTTATCCTGATAAGAATGCTACCCAATTTGTGTGACTTAGCCTAATGCCACAAATCAAACTAGGCACAAAGCAAACCAGGGTCAATGAGCGTTGCTCCTATTGACCTTGTTTTGATGCTTGCATGCATGCATGTTGCAATGTATCTTACAGCTGTGTTGCAGTACAATATAAATATAAGCTTTGGAGTCCCCAGCCCTCTCGCAGCCTGCTACATTTAGGATCCTATTGTGCTGCCAGGCAGAGCATTACCCAAACCTCAAGGGAATCCAAACTTCTGCTTTTCCTGTTCCAATCAAAGGCTCAAGGAGTGGTCTTCACTAATGCATCCAAATCACCTTAAGTGAGGCAATTTGGCCTTGCTTCTGTTAGTATGCAAACCCAGGACAATAAAATCCTTCCAATTCCTCTATCATGTAGGGTACAGGTCTAACAGTGTCTCGGATAGACCGATGCATCACCAGCATATAGTGAGATAACATGAGTCACAGCACCAATTCAAACCCCACTTCGAAAAAGCCTATCCCTCACCCAGAAGGCCAGTGGTACTACTGCAAGTTTGAATAAATTGGGGGATGATGGGCATCCCTTTCTGGGTCCCCTTTCCAAGGCAGAGGCACCTGTCATTATATCCCCTGTGCACACTCTGGCCTTGGAATAAGTTTTATTCTGATCTAGTTGGCGCCAAAACGCATACTTTGCAAGACCGCCCACAAATACTACCAGTTCATTGTATCAAAAGTATGTTCCAAGTCTAATGATGCCAGGGCATAATTATCCTCTGAAGCCACCAAAGAATGCATATGTTAACCTAAAATTAAAATTTGTACTTCTCCCAAGGATAAAACCTGTTTGGTTAGGATCAATATGCTTAGCAACAACTCTGTGAAGTCTATTGGTCAACGCATCACACAACATCTTAACATCCGTAGTTAACATCAATAAAGATCTATATGAGGACGTCATCCTTTAGTCCTGGCTATCCTTAGAGATTAGTACCACAACAGCCTATCCTTGGAATGCGGAAGCCTGTCCAACTGTGATGTCTAAATATGGCAGGCAAGGCCCAACAAGGGTGACAGACATAGGCGGTCATTACAACATTGGCAGTAAAAGCTGCTTACCGCCGTGCAGAAGACCGACAAAACACACCGCCGCCGCAGAATTCCGCCACAGCTATTATGACCCACATCTCGAAATCCGACAAAATTCAGACACCCACACAAGTTCGCCACACCAAAGGTCAGTGATAAACTGGTGAAAACAAAACCTCCACCGTCACGCCAACAGAAATACTCCCACACTATCACGACACACTAATCCACGCGGCGGTCTTTCAACCGCGGTATTCCATTGGCGGTACACACCTCTGCGCTCAAAATACACACACACATACAAAACACCGCCACATTGGACAATTCGAAATACACACACCTGATACACATACACACACCACTCCCACACACCCATTGCAATATAAAACACACACCCACATCACCCACAAACCCCTACGACCACTATTACAGAGAGAAGGCCAGAGAGAGACACCACCATCCACAAACTAGCAGCCACAGGCACACAACACCATCACCCACACAACTTCCACGCACAAAACACCACACACCACTACATATCACCACACTTATCACCACACACACCACCCCACACATCACCTACACCACCCCATGGCACGGCAAAGACACCCCAGGTTTTCGGAGGAGGAGCTCAGGGTCATGGTGGAGGAAATCATCCGGGTAGAGCCACAGCTATTTGGAGCACAGGTGCAGCACACCTCAATTGCAAGGAAGATGGAGCTATGGCGAAGAATAGTCGACAGGGTCAACGCAGTGGGACAACACCCAAGAAATCGGGATGACATCAGGAAGAGGTGGAACGACCTACAGGGGAAGGTGCGTTCCGTGGTCTCAAGACACCATCAGGCGGTTCAGCGGACTGGCGGCGGACCCCCACCTCTTCACCCACAACTAACAACATGGGAGGAGCAGGTCTTGGCGATTCTGCATCCTGAGGGCATCGCAGGAGTTGGTGGAGGAATGGACTCCGGTAAGTCAAACCTTTAACTACCATATCCCCCACCCTACCTGCATGCTATCACATACCCCCACCCTCGCCCCCACCCCTATCACTCCAATTCGTCACAAATGTACCAATATCACAAACCACACATCCCAACACCAAGCCCTGCATGCAACAACAACGCATGGACACCCATCACTAAAGCATGCCCACTGCACATACCCATACACCCCCCTAAACCATCATCACACAAGCCCCCACACAGGAATGCCAGCACTGGGGTACACGCTCACCCACCTATTGCACACCATGACACACACAGATGCAATAATCATGCTTTTACAGCCCTGCAGGACCACTACCCAACGTCACCAGACAGGAGGGTCCAGACATCTCCACCCCACCCACAGAAGAGGCCCACAGTGATGACAGCACCTCTGTCCAACTGGATCTAGATGACCAGCCCGGACCATCGTGGGCCTCGGGACAGTCGGTTCCCCTCACACAGGCACAGGCCACCACAGACCTTCCCCCCTCTGGTAACACCTGCACAGCACCCACCCAGCGGGCCCATACCTCCGTCCCCAGGACACGTCAATCAGCTGTGTGTCCACCACTACAGGGAACCCAGGATAACCCACCACCCCAACAACAACAGGGACATGGGGGCAGTGGCAGTGGGCACACGGTCCAGGGGACGGAGGCCCAGGAACACAGGGGAACTGGGAGGGCTGCTGTGCGACAGGGGACGGACAGGCCAAGGGAACCCACTCTCCACGAGGCCCTCTCCTCCATCATGGGAGCATACCACCACTCCCAGGAGACGATGGCAAGGGTCCTGGCCAAGTTTCAGGAGACCCAGCGCATGCAGGAGGAACAGTATTTGGGGTTCAGGGAGGAACTCAGAACCATCAGCTCCGCCCTGGGCACCATCGTAGGGGTGCTGAAGGAAATACACAACACCAGGAGGGACACTGTGGCACTACAAGGGGACCCTGACACTAGCATGGACGATGAACTGCCCATCACCTCTGCCGGCGCTAGTGGACAGGAGGCACTGCCACAGGACCACCACACCAGCACCCCACCCCCTGCAGACGGAGAACCACCCCACAAACGGTCCCTGAGATCCAGGAACAAGACAGAGCACAATGCTAAGACCCCCGCCAAGAAATGAGACCACCCTGATTGTCAACCCACTGTCCCACTTTGTCACCCTGTCCATATTGAAACTGCCCCAGCTCCACTTCCTATGCCCACATGGGCAATGCACCTATGAGACAAATAGACTGGACTCTGCCATGGACACTCCTCCGCCATCACCCCTCACCATTTAACTTCCCCCTCCAATATTTTGTATGTAAATAAACACACCTAAAGCACCAAAAGATCTGGAGTCTGTCTGTGATTTTGAAATAGTGTATTTGCAATTACAGTGACAACATTTTCTGGAAATAGTAATGTCAACATACCTATGTCACACAGCTCAAGTCCCTGAGGAATCTAAGCAGATGACACACGTTGGGACCCACACCTGTGAAACCGTAAGGGAAAGTGACAACTCAATGACCATACACTGGGTGAAATCGACAGACCGGATAGAGGTAGAAGTGTAAAAGTACTTGTAGTAGGCAGGAATGTATTCTCACCTGTGTTTCACTGGAAATATTGCTGGATGACTGAGTCCCTGTTGTCAATGTCTTCTTCCTCTGCTTCCTCCTCATCACTGTCCACAGGCTCCACAGCTGCCACAACACCGCCATCTGGACCGTCCTCCTGCAGAAAAGGCACCTGGCGTCGCAAAGCCAAGTTATGAAGCATACAGCAGCCCACGAAGATCTGGCACACCTTCTTTGGTGAGTAGAATAGGGATCCACCTGTCATATGGAGGCACCTAAACCTGGCCTTCAGGAGGCCGAAGGTCCGCTCGATCACCCTCCTAGTACGCCCATGGGCCTCTTTGTAGCGTTCCTCTGCCCTGGTCCTGGGATTCCTCACTGGGGTCAGCAGCCATGACAGGTTGGGGTAACCAGAGTCACCTAATAGCCACACACGGTGCCTCTGGAGTTGACCCATCACATAAGGGATGCTGCTATTCCGCAGGATGTAGGCATCATGCACTGAGCCAGGGAACATGGCATTCACATGGGAGATGTACTGGTCGGCCAAACATACCATCTGTACATTCATGGAATGATAACTCTTCCGGTTTCTGTACACCTGTTCACTCCTGTGGGGGGGAGACCAAAGCCATCGATGGCACCTATGATGTTGGGGATATGTCCAAGGGCATAGAAGTCACCTTTCACTGTAGGCAAGTCCTCCACCTGAGGGAAAACGATGTAGCTCCACATGAGTTTCAGCAGGGCAGACAACACTCTGGACAATACGTTGGAAAACATAGGCTGGGACATCCCTGATGCCATGGCCACAGTTGTTTGAAAAGACCCACTTGCAAGGAAATGGAGCACTGATAGCACCTGCACTTGAGGGGGGATTCCTGTGGGATGGCGGATTGCTGACATCAGGTCTGGCTCCAACTGGGTACACAGTTCCTGGATTGTGGCACGGTCAAACCTGTAGGTGATTATCAGATTTCTTTCCTCCATTGTCGACAGGTCCACCAGCGGTCGGTACACCGGAGGATTCCGCCATCTCCTCACATGTCCCAGCGGACGGTGCCTATGAAGGACAACAGCGACCAGAGAGTCAAACAAGTCAGAGGTATGTACCCACAGTCTACACAGAACACGCTTCATACACAAAATCTGGCCTGTATGTGTGTTGAGAGTAGGCCTAGGTATGTGTGACGCAGTTGGTAATTAGGCCATGTGGGCCCCTGAAATGGCGGCTGCCTGACCTGTAAAGTGGGACAATGGGATGTGAGGTAACTGCGCTGGTGTTGTACACCGTCGCGGTAGGCGGTCGAAGACCGCGGCGCAATGCTGCATTGGTTAACATTGGACCCTATGGGTCCCAGGAGCCAATGACGATGTACGCCGGCGGTGATGGTACGCACCGACGCGGACGTGACCGCCATTTTCTAGCTGTTGAATCACTCGATATCTGATCTTCGACAGGAGAGGACCTACACTGCAAGTGCTGCTGTGACCTCGGTCTGGAAGAGACAATGGCTCGTGCGTGTGGGGAAAGGGCCCCTGCCTTCACATCGGAGGAGTTGGAGAAGCTCGTTGACGGGGTCATCCCCCAGTACACGCTACTCTACGGTCCTCCAGGCCAACAGGTAAGTACACAGGGAGCATGTTGTATGGGCTATGCCTGTGTGGAGAGGGCTGGTTGTAAGAAGGAAGGGGGCAGAGTTCTGAGTGCATGAAAGACGGTGGGTGCATGTGCCACATGGCAAGGGTAGGGATGGGGGCCACTCACTTTGATGGCGCAGTTGGTAATGACTTCTCTTCTTCCCCTGTACATTTCATGTAGGTCAGCGCCCACCAGAAGAAGGATATTTGGCGTGCCATCGCCAAGGACGTCCGGACCCTGGGGGTCCACCACAGATGGCGCACCCACTGCCGGAAGAGATGGGAGGACATTCGCCGCTGGAGCAAGAAGACGGCGGAGGCTCAGCTGGGGATGGCCTCCCAACGTGGGAGGGGTGCCCGTCGAACCATGACCCCCCTGATGTTCCGGATCCTGGCAGTGGCCTACCCGGAGTTGGATGGGCGCTTGAGGGCATCACAGCAGACACAAGGGGGTGAGTACACTCTCATTCAGCTGACTTTGCGCGCAGTGGAGGGATCTGGGTGGGGAAGGAGGGCTCTGGGTTTCCCTAGGCCAGGGCGAGTTCTGTAGGCTAGGCCCCTTCGTAAGGCATGGCCCTGTGGCCCCCCACCCCACCTCTGTAGAGTGCCAAGTACTGGTATTCATGCACCTGTGTCATCTATGTGTGCAGATGTCGTCCATAGCCTTGTAGGCCATTTCCCAGGAATTGCACTGTAGAGCCCAACAGCGCGACGTAGTGCAGGGGGCTGCTGTGTCTGTCTTGTCCGCCAACGGTAGCGGTAAGCCATGCACTCAACCTGTCTTTCTTCTGTTTCCCCCCCCTTTTTTGCAGTCTCCCTGTTCCTGTGTGTATTAGCATCATCAGGCGGAGGAGCAGTGGCACCGGAGCACGAGGGAGCTGCATCCCACATGGCCATGGAGGGCCACACTACGGACTCTGAATACACCAGTGGGACGGAGTGCGAGGGGAGCACCACGGCGGTGACAGGAGCTGAAACCAGCGACACGGACTCAACCTCCGATGGGAGCTCCCTTGTGGTGGCGGCAACATCTGTGCCCCCCACTACTACAGGTACAGCCGCCACCCCCCCTACCAGCACCGCCCTCCCAGCAGCCCCTCAGCGTGTGCCCCGTGGCCGCTCACCCAGGAGGGTGGGCATCACCTTCGCCCCAGGCACCTCAGCCCCTGCCCCTGTCACCTCTGCTGCCCTCAGTGAGGAGGCCATTGACCTCCTCAGGTCCCTCACTGTTGGGCAGTCTACCATTTTGAATGCCATCCAGGGTGTAGAAAGGGAGTTGCAACAAACCAATGCATTCCTGGAGGGCATTCATTCTGGTCAGGCTGCTCTTCATCGAACCTTTCAAACTCTGGCCTCAGCACTGATGGCAGCCATTGTCCCTGTGTCTAGCCTCCCCCCTCCAACTTCCTCCACCCAGACCCAATTCCCTGTACCTCTGCCTATCCCAAGCACACCATCAGACCAGCCTGCACACACCTCACCACACAAGGGAAGCTCAGGCAAACATAAGCACCACACATCACACAGGCACTCACGCAAGCATCACACACATACAGACACAACAACATCCACTGCCTCCACTGTGTCCCCCTCCTCCTCGTCTCCCTCCTCCCTCCCAGTCTCGTCTACACTCACACCTGCATGCACTACCACTACAGCCACTACGTCCTGCACCAGCACACCCACCACCACACCCCGCTCACGTGCAGTCACCACCCCCACTACCATTCACACGTCCCCTGTGTCCTCTCCCAGTGTGTCTGTGACGCCCCTTCCCAAGATACACAAACGCAGGCACAAACCCACCCAACATACATCCACCTCACAACAGCCTCCAGCGCATGCACCTGCACCCAAAGCCACAAATGTTACACCTTCTACAACCACCACCTCTTCCTCCACTCCCAAACCCCCTCCAGCTACCCGTCCCAGTGTCTCCAAACAACTTTTCCTGTCCACCCTTAACCTATTTACCACCACCCCCCGTCCAACTCATAGGTCCCGTACTAGCACCTCAGCCACAAAATCACCGGGACCAGTGGTACCTGTTGTCACAGGTATGTGGAGTGCACCGGCCACCAGGACAGCCAGTGTGGCACCGAGCCAGAGCACAGCCAGTCCCCCCCCTGTGAAGCACCAGAAGTTGGCCAGTGCCCGGCGGGAGAGGGGGAAGACTCCAGCCACCCAAGCCGCTCACAGGGGTCCCGGGGGGAGTGTGGACTCAGCTGTGACTCCTACCAAGGTGGGGAAGGGGCAGAAGAAACCCGCAAAGTCTGGGAGGAGTAGCACGGTGGAGAAGACCGCCATCATCCCCGCTGGCCAGGAGGCCACCGCCAACCCCATCGTTGCTGCCCAGGAGGGCCCCGCCAGCCCCATCGTCGCTGGCCAGGAGGCCACCGCCAGCCCCATCGTCGCTGCCCAGGAGGACCCCGCCAGCCCCATCGTCGCTGCCCAGGACGCCACCGCCAGCCCCATCATCGCTGTCCAGGAGGACCCCGCCAGCCACAGCTCAGCTGCCCAGGAGGACCCCGCCAGCCACAGCCCAGCTGCCCAGGAGGGCCCCGCCAGCCACAGCCTAGCTGCCCAGGATGAAGCACTCTGGGCACCAGTCCCCCTCCAGAACCAGTGGAGACATGCATCACCTACCTCTGTCCTGCACAGGATGAAGCACTCTGGGCACCAGTCCCCCTCCAGAACCAGTGGAGACTGTTATCCACTTGAGAGACTGTGGCTTTGCACTCCCCAGGATGGTACAGTGGGCAAACCACCCACTGTAGGGACTTGAGAGACTGTGGCTTTGCACTCCCCAGGATACATCAATGGGCATGGAGCCCCCTCGTGGATCTGGCGTTGTGCACTCATCCGGCTGAGGTGCCCCCCCTTCCCTTCCCCCTGAGGTGCCTGTTGTATTTCTATCTGATGCCCAAGCAGTGTTCTCTCCGTCATGTTCGGGTATCTTCTTTGGGCCTCGCCCATGCATTTTGGGCCCAGTGGTCCACGGACTATGAATGGTGCAATACCTGGACTACTGATCGTGGTGTATATTTTGTTAATAGTGTATATATATATATATATTTTTGCTTACTGAATTTTGGTATATTACAATGGTTACACTCATTTCCTTTTGTCTTTGCATTCTTCTGGGGGGTTGGGGGGTGTTACTGTTGTGTTTGGATATGCATTGGTGTGTGTGTTGTAGTGGGTGAGGGTGGGGGTGGGGGTTGGGGTGTTGCATGTGAGTGTCCCTGTTTTTTGCCTCCCCCCTCCCCTATGTCGTAGGTGCAGTACTCACCGTGGTCTTCGCCGCCGGCGTTGGTGCTCCTGGTACAGGAGCAGGAAGACTGGCGCAGGAAGAATATGGAGTTCCGGCTCCATGGTGTCCTCCTTCCTCGTGGAGTGTGTAGAGGTGAGCGTTTTTCATTCAAAATGCCTGTTTCCGCCGTGTTTTTATCCGCGGTGAATCCGCCCCGGAAAAGGTGGCGGATTGGCCTGTCATAATAGTGTGGCGGTACATTGTCCTCCGCCTGTCTGTTGGCGGTGACCGCCGTGCTGTTTGTTTGTACCGCCGTGGCGGTCGGAGTGTTAAAGTGGCTGTCTTTGTTGGCGGTTTCCGCCACGGTCGTAATTCCAAAACAATTTCCGCCGGCCTGTTGGCGGTCTTACTGCCGCTTTAACACCGTCCGCCAGGGTTGTAATGACCACCTATATGTCTTGACTATGCTGGGTTCAGGATCAAAGGATGTCATAGAGTACGTAGGTTTGCCACCAGGTTTCAGTCTCACCATCATCCCCTAGCCCAGCAATCAGAGGAAAAGGCAGGTACTACTAGAGAGAGCATTCTGTTCCTGGTCCTGAAGGCATAAATCATCTGAATCCTTCTGGTAGAGTAGATTTGTTACTCCATTATCTACTCGCGTCTGAAGCCCTCTAGAGAGTACAGAATGGTTATTTATCTAAATGGACATGGGGCTAAACATTTGTGAAGTCTTCACTTTTCATGTTTGATTCCCACCAGAAGAAAACGTCCTGTGGTGTCCAAAGGGAAAGTTATGATGCTGATAAACCTTCAGGAAGCTTTTGCTCCCTGTACTAGTAGCACCATGTCATTAGTACAGTCACTGTTCTCAGAGGTATCGCCTCCGGGTACCAAGTGGCATAGTCCACCAAGACCAGGATGAACCTGTTGCCTAGGGCAGTCTTGGTGTCCAGGAGCCCAACAATAATGATATCCACTCTCCAAAAGTGGCCTGGAAGGTAGGACAATACCCGCAGAATGCATTTGAAGTCATTCTCATCTGGGGCCAGTAGAAGTTGCTGAAAAGAAACACAAAGGTCTTCTCTTGCCCCATATGTCCTGTCAGCAATACATCATGAGCCACTCCTGGTAGGAAGGTCCAGTAGCCCTGTGGGACCACTGACAAGCTGGTTATTCCAGGTTCAGGAACCTTAAGCTCAGGAGATTGTTCTCCCAGTAAATCAGTTGATCAGCAGAGATACTGACAGTGCCTGGGGCTCAGCCTGCTGCAGTAGGCCCTCAAGAGTCAAGCACTCTCATTGGGCTTTGCAGAATTCTGCCCAGGATGGCCCATCTTCAGCTTACCAGCTGTCCAGCTCACATAGGTCTCCCAGGCCAGCACTGTCCTCCCCTGTAGATTCCAGGGTGCCACCCTCAGGTTCAGGCTCCTCCCAGACTTTTGGAGTCTTGGAAGCGGGTTTGCCACACCCTTCCTCTTTTTGGTAGGTACCAGGGCCATTTTTCCAGGCTGCAGGGCCTCTTGACGTCCCTCTCGGGAAGTCATATAGCACTTGGTCAGACAAAAACTCTCAGACAATCATAATAACTCCAGGTAGGGCCAGAGCGCCACATCCTTCCAGAGGATGTGCTCCATGTTGTTACCAGATAGACCATCCAGGCAAGGCTGAACGCACAGCTACCCTTAAGGAACTAGAGACCCTGCCACACTAGAGTGAGCCCGAGCCACAGGATAGTGGCTTATGTGGTTGTTAGCTATTACAACCAGGTAGAATATGCTCTGAATTATCTGCTTCAAGGACACCAGATCACACCTAACAGGAGTCATGCTGGCTTCTGTCTCTCAATGCCTCCACCTGTTGCCTTTTGATGGTGACCCACTGCTGGTACATTTTGGTATTACTAGGCATATGGGTCTTTGGCACCATTTCTCTGTTACTCAGGCACACTAAGGTAATCTCTGCACTCTCCCCCACGCTAACTAAGGCAACCTTCCCACCAAGTTCTACATTGGCCATCCCCGGTGCCTGTCCACAACTCAGGAGCTGCTGCACCTTTAATGTAGTTGGGTCATCCCTGCAGTGCTCGTAGCATTTGTGGGAAAATGCCCTGAGGATTTCTTCTCAGGGAAACCACTCTCCTTCTGGTCAGGTTGGGACTGGGAATCCTTCCTATGCAAACTGTTTTGGGGGCCTTTTGAGAACTGGTGTTGAGCTATAGGTCCACTTCCCTAAAAAGTTCACTG
Organism: Pleurodeles waltl; assembly: GCF_031143425.1. NCBI lineage: Eukaryota > Metazoa > Chordata > Amphibia > Caudata > Salamandridae > Pleurodeles > Pleurodeles waltl. The sequence goes on from NC_090444.1 coordinate 970,698,077, forward strand.
TAGATAGAGAGCTTAGACTCAACAAGGTTTCTGGCACCCAGGACTGACCTGACAGTGGCTGACCCTAAACTTTTACCCGTACTTTTCAAGGGTAACCAATATTTTCTGACAAGGGTTTCTTTCATGACTGGGCATTTCATCCTGTGACCCTACACTAGGGCTAGCGGTGAATCCCTCTCCATATTTGGTGTATGCAGAGGTTGCTCCACTATCCTTCTCAGCAATCTAATGCATTTCTAGAGCTTTTCATATGCCTCAAACCACTTGTCTATGTCATCCCCCACAACAGAGTTAGGCACCAGATCTTTGGCGATGTGCACCTTCTTGTCTCCATGTGATGCTGGATTGTTGCTGCCACCATTACCACTGGACTCTGTGACATTTTTTGCTTTGATGTTCAGCTCTCAAAGACTCACTTCATGCATCAATAATAGCTTAAACAATAGCTTCCTTTCTGCTAAGGCCCTTTCAGCCTCAGCTTTCTCCTTAGCTAGGGCAATCTCTGCCTCAGCTCTTCTTTCCTCTAAGACCCTCTTTCTAGCAGCCTCCTCCTTAGCAGTCTCCTTTTTTGCAGCAGCCTCCTCATCGGCTGGTTCCAGCTGAAACTCCTTCTCAACTCTTCTGTCTTCCAGTTCCTCAGGAGACAAGTTGCAGAAGGAGACACTGCTACATATTCTAGATCCATCAGGGAGACCTCACCCATGTGGATCCTTTTTTCTCCCCATGGGCCACGGTCAGGAAATTCTCATCCTACCCCTCTATTTCCTCCTCCTTCTATGCAACACCCTCCTCTTGCTCCTGTGCTGTAGTTAGTAGCGGGTGGACCTCCTCTCAGTACTGAGGGCTTTTTGTACCTCCTGATTCCTTCAGCTCCTAGTTGCTTGTAGCCCCCTTCCCCTGCAAAAACTTTCCGTTTTGACACAGTGTAGATTTCCAGGATGCTGAGATCCATCTCCAAGCTTGCAGGCAAGAGTTACAGGTGCGCAAATGAGGTAGGAGTTGGATTTAATATAAGGAACTAAGGGGCATATTTATACTCCGTCTGCGCCAATTGTGCGTCAAAAATTTTGACCCACAATCAGCGCAAACGTTGCCCCGTATTTAAACTTTGATGCCCGAGCCCGCGGATGACAAAATTCCGCCGTGTGCGTCATTTTTTGGATGCAGCAACCCGCCTTGTGTTAATTATATGCAAGGTAGGCGTTCCCGTCCCAAAAAAATGGCTTAAACGGCCGTGCGTCGTATTTATGCTTTCGGGCAAAAATGACGCACAGCCGGTAGGTGGAGCCAGAAAATGACGCACAGCCCGATTTGTGTCAAAAATTAACTCCTGGGTCAGGGCAGGCGTTAAAATGGGGCAAACACACCTGTATTTAATCAGAACACACAGAACAAACAGCAGAGCAGCAGAGCGGCAACAGGGAGCCATGGAGGTGATACTAATCCAGCGTGCACGCAGACGCAGAGCCCAGCAGCAACAACAGCAGCTACAACAACACCAGCAGGGACCCCAAAGGCAGCGCAGAAGGCAGGAGAGGATATTCCGCCCAAGAACCACCATTCAGGGCCTCAGGGAACACGACATCATCCAGAGGTACTGGTTGAACTGGCAGGCCATTCAGCAGCTGCTGCGCAACATTGATCAGCAGTTGGCCCCCACTTTGGTGACACCCCGCACCATCCCAACAGAAACAAAGCTGCTTGCCGTACTTCACATGCTGGCAAGGAGCTCTTTTCAAACAACTGGTGCCCTGGTTGGTGGAATATCACAACCATCATTCTCCGCCTTTTTGCCCAAAGTACTGGATGCCATAATTCGACTGACACCCACCACATCTGCTTCCCTAACACACTGCAGAAGCAGCAGGAAACAAAACAGGGGTTCTACCTCATCAGTGGCTTCCCACACGTCCTTGGTGGAATCGACTGCACACATGTACGCCTTGTGCCACCTGCTTCAACTGAACACCTCTACCGCAACAGGAAGCACACACATTCCATCAACGTGCAGGCCATAGTCGATCACCAGGGATTGATCACCAACATTGTGAATAAATATCCTGGGAGTGTCCATGACTCCTACATCTTCTGTCACTGCACCATCAATGAACACTTCCAGGATGGACGGTATGGCAATGGACTACTTGTTGGCAAGTACAAAAACCTACTTATATACACACTGCATAGCAACCCTCTAGGACACACAACACATACACCACAACAGCAACATGTGAACAGGAACACACTGAGGTCGTGACATCGCTAGCCATGTTTCTTAAGTCACCATTGAACCTGTCACACATCGGAAATTACTGTACAGCCTAATGTTAAGACGTCAATGAGTGTGGTTGCCTAACTGTCACCTTGCAAATTGTAAGTGTCTCAATGACCTTTACATTAATCCATTGCATAAGTTTCAAGGTATGGGATGTCCAGGGTACTTTGATATGAACGTGTTAACAACACTTTCAATTTTAACTGTGCATGGAACTATCATCTCACCCCCAGTGAAGACACACGGACACCTGTATCACAAGTCACAATGCTAGGGAGGGCACACTGTACTGCATATCCCAAAACATACTGCTGACAAACGGTTAGCAGACAAACACTCATTCAGCCAAGGAAACAACACAATGCAGATGGTACAGCCTACAAGCATAGGATGCCACATTAGTACACAAAAGAGTCACAGACAACACAAGACAACTACTTCCATGAAAGGTCTTTTCAATAGTGCCAGCTACATCAACATGATCCCATTCATTTTCTCTTGCAGCTGATCAGGGGTATGGCATCCAGCCATGGATTATGACACCATTTGGCAACCCAAGTACTGCTGCAGAGCGTGCATACAACGACGCCCATAGGAGGACACGCAGCATTGTCGAGCGGACCTTCGGCATCCTCAAGTCAAGGTTCCGCTGCCTCGACATCACTGGTGGTAGCCTCCTATATTTCCCCGAGATGGTCTGTAGGATCATCCTCACATGTGCAATATTGCACAACATTTGTATCAAAAGAAACATTCCCTTCCTGGAACCAGAGCCACACATGCCTGAAGAGGAGGAAGAGGAGGATGCTGGCCTGCAACAGGAGGGGGAACTACAGAACACAGCTGCTGGTATACGCAGGCGGCAACAGATTGTAAATCATTTCTTCTGAATATGATCACCTTCACCACTTTAGTTAACGAATTGAAATAAACACCTATTCTAATCACCATATCATGGTCTGGCTATTTCTTTTTGCACACCTTCATCTCTACTTATCAGAATAAGAGTGTTGCCTCATGGAGCATTGCTGAGATACTGAGTAGGACACAGAACATCCCAGAGCTAATGTGATGCCTAACATACAATGGTCACATACACACACACTCTTAATGACATATATCATGTACATATCTCCTTTGAAGGCCAATAGCAGAGGACCACAACTATTTCACACATACATGTTGAAAGCAAGGTCCAACGCAGCATATGGCACACAACTAAGACACTATCACTCAATAAGGGGAAAACAAGCCTCATACATGAGGCAGTCAATGTGCTTTGGCATCAGTAACTGGAATGCCTGACCAGACCCTCGACAGCAGTAAGTCCAACTGCATCCAATATTTGCAAGGACTATCTGTGAATAGAGTTCCTTAGAAGCAGAACATAGACAGCACAAGTGCCACACATATGACATGCATTGCACACATGACATTACATGTACATGTCAGCCCATTTCCTAACTAATGACACACCCATGCACCTGGTCACAACCCACCTGTCTGAAGAGGTCCCTGGAATACTAAGATGTGTACCCTGATAATACCTCCTCTACACACACAGACCAACATTAGAAATCCAGTGTGCTACACCCTTTCCTATGGTATGCCATTGTCATAGAACATATGACTGCAAGGACGTCAGGTCAATTTACACACTGTCTTCTAGTTTCAAAGCCCTGTTAGCACATGTAGATTGCTTCCCCTTGTGAAAATGGCTGTTGGCCCTTACAATGCAAGTCTCACCTACAGGACTGGTGAGAAACAGATGCAGCCCACACCTGTGATCACCTCCATGCACACCACCCATTTAAAAAAGCACTGCCCCTGATGATGCCTGGAACAGCATAGGAGTTGCCATTATGTCAAATACACCGTCAACCATTGATACTAATTAAGCAGTGTAACACAGCCCTTGGGTTCATTTGTCACCTTCAAAAACACAGGACGTACACAGTTTGACATGTCAACTGTCTAGTTTGTCCTCAAAACAGTCTCAGTCAGACCACTGATTACGTAACTTGTCAAGTAACTGGATCCTGAATCACCTTGCATTCTGTCAGCCTGACTGGCAACTGTCTGTGCGTCACACTAAAGTATCCCTGTGTCTACATATGTACCACACTTGCGTTAGCAAACCTCCCATTTATCAGGGGGCATTGGGCATGGGCTTCTTCCATGCATACCCAAATACATTGTATAGCATCATCTGCCTTTTAACTGTACCGTTTGAGTTCCATCCTCTTGGAAAAGCAAAATTCATGGCCCATCCCTTGTCTGGGTTGCATTTATGCATGAATGACAAAGCGTGACAGTGTCCCAGGGCCATAGGCAGGGATTGGGTACGGGGCTTTCAGCACAACCAGCAACCTCTGATAATGTCCATGAATAATACACAAATGTCAGGACCATGACAGTTCACACACAGCATCACAGTGCGCACAACATAGTGATGGGCCGTGTGTGGTGAATAGCTGCGAGAATAATCAGCACAGAGGCTATGATGTTTCCAGATGAAGTGGGAAGTGCAGAGGCCAACCTGTGTACAAATGTTGTAATGACACCTGCCGGAACATGACACCTGAGACATTATCTCACTCAGCACACCAAGGTTGCCCTGTTGACTGTCTCATTACACGTCTTTAGTGACAGGGTGGAACCATCCACATGTGGGTTCACATGTCCACATCTACTTTACTCACATTGATCAACCAAGGATACTCAGTAGATACAGGAATAGCTGCCACTGACTCATGATGAGTCCTGGACCGAACTGTGACAAATTACACCCCAAACAATCTACAGGATCATCATTGGACCACACACAAGAACAAGACACCTATGTGCAATTGATCACTGGAAATAAGTGGACATGTGCTGTCTTGTATGCTGGTCCACCACAGCCACTTGATAGTTGGGGCTCACTTCTATGGCCTCAACTGTGGTGTCATCTTACATATGAGATTCACCCTTGTCTGTCTGTGCAAACAACATTGTACCCACTTCCTCAATGCATGTGTATGACTCACTGTGGGATTCTCCAAGTAGTGCCTAGGAAGCTCTTACCAATACTCTAGGACATAGGATGTAGAAAATGTGGACCATTGACATGAACAAGCGTCTGCCATCCATCTGGTGCATGCTATGTCACATGTGGTGTCTACGTGACCCTAAAACTTGGACGTACACTTTACGGGTGTTGTTACATGTATGACTAACACATGCCCTCGCTTATTTTCAATTTGACTTGCATCTAAGGATTGGACACATGAACATCACATTCATACAACCATATGTACAATTATGCTTCATGTGATACACACACACTTGGTCAACCAACACATTAGTTGTCAAAGCACACACTTTGAGCCAAAGGCATTTAGGTATTGTACATATGTGCGTCACATTGCTATCCTCTCCTTATGCCAAACATGCACAATTTGTGCAACACATATATGTAGGCCACACTTATGACCATCTATTGCGTCAGCCAACTGTAAAAATACTGTGAAGGGTGTAGTGGATGATGTTCTGCTGCAGTATGATGTCACACATGTGAACATACACCATCAACACCATACTGTCTTCAATTAGCCAATCTCTGATGTGTTCCAAAGGTAAAATAACCAAAAAACAAGTAAAAATGCCCCAAACCAGTTAATGCACTGTAATTTTGACGTCGCTAGCATTGCATGTCAATTTTTGACAACCAAAACTGTATTTGCGTCATTTTTTTTTACGCACAGGAGTGAAATTTAGCCCGCATCCAGATATTTGTACAGTCCATGTATCATTATCTGGATGCGGGTTAATATTCACGTCTGTGCGTCAAAAAAAATTACGCAAATGCAGTTTTGGTAAACAAAAAATTGCGCATAACGCGAAAAAGGCGGGACTTTTCATACAGGAAGTGATGTAATAGGATATACTGTTTACAGATCATGTACAGTGGGTGTACTTTCACTTTCACTTTGCAGTCTATGATCCTTCTAGATTGTGTGGCTGTGTAGAGAGTGTTGTCCTGAGATTTTGTGCTGTTTTTGTCCTGTGTGCTATCTGTAAAGTCCATTTGTGAAATAAATATTGTTTGTGTATACTGTAGTACTGTGTTTTGTCTACATTTGTTCATTTATCTTGTGTTTTTCTTGTTTGTGGGAGTCTGTTGTGGGTAGTGTTAGTTTGGGGATAGTTGGGCTCTTTTAGTGTTTAGGTTTAATTTTTTTCTGTCTTTGTACTCCTACTTTTCCCCTTTTCCCCTTTCTATTTCTTTTACCCCTATTCCATATCATCACTTATAAGTTTGTCTGGTAGGCCACGTCTTGGCAGGATGGGGAAAGAGGAGTTGGGGGGCTTCATCTGGCTGGTGACGCATTTCTTGCCGCTCATGATCAAGGCAGGGTGATACAGGGGTATCCGACAGAGGCACGCAGAATCCGGTGGGGAAAGGTGCCGCATCACCGGCAGCGTGTGTATGCCAGCCAGAGGAGTGGCCACCAGCTGAAGCACTGGTGGGCTGACCTCATCACCAGGGAGGAGGATCTCTTGGACCACCTGGGAATCGTGATTGGTGGCACTGTTGGTGAGTACGACTTATGTAAATGTGCACGATTAAATGCTCTGTAGTGACATCAGGGGATTAGTGCAATGTCTGCCAGCTAACTTGCTGACTGTGTGTAATGCTGGGGAAATATAAGGGGATCATTGATGCACTATGGCAAGGATCACAATTGCTAGCTGTCAGGTAGCACGTGCTCAGCAAACTTACAGGTTACTTTTCCATGAAGGAAATTGGTGCGGCCTTTTTGTCAGAACAGCTAACAAAATAGGAGCCAATCATGTCTATATAGGGTACTATTGACAGAGAAGTACAGATGTACCAACATTTAGGCCAACTATGTTGACGCAATTCCTAGACTGACTTTAGAATCACCACATGATGCTGAAAATGAGTGCTGCCTTCACGTAAATTGATAATAGCAAAGTGACTCAGACATATGTCTCATGTGAGTCTGGTGAGTGTGGAAGGAAAGCGTTCACAGAAGTAATATGAATGTGTGGGATTATTGTGTTCCTTGATCTTTTTGGATACATGTCAGTTCTTGATTTGAAAACATTGTGAAAAGGTGTAAGGTGCCCTCAGCTAACATCTTAAGATGTTTGTTGGAATTAGATGAGCCACAATCCAAATATGGATGGCAGTCCAAGTGTATGCACATGGCCTCACATCTCCATGGTTGGTGCAAATCACCATAGCTGGGCCACATGAATTGACTATACTTTAACAACAGCATGGCTTACAAAAGTCCCTGCCCCTCCCTCTGTACATTGGGCCTATGTGCAATAAATGTGTCATGGCCACAAGGCATGTTTGACTGGTAATGCAGTCCTCAAGTAACCAGGCTTTGGATGTCTCTCTTGGATGCACATGATGAGACGATTACACTCCATATTTTTTAGTGCTCACCAATTATGGGGCATGTTTGCAACCACATGATAGTTAGGGCCAATGTATGTGTGCAGATATGTGTGTAACTGTCACAGGAGACCCATGCTATGTACAAGTTGGCCATAATATATCAGATCCAGTACCATCATGTCTGAATGGCTGCCATTTCATTATTAAGCCTACACATTGTAAATGTTTGTGAAATTGTTGCACTGTGCACAGATTTTGACCACATTTCTTCCTTCCAAACCTTACAGGTGGACCGGCACCCTACACTGTGGGAGAGGTGGCGACATTTGAGGACCCCGACCACTCCAGTAAGTGTTGATATGTCTGTTATGTGTTGTCTTTGCTGGTTATGGACTCGTGTGAGTTGGACGCATAGCAAGGTGTGATGCGTTGGGCAAGCTTTTGTCTTGTTCCATGAGTGGGAATGCAGTTCTCACATGTTTTGAGTTTGCCAATGCGTATCCAATGGTATCATGTAGGGATTGTAGGACATCCCTGTAGGCCCCACTGTGAGTACAGGGGATAGTCATGTGTATGACACTTGTATCACCAAGAGTCGCAATGGAAGTCAGCCCCAATTTAGTCAGCCTGTCAGACCCACATTCTCTAAGATTGGTAGAGCTAATAGCTTTCCAATAGACATCTGCTTCCCTATTTACCTACGTAATTTTGAAACAGTAGGTAGAACCTCCTAGCAGCATGTACTTCCACATGTAGTGCAACAAGTCTGTGGAACCTGAGTGCAATGGCCTAGGTGTGCATGCAATTCATGATCATGGGTGTTCTAGCAACTCTGTGTCTGATGTAAGTCAGGCGCCTCACTGGAAGTATATGTTGTGTACTAAGTTCTGCATTTCCTGACATGTCTGACCCTATGAGTGCTCTAGGGTTTGCTGACTCCTAATTGTAGATAGACCTTACCTGTGGTGTGTCTGTAGAGACAAACCTGCGTGGAGTTTCCTATACAATCCTCGGTGTACATGTTGTTGGCAAATTATAGTTGTATATCCACCGCCCCCCCCTCAAACACGGCCATGGGTTTGTGAATGGGGTACCTAGTACTGGTGCTACCAGTATGTTACACATACATGTGAATAAGTGACGGTTTGGTTGCATACTAGTATACACACTCAGGTTTGGCACTTGGTACTATACTGGCAAGTCCAGTTACAACTTGCAGACCATGTGGCTTTAGTTTTGCTTTCTGTACACTGACATTTGTAGCCCAGCTCTTGGCGGAGGATATGCAGCATGATTCTTAGATGATAACTGTCAGAACTCAGATTGCAAGTCAAAGCCAGTTATTACCCATCTTGTAGGTTATGGATGTGCTTTGTGTGATGTGACCTTTGTAGTCTGGACTGCCATATACTTCCTCAGGGACATTCAATGCTCTGTATTGTGATATGAGCTGTTACAAGTACAGTAGATGTAATGTCTGATTAACTTGCTGTGCCATTTCACACAATGCAGTTACTAATGTAGAATATCTGCATTTGTCTTCACAGCTGCTAACATGACTCCAGACAGGTCCGTGAATTTCAGCGCCGGGCCATGCGATATCAGCACATCCTGCTGGTGGAGTCGGGGTTCCGGAGGATGGCCCAGCGATATCGCCATGAACGGGCCTCTGGGGCATGGCGAGCCTTCCCACAGGGTGGGCCTACTTTGCCCACCACAGCCACCACCAGCACAACCACCAATCAGAGCCAGGTGGCCCCACCCACAGCTGCCACTGTTGGTCCAACATCTGCTGGACTTCCTGGCCCCAGCATTGCCACCGGTGCAGGACAGCCCACTAGGCCTGGCAACACACCCACACAGACCTCCTCCACCGGTACCCAGACTGCCACTGCTCCATCTGTTGAACCTGCAGCCTTCAACAGAATGGAACATAAGATGGACAAAGTGCTGGGCAAGTTGAGCCACCTGAGCCGGGACGTGCAGCACATTAAACGGCGGGTCAAGGACATTAAGAGGACCCTCCGGAGGGCCAACCTCTAGACACTTTTTTTGATGGACATGATTCCCTCCCATCCCTCCTCTTTCCTTGTTCTTATAGTTAGTGGGCTTAGGGGGCTTAGTGTTAGGTTAGTATAGGCTATTAGTTTAGTTAGTGTTGGTGTGGGGGTCCTCATTCTTTATATTTTTACTTATTAAGTGTGTGGGTGGGTGGGGGGCTATGTTGGGGTTCTTGTGTGTTAAAAAAAAAAAATTAAAAAGAAAAATACCAAAAAAATATATATTTGTTTAGGATAGTATAGTATGTGTTGTCCTCCATGTGTCCCGTCTCATAAGAGGGGGTGGGGGGTAGATGTTTAGAACGTTTTGTTACATGTGATAAGTAAGTGTAGCTTAGGTTAGTTAGGGACAGTTGTGGGTAATGAGTAGTCAGGTTAGATTAGGGTAGGTAAGATTTTTCCCTTAGTTTCCTCATCTGTGGTTAGCATTTAATAAATATTTGGTTACCCGTTAATAGTATGTGTTGAATGGTACTTGATCGTGGGTTTGGATTGAGTGTACATCAATTTGGTACTATAACATCTGTGTCCTAAGCTACAAACAAATCCCACCTGAGCTGTACGATTGGCAGCTAGCCCAGAGCTACCTTGCAAAGTGTTGACCCTTTGTTGCAACCACCAATCACAGTTAATATGGATCCCAATGTGTTTCTGTTGATAAGTGTGTTTTCAAAGTCACTAACAGTGCTTCCAGACTTGATATTGGGGAAACAGTTTTAGGTCTGACTGCAGTGTGATGATCATGCACACCCTTATAAGATGAGTTCTCATTGGCAATCTTGTATTCTTGTCTTCATGACCCTCATACATCATTTGTGACACAGTTCGGCAATATTACCTATTTGTATGTTAACTCAGACACCTTCATTTGTGCAGTTTTTGTAGTGTTTACTTAGATTAGTGTGGCATGTTTATTGTGTTATTTTTGCATGTTTACAACATTTTGCAACCACTATTTGATGACTTAGTTATCCCCTGAGGAAGCATTCTTCTGTCCAACACAGCATGGTGGTATATGGTTTCTCACTTCATCCGATTTGTCCCTCAGGAAGGGCAGAGTATGATGCAATCATGGGCACTGTGCAGAATTCTTTGACTACATATTATCAGGACAGTTGTATTGACAAGCTACGTAATTTGACAGTAGGCACATTTCAGTTATCTACTTCACAGTTGATATGTCACATTACCCAGAGACAGATTTGTTGTGTAAGTGCTATTTATTGAAAAGTGCTGTAGTGCTATCTGTACATTGTCCATGATTGTGAGTCCATTATAGTGACATTTTAAATTGGTATCCAACACAAGGGGTTACGGAAATGCTTTTGACATGCTGGGGTTGATGTTTCAGACAGTGCAGAGGGACAGGATTTGGCAATGAGTAGGAGAGAGACAATCACTGGGCTGGGTGACAAGATATACAGTGGTTTGCAGAACAGTGCTCAAGTAAAGTTGTTGCAAGACTGGCAAGTTACAATGCGCAGGACCTTGGTAAATGTGGGCCATGTGGCAGGGACTAGTGCTTCCGGGTCATTTTCCTTGTGAATGTGATCTGTTCCATGTCTTCTTCTGATGTGTGTGTTGCCTCCTCTGTTCTTGGTGGTGGTGGTTGTGAAGGGGCAACACACACCTCAGTGTTAGAAGACGTGGAGTCAGACATCCCGGTCGCTGCTCCCTGTGAAGGTCTTAAGGGCAGTACTGCAGCAAGGAGGGTCTGCTGGTTCTTGAGAATAGCAGCCACATCACGATGGTAGGCAGCCAGGTTGGCCCTGAGGGAGTCATGATTGCATTCGTGCATGCAGTGGAAGGTTTGGGGTGCAAGGTGTTGTGGCAACTCCCTCACTTCAGTGGTGAATTCCTTGACAGTTTCTTGTAGTCCTTGCAGTATGGATGTTAGGGCTTGCATAGCTGCTGCCTGATCTGCAGATGACATCATGCACGAACGCACCCCCTCAAGGCTGGCTGCCATAGTTTGCATCCCCACCCGCACCTCCATGGTCCTCAGCTGTATTGGAGCTGGCAGGTCTTACAATTGGGGTGGTGGGTGGATCCTCTGCGATGGCTGCTTGTTCTGTGCTCCTCCTTGTGACTGAAGGTGGGGTCTGGAGGGTTTCAAGGACCTTTTGGATAGTCTCCTGGGGAATGTTTATCGGCTCGTCATCCATGTCATCAGGGAAATCTGGTACAGGCATTTCGGCAGGAGATCCATCTTCCTCTGCAATGAAACAGGGTACATTTAGTGTGTCTGTGTTGTGGCAATTTGTGGCAATTTTGATGTGACGTGCCTGCCTTTTGATGAATTCACTTTGTGATCTTGTTTTGTGTTAATTTCTCCAGTCCTTCAGATGGGAATTATTCCAGGCCTATGGGCCACCTGTGTGTCACATGTATGTTATTGAGTTATCAGACTTGTCAGCCTCATCGCCTCTAGGTGTTGATTTATGCCAAATAGAGAATTGCCACCTTCTTTTCCTACTCGACCCTCCGTGTACATCCATTCTCATGGTTAGATCTTTCACTGGCTGTGGGTGTACTGATGGCCCTGGCAGCACACTTAACAATCTGGACCTGCCCCAATCTCTGATCGTTCACATCCACTTAAATGTCATTGACATGTGGCATATCCTATGCATGGCAATGTTATGATCCGATATGGATGTTGACATTGTTAATGTGTCCTGCTGATGTTGGGGAATGTGTGTTACATTGGATTGCCCTGATAGTCGTATCAGTGTCCTATTTCCTCCTCTGACTGTGCAGGTGAATTTCAGTGACCAGTTACATGTCTCCCCTCCTCAATGCTGTTGTCTGAGCAGTATGACATTTGGGATGTTGCCTTGTTACCCAGGCACAGGATGGACCCTGACATATGCAGCATGGGTGTGTCCTTAGTGCTGTGTGCTATTGTTGTTTACATTGGCTGATGTTTGCGACAACTATGGGCATTGACATTTGAGAGTACTGGGGCCTTTGTCTTGTTTCTGGGGATTGTTGTAGTTCTCATCCTCACCCCCTAATTTAGGTGTGTATGATCCATGGGGAGGTTACTGCCATTGGCCACTTGAGCTGCACACAGAGCAGAGGTAGTAGTGGCAACTGTTGTCGCAGTTACCTTCCAGTTGTCGGTATGGCTAGAGGATTGCTAATAGGGCCCTAGTTAATGTAGGGGGTATGTTGGCTGACGTGTGCCAGGATGTCAGTTTGACGTAGTGGCCTTTCCTCCTTGCGTGGCTTTCCCTTTGCTCCATCGTTGGCATGGCAGCATGCCCCCATGGGACTGTTGGTGTTGCGTAATGGTGTGCCCCAGGTCTTCTCAGAACGGCCCATGCCCCCCTGCCGTGCCCCTTTACCCATTCCACTCCATGTATTAGATGACTTCCATACAATTAGTGGTCGGTATCCCCCCCCCCCCGGTTGTAGATGACATTATTTCATTTTAATTCCCCATGCGACTTACGTTGTGCGTTGTCTCCTGGTAGTCTGCGCTGTCCTGTCCTTGAATCCCTGTGACGATCTCCTCAGGGATGACGGCTGTGACCATCTCCTCCATGTGGTCCAGGGCCTCCTGGTGTGCTGGACTCCCACCTCCAGTCTTCAGTGCTGCCTTCCTGTTCCTGGCCATCTTTTCCTTGGTCCTGCGCTTGCAGTCATGCCAGCGTTTCTTGCACTCGATGACTGTTCTGCGTACTTCAGCCACACTGTTAATCTTGTCGACAATTTGTTGCCATATGGCCTCTCTCCTACTGATTGGCAACTTTGATGTGACAAACAGTTGGTGCTGGTGTTCCGTCATCTCTTTAACCAGAATTTCCTGCTCCTCTGCACTAAAGCAACACTTTCTTTTCTTCTTAAAAGTGTCCTGGTTCTTGTGTGGGTCCTCCTGGCTAGTTCCTGGTCTGCTGTCATCTTCCTGGGGTCTGTAGTGGCATCTGGGATCCATTTTGGCTCTCCTCTGGTGAAATGACTGTGTTCGCTGGTTTTCTTGACGCTATTGCGTCAAAACAAACTGCGCATATCCGGTTTGCGGTGTCGTAAATCGACCCACAGTCATTTCCGCCGCGTTAACGTCGTTTTCATTTACGACTTGACGCCGCGGTGTGCGTCAAAAATAATGACTCCCACCTGTTGTTTGCGCCGCCGTGCGTCAAAGTATAAATATGACGCCTGAACGGCGCACCAAAATGGCGTTAGCCGGCGGTAATATTTTTGACGCAAAACTACGCCGGCGCAGTTTTGCGTCAAAAAGTATAAATATGGGCCTAAATAGCTAATCAAGGAGAATTTAAAAAGAAGTTGAATCTAATGTCAGATTATTTACCTTTGATTTTTAGTTTTGCACTGAATCACAGAGTGGCACTGCAAAAACACAAGTACTGGATACCTCTGCTGAACATCAATGTAAGAAACTGGGTTATTGGTTGAGAGGGGTGGAAACCCCACTCAGGCAACAACCACAATCTTTGTCTGAGTGAACCACAAGAAGTCACTAAATTAACCTGTGCTTAACCCTCTGGTAGCTTGGCACAAAAGCAATCCGGCTTAACCGAGAGACAATGTGTAAACTATTTATGCAGCACTGAAACAGTAATAAAGTGAAAACATAATAAAAGAAAAATCCCAAACTAACTAAGAAAAATAGAGTACATTGTATTAACTAAAATGATGCCAGAATGTCAAAAATCCAATCATTAGAATCAGAGATATTCAATTTAAAGATTTTAAGTGAAAATAGTGGCTAAAAGCACCAAGTGCCACTCAGTGTCATCTAGGCGAGCTAGACCAGAGGAAAATCACAATTTCAGGCTGACTACGATGAAACACAGTTTGGGGACAGGGACCAGGCTAGTCTCAATGAAAAGTTACCTTCTATGTGAGGGTCAAAGAATTCCATTTGTGGTAGAAGAGGCTGCGAGAAAGAGGCTGAGTGTCATGGCTGGTCGTTGCTGTAGCGCGAAGAGCAGGTCAGGTGTTGTAGATGATCATTGCAATTGCATGAAGAGCAGGTCAAGCATTGTGGATAATTATTGCTGTAGTTTACCAGTACAGTTGCTGGGGCTATCATTGCTCTAGCGGAAAATGCAGGTTTCTGATTGCACATCATCACCGGAGATGGCTGTCAGTGCGAAGAGCAAGTCTCACCAGAACTTTGCATTGGAGATCATCATGGGTGACCAAGTATTTTAGTGAATGGATTTATTTGCAGTCAAACATCTAGATTTTCACCTTTTGTTGAGAAGTACATTCTGATAACAACCAAGGGTCTAGGACTTGGAAAAGTATCTTTTGGGGCTTAGGGACTCGCTTCAGCAGAGACCAGCAGGGCTCACACAGATCCAAGAAGGTCTACTTGCAGCAGGTCAGATGGGCAGTTACAGAAAGGTCTCTGAAGTTTGTTGTTTGCCAGTAGTACACACAGCCAACTGACCCTTGGAGTCACTCTGGTTAGCCTGGGATGAAGTCAAACACGTTCAGTCTTTCTTCTCATACAGCAAGGCACTCCCTCAAGAGGCAGGGCAGTCCTCTGGCAGCAGATTAGTGCTTCTTCTGTAACTTCCATAGGTCCACGTGTGTTCTGATGAGTGGCCCTGGAGATCCAATATTATACCTGGTGCCATCCTTTTGGGGGGATTACTTATCATATTCCCACATCTAGTTCTGGAAAGATTTTCCCCTTCCCTTGTGAAGCCTCCAAACTGTCTGGGGTGAGAAAAGGTAGGATAGGCCTGGTGTCAGATCCCTTTGTGTGTGCAGTAGGAAAAGTATGTCCTATTCTATCCACACCTATGCCCCCTTTGTGCTACTGTCTAGAAGGGATACACAGCCCCAAAGCAGAGCCATTCTCAGTAACACTGGCAGAAGGTAGAAGTGTTGGGACAAGAAAATGGCAATTTTCTAAAAGTGGTATTTTCAGAATTGTGACTTAAATCTGATTTTACCATTAAAGGGGATTTTAAATTATAATCCATTTGAGTGTAAACAGCATGCCTCACTGCTCCTAATCTAAAGTTAACACTTATTAAATGTAGCAAGGTAACCCAGTGTTAGAGAGATAGGCCTTACAGCAGTGAAAAATGACTTATGAGCCTTTAGGGACTACACTAGGGCTGATTTTTAAGTATTAAAAGGAAATGTTTAGGGCTGGTAAAAGGCCAATTATTCTGTGTTGAAATGTCAGTCTAAAACTGCACTATAGGCTCCAGTGACAGCCCTGAGACATTTTTTTAAAGCTTTTTTAAGTGAGTGGCACAATGAGTGCTGCAGGCCTACTGGTAGTGTCTAATTGACCAGCCCTGGGTACAGGTAGTGCTATTCACTAGGGTCTTCCAAGGAAAATAAATGGGCCAATTTACTGTAGTGCAATTCTAACATGTTTGAAGGATAGAGGATAGGGACTTTAGCATTGGTCAGCAGTGGTAAAGGGCACAGTGTTCTAAAGCCAATATAAACAAATTCAGCAAAACAGGAGTAAGGACAAAGAATTTGGGAGAACACTACGCCGAGGATGTCAGGTCTAACAGTCTTCTTCCCGATTCACTCTGCAGGACATTGTCTTGACATAATTTTTTCTTCTTCTAATATTATGGTTTGCTGTGGGCCAGCAGCTCTGATGTGGACAAATCATTTTGTGATCCTTTTCAGTGTTATGTTTTGGCAAAGAAGCAAGGAGCTTGAGGGTCCTGAATAGGAGTGGGCAGTGAGTTCTTCTCCGCTGACAGTTAACAGAGTTTTTGGCACTTCACGCTCTGCTTGGAGCATGGAGTTTGGTTAAAAACTCCGCTAGCTCCGTCAGTGGAGCAGAGCTCACCAGCGTGTCTGCGCACTGCAGCCCAGCTATGGGCTACACAATGCAAGCACAGTCTCCGCTTGCACTGTGTGGGCCATAACTGGGCTGCACTTTACACTTGGCACAAAATGAAGACAATATTTGCCCTGCGACAGGCAAGGAGACCCCTAGCTAGGGCTTTGCTTTCTGCCGGTCAGTGCCATGCAGCTGCTGTAAGCGGCTGCTGAGGGGCTGCACCGTCGCCTGCTCCAGAAAAAAGGCCTCCCTCCTTTCACTGTCCTCAGCAGCCTCGGAGCAGGGGGCAGAGGAAGGCAGAGAGCCAGGACACTGGCAACGGGGCCCTGGACCCAGACAACATTCAGTCTCAAGTCAGTCTGACCCCTGTTTCACTTTTTTTGTGCACACAGGGGTCGGCACTGGGCATGGACAGGAATTGAGGGGGGTCTGTGCTTGGAAAAAAGCAAACTTGAAGTTAGAGCTCCACTTGAAAAGAACCTGCTCCCAGAGTCCCTGGGAAAGGAAGTGGTGTTATGGGGTACGGTGCAGAGGCCAGCAGGGAGTGCTGGAGACCAGGGGAGCATCAGCTGCTGAGTGGTAGTATGTCAGCTCCGACCAGAGAGAGTGCCTTAGAGCCCAGTGGCAAGCAAGGCTAGGCACTTTGTGAAAATACCAGGCTGCTGGTGGTGAGCTGGTTTGCTGCTGCTAGTGCTGGGCCCTAAAGAAAGGGCAGTCTCAGACTGTGTGTAAGTGCAGAGGAAGCAATTACAAGGCTGGTGCAAGACAAGGGGCGCGCTTGGCCCTCCATAGCAAGTTTGTGAAGGGGGGCAGTTGGTAAAGGGAAATGTGCAGGTGTGGTTGAGAGCAGCAGGCTCCAGGCAGGTGGGCTGTGTTGGCAGAACAAGAGGCCTGAAACGGCAGCTTTCCCCACCTTTTTGGCATACCTTAGCCTGAAAGCACCCCATTTTGGAAGTGCTAAAAAGGTCTGACCCTGTTTAGCGCTTTTGAGATCAGTGTATTCAGCAAGGGTGGCAGGGCGGGAGGCATTCTGCCGAACACAGAACTCTGCGGAATTTCTGAGAGTTGTTACCTAACTCTGTGGAATTCCACTGAGTGGAACTTAGTGAGCTCCGCCCACCCCTTGTCCTAAAGCAAGCATAACTCTCAACTGGACGTGGCCTACACTCTCTGTAAACAACTGGGACAAGGCTTAAATAGATGCCGAAATCCCTCTTCTGAACTCCACTGTCAGGACGATGTAGTTTAATTTAATGACTGGATTACAACTACTTTAGATTTCGTCCTCCCAGTTTTGGTTAGTTGGAGTGTAAAAGACGGGAACATGAGTGGCAGAAGGGATATCAGCCTAAGAGTTAGTCTAAACTTAAGATGGCACCTACAGATTATTAAAAAAAGTCTGAATTTTTATGCTTCCAAAATTCTTCAAGTACACAGACCCTCTACTGAAACCCTTTCAAGAGATGCTGACAAGGTGTGAGACTTTGTCAAGGACAAGATCAAGGCTACCTGTGATCATTTTGCTTTCTCTTCAGAGATCAAGAAGGAAGTCTCTTTCACAAGTGCTTCTTCTGAGTATGAGTCTGTTAACGTGTTTTCTTCATCCTTCGCAGGATTAAAAAAATATTTACTTCCTTTCCTGAGGTCGATGGGATATTTTGACCCAATAAAGAATGTGATAACCATACACAATCAATTCAAACCCAATCAAAAATGTAAACACAATGGCCCATGTGGCCACGGAAAAGTATTCCAATCAAAATAAAAGATTCAAAACTTTAATTATTACCACAATGCCAAAGTCACGTAAATAGTGCGCAGAATCAAGTTATAGAGATAAAAGAACACCGTAGGCTGACAAAATCTACGAAATAAGTTTAATTTACTCAACATGAGCACCATTAGGCATTCAAAAAGAATAATGCAAAATAATAAAGCATTCACTTGAGAGACAGAAACATGTTTCACTTCAGTATTTAATGACATCAGTCAACTCAAATCCCCAAATTCAGAATTCTGGGATTGGGACATACGTTCTCCCTGCTACTAACCAAATCAGGACAAGCATGTATGGGAGCGGGCTACACATGTGGGCAAAATTCAAAAAGAAAAGACAAAAATTATTTGGAAAAGCATCTATCTCGGGCAAAATTACGCTAACTATGAAAAATAAAGGACAGGTGTCAGCATGCTAATTTCTACTTAGAAAGCAGGTCAAGGGAAAGTAACATTTGCATAAAAATATACCTCTCCTAGGATCAGCAGTTAGCTCAGTTTCATCAGCAAAGCATGTAGATCATCAGCAAAGACCGTTTGAAGCACCATCAGTGGGAAATGCAGAACACAGACTGCACATGGAAAACAGGAACATCGAAGGGGACAAGTTAAAAGAACAGCGTTCAAAAAGGGACTGCCTCAAACTTAGAAAGTCCATTCCTAATTGAGAATACTCAAAACAGTTCTGTTGCTTAGTTCAACGAGTCCACATTACGCAAAAGGGACAATATCCAATCAGTCCCTTGACAGAAATCAAGTTTGGAACATCACTGCAATTTCACACATTTGGTCTGGTGTCATCTTCTGTTTCTGTGTAACTCCAGTAAATTTAACAATTTGTACATCACTTGTTGCAATCCACGTTCTTTCCCATGACACAAGACACATTTTTTCCTTTCTCGTGAGAACAAGTCTTTAAAACAATGGTACTACTCTCCTTTAAGTCATCAGGTTCTAGTATTGAAACATCCAAGCACACTGCAATGTAAAACTTGCACACAATGCAATAGGGCTTTTTACTAATCATGTGAAACAACCTGAAGGAAAAACTCATGTTAAAGAGAAAGAAATGACTCACCATTTTACATGACTACAATCTGAAAGCTTCAGGTCTAGGTATGCTAACACAAGAAATATAATGCATTAATACTGTCATTAATAAAACACAGATTAAGTGCAAACATATGGATTCAGCATTAATAATATATCATAAGAATATGAAAAAAGCATTCAATTTAATAATTGCAAAATTTGTTAAGGCATCATATTAAGTATGACAGAAATGTGCATTTATTTTTCTGCACACGTGTAACTCTATACTAATAAATCATTAAACATAAATAATATTAATTTCTACTAACATTAATTTCTTCGAATGATTAAAATATTTCAGCATTGCTTTAAATCATGTTAGCATTTTGTCGCTTCTGGTAGGCACAATGTCCATCATAAATATAAATGTGTACACTTTCAAAATACTGGTCAGTGCAGCTTGGTCCTGCCAGGCTTTTAAAGGTGAATATAAATGATAACAAATGCTGACCTCTGGTGCACTAAAAGCATTTCTAAAATCTAGGCTCCAACAAGGCTTTCCAACCGCTTTGCAATTTCAGTCTGCTTTGCCAATAAGATTTGCTCAACTTACCTTTATTAACTTCCTTAGGGTCTCATTTTGACCCCCTATCGGCCTCTGCTGTTTCATAATAGGCCACCAGTATGGCTGGAGGCTTTTCTTGCCTATGTAGCAAATTGTCAGCACAACAGTTTCCCTCCTTCGGAAACAACTTTGCTTTTGCTGAAGAACCCTAATGCTGATCCAAATGGGCTATGCAATTATCAGCCAATCTCACGGCTCTCATCTTCAATACAAATTCTAGAGAAGGTCATTAGCTTTCCGGAGAACAACATTCTACTAGACGAGATGCAGCTATAGTTTCAACCAGCTGCAGCACGGAAACTGGTCTGGGCTCTGTGCTAGATTATTTATTACTTCAAGCAGTTTGGGGATTCTTGTTGCCTTGGGGTCTAAACTGTTCAATTGTGCTCCTTTCAATCCCACTTTTAATTCTGCATCCTAGGACATCCGCCAGTCCCTACATTTTTTAACCTTGATGTGCTGTCTTTGGCTGCACCGATTAGCTCTTCAGGTTTGGCATTGATGAGATACACCCGTGACATTCAGATTCTGATTTCTTTAGATGTCTCTTTGATGCTATCTCGGTTTTTAATGAGTGTATGATGGCAATGGCAGACAGGATACACGTGAATTTTTAAAAATGGAATACAGACGAGAATTGATCTTTTCTGGATGAAGCTAAGGTTCCACTCTTCCCACAGGCCTTTGGCCCTCCCAATTGGGTATGGCCCATTTGCTGGTGTCATCGCTCCACAACCTAGGTTTCAGCTGGATACATAATTTTTCCTTAGTATTCAGACAACTAAGTTGTTTTCTATTTGTTTTGTCTTTATAAAGGCTTTATGCTATTGTAACACTTTGGTGGTCATTACAAACCCGGCGGTAAAACCTCCAACAGGCTGGCTGTAAAAAAAATGGAATCACGACCGTGGCGGAAACCGCCAACATAGACAGCCACTTTAACACTCCGACTGCCACGGCGGTACAAATAAACACCGCAGCGGTCACCGCCAACAGACAGTCGGCGGACAATGTACCGCCCACACTATTACAACCCACCAATCTGCCACCTTTTCCGGGGTGGATTCACCGTGAACAAAAACGTGGCAGAAACAGGACTTTGAAGGGAAAACACTCACCTTTACACACCCCACGAGGAACCAGGACGCCATGGAGCCGGAACTCCAAATTCTACCTGCCATTCTCTTCCTGCTCTTTTTTTTTTTAATATATATTTTTATTAACATTTTGTTGTTATATAGCTACATGCTTGTTCATATTACATTTCCGCATTTGTTACACATGCTTTTCTTTTTTTTTTTACCTTTTAATATTTCGTTTTTATACCATACTTTGCTTTTTGCACATTGTTTGTTACTTTTATGCTATTAATCTTTCTGTTCCTTATTTAGTAAATTGTGTTCATTTACTTGCTATAGTGTATTTACTTTTTACATTTCACTATTTTGTATAATTAACAATCAAATAATAAACTTAAACCCCCTCTTTCTTGTAACTTGGGTGGGAGGTGGGGATGTTAAAGGTGAGAGGACAAGGATAGTGAGGGAGTAGGGGAGGGAAGAGGAAGGAAGGGAAACACGAGGTGGAGGGTATAAAACTACGGGGGACATTGATGTTGGTCTAATTGTAGGTAGGGAAGGAGGAAGAGGGATAAAGACCCCGAGAGGTCAACTTTACGGCTTTGTGTGAGTGGCTTTTGTAGTTGTTAGTGTTTAAGGTACGATAGTGTGTCAATTTTTGGGCGGGAGATGGGGTCAACCCAGGGCGCACCGGCTCGCAGCGGGGACGGCTGGTCACTCACTCTTCTTGCTACTTCTTGTGGTAGAGTGTGGGTCAGTGGGCTAATTGTCTTCGCATCCCTACTCTCGGTGTGGTTTATTTGTGATTTGGGCCAGTTTTGGGTGTCTGTTTATGCATTTTCCCCACTTGGTTCTATCCTCAGTGTGGGCTGGATTTCACCTGTTTCTCCGACTGGGTTTGCCAGCCTCTTATTTATACTATCCCAGTTCGTCATTAAATCTTCCCATCCCGGGGCAATGGGAACCTGGCGGATGTTCCTGGCTTTGTCTGCTTTTAGGACCTGTAGTTCAGCTCTGGACCATGCTGAGATATCCCTTTTCCAGTCAGCCAGTACAGGGTGACCCGTAGCCTTCCAGCCCCTCGAGATTAGTCTCTTGTAAAGGGCCAGGGATAGGTCTAGGAAACGTCCCCTCACTTTTCCGCAGAGGGCAGCTGGTCTTAGGCCCAGTAAGCATAGCTCAGGGGTAGGTCTCAACTCAAGCTCAAACATTTCAGTTAGGATGGGCAATATTTCCCTCCAGCCAGACTGGATCACTGGACATCTCCAAACCATGTGGTCAAAATCCGCCTCTCCTCCTCCGCATCTCGGGCAAG
Source organism: Pleurodeles waltl (assembly GCF_031143425.1). Taxonomy (NCBI): domain Eukaryota; kingdom Metazoa; phylum Chordata; class Amphibia; order Caudata; family Salamandridae; genus Pleurodeles; species Pleurodeles waltl. Next base: position 970,720,454 of record NC_090444.1, read on the forward strand.
TCCCAGGGGCCCCTCCGTATATACGGAACAGTCTGTGGGGTGTAAGGTACGTCCTGTGTAGATAATTGTATTGGATGTGTCTTAACCGCGTGTTACATGATATCATCTGGGGGTAGGCCATTACTCTATTCCACTCTGAGTCAGATAATTCCCGCCCAATCGTGTTCTCCCACCTCCCTCTCAGCGACTGTAAAGGGTCTAACGCTGCCTCAACTTGGGCCCGATATATTTTGGCAATCAGATGTGATTCCTCCCCTAATGTCAACAGTAAGTGCAGGACCTTGTGAGTGGTGGGTTCCGCATTCACTGTGTCCCAGTGAGCTTTAAGAGTGTGCACTAGTTTCCCATAGAGTAGAAATTGCCCCCGGGGAACACCCTCTTCCCTCAGTTCAGCAAATCCCCTCATTACACCCTCCTTGAAGAGCCCGCCCACTGCTTCTATTCCCGCTGTCAACCAAGGGCCAAGTCCAATGTTTCCCGGTCCCTTCCCCCCAGGTTCCAGGGCAAGCACCGACAGCGGTAAGGCTGGGAGTATGGAGGGCCCACTCCCACCCTTTTCGTGCATCTTTTCCAGCATGCCATCGCAACTTTAATCATTATATTGTTCCCGGGGGGAGTTATTTTCCTATTTGCCATGCATGCCGCAATCCATGCCGTGTCCGTTACTCCTTGGGCAGTACATAGATCCAGTTGGCCCCGGCCCGCCAGCCAACCGGATACCCACTGTAGTTGGGATGCCAGGTAGTATGCCTCAAAGTCAGGGGCTCCCAATCCTCCCGCGCGGGTCGGTCTACAGACAGTCGTGAGTGTAGTTCGTCTACATCCATCGTCCCATATTAGTTCCCTGAGCAACGCATTCAGGTCACGGAACCATGCCTGGGGGATCAATAGTGGCAAATTGGCGAAATAGTAGAGAAGTCGGGGAAGCATGATCATCTTGGATAGTGCCACTCTGGCCATCACTGGTAGTTACAGAGAGCGCCAAAATCCTACTGATGACCTCAGGGCTCGGAGCGCTTTACCAAGGTTGCCCTCTCTTAAGTCTCCCAGGTCATGGTAAATCTGAATCCCCAGGTATCTGAAGGTCCGTGGGGCCCATTTCAAGTCCGTTGGGCACTCTGCGGGGTGTCTAAACCAGGCGTCAAGGGGAACACATATGTTTTGTTACGGTTAAGTCGTAATCCTGATACCTCTCCGAACTCCTCTAGGGTCTCTAGGGCCCAAGGGAGACCGCTCGCCCCATCTCTGAGATAGATCAAAATATCATCTGCATATAGCGAGACAATGTGATCAGTTGGTCCCCACCGAATCCCCCTGCCCGCTCCGTCACCACGTACCCAGGCCGCTAGGGGCTCTATCGCCAGGGCGAACAACAATGGGGACAGAGGGCACCCTTGTCTGGTTCCCCGGTGTACTGGGTATGCACCGGAGATTGTCCCACCCGTCCTGACCCTCGCCAATGGGGATGAGTATAACAGGTCCACCCATCTGACCCAGTCCTCTCCCAGGCCCATTTTTAACATTGCCGCCCTCAAGTAGTCCCATCTGATCGAGTCGAAGGCCTTTTCAAAGTCCACCGCTAGCAGGGTCCCGGTTGGTGGCTTCGATTCGTAGGGCATATGTAAGATGGAGAAAATTAGTCTGAGATGCAGAGAGGTGCTGCGACCAGGTATGAAACCATTCTGGTCAGCATGTATCAGCGTGGGCATGTGGGGCAATAGCCGGTTGGCCATGATCTTGCTGAGGATCTTAAAGTCGCTATTTAGCATTGATAGTGGGCGGTAGTCAGCTACTGATGCCTCCTTGCTATTTGTTTTGGGGAGTGGCACCACCAATGCCTCCCGTAGTGTGCATGGGAGTTCTCCACTCTGTGCCGATTCCATATACATTTCCATCAATCTAGGGACTAGTAAGGATTTATACTTTTTATAAAAGTCCATAGGAAGACCGTCTGTGCCAGGGGTCTTCCCGGGGGCCAGCTACGCAATTGCTTCGGTTATCTCATCTGTGGTCACTGGCCCTCCTAGGCTGACCCTGTCTTCTAGGTTCAGTACCGGTAGGGGAATCCGGGTCAGGAAATTGTCAAGAATCCCCTTCCCCAAGTCTGTAGGCTTCCTGTACAAGTGTGTGTAATAATCTCTGAATGCGTCATTAATGGATTCTGGGCTGAGTCTGTGTGTTCCCCCACTGTCCAATACGCTTGTGATGGGGTCGCTGTCCCCGTTCGGGCGCACCAGCCATGCTAGGAGTTTACCGGATCTCCCCTCCTCTGACTGTAAGGATGTCAGGTATCTCTGCATGCTATGGCATCTAAGCCGCTCTTCAACTTGGGAGTGCTCTCTGCGTGCGCGATCGTACTCTTCATCTGCTTGCACTGCAGGGCCCTGTCTCAGCTCCCCCTCGTGAATGACCTTCTCTAGTGCGTTTAGTTCTCTCTCTAGTGTGCGTCTTACCCCCACGGACTGTCCAAGACAGTAACCCCTCGTCACCACTTTAAGTGTCTCCCATTCTATGGCTCTGGTGGAGGTGGATCCCTTGTTAGTTTCTATGTGTTCTGCTAGGTAACATCGCAATTCCTCCCTATATGCCTGGTCCTCTAGTGCTGCAGGGAACATTCTCCATGATGCCCTCAGTGTCAGCAATAGAGGATTATGATCCAATATTGTGCGAGCAAGATACTCAGAGTGGGTCACACTTCGAGCCAATCCCGCAGTGCAAACCATCCTATCAATTCTAGTGTGCACTTGGTGGAGGCCCGAGTAAAACGAGTAGTCCCTGATAGTCGGGTGTTGTAACCGCCAAGCATCTACCAGTCCCCAGGTGCCTAGCCACTCAACTAGTTTTTGTGCTGTTTTGGTTGATGTTGCCCCCTGTAGTGGGGGGGTGGACCTGTCCAAGTCTATGTCGAGCACTGCGTTAAAGTCTCCTCCTATTAGTACTTCCCCCATGTGTTGACGAGTGAGATGTCTAGATAGGCCCGTCACGAATGAGGTTTGGTCCTGATTGGGGGCGTATATACAACTCAGGATCAACGGGAGCCCCTGTAATCTCCCCTCTAGTATGACAAACCTTCCCTCTCTATCTATGTTGGAGGAATCAATCGCTAGAGGGACCCCCGCCCTAATCCAAATCAGAACGCCTCTTGCGTAAGCTGAATATTCTGTGGCAAACACCTGACCCCTCCATCTCCGTCTTAGTTTTTTTCCCTCTCCAGGTGCCAGGTGGGTCTCTTGTAACATAGCTATCTGCACCCCTCTTCTTTTTAGGAAGGAAAGAATTCTATGTCTCTTGGCTGGAGTACCCATCCCCCTGACATTCCAGGTTATTATATTGTGGTCCGCCATCCTATTCTCAAAGTCTGTTGCGTGTAGGCTCGGCGCGCCCAGGGCCCTGACCGGTTCCCCCGCAAGCTCGTACCTTCATTGTGGTCGGTCCATTTCACACATATAGCCGATGTATCTCGTAACTGCAAACCCCAACTCCCCATCCCAGGGCACCCCTGAAACTGTAGGCTGCCCAACAAGTTATGCAACACTGCAACTTATTCAAACACATCAATGCAATACTCGCCGGCCAAATCTGACAGGCGAGAGTCAAGTCGGGGGGGGCGGCCAGATCCGGAGGGGCCATTTTTCTGCTCAGCTTGTCTCGCCGTTCGGCGCCAGTGCGGGTACAAACTATGCGAGTTCATCAGCGGTTTGTGGGGTCACCCTCGGTGTGCAAGTCGAGGCCCCGGAGCCACCGGGCGAGGACACCACTGTGTTATCCGATTCTTCTTCAGAGCCCTCCAGGGGCGATGTCTCTCCACCCATCTTGGCCGCCGCCTCCAGAGCTTCTCTCTTGCCAGTTTCCCTCTGTGTCCGCGTTGGCATCAGTCGTGGGCGATCTCTGGGTCTTTTCCGCTTCGGGGCCCGGCGGGTCCCGCTCACTCCATGATTTTCGTGTGTAGGCCGCGCCGGCTGTGCCCCATGCCTTTCGAGCCATTCCCATGCCTCCTCTGGGGTTTGAAAGAACATGGTCTTTCCCTCTGCAACCACTCGCAGTCTCGCTGGATAGAGCAGCGAGTACTGTATCCCCTCTTTTTGTAAGGTTCTTTTAACCGCCAAGAAAGAGGGGCGCTTGTTCTGGACTTCCAGAGTGAAGTAAGGGAACAGTGTCGCTTCGCCATTGGCTACCTTGAATGGGCCCGTTTCCCTGCCTTTCTGTAAGAGGATGTCTCTGTCTCTATAGTGCAGGAGTTTAGCAATTACAGCCCGCGGGGGCCTGCCAGGAGCCAGTGGTCTAGATGGCACACGATGTGCTCGCTCCAGTGAGTAGAAGGGGGTCAGACATCCTGGTGCGACGACCATGCTTAGCCATTTCTCCAGAAATTCCACCATATTCGTCTCCTCGACCCCCTCAGGGAGGCCCACCACGCGCACATTATTCCTCCTGTTTCTACCCTCTGCATCCTCGGCTCGCTGTTCAAGCTTTGCCACTCTGCTAGCCAAGGAGGTCACCTCTGCTGACACATCTTTTTGTTTTGGGACGACTTCCGCTAAAAATATTGCTTCTGTTTCCTTTACTCTGTCAGCCAGTTTATGATGATCAGCTCTCAGGAGGCCCACCTCCATCGCCACTTGATTGACGTTGCGCTGTAATGTTGATTTGGTGTCTTCAATGGCACCCAGTATCTTGTCTAGGGTGTCTTGCACTTTGATTTGTGACTGGTTCAGTATGGTCGACTCATTGTCCCCCGGTGGTGTCGGGGGGTCCATGGCTTTGTTCTTATGTCTGCCCTTGGGGGGCATTGGTCAGGCTGGGAGAGGCGTCCCAATGGGCCCGGTGCGTAGTCCAGGCGCTTATGCTGTTCGCTGCTGATTTGTCCACTGATCTAGGCCTCGGTTGTCTCAGTCACTGAACCCGGATGCTCCAGGGTGAGCCCTAGGTGTTCCGCCGGCCGCTCCCAGCGCGTTAAATGGTAGGGCCGTAGGTCGCCGCCAGCGCTGTGCAGTCTGATCCCGCCAAGAGTCCGCGCCGGGTCCACAGCCGCCTCCCAGTGGCTCCGCTCGTCCGTGCGGGTCACCGCGTCCGCCTCCCGGTCAAGGGTCACTCGATCCGGCATGTCCGGCACTAGGTTTGCTGTCGGCCCTTCCAGGGCTGAGTGATTAAGCATGTGCCGTGTTCAGCTCCATGGTCGCGTCCCATCTGCTCTTTGCATGAGGAAATAATTTGAGTTGATCCGGGGTTGCTGGGTTTCATGAATTGAGCTGTGATGTCTTTAAAAGGCGGGTGCAGTAAACCCCAGAGCCGGTGGTGGCCATACCGGCCAGGGGGGGCCCCGCGCCTGACGAAAGGGGCACCCAACCTTCAACTTCGATGGGCAGTGTTGGTTGGTGCTGGCAGACTCTATGCTGCTCTGCCTCCCAAAGGACGAACAGTTTTCAATTGGAGCTGCTTGGGATAGAGAGAGTTCCGTTGTTTATGACCGAGGGCCCCTGGGCAGCAGCCATGGCAACGCCGGTTATGTGTCCCCTGGGGGGATGTGCTTGAAGTTGTCTCCTCGTTGAGTAGCCCCGGGGGATTCCCCGCGTTCGCACAGCTGTAGCGCTGGCGGTCCCACAGCCGGTGGGCACCAGGCTCCGCCCCCAGCGAGAGAGACCGGGAGGTATTTTCCCCGCTGTTGTTGGTTATCAATCCCTGTGGTGTTTCTCCCGCGCCCGGCCCCGGGCGCGGCCCACAGCCCCACCCGGGGCCCCGGCCTCTGTTTGGCGGCAAGCTTGCGGGTCCCCACTAGCTCCGGACAGCCCGAGTCCGCCGGGGGCCCGCGCCAGGGCCGCGACCGCGTTCCAGTGGTCCCGTCCGCCCGCGCCAGTCGTCTCGTCTGCTTCAGAGCAGGAGACCGCCCAGTCCGGCACGCCCTGCCCCCGATTAGTAGCAGGGCCGCGGTTCCTCACCAGCGCCGGGCAGCCCGAGTCCACCGGAGGCCGGGGCCGCGACCGCACTCCAGCGGCCCCGCCCGTTCGCGCAGGTCGTCGTGTCTGTCCCGGATGCGGGATCGCCCGGTCTGGCGCTTCCAGGCTACAGAATAGTGTCGGCCCCTCCGGAGCTGAACGGCTAAGCGTGCGCCATGTACAGCTCCGTGGCCACGCCCCCCCTCTTCCTGCTCCTCTACCAGGAGCACGAACGCCAGCAGCGAACACCACGGCGAGTACTGCACCGACGACACAGGGGAGGGAAAAAACAGTGACACACACACACGCAACATGCAACACCCCCACCCTCACTCACAACAACACACACACTAATACATGTTGATACATAACAGTTACGCCCCCCAATCCCCCCTGGAAGAATGCAAGGACAAGAGGAAATGAGTCGAATAATTGTTATATATTCAATTACATAAATAAAAAATATTGACAAATATATACATTTATACTATATACAATAATATACACCAAGAACACAAGTCCAAGGGATTCCACCATCACAGTCCGTGGATCACTGGGCCCAAAAGGCATGGGCGAGGCCCACACTCAATACCCGAACAAGATGGAGAGAACACTGCAGGGGCATCAGATAGAAATAAAACAGGCACCTCAGGGGGAAGGGAAGGGGGGGCACCTCAGCCGGTTGAGTGCACGACGCCAGATCCACGAGGGGGCTCAATGCCCATTGATGTATCCTGGGGAGTGCAAAGCCACAGTCTCTCAAGTCTCTACAGTGGGTGGGTTGCCCACTGTTCAATCCTGGGGAGTGCAAAGCCACAGTCTCTCAAATCTCTACAATGGGTGGTTTGCCCACTGTTCAATCCTGGGGAGTGCAAAGCCACAGTCTCTCAAGTCTCTACAGTGGGTGGTTTGCCCACTGTTCAATTCTGGGGAGTGCAAAGCCACAGTCTCTCAAGTGGATGCCTTTCTCCACTGGTTCTGGAGGGGGCTTGGTGCCCAGAGTGCTTCATCCTGCCAAGGAAAGAGGTAGTGGATGTGAATCTCCACTGGTTCTGGAGGGGGCTTGGTGCCCAGAGTGCTTCATCCTGCCCGTGGCAGCCTCAGTAGCGTGGGAATCATTGGCGCTCACTGGCCTGCGGTGCTGCTGGCGGCGGTGTCCTAGGCAGCGGTTCTGCTGGTGGCGGTCTTGTCCTGGCCTGCGGTGCTGCTGGCGGTGGTGTCCTGGGTAGTGGGGCTGCTGGTGGCGGTCTTTTCCTGGGCAGTGGGGCTGCTGGCGGTTCTGTCTTGGGCAGCGGGGCTGCTGCTGGCGCCTCTGTCTTGGGCAGCGAGGCTGCTGCTCTGCTGGCGGTTCTGTCTTGGGCAGTGGGGCTGCTGCTGGCGGTTCTGTCTTGGGCAGCAGAGCTGCTGCTGGCGCTCTACTCCTGGGCAGCGGGGCTGCTGGCAGTTCTGTCTTGGGCAGCGGGGCTGCTGCTGGCGGTTCTGTCTTGGGCAGCGGGGCTGCTGCTGGCGGTTCTGTCTTGGGCAGCGTGGCTGCTGCTGGCGGTTCTGTCTTGGGCAGTGGGGCTGCTGCTGGCGGTTCTGTCTTGGGCAGCGGGGCTGCTGCTGGCGGTCTTCTCCTGTGCAGCGGGGCTGCTGGCGGTCTTGTCCGCCGTGCTGATCTTCCCAGACTTGCCAGTTTTAATGTGCCCCTTCCCCACCTTGGATAGTGTCGCAGCTGTCTCCACACTCCCAACTGTACCCCTGGGAGCGGCTTTGGTGGCTGAATTCTTACCCCTCTCCCGCCCGGCACTGTCCAACTTTTTATGCTTGACAGGTGGGGGACTGTCCGTGCTCTGGCTCCTTGCCACACTGGCTGCCCTGCTGCCTGGTGCACTCCATAATCCGGTGACTACTGACACCACTGGTCCCGCCGATGTTGTGGCTGAGGTGCTAGGTTGGGACCTGGCGAGTCGGGCCCTAGGAGACTGAAGGGGTGGGGGAGGTGTGGGAAAGAGGTCAAGGCTGGCCAGGAAAAGTTTCTTAGGAACACTGGGACGGGTAGCTGGAGGGGGTTTGGGAGTGGAGGAAGAGGTAGTGGTTGTAGGAGGTGTACGTTTGGTGACTTTGGGTGAAGGTGCATGGGCTGGAGGCTGTCATGAGGTGGATGGCTGTTGGGTGGGTGTGTGGCTGCGTTTGTGTACCTTGGGAGGTGGCCTCACAGACACACTGGGAGAGGACACAGCGGATGTGTGAATGGTAGTGGGGGTGGTGACTGCATGTGAGGGGGGTGTGGTGGTGGGTGTGCAGGTGATGGCGGTTGTGGCTGACGATGTAGTGCATGCAGGTGTGAGTGGAGACGAGCCTGGGAGGGAGGAGGGAAACAAGGAGGAGGGGGACACAGTGGAGGCAGTGGATGTTGGTGTGTCTGCATGTGTGTGATGCTTGCGTGAGTGCCTGTGGGATGTGTGGTGCTTATGTTTGCCAGAGCTTCCCTTGTTTGTTGAGGTGTGTGCATGCTGGTCTGATGGTGTGCTTGGGATAGGCTGAGGTACAGGGGTGTGGGTCTGGGTAGAGGAAGTTGGAGGGGGGAGGCTAGAGACAGGGACAATGGCTGCCATCAGTACTGAGGCCAGAGTCTGAAAAGCTTGCTGAAGGGCTGCCTGACCAGAGTCAATGCCCTCCAGGTATGCATTGGTCTGTTGCAACTGCCTCTCTACACCCTGGATGGCATTCAAAATGGTAGACTGCTCAACAGTGAGGGACCTGAGGAGGTCAATGGCCTCCTCACTGAGGGCAGCAGGGGTGACTGAGGCAGGGGCTGAGGTGCCTGGGGCGAAGGTGATGCCCACGCTCTTGGGTGAGCGGGCAGGGGGAAAACGCTGAGGGGCTGCTGGGAGGGCGGTGCTGGTAAGGGGGGTGGCGGCTGTACCTGTAGATGCGGGGGCACAGCTGGGGCCGCCACCGCAAGGGAGCTCCCATCGGAGGAGGAGTCCGTATCACTGGTGTCAGCTCCTGTCCCTGCCGTGGAGCTCCCTTTGCCCTCCGTCCCACTGGTGACTTCAGACTACGTAGTGTCGCCCTCCAGGGCCAAGTGGGATGCAGCTCCCTCCTGCTCCGGTGCCACTGATCCTCCGCCTGATGATGCTAATGCACACAAGAACAGGGAGACCACAAAAAGGGGGGGGAGACAGAAGAAAGACATGTTGAGTGCATGCAATACCACTACCGTTGGCGGACACGACAGACACAGAAGCCCCCTGCACTACGCCGCGCACTTGAAGTCCATTATTCAATCCCTGGGACATGGCTTACAAGGCTATGGCCGATCGCTGCACACATGGATGTCACAGGAGCCTCACCAGGTGTAGTTGGCACTGTACACAGGTGGGGTGGGGTGCCACAGGGCCTGCCTGAAGAAGGGACCTTAACTGCTAAACTCGCCCTCGCCTAGGGGAACCCACAGCCCACCTCCCCCACCCAGACACCTCCAATGCGTGCTGAATCAGCAGAATGAGAGTGTACTCACCCCCTTGTTGCTGCTGTGATGCCCTCAAGCACCCATCCAACTCCGGGTACGCCACCGCCAGGATCCTGAACATCAGGGGAGTCATGGTGCGATGGGCACCCCTCCCACGTTGGGAGGCCATCCCCAGCTGGGCCTCCGCCGTCTTCTTGCTCCAGCGGCTAATGTCCTCCCATCTTTTCCGGCAGTGGGTGCTCTGTCTGTGGTAGACCCCTAGGGTCCGGACTTCCTTGGCGATGGCACACTAAGGGGGTCCTTCCGACTTTGGCGGGCGGCAGAGGCCGCCCGCCAAAGTAACCCCGTCGGAAGACCGCTCCGCGGTCAAAAGACCGCAAGGGTCATTCCGACTTTCCCGCTGGGCCAGCGGGCGACTGCCCACCGGCCCAGCGGGAAAAACCCTGCAACAAGGAAGCCAGCTCCGAATGTAGCCGGCTGAGTTGCAGGGGTGCGACGGGTGCAGTGGCACCCGTCGCAATTTTCACTGTCTGCAAAGCAGACAGTGAAAATCTTTATGGGGCCCTGTTAGGGGGCCCCTGCACTGCCCATGCCAGTGGCATGGGCAGTGCAGGGGCCCCCAGGGGCCCCATGACACCTGTTCCCGCCATCCTGTTTCTGGCGGTGAAAACCGCCAGAAACAGTGTGGCGGGAAGGGGGTCGGAATCCCCATGGCGGCGCTGCAAGCAGCGCCGCCATGGAGGATTCCCTGGGCCAGGGGAAAACTGGTGGGAAACCGCCGGTTCCCCTTTTCTGACCGCGGCTTTACCGCCGCGGTCAGAATGGCCCTGGAAGCACCGCACGCCTGTTGGCGGTGCTTCCGTGGTCCAGGGTCGGAATGACCCCCTAAATGTCCTTCTTCTGGTGGGCGCTGACCCACAGGAATTGTACAGGGGAAAAAGAGAAGTAATTACCAACTGCACCGTCACAGTCATTGGCCCGCATCCCTACCCTTGCCATGACGCACATGCACTCACCGTTGTTTCATGCACGCATCATTCTCACCCTCCCCTATCTTTCATCCACCCCACTCCACACAGGCATTGCCCATACAGCATGCTCACAGTGTACTTACCTGTTTGTCTGGAGGACCGCAGAGTAGCGTGTACTGGGGGAGGACCCCATCCATGAGTTTCTCCAACTCCTCCGTGCTGAAGGCAGGGGCCCTTTCCCCAGACACACGAGCCATTGTCTCTTCCAGACTGAGGTCACAGCAGCACTTGCAGTGTAGGTCCTCTCCTGTCGAAGATCAGGTATCGAGTGATTGAACAGATAGAAAATGGCGGTCACGTCCGCGGCGGTGCGTACCGTCACCGCCAGCGTACATTGTCATTGGCTCCTGGGACCCATAGGGTCCAATGTTAACCAATGCAGCATTGCGCCGGGTCTTTGACCGCCTACCGCATCGGTGTACAACGCCAGCGCAGTTACCTCCTATCCCATTGTCCCACCTTACAGGTCAGGCAGCCGCCATTTCATGGGCCCACATGGCATTATTTTTTACTGCGTCACACATACCTAGGCCTTGCCTAAACACTCATACAGGCAAATGTCGAATTGCCAATATTTTCTGAGTAAGCTGGGTTTACGTACCTCAGAGTTGGTTGACTCTCTGCTCGATGTTCTCCTCCATAGGCACCGTCCGCTGGGGCATGTGAGGAGATGGTGGCATCCTCCGGTGTACAGACCGCTGGTGGACCTGTCGACAATGGAGGAGCGACATGTGATCATCACCTTCCGGCTTGATCGTGCCACAATCCTAGAACTGTGTGCCCAGTTGGAGCCAGACCTGATGTCAGCTATCCGCCATCCCACAGGAATCCCCCCTCAAGTGCAGGTGCTGTCAGTACTCCATTTCCTGGCAAGTGGGTCTTTTCAAACTACAGTGGCCATAGCATCAGGGATGTCCCAGCCTATGTTCTCCAACGTGTTGTCCAGAGTGTTGTCTGCCCTGCTGAAACACATGTGCAGCTACATCGTTTTCCCTCAGGTGGAGGATTTGCCTACAGTGAAAGGTGATTTCTATGCCCTGGGACATATCTCCAACATCATAGGTGCCATTGATGGGACACATGTGGCCTTGGTCCCCCCGCAGGAGTGAACAGGTGTACAGAAACCGGAAGAGTTACCATTTGTTGAATGTGCAGATGGTATGTTTGGCAGACCAGTACATCTCCCATGTTAATGCCAAATTCCCTGGCTCAGTGCATGATGCTTACATCCTGCGGAATAGCAGCATCCCTTATGTGATGGGGCAACTCCAGAGGCACCGGGTGTGGCTATTAGGTGAGCACATGGACCCAATACAGTGGGAATAGTTGTCTGGGTCTGTGGATGTCCCTATGAGTTAGTGTGTGTCTAACAGTTGTCCCTCGCCATTTGCAGGTGACTCTGGTTACCCCAACCTGTCATGGCTACTGACCCCAGTGGGGAATCCCAGGACAAGGGCAGAGGAATGCTACAATGAGGCCCATGGGCGAACGAGGAGGATTTTAGAGCGGACCTTCGGCCTCCTGAAGGCCAGGTTCCGGTGCCTGCATATGACTGGTGGTTCCCTATTCTACTCACCAAAGAAGGTATGCCAGATCATCGTGGCCTGCTGTATGCTTCACAACTTGGCTTTGCGACAACAGGTGCCTTTTCTGCAGGAGGATGGTCCAGATAGAGGTGTTGTGGCAGCTGTGGAGCCTGTGGACAGTGAAGAAGAGGAAGCAGAAGAACAGGACATCGACAACAGGAACACGGTGATCCTGCAATACTTCCAGTGAGACACAGGTAAGAAGACAACATTGCCTGCTACATCTAATTTAAATCTACTACCTCTCTACTGTCTGTCATGTTCACCCAGTGTATGGTCACTGAGTTGTCACTTTCCCTTACAATTTCACCGATTTGGGTCCCACTGTGTGACATCTGCTTTGTTTCCTCATGGACTTGAGCTGTGTGACATAGGTATGTTGACATTACATTTGAAAGAGCATTTAGCCACTGTAATTGCTAATACACTATTTCAAAATCACAGACAGACTCCTGATTGTTTTGTGCTTCAAGGGTGTTTATTTCAGTGCTCAATATTGGAGGGGGTTGTAAAATTGGTCAGGGGTGATGGTTCAGGAATGTCCATGGCAGAGTCCAGTCTCTTAGTATCACAGGTGCATTGTCCAAAGGGGCATAGGAAGTGGAGCTAGGCAGTTTAAGGATGGACAGGGTGACAAAGTGGGACAAATGGATGACAATCAGAGCGGTCTCATTTCTTAGTGGGGGTCTTGGCATCATTCTCTGTCTTTGTCCTGGATCTCAGGGACCGTTTGCAGGGTGGTTCTCCCTCTGCAGGGGGTGGGGTGCTGGTGTGGTGGTCCTGTGGCAGTGCCTCCTGTCCACTAGCGCTGGCGGAGGTGGTGGGCAGTTCATCGTCCAGGCTAGTGTCAGGGGCCCCTTGTTGTGCCACAATGTCCCTCCTGGTGTTGACGAGTTCCTTCAGCACCCCTACAATGGTGCCCAGGTTGGAATTGGTGGATTTGAGTTCCTCCCTGAAGCCCAAATACTGTTCCTCCTGCAGCCACTGGGTCACCTGAAACTTGGCCAGTACTGTTGCCATTGTCTCCTGGGAATGGTGGTAGGCTCCCATGATGTTGGAGAGGGCCTTGTGGAGAGTGGGTTTCCTGGGTCTGTCCTCCCCCTGTCGCACAGCGGCCCTCCTAGTTCCCCTGTGTTCCTGTGCCTCTGTCCCCTGAACCGTGTGCCCACTGCCACTGCCCCCAGGTCCCTGTTGTTGTTGGGGTGGTGGGTTAGCCTGGATTCCCTGTAGTGGTGGACACAATGCTGATTGACGTGTCCTGGGGACAGAGGTATGGGCCCGCTGGGTGGGTGCTGTGCTGGTGTTTCCAGAGGGGGGAGGCTCTGTAGTGGCTTGTGCCAGTGTGAGGGGAACCGACTGTCCCGAGGTCCCAGATGGGCCGGGCTGGTCGTCTAGATCCAGTTGGACAGAGCTGCTGTCATCACTGTGGGCCTCTTCTGTGGGTGGAGTGGACATGTCTGGACCCTCCTGTCTGGTGACGTTGGGTAGGGGTCCTGCAGGGGTGTAAAGGCATGATTATTGCATCTGTGTGTGCCATGGTGTGCAATGGGTGGGTGACCCTGTACCCCAGTGCTTGCATTCCTGTGTAGGACCTTGTGTGATGATGGTTTAGGGGGGTGTATGGGTATGTGCAGTGGCCATGCATTGGTGATGGGTGTCCATGCTTTGGTGTTGCATGCAGGGCTTGGGTTTGGGATGTGTGGTTTGTGATATTGTGACATGTGTGAGGAGTTGGAGTGTTGGGGGTGAGGGTGAGGGTGGGGGTATGTGATGGCATGCACGTAGGGTGGGGGATGTAATAGTTAAGATTTGACTTACCAGAGTCCATTCCTCCAGCTACTCCTGCAAGGCCCTCAGGATGCAGTATAGCCAAGACCTGCTCCTCCCATGTTGTTAGTTGTGGGGGAAGAGGGGGGGGTCCGCCGCCAGTCCTCTGTACCGCGATGTGGTGTCTTGAGACCACGGAACGCACCTTCCTCCGTAGGTCGTTCCACCTCTTCCTGATGTCATCCCGTGTTCTTGGGTGCTGTCCCACTGCGTTGACCCTGTCTACGATTCTTCGCCATAGCTCCATCTTCCTAGCTATGGAGGTGTGCTGCACCTGTGATCCGAATAGCTGTGGCTCTACCCGGATGATTTCCTCTACCATGACCCTGAGCTCATCCTCAGAGAACCTGGGGTGTCTTTGCGGGGCCATGGGATGGTGTGGGTGATGTGTGGGGTGGTGTGTGTTGTGATGTGTGAGGTGATATTTAGAGGTGTGGTGTGTGAGGTGCATGGATGTTATATGAGTGATTATGTTGATTGCCTGTGGATGCTAGTGTTGTTGATGGTGGTGTCTCTCTCTGGCCTTCTTTCTCGATTTTTTTCATAGGGGTTTGTGGGTGATGTGGGTGTGTGTTTTATATTGTATTGAGTGTGTGGGAGTGGTGTGTGTATGTGTATCAGGTGTGTGTATTTGGAATTGTCCAATGTGGTAGTGTTTTGTAAATGTGTGTGTATTTTGAGCGCGGCGGTGTGTACCGCCAATGGAATACCGCAGTTGAAAGACCGCCGCGTGGATTCGTGAGTCGTGATAGTGTGGATGTATTTCTGTTGGCGTGACGGTGTTGGTTTTGTTATCGCCAGTTTATCACTGACCTTTGGTGTGGCGGACTTGTGTGGGTGTCTAAATTTTGGCGGATTCTGGCCTTTGGGTCATAATGACCGTGGCGGAATTCCACGGCCGCAGCGGTGTGTTGGCGGTCTTCTGCACGGCGGTAAGTGGCTTTTACCGCCAATGTTGTAATGACCACCTTTATTTCTTGGCTCTCCCACTGTTGTTCTGAATTGTCTTCAGTATTTTCAGGGCCAGTCCAAACACTTTTCCTTGAAACTATCTGATCGATCTTCTGTAAAGTTTTCCCATTGCATTACTTTGGCTGGCAGTTGCGAGATTTCTTTTTAAAAGTATGTGCATTCCGTTTAGAGCGCTCCATTGTTAGAGCCCCACTTTTGTGCATAAAAACGTTGTCATTATCTCCCCACCATAAAGTTTAGATCTTCGGATGCATGCCTGTGCCTTGGCCCCAGGGGTGTCGAGTTTGCCAGGGGGCGGATTGGGGGAAATGATGGAGAAATTTCTGGGTTGTAGCAGCTAGGACTTGTAAGTCCCTGCCCTTGCATCTTCGTCTTCTAAAGACCTTGCCTTTAGTAAAGCTCTAAAGACTTGGGGCATATTTACAAAACGTGGCGCATCGTTACGCTGCGGCAGAGATGTGTCAAAATAACTTGCACTTCAGTATGGCACTGCAATTCTTTCTGTTTTATACTACTGTACAGCTCCATTCTAAAGACAAGTTCCATTTAGAATGGAGCCGAACACTTGTATGAAAAAGAAAGAATCACAGTGGAAATAAATCAAAGTTGTTAAGGTTTTGCAGTGTTACATAGTAAAATGTAAAACCCATCAAGTTTGATTTGTTTCCACTCAGTGTTTAATTATTTATAAATAAAAACGTACCTGAAAGCTCTCCTCTGAAACACGTGGCTGCTGCAATTAAATAAGCATGCACAGAACATTGAGGCAGCGGTAATCCTTAAGCCATCTTGGGCCTCCTCAATCCATTTACAGCATTTCCCCGCCTCTTCAGTTCACTCTTACATCTTTCTCCCAATGTGGAGCTTTTCCGTTCTTCTCTTCCTTCGTCTTTCCCATATGTTCCTTTGCTCGTAGTAAATGCCTGATGCAGAAAACTAAGGCCCAGATTTATGAAAAGTTAGCGCCACATTTGTGTCATTTTTTTATGCAAAAGCGGCACAAACTTACAAAATAAATTTATATTTTGTAAGCTTGCGCTGCTTTTGCATAAAAAAATAATGCAAATGCGGCGCAAACCTTTCATGAATATGTGCCTAAGTGGCAGTCCTTAAAAATAAGTGCCGGTGCCCCCCACTGGAAACCCAGTGCTTAATTTGTCAATAAAAATGTGCTGGTGCTCAAAGCTCTCTTTTGAAACAAGCGGATGCTGCATTTAAATGTGTGAGCCTTCTCGGGTCTCTTTAATCCATTTACAGCCACTCCCTACTCCTTCAGCTCACTCATGCAGCTTTCTACTTTCTCCCTTTGTGATGTTTTTTTGTTTTTCTCTTCCTCCACGTTTCCCACATGTATCTTTTGCTCTTACTAAATGTCTGATGCAGAAAACCGGAAACCCCCTGCTCAAATTAAGCCCTGCGGAAAGCACTAACTCAAATCAAGCACTGTTTGCACTGCCATTCTTTCTTTTTCATACTACCATATGGCTCCATTCTAAAGATGTTATGTTTGGAACAGAGCTGTACGGTAGTATGAAAAAGAAAGAATCACAGTGCAAAAATCAAACTTGTTAGGGTTTTGTAACGTGCATTTGCAGCCCTGAGTAACCCATGTGGGAATGCCATGTGGGGGTGTTATGGAAGCCACAGCTGTCAGCGTCTGTAATGGTTTGGACCAGCACATGACGTCTTGCCCAATAAATAAAGAGTGTGACCGTTTAGGCAGGGTCTGGCACAATCCGGACAGTGATGGAGTGTTACTTCTGTCCGTGTTCTGCAGCTACTCAAGAAAAAAGGGTAATCATGAAATTACAAAAAATTTCAACATTTAAGAGGAAAGTGGGAGATTAAAAAAAAAGAATCAGGAGAATTTATTTCTCCCCTTGAGACCTTAATCAGGTCTATTGTCATATGTAGAACTTCCAAGTGTGGTGCTGCAGGATCTGAAATTAAAAATGCTAATGTGTTTTTTTTTAACTTGCCAGGAACAAGGAGAAAGCGCTATGGCAGGCTGAAAGAGCGTGACAAAAATGTTGTGCATTGGCCTGCAGCAGCAGATTACTGGCAGTGCGTACTCCAAGTCGCTAAAGACAAGTCCCTCTCGCAGAAGCCCTTTATCGGCTTCATCCCAATTATTTTTTAGGGAGAAAAATAGAAGTGCTCCGAGTCCTGGCTTACATCCCCCCACCCGTCAAAAAAAGTGACATAACGGGGAGCCACAGCCAATGGCCAATAGGTCAAGGGAGCCACGGGTCAAAAAAATTTGGGAACCATTGGCATAGAGCGTAATGCCGTAGAGTGGTCCAGAGTGGAGTAGTGTAGAGTGGTGCAGTGCAGAGTAGAGTATAGTGCTGGAAAGTCCAGTGGCATAGAGTGGAGTTATGCAGAGTTGAGTGGTATAGAGTGCAGTGGCATAGAGTATATTGGTGCAGAATGCAGATGTACAGAGTACAGTGGTGTAGAGTATAGTGGCGGTGAGTGCGGTGTTGAGGAGTAGAGTGTCATAAAGTGCAGTGGTGTATAGTGGAGTAGAGTGGCATAGAGAGCGGTGGCATAGAGCACAGTGGTGCAAAGTAGAGTGCATTGATGTATAGTGCAGTTGTTCAGAGTGCACTGACATAGAATGCATTGAAGTAGAGTGCAGTGGCTTAGAGTGCAGTGGAGCAGAGTGGCATAGAGTGCAGTGGTATAGAATGCAGTGACAGAGTAGATTATTTCAGAGTGGAGTGCAGTGGCATAGAGTGGAGAGGTGCAGGGTAGAGTGTAGTGACCTAGACTGCAGTGGCACGGAGTGCAGTGGCATAAAGTAGAATGTTTCACAGTAGAGTGAAGTGGCGTAGAGTGGAGAGGTGCAGGGTAGAGTGGAGTTGGTAGAGTGGTATAGAGTGTGATGGCATAGAGTAAAGTGTTGTAGAGTGCCATGGTATAGAGTGCAGTGGTGCAGAGTAGATAAGAGTGACGTAAAGTGTATTGATGTAGAGTGCAGGGGCATAGAGTTGAGTGTCAGAATAAAGTGCACTAGCATAGAGTGTATTGGCATGGAGTGCAGTGGCACAGAGTGCAGTAGTGCAGAGTGGCGTAGAGTGAAGTTGTTTGGAGTAAACTGGTGTTTCCTAGACTGGTATAGCTTGCAGAGGTGCACAGCACAGTGGCGTAGAGAGTTGTAAAGTGCATTGGCATAGAGTAGAGTGGTACAGAGTAGAGTAGAGAGGCACAGTGTGAAGTAGCACAGAGTGCAGTGGCATAGAGTGGAGTGGAGAAGAGTGGAGAAGAGTGCAGTGCCCCACAGTGCAGTGGCATGAAGTGGTGTAAAGTGGAGTGGTGCAGAGTAGGGTGCAGTGGTGTGGAGTGGTGCAGAGTAGAGTGTAGTATGTATAGTGTGGTAAAAACACATTTTTTATTGAAATGACCATTACATTTGCACAGACATACAGTTTAAAAAAAATAAAACTAGACAGTGCACACACGATGATGTTTGGAAATTGCACCATCTAATGTAATGATTTGTTTTAATTATATAAAGGTATTTGTTTCCAGCACAATTCAAAATTAACAAAAATGTGCTTCATTTGTACTCCCAATTCTGATATATTCTGAAATCCTTGCACAGTTTATTTAAATGTTGTCATGTGATAGACAAAAACCTCTTTCCTACCCCCAGTATCCAGCAAGATTGTTGCATAAATCCTCTCACTTTGAAGTCAGAGAAATAACAGTAAACAGTAAGTTTCCACCAAAGACAGGGCCTGGTATTTGACTTTGTACTTTGAATGCACAGCAAATGTGATGAGATAAGAAGAAGATTTACAGGCCTATTTACAGAAAGGGAGCACTCAGAAAGATGCTGTAAATAAGGTTTGGGCAAGTAAAGGGACAAACTCCAGCTGGATAGCCTAAAACAAATAAAGGCAGCAAATTGAAAGCAACGAAATGTGAGTTACAAACCACAAAGCCAATGGCAAGCAACTGGCAGAATGCATTCCCAAGGAAGCTCTATGAATGTACTTAAAAGTGACAGCCGTGGGACACTTTGTGGGGAAAGTCCAGTATATTAGTCCAGTCCATATCTTGCAGACGTTTGGCCACATCAATCACCCAGGTAGTATGACGAGAAGACCTGGAGTGGTCTCCATGTTGCAGGAAAGGTCTGTACACCCATCTCATTAGTTTGCCGCCAGTCCCTATGATGTCGACCCTTCTGGCACACCTCAATGAAATAGCGCATTTAATGATTTTTCAAGGTGGTTGTAATTAAGGAGTTGGCCGGGTGAAGCTGGTAGTCTGCCCACAAGTGTTTGGAAATTTAGAAGATTGCCATCCAGAAACAAATCCACCAATTTTAAGACACCTGCAGCATGCCATTGACAAAGTTGTTTGAGTGGGAAGGCATAGCAAAGGTAGTGCAGGAGCACAGGCTTTCTTTGTGTCGGTAAGTTTATAGGTCCTAGCAAGGCAAGAGAAAGCTGTGCATGTTAACCCTGGATGGTGTTCCACAGAATGGTCTGTAGTAAACAATGAGCAGTGCAGTAAGCCCTCCTTAAAAGTCTTTACAGATAAACCCCATCTCATGCAGGGGGTGGGCAGACAGCCAGTGAGCCACCCATTGGACCTGTGCAGCTAAATAATAGCGTTCTAAGTCCAGCAGGCCTATTCCACCCGTAGTCACGGGTCGCTTTAGAGTGGAAAGAGCTACCCGACAGAGCCTCAGCGACCAAATCAGATGTGTGGCATGTCTGAAGAAGGAATGAAGGATGAGCAGGGGAAGGTTTGCAAAATAATACTATCATCGGGGAAGCACACCATCTTCACTAGAGCCACGTGGCCCACTACAGAAATCAGAAGTGAAGACCAAAAAGCAAACTGGGCTCTGAGGGACCATGACGATTAGCATAGATTTCCATCCTGCAAATTAGTGGGGAAATGGTAGATAATAATCACTAGGTATTGAAAGGTAACTGGTTCCCAGTTCAATCTGAGGTCTAATTGGATATAAGGGGGAAAAAAGTACCATATGTTAAAGAAACACCAATTACATTTTAAAATCTTTCTCATGTTTTTACATTTTGTTTGTGCAATTTACATCCCAAATATTTTGAAGATTCTATGTGTACTTGACACTCAGGGATAACCCAGATCACTGGTTTGGCTTTTGCCCAATTGCAAAACTATTTTAAGACATGGACTAGCGGGCAATTGCCTTGCACAACCTTGCAAGGGGTCTGGCCCCTGCTCACCCTTCACCCTGCAGACTGTGCTGACTATTGCACCAGAAGAGCTTGCCAGGGTGGGTTGGTGCTGCTTCTTCAACTACTTGACAGTGCCTTTTCTGTTTCTCTCCGGTCTCTAGAGACAACTCCCCAGGTACGCAACACCTTCGGATAGTCTTGGTGGACCCATCTTGTCTGATTTTGGGAATTTTCCCACCTTGTACTTCTCTTTCTTATTCATCCAGTTCTTAGGAACAATCCTTTGAATCAGCTGCTGTGGATCTCCCATTTGAACTCAAGTTCATCCTCCTCTTTTATTATTTTTGATTGGTAGTCTGGGCTACCAGTTCTGAGATAACTAGACGTACACTCTGGTGCTAAGAGCCTACAGACAAGTTGTGGGTACCTCACATCCTGACATTAGGTTTGAGACTTTAACCCACACCATCTGCTCTGTCTCATAAATTTTTTTTAGGTTGAAAGTACATTGGAGGTTGAGGTGAGCCAGATATTGTTTTTCAACCTGTTTAAACTATCATAAGGTTACTAACCCTAATTTTTCCCAAACTGTTGCCATGGGCTTTAAAATGTTAGAAAAATAATCAAAATGTTGGTGTTGCTTTCTCTCCAAGAAAGATTGGGTAGATTTGGGTAGGGGTGATGGCCTTGATCCAGTGCTGAAGGGCATTAATTTACTACTGAACAAGGACATAATATTACACTTTAATGTAGCATACCAGGAGGCAATCACAAAAAGACCACAGTGAGTAAATAGTGCTGTTAAAAAAGAATAAAATAAATGCACTGATAACGGAATGGGGTATGGCCTCTCTTGGGTGTGTCTGTAAAACAGATGTTTGTTCTTGAATTTTTGTCCTGAATTTTGACCCTTCTTCCTGAATTTCTGTTCTGAATTTTGACCCTTTGTCCTGAATTTTTTACAGTCCTGTCCAGAATTTGCCTCAATGCAAGTTGGTCACCCTAAGGGCAGAGCAGCAAGTGACCTTGCTGTGTTGCACTGCGCCACATGGAAATCGTAGAAATGTACTGTTTCTACAAGGTACAGTGCATTTCTGTCCCTTCCCCCAGCGCTGGTGCACAAATTGCTGCCAAGAGCCAACGCAGGCAGAATTGCACCATGGTGCAAGGGTGTCTGCATTGTCAGCAGGATTTATTTGTGCAGGAAGGTGCACCTTCATGCATAATAGTAATCCATGGATGCATTTACCTCTTCCCAGCTAAGCAGCAGAATACAGCACACATGGCAAGAAGCAAAAAGGAGGAGAAACAATGTTATTTCTCTTTCTCATGCCAGCCCTGGGTAGGTATATGTTTTTTACGCATGTCCAGGTATACCAGTTTTTGAAAATCTGGTAACGAGCCATGGAGGCTGCATTGGAAAACCCTCAACAATACCCATGGAATGACCCCCTGACTCAGACTAAGGCAATGCATTCATTTTTAAATGCCTTGCCTTACTCCATGCCTATCAGGCCATCCAAATGCATGCAAATAGTTTTGGGTGGCCTCATGCATCTGGGTCTGTGACATGGGTGCGTCAACACAAGTGTTGCCCAGGCGGTGTGTGCGGCTTGTAAAAATGTCCTTAGTATTAAGCTACATTGCACACAGATTCCATGATGTGTGGGTTGTAAGCACAGAGGTGTAGCCTGCCATGGTAGACAACACCTTCTATGCTGGTATCTAAGATATCTCAGAGGGTGAAGCAAGTGATGCATAAAATAGTGAGCTGCATGTTTTGACAAACAATAGATGGTGCATGAGACAGATTGTACCCTGGTAGTGCTGTTTAATGTAAGTGTGGCATAGCACATTGAACTGTCACTGTGTTTGAATGGGACACATTGCATAGCAAGGATGTCAGAAGTGGCCTGTGTACTGCAAGGTAGCCTGAGCCATACACACTCATTGCTGGGATCGAGATAGTCACACATCTGTTGCAGCTGGGAAGGGATGAAATAGAAGAAGTACTGCATCCAACATGTGATGTGCACAAGACGGGAAGATGTAGCACATGCTAGGAAGGGGATGGAAGAAGAAAAATCATACCACAATACACATGTCAAAGCAGGAAGATGACAAACAGTGGATTCAGGAATGACAGGGTAAGCTAGGTTGCCATAACTATGGGCATGAATCTGTGATGTTTTCGGGCTGTGAAGTATGGGTAAAGTTGTGTGGCAAACCAGGGTAGGTACATGTCATGCAGTATCAAAAACACTAGCATGTGTGTGTCCAGACTGATACATAACTCACAAAGACACACAGCCATGTTAGGAAATTGGAAGTGGTGAATGTTAATGTAGGATTTGGTGTCACACGAGTGAATGTATGATCAGGCTTCCATCTGTGTGTGACAGTAAGTGGAGTCATTGGGCCAAAGCGAGGGTTGCCAGAGGATTCATGTACACATTCAAGTGAGTGGGGATGAGTCTAACAATGTGTGATACTCAGCAGATAATCAACTCTGGCAATGATGAAATGGGCTGACCATCAGTGCCAGCTATCTACCTAGTTTCACTGTGAATATCCCCTTCGAGTTTGTACACACTGGCCACTGTTTAGGTAGCTAGCACACCCATGGCAAGCACATGTACTTACACATTCCTGCAATGTAGCAGGTTACTGACTGTGTAGAGTAGGGTGGATGCATCACTAATATAAACCTTGCACACATGAATGCGCAATGTGCATGGCAGACAGCACAAGGCAGGCTGCCATGATGTATTGTGTGTAAGGCTGAAGGCAGGATCAAGTTGAATACACCCACAAACACTGTTCACTTTTACAGGCGCTGTGGCCTGAGTAGCGGCCACAGGAAATTGTGGGTACACTGGTGATCTGGGACAATGTTGGTGCAATGTGCACAGTAGTGCTGTGAATACATGAAAAAATATTATACCTGGCCAAGATGAAAAGAAGTGCCAAGCTGGATGTGTACCTCAACTCAACATTTATGCACTGCCAGGGCAGCCCAGGCCAGCAAGCTATGTAACTGTGTTGTATTGTGTGGTATGACACATCTAGCATTGAACAACACTGACATATGTCCAATTTATTGCAGAGGACGAAACCACTCCTCCTGACCAGCTGCCTGTCCAGGAAGACTAACCTGCTGCCAATGATATCCTACCTCAATTGATTATGACACTTTCCAGCAAATCCTGGATTGCATTGTCTCACCTTCTCCGTGTGTGAGGAGGGAGGGTAGGGGGAGACAGTTTCATCGGGTCTCCAGAGGAACCGCCAACAACCCAACCTACCCCATCAGCAAGTCCCAGACCCGACCTGAACTACGAGGACCCACAGGTTGTATTTCAATGACAAGCGGTAGGAGTCCAGTGGCAGATGTTGGATGAGGTCTGGATAGGGATGGAAACTATTGCAGGCACCCTGGAGGGAGTCTACAGGTGCCTCAGTCCCAATAAGGACACCTCTGATGCAATTAGAGGCACCTACACTCTGTTCCAGTGATAGGAACAGTCCCTGGCTGACATCGCTGTTGTCATGAGGCAGAGATAACAACAACAGCCTGCCAATTTGTCACCAGTGAGGTTGCCACGCAGCTGGGGCCATACGTAACATCCTACCATCCATGGTGTGGAAGCAGGACTTCTATAATATAACGATGGGTGCCATCTGCCGTGATGTTGTTGCTGTGCTGACAACCAGCAGGCCCTTCTCAGCACTGTGCTGCCTTCCTTGTTGGCACAGGCAAATGCTGCTATGGACAGGGGAGCCATATCTTCAGCCCCTGATGTGTGTGTGTGTGTCTCAGATGCATCATACACAACCACCTGTCATGAGGAGTTTGCAACATATATATTGTGAATAGGTTTTGGTTTTGTATTATCAATGTGTTTTTGTAAATTTTTGGTTATACTGCACACTGTATATATCCACACTGTAATATTGTAACCACGCATGAAAATTAGCAAACCTGAAAGCACCCTCTAGGAGATGTATAAGGAAAAATGCAAATAAGCAACAGAGAAGATAATAGAAATCTTTTGTCCAATAATAATTAAAGTTTTATTGTTGGCTAGTTTACTGTTTGTCTCCATCCCTCACAAGTTACTCATATTAGTTGTTTAACTTCCTGTGGCCCATGACATGAGAGGGTTATTTGGGCAACCCCCTGTTTCTGACAATATATGCACAAATACCACTACCACCCTCAGGTGGGGCACACGGCACATCAGAGGAGGAAGAAATTGATTTCCTCTCTTTCTGGCGGAGAACATCTGTCTGTGGCCCAGGGCCAGTTTTCCTTTGGACCTGTGTTGAGTAACATGCCTTCACCCTTGTCACCTGGCAGTGTCTACTTTGTGATTGCCCACCTGTTTCTCTTATCCATTTGTGAACTGTCAATGTGGCCTCCCTTCTCTAACAGCAATTTGGATCTCCTACTCCCCGCCCTCCAAATAATGATGCACAGGTCACTGCAGCGGTCAGTGGATGACGAAAGACAAATGGTGGTACAGGCCGCCACGGCCGGCAATGAGACCCAACAGCAAGAAATACACACATTGGCAAGTTTGAAGCCCACACACCTGACATACATCCACAACACTATAAAACACGCACAGACACACCCCACAATCCTTTGCATCGCCAATAGGAGAAGCCAGACTGACAACACTACAAGCAGACGCTGAATGCAACAACACACAACTCACACACCCAACCACACAACAGCACCCTCACCAATATCCACACAACACACCACCCACAACACACACCACGGCACCCCCTAAGCACCCACGCTTCACAGAAAGGGAGCTAAGAACAATGGTGGACGAGATACTCAAGGTTGAGCCATAAATATTCAGGGCACAGGTCCAGCACACACCCATCGCCAGGGAGATGGAGTTATGGCAGACAATAGTCAACAAGGTAAACGCAGTGGGAAACAATCCACGCACAAGGGATGACATCCGCAAGAGATGGAACGACCTGCATGGAAAGGTGAGGTCCATGGCATCCAGGCACCACATGGCTGTCCAGAAGACTGGTGGATGACCCCCAACTATACCCCCGAATACACTGACTGGGAGGAAAAGGTACTGGCCATCCTGCACCCTGAGGGCCTCACTGGACTCACTGGAGGAATGGACTCGGGTAAATCATCTACAATTGCCCCATATCTACCACACCTGTAATGCATGCACCTCCACACCCTTCCAACTACCACCAGTACCTCTACCCGACCCAGGCCACAATCACTACATCCAGTCACCCTGCATGCCCACAAACCCACCAAAAGACCCACATCGCTCCCCCTGTGCGCAGCCTCCTACCCCTGCATGGAATCACAATGGCACTACACCACCCACAATGCACCTCCACATCCCATGCTAAATGAAATGGCAACCCCACAATAGGTCCCTGCATGGCCCAACAGGGGAAAACCTGCACAAAATAGTCCTTCCCTGTGCACCCGATCCGAATGTGTAAACGGAACATACATGTCCATTTCCCCCCACAGGCACCACCACCCATGCCACCCTGACGGAACCGACAAGGAGTTCCTGCACCCCACATCTAGACAGAGGCACCACTAAGGACACCTGTGAGGGTAGTATGGACAGTGAGGAATACCCTGGCCCATCACACAGCCCCGGACTGTCACCATCCAGCAGCCCCACCCAGGACACGACTGACACCCCTACCACCTAGCCACCAACATCAGCTCTGGTCAAACAACCCCACACCAGTGTAGTCAGGCCACAGACTGGTGTAACCCAAGGACAGAGGCCACAGTCACCACCGACCAACAGGCAGGATGACGATGGACCCAGTACAAGTGGTACTGCCAGACCTGTGCAGGGGACACAGGCACAGGGGGCTAGGCCCAGTGGGAGCGCATCAGTGGTGCAGGGGGAGGCCAAAGGATGGATGCTGCAGTCCAGGAGGTGATCTCTGAGGTCCTGGGAGCATACCACCATACTCAGGACAGGATGGGCCAGATCATGGCCATCCTGAACCAGAATCAAAGGCTGCAGATAGCACACCACCAAGAGGCCATGGAGCAGTGGAAACAGCTCAATGCCACCATGGCCGCCATTGCAGGGGCGCTGCTGCACCACTTCCCAACCCAGCCTCAGACCCCCACAAACCAGGAAGCCCCTACCACAGACCACGATACAGACCAGCCATCAACATCAGCAACAGTAACTGGACTGGTGCAACTATCTAAGGACACACAAGAGACCAGCACCCCTACCCGTACAGTTCAACAACAGGCCTTCAAACTGTCCCTTGGGCCCAGATATGGTACTGGTACACCTGCCAAGACCAAGGCACCGTCAAAGAAGTGACTCTGACATGAACTGTCTCCCAAGTGTGCCACTGAACCACAATCCCCACCAACCAATACCAACTCCACAACTTGCAAGGGACAGATGGACACATTACCACAGCCACCAATCGCTGAGACCATATAGCCAATATGGACATCAACCATAAGCCCACTGCCAACACTGTAAAGAGCACCATGGCATCCCTGACACTTATTAAAACACATGTACACCAATGTTCCCTGTCATTATGTTGAATCAAATTGATGTGTGAAAGCATTTGCCACTGAAATCAAATAATCAGACCTTTATTGCAGGAATGGCACCCCACGCACAACATGGTGTGGAGTTAACAGAAAGGTCTAACTAGTTGTTCATCATGTCACATAGCAACTGAATACCTTGTTACAGTGTAAATGGCTATAGACCCAACACCCATATTGAGAATAAGTAAGACCGACAGTATGCAGTACAGACAACAACATTAGCAAACAGTACCTCTTAGTCACTGGAAGTATCAGTTGGTTCCTGGAGTGTACATCTTCCCCCTCTTCATCATCACCATCACTCTCATCCCCTCTCAGAGGAAACTGGTCTGGATATGCAACACCCTCCTCCTCCAAGAGGGGAATAGATTTCCTCACAGCCACGTTGTGCAGCATGCAGCAGGCCACCACTAGTCTACACACCTTCTCAGGGCCATAGCACAGGCAACCCCCAGAGATATGGAAGCAACAGAATCTAGCCTTCAGTAGACCTATAGTGCGCTCAATCACCCTCCTAGTACGTTCATGGGCCTCATTGTAATTTCTCTCAGCATCTGTTCTAGGAGTCCTCACTGGTGTCAGTAGCCAATACATGTTAGGGTAGCCAGAATCTCCTCAAAAGTGGGAAAAACATGACTGTAACTAACTACCCTCAGTTGCAGACAGCCTGGCTGTCAGCAATGTACAGAAAAATTGTTAGCCACACTCACCTATGATCCATCCTCTGTCCCCTTGTAGTTGTTCCATCATGTCTGGCACACTGCTGTTCCTCAGCACAAATGAAGCATGGACTGATCCAGGGAGCATGGCATTCACCTGGGAGATGTACTGGTCAGCACTACACACTAATTGAATGCTCACAGAGTGAAAGTTCTTCCTGTTTCTGTACACTTGTGCACTTATTCTTGGGGGGATGAGAGCTATGTGGGTGCCATCAATGGCACCTATCACATGGGGAATGTTGACAAAGGCATAAAAGTCAGACTTGATGGCAGGTAGTTCAGCACTTTTGGGAAACCTCACCTATGACTGCAGGTCTTGTACAAATGCATCCAGGAATCTGGACAGAATGAGGCAAAACATTGGCTGTGAAAACCCTGCACCCATGCTCACTGTCACCTGAAATGAGCCTGTGGCCAGGAAATGGAGTACAGAGAGCACTTGCACTTCAGTAGGGATGGCATGCTGATTCCGATTAGCCGGTCTCAGTGCTGGATCCAATAATGCACAAAGTTCATGAATTGTAGCACGAGTGAGACTGTAGTTGACAATGATGTGATGTTTCACCATGGTCTCCAAATCAACAAGTGGTCTGTACACAGATAGGGCCCTCCCTCGCCACATTGGTCTGTACCTAGGAGGAGTGGAGAACACTTGTGAGGTACACAAATTAATTTGCAGAAAAGTTGTGTAGATAACACTGCTGTCATACAAGTAGGTGACACATAAGCATTGTAGGATGTTAAACTGTGGTGGCATGTCCTAACTGATACATCTGGACTGTTGTGGTGAGTAAATTTTCTTTTGGCCATGCGTTTGGGGGCTGGGGTCCATAGGGCCAGCATCGGGCCAATGACCAAATAATACCTGCGTAGTAGTTAGCAAAATGTCAGCCCCCTGTCATCCAGATATGTAGCAGTGGAAGTGACCTCATACCGCTAGCGGTTGTCGTAATGGCGTAAGGCGGTGTTCACCGCCGTGCACCCATTCATTGGTTAACATGGTTGTCAGTGGGGAATGTAGGCCTATCATGATCGCCGGCGGCGGTGACAGTGCACACCGTCGTGGAGCGTACACTATTTCACCACCCCAACTTCACTTGACTCCCAGATTCCTTGCATGCAAGTACTCAACTGAGTGTGCTGCTGTGTCCTGACCCTGGTCCTTGAAATGGCATGAGACACAGTGGAAAACACCCCGACCTTCACCATGGAGGACAGGACAAACTGGTGGACGAGGTCCTACCCCTGTATGCCAAGCTATATGGTCGACCAGAGATGCAGGTGAATAGGCGGATTGGGGTGCATGGATATGTGTGATGGTGGTGGATGCCTGTAAACATGTGTGCACGATTTGTACCTGCACAGCCGTTTAATGCATGACAACCTGCGTGAGTTAGGTGCTGTAATGCTGATTCAAGTGTTTGTCCCATAGGGGATGTATGGCCAGCAGTATCACATGTGCTTATTCTGACCTCAGTGTTTCTTTCCTGTGTGTCTACTACAGGTCATCGCCCATCTGAAGAGGCGACTCTGGCACACCATCGCCAGGGAGGTGCAGACCCTGGGGGTCTACAACTGGCGGAGCACCCACTGCAGGAACACGTGGGAGGACCTGCGGTGCTGGGCGAGGAAGACCTGCGAGGCCCAGCTGGGGAAGTCCTCCCAATGAGGAAGGGGTGCCCGTCGGGCCCTGATCACCCTAATGCGCTGCATTCTGGCATTGGCATATCCAGACTTGGATGGGCGCTTGAAGGCTGCACAGCAGACACAAGGGGGTGAGTACCAAGACCATTGTATGCCTCCTTGATGGATGTCTGAGGATGCTGTGATATGTATGCTGTCTAGTGGCAGGGGCTCTAACCGATGTCATTTAGCATAATGCCCCCATGGGCAGTAAGATGATAAGCGGCAGGTCTGCAGTTCTTCAGGTCCTTCTGTAATGTTGGAGATGGATGTATACCAGGGTTGTGGCCACTAGTCAGGGGCATAGCCTTGAGTATAGCTGTAGGTGCTGCAGGTTGGTATATTTGCTGGGTGGGAGTATGTGTGAACCAGTTATGTACATCCATTCAGCTATTTACAGATTTCTCTCCTATTTTGTCTCCCCACCCCTGTACTCTTGTGTTGTCTATGTACATCAGCATCATCTGGCAAGGGAGCAGTGGCACCAGCGAGTGGGGATGCAGCGGCTCACGGTTCCAAGGAGGCAGAGTCAAGGAATGTCAAGGGGACCAGTGGGTTGGAGGGCGAGGGGAGTACCACGGGTGAGGCAACTACCAACTTCACTTCTTTCTTGTGCATGGTTGGGTATGTGGGGCTGGTGTGGGCTATTGCTCAGGTAATAGAAGATCCTGTTGTGAATTTGTGTAGCATTTAACCACATTTGCCCCATCAAGTGTGGGATCGATTTGGTACAAAGTAACTTGTCACACCTCAATAAATCTCACAGACAGGGGGAAGAGGAGTAAGGGTTTGATGAATGGATAGGAAAGGGGATCTGGGGAAAGGTGTGACAAAGACAAACACAACACAACAACAGTATTCATCAGGGCGATGAGAAACACATCATCATCATCAATCTGTTGTGGAAGAAAATGAAGAAATGGGTATGACACAGTGCAATTAAATGCATTGCAAACAGTAATTCTGCCCCAGAGACACAAGGTAAAGATATCTAAATGTCCTGTCACCCAGGTTTGAAATGGAGGAGTGAATTGAAGTCACCCAGTGTCTTTAAAATGTGATTGTGAAAAGAAAAAGTATTCTATATTGCCAAATTGGGCGGTGCATCTGTATTCTCCTCAAAATGTCTGTCACTCTTGGGTGCCTGTCTCAAGACTGGTCTAGTAGGTAAGCAGGAATGTTAAGCTCATCTTTCGCTTTTTGTTTGTGTAGGAGAGGAGAAGGCCTGCAGATTGTAAAACAGAAACTGTATTGTAGAGTCAAGGAGAAGGACAGAAGGAAGGTAAGCTTCATGAGGGGTGTACCAAGAAGACTCAGAGGCAGAGCAAAAAAACAGGAGGACTCAGAGTCTCACTTTTGCCACCAGTGAAACACAGACACTCATCAGCATTTCCCAAATCAACGCACTTCTCTCCATTCCACATAGCTGAGTACAGGCCTCAGAGCCATGGTTTACATTTTCAGTTGATAACTCCCTTCTTTTAGCTGTTGGGGTAGTCCCGTCTTGAGTTCTTCCATCCTCCTCCTGATTCCAAGTAACTCCGTCCCAGCCCGGGCGCAATCAAGATAGACGTGTAGTGCACTGCTGTTGAAGAACAAGGAGAGAAACAGAATTGCTGTATTGTGTAAAGATTTGTGTTTGTTAACTAAAGTAACTGGTCTGGTCTCTGAAGGACCCAAAAAAAGGAGTGGACTACACAGGTAATTTTACTTAGTAAGTATGTAAAGGTCAATCACCTTCAGGAAAAATGATGACCCATCAGGCACCACAGATTGATCAACGTTTACTATTGATCATCAATCACTCATTGTTGCATGGAGGTGGAGCTAACCTCAGAAGATGGCAGCAGCATAGAGGAGTAGCTGTGGACCGGCCCTCAATGAATCCTGCACACTCTGGTGCCACTCCCGGTACAGCAATGCAGCAGGAGCAACAGCAGACGCTGGAGGACTGATTTGACGTGGGAGGGTTGGTGGCAGCCCCTCCGCCGGGCGGTCAGCAGCAATAAAGACACAGTGAGCCATGACGAAGTCGCTGCCTAAGATGGTGGGCACAAGGCAGCGCTGAACAAACAGACACGTTTGCCGGATACAAGCGGCAGATGCGGCCACTGTGCTGGCACTCCAACGGTTGCAGCCACAAGGAGGGAAGAAAGTATCAGGCCCCTGGGACCCACCGGCGAATAAACGTGACATCGACGTGCACTGAAGGGAGTGGAACAGGCCTAAGGAACAGCGGCCCTCCCACCTCTCCCCCACCTCATTCCCCACAGCGGCCGATCCAAAAGCAAAGCACGTGGGGGTGAGGGACCGTCATCACACAGGAGGTAAGACATGTCTGGAGTGGTGCACGACGAGTGTGG
Organism: Pleurodeles waltl; assembly: GCF_031143425.1. Lineage (NCBI taxonomy): Eukaryota > Metazoa > Chordata > Amphibia > Caudata > Salamandridae > Pleurodeles > Pleurodeles waltl. The sequence continues at coordinate 970,751,818 of NC_090444.1, forward strand.
CTTTCTAGGAGCGGGCGTAATGAAAAATGCTATTAATGGTGGTGAACTCACCACTGAGATCTAGGAGGTGAGGGAGAGGCAACGGGGGGCGATGCTGGGTGAGGGGGCTGCATGCTGAGAGAGTGCCTTACTCACAGTGTAAGCAGGGACGGCAGACGCACCCACCCACCAAAACGACGGCAATGCTGTGCCTCAATAGCACACTTTAAGGGGCTTGAAGCTTCTGGTACTTCATGGAGGAGTATCACTCTACACTGTCACTTAAGCTGCCACTCCAGCACCTGTACATATGTGGCCATTCTAGCACTCTGAGATGGAAACAGAAAAATGGGGGCCCTTTCTCGCCGAGGCGCAACCGGATGCTGGCCAGAAATTCAAGGTGAGGGACAGACAGGGCAAGTGCTGCATAACTGTGAGCAGCTCCCCCCAGTGGAACCAAGTGAGACTGAGAGTGGTGAAGACAATTGAAGACAATCGGGCAAGCAGGGGCTAGCCACCTGACTAGGAAACTGCGAGGTTAGCAATAGCAACCAGAGACGGTTGTGAAGACGCACAGGCAGACGGTTTGGAACCCCAGAGGCCCCAAGAGGCAGGGGACCTGAAAGAATCGCTGGGACACCGGAGTTCCTAACGGCAGAGAGGGGACCAAATTTGGTGGCAAGAGTTTCCCACCCAAACTGCGCCGGAATATGCAGACTAGAACCAGTCATACGCTGTAGAATGATCCTAATGGAGAAATAACGCCCTAAACTGCAGGAGTCATGTGCAGTTAGCCCAGAAAACGGGCAGGGTGTCAGAACAATGACGCCGCATATGGCAACCAAGCCGCCCTAAATGCAAGACACCTTACAGAAGATCTTAGAGGCGATTAAAGACTCTAAGAACACCTTAAGACAGGTGATAGGGAAAGGGTCGGCTGAGCTGGACCATCTGAGAACTGATCACCAGAAGGTGACGGATAAGGTGGAAAACACAGAGGAAGAACTGAACCAGCTGGGTATGTCGCACTGGGCACAACAAGCTCAACTCGCCTACCTCACAGTCAGAGTACAGAGACTGTAACACAGGGCAGAAGACGCAGACGGCCGAAGCCGGCGTAATAACGTACATATCATAGGACTTCCGGAAGGTGTAGAGGGCACTGACACAGTGGCCTACCTGGAGCCCTGGATGACAGAGCTTACGGGCAAGCAACAATTCACAGCATTCATTGTGCTGGAAAGAGCACACAGAGTCCCGGCCAGACCTCCTGCACCAGGAAGACCCCCGAGATCGGTTGTGGCCAAGCTGATGCACTACAAGGATCTGGACTTACTACTTCAGAGAGCACGTGAAACAGGTCCCTTTGAGGTGGAGAACAGCAGAGTCAATATGTTCCCGGACTACACGACAGCAGTGCAGGCCAAAAGGGTGCCCTATACGGAAGTGAAGAAGGCCTTAAGAATGGAAGTAATTCAGTACGCCCTGTTATTTCACTCAAAATTAAAGATAATATGGGACAGCCACATCCGTTTTTGCCTGAGCCTAGAGGAGGCCTGGGCCTGGCTCGAAACATATAAAGCCGGAAAGGATGACATGGGACCGCATTAATCCACCACGCCTAGATGCCAGAGAAAGAGACACTGTTCCAGCGATCAGCCCCACAACAACAGAGTGGTTAGGCCAACACAAATGCAAGCAAGTCAGGGAAAACGTGCAGCGATTGGGACAGCGGCGTCCCTGGCAGAGTTGCTCACGTCAGACAAAGAGAAAAATGACCACACAGATGCCCATGAGATAGAGGACTCATCTGATCATGAGTCAGTTGCAAGCCTCCTTGACGATCTCTCGAATGTGACACCTCAGACAGCAGAAGACATTCTTTAGGAGATGTTATCTTACAGCATTGTAAACAACTCCTAATACATGAGCGGCAACCCGCATACAGATTTGGGCTGGTCTGGACACCATCGAAAATCAACGCTATTAAGACATCACATGGCGACAACACCCCCCCATTCGCCCTTGGACTACTCCAGCAGGGTGAAGAGGATGGCCTGTCACAGACTGGCATCACAGGTTTGGGCGGTCGGCCATTGCCGCACTGCCCTTGGGAGGGGGAGTTGGGGATGGAATAGTCCTGTTATTGTTATTGTTGATGCCCAAATATGTGATTGGTGTGTGTGGTTGGGATTATGGGTGTTGGAGGGTGATGGGGGGCCCCGGGTCAGGGCATATAATAGATCCATGATGCATACTGTTACTACTCTTAAATTGATGTCCTGGAACGTACAGGGGATGGGCACCACATCAAAGCGCCATAACATCCTGACATACATGAACACGAGAGGAGTCCACATTGCTATGTTGCAGGAGTCACACCTCACTAAGGTGGAAGATGATCGCTTCCATAAACATTGGCAGAGGCAATTGTTTGCGTGGGGAGCATTGGTGTGGGCAGGAGTACCCTCTCTGGAAGTTGAAGGCGGGATGCCAGAACTGCGAAGTGGGGCTCTAAGTTCCAGCCGTCTGGTTTTCTCAACAATCCACCTCTTGTATTTTGAAACATCCTCTTCAGAGAATGAAATGAAAGTGGGAAGAATTTTTTGTAGCATGTATCAAGTAGGGTGGCACATATGTGCTCTTTTGACAACATAATGTCATTTTGCAGCCTTGCATTACAAGTCAAGCGATAATTTAGGATCTCAACCAAGGCATTGCTTCTGGGTTTTCGCTTATATCGCTAAATTTGAACCTTTCAGACACCTTCTTTAGCTTGTCCTGTAGCGGATGCAATAGCGGGATAGCTTGGCCTGCCATACTGTCTTCCTTGCTAACTTCCTGTGTGAAAACCTCAAATGGGAGTAGCATCTATGTCAGGCATTTGGCTAGGCCCCATTTGTACGCAACCAAGGTCATAGCTTTCCCAATTACATCCCCTCCTCTTTGAATGACATAGACATTGATCTGTCTGTACTGCTCAACAGATGGTGCAACAACATATTTTAGGTCGAGCTCCAGTGTGTTGGCACCTCCTATAGAAGGGCTTCAGCTGCTCTTCTATTAGCATGCTAAATAATCTGCAACTGTTTCCGGGCTTTAAAAGAATGGCTGAAATGAGTACAGAGTCATCTGCAGATGGTCAGTATTTAGATGAATGTGTCTTCTTTTTTTAGAAACTCTTGCACAACCAGGTTGATGCAGTGCACCAAACACAGGATCCTGAAATCCCCACTGTCTGACATGGCTTTGACTATGTTAGTGCCATTGTCCGTAGGAACAAATCAAATTTGGAAACCTCTGGGTCTCAGCCATTCAGACACCTTGCTGCTAAATTTGTCCAAGATGTTTGCAGCTGTATGTCATTTCTCCATGGCAAACATGGCTGCTGTTGCATGCCACAAAAGGCTTTTAAAACTTTCTTCAGGACCAAGACCTGTAGATTGCTTTTGCTTACTTTCGCAAAAGAGATCCATTGTACAGTAATGCACATGTAATCAGTCACCTGACAACTAGTCCACATGTCTGTCATCAGGTGGATAGTGTGGGCAACACTTTGCTGCAGAAATTGTCCAACCAAAAGCAGCACATCTTGACGCAATGCAGGAACAGCAACTCTGACAAAATAGGTTCGACTTGGAACCTCACATTTTGGGCAGATGGCTGTTATGAACTCTAAGAATCCCACTACTTCCACAAAAGACAAGCATTTGCAATGCAACGGGTCGCGCATTTCTCTGACTTAGAGCTATTAGCAGTTGTAAACTCCCAACCGGAGTTTTCTTGCATCATTATATGGAGAAAAAAAAGAGTGCGATCGTGCTACTACAGTTCACTCCTAGTGAAACCTATTGGCAAAAGTGCAATGATTTACGTAACTGGCAAAAGTGCAATTAACTTTGTAACAGGGTCAATGTCATGCAAAGCGCTCGACTTCTGCCCAGCGAGATCGCGCTGCGAAAAAAGAGAAAAAGTAGTCCACAAACCGGACCGAAAACAGCAAGCCTTGTATGTTTTCAGTACTTGGTCGCTGTGCTCAAGGAAGGCTAACCACTGGAAAAGGCATGACGTATGCATGCCTTCCACTAATGAAAGCAAGCAGATTTTAAAAGGCAAGCCCACGAACAAATGAAAGACACTGACGTGACATGGACGGGGCTCTGAGCCCTTTTCTAACTACTACAGCGTCTCGCAAGCGATACGCACGCGCAAAAGCATGCTAGCGCAGGCTCGACCCTAAAAACGGGCAAAGTATTGTAGAAAAGCACACACTGTTACATGTGTTGCTACACTTTGCAGCCATGACACATGCATGGGAATAGTGCCATGAAGCAGGAAAGCTCATCCCATCACCACTCTCTTTGTAATCACACTGTAATATGGCTTTATGTCACTCCCTGTCATCTCACACAAGGGTGTTTTTAAAGGCTTCTTGAGTGCGTATCGAGTTTAGAAAAAAAGGAGGCGTGTATGTAATTGTTTTTTTGTCTGCTGAATACAGGACATTAGAAGTATCTGCTCCGAGAGGAGTGTTGCGCTTTGTTTGCGAAATACTTGAGTATTTTGTCACGCCTGGATAAATAAATAATGTTCCTGCTCGAAGCCTCTTCTCTGCAACTTAAAGTGGCTCAGAATGTTAGCAGCGATTTATTTATCCACCTTCTGTGTGGAGACTTTCCCTGATTAATTGCTTTCTGGGAATTTCATGCTGCTAACTAATGTCAGAGTGAATTGCCGCACAGACTCTTCTATGTTTTGGCCTGGTACGAAGGGGTCAGTGGTCCTCCGACGGCTACACTCTGTCGAGTCGTTCCTTTGCTTTGGAGCCTGTTTGCTATTCTTGCAGCCAGGCCTGGCGACAGCCTGCTCGGTTTCCCATCTCGTCTAATTGGGATGCTGAAGCAGCAGCGAGCACACGATTTAGCTTAAATCACGCCGTCGTTCCTGCGACGTCCCCGAGAAATGCTGTAAGAAAGTATTAAAAAATGGAGAAAAAAATTAGCGCAATCGTGCTGCTACAGTTCACTCGTAGTGAAACCTATTGGTAAAAGTGCAATTATCTACGTAACCGGCAAAAGTGCAATTAACTATGTAACAGGCTCAATGTAATGGAAAGCACTTGACTTCTGCCAAGCGAGATTTCGCTGCGAACAAAGATAAAAATGCTGTGTCCAGGAACCACAATATTATCCACAAACATACAGTGCTAAAAGTAGCCCATCTGCGTGTCACCCTTGCAAAGGGACCATGCCACAAGAAAGAGCTAGGAAACAAAATGGACGTGATGCACTGCAAATGTGAAGTAAATGCCAAGATGCGGTGCCCTAAAACAGCAGCTATGAATCAAAATTAACACAGTGCACTAAAACTGCAATGTAAAAGCCAAGATGCAGCACCCCCCAAACATCCGCTATGAATTAAAATAAACACCGTGCACTGCAACTGCGATAGAAACACCAAGACTTGGCATCCCAAGCAGCCACTATGAAAGAAAATTAATATGGTGCCCTGTAGCTGTGATGTAAATTCCAAGATGCAGTGTCCCCAATGTGGTCGCTATGGATAAAAATGAATGTGGTGAGCTGCCTCGTAAGGCAAATACCAAATATGCTAAATATGCTAAAAAACTGTGCGATCGCGCTGCTACAGTTCACTCGTTTTGAAACCTATCGGCAAAAGTGCAATTATCTACGTAACCGGAAAAAGTGCAATTAAGTATGTAACAGGGTCGATGTTATGCAAACCACTGGACTTCTGCCAAGTGAGATCACGCTACGAACGAAAGATAAAAAGTAATCCACAAACCTGTCGGGAAACAGCGAGCCTGGCATGTTTTCAGTACTTGGTCGCTGCGCTCGAGGAGGGCTAACCACTGGAAAAGGCATGACGTCTGCATGCCTTCCACTAATGAAAGCAAGCAGATTTTAACAGGCAAGCCCACAAACCAATTAAAGGCACTGACGTGACGTGGACAGGGCTCCGAGCCCTTTTCTAATTCCTAAAGCGTCTTGCTAGCGATACGCATGTGCAAGTGCATGCGACACAGGCTCGACCCTAAAAAAGGAGGTCCAGCACTAACATTTTTGCCAGCTTCCCATTGTACAAAAGTGCAGCTGAATGGTTATGGCCATAGGGGCCCATCAATGACTAAACAGGCCCATAATAGTAGCCTAGATCTTCTTCTTTTCTGGGGCCACTGATGCAGGCAACTTTCAAGAAGTAGGTTGTGGTAGACACAATGTGCATAGTGGGGCAGTCACTGTATGCTGTGATGTCTCTCTCTGACTCTGATGCTTCTTGTGCCATTGTGAAGGCGGGTGATTCTGGTGCACTGCTGGGGACAGGACTGATGTGCTTGGGGATGTCACCCTCTTCTTCCTCACTTCCCACAGTGATTTGATTAGTTGTACTTGTTTCCCGGCTCTCTTCACATTCACATTCACCTCCACAAACATTTTCAGGAATTTTTTTAAGGTGCTTCTTCCACCGGACTGCATGTTTTTTTTTTCACATGAGTTGTTTGGCCATCAGTACCATAATATGGAGTAGGCTTACCTCAACGAACACAATTTGAGCATATTGCAATGTTCTTTTCCTGTTTGTTAATGTAAAAAAGTCCCAAACTGTGAAAAAGTACAAAAGTACTTTATTAGTTGGCCACTGACAGTGCTTAAAAAAAACTAGGGTTAGGTGTGTGTGTGACATTGATTGTCTTTCTGCAGTGCATACTACTACTGAGGAAGGGGTTGGTGCAGGTCTCAGCTGCGGCTTTACAAATATGGGAGCTTGGGGAGCTACCTGTGCCAAATCTCTCTGAGCAGGTTGAACAGTAATGTCAGACTCCTCTGTGCCAGCTTCTACAATGACTGGCTCATCGTCATCATCCTCCTCATCATCCCTTTCCCTGATTCAAAAGGCTTTCAGGAAATTTACTGGCATCTCCCAGACTCTGCCAGGGTCCACTCCATGTCCCTATCATCATCATCAGAAGTGGTGCTTGGACAAGATGGTGGAGTAGTTCCCTTCCTTTTTCTTGCTGAAGATCTGGGAGTCAATGATTCTAAAAGAGGAGGGTTTGCTCGGCAGGAAGCACGACCTCCTGTTCTGCTCCAATTTCAGGAAGAGCTACTATTGATGACTGCGGCCGCTGTCCACTTTGCTCCATTTTCTGAAACGACTGGGTACTACTTTGTGAAAAGGACAAATCCAATTCAGTGTCGCTGCTCATGGCATCACCATGATTGTAGTGACTGCCTCACTGACAGACATGGTCTTGGGCATAGGTTGGGATGGTGCTGTTGATGCAATAGTGCTACTCCCAGGTTCCTCCCTGGAGGCCGGTGTGGCAGGCACACGTCTCCCAAAACATATTGCAGTCAGCACACCACTGGTGGACAGCTGCTTCTTCATTGACTACTTTGGAATTAACTTCTGTTGGGCCATCTTAAAGCTCTCAGTTGGCAGTGGCACTAAGCTGCACAAGCGGAAGAGATTGTCCGACTGAAATCACTGTACCGGCTATCTCTGTGGCAGTACTGTGGCTTTCTCTTAAAAGCAACCAAGAAAAATGTGTAGTTAGTGAACCATGGCATTGTTGCAGGTTGAAATAGTACAGACAAATGCAATATTAATTATTAATATTAACATTTCATTTCAAATCAGGCAACTCAACATATTAATATAGCTCTTTGCTTTATCTCCATCTATTTTAAAGGAGACACCTGTGGTAGTCAGAGAGAGAAAAATGGGCACATAGAATAATTCTTAAAAACCCTGTGGCAGCAAGGAGCAAGGTGATCTAGGGGAAATGGAATAATCATTTAAAAAATGAATGATGCTGCTGATGCGTCTGCAGTGCACTGCAGCAAGGGTGTCCAGGAGGAAATGGAATTATACACCTAAATAAACTGAATGCTGTAGCACGCCTGAGCCCTTACGGTGGATGGATGGATAAAGGCAAAATGCAGAATTAAAGTAACTGAAAGAATAAAAAAATTAAAAATTTAAAAATCTAAAATAAAAATTAAAAAAATACAATAAAAATAAGAAATTAAAATTCTACAAAAAAAAAAAAAAATTGAACAAATGATCAATAATTGCCAATGTTTGTATGGGAGGACGAGAAGAAAGAAACCTACTGTGTGAGGAAAGGAGGTGCAAAATAAAAAATGCAAAAAGAGAAGGAAATAATATAAGCAATGTAATCAAAATCATAATATTTTAATATACATATACTACAATGATCCCAGAGTATATTATTACATTTTATCACAATTATCCATGCAAGCCTATGGCAAAGGCACACTGGCTAGATGCAGAAAATGGCTGCCAGCCCCATGGTCAAACAACAACAGTGAGCAAGGAGGCATGGGGAACAAAGAACACATGCAAGCCTATGGCAAAAACACACTGCCTGGATGCACAAAATGGCTGCTAGCCACATGGTCAAACAACAAAAGCGAGCAAGGAGACAAGGGGAACAAAGAACACATGCAAGCCTATGGCAAATGGCTGGATGCACAAAATGGTGGTCAGCCACATGGTCAATCAACAGTAGCGGTAAGGAGGCATTGGGAGCAAAAAACACATTCATGCCAATGGACATAGACTACACAAAATGGCCCCTAGCCACATGGCATGGAGAACAAAGACAAATGGTGGCCAATGCAAGCACACACACACACACTGGCCAGAAAAAGGAGGCATGGTGGTAACACTGAAGAAAACAGTAACATTAATTCAGCAATGCAGAACATGGCTACAAAAATTTAACAGCAACACACATCATTCTATGCCATCAAATATTACCCCACATATACACTTTTTGCAGAAAGAAATGAAATGCAAACAATAGCCAGCATTTATTATTTGATCCAATGCCACCCAAATCCGAAATGAAGTTTTAAAACTTTTAAAATCAAACACCACAGAAACATTTCTATTATGCACTGATGACTAATACTAGCTAGACGGCCTGTTGGGAGTCTAGGCCCAATAGTAAAATAAATGAATATTGCAAATGTAACAAACATGGAGATAAGGTTATTGAGCTGTGCAACCATTTCTGTTTACAAAAGATGAAAACCAAGAACATGCAAAAAAAATAGCTTGGCTCCTACTTAAACCCAAGGCAACCCACCACAATGAAATTAAAAAATCAAATTAAAGTACAAAGAAATACTGCTGCATGCCCAAGCAAACCAAAAACACCCTTATACAATAGTTTTTTAACTTAGTTGTGTGATATCACAAAAACAAAGACTTTAAATCCAAAGTTATATATCCAGCAGACAAAGAGAGTGATACTTTCACCTCGAGATACAAGAGAAAAGTGATGGGGAGATGGACTCTCTGGGGCACTTTCTTCCTGTTGGATTTTTTTTAAAAGGCTTCTCACTCTAAAAAAGAGTCCATTGGAGAAGAAAATCCACTCCAAAACCTCTTTTTGACTTGATTTAGCAGCATCTCGACAGAAAATCTACTTGAGGTGCGCTTGTGCTTGCGAGTGGCATTGTTTTTATCACCATCGCGGTTGGAAAAAGTGTGAGCTAGCAGTATGAGAATATCGTGGAGCTCATGAGCGAGTGCCAAAAACAACAATATTGCGTGAGTGAACAGAAAACAAAATTCCACTTCACGCTGGATGCCAGAATTCGGGAACTCTGTGCCACTCCGCGTAGCACAAAGTGTCCGAGTTCCGAAAACTCTACTAGCTGAGTTTTGCACCTGAGCCTATTGATGAGTGGACTAAGTAGACCATGGTGGGTGCTCTATCCCTAAAGACACTACCTGCTACCTAAAAGGAGTTATGTTTCATGGAGCCATGGACAAATATACACAGGCCAAGTGGAATAGTTTATGTGAACCCTTATGTGCATCTAAACTAACTGTTTACTTAAGGTCACAAGCATGAAGTGTAGCAATTAGCATTCAGTCAATGGCAAGGGTGAATGAAGTTACAGCACAGGTGAGGAGCACCTCCACGGATACTAGCCAGCAGTCACCACTGCTGTGACAAAATAATTGTACACGGGTGAGTGTTTAAGGGGCTGACATCAGTGTGTGAGCCATATCCTTTTTGAATACTGACAATTGCTTGATATGATCATCCATATAACTCATGTAGCACAACTTACACACACACACTGCAACAGTGTGGGAGTACATGTTTTGGGCTGTGTGTTCATTCACAGCAAAAGTGCCACTTACATTGTAGAATCATGTTTGAGGATCCCTTAAGGGAATCCATTGCAAACTTGACAGGATCTTCTTTGTAGGTATTTCACCTACTCATACATGTAAACAAACACTGCATAGAAACTCCACAGCATGTGTGCCTAACATAACCTTACAATATATATCAACTCCAACGGAATAAATCATTAAGCAGTTGTAAAAGTAGAAAACATACTTTATCAACATCCACATAACGCCTATAAAATCTTTACCTAACTGTACTACCTTAGCTTACTTATCCTATGTAGAAATATTCCTAAATTAAACTATGCTAACTATCCTACACTAACCTATCTAAAAACTAATTTAACCTACCTAACCTTAACTTATACTTCTCTCCATACATAGAACCAGACATGTTAGATATCAACCCTCACACCCTTACTACTAATTTTCACACAATAACAACATAAACTACACCTATACCCAAACTAACTAAACATTTAAATCTAAACAATTATATATTTTTTGCATTTTTATATAAATTGTTGTATTTGTTTTCAACATATACTAGACATTCCCCCCTTAGCAACCTACCCATCCATATCCCCCCCAACAACAAAACAGCAATAAAATCATGTAAATTACTCGTACTAAACTAAATTAACCTATCCCTATGCTAATAACTAACCTAACCTAAGCTAGGCTACTATCCTAAACTATTAAACTACATAATAAAAACAGAGGAAGGGCAGGAAGTAAAAATGAGGCCTAGATCTGGGCAGTAATCCGCTACATGGACTGCTTCAAAGTGTTTATCATCCTCATCATCATGTCCATCTGCTGTTCCATGCCCGCAGCATTTTCTTTAGTTCCACAAGGTCATTCACTGCCTGTTGCTCACACACAAAAGGCTGTCCTGGTATTGATGTCTGGGTCTGTGGTGCCTGTGTGGTTGGTGCTAAAGATGGGCCAGGAACTGCTACGTCTTCCCCACCATTGTGCACATTGGCTGCCTGGCTGGTGCCTGCCTTTTCTGTTTCTTGGTGCCCCTGAGGTCCTGAGCTCCAGGTCCTGGCCACCTTCACCCTCAACATACATCAGGCCCATCCTGTTGTATGCCTGTGAAACATGCCTGAAATGGCAGTACCTCTCAAAATGGATCCCATAGGCCTTTTCCTCAGCGGGCATCATGTTGTCTGTTGGAGAGGATGGAAATATGAATCAGTCAAAGCTGAAGCTGTACATGTTGTAATCAATAATAGGCTTAAGTCAACAAAAACATCTCATGTGGCACGCTCTGACAATAACTTTAATTTTGTAATGTAAAAATGAAAAAGACTCTTTAGAAACATATACTTCTCGGAATGTAACAATGCAAAGGTACTCATGTGTCAGGATTGCAGGTATATGAAATTGCAGTGCATTCTCAAATTCCTGTGTACACATAGTATTACTAAGACAGGTTCATATATGTGATGTTCATGTACACATGGAATGGTACGCATGGCCAACCTAGCTGCTCCCTGGGGTGTTTCAAGCAGCCTGCAAGAGGGTTGTAACATAAATGGAGGGTGGCTAGCTATTCTTCCTTCATACTGGCCTGTTAGGCATGTCTCCAATATTGACTCATGGAAATACATGGAACCATATTAAATGCCCGATATAATAAAATTCAGCAATACCATATGGCCCTATCCATGTTCTAGTGTCTACCCATACAGGTCAGATTAGGATATTATATTGATGCACATAAACGCAGACTACATCCATGTGGTGAGTGTGTGCTTGAATGTTGTAGTTCCCATATGAATGAGTATCCTGTGATGTACCTTGCATGTATTTGCCTAATTTAATCAGGGGTGACATTTATTAGGGTAAGCCAGTATGGGTAACTCCACCAGTAGTGGGACAGTGTAATGGGCTCTATGCTGACCACACAGTGCAGACATGCATGTGTAACTTTACACATTATCCTCTTACTTCACAAAATCTAGAAAGGAATGGTCACATGTTGATTATAGGGCAATTGGGCAAACAAGGGCATGAGTCGGACCGTTAACTGCATTACCATGTGTGGACTGGTGACCATTGTCATATCTGGTCATCCCTATTCTGTCTGCAAAGAGGTAGTAATTCCCACATCCTGTGCGGACCTGCAATAGAAAATTACCCTACATTGCCATATATACAACTACACTAGCAACATGCATCAAACAGGCAGAAATAAGTTGACACATTCAAAGGCAGGTTCACATAGACTTGCCATCAAACACCCTTAAGAAACCATGGCATGTTGGACATTGCTCCTCTGCCATAACTTCTCACATGTCACTGATCTGCAGCAGTTTGAGGGATGCTTAGGTACCCATGATGCTGGATGACAGTTCCCACATATAATGGTATACGTGATCTAAGAGGGGAATCCAAGTTAATGATTGCTATGGACAACCACACACAATTCCTACAGAGCACGTTAAACATTCAGCTGACACCCACTGGTGGCATTGGGATCCCAGAATGTTTCCACCTCTGCAACTCTGTATGGTTCTGGTCCATCTACAAGACAAAAACATGGTACATTGCTTTGTGAATTTAGAACATGTACACTGTGTACATATGAAGCATTGTACATTTACTTCACAAACATCTCTTAAAGTCTGCACATTGGACATGTAGTATATTGCAAAGTTTATATGGCTTAAAGATAAACATAGGTATGCCATTTTTCAGTGTTTATAGGTAATATAAGGGAACTATTGTCTCAGGTGCACAGAGTGCAGACAAAAATCCAAACCATCACTCACTGCTGCATTTTACAAGGGTGTCAGCCTTTGATGGCTATGTAAACAGAATGAATTGACAGACCACACTCTGCAAGATAAGTATTTTGCTGGTACTTTCTCAAATCAATATATGTTCTGAACAATGCTGCACACATCAGACAATAGTCATGCTTGTTTGTTGGCTTTACTTAGCTCATTACATGTCACCACTGCACAGTAAAGAAACATTGTCCATTATTGCCATGAGCAGGCAAAAATACCATGTATGTTAAACTGTTAGAGCTGCATGAAACAACCTGTCCACCCTTTGACAGAATGACATAAGAGTGTGCTCCACTGCAACATATGTGAAGGGTGGCTCACACAGTTTGGAGTCAGTAATGACCTGGCGGACCAGGTGACAACACTCCATGCAATGTGCTGGATGAGTCCCCAAGCACCTCTAAGCCTCCCCTGCACAGCATGGTCTGTTTGGGCTAGTGCTAGTGCTAAGCCACTGTGAACAGGGATTTTTGGCATGTTTTTTTATCATTACCGAGTTCACCTGTGGCATGGCATACTAACCCAACAACATATCTTACCCTTCAAGTCATAAAAGCAATAACAGATTTTCGCAAAGGAGACACAGCTACAACCTCATGGTTTATATGTGCTTGTACTGACGACATCTGCCAATCTGTACTTCAGTTAATGGACCGTTCTGTTGACACCACAGACCCGGCTCAAATGCACCAGCACCTTCTCCCAGTACTCCTTCCTCTCCAGGGTGGTGTACCCCAGGCTTACCCTACCCACCCCCTGTGGCAATCATATTGAGAAGGTAAAGTACTAGGGGCTACAGGAGGCCCCAAAACTCATCCTCCAACAGTTTTCGGGATCTGACCCTCCCTGATATATCCTTCAACAAAATGAAACACCCTTAACTACTACCTAACTTAACCTAAAAGTTCCCCCTACTCCTAACACTGCAAACCCTTATAAAGACAAACACCTAACAATACAGTGCACAAACCAATACAAAATATAATCACAAGACAATTATATGTCTAGGACACAACGGGGACAGCACAGTCACTAACAAGAACAAAAAGCACCACCAATCTCTCCAGCAACCCACAAACACCTCCACCAGACAGCACAGACCAAAAGACTGTAAGGGAAAGTGAAAGTAACTTTACACTTCTTGGTTTTCAGCATGGCAGAGCCATTGCATCATTTCTTGGGTGAACGTGTCACATTTTCTCCAAATGTGCCATTTTCTTCTGACGTATCATTGGCAAATTAGGCAATATGTGATTTATGCCCAAAACATGGTGTGGATGCGTGCCTTCCAAAAAATGCGACGGGTGCAATGCGTTACGTATAAGGCTGAGGTGTCTATTTACACTGACGCAACTAGACAATTGTGTGGTGTACAGTGTAGAGTATTGTGCAATGTAGGTAAACACTCCCAGGGATCACATGGTTCAACATTTTTGACCTGACATGCTTGACGACTTGGAATGTGTTGCATGTGTAAGTTAACAGTGCACATAAAGTGTGACTCATTGCATTAATGGTGCGGGCACTGGGACACGCAATATATCACTGTGAAATACACTGACATATTGTGAATTCGTGAGTGACTGACATCATTTATATTGTTGTGTAGCCATTTTAGTTATAGCTCCATGCACGTTATTTTAACACACTAGGCCGCTGTGCACTTTAACCTAGATATATTTTATTCAGCTTCGTCTTAATACTGGTTACAATAACCAGTTTTACGGTCTTGTTTATTTTCCGTTTATCTAACTGTTTTTGCCTAGGCCAGCACTCTGTTCTCAGCACGGTACATTGCCGGTGAACGTGGTAGAAGTGGTAGAAGTTTAGTCTCCAACATTTGTAGAAAATACACATCCTTACGTAGGGACATTTTCTCAGAACATCAGCTGTGTTATTATTAAAACACTTCCTTGTCCCTTACACGTTAGAGGGAGGTTCCAGCCAGGGAACCACGACTGTAGACTGATTGCTGAATGCTTTGCTACAGATGCTAATGCAGACCACAGGCCTTTGCTCAGGTATGGGGGTCGATGTCCTCCCAGGGGAACCTGAAAGGGTGAACTAGAGCTTAACATGCTGTGCTCAATTATAACTTAGATAGGAACTAGTCCATTGATTATAGTGACAATATGATAGCGTTGTTTTTATGCTTCACTCTTCTCGTCACAATTCTAATACTGTCATGTTGTGTTGTACTGAATATTGCAGCTCAGGCTTTGCTATCTAAGATGCGGGTGTTTTATTAAATTCAATATTAAAACACATACTGCTTCTGTTTGTCATTTGTATATGAGACTGAAATGTAAATGAGAGAACCGAATGAGACCTGATTGACCTTGACTTCGCTGAGAAGCCATATCTGTCATGCGCTCGGCTGCCCAGACATCCCTATCCTTGGATAGAGATGAGGCACTGTTAGTTAGCTGGAGCAAAACCTGGATTGGAGCGACAGGTGTCACCAGCAGTGGGTTAGACTTAGGCCCTCATTACAACCCTGACGGTAAATCCCACTTTCTGCCATGCAGAAGCCCGCCAACATACCGTTGCAGCAGCGGAATTCCGCTACAGGTATTAGGACCCACAGCTCGGAATCAGCCACAGTACAGACACTCACACAAGTCCGCCACACCAAAGGTCAGTGATAAACTGTCGATAACAAACCGACACCGTCACGCCAACTGGAATACGCCCACACTATCACGACCCACAAATCAACGCAGCAGTCTTTCAACCGCCGTAAACCATTGGCGGTACACACCGCCGCACTCAAAATACACACATATACAAAACACAACCACATTGGACAATTCGAAATACACACACCTGATACTCATACACACACCACACCCTCACACCACTATAAAACACACACCCACAAACCCTTACTACCAGAATTTTGAAACCACACCAGAGAGAGACACTACCAAAAACAACACCAGCATCCACAGAGACACAACACCATCCCTTACACAACATCCACACACCTCAAACAACACAAACCAACACATCCCCTCACACATCACAACAGACACCACCTCACACATCACCCACACCACATCATGGCACCTCAACGACACCCCAGGTTCTCTGAGGAGGAGCTCAGGGTCATGGTGGAGGAAATCATCTGGGTAGCGCCACAGCTATTCGGATCACAGGTGCAGCAGACATCCATTGCAAGGAAGATGGAGCTATGGCACAGAATCGTCGACAGGGTAAACGCAGTGGGACAGCATCCAAGAACACGGGATGACATCAGGAAGAGGTGGAACGACCTACGGGGGAAGGTGCGTTCCGTGGTATCCAGACACCAGATTGCTGTACAGAGGACTGGCGGTGGACCCCCACAACTAACAACATGGGAGGAGCAAGTCTTGGCTATACTGCATCCTGAGTGCCTTGCAGGAGTAGCAGGAGGACTGGACTCTGGTAAGGCAAATCTTTACTACTAAATCCCCCCCACCCTACCTGCATGCCAACACATACTCCCACCCTTACCCTCACACCCATCACCCCAACAACCTACAGACACCCCACCAACACAACCCACACATCCCAAAACCAAGCCCTGCATGTAACACAAATGCATGGACACCCATCACCCAAGCATGTCCAGTAGAGAGACTCACTCATGCCCCTAAATCACAAATCACACAAGGACCAAGCCAATAATGCAAGCACTGGAGTACAGGGTCACTCACCCATTGCACACAATGGCACACACAGATACAATAACTATACATTTACACCCCAAAAGGACCCCTACCCAACGTCACCGGACAGGAGGTGCCAGACATCTCCATTCCCGCCACAGAAGAGGCCCACAGTGATGACAGTAGCTCTGCACAACTGGAGCAAGATGACCAGCCCGGCCCATCAGGGACCTCAGGACAGTCTGTTCCCCTGACACTGGCACAAGCCACCACAGAGCCTCCCCTCTCAGGAAACACCAGCACAGCACCCACCCAGCGGGCCCATCCCTCTGTCCCCAGGACACGTCAATCAGCAGTGTGTCCACCACTACAGGGAACCCAGGCAAACCCACCAACCCAAGAAAAGCAGGGACCTGGGGGCAGTGGCAGTGGGCACACAGTTGAGGGGACAGAGGCACAGGATAACAGGGAACCTGGGAGGACTGCTGTGTGACAGGGGGAGGACAGGCCCAGGGAACCCACTCTCCACAAGGCACTCACCAACATCATGGGAGCTTACCATCATTCCCAGGAGACCATGGCAACGGTACTGGCCAAGTTTCAGGAGACCCAGCGGCTACAGGAGGAACACTACCTTGGGATCAGGAAGGACTTGAAGTCCATTAACACGACCCTGGTCACCATTGCAGGGGTGCTGGCATACCTTCTCAACACCAGGAGGGACACAGTGGCACAACAAGGGGCCCCTGACACTAGCCTGGACGATGAACAGCCCTCCACCTCCACCGGCGCTAGTGGACAGGAGGCACCGCCACAGGAACAACAGGACACCAGCACCCCACCCCCTGCAGAGGGAGAACCACCCCGCAAACGGTCCCTGAGATCCAGGAACAAGACAGAAAACAATGCCAAGACCCCCACCAGGAAATGAGACCCCCCTGAATGTCACCCTTCTGTCCCACTATGTCACCCTGTCCATCCTTAAACTGTCATTGCTCCACTTTCTATGCCCCTTTAGACAATGCACCTGTGAAACAAATAGACTGGACTCTGCCATGGACATTCCTCCACCATCACCCCCAACTCATTTTACAACCCCCTCCACTTATTAGCACAGGAATAAACACACTTCAATCACAAAACAATCTGGAGTAAGTCTGTGCTTTCACAAATGTGTAATTGCAAAAACTATGGAATATAGCAATGTCAATTTACTTTTTCACATACCAATGTAACACAGCTGTAGGCCAGCAGTAAACGTAGCAGAGGGCACAAAGTGGGACCCAAATCTGTGGAATGGAAAGTCAAAGTGACAAGTCAGGGTCCATACACTAAATGAAAATGACACACTTATGCTAGTTCCAACAATAGAATGAGATGTGGGAAGCAGTGGCATCTTCTTACCTGTGTCTCACTGGAAGTATTGCCTGATGATGTTATTTCGGTTGTCGATATCCTCTTCTTCTCCCTCCTCATCTTCACTGTCCACAGGCTCCACAGCTGCCACAAGACCACCATCTGGCCCATCCTCCTGCAGAAAAGGCACCTGGCGTCGCAAAGCCAGGTTGTGCAGCATTCAGCAGGCCACGATTATCTGGCACACCTTCTTCGGTGAGTAGTAGAGGGATCCACCTGTCAGATGGAGGCACCAGAATCTGGCCTTCAGGAGGCCGAAGTTGCGCTCGATCACACTCCTAGTTCGCCCATGTGCCTCATTGTAGCGTTCCTCTGCCCTTGTCCTGGGATTCCTCACTGGGGTCAGTAGCCATGACAGGTTGGGGTAACCAGAGTCACCTGCAAATGTCGAGGGACAACTGTTAGACACACACTAACCCTTAGGGACAGCCCCATACCCAGACACCTATGTCAACTGTATTGGGACCTTGGCCTGACCTATTAGCCACACACAGTGCCTCTGGAGTTTCCCCATCACATAAGGGATGCTGCTATTCCTCAAAATGTAATCGTCATGCACAGAGCCAGGATACTTGGCATTGACATGGGAGATGTACTGGTCTGCCAAACACACCATCTGCACATTCATCGAATGGTAGCTCTTCCGGTTTCTGAATACCTGTTCGTTCCTGCGGGCGGGACAAATGCCACATGTGTACCATCAATGGCACCAATGATGTTGGGGATATGTCCCAGGACATAGAAGTCACCTTTCACTGTGGGCAAATCCTCCACCTGAGGGAAAACGATGTAGCTGCGCATGTGTTTCAGCAGGGCAGATAACACTCTGGACAACACGTTAGAGAACATTGGCTGGGACAT
Organism: Pleurodeles waltl; assembly: GCF_031143425.1. Lineage (NCBI taxonomy): Eukaryota > Metazoa > Chordata > Amphibia > Caudata > Salamandridae > Pleurodeles > Pleurodeles waltl. The sequence goes on from NC_090444.1 coordinate 970,770,731, forward strand.
CCCTGATGCCATGGCCACTGTTGTTTGAAAAGACCCACTGGCCAGGAAATGGAGTACAGACAGGACCTGCACTAGAGGGGGGATTCCTGTGGGATGGCGGATAGCTTACATCAGGTTCGGCTCCAACTGGGCACACAGTTCCTGGATTGTTGCACGATCAAGTATGTATGTGACCAGGATGTGTCTCTCTTCCATTGTCGACAGGTCCACCAGGGGTCTGTACACCGGAGGATGCCGCCATCTCATCACCTGCCCCAGCGGACGTGCCCTATGGAGGAGAATAGCGAGCAGAGAGTCATCCAACACTGAAGTATCACAATGTTTAATTTTTGGAAACGTAATAAATCCGCAATGTGCTGGTATCTGTCTATATTCCCGGCCTAGATAGGTGTGACGCAGTTAACATCCATCCCATGTGGCCTTCTGAAATGGCGGCTGCCTGACCTGTAAGGTGGGACCAGGGGATATGAGGTAACTGCATGGGCGTTCTACACCGTCGCGGTGGGCGGTCAAAGACCGCGGCGCAATTCAGCATTGGTTAACATTGGGCCCTATGGGTCCCAGGAGCCAATGACGATGTACGCCGGCGGTGACGGTACGCACCGCCGCGGACGTGACCGCCATTTTCTGTCTGTTCACTCACTTGATACCTGACCTTCAACAGGAGAGGACCTACACTGCAAGTGCTGCTGTGACCGCAGTCTGGAAGCGACAATGGCTCATGTGTCTGGGGAAAGGGCCCCTGCCTTCACTTCGGAGGAGTTGGAGAAACTAGTGGATGGGGTCCTCCCCCAGTACACGCAACTGTACGGTCCTCCAGACAAACAGGTGAGTACACTGTGAGCATGCTGCATGGGCAATGCCTGTTTTGAGTGGTGTGGATGGAAGATACATGGGGTGGGGGGCTGAGGCCTGCATGTGCGGATGGGGAGTGTATGTGCATCAGGGCAAGGGTGGGAACTGGGGGGGCAATGAGTATGACAGTCCGGATGGGTAAGTAATTTCCATTACCCCCTGTCCCATTCCTCTAGGTCAGCGACCACCAGAATAAGGGTATTTGGCGTTCCATCGCCAAGAATGTCCGGACCCTGGGGGTCTACCACAGACGGAGCACCCACTGCCGTAAAAGATGGGAGGACCTGCGCCGCTGGAGCAAGAAGCCGGCGGAGGCTCAGCTGGGGATGGCCTCCCAACGTGGGAGGGGTGCCCGTCGCACCATGACCCCCCTGATGTTCAGGATCCTGGCGGTGGCGTATCCGGAGTTGGATGGGTGCTTGAGGGCATCACAGCAGCCACAAGGGGGTGAGTACACTCTCAGTCAGCTGACTCTGTGCACATTATGAGGTGTCTGGGTGGGGGAGGTGGGCAGTGGGTTCCCCTAGGCCAGGGCGAAGTTTGTAGGCAAGGTCCCTTGTGAGGCAGACTATGTGGCACCCCAACCCCACCAGTAGTAAGAGCCATCTACATCTAGTCAGGCTCCTGTGACTTCCAGGTGTGCAGCAATTGGTGTTAGGCCTCATACCCCATGGTCAGGTGAAATTTCTAGGAACTGTCAGTGCATGGTGTAGTGCAGAGGGCTGCTCCATGTGTGTTGTGTCCGCCAACGGTAGTGGTGTTGCATGCCATGAACATGTCTTTCTTCTTTCTCCCCCCCCCTTTTTGTGGTCTCCCTGTTCTTTTGTGCAATAGCATCATCAGGCGGAGGAGCACTGGCACCGGAGCAGGAGGGAGCTGCAACCCACTTGGCCCTGGAGGACGAAACAAAGGAATCTGAAGCCACCAGTGGGACGGAGGGCGAGGGGAGCTCCACGGCGGGGACAGGAGCAGACAGCAGTGACAGTGACTCCTCCTCTGATGGGAGCTCCCTTGCGGTGACGGGAACCTCTGTGGCCACCGCATCAACAGGTACAGCCGCCACCCCCCCACCAGCACCGCCCTCCCAGCAGCCCCTCAGCGTGTGTCCTGTGCCCGCTCACCCAGGAAGGCGGGTGATCAGCATAGGGAAAGGTGCGGAAGACATTGTGACGTGAAGGGTTAATTAGCTTGAGCAGGGTAGATGAGCGTGATGCCTGCTGAAACCCCCCGAACAACGTGGAAAAGTTCATGATATTATTTTCAAGCTTGTTTGTGTAGAAGACTCCGTCTCAACCTTGAGAACGAGAGTACAGGGAGAAGATGGAATGAAAACAAAGGCTGGGGAAGGGCAGAGCAGCCAAGTGGTGATAACATAGCTAGAAAATGCCAGAAAGAGATAGAATCCAAGCTTCGAGTTATTTAAGCACTGAAGTGTGGGTGAGGGATTTGAAGCTCGCAGATGGAGTTGTGAAAGCTGCCATGGCCCAGCGCTGCCTCCCTGTTTTGCTGATCGTGATGCTTGAGGGGGAGAGTGGTCCAAGCAGGTGGTAGCGGGCTTCCCAGCATTTCGTGGACTAAGTTAAGTTCCACACAGGGATGAAAGGCCTTTGTTTCTCTGCTCTATTATTATGATTGATTATTTATGCTTGCACTGTGTTTATAACCTGAAGTATTCAGCTCGTTTATATTTTGCTTTCTAAACATTGTAGTGTGAGCCTGCTGCAGTAATTGAAACATGCATTTTGGTGTGCAGTAAATCAAAGCTTATCTGAAGTATTCAACTCATATATATTTTGCTTCCTGAACATCGTAGTGTGATGCATTTTGGTATACAGTTAATCAAAACTTATATCTGTCAATGAACTCTTTGCTTATGTATATGCATAGATGCTCTTTGTAGTGTACTTATATATAAATAGATGCTTTTCATTGCTATTCTTATTCTACTATTGTTAATGTGCTAAATGCCTACATTTACCTGAAATTCTAGTAAAGCTAAATTGTATTTATAATTGGAGTGTGGTCCTTCATTGAGCGTCCTTATTGACTTATACCGAACAGGTGTCAACCAGTCACCTGGATAAGACAGCGGGCATCTCCTTCGCTTCAGGCACCTCAGGCCCTATCCCAGTCAGCCCTGCTGCCCTCACTGAGGAGGCAATTGACCTCCAGAGATCCCTCACTGTTGGGCAATCTACCATTGTGAATGCCATCCAGGGTGTCGAGAGGCATTTGCAACAAACAAATGCATACCTGGAGGGCATTCATTCTGGGCAGGCAGCCCAACAGAGAGCATTTCAGGCTCTGGCCTCAGCACTGATGGCAGCCATTGTCCCTGTGTCCAGCCTCCCCCCTCCAACTACCTCCACCCAGACCCAATCCCCTGTACCTCAGCCTATCCCAAGCACACCATCAGACCAGCATGCACACTCATCAACACACAAGAGTGGCTCAGGCAAACATAAGTACTACACATCCCACAGGCACTCACACAAGCACCATCCCCATGCAGACACAGCAACATCCACAGCCTCCACTGTGTTCCCCTCCTCCACGTCCTCCTCCTCCCTCCTTGTCTCGCCTCCACTCACACCTGCATGCACTACATCCTCACCAACTGCCTCTATCACCAGCACGCCCATCACCACACACCGCTCAAGTGCACTCACCACCCCCACTACCATGCACACATCCCCAGTGTCCTCTACCAGTGTGTCTGTGAGGTCTCCTCCCAAAGTACACAAACGCAGGCACACACCCACCCAACAGCCATCCACCTCACAACAGCCTCCATCCCATGCACCTTCACCCAAATTCAGCAGACGTATACCTCCTACAACCACTACCTCTGCCTCCACTCCCAAACCCCCTCCATCTTCCTGTCCCAGTGTGTCTAAGAAACTCTTCCTGGCTAACATTGACCTCTTCCCTACACCTCCCCCCCCTGCCCTTCCCTTAGGGGCAGGCTTTCCAGGTCCCAGCCCGGCACCTCAGCCACCAAATCCCCAGGCACAGTGGTGCCAGCAACTGCGGGGTCATGAAGTGCGCCACCCATCAGGGCTGCCAGTGTGCCACGTAGCGAGGACAAGGACATTCCGCCACCTGCCAAGGTGAAAAAGGTGCCCACATCCCGAAGGGAGAAGCTTAAAGTACCTGCTACCAAGGGCTCAGCAAAAACCAAAGGGGATAGTGGCAAGACAACTGCGGCACCATCAAAGCTGGGGAAGGGCCAAAAGCTGAAGAGTAGGTCAGGAGAGGGCATGGTGGCACCGACTGAGGGACCAGTGTCACACTTTCTGTCCACGACCACAACCACCACCACAACCGCCACCTGCACCGTCACCTGCACTGCCCCCAGCATGTCTACAGCCTCAGCAACAGTCCCCAGCCTCTTCCCCAGTGGGCAGCCGTACGAGGCTGCAGGAAACGTCCTGCTGTGTCCCTCTGCAGGTGCTGACCCAAGCACCGCCGCAAGCACCGCTGGAACAGACACCGGCGCAAGCACCACCGCGACAGACACTGCCGCAAGCACCACCACCTGCACCGCCCCCGGCACGTCCACAGCGTCAGCAACAGTCCCCAGCCTCTACCCCAGTGGGCAGCTGGCTGAGGCTGCAAGAAATGTCCTGCTGTGTCCCTCTGCAAGTGCTGACCCAAGCACCGCCGCAAACACCGCCGCAACAGACACCGCCGCAAGCATCACCGCAACAGACACCGCCGCAAGCACCGCCACCGGCACGTCCACAGCCTCAGCAACAGTCCCCAGCCTCTACCCCAGTGGGCAGCCGGCTGAGGCTGCAGGAAACGTCCTGCTGTGTCCCTCTGCAGGTGCTGACCCATGCACCGCCACCAGCACCGCCGCGACAGACACCGGCGCAAGCACCACCGCGACAGATACCGCCACTGGACCCGCGGCGTCCTCGGACACAGGCACTGGAGGAGAGTTCCTGGACCCTGGGCAGCTTCCATGAGGCATTTCTTCCATCACTGTTTACACCTGCAGGTGGAAGACACAGCCGCAGAAGTGTGGGGTATGTCGCTGCCTCCATGGCGTATCATGCTACCTGAACCTCGCCAATCTCGTGGCACGCATACCCAGGTGAGGGAATTGTACCGGCCACACTGCACGTGGAGCACTCTGGGCACCAAGCCCCCTCCAGAACCAGTGGAGAGATACATCCACTACCTCTGTCCTTGGCAGGATGAAGCACTCTGGGCACCAGGCCCCCTCCAGAACCAGTGGAGAGATACATCCACTACCTCAGTCCTTGGCAGGATGAAGCACTCTGGGCACAAAGCCCCCTCCAGAATCAGTGGAGACTGATAACCACTTTTGAGACTGTGGCCTTGTACCCCCCAGGATAAAGCAGTGGGCAAACCACCCACTTGAGAGACTGTGGCTTTGCACTCCCCAGGATAAAGCAGTGGGCAAACCACCCACTTGAGAGACTTGAGAGACTGTGGCTTTGCACTCCCTAGGATAAAGCAGTGGGCAAACCACCCACTGGAAAGACTTGAGAGAGTGTGGCTTTGCACTCCCCAGGATAAAGCAGTGGGCAAACCACCCACTGGAGAGACTTGAGAGACTGTGGCTTTGCACTTCCCAGGATAAAGCAGTGGGCAAACCACCCACTGGAAAGACTTGAGAGACTGTGGCTTTGCACTCCCCAGGATACATCAATGGGCATGGAGCCCCCTCGTGCAGCAGTGGCGTCATGCGTTCATCCGGCTGAGGTGCCCCTCCTCCTCCTCCCCCTAGGGTGCCTGTACATTTTCGATCTGATGCCCCAGCAATGTTCTCTCTGTTTCGAGTCAGGTATCATGTGTGGGCCTCGTCCATGCATTTTGGGCCCAGTGGTCCACGGACAATGATTAGTACACTATCTGGACTTGTGTAGTTGCTGTACATATTTGTATATACTGATTTTTGAAATTGCACTGTCTGATTTTTATTGATTACAATCCTTACAATCATTTCCTTTTGTCCTTGCGTTCTTCCAGGGGGTGAGGTGGTGTATATGTAATGTTGCTGCATGTATTTGTGTGTATGGTGTTGTGGGTGAGGGTGGGGGTGGGGGTATTTTGTGTTGCGTGTGTGTGTCTTGCTCTTTTCTCTCCCACCCTCCCCTGTGTTGTAGGTGCAGAACTCACCGTGGTCGTCGACAGCGTCTTTGCTGCTCCTGATACAAGAGGAGGAAGACCAGCATTGGTAACACCTGGAGTTCGGGCTCCATGGAGTCCTGGTTCCTCGTTGGGTGTCGAGAGGTGAGTGTTTTCCCTTCTGTGTACTGTTTCCGCCGTGCTTTTGATAGCGTTGGTTCCGCCCCGGAAAAGGTGGCGGATAGGCCTGTTGTAATAGGGTGGGCGGTACTCCCGCCTGTCTGTTAGCGGTGACCGCCGCGCTGTTTGTTTCTTCCACTGTGGCGGTCGGAGTGTTAAAGTGGCTGTCTATATTGGCGGTTTCCGCCACGGTTGTAATCCCATTTTTTTTTTCGCCAGCCTGTTTGCGGTATTACCGCCGCTTTAACACCGACCGCCAGGGTTGTAATGAGGGCCTAAGTCTCCCACACCGCGGGAGATTCTGCCGCTCAAAATCCAGTAGTCTCAGAATACTGAGAGCCTACGCGACATGGCGCCGCCAACGTTTGGTCAGGCTCTAATTTTCGGGTCCTCCGGAGTGTCTCTGTCTCATTATATACAATGATGCCTCAATACCGTATACGGAGACGTCTGTGGTACTGAGGATTTACACCCCAGACCCGTAGGCTTTCCTATCTGAGGTTATTCAAGCTTGAACTTTAACAGATAAATGCCCATTGGGTGTGCCTTCTCTGAAAATATAGTCTGTCTATGATGGCGAATCCACAGCAGATACAAATAGCAGTTAATATGAGACAACCTCTGACTGCACATTTATTAGCAAATGGCCTAACGGTCCAGGGTGGCCCAGTCACATTTGTGTTGGATGCCCATGCAGCTTATAGAACAGAACTGTTTTATTCTTGGGTCACATTTCCAGCAGTTGATGGGAATACAAATACATTTCATCATTATACACATGCAAATGCACCGTGACAATATAGAGCATACGCATATTTAGAAATACCATTATCTTATCAAGAACATAATAATTGGCTTGATGGCGCCCTACCCTACACAATTTTACCATTAAGGTTAGGTACTCTAAGTAACGATGGTCCTACCTGGCCTCTATTGGCCACCTATACACCACATCCTGCAATTGCAAATTAAGCGGTAGCTGAGGTTCGTCGCTTATATATTGAATTAACAGCGATATATAGACGATTAGTACAATTCGTAATGCAAACATTGAATACAAACCCAGCACGTGCTGCTCCAGCACATCCACATGCAGCAACGCCAGGTATAAATACTGCGACTGTACGTTCAATCATGGGTAAAGTACCCACCAAACGGGAGGAAACCCCGTTTTGGTTAGCACAAAAAATAAATGCACTGGAGGCAGTATTTCCCCGTACGGGACCTCATGATAAACATAGAATATTAACGATGTGCTTGCCTTCTGGGATTGTCCCTACAGTGGATAACTGTAATACCTGGGGCATGGTATTTACCGCGCTCTATACAACCGCACACGGTACATCGACACTTGCCAATTTACCAGAGGTGTTAAAACAAATTCAGGATGAATATGGGGCTGCCCCGGCCCTAGATTTTGGGATGCAATTGATGGGTAATTTTGCCACAGTATCTTCAATCGTTTTAAGTAACCTTAAAGGGGAAGCGGTCGTGCTTGCAGTGCGCATGCAGTGCGCATGCAGGTCCGTGACGTTCTGCAGTAGGACCAGGAATGCAAGCTGCCTAAGATAATTGCAGAGACCTATTCTAGCATCTGTCGAGACAGTTTAGGGGCCAGACCATCTGAACCACAATTTCTGGGCAAATTAAATAAAGATTTTCCCAAGCAAGCACTTGAGGGTAATGCTGGGATAAAAAACAACAAACTCCTAAAAAAGAGAGGGGAGAATCTCTGCGTACAGAGACCCCACAGAATAGATATAATCTCAGAAATAGAGATAATATAAAAACGCCTGATAGATATCAATATACTGATGCATGCCAATCTCGTTCCTTTCAGGACTCATCGTAAAAACAAAATGAGAGAGGTGGGCGATCCGAGCGGAGAACAGAGTACGTGAAACTGAGACAGGAATCACAACGCTCATCAGAGGTTTCTGTTAAAAAGGAAGAGAATCCCACCCAACAAAAACCCCAATTCAAAAAGAAAAAAGTGGCAGCGGTCACAGTCCGACCTGCCACTCAGGAAGAGGGTCCTCTTGAAGAACAAGAAGTGGGCACTAGCACTGCTAGACAGCGCAGCAGAGGTCACAATAGTTTGCCGGAGTCTTCCAGAGTATCAGGAGGTGAGAGCAACTGATGACTTTATACAAGTAGAAACTGTGGACATGCGTGTCTCCACACCTGATAGGGTGTATAAAGTAACGCTGCAGTTAGAAGGAGACATTGAATGCATAATAGAAGCAATCTTTTGGGATTGCGTAGTATATATATATGACGTTTTGTTGGCCGAACAAGATTGGCCACCTGAATTTGTCCGTACCTGCCCATATGGGGAAGACATGATTAAGCCTTCCTTCTCACCCCTCATTCCAGAGGAATTTGCTGAATCCTATGCCATTGATTGGGCTTTGGCACAGGCACCTGCATTATACCGAAATCACGTAGGATGGGATAGAGAATTCCCCCACCATGTAATTCCAATAAAAAATTAAACTCAACCTCAACCGCAGTATCCAATAAAACGTGAAGCAAACGCACCTGTGAGAGAAATACTCACACAATTAGAGTACCAGGGTGTAATCGAACACTGCATCTCCCCAATGAATAATCCATTGTTCCCAATAGCCAAACCAGACCATTCATATAGAATAGTCTTAGACTAAAGACACTTAAACAGTCATACACACACTTATGCTATACAAAACTCACATAGCACAGCACTAAGGAACAATATAGTGCATAAAAAATACAAAACAACACTGGACATTTCCAATGTTTTTTTCTGCCAGAATATAGCGCCTGAGAATAGAGACTTCACAAGTTTCAGCGCACTAGGCTCCCAGAAAAAATTCTGCCGTTTACCTCAGGAGTATAAGAACAGCCCAGGACTGTTCGCAGCTCATGTGACAGCAATTTTGCACAAGATTGATCCTGAAGCATTGTCCTATGCAGATGATATCTCTTTTACGGATGATGAATTGCCACAACATCCAAGACGGGTAGCCTGCATTGTTGTAGGATTTGCGGAATTTGGCTACAAATTCAATTTCAAAAAAACAAAAATCGCCTTCCTCAGCGTCCTGTTACTGGGATATGAGCTGTCAAGTGAAGGGAAGAGTCTAGCGCCATAATTCTTAGAAAAATGCGCACAGTTACAACCTCCGAATACGATTAAAAAACTCCAGTCTCTATTGGGTTTCCTAAATGTTGGCAGAACTTACATTCCAGATTATGCTACACGCATAAAACCTTTATATGATCTGATACGTCCCGATTTTTCAAGCAAATTCTAGACAATTCGATATACTTGCATTCTTCGAGAATTGCAAACAGACATGCTTGCAACACAACACTTACACACAAGGGACAACAAAACACATTTTGTCATCAGAGTAATAGCTGGTGCCATCGGTTTCACCTATGTGACATTTAATGAAGGTGAGACTGTCCTGATTGCGTACAAATCACACTTATATTCAGCGGCAGAACAACGCATTGCTCCCACTGGGAAAATTCTCACTGCTGTACAGATGGCTGTCATTAAAGAACGACCTCTTGCCCAAGGAAAATGCATTGTTGTCATTTCTCAGATCCCAGCCCTAGAGGCTGTTACAAAAGCCAGCGTCCATAACGCAAAAGCATTACATCCACGTTGGATACAATGGGCTACGTCTTTGACAGCCACTGATGTAGATTACATTTTTGATCCAAACCTAAGAACTCAAGAATTTCTGCAGTATGAACTAGAATACCCAGTTCAAGCAAATACATTGCCTCTCAAACAATATCATAGAGTCATGTACACCGATGGCTCAGCACAACCTGCAATTGCCACAAAACACCAATATTCAGCTGCTTGCGCTGTCGTAAGCAGCTATATGGAGGATGATAACTTTGTCCCCTACAGACCTTTACCCAAACCATAGGGGATTGCGCAGCACAATTGGCAGAGCTAAAAGCGCTGTTGATGGCACTGGAACATACGGATCCTGCACAGCCCACGCTGATTGTTTGTGATTCATATTATTGTTTCCAGTCCAATGAATTTCTGCATTACTGGTGCCAGAATGGTTTCAGAGATTCGAAAGGCAACACCATTAAACACAGACTGCTGCGGGGGAAAGTAGCAGATCTGAAAGAGACGCCACCAAATGTCCATGTTGTACATACACTTGGACACCAGTGCGCTGGGATACACGTTGCTGGAAATACATTGGCTGAAGAAGCCGCAAAGTCAGCAGTGGCTGTGGCTGCTGTAGCTGCTGTGACTTGTTTGAGTTCAAAACCGGACGCAGACATATGGGCTGCCGTGACAGCTACAGCTGATGGTACACCCTGTCCTAAAAGATTTCCTGACAAATATTCCTACCGAATGGGAGGTATGCTGAACGCTGAGATTAAGATACCAGGCGTAGGGGTACGAGACATTCTCAATAGAGATATAAGATCACAATTGATTAAAGCAGTGCATGAGGGGGGTGGCATCTGCTCATGCTGGTGTGGCGGCTACAATTTCGATTTTGCAGGGCGGTTATTGGTGGCCAGGTCTCTAAAAGAGACCAAACAGTATGTCCTTTATTGTGACATCTGTCAACAAATTAAAGTTTGCACTGCCAAACACCCGCCGCAGACACCCCTCTTGATTTCAAACAAACCATTACAATGTGTGTACTTGGATCATTGTGGTTTCCTAACACCGGATAGTGCATACAAGTATATACTAGTCGCTGTTGATTCATGCTCCAGATTTTTATGGGTGTGGCCACAACGCTCAGCTGACGCTTGGACTGTTATTAAAGATTTACGAGTCTTTATCACTACATATGCTGTTGCGGCTTTCCATGCGGACCAGGGCTCTGCTTTCGCCTCAAGGGCATTGAGGGACGCCATGGCTTAGTTGGGGGTCCAACTCCACTACTCGTCTCCATTTCATCCTGAGGGAAATAGTGTCGTGGAGCGATTAAACTGTGATTTAAAGCAATCCTTAACAGCCAGAGTCTTAGGTACGGGTCGTAGTTGGCTTAATCACCTATATGGAGTCCAGAGAGCACTTAATAATCTGCCTAGAAGGTCCCTGGGGGGTCGTACTTCATATGAGTGCCTATTCGGAACTGAAATGTATGATCCGGATCTTGTTGGTTCTGGCATGGAGGCAGCAGAAACACCTTTTGACATAAATGAACGTGTCACTGTCTTACAGGAATTGCAACAGTTCAGTGACGATAATTCTTCTATCAGTGCTGCCTCCACACGAATCAAGTATGTGCCTGTAACACCTACCGGCTGGATTCCCAGAGTTGGGGATCCTGTACGTGAAAAAGTCGCTGTGAAAAAGGAATTTGGCCCTTCCTATCGAGTACCAGTCCCAGTATTGGGGATACATGGTACCAGAACTGTAATTCTACCACCGTTGGCAGGTGCCAAAGAAAATCGTTTTGGCTCCATCGACAATGTCAAATTACACCATGTAGCCGATCCTGCACAGCCGACCAAGAGGAACATCCAGTAGTTCCCGAATCTCTCTCACTACTGGTCAAGAAGTCCCTCTACAAGTTGTTTATGCCAACACTGACACCTTTCCGAGCTTGTAGAGGGTGGAAGATGATTTTGCATTGGTTCCACTAACATCGAGCAATGCAGAAATAATTGACCGATTTGACTCAACATCAACACAAACGGATGGTGCTATTTATTGTGTACCACCACAGGAAACCAAAACTCCACCACTGACCACGGCTCCAGCATTTGCATGTACTGCTTCTGGATATTTTGCCGACTTCAATGATGATGTCTCATACTCATTCGCCTCTTCGATACCTGAATTATCAAAAACACGTAAGCTAATGAACTGGCTTAAAAAACATATTTTATTTTTCCATGGAACTATCTATGGCTTTCCTTGACTGTCCTAGCTTTTCTACTTTGGATTGGTTTTGTTATCACTTTCTTTTTGTTAATAAATGGTCATTTTCTTCCTGAGAGATCAACAGTTGAATTGGTGGAGGAGGTCTGAAAACCACATTTTTCATCACATAAGGTCCGAAGAGACTTATCATTTGTGAACATTTCTGCAGTACCAGTTCCTGATGGGATTTTTTGGGACAAAGTAATATTTGATATATGGTCCCACAGAAGTTATTCAAATACCATATGTGTTTAAACTATCAATTAACAATATTGCAATACCAGGCATTGTTTCTGATGATTGGGAAGTGAAAATAGTTGATTCTATGATGACTGAATTGCAGTATTATACTGTATTTGAAAAATGAAGATGTTTATCAATCTAAAGAAAATGATGGTGATATGTTTGCTATAATTATTATGGGCACCATTTCATACATAGTGCAAACAGCCCCAAAACTGTTTTTAATTATACACAATGGGAACATTGTCCAACTCCACCACAGGGGAGTTCCAAAATATATTCTGAAAAGTTTACATATTTTTCTGGGCACAATGTAAGAAATGCTGAATCATATTACTTTAAAGTACCACCTACTAAAGATATACCTATACTAATGACAAATACGAAATTTATATATTCAGAATCCTTTGTTTCCCGGTTGTCTATAGAAGGCTATGAATATTGGCTGAAGTCGATCAATCTGAAAAGTGTATGGGGAACTAGACATTGGCAAATTAGGGGAAAGGAAGCTTTACTTAGAACATGCCTCATACCTGTACAAATATTATTCTTAAATGGAACAGTACAACAAACAAGTTGTTTAGGCTTAGCTAAAATTAAGGAATTAAACATGCCCACTATACCTGCCCCTGAAAAGTTTTATAAATGGCAAAAATATACAAATGCCACAGAAGATCAGCTCGACGAATGGGTCCAGAATGGTACATTGAATGTTTCACTGACACGTCCTGGCGGGTGGTTATTGTGGCCATGGGTGTCATCAACGTATTATCAACTCCTCGGGGGATTTTAGAACTAGTAGGCCGGACCCTCGCTATATATCATTAACATGTGGGTATAGTTACGGCATATAGGCGGTCATTGCCAGGGCCGGGGACCGCGGATGCACCGCCAACAGGCTGGCGGTGCATCCAGGCTAATTCTGACCGCGGCGGTAAAGCCGCGGTCAGAAAAGGGAAACCGGCGGTTTCCCGCCGGTTTTCCCCTGGCCTGAGGAATCCTCCATGGCGGCGCTGCAGGCAGCGCCGCCATGGGGATTCCGACCCCCTTCCCGCCAGCCTGGTTCTGGCGGTTTTGACCTGTGGCATACACATAGCAGACACTGAAAATCGCGACGGGTGCAACTGCACCCGTCGCACCCTTTCCACTCCGCCGGCTCCATTCGGAGCTGGCATCCTCGTGGAAGGGGGTTTCCCGCTGGGCTGGCGGGCGGCCTTCTGGCGGTCGCCCGCCAGCCCAGCGGAAAACTCAGAATAACCGCTGCGGTCTTTTGACCGCGGTACGGTCTTCTGGCGGTTCCCGCTTGGCGGGCGGCTTCCGCCGCCCGCCAAGATTGGAATGACCCCCAAAGTGTGGGAAAATTGTGCCTGGAATGGTTAAGAACATCCTCACTAGATGCGGTTAAAGAAAACCTCATACTTCTTTCCAATAACACTGACTTACAGGACTTCCTGTTAGGCCCCAGAAAACACCGTAGGAAGCGTTTCTTTTATGAAGTATATAATGAAATTTGGAAGCTTTCCCAACAAGAAGCAGCTGCCCGGTTAAGGCAAATAGACCAGGAAAATTTGAAAAAGGCATTAGCTGTTGTGGATAATGGGATTAATACCTTGTCCGTCCGGATATACACTTTAAATAACATTGTCTCTTCTGCAATAGACATTATATAAACAGATATGTCTTTTTTACACCATGGACAGAGTCAGGTAAGGTCCATTATGCAGTTGGGTCGGACACTTCAAACATTGAAGGCAGGACGCGTTCCCTAGCAGCATGTCAGTGCAAGGGAGATATTTTCTTCCTTTAATTTAACGCGACAACAACAACTAATGGCTAAGAAGGAAGCAACTTATGTCATGCTTAATATTGAGAAATTAGAAAAGTTGCCTTTTACTGTGGCTGAAATACCATCTGCTGAGTGGCTAATACACAGGGTCATTAATCTACCTTTTTCTACACTTCAATTCACCTCCTGTTTAAAACACATTCCGGTAGGCAGATATGAAAGGCTGGGAGACAGTTACATCCATGAGGTGTAGGAGCTTACCTTCTCGTACAAATGTCTCAGTAGCATGAAAAAAGTATTTCTTAGTGGTAGTGAATGCGAGACTTCAGTAAGCCATTTGATGGTTTGTCAACAATTGTCCTTGCACGAGGCATGCAATGCCTCTGCTGCAAACTTAGCTTGTTATCTGAAGGGAGTTCCAGTCACCTTGATTGGACCTACGTTCCAGGTGCTTTCAAACGGCAGCTACATCCTCCTCAATGGGGATGACTGTTGTGTTATGCGAGCCGGAATAGTTTACGTTGTTTCGGTCTCTAAGGTTGTTACATGCTGCGGGAACGTACTTTTTCCCCCCACTAAAATTAAAGAGGTAGCTGACATTTGGCCTCACATTGCTACTTCAAATGTGAATTTTGACAAGTTGAACAGACTCAAGGCTTTATTGTTTCAAAAGCATGTGGCCCTTACATCTGTACGCAAGACCTACGCATTTCAGGTGGCAAGGTTGTCAGCAGAAATACAGTCCCTTTTAAATACAAACCTTCCTAGGCACTTTGGTGAACTCGTGGGACGAATATTTAATGCGTCCAGTACAACTGGAATCGCACATTGTTTTAAAGCTGTTGGTTCTGGTTTCATTCACACCTTCTCCTCCATATTCGGTTTGATACCATCAGCAATCCACTCAATCTTCTCCAGTATTTTCGGGGGACTTCTGATAACTTTGGCTTTATTAGCTGGCATCTTGCTGTTGCTATTTTTTATGCGCAATGGTTGTCACGCTGCAATGAGGAGGAATGAAGGTGCTCCAATCAGCGCAGCTGTGTCATGAACTCATGATGCAGTATTTTGGAGCAACGCTCCTGAAGCAATTGGGGTGTGGCTGGTCTTTGTCATTCAGAACGGTTTTGCATTGTGTGCAGCCTGTGTTTCGGTGCCTCTGGTGCTCTTTCGAATATGCACAGGAAGTCTGTCTTTCGACGCAGCGCTTGCCTACATTGGACGCTGATCTGTTGATGTTCTAGCTGAGGGTTCATTACCGGACATGTGCATTGAGGTTGTGTTTGCTACGAGAAGCTACTTATGAGTTGCCCTTCCTGGAGGATGTAGCTCACAACTCATCATTGGGCACACCACGGAGGCAAAGCTTTGGGCGATGTCACCTGGCAACCTAGCAAGCGCCCCAGACTCATCAGTGACCTCTGAAATGACCCTGTCAGCTAGTGATCGTGTGGCCAACCAGTGCAGGAGCTTTCCATTCCTGTCCCCCAACCGTATACCCGGGCTGCCTTCGCTCTCCAAATGTGTTTTGCGGACTCTAGGGCCAGGTGTTTGATCTCTTCTCTAATCCTGGTAAGTTGCCTTACAGTGAAGGCTGACGCATTTTTTGAGCTTTGTCGCACAAGTCGTAGTGATCCGGAAACCACCACAAACCTCCCGTGCGGGTCAGACCTCGTAGAGGTAATCACCATTGGTAGCGAGCGATGGAGAAGAATGGCAACCCCCCTTGACCCCGTGTAAAGCCAGATTGGTAGACCTTATCATATCCCCCTTGTGCCAGTATGGGGCAAATGGTGCCAAGCAGGTGGGTTTCCTGTAGTAAGACCACTGATGGGGCATATCTACGGAGAGCACTAAACACTGCAGATCTCTTCATTTTGTCCAGAAGGCCGTTCACATTCCACAATAGAATCTGTGTCAGTGTGGGCCATATGTCCATTGTGTCGGTGCAGTGTGATATTGGGAGCCCATCAAGGGGCCCAAGGGCGGCCGTCCCGACCAAATAAAAGGAATACAGACATAAACGAGGAAAAGGAAACTTATTAAAACGACAGTACTAAGTCCCATTATTAACTTCACGCTCCCCAACTCCCCCCACCCTATACTTCTACCTTGGAAGCATCTGTTGCCCAACTACCCAAACGAGGTAACACAGCCAAGTGGGCTGTTACTAAGGTGGAGTGGAGTGGTGGACCCCTCCATTCAGACGGATTGTTAAACAATTAATCAATAGAAGTCAAGTTCAGCGAGCCAGGTGGCGAGCGCTACATCAACTGACATCTGTGGGTGTGTTTCAATTTATGCGTGTTGGTGTCCTGCAGAGCCAGACGTCGTCCGTGAAATCACTCTGGGCCATAAGTCTATTGTTATCCAAGTACAGGGGACTGGCTCAAATTGTCGCTACCCGACATCCACACCGGGGAACAGGTTCCCGGAGTGTCTGTACCGGTCATGCCCGCCTGGGGACCGGCTTCCGGACCACGGTCGCATCCAGACGGGTCATCGGAGACTCTTTTCTTTCCCCGCCAGGACCTGGAGCGCCTGCGTCCTCTTTGTGGGATTGGGCGAGGCCCGGGACCACTTTCAGAGGAGTTTCTCACCAGGCCCAGGGGGCCTTTCCGATTCCTGATGCCTTCCTCCGTCAGCCAGTCCCACGCCTCCTCCAGTGATTCGAAAAAGTATGTTTTGCCAGCCATGATGACTTTTAGGCATGCAGGGAAGAGGAGCAAGTACGAGAGCTGCATCGCCCGGAGCTTTTGTTTGACCTGTTCATATGACCTGCGTCGGGTTTGGACCTCGCGGGTATAATCAGGGAATATTAAAATCTTGTTATTGTCCCAGCGGAGATCAGTGGATCGCCTAGCTTCCCTGAGGATGCTGTCTCGGTCCCTAAAGTTAAAAAAGCATGCGATTATAGGTCTTCTGGGTCCGCCGGGAGGGGGACCCAGGGCCCTATGTGCTCGCTCAACCGCGAACCAGGGTGAGAGAGTATGTTCCGGCATCCAGGTCTTGATCCAGTGTTCCAAAAAATTGAGGGCCTTGCCGTCTTCCGCTCCTTCCGGAAAACCAATGAAGCGAAGGTTTTAACGTCTGGATCAGTTCTCCGGTACGAGTTTGTAATTGGGCTACTTTAGCCCTGAGGTAAGCCAGATCATCTTCGGTTTGTGAGACACGGGCCTCAACGGTGGTGATGCGACCCACCGCGTTTCTGAGATCTTGCCTTATGAGGCCCACATCCTCTTTCACGTCCCCAATTTTAGTCTCTACGGCAAATTGCGAAGTTTGGATTGCTTGTAGAATAGCATTCACTCCGTCAGGGGCGGGGCCTCCGACGGGAGCATCTCCATCACTCCGAGAGGCCACCGGTGTAGTGAACTGGTCAATCTTTTGTTGGGATGCTGGCGGTTGTTTTGTTGTTCTATCCTTCCCCATGGCTTCTTAGGGGGCCAGTTGTGTCGTGTGAAATATGCAACAGGACTGGGTGTCCTTTACTCCTGTCACTCCGGGCTATTAGAGCCTTATCCAGCCCAGGGAGAGCAGTCGTTCATGCAGCCAAGATGGGGGGGTTCCAAGAGGGCGCTTCTTCTTCCCTGTTGATGAGGTGACAGGGTCTGCCGCCGCCCAGGCGCACCGGAGGTCCACGGGGCCCCCCGCAGTCCAGAGTTTGAGTCTGGGATGTGTGCGTGGCTCTAAGTCAGGCTTCGGGAGATGAATCCAAGCGTTTCAAGCTGACCACTTGCTGCCCGACATTGAAGTAGGCAGGCCAGTCCTCCTCTCCTCAATTCCGCCCAGGGCCCGGGGCCCGACCAAAGAGGCAGCCACTGCCTTACTTCTAGGTTGCGGTCTTGATTCACATCACGGCCCAGGAGCAGGCCCAATTCTTCTAGCATCCGCGGCTGCCCCCCTGCGCCACCCAGTCAAGGGAGGGGTGCATCAGGTCCGTTCAGGCCAGCAGCCCTCTGCGGCACCTCCCGGCCGACACTCGGCCCCCAGGCGGCTGCTCACCAAGACAGGCCCCATTGCACGGGACAGTCTGGGTGGGGCACGGCCTCCCTCCGCAGCTCCGTTGAAGCCCGGGCGCCTCATTCTCAAGCAGGCGCCCAGGAGAAAGTCCCCGCCTCAAGGGATGTCAACCGCCTCCGCACGGAGCCAGTCCCGGCTGGGGCCATCTCGCGGAGGAGGAGCGCCTCACCACAGTCTCCGGGGGCAGCAGATTGCAGCCTCCCCCTTCCGGAGCTTCACAAAGGTCTTCGCTCGGCCGCAGCCCAAGCAGATCTTGTGCGGCTTGCTTGGTTTCTTTACTTCAGGCGCACTCCACACAGGAGTGCGCGCCACCGCGGCCGGCACAGGTCCTGGCCACCATATTGGCCACGGCATCGGTCCAGTTTTTAGGCACTGCGAGGGCGCTGCGACACCAGGGCTCGCAGCTTCTCAGTCCGCACCTATCAAAGCGCCCTAAGGGACGATCGGATGTGCAGAACAACACTCGGAATGGCGATTGTTTCGGGCGGATGATGGAGGGGTCCAGAGCACTCTCAGAGTGCGACCGCCATCTTGACGCCGAAGCCACCCGTTTTCCCCTTTCTATGTGTGCTGCAAAACGCAGCACACATGGAAAGAAGAAAAAAAAGGAAAAATAAAAAATATTTCTCCTCGTTATGCCTGTACTAGGGAGGCATATGTTTTTGGTGCTGCCCAGGTTTACACCATTTATGTAAATCTGAGGCAGCGTCACAATCCATGGTTCTTGGTTGGGAAAACCAATCACAATGCCCATGGAACGCCCCCTTGGCGCACAGTAAGGAAATGCAGTGACTTGCCTTACTCCATATTTATAAGGCCATGAAAAGTCATGCAAAGTATCTTTACGTGGTCTCATAGATATGTTTCAGAGGCTTGAGGTGCCGGAGCGTCACAAAAGGGGGAACTCCGGTGATGCAAGCTGCTCGTAAATATGCCCATTTCTGTCTGAATTCTTGACAGAAGATGTATTATTGATGCAATGCACACTAGGGGGGGTGACGTACACTGGCTGCTTCAGCCAGTTTACAGTGTATGTGGTATCCTGGTCACAATTAGACTGTCTAGATATGTAAGGTATGTGGCTAGGCCTATATGACAAATGTTAATATGTGTGAAACAACATTTACCATACAGAAATACCCAACAACCACCATATCATGTCATGGCACACACACATCTGCTGTTTGGGCTTGTTGTCTGGAACAATATGTGTTGCACATGCACAGTGCCCCTGCAGAAAAGTGTTTGGCTTAATTGATAGTCTACATTTTGGTCATCACAAGGCCAGCTTGTTAGTCAAAACGAGTGTGATGACTTCCAGGTAGGTCTATGTTTCCCATTACCATCCATTCATTACATTTTTGGGCAACAGAGAGTGCTTCTGTGAACTTGGAATGTAGGTAGGCATTAACACCTGTTATGTGAGATTCCACACACATTTTTCTGTCTGCTTGCAAACATTGATGTTGCATATGATGACTATATGGGTTGCACTGTGTGCCTATACACATCATATGTTTCTCAGATCACTATACTGGCCTCCACGGGTATAAGGCAGTACACATGGCTAGATGTACAACACACACACAATCATGTCACACTGTGTACATTTACACTCCCTTTAGATTGCGGTTGGATGTCTGACAGTCAAAACACTGTAGCAGCACACATACTCACAGCATGGCCAAACTGTCCCACATTGCTAGTTTTTTTTTGGTGTATATCTTCTCCAAGCACATGTGTTTGCCCTGTGGAGACGATATGCACACTGATTTGGTTGAAGATGATGTTGTGATGGGGTGAGTGTAACATCCAGCAAGATACCTTTGGAAAAGACCATAATCTAGTTGAGGATATGTGAGTGTTGTGATATTTACAGTGATTGAAATATGGAATTGGCAACCCAAAGGTAGTTTTTCAACATTTATTTCCATTTAGCAGACATCAGTCCATAAATCAAAATCAAGTCCACATGGACACTGAAAATTTATGAAAAGAAACTTTGAATAATGTTGTTGCATCTCCATGTCCCAGCAATTGATTGTTCAATCACTCCTCTGTTCCCAGCCTCATCCATTGATTCTGGCTCCTCAGGGGGCACATCCCATCACTCTATACACATATATTGTGTAGTATGCCACATGCTGGATTATTTTGCGCACCATAGGTAGGAAGTATAGCAATCTGCCCCCCAACCTGTTGAGGCATTTGAAGCGAGGCTTGAGGATGCCGAAAGTACGCTCCACAATACCCCTGGTCTCGCACCGGGCTTGGTTGTAGTTACGCTGCGCCTCTGGGGATGTGCAAATGGGGTCATGATCCATGATTGCCAACCATATGCTTGGTCAGCTAAAAAGACAGGAAATTACAAATTAGTCAATAATCCTGTTGACTGATTGACCCACATTCACGCACATGTCTGTTAAGTGTACTGAATGACTCATAAACATTTCTGCAAGTATAGGGCCTACACTGACATTGGATGCATACATGCCCTTTCATTTTTTATATGACTGACACATTACTACACATACAAGTATACTGGAATATGTGATACACTCACTAATTGAAAAAACTTTTATTGGCAATACCATGAAAATGGTGAGTGTTTATTGATATGGAGAGTGAGTACGTCATTGAGAATACACTTATCTTACACTTCTCTAATGGGTTGTCTTGGGAGTATTCTTGGCATTTCTGTCCTACTGAATGTATTATGTTTAATCAGTTACCCAGTGCAGATGATATGGTCCTATTCATTCACACAGATTTGAATGAGACAGTAGTAGTCACTGTTGTTTAGTAGTTACTGCCATGGATTGATTAGTGAGTGCATGTCAGTGTGGGATATCATTGTCTTCACATTGCACTGAATTGGATCAGCTATGTGGACAGGACACAAGGGCACAGAAATTTAGAAATTGTGCACTGTACAGTGCAACAGGTAAATTATCAGCACTGCACTGCCACACTAAGTCAGGGCAGTCTAGGACATATTTTAGACCATACAGCACAGCCTGAGGTTTCAAGCTGCATTTCCATCCAACAGGCTTCATGGCACCAAGCCAGGCACAATTTCAACATGGGAAATGTGTGGCTGCATTTCCACTGAGATGTACTTTGTGCATGAGGGGCTACCTTAATGCACAGCATGAACCTTTGTAGGCCTGATAGTTTATGTGTGTGTGCCACTGAATGCACCACACATAGATGGCAAGAGTGTTTAGGATGACTTTAGTAAATTTTCCATGAAATGTATAACCTGAGGAGGCCAAATGATTTGAGAAATGTAATAGTTTACCTGGTGTTGGATACATGATGTGCCTCATAACCGTGGGAGATACATATGGACACAGAGACATGGAAGCCCTTCCTTGCACACAGTGTTGCAACACAGCATTTTTCAAAGCATTGAATTGCTTGGGATCTTTCCACCATTTCAAGGCACACACAGTGGCTTAGCAGGTCTTAACATGTGTGACTTGCAGGGTTGCATTGTGCCTGTGCCATGTTGTATGGAGCAAGTATGAGGCACACCCCTCCTACATATGCACTGTCAACGAACACAGGGATGGCTATTTTATCATACAATAATTGTTATTAGGACAGTAATGTACTTCAGATGTACTTACCAACCAGTAGGCCAGTGCTTAATTTCAGCTGGTGATTTCCAGTCTGGGGCACCTGCACTTATTTTTTAGGTCTGACACTTATTTTTCTGCCTCAAGCATTTCCTGAGAGCAAAAGACACATATGGGAAAGACAAGAAAGAGAAAGACAGAAAAGCAACAGAAAAGGAGAAAGCAGAAAGCTGTAAAAGTGAGCTGAAGTGGCAGGGAGTGGCTGTAAATGGATTAAAGAGGCCGAGATGGCTTCAAGATTATGCTGCCTCAGTATTCTGTGCTGGCACATTTAATTGCAGCAGCTGCATGTTACAGAGGAGAGTTTTGGGCACTGGCACATTTTTATTTACAAATTAAGAACTGCAGTAGGCCGCTCCCATATCTCCCATTCTGGAAGCGCTCATTGATGATGAAGTGCCTGAAGATGTAGGCATCATGAGCGCTTCCCGGGCACTTTGCCAGCACATTGACCAACATCAACATGTGGTCCACTATTGCCTGTTTGTTGATTGAGTATGTGTGCGTGCTATTGCGGTACAGGTGGGGTGCAGCAGGAGGAGGCACAAGTTGCACATGTGTGCAATCCATTGACCCAAGACATGTGGGAAGCCAGCATGGAATCAAAACCTTGATTGTTGTCCAGTTGTTGCTACTGTGTCTTGGGGAACATGTGGTACTGTGGTGTCAAGCTGATGATGGCATCAGGACGGAGGGTAGGAATGCTGAAAAGGATGGCTGTGAGATTTCTGCCACGCTGGTTTGGAATGACCCAGAGGCCAACATGTGGCGGTCTGCCATCAGCTTGCCCAGCAGAGGGCTGTTGGTGCACCTCTGTGATGTTGCCTGCAGCCTTGGTACAATCAGATTCAGGAGCTGGGTGATGGACTCTCCTGAGCCTGCTTTAAGTGATGACCTCCTCCTCCCTGAGGTCAATTATGGTAGTCCTTTGGCGGTATATCCTCTCCATTCTCCTGCGCTGCCTACGTAGTGGTCTTCTCTCTGCTCCTAACTGAAGTATAATCCATGGCATAGTTGAGCTTGCCAAAGTGCTTTGGGTATGTTCTGTTTATATATCAGTGCCAATGCATCATTTCTTACACCTAAGCTGCCGATGCACAGATATTTTGGCACACTTCAGGCTCTGCACACCACTTGCCAATGATGCTTCACTTCCATACACTTGTAAATATCACTGCATCAGTTCTGCATTGGTTTTTAATGAAAGAACACCTAGCTTGCATATATTTATGGTTGCGTGATGCAGCCGGTTCAGATAAAGGAAAATTCCAACAAAGGCCAACAAAAAGTGACGCATTGGCCCTAATGCTTCACTTTGTAAATATGGAGCACTGAATGCACCACCGAAGTATCAGAAAAAAATGATGCAACAGCAGCATAAGCTTTTTAGTAAATAAGCCCTTTGGCTCTTCTCCAACTAGCCACTCCACCCCACTTTGGCTGTTCTTACTGCCTAGTGCCATGACAGCATTAATGGTAACAGTAGGCCTATTATACATTACAGTACATTACTTTTATGTTGTGTTGCATTCTGTTTTGACTGTTTTGTTTGGTGTGTTATGCTTTTGCTGTATTGTTATTTTGCTTTGTGTTATTTTATTGTGTTGTGTTTGGTTATTTACTTTAGAACTATCAATCAATGCTGCTACACGTCCAGTCAAAAGCAGCACATTAATTTAATGTTCCAGTGACAATCAACCAGAACCAACCATTTACCACTGTCTCAGGAGGTAAACTAATGTTTCTCAAGCTCTTCGACTGTTGAAGACACCAGGACGCAGAGTTCTACATCCTTAAAAAAAACACATGGTTTGATCCTGTAAGGCTTATTTTAAGGGAGGGATCCAGAATTCCAATCACAGCAAGTTGTCCGCCATTAGCCGTAGACATAACATTAGTTAATTCATCACAACATGAACACAAATAATGTGTGCCAGTAAATCTTTTTGATACTTCTGTGTAAGTGCGACACAGAATAGCTTATAATTAAAAACCGTTGATGTTTTTGAACAAGATTTACTGGCACACATGATTTGTGCTCATGTTGTGATGAATTAAGTAATGTTAAATCTGTGGCTAATGGGAGGCAACTTGATTTGATTGTAATTGCAGAGTCACATGTAAGCATCGTGTGGTGTACTCAATAGTCCCTATTCGCTAGAAACGGAAGGCGCTAATGTACTTCTAACACTAGGTGGCAGAAGAAGACCAGTATAATTTTGCACTCATGCGAAGGTGGTTGGTAATCTTAAGCAGACATTCATCATAGGCCGCCAACGTTCATAGCTTCTTTTGCTTCGGACATTAATAAAAAGGAAGCTAGATGATTCATCAGGACAAGACGCGAGAGCCTCTCCTGCGGGATCTCTGCTGCTTTCGCATTCAAACACAGGAGTGCCCTTGAAGTCTTCTTCACACCAGACTTTCCATCAATGTTTACTGTCTGCAGCTTGTAAACCTGTGAATTATGAAATGCATCCATGCTGCCTGCATTTGGGTGTACAGACTGGGATGAACTATGCTTTAAATTAAACAATAAAGGGGGAGATTTACAAACATTTTGCACTGAATTAGCATCACAAAAGTGACGCTAACCAGCAAAAATAGTTTTTTTCCTAATTTACTTTCCAGCACAAAACTTGTTTTGAGCTTGAAAGTACACTGAAAGTAACACAAAGCAGCGCGATACACTGCTCTGCGTTACTTAGCATCAAGGAGGCATTGCATGGGTGGTATTTAGCTGTTACCATACAACCACCCATGCCTTTTGACACAAAACCGTATCTACAAACAATAGTAGACAGGGTTTTGCGCCAAAAGTTAACACCATTTGAAAGCAGGCGTTAAAATGAGAAATGTTTTCACGTCTCCTTTCTTTTCCGACTTTGCATGCGTGCTTCTCTGTACAGCACGCACACAGAGTAGGAAAAGTTTAAAATTGAGTCTAAGTATAGTTTCACGCACACACCCTTGTACTATGGCGCAAAGGTGTGTGCGTGGAGCATGGCAGCTGAAATCAGCGCTGGGGCTAGGGAGAGGGGATGAGAGTGCCATATCTTTGTGGATATGGTGCTCTCATGCTCCCTCCCTGTCAGGCAACGCAGCACAGCATTTTTGGCTGTTGTGCTGCGTTGCCTGGAGGTTTTGTAAATCTGGGCCGAACTCTCTTGATTTTCAGACATTACCCACAATGTCAACCACATAACAATGTAATTTCTGTTGCATTTATACAGCACTTACCATACCTGACGAGGTGTTGAAGCGCTTTACACTGGACAGCACGCTGCTCTGGAACTCTGGATGAGTGATTGGTCAGTGTTATTGGTTATTATAGGAGATTAGCATTAGTCTTGTGAGCTCACACAAACTATCCCTACAGTTCTTTGTAGCAGAATAAAGTAACAGGAGTTAGGTGTGATCATTAGTGAGGAAAGGGGGATATGTGAGTTCATGCAGATGTCTGTGGGGGTTTATAGCTGAGCTAGGGAGACGAGGCACTGTTAGGTTCAAGGTATCACTTTCCAAAATAGGAGGAGTTGTGATCTTTGAAATGAGTTGTGGACAGTGTGCAGGAATACATTAATAGTGATTGAGGAATACATGCATGTGACTTAGAGAAGGTTGAGCTCAAAGATAGGAAAGGATGGAAAGGGCAAGAAAAGCTATTTGAAAGGAAAAAGGAGAGGTGACCATCAGAGGTTTTAAGCAAAGATCATTTTTTCATGCTGCATTTTAGGATTATAGGTAGCATTTTTTGAGACAGCTTGCAATTTGAGGCTGCAAGACAGTGAAAAGATATAACATGCGCTTGTGAAGATATTGCTATAATAGGTATTTTGACAGGCAGTGGAGTAAGGTAAACATTCTGGTAGTCATTCCGAGTTTGGTTGTAACTGAACCGCCAGTCTTTTGACCGCCGCCAGGGTGGCAGTGCATACTGCCATATAACGAATAAAGCGGTGAACCCAATGCAACACAGACAACTCACCGCCAGCACTGCCACCGCCGACGAGCAGCAGTCGGTGGTGGAAGCCAACTTCATGCTGGCGGAAGCCAATGACCCGCCCGCCATATTCCCAGGATATCGGGGGCAGGCTGGTCACTATGAAAAACCAGGAGGAAACAGAAAGTACAAAAGGAGACACCTACCTCCAGGCACAGATACGTCTCCGCGCCCGCCATGGCAGACGAAATGTTAGTCTTCCCAACATTGTATCTCGCTGTGCACCTTCAGGGCCACCGACAACGACGAAGATGATGCCCGTAAGTACACCTAGCACAGAGGAGAGAAAATGGCAATGATACACTCCCACACATAACACACATTCCTCGCACAGACAGCTACACATAGGCACACAGATCATACGTCAATGGCAAGTACCCAATACACTCACAAAGCCAAGCAGATAAGTGCCAAACATACAGCACAACACACACCAACACCACCAACACACCCCATAACCACACAACGACAAGTAGGCCACAAATACCTCAAAGCAGGCATAGACAGGCATGTTGTGCTACACCACACATACACACACACCATGGACTGTATGTAGCAATGACACACAATCAACAGCAGTGAAAACACATCCAAACAATGATACAGGTGACACAGCACGTACAACCAACAATCAAGGAAATCCACACATGCAGCACCAAACACAAGGACGCACACAACACCCCATACAATCCCACAAGCAAGCAGTCACACACATTACACCATCCCCATGGCCACACCCATCTACCCAGTGCATGCAACAACACAGACACAATCCATACACAGACCTCACAAACCGTTGCACACAGATGTCACACCATCATGTAGAAGGAAACCAGGACAAGCATCTCAACTTGCCAACCACAGCAATGTGGTCAGATGTAATTTGAATCATAAAAATTTCAAAATAAATATTTACATTATCTGCCAAATGGCAAGTCCAACCTGCATTAATGCAGAAACACATCAAGTCCATATATAATGGCCCCAACTTGACTCCTGACAGCAAATAGGACTCCATGTCATAGGGGCATCAATGGGACAGGCAGGCACTTATGGGGGTGGTGGGGGAGGCTTGGCTGTGGAAGGGGCATATTTTGCTTTGGGCTTAGAAGGGTGACTTTGGCACTGGGAGGGGTAGATTTCTTGCTGGGT
This sequence comes from Pleurodeles waltl, assembly GCF_031143425.1. NCBI lineage: Eukaryota > Metazoa > Chordata > Amphibia > Caudata > Salamandridae > Pleurodeles > Pleurodeles waltl. The sequence goes on from NC_090444.1 coordinate 970,797,622, forward strand.
GGAGGAGCAGGGGGAACACCAGAGGGGGCACCTGAGGAATGGGAGGTGGAAGGGCCTGAGAGGAGCAGGGGGACAGGGCATTTACGGGGAACACGGGGTGGGAGAGGAGTAGGAAAGAGGTCAAGGGTGGCAAGGAAAACTTTCTTAGGTACCCGGGGGGGCTGTCATATGATTGAGGGTTGGGATTGGAGGTAGAGGGAGTGCTCGTCTGACGTGTTGGTGTGCTATACGTGGATGCTGGTGTGTGCAATGTCTGTATTTGTGTGGTGGCTGAATGTTGGGTGGGTGAGTGGGTGCATGTGCATTCATTAGGGAATGGGAGATGTGTGAGTGATTGTTGCAGTGATGTGTGCAAATGAGGTGGATGTGCTGCAGGTGGCAGAAATGGTAGTTGTGGTGAGTGCAGATGTGGTGTGTGGGGTTTGTGCCTGTGAGTCTGCTGTTGTGGTGATTGAGTGTATGACAGGAATGGTAGGAGGACCAGTGTGTGTTGATGCAGTGCTGGCAGTTGTGAGTGGAGATGTGACTACAAGAGAGGAGGTGGCAGGGGAAGTGTCTGTTGTTGTGTCTGCAGATGTATGTTGTGTGTATGCATGCCTGTGTGAATGTTTGTGATGCCTATGACTGTCTTTGCGCACCTTGTCTGTTGTAGTGGGTGTATGCTGGTATGTGGGTGTGCTTTGGACGGGTGTAGGGAGAGGGGTTGTGGATTGGGAAGATGAAGGGACACTGGCTGCCATCAACGAGGAGGCCAGAGCCTGAAAGGATCTCTGTAGCCCAGGCAAGGCACCGTGAATACCTTCCAGGAACGCATTGGACTGCTGCATCTGGGATGCCAGTCCCTGGATGGCATTCACGATTGTTGTCTTCCCCACAGAGATGGACCTCAGGAGGTCAATAGCCTCCTCATTGAGGGCAGCAGGGTTGACTGGGGCAGGGAGAGGGGTGCCTGCGGTGAAGGAGACGCCTACCCTCCTGGGTGAGTGGGCACAAGGTGGGGTGCTTCAGGGAGGGCAGTGCTGGTAAGGGGGGTGGCGAACAAGGATGGTGCTGGGGGGGTCCCAGATGGGTCTGCCACTACCAGGTAGCCGCCATCGGAGGAGGAATCTGAATCAGATGTGTTGGTAGCTCCAGTCTCCCCCCGTGGTGCTCCCCTCGCCCTCCACCCCACTCGTCCCCTCGGCTTCACTGGTGGCCGCCTCCTTGGTCCTGTGGGCTGCTGCATCCCCACTCGCTGGTACCCTTCCTCCTTTACCAGATGATGCTAATGCACACATAGCCAGAGGTGGAGAGAGAAAAGGAGGGTGGGAAAAACAGAAAGGGAGAAAATTATGTTAACCCACACATCCACTTCACATACAAACAATACAGATTACAGCCCTTGCCGGGGAAACAAGAGACCATTTAGCAATCATTTACTATTGGGTCATGCAAGTGATACCCAAATTCACCTCATCCCTGCAGCTTAAACACCTGAATGAAGACCACTACATGGCTATCAACTGCTGAAATGACTTATCCAACTAACCAACCCAGGACCATACCCATCCATACGTCATCCATTAAGGGATGATACAAATCTGAGCATAGAGGGTCTGGGAACATTAACTAACTGACATGAATGTGCGGAGTACATGTGGTACAGAGGTCCATTGATGCAGAAAGTGAAGCAATTGCAATGTTCATGTAACGTGCCTGTCATTACCCATATACAGTGCTAAAATGACCACCTTGTACTTCAACTGTACATGCAGAGATTGTCACAAATAGATACATCAGGTCACACATTGTGGATAATGACACATGTAGTGAGTGTCTGGTAACATCATCACACTTGTCACTACAGTTGTCAGCATATATGATCAGTATAGTGGAACACATGGAAGGTGTACATGTACATGTCCTGTATACGTCCAATGCCACAGGGATCATGTGCCATCATCTGGTTAGAATGGAGTGTGGAGTAATGTGTCTTCCCACAACATGACAGCCAACTTGCATGAATAACACGTTGTGACTGTCGTATGTCATACTTGGTGCCCTACTTTGTGAGAGGTTCCCAGATTGTTGTTTATGTCCCCGCACAGATATCGCCACAATGGAGTGATCAGGAATGCACCAGTTTATCGGCCACTTGTAGATCTTGATACCATGGAAGAGCGCTACATCATCCTGACCTATCGACTGAGCTGTTTGTGCATCAGGGAATTGGTCGCCCAGTTGAAGCCAGACCTCCTGCAGGGTTTGAGAAATCTCAATGCCATTCCTCCAACAGTCCAGGTGTTGTCAGTCCTGCATTTTCTGGTGAGTGACTCTTTTCAGGTCACAGTGGGTCTGGCTGCAGGGTTTTCACAGCCCCATTTCAGAAAGATGTTGCATCATGTGCTGGATGCCCTAATCAAGCATGTGCATAGGTACATTAGGTTCCCACAACGTCCAGAATTGCCCACTGTAAAAGCAGCCTTCAAAAACATATCAAATGTCCCACATGTAATTGGGACCATTGATGGAGCTCACATTGCCTTGGTACCTCCGAGGAACAATGAACAGGTCTACAGAAACAGGAAGAGTACATATTCGCTCAATGTACAAGTGGTGTGTCTTGAAGACGAGTACATAACACATGTGAACGCAAAATACCCAGGATGAGTACATGATTCCTATGTCCTGAGGAAAAGCAGTGTCCCTGCAATGATGCCACAGTTACAGGGAGAAAGGGTCTGGCTCATAGGTATGTGTACTGCCCTCCATGTCAGACGTTTGTACCCCTCATAACACAATCAGCACTCTGCCTAGGATTGTTACCTATGGTCATGTTCCCTTTTCCACACAGGTGACTCCAGATACCCCAACCTGCCCTGGCTCCTGACACCTTTGAGACATCCAACTACAGGAGGGGAGAACAGGTACATAGTGGCACATGGTGGATGAGGCGAGTGATTGAGCAAAAGTTTGGTCTCTTGAAAGCTAGATTTCTTTGCCTTCATGTGTCTGGTGGTGCCCTACAGTACCGACCAGGGAAAATCTGCAAGATCATTGTTGCATGCTGCATGCTCCATAATCTGGCCCTCAGAAAGCACATCCCACTGTTAGAGGAGGGGGTCATTGATGCTGGAGCAGTGTTTAGGGCTAGTGACTCTGATGCTGAGGGGGAGGCAGACGAGTATGAGGCGCATAACAACAGGACTCACATGATTCGTCACTACTTTCAATGATGTACTGGTATGTGTGAATTGTATGTCATCTGCACATTGAAGATGTATTGCTGAAGCCAGTCTGTAGTCAGTATTTGCATGCATCAAGGTGTGTGTGGGTACTACAGCCTTCCATCTTGGTTTCCGACCTTGAAGGGTTGTTGACTTACCATGAGGGGTAGTGGTAATGCACTGCTGTAAAGGACATGTGTGGAATGCTGGTGCCATTTCAGTACAGCCTTATTGTTGTACCAAAGGTTTAGGGTACTCAGTCTGCCTGTTTAGGGATATGTTAGGGGGCCTTATCAGTCTTGTCCTGCTGTGTATACATGTCATGCTGAATTATCAGCTGCTGTGTGGCAAGTATCTGTTCCTGACTACTCAGGGAGGTGAACAATAGAGGATGTTACCTATGTTGCAACTTTCCTTTCCCACATATGTGTGAGTGCTTATGCAGGCCCTTACATACGTGGTATCATAGCTGCTGGGTCAGTCATCCTGTGTATGTGCTCAAATGCTGTGGATGTGGATTTACATGCCTTACAATTTTGTGCCTGATTCCATTTCATTTTCCCTCTTCAGGCCACATCTCTGTCTTCAAGCTGATTTCTGTATCGTCTGTTGCCATCATTGACTCTGGATATCATTACAATTTAGATGTACTTACACACCTGCCTGGGTGTCCCACTACTTCTGTCACTTCAACATTGTTGTGGTGCCAATGTGTATATATTTGCTCCTTGGAAACAAGATTGCCACTACATACAATGAAGATACCTGCACCATGACTTGTGTGAATTTGTGTGCATTAAGTGTATGACATCACAGTTCAGAGGAGTGGGGTAATGGAGTGGGTGCTGATCAGAGTGGGTGGTACAGCTGTTTGTCTCACAGGTCCAGTATCCATTTGCCCAGTATACTGTGTACTTGGTATTGGACAGCCAACAGGGTGTAACAGTGGCACACAAGGGTGACAGTTCAGAAGAAGGATCACTTCCTGGTGGTGGGATTGGTCTTGGCCTCAGGTCCTGCAGGATGTCTGGATGGGCGGCCTCTATTGCAGGGGGTCCCTTCAGCTGCAGGGGTAGGGTGCTGGTGGCTTGTGGGTCCTCCTGCTATGCCTCAATTCCAGTAGCAGATGCTGATGTTGTTGGCAGTGGTATTGCCTGACTACTGGATGGGGCCTGCTGTTGGGTTGAGGATGTCCGCAGGATGTTGTCCATTTCCTTGAACTCCCCTAATATGTACATCATGGTGGCATTGAGTGCCTGCCACTGCTGCCTCCTGGTGGTATTCCCTCTGCAGCCTTTGCAAGTCCTGCAAGGTGGTGAGTATCTGGCCATCTTGTCATGGGTTTGTTGGTAGGCTCCCAGGACTCTCGAGACGGCCTCCTGGCCAGTCGTGTCCTGTACCAGCCTCGTCCCTTGGCCCACAATTGCCCTTGCCCCCCTGTGCTCCTGGTGCAGTGTGCCCCCTCCCACTGACACCAGGGCCGTCTTTCAGTTGGGTTTGCACCGTTGACTCCTGCCCTGTCCTCTCGGGCACACTGTTGTTTCATGTGACCTTGGGACACAGGTATGGGAAGGTGGGCTCTGCTGTACATTGGCTGCCACAGGGGAGGTGGTTTCAGTTGTGGGCAGGATGAGGCTGGTGGTGGTGGACTGACCACTCATGCCTGATAGGCCAGGTTTGTCGTCCATATCCAGATTTCTAGGGGAGGGGAGTTCTCCCCTATTGGACCTGCTTCCAGGCCCAGGCTTTCTGTCAGTATGCTTCTCTGCTGGGAGGCCTGTGGAATGAGAGGTATTGTGTTAGATGATGGTATTGTAGCAGTGACACACGCTGCGCCACTGGATTCAAGCTAGCCTGGCTGATGAAGGGTGATACCCTGAAACCGGTCCCAAGATGCTTATTTCCTGTCCAGGGAGGACCTGGCCTAGCAGTTCGGGCTGGACTGTTCCCATGGGGAACAGGGTCAAGACTTATTTGCATATGGCTGAGTCTACACTGGGGTGACGTGGTGAGCAAAATAACAATAGATTAAACCCATATCTGTGATTGGGGGTGAGTGTTTGAAAAGTTTCAGCACTCTCGTCCATCATTTAATTTTGTTTTGTGATTTTACTGATGTTGAGCCCCAGGATTGGTTCACTGAATTTGGAGTTGTATATCCTGTTTTTGAGGTCATTACTCAATGCCTAGAAGCAACTTTCATAAAATGCAACTCGATTCATAATTCATTGATTCACTAAATGCAATTCTGTAAATAGCAAATTAATCATACCAAATCTGTAAATGTTTCCCTAACACTGCCCTACATAAGGAATAGAGATTGCCAATTTGCGATTAAGAACAAATTGGTATTCTTAGACTTTGTACATCCAACCTATACTACAATAGCACTAATATCATGAATTGCCCCACTAAGGAAGCAAAATGGTCTGGTGGATTGTGTACGTGTACAAAGTCGAAGAAACCGTGTGAAGTCCTCCTATTTACTGTTATAAATATTGTGAGGTCAGAAGCATTACATTTAGTGTGAGAGTTATGGTTTGCAAGGTAGTTGTGTAAGCTATGGTTTGTGGAACGAACCGTAATTAGGGATTTTCATGATTTATTTTTCAATATAATTTGGCAACTATAACAGACCCATACTTGTGTTTTTAAGTGAATATTAGGTGTTTCTTAAACATACATTAAGGTGTTATGACAAAAGCTAACATAACTTCATATAAACTGTGGGGATCATTTTCAAGACTCTGACGCATCCCCATCGATGCATCAGATTTCTTGCTCTGCCCTACGCCCCCTAATGACACCATGGTAGCAGTGTATTTACTACACAGAGCTCCATGGTCCACAGTATCCACAGTTGCATCAGAAATTTGATCCACCTGTGGCACTAAACTGACGCATTGCTGGACTAGTGTAAAATAAATGACGCCACTCCAGCAATTCCAAGAGGCCCCCATCCAAAAATGCCTTGCGTCAGTTTAAGGCCGGCTCTGAGCAGGCATTAAAAAAGTGATGCTGTGAAGGCTCAGAACGACACAGTGAAATCATGTAGATTTCACTGCACCAGTTCTGAGTGGCTTTTAACGGGGGACGCCTACCTTGCATACATTATACCTGGTTCAGGTATAATGTGGCGAAAGGCTTTACATACTAGCGCAATAGTCCCATTGCGCCAGTCTGTAAATGTGGTGTAATGTGGGGGACTGCTTTGCGCCACCGCTCTGTTGCAAGCAAGTAATTTAATTCTATGAGGTCTGCTAGGGGTATAAGCATCCTTTCTTGAAAACAATCCCCTACTGTTGTTAGACCCACCTCTGTCCAGGGTGCAAGTTGCTTATGTGTAAAAATAGTTAATGGGTCCCTGTATGGGAGCTCCACCATAGGTAGTGTCGGCGCATACATGGGAATCACCAGAGATCTACAAAGGCACCTCTTCCAGCACCATAAGGCTGCCTCCAGCAGTTTCCGTGGTTGGGGGTTTCTACCATTTTGTAGTTTTGCTAGTGGAGGCCACTGTTTATGCGTCTTCCCTGGAGGTCCTAATTCATCTAGATTTCTGCCATGAATCCATTGCGCCACCCATTGAAGCTGTGTCGCTATGTACTATAACAAAAAATCCAGGGTACCCAACCCTCCTTCGTCCAATGAGCGAAGAAGCACCTCCAGCGAGACTCTACTCCGACTGCCATTCCAGACTAAGTCACACAGGAGAGAGTCTAGTTGTTCGAAACATTAAGATGGTATTTTAATTGGTACATTTAGAAAATAATACAATAGCCTGGGTAGCATTATCATTTTAGACAAAGAGATCCTTACCATAATCCGTAGTTTAAGGGACCTCCATAAGCGTACAGAGGATCGAAGCGACCTAAGGGTGGTGCCTAAGTTAGCTTTCTGCAGGTCTGCCAGGAAGTAAACAATTCTAGTGTTCAGGTATTTAACCCCTTTGCTGCCAGGCCTTTCCCCCCTCAGGGACCAGGCCTATTTTTGACTATTTGGGGCAGTTCGCGCTTAGGCCCTCATAACGTTTTGTCCACATAAGCTACCCACACCAAACTTGTGTCCTTTTTTCCAACATCCTGGGGATTCTAGAAGTAACCAGGCTTTGTGGGTTCCCCTGAAGGAGACCAAGAAATTAGCCAAGATACAGCAAAATGTTTGGGTTTAAAAAAAAATAAAGTGAAAAAAGGGCTGCAGAAGAAGGCTTGTGGTTTTTTCCCTGAAAATGGCATCAAAGGGTTTGCAGTGCTAAAATCACCATCTTCCCAGCTTACAGGAACAGGCGGACTTGAATCAGAAAACCCCATTTTTCAACACAATTTTGGCATTTTACTGGGACATACCCCATTTTTACTATTTTTTGTGCTTTCAGCCTCCTTTCAGTTAGTGACAGAAATGGGTATAAAACCAATGCTGGATCCCAGGAATCTAAACATTTCTGAAAGGTAGACAAAATTCTGAATTCAGCAAGGGGTAATTTGTGTAGATCCTACAAGAGTTTCCTACAGAAAATAACAGCTGAAATGAAAAAATATTGAAATTGAGGTAAACAAACAGCCATTTTTCTCCACATTTTACTCTGTAACTTTTTCCTCTGATGTCAGATTTTTTAAAGCAATATACCGTTACGTCTGCTGGACTCTTCTGATTGCGGAGATATATAAGGCTTGTAAGTTCATCAAGAACCCTAGGTACACAGAGCCAATAAATGAGCTGCACCTTGCAATGGGTTTTCATTCTGTACCGGGTATACAGCAATTCATTTGCTGAAATATAAAGAGTGAAAAATAGGTATCAAGAAAACCTTTGTATTTCCAAAATGGGCACAAGATAAGGTGTTGAGAAGCAGTGGTTATTTGCACATCTCTGAATTCCGGGGTGCCCATACTAGCATGTGAATTACAGGCCATTTCTCAAATAGACGTCTTTTTTACACACTGTCTTACATTTAGAAGGAAAAAATGTAGAGAAAGACAAGGAGCAATAACACTTGTTTTGCTATTCTGTGTTCCCCCAAGTCTCCCGATAGAACTGGTACCTCACTTGCGTGGGTAGGCCTAATGCTCGCAACAGAAAACGCGACATGGACATATCACATTTTAACATTGAAATCTGACGTGTTTTTTGCAAAGTGTCTAGCTGTAGATTTTGGCCTTTAGCTCAGCCGGCACCTAGGGAAACCTACCAAACCTGCGCATTTTTGAAAACTAGACACCTAGGGGAATCCAAGATGGGGTGACTTGTGGGGCTCTCATCAGGTTCTGCTACCCAGAATCCTTTGCAAACCTCAAAATTTAGCCAAAAAACCACTTTTGCCTCACATTTCGGTGACAGAAAGTTCTGGAATCTGAGAGGAGCTACAAATTTCCTTCCACCCAGCGTTCCTCCAAGTCTCCCAATAAAAATGGTAGCTCACTTGTGTGGGTAGGCCTAGTGCTCGCGACAGGAAATGCCCCAAAACACTATCTGGACTCATCAAAATTATCAAGTACAAAACTACCTGTTTTTGCAGGAAGGGAACCTGTGTTTTTGGTCCTGGGCTCAACAGCCATCTAGAGAAACCTACCAAACCCAGACATTTCTGAAAACTAGACACCCGAGGGAGTCCAGGGAGGTGTGACTTGTGTGGATCACCCAAAGTTTTCTTACCCAGAACGCTCAGCAAACCTCAAAGTTAGCTAAAAAAAAATCAAATTTTTCCCACATTTCTGTGTGGGATCACCGCACCGGGACAAATTTCCTACCACCCAACGTTCCCCTCAGTCTCCTGGTAAAAATGATACCTCACTTGTGTAGGTGGGCCAAGTGCCTGTGACAGGGAAGAGCCAAAAACATGTTGAAATTGAGGGGGAACCAAAACGGGTCCAAAAGGGCAGTTTGAAAAAAAACATTTTTAGGCTGACAAGTGCAGCAGAATTTTTATCAGTATAGATGAGACAATGTTGGGTGGAAGGAAGTTTGTGGATTCCTGCAGATTCCTGAAGGTTCCATCACAAAAATGTGGGGAAAATGTGTGGCAAAGCCATTCTATTTTATCGTGTGTTAAATGTGTTTCTTGCAAGATGACTGTGGCCCTTGTCTCTCTCAAATATCTGTGGATATTATGCCTCTTGGCAGGTGACCCGATCACTCTACTATTCCAGGTTATAATTGACATAGCGGTTCCTGGTTCAACCATTTGGGTGGTTTTCATGTGTAGGTTAGGCACAGATCCACAATCTCCCATATAAGGGAAGTCTAGCAAAAGCTGGCCGTTCAAACTTATAAAACAAAATTATCATTATAAGATCACCACTTCCAGTTCGTAGTCAGGGTCAATCTTCCTGAGGTATTCAGGGAAGGGGTTCAATTCAGGGTTCCACTCCAGCCCTATGTATCAGAAATAAAATTGTTGTAGGATCCAGGCTGCCATTGGTGCAACCTAGTGTAGCCAGTTCAGCATTAGTCACAGCTCCCAGCTGTTGAAGTAGGGGCTGAGTTCAGGTGGCCAGCGTTGTCAACTGTTTAGTTCATTTGGAGAATTATCTCAATGTTTGGTTATCATATCAGTTCTTCAGCTGTTTGAGGAGTCACAGCAGGCAACGCCCCCTCCTGATATACTTGAGGCCTCTGAGCCTGAAATGTTCAAGCCATGCTCTGATGAAGTGTCAGTTCCTTCCTTTGTCTTTTGAATTAGTGCTATTTCTGCCAACACTAATAGCGCTGCCGCCCTTTCCTGTTCAGTCTGGGAGGGTTTCTTCAGGGAGGTTCTCTCAGGTCTTCCCCCTGGTTTTCTTCTAAGTATTTGCATGGATTCTTTGGGTTTAGTTTTGGGCAGTGGGTGGGATGTTCCAGTTCTGTATGTTTCAAGCCAAGTCCAAGTTTCATCTGGTGTGTTACAAAAGAGTGTAATTCCACCCTGGATAATCCACAGTTTCGCTGGGAACATCAGTGAATATTGTAATCCTTCATCATGGAGGGCTTTATTTACTGTTTGATAGGATGTTCTCTGGGCTTGTAATTTTGCAGTGAAGTCTGGGAACACCAATACCTTTCTGTTTCTCAGCACATATGGGCCATTGCTGCGTACCTTGTGAAGTATAACATCCCTATCTTTGAAGTGCAGAAGTTGCGCTGCTACTGGGTGAGGGGGGCGGCCTGGGGCCAAGGGTTGTGCTGGCACTCTATGAGCTCTCTGTAGAGCAAAGAAGGGAGTGAGGCAATCAGGTGCTACCTCTGTTTGAAGCCAGTTTTCTAGAAATGCCTCCATGTCTGTGCCCTCTGAGCCTTCGGTAGCCCTACCACTTGTATATTGTTGTGTCAATTACGGCCTTCCGCATCTTGTGCCCTTTGTTCCAGCACTTTCACCCTCTCTTTGAGATCGCATAATTTGCGTGAGAATGTAGCCTGTTCTGGTTTAATCTCCTCCACCATGGTTTCTACAGTCTGGACCCTCATAGCCAATTTATGGTGTTCTGCTTGCAAGAGGCCTAAGCCCACTAATACTGCGCTGATGTCCTGTTGTGGTGTTTGTTTGGTGGCTGGTATGGTGGCAAACACTTAATCTAGTTGTGAGTGGTTAGAGGGGTCACTGGTTTCCCCATTCTTCCCATCCTCCAGTGATGGTGGAGAAGTCTCTTCTGGGGCATGTGTGGTAGCTATAATTAGATTTTGTGCTTTGCCCATGATAAACTCATCTGGTGTGTCGGCTAGCTTCCCGGATTATACCTATGCTGGGTCTGTCCGCAGGAGTGGCAACTAGTGAAATTGCCAGGGGAAGGGGGCTTCAGTCAGTAACCTAACTCAGGGAGCAAACAGCTTCTCTGAGAGGAGCCAGATATTCTAATGGCACCAGGTAGGTGATAACAATTGGTATCCCTCCACCAATGTGCCCGATCCTGAAAGCAGATATTAAATTAGAAAGTTCTCCAGTGCAAAAAATGAAGTAGAGATGTGGTATTAGGCGGGCTCGTGTTTTTCCATTGAGCTGCTCTTGACAGTGCGCTTTCTTTTGCCCTGCAGAGTAGGTTCTGGCCTACCGGGGGTCCGTTGCTTCGATCCTCCCAGCAATTAAAGCCCCACCCTCCTCCCTGAACAAAGGCTCAGGGCGGTTAACGCAGGCAGCAAGCAGTCAACCGGTCCAGCTACCACTCCAGTATCATGGGAAAATCAGGCGGCACGGTCTGCTTTTTCTGACTGGGATGTCGTTTTGCCTGCCTCCAGCCACGCGCAGGGGTTAGTGGCACTCACCGCCCTTTAGTGTCTGTATTAGGAGGCATCACCATCTTCGTCAAGTCGCCGCTCAGTTATCATTCCTGGGCTGTTGGTCACCTCCTGTGCATTTCCTTGATCCTTTGCAGCTCCGGTGCTAGTGATTTTGTCACAGCGGTTTCAACTGATATGGGCTGCCTGAGCCATTTTGTCTTCTGGACACCAATCGTCTGATCTCGCCTCACGCTCTGCTCCACCAGTAGTCCGGTGAATAAAGAAGTGGAATTCCAAGGAGGGTCTACTACGTTAAATATTACACGGTGTGCTTCACACCCAGGGCCTTAATAAACATTTTACAGGATGTTTGTCGGGCCAGAGCGGAGCTCTCCGCTCACGCGTCCACTATTGCTAGCATCCAAGCCACGCCCCTGTGTAATCATATGAAGGTAAACATTTGAAATATAAAAGCTTGTGTCTATTATAAATGGATCAGCCATTGATATGTCCATGCATTCGTTCTACACTGTATTCTGGTAAAATGTCTAGAATGTTGTAGGTGGTATCATAGCTCAGCAAGCTAAATGCTGGCTGCAGAAACCTGTGGAAAAGGCATGCAGTCTCAGCAGCAAATCATAGAGAGAAGGCTCAACATCACTTTCATCATAATGATTCGTAATTACCAAATGCACATGAGGCAATTTGGTTTGTGGAGGGTGCTGTATAAATGCCACACATATTTAGTGTATGTGTGATTATCAGAATATTTTGTCTGCATGCCTGTGTTACTTAAATCAATTGCCAAAATATGGGGTTAATTTACAAGTCCCTTGCGCTGTTGTAGCGCCATTTTGTTATGCTACAGCATTCCAAAGAGTCCCCCACACAGCGATGCATGGTACCATTGCAGCAGTTTGTAAAGCCTTAAGCCACATTATACCTGCACCAGGTATAATGTATGCAAGGTAGGCGATCCCCCACAAAAAAGGCAGCAGAAAAGGCCATTCTGCACCGTCATATTGTGATTTTTTTAACACATGCTCAGGGCAGCCGTTAAAGTGATGCTGTGCTTTCTTCAATAGGGCCAACCTAGTATTGCTGGACTATCATCAAAATTTTGACTCTAGTCCAGCAATGCTGCGGTTTAGTGCCACAACTGCATCCAAATTTTTGAAGCAGCTGTGGACACTGTGCACCATGGAGCACTGTACTGTAAATACATCCCTCCCATGACATTGTTAGAGGGTGCAGGGCAGCGCAAGAAAACTGGTGCATCGTTCACAATGCGTTAGATTCTTGTTAATAAGGCCCTCTGTCTGATGTCACTAGAAAATAAACACTGGCATTCTGAGCACTCACTCAGATGCTAGTGGCAGAATCCATAAGATTTTGCATGGTGTGTGACATGAGGAGGCGTGTATCCTGTATGTGTAACCACCATGATGATTGCACCTAATCAAATTATGGTAGTGCTAGTGTGTTTGAGGTTGCATGTAATGCTGGTTTATGATTGGCCTATGATTGCCTTTCCATTTGTCTATCATGTTTGGCAGCACCCCAATTAATATATTAGTGAAAACGTTATGGGGCTCATTCCGACCCCGGCGGTCAAGGACCGCCGGGGCCGGGGATGTGGGAGCACCGCCAACAGGCTGGCGGTGCCCCGCAGGGCATTCTGACCGCGGCGGTTTGGCCGCGGTCAGACCAGGAAAACCGGCGGTCTCCCGCCGGTTTTCCGCTGCCCTGGGAATCCCCCATGACGGCGCAGCTTGCTGCGCCGCCATGGGGGATTCCGACCTGCTCACCCCATCCTGTTCCTGGCGGTTCCGACCGCCAGGAACAGGATGGCAGTGAGGGGTGTCGTGGGGCCCCTGGGGGCCCCTGCAGTGCCCATGCCAATGGCATGGGCACTGCAGGGGCCCCCGTAAGAGGGCCCCACTTTGAATTCCAGTGTCTGCTCAGCAGACACTGGAATTCGCGACAGGTCCAACTGCACCCGTCGCACCTTCCCACTCCGCCGGCTCCATTCGGAGCCGGCTTCCTCGTGGGAAGGGGTTTCCCGCTGGGCTGGCGGGCGGCCTGCTGGCGGTCGCCCGCCAGCCCAGCGGGAAAGCCAGAATGGCCTCCGCGGTCTTTTGACTGCGGAGCGGCCATATGGCGGTTCCCTCCAGGCAGGCTGCTCCCGCCGCGCGCCGGGGTCTGAATGACCGCCTATATGTTTTTAAGTTTCTTCAGTATTTTTTCTATGTATTTTGTTAATTTTGCTTTTCCTGTGGAAGAAAGGGTTGAAGTTCTGTGTTGTCTGTTTTTGTAATATCAACAGAGTCAAAGCTCAAGTGACATCATTTCATATAATTTCATCAGGGTCAAATGCCATGCTAAGCCACTTCCTGTGAAGTCATGAGGGGAGGGGTCAAAGAGAGTGGTGTCATTTCCCTTACCCCAGGCATTTTGCTGAATCAACATGTATAGTGTTGCAGCCTACCCCCATTCTGCATGGCTTTCAGTTGCATGCGATTGGGGTTGGCAGCATGCTCTGGCCATAGGCCAAGTCCTGCACAAACCCACCTTGTGGATAGTTACTGTTATACTTGGACAACATGACAAAAGTAAGTAATTTGCTGCAGGCAACCCATTTCAATGCAGCTGCTTGCTAGCTGCATATGCAGTTTGCAAATTAAAATTAAGGCCCTCATTTTGACTTTGGCGGTCTACAACATCGGCTGCCAAAGTCCCGCCAACCACAAGACCACCAGGGATGGCGGTCATCCGACCGCATATTATGACTGCTGGCGGCTCTGCCAGAATTTGGGCGGAGAGCCGCCAGCAGCCATACTGGCAGTTGGCGGTGCAGTGGAAATTGCTCCGCTGGCACCGCCACGTCAACACAACACCACCACACCTATTACGACTTAGTAGTAGGTGTGGCGGTGTTGTGTTGACAGGGCGCTGGCGGCAGAGCCAGCGCCATGGAACCCGTTCCCTCCCAGGGGACCACCAGGTAAGATGATCGACCGTCAGGGGAGGGGGGGGTGTTGTGTGCATGAATGGCGGTGTGTGTTTGTGTGAATGGAGGTGGGTGGGGGTGTTGTGTGTGTTTGTATGCATGTGTATGTAAGTGTATGTGTGCCTGTGTGAATGTGTGTACGCGGGGCGTGTTGGAATGGGGATCGGGGGTGGGGGTGTTGGACTGGGGATCGGGGTGGAGGTATCTCAGTTTGGGGGGTGAAGGGCTTCAGATGAGGTCAGGGGAGGGGGGGGAGGGTCCTGCATGGAGGGGGGGTGTAGGGGAGTCCTGCAGTGGCGACAGGAATAAGCATTCCTGTCATCAGCATCATTACCACCAGGGATTCCGTGGTGGGACGGCCGCCACGGAATCCCTGGCGGTATGGATGCACAGAATACCAAGGGCAGTGTTTGGTGGTCCACCATGTCGAAGGTGGTCTACCTTCAGCCAGGCAGTCCTACCACCCTGGCAGTACAGGTGGTTAACTGGCTACAATACAGCCATTTCACCACCAATGTCAAAATTTGGCGGTCCTGTAACGCCACGCTGTCGGCGGTCTGGCTGCCAATGCCAGTGTGACGGTGCTGCCCGCCAGGGTCATAATGACCCCCTAATTCTTCTATCTTTGTGTTTGTGTAAATCCATCAAATGGTGCCAAAGGTATTAGCAATCAAAGCTTTTTTCACCTTTCAATTTGTAGCCTTACCCTCCATTATCAGATCAGAATGAAAGGTGTCAACAATGCACTAGGCTTAACATGACATACTAACAGAAAACAAAACATCGATTTCTGACACATTTTAAATAGATTTGTCAAAGGGTGACAAAGATTTTAATTAGCAAAGAATCACTTTTTACCCCTCCCTCATTTAACTTTGTCCACCTTGATAGATGAGCATACAACTCAACGCATCAGAAGTAATTTTTACATAACTTGTGTCTAGCAAATTTTGTGCATATCTACGAAATTGTACAAACGTTACTAGCAAATCAAAAATGTTTTTAACCTCCTTCTATAAATGTGCTCCATTGGCTCTTAATGAAGCTAGAGACCCCTGAACTGGTCTTAACTTGCTTGCTAAGGCTCATCAAGAAACTTACAGGGGAATATTTATGGAAGGGTTGTGACTGTTTTGCACCATGCAACGGAATGTAATCCTCAAAATGCAATTTATCAAGCCATGCAAGGCCACCTTGTGTGATCCTGAGTGGCTTGATAAATGTAGAGCAACGCAACGCAGCACAAATTTCTGCATTGTGTTACTTTGCCCAAGGGAGGCATTCCATGGGTGGTGTGTGGGTGTACCCATGCAACACCAATAGAATTTGATGCATTCCCGGATTTACCATAAGTGGTAGACCTGAGAATGCGCCAAAACTGCTACGGCTCCCCAGTGAGGCGTAACAGGAAGAAATATGTTTATTTCTCCTTGTCTTGAACTCTTTCTATGTGTGCTGCACTCTGCAGCACACATAGAAAGAGGAAAATGCCTTAAAGAGTTGTTTTTGTGCAGAAAGGCGAACAAAAACAATCCTGCTTATAACACAGGCACCCTTGCACCATGATGCATTGGCGCTAGGCAGCCAAAAGTGCATCAGAGCTGGGAAATGACAAGAATAGGCCATATATTGTTAAGTAGGGTGCATTCCTGCCCTTTCCCTATCACACAACGCAGTATGGTTACTTGCTAGACTGCGCTGCATGATATTTTAATAAAAATGCCCCTTATTTCCTAATTAATCTTAGGATTACCCTACTTGAAAAAATACAGTGTTCCTGTACTTTTCATAAACGTGTTTGTGCATGCGTGAGTGTACATTCATGTATTCATTAGGAGGCTGCCACGGTGATTGCCAAGTCCAAATGACGAATGTATTCTTTGCCCTCCATGTAGAATGGCTGGCCACTGGGACCTCCGATCTTCACGACCAGACAAACCTCATGTTGGTCCTGCCTATTGGTAACTGGTGACAGCCCCTCGGACATTCAGAGCGGGGACTGGTTTCTAGCCAGAAGTCCGATTAGATCTAACAGGCGAGGCAGGACACTAATATTTTTGGTGATTTGAGTTAATTGTTCTTGATAGCAAATGGTGCAGATTGAAAACAGTGGTGCAAGCCCACCCACGCATGATTCTGCATTGTTAAGAGCGACAGGCGCTCAGTTGGTTAGGGGGGGTGGGCAGTTCAAAGCCTGCTTGGCGGACTAGCTCGGAGGGGGGAGTTCAAAGTCTGGGATTGTTAAACTGCAGTTTTTTTGTTTTACATTGTTCTTTTGCTATTGCACTGCCTTACACTGACCGGTTGCACGGCTTGGGTGGAGGAGATACACTATGGTGCAAGAGAGTGGGGGGCAGGTGTAGCAACCCCCTCAAGTACAGAAATATTCCCCAATGGCAACCATACTAACATTCGCCCTTAGGGTAATGACGTGGAACGTGAACGGGCTGGGTAGTAGAATTAAGCTCACCATAGTACTCCAATATATGCGCCGGCATGGCCCAGACCTAATTCTCTTACAGGAAACGCAGGGGCCTGTTCTTACACACCTCGGGGCCCTGATGTGGACCACCCGCTGGGGCCAGTCATTTTTGGAGGATGACTTGAAGCTTGTAGCCGACGCAGGGTTGAAGAGAGTCTCACGAATGAAGGTGCCCAATACCTCAGAGACGCTGCGTTCTTTTCTTGATTCATTTGGCTTAGCAGATCTGTGGAGGGAACAAAATCCAGGGACGAAGTACTTCACTTACTCCTCTCTACTACCTGGCAGCTCTTCAAGGTTGAATTACCTATTCACCACATAGGTACATGCTGGGTGATTCGGGGGGGGGGCAAGCAACACTGAGAGGGATGTCTGATCACTCCCCTTTGGGTGTTACATTGTTGGGCCCCACACAAACACATTCCCTGCCGGTTAGACTAGACCCTTGGCACCTGACTGACAAGACTTTTATGGATAAAATGAGTGAGAGGGCTGAACAATATTTTAAGGAAAATCTGGGTTTAGTGGAATCAGCCTGTATCTTATGTGAGACATTCAAAATAGTTATTAGGGGACATGCACAGGTCCTGATAGCAGACAAGAAAAAGGAGCACAGACTGCAGGGTGAGGCGATTGAATGGGAAACTGAAGCCTTTGAGGCCCGTGGTCAACAAGATGGGGGGAGGACAGTGGTTTCCTACACAAACTGCGTCTCAAGTGACAGGAGCTGTGTGAGCTGGTAGAACAATACGCCCTGGCTTGATCACTGGCATCCCAATGACGTCTTTACAATGTGGGTGACAAAGTCAATAAACTGCCGGCATGGCTGGATAAGAGGAACCGGAAACGGTCCTGGGTCAGGCAGGTACGGAATTAGAAGGGAATCCTCTGCCCACCAAACAACGCCATTGCGGAGGCCTTCGCTACACATTATGAGGAGGTATACACGTCAGCGACCCAAATGACCAAAAATGACTGTATGGACCTCCTGTGGGACATTCAACTGCCAGGGCTCTCAGAGGAAGATAGGGGGGCTCTGGATGGGTAGCTGACTGAGGAGGAGGTTGCCTTGGCATTGCATGGTCTGCAGTGAGGCAAGGCAGCACAGCCAAATGGACTCCCAGCTGAATATTTTAAATGCATGGTTAGCAAAGTGGCCAAATATATGCTGGGAGATCAAAGGATCGCAATCATTGTAGGACTTCTGAAAAATGGAAGACCCCCAGTGGAGTGTGCCTTTTACAGGCCCATCTCCCTTCTTAACACGGAGGTCAAAGTCCTGGAGAAGATTTTGGCAACCAGGTGACACGCGGTCATTACAAAGCTGATACACCCGGACCAATCCAGCTTCATGCCACAAAGAAGCACGCGCCTGAATCTGTAATGACTATTCGGGGTTCTTCATATGACAGATCACCAGAGCAGTGAACAAGTGACACGTCTATCCCTTGATGCCAAGATGGCCTTTGATAGTTTAGAGTGGCCATACATTTTTGCCACCCTTAAGAGGTTTGGTGTCCAGTTCCTGGACTGGATCAGACTCCTGTACCGGGAACCGGTGTCTCGGGTGCGGGTCAGTGTTGGGCTGTCAAGACCCTTCGCCCTGCGCAGCGGCACTCGACAGGGGTGCCTGCTTTCCCCTATCCTATTTGCGTTGGCACTCAAGCCCCTGGCGGCTTGGATCCGACAGGACCTCTTGATTAAGGGTATAGAGTCTGGTGAAGCATGGGAGGAGTCCATTTCTTTGTATGTAGACATTTTGCTATATGTCACCAACTCGATGGTCTATTGATAGAATAATGCAGATTCTCCCCATCTTTGGGGAGCACTCTGGTAACCAAATTAATTGGGACAAGTCATTGGTCTTTGCCCTGGTGAGGGCTCCCCCACCTTGCCTCCGGATTGCACTGCACTGATCAGTCAGGAGGACTTTATGTATTTGGGGATGTTTGTCACCAGGAGTCAGGAATGTTTCCCCCAGAGGTACCTGCAACCCCACTTAGATAGATTCAGTTGAAATGTGGGGCACTCGAGGGCCTTACCACTCTCCTTGTTGGGGAGAGCCGCCCTCTACAAAATTATGACGCTTCTATGGCTCCTATATGTTTTTCAGAATGCTCCTGCTAGGATACCGGCGGCAGTGTTTGAACAGCTGGATTGGTGGGTCAGGCTGCTGCTGTGGGAGTGTGGCTTCTCCTCCTGCGTAGCATTGCGAAAGCTGAAGCAAGGGGTACATGAGGGTTGTCTGGCTGTCCTGGAGCACCTGCACTATTACGGGGTCACACAATTGGTGACCATTAATGACTGGGCCTTCGCGGATCGTGGGACCCAGCATTCCGAGTGGACAGAGATGTGATGGGGAGGAAGGGCTATGAGTCTGCTTTGTACACCCGCTCAAGTGTGAGAATGCTGCCAGTGTACACAGGAACAGTAGTGAGGGCATGGAACGACACCACACGCTATTTGGGTTGGGGATCTACTTTGACTGCCCGAACCCCACTGTGGTGCAGTGACCTACTGGGCCCGGGTGGGTTTCAGAGATGGTCTATATTGGGAATAGGCCTCCTTGGCGATATCTGTAGGGGACAGGCGCTGGTGACCTTCGATGTCCTTCAACAAGAATATAATAGGGCGGATGCTAAACGATATAGGTACCTGCAGTTGAGGCATGCTTTGTGCCAGCACGTGCTAGAGGGCGAGCAGTTGCCAGAATCAGGCCCCCTCAAAGACTCCCTCCTGTCAGAGCCGTTGATGGTAACGGCCATTTCTATGATATATAGGACATTAAGGAACAACAATTCCTAGACTCAGTGATACCCCTCCGCGCTACAAGGGAGGTGGACTTGGGAACACTGGATGATGAAGACTGGGAGGAGGCAAAGTAGAGTCTCAGGTTTGTTTCAATTAGGGCCCGGTTCAGGCTGATCCACTTGTGAATTCTACACAGGGCATACTATTACAGGGTGGTGCTGTGCAAAATGGGTAGGGCTTAGACCTCGCAGTGTTTGAGAAGGTGTAGTCAGGAATGCACCTTCTATTATATCTTATGGGGCTGCCCCAGGGTGCATGATTTCTGGGGGGGGTCTCAGAGGTGGCAACCAGGGTACTTGGAAAGGAGATCCCCTTAAACCCCAAGTTGTTCGTCCTTAATATGGTAGGCCGAAGTATCAGGGGTTATGGTTGGCCCTGGCAGCTATATTGGCCAAATGCAACATAGCACGTGCTTGGGGCGCTGAGTCAACACCCAGTGTACATTAATGGCAGTTAGACCTGGATTGGTGCCAGGGCGCGGAAGGAGTAATCTATCAGAGTAGGGAGAAAATCTGGGGGGGGTTAGGGCACATTTAGGAGTACTGAGTGACTTATCAAGCAGGAGCACATAGGTGGGCGGGGGAGGTCCAGACTTGATCCACCAAAACATTTTGCCAGAGTGGCTTTTGATTGCAATGCTGTACCTTTGTCGGTTTAATATCTATTGTAACTTGCTTCTGAGATGAGGAAGTATGCTGTGTTCCTTATTGTTGTATGCTACATGGTGCAATAGCCATTCTTTGTTGTTTAATAAAAAGATTTATAAAAAAAAGAGTGTACTTTCATGTGTAATTTCTTTATCAATGGCGTAGCACAAAATAATGAGATCCCTTTGCAGAATGTGAAGACGGACCCCTGAGTCTCTCATTTCTCACAGATAACCATTGGTCATGGGCTGAATGCGGGCCCCCATTCAGGTTGGGGGCCCTCCCTCTGCCACAGGGACTGCAGAGGGTTACTTTACACCTTCTTCAACATTTATCATAACATTTGTACATTCAGGACCAAACAAAAAGTAGCTGAGCACTTCACACAAGTGGAAAGATGGGTAAGTAATATGCACATGTGCTCTTGTATTGTTTTTGAGTGACTTTGTAGGTAAGTCGTGTATGAAAATCAAGAGATTTCATTGTTTGATTTAAAGCATAGTTCACCCCAACCTCAGTCAGGGTGGAGTGGGTGTGGCGCACAGGGAAGCGGAGGGGGCCAGTTAATTAAAAAAAAATTACAAATAAAGAAAAAAGCTTACCTCCTCCGTTGCCCCCGCTCCACTGTCCCTCGTTGCTCCATCTGCAGGCACAGGCTCCCAGCCTGCCCTGCGACTAATTCTGATGCTGCTTAGAGCAGCGTCAGGATTGTCGAGCTCCCAGACAAATTGAGAACCTGTGCAGGCTCTCTCCATCCCAGCAACTGTATTGTTGGGATGGAGAGAGCCTACAGCGCACGTGTGTTTGGCCGGCCCGAGACAGCTGGCCAAACACACATGCGCTCTGAGGGGAGTGCTTTGTGCACTCCCCTCTGTGGCTGTTATCCCCAATGCCCCACCCCTTTCACCACGAAGGTATAATAAATCTAGGCCCAGATTTATATTTGTTGCTGCAAAACAGCACAAACGCAGTTTTGCGGCAAAAAACATAGCACCGGCTTGCGCCATTCCACAGCGCTAGCCGGGCGCCATATTAAAGGAATGGAGTAAGCCGGCACTAAACTTGGGCTAGCATCTTTAAAAAAAAGACGCTAGCCGGGTGGGGGGTGGTGGTAGGGAAGGAGGGGGTTGTGCATCAAAAAAAGATGCTCACCTGGTTAGAGGCAAAAAAATGCCTCTAACCAGACTAGTGCCATTTCCTGGCACGCAACCACCAAAAACATGACTCCTGTCTTAGGAAAGACACGGGTCATGCCCACCACCCCAATGGCCAGCGCAGGCGACAGGTGTCCCCTGGGCTTGGCCATTGTACCCTGTGCCATGCAGAGGGCCCCAAGTTAGGGCCCCTGATGGCACTTCAAAAAAAATTAAAACCATACTTACCAATACTTACCCTACTTACCTGGGATGAGGTCCCCATCCTATGGTGTCCCTCTGGTGTGGGTGGGGGTATTCCTAGGGCTTGGGGAGGGCACCTGTGGACCCATTCCATGGTGTTATCCAGAGAAATGGGTCCACAGGTCCCCTAATGCCTAGTCTGACCCAGGTGTTAAATAATGGTGCAAAGCAAGTTTTGCACCATTACTTAGCCCCTCCTCCAACCATGCGTCATTTTGGCAGGAAGGTTAAATATAGGGCTGTAGGGACAGCACCATTTTTGAGATGGGACCGCCTACCTTGCAGCTCATTGACGGAAGGTAGGTGCACACATCCAAAAAATGTTGCAAACTCCTATACTTTGACGTTAGACGTGTCCAACATTAAAAAATAAATAGGGATTAGGTTTGAGCCGAATTTGCGTTTAAAAAATGATGCAAATTCAGTGCTTACAGGGTATTAATATGCCCCTTAGTTTATTATCCCTTCGTGTTGAAAGGGTTGCAGCTTCTGCTGCTGGCGGGGGGGGGGGGGGGGGGGGGGCACTCATCCGCCCTAATGGAGGTGCCGCCCCTGTGCAACCTACACATCCAACTGTAGGCAGCAGGGATAATGCACAGTTTTACAAGCTGCAGACAGCAGATCATAAACACTGATGGACAGTGCTAACCTATCAGACAAAATGCGAATCAGCAGGGATCCCGCAGAAGAGACCTTGGTGTCTTGTCCTGATGAATCAATCTTCTGCCTTTGCTTAAGGAAGTATTATTCCAGCAAAAGACAGCGGTGGCGGCAGATTCCCATCAAGCCATACCATGAGCGGAAAATGATGCTGGTCTTCTTCTGCCACCTAGTGTTGTAAGTAGATAAGCTTATGAATGTAGCACAACTGCAGAACAATACAACAGAATGAAATACTGAAGCAGAAAAATACAGTGGCACAAAACCAAAACAATACATCTCCATCACTACAAAATACAACACAAGAAATATGCACAGACATTCTGGTCCCACATTACCAATCCACAAATCTGCTTTCATAATACAGTGGTAAAATGTGTTTTAACCAAGGACTTCCTTATTTAGCAAGGACAGGAGTGTGCAAAACTGTCAGTGATTTTTCACTACACAAAATATGGGAAGTCCCTAATGACATCGACTTACCAATACGGGGAGAAAAGCATCCTGATGATTTTTTTCAATATCTTAAATGCCCCTTTGAACAACACAGGATCTTTTTTTGCGGAGTATCGAACTTGAAATAAGGTGTCTTCAAATATGTGTTGCTCGCCATTCAGAATGATAATCATTCTGCAATCTCTGGAGATCTTCGAAAGCAGGAATATAATGGAGTACCAGCATCTACCAGAAGAATTGTGGTGATTTCTGTCTTTAGGATATGAGACGGGATGCTCTCTCTACCATCATCTGTCTCTTCCTCTGACTCCTCGGCCATGTTACTGTGATGAGGCTGGAGCCTGGTGCCAAAGCTGAGAACACCATGGCATATTCCTGGTTCCTGAAGCCAGCATTCGTAAGACTTCTGATGCTTAGCTGGATGTTCAAGATGGCATTTTGGCCCACCCCCCAAGATATCTGGGTTTGATGTAAGACCCTTTGGAAGTTGCCTCATATATCCTGGATTTGGGATGGCCTGAAGTTCTTTAACTTATAAATATGTTTACATTTTTAATTTTTTTAGAAAAATGTATCAAGTGATGAAATGCTTATGTCGTTTTATTGCTGATCTCACTGTAGATCTAAATCTTTAATAAACTTGATCTAAATCTTTAATAAACTTGACTTTAATTTGTTCCCGAATACGTGGAGTATCCTTTAAAGACCTGCGTGTTTTTCTGGTTCTTAATTTATAGGAGATTATCCTCCATCTTGTTTCTAAAGAGTTTTTTATGCAAAAACAGCTTTGTGAGATACCTTTCTGACATGCGAGGACCCCTGTAATCCCTTGTTGCTTGTCAAAACTTGTCAGTACCCTACTCACTCCTTTATGGCCATGGAAAGAGCTTGAAAGACTTTGATGGTGGAGTGCCACCAAGCGTACGTCCACTCTAATGTCCCAAACTAGTCCCTAGCAGACCTTCGTCGGTGGCGTTTTTGATATCCTAACCACTGAATTGTAAATCTTCACATCCTACATCGCTAGTGCCATCTGCCCTATCAGATCGACAAGCAGTGTGTACAATCCAGGTTCTGGGGAAGGAGGCCCAACTCATCCTTGGCCAGAGTATACAGGTGCCCTATCAGTTGAGGAACTGAGGGCCAGATTTCTCAAGCTTTACTTCATTTTAGTGTCACAAAAAATGTCAAACTGGTGCAAAGCCTTGAACTTGGAAATTAGCTCTAAAGTAAAGCAAAATAGTGCTTTGTGCCACTGTGCTTCAACGGGGCTCCCATGTTTGGGATATGAGGATTGCGATGCAACAAACCATGGATTTTGAAGCAAAAATGTATGCCTCCAAGAGATAGCTGTAACTTTTGGGCAAAGTTTTATTTTCACGAAACGTTTCTAACTTTGTATGTGTGATGTAATGTAGAGCCCACATACAGAGATAGAAAAGTTTTAAACTGTGACTGAGTATAATATTTTATATGAGAAGGGTACCATTCTAGTACAAACCTTTGCAAGACATTATGCACATGCCTTTGCACTATGGTGCAATGGTATGTGTCACAAAAGGCAGCCTAAAGAGCCCAGCATAGGACGAGAGAGCAACAGCATTGAGGGGCTTATTTACAAGTCCTGTGCACCGCCGGTGGAACACTTTTTGTGATGAACCAGTGGTGCATAGTGCAGGCCATTATCCACAAGGCCACGCAAAGCCACTTTGTGTGGCTTTTCATGGCCTTGTAGATATGGTGTAAGGCAACCCAGCACAAGTCGCTGCGTTGCCTTACACTGTGTCAGGAAGGCTTTCCATGGATTCTGAGGTGGGCTTTCCAAAGCCACACTCATGGGTTTTGATGCATTCCCAGATTTACAATAATCTTTAAACCTGTGAATGCATCAAAACGGTATGCCTCCCAAGGGCAGGTGCAACAAGGAGAAATATCTTTATTTCTCCTCGCTATTTCCTCTTTCCACGTGTGCTGCATTTTGCAGCACACATAGAAAGAGGAAAATGCCTTCCTGGATTGTTTTTGTGCAGGAAGCCCTCCTGCACAAAAACAATCATTCTGACAACAAAGCACTTTGTGCACCAGCGCAGGAGGAAAGGATAGAAATGCACCATATTTTGTAGATAGGTGCATTTCTGCCATTTCTATGTGCAGCAAGGTCACTGGTTTGTAAGTATGCCCCTAAATCTTATTAGATGTGGTGGAGTCCTCTTCTCTCCCTCACATGTAATGCAGTACAGCTACTTATTTTATTTAATCAATTTGTCCCTAAGTCTCTGGGTCTTTCCATCAGTGGGAGATCTTGGACCTTTGCCTTCATCTAGAACGTTGAAGTCATTGGTTTCTGAAAGACCCAAAACCAAACAACAGTTGTAGTTGTTTGGCCGATCCTAGTCTGGCAGCAACTGTAAGTTGGCAATCAATTAATCATAACTTTCTTTGGATCCACATTCCGCATGTATTTACTTTGAAATTGGGTCTACTTCACAACTCTGTTCTCTTCATTGTCAGACCGTGGGGAAGGCCAGGA
This sequence comes from Pleurodeles waltl, assembly GCF_031143425.1. Taxonomy (NCBI): domain Eukaryota; kingdom Metazoa; phylum Chordata; class Amphibia; order Caudata; family Salamandridae; genus Pleurodeles; species Pleurodeles waltl. Next base: position 970,823,008 of record NC_090444.1, read on the forward strand.
AGAAACCACCAAAATGGTGAGGTTGATTGAAGGTTGAAACACTAGAGGAGTTGGAAGGCGGTGGTGGGGCATGTAGGTGCCCTGACTGAGGGTGCAAGAGAGGCCAACATCACTACTCCAGAGGGGCAATTCCAATACCAGGTGATGTCCTTTGGATTAAATAATGCCCGTCCTCTTTTCAGAGGTTGGTCAACTGGGTCCTGGCTGGGCTGGTCGAAATTCTGTTCTACCTTCTTGGACAAGATTGCAGTTTTCAGCTCAAGCTGCAAAGACAACCTGGCCCAACTCTGGGTAGTGCTTCAAGTCCTGCAAGAGAGGAAGAACACCTACTCCACCTTCAGGAAGTGCTTCAGCCATTGCAAAAGACAGTCTGGCCATCAAGGCAAGTAAATGCCAAATAAGACCGGGCTCTGTGGGACGCATGCAGCCTCTCCAACCCAAAATCCGGACCACCGTGGCCTGGGAGCCTCTCAACACCCAGACCTAGATTAAAGCTTTCTTCAGCTTCATGTTTTACCACCGTACATTTGTGAAAGACTATGGGAGCATTGTTGCACCCTTGACAGAACTCTCCTCCAAGAATTAACCCTGAAAAGTGATCTGGATAGAGAGCTTGTCAAACAGAGTTTGATTCCCTTAAGGAAGCACTGTGACATGCGCCAGTCTTCAAGGCACCCACCTTCAGTAAGGAATTTGTGGTCTAGACAGATACTTCAGTGAAGGGCATTGGGGCAGTCCTTTCCCATATCAATGAGGAGAGCTTGGATCAACCGGTATCATTCATCAGCCAACGGCTATTACCCAGTGAACAATGGAGTGCTATTGAAAAGGAAGCATTTGCTGTGGCCTGGTCTTTTGAACAATCTGAGGACATACTGTTTGATACTCATTTTTTGATTCAGGCATACGACAGTCCCTTTATGTGGCTCATGCAAATCCATGGAGAGCACCCTAAATTGTTGAGGTGAACAATCTCCCTATAGGGTATGGTGGAACATTGTCCTGGAACTGACCACACCAAAGCTAATGGTCTTTCCTTATTCTTAAATTTTTTAATATCTCTTTATCAAACGTTTTTATTTAACCAGTTTCTTTCACCTTAGCAATGACAGCACTCATGGGAGTAGGTAGTTTTCCCTGCTTTTCGCAGGGGCTGGGGTGGAGGGCTGTGTAGAAAATGACAACTTTTCAAGTGGTTTCCCCCAAATGTTTGCCTTAACTGTTTTACTGGCATTCGACCTCTGTGCACTCTTTTTAAATATGTCAAAATTGGCTTAAACCTAATTGGCTCAATTAACTTTCCTATATAAGAAAGTTCAATGCAACCTGTGAACTGCAGCATATATTGCGTTATCTTCTTCAGTGGCAGTGGAAACTTGATTCAGGGCTACCCTGTGAAGCCTGACAGCAGCATCTTGAACCCTGCTGCACAGGTCTGTCAAAATCACCCTTTTGACAAGTAGGAAACCTGATTTTAAACAATAAAAAAGCTCCACTTAAGAACATCATGCTGCTCACAAGTTAGGGTACATATTATTTAAGAGTTGAACATGTGCAATATAAGAAAAGGCACACCTCCCTCAGTGACTAGGTCCAAAATAACATTGTCACCAGCCAGACTGTAACTGGCAAAGAAGTAAAGTCGAAGAATAGCTTATATACTTTATAACATTTGACCTTTAGCAGCTACGGACTCCATTCTAATACTTACTTTTATATTTAATAAAAGTCCAATCTAATGGTGGAGTCAGTTGTTTGTTAAATATATTGGTAGTGTAACTTTTGGAAAGTTACCTATACCGTGCCTGAAGCTGCTGAAGGCCAATATTCCACTGCCCAACCTGTACTGCATGAGGTTTGAACAGGATGTGAAAACTGCTCCTGGAGGAGAGATACGTGGCATGGCTGTAAGGAAGTGTATGCTTCCCTTTGCAGGAAAAGCAGTTGGTTGCACACAGCTTCTTAATTATTTTCAAAAGGTCCTACCGTGTAACAAGCAAATGTTAGATGGCACCTAGAAAGGCCTTGTCTTTGTCCCTGTAGTCAAGCTGGCACCAAACCCAGAGGGAAGAAAGCTATACCCAGATCCAGTTGTATGTGACCACAGAAGAGGTAAATTCCATTACCCAGCCACACCTCTGGGTGGGCACACATACTCTGCACATGGTGTGAAGGGTTTACACATCTTGGGGTTTGGAAATAATGTGCACTGTGGGATTGTTTGCAGTAGAGCAAACAGAAACTTCTACAAAAGTGGGTAGGAATGCCCCTGGGAATTGTTCCCCATTGGCAGGGAAGAGCCTACTCTACCCACTAGCCAGTGCCCCATTGGCAGGGAAGAGCCACCTCTACCCACTAGCCAGTGCCTGGCATTATTATGGCTCCAAATGCACCATCTTCAAAACGCTTTGTGGACCTGCAGAAGATCAGAAGGGGGGTGAACCTGTTGTCTGTTACCTCAGAGGAGGAATGAAGGACTAGACCTGCCCCACATTGTATCCAGGACAAAGGAGTGGACTCTAGAAGTCAGTCAGTTGATCTCCTGTGTGGCTACCGGGAAACAACATGGTGCACAAGGCCTCTTCCCTGAAGGACTGACATAACCAGTGCCAACTTGACCTGGACACGACTTTGCTGTTGGCCTCTGCCTGACACCTTGAGGGTCTCTAAGTGCTTTCTCTTCAGGTACTGGGAGTCTTAGACATGTACTGCTGGGGTTGTTTGTGCACCAGAATAAAGTCTAGCTGGGCCATAGCATCAGATTTAATTTCAGCTCTATCCCGCTTAAAGATTCCTGCACCATTAAAAATATGACTATGTCCAAAACGACGATGGGACTTACAAATTCTCCAGCAAGAAATTTCCAAAGTTCCACAATGCCAGTGGGACCAACCTGCTTTAGGTACCTAGACTTGGGTTCCACAGCTGTAGCTCAATTTCAGCAGAGACCTACCTGGGAAGGATTTTCTACTCAAACATTGACAAAGCTCTGTTCTGCATTGAGGTGTACAGGAAATGTCAACACTTTTCTTTAAAAAAGTGACAAAGGGCCACATGTACAAAGAATGCATTCCGTAAAGGTGATTGCAATTTGCACACAGACTTTTACCGAATGCACTGATATTTTGCAAAGGGACCTATGTACTAATTGGTCAGTTCACAAAATACAAAATGTAGTGATTTGAAGTCAACCTACCTTATGAATATTAATGAGGTGGTTTACAAATTGCACCCCATTACAGTTTGCTTACCCAACGTGTCTTTCAGCTAAAGGTAAGTCAGAGGGGGATGTTGAACTATGAGAAGGAAGGCCCAGACCAGAAGTCATGAATATTACAGATAAGTAATGAGGTTGATACCCTTCCTTTTACTACTTTATAGTTATGTGTGAATGTGGTGAGACCTACCCTTAAGACGGGTAATCTCATTGCTCCATGCTTTCATGTAAAAGAACAACAAATACAAGAGGAAGCACACCAACATTAGTCAACGCACATAATAGAAATAAACTCAGTACTGCATAACAATTTAGTAAGCAATATAGAAACACAGTACAGAGAAATAAAATCAAAACTGCAGTTCTGTAGGTAAATCCATTCCTATGATTATGGGACTCATTATGAGTCTAAACCGTCTGCCGAACTTCTGACGGGGAAGTTGCAGCCATACTGGCTACCTCCCCACCGGGCCCCTTAAGAGTTTCCCGCTAGGTCAGCAAACGTAAACCTGAGTTACCGCCCACTGGCCTAGCGGGAAACAGCCTACAACACTGTCTACGGCTCGTACTTGAGCTGGCGGCAATGCTGTAGAATGCCGGGTGCACCACCACCCTCTCAATGCAAAGCAGACAGTGAGCATTGTGATGGTACTGGGCAGGGGGACCCCTGGACTGCTTATGCCAAGTGCATGGGCAGTGCAGGGGGCCACCTGGTTCACCCTGCACCCTTTTTCCGCCAGCTTTTTCATGGCTGTGCTACTGCCATGAAATGGCTGGCAGAGAATGAGGACGTAATTCCTAGGGCAGCCCTTCTTGCAGCGCTGCCCTGGCGGATAAGGACCGCCACAAGCGCCAGAATGCCAGGATGTCTGATTCTCCCGGTGCTGGTGGTCCCACCATGGCACGACCGCCATAGTTAAAATATGGCACTTGGACTGCTGCGTTGGCAGCGGGCCTACCGCCACAGTGATTCTGGCGGTCTAGTGATCGCCAGACTCGTAATGGGGGCCTATGTGTTGGGTGCTTAGAAAAAATCCAGGATAATAAGTTGTACGTTAATTAAAGTAACCAGATTGGAAATCATGGTTTGAATCCAAGGCAAAAGTCTTTGTTTAATTAGAGTTCTCAGTAGATAACTGTCCTTTGCATGTAAGGTATTGACCCATCCTTGTTAACGTGGTGAGATAAAAATCAAATCAAGAAGATCAATTGACACGTTTCGTTGTCAAAATATCTTTTATAATGCTGTAATTGAAGGTAAGAGGAGTAAATTGTATGAAATATGATATATGAAGATAAGAAGTAAATATACTGTCACCTCAATAGAAAATAAGTCATGCCAAGGCAACCTTATAAAGGAGCAGTGTGGTAAAGGTGGAGCAAATAGGCAGAGAGGAGCACTCCAAGTCAATAAGAAAACTGCAGAGAAAAGTGAAAGCCTTTATCCAAGAAGAGGTACCTGTGTATGAGTAAGATGAAGCAATGAGTAAAAACACTTTTCACAGTGTAGGGTAATGGTACTACTTAACTTGATATAAAGTAGTACAGAGTAGAATGGCCGAAAGACCAGTGTCAACAGTCTTTTATGAATAAGAGTGGGCACAAACAAAAATCGCTCACGTACAATAAGAAACATTCAAAAAGATTGGTCCCCATCTTGGAATGCAGTGACCAATGTATCCTTTACATAATAATAAAAATTATAGGATTGTATGAATGACCCAAAATATCGATTAAAAAATATTGCGTATATTTACAAGGAAGTAGCGCAGCGTGGTGCAAACATTTGCAGCGCCGAGCTGCATCGCTTAACTTTGGCTGCCTGCCTACATTGCAGGGATGATTATCCATGTGCAGGAAGGGGTCTCTTCCTGCACACAGACAATCCTTAATAGCCTTTTGCTCTTTCTATGTGTGCTGCAGAATGCAGCACACATAGAAAAAGCAAAAAACAGGAGAAATAAAAGTATTTCTACTCGTTGTGCCATGTTAACACCACCCCTGGGGTGGCATTAGTTTTTGGCGCTGCCACAGATTTACGTTTCCTTGTAAATTTGGGGTAATGTCAAAAAGCAATAGGTGTTGCATGTGACGCCCACAGCAACACCCATTGCACACCTGTTTGCCCGCAGAAAACTGTGTCGGGGGACTCATATTTACAAGGCGGCGTTATGCCACAAAAAGTGGCTTAACGCTGCCTTGTAAATATGGCGCAGGGCACAGCGCCAACGGAGTGTCACAAAAAGTGGTGCTCCGGTGGTGCTAGGGGCTTGTAAATATGTCCCACTGTGTTACCTTAAATGAGCATGAGCAAGGGCAGGGGTTGCTTAGCTGATTTGGTTTAAATAAACAAGGTGATTCTCGCAGTCCCGAGTGTGCGTTCTTTACACCTGGAGTTTGCTCTGTTGTACATACACACACACACATATATATATATATATATATATATACATGTTTATATATGTGTGTGTGTATATATATGTATTACCTACTGGCATTCGCCAGTAGGTACTTATAGTGAGGACCTAGTTTACGTAGAAAAAGCGTTTTTTGACTTGCCTGTATCTTTGGCACCGTTTGAGGAATCTTCCCAAAATGTTCCCAAAAAAGTGCCAGGTATGGTCTTGTTGTGGATGGAAAGTTTCCCACGTCAATTCCCATAGAGTGCTTAGTCACATCCACAGCCCAAACCGCTGGATGGAATTACACCAAAGTTGGCAAAAAGGTAGCTTTTGGTCCGGAGTTTACGCTTTTTGTTATTTGGTGTAAATCCATTTAGGAGTTTTAGAGAAATTAAAGGAAAATCAAATTTATACATCTAGAGTTGTGACGAACTTGTGATAATTCGCTACATATTCGCAAATGTGCGCTTCAACAGGAAAGGTGTGATTGGCTAGCCACAACCTGAGTAGAAAGTTGCTGCCACCATTTCATGTAACGGGACACGATCCCCGGGGCTGAAAAGAAAGAAAAGTGTTATAAGTGGTCAGTGTGGAGGTACCCTGACCAGGGGTGAGATTTAGGTGTGTTTGATGGCCACAATATGAGTTTAAACAAACAAAAACAGTTTTTTTAATCACATGCAATATTCGTGAATGTGTTGCAATGCTCAGCGCAGCCCCCGTGTAACGTTGCAACGACGTTACAAATATTGCAAAAAAACAAAAAAAAGATTCACACACTCATAGACCTCATCAGACACTCATGTACCCCCTCACAGACCCATTCAGCCACTCATTCACCCATTCACAAACACGCAGGCACTTATGCATCGACTCACAGACCCAGTCAGACACTCATGCACACACTCACAGACCCTTCTCAGACACTCATGCAAACACTCACAGGCCCACTCAGACACCCTTACACTCTCACAGACCCACTCACACACTCATGAAGCCACTCACAGACCTACTCAGACACCCATGCACCCATTCCCAGACCCACTCAGACACTCATGCACCCACTTACAGACTAAAAACCAAAGGTTACAGGGATGTTATAATTTGGATATAGAATTAAAAATGTAAGTAATTGTATGGAGAGACCATAGCAATAACAATCTAGGTCCCTCCCTCTCTTCCATCCCACTCACAGACCCACTCAGAAACTAATGTACCCACTCACTGACCCACTCAGACACTCATGCACTCACTCACAGATCCAAAACCAAAGGTTACAGGGATGTTAGAGTTAGGAAATAGAATTAAAAAACCTTAGAAATTCACTAAAAAACAAAAGGTTACAAGGACGTTATAGTTAGGTTCAGATTTTATACGCACAAAACCATAGGAAGTCAAAAGTTATAGTTATACTTATCTCAAGAAACTATAACTCATACCGTAAGGTAACTATAACTTGCACCCTCGCTATGCATTGCTACTTACCCCACATATTCTCTCAGTAATTACCTCTTCTATTACATCATTCATAATATAACTGCAATATTTGCAATACAAATAATGATGAGAAAACTGTGCATGGCAGGGGGTGCACCATGTGCAGTTTTACACTCCAAGTGCATTTTGGTAATTGTACGACTTTATATTACAGAGTCACATGGCAGCCTGGACTCAAAAGCACATGGTTAATTGACATTATAAATCTGCTCACCTATGATCAAGGCTTATGTTGAAAGCTAAAATATGTCAGATAGCAATCATGCTGCCAGAATAAACGTTTGGAATCTCCAGAACTTGGGCTTCAGCGCTTTCTTCCTGGAATATTTGTTCACTGGATGTGGGGTTCCCGTTTGCTGAGGCCACACAGCACACTCAGTGGCTCCCATCAACGGAGGTTGCTATGTTGGATATATTTTGCGGAGCATGACCTGCTCGCCCCCATGCAAGCAATAGGATTTACCCTGATATTTTTGAGTGTGCAGGTGAGCAAAGGATGTGAGAGGGGCAGTCAACCTCCTCTCTTCGATTCTGGACTTCTGATATCCCAAGAGAAATTAAATAATTCTGGCAGAATTGCATATATGAATGAATATTGATTTCAAGATTTCACAGTTACTCACCAGGCTTGCCTTCTCAATTCATGTGGTCATCTCATTGTGAAGCAATTATTCAGAAATGCACTTTTGAAAAGAAAAATATAATGTGACTGAAGTGGTTTGACGCTATTGAGCATTATTACAATATTGCACTGCAGGTCAGAGAAGCGCATGTCCCATGGCAGCCTGGACTGAAAAGCATGTGGTTAACTGACATTATAAATCTGCTTACCTGTGATCAAGGCTTTTGCGGAAAGTGAAAAGTGTCAGATAGTTAGCGTGCTGCCAGTTCTATTGTGGAATAAATGTTTGGAATTTCCAGAATTTGGGCGTCAGCACTTTCTTCCTTGAATACATATATATGAAGATGGAGTCTGGATTGTGGATGGAACAATACAGCAATAAGGTGATAATGGATCTATGATGTTCTTAAGAATTTAATTGGACTGCATCCACTTTGGATGCAATGCTACATGAATGCTACATGAATATCATTGTTTTAGTATGGCACCTTATAAGATCATTTGAAGATGGGGAAATGATAGAAAATATATGTTAATGGGCTTGACGTTTAATGCAATATACATACATTTTGATATCATGGTTTTACCAGAAATTTCTGAAATGTAATTTAGTTTGCACAAAGCACCTTTTTAACCGCCACGCAGCAATCTAAATACTTATGGGGAAATTATAGAAGATATATGGTGATGTGCTTGTCGTTTATTGCAATACACTGAATTGTGAAACCATGGTTTTAGTTATAAACCCCTGAAATGTAATTTATTTTGCACAAAGCACTTTATCAATCGCCACGCAGCAATCTTAGGTGACAATCTTGAGGCTACGATGCACAGAGTTGAGCAACTTCGGCATATTGGGATAATAGAACACTTTGTAAGGGCCACAGAATTAACTCATCTGCATTGTATATCGATGAAAGATGTTTTGCACCAAGCAGGGAATTAGAATATTTTAAATTTGTGCATATGAATGTGGATAATGCTGGGGGCGTGGCCACGGAGCTGAGCATGGCGCACGCTTAACCGCTCGGCTCCGGAGGGGCCGACTTCAAACGTATGCCTAGACGCGCTGGGGCGGGCAGTGTCGCGCTCAAAGTGGAGCGGAACGACTGCTGAAGATGTGGGGAGACGGTGGCGGCGCGGCTTGGCCCCCGGGGTGAGCGCCTGGGTTCCCGGGGCCGATCGGGGCTGCGGAGCGGCTGCGGCCTAGCTGACGGGCGGGGCCGCCCCGCGCTGAATTGAGGTGCCGCTGGCTCGGAGCGAAGGAGGAGGTGAGCGGCGATTGCGGGTGGGGCCACTGGCGAGGGGCCGTTGCCCCGGGGGTGGCCCCCTGCGGATTCGTGTGGCCCGGCGGGGATCGTGCCCGGGGGCCTGCTGGCGGGCTGCGGCCGCGGTCCTGGGACGTGCGGCGTGCCGCGCCGGGCGCGGAGGCTGTGCGCGGGCCCGCCCCGAGGTGTGAGGGGCAGATCGGAGTGCCGAGTGGGGACGCCGGACGGAGTGAAATTGGCCTCCCACCCGGGAGACGGGGCCTGGTGCTTCCCGGCTGCGGGGGCACGGACGGTGAGGAGACAAGGGGACAAGAGGCGCCCCGAGGAGGACTGATAGGGAGCCCGCTTCTCCTGTGCCCCCTGGGGGCCGTACGACTGCCGTTGCCCGGGTGCCCCCTGTATGGTGGCGGGGGGGCCCCCTGTGCCTAGGACGGTTCAAGTTGGACGCTGATCGCCCGTCGCGGGGTGTGGCGGCGAGGGTCCGCCCCGTGCTGATTGCTGTTATCATCCGAAATTTGAGACTGCGCACCATTGTTGCCCGGGGTTGGGGTCCCTCCTCGCTGCTGGAGACGGCGCGGCCTTGGGGGCCTGCCGCGGCTGCCCCTCCCGCGCAGGGCGGCGCGGTCTTGGGGGAGGCGCCACCCCCGACCCGATCCAAACCACCTTGTTTCCGACTGCGCCGCTGGTGGGGACGCTCGGCGGAGGCGAGCTACACGGCGACATCGAGGATCCTGGGCGCACCTGCTTACTGTGGCCCAACGAGCTGGAGATGACTGGCTTGGTGTCTGAGACTCCTCCTAGAGCGACCAGAACCTGAGATCTTGACGGCAACAGATTGGGTGAACGAGCAGGCCAACAGCAGGCAGCATAATTACCTGCGCAGCGCGCCGGCCTCGCTGAGACGCCCTCCTCTGCATATCCAATGCCCTCCAAGGGCAGACACAAGAACAAAGCCATGGAACCCATGACACTGATACCAATGGCGGACAACGAGCTGACCACACAGAGCCAGTCACAAACCAAGGTTCAGGACACCCTGGACAAGATACTGGGTGCCATTGAGGACACCAAATCCACTCTACAGCGTGACATTAATCAGGTGGCGATAGAGGTGGGGCTATTGAGAGCCGACCACCACAAATTGGCCGACAGAGTAAAGGAGGCAGAAGCAACACTAGAGGAAGTTGTTCCAAAACAAGCAGAAGTATCAGCGGAGGTGACCTCTCTGGCAGACAGAGTGGCGAAGCTCGAACGGCGAGCTGAGGACGCAGAGGGCAGAAACAGGAGAAACAATATTCGCGTGGTGGGTCTCCCTGAGGGGGTCGAGGGGACTAACATGGTGGAGTTTCTGGAGAAATGGCTAAGTACGGTTGTGGCACCAGGATGCCTGACCCCCTTTTATTCATTGGAACGTGCACACCGGGTGCCGGCTAGACCGCTTGCCCCTGGCAGACCGCCCCGGGCTGTAATTGCTAAACTCCTGCACTATAGTGACAGAGACATCCTTCTGCAGAAAGCCAGGGAATTGGGTCCGTTTAAAGTGGCCAATGGCGAAGCAACACTGTTCCCTGACTTCACCTTGGAGGTCCAAAACAAGCGTGCCTCCTTCCTGGCCGTTAAAAGAACTTTACGAGAAGAAGGGATACAGTACTCATTGCTCTATCCAGCAAGACTACGAGTGATTGTGGAGGGGAAAACCACTTTCCTCCAGACTCCGGAGGAGGCATGGGAGTGGCTTGAGAGCTCGGGGTCGGGCCCGGCGCGGCCTGCGCCGGGGGGCCGCGGTGGGGGGGGTCCCGGCGGGCCCTGAGAGGGAGAAGGCCAGGGGGCGGCCGACAGCTAGCACTCACGCAGGCACAAAGGGAGACTGGAAAGAGAGAAGCCCTAAAAGCGGCAGCCAAGATGGGAGTGGAATCGTCTCCGCCGGCGGTCTCTGAAGAGGAATCAGAAGACATAGTGGTGTCCTCGCCCGAGGGCTCTGGGGGATCGACTAGTGCGCCGGAGGTAACCCCACAAACGGCTGATGAACTGATCTAAACAGAACCCGCACCGGCGCTGAAAGGCGAGTCAAGATAAGAAGTACGGTGGCCCCTCCGGACCTGGCCGCCCCCCCGGACCTGTTTCTCGCCTGTCAACCCTGACCGGCGAGTATTGACTTGATGTGTTTGTGTGATCTGCAGTGTTGTAGGACTTATTGGGCAGCCTACAGTTTTGGAGGCGCCCTGGGGAAGGGGAGTTGGGTTTTTTTGTTATTAGTTATACCGGCTATATGTGCGATGTGGGCTGATCATAATGAAGGTGCAAGCTTCTGGGGGGCTTGGCCGGGGCCGGGGGCGCGTAGACTCCATGTACAACGGGTTCTAAGAATACGATGGGGGGCTACAACACTATGACCTGGAACGTTAGGGGGATGGGCACTCCGAGTAAGCGACATAGAATTCTTTCCTTTTTAAAAAGAAGAGGGGTGCATATAGCTATGCTACAGGAGACTCACCTCGCGCCCGGAGAGGGGGAGAAATTACGGAGGAGATGGAGGGGTCAGGTATTTGCCACAGAATATTCAGCTTACGCAAGAGGAACCCTAATTTGGATTAGAGCGGGAGTTCCATTTGTGCTAGATTCCTCCAACATAGACAGGGAGGGAAGATTTGTCATTCTAGAAGGGAAACTACAGGGGCTCCAGTTGACCCTGAGTTGTATATACGCCCCCAACCAGGAACAAGCATTATTCATGACAGGCCTGTCTGGGCATCTCACTCGTCAATGCACGGGGGAAGTACTAATAGGAGGAGACTTTAACGCAGTGCTTGATATCGACCTAGATAGGTCTAACCCCCCACTGCAGGGAGCAACATCAATTAAAGCAGCAAAAAAACTAGCAGAGTGGCTGGACGCCTGGGGACTGGTGGATGCTTGGCGGCTACAACACCCTGTTGCCAGGGATTATTCGTTTTACTCGGGCCTCCACCAGGTACATACTAGAATCGACAGAATAGTTTGCACAGCAGGGCTGGCCCGAAATATGACCCAAGCGGAGTACCTTGCCCGCACAATATCTGATCATAATCCTCTATTGATGACATTGAATGTATCTCGGGACAGACCTCCTATACCGGCATGGAGAATGCTTCCGTCGGCCTTGGAGGACCAAGCGTACAGGGAGGGGGTACAAAGCTACTTAGAGGAACACATAGAGGATAACCGGGGATCCACTTCCTCCAGAGGCATAGAGTGGGAGACACTCAAGGTGGGGACGCGGGGTCATTGTCTGGGACAGTCAGTGGGGATAAAACGTACACTTGAGAGAGAATTAAACGCACTGGAGAAGGTCATCCACGAGGGGGAGTTGAGACAGGGCCCCACAAGACAAGCGGATGAAGAGTACGAGAGTGCGCGTAGGGAGCACTCCCGAATAGAAGAGCGTCTTAGATGCCACAGTGTGCAAAGATACTTGGTATCCATGCAATCAGAGGAGGGGAGATCCGGTAGACTTTTGGCATGGCTAGTGCGCCCGAATGGTGATAGTGGTCCTATTGCAAGTGTATTGGACAGGGGCGGGACACGCAGAATTAGTCCAGAATCCATTAACGACGCATTCAAAGATTATTATACGTACTTGTATAGGAAGCCCACAGACTTGGAGGTGGGGATCCTTGATGGTTTCCTAACTCGGATGTCTCTGCCGGCTTTGAGCCCGGAGGACGGGGCCGGCCTGGGGGGTCCAGTGACTGCAGAAGAGATAAACGAAGCAATCACGCAGCTGGCTCCTGGGAAGACCCCGGGCACAGATGGTCTTCCGATGGATTTTTATAAAAAGTATAAATCCTTATTAACTCCCAGACTGAAGGAAATGTATATGGAGGCGGTAAAGAATGGGGTGCTCCCTTCCACGCTCCGTGAAGCATTGGTTGTGCCGCTCCCAAAAACAAACATTAGTGATCCATCGGTGACAGAATTTAGACCACTATCAATGCTAAATAGCGACTTTAAGATCTTGAGTAAGATACTAGCTAATCGGTTACTGCCCCTTATGCCGACCCTGGTGCACCCTGACCAGAACGGTTTTATTCCTGGTCGCAGCACCTCCTTGAATCTTAGGCGGATTTTCTCTATAATGCATATGCCTGATGAGGCGAAGCCACCAGCCGGGACCTTGCTAGCTGTGGACTTTGAAAAGGCCTTCGACTCGATCAGATGGGATTACTTGAGGGCGACAATGTTAAAAATGGGCCTGGGTGGTGGCTGGGTTGCCTGGGTGGACCTGTTATATTCGTCCCCATTGGCAAGGGTCAAGACGGGTAGGACGGTCTCAGCTGCTTACCCAGTGCATCGGGGAACTAGACAGGGATGCCCCCTGTCTCCATTGTTGTTCGCGTTGGCGATGGAACCCTTAGCGGCGTGGGTGCGAGGTGAAGGAGCGGGCAGAGGGATTCGGTGGGGACCAGGGGATCACATTATCTCGCTATATGCAGACGACATTTTGATATACCTTAGAGACGGGGCGAGTGGACTCCCCTGGGCCCTGAACGTACTTGAGGAATTTGGTTTAGTATCAGGATTAAGACTTAACCGTAATAAAACATATGTGTTCCCCCTGACGTCTGGATATGGTCGCCCCATAGCGTGCCCGGTGGACCTGAAATGGGCTCCGCGTACATTTAGATACTTGGGGATCCAGATCTACCATGGTATGGCTGACCTAAGAGAGGGTAACCTAGGTGGAGTGCTTCGTTCGCTGAGATCATCAGTAACATTCTGGCGCTCTTTAAAATTGTCAGTGATGGCTAGAGTGGCGCTATCCAAAATGATCATGCTCCCCCGACTGCTCTATTACTTTGCCAATTTACCGCTGCTAATACCCCGGGCATGGTTCCGTGATCTGAACACATTGCTTAGAGAACTAATTTGGGATAGTGGGCGAAGACGTACCACTCTCGTGACCATCTGCAGGCCTCCCCAAGCGGGAGGCCTGGGGGCACCTGACTTTGAGGCATATTACCTTGCATCCCAATTGCAGTGGATAGCCGGGTGGCTTACGGGTCGGGGCCAATTGGATTTATATACGGCCCAGGGAGTGATTGATACGGCGTGGATTGCGGCAAACATGGCAAACAGGAAGTTAACTCTCCCTGGGAACAACATAATGAGAAAAGTGGCAATAGGATGTTGGAAAAGATGCACGAAAAGAGTAGGAGTTGGTCACCCGTATTCTCCAGCTCTGCCGCTGGCAGTACTTGCTATAGAACCCAGGGGGAGGGGGCCGGGAAGTATGGGACTCAGTCATTGGCTAGCAGCGGGAATAGAAGTAGTAGGAGGACTTTTCAAAGAGGGAGTCCTGAGGGGATTTGTTGACTTGATGGAGGAGGGTGTTCCCGGTGGACAGTTTCTACTGTACGGGAGACTGGTACATACCCTTAGGGCTCACTGGGACACGGCAAATGCGGAACCTGACACACACGGGGTCTTGCACTCACTGATGACATTAGGTGAGGAAACACGTCTCATCACCAAGATATATCGGTCCCAGGTTGAGGCAGCTTTAGACCCCCTACGTTCACTGAGAGGAGGCTGGGAGGGCACGGTTGGTCGAGAACTCACAGACTCAGAGTGGAAAAAGATACTGGCTTACCCCCGGATGGTGTCCCGTAATACACGCTTAAGGTACCTTCAATATAATTACCTGCATAGAACATACCTCACACCCCACAGGCTGTTCCGTATATACGGTGGATCTCCAGCGACCTGCCCGAGGTGCGGGGGGGGTGGGGCGAATTTCGACCACATGGTTTGGACTTGCCCGGTGATCCAGACTGGCTGGAAGGAAATGTTGACTACCTTAACTGAATTGCTTGAGGTTGAGTTAAGACCCAGCCCCGAGATGTGCTTGCTGGGCCTTGGACCAACGGCACTCCGTGGAAAAGTGAAGGGGCGCTTTTTGGACCTCACCCTGGCACTATATAAGAGACTAATCTCGAGGGGCTGGAAAGCTGCGGGTTGTCCTTTACTGACTGTCTGGGAGAATGATACATTAACGTGGGCTAGAGCTGAATTACAGGTCCTAAAAGCAGAAGAAGCCAGGAGTATCCGCCGGGTTCCCATAGCTCCGGGGTGGGAGAACTTAGTGACGAATTGGGAGAGTATAACTAGGAGATTGGTGAACCCAGCAAGAGAAACCAGCGACTCCCAACCCACGCCGAGGTCGGAGCCAGGCGATTGTAGCACATAGATAGGCGCCCAGAACAAACCCGACCTCCACGTGGCTTTCATTAAGTGTAGAGGCCTGAAGGCAGCTGGGCCGTGGATCCCCACCTCGCCATCGAACATGATAGGCAGTGTGCGTGCCCCTCCGTCTACACGGCGCGTCCCTGCGCCCTGGGTCGATATCACCCCCTGCTTAAAATTAAAATAAAAAATGGATCTGACATAGCACCTTCAGTTCAACAACTATAAAAATCATTTGCACATAGCCGCATGGTTGGCCCTGTGTGGCCTGTTCTTTTTTATTCCCGCCTCTTCCTCCTTCCTCCCACACCCAATTGGGTGGCACCTAACCCTCTATATCATTATTCCAAGTTACAAGGAAGAAGGGGTTTAAACCTGTTGCTTGACTATTGCTTATGCAGAACAAAGTGCTGTAACAAAGAAAAGTGATTGAATAAGTAAAAGAGTAACTGGTTGAATAAAGAGAAATAAAACGACTGTTAATAAAGATTGAGCAATAAGCGAAAAAGTACAAAATAAGAAGCAGATATAAAAGTGCATGTGAAATGAATAAATATGTAACGTTGTAATAGCAAAATGTTAATAAAAATATATTCTAAAAAAAAATGAATGTGGATAATGCTGGGTGATTCATGTCTATGTAAATTTGATGTATTAATCCTTGTACTATTATAAGATGGCGCCTATTAAGGATGGTGAGATTGGGCGCAGCATCATAGGAGCTGTATTGCGTGTGGTGGAGAAAGAGAGGAGGGATCACAGGTTTATAACACCGGAATTGTGGTGTTGAGGACTGTCCAGTAGAAGGCGTGTAGCTGAAACGCGTTTGCGCCCCATTGTGGTTGGTGCACTATTTGCTCAATAAATTAGCAGATTGATCCTGCAGTGTCCTGTTCTTGGCATCACACTGTCATGGTACTATGGAGTGGTGTTATGGTGCGGCTACCTGCGATGAAGAAAAATATAGACAAATATAAATATAGATATAGTATATATAGTATAATATAATATATATATATAGTTATTGAAAGCAGTTTAGCAATATATATATATATATATATATATAGCTACTGAAAGCAGTTTAGCGAGTTATCTCAAGTAACTATTACTAGTGCCCTAAGGTAACTATACCTCGCGCCCCCGCCATACACAGTTTTCTCCTCTATAATTTTACTGCAAATATTACATTGATATTATCAATAATGTTATCAAAGATGTCATGAGTGTTGTAATATGTGGGGTAATTAGCAGTGCATAGCGAGGGCACAAGTTATAGTTACCTTAAGGCATGAGTTATAGTCACTTGAGATAACTATAACTGCTGAATTTCTATGGTTTTGCATGAGTAAATTCAGAACCTATCTATAACATCCCTGTAACCTTTGGTTTTTAAAGCAAATTTGTATGTTTTTTTTAATTCTATTTCCTAACTAAAATGTCTCTGTAACCTCTGTTTTTTCAGTGAATTTCTATGGGTTTTTTTTTAAACGTAAAGTAATTTGAATTACTTTATGTTAATCCTACCACCGCTGTGCCCAGCCTTCAGTGGCCAGGCTGTGCTGCCAACCTCCAAGCATTAAACCCCACGTCACGCACAGCCTCTGGGCTGGAACACAGAGAAAAAGAAAGAGAGAGAGATTGGTAATGCAATGGTCTCTCCATAAAATAGTAACCATAACTCACAGCCTAAGGTAACTGTAACTAGCTCCCTTGCCATGCACTGCTAATTACTCCAGATATTACAGCACCTTATGAGAACGTTTTTAACGTCAATAAAAATATCAATGAAACATTAGAAGTCAAATTATTGAAGAAAAAACTGTGCATGGCGGGGTGAGCATTATAGTTACCTTGGGCTGTGAGTTACAGTTACTTTAAATAACTCTAACTGCTGAATTCTCTGGTTTTGTGTAAATTCAGACTCTAACTATAACTTTTTTTTTTTTAAGTGAGTATGTATATATATATATATATATATATGAAATAAAAAATGGAACAACTTTTTGGGTATTAATACATAATTGAATTACTTTTAATTAATTCTATTCATCATGTTTAATCATTAAAATTGCATGATAAAAATATAAAAATACATTTGTTTACTTACTTTTACAGAATTATTTTTAGTTCATTTAATGTATTTAAATTAATTAAAGATATTTCAAAATTAAATTATTAGTGCTGTAGCATTTTCTTTATTTTGTTCTATATATTAAATATTCATTTTAAATTAATTTACAATAATATTTAACATAAAAGTATTTTTCAAACTTTTTTCAAATTTAATAATATTTTTAACTTTTTTCTATACTTAACCAAATGGAGATCTTGGCTCCGACTTCAAAGTCTCCCTCTGGCAAAGTATAAGGAAGAAAAGAAGAAATTACTACAAGATGTTAGTAAAAATAATTTTAAGTTAGATATTTACATAAATTACTTTTATCTGTTTATTTTAAATGAAGAACATAAAAAGTTATGGGAATATTAACTTAATTTTGAATTAAATCCTTATTTAACTATTTTTAGATAATTTAAAATTATTGTTCTGCAGTGCAAATCAAAAAACAAACTCCCATCTGGATTAAAAAAAAGAATTTTTCTTACAGCAGCATTTTCGATGGCTGTGATATGTTCTTGTATACTATTTTTTGGTGGTCAAAGTTTTCTGCCCACGTTGATCAGATGACATATGCAAACAATTACTGATACACAATAGTTGGTGCTGCAATTTATACAGACAAAGATTTCATATTTTATATCAGGAATATACAGGAAATCGCGACTATGGTTTACTGAACAATGACACATATCGCAGTTTCTGCATTTGTAAAAGCCCACTGAATTGGAGGTGTAACTTACATTCCTGCTCTGATTGCCTAACTAGAAAGTTGGGGCACGGTATTGAACATAAGGAAGGACCTTTCTGTGAAATATGCTTAGTCTATTGTCGCTTACTCCTTTCTGTGTCTTATTTGATAAGATGATGTTCCAGTTTTCCTGCAGAATATGAATTTATCCCTGAAGTTGTTACTGTAGAGAGTAAATTGAGAAGTATAGGGTTGAATATACTGTGCATCTTGTGTGTCAATAAGGTCCATCATTAAGTTTGGTATGTTCTGTTTAAAGGTTGTTGTGTAACAGAATGTGAGTTGCCTCTGGACAGAAATCTGTTATGAGCTACAAGGTTGTTTGAATCTTTTCACCAGATGGTGTGGCATTGATTTCAGATTTGGGGGTGTGAACTAGTGGCATGAATTAGTGCTTTTCATGAGGTTGGTTTGCAATATAATTTGCTCACTATTTTATTCTGTACAATCAACAAACTGACATCCAAAAAAAAATACATTGCTTCAAACTATCCCATGAAGTTCTTCAAATGAAAATGTGACAATTTTGAAACCACAGCTACCCCTTGTTTCTACCTAAACCGTTGATTGTTGTGAATAAACACATTGTTTTTTAGGATTAATAAGATAATTTGTGCAGGTGTTTCTGTGTGGTGGTAAAAAGAAACCAAATGTATTTTCCGAAAATGTATCTAATAGGTCTCATGCCAAAATGAGTTAGGATGCAGGTGCGGAGTGAGCAAACATCTGACCAACAACATAGCCGGTGTGCATGCCACAATATTGATTTTGTTGGGAACCTTTTTCTATTCTTTGAATACGAAGGAAGATTAACCACCAATAGGGGTAAGACATTGTTACAGGTTCTGAGAGTGTTATGTGATGAGTTCTCATTACAAACTACCTCACTCCCCAGAGTGTGACTCCATCCATACCAAGCTGGATGTACCATACTATGCTAAACACCAGAAGGGAATGGGAATTGATTTGATGGAGAAAACTAGAGACAGAGAGAGAGAGAGAGAGACACACACAGCACACCCAGGTCTTAATTAGCAGGGCACTCTCAGATGTTATGCCTCTGGTTGCAGCACAGGTATATACAAAGACTCGTAATTAATTAATTCACTAACAAGGGAAAGTACATGCGGCATTTTAGCATAGAGGAAAAGCACACTATCTACAATAAGTAAACAGTAAGCATGTTCACTCACTGGCTTCGGAAAGACAGGTTTCAATGAACCTAAGCCAAGCAAGAATGAAGCTGATGGGTCCAAACCTCAGGCAACAGATCAGGGCTCTTCTGAGCATGGAAGGGAAAGGGGGCAACAGACAGCAGGACAAAAAAGTGAACTTCAGTGGTCAGTGAACCGACCTTTTGTGTGGCTACAGCTGAATAAACACTTTTTCCTGGAAGACTGGTTGCCCAAATCCAACTGGACCTGCCCTTGATCTTGCAAATCCTTGGCAAGATCAAGTCCTAATAGTCTGAAGAGCTTCTTCTGCAGTCTGTGAGTCTTAAGTGAACAGCTGAGGGAACCAAGAGACTAACCCCTGCAAAACTGGGACTCAGATATATTTGCACTTCCGGACCAGGACCAACCATCAGAGTCAATCTGGGAAAGGTGTAACACAAAGATAGCAGCATGTGAATTAGTAATGTTGATGTGTATTTGTCTTTTTCAATTTAAATTCCTGCTGAGATATTACTACTCTCCAACATTCTTACTGAAAATGGGGAGAATAAAGGTAACACTCTGCCCTACATGTAAAGTGGATAATGGTGATTTGATGTTACATGGTTCTCAGCAAACATAACTAGATTATGACTGGTAATTGAAATTATGTTATCACAGGTGTTGTGATGTCCCATATACCTTTCCCCAAAAGTTTCTATTCTTGCAGTCATGAGAGAGTAGGAAAATGCACATCTTACCCCAGCCCATCTGGGAACGAGATGTTAGTTAGCTAAAGGGATATTGTTTGCCTCTGACAGATTATTAATACCCCACCAATTGCAGAACGGCACTGGGGAATGGACAAGTGCACTTACATCAAAAACAGTACATACCAGAGTAGGGAATGCACAGACAAACACAAGAAGGTTTTGGGCCCCTGGCTAGTGCACTTTGGCCTCATTTAGAAGAATCTAATGCATCAGCTCCGATGTGTCAGACATCTTGCACTGCTCTGCGCCCCCCCATGACACAATGGCAGTGCTGTATTTACTATACAGAGCTCGATGCACATTTTCTACAGATGCATCAGAATCTAATGCATCTGGAGTGCAAAAGTCACACATTGCTGGACTGGCCTCCAAAAAATGACGCAACTCCAGCAAAGCATGTAAGGCTCCCATTTTAAAAAGCCTTGCGTCAGTTTAACGCCTGCTCAGAGCAGGCATTAAATTTTTGATGCAGGGAAGGCACAGAACCACGCAGTGAAATCTTGTAGATTTCACTGCACCAGTTCTGCGTCACTTTTAAAGTGGGAACGCCTACCTTCGTACATTATACCTGGCACAGGTATAATGTGATGCAAGCCTTTACATTGTTCAACACCACTGCATGATTGGTTTCTCCATTGTCGCATAATCCTAATCGTCCTAACAATGGGAAAGCTCTGGAAGTGATTTGGGGGTTGTCTTTATGATAAATGTTAGACTTTTAATCCTTGGCGTGGTCTCCCTTAACTTTTTGCCTCTGTTCCTCAGGGTGCTGACGTGTGCTGGACTCTGATTTTGCTGTTTTTGTTACTCTGGGCACTTTACCACTGCTAACCAGTGCTAAAGTGCAAGTGCTCCTTTACAAAATGTGTACGTAATTGGCTTGTCCATGATTGGCATATTTGATTTATTAGTACGTCCCTAGTACAGTGCACTAGAGGTGCCCAGTGCCTGTAGCACTGGTTGTGCCACCCACATAAGTAGCTCATGTCTCAGACCTGTCATTGCAGTGTATGTGTGTGCAGTTTTAACTGTAAATTTGACTTGGCAAGTGTACCCACTTGCCAGGCCTAAACCTTCACTTTTCTTCCTTGTCAGGTACCCCTAAGGTAGACCCTAGGTAGCCCCAAGGGCAGGGTGCAGTGTATGGTTAAGGTAGGACATATAGTAATATGTTTTATTTGTCCTGACAGTGAAATATTGCTAAATTCGTTTTTCACTGTTGCAAGGCCTGTCCCTCTCATAGGTTAACATGGGGGCTACATTTAAATCTGAAGTGTAGATTCCCGTTGGGAGCAGATGGACATGTGGAGTTTGGGGTCTTTGAGCTCACAATTTGAAAAAACATATTTTAGTAAAGTTGATTTTAAGATTGTGTGTTTGAAAATGCCACTTTTAGAAAGTGAGCATTTTCTTGCTTATACCATTTCTGTGACTCTGCCTGTTTGTGGATTCCCTGTCTGGGTCAGTTTGACAGTTGTGCTGGTTGCACCTCACACTAGACAGTGACACAAAGGGAGCTGGGGTGTGGCCTGCATACCCGGATGAGCCATCTGTGCTAGGAGGGGGGGAGGAGTGGTCACTCACATCTGAAAGGGCTGTGCCTGCCCTCACACAATGCAGTCTCCAACCCCCTGGTGAGGGTCTGGGGCCTGGCCTGGGCAAGGCAGGATTTCACATTCAAAAGAGACTTTACTTTGAAGTAGGCCTACTTCAAAGGAGAAATTGGTATAAGAAGGGCACCCAAAACCACAGACTTTGGAACACTTCTGGAAACCAAGAGGGACCTCTGCCTGAAGAAGAGCTGAAGAGCTGAGGAAGAAGAGCTGCTCTGCCTGTGACTGTGCTTTGTGATGCTATCCTGCAGTTGCTGCTTCTGCCCGAGTAAGAGGGCAAAGACTGGACTTTGTGTGCCTTCCATCTTGTGAAGATCTCCAAGGGCTTGATTTAGAGCTTGCCTCCTGTTGTTTGAAGTCTCAGGGATAGCAAAGACTTCTCTCTGCCAGCACCTGGAGTCTCTGGAGAGACTCCTACTCTGCCAAGTGGTGCCCATCCAATTCCTGGGGCCCTGAAAGGAGAAGCTGGCAGCCTAAGAGGAGGAAATCAACGCACAGAGCGCTATGTGGGGAAAATATCGACGCAACTCCGATCTGCGGCTGAAGAAACGACGCGCCGCCGGCTCCGCGACTGAAAATCGCCGCTCGCCGGAAACACGACAGAAGAATCGACCCACGGAGCTGGAGAAACGACGCTGGCGGAGAATGGTGAGATCGCAACCCGCGCTGTGTGGTTTTCGGATCATCGTGCGGCTGGATTTCCGATGCAAACACCGATGAGCGTGTAAAAACAACGCAAAACCTGCCAGGACCCGAGAGTACTGACCGGATCGATGCATCGCTCTCCTGCGGAGAGAAGAAACGACGCATCCGACCTGACGAAAAGAGAAACGATGCAAGGTCTCACTCATGAGTAAAATCGATGCATTGCAAGCCCTTTTTGACGCACACTTGCCCGTGCTGGGTTATTTTTGACGCACCTAAGGTACATTTTAACGCTAACAGTGTTAGTGTGTGTTTTAAACTACATAAAGACTCTTTGTGCTTTTTAATTGATAACTTGACTTGTGTATTGTGGATTTTTGTCATTTTGGTCTTGTTTTGTTTAGATAAATATTCTCTATTTTTCTAAATATGTGTTGTGTCATTTCGTAGTGTTTTCATTAAGTTGCTGTGTGTGTTGGTACAAGTACTTTACACCTAGCATTCTGAAGTTGAGCCTACTGCTCTGCCAAGCTACTAAGGGGGTAAGCAGGGGTTTGCTGAGGGTGATTCTCTTTTACCCTGACTAGAGTGAGGGTCCTTGCTTGAACAGGGGGTAACCTGACTGTCAACCAAAGACCCCATTTCTAACAATAAGAGCCCATATTTCTCAAGGATAGTGACCTGTCAAATATTTATTGAGTCTCTGTGAAAGTTAGGTTTTTAAATATTTCAAATGGTGCACCTTATGTACTTTTCATGTGCTTCACATTTTAATAAATACCTATTTCAGAAAGTGCAAAACCAGCAAATATAAATGCTCTCGATGAACTAGGAGAATCATACGATTTCTTGCTTTGTCAATATTTAAATATATTTGTGAATAGACCGTTTAGTAACAAAACCATTCATTGGACTGTTTTTCCTTTTGTAATTTGGTACAGTGCCCAGGGTTGTGACAGCTGCCCTTCGCTCGTTCGCTTTTTTCTCCACTTGTCCTGCTACAACACCTCAAGTTTTCAGCCCACCTTCGCACAGTGGTTTCCTTATATCCTTATACAATAATGTACACAAAACGTATCGTAACTCTTCTTCTACGTATGCTGCTCTCTTTTAAGCTGGATAAGGACCAGGTATCTCTTTACCCCTTTGACTTTAACCAGAGTATACGCTCTTTCCCAGGACCATTTTTATTCTCTCTTTGGACCCGATTTAGTGCTTGACAGATGTTACTCTGCCTCTCAGGCTGGCAGAGGACATTACTTCTTGCACCCTGACTGACTAGTGTTCATCAAATTTAGAGATTACAGACGTTCAAGCAGTCACAATTGTACACTGAAAGGAACCACAGTCATTGTAGTTCCTTCCAATGTCCAAAAAGTGTGGTGAATGGTTGACACTGGTTTTGATGGTCCTTCACCAAATTTTTCAAAAGTTTTGTTTTTCTAAAAGAAACTTTCAAAGTAGGTATTTGTTTCAGAAAAACAAAAACCTAATTACCCCTATGCCCTTCGAGGTTTCTCCTAGGGGATTGTAGGTTTTTTTTCTGTCTGTCACTGAAAGGAATTTCCTACCAGTGACAGATAGAAAAAACAAGACAAGACAGTACACTGTCCATCCTAAATAGGGAGGGGAATTTATGTCCTTTCTCCGATGACATCACTATACCTGGCCAATGTGGCTCCGTCAACAGAAAGTTTTATGTCCGCCTGTTTGTGGACAGAGGGCTGGTGGACAGGGTACTTTGTCACATTTGCGATGGAGTACCATCTCTGCCAAACTCTAAATCGGACCTTTATTTCCCTTTTTGGTAAGCCTGTAACATTGCATAAGGTGGCGCCTGCCTCAGCATTTAAAACATTCGTGTTGGAATTTACCAGTTGCCTCATGCATGACCAGTTATTATAAGCAGAACGTTCCTTGTTTTAGTAGTGTGCATATTTGATTTGAAATCCTTCCATTCTTTGATGGGGCACCAAGGAAGGTTGTATGTGACACCAGTTGCCTGTTACCCACCATCATGCCACCACAAGCTTCATCAAAGCCATCAGCTGAAGGGTCAAGTTCATTTTCAGTTCATCTACCATACAGAATATATAGAATTATAGGTGGGGAACAGTGAATAACAGTGATGTTTTACATTGAGGGGTTCTGAGTACAATAAATAGGCAATAGAAGTGAATTTCAAGTTGTTAGTGATGTTAACAAGAACACCGAGACAAAAAGCATCCCCTTTTTGACCAATCTATAATGTTATGTTATGTACAGCAAACAAAATCCATTGCCTCTGCTTTCAACTGCTAAGTTCAGCAGAGGGGTAATGGGGAAGTCATACATAAAACGGTCTTTCTTGCCTGTCCAAAATATTTTTTTTAAACTTGCCATTAAGGGGCATATTTATACTCTGTTTGCGCTGAATTTGTGTCATTTGTTTTGACGCAAATTCAGCGCAAACTTAACTCCATATTTATATTTTGATGCTAGCCCTGTCTAGTGCCAAAATATAGGAGTTAATGTCATTTTTTGGATGCGTCAAACTTCCTTGCGTCAATGGGTGTAAGGTAGGCGTCCCTCTCCAAAAAATGACTCTAAGGTGGTCATTATGACATTGGCGATAAATCCCACTTACCGCCATGCTGACTGCCGCCAACATAACCGCCAAGCATATTATGATGACACACACATAACAATCCGTCACTATACAGCCACACACACAAGTCTGCCAGCCCAAAGGTCAGTGATAAAGTGGCGGTATCCAGACCCACACCGTTACGCCAACAGAACTACGCCCATCACATTATGACCTACGTTCAAAATAGACACACTCAAACAAAACTACACCACATTGGACAATTCAAACTACACACACCTGACACACATACACACACCACACCCACACCACTATAAAACACACACCCACACTACCCACAACTCTTTACGAATACAAACAATTGCCACAAGAGAGAGATACAGCAAGAGCACCCACACAACCAGAGCCACATAACATCATCACCTTTACACCATCCATGCACCCTACATCACACACCCCAACACATCACCCCACACACCCTCACCCACACCACCCACACTATACCCATGGCACCACAACGACACCCCAGGTTCTCAGATGAGGAGCTAAGGGTCATGGTGGAGGAAATCATCTGGACAGAGCCAAAGCTATTTGGATCACAGGTGCAGCAGACATCCATTGCTAGGAAGATGGAGCTATGGCGGAGGATCGTGGACAGGGTCAACACCGTGGGAAAGCACCCCAGAACAAGGGATGACATCAGGAAGAGGTGGAAAGACCTACGGGGGAAGGTACATTCCATGGCAGCAAGACACCAAATAGCTGTACAGAGGACTGACGGTGGACCCCCATCTCCTCCCCCACAACTAACAACATGGGAGGAGCAAGTCTTGGCAATCATGCATCCTGAAGGCCTGGCAGGAGTAGGAGGAGGACATGGCTCTGGTAAGTCAAATCTCTATTACTATCACTCCCCCTACCTGCATGTCATCTCAACCCCCACCCTTACCCTCACTCCCATCACTTCACCACCTTCCACATACCCCACCATCACAAACCATTCATCCCAATACCAAGCCCTGCACGCAACACCAATGCATGGACACCCCTCACAGACCTGCATGGACACCTATCACCACTGCATGCACACTGGAGAGAATCACCTAGCCCAACAAATAGCAACTCACACAAAGGAAAATCTGCCTGGGCAAAAACAACCATAGAGGGCAACACACCCATGCACAATATGTCACACGCAGAAACAATAACACTGCATTCACATCCCCACAGATACCCCAGCCAATGTCACCGGAGAAGAGGTGCCAGCAACATCTAGTGCCCCCACAGAAGAGGCCCACAGTGATGACAGCAGCTCTGCTTGCCTGGATCTGGCTGAACAACTTGCCCATCAGGGATCTCCGGACAGTCGGTTACCCAGGCACAGTCACACTCCACCACAGAGCCTCCCCCTAAGTAAACACCACCACAGCACCCACCCAGCTGGCCCATACCTCTGTTCCCAGGACATGTCAATCAGCAGTGTGTCCACCACTACAGGCCATCCCAAAAACACAGGACGATCAGGGACCTGGAGTCAGGGGACAGAGGCACAGCACAACAGGGAAGCTGGGAGGACTGCTGTGCGGCAGGGGGAGGACAGGCCCAGGGAACTGACCCTCCAGGAGGCACTCACAGTGGTCCTGGGAACATACCAACATTCCCAGGATACACTGGGCTAGAATCTGGACAACCTGCAGGAGAACATGCAGCTGCAGGAGTGACAGTACCTGGGGATCAGAGAGGACTTGAAGGACATCAACACCACCCTGGGCTCCATTGCAGGGGTGCAGGCAGACATGGCCAACACTATGAGGGAGGCAGTGGCACACCACCGAGCCCCTGACACTAGCCAAACCGATGAGCAGCCCTCCACCTCCGCTGCCGGTAGTGGACAGGAGGCCCCTCCACAGGAACAACAAGCTACCAGCACCCCTCCCCCTACAGAAGGAGAAACACCCGGCAAACGTTCCCTGTGATCCAGGCAGAAGACAGAGACTATTGCCAACACCCCTGCCAGGAAATAAGACTCACCTGATTGTCACCCTTGTGTCCCACTATGTCACCCTGTCCACCTTGAACTGCCATTGCTCCCCTTCCTATACCCCCTTGGACAATGCACTTGTTATACAAATAGACTGGACTCTAACTTGGACTTTCCTCTATCATCAACCCAGCCCATTCCACTACCCCCTCTACTTCTTAGCACTTAAATAAACACCCTTTGAAAAAATACAAGTATGGAGTATGTCAAATGATTTAGGTATGTATTAATTTAACAAGGTTTAAACATTGCAAGTCAACTGTACAGTAATGTATACATAGGAAACACCTGTAGTTGGCTGCAGTCAACACACCAGGGGCGATAGTGGGGAACAAATATCTGCAGATAGAGATGCCAAAGGGTACAGTGAGTGGCCATAGAAGTGGGAAAAACAGCCTGCCAGTGATACTGTCAAACACAAAACTGTCAAATGTGAATTTACACTCTTACCTGTGTGAAATTGGAAGTATTGGTGAATTATTGAACTTCTGTTGTCCTCATCCTCATCCTCTGCCTCCTCATCTTCACTGTCCACACGGCCATCTCCAGGCTCCTCCTCCTGCAGAAAAGGCACCTGGCGACGCAAGCCAAGGTTGTGCAACATACAGAATGCCACGATGATCTGGTAGACCTTCTTGGGTGAGTAGTACAGGGATCCACCTGTTAGATGGAGGCAACGAAACCTGGCCTTCAGGAGGCCAAAGGTCCTCTCTATAATTCTTCTTTTTCACCCATGTGCCTCATTGTAACATTCCTCTGCCCTTGTCCTGGGATTCCTTACAGGGGTCAGTAGCCATGAAAGGTTGGGGTAACCAGAGTCACCTGCAAATATCGAGGGATCACTGTTAGTCACACACTAACCCTTAGGGCCCACACCATACCCATACACCAACATATACTGGGTGGGAACCAGGGCTCAAATATTAGCCACACCCTGTGCCTCCGGAGTTGAGCCATCACGTTTGGGATGCTGCTATTCCTCAGGATAAAGGCATCATGCACAGATCCAGGATATTTTGCATTGACGTGGGAGATGTACTGGTCCGCCAGACACACCATCTGCACATTCATGGAGTGAAAGCTCTTTCGATTTCTGATTACCTGTTCACTTCACTGGGCTGGGGGGAGAGGGCAGGGACAAATGCAATGTGTTCCATCAATTGCCCCAATAATGTTGGGGATATGTCCCATTGCATAAAAATCAGCTTTCTCTGTGGCCAAATCCTCCACCTGGGGGAAATCGATGTAGTTGTACATGTGTTTAATCAGGGCAGACAACACTCTGGTCAGCCCTATTGAGAACATTGGCTGAGACATTCCTGCTGCCAAGCCCACTGTCACTTGGAAGGAGCCAGCAGCAGGACATGGAGCACAGATAGCACTTGCACAAGAGGGGGGATCCTGGTGGGGTGACGGATAGCAGAGATTAGGTCAGGCTCCAATTGGGCACACAATTTTGTGACTTTGGCCCTGTCCAGTTTGTAGGTGAGGATGATGGGCCTGTCCTCCATTGTTGCCAAGTCCACCAGTGGTCTGTACACGGGGGATGTCTCCATCTCCTATTCCTATTCATCCGCAGCGGTTGCAATCTATGGGGCAAAATGGTGAGCAGCTGGTCATTATCTCTTAATTCCAACCATTACAGTTTAATGCATGTCGTGATTGTAACGTTATTTTGTTGGAGATGTCCAAATGGTGCATTTGTGTACTGTGACGCAGTTAGGATCCATGGCCTGCGCCCCCTGAAATAGCGTCCGCCTGTCCTGTGTGTAGGGACAGGTGGAAATTAGGTAATTCTGCTGACGTTGTGCGTCATTGCGGGAGGCGGTCGAAAACCGAAGTGCAACTCCTCATTGGATAACATTGGGCCCTATGGTGTACAGTGGCCAATGGTGATGTACACCAGCGGTGACGGTATGCATCGCCACGGACGTCACCGCCATTTTCTATCTGTTCACTCACTTGCTACCTGACCCTCAACAGGAGAGAACCTACACTACTGTGACCTGTGTCTGGAACTGACCATGGCTTGTGTGACTGGAGAAAGGGCCCCTGCCTTCACCTCGGCGGAGCTGGAAAGACTGGTAGATGGGATCCTACCCCAGTACTGAATGCTGTATGGGCCTCCAGACCAACAGGTGAGTACACCGTGAGTACGATGCATGGTGCGTGTATGCTTGGAGTGCTTGGTGTGAAGGCCTCATGTAGGGGGAGGGTGGTGGATAAGCCCTGGGCAGCATGCAGCATGTATGCTGGGCCATGTCTGTGCTAATGTGGATGGGAAGGGGCATGGTGGGCCATGAGTGTAATAGGCAGGATGGTCGGACTAATACCGTTCCCTGTGTCTATTTCCCTGCAGGTCAGTGCCCATCAAAACACAAGCACCACACTTCATCCCACAGGCACTCACACAAACACCATCCACAAGCAGACATACAAACATCCACTGCCTCAACTGTGGCCCCCTCCTCCTCCTCGTCCACCTCCCTCCCAGTTGCGTCTACACTCACACCTGCATGCACTACATCCTCATCCACTACCACCTTCACCAGCACACCTAACAGCACACGCCCCTCACTGGCAGTCACCACCCCCACTTCCATGCACACGTCCCTTGTGTACTCTCCCACTGTGTCCGTGCCCCCTCCTCACAAAGTACACAAACGCAAGCTCTCAGACACCCAACAGCCATCCACCTCACAACAGCTTCCAGCCCATGCACCTGCACCCAAACACAGCAGACTGACACCTCCTACAACCACTCCCTCTTCCTCCACTCCCAAACCTTCTCCCTCTTGCCGCCCCAATGTCCCTAAGCAGCTTTTCCTCTCCACCATTGACCTCTTCCCTACAACTCCCTCCCGTCCCTCACATCAGGCCAGGGTGGTCAAAACCCAGGTGAGCACCTCAGCGACCCAGTCCACGTGCACAGTAGTGTCCACAGTTACTCCAGGTGGGAGAGGATCCCGGACACCAGGCAGCCACACTGAAAAGGTGCCTGCACCGAGTGCTGCAAGGAAGGCCAAGGAGGCACCCCCAGCTGCAAAAAGGAAGGGCAAGGAGTCACCCCCAGCTGCTACAAGGAAGGGCAAGGAGGCACCCCCAGCTGCTGAAAGAAAGGGCAATGAGGCACCCCCAGCTGCTGAAAGGAAGGGCAAGGAGGCACCCCGGCTGCTGAAAGGAAGGGCAAGGAGGCACCCCCAGCTGCTAAAAGGAAGGACAAGGAGCAATCCCCGGCTGCTGAAAGGAAGGGCAAGGGGCCTAGTGCTGAGACTCAGTCTGAGCCCCCACGTCCAACCATGGTGGTTCAGCCATCAGAGGCTGCAGGAGAAGGGCTGGAGCCTCCCCCCCCCCCACTGCCTGCACTGCCACTAGCACCACTGCTAGAAGCAGCAGCCCCAGTGGGCACCTGTCCGAGCCTGCAGGGAAAGGGTTGGAGCCTCCCACCACCACTGCCAGCACCGCCACCAGCACCGCCACCAGCAGCAGCAGCCCCAGTGGGCAGCCCTCCGAGGCTGCAGGGGAAGGGCTGGAGCCTCCCCCCACCACTGCCAGCTCCACCAGCAGCACCACCATTACCACACTGAGCAGCTGTCACCGCCGGCAGACAGTGTGTAGTCCTGCCTCCATGGGCTGTAGTGCAGCCTGGCCCCAGCAAATCCTGTGGGTCTGACACCCAGGTGAGAGACTGTGACCTTGCACTCTCCAAGATCTGCATTACACAGCACAATTCCCCCTCTAGATCCAGTGGAAGAAGCCATCCACTCACCCCATCCTCCACAGGATAAAGCTCACTGGGCACAATGCCCCCTCCAGAACAAGTGGAAGTAGTCACCCACATTAGAGACTGCGGCCTTGCACTCCCCAGGACAAGTCAGTGGGCAAGTCACCCACTTGAGAGACTGTGGCCTATCACTCTCCAGGATCAAGCACAGGGCTCGTTGCCCCCTCCAGAGCCAGTGGGCAAGTCACCTACTTGATAGACTGTGGCCTTGCACTCCCCAGGACAAGTCAGTGGGCAAGTCAACCACTTGAGAGACTGTGGCCTTGCACTCCCCAGGACAAGTCAGTGGGCAAGTCACCCACTTGAGAGACTGTGTCCTTGCACTCCCCAGGACCATGCACAGGGCATGTTGCCCCCTCCAGAACCACTGGCGTTGTACCATCTTCTGGTTGAGGTGCCCCCCCATTCCTCATTCCCCTAAGGTGCCTGTCTATTTTCGACCTGATGCCCCTGCAGTGTTCTCTCCGTGTTGTTGCAGGAGTAAGGTGGGGCCTTGGACTATATGATGTGGCCATGTGGCCCAAGGACATTGAGGACTGGGCAAAGTCCCTACATTTGTAAATATGTATATGATTTTTTATTTGGATGCACGTACTTATACTATTTTGTCTTATTACACTCACTTTAATCAATTCCTTTTGTCCTTGCATTATTCCTGAAGGGTACTGGGTGTATATGTAATGTTACTGCATCTGGTTATGTGTATGGTGCTGGGGGTGTTGCATGTCTGTCACTCTCTTTTTCCTCCCCCCCGTGTCCTAGGCGGGAGTACTCACCGTGGTCATCTTTGCCGGCATTGGTGTTCGTAATGGAGCAGAAGGTAGAAAATCATGGGGAACACATGCAACTCGGGCTCCATGGCGGCATGGTTCTTCCCTGAGTTTTCACAGGTGAGTCGTTTCCCTTCTGTTCAGTGTTTCCGCCACTCTTTTGATGCCGTTGGTACCGCCCCGGAAAAGGTGGCGGTTTCCTGTGTCTTAATACAGTGGGTGGAACATTGTCTCCCACCTGGCTGTAGGCGCTTACCGCAGTGGTGCCTGTTGGTTTCGCCCTAGCGATCGGTGTGTTAAAGTGGCTGTCAGTCTGAGCGGTTTACGCCGTGGTCATATTTTCATATTTATTACCGCCAGCCTGTTGGCTGTATTACCGCTGCTTTATCACCAACCGTCAGGGTCGTAATGAGGGCATTAGTCCCTAGCACCTTATTTATCCTCCCGTGCAAAAATGGTGCACGGGGGGCAGGCGGGCCTAAATAATGCGCTAAGCCTGCTTAGCTCCATTATTAAAAGCCTGGGTTAGGGCAGGCGTTAAGGGACCTGTGGACTCATTTCCATGGTCTTTTATAAGACAGGAGTCATGTAGTATGGATGGTTTTGCACAAGTAAATAACGCTAGGATGGATAAAGGCATTTTTTTGCCTCTAACCAGCCTAGCGTCATTTTTTGAGACAAACCCCCTTCCCCGTAACGCCACCTCCACCCGGCTAGCGTCACTATCCCAGACACTAGCCGACCCTTTGCGCCAGCTGGCGGGATTCCATAAATTTGGCACCTGGCTGGCGCTCTGGAATGAGACAAGCCAGCGCTATACTTTTGACATTAAATTGCGTTTGCGCAGTTTTGTGTCAAAAAGTATCAATATGGGCCCAACTACCTACCTCCACCATCTTATGACTTAACTCCCCAACCCATCGCAAATCTGTGATCCCTGCTCTCAAACAAAGCAGAGAGCCACAAAGTAGTAGCTAATGGTGGGGTCAGCGGGACCCAGCCACTCTATAATTTTATGTGGCCCCTCTGAACCACACGCCTCAGTGTAGCTGTTACTGTCATGCATTTAAACAGTGTTCAGGTGCACGCTTTTCTGTATGTGATAGTGGCTTCGACATATATAAACTAGATGGGCAGGCGAGAAGTCCTTGCTGTCTTTTATGAAACAGAGAATGAAACTGTTTGTAAAAAGACAGTCGAACGCAAATGATGCAGGGCGGGCTAAGTAGTAAGCTTGCACTGGGAAAAGAGATCTGCCCAGGTGCAACTGAGCTGCACATGCACTGTCTTTCGCTCATATTCCGATAACACTTTCCCTGGAGCACACGAGTGTGCGCTCTTTTCAAGCCTGCACAGCGTTTCGACTTGCTCCCATTGCTGAGCATGCACTCAGCTTCGGAACCCATGACAGTATGCCTGAACTGCCAGAGTCAGACCCAGCAGCTGGAAAGTGGAAACAGCAAATGCAAGGCTATATTAATGACCACCAGAGACAGTGACTGCCCCAGCTCAGATACAGTGTACTTGATGCCATGCAATATCCTGCCATCAAAAGATTAAAAACAAAAAACAAAAAAATGCAAGAACTAAGCACTTATTTCAATAAATGGTGAAGGATACATTTTTATAAAGTCAGTACGTGCTTTTTTAAACTAAAAAAGAAGGCCAGACGCTCAAAGTGAGAGAATATTTTACAGTATTAGTCTGCTGTGCGCTGAATTTATTTTCTGCCCTGGAAGATTGAGAGAGGCTGGAGGTAGTAGTTGGAGGAATAACAGAACAAAAATTAAGAGAAACAGAGATTATGGGCCTCATTATGATCACCAGACCTCCAGGGTCACGGTCCGACCGTGTCATTATGACTATGTCAGAGCCACCACGGTCCAACCAGCAACACCGCCAGGCTGCCATCTGCCTGCAGCCTTGCGGTCCCGGTGGTTGTAATCTGCCAGGGCAGGACTGCAAGCAGTGCTGCCTGGTGGATTACGAGTCCCCATCCACCACCCTGTCCATGATGGTTTACACCGCCATGGAAAGGCTGGCTGAATGGGGAAGTCTGGTCCCCTGGAGGCCCCTGCACTGCCCATGCACCTGGCATGGGCAGTGCAGGGACCCCCATGCACAGTCCTGTTGAGCATTCCACTGCCCGACTTACGGGCAGTGGAATGCGCAACAGGTGCTGCTGCACCTGCCGCACCCACACATTGCACCCGGCTCCATTAGGAACCAGCTGCAATGTTAAGGCCATGTTCACCGCAGGGCTGGTGGGTGGAAACTCTGTGTCCTCCCGCCGGCCCTGCAGTGAACTCCTAATAGGGCCGGCGGGGTTCAGGCCGCACAGGCGGACTGATGGCGAGAAGAGTTTGGCGGGCAGCCTCCGCCGCCTGCCAAGCTCATAGTGAGGCCCTGAAGGCTTGATTACCACCCTGGCGGAGGGTATATTCCGTCACGTTTGTGACAGAGTATCGCATCCGCCAAGGTAGTAATCAGGCCCTAAGAGGGAATAAGAGGCCAGGAACAAGAATGATAGAACAATGGTTGAGAAGGAGAAAGATGGAGTAAGAAACCTGAATTTAATTGTAGCAATGTTAGGATGGGAAAGTAAAGAAGTGAAGATGTTAAAGAAAAAGCAGCAAAACCAGATGTAAGGACAGAGTGAGAGGGGCACCAGGAGAGAGTAAGAAGGATAAATATATTAGAGATGTGAGGGAGAAGAAAGAATAATAGAAGAACAGGGATAACACCTTCATGCATAAGGATAAAGAAGGAGGAGACAGAAGTAGAGAACAAGAAGTGCATACATGAGCAAGGGGAGAGGTCAAAGGAGAGAGTGGATGGATAAGGTAAAAAGAGGAACTGGAAGCAAGACAGTTAATTAAAAGATGCAGGAAAAAAGCAAAGGGATCTGAACCTTAGAAGTGAGAATTCCAGGATCATGTACAAGGGAAAAGAACTGCTCTGCTGGTGAAGACTTCAGTGGTCTGGGGATGTATGGTCATTCAACTGGTAAGTACATATACTTTTCCCAGCTCTCATTGCAACCCAATTGCCCATAAACCCAGGCAAAGGATTTGCAGTGCATTGGCTATCCTATAGACAGTAGAAAGTAAAGACACTATGTGGTATTTTCTGGCTATAGTTGACATTTTCTCGAGGCTTGTTAGTGTAATTATTCAGTGCATTTTTCACCCTCAAGATTCTGTTTATCATAGAAATTCCAATTTAAAAGGTTCTTGTATGTTATTTGCACAGTCCTGCACCACTTGGGCAGGTGCTGCATCATGAATGGTTAGCATTTGTGCTCATTGGGTTTATAACTCAGTGAGCAGAGCGTCCCTTGCAGCACGTGCTGGTCACAAATTTCAATCTCAGAAAAACTCTGTTTTCCACTTTCCGAGATCCATGTTCCTGCTGTTTACAGCACTTAGAAGCTGCAGAAGTATGGCATTAAGTGCTATTGAAAAAAACAACTTATTCTATTCGTTACTGCATTGGGGATGTGCTGCAACATGGTGTTATGTGCAACTTTGCCCTTGGCGCAAGACTGGACTGGCCATACTGGGCATCAGGTATTTCCCCAGGAGGCTAGAAGGATGGGGGGGCTGCTTTTGTTACAGGGTGCGGTGTTGTAACAGTGCAGTAGTTTTAAAAGCACTGCAGAGTTCCTTGTATATCCAACAGTTTTCAGGAAACAATAAAAGTGCCAAGATAACTCTTGTGTGTGTACATGTTGGAAAGAGATCGGCGTTTTGACTAGTGGCAGTTTTTACTCATCTAAGGTAGTGCCGGAAGTTAATGTGCCTGCTGCAAAGAAGGTGTACTATGCAGATTACAGAACAGTATTTTATGTGCATAGCTCAGTGGGATACTTCTTTTGTCATAGAGATCATTTTGTTACTAAGCAGTTCATAAATTACACTCATAATCTAGCAGAGTGGGCTACGAACTGCCATCAAAGAGCTGCATGCAGACTGCATGGTACAGGTTAGAAAGCTGGTTTTCCCCAGTCTGTTTATCCTAATTTTGCTAAAAAGGGCTTGTTTGGGTAGAAAGAAATGTTAGTAAAGTCAACCCTAACCACTGTGTTATGCTCTGATTTCTGAGTTTATGCGTCCCTAGACCAAGCACTCTTAAAAAATGCTTACCAGTATGGATTTAGTGAATCCTACACCTTGTAATCCCTTTTGTCTTATATAATATTTTCTATACACTGATTTCCAATCGTATGATCCATTGTCTCTGTATATGTATGTAATGTAAGGTGCTCCAACACCCTATGCTGGTAATAAAGGCACTATAAAACAAATGAAGTACAAGAGGGGAAAGGGTTATGGAGAGATGAGAGGCACTGTTAGAGGGTGATGGTGATGGTGAGGGAATCATTGAAGAAACCTAATAAAGATTACTTTATCCTGGTTCTCTGTAAGGTCATCATTTACTGTGTAATAAAAACAAATACAATTGAATATATAATGGAAAATGTGTTGTAGAAAGCACAATTGTGGTCATTTTTCCCCATTTTTTGGGGGGTGGGAGAACCCCTCTCCCAACCCCATTGTATTGGTCAGGCTCACTCGGCATGCACCCAATGGGGGCTGGTCCCAATGAGCGCGTAATCCCCGCGTCGTATTTACAGAGTGGCGTAATGCATGCATTGTGCCACTCTGTAATCCTTTGCGCTACATTATGCCTGCGCCAAGCATAATTTGTGTAAATGGGGCGTTCCCCTGTTAGGTGAGCCAGAACAACGGCGCAAGGAAATCTCCGAGATTTCCTTGCACCATTTTTTATGGCACTTTTAATGCCAGCTCCAGAGCAGACGTTAAAAGCGGGCTTCCATTTTTTAGAATGGGCCCCTGTGTACTATGCAGGAGTAGCTCCAACATTTTGGCGCTACTCCTGCAGAGAACATTATTAGCGTCCTGAAAAATGATGCTATTGCCCCCTACCCTGCACCATGGTGTGCCATATTTTAAATATAGCACTCATATGGTGGTGGTAGGGGGCTGCTAAGGGGCGTAGGGAAAGTGGTGCTCCACTTGGTGCAGCACCACTTTCCATAAATCTGCCCCTGAGATTCGCAAGGGTTTATGCTACTTGGGTGAGAATGGTCCGGTGGAGTGAGGAAGTCAGGGAGAAATGGAATTTTTAAAGCACTGTCTTTGTGGGGTTCCCTCCTACCTTCACGTTTGTGAACTATTTTAGGGCAACACCACCCTTTGGTCTGTTTTAGGGGTCCCCGTGCCTTTGGTCTAAATGGATGCTCCTCTCCTTTTGTGCATTTTTAGGAGGTCTCCCTTGTCTTTAGATATATTTTAGCTTTACTGATGCTTAGTGTTATTGTGATGTTATTTCCTTTTTGTATCAAGCCCTTACTTTCATTATTGGAATGTGACTTTAGTAGAGGTAGGGGTGCCTGACAGAGTCAATTTTACCCTCAGCCAGGGCACTCTTTTTCCCAGAACGGGTTCCGGATACATTAATAAAAAATGTATTTCATGCTTTTTCATTCGAAAGGCTAACGATCCATTTATTGCTTTTGTTTCAAGCATGAAACTCATTTTGCTTCGTAACACTATGCATGATAAACTATCGTGTTGTGAGTCAAGGTTGTTCTTATCTCTATATTTGTTTAACACATTAGATGTGGTTTGTTTAGAAAACATTTTTTTGATGACTTCGAAATAATAATTGTAACCAAAGTGCTATAAATCTTCAAACTCTTTTTAAAACATATTTGCCTTTTCCTATATAATTTGAGATTTACATAATTATGAGGTTCTGATATAAGTGGTTCTATGCATTGTAGCATCTGGAATTGTTTTTCATACTGTTGGTGGTTTGTCATATTATAAACTGTAAGAAACTGGGTTACTCAGGCAACAACCCCAATCCTTGTCAAAGTGAACCACAAAAGTCACTAAATTAACCTGTGTTCAATCATCTGGTAGCTTGGCACAAAAGCAGTCAGGCTTAGTTTAAGGCCAATGTGCAAATTAAGTATGCAGCACATAAACAGTAGTAAAGTGAAAACCCAGTGCAAGAAAGATCTGAAACCAATTTAGAGAACTAAAGTGAATAAAATGATACTAGAATGACAAAAATCAATCAATAGAACCAGAGATATTCAGGTTTAAACTTTTCAGTAAAAATACCGCCTAAAATGCAAAGTACCACTCACGGTAATCTGGTCATGCTAGACCCAGGGAAAGTTACAAGTTCAGGCCACCCACATCCGAGCATGAGTCGGGTGTAGGGACTAGTTAAGTCTGGCTAGTATCATTTCATTTACAGGCCCTTAGTATATTTAGTATCATTTTCTAGGGAGGTACAAGCAAATTAAATGTACCAGTCTGGTAGGTGCCAAAAGTACTATTTTAGAGAGAGAGCACAAACACTTTACCACTGGTGAGCAGTAAAAAAGTGCACAAACTCCAAATAGCCAATAAAAATGGGTTTAGAAATGGAAGGCAGAGGAAGCCAAAACGTTTGGGGTGACTCTGCAAAAAGGGCCAGGTTCAACAGAAACATTTGCATACATTAGTAAGAAGGTGCATTATTAGAATTGAATTCAACCTAGATGCGCACCCTGTTTGGCGAGGAACAAAGTATATATTTTTGAAATGCTGAAGAAAGGTACAAGGCAGTAATTGCAGCCTGTTGAAAAAAGTAAGAAAAATGTTAATGAGTTGAATAAGCACAGGACTAATGTAACTTAAGATCAATGGGTTTTACCTATTTTTGTACAAGTGTCATCAAATATCTGCTAACATTGGGCTCATTGTATGCGGATGGGAGCGAAATTAGGATTGTTATGCATTCGTGTAACATTTTTCCTTATACCTATACTGTTTTTGCTGACAGGGTTTGGCACTAACTCTGGGCCTGATGAAGGACTGGCAGTGTCTGGTCTGTATGAGGGTTTTACAGAGAAACTGGTGGTCATTGATATGGTGCTAGACTACTTTGGGCCTGCAGTGGGTAGCTGATTGTGATGTCTACTATTTACGAAGCATGTTGACTCCCAAGGTCAAGCCCTAAATAGAAATGATGTTTAAATCCAATGAGCTTAAAATGATGTCAAAATACTTTGGGGGTCATTCTGACCCTGGCGGTCATGGACCGCCAGGGCCAACGACCGCGGAAGCACCGCCAACAGGCTGGCGGTGCTTCCGGGGGCATTCTGACCACGGCGGTAAAGCCACGGTCAGAAAAGGGAAGCCGGCGGTTTCCCGCCGGCTTCCCACTGCCCCAGGGAATCCTCCACGGCGGCGCTGCAAGCAGCGCCGCCATGGGGATTCCGACCCCCTTCCCGCCATCCTGTTTCTGGCGGTTTTCACCACCAGAACCAGGATGGTGGGAACGGGTGTCGTGGGGCCCCTGGGTGCCCCTGCAGTGCCCATGCCACTGGCATGGGCACTGCAGGGGCCCCCTAACAGGGCCCCATTAAGATTTTCAGTGTCTGCTTGGCAGACACTGAAATTCGCGACGGGTGCAACTGCACCCGTCGCACACCAGCAACTCCGCTGGCTCCATTCGGAGCCGGCATCCTCGTTGCTGGGGCTTTCCTGCTGGGCGGGCGGGCGACCTTTTGGTGGTCGCCCACCAGCCCAGCGGGAAAGTCAGAATGACCGCTGCGGTCTTTTGACCGCGGTACGGTCTTCTGGCGGTTCCCGCCAGGCGGGCGGCTTCCACCGCCCGCGGGGGTCAGAATGACCCCCTTTATCTGCACCATTTACCTATTTTTTCAAGCACCCTTCTTCGAAGCCGGACTGGTCGCACCAGGCATCAGGTTTCCACAGAAGGCTAGAATGGTGGGGGCTGGCACTTTTGTTACTGGGGGCTGGTTTTTATAGAAGTGCAGTAGGTGTAAAAGCACTGCAAAGTTTATTGTATATCTTGCAGTTTTCAGGCAACGATAAACCTGCCAAGATGACTCTGGTGATTAATAAACCTGCTGGAGAGAGATCGGAGTTTGGTTTAATGGTAGTTTT
Source organism: Pleurodeles waltl (assembly GCF_031143425.1). Taxonomy (NCBI): domain Eukaryota; kingdom Metazoa; phylum Chordata; class Amphibia; order Caudata; family Salamandridae; genus Pleurodeles; species Pleurodeles waltl. Next base: position 970,862,464 of record NC_090444.1, read on the forward strand.
GACTCATCTAAGGTATTGCAGAGGGTTAATATGCCTGCTGCAAAACATGTAGGATGCATATCACAGAACAGTATTTTATGTGCATAGCTCAGTGGTTTACTGCTTTTGTCACAGAGATACTTTTGTTACTGTGCAGTTCATAAGTTACTATAGTAATCTAGAACAGTGAGCTATGAACTGCTATTAAAGAGCTGCATGCATACTGCATGGTACAGGTAGGTTTCTCTGTCTTTCATTATCCTGGTTTTGCTAAAAAAAAAAAGGTTTGTTTGGGAAGAAATAAATTCTTATTATTACAGTCAACCCTAACCACTGTCTTATGGTCCGAATACTGAGTTTGTGCTTTTCCAGACCAAGCACTCTTAAAATATGCCTACCAGTATGGATGACATGAGACTCCCACACCTTGTAGTCCCCTTTGCCTTTTATAACATTTTCTGTACACTGATGTACACTCGTATGATTCATTGTCTCTGTATGTGTATGTGATGTAAAGTGCTCCCATCACCCTATAGTGGTTTGGGAGGTGCTATATAATAAATGAAATGCATGTGAGAAAGGGGCTATGGAGAGAGGAGTGGCACTGTTGGAGGGTGATGGTGAGGGAATCATCGAAGAGTCCAACAAGGAGTGTTGTTTCATGGTGCACTGTAAGGCTATCATTTACTACGCTTTAAGAAGTAATACACTTGAACATAGAATTAGAAATGTGTAGTAGAATGCACTACTTTTTTCCCAAAATGTTTACCCAAATTTTCTTGGGGGCTGAATCCCTCAAAAGCCCCTTTGTAGTGTTTGGGTTCACTCACTGTGCTTGATATGCCCCCAATGGGGGCTGGTCTCACAAAATTTACCAGGGCTGCTTTGGGTTCTCAGTCCAGCTCTGCCCTTCTTGGATAAGCGACCCCCTTGCAACTACAATGTTATCTTTTAGTCTCATCCAGTTTTTATCACTGTTACTGGCTATGCACTATTCATCATTTCCTTGAAGGAGAATCTCAAAATAGACTCTAAATTTAACTTTATATGTTATCCAGATTGACTAATGTTAAAAGGTCCTTCCATTGTGTTGTCCTTACTGAACATATGCTGCTGGCTATGGCCCTGCTTTGTACACAGTACCCCTATTCTGCTATTCATGTCCTCTTATTTGTTCTTTTATTTTCTAGATATTTTCCCCATATGATGCACCAGACTATCACAAAGCTAACGCCTGGAGGAGAGTCATTTGCTGCAAGTTAGAGAGGAGCCCAGGTTTTTACAGTTCCTGACTGCCAGAGATAAGGGCGACCCCTTCCCATGGCTATGTTTCTGCTAACACAGAAAGCGTCTAGGCAGGAAGTCCCTTCCGGAATTGTCCCCACAAAGGAGGAAATAGGCAGAGGGCAATTGACCTCAAAGATGACTTCTGAGAGCAGTTGGAACTTTGAGGCAAGAAACAAGGCTGAGGAACCAACCAACAGGTGATGACTGGAGATTCCAGAAGGAGCCATGGAAAGTTAGGAGCACTGGAATGGCTGGAGACAAACTGTGAATTAACAGGAGAGGACTAAAGATTCTTGGAGGAGCCAAGGAAGGACTGGAGTGCTGGAACACACCACAGGAGTTCTGGAGAGTTGTAACGCAAGGAGAATGGAAAACTTTCCAGAGGATTCTGGGAAGGATGCTATCTCCCAACATGTCCCCTTGAAGAGGATCGCTGCCCAAGAAAGTACAGGCAGACTGGCTTCCTTGAGCAAAAAGTGTTTAGGGTAGGCACGCAGCCTGCAAGCCTCTGCGGTCCCTCTAGCTCATGCGGGAGCTTCCGTCCCACCGATGTTGGGAGTGGGCCACAGGCAGGGTGCAACACAGACTTTTAATATTGTATAATGTCTGCCTCCTGGCCCCTCATCTCTCTCCCCATGATCTTGGTATACTATCTCTTACATACTTGTCTTCTGTTAGCCTCTCATAATCTGTCTCATCTGCACACACGATGTTAAATCAGCACAAAGAAAGTAACTGCTCAGGGTTTACCTTAATTTCTTTCTTAGAGGACTGAGAAAGAATAATAATGAGTGTCATCGTCAGCATTTCAGATCATTTTCCAGATGTATGGAATCTGCGTGCATCTGCTAACAATTTCTGGCTCTGTAAGAGGGAGTCCAAGCTTGAAGGGATAGCCACTGATTCATAAGACTGAGGTGATGCTTTCTGGTAACGGTGAAGACAAGTAAAGGCTATTCTTCTGGCTGGCAGGTCTTCCAAAATAACCAAACCCAGCCAAATAATAAAAGTTGTTTATTTAAATTGTACTTTATTCTCTCTCACTCTTGTGGTGTACATAACAAATGATTCCAAGAATGGAGTCAATTGTTACGGAAACAGAATGCAGAACACGAAGTGAGGCGAGGGGGAGATTCGGTAACGGCAGTTGGAGTTTAGCCGTGGTTGGTGGACGAGGCATTAATAAGAAATAAACTAATATTTGAAGTTATACTTGGAGAGTCGGCTTACCTTACTTTTGGCACTTTACAACTCTCTCCACCTCTCTAAGTCCACCTATCACTGTGATCTCACCAGCATGCAAAATCACCGTTGAGGGCTATACATGACTTTAGTTGGCAACATTTCAGCTGTCAGCACTTTAGTCAGGTCAAGCCTCGATTAAGTCAAGGCACTCTACTTGGAGTGCACCAAATACCTTATGGAAAGACTCCGGCTCATCAGGAATGCGGCTGTCAGCATACTGTTTTAATGGAGTAAACAACAATCATCCAAAACGTGTAATCCCTTTCCCATTTGGTTTCCGATCTCATCTAGAATTGAATAGATGTTATGTGTCGCACACCCCGCTGTCTCTGGACATGTTGCTAAATCTCTAGTGAACAGAGACTCTGCATATATTCTCCTGGCCTTGGCTTTTGTTGCTCAGATCAGGCACTTTATACATGACCTCATTTTAGGGTACCGAGAGGAAGTGAGATAGCCTCTTCTTCCGTAGGCTCTGCATTTGGAACAGTTTTCCATTAGACTTATGTTTACTATGTCAGCATCTCATATTTCAAAATTGAATTATAACCTGGTTGATTGTCTGTAGTTTTCCTGCTTCCCAACAGACCCCATAAGGCATATTTAAGGGCCCCTAGTGACTCCTTGCGCCACATTAGCGTCATTCTTTTTATGCTAATGTGGCCCAGCGAGGCCAAAATAGCTGCGCTAAAGAAATGTAAAAGATTCCTTCGCGTCATTTTTTTTCAGCATTTTTAACGTCTGTTCAGAGCAGGTGTTAAAGTGGGAAAAGCCACTGATTTCAATGAGCCCCTATTTACTGTTCAGGGTTAGTGCCAAAATGTTGGCGCTAACCCTGAACAGCACATCAATAGCGTCAGAAATTCTGACACTATTGCCCCCTACCCTGGGCCATTGTGCTCCCTATTTTAAATACTGTGTACACATGGTGGCATTAGGGGGCACAAGGGGCCGCAAGAAAAGTGGCGCAACATGTAATGCAGAGGTACTTTTCTTAACTCTGGCCCAATGTCTCTTGTTCAACAGTGCAAAGAAGCCCATATAGGGATAGCAGAGTGTTTTCCAAATGGTCATATACCACGACATAAAATATGTCCTACAACGACTTCTGGGACTCGTGCACCGTTGACCCCTCTGTCTTCTGATTACCTCACTTTCGTGGCCTAACTACTGTTCTCGGGTCACTCCTACTCCCCTCCTGCAATGGCTTCCTCTTTCTCCACCACTTACCTGCCCTTGCTTCTGCCATTCTCTTCTAGGAAACATTTGTTGTTAATTCTTCCTCAGCACTCTCCTATGACACACACTTTTCCTCTTCTTTTCATTGTTTCATTTACAAGGAGGCAACAACAGACCCCCATATTTCACTCTGCCCTGCTGTGGATCCCCTGAAATCTCGGGGAGGCTGACTGTCCCTTAATATGTTGTTAGCGCGCCTGGTCCTTAGTAAGTAAACTTACAAGGGGACGCGTATAAGTCGATGAACCTTTTGATTCGCATGGAGTATCCTAGCTACAGTGTAACCAATGTGCATCAATAATCAATACACAAACCAATAAGCAAAACATTAGTCAACATTTCATGAATAACCACAATTCAATATACGTTTTAACAATTTTATTTCCCTATTGGTTACAATACTAAATCATGAGGTTAATTCAAACTTTATTCAATCCACTCAAGATTAATTCATTAGTGACCACCAATAATAACCTAATCAGAACTTGAGAAAACATGCGTTCTAATGCCTCAACATAGGCCAATAACGATGAATAGGTTAACATGAGTAGCAGAGTTCAGCAAATCAGTCCATCAATCATTTGTCACCGTATATGTAAGCGTCTCAGAATAGGAACCCTACTAAACCCAGATTAGCATTGGCATGTGGGACTTCATGCAAAAACAGTTTAGAACATGAATTTGGAAAACCATCTAGCTAGGAGAAAACTATAACACAGCGCAGTTGGTACCTAGAAAGAAAAGGCACAATAGTTAATCAGTAACATTGTCATAGCTGCCTATCCACAATATGGATCAGCAACAAAGTCAGTCTTCATCTTCCGGTCATCAATCGATCAGCAGCGCATCAGGCTCTCAAGAGCATGAGCCCAATGACAGAATCTCCCATCAGTTTCAGCGAAAGGTCTCTCCCGATCATCTGCCTTTAACATCTCCCCATCAGTTCTCTGAAGTCTTTCCCCTTTGTCATATGTAATATTATGTCGTTCTCAGGGTGTTGATTGGTTCATTGTACGATGTTCTCATCATCCACTCATCAGGTATTGAAACTGTTGTATCTTCTTCTCCAGTCAGTGTCTCTATTGTTTGAGTCCTGGGAAAGTGCATCTTGTCTGCTTTACACAGTCCTTGATACAATTTTGATTCCCTCATCTCCTGTCCGTCGGTTAATTGCCCAAAATTCTACCTAAGCAGATTTTATTAACACGAGTAGTTCAGGGTCAGTTCAGCATGTCAGCTTCTCTACATTTCATGATTATTCAGCTTCTGCATAAGGCCTGGCAAAACTAGGCCACAACTTCGGCTAAGTTAACCCTACAATATAATGTAAAACATACGTTATATAGCTCAATATGACATATTACTACATTATTATTACACATTTTCAACATTTCACATATTTTTAGTCATCTTTAATATAATTTGTGAATCTTGGTAGCCATTCTCCGTGGGCACATTTTCAAACATGCACTGGTCCCGCTGTCCCCGACACTTGAGCTGGGGCAGTTGGAGCAGAACTAGTACTTGGACCCACTTCATGTATCACATATGGTGGAGGTCGGTCCCTCAACACCTGAGTAATGAGATCCTCAACATCTGAATCTTCTTCTTCCACATAAGTCTTTTTCTTCTTCTTACCCACTGACGAACTCTTATCACTCTTGCTAGTATCCTCTTTCTCTTCTGACTCATCTTCCTCGGTAATAGCAGGAAACAACTTAACACCATGCAATGTCACCATTCTTCACTTCTTCTGTTCCCAATCCCATCTTGCCTCTGCTAAAGACTTCTCTATCTTCCTTATTCTTCTCTGGAATTTCATTTCGTGCTGTTGTCTTGCTATGAGCTTCCAAACTGCTTATGCCTCAAACTGTGCTAATCTCGGAAGTGGCTTAGTCTCATATAGTGTCATTCGCAACTGATCCAAAATTCTCAAATTAAACGTTCCATGCTCCGAAAACACTAAAGCTCCCGGTTTCTCGGTCAATTTCCACCACTGCTTTAATCACAGACACGGTGCGACACCTCGCTCCTCCATCACAATAAATGCCAGAGAATTTTCCAGTGGGGTCGGCTCCCCTACTGTCACTTTAATGTATGTATCGCCCTTCATGGCACTCCTGAACGCTTTGAAAAACGTCATCGTTCTCTGTTGTATTTATTCGATTCAATAAGGAAATGCCTTTTACTCCCAGGATTCCCTTCACCTGCTTTCTCAACCAATTGTCTCTCGCGGACGGCTGCCAATCCGCTCGCAACTCTTCTCACTAACCAACCTATCCCAGCGCGGCTCACTCTGACGTCTCGCTCACACACTGCGGCTGACAAAGTCTTGCGACTTGTCCTCCTAATCTTCAACTCACGCGAAACTACTGCAAATTATTGCAAGCACTAACCAAAATCCAATAACCAAAACAAATCAGCTGGTCTACTATAGGAAGGTACACAATCGCTTCAGAGACCCTACGGATTTTCACTAATGGCCCTTTTCCTCATGCAGCTGTTCCTCTTTCTCAGTCTCCCACATTCGCTAGTAAAATTCGACCCGCAAATTTCACTCTCAACTTATCAATAGGGTCTGTCCTGGTGCACGTAGGTCTCGCCAAATCTCAGTCGAAATTTTCTTTTAATTACTTAACTTACACACCGACTTGTTGACCACGCCCGACCAACCTACTAAACCAGACAGATTACAACATATAACCAAGTGTCTCCTACACTTGTCAATATACTCAGAGTCTTAGACCATGCAGGTCTACCTGTGGCCAATTGTTTAGCACAAAGCGCACACACATATGAAGTTCGACAACTTCCCTGCTCTCATACTGTGGAGTACGCACACTCCTACTAAACCTAAACTGGAGTATGCAGACTCCCTACTTCCCTCACATACATCACAATTCACCTGCGGTTTGCGTAAGCCTTTTCAAGCTCAACCTACTACTTTCACACTATCACTAAGATGCTGAGAACACACCCAACTTTACTATCGGGATCTAGGATCTGGGAAAGTCATTTCTGGGCTTAAGGGGACATCATCTTTGTTTCTATTGCCATTTCGGAAAACAAAATTCAAATCTCATAAAATGAATAACTAACCCTAATTTAAACTACCACCATAACCATTGGTCACCACATAACTAGTTCTCCAAGGAAACTAACCATCAAGCTGCTACCAAAAACTGTTAGTGCACCTGGTCCTTAGTAAGTAAACTTACAAGGGGACGCGTATTGGTCAATTAACCTTTTGATTCGCATGGAGTATCCTAGCTATAGTGTAACCATTATGCATCAATAATCAATACACAAACCAATAAGCAAAACAGTAGTCAACATTTCATGAATAACCACAGCTCAATATACGTTTTAACAATTTTATTTCCCTATTGGTTACAATACTAGGTCATGAGCTCAATTAAAACTTTATTAAATCCACTCAAGATTAATTCATTAGTGACCACCAATAACATAACCTAATCAGAACTTGAGAAAACATGCGTTCTAATGCCTCAACATATTCCAATAACGATGAATAGGTTAACATGAGTAGCAGAGTTCAGCAAATCAGTCTGTCAATCATTTGTCACCGTATATGTCAGCGTCTCGGAATAGGAACCCTACCTAACCCAGATTAGCATTGACATGTGGGACTTCATGCAAAAACAGTTTAGAACATGAATTTGGAAAAACATCTAGCTAGAAGAAAACTATAACACAGTGTAGTTGGTACCTAGAAAGAAAAGGCACAATAGTTAATCAGTCACATTGTCATAACTACCTATCTACGATATGGATCAGCAACAAAGTCAGTCTTCGTCTTCAGGTCATCAATCGATCAGCAACGCATCAAGTTCTCAAGAGAATGAGCCCAATGACAGAATTTTGCATCAATTTCAGTGAAAGGTCTCTCCCGATCATCTGCCTCTAACATCTCCCCATCAGTTCTCTGAAGTATTTCCCCTTTGTCACAACATTATATTAAACTCACCCAGACTATCCCCCAAATCCTAATTGGTTAATTAGTCACCATATATGGTGCTACCCAATATATTCAGCTCTTCAAATCTATGAATTCTAATACTACGCCATTCTCAGGGTGTTGATTGGTTCACTGTACGATGTCCTCATGATCCAGCTCATCAGGTATTGAAAATGTTGCATCTTCTTCTCCAGTCAGTGTCTCTATTGTTCGAGTCCTGGGAAAGTGCATCTCGTCTGCTTTACACAGTCCTTGATACAATTTTGATTCCCTCATTTCCTATCCGTCGGTTCATTGCCGAAAATTCTAGCTAAGCAGATTTTCTTAACACGAGTAGTTCAGGGTCAGTTCAGCACGTCAGCTTCTCTACATTGCATGATTATTCAGCTTCTGCATGAGGCCTGGCAAAACTAGGCCACAGCTTCAGCTAAGTTAACCCTACAATATAATGTAAAACATATGTTATATAGCTCAATATGACATATTACTATAGTATTATTATTACACATTTTCAACATTTCACATATTTTTAGTCATCTTTAGTATAATTCGTGAATCTTGGTAGCCATTCTCCGTGGGCACATTTTCAAACATGCACATTAATTTTCTACATTTTTCTCCACAATTTTATTATTATTATTCAAAATGCACAAACACTCATTAATAATTTTAATTAACATATCTGCTTCAGCAATGTCATTGATTGTGTTGTACACTGTCCCTCTTCTAGACCCTCTGCATTGCTCACTAGTTCTGTTTTATTCTTGTCTTAGCACAGAGGTACTTTCTGATACTCCTAAGGTGTTCCACACGTCCACAGTGTCAACCATCTCTGGCTGCTGCTTCCCATTTAACACTGCCATCCAGGTACTAATCTAGACTATCTCGCAGACAGAATCATGTATGCCTTCTCTTCCCAATCCACATTCCATCCCACTGCCCACTAACGACTGATGAGTCATTCATTATTTAAGCCCCTTTGCACAAGGTAATGTAGTTTATGTTCTTCTCCCTCCAGGTTTCAAGAGTTGGAATGCACATAGCTAGGAGACATGGAGTGGGAATGCATGCAGAGGAGGACTCACTGCTGTGTCACAAGGTAAATGTGGTGCTCTCTGTGAGTATATGCCTTTCTGTTGATGGTCTTGAAACACAACACCCACAAATGGTATCAGAAATCTAAGCCTGTTTGCTTGTCTTACTCAGAGTATTTGTAACCTGCTTCAGCTATGTTTTCACATGTGTAAGCATTGCTCACAGGATATGTCTCTATTACTCATGATAAGATGGACTCCATTTTAGCCCTGGAGGCATGAAGTTGTGATTAGCTGGCTCAGTTTGGTGAAAACGGTATATTTTTGTTAGTCGTAAAGGCATCTTCTAGTTCTCATAAGCTCAGCTACAGCACCTGCTTATGTTCTTGGTGCGAACTCTTCGTGTGATCGATATTAGAAACCAAAGTTTATTAGGGGATAAATTTGGATACTTCCTGGACTCAGGAAGCTTTTGTCTACTGCTGATTTTATGGGATCTCCTGGCCAGTTGACTCTATGATTCACAGACAATTCTTTTTTTTTTCTTTATCAACACATGCTTTCAGACTCATCAAAAGCATTGTGTTTTTTCTTTTTCAATGGCAAGCAGCCTTGACATATTGGGGCATTCTAGGCAGGACAGAACTATGTCAATCCCTAGCACAATGGGGGCCTTGCCTAGTAGTGAACCTGGGCTACTCGGAACCATTTTTAGTGTATTTAGGACATTGTCGTTTTTATTATCGTTATCCCTGAATAACAGGGACCCATCCATGGCAGATGTGTAGCCATTCTTGGTTACATTCCGTCTATCCCTTTATAATAGGGCCCATCAGAGATCTATGTATTTTAATTCTAGGTGGCAAGCTGGCTAGGCCTGCATAATAATGGCCAACACATGCCATATTATAGATATTCTTAGTACTATCCCAGCTATTCCTACATCATAGTGGCCCATCAATGACATATGTATGGCCATTCTTGGCTCGATTACAGATGCCTCTGTATAACGGCGGTCCGTCAATGAAATATGGTGAGCATTCTTGCGAATATTTTGCCTGCCACAGGCATTATGATGACACATCCTTGCCCCAGTATGGTTATTGCTGACTCTATTATGACTATACCTGTCATATCGATGGGCTATCCTTGACTTATTTTGGCCATTCTTGACATGTGTTGAGCTATCCATGACAAACTTGAGTTAAAAATCATTGCCATATGAGGACATTTATGGTATTTAATATGAATACTAGGGGACATGAAAGGTATAATCTTTCATGTTTGATAGTAATGTATATCAGTTAATCGTGAAAATGAAAAGTTGATGTTTGGAGACCAAAAATATATATACCCTAAAGATACACCTGGTAATTTGGGGAAAATGTCGTTTCTTCTTATGAAAATGACACACTTTTGTTTGGAATACCTACGCCTATTTATCCAAAATGAAAATGTTGTACTTCAATGTCAAATGAGAGTATTTTCAGAAACGATCAAGGGAATGAATGTTTGTATTCAAAAACATATTCCAAGCTGATAGTTGAGGAATACCTTGCTGAATTCGGGGCACTAATTGCTGATGTTGGTTCCTTGGTTCCAAAGAACACTTGCTGCAATGATTGCTGTTTCATAACTTGTTTGTTTCTTTTCAACATCGATATTGACATGATATTCCTACCAGTGTTAACTGGGCCTGTAAGACTGGTGTAACCTCCTTGCACTCTGATCTTGTGGTCTTTGTGTCAGTTGCAGTAACACTGTTGATTGAGCCTGTAAAATGTATCTGGAGCCCCTAATAATCGCCGTTTGTGATGTGTACGTTTGATTTTTCACCCTGCCCTTTGCATGTAAAATCTCAGTGATAACATATGACTCATAATCTGTGTGAAAATGGCTGGATGGAAAAATCATGAGAAGAAAAATGTGACATTAATTTTGCAAAATTTTAGGCCATATCTCCCTTTATAATTAAATGTTCGTAACTGCTTGAAATACATCTAGCACTTTAGCCAACTATTCTTATACATTATGTTGAAAAATCCACTAACTTGCTACCATGTTTTCAATATTTGTTGGAGGGTGGGTCCTAGCACCCCTGGCAAAACAAAAGCTTTACACTCACACTACAGTGTTGGCATATTTTACTAGCACTGCCTCATTACCGTTGGATTTCTACTCAGTTTATGTGAAGATAAGTTGCGAAATACAACATTTTGCTGTATTTCCAAACTTCGATGAGTTAAAGACCTTCGCAAACCTCTCAAAAGAAGTTTGAGCCTGTTTGTTTGTCTTCCTCTCTCAGTCCATTACTGCATTCAAAGTTCTATCACTGTGGTATCAATCTGAGTTAGAAAAGAAAAAAAGTGATCAAGTATTTGGGGAGACCTTAAAGTAATCCTAGCCACTGCTAATTACTCAGGGTTGCATTCCAGTCAATCAGTCTTAATGCAACGTTACCACTCTAGACAGAGATCGAACATATGCAAATTAGTCTTGGTCCTGCTAAGTCCTCTTTAGATCGGAATAAACTCAGTTTTGCTCTTTTGGAACTCATCAGTGAGGTGTATATTGAGTCTAAAGGCACAGAGACCATGGTCTCATGTCTGGGCATTCCAGATGAGCTTAGGACATTGAGTCACTTGTAATTACTCAGCCATATCCCAATAAACTGCATATAGTTTGTCTCTGTCTGAAGAGGCACAGGGTGAGGCGGAAACAACTGGAATATGTTATGACCGGAGGTCTTACAGCGTTGGATGATGTGTGGACAATCCCCCTATTTTCCCCTTCCAGTCTGCTTATCCCCTGTGGTTGTTTCAAAGTCTGTGAGAAAGACTTGAGGGTAATGTGGAAAGCAGGGATAAACATACTCCTGAAGGTTGGTTGTTGGAAAACACAGACTGGATGGTTATGGACACGGTCGTTGAGCAAAGGTTCAAACGGTTAGAAGGTCTCCACCTAAAGAGAAAATAGCACACTTCAGTGAAAGGACAACACCCTGAAGGAATATTCATATGATATCATAGGATAGGACCTGTACTCACCTGATGTAGGAGGCAGGCAGACTGTAACTAACCCCTGCATACCTAGAGTCCCGCTCAAGAGCCCAGGTGAGATGCAACACCACCTAAGCACCTGACAGGAGGAAGCCTAAGAGTAGGGAGATAAAACTAACAAACATGGAATAATGGTAAGTCACAAGAACAGCAGGGGCTAGGGAACTATGAGGGACAAAAACAACAAAGATGAGGGAGCGTATAGGCCAAATGCAAACTGGAGAGAAAGTGAAGTGGTCATAACAATCACTGTTGCCAGACAGCTTGTCTCTGCATATGGTAGGTCTTTCATACCATCTCTGTCTCTATTGCCCTGGAAGTGCTACTGCTAGGGCTGGCTGTAATGTGGCTTGTGCAGTGCAACTGATTTCACTGACTGGGGAAATGTTGCCCCTTACTATGCGAATCTGTATATTTCATTGGCCTGCACTCCACCTTCTTCAAGTTTGAAGCATTTGAGGTCTTTTATGGGCTACTGTATCTAATGACCAGACACAATGCAGCCCAGGTGATCACCAAGAACTGACACTTTTGCAAACATTTCATCCATTACCCTTGGCATTTCCTCAGTACAATGCCCTACGCGGAATTGGCATGTAGAAATGTGAGACCCATGCCACAGGACTCACTCAAGCTGCACATCACTGATGATGCCTAACTAGCTGGAAACCAGTCTGGGACTGCTTTGGTCCCTGCTGATAGGCAGCCGGGCCTGGAAGTTTAGGTTAGACTGCTGTAGTAACACCAAGGTTGATGTGCATGTGGTTGTTCTCCATCTGAAGTGGCGTAGTGGGCAAAAAAGATGTGCTGGAATACTGCCACAATTAGCTGAAAGTGGCAGAGAAGCTTGCAAGCACTACACTGGGCACCTGACCTGGCAGCTCAAGTCAAAATGTTCTTACTTGACGTAGGACCAAGGCTGATTTGCATACAGTGGGTACCCTGGCCGTAGTGGAATAATGGGTAAAAAATGATGAGTTCAAATGAGGCTTGAGCTTCTGGCAGAGGCGTAGACGATGATATGTATTCTTCCCATCACATTAGTGTGTTTTTCATTACTCTGGTAATGTTAAAGAACTCTGTCCCTAAACCAATAAAAAATTTGCAAAGTATTTATTCACACAAAATAAATATATCTGCAACTCACGAGTTCAGACAAGAAAGGAATCACTATTAATATCATGAGATGAAACCACAACAAAGGTGGTACATAGGTGTGGAACTCTGAAGTTATGAGAAAGTACAAACCGATCTTTGATGGATTCGAAATTGTATTCTGTTTCCACTGAGCAAGCTAATCAGGGCTTTCCAACCTCATTTGGCAGGTACTGAAACAAGACATTACACATGATGGTATAGATGGTTACAACCTGAATGCATGGATAGCATGACCAGAAAGTTGATAACAGTCGCTACTTATAAATACGTCAAGGCAATGAATTTTACAATTTCACAGTAGCATCCCTGGAAAGACTCGTCCTGCACACTTAAAGTAGATAAATCACATAGGAGATTTATTTTCCATGGATGACCGGGAGAGAGACTGACAGCAACTGCCGTCAGCGCAGTTCCAAAATCGAACCACCATACGCATGTGTAGCACGAGGCTGCACACACGAGATGTAAACATTACACATCCCTCTCCTTCATTATTGTGAACAACCTAATAATGAAATCGCAATAAAGTACAATATAATTAATAAGCATTAAATCAAATTTAAATTTCAAACTCATCGAATCACCTGGAACGAGTAAGCATAAAATCATATCTACATTGCAAACTCAATAGATCTCCTGGGCAATCTTATCATCACCTTATCTCGCAGAAGAGGTATTTTTTTATCCAGGAAAGAAGATTCGGAAGGAACATCTGCAGTCGTTCCCTGGATAAAGCGTTTTGGGTCTATACACTTCAGAACATTCACCACTTTGTTACGATTCCACATGTTCCCATCAATTACCAACAATGAATATTCATACACTTTGACAACTCTCAAAGGTTCAGAGAACTTGGAATCACAGTTGTTGACCTTGCCTCCCTTCAAAACACAAACCCAATCACCAACTGCATAAACATCATTTACACTTTCCCACCTTACCCTCTTCCTTTCAACACCCTTCGACGATAGGGTCCTATGCTTCTTTCCCCTCATTGCTTCAAATGGAGATAACCCTGTTACAGAATGCGGTGTTGTGCGATACGACCAAATCAGATCCTTTACCGCCTTACGCCAACCTACTCCACTCCTCATGGCTAACTGTAGGTTATCCTTCAAAGTTGCCTATCGACCCAGATGGCTGGATTAAGATCTCTGAGGTCCACACACAAACGTAACTCCCCCTTGCTCTTCTTCTAAATGACCACCGGAGCAAGCCATTCTGATGCTTCAATTTTTTCAATAACATCCTGATCACACAACTTAGCCAGTTCTTGACGCAACGGCTCTCTCATAACAATAGGAACAGGGCGAGGCTTGTGAGCCTTGGGAATAACATTTTGTTTCAATATGATCTTAAGCATGAATCCTTTCAGTCTTCCCAACCCTTTCCTAAATACCTGCGGGTATTCTTCCACAAAAGTGTGTTTCTGGACAATATTCACTTCTGTGTATACACCTAAAACTTGTTCAGGATGATTAGGATCCAAACGTATTTTAAGATCCTTTTGTTGCGGCCAACCCAACAGACTTGCACCATCCTTAACAAAATATACTTTGGATGTCACATTGACACCCTGAAACTCCAGATTAGCCTCCATAAATCCCACCAAGTCAATAGGCTTATTACCATAAGCTACCAAATGCACGTCAGGAGGTTTGCGTTTGCGTTCAGGAAACCTTGGCATGTACTCTTTCCCAATCAAAGTATATTGTGCACCCGAATCAGCCATCACTCTTATGTCCACACCATCAACACTAATGACACAATGCAGGCCATTCATCTTAACACTTCCAACATCCACAACCAGCAAAATACATTCCTGACTACCTTCTTCCGCCTTATCACATTCTACCGAACTGATCACCCCCTTAGTTTTCCTTTCACCAAATTGTCTTCCCTTGCATACTCTGGCAAAATGTCCTTTAGCCTTGCACCTCCTACAGGTTTGACCAATTGCAGGACAACGTGGGTCAGACACTAAATATCCCTTTAAGCCACACTTAAATCATGTTAAATCACTTCTTTCAACCGATTTTGTAGATGTATAGGGCTGCTCCGTTCTTTTAAATTTGGCGCCATCAAGATTAACAGAATTCACTGTTCCAGTCGAAGATGACAATTCCTTTCAACCTTCATCAGTTATTTCTGCTCTTTTCATCATGTCTATCGCCAATTGTGAAGTTAAATCTTCCGTGTTTAGTAGCTTCTCCTGTGTTTTTTTGTTGTGAGCTTTCAGGACTAGCTGGTCCCTCAACATTTCTTCCTGGAATTTTTTGTAATTACATGAGGATATTAAAAGCTCTCATTCCAGCCACATAACTTTCACCGATTTGTCAGTGAAAAGACTCGTCCTGCACACTTAAAGTAGGTAAATCACAAAGAAGATTTATTTTCCATGGACGACCGGGAGAAAGACTGACAGCAACTGCCATCAGCGCAGTTCCACAATCGAACCACCATACCCGCGTGTAGCGCGATGCTGCACACACGAGATGTAAACATTACAATCCCCTGCAGGTGGCGCTATGACCTTCTCTAAAATATTTTCACAGGCTTAGTCAATGACACCTTGCCTTCCATCTCTTCTTTGTAACTAAGGACAGTGACCAGGACTTTTCTCCTCCTGCCTCTGGTCCTGTGTAGCCATTTCATGAACCCCTGCCCCTTCAGCACAACTCTATATGTGAATAGTGCCTCAAGCTGTGTCGCAATGCGGCATCGCCAGTGTTTTACTTCTTTGTTGTTTACAGGTGATTGTTTGCATCTCCCTCTCTGTCTCTACAAGCTGCACTTGGTTCCCTTTGGCAACTCCCCCTGCATACGTTGCTACCCATTTGGGTTCTGTTCCCTACATTTTTGCCTTCAGGTGGCTTTTAGAGTTCTACCCTTTACTTTGCCCCCACACTCTTCCACTGTATGTTCTGAAGGGATTTCACACCTCATCATCACTCCCATGCTGCTCTTTGTCCTTGTCCAGTGGTCCTTGCTAACCATATTCTGGTATGTTTTACTTTTGGGTGTGGCTGGTCATGCTTGGGCCTGGCAAAATTCCTGCTACACCATCATTATCTCACATATTTTCGGTAATTTCGCATTACTCTTGCAAAATTGATGGTAGCACTTGTGTTATTTGTGATATTTTTTGTGTGAAATGCATGCTTGCGTCCAAAATGGCCAGAAGGGCGCATTTCATGCTAAAATATAGCACTAAATGTCAGTTTTGCATTTTGAATAATTTTGCGTCATTTTTGCAGAATTATGCGTAATTACCCAAAAGAGAATTTTGTGAACTGTAGGAAACCCCTAGCCAAGATCCTTGCGGGTCCCAAACACCCTTCCTCTCTTTCACCTAACTCCCTGCCACTAGGGCTCCTAACAAGGGGACTTTGCATGCTCTTTAATGCTCCTCAGAGTGGAGTCTCGAAACAGGATATCAGCTTTCACCCCAGCTGGCAACACCCTTCACATTAAGTGCTGCCTCTTCTCTCGAGGTGTCGCAAGCTTGCTCACCCATTTATCTGAGTTCAGTGTGCCAGAAGATGTGTTGAGTGTTCATGAGCTCCACTCTTATTGGAGCTTTGAGAAATCCTGAACTTTTTGAGCTCCGATTATGCTTTCTCTTTGTTTTACTGTATTTGTAGCAGTCAAGAACCAAAGTTAAATAAAACAAAAATACATTATCTATGAACATGTTATATGCATATCACATGCCACAATCATGATTACCTCCAGTGGAGTGGGAGCGGGGAGCAGATGTGCTCGTTCCCTCAAGGGCAGTCCTATTTCCATATTCATCACTGCTCATGAGTTACGTTGCAAGCGAGCACGGGTAACAAAAGTGTAAAGCTTTTGAGAGTCGGCACTCGCCTCTGCAATCCGATCGTTTTGTGTCTTGCTGCATTGATTTTGCCACCTAGTGAGCACAGAGAATGACTCAGTGGGACCCTTATAGTGCTGATGCACATTATTACCATGAAGATGCCAACAGTCAGTTGGAAATGAATTTGGTAGAAGCGCTGGACTGCAGAGGTTCTGGGCCCATTTACTGGGCAACTACTTGATCATGCCCGCAGTAAAGGGTGGATGCCCTGATGGTCAGCTGCCGGGGAGGATTCTACCCACACGGGTAAAAGGGAAAGCAGCAACTTCAGCGCAGTCGGAGGCACACACAGAAGCCTTCAATGAATATGCCACAAAAGGGCAAACAAGCATAATTATAGCACGACTCAACAGTGAGAGGCTACTATTTCTCCCTCTTCATCAGATTACTCCCAGGAGGCGGAGGCCTCCTCCTCTGATTCAGATGATGCTGACAAATCAGGAGTCAGTAAAAAAGCAAAGAAAAGGTCCTCTCCTACAGTCCTAAGGTCCTTACTTTTGAAACACCAGAAATAATACACCCCAGAGCTTCTAATTGGGCCCCTCCTCCAGAGGTAGTGAAATAATTGCAATCACATATACGCAAGAGTTTCGACAATAAGGTCCACTCTCTTCTAAGAGCAGAATGCCCCAGCCCAGACTTGGAAGTGAAAGTTACGGATACTCCCAAAGTTGATCCCACCATGGTCACGTTCACGAAGAAGTATGCCAGGGATCCTAAGAAGGGCCGGATAGAGCTTGGCGTGATTGTCAAGACAAGTTTCTCGACATGTCCGGTCCGTTAATCAAAATCCTGGAGCTTGCATACCAAGTCAAGGATTCCAGGTCTCCAGTGGATACTGATGTTTTAATCGGATGGGTGCAAAGAGTGATCTGCCAACTTGGAAACACTAACTGCGCCATATCCTCTGAACATAGGCATTCTATCCTGATTCATATTGACCGTAAACTTAACGAATTAGCCACCTCTGAAGTGGGCTCGGTTGCGGAGGGACTTTGTTTGGAGGCCTGTTTGTCAAAGAACTCGCAAAATTCTGTTCTACATATTCCAATCTTGATAAGGCCCAAATGTCTCTGAAAAAAGTATTCAAAAGAGCCCTTTTTGTCAGGGCCAGATGTTATTGAGTGCACATTCCTGTCCGAGGTTCCTTCACAAGCCCTCAACAAGCCTATTATCCCCAATGGAGAGGAGGTTGGTATGGAGATTCCACTGAAACCACCTTGTACCGTACACGCTCTAGAGGGGGTCGTCCCATTTTCCTTAGAGGCCCCGCCGTGGACAACAAGGAGCGATCCAAGAATCAGGATACTCTGGTAAGAATTATTCCCTTCTCAGAAGTAACTTTGGGGGACAGAGTGGGGTCAATTCTAGAATATTGGAAACAAATTACCTGTGATCCCTTAGTATAGAGACCGTACTGGGTTTCAAACTGGAATTTTAGGATACGCCCACTCAATTCAACCCTCCAAAACAGATGTATTTTTCACAAGTAGAGGAGTCTTTAATAGACAAAACTCAAGATAGAGAGAGGGGGACCAGGAGCCTAAAAGGTCCAGTATCTTGGCTCCATAAATAATTAATCAAAAAATAAAGGGATACTGTTCCTAACAGAAAACATCCTAGAAAACTACACACTCACTCAGGTCAAACAGAAGGGGAATTGCTCCCTTAATTTTTGATGCCTTCACACATCCTAAAAAGGATGTTGTGCTTCATCATCGGCCTGCTCCTCGTAGGACTGGCGATGCAATGTCCTACGGGCCCCACGAAGGGTCACTTTAGCGGAGATCCTTTTATTAGACATCATATTGTGAAGGCTATAAGAGTGAGGGTGTCCTAAAATACGAGGTCAAATATGCATAACTAAATGTAAGTGAAGGGACAAGTGAATAACTAAAACCGTCTAGGGGTTATCAAAAAATTAATTTAATTACACAGTACTCCTGGTGGGATTAAAAAAGCCACCAAAGCAAGGCATTGAGGGCTACTTGCAAAGATAATGAACCCACGTAACGATAGAAGTCAAAAGTGAGTAAAAGTCAACATGTTTCATGCATGGCAGTCCAGCAGATTCGGATCCACGGTGCTTCTTCAGTACTACGATTGAATAAAAGTTTCTTAATTGGGACCTACAAATATCAGCTGGGTGGTGCGCTAATGGTTTCCACTACAAGTGTAACAAGTGACCTCTATTGATATTCAATCTTAGAAAACATAAACTAATATGATAGTACCATTTAGAAACTTCTAACATGTGTGAATGTCCAGCCTGAAAGAGAGGAAAGAAAAAAAGAAAGAAAAAAGGAAATGAGATTACAAAATAATCCACGCAGCGCATGTCACCTTATGTTAACATGCTATCTGTTACTGTACTGAAGCAATATCTCATTAGTAACTCCTGGATGGGAGTCATATTCATAGCCAGGAATGTCCACGGTCTCTGAATGAATAGTGTCCCAGGAGGTCTGGGTCTTAGGCAACGACCACACTCATCACGCATACTACAATAGCTTCTATGTATAAATACAAATAGTAGGCAAACATTGCCAAGGGGAAATATTGGCTTATCTGACCTACTGGTCGATCACACATGCTGTTGACTTTAACACAGTGTATCAGGGGCCCGTCGTACCTTTAATTTGAAAGCATGATGAAGCATGACATCCCCTTTGGGATGTGTGAGGGCACCAAAAATTAAGGAAGCAATTCTCTGACTGTTTGACCTGAGTGAGTGTGTAACCTTCTAGGATCTTCTCTGTTAGGAACAGTATCCCTTTATTTTTTGCTGAGTCTTTAACAAGTTCAGTCTTTACTAGACAAAGGAGCAGTGTGTTTCTCCACTCGCCACCCACAGGGTTTTATCAGACCCATTTTTCTGGTAGAAAAGAAGGGGGGGAGAAAATCGCCTGGTCTTAAACCTCAAGGAATTCAATCTTTGGGTTTTGTACAAGCATTTCAAAATGGAGGGCATTCACATGCTAAGGGATATTCTGTTAGCGGGGGACTGGATGGCCCGATTGGACCTCAAGGATGCCTACCTAGACATTCCCATTTTCACTCCTCACTGGACATTTTTGAAGTTCCAATGGCAAAAACATTGCCTGGAGTTCAAAGCTCTCCGATTTGGGCTGTCATCAGCCCTGTGGTGTTTTATCAAACTGATGAGACCGGCAGTGGAGTCTCTCAGGTCCCGGGCAGTACAGTTGATAATATATCTGGACGATCTCCTGTTGATAGCTCGGGACCCTAAGATTCCCCAGAGTCATCTCTTTTGGACCATACATCTGCTACAAGAGTTGGGATTCATAATCAATGTCCAAAAATCCCTTTTGATTCCCTCTCAACAGATTTATTTTTTAGGATTCCAGATAGACTTGATTTGCTCCCTCTTGATTCTACCATCCCAGAAGATTTGCAATATCAAGACAGAATTGAGGTCTGTGTTATCCAGCCAGACTGTATCATTGAGGTAGATTGGCAGGACTGTGGGTCTCCTGGCATCATCCATCCAAGCCATTTTCCCAGGCCCTCTCCACTACCAAGCCCTTCAAAGGTTAAAGATTCAACACTTACGGAAGGGTCCAACCTACTCGGAACTGATACCTCTGTCCTAGGAAGTCAAGAAAGAAATACTGCGGTGGTTAGAACACATGGAGGCCTGAAATGGCAGATCTACCTTCGGCTCCTCTCTGGAGATAGTGATTGTATTGGATGCCAGCAGATGGGGTGGATCAATCTCGACTGCGGGTCATTGGTTGGAAGCGGAACTGGGGCTCATATCAACTGCTTGGAGCTTCTGGCGGGCTTGTTTGCCATCTCCCCTCAGAAGACAGATTGTTGCATCCTTTTACAGATGGCCAACATTTTGGCGGTTTGTTATGTCAACAAATTGGGGGGTACAAAATCCAGAATTCTGGCACACATAGCCAAAGATTTTTGGCATTATTGCCTCATCCACCGCCTATCTATCATGGCGAAATATCTCATGGGATCCAGGAATACCACAGCAGATTGGATTTCACGGTATCTGAGCGACTCCGGCGACTGGAGACTGGGTCTTTCTCTATTTCGGCAGATACATGGGGTTTGGGGTCCATGCAAAGTGGACCTTTTTGCTTTGCGACTCAACCAGCAATTACCAAAATTCTTCATTGGTGCCCAGATCCTCAAGCCTTGGCTACAGATGCCTTTTTCCAGGATTGGGCTCAGTTTCCAGGGTATGCTTTCCCCATGTTTTTGATGATTCCCAGGGTTTTGTCTCACATCAGATTCCAGAAGGCAGACATTCTCCTGACTCCTTTTTGGAGGGCTCAACCATGGTTCCCAGTAGCTACAATGCTAGTCTGTGCTCCTCCGGTTCTTCTTCTGTGTCCGAATCTACTGCTGAACCCAGAGGGTCTTCCACACCCATTGATTCTCTCAGGGAAACTACAATTAATGTCCTGGATGGTTTCAGGGAAAGATGGAATACCCCAGGCATTTCGCAGCAACCTTCTGATTTCCTTAGACAGGCTTGGGCAGTGGGCACCCATAAACATTATGCCTCAGCTTGGAGGAAATGTAGTAGTTGGTGTGATGAGCGGAGTCTTGATCCCGTGGAGGTGGATGTTTGCATGATTATAAATTTCTTATCAGAACTTGAAGCGTCGGGCCTAGCCTACTGGATGGTTAACAATTTTAGGTCTGCTATTTCTGCTGGTCATGTTCCGGTAGATGGTAAACCTGTGGGAGAACATCCGTTACTCTGCAAAGTGATGAAAGGGATTTGTTTATCCTCTCCACCTAATTCCAAATATTCTTCACTTTGGGATGTTCACATAGTGTTGTGGTTTTTGGATAAATGGCCAGCAAATCGATATCTCTCACAGAAACAAATGTCAGCAAAATTGACAATGTTGTTATGTCTGATCTTGTGTAAATGGGTTTCAGATGTCCGCACTGTGGACCTAGCGGGTAGAGTTTACTCCCTGAAAGGTGTGACGTTCAGCAGGTTGGTAACTTATCCTATATTTCCAGATAATTTCCAATTGTCTGTTGTTTAATGTTTGAAGGCTTACGAGACTGTTGCAGATGAACTGAGACAGGAATCGAATGGTCAATTGTTGATTTGCCCTTCAGAAACCTTTTAGGCCTGGGTCAGCGGCTTATTTAGCCAGATGGATGAGATGGTTAGTGGTGGAAGCTAGTACTGATACCTCAGTTTTTGGGGCGCATTCGGTGAGAGGGGCTATGGCTTCAAAATTGTAACCCTAGGGTTGCATTTAGAGGACATAATGAAGGCAGCGGATTGGTCATCCGAGTTTACTTTTCGAACATTCTATCATACAGATTGTTGATGTAGCGTCTGTGGTAGTGATGCAGCTTTGAACAAGCAAATTCAGAGCCTCCAGTCCTGACATAGAATAAAAACATTTCTAGCTTCTGCATCAAGAATTTTCAATTCTATTAAGGACACGGAGGTGAGGATTATCTCACCCGATCCGTCTGTGGAATGTGTCACATATTGTTGCATGTACTGAAATATGTTTCTGTTATATTTTGTATTGATCGCGCACCAAGATTGAATTGTTTATTTTGTACAGTATAGGTTTTGGGTTTAATGTTTCTCCTTTGGGGATGTTACAATCATTTTTTCTGTTCAAGGGACTGACCAGAAGTCTGGTTGAATTTGGTTTGGTGATCAAAAACCTGTATGTTAGGAGATGAAGTCCCTTTGAATGCGATCTTCTTCGATTCGAGATGGTCGGATGTCCATCCATGTGCAGACTCGGGATGAGGTGTTGATTTTCAGCAATTGTGAGATTTTTTAATGTTGCTAGATCCTCGTTTGGATCAATTTGGACACTGGTGACTGTACAATTGCCTAGAGATTTTGGTACTTATGAAACTGCTTACAAAGAAAGAGGACACTATTTGAGGCAGATAGTGTTTATGCAGGGATACTCTATCGTGATTGGGGCATGTGAAGTGCCTCTAACACATTCATGGGTAATGTAGTTTTGCTTTATTTAACTTTGATTGGCAGCTAAAAAATACAGTAAAAGAAAAAGAAAGCATAATCTTCCACCTCTGTGTCCTTAATTGAATTGAAAATTCTTGACACCTAATCTAGAAAATTATTCCTGTTTTAAAGCTGGCTCTGATGATGTCACTCCTCCCCTTTGCCTTCGGTCATATAATTCCAGTGTCTATGAGCATAAGTAATTTGCACTAAGTCCCCACAAGTGGTGGCGCATATCCTGAGACTGAAAGAAAGTAATTTTACTATAGAACTTCCTGAATAAAGTCTTTACTGCACCAAGAATCCAGCGCCGAGCCTTTATGTCGTGTTGGTATGACTCATCACGTGCATGCCTTTCTTCAAAAACAGGCCACGCTGTTTCACGAGTGTTTCCTGTAGGGCTCCAGTACTTGCAATAATACTGTGATAGATGCCGCCTGCCCCCGCACACCCACACTCGCTTCCTCAGTCACTACACCCACCTTGAGGCGTCGGTGTAAGCATTATAAAGGCAAGTGCGGACATATGATTGAGAGGAAATAGGTGGGAACGGCTGGCTGCCGCATTCCTGACCAGTGTAATTCTCCGAGACACCCATGCCATTCTAATCATACCAAAAAACCGCACTTTCTAGAGACAGAGTACAAGTAGACATCCCGTGGCAAGTCTTCATAACTACATTTTAAAAATTCTCTTAGCGAGAATTACGCTTTACTTCATCTTCCTAGTTGTGATTATCACCACTTTATAACTCGACTGTCAGGTCGCTCCCCTTAAGACAGCCGATTATCCCCACAAGGGGAATTGTAAATATCTGGCACGGAAACTCTGGAGATGCCCAGATCTATGACTGTTATGAGAGATTTCAAATAGAATTAGCGTCATTCGCATGCTGTACAGTTACCCAAGGTCATGTAGGGGTCATAAAGTGGCGCCTTGCCGTCCCATTTAGCGCCTGGGAGAACAGCAGAGGCCCATCAAGTCGATTCATCCAAGGGGTTCAAAAAATAGAGGACCATCTGCTCATATCATAGTAGTGTTTCTTTGCAGAAGTGACGCGCCGCGCGCCTGGGGAGTCAGGATTCAGCCGCGTGCGTGCGGCGAGGATGGCCGCCGTGACAGCCAACTGCAGCTCTTTTCAGCACCGGCTAGTTGCTTCTCGTCAACTGGTCCCCTGAAGTCATTCGTTTCAGACAGCTTTCAGAAGAGATTTCAGTCACTCTCGGACAGCAGCTAATGTCTAAAACGGATGTAATATTAATACACGCTTACTCTTTTTTCAGTCATTGAGCAACTGCTGTTGTAGTCTACGTGGTGCTTTGCTTCGGTTAATTAAACCTCACAGCTTCTTCTCGTTGAAGAACACACCAACAGACAACCAGGGCCCTGCCTTAGAAGGTCTGTGCATTGGCGGTATTAACTGAATGTCGTACATATCATAAACAGGAAGCAGTCACGCCAGGAGGCAGTAGTATCAAAAAAGGAACGTGCAAGGTATACGCTTTTGTGCCTTAGTCGGTCCTGTGCTATATGGAGGTCAGCTGCCCCCCATGCCCACCATCTCTGCTTCGCAGCCATCCACCATGAGCCCCAAACGGAATCCTGGCTCTAGGACATTAGTGAAGCAGGGCTTTTTGTACCTCCTTGCAAATGGTGGTTTTGTGTTGCATGAAATGTGCACATCAGTTGCAGCAAAAACACTGAGCTTGGATCACAAAGCAGTTGCTGTGCTGAAACAGTGACTACCTTGTGACCCCACATTCTCATCTTGCCCCGCACCCCTACGAGCCACCTCAAACAATGTAACTGGAGCCTAAGAACGAGACCCATATTTCCTAATGCTTTGAGACGTGGTTGCGTTACCTTTACAACACAAACAAAAAACAATGTGCTATGCTGAGATATACTATTGAATGCAGATCAGGGTTTGGGTTTGATAGTTTCCCAACGAAGACAAAATTGTGCTAGGCGCTGCTTTCAGTTACTTTGCCTCAAGGGGGTGTGTCATGGGTGATTTATGCGTGTTCCAATGCGTCCACCCATGGGTTTTGATGAAACTCTCTATCTACAAGCATTCAGAAGGCAGGGATTTGGACCCAAATGTTATGTCTGTTATGTCCCCTTGAGGTAGGCGTAAGAAGGAGGAGTGCTTTCATTTCATTTTCTTTTTTCCTCTTTTTTCCAGCACACATACACAGCAGGAAAAGTTTTAAAAGATAGTTTTTGAACTGAAAGGGCACCCTTCCAGTATAAAAACAACTCCCTACAGGACCCACACCCACATGCACTATGGAGCAAGGCACTGGCATAACAAAGGCCCCCACAGCCCCTGTGGTGCGGTGGTGGGCCCTAAAGCTCCAGGGGGCCCCGTCAGGACAGCACCTGGCCTGAGTGAGTCTGGAGGGGGACCCACTCCATGACCTTTGCAAGGGGGTCCAATCCAGTTTCTTTATGCCACTGGCGCAAGGATGTATGCATTGGACCATAGCAGCCTAAAGTGCGCAAGTGCAGAAAAGGATGGAAAAAAGTGCCATATCTCAGTAGATATGGCACTGTTCTACACTATCCATTTCATTCATGCATCACAACTTTACTTGTTTTACTGTGTTGCATGAATTTTTCGTAAACTTGGGTATAATGTCCAAAAAAGCTACAAAATTGGCAAAATCAGTAAAGCAGTATGACCGTGGTTGCATACAAACCATGTCACCTCACACATACATTATAGACACTGCACTGGAGCACAGTAGAACACAGAATTGTGCATAGCCATGCACGAACTGGGAAAAGTGTTTTTTATCACATCTGATCAATGGTGCACATTTGCATTATACATCTGTCTGAATCCTAGCATAAGCCCAGTCTCAAATAGTCTACCAAGCAAATTACAGAGTGAACATGGAGGTCCATTTCTGCAGGTGAAAAGTACCCTATTTTCAAATGACCTACTGAGCCCCGACTAAAGATTCCATGTGAATTATTGCTTGTACATGAAGTGAATGAAAATGTTCCAATTCAAACATGTTTTCAGTACTTGATAATGCACAATTTGTATGCAGTTACATAAAACCAAAGCTAAATGTAGAAAGACTCTTGGAAAGTGTAAATCCTGTGGTGAGCAAATTGACAGGCTTTAAATTTGACAGGCTTTGGGTTTGTAATAACCCAATTTGCAACATGCAAAAGCGGCACTACAAGTCACAAATGTCTTTGAAACTTGCAGCACTGTCAGTGCAACAATTTCCAAATCATACGGCAAAGAAGACGACCAGGGGGTAAACTGAGGAGCAGTTGGTAGCAATTAACAAAGTACAAGCTCTCAGAGTGGCAGCTGTGGGCATCAGAGGGAGCAAGAGCATACTCCCCTCGATGTCACTTTCGTGGTGTACTACTTTTAGGGTCAAGCCTGCATTGCATGTGCTTGCGCATGCGTTTCCCTTGCGAGACGCTTTAGTAGTTAGAAAAGGGCTCGGAGCCCCGTCACGTCAGTGTCTTTCATTGGTTCGTGGGCTTGCCTGTTAAAATCTGCTTGCTTTCATTATTGGAAGGCATGTATACGTCATGCCTTTTCCGGTGGTTAGCCCTCCTCCAGCGCAGCGACCAAGTACTGAAAACATGCGAGGCTCGCTGTTTTCTGTCCGGTTTGTGGGCTACTTTTTATCATTTTTCACAGTGCGATCTCGCTTGGCAGAAGTCGAGTGCTTTCCATGACATCGACCATGTTACATAGTTAATTGCACTTTTTCAGGTTACGTAGATAAGTGCACTTTTGCCAATAGGTTTCACTACGAGTGAACTGTAGCAGCGCGATCGCGCTCTTTTTTTTCATTCTTTCTACTTTGTTTCTCACTTCTTTTAAACTTATTCTAACCATATGGGAAACGCTACTTTTAAAGTGATGCTACCCAAATCATGTATGCTGCTTCCACCATAGGCACATTAAAGGTTTTGTGTTGTGTGCTTCCTAAATAGAGGTTAACTTTATTCTGCTTGTGAGTTGGTAAATCCTTCACCGGCCCCTTCCAAACACCAGTGTTGCCATGTAGAATCAGAATAGCCCCAACGCTTCAATGTGACACGTTTTTAAGAGCTGCTTTCAAAGGGTAGTTAATAGCAATTGTGCATGATGTGCAACCCATACCTGGGTCAAAGGTTCACAACCTTGTTTAAAAAGATCTTTAATCCGTGGCTAATATGGTTAGCTCTAGCCCTTCTTCGGAGATGGCCCTTGTGGAGGTAAACACTAAATAAATCATATTGTATGAGAGGTGGGTTGAGTTTTCAACCAAGTGGTAAGGCTGCAGAAGTTCTTAAAAACCACCATTTAGCGTGAGCTTTCTACTCTGATTTAAAAGCCAGTGCTAATCGGGTGCTTTAGTCCAGTAGTTAGTAAGACTGGATAAGCATGTAGGGCCAGATGTAGCTTTTTAGGCAGTAACACCAATAGGGGTAGGTGTGGACAGGATGGGCCATTCTTGGAGAAAGACTAGAAGGAGCTGCACCCTGCTGCAGAGGACTGTCTTTCTGTCTGAGAAAGAAGACTGGACCTGCATACCTTCATCCCAGGTTAACCCCAAGTGACTCCAAGGGTCAGATGGCTGACCTCCTGTGTGAACTACAGGGACACAACGAGCTTCAGAGGCCTCCCTTCAAATGACAGCTCACCTGCTGCATCTGAACCTTTGTAGAACTGCCACTTGCCCTGCCTGAACCCTCCTGGCCTCTGCTGGAATGAGTCTCAGATCCCCAAAATGTGAATCTCCAGCTTCTGGATCCTTGGCTGCCTTTGGAGTGTACTCCTCTGCAAGAAATGGTGAAAATCCTGAGGTTTGGGCTCCTTGCAACCACACACTGGACAATTTATGCCAAGACTCTACCACCCATGACGACAGTCACCGCAAAACTCCAGTGAGACCTGCTCTTCGTGCTACAGCAACTGCCATCAACAACCAGCAATACGAGAACTGCATTTCATACTACAGCAATGATAGCTGCAGTGACGGTCAAGGCGAAGCTAAAGCAATTACCATCTACGAGGCCCAACCAGTTCTTCATGCTACAGCGAAGTTAGCCCACCACATTCAGCTTGCTCTTTGTGCTACAGCAACGAACATCTGCAACAAATTCAAATCCTGACTCACATTTGCTCCATCTATGACACTTGCTTAGGAAGATGGAGCTGGAGCTTAGTATCATTGACAATCTCAAGATGGCAGAGTTGAGGAAGCTTAGCAAGGAGAGGCAGCTAACCTTGGAGAAGGGGGCCACAAAAGTGGACTTTCAAATAGCCCTCAAAACCTACGAGGAGTTCTGCCAGATGCAGGCTGCAACTATAGAGCTTGTAAGCAGTGACCCTGAGGAGGAGGCGGTAGATGTGGAGGAAGAGAAGGAGGATGAAGAAGGAGATTACATTGGCACAGAGCAAGAGCTACAGCAAGGGGAAGAGGAAACCCAGCTTATAGGAGCCAGGTCCCCTGTCAGGAGCAGCGTGTCCTTCACCAGCTTGATCCTCGAGGTGCTGGAGGACAGGATGGCTTAGAAGGAGTTTCAGCTGCATTTGAAATTGGAGGAAGCCAAGAAAGAAGCTGCTGCAAACAGGGCCTTAGAAGAAAAGAATGTATTAGAGGCTCATGAAGTGAGTCTGAAGGGCCTGGACCTGAAAGCCAAACAACACTCAGGGTCCCGAAGCAATCGTGGCAGCAAAAATCCTGTTTCCAGTGGAGACAGGAATGTCCACATTCCTAAGAATCTGGTACCTGGCTTGAAAATGGGCCCCAAAGTGCTGTAACCGGGGAGGCTGAGATGCAACATTTGTCTCTTTCCCGCCTGACTCCTTGAGAAAAGTGCCTGGTGAGTCCAAGAGGGTTTGAAGGATCCTTTGACTGAAAATGTAGCCATATCTCTGCTATGGGACCGGTGAGTAGAATCAGCAAACTTTGGGGAGTCGCCTGCGCTTTGGACCCTGCAGGCTGTATGGTGTACTGTGACCAGAACAGTTTCTCTCTGTTTCTTCCATTACTGCCACCACCAATGTGGCGCAGAGTGAGGAGGACCTTAGAAGTGCCTGTCACAGCTTACGGTGATGCTCCCCTCAGTGCAATCATGGGGAAGGAGAAAGCAACCAATCCGCAACAGGGCTACACCATGATGGTGTGGACAGGAGTCCACTTGGCTCACCAGCCTGCCCCCGTGCCCCTCACCCTTCTGACTTGCACCTGGACAGCAGTTCGAGACCCTCCTCCACCCGCAGGCACCCACCTGTGCCTCATCCCTGGTGCCTAGTGGTAGGCAGCTCCGGTTACCGAGTAAGTAACCCTTTTGTGTTTTCCATTGCTATACTATTATTGCTGCCGTGTACGCATTTTTTGTAGTCTGTATTTAGCCGTGCTTTCCCATTCCTATACTTTTATTGTTGCCGTGTTCGCATTCTCTAATAATCTGTACTCTGCCGTGTCCTTCCATTCCTATACTTTTTGCCGTGTCCGTATTGTCTAGTAATCTGTGCTTTGCCTTGGCTTTCCATTCCTATACTTTTATTGTTGCCGTGTTCGCATTTTCCAGTAATCTGTACTCTGCCGTGTCCTTCCATTCCTATACTTATTGCTGTGTATGTATTTTCTAGTAATCTTTACCTTGCCGTGTCTTTCGATTTCTATACTTTTATTTTGCCTTATACGTATTTTACGCCTCTCTGCCCCCCTGCCACCCACGACTCCCAGTGCTCGCTCCGTTCCCCCTCTCCCACCCCGCCCGTTTTCTCCCTCTCCGGCTGGTCTCCAATCCCCCTGCTGCTGCCTCCCCTGCAGCCCTACCCCCCGCACACACCCATTGGCCCTCCCTCCCTACTCCCAGCTGCTCCACCCTCCCACCCGCCTAATGGCGGCCGCTGTGTGGCCGCGCCACTGGCGCGCCAGAGGCGCACCTGAGGCAAGCCTGTCTGTGCCTGTATGTTCCCGGGCCGCACCCAGCGCCTGGCCCCCTGGTCCCCCAAGCCCAGACCCCCCCCAGACAACACTATTCCACAAACACACTCCACTCCCTCAACCCAGGAACATGCACCCTAACCAACCCCGCACACACACAAGGACCCTTCACCTGCTACACCTGCTGCTTTTCCTGCTCCACCTCTCACACCTCCAACACCCATACACTGCACAGCACCCCCGGCACCCCCCACACCACAACATCAACACAACAGATTCACGCCCAACCCCCACACACCCAAACAGGACCCTCCTCAAAATACACCAACACACTCCACTACAGCACCTTCAAAACCCACAACACCACAAGCACCCACACCAACACCACTGCACAACACAACAACAACACCCCCCACAACCACCTCAACTGCCTACTCTTCAACACCCGATTCCTACACAAGCACGCCATAGAACTCTGGGACCTCATCACATCACACTCACCTGACATCGTCTTCCTCACAGAAACTTGGACAAACCACTCGTCCGAGCCCGACATAGCCACAACCACACCAGACGGATACAAACTCCAATGCAAAGACTGTCTAAACAAACCAGGGGGTGGCATCACCATCCTGCACAAAGACACCATTAAGGTCACCTCCAACACACACAACACCCTAGACAGCGCAGAACACATGCACTTCCTAATCCACATAAATAATAACACCACCCTCAGATGCACACTCATATACAGACCTCCAGGGCCACGCCCCCCCTTCTGCGACATCATTGCCGACACCATCAGCCCACACACACTCATCTCCACGAACTACATCCTCCTCTGTGATTTCAACTTTCACCTGGAGAACCCCCAAGACCACAACACCTCTTCCCTCCTAGATAACCTCACCAACCTCGGACTCAAACAACTGGTCACAGCACCCACCCACTCTGCAGGACACACTACACGCAATCTTCACTTCAAGCCAGCACATAACCTACACCCATACCACCGAACTCCACTGGACCGACCACCACTGCGTCCACTTCTCCTTCGCCAAACCCTCCTCACACCACCAACAACACACCATGCCCTACTGCTTGTGGAACAAGATCCCCTCAGAACACCTGAACTCCCAACTGGCACAGAACCCCCCACCCACACCGACGACCCCAACACTGCTGCCCACAACCTCACAAATTAGATAACCACCTGAGCAGACACACTCGCCCCCCTCAGAAAAAACACCACCACCCGCAATATCAAGAACGCCCCATGGTATACCACTGAACTCCTCGACTCCAAACGCAAATGCCGCAAAGCTGAGAAAGCCTGGCGACAGGAACACTCAATCACTAGCTTCTCCACCCTCAAAACCACCATTCGCACTCACCACCAACTCATACGCACCACCAAAAGAGCATACTACAAGGAACGCGTAGATAGCAACTCCCACAACAGCAAAGAACTCTTTACCATCATCAAAGAGCTCTCCAATCCCAAAGCCAGCAACATAGACCCCCCACACACACAACTCCTCTGTGACTCCATCTCAAACCACTTCCACTGCAAAATCCTTGACATACACAATAGTTTCACAACACACACACCCACCGCTCATATCAGGAAGCGAGAGAAACTGTCTTGCAACAGTTCCTTGGTGAGACAGAGCTACCACAACACACAGCTTCACAGTGGCATAGCCTGAACAGGCCACTGACGATCGAGGAATTTAGAGACCTATTATCTGACTTGATTTATTGTAGGATGCCTGGAGCTGATGGTCTCATTGTTGAAATGTGTCAAGCCTTTCCTGCCACGCTGCTGGAACCCAGTTGGGAGTTACCTTAGCAAGGGATATAGGTGTTCTCCCCCAACCACGATGGCGCCATGATGGTCTTGATACCTAAAGAGGGTAGGGACCCCAAATGTCCCTACTCTTATCGACCCCTGTTGATGTTCAATAGAGATATCAAGGTGCTGTGTAAGGTATTAGCCAATAGATTGCTTTGGGTTGTCATGCGCTGGTTCACCTGGATCAGATGGGTTTCATTATGAGGAAGAGCATGATGTATAGTATTAGGTGTTTAAATCACTTTATGCATGTAGTTTCAGAGTTGGAGGATGATCTGGCACAAGCAACCTTAAATATGGAGCACGCCTTTGATGCAGTGGGATGGTGCTATATGTGTGTAACTCTGCAACAGATGGGCTTTGGGCCTGGGTTTATTGGATGGGCCAAACTGTTGTACACTGAACCAACAGCTAGAATACGACTGGGGGGTATGGTCTGAAGCATTTAGCAGTTGGAAAGGGGGACAAGACAAAGTTGCTCTTTATCCCCAGTGCTGTTTGTGATCTAACCACTGAACTCTCGACTGCACGCGACCAGGGGACCTTGGAGCATATGGACTGCCATACACTATGAGGGGTCTCATGGCATGTCGATGTTTGCAGATGACACTGGTGTATCCAAGCAACCCAATGCAATCGGTACCTCTTTTGCTGGAAGTGATGCAGGACTTTGGAAAGGTTTCTGGATTGTGTACTAACAGAGAAAAATCTCGGTTATTCCCTCTGGGAAGATTAGGCTGTGAGGGTGCCTCCCTCCCAGAGGACCTGGGACTCTGCAGAGAGAGACAGAACTTTGATATCTAGTAATATGGGTAACTAGAGAGCAGGCAGATTAGTATGACTTCAATGGGGAGATTATGATGGATGGTCTGCAGTGATCAGTCACATTCTGGAAAACACTCTGACTAACCATGGTGGAAAGTGTGACCCTATCTAAATTATATTTCTGTTGCAATGTTTGTACTTGTTGCAGTATGCAGTGTGCCCAGTGCCAGTTGCCAAGTTGTCTGATTAAATAGGATGATGGGCGACTTGGTATTGTGGAAAAAAGAGGGCTGGCCACTTTGAAGCGATCTTGGGTGGTAGGTGGGTTGGGGTCACCAGATTTCTTTATTATGCTGTAGCACAACTGCAATACGTAGTGAGTTCATTCGATGAGGGCCCCAACTGGGAAAAATAATTACCGGCTGGCTAATACAACCCCCAATCGTTCCCTGAAGCATTTCTGATGGGTACTAGAGCCCCACAGGACCTTTCTTACTTGCTTTGACTGCTGGTGACATTGTGGCACATGTAAGGTGCAATCTCTCGTTGCAGACAGTTTGTCCTTGTGGATGCTCAACCATTTCGCAACCTGCATAGAGGCATTTCCTACGCAGCATGCTTTGACTGAGGCTGAAAAACTGTTGGGAGTGTATACTTAACAATCAATTCATATCATTTGCCCAAACACAAGTATTGTTTGGGGTTGGAACTGGGCCAATTTTTGCAGAACGCCTGGTTTGTGCATCTTGCAAATACGATCTGGCCCACATTCCCTTCTACACCGCAAGAGCATGCCTCAGTTCAACAATTTCTGGCATTGGTAGGTTTCAGGAACTGATCACCCACCAGTACCTGGCCCTGGTGACTGACAGAGGGACACTACTGACCTAGCCAGAGACTACTGGGACACAGACTTACTGGGTGACCTAACAACAGCAGAATGGAAGAAAGCTTGTGAATTCAGTTCGACTTTTTCCACAGAATGTATAGGACCCCGCAGAAGCTCACCAGGATTTATCCCATGTTGCCATGCGGAAGATGTGGACAACTCACAGAAGACTTCCTACACATGACATGGGGTGCCTACAGATAGCCGATTTTTTAGCGAGAGGTAACACAGGTCGTTGCTAAAGCAACAAGGTTGGAACTAGAGGGTTTTATAAAATTGTGCATGCTAGTTTTGCTCCCACACCAGACAGGGTTAAGGATGAAAGCTAGACTGATCGTGCTGGTTATAGTCCTGGAGTGATACTGCATGACTAAACTCTGGGCAGCACCTCAAGCTCTGTAGGTTAAACACTGGAAAAGGGCCCTAGTGGAATGGGTCATCACTTTTGAGCAACACATGAAGTTTACACATGGGATGAGAATGTGGAGGAAGACTTGGGGGGTCATTACAACCCTGGCGGTACAAGACCGCCAGGGCTGTTATGACGGAAGCACCGCCAACAGGCTGGCAGTGCTTCACAGGTCATTACGACCGCGGCGGAAGCACCGCGGTTGCTGGCATGGGCAGTGCAGGGGCCCCCTGAAAGGGCCCCGTGCAGCTTTTCACTGTCTGCATAGAAGACAGTAAAAAGCCCGACGGGTGCAACTGCACCCGTCGCACGGCCGCAACACTGCCGGCTCTATTTGGAGCAGGCCCTTGTGTTGCAGCCGAGATCCCCGCTGGGCCGGTGGGCGGAAAGTAGGTTTCAGCCGCCCGCCAAGGTCGTAATGAGGGCCTTGGTGCCTTGGGGGGAAGTGATAGCTAAATTAATTTATCCTCCAGAGGGTAGACCCCCTAGAAGGGCTCTGGGAGACCCTGTCTGTGCATTGGGAAACATTTGCAATGATTAGCAAAGGGAATCCTGACAATTAATATTAATGAAAATGTTGAGCGACATCAGGGGGAGATGGAAAACTCAGTGTCATGGTAATGTGTGTGATGTGCCACGTGGCATGTTGAAAGGCAGATGTTTCCTACACTTGGAAACATGACTTCCCTGATATATTTGTTCTCAGACATATGTAGTTGCAATATGCTAAAAATTGTAATAAAACATATTGGGAAAAAAGCATGAGCTGTACAATTTGATGGCAAGAGAGCACATGTTCAGTAGTTGTTTTCCAGAGCTGCACCAATACCTGATAGCAAGCTTACTGACCCCAAGGAGCATGCCAGTGAGGCAGATGGCTGTCTCAACACCAGGGTCTATAAGAAGGTATCTGGGAATAACTGAAAGGGAGGATGGAGTACCCACCATAAGAAAGAGAGGGGAGACAAGAACAAAAATAAAGAGTTCTCTAACAGCCTCAAACAGTTATCAGGGGAAGGATTCCCAGTCCCACCATGACCAGAACAAAGGTGGTTATCCTGAGAAAAAGTTCTCAGGACAATTTTTCAATTAAATTCCCTGAGTACTTCAAGTACAGTACCTCAAGAGGGACCGCCACTGCCTAAAAAGACAGAAGCCCCCCAGACACAAGTAATGGCCATTGTAGAGTTTTGAGAGGAGGTTTCCCCAGTTATTATGGGGGACGTGCAGAGGTTGCTCTAGTGTCCTTGGGTAACAGAGAGATGATGCCAAAGGGATATATGCCTAGTAATACTAAAACGTACAAGCAGTGGGTCACTATCAATTGGCGCCTGGTGGAGGCTCTGAGAGACACAGGAACCAGTTTGGCTATTGTCAGGTGTCATCTAGAGTCCTCAGAGGAGGTAATTCTAATGTATTCTACCAGGTTGTGGTAGCTGACAACCATGAAAGTCGCTATTCTGGAGTTCTTATTCCCTTTAAATGAGGGTGGGGCAGAATCCCAGGTTCCTTAGGGGTAGCGTTGAATCCACATGCCTTTGGATTTTCTGCTTGGTAACAACATGAAGCACACCATCTGGAAGGAGGTGGAGCGTTAATCCCACCTGGAGATGTTAGGGTTGCCTTAGGGGGTGTGCCTGACTACACAGTACTTAGCAGCCTGGGAGGGAGGCCAAGAGAATCTGGAAGAAAGGCCCAGGTACTTGCCAAATAAAGGAAGGGCTGAGGGCATGGGAAACCTGCCTCCGAGACTCCTACAGTCCAGGAGGACGCGGTCACTGAGGGTGATGCCCTGGACCCTACAGGGGAGGACATTGCTGCCCTGGGGGACCTATTTGAGCTGGCCAGCTGACAAGCTGGAGGGGGACAATCTTGAGCAAACCTCTGCGAAGCCCCGAAAGAGTACTCTACTCTTTAGGACCTATGGTGGCAGACCAAGGCCCAGGCAGCTGACATCACTTCTGGGGTTCACCTGATTTATTGGGAGAATGATCTCCAGTATAGTGAGCCTAAGGTTCTTGAGCCTGGGGCAATCCATGTGTTCATGGTCCCCCAATGCTACAGGACCTTTCTACTGGGACTGGCTCATGATATACCTCTGGCAGGACATCTAGGGAAAGACAAGATCTTTGCAAAGCTTGTCAACCACTTCTATTGGCCCAGGATCAGATTGACTTCAGATGCATTCTGCAGGTCATGTCCTACTTGCCATGCCAGTGGGAAGTCAGGGGGAAAGAGTAAGCTTCCCCGCTTCTTCTTCTCATTGTAGGCAGGCATCTCCTTTGAAAGGATGGCCATCAACATTGTTTGCCCCCTGGACCCCAAGACTGCCCTAGGCAACAGGTTTATCCTGGTCTTGGTGGACCATGCTACCAGAGACCCAGAGGCCATACTTCTGAGGGCAGTGACTGTGCCTGCAAGGGCACTGATGGGAATTTTTTACCCGGGTGGGTTTCCCCAAAGAGATAGTGTCAGATCAATACTGTGCCTGCGTACATGAAGTCAATTAGGGATGAGTGAGGAGAAATTCTCTAAGCCTCATCAAGGAGGGCTGGGAGCAAGCTCCAAGGAATCCGCCCAGGAAGTAGTCAACTACTTATTAGCTCCCAGGAATCAGATGACGTGCTTGTGGAAGACAGCCACTGACCTTTGACTTTGGTGGTTCAACCGGACAAGGACTGTGATTGTTGTCTGAGTGGGCCTTCCACCACCCTCAACTCATAACTCAATTTCTTACAGTGGCCTTTTGGATAAGAGTTGCAATACTGGCATTTGGCAAATGCAAAGATGGAGGTTTGATTTCCTTTGCAGGACCCTGTCTGTGCATTTGTAATGATTAGCAAAGGGAATCCTGTCAATTAATATTAATGAGCCCCTGTGAACAGCTGGATAGTGCTGCCCCAGATTAATCCATCTGGTAAAATGCAGGAAACTAGTGTGATTACATCACAGAAGCTGTGCAACCAGCATGCGATGACTAAGCCTCCCGTACATTTGGACCCAGAAAAACCTCTCCTTTCACCACTGCTGAGATCATGCATGGGCCAGCAGAAATAATAATGCATTTTAGAGCTTAACAGCATGTCCGTAGTTTTTTGTTTTCAGCTTGGTGGCATTGTACAAACTCTACTGTATGATGAACAAATAATGTATTCAAGCCCAGGGGCATAGCTATCAGTGGTGCAGCTGGTGCAGAAGTACAGGGACCCGGAGGGGGCTCAACTTGCCAAGGCCGTAGCTCTGTGTTTACTCTTCAGAGAGGGTGGGTGGAATACAGTGGGAATAGAGGACTGAGGTAAATTGAGCAGAGAAAGAAAATGGATGAAAGAAAACAAGACAGTAGCAAATAGAAACGAGAGGAGGAAAGAAACAAGTGACAGAATAGGATAAGGGAATAATGATGAGAAAGAGAAAGGAGGTAAAGATGAGCAAAAAGGGCTAAGGATAAGAAAGGGACAGAGTATGAAATGTCTCTTTTTGCATGATCACCATCATTTTTTGTATATCTTTCTTTATTGGTATTTTTATCACTTCTGTTGTCAGTCATGATTTAACAATACAACAACATGAAACATAACAAGCAGTGCATATCAGCAATTCAATGAGGGAGCGAGGTCATAGACATCATCATGAGCGAAGGACAATACATACAACCAAGGTCCCATTGCCACTGGAGCAGGGCCTCTTGCATTTCACGACACACCAATGCCTGGGTGACCCATCAACCACACGTAAGGGGACCATCTGATAACACTGGTAGTCATCAAATATCACAGCATCAAAAACTACAGCAGTGCCCACACATCACTCCCCTTCACTTGAGCCGTCCATAGAATCATGCTCATCCTTCTCTGTGAAGTTATGCAGTAGGGACCCCCACAGCGTGATGGTCTCCAAAGCCCCCGTCCCTGTGGGCATTATGCATTTGCACCTCTTCCGCTATTCCCCATTCAAGGAGATCCCTCTGCCACGAGGCCACCTGGGGAACCCGGGCACTCATCCAGCAAATGGCCACTCATCTCTTGGCCAGCATCAATGCCAGTTGGGCCATCTTATGATGTATCTGTCGTCCCTTGTGTCTGCCACCACTTCCAGAAGGCAGGCCTTTAGGGTCAAGGGTATGGCTATGCCAGTCCCCTCTGCTATCTTGGGCACTCAGTATCCCTGAACCCCCTTGCATGCCCATGCCAGATGCAAAAAACTAGTGCCTAGCTCCCCACATCTCATACACCTCGCCTCCCTATCTGGAATTATTCTATTAAGATACCCTGGCGTCACATATGTACAGAGCAGGAAATTAAAATGGAGCAATTTAAATCTATGATTGCAGGACACTTTCTTCACCACCAAGCACGCTTGCGCCCAATCCGTGTCTGTTACCAGCTCCCCCAACTCCCTCGTCCACGCAGCACGTGCAACACACTGGGGTAACACCTGATCACCTCTAACAGCTCTATAGAATAATGAAATGAGGTGTCCCCCTCTCCCTAACGGAGCAAACCGCCCAATATTCAGGAAGACTGCGGAACTACTGGGAACCCGGCCCAAATCTCCCATGTCACACTGTCCAGCTTGGCACACTGCAGAAACTGGCCCAGTCCCACCTCAAAAGTTTCCTGAGCCTCTGGAAACTCAAGGAACACCTCCCCGGGGTACAGATCCCCACCAGTCTGGCAGCCCCTGGCCCTCCAACGATCCATAGACATGTATGCATCGATAGCCCTGAATGGGGTGAGGTCCCACATGCGCAACTCTCTGTCGAATGCTGCCCTACCCAACACTTTACCTACGAATGCCTCCCAGATTGCTGCGGTCTGCCTCACTGAATAGGGAATTTTCTCAGTTGATAGCCCTCTCCTCATCAATAATTGCGCCAATGTATCAGCAACCAACATACCTAGGAACAACCTCTTCTCCCAGGTGTCCGACACTGTCAGCCATCGCGCAGTATTTTTTAAATTGTCCGCATAATAGTAGTGTTGCACATCAGGCAGAAGGAGACCACCATCTTCCATATCACGTTTAAGAAGCGACAAAGCCACCCTACTACGACATCTGGCACAGACCAGTGAGATAAGCAGACTGTCTAACTTCTGAAAAAAGGGGGGATGGATTGGAAACATGGCATTCTGAACCAGATAAAGGCAACGTGGGAGAAAAACCATCTTCGCCACAGCCGCCCTACCTATTACAGACAGGGGCAGTCAACTCCAAAATGCCATGGACCCTTCGAGGTTAGTCATAATTCTATCTTCATTGAAGCGTCTACTCTGTCCTCCATATGGGCCACCCATATACCCAGATATCTAAACCCTTCTAATTCCCAGCTGGGGCTGAGCTCAGGCAATCGATCAACAGGAACCCCCACCACGCTGCCCATCAGAAACAGGAGCGACTTCCCAACACTGACCCGGAGGCCCAAGAATGTGACAAAGGTCTCAAGGTGCCACATCAAAACTTGTATGGCCCGGACAGGGGTATGGACATATACCAACACATCATCCACATATAAAGAGAGAACATGGGTGGAGTCACCAGTCTTAGTCCCCCACCGCTCCATCTCCCCACGCAGTAAAATCACCAAGGGTTCAATGGCAAGGGCGAACAGTAGTGGCGAGAGGGGACAACCCAGCCTAGTGCCACTCCACACCTCTCACTCCCCGATAAGTCTCTCCCGATTCGAACAGGAACCAAAAGGCTAGTATACAATAGGCGCACCCAGCCAGAAAAGGCAGGGCCAAATCCCATTTCCCACAGCACAGCCATAAGGTACGGTCACTCCACTGTATCAAACGTCTTTTCCAAGTCAAGTGATACTAAAGCCAATTCAGAAGCACTGCCCATTGTTTTGTGCAGTACATGAGTGAGTCTACGAATGTTAAGAGTGGTACTGCGTGCTGGCATAAAATCACACTGATCTTCATGTATCTTCATGTACTAGTGAGTGGACCACTGGCGATAACCGTGATGCCAATACTTGCATAATATTTTAACATCAGTACTAAGCATCGTGAGAGGCCTGTATGAAGAGGAGTCAGCAGTATCTCTCCCAGGCTTGTGCAACAGACGGATAATACCCTCCCTCATCATACGTGGCAGTATCCCACTATCCCAAGGCTCATGAAAGACCTCTAACAACTTCCCTCTCAGAGTGACAGAATAGACTTGATAAAACTCTGCAGGAAATCCCTCACTGCCAGGGGCTCTGGATCTGCTGAGGGCCTAGATAGCTACTCCCAGCTCCTCCACGCCTATCCCACTCTCCAATTCCTGCAGAAGCCCAGGGACCAGTCTGGGCAACCCCACTTCATTCAGATATCCCTCAATCCACCCAGGCGAATCCACTACCCCAGCACTGTACACTTCATGAAGATGCTCCACGAATATCCCCCAGGACATCCTGACGATTAGTTACAAGATCCCCATCTTGTGTATGGACCTTCAGAATAGGGGGGAGTTCCTGCTCCCGTCGTAGTATCCATTCCAAGAGTTTCCCCGATTTGTCCCCCTCCCTATAGAGTTTCTGACAATACGCCCTAAGCGTACACCTCACCAGTGAGTCCCATGTCAACTACACTTCCCGCTGCACGTGTAGCAGCTCCTGTTGCACCTCCTACGACGTCTCCTCAGAGCCCTGCAGAATGGCCAGTCGGCGTTCCTGCGCCCTCAAGGTTGCTTCCAGCTGGCACCGCACTCCATATGTCGCACCCATACAGGCCCCACGCATGACAGCCTAAAGTGCCTCCCAGCCTAACGCTTTGGTGGTAGCAGAGTTCCAATTAGTCTCCAGATAATCCGCAAGAGCACCCACCAGAGCATTGGGGCATGCCGGATCCGTTAAGAGATCAAGGGAAATGTGCCAGCTGCGTACACGCCGCATAGGCAACGCCAGTAACACCGCGCATGATCAGATAGGAACCGACCCAAATGTGTCACCTCCATGAAGGACTGTAGATCAATGCCACTCACTAATATACGATCCAAATGACTATAAGTATTATGCATCAGTGAATGACATGTAAATTTATGACCCTCCGAATGCAGATCCCGTCAGCTATCCCTGAACCCCAAATCATGCATAACTGGTGGAAGCGAGGCCGACATCAGTGGGTTAGTGCCCAGTCGGGGCAGGTGCCGATCCATCCGGCCATCCAGAATACAATTGTAGTCTCCGGCCCATATCATCGGTGCCCCTATACAGCCCTCCAGTTACTCTTCCACATGCATGAAGAATAATTTATCATCCACATTGTAGTGTTAAGCAGTATAAACTCTCTACTGTCTAGAATCCCCTGGACCAGTACATACCGTCCCACTACATCTGCCTTGCTATACGTGTGTCTGAAGGGTACTCCAGGTGCAATCCAGATAGCAACCCCTCACACATAAGAGGAGTAAGTGGCGGAGTACAGCTGCCCCCTCCACTTCTTTCCCAACCGTTGAACCTCCTCTCCCACTAGGTGGGTCTCCTACAGGTAAGCTATTTGTATCTTATGACTGGAGGAATGAATGTACTCTATAACATTTAGAACAGCCCTTCAAGCCCTGGACATTCCAGGTTAAGATGTTCGTATGTTCAGGCATAACAACCTATGATCTTCACTCAGCCCTAAAAGACTGTACCACCTCCCGGACCAGCTACCCTCCCATGGCTTTCCAATTATCTGATATGTGTATGAATTTACGTATGCACTGTATGAACACAGCCCCTTCTTAAACCAAGGGGCAATATTGAACAAGTCAGAACACTCAACACATCCCTCCCCCAACAGGAAGCATAACAATTGAAACAACAACCACTGCTCATCCATAAAGTACCATGCTGTCAGGACCCACAGCCTAACCCCAACCCTCTGGAACGTGGCCTACTACTTATAGTGGAGAGAGGCATTCCCGCCCCCATGGCATATAACATCCCGACCGATGGCCAATTATCGCAATCCAAAGCATCCATGTCACCTCAAGCCCACCCCTCCAATAGGATCGGTGCCCCACCCCTGCAATGTCAGAGCGGGCAGAGAGGGAGAGGACAGAAAAAAGAACACATCAGAAAGAAGGTGTTTACAGCACATTTAGCAAATATACAGGCAAGTGTCAGTGCCAACAACAGCCGCCTCCTCTGCAACAGCCGTCTCCATTGAATCAATTGTCACATCTCGATGAGTCAGCCCCATTGTGCCATCTTCCTGAATCTCGACCCTGGTCTGACTTGCCCCTCCTTCTGGCGACAACTCCAGCTTGCCAGCTGACTCCTGAAACCTCCAGTTCGAGTCACGGGCCAGCCATGCAGTTCCACCCTCCGGGGTCTCGCTCCCCCACAAGGTACCTTGTCCCATACCTCCAGCCATTTCCACACATTTTGCAGCATATCAAAAAAAAATGGG
The DNA here is from genome assembly GCF_031143425.1 of Pleurodeles waltl. Lineage (NCBI taxonomy): Eukaryota > Metazoa > Chordata > Amphibia > Caudata > Salamandridae > Pleurodeles > Pleurodeles waltl. The sequence goes on from NC_090444.1 coordinate 970,904,553, forward strand.
ACTTGCCACCTTGGAGAACCTTTAGCCGGGCAGGATACAGCAGCATATAGTGTACGTAAAGCTAGAGTAGTTTAGCCTTGATCTCCAAGAATCTCTTCCAAGACCCTGGTACTTTATTGGTGTAATCTGGATATATTGAGATCTTATGATTATCAAAGTGAACAAACTCCATTTCTCAACTGGCCCGAAGGATGTAGTCTCTCTCCTTATAGCTGAGTATGCGGGCTATGATGGCCCTCAGGGGTGCCCCGGGCCAAAGGGGAGCTACCAATGCATGGTGCGCCCTTTCTATCACGAATATTGGGGACCGTCCACCGGGTTTCAGCACCTCTCGAATCCAACGTTCCAGAAAGGCCTCCGCGGCTGACCCTTTAGCCCTCACCAAAAACCCAATAAGACGGATATTATTGTGATGGGACCTGCCCTCCGTGTCCTCCACCCTGTCATCGAGGGTCCCGGCCCTGGATGTAACCTCCGCCATCTTTTTCCGCAGTGTGTCAACCTCTGCCCTGAGCTCGAGCCCTCCATGATTTGCACCCGAAGGTCCACCCAGAGGAGACTGAGCTTCATTGCCACTGATTCGATCTTTCCGCTGAGTGCCTCCCTCAATCGCAGCCAACAGTTTAGCTCTCATGGGTTCCACGACAGGGTCATCCAACCCCACATCAATCATGCACCTAGTCAAGCACGTTTCCCGCTGCACAGATGGGGCAGGGGTTGTGTATAACTCCATAGTGTTACCCTGCAGCTGGGCCGGTCGCTTGCTTTTACCCATAAGCGAGGTTTCAATGGAAGAGCTCAGAATCCCCCCCTCAAGTCGCGACAACCAATATTTGTCAACAAGATTAGTCACGGGGTGACGAGCCCTGCAGGCCCAGTAATTCCTGGCAACCACCAACTGTACCCAGTCACTCAGTTTCGCACCCTGGGCTCCAGTCCAACAACAGGGACTCCCCATGTCCAAGGGGGTCCATCGGGGACCTAGGACCCACTAACAACTGCAGGGCCCAGCATCCCCCTACTGCTGCCAGTCTCACTGTGCCACAAGGGGACCCTCCAGGATAGGTGCACTCACAGCCAGCTGCCGCTCTTGGAAGCGCTTTGCACTCCAGGCCCCACGAGCCAGCCCAGCCTCAGACCAGGGCCATTGCAGTCCTTAGGCCTCGCAGCCAGAGCCCACCTCACTGCACTTATTCTAGGGCCTCAGCATCTCTGCACTGCAATTTCCACCACAGAGCCCTGGCAGCTCCACGCCCGGTCCAGGCCCTCAGTAGTGCCTCTCCACCCGCTCCTCCTCAGTGCCCCGTCAGCTCCACGCGTCCCAGACAGTGCGCGGGACATGTCTGTGAGTCAGGCTCAAGGCACTGGACCAACACGCCATGCGTGCAGAGGAAGATGTCCTTCTTCCACCTCCGCCGCATTCGCCTCTGGCCCCTCTCCTCTGCACCGTACACTCTCGGCTCACCGGCCTCGGCCGTGACCTGCCCGACCAGGACCGATACTTGCGGGCTGACACTTGAGGCCCCGGCTGCAGCCTTCAACTAGGACACAAGCCCGGCAACACACCCACGGCCCTCAGCTGCCTGCGAGAGGCACCACAGTACTCCAGGGCACTTGGGAAGGGCCCTAGCTATCGATGAGTCCACCAGGTGAGCCCGGTTGGGCAGGATAACTGCAGGATTTCGTTGAGGATGCAGGAGGACGCAGGAGCCTCTCAAAGGCGCATCATATTGGCCATCTTGCGGGTCCACGCCCCTTGATCAATATCATTTTTGTGGACTGGTGCAGCTTGTTTTTAACTCAGTGCACTGGGACCCTGATAGCTAGGCTCTGGTGCATCTGATCTTATCTCTAAAACATGTTGAAATTGGCTATACTTCAAATTGGTATATTTAACTTACCTCTAAACCATGTCCTTAGAGTAACAAGGGGACCAATAGCTATTTTCAAGTAGCAGGGTAGCTGTTCCATAGAAAAGTACTGAGAATTAATTTTAATATTAAATAAGACTATCTCTGTGTAGAAACTAGCTACAAAGTTCTATTCTGGATTTTTTTAAATATTCATCACAAATCCAATTAATTAGTAAAGTTGAATTTGTACTAAATATTTTACAAAAGGTTCTTTTGAAAAGTCACCCTTTGCCTGCTTATAGCCTCTATTAGATCATTTGCAGGAGCATCCAACTTTCACCCAGGAGCTGAATAGCTCATTGATGAGGTGTGACCCTGCTCCCAGAGCAAAGATAAAGGCACGGATGTAGGGAGGTGCTCTGTTCCTCTGACAGGATGAACATCTGGGCAGTGCCTAGAAACTGAATGATCTTCAAAGAGGCCTACCCCGTCACAGATAGGTAAAGCTAATACCTTGGTTTGTCTCTTCTTTGTCCTTCTAGGCAGTCAGGCACCAATTTCAGTGGAAGAGGATCTGCCACTAAAGCCAGTTTTGCACAGAGAAGGATTTACTAATTTCCTTGCTCACATCTCTAGTGTGGGCACAGGAGTTCTGCACAAGAGAATAAAAGTTCTGCCATCTTGGTTTTAGGTAGAGAGGAGCACTGAGGAACTGGGGAAGTAACTGCTGCAAACGTGGGTAGAGCTACCCCTGGAAAGGTTTTCCCTGTTGGTTAGGGAGGGGCCAGGAGTTACCCCTACCCACATGTTAGTGCCAGGCACCTTCCTCAGAGCACTGCTCAACCTGTTGAGACAGAAAGACTGCACCTGCTGTTGAGACCTGTCATAAGAACCATAAGGAATGGACCCGCTTCCACTTGTACCCAGGACAAAGAAATTGATTTTATGGGTGAGCTGGTAGACCTTCTGTTAAGCTACAGGGACACAAAAGCTGCAGGAAGCCCTCATTCTTGAAAAAGCCAAGTTGACCTTTACAATTGGACCTGCCCTGGACCCTGCTGGGTGGCTTCTGTAGGAGAGAGTTCTGACCCTCCAAAGCCTGTTCTTAGGTATTGGAACCTTTGGATGGTGTCAAAGTGCACTCCTTTTGCCTAATCCTAAAACCAGGGGGTTAGAAACCTTCTACAGACTTTTTGTCTGGGGAACCGTTGAGGGACTAGGACCAAGCTTCAAGCCGATCCTAAAATTATGCGTGGCTGGTGGGCTTGATTTCACAGTACCTTCTGCTACTTCTCCACTCAACGTTGAAATGTGTTGACAGAAAGGCCGCTTCGACTCCATCCCGCAGCTCCCTCGATGACGATGGCAAGGAAGACCCGATCGGCATCGAAGACATCCAAGGCGTGAAAACTCAAACTTCTCCCTTATGAGTTTTTCCCACCTAAACAAACCAGTTTGTAGAGGCTTCATCTCAACGCAGGAATCCATCTACGCCAAGCTTCTTCTCATCACCGAAAGGTAACTTTTCCACTGGAATGAACCTGCTCCTTCTATTAGACCACACTCCCTCGCAGTCAGCATTTGATTTTCCCCTTATCCCTGGCTAGCATGACCAGTTGCCCGCGGTTGACACATTTCATCTTTTGGCACTATTTTTATTTAAAACTTAAAAAAATCATATCTCTGGCCACCCTCGTTGGATTATTGCTGTTTTGGGTTCATTTTTATTCATCCAAAGATGCTCTATTTTTAAAATTGGAGTGGGGCTTAATCAGTTAAGCCTGCCTGCTCTGTGCCATAGTTAGAGGGGTTGTGCTCAGGTTTAAATTACTGAAACCTTTACTGGACCTAACAAGAACAGTGCCTTTATTACTATAAGGAAGAGGAGGAGAGAATAAGGAGTGAGACATAAAGGAAGGATGTTAGAAATTTGGTTGTTGGTTAACTGGGGTGGAAGCCCTGGGCAATCCTAATCAGGGTAAGGTCCAGGCAAACCCTAAAGTAACCTGTGCTGTCCCCCTGGTAGCTAGGTACAGAGTGGTCAGGCTTAACTTAGAGCCAGTGTGTTAAGTATTTGTGCAACACTTCAAACAGTAAAACAATGAAAACACCACAAAAAGGGATTCCACGCCAAGTTAGAAAAATAGACCTAAATTTACTAAATAAAACAAGATCTAATAAGTAGAACTTGAGAAATTTAATATCAAAGTTTTTTTAACAAAGAAGTGCTAAGAAGCTCTAAGAAGCATAAAGCGCTAAATGTGGACATCTGGTTGCACCAGGACAAAGCCAAAAGTTCATGCTAACTGCGATGGAGTGTGGTTCAGCTACAAGGACCCAGTTAGGCCCGCTGAACCAAAGTACCTTAAATACTAGGTGGCGGAGCTTTGCGTGGATCCGCGTCAAAGATCTGTTGCGCAGCAGAGGTGTCAGTTCTGAGATGCGACGAGGTTGTTGTGTGAGGTCCTCTTGCATCCACATGTAGGGTCCTGTCAATGGTGCTTGTGATACGAAGGCCAGTGACGAGGATGCGTTGTGCAGTCGGGTTGATGCATCAGTTCTGATAAGTGGTAAAACTGCTATGTGAAGTTTCAGTGTTGCTGTCGAGGCTGCCATCTACGGCAGATGTGGGGAGCCTGTACAGGGAAAAGTGATGCGCAGCGCAGTTCCAAAAGCAATGCGTCGGTCCAAAGATGCAGGTGGTGGCGGAGATGTAAGTCTTTTGTGATGGGCCCAATCCAGGCAGTAGCAGGGATGCATCCGCTCTGCTTGAAGATGTGCCGCTCTGCCGAGCAGATGCATCCATTCTGCTCAGGGTTGCGTCTCTCAGCAGAGGATGCATCAGTTCTGGCAGAGGAAGCATTGTAGACCCACTTCTACGGGTCCAGGACTGGGGTGGCACCACTTGGGAGGACAGACTTACAGATGGCAGAGTCCAGATGCAGAAGCAGGGTGGTTGGAAGTCTTTTATGTCCCTGAGACTTCAGATCGGGAGGCCAGCCAAATAGCCCTTGGAGTCACTTTGGGTTCAAGTGATGAAGGTCCAAGCCTTCTCACCCAGGCAAGGAAGCAGCAGGGTAGCAGGGCAGCACAGCAAGGCAGGAGTCCAGCAAAGCAGCAATCCTGCAGCGTGGCAGTCCTTCAGCAGCACAGTAGTCCTACTTTCTGGCAGAGTATTCACAGGTCCAGAGGTGCACTGGAGAGGTGTTGTTTGAGGTACAGTACTTATTTCCAGTGGTGCCTTTTGAGTGGGGGAGACTTCAAAGACAGGCCTTTGAAGTGCACAGAGGTCCTGCCCTTCCTGTCCTGTCTCCAGACACACTACAGGGGGGTATGCAGCCCTTTGTGTGTGGGCAAGACACATAAACAAAGGGCTGGACATAGCCTTGCTTTGTGTAAGCGAGGCTGTGCACAGCTCCTCCCTACCATCCTGCAAGGATGGCCCATCAAGCCACAGACGGCCCATCAAGTCACGCCTAAGCTCCCATTGTGTGTGGCTGTCTAGGAGGAATACATAGAGCCCAGCTGCCACCCACCCCAGACATGTGACCAGAAAAAGGCAGCAGGCACCAAATGGCTAAAGTAGCCAACTTTCTTAAAGTGGCATTTTCAGAATCGCAATTTAAATTCTGACTTCACCATGAGTTTCAAATTGTGATTCCAGAGACACCAGACTTCACAAGTTTATCTCTTTCCAATCGGAATTTTACACTCATAAAATGCATTAAGGTAATCCCAATGTCATCCTACAGAAGAGATAGGCCTTGCAGTAGTGAAAAATGACTTTGGGAATTTTTTTACTACCAGGATATGTAAAATTTAAAAGCACCAGTCCTGCCTTTAAAATACATTGCTCTCTGCCCTCTAGGCTGTCCTCGGCCTACCTTAGGGGTGATATATGTAGAAAAAAGGGAAGGTCTGGGACTGGCAAAGGGGTTATTTTTCTAGGTCGACTTGGTAGTGAAAAACAGCACAGACGGGCTCTGCAATGGCAGGCATGAGCCATCGTTAGAGGACTACTTAACTGGGTGGCACAATCAATACTGCAGGTCCACTAGTAACATTTAATTTACAGGCCCTGAGCACATGTAGTCCACTTTACTAGGGATTTATAAGTAAATAAAATAATCCAATTGAGTATAAGCCAATCATGCCATGTTATAAGAAGAGGGCATAAGTCCTTTAACACTGGGTAGCAGTGGTAAAGTGCACAGAGTCCTAAAGCCAACAAGACATATTCAGTAAAAACAGGAGGAGGAAGGCAAAAGGTCTGGGGGAGACCTGAAGGAAGGGCCATTTTCCAACAAAGGGCATATGAAGGAAAGAATGTAAGGGAGTTAGAAATTGGTTACGGGAAAATGATGGTGATAGAGCGGAGAGAAGGAAGGAAAGGTAGGACTTGGAGATCCCTAGACAGGGACGCAGTTATTGTTGGTGCAGTAGGTGTCGTGACAGCATGGTCCAAGAGTGGGAGGGATCCACAGCACTCCCAACTAGCTCTGTAATGGGATTGTCATGGGTTAATTTTCCTTGCTTGCATCAAGGCCCACCACACCCAGGCTACGCCAATGATGACGCCAGAGCTGGAATAGCCAAGGTACATTTTATTAGAGAGATCTTGCAGAGTCTTTGCAGCTTGGTCTTTGTGTTTGTAACTGAACGGTACAAGGTTTTGCTTGCTGGAATCGCGCTTTCATAAAATGTTCTTGTTTGAGTGTGTAAAATGCACACATGTTCCGTCTAGACGATAGTATGATTCCGTAAATGCCTCCCAGAAAGATGTTTCAAGTAAAAATAAAATAATCAAAGGCGCATGATAAACTGACTTCTCAGCAATGTCTGGAAGCATTTTAAATGAATACCACCTGTAATTCTTCTGAAGCTGTTGCTTCACCAGACAATTCCAGGAATTATTGGAGTGTACGAGGTGCTTTTGAAGACAGACACCGTGTGTCACAGAAACAAAAATGGACTTTCATTCCTACTGCGAAATGGACACGAATTTGGCGATGAGGAGGGGCAATTAAAATGAAATGATGTGTTGTTTCCTCTACTACACAGTCTGACTACGTACACTGACTCTGTGCAATCGCAGGAGTTAGTCGAAATTGAAATGCTATCTCCTTCATGTTCCAGTGTTTCCAGATATGATGTGGGACTGTTAATATACGCATACAAGCTTATACTAGTGACAATGTTGATGTGGATTTAATAAAAATATGTGTTTAACATATCTACTCAGAAAATAATTCAGTCACTACATTTACAGAACTGTATCTTCATGTGCTCGACTAAACTAGGCCCGGCCTAGGCCTAACTTCCATCTCGGATTCTAATGCAGCCATGATCTTTTTTCATTTCTCATTCTGGCACCTCACCTAATCAAAATGTGCACTAATGCTCCACACTGACAAGCTGTTCTCCTTGAGGAATTATGGAGGGAAGCCTTTTGCAACATTTTGGACTCTTCCTGGCAATACCATCATGAATATGAGATTTACATTGTTTTAGTAACTAGAGGCCAGATGTATGAAGCTTTTTGCATAGCGCAAACAGCGAAATTCGCTGTTTGCGCCATGCAAAAAGCACATCACAATGCTCATTCCCATTTTGCGAGTCGGTAACCTGGTTATGACTCGCAAAATGGGAATTCGACTCGCAAATAGGAAGGGGTGTTCCCCTTCCTATTTGCGATTCGCATCGCAATGTGGAATTGCTTTGTGACCGCGAACGTGGTCGCAAAGCAATTTGCAGTTAGCACCCATTTCAAATGGGTGCTAACCCAATCGCAAAAGGGAAGGGGTCCCATAGGGACCCCTTCCCCTTTGTGAATGGCCCTGAAAACATTTTTTCAGAGCAGGCAGTGGTCCTATGGACCACTGCCTGCTCTGAAAAAATGAAACACAAACGTTTCATTTTTTCGTTTGTGTTGCAACTCGTTTTCCTTTAAGGAAAACGGGCTGCAACACAAAAAAAAACTGCTTTATTGAAAAGCAGTCACAGACATGGTGGTCTGCTGTCTTTGCAACCCCCTTGCGATTCACAGATGGTGTCAGGGACACCATCCTGCATCCGGGTTTGCAACTTGCAAATTGCGAGTCGCTCAGGCTCGCAATTTGCAAGTCGCAAACTCGGAATTTCCTACATCTGGCCCCAAATGTGTACTGGCAGATCCGATGGCATTAGGTCAGAATAGAGCATATTAATATTCATTTAGGGACTAGTAGAATTATGCATTGTGATTTGTTTACCTTTGCCCACCTTATCATGGCTGTCCAATTTCCATTTACTTCTATTGTGAATTTTTCAATAAACAGTGATGCTTATGGATACTAGACAGTTTTCTGACACTCCAGCTCTAGAAATGGAACCCTCATCTGTTTGTTTCACAATATGAACTGTGGCTATTTTTGTCCTTATTTCATGTCATGTTCGTGCTGCAATTGTCTGAGCCATAAGCTTATTCACTATATTGATTTGATATACATTGTATCTAACTATTATTTTCTCTATGTAATTTGAATTATTATAATTAACCTTTATGGTTTACATTTTTCTACTCCTGAATATTTATTGCCGTGAAATGCTTATTATTTCATTTGAGCTTGGGTGACGTTAAGGACAACTTGCCTCATACATGCTTGAGGTTCAACATTGGCTCCAATCCTACATAGGCATTTATCATGATTAGCTGAAAAAGTAGTGCCAGCAGGTTTGGTGGAGAATGCTGGCACCCCTAAAAAACAGGTGGACCTAAAACAGGCACCCTAAAATGGGTTACCTCAAAATTTAGCCCACCTTCCACCTCGCTATGTTGAATAATTTGCAGGGTTCCATTGTTCCTGAACTGTTCAGAACAAAGGAGAGTGAGCTTCAGTAGGGCTGGATGTAGTGTGGCTGATTCTGGCTTTGTCTGAGTGCATCGTGGGACTTATGGTTTGAGTGTGTCTAGCATGAATTACAGTGTGTGAGCTCTTTTGTTTTGCGATTCTGATTTGCATGTCCTTACATTGCTTATTTACTGTGATTTTGATGATTTTGTCATCTTTGTAAGCTATCTTTAGGTGTTCACCATTTTACTGAATTTTGAATGTTTGTGGTTGTTGATGAAGTTTCTGTAAATTGATTAGTCAAAATCCATGATCTCGAGATATTCATATGTATTGAACTTGTCCGTATAGTGGTAGTGTGTATTGTGAGGCACCACATTCACAATGAGATAGGGGTTTTCTGGAATTACTAAATATTCAGTTGAATGTGCTCTAATTCAAATTGGTAATTGTTTATTTCTTTTCTCTAGTCGGAAACCATCTGGATAGGTTGCCTCTGGTGGGAAACGTGCTTTAGTGTGATTATTAGTGCTGAAAGGTATTTTTCTTTACCCCTTTCTTCTCTTTCTTTATTTAGGTGAAGCAGACAAGAAAATGTGCTTGGATTGTTTATTTGGGTTACTCGTGGTTTTGCGTTGACTGTCACAGAGAAGTTGTGTTGTGATTGGTGAGGCCTCACAGTGAGTCGCGCTGTTATTGACTGGTTGCTGTTGTAGGTCATGTTGTCATCGGTTGACCTTTAACCTAGCCGTGTTGTGATTGGTTTAAGTTAATTGTGTTTTTTTCAGTGAGGGGCAGGAAAACGGGTCCAAACTGCAATGCAGGCCATTCCCAAAGAAATTTTGCCCCCTGGAGTTTCTGACTTGTGAACAGGTGCGGCCCATCCTTTAGGGCGGAGGGGCCACGGCCACCCACCTTTTTCCTCTCATGAAGAGTGTCTGTCAGGCTGAGCAAAGGTCAGCCTGACAGACACTCTTCATGTTCACGTCAGGCAGCCAGGAGCAGACATGCGTGATTTGCGCAGACTCCTGGCTGCCTGAGCTGAACTTTGTTGGGCTGAGGAGGTCACAGCTCCTATGGGCATGACCTTCTCCGCTCAGCAAAGGTGCCTCGAGGCCTTCCCCTGGGTGACGAGGAAAGTGTCACCCACTGACTTCGACCTTTGCGCTTCAGGTTTAAGCCCTGAAGCATCCAGGGCGAGTGTCAATCAGTGACACTTCATCACAGAGTGGGGTCAGCAGTCTCACTGACCCCATCCCACTCTGTTACGAGGCTAGGGCGGCTGCCTTACTCAGGGAAGGCAGAAGTCCCAAACCTCCTGGGACCTCGAGGCTGAAGGTAAGGTTGTGTGTGTTTGTGTGTGATGTTTTAAAATGAATGTTTGGTGCGTGTGTGCATGCTTGAATGTTATGAGTGTTGTTAATGGATGGGTGTGCATGTGTGTGTGAAAGAATGAGTTTGTGTGATCTTTTAAAATGAATGTTTGGTGCGTGCGTGCAGGTTTGAATGTTATGAGTGTTAATGGATTTGTGTGTGTGTGAAGGAATGAGTGTGTGTGTGTGATGTTTTAAAAATGAAAGTTTGATGCGTGCGAGCATGTTTGAATGTTATGAGTGTTGTTAATGGATGTGCGTGCGTGTGTGAAAGAATGAGTGTGTGTGAAGTTTTAAAATGAATGTTTGGTGCATGTTTGAATGTTATAAGTGTTGTTAATGGATGTGCGTACGCGCGTGTCTGTGTGTGAAAGAATGAGTGTGTGTGTGTGTGTGTGTGCTTCCCACCCGCCCCCCTCTCTCCTAAAGGTGCCGGCCGCCACTGGTTGTGAACACAGGTTCTGAGGTTCTGCACTCAGTAAATTCAGGTGCAGGAACCCAGGCCCACTTATGATCGGCTGGAGTGAGAGTCCATACTGTATGGAGGATTTTACAGTGAGAGCTGGTGGTAATATTTACCCACATAAATGGATGGTTATGAATTCATTGGTCCTCACTACGTACTGAAATAATGCCCTGAGACCTGGGGACCAGTATTTTATTTGTGATGGTGCCATAACATGAAAGTCTATGGAAAAGGTGGCCTCATTCCAAGGACACAACTAGCGGAGGTCGTAGCACTTCATACACTATGATCGGAGCTATCTTTAGAGCTAATATGAGAAAGGAGAGTGATCAATTGTGCATTGAAAACATATCGAGCAAACCTGATAGAATTAGAACAACCACGTTATTTGTATCTGAAGGTAATTATTAGACAGTTGGCGGTGTCTGAAGGTAATTATTAGACAGTCGGCGGTGACCTCTGAAGAGACCATAAATATTTCAAGACGACAACTCTTTTTTGCCAATTTGCAAGACAACGTGCTTGTGATATATATTTACCATTACATGCCCAGAAAAAAACACTTCTGTCTCTTTGTAGACTGAAGGTATGTTTTCAGTCTGCCCATCGTGAAGTCATGTTTGAAGCTGTACGCATGCATAAGTCTAAAAATATTAGGATTAGTGGGTTAACCTACATTATATTGAAGTGTGAGACTGGCAAATCACAGGTTTGATTACTTGCACACCTTTTATTCTTCCTGATATTTTGTGATCAAAATTGAATTGGCAGTATTACAGCTTTATAATCACACTGCCACGAATATGTGTTATGAAAATAAAATAGTTATTGGTAAAAACTGGGCCTGTGTGAAATGTAAATTATGACAGTCTAATCCACGAAAATTCTAAACTTTCTTGTTAGGCCTGTTATATCAAATTCCTGACATTAAGCCATTGTGCCACTTTCCATAGATATGAGCCATTTCTGGAAAACATTTACAGCAAACACATCATATCACTACAAATGATCAGAAACAACAGAACCCAAGTTGCTGTTATTTGTGGTTCTTTTATTTTTTACACTATTTTTTGCATGAAATGTGTCCTTGCACCAAAAAGATATGTAAACATACATTCCATAATTTGGGGGAAATTTTGTGTAAGGATTCAAAGTCAAATCATGAAAATTGCGCACACCACTAGTTTAAACCCAACGTCTGTGCCGATCTGCTATTAACAGACCTATTTGAGCTAAATCACTGCAGTAAGGTACAAGGATGTTATTGAACAGCTGGTAAAAGAAGGTAATCACATTTAGAAATCTTGAGAGAGAGAGAGAGATAGGTAGATATATATATATTACCTACTGGTGGTTGGCAGTAAGTAGTTATAGTTAAGACCTACTTTCCATAGGAAAAGCATTTTTTGTTTTGCTAATAACTTTGCCGCTGTTAGACGAATATTCACCACATTTTCAAAACTAGTGTGCCAGTCACTTCAGCTGCTGGCTGGACATTTTCAGGATGTTTCGCCAAACTTGGGTTGAGAAAAAGAGGGTCCCAAAATGCGTTTTCCCCATGCAGTTTCCCAGAGGGATTTTAGACACTAATACGGCCCGAACCGCTGAATGGAATTACACCAAATTTGGAAGATAGCTAGATCTTGGCCCAGAAAGATTTCTTTATATAATCTGGTGTAAATCTGTTCTGTAAATTTGGAGTTATTAAAGAAAAAAGATGAATGTATATCTAGAGACACAGATCCATCGCAGCGGATCTGGGGATCCACGTGGCAACAGCAATGCAATGATTGTCTGGCCGCAACCTGACTGCCATTTTGTGAATTGGGACACAGTTCCTGGGGGATGAGGGATAAAGATTAAATAGGATATAAGGGGTAAGGATAGAGGTATCCTGACCCAATTGGACTGATGGAGGGGTCTCTGAGGGACCCCTCATAGGCAAGAAATTGCACAAAAATGTTATTTTAGGGTGCACAAGCAGCCATGAATCCTTGGCGGGCTCAGTGCAGCCCCCGTGTTAATCTGCAACAGGTCAGTGGATCCCGAGCCCAATTTTAAAAAAATACACATGCTCACTCATTCACTCACACACCCATTCACACACTCACACACCCCCTCACAGACCCACAAAACCACTACCACAGTGTAATGCTATCTGTACTCAATCACTTGCTCCATCTTGACCACTGACTCTATTTTGTGCTTAGTTTAGCTTTACACACCATCACATTGGTGGCACAGGTATTTTTCCATGCACAGATTGTGTAACATGTTTGTTGTCTTTCTCAGCGAGGATGGGCACATAACCTGGGGGAGTATCAGTGATAAAATGTACCAGGCTGAGAATGTTTATGGTAAGGCAGAGAACAGCTCGGTCTTAGAAGAACACTGTGAGAGTTGGCCAGTCTCTAGTGTGTTCCTTTTCAACATTGACCTGGTGCGGCCAGCGTTTGAACAACAACTTGCTCTATGGGAGGGGGAGTTTCTAGAATTCTCCTCTCTAGTTTGTTTAAAAGATATAAGGAGACGAAGCTTGACGGCTGGAACTAGAAGGAACTCATTCTGAGGAGGGACGCCTTGCTCAGAATCCCATTGTCGGAAATTCTCTCTCTGTCCGGTCGTCAGGGTTCCACAACTTGAAGCTGGCAGACAAAGAGATGATGTTGCGATCAAGCCCCATGGTGAAACATTTTTTATTATTTTTAGCTTTGAGTTGTGCATGCATGAATATATAGTATATATATATGTGTGTATATATATATATATATATATATACCTATATATATATATATATACATATATATATATATATATATATATATATATATATATATATATATATATATAAATAATAAGCATTGTTGAGTTCTGTGATCATTATTATTTCACTGCTGTGTTTATTTTCAGAATTGCACTTGTGTTACTGCCTTTGAAATAAAAGCCCACGTTATTTTCTCTGTGCATGAAACTTGAGAAGTGCCTTAATAAATTCATTATTCAGACTAAGAGTGCTGCATTCTTGGGATTCCTTTCCTTTTGTCTCCTCTTAGTTTGAGGTAGAGCAGAACACACATCCAGACACAGACCCACACAGGCACTCACACACCCACTCACACACCCACTTACACATTCACACAACCACTCACACGCCCACTCACACACCCATACAGCCACTCACACAGCCACTCACAGACCAACAAAACCACTACCAAACCCAGTCACTTACCCACACAGCCCCTCACACAGCCACTTACACACCGATCATACATTCGCACACCCACTTATACACCCACACAACCACTCACACACCCATACAGCCACTCACTCACAGACCCACAAAACCACTCTCACACACACTTACAGACTCACACAGCCACTCATACACCCACTCGCACACCCACTCACTCATCCCCTTAAACCCACACAACCACACACACCCATATGGCTACTAACACACCCATTCACAGACCCACAGTATAGGGTTGACTGCAAGTGGAGGGGTTGGCTGCAGGGCTTCACTTGGCAACCATTGCCATGCATGGTCAAAAGCCATGCGCCGCAGCTGCTGGATTAACATATGGTAATTAAATAGTACTTTATGTTAAAAAAAAACTACAAATTCACAGAAAAAAAAAAGATTTTTAGGGACGTAATAATTAGGAAAGAGGATTAAAAAACATTAGAAATTCACTGAAAACCCAAAGGTTACAGGGACAATACAGTTAGGTTCAGATTTTACACAAACAAAAACATAGCAATTCAGCAGTCATAGTTGTACTTATCTCGAGAAATTTTAACTTGTGCCCTAAGGTAACTATAACTTGTGGCCTTACCATGCACTGCTAATTACCCGACAAATGGCATCAGTCATGACATCTTCAATGACATCATTGATGATAATACTGCAACATTTGCAATAAAATTTTTGATAAGAAAACTGTGCATGGCAGGGGTGCACGTTATAGTTACCTTAGGGCACGAGTGATAGTCTTTTGAGATAAATATAACTATGCTGTATTTTTATGGTTTTGTGTGTGTAAAAACCTGAACATAATTATAACGTCCCTGTAATCTTGATTTTTACTGAATATATATATATATAATTGGGGTGAATAAGACAGAGTACTCAACAAATACTGGCATGGAGAGAGTGATACGTAAGCACTTGAACTGTAAAAGTCGATTCACAGTATATGTGATTGAATGTGCTTGTGGGTTGAAATATGTTGGCAGTACCATATGTGAGACTAAAAAGCGAATTTTAGAACATATTCGAGCAACTATCAATATAGATAGGAGCTATGCAACAGCGAGACATATGGAACAGAAACATGATAGCAAGTGGGAACTCATGACATTCTATGTAATTGATCAGGTACTAAAATCAGAACGCAGTGGTGACAGAGAAAAGAAATTGCGTCAACTAGAATCCAGACATATACTTGATATCCGATCTCTCACCCCGCTAGGTTTAAACCAGGATGAGGAGTTATTTGTACACCTATAAGAGTTGTCATAGCTCATAAGATGTTGCCATTCATTTATTTTATGTCATTTCCACCAATTGATAAGATGCTTTCTTTCCCGTTGTCATTTGTCAGATAGACATACAATTTTGGTGCTATCAATATAAATTGACTGAAGGAATAATACCCAAACATTAATTTTCTTCCATCAGAGGTGCAGGATTTAGCGAGGGCCTTGTTTAAAAGAAACTTTGGGGATTGTGCTATTGTAGGTAACATGCAATACATGAATATGAATCCAATGTGAATATAAATTAAAAACTAATGAGGGCCCCTATATTTTGTTAACACACCTCAGAAATTGTTTTGAAGTCTCCATTAGTCGCTGAAACAAGATTTTATGACATATATTTAAAAATAATTTGATTTAATGAAATGCTATAAACTACATATACCAGAATGCAATGTGGAACTCAGTGAAAAACACCTTGGATTGTAGTCAAAACACTGTTACAATTTGGTAAATATGTATATAGAAAAACGTTTAATTTTTCTTTGTTAAAGTATATATATTTAGTGATGTTATGGAGTAACTCTTGATAAGTGGTGTAACTTGAGTATTTTTTCTGTTACTTTGGAGTACTTTATTTTAAGCGCCGAAATTAGCACACAGGAAACACCTGTGAACAAGGTCTGGTGAGACCGAAACGCGTCAGGGGATTCCTGTTTGTTTGTTTATGATCTCACTAATGTATTAAAAGTTAAGGTATTTTTGGCACAACGACAGAGTGTGGTTTTCTCTTGCTAAAACAGAAAGAGAATCTTGTTTTTTGAAAATATGGTTGTCCTGCCTCAAACCAGCACCACCGGAGAATTAAGTGCGCCGTAACACGCAGATCAGGACATCTTTTCTTTCATACCTTTCAAATTGCGTGGGCAGCCACCATCTGCTAAGCCTTTTGTCTCAGAAACCGAAGGAATAAGAGCAAAACGGTAAGCGGAGAGAACAGAAATGCTGCTAATTTAAACAAAATGCACTCGTGTCTATTCAAGGGCTTGTCTTTTGTGAAAACCGAAGAAAATATATGAATGCGAAGTGTTGTTTGCAGTGTGAGAAGTCCTGAGGGAATTCTGAGCATATCGAAACTAAGCAAATTGTTGAAACTTTAATTGCCGTCTTAAGTTACAGAAAGGAGAGATTGGTATCTGTGCAAGTTTAACAGTTAAAACAACAGACACGTAGGTGCAAAAGCGGCTTCAGCTTTTCTCTATTCTTTGATGGTTTAAAAGGGAACCCCGACAAACACACATGGTAATGAGAATCCTTTGCTGTTGTCCAAAGGGGTGGTCGTGTGTGCACAGGATTTAAATTGAAAAGTGAAGTACATTAGTGGGATCTACAAGCAAAATAGAGTTGTTTTATGCACAATGGAGGAAAGAGAAGCTATACGAACTGCAACAGCTGCAGAGATTTTTAATGAGGCGACAAGTAGCTCAAACTTGAATGGCAAAAGTAGTGGAGTGGCGCAGAATCATGGTGGTGTGAAGATGAAATTACGTGAATGGGAGAAACTATCACGCAAAGAGATTAATAAATGGTGGGAACTTTTTACCCTGAAGAAATATGTTGAAGTGAACAGAATCCCAAGAGGCCTGCGAATTGGTATCATGCCCAGTCACCAAGATGCAAGCAGTGCACTGTTGGAAGAATGGGGTGCACATATCTTGGATTCATCAAAGGGATTAGTTTTGATATTAATCAAACATGTGGAAATAGCATTGAATAAAATTCAGATTGAATTGAAGGCTTTAGAACAAGAAATTGCGGGCATAAAATTAACTGAAGAAGAAAGTAAAATCAGGAGTGAAATGGCTTCAAAAATTCAACAACATGAGGAGACTGTGAAAACACGCAAACAAACTAAATTTCAAAGGGACAAAAGTGACTATGAAGAGGGGAGAATTTTCACCTTTGCAAGGAGATTTCAATATGCAAAGTTGAAGGAACAAATAGATGTATCCCAATTTGAAAAATCGGATAAATCAAGTAATGAATCAAGGTCAACTGATAATGAATCCAGTGAAGGAGAATCAACCTCAATAAATACACAGGGAGTAAAATGAACTTTGTTAAACGAGATGCGCCTCGCCCTCCAACAACAATCCAAAGATCAGCAAGTCAAAACAAGAGGGAGAGGAAGAGGACGAGGCGCAAAAGGAATAAATCCACACGAATGGGACAAAGAGGGAAGACAAAGAAAAACCAGGGCTCAAACAGCGGCAACTTTCAAGAGCTAAATATTATTAATCTTTCCACCTGAGAAATGTCCCAATCGGAGGAATCTGTCCTAAAAAAGGGGCTACAATTCTGTCCCTCTACAGATTTGGATTTAGTACAAACACGCATAGACTTTTATAAGTATATACGCAAAATCAAACTTGCCAAAACCTTTGCGGAAACTAAAATGAAAGAGAAAAATGATCCACCAACACAGGAGTATGACCTTACTGTGGGAGATAAAGAGACGTTGATGACTCTGGTGAATTTAGATCTGGGAAACAAACCATTGGAAGTTACTGAAATAGTTAAACCCCTTGGGGCGGGCCTGACAGATAAAAGACCACCTTCCAAGTTTTACCCAGCACTACCAGCAGGGAATAAAATAGATTTATTTGCGGAGATGGTCATTCATGATCTTTATAAAAAGAATTGGAATAAGAAAGAGGAGAACTTAACCATACCAGAGAAACAGGCGTTGCACAGACTTCAGATGGAACCAATGGTTGAAATCAAACCTGCGGACAAAGGTGGAAACATTGTAATACAAAATAAACAGGATTATGTGAAAGAAGCGATGCGGCAATTGTCGGATAAAACCTGTTATGCACTTGCTACTGGGAACCCAGTAATAAAACTGAAGGAGGAGATAAATTAGTGTATCTTAAGGTGGGAAGATCAAGGCCTCATTGATCAAGTAGAGGCAAAATATTTGTTAGTGGAACATCCTGTAACTCCAACAATATACTTCCTCCCTAAAATTAATAAAAATTTGCAACATCCACCAGGTAGACCTATAATATCAGCCAAAGCATCTCTATTAGAACCTATGTCAGAATACATAGATTTCTTTCTAGCACCCTTGGCAAGAAATTTGAACTCCTATTTACGTGATACAGGAGACTTACTGTTACAATTGGAAGGGATACCTTGGCAGGACACCTATAAATTAGTAACAATGGATGTAGTTTCGCTGTACACGAATATTGAACATCAAATAGGAATCCAGGCATGCAAATTCTTTCTCAACCAAAGAAATATACGTTTTTATCAACACAATGAGATGCTTCTGGAAATGATTAACATTTGTCTAACAAATAATTATTTTTTGTTTAACCAACAACTGTATCTGCAAATTAAGGGCACGGCAATGGGTTTTTCTTTTTCTCCCAATTTTGCGAATCTGACGATGGGATGGTTTGAACAACGAATAGCTTGGGCAGAAGAAAACGAGATTTACCAACAAAAAGTAGTGACTTGGTTGAGGTTTATTGATGACCTTTTTCTTATCTGGGATGGTACTGAGTCAGAATTTGATGAATACTTTAAGATCTTGAACTCTAATGTAGCCAAACTTAATTTCACCTACGACATCAGTGCAACACGTGTGACATTTCTAGATACAGAAATTTATGTTAAAGAGGGGACAATTCAGACTTCATTGCACAGGAAAATAACAGCTACGAACTCCATATTACATGCTAACAGTTTTCCCCCACCACGAACAAAGTGGAACATTCCCTATGGTGAATTTCTACGAATAAAGAAAATCTGCTCAGAGCCGGAAGAGTGTGAGAAGCACTTGAAATTAGCGGAGGAGAGATTCCTGACAAGACAATATCCGAAAAAGTGTTTAGCTCTGGCACAGAAACGTGTGAAACAATCATCAAGAAAACAACTAATTCATGGAGGAAACCAAGCCATTAAACATGCCAAACAACAACAGCTGAGGTTCATAACAACATACTCACAGAGTGCTACACAAGTTCGTAAAATCTTGGAAAACCATTGGGCAATTTTACAAATGGACCCAATAGTGGGGGAAATCATGGGACAATACCCATTAATGACTTTCAGAAGAACAGCAAACTTAAGGGATAAATTAACGCACAGCCATTTCCAAACTACAAAAGCAAACTGGTTACAGAAAACTGGCTTTTGGAAGTGCAGCAGCTGTAAGGCATGTAAAATTGGGGTGAATAAGAAAGAGTACTCAACAAATACTGGCATGGAGAGAGTGATACGTCAGCACTTGAACTGTAAAAGTCGATTCACAGTATATGTGATTGAATGTCCTTGTGGGTTGAAATATGTTGGCAGTACCATATGTGAGACTAAAAAGCGAATTTTAGAACATATTCGAGCAACTATCAATATAGATAGGAGCTATGCAACAGCGAGACATATGGAACAGAAACATGATAGCAAGTGGGAACTCATGACATTCTATGTAATTGATCAGGTACTAAAATCAGAACGCGGTGGTGACAGAGAAAAGAAATTGCGTCAACTAGAATCCAGACATATACTTGATATCCGATCTCTCACCCCGCTAGGTTTAAACCAGGATGAGGAGTTATTTGTACACCTATAAGAGTTGTCATAGCTCATAAGATGTTGCCATTCATTTATTTTATGTCATTTCCACCAATTGATAAGATGCTTTCTTTCCCGTTGTCATTTGTCAGATAGACATACAATTTTGGTGCTATCAATATAAATTGACTGAAGGAATAATACCCAAACATTAATTTTCTTCCATCAGAGGTGCAGGATTTAGCGAGGGCCTTGTTTAAAAGAAACTTTGGGGATTGTGCTATTGTAGGTAACATGCAATACATGAATATGAATCCAATGTGAATATAAATTAAAAACTAATGAGGGCCCCTATATTTTGTTAACACACCTCAGAAATTGTTTTGAAGTCTCCATTAGTCGCTGAAACAAGATTTTATGACATATATTTAAAAATAATTTGATTTAATGAAATGCTATAAACTACATATACCAGAATGCAATGTGGAACTCAGTGAAAAACACCTTGGATTGTAGTCAAAACACTGTTACAATTTGGTAAATATGTATATAGAAAAACGTTTAATTTTTCTTTGTTAAAGTATATATATTTAGTGATGTGATGGAGTAACTCTTGATAAGTGGTGTAACTTGAGTATTTTTTCTGTTACTTTGGAGTACTTTATTTTAAGCGCCGAAATTAGCACACAGGAAACACCTGTGAACAAGGTCTGGTGAGACCGAAACGCGTCAGGGGATTCCTGTTTGTTTGTTTATGATCTCACTAATGTATTAAAAGTTAAGGTATTTTTGGCACAACGACAGAGTGCGGTTTTCTCTTGCTAAAACAGAAAGAGAATCTTGTTTTTTGAAAATATGGTTGTCCTGCCTCAAACCAGCACCACCGGAGAATTAAGTGCGCCGTAACACGCAGATCAGGACATCTTTTCTTTCATATACACATATATGTATATATTTTATTTTGTGTGTGATTATATATTTACTGTATATATATATATATATGTATATATATATATTTGTGTGTGTGATTATATATATATATATATATATATATATACAAATATGTACATATACACATATATTATTATATGTATGTATATATACATACATATATGTGTGTGTGTGTGTACATATACATTATATTTTATAATATATATATATATATATATACATGTATATATATATATATATATATATATATATATTCACTAAAAAAACAAAGGTTACAGGGACGTTATTGTTAGGTTCTGCATTTACTACTACAAAACCATAGAACTACAGCAGCTATACTAACCTAAGCTAACTATAACTTATGCCCCGTAATGCACTGCTTATGACCTCACGTTACATCACTCATGAAATGGTTAATACATCAGTGATGACATCTCAAATGACATCACTGATGACATCATTCAGTAAGTGTTAGTGGTTGTAAAGATGTGTAAGTGGGTATCTGAGTGGCTGAATGGGTGAGGGAGTGGTTGAGTCAGTTCCTGCATGGGAGAATAAGTAGATGTGTAAGTAGGTGTATCAGTATGTGACTGGGTTTTTGGATGGTTGCATTGGTTATGTGCATGGGTGTATGAGTAATTGTACAGTTGAGTGGGTGTGTGCATGCTTCTATGTGTGAATGACTAGGTGTGTAAGTGACTCTATCAGTGAGTGACATGGTGACTCAGTGAGTGCATGGATGAGTAAGTCGATTTATGAGTAGGTGTATGCATAACTGAGTGGCTGTGTGAGTGACTGTATGGAATACTGAGTGAATATGTGGGTAGCTGTATCGTTGAGCGAGTGGGTATGTGAGTTGCTCTATGGTAAGTGAGTGGTTGAGTCAGGTCTTGTATGGTAGAGTAACTGGATTTATAAGTACCTGTATTGATTTGTAAGTTGATACATTTAGTGTGGTAGTGGGTTTGTAATTGGCTGTAGAAGTGAGTAAGTGGATGTGAGTGACTCTATAGGGAAGTGAGTGAGTCAGTGAGTGTATTGGTTAGTGAGTACATGTATGTGTGCCTATATGCATAAGTGAGTGTTTTTCTTAGTGACTGTATGGGATAGTGATAGGGTCTGGATTTGTGAGTAGCTCTATCTGTGAGTGACTTGGTATGTGAATGCCGGCATGAGTGATTGAGTAGCTGTATTAGTGGCTATGTGGGTGCGTAAGTGGGTATGTCAGTGGTTGTATAGGTGTATAAGTGAGCATGTGAGTAGTTGTATAGGTCTACAAGATAGTATGTAAGTAGTTATATAGATATCTTAATAGATGAGTGATGCTGATGTATGTGTGTGAGTGGATGTGTCAGTGTATGTGTCAATGTGTTAGTAGTTTTGTGGGTGGGTGAATATGTATGTTTGTATTTGTGTATGACTCCATGTGTATGATCTTGTATGGGGTGTGAGTGGATGTGTGAGTAGCTCAGTGGATGATGTAATCAGTGATGTGATCAGTGATGTCATTTGAGATGTCATCAGCGATGTCCCTGACCATATCATGAGTGTTGTAATATGTGAGGCCTTAAGTAGTGCATTACGGGGGCATAAGTTATACTTAGCTTAGGTAACTATGATGGCTGAATTTCCATGGTTGTGTACGAGTAAATTCAAAACCTAACTATAACATCCCTGTAACCTTTGTTTTTTCAGTTAATTTCTAGGGGTTTTAAACTTCTTTTTCCTAACTATAACATCCCTGTAACCTTTGGGTTTTTCAGTGAATTTCTATGTTTTTTGATTTTATTGCTTAACTATGATGTGCCTATAACCTTTGTTTTTTTCAGTGAATTTCAATGTTTGTTTTAACGTGCATCATTCAGGTGTAGCCTTCTCCTGTCTGCTTCTACTGCTTCACTTTAGAATGGTTAGAGTGTGGATTATTGGGCACAGCTATGTGTTTTGGGCTAAGGAGGCTGCTAGAAATAGTAGAATTGACAGGGAACTGGGTTTGCCTAATATGGACATTAAGTGGATTGGTCAGAGAGGGTTAAAATGTAATCGATTGCTGCCTTTGGTTAGAAGCATTACATATTACCAACACCCTGACCTCATGATTGTGCACTGTGGTGGTAATGACCTGGGCACACTGAGACTGGGGTAGGAGTAGAAATCCTAATGAAAGATACCTTTGCACAATTGATGAAACCTTTCCCTCACACTGTCTTGGTATACTCCAACATATGCCAAAGACAGAAATAGAACTGGTCTACCCAATTCTGCCCACAGATTGACAAAGCCAGGCAACATGTTAATAAAACTGTTTCTGCATTTCTCAGGGACCATAACATGGGTTGTATATGCAACAATCACCCACACTTTTACATGACTGGTGTATGTATAGAAGTGATGGTGTGCACTTTACAGACGAAGGCTACAGAGTTTTTCTTTCAGACTTGAAACTTTGCATCCCTTCTTACGTGTAACTATCACATACTAAAAATGAGCACAAAGGCTCTTCTTAGGGCGACCCTGTTGCCCAAAATACACACCAACCCATTCAAAATTCATATCTAAATATATGCAATTTCCAATAACAGATACCCAAAATTACTTTTATAATAAGTCAACAAACATATCTATGAGTATGTGTCTAACTCCATATATACAATTTTAAATCAATCATTCAGAGGTCTAAAAACAGGTGCAAGAGTGTGTGAGTGGCCCTGAGAATGGGTGCATAAGAGTGTCATTGGGTCTGTGATTGGCTGTATGAGGATGTGAGTGCGTCTCTGTATAGGTGGATTGGGCTCACCTTAGGTCTGCAAATGGGTGTATCAGGTTGTGAATGAATCTATGAATGGGTGCATGAGGGTGTGTCTGGATCTGTGAATGGGTGCATGAGGGTGTTACTGGGTCTCTCAAAGGTTGCACAAGTGACTGAATAGATCTGTAAATAGGTGCATAAGGGTCTGAATGGATATGTGAATGGGTGCATGAAGGTATGACTAGGCCTGTGAGTGGGTGTGTCAGGGTGTGAATGTATCAGTGAATGGGTGCATGAGGGTGTGACTTGGTCTATGAAAGGGTTACAACTGTAAGTGGGTCTTCAAATGGGTGCATCAGGGTGTGAATGGAGCTATGAATGGGTGCATAAGGGTGTGTCTGGGTCTGTGAATGGGTGCATGAGGGTGTTACTGGGTCTCTCAAAGGTTGCAGAAGTGTCTGAATAGATCTGTAAATAGGTGCATAAGGGTCTGAATGGATATGTGAATGGGTGCATGAAGGTATGACTAGGCCTGTGAGTGGGTGTGTCAGGGTGTGAATGTATCAGTGAATGGGTGCATGAGGGTGTGACTTGGTCTATGAAAGGGTTACAACTGTAAGTGGGTCTTCAAATGGGTGCATCAGGGTGTGAATGGAGCTATGAATGGGTGCATAAGGGTGTGTCTGGGTCTGCAAATGCGTGCTTGAGGGTGTTACTGAGTGTCAAAGGGTGCACAAGTGTCTCAGTACATCTATAAATAGGTGAATAGAGGTCTGAGTGGATATGTGAATAAGCATGGGAGGATATGACTAGGTCTGTGATTGCGTGCATGAGAGTGTGACTAGGTCTGCAAATGGGTATATGAGGGCGTGAGTAAGTCTATGTATGGATGCATCAGGCTCAGCCTAGGTCTGCAAATTGGTGAATCAGGGTATGAGTGGATCTGTGAATGGTGCATGAGGGTCTGTCTGGGTCTGCAAATGTGTGCATGGGGGTATATCTGGCTCTCTGAAAGGGTGGACAAGTGTCTGAGTTGAGCTGTAAATAGGTGTATAAGAGTCTGAGTGGATATATGAATGGGTACATGAGTGTATGACTAGGTCTGCAGATGGGTGCAGCAGGGTGTCTGTGGATATGTGAATGGGTACATAAGGGCATGACTAGGTCTCTGACTGGGTGCAAGAGAGTGTCACTGGCTCTGCGAATGGGTGCATGACAGAGTGACTGTGCCTGTGATTGGGTGCGTAACAGTATGACTGGGCCTACGAACGGGTGTGTGAAAGTACGACTGGCTTTGTGAATGGGTGTATAAGCGCATGGGTGGGTCTGTGTGTGGGTGGATCAGACTCAGCCTAGGTCTGTGAATGGGTGCATCAGGATGTGAGTGGATCTATGAATGGGTGCAAGAGAGTGTGTCTGTATCTGCGAATGGGTGCATGTCGGTATATCTTGGTCTCTGAAAGGGTGCACAAGTGTCTGAGTTGAGGTGTAAATAGGTGCATAAGAGTCTGAGCGGATATGTGAATGGGTGCATGAGGGTATGACTAGGTCTGTGAATGGATGCGTCAGGGTGTCTGTGGATATGTGAATGGGTGTATGAGGGTATGACTTGGTCTCTGATTGGGTGCATGAAAGTGTGACTGGGTCGGCAAATGGGTGCATGGGAGCATGACTGGGTTTGTGATTGGGTGTGTGAGAGTGTGACTGGGTCTATGAATGGATGCATAAAGGTGTGACTGGGTCTGGGAATGGGTGTATGAGTGCGTGAGTGAGTCTCTGTATGGGTGCATCAGGCTCAGCCTACATCTGTGAATAGGTGCATCAGGTTGTGTGTGGATCTATGAATGGGTGCATGAGGGTGTGTCTGGGTCTGCGAATGGGTGCATGAGGGAGTTACTGGGGGGTCTGAAAGAGTGCCCAAGTGTCTGAGTAGATGTGTAAATAGGTACATAACAGTCTGAGTGGATATGCGAATGGGTGCATAGGAGTATGACTAGGTCTGTGAATGGGTGCTTAGGGTATGAGTGGTTCTGTGAATGGGTGAATGAGGGTGTGACTGGGTCTGTGATTGGATGCATGAGAATGTGACAGGGTTTGTGATTGGGTGCATGAAAGTTTGACTGTGTCTACGAATGGGTGTGTGAGAGTATGACTGGCTGTGTGAATGGGTGTATGAGTGTGTGAAAGAGTCTGTTTATGGGTGCATCAGCCTCCGCCTAGGTCTGCGAATTGATGCATCAAGGTGTCAATTAATCTATGAATGGGTGCATGAGGGGTCTCTGCAAATGGGTGCATGTGGGTGTTACTAGGCCTCTGAAAGGGTGCACAAGTGTCTGAGTAAAGCTGTAAATAGGTGCATAAGCGTCCGAGTGGATATGGGAATGGATGCATGAGGATATGACTAGGTCTGCGAATGGATGCTTCAGGGTGTCGGTGGATACGTGAACGAGTGCATGAGGGTATGACCAGGTCTCAGATTTGGTGCATGAGAGTGTACCTGGGTCTGTGAATGGGTGCATGAGAGTGTGACTGGGTCTATAATTGGGTGAGTGTGAGTGTGATTGGGTCTACGAATGGGTGCCTCAAGGTGTGACTGGGTCTGCGAATGGGTGTATGAGGGCGTGAGTGGGTCTTGGTATGGGTGCATTGGGCTCAGCCTAGATCTGCGAATGGGTGCATCAGTGTGTGAGTTGATCTATGAATAGGTGCATGAGGGTGTGTCTGGGTCTGCGAATGGGGGCATGAGAGCATGAGTGGGTCTGTGATTGGGTGTATGAGAGTTTGATTGTGTCTTCAAATGGGTGTGTGAGAGTATGGCTGGCTTTGTGAATGGGTGTATGAGGGAGTGAGTGGGTCGGTGTATGGCTGCATCGCCTCAGCCTAGGTCTGCGAATAGGCATCAGGGTGTGAGTGAATCTATAAATGGGTGCAAGAGGGTGCCTCTTGGTTTGTGAATGGGTGCATGAGGGTGTTACTCGGTCTGTGAAAGGGTGAACAAGTGTCAGTGCAAATGGGTGCATCAAGGTGTGAGTAGATATATGAATGGGTGCATAACATTGTGTCTGGGTCTGAGAATGGGTGCATGAGGGTGTTACTGGGTATCTGAAAGAGTGCACGAGTGTCTGAGTATATGTGTAAATAGGTGCATAGTGGTCTGAGTGGATATGTGAATAGGTGCGTGAGAGTATGACTAGGTCTGTGAATGGGTGAATCAGGGTCTGAATGGATCTGTGAATGGGTGCATGAGAGTGTGACTGGGTCTGTGATTGGGTGTGTGAGATTTTGACTGTGTACAAATGGGTGCATGAGAGTGTGGCTGGCTCTGTGAATGGGTGGTTGAGGTTATAACTAGGTCTGCAAATGGGTGCATCAGGATGTGAGTAGATTTTTGAAGGGGTGATTTAGTTTCTGATTGCCACTATAAGTGAGTGAAATAGCGTTTGAATGACTGTAATTTTTTGTTGTTGTCGCCGATATTTACGTAGGTGTTGCGATGTTACACGGAGGGGCTGCGCTGAGCATCGCCATGTATTCGTGAATATCATGAGCCATGAAAAAAATGATTTTAAGGTCCTAACTGGACCACCATAGTCTCCCATATAACAGCTTGGGGTCAGGGTAATTCCACCCTGACCCCTTATGCCACTTTCCATGTCAAATTTCAGCTCCAGAGACCGTAACCTGTTCCCTAGATGGCGGCTGCAACTTTCTAGTCAGGTTGCCTCCACCCAATCACAGCATCCGTTTTGTCACGTGCATTCGCGAATAAGTCACAACTGTCACAAAAACGTCACAATCTCAGACACACAAATTTGTTTTCCCTTCAATATCTCCTAAACTACCTGACAGATTTCCACCAAATAAGAAAAAGTGCAATCTGCGTACCGGAAGCTAACTTTCTGCCAAATTTGGTGTAATTCTGTCAAGTGGTTCAGCCTGTAGTCGTGTTGAAATGTCTTGTGAGAATTAACATGAGAAACACGACTTTTTTGACCCCCCCTTTTCCTTGGCCCCACTTGACGGATCACCCCGAAACTTTCCCTGCACATCAAGAATTACCGTGCACTTTTTGTGGGAAATTTTGTGAAGATTCGTCAAACAATGCCAATGATATAGGCAAAACAAAAAATGATTTTTTTTCTATAGAAACATGGTCCTAACTATTACTACCTAGTGGCAAATGCCACTACGTAATACATGTATCTATATCATAGTTTCCAACTGTTTCTTTTTTTCTCTCCAAATACTAACCCTTTGTTCTTACTCATATTTATTTTTCGGTTTTCTTTAACACCATTTTCTAATGCAGACAGTTGTTTTTACACACCATTGGGAATTTAATGAATATCAACGAGGTAGAATTTGTGGACATTTCACCACGAGACAAACACCAAAATACTCTCAGTGTCAATGTTTCCACCGCAGTGAGTTCTGTTTTTGTTTCTTTTTTGATGGGAGTCCTAACCTCTCCCCTCCTCCTCACTCTGCCCATGGACGTTTCTCCATCTACAACTGCAGAGCTGTTTTATAAGGTGCTGCAGTGCTGGTGGCGAAATTTGTACCGGCAATAAAAACACAGCACAAAGTCAGCGTACCATCAGGGAGTAACTAGGCGTATTATCGCGCAGTACACCTAGTGGTAATGAACGACTGTCTTCGTGAACCTGGGTTTGAATTGGCCAATAATAGTGAGAGATGGGCCATGGTACACTTTCTATAGGAGGTGTGGCTCCCTGCTGAGATTCCACAGTGACTAAAAACGTTCTAAGCGTCTGGAGGGTTGCAACAAAGAGTATTGGTTGGTAGAAGAACTGACAAAAATAATGTCCACTGTGGGTGGGAACAATTATGCCATATGTTCAGGCCCTCATAGGATTTTAAGAGTTTTGTCGTACTGGGGATTTCTATTCTGGGAGACATTGTTTAAAGTAACACTGTTAAGGCATTCTCTTACCTTCAAGAAGAATTTTGGTAGCTAGATACCCAGTTCTTCAGATTCCTATAAGTACGACATGCATTGCCTGTACTTCTTACAGTGATAGAGGACATCTCACGATTTTGTCCAACGGAGGTGTAGGTTACCATGACCCCTCATTCAAACAAGGATATCGTCACAATATAAACAAGAATTTGCAATACAATGGGTCTCACATTTGCTCAAGTTAAAGCTATTAGCATTGTAAATTCCTAAGTGGAGTTGTCTTGCCACTTAAATTGAAAATGAAAGTAAAACAGTTGATATATGCGAGCCAAACCAAAGCACCACGGCTGCCATGAGCATGAACGCGAAGGAGAGACACAAAAAGAAGAAGAAGTTCGCTTCCAGTCAAACGTATCAGCAGTCATTCAATTATCCATGTAATAGGGTCAGTCTGCAAGACGGTAACAAAACCACCCTAAGGAGGGACAAATGTAAAGCATTTACCAATGATAACAAAGGATTTTTGAAAGACAAGCCCACGAACGAGTGAAAGTGATGGGCGTGCGTTGGGTGTGGTTAAAAGGCCACAATTCTTACAACAGGTCAAAGCTCTTGTGTGCTCGACCTAAAAACTTTGGTTACATACACACCAGACTACTTTCAGAATCTGATGTCAAGACTGGAGGCAGATGTTGGCCCAATGGGCATATAGAGTGACTGAAAACCTGCTCTAATGGCCCCATGGGAGGTGAAGATTTCTGCTTGCTACAGATGTATTCAATTTAAATACTTACATCACATATATGACACTAGGGGTAAACTGTGGTGAATAGAGAGAGAGAGTACTCACAAGCACTTGAGGTGCAGGGAGGGTAAAAGAGATTTTTTACATTCAATTTGGAATTACCTGAACCTGAGGCTGTGTTTTTAGGGCAGAAATAACTGGTGTTGATATCGAATGGACAACTCAAGTAACCTTATTAATTATCCTATGTGACCTAGATACCAATAGGTAAATGAAGCTATTTGTGGGGCGAGGTGTCAGTTTTTAAAAGGGATATAGCACAGACCTGAAGAGCAGTAGCTGCCTCCCCTCTATCAAAGTGGAGGGTTGGGTTAAATTCCTGCAGTTACTACAAAAACAAGTTTGAGTTACACAGTTGTCTACGGAAACACAACCATTTCTGGGGAGATGGGCTGGGCACTACAACTCTGGTAGATTGGACACATTCCATGGCTCCTAAGGAAAGAAAGTTAAATACTGTAATTAGCGTAATGAGAATGATGATACTGACGTCTTCAGAAGTCTTAATTTGAGATGTGAATTATTCTGTTTACTGAAGTTTTAAATAACATTAAGACATGTCACTAAAACTCTCTATCAGTTCATCTGCCTAAAGTAATACATTTCTATGCGTATTAATAATTTTAGTAGGAAAGGCATCTGCATGAGATAACTAAGCTGGAAGCTCAGCAATGAGCAGGGAAAATAATAAGGAGGCCAGAACACAGTCCTGTATGAGGCCACGTTTAGTTTATGGTAGTTTTATAGCATTCATTGTTTGATAGACTAGGGACCTTGTGCAATTGAGCATGAATCATGGTTTGGTCAGTGTTCAAGCTTAAATAGGCTTTGCTTGCCACCTGCATAATTTAACAATTATGGTTGAAGGAGGAAATAAGGTTCAGTAGGGGGATAAGGTAAATATTGAAAAGGAGAGATGCAATGGCAGAGGCTTGACGAGTAATTGACCGGTGCTGAGGAAAGGGATGAAAAAAGATGAATAATGATCTGTAAAGTATCGAGTTCCTTCAGTACAGTTCCTTGTGCTCCAATATTATCAAGTCTCTATAAATGAGAGTACTGCTATATTTGTGACTCTCTTCTGACCACTGCTAACCAGAAATAGCGTTGCTGCAATTGTTGTGGAGCAATGGAGAGCGAGGCAGTAGTACAGAATCTGGTGGGTGGGTGAAAAGTAATGCAGGTGTGCTAACTAAACAGCAAGAAGTCATTAGCGAGGAGGCCTGCTGCGTCGTTGGGATGGTCCTGTGGTAACAGTTGATCTCAGATATTCTGCCTGGAAAGCCATTTTTCCTCTGATCTCCTCTAGCAGGCTTGTTCTTTGCATGGACGACATTTGGGGTTCCCATGTTCACAAATGTGGCTCCTAGTACTGTCAATGTGACCCCTGGCACTTCCCTTGCAGCACCGTAATCAACAAAATAGGGGCAGTGTGCCCTGCAAAATGCTCTAGAGTTTCAGATAAAAGCCAGGGGCGAAACGCAATCCCCTGGAAAGCAAGGGGGCCCACAATCTCCATGGGGGGCCTCATTCAGCCCAAGATCAATTAATATCTGTAAGATGTAGGAGACTCGGAGGTACCTCATCACATTCTGCAGGGGGCCCTAACATATTGTGTTATGCCACTGACAACAGCTGATGCTGGTGGCAGCACCTTTGAGACTGCAGCAGCTGTAGACTGCAATTGTTACAACTCAGCCTGATCAGCCAAGGTGTCTCCTAGCAACACAACACTGGTGCTGTATTCCATCCTGCATGGCCCAGGAAAAAGAATTGTGTCATGAAGTGTTCCACTGCGGCCAAAACACTTCTTTTTCTTGTAGGCAACCTATTTCAATGACACATTCTAGCACACAGTCACAGTGAGTTATTATTTGCACCTGAGAAGTTTGCTTTGCTGCTGCTGCAGCACTCTACAGGGTATATTTACTAACATTTTGTGTCGATTTTGGATTACAAAAGGAAACCTGTGATCATTACTGCATTGTTTCTTTGAAGCTCTATGTCAGGACTGGAGGCGAGGATTATGGTAATCCTTCTTCACTTTATTTAAACAGCAGTCTTAATAAACAAACTGCTTTTCCCAAGAAACTATTAGGGAAAGAGACAAAAACATTACAACCAATCAGTAAAAAATTCATGCTATATAGTCCATTATCAATGTTTATGCCCCCTCTTTCTTCACTGCTTAACAGCCATGAATTGATTGCCTTTCATTGTCTCGTCAATGCGTTGTACTGTTTGTTGCCTTTAATATGGTTGTATAATAATGCTCTGCTGAATTGAGTGCTTACTAACGTTTCCTCGTTCAGCCGACCGCGGGAGCGTGTTTCAGTGCTCCTCACATGGCTTCATTCTGTTGTTAGAGGCCACGTGTGTGCGGTTCTGCACACTAGCCTCCGGAGGGCGCTCGGTGACGAGCAAGACGCTCTCAAACATCGTGCACAGTATCCTGTTGTGTACAGGGACGTCGCCTGGCATCACGGAGTCATCGGCATGCAGCGCGTTTTCCCTAGCAGCCTAGAAGCCTCTACCCCCCGTACAGGGTCAGTATTTGGAGCGCTGCCACCGTAGACTCTATTCTCACAGCGGTGGCCACCATGCCCAGGGAGTTGGATAGGTAGAAACTGACCCCGTACATACCATTTTAAGTGCAAGGGCCTGTAGGTGTTGAGGCCTTGCCAGTTCTTTGTTTGGGGGCTTGTTGAAGTCAATAGGAGAGAGGCCCCAGTTGCAGGAGGTGATCACGTATCCATATTAGGGTTTCCCAGCCTGCTTGTGTCTTACAGGGACTCTTTAAAAAATAATTCTAAGCCGTCCAGCACAGCTGGGACCAGTCCAGACTCTCACCCCCTCTGAATTTATAGGGTTCAGTCCCATTTCGAGAGTCTCTGGCTCTCCTTTTAGCTAGGTTTCCTGGCGCCTTAAAGAGTCAATCATGCAGGACGCAGTTCGTTGATGATCAGTTTTGTGAGGTTTTCGTCTACCTCCATACAGGAGGCTGTATTGCTGGCCTTGGCGCCACTAGAACATAAAATTGAGAAGCTGGCTGAAGCTTAGCAAAGCAAATTCCAGCGGCAAGCATCTGAGCACCCTGCAGATCAGCCTCCTTCGAGTGCCCAAAAGGCTTTCCTGCATGCGAATCCTCAGAACCCAGTCAGAGCCCTTAGTTCTGCCTCCATCCTCTCCCTTGAGGGATGACAAGTCACAGTGCGATTCAGGTAGGAACCAGGACCGTTCCAGGCCTTGGCCTCCTTCCACAGATTAATCTTCTACTTCTAATGTTCCTTTGGCAGCCTCCGACTCCCTGGTGGTGGATATGATGGATCTAGATGAACTAGCATTAATGTTCTTTATGATTATTGGATGCCAAAGTATCAAGATCGAGAAATTATGCATTCATGACTTTATTCTGATTACCAAACAACTACATAGCACCACTTAATTTAAAGTGTTTTTAGTCATAAAGTGCTAAGCATAGAAGACAATAACATACATTTAGGGATAAAACATGATGGGCAACTTTTATCATCTGGTCAACTATAAAATCATGTACAAGGATGTGGCTTAAGCTTCGCTCTGTGATAATGGAGGGCTTCATTTACTAGTTACCTTGATAGGCATTAGTATGCACTGACATATATGGCCTTTACAATTATAGAGTGCCAAAATACCAGAATCAGTGAGTGATACCTTTATAACTTCACTCTGGTTACTAGCCCTCAGTCAAGAACATACTTGATATACAAAACCTCTATAGACCGAGAGTGCCTAAGTGGGGTAAACAATAAAGCTAAGTTAAAATTCAGTGCATGCTTATGCGAGTAAGACAGAGCATATTATTATTATCATCTGACCACTTGTAAAATATTTGTGCACAAATACTACTCTACTCCATTGTAACACAGTTGGGAACTTCCATTAGGATCTATCAGGAGCAAGGAGATCCAAAGTCAATAAGTCATGTTGTTACAGGCGCTTAGCCATCTGTGATTATTTTGCTGTTACAATGCTGTTCACATAGGAACAAAGCGAGATATATAACTTTCAACTTCATATCTATCTCAGAACGCAATCTCTGATACCTAGGTTTTAGAAGTTTCGAGCAATTGTTTAACAACTGTTCAAGTCCCTCACAAATAGGCTGACACATTATACAAGATGTCCTCCCTATCTACTCTGTTACATAATGCAATTGCGTCTTTCATACTAACTGCCTCATATAGCTCAAAGAGAAGGTAGAGCCACTTAGTTCAAGTTGTGGAATATTTTGTGCAAAACAATAGCAGGTGAGTGATAGTGTTCCCCCCCAACAAAGCAGCTACATAATGATTCCTTCTCTCTTACTCTCATTACGAGCTTGGCGGTCGGACCACCATGCTGGCGGTCCTAAAAAGACTGCCATGTTGGCGGTCTTTCAGACCACCCTATTACAGGTTATACAGGCAGGACCACTGACCACCAACCAAAAGAGGCAGACCGCACCGGCACGGAGGCACGGAAGTAGGTGGTCCGACCTCCAGCCTCAACAGCACAGAGACCAACCACTGACCGTATTACAAGTCCAGAGTCGCAGTGGCGGGCACCCATGGTAGTCAGCCAACAGTGGTCCAAACCACAGTGATCCACGGTCACCAAAGTAATACATGACGGCACATTGGATGGATTTGTAAACAACACTTCTGGCACACATTGCCACACTGAACACATCCACAAAGAACACTATAAAACACACCCCATCACACACCACAATCCTTTGCATTACCAACACAACACACAGAAGCCAGAGCTAATTATTCAACACAGCAGCACAGATATTAAGCACCACTTTCTTCTCACGATCTCTTTTCACACCAGCACACACCTTTGTTCAGTCACACCCTTTTGCACTCCGCCTCTTTAGTAAGTCACTGTCACATTTCTTTTCAAATTCCACCATGTCACGTTCTAAAAATCCACATTTTTCTGAGGATGAGTTAAGGGTCATGGTGGATGAAATCATAAGATTAAAGCTACAATTGTTTGGCACACAAGTCCTGCATATTCCTTTCAGTAGGAAAATGGAAATGTGGAATAGGATAGTCAACAGAGCCAATGCTGTTGGCACCACTATGCATACCATGGAGGACATCAGGAAGAGGTGGAATCACCTCAGGGGCAGGTCCGTTCCCCGATCTCCAGGCACTAGGTGCAAGCCAAGAAGACTGGCAGTGGTCTACCCCGGGCCCCATTTCATCTCTTTCCCTGGGAGGAGAAGGTCTTGGCCATTCTTCATCCTGAGGGCTTGATGGGAATACCTGGGGGAGTGGAGTCTGTCAAGTTACAACACTAAAAATGTCACCAAAATGCAATGTCATACATGCCCTGAGCTCACCTTTTGCCACCTTTACCGTCACTTTACTTACTGACCTAGCGTACACTTGTCCAAAGACCCATGTTTGGTAACTCACAATTGAAGTGTACTCACCTGGGGGGAGAACATTTGTGCATAGTGTGTGTACTACAGGGAGTTACATGAATACAACTCCCAGCAGGCACTGTTTTACAACTCCAAACACCAGACCAGTGTTTCCTTCTCCAAATACCCTTGTTTGTTAACTCCCAATTGAAGTGTACTCACCTGGGAGGAAAACATGTTTATAGTGTGTGTTGTATAGGGACTTACAACTCCCAGCAGGCACTGTTACTGTTACTCAAACCACCAGCACAGTGTTTCCTTCTCCAAATACCCTTGTTTGTTAACTCTCAATTGAAGTTTACACACCTTGGAGGATAGCATTTGTATAGTGTGTGTACTAGAGTGACTTGCCCATATACCCCTGTTTGTCAACTCACAAATGAAGTATGATCACCAGGGAAGATACCATTTGTATAGTGTGTGTAGTACAGGGAGTTACATGACTGCTAAAGCCAGGAGGAACTGTTAAAGTTACTCCACTCAGCCAGACCCGTGTCGTCTTCTCCAAAGACCCCTGTGTGGTAACTCACTCAAGAAGTATACTCTCCTCAGAGGATAACATCTGTATAGTGTGTGTAGTAGAGAGAGTGACATGACTGCATCTCACAGAAGGATCTGTTAGTGTCACTCCAAACAACAGTTCAGTGTTCTCTTCTCCAAATACCCTGGTTTGGTAACTCACAAATGAGGTGTGCTCACCTGGGGAGGATAACATTTATCAAGAGTGTGAAGTACAGAGAGTGACATGACTGCTAAGGCCAGGGGGCACTGTTTGAGTAACCCCAAACACTTCCACAGTGTTCTCTTTTCCAAATACCCGTTCGACATCTCACAAATGAAGTTTACTCACCGAGGGGATAACATTTGACAGGTATTGGGGAGTAGTGAGAGTGACCTGACTGCAACTCCCAGGAGGCACTGTGTCTCCACCTCCAACCACCTGACCAGTGTCCACTTGTCCAAAAACCCTTTTTTGGTAACTCTCAATTGAAGTGTACTCATCTGAGAGGATACCATTCGTATAATGTGTGTAGCAGAGGGAGTGATCTGACTGCAACTCCCAAGAGGCCCTGTTTTACCAACTCCAAAGAACAGTCCAGTGTTCAATTCTCCAAATACCCTCCTTTATGAACTCACCAATCAAGTGTACTCACCTGTGGGATGACAGTTATTAAGTGTATGAAGTAAAGCGAGTAACAACTGCTAACGCCAAGAGGCTCGGTCTCTCCACTCCAAACACAAGCCCAGTGTTCTCATGCCAAAATACCCCTGTGTCTTAACTCTCATATAAAGTTTACTCATCTGGGAGGATAACATCTGTAAGGTGGTTGGAAGTAGAGGGAGGAGTGACTGGAATGCAAAACCCAGTAGGCCCTGTGTCCCTAACTCCAAACACAAAAACAATGTTCACTTGCCCAATTCCATCTATTTATGAAATCTCAATTGAAGTTCACTCACCTGGGAGGATACCATCCGTCAAGTGTGTGTAGTGTGGAGAGTGACATGACTGCATCTCCCAGGAAGTACTCTTTCAGTAACTCCAAACACCACATCAGTGGTCCCTTGTCCAAATACCCTTGCCTGCTAACTCTCAATTGATATTTACTCACCTGGAAAGGACCACAATACAAATCATGCTCATCTCAGAGATGTGTCTCGCCACCTAACTCCATCTTGACTTGTTAACCCAAGATGAAACTAGTGAGGACAGGAAGGACACCTTACCTAGTGTGCAAATCAATGATCCCAAAGGCCTCAAGATGCATCACCAAAATGTTATCAACAGCAGACACATTCACAATGCACTGACCACATGATGACTACAATCATATATACAACAAAGTCATGGGTCTGCCTGTATAACAATCAACTAGGCCTCAAAATGGCCAAGGACATATCTTGACTAGCAACTGTTTTGCCAGCACTTGTGGCAAGCTGCCCTTCTCAGGCCATCTTCCCAAGGGCTAATGATCAGCACATTCCAGCAGCTGCTTGACTTAAATGGAATTGCCATGCTTCACAAATGTCAGGTCTATACAACAAATAGCATTGGTACCTGTCACAATCGGATAACCTGCAAATCAACTATCTACAAGGTCTCTTTGAAATGTCACTGTAAACATTTGGAGGAAGATGTCACAATACAACCAGTAACATTGTATTTTTCACAGCAAAAGGTCGAGCTGTCACTGGCCACACAGAGCCCACAGAAGAGACTGCCACTACCACCGTGTATGAAGCCCTCAGTGACGATGATACTCCTGGATGTCTGGATGTGGAGATGGCTCTGGCCCATCTGGACAACCTGGACAGACACCAACAGTGGGTCTCACTGTGGCCACTGCATCACCTCCCAGCCCGGTTGCCTCCACATCACAGGCAGCCCTTCGCCCCCCAACCTGTGTCCCTAGGACAGTGGCAATCATCTTGTGCCCCCAGTCCAGGATCCTGAGTGACAGCACTACACCTCTAACAATGATGGTCCAGGAACCAGAGCAAGGGGGTACCCTATGGCAAGGGCACAAGGTAGTGGGGGCAGGGTGCGTGGAAGGGATGCTGTGGGCCAGCGAGGTGAGGCCACTGGGGATGCTCCTGGCCAGGACACAATCAGCCATGTCTTGGGGGTCTATCAGGAGTCCCTACAGAGATCTTTTCAGGCTCTGGCCTCCACCTCCTTCTTTCCAGTCCAAATCCCCCTTCCTCTACTTAACGAAATCACACAGACATATCCACATGCATCCAAATCAACACACAAGAGCAGCACACACAAACACCACAAAACACCCTGGCACGCAAGCAAACAATAGGCACCCACAGGCACAGCAACAGTCACCACTTCCCCAGACACCCCCCACCACACCCAGCATCACACACGCAACTTCAAGCATACCCACAGGCAACACACCAACAGTCAGTGACACACCCACCATACCCATCATACCCACAGACACCACCCCACGAGACCCCCCAGACATCCACCACAAGCACCATACCTGCAGACACCACAACAGACACACATACATTCACCACTCTATCCCCCAGTACCTCCACCTCCCAGACACCCAAGGCACACAAACGCACTCACTCACCCACCCAACATAAGGCAACCAAACACAAGAATACATCCCAGAAGCTCACACCCACAACATCCACACCAACACAGCAGACACCCACTCCCTTGACCTCCAAATCCCAACCCTCTTCTGCTGACCGTCCCCATCTCCCTTTTTTGTTAGAGCATAACCTTTCCCCTGTTCCCTCCACCCCGTCCCAAACCCAAGAGGCCCCCACCCACCTCCCAGCCCCTCCCTTCTGCCTCCAAGGCCTCCCATGCCCCCCTGAACACACCCATACCTCTCCCCCCAAGAAGAAGCCCACCACTCACAAAAAGCAGACCACCCCTTCCAAACCCAAGACCAAACACCTCCTCCCAAATCTGCCCTCCCCTCCCAAGGATGATCCCTGATGTGCCTGCCTGCCCACTTGAAGTCCCTTTGTGTGGAGGATCCCTGGCTGTTAGGAATCAAGTGTTGGCACAATACTGTGCAATGTGGACTAATATATGGCCTTGGACTATTTGAATTTGGTTTTGAAATGAACCCAAACAGTTGTCTTGTGTGCCTAGAGTTGTGTGTTTCAGCCTGCTTGCTGATCCATTTGCTGTTGTTTGCAGTATCTGACTTTGTGGGCAGTGCTGGTGTCCCCCAAGACAAGGGCATATGTTGAGTGTATGGATATGTGGTTGTAAATGCAATGGTGGTGTCATAGCATTGTGTTGTGTTTGGTATGGTATGTATTTTATCTTGTGTTGTCCAATGTGGGTGTGTATGGTGTTAGACGTGTCCCCCTGATATGGATTATATATTCATCTAATGTGTGTCAGCTTCAGTTTTGTTTGTGCAGACATGAAGTGTTTTCAGTTGTGATACCTTGGTTTGCATTTGACTGTGCATGTGCCCATTTAGGTGTGTGTACCTTGCAGCTAGTTTCTGTAGAGGTCTGTCCCATGCAGTTGGAGTTGTATGTTCTTTGTTGACTTGCATTTCCACATTGTGCAGATAGGCATGTCATTTGGGTCTAGTATTGTTTGTCCCAGAGATACCAGAGGAGCCAGTTCCTGTGCAATATTCATTTTATGGGCAGTTGCAAGGTGATATGTGTCCCAGTGCAGCCTCATTCCCTGAGTGCTCCTGCTGGCCCCATCCCTATTGTGCAGGTATTGTTTGCATAGTGATATTTGTATATTTGGCTCTCTGTCTTTTCGGCATCCCATTGTCCTTCCATTGTGTTCCAATGTGTGTGATGTGCATGTGCATTGCAGGGCTGTTCACTGGGTGTGTTGTATGTGTTCCATGCCATATCCATACATATGTGTGTTGAATGTGACAATAGTAAATGGCATGTGAGGAATGTAAGGGTGTGAGCGGTATTTGTATATGTGACGTTGGTGGGTTCTTGGTGTTGTGTGAGACAATGTTGTGTACCCTTCACTGTCCCTGTGCCTGAGATGGGCAGACATGTGGTATTGTGTAGTGTTGCAATGCAGTGTAAGTGACCTGCCCAAAGGGGGTGATTTCTGACTGTGCATGTGTCCTTCTTTATGTATAATTCCGACTGTGTACACAATTACACGTGTACTCAGTGGGCGTAGCGTGATCCCCATATCTTGTGGATGATGGTGCAACAATCTGTTGTTATGATTAATGACACAGGTAGGTGTGTGTATTTAAGGTTGGTTGTGTCTACGTTATCATTGATTTTTTTGAACCTTCGATGAGCAGGAGCAGCGGCAGGATGTGTGTGATGGGCTCCATGGAGGCACCAGACGTGTGAGGCTGGCTGCCTGCAGGTCAGTGTCACCCTTTATACTGTTCGTTTCCACCTGCTGGGACGTGGTGGTTGGACCTCCATGGTCACATTGGCAGTGCAACCTCTTAATGTGTCCAGCGGAAACACAGGCTCCGCTGGCCTGTTTGTGCTGCCTCGGGCTGTAGCGGTCTGTGCTGCCTAGAGGTAGCGGTGGGACAGCAGCGGTCTTTGCTCCATAGGACAGCTTGACTCGCAATCTGGCAGTCCGACCGAAATGGCAGTCGACGGACCGCCAATCTCGTAATGAGGCCCTTAGTTTATTTGTTTTAACAAGATCTGATCTTGTTGGAAAGATACCTAATCTAAACAGGATATGTGTCCTAGACCTAAGATATCTATCTGTTATGCTGCCAGCTCACGCATTCCCAACTTTGTTGTCCCTTACTAATGTGCAATACCGTTCTTTGACTAAATTTATGGTATCTGGTCCCATCTGTCCTGGATCTTCCAAGAGAGTCCTTAGACCCCTGGGTACAAGCCATTTCTTTATATGTGCAGTCCAAGAGCATACCCCCTTAATGGTGATTTTGCTCACTTCCTCTACAGCTTTTCAATAACTTGTGGCCTTTATATTCCTAATTAGCTTGATCCAATGTAGGACGGCTTGATTCTTGCTTGATATATTTCCAGTTCCATAAAGATGGGGCTCTTTGGGACACCACGGCCTATAAGCAACAGTGAGCCTATAAAGTTGTTCTCAGCTACCTGGAGTTCCTCTAGTTTTTCAAATATCCATATCTTGCAACGTATAAGGCGGCTGGTACCGCCTTCTGTTTGTAAATTTACAGAATAGCACTAAGGTGCTGTGAGTCTGCCTTATGCCTAAACTTGTGGACTGCCCGGCTAGATTGCTGCAGGATGATAGTTGCCTTAGTTACATGATCTCTCCAATTTAATGTTGTTCAATCAGATACCTAGATAATCATAATATCTGACCACCTCTATCCTCTTCTCATTGACCATTACCTTTCTTTTAAGTTATGGTGATGGTTGCATTGCCATTATCATGGTTTTACTAATACTGATGGCCAGGCCCTTGATACTACAGTACTCCACAAACCTGGCCACCAACTTAAGCATGGCATTCTTGTCCAGGTAATTAGAACAGCTTCATCCGCAATGAGTAGGATGGGGGCCTTACTGCCAGCAATTTTTGGGATATTGAGGGGGATCTCCAGAACACATTTGACTACATCATTCAGGAACAAGCTAAAAGGAAGTGGAGCTAATATGCACCCCTGTCTTATCCCCTTTCCAATCAGTAATGGTAGGGTGCATTCTCCCATTTCCCCATAACGTACTAGGGTGGTAGTTTCCTTATGTAGGCCTTTTATCACATGAAGTAATGGTTCTTCAACCCCTAGCCACTCATGTGCCTGCCATAATTTTGGGTGATTGACCAAATCAAAGGCTGATTTCAGGAATGTAAAGGTTAGATACTGTGAGGTTTTGTAATAACTGTATTTACAACACACTAGGTATAATCGAGATATCTGCTTAACTCTCCCAACCTTTGATCTGAAGCCTGCCTGTAAATTGGTCAAAATGTTTCCAGACTCAACCTTACCTTGTAGACTATTAAGTAGCACCTTGCCCAATATGTTCCCTATTCCATCCAGAAGGAAGATGGGGCAGTAATTTGATGGATTCCCTAGGCTATCTTTTTTGTGACTGGGGATTAGAATTGTTGTGTGCCAAGGTTTGGGCATAAAGACACTATTTATGGCAGAATTGAAGACCCTAGTCAGAACCCAGGACCAGTAGTTTGGCTCCATCTGTAAAATGTCTACCGAAACTGCATCGGAACCAGGCACTTTATTGTTTTTTTCATAGACAGGAGTGCTTTCTCAACATTTGGTCTTAAAATGTTTATTTGGACAGCCTCACTTCTAGTGCTATTCCTACATGTGTGTCCATGTTCTAATAACTGTGCATTTTTCCCCTCTATTCCCTCTCCATACAGACTTTGGGCCGATATGATGATTTAAATGGTTGATGGTTCACCTTTCAACATTGCTGACTACCCTCCAAAAGTGCTTTGTATTCTTCTCGTCTATAGTCTCCTTCAGTTCCTCCCATAGTAAGCGTTAGCAACTAGCTTCTTTAGTTTTTAATAATAACTTGTAGGACCACCTGCATGTCTGAAAATGTATTTTACTCTGCC
Source organism: Pleurodeles waltl (assembly GCF_031143425.1). NCBI lineage: Eukaryota > Metazoa > Chordata > Amphibia > Caudata > Salamandridae > Pleurodeles > Pleurodeles waltl. The sequence goes on from NC_090444.1 coordinate 970,946,055, forward strand.
ACTCAAAGTGACAATGGATAAGCGATTGAGAAACAAGCCTTTTTAGGTGGAGAATAGCAGCGCGCAAGCGCTACTTTTCCGACATGTTGTTATCTATTTGGTCTTTTAACAATGTCCACTGCAAGCCCATCACTATCGCTCGTTCATAGACATGCCCTTCAAAAATCCTTTGTTATCATTGGTAAATGCTTTACGTTTGTACCTTCTTGGGGCGGTTTGGTTACCACCTTGGACATCGACCCTGTTACATGGATAATTGCACTTTGCCAATATGTTTGACTGCATGCAAACTTCTTTTTCCTTTTGTGTGTTTCCTTCACACTCATGGCAGTTGTGGCCCTTTGAATCGCCTCGCTTATGTGAAACTGTTTATTTTTCATTTTCAATTTATGTGGCAAGAAAAGTCCGGTTAGTATTCTTCATCATACCAGGCAAGTATGGGCTTATTGACTTGCCTTCGGTTAGTATAATTGACCGGGCATGTCTATATTGATTCAATCTCTGATAGCAATGCCTGAAATGTGTCTAGTATAATTTAATTTGCTACGCCCTGCTCAGTGGAAAAAAAACGCTCCCACCCTGTCTATGAGGGCTTCTAGCTGCAGTATCTCATATAGATATTTCAGGCTTCCAGCGGATAGTTAGTTGGTTAATATGTTATCGAAAATATGTCTGTGTCAAATTACTACTGGAGCTGTATTCACTTGTGCTAGCATACAGGGCAGCGCATTTGTCTAAAAACCAATCAACTCTGTTTTTTCAAAAAATACTACTGAAGCCCAAAGCAAAGCTTACTGGGATGGTGTCATGATCACTTTTGACCAGTCTCACTATGAGCATGTTATTTACATTAGCCTAGTTCTTGAGGTTAATGAGGACATAATCTATAAGTGAGCTCCTAGCACCAGTTCTCTATGCATTTTCTGCTGTACTGCCAAAGGTGGTACAGCCGTTTAGAGATCACAAGTCCTGCTCTTATAGCAGTTTAACAAATGCCTCACCCTTCCTAAATGGCTTGCCCCAGGCAATATTGTGTTCTGGTATGTCAAAACAGCGTTCCTCCATCAAGATCTCAGTGTTAGCCAATTCATCCAATGGGCGGACATTAAAATCCCCACAAATCAGGAACAGATGTTTACCTCTCACAGCCATTGCCTACCCCGAATTATTAGGGGTTAGGCTTTTTATTGACTCTAAGTACGTCAACAAATTATGCCTTACATCCTCAGCCTCCCCTGGTGAAATATATATGTTAATTATATCCATAAAATAACTTCCTCGCTTGGTTTAACAATTTTACATGCAATATATTAGCACACGCTGCTATGGTAGAACAATGAACTACCTCACAATTAAAATTACATGCAACACAGTTTCCAGCCCTTCACATGCACTGCCCCTTTTTTGCCAAACCGCCGGGTTGCTATACTCATGATAGCACTCAAATCCATTTTCGGTCAATGACCATGATTCTTGAAAACAACAAATTGTGTTATTACTTACAAACTGCACCCATTCTCTATCTTCCATTTCTTCCCCCAGTCTTAGGGATGTTCCATGACAACATGTTCATATAAACCAGTTCCATGTTGTTTTCTATAGATGCTTGCTCATTTATCCAATATTCTGGATCAATCTTTTCATGGGTGTCTCCCTGTGGTATAGTTTAATTTCTCCCAATCAAGCACTTGCCTGTGGATCCACCACCCAATACCAGGCTTAGCCTTCCCCAGTCTTCATTGTTGCTTGTCGCTTGCTCCTTAATCACTATACTCACAATTGGGTGGCGTATCAATCTTGAGTTTTTGTGGTTCATTATGAACAGATTTTTGAATCCTTCAGCTACAATCTGTTTATCGTTAGTTGGTATTCCCATAGGCTTACAATTCTCTCTCCCAGATTGCCACTTTATCACTTCTGCTTTGCGAGTAAGACTGTTAAATAGCTTTACAACTTCTTTTGAGTTATTGGTGTTGTTAAGCAGGAGCACGTCCATACCCATCACATGGAGATCACCCATATGTTGCAGTAATAATCTACCAATGTTGCTGGACGTGAATTCAACCCCTGAGGTTATGATGTTTTTGGCCTCGCCATAACCTTCCTTATTCTCTAGTTGCACTCTCTTGATGACACTTGGGTGGTCATTACAACCCTGGTGGACGGTGTTAAAGCGGCGGTAAGACCGTCAACAGGCCGGCGGGAAAAATTTAGCAATTACGACCGTGGCGGAAACCGCCAACAAAGACAGCCACTTTAACACTCCGACCGCCACGGCGGTACAAACAAACAGCACGGCGGTCACTGCCAACAGACAGGCGGAGGACAATGTACCGCCCACACTATTATGACAGGCCAATCCGCCACCTTTTCCTGGGCGGATACACCGCGGATAAAAACACGGCGGAAACAGGCATTTCGAATGAAAAACGCTCACCTCTACCCACTCCACGAGGAAGGAGGGCACCATGGAGCCAGAACTCTATATTTTTCCTGCGATAGTCTTCCTGCTCCTGTACCAGGAGCACCAACGCCGGTGGCGAAGACCACGGTGAGTACTGCACCTATGACACAGGGGAGAGGGGAAGGCAAAAAACAGGGACACACACACGCAACACCCCCACACCCACTACAACACACACACCAATGCATATCTATACATCACAGTTACACCCCCCAACCCCCCCGGAAGAATGCAAAGACAAAAGGAAATGAGTGTAACTATTGTAATATATCAAAATTCAGAATGCAAAAATATACATATATACACTATTAACAAAATATACACCACGATTAGTAGTCCAGGTATTGCACCATTTATAGTCCGTGGACCACTGGGCCCAAAATGCATGGGCGAGGCCCACACACGATACCAGATCAAAACAGAGAGAACACTGCTGGGGCATCAGATAGAAATACAATAGGCACCTCAGGGGGAAGGGAAGGGGGCGCACCTCAGCCAGATCCACAAGGGGGCTCCATGCCCATTGATGTATCCTGGGGAGTGCAAAGCCATAGTCTCTCAAGTCTCTACAGTGGGTGGTTTGCCCACTGTTCAATCCTGAGGAGTGCAAAGCCACAGTCTATCAAGTCTCTACAGTGGGTGGGTTGCCCACTGTTCAATCCTGGGGAGTGCAAAGCCACAGTCTCTCAAGTCTCTACAGTGGGTGGGTTGCCCACTGTTCAATCCTGGGGACAGCAAAGCCGCCGTCTCTCAAGTCTCTACAGTGGGTGGGTTGCCCACTGTTCAATCCTGGGGAGTGCAAAGCCACAGTCTCACAAGTCTCTACAGTGGGTGGGTTGCCCACTGTTCAATCCTGGGGAGTGCAAAGCCACAGTCTCTCAAGTCTCTACAGTGGGTGGGTTGCCCACTGTTCAATCCTGGGGAGTGCAAAGCCACAGTCTCTCAAGTCTCTACAGTGGGTGGTTTGCCCACTGTTCAATCCTGGGGAGTGCAAAGCCACAGTCTCACAAGTCTCTACAGTGGGTGGTTTGCCCACTGCATTATCCTGGGGAGTGCAAAGCCACAGTCTCTCAAGTGGATAACAGTCTCCACTGGTTCTGGAGGGGGACTGGTGCCCAGAGTGCTTCATCCTGCCAAGGACTGAGGTAGTGGATGCATGTCTCCACTGGTTCAGGAGGGGGACTGGTGCCCAGAGTGCTTCATCCTGTGCAGGACAGAGGTAGTGGATGGATCTCTCCACTGGTTCTGGAGGGGGACTGGTGCCCAGAGTGCTTCATCCTGCCAAGGACTGAGGTAGTGGATGCATGTCTCCACTGGTTCTGGCGGGGGACTGGTGCCCAGAGTGCTTCATCCTGCCAAGGACTGAGGTAGTGGATGCATGTCTCCACTGGTTCTGGAGGGGGACTGGTGCCCCGAGTGCTTCATCCTGTGCAGGACAAAGGTATTGGATGGATCTCTCCACTGGTTCTGGAGGGGGACTGGTGCCCAGAGTCCATCACTCACCCCGTGACGGTCCCTGTTGCGTCAGTGCCCCTGCCGCTCAGGGGCTAGCGGTGCTTGACTTGGCGGTGCTTGCCCTGTTCAGCGGTGCTTGACTTGGCGGCCCTTGCCCTGTTCAGCGGTGCTTGACTTGGCGGTCCTTGCCCTGTTCAGCGGTGCTTGACTTGGCGGTCCTTGCCCTGCTCAGCGGTCCTTGCCCTGTTCAGCGGTGCTTGACTTGGCGGTCCTTGCCCTGTTCAGCGGTCCTTGCCCTGTTCAGCGGTGCTTGACTTGGCGGTCCTTGCCCTGTTCAGCGGTGCTTGACTTGGCGGTCCTTGCCCTGTTCAGCGGTCCTTGCCCTGTTCAGCGGTGCTTGACTTGGCGGTCCTTGCCCTGTTCAGCGGTGCTTGACTTGGCGGTCCTTGCCCTATTCAGCGGTGCTTGCCCTGTTCAGCGGTGCTTGACTTGGCGGCCCTTGCCCTGTTCAGCGGTGCTTGACTTGGCGGTCCTTGCCCTGTTCAGCGGTGCTTGACTTGGCGGTCCTTGCCCTGTTCACGGTCCTTGCCCTGTTCAGCGGTGCTTGACTTGGCGGTCCTTGCCCTGTTCAGCGGTGCTTGACTTGGCGGTCCTTGCCCTGTTCAGCGGTGCTTGCCCTGTTCAGCGGTGCTTGACTTGGCGGCCCTTGCCCTGTTCAGTGGTGCTTGACTTGGCGGTCCTTGCCCTGTTCAGCGGTGCTTGACTTGGCGGTCCTTGCCCTGTTCAGCGGTCCTTGCCCTGTTCAGCGGTGCTTGACTTGGCGGTCCTTGCCCTGTTCAGCGGTCCTTGCCCTGTTCAGCGGTGCTTGACTTGGCGGTCCTTGCCCTGTTCAGCAGTGCTTGACTTGGCGGTCCTTTCCTGTTCAGCGGTCCTTGCCCTGTTCAGCGGTGCCTGTTCAGCGGTGCTTGACTTGGCGGTCCTTGCCCTGTTCAGCGGTCCTTGCCCTGTTCAGCGGTGCTTGACTTAGCGGTCCTTGCCCTGTTCAGCGGTGCTTGACTTGGCGGTCCTTCATTGCCCAGCTGGGCTGGGGCTGTAGGTCCTTCATTGCCCAGCTGGGCTGGGGCTGGCGGTCCTTCATTGGGCAGCTGGGCTGTGGCTGGCGGGGTCCTCCTGGGCAGCTGGGCTGTGGCTGGCGGGGCCCTCCTGGGTAGCTGGGCTGTGGCAGGCGGGGCCCTCCTGGGTAGCTGGGTTGTGGCTGGCAGGGCCCTCCTGGGCAGCTGGGCTGTGGCTGGCGGGGCCCTCCTGGGTAGCTGGGCTGTGGCTGGCGGGCCCTCCTGGGCAGCTGGGCTGTGGCTGGCAGGGCCCTCCTGGGCAGCTGGGCTGTGGCTGGCGAGGCCCTCCTGGGCAGCTGGGCTGTGGCTGGCGGGGCCCTCCTGGGCAGCTGGGCTGAGGCTGGCGTGGCCCTCCTGGGCAGCTGGGCTGAGGCTGGCGGGGCCCTCCTGGGCAGCTGGGCTGAGGCTGGCGGGGCCCTCCTGGGCAGCGACGATGGGGCTGGCGGTGGCCTCCTGGGCAGCGATGATGGGGCTGGCGGTGGCCTCCTGGGCAGCGACGATGGGGCTGGTGGTGGCCTCCTGGCCAGCGGGGATGGGGCTGGCGGTGGCCTCCTGGCCAGCGGGGATGATGGCGGTCCTCTCCGCCGTGCTGCTCCTCCCAGACTTTACGGGTTTCTTCTGCCCCTTCCCCACCTTGGGAGGAGTCACAGCTGAGTCCACACTCCCCCCGGGACCCCTGTGAGCGGCTTGGGTGGCTGGAGTCTTCCCCCTCTCCCGCCGGGCACTGGCCAACTTCTGGTGCTTCACAGGGGGGGGACTGGCTGTGCTCTGGCTCCGTGCCACACTGGCTGTCCTGGTGGCCGGTGCACTCAACATACCTGTGACAACAGGTACCACTGGTCCTGTTGTTTTGGTGGCTGAGGTGCTAGATCGGGACCTATGAGTTGGACGGGGGCGGGGTGGTGGGAAATAGGTTAAGGGTGGACAAGAGAAGTTGTTTGGAGACACTGGGACAGGTAGCTGGAGGGGGTTTGGGAGTGGAGGAAGAGGTGGTGGTTGGAGGAGGTGTATGTTTCGTGGCTTTGGGTGCAGGTGCATGTGCTGGAGGCTGTTGTGAGGTGGATGGCTGTTGGGTGGGTGTGTGCCTGCGTTTGTGTATCTTGGGAGGGGCGCCACAGACACACTGGGAGAGGACACAGGGGACGTGTGAATGGTAGTGGGGGTGGTGACTGCACGTGAGCGGGGTGTGCTGGTGGGTGTGCTGGTGCGGGACGTAGTGGCTGTAGTGGTAGTGCATGCAGTTGTGAGTGTAGACGAGACTGGGAGGGATGAGGGAGACGAGGAGGAGGGGGACACAGTGGAGGCAGTGGATGTTGGTGTGTCTGTATGTGTGTGATGCTTGCGTGAGTGCCTGTGGGATGTGTGGTGCTTATGTTTGCCTGAGCTTCCCTTGTGTGGTGAGGTGTGTGCAGGCTGGTCTGATGGTGTGCTTGGGATAGGCAGAGTTACAGGGGATTGGGTCTGGGTGGAGGAAGTTGGAGGGGGGAGGCTAGACACAGGGACAATGGCTGCCATCAGTGCTGAGGCCAGAGTTTGAAAGGTTCGATGAAGGGCTGCCTGACCAGAATGAATGCCCTCCAGGAATGCATTTGTTTGTTGCAACTCCCTTTCTACACCCTGGATGGCATTCAAAATGGTAGACTGCCCAACAGTGAGGGACCTGAGGAGGTCAATGGCTCCTCACTGAGGGCAGCAGAGGTGACAGGGGCAGGGGCTGAGGTGCCTGGGGCGAAGGTGATGCCCACCCTCCTGGGTGAGTGGGCACAGGGCACACGATGAGGGGCTGCTGGGAGGGCGGTGCTGGTAGGGGGTGGTGGCGGCTGTACCTGTAGTAGTGGGGGGCACAGATGTTGCCGCCACCACAAGGGAGCTCCCATCGGAGGACGAGTCTGTGTCGCTGGTTTCAGCTCCTGTCCCCGCCGTGGTGCTAGCCTCGCCCTCTGTCCCACTGGTGTATTCAGAGTCCATAGTGTGGCTCTCCATGGCCATGTGGGATGTAGCTCCCTCGTGCTCCGGTGCCACTGCTCCTCCGCCTGATGATGCTAATGCACACAAGAACATGGAGACTGCAAAAAAAGGGGGGGAACAGAAGAAAGACATGTTGAGTGCTTGGCATACCGCTACCGTTGGCGGACAAGACAGACACAGCAGCCCCCTGCACTACGTCGCGCTGTTAGGCTCTACAGTGCAATTCCTGGGAAATGGCCTACAAGGCTATGGACGACATCTGCACACATAGATGACACAGGTGCATGAATAGCTGTACTTGGCACTCTACAGAGGTGGGGTGGGGGGCCACAGGGCCATGGCTTACGAAGGGGCCTAGCCTCCGGAACTCACCCTGGCCTAGGGAAACCCACAGCCCTCCTCCCCCAACCAGACCCCTCCACTGCGCGCTAAGTCAGCTGAATGAGAGTGTACTCACCCCCTTGTGTCTGCTGTGATGCCCTCAAGCGCCCATCCAACTCCGGGTAGGCCACCGCCAGGATCCGGAACATCAGGGGGGTCATGGTTCGACGGGCACCCCTCCCACGTTGGGAGGCCATCCCCAGCTGAGCCTCCGCCGTCTTCTTGCTCCAGCGGCGAATGTCCTCCTATCTTTTACGGCAGTGGGTGCTCCGTCTGTGGTGGACCCCCAGGGTCCGGGCATCCGTGGTGATGGCACGCCAAATATCCTTCTTCTGGTGGGCGCTGACCTACATGAAATGTACAGGGGAAGAAGAGAAGTCATTACCCCCTGCGCTGTCAAAGTGAGTGGCCCCCATCCCTACCCTTGCCATGTGGCACATGCACCCACCGTCTTTCATGCACTCAGAACTCTGCCCCCTTCCTTCTTACAACCAGCCCTCTCCACACAGGCATAGCCCATACAGCATGCTCCCTGTGTACTTACCTGTTGGTCTGGAGGACCGTATAGTAGCGTGTACTGGGGGAGGACCCCATCGACGAGCTTCACCAACTCCTCCGATGTGAAGGCAGGGGCCCTTTCCCCAGACGCACGAGCCATTGTCTCTTCCAAACCGAGGTCACAGCAGCACTTGCAGTGTAGGTCCTCTCCTGTCGAAGATCAGGTATCGAGTGATTCAACAGATAGAAAATGGCAGTCACGTCCGCGGCGGTGTGTACCATCACCGCTGGCGTACATCGTCATTGGCTCCTGGGACCCATAGGGTCCAATGTTAACCAATGCAGCATTGCGCTGCGGTCTTCGACCGCCTACCGCGACGGTGTACATCGCCAGCGCAGTTACCTCATATCCCATTGTCCCACTTTACAGGTCAGGCAGCCGCCATTTCAGGGGCCCACATGGCTCTAATTTTAACTGCGTCACACATACCTAGGCCTTGCCTCAACACTCATACAGGGCAAATTTCGGAATAGGATTCATGTTCTGTGTAAGCTGTGGGTACATACCTCAGAGTTGTTTGACTCTGTGCTCGCTGTTGTCCTTCATAGGCACTGGGACATGTGAGGAGATGACGGAATCCTCCGGTGTACCGACCGCTGGTGGACCTGTCGACAATGGAGGAAAGAAATTTGATAATCACCTACAGGTTTGACCGTGCCACAATCCAGGAACTGTGTACCCAGTTGGAGCCAGACCTGATGTCAGCAATCCGCCATCCCACAGGAATCCCCCCTCAAGTGCAGGTGCTATCAGTGCTCCATTTCCTTGCAAGTGGGTCATTTCAAACAACTGTGGCCATGGCATCAGGGATGTCCCAGCATATGTTTTCCAACGTATTGTCCAGAGTGTTGTCTGCCCTTCGGAAACACATGCAGAGCTACATCGTTTTCCCTCAGGTGGAGGATTTGCCTACAGTGAAAGGTGACTTCTATGCCCTTGGACATTTCCCCAACATCATAGGTGCCATTGATGGGACACATGTGGCATTGGTACCCCCCCGCAGGAGTGAACAGGAACCGGAAGAGTTATCATTCTATGAATGTACAGATGGTATGTTTGGCAGACCAGTACATCTCCCATGTGAATGCCATGTTCCCTGGCTCAGTGCATGACACTTACATCATGCGGAATAGCAGCATCCCTTATGTGATGGGTCAACCCCAGAGGCACCGTGTGTGGCTATTAGGTGACTCTGGTTACCCCAACCTGTCATGGCTACTGACCCCAGTGAGGAATCCCAGGACAAGGGCAGAGGAACGCTACAATGAGGCCCATGGGCGAACTAGGAGGGTGATCGAGCGGACCTTCGGCCTCCTGAAGGCAAGGTTCCGGTGCCTCCATATGACAGGTGGATCCCTATTCTACTCACCAAAGAAGGTGTGCCAGATCATCATGGCCTGCTGTATGCTTCACAACTTGGCTTTGCGACGACAGGTGCCTTTTCTGCAGGAGGATGGTCCAGATGGCAGTGTTGTGGCAGCTGTGGAGCCTGTGGACAGTGATGAGGAGGAGGCAGAGGAAGAAGACATGGACAACATGGACTCAGTCATCCAGCAATATTTCCAGTGAAACACAGGTGAGATTACATTCCTGCCTACTACATGTACTTTTACACTTCTACCTCTATCCTGTCTGTCTACTTCACCCAGTGTATGGTCACTGAGTTGTCACTTTCCCTTACGGTTTTACAGGTGTGGGTCCCAACATGTGTCATCCGCTTAGATTCCTCATGGACTAGAGCTGTGTGACATAGGTATGTTGACATTACTATTTCAATAACATTTTGTCACTGTAATTGCAAATACACTAAATCGAAATCACAGACTCCAGATCTTTTGGTGCTTTACGTGTGTTTATTTAAATACAAAATATTGGAGGGGTAAGTTAAATGGTGAGGGGAGATGGCGGAGGAGTGTCCATTGCAGAGTCCAGTCTATTAGTCTCACAGGTGCATTGCCCATATGGGCATAGGAAGTGGAGCTGGGGCAGTTACAAAATGGACAGGGTGACAAAGTGGGACAGTGGGATGACAATCAGGGTGGTCTAATTTCTTGACAGGGCTCTTGGCATCATGCTCTGTCTTGTTCCTGGATCTCAGGGACCGTTTGCGGGGTGGTTCTCCGTCTGTAGGGGGTGGGGTGCTGGTGTGGTGGTCCTGTGGCGGGGCGTCCTGTCCACTAGCGCCGGCGGAGGTGGTGGGCAGTTCATCGTCCATGCTAGTGTCAGGGGCCCCTTGTAGTGCCACAGTGTCCCTCATGGTGTTGAGTATTTCCTTCAGCACCCCTACGATGGTGCCCAGGGCGGAGCTGATGGTTCTGAGTTCCTCCCTGAACCCCAAATACTGTTCCTCCTGCATGCGCTGGGTCTCCTGAAACTTGGCCAGGACCGTTGCCATCGTCTCCTGGGAGTGGTGGTATGCTCCCATGATGGAGGAGAGGGCCTCGTGGAGAGTGGGTTCCCTTGGCCTGTCCGCCCCCTATCGCACAGCAGCCCTCCCAGTTCTCCTGTGTTCCTGTGCCTCCGTCCTCTGGACCGTGTGCCCACTGCCACTGCCCCCAGGTCCCTGTTGTTGGGGTGGTGGGTTATCCTGGGTTCCCTGTAGTGGTGGACACACAGCTGATTGACGTGTCCTGGGGACAGAGGTATGGGCCCGCTGGGTCGGTGCTGTGCTGATGTTACCAGAGGGGGGAAGGTCTGTGGTGGCCTGTGCCTGTGTGAGGGGAACCGACTGTCCCGAGGCCCACGATGGTCCGGGCTGGTCATCTAGATCCAGGTGGACAGAGGTGCTGTCATCACTGTGGGCCTCTTCTGTGGGTGGAGAGGAGATGTCTGGACCCTCCTGTCTGGTGACGTTGGGTAGTGGTCCTGCAGGGGTGGAAAAGCATGATTATTGCACCTGTGTGTGTCATGGTGTGCAATGGGTGGGTGAGCATGTACCCCAGTGCTGGCATTCCTGTGTGGGGGCTTGTGTGTTGATGGTTTAGGGGGGTGTATGGGTATGTGCAGTGGGCATGCTTTAGTGATGGGTGTCCATGCGTTGATGTTGCATGCAGGGCTTGGTGTTGGGATGGGTGGTTTGTGATATTGGTACATATGTGAGGAGTTGGACTGTTGGGGGTGAGGGTGGGGGCATGTGCTGGCATGCAGGTAGGGTGGGGGATATAATAGTTAAGATTTGTCTTACCAGAGTCCATTCCTCCACCTACGAGGCCCTCAGGATGCAGAATCGCCAAGACCTGCTCCTCCCATGTTGTTAGTTGTGGGGGAGGAGGTGGTGGTCCGCCGCCAGTCCGCTGAACCGCCTGGTGGTGTCTTGAGACCACGGAACGCACCTTCCCCCGTAGGTCGTTCCACCTCTTCCTGATGTCCTCCCGATTTCTTGGGTGTTGTCCCACTGCGTTGACCCTGTCGACTATTCTTCGCCATAGCTCCATCTTCCTTGCAATTGAGGTGTGCTGCACCTGTGCTCCAAATATCTGTGGCTCTACCCGGACGATTTCCTCCACCATGACCCTGAGCTCCTCTTCCGAGAACCTGGGGTGTCTTTGCCGTACCATGGGGTGGTGTAGGTGATGTTTGGGGTGGTGTGTGGGGTGATAAGTATGGTGATATGTAGTGGTGTGTGGTGTTTTGTGGGAGAAAGTTGTGCGGGTGATGGTGTTGTGTGCCTCTGGATGCTAGTTTGTGGATGGTGGTGTCTCTCTCTGACCTTCTCTCTGTAATACTGGTCGTAGGGGTTTGTGGGTGATGTGGGTGTGTGTTTTATATTGTAATGGGTGTGTGAGAGTGGTGTGTGTATGTGTATCAGGTGTGTGTATTTCAAATTGTTTAATGTGGCCGTGTTTTGTAGAAGTGTGTGCATTTTGAGCGCGGCGGTGTGTACCGCCAATGGAATACCGCGGTTGAAAGACCGCTGCGTGGATTCGTGTGTTGTGATAGTGTGGGCGTATTTCTGTTGGCGTGACGGTGGAGGACAGTTTATCACTGACAGTTCATCACTGACCTTTGGTGTGGCGGACTTGTGTGGGTGTCTGAATTTTGTCGGATTCCGAGATGTGGATCATAATAGCTGTGGCGGAATTCCGCGGCGGTGTGTTGGCAGTCTTTTGCACGGTGGTAAGCGGCTTTTACCGCCAATGTTGTAATGACCGCCTTGATGTGATAAATTGCAATGCAGGAATAATGTGAAAGAGATTTTGGGCCATATTTATACTTTTTGACGCAAATCTGCGCCGACGCAGTTTTGCGTAAAAAATCTTACAGCTGGCTAACGCCATTTCTTTGCGTCGTGCGGGCGTCAAATTTATACTTTGGACGCACGGCGGCGCAAACCACAGGTGTGAGTCATTTATTTTGACTCAAACCAGTGCATCACGTCGTAAAGAAAAACAACGTTAACGCAGCAAAAATGACTGTGAGCTGGTTTACGACTTCTCAAACCGGAAACGCGCCGCTTTTTTGACGCAATAGCGTCAAAAAGCAGCGCAAAGACAGCAAAATGTGCTAAGGAGAGCCAAAATGGATCCCAGATGCCTGCACAGACCCCAGGAAGATGACAACAGACCAGGAACCAGCCAGGAGGACCCACACAAGACCCAGGACAGGGAAAGGAGAAAATAAAGTGTCGCTTCAGTGCAGAGGAGCAGGAAATTCTGGTGAAAGAGGTGACGGAACACCAGCACCAACTGTTTGTCACCTCAAAGTTGCCAATCAGTAGGAGAGAGCCAATATGGCAACAAATTGTTGACAAGATAAACAGTGTGGCAGAAGTACAGAGAACAGTCATTGAGTGCAAGAAACGCTGGCATGACTGCAAGCGCAGGACCAAGGAAAAGATGGCCAGGAACAGGAAGGCAGGCCTGCAGACTGGAGGCGTTAGCCAGCACCGCAGGAGGCCCTGAACCACATGGAGGAGATGGTGGCAGCCGTCATCCCTGAGGAGATCGTCACAGGGATTCAAGGACAGGACAGCGCAGACTACCAGGAGACAACACAGATGCCGGGTAAGTTGCATGGGGAACTAAAATGCCTAATTGTTAAATGCAACTGGGGGGGACCTACCTACTACACAATGCATGGAAGTCATTATTTTCAGGGAGTGGCATGGGTAAAGGGGCAGGGTACGGGGGCATGGCCCGTTCAGAGGAAACCTGGGGCACAGTACTACACTACATCAACAATCTTTGCATGGGGGTATGCTGCCATGCCAAGGATGTTGGAAAGGTAAAGCCAGGCCAGGAGGGTAGGGTACAACGTTAAATTGGCATGCTGTCACAGGTCAACCAGTATTCTCCCTACATGAACTAGGGCCCAATTAAAAATCTCAGGCCATATCTGCAATTGAATTTAACATTGACAACAATTGCCACTACCACCTCTGCTGCATGCGCAGGTCAAGTAGCTAATGGCAGTAACGTCCCCATGGATCAAACACACCCAAATTAGAGGGTTCAGAATGACAACGTTATCAATCCCCTGAAATCAATACAAATGTGCTAATCCTGTCAAATGTGATTGTCCATAGTTGCTACAAACATCAGCCATTGTCATAAACATTATGAGGTACACAGCACCAGTCATACCCATGCTGCATATGTCAGGGTCCACCCTATGCCAGGCTCACAATAGCTCCAATGACACCATGCAACATCCCAAATGTCATATTGCTCAGACAACAGCATTGGGGGGGGGGGCATATGTAACTAGCTACAGAAATGCACCTGCACAGTCAGAGGAGGAAATGGAACACTGCTGGTACCATCAGTGCAATCAAATGTATCACACATTCCCCAACATCAACATTACACACTACCAATGCTGACATATGTAGTGTGCCATGCCAATGCTATACATAGTTATGCTGGGTCTCAGCAGCATATAGCTGGATGTGAAATATCAGAGACTGGGGTAATTCCAGATTGTTAAGTGTGGTGCAAGTGCCATCAGAACACCCACAGCCAGTGCAAGGCCTCACCATGAGAATGGAAGTAGACGGAGGGTTGAGTAGGACAAAGAAGGTGGAACTTCACAAATAGGCCAGAACCAACACCTAGAGAATGTGATGCTGACAAGTCCCCAAACTGCCCACACTACATGTGACATGCAGGTGGGGCATAGGCCTGGGAGAATGCTATAATGAAAGACTGGAACAATGAACAGGAACCAAGATCACAATGTGAAACTAATAGGAAGGCAGGCACGTAACATTACAAATCCCACAACACAGACACACTAATTGTACCATATCTCATTGAAGAGGACGATGGCTCTCCTGCGGATATGCCTGTCCAGGACTACCCTGATGGCATGGATGACGAGCTGACAAACATCAGCCAGCAGACCCTCCAAGATGTCCTTGGGACCCTCCAGACCCCACCTTCAGTCACAAGGAGGAGCACTGAACTAGAAGCCATCACAGAGGACCCACCCACCACCCCAGTTGTACGACCTGCCAGCTCCAACCCAGCTGAGGACTCTGACGACACTGGCACCAGCTTTGAGAGAACTGTAGTTGGAGCTGGCCAATGAGGTGCGGGTGGGGATGGAAAATATGGCAGCCAGCCTAGAGGGGGTGCATTTGTGCATGATGTCAACTGCAGAACAGGCAGCAGCTATGCAAGGGCGAACATCAATCTTGCAGGAACTTGAAAAAAGGTTGAAGGAAATCAGCACAGCTGTAAGAGAGTTGGCACAACACCTACAACAACAATCCTGTCAACGCGTGCACAAATGTGATATTGAACCCCTCAGGGCCGACCTGACTGCCTACCACAGTGATGTGGCTGCTATACTTAAGAACCAGCAGCTCCTCCTTGCTGCAGTACTGCCCTTCATAGCCCCACAGTTGTCAGCTTCCGGGATGTCTGACTCCACGTCTTCAAACACTGAGGTGTGTGTTGCCCCTTCACAACCACTACCACCAAGGGCAGAGGAGACAACACACACATCAGAAGATGAAGACTTGGAACAGATCACCTTCACCCGTAAGAGTACCCGGTAGCACTAGTCCCTGCCACCTGCCCACCTATAACCAAGGTCTTGTGCTTTGTAACATGCCAGTCTTGCAACAGCTGCCCTCAAGCACTATTCTTCAGCTCGCTGTTTATCTTGTCACCCTGCCCTGTGATTGTCTCTCACTAATTAATTGGCAAATCCTTACCCTCTGCACTGTCTGACAATTCACCCCAGCATGTCCAATGACATGTCCTTTTGGACTTGTGTAGGATCACCCCCCACCACATCTTCAACAAAGCCGACTCTATCATCGCTCCCCAACTCCGCAAGATCATCAACGCCTCCTTCGAAACAGGCACCTTCCCGGAAAGCTGGAAGCACGCAGACATCAAGGCCCTCCTCAAGAAACCCAAAGCCGACCCCAAGGACCTCAAGAACTTCCGCCCAATCTCCCTCCTCCCCTACCCAGCAAAAGTCGCAGAAAAGATCGTCAACCTTCAACTGACACGCCACATCGAAGACAACAACATCCTCGACCCCTCACAAACCGGATTCAGACGCAACCACAGCACCGAGACCGCCCTCATCGCCGCCACAGATGACATCAGACGCCAACTCGACCACGGCGAAACCTCCGCCCTCATCCTCCTAGACCTCTCAGCGGCCTTCGACACAGTCTGCCACCGCACCCTACTATCACGCCTCCAAAAAGCCGGAATACAGGAAAAAGCCCTAGCCTGGACCTCATCCTTCCTCTCCGGCAGAACACAGTCCGTCCGCCTCCCACCCTTCCGCTCAGTAGCCAACAACATCATCTGCAGCGTCCCCCAGGGCTACTCCCTGAGCCCGACGCTGTTCAACATTTACATGGCCCCCCTCGCACAAGTGGCCCGCCACCACGACCTCAACATCATCACCTATGCCGACGACACCCAGCTCATCCTCTCCCTCACCAACGACCCCGCCACCGGCACAGCCAACCTCCACAAAGGAATGAAAGCAGTCGCCGACTGGATGAGAAATAGCCTCCTGAAACTGAACACCGACAAGACAGAAATCCTCATCCTTGGGACATCCCCCTCTGCCTGGGACGACTCGTGGTGTCCCACCACCCTTGGAACAGCTCCAACGCCCACCGACCATGCCCGCAACTTGGGATTCATCCTCGACTCCGCACTCTCTATGGACAGACAAGTCAGCGCCGTCACCTCCTCCTGCTACAACACCCTCCGCACCCTCCGCAGGATCTACAAGTGGATCCAGACCGACACCAGGAAGACAGTGACCCACGCCCTCGTCAGCAGCAGATTGGACTACGGCAACGCACTCTATGCAGGTATCCCTGCAAAACACCTCCAACGACTTCAACGCATCCAAAACGCCTCTGCCCGACTCATCACCAACGCACCCCACCACAGCCACATCACCCCCACCTCAAAAAGCTCCACTGGCTTCCCGTCGACAAGAGGGTTACCTTCAAGCTCCTCATCCACGCACACAAAGCACTCCACAACGCCGGCCCCACCTACCTCAACAACAGACTCGATTTCTACACACCGACCCGCCAACTGCGATCCGCGAGTCTCGCCCTCGCCACCATCCCCCGCGTCCAGCGAACCACCTCCGGCGGCAGATCCTTCTCCTACCTCGCCGCCAAGACCTGGAACACACTCCCTACCTACCTCTGACAGACTCAAGACCTACTCGCCTTCAGAAGAGTCCTCAAGACCTGGCTTTTTGAGCAGTAGCAGTCATCCCCCCCCCAGCGCCTTGGAACCCTAACGGGTAAGTAGCGCGCTCTATAAATGTCTGTGATTGATTGATTGATTGATTGAAGGTGTCACACTAATGGACTCACAATCATGGACAATGTACATATTGCACTACAGCACTTTCAAATAAATAGCACTTACACAACAACTTTGTCTCTGTGTAATGAGACACATCAACTGTGAGGGGGATCAGTGATGTTTACCTCAGGTCAATGAGTATAGATTGTCAATACACCTGACCTGAAAGAATGTTGGCTGATAACTATGCACAGTGATCTGGGTCGTACCATCATCTGCCCTTCCTAAGGGTTAATTCTGAGGAAAATATAAACTATACACCATAATGCTGTGTTGGAAAGAATAACGCTTCCTCAAGGGATGTCTAAGCAACAAATTATTGCCTTCAACTTTTTCTTCAAGCCAAAACTTAAGTATGTGACATTTGCCCCAAATTTGAGCTAACGCACACCATACTGCATGAATCGATGTGTATGAGTTTACGTACAAATATGTAACTGGGCTGAACATTGTAACAAATGATAGGTGTGGGTTATGTCTACCATACTACATGAGAGCATACTACCACTCACCTCATAAGGATTTGCTTGGACATCCGGCTGCAGGCAGACTTAACACAGTGTCCTCAAATCCAATTATGGTAGCAAAGTATGTGGCTTTGAAAACATACATCAAAAATTAACAACACTTTGGGATCCATAGTGACCTTGAGTGGTGGGTGCAATGGATGGCAGAATCTTAGCAAAGTAGCTTTGGTGTATCTGACAATGTAACAACTCAGTTGTGATTTGGTTGCAGGATGGGACACAAAAGCTATTACTAAAGAGACACTGTTCACTCATGCCAAGGCCCTGACCCCCAAGCCTGTGACACATACTGTAAAGGGTGACCTAAATATTTATTAAACAGTAAATGCAGAAGCTAAAAGAAGGGTAAACACCTTACCTAACCTAACCTATCCTAACTACACATGACTCACAACTGGCCCTAACTATCACAACTGGCCCTAACTAACCTTACTTATCACATTTAACGAAACAATCTAAACATCAACTCCCCACCCCCCTTATAAGACGGGACACATGGAGGACAACATATACTAACCTAAACACATACTATCTTATACTAAACAAATATATATATTTTTTTTCTTCTTTTTTTATATATATATATATATTTATTTTTTTTTAAACACCAAAACCCCAACATCATCCCCCACCCACATAATAAAAAACAGATATAAAAATGATCATACCCCCACCCCTCCACCCACTACTACTAACTAAACTAACAGCCTATACTAACCTAACACTAAGCCCCCTAAACCCACTAATTAAAAGAACCAGAAAATCGGAGGGAGGGGAGGGAATCATGGCTGAGGGTATATTGTCTACAAGTTCACCCTCCGGGGGGTCTTTTTTATGGCAAGCACCCTCCGATTTACTTGTGCCATCTCCTGCTGCAGCCTGGTCATTTTCTGCAACATACGGACCAAGTTCCGTTGCATCTGTTGAAAAGCTGCTGGGTCAATGACTGCAGCAGGGGTGGTCTGGGTGCCAGTTGAAAAAGTATGTCCCCTTGTCGGTGCCATGCCTGTAGGAGGAGGTGCAGATGGTGCTGTGACAGGTCCTGCAGCAGTGGAGGTTGACAGTCCTGCAAAGGTGCCTTCTAAGGTTGGTGCCACCTGGGTGGTAGTGGTGGTGCTGGTGGTGGTGGCTGTGGTGGACACGGAAGGGCCCCCTTGGGCAAATGCCCTCCACACTCCGGAGGCTCTTTTATGGCGATAACGCCTTGCCATGTTGCGGAACCCCGACCCCAAATCCAGAATGTGGCGGTAACGCATCGCCCTGTGCTGAAACTCCCGAATCTGGATGGGATTCATATTGGCAGCTGTTAAAACAAATAGAAAATCAAGCATTAGGTACTTCATTGTGTGATACGGCTCCAGAAGTAAATCAGACAATACATCTAATGTACCAGAAACAGGCCATATAATCATACAGATCACTGATTGTCTCTGAGGAAGTACATGCCAATGCAGCATACACATGTCCTATCAAACAGCACAGCAATACTATAAAAGATGGGTAACAACTTGAATGACTTATGCATCATTGTTCAGCCATTTGTCAGGTAAAACAAATGCTGCAAGTCCTCCACCACTGACAGGCCAACTAATGACTATCTTCTTGATGACAATCAAGGGCCACAAGATCTACGAGTTGTAAATGGAATTGCCAGGATAGAATGCAGTTGCTAATCATGAGTGTGTATTCTAGGTTTGGATAAGTCACTTACAGATTTACATGTCTGTGTACTAAACTTGGATCATCAGTCCTAGGTACACTTTTCACAACCCCATGCCTGTGCCTGAGGTGGGGGGGGGGGGGGGGGGGGAGGGGGCAGGCAACAAATACTTTCAAACAATAAGGACACCCAGGAAGCTTTGGACAGCTGTACATGGGTTTGGGCAGCCCACCACAGGTAAGGAGGAAGTCCAACTAGGATACAGCCAAACCTTGGACAATCCCATCCACACTTATATTTGGAAATGCAGACAATTGTCAACATCATTTCCTACCAGTAACACATGACTTACAACAAGCAGATAGATGCAAGCACACATCTGGCCATGAGCTGCATGCACACCTAGGCCATTGTACTCAAGTGCCTCATACTCGTAGCACAACATGTGGAGCTACATGCTGCTAGGAAGTCAAACATACAGTCAAACATGTTCATTAGTGAATAGAGAAGCTGAAGTCTGTGGGTAAGACTTTGGCATCCCTATTCTGTGAGAATCAGGGTCTGACTTGCTTACTAAATCACAAATATGGTCCTCTGCTACATGTTCTGATTTTAAGTTTTATCCACAAAAGTCATCCCTATTCACATGGCCGTGCCTACAGGACTGACCTACAATCCCAAAATATGACTATCCGCTAATGATTGGCCAACTCAAAGATGGGAAAAAATGATACTCCACTCAAGGAACATATCCAATCATTGACCAGCGCATCACACCTTGCTATGTGTCCAAGACACAGGAGTCAATCACACAACAGCAGCAAACATAACACAGAACAGAAATATCAACACTTACTGGAGTTGTCTGGGTCCGCAAATCGAGCCACCTCTCTGATAGTGTAGGGGGCAGGTCCACCTGTAAGGCATGGAAGGGAGAAATGTGCTCAATGTCTGTGCACTGCACAACACTTCCAAATACAAATACTATGTGTAATATTAAAACAGAAAGTCAAGCCTCTCAGACATGATGATACTGCATCTGACATACCACTGCAAACATGTACAGACCCGGGGACTCCAGTGAGTGATACACACATATCTGCACACATGCAGTGGCCCTAACTATCATGTGGTGGCAAGCATGCTCCATCATTAGATAGCAGACTAATTTATGGAGTGTATTCCTCTCATCATGTGTATCCAAGAGAGACATGCAAAGCCACTTTCCTGGAGGACTGCAATACCAGTCACCCAGCTATTGTGACTAAGACCAAATTTAAAACACACAGGTACAATGTACAGAGGGCCAGGGACAGTTGTTAGCCATCAATTTGTATCATTTGCTTCATTTTATGTGCCACAGCTATGGTAAGTTGCACCAACCATAGAGATATGAACCTGTGTGCATAACTTTTGGCTTCCATCCCTATTTTAATTGTGGCACTACAAAGTCCAAATATCAGTCCAAGATGTTACCTGAGGTCAGCTATAACTTGTTACGTATATGTCAGAATCCAGTTCAGAAATGTATCCGAAAAAATTGAGGGACACAATATTTCTTGAAAATATCTGGATTTACAACATGTGTTTCCTGGTACACTCACAGACCATGCATGAGACATATGTTAGAGCCACATTTGCATCATCTATTGATGTGAAGGCAGCACTAATTTACAGGCTCCTGTTGTGTTTTGTAAGTTAGTACAGCTGTTGTGTCAACAAGTGACAGTAATGTGTAGGAATTATTGTATATCTCACAGGCAACTGTATGTTTAACTTGCATTCCACATGTCCAAAAACATTGCCTGTAGCATATGAACAAATATGCTACTGTCACTACAGAGCATTTAAATATTCACATTAATCTGATTTGTACTCACCAACAGGGCCACCAATCACAATCCCCAGGTGGTCCAGCAGGTCTTGCTCCCGGGCAACCAGGTCAGCCCAACGGTGTTTCAGCTGTTGGTCGTTGCGCGGTGTGTTGTAGCTTCGCTTGAGATGGTACAGGACCTTTGCCCACCTGAGCCTCCTTGCCTCTGTGTGATACCCCTGTATCACACGCCCACCTGCCTTGATCATTAAGGGTAGGAAGTGGCAAACCAGCCAAATAAATCCACGCAGCTCCTCCTCTCCCATCCTGCCAAGACGAGGCCTACCCAACATGCTTGCACAAAATATAGGGAATAAAGGGGTACAGAGGAGAATGGTCGGAAAGTAGGAGAGGGAAATGAAAAAAAATTAACAGAACACAGCTCCATGTGTTTTAACTGGGAGTGACATGATACTTCCATACACAGAATTAATTCCACAGTGGTGATAACACGCTTGCATCTATATACCCTGGACATCCCATCCAATTTTACATATACAATAGAATTATTTAAACATCAGTGAGACCCTTAGATTTTGCAAGGTGACAATGTACAACACATCTCCGTACGTTGTCAGCACTGACGTGTTGACATTTGACTAGGCACAAATTTCACATGTGTGACTAATTCTCTGCAGACCTATTTCTCTGCCCCTGCCAAGTCGACTCAGGTTGTAACGTGTACATATACTACTGAACATGTTCTAGATCAGCTGGCTAACTTGGTTGTGAGGTTGTAATTTTGAGTGTCAGAAGATCCGTATGCCTGTACATCTGTTGTGTGTGTGTGAAATAGTCTCAATCCGTATGTGTAGGAATGTGCACTTTCAATATTGTCACATCAATATGTGTTCTTCGCACAGTCCACTTGCTTATTGGTAGTGGGCAATGTGAGAGCAGGAGTGATGTGAGATATTGGTACAGCCTCAATGATTCCATGTCACCTTCATTGTATTCATCATCATACTATGTGTGTCATGGTGTTTGACCTGCAGCAAAACACATTACACACCCCTTACACAGTACGTATTGGTTGGAAGGGTGTTTGATTGAGTGTTATTGATGTGATATTGAAAGATTAATCTTCCAAGTTGTACTGCCAGTTGAAGCCATGTCATTGTCATTGTGTTGTATTAAATTGTTCCCTTGTGTCTGTGGAGTGGCATATGTTGTTTTTTGGTTCTGTCATTTGTCCATAGGTGTATATCCAAATGGGTCAGGATATCAAACATGCCTAGCAGTGTCCCAACCTCATTCTCTTCCTGGCCCCGTGTCGATGTAGTGGTGTATGTGTTGTGTGTCCTAGAGGATTGCTGTGCTGTGTGTATATAAGTAGGTTTCTGTACTTACCAACAAGTAGGCCATTTCCGTATCGTCCATCCTGGAAGTGTTTATTGATGGTGCAGTGGCAGAAGATGAATGAATCATGTACACTCTCAGGATACTTTGCCATGATGTTGGTGATCAAACCCCGGTGATCGACAATGTCCTGCACATTGATGGAGTGTGTGTGCTTCCTGTTGCTGTATTGATGTTCAGTTGCAGCAGGTGGCACAATGCGTACATGTGTGCAGTCAGTGGCACCAAGGACGTGTAGGAAGCCGTTGATTTGGTAGAAGCCCTGTTTTGTCTCCTGCTGCTTCAGCTGTGTGTTGGGAAAGCTGATGTGGCGAGGTGTGAGGGAGATGATGGCATCCAATACCTTAGGTAGGAAGGCAGAGAATGAGGGCTGTGAGATCCCGGCAACCAGGGCACCAGTGGTTTGAAAGGAGCCACTTGCCAACATGTGGAAGACAGCTAGCAGCTTGGCTTCAGGTGGAATTGTGCGTGGTGTCTGCAAGCTGGGCGCCAACTGCGGCTTAATGTCGCTCAGCAGCTGCTGAATGGCTTGCCTGTTGAGTCTGTACCTCTGGATGATGTCTTGTTGCCAGAGTCCCATAAGGGTTGACCTGGTGCGGAATATCCTCTCTTGCCTTCTGCGTTGCCTTTGGGGTCCCTGCTGGTGTTGTGGAAGCTGCTGTTGTTGGTCCTGTGCTCTGCGTCTGCGTGCATGCTGGATGAAAAGCACCTCCAGAGCTCTGCTGTTGCTTGTGTGTGTTTTCCTTAAGTACTGGTGTGTTTGCCCCATTTTAACGCCTGCCCAGGCGTTATTTTTTGATGCAAATCGGGCTGTGCGTCATTTTCCGACTCCCGGCCGTGCGGGATTTTTGCGCGATTGGATAAATTAGGCGCACAGGTGTTTAAGTCATTTTTTGGATGGGAACGCCTACCTTGCATGTCATTAACGCAAGGCGGTTTCCCACATCGAGGAAATGACGCACACTGCAGAATTTTGGCGTTCGCGGGCGTCAAAGTTTAAATATGGTGCACGGTTTGTGCCGAATGTGCATCAAATTTTTGATGCACATTCGGCGCAGACAGAGTATAAATATGCTCCTTAGTATTCAAATCCTATTTAATGCGTTATGACTACTCACACCTGGAAACATAGGAATAAATTCATAGTGACACATGGCTTCTGTAACTATATTTCCTATGGATCCTAGTAGGGATATGCATTGTAGTCTGTCATTTTCAATCCCTGTATCAGTTATTCTCACAATCGCAGACTTGTGCTATACAGAGCGTGCTGCTGGGTTTAGATTAATTATTGAAAGCTCAATTATATCATTCCTATCTGGGCAGAGTGCATCTGTCTGTGTTAGTTGGTCCTTTTTTAGGTCGATCGTGCAAGCGCTTTGACCTGTTGTAATTATTGTGGGCTTTTAACCACGCCCATCTTACGCATCACTTTCATCCGTTCCTAGGCTTGCCTTTCAAAAATCACTTGATGTCACTGGTAAATGCTTTAAGTTTGTCCCACCTTGCGGCTGTTTTATCACGCATGTAGACTGCCCCTGCTACATGAAGTATTGCACGGTTGCCAATATACTTCATTTGTCTCTCCCTTTCGTGCTGCATGACAGTCATGGGAATGTATGTTGGAACAACGCATGCTGGAACCACTCATGCCTGAACAACGCGGTTGGAACAACGACCGCGTTGTTACCACTAATGCCTTTATCACAAATGCCTTAACAACGATTTTTCGTTGTAAAGGCATTCCTGGTAAAGGCATGCGTGGAATGGCATGCATGGTTCCCGCATGCGAGCCCCCTGGCCTTCCACCCCTGAAATTACTGTGATCCCCCACCCCATAAACCTAAAACCACCCCAAACCCCACCTCTGCCCCTAAAACTACCCCAACCCCCACCCCACCCCACCCCTAAAACCTAAAACCACCCGCCCCCCCACGCTGCCCCTAAAATTACTGCGACCACCCACCCCGCCCCCAAAACCACCCCAACCCTGCCCCTAAAACCCAAAACCACCCCAAACCCCACCCCCACCCCTAAAATTACCGCGACCCCCACCCCGCCCACAAACCCTAAAACCACCTCAACCCCCCACCCGTGCCTAAATTACTGCGACTCCCACCCCTAAAACCACCCCAACCCCCCACCCTGCCCCTAAACTACCCCAACCCCCACCCCTGCCCCTAAAACTACCGCAACCCCCCCACCCTGCCCCTAAAAGCGAAAACCACCCCAACGTCCCACCCCGCTCCTAAAACCTGAACTACCCCAACCCCCCACCCCTGCCCCTAAAATTACTGTTACCCCCACCGCATCCCTAAAACCTAAAACCACCCAACCCCCCACCCCGCCCCTAAAATTACAGCGACCACCCACCCCCACCCCTAAAACCTAAGACCACCCCAACCCCCACCCCTGCCTCTAAAACCTAAACTACCCCAAACCCCACCCCCAAAATTAAAAATACCCCAACCCCCCACCCCGCCCCTAAAACTAAAAATGCCCCAACCCCCCTCCCCGCCCCTAAACCTAAACGACCCTGACCCCCCACCCCAAAACTAAAAATACCATGACCCCCACCCTGCCCCTAAAACTAAAAATGCTCCTCCCCCCTCCCCCACCACTAAACCTAAACCACCCGACCCCCACCCAAAAACAAAAAATACCCCGCCCCCCACCCATCCTCCGAAGCCGACTCCCTTCTTCTGTGCCCTAACCACACATGTGCGTAATTCAGCACATGCGTGGTTAAGGCACCGAACAAGGAAGTCGTGGTTAACGAAAGCGTTCCGCTTTCGTTGTCTACGACTTCGTTGTTCGGGAGTCGTGTTTCAGGCTGGTTCCCCAGTTATGGTGCTCACAGCACGAACAGGCACAACAGCGTGAACTCGATCTGCAGCATTGGAGCGCTGGTTACATTGTTCACAGTTAGCTAATCAGAGTAATTTCTTGTGGCTCTACCCTTAAAACACTTGAATGAATTTGGTAAATGCTTTACATAAAACAGAAATCCTCAAAGTGAAAGCCGCTTTCCCAGCACTGCAGTAGAGCCGATACTAGAATATTCATTGCATTCGGGAAAGTCGGCCCATAATGCTTTGCAGGGCATTACTTTTACAAAACCTTTTTGCGTATAACTCAGCCTGTGGTGGTCATAGGACAATGGGACCACCTACAAAACTTTCAGCACAATGTGCCCTTTCTGTCTACATCATCTCTGGGTCCCCACACTAGGTTAGTGGGGACTCCAAAATAATAACCCCTTCCACCATGCAGTGTCTTTGTAAGTGCTCTCATGACTGGAAGTTTTGTTTTACAACTGGAAATAGTTTATGTTTTAAGGGCCTTGTTTGTGATATCATTGATATAGGCCCACTACTCCTGAAAAGTGTAATGCACTATGCTCTTTCAGGACTAAATATATGGTTAACCAGCATTATTTAATGCCATTTTATTTTTGTGTTGTTCATTATTTAATGCCATTTTATTTTTGTGTTGTTTTGTCTAGGGGCTAACGATATAATTGTATGACCATGTTTCATGCAAATGCTATTTTCATGGTGGTGTTTTCTAGGGGCTGTTTTAAGCATTACAGTCATATCAACACACCAAAATATTTGTGGCACGGAAGCTTCCCCTATAATGTTTTGCAGGGCATTACTTTCACAAAACATTTTTGCTCATAACTCAGCCTGTAGTGGTCCTGAAGCAATGGGATCACCTTCAAAACATTTCTGCAGTGTGCTCTTTCTGTCTACATCTCTGGGTCCCCACATTATGTTAGTGGGGACTCATAAATAATAACCCCTACCACCATTCATTATTTTTTTAAGCTCTCTCATGGTTGGAAACATTTGTTCTATAGCTGGGAGAAGTTATGTTTTATGGGCTTTGATTGTAATATTATTGCAATAGGCCTGCTAGCTTTGAAAATGTGTAATGCATTGTGCCCTCTAGGAGCTAAGTATATGGTTACACTGCATTACTTTATCCTATTCTTTTTTTTCATGTGGTTATGCTTTTTAACGGCTGACTGTATGGTTACATGACCATGTTTTTTCAAAGTGCTGTTTTTATTGTGGTGTCCTGCAAGGACTGTTCTGAGCATTGCAATCACCACATTATAATATTCGTAGCACAAAAACTCGCCACATAATGCTTTGCAGGGAATTATTTTTGCAAAACAATTTTGCTCATATCGCAGCCTGTGGTGGTCCTAGGACAATGAGACCACCTTCAAAACGCTCTTTCTGCCTACATCATCTCTGGGTGCCCACACTTAGTTAGTGGGGACCCCAAATAATAACCCCTCCCACCATTCAAGGTCTTTTAAGCTTTCCCATGGCTAGAACTTTTTTTTAACAGCTAGAAGTTTTGTTTTAAAGGCCTTGTTTGTAATATCATTGCAGTAGTCCTGCTACACCTAAAAACGTCCTCTAGGGGCTAGGTATATGGTTATGCTGCATTACTTTCTCCTGTGTTTTTTTCATGGGGTAATGACCTGTAGGGGCTAACAATATGGTTACATGAACATGTTTCTTACAAATTATATTTTTGTTATGATGCTCTCTAGGGACTGTTTTGAGCATCACAGTCTAATGCCAACAGTTTATTTCTTATAAAGGTTTATAAGATAATTGTATATATGTTTTGACAATTTCTCCTTATTACAATTATGACCATGATTGAGGCCAACTTAACATCCTTGGGGAAATTGTGTTAGCCAGCCAGCAACACTGATGGTGGATTTGTGAAAGTGGTATTCTATTGTAATTAGCATTGCAGATTTACATTAGGATGCTAAATGGCAACATTTTAAATTTTTTGGTGCAGCTAGAGGAAGAAAGTCAATGGAAGTGCTTTAGTTATATGCAGGGCCACTGGAATTATATGGCAGGAAAAGACGACATTATGAGGCAGGGTTGACCAATTTATGTGGCAAGAAAAGTCCAGTTAAGAATTTACAATCCCAATAGCTCTAAATCAATGAAATGCTAGACCTATTGCATTGCAAATGCTTGTTTTGTTTGTGCTCAAGAGGGTATGTAATATAGCTGTGAATATGGCTATAATGTGATCCAACACGTCAAGTGTCTTTTCCAAGAATATCAGTATAGATGTTAAAACACTGAGCAGTGAATGTAACGCCTCAGACATAACAGTGTCCTTTTTAATCGTGCTTCTGAGCAAACTGGCAGATGGCAATTTACAGTTAGGGAACTCAAAGAAGAATGAGTCTGCCATTACCATCTGTATATTTTCAGTTGCATTTTGATTAATCACGGATTGTTCTAAACCTCTAGGCACTGGATCCCTATGCACTGGGTCTTTCACTCTTAGTATGTCTCCACTAGGCTTCCCTGTGCCCTTGTCAATTGCTGTGGGTACATCTGGTAAGGTAAAATTGTAGATAATGGGGACCACTGTCTCGGATATCAGGGATCTAGGTTTACCTAACTGTACAGGTTGTACTATGCGTTCTCTTTTCTCAATAGGAGCACTAGTTGAAGTTACTCATGTTGTTGTTCCCCACAATCTCTTCCAGTTTACTACTGCTTTGCTTTTCCACTGATATATATTGTGTCTTACTATATAAGTTAACTACATTGACCTAACAGAAGATTCATTTTCTTCTTTGTTTCCGCCCCTCTTGTCCGGTCCTGGATATCCCTGGTATCCCTAGAGTCCCAGGAGGACCTGGTGCACCTCATATCTTGGGCTCTCCTCCAAGTGCTTTACTAGGGGTATACTTGTAAAATAAATGTGTAATATATGCGGTTAAGGAAAAAATAGTGTTATTTTCACTAGTTGCTCCTGTGCTCTCATCCTGCATTACTAGATGATTTGGAGCTCCTGTTGAGAGCTTCCTGCCTTTGGACTGTATTGTCATTAAGCAGCTGTACACTCTCATTAAGCGCCTTGTGACTTTTTGCCTATTTGAGGCTTTTCCTTTATTTGCAGTCATTTTGGGCTGATAGTTGGTCGATTTTCCAGATGGTATTCAGGTGCTAATAGTCAATAGTAGACCATAATAAGAGATGCTGGCAATGGTGGGTAATAATAGGCAATGGCAGCAAAAGAGTGTCCAAGGATAGCAACACACAAAGGGGGCCTGGGGGCACATGAAGGTGGCCTGGGCTGACCACCCACAAGCTGCACTGACACCTAGGCCGGCCAATTTGGTGGGTGACAAAGCCTTTCCCCCGCACCAAGTCCCAGATTTATACTTTTTGATGCAAACCTGCGTTAGCGCAGGTTTCCGTCAAAAAGATTACCAACGGCTAGCCACATTCCTAGAAGCCAGCCGGGCGTCATATTTAAGGAATGACGTTAGCCAGCGGTAAGGCCCAGTTAGCATCAAAATAAATTACACTAACCGGATGGGGGAGACGTAGGGGAAACAGGAGGTTGTGCGTCAAAGAATGGTGTTAGTCAGGTTAGAGTCAGAAAAATGACTTTAACCTGACTAGCATCATTTTTTGATGCACAACCCCCATGGAAATGACTCCTGTCTAAATAAAGACAGGAGTCATGCCTCCCCTGCCCAATGGCCATGCCCAGGGGACTTATGTCATTGGGCACAGTGCCATGTAGGGGGGCCCAAATTAGGCCTCCATGGCACTTTTAAAAATAACAATTAAAACTTACCTGGACTTACTTGGGATAGGTCCCCCCCATCCTTAGGTGTCCTCAAGGTGTGGTTGGGGGTGTCCCTGGGGGCAGGGAAGGGCACCTGTGGGTTGCTTCCATGGTCTCCGACCATGAAAATGATCCCACAGGTCCCCTAACGTCTGCCCTGACCCATGCGTTAAATAATGGAGCTAAGCAGGCTTTGCGCCATTATTTAAGGCCCCCCCTTCTCCCGTGTGGGATTTTTGCACGGGAGGATAATAAGGCGCTAAGGCCTTAAGAGTCCTTTTTGCCCAGGAAAGCCTACCTTGCATCTCATTGATGCAAGGTAGTTTTCCGCAGGCAAAAAATGACGTTAACTCCAATATTTTGATGGTAGTCGGGCCTAGCGTCAAAATATAAATATGGAGATAAGTTTGTGCCGGATTTGCGTAAAAAAAAAAAATTACGCAAATCCAGCGCAAACAGAGTATAAATATGCCCCCTAGTGCGCACTGATGTACTACCCGTCTGGGCTGGCCTCGCCCGCCGCTGTTGCTGAACAAGAGGACACTGGTCAACGCAAACATAAGCATTGTGTAGATGCAATTGCAGTTGACTTTCAGTATGCCGTTATTTGCTGCCCACAGTCTGCCTTCACTTTTGCACTCACACTGCTGCTTATGTCACTCACCACAAGCGGTCAAGCCTCATTTTCTCCAAGGAGCACAGCCAACAATTTCTCCCAGAGACTCCAGAAGTCAATTTGGCACCAGTCACCTTTCCTGGCCACAGGAAGCGCCAACAGGTGTTTCAAAATTAGGGGGAATAATGGAGGCTGTGGGTGGCCTCCACCCAAAACACAGCCATGCCTGACTCAGCTCGGCCCTGCTGCTGATCCCCTCACCCTCTGCAGGAAAACTGCACAGGGGCAACCGTGGCCCTCAAATTTGCAGCAGTCAGTCTCGGAGTACTATGGCTCAATTAGCGGGGCTGACAGGGCTGCTCCCGGGGCAAGGAGCTGGAGGGTTCAGGGCACAACTCCACAGATGTATGACTCCCAGGGCTCCAGCAGCTCCAACAGCTCTGGCCGCCTGCTGACTCCCAGGTCGCACTCCAGGGAAGCTCTGCCACCCACGTCTCATGGCAGCTCTCCAGGTTAGCTCTCCACCTCTCTCTCAGCTCTCTGCCCTCCCTCAGCTCTCCGCCTCTCCCACAGCAGTACACCCCATCCCCAGCATTGAATTGGCCTTTCTATTGCAGAATTGTGAGAAAAATGTTTTTAGCCAAGGTTTGAGATTTATAAGGGCTTCTGGGTAAAAAACCTTGCAAAATCCACAGGTCACACCACCCGGAACTCCCTTGGTTTTCTAGTTTTCAGAAATGTGTGGGTTTGGTACGCTCCCTCTATGGCAACACAGACAATCCCCATCATCCACAACTTACCACGTTGCAACAACAAGGTGTTTTTCAGTGGCAAATTTGATGTTTCCATGTTCTGTTTTGTTCCCTATCCTACTGCAGGGACTTTGCCTAACCACAAAAATTGGGCTCCGTTTTTATGTGGAGACATATGGGAACAATGAGTGGTTGGTAATTTGTGGATTGCAACAGATTCTAGAAATAGCCATCATAAAATGTAAATAAAGGAGTGATCTTAGCCATTTACACAATCTTTGAAGTTTAGTAGGGCATTGTGGGGAAGTAAATGCAATTTAGAACATCCTGGACATTTCCTGGTTTTCAGTTCTCAAAAAAATGAGGGGTTGTTACTAAATTTTCGAATTGATTTTGGCACCTCCAGAAGTGCCAGGTTCAACGAATAAATACTAATCATAATATCACAATATTGAAACCAAGCCTACTGAAGGTGAGCCATAAAGCCTTTACAAGGCAACAATCACATTGTGGACCATTTACATGCCTTTCATGCACTGTACACAAAACTTTAATGCCACCAACCATTGGCCCAATCCATTACAGCAGTGCACTCACATCAACATCAACTGCTGCCATTCAAGGACACAACACATTCATACGCCACTGGACGAAATACGCCAATCAAACCGCTTCTCATCCAGTCATCAAGCAACTTGCATACAAACACACCAAAGCAAACCTTTCACACATATGGCCAGACATGTTGATGGTTGGTGCCTCAACATGCGTCACAAATTAAACAATCTTTGGCTAAGGTTTTTCTACCTGTGCCTCTTTCATCGTTCTGAGCCTTAAAGAATGCATCCCGATTCGACCTTTACTAACAGCTCCCATGTGTCTTTCATGTGCCTTTAGCACACTTGCTGTGCTAAATCCAACACTTTCCAGTTTGTGGATGTTAGTTGAGGGTGTCCAAGGAAGCCTTGAGGCCTAGATTCTTCAAACTGAGTGAGCATGTCTACCTTTGAAACTAAGGTAACGATGCTAGAGAAGACCATCCTAAGTTCTCTAAAGAGCACCTCCAAAACTACTGAGGATATTCGTTTTGGACATACAAGTTACTCAGTGGCACTATGGTATAAGTCCCAGCCATGGTTATGTGCTTTACTATGACTGTAATGCACTTGTAATATGGCGAACTGAACATTTACCACATTCTGACAGAGGATAAACATGGCAAGCAGGCCACAAATATCAGCCATACATGCTGTGTTGGGTGCAGAGTTCCATAAAATATGTGTATTTATAAAGCACGTTATCACCTGAGAGCCGGAGCAGTCTAGGTTGATCCATGGACTCACCTAGCTGAAGAACCAAGGCCCACATTTATACTTTTTTAGCACCGCATTTGCATCGTTTTTTTACGCAAGATCGGTGCAAACTTACAAAATACAATTGTATTTTGTACGTTTGCGCTGTTTTTGCGTCAAAAAATGACGCAAATGCAGCGCTAAAAAAGTATAAACATGGGCTCAAGTCTTCAACTTCTTGCGGAATACAAGAATTATAGAGGCAGCACAGATGTGTAGTGGTAGATTGTTGCAGGTTTTCTGAGCAAGGCGAAAGAAAGAACTAACACCTATTCTGGTGCTGCATATGCATGGGATGTGTGCGAGTAAGATTCCGGTTGAGCGGAGGTTTCTGGAAGGCTTCTGAAAGCTGAGGTGGTTGTCAAGGTATGTTCGGCCTGTATTGTGTAAGGCTTTGAATATGTGTGTCAGCAGTCTGAAGAGATCTTGCTTGTGGATGGGGAGCCAGTGAAGCTCTTTGAAGTGCAGGGTGTGTGTGGTGGGAGGTTGTGAGTAAACCTGGCTGCTATGTTCTTTATGGTGTGGAGTCATCTGGTTAGTTGAGTGAGGGTGTAAATGAGAATCGGGGTATGTTACACCGATTGGATTGAGTCCTTGATGAAGATAAAGTGATGATATATGTATCTCTACTTCCTTGACTATCTGCCTTCTTCCTTCCCCCTCCTATGCTAGCTCTGTGAAAGCATACCCAGCCTAAGCTTTTCTTACCTGTTCATTTCGCTGTCTCCTTCAAAGTCCTCACTAATCCCATGTACTTGGTTTGTGAACCTTCACTAACGCCTTATGTGGCAGCTACCAGAAGTTCAAGGAGACAAATCTTTCATGTGCCTGTAGCACACTCAGGGCCAGATTTATACTTTTTGACGCAAAACTGCGCTAACGCAGTTTTGCGTCAAAAATGTTAGCACCGGCTAGCGTCATTTCTTAACACCACCTGTGCATCAAATTTATATTTTGACGCTGGGTGGCGATAAAAATAGGT
This sequence comes from Pleurodeles waltl, assembly GCF_031143425.1. NCBI lineage: Eukaryota > Metazoa > Chordata > Amphibia > Caudata > Salamandridae > Pleurodeles > Pleurodeles waltl. The sequence goes on from NC_090444.1 coordinate 970,978,555, forward strand.
TAGAGTCATTTTTCCTGACTCTAACCATTGCGCCTTGTCTTAAGACAAAATGGCGTTAACACAGGAAAATTGACTCTAATCTGGTTTGCAATGTGGAAAAACATCGCAAAACGGATATTTGCCATTTTTCACTGCAATAGCGTCAAAAAGAGATGCAAATAGTGCTAAAGAGCCCCAAAATGGATCCCAGAAGCCAGGGAGACCCAAGGGAGATCCCACACAACCAGGAATCAGCCAGGAGGACACAGACAAGACCCAGGCAAGAGACAAGAAAAAGATGAAGTGTCGCTTCAACGCAGAGGAGCATGACATTCTGGTGAGAGAGGTGACAGAGCACCACCATCAACTCTTTACCACCTCTAAATTGGCAATTGGGAGGAGAGAGGCTATTTGGCAACAGATTGTGGACAAGATAAACAGTGTGGCAGAGGTCAGGAGAATTTTCACTGAGTGCAAGAAATGCTGGCATGACTGCAAGCGCAGGACAAAGGAGAAAAAGGCAAGGAACAGGAAGGCAGCCCTGCAGACCGGAGGTGGGAGAGCAGCACCACAAGAGGACCTGGACGAGATGGAAGAGATGGTTGCAGCCGTCATCCTGGAGGAAATGGTCACTGGTATCACAGGACAGGACAGCGCAGACTACCAGGAAACCACACATATGTTGCATGGGGGACCAAAATGCCTAAATGTCAAGTGCAAGAAGGGGAAGGCACATACCTACTACACAATGCATGTCAACCCTGAAAATCAGGCAGTGGAAAGGGCAAAGGGGCATGGCAGGTTCATGGGCTGTGCAGGGGCATCGAGGGGCACAGCACAACACAACACCAACAACCTTTGCATGGGGGTACACCGCCATGCCAAGGCTGCTGGAAATGCTGAAGCAGACCAGGAGGGTAGGGTAGAACATAAAACTGGTCTGGTGTCACAGTACAGCTGGTATTGTCAGAATGTAAACTAGAGGACAATGCCCAGTCTCAGGCCATTGGCTCAAGCGGCATTTACCATTGACAACAGTTGCCACTACTACCTGTGCTGTGTGTGCTGGACAATTAGGAAATGGCAGTTAGGTGCCCATTGCACAAACACACTCAAAATGAGGGCTCAGGATGACTACGTGATCAATCCCCATCAATCCCTATCCAAGTGCAACTCCTGTCAACTGCTCATGTCCATAGACTCAATAACCATCAGGTATTGTCACATACATATGATGTACACAGCAGTAATCTCATACCCATGCTGCCCATTCCTGGGTTTACCCCTGTGCCTGTGTCACAATAGCTGCAATGCCACCATGCAAAATCTCAGGTGTCATAGTGCCTAGACAACTGCATTGAGGGGGAGGACATATGTGTGTAGGTAGGCAAACACACCCGCACAGTCACAAGAGGAAATGGAACTCTGCCCGGCCCATCAGTGCAATGCAATGTAGCACACATACGCAAACATCAACATGAGATACTACCAATGGTGACACCTGTATTGTTTCATGGAAATGCCATACATAGTATGGTGCTAGGTCTCAGCACCGCATAGGTGTACGTGAAAAATGATAGACCGGGACAGGGCCATATTGTTATGTGTGGTGCTGTGGCATCAGCACACCAACAATCATTGCAAGGCCTAACCATGCTAATGGAAGAAGAGGGAGGGTTGATGAGGACAAGAAGGTGGCAAGCCACAATTTGAACAGAACCCACACCTAGAAGATGTGACGCAGACAATTGCCCAAACTGCCCACACTACATGTGACATGCAGGTGGGGAATAGAGCTGAGAGACTGCAAACATTAATGACAGGAACAATGCATGTGAACTAAAATAACAATGTACCACCAATAGGAAGTCAGTGACACACATTACAACTAGTACAACACAGGCACACTAATTGTACAATATCTCATTGCAGAGAATGATGGCTCTCCTGTGGATCTGTCTGTCCTGGACTACCATGATGACCTGGATGACCAGCTGACAACCATCAGCCAGGAAACCCTCCAAGATGTCCTTGGAACCCTCCAGACACCACCTCCAGCTGCAAGGAGGAGCATACATGTAGCAGCCATCACAGAGGACCCACCGACCACCCCAATAGCACGACCTGCCAGCTCAAACACAGCTGAGGACTCTGATGACACAGGGACCACCTTTGAGAGGATAGTAGTGGGAGTACAGCGGGAGCTGGCCAAGTAGGTGCGGGTGGGGATGCAAACTATGGCAGCCAGCCTTGAGGGGATGCGCATGTGCATGATGACGTCCGCAGAACAGTCAGCAGCCATACAAGTCATACAGTCCCTACTGCAAGGAGTCCAACAGTGTGTGAGGGACCTCACCACTGATGTGAGGGAGTTGCACAACACCTGCCCTCCCAATCTTGCAGCTGCATGCATGACAACAAGCTGGACTCCATGCACAGGGAACTGGCCTCCCACAGCGCAGATATGGCTGCCTACCACAGGGATGATGCTTCCATACTCAATAATCAGCAGCTCCTCCTTGCTGCAGTTATGCCATATCTAGTTTGACAGATGGCAGCTGCCGGGAATTTGGTGTCCACTTCTCCAATCACTGAAGTGTGTGTTGCCCCCTCAAACCCACCATCACCACCATCAAGGGCAGAGGAGAAGACACACACATCAGAGGATGAAGATGTGGAACAGATCATCTTCGCCCGTAGGAGTACCCGGTAGGACCAGCCCATGCCACATGGGCACTGATTTTCCTTTGACCTGTGCTTTACACCATGCCAGTGTTGCTACAGTTGGTGACATGCACTCTTCACCGACACACTGTTGACCTTACAGCTATGGACTGCAATTGTTTCTCACTACTCAATTGACAATTCATGTTCCTCTGCACAGAACAACACTTCATCTCAGCATGTTAAATGACATGTCCCTCAACCTTGCACTTGTGTTGCGTCGCAAAAAAATACTTTACACTAATGGGGTCACAGACCTGGACTATGTAAATATTGCACTACAGCACTTTCAAATAAACAGCACCTACACACCCACTTTGTCTCTGTGTAATGTGACACATCTACTTTGCTGGAGATTTTTGATGCATGTAACATGTCTATGGTCACAGATTGTCAAAACCAGAGTGCAGAACTAATGTGGGCAGATATCTACGCACAAGGGCCCTGATGTTTACTTTTTCTGCGCTGCATTTGCGTCATTTTTTAAGCAAAAGCAGCGCAAACTTACAAAATATCATTGTACATTGTACGTTTGCGCTGCTTTTGCGTCAAATAATGAGGGAAATGCAGTGCAATAATAGTATAATTCAGGGCCAAGTTATATACAAGATGAAAGTCAATGCCTGCCACATCCCCTACAAGCAAGTCATTGTGTATGTGACAGTTGCTTCAAAACATACATGCCTCACCCACAACATACAGCAGGAATGGCTGTGTAAGAGTGTTTGGCCAATAACATCATCTGTGAGTACAAGTAAAACACATAGGAATGAAATATGTATACTTGACCTCATATGAAATTGACACTACTCAGTTTAGTAGTGTTGACATGAACTTCAGGCTTCAGGCAAATGCCCCACAGTGCCCAACATTCCGACACAGGACATAAAAACAATGACAACTTTAAAACCACACCTACCTGTCCAATACATGGGAACCATGGGAACCATAGTCACGTTGAGTGGTGGGTACAATGGATGGCAGATGCATTGAGATTTAGATTTGTTGTAGCTGCCAATGTGACAGTTCAGTTGGAATTGGGAATTAACATGTCAAGAGAGGGATGTGGATGCAGTACGGAATAACAGGCCAACAGGCAATTGGCACTGTACACTCATGCAAAGACCCTGAGCCCCAAGCACATGACACATGCAGTAAGGGAGTACCTAAATCTTTAATAACTATGTACAAAACTGAACTTAAAACTAAATAACACACCTATACTAACCTAATCTATTCTAAGTAAACATTACCCACAACTGGCCCTAACTATCCTATGCTAAGTTTACTTATCATATTTAACAACACACTCTAAACATTTGCCACCTACCACCGCCTTATATTACGAGGCACATGTAGGACAACATATACTAACCTAAACATATACTAACTAATACTAAACAAATGTGTATTTAAAAATATATATATATATTCATTTATTATTTTTTAATACACAAAAGCCCCAACATTAACCCCCACCCACCCACCCACAAACTAACATGTAATAATATGACCCCCCAACCTACTTATCCTATCTAAACTACTATACTACTTTAACCTATCACCAAACCCCCCTAAACCCACTACAAAAAAGGATGAGGAATGAAGAGGGAGGGGACTGAATTAGGGGTGAGGGGAGGCAAGAGTTCACAGGTTTGCCCTCCTCAGTGTCTTCTTTGAACCTCTGGATATTTTTGGCCACGTCCCTCTGCATACTGTCAAGTTTCCTCCACACCTTCCTCATGTCCCTCTGAAGTTCTGAAATTGTGGCCATGTCCAATGCAGCAGATGTGGTGGTCTGTTTTGCAGAGGTTATTGGTCCAGCAGGTGTGGTGGTCGGTGGTGCTGATGTTAAAGGTGCAGCAGGTGTCGTGGTTGGTGGTGCCCAGGTTGACGGTGCAGTAGGTGGGGCTGTTGTGATGGAGGCCGCTGTGGTACTGGCTGCAGTTATGGTGATGGCTCCAACATTTGTGGCCAATGCCGGTCCCCCTTTGCGGAAAGCCCGCCATTCTCCTGTGGCTCTCTCTCTCTGATAGCGTCTTGCCATCCTTCGGTACCCAGACTCGACATCCAATATGTGTCTGTATCTCACTGCCCGCTTCTGGAAAGCCCTGATCTCTGCTACATCAATGTTGGCAGCTTTAAAAAGTAGACAGGCAACCATCAGTGTCATCATTGTGTGATGCATGTACAGATGATAATCTAACACTCTGCCTCAATTTGCACATGCAGTCCAAATCACAGTCCAGATGATATAATGTCCCTGACGAATGAAATGGCAATGCTGCCTACCCATCAAGTATTTAACAGCACAGCAAAGCACAACAAGAGGTGGACCAAATAAAGTGATCTGTGCATTCATGTAGTGCAATGTGTCACAATGCAAAGCCAGCAACTACTTCACATGGGCCAGGCCCACTAATCTTTATCATCTGAGTCAACTTCAAGGCACCCAAGACCAGTGATTTGCAGATGTAATTGGCAGGATGGTATACAGTTGCTAATCATAAGTGGTCAGTGTTGTTTGGGACACATGCATGCTTGAACAAAATAACTGTCATCTACACTGTGACCATCACATCTACCTGAATATATGTTTGTCCCCTACCCCTGTGCCTTACACATTGTACATTACAATACACGGATGCGCAATTTTGGGTGGAAAACTGACGCATCACTGTCTTGTGAAAATGAGGGTATGACTCAGTGACAATATTCTGACACTGGAGCACTTCTAAGTCACATGTAGGCCTACGTGTGGCTACTAATCACCTTATTGTTCAGCACAAGACTCCCAAAATATGACTCTCTACCTGTGAATGTCTAACCCTTGCACGGATCACTATGTCAACATCCAGTCAAGTAATATATCCGATCACGTGCCAGCTCATCATATCTTGCAGTGAGTGCAACACACAAGAGTCACTCACACAACAGCTGCAATCACTACACAGGACAGACATTATCACACTTACTGGATACGTCTGGGTCCTGGAATCGAGCCACTTCGCTGATGGTATAGGGGGCTGGACCACCTGTAAGACAGAGAAAGGAAATATATGCTCAATGACAGATCACTGTACAAATGTGTGGACAACATATCACAGTGTGTAGCATTTTATATGAGTGAGCTGCTGATCCTGCATGTAGACACTCCAATAGACATACCAATGCAAACTCACATTGACACTGACACTCCAGTGAGTGATAGACACACATCTGCACACATGCCCTGGGCCTAACAATCATGTGATGCTAAACCTAACTACAAACTTTTGTGGCTAATCCATTTCAGATGGTACTCCGTGTCATGATTTGTATACGGGTGACAATTTCAATGGCACTTCCCTGGTGCACTGCAATACGAGTGACTCAGGTATTGTGGCTTGTGTATCAATGAGATGGACATTTGGCTCAATTTTCAGTCTGCAATTATCATGAATTCAGTGGTCCATAACAGATGTGGCACAGTTGTATGTACGTAACAAGTGCCCCATTAGCAGTGTCCCCTAAGCCGTATATGCCCCCTTTGCCAACATAATGGCAGGGTATAATGTGAGTGTAATGATGACAATGTAGCGCTAAACATGGATGGCCCACTTTGCTGAAATGTGGTATGCTGACAGTGTCTTACCTGCTCATCATTGACAGAATGCATGGGCACAGGTGTTGTCATTGCACCTGAAATGTGTTACTAAGGGCCACATGTACCAAGATCAAGTTTTGTGAGTCACACATTGCGAGACTTAGCAACTCACAATTTGCAATTCGGATGATCTGAGGTACAACACTGTCAATGACACTGGTTGCAAATTACAATTGTGGTAGCAAATGACCTACCTCATGAACTTTGATAAGGTAGGTCTCATTTAGCAAACCCCTTGGGAATGGCGGCACTCACATGGATGCTGGCCTGCTGGGCTCAGCAGACAACCATGTCTGTGACTGCTTTCGAATACAGATGTATATTTTCTTTCAAATGCAGCCTTATTTTATAAAGGGTAAACAGAAAGCATTTCAAAAACCAATATTATGACTTTTATAATTTGTTTGAAGCAGTCAGTGGTCCGTGGGACCACTTCCTGCTCTGAAACAATTTTTGGGCATGCATTCACAAAAGGGACGGGATCCCATGGGGACCCCTCCCCTTTTGCAAATGGGTTAGCATCAACTTGAAACGGCTGGTAACTGCCATTGTTTAGTGCCAGCATTTACGGTCAACAAACAATCAATCATCAGACTGCGACTCGCTAATAAGAAAGGAACGCTCCTTCCTAAATACCACTAGCAAACCCTGTTTTGTGATTGGGTAATGTGATAGCAGAATGGAAAAATTGGGGGTGTGCATTAGAATAAACATTTTTTCCTGACGTAAACACACAGAATCTGAAAACTAGGCCGTTTGTGACAAATAAAAATAGCTTGGTACATGTGGCCCTATGTAATAGACGGACATGACTCAACAAAGCTTAGGACTGCATTGTTAACATGTATAGACATGTGGAATACATCTCAGTACTGGGACAATAACAGTTTGTTCTACTTGCATTCAACATGGCCACAAACATTGCATGCAGCATGTCAAGACATCTGCTACTGTCGCTCAGAAGCATTCTACCGTACACATATGTCAATGTGATACTCACCAACAGGGCCACCGATCACAACACCCAGGTGGTCCAGCAGATCCTGTTCTCTAGCCATCAGGTCAGCCCAGCGATGCTTCAGCTGGTGCTCATTCCTTGCGTGTGGAATACCCGTTTGAGGTGGAAAAGCACTTTGCCCCACCACAGCCGCCTTGCCTCTGTGTGATACCTCTGTATCACACACCCACCCATCTCCAGCATCAATGGCAGAAAGTGGCACACCAGCCACACAAAGCCCCCAAGCTCCTTCTCCCCCATGCAGGTCAGCCTCGCCCTTCCTAACGTGTCCTTGCACAACAATGCAAAACTGAAAAAGTGAAAAAGGAAGGAAAATAAATGTCAAAAAAGGAAACTTACAGCTCAAAGTACAAACCACAACTGACCCAACTAATGTAACCCCAAACAGACACCCGACAGTACAAATACAATCCAAAAGACACTAAACTACACAAAAGCACATAAACAGGTACAATATACAAATAGAATACACAAAAGACACAAGAGAGACACCACAAGATACAAGAAACGCAATCCAGACACCAGCAACACCGAGACACAGCCACACAGTCAAGAAAGAGCAGACTGTAAAGTGAAAGTACACCCACTACCATGCCTGTAAACAGGATTTCCTATTACATCACTTCCTGTCCCCTTTGCGGCCCGTGTTCCATCTTGCGTGTATTTTTTGGACGCATACGATGTTTGTGGGAATATTTTCGATGCATAACTTGCATGTGGGGCAAAATACCACGCATTACCGGTAAACCTCTATTTCAATGGATATCCCTAGGCGTGTGGTGCGCTTGTGGGATTAAAGCTAGTTGCCCATGTATGTTTAGTTTGTGTTTGCGTGATTTTTTGACGCATTTGCGTCAAAATGTTTGACTCAAACTGTGATTGCGTGATTTTCGATTATTTATCATGCATGCACCCTGTATCAAGATGGACATAGGATGGTATGGCCTGCAGTGTGTGGTATAGTGGTTGGCCACATGTGGTAGAGCATGCAACTGTGTGTTTTGTGTGTGAATGATCTGTAACAACAACATGTGTGCTTCTGAAAGAACGGCATGCAATACATTGGACGTAATGCTCATGTATGGATGTGTTACAAATGGGTATCTACATTAGATGGCAATCAGTGATGTACAACAGTCATGATATGTGTTTGTAACATGTGTTGACTCATTTGATGTGTGTAGTTGTTTGAATTTGGGGACGTTACATTTCACACGACAAACAAAACTCAGGGATGATTGAGGAAGGCTGAAGAGTGTTAGGTTGGATATGTTACCCCTCATATGTCATTAATTGTTGGCTACGACTTCATGGTGACTTGTGTGTGAACTATCCATATGTCGGCCATGTGTACATGTTTGGTACGTACAGTGTTTAAGACTGTGCCTGAATTCCACCCATAAAATTTTTATGTACACGTCAGTTTGACTCATGAGAATTACCTATGATGCTCATGTTGCTGTGGCAGACCTGCTGCCCTGGCTGCATGAGTTCACATATTTTCAGATGTGCATTCCACAGAAGTGACCAGTTCAAGTGTGTGGGCATGTGTACCCTGTGTCAGGATTAGGTTTCATGGTGTTACGGTTTTGTGCGGGTCTATTCAGGGGTCTGTTAGGGGCAACCCTTGAGTTCACAGAGTATCTTGCAAGGAAGTAGTGTACCAGAGCAGAAGGGCAGCTAAAGGCATACAAGGGGAAAGGCCAGCTATGGTAAGGCAGAAAAAAACAGAAAAGTGAAAGCAGAGCAACATTAGTGTGAACAAATATGAAACGGGTCAGTAATGGACAAACATGCAGGGCTTATCACTTAGATTGTGTACAGGGTAGGGCTCAGAACTTCCCACAGCAACAGGGAATGTCAGTGCCTCTGTGCAGATTAATCTTACAGCTAGTCACCATGCAAGCCCCATAGAAAGAACGCAGCAAAAGTGAATTTGAGTCTGGACCCTTAGGGCACAAACAAGGATTGTACTTACATGCACAAAACTAGCCCTTGTTGGTCCGGCTGGAGACACAGCAGCAGTTCCTGGAATACAGCCATAGCACACTGTCACTGTTAGGCACTAATAACTACATGCAACACTAGACAAAGGATGGGGGCTGGATTTGCCTCCTGGAAACCAGGTGCCAGACCAAATACAAAGGAAAACACTTCTAGACAGGTGAGGACTGATAGGACACTTACCAGACATGATAACCCAAGAGGAAACATAAAGCGAGGGAACCAACTAGGAGGCAAAGCCAGGCACAAGGAACAGGCTCATGTTGACGCAGAGGCTGTAAAAGGTCTAGGTAACAGAAAGCAGGCTCTGGCAGAAACAAACATGATCAAGGCTGAGAAAAGGGAGCAGACTCTGACTGGAACAAGCAGGAACAGGACTGGGTAAACAGAGAGCAGGTTCAGGCGTAATCAGGGCTGTAACACAATCCAAAAAGGGGTCTGGAACACAAATGAATCATGCTCCAATGCATGACGAGGAGCTTCAGGGAATGGCAGCTTCTAAGCAGTTTCAGGCAGCAGCAAGGCCAGGGCAGAGTCACATGGCTGGGCTGTACAAGAGCGGTCACAGGAGTGTGCAGCTTCAGTCTCTCACAAGTCCTGGAGGAGAGAATCCAGATTAAAGGTACAACTGGACTTTCCCATAGGAAGCAATGGACAGAAGATTACATGTCTTACCGACTACCAGGCAGTGCGTTATGGGACATGAAGTCCATGGATGCTAATGTAGTTCTTTTATAGCATGTCATATGGAAAAGGGAAACAAACAGGAGTCAGAAAGGGACACTGGGTGAGTGTTAGTGATGATTCCCAGGGTACAGATAGTCCATTTATAGCGCCCTCTAGAGATGGGAGGGCAGAGACTTAACACATGGCAGTAGCAGGACTTATTTCAAGGGATGGACTGCACAGGGCATGTGTTTTGAACATTGCTTGTCATACCTGGGACACTCATGCTATCCATTTTTAGAAATGATGCCCCTCTTGTCACACAAGCTCCTTGCAGAGATTGCAAATGTCTCACTTACTAATGTCAGACGTCTGTTCATACATTCCTGTTTCCACTGATATTTCACATCCACTACCTCAAATATGGTGCGCTTATCTACTTTATGATTGGAGATCTCATAGTTGTGTGTCATGTTCTACAGTAGACCATGTTGGCAACGTGGATGTGTATCATATGCTGTGGTCCTTTGATTTTCTCCTTGATATGTGAAATTTAAAAGATGAGTCTTTTTTATATGTGTGTGATGTTTGCTGTACAATCATACGCATCACATGTGATGTTGCATCTGAAGTAGTTAGATTTGTCTTTTTAACATACTCGCTGAGGTAATACTCACATTCCTAAAGAACATGTGATGGAGGAAGACGAAACCAGAGCAGGGTTGTGTGATCAAGTAAGGTGTTTAATTACATATCTTAACAAGGCGTGTAGAGTGACTATTGGTTAAAAAGGCTTTGAACAATCTGCTGTCTGCGGCGCATTCCTGCATCTGTGTTTTGATGTCCCCCCTCATTTTCCCTGTCACCATCCTCCTCCTCAGGCAGTTCTTGCTCAGGCTCATATAGGGGGGTGTTCCTCCTCAAACAAATGTTGTGCAGGATAGCACATGTAAGTAAGATTTTGCAAACAATGTGTGAGGCATATAAGAGGCTGCCTCTTGTGATGTCCAGGCACCTGAATCTGGACTTCAGGATGTGAGTCAGCATCATCATGCTATGTGTCTCATGGTGTTAGACCTGCAGCAACACATATTGCACACCCCTTCCACGCTACATACTGCTTGGGAGGGTGTGGGATTGACTATGTGGCCTAATGTAATTGTAAATGGTTCATCTTCCAAGTTGTACTTCCAGTGCAGGCCATGTCATTGTCATTGTGTGCTTTGACATTGGTCCCTTGTAGCTCTAGAGTGGCAGCTAATGTTAATGGCAGCCGTCCTATGTCCATAGGTGTGTCAGTGTGTACAACATAACTACCTGTGTCACACCTCAGTGTCTTTCTGCCCACGTGTCAATGTAGTAGTGTATGTATTGTGTGTCCTACAGGGTTGCTGTGCTGTGTGTATATTGCTAGGTTTATGGACTTACCGACAAGAAGGCCATTGTCATATTGTCCATCGTGGAAGTGCTGACTGATCGTGCTGTGGCAGAATATGAAGGAATCATGTACACTCCCAGGATACTTGGCCAAGATGTTGGTAAAGAATCCCTTGTGGTCAACTATGACCTGCACATTAATGGGGTGAGTGTGCTTTCTGTTTCTGAAAAGATGCTCTGTTGCTGCAGGTGGTACGATCCGGACATGGGTGCAGTCAATTGAACCAAGCACATGTGGGAAGCCATGGATCTGATAAAACCCGTTTGATCTCCTGCTGCTTCTGCTGGGTGTGGGGAAGCTGATGTGGCAGGATGTGAGGGAGATCATGGCATCAAAGACCTTGGGCATGAAGGCGGAGAATGAGAGCTGTGATACCCCAGCGACCAGGGCACCCGTTGTTTGGAAGGAGCCACTTGCCAACATATGCAGGACAGCTAACAGCTTGGTCACCGGTGGTGTATTGTGTGGTGTCTGCAGGCTGACTGTTATTTGTGGCTCAATTTGGCGCAGCAGCTGCTGTATGGCTTCCCAGTTGAGTCCATACCTCCGGATGATGTCCTGCTCCCTGAGGCCATGGAGGGTTGTCCTGTTCCTGAAGAGCCTCTCCTGCCTTCTGCGTTGCCTTTGGGGGCCTCGTTGGGGTTGTGGTGGCAGCTGCTGTTGGTCCTGTGCTCTGCGTCATCTAGCATGCTGCATCAGTAGCACCTCCATGTTGTCTGGTTGGGCTATGATGTTACTTGTGTGTTAAGTAGTGGTGTGTTTGCCTCATTTTAACCCATGCCCTGACCTAGGCTTAAAATTTGACGCAAATCGGAGTTAGCGTCATTTTTGAGGTTTGCCTCCCAACCGTGTGTCATTTTTGCCCTGTTGGATAAATATGGCGCTAAGGTGTTTGAGTAATTTTTTGGACGGGAACGCCTACCTTGCATCTCATTGACGCAAGGCGGTTTCACGCATCCTTAAAATGACACAAGCTCCAATATTTTGCCGCTAGACGGGTCCAGCGTCGAAATTTAAATATGAGTTAAGTTTGCGCTGGATTTGAGTAAAAAGAACTATGCAAATCCGGCATAAACACAGCATAAATATGGGCCTCACAGTGCTAAATCAAACTGTTTTTAGTTTGTGGATATGAGTTGGGTGTGTGCGTGGGGGGGGGCAGATGAGACCTAGATTTCCTTAACAGAGTGAGCATATCTACCTTTGAAACTCAGGTAAACAGGCTTGGGAAGATTGTCCTAAGTCGCCTAACAAGAACATGAAAAACTACTAAACACTTCAGGTATTGCTGCACAGTGTACTCTGTGACAATGTGGCCTTTGTTCCATCCACAGTTTATGTGCAGTGTGGTGACTGTACTGCACTTGTCGTACATCTACCTCATGCTGATGGTGGATAAAGGTGTCAAACAGCCCATAAGCAAGTTAAATATTTTCTGACCTGGATGAAACAATTTCAAAGGGTGCTTGCCTAGTGACGTAGTGGCAAATGGAAGGTATGTATTGATGCACAGCCACTGAAAAGTATATACTAGGACAGTTCCACCTCAGACATTTTTTCAATACTTTACGTTTGTATAGTACAACATAAAGCAAGTTGGAAAACATAGGCCAGGCTGAGATTGGTACTGGGCACAGTAGCAGCAAGTCTCCTCCCTCTTTCCCTGCTTAGAGCAGACTCTACAATGACAACATGGCTGAATCTTTCTTGCTGTTGCAGGAATGTGGTCCGCAAAGTGCCGATCCTGCAGCCTTGCCAGATCCTCTACAGCAGATGAAGTGGGGGCTACTGCTTCTTCAGCAGTAAGACTTTTCAATGACAGTCAACTCAAAGTCAAGAAAAGACATCGGTCTTCCTGTGATGGTCTGTGGGTAAACAACAGATGGATTGTAGGTTGCCAGCTGGACCAGGTGGGTAAACAGCTTTTTATACCATGTGTGAGTTTTATGACTCGAGTGATATGGCTGAAGTACCTGGTCATTCTTATCTACTCACTCCATGTACATGTTGTAATCAAGTACGCGGGAGAGCATGTGAACTTCGGACAATGGATTGCAAACCATGATCGGGTAAGTTCTCTCATCATGGATTGTAAAAATAATGTATAAACTTCCTTCCTATTGGAGAATTTGACTGCAAGCAATTCACTGTGATGCAACGCAAAACTCTGGGATTTTTGGAGCTCTTACAAACAAGCTCCAGTGGGAATCCGTCAAGGCAACATCAAACTGGACTGCATGCCACAGAACGAGCTTTGTATAGCTTGCTGAACAGCTCTACTTCTGTGATGCAATTACAAGCTCTTTTGGTTGGTAATTACTGCCTAAAGAACAAAGGATCAAGGACTCATCAGTGGCTATAGTCTTTACAGGAGTATAAATCAATGGAGACCTGGCAAACAAATGTTCCTTGACCTGTCCAATTTTGCACAGCTTAGCATAGTCTGGATGGTCCAGGGGCAATTCACAGAATTATCATTGAAATGCAGCATTCGCTGCAATAGCAAAAACTGATCTCTGCTCATGACCGGTAAGAAGCTGGATGTTACTCAAACCATGCAAGTATAGCAGTAATAAGCTTGGTTTTTGCACTATCCCTACTTTGAGCATAAGAGGCAGACCTTTCTTCAACTCCCCAAGTGTAGTGGGAGTCCACCAGTGTGTCCAAGAATGAGGCCTTAGAGTGCCTCCATTCTCTCACACAAAGTGTGCGGCATGCAGATTTGTTCAGTGCACAATTCCCACAAGGAAGTAAGCATCCAAAAGGAGATGAACGCAGTCAATAGGCAGAATATTAGCTCTATTGACCTTACATCCAGTATCTGCAGTGAATGGGGAATTTAGGGCTGCACTAAACGGGGGGCTGCCAAGTGAGTACTCGGTCTGTGCTTGCCGCCACATGTGACTCCTCTCTGGGCTGGTCTACCCTGCCACTATTGTATTATGTGTAATTTATGAAATGGTGATTTAACACATAATCATGCAGTCCATCCCAATCCACCCCACTTCAATCCGCCCCATTACAATCTAACCCACTTTACCCCACACCATTCCACCCCACTCTACTCCTCCCAACCCACTTCAATCTAATCTGCCCCGCTCCAGTTCCCCCCACTGTAATACAAAACAATCTGCACCCCTCAAAAACAATCTGCTGCACTCCAATTCAAAACAATCTACCCCACTCCAATCCAAAACAATATGCCCCACTCCAATCCAAAACAACATGCCCCACTCCTGTCTACCCCACTCCAGTCTGCTCCACTCCAATCCAAAACAATCTGACCCAATTCAAAACAGTCTGCCCCACCACAATCTGCTGAACTCCAATCTAAAACGATCTTCCCCACTCCAATCTGCTTTACTGCAATCCAAAACAATCTTCTGCACTCCAATCCAAAACAATACACCCCGCTCCAGTCCACTTCACCCCAGTCTACCCTACTTCAATCCAATACAACCTGCCCCACTCCAACCCGCCCCACCCCAGTCTGCCCCACTCCAATCCAAAACAATATGTCCCACTCCAATCCACCCCACTCCAGTCTGCCCCACTCCAATCCAAAACAACCTGCCCCAGTCCAATCCATTTCAGTCTGCCTCACTCCAGTCTGCCCAACTTTAATTCAAAACAACCAATCTGCACCATTACACCCTGCCCCATTCCAATCCCAAACAACCTACTCCAATCCAAAATAATCCACCCCACTCCAATCCAAAACAATGCACCCCACTCCAATCCAATAAATATGCCCCACTCTCATCTACCTCACTCCAATCTGCCCCACTCCAATCCAAAACAATCTGTCCCAATTCAAAACAGTCTGTCTCACTGCAAACTGCTGCACTCCAATCCAAAATCATCTGCCCCACTCCATTCTGCCCCACTCCAATCTAAAACAATCTGTCCCACTCCAATCCAAAACAATCTGCCCCAATCCAAAACAGTCTGCCTCACTGCAATCTGCTGCACTCCAATCCAAAATAATCTGCCCCACTCCAATCCGCGCCACTCCCATCTGCCCCACTCCAATCTAAAATAATCTGTCCCACTCGAATCCGCCCCACTTCAATCTGCTTCACTCCAATCCAAATCAATATACCCCACTACACTACCCCACCCCACTACAATCTGCCCCACTCAATCTGTCCCACTCCAATCTGCCCCATTCCAATCCAAAGCAATACACTCCACTCCAATCCAATCCACCTCACCCTAATCCAATCCACCCCACTTGATCTCAATTCAAACCATTCCAATCCGCACCACACCAACCAAATCCACCCACTCCAATCCACCCTAATACAATTTGCCCCACTCCAATCCAAAACAATCTGCCTCACTTCAGTCTGGCTACTCCAATCCAAAGCAATCACTCCCACTTCAATCCGCCACACTCCAGACTGCCCCATTCCAATCCAAAACAATCTACCCCACCACAATCCAAAACAGTCGACTCCACTTCAATCCAAAACAACCTGCCCCACTCCAATCCATTTCAGTGTGCCCCACTCCAATCTGCCCCACTTTAATTCAAAACAACCTGCCCCACTCCAATCTGCACCACTCCACCCTTCCCCACTCCAATCCCAAACAACCCACTCCAATCAAAAACAATCTGCCCCACTGCAATCCAGTCCACTCCACTCCACTCAATCCCATTTCACCCCACTCCAATCTACCACAATCCACCCCACTGCAATCCAGTCCACCCCAAGCCAATCCCGTCCACCCCAATCCAGTCTAATCCACCACAATACACCATAGTCTAATACACCCCACTCCAATCCAATACACCTCACCCCAATCCAATACACCCCAGTTCACTCCAGTCCAATACACCCCATTCCAGTCCAATCCACCCCACTCCAGTCCAATCCACCGACTCCAGTCTGAGCCACCTCACTCCAGTCCGATCCACCCCACTCAGTCCATCCCACCCCAATCCAACCTACCCTAGTCCAAGCCAACCCACCCTAATCTAATGCAACCCACCCTACTCCAAGCCAACCCAATCCAATCCAACCCTCTCCAAACAAACCTGCCCTACTCCAATCCAGTCCAGTCTACCCACACCACCTCAGTTCATCTCAATCCAATACAATCCACATGAATGCTCCTTACTACAGACCAATTCACCCCAATCCAAACCATCTTAATCTACACCACTTCGATCCAGTCCACCCCTCTCCAATCAATCCACCCCACACCAATCAAATTCACCCCACACCAATCCAGAACAACCCCCAATCCAACTTAATTCAATCTACCCCACTCCAGTCTGCTCCACTCCAATCCAAAACAATCTGACCCAATTCAAAACAGTCTGCCCCACCACAATCTGCTGAACTCCAATCTAAAACGATCTTCCCCACTCCAATCTGCTTTACTGCAATCCAAAACAATCTTCCGCACTCCAATCCAAAACAATATACCCCACTCCAGTCCACTTCACTCCAGTCTACCCTACTTTAATCCAATACAACCTGCCCCACTCCAACCCGCCCCACCCCAGTCTGCCCCACTCCAATCCAAAACAATCTGTCCCACTCCAATCCACCCCACTCCAGTCTGCCCCACTCCAATCCAAAACAACCTGCCCCAGTCCAATCCATTTCAGTCTGCCTCACTCCAGTCTGCCCAACTTTAATTCAAAACAACCAATCTGCACCATTACACCCTGCCCCATTCCAATCCCAAACAACCTACTCCAATCCAAAATAATCCACCCCACTCCAATCCAAAACAATGCACCCCACTCCAATCCAAAAAATATGCCCCACTCTCATCTACCTCACTCCAATCTGCCCCACTCCAATCCAAAACAATCTGTCCCAATTCAAAACAGTCTGTCTCACTGCAATCTGCTGCACTCCAATCCAAAACAATCTGCCCCACTCCATTCTGCCCCACTCCAATCTAAAACAATCTGTCCCACTCCAATCCAAAACTATCTGCCCCAATCCAAAACAGTCTGCCTCACTGCAATCTGCTGCACTCCAATCCAAAATAATCTGCCCCACTCCAATCCGCGCCACTCCCATCTGCCCCACTCCAATCTAAAATAATCTGTCCCACTCGAATCCGCCCCACTTCAATCTGCTTCACTCCAATCCAAATCAATATACCCCACTACACTACCCCACCCCACTACAATCTGCCCCACTCAATCCAATCCACCACACTCCTGTCCATCCAGCCCACCCTCCTCCAATCCATCCAGCCCACCCACTCCAACCCACCCCACCTTACTCCAGTCCAATCAACCCAACTTCCATCCAATCCACTCCTCTCCAATCCAATCCAATCCACCCCAATCCATCAATGCCACTTCAATCCTATCCACCCCAGACCTGTCCAATCCACCCCACTCCAATCTAGTGAATCCAGTCCACCCTCCTCCAATCCAGTGCGCCTCACTCCAGTCCAATCTAATCCATTCCACTTCAATCCAATCCACCTCACCTCACCCCAATACAATCCACCTCACCCCAATCCAATCCACCCCATCCCAGTTCAGTTGACCCCACTCTAATCCAATCCACCCACTTCACCCCACCACACTCTAATCCACCCCACCTCAATGCAATCCACCCCAATCTAATCCACCCCAACACACCTCACCCCAATCTTCCCTACCTCATTTCAGTCCACCCCACTCCAATCGACCCCACCCAATTCCAATCTACCCCACTCACTCCATTCCACCACACTCTACTCCAGTCCACCCACTCTAACCCAATCCAGTCCACCACACTCCAGTGCATCCAGCCCAGCCCACTTCAATCCATCCACACCACCCCACCCCAGTTGACCCCACTTCACTCTAATCCAATTAACCTACTCCAGTCCAACCCACCCCACTCCAGTCCAATCCACTCCACTCCAATCCAGTAATCCAATTCACCCCACTTGAACTCAATCCAATCCACTCCACTCCAGTCCAATCTAATCCACCCCACTTCAATCCAATCCACCACACCCAAGTCCAATCCACCCCACCCCAGCCATATCACTCCAATCCAAAGGTCTCACTCCAATCAAGTCTAATCCATCCCACTCAAATCTATCCCAATCCCATCCACCTCATCCCATTTCAATCCACCCCACTCCAATCCAATCCACCCCTCATCAATCCACCCCATCCACCCCACTCAACCCCAATTCAGTCCACCCCACTCTACTCCAATCCAATCTACCCCACTAACTCAATCAACTCCAACTCAATCCACTCTATTCCACCCCACTCCACTCTATGACACTCTCTGCTATTGAACCACTGAACTCCACTCAACTCTACAACACTCTTCTCATCCTACTCTACGTTATGGCATTCCAACATATCCACTTTGACAATCTACTTCCCTATTCCACTCTGACACTCCATGCTACTAACGGTTAGCCATGTTGAACAGCACCCACACTAGTTTACAACATGGCAAAACACATTGCCAAAGACAGTAGCTGTTGTATAGGTGAGCCCTATTGGTTTTTCCAGTGCTTGTTTTTTCTTCTGATATCTCCCCCACTCCAATTTTCACCCAACTCCACCCCATTCCAATCTATCTCATTGACTCCAATCCACCACACTCTACTCCAATCCACCCATTCTATCCCAATCCAATCTACTTTACTCCAATGCATCCAGCCCAGCCCACTCCAATCCATCCAGCTCACCCCATTGCAATCCACCCCACCCCACTTCATTCCATTTGAATTCACTCCAATCTCATCCACCCCACTCCAATCCTATCCAACCCTCTCTAGTCCAACCCCCACTCCAACCCAGTGAATCCAATCCACCCCACTTGAATCCAATCAAATCCACTCCACTCCAATCAAGTCTAATTCACCCCACTCCAATCCAATCCACCACACCCAAGTCCAATTAACTCCACCCCAGCTATATCACTCCAACCCAAACCACCCTCCCCAATCCAGTCGTATCCACCCCAATTGCATCCACCTGATCCCATTTCAATCCACCCCACTCCAATCCAATCCACCCCAGTCCACTCAATCCACCCCACTCAACCCCAATCTAATCCACCCCACTCTACTCCAATCCAATCTAACCCACTAACTCAATACACTCCAACCCACTCCAACCTATTCCACCTCACTCCACTCTACGACACTCTCTGCTATTGATCCACTGAACTCCACTCAACTCTACGACACTTTTCTCCTCCTACTTCACTTTATTACATTACAACAAATCCACTCTACGACACTCTACTCCCCCATTCTGCTCTGACACTTCACACCAGTGTCTTTTGGCAATGCTGAACAGCACCCACACTGGTTTACAACATGGAAATCTTGCAAAGCCAGTAGCTCTTGTGTAGGCGAGACCTATTGGCTTTGCCAATGCTTGTTTTTACTTCTGATTTCTCTGATGTTACCACAAGCACTGCCTGCATCAAGCACAAATGGATACAGTCTCCCATAACTTGCAAAGCATATATTCAGAGTTTATTTACGAGTTCAGTACTGCCCTGATTTGTAAATGTGGGCCACTCTTTTTTAGCTATTTTATTTGCTAATGGAGGCCACCTTTCTTTAGTGAGCGTTCATTTCCCCTGTGGGGAGTAATCACGCTCGAAACAGGGGCACAATTGAAAACAACATTTTGGATTAATACATTTTCCCCTGAGGGTCAGCCTGTGTCTCAGGATGAACAACCCCTAGAATGTGTGAGTGCCATTTTATGTTCGCTGGGAGGAGGGATTTGCGCCCTTCCTGGGAGGAGGGAAGGCGGGGCACAATCACGCCTGAAAGGGGAAAATATACATTTTATTTTAGATACATTTTTTAATACCCCGCGCTCCTGATTGGGTCAGACTCGCCAAACTAAATGAGATTATAGCCACCATTTTGTTTTCCATAGAAGTCCATAATCTCACCCTCCACGGGGTAAGATGGCACCCACCAGGGGAAACCAAACATTATGCTAGCAATAACAAAGGCACCCCATGATTTTGTGGCCCGCATTTTGTTTTCTCCTGGGGAAAACAAATATTATTCTTTGAAATAAAATGCCCCCATGGGAGTCGGCCTATACACCAGGAAGTGCAACCTCCAAAATGACAAAAGTCCCTGGTGTCTACTGGATCCTGCTCATGGTTAGATGTGCGTCCATGATCACAAGCAGGAAATATTTTTTACAAAGGCATTGCTGGAAAGGGGAGACTCTCCCCTTTCTAGTAGTTGCCTCCCCCAAAACCGGGGAGGCCACCTAAGGCCCAAAATCCCCAACGGGCATGGCAGGGAGCATTGACCTGTTTCTCCTGGTCACTCTGTGAGGATTATTGATGGCATTGTGGCTCATGGTGTGCTGACTTCACTGATGGGCAGGAGGAGTAGCTGAAGTAGCAGGGATTCCACTTCAGCCCCACCCTTTACTTAGAAGAAAGGAAATGTTTGATGCAAGTACCAGAGGTTTCTTTTAAAACCTGTCCAGTGTGAGGCAGTGGTCAACAGATGCACTGGCGAGGTAGGGTAGGTGTCGGCCACAGGCTGACAACCATGCTCAAATGGTTAAAGAGGTGATTCTTCATCTCTTTCCTAAGTTAAAGCAACTTTGGGCGGTTCTGATAGATATGGCTGTGCTGCTCTGTTTACTGGGGACATAGATAAAAAAGGTCTGCAGCCTTGTTTTTCTTTTTACACGTCTAAGTCTGCAGTCTGATCGTATCCTGGTTGTGAGTGTGCTGAGAACCACTAGAGATGTGAACTTGTCTGCAAGATAAGCAGGGGCACTGGTCATGTAAATGATGTGGCTGGTTTTGCTGGTGCAGGCCAGCAAGGGGGGGCAATGAAGTTCTATCAGGATGGGGCTGATGTGATCATATTTCTTCAGGTCCTTGATGAGATATGCTGTAGCATGTATGATGTCATTAATTTATGCCAGTGTAGAATCAGAAAGGCCATGTAGTAGGGTGCTACCACCAATTATATGTAAACATATGAGGGGTTAAAGAGGGGTTCTGAAATCACTTTATGGAAGAAATGGTTTCACTTTTTTTAGAAGAGAGAACTGGTACCAGTCCATCTGTTTTTTGGCAGTGTGTTTCTTGGGGGTTATGTCAGTGTCCTGGATGAAACAAGTGACTTGGCATTCAGTGAAAGTTGGGGTGTGAAGCTATCAAAGTTCACGTCATTGAGCCAGGTTTGTGTGGTTTCTTCTATGCTGCTCTTGGCAAATAACAGGAATTCTGTTATGGTTGGGCTGAGTTTCAGGTAGACGCTAGACATCCAGATTTGGATGATGTGGAGGCAGTGTTTGAGGCATTGGATGCCAGAAGAAGAGAAGAATTTCAAGTAGAGTTTTTTATCTTTGGCATATTGGTGAATCCTTTTGCTGTTATCTATGAGTAGACTACCAAGAATCTCCAGATAGAGGTTGAAGTGGCATGAGACCCTATGGAGTCCTCAGGGACTCCATTAGTGTTGAAGCTATTTTATCAGAAAATCCAAGATAATAAGCCTACACAGGATCGGAGATGGTGTTAAGCTGAAGAACAGATGAGGCAACGTAACCCAACAGATAACAATTTGACAGCAAATCAAATTAACATAGTCAATTAAATAAGACTTAAGTCAAAAAGGACTCCCGCCTTCTAAGTTTTGAAACTATGAAGGTTTATTAAATTACTGAAATGGAATACAGAAGGCAAAAATGAAAGTCAAAATGCAGGGCAAATCAATAAAGTGAATTAGTATAAGGCGCAATCAGATGCAACAAAATGTTTGATATGCAGTCAAGTCTCAGAGCAAATGTTTGTTTTCTATATCCTACGCAAAAGACCGACCGGCATGGGTCAGCTCTCTAATTTGGGGCTAACCAGACCCATGGCTCATCCCCAAAAAGGAGTATTTTTATAGAAAAATCCACAATGAAAATCGCATTGCCAGCATAGGGTGATCACATTGTTATACTGATTGAGAAATCAGAAAACAAAATGTAATGCAGCATCATTTAACACCATCCCAATTCCATCCCCTAACTAAATATTAAAATCGCCTCTTCTGACCTTATGTTAGCTGATGTGGCTGTATAAATCTAGTTGTGCTCAAAACAATGGCAGTCTTGAAAAAAGTATTAGCCTAAAGTAGCATAGGCAGGAAGAGTCTTGAATCCAACAAAAGGCTTCCTCTAGCGTTCTTCAAGACAGCATTGTTAGCACACAGCATTTCATAGTGCATGTCTTGTCAAGTGGGATGTGAGAAGAAATGAAAACACACACATCATGGCTGCTTTCACAATCAAGATAGAGGCCTAGTTCGGGCCTTAGTCAAGAACAAGAAAAACACAGTTTTGCAAAGTGCAGTGTTTTCAATTTTTGGTAAAAAAACAGTTGTAGGGTTAGGCACTTTTTTTTAATATATCAAAATCTTTTGGGACCTGGAAGTGCCCCTGCGCACAAACTGGTGTCAGTTGGAAAAGTAGGACATTGCCAGTAAAACCCATTCAAGACTCCAGGCTGCATATAAGGGTGGGATGATTGACTATGCCAAAGGCAGCTGAGAGGTCCATCAATATGAGATGACTGGGGTCATCTTCAACTGTGGCCATAGGCTATTGTTTACAATGTGCTGCAGCATAATCTGATGCAAAGCTAGCAGTCAAGCAGATTATAATTAACTGATGTGACCCTGGAGTTGAACATA
This sequence comes from Pleurodeles waltl, assembly GCF_031143425.1. Classification (NCBI taxonomy): domain Eukaryota; kingdom Metazoa; phylum Chordata; class Amphibia; order Caudata; family Salamandridae; genus Pleurodeles; species Pleurodeles waltl. Next base: position 971,001,703 of record NC_090444.1, read on the forward strand.
GACTGTTTTTTACTGATCTGTCTGATGAATAGTAGATGTGTGATGGGCCGGTAGTTGGCGAGGTCGTCAGAGTTTAGTGTAGGTTTCTTTTTTTCAAGTGGGAGAATCGGGCCTATCTTGGGAGCTTCTGGAAAGAAGCCTTAGGGGAGGGAGGCATTGCCAATTCTGAGTAGAGGTGTGAAAGCATCCTCAGAGAGAACTTTGATGAAGAACAAGGGTAAGAAATAATCTTTATGAGAAGTGGCTTTGAGGAAGTTGAATATATTGGTCATATTTGTAAATGATAGGGCTTTGAAGGCTGACCATTATAGGATTCAATTGGAAGTGGTGGCATAAGAGATGTAGCAGGCGTGGTGTTGAAGATGTGCTGTTGGATTTTCTGGATTTTCAGCGGGAGAAGAGGTGGGTGATGGCATTTTTTTTTTGTGAACTGAGGAATTGGGAGGCCGGGCAATGGGCTGATGCAGTGATTGAGTGTCTTGAAAGATGTTCTGCTTCTGTTGATGCCTTTATTGATGGCATTGGTAATGTACTTTTCTTTGGCTGATATGAGGATCTGTCTGCATGTTGTGCAGAGGGACTTCAGTATCACATTAATTGCATTTTCTTTTCTGTCTGCTGGTGGATCATTTATTGTTAGCAAGATCTTTAGGGAACCAACATGCTGAGGGCTTTGGCTTGCCCTTGCGTGTGTTACTTGGGGGGTGGATGTCCAATGCTTTTAGGCATTGTATTTAAATAAAGGAGGTCAGATGCATCAATTTCTTACTGATATCTCTCTTTCTGAAAATGCTCCCTTTCTTGGACTTGGTAAGGGCGGGCATTTGTTGGATCAGGGTACATTAATCAGTTGGTCAGGTGGTCCCATAGAGGTGCTTTGAGGGAGAAGGGAACTTATAAACCTGTGCAGTCCTTTTTTTTCCATAATCTTTTTTTTTTTTTTGCAGTGTACAATGGGAGAAAAAGGAAACCAACCGATAACACGTACAATACAGCACATTAGCATACAGGCATTTAGTATTGAGTTGTAATCTCAGATATCTGTTTTAAGTAATGCAGACATTGGGCAGGTTTGTGAATCCAAGGACGGGTCATGCTCTGCAGCCACTCCAGGTGTACCTCTTAGCCCTCAGTGGGGTAAGCGGGCATAGGAAGTGGAGAAGGTGTCCCAACCAGACCCCAGTCTTGTGTGGAGCAGACCCCTCTATCCACAGTTCATGGCCCTGCCAGTTCAGGCCCCAGCTCGCCCATCAGTTCCTGGGCATGTGCGTCAGCTGTCTGGCAGCTCCTGGGCTTCGGCCTGAATCATCACTCCTTCAGGGTGGTGACCCACCTAAGTCAGGTTCTAGTGCTAGCAGAATCATGTTCCATCCCGTCATGTGGCTGGTATTTGGACAAAATATTGAGTTGAAAATATTGAGAGACACAAATATCGATACAAAATATTGTGATGAAGAAATATTGTTGCCAAGAATATCGTTTTTTCAGGTAAGTAATATTATTGTTAAGAATATTGTCGCTATTAATATAGTTTTCATTATTATAGTTGTACAAAATATTGTTTTTTCATTATTTTAATGTGTTTCAGTTCATATATCAGTTTTATGTTTTACTATTGTTTGTATAATTGTTATTATTTTTTTCAAATATAGTTTATACTTTTAAGTGATTTCTAATTTTAAATGTAATAGCTAATAGTAATATATAGTGTTGTGTAGGGTTGTTGAGTTTGTGGGGGTATGGAGTGGGAAGTAAATTAATTGATAATTAGTTATTAATACATTAATTATTTTTAAGTAAGTGTATGATTGATAACATTATGTATTTTATGTACTATTAATTTATTTTACTTAGATTTAAGTGTGGGCTGCAACATTTAAAGTGGTATAGGGTGGGAAGCTAATTAGGTAATTATTAATTTGCATTTTTAAAAATTTATTATGAAATATATAATTGATTATTATTTATGTTAATTGTGCAATAATCATATATTTTAGTTATATTTTAGGTGTGGACTGCTTGGGTTTGTAGGAATATAAGGTGGGAACTATGAACTAAAAATTAAAGAATACTTTTTTCAATCACCTAATTGAATTTTAATTATGTACATTATGTAATAGTTTAGTTACATGTCAATTGCGATATGCTAGGTTTGTAGTGGTTAGGATGGGAAGTCAATTAATTAAGAATTGTAAAATAATTATGATTACTGTATAATTAACTATTTAATTAAAAACGATGTAAATTCTGCAATAATTATACAGTTTAGTTATATTTTGGGTGTGGACTGCTAGGTTTGTATGGTTGTAGGGTGGTAACTTAACTAAGTAATAATGAATTAATTATTAATTGATAGTTAATTATGTAATTGAGAATCAATATATGTAAATTGTGTTATTTCTATTTATTTTAGTTATATTTCATGTGTGGATTGCAAGGTTTGTAGGGACATGGGGTTGCAAGGTAATTAAGCAATTACTAAATAACCATTATTTTTAATAGAAAATTAATTATTATGTTGTTTATGAATTTTGTAAATTGGTTAATTGTTTTTTTTTAAATATATATATTTTATGTTAAGTAATAAAGTTTATATTAAGAGTTTTATATGTTTTCTAAATAAAGAGGGTTATTCAAATATGTAATATCTTTAAAGTGAAGTATTTTACCTACTGTTGCTTAGATTGGAGTGGGAATAGTCAATCGTACCCCTCTGACGTCCAAAGCATTCACTACTGTTGTGCTGGTTGGAGTGGGAAAAATACAATCAACCCCTCCAAAGTCCCACACTTTCTCTACTGTTGCATAAACTGGAGTGGGAATAGTATATCTATTCCCAGACTTTAACGCATTTCCTAATATGAGTTAAATATATATATTATTATTTATATTTGTTTACAATTTTACTTTTATACTATTTGTATTTTTATTTATTTTTACATTTCTATAATAGTTTTTGTAAATTTCTTTTTTTTTGGAAATTGAATTCTTAGTACTTTTTGTTCACATATAAACAAACATATATTTTACATTCTGTTATTTTATATATATATATATATACATATATATATATATATATATATATAGACTGTAAAATATATAGTTTACATTTTTGTATAATGGTGCTACAGTCTATATGTATGTGTGTACATATATATATATAATCATACACGCATATTTATGTATGTGTGTTTATGTAAGTATACATGAATATATAGTATTGATATTAGATTTATTTAACTAACATTATAATATTGGAATATATTGAATCATTTAAGATTCACGACTTTGAGTCCAAAATAAGCTGAGCTTGTATGTGGCAACTGCCTGTCCCCATGTTCTGACCTCATGGTCCAAGAATTAACGAAAAAGCAATGAACTTTGATGTAAAGTGGAAGAGAGAAAGAAATACTCATCTAGTAGCTAAATTGCACAATGTGAAATCAGAAAATCTGTTGTCAGTTCCAGCTTCCCCACTTGAGAAAATTATCCTAGGCAAATATTTTATTTCACCAAGCCTTCTTTTTCACCATTATCAAAAAAATGAGAGTACCCTTTAATGTGAGTTCATGAAATGCACTGTACAAAAAAACAATTGTGTTAAACAGATCATAATGTTGCTCAATCTATAATAAGAATCTAAGCCACATATCAGTTACACTTGACAACTGACTTGCCTCTGATTCGATTGGTGGCATTGTCAGGGTGTAGGGAGGCATCAATATCTGTACCTTATGTTTTAAAACGTACTTTAAATTAATGCCTCTCAAAGCAGTGATATCATATGAAGTCTTAGGCCCATATTTATACTTTTTTAGCCCTGCATTTGCGCCGCTTTTTGATGCAAAAGCAGCGCAAACGTACAAAATACAATTGTATTTCGTAAGTTTGCGCCGCTTTTGCGTCAAAAAATTATGCAAATGCGCGCGCTAAATAGTATAAATATGGGCCTTAGAGTGAAAAGTATCTACCTGTGAAAGAAATACACTAATTTTAAGCAACTTTATCATATTTTTGCATGATGTCGCATGATTTACCTGCGAATTATTTTCATGTCTCGTGCATGGCTCTTAGTGCTAAGCTCAACCTTTGGCTCAGTTCTGACTCGACTTTCCCTGGTAATATGTTGGCTCGCATATCTCTAACCAGTCTGCAGCAGCAGTGAGTTGCTTTTAATGTTGCTAAAGACAGCCGATCTGACTGACACTGCCAGGCCAAGATCGACTAAGCAATTATTATTAGGGTAGTGTCCCACCCAATAAGCCCTTTTCTCCCAAAGCTATGTGTCTCGGTATGAGGTAAGTTTTTAATTCCATGTTAGGCCCTTAAGTTACAGCCACAGCCTTAAAACTCCCGTGAACCTACAGGCCTAACATGAACTAAAGAACTTATCTCCTACAGAGTGTCTCGAGACTTGTGTGAGATGCTGCCCTGCACTTACAACATTGGCCACGATTAATAATATGGTGTTCCTTTACTCTAGTAATCTAGGCATGGCACACCCAAAACCTGAAGTGCATAAAGAGGTCTGTTCATTGGTTTGACAATATTGTAATAATCCTACTAATGACTTGCAGTATTGTGTGTGATGCTTGTATCCCTTATGCTTTCCCCTGTCCTCCTTCCCTTCTCATTATGTGTGAGTGCAGGTGCGGCGCAGTAAGCACTTTTGTTGGAATGTCGGGGACTGAACATTTGTGGGATGTCAGTTTGCATCATTCAAATGATGGCGCTCATGTAGTACAGAATAAGGATAATTGTCCTCCTCACCTCAGCTAAGAGGATCGGGTGATGCTTTCCTCCCAGTGCTCGGTTCTGTCCTGATGTCTGCAGGAAAGAATAGTTTCAAAGTTACATAAAAATAGATGTGTTTCATTGCCCCTGCTTTTTATTTTCTATGTTGCAGATTTAGGGCTGCCCTGAGAAAAGATAAATCTGCCCCCTTCCTCTCCCAAAATTAGGCCCCCAGCATGTCCAAGTGCCCCAGTATGTTGATAACATCCTGATATTAGAACATACTATTGAGAACCATACGGGAGCTAAAGTGATCAATAAATAAAGTTATCAAAAATCTTCACAATTAAGATCTTGATTTTAGAAGAAGGCAAAAAATACTTTGGTAGGGGGCATCAAACAAGAAGAGTTTGACACTAACTACTGATCCTACGGGGAAACCTGAAAAATTTACACCCCAAAATATTACCTCAACAGATCGTACACCAGCTGAGGAATCAGAGACAGTGTTAAATCTCAATTTCATGAGGCGATGTGCACGCAAGGTAAGGCACCTCCCAACACAGCAAAATACGCTCAATTAAATAAGGATCCACTCAATAATTGAGTTCTAGATCAGTGGAATAAGTTTAAAATACTTATTAGAAAAACTCAGACGATGCGGTACAGTATTGTAAATGCAAATACATAAAGTCATGGCATGAAGACTCACAGCAAACAAAGCAATACAGAGGAGTGCAAAATCAGAATTATTTCCAAGAGCACAGCAAACTCAACAGAGAAACATCATTCCTAGTTGCATTAGAAAGAATCTCTGGCTCACCTCCAACTGAGTATTTATATACACTTCTTTCGCATCTTAAATCAATACAACCTCTAAATCAGTGTGGTATGATCTAAAGTGTTAAATTCTCAGCAAACAAAGCACAGTTTTATGAAACTTTGTCTTGCTTTGGCACTTACTGTCCTACTAAATGAATATTGATTCTTCCTACTCTATCCTAATATCATCCGGAGACAGCAGGATAAACTAGTTACATGAACAACAGCAGATTATTATGAATGATTAGGGCACAGTGAGCTAGCAGAAGTTCCCTGGTTTTATTACATTATTGTGACCAAGCTGGAAGATTTCATTGAGAACAGCAAGAACTATGTTAATGGAAATAAATAAACATGACTTTGCTTGCTGTGCTGCAGAAATTCGTAACACTGAAATGTGCAGGACGAAACATTTGTTTTATAAAATATAGCCACTAGGCCCAAAATAAGGCCTAGTTACCAAGAACAATTAAAACACACTTCTACATTTTTAAAGACAATAGCACAATATCAGTGAGGGCATGTAAAATAAAGAGTATAACTACATTCTGCACATTGTTAATGATGAACAAAAGTGTAAATGAAGAAAAACAACTTCCTCTCTCATATTATTTTATAATCACTAAAACTCCCAATTAATCTAATAACTCTATTAGTTATAACACAGTCTGTATCACTTTCTGTTTCTTTCAAGTCGATTCTTCCATCAATTACAGTTAATTATAAACATGATCTCCATTTCAGTTATCAGATGGAACCATAGCTACTAATATATTTAATGCTATCTGACCAAAACCATGTTCCACCCTCTTCAAATCAACAGCATCACTCACCCCATTGACATGATAGACTCTAGGAACACTAAAGCTAAGTAACAAGAACCCACCCAGTTACGAAGCAGGTTGAAATATGCAGTCGTACCAAACACATAATAAATCCCTATCAAGATTGGTTCTTCACCAGCTAGACAATCTCCACAAACAACATAACTTCTTTTACACTCAGTGTAACAGAGTGGCTGTTACGGGCGCCGCTGTTGTTTACCCAAGACCGAAAGACAGGTCCCCCAGGGGAGCCTCAGAAGGGGACGCAGCGCTTCCTACATGCGTGAACCCGGAAGTAGAGGGTCACGCAGAGAGGAAAAGAAAAACAGGACAGACGCCGGGGAAAACGGACGCCATCGAAGACGGAGAACAGAGGACCAAGAGCGACCTCATCGGACCGGAAGACAGAGGAGACATCACAGTAAAGGAGCGCTGTGGGAACAACAAACCGACAGAGGAGACCTGCGACGTGGAGTCTTCCACCAAAGTCGAAATACAGAAGGACAACGCCAACACCGCCCGCCGCCTGCCAGATTTATATAAATTGGTTTTGGGGAGGAAGGAAGAGGGATGAGAAGGGTCATAAAGGGGAACCAAAGCACTTGAAAAGAGATTATTTTGAGCACAGCACCGGCACTGAAGCACTTAAATAAAAAAGTTAAGATCTTCACTTGGTTCAATCACAGACCCCCACACCCCTCCCCCTTAGATAGAATGAAAAAGCCCAGAGAAGAGTAAAAGGACTTACCTTTTCCCTATTTTTGTGTCCCTTGGGTGCCATACCACGGAAAGTGACACACCGAACACAAAGAGACCTGTAAAAGAGAAGAGATAAAGGAGTCAGTCACAATAAGGAAAAGAGGAGCACTAATAAAAGGCAAAGAAAGACAAGAGTAACTACAAAATAAGAACAAGAGAAAGAGAGTCCATAAGAGAAGAATGACAAAACTGTTGAGTTGTTTATCGTCAATAAAAGAAGAAGAATCAACAATAATTTGCATAATCAGAATTTCTTTATATAACACAATCCTGACCCAAATATACACCAAAGACATATTGGTGTCAGAAGTGGGATAATATACATATCATATCTAAAAGTATATATCCACCAGGCGTACAAATGGATACAAAGCCTACCCTGGAGGACATGATTCAGCAACTAGCTGAGGGACAGAGACACCTTCAGATGGGCTGGGAAGAACAAGCACGGGAAGCTCGAAGTGATAGAGAAACCTTACAAAATGCATTGAAGAGTCAAGCCACTATAATTGCCAACAATCAGTTAGTACACGAAACAGCTTTACAAAAACTAACAGATACCATTGCCACCACTAGAGTACACCCCAATGTACATAGCTCAGTGTTGCACAAATTCCAAGAAAGGGAAGACCCAGACGCATTCTTTACAAATTTTGAAAGGGTCACCTCCTCTTCGAATTGGCCACAAGATCGATGGGGCCAATATATAGCCCCCCCACTAACCGGGACCTTACAGGCCGCATATCAGGCTCTAAACCCTGGAGGCACAACCCCATATCTGGAGATAAAAAAGGCCATTTTAGAGCGGGCGGGATGTGACACGGAATATTATAGAATAAATTTCCATAAAACAAAGTGGATACCCATGGAGAACCCCAAAACTCTATATTACAGGGTACAGGATGTAGGGTTAAAATGGTTAGGACCCAGAGGATCCACCAGAGAAGAAGTGATAGAAGTAGTGTTGTTAGAACAATACTTAGAAGCTCTCCCCTTACAAACACGTAATTGGATAAAACAACACTCCAATGTCAACACTCCTAAAGCCATAGACCTGGCCTGCGCCTTTCATAGAGCCCCAGAGTTCAAAGGCATTCATCATAAAGGATCAGTTCCAGGAGGGAAGGCCAGTACTAAACCACGGATAATAAGAGAGGCAGGAGAAGGTGCTAACATACATATCCCAGATAAAGAACCCAACCAAGCTCCACAGTGTTACAACTGTGCAGAAGGGGGACATATAGCCCGCAATTGCCCCCATAAAACAGCCACACCCGAACTTATGGAAATAGGTGTGACTCGGGGAAGGGTACTATGTACAGCTCAAGGACCAACACTATATACGCAGGAAATGTTGGTTAATCACAAACCTACTAAAGTTCTAGTCGACGCGGGTTGCAGTCAATCGGTGATTAGGGCAGACCTCATAAACCCTGAGCAAATAAATATCGATATGTCTGTTTCCATCTGTTGTATTCATGGAGATCTGAGGCAGTATCCTTTAGCCCCAGTTCAGATAGAATAGAGCGGAGAAGAAGAAGTGCTTGAAGTAGGAGTGATACCACACTTGGTGGAAGAACTGATCATAGGAACGGATTACAGTGCTTTTATTGATTTATTAAACACTATAAGACAAAAGGAGGTATTGAATTCATGGTTAACAGAGGCCCCGTTTAGCCAATCCAACCTCGCAGGAGGCAAGGAAAAGATAAAAATGTCTTGATCCAAGAAAAGAGAATTAAAGAAACAACATTATCTATCCACTACTTCTTCAACAAACTCTTCGTTCCCAACCGAGAAACCTGTCCTAGCGACATTGTCAACCTTTCGGGCTAGCCAGAGGGACGACCCGACCTTACAACATGCTTAGGTCTCAGCATTAGCAGAGAAAACCAGACAGGTAGGTCCACATTTTATCACCCAAAATGGGTTGTTATATAGGGTAACACGACAAAATGGTCTAGAGAGAAAATAGTTAGTAGTTCCTACTCATTATCGTACTCAAGTATTACACCTGGCCCATAGTCAAATAGGGGGTGGGCATTATGGAAGGGAAAAAACTGAAGAATATCTCCTCAGACGTTTTTATTGGCCTGGAGTGTTTTCGGATATCAGGAGATTTTGTACTCACTGTATTTAGTTAACCCTGGAACAGTCAAGAGAGCTCCCTTACTCCCTTACAACCCTTGCCAATTATAGATATCCCTTTTTCCCGAGTGGGTATGGACCTCGTAGGGCCCCTAACACCATCATCAAAAAGGAATATGTACATTCTTGTACTAGTTGATTATGCCACCAGATATCCGGAGGCAATTCCCCTTTCCAGCATGACAACCAAGAACCTAGCACATGCAATGATCGGGTTTTTCTCTCGAGTCGGATTCCCCCGAGAATTACTAACAGATCAGGGTACCCCATTTATGTCTAGGTTAATGACCCAAATATGTCAATTACTGGGAGTGAAACATCTGCGTACTTCAGTATATCACCCCCAAACTGATGGTTTGGTAGAGAGGTACAATAGAACCATCAAAACCATATTAAAAAAATCCATCGCTGAATCCGGACGCTTCTGGGACAAAAAACTACCCCTAGTGTTAAATGCCATTAGAACACACGTACAATCTTCAACTGGACTCAGCCCATTTGAATAGTTTTTTGGTTGTCAGCCCCGAACTCTATTGGATATGGCGGCTGAGAGTTGGGAGGAAAAGGATTCAGAAGATAAAGAAATATTAGAATATACACAACAATTGAAAGAACAAATCCAGATGGTATGGGAGGACGTTCAAACACATTTAGAAGAAGCCCAAAGCAGACAAAAAAATATTACGACCAAGGAACAGCACTTAGAGAAATGAAAGTGGGGGAAAAAATACTTGCGCTTTTACCTAGTTCAGATAATAAGTTATTACCTAGATGAAATAATAGATCAGATAAACCCAGTTACATATTGTCTCAAAATGTCCTAATCCCCGAGGAAAACACAAATCTATCATATTAATTTATTAAAGAAATGGGAAGAATCAGACATTTCTTCTCCACCAGCTGACATTGGGTATGTCATTAATAGGGTAAATCCCCTTGACATCACATTGTGTCCACAACCCGATCTAGTCGACTCATGGTTACCTCATATTCGTCTTCACATATCCCCTGAACAACAAGAGCAACTAAAACAAATCCTCGAGCAGATTAAAGCTCTTTTTTCCTCAAAACTGGGAAAAAACACTTTAATTTATCATAAAATTAAAACACAAGAGGGGAAACTGGTACGTCTCAGACCCTACTGTATCCCAGAAGCCCGTAGGTCTGTAGTAGAACAACAGGTGCAGTCTATGTTACAGTTGGGTGTTCACCAGTGGTACTAGTTCCCAAACCGAATGGGACCTTCTGCTTTTGCATTGATTTCAGACAACTAAATAGGATATCTGATTTTGATACCTACCCAATTCCACGAGTGGATGAATTGATAGAATCGTTGGGGAAAGCAAAATATATGTCCACTCTAGACTTAACAAAAGGGTACTGGCAAATCCCCCTAAGCCCCACAGATAAAGGAAAGATGGCTTTTTCTACAACCTCAGGGTTATATCACTTCACCGTTCTTCCATTTGGGTTACATGGGGCTCCAGCTACATTCCAACGCCTAATGGACAAATTATTGCGTATACATACAGGATATGCAGCCGCATATCTAGATGACATAGGGGGTCATTACAACCCTGGCGGACGGTGTTAAAGGTGCGGTAATACCGCAAACAGGCCGGGGGACAAAAAAAGGGAATCATGACCCTGGCGGAAACCGCCAACAAAGACAGCCACTTTAACACACCGCCCGCCACGGCGGTACAGACAAGCAGCGCGGCGGTTACTGCCAACAGACAGGTGGGAGACAATGTACTGCCCACACTATTACAACCCGCCAATCCGCCACCTTTTCCGGGGCGGATGCACCGCAGATAAAAACACGGCAGAAACAGCTTTTGCTATGGGAAAACGCTCACCTCAACACATCCCACGAGGAAGGAGGACACCATGGAGCCCGAATTACAAATCCTACCTGCCCTTGTTTTTCTGCTCCTTTACGACCCACAGCTACGTAGGCGCAGAAGATACCGGTGAGTACTGCACCTACGACACGGGGAGGGGGGAGTCAAAAGTTAGGGGGACACCCACCAAACACCCCCACCCTCGCATATCACAACATACACACCAATGCAGTCACAAAAATCACAGTAACAACCCACAATCCCCCCGGAAGAATGCAAAGACAATGCGAAAATTGGGCAAACATTGTAATGTGCCAATATACATGTCATACAAAAATATACAGATATACATATCTCAAAATCACTCTTATTTACACATACAATCCGAGAAGTAGTGCAGATATGTACACAACAATGTCCGTGCACCAACAGTCCAAAAAAGCATGGGCGAGGCCCACAATAGATACCTGACCAAAATCGGACAGAACACTGCCGGGGCATCAGATAGAAACACTACAGGCACCTCAGGGGGAAGGGAAGGGGGGGCACCTCAGCCAGATGAATGCGAAGCCAGATCCACGACGGGGCTCCATGCCTATTGATCTCTCAAGTCACTACAGTGGGTGGTTTGCCCACTGTGCCATCCTGGGGAGTGCAAAGCCACAGTCTCTCACGTCACTACAGTGGGTGGTTTGCCCACTGTGCCATCCTGAGGAGTGCAAAGCCACAGTCTCTCAAGTCACTACAGTGGGTGGGTTGCCCACTGTGCCATCATGGGGAGTGCAAAGCCACAGTCTCTCAAGTCACTACAGTGGGTGGGTTGCCCACTGTGCCATCCTGGGGAGTGCAAAGCCACAGTCTCTCAAGTCACTACAGTGGGTGGTTTTCCCACTGTGCCATCCTGGGGAGTGCAAAGCCACAGTCTCTCAAGTAGATGCAGGTCTCCACTGATTCTGGAGGGGGACTGGTGCCCAGACTGGATCAGTCTCCACGTGAAAGTACCTGTCCTGTCACTGTCCCAGCTGCACATGGGATAAGGATGCCTGATGTGGCGGTCCATTCAGTCCTAGACGGTGCATGCCCTGTTCAGCGGTGCTTTGCCATGGCGGTCTTTGCCCTGTTCAGCGGTGCTTAGCCATGGCGGTCTTTGCCCTGTTCAACGGTGCTTTGCCATGGCTGTCTTTGCCCTGTTCAGCGGTGCTTAGCCATGGCGGTCTTTGCCCTGTTCAGCGGTGCTTTGACATGGCGGTCTTTGCCCTGTTGAGCGGTGCTTTGACATGGCGTTTCAGGACTGTTCAGCGGTGCTTTGCCATGGCGGTCTTTGCCCTGTTCAGCGGTGCTTTGCCATGGCGGTCTTTGCCCTGTTCATCGGTGCTTAGCCATGGTGGTCTTTGCCCTGTTCAGCTGTGCTTTGCCATGGCGGTCTTTGCCCTGTTCAGCGGTGCTTTGAAATGGCGGTCTTTGCCCTGTTCAGCGGTGCTTTGACATGGCGTTTCCGGACTGTTCAGCGGTGCTTTGCCATGGCGGTCTTTGCCCTGTTCAGCGGTGCTTAGCCATGGCGGTCTTTGCCCTGTTCAGCGGTGCTTTGACATGGCGGTCTTTGCCCTGTTCAGCGGTGCTTTGCCATGGCGGTCTTTGCCCTGTTCAGCGGTGCTTAGCCATGGCGGTCTTTGCCCTGTTCAGCGGTGCTTTGCCATGGCGGTCTTTGCCCTGTTCAGCGGTGCTTTGACATGGCGGTCTTTGCCCTGTTCAGCGGTGCTTTGACATGGCGTTTCAGGACTGTTCAGCAGTGCTTTGCCATGGCGGTCTTTGCCCTGTTCAGCGGTGCTTTGCCATGGCGGTCTTTGCCCTGTTCAGCGGTGCTTAGCCATGGCGGTCTTTGCCCCGTTCAGCGGTGCTTTGCCATGGCGGTCTTTGCCCTGTTCAGCGGTGCTTTGCCATGGCGGTCTTTGCCCTGTTCAGCGGTGCTTTGCCATGGCGGTCTTTGCCCTGTTCAGCGGTGCTTAGCCATGGCAGTCTTTGCCCTGTTCAGCGGTGCTTTTACATGGCGGTCTTTGCCCTGTTCAGCGGTGCTTTGACATGGCGTTTCAGGACTGTTCAGCGGTGCTTTGCCATGGCGGTCTTTGCCCTGTTCAGCGGTGCTTTGCCATGGCGGTCTTTGCCCTGTTCAGCAGTGCTTAGCCATGGCGGTCTTTGCCCTGTTCAGCGATGCTTTGCCATGGTGGTCTTTGCCCTGTTCAGTGGTGCTTTGACATGGCGTATCAGGACTGTTCAGCGGTGCTTTGCCATGGCGGTCTTTGACCTGTTCAGCGGTGCTTTGCCATGGCGGTCTTTGCCCTGTTCAGCAGTGCTTTGCCATGGCGGTCTTTGCCCTGTTCAGCGGTGCTTTGCCATGGCGGTCTTTGCCCTGTTCAGCGGTGCTTAGCCATGGCGGTCTTTGCCCTGTTCAGCGGTGCTTTGACATGGCGATCTTTGCCCTGTTCAGCGGTGCTTTGACATGGCGTTTCAGGACTGTTCAGCGGTGCTTTGCCATGGCGGTCTTTGCCCTGTTCAGCGGTGCTTTGCCATGGCGGTCTTTGCCCTGTTCAGCGGTGCTTTGAAAAGGCGTTTCAGGACTGTTCAGCGGTGCTTTGCCATGGCGGTCTTTGCCCTGTTCAGCGGTGCTTTGCCATGGCGGTCTTTGCCCTGTTCAGCGGTGCTTTGCCATGGCGGTCTTTGCCCTGTTCAGCGGTGCTTTGACATGGCGGTCTTTGCCCTGTTCAGCGGTGCTTTGACATGGCGTTTCAGGACTGTTCAGCGGTGCTTTGCAATGGCGGTCTTTGCCCTGTTCAGCGGTGCTTTGCCATGGCGGTCTTTGCCCTGTTCAGCGGTGCTTAGCCATGGCGGTCTTTGCCCTGTTCAGCGGTGCTTTGGCATGGCGGTCTTTGCCCTGTTCAGCAGTGCTTTGACATGGCGTTTCAGGACTGTTCAGCGGTGCTTTGCCATGGCGGTCTTTGCCCTGTTCAGCGGTGCTTTGCCATGGCGGTCTTTGCCCTGTTCAGCGGTGCTTTGCCATGGCGGTCTTTGCCCTGTTCAGCGGTGCTTTGACATGGCGGTCTTTGCCCTGTTCAGCGGTGCTTTGACATGGCGTTTCAGGACTGTTCAGCTGTGCTTTGCCATGGCGGTCTTTGCCCTGTTCAGCTGTGCTTTGCCATAGCGGTCTTTGCCCTGTTCAGCAGTGCTTTGCCATGGCGGTCTTTGCCCTGTTCAGCGGTGCTTTGCCATGGCGGTTCTGATACGGACATTGGTGTGTGGCATGACGATCTCTACACTGGGCATTGGTGTGTGGCATGACGATCTCTACAATGGGCATTGGTGTGTGGCATGATGTTCCATCATTGCCCAGCGGGGCTGTGGCATCCTGGCCCCTCATGGTCTGTGACTCCGGCGGTGGTCTCCTGGCCAGTGACGATACTTGTGCCCTCCTGGGCAATGACTCCAGCAGTGATCTCCTGACCTGTGACGATACTTGTGCCCTCCTGGGCAGTGACTCCGGCGGTGGTCTCCTGACCTGTGACGATACTTGTGCCCTCCTGGGCTGTGACTCCGGCGGTGGTCTCCTAACCTGTGACGATACTTGTGCCCTCCTGGGCTGTGACTCCGGCGGTGGTCTCTGGTCCAGTGACGATACTTGGGCCCTCCTGGGCTGTGACTCTGGCGGTGGTCTCTGGACCAGTGACGATACTTGGGCCCTCCTGGGCTGTGACTCTGGCAGTGGTCTCTGGACCAGTGACGATACTTGGGCCCTCCTGGGCTGTGACTCTGGCGGTGGTCTCTGGACCAGTGACGATACTTGTGCCCTCCTGGGCTGTGACTCTGGCGGTGGTCTCTGGACCAGTGACGATACTTGGGCCCTCCTGGGCTGTGACTCTGGCGGTGGTCTCTGGACCAGTGACGATACTTGTGCCCTCCTGGGCTGTGACTCTGGCGGTGGTATCTGGACCAGTGACGACGGTGCTGGCGGTTGTGTCTGGACCGCCGGATATGATGGCGCACTTCTCCGCCGTGACACTCACAACAGGCTGGGCAGACTTCCTCTGGACCTTCCCCACCTTTGTTGGAGTTACAGCTGACTCACCAATCGCCTTCGATCCCATGTCACTTGTTGTCCCACCAGGAGTCTTAAGACGGTCCCATCGTCCACTCTCCATTTTCAGAGCCTTTACAGGGGGTGGGCTGCCACTGCCTTGGCTCCTACTGCCTGCCCTGGTGGCCGGTGCACTCCAAAAACTTGGAACACGCACCACTGGTACTGGAGGCTTTTTGGCTGAGGCGCTACGACGGGACTGATGAATTGGAGGGGCTGGGGCAAAAAGGTCAATTTGACAGAGGGACAGTTTCTGACGAACACTGTGATGGGTAGCTGGAGGGGGTCTGGGAGTGGAGGAAGAGAAGGTGGTTGTAGGAGGTGTCACTTTAGGTGTTTTGGGTGCAGGTGCAGGTGCAGGTACTGGAGGCTGTCGTGAGGTGGATGGATGTTGGGTGAGTGATTGCCGGCGTTTGGGTACTTTGGGAGGGGGCGTCACAGACACATTGGGAGAGGACACAGGGGACGTGTAAATGGCAGTGGAGGTGGTGAGTGCAGGTGAGCGGCTTGTGGTGCTGGGTGTCCTGGTGCGAGTCCTAGTGCCTGTAGATGTGGTGCATGCAGGTGTGTGTGTAGACGAGACTGGGAGGGAGGAGGGAGAAGAGGAGGAGGGGGACACAGTGGAGACAGTGGATGTTGCTGTGTCTGTATGTGGGTGAGGCTTGCGTGAGTGCCTGTGGTGTGTGTGGTGCCTATGTTTGCTTGAGCTACTTGGGTGTGTTGACTTGTGTGCATGCTGATCTGTAGGTGTGCTTGGGATGGGCTGGGGTACAGGAGATTGGGTCTGGGTGGAGGAAGTTGGAGGGGGGAGGCTAGACACAGGGACAATGGCTGCCATCAGTGCTGAGGCCAGAGATTGCAGGGCTCGCTGAAGGACAGCCTGACCAGAATGAATGCCCTCCAGGAATGCATTACCGTGTTGCAACTCCCTTTCTACACCCTGGATGGCATTCACAATGGTAGTCTGCCCAACAGTGAGTGACCTGAGGAGGTCAATGGCCTCCTCACTGAGGGCAGCAGGGGTGACTGGGGCAGGGCCTGAGGTGCCTGGGGCAAAGGTGATGCCCACCCTCCTGGATGAGCGGGCATGGGCGAACGCTGAGGGGCTGCTGGGAGGGCGGTGCTGGTAGGGGGGGGTGGCGGCTGTACCTGTAGAAGTGGGGTGCAAAGGTGGTGCCGCCACCACAGGGGAGCTCCCATCGGCGGACGAGTCCGTGTCGCTGGTTGGTGATCCGGTGGCTGACGTGAAGCTCCCCTCGCCCTCCGTCCCACTGGTGCATTCAGAGTCTGTGGTGTGGCCCACCATGGCCATGTGGGATGCAGCTCCCTCGTGCTCCGGTGCCACTGTACCTCCGCCTGATGATGCTGATGTACAAAAGGACAGGGAGAGCAGGAAAAGGGGGGGAGACAGAACAAAGAGAGTTTTAGTGCATGGCATGCCGCTACCGTTGGCGGACAAGACAGACGCAGCAGCCCCCTGCATTACGCCGTTCTCCTGACCTCTACACATGCAATTTCTGGGACATGGCCTACATGGCAATGGTGGGAATCTGCGCACATGGATGCCACAGGGGCAACTATACCTCAACTTGGCACTCTGCTGAGGTGGGGTTGAGTGCCACATGGCCTACAGAACGGAGGGGCCTTGCCTACCTAACTCGCCCTGGCCTAGGGACACCCACAGCCCACCTCCCCCACCCAGACCGCTCCACTGCACGCAAACTCCGCTGAATGAGGTTGTACTCACCCCCTTGTGTCTGCTGTGATGTCCTCAAGCGCCCATCCAACTCCGGGTAGGCCACCGCCAGGATCCGGAACATCAAGGGGGTCATGGTGCGACGGGCACCCCTCCCACGTTGGGAGGCCATCCCCAGCTGAGCCTCCGCCGTCTTCTTGCTGCAGCGGCGAATGTCCTCCCATCTCTTACGGCAGTGGGTGCCCCGTCTCTGGTGGGCCCCCAGGGTCTGGACCTCCTTGGCGATGGCACGCCAAATGTCCCTCTTCTGGTGGGCGCTGACCTACATGACATGCACAAGGAAAGAGGAACAGTCATTACCAACTGCACCGTCAATGTGAGTGGCCCCCTCCCTACTCTGGCCATGTGGCCCATTCATTCCCATGCATAACTGTTCTATGTACTCTGCCCCCTTCCCTCTTCCACCCAGCCCTCTCCACCCAGGCCTAGCCCATACAACGTGCTCCCTGTGTACTAACCTGTTGGTCTGGAGGACCGTAGAGTAGCGTGTACTGGGGGAGGACCCCATCCACAAGTTTCTCCAACTCCTGTGCAGTGAAGGCAGGGGCCCTTTCCCCAGACGCAGCAGCCATCGTCGCTTCCAGACCGAGGTCACAGCAGCACTAGCAGTGTAGGTCCTCTCCTGTCGAAGGTCAGGTATCTAGTGAGTGAACAGATAGAAAATGGCGGTGATGTCCGCGGCGGTGACGTCCGCGGCGGTACGCATCATCACCGCCGGCGCACCTGTTCATTGGCTCCTGGGACCCATAGGGTCCAATGTTAACCAATGCAGCATTGCGCCGCGGTCTACGACAGCCTACCGCGACGGTGTGCAACGCCAGCGCAGTTACCCCACAATCCCATTGTCCCAGTTTAGAGGTCAGGCAGCCGCCATTCCAGGGGCCCACATGGCTTCATTTACTACTGCGTCACGCATAGCTAGGCCTATACTCAACACACATACAGGAAGGCTTTTTTGTCTGGTGTAGTCTTGTGTGTAACTGTGGGTACATACCTGGAGGAATAGTGACTGGTTCTTCGCTGTTGTCCTTCTTAGGCACCGTCAGTTGGGACATATGAGAAGATGGCGGAATCCTCTGGTGTACCGACCGCTGGTGGACCTGTTAACAATGGAAGAAAGACATATCATCGTCACCTACCGGTTTGACCGTGCCACAATCCAGGAACTATGTACCCAGTTGGAGCCAGACCTGATGTCACCAATCCGCCATCCGACTGGAATCCCCCCTGACGTGCAGGTGCTGTCAGTGCTCCATTTCCTTGCAAGTGGGTCATTACAGACAACAGTGGCCATGGCATCAGGGATGTCCCAGCCTATGTTTTCCACCGTGCTGTCCAGAGTGTTGTCTGCCCTGCTGAAACACGTAAGGAGATACATCATTTTCCCTGAGGTTGAGGATTTGCCTACAGTGAAAGGTGACTTCTATGCCCTTGAATATATCCCCAACGTCATAGTTGCCATTGATGGGACCCATGTAGCTCTGGTCCCCCCTCGCAGGAGTGAACAGGTGTACAGAAACCGGAAGAGTTATCATTCCATGAATGTCCAGATGGTCTGTTTGGCAGACCAGTACATCTCGCAGGTAAATGCAATGTTCCCTGGCTCTGTGCATGACGCATACATCCTGCGGAATAGCAGCATCCCTGATATGATGGGTCAACTCCAGAGGCACCGTGTATGGCTATTGGGGGACTCTGGTTACCCCAACCTTTCGTGGCTATTGACCCCAGTGAGGAATCCCAGGGCAGAGGAACTGTACAATGATGCCCATGGGCGGACTAGGAGGGTAATCGAACGCACCTTCGGCCTTCTTAAGGCCAGGTTCAGGTGCCTCCATATGACAGGTGGATCCCTATTCTACTCACCGAAGAAGGTGTGCGACATCATCATCGCCTGCTCCATGCTCCATAATTTGGCATTGCGACGCCAGGTGCCTTTTCTGCAGGAGGATAATCCAGATGACGGTGTTGTGGCAGCTGTGGAGCCTGTGGAGCCAGTGGACAGTGATGAGGATGAAGCTGAGGATGAAGAAAACGACAACAGGGAGTCAGTCATACAGCAATATTTCCAGTGACACACAGGTGAGAACATTTTCTGGTTTAACATTACATTAACTTTCACACGTCTACCTCTATCCTGTACCTACATTTCACTCACTATTTGTTAATTGAGTTGTACCCTTCCATTTCAGTTTCACAAGTGTGGTAACCTACGTGTCAACTGCTTGCATCCTTCAAGGGCTTGTGATGTGTGACATTGGTATGTTAGCCTTACAATGGGTAACCCATTATGAAACTGTAATTGATAATACAAAGTTCCAAAACATAGACTGACTCAAGATTTTTTGGGCTTTCAAGGGTGTTTATTTAAGTGCTAAAAAATCAAGGAAGGTTGTAAAATGGTGATGGGTGATGGTGGAGGAATGTCCATGGCAGAGTCCAGTCTATTCGTCTCACAGGTGCACTGCCCATCTGGGCATTGGAAGTGGAGCTGGGGCAGTTCCAATCTGGACAGGGTGACAAAGTGGGACAGTGGGGAGACAATCAGGGTGGTCTTATTTCCTGGCGGGGGTCTTGCCATCTTGCTCTGTCCTGTTCCTGGATCTCAGGGACCGCTTGCGTGGTGGTTGTCCGTCTGCAGGGGATGGGGTGCTGGTGTGGCGGTCCTGTGGCGGGGCGTCCTGTCCACTAGCGCCGGCGGAGGTGGTGGGCAGTTCGTCGTCCTGGCTAGTGTCAGGGGCCCCTTGGAGTGCCACGGTGTCCCTCAAGGTCTTTTGAATGTCCGTCAGCACCCCTACGATGGTGCCCAGGGCGGAGCTGATGGTCCTGAGCTCCTCCCTGAACCCCAAATACAGTTCGTCCTGCAGACGCAGGGTCTCCTGCAGCTTGTCCAGGACCGTGGCCTTCGTCTCCTGGGAGTGGTGGTATGCTCCCATGATGGAGGATAGGGCCTCGTGGAGAGTTGGTTCCCTTGGCCTGTCCTCCCTCTGTCGCACAGCAGCCCTCCCAGTTCCCCGGTGTTCCTGTGCCTCCGTCCCCTGGACCGTGTGCCCACTACCACTGCCCCCAGGTCCCTGTTGTTGTTGGGGTGGTGGGTTAGCCTGGGTGCTCTGTAGTGGTGGACACACCGCTGATTGACCTGTCCTGAGTAGGGAGGTTTGGGCCCGCTGGGTGGGTGCTGTGCTACCAGAGGGTGGCAGCTCGGTGTTGGGCTGTGGCTGGGCAAGGGGAACCGACTGTCCTGAGGCCCACGATGGTCCGGGCTGGTCATCAGGATCCAGTGGGGCAGAGCTGCTGTCGTCACTGTGGGCCTCTTCTGGGGGTGGGGTGGTGTTGTCTGGACCCTCTGGTGTGGTGACGTTCCTTCGGGTTCCTGCAGGGGTATAAGCACATGATTATTGCATCTGTGTGTGTAATGGTGTGCAATGGTTGGGTGTGCGTGATCCCCAGTGCAGGCATTCCTGTGTGGGGGCTTGTGTAGTGATGGTTGGGGGGGTGTTCTGGGTATGTGCAGTGGGCATGCTTTAGTGAGGGGTGCCCATGCTTAGTTGTGTCATGCAGGGCTTGGTGTTGGGATGGGTGTTTGGTGTCATGGGTAGATTGGTGAGGATTTGGGGTGATAGGGGAGGGTGTGAGGGTGGGGATGTGTGATAGCATGCAGGTAGGGTGGGGGATGTGATAGTTAAGATTTGACTTACCAGTGTCCCATCCTCCACTGACTCCTCCGAGGCCCTCAGGATGCAAGATGGTCAGGACTTGCTCCTCCCATGTTGTTAGTTGTGGGGGAGGAGGTGGGAGTCCGCCGCCAGTCCGCTGCACCGCGATGTTGTGCCTGGAGACCGTTGAACGCACCTTCCCCCGTAGGTCGTTCCACCTCTTCCTGATGTCCTCCCTATTTCTTGGGTGCTGTCCCACGGCGTTGACCCTGTCCACTATTCTGCGCCATAGCTCCATCTTCCTGGCTATTGATGTGTGCTGTACCTGTGAGCCAAATAGCTGTGGCTCTACCCGTACGATTTCCTCCACCATGACCCTGAGCTCCTCCTCGGAGAAGCAGGGGTGTCTTTGGCGTGACATGGGGTGTTATGTGTGATGTGTGGGGTGGTGTATGTGTTGATGAGTGTGGTGAGTGTAGTGGTATGTGGTGTTTTGTGCGTGGATGTTGTGTGGGTGATGGTGTTGTGTGCCTCTGTGTGATGGGGTTGTCAATAACTGTGCTGTCTCTCTGGCCTTCTCTCAGAATTTCTGGTTGTAGGGGTTTGTGTGTGATGTGGGTGTGTATTTTATATTGTGTTGGGTGTGTGGGAGTGGTGTGTGTATGTGTATCAGGTGTGTTTATTTGGAATTGTCCAATGTGGCGGTGTTTTGTATATGTGTGTGTATTTTGAGCGCGGCGGTGTGTACCGCCAATGGAATACCGCGGTTGAAAGACCGCCGCGTGGATTCGTGGGTCGTAATAGCATGGGCGTGATTCTGTTGGCATGGAGGTGGAGGATTTGTTTCCGCCAGTTTATCGCTGACCTTTGGTGTGGCGGTGTTGTGTGGGTGTCTGAATTTCGGCGGATTCCGTGATGTGTGTCATAATAGCTGTGGCGGTCTACCGCGGCGGTGTATTGGCGGTCTTCTGCACGGCGGTAAGCGCCTTATACCGCCAATGTTGTAAAGACCCCCATAGTCATATATAGTGAGACCTGGAAAGACTATCTACATCATTTATCAGGGGTTTTCAAAACCCTTTTGGAAGCAGGTTTAACCGCAAACCCTGAAAAATGTACTCTTGCCAAAGAGTCAATTTCCTACCTCAGATACATTATTGAGAAGGGACATATTCGACCACAACTCGACAAAGTAGAGGCTATTCTTAAGGTACCACTCCCACAAACAAAAAAAGACATAAGGTCTTTTTTGGGATTGGTCGGTTATTATCGACGATTTATTCCTAATTATTCTGCCCTGGCAACTCCTTTGACGAACCTCCTAAAGAAAGAGCAACCAACAAGCTCAAAAGCCTCACCACTGCCCAGTTGAACAGTTATGAGTCTTTGAAACATAGTCTAATTACCAAGCCAGTCTTACGCTGTCCTGATTTTTTGAAACTTTTCTATTTACAAACGGATGCTTCCGACGTTGATATTGGGGCTGTCTTATCACAAAAAGATGATGACAAGGTTAATCATCCTATCGTTGTCTATATCAGTAGAAAATTGTTGCCTCAGGAGACCCATTATCCCGTCATTGAAAAGGAGTGTCTAGCAATAAAATGGGCTATTTAATCCCTACAATATTACTTGCTTGGACACCCCTTTGTCCTGGTCGCAGATCATGCCCCTCTTATCTGTCTGGCCAGAAATAAAGATACAAACTCTAGAATTCTACGATGGTTTATGGAACTGCAACCTTTTATGTTTCAGGAGCAACATTGTCCGGGAAAGGAATTGGTTACGGCGGATTACTTATTGCGTCATCCTGTGGACTCGGGACTCGATCAGCCCTCTTCCAGGGGTGGCGTATGTAACAGAGTAGCTGTTGCGGGCGCCGCTGCTGTTTACCCTGGACCGAAAGACAGGTCCCCCAGGGGTGTCTCCGAAGGGGACGCAACGCCTCCTACGTGCATGAACCCGGAGGTAGAGGGTTACGCAGAGAGGAAAAGAAACACAGGACAGACGCCGGGGAAAACGGACGCCATCAAAGATGGAGAACAAAGGACTGAGTGCGACCTAATCGGACCCGAAGACAGAGGAGAGATCACAGTAAAGGAGTGCGGGAACAACAAACCGACAGAGGAGACCTGCGACGCGGAGCCTTCCACTAACGTCGAAATACAGAAGGACAACCCCAACACCAGCTGGCATGTCCCAGTAGGGACGTGGCTAATACAGGTACGGGCACGCCTGCCCGGTTTATATAAATTGGTTGTGGAGAGGAAGGAAGGGACAGGAGAAGGGTCCTAAAGGGGAACCAAAGCACTTGAAAAGAGATTATTTTGAGCACAACACCGGCACTGAAGCACTTAAATAAAAAAGTTAGGATCTTCACTTGGTTCAGTCACAGACCCCCACACCCCTCCCCCTTAGATAGAATGAAAAAGCCCAGGGAAGAGTAAAAGGACTTACCTTTTCCCTATTTTTGTGTCCCTTGGGTGCCATACCACGGAGAGTTACGCGCCGACCACAAAGAGACCTGTAAAAGAGAAGAGATAAATGAGCCAGTCACAAGAAGGAAAAAAGGAGCACTAATAAAAGGCAAAGAAAGACAAAAGTAACTACAAAATAAGAACAAGAGAAAGAGAGTCCATAAGAGAAGAACGACAAAACCGTTGAGTTGTCTATCGTCAATAAAAGAAGAAGAATCAACAATAATTCGCATAATCAGAATTTCTTTATATAACACAATCCTGACCAAACATGCACTCACAACACTCACTTTCACCCACATATTCTATTTACATGTCTTCTGTAGGTTCACAACGCACCATACACAGTCACCTTTTCTCTCATGCTTTATTCTCAATCTTGGATGCAAATTTTAAAGTCTAAATTCTTCCTCAGACTTAATCCACTCCCTTAACTTATCGTATTTCCAGTTTCTCTAAATTTTGATTCTCTTCTCATTATATTTTTTAACAAATTCACACTTCCCTTTACTCAGACTGCTTGCATACTCCTGTTTAGTCTCTGTAGCGTTATGGTTAGTTTGTGCAACTGTATTCAGAAATATATCATATTTTACTCCAACCAGAAGACTCTCCAGTGAAATGTTCAACTCCAACATATAAGGCGACAGAAAATCATTCTTATTAAATATACTAACAAACATAATGCAATGGAATCCCTTAGAAACTGAATACTGCACGCAGGCCGTACCTTCAGCTGCACAAGAAGGAAGAAAAGTCCACACCAAGCAATCCTTAACCCCCATTATGTTCACATACTCACTCAACATTTTAGTATCGATATTATCATTAAATCCACTAACTAAATTTTCCTATGTGTCAGTGCATTAGATCCAACTTCATTAGGTACTGAAGTTAATTCAAACTCTGTGAAATCATATGCCACCATAGAAATGAGGCTTAGCAATAGAACCACTAAAACTATTAGTATTATTACCAAGGAGATCAAGTAACTATTTTACAACATTTGTAGTATGTCATTTGAATAGAGATCTAAAAGAAAAATGAAAACCATAGCAAAACCATAATCAAGAAATCAAAATAGCCATTCAAGACTTTTTATCACCTCATTTCGCTCAGTTCATAGTCTGTATTCTCAAACTATTTTCTTCATCTAGATGCAATGTTCCAAAGTAATTTTACCACTGTCAGATTTGCAAAGAGAGAAAGAGTTCAAAGTGACTGCTCTTCTTCTAGTTTGTTTTCAAAAATGAGTTGGCAACACTTTATTGGATACCAGGAGGCATACTTATACTCTGTTTGCGCCAGATTTGCTTCATTTTTTTATGCAAATCCGGCGCAAACTTAACCCCATATTTATATTGTGACCCTAGACATGTCTAGCGCCAAAATATTGGAGTTAAAGTCATTTTTTGCCTGCGGAAAACTACCTTGCGTCAATGAGATGCAAGGTAGGTGTTCCCGGTCAAAGAAATTACTCTAAGCCCCTAGCGCCTTATTTATCCTCCTGTGCAAAAATCACGCATGGGACGGAGGAGGGGTCAAAAAATGGTTCAAAGCTTGCTTTGCACGATTTTTTAACACCTGGGTCATGGCAGGCGTTAGGGGTCCTGTGGGCCTATTTCCATGGTGGAACACCATGGAATAAGCCCACTGGTGCCCTCCCCAGGCCCCAGGGACACCCCCACCCACACCAGAGGGACAGCGGAGGATGGGGGACCCCATCCCAGGTAAGTATAGGTAAGTACAGGTAAGTTTTTCTTTTTAAGTGCCATTTGGGGCCCTGAAATGCCCCCCCTACATGGCACTGGGTGCAATGGTCATGCCCAGGGGACCCTGGTCCCCTGTGCTGGCCATTGGGGTGGTGGGAATGACTCCTGTCTATTCTAAGACAGGAGTCCTGTGGTATGGATGGTTTTGCATCAGAAAATGACTCTAGGCAGGTTAGAGTCTTTTTTTTTTTTACTCTAACCTGCCTAACGTCATTTTTTGGTGCAAAACCTCGTTCTTCCATTCCGCCAGCCCCACCCGACTAATGTCATTTTTTTTTACGCTAGCCTACCCTTTGCACCATTCCATAAATATGGTGCCCGGCTGGTGCACAGACATGGTGCAAGCGAGTGCTAAACTTTTTGGTGCAAAACTGCGTTAGTGCAGTTTTGCACCAAACAGTATAAATCAGGGCCCAGATCTCTGTGTATGGTTCTTTGACTTCTTCAGACACAAGTGCAAGAGATGCCCATTCAAGTGAGGCATACTTTCTGTTTGCAATTTTCGTACTTGCAGGTCTTTTAGCAACAGGCGACTCTTAAACTTTACTTTATTTCGGCTGGAAGCCATAAAAGTAGACAATACAAAAACATAACAAGATTGTACAACATGTCAGTTATAAGAAAGAGGAAAATGACAAATAGATGACACAATTTACTTTGGGAGTCCTGAATAATACACGGTTGTGGAAAATGGAGCAAGGCTAGCATTATTCTTAAAATCTTGACATCCCAGAAAGTATAAAAATATTAGGTCATTGTATTTTGACTCCAATCAATTAAAACTTATTAAACTGAATAAATATAATCTAAGACCAATTAAAAACACATGATTATAACAATTCTCTAGTTCTTATCTCCCATATATTCTACAAGTACCTCACCACTGAGGAAACAATTTTGTCATTTATCTCAGTTGTTGAGTATAAAAGGAAGGAATTCAATAGTTTACTTTAAAAGCCCTAGACAAATAATAGGGTCACAAAATTGTAGGAAACAAAGCAAGCCATCATTATTCTTAAAATCTTAAGATCCAGAAATAAAAAAAATAAAAAGAATTAGACCATTGTATCTTTAACTTCAACCAGTTAAGACCTGTTATATTAAATAGGTATAATCTAAAACCAATGTGTTAAAAAACGCACGATTATAATAATTCTCTTGTTCTTATGGCCAATGCACTTCGCAAATATCTCGCAACTGAGAAAACTATTTTATCATTTGTGTCAGTTGTTAAAAGTCGTAATGCTGTATTCCATTCCCTTATCCCAACTAACCTACATAACAGAGCAATCCACTTTTTCCTGGGTGCCATATATCTAGGGCAGAAAAACATAAAGTGCGCGAGTGACTCTTTTGTCTTTTGGCAATGATGGCAGTATATTAAATTACAGTCCTCCAATCTCCATTGCGCTGTAAATGTCTTGAGCAGGAGGGTCCCTAGTCTGAACTTGATGAATAGTGTTTTAGTATAGGGAGGATTTACATTATCCATGTAGGCCTCAAATTTAGGGCTGCATTTATGGTCTAAAAACTGTAGAGTCAGACTGCCATGATTTTTTAACCAAATTTGGGCCAAAATGTTCTCCCAATAGCACCTTTTTACAAGCTCCTTTGTTTCCCTGGTCAAATTATGAGGAGCACTCCACACCTCCTCCATCTTGAGGAATTTGCACGTATCTCTAATGGGTCTGAACCAAGGGATCTTTAGTACGCTATCACTTACGAGAAATTCATCTAATGCTATATGGAGGGTGGACAGATACTCTGAAGTCCAAAGACGAATCCAATACATTAGTGGTCTTAGTGCAATTTCGTTATGTATCTCATTTAGGGCTAAGTCAAATCTGAGGGGGGTGAGAGGGGTGCTCATCGGCAGCTTCAAGAAGTTTTGTATAAAACGGTTTTCTACTGTGGTCAGACACCTAGAGTTAGTATGTCCCCAAAGCTCAGCACCATAAATTGAGGCTGCAACTGCCACTGCTTTGTAGACATTGATGGCAGGTGTTATCTCCCCTTCCAAAGTATTGGCTATTTTCCTTACTATCACTGTTGACCTCTGCCTAAGTGCTGTCAGACTCTTCCCGATCTGTGCCGACCAACGTTGGTCGTCGCTTAACCTAATCCCCAAATAATCAAATTGGCTGACTCTCTCCACTGGTTGGCCTGCTATCATCATTTTCCCCCAACAGGCGACTCATTTCCACTGTTCTCTGAGACGATTTCAATCACCTCAGATTCTTCCTTGATTGACTTTAACCATTCATTCTGCAAGTGCTTTTTTTGCAGGTTATCTTTACTGCCTTTAGTGTTTCGACTCATGCATCTTCACTTCTGACTGTTTCTGAATCTTCTTCACTCACTGATAAATGAGTGCTTTGATCAGCATCAGCAACTCGTCTTTGAGCTGGTTTCTTCCTATGGAGGTTCTCGAGACTCAAATTTTCAACTGAAGCCATTCACTGGTTGTATCAGAGACTAATGATTCTTGCTGCTGCTTGTGACTTTGCAAAAGCTCTTCACTCTGACCCTCAAATTGGAACTGTCCATGGTACCACTGGTGCCTTCACCAGAATCTTCACCCTCACTTCCATCAGCAATTTCAACAGTTTCAAACATTGTTTCACTCCTTCTGAATCTGAGTTGTGAATTTGAGCTTCACTTTGTGAATCAGAGGTTGCTGCCACCACTTCTTCATCTACCACCTTCACTCTTTTTGTGTGAGCTGCATGGATCCACTGCAGGACTCCAGCACACGCCACTTCAGTGTTAGTCAAATGCACGATCTGGAAAGGTTCTTTCCAGAGTTCTTCAAGACAGCTCTTTTGGACATTTTTTTAATGAGAACCCAATCATCTGGGTTCAAAGAATGGCACTGGGTGTCTTTTGACAGTGCTGTTGCCAAATTAACAGGATGAGAGACCATATCACCCAGACCTTTGCAATAATCTAGTGCAATGTTATCAGTCATTGAAACAAGCATAGCTGACAATATATAGGCCAATCCCATAGCCCTATACATTAACATTTTATGAAGCAGGAGACCTGCCTTTTTGTCTGAGGTACTTCTAGTGCTCGTCGGGATAAAAGAAAGATCATCTGGCCATTTCAGACTAGTGGAAGCACACACTTAGGTCAGCTTATTTTTGATGCCCCCCTCATCCTCTCCACAATACCAGATGATTGAGGATGATAGCCACAATGGAACCTTGATCAGTCTGGGGAGATGTACAAATCAATTTAAAAATTGCATTTTTTAAATGAGGACCATGATGTGTCTCAATAGAAGTTGTCAGACCAAAATTTGGTTTCAATACCCTCAGCAGAAGTTTGGCAACTGTCATGCTGACTGATCTCCAAGTGGGATAGACCTCAGCCCATTTAGAGAATAAGCAGACAATCACAAGAATATGCTTAAGGCCATTAAACACGGGTGTCTCAATGAAGTCTGTTTGAAGTCTTGTAATTGAGCCTTCTGATTTGCCAATGTGGTTCATGAGAACTGGAGTCTTCTTTCCCTGATTATTTATCTAACAAATGGCACACCACTGACACAAATCCTCTGCAATGTTTCTGAATTCAGAATCTGACAGTACTTAATTAAAGTTCTAGTCATAGCATAACTCCCCACATTTGACTGGCCATGCAAATACCTTGCCATGCAATGCAGCACTGAGTCTGGTAGAATATATTTAAACTCAGGAGTGAGTCACACATCTTGGTAATTCTTTTTGAAACCCAACTTCCTCACCGTATTTCCTCATTCTCTGGCACTTCCTGCTGAAGATCCCTAAACTCACTCAAGAAAGTCTGTAATGGATTCAACAAGAAACAATTTACATTTTCTGCACCTTTAGCAAAACTCTCACTTTTGGCCTGTCTCTTGAATTGTAATTTAATAATTTGCTCCTGCAGTTCCATTTTCCAGTGCACAGTATCTAACTACTTGGTCAGCATATTTGTTTCCAAGCATGGCCATATTTGTTCCAGCTTTACACTTGACCTCCGCAAATTCTATTGCCAACTGTATTGCTTCCTGCAAATCAAGAATATGGGAACCATTCCTGACGGGAGTTCCAGGGGATGTGAAAAGAAAACTTCTGTGACCACAACTGCTGAAAGTCATACACCACTCTAAAACCATACTGGCTGTCTGCATAGATTGTCACATTCAAATCTGTAGCAAGGCAACAAGCTTAGCAGTGCAAACAACTCTGCCACTTGCGCTGAAACTATATTAGTATTAGGCAAGTATGATACTTCAAGAATTTCATAAATAATACTGCATAGGCAGTGTTAGAAATTGGGTTACTGGTTGAGGGGGGTGAAACCCTATTCAAAGAGCAACCACAATCCTTGTCAGGGTGAAGTTGCAGACAAAGATCCAAAATAACCTTTGTTCAACCTTCTGGTAGCTTGGCACAGAGCAGTCAACCTTAACTTTAAAGCAATGGGTAAAGTATTAAACAGAACTCGAAGCACTAATACTCATAAGAAAAATCTCACACCAATTTAGAAAAATAGAGTACATTTTAATAAATAAATCAATACCCAAACAAGAAAGATCCAATTAGTAGAACCAGAGATATGCGATTTTAAAGATTCAAGTGAAAATAATGCTTTGGCTATATGGTTGCGCTAGACCAGGACAAAGTCAAGAGTTCAGGCTATCTGCCATAAATGCAAGAAGTCTACAAGGACCCGCTGAACAAGACTACCTTAAATCCTGGTGGTGAAGAGTTGCTGAGTCCCGGATCTAGGATGTGTTGTACAGCCGAGGCAATGTGAGGTCCAGGTTAACGATGCATTGAGCAGCGTCCGTTCCGTGGAGTTGTGAGGCTGTGATGTGAGATCCTGTGTCGTTTTGGAAGAGGCTGTTGACGAGGGGCTTCAGACTGAAGTCCAGTGTCAAGGATGAGTCGCACACCGGCTGGTTCAGAAGAAGCTGTGGGACTTGCAATATAGAATCCTGCATCATCGCTGAGGTGCCATCGTTGAGAAGTTTGCATTGTGAGGGTCTGTGTTGGAGATGCGTCGCACAGCTGCTAGTTCCAAAGAGGCTGCAAGCTGTGAAGGAGATGCTAAGTTCTTGCTCTGGAAAAGTCCACGCAGGAGTGGTAATGTATCATTTCTGCTCCGGGTAGCACCGCGCACCAGAGGAGATTGTCAGTTTTTTTGGATTCACAGATGGCTGGCAGAGCACCTTCAGGCATCTCCAAGGGTCCAAGACTTGCATGGCACCCCTTTGCTGGGTTGGACTCAAAAGATGGCAGCGTCCAGGTGCTGTGTTCAAGGATGGTGTAGCCTTCTGTCCCGAAGCTCTAGTCAGGAGGCCAGTTAACTAGCTGTCGGAGTCACTCTGGTGGTCATAAGTTCAACAGATGTAGGTCCAGTCCTTCTCACCCAGGGAAGAGGGCAGCAGGTCAGCACAGCAGGGCAGCAGTCATCCAGTGTCACAATCTGCACAATGCTTCTCACCTTTGATGGAAGGGTTTGAAAGAGCACCCGGTCTTCTGCTGGTTCTTGATAGACCAAGATAGGGGTGACCCTTCTAGTAGCCACGATGCTGCTTAACAGAGAAACGCCAAGGCATTCCGTACTCTCCAGAAGGAGTGCCAGAGGACAAAAACCCCAAAAATGGGAAAAACCTCTAAAACAGTAATTCCTGAAACAGAGGGAAAAGCAGGAATGAATGTAGGAAAAATTCGCAATCAGAGGAGCAGGAACTGGAAAAAAAATGACGAACAGGAGCGAACATCACCACCAAGAGGAAGTGTTTGCAACGCAAAGCAGATCAGGACTGAGTGGCTTATATACAGGAAGACAGGAAGTGACAACACAGGAAAAAGAAACAACACCATCTTGGATTGGGAAAAGGCCCATATAAAAGAATGGGAAAAAAGTAGCAGTATTAGAGAAAAAGGCATGCTAAGAAAAAGGAACAGAACAAGACAACACGGATCCCTGCAAGAAGACAGCATGGAGACCAAAAAGAAGAAAAATGACAAGAGCACAGAAAAGACAGAAGAAAAAGAACAAAGAAAGGAATCCACCACCGACAGGAAAGAAAAATATTACAAAGACAGGTAGGAACAACGCGACCGGGGGTATAAAAAATGCTTCCTGGCACACATTTCAAAAGCAGGACAAAAACGCGGAGGACGGCGCTCCGATAATCGGAGGCGCTGTCCGACCACGGTAGTGAACAGAGACACCACGGTTAAGCGCGGCATCACATCCAGAGCAGCA
The DNA here is from genome assembly GCF_031143425.1 of Pleurodeles waltl. NCBI lineage: Eukaryota > Metazoa > Chordata > Amphibia > Caudata > Salamandridae > Pleurodeles > Pleurodeles waltl. Next base: position 971,032,867 of record NC_090444.1, read on the forward strand.
GTCCAGGAGGGTGGCAGTCCTTTCAGCAGGATAGCAGTCCTTCTTCCTGACAGAGTTCACATGTCCAGCAGTGCACTGAACTTGGGGTCTGAGGTCCAATATGTATACCTGGTGCCAACTTTGAAGTAGGGGACATTTTTTGAGGTTTCTAATTTCTTGAGTTGCCAGGCATATCCTTTCTCTGTTTTGTGGCTCCACCTTGTCTGGGATCACAACAGACCAATGGCAAGCCCTTTGTAAGAATGCATAGGCAGAGCCTATGTGATGTGCAAGTTTAGTAGGTGACAGTTCCTCTCCCTCGTTTATTCAGAGTTGCCCATCTTGCTAACACCTATTTTCCCTTTGTCTTACAGTCTGGGAGAAATACACAAACAACAACTGCCAACTACATACAGTCATGTGACTCAGTAACAGGCTGCAGGCACCAAATGGTTAGGACAAGAAAAATCCAACTTTCTTAAACTGGCATTATCAGAATTGTGATTAAATATCCGACTTTAGCGATAAAGAGGGCTTACAATTCTTTAGATACCAAATTTGACCAGTCTACCTGCTCCCAATTGGAAGTTACAGCTTATTAAATGTAAGAAGGTAACTCCAATGTTTTCCTATGGTAGAGGTAGTTCCTGCAGTAGTGAAAAATGACTTTAGGAATTTTTCACTACCAGGACATGTAAAGCTTAAAGTACTTCCCCCATATTTTAAATATGCTGCCTTTTAGGCTGTTCTTGGTATATCATTGGGGTTACATATGTATTAAAAAGGAAAGTTTGAGCCTGGTAAAAGCTTTAATTTGTCAGGTCGAAATGCCAGTTTAAAACTGCGCACACAAGCTGCGATTGAAGGCCTGAGACATTTGCAGGGCTACTTAAGCGGTGGCACAATCAGTGCTGCAGGTTCACTAGTAGCATTTGATTTACAGGCCCTGGGCACATGTTATAACACCTTACTTGCGGCTTACAAGTAAAATAAATATGTTACTTGGGTATAAGCCAATAACACTATGTTTAAAGGGGAGAGCACAGGCACTTTAGCATTGGTTAGCAGTGGAAAAGTACACAGAGTTCTAAAGCCAGCAAAATCAAAGTCATAAAAAACAGGAGGGTTGAAGGAAAAACATAAGGGGGAACTATTCCAAGGATGCCAGGTCTAACATGCCACCTTCTGTATTCCGCGATGGTCTTCAAACCAGAATCATCTATAAACAAAATCAGATCAGCCATTTTGAGAGAAATTTATTTGATGTTTGATCCTGGTTTGGTACATACCTCTGTGGCATCCGTGCAAATGTGCTCATGATCTTCATCATCATCATTATCACTCCTGTCTTGGGCTTCATTGCTATGTGAAACAGGAAGCAGCATTGCAGGATTCAGAACATTATACCTTCTGACAGAGATGTGCTCAGCTGTCAGTCAAGCGACTGTTTGGCATGTGCTGAGTCCAGTAACAGGTCAGAAAGATTTCAACTTAATATGGAACAAACACAATTAACTTATGTCCCATCACAATTCCTTCACTTTGCTCAATTGCAATGCAAGCAGCTGCAACTGATTTCAGGCAACCATAAAGAACTACAGCTACTGGATCCAACACAGCTAATAAATGGTCTAATCATATTTTTAAGTCACAATAGACAATGCACACTTGCCTCTCTCATGGCAGAAGAGATAGAACTCTTTATCATAGTCAGGCATTCCAAGGGTGGATGCATTACATCATTTCTCCCTCAAATCTCAGATGGCTTCTATTCATTCATCATCAAATGGTAGTGGATCTTTGATATCACTATGAGTTAGCCTTATTAAAGGCTTCACAATCAGGTAAAGGTTTTGAATCAACTGACAACAGTAGCCAACAATCCCCAGGAACATCCTCACTTCTCCTCTCTCTGGGTGGTTGGAGGATCCACTTCAGAACTGCAGAAACACATTCATTTGAGACTTTCCTTGCTCCTTTCTCAATGTGGTGACCAGCATAAATCACTTCTTTTGTTACAATATTGCCTTTTTGTGGGAAAAACCTTGTGAACATTGTCAGCTAAATGAGTTGTGCAATCGTATCACGTTCACAGTCTTCTTTTGTCTTTGAAGCCACTAATAGGTAATGTAACTATTGCAACTTCTTTTGTCTTTCATACCACTAATTGGTCATCTATGTATTGCACTAGAACTGAGTTACCGGGCAATTACAAACTTTCTAATTCTTTCTTTAGAAACTGACTAAAATATGCTACATTCAGTACTACTGGACAAAATGGGATTACTATATTCTTTATTTTTCAATGGTCTTGCACTATTCTCCATTTACAATTAATTTTTAATGTCCATCACAGGAGAGTTGCAAAAAGTACCAAGCATTCATGCAACATTCCTTGTTCAATCATGTTTTCAATTGCAGGCTTCAATCCTTCTGCTGTTTTTTGAAAGTCTGAATTGCCTAATTCTGGGAAAACCTGCATTTGATTACATATTAATCTTGACAAGCTTAGTACTTTTTATCAGTCCTATCTCTTTTCTTATGAAATCCTATACCTCTCCTTTGACAGTATGTCTTACATACAGAGATAAATCATTTTGGTAGGAACTGGGAACAACTAAACTCTTGAATCTTGTGATTTATTTTTAAACACTGAGGGCCTTATTACAACCCTGGCCGTCTTTAGACAGCCAGGGTCGCAGTGGCGGTCTGACTGCCACATTACGACCATGGCAGTTGCGCCACAGTACAGACCCCCAGCACCACCAGTTTACCTCCACATGAGGGGCTGGCGGTGGTGACAGTCCACATCGACCAGGGCAACACTGAATGCAGCGTCGCCATTGGGGATTATGACCCCCTCTCCGCCAGCTTTTACATAAAGGCTGGCGAAGATGGGGCACAGGGGGTCCCAGCAGGCCCCTGCACTGCTTATGCACTTGGCATGGGCAGTGCAGGAGCCCCTGTGGCCAGCACTGTCCGGCAATTCACTGTCTGCATTGCAGACAGTGAACTGCGCAACGGGTGCACCATACGCATCGCAACATTGCAGCCGGCCCAATTATGAGCTGGCATCATTGTTGTAGGCTGTTCCCCGCTGGCCCAAAGGGGAACTCCAGATGAGGCCAGCGGGAAGGCAGCTGCACTGACGGCAACCTGACCACGGGAGTCTGGCAGACAGCCTTTTCTGTCAACCAAACTCATAATGACCCCCTGAGTCTTCATCTTGAGTTTCAATTGAGACGCCATTCGGTGTACAATAAATCACACAATTCATCTTGCAAAGCAACCCTCTGTCCAATAATTATTTTACCCCACTTATCCTATTTTGCAGGGACTTCTGCTGTAACTTGGTTAACAATTTGTTCATTGCTAATGCCTACAACTTGGAATTCTCTTCCTTAGAGGGATAGGATTAGGACCTCCAAAGAACAAACTGTATGGCGGATAGCTTCTGTGTTTATCAGAAATTACACGGATGGCTATTCACCTCACCATCTACAAATTGTCCACTCTGGTTTACCTCCTGGACTGCACAAAGCAAGCAATCCTCTTCCACTCTTAGACACTGTCATCAGGACATAGGGGGTCATTCCGACCCTGGCGGTCCATGACCGCCAGGGCCGGGGACCGCGGGAGCACCGCCAACAGGCTGGCGGTGCTTCCTGGGCTATTCTGACCGCGGCGGTAAAGCCGCGGTCAGAAAAGGGGAACCGGTGGTAAATCCCCTGGCCCAGGGAATCCTCCATGGCGGCGCTGCTTGCAGCGCCGCCATGGGGATTCCGACCCCCTTCCCGCCACCCTGTTTCTAGCGGTTCTTACCGCCAGGAAAAGGATGGCGGGAATGGGTGTCGTGGGGCCCCTGGGGGCCCCTGCACTGCCCATGCCATTGGCATGGGCAGTGCAGGGGCCCCCTAACAGGGCCCCACAAAGATTTTCACTGTCTGCTTAGTAGACAGTGAAAATCGCGACGGGTGCCACTGCACCCGTCGCACCCCTGCAACTCCGCCGGCTCCATTCGGAGCCGGCATCCTTGTTGCAGGGGCTTTCCCGCTGGGCCGGCGGGCGGGCTTTTGGCGGTCGCCCGCCGGCCCAGCGGGAAAGCCAGAATGGCCGCCGCGGTCTCCTGACCGCGGAGCGGTCATTCGGTGGTAACCGCATGGCAGGCGGCGACCGCCGCCCGCCGCGGTCAGAATGACTGCCATAGTCTCTAAAGAAAACTGAGGAAAGTCATTATTCTGAATCAACATATTCTGCTGGAACCCTGGGCTGTAAGGCATCTTGTTTCTCATGTTTTGCAGCAACACTAGAGCTGTGGGCATGTTCAGTCAGAACTACCTTTTATTTTGCACACTCTGCGCAGAAGCTGGATGGGCTTGGGCTATTGATTGTGTCTGCATCTGATTCATATTCTGCTACTTTTGGGGAACAAAGCCATTCTGGATCTAGTGTGGATTCTGTCTGCACTTGTGTTTCCAGTGCCTGAGTTTACCGCAGAAGTCGCAAGCAGTGCTCCTCTTCAGTGAATAAATATTTGCATTCACCCCAGAATTATTCACAACTCATCTTCCACAACCTTGCATCTACACCATTTAATTTCTCATTCTCACACCGTGTATCTGATGAGCTCCATTAATTCCACAATTGTCATGAAACACAAAATCCCAATCAGAACTCATCATCTGATTCTTACCATTTCTCTGAAACTGTTTTGTCTGGGCAACAATCAGTTTATCTTTAATCCTTTTCTACTTTACATCAAACCAGTCACTACTGTACTTGGCATACCACAGGTTCTAATCAATGCCCTAAGTCTGCCAACACATCACACTCTGATGAATGTGTGAGCTAACGTTGGGATTCAAACCTATATCAAAAGAAGATACGAACTGCTCACACCTTCTTTCTTGGGATCTTCAACTCAGCTAGATTTCTTGAAAATCTGCATAAGCCACTCATAATAAACATGTACTGACTCCTTCCGCTCTTGTGTAGCTTTAAAGATCTTTGCCCAGTTAATTTATTTTTCTGCCATCTTTTTTTTTCAAACGCTCTATCACTGCCTTGTAACTGTCAGCAATCACCCCAAGATGGAGCATTCCTAATCACAACTCTAGCTAGTTCATCAGTCAGCCAAGCAACAGCAACCTTATATTTAGACCATAAATCACTAGGAACAGTAATCTCAAACAGATCATCTAAATCCGTCCAAAGCATTTTCAAAATAGCTGTCAATCTATGAACCTCCCTGTATCATTTCTCATGTTCGTCTTCCAATTTTGAAAGATTCATTGAAAAGGCATAATTATCATCCTTCATATGCGTCCCTGACACAAAATTACATCCATGCACTTCTCTTAGTGGACATTCGGAAACTGCCTATATTTTAGAATCACTAGCATACCCCTTTGTTTTCTTTCCTTCCTCTGTAGGTTTGTTTTTAGTAGTAACTTACTTCTTCCACCTTTCTCTTTAGTTCTTCAAATCCCTTCCGTCTTTTGTCTTTTCAACAGATATTTATTGTGAGCCCATAAAGTCACCTAGGCCAACTCTTTTTTTCCTCATATATCAAATCCATCTCATAATTTCTCTGTACATTCCTTATTCTACTGATGTGAACCTTGCGCTCATTAGCTAGTTCCTAAAGTTTGTCACATGCTTCATTTGCACACCTCACTGCTTTGCAGATAAAGGGGGTGATTCTAACCCTGGCGGTCGGTGTTAAAGCGGCGGCCAACCCGCCAACAGGCTGGCGGTAAAAAATATGGAATTCTGCCCTGGCGGGAACCGCCAACACAGACAGCCACTTTAACAATCCGCCCGCCACGGCGGTACAAACAAACAGCGCGGCGGTCACCGCCAACAGCCAGGCGGCAGACAATGTACCGCCCACACTATCACAACTCACCAATCCGCCACCATTTCCGGGGCGGGAGCACCGCCGATAAAAACACGGCGGAAACAGACTACGAACGGGAAAACGCTCACCACTACGCACTCCAGGAGGAAGGAGGACAGCATGGAACCCGAATTAAACATCCTACCTGCTCTCGTCTACCTTCTCATCTACCACGAGTACGAAGTCCGGCGCAGACGACAACGGTGAGTACTGCACCTACGACACACGGGAGGGGGGAGGACGAAAGGTTACGGGCACACACATATGCGACCCCCCCCCCCAACTATGTACACACCAATGCAGAGCAACAAGTCACAGTGACACCACCCAAACACCCCAGAAAAATGCTAGGACATAATCAAATTTGGAATAAATATTTATGTACCAAAAAGCTCCTGAAAAATATCGTACAACCATGAAAGATATTCACAAGAAAACAAATGACATACACATCAGTGTATAACTGAAGTAACAAGTCCTGCACATCCTACGAATTCATCATGTCCGTGGGCCAAAGTTTTGAGAAACAAGGGCAAAGCCCACACAGGAGACCTGAGTCCTTTGGAGAGAACACTGCAGGGGCATGAGATGTAAAAACTACAGGCACCTCAGGGGGAAGGGAAGGGGGGGACACCACAGCCACATGAGTCCACGACGCCAGATCCACGAGGAGCCACCATGCCCACTGTACCATCCTGGGGAGTGCAAAGCCACAGTCTCTCAATGTCTCTACAGTGGGTGGGCTGCCCACTGGACCATCCTGGGGAGTGCAAAGCCACAGTCTCTCAATGTCTCTACAGTGGCTGGGCTGCCCACTGTACCATCCTGGGGAGTGCAAAGCCACAGTCTCTCAAAGTCTCTACAGTGGGTGGGCTGCCCACTGTACCATCCTGGGGAGTGCAAAGCCACAGTCCATCAGGTGGATGACAGTCTCCACTGGTCAAGGAGGAGGCATGGTGGGCACAGTGAACCATAAACAGTGATTGAGACGGCGGTGCCCAGCGGAGCGGTGCTTGAGATGAAGGGCCCAGCGGAGCGGTGCTTGAGAGGAAGGGCCCAGCGGAGCGGTGCTTGAGACGGCGGTGCCCAGCGGAGCGGTGCTTGAGAAGAAGGGCCCAGCAGGGCGGTGCTTGAGACGGCGGTGCCCAGCGGAGCGGTGCTTGAGAAGAAGGGCCCAGCGGAGCGGTGCTTGAGACGGCGGTGCCCAGCGGAGCGGTGCTTGAGAAGAAGGGCCCAGCGGAGCGGTGCTTGAGATGAAGGGGCCAGCGGAGCGGTGCTTGAGAAGAAGGGCCCAGCGGAGCGGTGCTTGAAACGGCGGTGCCCAGCGGAGCGGTGCTTGAGAAGAAGGGCCCAGCGGAGCGGTGCTTGAGATGAAGGGCCCAGCGGAGCGGTGCTTGAGAAGAAGGGCCCAGCGGAGCGGTGCTTGAGAAGAAGGGCCCAGCGGAGCGGTGCTTGAGATGATGGGCCCAGCGGAGCGGTGCTTGAGATGAAGGGCCCAGCGGAGCGGTGCTTGAGACGGCGGTGCCCAGCAGAGCGGTGCTTGAGATGAAGGGCCCAGCGGAGCGGTGCTTGAGACGGCGGTGCCCAGCGGAGCGGTGCTTGAGAAGAAGGGCCCAGCGGAGCGGTGCTTGAGATGAAGGGCCCAGCGGAGCGGTGCTTGAGATGAAGGGCCCAGCGGAGCGGTGCTTGAGAAGAAGGGCCCAGCGGAGCGGTGCTTGAGATGAAGGGCCCAGCGGAGCGGTGGTTGAGATGAAGGGCCCAGCGGAGCGGTGCTTGAGACGGCGGTGCCCAGCGGAGCGGTGCTTGAGAAGAAGGGCCCAGCGGAGCGGTGCTTGAGACGGCGGTGCCCAGCGGAGCGGTGCTTGAGATGAAGGGCCCAGCAGAGCGGTGCTTGAGATGAAGGGCCCAGCGGAGCGGTGCTTGAGACGGCGGTGCCCAGCGGAGCGGTGCTTGAGAAGAAGGGCCCAGCGGAGCGGTGCTTGAGATGAAGGGCCCAGCGGAGCGGTGCTTGAGATGAAGGGCCCAGCGGAGCGGTGCTTGAGATGAAGGGCCCAGCGGAGCGGTGCTTGAGAAGAAGGGCCCAGCGGAGTGGTGCTTGAGATGAAGGGCCCAGCGGAGCGGTGCTTGAGAGGAAGGGCCCAGCGGAGCGGTGCTTGAGAAGAAGGGCCCTGTTCAGCGGTGCTCTTCTTCACGGCGGGCCCTGTTCAGCGGTGCTCTTCTTCACGGCGGGCCCTGTTCAGCGGTGCTCTTCTCCACGGCGGGCCCTGTTCAGCGGTGCTCTTCTTCACGGCGGGCCCTGTTCAGCGGTGCTCTTCTTCACGGCGGGCCCTGTTCAGCGGTGCTCTTCTCCACGGCGGGCCCTGTTCAGCGGTGCTCTTCTTCACGGCGGGACCTGTTCAGCGGTGCTCTTCTTCACGGCGGGCCCTGTTCAGCGGTGCTCTTCTTCACGGCGGGCCCTGTTCAGCGGTGCTCTTCTTCACCGCGGGCCCTGTTCAGCGGTGCTCTTCTCCACGGCGGGCCCTGTTCAGCGGTGCTCTTCTCCACGGCGGGCCCTGTTCAGCCGTGCTCTTCTTCACGGCGGACCCTGTTCAGCGGTGCTCTTCTTCACCGCGGGCCCTGTTCAGCGGTGCTCTTCTCCACAGCGGGCCCTGTTCAGCGGTGCTCTTCTCCACGGCGGCCCCTGTTCAGCGGTGCTCTTCTCCACGGCGGGCCCTGTTCAGCGGTGCTCTTCTTCACGGCGGGCCCTGTTCAGTGGTGCTCTTCTCCACGGCGGGCCCTGTTCAGCGGTGCTCATCCAGCAGGTCAAGGGAGCCAGACCTGGCCTGGACTCCCTGCTCAGTCGCCCTCGGACCGTGACGTTTCTGGACCCTTCGGGGACGGACTCCTGGCCTCCTTAGTGTCCTCCTTCCCAGCTGGGATGTGGCATGTGGGGTCCACCTTCTCCGCGCTCCTGCTGCCCTTCCGCTCCTTTGATGGGGCTCTCGGGCCCTTGCCTCCCCTAGATGGTGTGGGTGGTGAAGTGGCCGCACATTGCTCCTTGGGGGCAGCCCTGTCGGTCCTCGCACGGCGGCCCTTGTTTTTGCGGGTCCTCTTGCCGGGGGGGGGGGGGGCTGGACGTGTCCTTGCTGCTGATCGATGTGTCACTGCTGGCAAAGGGTGGGCTCCAGAACCCATGCACAACAGTGACACCCGAAGCTGGGCTGGTGGTGGCTGCGGTGCTCTTGGGACTCTTTGAAGATGGATGGGGGAGCTCATCGGGGGGAAAGAGGTCAAGGTTAGCCGTGAAAAGTTTTTTAGGGCCAAGGTAAAGGGTAGGAGAAGTGGAGATGGAAGTGGAGGTAGAGGAGGTGGTTGTAGGAGAGTCAGGTGTGCTGTCATTGGGTGAAGGTGCTGGTGCTGTAGGCTGTCGTGAGGTGGATGGCTGTTGGGTGGGTGGCTGCCTGCGTTTGTGTGTCTTGGAAGAGGGGGTGACAGACACAGTGGGAGAGGATACAGGGGACGTGTAAATGGCAGTGGGGGTGGTGACTGCACGAGTGTGGACTGTACTGGAGGGTGAGGTGGTGATGGAAGCACTGGCTGATGTTGGGGTGCATGCAGGTGTGAGTGTAGACGTCACAGGGAGGGAGGAGGGAGGAGGGAGACAAGGAGGAGGGGGACACAGGGGTGGCAGTGGCTGTTGGCATGTCTGCATCTGGGTGTTGCTTGGGTGAGTGTTTGTGGGATCTGTGGTGCTTGTGTTTGGATGAGCTGCTCTTGGGTGTTGAGGTGTGTGCAGGCTGGTCTGATGGTGTGGATGGGATAGGCTGAGGAACAGGAGACAGAGAAAGGCTGGAGGCAGTAAGAAGAGGGAGGCTGGAAACAGGGACAATGGCTGCCGTCAGTGCTGAGGCCAGAGCAGTGAACGCTCGTTGATGGGCAGCCTGACCCGAATGAATGCCCTCCAGGTACGCATTGCTCTGTTGCACCTCCCTTTGCACACCCTGGATGGCATTCAAAAGGGTCGTCTGCCCAACAATGAGCGTCCTTACCAGGTCAATGAGCTCCGCACTGAGGGCAGCAGGGGCAACAGGGGCAGGGGCTGAGGTGCCTGGGGCGAAGGAGACGCGCGCCTTCCTGGGCGAACGGGCACGGAGCAAAGACTGAGGGGCTGCTGGGAGGGCGGGGCTGGTGCGCTGGGTGGCGGCTGTACCTGTAGAGGCGGGGGGCACGGATGTTGCCGCCACCCCTAGGGAGCTCCCATCCGAGGACGTGTCGCTTTCGCTGCTCTCACCAGCGGTCCCCGTCGTGGTGCTCCCCTCGCCCTCCGGATCACTGGTGCCCTCGGTGTCTGTTCCTGGGCCCACCGGGGCCTTGTGTCCTGCAGCTCCCTCGTGCTCCGATGCCAAATCTCCTCCGCCTGATGATGCTAATGTACACATGCACAAGAAGATGAAGAGAAAGGGTGGGGGGAGAAAAAAGAAGACCAGGTTGAGTGCATGCAATGTCAACACCGTTGGCGGAGAGGACAGACACAGGTGCCTAATGCACTAAGCCGCGCATTCGGGGTACACTACTCAGTACTACTGACTAAGACAACAGGCCAAGAGACGTCAAACGCGCACATGGGAGATGCTGGACCTTCAATGGCTGTACTTGTCACCCTACCGAGGTGGGGGCCGGGGGCACAGGGCCATGCCTAAGGGAGAGGACTACACTACAGAAAGCGCCCTGGCCTAATGTCACCCACAGCCCTCCTCCCCCACCCATACGCCTCCACTGCGCAGAAAGATAGGAGAATGTGCTGATACTCACCCCCTTGTGTCTGCTGTGATGTCTTAAAGCGCCCATCCAATTCAGGGTAGGCCACCGCCAGGATCCGGGACATCAGGGGGGTCATGGTGCGACTGGCACCCCTCCTAGGTTGGGAGGCCATCCCCAGCAGTGTTTCTGCGGTCTTCCTTGTTCCGCGGCGGATGTCCTCCCACCTCTTGCGACAGTGGGTTCCCCGTCTGTTGTGGACCCCCAAGTTCCGGACTTCCTTGGCGATGGCACGCCAAATCTCGATCTTCTGATGGGCGCTGACCTATTTGACATGTACAGGGTGGAAAGGAGGAAATCATCAATGACCTGCATGTTAGATGTAATTGGCCCCCCCCACCAACTTTGCCATATGGCACATGCTCTCATCTGTCGGGCGTTGCACTCCTCATTCGCCCCCCACCCCACCAACTTACATCCACCCCAATCCACACAGGCATAGCCCATTCCATGTGCACCCGGTGTACTCACTTGTTGGTCTGGAGGACCGTAGAGTAGCGCATACTGGGGGAGGACCCCATCCACGAGCTTCTCCAACTCTTCAGACGTGAAGGCAGGGGCCCTTTCCCCAGTCGCAGCAGCCATTGTATCTTCCAGACCGAGGTCACAGCAGCACTTGCAGTATAGGTCCTCTCCTGTGGATGATCAGGTCTCAAATGATTAAGCAGATAGAAAATGGCGGTCATGCCCGCGGCGGTGCGTACCGCGGCGGTGCGTACCGCGACCGCCGGCGCACTTCGTCATTGGCTCCTGAAACCCATAGGCTTCAATGTTAACCAATGCGGCTTTGCGCCGCGGTCTTCGACCGCCTACCGCCACGGTGTGCCCCGCCAGCGCATTGACCTCACATCCCATTGTCCCACTTCACAGGTCAGGCAGCCGCCATTTCAAGGGCCTACATGGCTTAATTTTGACTGCGACACACAGGCCTAGGCCTTGCATTGCCACACATACACACCTTTCAACCCATTGCCATTCTTTTACTGTGCAAGCTGTCTGTATGTACCTGTGGTTTGGCTGACTCTGTGCTCCATGTTGTCCTTCCTAGGCACCGTCCGCTGGGACTTGCGATGAGAAGGAGGAATCCTCGCGTGTACCGACCGCTGGTGGACCTGTCGACAATGGAAGAACGCCATATAATACTTCGATACAGACTTGACCGTGCCACTATCCATGAACTGTGTGCCCAGCTGGAGCCAGACCTGATGTCCCCCATCCGCCAACCCACAGGGATTCCCCCTCTGGTGCAGGTTTTGTCAGTCCTCCATTTTTTGGCAAGTGGGTCATTCCAGACCACAGTGGCCATGTCATCTGGAATGTCTCAGCCTATGTTTTCTAAGATTTTAAGCAGAGTGTTGTCTGCCCTGATGAAACTCATGCGGAGCTACATCATTTTCCCAGAGGAGGGTGACTTGCCTACAGTGAAGGGTGATTTCTATGCCCTTGGACATATCCCCACCATCATTGGTGCCATTGATGGGACCCATGTGGCTTTGGTACCCCCAAAAGACGATGAGCAGGTGTACCGAAACAGAAAAAGTTATCATTTGATGAATGTCCAGGTGGTCTGTTTGGCTGACCAGTACATCTCCCATGTAAATGCCAAGTTCCCAGGGTCAGTGCATGACGCGTATGTGATGCGAAATAGCAGCATCCCCTATGTGATGGAGCAGCTACAGAGACAACGTGTGTGGCTAATAGGTGACTCTGGTTACCCCAACCTGCCGTGGCTACTGACCCCAGTGAGGAATCCCCGGACAAGGGCAGAGGAACGCTACAATGAGGCCCATGGGCGTACTAGGAGGGTGATTGAGCGAACCTTTGGCCTCCTGAAGGCCAGGTTTAGGTGCCTGCATATGACCGGTGGATCCCTAATGTACTCACCAAAGAAGGTGTGCCATATCATCGTGGCGTGCTGTATGCTTCACAACCTGGCTTTGCGACGCCAGGTGCCTTTCCTGCAGGAGGATGGTCCAGATGGTGGTGTTGTAGAAGCCGTGGAGCCTGTGGAGAGTGAAGAGGAGGAAGACTCAGAGGACGACACAGACAATAGGGACAGAGTGATACAACAGTATTTCCAGTAACACCCAGGTAAGAATCACCCACGCCATTTCACAATTGCTTATAGCCTCCTGCATCTGTACTTTCTGTAGTTCCCACCAGATCTTTTTGGGTAATTTTTGTTTTTCCCTTCCCTTCTCAGTGCTGTATGACTCAGTGCCTGACTTCTGCTTGGTTTGCCCATGAACTACAGCGTATTGACATTGGTATGTTGTCATCACTAATTGACAGAACAGATATTGAACAGTAATATGTAATACATTTGCTAATAATACAGCATGACTCCAAACTGATTTGTGTGCAATATGTGATTTATTTACAGTGCTAGATATTGGTACATGTGATTATAAGGGTGATGGGTGGGGGTGGAGTAATGTCCATGGCAGAGTCCAGTTCTCAGTCTCACAGGTGCATTGTCCTTTTGCCTGTGGAAGGATGGAGCAGAGGCAGTTCATGGTTGGACAGGGTGGCAATGTGGGACAGTGGGAAGAGTTCAGGGGGTATGTCCTGCTGGCGGGGGTCTTGACATCCTACTCTGTCTTTTTTTTGGATCTCAGGCTCCTCTTACGGGGTGGTTGTTCTTCAGCAGGAGGTGGGGTTCTGGTGGCCTGTCGTGGTGTTGGGGCCTCCTGTCCACTAGCGCCGGCGGAGGTGGTAGGCTGTTCCTGGTCCGGGCTAGTGACAGGGGCCCTGTGTGGTGCCACATGGTCCCGCAACGCGTCTTCTATCCTGTTGAGGGCCAGGACGATGGTCCCCATTGCGGTCCCGATGATTCTCAGCTCCTCCCTGAACCCCATGTTGCGTTCCTCCTGCTGTGCCTGGATCTCCGTGAACCTGGCCAGTACCGTCGCCATCGTCTCTTGGGAGTGGTGGTAGGCCCCCATGATGGTGGTGAGGGCCTCTTGGAGAGTGGGTTCCCTGGGCCTCTCCTCCCCCCCCTGTCGCACAGCAGCCCTCCGAGCTGCCCGGTTTCCCCCGGCCTCTGTCTCCTCGACGGTGTGCCCGCTCCCACTGCCCCCAGGTCCCTGTTGTTGTTGGGGTGTTGGGTTAGCCTGGGTGCCCTGTAGTGGCAGACACACCGCTGATTGACGTGTCCTAGAGACAGAGGCATGGGCCCGCTGGGTGGGAGCTGTGCTGGTGTTGGCAGAGGGGGTCGGGTCTGGTGTGGCCTGTGGCTGCCTGAGGGGAACCGACTGCCCAGAGGTCCCCGATGGTCCGGGCTGGTCATCAGGTTCAGTGTCGACACAGCTGCTGTCCTCACTGTGGGCCTGTTCCGGGGGTGGGATGGACATTTCTGGACCCTCCTGGCTGGTGTGTTGGCGTTCGGGTCCTGCATGGGGTAAGAGAGTTTGGTTATTGTTTCTGTGTGTGCAATGGCGTGCGTGTTATGGGTGCCCTCGTCCCCCAGTGCAGGCATTCCCTTGAGGGAGGTGTTGTGAGGGTAGTTAGTGGGGGGGTGGGGGGGGGTAAGTGCAGTGGTCATGCTTGGGTGATGGGTGTCCATGGATTGTGTTGGCATGCAGGAGTTGGTGTTGGGATGGGTGGGTTGTGCTGGTGAGACATTGTCAGGGAGGATGTGTGCTGGGGGGTTGGGGGTGAGGGTGGGGGTGTGGGTTGGCATGCTGGTGGGGTGGGGGGGATATAGTAGTTGAGATTGGACTTACCAGAGTCCATTCCTCCGGCTACTCCTGCGAGGCCCTGAGGATGCAGGATGTTGAAGACCTCTTGCTCCCATGATGTAAATTCGGGAGGGGTGGGTGGGGGTCCGCCGCCAGTCTTCTGGACTGCGATGTTGTGCCTGGAGACCATCGATCGGACCTTCCCCCGTAGGTCGTTCCATCGTTTGCGGATGTCCTCCCTATTCCTGGGATGCTGTCCCACCGCGTTGACCCTGTCCACGATCCGCTGCCATAGCTCCGCCTTCCTAGCTATACTGGTGTGCTGCACCTGTGAGCCGAAGAGCTGGGGTTCCACTCTTAGGATTTCCTCCACCATGACCCGGAGTTCTTGGTCCGAAAAGCGTGGGTGCCTTTGGAGTGCCATGGGGTGGTGTGGGTGAGGTGTGGGGTGGTGTATGTGATGTTGAGTATGTTGGTGTGTGGTGCTTTGTGCTACTATGTGGTGTGTGTGATGGTGTAGTGTGCCTCAGTGTGTATTGCTATGGATTGTCTGCTGTGTCTCTCTCTCCTTCTCTCAGTAATTGTGGTCGTAGGGGTTTGTGGGTGATGTGGGGGTGTGTTTTATAGTTGATTGATTGTGTGGGAGTGGGTTGTGTATGTGTATCAGGTGTGTGTATTTGTAATTGTCCAATGTGCCTGTGTTTTGGTGCTGTGTGTGTATTTTGACCGCGGCGGTGTGTACCGCCAATGGAATACCGCGTTGGAAAGCCCGCCGCGTTGATTCGTGGGTCGAAATGGCATGGGCGTATTTCTGTTGGCGTGACGGTGGAGGTTTGGTCATCTCCAGTTTATCGCTGCCCGCTGATGTGGCGGCCTGCAGTGGAGGTCGGATTTTTGGAGGTTTGGCCGTTGTGGGTCAGAATGACTGTGGCGGCTTTCCGCGGCCGCGGCGGTGTTATGGCGGTCTTCTGACCGGCGGTAAGCGCCTTTTACCGCCGAGGTCAGAATGACCCCCAAAATATCTAATTTCATCCACATTGTAAGATATCAGTCTATTTGAATCTGCTGTCCCCTGTGAAATGTCCCCAAATTAAATCTTTAAAAGCTCAAAAATGATATTTCTCTCTTTAGGAGGTACATCAGGAACAGCAGCAGGCATGTAATTTGAAAGTGGAGTGACAACAATCGTATTTCTGCTAGTACTTGGCAAAATGTTCAGTGTATTCTCAAGTGAGGCACTCACTGAATAACTCATAACTGCAAGCAAAGCCAATCCCCGTGCCTATACACTTGTACACTCTCCTGCTGCAACCACTCCATGTACCGTGGAACCTGGCCCTTGTCTCTGCAGCTCATCAGTGTATGGTGAGCACTTTGATTTCAAAAGTTCATTTAAAGAGGTATACTCCTCGTTTAAATCCTGTTCCCAGCTCTGCTTCTCTCTGTCTCTCTTTTTGTCTTTCTTTTTGTTGGTCATTTCTTTGACTATTGCAAATAAAACCTCTCACTTTCTCTACCATAACCTCTCTCCAGAATTTCTCCTGACTATCCCACTTGTCTTTAAGCCACTGTCTAAATAAACCCATCATATGCGTTTTCATTTTCTTTCTCTCCTTCTCTGTGATCATTCGATCCCATTTACTCAATGCCTCAAACTCTATAGATCTACGTAAAGGCTTTCTCTCATTCATGGCCTACCTCAAGTAAACTAGTTTTCTAAGATTAAAGGCACCCACTAAAGGAAATTGCAGGTCCCTGTCAGAAGAAGTGTGTTCATGCTAGTCGCAAATCCAGGTACTTGCAAAGAACCCGATCCTGGTCATCATTTCATATGTAGGTGAACATCTGCAAGTATTTTTTGCCCCTCCATAGCAGGAACTCTAGGGGCTTTTGGCTTTTTCAATACACACCAATTATTCTCATTCAAAATAATCCAAAAACCACACAGAACACACTACTAAATAACAACCAATCCCTGCAAGGCTGTGCCAATCATAGAGCAGCTTTAAGAGTAACCAACCGATGCAAGTGTAACTCTGTGATGACGTTTCACCAATCCCAGTGTGTCTCCTCTGCTGAATACCCAATTGCACCGTGGCTTTCTTATGTGTGGAAAAACAATTGCACGACTTTTCTCAAAAAACACACATTCAATAAACCAAAATGAATCTAAGTAGGAGAAAATCAACAAGCGAGACCAAACAAATCTCACAAACAATAGAAACAAGACGAGTACCCTATACCACTATAGCACGTGTCAATCTCAATTCACACTAAAGCAGACTCCTATCCAGTGGCTATCCACCTATGGCCAGTGTATTTACTCTAGCGCACTAAAGAGCAAAGAACACCAACCCAAGTTAGCCATACAAACCCCTGGAAAGGAAAACTCATTAGTTCGGGAAAATCTCTATCCATGTGTATGTAGTACCACGCAAATCCCACTTTATGCAGAGAAGTTCAACAATAATGTTTCAAGATCTTGGATTTCGACAAATCCAATTACCAAACCAACTAATAAAAACCAAAAACGTTTTAGACGCAAATCACAAATAAGAAAAGTACATCAAAATCACAGTAATCAAACCTCCAACTGAACCCAGAATCAACATTTCATATCCAAAAACATCACATGCAGCATAACAATCCATCACAAAATACAAACCACAACACTTCAGTAAAACGCCAGGTGACTCCCAATCACATATACATTTTGTTCTATTCATACTTATAATCCTCCTTGTTTAGGAACAGCACTGCAAGTCAGGAACTCTGCATAATTCTTCAGGAAACTCCATACTGGAAAATCCACCATGTCTAAGGACAAGCCAAAAGGGGAAATTTTTAAAGCATAAAGGTACTGCTCTTAACTCGCAACCATCTTTTACGACTTAAAATTTGTGGGCTTGTGGAACCCTGAAAGCTTTACACCCCAAACTATTACCTCAACAAATCACCAATGAGTTTATGAAACTCGACGGTGTAACTCCTCAATTTCAGAAGGGAATGTGTCCCCGGGGTAAGGCACTTTCCAACACACCAAAAATAAGTAATTAATAAGCAAGAGCACACTAAATAAGTTGAGTTCTAGATGAGAGGTATACATTTATACGTTATATTACAAAAATTCAAAAGATGGCGTACAGAATTGGTAAATGCAGGATTCATAAAAGTCATTGCCATGAAGGCTCTTAACAAATAGACCAGAGTACTGCAGAGTAATGCAAAATCAGAATTCCGAGTGGACAGCAAAATCAACAGAGAAAGGGGCAGAATTCTTAGAAGCATTAGAAAGAGTCTCTGGCACCCCCCCAAAATCGAGGGTTTATAAATACTATTTTCACATAATAAACCACTAAAACTGCTAAGTCATTGCAGTATGATCAAAACTGATTTTTAGAAAATCAGAGCACAGTTTTATTAAATATTTAAATATCATATTGACTGAGGACCTAAGCACTATCGCAGTAAAAGAATATTAGGAATATTGATTCTGCTTACTTTATGCTAATGTCATCTGGAGATGGCAGGGCACACAAGTGTCATGAAGGAAGCTCTGATTAGGGGGTTTGGGATGAAGCCATTCAGTATCATCAGAGGTTCCATGAGACCTAGAATTTTTTTTGGGTTCTACTTGAGAATTGGATCTATGACCTAGTGTATGATTGAAATGAGTGGGTGGGAGGCTTGGAAGTAAAGAATTACCAGTCCCTAACTTGTGGCTGGCCATGGAACAGCTCAAGGAGGAGCTGGGTTCCTACTAAAATTCACAAATAAATGGGAAGAAATGAGGCCCCCCAAGCTCAAAGTAGTAACCTGTTTTATGTGCCACAGGGAAGGACATTAGAAAGATTGTCCAGTTAAGGACTTGCCAGTATTGGAGGGTCATCAAGGATCCCACAGCTGCTTCCTCTGTGAGCCCGCATGTGAGAACACCTGACTGCTACCCATGCAGGGCTGCGTGTGAGGAAATCGCTCAAGACCGCCCCTGCAGCTTCAGCACCTGTGTGAATATGGTTGTGAAGGTACTGCTGGTGCGGGTAAGACTGATTTATGGGCTGGATTGCCTGGGATGAACTTATCTGCCATTTAGCGCTTTGGTGCTGGGGCACTTTTGACCTACTCGGATTCTGAGTGGGACTTGGACTACTAGTGGGGCTTAACTTGAATGCCACCTATAGTGAATGGGGAATAATCACTACCGCTAGCAAGATGAAGGTGGGACTCAGGAACCTGCCTGCTAAAACACAAGAGCCCTGACCTTAGGAGGCTATGATTATTGCTCTTGAATCCTTTTTTCATAAAAGCAAGATTTTGATTGGACAATCATCTATTGCTGCCTGCTGCCTGTATTTTGAGCTGTGAGCCTGTGTTCACCCCCGGGTCTACCTCCTCCCACCAAGAAGCCTTGGACTGCTCAACCTGCGCTACCAGTGAGAGTCAAGTGGTGAAGGGATACTTGGCACAGATGCTTACGATCCATAGTAGGTGCGACCCAGGGATATCAGGGGTAAAAGGCATCAACCCACATGGCTGGGCCTGGTAGTTTCTGCTTGCCCTGCGGCCCTCTGAACGGAGTTCTGACAACTGGCAGCACGTGGTGGGGAGCTTGACATTTAGGAGTCTTGGATACAAGTGTAGCATTGGCCATTTTCAATTTCCAATAGTAATACAATAAGTCCAGTTTTTATGCACAAAATCAGAACAATTCGACAATGAAAAACACAGCGTTGACAGACGAGGCGTTGCTAGCCTGCCGGCAAGATGGCCAGCACTTTGTGAGGCTCTGCCGGGCTTAGGGCTTCCTTTCTTCATTTCTCCTGACGGAGCGGCTGAAATAGCGCTCCCCTGGCCAGATGGCTTTCTGCCTGCGACGGTGCACCCGCCTGTCCCGAAATTGGGGCTGACCAAAGCCTTCTGTGCATTTTTATATTCTTTTTGCTGCATTTGCATCTTGGTGCTTTTTTGGATGCTGAAGGCGGCAGGGTAATGATTGCGGAGGCCTACATGGGACTTTGCTCCATGCTTGCTGCTAATTAGGAGGTGAGCAGCCAGCATTGACGGTGCACGGAGACCATAATTGGGAGTGAGAGGCTGGCGGCTGGAAGGCACAGCATTGTTATTGGAGTTCGTCTGCGCGCCGCCGCTCAGGAGGCCAACTTTTTGTGCTGTTTTTTTCTCTTTTTTGGTACTCTGTGGTGCGCTACTTACTGTGGTTTCTGGTGGCAGACACTATGAGAAAGGTGGAGCAGCGGCAAGCGAAGATTTCTTTTGACGGAGGCAAGAGGAAGGGAGGTATTCCTGCGTCGCAGTCCAGGGAGGCGCAGATGGAGAAAGGGCCCTCGGACACTTCAGTCAAGTCTATGTTTTTGGATGTTAAGAGTAGCTTGGCGGGCATAGATGCTATGCTGGACCACTTAACTGAGCAGATGGACCGCATCAGGGCCAGGGTGGACGACCACAATGCTCGTTTTGAGCAGCTAGAGTTGCGCACCTCGGAGTTGGAGGATCAGCGGCATGGCGAGCAAGAACGCTTGTTGCAGATGGAGTGGGTGCTGGAGGTAATCAGAAATAAAAACGAAGATTTGGCGCAACAACATTAGGATGCTTGGTCTCCCGGAGCCCACCGATATGGGCAGGATGGAGGACTTTATGGAGAAAATGCTTGCAGATCTATTTCCTGGGGAGCTTTCTCGAATGTTTGTAGTGGAGAGGGCTCACAGGTCGCTTGGACCCCGGCCTCCCCCTGGGACCCTGCCGTGACCCATTATTTTCCGCCTATTATATTATCGTGATAGAGACGCTGTGCTGAGGCTGGCTAGAGAAAGACGTCCGATGATATATAGGAACACTGAGTTGAACTTCTTCCCAGACTACACTCCGAGTGTGTAGGCGGCGCGCAGGGCGTTTCTGCCGGTTAAACGTTTCCTAAGTATGACTGCTGCTCGTTTTTCTCTTATCTACCCTGCGAAGCTCCAAATGCAGCATGGAGGCGCATTGCATTTCTTAAGGGACCTGAAACTGGCGGCTAAGTTCGTAAATACGATTCCCCGGAGGTCTACAAATGAGGGGAAGAATGATCCTGGCTCAGAGCGAGCGAACATCAGTGACACTGATTGACTGCCCTTGGGGCTGGAGTATCAGTAGGCCTTAATGCCCGTCCTGCGATAATGCTGTGGTGCCTTTATTTCCTTTTTATGGGCCGCTCTGTCACTATAACTGCTTTTCTAGCCCTCTGTCCTCTCAAACCCGTCTGCTCGGCTGGCGGGTTGGGTGGCTAGTCTTATGACCCTTGGATGAGTCCTCTTACTATGTTGTGGGTTTTTGATCTCCTTGTTGGGGGGATGGAGGGGGAGCTCCTTGCTCTGACCCGTTTGGGGGGTCTGCGTGGGTAGGGGTGGGACTTTGTTAAGGTTTGTTCTTCCTGTGTTGATTGGATTTCTTCTTATTGTCCTCCTGTTTTGGATGTGACTGGTGGGCGGCGGAGAGGGGCTTGGCGGCGGGGCGTATGAACTTGGTGTTTTGGTGGTGCTGGGGAGGATGACGGTGGTTAGCTGCCTTACCTGGAATGTGCGTGGCTTGAATGACCAGCGTAAGGTGCGGCTCATGTCTGCTTATGTCCAGCGTCATCACATAGAAGTATGCATGCTGCAGGAGACTCACTTGGTGGCGTCCACGCTGAATCGTCTGAAGGCTGAGTGGATCGGTGAGTGTCATGGCGCGTGTACTCGCGTTATGCAAGAGGGGTGGCGATTCTGCTGCGCAGGGGGCTGCAATGGCGCACGCACCAAGCGATAGTGGATCCAAATGGGCGTTATGTTCTGTTGAGTGGAACGCTATTGGACAGGCCCTGTCGGCTTGTCTCGGTGTATGGCCCTAATGTTGACGACCCTGAATTCTTCTGCAAGGTGTGGCGTCTGATTGACTCGATGGGGAGTGGTGCTGTGATTTGGGGAGGGGACTTCAATGTGGTCCTGGATCCGGAGAGGGACCGGGAGAGCTCTACTAGGGCGCGACATTCCGCTGCTGCCACTGCTTTAATGACTGTAATGAGTGATGGTGCCTTGGTTGACCTATGGAGGGCGAAGCATGGAAGTCAGAGGGAGGGTACGTGTGTCAATTATGTACACAATAGCTGGACCCGTATAGATCGATGGTTAGGCACAAGGGATGTAGAGCTCTGGACACGATCGGTGGAGCACTTGGCCCGGACCCCCTCGGACTACTCCCCGGTTAAATTGGAGCTGGCAATACCCGGGGGCCCGAGTGCCGCATTTGCCTGGCGTTTGCCGCTGGGGGCCCTTCGAGATGCGGCATTTCGTGAGGAGATTCGCGAGGCTATCCTACAATATTTTGATGAGAATAGTGGGTCGGTGAGCTCTGCCGGGACGCTCTGGGAGGCCTTCAAGGTGGTTATTCGTGGAGTGTGTCTTTCTAAGCCGCACGGAGTGCTTCGTGCGTTGCGATGGGAGCTGGCTGAGTTGGAGTCGCAAATTGCTGAGACGGAGGCGAAATTGGGGGTGGACTGGGCTGGCGACATGTTGGCGGCTTTACGGGGCGCGGTCTCTCAATATGAAGAGGCATCCCTACGGGAAGTCTGCTTTATGGGGAAATATGCCAGGGCTCGGCGCTATGGTGAGGGAGACAGAGCCGGGCGAACGCTGGCGAACATGTTGCGCAAACCCTGGGCTAGTGGATATGTCACCAAAATAGATGGGCTGTAGGTGAGCGTGTGGCAAGAACGGAGTACTCCGATATTTTGGCCCCCTACTTGCT
Organism: Pleurodeles waltl; assembly: GCF_031143425.1. Classification (NCBI taxonomy): domain Eukaryota; kingdom Metazoa; phylum Chordata; class Amphibia; order Caudata; family Salamandridae; genus Pleurodeles; species Pleurodeles waltl. Next base: position 971,054,998 of record NC_090444.1, read on the forward strand.
GGAGGTCTATGCTGAGGCGATGGAGACCGGGGTTCTTCCTGCTTCCCATTCTAGAGGCGCTGATTGTCACGATTCTTAAGCCTGGAAAGGATCCCCATAGCTGTGACTCGTACCGCTCGCTCTCTATGATCAATGTGAACAATAACATTTTAGCTAAGTTGATAGCGGCAAGGTTGCAGCCATTGATGCCGCGATTGGTGCTCCCAGACCAGTCTGGGTTTGTACCGGGGCGGTCGACGATGCATAATCTGCGCATGTTCTTCACGGTGCTGGGTGGCCTTGCGGTGGAGGAGGAAGCTGCTGCGGTGTTTTTAGACGTCACAAAGGCGTTTGATTCTTTGGCTTGGTCATATCTGTTTGCGCTGCTGGGCAGGGTGGTCATGAGTGTGCAATTTGTGAAGCTGATTCGCTTGCTGTATACGGACCCTGTCGCTCGACTGCGGATGAATGATAGCGTTTCTGACCCCTTCATGGTGGCCCGGGGAACCCGCCAGGGATGCCCTTTGTCCCCGTTGCTTTTTGCAATCGCAATGGAGCTGTTGGTGGTTTTTTTGAGGCAGCACCATAACAGTAAGGGGCTGCTGTTCGGACAGCGTCCTATATTAATTTCGATGTACGCTGACGATATTGCGCTGTATGTGCGCGAGCCGAACAAGAATCTTGATGTCCTGCTTAATGAGGTTGTCCGGTTTGGCGCCTTCTCTGGCATAATGATAAACTGGTCTAAATCGGTTGTGCTGCCCCTCACTGCTGGGACCGCAAGTTTCTCGTTGCGCTATCCCATTGAATGGGCAGATGGCCCGGTCAGATACTTGGGAGTCTGGCTGAGTTGTGATGTAGAAACCCTTTGGCTTGCCAATTATGGCAAGTTTGTAGCTTGGCTAGAGGACAGGATTGAGGTGTTGCGATCGCTGCCGCTGTCGCTTATTGGGCACATTGGCATCGCCAAAATGGTCATATTGCCAAAATTCCTGTATCTCTTTGTTAACCTTCCGTTGGCGCTTACTGTAGGCTTTTTGCGGCGGCTTCGATCGGCTATGGTGCAGTTGGTCTGGGCAGGTGGGCAGCCCAGGATTGCTTGGGAGAAGCTGACGCTGCCGTTTGAGATGGGAGGTCTTGCTGCCCCCGATCTGGAGCTTTATTACTGTTGTGCGCAGGCCCATTTTGCGTACTACTGGATCTGTCCCAAGAAGTACTTACCTCATCTTGCGCCTGAGAGTGATGCGGTGTGGCCTGATAGGTTGCCGAGGGTACTTGGGTGCATGTCTCGGCCCCGGTCTCGGGGGGTGGGCACAGTTGCGTGCACTTCCGGAGCTTGGGTGGCTTTGCTACACCGGTCGGGGACATGTGAGCCTTTTGCTCCTGCGATGCCGGTGTTGGATATTGCTGATGAGAAGGGATGCACGGATGCAAGATTTCCTTGCCGATTCTGAGCTGTCATCGTTGGGAGACTGGTTTGAGGGGGAATGCTTGATTTCGCAGGAGGAGGCGCTTAGCGCTGGAGCTGACAATGCATTGCATCGGTTATCTGTGTTGCGTGTTTATGCAATGCTCTGTGCGCGATTTGCTGGCCTCCCGGCGATACCCAAGACCTGCCGGGCGCTGGAACTGCTGTGGCGCGCGCAGTCGCCACGTAGACTCATCACCAAGCTATATGGGTGTTGCAGGAACAGCAGAGCGATGTAGTCATGGCTGCTAAGGTGAAGTGGGAGCTGGACATTGGGGAGGATATTTCTGAGGCAATGTGGAGAAGCTGCTGTGCACCCATGATAGCGCTGTCGCCGAACTATCGACTGCGGCTTATCCACTTTACATTTTTACATCGTCTATATTACACCCCTCGCAGTTTGTATGCTATGGGGCTGCGTGCAGATGCACATTGTGAAAGGTGTCGCTCGCTGGATGCCGATTTCTTGCATTTGGCGTGGAACTGCGGAGAAGTGCATGCTTTTTGGCTGGAGGTGATGCATGCGATAGCGGGAATGACTGGCTTGGATCTGCCTCTTTCTCCTGTGCTGGCGCTGCTTGGACTGATGGATGAGGTGCCGCCGATGTGTCGACGACTGGTGGGAATGCTAAAAGAAGAGTGGCGATTTGCTGGGGGAGGGGCAGGCCCCCGCGTGGGGCTGATTGGCTGCGTGATGCAGTGTTTTGTCAGGAGCAATTATCGACTTTCTGGGAACTGGCCCCTGAATGCTCTCGCCCCAGGGATGTCTGGGCACCGCTTCGCTCCTTCTTGGAGTCTCATGATTGAAACGCAATGCGCTTGTCTTCTTTTGAGTGGTCATGCACATGGAGGGTTGTCTTGTCGTTACCTGTCAGCGCCTGTGTGTTGTCAGGTTGGTGATTTTGCTGCATGTGGCTGCCCTGCCGCCCCCCATCATTATATTGTTGATGTTGTTGTTGTGTTTTCGCCCTGGGAGAGTGACAGCATTCAGATTCAGATGCTACCCTTGCAATGTGCCTTAATGTTATTTCCTCTGTTTAATGCACAAGGTGTTGACTGGAATCTGATGATTTGGGTGCGCTGGGAATCTCTTCTTGCTGTTTCCCATTCTTGGCTGACTTCAATAGTAAATGTATGTACACTGATGGCTTATCTCTGTCTGTATTTGCTCCGCTCCTGGGGCTGTCGTTTGTATAAATAAATAAAAAAAAAAAAAAACAATCACCGGAAAAAACAAAAACACAGCGTTGCAAACAGACCTCAACACCATGTCCATATATCGGAAAAAGGGTTTATGTAGGGACAGGGAGTTGGAGGGTTCCCAGATGTAAGGACAGAGAGGTCATTGCTAACTTCATTAGGGAGCAGTTTAAGACACTGGGTAAAAGGAATGAGGCTGTAGTTGACTCTGGGGAGAGAAGGAAGTTAGGAACCCAAGAAGACAGCACTATGCATTCAAGCTCTGGGATCCCCTTGAGACATATCTACCTCAGACATATGCTGAATGTGTCCCCTAATGCATTGTCCAGAGTTTAACCAAGACCCACATCACCGTTAGTTTCTAGAATGCCCTAGGTGTGTAAACCACTTTGAATTCCTATGGTACCACTGTCACCAATTCCAGGAGTAAACCCCTTGTGTAGACTGAATCTAACATGAGCTTGCAGCTGGCTTGTCAGAAGGCTAAGGCTGAGAAGAGGAGAAGGTCAGAGAATTCGAGAGGGGAACTAAGACTAGCTCACCAGGAATAAGAAGCAACCAGGAAGGAGAGACAAGAAGAATGGACAGGGGAAGAGACAGCGTGAGAGAGGGAAGAGAAACAGAAAGAAAAGGAGGAGGCACACAGAGAGTAGAAGGAGAAACAGAAGGAAACGGATAGGGAGATAGAGAGGGGATGGATAGTCCTTGAGAGAGACAGAGAAACGTAGGATGGCAGCAATTACAAGTCCATCTGGGACAAGTGACTCTACATCCATTTCAGCCTGGTCATGGCCAAGGTTCTAAGAGGTCTTGTACAAAAGTATGTGGAAGGTCAAGATACCTTAAAAGGGTTTGTGCGCTTTGAGTTTGCTTGTAAGGCACAGGTCTTGAATGAGGTGTCTAAAGCAGCTGCCTTATTGGGGCACATGACATTGGAAGGTACAGCCATCATTTGAAGGGTGCCTGTGGCAGACCAGATGATCCATGAATTAATGAAAGAGGCTCTGATTAGACAGTTTAGGCTGAAGCAAGTTCGGTGCCTTCAGAAATACTGTGACTGCAAAGAGTAGTTGGTGTTCATTTTGAGATTGATTTCATGGTGTATTGTGGAATGACTGGGTAAGAAAGATGGAGGTCAAGGACTTTCAGTCCCTTAACTGGCTGATGGTGGCAGAGGAACTCAAGGAGGAGTATTCAACCCCACTTAGGCAATACTAGTCAGATTTGACAGACAGGGATCCAAATAAGCTCGCAGTGTTGGTTGACAAGTGGTTAATTACCAGGGTTCACATGGGGCTAGAACAGCGTGGTTCTAAGCTGTATGGGTAGAGGAGCTCTCCGTAGACTGGTTCAGAACCAGAGGTTAGAGGCCACGGTACTTCCCATGGGACCTGAGGAAGGCCAAAGCAAAATGGGAATGGTGTGTCTGGGAAAGAGAATCATGAGAGGGAAAGACAGGAAAGTTCTTCCACATCCAAGGTGGCAACCTGATACAAGTGCCGCTAGATGGGGCACATCAAGATGATTCATCAGGCAAAAGACCCCGACCTAGAAGCACACGTGACAGCAAGCATGTTACACATCGGTAAAGAGTTCAACGTAGTAGCTATGGGGATCTGGGAGAGGGACCCAGATGCCCTGAAGCACATTATTCCTAACATAATGGGGTGTGAGCAGGAAGTTAGTATCAATGGGAGGGACGTTCCTGTACTGAGGGATACTGGAGCCTTTTGCACCATGGTTAAGAGGAATTGCTATAAGCTTGGGGAGACAGTCCCTGGTGCCAAAGATACAGGTTTGGTAGCCAGTGGAGAGGGCATTGAGTATTTGCTTGTCAGGATTGAGACTGAGCTCAAAGGTAAAGTGGACATGACTGATTTCACTGTAAGTGTGAGAAAACAGGGCTGATTGCAGAGGCCCCCTAACTTTTTGCCCCATTTTTCACTTTTTGCTGGTGTTTTCCTGACTCTGATGGTGCCCTGGGTACTGCTAACCAGTCCCAGGACCTGTGCTCTGTGTAAAATCAGTATGCAAATTAGGCTAATTATAATTGGCTAAGTCATCCTACCTATAAGTCCCTAGTATATGGTAGGGCATGTAGGTTTAGGGACCCCAGCATGCGTAGTGCACCAATAGGTGCACTGCAGAGGTGCCCAGTGTCATTTTAAAGGCAGGCCTGCCTTGATGGCTGCTTTTAAATTAAAGTTACATGCAAATTCAACATTGGAATTAAAGGTAGTTTCAAAGCCTTAAACTACCTTTTTTTACATATAAGTCACCCCTAATGTGTGCCCTATGTGCCTCTAGGGCTGGGTGCCATGTAACTATAAGCAGGGACCATATAAACATAGTTTTCTAAGCCCTGGTGAGGTAAAACAGCCAAATTCATTTTTCCCTCATTGTAGTGGTGAATGGCCTCTATAGGCTGGAATGGGGAGACTTTATTTAACTTGTTCAGGTAAAGAGTTTTAAACTTTACCTGAAAAGTTGCCAACTTCAGCCCTGCAGTGTTTTTGCTGCTTTGCTCTGATTGGCCAGCCTCTGGCAGCCTAGCCAGGCTGCCTTGATGAGTTGTGAAGTGGCCTGGCTCCACACAAAAAGATGTGCCTGGGGGAGGAGCTCTCCACTCACCAGATGGGGAAGCAGGAAGGGGGGAGGGCTGCCTAACTGGTCTTCAAAGGCAGAAAAGGACATTTGGAGCAACACCCTCACATCCTGCAAACCCAGACAATTAGGTGCCCCCTTGATTAGATTAGGAGAGGGCAGGAGAGGGGTGTGTTTAGAATTTGTAGCCACACCAGTGGGTGGGCTCAGCCAGATGTAACCTCCAAAAATCACTTTCAGCCATGATGGATTTTTGAGGAATGTTGCTCTCTGGGATTGATTTTTGCCACACTTCCCAGGAAGTGGTCATCACAGGGGGAAGGACCCTGCCCCTGATTGTAGAACCAGTACCCCCCTGTTTTTCACCCAGGAGCAAGGATAAAACTGTCAGACCTGCACCCACACCTCAGTTCCCTACCAGATCCCTACCAGGAAGAACTACAGAAGAAGAAGGACTGCCCACCTGCACCTGGACACTGCACTCTGGAGGACTGCACCAGCTGCACACCTGGGCTTCACCACAAGAAGGACTTTGCCTGACTTCAACTGGTTCAAGGAGGGACTCCCTGTTTGCTACAAGTGAAAACTTGCTAACCAGAGTCCCCTGCACCAACTCCTGAAGAAACCAACCAGCTAACCACTGTCCAGTGGCCAAAAAGGAGTTTGAGCCAGGTGCATTCTGGGAGTTGTAGTCCACACCCCCCAAGGAGCATCTCAGAGCTTCTGGAACCTTGGTGTGAACTGTGGACCTCAAAAGAATCTTAAAAGAATATCTGGAAGAAGATCCAGAAGTTTGGAGAAGTTTGGAGAACTTCTGAAAAAAAGCTTCATAGACGGACCGACCCGCGGCGACAACTCTAGCCGGCTTGCCTCAACCGTGACCCGGCCTGACTTGCAGGTTCGTCCCGGTGAAGAAAATTTCCCAAAAAGAGACTAAGGCCCTCATTACAACCCTGGCGGTCGGTGTTAAAGCAGCGGTAAGACCGCCAAAAGGGCCGGCGGTAAAAAAAATGGAATCACGACCATGGCAGAAACCGCCAACATAGACAGCCACTTTAAAACTCCGACCGCCACGGTTGTCACCGCCAACAGACAGGCGGAAGACAATGTACCGCCCACACTATTATGAGAGGCCAATCCGCCACCTTTTCCGGGGCGGAAACAGGACTTGGAAGGGGAAACACTCACCTCTACACAACCCATGAGGAAGCAGGACGCCATGGAGCCAGAACTCCAAATCCTCCCTGCGATAGTTTTCCTGCTCCTCTACCAGGAGCACGAACGACGGCGGTGACGACCACGGTGAGTACTGCACCTACAACACAGGGGCGGGGGGAGGGAAAAGAGAGTGACACACACACGCAACACGCAACACCCTCACCCACAACAACACACACACCAATACTTGCTGCAACATTAGATTTACACCCCCAAACGCCCCCTGGAAGAACGCAAGGACAAAAGGAAATGATTGTAACTATTGTAATCAATAAAAATCCATTAGTCAAAACTTGAAATACAGTATAAACAATTATGTACACCAACTATACAAGTCCGGATAGTGCACCATTCATAGTCCGTGGACGACTGGGCCCAAAATGCATAGGCGAGGCCCACACTCGATACCAGACATCAAACGGAGAGAACACTGCTGGGGCATCAGATCGAAATGAAACATGCACCTCAGGGAGAAGGGAAAGGGGGCACCTCAGCCGGATGAGTACACAACGCCAGCTCCACTAGGGGGCTCCATGCCCATTGATGTATCCTGGGGAGTGCAAAGCCACAGTCTCTCAAGTCTCTCCAGTGGATGGTTTGCCCACTGCTGCATCCTGGGGAGTGCAAAGCCACAGTCTCTCAAGTCTTTTCAGTGGGTGGTTTGCCCACTGCTGCATCCTGGGGAGTGCAAAGCCACAGTCTTTCAAGTCTCTCCAGTGGGTGCTTTGCTCACTGCTGCATCCTGGGAAGTACACAGCCACAATCTCTCAAGTCTTTTCAGTGGGTGGTTTGCCCACTGCTGCATCCTGGGGAGTGCAAAGCCACAGTCTCTCAAGTCTTTTCAGTGAGTGGTTTGCCCACTGCTTTATCCTGGGCAGTGCAAAGCCACAGTCTCTCAAGTCTCTCCAGTGGGTGGGTTACCCACTGCTGCATCATGGGGAGTGCAAAGCCACAGTCTCTCAAGTCTCTCCAGTGGGTGGTTTGCCCACTGCTTTATCCTGGGGAGTGCAAAGCCACAGTCTCTCAAGTCTCTACATTGGGTGGTTTGCCCACTGCTGCATCCTGGGGAGTGCAAAGCCACAGTCTCTCAAGTGGATGCCTTTCTCCACTGGTTCTGGAGGGGGCTTTGTGCCCAGAGTGCTTCATCCTGCCAAGGACTGAGGTAGTGGATGTCTTTCTCCACTGGTTCTGGAGGGGGCTGTGTGCCCAGAGTGCTTCATCCTGTCAAGGACTGAGGTAGTGGATGCCTTTCTCCACTGGTTCTGGAGGGGGCTTTGCGCCCAGAGTGCTTCATCCTGCCAGGGACTGAGGTACTGGATGCCTTTCTCCACTGGTTCTGGAGGGGGCTTTGTGCCCAGAGTGCTTCATCTTGCTAGGGACTGAGGTAGTGGGTGTCTTTCTCCACTGTTTCTGGAGGGGGCTTTGTGCCCAGAGTGCTTCATCCTGCCAAGGACTGAGGTAGTCGATGTCTTTCTCCACTAGTTCTGGAGGGGGCTTTGTGCCCAGGGTGCTTCATCCTGCAAAGGACTGAGGTAGTGGATGTATCTCTCCAGTGGTTCTGGAGGGAGCTTTGTGCCCAGAGTGCTTCATCTTGCCAAGGACTGAGGAAGTGGATGTGACACTCCACTGACGGTGGTGCAACATGCAAGCTGGCCTGGCTCCTGGAACTGACCACCAGCCTCGTATGACTGACCACTGGGGATGGCAGCCATGTCTGCGGTGGTGCCACTGGCTCAGGATGTCGCGGGGCTGCTGGCGGTGCTGGCGGCGGTGTCAGTAGCGGCGGTGCTTGCGGCGGACTCTGTGGCATCGGTGCTGGCGGCGGGCTCTGTGGCATTGGTGCTGGCGGCGGGTTCTGTGGAAACGGTGCTGGCGGCGGGCTCTGTGGAAACAGTGTTGGCGGCGGTCTTTGTGGCGGTGGTGCTGGTGGCGGGCTCACTTACTGCGGTGCTGGTGGGGGGCTCACTGACTGCGGTGCTGGTGGCGGTCGTTGTGGCAGCGGTGCTGGTGGCGGGCTCAGTGTCTGCGGTGCTGGTGGCGGGCTCAGTGTCTGCGGTGCTGGCGGCGGTGTCTGTGGCGGCGGTGCAGGTGGCGGTCTTGTCCGCCATGCAGGTTGCCGTCGACGTGCCTTTGATTTTCTGGCCCTTCCCCGCCTTGGATGGTGGCGCAGCTGTCTTGCCACTTTCCACTTTTGTTTTGCCTGAGCCCTTGGTGGCAGGTGTCTTCGCCTTCTCCCTCTGGGATCTGGGCAACTTTTTCAGTTTTGGAGGTGGGGGAATGTCCTTGCCCTCGCTCCTTGGGACACTGGCAGCCCTGTTGCTTGGTGCACTCCAAAATCCCGCTATTGCTGGCACCACTGTGCCCGGTGATGTGGTGGCTGAGGTGCTGGGTTGGGACCTGGAATGTCGGGCCCTCGGGGACGGATGGGGGGAGAGGTGTAGGGAAGAGGTCAACATTTGATAGGAAAAGGTTTTTAGACACACTGGGACGGGTAGATGGAGGGGGTTTGGGAGTGGAGGAAGAGGTAGTGGATGTAGGAGGTGTACGTTTGCTGACTTTTCTGTGAAGGTGCATGGGCTGGAGGCTGTTGTGAGGTGGATGGCTGTTTGTCAGAGTCACCAGATCCTCGGGGTCTACGCACGTTCCCAACACAAGACAGCTCCAATACTCTGATTAGAATGTCACAAAGTCTAAGAGAGTCCAAGTGGGGGAAAAGGGGAATAGGTAGGGAACAGCTGGGAAGGAGACCTGTAGGAAGCAAAAGGTTAAAACACACAATATCAAGATTATATCATATTAATCATTACTAGACTATGATTCTAAGCATTGTCATACTGGAAACATGGATAACTTAAGCATGGACTGAATAGCTAGGCCTCAAGAAGTCTGGTTACCTGTTAAGGAATCAAGAAGGATTAATACAACTGTTCAATTAATCTCTCAATGAAATGTTACACATAGATTAGTAACATCAGAACCTTCTAGAATTACGTTTTCAAATTCAAGCATAGTCTTTTGCATGAGGACAAGAAAATAATCTGAATGAATTCTATAACACCATAGGAATTGTACTTAAGGGACTTATAATGCACACACAATATAACATCTAGAATTCTAGCACTTTAGTTTCTTAGAATGCAGGAACATGAATTGCGCACATTGCGGATTTCCACAAGAGTTTTGTAAATGCCATGAAATGGTTGCGCACAATAAATAACATGAATTAAGCACAAGAAATAAATTGCGCGTCTTGCTGATTCGAATGTCACCACGTAAATGCCAGGAAATGGTAACATACAATGAATATCATGAATTAAGCACAAGAAATGAATCGCGCGTTTTGCCGATTCAAATGCTGCCTTGCGAATGCAATGAAGTGGTAGCATACACTGAATATTCATGAATTAAGCACAAGGAATGAATCGCGCGTTTCACCGATTCGAAGGCCACCATGTGAATGCCATGAAATGGTAGCGCACAATGAATAACATGAACTCAGCACAAGAAATGAATTGCGTGTCTTGCCGATTCGAATGCCACCATGTGAATGCCATAAAAAGGTAGCGCACAATGAACAACATGAATTAAGCACACGAAATGAATCGCGCGTCTTGCCGATTCGAATGCCACCATGTGAATGCCATGAAATGGTAGCGCACAATGAATAACATGAATTAAGCACAAGAACTGAATCGCGCGTCTTGCCGATTTGAATGCCACCATGTGAATGCCGTGAAATGGTAGCACACAATGAATAACATGAATTAAGCACAAGAAATGAATCGCGCGTCTTGCCGATTCGAATGCCACCATATGAATGCCGTGAAATGGTAGCGCACAATGAATAACATGAATTAAGCACAAGAAATGAATCGCGCGTCTTGACGATTCGAATGCTACCCTGTAAATGCCATAAAATGGTAGCGCACAATGAATATCAAGAGTTGTACTCGAGCAAAGAATCGCGCGTCTTGCTGATTTGAGTATCAGCATGTAAATGCCATAAAACACCAAGCGCACATTCACACGCACAAGAGCCAGAATGTTTTATCATGCAAATTAGGCCCAAGAACTCGAAAGCCTTCGAGAACGGGATCGGGGGCCCAGCCCGACCTCCGTCTTACCACCCTGATCAAGAATCACCAACAAAGTGAAAGGGCAAGGCCTGAAGGATCAAAGTAGGCCTCCGGAACAGGAGCTCAGGAAGTTTCTGCTGCTCTGCACAGGGACTTCTGAATAGTGAGCACGTGGAGCTGGGCTGGCTCCCTTAAATAGAGTCTTGGCCCAGCCCCCAAACCACACCCAGGCATGCTGCAGGGAAAGCTTCTAGAAGGCCCTGGAAAGGGACCACACCCTGACACACTCTGAAAGCCTGCAGCAATACATTGCAAATGAACAGTATTTATAAGCACCTTGAACATGTCTTCAGGATTAAACTCTGCAATGCAAAAGGTTAAACAACAGCATATCAGCACAATGCATAAATTATGTTATCTTGAAAGTGCTGGGTTTTTGCGTTCTAGTCGCCCGTACAGCGCGCACTGCCTGATGTTGACAGTACTCCCCTCTCCCAGACGCGCTCTAGGGCCTGGTTTGTCTGGATTGAGACGATGAAAGCGCCTCACAAGTACTGGAGCATGAATATCAGATGCGGAAACCCATGAATTACTTTCAGGGCCATAACCTTTCCATGAGATTAAGTACCATAGGTTACGCCCTCTCAGTTTGAAATCCAACACCTTCTTGACTTCTTATTCTACTTTCCCCTGTACTAGAACTGGAGCTGGATGAGGGCGGACCTTCTGGACTGCCTTTTTCAAGAGGGAAGTGTGGAACACTGGATGAATCCGTAATGATCTTGGCAATTGCAGTTTATAGGTCACAGGATTGATTTGCTGAAGGATAGCGTAGGGACCTATGAATTTGGGGTTAAACATGTGCTTCTTCTTGAAGTCTATATGTCTTGTAGAAAGCCACACTTTATCACCAGGTTGATACTGCGGTCCCTCACAATGTTTCTTGTCATAATGCTTTTTGTATTTTTGTTTGCCCTTTTCTAAATGTTGTTGAATCAGTTTCTGGGTTTGATGAAGATGTTGGATGGTTTCTGACACAGCTAGTGTAAGAGAACTTTCTTGAGGGATCGTGATGGGCAAGGTGTCAGGATGATAGCCAAACAAGCCAAAAAAGGGTGTAACGCCAGTGGAAGTGTGGAATGAGTTATTGTAGGCTAATTCAGCTAACCAGAGCATTGATGCCCAAGAATGAAGTGCTTTTTCAGCGTAACCACGCAGGTATTGCTTCAAAGTTTGATTTAGTCTCTCAGTTTGACCATCTGTTTGAGGATGATGGCTAGTAGATAGTGTGGATGTGACTTGAGTTTTTTTGCACCATGTCTTCCAGAAATTGGAGGCAAATTGCGACCCTCGATCGGAGAGGATAATTTTTGGCAGCCCTTGATAACGGACCACTCTGTTCAGTAAAATAGTTGCCAGTTCACTGGAGGTGGGCAATTTCTTACAGACAATGAAATGTCCATATTTCGTGAGACTATCTACTACCACAAGGATTACTGAATGTTGTTGAACCACTGGTAGTCCTGTAATAAAGTCTAAAGAAATGTGCTCCCAAGGACGACTTGGAGTTGGGAGTGGATGCAACAACCCTTTAGGTTTCGAATGACTTGTTTTAATGCGAGCACAGACTTTGCAGTTGTTTACCATTGCTTTTACGTCTTTTGTCAAGGTAGGCCACCAAAAGTAGCGTTGGATTAATTCAAGAGTTTTAGGAGTACCTGGATGACCTGCCGTAGGTATAACATGCAACCAATGAAAGACTATCTTGCGAAGTTTGGTAGTGGGCACGAACAAACGAGCGTCATGGAAAGGTAATCCTTGCTTGATTGACCTTTTGGGATCTGCTTGGGCTGCGTGCTGGTGATGGAGGTAGTGGCTGAGGAGGATGTAGTGCATGCAGGTGTGAGTGGAGATGAGACAGGGAGGGAGGAGGGAGACGTGGAGGAGGGGGACACAGTGGAGGCAGTGGATGTTGGTATGTCTGCATGGGTATGATGCTTGTGTGAGTGCCTGTGGGATGTGTGGTGCTTATGTTTGCCTGAGCCACCCTTGTGTGTTGAGATGTGTGCATTCTGGTCTGATGGTGTGCTTGGGATAGGCTGAGGTACAGGGGATTGGGTCTGGGTGGAGGAGGTTGGAGGGGGGGGGCTGGACACAGGGACAATGGCTGCCATCAGTGCAGAGGCAAGAGCCTGAAATGCTCCCTGTTGGGCTGCCTGGCCAGAATGAATGCCCTCCAGGTATGCATTTGTTTGTTGCAACTGCCTCTCTACACCCTGGATGGCATTCAGAATGGTAGACTGCCCAACAGTGAGGGATCTCAGGAGGTCAATAGCCTCCTCACTGAGGGCAGCAGGGCTGACTGGGGCAGGGCCTGAGGTGCCTGGAGCGAAGGAGATGCCCACCCTCCTGGGTGAGGGGCCACGGGACAAACGCTGAGGGGCTGCTGGGAGGGCGGTGCTGGTAGGGGGGGTGGTGGCTGTACCTGTTGATGCGATGGGCACAGAGGGGCCCGCCACCGCAAGGGAGCTCCCATCAGAGGAGGAGCCGGCGTCGCTGGTCTCTGCTCCTGTCTCCGCCGTGGAGCTCCCCTCGCCCTCCGTCCCACTGGTAACTTCAGACTCTGTTGTCTCGCCCTCCAGGGCCATGTGGGATGCATCTCCCTCCTGCTCCAGTGGCACTGCTCCTCCGCCTGATGATGCTAATGCACACAAGAACAGGGAGACCACAAAAAGGGGGGGGGGGGGAGAAGAAAGACATGTTCAGTGCATGCAACACCGCTATCGTTGGCGGACACTACAGACACAGCAGCCCTCTGCACTACCCAATGCACTTAGAGTTCCCTAATTACTCACAGGGACATGGGGTACAAGGCCTACGCCCGATTGCTGCACACCTGGAAGTCACAGGAGCCTGACTAGGTGTAGATGTTTCTTACCACTGGTGGGGTTGGGGTGCCACATAGCCTGCCTCACAAAGGGTCTTGCCTACAAAGCTCGCCCTCGCCTAGGGTAACCCACTGTCCACCTTCCCCACCCAGACACCTCGTAATACGAGCAGAGTCAGATGGATGTGACGGTACTCACCCCCTTGTAGCTGCTGTGATGCCCTCAAGCGTCCATCCAACTCCGGATACGCCACCGCCAGGATCCGGAACATCAGGGTGGTCATGGTGCAACGGGCACCCCTCCCACATTGGGAGGCCATCCCCAGCTGGGCCTCCGCCGTCTTCTTGCTCCAGCGGCGAATGTCCTCCCATCTTTTCCAGCAGTGGGTGCTCCGTCTGTGGTGGACCCCCAGGGTCAAGGACGTCCTTGGCGATGGCACGCCAAATATCCTTCTTCTGGTGGGCGCTGACCTAGAGGAATAGTACAGGGGAAAAGGATGATCTTTAACCATCCGGACCGTCACAGTCATTGGCCCACATTCCCACCCTTGCCCTGACGCACATACACTCACCATCCGCTCATGCAGGCCTCAGTCCCACCCCCGTATCTTCCATCCACACCACTCCAAACAGGCATTGCCCATACAGCATGCTCACAGTGTACTCACCTGTTTGTCTGGAGGACCGTAGACTAGCGTGTACTGGGGGAGAACCACATCCACTAACGTCTCCAACTCCTCCAAAGTGAAGGCAGGGGCCCTTTCCCAGACACATGAGCCATCGTCGCTTCCAGACTGAGGTCACAGCAGCACTTGCAGTGTAGATCCTCTCCTGTCGAAGGTCAGGTATCAAGTGAGTGAACAGACAGAAAATGTCGGCCACGTCGCGGCGGTGCGTACCGTCACCACCGGCGTACGTCGTCATTGGCTCCTGGCACCCCTAGGGCCCAATGTTAACCAATGCAGGATTGAGCCGCGGTCTTCGACCGCCTTCCGCGACGGTGTACAACGCCAGCGCAGTTCCCTCATATCCCCTTGTCCCACATTACAGGTCAGACATCCGCCATTTCAGGTGGCCACATGGCATTATTTTTAAATGCATCACACCTATCTCGGCCTTGCATACATACAGTGACAGGCACATTGCGGATTGACAAATGTGTGCAATAAATTCTTTTTTTACTACCTCAGTGTTGGCTGACTCTGTGCTCGCTGTTCTCGTCCAAAGGGCACGTCCGCTGGGGCAGATGAGGAAATAGCGGCATCCTCCGGTGTACAGACCGCTGGTGGACCTGTCGACAATGGAAGACAGACACATCATTATCACTCACAGACTTGATTGTGCCACAATCCAGGAACTTTGTGCCCAGTTGGAGCCAGACCTGATTTCAGCTATCCGCCTTCCCACAGGAATCCCCCCTCTAGTGCAGGTCCTGTCAGTACTCCATTTCCTGGCAAGTGGGTCTTTTCAAACAACAGTGGCCATTGCATCAGGGATGTCCCAGCCTATGTTCTCAAACGTATTTTCCAGAGTGTTGTCTGCCCTGCTGAAACACATGCGCAGCTACATCGTTTTCCCTCAGGTGGAGGATTTGCCCACAGTGAAAGGTGACTTCTATGCCCTGGGACATATCCCCAACATCAAAGGTGCCATTGATGGGACACATGTGGCCTTGGTACCCCCCCCGCAGGAGTGAACAGGTGTACAGAAACAGGAAGAGCTACCATTCGATGAATGTGCAGATGGTGTGTTTGGCCGACCAGTACATCTCCCATGTGAATGCCAAGTTTCCAGGCTCAGTGCATGACGCTTACATTTTGAGGAATAGCAGCATCCCTTATGTGATGGGGCAACTCCAGAGGCACCGTGTGTGGCTAATAGGTGAGGACAAGGACCCTATACCATGTGAATGATTGTCTGGGTCTGGGGTTGTCCCTAAGGGTTAGTGTGTGTCTAACAGTTGTCCCTCGACATTTGCAGGTGACTCTGGGTACCCCAACCTGTCATGGCTACTGACCCCAGTGAGAAATCCCAGGACAAGGGCAGAGGACCGCTACAATGAGGCACATGGGCGAACTAGGAGAGTGATCGAAAGGACCTTCGGCCTGCTGAAGGCCAGGTTCCGGTGCCTCCATACGACAGGTGGTTCTCTCTGCTACTCACAAGAAGGTGTGCCAGATCATCGTGGCCTGCTGTATGCTGCACAACCTGGCTTTGCGACGACAGGTGCCTTTTCTGCAGGAGGGGGGTCCAGAAGGAGGTCTTGTGACAGCTGTGGAGCCTGTGGACAGTGAAGAAGAGGAGGCAGAAGAAGAGGATATCGACAACAGAAACAACGTGATCCAGCAATACTTCCAGTGACACACAGGTAAGAAGACATCACTGCCTCCTACATCTCATACAATTGTTAGACCTATCACATGTCTGTCATTTTCACCAAGTGTATGGACCCTGACTTGTCACTTTGCCTTTCCGATTCACAGATGTGGGTCCCACTGTGTGACCTCTGCTATATTACCTCATGGACTAGAGCTGTGTGGCATAGGTATGTTGACAATACAATGGACATTGCTATTTTCCTTAGTTATAGCAAATACACATTTGTGAAAGCACAGACTGACTCCAGGTTGTTTTGTGATTCAAGGGTGTTTATTTTGGTGCAAATTAGTGGAGGGGGTTGTAAAATGGTCAGGGGTGATGGTGGAGGAATGTCCATGGCAGAGCCCAGTTATTTGTCTCACAGGTGCATTGTCCAAAGGGGCGTAGGAAGTAGAGCTACGGCAGTTTAAGGATGGACAGGGTGACGAAGTGGGACAGAAGGATGGCATTCAGGGTGGTCTCATTTCTTGGCGGGGGTCTTGGCATTGTTCTCTGTATTTCTCCTGGATCTCAGGGACCGTTTGCGGGGTGGTTCTCCATCTGCAGGGGGTGGGGTGCTGGTGTCGTGGTCCTGTGGCGGTGCCTCCTGTCCACTAGCGCCGGCGGAGGTGGTGGGCTGTTCATCATCGGGGCTAGTGTCAGGGGCCCCTTGTTGTGCCACAGTGTCCCTCCTGGTGTTCACAAGGTCCTTCAGCACCCCTACAATGGTGACCTGGGTGGTGTTGATGGACTTGAGTTCCTCCCTGATCCCCAAATACTGTTCCTCCTGCAGCCGCTGGGTCTCCTGAAACTTGGCCAGTACCGTTGCCATCGTCTCCTGGGAATGATGGTACGCTCCCATGATGTTGGAGAGGGCCTCGTGGAGAGTGGGTTCCCTGGGCCTAGGCCTGTCCTGCCCCGGTCGCACAGCAGTCCTCCTGGTTCCCCTGTTTTCCTGTTCCTCTGTCCCCTGAACCGTGTGCCCACTGCCACTGCCCCCAGGTCCCTGATGTTCTTGGGTTTGTGGGTTTGCCTGGGTTCCCTGTAGTGGTGGACACACTGCTGCTTGACGTGTCCTGGGGACAGAGGGATAGGCCCGCTGGGTGGGTGCTGTGCTGGTGTTTCCTGAGGGGGGAGGCTCTTTGGTGGCATGTACCAGTGTGTGGGGAACCGACTGTCCCGAGGTCCCATATGGGCCGGGCTGGTCATCTAGATCCAGTTGGACAGAGCTGCTGTCATCACTGTGGGCCTCTTCTGTGAGGGGAGTGGACATGTCTGGAACCTCCTGTCTGGTGACGTTGGGTAGGGATCCTGCAGGGGTGTAATGGCATGATTATTGCATCTGTGTGTGCCATCATGTGCAATGGGTGGGTGACCCTGTACCACAGTGCTTACATTCTTGTGTAGGACCGTGTGTGATATTTGGTTTGGGGATCTGTGTGGGTATATGTAGTGGACATGCTTTGGTGATGGGTGTCCATGCTTTGGTGTTGCATGCAGGGCTCGGTGTTGGGATGGGTGGTTTGTGATAGTGGGACATATGTGAAGTGTTGGAGTGATGGGGGTGAGGGTGGGGGTATGTGATAGCATGCAGGTAGGGTGGGGGATGTAATAGTTAAGATTTGACTTACCAGAGTCCATTCCTCCTTCTACTCCTGCGAGGCCCTCAGGATGCAGTATAGCCAAGACCTGCTCCTCCCATGTTGTTAGTTGTGGGGGAGGAGGTGGGGCTCCGCCGCCAGTCCTCTGAACTGCAATCTGGTGACTTGAGACCACGGAACGCACCTTCCCCCGTAGGTCGTTCCACCTCTTCCTGATGTCATCCCCTGTTCTTGGATGCTGTCCCACTGCGTTGACCCTGTCTACAATTCTGCGCCATAGCTCCATCTTCCTAGCAATGGAGGTGTGCTGCACCTGTGATCCGAATAGCTGTGGCTCTACCCGGACGATTTCCTCCACCATGACCCTGAGCTCCTCCTCAGAGAACCTGGGGTGTCTTTGCGGTGCCATGGTGTGGTGTGGGTGATGTGTGAGGTGGTGTGTGTTGTGATGTTTGAAGGGGTGTGTTTGTGTGTGTTGTGTGAGGTGCGTGGATAGGTTGTACGACGGAACACCGATTTCCTAAATAACTAGTGCCTTAACAATGAGGTCGGAACACCGACCTCGTTGCTACTACTAATGATTTTACCACGAATGCCTTAACAACGATTTTCGTTGTAAAGGCATTCCTGATAAAAGTATTACTAATAGGCACCATTGACCCTACATCCCTTACCCCACCCCCCACCCCCTCCCCAAAACCAAAAACGCCCCACCCCCCCAACCCCGCCCCAAAACCTAAAACCCCCTGACCCCCCACCCCCTCCCCAAAACCAAAAACACCCCACCCCAAAACCTAAAACCCCCTGACCCCCCCACCCCCTCCCCAAAACCTAAAATCCCCCACTTACCTTAGTCGACCCCTTGTCACCTGCGTCCTCCTCCTTCGCCAACTCCCTTTTTTGTACCTTAACCACGCATGTTCGTAGTTCAAAACATACGTAGTTAAGGCACAAAATAACAGAGTCGTGGTTAAAAAAAGCGTTGTTGAGCTTTCGTTAACCACGACTTTGTTAAAAAGACTTCGTAATAAAGGATGTTTACCGCGTGGATATTGTGTGAGTGATGGTGTTGTGTGCCTGTGGATGCTAGTTTGTTGATGGTGGTGTCTCTCTCTGTGCTTCTTTCTCAATTTTTGTTGTAGGGGTTTGTGGGTGTGTGTAATATATTGGTTTGGGTGTGTGGGAGTGATGTGTGTATGTTATCAGGTGTGTGTATTTCGAATTGTCCAATGTGGTTGTTTTTGTAAATGTGTGTTTATTTTGAGTGCGGCGGTGTGTACCGCCAATGGAATACCGCGGTTGAAAGACCGCTGCATGGATTCGTGGGTCGTGATAGTGTAGGCGTATTCCTGTTGGCGTGACAGTGGAGGTTTTGTTATCGCCAGTTTATCACTGACCTTTGGTGTGGCGGACTTGTGTGGGTGTCTAGATTTTGGCGGATTCCGGCCTGTGGGTCGTAATAGCTGTAGCGGATTTCCGCGGCCGCAGCGGTGTGTTGGCGGTCTTCTGCACGGCGGTAAGCGGGATTTACCATCTATGTTGTAATGAGGGCCTACGTCCGAACGTAGGAAGTTGACCGGGACCTCCCAGCCAGCGTATCCGAAGAGGGCTCCAAGAACGTCGGATCAAGATTCAGGTTTGCCCCGGTCAAAGGATTTTCACCTCAAAAAAACGACTAAATCCGAAGGTAAAAATCTCCACCGAGGGCTCCCGCAACACGTATCTGAGGAAGAGTTCCAGGAGGTCGGATTTAACTGGCAGGTTCGTCTCACTGAAGAAAATCTCCAGAAAAACGACTAAGTCCTAAGGTAAACTTTTGGCCGAGGCCTCCCGCGGGCTGTAGCCGAGCCGGGCTCCATCGCGGTCAGCCTTAAACTTTGACTTTGCTCCGGTCGAGGTGCGACCAGATGACCAGATTGGCTCTTTTTGTTTCTATGCGCTAGAAAGCAATCATTCTTTAGAAATTCATATCTCCGGTTCCCCCGTATCTGATTGTATTCGTTTTGGTGTCATTTTAAAGCTAAAAATATCTCCTACTTTTATAAATTGATTTTGGACTTTTTAAACTGTTTCCTGTATTTTATTTAATTACTGTTTTGTGATATTTGAATGCTTTACGCTTTGTCTCCTAAGTTAAGCCTTGTCACTCGTTGCCAAGCTACCAAGGGTTGAGCTTGGTTTAATTTACTGAAACCTAACTGGACCTAAGTGGAGGTTAGTGGACTATTGCTAAGTGTAGGTACTTACCTACCCTTACCAATAACGCATTTTCCAACAGTAAGGGAAAAACAAGGTGCTGGATGTGTCTTGGGCAATAACTTGATTGCCCCTGGCTTACTGCTAGTACAGAAAGCCTCTATGGCTTGAACCATTTAGATGTGTTGACCCAAAGACAGGCTGCACATCAGTCTCACAGTGGAACCGGTATAAAATCCTGAGTTGCACGGACCAACATAAGTTAGTTAGCAGGAAAGGGCAGACTCCAGGAAGACAGTGGCTGTGGAGGTCATGGCTTCTGCTCCAGAGGGAGAGTGTTGGAGCCTCAGCCGCTTCCAGAGCTGCAGGGTTTACTAGCTGCAGTAGGAAAGGCCATCAGTATTACCATGGCTCAATGTGGCTCTGTGCTCCACTACAAAATACAACGCTTGCAAAGAATTAGACCATCTCAACAAAAATTTGGGATTCTCTCCCTTCATGGCCATCAACCAATTCAATGGCTATGATCTGTGTGCCCACAAACTTATTGCCAAACAAATAAAGTAGGAACTAACATAAGGCCGACACTACGGCAAAGCACTCTTTCTCAAAAGCTGTCAATTTCTCTCCTCTGAGTAGCAACCTCATACTAGTAAAGGCTACCGAGCGCTTTCTTTGTCCTTCAATTGAGGTAACACTGGTCCAAGTCCCTTGTCAGAGACATCCATCTGTACACTGAAAGGCTGAGTGTAGTCAGGTGCTTTCAGTACAGGTGCATTCTACAGTGACTTATTCAGTTGCTCAAATGCTTTCTGACCCTCCTAAGTCAATTTCACCTTTCTGGACTGATGCTTGGAGGTCAAACAGTCAATGAGGCAATTATACTTTCATAGTTTGCCACAAAGTTCCTATAATGCCCATTGTGTCCTAAAAAGGCACTCACTTCAGTCTGGGTAGTGTACACCTACCACTGCGTCACATACTAAATCTTGCTTCCAACAGTCAAAACTTCCCATTCACCATCTCATCCCCAAGGTAGACTACAGAGGGCTGTCCCACCTGATACTTGGTCACCTTGATGGTCAGTTTACTTCCTGTATCCTAGCCAACAACTGTTCTAGGTATCTCAGGTGGCCCTGCCATTAATTACTGAACACTGCAATGTCATCCAGGTAGGCTACACAGAACTCTTCCAGCCCTGCAAGAACATGGTTTATCAGGTGCTGAAATGTGGTAGAAGCATTCTTCAACCCAAAAGGCATCACCTTGAAATGATATAGACCCTCTGGTTTGGAAAATGCAGTCTTCTCCGTGGCATCTGGTATCATCTTTTTCCCCGCCAAGGTTGCAGAGAAATTTGTCAACACCCGCCTATCCCACTTTCTCGAAGCAAACAACACTCTTCACCCCTCACAATCTGGGTTCCGCAAAAACCACAGCACGGAAACCGCCCTCATCGCATGCACTGACGACATCAGGACCAAAGTCGACAAAGGCGAGACCGTCGCACTCATCCTCCTAGACCTCTCCACAGCCTTTGACAACGTCTGCCACCACACACTCTGCACACGCCTCCACAACATAGGAATTCACCACAAAGCCTTAGACTGGCTCACCTCCTTCCTCACCGACCGGACCCAGAGAGTCCGCCTTCCGCCCTTCCACTCCAACACTACCAAGATCACCTGCGGAGTTTCCCAGGGGTCCTCCCTCAGCCCCACACTCTTCAACATCTACATGATCCCCCTAGCCAACATCCTCCAAGCACACGGAATCACTATCTTCTCCTATGCAGATGACACCCAACTCATCTTCTCCCTCACCCGCAACCCCACCACTGCCAAAACCAACCTACACGCCGCTCTCCTCGACACTGCCAACTGGATGACCACTAACCACCTCAAGCTCAACTCAAACAAAACCGAGATCATCATCTTCGGCCCCAACAAAACCACATGGGGCGACTCCTGGTGGCCCACCGCCCTAGGCCCCGCACCCACCCCCGCAAACCACGCACGCAACCTTGGCATCATCCTTGAGCCCTCCCTCTCCATGACACAGCAAATCAATGCTCTAACCTCCTCCTGCTTCCACACACTCCCCAGTCTAAAAAAATCCTTCAAATGGATTCCCCCACAAACCAGAAAGACAGTCACCTACGCACTCATCAGCAGCAGACTGGACTACGGTAACGCCCTCTACGCCGGCACCACACTCAAACTCAAACGCAAACTCCAGAGAATCCAGAACACAGCTGCACGCCGCGTCCTTGGCCTCCCCCGCCACAAATGAATCTCACCACACCTCAAATCCTTTCACTGGCTCCCCATAGACAAGAGAATCACATTCAAGATCCTCATCCACGCACACAAATCCCTCCACAACACCGGCCCAACCTACCTCAACGAAAGAGTTAACTTCCACACTCCCACACGCAACCTCCGATCAGCCGACCTCGCCCTAGCCACAGTCCCCCGCATCCAACGCACCACCACAGGAGGCAGGTCTTTCTCCTACCTCGCCCCAAAACCTGGAACTCCCTCCCCACCGACCTTTGCAAAACTAAAGACCTCCTGGTCTTCAGAAAGAACCTCAAGACATGGTTGTTCGATCAGTGACCCTCCCTGCCCCCCCCTGATTTCCCCCTCCCCCAGCACCTTGAGACCCTCACGGGTGAGTAGCGCGCTCTAAAAAAAAAATTGATTGATTGATGCCACTACCCTCTGGTTACATCCAAGGTGCTCAAGTTCGTTGCAGCACCTAACTGATCCACAAGTTCATCTGCTCTTGGGATTGGATAGGCATTGGTCTTGATACCTCATTGAGGGTTTGTTAGTTCCCACAGAGCCACAAGTCAGTTGATCCTTGCTTTGGTACTAACCCACAAGACTAGGAGAGAGAGGAAAAGATTTAACTTTCAAGAAATTGAAAACAAAATTTACTACTGCTCCACTTTTGAGTCTATTTTCCCCAGGAAACCTTTGTGTATTAAAGTTGATGCCAGTGGTGTGGGTTTGGAGTCTGTTCCGTCTCAAGGTAAAAGTGTCTCAGAATATTTTGTGGCATTTGCTTCACAGACTCTCAAGAGTCAAGAACAATCGCACTCAGTCATTGAACGGGAAATGCTTGCCTGTACTTAGGCTGTTGAGTGTTTTAAAGCTCATGTTTGGGGAATCAGATCTGGTTCCCATTTTATATGGCACTAATGCACATTCAAGAAAAGTTACTGGCAGACTAATCAAATAGAGCGTGAAACTTTGAGAGCATAATTTTGATCTTGAATACATTCCCGCTGGAAAAAACAAAAAGGCTGATTTTCTTTCTCCGCTGTGACAACCTTATTCTTTCACGTAGAGAACAAGTAAGGATGAGTAACAAGATGTTGATTAGCAGCAAGAGTGTGTGTGAATGAAAAAGGTTGGAAAAACGCTCTAGAAAGTGATTAATGTTAAACAAGGCTAAAATTTCCATCAAGGCATGGCCCAGGGAAGGTAGTGTATCTATAGAATTACAACCGTACAGTAAAGTTCAAACTAAACTAAGAGTGGAAAATGGGTTACTTTTTCAAGGTGACAAATTTGTTCAGCTTTACATAATCAGGAATACTCTGCTTGAGTTTAGTCATTAATGTCATTTAGGGATGGCACTTAATAAAAAAAGGTTGAGGGAAAAGTACTGGTGGCCTGGTATGGACAGAGATGTTGAGGAATGGAACAATAAGCCTGTGACGTGGGCAGAATGATAAAAGTCTCAAGTGCAACACACTTCACATGGGAGATGCTGAAGCCTCAAGAGGAGTGTGGGGGAAAGGTGTATAGACTTTCTTGGCTAACTATAACCTGCCAAGCAGCAGTTTGTCATAGATACTGTCAAAATGGTTGAGGTCAAATTTGTATGAGAAACCAACACCAAATCAATTATCACATTCCTTATTAATGTTTGTGCAAGATAATGATTTCCACCAGAACTAGTGTCTGATAATGGTGTGCAATTTATATCTATAGAGATGAAAAACATCTTGGAAGATGCAGGAGTAAAACACATGAGATGCAGCTTTTATCACCCTCAAGCTAATGGTCAAGTAGAATGAGTGAATAGAGTAATTACTGAATATGTCAGAGGGGCGATGGTAGAGGGAGTAGATGTAAATGATGCTGTATGAGCTAAGCTTTGGTCATATCATAACAGACCTCATTCCATCACAGGGATTTCTCCTTTCAAACTTTTGAGAGGTAGAATTTCGTGTGATTTTGTAAGGCCTGCATAGATTAATAAGTTCAGTAGTGTGACATCTGCCAAAGGAATTTTTAAGCCATGCTCGCAGGAAAGTTACGGTAAGTCATGAAAAAGGAAAAGTAGATTTGATCATATAAGAGAATGAAACAAGTATATTTAAAAAAGGTGATTGGGTCTGTGTGAAATTACCAGAGTCAAAAGAGATGAAAGGAAAGCTGAAATTCAGCCCTCTTTACTTAATAGATGAGGTTACTAATGATTATTGTGCTTTCAAACAAAACAAAAGGCAATGGTGGAATTCCCCGTGAATAGCTAAAGGTACTGGAAAAAACAATTCTGTTATCGAATGTCCTGTTGCAGGTGATTGTAACAGTTCTGCTGTGGAATGTCTGGTAACTGATAACTACAATGATCGCAGGAAAAGGTAAACATCCAGTCAAATTTGACGATTACATTTTTAAATGAACATTTAGACTATCTTGTAGTAACAGTTATTTCATAGACGGTAGTTACTCTATTCCAGTTCATCAGTATCATTTTATTTTTTGTAGAAAGATATATAGTCACTAAGTTTAGTCTGAAATTTTAATGTAATTCGTTAGACTTGACAACATTAGGGTGGTCACCCCTAACTGTTTGCCTGCCTCGCTCCACTTTTGTGGTAAAGTACATATGCTCTCTCCCTTTAAACATGGTAACCTTGGATCAGACCCAATTGGGCCATTTAATTTACTTATAAGTCCTTAGTAGAGTGCCCTATATGTGCCCAGGGCCTGTAGATTAAAAGCTACTAATGGGCCTGCAGCACTGATTGTGCCACCCACTTAAGTAGCCCCTTAACCTTGTCTCAGGCCTGCCATTGCAAGGCATGTGTGTGCAGTTTCACTGCCAATTCGACTTAGCATTTAAAAGTACTTGCCAAGCCTAAAACTCCCCTTCTACATACAAGTCACCCCTAAGGTGTGCCCTAGGTAACCCCTAGGGCAGGGTGCTGTGTAGGTAAAAGGCAGGACATGTATCCGGGTAGTTTACATGTCCTGGTAGTGTAAAACTCCTAAATTCGTTTTTACACTGCTGTGAGGCCTGCTCCCTTCATAGGCTAACATTGGGGCTGTCCTCATACATTGTTTGAGTGGTAGCTGCTGATCTGAAAGGAGTAGGAAGGTCATATTTAGTATGGCAAGAATGGTGATACAAAATCCTGCTGACTGGTGAAGTTGGATTTAATATTACTATTTTAGAAATGCCACTTTTATAAAGTGAGCATTTCTCTGCACTTAAATCTTTCTGTGCCTTACAATCCACGTCTGGCTGGGTTTAGTTGACATCTCCTTGTGCATTCACTCAGACACACCCCAAACACAGGATACTCAGCCTCACTTGCATACATCTGCATTTTGAATGGGTCTTCCTGGGCTGGGAGGGTGGCGGGCCTGCTCTCACACAGACTGCCACACCCCCTACTGGGACCCTGGCCGACAGGATTGAACCGAAAGGGGACCTGGTGCACTTCTTAGCCACTCTTTGAAGTCTCCCCCACTTCAAAGGCACATTTGGGTATAAAAGCAGGGCCTCTGCCCCTACCAACTCAGACACTTCCTGGAGAAGAAACCTGAACCAGAACCTGCATCCTGCCAAGAAGAACTGTCTGGCTGCCCAAAGGACTCACCTGACTGCTTTCTGAGAAGGACTGCTGCCTTGCTGTTGTCCTGCTGTCTTGCTGCTCTCTTGCTGTGCTGCAGAAGTGCTCTCCAAGGGCTTGGATAGAGCTTGCCTCCTGTTCCCTGAAGTCTCAGGAGCAAAAAGACTTCTCTCCTGCAGCTGAAATCCCTGTGCGGCAAAAATTTGACGCACCACCTGCCAAAAATGACGCACAGCCTGCTTGCGATTAAAAATTCACTGCACGCTGAGACCGGAACAACACAGCCCGACTTCAAGACAGAAGATCAACGCAGCGCCAGCGACGCGACTGGAACTTCGACGCACGGCCCTACTGGATCGACGAAAGCCAACTCAGAATGACGCAGCTGACTTCCTGAGAGGAATCGATGCCGTGTCTGCTGCACGGGAGAAAATTCCATGCATCGCCCACTGGAATCAACGCAGTACCTGTGACCTCGCTCCACAAGCCCAGGATTCCACGCATCGTCCCCGGGGTGTCTGTAAACCCCGCAACCCGAAGAGGATCCAAGTCCGCGCACCGGAAATCGATGCAACGTCTTCCCCGCGTGGAAAATAACGACGCAAGTCCGTGTGCGAAAAGGCGAAACCGACGCACACCTACCGTTTTCCACGCACCTCCTGCTCTGCGGTCCCTTGCGAGGATTTCTCAACGCAAACCAGGTACTTTGCCCTGCAAGAGACCCTTGTTGTTTCTAGGAGAACCTAAGACACTTCTTATTGCTTTTACAGCAATATTTAAATTCTAGACACTTATATCACTTTTCAGTCATATCCCTACATTTGCTTATTTCATCTTTAATCGTTTTGACCTGCATTTATCCAGATAAATATTATATATTTTTCTAAACACTGTGTGGTGTATTTTTGTGGTGCTATGTTGTGTTATTGTATGATTTATTGCACAAATACTTTACACATTGGCTTCTAAGTTAAGCCTGACTTCTCAGTGCCAAGCTACCAGAGGGTGGGCACAGGATAATTTGGATTGTGTGTTACATACCCTGACTAGAGTGAGGGTCCTTGCTTGGACAGGGGGTAACCTGACTGCCAATCAAAGACCCCATTTCTAACATAATTGTTTTGTTTGGTATTGAATTATTTTGTAACTGTTATTTTTTTAGGTAATCTATTTTGTTCATAAATTGAAAGGGGAAAGATATGTTAGGTGCTCGATGTTCTTGGTTCCTGGGTAAAATGTCAAGATTCTGGAATGCAAGAATATTGGCTTGTCAAACAGCAAAGAGGGAGCTAAGGGACAAGATGAAATACAGAGCTGCCTGCTTGTTTATAACTTAATAAAAGATCTTACTCCTTACCTCCAACAATGTTTTGGCTGCCTGGACTGACTCCATAACAGGAATCTCCCCAGATGGATTTGAGGATCGCTGCATTCCTGTAAGCTGGGTGGAACACACTGAAGAAAGGGAGAGAAAGGCTCTTCTGTGTACTTGAAAGAGTGATCTTTGATTCACAAAGAGGTCACTGGAACAGGACAGGGCCTGGGCACATTTCGAGCAGATGATGGGGCTGATAAAGGAAACTTAGAGAGTAGGGCCAAAGCCCTGGGGTACCCTCTTGATACACATTATCACTGTAGCCGAAAAACAGATGTGAACCTCTAGCCACTTCCATTGCCTGTGCTATAGGGCTAGTAGATTTGGTTTTACTCCTTCTGTGACAGACTGGGCAGGACAGAGGAGAGGGCACTTCAAAAGGAAGTACATTCCCAACATAAACTTCAAAGACTTCCAAATATAGTCAGCCTTTCAGTGTACAGATGGATGCTTCTGACAAAGGAGTTGGAGCGATATTAGCTCAACTAAATGACAAAGTTAGAGAGCATCCAGTACCCTTTATTACAATCTATATCACATTTGATGTCTGGAAATGGGCTACAACAACGGGAGTTCATGAAGCCCAAAAATTGTCAACAGTTAAACAGCCAATCCGGTTTCGCGAGGAGAAGACGCTCCACAAGACTTGTGTTCTGACCACGACTGGGGGCCAAGGCCTGTTAGTCTCCCATCTAGGTGAGGAGACATCACCCAGAAAATCAAAGATCACCTGCCTCTGGAGCCTGGCGCACCTGTACCTACCTGCTTGCTAAGACACGTGTATCCTGTGAAGAAGAGGAGTACATTGGAGGGAGGGGGGTCTAGTGGGGGAACTTAGCAATTGGATCCCTGTAGCGGGTTGTGAGGAGATGGCTGCTGCACCATCTGGGTGGTGGCCCATAAGCAGGTTAAAGTAGGTGACCCCCATATGGGAGAGAAGGACTGTTGTAAAGTGATCCATGAGCTTTCCTGCATCAACCGTGTCGTAGCCAGTGTGCAGACTAAAATCATTCACTCTGATTCCAGGTTGGGCCGCCACGAAGAATGCTGCTGATTGTGCCGATCGGGCTGTAGCCCATATGCGGAGTGTAGTGACAATCACTGCCATCATCCTGCTTGTCACTGAGCCTCACACTCCTCTCCACTCAGTCCTCCTCCGTTAACCCTGCTATCACAAAGTCCTGCATCCCCCTTCTGCTGCACCTTGACCATATCCACCACTACTAAAACATCAACCCCCACACTATTAATTCCACTGTAACCCCTAAACCTGCCTGTGGACATACCCTGCTTCCACTTCCACCATGCTACCCCTGTTGCCCACTGTTGCAACCTAATCTCCTATTAAAACCCCATCCTCGTACATTACTTAGTCCAAGATTCCATGCCTCACCTCTGATTGACATCTATTCCTAGCATAGCTAACCTTGTCCCTTCACCTCACCCAAAGCTACCTCGCTCACCCTATGTCAGTTCCATGGCCTAGTACACAAACTGTCTGAAATACTAAATGCCCCAGGTGCGTAGGGGAAAAGGTAAAGAACAAAAAAAAAAAACTGTAGCTGCTATACAATATCCCCTGAGGTGCCCCGGGTGAAACACTTGTGTATGGTATGGTATAGAGATGTGCGAAATGCATTGTACCTGCTTTGTGGATGACGTTTTGGTTCATGGTTGGTACTCAGTGTTGACACGACTTGACTTGGCAATTGGCTTAAAATGCCAATGCCAATACATGCCAAGTAGCACTGATATCACAGGAGACATTTTTGGCAAAATGTAATTTCAAAGTTGTCAAGTTTTAGCAGGGCTGGTGACATTTTGCCCTTGGGTATGGAGTGGGGTTCCAGGCATTCGTGTGGGCTTCATGAAGCTCTTAATAAAGCCTCTTTGAGATTGTCTGTCCAGCGCAACTAGCTCCTGGAGCCCTGGATAGGGAGGGATCAGGTCCTAAGCATTCATGTGGGCTTTACTGAGTTTCCTTACTTTTTGGTCTTCTCTAAGCTCAATGTCGCAGAGGAGCCTGAGAGTTCTCCCCGTTCAACTGGCACCTGTCCTGAGTAGGGAAGGTGGCTGTGGCCTGTGCCTGGAGTATAGGACCAGGGTTCCAAGCCCTATACATTCATGCAAAGGGGAAGATAGAGAGTGCCAAGCCCCAGGCATGTACATTGGTTGCACGGTGATCCCACTGCTGTCTTATCTTAAACGTATCTGCTGGAGGAGCATTAGAGCCCCCCCACAATCTAGCAGCTACCTGCACTGGATTTGGAAAGATAGCTCTGGCTGGTGCTGGGATACGATTCTCCCAATTTCTATGTGGTCTTCTTGGACCTCTCACTAGGACTTACACCTGCAGGTTGCACCCTGTCCCCTCCTGGAACTGACACCCTAGTCGGTCGCTCTGAGTGCATGGGTGTGCTGTTCACCTTCCTGAAACACAGGTCTGGTTAGCTGAAGTGGGTTACCCCCCGCACCCTTTGGGCCTACACAAGTTACTTTTTCCTCCACTATTAAGCCCCACAAATTGGGCAAGTTGGAGTTAGTAGCACTAATTGAACCTTCAGCCTTCTGGCTGCCAACCACCAACCTAAAAGCATTGACGAAAGGTATGGGACAGGCCAGCCATCAACTAGGTAGCTAAGGCCGGCCATCAACAAGATGCCTGAGGCTCAATGGAACTTGTGGCCAGAGTGCTAGGCATACAGAAGTTAGCGGACAGTTGGCTGAGTGAGAATGATTGTAATGCCCTGCTTTAACACACAGTATTCATACTGAAATTTCAGAACAAGTGAATTTTTCTCCCTTCTGCTCTACAGGAGGTTTCTGTCATCCCTCAGCTCACTTTAGGATGCCTGCATTATCGGTTTAGCTGTGTACTGCCCCAGTAAAAGTTCTCATCTGCCACTGCCCCTGGAGCAGTTTGGGCATCGTGGTCTTGCTCCACCATCTCATCAAGTAAGTGAAAAAACTATGAGTAGTGGTATTTCACTGGCGGTCTGAGGTCCTCCTTCTTCACCTCCACCTTTCATGTCACACCACAGTGCCAGTCTGGAGTCAAGCTCAGTGTTTGCTTTATCTACAGATTCTGCCACAATCGTTCCCTTAGTTGTGGTTTGGCTAGATATTAGGTAAGGAGAGTGCAAATCTTGTTCATCCATTGATGCGCATCACTAATTAGATGATGACGTGTCAAGTAATTTTTGTGTCACACAAAGTGTAGCCTTTCGGTGACATATTTCTTGCATTTTTTACAAGCTGGAGGCAGGGAAGTTTGCTCCAAGATATATTACAGACATACATATTGCACACAAATTGCATAACATAAACGCATGTAGGTAATAGTTATCAATTTTCAGAACACTCAAAGACTGATACTAACAATAAATGCTAATTCCAGGACTATTAAAAAATGCTATTCTAAATTAACTATCTAATAGAACCAGAGTACACACGTTCCACACAGGGTTATTGCCTCCTCTCGAACATCCACATGATGGCTATGGGTTCTGATTTACTTGACCTCTCTACAGGAATCAAACATGGAAACATTGCAGGTATTTCGTCATAGCGTATGCAGGTAGGTTTTACCTCCATAATTGCAGCTTGTGTAACCAGGCTTAGGAATACTCAACAGATTCTGGATACCTTGACATTTTCTGGAGCACTCAGCGGATTCATGATTCTTGGCAGCTTTCTTCTCTGACTAGTTTGTACGAAACATGTATCTGAGAAAAGATGGTGAGCATCATTCCTCTGCCAGTCACACTCATGAAACCATTCTATATACCACTGGGGGGAATGGAGGGATGCAGGAGAACCAGGGCACAATCTCCATTCAAATTGTTAAGAAAAACATATAGGCCCCGATTACGAGTCTGGCGGTCACTTGCAGTGGCAGTCAGACCGCCGCATTGGCGGCGGTCCTAGCACCATATTAAGACCACAGCAGTCGTGCCACAGTGGGACTGCCAGCATTGCCAGGATCGGTCTGGCAGTTGCGGCAGTCCTAATCCATCAGATTAAGACCTCGTTTTCTGCCAGCAATTTCATGGCGGTAGCACCACCATGAAAAGGCTGGCTGAGAACGGGTGCAGGGGACTCCAGGGCCGCTGTACTGCCCATACACTTGGCATGGGCAGTGCAGGGGCCCCCCTGGTCAGCACCCTCGCAATGTTCACTTTCTGCTTTGCAGACAGTGAACATTGTGAGGGTGCTGGTGCACCCTGAATCCTACAGCTTTGCAGCCGGCTCGATTACAAGCCAGAGACAATTCTGTAGGGTGACCTAGAGGGTAACTCTTTATGGGCCCGACGGGGAGGTAGCCACTATGGTGGCAAATTCCCCGATGGACGTTTGGCAGGTGGTCTAAACCGTCCGCTGAACTCGTAATGAGGCAAAAAAGTGTCCTGGGGAAGTTTATGGTAATGTATCAAGAGATAGCGGACATTGCTATGAAGTAAAAGGAAATGGTTCACAAAGGTAACTTCCACTTATGAGTTTCTTTACTATTTTTGGCTATTCACAAAGGCCTCATTTACAAAGATAACTAACACTATTGAGGAATTCATGCTTTTGAGTAAGGTTACTACTTTTAAAAAATAAGAGTGTAAGTTACTATTTAAAAAATAAAACGTAGTAAGTTCAGCACCAGGTTGCTAATCACTGGCACTGCAACACCATCCCACAGAAAATAATGAATTTTTTTTAAACAATACTGGGAACGTAAAATTAAATTACAATATTTCAAAGTTAAAAACATAAATAAATATAATTTAATGCTAGATATATAATTATATAAAACCCACGTATTTAGGTATACAATATTATAATACCATATTTTGTTTAAAACATTTAATATAATAATACATTGTATTAAACTACAACCAATTCATTTTAATTAATTCTACATTTCAATAATTATTAATGTAAATTAAAAATATTTTGTCTTTTGATGGTAATACATTTTTTAATTTAAAACTGAGTAAAATATTTTTTTAATTCACATTAATGTATTTCTATCTGTTAAAGTTGGAATTTAAAACTGTTATTAGTGCTGTTATTTCGATCTAGCTTTAACCCCTTCTGTGCCGGGGACGTAATGGTTACGTCCACCGGCACAGTGCTCTTGTGCCGAGGACATTACCATTACGTCCTGGCACATGAGCTCAGAGGGAGCGCTGGCGCTCCCTCTGTGGGCTTCCTTCCCACCCACCCCCACCCTACCAGGGCAGGGATGGAAGGGGAAGCCATTCCCCTTCTACCCCACCGAGTGCCCTCAGTGACATCTGATGACGGACCTCATCAGAAGCCACCTCCCATCGCACTGGAAGCTCAGGCTATCGGAAGAGAAATGCAAAGCATTTCTCTTCCGATCATATGATGGGGCCCTGAGAGGCTTCAAAGGGAAGGACAGAAATTTCCTTCCCTTTGAAGTTTCTCAGAGCATTTTAGCAGCCAGATCGTGAAGCGATCTGTTTGCTGAAACGCCCACTAGACACCAGGGATTTTTTTACAATAAGGAAATTGGCATCAGGGGAGCGACCCCTTGGGCATTTTTTCAAGGCCTTTTCTGCCCCCCCGGGGGCAGATCGGCCTATTGTTATTAGGTCGATCTGCCCCCAGTGGGGGGCAGAAACCTCTAGGAGCCACCAATCATTTTAATTTTTGTTTTTTTTTCCAGTTTTTTTGTTTTTTAGAGATGGGGAGCGACCCCTTAGGTAAGGGTCGCTCCCCTATGGAGCAAATTATATTTAGGCCATTTCTGCCCCGGGCAGATCAGCCTATTGTTATTAGGCCGATCTGCCCCCGGGGGCGGGGCAGAAACCTCTAGGCGCCAGGGATCCTTTTTTTTTTTCTCAGTTTTTAGAGGTGGAGAGCGACTCCTTAGGCAAGGGTCGCTCCCCAGGGGGGCAAATTGTATTTAGGCCATTCCTGGCCCACTTGGGGACAGATCGGTCTATTTTTATCAGGCCAATCTGCCCCCAAGGGGGCAGAAACCACTAGACACCAGGGAATTTTTTTGTTTTTATACTTGCGCATAACGGGAGCGGCCCCTTGGGCAAGGGCCGCTCCCCGGGGGGGGGGGCTAAATATTTTTAGGCCTTTTGCTGCCCCACCTGGGGGCAGATCAGCCTAATATAATTAGGGAGAGCAGAAACCCCTAGGGATATATTTTTGTTTATGTTTTTTAAATATGGGGAGCGACCCTTAGGCAAGGGTCTCTCCCCTGGGGGGCAAATTGTGTTTAGACCATTTCTGCCCCCCCCTTGGGGGCAGATTGGCCGATTTTTGTTAGATCAATCTGCCCCCAAGGGGGGCAGAAACCACTAGACACCAGGGATTCTTTTTTTTTTCCTTTGTTTTTAGAGGTGGGGAGCGACCCCTTAGGCAAGGGTCGCTCGCCTGGGGGGGGGGGGCAAATTTATTTTAGGCCATTTCTGTTCCCCTTGGGGGAAGATCGGCCTATTTCTATTAGTCCGATCTGCCCCCCGGGTGCAGAAACCACTTAGGCACCAGGGATTGGTGTGTGTGTGTATGTGTGTGTTTTGTTTGGGGGGGCAGCACCTTGGGTAAGAGTCGCTCTCCATGGGGGCACATTACTGTTGGACATATCTGCCCCTATTTTTGGAAGGCCCATCTGCCCCCATAGGGGGCAGAAAGCCCACCAGAGACCAGGGAAGATGTTTTTTTCAAAATAAGAGTGTGGGGGTATGGCCATACCCCTACCCCAAATAAATGGGGCCAAAGTTGTTCTGCCCACCAGTGGACAGATAGGGCAACTATCCCTGATCCACAACCTGGGGGGGGGGGCAGAAAGTCTACTAGATGCCACGGAATTTTTTTAAAAAAATAGTGGGGTGGTGGCTACCAACCTGTATGGGCCTGCTTATGCCCCCACCCCAACTCAAGGGGGTAAGTCTTTCAGCTCTCCCCCGCACACTAAAACATCTTATCCCACGGCAAGCAAGAGGACATTTGATTATTTTGGGTTTTGGTTTTACATTTGGGCCATGAGAGCTTGCCAACTCTCAAAATCGTCCCACTTGGAATGGTGAGGGCTGCACTATATGGACTTTGGGACGCTGCCATGTAGAAAAATCCACAAGACCTAGACACATCTGGAAACTAAACATCTGGGTGATTCCAGGGTGGTGAGCTTCACATGCACTCCGCACCATTTTCTTACTCACAATGCCCTGCAAACCTCCAACTTTGCTGGAAATCACACATTTTCCCACATTTTTTTGATGGAACCTTCTGGAATCTGTAGGAATCCACAAAATTCTTACCACCCAGCATTGTCTCATCTATACCGATAAAAATTCTGCTGCTCTTGTCAGCCTAAAAATTTATTTTTTCAAACTGCCCTTTTGAACCCGCTTTGGTTCCCCCTCAATTTTGACATGTTTTGGATCTTCTCTGTCACAAGCACTTGGCCCACCTACACAAGTGAGGTCTAATTTTTACTGGGAGACTGAGGGGAACGTTGGGTGGTAGGAAATTTGTCCCCGTGAGGTGATCCCACACAGAAATGTGGGAATTTTTTTTTTTTTTAGCTAAATTTGAGGTTTGCTGAGGATTCTGGGTAAGAAAACATTAGGGGATCCACGCAAGTCACACCTCCCTGGACTCCCTCGGGTGTCTAGTTTTCAGAAATGTCTGGGTTTGGTAGGTTTCCCTAGATGGCTGCTGAGGCTAGGACCAAAAACGCAGGTGCCCCCCGCAAAAACAGG
The DNA here is from genome assembly GCF_031143425.1 of Pleurodeles waltl. Lineage (NCBI taxonomy): Eukaryota > Metazoa > Chordata > Amphibia > Caudata > Salamandridae > Pleurodeles > Pleurodeles waltl. The sequence continues at coordinate 971,089,571 of NC_090444.1, forward strand.
TAGTTTTGTATTTGATAATTTTGATGTGCCCAGATAGTGTTTTGGGGCATTTCCTTTCGCGGGCAGTAGGCCAACCCACAAAAGTGAGGTACCATTTTTATCGGGAGACTTGGGGGAACGCTGGGTGAAAGGAAATTTGTGACCCCTCTCAGATTCCAGAACTTTCTGTCACCAAAATGTGAGGAAAAAGTGTTTCTTTAGCCAAATTTTGAGGTTTGCAAAGGATTCTGGGTAACAGACCTGGCCCCACAAGTAACCCGCATCTTGTATTCCCCCAGGGGTCTAGTTTAAAAAATGTGCAGGTTTTGTAGGTTTCTCCAGGTGCCGGCTGAGCTAGAGGCCAAAATCCACAGCTAGGCACTTTGCAAAAAACAGGTCTGTTTTCGTTGGGAAAATGTGATGTATCCACATTGTGTTTTGGGGCATTTCCTGTTGTGGGTGCTAGGCCTACCCACACAGGTCAAGTACAATTTTTATCGGGAGACTTGGGGGAACGCTGGGTGGAAGGAAACTTGTGGCTCCTCTCAGATTCCAGAACTTTATGTCACTGTTGAGAGGAAAAGGAATTTATTTGGCCAAATTTTGAGGTTTGCAAAGGATTTTGGGTAACAGAACCTGGTGAGAGCCCCACAAGTCACCCCATCTTGGATTCCCCTAGGTGTCTAGTTTTCAAAAAGACGCAGGTTTGCTAGGTTTACCTAGGTGCCGGCTGAGCTCGAGGCCAAAATCCACAGCTAGGCACTTTGCAAAAAAACAGCTCTATTTTCTTTGGGAAAATTTGATGTGTCCACGTTGTGTTTTGGGGCATTTCCTGTCGCGGGCGCTAGGCCTACCCACACAAGTGAGGTACCATTTTTATCGGGAGACTTGAGGAAATGCTGGGTGGAAGGAAATTTGTGGCTCCTCTCAGATTCCAGAACTTTCTGTCACCGAAATGAGAGGAAAAAGTGTTTTTTTGGCCAGATTTTGAGGTTTGCAAAGGATTCTGGGTGACAGACCCTGGTCAGAGCCCCACAAGTCACCCCATCTTGGATTTCCCTAGGTGTCTTGTTTTTAAAAATGTGCAGGTTTGGTAGGTTTCCCTAGGTGCCGGCTGAGCTAGAGGTCACAATCTACAGCTAGGCACTTTGCACAAAACATGTCAGATTTCAATGTAAAAATGTGATGTGTCCATGTTGTGTTTCCTGTCGCAAGCATTAGGCCTACCCACGCAAGTGAGGCACCATTTTTATCGGGAGACTTGGGGGAACACAGAATAGCAAAACAAGTGTTAATGCCCCTTGTCTTTCTCTACATTTTGTCCTTCCAAATGTAAGACAGTGTGTAAAAAAGACATCTATTTGAGAAATGCCCTGTAATTCACATGCTAGTATGGGCACCCCGGAATTCAGAGATTTACAAATAACCACTGCTTCTCAACACCTTATTTTGTGCCCATTTTGGAAATACAAAGGTTTTCTTGATACCTATTTCTCACTTTTTATATTTCACCAAATTAATTACTGTATGCCAGGAATACAATGAAAACCCGTTGAAAGGTGCATCTCCTTTATTGGCTCTGGGTACCTAGTGTTCTTGATGAACCTACAAGCCTTATATATCCCCGCAACCAGAGGAGACTAACAGACATAACGATATATTGCTTCTGTTCATATGACATTACAGGAGAAAGTTACAGGGAAAAACGTTTACAAAAATGGCTGTTTTTTTCACCTCAATTTCAATATTTTTTTATTTCAGCTGTTATTTTCTTTAGGAAACACTTGTCAGATCTACACATATTACCCCTTGCTGAATTCAGAAGTGTGTCTACTTTTCAGAAATGTTTAGCTTTCTGGGATCCAGCATTGGTTTCACACCCTTTCTATTACTAACTGGAAGGAGGCTCATAGCACAAAAATAGTAAAAATTGGGTATGTCCCAGTAAAATGCCAAAATTGTGTTGACATTTTTGTTTTTCTGATTCAAGTCTGCCTGTTCCTGAAAGCTGGGAAGATGGTGATTTTAGCACTGCAAACCCTTTGTTGATGCCATTTTCAGGGGAAAAAACACAAGCCTTCTTCTGCAGCCCTTTTCTCAATTTTTTTGAAAAAAACAAACTTTTCGCAGTAATTTGGCTGATTTCTTGGTCTCCTCCAGGGGAACCCACAAACTCTGGGTACTGCTAGAATCCGTAGGATATTGGGAAAAAAAGGACACAAATTTGGAGTGGATAGCTTATGTGGACAAAAAGTTATGAGGGCCTAAGTGCGAACTGCCCCAAATAGCCAAAAAAAAAAAGGCTCAGCATAGGAGGGAAAAAGGCCTGGCAGTGAAGGGGTTAAAGTAAATGTATAACTTTAATTTACATTACTATTTAACATAAAAGTAGTTTTAGAATTTATTTTTAAGTTAACTAAACTTCTTTTTTTTCTTCATACTTTACCATGCGGAGATCTCCGGGACCCAATGTGTTTAAAGTGTTTAAAGGATGAAGGCCCTCACCCACCCAGAAGTGGTGTGCTTCTTAATAGGGCCCCTTCTCACATTTGTAGAAGGATTCTACCAACTCAGGTGCAACCCTGGTGGGCTAAAACCCTAATAAATAGGGTAGCCCTTGAGGAGGACATTGTCTGCTACGTGTGGTTCTGAGGACCTAGACTTTCTGGTGTGGAGCGAACCTAATGCTGATTGCAGAGGGGAAATGTGTTAAAACTGCCTACAAATTTTATTTGGGCCTCCAGTGTGTAGGACTAAAATAAAGGGGAATTATTTACCCTTAAAGTGAGGTTGACATGTTTCATCCTGTCTTGATGCCCTAAATAGGTTTTCTTCAGGGCCGATTAACTTTCCTGAATGAAAAACACATATGAGCAGAAAGGAATATTAAAACAAAACGCACAGATGCAAAGCCTAGGTATCTGTTACTGGAAATCGGGTTCCATCTTGTGTGAATTCTGAAATAAGTGTTGGCACTGGCTCCTTAGTAGTTTGTCAGAGCATAGGGGATTGAGCTATCGGTTCCCTGGCCGCCCTTTCTATTTGGACGGTGGATTCCATTCTGAATTCCTAAAGAGTAAAGTCAACAACAGTTCACATCTGTTAGCTGACTATGACATTACGAATCAAGTCAATTTCGAGTAGCTATCTTCACCACATCATCTTTCATCATGAGCTCCAAAGATTCCACCAATACTTGCAGAGCAAGGATAGTAGAATTGTGCAAAGATTGGAAACACTGCTTTTCTCCAATTTTTAAGGGTAAGGTGACAGCTTGAAAATTGCTACTGTTCATAGTCTTCGGTTCATTGGTATAGCCTACATTCAGTTTATCAGTTCAGTGAGGGGTTTCGTTTTTGTGGAAGAAATTAACCCCAACTTCCTAATAGGGTTTTGTTTGTACAGGAAAAAAATCATCTGGAAATGTATTCCTTAGTTTCACCATTTCTCTGTACTCATCTAGCACTTTTGAATCTTGTGTCAGCCTCTGTGGTACACAAAGGTTTTTTTTTAACTCTTTTTATTTAACAGTTGCTAAATTGACTATACAGTGACAAATAAAACAGTGTGAAATAGTATAGGTCGACTGACACAAAATACATCAGTTGGGTAAATGTTACGAGTTCCATTCTAAGGAATGTCCTGGCAGTTTGCAAACCACTCCTCCCACAGGAAATGTAAACACAGGAGAATAAAATATTGGTAGAGACAACAATCCCACCCATTTCACAAACCCTGGTAACTGCGCTACCCATCCCACAACTTTCCTCATTTGTTAGAAGAGCCTCTGCTGAGGTACTCAGCAGAGGCACTCGTTGGCACCAATCTAGGTCTTCCCAGTCAACCAAAGGGTGGGGAGAGACGGCACCCCAGGTCCACTCAATATTGCGTTTGGCAATTGCCTCCGCGAGCACCAGCCATATTCTCTGATATTTGGGCCAAGACACTTCACCTATAATATTAAGGAGGTGCCATGCAGCCTCCAAGGAGACCTCCAGGCCTCTAACCTGTGCCATTATCCTCCCAATAGGCTTCAATTACAGGGCATCCCCACAGCACATGAAAGAAGGTTACCTCCTAGCCACATTCTCTGAAGCATGAAGTAGCCACTCTCCCTATCCAGTGCAGTAGTTTTCTGTAGTAGAATGTTCTATGTAATATTTTTAACTGAACTAGTCTAAAACACGTGCATACTGCCACAGTAGTACACAAAGTTAAACCCTTTTGCCTGCCACTTAATAGACTTCTCCTTTACCGGTCTCATCCTTCTAGAGATAGTTTTCAGTGGGACCACAGACAGTTAAGGGGCACTATAAACAGGGAAGGTTATCAGAAATGTTTACCAGAGCTTCATTTATTTTTTTCACTTTGACATTGAGTGGCCTGGGCAGAAATTACATTTCGGCAACACCCGTGCCAGGTCTTCATGATGCTTTGCTTTATTACACAGTTGAATTTGCTGGTCCACAAATGTTACAAGTCAGCTGCTAGTTGCGGACCAAGGCTGAACATCAGCCCCACACCACAGAGGAGAGGTGGCCATTGCAGCTGGGGGGGGGAACCATAGGATTGGTCCGGCTCACATGCAAAGTTGATGCTGCTCCTGAGGGAGAAACTTTTTCCAGCTGTGATACAACCCAGTCCTGCTTTGCACCACAGCCTAATACAGTCCCTAATACCAATCATTATCGTGAAGCTATGTATCTGATTTGCCTACTTCCCTTAACTACCTTGATCCAACATACCAGTGGCCATTCACCTTGGAGACTTGATGTACATATAGGTATGGCCTAGCTTGAGATTTACAGTATCACCCTAAGATTTTCAAGGACTAGCAATAGAACACTGGATGTTGCTAGACCAGCAATGATTTTCAAGCTTTTGGCTGCTCACTTGTAGCAATCTCATTCGGAATCCACGAGGCTCCTGTCAGCATCTTCAGGATTGAAGTGATACTGCCCCAGCCGCAGCATGGGCACCTGTATCCACCATTCCCATTTTGGGGATCTGAACTCAACTTCATTCTGATTAGCTGAGGACAAAGGAAGCCATTGCTATACCTTACAAACGGCATGCGCCCATCTCTTATGACCTACTAACCCATGTTAAACTGTCGTCACACAAACCCTTCTGCACTTCAGCCTTCAAAATCCTTAAGCCAGTGTTTGGTTCATCCAGTTCTGCTTACTAAAAGTGGTCCGCTAGACACTCGCATTCGATGTCCAGCTGGTCATACCCATTGAAAGTTTCAGAATAGAATGAGATAGTTTCAGGCCCAAGATTTCTACTAATTCACTTTATCACATAAAATAGATTTTTAAGCATCAACTAACCTGATGGAAACTCCTGAGGCCACCAGCAATTTAATAGTTTGATTAGTCATTCCTCCCTACACCCAGGTCAGGAAACCAAATGGCATGTCATGACTTCCATTGACCTTCGCAAGCGTTTCCTCTGCTTTCACCCTGCTTAGGCATAGTTCAATGCCTTTTGGGACCTACCACACACACGTTATATTTTCTTCAAAAAGTGGGACAGATGGACTTGTTGTTCATCTACAGTGAGATCATATTCCAGTCGGCATATGTCTGCCCTCACCTTCAATGCGGCACAGGGTTTCAATCAGCCTTCCAACAGTTGCATGGGTTAGACTTGTTTGTCTGTGTTTCAAGGTAAGGTCAATTGGTTAACCAACACCACCACAGACCGACTCATGGCGTGAGCCTCCCTGCCTTCAGCGTGACAGTCGGGTGCATTGAAAACCCAGTCCTGACTTGGAAGTGGTTAGGGATTTTCATCTCACAGGAGAGCCAGGATTTCCATCAATGGACCCGTACAAGTGGGTCTTGGCTACTTTGGGGCACCAAGAGTTGCTGTTTGAAGTCCAAGGCCTAGGCCCCTGGCTATTGGAGCCATGGCCTGTTAGAACTTTACATCCTTGGCCTACCAGAGCTCCTACTGGGAGCGGGTGAGAGCTTTTTGTCATGCCAGACCACCATCCTGGGCTCTTTGGGACAACAAAGGCCTTCAATTGTGGCCCAAAATCAGTGGCCAGTTCCCCAGGCCTGCTGTAGCTCTCAGTAAGGAACCGATTCAGAGCTTTTCACCCTTCAAAACAGGGGAGTCTGCATCATGCTCTCAGGAGCACCAATCTGAGTACTTTCAGAGGTCTTGGCTGCTGGTGGAAGTTCTACCTAAGAGACTGCGTCATGCAAACTTCTGGAGCTTTCAGTCTCCCATCTGCAGAGCAGTTCACCCCAGAGGTGTCCAGCACTCCCTGCGTGCCTTATCAATTCCAAAGTCACCCTTATTGCATCCTGTTAACTGCAGGAAGTATCTGGTGAGTCCGGGAGACCCTCTAAGTGCACCTACAGCAATCAGGTGGAAGGAAGCTAGGCTTTCTTATAGTCTGTGCAGCTTGGATGGTGAAAGGGAAAGTTTGAACTATGTATCTGGCCTTTTCGTACGCTGGCTGGGCTAAAGCTTCACAAGAGCCCTCACTGAGATTTCCAGAGCAGCACAGCTATCTGGCTATACTGTTCATTTTGTTTGGCGTGCACCCTAATGACTTACCTTAAAGTCAGGACACCAGGTTGTGCTATGTATTGTAATGGATAATGGGTGCACCTTACTACTTTTACTCAGGAGGCAGGCTAACAAGGAGGGCAGGCAGGCGACTGGTGCAAGTTATGGTGCCATGCCCCAATGACCAATTGGAACTCTACCTTGGGGGGCTGGTAAAATATTTTTGTCAGAGGTTCCTAGGAGCCCCAGCAAGGCTTTCGGAAGCCTGCAATTCTGGCCTAGGGTCCATAGGCCAAAAGACTGGACCTGAAACCATGGTCCCTGACAGCAGACATGGCTTTCCAAGCCTCTGACTAGCACCTAGTTAGAGCCTTCCTCCATCTTGGTCCTGGAATGCGTTGGTGAGCTTGTGGAAACCAGACCTGGGCTCCTTGTGATATCATGAGTAGGAAGATGGAGCCTTCCTTAGGGTAACTGAAGGGACCCTTCCCCTCAACAGCAAGTCCAAGAAGGAGCCCGCACCAATGGATGTGGTTTTGTCTGGCAGAGTCAACCATTCTCTTGCTATCACTGTGATGTCACCTACACCATCTTACTATGGGAACCAAATGTGGTCTGACTCCTCTTCCCTCCCTAAAACTATACTAAATCTGTTACCTTACAGGACCTACCTTGCTGAAGTATGGTTAAATGAATAGTCTCAGCTCACTCATTTGCCTACTATGGTGGTCTTCTGCAGGAGAGGTGCTGTAAGGGTTCATAAGCTCCCTCGAGCACAATATCTCCCCCTTCCCAGCATAGCCTGCTTTGGGAAAGCACAACATATTCAGTGGACTGCCACAGTATAACTCGCAAGCCCAAGGGTGAGCAGTGGGCAACCTCACTTGGCCCATTTGTTAGGAAGTGTAAAAGCCATTGCAGGCAGAGCCCCCTCCCACCAGCCATGCACATCTATTGATAAATAAATATAAATATACTGGAAGGCACCATCCGACCTGTGACTATGCAGGCCTCGCAAAGTGTTTCCATGGCAGTAAGTCCCATGGGATACCCTGGTTGAGGCAATTTGTAGACTAACTGGGCTAGTGGAGGTCTTGGTTAGGCACCCAACAAGCCACGGGGCCGGATCTAAGTTCAGGTCCACAGTGGATGTCTGCCCTGGGACCCTCGCATGCCCTAAGAATTTTGAGCCATGTTGGGGCAGTTTATGAGCAGGTGCATGCAGACAGTTCATCTCAGCCTTCCTAGTCCCAGATTGGCTCAGGGCAAGCCCCGAAAGGCTGGGTGTGATATACCCGACTTTAAAGCTTGACTTAAAAATACATGCGTACCAACTCTGCTACGTAAGCTGCAGTTTTCCAGAAAAAAAGTGCCCTTACTAGGTTAAACAGATCAAAAGTTACTGAAAACAGGGCAACATATGCTGTTGCACTGTGGAAGGTTCTTCGCAAAAGGTTGACTGGTCACTATTCTGTTGCTCATTTCTGTATTTGGGTGTGAAAGTGGTATTAATGAGGGGAAATCTTTGCTCAGAAAGTGTTAACGTGTAAAAATAATGAGGTGATATTAACACAAGAATGTGCTCCATCACACCACATAATTCGCCTTTTCTCGCCCCATAATTTACTCTCTCTACAGTATTATTTGGTCCTACCTTGTTGCATAATTTAAGTGGCTCTGCTTATAATAAACTAATTTGTCTCTACTATCACGGTACAAACCATGCTTCCTTGATGAGGATTTTGGAATGCATAATACATTTAGGACTGAGAGGAGGGCATCCGAATGATACCTGCGAGCCACTGCCACCTGATAATAAGTTCTTTTTTGTGGATGGTAGGCAGGGTCTCATTTCAGCGTATGTGACTGTACAACAGGAAGTAGCGTAGCCCTGGGCCAAGAGATGACTCACATAAAGCCGGTGTGGGAGGACAAAGCGCGAGGCCAAGACGCAGCACATGCAGTCGTAACCCACCCACGAGGTGTGCTAGGAAGCTGACGCGCTAGTCACACAGAGGTCCGGGTCAACCTTCTGGCAAAAGCACGCTCTGAAGCGGAAGTGCGCCTGCGTTCTGTGTTTTTTTCTTTGCTTTAGAACAAACCGACCAGCAGATAGCAGCCAATCTGCTGTAAACCCGTGCCAGTCAGAACTGAAATGAGATCACTTTAACAAACGGCAGAATGTACCCAGAACAGGTTTCACAACAAAATCTGCACTTTATTTTCTAATGAAGCATTCCACCCACTCTCTCATTTTTTCGTGGTGTTTTGTTTTATTGTGCATGAGAATGCTGTCAGTACACCCAGGTTAAGGAATGTGATATTTTGTAATTTTCTTGCTGGAGAAGCCATTTTACGCTGTACTTTCACCACTGTATGACTGGTCTCCACACCTTACTGTACAGCATTGAACAGTGACTGACTTGTCAGAGGGAGGAAGCTCCATATCACCACAAACTCACCTTTGACTGGAAGAAAACACCACCCAATTACAGTCCTATTTCTTTATAGGGATATTGGAAGGCTAAAATCTGATCAATAAACCTGTATCCAAAACCATTGCTTTAATGTACACTGGATTGTCAATCCTTTATTTTAAACAGTAATGAGGTAGGCATTTAAAATCAAAATAATAAGTGCCGAAATCATGAGTTGCTGTGTTTAAAATAAAAATGGCTGGTTTCTATGTTCCATAATTAAAATATTAGCATTAGACTCAAGGGAACAATGGCTTGTACAGCTGGCAACTTTGTGTGCATTTTTCCTCTTTATCCACCTTTAATCTGTACACAGGCCAGTGCACTTTCGGAGGAGTTTTGACTGGTCCCTCCCTCTATGTGATAACAAAAAAATCATATGTTTAACTTTTCTAAGCTAACATAACGCTTGTCATCAGTGCTTTAAATGGACCGGTACTGTCCGGTACGGAGTACCGGCACCTTTTTATTTTGAGAGGGAGAGTACCTGCACTTCTCAAGAAACACGTAATGCTTTTAATTGGAGAGTACCGGCACTTTTCAGAAACAAGCAGGTACTCAGGTACAGAGTACTGCACTTCTGTTTTTCCATTTCAAGCACTGGTCGTCCCTAATCTGTGTCAAAAAATGACATAAACAGATTGCACAATAATCTTCTAAACAGGCATAACCAGCATCAAAAATGAAGTTAAAATTTGCTCTAGCTCTGGCATTAAGTTCGAAGTCAAGCCTCAATTCAGAGCACTTTTGTACTATTGCAAGCAACCTGCAACATCTCCAGCTTTATGAAACCTCAAAAATGAATGTTAGAGGAATAGATGGGCAGGAAAAACACCCTCCCTTGACCAGTATAATCCCATGGTCTCATAAGTACGGCTGGCAACTCATAACAGTACTCCAGTGCACATCTAAACTTTCTTAGAACTATTTTGAAATCAGTGGCTTCCTTTGCATACGTTTCTCCCAGAAACAAATGTTATCTACGGGACGTACTAGCAGAGGTGACGAACCACACAGTTGCTTTCTGAGGTGATGATTCCGAGTAGAGTTGTTTCTCAACATGGCTGAGCCCGAAAATACTTGTGCTGGTGGTGAGCAGGTCCTCTTGATGAGACGCTGGAAACGTGGGATTTTTAGATGCCTTGCTGCCAGTGTAAAACAAAATAAACGAATTCTGTAAAAAAACATAGACGCAAGCAGAGTCGCCATAATACACAGAAGGGCAGGATCTTGGCAGAGATGCTTTTTCATGTCTCATTATTTTTCAGGGCTCCACATATTTGACCATAAATCGATACATTTGTAAACAATAGTGCCATGTTTATTACTGTTGAATCGGCTAACATGGGTAACATCCCTGGGGGCAGCAGATGCTTGTAGGTGCCATGTTCACCTTTTCCCACAAAGAACGTTTTGATTGAATATGACCTTTTGATTTAACAAAAATGTGGTATACATTGGCTTTCAGCCACCTCTCTTTATCCATTAGTCTGTTGTGTCATTCCCATGCAGCATACAGCATGAAGCAATAGGTCAGCCCACTTCAGCCATTGGCTAATTTCACTGACCACAATCTGGGTTTTCACAAGAATCTACACACAAAATAGTTCCCATCACAGCCAGGGGCTACTATGATAATGTCTGATTTTCTAAAGAAAAAAATGTTAAGCTTTTTATCATTTTTAGTTACATTTGTAAGGGCCTAGCAGTACCCCCAGCAATACGTTTTACAAAATGGAAGACTAAACGAGGCAAACATTGACAAAAGCAGATAGCTAATAGCCAAAGCCAAATATACTGGCGTTGCCAATACTTGTTTAACATAGTAACAGCAGTTTTGTGCTACGTTCAATCCCCCATGAGTTTTTTGACTTGCACATTACCAGAGGAAAAATATAACCTTCATAAACACACTGTACGCCTTGATTCACATAACTGAATGTTTATTTCTGTTTAAAGAACACTCCTTAATGTGTTGTAATTCAATATACAAACTTGGTTTCACAGAATTATAATTCACTAAATAGAACAAAGGTAACCCAGATCTATACAGTCAGCTGTGCTCTGTCACCTGGTTGTTTTCAAGATACTCCAGTACTGGTCTGTGGTGACTCTTTGTAGTCTTAGCATGACATAAAGTTGTACCAGTGATGTATGTGTACTTATGTTCATAGGGGGAACACGGCGGGATGGAATGTCTTCCCATGTTTGCAATTGCGCATATCGATCCAACATGTTCACATAAGACCAAATACTTCTTTCTTTATATATTGAGGGCTGCCTCATGACAACTTTGGGAGGGAAAACTCACAATAGCACATTGTTTTTTTACTTTTAATGCTTCACTGTACTATCAGTTTAAAAACGACGATCAGCACTGCCAATCCAGCAAACAAGAGACAAAGAAATTACAAGTTTTAAGAACGGACGGATATATCCTTAACCTTTTCTGCCTAGAGCATAAGTGCAGGATAAGATGAGATAACTCTGGTTTAAATATCTTGTTTACAATATACATTTGTTGTTCTAATTACGCAACAGTAAACCCCATGCTCCACACAGAAAAGTCATCCACAACATTGAGGAAAATAAATGTACAATTTATGAAACAAGGTAAATAAATATTAGTATTACAGAATCGTAGCTGTACATAAAAGCTGTTCAGTTTTAATCATATAAAAATATGTTTTTTAGTGCAACCTCACATATATTTGATGCTATTTCGCTTTACATCATTTAGACCCAAAGTGTCCAAAAAAGGAAAAGAAATTACAATACAAAGCAGATACACAAATTCTAAAATATGTACAGTACAAGTTACTGCTAGAAATGCTTATCAGAATATAAGCAAAGGAAAGGAAAAGGCACAAATATTTGTACAGTTTCAAAGTACCAGACCCATTAAGTCCATCTGAAATGTCATTTTGGTCAGGCTCAGGGTGACTTGCATGAATTTCTTTTGAGATAACAAAAGTATACATATGGATATATATATATATTTTTGTTGTATTAAAATGTTTAAAAGTAGGACTGTCCTCCAAGCGAGGCCTCGGTCCACTGGCAAAATATTGTAACTCAGATCAGACATGCTATAAACCTCAATTTCTTCTATCGCTAGAAAAAAGTACATTTGTCTTGAAGTCAACACGCTTCTCTGAATCAATGAGGGTTGCCCCTTTCTCCTAGCGCATCTTGCCCTTCATGCGGGTCTGTCCTTGATTCTTTCATTCCATGAAAACCTACCTGTTTAATATCCGAGCTCTTGGCATGAAATGAGGAGGGAGCTATCAACGTCCGAGGCGTGCCAAAGCCTTCCCTCACACTCTGTGAGTCCAGGTGGGAGGCCGTAGCACTAGCAGGCGGTTGGCAAGGCTCGGATCTGCTAAGGTTCCGAATGTCTAGCAGTGAGCTTTCCAATGTTTTTGAGTGTGGCTCGGAAGGCCTCCCTAGCGGATTTGCCCCGAGAAAACCAGCTTCCTCAGGGGCAATTCTAAGGCCGGCTATGGCTTTTGTACAAGTGTGAACGTTTTCCTCCTGCTCTCTTGCTACAGGTTTTGAAGAGTCTTCTGAAGAAGCCTGCCTGAGAGACAGCAGCAGAGACGACGATGAACCTGACGAGTTGTCGCGAGATAAGCTGTGGGATGAGGTGAGTTTTTCGTTGTGTTTGGAAACTGCATTCCTTTCTTTGGAGCAAATATCTGGGATTATGTTTTTGTTCTCGTCTGAACCCTTCATCTGCAGGGGATTGGGTGGATGAGGGCGTAAACCAGAGAGAGCTTCAGGCCCCGAGTGAACCATCTGGATTCCGCCAACTGGAATCATGGGGAAGGGTGCTCGCACCTGAATTTGGGAGTGCAGAGGGAGGTGCCTGAAGACATAGTCGCTGTGACCTTCAAGGAACTGGTTGGATTCTTGCTGTACCGGGAGGTCTTCTCTGTTGCCATAAAGACTATGGTAAGGAATTTGGGGTAATCCTTTTTCCAAACTCTGAAATAAGAAACAAAAGAGTTTTCTTTTACTAAATATGTTACACAGGCACCCAAATCCAGACTGCATCAAAACCTCTTTATATGTAAGCCTGCATCACAGCATTAAGGAACCCTGATTACAAAACTGAAAGGATGAATCTAACGCCAGTTTGCCCTACTCTTGTTTACTATGTCTATTTGATGACTTTGTTTAACAGCGGGCGGTATCCACTGCACACCAAAACCACCATCATAACTGGCACAAATCTGCACTCTAGGTGAACAGCTCAGGAGCGAGGCCAGTGACTAGATGAACATGCAGTCAATCATCTCCAGAGATAATTCTCTGAACACTGCCAAACAATACCAACAACAATGCAACTTCAAGCAAGCTTCATCTGTCACTTTTCACAAGCATTAATTTGTACAAGCACCTACAGATGATCCAGCTTACAATGAGCGATGCGCACAGTAAAATCTCATTCGCTTGGATCTCGCAATTGTAGCCAATTAAAAACTTATTTGGCTGAAATCTTACATTCTTTGATCTGTTCTACGGAAGCAGATCACTTAACTTAATCCTAAATAGTGCATTTGGCCTTAATTCTACAATAATGTGTAAAAAATGAAGAAACAATGCTGGTACACAAAAGTGGTATAGGAAAGAGCACCCCTAGTGTTGTTGATGAGGCAATGTAAACTCATGATTCATGACCAATGTCTGCACGCTTCCCACATACTATCTATCATTTGTGCTTCCCAGAAAAGTGTACCGTAAGTGTTCTACATGTTCATATAGAGCACTCTACAAACCTTGGATGAATGGATATTGGACCATCATCTAAATGGTTTTGACCTTAACTTATGCGTTCACAGTATTTAAAAAAAATATTTAGCGCACTGTATAATTTTCAAAAAGACGGGCAAGACCTTGTCCTCAAGACTACTGATATTTTGCTTTCCTCTGAAATGCTGATAGACCTTTTTCCTTTGGCCTAGAATAGCGTTACTTTCCATGTAGCACAGGCACTTACTTGTCTATTGCTCCGTCACTCTTTATTCTAAGCATATATGTGATGGGCACATTCATGGCAGCAGAAGAATAATGTTCCTTGGCAAAGTAGCAAACCATGGAATAGGGAAACGTTTCACAAGTCGTGCTGTGCTAAACATAAAAAAATACTCCAACATCAATCCTGTTATTAAAAAAAAAATTGAAAAACATTGTGTAGGAGCAATTTGTTTTTCTGGTCAAGCATACGCTGTGTAAACTAGTGTGTGAGAGGAGATACTGAAACGGCTGAAGCCTCACAGAATATTAGAACTGTAGGCAAGCCAGCTGATGAACAAACCAACCCACCCTATGGCCAGATGATGGCTTGTGGAATGGTTCTTTTTTTCATAATGTGGTTTTCCAATTTTAGTTTCACAAAATACATGCAATTTCTTTGGGGGTCCAGCAGCCAATCTTGCTCAAAACGCTAAGATTTTCAATGAATTATACAACTAGATTGGGACACACATAGTAACTTAGTATTGCTTCGTATCAGACTTCTGCTGTTTCTAAACACTGTAAATAACACATGATTTACTTTTAACCAATTTATTGAGTTGAAGAAACGGTGGAAAACTGGGTTCGAACTTGTCGCATGCAGATCACCTCATGCTTCAGCTGCAAACCCTTAGCTCACTAATCCATCCTGGCACTTAATAACTTGTTAGCTCAGTGAGTGGTCCTGGCAATTACATAAGAGATAAAGTGCCCACTGCTGTACATTATAAAGATATTACAAGTCACTGAGGAGTTCCATAACCATATAGAGGAATGAGGCCGAAGTACGAGTTCCTTTATAAGGTTATGGATCTCCGTGGTGACTTGCAATATCCTTGTCATGTACGCCAGGGCATACTTTATCCCATATAATACATGGTGACGCCATCACCTTTCCCACAAACCACTTAAAACCTTGGTGCGTAGCTCTTTCATATGAAAAAGTAAGCATGCCTGCGAGCATGAAAAATAAAAATAAAACCTCCAGTGCAAAATTAAATACAGCAAAAATATGTTAGGTACTTGTTGCAAACAGATTTTAGAAACAGTTCAGTACAAGTCAGTTTAAAAAATAAAGCTGCAGTATCTAGGAATGTGTAGAAACGGGCAGAAAGATTATAGCTTTTCTCTAAGAGGCGCAAAAAATAAACCTATTCTCTCTGCTTGTCATGTAAGCTTTTAAAATAGAGCAGAAATAAAAGCAACGTTCTGTATGTTGCTTTAAACAGCTGCTTTAATTATGCTCTATGACATGACCTATATTTCACCTCAGCTACTGGCTCCGGCAGTAGGCATTTTGACATCAGAATTCAACTGTAATAAACTTATAATAGTCGAGTTCTGACTTATTTTCTTTACAATCGGCGACTTCGTGCCTCATACGTCCGCGATTATTCATAAAATTAGTGACTGCAGTTTACACAGGGATTACTTCATCCCATGTATTATAAACTCATTATTGTGAAACTAGACTTCACGCCTGCTATTAAGCAGGTAGCAATAGGTAACTGACCTGATGGTGCATCGTTGCATGTATTTGTGTGCATTTCTTTATCCTGTCTACACTTGCCTGACACCTGCACACAACTGCTATGTCAATGTCACAGCACCTTAACAGGAGCACATATCTGGCCCTCAAACTTAAAGGATACACATCATCCTGCACCTGCCAACCACGTATGCAAACTCCTCGAATCCATCAGAATAGAAAACCGAGCTACAGTGCCTCATCAGTGGCAGGTCGTGCTCCACAAAAGACAATAAATGTGACAATCTTCTATCTTGTAGAGGTTCAGGGCCATCACAAGGGGCAGAAGCAGAACTATTTATCCTAGGCCCACTCTTGTCAGGGCCCCTCTTCCTCTGCAAAATGTCTTTATACTCATGTCTGCATAATCCTTTATAGATGTAAATTCCAGGTTTAATGATGCCCAACAGGAAGGAAGAACTGACAATTTCAGGCAGACTCCCAACTGTCCTTGCTCATTGCCTAATCGCAAATTCCATGACGTCATAACAATGTTTCAACAAAGGAGTGCATGACCTACACAGACTCTAGTCACCACTCAAGGTCTTATCACAAAAGCAGCATTAGTTTGCTTTTGTTATATAATCTATATAAGGCAGTGAACCTGAGCTGCCACTTAATGTCATAAAATCAAAGGCATTTGAGACTTGAACCCCACAAAAGCTCTGACAAATTTGTAGACCTTCAATACCTGCTTTAAAGTGAGGATAAACAAAACATTTTGAAGAAAACGCTGTGATTGTGGGAGGGGCACAGAAAATCTTTACAGGTTCTATAAGCACCCCAAGTGAAGCACTATTATTATCTTTATCACTGCTTAATTTGTGCTGATGGCTGCAGGTGGTGGCCACCAGCACTGAGTTTGGGAACTTGGACTTATTTTTCATCATTTGCCTTTGGCCCACCGCTAGAAAGCAGTGGCAGCTGGCAGTTTTAGGAGGGAGGGGGGTGGGCGGGAAACACACTCACACTTATTCTTTCACACACACGCAGGCATGCACGCACATCCATTAACAACACTCATCAACATTCAAACATGCACGCACGCACCAAACATTCATTTTAAAAGATCTCACACACACAAACATACACACTTACCTTCAGCCTCGGAGGTCCCAGGAGGGTTGGGACTGATGTCTTCACTCACTGGCTGACTGACCTTAGGGAATGAGGGAAGGCAGCAGTTCCAACTTCATCACTGCTGACCCCAACCCACTCTGTGACGAGGTGTCACTGATTGACACTCGCCCTGGGCGCTTCAGGGCTTAAACTTGAAGCGCCCAGGTCAAAGTCAATGGGTGAAGCTTCCCTCGTCATTAGGGGGAGGGCCTCAAGGCACCCTTGCTGAGCCGAGGAGGTCACACCAACAGGAGCTGTGACATCTTCAGTCGAGCAAAGTTCAGCAAATCGTGCATGTCTGCTCCTGGCTGCCTGACCTGAACATGAAGAGTGTTTGTTCAGCCTGACCGGCACTCTTTATGAGGGGCAAAAGGTGGGGGTGTGTGGCCCCTCCGCTCTAAAGGACGGGCCGCGCCTGCTAGAAAGAGAAAGGCAGAAAGGGAGAAGAAAGGAAGAAGGGAGGAAGAAAGGTAGAAAAGGAAAGAAAGGAGGGAGAGATAGAGAGGAAAATAATGACAAAAGCAAAAAGCGGGGTGAAAAAGAGCATGCAGGAGTGAGACAAGAGGAAGTAAGTGTGAGGTGGTGGAAGAGGCATTTGGTGAGTGAAGTCTATGCAGACTTATTATTGGGTACTCTGGCCTTCGCCTATGCAAGCCTTAGACTTTGGGCCCTTGCATTTTTTCTTTTACAAATTGACACTGCTCTTCACCTGTCAAGCAACAAGAGATCAGACACTTGGCATTAAATGGTGACCCTGAAAAGTGGATTATTTTTTCCCGTGACCAACCCTCATACGTACTTTTAATGAGAAGCAACTGATCTGCAGCAACATTGCTATTTGTAGCTGTCCACAAAACCTTGCCAGACTATACCTGTTTTGAGGCACAGTTTTGCAGTTATCATGCCCTAAAGGTGACTAAGACTAAAGAAAGACAAAATCTCAATGCAAAAGAGTAACTAATGCTATCATACATTACATATGTTGAGTGCACCCCTCACTTCAAATACGTGACTTTTAAACAATGTACTCTATGTCCTTTTCTAAACATTCTTACAAAACTATCTGAATTCTCAGCTGTGTGAAAAAAGAGGATGGTGCTGCCCAGACTGTTTCCGAGAGGTTCCTCTATTACGAGTAGAAAAGCAGTGTACTGGAGAGAAATACCACAAACCTGCAGAAAAGGCTACTGCTCATTACTGCTGCATGAGGAAGCTAATGAACCTAGTGCTTCCTCTGTTTCAAGTTTTGTCATTTGCTGTTAGGTGCAAGGGGCTGGACTGCCTATGACATCCTGCGGCAGCGGGCAAGAGGATGCAGGACTCTGGCCACATGTTTCACACACCCTACCTACGGTGAAGGCTTCCAAACCTGACTTACTTATACAATGGACCCCTGGATAAATTGATCGAGCTGGGCTGGTCAGAGCCCTGTTACCTAAAAGAAGTTGGCGATGCCCAGACAGAATCAATTTAAATAGGTTCTAGGACAGTGGTTCTTAACCTTTTGACTTTCGAGGACCCTTACTTAATAATGATTGGAATCCAGAGAAGACCTTCACTGAATCATTATTGGAATATGCACATCCCTTTCTAGTCAATACTGGACACCAGGGTCCCCGGCCTAAGAAATGTTGATGATTTGAACCACAAACAAATTCGCAAAAATATAGAAGCATTGATCAAACACATACACACATGATTAAGTATTTTATTTAATTCATAAACAAATAAAAAAAAATATGGGAAGGTTGGGGCTTTTCTAAATTCAATTGAGGCCACCTATCATCCATGCTGCATTCTGTTTAGTGAACTTGTACTGCTCCCACAAATCAATCCGAGGAAGTCAACTTAATTTTTAGTGTCAAATTTAAAATGTCTTCGCATTTACTGAACGTTTTAAAATGTTCAGTTTTACAATTTGCTTCTTTATTTGAATGCACTTTAATAATCAGTTAATATCATTGATTTTTACGCAGTTTGCAGACACGACTAGGCGTTGCAGGCCCGTTGTGGTCAGCAGACCACAAGGTTCTAGGATCTGTTCCAGAAAGGTCACCCAGTAATGCTATTTGTTGGGAAAATGCCCCCCTTGTAATAAAGCTGACACTTCTAGTACCTCTGTCATAGACATTACCCATCACCAAGCATCATGTTAGTCGAGGGCTGGCTCTACGTCGAGGTCTCGAACAGACACTGGTCTCCCATCCAGTTGGCCTGCTCTTTTCAACCTTGTCTTGCTAGCGCTTGAGAGATTTTAGACTAATGCATGAGGGTGAGAGGTATAAAGGAACAACCGGACACCATTAGGGCAGGACTGGAACTAAAACCAGCACTGGCAGGGAATGCAAGTTACAAATTGCGGAAGGCATTACTGGAATGGGGTCAAGGCTCTGAAAGCATCCTCCTCCAAAGCCTGCAGCCCACAGTGGAAATGCCAGAGCAGCAAGTCCGGCCATAACAAAAGCCAGGGTTGGCTGGCTGATATACCTATATAAATAATAGAGCTTCAGGAAGCATAGATAAGACTTGTCAAAATTTGACCGAGATTGTTTTCAAGCCTCATTTTTACACACAGGCTGATAAAATTATAGTACATCAAGGAAATGTGTAAGTTAATGATACTATTAATTAAATTCAAGAAGTGGTGTGTTACTATCTATGGCTATTTGCTGTTTATGCTACCCTAGGGTAACAAAGTACATGGACATTACTGTAATGCTACTAGATTATTCCACTACGGGTGATGAAAGAGCAGCGGGGAAAGAGGGTGCAGACACTGAACTTTTAACACAGGCTATTGCCCAAACAAAGTGAGGAATGCCATTGTCCCTTTGGTGGCCCTATACTGATAACAAGTCTTGTCTACGCTTCAATGTAAATATCTGTGCTACATTGGCAACATGAATGTATGTACGTAATTATATGTTTATGCCAACAGGATTGCTCCAGTAGACACACCCTTATTCCTGAGAATACACATTCACCTTCAGGTGAGGGATTCAAATCCCGGCAAGATCCACTAGCTATCCATCATTCTAGATGTTGGTAAGTTAAGTGTCATTAAATTGGGTAATAGTTATGAAGCGGTTTATAAAACATGTTATTACTATAGAATGCTAACTCGGTTAAGGTGAAGAGGAAGGCTGAGGAGCACACCTGAGGAAAGGGTGGAAGGTTGAGTCAGATTTGCCGTAGTGGGACAGAGACGGCAATATCAACCCAATGGGATCCTAAGTCGGAAGAACCTATGATTTGTTGATAAAGTTCGAGAAGCTATCCTTCAATTTTTTTAAGGTGAAGCCATACTCTGTGTGTCTTATTTTCAAAAGGATCATTGCCAAGAACTCTGCAATGACGCAACTACAAGGTTTGGCCAATGCAATCCCAATTGCACTATACTAGCTTTGACATGCCTTTGTCCACCATTGTTCTGTGATTGACGCCAACTCTGCCGCTTAAGTCTCTTTCCTAATACACGAGTATTTTTACATATAAAAGCCTTACCAAAAAACTCTAGAGCTGTGCAAGATCTGCAGACGGACTTGATGGAAAACACTTGTTTTTTCTGCATATTTGAGGTTTTCCAGCTGCAGCTTGTAACATTAGCCATAAACCACATCCGCAGAGGAATTTAGTTCTGGTGCTACTATTTTTGCAAATGCGGATTCATTTATATGAAGACATTACAATTGAGCATGAGCGCCCATTATAACATCAATAGACTAGTACTTGGCCCCTCCATGTACTTATTTCATAATCGCTTCAATAGAGCCATTAAACTAGTAAGTACAGGGTTTCAACAAATCCAGTCTAAAGACATCAGGCCTTTTATTGGTTAACTTTCCTTTGATAAAAGGCCTTGCTTCATGCAGTCTAACGGAAACTCTTGTAGTCATGAGACCTATTTAAGCCAGCTTTTCGCTTTACTATGCTAGTTAGGCCTTAGAGGTGCAAAAGCCTGTAAATTCATAGAGAAGGCCGAGTCAGAATTGAATCTGGGGTCTGCCTGACCCAAAGAGACAAAGTATTAGTAAGTGCAAGGAAAGCATATCCATCTTTGCAAAGATTCTTGTTCGGGTACATCCCGGGTACATCCTCAGGCCAATTAAGAGAAGAGTAGTAGGAAATCCCCCACCATGGAAGAGTCTTTCTGTTGCCAGAGTTTCAACTAGCCATGTTTTTGTACAGCTGAGGTGAGAACTGTGATCTCACCTTTCCTGTCCGCAATAATCATCTGCATGACCCATGCACTGCACAAACTAGTAAAAATCTTCCTTTCCACAGTTGGTCCAACAATCCCCAAAAGCACTACAGCACAGGGAAGATCCTTTAAAAGAAGTGACTTGTTTGGTGGATGTTGGTCATTTATCAGGCTAACATATCTCCTTTTACCCTTCAGCAGCAGATAACCCATATATAATCACGCCCCATCTCTTTAACTGATCATGACAGGGTCAACAGGCAGAGACTTAACGAAGTACTCACTGCGTTCAAGTCACAATATTAAGGGGGAAACAGTTACCTTTAAATACACATTACAGTTCACACCTCTGAGGGATTATTTCCTCAACATCTCTTTGTTGTTATCGATTTCCTCAGCTGCAGTCAGTATAAGCATGGTGATGCTACGATGCATCAATTTAGCACTTCCAAGGGGCCTTTCCGAGAGAAAGGAGTACCAGCCAGCCTGGGTCCAACAAGGTGGTCCTTCTCTCTTTCACTTTTGACCTGTGCCTGGGCACCGACTTAAGAGTGGTTGCAATGTATAAAGTAGGTCAACCTGAGAAAAGAGGGTTTTGGTGGGACGCACTGGTAGTCCTTCCTTTCTTTCTACGTACATAGGTGTTGTTTTTATATCACTCATGTATTCTCCTATTAGGACTGGGAGGGAGGTAGGCTGGCCTAAAGTACTGAAAATCTTGAAAATACGTTAGTGGGGGCAAAAGCCTTGGGAGAAGGGAATGTGTACGGATTTTCAACATTCTAAGGAAAATACAATGTCAGCTCTTAGGCTGCTCCCTTTAAATATAGGTTAAATCCATTTTCAGGTAATCTGCAGTAATGTAAGGTCACTCATAGGTATCACTCTAGGGCTGCTACCTTACATAAGCTCATGGGCATGCTGGCCCTGCATGTGAGGGAACTAGTGGAGTTGTAGTCGGCATAGTCTTATTCTGGAGGTGGTGATGCTGTAGGGAAAACCTAAGCGTGAGACTTCCACATCAACAGGACCTGCATTGAGGATGCAAGGTGGTGGTTTGTGTGTTGCAGTAACATGGTAGGCAGACTCTTTATTCCATAAGTGGGTGCTGAAGGATGCATTTGCAGTGTTGCCAGCTCTGAGTACAGGAACGGGAGGACATATCAGGGTATATCAGGATGCCAGATGTTACAACTTTCTATTGTGATCTTGTGGGCCCAAATTAAAATGGTATCACTCCTGGAAAGTCTTTAAGCCAAGCAGGGTACATGACTGGCAGAGGCGCTTTAGAGGAGTGTCTGGGAGCAGAGATCAGTATTAGAAGATGAGGTGGCAGAAGGCATCTGCAGTGTGTAGTACAAGATTTGGGCTGAAATGCCACTGGGAAGTACTGGGAATGACTTTGTGCAGTTCTCCTATGTTTGGATTAAACGACTGAAGTTGCTGTTGAGGTATCAATGTGAGCTCTAGGTTGATGGTGAATATGACACTAGTACTGGCTTTGAGAGATATCAGGAATCTAGGTTGATGGTGAACATGGCACTGGTACTGACATCGAGGGACTTAAGGAATTCCTCTGGTCTCTGGCAGTCCGTCAGAATCACTGACACACCTTCCTGTACCTAGAAAGTGTCATACGCCCATATTGTAATAGGAGCGCCACTCTGAGCCACGG
Source organism: Pleurodeles waltl (assembly GCF_031143425.1). Taxonomy (NCBI): domain Eukaryota; kingdom Metazoa; phylum Chordata; class Amphibia; order Caudata; family Salamandridae; genus Pleurodeles; species Pleurodeles waltl. The sequence goes on from NC_090444.1 coordinate 971,112,094, forward strand.
GATGAGAGAATCTCTTCCAGGAGCATCCTGCCTATTTGCCATTTTTTGAGTATGTCAGTGTCGAAATCCCCCATGCAATACCAGCGGCATTGTTCTAAATGCAATCTGCTCTATCTGATGATAATAATCTTGGATGTAGCATGTCCTTTAGTAGATATCTAGCGCTCACTAGATAAGAGTTGTCTGCCATAGTGAACTTGGCATATTTTTGGTCAAGACTTGAGTACATACCTGTCTTAGATGACTCTATTCTGCCCCTACAGGAAGCAACGACTACCCCTTTGTTATTTGATAGAGGGAGATTCACAATGTCTCCCTTAAGATAACAAGCATCATTGCACATCCCCGAATTTTAACATCTGTGACTAGGCAACCTACTCAAAAATCATCATTGTGTACTTACCACAGTTCCAAGGATTCCTAAATCAGGCTGGAAATGGTGACCAACAGGCAGGCTTGGATTATGGTACAACCCACTTCTGGGTGATGCTGTTCTACCAGTAGACATATATCTCCTTTCTCTTCTTGGTGACAGATCATGTCGACCAGTTATGTCTTTCCCTGGTGACATTGGCCTCAGTGGTGACAAATGGCGCCTGGGGGAGACATCCCTCCTGGGAGACAATTCTCTCCGAAGAGCAGCTTCTTTTCTGGGTGATAGATGCCTCATGGGTGAAACATCTCTCCTTGGTGATAAATGTCTCCTGGGTGACAAGTCCCCACTTGGCATTAAGTACCTCTTTGGCGAATTTTCTCTGCATGGTGAAGAGTCGTATCCAGGGGAGGACTGTCGGCTCGAACAGGAGAAATCCCTGGGAGACGAGCTGGTTTCAGAGAAATGCATGTACTCCTCATCCATTGAACTTGGTATGTCTAACCTGTCTTTGTCATGCTCTAGGTTAGTATATTTGGCATGCAAATACCTCTGATATTCCATAATTTGCGAATCCATGTGTGAATCTGCTGGTGTAAGGAGTGGAGTCACTTGAATACTTGGCAATGTTGACAGATAGCTCATCAAAGAGGAATGTCCCATTGGGCTCTCAGAAGAAGTCCTTTGAGACAAAGCAGCTGTCACAGGCAGAGAAGGGAACCTGGGTGGCTGGGGGCTTGTGCTCCTCGATCTGGTGCTTGGAGTTGAGTCTCCTTGATGCTCATCAAATTCATCATCATCATCATCCTCATCATCATTGTCATCACCGTCATCGCCATCAGAGTCCTCGGCATCTGAAAACTGATGATCCATCGAAATGCTTCGCATGCTGCTCTTTTCGGAATCCTTCTGCATATCTTCAATGTTTTCTGAAATACATATGTATAATTCAGAGGTGAATAAATGGAAACTGGAGAGAAAATAACACAAAAACACAAGTGAAGCATTTAGCCTTTTACCATTGCCAATCATGATCTTATGGGCCAAAAGGAATAAGTAGGACTTCCACTACTCGACGACTTTGGTACTATACCACCACTAATATAAAGCTCATTTGCAACCCTGAAGTATTTCTATGAATTCCCTTAGGAGCAACTTTATTCCTAGCACTCAAGTTCTCTCTCTCCACTGTCGCTACTGGCCAACCAGTTCCAGAGTCTGTTTACCAATCAAGTCCCCATTCTTTTTCATCTTTTAACGTAGATACTATCAAAGAATGTCATAAGTGCTCACGAGCAAATTACATATTTAGGGGTCTTGAATTTATCCAGATGAGCACTTTTTTAGTGACTTCCCGCATTTAAATACTAAAAATTGTGGCTTTGTCTACTGCTAGTTACAACCTGTTGCTCTTTCTTATTGAAAAGGAACAGGATTTTTCAGACACTTCAAGGTATGTGTAATGTGCTTGATTCATGAAGCAATCGGTGCTTCATAAGGTTCACTGTAAATATGTTGGCAAAGGAAAATCCTAATCCTTACTCACAGAATTAGAATTTTACCCACAGAAATTTAGGGTGGGGATTTACAGGTATTCCCAGGAGGTCCTGTCTGTAAAAGATGTGAGTTTTTGGGTGCCCACACCCCTGTTGCCAGTTGCTCTCCAAACTGGGATAGCTTACAAACGTATTCATGCCACTGGCGGGGAGCTGTTTCCAGGGATCGACAGGAAGGTAATACGACCATATTTTTATAGTTCCTCCAAGAGGAAAATATTTTTACCATGGTGAAACAAGTGACATGTTAATGCCAGCTGAATCAGATTTCCGTATGCTGAGTTTTCCAGCCTCAGTGGATAAATTTGAAGCATTTGAGCACTTTCGGCAAACTGACCAGTACTTGTGGAATTCTTTGAGAATTCCTTCGGGAATTCTATATTCATTATTATCAGATGATCTGAAGTGATCACCCCCCCGTTCACGGGCCTTTCTGTCATGCACGTTTCAGCTTCAGGGACACAAACACATCAACTGCCCACAAATCCCCCTCTATGCCACTTGTTTCTTTGAAGTGCCACGGGGGTGTGTATACACAATACCAAAAGAGCACGGGTCTGCAAAACTTAGGGTGGGTGACCTACCTGCTTCCTCAGCGTCTGTATCATCGATGGACGTCATCGCCACCCCCAGCTCTAGGCACTTCTTCATGTGTGCCTTCGACTTCATGTGCTTTGTTAGATTCCCTGTGGAAAGGCAGAGATAAAGCGATTAGCAGGCAGTATCACTCGAAATGTTACAAATCTCTCTTTTTTGTTCTCTAACATTCCGTGAGAGATGACAATTTAAAGGAACGGCAATTCCACTATTTCTATGGCCTTTTGGAGAGAAGGGATTAACTCGGGGCTGTTTTTATTTTCCTACAAGTTGATACATTGAGGCATATTATCTCAATACGTTTTTCTCCTAAGGCCCTGACTATGCCTAGGGGGTGTGTAGATTCCAATCCCCATTTAGAGCTCTGAGTTGGGTGATAATTATTACACCCTGACTTTTTTCCTGGTAAAACCTGGTGCAGTTAGTCAAGAAAAGAGTTCCTGTAAAAAGGCAAGACGTGCGTATTCCCGCGTGATTAATACCAAATCCACGTGTTATGCCTTATTTCCTGGACCAAAATATGAAACAGCTATCACAACCAGTATTGACCTCACTCCTGGGTATTGTATTTTACGAGGAGTGGTAAATACCACCCCTCCATTAACATTCTAAGAGACAGGACCATAACGGGCTAGGCAACAGTACTCTCCAGCCCAACATTAACCTTTTCAGGAAATAATGCGGAAATGGCTGCTTCAGTATTACTATTGCTATTCTGTATTACAATTGGTAGCCACCTACTACCAAAAAATCCCTCCCCCAGCAACATAAGTCTGTCAGAGAAGCTAGATAGATTTCAGGAAATTAGCAGGAGGTGTCTATTACTGTCAATTTGGGGAAATATTAAACTTCTCTGGAAAGTGAACACTCAGGAGCAATCAGGGATTTGTTCCTTTATGGACCATTTCCTGCAAGTTCTTCCTGAGGGTTTTTGTTTCATCAACATGCAGTGATTACATAGCTTTGGCCCTTAAACATAGCAAAATAAACTGACAGTGAGTGAAGATTGGTTGTGTAACTCAGAAGCAAAAGCTGAAGTGTGAATTGTCCAACACAAACCTGTTAGCTTTCTGCTTAAAACGTGGTATATCGAAGTTGAGGGGTAACACGACACTTAACCAGACTTAGGTCACATAAAATCTAAATCAAACAAGCAATTTAAACATCTTTGGGTAATACACGACTTCAAAGGGAAATGTAAAAACGGTTACTTTTCAAAACCTTTAATGATTTGAAGAACCAACAGGAAAATGATCGAAAGGCATTTTTATTAACATAAAGAGGGAACTCATTTAAATAAAACAAGCATTGGCAAAACCAATTTGTCTTGCCTAAGCCAGAGCTATTGGCTTAGTCAATATTTTTTAGCTATGCTGGACAGAAGCATGGTTGTTGTGCGGCATGGCTGAAAGTTAGAAAGAAAAACAATATGGTGCTGCTGCGCTGGCCGTACCGCAGTGTTCTTTTGCTAGTGGGAAGGGAGAGGCAAACAACAACGCACGAAGGGGTGGAAGGGACTTTGGCAAGCAACAATAGGGAGGGATGGGGGCTAGTAGCAACAATGAGGAGGAGCTGGATGGGATGGGCGAGCTGCAGCAATATGGGAGGCAGGGGGAAGGACAGGGCAAGAAGCAGCAACCTGGGAAGGGAAAGCAAGCAACAATGCACGAGATGGGCGAGAGCAAGCAAGGAGCAACACGGGGGATTGAGATACAGGGCAAGCAACAACGCAGGAGGGTTTTGGGAGGGGGGAAGTAACAACAGCAAGGGAGGAGGGTTTAAGGACGGAGTAAGCAACAAAGCAGGAAGTTATGGCAGTTACGGGGGCGAACAGCAATGCAGGAAGGAGTAGGAGTGACAGAGGCAAGCAACAACAATGCCAGAGGGGCGGGGAGTGATGGGGCAAGCAATAACAACAAAGGAGTGACAGAGAAATCAACAACAACACCCAGTCATGAGGGACGGAGCATGGGAGGGACTGGACAAGCAACAAAAATGTGGGAGGGGCAGGAGGGACAGGGCAAGAAATAACAACGCAGGACAGAGACTGCAAGCAATATTAATGTAGGAGAGAGTCGAAGGGGGGGTGCAACAACAATGCTGGAAGGACAGGGGAAGCAACAACAACGTGGGAAAGGGCATGAGGGACGGAGCAATATCAACATGGGAGGGGCAAGCAACAACACGCAGCAGGACGGCCTGAAAACACATGCACTCTCACAGAGTGCTGCAGCAAAAAGAAAATAGTAGCTCCAAAAGCACAAGCAGTGGGAGGGCACTGGGCAAGAAAGCAGTATTTGGCCATGCTCCACGGAAGGGATGAACACACAAAGAGGAGGTGAAGACGGTAAAGAGAAGCTAGGAACAATTAGAGTGATGAAGCCAACCTATGATAAACAATGGGCAGGCTCTGAAGGTGGGCTCTAAATCCCCTGTAAGGAAACCAAATGCCTCGAAAGTGACAGTACATTCACTGTCTCAGGGAGACCTAAAACAAGAATAAAGAGAGCACAAGAAAGAAACCAATAAGAAGAAAGCAGATAGACTGAGATAAAATGAAAGAAAGAAAATTGCACGAAGTTGGAAAAAAGAAAGGTATAACAAAGTGAGACGAACAATCAAAATAAGGAAGGAATGGAGGATGGTTGAAGAAATACTGTAAGAAAGGCAGAGAGAGAAAAGAAAGAAGGAGGAATTTTGGGACTTTTCCTCCTAAGATGGGATAGTCTGGAAACAAAGCCCTTCTTTGGAATCAAGGTGGTAATGGTTTATACACTTTGGGGGTCATTCTGACCTTGGCGGACGGCGGAGGCCGTCCGCCAAGGTACCGCCGTCAGAACACCGCACCGCGGTCGAAAGACCGCAGCGGTGATTCTGACATTTGCCCTGGGCTGGCGGGCGGCCGCCAAAAGACCGCCCGCCAGCCCAGGGCAAATCAACCTTCCCACTAGGATGCCGGCTCAGAATTGAGCCGGCGGAGTGGGAAGGTGCGACGGGTGCAGTTGCACCTGTCGCGTATTTCAGTGTCTGCTGGGCAGACACTGAAATACTTTTTGGGGCCCTCTTACGGGGGCCCCTGCCGTGCCCATGCCATTGGCATGGGCACGGCAGGGGCCCCCAGGGGCCCCGCGGCACCCCCTACCGCCATCCTGTTCATGGCGGCTCTCGCCGCCATGAACAGGATGGCGGTAGGGGGTGTCAGAATCCCCATGGCGGCGGAGCGTGCTCCGCCGCCATGGAGGATTCAGACGGGCAGCGGAAAGTCGGCGGTACACCGCCGACTTTCCGTTTCTGGCCGCGGCTGAACCGCCGCGGTCAGAATGCCCAGCGGTGCACCGCCAGCCTGTTGGCGGTGCTACCGCCGACCTCCGCCATGGCGGTAATTACCGCCATGGTCAGAATGACCCCCTTTATGTTGTTTTCAGGAAACTTCTCTGGCACCTACAACAGCCGTATTTTGTAATAATGACCAAAGGATACAATCTTCCCACTGGTTATCTGTAAAAACTAAGGAAACTTTGAAATATCATATAAATGGATGTCACTATTGTTAATAACAAGCCTACCACAATGGCAATATTTTCTGATTTTTTTAACAACAGACCCTATTACTCAGGTCTGTGTTGTTTTGATTTTGTGATCTGCATTCTTACATCATGACCGGGAGCACTGGAATTAAGTGAATCTGCGTCCGTGGGGCTTTCCACACAATTATGCATTTAGCACACTTGAGAAATAATTCACCATCAGATGGATAATGTGCACTTTCGTTCCACATAATAACCCAATCCGGTGACATAATTTGGTCCTCCATTGCCGCACTATTCCAGTTGCCCCGATCATAACTCAATAAATGCAAGAGGATCTCTGGCCTCTACATGCATACACCAGGAATACCAGGTCTAACACATGAACAATACCCAACAAAGACAATGGCTGCAAGTAGGAAAAAACTCGGGCAAAAAGGAGCTAATGGCTCTTTAAAAGAGGAAATGAACGACTCTTCCCGTCTTATTTCACACAGGGACAAGCTGGTCCCAGTGCTTAATTTGTAAATAGAAAAGTGCAGGTGCTCAGAGCTCCCTTCTGAAACACGCGGCTGCTGCAGTTAAATGTGTGAGCACGGAATACGGAGGCAGCATAATCCTGAAGTCATCTAGGGCCTCATTAATCCATTTAAAGCCACTCCCAGCGCTTCAGATCACTCTTGCAGCTTTCTGCTTTCTCCCTTTGTGACGCTTTTTCGTTTTTCCCTTTCTCCGTCTTTCCCATGTGTGTATTTTGCTCGCAGCAAATGCTTGAGGCAGAAGACTAAGCCCCAGTCCTCAAAAATAAGTGCCGGTGCTCAGCACCGGAAACAACAAGCACAAATTAAGCACTGGCTGGTCCCCAGTTTTTATGGAATACCACTCGCTCCACTGGGTTCGCCTTTCCTGCAGCATCCAGCGATTGCCCCTTACGTCCTACTCGACCTTCTGTATTACAACAGCACTTCAGATTTCGTTTTTTTTTATATGCTGCAATGATACATTTGTCAGAAAAAACATTTTGAAAGTGACCCCTTCCAGGCAGACAGGCTGAACAGATGGACGGGGTGAGCGCACCGCTTTCATCGGGTGATGACATAATCATGCACTCAGCTCGCCAGCCGCAGACATGGGCACTTTGGCTGAAACGGCTGCTACCATTATGCGAGGGGCGAGGTGGTGAAGACATAAAAAATGAAACCATTTGTTTCTATAAATGAAAAAAAGGAAGTGCTCTACGATGACACAGCTGCCCATTTTACAGGCAAGCTACCTCTTTTAAGGCAGACTTGCCAGCGGCCTCTTTTCATGGGATGGTCTCCCCCAAGCCCACTACATTTGCCAATAGAAACCCCTTTGAAAAGATTCGTTTGAAAGATGACCTCCCGTGAGAGTTTGCAGGAGTGCCCAGCATTTTGTCACCATAAAACCGTTTAAATTCCTTTATTTGTTGCTACGGTGTTAGGAGCCGACATTTCTCGATCGCCTAGTGCTGCAAAAAGCGCAGCGCCAGTCAAATTCTGAGGATGTGCCCTGCCCGATACTCCCCGTCTTCCCGCGAGATCCTACTGTTCGCACCGCGAGGTCTCGCAAGGTGGAAGACCCCTGCCTGTGCGGCCCGTTTCCGCTCCAAGCAGGCGGAATGTCGCTTCGGCTACGTTATTACAAATAAACACCTTGCTGGAGCTCAGTAGGGAAACATGAGGGGTGGGTACTCTTTTAATGCTTAATTTGTGCGGCGGTTGCCGGTGGTGGGCACCAGCATTCATGTTAGCGATCAGGACTTATTTTTCATCATCGGACATTGACCCAGAACAAGAGAGAGAAAGACAGAAAAGGCAGGACTAAGTAGAAAGAAAAAGTGCGGAAACAGCGACAGAGAGAGAAAGCGCTGGATAAGAGCGAACCTGCGAGAGTCAGATAAAGCAACAGGAAGTGTAGGGTGGGGGAAGAAAGGCAAGTGGTGGAATCAAGAATAGGCAGCCTTGGTATTCGGCAACACCCGCATTCAGCATCAACTGCATCCTAAGAAAAAGGTTGAGCCTCTGCACGTATTTATTTATGCTTGACCAATTACACACTGTATTTCTCCCCTATCTCTCCAAAGGAAGCCATCAAACTGTAAAGCTATTGCCCAAACAAGCAGTGCGCATCAACAACACAGGTATACAGCTTTGGACATAATTTCTTTAACTGACCGTTCTTCTTTCCTACAAGAGGCCCATGGTAGTATTATGTGACAAGGACACAATTGACAAGAGCCAATGATGAGACTTGAGCACCTATTTATTGCCATCGATGATTAATACTGTGGTTTCCAGTATAAAGTCAATTTATCTCTGACTAAGTTATGAAACAAACGCATCTATTCCATCAAATACAATCAACTTTCAGCGGCAAGAGCCTAAAAAAGTCACTCATTTCAATACCCCATAAAAACTTGAAAACAGAATAGCAAAGTAAAAATAAGGGCTCTCCAGATTCAGATGCCAAAGGCCACATATTACTCAATTTTTTTACCATCAAATGTTTAAGGGAAAGAGGACCCATTTTCCTTGCTTGCATTAGAGCGTAAGACAGACTTGCTACATCATTGGTAATGCCCAACACAGCTTTGAAAAGCAGTGTATCTTTAGTGAATGTGATCTCATGTAGGTAGACAGCCCAAACCCAGCAGTTGACCGGACCTGAAGACTTGGGAAGGCGATCAACTGTATATGAACCTGGTAAGAATAATGGGCAATCCACCCTGGATGCACCAGCACGCATCTCTAGGGCAGAAAGCATTTTAGCATTAAGAAATAACATTCTCTTGTATGTTTTGCTTCAGGATTTAATAGCTTCAATTATAAGAAGACCTTAAAAACTAAAAAGGAGCCTAAAGTGGTGAATGCTGCAAGTGTATGGAGGAGGAAGATGGGAGCATGTAGTTGAGATAACACTCTGCAGCAGAATGGTTCAGGACACATGCAGCCTTGCAAGCTGCCACCCCTAACACTGGCGGATGTGGAGGCTGCACAGAGGAGGGAGCTTCATCGCTCTTCCAGGTTTCAGCGAACAAGAACACTCATGGCTTCCTTGCTCGGATGTCTCTGTTCCTGCCTGACTGATGTGCGCAAGCACGAGGTATCGGGTCTCTATCCATAATAAATGGGGCTGTGGATGAGAGGCTCGCAGGGGACTCTTTGGTTTCTTTCATTATTCATCAGTCTGAAACCGAGCCATAGGGGGGGCCAACAAAAGCACTTTCCTTCAGCCCATGGACGCCTGAGCATTTCTCCTGTAGTGCATGCCTGTTGTTAACATCATTCACCAGGACGCTGCAAAATGTGCACGAGAAATTCTCATATGCTCCTCTGTGCAGTTGGCAGGATTTTGTAGCAGTCCGGCACTGGAAATAAGCTCCTCTCTGTGCATGATGGAGGGTTGTGAAGGCCCCACAACTTGCAAACACACCACCATGAGACAAGGGGGTGTTGCAGTGGATAACTGGCTAGGCACTTGTGATAGTGGACTAAGAGCTAAAAGCAACCTTGGAAAATGCATTCATACCAGCCCCATATTGTAGAGGGTGAGCGTAGCAAGCGAGTCCGTCTATTATATTTGTGGGGGTGGGAGCTAATTATGCTAGCATCTAAAAAACAATTGTGTGCATTCCCTCAGGGTTCTGTGGCAGGGTGGATAGCGTGTCAATTCATCCCTAAAAACAGCTCCTCGCATTCTAACTCTGCTGGGGGTTATCTTCTGTCCAGTCTAGCCCTTCTTGGGATAAGTGGATTTTACGGATGTAAGCTTCCTTCATTTGGACCAATTAAATGGCAGTAATAGCTTAGCCAGTGGTTACAGGGATAAGGTGAGCCAGGGAGCTGCTGAGGCTCCCCTGTAGACAGTTGGGCCAGGCACGGAGACAGTGGATGATAATGAATTTACATGAGGAGTCACAAAGTCTAGTACAGAGATCCCTAGATGGCTTAGCTGTGAGGAGAGAGAGTTTATGGAATCCTTCTTCCACGGTAAAATCTTGAAATAATGAATATTTACAGCAACCAAGCAGAAACAGAAAGATATATTATTGCAACAGCAAAAGTAAAAACCCTCTGTTTATGCCACCTTCTTCATCTATAAGTAAGATGTTTGAGAATGTCACTTCCTCTGGCTCTGTAATCTGTAGCGCCTTACTGATGCAGGGTAAAGACAGCACATAACCTGCTCACCACTGCTGTGCAAAAGCAATACGTTTATTTTTTCTTTGGAATTTTGGCCTGATCTGTGCTCGTAGGGGGAAACATCCTGAACAACTAGGTCTAAACCACTACTTGCCTGAACCACTACTGCTAAACAACTAAAAAGTCTCTACAACTAAGTACTGAACAACTACTGTCTAAACAACAATTGTGCCTGAATAACAATTGCCTGAACAACTAATTTTAAGGTAAGGTTTTCCTTTTGGTTTTTATGGTTTATTAGTTGTTTAGAATATATATATATATTAGTTGTTCAGGCAATTGTTATTCAGACACAATAGTTGTTCAGACAGTAGTTTTTCAGTACTTAGTTGTAGAGACTTTTTAGTTGTTTAGCAGTAGTGGTTTAGGCTATAGTTGTTTAGGACCTAGTTGTTCTGTCACATATTCCTCGTAGGTGCCCGCTAGGATGGTTCGGAGCACGCTAGTTTCAGGACACAGCTCAAACTGTGAAAAGAAGTCCCAAAACAAATATGAAAAGGATCACAGGGAAAAAGAAAAGTGTAAAAAGTGCGTGAAAAGGAAGCCACTGGCTTTCCGGGTAGGAGACATGTTGTTGGGAAAAGGGGGTTTCAAGGTTCCTCCAAAAAGCAGTGATCTTCAATGCTTTTAATTCGGGTTTGTAAGGAGTTCCAATGCTTTTGAACCCTCTCTGGCCACAGATTTGCGCGGGTCAGGTCGCTGCTCTCCAACCTATAGGGAACAGGGTCAGACTGGCCTCTAGGGAAATCTGGAAAAGCTAGAAGGTCTGTGGCTATCACTGTGTGTTCGATGGTCTTTCGCCTGTTTGTGGGCCTGTTTTATGGTCTGCTGGGCTGGCTTTTACTGCTGACTTACCTGATATTTCAGCAAGCACAATTGCATGCAGTCTGCCATACCTTACAAAACACCTATACAGTGTGTTTAGCAGTTTAAAAACAGACCCATTTGCAGAATGTGGGCACTTATTTAACTAAGGGATTAGTTAATGGGGCCCATTTTATTTTGGTACCAAACCTATTTTCGGTACCAGTGCAGCCTTGACAGTGAATTACAGAACTTGAGATAAAGACATATACAGTGCACAAACAATGCAACTTAAATGCTCACACTTGTTAATGAACCACTGGCACTACCTTGAGCAAGACGTTCCCTTATTTATGCCATTTCTGAAGGACATCAACTTTATGCAGAGCAATCAAACCCTGTTCTGAAAGAGCAATATGATCCGAAACCCTAGACAAAGTCACCTCTGCACGAGACATGGAATGTAGAGGTGACCTTACCTAGGGCTAATGGTGATCTAATCCAGAGGGGACATAATCCAGCACTCCAGTCTATACTGCTCTTCTCTAGTGGTTAGTTTGTGTAACAATGAGTGCCAGGGCCGTCATCAGGAGAACATAGCAGCTTGAATCATCCATTGCCTCTACTAGCGCTGCCAGTTACAGTACCAACACAACTACTAACCACCACGCTCATACATGTGTGACAACTCCCCGCCTGTCCAGAATGCCCCCCACACCCATACATAAATATCAACCAGGGCATGCTGGCTTCCATGGAATACATCTACACAAACTCCATTGACCTGACACCAGTATCCTCAAACTTATGACGCCATCTTACTTCATTGTCCGTGCCAAACTACTCACAATGGGATTCACAACTGTGCCGGTTCCAGAGCTCAAGAAGTGCAATGAACCTACCACGATGCACTGTTGTGCGATCATGCAGCAGGGTGTTAAACCACACCAAAGGCAATCAATTATTGGTTGTTCCTTTGTCTTTGACTTGGTGTAGTATTCTCCTGCTTTGTGGCTATGTTTTTGCTGTTCACCTACCTCATAAATTACATAGACAAATACAGCTGCAGGTCAACACTTTTGGCACTCACTTCAAGTTGGGAAAAATACAATTGGATTTATACCACAAGCAGTAAATGCTATTACCCCAGGGTGAGGTTATTACCACATGTAGTAAATACCTTCTACCACCAGCTTGCAACATCAAAATGAGGCATACCATGCTGAATCTCTATTTAACACCGCAAATAATGCATCTGTTCACTCCTTTTCCCAATAAATTTTAGCAGCTTTGACCTGCCAAAATCTATCTGGGAAAAACCACGAGGGTGTTATAATTTTTACACAACTCATAATTCCTATTCCTGTGCAGACACGTTTGCACTGGGATCGAATATAGCACTTAACTTGTCATGAGGCCCTATGTGTTTTATCTAGCTTTTTTGCAGAGCTCTAAAGGTGGACTCCCTCCAAATAGCTACTGAATTCTCCATCTAGAGAGTACTTCTCATCCACACAGATGCCCAACTTACTTACTACAGACTGGCCTGAACATCCTCTGTTGACATGCATACCGCCCTGAATGCGTCTGAAGTTTAATCATTTTCCTCTGGTCACAAGTTAAAAATTGCTCTTAATCTTTCCGATAGTCTTGGGTGTGATACCATTAATGATGTCAGTACCATCAGCTAAACCAGCTTGTTTCCAGAGCTCATTTCCACCATGTTGATCTTGGGTATGTTTCAAACGAAGAACATGGAGGAGATTAACAGATAGTCCACTTTTCCTTTGAAATTTCTGCTCACTGTATGACAATCCCAAAACCATCTTGGCTCAAGGAGTGCAAATAAGATATCTCGTACAGTTAGATGAAGGGTACTGTACCTTTTGTTTTGAAGGCAAAATTGCAGAGCTTGCAGACGTATGGCCGGACATCAGTGTGAGTGCGGATATGCTTCTTCAGCATGCTTGGTTTCTTGCAGCGGATTCCACATTCTTCACAGATGTACTTGCCTCGCCCACGACCTCTCACGTATATGTAATCCTCGTTAGATTTGAAGCTGTTGGTAGTAACGATAAAAAAGATACATTTGACTACTTGTTTTACTTAATTGTTCTAATGCATATATAAACACGCCTCTGTGGTAGGCGTTTAGACCCTAAAGAGAACACTTGAACATTCATTCTGCTATGGTCATGCCGAACAGTTATTGCATCTTTACAATTCTATTGTTGTGATAGAAATGTCCCTCGCATGGTGATGCCCTGAGTGCCCCAGCGGTGGTGATATTTGGATCCTTGGTAATGAAGTTTGGTCATGGGTGAACACAGATCATGCATGTGTGGTAATACCTATGCCTGTCTCATGGGCTGCAGTCTACTTAGACCGAGAGGGGCATCTAAAACGTTACCCTAAAGTGGAATAACGTCATAGTCTTTACCTGATGTTAACTAGCACAAGCGTGGTGGTAGCAGCATACTATGTTTATAGTGATCAGTAGACTGAACAGGTCAATTTTACCTGTGTCACAGAGTGGTGCATTCTGGCCTGTCCTGGTAAAATACCACTGCTTTGTGCTTAACTTGACCCTTGGCCTGCACTGGGGAATGTGCAAAAATGTACGTGCACCTCAGAGATGGTACAGTGCATGAGGAATACCATGAGCAGTTGCGTGTGCATGCGAGGATGTATGCATGATTGGGAAATGGTACTGAATAGGAGGAACAGGACAAGCAGTTGCATGTGCGCACAAAAAGGTACGTGTGCCTGAGAGATGGAACAGTGGAGGAGGACTAGCACAGCAGTTGCATGTGAGTGCTAGGATGTGCATGCGGGAAGGTATATAATCGTGACCCAAAGAGGACTGTCACCTTGTTCATGCTGCCTGGGATGCCCCTATGCCAGGTGGGAGCCGTGATGAAGAGAAAGTGCCATCACGCTGTATGTGCTGCAGGGACCCTACCTGTGTGTCAGGAGGAAGGATCTGTGAAGACGAGTGCCATCACCCTGACACCACATAAAGTGGAGAAGACACCATGGGCCATGGCCTGTGAAGAGCGAAAGCAACAACTTCAGCTCCCCGGTCCAGGAGTATTGAAGAGCTGCCCCTGGACCCCATGAGAGGCTTACCGCTTTGCAGGAGTGCCAAGGATGGTGGATGCCGTGTCTGCAGCTTCCGGCCACCTGGACAGCACAGGGTGGCTGAGAGGCATCTGGGGACTCTGAACCACCGCCCCACAAGAGCATGTAAGACTGACAAAAGCGGGCTCCGGTTATATGTGCAGCTTATGCTGTGCCGAGGAGGTTTTTATTTTTACCACCCTGAGCTTTGGAAATTCTCTGAACAGTAGAGGAAGACATGTTGGAAGGGTCGATTATAAGCCAGGAAAAAGTGGGACTGAGGAGGAGGCAGTGGAAAGCCCTTCCCGTAGATAAATTTGCAAGTCTGTTTACAGGTGGGCCTTTTTCATTCCAGCAGACCCTCGCAGAGTGCCCATCTAATGAAGTACTTCTTGTTCGGGATTGTTTTTGGATACTACAAGTTTCCACCACTGTCAGAGGTAGCTGTTCTGCTTATTCAAAGGCCCCTAGTCACATCATCTCACGTTGATGGGTAGTATGTCAAAATTGATTTTCTGCTCATCAGTGATTTACTTCTCTAGGTGTGATGTGTTGAACCGACTTAGGGCTACCATGAACGTTGCTCAGTCTTGGAACGGCAACACTTCAACTACAGAATGTGAGCACTTTCAGCACATCCCAACATCAGTCCGCAAGAGTCCCATTATTTAGCTGAGTTTTCTCACTTTTTCTGCCTTGAGGTGTGGGCACTGGGGTCGATTCCCAGGGCTATGCCCTGTTCACTGCAATATGGGGGAGTTTATTTTTTAAGTAAAGTATTGTGTATAGCTGTTCAAATCTAGAACTAATATGCTTTTCCAGTACCTCCCCACAGGTAATGTACTTAATGTTTAAGGTTCTTTACACAATACCTGGATTGGACGTTTTTGCAGGTTACCTGGGTTGTTCTAATTTTTTGCACAGCGCGTTATTCATTATGTTAGGGACATGTATATGTCTTATTTTACTTTTAGAAGTTCCTGCATCATACTGATGCCAACTTGCTCGCTCCTTTCACAGTCAGGCCTGTGATTGTCTGCCTTAGGGTGGGTATCCCCAAACAAGCAAACGTCCCACAAGGCACCAGGTTAACAATTATACCAAACCAGGAACAATCTTTGGTGTTTACTGTGACAGTTCTTACTAGGCCATCCACGCCCAGGCAGGGTTAGTCAAGGAAGGGGCACCCGTTATCCAACAGGTGACCTACACTGCCAGTTGCCTGCACATCATGCTAACCTCCGCCACTGAATACCGTATGACACAAGGAGGTGATACAAAAAGGTTTAATACACATCATCTGTATGTGTTGTCACATTTTCAGCATGGTGAGGCCTGTGTCAGTTGCACTTCTACAACATAAAAAACACCCTTTCCAATGGTTTTGTGGATATATGAACATGCTTACTTTCTTATGCCCCACCTGTATAGCTTATTTCTAAAACAGGGCACAAGTCGGGGGTACACGTGGGTGGACACGTCCACCTACTAATTTCACAGGGTGGACGCCATCCCCCTGCCAAGAAGTTGGGTCCCAGTAAAATAATTGTCCCGGTGTAATTTGCCAACACCAGGGCATAGCAGCGTCTGCACGTTGTCTATTTTCCCTTCACAGCAGCAATGTGCAGGCAGGAAGGGGGTGGGATTCATGTTTAAAATTCCATTTGGCCCCAAAACAAAGACGGAATTTAATGGGCCATCAGCTCTCCTGCTGTTTCACAGTGATCCTGGCTGGGAGCTACCAGAGCCTCACACAGGTGCCAAAGCAATTTAGAGGAAACAAAGGCACAGGTTATCTTTTCACAAGTACTTAAAAGAAGCTGCGATTTGGAGGCAAGCTTTTGACTTTGTTCAGTTGCTGTGCATATGTATGCACTTTAAGAATGTCTGATGCATTGGTCCGGACGAGTATTTACACACACACACAAATTTAAATTGCACTATTTTTTTTAATGAATTATTTTATAGTGCGACTCATTCCGATTAGGGTGTATGGGTGCTTTACATCACACACACACACACACACAGTAAAATATTAATAAATCATACATGTGTAAATCAATGTGCAGGATGTAATTGGAATTATATTTATATATCGCTTATTACTCCTGACAAGGCATCAATGCACTTCTTATCGAGTTGCACGCTACTGTGAAGTGAGGATTACAATTTGTACGAGTCATATGTCTTTCATAGATGACTGTGCTATATTAGAAGGGTTGTGCTATAAAGAAGGGTAGCAGTTTATGAACTGCAGGTAACACAAGGATCTGTGTTAAAATCCGTAACCCAATTTCCTTTTTACATATAATAAAAATCTGTCATCTGCATTTACAAGGTGTGCTTTGCAGAAAACACATTAACCATCTATGCCACTTTGAATCAAAACTGTGACTAGACAAAACTTTGATCTCTCCAGCAAGTGCATTAACCACCAAGGTTATCTAACCATTACTATTATTCCACAAGATTTACCAGACACACAGAGATCTGTGCAGCAGGTGCCTTAAACCCAATAAGATATTTTAAAATGTAATCCTAGCTATCAATTAAGCCAGATTTAATGTCACTTTCTCCTTGTTGCCAATTTTTTGTAGCAGTTTTTTTTAAAGATATAAATTGACTGTCAGACTACTTTCCACAAAATCAAATTGGCCTCGGAAGCACTGTTTGCTCCTAAGCAACACTCGGGTTGACATACTTTTGCTTTTATTACACGAGAGGGCCCCCTCCCGCTCCTGTTGGATTTTTAACACAGCTCTTGGCAAAGGGTATGATCATGCAACGAGGGAAGTGGTTGTTTTCAGGGGTATCACATCGAGTAGACATTACCAAAATCTCACTGAGGGTTAAGGGAGCTGTTACACCGTCAGAGGGCCAAGACAGACTGTAGCACCCAGGCCAATGCAGACTGTAGCACCCACAGACAGATACTAGAATGAGACGACGGTCATTGCAGCATCACCTGAGAATTTGTAGTTTCAGTCCAGATTTGAGGAATAACAGCAATATGGTACCAATATGGCTAATGATTAGCTCCTCATAGTAGAGGAGATCTTCCATCTTCGTGGCACACAAATATGCAGGGACATGATATTACAAAAAGGACAAGGCTCATTCTGACTACTGCCCTGTCTATATGGTTAGGACCTTGGCACCACACTGAAATATAGCCTGATCAAAAGAGATGCAAGTGAAGGTGCTAAGATATAGTCTTAAAGGGGAGTCCCCGCTGAAACAAAGGAACAAAAAATTAATGTTGGCTGAACATGGATAACTAGATATTTCCTTACCCTCCTTCAAAGATTTTGATTCTTATTGGTTCCATCTGTTTCGATGTCAGCTCTTTGTCTCCAGTACCATCTCCTCTTGATCTTTCTTTTAAGTTGCCCATTGACTTCTTGTCGAGTTTGCTCAAATGGGATGATTCGGGTTTAAGCTTAAGGAACAGCAGTGCAGAAACATTAGATATATCATATTACAACAAGCAAATTCGTTAAGGGGAAGGGAGTAACCACCTTACATGCTTTTCCACCCACCAGACTGAAACTACATTTCTTTGCTAAAGAGAGGAGGAATAGCCAAATCAAAGGACACCAGGGAGGGGAACATTGTTGGCCGAGATGACACTATCCAGTGTCCCCTCAGAAGCTAAATGGGTAGTATTGCCTTATTTAGCAAATTTATTCATCACAGCATTTCCGAGTTAAGCACAATAATTAACCAGAGGCACAAACATATTGATGAGATTTTTGTATATCATTCTCATTGGTTTCAGTATTGTTAGCTTACTCTATTAAGTGACTCCTGCACATAAAAGTACATCTGATACAAAGGGTGGGAGAGTAAACCAGTTCAAAAGATTGAAAATAAAGACTCACCAATATGTCTGTTTGGCAAAGAACTAGTACAAATGCATGACATAATGAGCCAACTCTTTGAATGCAAAGACCACATCTGCAGAACCAAAAGGTGTTTCAGTCTTCATGCCTACTATACTAGTGTAAACAGCTGAGATGCCAAACAAGAGATACCACTCATGCAAACGGTGGGTGGGAACTGCGGCTACTGCATTAAAAATCAGGTACAACAAATACATGTGTGGATGCAGTTTGTATATGCTGATTAAAATGTATCAATGAACTTTCTTTACCTGGCCATACTGTTGTTTCCATGTGCTTGATGATGTTAACTTGCCGGTCCCCGGCCGGTGCATCACTGTCATTGTATAAATTTCAATGGTGTTTCGTTGCTTCGACCTCAGCAGAGCTAGTGTAGTCCTGGTGTTGAGCCCAGATGGATTGAGGTTACTTGGACTAATGCACCAAGAAGTATAGACAGATGACTTGAGTGTTTCCTGCTGGACATGGTTGGGTTTTGTATAATTTAGGAAGCACCAGCTGACAGTTGTAGTGGTGCGGAGGCTGGGGAACTGTAGAATATTTTGTATGTCTAGGGCATCAGTCAGTAGAATAGTTGAGACCACAGCTGTTTCATTCAGGCTGGTATTAGGCGTATTATATGGTGACATGCTGCAAGGAGACTTCTTTACCTTAGGCTGATCATCTTGCTCGAGTTCACATGGCGTTGATGAGGATCTCTGTGGACTCAGGCTCATGTCAGAAGCTGTTTCTTCATCATCAATATCACCTGGAGACATTCTACCCTCAGGCGTGTCACTGAAATCTTCGTCTTGGGACTTTGAATCAGATCTAGAAAGCTTCTCCTGGTTCGATGGGGATGGTTCTGCAGTTTGCAAGCTTGGGGGCAAAACCTCCTGCAAAGGGAATGGAGACAAGGAGAGGGCAGAAGTTATGGTGTCTTTTGATACAGTAGTGCGGCACTGTCGAACCAGCAGAGGCTTAGGAGACCTTAGCAGACCCTTTTTGACATCAGTGTTGGTCAGTTCTACTGCACTAAGTTCTTCAACAATTTGCCCATACATTTTCTCGTCCTTGACTCGTTTCTGTTGTTTGGTTTCTACAAAGAGCTCCAAGCTGCTGGCTGGGGAAAGCATACGTTTACTTCCCCCAAGGGTAGAAGCAGCATCAGTACTTGATGCCAAACACAGTGGGATTGCAGTGTCCAGCCCAAGGGGTAAAGTGCGTGGAACTTTCCATAAAGGATACTCTTCCAATCCGCTATGCTGACCAAACATCTGGGCAATATTGATCCCCATTCCTCGCATAGCTGCAGTTGTTGCCAATGTCCGTTCAGATGTATTTGCAGCCACTTTACAGATCACAATCGATGGGCTGTGGGTCTGAGCATGTGTAGCAAGAATCTGTGAAATACTTGTGTACATGATGCTAGCATAGGATGGCACATGAGTCTGAATTCTAACAGGTACAACAGCTCCTGATAGAGAATGGAGTGTTCCTCCGAGCTGCGGTACTAATGCTGTTTGTAATTGCTGGTCAGCAGTGTTGTCGTTTGATGCACTGGTGCGATCCATTTGTATACTGGCATGGTTATTTCTAACATGTGGCAAAGCTGTTTCTGAAAAACCTTGGTAAGGTTTCTCCTGAGAGGGCGGGTAGTTACCAATTTTCTTCCCACCTTGTTCTTTCATGTGCTCCGGATGATAGCCAGGGTGATGTTCTTTCTGCAGAGAATGCACCGGCGGGTGCTTTCCATAAACCTTTTGCAGCTGTTGTAGCTGATGATGGAAATGCCTTTGTAAAGGGTCTGCACATGATTGCCACAAAACAGGATGTGGAACTGGTAGATGGGCCAAACAGACTGCAGGGTGAGGCAACTGGAACAAAGTGCTGTGCAATGAGGGAAACTGGACTTTATCTTGATGTGCAAACGTGTGTTGCTGCTCGGTTGAGTATCTGCTAGAAATATAAGGTGCTTGCGGCATGAATGTGAGCCTTGTAATGTCCTCACTGGTACTGTATTTGGAGAGATGTGAATAGTATGTTGGGCTGCTACTAGATTGTGCAGGTGGGCCATCAGCCTGCCTTGTGGACTCCTCAGACAAACTGGAATTCTGCAGTCCAGACGAGGTTGAGGAAGAAGAGGAGGAGGAGTGATGCCACGCAAGCTGTGCAGACCGACGACTAGACTGTGTCTGATCCAGCTGCTCTTGCTTAATATATTGTTCCACACCTTGATCAGTCTGAGGACTTTCTGGGGAACCACTAAAAGAAGCTTGGCGGACGAGGAAGCATTTTTTTCTCTCGCGACATGGGGATAACGTTGCAACAGTCACCCCTTGAGATGATGCATGTGTCAGATTGCCGTAATCAAAAGACTTGCTCCGTATTTCTGGGATTTCTGTAGGATAGGGGCAAGGCATCTGTTCTGATGAGCTGCGTCTCATTTCTTTCTGATGGTGGTGACCTGGAACAGAAAGGGAATAGGAGCCAGGTGGCACACTTAAAAACTCCGCCTGCTTCCCAAACTCATCTTGCTTCATTGGAGAAGTAGATTTGATGTTCTCTTCCCGGTCAAAGGACATTGATAAACTAGAACTGTGGGACAGATTGCTCTCTTGGCTAGGGCTACGTGAAAGACTAGCTGTCCCAGCAGATTCAAAGCTAGATTCTCCAGATGAATGCTCAAGGTCTGCAAGGCGTAAACGCTTCTTTTTTGGTGGCAGTTTTTCTGCAGGAAGCTGAGACAGAGTTTCACTTCGCTGTGGCCACTGGAACTCTTCATTTGGTTTTTCTTGTTCCTTAATGGGTGGTTCTGAGATTTTCTCTGGTTTGTCCGGCTCCTCTGTCACTCGGATCTCAGGTACTTGTATGTTATGCTGTCGAACAAGCCTAGGGGGCATGTGGTATGTTGGCTGTTGAGGTGGGGGTGGGTTACCAGCACCTTCTGTGTGCTCAACATTCTGAGTCCAGTCTGGATTCATCGGGGAGTCTGCAATTTCGCTATCACCTGCCTCTGAAGATGAGTAAGGTTTATCTTGCTGGCAGGCAACAAGGTCTGCAGATTCTGATCTTTCAAAAGAGTTTGGCCTGCTCAAAGAGTTTGTATGCTGAATTACAGAAATCACATTTCCCGGCACCTTTTTGTTTCCTGTGTCTACTGTCTTCTCATGGTCTGTGCTGATGAAAGACTCCTCAGGTACAGGACTTGCAGACTGTGGGCGCGGTCTGCAGGTTTCAAATCGCTCTAACTGTCCATGGACTGGTGAATCGACTCCACCAGCACCAAATGCACTTCGCATTGCATCACGGATTTGGGATTTTAAATCGTAATCGGATGATGCTATGCCAGTAGCAGGCACACCGGTTCCGCTGCAGCACAACATGGGAGCATCTTCTTCATCACCAACACTCTTCTCTTTCCTGCGTTTTCTTGTTTCAAACATATTCCCGTATCGGGATGTCAATCCTTGTGATGAAGCAGTCATATCAAACCCGTATTCTCCAGCATGCCTCATGCCACCCAGCCACTGTACTTCCCTGTAACCATGCTTCTGCACTTCAGATTCATCCCATCGTCTGTGGGACCTTCCAGAAGTGTCATAATCATAGACTACCCTTTCACCCATAGCTAGCTTCTTTTCCATGTAGGATGGACCCCTTTCATTAATGGCAGACCTGACAGAGGAAACACTACTTCTGCCTATTCTGCCATAAGGTTCAGAGTCCGAATGTCCTTCCTGTACTGAGGGTAGCTCAAAAGCGGCTTGTCTGCGTAACATTCGCTGAGAGGGTATACCTCCTGCCCCAGGATAAAAAACATCATCAGAACCAGTAATCCTCTCATCAAAGGAATGACTTCCTCTCATTGAAAGTGGGATACTCAAATTGGTTGCTGAAGCAGTAGGCATGGAATTGCTCCGGATGAGCGGCGATGTTTCTGAAGGTGCTTCTAAAAGTGTTGTGGCATTACCCTGGTGACTTTCAGAAAAAAAGACGGCCTCACCTTTGCTGGGTTCCATCGCAGTATGGGATTTGCAAGATTCAACACTGTGGCCACTGGATAAAGAGCTAGATTTGATGGTGTTAAACCTTCCTGGATCAAGTGCACCTTCTCTGCCTGCACTTAGCTGAGAGAGACGTTCTTCCATTGCCTTGACATCTAATGTGGGATTTATAAGTGTTTGTGGCTCCACAGTGCCTTCCTTGGAAATGGTATCACCATCCAGGCTTCCTGTCGTCACAGCAAGTGCAGCTCGTGGACTCAGCCGGCAGTACTTCCCAAAAATAATTTCTTCATAGGACATGGCATTTGTGTTAGGAGGGCTGATTTGCTGCTCTGCACTTTCTGAGCGAGAAAAGTACCCAGAATCGGTGCTACCTTTGCTGTGAGGGCTCAACAGGTTCAGGGACTGCTCAGAATCTTGTCCTTTCTTCTCCTTGTCTGACAATTTTAGTGCAAGTTTCTGTTTTACGGTGTGAGACTCGTCTGTCTTACTAGTCAGCAATGGATTCTGCATAACTTCAGATGCTATGTACGGTGCCCTTTCAAGTGGCAGGTGAATCCCGCTTTTTGGGATGATCAAAATTGGAACCTTCATTGACCCACCTAATTCTTCAGTCGATCCATGAAAGCTGGGATCAAATGCTTCACCAAGCTTGTTAATCATATCTATTGGGATGTGCGGACTGGGGCTCAGTTGCCCAGACCCTTCCACGAACAGTATTCCCTCTTCGTCAGTGTCAGTGCTTTGATCGCCATCAGATGCTATATCTGCTTCCACGTCAATGCATGCCGCCTCCAGGTCTAATCGAGATACAGAGGCATCTGTGAAAGGAACTAGACCTGCTTTGATTGCATGGGCGTGAGACTTCCTGTGCTTGTATAAATTGCTCTTTGTCTTGAAAGAAAACCCACAGGGAATGCAAGGGTATGGCCGTTCACCTGTATGGGATCGAATGTGTTTTTTCAGTACACTCGGTTTGGCACAGGCCCTTGTGCAATATGGACAAATGTATTTACCAGGCTTTTTGGGTTTTTGCTCTCGCTTGTGAGCGTCTTCCAATTGTTCAATAGATTTCTGTGAATATTGGCTGTAGGCTGAGTTAATGCTGGAAAGCTTCTTTCTGGAATACACACCACCCTGGCCATGCACCTGAAAGGGAAAAATGTCCTCTGAGGCACCTGTGGGCAAGTGTCCAGGAAATGGCCAAGCATGTCCTTCAAGGCTCTGATGTGGCTTTGTGCTGTGCACAAACCTCTGGTGCAAGACGTGTTGAGGAAAAGAAAGTGAGTGCCGATAAGAGTAAGAGCTTGGGCGATGATGGACATATTGCTTCTCAAGGGCTTGCTGTGCAGCTTCGATAGGTGGCACAAGTTGCCCTGAACTAAAAACTTGTGCTGGGGCTGTGCTTCCAATTTTCTCAGGATCTATTTGTAACTGCCTCTGTCCCTTTTGATCATCGAAAGTGCTCACTGGATTTACAGGCAAATGTTTCTGTCGCCATCTACTCGTGATTTTAGTCGTTTCTCTAGGCATTGAGGTAGCTTCCTGCCCTATGGCTGTCTCCCCAGTGTTCATCTTGTGACACAAGACAGTAAGTGCTAGTTCACTGGAAAGGTGGGCAGACTCATGGAGTGCGTTTAAGGTGGCGCCTTTTAAAGCTTGGTTGCTCCCATAGTGTCCAAGCCCTGTCAGGCCTGCAGCCTCATCCTTGTCTTTTGAGCTGTCCACACAATAGTCTGTAGGCATTAGATTACTGAGTATAATGATTTCAACATAACTAGTGTACAGTTCTTTTCACTGTAGAAACTCTCACAGTTTGTCATGACTGATTCATTTCTCATTGCATGGAGCTGCTAAGTGCTGAAATGTTGGATGATCCAGAAATGGTCTTGCTGATCAACTACAGCAGGGCACTGTCGTCCCACCAAGAAAAATGAAATTGCCTACAAAGAGAAAGAGAAAAAAGAAATGTCATAAAGACACTGACTTACACATTTTACAAGTTTTACATTTTTCACACAACTTGAAATACGGTACTTGGAGAAATATCAGCAGGCTTCAAATACCATGGCAGAACACTAAAAATGTGAAGCAGCACAGTCCTGTCTAGCATTTTATTAACATTAAATATAGACATTTATTGAAATAAGGTTAGGGATATCTTAGTTAGGAAAACTTTATTGTTCCTATACAAAACCAACAAAAACTACACAAACGTTAGCAATTCTAAAGTTATAGCTACAACTTAAATTTATAATTTATGCACATCTTCAAATTACTATAACTCATGCACCTACATATCCAGTGTCACCTCACTCGCCACACCACATTAATTTTAACTTGCACCTCTACACCATGCAGTGGTTATACCCTTTCATATTACATCACTTATGCCATGTAAAACACTTATGACATCTCAAATTACATAATTTGTCATAACACAGCTCTTGTGTTACCCCTCCAAACTGAACAAGCTGTTGTTTTTCCAGTTATGATCAATGTCCTATTTGCAACTACTAGCCCTAAGTATAAAAGTGATAACTTATTTTTGTCTAAGTCAGCGGAAACAAGTAGGAGAATTATTTTGAGATCTTCAACTATGTCCCACCCAATTACTTCCTCCCCAGTATGCTTCTTACTCCACCCCAAAAAGGTCTCAGCCTGCAGCATCTGTAGGTTTTGTGGACAAAATCTCCTGGTTCTTAAACGCATCTAATGCATTCTGGGTAACTGATTCACATGAAGCGCAATAGTTTTTTGGGAATGAAGTAGATTTGATGCGAGTATTTAAGTTGAATGATACTGAACTGTGTGGCAATAGTTGCTTCTTTCACTCCCATCTCTACTTCTTGTCATTCTTCATCCATCAGTGTCCGCAAATCTCCCCAACAGGATTGTCTGAGGGTGTCAGATATGTCAGGCGTTTCAATCACCCATGAGCGCTGTAACATCAAGACCTCTATTGCTCCAAGTCACCGATCAGTAATTTTACCTCTCATGGCTTGAAGTCAGACGAGGGGGCTCAATGAGGTCTTTGATGTACCTTGTTAGGGTATGCTTGATCTCGGGGGACTTTAAGAATTGACATCTGTGCATATCATAATTTGTTTGGAAATTCTCAAAAGAGCACATAGTTGTTCCTGGCATCATGTTTCCTAGTCTAGCTGTGCCTATGATGTCCTAACCCAGACGCACCATGAAGCCTAGACTTGGACTTGGTTCAGCAGGTTACCCACCCACAAAGTGGTCTCTTTTGAATTTATTATGACAACCAATGCACCCCAGGGTCTTTCGCCACAGACATATCATGGTTGTCATTGCCATAGGAAGGTTTTGTGGGGGTCTATTGTTATACAGGAAATGTAATAGATTCGTATTTCCCATCCTCCATTTCTCTGTCACATAGGTTGGGTCCACTTGATGATCACTAAGCCACTCAATTAGAACAAGTGGGTAGTACAAAATTATGACACTGTCTGCTGAGCTGATTCCACCACAGAACTGAGACTTACAGATTTAACCATTCCAGATCGGTAGGGGTACCTCCTCTCCACAAGGACCTGCAGGCCATAGAGTTAAGCTGGATGAAGAACGTATATGGTATCTCGTCTGGGTAGGTTTAGAGTTGGTAGAAAAGATGAGGTAATGAGCCCATCTTAAAGATGGCAGACCTTCCATCAGAGATATGGATGTGGGAACTGATAAGCCAAATTGCTTTGTAGCTTTTTTTTATCTGGGAGACTGGACTTCAGAGTAAGAGCCCTGACTTTAGGGGTAAAGACACCAAATTATTGGAAACCTTTTGTAGTTATCATATGCCAAAAGCCTACTATAGTTCTCTTTCAGTGGCATACACTGGGAAGACCACGGACCTAGAAAGGTTGACCCTTATGCCACAGTACCTGCCAAAGACATGGAGTATCTGTAGAGCCATAGGACCAACTATTTAGGATGTTGTAGAAACATGAGCAAATCTACATGTAGGGATTCTCCGTCTGCTATGCCATGAGCCAATTATCACCTTTAATATTAATGTTTCAGCCTTTTGCTTCTGTTTCTTGGGCAAACGAACACTGTAAACAATACTGCAGCATACAGCATTTGTTTTACCAAAACTTTGTGTTGTTTTTTTTAACCTGAGCAATAACATGCGCTTGCGCATTGCGATGCAGTATGAAATTATATTGAAATACACCGGCACATCCCATTGGGCACAAACGGCTTAGGTTCCGAGACATCACCCACAACCCGTTCAACCCATACCATAATAGGACCACTACTTTTTCAATTTATAGGTGTGCTTCCCTGGACATCCACATTCTGCATCAACAGGTTCCTCCTGTTTAGCACACTAGTCCATTCCTGCCCTCCATACTACAATGGCGGGGGAAGAGGGGCACCGGATGGTTTCCAGTATTTGGCAATGTCACTTTTGGTGAGCAATGTCCCAAGGCCCCCTAGTGATCGGTCTCCTTTGTGGCCCCCTGTGTCACTCAGGATGCCCAACAAAGCTACTTTCGGTGAAGCTGGGATCAGGTTTCCCAGTACTTCTGTAAGTAAAGCAAATACCTATGTCCAATAGCGTTCTATTACAGGGTATCCCCATACCATGTGCCAAAAGTCCCCTTCACGTTCTGGGCATCCAAAAATAGGTGGGTGCAGGCATTCTGTGAGTTTTCCACAGCCGCTGGGGCATAACCTAGGTATGATGGAGGTATTTAAGTTGAATGAGGTGAAAGTGTGCAGAGATTGCCAGGGTACAAGGTGCTATTCATGCCTTCCTCCAGTCTTCATCGTCCTGGGACCCAGCCACCCCTCCCATCGTACTCATAAGGTCTGGGGAGTGGGTCAACAGTACTCTATAGATCAGGGATATCCCTCCTTTCCACAGTGGATCCATTAACAGATGCACCTCCAGCGGGTCATATTGTGGGGGCTTTAGCAAGCAATTTACACTAGTCCAGCAGGGCATGTCGGAGTTGTACATATTGATATAACTGAGATTTGTGTAAGTTAAATTGAGTCTGGAGGTCCTGGAAAAACTTTATGTGGATGCCTACCCATACGTCCCCCACCTTCAATATTCCTAATTGGTCCCATACCCGGAATCCCACTAATTATGCCACCTACTCCAGCCAGCAGCCCACTCAGAGAGGGGTCTCCAGTGTTACTTGTTGGTCCCACCCAGTCCACCTCAGCGCTGCTTTCTATGATTGAAACGCCAAACTGGTCATCTCCGTAGGCAAACCAGGGACAGCTCCACTCTAAAGAAGTCCAGGCCGCTCAGTGCATTCTCCCTCTGCCCCCCTCACCGAATGTAGGATCTCCCCATCCCTTGTGTAGCCAGTCATTCACCACCAGAATATGGGCAGCCCAATAGTAGAGGCAGAAATCTGCCATGGCAAGTCCGCCATCAAATGTGGACTGCACGTTTTTGCCAAAGGCAATTCAGAGGGCTTGTTTGTCCTTACGAACCTGCATATTTTCACCACTAAAGTATGGAACCAGCAATGTGGAATAAGAAGGGGAAAGTTCGAAAGCACATATATTATGCACAGAAGGATCATCATTTTGACCAGCGCTACTCTGCCCAAGACGTTGAAGGGCAATTTAATCCATCTCTCTGTGTCATCCGGGGTCCTAAGGAGAAGTGGTTGGAGGTTCAGGCTCCAGATTGGCCCTGGTCCAAAGCCATGTGCACCTCCTGATCTTGAAAGCTTAGCTAGCAAATTGGGATATTAGGCTGCTAGGTCTCGTCTCCATTGTTCCCCCGCAGGGGGACAAGGAGGGACTTGGTTCAGTTAAGCCACAGGCTGGAGGCAAATCCGAAGGTCTACAGGATGTGGATAAGGTGGGGGCCTGTCACGTCAGGGCAGACCAGGAACAGGAGCAAGGTGTCAGCATAAAAGGTGAGCCTGTTCTCTATCGCCAGTCCCCTGCCAAACCCCTAGACCCAGCGCACCCATGTTGCAGAGCCTCTATGGCCAAGATGAAAAGAAGTGGGGTATAGGTGGCATCCCAGCCTAGTCCCCCAGTGGATCGGAAACCTGGAGTGCCCGAGGGATTCACCCGCACTTGGGCCTGTGGTTCAGCATACAGGAAACAAATGTATGGTCTGAATCGGGGGCCAAATCCCAGTTAAGCAGAAATGCTCAATCTATGGAGCGAATAAGCATAAGTGCTATGGAGCGCTGCAGGGACTGAAACTGTGTTAAAGCCCTGTGGACCCCTCGGATACAGTGCCGTGTACCGCGATGTGGGATAAAGCTGTATTGGTCCGGATGAACCAGATGGGCCAGTAGGCAGAAGCGTTTTGCCAAAAAGAGTTTTACTTCAGTGTTTGTAAGGTGGATCGGGTAGTAAGAGGCACACCTGTGGGCCAACATGGCTTCAGGAGTACCGCGATTGCCACCTGGACCCTTTCTGGGGGGAAACAACCCTTATTGATAAACTCCAAATACATTTCCATAACATGCAGAAGGACTACTGGACAAGATTTATGCTAATATTCAACCAGGTAACTATCGGGTCCCGGGGTCTTAATACAAATAATATAATATTTACTACTTTTGAAAGGTTTTGAGCATAATCCTCAATTTTTCTTTCAAGTTCTTTTGATTTTAACCTTGGTCTTCATCCTTGTTATATCAGATTGATTAAATGATGGTGTTCAGTGGATGAATAACCAATTTTAACCTCTCTTTTTGTTTTTTGGTGGTGACTTTAAGCATTAAATTTTGTATAGTTGAACTTACCAGTCACTATTACAATAGTCCGGCTGAGAGCCCCCCACATCGGGGTGCCCACTAGGCATTGCAGTGCCGGTCTAGTGAGGAGCATTTCCAGATGATGATGCTAGTCATCCAAAGTGATGCTTGAGGGTTCCAGCTCCGGAGATCACAGGTCTCCCGGTTTGACTATCCTATTTGGAACAGTGTACCTATATTTAATTACAAATAATGTCAGCAAGGGCTTCTGCTTCCTCCTCTAGTGTTACCGGCAGGTCTAAATCATTCCATTTAGAAGTGGCCATTTGCGGCATGGGCATGTTCGCAATCAGCAGGCAGTCACTCTCTTGCTATGGTCCTCTGCCTGAGATCCATAGTACTCCACGAAGGCGAGGCTATCGCAAGGGCCATTGTTACCACCGTTGACAATGCGCAGGACCTTCCTGGACTCTGTATCCTACGTGGCTAATCAATATAGGAGCTTACTTAATTTAGTCTCTCATTCCTAAACCTGTCTAGTGGAGGCCATCCAACATTGACGACCCTGTCCCAGACAGAGCTGGCTCAAGGAGGCCCTATCCAGTGCTACACAATCTGCTTGGTCTGATGACACTGGTTACTGCGTTCAAGTGTGAGACTGGTGGCCTCAAGGTCTGTGATCTGCGTGTACTTCTCCCTGACTCGGATATAAGACAGTGTGATCCCCTTCATGGTGTCTTTGCAAGATGCCAATAATATCCTGGGAGACTCTACTGTCCCCGGTTGATTTCTACGAGTGCCTGTATTTTGCATAGCAGGAATTGGGGGAAATTGGCCTTTGATTAGAAACCATATGTTGAGGCGCCAAAAAGTCTGGATGCCAAAGTGAACTGTGACTGTAGCATGATAAAAAATGCTGTAGGCTGCTGATGCATGGGTGTAGCCCTGGATCCTTCCATTCCAGATTCTCCAGGCGTCACATAGTCCAAGACCATTCACCGAATTGTCCAACCCTTTCCCTGTTCAAGAGCATCTCCCGGAGGGTCAAAGTGAGTTGGAAGGGTCTATGATATCGTTGAAGTCTCCCCCAATGATCGTCGTGCTGTGGCGCAGGTTCAATATAAGTCCTTTAAGGTTCATCCTTGTGGATTTGAACTGTGAGGGGAAAATGTAAGCACTAAGCAAGTTATAGTGGACATCTTCAAGAATCAGATATCTCTTGAAGGTGTCCTGGGAGATTATGGAGACTGCCAGAGAATAGTCTTGTGGAGTAGGATTGCCACCCCTTAGATCCTCTGAATCCTGCATGATAAACTCTGTTGTAGTCATATCTGGCTAGGAAGGTGCCCATAAGATGAGCCTCTTGCAATATCAAGATTGCTGGTGCATGGTGAGGTGCGAACTGCATGGCAGCACCTCCCTTGATACAATATAGGAGGACATTTATGTTCCAAGTCACTACCTTAAAATGCATGTTGGTTGGGGAGTCATGCTGTAGGGTGTTGCAAAGTGTGTAAGTTCCATTTGTGCACCTGATGTGTCTTCCAGACACTGTCTGCAAAGCTGCGGTCGGGACATAATGGATCCAATCTGGGAGTGCAAGATTCCTGAACGTCACCCTGTGCAGCACTAAAACTGAAAGAAACAGACCAAGAAAACAATCCCTTGCCCTCCAACCCCCCCCCCCACTCCATACTTCCCCTCTTATAGATGCATCAGTCGCCCCCAAACTCACAACTCAATTAGAAGTTAGGCAGTAATTCAACCTACCCCACTTTCCCGCTCCCCATGTATGAAAGAATTACATATAGGATACAATGGTGCTGGCATGCATTGATGTAAGTTGTCATGTGGTTCCCGGCTGCACCTGCTTCCCCAGGCAATTTTAGTGTTCACTGCCAGCTGGCGTTAGGGAGTCCCTGGGAGTGTCAGGCTCTGTGGTATCTTTTGGACCTTCGAGTTCTCCTTCATATTCTGATGAGGGTCCCCGGTGCCCCCTCTGCGTTCTCTTGCAGCCCCTCCCCACCAGCCCTGCCTCGCCACCCCAGTACCATAATCCGATTAGTGCAGGAGCGAGCCGTTGTGGAATTTGGTTCAATGTGAGCTGGCACTGCTCTGTTAACCGTCAACATGCCTTTTCCAGGATATCAAAGTAATGTGATTTAGAGGTATGTATCAGGCAAAGTTCTGCTGGATACCGGCTTGAAACAGTGAAATGATTTTGGTTGCTGTTACACTTGGCATGTGTTTTTCCGGATGCTAATCAAAACAAGCATTGGCATAACCAATAGGTCTCGTTTTTGGGACCTTACAAGAGTTTAGCCATGCAGTGCATTACATTGGCAGATGGAACATACCATTGCTGACAGTGTGCAACCACTGGTGACCCCCTAGAAGGGTCACCCAAACATATCAGGAGTGTTCAAACAGTAATAGTGCAATAAGAATAATAGGTAGGCATGAATCATGGGCATAATTGCAATAAGGAGAGATCAATAAAACATTTACATTCATCGTGGAAACCCAATAGAAAACTTTATCAGCAATAAACTTTGTGTTTGTGCTTTCCTTCAAATAGTTGGCATTAGACTGCAATGCTCAGAACATGCCCTAGGGGGCACCACAATAAAAATAGCATTTGGAAGAAACATGGTCATGTAACCATAAAGTCAGCCCCATAGGGCATAATCACATGAAAAGAGAATGGCAGAAAGCAATGCACTGTCACCATAGATTCAGACCCTGGAGGGTGTAGTGCATTATACATTTTCAAGTCTACTAGAATAATATTGCAAACAAGGCCCTTAAAACACAAACTACTCCCAGCTGTAAAACAACAGTTCCAGCCATGAGAGAACTTAAAAAGGCAGTGAATGATGGGAGGGGTTATTATTTTGCCCCCCCCAACCTAGTGTGAGGACCAAGAGATGACCTAGACAGAAAGCACGTGTTGTGCTGAACATTTTCATGACAGTTCCATTGTCTTAGGACCACCACACGGTGAATTATGGGCAAAAATGTTTTGTAAATGGAATGCCCCTCAAAGCATTATGAGTCGAGTTTCCGAGTGCAGCACATATTGTAGTATCTTGACTGTAATGCTCAGAACATCCCTTGAGGACACCACAATAAAAATAGCATTTGGAAGAAGCACGGTCATGTAACTATATAGTCAGACCCTAGAGGACATAACAACATGAAAACAGAATGGCAGAAAATAATGCAGTGTAACCATATATTTATCCCCTAGAGTGTATAGTACCTTACAAATGTTCAGGCCTAATGGGCCTACTGCAATAATATCACAAACAAGGACCTTAAAAACAAACTACTCCCGGGCGTAAAACAAATGTTCCAGCAATGACAGAGCTTAAAAAGACACTGAATGGTGAGAGATTTTATTATTTTGGAGTCCGCCCAATCTAGTGTGGGGACACAGAGATGACCTAGACAGAAAGTGCACGCCGTGCTGGACGTTATGATGGTGGTCCCACTGTTGTAGGACCACCACAGGCCGAGTTATGGGGGGAAAAAAAATTGTGAAAGAAATGGCAAGAAAAGCATTATGGGATGAGTTTCCCAAGTGCAGTGAATATTGTGGTATTGGCTCTCCCGCTGTGACGGGTATGCTGCGTTGAGGATTTCTCTGAGGCTTTAAAATGCTCCAGTTTGTATATTTTTCAACTACTAAACTTGTACGTAAGTGGTACTCCTGTAAAACGCTCCTACGATCGCGCTATATGAAATTTGCCCCCCCAAAAAAATAACCGCAAAGAAACAATGGTATGCCCAAAAACAAGGAAGAGGAAGAAACAACTTACAGCCACGGAGCGCAAAGAGGCAAAAGAAAAAGGTAGTGCATCACACTAAGGTATATCGCCGATTGTGCAATATTTCATGTAACAGGGTCAGTCTCCAAGGTGGTAACAAAACAGTTTCAAGGCGGGACAAACATAAAGCATTTACCTATGAAATCAATGGAATTTTGAAAGGCACGCCAAATAACAAATGAGAGTGATAGGTGAGAGATGGGCGTGGTTAAATCCCAACGAGTAGATTACAGCATGTCGAGAGAGCAGCGCATGTGCTGCAAGGCTCGACTTTAAAAAGTGTTAAATAGCACTTCTCTTCATTACATGGCTCTTCCTAATATTTACATAGCCAGTGTTTACATATCATTGCAGGAACAAAGGGTCCCAAAATTGTAGGAAGGGGATGAGCAAAAGGTAAACAACCTCAATGAATCTTGGTCAAGCAACACAGTTCCTCCTTTGAATGATTTCTATGAAGGCTAGATGCATATCAACTGCAATATTAGCAAGCTGAAAGCAGTAAACTCCATTACTGGTGCAAAATGCTTGCACACTTCTGTGCCTCAACAAAACCAACTGCAAAGCTTGCAATTCCACGTGGGACACAAAAGCCCTTTTATTGTTGAATCTCCATAATGATGATGCATATGAAACTTGAAAACAGCTCTAATAAAGCAAACCGAAAAAAGTGTTTTTTTTGCATTTAGTTACAATTACTTTTCTACCTTTTTTCCCAACCGTCTCATTCTAACAACAATCATGTTGATTATTAATTTCTTTCTTATTTACCATAACAATCTGCATTCTTTTCACTGAAAATTGTGGGGTGGTATGGTACAGCTGACCAGGAAAGTTTACAATGAGAAAATTATTCAATACCTAAATCATAACTTTTGGGGCACAGCTTTGAACATGTTTTGCCAGTCGTGGCTCGCTGCATGGTAAAGGGGTGACGTGAGGTGTGCTGGGGGAGAAGTTGCCGGGGGGACACAAAAACATTTAATTAAAAATAAATAAAAACTTACCTGCTCCGCCGCCACTCCTCTGTGTAGTCAATGGAGACAGGCACAGGCTCCCAGCCTGCCCAGCGGCCAATCCTGATCAGAGCAGCGTTAGGATTGGATGGAGCTCCCAGCCAGGGCGCTCCCTGGCAAACTGGGAGCCTGTGCCTGCTCTCTACAGCCCAGCAACACAGTGCCGGGTTGGAGAGAGCACAGTGCGCATGTGTGTTGACCGGCCCAAGACAGCTGGCCAAACACTCATGTGCACTGAGGGGACTGCACTCACCCACATCATCCCTTATGGCCCCGCCCCTTAAACACTGAAACAATAATATACACACTTTATTATTGTTTCGTTGTTAAAGCATTGCAGCTGCTGCTGCTCACGGGGAGAGGGGTAGGGTGGAGGGGGGACACTCATCCACCATAGTGGAGGAGCCGCAGCTGTGTTTTGTCCCCTAAGCAGTGTATGCCTTGAAAAATGAGTAGGGACAAAGTGCGATAAAATTCCTAACCTATACAGGGCATTACTAACATTTGCATGTCCTGTGCAAGAGTAACATACCAGACTTAGTGTTTTTCATAACTGGCAAACAGTTTCTGGTCACTTAAGAACTATGATCAAAAGTAAGGAAGGTAACATTTCTCTTAATCTTATCCTACATTCAAGCTCTGAGCTGCCCCACAACAAATTAGGCTATCATACTTTACACATAAAGTGAACTGCTAATTACTTTCTCAGAGACAAATTGACAGAGCCTTCCAGTAAAGTCGGAAATCTACTTTGTTAGGTTTCTCTAACGTTTTGAATCGATTTAAAACTTTTTCAGGGATGCACAAGGGCCCTCCTCAAACTCCTAAACGGTGATTGATTTAAACAGAACTCTTCCTCCATACTTACTCTAGAAGGTTTTCCACAAGTCAGAAAATCTGCACACATGGAGAAAATGTGCTTGTACACATAAAATTGTAATGTGTTTTTATCCATAAAGAATATATATCCATCTGCAAAGTATCACTTGCTCTCTTCCCACTGAAAAAATGAAGCAGCTTTTGGACGTTTTCCACGCCACTTAGGACAACCATTTTTGGGAATACTCGGGCTTGAAAACTCCACTGGAAATGTTTGTGAATGCACACACAAAAGCATATTCAATGCCTTTCACAACATACTCCTGTCTAGGAAGACGTATGAAGAAAAGTGTAGACAATTTGCCTGGCGGATGGATTTTCCTAAATCGCAGGTGCTATTTGCAATCGTAAAATTCCCAAATCTCTACTATGGTTAATCAGGATGTATAAATGGATTACAAAAGCATATTTTTACACCTGCTATGTGCGGAATGCAAATTTGTGTATATCGGTCATTCAGTGCACACAAAGGGGCACTACTGAATGTGGCTTAGTAAGTACTGCAGTAGGAGCTCAGGTTTGTGCTGTGGATGTCACTTCTATTTGCTGGTGTTGGCAACCTTTTGTTTAATATTGTGTCTCGTGGAGCAGCCATACAATTTAGACTTCCTATGTAGTTTATTACACATTAATACATTTTCTATGACATTACTTGGTAAATAATCAAGCCTTCTATCATCTTCCAGAGAAACAGATCATCCCAATATGAAATTGTCTGATAAAGGTAAAAAAATAGAGCCATCGTCAAAAGGCATATAACGTGGTGGTTGGTCATTGTCAGTGTATTTTGGGGATGTGGGTGAGGAATGAAGTTCACACACAATGCCGATGATGAAGGGTCTTTCTGATTAGTGGTCTGTGTGGCAGATGTTGTTGTATATGCTCAACAAGGTTTACAATGAGTGATCTACATCATGAGAGGCTATCCAGAGAATGCTTTCCTAGGTGAGACTGATTTCCAGCTTCAAACTGCGGTATAGAATCATATCAAGTATTTTTAACAAGAAAACATACATCAGCCACCCTATCTGCAGCTCTCAGGGCTTGGCAGGCACACCCGTCTTGATCTTTCCTGTGAAAGAGAAAAATTATCTATTGAGTTGAGCCTTGTGCTCAAATAGTTAATTTTAATTACTCAAACTGATGTACTCATTGGACCAACAAATCAGAATTTAGGCCCATTAGTGATGTCAAATAACGAGTCAGTCAACACAGTTCAATGAGCGGACTTAAGCACATGTACAACATGTAGTTTGAACAAAAGCAGAGCTCATGGTTGACAAATATAATATTTATTACATTTGGCTTACCTCTTAGCTGTCTTGGTTTACGCTTCTTACCCCAGGCTTCAGGAACTTTGAAGGCAGTGGCAAGGAAAGAAAGAACTTGGGCCAGATGTACGAAATTCCCGAGTCGCAATTCAGGATGCAGGATGGTGTCCCTGACACCATCTACGACTCGCAAGGGGGTCGCAAAGGCCCACCTCATTAATATTAATGAGATGGGTTGCAATTTGTGACCCCTTTGCGACTCGCAGCACTCACAGGGATGGTGGCCTGCTAGAGACAGCAGACCACCATGTCTGTGACTGCTTTTAAATAAAGCAGTTTGGTTTTTTTTGTAAAGCAGCCCGTTTTCCTTAAAGGAAAACGAGATGCATTACAAAATGAAAAAAGTAAACGTTTTAGTTTAATTTTTTCAGAGCAGGCAGTGGTCCATAGGACCACTGCCTGCTCTGTAAAAATGTTTTCCATGCCATTCACAAAGGGGAAGGGGTCCCATTTTGCGAATGGGTTACCACCAGTGTGACACTGGTGGTAACTGCGATTGCTTTGCGACCGCGTTCGCGGTCACAAAGCAATGCAGCATCGCGCTGCGACTCACAATTAGGAAGGGGAACACCCCTTCCTAATTGCAACTCGCAGTCCCGTTAACCAGGTTACCGACTTGCAAAACGGGGATTGTGCATCGCGATGTGGTTTTTGCACGTCGCAAACAGCGAAATTCGCTGTTTGCGACGTGCAAAAACTTTCCTACACATGGCCCTTGGTTCTAAGCACCCAGTTAACTTTGTGTGGTTTGCAATCCTTGTTCTGACCTTAGTCCCACAGCAGCAAACAGGAGGCTGCTGATGGGCTAAGGGTGAGACAGTGGTCAAACTTGCTAGGTCATTCATGGTCAAAGATTACATGATCTCACTTCTGCTAGCCCTGCATTTTGGGACTCTGTCCGCAGCACTGCTGTTTCATCCAGTTCCGTACAAAAATTGAGTGCTGAATTAAGAAGCAAACTGTTTTCTTACGATTATTTCAACAAAATAGGATCTTATGTTCATGATAGATCATTAAACTGAATTGAGAGAGCATTTTGATCAGATCAACAGTTGTGTTGACTGCGCTAAGATGCACACAGCATTTTAACAAGTGAAATTGTTTCAGTCCTTCGGCAGTGAAAATTGTTGTCTTCCAATCAACCCTGCTGTATCATTTTAATGTAAGCCATCTCTCGGGGTAAAGTTCAGTGATCGAGGTCAATGCACACTGATCAATTTCCCAACTTGTAAGTGTGGTTCATTTGCATTCAAAGGCAGCAGTGGGGTCTGTGAAATACTCAGACAGTTTGACACATATTTCTCAAAAAGAACTCATTTGGGGAAAGTTAATTAATTAATATTTGACCCAGGCTGCAAATTTTCTTAGCAACATTTTGGCAAATACTTCACTGATGTAGAGCAAAATATATCTATATAGGTACACTGTTCCAAAAGAAAAAAGAGAAAAGACAAAAAAACTTTTTAAGTCCTATTCAGCAAGGGCGAGTCTATGCTAGATGTTTTAGGAGAGCCCTCAAGCACCCAATAGGGTGACAGGTATCATCATTGGGCTTACTCCTCGTCAGACCGGTGCTGCAATGTCTGGCGGGCCACCCCGGATTCAGGGTAGCGCTCAACCGTTGTTAAATTGCCAAGAAATGAGGTCTGGGATGACTCTAAAATTGGCTCTGAACCAAAACCATCATTTTAATGAGTCAGAGACAAGGTACAGGCCAAGATTAAAACGGGGGTGTAAAGAGTGTTGATGGAAATAATGTACCACTACACTCTATGGCTAGGGAAGGTAGTTTACCTAATCCTAAATGGTCAACATGTTTCGCGTCTTCGATTGGTCACAAAGTGATCCTATGACGCTTCTTCAGGACCCCCCAAAAAAAAGGAATTGTTATTAAACTACTTCTCCTGTATATCAACAATTAATCAAGTGCTAAAAAGTCACTTACAAGTAGAAGACAAAGTATGTCTAAGTCAGTTGGTCAGTAAGGTCGCCCATCCCATATTAGAGATTGGGCTTCCTAGGTCTGCGCTAGCATCAACCAAGGAGATAGTATTGGTTAGCTCCTCGGTGTTTCGGAAAACCTGCCCCATGCCGCGCACCTGAAGACTGAACCAGAGTTTGTGCCGCAGCCCACTTCCCTGGGTGGCTCTTATTGGCATGACGCATGCCCTGATTCTGTGTTAAGAGCAATAGAAATTATATTTGGAACTGCTACAGCAGTATCAATTAGCAGCCACACTGGCGGTCTGGACGAGAATGGCTAACTGGTGTGGATGTCAAGAAAAAACAATTTATGAGGCAAGAAGCTGTCCACAAAAACACAATAAGATATGTAGGGGATGGTGAGCATACCATGGAGTACCGCTGGACTGAGGAGGTTAATATTCACGACTGTGATTGTTCAATGGCTTGTTCTGATACAACGTGGTGATGCTATTTTCTTATTGATGGTTGATGCCTTGTGATATTAAACTCAATAAAATGTGATTATTAAAAAAATATAAGGCACTATCAGAGGACTATTGGAGGAAAGTTCCATTATTTCAATCTACCATATACCATAATTCAGATAAAAAGTACATATTTTCTTTCATAACTTTGGCCCACCTTAGACCAAAATGTAAGCAAATCCTTTTATCCAAATAGCCGTGGCCTAATGATTCCCCACAAAATATGCTTATTGTGAGAAATCATTGTTTTGTTTTGAGTTTTTAATGCTTAAATCTTCTCTCTAACTAATGTTGCGAATTGTTTCCCTAACCCCAGACCTTTGTTTTTTAATTCCCAAGTAAACTGTGGTCCTCTAGTTCAACACAATGTCATCCTATATCTGATGCACAATTCTACTACAACAGCAAAACTTTTTCCTTGATTATCAGCAGTGAGTTGTCAGTCCATAGATTAATTAACCTTAAGCCTAACACAGTATTTCATTTAATGCGTCTACCTCCCATAATCTAACAAATCAAGGTAATTATTCAATTTTGAGCCCTTTACATTAATAGAAATGAGAAGAGTGTATAAATGAATAAAGGAGAACTGTACTCCGATCGTCTGACAAGTGTGACCAGTCACGGCATTTCAATTCTTATTGATTATACTGTAGTGGAATGTTGGTTATTTAGCTGCTTAATAATGTCCCCGCTGAAGCCTTACAGTTCCTCAAAAAATTGACATTAAAATTCCCATTGATTATTTGAAAATTAGATGTGTATCCATGCAATAATAATCCTAATTGTATGTAATAATATCTTATCTAATAATATCTGTATTATATATAATAATTTCTTAATCTCATTTAAAAGTTCCATAAATTGCACACATTGACTGAAGGGAATGAATAAACCTTTAATAACAGGATTCTAGAGGAACCCTGTTGGGTAGAACAGAATAACTCAACGGCTCATAGATTGGATTCATTATTCGGTGGGTCATTGACTTCAGCCTCAGTTTAATCACAACAATGAGAGTGGATAAGGGATACAAGAACATTTTGATGCAAGACTGGGGGGTGAGGCAGGGCAATGCATGTGCTTCCTCTGTTTTTGTGAATAGAGATCTCAGACAGTTGCTTTGAGCTGCCAACTGCTCCACAATGTTAGAGCAATATTCCACACCTACAAAATTAGCTCCACAAAGCTGACCATTGAAGGCCCTTTAGACCCTTCCTTCTGATCCATTCCTCCATTACTGCTGGGCTTCTCGCTAGCTGAGTGCCAGATAACTTCTACTGAATCAGGAGGAATGTTTAAGCATGTTATACATACACAAGAATAAGGTGTACTTGGCAGGAGACTTCTAATTACTTTCTGAACCTGATTAAAAAAGGGAAAAGTGGTATGTATAAATGTATGCATGAATGTTTCGACTCCCAGATAAGTTTAGCTCGTAAATCCAGTGAACACATGAAAAATGATCACTTGGTGGCAGGCAGCTCATTCCTTTATTATTACCGATATGCCAGGGCTCAGGTTGTCCAAAGGTATTCACATAGAAGTAAAATAATATATACAAAAGTCACTGGAGCGAGTCCTAGGAGATCAAAAGTGAAAACAATTAATTTCACAGGACCAGTCATAATCCATGTGAATGGAGGTAAACCACATCAAGTCTAAAGCTTGCCAGACATAGTTCATGATGCAAAAGTACAAAGTAGATTGCCTCACGGACGTCGCAGGGCACTGTGGACCAATTATATATTTTTTCAGATTCCAATCAAATGCTGGCTGTAGCAACAACTCAACTCGGTATTATTTCAAGCCACCAAACGAAGAAGGCCTAGGAACCTTCATGCTCTGGGACCCAGCAAAGGGCAATTCAGTGAATGCACTGAAAGTGCTGCAAAGTAATTCTGTCTGCTGTCTTCCCTTGAATTTATACAAATCTTGCTTAGCCTTCATTGACATCACCATTTGCATGTCCTTATGTCGAAAATAACATCTATGGGACCGCTGTGAATAACATTTATACCACAGGCTGAAAACTGAGCTTAAAAGTAGTACAGAAAAGAAATTTGCAACATTACCTAAAACACGGAAATAACACTGGAGTTATTTTGAAACAATCTGCATGTAATTCATCCTCGGAGGCACTTCTGCCCCCTGCCCGATGTCCCCTAGCACCTAAAAAATATATTTTTTTTAAAAAGCATGCTCAAGGTGGCACCGACGTCATGAGGTATTTTCACACCATTAATGGATGCTGACTGTACATAGCCTTTAAGAAGAGCTCTCCTGCCACCACCAGTGACTGTGTGAAGACAGACAACACTATGACAAACGATGGCATAGAGTGAGCTGGCAAGTCTGTAGACCAAAGGCCTTTCTTGAGCAGAAAATTAAAATTAAACTTAAACGAGCTCCAGTATGCCTCAGACAACAGGAGTAATATGCCTAAAGTCTATATAGCCGGACAGATTGTTCTACCCTAAAGAAAGCCTCTTCAGTAATCCAATGAATTGCGCTCTACAGGGGCTATTTCTATAACCTAACACGACTGACATTAAGACAAAATCCAATTGCTTTACACCTTGAACAGAGCAACTAACAATCTCAATTTACAGAATATTCGAAGGTGAAGCTCTAGTTTGGATACCACACAGATTAACACACACTGGGGCTGCAGTCAAACAAAATCTGAAGTTATGTTTCTGTTGCGAGAAGGTCGAAGGCTGTCATCAAGCTCTGCTACAAACACAGTAGAGCCTACATACCTCCACTGTTTATGTCTGTGTTATCCAGGCTTATCGCTTCACCCCGATATGTGTCCTATTACCACATGCCTGCCTTCAATTATGAGCAACGAGAATTTGCCTCATTTAAGCACTTGTGCTGAGCTTCTGCAATGTACAGTATGGACAACAAGCCAAGTTGGAAGACAGGTCAATGATATACACATTGAGCGTGGTGATTTCGGTCTAGCTTCAAACATTTGTGTCCTATTCTCATGGAAACCGAGGATGGGCAATGTGACAAGGCTGCAGACGGTCCATACCTAAGTGGCTAGAGAAGGAGACGTAAATGTGTGTATTTTACACCTCCAAAAGACACTGTTTATAACAGCGTTGCTCAGAGGCCTCAGGTGTGCTTTGGTAGCATGAGGCCTGGTGAACTGCACCTGAACCCAACAACGAAAAGTTGTAAGTCTCTGCATTTTAGAGGTATAAGCAGTGTGGAGGTTTATGAATGTATAGTATTGAATAGCATACTGTCAAACATACATAAGTGGTGCATGAATGTTTCTCCCAACCCTAAATGTGTAGAATCGCCACCTTGTAGATGATCCAGGCTAATTCATAATTGTGAGAATTATTTTCGATTCCCTTTTTTCTTCACATAGTGAACATTTTTTTCATGGGGAATCCCCTTTACTGAACACAGACGCCCTCGGAAAACGGGGATTGTTGTGCACTTCAGGACACTTTTTTGCAGGAGTCACTTGAGTGTGAGTTTACAAAAACATACACATGTAATACAGGTAACGACCATGATTGTGAATGGCCACAAGCTGTGACTCAGTGGTTCGTGAAGTCATTTGCATTTGCTTTGCACCTATCACTACAGCTCTAAATGTCAATTATGAATGCTGAAACATTTGCATAGTTTAGGGTCTGATGTTCATGTGAATGACACATCTGTTTACAAAAGAGACCCTGACATTCACTAGTGAGTGTTGCGTGGAGATACTATCTTTTCAAGGCGCAAGTCACACTTGTTCAAGAAAAAACTAGGCGAACTGCACCCTATGTAAATGCAAGGCTTATTATGTTCGGGTTTATTGAATGGTTTTGGATGTATTTGGAACATAACATGTGGGGTCCTTGTTGGATCCAAGGACTTCCACGCCGCCGCGCCAGAAAAAAAGGACGAGCCTTTCTGGGGGGGGTGCTTAAGTAGCTCCCCAACACGAGCGCGGTGGCTGGATCCGGAACAACGTTGCACTCACGTTACCTCCTCACCTAACTTCCGCCCTCTCGCCTCGCGAGGTTCAAGGGCGTAAGTTCCTGGCCAGCAAGACGCACAACTAGTGCAGAGGGCTCAGGCCACGGTGGCCCCGATTCCTAAGGGGCCGCGCTCCCCCATATTGGGGGGGCGCTTTTCCATTTCAAGCCGAAAGGTCTGTATGTTTTTCGTGTGCTTTTAGGAGTGAAAGTTAGGTTCAGTGAGAGGAACCAGTGCTTAAGTGTGCTGGTGGTTGCCACTGGTGTTCACTGGCACTCATTTTTGGGAGCAGGGCATATATATTAGACCTTAGCCTACAGCAAGCAAGAGACACATAGAAAATGGAGAAAGAAGGAGGAAGTGAAAGAAAACAGGGACAGGGTGAAAATATTCTGCAAGGGTGACATATAGACAGGACGTGTTGGGTGTTGGAAGAAAGAAGCATGAGGTGGATTCAGTTCTAGGCTGCCGTGCTATTTATCAGTGCCAGCCTTGAGCTCTTAAAAAAACATAGCCCCCCCCCCGTATTCTTTTTTTTTTTTTTTAAAGTACCTACTTTTGACTAGCCCAATGGGGGTATCGTAGCCCCTTGTTGTCATACCAGCATCTTCACTCTTACTCTGCATTTATGTATTTGTTAATACTGGGAATAAGAACTGTGAGTAACTGAGTAATAAGAAGTCCAAACCAATGCATTTAGAAATACCTATACAGAATTGTCAGCAGTTTGACAGCGTAGATCAGCAAAT
Organism: Pleurodeles waltl; assembly: GCF_031143425.1. Lineage (NCBI taxonomy): Eukaryota > Metazoa > Chordata > Amphibia > Caudata > Salamandridae > Pleurodeles > Pleurodeles waltl. Next base: position 971,155,137 of record NC_090444.1, read on the forward strand.
CACAGTCCACCTGCAAGCAATTGTGTTCAAAGTCATGAATAGTAGCAGTCATTTAGAACAAGCAATAGCCCCGCTCCTGCATTAGGTGGAACTGAGAACGGGCATAGTGGTACATTTCTTTAAGGTGCTCGTCAGGCTCTTAAATGTGAGTCAGTTATGTCTGGAGTAGGAGCTTGAGAAGTATTTGCTGAGAAGAAAATCTTTAACCTGCTCTTTAAAAGCAAGTAAGGATGCTAAGGTCTGAACTTCCGGCGGGACAGAGTTCAATGCTTTGGGTGCACTGCCAGAGAAGGACTGTTTGGAGGAGGTTTTGTCTTAAAAGCTGGAATTCTGAGTATACTACAAAGCTGATGGGAGGCACTGTTAAACCTCATTTCCCGTATCAGGTAGTGTGATTGATCGAGCGGATGTGTTCAAGAACTATGAGGCAAGTTTGAGCATGGATCTACCCTAAACTAGCGGCCCGCTCAAGGAACTCAAGATGGAGATGCTGTGATCAAAGCAGTCGCCCCCTGAGGTCAGAGGAGCTGCTACATGTATGGAGTCTTTCATAGGGATCAGATTAATTTTGGGAATCCCGAACAATACAGCACTCCCATCCTATGATCACTGACAGAATATCGGAAACAAAAATATCCCATGGACATAATATCTTGTCAAACATATTGAGGACCAAAATATTGAGACGGTAAGTGCACATACGTAAGTATAGATTTACTATTCTTAACTCAACATCTGCATACCTTGAAGATACATACATATATCATCAAAGTACATGTATCGGAGTTACATACAGTAAACCTTTGCTTATCTATAGGAACTTACCTTCGCAATATTTTTGCCTTCGATATTTTTGTTTCTGATATTCTGTTTATACCCCCCGTACTCTACTCTAGATTAAGACCATCGCTTGGATGACTAATTTTAGGTATTGTTCAGGTAAGAAGCATTTGATCCTTGGATGAATTTAAGGGTGTAACTAGCTATTCTTGTCAGAGTATTAATATGTTTGTGAAGATCCAGTCTATTGTCCAATTCAAAACAAAGATATTTTGCATTATATGTGATAGGGGATGAGCAGGCAAAAGTGTTTGTGGAGTCGAGCCACTGATGTACTTGCATGTGGCAAAATGAGGTGATTCCTCATGCTGGCAATCAGACAATAGTTGTAGCTAAAGAAAAATCGTGCCTGCCAGCCAACGATCTGACGATGGCTGTGTTTGGGCGAAGATGCGCAGTTAAGCCAGTGGTATTTGCTGGACGTGCTGTATGGAGTGCTCGAAAAGACTCTGCAAAATTACATTTCTTAGGTCTGGTCTAGAGGCAGGCTAAATTGATACCTCAGCCTCATGTTTTTAGGGAAAATCCTAATTAAAATGCATATCTGTTTGGGGAAGCCTTTTAGTCAGCCCTCTCTATTCATTTTATTTTTCCATGTGAACATTTTGCCCCGCTCAACACAGTATTTAGCGTGAGTCTTCCTACTTCAGCCACAACTACTACATTTCTTGCACTGCGAGTGACACCATTTTGCCTGATATATTTAGACGGCTGAAAAGGAGTGCACTTTTTACTTAATTTAATTTTTTAAACATATGTGTCACTTTTAAACTGCATCGGTTTTATTTGTTTATTTTTAAACTTTTGATTTTCAATGCAATTCGATGTGTTTCCAGAAACAAAGAAATGAAAAAATCTATTGTAAGCTTCCAAAAGCCAGACCTACTGGACTTGCCATTGCTTGTTTTATTAACGTTTTTAGGGGCAAGTGCAAAGTGCTTCTTCCCCTTTGTAATCTCTCTTTGGGCTTCTAACCATGCCCATGTCACATCAGTCACTTTCATTGGTTTGTGGGCTTGCCTTGTAAAATCCGCTTCCTTTCATTAGTGAAAGGCATGCATTCGTCATGCCTTTTCCGGTGTTTAGCCCTCCTCAAGCGCACCGACCAACTACTGAAAACATACAGGGCTCGATGTTTTCCATCTGGTTTCTGTACTACTTTTTCTCTTTATTTCACAGCGTGATCTCGCTGGGCAATAGTCAGCGCTTTGCATGACATCGATCCTGTTGCATAGGTAATTGCACTTTTGCCGGTTACATAGATAATTGCACTTTTGCTGGTTACATGGATAATTGCACTTTTGCTGATAGGTTTCACTATGAGCAAACTTTTATTTCCCTTTGTGTGTCTGCTTTGTGCTGATGGCAGCCGTCGGCTCGCTTATGTGAAACTTTTACTTTTAAGTTTAAATGGCAAGAAAAGTCTGGTTAGTTATGTAAAACTGTTTTACTTTAAATGTTCAATTTATGTGGCAAGAAAAGTCCAGTTAGGAGTTTACAATGCTAATAGCTCTAACTTGAGCAAACACAAGACCCATTGCATTGCAAATGCTTGTTTTTGTTGTTGTCATTCAACGGAGGCTGCTTAGACTGGGCACTTGGTTTTTTAGACTACGGCGACACTAGAGGGCAGCATTCTGTCACAGACGAAAGGAATTCACTTCTGCGAGAACAATTACACTTCAGATCCCTCCCTCCTCTCACAGTCCCTGTCAACAGGAGAAGCACAGGTTGGCTGGAGGTTCATGCATACCTCCTAGCAGACTGTAGGAAACAATTCAAAACAATTTCAAGGAAACTTCATGTGCCCCTCCATCTGGGACAGCATTCAAGAGAAAGTCTGGATTCAGACCTTATGCCTGCAGGCCCGCGATGTGCGTTTATTACTGTGAGACTTTGTGCCACATTTTATGCATCCTTGACTGTTCAAACAAATGGGTTGTAATCATAATTAGAACACTGGAATGTTGAGAGCTCCATTTAAGACAATGGATTAGCTTCAGGCTTATAATGGCTGGTATAAGCCTGTAGCTTCAACATTACAGTGCTTGTCTTCCTTTGTCTTCCTTTCTAAATTACAACATTCTACCCTTAGTGGGTGGAATGTTCAGATAGCCTTATAACCCTTCTGCCCCGGACTATACTGATTGCTAAAAGGCCCTCACCCTTGTTATAAGCTGTTGCCTGCGGCTTGGGCCTATAACTCGGGTTCATTGCCTTTCAACAACTGTATAGCCCTTGGCAGCGGGCTATAAGGCCATATTAGAACATTGGAATGTGGGGAGCTCCACTGAAGACAATTGAGAGCTCTGGGCCTCTAATGGGTGGTAGAAGACCGGAGTTCCAACATTCCAATGTTGTTGCTCACATCTGTTGTTGTGAACAAAGGCCTCACGGATCCCGTGGGGTGTTTAAACACCTTGGGCTCTGTGAGGCCTTTGTTTTAGTAATTAGAACATTCTGACCTCTAGGAGCAGATTGTTCTAATAGCCTTATAGCCAGGGCCTCTAGAATTATGTGATTGTGAGTCTGTGGCCATTTTCACATTACTGTAGATTTGCCGCATTTCCCACACAATCCATCACATTATCTGCTGATTTTAACAAAAAAATTGTGTTTCTAGCTCACACAGTTCAATAGTTTCTGTGGCTTACTGCTCTATTGGGGTGTTAAACTGACACTAATGAGGTAAAACGAATGCCCAGACAGTGTTAACAAGTTTACAAATGACTAAATAATTAAGTAGTACTGTCACAAAATGTGACGCATAATGCCGCATTATTTGCCTTTTCTTGCCACATAATTCCAGTGGTCCTGCTTATAGCCCACCGCAGCGGGCTATACTGCCCACTACCTTGTTAAAGGCCTTTGGCTCAGGCCTTTAGCGCTGGAGTGGGCCTTTAATGGCCGGTAAAGCCTGCTATGGCAGGCTATGGCTATATTAGAACATTAGAATTTTGAGTGCTCTGCGAGGACAATGGAGAGGCTCAAAACTAATAATGTCTGTCATAAGCCTTCTAGTCAATGTTCCAATGTTTGTCTTTCTGTTTTTCCCTTTTTTAAATTAAGAACATTCTACCCTCAATGGTTGGGACATCTTAATACCCTACATAATTTCTTCCTTGGGCTATGCCAACTGTTTAAGGTCCTCTCCATCACTACAGGCCCAGGTTGCAAGGCATTTAACATCCAGTATAGACCTAAGCCATGGGCTACATGGTTATATGATTTCCTGCCAAAGTCCTGTGACTTCCTGAAGCCTTGACACTGCGTCTGGACTTCTCAGGTCCAGGTCAGAGATTACCATACAGCTGGAAGATGTTGGTTCGGCCAACAACATAAATAAAAAGCAATGTAAAGTACATTCTAGGCCTAAGTTTGTGCGCACTGTTTGCTTTCTTACACCTCATATGAACTAAGCATGTGTTCAAAATGCTCTGTAGCAGTGCTTAATCTGTGCTTGTTATTTCCGGTGCAGAGCACCAGCACTTATTTATCTGCCTCAAGCAAATACTGCGAGCAAAAGACACATATGGGAAAGAGAAAAACAAAAAAGCTTCACAATTGGAGAAAGCAGAACGATGCAAGAGTGAGATGAAGGGGCAGGGAGGATTAAAGATGCCGAGACGGCTTCAGGATTACGCTGCCTCAGTATTCCATGTTCACACATTTAACTGCAGCAGCTGCGTGTTTAAGAGGTGGGCTTTGGGCACCGGCATGTTTTTATTTACAAATGAAGCACTGCTCTGTAGTAACTGTTGGGCATCACCATCTTCGTTGAGTCAGCCCCCACATTTAAAGTGAGAAAGATGGCTAGTCATTGGCATGCAGGTCAATATATGTCACCTGAGTTGTGCTCCAAACAAACAGTTTCATCTCTGCCCCAGTTGTGAGGGGCCTGGTAAAGGAGCCAGGCACAATGAAGATCCCTGCTCAGTCCTGTACCATCTTTGCCTGCGCTGTTGTCATGCATCATATGCAGGACTGCTGGAACTATGCAATTTTGCAGCAGGGGCAGTTTAGGATGATTATTGGTTTATCACATTCGCTGAATAATCCACAGCCAGGTGCATAATATGCAAATTATTACATGAAAAATGTTTCCAGCTCAAAAGAATCAAAAGTTACAAAGTGCCAATGGTTGTGCCATGCAGTGGCAGACTCTTTGCAAAGCTTAAGTGATCATTTTTCAGTTGCTAAATGCTGTATCCGACCGGTCAGTATTAATGTGTGTTAAAATTACAAAAACAGGAAATGACAGTATTAAACATTTTGCCACATTACGTCCTGTAATTGCCTTTTCTTGCCCTGCTGCATAAATTGATGCTTATTTCTGCATAATCCCAGTGGCCCTGATGTCTTCTTGTATATTATAATATACACAGACCAACTGATGTTAAGTGACAACAATCATTCGACTCAGTGTTTTAATTAATTGCAGCAAGACATAGGACCCACTTTCGTACCTACTTTTCCAGTCTACTATCACAAAGATTTGCAACATTCACATCATTTTTTACTTGTTGGTTTTGAACTCGCCACTGCTTATGCTGGGGGTTTGTTCATAGATTTTTAGAAGTGCTTTCTACTCAGAAAGAGAAGACCTCAACAACCAGTTCGCCCTTGGTTGCATGAGTCTAAAAAACCGAACTGTCCATAATGTTCTATATGTTTATTCTGGGTCATGCGGGGGTGTAATCTCACTCTCTCCTTCATATGCCATTCCACTCCCGCAAGTAATCCCCAAGGAATTATGTTACAATAGAGCCAGCCGCTAAGCTTAGTTCAAATCCCAAAGGCTGCAAATGATATATTCCAGTACACGGTACGCAATAACCAGTGCTTAGTTTGTGCCTCACAATAACCAGTGCTTAATTTGTGTCTGTGGTTTCCGGTGCGGGGCACCAGCACTTATTTTTGAGGACTGGCACTTTGTTTCTGCCTCAAGCATTTACTGCGAAGAAAAGACACATATGGGAAAGATGGAGGAAGAAAAAAAAACAAAAAGCGTCACAATTTTAGAAAGCACAAAGCTGCAAGAGTGAGCCGAAGGGGTAGGCAGTGGCTGTAAATGTATTGAGGAGGCCAGAGATGGATTCAGGATTACGCTGCCTCAGTATTCACGCATTTAATTGCAGCAGCCGCATGATAAAAGGAGGGCTTTGGGCACCGGCACGTTTTTATTTACAAATTAAGCACTGGCAATAACCCTAACGCACTCACTGAGGGGCGATTCGCAGACCCTACTCCAAACTAGCATTACCTGCTGATAACGTGGTAGGCTTACTCCAAAACACTGGAACTCCCTTTACACCATTGATAGAGCAGTGAGGACCACCCAGGTGCACCTCTGAATAAACCAAAGCAACCTTAGGGGGTTATAAATAAGGATCCGATTCCTGAGGGGCAAATGTCTCAGCTGACTTCAACTCTCATTCGGAAGGGGGTGTGGTCCAGCGGCTAAGATGCCAATTTAGTGTTTAAATCCCGTCCCAGCACTTGAATTATCTTTGTGAGATTCTGTGCAAATCACTCGCCCCCCGTCTAATAATGTACACGAAAACGCTCACCTGATGTACACGATCTTGGACAGTTTCCCAACACTCTCCATGGTGCACAGCAATCCGAAGCATTATGGGTCACACTAACTCTTACACACAGACCGTCTCTGACTAGTCCTTCATATTTAGTGGAGAGTAAAAGAGCAGGGGCGTTCTGTAAAGAGCTGTTTCGCACATTAATCACACACATATAGGTGTCACTGGACCCCCGATGATAATACCAGCACCACTTCACTGACTGCCTAGAACCTAACTTCACATAGAGGTGCCATCTTCTCTCACGACTGTCGTCTAGAAATGGTAATCTCCTGGTAACCCTTACAAAGAGGCATGCATAGCAGGGTTAGACGGTGGTCAGGGATACAATCATGCAAGTGCGGAAAACGTGCCTCCTAATTTCACACAAACATGGGCTCCCTTCCTTGAATCTTGGAGATCAAGTAACCAGGGAGGAAAACAAAACAATTTGTTTTGCACAGGTTTCTTTCCACAACCCACTAATGATTCCCTTACAAAAAAAGTGGCATCTTTAATCATTTTGTACTAGATTTAACAATTAAAATTATACTCTCATTGTTACTTTCCATTTTTGTTTACCTGACAATAATAAATGATGACTGTGAAAGGATCATTTCTTTTATCTGACCGAATAAGTCCCTGCAAGGTAGAGGCAGTGTTTAATTTGCAAAATAAAAAGTGCCAGTGCCCAAAGTTGTGTTCAGAAGCCACTATCTGGCGCTATCAAATGTCAGAGTGCTGAATACCAATACTAGGTCTTGATTCCGTCTCATGCACCTTTAATAATTCATCAGACACTCCCTGCCTCATCTCACACCATGTTCTTTTTGATCCATGCTTTTTCTTTTTACCACAGTTGTTCCTTCTTTCTCTTCCTCTTCTTTCACCCTTTTGTGTTTTTCTCTCTCTTGCCCTGGATTCAAATCCTGTTGAGAAAAAGTGCTGGCCCCCAAAAATGAGTACCATTTAGCTCCAACGGCAACCACTGGCTCAAATTAAGCATTAGGTGGAAGGAGAAAACCCTGTCATGATAAAGACGAAGTCTCTCAATATTAAGCATTCACGCTGACTTGTATTTCTTCTACTGAGAATATAATCATTGAATTATTAGCTGATCTCACTTGTTTATACCATATCTTTCCCCCTTTCCAGAACCTAGAATATATATGCAGGGGGTGTCATGAGTGTTTTGTGATGATAAGGAGGAAAAACAGCAACCAGGCCACCAAGGGCCCCAGATGCAAGACTCTCACAAACCAATGTACATCAATGAAAGCTGATCTTAGCACTAACTCCTCTGCTCTGCGCTACTAATTTACGCTTTAGTGCACAACAAAGCTGACATCTGGAGCAAAGCAGGATATTGGACTGGGACAGAAAATAGGCCTGGGCATCAAAATAAAAGCCCAGTATCATCAAATCAAATAATTAAAGATGTTCTGCAAGGCATGGGAAACTGCATACAGTAGTACTTGCCGCAGGCAATGCTCATGGTAAGAGAAATCAAAAGTAAACAAGCATTTACAATGCAATGGGTCTCGCATTTGCTCGAGTTAGAGCTGTTAGCGTTGTAAATTTCTAACTGGAACTTTCTTGCCACACAAACTGAAAATAAAAAGTAAAACAGTTGACATAAGTGAGCCGATTCAAAGCTCCGCCGTGAGCGTGAAGGATAGAGACAAAAGGAAAAAGAAGCTCACTCGCAGTCAAAGTTATGGCCAATTGTGCAATTATCCATGTAACAGTGTTGATGGCCAAGGCGGTAGCAAAACTGCCCTAAGGAGGGACAAACGTGAAGCAGTTACCAACGAAAACAAAGAATTTTTGAAAGGCAAGCCCGTGAACGAGCGATAGTGATGGGCGTGCAGTGAGCGTGTTTAAAAGCCAAGATACATACCAACACATCAGAAAAGCAGCGCAACCTAGCGGCCCACTAGAGGATAAAACAGGCCCACAAACAGCAAAAAACACACACAGCTCAAACTCTGACGTGTCACACTCTGCAGGCCATTAGGTCCCTGGAGCACAGCATAGCTTTTCTATTCCATATGCCTGCTAAACAACAGTGAACAATCTAAATTTTAGTAAACCTACACTCACCTCTGCATTTCTGAACAAACATTACAGTTGGATCCTCAGTGTGAGATGGAGCACCTCTCTATATGTGTTCAACCACTATATCAAAGTTTTAATAATTCCATACACTTAAAACAATCACCAAGGTAAGCAGGTGTGTGTAGGTAAAAATATGTAAACCTATACTTTTGTAGGTATGCTTAACACTTAACATGGTGATGATATGTTGGTATCTGACGTTGTGGAGTCAATATATGTGCAGTTAGATATCATTAAACTTGATATTGTGACATACACTCTCCGCAATATACACAGCCAACCGGATATCGCTTTGTGACATCATTTGGTAGGACAGAGTGACAATCACCTCTTTGTGCCTCATGCCACTTTTGTAACCTCCAAGGAGATGATCATCGGCCTCATCTTAAAAATATGTACCAAAATTCTTTATAACAACAAACAAAAAAGCTGGATGTGTTCCTTTGAGGGGAGCCCAAATTAGGAGCAGCCGTCCAGCATTAGGCCATGTCACCTTGCCTGATGGAGGTGTGACAAACACAAACAAAGCCACTACATCCAATGAGGTTCAATTACTAAATCCCAATGGACAGCACTCACCAGACAGCCCAGATGAACTTCTGTGAAGGCTCATCTGGAAAGAGAAGAGAGATGGTGGACTAATTGACTCAGAATGTGATCCAGGTGGCAGATGAGAAGCAGCCATCTGATGTTGGATATGAGGCTGTGTCCAATTATTGCTAAATATAAATGATTAATTAAAGTGATGTTTGCAATGTGATAACTGCCTTGATCTACTCGGTATACAAACACACATGCACCGATGATGCAGCCTCGTGCTGCATTTGATATGGGTGCGCATCCCTTTCTAGTCTACTAATCTTTGCACCTTGACTTTGTGGACACTATGTCCACATACACACAATCCATATGTGGTTGCAGTCAAACGTTTCTTTATTCTGTTGGCTTCCACTATTAAATCAAGCGTACAAAATTAACAGATAGTACTAAAACTCCCATCCGATCACTCTTAGTAACGATAGATCTCCAAGCATACTTTGTGCATTCACTTGTATCACCGAAAATGTGTATGTGCAAAAATGGAATGGAAAAAGCCACAAAAGGGGTTTGAGCTAGAGTTGTGCAGACGTACTGACATACTGAAGTACCTCTGATAATAACTGTGCTATTTCATCAGTAGATTATTCGCCCACCACACAAGTTCTAGTGCTTTGCATATAGACTTGAGGTTTCATCTACTATCAATCTCAGATCGATTGGCCTTTAAACAACACCATAGAAGAAAACTCTTTACACCTTCTATCGCTCGCTAATCCCATTTACAGAGTTTTTGAGCACAAAGAGGTTCCCTGATTCCATTCCCAAATTCTGTCTAATAAAATCAGTAGGGTCATACTCAATGTCTTTCTTAAAGATCATAACTTGAGAAATTTAGATTCAATCAAATTATGACTCTATTTGTTACAGGAAACACGTGCACGCCTCATTATAAGCTGTGCATCTAAGGCAGAAATTCATCTTTGAAACTATGGTTATGCCTGACATACAGAATTGGCAAAGTAATGACATTTTACCTCTGAAATGCAATTATCTTTCCTAAGCAAGGAAGTAAGTTCGCCTTTACAATACAGTGCTTTGAGATTTTTCAGAAAGTGAATAACTTTTCATCAGAGAAGAGTAGCCATCCTTTTAACTCATAATGTATTTGTTCCAGAAAAATCAAATCAATTTCTTTTTTTTTAATTATAAGGTTTCTTTTCTCTCCTGACATGATTATAGTTTTGATGTTTGTATTGAATTTTTCATGAACCTATGATCCCAAGAAGCAGTATTTAAATTAAACTGCAGGTGCTTCTGTTAACTGTGCTATTTACCTCATTGGGGGCTGGCCAACTGCCTCTGTGGAGATGTGAGTTAATTAGCTCATAAATTTCCACAGTATTGATCTCGGGTTCACTGCCTCACCTTCATTGGATTTTCTCTGATTGTTTTTCTCATCCTATTTATTAATTAATGTATGGAGTAATGGCTGTCGCAGGGTCAATAAATTGCGTGGTAAGAGTGATTCCACAGGTGCAGGACACTGGGGTATTATTGTTTTTTTACAGGATAAAAGTAAATTTCGGATAGAGTGAACATCCAGTCTGTGAGATGGCTTTGTCCCTTCTTTGTCCTTATTAGGTATGACGCTTGAATGTAAAGGTGGCCATCTTAGAATAGTTTTATAGAACTGTATACCATATAAAACCATTTGAAGAAGATTGCCTATGTGTCCACAGGCATACGCAGGCAAGCATGGACATATTGGAATACCTCCTATTATACATTAGCATATCTTTGTCTTTCTAATATGCCTATCAATTTGCCTTATTTTTCTAGTGAAAACATTTTTTTAACACAGAAAAAAAACATTGACAACGCCAATAGTCCTAAAGCCAAAGACAGCCCTATTGCATTTGACAATGCTGTTTTTTAAAAGGCCTGAAGTTGAAAGAATTAAAAAAAACGCTATTTAAATTCCTGGTCAGTAAGGCTACCCAGCGGCCATTGCTATTAGGCAGGCAGATCAAAGAAAATACAACTGTGATGGCTGGAATGCTAGCAAAAGTCTCAGTCACTGGCAGTCACCTGGGTCTCATTCCAGTTCATTGTTTTTCACCCGCTATGCCACTTCAGACAAAATATGTAGGCCGAAACAAGTCCAGGGATGCTTGTGTTCCTTTGGAGGGGACCTTGCCTGGTAGCTCAGGCTGCACTTTTTCTAATGAAGCAGAACCACGTCTGATTTGAGTATTAATGATCGCTCTCTGAATTTGCAATGGTGGGTACAAAATGGCAGATTGGAATGGGTCAGTGGGAGAATTGTCAGTGGCTGAAAACGTTTGAGTTTTTCTAGGAAGATTAAAGGAATCAAATGTATTGAAAGTCCTGCACAGATTTGTATCAATGCCAAGTTATAAACTTCCATCAAAGTTGTGGTAAACATTCCAGTGGTCCACTATTTTGGCTCCAAATCCAGCAAGCTTGGCTTAGCTTCTTCAAGGGTTTGGTCTGGCTCGAAGTAAAGCCTGGAGTTGGAAGCATGTAAAAGTCTTACATGTGCGCTAACTTCACAATTAAAATAACTTTTTTAGCATTAACTTCATGAACCACTTTGATTATGATCAACAACTGTCTCAATTCTGTAAAGAGAACTCCAAGTCTAAGAGCACATTGAGACTGTGCAAATGGTGAGAATGAAACACACAAATGCACTTAACATAATATGACATCTCAGGGTCTCAAAAGGTACAACGTTCTGGATGGTAGGCAGTATGAGCACTGCAGGGCAGGGGCTCACAGGGTTCCTGCTCATGTTCCCCACCAACCAGATCTTCTTGGGAATCCTCTGTTTCATCAGACTGCAGTCGCCCAAAATAGTCACCTGTGCATGCAGATATAGCCAAAAGGAGCAACAAGTATATTTTGTGTTGTGTTTGTGGATGCAGACTGTCTTAGACACTGCTGCAATGTACAACGCTCGTGCCATCATTACCCAGAAGAAAGGCTGAATTTTCAAAAGTAAGAGACTGAACCACCGTAGTCAAACTGAAAATCACCATTAGCCTAGTGCCAGATTGGGACTTCAGAACTTTCTCCACCTCAATAGCCTGTGACACTCCTGGCTGTAGTAAAGTAGATGAATGTTGGGTGGCTGAGCCACCTACGCACTGAGCAGCCACCAGCGTGACTACCTAAATCACAGGCTGCTGAAAAGGGGTGTGCACACGACACACCAGAGCTTCTGATCTGTAGACTGCATACTTCACGTGCCACACTCGGGCTGGGATCGGTCTGCTTGCTACCCTATTATCCTAAGATTAGGGCCTTTTGCTTATTGAAAACATTTGACTGCACCATGTCTAGTGGTTCCTCTCTCCCACCCTTTACTTTCCCACCTCCCAGGTCTGACTGCGTGGGCGTTCGTGCTGCATAGTTTATTAGGAGCTTTGCCCATACATTACAGCGTTTTTTGTAAACACCTTTAAGAAGTAGGCACGACAACACCTTGATTGGGTGATAAGAGCAAAACAAATGCAAGATCAGTTCACATTTGAAAAAAAACTGTATTTTATCTATGTTGATTAAATTTTGCACTTTTCTGAACCTAAAAAATAGCAGCATTTGGAAAATGTAACAGATGTGCCCTGACGTCAGAACATGCCTGTAATAGGAAATTGAATGGTGGTAGATTGTAAGGGATCCGTGCTGTCCCATATACCATACGAATGCACGGCTGAATAGTTTCCCTAGGAGAATGATAAAAAAAGGCTCGTAGAGTGACCCACAGGGAAAGACACAAGGCTCAGTCAGTTTGGGGTAATGCAGGTTACTGGTAAGTAATGACAGGATTTCCTTTTCATCCCCGTTTCTTATTCCAGCCATTACATTTTTTAGGAAAGTTCTAGTAAATTTACTGATCGGGTCTGCTGAACCAATATCCCAAAGAGAAAGAAGCAACATAAATTAAAGGGTGCCACATATAGTTATTTTATCACAGGGCCTGGAAACTTAACACATTGCCTTGGATCAAAAATCCTTCTTCTTGGATTCTTCACAATGCATTCTGTAGTGTTGCACAAATGTAGACAGTGTCGCCCAAGTAGGGGCACAAATCTCGACCAGAGACTTCCATGCCCTCTGCCAACTCTGTATGATACAGTCAAGCCCCTGGCTGGGTATCCCTGAATGCCAGATAGCACAAATACCTATGCACAAAATTAAGCCATCCTGACCCAATGATGCTGTGTCAGAGTTGAACATGGAATTTGTATGTGGGTAGCACCAGGGTGAACAAAAAGACTCTAGGACAAAAGGGTGTGTCAACTAAACGAAAGGATCAGAATAATCGAGCTAGAAAATCAATCTCTCCTCTAAGTTAGCAGGAACTGGAGACACCGAGGGCCGGACTAGCCAGTCTGCCACTCTGACGTTCCCCATGTAGGCGAATGGTTGAAGGCTGCATTCAGAGCAGGATGGACTGCACCTGCGGCCTTATTCTAATCATGGTCTCATGCAGAGCTGGGTTGATTTTGCATTTTTTACAGAGCTGATGTTGATTTCCAGTTCAGCCTTAGAGACACCTAAATAAAATAAACTGCTTCATGGCCGAGGAAGCCAATGTCAGCATCACTCAGTCTCAACATAGCCTCTGGAATAAAGCCACAGAACAAAAGTACAACTCTAGCAACCTCCTAGTTAAAGTGAAAGTGACATTGAAGAAGGATCTGAAAGTCTACGACTAAAATGTAGGCATACGAGTGTGAAGATCCCCAGTTGAGGTGGAGATGTACGGCCCAAAAACATAGGCGAGGCGGAGACCTCCACATGCAGGTAAGTCATGCAGTGCTACTAACCTTACTACAAAGTACAGTTTGCGACTGAACACCATAACCTCTTGATCTATTGATTCGAGTTTACAGAGCACAGCGGATCTGGGGAAGAAGAGGATAATGAAGAGTACGACAGTTCAGATATTGCTATTCTTCTTGAAGAAGCCTTCCATTTTACTTTTACCAACAGCAGTAAATTTGTCACCACCTCAATCACCAGGCACTGCTTCGTGGGCTATGAGAAAAGTCAGACCTGATCATGGCAGTGAATCACAGATACACGGTCACCATTCTGTCTGAATGGTTCCTTCTACTCCTCCATTTCTCCCAGGAGTCTCACTTGTGAGAAACAACTTCTCTTTATGTTTCACAGCAGGTCTGGAGCCGCACAGCACCTGTGATCCTGGTTCAAGCCCAGCCTCAATGCTGCTGAAAAGCTCCCCCATGATTCAGGACATCAGAGTACCTCCCAGACAGTCCTGTTGCCAGGAAACTGCTTTGTTATAGATTGTGATTATTTGGTTAAAATATAAGTGTCAGGCCCAAGGCCTTCCACTGCAGTTGGAGTCTCCAATAGCTTCTGCCACTGCTATCAAATGCCAGTGCCAGCATTAACTACTAGTCATCACACTTCAACAAGTCTCACATTTTGGACAATTCCAGGTCAATGACAATCATTAGGGAAGGCCTGGAAGTGTTAGATCTATGTATATTTTTTAGTTTATTGTGTTCGTTGCTCAAAAATAGAGAGTACCAACTTCTGCTGTACTATCATAAATACGTGCAGGGGACAATGCATCCTGTATCTCTCTACTCCCACTCTAGAAGTAGAAGTGCATTCTACTTCTTTGATAGACTGTGTGTGTGTGTGTATATATCTATCTATCTATCTATCTATCTATCTATCTATCTATCTATCTATCTATCTATCTATCTATCTATCTTTATATATATATATATATATATAAAATATATATTTGCACTGACCAGCCACGGAGAGCAGCGGAAATCCAGCCAGCACACACTGACCCTGTGTCAACATCTAGCAGTCGCGCAAACTATGGCGGAAATCATGCCAAAGCAGTAGCCCTTTAGTGACTGGCTGAGCTGCCTTGACCACCGCAGGCTGTGCAGCCATGAGACCAATGCTCTGCCAGAACCTTAGGATGCTCTTGGATGTAAATAATATATTTTGCTGCCAGCATAGCTGCAACATTGGCTATTTACAGACACATTTCTTTGTTCCATTTTTCATCTGGCACTGCATTCTGGGGAACAGCCACCTAAGGCCGTACAGTGTAGGATAACCTTTTGCATTCTTAGCCGTTCACCTTGCTAAGCTCAGCACACCCGAGGGAGAAGCAGGGGTCGGGTTTGTTCAAAGAAGCTTGGATTAAGGAGGTCAAACAAGCACCTAAATGTGTGACTTGTATACAGGGGCACTGGAATAATGTGAATCTGTGACCGCAGCAATTTCACATAATTATCCATACACTGCACTTGACAAATAATCCACCATCTAGTGCATACTTGCATATTTATACACAAAATGGTTATATGTCAACCAGATGATAAGTACCTTATAGAAAGTGGCACACACGGGGCTGTGCGGTGGTAAGCCCTTCGGATAGGCTAACTGCTGACCTAGATGCTGACTGCTGTATTCAAGTGTTACACTGGTATTTATGAGGTGAAACACGCCCAGGATCTAACATTGTGAACTAAAATGACAAAATAGCGAGAAAATACTGCCCCCTTATACCGCATAACGTGCGTAGTATTGCTGTATAGTTTAGTCAGACTCGGGCATTAATTAGTTCTCAGTCCTCATATAATTCCAGTGGTCGGCCTAAACGGCTCGGGTGTTACATTCTAACTCGCCAGGTAGGCTGCCCGATTTTGGCTACCGGGCCCGTTTTGGCTCTACCTCCATGGGACAGGAGTTTTTTTTTTTTTTTAACTTTTTTTTTTCTGTATATTGAGGGAAAAAGTGACAGCGACGGGTCACCGAGGAAGCCGGGCTCGCTTTAAACCAGTAATGACTGGGGCGAGGGAGGGAGGTGAAGAGGTGATGGCGGCGACTGAGAGAGGATGTGCAGCCTCAGTGAAGTCATGACTCAGCAAAATGACTTAAAAGGCTGCCAGCCGCAGTAAGCCGACACCACACCTGAGAGACAGCCCCGGCTTGTCTGTATTGTATTAACTCTCATTAGCCTGTCTCCTCTGTCACCACCGGTCTTGCAGCACTCATAAAAATGTTACTGATTAATACTGTGTAGGCTAATAAACCGGATAGATTCTGTGACGCACACCTCGTCCTGTTTGATCACCGCACTCTGATGCCACCCGCCAGGAGAGTGTTCCACAGTTATCAACCCTGACTTGTCTATCTTCATGCTACGGTTTTGCATCGATGTGAGTGCGCCAAGAAATTAACGGGGAGAGCGAAGCCAGAGCAAAACCGAGCCTTGAAAATCTTTGACAAATACATCATGTAGAAATTGGGAAAATAATAAAATAGAGTGTCTTCAAAATTCAAAAAGTGTATCTCTTTAATATGCAGAAGCGTTTCATCTGAGTACATCAGTGTATCACTGCATTAGTTAAAAGTGAGAGTTTTCAAACCTGAACTGAGAAACGTTCCAGCCCCCTCACTGATGATAGTGTTATTAGTAAACTAAGAGGCAAGTCAGCTGTCACGTGCACGCTATACCTGGCCTACTTTCGGATTACACAAGTAGCGACATCACAGAGTACTAAATCAAACACAAGAGAGATTTTTGTACAGCCACATCCTGAACTCAAAAATGAAGGTGCTCTTATATGTGATAATGAGCAAGGAGGAGGCTTAGTGCAAAAAGTATCTGGCAAAATTCACACAATTTGGTCAAGCAGGGAAGCTAGGATTGAGACCATATTTACTAGTTTCATGCTATGAAATTCAGCCACTGAAGGGAATTCTCCTTTTCACATCAAAGGCTACTGCTTTGTCCTTAATTCTTAAAGGATGGGATTAAAGTGTGGATGAAAGGCAGAATCCGCATTTTATTTTTGGTAGTTTTGCATAGTGTGAACCTTGACTAAAGATATGTGAGCACTACACAACAGACAGTTACACATTTCTTTTTGGCACAGGGAGATTTGCTGCGATTCACAGGATACTGAGCACAGGCAGGGATTCACAACTGGTGCCTCATATTACATTGTGTGCAGCTGTAGCCACTAGGCCACATCGCCTCTGTGAAAGCTCGGCTTGTTTTGAGCCTGAGGTTCCACGAGAACCTCGAGATAGGCCAGAGCTAGGCATCTGACACCCAGAATTCACTTTCTGTATATTTTATTCTGATTTGCCTCTCTTAAAAAACCTACAGTGCTCACCCCTTTGAATGGGGAGTTTGATACTTTAACATATTTTGGTAGAAACAGCTGTCCTAAAGTCCTATTTAGGTATAGTGTTAGCCAAGGCCTTGTATAATATATTTACTTATGGGACTTTCAGTCTGAACCCTTCATCCATTGATCTATTTTTTGTTTCATTCAAATGTTCCTTCCGCTCTCTATGGCATACAGCATGGGGCAGTGGGTCAGCCAACATCAGCAGTTGCCTAAATTCATTATGAGTAGTGGCATTCTGCCCTTTCAAAAGAAGCACATCCAAACACAAAGTAGTTCCCTTAAGTGCTAGTAACTACTATGGCAATATGTCTTTTTTACACCATTTTTTACTTCAGTCAATCCTTTTTAATACTGATTAGGCCCTGACACAGTCCCCAACAATAATGTTTTGCAAAAGCCATGATAAAACAAAAGAACATATGACAAAGAAAAAAGGCTGCTGGCCATTGCCAGACCTACTGACTTTACCAACGCTTGTTTTGTGAAATCCTGCTAAGGACAGCTTCAGTTGTCATTACGAGAAAGCAGTGCATACAATACAAAAAAGAGTGGGTTTTGGGTCAATCCCTTTGCTCATATTTGGGTGGCTATTGTGACCATCTCAATTTTCAGCTTTTTATTGAATGGCTTACCTATTTTTATGTCTATCCTATTTCTGCATTATTTTCCAATTACACTCACTTTTGATTGGCTGAGCTACAGCCTCCCCTGAAGATGTCATAAAACTCTTTCTCACTTAGCACTCTATGTGAGGAAATATCCTGCTCTTTCTCTAGCTCCCCAACCTGTCCTACCACAACCCACTCCTCCCAACCTTCCTCCGAGTACTGCGTTCTCTCTCTGCTCTATTTCTGTACTTTACTGCCTCTCTTCCCCCCCCCTACCTCTCTCTAACCTCCCGCTGGATCGAGGAAGGCCTTATGCCCCACAGGGATCTCCCCATAGATGAGGCTAAGATGTGTTTGATTCCTTCTCAGTGCCGGATTGCTGGTTTGGTGATTTCCTGTACAACATCATGCAGACCTTTCTAGTACTTCTTGTGGCATTTTCCTGGAGTCTTCTATTCTTCAGTAGCACCTCTTCAGCTGCCCCTTTCCTGCCACCCGTCTCTCACTCCATGCTCCAGTTGCTATTGACTTTTCCGATGCCAGATACTTGTAAAATGCTCCAGCAATAGCTAAGGATTGTATGACTTTACTATGCCTGTTTACCATGCATCCCTTTACCAACAGCCTTTGCCATGCATGCCTTTCATAGGCAGATCAGATACCTTTATCACACATGGTATGTGCCGTTTACCGTATTTGTGAGTGCTTTTTGTTTTTCTGCACCTTGCCTCCTTGCGCTCTTGCCCCCATTTGTGCATTCCGCTTGTGCATTGTGCCATTTATCGTATTTGTGACTGTATTCCGTATTTTGTGATTTGCCTTTTGTGCCTTGTGCTTTTTCTTCAAATTTGTGCCTTTTTCTGCTTTTTTGCCCCTTGGGCGCTCCCCCTTGCCGCTTTCCCCTGCTGCTGCCTCCCTGCGGCCCCGCCCCCTCGCACCCCCATTCGCCGCTCCCTCCTGCCTCCCAGCTGCTCCTCCCTCCCACCTCCCTTCTTAATGGCTGGCGCTGCGCGTCGAGGGTGAGCGACCTCTGACCTGCTTTTGGTCAAGAGCTCGTCCCCCACGTCCGCAGCACCACCTTGCTGTCTCGTGTCCCTGACCCCCGCCCACGCTGCTGCTAGCGTGTTCGAGGCCCTCCTCCACCCGCAGGCATCCTCCTGCGCCTCATCCCTGGTGTCTAGTGGGCTTCTGGTAAGCGTCGCTAGAACCGTGTGCACCGTGCCGTTTTCGCCGTATCTGGGAGTGTATTTAGTTTTTCTGCGCCTTGCCTCCTTGCGCTCTTGCCCCCATTTGTGCCTTTTTCAGATTGCTGTATTCCGCTTGTGCATTGTGCCGTTTACCGTATTTGTGAGTGCTTTTTGTTTTTCTGCGCCTTGCCTCCTTGCGCTCTTGCCCCCATTTGTGCATTCCGCTTGTGCATTGTGCCATTTATCGTATTTGTGACTGTATTCCGTATTTTGTGATTTGCCTTTTGTGCCTTGTGCTTTTTCTTCAAATTTGTGCCTTTTTCTGCTTTTTCGCCCCTTGGGCACTCCCCCTTGCCGCTTTCCCCTGCCGCTGCCTCCTTGCGGCCCAGCCTCCCTCGCGCCCCCATTTGCCGCTCCCTCCCACCTCCCGCCTCCCAGCTGCTCCTCCCTCCCCCCTCCCTTCTTAATGGCTGGCGCTGCATGTCTGCGCCGCTGGCGCGCCGGAGGCGCGCCAGAGGCAAGCACGTCTGCGCCCGTCCGCGCCCAGCGCCACCCCCCCTGGCCCACTTGCCCCCCACACCTCCAGACGTCGCTACTCGGCCAGCGAACTCATCGCCCTCAACCCCGGCCTCTCCACGGCTTGCTACCAGGCCACACCGAAGCACACCAAAGGCCCCTTCTCCTGCCGCGCCTGCAACTTCACCTGCAACAGAACAAGGAAGCCTGCAAGAACCAACACCAACCACCTCCACTGCATACTCCTCAACACACGCTCCGCACGAAAGCACGCCATCGAGCTCTGGGACCTACTCGACTCCACCGCCCCAGACGTAGACTTCCTGACTGAAGCCTGGTGGAACGATTCCCCAACCCCTGACATCGCCATAGCCATCCCTGACGGCTACAAGATCACCAGAAGAGATCGCACCAACGGAATCGGAGGAGGAATAGCCATCGCCCACAAATCCACCCTCAAAATCCACACCCACACGGACGACACCCTCAAAACAGCTGAACACCTACACTTCCGGAACCACACTGACCCCAACACCACCCTCAGGGGAACACTCATCTACCGACCACCAGGACCACGAGCCCCCTTCAGCGACACCATCGCCGACCTCACGAGCACCCACGCCCTCGCCTCTACGGACTACATCCTCCTTGGAGACCTCAATTTCCACCTGGAGAACAACAATGACGTCAACACCACATCTCTGACTGACAACCTCGCCAACCTTGGACTCAGACAACTGGTCAACACACCCACCCACATCGCCGGACACACGCTCAATCCTATCTTCTCCGCAAGCAAACACGTCACCTTCAGCCACACCACCGAACTCCACTGGACCGACCACTACTGCGTCCACTTTACTTTCAAGAAACACACCGAACACCACCGCACCCCATTACCTCCTCACCGCCGCTGGAGCAAAGTCACCGAAGACCAACTGACCAGCACCCTCATCCAGGACCCGCCTACCGACCCGGACACTGCCGCCATCAACCTACATCGGTGGATCCTCGACTGCGCTAACACCCTCGCACCCCTCAAGAAGCCCTCCGCCAACCAAGAAAAGAAAAAAGCAGCCTGGTTCACCGACGAACTCATCACCTCCAAACGCACCTGCCAGAAACTAAAAAAGAAATGGCTCCTCGAACACACACCAGCCAGCCTGACAACCCACAAGGAAGCCACCCGCAAGCACCACCAACTAATCCGACTCGCCAAACGTTCCCACTTGACTGAACGCCTAAACAACAACGCACACGACAGCAAAGAACTCTTCTGCATCGTGAAAGAGCTCTCCAACCCTAGCACCAACATCAACGACATCCCACCATCCCAAGAACTCTGCGACGCCCTGTCCACCTTCTTCTTCCAGAAGATCGCCGACATCCACGACAGCTTTAACACCACGCCTCCGCCTGACCACACCCCCGATAACTTCACCTACGCCAACCGCCTCACCGCCTGGACCCACGTAGACGACGCCGAAACCTGCAAGACCATGAACTCCATCCACTCAGGATTCCCTTCAGATCCCTGCCCACACCACATCTACAACAAAGCCGACTCCACCATCGCCCCCCAACTTCGAAAGGTCATCAACTTATCCTTCGAAACCGCAACTTTCCCGGACAGCTGGAAGCACGCCGAAATCCACGCCCTCCTCAAGAAACCCAAGGCTGACCCCAACGACCTCAAAAACTTCCACCCGATCTCCCTCCTCCCCTTCCCGGCGAAGGTCATCGAGAAGATCGTCAACGCCCAGCTCACCCACCACCTCGAGGATAACT
Source organism: Pleurodeles waltl (assembly GCF_031143425.1). Taxonomy (NCBI): domain Eukaryota; kingdom Metazoa; phylum Chordata; class Amphibia; order Caudata; family Salamandridae; genus Pleurodeles; species Pleurodeles waltl. Next base: position 971,176,538 of record NC_090444.1, read on the forward strand.
CCATCCTGGACCCCTCCCAATCCGGTTTCAGACGCAACCACAGCACCGAAACTGCGCTCCTCGCCGCCACAGATGACATCAGACTACAAATGGACAACGGCGAAACATCTGCCCTCATCCTCCTGGATCTTTCCGCTGCCTTCGACACAGTCTGCCACCGCACCCTACTAACACGCCTCCACGAACCTGGAATACAAGAAAAAGCCCTCAACTGGATCTCCTCATTCCTCTCCGGCAGAACCCAGAGAGTCCGACTCTCACCCTTCCGCTCCAAAGCCACCAACATCATCTGCGGCGTACCCCAAGGCTCCTCTCTGAGCCCAACGCTGTTCATCGTCTACATGGCCGCCCTCGCACAACTGGCCCATCAGCACAACCTCACCATTCTCTCCTACGCCGATGATACCCAGCTCATCCTCTCCCTCACCAAAGACCCTCACACCGCCAAAGCCAACCTCCACGAGGGATTGAAGTCCATCTCCGAGTGGATGAGAAATAGCCGCCTGAAATTGAACTCCGACAAAACGGAGGTCCTCATCCTCGGACGCAGCCCCTCGGCCTGGGACGACTCCTGGTGGCCCACCGCGCTGGGACCCCCTCCAACGCCAGCCAACCACGCACGCAACCTCGGCTTCGTCCTCGACTCCGCCCTCACCATGTCCAAACAGGTCAACGCAGTTTCCTCCTCCTGCTACAACACCCTCTGCATGCTCCGCAGAATCTACAAATGGATCCCAACGGAAACCAGAAAAACAGTGACCCAGGCCCTCGTCAGTAGCCGACTGGCTATCACGCATTCCTTTATTGGTGCGACTGGTAGCAGGGAAACTTTCATAGGGGCTACCACTTTGTCGAGTTGGGCTCTTTCCGCTCCTGTAGCAGGTTCTAGGGGCCCAGCCATGTGATCCTTGGAGTCACTGGAGTTATTAAAGCTGGGAAATCAAGTTTTTCCAAAGTCAGTAGCCACGGGCAGGGTCCCAGCTCACTAGCCCAAAAGTGCAGCAGCTGCAGTCCTCTCCGTGATTCAGCCTCTCTTTGCTCAATCAAAGGCCAGCAGGCCAAGTTCTCTTCAGTCCTCTCTTCTCCAAATGTGAACTGCAGTTAAAGGGTGTGAGGGGTGCCCATTTTGTCCCAGAAACATGCCCCAAGGAGACCACGTGGTCACTAACTAATGGGCTACTGGGTCCCCTCCTCTCTAGTGACAAAGTTACTGTGATATGTGGCACCTGGCTATCCCAGAGTCTCCATTTTTGCTCCTTCCAAAATGGCATGACCCTTCCTTGGTCGTGAGGAACGACATAGCCCACCCTCTGGGTTTGGTTACCACTAGGCTATACGCCCCAGGGGCAATCCGGTTCTAGCCCTGGTTTCCCCCTCTTGGCCCGGTCTCCTAAATGTCTGCAGGAACAAAAGGTATCCTGCTCAGAAGTTTTGTTTCCAGGGGCCCTTTACATGCGGCATCACCTTTGAAGGCCCCCTTTTGGGCCAACACCCTTTGCAGCCTTCCTGCAGGAGGAAGTCACACCTCATATGAGAGTAATATCTGTTAGGCCATATGCATTTTTACAGCTTTTTAACTGGAGAGCATGATGTAAGCATGTGGGTATGAGTTATTTTTGATAGAAAGATTAAATTTAGATCTGTCTACTTATGCAATAAGACATATGAAGTTATTAAATAATAATCTGTGTAGAAATAAAAACAATCATGTTTATTACTTTTTTGGATTATATAGTTTATGCTCAACGCCTAGATAAATATTATAAGGATTCCAGTATTGGAATCTATATTGGAGAGGGGTTCTTTTTTCCTTTCAGGAAGTCACACCTAGTTCCATGGCTAACGCTTCTGTTCCAGGGCTTGGGAGTTGTTTGCATGTCTCCCCAGGAGGTCAGAAATCCATCTATGTGTGAATGGCCTTTGTGAGGCCACTGTCCTATCTGGAGTGCAGGGTAGCAACTTTCTAACTAGTGACATTAAATATGATCTGACCATCAGATCGGGTTTAACTTTCCCATTAATTTGACAGCTTACTTGACCTAGTTAGGTGGTCCCATTCAGAAGTTAGACGTCTTTAAGTATAAACCGTTTAACCCTGTATTAGCCAATGGGGATCCTAACTTTCCCCAGGAAAAACAACAATTTGGAAGCGTTGATGAAAAGACATATTAAAAAACATGTCTAGCTAAAGAATATATTTCTCCCTGCCACAGGACTTGGTAGGCCTGCTTTGGGGGAGTCTGACAAATATACTTAAGGGGAGTGGTACACTTGCCTTAAGGGTTAATGGCAAAGGTCGAGTTAGCAGTGTGGAACGCTGCCCTTTCAGTCTGCAGTGGCAGGCTGAGGTATCTTTCACGTTTTGTACAAGCAGGATGGCACAAATAGTGCTGCAGTCCTGTGTGGACACTCTGTCTTACATGCCCTGGGTACCTGGATACCATATACTAGGGACTTACAAGTAAGGCAGTGCTTGCCAATTGGGGATAGCCAATTAAATATACTTTTGTAAAAGTTTAAAACACTGGCACTGAGAAGGGTGGAATTTGATGTCTATAAATGTTCAATGGATCATTGTCAGTAAAACTGGAATGCCCTGAAGAAGTTCACTGTTGTGAATGAAACGCGTTGGCTGAGGCTGTAGAAATTGGAATACGAAAGATGAAAATATAAAAGCGTTTTAGAATATAAAATAAAGATGGAGCACGGAAAATAGGGAAACTGAACTGGACTTTATAATTGTTTCTTTTCAGGGTACACCACTATATTTTTGTAGCACTGGGAAAGCCTACAACGATGATCAAAAAGCATTGGCAAAGCGAGAGCAATTGGATTGCCAATGCTTGTTTTGTTTCTTTCCGGTTGAACCAGTCTTTTAGTTGACTAGTTCAGAACCTCGGGAAACAACGCGACACAGGTATGCCTAAAAGTTGGCGAAAAACCCCTACTGTCATGGGTTGGGATAGACATGAAGAGAAATTGGCCGAGGGACCAGGCGAGCAACCAAAAAAAGCGTGTTATTTTTTTAATGCCAGAATTCATTTTGCCCTCTTTCAAAAACGGAAATTAAAGGATTTGCGTACATGATTATACTTAATTATAATAAGAACACTAAAACAGAACAAACAAGACAACATGGGCACAATTTATCGAACGTATTGCTGGAAAGCCAGTGCTTACTTAGAAAGGAGCGTTCGTGAACAAAAGCAGTAAATAAAATAAATGTGAATACCTCTGTATTTTTGATTGACAACATGTGCATTTTACCAATACAACTCACATTAAACGTTGCTCGGTATTCTAATAGGAAATCCAGCACCACAAGGTAAAAACCAATGCTGTGGGGTGCAGAACTCCCTCCCCACACCCCTGATCACTGAGTTTTCACTGGTGAAATGTATTCAGAAAACTCTCATGGTGCAGTCTTCCCTGCACACTTACGATCTCGATTCGACTGTAAACATCCGCTTACGACGGAATCTGGAATTTCAGCATGGTGAGGACCCAAGTGGATTCGCACATCATCAGAAGGTGCCTCACAGGAAACAGCACTGTGTTTACTGAGATACATTTTCCACAACTACCGGTTCGCGCTATCCTGCTCTTCTCAACTGTTTTCATACGCTACAGCATCTTTAGGAGGAAATTAACAGCATTGGGTCATATTACTAAAATGGCAGCTTAAAACTCACTTATGCGCTGGGTGCAGGCTAGATAACCGAGGAGAGGCACAGAACGATATACTATTAGTTAAGCTTTTTCTTAAGCGCTACCAACGACCACATTTGATTACCTCTGAGCGCTAGACGCCAGAGAGTGAGCTATGCAATTAATGTAATTTTGGAGCTCAGGCTATGATGCCTTCCTAGCAGATAAAATGTAGACAAAACGCCTCAGAATGAATTGTCCGATGGCCGGTGGAAAGAGGCAGTCCCGCCTAAGACATCTGACCGAATTTGGCACGACACTCATTAAACCTACCACTTGAACTATGCTTGTACTTCGGAGTGGGATATCGGCATGGCCAAACATTCTGAAGTCTTTGTGACTTATTCACAGTCCACACCATTGAAGGTCTCCACGGCATCCACCACAGGCCCCTCTGCAAAACCATACATTTGAAAACTCCCTCCTTGGTAGGTTTAAACTCAGCACTATTCCCTCTGAAGACTCCTGTTACAGGAGAGACACCTAGTGCACCCCTGATTAGACCATGGGTCTATCAGCGCAAGACTCTGTTGCAAAGGACCTCAGGATGTGTGCAAGAACTGTGTGGTAAGCATGCACAGTGCACCCCCTTTGGAGTCAGAAAGCACAACTAGAAACTTTGAGCGTCATTGGAGCCAAATTTGACACACATGAATTGTGCTTATTTGTTTATTTAAGAGGAAGATACCTAAAGTCAAGCTGCTGCCTAGTCCTGTCATATAGGACATTGAGCACACAGGTACGGGCGTGGGGGTGGTGATACGCTCCTGTATAAGCAATAATAATAACGTGACATAGCAGAGATCGTCAAATCGTACACGTTTAGATGTTGCACCTAATGCCTCCTCCACAGTGAGTCACACTGGATTTCTGGGGAAAGGGTGAGGCGCGAGGTAGCTGGTGCGCTCCTGGCCCTCCCTGCTGGCCAAGAACCAGAGGCGCCAGCTGCCCCAGCTCAGAGGGCTTGTTTGGGGAAGTCAGACGATGGACAGGTTGTTATTTTAGGACACTTGTGACGGGTTCCTGTTCGCTGCGTCACACGGAGAAAAAAACCTCTAACATACGCATCATTTTCTTCCACGGTTTACAATGGAAACAATTGCCTCGTCTTCAGGTATTTCGTGTTTAGGAATGGCCCTGCGGGTTGGATCCCAAACCACACAGCCTCAACTGCCTAGCAGAATGTCTCAAGCCACGGGGTAACATAACATGAGAAACAAACCAAAACAGCTAAAAATAAGTGCAGAAAAATGTTTGATGAAAACAGGATATGCGTTTCTAACATACGATTGATCATACTTTAGGCAGGCAGACATGTTTGAAGCGGCTCTTAGGCAGCATAAAACGATTCACAAAACATGTAAAATAACACTTTACATCCTTCCACCTGCACAGAGAAACATTTGCCTATTCGGGCTACTTTGATATGAAATTATGGGCAAAGGCCCATGTGTGATGGGAAGGTCTTTTCACGAAAACAAATTCCGTTACTGCTGTTATGTATGCACTGTCCTATTCCAAGTGCCTGCCCTACGCAGAAGGAGCAGGATCTGAAGCTAATTTTATTAAAACATCGTCATTTAGAAGTAGCCAGGGTATCAACTGCTTCCCATTTTGCGCCGCTTGCAACCTGCAAGGACTGCTTAACAACACGTGTGCTTTAAAAATGTGGTTGATATTGTAAAATATGTCTGGCCATTGATGTTGCTCGTTTTAAGAACTGTAACACCTGTTAGTAATCATTGTTTGTGTATGCCTGGCTTAGAGACCGCTTCAGTTGTCTTGACAACCACATATAATAAAAAAAAAATGCATACATATATAGAGATTCAGCGCCCTATCAATTGGTCTGTTCAGCTGCCATTAACAATTTGTTCCCTCCCACTAAAAAATACAGCATGAGACAATGGGTGAGTCCACTTCGGCAATTGTCTCTCTTGCACAGCAAGTGACCGCATCCGGGGTCATAACATGTGCACATCAGCCCAAACAGAAGAGCACTGCAGTGCAAGGGCTTGTTGGCCAGCACTTTACTTTACCAAGGTTTTTTTCTTCATATTTTACCCTTTTTTTATTTTTTCAGTCATCCTTGTAGCTTTTAAAGTAAAGTACGTCTTTAGGCTACAATAATTCAAAGTCAATAGTACTATTTATTTTCACAAATCCGATTCATATTTTCCAGTGATGTGCATTAAAAATAAAAATGTTTTCTTAACCTTTCTTAAGTACAATTTCTTGCTAAAGAGGGCCTCTACTAGTGTATTTAAATTATCCAGAATGGTTGTTAGTATATTAACAATTTCGCAGACCAGGTGTGCAGTCTTTACTATGTGTTTAATGGTTAGGGCAGTGGTTCCCAACCTGTGGTTCGTGGACCCCTGATGCTCCCCGAAGCCTCCTCAGGGGGTGTCCGACTGCTTAGAAAATGTAATAATTTTAACAGACGAGGTCCCCAGCTTTGAGTAATGACTCCAATAATGATTCAGTGGGGGTCCCCGGGTTCCAGTATTGTTAAAGTGGGGGTCCACAGAAGTCAAAAGGTTGGGAACCACTGGATTAGGACTTTAGATTCCCAAATCTTCAAGGCTGAGTTGAACATTCAAAAAGCATGAGCCATTTCCCACCAGCAGCGGTATTTACCTCTTAAGAAGAAGCTTGATCGGGCTTGAATGCTTCTTCTGCTGTAGGAGGCAAGTTGAGGGGGAGGAGTGGAATGCTGCTCGTCTCCCCAGATGCATGATCCAGAAGTTCAAAGTCCGTGAAACAATGCAGAATGAGGCGGGCCGGAGACTACATATTCACCCTACAAAGAAAGGCAAAATAAAGATTGTTTTTCTCAGATCACACAGGCATGTTTAAGTTCTTTCGACGCGTTGTCTTGCTCAATCAGAAGTTTACCATAATGTGGAATTCCACCGATCTGTGCTCCACTAAAAAACATAATTTGAGGGTAAGTGTTTATGAAGCAGGCACACGATGTCTACTCATATTTCATAGGAATTTCCATAATTAGAAGTAGCTCTGCCTCACATTTGGCAAACTCATCCATCCTGACAGTCTCCGATTTTAACATTATAATTTAATTAGCAATCTTCATGCTCTCACTCGCACGTTCTATCACTTCCTATCGTTAGCTCAGTCTCTACTTCTGTCTGCGTCTCTTTCCCTCACGCCCTCTTTTTCAATTTCATTTCTTTTTCTCTCACTCTCTGTCCCTTTGACTCACCCTTTATTCTCGCGCTCTTCTTCCTATCAGGTTTGTCCTCTCTCTTTATGTCTATGTTTTCATCTCCTGCTCTCGCTTCTCTTTCCCTCTCCGCCTCTGTCTGTCCTTTTCTGTCTTCCTCTTACTTTCTATCTTTTGCTCTCTCTTTTTCTGTGTATCTTAGTCTTTTGTCTTTCCTTTCCTCGATCCATTATTTCCTCCACGGTGTAGACACTTCCTCTCTCTAAGCCGCACGACTGTGACCTTGTCATGCGATGTCCGCCAGGCGTGGCTGGCACGGTGCCACCACAGTAGAGCACGGATCAGAGGAAAGACCCTACACGCGCTGTGGCAAACCAGGCTGGACTTTGGTAAGGGAGATAACGTGGGCACCAAGCCAGGAAGTCACACCTCACCCTAGTCTCTCGCCAGACGCATGCGCAGGTAATCACTGAAAAGCCTGAGAGGAAGCGGCCAGAAGAGGCCGGAGGCGCACGGCTGCAAACCTGTTGTTAACGGTGGTGAACGACAGAAGCAGCCGTTCATGGTAGTGCGGCTGTGGAAGTGCGAAAATAAAAGGCCTAAAAACAATTCAAATGCGTCACAATCCCAAGAAATACAACAGAAAGTAAGTCACAGGTAAGTGTGTATGAGACGCGGGCATTTTCTAACGCTGAGTGACGCTGAAGGATGCATTCCAAGAAGCACCGGAAGTAAAACCTCCCTGAGTTGTACAGTACAGGATTGTCACATTTATCGTGGTAATGAGGTACAAGGATGGTCACATCGTAGTAATGAGGTTCAAGGATGGACACATTTTTTGTGGTAATGAGGTATCTCCTGCAATACAACTACCTTGCCACACCCGTATGTCGTAGCGGCAGTTAAAGTATCGCCGACACTAGAGATGGTGGTCAGAACCACACATTCTGCACATCCCTTCAGAAAAATGAAGATTGCTAGGAAGCCACCATGGCCCTCTTTTACAGTGGATATTCTTAAAGTACCATCAAAAAACCCCACTTCGTAAAACTGTTCCTCTCGCCTGCCCCCTTGAACGTTCCTAGACCCTTGCTTCTCTTAAAATTGTCCCTTTACGCCAGCACCCAACGAAAGTTTTGCTATACACCATGGTTGTGAAGTATAACTGACCTTCTACCAAACAGGTCAGATATTTCTCAAGCATCTGAGAACCCAGTCGGGAATTGTCGGCTCAAAACATGCCCAGTGATTCTTGACTCCTTCGTCTGACTTCTAGCTGAACAGCAGTCACCCATGCGGAACAGAAAGGCGATTCTGTGAAGTACGTAGAGGCTAAGGCAGGATGTGAGCAGAGCCTTTGTATAAAGGCAGGACCTTTGCATGGTTTGGCTTGGAATGAGCACTGAAGGGAATGTGCTGACAATTAATTTTGCCAGCTCCAGCCTAAGGATGGCTTTACCAAAAAAGAGCAGCAAAGGATGCTATATACACTTCATGCCAGATAAATAAAAGTTATACCTGGAGGGTTTTATGCCACATGAAAACTCATGCAGGGTACCCCAATAAGGTGATTCTGGAGTACACAAAAGGAGGCCCTAGAAGGCCTCATGCTTTTGAGGATTACAGAAGGTGTACTCTGCATAAGGTTCAAGCACACACAGGGGTTACGGACCGGAATGTGTACATAGCAAGTGTGAATTAATGGGAATGTAAATTTGCATTTATAATTGTGAATTTCTTACAATTAGGGACGAGGGCCCTGATTTACAGTTTGACAGAAGGGTACTCAGTCAACATTACAGATATCTCGTCCACTTTATTACAGGTGAATTCGATTTCAGTGCACTTTCGAATAAAGCAGGTGGGATATCCATCATGTTTGTGACAGAGTACTCATCCACCAAAACCTAAATCAGGCCCTAAGGCTAATGTGAAGCAGTTCAATGTTGCCCATTTTCGAAATGGAAAAGTGTCTGTTGAAAAATGACTTCTGCAGAAGAATCCACAGTTGAACAAGATTCCTCACAGAAAGTGTTCCACCATTACCTGACTTATACCATGTAAACGTGTACTTGCGGTGCACACTTTTATGAGATTGGTGAAGGTGATACCTGAACTTTGACATACACCATATCTGTTGGCAAGGCAGCAAGCAGTAAAACAGAGTTTTCTAAGTGGGTGTAACTGTTGGCCTATACATAATTACTTGATAACTGTTCTTTTCCTAAAGTACATCACTGCTGAACAACTTCGTCCTCAGTATGACTTATATTTAACACGTTGGCCTCACCTGGTGATAGATGGGTATTACCAAAGTGGGTGGATGCTGCAGGCAGGATCTGAAATCGTTGCCCTTTTTGTCTTGTTTAATTATTATTTTACATAAAATGTGCAATACACACTATGCCATTTTCTCCTAATATCCTTTAAGAGATTTTAGCAACAAGAAAAAAAAGCATTGGCAAAGTTATGTTTTTATAAAGCAAGTGCCAAGCTATTGGCTCTGCCAATGTCTGCTTGCAAAGCATTATTTAAAATAACATATAAGAAAAAAATCAAAACACTAGAGCAAAAGCAAACATTTGTCTTAAGGTATCTATCAATTTTTCAATCTTCATAAACAGCATGGTTTATTTTTAAAATACTTTTAGTGGGAAGTAGAAATCTCTGAACAGAAATTAAAATGTATTTGCATGTGATCTGGCTTAAAAATAACATTGGGAACTAGTTGCAGGTACTTACAAGAACATAAACGTTGCCAGAGGCATTATATAAAAAGTGTCAGATATTAAAGGAAAACACTTGTCAAGGCCCAGTTTACTTGTCCAAAGCCTTGGACCTAAAACAAATGCTCTGGCCAGTTGGTACTCTGCAGAACTGCAGAGAGTCGATTTATGGCCTCTAGGAGAAGGTACATCTGCTTTTAGTCAAGCTAAGTGCATCTTCTAACTTGAATGCCAGATGAGTGATTGGAGCAGCTCTCCCCTCTTCCAGAACCATAAATACTGCCTTTGTGTGGCAAAGCAGAGGTTTTCATGCAACATGTGGAACACAGGCGATAAAGGAAAACCAGCCTGATAAAATCTGCTTTTTAGTCAAACCTTCACAAAATACAACTGTTGCTGTGCTTTTACAGATGAAGTGGACGAGATGAAGAGCAACAGCATGAGTGTGATGGGTAGGGGTGTCAAAAGGAAAGCAGCACATGGTGGAGAGAGCAAGAAAACATATGCACTACTATAGAGTTATCAAATAAATAATAATTCCCTGATATCAGCTGTGGAAAGATACAAGTCATCTAACTGAAATAATGGTAAGAGGGGGGAAGGACAAACACAAGAAGAGGATCTAAAGTCTCGAATAAGACGAAAGGAAATTAGTCTGATGAGAAACACAACCAAAATGAAAGAATGGGCTGACCAAAAGTCATTCTAAATATGAGTATTTTCATAATAGGTTTCTGACAACAGACAGCTACAACCTGTGTACAGGTTAGACCAAATAAAAGTGGTCTGTTGTCACGACCTTAAAATCAGTCTCTCATATGGCATTATAACAAAGAAAACAAACCTGGCATGGCTCCAGAGACTCGGTGGTGCCTTTTTCAGCCTGTCCTATGTTCTGGTCGTTCTACATACACCATCAATCACAGTCAGAATTAACGAGTCACGCTTCACCTTCAATGAGAGGACTCCCATCACATCTCCCACATCGAGATGGCGTGTGTGTCGATTTCTATGCCGCCTTTAAAATAGATTGCCTGAATGGTGTGTCTTCAGGGCACATCGGAATATTGTGTGTGTGATCTTTGGTTTGTCACAAAGCTACTGGCAATGATTTCTACTGTGTTTTACGACCACCGTCCCCCTCCACTTTCTTTCCATCAAGATGCCACCAGGAACGGTGTCACTCTTGAGCCCAGCTTGCTTGCCTTCTTTGTAGGCCACAGACATCATCGCCCTTTCATCATGAATGACGTTGTGTTCCAGCATGGGAATCTTAAATTTCCCCCTGGCTGCCACCGGCAGCCAATGAAGGCAGGCTGTGTCACGTGAGCATGATCCCATGCCTACAGTCTGCAGTCACGTGAGACATGATCCCATTCCTACAGTCTGCAGCTCACCCTTCCTGTATGATTCTGCACCCACGGTAAACGGGCAGTAACTGTGGCAACACAAGCGAAAAAAACAATTTACAATAATCCATCCTGCTAGGGACAGCTGCTTGGATCAAGTGGGTTGTCAGAAGTGGGGATTATGTTTCGTACCAACTGCATTTGTAAATTATTTGTCATGGCAATTTCCTTGATTCGTTTATTCACAGACAAAGCTTGGTCGTGCCATACAACAGTTTTTTTTATGGTGGGGACCGAAAAGGCAACGACCCTCCATGATTCTGACCAAACTAATTGGAGTGGAGCACCGGCCCTCAGTGGAATCACCACTCTTCACAACAAAATCCAATGAAATGCAGCAATCTTTGGAGTCCCACCAGATACAAGGTGAGGTTATGTTATAGACTTTTGTGCTATTGTACTCATTTTTTGTAAGATTGTGAAAAAATGCAATAACACAGGTATATTTAAAAAGGGGTGGGGATATGGAAAAGCCCTGTGGTAGGTACTCTGCAATTTACCATTCTAAGGCAAGAGAAATGGCCGCCCATGTGAGCTACCTGGCTTGGAGAATCAGCTAAGAATAAGGTAAAACGTGCATTAGCTTTTCGTTTGAGACCTGCCCATTACACCGGCCTCTCCTCGAACATAACATGATCTGTGTTTTGCGCAAATACATCCTGCTCAATGTTGGAACTCGCCAATGACGGAAAACAGTATTCTAATCGGTGTGCAAAATGGCAGCAGCCGAGCCAATGGTCAACTCTGGATTAAAGAGTCTGTTCACGACCCAAACCCTGAAAATATTTGGCCTGCAAATCGTGCAAAAGGCATCATGTTAGAATATGACAAGGTGTCTTTCAAATTATTGATAGTTTCACATAATGTGAACCTAGCCTCTGAACATGAGAGGCTTCACAAAAGACACAGACTACAGATTTTGGGCACTGAGTGATTTGCAAGCATTGACAGGATGCTAAAGCAAAACCAGATTCATACCTGTTTCCCCATGTTGCTTGGTTGACAGCTTTAGTGCTAGATTACCTTGACTCCTGAAAAGCTTGGCTCGTTTTAGGCTGGAGGTTCCAAGTCGACCTCTAGCTGAGCCAAAGCCAGACCTCTGGCTCAGGCCTGGCTTAAGCTTTCAGCGGCTCACCCACCTTTAGTAGCCAGGCATTTTATTCATGCAGGAAACAATTCAAAAGCATTCCTTCTGAGCCACCTTCATGGCTGTATGACAGAAAGCCTGTACAGTCTGGAAAATAGACCTTTGCTTCAAGCCCACTGAGTGTTTTACATACTTAACATATATACATATGTGGTAGTCCTCGGCACAAACCTAGCTACAAAACAACAGAGTGCTGGACAGCGAGCATAAGCCCTGAGAAACGATTCATGATCGTTCACAAGAGGTATGAGTCTAGTCTATTCTCTAATTTATGTGTTTAGTAGCAATATCATCATAGCTTTATTTGATCAGTTAAAAACAATCCTGAAAGCACACATGAATCAGAAGATAATGCATAAAAGAAGGATAATGGCATTAAAAAAATAATTAGGCAGATTTCTAGGGTGCAAATATGGCCCAAAAGCATAAGAGTTCAGGGACCTTCACAAGAGAACAGGGAGTCAATTATGGATAATAATCTTCAGTAATGAGACTCCAAATCAAATAAGATGTGTTCTGCTGGGCATCGATTTTTTTTTTTAACCTCTCCTTTCTGTGTGTACATTCAGAGCATCTGGCATTATGTGATTCTAAAGTTGCAGTGCTTTCCTCATAGTTATGGGTTTGCCACATTTGCCACATAGCCCACTATCTCCTGCTTAATCTACAGATTCAAAATAATGTTTCCAGCTCAAATGGATCAAAGGTTTCTAGAAAGCTCGCAACATGTGGTCCCGCCCCATGGTAGGCCCTTTGCAGAAGTGATCCTTCAGTTTATTGCTGTATTTGGTTGACTAACTGATACTAAGGGGGTGAAATATTTGTCAATACAGTGTTACAGTGAATAAATCGACAAAATAATGAAGTAATTCTATTGAATTAAATGTGCCGCCCAACACCACATAATTTGCCTTTTCTCGCCGTATAGTTTAGTCAACCCTGCTGCCTAATTTGGTCCTCCGCTACCGCATAATTTCAGTGGCCCTTGTCATATTATGTTTTCTGTTTCCCCAGTTCCAAATACCATTCCCTGTTTGGAGAGAATGAGCGAGAGGCCTTCTTTCTCGCTGTGTGCAGCAGCAGTCATTAAGTAAAAGCAGTAAGATCTGCGATCAGCTACCAGCACACTGGGAACATTTACATTTTAGGACCTTTCAAAGGAGGCTGCAACATAGAGAACATTTATAGACCGGACCCTCAGTTTGTTCTACTAAAAAACAACGAAATTCAAAATAAATACCTGTGCACTGGACTGATAATTCTCCTTAAACTGTCACAGACCTGACTACTTCCCCTCAAACAAATACGGTCACAAACGAGACAAGACTCTTAATATTGACATTGTTAACCAAAAAACCGACCTAGCAATGTGTCGGAATCTCTGCCATCACTTAAAAACAAGCATTTGCAATGCAATAGGTCTCACATATTTCGAACAAGTTAATTGTCATCTTTTGACAACAGCGCCCACGAGCAAAAACAAAAGACAAAATGAGAAGAAACTGAGAAAAGACGACTTTGCAAAATAATAGGTTAGCTTTAAAAATTAAATCCCAAAAAGGCCTCCCCATCAACTGAGAGTAGGATGAGGGAAAAAATTTAACTTTGCAATTTTGTGCCTGCTGAGAACATTTTTGCCAGTCACAGCCTTCTGTTTGCGGGGCACTCGAAGTTAAAAACAACAAACAGTACCTGGATCAAGTCGGGAGCACTAATTAAGTTGCATCAGTTAGTGCATGATCCCTTTTCCACACAGAGAAACAGAAGTGATGCCAGGTGCACCTTGACGAATTACGAGGCTGTAAAGAAGAGTGTCACGCAAACCAACAAATGGTGAGCGACAGGTGGGCCCTGTACTGAACATAGTAGAGTCTCACAAGCGAGACGCATGCGCTAGCACATGCACTCACAGGCTCGACTCTAGAAATCAAATTTCTGTGACTTGCTGGATTGTTCAAAGTCATGCCGATGGTCTCAATTGAACTAGCCCTGGAAGACACCTAAAGAATTTTGCACAGGCTATTTTCAGTGACAGTGACTTTCAGCAGCTTGTGTGATATTTTCATTTATCCCACTCTACCACCTACAGCGAGCTCCCCTATGATTGATTTTCTAGTATTAAATACTGGACATTTTAGTGCCATTACATATCTATAAAATAAAAGACATTACAAAAGATTAATATTTCAAATTACAGTAATTTTAAAAGGTCTGACACATGGGTTAGCCTGGCCCGATTTGATCAATGTTCCATGGTAGATGTTTGATAAAGACTATAAAAACACATATGCTTTTTTTCTGTTGTTAATAAAGCAAATAGCAGTCCAGTGGCACAGCTCAATGTAGTAAAAATGGTGACAACATGCTTAATATACTGTTGATATCCGAGCTTCAGTATAACACACCATCCCACCTTTTTACAGAAAACTGCATAAAAGAGAGCAGAAATATTAACTCATAATTTAAGCCAAAGAAGGAAGATATTTAGGGCCAGATGTAGCAAGCAGTTTTTCCCATTCTGTGTCTATGGGAAAATGTGTTCGTACATATGGCCCTTAGAGTCCTATTTCGATACCTACATTTTCTGCAAAAGTACATTGATCGGGCGAAGCCCATACCGTCCTGCGCATTCTCCTCAACACCCCTACTTTTATGAAACAATATTCCCAAATCATGAATTCATCCAATATCCATGATCAACTGTAATATACAAAGGGCTTCTATGGGGTAAGGCAGTGGCCAATCATCGCCTATGGACTCACTAGTTATCCCTTGATCCAAAAACCATGCAATCATAAGAAAACTGTTCAATTTCACACCCATTTCTAGTATGTCTCATACTGCCAAAATTACGAGCATGATCACTTCCCTGGTTCATTCTGTGAATCATGGGTACAAATGAGTGTTGGCAGAAACAAGCTTATTTGGGAGCTACTTGTCTTTAGCCTGAATCTAAGCAGTGGAACCAGAGTTGTACCAATGTTATCAATACATTTTTCCTCAATGGGAAACATTCTACGTCCAAATTATTCCATACTAGTTTTACCACCGGCTACTGCCTCCGATGGAAAAATATCAACAATAGGTCATTGATTGCCTTATCGACCACAGAAAGTCTGGGGGAGCTATACTCACTATTTGGCAGTAATAGATACAAAGAAGATAAGGGTTCTTTGTCATAATTTGACCCTACAAACTGAAGGTATTTCCCTTATGGGTCAATATATCAATAAAAGTAATTAGCTCCCTACTGATGAAGAATTATCCAGTAAGGCTGTTTGATCAATCTATACCAATAGCCATCATAGATAAAATCATGCTCTCTTTAGTCTTGTGGAGCCAGAATCCTCAATTCAGATTGACTCGTTGGTGGTTTTTGACACAAAAGCCACAATTGCACTCTCCAAAACCTGTAATGTGACTTATGAGAGTTGCTTGACATTAATTTGAGCCACTGTTATTAGGTTTGATGGAACAAGATTAGCTATTAGACTTCAAATCATGGAACATCATCACCATCCCCCCGATCTTAGTAGGGAATATCGAAGGCAGAGTATTGAAGGGTCAAAATATTGTGACCAGATTAACAAGTGACAAAGTATTTAAGAGGCAAGTGCACAGAGGGGATACGGATTTACTCTTCTTAACTCTACACCACATACCTTGAAGATATACATCTCACCAAGGTAAATATATGAAAAGTTAGGTAGAGAAAATCTGCACAAACTTGCTGTTCGATATTTTGCCCCGTGACATTCTGTTCATGATATTGTGACCTACGATAGTCTGTCTTTCATATTTCCAACAAACCCTTGTCTAACTTCATTAATTATTATGAACAAATATATAAACTGAAATGTCTATATCTTAAGGCTGTTAAAACCAGAAGGTAACATGAAGCTACCCCGCATTATCTAATGCATGACCAAAATAACAGAATGGCTAGCTGTCATCCAATCCCGTACTGGAAGTGTCCAAACTGCCTTCTTCTGAACTGTTGAAAATCAGAAGTCTGGCCCTTCTGACAACAACAATGGTGTATATACACTCCCATGTCATTGCTGTTGTCTCTTTTGTAGGCCCCTCTGCTTCATGTGGTTACTTGACCACCACTTTGACCAATTAATGTCAATAATCAATAAGGTAAAACAACAGCTAAAACATGCAAATACTATTGGTGGCCAACAATATCACTGGTCCTCTTTCTAGAAATAAGATTATCGTTGTTGGGCTATCATCAAGCTGTGTATCTCAGTCTTCCTCTGAAGTTCCTGACGATGTTCCAGGATCTTCTAAAGCAGAAAACACACCAACCCAATCAATGGACAACAAAGGACATTTCATGCATCTATAAAATCGTTCAACTGCATACCCAGAAATTTCTGGATTATATCTCAGCATATTACCTCATGTATAGGAGCTCTTTGATATTGTAGGTGTATCTTTCTATTACTAGCAGTTATACCAGACAGCAAGAGCAACATGACAGGTCATTTTTGCTCTAAAGTCACAATGTCCACATAGCTGACTGAGGTCAGAATGCTCTGTTGACATACCTTTTATTGCCTTTCTCCTGCTAGGTCTAGGCATGGATGAATCAGTGCTAACTTTTCAAAGTTTTAAAGAGAGGGACATTTTTCAATGAAATGCAGGCAAAGTTCAATTTTCTTTCTCAATACAACAAAAACACAATGTATATTTTAGGAGGGGCACAGTTAATGATGAGCACCAGACCCACCAGTCAATGGTAGTGGGGGTTGGAAGTGGAATGTATTATGGTTCCTCCATTTCATTAGTGGCCTTTTCAGATACGCAAGAAAATGCACCCTGATATAAAATGCTTTGTGATGTAATAACAATGGCAGTTGGCACTATCCAAATGTCAAATAACAATGTAGGATTCAGCCTGAGACTTCACATTTTGTGATGCCACAGACCTCCTTTAGAGGTTCGATTAAAACCTAATCTCGTTAGTAGCATGTAGTTTACCATATGTATGGCCCCATGTATTTACATTGGGCCACATCTATTTGCTATCTGGTCCATTGTGCTAATATTAAATGTATGCCATTGGATATCTTGTTTCGCAGTCTGTCTTCTTCACATTTCGATCTTCTTAGATGCCCTGACCGAAGCCATGCTTAACCTTCCTATCACTAGCTGTCAGTAACTGAAGCAGGAGTTGGTGTAAAGAGTGAGAGGCCTTGAGTCCGCCTCAGACAAAGGCACAGTGCTTGTGGTGGAGGCTTTCTTTTCTTTCCAATATCCCACTTCTCCAGTCCCCCGTCTTTCTCTACACCCTTGAGTAACGATGAGTCTCCCAGCCAGTGACTGGAGAAGTGGTGGATTCCTGCCTTGGTAGTGACGGCTAACTTTTCTGCACTTTGATAAGGCCATTCTTCCTTTTCCAAAAACAACTCTCTATGCATTATCACAGTTGATGCCCTGATAACAGCAAGGCCTTTCATTCCAAATGAGAAAAAAACACACAAATAATTACCGTTTAATTATCCTATTGGATGTGAGTTAAAAATCTTTTGCAAAACTATAGTTAGGCCAAATGAAGTCCTGGTTAGAGTTAACTCATTTGATTCCAGTAGAGCACGGTGGCTTTAAAGAAGGCCACACTAAAATAGATCACTGCTTTAGTCTTTGAGCACTGGTAAAAAAAAAATCAATAGAAGATTGAGGTCATCTATTTTGTTGCTTTGTGGATTTTCGAGCCGCCTTTGATTTGGTTCATCACAATTTGTTGCGGGAAATGCTGAGGCATCTCGGGGTCGACTCTGAACTACTTTTCCTCCTCCAGGGTCTACATATGCAAAATTAGGTCCAAGTGATTTTAGATACTGATGGGTCATTATCAAAGAAAATACCTATAAAGAAGGGGTTTCGACAAGGTTGTGTCCTGGCCCCCCAACTGTTTGCTATATTTTTGTCCGACCTGCCAAACATGTTAAAGGAGGCCAGCAGTTTTTGCCCAAAATTGGGTGGGTCCCACATTTCTTGTTTATTATAGGCAGATGACTTGGTAACAATTGATATGATGGCGCTGGGATTGCAAAGAAAATTAGACGCATTTTATAATTATTGTCAAAGTAAAAAGCCTACTGTCAATCTGGACAAAACAAAAATAATGGCATTGGGAAAAGGGAAGAAGACATTTTCTTGGTTTCTGGGAAATGACAAAGTAGAAATGGTTGAAAAATACAAATACTTAGGTATATAGTTTGACTTGGAATTAAGATGTAAAGAACATATCAAGTCATTAAAAGCCACGGTATCAGCATTGGTTTGAGGTTTAAAGCAGTTTAGTCTGAAGTATGGAGGACCGTCTCTCCGCCCGGTACTTTCCGCCTTTAATGCTATGGTGCGTCCTCAATTTCAATAAGGGGTGGAAGTTTTCACTCTTGCGGGGAAGTTCAATTGGGATGTGGAAGAAAGTAAATATATGAAACATCTGCTCAAGCAGCTTCCCCCAATTATGATCCAGGCTCTAAGGATGGAATGACAAATGACGGTGTGGAGCTACTAGGGAATGCAAACCTCATTGAAATTCTGGATGAGCCTGTCTGAAGAGGGTATTTCTAAAATTGCGCGATTATGTAAAAGGGAAATAAAGACAAGTGACTTGAACTGGGACGCCCAAGTGAGAGGTCGACTAGAGAAGATCTGTGCTACCTTAGGTTTAACAGCCAATTAGAGGCACAGAGAACAAATCCCTAAACAAGAGCTGCATGCTGTGGTAAATAAAAGCGCTAGAGAAAAAGATTTAGGTTATTTGGAGGGTAAAATATCTACCCAGTTTATGGTGCGAGGGTGGAGAAATGAGGAGAATTTTCCCTATATAGAATCTCTGGCAAACCCCAAGTTAAGGGATGCAGTACTAAAATTAAGGATTGGATTAAACCCATGTTATTTGGATCTGAAAACAAGAGCCATAATGAAGGACGAATTGGGTTTATGTACATAGGGCCTCAAACAAAAATGTAGCGCCCACCATATTTTATTGGCTTGTGTGTGATTTTTAGAGAAACAAAAAAGTTTTCAAAGCCAATTTTCAGGGAATATAATGTCATTAACCGAGTGCAAGCAACTAGTAGATATGAGATTTTTTAATTTGGCATGTGCCTTAGGCCAATTTGTAAATTAAATTTGAGGTTCCCTAAGGGGGCCCTTCGGTGCTTTGTAAGGAAAGCTAAAGTGAGTACGCAATGTATAATTAAACGTATTTCAGAAGGTTTAAACTATTTTAATAATTGTCCGCAGGATAAGGAAAGCGTAAATGTTAATCATTATGAATTTAGCGTTAGGTAGGGCCTTACCCCCCAAAAATACAATTAATATTACCATAGAGATCTGTGAGAATTATTGTTATATTACATAATGCTTCTCTATATAATGTAGGAAGACAAGGAGATGATATTTTTATTTTATATTATGAGCATGTTGTATTTTAAATAATGATGTAAAATGTGAATTTCAGGTTTAAGAGTTTAAGTTATTGTTCTTATTTTCTTAGATTAAAATTTTATATATGTTAAAGATGCTGTGCATCCAAAGGACAAAGAACCAAAAAAAACATTATTTCCACGTCATTGGAACTTGGTTTTACATAAAGAACAAGTAGCTTTATTTAGAAAAGAGACGAACTAAGAACAGCTACGAGGATGTAAGCTATGTGCTAGATCGGTCTTGTGTATCGTTATTTTATGTACTCATGTATTATACTTTTATGGCTTTTTATGCTGAATAAAGAACTTATTGACTGACTGACAATGAGAACAAAAACTTTCATCGGCCATCCGAAGCATGGAAACTACCACCGAAGACTGCTTAGGTCGTTAGTAGTGAGTGTGCCATCCCCAACCGAAGAGATCACCTTCAGCGCCAACCATCCCTAGGCAGATATGCCATATATGGCGCAATATTATTTTCTGGAACAGCTCTATCTGGCGATCCAGAGGCTGTAAACCGCAACACTACATTAAACTTATGGGTTGCCAAAACGAACCGCGCAAAATATGTTCTGTAGAAAGGACGACCAGCTTTGTTCGCCAGGCTGATGTCCAATTGAAAATTAATAAGCCTGTTTTTTTTCGACTCCCCCGGTTCACATATTCCCCTAGCAACATTTTAGGACATTTCACACGGAGCCGAGATGCGAGGTGTGAATCATTTACCAGCCAGTTCCTCAAAAGACACAACGGTACATAAATAGCTCGTGCAAATGAAGCAAGGAATGACGTCAGCAGACCAGATGAACGTGGGCGGTCAGATAAGGCACTGCTGTCGCAAAGGGCAGATTAATAAGGGGAATAGCGCGTCTTCCTTTATTTTCATCTTTGTTCTTCCTGCCTGAGCGCTGCCGTTAGCAGCTTGCATGATAAGTGACACCTGACAGGCCTCGTCCCTCCCACGCAGCAATTGGATGGTTTATTACCGCCCCGGAAGCAGCGGGCTTGGCGGAGGACGAAGGTGAGGTGGGCGGCAGGAAGGCAACTGTCAGGTCTAAAAATAGACCCGGCGGAGGATATTTTGGGCTGCGGAAACTCGACCGCGTCTTTTTTTGTGCTTTTTTAAAATTTATCTTCTGGAGCAGCAATGCAGTCAGTAGGTTCGAGGTGCGCCGACTTGGCCTACCTGTAACTCGCCTGTCCCACCAACAGTCAAACCGGATGCTCTTCTGTGCGTGGTAGCACATCTGTGCACAGCTGACATGTTTACATTGTGTAAGGCAAATTCGACTTAGTCTTACGGTCCTCCAGTTGTTTACTATTAAATGTCACGCCCTAGGTCGTTTGTGTCTTCAAGCAACATTCAGTCTCTGGGTGGACTGCTGAAATCTCTTGAAACTGGAGAAAGTGAGAGACTGCCTGATTGGCAATCTTCATGACGAGCATAATGTCTGCAAACCATCAGAATCTCACACAGCTGCAATGTCTCATTCAAAATGGTTGCTCACACCGTTCGTTGTCTGACACAGGAGACTACTTGGTGACCTGTAAAGTCTTCCTAGGAGTTTGTTTCCAGCTCTTTCTGAGCCTCTTCTGCTTTGACTTAACCTTCTGGATTTTACTGCCTCTCCAAGACACCGGCTCGGGTTCAGCACTAAAAGCAGCCCTGGCAAAATGTTTTCAAACCGGCCCTGCTCCCTTCGTTCTTGCTCATTTCACTTCCTCCTTTTGTCTTTCCACTGTTTCTCCTCTAGCACTCCACTGCCCTTTAAAAACGGACCTCTGAAAGCAGTAGCCCATCAGGAAAAGTAGCCCAGCCTGATAGAATAAATGTCCAGTCTGGGACTGAGTCTGTCCCTACTCACTGCAGACAAGCTTTATGCTGTAAAACTGACCAGTCCCCAGAATTGGTCACAAGAGGCTAAGTGAGCAGATGGTGTGGGCAGAACAGAATGCTTTGGTGTGACTTGGGCCTTACTGCCATCTTCTTTTAAATACCGAGTACCCCCTAAGAGGCTCTAATAACTGTCCACCCATGTAAGCATTCTCTTGGCCAGAGAGCAGCATGCAAATCATACGAGGAAAAATCTATAACCCTTCTTTTATTACTAATATAGTATGTGAAATTAGAAGCGCTGTCAATACAAAGGCTGGAAAAGTATAATTGTATTTGCTGTTTCTTTTTTCTACTTCATGCACCAGGACAATGTGGGAGGTCAAAGAGTTACAGTCCTGCGAAGTAAGTGCTGGTGATGCCCACTGGCAACCACCAACACAAATCAATAACTAAAACAGATCCAGGAGTAGTCAGTCAAAGGGCTGAATACCCACTCTATAACGGGCTGTCAGTACTGCTTTTTGGTGTAGTTGGTTTATGGCTGTGGGCGGGCATCAGAAGTCAAAGAGTAGCATATCCTCGGCACTGTCACACCACACCACAATGTTAAGCATTGAATCAGTGAGACTAGTTAATGGGCATGCAACAATAAAATAAATAAACTGGTGGGTCAAACTCATAAAATGTACATTGTTGTTTAATATGTTTAGGACCAGGGAAAGGATAATGGGTGCAAAAGCTTACCCGCTCAAAAAACATTTGCACCTAGCACTGGTTATGTTTTTGCACCCAATTATGACTTTCCTACTAAGTCGTTTGGAATAATGTGATCTGGTTGAAAAACACACATTTCCACAGTTCAGCGCCAATTGTGGGAAAGGAATGAAAGCCTCAGGGTGTGAACATGCTTGCTGAAAGGACGTAGAGTGAGTTGTAAGTAATCTAAGTAGATCAGAAGTTGGATGCTGTCTCGATGACGAATGATCAGGCAATGTAGATGCAGACTAGGATAAGGCCTCGCTGGCTGGAGAGGGGAAGCAATGGCAGGTGTCACATTGTAGTCTGAGGATGAAAAGGTCCCAAGGCCCTTCCCTCCACCACAGAGGCAGCAAGCTAAGAAGGCCCCAGCCTTAAGGAGACACAGCCAACAATGAAGTCCCACCAGAATAGCTGAGAACTCTGACATCTGCTTTTGATACACTCTCCCCTCCTCGGGATGACTGAAATATCCGTACAGCCAAATCCTTCAGGTAAAGTAGACCTCCAAATAACAGATGCAAAGCTTCTCTCAGAAACACCTCGTTGTTTGCTGGCAGCACCTGCTCTTTATCTACATGTGAACAGGGCCTAGTTATGCAACAAGGGCCTTCCCAAATCCTCTCCCTGCTCAATCTAGCATTAAGTCAAAGACATAAATCAGGAAGCCTGCCCAGAAGACTATCATTAGTTATACAAAAAAAGTGATGGCTGGAATGGATGAATTGATCTCAACCACTGGTAATTACGTGGGGTGTATCCTAGTCCATCGTTATTTTGCATACCATGCCACCTCAGTTTGGACTCAGTCATAAGCAAATCAGTACCAACCTTGCTCCAATAGGAATAGTCCAGCCCAATCTGCCAAGCTAGGTCCTTCTTGAACCAGAACACAAGCAACCGAAGTCCGGTTTCACCCTTACTAGGGCTCATTAGTCAGTTATAGCCTGGTTCCAGTAACACAGTGTGCACGAGATCCACGTCTGGACATATCTGTCCTACTTAAGGCATCATGCTGAAGTATACAATAAGTAATGGATGGAAGACAAACCAGACTGAAGAGGCCCAATCAGGGCAAAACTGGTCTTCGATAACTTGTGTTCCAGTTCAGGGAGAACCAGACCGGACAGTTTGAGCTGGAGTGTTCCGACTGGAGCAGGGTCAAGACTGATTTGCATATGGTTGGGTCCAAACTGAGGTGGCATAGTAGGTATAAGAATGAAAGGTTAAAATGCCACTCCGAGTGATTGCCAGTGGCTATACTTGTTGCGGAATTCGTCACATCACCTTTTGTGTGTTAAAAGCCTACCCTGGCTGGCTGCAGGATACCCCTTCCCCACAGGCTACCAAATCTAATCATCACCTGCATGGCCTGTGCTGTGGAGGTCTCAAGTGGGAGAATCACCCTAAGGTCACCTGGCTTGCCCATGGCTATACAAGGAGTGACACGCAGGGGCTTCCTATTTTGTCCTAAATCCAAGGACAAAATAATTCAAGCAAGGGCTACATGCCCACGATACATAGATATGCATAAATGAAAATATATATTAGAAATATGATGGCCACAATTAAGATATGGGGCAATTGCTAGGATGTATTGTCGGGGATCGTTAAATTGGAAAGAAGCTGACTGAAATAGAAGAAATTATGAATAAAAAGTTAAGCCTTGAAAAAGTACTTACCGTTGTAGAAGGCAGGTTTTGGTAGCCAATTCAGGGTAGCAGAAAGGAGTATTTCTGGCAAAGAGCCAAAAAAGTCTGGGAGAGGTGGGCGTTCAGCCAGTTTTTTTCTCCCCAAGTCTCTTTATAGGGACCTCGGCAAGTCAATTTGTGTCTCTTCTTACTGGAAAAACCGGTGTCGGGGAGCGCCTCTGAGAACAAACATGCGTGAGGGAGAGCCTGGCTACAGGTGTAAAAGCGATCCCCGGGCATCTTGCTTCTCTGCATGCCGAAGGGCTTCCTGTTTCTAAAAATAACTTAGGGGCATGACCTGAATGCGCGAGACGAGAGCTGCAATGGAAAATAAAGACATGCTCCCAAGCGTAGCAGGTGCTGATTTTCTTCTAAAACATATTAAGTGCGTCCAAAGGTTCCCCGTGATAATATTTAATAGAAATGCCACAGTTCAGATAACGGGTCCGGAATCAAGCGAGTTTTTAGAAAAGTGTTATTGTGCCGGAAACGGCAGGTTCTTGAAAGTCTACAGAGAGGAATGCATGCACGTAACTGTGTCATAGGGTGCGCTCTGAATCTACTATAGAGTGGGCACAGACAAAGCAGAGGGAAACCCGATGCGCTGGTGCTCACTCTGTTTGTGCACGAGCAACACCCAAAGCTTTACACTGTGTATCAACAAGCTTTCATTTCTGGACTCGCTCTAACCTTTATTTTTTTTTTTATTTTTTTTTTAATAAAGCATGTTTTTAAAGAATTGTGCACGCATGTAAACTGATCGACGCATGACGGTGTTGAAAGGGAATCACCGATAGGGTTAAAGTTACATATCTTAAGTAGCTTATCTGTGTGTGTAATTTATAAAGCACAAGCCACTCTATAAACCAAAGCAGTGTTAAACGGAAGAGGGGACACAACACGGGAGATGCAGTTACTACATACCTATAAGAGTTAGAGCTAAAGGTGAAAGGGGACTTTACAGGACAAGATGGGGAAAGCACAAGGAGCCAGCATCTTTCAAGTCTTCAGTTCAAGAATCTTCAGTTCCTTTGGGAAGTGAAGGACGGAGGTAGTTTGCCGAGCTGGCAGGTGATACACATGCAGACCCCTTGTGCAACAAGATACAACCACCCACACCCCATATAAACGTAAAAAAATGGCAGTGATTTTCAGTCTGCACAAATCTGCTGAGCTTAAGACCCCAATACAACATAAGGTTGAAAACCAGTCAGGAGCTGTTGGGTCTGGTGATTTTCTGGTTTTAGCATAAACAGGGAGGTATTTTACTTTGGAAGGACCATAGACAGAGGAACTAGTAAAAAGTATATGACCATTTTGGCTTATATCCTTAAACACTTTCGAATGCTAACAAATACAGACTAACTCTAGCCAGGGGGCACTTTTCTCCAAAGTCATCTCGGAGGTGCTAACCGTGCAGGCGCACCTGGTGCTGACCTCAGGGGTGCCCTGTTTAGAAATAACTTATGGGTCTAAAAAGCACCTGCTGCAGGACCTTTGTGTTCTCAGCAGCTTTCAGGCAACAATAAAAATGACAAGATAACTCTGGTGATTAATTTTCCTGCTGGAGAGAGATCAGAGTTTTGTCTATTTGCAGTTTTTACTCATCATAAAATAGTGCAGAATGTAAATATGCCTGCTGCAAACAGCGTACCATGCAGATTACAAAACTGTTTTTTATGTGGATAGCTCAGTGGGTTACTGCTTTTGTCACAAAGCTCTTTTTGTTACTTCTAGTTCATAAGTTACGATCCTAATATAGCACAGTGACCTGTTAACTGTCATTAATGAGCTGCAAGCAAAGTGCAAGGTACAGGTCAGAACGTTATGTTTTAATCCCCAGTCTTTCATTATCCTAATGTTGCTACACAGGGTTTGTTTGTTTAGAAATACATTATTAGTAAAGCCAACCCTAATCACTGTAGTAGAATTTAAATCTTGAGTTTCTGCTTCCCCAGACCAAACACTGTTAAAATATAGTGCCTACTAGTGCAGTTCACATGTGATTCGTACATCTTGTAATCCTCATTGTCTTACTTAATATTTCCTGTAGACTGATTTAAACATGTATGATTCTATGTCAGGACTGGAGGCTTCGGATTATGCTATCTCACTCTTTACTGTCAACACACAGCAGCCAATAGAAAAACAGAACTACATTTCCCAATATTAAACAACCTCGTTATGACCCCCAATCAGGGCCCACCATCTGCTATATATGTCCTTAACACCTTAGTCCTTCCTCTTTCTTTGCTGTTCAACACGCAGAGATAAGTCCTTTATTTTTATTGTAATTTGCATTGTGATTTTCATGTGGTTTTTCCTCTGTGGCGCGGCACTCTTGCCTTCAGGCGTCTTAGTTCCGGTCTAGGTCGCGCGCGCTCAAGACGTTCTGGATTATATTGCAGTATTTTATATGTTTTCACTGTTATCACGGCTTTTTGCAGATTCAAGATTTGCCGGTGAGGAGTGCTGGGGCAGCCGTGCTTACAGCAGCGCAGTCCTCTCTCTGTTGAAGTAAGCATTGTCTGCTCATTCAATTTCTGTGAGGGTTCTTGCCCGTCTGGTGGGCCTCCTAGCTTCATCCATTCAAGCCATTTTTCCGGGCCCTCTACATTATCGAGCTCTTCAGAGGTTGAAGATTATGCATCTTCAAAAGGGGCTTGATTATTCAGAGCTGATAGTTTTATCTCAGGGAGCCAGGATGGAACTCCAGTGGATATTAGCTCACATGGATGCTTGAAATGGCAGAGCAATTTTTGCCTCTGTTCCGGAGGTGGTCATAGAGTCGGATGCCAGCAGATGGGGCTGCAGAGCCAGATGTGGCCTGATAGAGACAGGGGTCGGTGGTCCCCAGAGGAGCTCCAATTACACATCAATTGTCTAGACCTCCTGGCAGGCTCGTTTGCTGTGAAGACTCTGTCCCCTCTAAAGTCGAATTGTTGTATCCTGCTAAAAATGGACAACATTTCTGCAGTGAGATATATCAACAAACTGGGGGGGACTCGATCCAAGATGTTGGCGGGGAATGCAAAGGATTTTTGGCATTTTTGCCTAGCTCCCAAATCTCGATTACAGCAGAGTACATTCCGGGCAAGGTGAATGTAATAGCGGACTGGAACTCTCGGTATCTGAGATGCCAGCGATTGGAGATTGCACCCCAGGGTTTTTTAATGTCTGAACCGTCTTTGGGGTCCTTGCACAGTGGATCTGTTTCCATTCCGCCTGAGTTCTCATCTTCCACGATTTTACAGTTGGAGACCAGATCCGATGGCCCTAGTGTCAGACGCCTTCCTGCAATCCTGGACGGGGGAACTGAGTTATGCCTATCCTCCTTTTTCAATGATTCACCGGGTTCTCTCCCTGGTCCTTCAACAGAGTGTAGAGATGATATTGATAACCCCATGCTGGAAAGCCCAATCTTGGTTCCCAGTAGTATTGTCCCTGAGTTGTGCAGCTCCGGTGTAAATTCTGAATTCAATGGATTTCTTATTGGATCCTCTGAGACAACCTCATCCTCTTGTTCTGGAGGGCAAGTTGTCGCTCATGGCTTTGAGAATTTCGGGCTCCCAGAACAGCTGTCTGAAGTTTCGGAAGACACTAGGTTCTTCCTCTTTCAAACCTTGGCGCCTTGTACACATAAGAGATATGCCTCCGAATGGAAGCGATGGTTGGATTGGTGCAGTCAAGGGAGTGAGGATCCCTTGGGGGCGTCAGTGCAAATGATCGCACATTTTTTGTCCCAGTTAGCGGCGCAAGGATTTGCTTACAGAACGATTAATAACTTCCGTTCTGCCATTTCGGCTAAACATCCTCGAGTTGAGGGTAAGCCTATTGGAGAACATCCTTTGATATGTAAGCTTTTATGTGGTATACAGTTAGTACGTCCTCTTCTACAAAAATATTCTGCTTTATGGGATGTAAATAATATCTTGAAATTCCTGGTTTCTTGGCCAGCTAATAAGGGTCTATCAAGTAAACAGTTGTCTGCTAAACTAACTATGTTACTTTGCCTGATTTCATGTCCAAGGGTATCAGACGTTAAAGCCCTGGATATCGCAGGTAGAGTATTTACTCCTTCTGGAGCTTCTTTTCAGATTTCTAAATGAACGAAATCACATTCTACATGCATTTCTTATCCAAGTTTTAGTGATAATTCTAAACTTTGTGTTGTGAATTGTTTGAAAGTTTATGAAGAAGTTACTTGAGAATTGAGGAGAGATCATTCTGGACAATTGTTGATTTCATCTTCGGCCACCTTAGCTAGATGGGTCAGATGGCTGTTGCAGGAGGCAGGAATTGATATCTCTGTTTTTGAGCCCATTCTCTTAGAGGAGCTATGGCTTCTAAAGCTTTTAATTCAGGTTCTAGACTTGAAGACATTATGACTGCGGCTGATTGGTCTTCAGAATCTACTTTTAAGTTATTTTATCATAAACCTATTGTGGATGTAGCTTCTGGGGTAATTGCTCAGCTTTAAACTGGCATAATCCGAAGCCTCCGGTCCTGACGTAGAATCCAAAATGTTCTAGCTTACGCAACAAGAATTTTCAATTCTATCAAGGACGCGGAGGCATGGATTATCCCACCTGTGTTTTGGTAACAATTTAATGTAAAGCTGTATTTATGTCAATTACATTGATATTATAATGATGTGACCCTCCCTTTTTTAAAATTGTTAGATTTATTAAGATATGGTATTACGTAAAGTTTTTCTTTTTCAGACAAGAAACCTACGTGAAAGAATTCCACTGAGACTTGACTGAGTTCTTCATGGAGTGCTGTTCGAATTAAGTTGCACCGTTGTGCTGTTCAACTACAGCGTTTGGGATTCCCGTGGTTCGACGACTCGAATTCTCTTAGCTGATGGTTCGTCTTTGGTTGCTGGATATTAAGCAAAGAAAGAGGAAGGACTAAGGTGTTAAGGACATATGGTGGGCCCTGATTGGGGGCCATAACGAGGCTCTTTAATATTGGGAAATGTAGTTCTGTTTTTCTATTGCCTGCTGTGTGTTGAGAGTAAAGAGTGAGATAGCATAATCCTCGTCTCCATGTCCTTAATAGAATTGAAAATTCTTGTTGCGTAAACTAGAAAATTTCTGATTCATTGTTTATGTATAATATGTGTGTGATGTAAAGTGCTCCGATACCCTATCCTGGAATGAATAGCACAATAAAACAAATACATGTGAGAAAGGGGCTATGGAGAGATAAGGGGCAGTGGTGTAGCAAGGTAGTGAGGGAATTCCTGGAGAAGGAGGTTATGGGGGGGAGGTACCAAGAAAAGACTGTCACACTGGGTGCCTCCAGAAGTAAAGCAGGCCCTGCTTTTCACCATTCCTTGGTTTGCATCTTACGCATACGATGAGGCCTAAGTTAGGTGGCAGTACAAAAGTCTGGTTCTGCATCATTAATACCTTTTAAGACCCTAGACACCATCCTGTGCACAAGCAATATCTACTTTCCAAGCAGGCACAGTCTCACTATTTCTTTGAAATTACATTGTTCGGCTTACCGCACCCTCCCTCTGTCTGACTGATGCAGGTGATGCAGCCTTTCACCCGTGGTTTGCCTCAGTGTATTTATGAGGGAAATAAATCGGGAGAACTTTTCCAAACAGTTCGATGAGACTAACTCTTAATTTGTGTAATTGTTTAACGGCGCTCAGCACCTGCACTTAACTCTAAACACCTGCATTTATTATCAGTCTATCACATGGTGGTGCAGTTCATCTTTTTTTGAGCAAATCAGTAGACTATTACATAAGAATCAATATGCTTTAAAATTGTGACAGAACTACCACTTCCAGGCCACGCATACAGCTTGTGATGACCTGCTATAGTCTAAAACGTTACACTTGTATGAGTGTGATTGTTAGAAAGCTGGCATTGGCATTGGTCATCAGTGGCAGGTCTTGTGGGTGATGCATGCTGCAGTGGACTCCTGAGAAACGTCTTGGGCCTCAGCACTTATATTTCTACGAATTAAGTACTGGGTGAGATTATGTATGGTCAAGTGTGGCATTGGAGGAAGCATGGGTACATATATATTGGTATTTTTACAGCACAAACATAGTTAAAGAGCAAGCCAGCACTATACGCTATTACATCTTTAAATTACACCATTACGTTATGTGCCTGATAGTTTCACTTTAGGCACAGGGAAAATATAGGGATCATTTCGAGAAGCATATAGCCCTTCTGCCAATCCAAGGTTCTCCCTCCCAATTTATAGCTGGAAGAGCCACAGGATTTCTGCTGGTGGAGCCTCGGCTGGCGTTCTAGGTGGAAACCCTTGACCTAGCAGTCCATCCACCACTGGAGAGCCAAGTCAAACTGACAGTTCCCCCAATACTATTTATGTTTGGGTGTTGACCATCCCTGGATTTCCCAGCCAAGGAGTATCAAAGTAAGCACTCCTACACACCAGGGTAGTTGATTTCAAAAGCACACATAAGAAAACACCAAGCTGACTAAAAATATGATCTGCCTTCATTGCATGTGTGGATGAAGTGAAGAAGTAGAGTAAGGGAGACATTGATCTCTAATTATGGCAGTCGGTCCTATTTCAGGATAGCGACAGCCAGACCCCCAAAGACCTCATGGGCTACGGACCCGCTCACCAAACTATAAACAACCCTCTAAGTGATTTGTCTTGAATAAAAATAAAATTGTGATGTACCAAGAACCCAGATAAAGAATCATCCAAACAAAAGAAGCTGAAAACACACAAGCAACTTATCTCTCTTGAACAACATGGACTTCAACATTACATTTACAATATTTATAATGAAGTGTAATGACCAGGAGCGGCTCCTCCATGAGGGCCGAGGAGCGTCACTCCCCGCCAGCAGCGACAGCTGCAAAACTTTTACCAAGCAACAATAAGGAACTGTGTTTATTATCATTGTTTGGTAAAAGGGCGGGGCCACTGGGGTGACCAGCAGTGAGGGGCAGTGCCCATGTGTGTTGGACGGCTGTCTCGGGCCAGCCAAACACACATGCGCTGTAGGCTTTCTCCAGCCCAGCAACATAGTTGCTGGGCTGAAGAGTGCCTCCACATGCTCCAAGTCTGCCGGGGGCACTCCCAGCCAATCCCGACGCTGCTTTGAGCAGCATCAGGATTCGCCACAGGGTAGGATGGCAGCCTGTGCCTGCAGCGAGGAGAAGCAGGAGCGGAGCAGCACGCAGAGCTAAGGTAAGTGTTTTTTTATTTTTATTTTTTCTTTTCTTTTAATCCCCTGCTCGCCGCCCCTCCCCGCCCCTTCTACTTGCCACAAGCCGCTCCTGGTAATTACCTTTTTGATAGAGTTTGACTTTAACCATTAAGGCACACTACATTGTCAACATGAGTTGGAACCACGAATGAGGAAATACATTTTTGTCAGAACTTTGCATTTTTGCTGATTTGTATCATCTTACTGTGGCGAGCTAGAATATTTGTTTATGGGTGTGAGAATGTTGATGAACGTGTTGAACCAAGAAAGGTAGGACAGATAGACACTGCAAACACTCCATTGTAAAGCTACCTGGAAAAATTGATCTTGAGTCAAGCGCTTGTTAATGGCACTTGAGTTTGACGGAAATTCAACTTCCATCATATCCTAGCTTTCGGAGTTCGATAGCTTATATCAATGCATTTGATAAAAGGACCACTTATGTTTAGTATTTAAAAAAGGATAAATAAAGTCCTTCGCAAAAAATTATATATTATATTCTATTATATCATACTATTTTAGATTATATACATTTTCCATATAAGAAGGCGCCAAATCAGGAGAGATTAGGGCATGATATTTAAATAGATTGAAAGTATAGTATGACAACATGACTCTGCTGAGATATTCCTAATGAGATCCCAGGGTAGGGCAGGCACCATGCTAAGTAAAAGTGAGCAGTATAACAAAAAATCACCCTAGGCATGGAAAAACAAGTCAAATAAACTGAATGACTTAGAATAAATAATGTAGGTCAAAACATTATTTCGCAATTCCGGCTTGTGACATGAACGTGCAATGATGTGTATAAACACCCTCCTTACTCAAGTCTCGCTAACAACTTTCAAATAACTAAATGCCAATTATTTAGGTTTTTGGCACCCTTAAGTAACACCCTGCATTAACTTATAGGTTGCAGTTGCCAAGATGTGGTGGATATGGGATCAACCTGTACTTGAGGGTAAATTTTATAGAGTGGGTGTGGTGCATCTGTTTGACGCAGGAGATGCCTTGCAATCCAAACAGCCACGTTGTGTGTTACTCTAAAAGCTTTATTTTGAGATGGTTTATGCAGTGTAAACATGTTTTGGCAAAAGCATGAGGGTAATGGCAGTGATAGAAATACAAAATACCTGGCGGAGCCCTTGGCTTTCGCACTTCATGAATATCATGCGCATAAGGGTACATGTTTTCTGCATTATAACTGGGTAGTGTCAGCCTATGCAGATGATACACTGTTATATGTCCGAAATCTGGAGCGCTATCCCTCTACTGTCGTCAGAGAGGTTGTCCTCTTCGGAGGGCACTCTGGGTTTCGAATTAACTGGGACATGCCCCTAATTGTCCCACTAACTGCGGCCACAACACCAGTACAGCTAGAGTATCCCTTCCAGTGGACAACAGAGCCAGTGCAATTCTTGGGCATACAGGTGCACACTGGCCCAGAAGTGGTGATGCGTGAGAATTTCGGGAAAGCAGTCCGGTGCCTTACGCAGACAACTGACGGCTGGATCCGTCTGCGTCTCACTATTTGGCTGGATTGCCCTCATGAAGATGGTAGTGTTGCCTTGCTTTTTGTTCATGTTCGTGAATATCCCCATGCTGCTGATCGCTGCGGTTTTCTGGACTCTGTGGACCTTGATGATGCGCTTGGCATGGGCGGGCAAACAGCAGCGGGTGCGATAGGACACGCTGGCTCCCTTATGCGGTGGGGAGGTTGAATGTGATGGATCTTGAAGCCTACTATTGTGCTCACTTCTGGCTTTACGGGCTGGCGGATCTCCCACACCTGTGGTTGGAAAGGGATGCTGCTCTCCTACCGTCTTTGCTCCAATATTTGTGCAGTAAGGCTACACGACAATACCACATGGTAGACCTTACTGGTACTACATAATGCCTCTGGAAGAAACTCGTTGATCTGCAGACTGGGTCCCTGCTTTACTCCCCAAGACTACCATTGCAGTGGTGTACATGGTTCCCCCTAGGGAAAGAGAGGGCCGCAGCAGGCACTGTTCAAGGGTTTGGACTATCGAATATGGTCAGTTTCTTTGAAGCGGTCACCCTCATGACTGGGCTCAGCTCAGTGGCCAATGTGAGGCGCCCAATGTCCTAGCGCAGTTTCAGTACTATAGGGCACAATACACGCTGCGTGGTCGGCTGTGTGGGACACTGGCAGAACCCACAGAGTTACCTGCTCTGATATATTTACTGCAAACGACAACACCAAGGCGTATGATTGCAAGGCTGTATGGATATTCACAAGAGGCCAGTCAGCTTAGTGCCACTAAGGCTCGTATGAACTGGCAGGAGGAGTTGGAAATGGTAATTGGTGACAAGCAATGGGCTTATTGCTGCTTGGTGATTAGGTTAATTTCCGTGAACTGCCTGCATCGGCTGATCCACTTCAAATACCTCACCCAGGTGTATTACACCCTGGCTTGTCTATTTGGCTATGGCCTACACAAAGACTCCTACTGTCCGCGCTGAGGCACGGAGAGCGCCACCTTCGCATATGTGGCATGGAATTTCCCTGGCATACAGTGCTTCTGGCATGCTGTGTTCCAGGCACTGGGAGAGATCACATGCAAGATGAAAGTATCCACCCCTCTTTAGTGCTATTAGGCACTATTAGGCTATGATAAAGAAGTTTAGGGGGCCTACAGACGGCTTATTGCATTGGGGCTCTTAATGGTGCGGCACAGAATAGCGATGCATCAGATGAAAGGCCCCCTTCCCACACTGCAAGATTGGCATACTGGCATGACATACTGCAATACTCAATGCTCAATCTGATGCTTATCATGATTCCATGCCAATTTGTAACCGCCTGAAGAATATGTGGGGGCCGTATCAGGCATACCACTTACCATTCAGGAACGATGATGCTGAAGGAGAAGCATAGAGTGGCGGGGTGTTGTCTGAGGTGCTACTGCGTGCATGCCTGTGTGCCTATTGAGGGTATGTCACACTAGCTGTGGTCGTGACAGAGATGGTCCTAGGGTAAGGTGGCAGTCACTTGTTTCGCCATTTGGGTGTATTGGTTAGACTGGTTCTCATTCTCTGGACCCCGTGTGTTATCTAACATGGACACTTGCACTTACGTAATGGGACAAGCCATTTTAATTACTGTATGCCTTTCAAGCACCATTTGGTCCACCTTGGTCACTGTTGGGATCACTGTCGACATGTAATGACTCCTATTACTTTTTTTTTTAACCTTCCCAGTAACATCAGTATATGCCGTCTGTTAATATGAAAAATTAAAATAAAGTTGAAAAAAATACAACATACCTGTAAATGACGAAGCAGGTGCATCAGTTTACTGACGGGTGAACAAGCTTGCTGTCACAATATTTTCCTCATCCTACTCACTACGGGAAACATCATTTAGAAAACATCTCAACTAACACATTTTGTGCAGACTATTCGCTCAGCAAATCACTACTGGTAAAAGTGTCCCATTCTAAACAAGTTTACTACAATACCCTTTATGTTCTGATGTTCAGACACATGAATGAAAGACCTTTGATATAAAAAGTTTCTTCCTCTCTTTCTTTTTTCGTGCAGTAAATGATAGTGTCAGACCCCACAACCAAAGAACATACAGCACCTTTAGAATGGCTTGAGCAGGGGCGAAGCTCACCATGTCACTCTATCTTGTGGAGGGACTAGTATTGTTCCAGTTGCTTAGTAATTCTCTTGGAGAACTTTCCAGGTTGGCACGTTAAGGCACTGCATGACCACAATGTAGAGATGAATGGATATTAATCAACATAAGGGGTCCTGCAGTTCTCACCCAAAATGCCAGAATATTCTACTCACATCCATTTTACCAAGGAGCAGTTTTTGAGGAGATAATCAGATAATATGCTAGATATTTAGAGGTTTCACAAAACCTTCCTGGGCAAAATTGCAAAAATCTTTTTTTTCATTTTAATCACAACATATAAATGACATCATGTGTGCATCAATGAGGCCGTTCTCCAACTTTAGTTCACAAATTCCACATAAAATGCATCCAGTTTTATAGTATTCCACCCACCGATCTACAGGCATGTTTTATGGTAAGAAGATGATGTATCAATGACTGAACTAGTATGCCTCAAAATGTTTTTCTGTTGTCTACTGATTGTTGTTTGCTGCCACCAATTGTTGTTGCATTTTATGTGTGCAAAAATCAATAAAAAGATTTAAAAGAAAAATTACACTATTCCCATTGCTCAATTGAAATATACATATGATCTCAGATACCCATCAAAATAATTTGTTTGTCTTCCATATTTGATATGAAAACTTATGGTTTGATTACGATCTTGGTGGATGAGCAGATATCCCGTCTGCAGTATTGCAAGTTCCATAGGATATCATGGAACTTGTAATACGGATATTCGTCACGTTTGTGATGGAGTAACTCATCCGCCAAGGTGTAATCAGGCCCTTAGGCTTGAGGCCTGCAATACGATTCGGATGCAAACAGCCAACACGCTTTCATGGGAAACACATTGCGTCATCAGGGCTACAAAATAATCTTTTTGAAAATGTCTTCTTTAAAGTTATAAAAAATTAAAGGAAGAAGGTACGAAGAAAGGAAAAACAAGAACAACAGTATAACATACAATACTCTGTGCTAAACTTTAGTTATATAATATAACCGACTAGGGGACTTTAAATCAAATAATTTAATAGCCAATGATCCTTGTTGAACTTTCGTTTTGTAGCACAGCTACCAATGGCAGATGGCCATATACTGTTTCCGACAGTGTTAGTTGAAATATATATGACTTTTATGTTGGACTTCACTTCCAGTTTTTATTGAAACTGAAACAAATCATTCCGTCTATATTTGGCCATAAAAAGCAACAAATTACCGTATCCTTTTTTCATATTTGTCTTGACAACCTCTCTTGCATACGGTGTATATTTATCTTCCTAAGTATTTTGCATTAACATCTGCTGTTAACACTGCATGGCAAGTGGTACAGTAGGCCTGTGACAAGCACATGCGAGCATTTGCCGATGTACATGGCAATCCTGCTGAGTAATACTTGGATAAGAAGCACCCTATGAGTTTGAGTTTGTGGTTTCTAAAAAGAGGTTTTCTAACCAATATCTTTGAAACAGTGCTTTTAGACTAGCCATTGCACCCCTCTTGTAGAACAAACATTGGCAAACCCTGTAGTACTCCAAAGCCAATAGGTCTCACCTTCCAGAATACTGGCATTACCAATGATTTTAACCCACTCTGCATTGCATCCCTAAATCTATGCAGCATGGCAGAAGATTTTTTTTTAAAGTTTTTCACATGACCGAAAAGAAAAAAAATGTCTATGTCATTTTGTGTGGTTTGCACGCCTACAAAGTGGCTCAGTTGCTTTTTTCTTTTTGGTGACTGATCCAATTTGGATCAGTAACTTTAGTAAATCCGCCTTTTCTATGTGGGAATGTTTTTTCTTTTTGTGGGACCCTATATTTTTGCTGGCTGTAGAACACTGTGCATTTTAACCCTGCAAACCAGTGATAAAGTTCTTGTGCTTGGTAGAATTGGGATACTCCTAACTGGCATAAATATTTAACCTATCTATAAGTCTGTACTCTACGTTACAAAGTGTACCCAGTGCCTGTAAATTAAATGTCACTATTGGACAGCAGCACCCACTGTTCTATCTACTCCAGTGACTGTGTAAACATGACTGATTCCTACTCCATGTATGCTGGTTGTGCAAATGTGGCCTGTCAAATTAACCCCTTTTCACAGGCCTAGAGCTTCCTTTTAAATGTTTATAAGCCACCCATAAGGAGGTTCTATTGCCCAAAAAGCAGGACATGTAAAAGTTTAATGTTACACATGTCCCTACAGTGAAAATGCCCAAAACCTATATTCACTGCAGCAAGGTTGGCTGTTCCACAGGAAACTTCTGGGATGAAATATTAAACACTAATATAGCATCCCTGGAATTGGATAAGCTACAAAAAATACTTCAACATTTTACCTGTTTATAGCTATTAAAAATCTATTTGAATTGTGAAGGTGGGTGTTTACCAAATATTAAGGAACATCAGTTTTTATAATGTGACCTATTTCCAGCCTGAAGTTCCTGAAGACTAGTTTGCATTTTACTCTCTCACGTCTGCCAGTGAGTAATTATCATCTGAATAGGTGTGAATGGTTTCGAAATGCCTCCTAGGAACAAACAGGAGGAAGGCCTGAATGGACCAAGGATGACCCCTCTGAACCTGACAGAATATGAAAGTTGGGGCTGGAGAAATCTTTTTTACATTAAAATGTAAATTCCTGCTTGAATGTCAAATCTGCTGGGTTTACATACAACACCTGGGTTGCACTTCAAAGGATGAAACAGGAATGCCAACACAATTCTTGTGTTTCCACGGTCTGGTTGAGGAGACCCGACCTTTTGTTCTGCCAGACCTTTATCTCTGGGTTTATTTGGGATACTTTGTCTGCTTTGAACCGGATTTTAGAATTAGATGTGGGAGGACTCTAGGATTACCATAGTACACTTCCCACACACACACCCAGCCCTCAGAGCCCAAGTTTATTATGGCTGAATGGTTGTGGCATCCTGAAAATGCTCAAAGGGTAGGGTAGACCCTGGAACATTTACTCCATTGGTTAGGGCATCCCTAGGGATTATTCCCACCCACTAGCTTGTGGCAGGCATAAATGTAGCATCACCTGGCAACCATTTCAGAACTCTCCTGGGCCAGCAGGTTCAATCCTCAGGCCTTTGATGTTTAATGGATGTGAAATGTCAATGTTTTTACTAAAACTAAAATCCATCCAAAACTGAGGTTGAATATTGCTTGTCGAATCTGCAGTGCCACAATAATACTGTCTTTTCTAAAGGTTTGCATAATTAGTACCAGTTTAACTCCTGAACCAGCAATCAGCAGCTGCAGGGCATACAGTAAAACTTCGCAAATGATCTGCCACTATGCAACATAGCATGTGGCAATTTTTTTAGTATTTCTTCACCTGCTTTGCTAAAACATTTTTAAAATTATGCAGCTGCCATATGTGGCAAGTGTTTGCAATGCAATAAGTCTTGTGTTTGCTGGAGTTAAAGCTATTAGTATTGTAAATTTCTAACAGGAACTTTCTTGCCATACAAACTGAAAATAAAAAGTAAAACAGTTGACATAAACGTGGGATTCAAATCGCCACCTTGAGCACAAAGGATAGAGACAAAGGGAAAAAGAAGTTTGCTTGCAATCAAAGTTATCAACAATAGTGCAATTATCCATGTAACAGGGTCCATGGCCAAGGTGATAACAAAACC
This sequence comes from Pleurodeles waltl, assembly GCF_031143425.1. Classification (NCBI taxonomy): domain Eukaryota; kingdom Metazoa; phylum Chordata; class Amphibia; order Caudata; family Salamandridae; genus Pleurodeles; species Pleurodeles waltl. Next base: position 971,214,970 of record NC_090444.1, read on the forward strand.
GCCCTAAGGAGGGACAAACGTAAAGCAGTTACCAACGAAAACAAAGGATTTTTGAAAGGCAAGCCCACGACCGAGTGATACTGATGGGTGTGAGGTAGGCGTGGTTAAAAGCCCTAATACATACCAAAACACCTCGGAAAAACATATTCTAGTGGTTCTGCAGTGCTTTCACTCGCTCTTAAATTCTGCTTCCTAATTTAGCCCACTATAAAGCAAAGGATGGTGGGCCAGTGGCCGGAAACACTGAGTATGATGCGGCTTGATGTAAATCAAGGTCTTGGCTTAATATCAACATCTGAATTTGCCAATATTTTTGCTTGTGGGTGCAACAGGCCTAATACACTCGGTGAACAGTGTGTTTATTTTGGAAAATATCTAAAATGGTGGCAGAAAAGAGGTCAAAACTGGGACCCCTGGAACTAATGACTGGATAATTGTATTTTTAAGCGCACACTGCTCACAGTGTTGCCTGGAGAATGCCTCGCAGTAGACGCTGTCTCAGCTGTTCTCACCCGGCTGGCACGCCGTCTTCGGAATCAGCAGTCGAGCACGTCGGTGTACATAGACTTCAGGTAAAGGCTGGGATGCCTCGCCCCACTGATGGGGATTACCGCCTGCCCTGCTATTTGTCTCTTTCTGGACGCGGTTTGGCTGCGTGTGTAACCTCCTCACAAAGGAGGGTTGTTCGGTTACGGGACGTGCATTGCCAAGGGCGCGAGGTAAGCTGCGCATTGACGTACATCCGCATTGTGCCGAATACGAGAGGAGCAGTTTATGTGTCCTCCTACGCCAGCAAGTGTTTACTAGCTCGGTCTTCTTATTTCGCTCCTTTAGCCATGCAAATTCTCCCCTTAGAACTCGCTGTAAAGGGGATGTTTATAGGTCAAAAATAAAGTACTGATATAAATGTTAGTTGTTAGTTTTAGTATTGTTCTTTCTCTTATTGCGCTCCTATTTTATTGACTCAAATGCAAAATTGATTTTCCTTTCGGATTTTCTCCTTCCGACATGCTTGTTAGCTCCGTTCTTTATAGCTTTAGACTTCCGTCATTTTCTCTTTTGCTTGCTGATTAGGTCTAGCATTAGATAAGATGCTATTATTTTATTAAAACACACGCACACATACACATACCACCCCGCCTCTAATTTACTTATTACAGGTGACCATCTCAAGGTGCCTACAGTAAAGAAATGAAAGCTGTTCAACTGTAATATCCTGCACCTCAGCATAATTTAAACCTGCTTTACAGTAACGTGAATCTAATACCTTTTTGCCAAACATTAATAACTGCTTTTTGATGTTTTTAATTTTACGTTATCTTATAAAGGAATTCAGCCTTAAGTCTTGTGCATGTGTGTGTGTATATATATATATGATATATTTTCACTGAAAAAAACAAAGGTTACAGGGACGTTATAGTTAGGAAATAGAATTTTAAAAAACATAGAAATTCACTTAAAAAAACAAAGGTTACAGGGATATTATAGTTAGGCTCACATTTTAAACGTACAAAACCATAGAAATTCACCTGTTATAGCTATAGTTTTCTCAAATAACTATAACTCGTGCCCTAAGGTAACAATAACTCGCGCCCCCGCCATGCACATTGTTTTTGTAAATTTTTTACCGCAAATATTAATTGATAGTATCAATGATGTTATCAAAGATGTCATGTGTGCAGTAATTTGTGGGGTAATTAGCAGTGACTGGCGAGGGCGTGAGTTATAGTTACCTTAGTGCACGGACCTCCTTCATTCTTTTTTTTAAAGTCCTGCAGGAGGTGGTGGCCCCTGGGGCTGCAGGGGGGGCGTGGCCCCCACATTATATCTCCATAAAGCCCTGGGGAGGAGCTGGTCCCTTAGGCTGTGGGGGGCATGCAGCACCCCTGCATCATACTTCAATAAAGCCCTGGGCAGATGGTGGTCCCCAGGGCTGAAGGGGGACGCGCGGCCCTCCGCACTTAATATCATGAAAGCCCCGGGGAGGTGGTGGTCCCAGTGGAGGGGGTGGGGGCAGCCCCTCACATTAAATTAACAATTGCCCCTGGACTTGGCCCGCTCGGGGGCTTCAGGTTAAAGAAACATGGGTGGCCACGCTTTGTTTTTTGGGGAGTTTTTGCCGAATCTGCGGGGAGTCACTGCGAAAATTTAAAAAAAATGCTTTTTAGCTCTGGGAGCTCCCTCTGGGACTCCAGCACCAGAATTAAGGGGTCAGGGTGTCCCTACCCTGGATCCTTGTTTTTTGGTTTTGTTTTAACTTTTTTGTGGGACTCGGCTGAAGCCGAGTCCCTTTCTTCCAAATTTGATGTAATTCTGTCCAGTGGCTCAGGCTGTAGCCTTGTTCAAAGGTCCTATGGGAATTAACATGGGAAATACAACTTCTTTTGTCATCTTTTTCTTGGTGCCCCGCTTGATAGATTACCCCGAAACTTTCGTGCACAACAAGAATCACCAGGGCACTTTTTTTGGAAAATTTCATGAAGATTCGTCAAACTGTGCCAAAGATATAGGCAAGTCAAAAAACACTTTTTTATGGAAACATGGTTCTAACTATAACTACCGCCAAACAAAGGTTACAGGGACATTATATTGAGGTTCTGAATTTATACGCAGAAAACCAGAGAAATTCAACTGTTATAGCTAGAGTTAGTTCAAGTAACTATATAACTATAACTCATACCCTAAGATAACTATAACTCGCGCCCACTGGGATTGACCTAAGGGCCTGGCCGCAGTGGCCAACCACGCGTAGGTATCCCAACCAGCGCCATGCAGGGCCTCCAGGCCAAATGGACAAGGCTTCTAGGTCATTTTGCGCATTTGCATAGTTGTAGCATTTAAAAGGGAGACCAACATGCTCTGTTCTCAACAGCAGATGACAAGAAAAAACCCACTTATCACATCACAGAATATATTGCGCTCCAGAAGAGCAATGATGCATTCACCTCCATCAAGGATTTAAGATCATTTTTGAAGGTGGACCTGCAGAGAAAACACACTTGCTTTGGCTTGGCCAACAGCAAGAAGTTAGGATGATTTGTAATCTATGGAAGCGGAGCTTCAACTGGGGCGCCTGCATTGTTTATATTTGAAAGTACTTGCCATTGAGCTTTAATTTCTGTGAAATGGGCATCGATGCCAGAATGCATCCTGGCCTGCTTATTTATCCAAGAAAAGGCCACAGTTTTGAGCAAAATGTCTTCCCAACTGAAGTACTTTATACTGGCTAATTAGTAAGTGCTACCTCACTGGAAAAATGTACAGTGCAAATTCTACACTACAGCTGCATAAAGGGCCCTGTGGGAAGGTCTCCAGTGACCTTGTGTGTCTGTAATTTTGGAATGTGATTGTTCCTCAAGCATCTTCATAAGGAAATCTGCAATAACATGAATCTTCGAGTGGAGAAGAGGACGAGACTACAAATAGTTGAATCTCCACCAAACAAGGGTTCTTCCTGTTAATTATATGTAGTAAGTGATCCTTTGTTTGGTGGAGATGTGCTCATATTCCTCTACATCAAGACTGCATGTTGAACACGTTTCCTGGGAACCGCAAGGGGAGCCATGATGTCCCCATGGTCCATGCCGACTCTCGGCCTTCAGTGGGAGCCAGCATTGCTCACACATGCAGGGTGTAGCTAAAAATGCTGCTCCCTGCATGCAGGATCAATCCTTTCACTTGATGAACAGTCCACTCCCAGCGAGCAGGAGCAGTTTTCCTGCTCCTGCCTGCTGGGAACAGATTTACAGTTTGCTCTTGTTTGGCAGGAGCTGTCAAAGTGCCCACCAAGCGGAAGCAAACTGTTATCTCTCAAGAGTGGGCACCTCAGGAGTTAGGGAGCCGGCCTTGTAGGGGGGGGTAGCAGACCCAAGGGCCATTAATGGCTTCATGAAGAGGGCACAGCCCCCCTCCTTCATTTTGCATAGGGCCATGCCCAGAGAGTTGATGGTACCCTGGGGTGGAAAACGGCCAGTGAGGAAGGCTGCGTGCCCCCTCCCCTTTTTAGTAGATCTGTGCCCCAGGGAGGCGGTGGTCCCCACAGCAATTTTAGTTGCAGGAGAGGGGTCCACATAGCCCCCTTCATTTTTCCCTGACAAGCCCTGAGGAAGTGGCGATCCGTGGGGCCTCTAAAGGCCTTTCAAAAGGGGGCTGCACTGCCCTCTCCTATTAGTAAACTATATAAAGCCCCAGGGAGGTGATGGTCCCCGGGGCTCAAACTAGTCTTGGGGAGGGGAACGCACGCACCCCTTCCCCTTTTCTTAAATGTATTCATGCCCCCAGGACCTGGCCCACCTGGAGGCGGAAAGACAAAGGAAGACCGGGAAACTGCACTTAGTGTTTTTTTACCATTTTTCCCCTGATCTTCAGATTCATGGGAAACTTTAAAAAAATATATTTGTGCCCTGGCTGGGTCCCAGGGGGGACTCAGCACCAGGCACAGGGGTCAGGGTATTCCTAGCCTGCCCCCTTTTCTTTATTTTTTACTTTATTTTTGTAACTTGGCTGATTTTGAGTCCCAAAATGGCTGCCAACACAATTTCTGGATGAAGTATTGGCAACCAACCAGATATCAGCATGTGGACTGTCGGATCCACGTAGGATCCGCATCCCTAGATATCTATATTTTTTTAACTTTAAATTTCCTCAAAAACTACTGAACGGAATCAGACCAAATAACAAAAGATTCACCGCAGATTTTGCCAAACATTTAAAAAAAAAAACTTTTTTGCCCTGGCTGGGTCCCAGGGGACCACAGCACCGTGACTAGGGGCTAGGAGATTCTTAGTGGTCACTTTCTTTTTTCCGCTTTTTGATTGAGATTTTACTGAAGCCGAGTCCCAAAATGGCTGCCAACATTTCCTGGTTGAAATGTTGGCAGCCAATTAGGTATGAGCGCGGGGACTGTTGGATTCGCCAAGGATTCGCAGTGTCCTGATATATCTTTATTTCTTTTTCCTTTAATATCTGTAAAACTACTGAACTGATTTACACCAAATCACAAAAAGCACGCTTTCTAGACTAAGACCTAGCATTCTGCCAAGTTTGGTACGATTCCATCCAGTGGTTTCAGGCTGTAGTGGTGTTCAAAATCCCTATGGGAAAACGTGTTGTGGGACCCCCCACTTTTCTCGGCCCTCACTTGACGAATCACCCTGAAAATTTCCAGACAGCAGCTGAAGTGCGTGGACTGTTTTGTTTGTTGGACAAAAATGTATTCTTGCAGAATCCCAAAGTTACCATCTCCCTGTTCCCAAGAGAGATATTCTCTCTCTCTCTCTCTCTCTCTCTCTCTCTCCACCTCTCTCTCTATCTCTCTTTCTCTCTCTCTCTCTTGCTCTCTCTCTCTTGCATGCACCAGGTTCGACCTGAACACAAGCAACCTAGGAGTGATAGAGGGATGAGAAGGTGCGTTATGAGCCACGGTGGTGGTGTCACAGAAGCAAATCTTTAATGTCATCTAGTAACGACTAATTAAACCTTCATTTTAGGATGAAGATTGTAACTATGGTAAAACTTCTTGCGCACCCTGAGAGTTACTACTCACATTCCACTGATTCCAAGACAATAATAACAAATTACAACTGCTAACTAATTTGAAGAATCCACTGATGTTGGTCTTCACGCACACAAGCAAAGTAAAACAAGCATTTATGATGCAATGGGTCTCGCATTTGCTAGAGTGAGAGCTATTAGCATTCTAAACTCCTAACCGGACTTTTCTTGCCACATAAACTGAAAATGAAAGTAAAACAGTTTCGCATAAGCGAGCCGACGGCCGCCATGAGCATGAAAGAGACACCCAAAAGGAAACAGAAGTTCGCTCGCAGTCGAACGTATCGGCAAAAGTGCAATGTAACTGGAAAAAGGGTAATTATCCCTGTAACAGGGTCGATGTCATGCAAAGCACTCAACTACTGCCCATTGAGATCGCGCTGCATAGAAAATCATAAGAAAAAGTTGTCCAGAAGCCATTCGGAAAATACGCAGCCTGGTATGTTTTCAGTAGTTTATCGGTGCTCTCGAGGAGGGCTAAACACCGGAAAAGGCATGACGTATGCATGCCTTTCACTAATCAAATCAAGCAAATTTTAAAAGGCAAGCCCACAAACCAACCAAACTGATGGGCGTGGTTAAAAGCCCACAGAGAGATTACAACAGGGGCCAGAGCGCTTGCGCGCTCAACCCTAAACAGACACTTCAACAAACATATAAAATATTTTCTCTGCAAAAACGTTTTCCCATCAGGAATTCTTAAGTGGTATACTCTCAGGTTGATGATTTCGGTTTGTGTAGGAATGATGTGGGCCAGGGCTGAAAGTAAAAGCTTCTAGAACGTTCGTATTTCAACAAGCACATCGTGAGTAATTAGCACTTCATATTAATCAGAATCTAGGAAATTACAAGCTTGTTGCTTCCCGTTCCCTTTCTCACGGTTTGAACAGTGTGAAAGTCTCACCCTACATGAAGGAGATGATCTTGTCAGCACCGATAAGGAGGAGGGAAATATGCTCATCACGCCTCATCAGAAAACCTGAGCTGCGATAAACCTAGTGAGATGAGAGACTCAGGACAGGATGCTCCCCCGTGGCATCGACCGTGTCTTGATGCCCTGAGGTAAACCAGCTAACGGCTTGGAACTATCCATGCAAGAGACCAGTGATAGCACATTCAGTCCTCCAAAGGATTGTGGAAAACCTTGTATACCACAACTAAGGCAGAAGTAGCAGTGTGGATATTTCTTGGTTAAGATTTGAAGCTCCCATCTTCTGCTCATTTCTATCTTAAGAAGTGCATATTAGAACATTGGAATGTTAGGAGCTGCACTGAAGACAACGGTGTCCTTTGGGTTTCTAATGGCCGGTAGAAGCCCGTCTCCAACACTCCAATGTTTTTCTCACAGCATTAGCTGTGAACAAAGGCACTTACGGAGCCCGCAGGGATTTCAATCCCCTCGGGCTCTGTGAGGGCTTTATTATATTTATCATAACATTCTGCCCTCTAGTGGCAGAATGTTCTACTAGCCTTATAGCCTTTCCTAGCTGGGCTACACTGACATTAAAGTCCCGCTTCCATGTTAAAGGCCCTCACATGCTGCTCGAGCTTTTAACTCTGGAGCGGGACTTTAATGGCAGGTATAGCCCGCTACAGCGGGCTATAAGGCTATATTAAAGGAGGTGTTTCAGATGGGGTTAAAAGATGACCAGACCACTTTTCATGATCCTGATAGGGGAATGTTATGGTGAGAAATATACCATCCAGTACATCTGAATAACAAAATCATTGGTCTCGTAACAGTCAGCACCAATTGGATGGACCAAAGACCAGATGGCCTAGTGCCAAATCTGGGGCGTCACCTATGCCCACAACTTGCTTCAATCCCAGGGCACAGACCTCTGATACTGATAAAGGACATCACTATCAAGCTGGTGCTTTATTTGTGACAGTGGTAGACACTGCCACTAATCTTTAGGGTTTGGAACATATATTTTTTTTGTCATCACTGACCCTGACCTAGAGCAACACAGAGAAAGCCAGAAAAGGGTGAAAGAAGGAGGAACAGAAAGACAGGAAAACAGCAACAAAGGGAGAAAGTGGGGATGAAAAAGAACCTGCAAGACTGAGATAAAGGCACAGAAAGTGTAGGGTGGTGAAAAAAAGGAAGGCTCCAAACCACACAGCACTGATATTCGGCATCCTCCACCTTCAGAAGCCCCATTTCATAAAAAAAACTTTGGGCCCCTACACTTTTTATTTAATTTACGCCCTGCCTAGATCTCGATCATGCGAAGACCTCTAGCAGAGCTGGAGGCTCCTATGCAGCTTTAACAATGGTTTCCTTTGTTTCAGATCATGTAGGTTGGGAAGAAGAGCACATCAACTAAAGCTTTTTGACAATGATCCACAGCCTCTTGCAGTACGAATCAATCCCGGATGGGTCTGATCATGACAGTGATGAATGCAAATAAAAGGTAAAAAGTCAAAAGGATATACCGTACAGATGTTGGCAAGACTGCTGTAAATAAAACACATCTGGTTCCCGGACGAAAAAAACACACTGATCAGTATTTTATTTAATCATAATTGCATTTGTGTTACTAAACTGCCTACGGAAAGTACAACAAGCATAATAGACCATGGAACGGTGACTATGCTAAGAGTGCCTAACGGCAATAAGGATGGGTTGAAATGAGACTGAGGAAAGGGAGCAACCACCACAAGCCATGCACTGGAGGACGATAACTGAGGTAAGCAATGGAAATACACTATGGGGGTCATTATGACCTCGAAGGTCGGTGTTAATGTGGCGGTAGTACAGCCAACAGGCTGGCGGTACATCCCGCCACATTATGACATTGGCGGGTTGGCAGAAGCCAACACACCAATATACCACACTGACCGCCATGGCGGTAGCAGCCGCCGGGCCGGAAATAACAATCTCCAGCCTGGCGGCTGCTACTGTCCAGGTGGCGGCATTTTGACCCTGCCTACCGCCATGGTTTTCGTGGCGAAAACCATGGCGGTAGGCCCTACCAGTGACAGGGAATTCCTTCCCTGTCACTGGTAGGAGAAACACTCCCCAGACAACCCCCACCCCCCCTCCATCTACACTCCCCCTCTTCTAATCCTCCACCCCCCATACTCGCACACTCGCAGACACACACACACTCACACAGGCATACACGTCTTCATACATGCATGCATCCATTCATTCACACACACATCCATACACACATTCATACTGATACGCAGACATGCATTCACATTTCCGTTAACACACGCATTCTCACACATGCAAACAACACTACACACACATTCGCATTCAAGCACTCTCTCACACATTATTGCACACACACCAACACACACACACAACACTCTCCACCCCCCTCCCCTGTCGGAAACCCAACTTACCTGCATCCGGGGAGTCTTTCGGCAGGGGAAGGGATGGGGCGCTGCTACCACCAGCAGCGCCCGCCAGCAGAACTCTGCCAGGCCGTATTATTTAACATAATACGGCTTGCGGCGGTCTACTGGCGTGGCACTGCTGGTGGTAGCAGCGCCACCTTAACACCGTCCGCCAGTATGGCCACAGCTGGATTTCCACCCTTCTTGTGGCAGAAGTCCAGCTGTGGTCATAATTTGGCGGACGGATGTTAGCCACAACAACGGTCTTTTGGCAGCCGTAGCCGTGGCGGTAGGCGGCATTTACCGCCATTGTCTTAATAAGGGCCTCTGTTTAAAAAAAAATATGCTTTGCCATCTTTTATTAACAGAGAACGTAAAATACACTGCTACAGTTAAGGTGACTTTAGGCTGCTTGTGAGCTTGTCAGTGCTCCCTACTATCTTAGGCCTATCAATCGGTCCTATAAACTCGCAGAGGGAAGGGAAGGGAAGAGAAGAGATTGTAGCTTTCTAATACAACATTCAGTATATGGTATTCTGTAAAAATAGATCTGTAAAAATAGAAATGTATCTGCCTCCTACTTCCTAAACATGAATATCGCTTCTGTACTTATAATGCTTCACCGCGCTTCAAAAACCACGACATAGAGACTGATAGACGAATAAATATCCCACATAGGCTTGAACATACCCAGAAATGCACATTTCATGAAATGAAAGAAAAAAACAAAACTGTAATATTAAAACAATTACACAATCAATTGAATGAAAGAAAAACATGCATGTAATATTAAAACTAAAATCGTAAATTCCTCTCGTGATCAATTTGTTGCACATGGCTTGCATTGCTGTCACATTTAATTGGCAACCTTCCTGCTCATACTTCCTAATTAAGTTTCAGCAAAGAGGAACATTTTACATAATTTCACAACGCATACTACACCACTGAACAGCTGCAGAAAGGTCCCAACCCATATACGGGCATCTAGGAAGGCACATTTTTTTAAAGAGCAGTTTGGTCTCTGTGGGTAGTATGTCTGTTTAGGCTTTAACTGAGGTCTTGTTGTTTAGAGTGTGTTACAATCATGCATTGTGTCATGTGCATCTATCTTATCATATTCAGCACCTTCTACGCTGACTATTATTCACCATTACAGCTGAGGAGCAGTTTCGCATATTGGATAAATTTCCTGTGAGTGCTATTCTTTATTTATGGCTGCGAGCCCCAGTACTGAACTTGGAGATGGTGAAACTGAGGTATCTCATGTAGCTCAAGCTCTGGTCTAAGCTGGTCAAACGACTTCACCTCCACACCCTCAAACATGCCTCTATTATCATGCAAACCCCCTTCCACCACCTGTGACTAATGCTGGCTATCTCTTCTGGGCAGCAAAGTCTGTGTTGCCCCTAAGCAATGTAAATGGGGAGGGAATTAGTTCATCCCTAATTCGCTGACCTATTCTAACCAACAATTTAAGTACTGCTCTTGTTATAAGGGAAATAAAAAGATTGGGTCTCTCTGTAACCCTGGAGTTCAAAGAACCTCCTATAAGGACCATCGACTCACGGTATGGCCTGTCATACACTACATTTTGCTTGTCGCCCTTCTTGTTCAGTCAAACAGGTATTGAAGATGAGCCACAGTGTAATAGCTTAAGAGATTTGGAACTTCTAGTTGGTGTGAACAGTGGATTGTCTACTGCTGATTCTTTCCCTTCTGCCTTGCCATGTGTATTCCATGCAACTTCACTGCAATCCTTCAGTCAGCTCTTTTTTAATGTGCAGTTGCAGTGCCTGAAAAGCATATCGAATTTTGGGCCGCCTTTGACATCTTTATGGCAGTTCTGTGCCCTCGCCATGAAAGCAACTTGAATTTCCAACTTCGTAGCTCTGGTCCTACCACGCTCTTTAACTTCTGCAAGTTTTTGCCTAATTCAATTCTCAAATATGTCATGGAGGAAGAGGACCACTACAATGGGGTGGCAGGTTGTAAAAGGTGAAGAGATTGTTTTGGAGTTGAAATATTTTGTCCTTTAGGTTTGTGTACGTTTACTTTGAAGCAAGAGATTTGTCATCCATAAAGTCCAAATCTACCCTGTGGAATGCTTTGCAAGCACTAGCCATGTCTTCCATCCCACTGCAAGCCAAACCTTGTTCTTCACTCTGACAACATGTTTTCTCTCTTATTTTGCGCTGAGGTTTGCCAGCAGTTTTCCAGGATTATTGCCTACTTTTTTAATACTCATCATCCCCTTATGCTAAAAGATAGTTTGCCTTTTCTGACTCTATAGCCTAATTGTTCCTTGTCTCATCGAGGTTCATTCTTAGTCAGAGAAGCTGGGCCTCTCGTAATTGTTTTACCGGGGTCGCCAATGCTGTTGAACACTTCCGGAGAAAGCTTTCAAAGCATGCTGTACCACAGCAGTGCTAACTTTCTCATTATCGTTTTGTACACTATAGCTTGTCAACCTTTGGGACATGTTAGCATTAAGTACTGGATCGTTTAACAGTAAGTCGTTTAAACATTAGGTAACCCTCCCTCCTTCAGAGGGCTTTTTTCGGTCACTCAAAAATGTAGGTGAGAGCCCAGAGGTCAGACCGTGAGATGGGTTCCTGAGAGACATCTTTTATCTTTGGGCAGCAATCTCTTATCCAAAAAGATATGATCTAACATTCAGTAGCATTGTTGTGATGTTGAATAGTGGAAGTATTCTATTGCCAGTGGGTGCTTATGTCTCCAGCTGTCAGCCAGTCACAATGTTTCCAGTTTGGATTTCCCTGGAGCCATTAGTTGTGATGTGTCCCCACAAGTATGTTGTGTTTCATCTAACCTGCTGCTCATAACCAGTTTGAGGTCCCTTCTTAGAATTGACAAGTTCATCTAATATGGCTTTCATCCTAGTTGGATTGTTTAGCCAACTACATTATAAGATTTACCTGTGAAAACTGTCATTCAGGCCACTCAGTCATGGCTAGCGCTAGTGCATGAACAGGAAAATATGAAAGAGTTACCATGTGTGTAAATACAGTGTAAGTGGTTATGGTCCCCTGCCCCTGCGTCCCCCACAACTAACAAAATACGAACCACAACTATTCACATCCAACTCAATGAAACAACCTGTACGACTAGCTAACAATGAGCTAACATGAAGACACCATACACAGAGGTAAGTCTCAGATATCACAGTGGCGAGTCTTCCTCTATCAACATTCAAATCCACCCTACTCTAGCAGAGGGCTACAACTAGTATTTCAAATGGCACATTTGGCCCCTGCTCCTTGCACTCCATTGGCCAACCTCCCTAGACATTTATATACTCATAATGCATATTGTACAGACAATAATCAAGCCCGGCCACATTAGTGTTTCCAGTTTCACGAGAGCCCGCTCCCCTAGACGTCTGAAGCTCTCCCCAGGAATGCTATGTGACACTTTATGATCTTCACTTTATTCAGGAAATGCCACTGGTGTCTTCTAGCGATGCACCATCACTCAGGGCCCTAAGGACTTGACAGGTCACCATTTCATGATTTCTTCTTTGCCACGACCTATAAATTCAGACCTAAGATTTCACAAGCATTGGTTGAGTGTTGTTTCCCATTCCAGTGAAAGGTGAAGCGGAAAGGGTTCCCCCCAGTTGTATTTAATTAGTTTTTCTCCCAAGAAGACTGTTAGGTCCCTTCATTCTTGCAGTGTCTATAGTCTGACAGGGTATATATGCTGAGATATTTGAATGTCATCACTCTATATGAGAGTGTCCCATTCTTTGGCACTTCTGCCATCACATACTCCTTGTCTCATGGTGGAGCAAGCATTTCACATATAAAGGCTGTTTTTTGATCCCGGATCTTGCGCCATGGCATTGCGCATTCTGTCAATCTGGACCGGTTTATCCCTTGCTCTAACAGTGTTGTTAGGGTGTATTGGACATATTATTTGGCAAAAGGCCCTCTTTACTCGCATCTAGATTTCTCTCATCTTGGGTCATTTCTAGAGTGTTAACTCAACTCCCCAGGTCATGAGTGCTTTTTCTGACGTCTTTCAGGGCGTGCTTTATTTTTGCACAATGTCACTATTTCCACTTTGATGTCTTGAAAAAACTGCATCGTAATGCTTTTGGTGACCTTGTCATCATTTGCATCTTCCATGATGGTTCCTGCAGTCGCCTCCCTCTCCCCATAGCTGCTATGACATACCAGTCTACCAATTGTCTTGGATGAGCCTTGTTTTAGCAAGTTCCGTATGTTCCTTATGTTGCTGTCCTTCTTTGTCCTTCTGGTGCCCATAGTGCTGAGTGAGCTAATGTTGGGTCATACATCGAATCCTGTGTCTAGCATCTCATATTGAGACCAAAAGACCCAGCAATGGCTGCCTCTGAGTGGAATTTCTCCTCAAGCTCAATGGGGTAAGGGCCACCTCCAACTGAGGCCTATCTGTGGGCCCACAGCTCCTCTTGTCCTTCTACATAATTGTGGGGCAGTTTCTGACAGACCCATGTGCTCCAACAGAAAAGGCTGCACTATGGCTACCACCCCTGCCCTGCGCCGCCATGCACAACTGCTTACTCGCCACTCTTGGAGGACGTCACTTACACTTTTCCCAAGGGGGCCACAGTTGTCACACATGAATTCTGTTTTTAGGTGGGATGCCCTCCACCAATGATTGACAGCCACCATGGGTGACACCTCTCCCAGCTACTTCCCAGGTATTATTTTGGGGACCCCACAGTGGAAGCTTCTCTCACTGTTTTCCTACTGATACGGAGTCCCACTGTGAGGGGAATCCTCCTAGGCCAGTCACCATCTTGTCCTGCCTACGCCTTTTACAGCATTGTGGGATTAATGCTCAACTGCAAAGTTTTGCAGTTGCTTACAGCGTCTGGACCCACCATCTTCCCCTCTCAGGCGGTATCTTGTTCCCAGAATTTCCAGGACCACTTGTGAGGCCTCCAGCAGGGCCGGGGCCAAGCCATGGTCTCCACAGCGTTACTGTGTTTCGGCCAGGGGAATGCCTCAAAATGTCAGCAGCGTCCCTGCATTCCCCCAGGTAGTGTGGCATTTTCAGCTGATGTCAACCACTCGATCTTTTATAGACTTAGAGGTTCAGGCCCTGCTCAACAAAGGGGCAATATGTTTTTCCTCCCCTCACCCTTTCGGTTTTATCAGCCCCAATTTCCTAGTAGACAAGAAGGGTGGAGGTCATTGCCTTGTGTTAAACCTAAAATAATTCAATCACTGGATTTTGTACAGGCACTTTAAAATGGAAGGAATACACATGTTGAGAGACATATTATTAAAAGGCGATTGGATGGTCCGGCTGAACCTCAAGGACGCCTATTTCTCGATTTACGTCTTTCCTCCCCACAGGAGATATTTACAATTTCTATGGAGGGGTCACTGCTTGGAGTTCAATGCTCTCCCCTTTGGCCTGTTGCAGCACCCTGGTGCTTCACCAAATTGATGAGGCCAGTGGTGAAGTCACTTCGAGCCCGAGGTGTGCGTTTGATAATTTATCTGGACGACATATCATTGATAGCTTGAGATGCATAGACTCTCCGGAGTCATTTAGAGTGGACTGTTGAGCTCTTGCAGGATCTGGGATTTCTTATCAATGTGCAGAAGTCACTATTGAGTCCTTCTCAGGTGATAGACTTCCTGGGCTTTCAGATAGATTCAGTCCGGTCCCAACTTATCCTTCCTTCTCAAAAGATTTGCAGCATCAAGAGGGAATTGAGGTCTGCATTAGCCAGTCAGACTGTGTCATTGAGGAAGATTGCAGGAAAGTAGGTCTCCTGGCCTCTTCCAGTCAGGCCATTTTCCCAGCCCCACTTCACTATCGTGCTCTTCAGAGATTAAAAATCCAACACCTTCAGAAGGTCCTGACTTACTCGGAACAGATTCCTTTATCCAATGAAGTCAGGATGGAAATTAATTGGTGGCTAGAGCATATGGAAGCCTGGTACGACAGACCCATTTTTGAATCTTACCCAGACGTAGCGATCAAATTGGATGCCAGTCAGTGGGGTTGGGGGGCACGATGCATCTCAATGGTGACGGGGGGGGCGATGGTCGAGGTAGGAACGGATTCTCCACATAAATTGTTTAGAGCTTCTAGCGGGCTCATTTGCCATAAAGAGTCTGTCCCGTCAGAAGACAGATTGTTGTATTTTATTGAAGATGGACAATATCTCGGCAGTCAGATATTTCAACAAATTGGGGGGGAAGAAATACAGGATTCTGGCAGAAATAGCCAAGGAATTCTGGCATTATTGCCTCAGTCATCGTCTGGTTGTTACGGTGGATTACCTGCCAGGCTCCCAGAATACCATAGCAGACTGGAACTCCAGGTACCTGAGGGATTCCAGTGATTGGAAACTGGATTCAATACTTTTTGACCAGATACTCAGGGAGTGGGGTCCTTGCGACGTGGATCTTTTTTCATCACGTCTCAGTTTTCAGATAACAAAATTCTTCAGCAGGCGTCCAGACCCTCTGGCTCTGGCGACAATGCCTTTCTCCAAGACTGGAGTCAGTATCGGGGGTATGCTTTTCCCCCATTCATGATGATTCTCAGGGTTCTTACTCACGTACAGCAACAGAAGTGGAGATTGTTCTCGTGACCCCATTCTGGAGAGCCCAGCAGTGGGTCTCGGTAGCTCCCCCGCTTCTCATTCTTCCTCGTCAGAATCTTCTGATGAGTCCGGAAGGCCTTCAACATCCTTTAGTCCTGTCAGAGAAACTGGTGTTAATGGCCTGGATGGTTTCAGGTCAAGATGGAATTCCCCAGGCATTTCGCAGCAAGCTGCAGATTTCATCAAGCAAGCATGGGTGGCAGGCATTCATAAGCGGTATGCCTCAGCTTGGCGGAACTGGAGTAGTTGGTGTGACGTGCGGGATTTAGATCCTGTGGGGTCGGACATTGACTTGATTGTCAATTTCTTAGCTGAACTTGCAGGTTCAGGATTAGCTTACAGAACAGTCAACAATTTCAGGTCTGCCATTTCTGCTGGTCATGAGCCGATTGAAGGTAAACCTGTAGGGGAACATCCTTTGGTCTGCAAGATAATGAAAGGAATTTGCATGTCAAATCCTCCTCAGGTCCGATATTCTTACCTATAGAATGTTGAGATAGTTTTGAGATTTTCAGACAAGTGGCCATCTAATCGTTATCTCTCTAGAAAACAGATCTCAGTGAAGCTAACTATGTTGCTCTGTCTCATCTCTTGTAAAAGAGGGTCAGATGTTGAGGCGCTGGATTTAGCAGGGAGAGTGTACTCTCTGGAGCGTGTTACCTTTATGATCACAAGAAGAACGAAAACTAATTGCAGGTTGGTAACATATACTATGTTTCCTGAAAACCCACAATTGTGTGTCATACAATGTTTGAAAGCATATGAAATTGCACTGAAGAAATCAGATAAGACTCTAGAGGACAATTATTAATATCTTTACAGAAACCCTTTAAAACAGAGTCTCCCGCTACATTATCTTGATGGTTGAGATGGATGATGAGTGAAGCTGGAATAGATACATCAAAATTTGGGGCTCATTCAGCCAGAGGGGCCATGGCTTCCACGACCTATGCTTTAGGTTTTCGTCTGGAGGACAGTATGAGGGCAGCGGACTGGTCTTCTGAGTCTACTTTCTGTAAATTCTATCATAAACCAGTTGTTGATTTAGCAACTGTGGTAATTGGACAGCTTTAAACGAGCATAATCGAAGCCTTCGGTCCTAACATAATATAAAAAAATGTCTATCATGAATTTTCAATTCTATTAAGGACAGGGAGGTGAGGATTATCTCTCCCATAACTCTTTATGACTCATATAAAGGTCTAGTGTTAAGTATATTTTGTGATTTATTGTTATAAATGTTTATGGGTTTTACCCTCCTGACTTATGGATTTTGCACACAGGCGTTTTGTTAAATCTATACTCTTTACATTATGAAGAATATTACCTTCAATTTTGTCATTTTAGGGTCTGATCACACAATGAATGAAGGACCTACTGATCTTCAGCTTTTGGAGAGGTCAAATTCATGGATTTCGGTTCTTCTACTGGAAAGGCTCCTGCTCCTTCTGGTTATGGCTCCTGTTGAGCTCGACTTGCAGTGTCCTGGACTTAGGATCTAGTTGATTTTGAAAGGGTCAATCTGTAAGGAGTTGCGTTTCTGCTGTGTTTTTGGTACTTAACTGACTTTACAGAGAAAGAGGAAGTGACATTTGGGGTCATGATTTATATAGACTAAGGTCCTAAGCTATGATTGGGCCATGTGACATCATTGTAGAGCATCATGGGAAGTGATGTTTTTGTTTTAATGTTATTTGATTGGCTGCTGTTGAGACAGTAAAAGAAAGAGAAAGCACAATCCTCGCTTCCGTGTCCTTAATAGAATTGAAAGTTCTTGACGCGTAAGCTAGAATTTCTTTTATTCCTGCTCACCTCAGTTGGAAATTCATTATATACAGAAACAAATATAATTTTTGACTTTTTTCCAAGCATTGCCAAAGTCAAAAGGAAAGGGTTTACTGTACTAAATAGCATCTGTGAATGTCTGTGTTTACTTGTCTTGGAAAAATTAAAGCCAAATCCTTTAGCTTTACCAATGCTTGCTCAATATGGTCTCTTTTTCGTCCATTTTGCTGTGCCCGAAAAGGCCCTCAGTTGGTTCAACAGTACAGCAGTGTCCGGAATTCTTTATAGCACTCGATGGAGTGGCCAGTTAAAAGCATACAGGAAAGAGACGAGGTTTGTGGTTAATTTGTCTGAAAGATGAGCTCCAACCTCTGTGTTTCCACTGAGATCCTGAATAAATTCTGCTTTCTGTATCACAGTTATCACCTCCACCAAATTTGAAAACAGATATTTGTCTACAATGCAGCGCCTAGTGTGGGAGGCACAAAATGCCATTTTCATTTAATCAATGTAATTCGACACCCCCAAACTAAAGTCACTGTGACAAACATTTACAAAATGCAGAAAGAACGACCTGTTAATTAGCCTGCTTCATTGGCTTTAATGATTATTTTCCTCTTTATTATGACTTTAATTGCAATGCATGAAAACACATATAAAGGCCTCTATTAACCTAGTAACAGGACTCTACTTAACCTTTAATTCAGACACTTGAACAGATAACGATTTTCTCTTTCAGGGAACCACACATGGTTTCGACTTAAAATTGGCGCATGCTATTACGGTTGAGATTGGACTATTTCCAAAGCCTGGCGTGGCTCTGTAGCAGGGTGGCTAACTGGATGTGACATTGTCTTGGACACTATTAAGATAAACTGGCATCTCTTCGACCCACATGCCGCTCTCAGCGATAGCGTTGTGTAAATTGCTTGTTTCCCAGTGTTTATTGAGCAGCCACCTGAGACCTTCTTCTGAGAAGGTCCAGTGGGCGCTAGTGCTTCATTTGTAAGAAAGATAAGAAAAGAAACAACCATTGGCAACGCCAATAGGTCTCTCTTTTGGGAGAGCTATTGGCTTTGCCAATCATGTAGAGGTAGACAACAACAGGAGGGCGGGTGTATTTTAGTCAATGGGACAGGAAAAACAAACACTGTGAAGTGGCCAGCGGAGGCTGTCAGTTCTTTTTTTCCCATGGTAGTTGGGGGTGAGGGGAATAAGCAACAGGGTCTACGAGGGTGTAGGAGGGGAATAAGTAACGCCGCCAATAGTGTGGCAGGGGATGACACAACACAGTCACGGAGGTGGGAGGAGAAGAAACCACACCCGGTGGGGGAATGGGGAGAAGAAACACAGATGAGTGGTGGGAGAGGAAGAAGCAAAACAGACTGGGAGGTCGGAGGGAAAGAAGTCACATAGACAGGGAAAGGGGAGAAGCAACAAGGATTGGGGTATGAGGGGAAGAAGCAAGAAAATAAAAAAATAGCCCCTCAATCACAGTGCCAGCAAAGGAAGGACCATAATCCACATGAAGCGAGAAGCACTTGGTCCTTACTCCAGCCAAAACAAGAGGAAGTGAAGCCGGCTCGTGTTGCCAGTTAGAAGGCAACAAATGAGAGTTATAAGAAAACCCATGAATAGTAAGCAATAGACGCACATCAACCACCTAAAACAACACAATATTTCTTGTATGCCTTTTTATCAATCTGCACTTCCGGTCTCCTTATCTCACTCTCTTGCAGGCACTTTTTCATTCCTGTTTTTTCTTTTACCATTTTTTCCGATCTTTATTTTCCTCCTTTCACCCTTTTCTATTTTTCTCTATTACTCTAGATTAAAGTTTGATGATAAAGCTAAGCCCCAGTACTGAAAAAATGAGTGCTGGCTCCCCTCATCTGCACATATTAAGTACTGACAACAATGCGCCAGGACTTTGCGCTGTACAAAATAAACCCATCCCTGAGGAAAACATTGTTGGGACTTCCAAAAAAATCAGTCATGCCACCTCCTCCACATACCCCTAAATCTCTCAATGCTTCCATTCTTACTTGGTAATGAGATAGAACCAATGGGATGGTTAGGTGCTATAGCAGGAGCAGCCAGTTGTGGCTCGTGGAGCGCGGAAGGGGCAGGGCGACGCACGGAGGGGGGATAAACATTAAAATATATATTTTTAAAAACACTTACCTGCACACCGCCATGCCGCTCCCCTCCTCTGCTTCGTCACTGCAGACACAGGATCCTAGCCTGTCCAGCGGCCAATCCTGATGCTGCTCGGTGCAGCGTTAGGATTGGCTGGGAGCGCCCAGCTAAGGCGCTCACAGGCAGACTGCAAGCCTGTACATGCTCTCTCCAGCCCGGCAACTGTGTTGCTGGGCTGGAGAGAGCCTTCTGCGCATGTGTGTTTGGCCGGCCCAAGACGGCCAGCCAAACACACATGCGCTCTGAGGGGGAGTGCACTGCTCGTCACCCCCGTGGCCAGCCCCTTTACAAAAAAACAATAATAAACACAGTTTATTATCGTTTTCTTGTAAAGGTATTGCAGCTGCCGCTGCTGGTGGTGGGTGAGGTTGGGGGCAACACTCCACCACCCTAATGGAGGAGCTGCCCCTGGGGGTAGCTGCTGTCAGCAAAAGTGTAGATGCTATGTTTGCACAACAAAGGCTGTGCTGCCTAGTTCAGTATTGCCCACTGGTGCCCAAAAAGCTGTCGGCCCTTGGAATGAAGGGGCCTGAAAAAGCTCTATGTTTTCCATGCTAAGCATTGCACCTGGGCGTTTACTGTAAGCCACACTGCCATCTCCATCTCGCTTCCGATTATGAGGGGTCACTGCATGAGGGACATTAGTGGTGCAGGAGGCCAACACACACAGCACTCCAATGTGCCCGTAAGGTGACACACACACCTAGTTATAAAGCCCTTAATTAAAAAAAATACTATTTGCTCACTGACATCTTTTTATAGTTGAACCCCAGTATATACATATGCCCTTATTAACTGCAAGACCTGTTTTTCAGGTTTTGATGCCTGAGGGAGGAGAAACATATTGTAAAATGTGGCATGGAGCACCACCTTCTCTACACAAGATCTTTCTGTAGCTTTGTTTGTTTTATGTTAGATTGTGACGCCAGTGTGGCTAGGTAATGCTACATGAGCTCCATGAAGGAAACAAAAAGAAATCTTGCCCCCCCCTATATTCTGACTACAGTGTGCTTCAGCACTGACTTCACTCCCTCTGCTCACTTTACAATAGGCCTGACCACAACCCTGTTTTACCCCTATGAACAACAATTATGGCAAATCTTGATTATTAGAATCATGATATGTAGATCGTAATGGGCATTCAAGGTCACCATGATGAATTTGCTGCTGTCATATGTTTATGGTTTGGGCTCAATAGGGCAAGTGTCATGGGGATGGCCATTCAAAATGTACGGAACACCCTTAGGCTTGTAGGTTTGTAGATATTTTGAAACATTTTGTATGGCCATTTCCACTCTGGAAGCCCTTATACAAAATGAGAAGTGACAACCCTCTTCTTTGAAGGGTGCTTTACTATGCAGGGAAAATAAGCTAAACGTGCTGTTGCCATTTCAAGAGCCATCACTGGGGAGGAGAGATGGTAAACAGCCAGCACTCTTTCCTCTGACCTGCACACGTTTGAGGACCCATGGTCCAATTATTTATAGTAAAAAACATTGATAAATCCATTAGGTCTGGCTTTTTCTTAAGTATAGTGACTGGACGTAGTTAAGCAACTTTATGTGTGTTGTCCTTAGCTATGCTAGAAAGAAAATCCTCTAATGGAGCAACATCTTGGGCTACCACAATATGGAAACTGGGAGAACGGACTCTTTGCTGAATGCACTTAATTAGGAGAGCTAAGCTGTACTCTCAAAGAAGAGTGCAAGGGGGTCAGTAATCGTAGTCGCCATTTAAGTGATGAACATAAGGGACATGCACATCAAAATATTGCCCGGTTGGTCATTTGATAAAGGGCCAGTATTTCTGTTGCATCTTGAAGAAAGTCTATGTGTGTGCTCGTCTTTTCTTTGGTAACATAAAAAGCTATAAATCCAAAAATATGCCGTCATGACTGCAAAGTGAAATAAACAAATATTCAAGAGTGATTGACATTGATTTACACTCTTTATGACAGCCTAAGGCAGTGGTTCTTAAGCCCTTGATTTCTGTGGACTCCACGTAATCATTAGAGGGACCCACACTGAATCATTAGTGGAAGCTAGCAGCATGCAAAGAAATTTCGATTATTTGAACCGCAAAACAATACTTAAAAATACTGAAACAAGTATTCATCAAACAGATACACAAATAAATAAATGTTTAATTCACAAATATAAAAAACATCTAATTGTAAATTTAAATGGGAAGATTCGAACTTTTCTAAATTGAACTGAGTGAGGCCTTATATCATTTATATTCTATTTTCCACACTTGCACTACTCCCACAAATTAATCTGAGTATACCAACCTGAGTTTTAGCCTTCAATTTAATATTCCTACACATTTACAGAATATTTAAAAAATGTTTGACTTCCATTTTGATTCTTTATTTATATACACTTTTGGAATGCGTTGATATTGTTTAATTTTCTAAGCAGGTCGTGGACCACTTGAGTAAGCCTCCTGGCATCCCCAGGTGTCCCCGGACCACAGGTTAAGAACCGCTGGTCTAAGGCATCCAAACATCAACACAATTGATGATATGAGGTAATAAACAATTTAAGTTGCCTGTAGCCAGACCGAAAAAGCAGGCCTGGCCTGTTCACTTATGATGGGTCAGCATGGAACCACCCATCTAGGTGGAACCAAATGCTGGAGCTGCCAGGTAAGATTAAACTGTTTCTCCTGAAAACATGTTTTCTTTCAAGAATCTTGGCTCTACAAAACATTCTGACCGACCTGGCCATTTCTGCCATACTTGTTCACGTACTGAGTAATCCACCTAGCGAAGTGTAGAGGAGGATAAAGGGTTACTCTTGAAAATCCAAGACTACTATAGATTTCTATGACTACTCCTTGGGATATTGCTTACTCCCATAAAAGTCAAAAATATATTCCAAATGTAGACGTATTGTATTCTTCAAGGCTCTGTGAAGTTGTCACATGTAGCCTTGATAGAGGCCTACTGGTTGTATTGCATCATTGTTGATGTTACATACTCTTCGAACTACTCTTTGTGGCGTAATAGATCTTCTCTCCAATATGTGACTCTCATTAGAGTACTTAACAGGAACAGTACTAAGGCACAGGACAAATATATCCTTCCGTACTTACTGAGCAAACTAGACTCCATAAGCAGGATAAATGTTAAACCTATAATGTGGTCAGAAACTATGCTAAAAAGAGCAATTCACATCTTTCTACCAGACTTTACAAGCTACATGCCAATGTGTCTGTGCATCCCATAGGTAACACAACTTGCCACAGCCTTCTGGAAGTTTGAGACAAATGAACCATCAAGACACTTGATATATGTAGCTTTCAATGCTTTAACAAAACTAGGCTCAAATGCCACACACTGCACATGTTCATGCACACACGGACTAAACTGTTCCTAATCCACCAAAAAATCATTAACTCTGTTCAGATTGAATAACTACGAATGGCAAGGTCTTTCTATATGATTGCACAGCTCAAAAGCAGGCATTAACTTCTTAATTTTGGAGTCCAATATGTTAAAGCACAGTAAAGACATACACGCTAGCATGTTCCAGGCAAAAAGAAGGGACATTAGCTTTCCATTAAGTCCACCTTCTTTTGCTGTCCTCTGAATAAGGGGAAGTCTCCACAATAGTATCCTTCTTGGAGCATCATTGTGATCCCAAGCAGCATGGTAGAAGTGGGAGTTCTCAGAGGAAATACGATGTATGTCTGACCAACACTTAAGAGTAGGAATCGGAATCACCGGGAATCAAGAACCTGCCCTTCTTGCATGCCTTCCTACCCTGTGGAGACCAGTGGCTTCCTTCACCGTATGAAGTGCTACTCTGCACTGCTCTACACTGACACAAACCGCTAGTGAAAGTGTTACCCTACTTAGTGGCATCTCAAATGATTTAACTGGTTGCCTGCTCGCAACAAACATAGCCAAGTGAACGAGTGTCCGTGCCCTCTTTCTGAAGAGTTTACTGTGCAGCAAGGTGCGGTCCATAGCGTTGGTGTGGACGAATATCAACGAGCCATCTCTTCAATATGCAACAACAATATTACCAATATGATTTGTATCTTTAGAGACAAATGTCCTTGTGGCAGGAGATGCTGCCCCTTCTCATTTTCTCACCCACGTGATCCAGGCGAAGAGCATAGCCGGAAAAATAAAACACACCCCACTTTGAATCATATGGCAGGTGAATGAGCAAACTGAGTAATCCTGAAGGTGCACAGACATTCGTATTCTTTCCTTTAACTGTTTCTTCCCCTTCTACTTTCCATTCTACCATCTCTCATTACCTCTCTACCTAATTCTTTCCTTGTTCCCATCATGTTATACTATTTTCATGCTTTCATTATTTCTTTCCCTTCTTCCATTTTTTATTTATTTGTTCCTTCCTTTTTGAAGACCTTCTTTTATTTTCTTTCCTTCCTTCTTTGCTTTCTTTCATTCTTTACAATCATGTTTTGTGCTTTCTTCTCCTATTGCTTCCTTCCTTCTTTGTAAGACCCTTTCCTTCCTTCTTTGTATTCCCTCACTTCAATTGCCACTCACTTATACTCACTCTTTTAGCCATCCTGCTTGGCTTCTTTGTCCCAACCCTGTGCCCTACCAAACAGATGTAAGATGGCATCTTGCCTTCTTTCTCCATTTATTACCTTCAGTCACACATAAAAGTAAGGCCAGAAACAGCACACTGAAGCTGATATAGTAGGTGCTTCACTACGCCCTTGCACCTTTCCTCGACCTATATTTTTATATGCAGCAATAAGATCCAGTCTACCTGTGCTACTGTGGGGTTCAGAAAGAAACTGGTCTATTTGTTCTGGATCTATCCTTTTCTAGATTGGGAAGATCATGGAGAGCTTTCTGGGTTGCAATGTCATGACAGTCAACAAAAGTGGAATTATAACCATTGTCAAGAAGGGAACCCGAGACCCAAGCAATGCCTCTAAGTATCCAAAGGCGCTACATCGACATCAGAACTCTCAAAGTGGGGTGGGCAATGTTTATTTTACTTTCTTTAATGCAACCACTGAATACATCACCTGCGACTCTTTACAGGCACCAAAGCCATTGGAAAATTATCTACTCAGTCTTTACCTGCAACATGCAAGTTGAGAACATTCTGTGTATGAGGTTCTACCCAAGCAAGCAATCTTACAAAAGGTAGCCCTGCAATGATCACCTCCCTTTATCCACCCAAGAATCCAATATTGCCCTCTATGTTCCTCCCTCAGTGTAGCTTTCTGCCATCTTATGTTATCTGTGTTGCTGCCAAAAAACAAAATGGGGTAGCATTTATGTTCAACACAACCGTCTGTCACCTAAAAGACAATACACCTAGTCATTGCATGGTCAGAATGAATTATCGTGTGCGATGGTTGGGCTGCAGTCAGTGGACTGCTTTGCTACGCTCCAGGACATCTGTCACTGGGCCAGCAAGGACGGGTCCTTAGTACAGCACAGTCTGTGCTGACCACAAAACTCAATGTTAACAGTGCAGTGAGTACGGAGGAGTCACTCACATTAACCTATTTGAGGTGGTAAACATGGTATGTTCATTTGTATAGCAGATTCTCACCATTTGCATGTTACATTCTAAGTATCTAATTTTGATGGAACCAAGAAGTGGCTTGGGATATCCTTTTTAGGTATGATGTGTAATGGTGCTTGCAAGATGGTAAATATATTGTATACTGTACATTTTCCATGGGGTTTTATTTCAGCCTTTTTTAGCTATTGGTTTCTTAGGTTGGCACAGGAACCTTCAGCTATTGGTTGAGACATTGTCAATCACATCTTATATCAAACCACAGGAGTATTTTAGTGGCACTTTCTTTCTATTGGTTGTTTGGGAGTACCCCTCAGGCTGCGTTGCAATGCATGAGGGCAGGAAGAACTATTTCTCATCTTTATCCACTCCTGTAGTGTATGCACAAATCAATAGGGAAATAAAGCCACTGAGCTAGCTAGTAGTCTGCAACTGTCATATTGTGATGATCTTAAAGTACGTCAATTTTAGGCCAACTTTAAGTTTTAAACGGTGTGGATATTTCCTGCTACATTCCTCATCTCCTGTGCTAAACTCCACCAGTTCATTATGTACATATACTAACTTAAACATTCCCTCATCAGCTGCTGACCTTGAAATTTCAGTGATGTAACGTTTTTGATCAAAAAAGCTGAAAATCTAGGTGCAGATTTACCAATATTTCATGCAAGACAGAAAGACAACTTGCTGCACTGCATTGTATGAAAGGAAGAGAGCAGAAATGTGCCATAGCTACTACGATTTGACACATTTCTGCTCTCTCAGTGTGCTGGTGCACTGTGTGCTGCCTGGCGCGAATGTAGACACCCTTGAACCATGGTGCAAGGGTGCCTGCATTACAGGCAGGATTGTTTGTGTGCAGAAAGGAACACCTTCCTGCACAAAAACAATCATTAGAGGCATATATGTGTGCGACACAATGCAGCATAAGTTGAAAGAGGAAGTAACGAGGATTAATAAAGATATTTGCGTGACGCAAAGGCAATGCAAGACCTTTGTAAATTTGCCCAGTAGTGTTCACTTAAATGCCTTTAGTAGCAGATGAGCAGGCCACTGAAAAACTTGCTTTCCTCTCATTTACTGATCTGACTATATCTCAGGGTTTCCAGGTGAAGAGGTCACTGGCACTGAGAAAGTTTGGTGAATATGTGCCCCCATCAATACAAAATTACATCATGCACTGTAATACAAAGCTGTGTAGTGATGTTGCTTTTTTATACCAAGGGGGCAGTGATGACACAACTAGACAGTAATAAGAAAAAGATTAGGTGCATTAATTTATCAGGTATTTCAGTTTTCCATGTATTTAATATGTATATCGGCCTTATTTAGAATTAGATCATTGTTGTTAACAACAGTTTACTTATATTTTAGAAAGGTTTTCCAATCACATTTTGTAGTCTGCCTCTTTAATCTACCAGCTCCTAAATCCTCTGGGCTGGTAGTCGTGGTAGGCGTAAGGCAAAATGTTGATGAAGAGCACGGTACTCCGCTCTCGGCGTCCTGCAGCCTTCACACATTGGAGGCAGTGGTGCTGAGTCAGAACCACTTGCCTCCACCGTCTTCACACATTTCTTGGGCAATGTGCATAAAGGCGTGTCTGCTTCACACCCAGACAGCACTGTGTCATACCTCACTTTTGTTGGAGCATGGAAGCGTTGTCAAGGGTTTAAAAGAAAGACAAAAGTAAGGGCACTTTCTTTTTAAATAATCAGGCCTTGATTTTCTTTGCACGTTTAGTAACAGTTCATATTTACAAAAAAAGCCCCCCAGGGAGCAAAATAGGTTTCAAAATCGCTTAGCCCACCACTGCACACTTACAGCGGAAACATGTCCCTTCAATGGCCCAGGAGCATAGCATGGGGTGCACTAGGCCTTAATGCACTGGCCCCTTCTGCCCTGGGCCACCCGCTACACTAATCATAGATATCGTTTCGGACTTCTAAGCGAATCTACCATTCACCAGCAAGTCCAGTTTGGAACTAGTGTTACCTTGCATACCCCACTGCAAAACAAGTGCAATCTCTACAATCTACGTGTCACATGCGCCAGGAGCAGCTTCTTCATTAGGGCAGAGGAGCATCATCCCACTAACAAAACTGCCCCCAGAAAAGCCCCAGAGATGAAAAATAAAACAGTAATACATTTAATTTATTATAATTGTATTGTTCACCAACCCATCCCAAACTGAGTGTCAGGATGGGGCAGGCCATTACTGCAGCAGCGAGGAGTGGTGGGCTGTGCACTTAGGTTGAAAGTGCGCATGTCTCTTTGGATGGCTGTCTTGTGACAGCCAGCCAGACATGCACATTTTAAACCACTGTAACCCCGGTGTCTTAGACAGCTGGGTAAGAGAAAGCACAGGCCTCCAGTGCCTTGAGAGCACTGAGTCAGGCTACTCCCTTCAAACCTGGCACGTCACTCATGCTGGTTAGCAGCATGAGAGCAGAGCCAAGGTTAGGGGAGTTGGTTGGAGGCCATGCTAGAGCCTGGAGGAGACAGAGAAGAAGAACATGGACCAGAGCAAGGAGGACGTCAGACATGTCGTGTAGCAAGCAATGTAAGTGATTTTTTCTTTTTATTTATAGTCATTATTCGCCTTACGTCTGTAGCCACCCATTTGTCTGCCCCACCATTCTTCGTAGTTGCCAGCTGCTACTGACATGCGCGCGCCCACAGGTGGATATCATTAGGTTTATAAAAGGTCACACAGGATGCTGCTTATTCATTCACTGATTAATAGAGACTATACCACACTCCACTGCTAGTAACAGTTTGAGTATGTTTCAAAAGTGTATGAAAACAAAAGCACCCTGTAGTAAGCATCTATGCGATCATGTGTGTAATTTCAAGACAGCATGATAAATCCAAGAGCTTGTGGAGCCCTGATCCTTGGCCTGTTCAAGGTACTTCCTCCACTGTTTGAAGCAGGTGAGGCACTTCTTGTATTCTAAGCTCAAATCATTTAAAGAAAATGAACAATCAAAGGAAAGATATAAAAGGTCCATCCAGTAAAGAGAAACAAACATTTGCAATGCAGTGGGTCTTGCGTTTGCTTGAGTTAGAGCTATTAGTGTTGTAAATTCCTAACAGGACTTTTCTTGCCACTTAAATTAAAAATGAAAAACTAAAATAGTTGACATAAGCGAGCCGATTCAAAGCACCATGGCTGCCATGAGCATGAAGGAGAGACATAAAAAAAAAGGAAGTTCGCTAGCAGTCAAACGTATCGGCAATCGTACAATTATCCATGTAACAGGGTCAGTCTGCAAGTCGGTAACAAAACCGCCCCAAGGAGGGACAAACATAAAGCATTTACCAATGATAACAAGGGATTTTTGAAAGGCAAGCGCAGGAACGAGTGAAAGTGATGGTCGTGCGGTGGGCGTGGTTAAAAGTCCACAATACTTACAACTGGTCAAAGCACTTGCGCGTCTAACCTAAAAACGGTTCGCTTTACCCGGTCCCCATCTCTAACAATGTTCAACAATATACATTCTAGAATGTTTGTTTGTTTAATGATGTCAGTTTGGGCTTTGAGGTCTTTTGTGACAACACTCACCGAAGGGCCCCTTTGAAAGAAAGAAAAAAGGCACACAATATAAATATAAGGCTAGATTTTACAGTGATTTATGTTGTTTGCATTTGTGAGCATAATGTTATTTTATCTTGTTTTTTTTCCCTATAGCACACGTTTGCAAATTACTTAGGGGGTTATTCCAACTTTGGAGGAGGTGGTAATCCGCCCCAAATGTGACGGATTTACCACCAGCCGTATTACGAGTTCCATAGGATATAATGGACTTGTAATACGGCTGGTGGTATATCCATCACTTTACCGTCACTTTTGGGACGGATTACCACTTCCTCCAAAGTTGGAATAACCCCCTTAGTCTCTTGGCGCTAATGTTAGTCCCACAGAAAATCCTGGGCTATTTTGGAGATACTGTAGAAAAAATGCAATTGAAATTACCACAAGAGTATCCGGTTTTATTGTCTTTATTAAATTGCAGATGATTTACTACCTCCCGCAGCTTGTTCCTTAAAGAAAGGAATCTGAAAACAATATTTGTATTCCCAGGTAGTAGGTTAGGATGAACCCAGTGTGACACATTTTTCTGTGACGAAGTTGTGGCCTGCAGCAAAACAAGCAATACCTGTAAGCAACAGTCCTTAAGTGTTATGCCGCTCACTACAGGCGTTCAGAGGAGAAACAGCAGTGCTGTATAGAGTCAAGGCTTACCTTTGAGCAGATTTCTAACTCAGCATTGTGCTGTTCTGAAGGTGAACACAATAGTTCCTGGGCAAACCAACTGGTGTGTGGTTTTATAAATGTAGATGTGATGACAGACAAGCTGAGGGTGTTTCCAGCCTGTGACACTGTGTGTCTAACCAGAGCAAGTAATGGTCAGATGATAAATACACACACAAAAAATCAGATTTGAATGACAACTATGATTCGAACCCCTTGATTTCTCATCATCTCTCTGCACAGCAAGTGACATCACTCCTCCTCCACTCCCAGCACCTACTTAATGGAGGCTGCAGGATGAACATGCAGCAGACATGCACCTGGTGTCCAAAACCGAAGGACGTCTGTGCCTGTCCGTGCCTGAACCATGACAAGTGCCGAAATCCTAGTCCTTCCCACCACTACCATACTGCGACTAGGAACCCTAGCCACCGCTCCACGCTTTGCTGCCTCGAGAGCACCACACTACACGTAGGAAGCTTTCTCCTGCACTTCCCACAAGTTTTCATGCACTTACCTACACCCAACACTCACTGCACCCGCAGCAACAGCACCAAACACTCCACTCTCTCACACTCAGCCAGTTCTGCAACCACTGACACAACACTTGGCACTCACATGCATGCTCTTCAACGCCCAATCATTCACTAAGCACACCACAGAGATCTGGGACCTGCTGGATGACAACTCCCCAGACCTACTTTTCCTCATGGAAACCTGGCTGAACCCTGCATCAGCACCTGACATCACACCTATCCCCCTGGTTACAAATTTAGACCCACCTCCCAGCCAGCTGTTACGTGGAGGAACTTAGGCTGATGAAATGCAACTGCAAACACCTGAAGCACATTGGAGAATGAGACAGGACAATGCAGACAGGAGCACATTCAAACCCGCCCCTCTGATGCCACCGGCAAATGATCTAGACCACCAAATGTGCCGCTCTGGTGGTTTGCGTCCATACCAGAAAATCAGAAGCAAAGAAATCTTCACCTTTGTGATGGATTTCACCTCAACAGTGGCCACATACAACTAGATCACCCCTCGCAGGGCTTCCGCAGCAATCTCTCTCAATTCTTTAGCAACAAAGTCCTCTGCATTTACAGCAATTCCAATTCAAAACTGGACCCGGCAGACCTTATCAAAGGCCTCCCGATCCTATCCAAAGAACCAATGCGAATCACATGGCCCATCGTCACCCCGGGAGAAACTGCCACCACAGTGAACTCTTTCTACTAAAGGGCTCCATTAGACCCCTGCCCCCATTATGCTATCTCCAGAGGACTGCAACCCATCAGCACCATGCTCACACCCATTCTGAACTCGTCCACCTCTTCCACGACATTCCCGGATGCTTGGAAACACGCAACTGTCCTTTCATTGCTGAAGAAACCATATGCTGACCCTTCAATGCTCGCCAACTACAGACCGATTTCCCGGCTACCATTCCCGGCCAAAGTCTTTGAGACAATCATCAACAGATGCCTCACCGAATATCTCAACAACCACCAACTCCTCGACACCACTCACTCTTGTTTCAGACCCAAATCACAGCACTGAAACTGCCCTCATCACTGCCACGGATGACATCTGCATGGCTCTGGTTGGAGGAGGCATGTTGGCCTTCATCTTCCTGCACCTCTCCGCAGCTTTTAAAATGGTCGCCCACCTTGCCCTCATCCAATACCTACATGTCATCAGAATCCAAGGACATGCACTCCAATGGATCTGCTCCTTCCTGACTGGAAGGATCCAGTCAGTCGGCCTGGCAAGGTACACCAGAGACACTTGTGACCTCATCTGCGGAGTTCTGCAAGGATTCTCCCTGAGCTTGACCCTCTCCCACACATACATGATTCCTCTAGCCAGCATATTATGCTCTCAAGACATCAATGTCCTCTCCTACACCGATCACACAACTCCTTCTCTTACGCAGAGTCAGGACACCGAGTACCCGGCTCAAGCTCAATGCCTGCATGACTGAAATTACCCAGAGAATGAAGATCAAATGTCTGAAGCCGAACACCGGCAAGACCAAAATCATGATCTTTGGGAATGGCACTTCACTGTAGCATTCCACCTGGTGGCCACCTGAGCTAGGACCGACATCCACCCACACCACCCAGGCCAAAATCCTCGGATCATCATAGACAGCAAACTCGACATGACTGCCCCAGTCACCACCTCATGCTTCCATACCTTGAAGGTGATGAAGAAGATTTTCAAATGGCTCCCATTCAGCACCCGGAAAACCATCAGGCACCCCCTTGTCACAAGCACGCTGGAGTACAGGAACACCCTCCGTGCCAGGATCAACAAAAAGTTCACCAGATGGCTGCAAACCATTTGGCGCTTGGCGGCCAAAATCACTCTCAACCTCCCACACTGCACTCATGGCACACCACACCTGAAGGAGCTCCACTGACTGCCCAACACAAACGTGCACACTTTAAACTCCTCATCCACCCTTTGAAGGCCCTACATAACATTGGCCCAGCATACCTCCACAATGATACCTTCCAGACATCACACGTCCTCAGGACTCTTGCTTGCACACATCCTGCAAGTATGGAAAACCAGATCTGGCTGTTGAGCCTTCTCCTTTATTGCGCCTAAAGTGTGAAATGAACTTCACCTGCACAAAAGATCCTCCTCCTCCTCACTTCTTGCATTCCGCAAGAATCGGGAGATCTGGCTATTCGGGTAGCCCCGTTGGGCCATAGTATTGGCAAGACTCACACCAGCTCAGACCCAGGATACCCTCCTTGTTGATAGCGCACTCTACAAATCTGCATAAGGTAACAAAACATAAGAGACTAGCAAAAGAGAGAGCTGGCCCTGCTCGAGTTCCAATCTGTAACCTTGCGGATTACACATAAAGCTTCACAGCAGCTACTCAATCTACTGTACAGACTAACCACCTTTTTATTGACAA
Organism: Pleurodeles waltl; assembly: GCF_031143425.1. Lineage (NCBI taxonomy): Eukaryota > Metazoa > Chordata > Amphibia > Caudata > Salamandridae > Pleurodeles > Pleurodeles waltl. Next base: position 971,247,204 of record NC_090444.1, read on the forward strand.
CCTAACATTTAATAAGGGGCTTCTGGTCATAATTAAGCACATTAAATCCAAAATGAATTTAGAGATACAAGTTTAAAAAAGCAAAAGCAGCAACCGTGTTTATGGCTCCACTTAAAAATAGCCCTTTCACTTCCCCAAACTCAAGCCTCACTGCCCCCGCGTTACACCCTTTTGTTCGATGTTCTTCTTTGTAAAATGATGGGTATTTGGATAGGCGATCTGCCGCCAGCATGACAAAACTATGATGTCGATCTTGTGAGCTTAAAGAAGACCGTTTGTGTACTTGGATCGATGCAATAAACAATGCCCTTCTCATGGCAGCCTCCATTATCTGCCGCACACGTGAACCGCCAGCAGCACAACAAGCTGCGCAGACAAAACTGCAGGTCACGACCCCCAGCAGCGCGTTCGCGCAAAAAGCCGCCATTTCCGGGCCTTTGTGCAAACGGTTAGTAAAAATGTTCCCAGCTTTTTCAATGTAACAACCTCAGGGATAATGCAGTTTCAGCGTGGGTCTGATGTGTACCTCATGACAGTGTATTGTGAGATTTAAAAAAACACAAAAAACAGAGGAACAAATTACTGGGTGAAATACGAGTTAGCTTCTCGTACAGGCTGTCAACTATGTGGCCCTGCAGCCCGGTTGTCCAACATTCGAGCTTTTCAGGCCCTCTTTTTAGGGGTTTGAAGATGCACTGCGTGATGCCTTCACTGTTTGACGACCAGAAAACTGCAGTTGCACTATTTTTCATAGTGGTATTTTTTGAAGTGCAGCAAACCATCGAGCTTTAACTTCAGAATGCTTTGTGAAGGGATGCCCGTAGGGTGAGAACAGAACAAAGTAAACTAGACAGCAGTGGCGCGTGGTCGACTGTGTAAGGAAAATGGGTCTCCCGACTGCACAAGGGCTAGCGAAAAAAACAGCAATAAACAGGGTTCCGTGGGCCCCTAGACCCTCTGGGCATCGGGGCCACCGCACCTGCAGCACAACTGCTAACCACTTCACTGCTAGACAGTGAAGCAATAGCGTCTCCTGGTATGATCCCTCCGCCAAAGTGCTGGGATAATAGTAAATGTTGTGGTAATAAAGCCTTGAGTGCCCCGGGGATGTTCTTGCTGGCACGGAGCACTGAAGGCAAAGCTGGCTTTAGGTGTCTGCATTATATTACCAATAAAACATGATGATGGAGTGCTTTGTAAACACACGAGTTATAGGCACAATGAAATAAGGGTGAAATAGAGTGCACAGACCGGCAGGACTTTGACACCATCACCACTGTAAGCTTCCCAACCCATCTCAAGCCTTCTTTACTATCCCACCTTGTTAAGGGACCAAATCACTCATGTAGTCGGCGGAAGGCAACACCATTAGCCGCACTCCTTTCCTGGAGTCTGGCAGCTGATCATCTGGGAGGAAAACAATCGTGCTGTGAGAGGTAGAGGAATTTAAAATGGAAGAAACAAAAGAGGTGATGATAGTGGAATAGATGGATATGCCTTACAAGCAGGAGAACGCAAACATAAAAATAAGAATGGATGAGCTACTTACACCTGAAATGGGGCCTCTTGTAGTCTCTGAAGGAAGACAGAACGAGGGAAGACAGGAGAGATTATGAGAATATCGGTACTCAGAAACACGTTCCCAGTAAAGGTGGGAGAGCCACAAATTAACCAGCGGCAGCTCCTCCGTTAAGGCTGAGGTGTGTAATCCCACTGCTTTATGCAGTGAAGAATAGAGAAAAATAAAATGATAATAAAGCAATGTTATTATCATTTGATTTTTTCTCTGGAGCTGGGTTAGAGAGGGGCGGGCTGTGCTGGACGAGGAGGGCTGGAGCCATGGTTTGTGCACATAAGTGCACATGACGCTTTGGCCGGCCGTGCTGGGCCAGCCAAACGGTTGTGCACACTTTGCATTTCTCCATGCCGGGATGAGAACGTGTGCAGGGTCATACTCCCTGTCTGAGCACTGAACCAGGCTTCTCAGACCAATCACGACGCTGCTGTCATGCTGGTGAAAGCAGCGTTGTGAATGGAGGGGTGTCTGGTCGCCTGTGTGCTTCCGGGAGTCGGCAAAAAGATGAGAAGGAAGGAGAGACAGAACTGTCTCTCCCAGCATAAAAGGTAAATTGGCAGGAGGTTAACGCTTTGCCCTTAATTCTTGGAGGACAAAATTACAGCATGGGTGACAAACAGAATCCACATTTTATTTTTGATAGTTTCACATAATGCAAACCTTGCTCATGCAAGCGCTTTACAACCAACAGACTACATTACATTTTTGTTATGGCACATAGAGATTTGCCAGGATTCAAACCAGGTTTCCAATGTTACATGGTCAGCATTGCTAGCTACCTACATGGCCTCCTGTTAAAGCTTGGCTCAATTTGGGCTTGAGGTTCCAAGAGGACCTTGATCAAAGCATCTAGTTTGGCTTGAGCTTTCAATGGATTGCCGATCTCTAGTTCTCAGGGGCCGTAAAGTACAGTTTGAGGTGTGACTGAAGGCTGCATGATACCTGCAGGGGCTGAAGTGCAGAAAAGACAAGTGTGTGGGCAGTGTGACTAGATTTTTAAAATAAAAAACTGGGACATTCTACAATCATACACGTAGAACTACAACTCTGCATCGACCCAAGGAAACAAAATGAATTAAATGACAGCCCTCACCACCATGAAAAATACAAAGAGTGAGGCAGTATGAAGAATTCAATTCAGCTTTTACACACAGTATTAAGTCAGTATTAATTAAACTGTTTACTGCTATGGGCTGCTAAGTAATTTGGCACCAGAAAACATTAAAACGTGCCTGCTTCTGTGTTCAGTCGACCCTTTCTGAAAAGCAGGAATGTGCTAAATGTGTTGCAATTAGCCAGGACAGATGGAGAAAAACAGGGGCTGGCAAATCTGGGACGCCTGGTGCCCCATTCAGGGTAGACTGTGAGTGAAGGGATACATTTTTAGAGTTTTATTCCAGACCTCCCTTGTCTAAATTATGATCTTTAAGAAACAGAGATCAGACCAACATGAGTGTATAAGGAGTGTCTGATGTGTCATACTGTATCGGAGATCCTTTACCACCTTGTCAAGTTAGCCGTGACTGCGTGTTGTCTATTCCCTCAGGGAGTCAAATGTACAAGGGGAATGCCTTGATTATCCAAGCACATAGGAATAATATTGGGAAACCAATGACAAACGGAAGTATCCACCAATAGAGCTTCCTAGTAACCACATACTATTGACAGAACTCTCAACAAGGTAGTCATTTTACTGTGGTGGACACACACCACTATCCCAAGTTCACTGCTAAATGCAGGCCGGGGGATGGTGGCAGACATTGCTCTAGAAGACTTGACATCTAACCCTAGCTTTACCATTTAGTTAAAAATTCTGACACTAAACACTGTTTTAAAAATCTAGATTGGGCCCCAATACTTATTTTTCTGAGAATGACAGTCTGTAGGCCTCACAATTAGAACCGCCGTGCCCCCCGTTGTTGTGTAGAAAGAAAACTGAAAACGGGGCTACCAAAAGATGTTGGTTTTAATACTAGATCAGAAGTGAGAAGCATAGATACTAAAGTTCAATTTACTTATTTTTATTGCAATGTGACGTTTGTATTTTTTTAATGGCAAAATTAAAAAGGCAATGCATAACTTCCATACAGCTGACGTGGAACAACGTGAAATCTGGGGTGAAGGGAGAGGGAAAGTGAAGAGCAAAGAAGATGTGAGGTCGTGGGAGTAGGTAGGGAAAGAAAAATGAAGGGGCGGAGAATGGGGACGGGCATAGGGTGAACAATATAGAAAGAGAAAGAAACTAAGGGCCTGATTTAGATATCGACTGATGAGTTACCCCATCACAACAGTGATGGATTTTTCGTCTGCCAAAATATAAATCCCAATATATCCTATGGGGTTTATATTTCAGTGGGTGGGAGATCCGTCATAGTTGTGATGAAATATAAATCAGGCCCTAAATTAGCTATGGGTGTGGAAGAAAAGAGAGTGTGAGGGATTGAATTTAAAATGAGAGGAATCAATTGCACAAGAGAGAAAGGGGTGGAGAAGATGGCCCATTTCCCTTAAACTCTTTAAATCCACAAATGTATAAACTCCCACTTCCATTTTCCATGCACACTCTATACCCACCCATACTAACCATTTCCCAGAGCCAAAATGAAAATATGGTGCAGGGGCCAAAGAGGCACTGCACCACACTGAGTAAAGCAGTATATGAAGATCACTGCACAGAAGGTCCATGCATAGCATCATGCCTTTATAGTAAGGTTTGGGAGGGCACTGCAGAACACATGTATGATACCAGCAGACATATTTGGCCATTTAGTCATTGTCACTGATATGTCTCATGAGGAAGAAATACGATAGTGAAGATAGGGCATACCATTTATTATATAATTTCTCGTTATGTCATACATGACCACTTCCTTTGATCTGATCTGGCTTACAGGTTATGTCATTCCTTGTGGTGACATTGTTACATCACAGGCTATGTGAGGCCATATCCTTTGATGTCATCACTTTACTAATTACCATTTCTAAAACTTAAAATATCCTTGCATATAGTAGTTCCATTTCACAACTTTTTTGTTTCTTTTTTCCTGCTGACTCTTCTCTTGCTCGATCAGACCCAAAATACCCACAATTTATAATTACGACTCTGTAAATATAAATTGTGCACATCCCCTTGCCCTGCTAAGCAAAACAAGCAAGTCACTATCAGAAAAGGTATGAGCAAAAGTAATTTCTCAATTTATCTAGGATAGTTCCTGGAGAGTACTGTATAGAGATTGCCTGCATCTTGTGAGATTTTACTAACCAGCACTATAGCTAGCTTTTCTTTTAATTTTGTAGTGTGTGTAAATGAATCCTCACCAAATTCTGCAAAATTCACTTCCATTTACCACGGCCTTTGGGAGCCTTCGGCAGCATGAAATGGGCTTAGGATGTGAAACTTTGCTCAAAATTTTGGCCTCATTCAGGTCAGCGGAAACGGGTGAAATCTGTGGGGGTGATTCTGACCTCGGCGGTACTAGACCGCCGGGGCCAGGGTCGGCGGGAGCACCGCCAACAGGCTGGCGGTGCCCCGCAGGGCATTCTGACCGCGGCGGTTTGGCCGCGGTCAGAAGAGGAAAACAGGCAGTCTCCCGCCGGTTTTCCGCTGCCCTTCTGAATCCTCCATGGCGGCGCAGCTCGCTGCGCCGCCATGGGGATTCAGACACCCCATACCGCCATCCTGTTCCTGGCGGTTCGCCCCCGACAAGAACAGGATGGCGGTATGGGGTGTTGTGGGGCCCCTGGGGGCCCCTGCAGTGCCCATGCCAATGGCATGGGCACTGCAGGGGCCCCCGTAAGCGGGCCCCACTTTGAATTTCACTGTCTGCATTGCAGACAGTGAAATTCGCGACGGGTGCAACTGCACCCGTCGCACCTTCCCACTCCGCCGGCTCCATTCGGAGCCGGCTTCCTCGTGGGAAGGGTGTTTCCCACTGGGCTGGCGGGCGGCCTTTTGGCGGTCGCCCGCCTGCCCAGTGGGAAAGCCAGAATCACCGCAGCGTTCTTGTGACCGCGGAGCGGTGTTCTGGAGGGGGGAACTCTGGCGGGCGGCCTCCGCCGCCCGTCAGAGTTAGAATCACCCCCTGTGTCTTTTAAAAATTGTGTATTTTCTTCTCATGTTGCCAAGCTTGATTCCTGTTTCACTTTTTTCCTCGTTCATGATGTACGTTTGTTTACTAGTAGGCAGTCTCTCTGCCTTTAAAAAGGTGTTTATTGTTTGTGTTACCGACTCCCAAATCTTGCCAATTTGCCACCATTTTAACTCTTATGAAGCATCTCTGCTCTGCGCATGTTTCCATTTGGATTACGGGACCTTCTCTGGTAAACCTCCTTTTTTGGCGTGCTGGAACCCAGCACCATGCCGCCCCTCTGGCTATGCCGATGCTGTGCTGCCTGCATTTTGTAGTCCTAACTACGATTAAAATGTGTGTGCTTCTCTTTCAAACTTACTCCTCTTCACACTCATCAGGCGCTGCACACCAAGACAAGTGTATATCTCTGGTCACTCTCACAGAAAACAAAACTGCTTCCTTCATAGCATCGTAAGAAATATAACACTCTGCCATACACGCATTTCCCCATTGTGTAGCATTCTACCCATCCAAAAAAGTGCTTTGCCGCCCAACATAGTGCTATGAAGCACCATATAAAGAGCACTGTACAATACAATATAAACAACCCAGTTAATGTGCCCTTCAAACAGTTCAGGTGGTTCCAGACCTCCTTTTTCCAGAAAAAGAACCACATGACGTGCAGAAACAGTAAACATCCGCCCTTTTCTCAGGTTGAACTGCGGACAGAATTAGGGCTTTTTTGTTTGTAGCTCAATCTTGTTCAGCACCAGGATACCCTTGCGGATGATAATGCACCCTACAAATACACTAACATGGATTTTTTCTTTTTTTTTTAAGTATCTGATTTGACTTGTTTTACGTTTCGCTAAATATTTTTGCTCACCCCACCCACCACAGTGTACAGTATCTTGGTTTTGTTATAAAATTATGCCCTTCTAATGTTACGAATTCACTGCAAGGTGACAGTGTAGCCAGTTACAAAACTCCGTAGATAAAGTTAAAAAATACATAAACAAAGGAAGATACCTTAATTGCACCTTCCAATACAGTCTTGGCCGGCACGTCTGAGTGTAACCCAGCCAGATTCCTTTCTTTTTTATATGGCTTTTGCATCTGGCTTGGATGGCTTCCTGGGCGCTGCACTGTGGCAGTCACACATTATTAAAAACATACTGCTGCTGGAAGGGTGTTGTGGACAGAAATGAACCCGTACCCGCTGGCAGCTCATGGATGTGCCGCCTTCCTGCGCGGGTGAGATGCCGTGGGCGGACCCGTCTGTGCCGTGCTGTCTGTCTCTAGTGTGTCATCCTGCGCACGTGCATGTATCAGCACCCACCCCGTCGCGCGCTGTGACAGCGGGCCTCTCCGGAAGGGCTGCTCTGAGGAAAGGGAGCACCAGCTGCAACGGCAGAACGTGTATGACGCAGTGGAAGGCCCGTCATGGTCTCGCACTCCTCACTCATTTTTGGAGGCATCATTTATTTATTTTGATTGCACACTTAACGTTTTCCTGAAAGATTTATGTCTCCCCTCCCTCCCTCCCATTCCCGTAGCCTCTTAATTCCGATGGGGTTGGTAAGAGCAGTTCACTTTCACTGACAGTACCGCTTAAAAAACACCGAAATGTCTGTGCGAATTAGGGGGTGAGCTCAGAATTACCAATCCCCAAATTATTCTCATTTCTAAGTGGACCATGAGGGTTCAACACATAATGAACCAGATTCTCCCCGCTGCTGGAGTTATCAGCCCCTGTGGTATTGTAACTCACTGGCAAAATCCAGCCCATTTTCCAGGCTGCTCATAATGAGGACCTTTGACATCAGCCCAGGCCTCTCCTGTGCTTTTCAACTTTCTTGTAGGTTATCTATTGAGGTGGCAGCCGCACAGTGGCCAGGAAAGGAGATAAAAGCAGTGTGTGATTTCTACCTGTGGTTGCAGGTAGTTAGCACCGGCACTCATTTTAGGGGACTAGGGTTTATAATTCATCGTCAAACATTCACTCTGATTATGAGAGAAAAGCAGAAAGGGAGAAAAAAGGGAGACGATATATAGGAAAACAGTGACAAAGGGATGAAGCTGAGATGAAAAAGAAAATGTTTAGGTGAAAGAAAGAGGCAAGAAGTGCAGGGTGGTGGAAGAAAGGCATGAGGAGGAATCAAAACTATACAGCCTTGGTATTCATCAATTCCCACATTTGGGGGCACCAGTTGTGGGCTCTTCAGAAAAACGTTGGCCCCAGCTGTTTATTTTAGAAGATAACCACTCGATAGAAGGACTTTTGTGTACCACATTCTATGAGAATCAGCAAGGAACTGTTAGCAAGGACCAGGAATAGACTGCTGGACTGTGTGTCATGAGGCACTCACCGGGGGGTGGGGGAGAGGTAACAACTGCAACTACTGGCCCCTTGGCTCATCTGTAAGGGTCCTCACGGTACTAACTGGTATTCTCCTGCCAGTGCATGCAGGTGGTAAATAATGCAGTTGAAAAGCCATGCCGGTATCTGCAAGCAATTTCTGTGTAGTACCCCACTGTTAGCTCCCTGAATACTATAGGTCCATACCAGTTACACTGAAGATGAGGTGTTAAACACACAGGTGTTGTTGTGACTGCTTTTGCTTTGCCTCAACAGAAAGTACATGCCACGGCAGTAAAAACAATCTTTTCTGATTCACCCTGCCTTGCGAGGAATCCTCAAGCTTCAGCAACTTGTCACCTAGTTTGAAGCCTGCTGGCAATGGAGCTGATGAAGCAACATACTCAGGGGCATATATATACTCTATGCTGAATTAGCGTCATTTTTTAAAACACTAATTCAGCAAAACTTAACTCCATATTTATACTTTGGCGCTAGATCCGTCTAGCGCCAAAGTTTTGGAGGTAAAGTCATTTTTTGCTTGTGGGAAACTACCTTGCGTCAATGGGATCCCAGGTAGGCGTTCCCGGGCAAAAAATTACTCTAAGGCCCAGGTGCCTTATTTATCCTCCCGTGCAAAAATAGGACACGGGAGGGAGGCGGGCCTAAATAATGGCGCTAAGCTTGCTAAGCGCCATTATTTAACACCTGTGTCAGGGCAGACGTTAGGGGACCTCTGGGCCCATTTCCATGGTGGGACACCATGGAAAGAGCCCACAGGTGCCCTCCCCAAGCCCCAGGGACACCCCCACCCACACCAGAGGGACAGCGAAGGATGGGGACCCCATCCCAGGTAAGTATAGGTAAGTACAGGGAAGTATTTGTTTAATATTTAAAAGTGCCATTGGGGGCCCTGAAATGGCCCCCTCCATGGCACTGGGTGCAGTGGCCATGCCCAGGGGACCCTTGTTCCCTGTGCTGGCCATTGGAGCGGTGGGCATAACTCCTGTCTTTTATAAGACAGGATTCATGTGGTATGGTAGGTTTAGCGCCAAGAAATGACGCTCACCTGGTTAGAGTCATCTTTTTTTTACTCTAACCAGCCTAACATCATTTTTTGGTGCTAAACCCCCTTCTCCCAAACCGCCACCCCCACCTGGCTAATGTCATTTTTCGTGACGTTAGCCCACCCTTTGCGCCAGATTGCGCCATTCCATAAATAGACGCCCGGCTGCGTCTTTGAATGGCGTTTGCCGGCAGTAAGCTTTTTCACACAAAACTGCGTTAGCGCAGTTTTGGGTTAAAAAGTATAAATATGGGCCTCCGTTCCCTCACTGCTGCACTTTAGCATATAAACCAGCACAATGGACAGCATCTACTTACTTTGTGTGCTACCCATCCACATTGACTACCACCATCTCTGAAACCTTTGCAGGGATGTCAGATGTTTTTTGTGTGGTCCTGGTCAGGAAGCTTGCAGTATCTGGCACTGTCACCTGTATTATCCAGGTTAGATGCCTCTTCAGTAATAACTAAATCAGCTTGGCCTTAAAATATGTACATAAAAATTGCAACATCAATATAAGCCCTTGAAAACTGCTGGCGCACTGACATAGTACTCCACCTGACCCCTTCCTTCTGCAAGCCTTTACCTGGGTACCACTTCTGGCACTTGAGCTGTACACAGAGCAGCCCACCCCAGTATACTCAGCAGCAGAACTGGAACACTGGGCAGCACCTTCAGTGCACTAAGTATTGCCCCTGACACACTCAGAAGCACTCACGGCGATCTGAGAGTCCTGTCTCTTGAGTTTGGAAGGGCCTTAGATTGAGGGGAACATGCGTATGTGCACGCAATACCATAACGGACACGATGCTGTGCTGCGCATAGTACAACAGGCCAAGAAGAAGGGTTGCAGCAGCAGCTAAGAAGGTAGGACATCGGGACACCGCAGGAGGAAGAGTATGTGATTTTTCAAATGCCTGAGTAGAGGGGGCAGTTTTCTATGGCACCGTTTCCAAGACATGCTCGCAGAGGAAAAAGGCACACGACATTCTGAGACAGAGGGTGAGTTTCAAAGGTCCCTGGACAGTGAAGTGGGGCTCAATTATGCACTGTTTAGACCATTGTGGAGATAAGTGTTGGTCCTCGCTAATCTGTAGTTAAATCAGTGCCAGCTATTTAGAATGAACTGGTTACATGGACCCATAACATTTTTAGAAACATTTTTTGGAGTTAGTTTTAGTCAAAGGGACGACGTTCTCTTTTTTATATGCTCTTTTGCCAAAAGGAATGTAATGTCATTGTTGCTTTGTGGATACTTAAACATATATATTCGTTTCTAACTAATCAATAGAATGTTTACATTTATTGAGAAGTCTCACACAGAGACAAACACGACTGGCACTGGGAGCAGCAGCTTGGCATACGGTGACAAGAACCTGGAGATGGACATCAGCACTTGGGCTTTGTGAGTGACACTCAGAATGATGAACCGCCCTTGGCACGGTGAAGTGCACACTGATATTTTGAGATGTACTCTGTTACGTTGAGCTGCTCCCTGATGTTACTGGCATCTACCCGACACTCTTCTGAGCATCATGGCATGCCGTAAGCTGAATAAATTGGCAGAAGTCTGAAAAACAGAAGTAGTGCACTGATACAGAGAGCCACGGCATGCTGCACAACTTCCCTGTAATGATGGCAGGCCTGTAATGTCATTCTTTCGGATGGCATTTTATTGCATGAAGGACACGTATCTAATGGGGTCTTCCCAGACTTTTTTGCTTTATTGAAGGGACACAAAGTTGTCATACTATTTATTTATGTAATTATCATGTGTTTGGGGCATGTTAGGGATACTGAAATTATGGCCCCTGGGGTGCTTGTGAATGAGCACTAACATTCAGAAAGATGTTGAACAAACACGCAAGCATTTATTAACACTTGAAGTAAAGGAAAATAGGTGAAGAAGGTTTTGTGCATCACTTATTTTCAAGGACACCTTAATTTTTGAAGACATGCTGCAATGAACATGTAAACATATGATAAAGGGCCTGATTTAGAGTTCAATGGACAGGGTATTTAGTCGCAAACATGATCAATATCCCGCCAGCCATATTACAAGTGCCTTTGGAAATAATATAATAGAGTGGACAGGATATCCGTCAGATTTGTGACGGAGACCCCCATCTGCCGGAATCTAATTCAGTCCATAAGTCTTTTCAAAATTCCCAAAAACGTATTTCATTAAAAATACAGAAATGTTCCGCCTCAGTGCATCGAATTATACACTGTATTGAGAAGCATTTATTAAAAGTGATAGTTTTCACCTATGAATTTAGAAGTATTCATGCCTCCTCCCCCGCCTGCCCTCACAACACTGCCAATAGTGAAGTGAGAGGCAAGTCTGTTTTCATGTGCACCCTCTGGAAGGCCTAGATTGTTATTTTACATGGCACAACATTATAGCTCATTAAGTCAAATACAAGAATAGGTTTTGTACAACGTACATCTTGAACTTTTGTATTTAAAGGTCCTCTCATACATGACAATGAAGAAAAAGGAGCCAAAGTAAAATAAAGCAATCGTCTAAGACCACACAGTTTTGTCAAGTAGGGAAGACGGGATTGATCCACGTTTTCTGGTTTCACTTTGAGCAATTCAGCCACAACATTGGTATCTCTTTCCCTCTTGTGTTTTACATCAAAAGTTAATGCTTTGTCTTTGATTGTTGGAGCACCATGTTAGAGCAATGGTGGCAGACAGAAGTTACATGAAAGGTCAGGTAATGTTTGGCTCAAGGATCCGAGAAAACCTCAGGCTGAGACAGAGCCATACATTTGGCTCAAAACTACAGTTAATTGCCCACGTCTATCAAGTAATGGCAATTAAGGCATAAAAAGGATATGATTTGACTATCCACAATTTGGTGAAGTAGGATTGCCAAACCCACAGTGCAGGACTCCTTGTTTCAATTCATGTTTCCTTGATTCATAACTCTCATTACGCCATATGTTAGTGAGTGGACTACGAGGTGGAGTGTTCTATCCCCCATGGCTCAAATCCGATGATGGTTATGTTACAGGCCTGTTTTCTTATCACATACTTACTATACTTTCCTATCTTTGCCTAAAAAAGAAATGTGTTTAGAAAATGAATACACAAAAGCACACAAAGTGAAGCTGAGATTAGTTAAAAAACATGACTTCGTGTTCCACAGTTTCCATCTCGCTCGTCATACAGCAACTTGAGTGAGAGCAGTTCCTTTGGTGAGTCTCAGGGCCTATTCTAACCAAAGAAACACCATGTGCTGTGAAACCTGCCTAGACGTTAAATAGGGAGTCCATAAGCAGCATATTTTGCCAAGCTGCTAAAGCCAGGATGAAATGGCAAATTTTATGCTGCAGTGATAAACCGTTGCCACTCTCCCATGTATAGCAGCCGAGGTTGGGTGTTTGTGTCTGCCCACCTCAGTGAATTGCACACCGTTTTGAGGAGTCTTTGTCAACGTTTTTTTTAACACTCACTACATTTACTGAGCCTGTTTCTAAGCATGTTTACTGTTCACAGATAACAAATTTACACCATAAGGAGAATGCTGAAATGAACACGTGATGGATGGAATGCTGAACAATGTAAAACATTCACCCCCAGTACAGAGATCTGAGCCTAAATCCATTGTTTGTTTGCTACCCATGCCATTCCAGTTTTGACCCAGCCATATGCAAATCAGTCTTGACCCTGTTCCCCATGGGAGCAGTCCAGTCCAAACTGCCAAGCAAGGTCCTCCCTGGACTGGAAACAAGCATCCTAGGGCCGGTTCCAGGATATTACCCTACATCAGCCATGCTAGCTTGAATCCAGTGGCATGGGCAGCAAGGGACCCACGCCTGGGCATACCCTTCCCACTCAGGGCGTCAAATCCAAAAAGAACAAGTGATGGATGGAATGTTGAACAATGTAAAACATTCACTGCCAGTACAGAGATCTGGGCCTAAATCTAATGTTTTTTTGTTACCCAAGACATTCCAGTTCAGACCCAACCATATGCAAATCAGTCTTGACCGTGTTCCCCATGGGAACATTCCAACCCGAAATGCCAAGCCAGATCCTCCCTGGACTGTAAACAAGCATCCTTGGACCGGTTTCAGGATAGTACCTTTTATGAGCCAGGCTAGCTTGACTCCAGTAGCATGGGGGAGCAAGGGACCCACGTCTAGGATACCCATCCTACTCAGGGCAACAAATGTACAAAGACCAAGTGATGGACGGAATGCTGAACAATGTCAAACAGTCACCCCAGGACAGAGATTTGGGCCTAAACCCATTGTTTTATTTGCTACCCATGCCATTCCAGTTTGGACCCAGCCATATGCAAATCAGTCTTGACCCTGTTCCCCATTCGAAGAGTTGAGCCCAAAATGCCAAGCCAGGTCCTCCCTGGACTGGAAACAGGCATCCTAGGACCGGTTTCAGGGTATCACCCTTCATCGGCCAGGCTATCTTGACTCCAGTGGCATGGGGAGCAAGGGACCCACGTCTAGGATACACTTCCCACTCGGGGCGACAAATGCAAAAAGAACAAGTGATGGACGGAATGCTGAACAATGTCAAACATTCACCCCCAGTACAAAGACCTGAGCCTGTTTCTAAGCACTGTTATTGTTCACATATAACAAATGTAGGCCATAAATAGATTGTGAGGGTTAAGATTCTATTACATGCCAATTCAATAATCAAGTTACTTCCTTTTGTCAACGTGACTTGCCAAAGGCAGCAAGGAAGTAAACACAGGAGGCTTATCCCAAGGTGCGGTAGGGGGATAGCATCTCAGAAACAGAATAACTATATTATCACATCTATGACTCTTCTAGATTCTACTGACTTAATGCAGAAGGCAGTATAAAAGGAAACTCAAAAAATAATTCAATGACTCCTTAGCAAGGCCATGTACATGCTTTGCTTCCCCTATGCCCACTCTACTCCCGCTCCCACCACACTCATCCACACTGATGGCATCAATGCAGGTCCACGTCATAATAGATACCATACGTTGTGGCCCCCAGGAAAATGTTTGTGAGTACACATGCTGTATGCGTTGAGGAGATTGCCTCACAGTTTTACAATGATGGTGAAAGAAACACACCATTAACAGAGGATCTTGGTGTGATTTTTACTTGGGCACACAGTTTCACTATAGTCCAATGAGCCCCACCACAGGGTTTGAAATTGTACTTGTATGTATCTATCGCTTTCATTTCCCTTGCCAGTTTATCATCATTCCTCTTTTTAAACATTAACTTGTGGTTATAGAGCTCCAGGTCTTTGAGATCCCTGCAAATGAGTTGCATTGTTTTCCAGTGTACCTCGTGACACTGTTTGGTTAGTTTATACAGAGTCCTTCTGTTCTACGGCAAGAGGACTTCCTTGTTTGGAGTTGACATCAGCTTGAATGATAGATAAACGGATTAAAGCCCTGTTCCGTGTTTCTCTATGTGAAACCACTGGGTCCCCTGTTACTACCGATGGAGTTGCTGCGGGCCTCCACCCTACCAAGTTCAATGAGTTGGACTAATAACTGCATATGTTATGTAAATTGCCTTAAAGCCACAGCTGGAGTTTAAATACCACATAAAAACACAAGAAGGATTTCTTAATCTCTAACGGATATTCATTAACTTAAAGAACATTTTATTTGGAAAAAGGTGAAAAACATGTAAAAAATATAAACAACACTGTGACGCAAGTAGAGGAAATGCCAACATGTGAGTAGAAAGTTGGTAAGTCTTTGTGGCAATGCGGCAGTAAGCCACTGCGCCAGTCATCTACGCTAGTTATTAGATGTCAAACTAATGAACCCACAAGGAACAATAACTGGCATTATTGATTAGCTCCAAAGTCAATCATGATATTAGCACGTGAATGTGCCACTTCTGTTATCACCCCTTTCTCCTACCTTTGTCAAACTGTGCAGTTTGGAGCCTCTACTATTAGTTACTGACTTCATTCCGAAGAAACTGATTGGCTGTTACTCTGTCAACAGCCCAATGAATGTGCGAAACACTACAGAATCCTGACATGTCATGTGTTTGAAAACACAGTTGAGAACGCAGATGATTGTTGGGCACAATGGTCACTTCAGCATTAAAAAGCACCTAGGATTGCCAGTTGAAATTGTTTGCCAGCGACAGATTGTTTCTCCCTTAAAAAGATCAATTTCCTTTTTTTCTGCTCTTGTAAGTGTGTGGTGCTGCTGGGTCAATGCTGTACACAGACGTAGCTACCACTGGTGCAGAAAGTGCAGTGGCACCCGGGCCTATGGCCCTGAGAGGCACATTGAACCCTGAAAATTGCTGTATTTTGCTACACTATCATCATTGAAAGGGGCCATTTTCCTTACTTGCACCACGGCCCATGGATCCTTGCTTCATTGCTGGTGCTCTAGATGCGTTTGTGATGCCAGTCCTGTGTTGGAACTTTTCATACACCTTTGGAGCTGCAGGCATCTATCAAACATAGAGGCCCTGAGAAGTAGTGCACTGTTGAAAAGTTAAATTCTGCTGTCTTTTAGTTAGTAAAAGATAGGCAAGGTGGAATTTTAAGAGTGTTTCTTTCTTTCTTTGGCTAATGGGGTGTGGGATGTAATTTTCTTAAAAAGAGGAGCCTCCAAGCAAAAGCTCGTCTGACTGACAGACCCAACACTAAAATGGTCAAGTTAAAGAACAGGACAGTTCTAGTGACTGCTTAATAATCTTTTCAATGCTATGGATGAGTCCCGTTTGAAGCTCTTTACTGGAGACCAAAAAGTGCATTTGTTGCACCTGAGGACAGTGTTTTTACTTATCTCACCATCTGGACACCACCACAAAGGCAGTGTAGTGTGCAGGACTGTTAAAAAGGCACATACAAACACACACTCTTCTGACTCCAGTATCCTACTGCTTACCTTTGACTCGCTTCTATATTAAACTGCAGGAGAATGACACATCTTGAGTTACCGCCCCACTTTAAATGACCCCTGTCATTATTAGCCAGCTAGAAGTAGTTCTACAGAGTCATGTGCAAAATGAGGGAAGTGGGAACATGTGTAAGGCACCCAAACACATGTCCGTACTGGAGAAAGAGTGTCAGTTCAGCCTGCACGATAGCCTAGTTCTAGGCACTGAATTTAGGGCCACATGTACGTACGTTTTGCGACTCGCAAATAGGTCACAGCATTATTTGCGACCGTGCAAAACGCAAAATGGTATGTACAAATGCTATTTCGGAGTCCCAAATAGCCATGCAACCAATTACCGAATCGCAAACATTTGCGACTCGCAATTAAGAAATCGCAATTTGCGAGTCGCAAACGGAATATACGCAAATAGGTTGTTTTGCACACCCAGTTTAGCACTGATTCCAAACAGGTGGGAACCAGAAACAAAGTATAAAAGCTGACCCAGAAGGTATCTGGGTTTTTCAAAATGGCTGCACTCTAAAAGATTGCATGGAGGAGGTGAGTCAAGGCTGCCCAGCAGAGGGGGAGGAGGCGGAGACAGGAGAGGATATACAGAACCAGGCAGACCATATTTCAACAGACTGAGGAGGAAATATATGACAAATACAGACTGAGCAGCGCAGTCATCTTAGAGATTATTGAACTGCTGAAAGCTCAGCTAGAACGCCAGACCCTGCACAGCTGCTCCATCCCCACACGTGTGCATGTGCTGTGCTCACTGCACCTCTTGGCCTCAGGTAGCTACCACGGGGTGATTCAAGTTGCTGGAGGGGTGTCCCAAAGTGCCCTGTCACGATTCTTTAGAAGGTTCCTAGATACCATACTTGCACACATGCCCAGATACATATAACTTCCCAGGAATGCGGAGGAAATACACAACACCAAATTGGACTTCTATAGAATTGCAAACTTTACCCATGTAATAGGGTGTGTGGACGGGACACATATACCCATATGTCCATATTCCATCTGGATTATGTGTTCCGCAATAGGAAATGTACCCACTCACTCAACAGCCAGGTGGTATGTGATGCCCATAATGTCATAACTGATATAGTGCCAAATTTCCAGGGAGCACACATGATGCGTACAAATTCAGGCACAGTGGGATACACCAACGCCTAGAACATGCGGAGTTTGGTGAAGGGTATTTATTAGGGACTGTGTAGTACACACCAATGACAGAAATACATTTCAATGCATAACCATGTGAAGCCATGCTCATATATGCTGTTTTGTTACACAGGTGACAGTGCATATGCTCTGAGGCCATGGATACTCACCCCATACCTAACACCTGCCAATCAGAATGAGAGGGGCTACAACATTGGACATCGGTGAACCAGAACCGTCATTGTTAGGACCTTTGGCATGCTGAAGTCACGTTTTAGATGCCTGCCCAAAAGTGGAGGTGCACTTCAGTATGCCCCAGAGACTGCATGCAAGATTGTGGCAACATGTGCCATCCTACACAACATAGCAACCAGACGTGGGCTACATCTCACCCTAGATGACACAGATTCTGAGGATGAGGAGCAGGAACCACCACGACAGCCTGGGGATGGTAGCATTGCAATAGAGGGCAGACAGAGGCGGGATCACATAGCAACTCATTACTTTGGCAGGTAAGTGCCAACCGTAACAGCACTCACAAATGTAAGACACACATTGCCAGGTTCTGCAAAACAAAAATATCCTTTAATGTCAGGAGTGGCGTGTAGTTAGCAGTAAAGAAGTATAATGTAACAAAGTCTGACACATTAAACTCATGTGCCTAAGGCTAAACCTAGGGCGACAATATCACACCACAGCTACGACCACCATGGCCTGTGCCTGGTTGGTCCACTGATGTCTGGTGGGCACTGCTACTATGCAGGCATCTGAGGCAGAAATGCTGCTTACCCTTGATATGTCCTCACTGTCCTGAGGGGTGTCACCAATACCTCTTCCTGCCTGTGACGTATGAATGAGGTCAACTGCAGCAGAGATGCACCCTCGTCCCCTTGCCACATCTTCAGCAAAATGGGCTAGTTCTACCTGGAGCTCGACAGTGCGCCTTGACAGGTACGTAGTTGTGGTGGCTAGGTGGCCAATGGACTGACTGAGCCGGTCCAAACGTGCAGCTGTGTTGCACTCTCTACGCCTTGCATGGGCCCGATCCACAACCATTTCCCTACACAGGTCATTGATGGCGGTGGTGAGGTTGACCATGTTGGTGTTCATGGTGCATAATTGGTTCTCAACATTTCCAAATCCCTGTGTGAGGGTCTGTTGCATTCGGTGTAGGTTCCAGTTCATCATCCGCATTTGTTTGTTTTGCAGGCAATGACTGCTCAGTAGGGATGCCTCCAGTCCAAGGAATTGTTCTGCCGTGACATCCTCCTCACC
Source organism: Pleurodeles waltl (assembly GCF_031143425.1). NCBI lineage: Eukaryota > Metazoa > Chordata > Amphibia > Caudata > Salamandridae > Pleurodeles > Pleurodeles waltl. The sequence continues at coordinate 971,265,600 of NC_090444.1, forward strand.
TGCATCATGTGTCAGACAACGCCTTCTACGCCCAGACCCAGCTGTTCGAACTGGCCGACTCTCACCCATCTGTGGCCCCTGTGTCAGGTTTACTGCCTCATTGTCCACATCTGTCTCCTCTGTGGTCTCAAGTGCCTGGTGAACAATCAGTGTAGTACTGCACTCCCCTGCGGAAATGCTGACTGCCTCGTCTGCTGTCATGGTGGCATCGTCATCTCCCTCCACACTAGGGTCATCGGTGGTTACTTGAGGGAGACCTGTGGGACACAGGAGATACACTGTCAGTGCCTCTCAGATGTGGGGCTTTTCAAAATAAATATTCCTCAAAATTTGGACTACTGTACTACATTACCCATAATGCACTGAACTTCAGATTGACATATCGGCATGGAACAATTTGGATGATGCATGTTTTTGTGGACTGTGGTTGTGTGCATGGTGCCTTGAATAATGTAAATAAGTGAGATTTGCTACATACTTTTGGAGGTTCCAGGTGCTGAACTGTCCAGGTCCCCAATTCCTACAGCAGCTTCTGGCTCCAGAGGAGTCTCCACCATGCTCTCTATTGCTGTGGTACTGTGGATGGTCTCTCACCTGTTCCATGTGCCTCCTTCAACTGCTCTGCTACCCTTTCCTTGGTTCTGGACCTCAGGTCATACCATCTTTTGCGCACCTCCTCAATGGAGCGATGACTGACTCCTATGTCATTTATCTTGCTTTGTATGTCCAGCCAAATCTTCTTTTTTGTGAGTCAGGGACACTCATTGCTGCATTCCCAAGCAGGACCTCATGGTGTAGGCAGCACTCCTCAGTGAGGACTTCCAACTCTTTGTATGAGAATTTGAGCTTTCTCTTCCTCCCTGCAGTGGTTGCCTCCTTAGTTTGGCCTGCCATGGCTGCAGTTGCTCCTCTCAGCTCGGTGCGCTTCTGCTATATGTGCTGGCTAGACTCCTCCCACTTCCATGAGGGGTACTTCCTGGATCTGAGGTCATCATCCAGAACCATGAAATGTGATTTCTCTTTTTTTCTGCACCCGTTCGCTAATTGCGACTCAGTCACAATTTGCGATTTTGTTACACACCCATGTGCAATTTATGAAATCGCAATTAGCGATTCCACAAATTCCGATGTTACTCGGCACCGAATCGCAAAATTGATTTGCGTTTTTTTTGTTACATCCCATTTTGTGAGTCGGAAATAGCAATTCGCATTGAGTCGCTAATTGCTACTCGCAATTTTTTTGCTTCGTACATGTGGCCCTTAGTGCTATAAATTGTTTTTAAAAAGTTTACATTCACCATGGCTAATCAGGCAATGCTGCCTTAATAGTGCAAAGTATTTTTTCTAAGGACTAACACAAAGAGCACAATGGTTCGGGCTGATTTTTTATACATCATGTAAAGTCTGGCCTTAGTCTGGTTCTAGGTGTCCTTACATCTGGTAGTGGACTGAACCGAGGTACATGGAGATAAAGTGATTTGCCCATGCTGATGCAATTTGAACTATTAAGGAAGCTTGATTTATCACTCAAGTCTTCTGATCATAAAATTAGAAAATACCTTTTCTTTCTTTTCGCTTTGCTTAGCTACAACATGAGAGACATTTGTGCCTTCCTAGACACACCTTCCACTGATGTTTCTGACATAAAAAGTCCTTCCCCACCCCATCCTATTTTCTGTGTATGGCAAGACATATACAGGTCAGTGTAATGCGCCGGTTCCAGCATTCCTTTTTAATAGGATTCTCTGTTATCAGTTTCCCTGAGGGTCTTTCAAGAGACGTACACCTGCGAGACACCATCCGGCTCCGGTATTGGGCCTGTGCCAGAGTCATAAGGGCTGCCCTCAAACACAGACACCGCTTCAGAGTAAGGAGAAGAACAGAGCCTCTCCAGAGAGCATGCACCAGCAATGGCCTGCTGGCGGCAGAGTGCTCCCACAGATGCTCAGAGATCCCTCCGGTGGAGGGCTATATTTATGCTTCCGTGAACCTCGGCCATTGGATAAATAAGGTTGGCTTTAGCTTGAAACCTGCTCTTTTGTAGGCATTTTATTTCCTGCTTCTCCTAATTGGTGGCTTCCTAGCAGATCAGGGGTATTTAGGTTACTTTTTTACAGACTTTGTCATTTATTATCTGGTATGAACAAGGAAGGCAAGAGAAACGAGGAGAGAAAACGCTCTTTCTGCTACTTCAGACTTCAGTGGAGAGGATGATGAACCAGAAAGACAAAGGTCTAAGTATTCCAGATTGGTGTCACCTGGCAGCCCAGAACTTTTATCTGCTTCGTAGGTGCACCAAATGATTGAGCAGTAGTATCCAAGGCACTGGTATTCAAGTTCTGGGAGATGGAGTAAAGGTACAAAGTGCCAAATGATAAGGACCAGTCAAAAGACACAGTCTTCAGAATTTTCCACTGATTCTGAAGAGAGGCTACAAGTACTTCCTTGTGAGGGAAATATGTGACAAGAGAAGAGTTGTCGTAGCTCCTTAATCACATGAAAGAAAATTTAGGTTTTGACTCCACTCCTGTGCAGGAGGAAAGGAGGGGCATCTTTGGCTTTTTTTATATATAAAAAAATGCAAAGCTAATATTTGGGCAGTGGAAAGAAATGGATTAGTCTTCTATGCCAAGGTTCTTGGAAAAAATGTATGCACTAGATAATGGTGAGAACATTATCACTCATAATATCAAGGTGGAATCCATTGTTGCTCTCTTTGATTTAGAGGACCGCATTGAATAAAGTGTTTGATGGGTTCCGCATTCCGTCCATCATTTGTGTTTGCTTTGCTTTTATCGCCATAAGTGTGTCAGGGATGCCCAGACGTGGGTCCTGGGCTCACTGTGCCACTGGATAAAAGCTAGCCCGGCTGATGAAGGGTGATACCCTGAAACCGGTCCCAGGATGCTTGTTTCTGGTCCAGGGAGAACCTGGCCTGGCAGTTCGGGCTGGACTGTTCCCATGGGGAACAGGGTCAAGACTGATTTGCATATGGCTGGGTTCAAACTGGGGTGGCATGGTGAGCAAAAGAATTGATGGATTAAACCCAGATCTGTGACTTGGGGTGAATGTTTGCTTGGTTCCACATTCCGTCCATCATTTGTGTTTGCTTTGCTTTTATCGCCATAAGTGTGTCAGGGATGCCCAGACGTGGGTCCTGGGCTCACTGTGCCACTGGATTCAAGCTAGCCTGGCTGATGAAGGGTGATACCCAGAAACCGGTCCCAGGATGCTTGTTTCTGGTCCAGGGAAGACCTGGCCTAGCAGTTCGGGCTGGACTGTTCCCATGGGGAACAGGGTCAAGACTGATTTGCATATGGCTGGGTCTCAACTGGAATGGCATGGCAAGCAAAAAAAAATGATGGATTCAACCCAGATCTGTGACTGGGGTGAATGTTTGATTTGTTGCGCATTCCGTCTATCTTCTGTTGTTTTTGCATTTGTTGCCCCAAGTGGGAAGGGTATGCCCAGACATGGGTCCAGTGCTCGCTATGCCACCAGATTCAAGCTAGCCTGGCTGATGAAGGGTGATACCCTGAAACTGGTCCCAGGATGCTTGTTTCTGGTCCAGGGAAGACCTGGCCTGGCAGTTCAGGATGGACTGTTCCCATGGGGAACAAGGTCAAGACTGATTTGCATATGGCTGGGTCCAAACTGGAATGGCATGGCAAGTAAAAAAACTGATAGATTAAACCCAGATCTGTGACTGGGGATGAATGTTTGATTTGTTCTGCATTCCGTCCATCATCTGTTGTTTTTGCATTTGTTGCCCCAAGTGGGAAGGGTATGCCCAGACATGTGTCCCATGCTTGCTATGCCACCAGATTCATGCTAGCCTAGCTGATGAAGGGTGATAACCTGAAACCGGTATCAGGATGCTTGTTTTTGGTCCAGGGAAGACCTGGCCTGGCAGTTCAGGCTGGACTGTTCCCATGGGGAACAGGGTCAAGACTGATTTGCATATGGCTGGGTCTAAACTGGAATGGTATGGCAAGCAAAAAAACTGATGGATTAAACCCAGATCTGTGATTGGGGGTGAATGTTTGATTTGTTCTGCATTCCGTCCATCATCTGTTGTTTTTGCATTTGTTGCACCAAGTGGGAAGGGTATGCCCAGACGTGAGTCCCGTGCTTGGTGGCACCGGTCCCAGGATGCTTGTTTCTGGTCCAGGGAAGACCCGGCCTGGCAGTGCGGGCTGGACTGTTCCCATGGGAACAGGGCCAAGACTGATTTGCATATGGCTGGGTCTAAACTGGAATGGCATGACAAGCAAAAAAACTGATGGATTAAACCCAGATCTGTGACTGGGGGTGAATGTTTGATTTGTTCTACATTCCGTCCATCATCTGTTGTTTTTGCAGGTGTATCTAGAAGGCACAACTGCCTCTCACAATGTTATTAATCAAAGCAAGATAAAGACTTCGAGAAATGCAATTACCGGAAACTAACTAGAGCAGAGGCGGCTGCACACCTGAAGGAACTGACCAATTCAACAACTGAATGCAATCTAGGGGAGTCGCTGTATGTTCCATTGGGATGTTTGTCACTGGAACATTGTGGCGCGTAATAAATAATTAATAACCTGGCCCGAAACATGTACTAAACCTAGTTGTTTTTGCTAATGCTAACTGTCTTGTATTACCTTTTTCTTTTGAAATTTGTTTTTGATTTTCTTTTTCCACATGGGCACACATGACAACTTTCCCATGTTAAAGTGTCAGGTCGAAACTATCTATTCTAGCCGAATATGTCTCTCTCTCTCTCGAGGCTTGGCTGAAAAAGACGTCTTCGCCAGGGTGGGCAGGCAACGCGGCTGCGCCGGTGGAGTTGTCGGCTGTCGCAGAGCACAGAGAAGTGTGAATGGCGGCGCCGGCACGAGCGTCTCACAGCTCACTGTTTGTACCCGTGACACCGCTGCTGCCTCAGCCCCCTTCCCCGCTTCCGGCCCGCTGCTGTCGCACACCACTTCCCCCCTAAAGCAAAGAAAAACAGAGCTGCTCTTAATTGCCGATGGAGAACACCGTCATATTTTCCACAAACCGAGCCTGAAACAATTACCGAACAAAACAGTCATTAATTTTTCCACAACATTTTGCAGAAATGTCAGGAAACAGCTGCACTGGGCCTGAGTAATCGCATTCTTTTGCAAGCAAGGCAACGAAAAAAACGCTCATCGCCCTGTTCAGAACCGAAACCCATTCATTCTCCTGCCTCCTGCTTTCTTGAGAGCCAGTTTTGAACTCAACATCCCACACCCACTTTACGTACAACAAGGAATGTGGACGCTCTAAGTGAAAGGGGAATTTACCCCCAAACCAATGCGAACCCCATTGGTTGTTTATAGGCAAGTCCAGCTTTAAAATACGTCTTGTAGGAGCCATCTAACCTGGCATGCACCTGCCGGCAGCACGACATGCGTCTGTTTACCACAGTCTTGGTTTGGACCAGGCACTCCCTGCTCTACCACTTTGCTGCCGCCAAGGCGCGCAGTGACACATGCACACATTGTTTCCCGCTCAAACTATCAACAAGTGCAGCCCTGTAGGCCCGCGCTGACCCGGGCTGGCCCATTCACTGCACAGGGCAGAAACAGGCTTCCCGAGCTGCGTCTGCCGCCTTCTAGGAAAGATTACTTCCTGCTGCTTGCTCAGCTGCATCTTTCTTGGCCTGGATTCAGTGAAGCTCAAGTCTTTCATTCCGGATACATTCGCCAGGAGAACTACAAAAAACGTAGCTCTAAGTTTTTTTCCAGCTACTAAAAATATATATATAAATACATTGTCGTGTTCCCCTGTCTCAAATGCCTTCGCATCCGTTGAGATATACCATGTGGACTGGGCCTATCAAACTTCACATTGTAAGTTTTTTGGCGAAAACAAGTGGAACGGTCCACCTCATAGCTCCAAGTATGCAACCGCTGAAATTCTGCACAGCTTCAGTGCAGGACAGAGTAAGGCCATCTGGCGAGGGCTCGCATGGACCCGAGAATTCGCCTCCGACTCAAGCATGTGTAGCCTCCAAACTTGGCAGGGCATCAATGTACTGGGTGAGGGAGGTTGCAAGACATCAATATACCCCGGTGTTTGGATAGGTCGTCCAGAGACAGCTGAGGCACAAGGAAACCTCACCTAAGTGCAAACAGGGAACTGGGAAACTTGTGCCAGCACCCTCAATTTCTCCATTTTGCTTCACATATAGTTGATTTAGTCATGTGAAGCCAACTAAAATATTTTGGAACACCTACAACCCTGGTATATTGTCACTGTTTACAAAAGTACTACTAAGAGAAAAACAAGTGCAATATGCTTCGGAAGCAAAGGTAGTCAGAATTCCAATACAAACTGTAGTAGGGCGTACTCAAGCAAACTTATCTGCATAGGTCTCTGCCCTCCACATGTACATATACATTAACAAATGGCTGGTACATTGCACTTGGAGAAGTGGCCAGATGGCGTGGAAAGCACAATAGCGTGACTTTGCCAACATAAGATTGAAGCATGACAATCTTTTTCCCCCGGTGTAACCTTTCTTGTATCCTGTCTTTTCCTTGTTTCCTTTGTGGCTCTTCTTACTACCCACTCGGGGAAGGAGTCACATGTGGATTTGTCAAAAGTGTGTGTTCCGTCCTTTTTTGTTTTTTTGAGAAGATGTATATAAAAATACCAAACACATGCTGAAAGATTCATGCAAAATAAATTATAATATAGACACACCCACATCGAAATATAATGCTGAGGTTCTGATCTGGAGGCAAAGGTGATAAGAGAGTTTAGACTTTCACGTGCATTTCTACACTGAAAGAGTCATTTTCAGGTTGTTTGGGAAGGAGTTTGTACAATTTTGCCTCCTCATGCTTCTTAGCCTAATGTCTGTAAAAGGTGTGCCGTTCTGACACTTTAACGTAAGTTTCACGCTGCGTTTTTTTTTCGTTACTGGACCCTTCTTTTTCATTCTCGACAGTATTGGTAAAAGCAATCCGTATGAATTTCGAATTTCATAGAGATGTGTCACTTTAAGAAAGAAAATCTAATGGTCCCTTTGATTTCAAAATGTCTCACAGCTGGGGTGCAGCTCCTCCCTACTCCCCACAAAAATCAACATCGAATTAGTAAGGAAACCAAAATTCTTTGTAGAAAACTATAAAATCCTCCCGAAACCCACGGTGAGCACAGTTTCATCATAAGGGTTCTCCTTTTTCATTATCCGAAGATCAGGCTAGCACAGCAGCGGCCTTTTCAACTTTCCAGCATTTCGCTTTCACTCTTGGGAATTGTGGAAGATTTATTTTATGTCATATGCATTTTTCATACATTATGATTTCCTTCAGGTTTCTGTACCAGTGAAAGATCTACATCTTCCATCACTTAAGGTCGATCATGCCTAGGTGCTACCAGGTACCCATACCACCAAGCCTATTGTTGCGTCAAGAGTTTCCCAGGAACTTCATCACCCGTTTCAGACATCTTTCATGCATAGAGTCTAAGACAGATAGAGAAAGCCCTCGCACTGTCTAAGCTCCAAAGGGAACGCAGTGACAGCAGGAGGAAAAATCCGGTCAGGTAGTATCTACCCCCCGCCACCATGACCTTACTTTTACTTTTCTACATATATTTTTTTTGTAAAGATTCAATAAGACACGGTGTAAAGGTTCCACTTCGTAATGGGCAAAGTAAGCTTTCATCAAATCTCTCTCTCTCTCTCTCTCTGTGTATCTCTCTCTCTCTCACACAAAACTCACTGCTGTGGGGACTGAGGTAATGAAGTGTTCGGCCCCATCACGCCTTCTGGTGAGAGTGGTTGTCAGAGGGTACAGCTAATCCAGTGGCCAATCATAGGGGGAACGTAGGGTCTGGAAAGTCTAAAGCAGGCTCTATGCTGGCATTTGGGATCAGGGTTATGCTGAGCGGTCTTTTAATGGAAGACACAGCTTTGTGTTTCAAGATAGCTGCCACAGTTCAATATTCCCAACTGGCTCAATCAGGCATTTCCCAATCAAAGATGGCAGCGGGCATCGGGTCAGGTACAGGTCTGGTTCAGGGTCCTGTTTAAAGTTGCTGTCTCTGGGTACTACTTTGTCTGGCAACATTTCATTCTGATGGGATGTTCTTGAATTCACATTTGTCTACTTAGTCAGCCATCTCTTTGTATCCCCCTTATTTGTGTTTTTGTGTCAAACTGCTGGTTCAAACTTCTATTCCCGAGTTGGGTTTTTTGGAGCGCCTGTATTATTTTTGCGTATCCCATTCAGTTACATCTACCAATTTCTGGTGTAGGACAAGTTTGCACGGCCTTCCCAAATCTAGACACCATCAGCCTCGAAGTAGTGTGTTCCCTTGTCGTCACTTCTTTGGCATTTGAGGCATTACCCTTGAAAGACATATGCATTTTCTTTTATTGTAATCCATCGTGCTGGTGCGTTCCAGTGGGCCCTTCCACCGTCTGACCTATTATCTCTGAGCCTTTGCTACATAATTTCCGTTTCCCTAGGCAGTGTCTCTCAACTTGTCTGCTAATATCAGAGATTTGAGTGTCCTGGATAGCAGAGGGGCTTTTGGATCATCTAACAGATTCTCATCACTTGGTACACCGCACATCAGACACACACACACATGCATGCACGTTCACACACACGCACACCCGCACAACACATTCACTGCCCCACAAGTAAAGCAGAAGCAACGCAATAAACTATCAGACAAACTATTTTTACCAGTTACCACAGAGTTGCCAACAATAAAACAGTAGAAAGACCGAGCAATGGTGTAAAACAAAAGGAGAGATATACTCAGCATTAAAGGAAGGTTGTGCCACACCTATTTGTAAACGATGTAGACATTGTTGTGCCAGTACCAGAATATCCTAATTAGGCACACAAATCCATGCCATGTTCCCATTTCCCCAGGTAGCTACACATTTCCATGCTATGTTCACATTGTGCATGCATACTGTGCTATAAAATGCCATGGAGAATTCACATTTGACCTGGTTAGTTCCACACTCACATGCCAGTGTCAGAGGCCCCCATTTAGGAAATATTTCCATGGCTTTATCGCTTTTCCCACCACAAGTGATAATATCTGAAATCCTCCAATTTGCCTGCACAAGATTTACTTGAGCTACACTCTGCTGTGCGGGTAGAAGTTCTCCAGACCATGCCCATGTGGTGATGCAGAGTGACACAACGCACCGCGCTGCTGGCAGCCTTGGTTGCAGCAGTGCCCAGGTAGGCTTCTGAGAAGTAGGAAGCAGGCATTACTCTAGCAGAAAATGGTGGTAGCAGGAGAGATGGCCTGACAAGCAATTCTTGGTAACTACACTGTACACCTGAGTCCCAGCAGGATCCACAAGACGGATTCGCACAGCGCTTATGTCTCTAAAGCCCACAGCCAATGAACCCCTGACAAGTAATGCCTGAGTCAATCCCAGAACAACTCAATTTTCCTGACAATACATATTTTACCATTCTGTTTAGCTCCAAGCACCTGAGTGTAACAGCCTTTGCCTCTGATCATCATAACTAGCTAAATTATGGGCAGAAAATAAACAGATGAACCCTTGCCAGGTGTAATAAGTGCTACATAGTCCTGGCCCTCTGATACACCTCCGTAAAAAATTGTTGTCCAGAGATTTTTATTTTTGATTTGTGTTTTTGTATCATTAGATAAGTTATTTAGCTTGGTTAGGCATTGCTAATCCAGGTCGATGTTTTTCTGGACAACATTTTTAAAAATGGTGGATGTTTTGCAGCAATGATGTAATATTTCAGGAAAAATGATACCTATATACATAATTTTGGTGTTAAAACATAGGTTTTGTGGGTCAAGTCGTCTTATAGAGACAGAAAATAACTCCTCAGAGCAACTCTTTCACCATTTTTCAAAATGGTGGCTCTATAATGATGTATTTTAGCCATCATATTGGTAATTTATTTTAATGTTGTTTTTGTTTCAGATTTTCAGTTGATTCAAATTCGTAAACATGAGCAAAGCAGATGGGAGAGGAGATCTTTGCCTCCTGACAGAGTGTTGCTAATTACAAAATCTGAGGACTCCTTCAACAAAGGAAAATGTGTCATATGCCAAACTAATCCGAAAGAAAAGCTAACATCAACTGCAGCTGGAGAGAAGAGAGTTTGAGATGCTGCAGAAATACGTCAAGATGAAGTTGACAAAAGATTGAAACTGATGGGCAAAGAGGATCAAATATTTTACCATTGTAACAAGTGCTATACGTCGCATACAATGGAAAAAAGCCTGGAATATTTTTTTTCCAAAAATAGCAGAAACCAGTGAATCACAACAAGAATCCGAGTCTTCTGAGAAAGCTACGACAACCAAGCCCAATGCCCATCCCCTTAGAAGATCAATGGCTACTCCTCGTCCACCTCCAACAACTTATCAGAAAACACAGGATCTTCAATGTGTTAGCTCTGGTTAACCCAGAACAAGGGCCAAAAGGATTGATGAAAGAACAAAGCACAGTGTATGAGAGTCTCAAAGGGCAAACAAGTTTTTATCTGTAGCTAGTTTCTTCCAAGATGAAGTTTTCAGCCGCACAGCTGATCTAAACAGCGAGGTGAATGTATTTGCAGCAGATTTGTATGCACACCCAAACTGCATGCGTGCACACATTCGAAAATATGAATGTACAATGAGCTCCTAGCAGCAATATAACCACCGGTGTTCAGTTAAGTTTGCACTTTTTGAAAAAGCAAATGAAGTTATAAAGCCACTCTTGAGTGCTGCCTACAGGTTCACACTCAGTGAGATCAGAGAAATAATGGTCAACATTGCTGAAACTGTATTGATCCATAATAATGAAATTAAGATTTTTCTGGTGAAAATGTACAATGATAGAATTCGTTTTTGTCAGTCTAACAAAAGAATGAGCCACATATGGTGCTCTCAGCTGATTGGACTCCTGAAGTTCTTGCTGCCGAAATAAGATCACATGATGCAGTTAAATCAGCAGGAACTATTTCAAGAAACACCCTGAAAGATGTAGGACTTAATGACAAATTTTGTGATGTCCCAGAGTTCTGCAAATCAAGGGAGTAAACAAGAATGTCCGATGTTGTCTTAATATTTTTTATATTATTGTTTAATATCAGCAATGCAAAACTGTTACAAACAGAAGTTCTTGAGTTCATAACAGAAGCCGACATAGATTTGAAGATAAAAGCGAAGAAGTGGAAGACAATCCGATGAAGCAACAGGTTTATGCTGTGCAGATGTACTGTCTTTTCCAAATCATGTTTTATGAATTACATCACGGCAAAAAGAAAACTCTGCTACTCATGATAACTGCCCACGCAATCGTAAAAGTGGAGAGTTAATCACTTCAATGAAAAGGATTGGCATACCAACAAGTCATAATGACATAGTACTGAGCAGAAACTTGTTAGCAGCTCATGCTGTAAAATCCTTTGACTCAGACAGCACACCACTTCCAATTCGCTTTATTAGGAAAGGATTTAAAATTGTTGCTCTTGAAAATTTGATTTCCAAGACAACTCTTCTTTGTCTGGAACATCCAGCACACATGATACTGCCATGGTGCTTTTTGAAGACTGTACTAATGAAGTAGCTGCTGGAAAACAAACTGTGCCAGTGGTAGGAATAAACAAACAAGGTTGCAAACTTATAACCCAAACGCCTTGCCAACATGTGCACAATCACTACAAGCCATCAACACGTCCCAGTCTACCAGAAAGTTTCAAAGTGGCTGAGGACATGGATTTTCTTCTACTTGATGCTGCGGTCCGCAAAGTTGATTTAACTGAATTTATCATATCGCTAATTTGGTGCAGACTGAAGGATGAAGAAAAACCAGGTCCTCTGTGGGCTGACGTTCATGCTCTGATCTCACAGAATACCGTCCCACTGAAGAAGGTTGGGTTTTTACCAGTAATACCATCCCCAGTCACAAACTACATAACAGTATACATAGCACTAAAACAAATTCCAAAATGTGCGCGCTCAGCTGGAAGGCCAGCCTATCCTGGCAATTTTCCGTGATAAAGGTGTTTTCCGTACTGTAGCTGACATTTTTATGAGCAATCCAGTAGAATTGGATGACCTTTATCAAATGATAGGTGTTTTCCACATGACACAAGTTGTGTTGCGGTGTGCAGGTCCTCCTTGGGCTGAGATTCATGCTCTGATCTCCCAAAATATTGTCCCACTGGAGAGGGTTGGGTTTTAACCACTAATACCATCTCCAGTCATAAACAACCCAACAGTATACACAGCTCTAACAAAATTCCAAAATGTGCATGCTCAGCTTGAAGACCAAGCTATAATTTTCCACGATAAAGGTGTTTTCCATATTGTAGCTGACACTTTATGAGCAATCCAGTAGAATTTGATGATCTTTATTGAATTATGGATGTTTTCCACATGACAAAAGATTTGTTGCGGTGTGCAGGAACTGATCTCAGTGGATGTGGCATAGATGATGCACTGATTGAGGCTGAAATATTTGGAAGCAAAACTGTCCAGTCAGTATGGAGCGAAACTCATTAGGTCAATTCTTTACAAGGTATGCTCATCATGTCTGAGGCTATAGAAACATTGCAATGGAATGCTTTCTGAAGGAAGAATAATAAATTAGGTTTTGCATATCTTATCTCAAAAATGAACAAGGCACAGGGTGCACTTCATTCAAAAGACATAATGCAAAGCCAGGCAACGTTCAATACACTCAGTTCAAAATCAGAAAACCTGAAAGCCAAGGACCTCATTTACGAGGGCCTAGCAGCACACTGGGCCACTGGAGCGTCTTTTTTTGACGATTCGGTGGCACAGGGTGCCAGCCCATATATACAAGTCCACGCAAAGCCACCTTGCGTGGCTTTTCATGGCTGTGTAAATATGGACCCCTTTCACGCATAACACTGCGTGAAAGGGGCGTTCCATGTGTATAGCTTGGGGTGTACCCATGCAACACCTATAGAACCTGAAGGAATCTGACACATTCACAGATCCACAAGCCTGGGAATGCATTCCCTAGCCACATCAGGGGTGGCATTAGATTGATGCAACAGGGAGAAATATCTTTATTTCTCCCTGTTTTTCCTCTTTCTTTGTGTGCTTCATTCCACAGCACATATAGAAAGAGGAAAACCCCTCTTGTCATTGTTTTTTTGCAGGAGGGTGTCCCTTCCTGCACAAAAACACAGGTACCCTCACACCATGGTGCAAAGGTGCCTGCCTGGATGCATGGCAGCAATATGTGTGCCGGCGCAGGGACAGAAGACAGAAATGCACCACATCTTGTAGATAAGGTGCATTTCTGCTCTTTGCTGGTTGCGCAGCGCAGCAAGACACTTGCTGCGCCTCCCCGTGCCACAAGACTTGTAAATGAGGCCCCATGTTTGCAGAGTTTGTCAAAGAATGTGAAGAAAACTCAGAACTTTGCAAGTACTGGGGAAATGTTTTACACATGAAAGTTCTAGTGAAAACCTTGGTACATGCTGATCGGAAAGATGATTGGGAGCCGCACATGAAGAGTGTGGAGTCACTGATTACTGTGTTTTGCGAATTCGATTGCATAAACTACCTGAGATATGGGTCCTTGTATTTGGAAAGAGTAAAGAAGCTAGAGGTGGAAAAACCATACCTCTACAGAAAAATGTATCCGATTTTGTGGTGAAAGACAGAGAGGGAAGTTTCAATGCTGTGGCTCCACATATGAAGCTAGAAGAGACAATCCAGAGATCACAGAAAAGCTCCAAGGGAATTGTTGGTCAGACACATAAAAGTGAATATGTTGCTCAACGGCAGCTAGGTTACCATGAAGCCCTTTCTATCTGCAATGTTTATCAGAGAGATGGCAACTTCAAAATTAATAGACCATTGTGACATTGTTCCTCACCACAAACTTGTGGGAAAGAGAGGGGAACTTTTAAAAAACATGTTGACAGCCTTCTTCATTTCGTGCAGCAGAAAGGTAACCCCTTTCATATGGCTGAGCCTGTGCTACTATACAACTTTGTGACCAAACAATATGTGGATAAAGATATAAAGGCAACATCACAAAATAAAATGATGGATGGAGTGTTGAAACTTCAAACACTCACTCCCAGTCACAGATCTGGGTTTAATCCATCGTTATTTTGCCTGCCACATCATCCCAGTTCGGACCCAGCCATATGCAAATCAGTCTTGAACCTACTCCCTTTGGGAGCAGTCCAGCCTGAACTGCCAAGCCAGGTCCTCCCTGGACAGGATTCAAGCATCCTGGGACCAGTTTCAGGGTATCACCCTTCATCAGCCATGCTAGCATGAATCCAGTGGCGCAGCAAGCAAGGGACCCACGTCTGGGCATGCCCTAGCCACTTAGGGTGAACAAGTCCTTTTGTGTTGCTAAAGTTGCCCTGGAATTTACAAGGTTCATGAGCAATTGAGATGCCTGTAAATTTTGTTTTTATAACCTCACATTTGTTTTGCTTGAGAGACAGAGGTGAAATGTCAGTTTATGTCTTCTGGCAAATAGTTGCCTATTTGTTTAACATGGAAGTTGGTGTTTAGTTTCTCTGACTGCAAAGTGAGATAGTTTTGTAAAATGAACTCTGTGACAGTCTTGCTGGTGGGCAAGGAAAAGCTGCAGCATTTAATTGTTCCTAACACACAACACATTTTAAGTACCTATAAATGAACTATACAAATATTGCAAAATACATCAGCAATTAGCAAATCACAAATGAAGGTGAAGCACAAATGACAACTTTTCTCTGAAACCCTATTTTCACACATTATCAATTGTGCATTCTATAGTTTTATCAATATAACTATGCCTTTGAAAATTAAGTGGCCATTTTGATGGAAAATGTGCTGTCTGTAAATGCCACTGCACTACCAAAAGTATATTTGTGACAGTGTGCTCCAAAATACACCACCTGCTATATAATACAACCATACCACTTTCTTGCCCAGTGGATGTGGCTTATCTGCTAGACTTGGTCTTTGGTGACACTTGGATTTTTCACAGTCCCTATAAATTAAGTGATGTAACATTGATGTCAGCACCCTCACTTGGAAAATGATTCCTGCACCACTGAATGCAGTGGCAGCACTATGTGTGCTCCTTTGAGATTATCCGTACTCGTGCATACACAATACTTTGTTTACACTTGGCAAATTATTACTTATGACACCCAGGAAGGACTCATTTATATTTATTTATTCAGATTATGAACATGCTATGCATGACAGCAAAGAAATAGTTCACTTCCAGCACCTATAGATGGCTTGAACATAAAATGCACAACAGGGTGGTCATTAGGGCAGTCTGACTGGTGCCACATCATTGGGTGCTAAGCTCATGGGGGTGCTGTGTTTATAGGTTCAACAAGCCCCTGCTGCAGAGTTCCTTATGTGTCAAGCAATATTCCAGCAACCACAAAAATGTCAAGATTACTCTGGTGATTAATGTGTCTGCCGGAGAGACATCCCACTTTTGTCTAGTGACAGTTTTGACTCATCATAAAGTAGCACGGAGGGTTACTATAGCTGCTGCAAAGAACATCTATTATGTATATCACAGAGTTGTATTTTATGTATATAGCTCAGTGACCTACTGCCTTTGTCAGCTATATCCTTTCGTTACTTGCAGTTCATAAGCCACAGTCCTGATGTAGCACAGTGAGCTATGAACTCTCGTCAGAGAGCTGCATGCAGACAGCAAGCAAGGTTTGGGCTAGAACGCTGTGTTTATTCCCCAGTCTTTCATTATTTGAATGTTGCTAAAATTGGTTGATTTAGGTAGAACTAAATTATGATTTGTCAAGCTAATTTAAACCACTGTATTATGTTTTAAATCCTGAGTCTGTGCATATCCATATCAAGCACGCTTAAAATACAATGTGAAACCAGTAGGTATGTAAAACTAGTATGGATGAGGTGAGTCCTCACCTTGCAGTCCTCATGGTCTTATGTGACATTCAAAAACACTGACTTACACATACGATTCATTGTCTCTGTAAAATGTATGTTTGATGTAAACAACAAGTGCTCTGACACCCTACACTGGCATGAGTGGTGCTATAAAACAAATGAATACTGTGAGAGAAAGGCTGAGGGGCAGTGTTGGAGGACGGTGGTGAGATAAAGGTTGGAGAGGGAGGCCATTGGCGGAGTGTCAACAAAGATTGTCGTACCAGGTGCCACCAGAGCTAAAACCAGTCCTGTGCACCAATGCAACCCGTAAACATGAGCTGTAAGTCACAAACATCCAAGTAACAATATTTTGATGAAAAAGAGTTCTTAAGGGGTTCTGCAAGATTTGATTGGGATTGAAGATTAAATTGCAAACTTCCAATATGGCCACCATTCTGATATTGGACAAATGTGCACTCCTTGAGCCTGCCCGGGATGGACCATTAGCAGAGTGATTCCTGTAAATCAGGCAGACTCTAAGGCAGACTCCCATTCTAGCCTCCCGAAGCATTTTAACACCTGGGACAGAGTCACTTAAAAATAAAAAAAATATATATATATTTATGAGGTTTTTCTACATTAACAACAGTTACAATTGGCAGAGTCCATCAGGGTGACAAAACAAAGCAGTATAGAGCACTAACAGTACACTGCATATAAAAACAAGGGACAGGAAGTAAGCAAGTGCACGTGAAACAGCAATGCACATGTAAACTTGGTCAATGAGGCACTATAAATGCCAGGAGTGTAGTGCCGCACTGATGCAATCTGTGGGCAAACCCATGAACTGGGGCGGTGATAGGGTTGATGAACTAGGAGGCAGCAGCAGGTCATGTCTAGGCGACGGAGTCACTTATAATTTGTTTTATGTCCAACTCCTAACATGCTATGCATGCTCTTTTTCATGAAGTGACAAGGTTAGGTAATGTGATGTGATTTGACAGTTTCTTGAATCCAATTCCTCTTTTTAACCTTGACTGCAACACATGCCCACCTATCAACTGTGTCACCAGAGGTCAAGGGGTAAAGTGTATCATTAAAAGTTTATATTCTCCTCTAACTTAATTTTTTAGGTTGAGCGCGCAAACGCTTTGGCCTGTTGTAAGTATTGTGGGCTTTTACCTATGCCCACCTCACGCCCATCACTTTCACTCGTTCGTGGACTTGCCTTTCAAAAATCCCTTGATGTCAGTGGTAATTACTTTATGTTTGTCCCGCTTGGGGTGGATTTGTTACCACCCTGGAGACTGACCATGTTACATGGATAATTGCTCAATTCCTGATATACTTCAACAATGTTTTTCTTTTGTTGCTCCACTTCGTGCTCCATGGCAGCCATGGCCCTCACCGCATGAATAGCGCAAACTCCATCGGCGGTATTGAAGCGCTGGTCACATTGTTCACACTGTTACCAAATCAGAGTAATTTATTTTAGCTCTCCCCTTCACGCTCAGGAGCTTTCCCTAAAACACTTATAATTGATAGATGCTTTACATAAAAAACACAGGAATCTACAACGTGGCTCTCCCGGCACTGCAGGAGAGCCAATACTACAATATTCACTGCACTCAGGAAAAGTTGCCCCATAATGCTTTGCAGGGCATTACTTTTACAAAACATTTTTGCTCATATGTCAGCCTATGGTGGTCCTAGGAGAATGGGACCACCTTCAAAACGCTATTTCTGTCTACATCATGTCTGAGTCTCCACACTAGGTTAGTGGGGACCCCAAAATAATTATTACCCCTCCCAGCATTCAGTGATTTTAACCATCTCATGGCTAGAACTTTTGTTTTACAGCTTGGACAAGTTTTGTTTTAAAGGCCGTGTTTGTAATATCATTGCAGTAGGCCTGCTAGCCCTAAAAACACCCTCTAGGGGCTAAGCATATGATTATACAACATTATTTTCTTCTGTTTTTAACAGGGTTATGTTCTCCACGGGCTCCCAATATGGTTACATGCCCATGTTTCTTACAAATTATATTTTTGTTATGGTGCTCTCTAGGGGCTGTTTTGAGCATTAGAGTCTAATGCCAAAAGTTTATTTCTGATAAAAGTTTATATGATAATTGTATATGTTTTAATAATCTCTCTTTATTGCAATTATGACCACGATTCAGGCCATCTTAACATCCTTAATACACTAGGACTGTTTGAACACACTTGATGTGTCTGGGTGACCCTTCTAGTTTATTTCTCCTCTGTGGCTGTCTTGTGTCGTTTTCAGGGGAATTGTGTTAGGCAGCCAGCAGCTCTGATGGTGGGATGGTGAAAGTGATATTCTCTTGGAATCAGCATGGCAGATTTCAATTAGGATGGTAAAATGGCAACATTTTCAATTTTTGCTGCATATAGAGGAAGAAAGTAAATGGAAGTGCTTTAGTTATATGCAAGGCCACTGGAATTAAATTGCAGGAAAAGATGAAATTACGAGGTAGGGTTGACTAATTTATGTGACAAAACAAATCTGGTTATGAATTTACAATGCCAATAGCTCTAACTCAAGCAAATGCGAGACCTATTGCATTGCAAATGCTTGTTAATTGTGTTGCAATGTAGGGTCTCTAATGCCCATGCAGAATAAAATACATTTGAAACATACAAGTTTTAGGCCACATACCTCAAAGAATCAAATAAAACTGAGAGAGAAGGTGAAATCTGATTAGGTCTCCCTCATCAATTGTATTGGCTCTTCCAGCACCATTCAAGGTTCTCATTTAGATTTACAAAATCGGGCACAATTCTCTGTAAGTGATATGAACGTCACGCCTGCATGTCACAGAACCACCTTAAAACGGTCCTGCACAAGACCAAGGTACTAGAAATTTGGTTAGCAAATTCCAACATGTTTGAGTTGCAGAGAATTCAAAACTCTGCTCTGGGAGGCATTTCCCTGTATGATGATTCTTAAAAGGCTTCTTTGAAACACAGAGTACACACGAAGAAAAATTGACACAGGAACTGAGGACACAGGGCCAGATAAAACACCTCTTAGAAGGAGAGAATGATTTCAAGAATCTATTCCAAACAAGACACCGCAATTTGTCTCCAAACCTAAGGAACTCAGCAAATCGCTCTGTTAGCATAACAGGTATAGGCTCAAAAGAATAACAGTCACGCTAGGGTTAGCACATCGTCAACCACCAACGCACCCACTCAACCAACAGGTTTAGTAGAATAATACAATACCGCATTTTATGACAACACACAAAGACAAACGTATGGCAACTCAACATAGATTTGGACTGAGAGTCACAAGTTCCTGCACATCCACAGGGAAAGACCACACCACACTTTGAAACTGGGCCCAGTGCGTAGACAATTATTGCAGAGAACATTGCAGAAAAGCACTAAGACACAGAGAAAGTGTCAAACATTAGATATATATAAAAAAAACCACAAAACAGTCCAATTGTTGAGCTAATTATGACACCAGCAGCAGATACCAGCCCAGCACAGTAGTCACACGTGACAATTTTTGAACTTTTTTACAGATCATGCTTATTCTCGACCCTGCAGAAACGAATCAGAAGTTCACGTCAATAATTGTCCACATAAATGTACTGAAATTAGAACTATATTTGTTGCACTTTCCACAAAAGGATGCTCCTCGGATATTTAATCAGAATCAAAAGTATTTCCCAAAAAATCGTAATGCATTTGCTCCAGCCGTGTATAATTTCCAAATCTACCGGGGTTCCCTTCAGGTGTGCCTCTTCAGACATATCGATAATTCTAGCAGTTGCATCTTTTGTGATCTGTATACTTCCTTTCCAGCTGGGGTGGGATTCCACCTTCCTTCCTCCAGTCTCCATTTGTTGGAATGCCCTTTTGAGACTCAGTGGTTCCCCTCACTATGGAATGTAGGACAGAAATACACCAGAATCCTAGATGTTAGTGTTAGGTCTGTCCGAAGGAATGAATACCCCACAACTTTTCATTTCCCACCACAGTAGGTGCAACACTGAGTTTTTCTGTATCGACTAAGTACCAGAAAGCAATCAGTTATCAAAAATTGGAAGATCAATTGATTTATGTGCGAGGATTTTCAATTAAACATCTCACACAAAACTGACATACTAAGGCCATCAGTTAAAAAAAAACTCCAGGCGTCTTCTTAATGTGCATCATGATAAATTCTTCATCAAACTGGACACTGTCAGTTTAGAATCATATAATAGCAAATGGCATTTTTCTGATGCTACAGTCTATCAAAGAGTTCTCATTTATTTTCTACACAAGTCAATCAGGAATTTGTTACTTGAGGTTTAAGACCCCAGTGGATGGTCTGCCAAAACTCGCAGGGTAGCAGACCACATTCCACCTCTAAAGTGAGGTGGGGGAATAACGGGTTTGGGAGGAGGAAGAACTGCCGATTTGCACTGATTCTCCCATCCTGAACACCAAGCTGTAAATTACTATAACGTTACAAAATACATACGGTCATATTTAGGAAAACTGGTGCTGCACTCAGCGCAGCGCCACTTTTCTTGTGCCCTTTTGTGCCCCCATACCACCACCATGTGGCGCAGTATAAAATATGGCGCATCATGAAGCAGTGTATGGGGCAATAGCGTCATTTCTTTTACGCTATTGATGTACTCTGTAGGAGTAGTGCCAAAATATTGGAGCTACTCCTGTAGAGTACACAGGGGCCCCTTGTATGCAATTGCATGCCCCTTTTCAACGCCAGCTCTGAGCCGGCATTAAAAGTGCTGAAAAAAATGACACAAGGATATCTATTAGATTTCCTTGCGCAATATTTTCAGCCCCCCCCCTTAACCTTTGCATGCATTATGCCTGGCGCAGGCGTACTGTAGCACAAAGGGTTACAAAGTGGCGCAATGCATGCATTGCGCCACTTTGTAAACATGGCACTGCATTTTTGACCATATAATGCCACATTAGCATAAAAAATTATGCTAATTTGGCATTAGAATGGCGCTACCGGCTCTTAAATATGTCTTTAATTCTTGGCTGGAACCGAAAGCTCGTCTTTTTTTCACTGATATTGAAACAGCGCGCACTAGAAACCAAAAAAATTAAGATCATAAACAGAAGCTCCCTTATAAAGGCTGGCACATAGACACCCCCGAAAAGCAATTATTAAGTGGTGCTGCAATATACCATACTCCAGTAAAAATAACAATATAGGTAAACGTCCCATAATGCCAAATAATCCACAACATACTTCACCCTGTGCAGGAATGTATGCATATAAATAGTGATTGCCGCAATCACCGTAATGCTGCCCCACACCTGTACAAATGTGCACTTAACTATAAATGTCCACAGTTTGTTAGATCACTGCAGGGAGAGAGGAGCACTCCCATGCTCTCCAAGGTTAGAACTTGAGCCCTATTACATTAATAATGCTGTTGCAAGCACACCAAATAAAGCAACAAGTTATCTTCTCAGTCCATCAAAAACGTCTTTTTTCCAGATTTCTTAATTCCAATGAGTTAATTCCAATATTTTAAAATAATAATGCAACAACATTATTAATACATGGACATATATTAGCCACAAAATAATGGTATGTGGCATATGCTAACACGTATGCTGTGGAAAGACTGATTGTTCAATGTATTGGGCAGTTAACACCTTGATTACTTATTTTGCTTAAAATGAGTTAACAGAACATGTGCAGTCAACAGTGTTATTTTCTAAACTGAATGCTCTGGTAAAAATATCAGACCAGTAAGGTTTCACCAAAAAAATATGAAAAACTGAAACATCTACAGAACAACTGGCAGAAGCTATCTTCAATGACCATAGAATCTGAGATCCTAGCAATGAAGGAGAAAAGATGCATAACTCCACCGTGAGCAGCATCTGCTTGATTGTGATAGCTAGAGCTGTTCTTTGTGGCTAAAGTGCTTTCTCGTGAGTTGCTGAGAAAAGGGCCAGATTTACAAGGCCCTAGTATCACCGGAGCGTCACTTTTAGTGACACTCCGGTGGCGCTATTTACTGCACCATATTTACAAGGAGGCGTTAAGTCACTTTTTGTGGTATTACACCTCCTTGTAAATATGGGCCCCTCCGCTGCAGTTTTCTGCGTCAGAGGGGTGTGCATTGGGTGTTGTTGTGGGAGTTTCACCGCAACACCCATTGCTTTTGGCGCTGCCCGAAATTTACGAGAAATCGTAAATCTGTGGCAGCGCCAAAAACTAATGCCACTTTTATTCCTCCTCGTTTTTGCTTTACATAGAAAGAGCAAAAGGCCATGAATTATTATTTATGTGCAGGAAGGTTTCCCTTCCTGCACATAAACAATCATTAAATAATGACGATTTGCTATTTCTATGTGTGCTGCATGCTGCAGCATACATAGAAGTGCCAAACCGCCATTGTAGATTGTTTATGTACAGGAAGGGACACCTTCTGGCACATAAACCATCACACACCTCAATGCAGACACCCTTGCACTATGGTGCAAGGATACCCACGTTGACAGATAAATTTAGCCCTGGAGCAGGGGGAAACACAGGGTTGCGCGGTATTTTTGTACATACAACGCATCCCTGCGTTTCAAAAGTAGCACAATGCTGCAAATTTTGTCGCTGCGCTGCAACACTTTTTAGTAAATCTGACGCTAAGAGAGATGTGGCACAAACATGGAGACCACAGGAAAGCACATGAGGCGAGACCTCGGATTGCACTTCGGCCTGTGTCTCCAGCAACCATTCGCAAAAGGCACCTCGCAAAGCAGACATCAAATACAGAAGTCTTTTACAGGTTTTGCACTTCTGTTCGCTTGCTTTTTACTTCAGTCCAAAGTCGGCAACTGCATCCAGATGTATCAGGCATCACATGTAGAACAGGACTGGCTTCCACCCAGCAGCAGCTTTGCGCTGCTTACAACTGTAGAGCTGGGAACACTACCTTTTACTTTTATGCTGTTTATTTTTGTGCCTCAGTTTGACACAGGGTGCTCTTTGGAAATCTATTTTCTGTTAACTGTCCTCCGGGGTAGCCACTGTGATAAGTGGCAATGGTGGGTAGAGAGATACATTTCATATTGTGTGGAACATTTGCCCTTGAAGACTTGGTGTTGCGTACTGTCATGAAATGTGGGGTATCTGGAAATACAATGGGGAAAGGGGTTAATGAATACTGGTAAGGAGGTTTCTAATTAACTGAGACTCATTTACTAAGTGTTTTTATTAAAATGTTACATGCAAATTTTATTGCAAAAAATATGGCTGCTCACTAACTTGGAGACCATACTCACTTCAGCAGGCCAATCACGTTGCGGTACTGAAAATTCATCCAAAAAGTCCTTCGGGCCATATGCATGGCACAGAGAAGACAATGGTGCTTTCTTAATGTGAGCTGTTTCTTGTCAGATTCAAAATGAATCTTGCTGGTGCGTTCCCGATAATCAAAAGCTCCCCAGTTAAAAAGTCAGGGAAACTATCTACAGAGAATTCCCAAAATCAAGATGAGACAACATGAGGGAATTGATAACTGGTTTTGCGTTTCCGGTGGTAGAAGAAGTAGGGTCTTTCCTAGTATCTCAAGGGCAAGGAAACAGGTTGTGGACAACATCCAGTTCTGGGGTAGTCAAAGAAAGGCAAGTGAAAGTGGCCGGTCAAATTTGAATCCAAGATTTTTTTAACAACAGAACATGGCCTGGAGTGAGACTTGGTGAACCAGGACATACGCAGAGGTTCAGTATACAGCGAACCACCTAATCCTCAATGTTTCAGTGATGGCATTCAAGGAGTTCCTATTCATCATGGGGGCAATATATGACACACAGGTGTTAAATTACAAATCACAAGAGTGAGTAAAGGCTGCAAAGAAGGCAAAAGGGGCATGAGGCATTACAGAGTATTAGACCTAAGCAGAAACATAGGGAGGGTTACAGAAACCCACCATTGGCATAGAAAGTTCAATGTCACCTGTGGCCTGCAGCACTTATTATCCCAACCACTAGTGTGACAAGGAGAACATGGCTTCAGGCCTACCACTGTAGTCTGATCGCTGCCATTTAAACCTGCAGCACGGCAAGGCAAAATGTGTAAACCTTGAAACCCACAAGATATGGTGCATAGAACTTAAAAAACTAGACATGCAGCAATGTAATGTCACCATGTCCCTGCAGTGACAAGCCACTATAAGCTATGTTCACTGCGGAAGGCCCTTGTTTTCCTATAAGAAGAACTAGGGTACTGAAAACGCAACTCAATTGTGAAGTTGTATTTTTAATAAATATTCAGGAAAGGGAAATTTTTGAAAGGTACCTTTTCTCTGTCTATTGTTCCTGGAGGCTAATCTGCATTAGCTCTTCAAAAGCTTTCAAGTACTAGACCTTAATGAGGTGTGAAAAATCTACCCAGGGCACAAAGAGTGGACTGAGATTGGAGGGGTGCTTCCTTCCTCTAGCCAGGAGACCTGTTAGGGTGGGCCCAGGAACTTAATTTAATTTACAAGGGCCTGCCCAGACATAAGTAGATGACAAGTGACCCCTGGAAATCCCAGAGACCTCATCCCCATAGTCAGGCTTCCAATAAACCCTGTAGGAGGAAAGCTATTCCCAGATCTGGTTTTGAGTGACCACAGAGAAGGCACAGCTCATTACCCTGTCAACAGCTCTGATTGGGCACAAAGGCTCCTTGCAGCAGGCGAAGGGTGTCCCAATTATGGATTTTGGGGATAAATTGCACTATGGTACTCTTTGAAGTAGGGCAAACAGGAACTGCTGAAAAAGGTTGGTAGGGTTGCCCCCGGGAACTTTTAACACATTGGTGCACATTAGTCAAAATCATGCACTAGCTAGAGCCAGGGACCATCCTCAGAACACTTTCTGGCCCTCTGACAAATCAGAAGAGGACCGGATCTGCTGTTTTTGACCTGAGAGGAGTCCTGAAGGATTGGAACTGCTCCCTCTTGTACCCAGAACAAAGAAATGGTTCCAAGGGTCAGTTGGACCCAAGGGTTAGTTGGCTGACCTCCTGTGTGGCTCCAGGTACATATAAGCTGCAAGAGGCCTTTTTCCTGAAGCGCCCAGTTTACCGGTAGCAACTAGATCTGGACTTGGCCTCTGTTCAATATCCTGTGCTTTTTAAAGTGCCTCCCATGAGACTCTAGTGGCCTAAGAAGTGTACTTCTCTGTTTCTTTGGGCACCAGACGAAAGTTAGAAAGCTTCTGAAAATGTTCCTTTCCAGCACTACAGCTTCAGCTGAACCCACCAGGAAAAATATCTGACTAGCGGTTCCACAGTGTTATAATGGATTGCAAATTCGTCCTGCTCAAAGTCTCCATGCTTTACAAAAAAGTCCCATTCTGTGTGGGGACTTTGAAACTTATAACCAAGAAATCTCCAAATCTCCAGAGTACCTGTGAAACCAACTTTATTCAGATATCTGGCCTTTTGTTCCACCGCAGCTGCCACAGTTAAGGGGCAGCCCACTCAGGGAAGATTTTTTCTCCTCAAAAAAGTGACAAAGTCCCTCTCTGCATTGGGATTGTTCGAAATTTCGGCACAGTATCAATGGCGCTTTATGAAGGGGGATTTAGAACCTTTTTCTAATCCATGACTTCTAGATTTTCGGCAGAACCAATCCACTTGGTGTATCCGACCTAAGCTCCATCATTGTTGGCCTGAAATTGCACCTTAGTCCCAGCCTACTTCCACTACTGACTAACATAAGGTGCTTTATTTTTCATGGTGCTTTTCCACTTAAATCTTTAAAAATTAATATGCACCGTTCCCGTTATTGGATATTTGTCATTCTGGTGTAATTCTTCTATTTGGATTTTTGTCTCTATATTTATGAATTGAAGTGTGATTTTTATGGTGTTTTGTCTTTGCCTTTTTAAGTGTTTGATACTTTTAAATGCTTTGAACATTTATCTAAGTAAAGCCTGTCTGTTCTCTGCCATTGCTACCAGGGGTCGAGGTTGGGTTTAAATTACTGAAACCTTTGACAGGACCTAACAGATTAGTGACTTTAACACTTGTGGTTGACTACCATCAGCCCAATTAATAATTCACTTTCTTACTCAAAGAGAAACAAAATGCACCCTTTTGAGCACAAATACACTTCTGATCTCGAGGGCCTACAAGACAAGAAGTTGGCAGTAGCTAGGATTTTATGCCTTGTATCTCGGTGTCTCACTTTAACAAGGTTAATAACTGACCTACAACCTCTAAGTATTGCTGAGCTCATGTTGTGACCAAGGTCACAACAGATATCATCGGAGCCAAGAGGTAATGCTGCCTCCCTTTCAGGGTATCTTTATTGGTCAAGGTTAAAAATAACTCTTAAGATTACGTTTCTAAAAATACAATACATTTCAGAAATTGTAAATCACCTAAGGCCATAACACAGAAAGGCTAGAGCAGTTGTTTCCGGTTTGCTTGACTCCATCACAAATCTCTTAACCAGAGTTGTGGACTTGTTTGGACGATCACTTGTGTTCCTCTTTAATTTTTAAAATGCACTACACTTTTGCCACAACGTAAATAATGTTTATCTTCCAGGGAGAGGATCTCCGCCTATCCTCGGTCTTTGAATCCCAAAGGAACTTGTTACCTCCTAACTGACTAAATGAGCTCTATTTGCTTTGCAGTCTTTAAGGTTGGTAATTATTTTTGGATTGTTTTTTGCTGCAGTGATGCCATCAGAGACATGCAACTGTAAGGCCTAATAAATACAATAAACTAATTGCAATCTTTACCAGATAAAATCAACCACTTCACCAGAAAGGGGTGAATGGTGTGGTAGACAGAGATGCGGAGGTGGGGTCGCAAATAAAAATTAAAGAAAGACTTAAGCATCCATGTATTGGCAGTCACAGCACCACTGGTTTGCACTCTTATTTAAGATTCTTGTGGTACTGACTAATGAATGAATGCAAAGGATGCATAGATGACCTCACCAAGGTAGTCTGGCGCACACCACTGGCATCCATCATTCTAGAGACGAATGGGCACTACATATCACATACACCTTTGCCCGGATGACTCCAACCTTGGCACATCTTGCATTAGAGTGAAGAATTGCTGCAGGCCAAAGCGACATAGCATAAATGAACTATATTCACGGCATGATGAAATATAATATGGTACTAATGATGCTGTACATTTAAATAGTACACAGCATAAAAGGTATAATCATTAGTTCTGTCAATATAATAATACATGGAATTCGGTAATCCCTGTATAAGTGGCAGTCATTAATTTCTTTATAATTTGCGACCTGTTATACACCAAGTCACCGATTATAAAGACGTTTGAAATCAACTATTATGAGCTTATTACAGTCAAGCTCTGACGTTACAATGTCTGCTGCCAGAGACAGCAGCTGATGTAAAAGGCACGCCAGGTCACGGAGCCTGTTTAAAGCAAGGAAAATAGAACTTGCTTTTCTTTTTTATGCTCTATTTTAATAGCTTACAATGCCAAGCATAGTGAGTATGTTTGTGCTTTGCACTCCTTTGACAGAGAAAAGCTAGAATCTTTCTCATCTTTCTACACATTCCGAGCTAATGCAGTTGTTTAAAAAAAAAATGTTTGTAACACGTATCTAACAGGTTTTTGATATGTTTAATTTAGCAATAAAGGTTTTATTTTTATTATTCATGTTTGTAAACATACTCGCTCTTTCATATGAAAGAGCTACTCACCAAAGTTTTAAGTGGTTTGTGGGGAAGGTGATGGTGTGACCAAATAAGATATTGCAAGTCACCTCTGCGTTACATAACCTTGCCAATGAACTCAACCATCAACCTTGTACCTCTATAAGGTTTTGGAACCCCTCTGCGACCTGCAATATCCTTACAATGTACAACAGGGGGTTCTTTATCTTTGATATCAGGTCTTACTATCAGGCTAAAGAGTACTTACTGAAGTCTCATATGATTACATCTGGAAAGAAAGAAAACGAAAGGGCAAAAAGAGGAAGATAAAGCAAAAGGAAAAAAGGTGAGCAAGAAAAAGAAAGAGAACACTTGGCTTTAACATATGATTAGTTCCAGGTTAGCATGTGAGGACTGCAATCAGTAACTAAAAGGCCATCAGTTAATCTTTGCAAAGTGTCTGCTATTTCGCATAACTATGCTTTAGATATATTTAGTAACTTTTGATGCATTTGGTTTAGAAAAAACATTTTTGTGAAACCCTAAAATTATGCAGCTGATAGGGCAGTATGTGACAAATACGGCACATCCATAATTATGCAGAATCGGCTGCTGCATCATACAATTTCTGTGGCCATGTTTGTAATATATGGGCACTGTTTGAGCCACATTCAAGGCAAAGGCCTTCTTTTAAAATGTGCACTTTTAACTCTTTCAACTGATATACATTAATATGATGTTACTGTCTTTGAAAGTCGGTATTAATGCCTTTGGCTTAGAGCACAATGACCTATCTATGTTCCATCAGCTTTGTGCTGGGTAAAGCTCATACAAATGAGTGAAAACAGTTGCATGGCAGTTTGTGTGCGAGTTATTCCACAAGTTTCTGCAAAGACATAGTATACTGAGCAACTCTTGTGATGCACACAGTTAGACACAAATGCACTAAAATACTGGGAGAGTTTAATATCCCACACCTGTCATTTTGAAGCATAAGGTATTATGCCAAGTCATCCCACAAAAGCATCATCACAGGAGGGAGCTCATTTTTAGGGTCGAGAGCAAAGCCCTCTGTCCCTGTTGTAATCTCTTTATGGGCATGCAACCACACCCATGTCAAGCCCATCTGTTTGAATGGTTTGTGGGCTTGCCTTTTAAAATTAGGTTGATTTAATTAGTACAAGGCATGCATACATCATGCCTTTTCCAGTGTTTAGCCTGTCTCGAGCGCACCGGCCAACTACTGAAAACATGTGATGCTCCACGCTTTCCGTATGGTTTCTGCACTACTTTTTATCTTTATTTCGTAGGCAGCACAATCTCGCTGGGCAGAAGTAGAGCGCTTTGCATGACATCGACCCTGTTACATAGAAATTTGCATTTTTGTTGGTTATATGGACAATTGCACTTTTGCCGGTTACATGGATAATTGCACTTTTGCCAATACATTTCACTGCGAGCGAACTTCTGTTTCCTTTTGTGTGTTTGCTTTGCACTCATGGCGGCCGTCAGCTCGCTTATGTGAAACCATTTTACTTTTCAGTTTATGTGGAAAGAAAAGTCCGGTTGGGAGTTTGCCACGCTAATAGCTTTAACTCGAGCAAACGAAAGACCCATTGCATTGCAAATGATTGTTCTAATTTCCTGTGTTCTGGAAAAAAATGGAAAACAAGATAAAAGCAGACAAAGAATGTGTCAATGAGATGCGTGTATGTAGGGGGGGGTATGTTGATAAGGATGCAATTGGCCAGTAATGTGGAAGGAGGTAAAGGTACGACTGGACAGTAGGACAGGAGAATTATACTGAATAGTCACTATCGTCATGGACCTATGAACTGAAACGCAGCCCAAAGGGATGCTGGGGCTGTAAGGTGAAGCATCTCAGGTGGTCAGAAAAGGGGGACAAATATGGGAGACAGAAGGAAGCAATTTACATGTTGGTGGTACCCTTACAGGGGATTCTTGAGTTTCCCTCCCTGAGTCAGCCTTTGCAACCCCGAGGTGTAAGATGGAAAATGAGGGACGACAGGGAGCCTGCGAACTGAGTAGGGAGGCATTTAGAAGCTGGCAGCGTAGGGTGGTTTGGAGGAAAGAAGAAAAAGTTGTGGTGCTTTGTAACTTTGTTTGTGTTTTCTTTTGGGAACTGGAGCACAGTGCCAGAGCAGGCTGCACAGGAAATGGGGCAGAACAGCATAGGGAAGCATGACAAGCAAGGCCCACAGTGTATGGAGGGGCCCCGGAGACAAAGCACACATCACATGAATATGGGCATCCCCTCAAAGAATGGCAATGGTTTGGGCAATACATTAAAATTAAGGTGGTCTATCTATACATCCAAAGGCATAACCTAGACATAGTGATGCTACAGAAAACACACATGAGAGAGAACCATTTTAAAGTAATGGATGGGAGTGGCTATAAGCTATGGTCCACTTGGACTTTACAACCGACTCAAAAGGGTAGCAATTATAAAACAGATCTAAAAAAAAAACGTTACAGAAGATGAGAAATGGATCCCCCTCCAAAGGAGCTTTGCAACAGTTATGGGAACATGGAATGAGATGTGAATTAACATGTTTTACGTATACCTGTTACCCAAACTACAACAGGCTATCATGAGAGACATAGGACTATCATTGTGCCAGATGCAGGAGGGGGTCTGGTACTGGGAGGGGATCTGAACCTAACACTGTCAGCCGACATTGATAGGAAGCGCCAAACGGGAAGGAGCAAGGGGTCACAGCTATGGAGGTTCTTGGAGGCTTTTCACTTAGTGGATGTCTGAAGAGCCTAACATTCTACAGAGAAACAATACAACGTCTATTCCGGTGCCCACCAGCTCTTCTCACGCATTGATCATTTCATCACATATCAATATTCTTCATTTTACAGCCAGCGGTGTATCTGACCATTCATCATTGGGGATAGACCTTAGGGGATGAGAGGTGAGGTCTTACAAATGGTGGGACTGGACGCCTGGATAGTAAAAGACAAATAGCAGAATGCAGGAGTTGAGAGAACTATATTTCAATGAAAATATTACAACAAGAGAATCCCAGGTGACATTATAGGCGTCATACAGGAAGGTAATCAGGGGTCAAGCAATATAACTGACAGCTGTTAAGACCAAAGCCAGAAGGGAGGAGGCAGTGGTTTGTACCCTGTCAAACTATGGACCCTTACTCTAGTCAGGGTAAGAGAGTCACACAGCTAAGTTAACACATGTTCGGCCCCTTGGAAGCTTTGCACGAGAAGTCAGGCTTATCTCAGAGGCAATGTTTAAAGTATTTGTACAAACACACTGTAAAACAGTGAAAACACCACAAAAGTACTCCAGGCCAGTTTAGAAAAATATCCAATATTTTTCTGAATCAAACAAGCCCAAAATGACAAATATCCAACATACACAAGCAAAGATACAAATTTTCAAAGATTAATCTTGGTAGAGCACTTAGAAAAACAATAGCTCCAACTGGGGCTATCACAGCCTCTTGATGGAGTCGTTCCCCACAGTCTGACACCACTCGTGAGGGATTGCCGGACAGGGGGCCACATGGACCCCAGGCGCAATACCTTGGAAAACAATGAGGAAACAAGGACATTGCACAGAGCTGAGGAGGTGAGGCGTCACTAGAGCCAGTGTAGCGTTGGTTCTTTACTGCCTCTGGGGAGATGAAGAGTCAGTTCCTTACCTCTAGACAGGGCAGGTGAGGCATCGGTTCCTTATGGTTGCAGGGGAGGTGATGCAACGTTGGCGGCGAGGAGTCTGTTCCTTATAACAAGGCGGGGTTGATGAAAGCAGGAGCCTAAGATGCGAGGTGTAGTGATCATACCACAGGGCCACAGGTGCCGTGGCAGAGTAGGGTTTGGGTGCCATGGACTTAGGTGACACAGATTGAGCTGTGGCAGGACTTCAAAGACTCTGCAGCAGCGTCGGGCCTGCGGCGTCGGTCGCGATCGTTGCACTCAGCGGGGACCACGGCTCGGTGCAGGCAGTGACACAGGGTCAGAAAACAGCTCTGGTTCCGAAGTCATTCTCTAAGTCGAAAGATTTGTTTCTTCCTTGGTACACCAGAACTCACTCCCAAGGGCCCAGGAACTGAATGTGGCACCACTTGGCAAGTAAGGACTCTCAGCAAAAGAGCCCAGGTGCTGGCAGGTGAAGTCTCTGTTGTCCCTGAGACCTCTTAACAGGAGTCCCTCCTACGCATCCAGCTCTTCTTCCTGGCAGAATATCCTCAGTACAGAATGATTTTAACTCTGTGGTGTCAGCAGTCCAGTACTTATAGCCATTTCTTTCTTTGAGGTAGGCAAACGTCAAAGAGACGTTTTTGTAGCGCACAAGTCCCTACCTTTCCCTACCCTGGCCCCAGACACACTCCAGGGAGTTGGAGACTGCTTTGTGTGAGGACAGGCACAGCCCTATTCAAGTGCAGGTGTCAGCTCCTCCCATCACTCAGGCTCAGGAGGACCCATCAGCCTGGTGATGAGCTGTCAGGATATGCAGGGCACAACTAAGCTCCCTTTGTGTGTCTGTCTAGAGTGAATGCACAAACAGCCCGACTGTCGTCCTGACCCAGATGGGGATTCCACAGACAGGCTGAAGCACAGAATGGTTAAACAAGAAAATGCCCACTTTCTAAAAGTGATATTTTCAAACTTACAATCCAAAAACCAACTTCACCAAAAGTTGTATTTTTAAATTGTGAGTTCAGAGATCCCAAACTCCAAATCTTTATCTGCTCCCAATGGGAAATTACACTTAAAACATATTTCAAGGCAACCCCCATGTTTCCTTATGGAAGAGATGGGCACTGCAATAGTACAAACTGAATTTAGCAGTATTTCACTGTCAGGACATGTAAAACACACCAATACATGTTCTACCTTTTAAATACACTGCACCCTGTCCATGGGGCTGCTTTGGACCTTATGCAGGGCTGCGTTTCATGTAGTAAAAGGGAAGGTTTGGGCCTGACAAGTGGGTACTCTTGCCAGGCCGAAACTGCAGTTTACAATTGCACACACAGACACTGCAGTGGCAGGTCAGAGACATGTTTACAGAGCTGCTCAAGTGGGTGGCACAATCAGTGCAGCAGGCCCACTAGTAGAATTTGATTTACAGGCCTGGGGCAGACAAAGTGCACTTTATTAGGGACTTACTAGCAAATAGGCCAATCATGGTGAAACCAATCACCAACACAATTTATACAGGGAGCACTTGCTTTGGCACTGGCCAGGAGGGGTAAAGTGTCCAGAATTCCTAAGACCAGCAAAAACAAAATGCAGCACACAGTCAAACACAGGAGGTCAGAGGCAAAACGTTTGGGGATAACCCTGCTAAAAGGGCCATTTCCAACAGGGAAGCTACGAAGGAACTCCAGATGGGCCCCATTGGCCTGCCACAGAGTTTTATAAGGGAATGGCAAGTAAATGAACTACCCATCACATTCATATGTTTCAAAGTCCCGTGGTAGAAAGGATCTTGCCATATGGTCTCTGAATGGCCACAACCGTTGTTATCCATAAAATGAGTAAACTCCCTGATGAAGGTGAGGCGTATAGGTTGATATTGTTATTAAATGTTCAAACTGAAATACTTGCTAAGGTATTGGCCACTCCGGACCAGTCTGGATCTATGCCAACAGGAGAATTCGTCTCAATCTCGGGCACCTTTCTGGATGCCTGGAGTACATGAGAGACATGCAGGAGACAACAGTGGTGGTGTCACTAAATGCCACTAATGCATTTGCCACCTTAGATGGCCGTATATTTGAAGTGTTGTCCCAAATGAGATTTGGTCCAATATATGAGGCCTGGGTGAGGATGCTATACACCGGGTCACAGGTCTGAGTGAAGGCCAATGGGATGCTGTTGGCTTCTTTTGTCTGGGGAGAGAAAAAGGCAGGGATGTTTTTCCCAATGTTATTTGCTTTGGAACCTTTTGCCTGTTCTGTCTGAGTGATGCATTGGTTAAGAGGTCTGTGCTGGGTAATCATCTGCGATGAAAGGATTAAGCTATATGCAGACAACATCCTTCTTTATATAGCAGAGTCAGTAGTAACAACTAACTACCTATCTCAGATATTCACAATTTTGAGTATATACTCCAGATATAGCATTTACAATATCTCTAGAGGGCTTCGAGTATCTGAACATCTATATAACTGGAACCAGGAAGAGTTCTTTAAGAAGAACATAAATAGTACTCAACAGCACTGGCACACATTGCTGCTAACCCCTCAATGGGAGGGCTGTGATGAATAAGATGATTGTGTTGCCTGAATGTATCTATATCCCCCATGGAGTAACCGTACACTTTATAAATCCTTTATTCATTTATTCATTCATTAGTTTACTCATCCATTCACAAATTCACTCAAAATACGCTGCATTGGGCCACAGATGACTTTTTCAAACCGGCTGAGGCAGAGGTGCAGCTGCTGCGTTGGTATGTGTAGACACTGCAAATGGCCATCTGCAAAACTCACCAGGGGTTCTATGATGGGGGAATTGCCCAACTTCATACGTAAAAATACTATTGGGACGGTTCGATGCTGGTAATAAATAACTAGATTTTCCCTCTCTAAGAACTGACAGCCAAACGGTGGAGCTGAGAGGTTTTCCTGACGTGCTCTACTCATGGACCTACCCCACCACAAGTAACTGGCACTAAAAATGTGGGAGAAAACTACTGGATATCTGATATGGAAAGGAATCCCTCAAAGGAAAACCCCACTCTGGTATAGTGACATGCTAAAGGAGTTGGGCAGTCTCAAACTATAAATGGGTCACAAATGGAATCCGCAAATTGGGAGAGATATGGGGAAGAAGGGCCTGTCCGACCAGACTTGCTTAGTCTGCCACTGAAATACTTATATTTGCAGCTCCAAAATGCAATTACAGTTCATCTCCTGAAGGAGCTGACTCTAACCCATTGGAGGATAGGATGCTATTGGAGCGTCCCCCTCAGAAACCAATATCCCTCATATATAGAAAGATGAAAAATAACTCACCGGACCCGCTAGAGAAACTGAAAACACAGTGGGAAATGGATGTGGGGACATTACAGGATGTGGAATGGGAGGAGGTAATCTGTTCACAATAAGAGGTGTTGAAAAGAGTAGGATTTGGGTAAGTGCACCTCATAATGCTCAATGGATCATATCTCATCGAGGAACGTTTGGCTCGAATGAGAAAAGCAGAAAGGATTCATTGCTCAAGGGAATGTGGACAGCAAGGTAGCTTCATACACACTTTATCCGAGTGACCCCACCTGGTGTAGCCCTTTTGGAAAGGGGATGGGAACTGCCTGACTTGTCGCATGGAATTCAGTGAGGAGCCCAACACTACCTTGTTTTTGCTGGATGACTGGGAGGATGTAACCATGCAAAGTCAGCAAAGATATTAAGGGCTGGGACTCATGGAGGCAAGGCGGAGCATAGCCCAACTATGGTGGCGGCAGGTGCTTCTGTTATCAAAACAAGGGAAAAAGACATGGACTGGTGTAGAATGACAGCAAAGTTCACATATGAGAAGCGGCAAGGCCGGCTTTAGGGCAGTGCAACTGGTGCAGCCCCACTGGGCGTTGACCTGGGTAGGGGCGCTGACCTCAGATGGGTGCGCTGTGTTTAACAATAACTTACGCTCTAAAAACATCTGTTGTGGAGTCCCTTGTGCGTCCAGCTTTCTATCAGCAATAAAAATGTCACAATAACTCTTGTGATAAATGTTTCTGATAGAGAGAGATTTGAGTATTTTCTAGTGGCAGTTTTGACTTGCCATAAAGTAGCGCGGGGGTTCAGATGCCTATTGCAAAGAACGCATACTGTGCTGATCAAGATCTGTATTTTTTGTGGATAGCTCGAGGATTACTGCTTTTGTCTCAGAGATGTTTTATTGAATAGTGATTGTAACGAACTGTCATCAAAGAGCTGCATGCAAACTGCATAAAATAGATTAGGCCGTTTTGTTTTTTTCTCCAGTCTTTCATTATCTATTTCTAATGTTGCTAAGAAGGTTTAGGTTGGGTAGATATACGTTCTTATTAGTGAAGCCAGCCTGTACCACTGATTTAAAACAAATGAAATGTATGTGAGAGAGGGGCTATGGAGAGATGAGGGGCTCTTTTGACCGATGGTAGTGTGGGGATCCGAGGAGGAGGCCAAAAAGGATTGTAAAGCCGGCCCTGAGAGGCGGGGTTGTCCGGGGAAATGGGAGACAATGTCACCTCAGTGGATACGTACAGGAAGATCTTATGAGAGACACGGACTTTAAGATGAGATGGGCGCTGTTAATACAAATAGAAGATCCTCGTTATGCCAGGGGGACAGTGTGCAATGCTATCAAGATCCAGGTTCTCCAGCTGGATGTGCTACTGTATATGGTACAAAAAATGTATGTGGCTGTTGCTCTGCGCTTCATAAATAAAATACATTAAAAAATAGACTATGTCAACAAGCACTGATGATAAAGAGGGGTACCACTTAGAGGTTTTTCTCTCTGTTCACTGGCTGCCTCTTCCTGCACGTTGACCTTAATCTTCCAGAGGGCCGCGTAGGATGCCGGACTCTCTGATATTTTAATGTCACAGGCATGACCCCCTTGAGGATCAGCAGCTGTCAGAAGGACGCAAGTACCGACACTTGATGGCTGAGAGAAAAGGGTAATTGGCACTGAAATGTCCTGTGATGGCCCATCCTGCATCATCTCATGAGCATTAGCTGTCATTGTTCAGCCCCAGCTTATAATTTAGAGGTGCTTGTGAAGACAAGCCTACAAGGACAGGCAGACCAAATCTTTCACATTAGCAAATGTCCCCATTAAGCACTGCTAAAACAACAGTGCCTTTCTCGCCATCACAACTGTCACCGCTGTGTGCTTGGCATAATTTACACGCAAGCTTAATGTTGGCCAGGAGGGTATGAACATCCTTTACACTGATGCAGATTTTAATGATTGTGGTTCTTCTTTGACCTTTGCTGGGTTGAACAAGGCAATGTTACATTTTCAAAAAAGCAACAACTTGAACACACCGAAGGCGTGCCAAAGGCAAGCCCGTCTGCAACTGGACTGTGCCCAGCACCATGACACTGTGCCTCCCGCCCACCAAAGTTACACCACCACCAAGCACTACACCTTCGACCGAGATGCTGCAACAAACACTGCCACTGCGCTGACTCACATTCCACAGTAGGGTCTTTCACCTTCACCCATTGCCATTTCACCTGCACAGCACACACACCAGTGCACTGACCAACCTCACGCTGAACACACCATCTGGAAGAAAAAAAAACACCAAATTGCACAGGCCCTTCTATATACTTGCTCACTATTGAAACACACTGCTGAGATTTGAGACCTTATCTCTACCCTCACACCCAACTTCCTCTTCCTCACTGAGACCTGGCTCAAACCCATGTCCGCCCTTTACATTACCACCTCAATACCCAAAGACTACAAGATCACCCACTGCGGCCGCATCAACAAACTTGATGGAGGGACTGCCATCATACACAAGGAATCCATCCAATGCACCACGACAAACGACAACATCACCCCAGCCATGGAACACAACTTCCAACTCCAAACAGACAGCAAAACCACAATTAGGGGACTCTTGCCTACTACCTTCAAGGACCACGTTCAGCCTTTTTAAACTTCATCGCTGACTTCATTGCCCCCCTCGCCATAGACGCCAACAACTATATTTTCCTATGCTATCTCAACTTCCAGGTTGATGACCACCGTGATAGCAACACTACCAATCTCCTTGACAGCATGAACAACATTGGACTCACCCAACTTATCCATGACCCCACACACATGGCTAGAACCCATCTTCACTTCAAGCGACCACATCAGGTAGAGCTACACCACAGAACTCACCTGGACTGACCACTCCATCGTCCATTTCAACATCACCAGCTCAAGGACCTCCACTCCCAGTGTGACCAACATGCCCCTTACCGCAGCTGGAGCAAAGTCGCAAAGGATACATGGATCAACGCCCTCAACACCACCCACCCCATCTCCTCCAACAACCTAGACCATAACGCCAGAAATGATGATGCCCATGGCACACAATTCATCCCCTCCCTCCCAGAAGACACCACCAACACCAAGACCAACTTCCACAACTGCATAACAGACTTCACCACCTGGATGAAGTACAACTGCCTGAAGCTCAACATGGACAAAACAGAGGAACTGATTTTCAGAAACAAAAGCTCCTCATGGGACACATCATGCTCACCCTCAGGACACAGACCTACTCCTACCCCTACTGACCACGCTAGAAACCTAGGCATCACTCTGCACTACAAGCTAACCATGATGACTCAGATCAACCCCATCTCCTCCCCTGTTTCCTTATCCTCCTCCTGCTTCATAAGATATTTAAATGGCTACCCCAAAGCTCCAGATGCACCAACACCTCAGCCCTCATCTCCAACCAACTTGAGTATGGTAGTGCTCCCTACGCAGGAATCGCAGCTCACCTCTTCCAACATCTAAATACCATAAAGAATGCTGCAGCCAGACATGTCCTGGGTTTCCCTAGATCAACTCACATCACCCCCATCTCAGGAAACTCCACTGGCTCCTTGTACAGAAAAGATGCCAGTTCAAGCT
The DNA here is from genome assembly GCF_031143425.1 of Pleurodeles waltl. Taxonomy (NCBI): domain Eukaryota; kingdom Metazoa; phylum Chordata; class Amphibia; order Caudata; family Salamandridae; genus Pleurodeles; species Pleurodeles waltl. The sequence continues at coordinate 971,303,765 of NC_090444.1, forward strand.
CCTGACCCATGCAAACAAGGCCCTACACAACTGTGGACCTGGCTACTTGAACCACAGCCTGAACTTTCATCTGGCCACTGGACATCTCTGCTTCGTGTCCCTTTCTCTAACACTCACTCCCAGCATCTGACATAGCAGATGCGGAGGTCACTCTTTCTCCTACTCAGCAGTGAAGACATGGTATAAACTCCCCTTTCATCTACGGCCTCCCCATGTCTTCCAGAGTTCTGAAAGTTGCTGAAGACCTGGTTATTCAGCTAATAAACTGGACCCTGCCAGTGCCACAGGCAACAATTAGCACTCTACAAATCTACTGATTGATTGATTGATTGAGCACTTTACTGGTCTGGATTGTAAACCAAAATCAGCACTGGCAAAACTGTTTAAATCGGTCCTTCACTCTTGACGCTAAATCAGAACTGGGGAAAATGTTTGAATCAGTCCCTCAATGCTTGATGCTCTAGCTACAATAGAGCCATGGTGGCTTGGTTCAATCATTGCAGCACATCTTGTCCTTTAAGCAGCCTCCTAGCCTGCACTGTAGTGGGGAAAATCCAAATTGGCAGAATGGCCAGTCCAGATTTGGAAGGGCATATGAATTGTTTCAGAGAAGATAGGAGATGCTTTTAATCCCCTTCAGTGGAGTACCCCTGAGGCCTAAGACAAAAATGCTGAGCTCTTCAATAGAGAATCCAGACTGAGGAAAGGCACAGCAATACCATGCTAATGGTAATTATTCTAATTAACAATAATAACATAGGAAGGATGCGTAATACCCCCTGAATATTGATTACCAACTTATGATGAAGGTAAATATATATACATAAGTATAGGTTGACTATGCTTTACTTCACATCTACATAGCTTGAAAATAAAAAAATATTGTTATGGTAAGTATATATGGAGTTAAGAATAGTATGTTGGCAGTCGATGCTCTGCCTCTTTTTTGTACCACAATATTTAAAACTCGAATTTGTGCTAGTGTTCCAAAGAAAGATTTATTGATTTCTCAACTGAGATTCCAGACTACTGAAAGGCACTGCGTTGCCATGCAAATGGCAGAGTGTGCTGATTAACAAATACCACAACAATATTGGCAGGATGTGCGATTCCCTTCAAAGAAAGCAGGGAGAAGTCAGAATACCCTCTAAATTGTAATGACATAGGTACGGCATGTGAAGACCTTCAAAGCAAGCTGAGTATGGACACACTATGACAGAGACACTGAATACACGCTGCTTTGACATGTGCCCTATTCTCTACTAAAAACACAATACCTGTTAGAATATGCGTAATGCACCATGGATATCCAGAGCTACAAGGTACATCCTGTCTGGCGAGTACTGATGGATGTCATGCTTAAAAACCTTAATAGGCATGGCTAATTATTGTAAAATAGAGCTACTATCCCTGACAAGAGACAAATAAGAGGGTGCGGCAAGTGAAAATTGTTGACATAGCCTCCAGCCTCAAAGGTGACCTTGTGGAAAATATGGATGTAATTAGGGGTAGGCAGGGTTTGCATCAATTACTTACCAGTGATTGCATTACTCTGACTCCAGTCCTCGCTTTCATTCATTATGTAGTGAGGCAGCACTGCCTCCCAGATACACCAATCCGAAGAAACCTAACAGTATGTGTCCCTCCTTCCTCTCACGCATCCTGTTTATGCCGAGCCACATTCCCAAAGTTGGGCTGGCAAATTAGGGCGGGAGGTAGGGAAGTACTGAATCAAATTGAGGCAATGAGTCAGAGTAATGCTATTGGAAGTAAGTTATTGAAACATTACCTCCTCCTTCCCCTTGCTTGGATTCATTACATAGTGAGATTTACCCAAGCAAAAATACCAGTAAAACTGTAAATTAATGCTTGAGCCCTTTAATATATATCCTAATTACTGCATAGAAAAAAGAACTTTGGGACCAAAAATATCTTTGACACCCACTGACAGCAATATCTTATAATGCTTTACAAATGTTGAAGGGGTGACCCATGTAGCTGCTCTGAAGATCTCTGCCAATGATACACTTTGAGTCTCAATTAAAGAAGCCAACATTCGCCTGGCAGTCTGGCTGATGAAGGGTGATACCCTGAAACCAGTCCCAGGATGCTTGTTTCCGTTCCAGGGAGGACCTGGCTTAGCAGTTCAGGCTGGACTGTTCCCATGGGGCACAGGGTCAAGACTGATTTGCATATGGCTGGGTCCAAACTGGGGTGGTGTGGTGAGCAAAACAACTATGGATTAAGCCCAGATCTTTGTGACTGGGGGTGATTGTTTGCGTTGTTCAGAATTCTGTCCATCATCTGTTCTTTTTGCATTTCTTGCACCAAGTGTGAAGAGTATACCCAGACGTGGGTCCAGTGCTCACTGGACCACTGGATTCAAGCTAGCCTGGCTGATGAAGGGTGATACCTTCAAATCAGTCCTAGAATCCTTGTTTCCATTCCAGGAAGGACTGAGCTTGGCAGTTCGGTTGGACTGTTCACATGGGGAACAGGGTCAAGTCTGACTTGCATATGGTTGGGTCCAAAATGGGGTGGTGTGGTGAGCAAAAAACAATGGATTAAACACAGATCTTTGTGACTGGGGGTGAATGTTTGCATTGTTCAGCATCTCGTCCATCATCAGTTCTGTTTACATTTGTCATCCCAAGTGGGAAGGGTATGCCCACATGTGGGCCCCGTGCTCACTGCGCCACTGGATTCAAGCTAGCCTAGCTGATGAGGGGTGATACCCTGAAACCAGTCCTAGGATGCTTGTTTCCGGTCCAGGGAGGACCTGGTGTGACAGTTCAGGCTGGACTGGCTGTCATCATCTGTTCTTTTTGCATTCTTAAAATGTGAGTCATTACAATTTTTTATTAGGTATGTGGCCTCTTCCCTCTTGGCTTATTTCTTCCATTGTTAGGCATAGCAACAGAGGTGACCGCTGCCTCCTTTGCACAATCAGTTTAAAGTATTCTCAGCATGCACTCTGACCTGGAAGGGCTCTCCCTTGGGCAACTGACCGACCAAACGATGTCTTGATGGGTCACAATTCCCAATTAGCTCCTGCCAAACTCTGACCCAAGGATCGGGATCAGTACCCAAGAGAGACCGCCGGGTTCCGCTGTGCTCTATCTCCTTTATAAGTTAAATACAAGTTACGACAAACAGTGCTTCGCACCCAACAGCATTTTTGCTGGTATGTTGAGAAGAAGACACAATGAAAACAGGCTATGTTAGGGAAGGGAGGGGCATCTAAACTGTTAAGTTTCTTTGGATTGGTGTGTCTGGGAGGCTGGAATGTCTCACTACGTAATGAATCTAAGTGAGGGGGAGAAGAAGATAATGCAGCTGCTGTCACTTGCTTGCCTTTTGGCACCCCAGGCACTGTCCTGGCGACCCTCTAGACTCAGGGGTCATGAAGGCATCAGCAAGAAGAGACATTTTTTTACAAGCCCCGTTCACTTCCTGCGGTTCCCATTCCTTGGGCTTTCTCTAGCCTTTGAGCAACAAATAATAGTCTGGTGAGAATCCACGTTTTGGAAGGGGTCAACCTAGTGATGTCATGGTTGGTCAAAGGGTGAGCTACCACAAACATATTGGTGACTTGACATCCCTCGCAGAATGAATAACAGAAACTATACATCCTGTAAATAAGCTGTTCTAACAGTATTATATATTAATATGCAACTGATTCTCCGAATGGCAATTCTTCTAGAACAGATTATTTGCAGTCCATTGTAACTACATTTTGCAACACAGTAAACAATGCAATAATCTGGGTTGTGCATCGCAGATCTCAGCGCTATGTCTTGTAACACAAAAACAGAATTGGGACAGGGGATTTTTTTATACTGCCAAAACATCTGTCACTCACTCTTTGGCTTCAAGCACAGTTCTTGGGGGTAAAACTCTGGAAAGTGCTTTCAATTCTCTATGGTAGCCAAACGAAGAAACAATACTCTAAACTTTTAAGTGCATAAATAAACATATAGCTGGTTTCCTAAAAAAATAACAAGGGGACATGCATGAAATGGGACTCATATTAATGTCCATATGAGCACTCACAACAAGCACCAAGAAACTGACATATGAGTAGAAGGCACATCTTGACATACGAATGAGTCATTTTCACAGCACAACGTCTGAAATCCAGCCACACAAAAGGAATGGAATCAGGCTCTGAGTGACAGCTGGGTTTGAAATCAACCTGGACAGCTTTTAGACCAACCACTGCCTAGGGTGGGAGAATTCAGTCAGCCAACAAACAGCAGAAGGACGGAGTAGTACTTGCATATGTTCACTTACCAAGTCCCCGTTCCTTGCATGTTGTTGGAGGAACGCTGTCCAGCTGGGGTCATGAGGCCTGCTTTCCCACTCAATGTGGCTGGATTTTGCCTCTTCAGGACCAGAAAAATGCATCCACCTAATCTGGAAACCAAGATGAAATGTATTAGACTGATGCGACAGACTGACTACTCAATCTGACTGCAAGCAGATTCGCCATTAGTTACAGTGTAAACCCCTTTAAAACAACACCGTGATGGCTGGATAAAGCGCCGCTGATGGTTACTTCATCAGATGAAGCACTAGGCTCTTGAGAAGCGTTATTACAGGCACAAGATATTTGAGTAACACAAGACAAACTATCTCCTTATAGATGGTATCCAATCACCAAAAGAAGCAGGACAGCAGCATTAATGATCCTTAGATGTTACTTGCAAACATAGGTTTCCTTAAAGATTTCAGGATATAAAAAATGTTGAAAGCATATGTTCTGGCACCAAGCCATACATGCGTAAAGCTGGAACATGGTTTTTCAGGAAATCCATCTGGAGATAGTGTGAGAGGGCAAAGCTGCACCAAGGAATCATCATTGCTGGATTGTTAGGCTAGTTATTTTCTATACATAATATACAACTGAGCTGAAAATGGATCCTTTAAAGCTAAAATTGCGATTAGCATTACAGTATGAAAACCATCTAATTACATATGAACTGAAACATCTGGGATGCTTAGTGAGTTTCCAGGTCTGGGTCACAAATGCTAAATATTAACATACAAAAAACAAGTAAAAAGTGTTAGGGAAGCGTAATCATATCTGAGACTGACGGATAACAATTTGCAAGAGGCAGCTGTCTCTGCCATCATAACCCTGGTTTATTTTTATGGAAGTTGAATCTCAGTCAGCCTGCCTTAGTAGCAAAGAAAATGCCTAACATATGAAATGTGTCATCACAAGGCAAACATCTGCTTCAAGAATTCCTTCTGCGGTACGATGATCCTTTCCCCAGCGACACCACTGTGATCTCATGTCCAGCTTAGGGAAAAAAGAGTCCTATAGCTTTGAATGCTGGTGAGAAGACGTGTGTCCCCATTAGGAGTGGGCCAGATAATGGTGAGGTATTTACCACACCGGGGAGATACTGATGCTGTGGGGACAGATATTTACCAGATGCAGGAAACACCTTTGATTATGAGTTTTCACATGGAAAATGGGGCACACAAGTGTAATTCAGTGCTTACCAAGCCACATTCAGCATGCATCGGAATTTGCTCGGTATTTCCCCCTCATAAATGTTGGCAGGTTTGACCATCCAAAATTTACTGGGGTAAAATCGCAGAAGATGAGGTAGCAATGTCGAGTATCAGACTTCCGATATGTGCAGTAATAAGAGCTATCACACATATCAGAATTTAACTCCAGTCCAGTCGCGATCAGGACCTTGGTGACTTCATTCTGAGGAAGGCATACAGTCGGCCCGTTGTTCTGGGTCAAATTAATTAACTGGCTAACTAATTTTTTAAGTGCTTTGGGTATTCAGGTTAACTATACTTTGTCTGTCTACTTGGATTGTATTAACAAATGTACCAACATATATTTCAAAACACTGTCAACCTCTGCCACTCATTTACATTTAAAATCCACTTGATTCTGGGAGTACAGAGCAATCTGGTCAACTCATTTTGAATATAATGCTACCCGATATCAAAATTGATAGCTAAACTTTGCTTTTCCAACCCGGAGTTCCCAGCTATGAAGTATTGGCAAAAAGAATGCGGGAACTCGGTCACACAAGTGGCATTTAGAGGTGTGCAGAGGACAGACACAATGTGGGCTTGTATACACATACACACATGCACACTTCCCTGCGCGGACCAGCAGACCTTTCCCTACAAGTCTGAGGAGGTCATTCCTGCTATCTTAGAGTTTCTGGCGGACGAACTGAAGCTCACGTGCCATCGCCATGGATTATGGCGCAGTTCCGAATCCTTGCTCAGTGGTATCAGAATAATATATATTTGGCAGCAGACTTCAGAAAACCCCAAGGGACGCCTCTGTGACTTGATGATTTTTGCCAAAACATGTTTGAAAAGTAGGGGTGACAAAGGCTTCATTTTCCTTCCACTTAGACACGTTGCCCATCTTCCTGAGTACAACTCTTGTGATCTGCTTGCAACCGATGTGATTTAACCAACCTAATTACTGATAATTAAACGTAGTTTAGTTTCTATTGGTTTTAGCGCCCAAGGTTTTGTGATGCTGCTTCCGGTTTAGGTTATGGGCGCAAAGGGGATTCCACCTAGGGTTCCCACCTTTCTCTGAAAAACATACCGGTTGTGTGTTTACATTTTGCAATTATGAACGGGCCAATAACAGGTGAAAAATAATTTCTGTAAAATCTACAATATTATGTTGTATTGTGGCAATTATACTTCCGTTTGCTTTAATAATCAATTGGAAATAATCAAGAACACTCTGAAATACTTTTTAAACGATTTCTTTGTCTTTTCTGTTTATATTTTAAAAACGAAAAATACCGGATTTCACTGCTTTTCTTGACTTATTTTAATGGTATGAAGCAAAAACTACAGGCAAGGTCGGTAAAATACTGGTCTGGTGACAACCCTACTTCCATTAGACTTGTCATTTTAGGGGAATGACCTGGGATTCATTTGTGTCCACAGCTTTCTCAGGTGCCCACTGCCATCACTGCCAAAGTCTGGGGTTGCCGAATACCACAGCTGTGTAGTCTTGAATAAATCTCATATCTCTTTCATCCACCACCATTCAATCCTTGCACCTTTATCTCCCTCCTGTGTGTTCTTCTTCTTCCCTGCCTTCTCCCACGTCACTGTTGTTCTGTCTTTCTCTTACTTCTTCTTCCCACTTTTTGTGGTTTCTCTCTATCTTGATCTGGGTCAATGTCTTATGAGGATAAAATAAGTCCCGGCTCCCAAAAATGAATAGCGATGGTTGCTGCCTGCAACCACCGCCTCGAATTAAGAACGGGCAATGATAGTATCAAACCGGTCCCCTGTGAAATGTCTTTATTGTGTGAGGAAAGGGACGGGTCATTGAATGGGCAGGATCTGGCCAACCATGGAGGAGGGTGAGGTGGTGAAGGAGAGGGAGCAAGGCTCAGAGCCTGGCACTGGCCAAGCAGACCCTCCACCCCAAAAACAAATATCAGAGGACTTTGTCGGGAAGCGTAAAGCCCCTGGTGAACATCAGCTGTGCAGAGCCTCCACACAATAAGCTGGAACCCCGTTATCTGCAGGGGATTCCATTCACTGTGCGCTTACCATGTGATACTGGCTCTTCACTGAGTGACCATGTCCTCAAAGGCAATTCACACCTGCAGCCACTATAAGGACACATTCCCTCGTCTGCAGGCTGTCCTCAGGACTGATACTACAACCCATCAGTACTGATCACAGTGCGAATGTGCCGGCCAAGCTGTGTTGACTTTCCGTATTAATTGGCTACCTGGAATGCAGCAGCAGCCTCTCCTGGGTGGAATAAAACAAAGCAAATTGGGCATCACTGAAAGATGTTTTGCACTCAGGTGACAGTGATACTGACGCTCCTGCACGACAAGTAGCAGATAATTTATTTGCCATACACTGCGAGTGAAACAGCCTCATTAGTGATCCCCAGCTGGGCTGATGTGCCACTGAAGAACCTTACTTTCAATTTGCTTCCGGGGCCTGAAGCACTGCAACCTGGCACACTGCACTTTGGAAAGGTGACGGCTGGCTACATCTCACCTTCAGTGATTCTCCGCTCCACTCTCCAAACATATGCCATCGCTCCCACGATTTGGTAAATGTTTGATGAAGTCTGCTCGTTTGAGATTGTGGTTATGGCCCTGTAAATGAGACGAATATTCTTTCTTTAACTCCCCTTAGACACTGTGGTCCTCATTACAAGTTGAACGGAGTAACAACCCCTGGGAGAATACCACGTTAAAGCCAAACCTGCACCCGCTAAACCCCACTGCTTTAAAGCCACTAATAAAGGAGGAGTAAGACGAGCGAGGTAAAGGACCTGGGATTGGGAAATTGCATCCAAGATGGGTCATGTAATTACGAAACCTGCATATTTTCTCTGAATCTGGGCCTAAAAAATCATAATGGCTGTTAATTGGGGTGGAGATACCGAACAGCGTCGGCATCTCAAGGGTAGGTATCTCATGCTCCAATTACCAGCAGACTCAATTCAATTCAGTATCTTTTTTCAGTTACTTTTCGAACCATAAACGTATATAAGAAATAAAAAAACATAGGGTGTGATTTAGATCTTGGCGGAGGGGAATATCCTGTCACAAACGTGCCAATCCAATTGTATCTTATGGAGGCTGTAATACAGCGGACTGGAGATCCGTTTGTGACGGAGTATTTCTTACACCAATCTAAATAGGGCCCATAGTGATGCAATTTCACAGTACACAATACAATCAGAACAAAATACATGTTAAAAGGATAAAACTCAATTAATCTTTCCGGCAGACTCATAATGTGGGCTTCTGCCTACAGTACTCGTGTGCTGCTTCTGCCTTCTAAGTGAGAGCAGGACAAATCTGCCCAGGAAAAATAACCAACAACTTGGGTAGTTTACCCAATTTTCCAAGTGTTGACCCAAAAACCCAGTGCAGATGCCAGACCGTATATAAATAAGGCGAATCATCAAACCATTGAGCGCACAACCAAGCCAGTGGTAGCGGTATCCTGCAGTTAAGTTGCAGTTCTCAAGGCACAGCTGCCAAATATCTGCTAATGATTGTTACAAGTAATAACAATGCACACTTACTTCGGATGCAGAATGTCATGGGCTTAGCTGACTTGGCATGGGCACAGCAAGCTTTAATTATGAATTCCCTTGATGGAGAAGTAGCAGCCAGCTATGTTTAACATCACCAGAGAAGAAGTGCAAACACATGTCAAACAGAGTGAAAAGCGAGTCTCTTACTGCTGGCAGAATACATAAATTGACCAATTAAATGAAAATGATAATGAAATAGCACCCTATCTAACAAACATCTATCTACACCCCACATAAAACACGGTTACAAAAATAAATGAATGTAGCCACATTAGAGTTCAGGCAGTAAAAGCAAAACAATGCACTTTTTGACCAAGTGGAATAGGTGAACACTGATGTTGAATAACAAAAAATGCCACAAGCCACCAAAGTGTCTCCAACCCTTTCAAATGATAACATCAAAGGGTTGACTTCCTGCCTCACTCTCAGCCATCAACAGCCTCCCTTTTAAGGTTGATGGTCTCGGAAGAGGGAAGAGAATGCGACCTACAGCAAGAAAATATGACTCCTAGCACCCTGCTTACTTTCTGATCCTGCCGCTGCCTTCATGATGCCAAAGACCAGGATTGGCAAGCACAGTGCCTAGGTTATCAAAGGGAAAGCTAGAGATAGCATCTGCCACCACATTCTATCTCTAATTGACATACATATCGGGAAGTAAGTCACTGGACCCATAAATATGTTTAAGCGGAGGTACGCTATTTTGTAAGAGAGGAAGCGTGAAAGTTTAGGAAAGCACATGAGAAAAATGATCCTCCTCAATGGGGTTTCCAGAAATGGGTGAACAAGCATTTCTCTGGGCCCCTTAGGGAATGTCTGTCAATATCACAAAGAGCGAAGGGCATTTGTCATAACATGATTTTAGTTAATGGTGAGCTAAATGTATCACCATCACTGGGCAACTGGAATACAACAGAAGCTTCACAAGAGCCAGAGCAGATTGCAGAAAATAGAACTTATGCATCTGAAGCAAGGAAAACACCTCTGTGATTGACGTGGCCTGTTCAATATTAGAGTAGCGTTCAAAAAGACCAACCATCTGCCCAAGTGATACCAGGACAGCTACTGGTTTCACTACGAACCAGTTTACTCTTTTCAGACCACTGTACGATAATGGAGAGGTGTTGATTCTCATCGATGGTTGAGTGAACTAACACACACTGTTGATATGTACTCTCATGCTCAAAGTGTTTCCAACAACAAAATATACTTTGGAAAATCCTTTCTGTGGTACTACACATAGCCAATATTTTGGGGAGCACAACCATATTTAGTTTGAATCCTGATCGTGGAAACTCACTGTAACTGGTCACATCAACATTCTTGAGTCGTTGTAAAATTTAGCAAAGGAAAGTTTATGAGTGTCAGAATATACGAGTTAGTAGGTCATCACCCTCAAGCCTTATGTGGGTATTCTATAAATGGATAGGTCTCTTTTTCAGATCACATGCACACTCGTTTACTCTTTGTTTACTACCCTGTCCAACTTATTAGTAGGAATTCTATTTTGTATAGGGTATGCCGAGATTTATTAGCAGCAAATCTTAGTCTTCTGCTAATCCTGTTACTTAAGCATCCTCTACATCGCTTATTTATGGTCTTCAGGTAAAATGTAAAGATGATCTAATTTCCCAAATAATGCAGTGTCTGGAAAGTTATCATGTGTAGCTCCACAAAACCTAAGGACGCTCATGCACATTTTACGAGACAAGATGGATGGATGGATGGATTGATCAATCGATCGATGGAAGGCAGAATGAATGGACATGTGACATGCTAAACATCCACACAATTTAAAGAGAAAGATGTTGAATAAATAAAGCTGGTCTTGTTTGCTCCCCAGAATCTGGCTGTAGATGTCTATTATCCAGGATCCATGGCCTGTTAGCAAATTTACATCGGTTATTTGTTGTTCAACTGTAGTGTCATCATGCAATTAGACTCAAACACTTTGCAGCATGCAAGCATGTAACTTGGGCATTGTCAATGTCACTTCTTGTCCTAAGACCATTAAATATAGGCTAAATTAGAAATATTCTGTCTTGATTAATCCCATATACGCACATGCTGATTTAGCTTGGTACACAGTTAAAGACTATGGAGCCAAGGTATGAAGTCAGGTTGACAAGGTTTCTAATAAAAGTGTTACACACCAAATCAGTGCAGTGCCACATTAACCCAACATTTACCTTTCACAATGCAAGAGAAGGATCTGCAGTGCTACAATGACTCAACAAATTAACAATGCTCTAGGCATGTGGTGAGAGTTGTTTGGTTAATTGCACCTCAATTACTTAGTGGTAAATTGCAACACTGATTTACAACAGATTCCCTTTTTCTTGCACTCATGAACATTTCTCACTAGAAGTAAGATGCAGGACTCTGAGAGTGGCCACCGAGTTTTCCACAGCCTGCTGGGTCGTTGATTTTGCTGGAACATATAGATGGATGAAGTGAATTTCAAGAACAGCAATAACGACAAGACTATGGGATGACATCCTCCTCCGATTGAAAACTGCCACGTTCATTCAATCACTTCTGACAAAAATAAAAAAATACACTCTGCAGAAAATGCCTGCTTCAGTACTACTAAGACACATGAGTCCAGAAGGCAAGACTGTTCTGAGCCCCCAGAGGGCTACCACCCATAGAAAAGATAGATGTCTACCCCACTGCCACTTTCTGAAACATTCGCTTTCTCACATTCCCGCTGATGATTGTAACTCCCACTCCCTGAATCTTTTGTCCAGACTGGAGGAGATGTATTTCTGGTAACATTAAGAACTCCTGAAGTGAGAAACATGCCACGGCACAAAAGAGACTCCTGGTCACGAACTGAGCATTGAGAGTTCACACAGGAGGGGAGAACCTCTACTGAAAACAGAGAAGCTGATGCAATTGGACATTCATTGAAACTAACGCATATCTTCGAACAGGAAATGGAAACAAAGAATTTATTGCATGAAGAGCATGCACATTGGAGTAGCATCACTCTGGTTGGGGCTTTTAGGTTTTTTTAAGAGTGATATTCAGTCAAGAAGTTGTTGTCTCAGCTGCACAAGGAGCTTTAAGTTAGGGTATAAAGGCTGTTTTTGACATGCTCTGTAAGTAAGTTTAGGGGAAGTGCTGTTTCTGAGGTGGACGCATTTTAACTTGTACCTTCATCATAGACCCTCCACTTACAGGCATCCCATTTCATGTGACGGTGGAGAACTGGAACATATTTTGTTTAGAAATGCCATTTGGAAGGACATTAAATGAGTTGTGGTGAATACTTGCATGAGGTTTCAATAGACATGGGTGATGTGTGAGCTTCCCTTTCCTTGGCGTCGTTTCACGTTCTACTTCAGCTGCCTTTGTTCAACTCAACCAAAAAGACTTAGCCCTAAATAACGAAAGGCACATAAGCGATAGCAACACCTGGCCACAGATCCCATATAAAAGTCATGGCTGATTTACAGGTCATGGGCTCCGCCTAAATATTGACAAATCTCACAATATTCTATAATGCATAAAGTAGCTTAGAGCACAAGCTCTATATTCAATTTTGCGCTTATAAAATGCCACCTTCTTCAAGTTTGAATTTCAGCTGCGGTGAACACCATCAATTGTGCCTGGCGTTGTCCACTGTAGACCCCTTAGTGGAACGAACTCCTTTGGCACCCTAACTCTGGTTATAAGATATTTACTTCAATCCTAGATTAAGTCCCCAGTTCAGAACAAGTAATCGCAGCAAGTGGAGGATGTTATTATATCAATGGCCACAGACAGTAGCACCAAGGAATGTGTCCAGCTGACCACACATGTTTTGTGGCATAACGTTACTTTGACGGTAATACATACTCTGCTATATAGTTAAGTGTTGCAGAGCACAGCCATATAACTATTTTTAATTGCTTCAGGACTCGATCCCTATTAGGTACTGAGGTGTTCTTAGTTGGTTTTAACACCTCCAATTTAGAGTTTTATTTCTAAACTTACTGGGCAATTGCAAAGAGGTGGGGAATATGTTGAAATCGTTACTGCCCTCCTTATTTCAACAAAATATGGACAAACTGCCCCACCTATAAGGAAACTAGAAATCCAGAACCAGGGTGTCATAGTTACAGTAGAACCTCATCAGGAACAATACACTACAGATGAAGATCACAAACTTTGCACTAGAGTAGAGTGACAGAGTGGAGTGGAATGGCATATAGTGGAGCACTGGGGTGGTGTAGAGTGGAGAAATAGAATGAAGTTGCATGTCATAAAATAGAGTGGAGTAAAGTGGTATGGAGTGCCGTAGAGGGAGTTGCCTAGAGAGCTTCAGAGTTAATCAGTGTTGTAGGGTGGAGTAGAGTGCCATAGAATGGAGTAGAGTTTAATGGAGAGCAGCATCATAAAGTGGGGTGTTGTAGAGTGAAGTAAAGTGGCCTAGAGTGCAATCGCATAACCTACCATAGTGCAGAGTAGATTGGCATAGAGTGCAGTGGCTTAGAGTGCATTGGTTTTTAGTAAAGTGGTGTGCATTGGCGTGGAATGCAGTGACACAGAGTAGCGTAGATTGGTTCAGAGTAGAGTGCTGCAGCATAGATGGCAGTGGCATAGAGTGCAATAGTGTAGAGTGCGGTTTCAGAGGGTGGAGTAGAGTGTGTGCATAAAGAACAGTGGAGTAGAGTAGATTGTTTCAGAGTAGAATGAAGCGGTGCAGGGTAAAGTGAAGTGGTGCAGGATAGAGTACTGAGGTACAAATCTGAGTGGCATAGAGAGCAGTGGCATGGAATGCAGTAGTGCAGAGTAGAATGCAGTGGTGCAGAGCAGTGTAGAGTGCTGTCTTGCAGAGTAGAGTGTCAGAGTGCAGTGGTGTAGAGTGCATTGAAGTAGAGTTCACTGGCCTACAGTAGAGTGATGCAGAGTAGAGTTCTGTAGAGGGTAGTAGTGCAGAGTAGAATAGAGTATTGTTGAGTGCATTTACATATAGAACAATGGTGTAGAGTGGCATATCGTGCAGTGGTGTAGAGTTCAGTGGTGGGTAGTGCACTTTGCAGAGTAGAGTGTCTTAGAGTGCAGTTATGTCTATTGCACTGGCTAGAGTGTATTGGCATATAGTGCACTGGTGTCGACTGCAGTGGAATACAGTGTTGCAGAGTAGAGTTCTATAGAGACCAGTGACATATAGTAGAGTAATACAGAGTAGAATAAAATGACATAGAGTGCAGTGACAAAGCACAGTGGTTGCGAGTGGCATACAGTGTAGTGGTGGAGATTTCATTGGTTTTGAGTACTGTAGCGTAGACAGCGTCACAGAGTAGAGTTGCGCAGCATAGAGTGGCATGGAGTGCAGTGGGGTAGAGTAGATTGTTTCAGAGTAGAGTAAAGTGGCACAGAGTGGAATGTAGCACAGCAGAATACAGTGGTGTAGAGTGAAGTGGCATAGAGGGCACTGGCACAGAGTAGAGTGGAGCAGAGTTCAGTGGTGAAAAGTGCAGTGTTTCAGAGTAGGGTGGCGTAGAGTGCATTGATGTAGTGTGCAGTGGCTAAGAGTAGAGTTGTGCAGAGTAGAATACAGTGGTGCAGAGTAGAATACAGTGGTGTAGTGATATAGCATAGTGTGCAGTAGAATAGAGTGGAGTGTTGCAGAGTAGAGTACAGTAGTGTACACAGAGTGTACTCTTTTGAGTAAAATAGTGTAGAGTGCATTGGTGTAGAGCGTAGAGTTGAGTGGTGCAGAGTTGAATAGTACAGAGAGGAATACAGTGGCGTAGAGTGCAGTGGCATAGAGTAGATTGTTTCAGAGTAAGGTGAATTGGGGTAGAGTGCAGTGGCATGGAGTTGAGTTGTGTAGAGTGCACTGTCTTAGACTGCAGTGGTGCAGAGTAGATTGGAGGGCTCAGGGTGGAATGGCATAGTGCAGTGGCGAACAGTGGAGCTGTGCAGAGTTGAGTGCATTTGTACAGAGTGGCACAGAGCAGAGGAGTGGACAGAGGCCTACAGTTAAATCACGCACAGTGGCATATAGTAGAGTGGGGTAGAGTTCAGTGCAGTATTGCAGAGTAGATTATCGTAGAGTGCAGCAATATATAGTAGAGTTCAGTGACAGAGTACAGTGGTTTACAGTGAAGTGGTATAGAGTGTTGCAGAGAAGAGCATCATGCCATAGAGTACCAGTGGCAAAAAGTAGATTGGAATAGAGTGCATTGTTTTTTAGTAAAGTGGTGTAGAATGCATTGCCATAGAGTGCAGTGGTTAGAGTAGAGTGCAGTGGCGTAGAGAACAGTGGTACAGAGTAGAATGGCGCAGAGTGAAGTGGTTCAGCGTAGATTGCAGAGGCATAGTGTAGCACGGAATGTTGCACAGCAGATTCTTTCAGAGTAGAGTAAAGTGGAGTAAAATAGATTAGAATGGTGGACGGTGGAACAGATTGGTGCACGGTAGAGTGCAGTGGCATAGACTGTAGGGGCATAAAGTACAGTGTTGCAGAGTAAGTTAGGGTGGCGTAGAGTGGATGGCGTAGACTGAATTGGTACAGAATAGAGTGCATTGGTGTAGAGTGCAGTAGCATAGAGTGCAGGGTTGCAGAGTGCAGTGGTGTAGAGTGAAGTGGCGAAGAGTGCAGTAGTGTGTAGTAGAGTAGAGTGGGGTAGACTGCATTGGTATAGAGTGAAGAGAGTGGCGAGGCATACAGTGAAGTGACTTAGAATGGAATGGTGCAGAGTAGAGTGCAGTGACGCAGAATGGAGTGGTGCAAAGTAGAGTGGAGTGGGGTAAAGTGGAGCATGCATTGTGTAGTGGCACACTGCCACAACACATCTTCAGTTGAAATGACCATTATATTTGCACAAAGATACAGTCTTATTGATAAATGTATACAGCACACAAGTTATAATGCATGGAAAGGTCAACACTTGGGGTATTAATTTGGTTTGATAGTATTCAAATATTTGTTTCCACCTCACGTTAGAATTACCCTCATAAGCCAGCATGATTGTCACATAAATCCTCTCACTTAGAAGTCAGAAAAAGAAAAGTAAACACAAAGTTGGAAGACAGGGTCTGACATTTGACCTTTATCTTTTGATGCACAGCAAATATGACAAGATAAGAACGAGATTTAAAGTCCTGCTTACAGAAAGTAGCACTTGTGGAAGAATACAAGGAGAGTTGGTGTGAAAAGGCTTTGCTTCTTGGGAGGGACGAACTCACTCTGGAGAGCCTATAACAAATTACAGACCACAAAGCCAGTGGTAAGCAATGGGCAGAATGCATTCCCATGGTAGCTTCCTGAATGTCCCAAGGTGTTGTTAGCAAACTAGACAGCTGCGCTGTCTGGTAGACTTCGACCTAAAAAGGGCTCATCACTAGGGTGTGGAATAGCCTTAGTAGCTATGGGGTAGTAGTGTTTCTGAAACTAGTGCCCGAGACATAGGCATCACTGCTCCTTTTATAGCTATTCCAACCTTTGAAAGACAACATTAAAATTGCACACCACAGCATAGAGCGTCATAAATTCATGTGCACAGACATTTGAAGAAACAGATGCAAATTGTGCATTTACAAAAATGTGTGAGAATTACTAACCCATGTGCGAATGTCATGATGCTCCAATTGGAATGTGCGTGCGTAACTTACACATGTTCTATATGCAAATGGGAGAAAACTTTGCAAATGAAAAATAACTTTTTTCGTTTACAAAATCAGAGTGGCAAGGACAAGAAATGCAAACATCAGGCACACTTTCCCAGAAGAGTTATAGGGCAGGTCGAAATTACGCAGGGTGCAGGCGGAAAGGTTTTGAATCACCCCCAAAGCATTTTGCGACTAGTCCAGGATACACTGTAGTCCTGGCCCCTTTCACACCTGAAAATAATTTCTTTACTGGAATGCCAACAAAAAAAATTCTACCTGTCCTCGAGGTATGGATTGGGAGTCGGCAAAAAGATGCACCTGGTGGCATGATACCAGCACAAGAGAACAACAGCACAATGTTTATGTTAGCATGACACACTGGCAATTACTAAGGTAGAAGTCCATTCTATCATCTTTGTAGCTCATTTGGGCCTTTACAGACAGGAATCAACCACGTGCAAAGCAGGGTTTGCAAAGTCCAAAAACAGAAAGTCCAGCTTGAACTGCTTGGTCATGTACCCACTGTGCAGGAACAGGAACAACGCCAGAAGTGACTTTATGGGCCTCCCTGTTGAGATGCAACATACATGGTTGCAGCAGTGTTGGTCTCTATAGTATAGTGAGCTCAGTGGCACAATAATTATTAAAAGATCTAAATATGCAAAAATAGTACATCTGCTATTGTCAAAATAACATCAGCTCTTCCCTTCCATGAACAAAAATACGTGCGTTCATCATTATAATTGCCCTCACTATTTGTTGGCTTAAGGAAACATCAGAAGAAAGTCCAGAAATATAATTAGAGCTTTGCAATATTGAGAGATCCATTTAAGAGAATACATGGCCCAGCGCTAATAATGGCTGGTACAGACCACTAAATGCAACATTGAAATATTTTCCTTTCTTCGTTTTCAATTTAGAACATTTTGAACATTCCGGTAGCTTTACAGTCCTCCTGCTACAGGGTACAAAGGTTGTTAAATGTTTTCACCCACATAATAGGCTCGAACTTTAGGTTCGGGTCCTTTAACAACCGTTATTACAGTTGATTGTGGGTGAGGCCCCAAACTCTTAAGTATGAAATATGTTGCACCTTTGGAGTTAATAGGGAAACGTGGACCCCAGTGAAAGCAAATGTCTTGCCCCCTAACTGTCGGTTAGGTAGTAAAACATTACTCAGAGCTTAATGGGCCCCTAAAGCCTTTGTGCCCTGGCGCTACTGCACCTGCCACACACCTGGTAGCTATGCCCTTGTGTTTGAATTCACCAGATTATTATTGCCCAGTCATCCCCAGCAGCCGTCTGTGAATGCACAACCTGCTTTAATCTGGTCCCAAAGAGTTTTAATAGCAGACAACTGATAATTTTTTTCTCTTGCCCTGAAATGTTTATTTTATTAGCTAAATGTGTACTTTTTGTCACTAGCAAAATATTGATGGGAAGGCATGCTTCACGATTAGCTAATGGGTTGCTATATAAGTGTGGCTCTGAGGACATTCGGGTTCACCCCTACTCTCAGTGATAGGTAAGGAAACAAGAATATAGAAAGGTTTGTGGAGGGAGCAGCCGGCAGTGGGAGCGGAGCAAAATAGTGCTTGAATCACATCGGAAGCAGTGGATGGGCACTGATTATATAGAATTAATCTATGCTTCGTCAGTGCTCCAAAGCAAGCATCAGAAATGACGTTCGGATGAAGCAGCCAATTAGGGATGATGCAAAAAAAGAGTGACACTGAGAAGCACAAATGGTAAGTCATGGGTGGGCTCCAAACCCTTTCTGTAAACGAAACTAGCGCATGAACTTGCGGGCTTGACCCTGAAAAGAATAACCTACAAGGTCCCAAGAGGCAACCCAATTTATGGAACACCACCCAAACCAATGTGGTTCAGGAATAACATCCCCATCTAGCAGAGAACCTCTGCTATGTAAACCAACACCAGCACAAAGCATCAACAAGTCAAATAATTTGTGAGTGCTATGCTATAGAAATATCAAATAATATAGCAGAAAAAAGCACTGAAGTAATGAATGACCCTTCAGATATTGTAAGGCTCACCAAAACTTTTGACATGTGTATGCATTAATAATTCTGTGAATTTGCAGGTGGATGCATTTCACATCTACTTTATGGTAGATATTTTTGGCTGTACTTTTGTGCATATCATTTTACTCTCTTTGCTAATGCACGAGTGACGTGCCGATTGCCATTAGCGTGTTGGGTTTTGCCAATGCCGCACAACGGAAATGTCAGAACCTTACAGTGCTGTGCTTGGCATCGCTTAATTTACGCAGTAAGATCTCTTAGATCTCTCCTCTAACCTTGTGTCCTTTTTTCATCCTCTTGCTGACTTCCTGGCCCGGTTCACCTCGAATGACTTGGAGTCTGCTGCGTACGCCTTGCCTTGCAGAGCGTGGCAAGTCACAGCCGGATTAAAAATAGAATGAATCACCAGACACAATATTGCAGCAGGGCAAAAGCAAAGCTGTTAATGAACCTGGAGTATCGAAATAAAAGCTTTCAGCTTCACCTTCTCAAAGCCTGTGTAAAAATACACTCTGTGTGAACCTGCTTCCTGCAGAGCGCCATCTCGCCTTGGCGGGGTGGTCACAGTTGGAACACGGAAGTCCATGCAGAAGATCCACCAGCCTTTCCCTGATCAGAGGCCTTCTGTGCATGGTCTAGGCCTCAGACCACACCTCTGGTTCTCACAGGCTGCCAGGTCAAGATTCCCATTGAGAATTTCTCACCACTTTTATATCCTTCTCAATCACTCTAACCATTTATTCACATCCATATAACACTCTAATTCTTAGCAACAGTTCATTATGTACCACATATGCATTAGATTTCGAAGAGCTTTAACATCAGATGTAATTAAATACATCCAGCGTTTTTCTTACAAATGCAAAATTCACCAATCATTTCATGTAAATGGTATCTATTCTCTTTTCATAATTACACTATCTGGTGGTTTACTTAATTCTCTTTTATCGCAGCATGAAAAACTTGCCACTAATGATGAAAATGTAGTCCCTGCTACTGACTTAGATTTGTATCATAACTTACATTTCCTAAAAGAATCTAAGATGTATCATACCCTTTCAATCAGTCGTTCTCCTAACTCCAAGTCTAAGAAAGAATTACACTAGAAACTTGCGTATGGTTGAACAGGGTATGATTGGCCATCTGGACGAAAATGTTTAAACATGTCTAGACCAGCTATTATAATATAAAAAACATAATATTTCTGTCTAAGTAGAAGCTTTTTAATCCTTCATTATGTGACTAAAATGAATACTTATATTTCTAATCCACGCTGGCTGTGTAATACAGAAGTTGGTTTATTCTTTTACTTGTTTCTGAATGCCTAAAAGTAAACTGTTTTGGTCGATATTATAGAAGAAAATCAACATATTATTAATACACAAATTCCAATTAATGTTTCTAATAATTCTTTGGGGTTATCATATTGATGAAAGCAATACTTTGCCGGCAAAGCAAAAAATGTTGACCTTTTCATTGTAATTGCTATTCAACAAATAGCTTCAAACTGGAAAAAGAATTCAATGCCTTTGCATGATCCATGGTCGAAAGCTATCTGTTTTCATCTTAAATTAGTTCAGTATTCAAATCTCTAATCTAAAACCTTACACAAACGTGATATAAGGCTTTCATCGACAGAGTCGTTTTTTAATGTTTGAAAAAGGTTTCATGGAAGTTCAACTGATGCAAGGAAGTTTGTAAACCGCGATGATTTTGTATTATACTTGTAGCATAAATATGTAATTAATAGATGCTTGTTGAGACTACGCATATTGGGTTTAATTATTGGCTTTAAATTATTTTAATGTGATTACCTCGTTTACAGTTTTTATCACAACACCTGTCACTGCATTTCCTTAAGGCTTTTCCTTTCCCCTACTGTTAGCAGCATTTTTATTTTTGACTTATCTTTCTGTATGTGTCTTTTCTTTTGATTCTTACCTTCTCTTTCTCATAAATTATCTTATTCTATCTTCTAAAATGTTTGGATATATTCTTTGATATATTTACTGAAATGGTGTTTATGCTCCACTTTAATTGCTCATTATTGTATGTTCGTGCAATGGTGTTGCAAGGGTGTCTTCAGTCCTAATGCAAGCATGGGAAACGGCAATAAAATACACTAATATCTGGGCTGAATTTGGCCAATCACGCCTGTGTTCTGGTGGCACTGGACCTGCTGCAGCAATGAAAGCTACAACTCTAAATTCAGGAAGCCTGGGTAACCAGGAATAAAGCAAAAGAGATTTATAACAAAGGGCATGTAAACTCTGAAAGTAGGCGGGGCTCATAATAATGGCTGAAGAGGTACTCTACATGGCATTCTGCAATAAGGTTTTGTACTTGGGCAAAAACACGGAGCAAACTATGTTCACACTATTTTTGGAGACACATCTATTCAAATACATTTTCCTCATTTTCCAAATATGCAAGAAGGGCCCAACTTGAGGTAATATCTATTTCTTATGTACAAGACCAAAATTGTGGAAGATCAGCTTGCTTCTTTTCTTCAGAGTTTACTTACGAACCAGAATTTCTTTATTAAAAGCTCTACTCACTCGTAGATCGATTTGTTAGCAATTGCTGGGTCATATCTTAGAATCGGTTCACAATCAATTTTCTCCATTTTATGAAATTGTGCAAAAACCTTTAAGTTCTTTGCACTGAAGTATTACCTGTTTGTTCAAGAGCAAAATTTGTTTTCTGAATGCCGTTTTATGCAAGTTGACTAACCGTTGTTTTTCCACCAGTGTCATGTTTATATAATGAAGCCAATCAGGCCATTTTGAACACTGGCTAAATACAAAACTAATACAAAATGCCCTAAATACACTGAGGTGGAATTTCATAGTAATTGCATATTTCGGTTCAATCATTTAAAAACTTCAAACCAGTTTAGGGAACTGAGGACATTCGTAATGGGGGATGCAATAGCTTTGGGGAAGAAAGGTACTGCATAGGCATCTGCTTCTTCTGTGCACTGATGAAATGGAACACACTGAGCTGCTGGTTGCAGAGTGGTTCAAATGAACACTGGTGGACCGGCCTATGCTTCCTCCAGTTATTATGGACCAGACGGTATCACCTTGTACCCTGTTCCAAGCCCACATGAGGCCACACATTACTCAGATGTCCACGTGCATTTTGGAAGTCGTTCTTCGAATAAAATGACCCCACATAATCATAGACCTAACAAAAACTCAACCCACCACGTCGTCCTGAACATACTCATTCTTCCACTTTACAATCTATTCTTCCAGCTTATAGACCAGACATTCATCTTACAGATCACTCTTCCTATTCACAGACCATTCTTTTGAATTACCACACCACCCTCCTATTTATAGGCCATGCCTCTTGTTCACTTCTCCCCTCCACTTTTCCCTTGACTGTTGCGTATATTGACCCATTAGAACTCTTCTGATGTTGCCTTGATTTTTTAAACTGAGCCCTTATCTACAGATTTTCACTTTACATAATTTGCTTTATTTGTTTTTGCTTGTCCCAAAGTTATTTGTATGCAGAGGATTTCCTTCCTCTAGTGTTAGCTTGACGTGAAGCGCCCTGGTGATGTTGCACTATACAACACTGCAAGTAAATGAAATAGACTAGTATTCGAGTATACAGACCTCTCTTTCGTCTAACAGACTACTCTTGGAGTTTATAGACTACTCTTTAGGTTTACAGACCATGCTTCCATTTTGTAGCCCACTATTTGTGCTTACAGACCACGCCTCCTGTCTAGAGACCTGTCCTTCAGTTTCTAGATCATTCTTTCCGTTTACAGACTGCCGTTTCTTCTTATAGGCCAAGCTTCCTGCTCACAGATCTGTCTCAGTTTACAGAGCATTCTCCCACTTTATAGACTGTAGTTTCTGCTTACAAACCACTCTTCCTGGTTACAGATCACTCTTCCAGTTACAGACCATTCTTCCAGCTTACAGACCACTTTCCCGGTTCTTAGACTACTCTAGCAGCCTAGGGCCCACTCTTCCAGTTTACAGACCACTCTTCCAGTTTACAGGCCACTCTTTCAGCTGCCTCTAATCACAGCATATTTTATCTGCTACCGGCCCCAGCCTTTATGCCAGAACTTGGCTCCGACTACAAGGAGGCCTGCCTCGCCTTCCAGGTCCTCTGCAGTATCACTTATGTATGCATTGAACATCAGCAGACCGAGAACCGAGCTAAGATGAGAAATGTCCCTAAAACAACACTCGTGCAACGCATGACTGCTGGCACGACGCCCGGTTCCAACGTTTGCCTTCGGAAAGTAGCTCACGCTGTTAGTAAATCATCCTGATCCACCGGTCCACTGGGCACCGCAGGGTTTGGACTCCTGTGAATGGCTTCCTCCTGTTTCCACATACATGTCATGGGAAATGGGGCATTTTGGAAGTCCTTGCATACATGCCAAACGTTTGAAAGAGTAAAGCTGGAGATTGTTTTCCTCTGTTTAGTTCTATTGAAGCAGAGCCAATTTCTGGAAGGAGGCAGACAAAAGAAAGCCATTTTTGGCTTAAAAATCGGGAGTGTCCCACCTGAATCGGGACTATTGACACGTATGACCTTGACCGAACAATGCATGTGCGGCGCTTGGCTGTAAAACAAATAAGGCAACCCTGAGCAGAAACACCGGGGACAGCCCTGTCCAACATCAGTCAGATACATGTTCTCCCACCCAGGCTTGTCAGGGGCTGGTTCTACTCACCAGGGGCCAGATGTAGGAAAATTGCAAATTGCGCAAGTCGCAATTTGCAATGCAGAACGGTGTCTCAGACACCATCTGCGAGTCGGTATGGGGTCGCAGAGACCCACCTCATTAATATTAATGAGGTGGGTCGCAAATTGCGGCCCCATACCGACTATAGGCACTCGCAAACATGGAGGCCTGCTGTCGCAAATGGTATTGCATACCACTCCGAATCGCAAATAGGAAGGGAACACCCCTTCCTATTTGCGATTCTGAAATGCATTTTGCGAGTCGGTCCCGACTCGCAATATGCATTTCTGAATAGGAAAATTCGATTTGCGAGTCGCAAACGGCAATTTTTGCCGTTTGCGACTCGCAAATGCTTTACTACATCTGGCCCCAGATGTCATCCCAATACTGTGGGCTGAAATGAAACCTCAAAGTTGGGCTTTCGGATTTCTCCCTACACAGCATTACCATTCCTTCTGTACCCTTCAGTTGTTACCAATTTAAGCCCTATAAAATGAATTCCTTCCTGAGGACCCAATAATGCAATGTTCACAACAGGAAGCACCCAACGTGTTGTTACTATTTTTGGGCCCAAAATTAGAATCTCACGTGTGTGAATGAAGACCCAGTCTTTAAAAAGCTACGTTTTTTAAAAACTTAAATCATTAAATGAAGAAGTATCCAACAGCATATTGACTTCTTTGCTGCTTTTGCAGGACTCTTCCATAACAAGCAGGGGTGCAGCAGGCACCATCTTTTTACTGAAAAGCACACTTGCATCACCCAGTGACGTGAATTTCTGAGCTTGCATTCCGTTAAAGGAAAGTACAGTTCTAAACCATTAGTTTTGTCCACAAGTCATTGTACAGGCACAGCCCCAGGAATTTCAGCTAGATCTCCTATTCCTTCTGGCTGGCCTGCCGTCGAATGTCAGCCTCCCTCAACCACCCTGAAGTTCGCTCGACTAAGTATAAACACTTTGGCAGGAGACAGCTCCACATTCAAGACTAGTCTTCTGGAACTAACTCAAACTTGAAGACACCCTATGACGATTTCCTCGAGGGCTGAAACACCACCATTGGTATTATAGCGGCACAATAACATGGTTTACATATAACTGACAAATATATAGTACCTTAAATATCGCTTGCAAAATGATCACCTTATTGGAGTTAATAATAGAAGCTTGACTAATAATAGAGCAATAATTGTATACAATATTTAGGCCACTGTATTTATGTCAGTCAATATTTTTATCTGCATTCTAACATACAACCCCACCTACCCACCAGAGCACCCAGCCCTAAGGCAACTGAAGGTTAAAAGTGTGAAGCTTGACCTTAATTACTTCATACTTTTAAATTCCACTGGCCTCAGTACCTATCATCCATTTCGCTGACTGAAAGCACTCTTTGCACTGTCAGCGATGACTGGCAATGCGGGAACTACACTTCGCGCTATTGCATAACATCCAGTAACAACCGCTAATATGAATCTACAGCAATGGCTGTCCATGATGCCTGACCAGCTCTTCGCTCTACAGCAAGGACTGTCCGCAGCACCTGATCTGCTCTTCACGCTACAGTGACGACCATCCGCAACACGTTGCTTCCTCCATGCGGCCTCCTACAATGCAAACAGAACTTTTTGTACGGACTTTGAAGGTAACTTTTCAACAGATCTGACAAGTGCTCCATTGTGGTCGGCCTGAATTTGTGGCTTTCCCCCAGTCTAGGCAACTAGATGGATGCAAGTAGCGATTTTTGCTTCTAGGGGCTATTTTCACCGAAAAAAATAAAATTGAATATCTCTGGTTCTAATGATTGGATTTTTGTTGTTCTGGTGTCACTTTATTAACATTTGCTCTATTATTCTAAATTCGTTTCAGGTTTTTTTGTGTTGTGTTTTCATTTTATTACTGTTTGTGTGGTGCATAATTAAGTTACGAATAACCTGCAAGTTAAACCTGACTGCTTTGTGCCAAGCTACCAGAGGGTTATGCATAGGTTAATTTAGTGATTTTTGTGGTTCACCATGACAAGGATTTTGATAGTTGCGTGAGTGGGGCTTCCACTCCCCTCACTCAACCAATAGCCCAATTTGATACATAGAGCATGCTCTGTGGATGTGAGGAAAACATGTCCGCAGGAAGCAGGACAGAAAAGGTTATCATATAGCACATAGTATAGCGCATTTCAGAAAATTTCACAACCACTGCATCAACCTAACCACTACAAGGCATGGTAATTCCAGTGATAAGAGATGCAGAGTTAGGAAGAGTAATTACTTTGAATGTAATGGTAAGTGCTGCAGTGGAGGCAATATTTATGTTGGTCACTTTTGTTAACCTC
This sequence comes from Pleurodeles waltl, assembly GCF_031143425.1. Taxonomy (NCBI): domain Eukaryota; kingdom Metazoa; phylum Chordata; class Amphibia; order Caudata; family Salamandridae; genus Pleurodeles; species Pleurodeles waltl. Next base: position 971,329,562 of record NC_090444.1, read on the forward strand.
GATATATGGACTTACAAATGAGCAGCAACAAGTAGTAGAACTCCAGTGCAAGAGTCCTATCAACAGATGTAGCTGGTTATTTTCTGGTTAAATCAAATTTTTCATTGTGTTGGCAAAGTGTTGAAAACAAAATATGATTGTTGCCTAGCTGTGGCTCCCCCTCACTGACACAATCGTGTAGTGACATAAGCTGCCTCTACAAGTATATCTTAGGACCCCCCATCAGGAGTGGCCTATAAAACAGACTGCCATTCCCACCTCCCACCCCTGAAAATACTGCTTACTACTGATCAAACCTATAATGGGGGGGATTTTCCTCCATCATAAATTGGGCCCAGAGAGTCCGCTAAGTACTGGAGAACCATAGAGGGTATCTGGGATACCACATCTTAATGATTCTCTATTTTCCCTGGTGTTTTACCCAGATATTCCAGCTGCTCTCCGCATCCAAAGCATCCAGGTGTAGTGCATCGGATCCATGGAGTTACTCCTACAGATGTTCTAATTCTTTAGGGGACAGTAACACCTGGTGGGGCCCACTGAGACTGCCAGGGGAGCTCCTAACAAGACATCTACACACATGCCAACAGACCCAATTCAAGCGGGAGACTCTCGATTTTTTAAGCCACAAATGGATTTATTTTCTCAGTCTCCCGCCTAAAATTGCCAGTGCCAACGTACTTCAATGGGGAAAATAAAGTCCCCCGATTTATTTTTCAACACCTCCCTCTTTGTAGTGTCGAAATGTTGGCATGTTTGCATTTAGCCTTAGATAATATGAAAGTACTTTTCCATTTGATGCAGAACTCAATGTGGCTCAAGCAGCTCCTACAAAGGGCCTGATAGTGCAATAACGTAAAACTCTGTTGTTGATATAGCAGTCTTGATACATGTTCGAATGGTGTCTGCTGTTAAATCTTCACATGGCAGAAGATATGGCAATATTGATACATCACTTCTTAAGTGTGCAAATATTCATAATCAAAGGACCGATGTATGACCCAGGGGAAGATGATTTGGCTGACATCTGCTGAGAACCCACCTCCATAATTTGTTGACATAACAGGGACATTTGCTGGATACAAATATAATCCCTTCAATGGTCGCAATTGTTGGACAAGGTTAACATTAGTATCAGAGCTTGAATCTCTCGCAACCACCGTATGTGAGCTCCCTCGCTCAGCTCGGGTGTAAGCCCCACCTTCACAAAACATTTTTTTTTAAAATATTTCAATTTGTCTGACCAAAGATGGTCCACATCAAACTGTCAACTGCTGCTTGGCTCCCAGGCCTCATGTGATAGAAGACACATAACTTAAGAAAAGCACCCCCCCCAAAAAAAAGTCAGTTTTTGCAAAGTAATACAATTAACTCAGCTACAGCTACCCTTCATGCTTCCTTACAGGCTCCTTATGTCACTAAGGTCCTCATTATGACCCTGGCGGTAGAGAACCGCCAGGGCCAACGGGGGCGGGAGCACCGCCGACAGGCCGGCGGTGCTCCCTTGGGCATTCTGACCGCGGCGCTTTGGCCGCGGTCAGAACGGGAAAACCGGCGGTCTCCCGCCGGTTTTCCACTGCCCCTAAGAATCCTCCAAGGCGGCGCAGCTCGCTGCGCCGCCGAGGGGATTCTGACAATCCTTACCGCCATCCTGTTCCTGGCGGCTCGCCCGCCAGGAACAGGATGGCGGTAAGGATTGTCGTGGGGCCCCTGGGGGCCCCTGCAGTGCCCATGCCAATGGCATGGGCACTGCAGGGGCCCCCGTAAGAGGGCCCCGCTAGTATTTCACTGTCTGCTTAGCAGACAGTGAAATACGCGACGGGTGCAGTAGCACCCGTCGCACCTTCCCACTCCGCCGGCTCGATTACGAGCCGGCATCCTCGTGGGAAGGGAGTTTTTCCCTGGGCTGGCGGGCGGTCTTTTGGAGACCGCCCGCCAGCCCAGGGAAAAACTCATAATACCCTCCGCGGTCTTCTGACCGCGGAGCGGTATTATGGAGGGCGGCATCCTGGCGGGCGGCCTCCGCCGCCCGCCAGGGTCATAATGAGGCCCTAAGTCTTGAAAAAATAATTTTTCCCTAACTCCACTAGGTCATGTAGTTGGCAACCTGCTTGTAGATTTACTGAAAATAATCACATATTCACAGTCCCTCTTGTTTGGTTCCTCACTAAGGACAGTCCAGGAGTCCTCAGTAAAACATAAGCAGAGGCACAGGTGAAACAATGTTTTGCCCTGCTCAAGAATAGGACCACAGTGGGCCAAAATATCTACTTCTTACAGAGACGCTGTCCTGTTTATCACACTTGAGCCCTCTTTACTGTCCCAACAATATACCACCCACTTAAAACCAAACACACACTCCAAAAAAAACACCCTTTTCAATGTCACCCACATCAGTGGAAACCACAGACTCTCCAGAAGGCCACTCTATGCCTATATGTGCTGCTTAATGCTCAATCAGCCACACACATGTATCTGACATTCGTAAACCCTCAACCTCTAATTAAGATCCTTCGAAATCCCCCTAAGTATATACCCATTAGACCCTGACCTGCCGTTCTCATCAGCTGATGGCATTAGCATCCTGGAGACCTCTCCTCTCCGGCCACTCACTGACACACAGGCATCCCTGCGCCGTTAACAGGGTAAGCCCAAGCTCAGTGCCTCTTGGTGCTTCTAAAAGATTGGCTCCACCAAATGGCTAAGGAAACCTGAGATAAATTGTCTTTCGTCCCTGGATCCGAACATCTCCATGTCTTCAAATCTGCACAAACTGATCATAAAAAGGTAAGCAAAAAGTCAAATCAGAGTTCTACCACAAAATCAACTGTGAAACTGAAAATGAAAGTGTAGCATTATTCAAAGCTGTCGAACACATCAGTAACCATCCCAGACCTCCACTCTCCCCACTTCACATTCAGATATCAACATGTGGCAACCACTCCGTCAGTAACAAAAAAAACAATAGAGAACAATACTGAAACTCGAAAGACACAAGCAATAACTCCCACACACCTGTTCCAACCTCCACTGATTTATTCTTGAAAACAATCACTAACGAGGAGTATATGGCCACTCCCTCATCACGTACCTCACTCCAACTGCTCTAACGCATCATTTACACTCCACCCTGATTCACATAATCAGATCACCCGCTGGCTCTTTGTCCTATGCATGAAATTCAAGGAACCAGGAGTCAAATACAGATTCATTCACACCCAAAAGTCTGACTATCTCGGAAGAAACCTCCTCAGACCGTACATGCGTCAGATGGTGCATGGGCCATTTAATTCTAAAGACAGGAAGGGAAAAGCAAGCATTAGCAAAGACTATAGGTCTGGCGTGGACCACCATCCTTCTGGCTTTGTCAGTGTTTGTTTTGTTCTATCCATGGTTTTTGCAAAAAATGTAATTGGGGAAGATGCCGGTCCCTCCTCTATCTAAAAAAAATCTTTGGTTAAAAGCTATTTTTTGGTCTCAAAAAGCGCATATTGCCATAGCAGTCCCTGGCAATGGAGAGAACTACTTTGTGTGTGGATGTGCCTCTTGCAAAAGGACAGAATTCTGTTAGTCACAATGAAGTTATCCAATGAGTGAAGTGGGCTGCCACATGCTGAATGCTGGAGAGGGTGGAAGAAAAATGTGAATGACACAATAGAAGATCAATGGATGAAGAAGGCTGGCTGAAAGTCCCTATACGTATGTCATAATTTTAGTGAAAGCAAGAGGTCTTGGCACATGCCAGACCTAAAACACACACATGCCAGCACTCACTCACTTGCTTCAACAGAAGGCGCTTGACCCAGTAAGGTCACTTTCAGCTGTTTTTGCCACAAATCTGTTTATTTTTCAGACCTGCAAAACTCAGTGCTTAATTTGTGCTTGTTGTATCCGGTTCTAAGCACCGGCACTTATTTCTTAGGGCCGGGGCTTATTCTTCTGCCTCAAGCATGTGCTGCGAGCAAAAGACACATAAGGGAAAGACGGAGGAAGGGAAAAACGAGAAAGCGTCATAAAGGGAGAAAGTAGAAAGCTGCAAGAGTGAGCTGAAGGGGCAGGGAGTGGAGTGAAGAGGCCCGAGATGGCTTCAGGATTACGCCTCCTCAGTATTCCGTGTTCACACATTTAATTGCAACAGCCGCGTGTTTAAGAGGAGGACTTTGGGCACCGGCACCTTTTCAATTACAAATTAAGCACTGGCACAACTTGAATTATTATATTTAAATTCACACAGTGAACGGTTATAAATCACAAGCCATAGACAACTGGATAGCTTTGTCACTAACAAAACAATATCTATCACATCATGGTAGACTTTTTTCCACTAAGAATTAATTCTAACATAGAGATGGAAAACACGTTGGCAAGCTTTGTGCTTTCTCTGCTTCGGGCACAAAGAACAGTGGGAGTAAAGAGTGCTGTTTCCCAACACAAATGTAATTATTTCCTAGTACAATCTAATTGTGAAAACTGTGTTTAGATTCCAGTGACTTGAATCCATCAGCACCTTTACGATTAACAATCCTGAGGGGAAAGAAGTGAACCCTGAACAAGCATCATAATGCACCTTTCCAGTGTTATCGATTTCACTATAATGCGAAATATTAGTAGAGTTATGCGGAAGTTCACTAATTTGCCTTCACGTAATTACATAAATTTCAGGACAATGAAGCAAAATTATGCATAATTATGCAAAGTGCAGAGCTGGCATTTTACGCTATATTTAGCACAAAATGTGTTCATTTTGGACATGAAGATGCATTACGCACAACAAATAGTGCTAAAAGTACTGTGAACGACAGCCGTTTATGTCTTGTTTTTTCGTGTTGTTCCCGCACTCTCAGGTTATAATTTTGCTGCGGAGTGTAATTACGCAACATAGAATAATGAAATCATTTTTGACATTTCATTAAAGAAGCGTAACGTGAAATTCCCAAAAATATGTGAGTTATGCAACATAATAGAAATTTTGCATGGCCCTCCATTATACACCTATATCTTAATCAACAGTGTGAGGTTAGTTTTGGCATGAGGGCAGGGCATTTGGCTTGCTTGCTTTTTCTCAATTACCTTTTTATTTTTTAGTAAAAAAAAATGCTTTCTTGAGAAACTTTCTGTAAAAGCTGCATTTTTAGTGTTCAGGATTGGGGTGCCAAACTCTCCAGAGGGAAGTAAAGTGCTCTTTAGTATAGGAACGGGCATTCTGGGTGTAATTTACTTGGTAATGTTTTCCTCTGTCAGTGATGTGAGGTTATGCATTGTTATAAAGTGCATGTTCATTCAGGAGGCCTTTTGGTGCAGAGTGTGAAGCTGCAAACTGGGCTAAACTGGGATGAGCATTGTCTTAAGTTATTTTTCAGTATTTATGATGTTTGCTTCAAATCCCCAGAAAAACTGGGAGGGAATTTCAGAGTTTAGGGTCGTCTATTCTCCATAAACTACCTCCTTTCTGGGCTAAATGAGGGGTCATTGTGGCAACAGACCTACAAGGCAGTCAGATACAAACTTCTGAACTGTTTCTACACCAATTTAGCTATTAAGCCAAAATGAGATCCAAGGACCAGAAAATTATGAACTGAATGTATTTTGGGTAGATAGCAAATGTGGATAGGTAGAGAAAGTGTACATTTTTTCAGCGTAATACAGACTCATGACTCCCGAGTTTGTAACTGTTGTATGCACTGGATGACACAGGTCAAGAGGCAAAGATTTATATAATTATGAGAATTCAGCCTCTGTGCTATGACACGATGTGGGAATGCGATACATGGTGAAATGGCCACTATTATTTGAGCTGAAATGAAACTGCAACAGCTCTTGGCGATAGTGGTGATTTGAGAGATAGGACATTACCTGCATCTACTAAGGGCCCCATGACACCATGCTAAAACAAGCCAAAAAGAGACACGGTTTGTCTGAGCTTCAAACGGAGAAACACTACAACCTGCTGTCCCACACAGGGAAACCCTTCAAAGTAAGCATGACCTTAGACTTTGTTGGGTAAGTTTCAAAACACTGGTGGTCATGCTTTGGTATACAGGTAAGATAACTCAGCCTATAGCCAGTATTGCACCATCATATATTTTCATACCAAAGAAGTGAGGGCAGTTTCAGCGCACCTCTGAGCCCTACTCGACTGATGAGAGACTGCAGCTCTGATCCTCCTAGACTTCTCGGCAGCCTTCGTTATGGTCTCCCACGACACATTTATCACAAGGCAGCACAATAAAGGCATCCAAGGAGCCCCTCTCAGATGGATTGCCTCTACCTCACCAGAGGAACGAAAAAAGTCAGTCTCCCCTCCTTCACTTTCAAACCCAAGGAAATCATCTGTGGAGTACCCCATAGATCCTTGCTCAGCCCCACCCTTTTCAACACTTATGACACACCTCTGGCCTGCATCAGCAAAACCCACAGACTCAACATCATATCCTACGTCGACGACACAAAACTCATGCTCTCTCTCTCCGAAGACACCATCAAGACCAACTTCCCCAATTGCATGACAGACATCGCCGACTGGATGTAGGACCACTGCCCGAAGCTCAACACGGACAAGACAGAGGTACTGATCTTCAGAAACAAGAGCCCTGTAGGACGCATCCCGGTGGCCCTCAGAACTCGGACCTGCTACTACCCCTACTGACCTCACTAGGAACCTAGGCATTATTCTGGACAACAAGCTAACTGGACCTCCCCGTCTCTTCCAGAGTTCTGAAAGTCCCTGCAGACAGCTAATCAACTGGATCCTGCCAGTGCCTGGATACCCTCACAGGTGACAAGAAGCAGTCTACAAATCTACTGATTGATCATTAACAAAGAGGCCATGGAGGTGAAATGGAAGTGCAGGGGCCTGAGGAACTCTCCAGTAAACAGTCTTGGGTCAATGACCCACTCCTACAAGCCCTTCCTGACTCTCGCACTAATCCTCTAAGTCCGTCATCATTGATTTAAGCTACATTTTCCTGCAAGCCCTGCAGTTTACATTTCAAAGCATTTAGCTCAGGCTTGAACCATATTTGAGTTGGTCTGGATGTTTTCAATGGGGTTACTTTGTTTAACATATCTATGTGGAATTTGTATAGGGTGAGCCTAGCAGAAAGGTAAGAGAATTCTGTACAGAATCAAAGGCAACATCCACAGTGTTGTTAATATGGTTAATGTTCTTACGTGGTGAGTAGTTTGTCTGTCCGAGTATTCACATACCCCCAGTTTCCATGTAACAGGGTGCTAATATTACTATTGCCATTGGTTTAAGTATCCTGTATTTTTAGTTTGGTCCAGATGTAGGATGCACAGGTTTACAAGCGACACACAGTATCCTCCATGAAGTCCTACGGCATTCTGCTCAATGTAGTTTCACTGCATCCAAGATGGCACCTGAAACATCCTTAGTTCCTTACCACAAGTTCACGCAGCAGACGAGCAGCTCGTGAATGGGTTCATGAAGGGAACAGGAAGGGAAGGAGAGGGCAGGCAGATGATTCATGAAGTAAAGGGAGGATGGGAAGTGGACATGTAGGGAAGTGGGGGGCTTGCGTACGAAAACAAGAGAAGAAAACATCTCAGAGCGCCGTGACACCAGAAACTACTGTGTCCGCTGTCTGTCTTCGTTGCAGCACTGTAACAATGGCGCTCACATTGAGCTTTCTGTGCCATCCAGCCTCACTGTACAGCTGGTGACGGATGAAAGGTCAAGAGGGCATCAGACATGGTGCACAACACTAAGAACTGCTTTATCATGGCTGGCAACGTTCCAGTCACCAACAATGGCAAGAGGGTGCCTCTTACCGCGCAGCACACGCATTCCTTCCTGTCTTGGGCCCCTCTTGCGACCGGCGCAACTGACTCGGATATATGTTTACATTTGTTTAAAACACGCAAACAGCAGGGCTTTGCGCCAGCAGCAGCGCCCTGACCTGGGACAGACTGGCGGGCAGCTGCTTCCAAACTGATAAAGGAGGCTCTACAGGCTGCCCAGACTCGTTATCAGTTAGTGATGCGGGCAGGCATCCCCGCACCGCCCTCGCAAACAGCCCCGTGGCACAACAAATGCATTCACAGCCGATAAAGCTTGACAAGTAACCAGAAAAGTCAAACTCGGCATCTTCCCGAGGATCAAGAAGCCACGCTTTTTACACCTTAGAAAATGAGAAAATGTCTACTCCCTGTATGGACATCCTACAACTTGTGATTGCGCAAGTTTGCACCATTGCATCCACTTGTTGCTTTTAACCAGCTATCAGGCTTTCATCAAGGAAAAATAGGCTGCTGTCCAGAACAGAGGAGAGGCTGGAAGAAGTGAGAAATCACTGACCCGGGTCTTCGCCTCGCCCTATTTGAGAGAAAATTGCAAAGCAGGCCTGACAAGAAAAAGAAGTGCTATAAGTGAGACGAATAAAATTCGCGGGCGTGGTTCTCTAAAAGGGGCGTGGCCTAAGAATGGGGTGTGTGGCTTAATCACACAAAACTAAATTTCTGTGATCCCCACAGGGTTCTATTGTGGCTCCTCTCTGAACTTTCTGTTATTTGCATCGAGATATATAGCACGACTGACACAGCTAAGGGCTATTGTGTTTGCCAATTATTAAGATAAATGAGTAGCAACAATGATTTTGTTGTACATAATATTTAAAATGTTTAATTCTGAAATTGCAAGACTGTGAATTAAATAGTACTGGGGCCTGTGAATGGGGTAATGATCTTCATAGTGTTTCAACCACTCCTCACTCCTGTTATGTTCACTCTGTTAGACATGAAGTCCCTTTTTTTTCTCTCCACATCTAGTTCATCTGCGTGCCTTGTACTTCATCTTCTTCTTCAGCACACACTTTTCACTCTCTTCAGAATGCACAGCCTCATGTCTCCTTCATTTAATCACCCCCAAACACACAAGACACCCATGCACATGCAAGCACTGCATTTTCATGAAACTTCTTTAAGTATTTTCATTTTCACTTTGTCAATATCCTTTACAAACATTTGCACAGAATCCCAATTGCAATTAGAATACATGATCATTGCTCAGTGCGCTCTGTAAAGAAGCCAAGGATTGGACGACCATCTATTCTGAACACCTTTTTGACCCGCTGATAGATACTCTGAGAAATCTGCACTGCCTTCAGACTCTGCTCCAGAGCTCTCATTTGTGGCCTGTTATTAAAACTTGGAGGTGACTAAGTAGAAACTATGCACTATCCAAGAGCAACGTGCAACATAAAAAAATACAGAAACGAAACATCCTAGAAATGGCTAATACACACAAGGAATGCAAGATTAAGTCAAATGTGAAATATAAAGACACACTTTATCACTGACACAGGTTACCTCAACTTTTTTTATTCTCATTGTTCAGAAATCTGTGTTTTTGCCAGTAAAGGTATGGACATGAGTGCCCAATAGGAACCTGCTTCAATGTCTGTGTTTAATCACTATTGGGTCCAAGACCTGGAGGGACTTGTCCCGTTTAAAGGATGCTTTAATCCAATTCTGCCTTTCCCTGGAGGCAATGTCTGGACAACAGATACTTCAATGTGAGTACCCAAAAGGGCAGCCTTGATGCTCTTGCAGGTGATGTGCAATAATAATACTGAACAAGCAGGTTTTATTTGTATATGATAGAAATTGGTCCACTGAAATGTTGGTAAAATGGTTCAGCTTGTTAATGCAACATTGCAAGATATGCATGAAATCTGAAAATCACAAGTTCAGACCTTTTGGACCCCATCAATCAGGTTTCCACCACTGAGTTGGGTACAAAGAATGCCCATTATAAGTACCAAGATACAATCCAGTGTGCAATGTACACTACAAAAATTATCACTAGCATTTTGGACAGTTCTTCTTTACTGGTGTTGAGCTTTTTAGTTTATAATTATTTTTAGAAATTTAAAGAGGACTGGTAAACTATAGGTGTTGTTCTTGTGCCTACAGAAATTTACACGATTTACCAACTGCAACAATGGCGAAATTCCACATCTTGCCGAAGTCTCTCCTGAAATAAGTGCCTGATTTTAATTTTGAAGGATGGGTTACTCAGTCCACCTATTACAAATGCCACATGATATAAGGAACTAGTAATAGGGCAGAAGGGCTATCCATCACTTATGCGATGGAGTAGCCCGTCTAGTAAAATTCAAATTGGGCGCTCAGTCTGTTACTAAATACAATTATTTACAGCCTTTTGCTAAGGCATAAGGTTAATGGCTGGAGTAAAATCACTTCAGATTAGCAGACAATGTTATCATCTGCCTTTCAGCTGCCCAAGAGGCTTGAGCCTCCCCGTCCCACCTGCCCCCCCCAGTCCATCTCCATGAGTCAGGGTCAAGGCCTTATAATCATCATACTCAAAAAGATGAACAGAACCTAGGACAACTGAGCGCTGATGATTGTAAGTCAGAAGAGGCAATACAGAAGAAGAAGCCTTTTAACCATTTCGTCAAAGAAAAAAAGTGGCCAGTGGCTCACGATCTGCCACTAGCAAATTCCAAATAACATGGGCTTTGAAAGAAAAGGTGGATCCTGTTCATGGAATTATTGGGAAGTTTTTACCACATGAACGAAAGGCCGGCACTGAATATCTAAATTAAAGATACTCAGGTACATTCCTAATGAAGTCATTATGAGCTATCATCAAAGATTACAACTTTTCTAATACACCAAACAGGAAGGAGCTCGTGCACATTTGCATCATCTCTAGCAGACAAATACTGCAACACGAAGTCCCTATACGTTCTTGTTACCAATACTGATGAGCAAAATGTTGCAGTAATCCACTTTAGGGGTACCACAAATGAGTGCCAGTGGCCCCCATCAACAACCACAGGCTCAAATTAAGCACTGCGCTCAGTAAGGGAATCACAGATCTTCACTTATCTGTAAATTTTCCACTTGCATTGAGGAGTTTGAAGAAAGGGAGGTGGTCAGTCCAGGCAAAGCCTTTCAAAAGACGGTGTGCAAGGGAGCTGTAAATAAAGAGTCTCTCAATTTCCTTAAATACATAAACAGCATTACAGTGAGGAAGGTTGTGCTCTGGAAAACATTGAGTGTCAGGTATCCCGGTTAAAGTGTTTCATAAGGTTGTGTTCAACTCTCTGTTTGCAGCAACAAAGGGGCGACTAGGTTGACCATGCCGGTACTCACTCCGAAGCAAATGTAGGGCAAAGACAGCCATTGTGGTGATTCCTAATAAAATTCACTTTGCAGTGCTCCAGGCAACCATAATGTCTTGCACAGTTTATTATGAGAGAGATGAAAGTTGGTGTGGTGGCTGGAAGTGCTTTATTGTCTTGCACATGAAAGTGTCATGTCTGATTGAGAGGTGTGGACCAAAGAGCAGGAGCCAGAACTCTTTATGGGCATAATCATACATCCACTCCAGGAAATAAGTCAAACTGTGGTCTGTAAGACAGAAAATCCTTTTGTGGTAAGAGAATTACAGCATGAAAATAGAGCTATAGGGACAGATTTATGAAAAGTGGTGCAGAACTTTTCTAGCGCCCCTTAGCGCCCCCCTAATGCTACCATGTGTGAGCACCATGGCGGTAGTTAGGGAACTAGCATCAGAATTTTTTACACTAGTTTGGAGCTTTTTATTGGACTAGCATAAAAAATGTGGATGCTAATCCTGCAAGGCCCATTGAGGCCCATCGTAAACAATGGTGTGCCTCCTTTTAACATCTGCTCTGAGCAGGCGTTAAAAGTGCCGAAATAAATTACACAAATAAATCTTTTAGATTTCTTTGCACCATTTTTTTGCCCCCCTTAACAGGGAATGCCCCCTTTGCATACATTATGCCTGGCGCAATATAAATTTGGCGCTGCGATTTTGGCCTTGTTGGGCCACATAAGCATTTTAAAAAATGACGCTAATGTGGCACAAGGTGCCGCTAGAGGCTCTTAAATCTTCCCCATACTGTCTACTGACCTACCAACCTTCAGAAAAATCTCACTGTGTGAGAGAAGGTAACCAGGAGGGGGAGGGGTCTAGGGTGATGATTGTACCTTGAGCCCATTACCTCCACACCTTGAAAAGTGCTTCTGAGGGGGTGTGACCATTGGGAAGGTGCAGGGCTTCATACAGGTGACTGCCCCTCCCCAAATCTAACCAAAAATCACAAACGGAGGCTGGACATCAGCTGTGCTCAGCCTCTACTCCATGTGAGAGGGTTTCCAACTCACATTGTCTGCCACCATGTGATAACAGCTCCTCACCAGGTGACAGCGTGAAAGGCGCCAATATCATGTGATACATGGTTGTGTGGGTTGGCATAACTGTGTATACTATACATAAGGCATACCTGGGTGTTTATAAAATCACTTGGTAGTCCTTAAAATGTATATGAGTGCTATGTTTATGAAGGTCCAGTATATATGCGATGTGAAGTAGTAGAGTGTTGTTATGTTATCTGGTATTCCTTCCACTGCTTTTTCATTACAGTTGTTTCTTGCCTGATCAATAGTAAACTGCTCACTCTACATGGGATGTGGAAGGTATATAGGCATGGTTGTGAGGCTGTGCCATGTGAGGATTGGTTGTGGTGCAGTAGGGCAGAGATGTGCTTCAGCCGTTCTGATGTGTACTTCCCACTGGGCTAGGCAAACATGCAACAGTAATGCAAAAGTTAGAATGTGTAGGCAGCCCAACTGGTGGCATAAAACATCTTGGCAGAAATTGTACTCACGTTCACTATATACTTCATTGCATATCATGCAAACTATACATGCTTCCGTCCACTGGTGGATACCCTATTACCTGGGAGGGGCTAATATTGAGATCTTAACCCAAGTGTTGTTTTTCATTACTTTGTTGGTTGATGTTTTTCCTAATTCACTGGTGCTTATTTTATCTGGAAAGAACATCATGAAGAGATTTTTGTAGACAGTAGCACTCTTTTCTGCACTCCTCATACATTTAAAAGGTAGCAAGGACACTGCTACTAACTGTGTCCCCATATATTTGATTTTGCTACATTTTGAGGTGATTCTCAGGTTGGTGTAGCAATTTTTCAGATTATGTTCGTGTCTCTTGAAGGGGTGGCTTCAGGGCTGTTTTTGTGACCAGTGAGACTGCCATGGGCGCCGACCGCAGGGGGCGCTGTGCACTGAGATCTTTTATTGGTTTAAAAGCACCTGCTGCAGACTTTCTTGAATGTCAAGCAATGTAGGCAACAATAAAAATTTCAAGATAACTCTGGTGATTAATCTACCTGCTGCCGCGAGGTCAGAGTTTTGTTTAGTGGGAGTTTTACCTCATAATAAAGTAGCAGCATGCAGCATGCAGATCACAGAATTTAATTTTGCTCAGTGGGTTACTGCTTTTTTCACAGAAATCCTTTTGTTACTAACATTTTATATGTTGCACTACTACTATAGCACAGTGAGCAAGCACTTTCATCAGGGAGCTGCATGCAAACCAAAGGGTACGGGTTTGACGTTATGTTTTTCCACATTCTTATTATCCTAAAAAGGGCTTGTTTAGGTAGAAATCAATTCTTATTAGTAAGGCTAATTTCAACCACTGTTATGTTTTAAATCCAGAGTGTGTGCTTCTCAGAACCAAGAATTCTCACCATTTAAAGTCTACAAGTAATGATAACATGTGACTCCTACAACTTGTAATCCTCCTTCTCTTAAGTAACATGTCCTATACATTGAATTAGTCATGTATGATTCAGTGTCTCTGTATAATATGTGTGTGGTGTAAAGTGCTCCGACACCCTATACTGGTGTGAGTAGCGCTATAAAACAATTGAAATACATGTTGCAGAGGGGCTATGGAGAGATGGGGGACACTGGTGGAGGGTGGGAGTCGCAGTAGGTGGGGAGATGCCATCAGACTGTCACTCCAGAGCTAAAGCCGGCCCTGAGAAGTGCGGTCTTCGCTTCCGATAAATACACACAGTTTTAGCAGAGCTGACAAGCACATGACACAGGATAACAGAGACCACCGAGCTGTCTTACTGCTGAATCCTTATAAACTGTCGCTCTGTTGATTAATATAGTCAACAGCGACAGGCACAAGTGTAAACAACAGCACAATAGAATCTAACACAGAGCAGACATGAATTAAAAATAACTAGAACCGCTCAAGAACGATAGAGTAGCGACATCATATAAATATTAATCACTGGATAGTTACGTTTTAACGCATCCAAAAGTGCTGCATTCACAGATATGGCTATCAACCAACACAATGCTGCTAAAAAATCTGGACGCATCCTGGGCCCTGACCACTTTCGTTAACACCAGCAAAGGAAAAGGCAGCCATGACCCCTCCTTCTGCGCCGCGCAGAATTCTCCGCTTGGAAGAGGGGTCTTTGGATGGGGCATGCAGGGCAGCCTGGGAGCCTAGGGCGGAGCCTAATTTGCATAAGTAAATAAAACATTTTAAAAAGTACAGTGCCCAAAGTATTTCTTAGGAGCCTGCCACTGCTGCTGTGGCGAATGTCGCCTCGTTCTGATTCCATCTCGTGCCTCGTTCTTTCTCTACCCTAGACTTCCTTTCTTTTCACCATTGCCTTCACACTTTGTCTCTCGTTTCTAATCTTCCGCCTCCTCTGTCAGTTTAGCTTTTCTGTCTGTCTCCTGCTCTAGGTTACAAGTGGGAGGATGAAAGATAAATCCGGTTCCCAGAAAGTAGTGCCGACTCCCACCACCCTCCCTAATGAAGCACCTCCTTGGGGTGTGCCACTGTGGATTAAACCAGCTCTGCTGAGATTACTGTGCCCGGAAGAAATGAAGGGCTCCTACGGTTTGGTCGGAATCTTCACTGGAACCTGAAGCAGAGTGTGTGCTGTGTTGTGAGCGCAGTCCGACCTGTTTCAAGGTGTCAACAAGAGGAAAATATTCGAGGCACAACCCCTTAAGAATTCAACTCAACTGGCTTTACGCGCCGGCTCCCAAGGCGCTCCTGCCGAGGAGCAACCATCCACGCATGACGTGCTATAGAAATCTAACAATTACTTTTGAGTCATAATTGTGGATAATTGGACCATCATTAGTCAAATGTCAATCACGCATCTCCACCACCCAATACATTTAAGCTTTCCCTCGAGCTATAAACTAAAGATCAAAGGGAGAGGCAGGGAGAGCACGAGAGAGAAGGGGAAAGAGAGAGGAGGAAAGAGAGACAGACAGGCGGTGAGGGAGAGAGAAGAGACAATCACAGAAAGTCTCAGAGAGAGATGGAGAACGAGTTAATGGAACACTAAAGATGGTAGAGAAAACGAAAAGGAGAAAGAAAGGGAGGGTTGAGGAGAGATAGAGAAAGTGGGAGAGAGGAACGAGAGCGATAGGGATTGCAAATAAGGGGGAAAGAATGAGAGTGTTAGCGGAGAAGGTGAAGTAGAGATAAACAAGAATGGGACACAGTGCGCTAGAGGACGAGGGGGAGAAACATGAGGAAACAACAGTATGATAGAGGTATAGCTATTAAGAGAACCTGCTGGAAAGAGAAACAACCATTTGCAATGCAATGGGTCTCGCATTTGCTCGAGTTAGAGCTATTAGCGTTGTAAATTCCTAACTGGACTTTTCTCGCCACATAAATTAAAAATGAAAAGTAAAACAATTGACATAAGTGAGCCGATTCAAAGCGCTGCGGCCGCCATAAGCGTGAGCGCAAAGGAGAGACACAAAAGGAAAATGAGGTTAGCTCGCAGTCAAATGCATCAGGCACTGATGGCCAAGGCGGTAACAAAATTGCCCAAAGAAGGGGCAAACATAAAGCATTTGCCAATGATAAAAAATGATTTTTTTTTTAAAGCAAGGCCATGAATGAGTGGTAGTGATGGGCGTGCGGTGGGATAGATTACAACACGTCAGAGTGCTTGCGCGCTCAACCTAAAAAGACAGGCTGACAGCAGCTAGAATCAGACTGCGTTTTTTTCCCAAACCATAGTTAACACAAATAAAAAGGCTGTCAGATGGAGAGTAAATTAAACAAGGTATACAGCAAAAATACTTGAGCACTGCCTTCCTCTATACATTAAAAACAAATATTCGATTTTTTTGCTCAAGTTAAAAAATAAAAAGGTGATACTGCAGTGATTTCATTTTCATAAGAATTCTTCAAGCGGAGTGGCTGTTTATAGCAAGTTTTTGCCTGCTTGGTATATTTGCCATTTCTTGTGAAAGAGGTGAGACATCCGTGAAGATGAGTAATAAACTAAAAATACTGTGAAACTTCACGCTAGTAGAAAATCTGCTTTCTTCACCTATCTCTTGCTTATCAAAAATAGGGACTAAGCCAAACTAGAGGAAAAGGCACCAGGATGTCATTCCCTTTAACATGTCCCCTCCAAAATAAAATGCATTGTATCCCTACTTGATAAGAAAATCTCAGTGACAGGAGCCCTGGCACGGTCACTAATTAACGTGGCACCAGTTATGAGTATGACCCTAAGAATCTACTTATGGAAAGCAAATAAAAAAAGGAGATTTTCTTGTCTTACTTTCTTTCAGGTGCTTGCAGAGACTTAGGCTGCCCCTGTAACAGATTGCCATGTGTAGACCACAACACATATTTTGTGTGTTGGGCTGGAAACAATGTGTAATTACGAACTGGACCCTAATTATCCTCTAAAAATGAAGGCCAACCAGTGAATCGGATTCACCACACTTGAGTTCTCTGGTTTCCCCTCATTCTTGGCCACATTTTCACAGAGAGTTTCACTGCTTTCAGCCAGCGGAGTCCCTGGGGAAACCTGAAAGGGCCTGCGGTTTTCCCACATTATTCATGATCACGATGGCCCGTTAATGTTACCGGGCCCATAGGGGTTTACAAGTTATTCATAATGAGGCCTACAGCGTATAAATTCCTCCCTGGTATGGAGTGCACTGCCTAACAAATATCAGAATTTAAATTATGTGTGAAAGTTATTCACAATGAGGCCTACAGTGTATAAATTCCTCCCTGACCCTGGTATAGAGTGCACTGCCTAAGACATATCAGAATTTAAAGTATGTGTGATCAAAGTAACTACTTATGTAATGTGAGCTGTCTGATTGCTTTAAAAGTGCAGGCCAGTTACAGTATTTTGAACATGTTATATCACAAGATCCTTTTACGTGCAAGGGGCAAGAAAGTGACATAGAATAGCAAGCAGAAAACACAAACATGCTTGAACACTGGTTATAACTGGAGAGACCGTAAGAGCCCAAGGCTTTTGACTCAAGTGTTTTGAGCAGAAGACCCACTAGAACCCTGCAACGAAATGCCAGTGGCCCGGTACAAGGTTTACTTCCACCTATTAAAACCACCTGTTTTGTCATTCTTAGTTCTGCATCCAAAGGTTGAAGTGGAGAGAAAGGGATCTAGGTGATAAGTGAGCACGTAAAAATATTTGCATATCGTAGGGTAGGCTATCAGAAATGCATGTGGAAAGAATGAATTATCGTGACAAGCGGGACTGAAAAAGAGGTGGTGAACATGAACACAGATCTCATTCATTAGACTTAGAAGGATACTCTGGTTGACAATGTTGAGTGTTTCTAAATGAGCTAATAGACTGAGGCACTGTCACCAGCATTACCAGACAAAGACTCTAGAAGAGGAGGTGAAGCTTAAGAAAGAAAAACATTGGTGCGCAATTGTGGCACAATTGGAGTTGGCCAATGGTTCTCATTGACCCATGCAGTATCACAGTGCACCTGAAGCATATTTGGATGAATTCAGTGCCCACACTAAAAAAGAGATAACAATGATAGCAAGAAATATGACTATGGGGGCCATGCATGCTCTTACAGGAGATTCAGGTCAGGACATGAAACATGCTGAAAAGTTAGGGGCAATTTTCCTTTCAAGTAATCAACAGGTGGGACTTGATTGGTATCGACCACCTTCTACTAACAGGTGGCCTGATGGAGTCAGCTGGTTCTGTTCTCTGTGGCTCGACTGTGAAGTAAAATTCCCATACACAAGGTAGTGTCGCCAGGTGCTGAGCATGATTTGTGGTGATTAACGGTAATGGGACTCCTCCAACACTTCCTACAGATAAATACCTGCAGCATGCATTAGGCAAGTGCAATGCAGTTTGGATATGTCAAGGGAACCCTTACCAATACTTTTCATAAATACTTGTAGTGTGTGTAGGATAACCATGGTGTGAGTAATTCTCTTAGCAATCTGATTTGGATGTATTGTGCCTGGAAATGTGTTTCACAGACACACACCAGAAAAAATACGGCAAGATCATGATACTCGAGCAGAAAAGATGAAAGTAGGGTGTTGTCGAACAAAGCGACTTGAGGGCACAGGGCAGTGCCAGAGCTTAAACATTACCACAGAGAAGTCTCAATGCAACAGTACGAATTCAATGGAGAGCCTAGTTTAAAATTTAAATCAGGATTTGTCTGACAAGCAAGCAAGCTTGTTTTTGTGAGGAATTCCTTACTAAAAATAGCGGCACAAAAAAACAATGAATGTTAGAACGTTGTTTGCTGCTGGTGCAATTTCTGGATGAACAACGTGCCAATATAGTTCGCTAAAATAACTAATCCATTCAAACTAATGTGAAGAAAGTGACCAATGTCTAAAGAACGACCTTGCTTTTGCAATGCCCATGTTAATTAAACCTAAGAAGTGAAAGAAATGTTTCTTGGCCGCGTGTCAAGGAAACTCTTCCCTCAGAGAGGGGAGGGTGCCTCCCTCGAAAGCTCCTCATGCGTTCAACTCCCAACTCTCAGAGCAACGCTGGCGCACACTGGATTGAGTTATTACGTCGGAAAACACCAGGAAGTGGCACGGACCAGCCCCCGAGCAGAGGCCTTCCGGGAAAACTCAGCTGACGATTCACGTCCCAAGAGACACATGGTCACGCACGCAGACGCGCGCGCCTACATTTCCGGTAACACAGTAGTTGGAAATAATAGCATTTTGAACGGTTGGGAAAATCATTTCTAAATACAGTCAGTGTGTAACAAGAGTACAAGTCACATCGTCTAATAATTTACCCTGGTGTAAAGAGAGGCATCATTGTGTTTCTCTGGGACTTCGCTCCGGCTTCCACGGCGTGACGGTGATCCGTGAATGGAACCGTGGCATCAATCAACTTCCGGGGTACCTTTGTCAGCCAGTGCCCTGCCTCAAGGAAATAGACTGTCTTATTTCTTCTACAGTCTGATATGTTTTTTTTCCCTTTCAAATACCGCCTCAATAGGAAGTTTTAAGGCAGAAAACCAGATGGGTCCCAGACCTCGTGTCTCTTACTTCAGAACAGTCTCACCTCTTACAGAAATCTGTAATTAGTAATCTGTTTTGTTAGACCAGTTGGTTAATTTGAGATGAAGCGGACTACAGTAGATTGTTAAATGCAGCTCTAGGGCCGGAATACGGTGCCCCTGACAGCATGAAGCCATGTCGCCCTAAGGGCAGACATCGGGTTCTGCTGCCGTCCGGATTGTGGCGAGGCATCGCCTGAACTAAGACAGAGCCAGTTAGGGCCAGGCAACACTAGCTTACTGGCTATCGGTGCCACCGCGCAGGGGGTGCCAGATACCACTACGCCCGCAAACATTGCCCATTTTCAGTGAAGAGGCTAATCTCAAAAACTAAATTTGCCAATGGTGGACAGTGCCATGTACGTTTACGAGGGAACTGTATACTCCTGAATACATAGTCTCATCTCTGAAGCACGCCTCTCCCTCTGTGCATGCCGGATAAAGAGATATGACGCGAAAACGTACCTTTCAGTGTTTAGAAATTGAATCAGCCTCTCCATCTGCTCTCCACAGTCTACCCTGCGGCATTTGCCCATCTTATTGCAAAAGCACAGGCCCCTCGCGCTTTACTTTTTTATCGCACGCGCACACTTAGTGCTGTCGCCCTGGCTCGAGTTGAAGGGGGCACGGTGAGCCACCGCAGCAGCGGCTGTTCACATCTGTGGAAGAAATGCTGGCCTGGAAAGACACCAGCGTGTTTCCCGGATCTACTGAGGGAGCGGCCCAAAACATTCTGTAATCGGCACAGCTGAGAAGCTTTTCCATCGACGCCAACACACAGGGGACGCCGGCGAGGATGTTACTGCCTTTTTCCATAAATAAATAAAGCATGGGAGGAACAGCAATGTCACCGGCTTTTGGCTTGGCGCAAGCACACACTTATACTCAGTGATAATTAGACTAAAGCAGAGCGGGTCTGACTGGACCGCATCTCCAAAATTAAGGAGGGAATGGCCGATAGATCAGTTCAGGGTGTTAAGGGGGAAACCCATGTGCCCTGAAAAGTAAACACAATCTATTTCCTAAATTGCAGGACCACTTTAATTACTATAAAGTTTACCACAGTCAAATGTTAAGATGCCCCGGTCATCGAGCTTCGGAGTACAGGAAATCGTGTGTTACCTGCATGTGATGGACTTGTATTTTCAGAACACTCTTCACGCTTCACTCGGCTATAAATAAAGAACTAGGGACTCTCATCCTCTAAATTCGTTGGCGGGAACAGTAACAATGATGCAGATCATTTTAGTATGGATTCAGGTTACCGGGAAACTAAAGTCATTCCTATGTAAGGGTCACCTGTGTCTCTGAAAGGGGAGTCTTCAACCACCTCTTCTACAAGCAGATATAAAAACCTGAAGTAGGCTGTAGTGTTTATTTCTTGTCCACCAGGGGTATAGCACAATCGTCATGTACCTGGCGGGATGCTTTGTTCCACAGTGATGCTGAACGAGTTCTTTGAGGCATTCTTGTTTCAATGACGTCCTCCTGGGTCACAGAGACGCTCCGGGGTTTTATGATAGTCCAGGGCATCCAGACACACCAGCACCAGCTTTTTTTGTGGGGCAATGGTGCCAAAGGAGAATGGAATACAATTTTGGGTTAACAAGGCATTCCTACGTTGCTTGAAACAGACTCATCAAGACTAGAAGCAAGTCCAATGGCACCAAGTGATGAAGCAGTTGTTTTATTAAACTGATTACACCAGAACCAGAGGTCTTAAAGTCCAGTCATGCTGGGTGGAGGCCCAAGGACAATACATAAACATTGTTGGATCCCTTCTGTGGAAGTGGGCGAGAAAGGAAAACCTACACATTTGAATAGCAAATGTAAGCTCATGACAGAGGGTGTATTTAGTGAGGCTGTGAACATCAGCTTAGGCAGGGTTCATGAGATCTGTTACAACAAGGAGACATAGAAGTTCTCCGCCCAAACAATACGAGTCCTTTTGTACCTTCGTTTAATAAACGTGATGATGGAACAGGCAGTTCACACAGGCTGGCAGGTAAAAAATAGTATTCATTTTCCCCGCATAACCACCTGAAACACGGGAAAGTTTAGCTTGGGAAGACCTTGCCCTGCCTGCGGAGCAGCTCTCACTGCGCACTGGAGAGAAGAGCAGACATAGGCTTGGAACTTCCAAGGCTTAAAGCAGAAAATAACAGAATCCAGGCGTAGCATTCTTTGTGCTATGGATGGAAATAAGTTTAACCAGTGTTAGGTTCAATGGAAGTGAGGGCAGTTCGCCAACATGTCAGGGGTAGAAAAAGTTACATTACACATCATTTGACCCCTAATGGCATTACCAGGTTGACTTCTTTTCCTTTCTTAGGTCCACATTAGGTTTGTATTTGCTGCTGTAGAGAAAGGAAAAAGACAAGAAGTGAAAACTACAGATTAAAAAATACAGCTCATACACCTCTATTTGTGTTTTTTCGTGTGGGTGCCTTCATTATCCTGAAACTAGGGGTAGCAAAAACTGTGCAATGGCTACCAACATGCGAGCAAAGTTTACCAGCTTCAAGCCTGATGTTCATGCATGTTGGACCTGGCCCTCTCTTCCAGGCCACCCCCAAACGTTTTGCCTTTACTCCTTCTGTATCTGAACCCATTTTTGTTGGCCTAAGGACTCTGTGCATGTTTTATTTGCTAACCAGCGCTGAGGTGTCTGTGCTCTCGCCTTTAAAAATAGTAAATTTGTCTCACACCGAAAAAACACATTTAATTTACATGTAAGTCCCCTACTTATTCCCAGGGCCTGTAAGTTATGGTGCCACCCACTTTCAAATTAGTTTTTCATAACTGAAAGGCCTACCTATCTCACTAGGATTACATTGGGTTGCCTCATCCCATCTAATTAGTGCTAATTTTTGTGTGAGAGCAGGTATGAATATCAAGTTTGGTATCTGAGGAATTCTAATTTTAAACTTTCTTAAATGGTAAAGTCAGATTTAAAGTCACATTTCTGTATATGCCACTTTTATAAAGTTGGCATTTTCTTGTCCTAACCATTTGGTGCATGCAGCCCGTTTCTTGGGTCACATGACTATATGTACTTGGCCTTTGTGTATTCCTCCCAGACAGTATCACAATAGAGGGTGTGGACAAGATGGACAATCCTCATTTGATGACATGGGTGGAGCTGTCACCTGTCACACTTGCACTTCAAAGACACTGCCTCAGCTCATATACAAATAACTTCACACAAGCCCAGTTTGACTGAGGACAGGCTCGGACCAGGGTAGAGAGGCAGGACATTTCAAACATCTCCGTTGGGGGAAAACTCCAGAAGCTTTTAACCATTTCGAAGCTAGCAGCACGTAAAAACGTAGGACCCCCCCAAACCACTCTTCAGATCACTTCTGGACCTGTGGAAGACTTTGAAGAAGGACTGCTGCCCTGCTGCTGGATGGACTGCCCTGCTGCTGGAAGGACTGCCCTGCTGCTCGATGGGCTACCTTGCTGCAAGAAGGACTGCCCTGCTGCCTGAAGAAGGAAGACTAGCCCTGCTCCTTTAACCCAAAACCATCAGAGTGACTCCAAGGGCTAGCTGATTGACCTCCTGTTGTGAGCTACATGAACATAACATGCACCAGAGACCTACCCTGTGCCCAGTTGCTAGCCTTTGCTGGAGTGAGACCTGATCCCCAACAGGTGCCCCTCAGGTCCTGGACCCTTGGCTGACAACAGAGTGCACTCCTCCAGGCCCAAATGTGGGTTCCTTCAGAACCGACACAACTTGAAACAGGACCTCACATTGCAGCCTTTGCAGCTCCTCATCGGAACCAATGCAGCAAGTCAGAACTTGCTGCAGGACCTTCCATCCCAGCTCTCGGTTTTCCTCATCCTAACTGACAGCGCAACACAGCGCCCTGCATTTGGGACATAAGGTATAATTCTCAGGGGAACTATCTGGTCCCTGAATCCAATCCGTGTTCCATCGTGGTCAGCCTGAACTTATAACTTTCTCCCGGTCCGGCACAACCGGATAACCACAGTGACACTTTGTGCTTTTATGAACTATACATACCTTAACACTTTGAAATCACATATCTCCAGTTCTATGGATTGGATTTTTTTGATTTTTGTCATTCTGGTAAAATTGACTCCATTGCTCTAAATTGCGGTGGGGTTTTTTGTGCTGTGTTTCAATTTAATACTTTTTGAGTGCTGCATAGTTACTTTACACACTGCCACTAAGTTAAGCCTGACTGACCCTGACAAGAATTCTGGCTGTTGCTTTAGTAGGGTTTCACTCACCTCAACCAACCACTAAGTTTCCCACAATTTGCATCTGGATACTTTTCTAAGTGCTTGTGAGAAAGCAAATTGCTGTCAGTAAAAATTATGGGCCAAACAAAACAGAAATTGCAAGCGAATACACACATCAGTCCTAAGAGAAGTGGCCAACTGGACATTAGCATTCCTTCCTTGTGTGTCAGAATATCTCACACAAAAATATTGTGCTATGAAAATATCAGAACCAGAATATTGGCTCTAAAATAATTATGAAGGTACATTTATATAGGTAAGTACAGATTTTCTATTCTTAACTCCACTTCTACTTCCTTAAAGAAATGTATATCATAAAGGTAGATATATGCAGAGTTAAGCATAGTAAATCTATACTTATATAACTATATATATATATATTCCCACTTTCTCTTCATGTTAGAAAAGAGGACAGCACTGCAGATGACAGCTTATAATCCTTTAATGTGTGATCACCACAGAACGCGTTTTGGCACCTCAGTGCCTTTGTCAATATTCACTGAAAATACTAAAGGTTAAGAGTCATTATAGTTAGAAAGTGTAATAATCTCTTACTACTCATTAACAAGAAGCCTTTGAAAATCACTGAAACAACAAAGGTTAAAGGGACGGTATAGTTAGGAGAAAATGTCAGTTAAAACATACCATTTTAAACTAACAAAACCACTGAAATTCACTTGTTATAGCTATCTCAAGTAACTATAACTCATGCCCTAAAATCGTTATACTTGTGTGGCAGCAGGGGGAGCGGGGGAGGCACAAAGCCCGTGGCTCCTGCCCGCTCCCCAGCCAGCACCCATGGTAGCGCTGAAAGAGTTGGATGTCACTTTGCTCCTGTCTGGGCAGGAGCATTTTTCTCTGCTCACGCCCGCGTGGAAGCCAAGTTGTGTTCCATGCCCAGGAGAATGCAGGCAGGCAATAAAGTTTATTTTTCCTGCTCACACTCTTCCAGGTAGGAAATGCAGCAGGGACCCTGGAGATGGTGTCCCCAGGACACTGCTTGGATCGGGACTCGAAGTGTTGGGTTACAAGGGCTTATCTACAGCTCAGGGAAGTGGGCAGATGACCCCTCCCCTAATAAACAAATGCTGGCCCTGGTGGATGGGGGTCCCGGAGCCCTGCTATGACTTAGGAAAGGGGCTGCATGCCCCATTTTCCTGACCTTCAAAATGGCCCTGGGGATGTGGCACAGGCTCCTAGGCTCAGGCAGGGGACATATGCACCCTCAGCTAGGTAAAGAAACAGACCCAGCGATGGGGTTCCCAGAGAATCAAAAATACTTTTGAGGGGGGTGCCACAACATCACCCCCCTCCAAAAAAAAAGTGCACCGATGCCCCCCAGGCCCTTGACAAACCCGAAGGCCGTATTTTAGAATAGGCGGGATACCACATTGTTTTAATAGAATCCACAGACCTGATAAAAAAAAGTTTTGGGGCTTTGTGGGGCCCCACCTCGCCTAGGGCAGCAGGGAATCTCGAACCTTCCCCATATGCTTTTTTTAAATGTTTTTGTAGGGCAGGGGACTGAGTCCTAAAATAGCTGCTTGCTGCCACATATTTGTTGATGTAGCGGTAGCCAACCAGATCTTGTATTTAGATCTGTCGGTTCTGCGGATCCTCAGTGAGTGAGATATATATATAAATATATGTATATATATATATATATACACACACACATACATTTTAAACATACATTTCTTAAAAACTTGTGAACAGATTTATACCACATCACTCACAAAATCATGATTTTTGGACTAAGATATTGCCTTCTCCCAAATTTGGTGTAATTCCTTTCAGGCATTTTTGCGGCATAGTTGTTCAATTTCCCTATAGAAAATGACATGGGGAGATTGTGTTTTGGGACCCCTTCCCCTTTTTCTTGGCCCCTGCTTGAGGGATCAACTCAAGACTTTCCAGGAAGAGGCTGTGGTGAATAAAACCTTGTTTGGAAGTTTTGTGACAATTCAACGAACAGCACAAAGTCATTAGAAAACAAAAACTTCAGTTTCTTAGGGAACCTTGGTCCAACCTATAACAACACAGTGGCAACTGCACTGGGTAATATATATATATATATATATATGTCTGTCAGGATGTTTATCTTCACAATATGTTTGTTTCTATTATTAAGGCTCAATATTTCGGCATCTTGATATTTGTAACTAGATATTCTGAAAACTATCAATCTTAAAGGCATAATTACAGGCACTATATCACTACCGGAGAAACACTAC
This sequence comes from Pleurodeles waltl, assembly GCF_031143425.1. NCBI lineage: Eukaryota > Metazoa > Chordata > Amphibia > Caudata > Salamandridae > Pleurodeles > Pleurodeles waltl. The sequence continues at coordinate 971,355,289 of NC_090444.1, forward strand.
CTATAGAATACTCTTTCTGGGAATATGAGTAAGAGCACATTTACACCAGAGACATGATTAATGGCAGCAGGACTGTGCTGATGGTATGATTACTAACATATGTACTGTATTGGAACAGGCAGAATGGGCAGCAATTGTGTAGGATCATTCTCTGTACATAATCCTGCACTATTAACAAACAATCAAATGGGTATCCAAAATGTTCCTTTGTTTCAGGATGCCGCCTTGGACTTTGTGATATGCTGTGACATCAATCACTGTATGGCTGGTTTAAAGCCTGTGGCACAGCATTTATAAAGGGTTACTGCCCCCGGAAGAGGAATCTTGATGGGCTATTTCTCCTGTGCCAGTAAATATTCTGTTGTAAATGTACTGCCTTAAATGGCTATTGGGTGTTTGTCTCTTGCACACAATGTACACAATAATTCTCTCTGAACAAAAGGAAAAACTACTGATTAGATTAACGCATGACCCCTCTTATGAGCTGTTTGTCTCTCATCCAGTTGTTACTAAGAGTTTATCTCACATCTTGAGCTGCATCATACATTGTGCCCTGAGGGAACAACCAGTGTGTGCCCCTTTTGTGTGCCTCGGGGGCACAATGGTACTACAGAAGAGGCTGCAGATGCTTGTGTGGCCCCTTCTGCAATATTGATAGCGCTGGCGCACATGTAGTAACAGCACCATCGTGAAATGGTGTTCCCTCAGTGGCCTGTGCAGGTGGCTCCATGCAAGAGAACATTTCTTTGCCTCGGCGCCCATGTGGTGTTACAGACGTGGGCGCAGATGTAAACAGGCCCTTAGGAGGTGGACTCATTGCACGCCACAAAAGGTGGCATGCTGTAAGTGCGCCTCATGAAGGAAGCCATCTCAAGGGGCAAAAGGGGGTCCCACGGACTTCCGCCCTCACCACAAGAACACCCCTGCAGGCTGGTGTAGTCACTCAGTCACTGACTGCGCCCACCCACATGGGGATTACTGACCCGTCTCTAAAAAGCAGCCGGGTTGCCGCCTGCACAGAGAAACATGGGGCAGATTTGAAGCAGCCACTCAGAATTTCATTGAATACATAGTCCCCAGGGCAGAGCGAGTTTGCGCCTGCCCTGAAGACAGCGCATTCATTGTAATAAGGCACACTGTCCTTGTTTGCGATGCACTGTCGCACAAACGGGGAAATTGCGCCCTATGTATTCACTCTCTTTTCTTGGAAGTCACCTCATAGTTTGCATTTTCAAACTCGCAACCAGCAGACTGACTGTATCAATTAACACATATATTTGCATAGAGTAGCACTTCATACTGAATAGCCTCAATTGCTCTCTGACTTGAAGAAATGCGTCCAGTGGTTCTTACATTTCTGGAGGTTACAGAACAGGTGTACAATTTGCAAACTGGTTTCATCACACTCGTAATGAAATAGCTTGTGTATGTATCCTTGACCAAAGCACTCACGTATGTAAAACATCAACTACCACACACCAATATTGAACGTTTAAAAGTAACTTTATCATGAAGAATCTTTTATTTTCGGTTGTGCACATTGTTTTCTGACATTTACTAACTAGAGGGGACTTGCAAACTTCCCACGCCTTCGCCCATTTTCGCCCACAAACCCTTATCAAGTTCCTCCCACAGGCAAGCATTGCTTTTTTGCTTGTAGGCAAATCCAACATTCAGCCAATCATCATGGTAAGAAGCGCAACATCAGTACAGTATTAACCCGTACATGTCCATCATTTGCAATTTAAGTGCCTACCGCACTTTACCGTGCAAGGAGCTGCATGCAGTAGCTTTGTATTTACCCCTTCAAAAGAAAACGGAAGCAGAGGCAAATGGGGAACTCCGCATCTATATATAAAAACAGAAGCAGTAAAAAAAAACAAAAAAAAACATGGCGGACAACGGAACCCCTAAACAACATCCGTGTTAATGTTCGCCCAAAGGAAACAAAACACTTAGCACACAGCTCTCCCACACCATGAAAGAGCAGCAATCAAACTGCAAGTGCACAGGGAAAGGGGGCAGCAAAAAGCAAAGCTGCAAATTCATCATGGGACCAACACCCGAGCCAAGAGAAGGTGGGTGTATATACCGCAATGAAATATTTGCAATTCTCATCATGGATATGCAGTGCGTCTAAAACATGCCACTGCGCACACTTCATATTACGTACAGTTTTTCCTATCAGCACGACTGAGTAGGAGAAACACAATTTCAAATTTCTGCTGCATATATACACTTTTCTCAGAAAAGTTTACAAACATAAATGGATGTTATTAATTCAGTATTTTTGTCCTGTGAGGTTTACCAGCCATTGACAACAAATTCAAAGCATGTCTCAGCACGATGTAGGATGGCAGATAAAACATAGCCAGCGCGTTCAACGGTAATAAAGTGCCAGTATTTCCTAAACTCATATAGGTGGGCCTTGAGTGGCAGCTAGGGGCGGGTCTGGGGGCGGGTTCCTTGATGGAGGCATTTAACAATATCAGCATTTTCTTTGCGTGTATCACAGGCCGATGATCTTTGAGCCAGGTAATGCTCTTCACAGCAACATTTTAACACAAGTTTGCAAAGAATGATGCAGGTATTGGAAGCGCACAATACAAACATCTTATAGCATAACATAAAGATGAAGAAATAGCATTGCACTGAGGATGTTGTCTCGTGGATAAGTGTAAACTGTATCACCAGGAGACCCACATTCTAATCCCGCTTGCCTAACTATTCCAATCCTGTGTGTTTTTATTTTTTAGCAAGAGTAGTTAGTTTCGCACTCTGCCAGTTCCCTTTTCTGCCCCCACTGACACTGGAACAGTGTAGCCTGAATGTCCCATATCCATACCTCGCGCCCTTGGACTGGGGCCCTCTCCTAGGCTACAAGGATGCTTCATCACAAGCTGAGTAGGTCCACCCCTGCTCTCCTCTGCTGCCAGGCTCGGACTAGGCCCTTGCCAGGCCTTTTTCCCAGCTCTACAGAGACAGTGTCAAGATATCCTGCGTAGGAGCCTTGATTGCTGGTCTGCCCTCGCTGGTCCCCCACACCACGCTCCACTCAACTTTCCTGCTCTTTCTCCCTCTCCTGGACCTATTTAATGGCACTGAAAGCGCGCCAAACGCAAGCCCGACTGTGGTCACCCATGCCTGGACCACGCCCTGTGACAGGAACCCTGGATCTCCAGACCCCCTTAGGTACTCCTCCACTGACCCCCGGACACAATAACAACTGCTACCTGGCATCGCCCCGCAACACAGCAGGGCCTTTCAGCCGTCGTCACTGCCACCTCATCACCACACCAGCTCTGAACACCCCGCAGCACCCCTCTCCTTGACGCCAGCACCGACTAAAGCGGGCAAACTCATCTGAATCCTTCTCAGAGCCAGTTCCCTCTGCAAGCACGCCACTGATATTTGGGACACCATCCCCTCCCTTGGACCCGACGTAACATTCATCACCGATATCTGGATCACACCAGCATCCGCTCTGGACTTCGCCACTGCAACACCTTCCAGATACAAGATGAAACACAGGGACCTCCCCAACAAACACGAAGGCAGCATCGTCATCATACACAAGGAGTCGATCACCTGCACCATAACCGATGATCAGACAATGACAATCATGGAACACATGAATTTGCAACTCCACACTGACAATAACACCACCATCAAAGGCATCTTGGCCTACAGACCGCCAGGCCCACGGACCAGAATCAGCAACACCATTGCAGATTTCATCACTCCTCTCAACTTAGAATCTGAACACTCCATCTTCCTGGGAGACCTCAACTACCGCCAGGAAGACCTCCCTGACACCAGCTCCACCAACCTTTTGGGAAGACTGGACAACATTGGCTTCAAGCAGACAGTAAATGACTGTAGGAGGCTGGCTCTCTATGTAGTGTGCAAAGCTATGCACACAGTGCAGGGAGTCCCGGCAACCACACTTTGGTTTACAGGGATAAAAATAAGACCACCTAATGCACTCAGTTTTAAGGTAGCTTGGTCGAGCAGTTAGGCCAGTCTTGGAGAAGTGCAAAGCATTTGTTGTACTCACAGGATCAATCTTGCAACTCACACACTCAAAGGAAGTTGAGACCAATTTATAAAAATACTGAAAATGTTATATATATTTTAAGACCAAGATCGTCAGGATTGGGTGGGAATTTTTCGAGATATGAATTTTAATAAAAGTAGTCTTTTTATGCGTAATTACGTACCATAGGAATCAATGGAGGATCACCTTTAAAAATACATATAGAATTGCACAGTTGGGTTACTGAGTTCTTCTGTTGCAGATTGGTCGAGGTCATCGGTGGGCACACTGTGCCAGCTAGAGATGTTTGGGTGGCTAACGGTACCGGTGGGAGCAATGGGAGAAGGTCTCTGGAGCTGGTGCAGGGCCACTGCGGGGGACCACTTTGAAAAGCACTGCACAGGTAAATTTATAGCTGGATCCTTGGGGTCCCCTTCCAGTGTTGCGGTCGCAAGGTGCACATTCTTCAGTGCAGGACACAGGGTGGCTGGGTGCAGAGCAGACTGGTGAGCCAGGAGCTGTGCGCAAGGCTGCCCTCAGGAACAAGAGGTAAGTAGGTTCAAGAGTCATTTACAGGATAACGGGGGCACTCTGGCAGGGGGTCCGGGATGCTTCTGAAGTGCCTCACCTGGGGCTTCCTCCTGGTCCTTTCGCAGCCCCGGTTGGGATGTTTTTCTCGGCGTCCGACTTTGGCTGACCAATACCCAAGGTATTGGCAAGGATTGGCCGCTAGAGGTTGCAGTGCCCCCAAACTTGACAAACTGCAGTTTGCTACTATCCTTTGTGTATTCTCCCACCATTGCTCCCGCTAAAAGTGGGGGTTTGCAATGGAGGCGGTCTTCCGCTGCTAGACGCAGGCCTGGGGATTGAGTTTCAAAGGTGGTAAGCCCTTTGAAGCCTGCCACCAACACAGTGCACATTCCTGAGGGAGCGGGTGTTAGCATTTCCACCCAGGAAGGGCTTTGTCTGCAACCCAGAGAGAAGAATCTCTCACTTCAAGGTTGTAGATTGTCTGTCTTGCGGTGGCAGGCTGTTTAGAACCAGTCAGCAACCATGCCAAGGGAGTTAGCTTTTGCAGGGGGCACCTCTAAGGTGACCCCTGGGAACATTTAGTAATAAATCCAATAGTGACACCAGTTTGGATTCATCTTTCTGAGTTGTTTGATACCAAACAACCCAGGGTTCAGAGTGGCCATCATGTAGCTGTGAAACTAGTGTTGGCCAGTGTCCAGCACATGTATTAAAATGGCTGCTCAGTCTGCTCACTATGCCCAAGGTTTGACAGTACACAGTGGGGGAATAGTCCTCATGCATTTATGCCCTCACATACTGCCTGGTGCACCCTGCCTTAGGACTGCAAGGCCTGCCAGAGGGGTGACTTACCCATATTGTTTGCAGTATGTAGTGGGCAGGGCACACAGGCAGTATGCCTTGTCGAGTTTGCATTTTAGGTTTGCATCAGGGCACTCAGCCTGCTATGGCGGTGCTGGGTGCACTTGAATGCATGGCCCTAAAGGGTGGCACAATTAGTGCTGCTGCCCTCAGGGGCCCACCCTTAGCTCTGGGCACAAACGTGCCTTTTTCTAGGGACTTATGGTGGCAGATAAAGGTGTCTCCAATTGTGCCAATGCATCACAACAGTTTTAGGAAAAGAGCTCTGGCCCAGGGAACCTGGTTAGCAGTGGCCCTGGGCACTACAATTTCTAGGCTACATCATACATACGGCAAAAAGTAGAGGCTAACCATGTCAAAAAGAGGACTTTTCTCACGCTGACCCCATGCACATAGCAGGACACACGCTGAATGACATTTTTTCAACCAGCAACAGAATCAGATAAACCCACTCCTCAGACCTCACCTGGACGGACCACTCCATCGTACACATTACCATCACCAGACATCCCGGTTCTATCCCCAACTGCCATAGTGCACCCTCCCGCAGCTGGAGCAAGGTCTGCGCCACTCTGCTCAACTACCCCCTCAACCTGGACCAAGCAGTACAGAACTTCAATGACTGGATCACCAACGTCACCAATCAAGTCACTACCACCAAACCGGCCAAAATGTACAGACAAGCAAAACAAGCCAACTGGTACACTCTCGAACTCAGAAGATCAAAACACAAATGCAAACAGCCGGAAAGAAGATGGCACTCCAGCAGGAATAAAATCAACAGAGCCACATTTAAGTCATCCCTCAACAACTACCACAGAGAGATCAAAACAGCAAAGAGGGAGGCCCTGACCACCCGAATCGAGACCAGCACCAACCGAACCAAGGAACTGTCAGATCGCACAACATCATCCCCCACGCCGATGACAAACCAGCTCGTCCTGTCCCTCTCCAACGAACCAACTGCAACCAAGAAGAATTTCCGCAACTGCATGAAAAGCGTCGTCGCAGCATGGATGAAGGACAACTGCCTAAAGTTGAACACAGACAAGATGGAAGTTCTCATCTTCGGCCCTCTGAAAATTATTCCTGGTTGCTGGTGGACCTCGGCCCCACACAAAAAGACCACACCTGCAACCTCAGCATCATCCTAGACAGTGAGCTAGCCAGGAGATGCCAGGTCAACTCAGTCGCTTAAGCCTGCTTCCACACGTTGTGCCTGTTCAGAAAAATGTTCAAGTGGCTCCCCATCAACACAAGAAAGACAGTTACTCATGCTCTCATCACCAGCTGGCTCAACTACGGCACCACATTCTATGCTGGTACTTCCACCGAACTCTTGCATAGGCTCCAAACAATACAGAACACTGCAGCCAGACTGACTCTCGATCTATCTAAAAGAGCCCACATTTCCCAGCACTTGGAAGACCTTCACTGGCTTCACAGTCCAGAAGCGGTGCCACTTCAAGCTCCTCACCCACGCCTTCAAAGCCCTCCATGAAAAAGGACCAGCCTACGAGATCCAGCACCTGCACTTCCATTTCCCCAGCAGGAACCTCAGCTCCGCAGACTAGGCCCTTGCACAGTTCCCTCGCACCCGTCGCTGCCACGCTGGAGGACGCCCCTTCTCCTTCCTCGCCACCAAGGCCTGGAACGCACTCCCCCTCTACCTTCACATATCCCCTTCACTCAGAGACTTCAAGAAAGGGCTCAAAACATGGGTTTTCGAATAAGACCATCTTCCGTGCCTGGATACCCTCACGAGTGACAAGTTGCACTCTACAAATACATGATTGATTGATTGATTGATTAAGCTGAGTACCCCTACTAAGAGATATCTGCATGTGGCAGAATAGAATATTCAGCCTTTCATCAGCCTGAGGCCGTTAAATTAATTGCAGGGGGGTTGTGCACTGGTAACTGTCAGCTGTGTATTGACTGGTTTATAAATATCAAGCATTATGTAAAATAATGCTATACAGAAGAAATATTATCCACACTCTGGAAATGGAGGAGTATGTGTCTTGCACACACCACTGTGATCTCTACAAGCTATCTCAGTTGTAAGGATGTAGCCGAAAGAAGTGTTTTGCAGAAAGTGCACTAGTACTCTCAGCTTTCTTACCAGCAATAATAAAAAGCGAACACATCCTATGCGCACTCATGAACATGCATGTAGACAGACTCTGGCACATAGAAGGCTTTGAAACCTACCCTCTTCTCCTGCCCACTTATCACCGCATCTGCTAGCTGCGAAACAGCTTTTTCCAAAATAGACTGCAAGTGTGGCTGGAAGCGAGGGGCACAGCAGGGCCACACTGTGAATCTGAAATTGAGCTTCAGGGAGTAGCTGCCAGCTTGTCTCCTTAGGCTCTGCCACTTCACGTGGGCCTGTAACAACAGCGATGGGCAAACACACTCTTGGGAAATACTCATATCGGCACATACAGCGACACTCAATACATTTTTTATGGGCGAGCACAAAGTGCTCTGTCCATTCTGTAATCTCTCTTTGGGCTTAAAACCATGCCCATGCCACCCACGTCAGTCACTTACATTGGTTCATGGGCTTGCCTTTTAAAATCCGCTTGCTTTCATTTGTGAAAGGCATGCATGCGTCATGCCTTTTCCGGTGTCTAGCCCACCTACACAGCACCGGTAAAGTACCAAAAACATACGAGGCTCGATGTTTTCAGCCTGGAGTCCGGACTACTTTATCTGTTTATTTTCCAAGCAGCTGCGTTTTTTTGCTTTACAACGCTAATAGCTCCAACTTGAACAAATGTGAGACCTGTTGCATTGAAAATGCTTGTTTTATTTGTGCATCTGGGGTCCCGCTTGGATCTGCTGTGCCTCAACTCACTTCCTCCTAAGTCAGCATGGCTGCAGAACTCTCAGCTGCCATTATGTAAATTTGGATTTTGTGTATATTGGCAGACATGGCAGGCATCAGTCTCTATGTCATGTGTGCAGGGCCTAATTGGTAGTTTTTTGCTGTTTCATATAGCACTTTACATGAGAGGCAGAGGTTTTACATGAAAGTATACTTTTTTAAGGCACAGATAGGTTAAGTGATTAGCTGAGAATCACAGGATGTTAAGAAGACACTTGGATTTCAACCTGGCTCCCCAGTACTAATGTTGATAACCCTGGCCTTTAGGTCACATCTCATTCCTGTTATGCTGTTGAATAGCATTTAAGGCTGCAGCTGCAACCAGTGGTGGCCGACTCATATCTACAATGGGGGGTTGGAGGGGAGTTACAATAATAATAACATTTTTAAAAAATGCCACTCCCTTGTCTCTCCTCTCTTGGTCCAACGCACAAAGTGACCCAGGAACCTGCAAAAGCCAATTCTAGCGCTGCTTTCATGGTGGTAACCAGCATGAGTGAAGCATTAGGATTGGTGGGAGCGGCCTCTCTCAGCACTCACAAGAGTGCTGGGGGCCTGGAGGTCTGTGCTTTCTCTAGCCCAGCTACCTTAAAACAGCTGGGTTAGAGAAGTTTAAAGTGCCCATGTCAGGCTGGCCGTCGCAAGACGGCTGGCCAAAGGGACATCCGTACTTTAAACAAATGCACAGCTCCCTGCTGCCACTCAGCAGCAATTGCCACGTCCCGTCCTGACACTCGGTTCAGGACGGGGTACTGAAAAATAAATGGTAATAAAGAAAGTTTATTATCATTTTATTTTTCAGTTCTGGGGGCATTTTTGTACCGGGTGATGCTCCTCCGCTGTCAAGGAGGGGCCGCCCCTGGCTGCAACCCAGCACCCGAATACACTGTCTATTGACTGCATGAGGGGCGCATAGACACAATCCACTCTGAAAACATCTGCACGTGCTGAGCCTGAGCCCTGCTGCCACTTGAAGTAGTTATGGTTCTCAGCGACAGAAAACTTGGTACTGCCGGTACTCAGTACCGATGATCACCGGCCCATGTAAAGTACTGACCACAGCACAAAACAAAACATGACAAGGCAGTATGGTACACATCCATCAGCAATCAAAATTGCACAAGTGGCTGGATGCATGGTGACTTTAGGTACATTTCATTTGGAAACCCTTCATGATGCAAACCCCTTTATCAGTCTAGTTTGTGCTCACCCCAAGGGAGGCATAAATTTGATTATTTTTATTCCCTTTCACCTGTCTGTGTTTCTGACCACTTATGCCTGCTGTACATCAAATAGCTGACCTAAACCTATAGCAGAAGAAGGGGCTATGGGAGTTGATTCAAACACCACTTAGAGTATGTGGACTTCTTTGTTGGTGAATGCCACAAGTTTCCAACATTATGCTGCACATCTTTACAACTTATCTCCTGTGGTTTTTTAAGCATGTGCCTGTTCCTTATGCACTCATTTTGTTCTCATTTGATCTCTGAGGTTGCCGCGCTGGCACCAAGGAGGAGAACAGCTGAGAAAGTCAGAAAGAAACGATTCTCTGGTACCTGGCGCTGTGCATACTTGTCAATCTCTTGCCTCGCAAGCACTGGCAAAGTGAATAGGTCGCCTTTAGGTGAGAGCGATTAGCTTTGCCAAGGTTTTTTAACTGCTGTGCAACATGGCAAAAAGTTAGAAAAAAAGCGCTATGACATAGCCCGTGCGCCATGTCATACCACTTTTTTTTCTTATGGCAGGATAGTGGGCAAACATGGACAATGGGAGTCAGGGAGGGTGAGAGGGAACAAGCAAAACGGCCAACAGGGCGGTAGGAGGTAACAAAAAACACAGACAACTAGAGGGTATAAATAGCACTACAGTGCTAGCTGTGTCATGACACTTTTTTGTCCTATGGCAGGTTGGGGGGCAACACAGACAAGGGAAGAGAATAAGCAACATGGACAACAAAATGGGGGGAGGTGAGAGGGAACAAGCAACACAGACAACAAGCATGTGCGGCACATCAGAGACAAGAGTACTACCGGGCAACAGGAAGGTGGGAGATGGGAGGGAACATACAACATGGACAATGGGTGGGTGGAGAGCATCACAGATAAGGGGAGGGGACAAGGAAAATGGGCAACAGGAGACTGGGAGGCAAGAGGGAACAACCAACAAAGACAACAAAAGTGTGGGAGGAAACAAGCATTTAAAATAGTAGCTCAGTTATAGCACGAGCAGTGGAAGCACATTAATCAAAATGAAGCAATCAGTACTCGGTCCATTCTCCACAGAAAGCAGAAACAGAAGAGGAAGTGACATGAGTAGTCGCTGGTAAATTAGAAGGCTGCAAATGAAAATTACAATCAAGTCAATGAATGATAAGCAATTGTTGGGCTCCAAATCCAATATAACAAACAAAGTATATTGCAAGCAACTGTACATGTGTGCTGTCTCAGGCATTACCTAAAAATGTGGGTAAAGTCAGGAATTTAAATGGATGATCCCATTAAGGTCAATGGCCATGCCACTTTTTTGGAGGGTGATATAAGTTTGAAAAGTGGTTGATCCCAATGGTCTGAAGGCATTCTCTTTGCAATGCTGGTGAATAGAAGTAAGCAAGAGACAACCGCCAAATGGGGTGAGTTGACAGATACGTACCTGGCTTTTGCCAGCTCTTATTTGAAAGCCACACAGACAACAGCGCTAAAAACACGTAACAGCCTTTTAATTAGCTTCTGTTTTCAGAAAAGACAATCAGTTGTCTTTTTGAAAAAGAATGCGCTGTCAGCTTGCTACAGCTTGAAAGAGAAGTGTACGTATCTAGGACCAAGGACGGACATGCTTCTGTTTCTCAGGTGTGTGCACGAAATTGAATCTGGAAAGTTCGGTCCCAGAGTAGCTTTGGGGGTGATTTGCCGTTTACCCAATATGCTTTGCGACTTGGCCCTGAACCCGTGAAGTGCGCATGCCCCGCACACGAGCGGAAGGCGCTTACGCTTGGCCCCTTTGACGCTCAATGGACGGGGTACAAGGTCATCGTGACAAATGACCTCGGGTTTTTCCACTCCTGCTGTGAGCGCCTCCGAGCAGCCGCCGAGAGCCCAAAGAATGAGCCTCCTGGAAGCCCTCATCCACGTCAAATGAGCTCCTTGTGTTGCCGTGTAAACCTCCAGTGTGGTAAATTGTTGGAAAGAATGACGTACGAAGGGGAAGAGCACCACTGCGGCCACATCGACAAACATGCTGTGCTTTTTAATTGCGCATTTTCCAACACACTCCTTCATAGGATTTGTGCAATAATAGTTCTAGACAACACCATTTTCTCCACAGAGTCCGGCCATTCGACACCATAAAAACAACGGCAGGCACATAACAACGTTAGAAACCTTGGATGCCATCCTTGGCGAGGCATCTTCCAAAGAAAAGTGCGATGGCAATAAAGGTGGCAAAGCATTTTACCTGTCTCACATTTGTTATACCTTGCCAGATATAAAGCATGACAGCACTGATACACAACCGACACTAAGACTACAAAACACACACAACTTGAAAAACGTGTCATTATTTCTCACCTCAACCCAAAGGCACTCATATTATTGTTGGGTGAAGGATGAAAGGTTGAATCGGCTTCAGTCCTGTGGGTCGCGCCCCTACTGCGACATAGAATGCAAGCTGCACCCTACCGACGAGACCACACAGGGCAAACCTTTGTGGGATTGCTTGTGTTCCCGTTCACAGCGAACCAGGCCTGAAAGTTTGGGCTTGTCTGTTCTATGGGATCATGACCAATACAGATTTGCATATGTTTTGGGGTGTGCGTTCAGCCTGGTGACAATGCCCATGCCCTGGTGCAAGATTGGCGGTTTCGCGTGGATGGTTTATCTTTGTGGTTTAGGGAGCCTTCTGCTGGGGTTCACTCAAGTACCACCAAAACAAACAATTGAAATCTGAGAGCAGAATTGGGTAGTGTCATCGAACTAATAAGAGGGTCAAGTGGCAAATGCAGCACGGACTGTTGGATGAACAGCAAACTACAGAGATACAAAAGCAGTCTAGAATGAAAGGTGGTTGAGTTGTCCCAGGCCACGCTCGGTCACACTGAACGCTCCAAACAGCAATTAGTTAGGGGCTGTTTTTATAATTTCTGTTACTCCTATTCTATGGATCAAGCAGATGAATAAATAAAACAGACTGACATAATGCAGTGACTGCGCTAGGGAGGGTGTTCGAAAAAACAGAAGTGTTTCTCTCTAGTCAGCAACCTTAGCCCTGTAATTTGCTTCCTCAGACTAAGAAATCGTCAAGAGTTTCGTGGAACAACTTTTACTGGATGTCGCGCCCAAAGGTGAGTGAACATCAGCTACTGCCCTTTTTGGAAAATATTGGAAATATCTGGCACCCTGGGCAATGTACCACGCTAAGTGAGGGCCGGGCACATTGAGCAAGGGCTCATAATGAAGGCAGGGCGCAAACCAGCTGGCATCTAGCGAGGTGGAGACAGGCCTAGGTGGCCTGCCAAGAACCGTGCACAGGGAGTGGTGCCATAGTAGCCCAGCCACAAACACTAGGGATACGTTGCTGTCCCATCATCACTACGTTAAATTAGCCATATTTGCATTTTGCAGGTTGTTTTCTCTGCCCCCTTTAAGATTGTGTGGTGTATCGCAATGCCTGAGTTCTCTGCATGGAAATATTCAAAGATCTTACCCGCACACCTCCTTTTATCAGAAATGATCACATCATGCAAGACGGCGCTACACTACACATTTTGGCATCCGCAGTTTGGGGTGATTGTTCCTTATGGGAAAACTCCCCTGGGCCCTCTAAAATAGCTCAGTGGTTTGACTCCCACTGCGAATTTGACTTGATTCACTCATTCATTCTTCTGAAGTCGATAAACCGAGTACCATTAAACGTAATAATGGTACGCCTTTCATTCACAGCAGGTTGTGTAGCTCAAGGCCTCTGGCAAAGCAACCAGCCATCAGAACCTCTGGTGCACACATATTGCTAATTCACCCAATAAGGAGACGGAATAGCACACTGATGCTCAAGGGCCCGGGCCCATGAGGCCCTCCTGACCTTTGTATGTGCCCCCTGGTCAACAGCAGCACTGGACTGCTGTCACTCCACTCAGCACTTACAAATGATGTTAAACAGGCAGTGATGTAATCGACATGTATGTTACCAACGGTCAGGTGGAGGTACCTTTTTATAACATGCTCTGCGGTTCAGTTGATATTTTAATAATCCAGGATTATTCATAGTAGTAAACCGTGCTCCTTTGGTGTTAGTACCTTGTGCAGTAGTCTCCCTTATAGTGAATTAAAACACTTGTGGTTGCAAACTCATGCAACGCATCTAGTGAGTGGCCCCACCATGCTCTTTTAGTTTTATTAGCTGCTTTAAGAAGGCCTGGCTGTCAGTCTGCCCTTGTCACTTGGTGATGTGCAGGGCCACTGGAATGATGCAATTCTGCAGCCGCAGTTTTTTTTGGCATAACTATGGTTTTGGCACATTTGCCACATACGCCATCATCTGCTGCACGATCTGCAGATTTTAACAAAAAATTATTTCTAGCACAAACGGATTAGAAGTTACTGAAAACGTTTCAACATGTATTAGCACGCAACGGAAGGCCATTCACAAAGGTTAATCGGTAATCTTTTAGTTGCCTATTTCTATATTTGGTTGCTAAACTGGTAATAAAGAGGTGAAATATTTGCCCATCCAGTATTACCATCTTAAAAAATTTACAAAAATAATGAAGTAATACAATTGCCGCAAAATGTACCTTTTCTTGCCGCATAATTTTGTAAACCTTGCAGCATAATTTGGTGCTCCCCTGCCGCATAATTCCAGTGGCCCTGATGTGACAGACACCACATTAATGAACGTGCACCGTGTCGCAGCCTTAGAGTGAGTCTCTTCTGCAGCTTTCAACATTGGCACTTTTGACTTGAGGTAGTAATGCTGAAGTCATCCTGGGTGATACTAGGACTTTAGTGATTTTCATTGGTCAGCAGCCCACCACCAATGAGTGCCTATTTCATGCAATCTCGATGTGTTTCTTGCAGTGTAGCTTTGTTGATAATAAACCCACTTCCGTTAAGTAGTATGAGGGCACTCTCCTTGGTTTCTTGTGTGGCGTAGTTCCGGGATTTGTCAAGTAGTATTTCAGTAATGGGTTGGCTTATTGGTTATTCTGCTGGGCCTGCATCTTAAGGTGTTTCAGGGCACGATCCATACCTTACACGTCATGTCAGAATGCCAATGTGTCACTCTTACACGTTCTGGGCACTGCTACTAAAATATTGTTTGGTAATTGAGAATGACAGCGTGTCTAGATGTATGGAGCTGCGGTTTTGATGCTTTCCTTTGGTAAGCAGGGAGTTTCTGGGCTCTTATGCTTCACTGCAGGGATGTCACTGTTCATTCCATCCTCTCCTCAGAACTCAGAAAGTAGACTTACTGGTCCATGAAATGAGCTCCTTTCTACAGCGACTCCGCCAAAACTCCACCAAGAGGGGCAGCTGTACCAACTGTTTAAGAATCAAGAACTAACAGAGGTTCATCTTCAGACTGCACTCCTGCACAATGCCATGAACTTCAAAATGGTACCTCAGATCCAACCTGAGCAAAGCGTGCAGTTTCCCAAGTCAAGTTAGGAGATGAATTCCAAGTTCTTAAAAGCTATCCTCTCATCCAGCACTTCGTTTCTTTTACTCGTCACAGAATAGGAATCTTTGCCAATGCCAAAGCTGATCTGTTTGTGTCAGTAGACAAGTTTTGCATGCGATTTTTTTATTCTAGCACCACATTTCTCAGATGCGAGAAATTCATTATCAAGTGCAAAGTGATGCGAGCTCGAATGCTGCTAAATTTGACACACGCCTCAGCACACTTGGAGGGTGAGCAGTCATCAGTGTGGGAGGCACTGAGCAACAGCTCTCTGGAGGTTGTAGAGTGGAGTCAAGGCATGGCGAAGAATCTTCTGCGCCTTTCATAGTCACAAGCCATATTCCTCTTCACATCTACTCTGTCACTGGACTATCCTCCTCTTCTCCTTGTACCTTCAACTAGTACTGACCACCTTCCCCACCCCGGTTGTATTACCAAGGACCACCTTCGCCATCCTTTATCTTGCTACCTTAACTACTAGCAGCCAGCGTGCCATTCTCACCTTCGCTATCACTACCCCCGTTTTCCGGTACACAATCACCGGCCCCCTTGCACTGCTCCCCCCTCACCCCTGTTACCATCAGAACTCTTTCCCTCCTCCTCTGTACTATTAACAGCCATCTTCTATGCTCTATCACTGACCAGCCTCCCATTTTTCTTTGCACTATTATTCTTTACCCATCTCACTTTGGCTGTAAGTGACAGACACATGATTCAAGCATTGAGCACTACTTGGTTGAAGCAGTCTTTCTTTGAACCTCTTGCATCAACTGGATTACAGTACCAGATTAACATATTTAAAGCAAAGAGCAGGACTGCAAATGTAGTGCCCCTGGTGACATTGAGTCATCTGATAAACCCAAGCTATCAGATGCTTCATGTTGAAGACTTTTTTTTGCAAATGTAAGGAAGGGAAGTTGGGTGCAACAGCATTTGTGTAGAGTGTCAATGCCTTTCGCTGATTTTAAAACCACAAAGGCCAACCCCAAACCACTCTTCCAGTATTGTCTTCAACCAGTACGTCCCCTTTTTAGGTTGAGCGCACAAGCGCTTCGACCTGTTGTAAGCATTGTAGGCTTTTAACCATGCCCACCGCACACCCATCACTTTCATTCATTCGTGGGCTTGCCTTTCAAAAATCCATTGTTATCATTGGTAAATGCTTTACGTTTGTCCCTCCTTGGAGCCGTTTTGTTACCGCGTTGCAGACTGCCCCTGTTACATGGATAATTGCACGACTGTCAATACGTTTAACTGGGAGCAAACTTCTTTTT
The DNA here is from genome assembly GCF_031143425.1 of Pleurodeles waltl. NCBI lineage: Eukaryota > Metazoa > Chordata > Amphibia > Caudata > Salamandridae > Pleurodeles > Pleurodeles waltl. The sequence continues at coordinate 971,371,556 of NC_090444.1, forward strand.
CCTTTTGTGTCTTCCATTCACGCTCATGGCGGCCATGGCGCTTTGAATCGGCTCACTTATGTCAACTGTTTCACTTTTTATTTTCAATTTATGTGGCAATAAAAGTTCAGTTACCAATTTCTAACACTAATAGCTCTAACTCGGGCAAATTCGAGACCCATTGCACTGCAAATGCTTGTTATTTATTGAAGTATTTATTATTTTGGTGTTGCATACCATCCTATCATGTACCTTTTCGGCCACGCCAGGGAGTCATACACAAAAAGAGTGAGGAAATACTAAAGCCTATATCTGGCTATTAGTGTGCTATATATCACGAGGAGTATGGTCCATGAAGGAGCTCAGCTGTGGCTGAAGCTTGGCTGACAGCTCAGCAAGCGCTATGTGGATGTTCTCAATGGAAGGGTCTTAGGAGTGAGAACTTCAGGTACCATGTGGACAGTTTACTTCCACAAAAGTCCAACATCTCAGCTCTCTTGGTTGCTGTTTCTGGAGCCCTTAGGCTCAGCCATATACTTGGCTGAGGAGTTTAGTATTTAAAAACCTTCCAAACAGTGGTTCAGCTTCAACTTCATGACTGATGGCAGACAGTGTTCTATCGCTGTGGATGCTGTACTTTCTCTGATCTGCTCGTGTTCCAGATTTTTGAACTCTGACAGGAGCGGAGGTTTCTAGTTAAATGGAATGTATTTACTGCATGTGTTCTGTGCGCTTACCCCAGAATGCCTTCTGCTCTGGGCATAGAATTTTGATTCTGTATCCAACTGGTACCAGTGGACTCTTTTCTAAGTGGATTTGATGTGTTGGTGTTTTTTTCAGTTCAGGTCCATCCTTACTGATTGGTTTTATATTTGCTATCATTTATGATTTACATTCTTGGGCAGGTCTGTTTCGACCATGTGGACTGTGTTGTGTCCCGAGTAATCACCAGTGGAGGGGATTAATTCAAGCATACCAGTCATCACTTTTTTGTTTACTGTTTGAACATGTTGCAGTATTTCAGCATGGCCTGGACTTGTGGTTTGGTAAATACTACTCAGTGTTGAGTCCGAAGGAGTGGTAGGACCTTTTGGGGTACCAGCCACATTCCCCTTCTCAAGCACTCCTTCACTGAACTATCCTCTTATTCTCCTTATACCTTCAACTACTACAGCCACCGCCCCCCAAGCACGATAGTATTATCAAAGACCACCTTCTCCATCCCTCACCAAACCACCTTACCCATGCTACCTCAACTGCTACCAGCCAGCGTGCCATTCTCACCTTCGCTATCACTGCCTCCGTTTTCAACTACAAATCATGGGCCACTTGCACTGGAAAAATGGAAGTTGACTCTTTGACACAAGAAAATTACGAGTGAAAAATTACTCCAGGGTTCTTCAGCTTTTGTGCCGAGTTTGTTGTATTCCCACAGTTTAAAGTGATGTATTTTAGATTTTTTTTACTATCAATTACGCCTAAAAATACATTTTCTATTTAGGTTCCATTTAGGGACAAGAGTGTGTCCCTCCAGAGATATAGAACGCAGTCTGTGATGTCAGATTGCTCTCACGCTTTGTTTTCCAGGTGAAGGCGCGTCAGTATGTCATCTCCCAAGGGCTGACAAATCTGCTTGATTATTTTGGTGCTTTACTCTATTTCTGGTTAATTTTGTCTCTTGTAATTTCATTTAATGTTACTTTACGCGTTACCTGACCTGGGCGCCTTGTCACGGTCTGTGATGAAAGAGTTGGTCTCCCTCCGCCAACAATCTTTCATTGCCTGCCCGGTCTAGATTTTATATTAAGACAGCACTGAAATATCAAGGGCTATACTGAGAGTAGATAAAAATTGCATTTCTAGACAGCATAAAGTGGAAAAGGTCAGCCTATATGTTCTCAGGCCACGTAAGAGGCTCAAAGTGAAGAAAACCTAAGCATTATTAGAAGATAGAATTTTCCTTATCTTCTCATAGCATGGAATCAATTTGCAGCTATTGACAAATGATGACATACAGAAATTAAAATCAAAGGTTGTTCTTCGAATAGCAGTAGTAAGTGTTCTGTTCGTCACCGCCCTTAGGGTATCCTACTCATTCACAAGTAACCCTCCCCCATGCCAAATGTATCCCTTCAGCGCTCTTTCGTGGGACTACAACACAGAGGGAAGCATAGTCAAACAAGATGTTCCACAGTAGTGTGTATCTCACAAAAAATGCATTAATAGCGTGCAGGTCATTACGTGGCCTGATGTAAATTGTATAAGAGAAAATCATGTCTTAATGCAAATGGGGTAAACCAGAGAGGATGCATGATTTGTGCAGACTGGCATCTATTCTTGTTTGCAGGCCTTGCTGAAAGTTCATGTTTTGCTTATTTTTGAAGTTGTGATAGGATAGGATAAGGATGGCGTCAGGTTCATCCTGGAAGGGAGTTCCAAAGTTACTTGCCTTGAATAGCTGATGTACTACCTACAAAGGAAGCTTTCTGGTTGGTTAGCATGACTTTGCTGAATGTGCAGCTGGTTGAAAAATGCTGCAGTGTCTACACACATATACTGTGCACTGGAAAGCACTGTAGCATACTTCCTCGTGCACAAGAGGCAGCACCATAACTCGTGCTGTCTCCTTAAATTTGACGAGTGTAGGTGGAGAGACCCCTAAATATGGCCACATTACCTGCCTGTTGTCTTTTTTTAAATAAAGTTTAACCCAATTGTTAGGTTCTCTTTCGACCAGAAGTATACTTTCTGTTGAAAGCGAGGCTGAGGCATCCTTTACCATGCTAAAAACGTCCAAACCGATTCCGCAGTCCCTGAAAATGCCGGCTCCTCTCCACTTGTTTTACTGCATGTAACTCTTACACAATGGGTCTGAAATGTCCTCCACAAATATTAAATCGTGATTGGAAAAACACTCCCAGGTGGTTTCAAAGGTATGCATTTAAAACTGTGCAGGTAGTCACACACATACACCGACTCTCTGTAGGCCTGGTACATTAACCTGTATTGAAAAGATAGTTTTTGGACTCTGTTTACATGCTTACACCATGGAGTGTACTTCGACTATCAATGGAAACTCAACAAAGTAGTGAAAGAATGTTTTTGATGAAGCAATGTCATGGTGAGTACTCCGGTCAATGGGACTCTCGTTCTCTTACCTAAATAAACAAGCACTGGCACAGCCAATAGGTCTTGCCTCAATTTCCTATTGAGTTTGCCTATGCCTTTGCAGCAGATGCTTTTTTGCCGATGCTGTGTAGCATTGGTAAAAAAAGAAAAAACTAAAGAAAAAAAGGCATGCTAGCACAGCCGTATCAATTTGTGCTGGCAGACAAAAGTGAAGATGTATGCGCGTGCCTACTGGAAGACACAGTGCCCAATTTATTTATTTGTTATTTGCTGATCCAAGATAGCAGATGCCATTTGGATTGGTAATTACAAAAAAATCATTTTCAATTGTGGTAGAGCATGTCCTAAAGTGGAGTGGCCCAGTAGTAAGTGAGAGCTGCCAGAAGCTGTAAAAAAAGATTTAAAAAATCAATACAATTATTTGACGAACCTTGACCCCACAAGGGGTGGGGCAGCAACAAAAGAGCAGATGAGGGCAGTGGGTAAGAAGAAGCAACAGGGAGTGGGCTGGAAAGGAGGGAAAAAACTGCATCAATGGGAGACAACAAAATGACTGAGGTGAGGCACACGAGGCACAGAGCAACACGGAGAGCGGGGTGGTTATATGGAGAGGAAAGACACATGAGGGGGAGAAGAGTAAAACACATTCACTCTCATACAGTCATAACCAGAAAGAAAACAAGTAGTTTCCTAGAAGTGAGCACTGGAAGAATACAAGGAGCCAGTCAAAAGGATGATGAATGGGCTGTGCTCCAGAGGAGGAACAAATACAAGAAGAGAAATGCAGACTATCAAATAAGAATTAAGAAAATGAGGATGACAATAATCACAACCAATGGTAAGCGGTGGGCAGGCTATAATTCACTGTAAGCTTTTGGTAAACCGACAAAAGGTATTTTGCAACCAGACAGCTTGCACTGTTTTGTAGGCAAGACCTAAAAATTAACTTTCTCGCTTCTGTCCTGAGGATATATATATATATATATACACCCTAAATTCACAATTATAATGAATAGAAATTAAAAACAACTAACTTTATTAAAATGTGCAATTTTCACAAATAATAGCAGCACTCTGTATTTACCAGTGAGAAAGTGTGGCAAAGGTATTTGTTTTAAGATGATAATTCCCATCACACCCAGACAACCAATTAGACACAAGTAACAACAGTAAACACCCTAGCAGGGGTCTCATGAGTATTAACGGGTCGTTCCTAGGCATACACACACCGATGTCCAGGTCTGTCACGTCCCAAGTCATTACAGAATATATCATGTGCTGGACGGCCAAGCAAATTGAAGTTCCTGGATCCAACATACATGGCCTTGCAAAATGTATTGTCTATCAACCTTCAAAAAACAATAAACAGACAATTCTAGAAAAAACAAGAGATTTTCACAAAAAGCTGGTACACACCACGACAGAAACATCAACGGAAAAGAACATTATCAAGGTCAACGTGTAGCCAGAGCAGGTTTTCCCACAGTTTTTAAAGAAAACATGTTTTTTTTTGTAAAGGACATGCAGTCAAGAGGACACTTCGTAGTGAGAGGTTTTCTGCTACTAACTATGCCATTAAATGTCCTTTTAGTGAACACAGGCAGCACAGTGCTGAGAGTTCACTAGATGGTGCTGGAAGTGACTTAACAAACATGGCCTGTGTGGGGTTGGGAGTTCAGAGTGCCAGGGATTCCCTATGAGCTGTATGGTGTTTGCTCCCTTGTGTTAAAACCCACATTGAAACCAGGCACTCCAGCTGACTGTGCTTGCAACTGTGAATGAAAAAGGTATAATTTTCAAACATTAAATGGATGCATAGCTGTGGATAAGCTTCATTTTGTGTGATTAATAGCTGAGAACTATTGCAATAATATCAGCAAAAAATACAATATTTCTCCTGTTAAGGGGGCGACTGCGGGGTTGAGATACTTGCAAAATGCAGATCAGAATGTGTTGACTAGGTCCGGGTGACATTTCTGTTACACCTTCGTAATCTTGTATTTACTCTTAATATGCAAAACTCCAGAAATTATGCCATTACGCCACGTGGTGCGACAGCGCGGGAACAAATGTAATGGCCAGGACACTAGTGACTACTGTCCACAGCATAAGTAAGTGCTTCTTGCGTTTTGTTAGCACAAAATGCGTCAGTGCATGCAAAATGGATGTGAGGACACATTTCACTTCAAATATTGCGCTAAATGCTGGTTTTGCATTTCACATAATTTTTGCAGAATGTCGATGATTAATTATGCAAAAGCAAATTTTGCACACTACTAATCTTAGCACCCAAATGTTTGTGATAAAAAATGTGTGGATATGTATGGCAAAGCAAAACTTGGCAACGAAATATGACACCAGAGAGCAAGGTTAGCAAAATATCACTTTGCACCAGCTCGGGGTTTTAAGCGGCACAGACTGCAGAACAGGTCTGTTTGTATTTCACCGTGAACATGACATGTACACTATGACAATGACCTCTAATACATAATATGCTCCTGGTTTGAATTTCTCCGAGGCATATAAAACCGACTTGCTCTGAGCGCAATTTAAGTAGAGGTGTGTGCAGCAAACCAGCCAGTCAGAGAAGTTTCCAAGTCATGTGAATCAGCTCGCCACACTGACTCAGGGCAGTTGCCAGCTGTCCTACGATCACAAACCCCTTCACTGACTGCACTCCTCACTGCCTGGAGGAGGCAAAGACCAGGACCAGGCCTTCTAAGGCTCACTACCTGCCGTACGCATCCGCATGGGTGGAGAGCCAAGGCCTGATGATAAAGGTAGGCCAAACCCACCCACTCACTTGGGTAACCACATGAAGCACCTGAGCAAAGGGACCTCCCGCTACAGAAGCTGAAGCACAGGTTTGTTAACCAGGGCTATGAGAATCCACTATGGACGTCAATTAGGTGTAGCCAGAAGTAGCAGCTGTTGCCCCTGGCTTCCCCTTTGGTATCTATTACAGATCCCATGCTACCCAGGCATAGAGGAGTTATGAAGATAGGGGCGAGAAAAGAAAGTGAACGCTCCCCTCGTTTCGGTTTACTTTATGCAGTTTCTGCTCCATTCTTTAGCTCTTCAGCAGCAAGTAAGGGGCTCATGAGAGGCCAAAAGACCAACAAGAGGCCAATATTATTATATAATTTGGGGTGAAGGGACGCCTACTGTCACTTCTGCCACCCTTGGTCCTGCTTACTCTTATTGCAAACGGGTATCCATGGGAACTACTCTGGTCAGTGGATTCTTGAAGAGCATCTTTCTTTTGCATCACTAATGAGCTAGTTGATGAGAATACACAATACTGGTATCTGCTACTGCTTAATCAGAAACACACCACATTGTGAAAGAAACACCTCTGAAAACACCGCCTGCGTTAACATGGATCGCTGAATCAAGCACTATTTTATTAAATGCCAAAAAAGTGCATGCACGTGGCTCCCCGTCTTCCTCTAACCCTGAAACTGAAATGACATTCAGGTTTAGAGGACAGAGACACTTGCACTCAAACCCATCACAGAGGCTTTAGGAACAACATTCAGCATCAGTCCTCTGCATGAAGCTGAGTAATGAGTAATCTAAGAACCACAGTTCATGAAATTCTCTGCAGGAAACAGTCACCAAGGGAAGGTGATTGAGTGCCAGCCCTTTAGTAAAAAGACCCAAGAGAATAACCAGCTAATGCATTCTACTGCAAGCCTCTAAAGGTTGTTAAATGCCATGGTATGGCTCCCTCATCTTGATTAGACATAAACCAATAAATTTACATTGGAGCCAGTGCCTGTAACCCTGTACCACTGTGGTCTGTTGCAGCATTTTCAGCTTCTGAAATGTTTTCATTGTGAGAGGTGTGGCGCGGCTTTGTGCTGAGCACAGCCTGAGGCACCTTTACTCACTGCCTACTCCTTCCCACAGCAAAAAAAAAAAGCCAGCAATGTCCTGGGAGGGTTTCACACCCCTGAAAGGACATTGGCTGAGCAAACTCCACACAATGAGCTGAAAGCCTGCCCTCTGCAGGGGGTTTCAGCTCATTGTGTGCACGCCATGTGATAGCGGCTCCTCAGACGATGACCGCATGAAAGGAGCTGATTTTGTGTAACACATGATGGCACCGTGTGGGTTGGAAGTTCCAACGTTTTCTTCCAAGCAGGAGGGCTTATGAGGTGGGCATCTTCAGAAAGGAATAGAGGGCCCTTCAGGAATTAAAAGAAAGATGCATAGGAAAGCAATATAATTTATTTTTTATTAAATATATTTTTTTTAAGTTATGTGTGTTTGTGAGAAAGAAATGGTGCTACCATCTTTATCATACACTTCTGTGTCTTCTACAACATGTGCCACATTTAGTGCTTCTATACTGAGCCCGGTAGGCATCTCTGGCCAAATATGGAACGCTATATACCCAACAGAGTGGAACGATTAGGAACCTACAGTCCCACGTCCTACTGTTAAGAGGGGCTGCCAGTATTGTTAAATGGTCGAAAAACAACACCATCTAAAGCAGGGATCTTCAAACTGAGGGGACCCCCTGGAATCAAGTGATTCCAGGGGGTGCGCCAAGCTCTGGTCAAAAGAGGCATTATGCAGATAACAAGGCTTTGTTTTAAGCAGAAATCATTTATTGCATTTTTAAACCAATAATAGAACTTAACTGCAATGTTTATATAAGTCTAGACACATTTAAAAATTGGCAACTTAATATAAATATTGTGAAAAATTTGGAGGGGGGTCCGATTATGTTTTTTACCACTGCTTGGGGGGGGGGGGGGGGCAGCATTAAAAAGTATGAAAGTCGCTGATCTAAAGCATCAAGTGTCTCCTCGGACGTAGAGAAACAGCCGAATAAATGTTTTTTTCTAGAAAACCCCAAATGTCATGAACAAACTTTAGTTAGAAATGCAACAAAAAAGCTCTCCCAAATTTAAGGGTGCACGTATATTGAATTCCTCTTTTGCATGATCACACCCAGTGCAAACGATAATAATAATATCAGAAACAATGCATTAACAGCCACCACTTGCCTCGTTGCAAAATATAGAATTCTACTCTTGAGTGACATTTTGTATCCGTATCAGTGCAATGCCGCATTTCACATTGGGGGCGTGAAAGCGAGCGACAACAAACAACATGTGCCTTCTGGACAAAAGGGGTTGGCAAGCGCTAGCCACAGGACACCGAGCTCTGCAGAGGCAGCGTGAGTGAAGGCATGTACGGGAGCCGCGCGCTGGGGCGTCTGCAGAAGCCACGGCGCCTCAGTGCCACCTCGGTACCCTCTGCAGTGACAGCGGCCACACTCTGCGGGTCACAGGGGCGGCCCTGGTCATCATGTGCACAGTGACGCGCGCTCAAGGAAACCCTCCTCCTCCCTCCCGGACCTGCTTGCCACCGCCCCCCGCCTCTCCCTCCCCGGTAATAACACGGCCGTATTACCTGCCCCTCAGCACGGCAGTCCCATGTCCTCAGTCGTCACGCCAAGAATGCGGCAGACGCAGCCCGGAAACTCCCATTGTCCGCTCACTGAAGCCATCCGCACAAAAAAAAGAAAGAAAAGGGGAATTAGGCAGGAGCCAGAAATCCACATCAATCATAAATCAGTGACTGCTAGAGCGCATGGTAGGAGACCTACTGATGTAAGCAAGTCACCAGAGAAAATACCCACTGATGACGCATATCCCGGCATAAAAATAGCAGCAGGGCCCCCAAAGGGATTATTCAACAGCCTACATTTAGACTTCCTTCCCAGAGACCTGCAGTCAGTTCTGCTGTTGTTAGCACGACTGAGCGTCCACGGGCAGAACTACAAATATTGACCACAAGCACAACAAACACCTGCCATGAACTGTGCCAATTAAAATGACCCTCAACTGATGTTTCTTTCTGGTATTAAATCACCGATTTGAGAATATTGTGCTGTTATATGAGGTCAAGTAATTGTCCCCTCTCTCTACACAGGTTTCTGTGTTCAATTGGTGTTTCAATTGTGTAGTGGTGTGCTGCTTGTTTAAACTATGTATATCTTTTCTAGTTGAGTGATTTGGTTAATAAATATAATAATCCCTTGAATGTGTAGCAACATCTATCCAGCAACTGGTGTAGACAGACCAGGGCATGTACACTGAAAAATACAAACCATGATGGGCTCAGCGTCACTGATTTTACTTACAATATCAAGTTCCCACCTCTGCTTTGCAGAACAGTTTTGCCACAGTGTGTTCAATGGATTTACTGGACTTGAAGGTGAAGCAGGAGGTAGGGGTAGGGAAGGTTCTGCAGAATTTTTTAGTTATCAAGAAGCACTGTATGCCAGAATATCGTCTACAGAAATAGTGTTCGACATATTGTGTCCTAACGAGTTTACCATACTATGGCTCAATTGAGTGTAGGGTTTGTGTTAACACCAATTTTTGTAAATCATGTTTGAGGCACAATATGTATGTCAGAATATATTTTGATAGAATTCTGGCACCATGCACCAAGAAACATCTTGTGCAAAAGTAACCGCTTACATTGCTTACTCCTCAAGGATGCCAATAAGATATCTCTCCCATTAGTAATGTTGCCTTACTTTCTTTCACTTTGCAACTCATGTTCACCATTCTACTGCACATAGCACTGTTGCTTTCTAGCTAGGTTTTCTCTGTTAAGTGCTAACATATCCATTTATATTAGCACCTTATATTATTGGTATGGGAAACATCCTGAACAACTAGGTCTAAACCACTACTTGCCTGAACCACTACTGCTAAACAACTAAAAAGTCTCTACAACTAATTACTGAACAACTACTGTCCAAACAACAATTGTGCCTGAATAACAATTGCCTGAACAACCAATTTTAAGCTAAGGTTTTCCTTTTGTTTTTTATGGTTTATTAGTTGTTTTGAATATATATATCAGTTGTTCAGGCAATTGTTATTCTGGCTCAATAGTTGTTTAGACAGTAGTTGTTCAGTACTTAGTTGTAGAGACTTTTTAGTTGTTTAGCAGTAGTGGTTTAGGCTAAAGTTGTTTAGGACCTAGTTGTTCTGTCACATATTCTATTGGTATACCTGAACAGGGACATGCTGATGTTGGGGTTCTGGAACTAGAAGAAACGCTGCCAAGACACAGCATAGAGCTCCTTATTGACTGTCCTTAGGGAGTTTCAGGTTCTTCTGGTGCTTCCAGACAAGGATTGGGTCATGTATAGCTTATGCATAAAGGGGAGGGGTACAAAGAGAAGAGATTGCACATTTCTTGAATTTTGGTCGCCACCTGAGATTTTCAGTTTCTTGGGGAGGTACGAGGATAAAGAGGAGTGAAGAGCTTTATGAGTGGTGCAGGCAGTTTTAAATGTACACCTCACCTCTAGGGGAGCCAGTAAAGGTAGCTTAGAATGGGGGAGATGTGATCAAATTTCTTGTGTCCTGTCATGAAGCGGGCTGCTGCATGCAGGATTGCTCTGAGTGGGTGTCCTCGAGAAATGCTGGGCAAGAGTACAATTCCGTACTCAAGTCTGGAGAGCAAGAGCGACTGGACAAAAGATTTAACATCTTGTGCAGTGATGAGGTACCTGATCACCCAAAGCAGTCTTAGCCCAAACTGGGCATTCTTAGCCATGGAGGAGATATGGATCTGGAAGTTAAGGTATCTGTTGATTGTGATTCCAAGAGATTTGGCATTATGATAGATGGATGGGTGGCCATCAGTGTCTGGAAGGAGTTCTATCCAGTCTTGGATCGAAGAGTTTGCTTTCTTTGGGGAGACAGGAAGAAATTCTGTTTTTGCTGGGTTACGTTTGAGGTGGTTGTTTGTCATCCAAGCGTGAATTCTTTTCAGGGAGTTGGATAGTTGGGCGAGGTCTTCCGGGCAAGAGATCTTAAAGTAGATTTGGGTGTCATCGGCATATCGGTGGAACAGGGCTCCTGATTGCCTGAGGATCGTGCAGAGAGGTTCAAGATTGTATACCATCAATACCCATTCAATACCCATTCGATGCTTCAAGGTACCTATCAAAGCCTGGTGGTTGACTGTGTCGAACACAGTGGAGAGGCCGAGGAACACAAGTAGATGGGAGTTACTAGTTCTGAGGATATGGAGGGTGTCATCCACAATCTGCAGAAATGCAGTCTCAATGCTGTGACCCTGGCGGAATCCAGATGAAAGGGGGTCAAGGAGAATGTTGCCCTGTATGTGGGATGAAAGTTGGGAGGCAGCGCAACTTTCAATAACCTTGCCTAAGCAAGACAGGGTGGATACTAGGAGCAGATTGTTAAGTTCATCAGGGTGTGGAGATTTTTTTTAAGGAGCGGAGAGATTTGACCCCTTTTTAGACAGTCTGGGAACGAGTCCTGATCTAGTGATGAGTTAACCAGGGTTGTCCAAATGGAGAAAAGCAGTTCAGCTAGGGATTTGATAATGGAGCTCTGAATGATATCACAACCATGATTAGAGGGTTTAACCTTGCATAGAGTGCATAGAAGATCTGCCTCTGAGATTGGGGGGAAAGAGGACCATGGCTCTAGGGCCTTGCAAGGCAGATTTTCTTTGACTATATTGTTGAGATTAACCGAATGGGAGATGTTAATGTCTTTGACTTTTTTGTTGAAGAACTCTGCAAAATTATTACATAGGTTCTCAGAGGCCTTAAATGGGATGGAGGGAGGTTATTGGCAGGATTCATTACCTCAAATAGTTGTTTTGGTGTGTTCTTCACTGTATCAAGGCGGGATCTGATATGTGAACCCTTGGCTTTAAAGATGTTGCGCCTGTAGTTTTGTCTTTCATCACAAAGGTTTGTTAGACTTAGTGGCGAGGGTGCTTGTCGCCAGACTTTCTCATGCTTTCTGATATTTTTCCCTTCTTTGTAAAGGGCTTTGGAGTACTAACGGCGAAAAAGGTTGGGTCTACTGCATTTTCCCTTGATGAGTGCAAATTTCCTGATCAAGGAGCCCATGCTGGAATTGAAATTGTCCATGGCTAGTTGATGTCAAGTTGAATAACTAATGAGGAGAGGTTTAACAGGGCTAGGTTCTCTATGGCTTCAGTAGCAATGTTATTGTTGTATCTGAACCAAATATTTTCTTTCTTCGATTGTCCAAGGAATTTCTTGTTTGAGAAAGACATTGTGAAGAGAATCTGCAGGTGATCAGGCCAATCAATTGGAAAGGGGTTGCTGGTCAATAGGGCAGGAGTTCTGAGTATGATCAAATCAAGAATGGCACCTTTGCAGTGTGTGAGTTTTTGGCAGCACTGGAAGAGGTCAATGTCTTTTTGAAAAGCAGCAAAATTGACAGTAGTTTAATTCCTTCGGAACCTCAGTGGAGGTTGAAGGCACAGAGAAAGGTTATGTTGTCAGAGATGATTAATTTTGATGTGAAGAATTCAATGCTCTCTCCGATGCAGGTGTTGATTTGACTGGCGGGTGTTAGATCACCTTCAGCATGAGGTTAGAGGTATCTTCGGATGTAATTTCCAGTTATAAATATTCAAATGATTGAAAGTGGGTAGAGAGCTTCTGCATATGGCCGCTAGACCCCCACATTGCTTGCCTAGCTGGTAATTTCTTAGAGTGGGGGAGGGGGTGGAACATTTTCTATTTGGCTGAGGAACTGAGTGTCGCAGGCCTTGGTATTTTCATAGCTTTTATAAGGTTGTGTATTTCATCCTCACTGAGTGGGGAGTGAGCCCGCTTGGATCTGGCTAAACGATAATCCCTAGGGATTGCGTTTGGGAAAGGGCTTTAAAACTGTGCCAGATGTGGTGGGTAGCGTCTGTGGGAGGTAATAAAGTTGCTGAAAAGAGAAAGGGCCTGGGCAAGGTTCTGTATTCTCTTTGTGAGATAAGAAATCGAGGACAGGAGAGCAAAGAGAGGGGGCCAGTGGTGTACAGGGGAGGGCTGAGGCTTGTGTTGTTCTTTCCTGGTAGGTGTTGGGATGGGTTTGTGGTTCTGAGGAGTCAGATGCATGTGGGGTGGAGAGGGAATAAGTGGAGAGATAATGTGAGAGGGTTTCAGAAGGTGATAGTTTCTGTTAGAAGTGATGGTGAGGGATGAGTTAATGGTATGGGAAGTTGTCGGTAAGTGAAATATGACAGGTATGGGAAAGGAAAGAGGTAGGTTTTAGGGTGATGGGTGAGAGGGTGTGCGGGCTCGTGTTCGTAGTATGGGTCTGGGTCCTGCTGAGGTGTTTGGTGAGTGGATGATTGAGGCTGGGGTAGGAGGGTGTGTGAAGGCGAGGGAAACTGTGGGAGGCATTGGAGTGGGATGAAGGTGTGCTGAGTGGAGGAGAAGTCAGAGCTGAGGGTTGTTGCATGTTGGGGGGAGTAGAGGAAAGAGAAGGGTAAGAGGGTGAGAAACCCGACAGAGTGGAAAGTGAGTTAGTTGGGAGGGGTTTGAGACAGGGAAAGATATTGTCAACCAAGGCCAGGATTTTATAGTTTGCTTGTGACATGATTTTGCTGTTATAGAAGATAAATAGGGCAAGGTTAACGAGTAGGCCAAGGGGCGAAGTAATTTTCATTTTACGTCCAAAGGGGATGTTTGATAGTGAGGAAGCTCGAAACTTATTTTATAAGATATACCAAAGGTAGGTGGCGTATATAAGGAGGAGGAAGTCGTTTTTAAGAGCTACTTTTTGCATGCAAGGGTATTTTCTGCAAAAAGGGATTCAGGGAAATCTCTCACGATTTTGTGTTTCAACATTGTCTTTGAGTATTTAGAGAGGTTTAGAGGGTATGTAATCTTGGAAGTGTTGACACCTGATTTAGAGAAGCGGTTTGAGAGTGATGTGGTGTTGGGTATTGTCTTTTCCATGATTATGCAGAGTGTGGATCGGGAAGGAAGAGACAAGCATCAAGTCAAGAAAACACTTTAAAATGAGATCTGCTGCCTTAGTGACTTCAGAGTAATAATTAAAGTAAACAAAAAGGAAAGGTAAGTTTAAAATGAACACAAATTATTTCATATAAAGTTTTATTTAAGACACGTGTCTGGACCTTTGCAAAATGTAAAAAAAGGTACCAGAGCGTTGGTATTTTTCTTAGGTAAAATTGGTATCTCCATGTCGGAGTCCTTTCCATTAGTAGATGATCAACCCTAATTGTTTCTCTTAGATAGAAGGAGTCGAGTTGAGCTTTTTTTGGTAGAGGATTAGGATGGTTTCAAGTTGGGCCTGTTTGGTAGGAAGTCAATTTTGGGCTATTTTTGACATAGTGTTCATGTTATAAAACTGAGAACAGGAGCTCTTTGCAATTGAGCCCTATGTAGGTGCATTCCAAAAGGCTTTTTCCTATTAAAGTATAGTGGAGGGGAGCTTCCTACAGCAGTTCTTAGATGTTTATTTTATATTATATGTGTGCCAATGAGAAGTCTTCTTTACTAGTCCTCTCTCTATTGTATTGGATCTGATGGAGTCCTTTAGACCTTCTTCTATTTTGAAAAGCCCTTGTGAGAGTCTCCTTCTATATTCCTCGGTCTACTGCAGGGGACCCAAGGGAGTCCTTAATGGGTAACCCTTTATATGTTTTGAGGAGTCAGGATGGAGAGATACGTTTTTTAAAAAGCTTTATGACCATGTTGTGAATTCTTCAGGCATGAATCATTAAATATTGCAAATGCCTGCTTGTATTAACTACTGAGCTGCCCTCAATCCTCTTTACCAAAGTGCAGCCCAAATTAAGGCAAACTTGAATTGAAAGGAGTACATCTCCCCAAAGAAGCATCTTGGATCGCCTCACCATTCCAACCTTTCTTCTTCAGTTTAACCCCATTTACCCAATGCCTTACCAATGCTTTTCTCGCAAAAAGCGTTACTGTCTCTAGGCAATCTCTATACCATTACTACACCATATTCTCTCCTCAGTCACAGAGACAAATGCTCAAGACTTCTCATGCCGTGTGGGGTTGGAGGGAAGCCACTGTCCACCACTTGGACCTCTGCACAGATTTTCTGGTGCTAACCACATTACAAAAGAGACAAGCTCTCTCCCACACTAGCCTCTAAAGTTTCTAAGTATTCGACTTGATTACCTATTCCATCTACATTTCCACAGATGTAATTTTAGTACAGTTTTAGCAGCACTTCCTGCTCAGGGTGAAAAATACATTCTCTCAAGCAACCGGGAGACAGAAGTAAACCCGTATCAACCATGCAAATATGCTACCGACATGACGCCTCAACAGCTGATCTGCTGCTCTAACAGGAGTGCATCATGCTGCGACCTACTGAATCTCAGGTACTCATTGCAACAATCGCACCAGGCTAGACACAGTATTGATCTATTGGCTCTGAAATTAGGCGTGGTCCACCTTCAGTACAGCCTGTTAGACCTAAGCCTTGGAATGAGGTTCGTTCTGATCACCACATGCATGCTTAAACAAAACCCAAATTCGAGACACTAGCCACAACCTTTTATGCCACAATAAATGTTATGGGACACATGCAGATGCACCTGGGCACTTTTGAGTTTGCATGCACGTCATCAGATAATACTGCAATAAAATGATTATATGTACACACCTTATGTTTATGTAAAGGTTATCTGAAATATACAAGCACCCACGGTATTAAGTCATTGTCTTAAACTGCATGTGCTCACACAATCTCAATGTGTCATATGTGATTGCTTTTAAGTTACAGTGATGAGATACATGTGTACTGACTTGCTGTGATGTGACAGTGGTGTTATAACCAGAGAGCGTTGTGATACTGTGTTAGTCCATTTGAAAATATCACAACGTGTGTAATGCCTTTCATTTGACTAACCAGAAATTGCCTGTTAAGTTGGTACAAGCCATTCACTGTAAAAATCCTAAAGGTTTCTAACTCAGATGATCTTAGACATCAAGTTTGTTGGGCTCATTTAGAGTTGTGAGGCAAAGAAGTCATTGGGTCTGTAAAAGTGAATGTCTTCTCATGTCACAACACGGAGTTCTTGGTCGGGCCGATAAGGAGTATCATAACCTGTGGCAATGGTGGCTCTAAAACACAAAGGGGGTCATTCTGACCCCGGCGGTCAAGGCCCGCCGGGGCCAGGGTCGGCGGGAGCACCGCCAACAGGCTGGCGGTGCTCCGCAGGGCATTCTGACCGCGGCGGTATGGCCGCGGTCAGAACAGGAAAACCGGCGGTGTCCCGCCGGTTTTCCGCTGCCCTGCAGAATCCTCCATGGCGGCGCAGCTTGCTGCGCCGCCATGGGGATTCCGACACCCCATACCGCCATCCTGTTCCTGGCGGTTCGCCCGCCAGGAACAGGATGGCGGTATGGGGTGTCGTGGGGCCCCTGGGGGCCCCTGCAGTGCCCATGCCAAGGGCATGGGCACTGCAGGAGCCCCCGTAAGAGGGCCCCACAAAGAATTTCAGTGTCTGCTTAGCAGACACTGAAATTCGCGACGGGTGCAACTGCACCCGTCGCACCTTACCCACTCCGCCGGCTCCATTCGGAGCCGGCTTCCTCGTGGGAAGGGGTTTCCCGCTGGGCTGGCGGGCGGCCTTCTGGCGGTCGCCCGCCAGCCCAGCGGGAAAGCCAGAATGGCCTCCGCGGTCTTTCGACCGCGGAGCGGCCATATGGCGGTCCCCGCCAGGCGGGCGGCGACCGCTGCCCGCCAGCCTCAGAATGAGGCCCAAAGATTTTATTCCAAGCGTGTCAGTTTCTTGCAAGAGACATCTTTGTATCATTTTTGTAATTTCCATTTGTTGAACATCTCAAACAGAAATGATGAGAGATTACCTCCGACATGCCAAGCAAACTCAGTAGTGGATTACTCCTGGGCGGAGTTAACAGATTTCTGCTACGTGGAATTCCACAAGGTGGCAAAAAAACTCTGCTGCGCTACGCGGAGTTCAGCGAGCGGCGGAGTTTGGGTAAGCCGTGCAGTTGGCACTGATTTTGAGTGCAGAAGTTTCTCCCGACACTATAAAATTAGCACGAACAGCATCACGCAGAGCACCAGAGGGAACTCATTTCTTTCTACCTCCCGAATATATTTTCTACTGGGGCACCAGCTTCCTCAACGCGAGCAGCAGCTTTCTCATCGCAAGAGTCACGGTCTACCACGACCACTGGCGTTCAGAAATCTCGCTCGTTAACTTAGAGATTTCTCTCACTCGCGCTCCCCAAATTAATGTTGGCGAGCAAGAGAAAAAACTCCACTCCGCGTCACTTTGAGGAGTTTTTTGGAACTCCACACTCCGTGCGGAGCGCAGAGTGGGAAAAACTCTGCAAACGATGCCGGTGGAGTGGAATTCTTCATCCACCCCTACAGTGGATTGCAAAAAGAGCCTATGTTATAAGATAAGGTGATAGCCGAAACACTGCAAGACAATAATTACAATGATATCAAAAGTATAAGTTAGGGTGTAGAAACTGTTATATTATATAACATGTATAAGGGGCATCGACTGTGGGCAGTTGTGTAGATGAAAGGACTCCCCAAGTTTAAGGAGGGGCTGTTTGGGAATTATTTGGGAGGTGCCTTAAGGGGGTGGCTACTCAAAATAGGGAATTCCAGTGGAGAGATGCTAAGAGTCACAAACATCAGAATCATAAAGAGGCACAGAAGGCTTTGAAGAAAATGGAGGCTTAAGAGATACTCGGTTTGGAACTGAAGAGGGCAGTCTGCCTGAACAACATGAGGGGGAGCGAGACAATGGACAGATCTGAAATCTAGAACAAGGAAGTACATCACAACTGGTTGTCATCTTAGACGAAAGAAACTTGTAGCTTTCTGAACATGCAGTGATAGCCCGTAGAACCTTTTTTTTACCTCTCTTGTCACCCACATGTTCAAAGTGCTTCATGTCAGCCTTCCAACACTATCTGCGTTATATAAGGCAATAAATGCTTTAACTTTCGACATGGACCAGTACATTTTGATAGACTCTCCCTGGTGTATGTAGGGGGGGTGGAGGTTGTCTTTAGAAGATTCAGCTGCATGCCACGAATATAGTTTAGGGATATTTTAGTGGCTGAAAAGAGATAAATAACAATGACCAGAAAACTGTTATAGAAGGTGTTGTCGGTTAGACAGCAAATGACGAACTTGATAAAATGAAAATGTTTTTTGCAGATTTGAACAAGTTGTAGGACCAGAGGTAGAAGCCCAGGTAATAAAGGGGAACAGCCGGATCTCACTTGCAAGTAAGAGGCGAAAATTGATGGAGGCAAAGGTGGTTGAAAATAGGATGGTTTGGGGGAAAGCATATCACGTAAGGGTAAATATCTAGGTTTGAATGGATTCATTACGCAAAGAGAACACAGAGGTTGTAGCAGAAAATAAACAACGGTGTGATGTCACAGAGAGAAAGAGGCCTAAATCAGACCCACAAGGAGCTCCCAGTGGTAGCGTGGTGATGATGAAGCCGAGGTGCCCAGCATACTTGGAAACCCATTCCAAGTTGCTCACTAATTGGACGTGGAGATGTCAGAGCCAAATATACTGATTACGGCTGGTATATCCTCTCCGAACACTGCCCATTCAGAGTTCACAGGCCTAGAATAGAAAATAACATATTGGGCCTGGAATTATTGAATCCCATTACGCAGTGCGGTTCCATATTCTGGCTACATTTGTGCACATACTTTCCTCAAACTATTAGAAAGACAAAAATGTACACATAAGCATTTGTTTTTACTGGTTGTGTTCCTACGCCTGGTAAAACTGGAGATAGCTATGGCAGTCTGCCCCCTGAGGAAACCTCTCCTTTTGGCTCAGAACGAGGGCCTAAGTAGAGAAGGTTTGCAATGCTAAGAGTTTGGGAAGAAAATTAGGTAGGAGCAGGGATTTGGTGGGCAGAATTTATGAGCGTGGAGACCAGGTGAAGGTGCACTGCAATTAGTGGAAGTCAGATTGCCAGGAAGTGTACAAGTAACTTACTGCTGCTAAGGCAAGTGTCAAGTCTGTACAGACTAGCATTTCAGATGTTACAGAGAAAATGGAGAGGGAGACTGGGTCATAATGGAAGTGGCATGGTCCAAGGTCAGTAGCTGATGTTGTATTATGATGCCAACAATGTTATTAATTATAACTATTAAATTCTTCTTCTTCTGACTGTTGACTAACACACCCCAGGTGTTAAAAGTACTGTAAATATTAGGTATAACTACTACTCATATTATTGGTTCTCAGGTTATTGACCTTGAAGGATGAAAGGCTTTGTTCACTGCAATTTTGACTCACAGAAGGTCAACCCTGACATAGGGATTGCTACATAGGCAAGATAGGTGGATTCGATTATTAAAGGAAAGTGTTTTATTGATTCCAGTGCACTGGCAACCACTGAGGTGCAGAAGGGTTGTCCGAGTAGAATATAGGGCCAAGTTTAGCTGGTGAGATGGGAGGGAATGTTGATGAGCGGAATGGCGGGTGGAAATGGTGATGCAAATTAATGTGGAGGCGAGCAAAGAAGGCAAGACAGCTTGTTTCAACGGGAAAAAGGGAACAAGTCTGCAGCAAGGTGAGGCACCTACAAGACATTGCAGGACGCGGGCAGGAGAGACAGCCCTATTCATGAGAGATGGCAGATGTGAAAAACTAGTGGCGAGACTGCCTCTTGTAAATATTTAAATGTAGCCATATTTGTGGTGTAGTGCATAGCGTTGCTAATTTCCGCACTACTGATTTGCGATAGCGGGAAAGGTGTTCGGGTCTAGAAGTACAGATAGGGCAGAATGCCTTGTTGCCGCGTTCAGAGTACCGCTTGATGAGCAAGAAGGAAGAATGATGCTCAAAATGCAAAGTATGGGAAGGTAGGCGCTTAATGACAAGCATGATCCATAGATTCACTTGAGAGACTCCATCTTGAAATAGGATTTGTGGTGTAGTGCATAGCGTTGCTCATTTCCGCACTACTGATTTGCGATAGCGGGAAAGGTGTTCTGGTCTAGAAGTACAGATAGGGCAGAATGCCTTGTTGCCGCGTTCCGAGTACCTCTTGATGAGCAAGAAGGAAGAATGATGCTCTAAATGCAAAGTATGGGAAGGTAGGCGCTTAATGACAAGCATGATCCATAGGTTCACTTGAGAGACTCCATCTTGAAATAGGATTGGACGGTGTGGCTACTGGGACATAAGAGTGAACTGTGGTCGTTATGCGGTTGGGAGAGTGATCAGAGGTGGGTCGATCAGTGGTGGGAACAACCACCTTAAAGGCATGCAAGGTCAGTGGTCTTTGATGGGAGTAAGAGACTAGTCACGAGGCCATGATCTGAGAACATGGTGGCTGCTTGATGGTCCTGTAAGTTTATGTGGCTGCCATGATTTATGCCACCTAGGAAGTGGCAGTGACTAGAAGTGTGATATCACTAGGTTGAGCTTCAAGAAGGTCGGGGTGTATGGACAGTAAAGAATGATGTTTCGGGTGGTGAATCATCCCAGCGTTTAATTTGTAAAAGAACACGTCAGGAGGCAGCAAGTTTTGCTCAGAAGCCCACGGCCGGTGCTATCAAACTACAAAGTTGTAATGCCATATACCAAGACTGCATAGTCTTGATTTCACTTCATGCTTCTAATCTACCAACAGACACTCCCTGCCTCTTCATCTCACTCTTGCAGTTTTCTCATCACTCCTTTCTCCCTTTGTTACTGTTTTTTTCATCTTTATCCTTCTCCCATTTTTGTGTTTTTCTCTCTCTTGCTCTGGATCAAAGTCTGTTGAGGAAAAATAAGTGACACTTCCCCCAAAAATGAGTACCAGTGGGCCCAACCTGCAAACACTGGCTCAAATTAAGCACTGGTCATCCAAGGTAGGCTCGGGTGAGATATGAGTCTCGTCTGGAATGGCCATGGGGTGGGTGGAAATTTTGTATCTAAGCAATTTTGATTCACTTGTACTCAGAAGGAGACTTGACAATGTGGCTGAAGCTCTCCACTTTGGAGTTCAGGAAACAGGTTTGGGAAACCCAAGGATGGGTGCTGGAAGGTGAGCCATGAGGGCCGCAGGGGACTTGGGGTGAACGTCTGCAGGTGCGAAATGGAGCTCTGAGTTGTGGGTGTCTCATGTGGACAGGAGCACCCAGAAAAATTTAAAAAAGGAAACTCTCAATGTGAGGGCACACACAAACAGAGCAGGAGGGGGTTATCAGCTCATTCAATATTCACTGCTCCAGAGAGGACTGTCTGATAATGAATGCCCTGCGAGGGATTTTAATTTGCTGATATCTTCCCTGTGGTGCCCCAAAGAGGAGCAAGGGCAGCACCAACAATTGATTTAGGTGTTGTGAGGGGCTACTAAGCCCCATTAGGTGTCCAGACTACTAATAAGCACAGCCTTTGCCATGTGCGCAAAACCTTATGTAGGCCACGCTCTCTTCAGATACCCAAGCACTTCTACGTGGCTAAGCTCCTACTCTGCGCACCCTTTGTGCTGTGCATGTCTTCACGAAGAGCTCACTTCTTCAATATCAACAAGCCCCATTAGGTATTCAAGGGTATACTCAACACATCCAGTACTGTGTGTGCAACTCTTTACGTACAGCACAATCCATGCAGACACCAAAACCTATTAAGTGGACAAGCCCTATTACGCACAGCCTTCACACTGTGCACAGCTCTTCACAGAGAGAGACCACTACTTTCAAACATACAAAACCACATTGGAAGGGGAAGCATATTGCAAAAGTTTACACTCCTTATTGGATAATGTCATGAGTGATGTAATTAATGATGCCATTTAAGATGTAAACAGTGGCGTTATCAATGATGTCATTGAACTAGTCATGATGTAATATGTGAGGTCATAAGCAGTAAATTGCTTGTCGAATTTCAGTGCTCTTATCAGGTTTAAAACGTACCACTGACAATGACACCGAAATATAACGCCCATTTCAGTTGTTTTTTTTGTGAATATATATGATCAGTATGTATAAATATTTAGAAGTATATATTTACATATGTGTGTGTGTGTGTATTGCAAATTGCATAAGTGCATATCCACCAAATTCACAAAAAAGTAGACAATATGATGAAACAGGCAAGAAAGCAAAACAACACATACACTTCCATGGTTTACTAAAAGAAAAATAAACAAGTAGTTCCCTGAATGTGAGCAATGAAGGATATAAGTTGTGAGCACTTACGTTTTACTAATAAATATTTTATGTATTCTGTATTTTGAATATGCATAATAAATGAATTAACATAGAAAATAATATGTAACTCGAAAATGTGCCCACTTGAATGGCCGTCACATCATATGAAAATGTTTATTAAAAAGTGTATTAATGTTTATTTGGAGTTTATATTAATAATAAAATGCAGTAATAGGTTATACTTACAATTAAATGCTATGCATTTGCTTACATTAACAGTAGGCCTCAAAGTCACCGAGGTCTGGGCCTCAGTATTGCACAGGCGTTTATATGAAAAATGCAATGTCAGAATTAAATATGATCTCATGCTTGCTGAATAATAAAGAATGTAATTGTTTCTAACTGAAGGTTGACCAAATCATACGAACCAGCAAATGTTTTTCTTTGTCTCATGAGAACTGTTTGTTGGACCATCCTATGGGAAATGTAGTTACAAAGTAAAGTTTAGTGTGTGTGTGAAGGCAATGTTCCCAGGAACTAACAATGGATGTACTGAGGGAAAGACAGAAGGATGCAAATGTGGCTTCTTAGCAAGTCGAACGACGTGCGTAAAGGAAGAAGAGCTCATCATCAATGTGTGAAAAACTGTTTAGTCATATCTTTGATTTGAAATAATATTTTTGGGGGATTAATGGCTATTGTATGGTTCTCTGACCAATGACAGTGAAAGACTATTTAGTTAAATCTCTGCTTTGAAATAATAGTTTTATTGGACTAATGGCTATCATATCATTCTCTGACCAATGACAACGTGAGACAACTTTAACTTAACCCCACTGCACTAAGAACCTTTTGGCTTTTTGAGCTCATTCGTCTTGGGTTACACTTCAACCCCACTCCACTGTTTATTTCACGTGCTCCATGGGTAAATGTTGGTGCTCACTTTTGCACTTGATGCTTAGAGCTCGTTGCGCCTTTTGCTGCCTAGTTTAGATACTTCTTCCAAATGGTTCGGAGAGTTTAGAGTCCCCGATTCTGAACCATTACCCTTTTCATGTCCCGTTGCTGACGCTGATCAAACTGATGCCCGCCTGATGAATGCTAATCACCGCTTGCTGATCCGTAAAAGGACAGGTATACCAATCTGTAAATGTCTTTGCTATTGATTTGTCTTTTGTTTCTAGGTACCAACTGCTGCCTTATGATAGAGCCATAGTTAGATGTTTTCCAAATCTATGTTGACTAAATCTTTTGCATGAAGCCCAAACATGCTGATGCTAATCTGTTAGAAAGATTTACCTCCATTCAACTAAACTGTTGATTGATGTTACTCAATTGCTGATTTCAAATATATGTTATTACTATTGCGCAATTACTCTTATTGTTGATTTGGCTTTAGAAGGACTAATTGCCAATGCATTAGTTAAGTTGAGACTCTTTAGAGGATTTGGTCAACTAGTGTTGTTCTTGTACTTATATCATGTGGTTTTGAGACTAATTTATGTGATACTAGCATTGTTAATATAGGAAAATATATTTTCTTACTGATACTAAAGGTGTGGTTATTCGTGGCAAAATGGGTCATGGTGTGTGAAAATGACTGACTGAAGAATTTTATTGATTGTTTTGATGATATAAATGATATGTACAGGCTTAGGGGTGTGGACATCTTAAAGGAGTCCAAAGGTCCATCGACCCTTTACACGTGTCCCCTTATCAATTTATAACAATAAACCAATAAGGTCAGATGCGCTCCTAAAGTCATCCAATCAAAAGGAATGGTAACAAAGCTATGGTCGAGGGGAGGCACAAACACAAAATGAGGAAGGAAAGCCATTGTATGAAAAGCAATCCCATCAGATTAATGATTATGCCAATTAATGCCAAGCAGAGGGCTGACTTAAAGTCCCCTGTAATCTCTGGTCTAGTCCACAGCAGGTCGTCAACAACAGAGAGACAAAACCTGTCTGTAGAAGATATCTAAAAATAACCACTGCAAAGTGGTAATGTAAGGAACCCTTTGTAACAAGACATGAGCTAAAGATAAAGAAATGGGAAGGAGAAGGACGAACTACATGGCGATCTCTAGGTAGGTGACTTTAGTCTAGGTGGGCACAGCCAATGCACAGACACAGAGTGGATCTTCGTAGCTTCCATCATCAAGTTCAGAATAAACTACTACAAGCCTGCAGGGATGCACAGGTCAGCATAGCTGCTTGTCATTGAACCATGCAGCTTTTGTGAGCTTGCAAGAGTTTGAGGACAGTGAGTATAGAGTTTGTGTCACGAAATGTCAGGATCTTCTCACATTTCACTTTGTCGTTGATCAACAAATTACCTATCTTTTATTTGCTGTATCACATAAATACACTTTTTTGAATATCACTGTGATGGAGAGTGGATTGTCAGTACACACTAAAGAGCATCTCATGGGACCTACAGCTTGTGTTAGAGTAAAATATAATAGCTATAAAACCATAATCTAACTAAATCTGAAAAGGAAACAATACTTCCAACCCAGTGGTCTCCAAACTTTTTAATGCTGCGCCCCCCAAGTTGAAAAATAAAAATCATTTGGCCCCTCCTCAGAATTTTTCCACATTTATTTGTGGATGCCAATGTTTAAATAGGTCTAGACCTATTTAAACATTGCAGTTAAGTACTGTTGCCTTTTTAAAAGGGCAATTACATGTTTTTGCTTAAAATAAAGGCCTTTTATCTGTATAATGCTTCTTTTGGCCAGAGTCTACCCCCCCCCCCCCCCCCGGGACCACTAGAGGCTCCCCTTGCCCCCCCCCCCCAGTTTAAAGACCTCTGTCAACCAAACACCACTTGCAAATCACTGGTTTTGTGGGGCCCCCACCTCAATCAAACACCCCCTCTCTCACACACGAAGGCTTACCACATCAACAGTTTTATACTGTCTTCCACTTGCAAAAGCATATGAAATATCACACATACACTCCCACCAAAGTATAAAGACATGCATACAATCCGACTTTTGCGCGCACACACACACACACACACACACACGCACACACTATGAGAAACAAATACAATGTTTAATTTGTAAAATAAATAAATAAACAAACTAAACTGCAAGGACCAAATGTTTTTAATTAGGAGTCCCTCGCCGGTAGAGCTCATATCTCTCTCATCCACTGCCCTTTATTTCCTGTCTCTTTACCTTACTCTGGGATGTTCTTTTTCATCCCTGATTTCTTCCTTTGTCGCGATTTTAATATCTTTCACTTAGTCCTTCTTTCTCTCTTTTCTGCCTTTCTTTCTCTTGCTCTGATGATCAACAATTCACCCTCAGCCTCCAGAAATGAGTGCCAACAACTGCGGGCACAAATTAAGCGCTGTATACAAACACACGTGCACACACAAACACAGTCTCTCACCCCCCCACACACAATGCACATACACAAATTGCATGCACGCACACACATGCTCCCACCATGCATACGCTGCGGTGCACTCTTTAGAGGCAAAAATAGAAAGCATTTAGGCAAACCCAATCATTGCACTGAAAAGTATATGCAATTAAAGCCTCAATCCTAGCCTTCTATCAAAGGGCCCGCTTAGGCTATCATCAACAGCCCTCGCTGTGAGTGCACAGACCGCACCGAAAGTGCTAGAGAGCTTCTACAAGAATAAAAAAACGAATTCAGCCCCCCTTCCGCTTGCACCTTACCCAAGGTCAATGGAAAAAAGGTTGGAATATTCATCAAACCAGGCAAGGTAACAGCATGCTTTAATCTCTGCATACAGGCGGCATTGTCAAGGTCTGGAACGTATGTTGCTACGCAGAAGGTCACCCACTGATTCTTGCTTTAAGCACTTGTTGCCACTGAACATTTCACATCATCTTTGCCGTTACTAGGAAATTATCTCACGACAGGCACTCCAACTTTTAACAGTTTCATGCTCGCAGCTGCACAGTGGATCCAACAGCAGAAGGAGTAAAGGCCTAGATAGAAAGCGCAATATCACTGCTTAATTGTTAAATGTAAGTGGTGTGAGCAAAAGGGGTAATCGCGCTGGAGGGTGTGGCGTACACTGCCATGGCTAACCCGCTATCCAGGAGGGCTATACAGCTGTTGAGCAAAAGGAGACTTCCTGTCAAGCGATCCACAGGAAAGAATTTCACCATGCCTCAGCAGGCCGCTGAGACAGAAGTGCATGGCTTCCAAAGATGCCCCAGTGATCCACGCCCTTCTCCGCATAATAGGGGGATTTCATGTCACATATTTCACGCTATCTGTCACTCTGTGATGGAGGTGCTGAGACAACAAAATATTGAGATATTGACTCATCAGTCATCAGCTATGCTCTTTGATGGAAAATCTTGCCCTTCTCACGGCTGCAACATTCTACTACGCCCATCAGGGCCACTCAGCATCAACCTAAATATAACCCAGCAGGGGTGGTTGGTTAACTGCTAGGTTTTCCTCTCTAAAGTCGCTCAAGGCTGTAGCTATCCCTAGTGAACCAAGTGCAGTATCTGTTCTGACCATAGGTTGTGAGGGGCCCACTGACCTCAATTAAGGCTGAATTTTACTAACCAATTCAGGGAAGTGCGGGGCATCCTCCGTTCTTGCAATAGGTCCTATGACACCGTCAGTACTGTACTGAAGTGACCTGAATCTGTCACAGCTAGCAGTCTAGGGATGAAAGGGCGTGTGTATCATGTTTGGAGCATTAAATAAAATAAGTGTCTAGACACTGTTTATTTCCCAGGTGAGGAACGTCCCATCATCGACAAGTGGGAGTCTCACCTGGAGCAAGAGCTAAGGAAGAACAGAACTTAAGAAAATACCACCATCCCATTCCACATTATTCAACGTGAGAGGTGGTTACTTTGGACACAGTATTGTTATGAGGCATTCTTTTTAGTATGGGTGGATTCCCCAGGTGCATACAATGGATTTGCTTGAGTAGGGCAGGAAGACAGAGGGCCAGATTTATGAAAAGTGGCACATCATGTTATGATGCGCCACTTTTCTTGCGCTCCATTGCACCCCCCTTAACGCCACCATGTGTACGCCGTATTTATGATATGGCGCACATTAGGGAACTAGAGTCAAAAATGCTGATGCTAGGTTGATGCTCTGCAGGATTAACACCAAAAATGTTTTACACTAATCCTGCAAAGTGAAAGGAGGCCCATTGAAAACAATAGGAGTGTCATTTTAACACCTGCCTTGGGCAGGCATTAAAAATGACGCTACAAATGGCACAGTGGAATCACATAGATTCCACTGAACCATTTTTCTGTGCCTCCTAATGCCGGAACTTCACCCTTGCATACATTATGGCTGTTGCAGGCATAATGTGGCGCAAGGGTTTACAAAGTGGAGCAATGCGTGCATTGCGCCACTTTGTAAATATGGCACACTGTTTTTGCCAACCTAACGCCATGTTGGCGGAAAAAAAAATTGTCGCTAATGTGGCGCAAGGAGCTCATAAATATGGACCATAGTGTCCAGTGATTTGCTGAAGTAAAGTGGGCAATAGAGTTCCTGTCCTTTCAAAATGGCGGCCCCCATGCAAAGTGTACAAGGAGGCCCTGTGCTTCTGGCATCTCCCTGACATGCAAAGGCATTAGGCTGAGAAGCATCCTGAATTGCCCAGGATCCTCTTGCATGAAAGAAGCGACTAAGTTGTATATTACACACCTGTTGGGTTTTTTAATGGAATTAATAAACTGATGACAATGTGTCTGTGTGAGAAAGTAGACTCTTTCTAGCCTTGTTACCCCCACTTTTGGCCTGTTTGTGAGTGTATGTCAGGGTGTTTTCACTGTCTCACTGGGATCCTGCTAGCCAGGGCCCAGTGCTCATAGTGAAGACCCTATGTTTTCAGGATGTTTGTTATGTGTCACTGGGACCCTGCTAGTCAGGACCCCAGTACTCATAAGTTTGTGACCTATAGGTATGTGTTCCCTGTGTGATGCCTAACTGTCTCACTGAGGGTCTGCTAACCAGAAGCTCAGTGGCTATGCTCTCTCTTTACAAATTGTCACTAACAGGCTAGTGACCAATTTTACCAATTTACATTGGCATACTGGAACACCCTTATAATTCCCTAGCATATAGTACTGAGGTACCCAGGGTATTGGGGTTCCAGGAGATCCCTATGGGCTGCAGCATGTCTTTTGCCACCCATAGGGAGCTCTGACAATTCTTACACAGGCCTGCCACTGCAGCCTGAGTGAAATAACGTCCACGTTATTTCACAGCCATTTTACACTGCACTTAAGTAACTTATAAGTCACCTATATGTCTAACCTTTACCTGGTAAAGGTTGGGTGCTAAGTTACTTAGTGTGTGGGCACCCTGGCACTAGCCAATGTGCCCCCACATTGTTCAGGGCCAATTCCCCGGACTTTGTGAGTGCGGGGACACCATTACACGCGTGCACTACATATAGGTCACTACCTATGTGTAGCTTCACAATGGTAACTCCGAATATGGCCATGTAACATGTCTAAGATCATGGAATTGCCCCCTCTATGCCATCCTGGCATTGTTGGCACAATCCCATGATCCCACGGGTCTCTAGCACAGACCCGGGTACTGCCAAACTGCCTTTTCAGGGGTTTCACTGCAGCTGCTGCTGCTGCCAACCCCTCAGACAGGTTTCTGCCCTCCTGGGGTCCAGCCAGGCTTGGCCCAGGAAGGCAGAACAAAGGACTTCCTCAGAGAGAGGGTGTTACACCCTCTCCCTTTGGAAAATGGTGTGAAGGCAGGGGAGGAGTAGCCTCCCCCAGCCTCTGGAAATGCTTTCATGGGCACACATGGTGCCCATTTCTGCATAAGCCAGTCTACACCGGTTCAGGGACCCCTCAGCCCTGCTATGGCGCGAAACTGGACAAAGGAAAGGGGAGTGACCACTCCCCTGACCTGCACCTCCCCTGGGAGGTGCCCAGAGCTCCTCCAGTGTGCTCCAGACCTCTGCCATCTTGGAAACAGAGGTGCTGCTGGCACACTGGACTACTCTGAGTGGCCAGGGCCAGCAGGTGACGTCAGAGACTCCTTCTGATAGGCTCCTTCAGGTGTTGCTAGCCTATCTTCTCTCCTAAGTAGCCAAACCCTCTCTTCTGGCTATTTAGGGTCTCTGCTTTGGGGATTTCCTTAGATAACGAATGCAAGAGCTCATCAGAGTTCCTCTGCATCTCTCTCTTCACCTTCTGCCAAGGAATCGACTGCTGACCACGCTGGAAGCCTGCAAAACTGCAACAAAGTAGCGAAGACGACTACTGCAACTCTGTAACGCTGATCCTGCCGCCTTCTCGACTGCTTTCCTGGTGGTGCATGCTGTGGGGGTAGTCTGCCTCCTCTCTGCACTAGAAGCTCCGAAGAAGTCTCCCGTGGATCGACGGAATCGTCCCCCTGCAACCACAGGCACCAAAGAACTGCATCACCGGTCCCCTGGGTCTCCTCTCAGCACGACGAGCGAAGTCCCTTGAATCCAGCAACTCTGTCCAAGTGACTCCCACAGTCCAGTGACTCTTCAGTCCAAGTTTGGTGGAGGTAAGTCCTTGCCTCCCCACACCAGACTGCATTGCTGGGAACCGCGTCTTTTGCAGCTACCCCGGCCTCTGTGCACTTCCGGCGGAAATCCTTAGTGCACAGCCAAGCCTGGGTCCACGGCACTCTAACCTGCATTGCACGACCTCCTGAGTTGTCCTCCGGCGACGTGGGACTCCTTTGTGTAACTTCGGGTGAGCACCGTTTCACTCCTCTTCGTAGTGCCTGTTCCGGCACTTCTGCGGGTGCTGCCTGCTTCTGAGAGGGCTCCTTGTCTTGCTGTGCGCCCCCTCTGTCCCCTGACGCAATTGGCGACATCCTGGTCCCTCCTGGGCCACAGCAGCATCCAAAAACCCTATCCGCACGACTTGCAGCTAGCAAGGCTTGTTTGTGGTCTTTCTCCAGGAAAACACTTCTGCACGACTCTCCACGGCGTGGGGCATCCATCCTCCAAAGGGGAAGTTTCTAGCCCTTGTCGTTCCTGCAGAATCCTCAGCTTCTACTGTCCAGTAGCAGCTTCTTTGCACCCACAGCTGGCATTTCCTGGGCATCTGCCCATCTCCGACTTGCTTGTGAGTTTTGGACTTGGTCCCCTTGTTCCACAGGTACCCTCGTTTGGAAATCCATCGTTGTTGCATTGCTGGTTTGTGTCTTTCCTGCAGAATTCCCCTATCAAGACTTCTGTGCTCTTTGGGGAACTTTAGTGCACTTTGCACTCACTTTTCAGGGTCTTGGGGTGGGCTATTTTTCTAACCCTCACTGTTTTCTTACAGTCCCAGCGACCCTCTACAAGGTCACATAGGTTTGGGGTCCATTCGTGGTTCACATTCCACTTTTGGAGTATATGGTTTGTGTTGCCCCTATCCCTATGTGTCCCCATTGCATCCTATTGTAACTATACATTGTTTGCACTGTTTTCTAATACTATACTGCATATTGTTGGTATTGTGTACATATATCTTGTGTATATTTGCTATCCTCATACTGAGGGTACTCACTGAGATACTTTTGGCATATTGTCATAAAAATAAAGTACCTTTATTTTTAGTATATCTGTGTATTGTGTTTTCTTATGATATTGTGAATATGACACTAGTGGTACTGTAGGAGCTTCACTCGTCTCCTAGTTCAGCCTAAGCTGCTCTGCTAAGCTACCATTATCTATCAGCCTAAGCTGCTAGACACCCTAAACACTAATAAGGGATACCTGGGCCTGGTGCAGGTTGTAAGTACCCCTTGGTACTCACTACAAGCCAGTCCAGCCTCCTACATTGGTTGTGCAGCGGTGGGATAAGTACTTTGTAACTACTTACCACTTTTGTCATTGTACTTTTCATAAGAGAAAAATATACAAAGCAAGTTCAGTGTATGTACACCTAACCAAAAAGTTTTGCATTTCTTTTCTCACTTCTTTTCTAAAGTGCTGAAAAGTACCTCTAACTTTCTAAAAAGTTCTTAAAAAGTTTTAAAAGTTTTTTTCTGTCTTTCTAAAAGTTCTGAAAAACTTTTTTCTCACTTTTTCTACCACTTAAACACTTTCTAAAATGTCTGGCACAGGCCAAACTGTTGATCTGTCCAAACTTGCTTATGATCACCTTAGCTGGAAAGGCGCAAGGAGTCTCTGCATAGAAAGAGGTTTAAGTGTAGGGAAGAATCCCCCTAGAGAACTGTTGGTGAATATGCTTGTTGAACAGGATAAGGCCAGAGCTGGCACTCCTGTTGAAAAGTTAGCTGATGGTTCCCACTCTGATTCTGGGACACCCCTAGCAAAAGATGTGGGAGGGAAACTTCCAAGCCTGCCCCCTAGCAAGCCACCTAGCATAGCTGGTACTGATGTAGAGTCACACCATACTGATAGTGTTGTCTCACATCACAGTAAGAGTATCCCTTCTCATCATAGTAGAAGTGCTGTTTCTGTTAGTCAAGCTATTAGGGTGCCATCTGTTAGGGCCAGGTCTCCTTCTGTTCAATCTCAGCATACTTCTGTCTCTAGACATGCCTCACCCACCCACCCTGATGACAGAGTGTTAGAAAGGGAACTCAATAGATTGAGAGTGGAACAAACCAGGCTGAAGCTCAAGAAGCAACAGCTGGATTTGGATAGGCAGTCCTTAGAGGTGGAAAGAGAAAGACAGAAATTGGGTTTAGAAACCCATGATGGCAGCAGCAGTATTCCCCATAGTCATCCTGCAAAAGAGCATGATTCCAGGAATCTGCACAAGATAGTTCCCCCTTATAAGGAGGGGGATGACATTAACAAGTGGTTTGCTGCACTTGAGAGGGCCTGTGTTGTACAGGATGTCCCTCAAAGGCAGTGGGCTGCTATCCTATGGCTATCATTTAGTGGAAA
Organism: Pleurodeles waltl; assembly: GCF_031143425.1. NCBI lineage: Eukaryota > Metazoa > Chordata > Amphibia > Caudata > Salamandridae > Pleurodeles > Pleurodeles waltl. Next base: position 971,403,549 of record NC_090444.1, read on the forward strand.
GGGTAGGGATAGGCTCCTTACTGTGAAAGAAAGTGATGCCAATAATTTTGCAGTTCTTAAGAATACACTCCTAGATGGTTATGGCTTAACCACTGAACAGTACAGGATGAAGTTCAGAGAAACCAAAAAGGAGTCTTCACAAGACTGGGTAGACTTTGTTGACCATTCAGTGAAGGCCTTGGAGGGGTGGTTACATGGCAGTAAAGTGACTGACTATGGGGGGGCGTGGCTTCGGGCGTCAAGATGGCGGTCGCACTCTGAGAGTGCTCTGGACCCCTCCGTCATCCGCCCGTAGTTAGAGTGGCCTGACCGAGTTGAGGACGTCGTCTTGACGATCCTTGCGACCCCTGGACCCCTGGGAGTCTCCGGCGGCGAGTAACTTCATGGGAGCGGCCCCGTTCCCGAGCCGCGCCCGATCCGTCCGATCCGTCCCTGGAAACAAAATGGCGGCCGGGGCTGATTTCCGCGGCTGAGTCGGGGCCGAACCGACGATCCCGCCCGGTGCGGTCGAGCTGGAGCGGAGGTGTGGCGGGGTGAGGAAAGAACCCTGGAGGGAGCTGAGGCTGCGCTCCAAACGTGGTCCCCGCGGCATGCAGGAGCAGCGCTGCTGCATCTAGGGGGAGAGAGCGCTGTGTGGGTGGCGCTGCGGCCGTGCGCCGGCTCGAGGGCATCGGCCGAGGAGAGCTGAGAGGCTGCGCTGCACCCAGGGGAGACCCTGCGGGCCGGGGCTGGAGCGGCGGAGGGGCGTTTGCGGAGAAGGACTTCCTGGTGTCGTGAGTGATGACAGAGGTTTGCTGAGGGTCCGCGGAATGTGGCGGAGACACCGGGATGGGACGAGGCCTCTCTGAGGATACTGACACGTCCGAATAATCAAAATTGAACGGAAAGACTTGGGGCCACCCTCTCCGGGTTCCCGTTCTGCCGCGCCGAGAAACACACCGTGATCCGGCCCAACGAAGGGCATAGGCCTTGAGTGACTTCATGGCGCCGCGGGTGCAGCGTGATCAGCCCTGGGGCCGGTCGAGGCCCTACTGAAGGTAACGGCACGAAGTGACAACAGGGTGGGGGAGGGGAGAGGAGTTAGGGAAGAGGATGCCCTACCCCCCCCTTACCATTTAATACCTAATGGCGGTTAGCGGCTGGGTCGGGATGGAGCCGGACCCATCGTGGAGCCACCGGATGCCAAAGGTGGAGAAGACCACAACTTGGGCCTGAACACCTCTCCCCACGCCCTCTTTATAACTGTGGTAACTACAAACGCGCAGGGGACCTAGGCTGGACTTGAAAGACCGCAAGAAGTGAGCTACCTGACTCCTGTTTCCGATATTGCGATGGGGAGAGACAAGGCGAACAAACAACCCCCACCCTCCCAGCAAAAGATTGACCAGTTCACGACGCCGGCGGGCCAGCGAGGAGAGGGAGACACAGCCAGCGGAGGCCCCGCACCAGACGGAGTGAGTGCCATCCTTCAAGCCATTCAATCATCACAGTCTGCGGTAGAGACTAAGATCGGGGAAGTGCGAGAAGACGTGGGTCTTGTCCGACAGGACCTCAGAAACGCAGTGAATCGGATCACTGAGGTTGAAACTAGAGTCTCCCAGACTGAAAACGACCTTGCCGACCTCAGAAGTAAAGTGGCCCAGCTGCAGACCCGAACCGGCGAGCTTCACCGCCGTGCGGAAGATGCAGAAAACCGGTCAAGACGCAATAACCTGCGTTTCATCGGACTCCCAGAGGGCATAGAAGATGGTGGTGCATCTGAGTTCCTAGAGAAGTGGATTAAAACCTGGATGCCAGAGCAGTCCCTTTCGCCCTGGTTCGCGATCGAAAGAGCACACAGGGCATTGGCTCCGCGCCCCCCTCCAGGCGGCCCAAAACGTCCAATGATTGCGCACTTCTTCAACTTCAAGGATAGAGACAATATCCTTAAAGAGGCTAGGAGGTTGGAAGATCTTCAATGGGAGAACCATAAAATCCTAATCTTTCCAGACTATACCCGTGAGGTCCAGACCCGCCGCCGGTCGTACGAACACGTTAAGCAGAAACTTAGAGCGATGCAACTTTCATACATGCTCCTCTTCCCCGCGCGGCTCAAGGTCCTCCTGGCCGGGCGAGCGCATTTTTTTGAAACACCTGAAGAGGCTTGGGACTGGCTGACGGAGGAGGGTGTCGGAGCCCGAGGGGGGCCCTCGGGACACTCGGAGAGGGCCCCTCGGGTTGGTCCCCTCGCCCCGGGGGGTCCCCGGAGGAGCCGGAGGCGCACCAGATCCCGGAGAGGGAGACCGAAAGACACAAACACCTTGGAAAATAATGAGGAAATCCGAGACTTTGGCTCACAAACAGAGGGGGAACCCGCGGAACCCTCGGGGCCTCAGACCCCAAACCAAACAATAGATGACAACAACTTGAGCCAGTCCCCGGCCCTTGGTTAATATGACGCATTTGACACCCACTGATGGGAGTCCAAAAGACTTGGGATGTCAGACTTACCTATGCAGACCTTACAAGGGTCACTATAGAAGGCGCCAAGCCTCCCTAATATATGACACCCGAGACTTGGCAGGCTTTCTCTAATTGTAATTGATCCGACTATATGGAGGGGTCCACCACTCCACCCCAAGGACAGTCCTGCTGGCTGTCTGGTTTTGGTTGGGTATTTGGGCGACAGATGCTTCCGGGGTGGGAGTATGGGGAGGGGGGTGGTTGGGGGGTGGGGTTTTTGAAGTTAGTTTAGATAGGAATAGGAATAAGTTGGTTAGGTCTCTTATTATTTCTTTGTTATGTTTGGAATGGTCGCCCCTGGGTCCACAGCCTGACACTCAGCCCTATGTAACACCTACGCAACTCATGCCTGGCACTCACTAACCCAGGTCCTTTCCTGGAACGTAAATGGCCTGTTGGACAAGATCAAGAGGTCAGCAGTATTTAACACTCTCCGCAGGTACTCCCCCTCAGTGGTCCTCTTGCAGGAAACTCACCTCCTTGGGACTAGGTGCCCCATGCTCATGCGGGGAGGATATGACAGAGTATACCACGCGGGCTTCTCCAGGGGCTCTAGAGGGGTAGCCATTTTACTTCATCGCTCTCTGCCTGTGGTGATCACAGCCACGCAGGTCGACCCACAGGGCAGATTTGTTGTGGCCACGGGGACTCTTCATGGAACACCGATAAACTTTATATCTGCATATGCCCCCCCGACGAGACTTGATGCCTTCTTGCACTCACTCCGCCGAGTGGTTGTGGGACTGCCCCAGGGGACCACCCTGTTGGGAGGGGACTTCAACGCGGTTCTTGATCCCGATTTGGATGTATCCGGCGAGATCACGGCCAGTAGATTAGCCAGGGCTTCGGCTCTGACTGGCTGGACCGAGAGCCTTGGCCTTTGCGAGGTATGGAGAACCTGGCACCCTAGGGATCGTCGGTACACCCACACGTCGGCCGCCCACCAGACGCAATCCAGAATAGATCTGGTATTCATGTCCGCTCTGGACCTCTCAAGCGTCACAGGGACAGAGATACTTCCCCGGGGAGTTTCAGACCACGCACCGGTGCGGGTCCGCCTAGGTGGAGCAGATCCCTTCAGACGCCCGGTATGGCGCCTAAACGCATGGTACCTTCAAGACAAAGACTACACCCAGGAGATCAGAAATCAACTAACCCAATATTTTGATCTGAACCTGGGGTCGGTCCGGTCCCCGGGAACATTATGGGCCGCCTGTAACGCTACCCTTAGAGGGCATGCCAAGCACCTTCTCCGCACCCGTGAGCGAGACAGGAACTCCCAGATCTCTGACCTGGAGGCTAGGGCCCTGAGACTGGAACGCCAACAAACGACCTCTTCGTCTGCCACTGCCCTGAGGCAGCTGACTATGGTCAGAGAAGAAATTAAACACATAATGCTAGACTCGGCTAGGTGCATGTGGAGAGCTTCGGTAGCCCGTATATATGGCTGGGGGGATAAAAATGGGAAGCTCCTGCACTGGCTGGCGGCTCGCCCTCTGGCCGGCAGGGTTATACCTGAGATTTTAGATCCCTCGGGCTCCCTCTCCAGGACACCTGCTGAAATTGCACAGAGCTTTGCCTCGTACTATGCCCGCCTCTATGCAATGCACCCCCGCCCTGCCATTGAGAAAGAGACCCCTCTTTTGAATGACGTCACTCTCCCCAGGATCTCCCTGGAGGCAAGAGATAGACTGGATGAAACTATTAGCCTCGCAGAGATAACCAGTGCAATTTCCGGCTTGGCATCGGGCAAAACTCCAGGCCCTGACGGACTCCCGGCAGAGCTATATAACAAATGCAGTGATATACTGGGTCCCCACTTACTCAATATGTATGGAGAAGCCGAGAAACTAGGCCGATTCCCCACCGAGATTGACCAAGCTACGATAGTTGTGATACCAAAAACCCAACCCCCATCGCGGCATTGTTCGGCATACCGACCCATCTCACTTCTGAATATTGAGATCAAAGTGCTTTCCTTGACCCTGGCCTCTAGATTGAAAGAGATAATGCCCACACTAGTACACCCTGATCAATGTGGCTTTATGCCCACTCGTAGCACCAGGCACTGCATTAGGCGGCTGCATGTGGCTCTGGCACATCGCAGGACTCTGTCACACATACCCTTGGCATTACTCTTACTGGACTTTGAAAAAGCCTTTGATACAGTGGATTGGTCCTACCTTGAATTGGTCCTGCAGAAAAATGGACTCGGCCCCAAATTCCGAGGCCTAGTGAGACTCCTGTATTCCAAACCGACAGCTCGAGTCCGGGTGAATGGAGTGGTCTCTGACCTGTTCCCTATTGGCCGCGGAACCCGGCAGGGTTGCCCACTATCCCCATTGCTCTTCGCATTAATGATAGAGCCTCTTGCGATACTGCTGCGAGGAGATCCCCTGATCGAAGGTTGGTCTTGGCCCGCTTGCGCAGAGGACCGTGTGGCGCTATACGCAGATGATGTCCTCCTATATCTCTCCAACCCGGCTAAAAGTGGCCCCCGCGTGCTAGAGATTCTGAGCCTTTTCGCAGAAGCCTCGGGGTTGACCCTGAATCCCGCCAAGTCCCTGTTGGTCCCCCTACACCGCTCCGGAGACTGTGTGGACTGGCAGCGGAATATTCCAGTGCGAAGAAACAGCTTTAAATACCTGGGAATATTTATTTCACTTCTCCCTGAGTTGACATGGGAACTTAATGTTACACCGTTAACCAGGAAAATTAGAAGCGATCTCCTACACTGGAGGACACTCCCTCTTAACCTGCTTGGTAGAATAGCGCTCTACAAGATGATGATCCTCCCTAGGCTCCTCTATCTCCTGCAAAATTTTCCCCATCCCATTCCTAGGAAATGGTTTGGGGAAATGGACTCATTGGCACGCCAATTTATATGGAACGGAGCCCGCTCACGGTTAGCACTCAAAACCTGCCAGAGAGATGTGTATGATGGAGGTTTGGGCATGTCTAATATCCATTTCTACCACCTCGCGTCACAAATACTTGTAATTAATGACTGGATGGGGGGTGGGTGGACAGATCCGGCATACCGACTGGAGCTCCAAACGATGGGATACTCACGGATTTGGGACACCCTTTATGGAGGTCCGATCTCTCGAGACATCCCGGACGTGACCAAGGTGGTTCTGCAGGGATGGCGGACGGCTCAAAAATCGACAGGGTGGTGGGGCCGTCTTACCCAACAGACCCCATTGTGGCAGGGGAGGCAATTGGTGGAGGTGGCGGGCCTGGAGGGGTTTCAGAATTGGGATAACATTGGCATCTCCACACTAGGCGATGTCTGGAATGGGTCACACATACAATCCTTCGAAGATCTCCAGAAAAACTTTTCATTAAATAAGACACAGTTCCACAGATACCTCCAGCTCCGACATGCCTTATCAGTACATATCCGAGTGGGAGAAACCATACCCGAGTGCAGCCCCATGGAGGCCAAGGCACTGATGGGGAGCTTGGGCAAGGGGGGTGTTTCCCAGATATATCGCACCCTGGTCTCCGGCACCTCGGGTTCCCTGGGGGTGCTTCGCCAGAGATGGGAGGGGTGGGTGGGCCCCATGGAAGAGGTGGAATGGAGTGAGGCGCTAATGGCCCCGCGTGCCCTGGCGATTGCTACCCGTCTTAGACTGATACAAACGTATTTTTTGCACACAGCATACCTCACACCCGACAAACTACACAGAGCGGGCCTCCGCCCCACTGCGGAGTGTCCCCGCTGCAGAAATCCCACAGCCGACTTCTTTCACATGGTATGGACCTGCCCGGCCATGGTAGCCTATTGGGGAGCTGTCTTGGGGGAGGTTTCTGAGGTGTTGCAGGAGAATATAGAAAGAGAGCCTTTGCCCCTCCTTCTTGGGAGCATGGGTGACACCGAACTAAGGAGACAGGATCGAATCTTCCTCGGGGTGGCGTGCTTAGTGGCTAAGAGGGATATAGTGGCAAACTGGAAGGCCAAGAGTGCCCCATCACTGGCTAAATGGAGACGGGGAGTGGATTGGTGCGCACAGAGTGAAAAACTTGTATATGAGGCTAGAGGATGTCCGGATAAATACAATAGGATATGGGGGAAATGGGAGACCGCAATAGGCACCTGAACAATATGTCATCTCTAATATTAGTGCTGTCTGGGATCGCAGGTTCGACCAATGTTGGGTGCCCGTTGGCATCGTGTTTTGATGTTTGTATCATGGTTTTCTTTCTTTTGCAAAAATCAATAAAAGTTCTTTATAAAAAAAAAATAAAAAAAAAAAGTGACTGACTATGAAAGCCTCTGTAACATAATCCTGAGAGAGCATATACTTAATAATTGTGTGTCTGATTTGTTGCACCAGTATCTAGTGGACTCAGATCTGACCTCTCCCCAAGAATTGGGAAAGAAGGCAGACAAATGGGTCAGAACAAGAGTGAACAGAAAAGTTCATACAGGTGGTGACAAGGATGGCAAGAAGAAAGATGGTGAAAAATCTCAAGATAAGCATGGGGATAAAGGTAAAACCAAAGATCCCACTTCAAATCTTAAACACTCTTCAGAGGGTGGGGATAAAACAAATTCTTCCTCTTCTTCTCAACCTGCACACATTAAAAAGCCTTGGTGCTTTGTGTGTAAAAACAGAGGCCATAGGCCAGGGGATAAGTCCTGTCCAGGTAAACCCCCTGAGCCTACCACCACTAATACATCAAGCTCTAGTGCCCCTAGCAGTAGTGGTACTAGTGGTGGGACTGCTGGCAACAGTCAAGCAAAGGGCGTAGTTGGGTTCACTTATGGGTCCATCAAAGAAACTGGGGTAGTCAGTCCTAAGACAGTTTCTGTCACACCTAGTGGCATTGGCCTTGCCACACTGGCTGCTTGTCCCCTTAAAATGGATAAGTACAGGCAGACAGTTTCAATAAATGGTGTTGAGGCCTTGGCCTACAGGGACACAGGTGCCAGTATCACTTTGGTGACTGAAAACCTAGTGGCTCCTGAACAACACATCATTGGACAACAGTATAAAATTATTGATGTCCATAACTTCACTAAGTTTCTTCCCTTAGCTATAATTCAGTTTAGTTGGGGTGGAGTTACTGGCCCTAAGCAGGTGGTGGTATCACCTAGCTTACCTGTAGACTGTCTCTTAGGTAATGACCTAGAGGCCTCAGGTTGGGCTGATGTAGAGTTTTATGCCCATGCAGCCATGCTGGGCATCCCAGAGGAATTGTTCCCTCTCATTTCTACTGAAATGAAAAAGCAAAGGAGAGAAGGCCTGAAAACTCAGGATCCCTCTCCAACAACAGGTAAAAAGGGTATCACAGTATCCCCTAACCACCCTGCCAATCAGGATATAATTCCTGTGGTAGGAGAAACCTCTCCTGGGGTGGCACCTGTTCCAAGGGAATCATCAGCTGGCAAAGCTGTACTCCCTGAGGTAGAAGTACCTCTCTGTGGGATAACTAACATTGGTGACAAAAAGAGCACCATTTTGGTTAACATGGAGCACCGCTCCAACCCTCCCAGAGAAACTTTAGTGCAGAAACCCTGCACTGCCTCACAACACTTAGGACAGCATCCCTGCCCTAGTGTGGAGCTCATAGGACAGCATCCCTGCCCTGCTCCAACTCAAGAGAAACAGCATCCCTGTTCTCTCTTCCAGCCATATGGACAAAGTTTTTGCCCAGCTATGGCTTTTCTGAGACAGCATCCCTAGCTGGCATTTTCATCACTACAAATAGGTTCAGTGGACAATTCCCACTGCTCTAAACTAAAACTTACTGATAGATACTCTGAAAATACATCTTCACATTGTTGCTTAGCTAAAAAACTTCAAACAGGATGGTTTACATCCCCACAGGGAAGTAACCATATAGTGGATGATAAAGGGAGTAACCAGTCTATTGCAGAGCTACTCTCTACTTATCACCACTTAGACAATAAAGTCTCAACTGGCCAAGGTTAGCCTTATTGTCCTTCGTTTGGGGGGGGGGGAGTTGTGTGAGAAAGTAGCCTCTTTCTAGCCTTGTTACCCCCACTTTTGGCCTGTTTGTGAGTGTATGTCAGGGTGTTTTCACTGTCTCACTGGGATCCTGCTAGCCAGGGCCCAGTGCTCATAGTGAAGACCCTATGTTTTCAGGATGTTTGTTATGTGTCACTGGGACCCTGCTAGTCAGGACCCCAGTGCTCATAAGTTTGTGACCTATAGGTATGTGTTCCCTGTGTGATGCCTAACTGTCTCACTGAGGCTCTGCTAACCAGAACCTCAGTGGTTATGCTCTCCCTTTACAAATTGTCACTAACAGGCTAGTGACCAATTTTACCAATTTACATTGGCATACTGGAACACCCTTATAATTCCCTAGTATATGGTACTGAGGTACCCAGGGTATTGGGGTTCCAGGAGATCCCTATGGGCTGCAGCAAGTCTTTTGCCACCCATAGGGAGCTCTGACAATTCTTACACAGGCCTGCCACTGCAGCCTGAGTGAAATAACGTCCACGTTATTTCACAGCCATTTTACACTGCACTTAAGTAACTTATAAGTCACCTATATGTCTAACCTTTACCTGGTAAAGGTTGGGTGCTAAGTTACTTAGTGTGTGGGCACCCTGGCACTAGCCAAGGTGCCCCCACATTATTCAGGGCCAATTCCCCAGACTTTGTGAGTGCGGGGACACCATTACACGCGTGCACTACATATAGGTCACTACCTATGTGTAGCTTCACAATGGTAACTCCGAATATGGCCATGTAACATGTCTAAGATCATGGAATTGCCCCCTCTATGCCATCCTGGCATTGTTGGCACAATCCCATGATCCCACGGGTCTCTAGCACAGACCCGGGTACTGCCAAACTGCCTTTTCAGGGGTTTCACTGCAGCTGCTGCTGCTGCCAACCCCCCAGGAGGTTTCTGCCCTCCTGGGGTCCAGCCAGGCTTGGCCCAGGAAGGCAGAACAAAGGACTTCCTCAGAGAGAGGGTGTTACACCCTCTCCCTTTGGAAAATGGTGTGAAGGCAGGGGAGGAGTAGCCTTCCCCAGCCTCTGGAAATGCTTTCATGGGCACACATGGTGCCCATTTCTGCATAAGCCACTCTACACCGGTTCAGGGACCCCTCAGCCCTGCTCTGCCGCGAAACTGGACAAAGGAAAGGGGACTGACCACTCCCCTGACCTGCACCTCCCCTGGGAGGTGCCCAGAGCTCCTCCAGTGTGCTCCAGACCTCTGCCATCTTGGAAACAGAGGTGCTGCTGGCACACTGGACTTCTCTGAGTGGCCAGGGCCAGCAGGTGACGTCAGAGACTCCTTCTGATAGGCTCCTTCAGGTGTTGCTAGCCTATCTTCTCCCCTAAGTAGCCAAACCCTCTCTTCTGGCTATTTAGGGTCTCTGCTTTGGGGATTTCCTTAGATAACGAATGCAAGAGCTCATCAGAGTTCCTCTGCATCTCTCTCTTCACCTTCTGCCAAGGAATCGACTGCTGACCGCGCTGGAAGCCTGCAAAACTGCAACAAAGTAGCGAAGACGACTACTGCAACTCTGTAACGCTGATCCTGCCGCCTTCTCGACTGCTTTCCTGGTGGTGCATGCTGTGGGGTTAGTCTGCCTCCTCTCTGCACTAGAAGCTCCGAAGAAATCTCCCGTGGGTCGACGGAATCGTCCCCCTGCAACCGCAGGCACCAAAGAACTGCATCACCGGTCCTCTGGGTCTCCTCTCAGCACGACGAGCGAGGTCCCTTGAATCCAGCAACTCTGTCCAAGTGACTCCCACAGTCCAGTGACTCTTCAGTCCAAGTTTGGTGGAGGTAAGTCCTTGCCTCCCCACACCAGACTGCATTGCTGGGAACCGCGTCTTTTGCAGCTACTCCGGCCTCTGTGCACTTCCGGCGGAAATCCTTTGTGCACAGCCAAGCCTGGGTCCACGGCACTCTAACCTGCATTGCACGACCTCCTGAGTTGTCCTCCGGCGACGTGGGACTCCTTTGTGTAACTTCGGGTGAGCACCGTTTCACTCCTCTTCGTAGTGCCTGTTCCGGCACTTCTGCGGGTGCTGCCTGCTTCTGAGAGGGCTCCTTGTCTTGCTGGATGCCCCCTCTGTCCCCTGACGCAATTGGCGACATCCTGGTCCCTCCTGGGCCACAGCAGCATCCAAAAATCCTAACAACACGACTTGCAGCTAGCAAGGCTTGTTTGCGGTCTTTCTCCAGGAAAACCCTTCTGCACGACTCTCCACGGTGTGCGGCATCCATCCTCCAAAGAGGAAGTTTCTAGCCCTTGTCGTTCCTGCAGAATCCTCAGCTTCTACTGTCCAGTAGCAGCTTCTTCGCACCCACAGCTGGCATTTCCTGGGCATCTGCCCATCTCCGACTTGCTTGTGAGTTTTGGACTTGGTCCCCTTGTTCCACAGGTACCCTCGTTTGGAAATCCATCGTTGTTGCATTGCTGGTTTGTGTCTTTCCTGCAGAATTCCCCTATCACGACTTCTGTGCTCTTTGGGGAACTTTAGTGCACTTTGCACTCACTTTTCAGGGTCTTGGGGTGGGCTATTTTTCTAACCCTCACTGTTTTCTTACAGTCCCAGCGACCCTCTACAAGGTCACATAGGTTTGGGGTCCATTCGTGGTTCGCATTCCACTTTTGGAGTATATGGTTTGTGTTGCCCCTATCCCTATGTGTCCCCATTGCATCCTATTGTAACTATACATTGTTTGCACTGTTTTCTAATTCTATACTGCATATTTTTGGTATTGTGTACATATATCTTGTGTATATTTGCTATCCTCATACTGAGGGTACTCACTGAGATACTTTTGGCATATTGTCATAAACATAAAGTACCTTTATTTTTAGTATATCTGTGTATTGTGTTTTCTTATGATATTGTGCATATGACACTAGTGGTACTGTAGGAGCTTCACTCCTCTCCTAGTTCAGCCTAAGCTGCTCTGCTAAGCTACCATTATCTATCAGCCTAAGCTGCTAGACACCCTATACACTAATAAGGGATACCTGGGCCTGGTGCAAGGTGTAAGTACCCCTTGGTACTCAATACAAGCCAGTCCAGCCTCCTACAGTCTGCGCTGGGCAATGGCATTGCACTTTTTAATAGTCTAAGTATTACAAGATATTTCCAATAAATAGTTGATATCAAACAGAATATGCATTCACACAAAACGCTGCAGTAATTAAACCGTCTTTAAAATAAAAATACAATAAAAAATGCCACCAATAAAAAAAAGCTATTTCGTGTGACTATTTTATGAGCACTTATGAGCGTAAGTGTACAAAAATGCATGTTGCAGTGTCTGGGCACAAACACAAAAAATCCTATAAAAAACACTCTAGTTCCGGACAAATGTAATTACTTTGGTTTGGCAGTTCAGAGCTTCGAGGAGCGTGTGAGGTACCAAGTCCTGCCAAGAAGGGATGAAATCAGAATTTCCGGAATGAATTGGATTGTGCTTCTGAAGATTAGAGGCAGAGCTCATAGAAGAGTTGTTCTTAAACGGGAAGTCAAATTCCAATTGTTGACTTTTGAGTGCCATGAGGGATTGGCAGGCCTACGTACAAAAAAGACATACATTTGCCCAGAAGCCTATACGAACATTTACACCACCATTACTATCAAATAATGTGGGTTGGAAACATAGCTAGGATTAAGCATTATTACACATTTTCCAACATTTCTTGTTCAGTTTACACTACTCCTTAGTAACAGAAAAATGCTGCTGCTCAATGTTCCTCAAAATGTTTTCCCAAAACAGGCCGTGCACCCGCCTGAAGCACGCAGACTATGAGGACAACGTAAGCACATGTGGAGTAAACCTAGGAATAGTGTGCAGGGAAAAGGTACACATGTTTGGCCCTTCCCAGCAACCATGATTTTTTAAAGTGATTTTTTTTATTTTTTTTATTCCTATTCAACATTATCTACCTGTAGGTTAATAAGAACATTTACGAAGCATTGCCCAAGTTTCAAAGATGCAGAAGAAACGGCCTGGAAACAATGAAGACAACACAAGATTGAGAACATTTGTGCTCGCGTTGCCATACCACCCCTAAACACCCACTCTGTGTAGTCAGCCCATGCACACTGAACTATACCCCTCCCTGCCACCGTCCCGTCTAGTGCACTACAAGGGTTGCTGTCAGAACCAGGGGCGAGAGTCCTATACACATAAAAAAGAACTGGAGCCTAATCCCCATGCCCAATAGCTCGAGCTGTATGCAAGTTACTAACCTTCAGTAACCATAAACCACAATGTTAAAAAGGAAGGCAAACAAAAGGCTACCAACCCCGCCATTTACCCCTCCACCTAACAGGAAAATTATCCTACTTTAGGGAAAGTACACACTCCGTACTAAAATACTACAAACCTCCAAAAACCCAGGCCCACCACAGGTTGGCTTGGAAGAAAACTGCCAGTGGTTACTGGGTTCGGAAGTGACAGGACCTAAATTGGCCAAGTGATCCAGGCCAAGCATTCAGGTACTGCATAAGTCTGCTGCCAGGCTGGGGCCTCAACGCCCTGCCCCTTAATCAGATACCCTCCTCTCATTCTTGCTGTTCATAGTTCACAATCCAAAGGCCATAACTCCATGTGAGCACAAAAACATGTTCATGTGTAACTTTTGCTTTCAATGTATAAAAGAAGCTAACTGAGCATACGTAGGAAACTTGGCTTGCCTCCTACTTGGCATAAGGTAAACCCTGCTATTGCCTATGGAATGGCTGGGTAATCTGAATTATGTCATGTGCAGAGTAATTCCTTTTTATTGGATGTCTATAGCGCTTTACGCCAGAGCATGGTACAACAAATTAATGAGATGATATAATCTATTTATGAAATGATTCTAAAATAAAAGAAAAAGAACAACAGACAGAAATGAAAGATCTGCATAAAACGCAAGATAAAATACACAGAATGAGCATGGAGTGAAATATGCCTAAAAAAATCATATTTCTGATTCTCAATCGACTTCAACTAGAGAGGAGAGAATGTTAGCCAAAAACAGTAGCCCACGGAGTGGTAATTTCTATGGCCTGCTTAGATGTGTAATTTTCTCAAGTTTATCAGCAACTTACACCATATCTACCTACAGAAGTAAAATTACTCTGAATACTAGGTCTGCTTTTTGTGATGACTATCTGAAAATCGTCAAGAACATACTTAAACCTCTTTGTAGGTCGAGGATTGAGCAAAGAACTGCAGTTAAATAAAGGGACACAATGAAATTACAGAAATAAAGATAGATGACAACTGAATGTATGGGAAATCGATGAAGGACATACGTTCAAGGACTAAAGTTAAACAACTCAAATCTGAATAATGTCCTGTTTGAATACTAATTATGATGTCACTCTAACTGGTATTGCAAAACGAACGTAAGTAGCAAGTTTAAATTGTATTTTCGATATTTACAAAGATGGAGGCATATTTACCTAGTGCCAGAACTGCTTCTCTAATCATGGGTAGTGTACTTGTTTCTATCGGTCCTCTAGCCTTCCATTTCTGCTATCAGTTTTGATTTTTTAAGAGCAACATCTGGCTTTATTTCTGACATGGATGAATACTCAAGGAGGTAAACAAGCCCCACACCACTCGGACAAGGCCACAACTAACAACGAACCCAATCACTTAACCAATAATGAAGGAATGCAAGGGTACAACAGTGCTAAAATGCAGTGTTCTGCCTACAGCTCTTAAGTCAATTGTTGTAGACAGTCCTGTCCTTTATTTGGACTGTGGTAACAATTTGCAGGTCTCGCCCTTACAATTACAGCTTTGCCCTATGCCCCTGTTGACGTCCTTACTCTCCCTTGGTATGTGGAAGTGATGAGGTCCTGGTAGAGGTATTCTTAACCTGTTGAGTGGGAAGAGAATAATGTACTCGGCTACGGTAACTCTTGATGTGCAGGCTACATCTGTTACGCGGACTCCATGTAGATCTTGTCTGTACTCCTGCTACTGTATTTTTGATTAAAGGGGCATGTTCCTCGCCCCCTACTGTTGGGATTGTCTACGAACGAAAAATACAAAGAAATATATATATATAAAAGAAAAAATACAGCTGTGGTATCCTGGAAGGAATGTGAAATCCTGAGCGTGGAAGTGTGTAGAGGCATAAGTAATTAGCGAAAATGCAAAATGTGTCCCCACATCCATTTTTCTTGTCTTCTCCTGGAGAAACGGTTATTAGATGGGAAAATTGGAAAAGTGTATTTTTGAGGTATATAAGAGCATGGGAAACTAACATTAATGCTGAATGAAAATCCTCATTATTACTGCATTATTTAGGAGCAGAAAGTCAGGAGGTATATGATCATTTGCTGGACTTATTTGGCATAGAGTGTGAAGGGTTGAATGAATTTGAGATCTGTGTTTAGAAACTGGATTTTCCGTTTTTTACCAAAAGTGTCCTCCATCCTTGAGCATTTTCATTTTGGTAAACGTATGCAAGAAAAAGAGAAAACTGTAGAAGAGTGCACTTCCACTTGCAAATTTGAACTCTCTTTAGACAAACGTCTGCACAATCAATGTATGTTGGGTTGCAATAATGACAAAGTCAGGGGGGAGTTGTGGACATGTGGACATGGGATGATCCCTCCCTTGTGGAAGTGGCTAATCTATCCAAAAGATTACAACATACATTGGTGTGTGTAGAAGAAATAAATAAACATGTTCAGGCAAGTGTACAGAAATGGTAGCTGTGATTAATAAAAAACGAAAGGGAGGGTAACAAAAGAAAGGGTTTGAGCAAACTAAAAACAAACAATTTAAAGGAAAACGTTTTAGATATGGGACTGTAGGACATATGGCTAACGCTAAAAAGCATGGAAAATAACATGTAAAAAATACTTAAAGAAGGGACATATGAGCAAGTGCTGTAGAAGCCTCGTGTACACGGTTCAAGGACCAGGTGTTTTTTGATCATAAACTCAATACATGGGAATGCGTTCAAGCAGATCAGTGACGTGATGCTTGAGTTAGATGAAAGCAAGAGGTGCTTTCAGTAAAATTGACTAACAGATACTGTAAAGGTACTTCTCTCTCCGTTAGTCCTGATGAGGCCCGTAGTTAAGGGGGCCGAAATGCGTCGACCGGGTGTATGTTAAACAGAGGTTGCGAGGAAATTACATATACCCCATGAGGATTGTTTTGAACACATCTTTCTCTAAATAGGGATGAAAGTAAAGAGGACATAAAGATGTGCTAGATGATGCAACCATCTCTCTGCTGTGGATTGATGGTAAAAATATTGGGGTCAACCACACTGCTTGAAATGAGAGGAGTGAAGGACTATACATTTCATGGAATTCATGATATGTTTGTTTGTAACTTGATTTGTGTGTATATTTTTTGTTTTATTTAATTTAGAGGTTATTCTTATCTTTGAGTAAAATGCAATGAATTAATAGCATGCAATTAAATCACAGGTTCAATGATTGATTTACAGTTTCATTTTTTAGGATTAAGATTTGTATTGCTTCCTACTATTTCACTTTTGTGAATTTGAGTAGAAGGAACAATGGTCAAGGGAAGGTGAATGAGATAACAGGAGAGGTTAATGAAATAGAGGAGTGTGAGGAAGGTGAAGAAGTAACCTTGCAAATTAGTATCAAAGGGGAGAAGGGGGAGAAGGACCTCATGACTTTGGAAGTGTGGAGGGTCAGAAGGTTAGGATGTTATTTGATTCAGGGGCCGAGTTAGCTATAATTCCCAAAGATGTATTTTAGAATTGAATATCGTATACAGTACAACAGTTTAAACCTGATTTAAGATCAACTGGGTATGGTGAAGAGCCTATCAAACTGGTGGAATATTTTCAAGGTGAACTAGAGTATTCAGGGAGATTTAGGGTGGGAAAAATATATTTGGCTGCCAAAGGTGATGCAGTCATAAGCTGGTTTCGTCAACGAAATTTAGGAGTGATATTGGATCCTAATGCTGACCCTCCCATAAGACTGAGAGAGAATTTCTAAGTTAATATGGGCGAAAGAGAGAATACTAACAAGAGTAGGAGTAGAATGAACACAGAAAACAATGAAGAAATGAAAGCAAGGGATGTTATGTCTGAGAAAGAAAGTGAAGAGGTAGAGATGAATAGCGTGTGTCTGAAGGGTTACATTTATAAGATAAAAGTGAAAGAAGATGTTAAGCCTGTAGTATATAAGGTGAGAAACATCCAGTTTGAGATAAGAGAGGATTTTGTGAAAGAACTGAAGACATTAGAGGAAAATGGAGTCATGGAGAAAGTTGAAAGGACTGAATGGTTGTCTCCAGTGGTCAAAGCTAAGAAACAAAATGGTGACATTTGTTTGTGTGGACCTTAGAAATTTGAACAAGGGGGTTATAGTTGATAGATTTCCTATACCGAGTGTGCATGATTTGGTGAGCTTGTTGGGAAATGCCAAATATTTTTCTACCTTAGATCTCGTTTCACCATATCATCAAATAAGATTACATGAGGAATTTGTGTATTTAACAGCATTTGTCACATTTGAGGGCACTTATCAGTTTAAGAAATTGCCTTTTGGCCTTGTATTGTCAGCCTCAGTTTTTCAAAGGGCCATCGAAGGTGCACTGTCAGGACTCAATGGAGTTAAAGTGTATCAAGATGACATTTTGATTTTCTGAGACAACCGTGAACAACATGATGCAAGATTGTGTGCGGTATGCGGTATTGAGGAAGTTGAGAGAATTAGGTTTGACTCTGAAGGTTGAAAATGTAAGTTTCATAGAAATCAATCAGACTTTCTTGGACATACTTTGATGGAGAATGGTTTGAAACCTGAGAAAGAATTGGTACAGAGTATAATGAGAATGGCAGCACCGGAAAACAAAGAAGAATTGGCTTCATTTCTTGGTCTGGTAGAATTCTATAGCAGATTTGTGCAGAATTTTGCTGTAAAAACGTATAATCTTCGTGAGTTACTAAAAAAAGGTGGTGTATGAGTAGAGTATTCTTGAGGTTGACGAATGAATTGGAGAAGGTGGGATGTTTGAAAAGTTACTGTCTGAATTGTGTGACCATCATTTGAACAGATGCTAGTAGTAAAGGGCTAGGTACTACATTCATTCAAAGTCATGAGGGAGTACAAAGAATTATTCCTTTTGTGTCTCGGTCATTAAGAGCAGCGGAAAGTAGATACTCTGTTATAGAGCGGGAAGCTCTTGACATATTTTGGGCTGTGAGGAAATTGAAATGTTTTTTTGGGGGGGGAATTTTAATTAGGAAAGATCACAAACCGCTGAGGTGAGTTTTTCTTAAACAAAATCTGTTGACAATGTCTCAGGACGAATAGCTAAATGGGTGGTCGCATTCCAGGAATATGAATGCACTACACAGTATGTTCCTGGGAAAAGGAATTAGTCTTGGATTGTCTGTCCAGAATGGTGAATGAATTGGTATAGGATGACATGGCTGAGTCTGAGGAAAATTAGAAACTTTGAGCTGTGTATGATGGTATAAAAAGTAAGGAAGAAAGGAAAGAAGACGTGAAACAAGACAGGGTGCTACAAGAAGTGATGGAGAAGTTAGGAAAAAGTTGGGGAGAAAAGAAACAGTTGGGTGATGAAATTACACCTTATTCGACTGTGAGAGAAGAATCATCATGGTATGACGGAACTGTGTACAGAGGTGCGAGAATGATTCCCCCTGGAAAATGTAGGCAAAGGTTAATGAGTGTGGCTCATGAGGGACATCAAGAGATTACAAGATGTAAAGAGCGTCTGCGAGCAGGCTACTGGTGGGTATGGACAAAGAAACAGAGATAGTTGTACAAGATTGCATAGAGTGTAATATGAGTGACAAGGTGTGTAAATTAAGGGGACAGCCCATGATTGTGAGAGAGTTAGCCAGAGCGGTATGGTTAGAGGTGCCAATGGACATACTTGGACCATTGGAAGGAGGTAATTAAAAAAAATGTTTTAGAATTAGTATATTTGTACTGCAAGTGATCTGAAGTGAAAGTTGTGAATAAAATAACATCCAAAAAAGTAAAGGAATTGTTAACAAAATTATTAATCAGAGTCAGTTTAACTGATATTTTCTAAAGATATGGAACGGTTTTTAAAGAATAGGGGAATTGTTCACAAAAAATCTTCATTATATCATCCAGAGACTAGTGAAGTCATGGAAAGGATGGTACGTACAATAAAGGAAGCTATACAACTAACAAAACATTCTGGTAAAGATTGGCTGTGGGAATTAATGAAATGGCTGGAGGTGTATAGAGAAATTCCACATGCTACCACTGGGAAGACTCCTTTTGAATTATTCAGGGGAAGAAACCCCAACTCTATTTTGTCACCTGCATGGATTAAACTGATTGATAAACCCCAGATCAAGTTGGATGGGAAAGACTGGAAGGAACGAGTGAAGTAGAAAGTAATGGAAAGGAAAGGAAAAGATATGTGGATGAAAGAAAGGCTGCAAAAGAGATGAAAGACTTAGTGGGCGATATGGTGAGTGTGAAAGCTCCGTCACTCACAAAGCCAATTCGAAATGTAGTATTCCCATGAGAGTGGTTAAGTTGTTCACCACTGCGGTAAAAACTGAGGATGGATGCATATGGAATCTGAATAGAGTGACTAAAACTGTGATGAGGGAAGAAGTCGGAGAAGAAGAAAGAAAAGAGGAGGTTCATTGCCTGATGTAGGAACAACAGAATGAAGAAGCTAAGAGCATGGTGTCAAAGAAAAGCCTGATGTTGCTGACAGCAGAATAACTCAGAAGGGCACTAAGTTGTGTGGGGACAAAAGCATACATAAAGGCCCTAAGAGATTTGATGATTATGTGATGTAAATATTTAGATCATTGGATAATTGTTTTGTAGTTTATAAGTTTAGTGTTTTTTGTGTTATATAACTAGGGAGATGTGTGGTATCCTGGAAGGAATGTGGAATCTAGATTGTGGAAAGTTCTAAGGGTGTTTATGGTTGAGTGTAGAATGTGGAAAGAAGCTGCCAATGAAAAAGGTGTTCTTGTGGATGAGCCATTGTAAAGAATAAACCCATTTTGTGGCAACTATTTTTTGGCTTCAGTGTCAGATGTTACCACAATAGCTTTGCCCTCCTAAAACTCTCAGAAGACCAGTGACAAGCAGTGCTTGATTTGACCAAAAAAAGATGAGTGCTGGGGTCTAAAGTGTATTTTAGGATTATATTGAAATGAAAGTGATGAGGATATTTACAAAAGTTCAGCTCCTTGGGGGTGTGCATTACAAAGCCGGCGGATGAGGGTGTCTGTGGGAGAGTTAATGACAGGCCTTCCTAAAAATAGATAACTTGTGGGACGCTGCGGCCTTTGAGAATATTACTTTTATACAGTGCTTAATTTGTCAATAAAAACGTGCCAGTGCCCAAAGCCTTTCTCCTAAACATGCGGCTGCTGCAATTAAATGCGGGAACACGGAATACTGAGGCAGTGTAATCCTGAAGCCATCTCGGGCCACTTCAATCAATTTAAAGCCACTCTCTGCCCCGTCAGCTCAGTCCTGCAGGTCTCTTTGTGACACTTTTTCGTTTTCCCCTTCCTCCGCCTTTCCCGTAAGTGTCTTTTGCTCGCAGCAAATGCTTGAGGCAGAAGAATAAGCCCCGGCCCTCAAAAATAAGTGCCGGTGCTCAGCACCGGAAACAACAAGCACAAATTAAACACTGCTTTTATAGCTCCCATTTTCTTCGGCTTGATTGGTAATGGTTATTGCTCCTTTCATGACAAACATCTGGTGTTCTGTACTTACTCCAAAAGCTTCTAGCTCAGCCTCCTATAGCCACTAACGTTTTTGACTTAGGAACCTTCAGACACTGAGACATGAGGCTGTTCTTATCAATCACACCTTGCATCAGTCCACAGGAGCATTTTGGGCTAAATTTCTTTGTGTTGGCGGCTTGGATGTTTCATTCCACCACCACCTTGGAATGCAAGAGGGGCTTTTTACATCTAAAAAGTATATTGTCAACACACATTATTCATTCTGATACACGCAGTGTGTACACAAAGCAACATACTATGCATTTATTCAACACTGAAGTAGACACATTTTGTTGCTTTTGTTAAAAGCGAACGACGTGTCTATTGGCTAATTTTCCTGTTAGGCGTGAAGGGGTAAATGGGGTAGCCTTGGTCCCCCTTTAGAGGGCAGCAGCCGCTGCCACAAATCTCAAGGGGGGGGGGACAATAAATATAATAAAAACAAGCATTTGCAATGCAATTGGTCTCGCATATTTCGCACAAGTTAATGGTCATCTTTTGACAATAGCGCCCACGAGCAAAAACAAAAGAAAACATGAGTGGAAACTGAGAAAAGACGACTTAATAAAATAAAAGAAAGTTAGTTTTAACAAATAAAACGTTGACATTTTGTTTGTCCTGCTGTGTACATTTTTGCCAGTCACATGCCTTCTGTTTGTGGGGCACTGGAAGTTACCAGGAACAAAATAGTACCTTGATCATGGCGGGAGCAGCGGGCAGACACTAATTAAGTTGAAATCAATTAGTGCTTGATCCCTGCTCCACACGGAGGAAAGGATATGATGCCAGGCGTGCCTTGACGAATTTCGAGGCTGTAAAGAAGAGTGCCACGCAAACCAACAAATGGTGAACGACAGGTGGGCTTTGAGCCCTTTACTGAATACAACAGTGTCTCGCATATGAGACGCATGCGCTAGCAAATGCACTCGCAGACTTGACCCTAAAAATGAATAAAAGTAATACAAAAAATAAATGTACCTTTCCCTACAACACCAGCCGCCTCGCACTCCTCTCGTGAAGGTGTCACAGCATTCCCTGGGACATAAGCACAGGCTCCCCACACAATCCTGGCACTGCTGTCACGCTATACCTCTCATCAGAGCAGTGCCAGGATTGGTCTGGGCAGCTTGGTCTGCCACTCACACACTGCATTGGAGTCTGTGCGGTTTCTCCAACCCGACTGTGTAAACACAGCTGGACTGGAGAAACCTAAGTGTGCATGTCAATTTGGCCGGACTAAGGCGGCCGGCCAAACTAACATGCGCACTTGGTGCACTGACTCCACTCTCCCTCCTTCCCTCTCCCATGGACCAGCCCCACCCTTCCCATCACATGCTGGCTCAGCTAAGCCAGCAGCTGAAAAATAAGAAGAAATATTATCATATTTTTCTGCTGCTGGCTCTTAGCCAATGGGGCGACGCTCCTTCGCCATTACAGCTGAGCCACCCCTGGTGGCGGGGTTGGTAGCCTTCTGCTTGTTTAACCGAAATTACTTGCTACACGAGATGAATGAAAGGACGTGTGGGACAAGTCACCAACACCCCCTCTGCCCTCGGCCACCTATATAATCTTCACCACGGCTCCACTGTGCACAGCCCCTTTCGAACATGAAAAGGCAAACAAAAATGAAAAAAGTGGACACAGGTGGGTTCATAAAACGGTAATTCTCGCAAGCTGTTTTGTGAACACTGTGTTGTAGTTCACTATAGGTGAAATGCACAGTGAGTGAAATACAATTTCCAAAATAATCCTGTTTGCTGAAAAGGAGCCCAAGGGCATCCAAGTTCCATTGCCTGAGTCTTCAAGGCATTTGGAGGCACTTTGGTCCCTGGCACATTCAGGCCATGCCCTCAAATCCCACTGACGTCTGGTAATGAGGTTTAACAGGGCTCTTTCCTTGCTGCTGGGCCGCGTAATGATTATCAATGTTCTAATGGATAGGTATTTATTTGATTACTTTGTTTCATTGGATTGTGCGTCACCAGGGGCCAACCGCAGACCCTGGAAATGAAAAAGGCAGGAGGTGCAACAAAGGCACACACAATGATCCGAAGGGCAAACATGATTGGTCTGCCACAGGCCATGTAATTTCCTCATTTCAAAAGATATGGAGTAGGCCGGTGCAGTGGCTAGCCAGTGTGTATAGGGTCCTGGAGTAAGGAAGGAAATGAGCCCCTCAGCTGCTGTCTTGATTGTAAAATACAGAGAAAATCAGGGGTAAGTGGGCCCTCAGGCCTCTGGGCCCCGGTTACACTGCACCTGCTCCACCAATGAAAGCTATGCCCCCACCTGTGGATGTTCACAAACGGTACCCAGACATGATAAAGTCTGTCGTCTGATCTATAAAAAGATTCACACTTATACATACAATTGTTACTAAAAGAATAATTCTCACAATTAGTATCATAAAAAGTGGGGAAAACCATATTGGGAAAAAACGGTTTGACTTCTTTCAAAATGAGTCTCTATATTACATCCCCGCTATGAACCTTTCATCAGCCAATCTACATCTTAACGAACAATGTACCACCAAACTACAAAAACTTTGAAGGAGGTCTCTGGGCGTCACGGCCCTAAACTATTGAATTATTTAACCCCATCCTAAGAGCATAGTCTAACTAGCTTCATTTCAGAAAACTCCTAACTTCAGAACCTTTTAGGAAGGCCTTCCACTGACCTCCACAACCACAAGAGGAGTGATCGAGTAATATCAGCTTTGGATGTTTTACCTCACATTCAGCTGCACACTTACTTCAGTTTTGACTCCATATTTGTCAGAGATCTGTATTGGGTTCAAGGTGACATGTCAGCGCTTTGTCAAACCTGTACAAAACTCCCATATAAACAAATACTTGCAGAAACAATATATAAATCACATCCTCGAGAGCTGTTAGACTTCTACTTAGAAGGCCTCTCCCAAGTAAGCTCTTTTGTGTTACTTTTCCTATTTGGAACCATTTCCTAAGGGTTCCAACATCTTGAGCATGGGAGGGCTGGTGTGACAGAACTGGACTTTTTTGTGATTTACTCGACACTGATGCGCCTCCTTTCAAGCACCAACTTTTCGGACCAGTGGAGCACAAAGCTGCTGTGGCTGGTGGGTCCTGGTATACTAAGCTCTGAACAGTGGAGGCGTCATCCAGCTCATTGCCCTCCCTGCCTGTAGACACTTTGTGAACAGGCAGAGCTCAGAGCTGACTGGATTCTCAAGAAAAGCTGGAGTGTGTCTGATGCATGGAGCTAATGCATTTCTCGTAACCAGTGCCAGTTTTGGGGAACTTCTATAACTATTCCTACTTGAAGCCTTCTGTGGGGATGCATGTTGACATTCGCAGTGACCGGATACTTCGCGCGTCATACCTCATAGCATTGTAGATATTTTTATTAACTTGGCTCCCCTCAAATTCTACCTTTCTTTTCCTTACTTTGGCAGGAGTTACTGTTATTTCAAACAGATTGTTGACATATCCAAGTAGCTCAGTTACTACTTCCTGATGATGTCTCCATTCCAACCTTGAGAAAGGGGTTGAAACATCAACAATTTAATCAAAAGAGGCTACTGATTAAAACATTGCATATTTTTGCGCCACTGTAGTTGTTCATAACTAGTACATTGTTTTTTACCCTTCCTCCATACAATTATATCGCCTCACTCACTCCATCTCTGCTCAGAGCGCCGCCTGCATTTTTTTTATTCTGGTGTCATTTACTGTGACTTTTCTCTATGAAAATATTAAAACTGTTATAGCTAAGGGAACACCCACTACACAAGTTAGCTAGCTACCTTAAGCCTCTTCCATTCAGTCATTGCCAATTTACTGATGTTAAACAGAGTAGTAGATATGTCCTTGTTTGTTCTAAGTACTTCCATAGGTACCTTGTTGCCGTATACATTTCTGTGTCGGAAGGGCAACACTGGCCACAAGGAGAATAACAATGATGAAATCACTCCTTTAAATAAAATCAGTGAGTCTGCGAAACACTCCTAATCAGTAACAGCACAGCTGACAGTGCGGAGAGGCCCCGCATCTTGATTTTGCATTATATGCAATCTATATAAAGACCATGCAGCTGGGTGGTTGAGTTTGAGCTTTGTTTTTTCAGTCTCATGACACCACGGCTGGTGTTCTGTGACAGTAAAGTCTATGCAAAGGGCTGCACCTGCTGCAGCATCCTCCTTGGCACATACATAAATAAGAGCTGTCCCCTCACCTCTCCGGTAAGATGCTCCACCCACGGAACTGAGAACACTAACCTTCCAAGACCATCGGCTCGATGAGTATGGGGCATATTATGGGACCACAACTCCCACGTTACTAAACCAAGAATGGCATATGCCTGGGGTAAAATGTGTCTTGAGTCGCAAAGACGACCAGACATCACTTACAGGGAAAACGGATTCACGGATTCCACATAGCCGCTTATGAGGGGCCGTGTGGTGCACTGAAAGTCCAAGTTGAGATGTTTGTTGTGCATGATCAGGGTATTTGGCAGCAGGATGTTCAAGTGACCTCGTCCACCAGTACGACATCATACTAGTGAAAAATAAAAGCCATTGCACACCGGGGTGATGTCACAGTGCAGGACTACTTTCTCGTTATGCATAGGGCTATCAGAAGTCAGGTACGGTCTTCTCTGGAATCTCGATTGCTGATGTCTGAGCCCCCATGCACTCTGACTTCTATTTCACCCATCTTCTTTAAAATAAAACTGAAAAACAAGACATGTGGAGGACAGCATCGCTTCAGCCAGACTGAGCTACAGCCAGCAGAAAACATTTGTATACTGACATCAGTACTTAATTTGTGTTGTGGTGACAGGTGGTGGGCACCAGTACTCATTATGGTGGAAAGGATCTAATGTTTCATCATCAGAGTTTGACCCAGAGCAAGACAAAAGATCAATCGTGGAAAAAGGAGGTAGATAAAGATAGGAAAACAATGACAAAGGGAGAAAGCGAGGATGAAGAAAAACTTGCAAGCGAGAGCTGGAGAGACAAGATATGATGGGTAGTGCAAGAAAGAGCAATGAGGTAAAATTAAAACTAGGCAGCCTTGGTACTAAATACCCCTCACCAGCAGCAGGCTCCTAAGAAACTCTTCAGCCCCTGCACTTATTATTTCGCAAACTAAGCACTGAGAACCAGAAACAGCACACGTTGTGAGTTTGGGGGCTACATCCTACTTCCAGGATGGTTGAAGCTTCCAAAAAGTTCAAGTCATTTTTTAACCACAGTGGTGCAAGACTGCAGCTGTCAGTCGCAAAGGATGCAACTGTACTGAGTAGCAACCATTGTCAGAGGCAGGCATGAACCTCCCCTTTAAGAGAAATGGGGGATCAAAACACCTCACATTCAGGACAGCAGGACAGCAGGAATTAAGTAGGTCACCTATAAGGCCCAAGTTCTTTTGATGCTTCACTTCTGACTATTCTGGATTCCACTGAGTCACAGCACTGGTGTGAACAAGAGGAAGAGTTAGAATAGCTGGACTGTTCCAGGAACAGTCTCACAAGATCAAGTTAAATGAACACTTCTTTCATTTTCGTCATATTTCAAGCTTGTGGCAGGGAAAATACTGCCCTTGCATCACATCAAGCTGACATAACCAAAACTTGAATGTCCATATTAGGGCAATAGAGAACAGAAGTTTTCAGCTGAGGGTGAACTAATGAATCTTTGAGGGAATCTGCAAGGTCAGGAAAAAAGCTAACAGTTTATTACCAGTTCAAAGGGGTGAGCTTCCAAGTGCTCATTGGGAAGGTATCTAATAAGCACTTGAACTAATTGAGAACTAGAGAATAAAATCAGTCTGTCAAACATGTCACTTAGCTCTCCCCTGTGCTCCTGCACTTGGTTAATAGCCAGATTAATATTAGTATAAATACTTACGCATCCAGCCCTACCTAAAGTGGAACACAATTGCAGGATTTGTCCAACAGCTCAATCCCAAAGTTGTTTAGGATTGTTGTAAAGTATAAGAGCTCCTAATTTCTTGTTCATGAGGAACGGTGCTGTGTTATTTGTTTATAGTAGCACAACTCATCTTTCCCCCATTCTCTTTTGAGGTATGGTAAGAAAAGAAGCAAGGCTTAATGTGCGTAACAGCTCATGTCACCCAAAAAACACAGATTTGTACATTTCCATACTTCTAGGGCATCATGGTGTCAACCAGAAGCAGGCTATGCTGTCCCACCCCATTATGAAGACACAATGAGGGGGACTTTGGAAAGGAACTTAGCTGAGATGGGATGCAGAGTGCACTCAAAATTGTTAGGGCTATAAATGGCAAACCAATCAACTTTTTGAGCTGGAATCTATGCTTTCAGTTCATTTCAGAGAAGAGCAGAAGTTGCATGTTAAGGGAGGAAGCCAATCCATGTCTTTTATCAGAGATTCTTGTCTTAGTATTGCTACTTTGTAGCATGGAGCATATTATATTTTTTCAACAAAGAACCACATCACAACATTCAAGTTTCAGACATCAAATAGAAATTGTAGAAATTTAAAGTAAGACATGAACAGAAGTTCAAGTTAATTGTTATAGTCTTGGGCCCCAATAGTACATATTCTAAAACAAGGTAATCACCTCACAATAGATGTTTGAAAACAGTCTAAGATGTACTCACAGTTATTACTTTGTACATTGCATGGGTTATTCATGCGGTATGGGTACAAGAATATTATTGTCAGACACCTGAATTACATAAATATTGGATCATAAATATAATCTCCGAACATATTGCCAAATTGGAATTAATAAAAGAAATTGACACCCAATGGATGTTTCTTGACTTCCTTTCTGGAGTTAAGACTACTGTCACTTACTTTTCGTAGTGCTGGGATGCCCCATTGGGTAGCCATGTGCTTTACAATTTTATTATTATTACTATTATGGGATGATATTTCTGCAATCGATTCTTAGGACACAAGATTTATGTGAGACAATATTTCTCAACATTCTGACACACAACCCCCAAATGTCTTCCAGCCAGCCTTCCCCATTCTTCATATTCATTCTCAACATCCCCTCAATCCTTTGTATTCCTACTAACCGTACACATCTGCCATTCTGATTATTCCTTGTAGCTGGCAAAATGATGCCGATTTCCAGGGATTTCACAGTTTTCAAAACAAAAAAAGACCATGTGTTGCTCTTACGCAGCAATCACTATGAATGAACCATCCAGCTATTGGTGTTAGGGCTGTAAATATTTTTCAGTAAATATTAGCAAATGGTTAGTGTTTAAGTCGCTAAGCCTTTGAAGCTAGCTGTTTTTAGTTGTTTTAAGTATTTGTGGGTTCTTGCATCAGTTTGAATTTTTCATCAACATTTTGAAGGGTTTCCCATACTTTTGGTGCAAGAGCTATCTTTTGAAAACTAGGAATCCTTGTCCCTTCGCCCTCCACGTGACGTCATCACGCCCACTGGTTTCTGATTTAGAGAGTCAAAGGCAAGGGATTTCACACTGATGGATCTCCTTTCTCAACATATGGACCCCAGGAAAGGAAGAAGCCCATCACAAGGAACTTGGGTGACAGTAATCAGCTCTACAAGCCCCCGGATATCTTGCTCTTGATCAGTGGCGTAATACAAATAATGCAGCAGCTGCACCACGGCCAAAAGAGCCGAGCAGCCCTATAGTCCCCCATTATGGAGTATGGGAGTCCATTTTCCTTGCATGAGGGACCATGGCGCCTTTGATACACCAGTGCTCTTCATTGACAATACAAGTTACTGCCTCCAGTGGCTTTCTGCAAATCAGGGATAACTGATCCCCTCACTGGTACACCAGTCCAAGACTACCAACCTCGTTTCATGTATCCCTCAGAACAATCATTCGCTAGGGTCAGGTTTGAATTAATGTTGCTGAAAGAATGAGCATCGCATCGCTGAACCAATCTGTGTTATATCTCTGCGGATTCCTCGAATCTGACATTTGTTTCTATGCGTTTCGTGTAAATACGTGTCTCGGCTTGCATCGGGAGTCTGGGGGGCTACTGCCAGCCTTTCTGCCACAATGAACACACACTAATACGCCAAACCGCACAAATACAACACAGCTTCAAAGAACAAACTTTAACAAGAGAAATAAACGATTGTGGATTATTTGTTTTCTTTACACATAAATGAGCTGGCGTACTATGCATTCCTACATCTAACCCGTCACTTTCTTAAAGATATACATTGAAATATCATTAAGTCGTGAGGGCCAGTTTGAGGAGAAAAGACACTCCCCGCCCTCTGGGGAGGAACACAGCCTTTGGAAAAGAAGGAACGTGCAGAACCTGACGGCAAACGCGCTGTTCCCCCGGCCCTGCTCCCTGCTGACAGAGCATGGTCTCCAGCTCTACCCTTGCTTTCTTGCCACTCGTCCTGCTACTGATTCTGTTCGAGTTCAGAAAGAAACATTACAAAATAAGCACACCAAAAAAAGCCAAAAGGCTCTGTGTGAAAGCCAGGCCTGTTGAATTTGCCAGTATCTACTTTGGTTTGACCTGAATGGGTCCTGGATCACTCATTATCACTCACAGCAATCATTCAGCACTGCATATTTACTTGCATATAAGGGCTGCAGCTCAGTTTCCTTAAAGTCACTGGCTTCTTTTAAGATATGTCATTCTCATCTTGGATCCGCACACAGGAGTTATTTAATGTAGCTCAGGTTTTTGAGTGGGAGGGGTCCTGCTTGTACCAGAAACGTTTAAAGGCATTGGCAAAGCTGGCTTTGGCCCAGGGCCCCCGCCTTTCGGGGAGAGGGTGGGGGGGGGGGGGGGGGGCATAGAGTCTTGCCCTGATGACCGTGAATAATTTGTGAACAGATTATTTAAAAAAATATATATATTTATTTTTAATGTGGGTTACGTGTGAGAGTCTATAACATACATTTTGCTGTGAAATGTTATGATTACGTTACATGCAACATCCATAAAAATGTTTAAGATCAAACTCGCATATGAGAACCGGGAGGGTGTTGCAGCGGTTATTTTCAGCGATAATAGTGAGCTGCTGCTGAGTTACAATATTGAAAACACACATCACTATCCCTGAATATTAGATTTAAACACATTTAGAATTGGGACAGTGCATCTGTGCACAGGCAGTGAGTGACCTGGCCAAAGAGGGCATGAAAGAGCAGAAATTGGATCATAAAATTCAGAACTGGTCCGAACAGCCCCTCATACCCCCCCCCATATATGTTTTGCCCAGGGCCTCAAAATTCTTAAGATGTCCCTGGTTAGTGCTTTGTGCGGGCTATAACTAATAAAAAACCTAACAAGGGAAAGGGTTCCTACCAGTCCCTACTTTTAACTTCTTAACTCTACAAGCAAGAAACGCTGACCTTTTTCACACCAAGGAGTTCAGAAAGCATTCAGCTAATATAAGCCAGCATCATGTTCCACTTAATAGGCCTCCCACTTCCCTAGGAGTAGCCCGTTTCCCCTGATGGGCTCCTACAGTTCTGTTTTTCAAGCAGCATTTGAGTTTTTCTTCTGCTTACTACAAACGACCCGTTTCTAGATGTGTGTGACTGACTGGTGCGAATAGGCGGTCCAGGAGGGGCGGGCTGAGGCCTGTGGAGATGACTCCGAGCAATGCAGGCTTTTCACGGCGCCTGTAACTGCGTCACAAAGGTGCTCGAACGAAGCGCTCAGGGGCTCCCAGGCCTCTGCAGAGCTCTCAGAGCGAGATAGTCACATAGATGCCAGCTGCAATTATGAGTCCACCGGATGTGTGTGAAGCAAGTGCAAAGCTGCGGAAATATTTACAACTCCGAGGGAAAATGAAATGCAGTGTTACAGGTGGGGAGGGTGTCGCGAAAGAGAGGGGAGGGAGAGGGTGGTGAAGTGAAGGAGACTAAAGGGAATGCATGCGGAAGAAGATAGTGAAAAGTCAGCAAAAAAAAGGAAGAGAGTGACCGAAGTGTAAGACGAGAACTTCTGAAAGAGCTATGTAGTGTAAGGGACATAAGTGACTAACGTAGAGGGGTAAATTGCAGAGGAAACCGATGTGAGAGGAACAATGGGAGTGACTAAGACGCCCCCTTTCCGCAGACCTTCATACTGTTTAATTCACAATCGCCTATTCCCAGAATTTGCAATGACCAGAACTGAAACCTTTTCAATTCCAACCATTCACAGTACCATCACTGCTGTTATTGATTTTTCTTATTCTAAATAAAAATATTCTAAATAAAAATATGTGCTAAGGATTGATTTGTGTTAGGTCTATGCATTGATGTCATTTGGAGGTCGCCAGGGTCGTATTGCAGCTGCGACCTCCATCCTGACCCTTGCGACCCCTGACTCCGCATGGCCTCAAAGGTGGTAAAATCAGTGCCAAAAACACAGAGGCAGCTCCTCCTTAAAGACGTAGGTAGAGGGTGCAGTGTACTTGTTTTTTTGTTAATTTGTATTACATTAATAGTGAATAATAACATTTCATTCACTAGAGTGTGATAAAAATAGTGTACAGTTAGCTGGAATATGACCCTCCCTAGCAGTTGAGGTAAGTAAAACTGTTTCTAAATGTATGTTGTGGATGATGCAGGTGACATTATGTGAGAGAGTGTGTGCATGTGTGATTGTGTACATACGTGCATGTGAACGAATGAAAACGTCAAATGGCATGTGATGTCATTTCCGATAGAGACACCCTAAAACTGTTCAGATGGCATGCTGTGGATTCAAGCTTGCATACTTTAGGACCTGGCTTTGATTTCAGAGTCTACACCTCTTGGAAATGATTCCTTCTTTTCTATTCTTGTCTTGTCACCCCTCTTTAAGAGACAATCAGTCTTTTCATTCCACTTAAAGTACTGGTCTTGCCAAAAACATACACGTGATTGCAGCCCACCCATTGTTTACTATTGATTGGTTTTACTATCAATCTTATTTGTTTGGTACCTTTGGATGGCTTTTCTTGTTTCAGACTGTCCAGCTTGTGTTTGTGTCTCACAGGGAGCATGTCCTCTTGCCATCTGTTTGACTAGCTGGCTTCTATGTTTCCTCTGCTATCCTATAAGAAACTACTTTTTGTCCCTGAAGTTTAAGTACTCAGTGAAGATGCATGTGTTTTCCAGCTGACTCCCTTGTGTGCTTTTCTACTCCCATGTTGCTTTCTCTCACCATGTTGTTCTCTCCTGCCCGTGTGCTTCTCCCTCCACATTGTTGTGTTTTGCCTATGTTTTTCTCTCTTTGTCCCATGTTCTCTCCCTCATAGTGTTTCTCCCTGACATGTTGCTTCACCTCTCATCCACCTACCCAACTTGCTCCAGCAACCCGCTCATATGTTTTTATTCATTAAAGCACTTCTTCGCAACATTGTTTAATAATTCTTTCATGCTACTTTTACTTTATTTATTAATTCATATTGGATCAGTAAATATGAAGGAAAAAAAATCCTGAGTACTTTTGTGTTGAACGCATGCACGCACTTACAATATGATGCGACATCCGTGTCATTGCATCTTGTTTTTCATTTTTAGTCATTCTGCACAGCAGCCGTGATGCAGTACTGCTTGGCTAAAAAACATTGGCAAACCCACAGGCCTCAAAAGTTACACTATTGGCTTTGCCAAAGCTTGTTTGGTTTGAGGAAACTATTCTGTTGATGATGGAAGAGGCAGCATCTCGAGGGAGCGACCTAGTGTGACACACGGTGACGTGAGACATAACCTTACACCTGCAGGTCGAAGAATGTAATCCAACCTAGGTGCGCAATTAGTTTCTAAGCCCAGACACTACTTGTACATGCAGAAAAGGCGAGGTAAGGTGTGACAAAGTGGTTGCTCAGTGTCACATAATTTGTTCATGTGGAGTGTAGAAGGATTAGCTTTCAAGAAGTGCCTAATTTGTTATATATATATGTGCGTGTGTGTCTATATATATATATATATATATATATATATATATATATATAATTACAAATATTAATAAACTTTCCCTTGAAAGCCCAAACGCTATATCAACGACGTGTAGTTTTCAATCCACCTTCTGGCTCTTTCTTCAACCACCCTGTTCACCTCGCTTTATCTCACGCTTGCAGTTTCCTTTTCATCTCTGCTTTCTCCTTTTCTCGCTGTTTTCTAATATTTCTCATTCTCTTTCTTTCTCGCTTTTCTCCCTTTCCTGCCTTTCTTTTACTTGCTCTCGGTCAAAGTCTAATGACAAAGTCCAGGTCCCTAATGACAGTCGATGCCCGCCACCTGCACAAATTAAGCATGGTGTTTAACCGTCACCTGCCTCTTAGCCACCCGCGCTATAATACTTGACACGCCCTTCCGAGAGGCTGACTTCCGGAGCCACGTTCGCCATCGTACCCGGCCTTTCAATGGCCTGAGCAGACCGGGTGCGCACAAGTATATATTGTATACACTGCAACGATTGACGTCACTTAAACTGCCCTCTGTCGTTCACCTTTCACAGGCACTAAACTCGCACCCCGAAGGCCCTGGAGAGGCGACGTGCAGTGATTCACACCTCAAACAAGGAGTGACTCGAGAGAAAAGAAGGCGGCGATCTCCTGTTTTGTCTAACTATGAAAGGCAAACGCTGCTTGAGGTAGATGTTGCGCAGTAGGCATTGCGCAAGACAAGAAGGCCACCTCCTACACTGTACAGTGGACACGTATGTAAACCGGTTCATGAATGGATTTATAGTCATAGCTGAAGGCTCTTTATAAAACCCATTGAGCCATAGGAGCAAGGAAATAATGCATACCTTATGAAATGTGACTAGATGAATACACATATTTTTTATGAATGAAAAGCGAACGAATGGAACAAGGAAATGAACGAATAGCTGAGTGAATGACTTAACAAAAGACAAGATGGAGGGTCCTGGGGTGGATGGTTTCGATGAAAAGATGACTGGATGGGTGCATGCATGAGTAAATGGATGAAAGACCAAAGGGGTGGACAGGATGGGCGAAAGAGACCAGTCTACAGATGAACGAAATAAGATTTCAATGAACCTGCAGTGGGTCGCTCACCTCTACCTGAAACAGAGATATTAGAGCAACGCTGCCATGTCACCAACATTTACAAGTAAAGAATGTGCTGTCTCTTAACACCTTCGCTAGCCAGGCCTTTTCCCCCTCAGGAGCCAGGCCTTTTTTGGGCTATTTGGGGCAGTTTGCGCTTAGGCCCTCACACCATTTTGTCCATATAAGCTACCCTCGCCAAATTTGCATCCTTTTTTCCAACATCCTAGGGAATCTAGAGGTACACAGAGTTTGTGGGTTTCCCTGGAGGAGACCAAGAAATTAGTAAAAATACAGTGAAAATTTCATTAAAAAAAAAAAAGGGGAAAAAAGGGCTGCAGAAAAAGGCTTGTGGTTATTTCCCTGAAAATGGCTTCAACAAAGGGTTTGTAGTGCTAAAATCACCATCTTCTCAGCTTTCAGGAACAGGCACACTTGAATCAGAAAACCACATTTTCCAGCACAATTTTGGTATTTTAGTGGGACATACCCCATTTTTACTATTTTTTATGGTTGTAGCCTCCCTACAGTTAGTGACATAAGTGGTTGTGAAACCAATTCTGGATCCCGGACAGCTAAACATTTCTGAAAAGTAGACACAATTCTGAATTCATCAATCCAGCATACTGGTTGATAGCCACCACCCCACAATTTTTTTAAAGTCCCTAGCATCTAGCAGGCTCCCCCCCCAGCCTCCCTGGGGGAGTGGATCGGGGGTAATTGCCACATTTGCCCACCGGTGGGCAGAACAACTTTGTTACCATTTATGTGGGGTGGGGGTATGGCCATAGCCCCACCCTCTTTTCTTGAAAAAAAATCTTCCCTGGTGTCTTGTGAGCTTTCTGCCCCCCATGTGGGCAGATGGGCCTTACAAAAATAGGCCGATCTGCCCCCAAGGGAAGTAGAAATGACCTAAAATAAATTTGCCCCCAATGGAGAGACCCTTGCCCAAGGGGTCGCTCCCCTTGCGTGAAATTGGTGCAAACAAAATAATCCCTGGTATCTAGTGGTTTCTGCCCCCCTTGGGGGCAGACTGGCCTAAGAAAAATAGGCCTGTCTTCCCCCAAGGTGTGCAGAAATGGCCTAAAATTGCCACCCAAGGGAGCGATCCTTCACTAAGGGGTCGCTCCCCAGCTGTAAAAAAATAAATAAAATACCTGGTGCCTAGTGGTTTCTGCCCCCCTTGGGGGCAGATCAGCCTAATTAAAATAGGCTGATCTACCCGCAAGGGGGGCTGAAATGGCGTAAAATAAATTTCCCCTCAAGGGAGTGACCCTTGTGTAAGGGGTCGCTCCCCTTATAAATGTAAACAACAACAAAAAAATCTCTGGTGTCTGGTGGCTTCTGTCCCCCCGGGGGCAGATCGGCCTAATTAATATAGGCTTATCTGCC
This sequence comes from Pleurodeles waltl, assembly GCF_031143425.1. NCBI lineage: Eukaryota > Metazoa > Chordata > Amphibia > Caudata > Salamandridae > Pleurodeles > Pleurodeles waltl. The sequence goes on from NC_090444.1 coordinate 971,438,163, forward strand.
CCTGTGGGGCAGAAAAGACCTAATAAAATAATTGCCCCCCCTCCCCCAGGGAGCGACCCATGCCTAAGGGGTTGCTCCCCGTATGAATGTAAACAAAAAAAAACACATGCCAGGTGTCTAATGGCTTCTGCCCCCCGGGGACAGATCAGTCTAATTATTATAGACCGATCTGCCCCCCAGGGGGGTAGAAAAGGCCTAATAAAATAATTGCCCCCCTGGGAGCGACCCTTGCCTAAGGGGTCGATCCCCTTACGAATGTAAACAAAGAAAAAAATATTCCTGGTGTCTAATGGCTTCTGCCCCCCCCAGAGGCAGATCGGCCTAATTAATATAGGCTGATCTGCCCCTGGGGGGGCAAAAAAGGCCTAATAAAATAATTGCCCCCGGGAGAGCGACCCTTGCCTAAGGGGTCACTTCCCTTATGAATGAACACAAAAAAAAACCTGGCAGCCTAATTAATTTAGGTGGATCTGCCCCCAGGGGGGACTGGAAAAGGCCTAATTAAAAAATTGTCCCCTAGGGAGCGACTCTTGCCTAAGAAGTTGCTCCCCTTATATGTAATAAACAAAATACAAACTAATCCCTGGTGTCTAGTGGCATTCCTGCAGCACGATCGCTAGGCGATCGTGCTGCAGGAATGCTCAGAGAGACATGAAAAGGGAAGGAAAAGCCTTTCCTTCCCTTTTCATGCCTCCCTGACCACCCCTGCTCCTGTACAGAGGAGAAACTAATTTGTTTCTCCTCGACTGCGCTTGCGCTGCGATTGCGCGCTGACGTCATCGGACGTCACTGGGGTGGTGGGGGAAGCGATTCCCCTTCCATCCCTGCCCTGGGCTGCGACCGTTGCTGAGGGCGAGACCAACTCGTCCACCGCACCGAGGGGTTATTGACTGTACGCTACCATAACATGCTTTATTAATATATTTGCAACAGTGTACCACCACCACTCTGCTGCTTAATGGGTGTGGCTCATTTACTATACTTGTTCTTTGTGTGATGCTAAGATTTTTTCACACCTTTGACTTCTGTGTGGTAACATTGATGGCAGGAGCCTACTCTGAAAATTGTCCCAGCACCACTGACTGCTGGCCACGCCATGGAGCTTTTTCCCTAACTTTTACCCAAATGATCTCCCTTCCACCCTTTGTAGCTTATCCCTCCCCCTCCCAGGTTGATGCCCCATCATTGCTTTCTTCACGCCCTCCTGTGCTGCTGCTTGACACCTCCCCCTGCCTCCATTCCCCTGTTCTTGGTCCGACATCCCTGCCCCCCCTCGTTGCTTGCCCTGTCCCCCTGTCCTGTCCCTCTGTTGTTGCATTACACTTCCCCCTGACCCCATCAGCCAGAAAAAAAACACTATGACGCAGTCATAGCTCGCCGCAATGGCTATTTTTCCTTAACTTTTAGAGCTGCTGCACAGTAGCTTATCTGCTATACAACATAGCTAGAACACATTGACAAGGCCAACAGACCGATTGGCTTTGCCAATGCGTTTAGTCTCTTCCATCCAGCCCTCTTCATCCATTGGTCTGTTGTGTTATTCACATTTTTCTTCCGCCTAATACAGCATACAACATGGAGCCCTAGTTAGCCCATTTAAGCCATTGGCCACTTTCACTGTGAGTGACAGCATTTTACTGTTTCACACAGAACACATTCACACACAAAGTAATTCCATTCGCTGCCAAGGGCTAATATGCTAATGTGTGCTTCCTGAGACAATTTTTTTTTTTTTGCACCAAGGCATCTTTTTTTATATTGGTGAGGGACTGGCAGCTCACACAACAATACAGTTTTACAAAATCTTTGACAAAGTAAAACACACATTAGTAAAGCCAAAAGGCCGACAGCCAATATCAGATCGATTGGCTTTGCAAGTGCTGTTTCAATCAACTGTTTAGTGGCAATTTGAGGAGGGTTTACACTTTCATATATGGGACACAATATGGCTATTCGTTGAGGCCAGGAACGTCTTTGACCCTGTCGCTCGGCCCCTACACTTCCACAAATCTCCACCTACGTAATCACGCACAACTGCTGTCTCTCAGCTTTCACTCAAACTCACCGCTGATCGCTTCTGCTTCTGACATTTGAGTCTTGCCAAGCAACCCTCTAAACATTATTTCCCTCACACTCACTCATCTGTCAGCACCTGACCCAATGTCAAGCACTCTGTGGCGCAACCGGGGCACTTCAGCGGCTGCTATCAAACTACACTCTACGCTCTACATTCAAGGCACTCCAAGCAACATGTCACCTCTATGCATGCATGGCCCTGCATGGCTTGAAAATGAGAGGTAATGGTGCACTGAGGCCCCAGGAGCGGTAGGCATGCGCCTAGTAAGCCACAATAACAACTGGTTGTATTTCCTTAAAATGGAAATATCCCTGGCCAGAGTGGCAGGTCTGGGCTGTGCTGAGAAGCCCTGGCACATTGCTGGATAGGAAATGGGAGAAATTATTATACTTTACTCATTGTGGTGCTCTGACATCATGCATGAGCTTTATACTTGGCATAGGGACCTGATGTCATATGTGTAGCATGATGACAAGTGTAACATTGCACGTCCAGATGATTGATGCCTACATGTGAACACTTTCTTGTCTTTCTAAAATGTGCCTTGTGCTACCACTGTTTGCACACCCCCATCCTCTCTAAGCCAACAACAGTTTTCATGGCATCCAGCTAACCTGTGTGTGCTAACTGCTACAAAAACGTGCAATCCTTATAATGACCATCAGACTCCAACATTTAATTTAACAGCAACAAGGGCTGGAAAACAATGTGGAAAAGAAAAAAAAGTCACGTAATGAAAACCAATGGGGAAGCACCCAGGCAGGAAGTAAAATCAATATGACATGCAATCCACCTAAAATGTAGCCAAAAGGAACACATATATATATACTTCCCTAATTACAGTCACTCATAGATAAAGGATAGGTTTATGCTTTCCTTATAAAGTTTATTTTCTAAATGTTATAAGGTTAGGTACCCAAGCCCCCCATAAATCTAATCAATATATTGATAGTTTTGCTCTCAGCTATATTTCATGGGCTTTGCTTTTAATATGGTTAATATATATACAGTGAAACTATAATTAATATTGATAAAATAATGGCACATGTAAGTGCATATTTATCATTTACCGATTTCTGTTTTCTCATGTTTTTTATTTATTGTATTTCATTTACTATATTTTCGTTTTTCAATTTCACACCTATATCATATTAATTTCTTACTAATTAATATTCAATATTTATTTCACAGATAACTACATCACACAAAACCATTTCAAAAAGTTTCCAAACACAATATTGAAGTTAAATGAAATATGAGTTTAAAAAACGTTTTGTATGATATATTAGTGACTAATTGTATTTTACAAATTCTGGTAATTGCTTATACTGTACACTTGCACTGCAACAAATGTAATAAAAATCTACCTACATTAAAAAAATACATGGTATTGCACCAAATAGCTTAAAGAAAATAATGATTTGATATCAAAATGACACGTGGATCACATGGAAATTAAACATTTTGCATGGTGCCTTCTGGTCGCCAGTAGCCACCTCTGCAGTCCTTGAGCCTATTTGACCTGTGCTTTTTATTCAACAACTCGACATGCCGACCCACCATTTGTCTGCTATGTCTGACATTTTGCAGGCTTTTTTTCTCAAAATATCCAACCGTGGTGCTATTGAGAACTTTGGACCTACGGCATGGAATGCTTCAATGCAACTGTAGGGGATGTTCATTTATTAAATGAACTTCCAAACCACACACAGCCATCATACTCTTTGCTTTCTTTGTGTCATTTTTTTTTGGCACTTTTAACGGCTGCTCAGAGCAATCATTAAAAGGAGGCACACCGTTATTCATAGTGGGCTTCAATGGGCTTTGAAAGATTAGAGTCAAAATGTTGACGCTAATTCTGCAAAACTTTAAACTAGCATCAAAAATGTTTACACTAGTTCCCTAACTACCGCCATGGTGCTCTGTATCTTAGATACGGAGCACACATGATGGCGTTAGAGGGGTGCCAAGGGGCGTAAGAAAAGTGGTTCTGCACTTTTAAAAAAAAAATTGGCCTTAAGTATTGTAAATGAGCCACAACTATTCAGCAGGAGAGTGATACGTGTGTGCTATGTAGCCAGTGGTTCATTATGGGGCATACTGCCTCAAATCTATTACTTCTGCAAACCGGACACTTTCTATTGAAATGACCGCAACATTCTCACTGACTTAGTTTTACTGGTAAAACAATAAGGCACAAACAATAATGTGTGAACATTTGTTTTCAGGGAATATTTATCATTTGCACACAACCAAGTAGAATCTTGATTTTTTTCATCCTATTAACATCCTTCTTTTAATCACACATAGAATCACACAAAAATGTGCTCCATTTGTGCATTTCCAATTGCCGATGTATTTTGAAATATTTGTACGGCACCATGAAAATGTCTGGAAAAAAAATCAAAGGCATCTTTATTGCTCATTCACCTTCTGAACTCTCTATCATGGTCAATTTTGGGGTGCTGCAGCTGCGCCCCTACTTCCTTCCACTGCCTATGACGGATAAACCACTGAAGAATCCGGCTGAAGTAGCTGACCTCAGATGAAGGGAATTGCTCAGGGCAAAAAATGCTTTAACTTTCCAAGAACACGTCACACACTTGTATGTGAAGCATTTGTGCACAAACTTCCACCGCCCGCGCCGTGTTTCCATCGCCTCTCCCCCTCACGTGCGCTCTCCAGCAGCACTGGACCCAGGGAAACCCAGGCTGACAGTGGCAGGCAGTAAACGCCAGCTCAGGCCTGCATCGGCTCAGCAGCAGGCATTAGTGAGCGGGGGCCGGGGTGCCAGCCAGGCGGCAAGGGGGCACTCCGGCAGCCAGGGAGGTTATCCATGGCATATCGGAGGGGGGCAGGCAAGGCCTGGTTGTTCCTGTGCCCAGAGCGTCTGCCCGGCTTGGGACACGCACCCATTAACCACCCTTCTAATTTATCATTGTAGGAGGCCAAACATCATTAACCAATTCTCTTGCTGGTTAACTATTAAGTGTTACTATTACCAACCTCAATATTGCTCATGTTGTTGCTCTCACAGGAGTGTAAGACGTAATCAAAATCCTCCTGAGATTCAAATGTATGATTTACAGAGAGCAAATAGATGTATAGATTGAGCCAGAGCTTGTTACGAAAAAGGATCCTCACTACAAGTCACTGCTATATTTTTAACTACGAGGTGGTCTCCAGCTAGCAGTACTAGACTAGAGAAGACAGGGTTAAATAAGTGCAGCTAATTGAAATGAATACCAGTACATTATTGTACCAGTAGTTAAGGCTCAAAATGGGTAGGGACCCCTCTGGAGCTAGGCACTGGCAAAGACGAGAAACATGACCCAAGATAGCAACTTGCCTTGCCATCTTTTTCTGGCCTTGGTGCGGCTAGTTTATATGAAGGATCCCCTGTTTACTTAAGTCCCACACTTGTGAGAAGCAAGTGTTTCCAACCCAAGGTGAACACTTCTTTTACCTGCATCAGAGAGGCACATTAGAAAGAAGGCTGAAAGAGCCCCACTTTGTCTTCCAAACGGTGCCTATTTTCTGTTTCTGAAGTAGAGGCACAGACAAAAACAAAGAAGATGGATAATCTTAACCACAATTATAGAAGGGGAATGAATTATAGAAGGGGAATGTAGAACAGAAGTGCAGAGGCTCTCATTTATTTAAAGGATGAGGCTACTTAGTTTGTCCACATGGCTTAAACACCCTTAGCTGGACAGGCTGGTGGGACCCTAGCCACGCGTCACAAGCCGTAAACCTTTTTGACACCTGGCATCCCATGCAAAGGCCTTGCTGCTGCTGGCTTAACCATTTCATGCATTCGACACAGAAACAACAACGGTATCTTGTGGCTAATGGGTATAGCATGATTTCCCCTTTCACCCAACCTTGGCTTCAAGCTGGCACCCTTAGATGCATTCTTATACCAGAATGCATCATTTTTTAAACTCCTGAAACTTAGCACACCCAACTATCTACAACAAGAAACTCAAAATCTATGATGGGTCCTGAGTACTCAGAAGAAAACATGCACTGTGTCTAGAAACTCACTGATGCAATAAAAAAAAGTTCTCTCAACTCTCTCAATAGCACTTGCCATCCAGAAATGTTTTAGGATTAGATTGCTCATTATGCATGTCCCCTTCCCCTGCCCCAGTAATACCAATACCATATATTTGTTATAACTCTCAGCGCACTGGTTACCAGGGGATTATGAGGTGTGCATCGCAAGCACCCTCAGAAATTAGGAATTACCATTGAAATAGCTAATTCTGTTTCCAGTTACTCCGGTAGAGTCTCATTTTCCCATTGAGTTTCACCAGGACATTTCACCTGCATGAATCAGGTGAAGTCCCTATGAGAAACACGTCGGAACTGCAGCAGACTCACAGAACGTTTTATTCCAGTGTGGTTGGTACTCCTATTACTGGTCCCATCAGAAATGTACTGTCACTAGTAATGTGGCCCTAAACCTTCTAAGATGTTAGATTATCTGATGTCAATATTTTATATTCTAGTCCTACTTGCACAGTTTTAAACCCCTTTTCTAAAAATTCCGAACACCCTGAAATGTATGCCTTAAACGAACTTGCAGAATGCCAAAATAAGCAAAATGTATTATTCTGATACACCAATTGTTGTTTTTCCTGTATAAAAGTCTGTCTCTTATTTCCTTGTGATGTCTCTAGTCACCTGTCATAAAGGAATTACATAGTTGATCAGCTGTAATAAGTTATTACAGTTGAGTTCTGACATCACAGTGCCTCCTGCCTGAGCCAGCAACCAAGACAAAAGGGAACTCACAGACCATAATTACAGCTGCAGTTTAAAAAAACAAGCAATTGCAATGCAATTGGGCTTGCATTTCCTTCAGTTAGAGCTATTGGCATTGTAAATTCTGGACTGGACTTTTCTTGCAGATTAATTGGTCAACCCTGTCTCATAATTTCGTTTTTTCTGTCAGGTTTTGGTGGTCACTGGCGGCTCCTGACATCAGAAATCACAAGCTCTTGAGGAGAGACTGCACTACCTCGCGCCGAGTAAACATCTGAACAGAAATTGGAAAATAAGGCTAGAAAGGCATTTTCTTTTTATTTTAACAGAACAGCAAGTATTCTTGCCTCACATTTCAAAGAGCAGAGGAGCTTGAGAAGATTTATGGCCCTAATAAAAGAGATAAGCAATGCCCTGTGTGCATGTGTGTGTCCTGGCAGAAAGGGTTCTGAGGCTAAGCAAGTTTCACATAATTGTTTCCAGGTTTAGCTACATTCTACCAGAAAGGGCATGTAGTGGCTTTCGTGAGCAGTGAGCTAAACAACCGTTTGTTTCTTTTGTAAAATAAACTTACTTTAGGAGCCAGAGGTAAAGGAGGACAGCACTGGAATAAAGCCAAAACAAATGTCAGGTACATGGGAGGAGACGGGAGGAACGTAATGCTGCAATAAAACGCAGACAGCTTCCAGCCTGACACACCCACAGAGAAAAGAGAGCACCAAAGAAATAACAAAAATAGTCTGTCACAGCAACAGATAAAGAAAACAAAGTAGAATAATGCAGTAGTTGGTCACTGCTCTGACCACTAGTTAACGAGAATTTTTAAAGGACACTGCAACCAACAAATGAAATCGCTTTAAGCCATAAGAAGTATACATGCAGCTAAACGCTTAAGCTCGACCTAACAAAACAAAACCTGTCTTTCCTTCTAAAAAAATCAATCAGCATAATCTAGATACTTACCGCCAACCTGTTTATTTTTGCATTCTTTAGATAATTACAGTAAAGCAGGAATGTTCACACGTTTCAACTCATTCTGAGCTAGAATGTTTTTTTTAAATCTGACTTACATTAAACAGGTTAAAATACCCTTTTACAACAGATATGTAACTGCTTCGTAGTGTATTTAATTTTGCACTACAGATTCTTCATGTCTGCAAACATCCTAACTCTCTCTTATGAAAGAGCAACAAACCAAGGATTTAAGAATTCAGAAGGGTGATGGTGGGGCCATGTATAATAAGGATTGAAGTACCCTTGCAATACATTGTAGGGATATAGCAGGTGACCTTAGACAGAGCTCCATGACATTATGAAGGAACCTGGCCCTTCGGACTCAGTCCTCTATATGGGCCTCGAACTCCTTGGTGACTTGCTATATCCTTATGATGTGTGTTGGGGTACTATATGCTAAAAGTAATAAGGAGGACGGGATAGGCAGCACTTATGTGACACAGTAACCCATCTGTTAAACTCTAAATCATGTGCATAGTTAGCTACAATTTCATAAGTGAATTTATCAAACAATTCATATTTAAATATAAAAGAAGCATGCCTTAGAATAAACAGACTGGGGCAAGGGTGTGGAATTCCTATAGCCTGACACAAGGATAAATTGTTTGGTGTCAAGCACGACAATGTTTCAGTTTTTGTTTTGTCCTTGGGATGAGTAAGCCCAACCCCCTACAGCACAAATGCTTATGGAGCAGGGAAGGGAATTGTCTGCAGTTGAGGTAATATTTGTGTCCATCTGTTAATGCTGTGTGAACTTGTATTCATGGTTCATTAATGAAAAGCCTTTAATATTAGGGTGAGCACTATAAATAAATGTTGTAAGCTGGAACTGCATTACTGATGGTGGTTCCAGTAAAACAAAAAATGTGTACACACACATTTGAAAAGTTTAACAATGTGAGATTACGTATAATGCTCCAGAATGCTCTCCGATTAGATGCAAATATTTGCAGGCGCTTGAAAGCAAGATTGATGATTCTTTGTTTTCAAAATAAAATGTTTAAAAAAAAATGCAACTAGGAAAAAAATGTTTTGCAAAATTACTGTGAAATGTTAGGTACCATTTCTTTGCAGCATCCGTCATTTAGTAAAATGTGTTGATGCGTGGCATTCATTCCCAAAAAATATTCATAATGGAAAATCAGTGTAACCAGTTTCAACAAGATTATCGTAAACATGAAAATAAACGAGCAATGGCAAAGCCAATAGGTTTGACATTGGTGGTCAGTCATATCGCCAGGGCCATTGGAAATATGTGATTGTGCAGCCGCAGCAATTCTTTGCTTGATTATAGATTTGCCACCTATGCCACAAAATCTGACATTTGCAGCATAATCTGCAGATTTTAACTAAAAAAAGAATTCTAGCTCAAACGGTTCAAAAGTTACTAAAAATACAAAGATGTGTGTTGCCACTAAGAGGAAGATTTTTTGCAAAGATGGAATGGTCCCTTTTCTATTGCTTACTGCTATATTTGGGTGTTAAACTGATACTGTTGAGGTGCATCTAATGCCCAAAGACTGTTACCAAGTTTAAATACGACAAAATAATAAATTAATACTATTACAAAATGTGTTGCATTATGCAGCATAATTTGCCTTTTCTTGTTGCATAATTTACTCAACCCTGCCACATAATTTGACTCTCTCTTGCCGTATAATTACTATGGGCCTGCTTATGGCTTTGTCAATGCATGTCTTGTTTTGACATGGCTTTTGTAAAACTTTATTGTTGTCGGAGCTGTCGGGCCCTCACTGTTGTAACAAACATTGGCACAAAGCAAAATCACATTTTGCTACAGTATTTCCAGGCACTGAACAAAACTACTTTGTGTGCCAATATGCTCCTTGTATAAGAGTAGGTTGCTATCAGTCACAGTGAGAGAGATAGAATTTTAATAAAAACAAAAAGCCTTCGTTAAGGTCAGATCTAATTAGGAGCTCAATTATTAATGAAAGTCACAAAAGTGCACTCATAGTATATATCTTTGCATTAGAGGAGATTTCCATATTTCATGAATTTACAAGATTTTACAAAAGAAGACCAGGAAATCGTACTCCTAGAAAGATTTGTGAACTGTACTTTAGCATGAGTAAGTATGCGTGTGTAGATTTGCTCATGCGAAAATCTGTTGACGTTTACAAGTTCACTTTCCCTCTAACCACTTTATTCCCACCCCTGGAAGAAGTTTTACTTCTGCCCTTGTCAGGAGTAAATTTCCAAACTTTCTCAGTATTGGAAAACATCAGTGAAAATCTGGTGAAAACCCTAAAACATGCAAATTAGAGGGTTTGCACAGACTTAAAAGGGCATCCCAACCCTGGGACATTTGCTTACCGCTACCTCCAGTACGCGTATGTAGATCTACAGAAAGGTGGCAAACTAAGGAAATTGCTAGTTTGCAAACCCTATTATAGCATTAGCCCTGGCATAATCAGAGAGGCTAATATCAGAGCTCCTATATAATGAGATTGTTGCCATAATTTGTTGCAGCACTACATGGCACCAAAGGGACAAATAGATTTTTTTACAGGACAAGCAGATTTATGATGCAGCCTGTCCGATTTTATTAAATTCTACACCCCTGTGGGGTGAGGGATACTGATTAATGTCTGAGATTGCAAACCTCTCTGATCCCAGGAGGCAAAACTAGCTATAATATGCATAAAAACAATTTAGGAAGAAAATGTTTTTGAAACATTACTAGCCCATATACTGTTGTAATTGATTGTACTATGGAATATTGAAGCCTGAATATCAACAGGAGAGAATACTGTTACAAGAATATTGTGGAATAAAATATTGAAGAAGTAAGAGCATAGAGGAAGGTAAGGATTTATTCTTCATAGCTCCATATCTACCCACCTTGAACACACACACACCATTCCTCTTATGCAAAGAAAAACACCTCAGTCACAGCTGTCTTGGAAACTCCATTTTAATCATTATGGCACAAGATAAACATCCACCCAACGTGTTTCGGGAACCGTTGTTCCCTTGTTCACGGGTATATATACATCTAATATATATATATATATAACAGTGGCAGTTGCCATTGGGTAGTTATAGTTCGGACCTAGTGGTTGGCAAATCTTCACAAAATTCTCCCAAAGAAATTGCCACTCACATGAGCTGCTGTTTGCTAAGTTTCGGGGTGATCCGACAAGCGGGGGCCGAGAAAAAGAGGAGGACCCAAAACGTTTTTTCCCAACTAATTTTTCCATAGGGATTTTGAACTGGGATAGCACAGACACCACTGGACGTAATTACACTAAATTCTGCAGATATCTAGGGCCTGGTCCATAAAGGGACCTTTTTGTGATTTGGAGTAAATCCATTCAGTAGTTTTAGGGAAATAAAATAAAATCCAAATTTGTTCCTATATATAGGGACGTGAAGGCTTTGCGAACCCTCCCGATCTCGTGCTGAGATCTGATTGGCTGCCAATACTTTAACAAGGAAGTGCTGGCAGCCATGGTGGGACTCAGCTTCAGAAAAAAGATGTAAAAAAACGAAAGGAGTTAGGGTAGAGACACCAAAGCTAAATAAAAAAAAAAAAATTGCCGTAATTTGCGGCAGATCTGGCTACAATAAAAAAAACAAAAGTGCGGACTCCCAAGCTTGCTAATTCAAAGCCCCTGGGTAGTCCAACTCCTGGGGGCATTGCCTTTTTCATGGGGGGGGGGCTGCTGGACTATAACCCATGCCCTCGCCTGCACTATTAATTACTTCACAAATTACAGGACTCATGGCATCTTTGATAACATCACTGATAATATCAATGTAATATTTGCAGAATGATGAAACTTTTCGAGATTTCGGCCCTCGATATTCTTTCACAATATTCTATCCATTCTATAGTCTGCCAGGGATATTCATGACTTATAATGGAACAAACAGCTATGTACATTGCATTTAGCTTTTCAACATAGTAGGCAAGCCAGACAAGCTAGAACCAGTAGCTAAGGAGGTCAAAGGCCTAACTGATACAAGGTGGAAAAAGGTGGAAAGCAGATGAGACAAAGGTGCTAATAGTAAATGCCTTCAAGGGAAGATATCCTCTGCCCCCATTCTAAATCACTACAGACACACAAACATACATATCTACACAGAGCAAATTACTGTTTCACAGGATCACTTCTAAACGAACCTTTGAATTTCCTAAGGCATTTTCAGCAGCTAAGACATCATTACCTCTTTAGTAGCAAATGAATGAGCTCAATAGAACTCATTATAAAATAATCCTAAATTGAGTTAACAACAATAACAATTAGTTAACAAACAAGCACTTGGAAAGCCAATGGGTCCGAGTTTAATCTGCTAATGCATGCAGTGAATACTACAGGCATCAGAAGCGGGCTGAGGAGGCTCTAGGTCTAAAACAGTCACTTTTGCAGTTCAATAGAAGCACTCAAGTGAAACTAATATGAAACACCCAAACAGCCAATAGCATAAGGTGAGAGATTAATGCTTTGCTGGTCATAAACAGGAAGTGATTATCAAAGTCTCTATCCAATATCTGGAAAAGTCTGATCAAAGAAAGACAGTCTCTGAAAGACAGACCTGTTTGGCCGCTCTGCTCCCCAAGTCCCAGTCTAAAAAACACATTTTGTAGAGCTCATGGATCCTTTTATAGACCCAAAGTCAATTAAACAAGCACCCAAGAAATGAGTAATTGAAGGCATTCAGCAGGCATGATGGCCCAGTGGAAAATTAGGTGATCTGCAGGTCATGACTTTGAATCTTGCTATGGTGTTATCAGTATTCCGGGTGAGTAAACTGAGTAGCACTAAACTGAGTAATTGCAACAAAAGTTAGTTACATCACTTAAACATGTCAGAGGCAGGTAAAGAAGGCCCAAAAAACTAGGTATTATTCAGCTCAGTAGGGGCAATTCAGTTTGTGGTGTGTGCCACATAAGTGTTCTGCTTATTATTATCTTGCTACTCTGTGATCATAACTTGTTATACCCCCAAGACCACAGCTCACTTAAAACAAGCACTGGCAATGCCTATAAGGCAGGCTCCAAAGGAATGTTGTATGGTAATGTGAAGCATTACAAGAAAATAGGGAATCGTATTTGTGTGGAAGCAAATAACTGTAGAATAATATAGGTGTAGGTTAAAAGGTCAGATGACAGTTGCTCTGTCAAGCAAGGCCTAGAAATCCATGTAGGTTATTGGCTGCCCCCATCCCAGCTATACTGCTACCAGAGAAAAGCAACAAAAATTATCTAGTTATCTAAGGCACTTAAATAACATTCCAGTCTCCTGAGTGTGCTCCTGAAAGCTCAAGCTTAGGCATCTGGATAAAAAATAAAATGATCACAGCTGCTTGGAGGGCAAGCAACTATTTGATGGAAGCACACAACTCCTGACCAATCAAAACATGTTCTCCTGGATCCCAAAATGTGGGTGAAGTCAGAGCTCCTATCTAGTGATGCTCACATAACTGTCTGGTGAGAGCTGTGCCATGAAGCCAGACCATAATCATGTGGAAAGGATGAGTGGAGGCACCTGGAAAACACAGAAAAGAGATAACACCAAAGGAGTAGGCTAAGACTATGAAGACACTGAGAAGGTTATCTGCGTACACTTCCTGCTACTAGCTCGTTATGTCAACAAGGTATACATTGCGGAATTTGATATGCTGTTTTTGATCTGACAGCATAGCTAAACACAGTAGAATACTTAAAGGGAAATGTTAGCCAATACAGACTCATTTTATGTAATGCACCATATATTACTCAGGGCATGACATTTTAGGTTTGACTTTAATCGTTAGCACAGTTCATGGCAACTTTATCATATGAAAAACAAGCACTGGCAAAGCCAAAAGGTCTAGCCTTAGCAAGCTGGTGAAATGGTTATTTATTTTTTTATTGTAAAGTTGTGCATTAAAAAGAAAAAGCAAATGAAAACACACCGACAGATATACTTGGTGGCCATAACCTTACAATAAAATAATTACATTAAAAAAGAAATATTTTATATCATTATAATTGAGCAGGGGTGCTTCTTCGCTGGGAGTGTACTAAGAACATGTCTAGAAAACAATTTTAATTTTAATGAATGGCATAGATAAACGGGGTTCTCATCGGCCCAAAGATAAGTTATTATCCCCTTTGAATCAATGTGACATGAAGACATAGTAGACCAACAACATTTTTAAAATGATAAAGAATTCAAAGGAAAAAGCACTGACAAAGTAAATCGTTGGCTCACCATCTCTGGCACAGAAGTACAACACTTTAGGTAAATGTGCACCTGTGATGAGGCTAAATGCTGTCACTCACGGTGGAAAGGAGTCAATAGCTGAACTGGGGTGACCCAGTGCTTCATGCAGTTTTCAGTAGTGGGTGGAAGCTGACCAATAGCACCTCTAAATATGACTATATGCATGTATTTTTTATTTATTCATATTCGTATTACATCAAGCAGGCAAGTAGCTAAAGCTATCTGTAGGGTAATTGTTAATGTGTGCTGTTATTTGCAAGGGGCGGGCACCAGCCCTCATTATTGGGGACCAGAATTTATTTTTCACCATCAGACTACGGCCCAGAACAAGAGACAAGCAACCACAACAGGGGAAACGAAGAAAGGAAAACAGGGGCAAAGGAAGAAAACAGGGGTAAAAGAGTGGTATGAATAGACAGGAAGTGTGGGATGGTGGAAAAAGAGACATGAGATAGACTGAAGATTAATCCGCCTTGATATCCAGCAAGCTCCTGCATTCCACAGAGACAATCCTATGGAAAACTTTGTGTTCCTGCACTTATTATCTTATTTTTTAAGAAATGATGCCAGCCCGATCACAGGCAGATTGACCACTTGCTTTCTTCCTGCCTCGCTTTGCCAAGACTGGGACGTACATGGAAACGCATGCACAGCATCAGTCAATAAATCAAGTGAAGCGCGTGCCAAGGTGTTATGAGAGGGAGGCATACTATAACATTCCTGTCTCCTTTTCGTGTTGAGCGGCAGCCTGCAGGATGATGTGAGAGGTGACTCAAAACAACAGGATGCCCACACCTCCATCAGTAACACGTGCTAAATGTACAAATCGCATGGTATGTGATCGCTGATGTTCTGCACCCGTTAGGGACTCGCTTCCCTCTAATTCCATAGCTAGGCACAGAAGGAATTCTATGCCAAAAACAATTAATCCACTATTCCTCGTGAAGTTCTGTTTCCAGGAACGTGTGTGCTGGGCTTTGAGTTCAGCGAAAATGGGATGTAACTGTGTTTCATACATTCCTTAATTATCACTACTAAATCGCCACTGGAAACCTGCGGTCTTTATGCGTCCAGTCGACCATTGCTGATTACATATATTTAAAAAAAACAGCTATCCTCTTCTTCCCTGCCTATCGTCTTTCAGCCTGTCCCAAATCTGCCATCAATACTCCTCCCACTCGCAACCCTGGCTACGGTTGTTCAAGAATTAGCCGGTGTGCAATAGAAATCCAAAAGAACACATTAGAGAGATCATCCCACATAGACCCAACTTGGCACTCACTGTTCTACTATCATGGCAACCTCTCCATTATCCCAGAAGGACTGCCCTCTGAAATATGCCACACAAAAAACAACATCAAATACTAAATCTACCTAACATATAGGGAAAGGGCACATTAGACAATGCATCTCACTAACAAGCAACACAGTACAAATAAGCCACATAGTATGCTATCACTTAGTTCCCCACACAAAACAAAACGCAGTAGACAAACATCCCACATGCGTCCACTCATGAAATAAAAGACACATAAACAGCACAATTACTTTAGACCGACTACCCCAGAAGTGCATCACAAATAAGACACTGATTGCAACACCACACACCTAAGTCCAACCCAGTGTTGTCATGCCAGTAATCTGTACCATCTCACTTTTTTACTACCATCCGGGCCACTGGCCCATTACCAGATGCATAAGGAGTGGATGACGCTATCCAGACAAATTGGGCCAGCTCTTTGTCACAGACCCACAACTCACCTATCAGCAGTGCTTTAAATAGAGCTATAGAAGTGCAGGTGCTCCTTAACTAGAGTACCTGTTTGCGGCTGAGACGTGCGGTAACTCTCCTTTTAAATGTATTGAGGCATTGCTGAGAAATGCAGGTACTATCCCTTCCAAATTAATGAAGTGCAGGTACTCAGTACCGGACAGTACCTGCCCATTAAAAGCACTGCCTATCAGGAAACTGCCATCCAACGTTGTGACGGACCAGAACCAAAATCTCACTCACATAGCTACAGGACAACACAGAAGCATAATGCAAGCCCCCACAGCCCTGTGGTGCGTCCCAGCACAGCATTCTATCCCTGGACGGTAAATCCCCTTCCGCCTCCCTACCCCCTGCCTTGACTGGAGTGCATGTGGGATTTCCCATGTTTACCTTCCAGCTACATGCTCTATCCAAGGGCACCCTGCTGACACAGGCCTGAAGGCGCCTTTGTGTGCCAGTTGGAAAAGAACTCCTTGTGTGGAGGTGGTTGGGGGTTGGGGAGGTAGGTGGGGGATGAGACACCCATGGCAGCCACGGAATCAGGATTTGGAAATATTCTTCTGGAACTAGGTCAGGATATAAGAACATTTAATGCTCTTTTAGCCCTGAACTCTCCTTATAATTGCGCTCTGAAAGCTTTTTGAGCTTGAGTGATGAGCATTTTGTTCTGTAAAGTGGCTATTTTTATTTTTCTGGATTGCTTTAGGGCAAGGCAGTGAAGTCCTCAGATATGTGAATGCACAGAATAAGGCCTTTCCCTCTGCTGCATTTACGTTATTCTCCTTTAGCCAGAAGGGCAGAATGTTAGCTATTCAAGGAGGTGGAGGAAGTAGAGATGAAGCCTCCCCAAAGGGTTTCACTGGATGCATAGTATATTGCTTTGTGCTTATTTTGCTAATAATATTAAAGTTGGTAATCTTATGGTGACGTGGAAGAGATAGATCTAGCTTCATAAAGTTATTCTTACCTGATAGCAGTGCCACTTCTGTCCTGAAAATATATTTGATTTTGCATTGTGGCGCCCTAGTTTCATGATTGATGGTGTATTTTAATGTTGGTGTTGATGGTAAATCAAAATGTGCCCGGGAAGTAAAAATTCAGGCAAGTGAGAGCCAGGATTAGGATAATTAAGGCTGGTTCCAAAGTCAGCAACTTAGCCACTAGACCAGACCAATCCAAGGGCAGCTCTTATTTTCCCTTGGGTACTGAACGTGCTGGCCATGCGTAATTGTGTAACTGTGGATGACAAGGTCAACAGCAGGTAAATGTGAGCACAGGGCTCTTCTTGACATCCCAGCAGAAGATGCTGAACAGGAGAGACTGAAAAAGGTAAAAAGGTTTCTGCGCCCAGCTTTCCAGTTTTTCCTTGTCCTAGAGTGCAGTTATGCCCAGGTAGCAGACTCCACTTTTTGGCTGCCACATGGGTTAAAACACCCCTACAAAAACCTCAGTGATCTGCTAATTCTCATGTACAAAATTCAGCCCCTGGTGAAAGTCCAATTTCTAATTACACAAAGAATACCTGTGTGCGGCCACTAGAGGTTGCAGATTTCTATCTTTGTGAGTGTTGTGAACCCTCTTCATCCCTCAAGAGAATTAGTTTATTAGTATAATCAAAATCATACACAGAGAAACATACAAAATAATTATTTATCAACACCATAAATACAAATGTAAAAAGGCCAATAAGCTAAAGTGACACATAATAGGTAATCCCCTTAAAGCTTATATTGAACATGGAACACCTAAAGTAAAGGGCTGGTACTGAGAGAGATCAAGCTTTAACAATTAATGAGAGAAATAGAAGTAGCATATGGCAACTAAAAATCTACAGTTTAAAGACCTAACAAAGAAAAAAATGTAGGAACTAAAATGTGCACAGTATAAAATGTGGTGGACATTTGTGCCTAACATTCCTATTTCTGACACGCCCTTTAACATGAAAACATTTTGCATTTATAAATGTGTGAATTAACAATGAATATTAATATGAGAGTATTATTTTTAGGTAGAAACAGAAGAAATACAATGTATTTTGAATAAATAAGTTGATTTAATCATGAATTGTGTGTTCAAAAAATTAGTACATGTTTAAAACTGTTGTGACATAACATGAATGATGTTTGGTAAAATATTTGCTTTGCATATTTGATTTGAATAAAAGATGCGCTATAGTTTTGTTAATGTATTAATTATATTAATGTGCATTAGGCTTTCTTAGCATAACTAGGCCTGAAACTTCAAGCAGCAATGGAAAAATGTGTGTTTAATTATCCCCTTTAACCTCAATTATTTTTCTTTAGCCAGCAA
Organism: Pleurodeles waltl; assembly: GCF_031143425.1. Classification (NCBI taxonomy): domain Eukaryota; kingdom Metazoa; phylum Chordata; class Amphibia; order Caudata; family Salamandridae; genus Pleurodeles; species Pleurodeles waltl. The sequence continues at coordinate 971,456,344 of NC_090444.1, forward strand.
ATGTAATGTTGAATGTTCTGTTGTGTTCCAGGAGAAGAGCATGTTTCAAGTTTGGCTAAGGTAACAATATTTGTTCTAGCTGCTGAATTGCATAGGAAGATTCATAAAGCTTATGTGAAAGAATATTAGCTTAGTTTATTGTGTGCCATGGAAAAGGAAATGCAAGTTGCAGATTATTAGAAAATGTAATTCTTTAGCAGAACCATATGAATACATAGTAAGAAACAATAGACATTTGCTGTGAACGTTTCTGTATGTATCAAAACTTGGTGGTGCCATCTACAATGATTGGATGCTGAAATCAACACCCAGAGTTTGCCCAGTGAATTGACCAATATAATGTATTTTGGTTTTTATAATTACTGAAGAACTTTGGAACAGAAGTCAGCTCTTCTCAGAATCTGCTTGATGTCAGTCCGTCCTGAACCTTCTTGTAGTCAGTCCATCGCCAGCTCTTCTGAGAATAAGTTCTATGCTTGCATTAAGTTTCCTGATGAGTTTTCTCATCATAGTCTAAACTGCCCTATTCTGTTATGTGGTTCAATACTGAAAAGCCCAACTAATTTTGAACTGCTGATTTGTCCTATGTGCAGCCCGCGTTCTGCACTGTCCTGATGCTACTGTCAACTGACGCCTGAAGATGTTGAAGGCTCTGTCTCTATGAATCAATGCTGTCTGCTGTCCCATGAGGAGAGGTGTAACTAAATATGGTTTCTTGTTTCCTTTTTTTTTTAACTTAGTCACTTATACCAGTATATTTTTATAGTTAGTTACACTTGTTAGATGTTTTTCAAACTATTTTTGTCTTCTTTTATTTTTGCTTTTGCCCGCATCTGTTAGCCCGTTCCCACACATGCAAGTCCTAATTTTCGTTAGGGTTAGGAATGGCCCAGCCTTAGGAATGGCCCAGCTCTGAAATATGATTTCTAAAACTATATTTTGATGACTTACTGATGTCACCCTCATCTGCTTTGAAGTCTGGTAATAATGTGTATATTGTATTGTTGATAATCTACATAATTATTTTGGAGTGTTTAATAGTATTCATGTTTTCTAGGTTGAATCTCTTCAGATGTTTCGGTGAGCCTCTGGTTTTCATGTATGTGTATAACTTAGTTTTGTGCACCATTTATGTGACATTAATTTTTAGATTGCAATAAAGCTTTGAAACTTTATTCAGTTTGGATTTTGAGTTAGTGTTGAATTATTCAAGGTGTCTAATATTATTTACAATTTAATGTCATTGGTTTGTGGGATTATATGTTTCTGACTACTACCTCCTTCACCAAGTCCAAAGATTCAGTCGACCTTGCGGTTTCTGAACCCAAGGTAGGAAGAAGACCTCCGCAGGTGCTCCAGCAGTACCTTATTCCTAATGATGCAGAAGCTTCCATCCCTCAAGCTTGAGCATCTGCAGGCAGTAGAGGGGGAAACCCTCTCCCTTTAAGCAGCTACTTGCGTCAGAGGCGTTAAGGCATGGGTAAGGTGTGCCCTAGCCCAGGGCCCCAAAGTTTCATGGTGGCCCCTGCTATAGCAAACTCTGTTCTGCAGTTTTACCCTAACGACCTTAAATAATTGTATTAAACAGATTATTTTAAATACCTTTTCCTTTCATTTATTTTAATGTGTGTGATGTATGCAGTTTATCACAGACATTTTGCAGAGGAATGCTTTTCTTTCCAGCCATGCAGCATCCATTAACAGTTTATTTTAGATTAAAACAGAAACTCATATGAGAAAGGGAAGGTGGTTACAAATATTATTTGCAATAAGAATAGTGAGCTGCTCCTGTATTACAATATTGAAAGCATATGTCACTATCCATGAATATTAGATTTAAACACATTTACAGTTTGCTCCTGTGTGTCTGTGCACTGTCAGTGACCTGCTCAAAGAGGGCATGAAAGAGCTGAAACTCGATCCTAAATTCAAAGCTGTTCCAAACAGTGGGCACCAAAGTATGTTTGGCCCAGGGCCCCTGTAATTCTAAAGACGTCCCTAACCTGAGTGGTTTAGACTGTTTTTTTTTAAGGAAAATGTGTGACTTTGGTGCTAAGTCAGTTTAGTTCCGGTTCTGCATCTGTTTGAAGTGTTGAGAGTGTCTTGCACTGAAAAGTCAAAATAGCTATAAGATCTGTGATCGCACACACAGGCCGGTGGGCGCGGCCGATTACGCCTATAGTGCAACCACAGACAAGGCCTTTCAAGCTGCACTCACGTACACTGCGGGTCTCACTGCATTAGAATAGTGAACAGTAAGCAGAACCTTGCACTCTGTTTCCAAAGTGAACGTCTGAGGATCACGCCATTTGTAAACAAATAAATAAATAAGAAAAAGCATTTGAAGCAAGATTTCATTTTAAAATCGATAGTTGTTATGATACAGACACACTCTAATAACCCCTTTCAAATAAACTGACCGCAGTGAAGGCTGAGGGAATATACTGCTCGTCTAAAAACAATATGTTAGCAGCATCTACGGGGTCCGAATGACCTCTGTGATTTGAAGAGTGAAGCACGCGGGTTCATCAAAAGGGTGATTTTAGTGCGCAAACAAAGGCACCTGGTTGCACATCAGTGGCGCACTTTTCTCTCTATCTCCCACTGCCAGTGATGAAGGGGGCTTGACTTATTTTTAATCAGCAGATTCTGACCGTGCACAAGAGCGAAAACAGAAAAACGGAGAAAGAATGGAAATGAGAAACAGTAAAACAGTGAAGGGGCGAAAGTATGGATTAAAAAGAACAGTGAGAGTGATGTAAAGAGACAGAAAGTGTAGGGTTGTAACGAAAGAGGCATGTGGTGGACTCAAGGCTTGAGGCCTTTGGCATTCCTGGCATTTTGCAAATTACGTATTTCCTCTTCATCTCAGAAGCATGGACGCCAATGTGACCGGGATCCAGCGGACATTTACAAGCCCAACACCAATTGTGCATATTTGGCGAGCAGCCGTGACTGATGAGTGGCTGACAGTTGCGATGGAGAGTGATTGTCATGTGCCTGGTAGCTGCAGCAGAGACACTGATTGCCACATGCCTGACGGCTGCAGAGCAGACAGTGACTGTCATGTGCCTGGCATTGGTGGCAATGATGGTAAGTGTAAACAAATGCATTTTTGTCTACCTCACATCTTTGTGCTTCACGCCAAGCTTAAGTGCAACCACAAATGAAGTTCACCCCAATGTTTAGCGCAGACTTCAGTGCTTGACATACAAAACCAAACTAGTTCCCGCATAGATCACTTATTGAGACACACATTGTACCAGCTACATACAACAGACATGAATGCCTGCTTATTAGACTATCCAGAAGGCGCTTCGGGGCCTTGTCAGAATAGAAAAGTACTATGGAGATACTACAGCACAACACAATGGTTGGTATGCTTCCAGTGCCTATAACAGAGGAACTGATTGTCTGGAACCTGGCATCTGTAGCACTGGGAGGTACTGGCATGAACTTTAACTCTGTGACAGAGGCAGTGACTGGCAGGTAACATTGACGCCGGCTCCCAGTGGAGCCAGCGCCAATGCGGCAGGTGCAGCAGAACCTGTTGCGCATTCCACTGCCCGAAATTCAGGCAGTGGAATACGCAACGGGGCTGTTCATGGGGGGCCCCAGGACAAGCAGCGCTGCCCTGGAGGATGAAAACCACTGGGACCGCCACGGTCATAATGTGGTGGTCCCACTGCCAGTCTGTTGGCGGTGGGACCGCCACCGCGAGTCTGGTGGTCATGCGACCGCCAGAGTCGTAATGAGGGCCATAATTTGGCCTAGGCAAGAGTCCTTCAAACTGTGGGGTGTGGCCCCATGGATGGGGGTCTTGATCTCAGGGGTGGAGGGTGCCAGGCTCTGCACAAGTGAAAGGTATGTTATGCCTCTGGGAAACAAAGCCTCTTGCTAAAAAAAAATGTGCTTCCATTTTAGTGAAAGAAAAGAAAGTGGTGTTCAGCCACCCTCATTAGTGTGTTTTTGTCAGTTGCATCCTGGTTGAGAGTAGAATGCAAAAGTGACTCAAAATAAACCACAATGTTGCAGCCCATAATTTCAGATAACAATTGCAATTTGGGCATTGTTATGGTGATATGTCTGACAATGGCGTATTGGCAATCATGCATTTGAATACACTTTTAAAAGGGATAACTAAATATAACTGCAATGTTTGCAAAGCCAAATAGTTCAGAGTAGGGTAACTACCGTACTCCATGTCATAACGGATATGGATTCCAGTCTTTGCCTTTTCTTTGTCAGCCTGATGTATTCTAGGCGTTGTAGTCTTGGTTTACTTCCACTGAACTTATTAGACTGACCCACCTGAAAGCAATAATTTGTAGGTGAAACGTTTAGGATCGGAGTCAGTGCCCTTGAGGTGGTCACCCTAGTTCCAAGCTGCCAATTGGCCCCCTTTGTTGTGGAAGACCTTCAGCAAATACCAGTATTTTAGCCAACAATGCATTTCATGTTAGGGCTTGTCATTTCACAGTTACCATTGTGATATTGGCTAAAAAATCCCAGCATGCAAAGTAGGATTTGTTAGATTGATCTGGCTGGGCATATCACACATGACAAGGTACGAGTTGCCAGCTTGGTATGAAAATGGGGCCAATTAAAAGGTAACAGTGAATATAAAGGGCCAGATGTACGACCATTTTGTTTTGCGACTTGCAATTTGCGACTTTTTACAAATCGTAAATTGCGAGTCACAAAACAAAATGTATAACAGTGTCAACCACACTTTGCGAATTGCAAATGGGTCGCAAATGTGACCTGCCTCATCAATATTCATGAGGCAGGTTGCAAATTGCCACCCATTTGTGAAAGGCAACAATCACAGGGATGGAGGCCTGCTGCGGTCAGCAGACCGCTGTGTCTGTGATTGCTTTGTCATTAAACCACTCACAGTAACAAAACCATCATACATTGGCTCACGAGTCACCTTTGGAACACCCCTTCCTAATTGCAAGTCGCATTCCCTATTTTGCGAGTCAGTAACAGGATACCAACTTGCAAAATAGGGATTATACATCCAGCAAGGCCATTTTGATGTGCAAAAGGCGATTTTTGCAGTTTTCAACTGCAAAATCACATCGTACATCTGGCCCAAAGTTTTTACCAAAACCCTTTGGCGTCCTCTATCGTCCTATACACACTTTGAATTCTTTGCTAACAAGCTTTTAAAAGCATGATTCATTGTAAGAGATAAGTAACATAGAACACTGCTTTCAGAGTCCTCTTTCTGCCCTCCCTATCCCTAGAAATGTTTACCGTGCTGCTATGTTTTACATACCATATATTTAGTGTGAGAGAACGCAAAGAACTACTGAAAATCCATTTTGTTTAAATTTTTTATATGTGGTAAGCTCAATCCTCAAACATTTTTAATATGCGTGGAGTTCGTAAGAATTTTTGTGACGAAATATATACACACATGCCAACATTTTAAAAGAGGAAAGTGGAAGATTTTTTTTCAATAGGCAGGAGAATGTGTTTGCCCCCATTGACTGGTAATGAAGCAGAGGCAATTTGAGGTGGGAGACTGCCAGAATAAAGCAATTTTTTTGGCTCAAATAATCAGCGGTCTATTGGCATGTACGTATATATGCCATGTTAGGTGGGGCATCGTGAGATTATTTTACACGGGGTGGGGAAGTGGCATTAAAGTGTTTACAAGCCACTTGCCTAGGCTGAGAGGGCTGCTTTCATAATTTTGCAAAAAGAAAACTACAATCCCTCACTCCTGGATGCAGGATGATACCTGTGCAGTGCCAAGAAAAGTAGCTGAATGAAGATTCATTGATCGGGCCGCTTCACACACTTACAAAGATCCTGGGTGGAATAGGTGGCCGCATAAGGGAGGGGTGCCCCGCCAGGCTGCAGGACCCAAAGTATGCCAGTGGTGCCACATGCGGCAGTGTGCTAAGTATGTCCCTGGTGACACTAGCATACTAAAGAACAATAAAGCTCAGTGGGTAAAATGCCCTTTGCATTAGCAATCTGTGTGTGACCTATAGTCCAACTGAGTCTTCCATCCTTCTGAGGTGGCTAAAATAGGACCCGGCAACATGTGTTTTTTACAGTTCTCCAAGCTGCCAATTTGTAGTTTGAAGTAACATCTGAAAAAACAAGTTTCTTTTAAACTATATATATATATATAAGTAGTTAAAGTTAGGCCAGAGTTTCCATAGGAACAGTGTTTTGTGGTTCGCTAATATTGTTGGCGCAGTTTGACAAATCATCACAAAATCTTCCAAAAAAGTTTGTCTATCTCAGCTCCTTGATCTGTCATGTTCCCAGAACATATTTTCCCCATGAAATTTCCATAGGAATTTTAGGGAGCGATACAAAAACAGCTTAATAGAATTAAACCAAATTTGGAACAAAGCTAGATCTTTTATCATAAAGTATGCTTTTTCTGTGATTTGATGTCAATCCATTCAGCTGTTTTTTCGCAATTTACAGTTAAAAGTACAGTGACATCTAGGTAGTTGATCCACCGGGAGTCCCACAGCACTCCTGTGGTACCTCAACATTAAAAAAATAAAGGATTCTGATTGGAGGGAGGGCTATTTCCCCATAGGTACCTTCAGTCCTGCAAGACTGGTAGCAGTCCTACAGGACTGAGTAATCTGATTTGGCTGAGTCAGTCAGTTATCAATGATGTCATCTGAGACACCATCAGTGATGTCAGCAATGATGTCATTTAAAATGTCACGAATGATGTAATCTGTGAGGTACTTAGCAGGCTATGGAGGGGGGCATGGCATGGCGGTGGCAAGTTATAGTAAGCTCAGTAAACCATAACTGATGAATTTCAGTGATTTGTTGGTATTTAAACATTGTTTTTTATATTATTATACCTAACAACATCAATGTAACCCTTATTTTTTCAGTGAATTTCTATCATGTATGTAAATGTAGGGTAACATGTGATTACCTTACCTCACTATAATGTGACTTTGAACTCAGCACTCTGATTTTGGTGTCTCCCCTTTTACAACCTCATTCACTCACTTAACAAGTCAAAAGTCTCTATTGACTTGAATGGTGTCACCCTGTCAGTCATAAGTTGTTTAAAAAAACAATCCAGGGGATAGCAGCACATAGCTGGCACTGCTGAGTAATGAAGTTGTAGAATACACAGGGCTGCCTAATCTTGATTCTACATCATGCCTCTTTCTTCCACAACCCGACACTTCCTGTCCCTTTATCACATTCTTGCAGGTTCTTTTCATCCCTGCTTTCTCCCTTTTGTCACTGTTTTCCTCCTTGTCACTTTTATGCTTTTCCCTCTTATGCTCTGACCGAAGTTTGGCAACAATACTAATCATGATCCCCAAAAATTAGGTCTGGCGCCAACTTCTTGTTGCCACTGGCTCAAATAAAGAAGTGCCCTCAGTCAAACACAAGACTTCACACTCCTTGGCGTCACATGCCTGACAGCAATCCATAGGGATTTGGAGTCGCTTCACATTCAGATACGTCAACCAATGAGTGGTGCTCTCAGTCATGCTATAAACCTCCATTCATAATATGCATCCTACATAAAAATATGCACTTTACAACAAAGTACTGTAGTCTATGATCATGCATGCACGATTGAACTTCAGAACCGATATTCTTATGACAACATGGTATAATGGATAAATGGACTTGATAATACTGTATACTTTAAACAAAATGCAAAGTCTTTTGAAAGATTTCTACACAATTCAAAATTTGATCAAAAATCAATGAAAGGAATATAACAGTCCTCTGTTTTAGCATTTTGTTCCATATTTATTTGCTTCAATGAAGATAATTCAATTAATCAAATTAGGCCCACTTTCTATATCATAATTCATGCATAACTATCGATTTTATGTAAGGTAATTGATGTACAGCCAATATGTCATATTGTACATCAATGAAGCATTCAGGTCTGCTGCATCCAATCCATCTAGGTGGAGGGTGCAGATATAATACAAGTGTGCAAAAAACCTTGAAAAGTGGTTTTCGCCTGAAAACCCATGTTCGCTGTACACTAAATACGTTGCATGGAATATATTTACATTTCATGAACTGAAACATCTTCATAGAAGGCAAAACTGGGAAAACAACTGTCAAATTTAAGGAATGATAAGCCTTTATTTGTTTTTGTTCAAATTGTGATCAAAATTGTGAAATATGTAGGCGTTCCTCAGTATGTGTGGTATTCTGTTTAAAATTGGAACAAGCGGTAAGGCATTACCTCATGACTAACAACACATGTTTTTATATTGCATACTTTGCTAGCACCTTGGGGACAGCGACAAACCTGCTGTGATTGATCTGCAAATAATTCTGATCACATCTGAAATTGATAAATAGCCACACAATGACTGATGCTCATGCCCAGCACTGCTATTTATTATTGGTGATAACCAAGCGCATTAGTATTTAATCGTTAGGAAAATGAAGCCTTATTACCATTATATTTGTGTATTTTACCTCGTGTTTGATAATCACAATAAAAAAAGACATGAAAAACAATCACTCTGAAGGTTTTGTTCTTACCATGTATGTTTTTGGAGGTAATGGACTGAGTAAAAACAGCGTATCTTGTGTGCTGCTGTCACACATATCTGAAATGCCTGTTTTGATGCGAATAAGCCTTTTCACTGGCGTTACAGCAGCTAACCACAGCTCACCAAACAATAGGCGTTAATTTTTTGATTCTATCATCATCCAGTGGAGCTTAATAGGCCTTCTGTTGTACTGTGAATGCAAAGGCCAAAGTGAACAGATCTGTACAGTGATAAATATTTCCCGTTCCACAGCAACCAGAAAAATAGCCCATTTATGTAAAGAAAACTAGTACCTCAGAATTTATCATTAAAAAAATCAATAGACCCCCCAATGTCCCACCATCTCCCAGTGGTCACCACCGAAGCTTTTGGGCCCACACCATCCTCCCCCTTTTCTCACTTCCCTGCAAAATCACAAGTTAATCATGCCACACTGATTCTAAAATGGCCACTTGCTGCTACTCTCCGCCCATACTTCCTCTATCAAACACCACCAAACAGCTTCATCTCCCCCAGAATGCCGACAAAACACGTCTTTGTGCTCTGGACCACTAACTCCAAAACTTTTGTCTTCCATAAAAATATTGCATGCTCACCAGTAAAGTCCTCTCTTTCCTAATCTCTGTATTTCACCACTCTCTTATTTCTTCAAAACGGCTGTTGTGCCTCGGCTATAAAAGAAAGCCACTGCTGAACCTAATTCCACCTTCAAGTGCCAAACCTGCTTCAGACTACACTTCTATTTTCCAGATCACTGGAACATCTCTTCTTCAACCAAATTAAATGGCTTCAGTGGATCCACATCATTATTATCCTCATCTGTCTATTTTATGGTGTCTCCTCACCACAGACACTGTCCTTTCCCATTAGTCAAACTTCATCAACTCTGTATTCTTATTGATGCGACTGCTTACTTAACTGTGCCATCTCCTCTTGACCATGTGAGTTATGTATATTGCATTTGGTTCAAAACTATTTGATCGTATATTTACCAGTTACTCACTTGCACAATGCTGCAATGCCTGTAATGCTTTGAACATGCCATTTATCTTAAAATGCCCTAAAATATGTTATAAAAACTTCATCAACTCTGCACATCATCTCCACCTATCTTCGACTTTTGTTCTACTTAATCTATAAGCATCATCTACCATCTAATTTTTGATTACCCAACACTTCTTTCTACACTCACTGTCTTAGGCATCACTGCCATATCACGACACTGGTTCTACTTTTACCTTCCTGATGAATCTATCTTTATTTCCTATTACTCATCTCAATCTACCGACTATTCTTCCTGCTGTTTTTCCTTCTACTTTGCCCATTATACTAGCTAATTTGGAGAAATAATTTCTTCATTTTGCTTCTTACATTGTTTTAAATGATTTTCTTACTTCCTTTGACTCTCATCTTCAATCTCGCATTACAGAGCAATCCATGGTAAGGAAGCTGCCAACATGGTTCAGGAGCTAGCACAGTTTATTCCAGAAAATGCAGCTATACAGAGAGAACTAGATCACATTCTCTTAGCTTCAATCCACTTCTTCTGCCCTGTCGTCCATGAATGCCCTGGAATCTTCACACTCTCCGATTCTACACTCCACCAGGCTACACAGCTAACTACCACACACCCTCCTCTCACTGAGAAGTTAATCCCCAGACACTAAAACATCATGTAATATCTGACAATTTACATCACCTACACATAACAAAACAACTAAAACATAAACACATCATCCACAGAAACTACTAATAATATAACAATTTCATCTCTACTGCAGCACAAAATTGTTGTACTTCTTCTGAATTAAAATGTTGTGAGAACTGTCAGTATTGCATTGTAGCCCACATTTGTTCTACTGGAACTGTCCTCACAGCTATGTATGCTCTCATAACCACTACACCATTCAATCTGCTCCATGACCTATGCTACTTTTGCCTTCCTTCGGAATATCAAAATCCAAAAAGACGTTGCTTTCATCCTCCTCCTGCTGATCTGACACAATTGTATCACCTCTAAAAGAGAACCTCTTCCAACATTTCTCACCTTACTCTCTTTCACTCTAAAAACTTGCACAACATCTTGAGCAGTTGACCACAGAGACGATTTCCTACCCAAATTACAACGCTTCCTTATTTGGACTAACTGTCCTGCTAGAGTAGCCACCTTTGTTAATTTGTTCTTGGTTCCATCCATCTGCCTACCCATTTTCCTACTGACCTCCTGCATCCAAACTTTAATGGCAACTTCATCTGCATTTTCCATAACTCAATGTTTATTCCTTAACGACCAGGGATACATATGACACCAGCACACCATTCGTGTAAGCTAACTGAATGGTATCATTGTTGTCCATTTGCTTCAGGGTGGAATATGGAAATTCGTTTGTGAGTTATGCCCAATTGTTCAAAATACTCCTTCATGTGGGTACTATCAAAGTGGTAGCCACTGCCAGACACTGGGGACTCAGGCAACCCTTTTCTCGAGAAAATGTCATCTAGAAACTCAATTTTTTTATCCAACATTACCCTTTCTACCATTCAGCTCTCTAGCCACCTTGAAAAATAATCTACAATTATAATTTCAAAGATTTTCCTTCGTGGTATAACAGAAAATAGTCCAATTATGTCTGACTCAATTTTCGACATGCCTATCCATTGCTGCATACCAGAAACATCTCTCATAAGCCTTGTGACAGCCGACATACCCAAATATCTTTCATAAGACTTTGAAATGATTTCCCTTAATTTAAATAAAGGAACAATTTGTCTCCACATGCTGCAATATCATCCAGCCATCATTTATCTTGCAAACGGCTTTTGACCCCTGCTCAGTTGATTTGGAATACTCCATTACTGTCTTCAGTCCCCAAGTTGGACTCCATTTCCCTTCCCCTTTTTTCCCTTCTTCATTCCCAGTGAGGCACCCTAGACATGCAATATGCATAGACATTTCTATTGTCTAGCACAAAAAACATCACAAAATGGCATTCTTTGTAATTTGGCAGCTAACCGAGCTAGCCTAGCTGTCAGCATTCTTGCCCGAAAAGCAGAAAAAGTATTCACAAGTGGTTTCTGGTACGGCCTGATTATGAACTTCAAACCAACACAAACATCTTGTAGTGTTCGGTAGCCCATGCTTATACTAGCAACTCTTTAACCTCTCAGTATTTTCTTTCAGCTTCCTCAATGTCCTAAACCTATATACAACACTCCACTCCTCTTTCTCTTCTCTCTGCGTTAGCATGCTGCCAATGCCCACATTACTGGCACCCACACACATAATGCACTCCTTTCCTACCACAAACGACCTCAAACATGAAGCAAAGATAATTTCCTGTAAAGCTTCTCAAACATCCTTTCTTGCTGGGAACCAACTCAAACCTCGCATTTTCCTTCATAAATATTCTAAAATGCTCTGTTTTCTGCAAATATTTTTACTGGGTTGGAACAGAATTCTGTTAACCTAAAAAATGATAACAACTGTTTTTTTTTTTTAAATTCAGAGTTGCAGCTCTCATAATAGCATTAACGTTATTAGATTTAAGTCTTATTCCAATAGTCGAAATATTATGCGCCAGGTACTCCATACCATTGCAGGGAAATGAACATTTGTCCAGTGTTATGGACAAACCTTTATTTGACAATATGTTCAACACATTCTTTAGATTTTGCTCATGTTCTGCACGACTCTTGTCATATATCAGGCCTCCTCCAGGAAAGCTGTGTCATCCACCATACCCCAGATGTCTCTTCCTTTAGGCGTTGGAAACCAAAGATCCACTTGGAAATCGAAAATGCATCCTCCTACAACTTGAATAGACCATCTGGAGTCATAAAACTAGTCAGATGTTTTGACTCCTCAGGAAAAGCCACATCATTTAGGTGAAATGAAATTAAAGCATGTTTGTATTCAAGGCTTTCGCTACACCTAGTTTTTAGCCGTCAGGTTTTTCCACACCAGGATTTACTGGGTGGGATGAACTTGATGACGACGATTTCAGCGGCTGGAAAAAAATAGCTAGAATAATTTTGGGACTTTTGTCTGTAGCAAAACCTAAGTCTTAAGCCTCTTTTTCCTAACATAATGCTTTCCCCTGCTTAAAAAAGCTTTTCGTGCCCTCATTCCGCCTAGCTGCCCTCCTTGAATGCCCTGGGATCTTCACATACTCTGATTCCACATTCCATCAGCCTCCCCAGCTTGCTACATTAGATTTCTGTCTTTATCAGGACCACGAATTCTATCTGACACCACACACTTTTTCACACTGTTTTCACTTGATAATATCTTACACCTTCTTCTGCCAGAAACTCTAAAATATCTTTAACTCAGTGTACATCCAGAAAATGTAATCTTCTCCTTAGCCACAGCACACAGATAGTATGGTACTAAACATAAAGAAGAAATGTCCACATCCCAGCCTAATAACTATGGGGGTCATTTCAACCTCGGCGGTCTTTTCACAAGACCGCCGAGTGACCGCCGTGCTGAAGACCACCAGTGGTGGCGGTTTTACGCTCGCCGAATTATGATTGCTGGCAGCCTTCCGTCCTTTTCCGGACGGAGAGCCGCTAGCAGCCATACTGCCAGTCGGCGAGGAAGTGGAGGTTGCTCCACCTCCACCGCCCCGTCAACAGAACACCGCCCACCGAATCACGTTACGTGATTCAGTGTGGCGGTGTTCTGTTGACGGGGTGCTGGCAGCGGAGCAGCCCCCATGGATCCCGTCCATCCCGGAGGATCCCGGAGGATCAACGGACCAGGTAAGTTGATCGTCCGTTAGGGGAGAGGGGTGGGAGGGTGCTGTGTGTTGTGTGCATGCGGGTGTGCGTGTGAGCATGAAGAGGGGGTGTGTGAGTGCGTGTATGCATGCAGGGGTGTAGTGTGTTTGGAAAGTGTGCATATTCAAGAGGGCAAGCATTACAGATATACAGAGAGGCCAGCTATGATATTGATTACCTTCTTTATTTAAATAGGGGTTCCTTATTTCCTGTAGGTTTGTCAGGCACTTGACTTATAAAAGATAATACCCAATTTTGATTTAGAATTTTGAATCTCCAGTTTGTTGAATCTGTTTGTCAAAATGGTGAAAGTAGCTCCTGTAGAGATGGGATTCGTTTGAGGGCACCACATGCACAACATCTCTGTGCCCAGCTGTAAATGCACACGCTGCATACCTCCTTGAAATGTATAACTCCACCCATGAGTAAGTGGAGTTTGATAATATAGATCACAACAATATAGTGATCTGTTCTGACTGTCATTTACAATCTGCTTCCATACATTAAACTATTTAGCAAGAGGTAGTGGGTCAGATTGTTTCAGTCATTGACTCTGTGCCCCTTTGACTGAAGGCATTTTGCTTGATCGCATTGCACAATCTATCTAAAAATGAGCACACTTTTGCATCAGGGCTGATGGATCAGTCCTTTACTGTTTTTCTTTTATAAGACCTGTTTCAAGGCACTCATCTTTTATTTAGATTGCCCACAATACTTTTATCATAGGCTCTATGAGGTTTGTAGGTGATAAGTTAAGGACTGTATCCCTAATGTTGGAGTGAACAGATCATCCTAGTGTGAACTGAGTGGTAAGGCAATGTACACTTTACAAGACATTACACACATTACAATATTATACTATTTAAATATTTACATAAGGAAATGGCTGAAGGAACCATAGGTGAATAATGGATTTGGATTGTGACATATTGGTTGGTTCTATCTCCCTCTCCTGGAGACACAGAGTAGAAGGTTCTCCCTTTATAAAGCACCTGTAAGCTCCGCCCGCTGAGCCACGCCCGTCCACCCTCGAAGTAGGTAAAGGAATTCCCGCCTTTTACCAGGATGATGGACAGCTTTCCAAAACGACCCCAATGCGTTTACCGCCGATTCCGGTGGTGCGTTGTTAATGCTCAGAAGCACGAGGACATCTCCACAAAGACGCACTAGTAACAATCACATTGCCAAAGGAACACAAGGTTGCTGGAGACGTTTTCCCCGTGGCCCATCACGTACCCTTAGTGTACAATATAAACTGGGCGTATAAAACATGCTAGGTTACGCTTACTAACATACTCGTAGAAAATACTCTGGTTGGGTAGGCCACGATGCTCATTTTACAGAGGCTAAACCTCAAAGGAAGCACTTGCAATTATAATCGTAGCAGGTGCCGCAGTTGAAGCTCAGCTTCAGGAAAGGACAAGCCACCCTAACTCTTGGGCTTGGCAAAGATAAAGCACGGCTGTGCGCTCAGAGATCCCATAGCAGAAATGATCTAGAATCCTTCCTGGAGGTGAACTGATGATGTACTGGAGCGTAATCAGTATCTGACTGTGACGCGCGGGTTCTATCTTCCCTCTCCTGGAGACACAGAGTAGAAGGTTCTCCCTTCATAAAGCACCTGTAATATCCGCCCGCTAAGCCACGCCCCGTCCACCCTCGAAGTAGGTAAAGGAATTCCCGCCTCTTACCAGGATGATGGACAGCTTTCCCAAAACGACCCCACTGCGTTTACCGCCGATTCCGGTGGTGCGTTGTCGATGCGCAGAAGCACGAGGACATCTCCACAAAGACGCACTAGTAACAATCACATTGCCAAAGGCACGCAAGGTTGCTGGAGACGTTTACCCCGTGGCCCATCACGTAACCTTAGAGTACAATATAAACGGGGCGTATAAAACATGCTAGGTTACGTTTACTGACATACTCGTAGAAAATACTCCGGTTGGGTAGGCCACGATGCTCATTTTACAGAAACTAAACCTCAAAGGAAGCACTTCCTCCACCCCTCCATTACTCCAGTCAATCTAACTAACAAACCCTCATATCCGCAACTCAAATTAACTCATAATAATACTAAAACTGTACTCCTTATTAAATTATACTAATCCATCACTAATTCTTGTTGGGTACCGGAGTAGCGTGCTACTCATCGAAAAGCGCTTCGACGCCTCGTCAGGGGTAGTAAGCGCTATATAAATACGATTACAATTACAATTACAATTACAATATCTGCCTGTATGTATGTCTGTATGGATGTGTGCATGTATGTCTGAATATAGGTGTGCGTGTATGACTGTGTGTGTGTGTCTGTTGGCATGTTTGTTCGTGTGTGTGCGGGTATGTGTGTTGGTGGTGTGTGCATGCGTGTGGGGTGTGTGTCTGTGTAGTGATGTCGGGGTAGGGGTGGGGAGGGGGGTCCTGTCACCTTTGAGGGGTGGCAGGGGGGTGGGGGGTGTCGGGGAAGGACTCGGGGTGGGGGAGACCCCTATCAGTGCCAGGGGATGGATTCCCTGGCACTGATAGTGCTTACCGCCATGGATTTCATGGCGCTTCCCATCCCCATGAAATCCATGGCGGTCAGCCGGGTCATGATACCGACGGCGGTCTTGTGACGGCCGCCGGGCTGGAGACCCAAGTCTCCAGTCCAGCGGTCGGTTCGGAGAAGTGGCGGATGACCATGGCGGTAACCGCCATGGTCATGATTCAAATTTTTTTACCGCTAGCCTGTTGGAGGTAAGACCGCCACTTCTCTGCCAACCGCCAGGGTCGTAATGAGGGCCTATATTCTTAATAAGTCAAATAAACTATTGTAATAGGCTTCGTGTTCGGCTAACAACTGTAAGTCTTCTCATCCATTGCTAGATCATCAGTTTCATAAGGTGCTCCCATTTCATCCTCCCAAGCCAGACAATCATATCCCAGCACTGATACCAGTATGGAAGCACTCTGCCAAAAACGGGCTAATTATAGACTACTGTCTCAGATTTTTAAAGCAATCCTTATGGGTTACCCTATCTACTTTATTAATACATTTACTCTGCTTCTACACTCCAGTCAGAAACATGTGATCTGCAGATCACATCCTCCTTACCATCACTAAACGTCCCTGAAGCGCATTCAAATTCAAGACATTCACTGATCTATGTTCACTATACTAGAAGTCAACCCCTGATTAGCTTTGAGTTATCACTGCAATCCCATCTTTGAAGACCACACCAAACATTTATTTTCCTCAATCTCAGCTCTAAGGATAAGGGTGATCTTTCTCTATATCTCAACACCTTCAACCTTCACCCAATCACTGAACACCTTAATCTGGTATCCACGCACTGTATACTTGCTTTTAATTGAATTGTGAAATGCGTGCTCTACTACAAAGGACCCATGTACCGACGCTTATTTCTTGCAAGTGTGTCTTATCCCTGGAAAGTTAAGAATATGCCTCACTCATCCATCATGCCAAAGGTGCCCATCCAAACCCACCCCAGGTCTCTGTGCTGGTTTGTTTCTTCTAAATGTTTAGGTATTTGCTGGAAGAATTGCTCCTGTTTGGTAATAAACAATACAGGACTACAGACAGCAGCTGGACAAATCAACCATATCCCTTTCCTTCTGCTTTCCACACAAGTTGGTTGGTCTAGTGCTTTTGAGGTACAGAGTTATACATTTGCAATCCTTAACACATTGGTGAATTTAATAAGAAAAACATGTCAGCACTTAGTTCATATTATGATATAATTAAAGTGTGGTTAAGAGGTCATTTTAAAAACCCACTTTCCCAAAATAAACTGTGTTAGATTGATTGAAGACAGGTGAATATACCCTTGTAATGCTGACTTATAATAATCATTTTACTGTGATACAACCCCTGCCACAGTGCATGAATGTCAATGAATGCTACTGTCTTTGCGCGGCCTTTGGCAGTCTGTAGACCACCCTCTTTCCCACCCAGTTGAGTACACAGTTGCAGCTGAATGGTTGCAAGTATTGAGGCCCTGATTTATACTTTTTGACGCAAACCTGCGTTAGAGCAGGTTTGCGTCAAAAAGTTTACCGCCGGCTAGCACCATTCCTGGACACCAGCCGGGCATCATATTTAAGGAATGGCGCTAGCCGGCAGTAAGGCCCGATTAGCGTCAAAATAAATGACGCATACCGGGTGGGGAGGCGTAGGGGAAACAGGAGGTTGTGCATCAAAGAATGGCGCTAGTCAGGTTAGAGTCTGAAAAATGACTCTAACCTGACTAGTGTAATTTTTTGACGCACAACCCCCATGGACATGACTCCTGTCTTAGTAAAGACAGGAGTCATGCCCCCTGCCCAATGGCCAAGCCCAAGAGACCTATGTCCCCTGGGCATGGCCATTGGGCACAGTGCCATGTAGGGGGGCCCAAGTTAGGACACCCTACGGCACTTTTTTTCAAAAAAAGAAAAAAACTTTCCTGGACTTCTCTGTGATCCGTCCCCCCCTCATAAGGTGTCCTCCAGGTGTGGGTGGGTGGGGTGTCCCTGGGTGCAGGGAAGGGCACCTGTGGGCTCTGATCATGGAAAATGGCCCACAGGTCCCCTAACGCCTTCCCTGACCCAGATGTTAAATAATGGCGCTTAACAGGCTTAGCAACATTATTTAAGGCCCTCCTGTGCGTGATTTTTGCACAGGAGGATAAATAAGGCGCAGAGGACTTAGAGTCATTTTTTGCCCGGGAACATCTACCTTGCATCTCATTGATGCAAGGGAGTTTTCTGCAGGCAAAAAATGACGCTAACTCCAATATTTTGATGCTAGACGGGTCTAGCATCAAAATATAAATATAAAGTTTGCGCCAAATTTGCGTAAAAAAATTGAGCAAATCCGGCGCAAACAGACTATAAATATGACCCTGATTGTCTTCCTCTATATGTCCATGTCTCTTACCAACGAATGCTTAGATTCTCAGAGATAGCAGCATTTTTTTAGCAGAAGCACTTCATCAGTTGTGGTGGAGTTGAGGATTGAGCGTTGCCGTGCCTGGAGCTGGTTGTTCTTGCACCATTGAAGAATCAGTTTCAGCCTTTCGCCTGTCTTTGCTGCAGCTCTTTCAGCATTGCATGCATATTGTCCTGCCCCACCTCCCAGCCACCATGTTTGATTTCAAAATCTGCACCGACTTAGATTAGCACAATTTCTCTTTTCATCTCAAATTTCTTGTTTTTCTTCACTGCCTTCTTGTTAGTCTTTACCCACCAAGCTTCTCTTCTTATTAGGACAACAGTTGATGCAGAACACAATAAATCCAAAATAAATAAGTTTGCAATGCTTGCAAATGTGGCTCTGCTGAGTGATCAACAATACTATTGCGAGGTCTGAGATCCCAGATGACTTCGCCCACTGAAACCCCACCTTCAGTGTTTATTTTCTCTATCTTTTGTACAATCATTTAACTCTGAGAATGTGAAGTGCTGTACTTCTCTGTGAAGTATAATACTGCCTTCATTGTAAAGAACGGTTTGTAATTACGACATTGGCCTTCAAATGTTGCATCTCACAAAAGGCAGGGAGGCACAATGGGTACAGTACAGTGCTGTCCTTGTGTCATGTATTATTGTATGAACCTGTTTGCTTCAGTGTAATATCTGCTTCAGCTTCCAAATTTGTGTTATTGGAATATTCATAGTCTTTTACACCTCTACAATTGGATAACCTCTCTGACAGCAGACAAATCACCCATCAACTAACCAAATGAAGCTTTTGCAATGCAACAGGTCTCGCATTTGCTTGAGTTAGAGCTATTGGCATTGCAAATTCATAACTGGACTTTTCTTGCCACATAAATTGGTCAACCCTGCCTCATAAGCCTTTTCCTGGCATATAATCCAGGTGGCACTGCATAAGCCACTTCTATTTACCTTCTTTCTCTATCTGCAGCAAAAAGGAAAATGTTGTCATTTAACATCCTAATGTAAATCTGCCATGCTAATTCCAATAGAATACCACTTTCACCACCCCACCATCAGAGTTGCTGGCTGACTAAAACAATTCCCTTAAAAAGGCACAAGACAGCCACAGAGGAGAAATAAACTAGAAGGGTCACCCAAACATATCAAAAGTGTTAAACAGTCATAGTGAAGTAAGGATGTTAAATTGGCCTGAATTATGGTCATAATTGTAATAAGGAGAGATTATTACAACATATACAATTCTCATATAAACCTTTATCAGAAATAAACTTTTAGCATTAGATTCTAATGCTCAAAACATCTCCTAGAGAGCACCATAATAAAAATATAATTTGTAAGAAACATGGTCATGTAACCATATTGTTAGCCCCCACAGGGCATAACCTCATGAACAAACAGGAAAAAGTAATGTAGTGTAACCATACATTTAGCCCAAAGAGGACTTGTTTAGGGCTAGCAGGCCTACTGCAATGATTTTACAAACAATGCCTTTAAAACAAAATTTCTCCCCGCTGTAAAACAAAAAATCTAGTCATGAGAAAGCTTACACTGAATGGTGAGAGGGTTTATTATTTTGGGGTCCTTACTAACCTAGTGTGGGGACCCAGAGATGATGTAGACAGAAAGAGCGTTGTCCTAGGACCACCACAGGCTGAGTTAGGAGCAAAAATGTTTTGTGAAAGTAATGCTCTGCAAAGCATTATGGGGTGAGTTTACGTGCCTCGATTATTACAGTATGTTGACTGCAATGTTCAGAACAGCCCCTAGATGACACCACAATAAAAATAGCATTTGGAAGAAACATGGTCATGTAACCAGAAAATCAGCCCTTAGAGAGCATAACCACATGAAAAAAATAATGAGATAAAATAATGCAGTGTAACCATATGTGTAGGCCCTAAAAGACATAGTACATTACACATTTCCAAGGCTAGCAGGACTATTGCAATGATATTACAAACAAGGCCCATAAAACATACCTTCTCTAAGATATAATACAAAAGATCCAGCCATGAGAGGGCTTATAAAAAACAATGAACGGTGGAAGGGGTTATTATTTTGGAGACCGCACTAACATAGTGTGAGGACCAAGAGATTATGTTCACAGAAAGAGCACATTGTGGTCAATGTTTTGAAGTTGGTCCCATTGTCCTAGGACCACCACATGCTGAGTTATGAGCAAAAATGTTTTGTACAAGTAATGTCCTGCAAAGCATTATGGGGCAAGTTTCTGTGCCACAAATATTTTAGTATGTTGATGTGACTGCAATGCTTCGAACAGCCCACAGAGGACACTACAATGAAAATAGCATGTATAAGAAACATGGTCATGTAACTACATAGTTAGCCCCTAGAAGACATAACCACACAAAAAGAAAATATGCAGTGTAACCTTATATTTAGCCCCTAGAGAGCATAGTGCATTACACATTTTCAGGAGTAGCAGGCCCATAGCAATGATATTACAAGCAAGACCCTTAAAACACAAGGTATTCCCAGATGTAAAACAAAATTTCCATCCATGAGAGCACTTAAAAAGACACTAAGGGGGTCATTCTGACCCTGGCGGTCCAAGACCGCCAGGGCCACGAATGACGGAAGCACCGCCAACAGGCTGGCGGTGCTTCCAAGCCCATTCTGACCGCGGCGGTAAAGCCGCGGTCAGAAAACCGGGGCTGGTGATTTCCCGCTGTTTTTGCCCCGGCTGGGCGAATCCGCCAGGGCAGCGCTGCTGGGGATTCTGACCCCCTTACCGCCAGCCTGTTTCTGGCGGTTTTCACCGCCAGGAAGAGGCTGGCGGTAAGGGGTGTCCTGGGGCCCCTGCACTACCCATGCCACTGGCATGGGCAGTGCAGGGGCCCCCTAACAGGGCCCCATGAAGCTTTTCACTGTCTGCCTAGCAGACATTGAAAAGCGCGACGGGTGCAACTGCACCCGTCGCACCGCCGCAACACCGCCGGCTCCATTCGGAGCCGGCTCCTGTGTTGCGGCCCCCATTCCCGCTGGGCCGGCCGGCGCTAACTTGGTTTGCGCCCGCCGGCCCAGCGGGAATGTCGGAATGAGGGAACCAGTATTTTGGCCGCATGGCGTCCAAATGCCGGTTCCCGCCTGGCGGGCGGCGGTAGCCGCCCGCCAGTGTTGGAATGAGGGCCTACATTGGTTATTATTTTGGGGTCCCCACTAACCTAGTGTGGGGACCCAGAGTAACCCTAGACAGAGAGTGTGTGTTGTGCTGAATGTTTTGGTGGTGGTCCCATTGTCCTAGGACCACTATAGGCTGAGCAAAAATGTTTTGTAAAAGTAGTACCCTGCAAAGCATTATGTGGCAAGTTTCCCGAGTGCAGTGAATATTGTAGTGTCAGCTCTCCCGCTGTGCCGGGAGAGACATTTTTGCTTTGAGGATTTCTGTTTTACATAAAGCATTTACCAATTTCAAGGGCTTAAAGGGGAGAGCCTCAGAAATGACTTTGATTAGGTAACTGTAAATAATGTGACCAGTGCTCCAAAACCGCCGATCAAAATCACATTTGTGCATGTTCGCGCTGTGAGCACCATGGCGGCCATGTAGCACGAAGGGGAGAGACAAAAGAAAAAAATAGTTTGCCCAGGCTTAAGTATATCGACAATCGTGTAATAATCCATGTAACAGGGGCAGTCTTCAAGGCGTGACAAAAACAGCCTCAAGGCAGGACAAATGTAAAGCATTTACCAACAACATC
This sequence comes from Pleurodeles waltl, assembly GCF_031143425.1. Taxonomy (NCBI): domain Eukaryota; kingdom Metazoa; phylum Chordata; class Amphibia; order Caudata; family Salamandridae; genus Pleurodeles; species Pleurodeles waltl. Next base: position 971,478,326 of record NC_090444.1, read on the forward strand.
AAGTGATTTGTGAAAGGCAAGCTCGGTAACAAATGAAAGTGATGGGCGTGAGATGGGCATGGTTAAATGCCCACAATACTTACAACAGGTCAAAGCGCTTGTGCGCTCGACCTAAAAACACTTGAGGATGATTATCATGGTAATGCTACAGTAGGGTCTAGAGTTTCAATGTGGGTAATTGACTGTGTAGGCTCAGCTGCATGATTGCACAGATATATATTTATAGACCCTTTCCTGGAACTTTCAGCAGAGAGCTTATCAGTTTAACAGAATTTTGGTCTCCTCAGAAAACCTGCCTAAGGCTAACCCTGCTAAAGTGAAGTTGTGCGGTGTGGCTGACACATCAATAAATTGTCCTTTGTTTTCACTACCTTGTAGACGCACTGTCTCTTATCATCTAAAATCCTCTTTTCAGAATCACCTTGCAAGCTGAGGAAATGATTTCTCAAAACATATAGGGGGTCATTCTGACTTTGGCGTGCGGCGGAGGCCGCCCGCCAAAGTACCGCCGTCAGAATACCGCTGCGCGGTCAAAAGACCGCCGCGGTAATTCTGAGTTTCCCGCTGGGCGGGCGGGCGACCGCCAGAAGGCCGCCCGCCCGCCCGCCCAGCGGGAAACCCCCTTCCATGAGGATGCCGGCTCCGAATGGAGCCGGCGGAGTGGAAAGGGTGCGACGGGTGCAACTGCACCCGTCGCGATTTTCAGTGTCTGCTATGCAGACACTGAAAATCTTGGTGGTGCCCTGTTTGGGGGGCCCTGCAGTGCCCATGACATTGGCATGGGCACTGCAGGGGCCCCCAGGGGCCCCACGACACCCGTTACCGCCAGCCAGGTTCTGGCGGTCAAAACCGGCAGAACAAGGCTGGCGGTAAGGGTGTCGGAATCCCCATGGCGGCGCTGCCTGCAGCACCGCCATGGAGGATTCCTCAGGCCAGGGGAAAACCGGCGGGAAACCGCCGGTTTCCCTTTTCTGACCGCGGCTTTACTGCCGCGGTCAGAATTGGCCTGGATGCACCGCCAGCCTGTTTGCCGTGCATCCGCGGTCCCCGGCCTTGGCGGTCCATGACCGCCAGCGTCGGAATGACCCCCATAGTTTGCTTAATAACAAAGTAAATCACTGAAGGGGCAGCATCGTTTTGTCCTATAGAGCATAAAACACCAAGCGGAAATTGACAAGAAAGTTCCCATTAAACACAATCTTGTTCCGTTTGACTAAAACGTCAAACATCTGAAGTAGGTACACAATAGATCAACTAATGAGTACTGCTGTGTCAAATGAAAGCTATACAATTACTATACAACAAAACACTCCTAGGGAGTGCATGTTGATGGACCGCCAAACTAAGGACAAAACTGTTCCACAAAGTTGATTATACAGGTCACATATTAACAAACTATCAAAATTCTAAAAAAAATAGATATCAGAATATTGATCATAATAGACATTGCCAGAAAACTATCGACCCTCTACCAACAGGTAATCTTTTTGCACGGTTCTACCAAAACCTATATACCACACCTCATTCACTTTTTACAATAACATATATACACTGCCAAATTCAATGTAGGAATAGAACTACTACTGAAAAGACCACTCACAATAAAAGAGATCAAAGACGCAATAAACGGATTTAAAACAGGAAGAGCTCCAAATGTCACCATAGCATTCTATTGAACATCTGCTGATTACTTATAGTGCTGGTTAACCAATGTAATGTTTTTCAGTTTAACACCAGCATATGTAAAGCAAAATAATACTGAGAAGTCATGCATATCTACAATTTCTGAAATTTCAGGCTGAAGTTAAACATCCAGAAACTGCAAAGCAACAAACAGAACAATCTGACGAATAACAGCGTACGGGCCACTCTGAGAGTTCAGAGCTGAAAGATCACCAAAGATTGCCTCACAAACTCTTTCCTATGGCAACAAGTCTGCTGCACTCAATGTTCTCCCACAGAAAATGGGTGGGACCCACACTGGCACGCATTTGTGAGGAGAGCATAAGGTTTAAAGAATGGAAGAATAAAAGTCTCTTTATCAACACATGAAAAACAGAAATGTAAGAATACATATCTATTGAGCCATTAGTAGTCCTCACACATATTGACCTGCCCTTTAAAGCTCTTAGGGCCTGATTTACGAAAAGTTAGCGCCGCCTTTGCTTCATATAATTACATTTTGTAAGTTTGCACCACTTTTGTGTCAAAAAATGATGCAAAGGCGGCGCTAACTTTTCATAAATCAGGCCCATAGTGCTAAAGGTGAACACATGAACAATGGAGACGTTTTGAGGTGGGAAGCAAACAAGACTGACTTGTGAATGGAGGCACAAGATCTAGTCTCCCTGGCTTGATGTACAGCATTCCAAACATTATGTACATACATGCAAAACGAACATGTATACAGTACATAATGTCAAGTAGGACAGCGGGCATTCCTTTAAGAAGGGATTAACAAAAATTGGTAGGTTTAAGAGTATCCAATGAATTTCAAACTGGGAAATGTGATTTGAGGGCGTGTCCATGAAGAATTTGATGTCGGCAGAGTAACACACAGACTGCAGGACACACCACTGATGTGTAGACACATTCTGCTGTAGTGCGTGGGAAGGGGACGTGCAGCAGAGCGCTAACCACTAAAGCATTTGAAACAATTTGTTGTTAGATCTCTAGGAACACACAATGGGAATTCCTGTTTCTTGTTTCAGATAGCTCATGATGAAATATATGTCCAACTAAAGAAAAAAATCAAATGCAATCAAAAGAGGACAATAAAGTTTAATGTAAGTAGGCAAAATATGTAACATAGCCAGCAGTCGGAGCGATGAACTCAGGAAACAGGCCAACTGTCATCTGCAGTGGTCTATGGTGACAATGCTGTTATTTGGTTTGGTACCATAATGTCATGGCCTAAATTGTATTGCTAAAGTTGCCCTAAGTCGGAAGGGTATGCCCAGACGTGGGTCCCGTGCTCACTGTGCCACTGGATCCAAGCTAGCTTGGCTGATGAAGGGTGATACCCTGAAACTGGTCCCAGGATGCTTGTTACCGGTCCAGTGAGGACCTGGCTTGGCAGTTCGGGCTGGACTGTTCCCTTGAGTAACAGGGTCAAGACTGATTCGCATACGGCTGGGTACAAACTGGGGTGGCATGGTGAGCAAAAGAACAATGGATTAAACCCAGATCTATGACTGGGAGTGAGTGTTTACAGTATTCAGCACTCCGTTCATCATCCTTTTGTGTTGCTAAAGTTGCCCCAAGTGAGAAGGGTATGCCCAGACGTGGGTCCAGTGCTCACTGTGCCACTGGATTCAAGCTAGCCTGGCTGATGAAGAGTGATACCCTGAAACCGGTCCCAGGATGCTTGTATCTGATTCAGTAAGGACCTGGCTTGGCAGTTCGGGCTAGACTGTTCCCTTGAGGAACAGGGTCAAGACTCATTTGCATACGGCTGGGTCCAAACTGAGGTGGCATGGTGAGCAAAAGGAACGATGGATTAAACCCAGATCTGTGACTGGGGGTGAGTGATTACATTGTTCCGCACTCTGTCCATCATCCTTTTGTGTTGTTAAAGTTACCCTAAGTAGGAAGGGTAGGCCCAGACGTGGGTCCCATGCTCACTGTGCCACTGGATTCAAGCTAGCCTGACTGATGAAGGGTGATACCCTGAAACCGGGCCCAGAATGTTTGCTTCCGGTCCAATAAGGACCTGGCTTGGCAGTTCGGGCTACACTGTTCCCTTGAGGAACAGGGTCAAGACTCATTTGCATACGGCTGGGTCCAAACTGGGGTGGCATGGTAAGCAAAAGAACAATGGACTAAACCCAGATCTGTGCCTGGGGGTGAGTGTTAACATTGTTCAGCACTCCGTTCATCATCCTTTAGTGTTGCTAAATTTTATCTGACAAAAATATCATGTCCTAAATATTGTTTAAGCAAATTTTGCCCCATTGGGGTTATTAATAAAAAATACACACCATGCCCTGTGACAGCAGAACTGAAAGTCTTGGTTGATGTTACAACCTATATTATCCAGCGGGTGCGCCTTAGAAAGCCCACCCTTTGAATTGCGGCTCTTAAACAAATGTAGGTGTGGTACATGATTGTTCTTCTATTAAATAGCATTTTCGGATCATGCACAATGTCGGTCCAGTTGACGAATCTGCGTCACGCTTTTCAAAAAACTTTATTTGTCCACCAAGATGTTGTTTTGGAACGATACGAGCAGACCCGCCAAACGGAGCAGGAGTGGAACAAGGTGAGCCCAACAAAGGTGCATCTCCCATTTCAACTTCATATGGAAATTAAAAGAGAGTACACAGATAAAATGCTGAACGCATTAACTTCAAACTTGGCATATAGAAGGCTGCCACTGCGTCTGTTTGCTTTTTTAATTTGGTAAAAATCTATTAAGCGGTTTTAAAGCAATCATCCCCAAACACAAGGCGAAATCAAGACATAAGGCAGTTGGGTATCCATAACTATTCGTGGGCTGAATCTTAAATCAGTGCACCCATCTTAGGGTTGCAGAACTTAAAAGAAAGATTGTAGATAAAAGTTTGAGGTCAGCAGCGCACAAAAGAACAAAAGAAACATGTAACAAGACAGTGGCACTGGACACGGAGCATAACTGAGGTTGCATGCTAAGGTATTGTGAGTGTCTGTGTATGCCCGCAGGCTTGTTTGAGGTTGCGCATGCAAGAGTTTGTGCAATTACCAAAAATGGTAAAATATGAATATAAAACTATTTCGCTTAAAAGATAGTTTCATCTCATAAAATGTTACAATAAGAAGATTCAACGACTAACAGGTCGATACAAATTGTGCCCCCCTGTATATTGTATATTTATCAGCTGTCTTGATTTAACAGGAAACAGGCAGTTTAAAGGTGCTTTCAATCCTTAGTGATAATCATCAATTTCTCTCTCTCTGGGCTCATTAGCTGAACTCACAGTCAAGGCAGTGAAACTTTAACATGGCTGGTGTGAAATTCCCACTGTAAACATTTACACGACTTCACAAAAAGAGTGCAATCCTGCAGAGAAAAACGTAATCTCATTTAACATTTCTTATGAACTTTTGGTTTTGGTTGGTGTGTGAATTGTTTATAAATGCAGAAAGAGAGAAAGAGCGAGGTCGAAAATGAGGGCGAGCGACACGGAGATGGAAAGAGAAACACCGAGAGGTGAGCACAGAGAGAGCGAGGGGACGAGAGAGCTACAGGCGTAGACAGAAAGATGGAGAAAACAAAGAGGGCACCGAGAGAACGAAAAGGAGCGAAGGAGAGAGATAAAGAAAGAAACAGGAGAAACAAAAATAGAAAAATAGGGACAGAAATAAAAACAGAAGGATAAAGAAAGGGACATAAACAGAATAAGAGAGGGAACGTGTCTACGAGAGATCATCTAAGAGAGTGGGTGAAAGAAAAGGAGAGAGACAGTGGGAGACAAATTAATGTCGGTGTCCCTGGCTTTAAGTAATAGTTTGTTTATCCCCAGGTTTACTTTCCAGACCAGGTACCTACTTGCTGCGCGAGTCAATGCGAAAGAAACATAACAGAACGGTAGATCAAACTCTATGTGCTTCACTACGAAACATATCAGATTTGTGTGTTTAACCAAGACAAGGCTTTCTGGGTAATAACTGCACCCAGGATGTAGTCCTCTACGGTGAGCGGGGTGCACGTTTGAGCTGGTATGCCAGTGCTGCTACAGACAGCAAAAGTTACATCAGCCCAATTACACCAGCCCAATCAAGATTCAACAAGGAGACAGCACAGTGATCCAACAGATGAAGTCATTCTCCTTACATAATGCTGGCACAACCTCTCAATTAAACAGAGAAGCAGCATTTCCAATAAGACTTCTGGGTCAGCTGCAGGCGGTTCTACTCATCTGGAAATCTCCCTACAAATAAGCTGAATGTACTCCCGCTTTTTAGCCAAGTATGTCCATTTATGGAGGAACTTCAGCAGTGCCAAAGGTGTAATGACAGGGAGACGCAAGAATGTGGAGAAAGAATCCTCTAGAAGAATTTGTTAGGTGAGCAAGATCCCAGACAGGAGAAAAACACCTTCAGTCAACCAAGAAGAAAGAAGAAAAAAATCATTTTTTTCAGGGCCTCAATGATAGGTGAGAACACTAGGAATGGTCTTTAAGGTTACAAGCGTAACCTAAAGAGAAACAGGAAGTAGATGAATTGCTGAACAAATGTATTTGTGTACTATTCACAAATACTATACCTCTGCTGTACATCCGCAGCTGCATGACACCAATAGTAGATGATGGGGTGAACAATATTGCATTTATTGACAACGTGTCCAGCTTAGACTGGGAAAACCTGTGTGGCTTGGGCAAATGGGGTACGTGGGTATGAACTCCATGATTTTGAGTGATCCTAGAGTGGTACTGGCAGCTAGCAATAGAGTTTGAAGGAGGCAGGTTTATAAGAAAAAAAATGGAGATGATCAGACGTGCTCCCCTAAGCAAAAGAGGAAGCTCAAGGAGGCTGGCAATGTAGTGTATCAACCTGGGCATCTTTTGAAAGCAAGTTAAAACAAATGAATTTTGGTGAAAACTGTCACAACCGTCCTAGGCTACCAAGCACAAAAAAGCCAAGGCCTTAAATTCTGAAGGCCATTATGGATTGCATCATATTCTCAATGGGGTGGGAGAGGTTTGGTGGTAGCTTGTTACTGGCAGCAAGTGAATGCCCTAAGTTGGTGAAACACAGCAGGTCTGATCTGCTACTGGTCACAAAGTTTTGATGGTTTCTAATGCGGAGTAGAGTTGTGAAGAATCTTCTCCACTTCTTTCTGTGCATGCACGCTGGTCTGAGCCACCTAGCAGTGCTTCATAAACCAGGAATTGTTATGCTTAAAAGTATGTGGTTGGGGGTGTTGGGGAGAGGGCTGTTTATCTGTACTTGTTTTCTCCAATAGGGGTGCTGTGGTGAGCTATTACTATGTAAATCTTCCTCCAACTCTGGCACATTCCAGCATGCAGCATCCCATACATTACGTTACAATATACACTATGGGAAAGGCCAGGCCAGCTGTCAAATGTTCCCCCATCCACAAAAAAGAACACAGGAGCCTTTAATGCTCCTCTGTAATTCTTCCTATCAAACTTGCTGCCTGCAACCCTCCCTACTCTGCAATCTGACTTTTCATGGCCAACTTGATGCCTTATTCTTTTGCATGCTTGCTTCCAGGGTCTGCTTCCTGTCTAAGAATTGTTCCTTAAGTTCGTACTGGAATGCTTCCTTGAATATAGATCTAATGATCATGGCTTTCAAATAGAAATGTATTTGAGTAACTTGTCAGTGACTGTGACTCCAGAGAGATTCATTTTACCCTAAGTTTAGAGTGAAATAGTTACAATGTTTCTTTTGCCCATTGATCCTCAGGGAACTGCCCCTTTGTCTTTGCTCTTCTTTTTTCCTTGCCGTGAATTTCGCTCTCCTATTTTTGAGGATCCTGAGGTTATACTGGGAACTCTTCTAATCTTACCGGGGACAATAATATCATCCTAGAGAGCTTCAACTTGAGAGAAGAAAAAGTTAGAGAAGGAGAGAGATGGGTGGTCGGACCATCTTTTTGAATCTCTTATTGTGACATTACTGTGGCAGAGGATGAAATGGAAGATACATCCCTCTGCATACTAATAACCAAAATACAGTTGATACTCTAGAAAAAACATCAACAAATTGCGAAGGGCTTAAGAGAACCTGAAGAGTTGTTGGAGAATAGACAACAAGATTCATGGCAGTTATTTGTACATGCATGCATTAGAAGCACAAACACTTGGAGGATTAAATCAAGATGAGGAACTGAAGGTGTAATGAAGATAAGAAACGGCACACAAAATGAAATGGACTCCAGACTATAAGACTCCATTACTGCTTGACGTTTATTCCAGAGCAGAAGCCAGGTGAAGTCTGTAAACTTACTGATGCTATAACTGCCTGGTGGGGCAGCCTGTATATCATAGTCAACATTCAAATATGCACCACCTTCCACGAGCATAGTACAGCTTCTTTATTCCCCCAGGAAGGCATTATATGAAATATGCACAAGCGTCACACGGAGCCTGTCCCGCTTGTGACTATTTCATTACAGCATCATCTAAACACAAATATCAACAATAGCGCACAAGGGCAACATGGAACATGTCACGCTTGTGCATGCAACAGAAGGCTTTTAAGTGGTAATGGGATCTTGGGATTAGCATACTGAAAACTAAATACGGTGTGAATAGGCAACCAAGAGACAGCTGAAGGATAGGATTCAGATGGAGGTATTTAACTAGGAAGAAAAATTGAGATTTTGATACCATTTTACAAACCATGACAATAAAATAAAGCTTCATTCAGTCTTTGGTGCTGTGGAGGAGTGAATGCTAGATAACTAAATGATCAGCTGTTCGAACCACAGTCTCCTGTTAATGTCAGTGCCTCAAGGTGCTGCATAAATAGCTTACAATGTCAAAAAGGTGATTGCATGACGCATGGGAGCAAGAACAAGAACATTTTGAACTTTCCTCTGGCCTTCAACCAGTTCCTGTGGGAGATGAGATGGTGAGTGCTACCTACGTAAGACTAGTGGGGCTAGAGGGCTCACACCAAGCTAGATAATGCAAGGATAGTGGTCTACCCCACTCCCGATAGAAGATCACCTACTTTCAACCTTTCTGTGTCTCCAGTGAGGCAGCTTATAAGATTTTGCACTTCTTTCCGTCTACAGCGGTCAGAAGGCCATCTCCACTGATTATGAAGAACCTCCTTCATAGGAGGGATGATGTGCATTTTTTAAGGTTTGGGATCGTGCATCCAGTTGAAAGCACCACTTGTGTTGTACTTTCATCTCATAGTGTACCAGTATCTTCACCTTGCTGACATTTGGATAATGTACATATCGAATACCACCACCCATTTAGACACTTTAGTGATGGAGTGGCACTTTCTTTCTAAGCAAGCTGTCCTCATTACCACTGAGACCACGAGGAGCTTGCCCTAAGTAACCTTTATGGGTCAATAACATGGATGCCTTGACTCCAGTTGAGCCGTGATCAAATGGCCTATAATAATTCTGACTATTTCATGTTTCTGAACAGCACAACAGCAGGTAGGTGAGGGAGACAGAAGCAGCACCAAATGTAAAGAGGCAATTCAACACTCCTCCCTTGCCCCACACCTACTTTAGATGCGGCTCAATTACCGCATGCAAATCAAAAATAAGTTGCATGCTAGGTGACTGCTGGATTTACAACCAAGAGGTCATCCTCGACTATATCTGCCTTTTTTGTGCTAGCAACAGACCAAATCCCACTCAACAAAAAATGAACAGCAAACATTTTCATTGCATGCCAGTCAGGGAATTGCACAGATTGATGTAATCTCCAGGCATGCCCAAACATTTGCAACTGAATTCTTGAACTAAGGCACTTTTTTGGAAATTGGCAGATAGAATGTGTTAGTTTTAGCTCATTGCTTGCTCTGTAGTCAAACCAAAAATTAAGAGTTTACTTTGGTTCAAATTCCTTCTTAAGTATGTGTTTTTTTTTCTTTTCTCAAAGACCTATCCAACATTTCAATCAAGTGTTAACTCTCCCTCCAAATTTAGACTATTAGCTATTTGAACTGTTCGGGACACTTAAAAACTAATCCGAGCTTTTCCCACATGGTTTAACTGTATGATACTGCACAAATATTGCCACCTCCCTTTGCCTCATGGCCCTGCATTATCTGCCCAAATAGGAATGTTTACATACAGGACACTTACCACGAGTACTAAGCACTATTGAAATTTAACAAATGTTCATGAATGCACGTCTCACAATGCCAATGTGGAAGGATTTCCTGTAATCCCAGCCTCTTCTCGCACACTTCTTTTGGAAAATTAGAATAGCTCATCTGGCACATCGCTTTCTGCAGCCACCATACAATACAACTGAGTATTTTTTCCCTTCATATTTGGCTGATACTTAATAATGCAACTGTATTTCATCACTGAGAAATGTTATCTGCCAAAGAGTCACGATTTCCTATAAAAAAACTCGTGCCACAAAAGCAACACACTGTCTTTTGAAGGTTGGGTGGAGATTTTATCTGCAGATGTGATCTTGTCCGCTGTGGGGATGGTGTACACCATTTTGTGGCGTGGTGCTGTCCATGGACATATTCTGCCATTATAAGTGTGTGGTGAGGGAGGACTGTAGTGGATTTGCAGTGGGGAAGGATGTGTAAGCAACTATTATGAGACCTCACACACATACCAAAGAAGAGTTGGTGTACGTTTCCGTTGTATATGCGCTGTAGTGGGGAGCAGGTCTTTTGACGCTAACATGTCAGTAGTTGAAGAGTAGCCCTCTACTCGGGGATTCAGCGGACACCATACTCCACATGCAGGTTACTGGCTTTTCTTGTGCTGATTGGCGATTGCGCTGATGGTGACGGGGTGAAATAAATGCTATTCACCCTTGTGTAGCCGTTCTTCAGCCGACGCTAGAGCTGGCAGATTAGTAGAGTGGCTTGATGTTTTCTTTATATATCGGACTAGCGTGTTGTCTAGCTGTGTTAGGGTACTAGACTCTTATTGGGATTCTGAACAACATTCTACTTGGCCCCATGTCCGAGGTTCCTATTTTTCACTACCTCGAGTCCCTCTGTGCTTCCCAAAGTCCTGGTTCTCTTTCGGTCGAGAGAGAGATCGAGAGAGAGAGAGATCGAGAGAGAGAGAGATCGAGAGAGAGAGAGATCGAGAGAGAGAGAGAGAGAGAGAGAGAGAGAGAGAGAGAGAGAGAGAGAGAGAGAGAGAGAGAGAGAGAGAGAGAGAGAGAGAGAGAGAGAGAGAGTTTAGCTCTTCTGTCAGGAATTAATTGAGAGTGTTCTAGAGATTCTGGTCGCTGTACTTCAGGGGTCTCACCACCTCGAAGACTTTGTTTGGTGAAGAATGTATGTGTTTGCCAACTGATAATTCTGAATCATTTCATGAGAGAAGGCTTTCTTCTGAGGGCCTCCTGGGCATTTGCTCCACAAGCAGTGCAAGAAATTGACACATGTTTGGGAAGTTAGGCTGAGAGCCCATAAGTCACAATTTATCTGCTGTTTAGTTTATTGTTGTCAATTATTCTGTTTACATTTTTATGCATTTCTTCAAGATGGATCAAATGCATATGATTGTCATACTCTTAATATCTCTGCTTGGCGCTCCTTACCAGTAACTCTGCAACTGAGCCCGCCACCTTACTTCTCAGACTCCTCAATAACTAACACACATTCCACTTACATTTTCCAGATAGCCGTCAACTTCATGCAGAAGTTAGTGATTTTTTTTACAAAAATATACACAACTGTAAAAAATGTTTTACACGATTATTTCAACAATAAAACATTGTGGCAGAATGTTTTAAAATAGAAGTTGGTGCTTTTTAAGTTGAGTTTGCCAAGTTTACCCAGTGTACTTCTGCTTCACTCTGGTTAGGGAGATTACATCCAACTCCTAGGGAGAACTGTAGCACTCTGAATGTTACCTCGCAGTCCCTCATTCCTGCAGCCACATACTCAACACATGTGGGAGTATACAGAGGATGGGGAAATGACAAAACAGCAATTAAATCAAGTGAGATTTATGCGTGGGACTGCTGGACGACGATTACTGGCAAGTTGCTCTGATGGCCCCAGCACCATTGCAATTTCTTCTAAATCACAGCTGGTACCGACATATTACTCCACAGTGCCTACCTAACCCCCAGCTGCCTACACACAGCACTCTTACCCCTGCCTGCTCCAGATACTTGAGTGCTCCTGCAGATTTCTATCATATGGTCTGGACATGTCCAAATATTGTGAAGCATTGGATGGCTATCACTGGGGAGTTGTCGGAGATGTTGGGATGGACAGTGGAACTGTCATCAAGGTTGTTACTTCTGGGCATCTTTGAGGCGGTATGAGGCATGAGGGACGACCACATTGGGCTGGGGTGGGCTGGGGTGGCTACCACATTGGCAGATAGGGACATAGCCAGTAAATGGAAATCCGCTAATCTGCCTTCATTAGCTCACTGGTGTAGGGGGTTACACTAGAAAAACTGGCCTATAAGACCAGAGGATGCCCTACATACACGTCAAGATATGGGGCAAGTGGTGGGAGTGTCTTGGGATGGGTCCGCTATAATCTTTATATGGAGAACTGCTCTAGTGTGGTAAGAGTGGATTGCTACTATGCATGAAATACTACAGCTTTCTCTTTTAGTGTCAGTCGGGGGTCACTGAATGGGGTGGCAGTTATGTTACTATGTTGCTATAAAACAATACAATTGGTTACAAAGAAATCAAGTGAGATTTATGAAAGCTAAGCACAATTTTTAACTGTTTATTATCTCTTGAACCACCAATTTCAGCAGTACCTAAATTAACTCTTCCTTTGCTTTCATTTTCACATTGTGGACTAGTAGCTAATGCATATATACAATCGAGATTGGAATACGCAATGCAGTTTTATTAGGCCTTTCCCAAAACAACCTGATTTGCCCACAAGGAATCCAAAATACAGTTATTGGGATGATATTCAATGTAAAGAAATTCGAACAAGTTTCTTAATGCCTTAAACAACTGCATTGGTCCCCATCAGCAAAAGGATCATGTTTAAATTGGGTTGTACCCTTCATAAAACAATCTACAGCCATAGTCCATTTTTTATATTGGCCAAATTTGAGATGTTTACTTCAACCTGATGTATATGATAAAGAAACAAACTACAGTTTACTAGAAAGAAGTTTAAACTCGCTGAATGAGGAATACAATTCGCCCAGTCACTTGGAGCTATACCCTGGAACTTCTTACCCCACCAGCTAAGAACGGAATCTAACCTACTGAAATTTTGAAAACAATTCAAGATTATAAAGCAAGAAAAATCACCAATATTTTTTTAGGAATCTCTATAGGCATGATAATTCTTTTGAAGTTTCCACAGCACAAGGAGAATCGCCGGTCGGTATTCCGACCCATGACTCCCCTTTCCGCCAGCCTTTTCATGGTGGTTCTTACCGCCATGAAAAGGCTGGCGGGAGGGGGACTCGTAATCCCCTAAACCACCGGGACCAATGTGGCGGGGACCGCCGGTGCGACCGCAGCGCTTCCGCCGCGTCGTAATGCCCCTGGAAGCACCGCCAGTCTGTTGGCGGTGCTTGCTCCAATGACCCCCTACGTGTTCTACAAAAACTTCAAAATAATGAAATAAAAATATTTTTCACAAAATCAGGTTAGAGACATATTTTTACTTTTTCATATTCGGTGCACAGCATTTAACGATCCTTGCAAAACCATGTTTTTTTAGTAATAAACAACATGATGAATAGCAAATGGATGTTTCATGTTCACAATTCCCTAGGAGTAGCACCCAGTCGCCTAAAAACATTTCTCCAAAAAAGAAGCAAAAACCGGATGGAATTCACCAAAAAACGAATGGAATTCACTCGTACCAACAAATAAACTATGCATAGAGGTGGATCAAGGAGAAAAGGGACATTCTTAAGGGGGTGTGCCCTGGGAACACCCCACTCAGGGTAGTCTAGAAACATCACACATTTCCAAAATTAGACATCCTAAGAAAAACATGGAGTTGCAATCCACGTTGGTCTGATGCAACTGCACTTGAGAGAGTGCTAATATTTGGGGAAAAAAAGCCTTCACTAAAGTTAGGCCATTCTATCTTCCATAGGAAAGCCTTTCATACTTCCTCAGTGTATACATTTAAAAAAAAAGAAAGTTAGGCAGTTAGAAGACCCTCAGACTTGTGCTAATTTGATTACTCTAAAAAATGATTCAGTTCATTGTCTTTTACGTTACTGTCCTCGTAACACATTAATGAAACCTAATAGCAAGGCATACCTGATTCCAATGATGATCTGCAGGTGAAAGACTATCCCTAAGATGGATCCTAAAAGAAAACTGGGTGTGCAAGACATCTGACTTGGAGTCAGTAAGCTGCTTACATACCACTCTTGGCAGTTCTGTCAGTCCTACTTATTCTGAAAGAAACAGCCTTTTTCTTAAACACTACATTGTTTTTAGCCTGCGATTACTGACATGTTGGAAATATATTTCCTAGCAGCACTCCATGCACACTGATTTATCTGGAGTTCATTTCTTTCTCCAGTATGCTTAGAAATATTCTGTGCAAAAAATACTTTGTGAACACAGTCTTTACAATTTAATGTATTTCTATTGTTCGTGATCTTTCCAAGACCGACTTCTGAACATATTTGAAGGCTGTTGCTTTAAACCTTTCCAACCATGCCTCTCTTGTGGTTTGACACACTAATTTATTGCTGCATGCTTTACTGCCCACTTCTGGTCTATTTCTTCCAAGTCTGCTGTTAAGTGTACTAAGGCCCCTGAGGATTCCTGCAACCATCTTGGAAAGTTGTCTACATGTTTAATCCCTCTGAGATGCACCGGAGGATACTATAATGAGAACTCCTCGCCTCCTGAGTGGTTAACCTCCTCCCCACGTGCAGGTACTGTTTACGCTTCCTTCCACAGCTATGACGGTGCATAATGTCAAAACAGAGAAAACAAGTTAACACGCTGAAGGTGTCTGTACCACAACGAGCTCACATTTCTAGCAGCATGTGTTAAATCACACCTTAAAATACTTTTCTACCCGGTGGTGCTAAATGTAGTTTTTTTCTTTCATTTTCATACAAAATGCGTACCATAAGCATTAATGCGGAAGCAAACGGTTTAGCATGGGTTCTGATTTACATAAAAAAATAAGTTCACTTAAAATATTAATAGTTTCTAGCTAAATTTCCAGAGATTTTGTTTCATGTACGTAATCATAACCAATGCTATACTATAGTGTAGAGAATATTTTGGATTGTTATTATTACGTGGCTTTAATTGTATGGTACTTAACAACAGTAACAGTGTTTCAGAGTCAGACAAAATAAATAAGCATTGAAATACTTAAATAAAGGGATCTCATAAGGAAATAGGATAGGAGGTGTGGTGATAAATTAATGGTGATGCAAAAAGTAACAATACTGCTAAAAAGTTAACTTGCAACTTTTCTCATTTTACTTCCGCATTAGTTTCGATTTGTACACAACATGCCTCTTACAGTACTGGGTCATTCTTGACAAAACAGAACATTTTAAAAAAAGCACTAACTCTGCCCTTTTTGTCATCCTCAAGTTGATCACCCATCTCAACTCCTCTTTTTTCAATACTGTTGAATAATAAAAAAATAAAGCAAAATAGTTATTACTGCAATAACAGCCGCAGCCCGTCCTTTAGGGCAGAGGGGCCACGCTCCCCCACCTTTTTTCCCTCATGAAGAGTGCCTGTCAGGCTGAGCAAAGGTCAACCTGACAGAAACTCTTCATGTTCAGTTCAGGCAGCCAGGAGTGAGACATGCGTGATTTGTGCAGACTCCTGGCTGCCTTTGCTGGACTGAAGAGATCACAGCTCCTATGGGCGTGACCTCCTCAACTCAGCAAAGGTGCCTCGATGCCCTTCCCCTCAGTGACGAGGGGAAGCGTCACCCATTGACTTCGACCTGTGCGCTTCAGGTTTAAGCCCTGAAGCGCCCAGGGCGAGTGTCAATCATTGACACCTCGTCACAGAGTGGGGAGGGGTCAGCAGTCTTGCTGACCCCATCCCACTCTGTGACGAAGTTGGGACTGCTGCCTTCCCTCACTGGCTGACCTAAGGTCAGCTAGTGAGGGACGACATCAGTCCCAACCCTCCTGGGACCTCCGAGGCTGAAGGTAAGTGTATGTGTGTGTGTGTGTGAGAAGGTAAGTGTGTGTGTTTTTTAAATGAATGTTAGGTGTGTGCGTGTATGTTTGAATGTTGATGAGTGTTGTGAATGGATGTGCGTGCGTGCATGTGTGAATGAATGAGTGTGAGTGTGAGTGTGCTGCCCGCCCCTCTCCATCCTAAAATTACCGGCCACCACTGTGCAATAACCCAAAGACGTATCACTACACCAAGAGTAACTATAATTCAATGAGCTCTTACCAAATGTAAAATGGATTTTAATATAAATGGTAAATATAGATTTACAAAAGAAAAAGAAAAGAACGAACTGATAAAGATGTAACATCTGAACATCTGTGAGGGGAAGAAAACATGACCAGAATGAAATTATGGATCCTACACAATTATCTACAGGAACAAATGTGCTCAGTGGCAAATATGGTGATACAATCAAATATATCTACAATAAAATCAGGCTCTACTAAAAGCCTCCCATTCCACAGCTTAGAAGAAATCTTTACCACCAATCCCACGCCCCTGGACAGACCACGGACAGGACATTTATGAAAGAATTTAAAAGAAAACAAGAAAACAAGATGGTAAACTAGAGAATCTTTCCACAATAGTCAAAACTTTAAAGTCCAGGGAAAGTTAATGGGATGTAGATTGTGCTGAAACGTTAATGAGGGTGACAAATATAGACTCAGTAGTGCCTCCTCCTCATAGTAATATCTCTAATTATCAAGCATATTTTATTTTCGAAAACAAAAAAACTAAAAATAAATGCTGGAGGTCTGTTTCAGAGAAATTAAGAACAATCTCAGGGCATCTTAAACTGGGACACGTGGACTTTGAAAGAAATCTCCCTGGAATTGGTAAAAGATGGCTGCCAGGGTGCTAGTGATGGAGAAGGTCTCCTCAGACATTTGATGCGTGAACAAGAAGAAGAAACCGAAGCAATACCACAAAAGGGATAGTGCGCCTGGCTAGTTTGACTTCGGATGGTTTCTTATTTCAAACGGTTGCCAAAACGTGTAGAACCACAACTGACAAACAAAACATAAATTCATATAAATGCCAGATAGAAACAGATAAAGAAAAGTAAACATAGCACACAATGTGATCAGGGATCAGAATATCAGAGTAACAAATCAGAGGACTGTCAAACTGACAACTCAATAAATGAACATTAATGAGCTGAGTGTGTTAATATTTCTACTTTCAATATATGTGATGTGGCGAGTTATTAAAAAAAGTGTTCCTCACGCTGATTAGTACTTCCTTCTTACACCCTGACGTTTTTGGATTTCTTTGCTAGCAGGTGACCAAGGCTGTCTGATCTCCGCCTCTTTGATTGCAAATAGTGAAAATGCGAATTAGTAAAAGTTTGTCACTCTAGGTATCCAAAGTTCCCCTTCCTCTAGGCTGAAATATAAGTAATGTCATTAAAACTGTTTATTCTGGAACTCGGTGATGACTATGTCTCAGCTTTGGGCCACACCCTTATGTCCTAAGGCCCTGAACATATGCAGGATGGGGATGTCTGGCAGCAAGTGGGAGGGGTCAGAGGCCGATCCAAATATATTGCTGCACATGGTCTGACTCAATAGATATGAGATCTAAAGGGGGAGGGGCCAAGATGGCGAACAAGACGGACGATTCTTAAGCAAGCTCCATGTCCAGCCCTTCAAAATCCTGAGATTTCCTGGCCAAGAGTTGTGAAATGGGACAGCCGCCCTGCTAAACGACCCCACAGCACCTAGACGGAGTTAGAAACCAAAGGAACAGGGAGCCCTGAGCGGAGTCCAGGGACGTTGAGGCTGTAAACAGGACACGGAAAGCTTAGGCGCTGAGCTTGAGACACCCATAGGCTTGACGTTGTGGCCTGAGGGATTTTCCACGGGGGACGTTGTGGGCTGCCCCAGGCAGGGGCCCCATACCCCTAAAACGCAAGGTAAAAAAGAAGGGAGAGACATGTACCTGACTTTGCCAGTGTGTTGGTGTCTGGGGCGCAGGTCTAGAGGGGACACCGAGTGCCTGTGGGAACCCCCCTCACTGGGCTGGACATGGCGGGCCTACAGCACAGCATGCAGGTGGGATCACGCCGGAAGTGGGCTGCAAAGACAGTGAAACGGCCGCCTGCCAAAAGGGCGGCTCAAATGTACCAGATTACTCTGGCGGGAGCTGCCGCACTGTAGGTGGGCCCAAGGTCTGTGAAGTCATTAGCTGAAATGGGGCCTGGAGGAGGTGAGTGGGCCCATATTGCTTCCTTTCACGTGCTCCTCTATTCCATGATGTGAGGAATGCAGGTGCCAGTGGTGCTGTAAGGTGGCTGGGGAAAGGCGGGGAAACTGTACCTGAATTCGCCGGCTGGTTCACTCAAGGGGCACAGACATGGAGTAGCATCAAGTGGCAGTGAAAGACCAAACTCTCTGTTTCCCCTCGCCCCCCCACCCCAGTACCAACTATATCAAAAGGAGGAATCTTCTCCCCTCCCCAGGGGTTGGGGCTTTTCGCCTTGTCAGAGACTCAGCTCTGAGTGGAGAAAAATGGGGGCCTCTGTAAAAGACTTCTTCAACAAGATCAGTGAGGGCACTGGGTCCCTTCCTTGTGTCCTGCTCTTACGAGGGAAAGACTCACCAGATTAGAAGGCACAGCACAATAGAAAGGCACACAGCCAGCCATGACCCCCACAGTAGAGATTGGTAGAGATATTACTGGTATCGCCTGAGGTTGATCAATACCTTCAAAAGAATCCAACTACATCATCTAGCTGGGGCTAAGACACACTTTCTTCTGAAGTGTGAGGGACCACTGGGGTAACTGAGATCCTCACCATAATGACAAAGCAGTAGACCCATGTTGGCCCGCTGAAGACTGGTTCAGGACCCGGGTCCTAGCGTGAAGACAACATACAGATCTAATGAAGGCATAGCCCTTCCCTCCTCTCATCTTCCCCCTTCACCCCTCCTTCTCTCCCGTGCAGTGAGGACGCCCTAATACACGCCCTCGATCCCTGCTTTACACCCTGAAAGACACTGAAAAGGCAGCAATGGCCAAAGACAAAGAACCCAAATCACAACGCCAGGGAAAACTGGACCGTTATGCAAAAGTAGTGACCCGCCTCCCGAAACGACCATATCGCTAATGCCCGATAATGCCGCTTTGCTCCTGGCAATACAAGCACCCCGAGGGGCACTAGAAAATAGAATGGGAGAAGTGCGCACAGAAGTATTGCTACTATGCCAAGACAGACCTACGAAATGTAGCAGAAAGGATCTCCTTGGCGGAATCAAAGACCTCTGAGTTGGAAGACACAGTTACAACCCTCCACAAGGAAGTGACAGAAACACAGCCCTCCACAAAAGAAGCACTATGGAGGCTGGGGGAAGCAGAAAACTGGACCCGCCAAACCAACTTGCAGTTTGTGGGCATACCCGAAGGAGCAGAGGGACGTGACATGTTACAATTTCTTGAGAGATGGCTGCGAGGCATTCTCCCTTCGACCAGGTTCTCCCCCTGCTTCATCATAGAGAGTGCACACCGCGCATTAGGAAACAGCCCCACCAGACCCCTGCTTGGACAGTGATAAAATATTTCTTGAATTACCGAGATATGATCCTTATAAAAACGAGCAAACTGGGAGAAGTATGCTTTGAGAACTCAAAAATCCTACTACAGGGAAGTTCAGAAGGACGGACAAACTTTTGACTCAGTCAAAGCCCGATTGAGGGGACTTAACCTGCAATACATGGTCCTGTTCTCTGCCAAACTAAAGGTCCTGTTCCAGGGAAAGTCCTTTTTTTCCAAACACCAGAGGAGGCATGGACATGGCTCGAGTAACACCCAAGATTGCAGAGGTTATGGAACGGAACCCCCAGATGGCGTCCCTGCCTAGAAGAGGGAGCTCGGCCTAAGCAGGTAAGGCGGGGTAGAAGGAGAGGCAGATGTGAAAGGTCATAGGTGAATGGAACCCCATGGCGAGAAGAGACTGTGAAGAGACGTCCGAGGTTACCTCTGACTCTGAGGGAAATCTGTCCACAGGCAGGAAACAGAATCGGAAAGACACACTGGAAAATGATTCTACCCATGATGCAACAGAAGATGAACTGTACACAGCATCCAAAGCTGTCCACCCCGTGGTGATGGCCAACGAGGCCCTCAAGGGAGACCGAGGGAATGCACCCCCGACAAACCAGCTTCAGATTTGGTGACAGCCTAATAATGACAAGTTGGACACTCAAGAAAGGGCCGGGTGACAAGGATTGGGAAATTGGGGTGACACCCCATTTATCTTTCGATAGCTCTGTCAACAAAATAGAGACCTAGTGAGGCAATAAGTCAAACAAGTGAGGCCAGATGTGGTATTTCTTCAAGAAACCCACCTCCAAGGCACCCACTGTAAATTCCTGGGTAGAGGGGAGTCCTCCACGCTAGCACACACTGGCTTCACCAGGGAAGCAAGACGCTTAGCTATCTTGATTAGGAAGAACTCCCCCCTTAACATTAACACGGACATGGGTAGATCACCTAGGGCGATGCATGGGCATGCAGGGCCTCTGGGGCTGTACTACAACGACCCTACTAAGTGTTTACACCCCCCTCTAGACTTCAGACCCACACTCTGGCCAAAACCATTGATATCCTACTATACTCCTCCTCCACTTTACACATAGTAGGGAGAGACTTAAATGATGTGATGGACACAACTATAGACCATTCTGGAATATCCTCTATGGTGCCTCAGCCAACAGCATTGTCACAATTCTCAAGAGGGGTGGGCCTGATTGACCTTTGACATAACATTCACCCAGACACCTGACAATACTCCTATTTCTCGGGGGCACATGGGGCATACTCAAGGCTCGACAAAATACTGATACACCGGGGTGAAGTAGGGGAGGTACAACACACGGAATACCTAGCGTGAGGATTGTCAGATCACTCACTCTTCTTGGTCCAGGAGGGACGATTGAGGATGGGAAGGGAGAGGGGATGGAAACTGAACTCATGCGACCAGCAGGACCGGGAGGTTGCTAAAGGGCTCCAAGCAGACATAAAGCTCTACTTTGAAGAGAATGAAGACTCAGTTGAGTTGCGGAAGAGAAGAATTGACAGAGAATATATCCCTATACACTGACAATATCCTCCTATACATAACCAAACCGAGGTCTACCATCCCAACGCTCTTCCAGATTCTGGACGAATATGGCTCTTACATGGGCTACAAGATCAATAATATACCCCACAAAAGATACCGGAGGATATAGAGCTACCCTCTGGACACCAAGTATCAGATGAAAGGTTTAGATACCTTGGAATATTTATGACATTACAGAAAGAAATATGTCTCCACCGGAACACGGGTAGAGTCAAGCTCTAATTCCAGGTGGATGCCGCTAGATGGAGGGGTCTTCCTCTCTCATTGCCGGGATGTGCAGCTCTGTTTAAAATGATCACACTACCCAAATTACTGTATATACTTCAAAAAATATATTAGCGATCCCACTGACGGCATTTACCACGATCAACAAAGAGTTGACACACCCACCTATTTCACATAAAATGTTACAAAGAGACCAATACAATGGGTCAGACGTGGAAGGTTACCACTGGGCAACACATCTGATTAACATAAACAATTGGATTTATGCCCATACGACCACCCCACGAGGGTACAAGTGTTGCAAATAGAGAATTTGAGGGTCAACAAAGAAAGTGGAAAATAGCTCTGCAATTCTCTGAAATTTATAACCTGCAGTATTCATGGGAGTCTAACAAGCTGAAAAATAAAGCTGCTGGAACAGAATCCCGTGCTGTTAAAATGAAGAATCACAGCACCAAACCCAAACATGAAAGAACAATTCAGCCTTGGCAAAAAGTTAATCTCAGAAAGAAAGGACCAAGGAAGGAGTGCAGTAAGAGCATCGATGAGGAAATGTCTCGGCGGAGGCTTATTAAGAGTTGAGCAAACAAGACTATGCACAACATTTGGGATAAGGAACACTTTCCACAAACTATCCTTCAGACACAAACAGTGTTCCTGCATCAATGTCTGTACTTGGCAACAGCATCCCATAATAAGCATGTAGTCACCTTACTCACTTTGACGCTCCAGTAAACTTTTGATTTCACCAGCATACATTTAACTTTGGATGTAGTGATCTGACACTACCATGAATGATGGAAACAAAAGAGGCAGCTTTCTGAAATCATCAGGGGGCACTCCCAAGCCAGACTGTACTGAGCGACATTACCCAACTTGCTCTTCTTCTAAAAATCCATATTTTGGGACCACTGGTCTTAATGGGTGACACGGTCAGAGTAGCGGTCAACCATTCCAAAAACACAGAGTTAGTACACAAACATGGTGTCAAGGTCCCAGGAAACTGTTAGTGGTCACGAAGCGGCATTAGGGATTTCAAACAAAACCTGCTGTAAGCTCTTACCAGCACGTTTCACTGGCTTCAAGTGTTATTCTGCAACACAGGGCCGACAACAGTGTCAGAGTGCAAGATCCTTATGGGAGAGTCTCATTGCTAGATCACACGGGTACCTAATGAAGACTCCTGGTGTTAGGCTGAGTAGGCATCTTGGAGTCATCCAACGCAAGGTTATCACTGGTGTCCATTAGCTTTTGAACCTTAAAATTCCTTGCCTAGCTGGGCATAGCTATCCATGAGAACCATATCACCCAGAACAGAAGTTTACTTCTAACAAAGTTTCAGAGCTCTGGAGAGATCATGCTTCGAGGATGTTTGACAATCCTTTTAACGCATTTTTGAGTGTCTGCCCTGAACTGTAAGGACAAATACAGCAAGTCATTCTCAGGTGTTGAGGGTCCATTCAATCGATACTCAGTTTCAGAGAACTACAACCTGCAGGAACTCCATTCTTCGAGTCCACTGACATGCAGAGGAAGCATGAGCCCACACATTTGAGTCCAACGAAGCATGACAACCCCTGGCCCAAAAAGCCCACAGGAAATGTAGTAGAGAAGGAAAAGGAGTGAGAGATACAGCCTTGCACGCAGTGAGAAAAAACATCTGCCTCAAAGGGGGTTAAAGGGTTGTCCTGTGGCAGAGACACTCAGAAAGTCCATGCAGCACACTCATAGGTAACACACAGAATCCCTAAGAGTACCTGATTGTCCCAGTGTTCAGTAAGGGAATAATTACTTCTGGTATAAAAAAAGGTGTGCAACTACACCAAGGCCCCTGCTGCATAGAGGGCCTTATAGGCAAAACAAGGCCCTGGAATTAAACAAAAGTAGGTGGTGCACCACAAGAAAAACCAAACATTGAATAGTGAGTAAGCAGTCCAATACTCCAGTGGTAGAGACGAGTCAAATCATCCATTTGTTAATTTTAATTCAACCCAATTGTCGTGTTCATGTTGCAGCACGTAATGCAAACACATAACAGCCAACGCGTTTCGCCCATCAACAAAAGGGGCTTCTTCAGGGCAGGATGATATCCAGTCAGTCATAAAAGTCAATAGTAGTAGGGGAAGAGGATAAATGCCAAAAAAAGTAGATGGTGCAAGTTAGTCAAGATCCATCACGAGTAACACTGTCCGTACGACCGTTATAAAGTAAAGCGATCTATATATCCCAAAGAAGTGTTGACACGGTGAGACAGTTCGTGTCAGTAAGTAGTAATACGGTCCGAGCGACCGTTGAATAGTATAGCGGTTGAGCCGGTAAAAATGAAACGCCGATCCCGATTTTTAGTACTGTCCTGTGGCAATTCAACCACCATGATAGGAAAAAGTGGTCCAGGTTTGTTGTTGTTGTGCTGCACAAAATGTTCCTTTTCCCTTCCTCATACTGGAAAAGATGCCCTGCATAGCTGTACTGGCCATTCTGCCACTCTCCCATTTCCCTAGAGGGTTACAGGCTAGGGGGAAGCTCTCAGAGCAGGATAGGCTGCTGCCACCCAACCAAAACCCCATATGGCCATTTTAGTCGTGGGTTACTGCAGTGTATGGTTTGTTTGAATGATTGTTGCTACTGCCAATTTTAGTTATTAGTGCTGCCCTGTTATCCCCAAACCTGGATTTATTAGTACATTCTGGTTTACAAATACCATTTTGAGAAGAAATTAGGTATTTAAATTAAATAGGTGTGCTCAAAGCTGGTCTCAAAATTCCACAAAGCTTGGCTGTGTACATGCATACACTTTGTTTTGTTTACATAGCAACACGATTGTTTACATACATTGCAGTCATCAGGAAACAACAGTCAAATGGCTGAGGTGTGTTGAATTCTCTGTGAGGATGCCTCTGTTGTCATAACACTTGTTCACCTGCTTTCAAGACTCTCTTGATTGTCTGTCACTGCTGAAGTAAGTGCACACTCTTGGCTCAAAGAAGTGTATCGACAGGGTGTCAGATGTCACTGATGGGATCAACCTAATGCATGGCATCCAGCAGTTTCAGATTACCAAATAGGCAATGTAGGCTCCGGCCTCTGGGCCCCACTCCTTTTAGGGGCCTGCAACAAAAGATCAAAATAATATTGATTTGATCTTGAAAGAAAATTACAAATTTAGCTTTCTTAAATTGTTTCCAAAAGATAGAAAAAAATAAATCAAGTCAAAGAAACAAAAACTTTACATTAAAGAATCTATAGAGAAAATACTGTAGTAATGTAATGTACCCATTAACAACTTAAAGTACATAAACCATAAACATCAGATCCACACAACAGTTTGCCTCTTAAAAGCTCATCTTCTGCCAGCTGTCAGTTTGTAAAAATAAATTGGTGCAAACTATGCACCTGTAATGTACAGTTGTGATGGTAATCTCCATCTAGCAACCGACGTGCACACTACTTGGCTCAATGTTATCCAACTAGAGCGTATGCACGAGAAACCTCCACTAGAGTCACAACATTTTACAGAGTACTGCAAGCAACCGCCATTTTAGGTATGTTTTAAAATGGAAAATTTGAATGTGTAGGTTGTAATGGAATCGCTGATGTTTTTTTTTTTACATATTAAATAGTACTGCCTCTAGTGTTAAAGTAAATTATCAACAAGTGTCAAAATAGTGGATATAACCTAATAATAATATTATAAGATATTTTGTATCTTATAATTTTATATAAATTATATAAATGTGATGACAAAAATGAGTAAACTCGAATTAAAATGTATTGTTAAATGATTAGATTTTTAATTGGTATCACAATTAGATATTTTCAAAACCGCCATTTTGGGTCGGAAATCATTCCCTCACTGTCTTACACATTAGGACATTGTTTGCGGTACTCTGTAAAACGTAGTGACTCTAACCTCTAGAAACGAAGCTTCCTGTGAGTTAGTGTGTCGCAAGTTCCCACCGACTCCAGACCCTAGTAGAAAATGCGTGAGTAAAAGCTTTGAGATCATCGACGAGTATATATACCCGAAGCCTCTTCTCCATTGGTCAGTTCGCTTTTATAATGAAGTTTGATTACCTTAACCATCTAGTTTATACCAAAACCGAACAAATCTATTGTTCAGACACTTTTAGGGCCAGATGTAGCAAAGGGTTTTACCCATTTTGTGTCTATGGGAAAATGTGTTCGTACATATGGCCCTTACTTCTTTTTGGCTGAGACTTAAGAATTCTTTCATTTTCTTGAACAAAGTTTAAATATTGTATGTCGCTGCTCTCATGTAGACCCAGAATGAAGGCACCCAAAATTGTTGGTTGGTAAAATTAAAAACATATTAGGAGATAATATGTGAGGGGGCCCCCAGGCCCCGAAATTTTGACTGCCCAGGGGCCTCCACGGGGTTTGATCTGGCATTGGCGGTCAGTGGCATTATGATGAACAGAGGGTTTATTACAAAAATCCACATGAAACGTTATCACTTTCTAAATTTATATGTTTGAAGATGACAAATAATATGGGGCTTGGATTTGATCATTTCCTATGTGAAAAAAGAAGTGATGGGTTATATGTTTTAATATTCTTATCCTATGGCAAATGCTCTTAGCAGTACTCCACTACATAATTTCTTCACTCAGGGAGGGTCCAACCGTAAGAAAATCAGTTTTAGCCCCATCCGAAAAGGGAAAGTTGTCCCTAAACTGCTAAGCTGGCCAGGTGCACTCTGAAAAGGAACATAAAGTTACCCTAGAAATATTGTCTCAGTGATTAGGACGGGTATGTCCAGATGAGGGGCCCGAGCTTGCAATATCAGAGGGGTTGAGGCCACACTACACTGAAGAGGGACAACAGGGCTGAAACGTGTATGCAGTTGTTTTTTCTCTGTTCAGAGTGGACGTGGAATAGTACTTAGGGTTGTGCTGCATTTTTTGAGGTGTAGCCAAGGCTGACTTCCGCATGACACGTCTTTGAATCTAATGGCACAGTAGGCAAAAAATGATGGAATGGAATGTGACCCAGCTGGGTAATTCAAGCATTTTCATACGCCACTGAGTTTTGTCTCGGTAACAATTGCACTAGTTTCTAAAGCTTCTTCCGAGATGATAGAAAACTGAACACCCATCTTTATGATTATAGAGTTTATTTGACACAACAGGTCATCTCTAGTAATACACCGAAAGTTGGCTGGGTATCTGTGAAAATTGTATTTTAGCACATTGTCCAACTTTCTATTTCATTTCTGGAGTGCTTTACTTTCCAGAATTTTGTAACTCTACTGTACGGGACTCTTTCCTTTTTTGCAAGTCTGCCGCACAAACCTGGAAACTAATAACCTCCTGGCCTTTAAAAAAGCCGAAGATTGCTTTACTGTGCAATTTTGCACTATATTTCAAAATGTGTTTGCATCCCCAATCACAACAAAGACGCTCAGTTTGCTAATCTTCTGAAACACATTATTATTTATCACAAAAGTGTGAATTCACATGTAGTTCACATCTAGTTAGACCAGTCATTGAAGAGGGCTGCTAATACATTGTGGGGGCTAGACAGCATAATAGGATTTATGGAAATAGTTATTTACCTTCTACATCTGTCTTAATATGCAAATGTGAAAGAAGTATAGAATCAATACTAAACGATGACACATATAGGATATCATAACATGACTAAGCAAAGCATATAGAATAAGAGTACCCCACAATATTTTGCCATTATTAAAACTCCCTCTTGTACTATATACATAATGGAATTGTCTTGTATCCCATGTTTTTCTTCACGTGGAGAAGTTTTCCATGTTCAGAGATCCCTTCCCTAAACGCTCTAATAAAATGTATGTATTTTGGGGCACTTTTCCACATTTAAATGTTCACTTAGAAGTGCATCAAGTGTGAAAAAGTAATTTGCAATGTGTGTCAATACCCACGAAGTTATAATCTAATGGTTGTTCACACTGGCCTTGCCACCACCCATGGTATTCAGAAGAGAATCCTCAATTTCTCCCTTCCAAACCACAGTAACAACTTCAAAAAATGTGTTACTTTATGGACTCAGTACAGTCGGCTGGCCCATTAGTGCCTGTAAAAGCCACAGACCCTGATTCTCTGAATGAGAATACTGGATTCGAGGACACCAGATGCAACTTTTAGTCCATCTGCATTTCACATATTTGCAAATAAGGGATAAATGAATGAGAGAATGAGTGCTGTAATTAGCTCATTGGCCTAGACAATAAAAATATAGTTATTCAATAAATGTTAAAGGTCGTTTTAGTGCGACCATTTAAGTCGAAGGTCCTAGGCATGGCAATGGAATGCGGAAACGGAAGACCGAACCCAACAAAGATCTATTAAGCATATGAAGTCATAAGTGATTAGTTAATATGGCCTACGTAGGTTGCACGGTGTTATGGTGTATGCTACGATATTTTTTGTATGGTGCTTTTATACAATGTATGCTTTATGTTTGCCAGGAGATGGATAGAATGCTTGAATTATTCTCAGCGACTGGCGCTTACTTAGACAACATTTTAGCCCACTTTTTTTCACCCATCATGCCACTCTGGACAGAGGCCCGCCCCATGCAAATCAGTACTAACCCTGCTCCTCAGTTAATTCCAACTGCCAGGTGTGACTCTCCACGGATGGGACACAAGCAACCCTGATCGGTTTTGGGCTTTTAGGGCCTCGACGGTACGGTGCAGCTTGAGTTCTTTGCCATGGTGAGCACAGGACCACTGTCTGGGCAAAACAGTCACACTTAGAGCATCAAAGGCAACAACAAGGTGATGGCTGGAATGCTTGAACTAGTCTCAGCCACTGGAGATGACATTGCAGTCCACTGACTCCTCTGCAGTAATGAGCTCACACATAGGAGACCATGGGTTGGCGTGTGTTAAACAAAATATGTAGGGTTTGAGTCCAAGGACAACCTATTGCTAGAGTAGGTGCAGGGTATTCCATGCACTAGTCTCTTGCAGGGGTGGAAAGGGGCCTTGTGACGTGCCATGTCAAATATGTTTTTTCTCCTTCACATATATGGAGTGCATGAAGCTTTTACTTTTGTGCGCAGGACCAGCAAATGTTAACCAAATCATAAGTGTTTTCAAAGACAGACCACTAGATGAATACTTTTGACCTCCTTAAGATTTGTCTTCTTCCAAAAAGAGAAATGCTGTTGGCCATATTCTTCTTATGTTCATAAGAATGGAGGGCCTATTTGTCTCAAATACAGCATGTCAGTCAAAACGAGGGGGTGGAAGAAGGCCTGCTGCCCATACATCTCCCATCAATCATTATCTGCCTTTTCCGGTCTTTAATCGTGGATCCGTTGTCCTTCAGGGACCTCTGTATTGTAATGTGCAGCTGGATGGTGAACTCCGAAGCTACAAATTTCTGATTGTGAAAGCTGTTGAGATCAACTAAGCTATGGAAAAACAGCTAAGTACTGGGCAAAGTTTGGCAAAGTTTGCAATCAATGGGTCCACTTCAAAAAGTCCTGAGGTAGGAACATATAAATCTGATTCCATGCGATTAATCTGACATTTGGAGTAGATTCTCAGAAATCTATGACAGTGGCAGCCCTTTCGGTACCTCAATGCATACCTTTTATGAATCTGGATTTCGGAAACAGGTAGAATATTTTGAATGCATAAAAGTGACAAAATTGTGCTTTATCACAAGTAACTTTTGCCTGTGCATAAATCTCTTCTCCTCCACTAACATTAAGCATGGCGGTGCATAAAGTACGGCAAGTGTCAACTCTACAAAAAGCGCCTGAAACGTGTAGGTTTCAAACTTCAGAATATGAGTGCAGACAAGGGTCGGAATACTTATAACTGCTGGCCACACAACAGAACAACATACAAATCTGAACAGAAGATGCAGGTACGATGGAATACTTACCACAGGGCATGCGGGCCTTAATTCTGTTAAGCACAATGCATTGCACCTTTGTGAAATATACAGTTGGACCTAGGTACCACATACAACATGCCACCACAAGAAAAAGTACACACCACACCCTTCCAAATACCGACTTCGAAAGGGTGCCAGAAATGTGTTAATAATCAGAGATAGTTTTGGCCTCACCAGGGGTATAAATCGCTAGCTAAACGCTACAATACCTCCCCATGCACACCTCTGAATGGCGTTTCTGCTGCTGACGGGAAAACTTATTTGCATTTCTGGGGTGGTAAACCGGCAGCAAGAGATATGTGAATACCTACAAGCTTATGATTGTGGATGTTCACCAACTTCAACATGGATCCCCAGGCACAATTACCCACAATCGGCCTTCCTAGGCCTAAACCTGCAAATCCAACACTTCCCTGCCACACTGAGAGAATCTTCTCATTCATAAGTGATATTTACAAATGCTTATTGCAGATTTAATTTGAGCATGAAAAAAATAAATTGGGATTTAGCAGCAAACCAAGAGACTATTTACACCAACTTTGCACCAGTACAAAAATGGGCAGTTTGGTCTTTTGCACAAATTTCTGTCGTGAGTACTAGGGAATGGCGCAAACAGTTTTTACTCCAGATGACATCATATAAATGTTGAGGAACTGGGCAAAACATGAAGCAAATTGAATATGTTCTGCTCTTCATGTGTTTACACAAAATGGAATAGTACAAATGAGGTAGCTGTCTCCACTTTCAAAATGTGAAAAATAAAATAAGTTTTGTAGGAGAATCAGTTTGCTCCGTTTCTTAACACAGAAGTAGAATGAATTGTGCCAAATGAGTTTGCTTTTCTTAAAAAAGAGATTACTTATGGATCAGGAGTTTTCTTTCTTTAAAAGCTGTTTTAGAGAATTAAAAGGGAAGACACTGACTTTTGGAAACTGCACTAAGGTCTGGCCCCATTCAAAAAATGTTTGTGTCAAAACAACTCGAGCACATTCTGTATTATAGAAGCAGAAAAAAACAATTCAACGGGGGCATTTGCTTTGTTTTTACACCAAGAGCAAAAACATATTTAATCTGGCCCCTAAAGAGTAGTAAGTAGCCAAAAAATAATCAGTTTGGTTCAACAACCTGTTTCTTTCTGGATTCAACATGGCCAACCCCCACCACGACATTACCACTGGTCCACCATAGACTGCAGTAACAATACAGAAGCTGACAGTAAAATGTATTAAGGAAATAAAGAAAACAGACTATTAAGACAATGGAAGCAAACAGATGTCAAAAACAGCAAAATGATCCTGTGGCTGTAAGAACCAACCAAACCAAACAACTGACAAAATGGGCCAGTTGGTGAACATATGACAAGAAATCTGCCAGTCTAGTAGGACTGCCCCTTTTAACTTAGCCTGAAGATATACAGCAGAGTTCTGCATTAATCCCAATATGCTTATCCAATTTACAAAAAATCTGTATTCGGCCTTTTTAAGTCATTAAAGAAAACACAATAAAAAGACAGTGCAAACAATATTGTTGATATTAAAATCCCTGCGGACCTAGTAAAGTGCACTTGCAAAAAAATGAATTAATCGAGCAGAAAACAGGAGAGGTAACAACTAGCAAGGCTAAGTAATTCATATACCTTGTAGTGTTGACCATCCTTTACCCTAAAATAACAATTATAAAATTCGTATAACGAAACAGTTTATAGCATTTCTAAAAAGACCAAGCGTATACATGAGCCAATAACTGTTTGGTTACAAGTACGATGACCATTATTACATGCCAACAAAAACGGTTCTTACGGCAGATTTAAGAAAGGAGCTGACTCAGAAATATATTTCCTGGTGAGTTCAATAATTGTAGGTGAAACAAAGCTACTCTATACCTGCGATGGCCCATGCTCGTTAGTAAGGATTTAAGAAGATGTCTATGCGAGAAATATAAAAAAAATACAAAAAAACATAGAGTGGCGCAGTGATTGTTCACTTATTTTATCACATGGCACGGCAAAACTGAGTCCCGCAGCATACCAGGATCTCTGTTGAAACACAAAAGCGGCAAATTGTCCCTGCGCTGAAACAAAAAAGAAGGGATTTCTCCCACTGGGTAAGATCTAACAATAGATAAATGACAGGTTCCTATAAGAGGTCCACACTGAGTATTTAGTTAATTCTGCTCACAACCTTATTTCCTCACTATATTCTAAAAAAATAGGACTTAACCCTTAAGTTGTCCTCTTTGTTGACGCTCTTGGGTTCGTAAACAGAAAGGATAGTCCCAAGGCATGGAATGTTTTGGAAATATAGTTGAACCACGGGATAGTAGGCCCTTTATTCAAGCTGAGGAAATCCAAAATTACATCCCTGCGCAATGAAGCCGCCGGATTCATCCACACACTAAGCTATAGCAATAGGGGGACCAAATGAACCTTATCTGCAATGTAGACTTGGTGCAGCTCAGAGTTGATGATGAAACTAGAGGTAGACAGTGGGAGGTGCAGAATCCTCCAGCAAATGTTGTTTTACTCAGCTTGAAAAAGAGAAGTATTGTGAAGACCCCATGCCTCTGTCCCACATGTGGCGGCGGTAACACACTGTGCATTATACACTTTCAAAAGAGGGGAGATGGTCAATTTTCCCGTGGGTCTCATAAGGATGAAAACTGCTCCTGCGGACCTGCTAAGCTTAAGGTGTGAATTGTTTAATTGGGAATGCCATGTCCTCGAAGAACTAAGAATTACTCCCAGGTAGCTGAAATCACTAACATTAATGATTGATTGGCCTTTGATAGTAAGTCTTGATAGAATAGCCTTACCAGGCCCACATGCCATAATGTGCATCTTCCAATAGTTGGTCACTAGGTCAAGGCTCCACATAAACGAGACAAAGCGGTCCACCAGCATCCGTAAGGTATTAGGGGTACGGGATAGAAGAACCTCGCAGGCAATGCAGGCACCTGTGTGCCAGCAATCCGTGGGATGGCTACCTGATTTAAGTTCAAATAGAATCCTAGATCAGTGATATAAACAATGAAAAGTAGGGGAGCTAAGTGACATCCTTGACGCACCCCCTGATTCAGAGAACATTCAGGGGACATTTAGCCATTAACGCCAAAAAGTACTCGTGCTGCTACATTTACATGTACACAATGCAGGAAATTCAGTAAGGGTAAATCCACCCTGAGATCCAGCAGCATCAACCACAGCTTGGGCCTGCCCACTGAAGCAAAGGCTGTTGACAGGTCCATAAGGGCTACGCACAGTGGGAAATGCTTGACATAAGTCTATTTGTTCACTATCAAGCTCAGGTTCATGCATTGCTCCACTGTACCCAAGCCCAAACTGAACCCGAATTAAAAGGGAGAGAAAATGCCATTCTTTTGGGTTCATGTAACAAGGCGATTGTATATCACTCTCCCTGTGATTTTAACTACACTGCTGATGAGTGATATAGGCCGATAACATTTTGGGGACATGCGATCTCCCTTTTTAAAGATTGGGGCAATGGTAGATAAAGTCCAAGAATGAGGGATATTTCAATTAAGGGAGCCATTAAAGACCTTAGTAATCAATGGTCCCCATAAATCTGTTCTACATTTTATGAGGTCAGTTAGGACCCTATCTGGGTCTGGTACTTTCTTGCCTGAGCCCGGCCGTATTGATGACTCTACTTCGGCAGAGATACAAAAAGGGGCTGTGAATGCTGCAATCTATTCTGAAGAGTGTTGGCCAAATCAATGTTCACCGAAGTATGGTATATGGAGGTAAACTACGAGATCCAGTCAGATCCTAAGATGCTTTACTGCAGTAAAGGTATTTCTAGGACATTACTAGATCAAATTTTCTTTACTAAGTCCCAGAAGAATTTACTATTATTCCCTACTGCAGCATGTTCCGATTGTTCCCAACCCCTCTTATGTAGAGCCTCTTTCCTGGACTTCAGGATGAATCTATAATCCAGATGGGAGGTCCGGACCTCAGAATCATCTCTCGGGGTGGCAGCCACCACCTTCCTCAGTCTATGATTAGCCGCCAAACAATACTCGTCAAACCAACTGGATCCTCGCTTATCTGGATGAATAAGTTTAAGCAGGGACTGTTTAACGCACTGGGTTAAATTATCATAATCTGCAAGCATAGCACCTCTGTTAATCTCTGTCAAATAGGGAAAAAAAAACTGTTGTGACTTCAATAATATGGCCAGGGTGTCGGCATGGGTTTTTAAGGTGCCATATAAACCTTAACCATCTGTGGAATGTTGAGTGATGGAGATTCCATTAGGGATATATTTGTGTCTACTCAGGGGCAGCTAGCCCAAAAAAACAGAGGGCATTATGATCTCCCCACTCGGTCTGAACGACCTCTCCTTTGGAGAACCAGGATAAAAACGTATTGGTCACAAATATGTCATTAATGGTTGAGGGGCAGCTGATCCCCCTAAAGAATGATAGAGATACACAATTCCAACTCTAAGTATGTTGAGTAGATCGACTTTCCACAGCTCTGCCCCTCTGTTGTCACTAGTTACACCACAACCCACCACTGACGCTCCTGGTTGCCAGTTATAACCTGTCAACTTAGCATTAAAATCTCCACACAACAGAAAATAAAGCTGCTGTGCTTCATTGGCTTCTACAGTTTGTAATTTAGAAAGAAAACTAAACAAATAAGTAAAATGAACACAAACGACATTAGAAACATCATTATTGCAAAAATGTATTGAATAAAAAGTGTAAGGGGATAAATTATCACATATCTTCAAAACTAAACAAAGCTTTGGATCCAGAATCAATAACCATAGCTTCTACAAGAAGGCTCAAACTAATCCAGATCGAGAGTCCTCCCATGGCTCTACCACGAACTGAGGAAATAGCTAGGCTACATTAACAGGCATAACCATAATAAGAGGTGGGAATAGTAGACTAGGGTTTCCTGCAGGGCTATAATATCGTATTCAGTGACAAAATCTTCCCAGTCAGAATTATCAATTTTCCCTTAAAGGCCAGCAACATTCGAACTTAGTATACAGAATGATCGCCCTTGATTACAGCCTGGGGATTCGACCTTATCAGCTGGGAGATTCCGACTCATTTCCTAAACAGAGGTTTGATTTACCTCTACTGGAAGTCAATCTATTAGTGGTGGAAACAGAAAAGGGAACAGTTGGGCTTGATGAAGGAGCTATTAATCCTTGGGTAGGCTCCCTAGCTGGTATTCTTAAAGGATGAACCAAAGGCAAACGTGGCAGAAACAAGTGCTGGGGATCGTGGGGTTGGTGCAGACCAGCAGTCGGGGATCTCAATGAGTTTGTGTATCTCTGAATTTTGAAGGCAGACGGTTTATAAAAAATACCCTAGAGTGACCAGGGTAATAGTGTTACCTAAACCATTTTGGCAGTTAACACCAAACAATAAATTGTGGGCCTACAAAGGAAATCTAAAATTCATAATTACATAGTCACCCATAATATTAACAGGAGCTGGCTCAATCCATTGGCACCTTCCCACTAACAAAATGTCTTTGGGGTGATAGATTGACAGCTCTTTATGCCGCAAAAAACAGTCCAGAGTTTTATTAAACAGTTTGTCATAAGATTTATTTTGTCCCTTTGGTAATGATGGCACCCCAGTCAAAGCAGCCCTGTACGGACATGCGGGTGGTGGAAGAATAACAGGTGTTACGTCATATAGTGACTCCTTCCTGCTCAAACCCACCAAAATAGGGCCTTCATCAGGGCTCACAGTTCATGGAGTCGACTCCTTGTGTTCAAACAGAATATTGAACCAGACAAGGATGCTCCACTAATTGTGTATCTCCCAGGGGGCTACATTTGTGCGTGAACTTATATGAAGAGCAGGGGCTGGCTGATTGGTTACCGACTGTACAGGCTCTCCTAACTGTGTGTTGGCTCTACAGAGATTACTGTCTAACTTCTGGAGCCCACTCTTTATTTAGGCCTCTAAAACCAAATCCGCAACAGTAGCAGATTTAGATAAAATGCTAACTACTCAACCTGGAGGAAATGTGTGGACAATCAAGTGTGGATTACGCTCGTCAAGTTATAATTATTTAACTAAATATCCAAGATTATGGGCAAAGCTGTCGACCCTAGTTGCTTTCATTATGCTAGGTACTGACTGGTTTGTATGTGACTACATAGAAAACTATTTCTTGACATACCATTGCTGAGAAACCATTTCACCTAAACTGTTTAATTGAAATTTGTAGGACGAATGATATTTACCATTTCATATAAACCAGTTCATAAAATGTCTTCTTTCAAAAATTGGCTTTTGCATGGCTTTTAAGGCGTAAATGTGATGATTGCATCTCTTACTTGCAGAAACATTTTTGCCCGGGGTATATATTCAGTGCTTTACTTCAGCAATCCCTGAACCAAAAAAATCCTTTCCTACACCTGAACTACACACATCTCTGGCTTTTAGATTCCACCCATCCCTGAACTCAAATATTCCTTTCTACGCCTAAAATCCATCCATCCTTGAACCTTAAAATCTCTCACTAGCACTAAAACACACCCATTCCAGAGTCCTAACAACTCTTTTCTATGCCTGAATCCCAACCACCGGTGAACTCTTAAAACCCGTACCACCGCTAAACTCCACATATCCCTGAACACTAAAAAACTTTGCACCACCACTAAGCACAACTCAGCTCTGGCCTCTAAAAGCTCATCGGCACCCCTAAACTGCATCCATCCATGAACCCAACAAACCTTTTCTACATCTAAACTCCACCCATCACTGAACTCTTAGGATGTCTCGTCATCTGAACCCTTAAGAACCCTCAGCACCCTAATTGCCACACAATTCTGAATCCATAAACACATTCTGCTCATAAACTCCACTCATCCCTGACCCCTAAAAACTCTGAAACACCCCTACAATCCACATATCCCTCAACTATAAAATTCATAAAAAACACTCATCACCTATAAACTCCACTCATTCCTGATCACCCAAAAACCTTCAGCACCCCTAAACTCCATCCATTTGTTAACCCTAAAAAGCTTTTAACACTATCTCCACCCATCAATGACCCCAACAAACCCATCATTACCCTTATATATCACCCATAGCTGACCCCAAAAATCCCCACTATTTCTAACCACTAATCTCTAATTATAGGTTATCACCAGCTATCTCTAATTGTATTTCCTTAAAATTCATTTTCCGTTATTTGATTTCTTCCAACGTGGTGTCTCGGTTTTAGTGTTTGCATTAATTCACATTCAGCAAATGGCTGGGTTTGTAAGAGGAAGCAACCTTTTAGCTTCAAAGCAGTAAGTAAAGGCCAAGTCATATCTTAACCAGCCATATGTGAGCACAAAGGCACAGTCACCAACTGTAAAGTACTGAAGTTAAAGGTATGGTACTAGAATACTGTTCTCAGACAAACAATATTGATTCCTAAGTGTTGTTGTCAATACTATCACCCTTTTGGGGTTACTAATAGGAAATCTCCATCCTATGAGATGATATTTTGGTAACCGTTATGTCAGGCGATATTTCTGCGATACTCTGACGTACAACCGAAGACAGGTGGCATGTGCACCTTTTCCAAATTAACACTAACGATTCACATCTACATTTGCTTTGATTTTACAGTGGCTGAAACAAAATTGATGTATGCAAAAATATGTGTAAAGAAAGAAAGAGCACTTATATTTATAGCTCCAATTTGACTTAAGGCACAATTTTCAGGAAAAAAATACTGACTGTAATGTGAGGACGGTCTGTACTGGAAATTTCTTGCATGATACTGTTTCAAAACGAAAAAAAAATGTAAATACATAAATAGCTCCTTAAGGGTTTAAATATTTGGGACAGAATATTAAGTGTTACCAGCTTATTTCGTAGGTGAGTTACCTGCATGGAGTAAGGGATATTATGTTACCCTCAAATGTGCAAATATTATTTATTGAAAAAATGTTAAAATTGTAAATAATGCAAGATTCTTCAAAGAAACGCAGTTCAAAATGAAACAATGATCCCTTGTGGTTCAATGTGTGGTGTTTTATGAGTTTCATAGCAAAATATAAGAAGCACAGCATAGCAAAGAATGACTTACGCTTGGTCATGCTTTTTTTGTCTATTTCATTCATCATGAAAAATGATCGTTGAAGTCCTCACAGTAACAATCACACCTTTGGCGGCAACCAACCCCAGATCTAAATACAACAGCACATGGCTACTGGCCATTTCTTCCAGAGAACACTCCCTTGGCAGTACTTTCACTAAACGCGGCGTAGGAATAACATCCTGAACACCTGAAAGGTTACGTAAGTAGCAGAGTTGGGTAAGTGAAGCAACAAACATGAAGAGTTAGAAAGTTCCCACATCCAAGTCCCTGTTGATTTCCTACACGTACCAAGCGCAACATACTTTGCCAAAAATGAGAAAATAGGGCTCAGACTGAACACAGAAGAGAGATCACAAATGACCTGGAAACACCAGAGGTCATTTCATGATGCTAGTGCTTTCCAAAAATCCAAAGGAATGCGGCAATTAAAACAATATTGCACAAGAAACACACCCATTGTGAATAGAGAACCGATAACCAGCATTGTAAAAGCAGCGTACCTCGCGCCATATTCCACAGCAGAACTACAAAGAAACTAAAAAGTAAATTTGTGTTACATGTAGCTGCGCTTTATTTCCGACAGTTACGTCCGATGAATTTGTACTCGTGTGCATGTGAAAATACACCGTTTTCAGAGTTTTCTGCTCTGTTGCTTAAGCGTGCGGTTACTTAGTAAGGTACTGTTTAGGGCTTGACCTGGAAAACGGGTTTACTACCCTATGAAACGTCACATTGCCACCACCAGCTACCAGCAGGGTCGGACGCAAACAAATAGTGGCCTACATTTGCAAGTCAGGGCAGGTTTTAAATTATGTTTTGCAAGGTTTATGCGACTGAATTAATTTCTGCTTGATTCAGACATTGTTTGCGGTAATACCAGAAAAAAGCTGGCCCAAATGGCAACAAAACAGGCCCACAAACAGCCAAAAACGGCCCAAACACTGACATGTTAGATCAGTTCTTCGGGCACTGCCAGACTGCCCTACAGACCAGTCCCACCCTACCAACATCCACCAACACTGGGGTGATGGGCAGCCTGGTGCTCTGCTGCTGCCTCCATGCGGAGCTGTTATTCTTGCCGTGCCCTAGAAATGACCCTATGCGGGAACATTCAAACCCACAGTTACTCTTGAAATGTGCTGCGCAGGCTTAGCAAGTGCCAAGGGTTACCGTTTACTTGCAGAGGCGGTAAAAGGCATTAAAGGCGCTCTAAGGCAGAGGTCTCCAAACTGGGGGGCCTCAAGTGATCCCAGGGTGGGCGTCAGACTCTGGCTAAAAGACGCATTATACAGATAACAGGCCATTGTTTTCAGCAGAAGCATGTTATTGCATTTTTAAAAAGGTAACCGTACTTAAATGCAATGTTTAAATAGGTCTAGACATATTTAAACATTGCCATCCTTATAAAACAATTGTGAAAAATTCTGAAGAGGGGCCCAGTCGCGGCATTAAAAAGTTTGGAGACCACTGCTCTAAGGCATTAAATGTGTTGATCCCATATACACTTCCATTGTACCGGGTGGCCTTTTCTAACAGCGGCTTGCGTTTCTGTTTTTGTAACGAAGCCGATGGTCGTGCCCTCTAAACGAGCATCACCACAGATCTGTCCCGCCAGACAATGTGCACAGGACCGCTTTTGTGCTCTGTTTGCTTGTCACTGTATATCAACCAACTGCACAATGATTGGATCTTTCCCTGTGGACGATACCAGTGCGTGCCACACTCGGTGAGGGGGGGTACTTTGTGCATATACACTGTTTTAACTGTATTTATTTTTATGTGTAGATATTATATTGTTGTCAAACGTCTACGTGTGGATGGATACTCTTATTAATATTGTTTTTTTCTATAAACCTAAATAAGCTCCACTTGGTCAATATGTTATCTCTGGGTACTTTAACGCCACAAACGTTGTTTTACGCTGATTGTTAAAAAAGGCATCAGTGCATTCGGTGTTTACACATGTGGGTTTCACTACTCCTTCTGCTCTACCGGGCCCAACTGCCCGGCTTGGCCTGCCTCTGTGTGCACCGAGCCCAGCAGCCACCCCTGCCCGGGTCTGAGGCACCGCGCGGACTCGCGTGGGTAAACACCTGAGCCGCAACACTCGGCCTGAACCCGGCCTCCCCCCGGCGGAGGGAAGGAGCACCGCGAGTGGGGGGCGCAGCACATCTGGCCCGCTGTCAGACCGCAGAGCCACAGTGCGCCCCCTCCCCGCGGCGGTGGGAGCGTCATGGAACATTCCCGGAACCTGCCAGCGCCCCGCCCACCGCGAGCAGTCACAGACGCACAGGCCCAGCCTGAGCCGGAGACCGGGGCAGACCAAGGCGCAGACGGACGGAGGGGGGGGGGGGGGATTCAGGGAGGGGGTCACCCAGTGATGGGAAGGCAAGTGGAGCGCCACATGGAGGAAAGAGACGTGTACAGAGCGGGAGAAACCAACTGGGGGGAAGACTGGCGAGGCTGGAGAGAGTGACACTGGACATGACAGGCCGTGACGATAAGGCGAGGCGGACAGGCAGACAAGGGAGAGGCAGAGACAGGTGGGCAGAATATAGAAATAACAGGCCAGAGAACAGAGACAGGGAGACGGACGCATGCCGAGAGGGCAAGAAAGGCGCGCAAACACAGCACTAGAAAGGAGCACTACAGGATGAGAGGAGAAAGTCAAAGTCAATAGTGTGGTGAGGTCCACTGACCGCTATGAATGTGATGCGGATACACACATCGCGAAGCATAGGCAAGACTGGATGAGAGAGATGGGAAAAGAGAATGATATAAAGATGCTGAGGGTCAGAATGTGTGTGGAGAAAGTGGGACACAGACAGAATATAGGCGAGACAGCGAAAGACTAAAGAAGATTATCGATCGTAAATGGAAAGACCAGTGCAGAGGGACAGAAGCACAGGTGGCATGCAGTGAAAACAAACGGGGAGGACAAGGGGCAGACGAAGACGGGCAGTTGACAAAATAGAAGCAGGCACACAGGTGGATCGGAAGTGGATGAAAGCTGACACAGAGTGACAGAGGCAGTCAACAACAGGAAAGAGTGGGCGAAAAGAGAGATTGAGCAAGGGAAGAGCACTCAAGGTGGCCAAAGGCTGTACTCGTCGAGCACATTCATAAAAACCGAGAACGAGGAAGGGGCAGTGAGGATGGCACTGTGTCAAGCAAGGAAGATAATGGCTTCGGGCGGCAGAAGCAAGAAACTGACGGGGACACAGTCGGATGTCAATTGAAAGATGCAATGTGTGCATAGGAGAGAAACAGAAACCGAGTTAAACAAAAACATTCTTTGTAGTAGAAATTAGGAGTGTTTGCATCGGATACAAAGTTGAAATATAGCACTATAAAAGGGTCGAGAAAAAGAAAAAAACACTAATGGAGACTTGTGAAAGAATTACAGATCATACGTCGCGCAGTAATATTTCAAACCAGCTTTTCTTGATCTCTCAATTCAGCTTGGGGCTTAACGTCACGTCTATCATTTAGCCACAGTACTAAAAAACCCCAAAGCTGAAACAGCAGCAAGTCAGTGCGCCCGGTGTACTCGCACAGAGAAGCACCGGCCCAGCATGTCAAACTCAGTCCCTCCCCATCATCGGTTTATACACCCGGATCCCGGGTCGCCCCTAGCACAGCTTGGATAGCAAGCCTCTGCCAGTCATCCCTGCTGTTTACACAGTTGCTTCTCACTAGGAACACCCCGGCCTTCATTCAACAGGTGACCACCGGTGACAGTTATCAGTGACCTAACCAACAGAGTTAACTGCAGGGTGACTCCTCTTTGTGGATGGGCGCTAGATCACAGGCCATCCGACGTCGCCTACCTGTGTAAACCTCAACTGCCTGTCTGACGCGGAGCTTGCAAAATTGAATTATTTGTAATCTCCCTTTAGTGCAAATTTAAAACATATTATGTTTCTGAAAATGCTGGCTTCCCCCACAAAAGGTACCTCGTCCGGAAAGTTCAACAATCGTAATTCCTTCAACCCTGCAGAGGAAGTTGGAATTCACCACTACATATACACTGAAACAAATCATAGAGAAGGGAAAAATATTTTTTAGAGAACAGAGGGGAAAATATTTTTTTAAAATAAAGTGACCATCGAAAAAAGACTGGACATTATGACATCGAAAATATTCACCAGAATGTGAGGTTGAAAACACTCAAAAGGACGACTACTCTATATGGTAGAACTGCAGCATTTTAAACACCCAAAGCGGAATACATGAATGTATGGAGGGGGCGTGTGGCTTGGGAGTTGGGGTGCCCAACAGATCCTTGGGGTCCTCAATGAACGGTTGTGCATAGGAAACAGTCGGGAGGACACATAATGAGGGTGTCACGGGGCTCAATGCAGACGTCTGTTGACATTGGCAGTGAGCTCGGGAGGGGTATTGGATGCTAGCGGTGTGCCAGGCAGGGGCTCATCTCTCCGGTGGGGGTGCGGTTGAGGATTCAGCGGCACTCACCTGTACAGTCCCC
Organism: Pleurodeles waltl; assembly: GCF_031143425.1. Lineage (NCBI taxonomy): Eukaryota > Metazoa > Chordata > Amphibia > Caudata > Salamandridae > Pleurodeles > Pleurodeles waltl. The sequence continues at coordinate 971,519,973 of NC_090444.1, forward strand.
AGAAGGGTCCGGCAGCAGAAAACCCCTGTCTGTTGACGTTCCTCTGCTGCAGCAGCGTGTTGTGATGGGATGACAGCTGGGAGCAGCTCGGATTTCCCCCTTTCTTTCCTACCTAAAATTCCACCGAGGCGAGCCAGTCCGTGTTTTTATATTTTGCGGACGTTTAAAGAAAAGAGTGTTCAAAAATGAAATAAAAAGTCCAGCACGTTCACAAGAAAGCGCTAAGGCTGCATTTGCTCCCCCGGCGGGCCGAAGACATGGTTTCACGACCAAGCGGTGTCTGTGACTTGCAGATCTGCAGACACAGACAAGGGGTTATTCCTGGCACGGTTTCCCAGAAACAGGAGTTACAAGGCTGAGAAAAAAAAGCCGAGCGAGAGAGAAGGGTGAGGGGAGCGGTGCCCGGGACGTCATCGGATCCCCCAGCGAGGTGTCCTCCTCCCAGGCAGAGGAGGATCCCGTGGAACCAGTCCTGCTTCTGCTGCTGCGTGCATGACAGGGCCCGGGCGAGGGGAGGAGGGACGCTGCGGGGCATGTGTGTGTGAGAGAGCCCCACGCACAGGCAGCGGAGGCTGGACCTGCGCGCTGCCGCCGCTGCTGTGTGACTGTCAAGGTTCACTCTGACAGACGGAGAGGGGGGGCTAGGGGACTCCTCCCTGGGCCCGGCCTCCCCGGCAGGCCCTCCCCTTGTCGGCAGCGCGCGCACACACAGCAGCAGCGATCCCAGGGAACTCCCAGAGGAGAGCGGCCAGTCCCAGCTTGTCAAGCACCGCTTCTGCGTCTCTCCCGGCCTGAGAATTTCCTGTCGGGATGTGGGATCCTCCTTCCTTCCCCTTTCTCTTGGATTCCCTCCCTCCCTCACCTCCCTCTCTTATTTTCCTTCCTCTCCCACAGTGTCTGCCCAGGGTCATTCATGTTTGCTGCGGGGTGGGTGGGGGAGCCGGCCCTGTCACACACTGGCAGGAAAATGAAGGTCGTTCTGAAAGGGAATGCCGTTAGATTTTTGGCAGGGCAAACAGCGGCTCTTCTCGTCGAGTATTAACATGTCACTTTGTAGCCACATTTTGTTTTTTTGTGTTCATTGCAAGTGTAGTGTTTCCAGAAGCTTTGAGGAGGGAAGTTAAAACCTGACCTTTCTGAACCCCACGTGGCAACTTTCCAATACCATGTCACTGTGTCTTTGCCCACTAAGCTTCTGTTCCAGGAGGAACCCCCAAAACACTTCTGTCCCATACACAGTACTTTTAATGTGGAAAACAAGTGCAGGTACTCACTAAATAAAGCTGTTGACGAGTGGCGTTTTAGGGGCGGAGCTATAGACAGGGCTAAGAGGCGGGCAAGGTTGAGCCATTAATGGGAACGATATTTTCTTAGGTGTAGCTGTGCATGAGGATAAAGAGGCACATAAAATACATTTTGCATTTCATGTCATGCATAGTAAGGAAAAGTGTGGGCACTTTAAGGAAGAAAACTTGAAAACGATATATTATAATATCATTCTAACATCTGTGGTATTCTAAGTTTAGTGTGTTATCACTATGGTGCCCAGAAACTTTAAACAACCTTAGACTGCCCACACTGCCTTTACACAGTTTACTTTACGCCATAGTCTGTACATTGGGGATAAGAAACCATAGCGACAAGTAGGGTAATACCTCTGGCCTTGTTCCTAAAATTAAACTATGCTCTTTAGAATCAATGGTTTATCCCAATCATTACTATACCAAATCTGCACCATCAAGAATTACCTGAGCCACTTTTTTTCATTAAGATGAACTGTGAATATGTTTACAAAACCATCAGCATCACAGCCTCGAAAAGGTATACCAATAGAGATCTTTTAATGCAAGCATTAGATTCCAATGAACAGAAGAGTAAGTTAAACAAAATGGGCAGTTTTAAGTTCATGGCTGTAGAGCAATCTTACGTGAGGTATCCCACGTGTATGGCTTTTACAAACCTTAACAAGTTTTATAGTGGGGGAAAAGCCTATTTACAGTCGCGGCTCGCAGTAACAAGAAGGGGTGGGGGGATAAATAACAATTAAATAAAAATTACATTAAACAATTAAAAAAAAAAATTCACTTACCTCTCCTCTGTCCCTCCAGGCTGCAGGCACAGTCTCCCAGCCTGCTCCGGTGGCCAATCCTGACGCTGCTCAAAGCAGCATCAGGATTGGCAGGGAACGCCCAGCCAGGGCGCTCCCAGGCAGACTGGGAGCCTGTGCAGGCTCTCTCCAGCCCAGCCACTGTGTCGCTGGGCTGGGGAAAGCATACTGCGCTTGTGTGTTTGACCGATCCGAGACGGCTGGCCAAACACGCGTGTACTCTGAGGGAAGTGCTCTGTGCACTCCTCACAAGTGCCTGTCACCCCTAATGCCCCTCCCCTTTTCAAGAAAATGATAATAAACACAGTTTATTATTGTTTTCTTGAAAAGGTTTGGCATCTGCTGCTGCTGGCGGGGGAGGGGGAACACTCCTCTGTCCTAATGGAGGAACTGCCCCTGCCTGTTTACCAGCTATGGTGACTGTAGACAATGGCACCTACTTATGGGAAACACATACAGGAACATACTTGCATTCACAAATGCTTACATAGCAGTCACTACATTTATTTTTGCAAGTGCTTACCTATGCTGCTGGCTGATCTGTTGTGCCTCGATTCCCACCTGTTGTGCATCACTGTAACTAGTTCAGTCCCTTACACCTCGGCCTGGCTGCAGAGATGTGCTGGTGCACGCTGCAGTAACATCATGTTGTCATAATTTAGATTTAGCAGATGCCCTCTATGAGACTGACTAATTGCTGCATAAAACATTCCTCTGACAGGTTCGTCAGCAGCTATTTATTGGCACCTTTCTATTCCACAGAGCTTGCTGTGCTGCCCGCGTGAGTACCGGTACTCTCCTTGGCCAAGGAGAAGTGCCAGTACTCAAAGGGAGAAAATTCAGAGCTGCCTGTGCTCAGTACCGGCTCATTTAAAGCACTGCCCACACACCTGATCTCAAAATATTAATAAACGCAAACAGTGGGCCTAAATATAGCAAATGTGAATGTGACACTTTTTTGAGGTAGTGATCTAGGGCCAGATGTATGACCTTTTCTCTTGTGACTCTCAATTGGCAATCCTTTGGGAATTTCAAATTGCAAGTCGCAAAAGAAAATGTTCAACACTGTCAAGCACACTGTGTGCGATTCCCAATGGGGTCTCAAACAACTTACCTCATTAATATTCATGAGGTAGGTCGCAAGTGGTGACCTCATTAGTAATGGCTGCACTCACAGGGATGGTGGCTTGCTGGGGACAGCATATCACAATGTCTGTTCTTTTTTTAAATGCAGTAATTCAAGTTTCAAAGGAAAACAGGATGCATTGCAAAAAAAATGAAAAGTTTATTTTTATTTTTTAGGGTAGGCGGTGGTCCCGACCACTGCCTTCTTTTAAAAAATGTTGGCACCCCATTCACAAAGGGGAAGGGGTCCCTTGGGGACCTCTTCCCGTTTGCGAGTGGTTACCACCAAGTGGAAGTTGGTGGTAGCTTCAATTGTTTTGCAATTACATTCACAGTCGCAAAACAGTCTTACATACCACTGTGACTCGCTATTTGGAAGGGACACACTCGGCATGCCCCTTCCAAATAGCAACTCATAAATCTATTTCGCGATTCATTAAATAGTTTACAGAATCTCAAAATAGGGTTTAGAAATACCCAAATGTTTTTTCTTGTCGCAAATGGTCGATTCTGCAAATCAGGCTGTTTGCGACAAGAAAAAAGCTATGTACATCTGGCCCTATGTATCAAAGCGTCCTGTTACATAAAAGAGATTCTGCAGTGTTTAACCATTGTAAATGTATAAGTGCAACGTTTAAGCAAGTCCCCTAGGTATTGTGTTATTTTGCAAATTTTATTTATCAGTGTATTTCCATTGCTATTTTATTATCGTTCAAACATGATATGTTATGTTGTAATCTAAGCCATTAAGGATGTAGAACTGTCTTTTGGACATCTGTAAGTGATGCCTCTGATTGTCTGCTAAAAAGTGTTAAGGAATTAACTATGCCTTTAAAGTAGGGGTTCTGGCAGTGGTACAGACACACTGGCAAAGGTTGGGATTGAGGGTCTGAAGACACAACATCCCACTAGGGAACTCCAGAGATGGGGTGGCTCATCCCTAGGCTGTTTCAGACAGGAATAGCTACAGAAGTCTGAAGTGGTAGATGCCTCTCTATATTAAAACAACCTAACGTTAAGCTTTCAAAATAAAATTCACTTTTGTTGGTATGAAAGTAAATTAAAATGTGGTGTAATTATGGTCTAACAAATGTGTTTGTTGTTTGTATAATATCATATGAAAACCAGCATGTTCTATAATAACGTCAGACTCATAGTTGGTATAATGTTATGAAGTGCCATTTTCATCAATTGAATTAGAAGCTAGAAACCTGGTTTTAAAAAGCGGTCACAAATTGCGCCCTTACTCTTTGCGCCCAGTAACTTATTCTGCAAACTGACCTACATACTAATCGATCAGATCACAGTATAGGAACTAGAGTGAGTCATAGTCTCACCACGATTGGTAGCAATCTTAGGAATGATGGCTTGCAAAGGTCAGCAGACCGCCATGTCTCTGATTGCTTTTTGATAAAGGTGTTTTTTTTAAAGCAGACTGTTTTCCTGAAAGGAAACAGAGCTGCTTAAGAAAATATATATGTTTTTTAAAAGAAGTTTGTGTGAGAGTTTGCAATGGTCCCATAAACCAGGCCTACTTCCCAGAAACGTTTTTCCACAGTTGACAAAGAGGAAGGGGTCCAAACAGACCTCCTTCCCTTTTGCAAGTTAGTTACCACCCCAACTTGGGATTTGGTCATTTTTCAATGGTTTGTGACCAGAATTCAGGTTTCAAACCATTGAAACATTTGATAGCGGTTCTGTATTTGAAAGGGAGGCCCACAATACTCCCCTTATGAAATGCCAAATCAATATCCAGTCGAAATCACATTTCAGTAGTCTGTAAAACGTTACAGACTCCTTAAAGGGGACTGGTACATGGCAAACACGTTTTTGTGATCTTAATCTCTAAATAAGAGTTTTGCACATCTGGCCCAATATTTTTACTTCACAAGTCACAGAATACACACAACTATATTAGTAAAATTATACTAACAGCCATATAGGCGGAGTAGCTCATGACCATTACAATACATGTCACTTGTAATAATTATATTAACAAATGTGGGGTAATGTGTGAATTAAGTAATTTTTAGGGTAATATTGATTAAATAAACATAAAAAGTCATTAGACATATTACCAGTAGTTATGTATCATTTTTTAAAATTCTGCCAGGCAAGGTGTCAGATAGGCTTGAGCCTTCGGTCATTATAAAGCCAGCTTGCCCAAATCGTCCTTCAAAAGGATCATGAAATGATTTGGCTTACAAGAACAGGTCAGCAACACATTTTCTGTTGAGGTTGATGGAGACCTCTTGGTGCGTTGGATCCCTCCTGGTCTTTCCAGGCTTCCCTCTGAGCATGCTTCGGCTGGTTCAACTACTTTAGTTCTGTGCTGCTTGGGCTTTAGTGAAATAGGAGGTGAGATTCTGTCCAGAACTTGCAAACCCTGCCCTTCCATCAGAAAAAGTGCTGCGTCACTTGTGATACTTATGGTTATAAGATTATTTAGTAGTGTCAGTGTCAAACTACCCAGTGCTATGTTCTTTGGGACCCAATCACACCTTTCGATTCCACTTTCAGAGTGCCACTAACAGCTTTGTCTAGCTTAGCGCGTATTGACGTCTTTGTCTTAAGGTTGCTGGCTCAAGCTTTTGTTGTTTTTTCTTGACTTAATCTCAGAAATGTATCAATCTTTTTTCAGGCGAGACTCGACGTGGCAGTGATGGTAGTTTTCAGGGAGTTCCGCAGTATGAGGAGTGGTTGGTCGATGAGTTCCCCACTTACCCTATGCATCACATTCTTTTAAACATGCTGCTGATCAGAAGTGAAGGCTTGCCAACAGCATTTTATAGCTTTTGGGAGAAAATAGCTCCCCATCTCACTTTCAGAGGGCCACAGGGCAAACAGGAGTTACTTGGCCCAGCCGTGGGGGCTGAGGTCTTTTACTCCTGATGTCCCAGGGCCCAGCCTACTATGGATACTGAGCAACTGAGCCAAGTACATCTTCAACACTTAATTCTCAGTAATAGTGTGGTCCGAGCAGTCCAAGGCTCTTTGGAGGGGAAGGTATATTCAGGTGGTGAACACAGGCTCACAACTCAGAATTCACACAGCAGCAATAAATATTCACTTTTATTTTAACATAGTAAAAAAATATTAAAGATTCAATAAGATAGTTTAGATAACACAGTCTAAGAAAATATTCCGTTACCTTTCCATAAGAGTACAAAATTTGGTGCGCTAGAGACTACTAATTACTACTTACTACACCCTCTATTAATTCAAGCTGACAACAAAAATCAGTAGACACAATATACAATACTTAAACTTGCATTGCTGCTAAAAATTCTAAAGCCCTCTGTAAATCACGGTGTATCAATTATTTGGCATTGCAGAGCTTTCCACTTCTTTCTTAGCACTACATAAGACCTACAACAAATAATATGTGGGCCACTGATTCTTCTATACTACAAGCATGGCAAAGCCAAGAGCCATCTTCTAACTAAGACCATTTTTGCTGAATATTTTTTTATTCAAGGTGCCATGTCTAAACTGTAAAAAGAGTACTTTTGCTAGTGGGGTGGGGCAACTAAATCCATAAAAGGCTCATCAAATAAAAAGGGTTTAAATCCAAGAAACCTATTAAGCAAACGCCTCTGCTTGCATAAACAAAAGATTTCCTTCATCTCATAGTTCCGTAAGAATTCTTTAATAGCTTCCCTGGGGATTGATGTAAAATCACCTGAATGATACCAAAATCTTTCAAGGATCATTTTGGTGAAAAATAATTTCACAAAGCGCAACAAGGGGATCTTGGAATTTCAATATTTATTGGACCCCTACTTCATAGGTGGAAAGTTAATAATTCATCCATAAGCGTTGCCAGTATGAGTGAACAGCTATGTACTTTAGAACTTATCTGTCTCCCAGCCAAGCCTAGGAGGACAGCGACTAGAGGGGTGCTTTTTGATAACGAGGGAAGAGATCTCAAAAACTTATTTTCAGCTACTGTTAACAATTTGCATGACCCAAATTTCTGCACAATATAAGCCTGCCCCTTGGATTTTGATATTATGTATTTCGATAGCTGGAGATATAGCTCTTGACTGTGTGGCTTTAAACATCTTTGCTGTGCTCGATGAATGATGGAGCAGACTTGCTTGACTTTTTTGTATCTGCTTCTGATAGGATAAGCCATTAGAGAGCTTTATGCCCAGGTAATCAAACCATTCTATCTGTTCAATCATTTCCCTATCCATAGTCAGCTTGACCCTGGGGCCTTTTCTGCACTAGGAATCATACATTTATTAGCATATTTACAAGCCCCTTGCACCGCTGTTGTGTCACTTTTTGTGTGACAATGTTGCAAAGGTGCCTGTGTTGGTACTAGTCTGCCAAAACGGTGTCAGCGGTGCATTCTTGCCTTTCCCTTTGATGCAGGGCAGCACTGCAAGTTGACTCGCTGCGCTGCCCTGTGCCAAACACCCATAAATATGGCCCTTAGTTTTTGAGCAACTAAGCTCCATTCCTCTCTTAAGGCAGAGTAGGTGAAACTCACTCAACAGCTTCTGTAGGCCTTGGGAGGACTTTGATAGCAGAAGAGTATCGTCAGCAAATAGAAGGGCAGGAATCCTTTGCCCTGCTAGCCTAGGAGCATCACAGCCGTCTTTATCAAGATATTTTATTACCTCATTAATGTACAACGAAAATCGGGATGAGGCTAGCACACACCCTTGCCCCACACACTTCTGGACCTTAACGCACTCTTTCATTTGTACCTCCTCACCCTATCAAACTTGTTCATAATTATGTGAGTGTAGTCAAATTAGTATAAGTAACAGGTTGCTGGCAAACCTAACTCCTCCAATGTGGCCCAAAGATTTTGCTTAGGGATCAGGTCAATGACCAAGTGCAGATCAACAAAGGCGGAATATAACTGATCCCCCGACGATTAGATTGGTCTTCCATTAGATGGCCCTAAAACAAAAGGCCTGATCTGTTGTTCTCGTGGCTGAAAATTCGATAGGTCTTTATTATCATCAGTCCATTTCTGCAACAGATTCAATATCTGCTTGCTGAAGACCTCCTATAGGCTTATTGGCCCTTAGTTATTGAGACAGTCCCAGAGGCCCTTTTTATACAGTGGTAAAATCTCAGCTGCATCTCAGGGACATCGATGGGCATCGCTGCGCCCTCAAGAATAGAGTTTAGAATGCAGTTGATGTAACTAGCCCAAATTTCCGGGTGGGATAGATATAAATCGCCAGGAACTCTTTCAGGTCCCAATGCTTTCCCAGCTGTAATACTCTTAAATGCAGCTATTGTGTGGCTGATAGATAGGACCAATGGAGAACATTTCTTCATCCTTACTAGAATTTCCTTGTCATCCATCTCAGTTAAACTCTTATTCTCCTCGTTATAACGTATGCCAAAATGCTCCACCCAGGTCTCTGGTTGAATATAATTTAGCTCCTTTACAATTCTAGGAAACCCTAGTGCCACTGTTGTCCAAAACACCCTATTAAGTGTGCTTCTTTCTGGCAGCTGTTAGCAAATCATCCCAGAGGGAGCTTTCCCATGCATTGGTCTCTGATGCTATAATATTTTTAAATGTTTTCCTATAAATCAATACATTCTCTCTGTTATTTGATTTAAAGACTTCCACTAATTTGCTTTTTGCTTTACTGCAGAGTTTGTTATATCACAGGGCTGAACTATTTGTTTTACTAGCCTTTTGGGGTTCCTGGCTTAAAGCTTCTCTTATCTGCTTAAACAAAACTTCAGGCTGATTCACTAAATATTATTAATCTTTCTTTATCAGGAATTGATAAGTGATTTTTCGGTTCAGAAATCACTTTAGAGGGTATCTTTGACAGAACATCAGGGTTCTGCTCTACCTAGGCCTATTTAACTGTTTTTCTGTTATTACGGAACTTCCAGAAGACCTTTCATTGTTAACACTAGGGCATTATGATCACTGTCACTTCTGTCAATAATGATCATATTGTCGACTGCAGGCCATAACCTATGCTCCAGTAGAATATAATCCATACGGCTGGAATAACCCATGCGGTTGAATGTATGACAACTTGATCTAGCTGGGTTTTACCATTACAGGCCCGGAGATCCCAGCATCTAAAAGTGGTAAGTTGATCTGCTCTTATTGACTATTTAATTAGGGGAAGGTTTTTGTCACCGTCGTCTGTTTAATCATTAGGGGTAATAGCCAATGGGTCAAAGGTAGAATTAAAGTCACCTCCTATCAACGAAAGACCTTTCACAGAGTTTGGTTAGTGGCAGTGAAGTCTCTTGAAAGCAGCAAATATTGTGAGCATCAAAAAAGATGCTTCAATCAGGATCTTCCAATTTTGGACCCAATCCAGCCAAATTCCAAGAAAGGATCCTCAGGAAAGGATGCTCTATGACCAACTCAGTACTTTGTAACCTGCCCCTGTTGCTAGGATCCTGCATAAGATCTCTAGGGGAACAGGAATCTGAAGATTCCTTTGTGCACCAAGAAATGTAATCTTCAGCCCTGAGTCTGGTGCTCCCCTCTATATCAGTACACATAAGGTTATTATTAAGAGCTACTGTCTTAATCCCACCCTTGGTATCTCCTCCTCCCACCCGGGTGGTACTCCTTGCAACTTTAGATCTTCCTAGTCAATCCTTGTGGTCCAAATTTCTGACATCCACAAGTGCACAGGTGTCCAGAGGTCTGAGCTCTAATGTTTCATGAGCAGTTCTCTGTGTCCCACTCCCTCCTCACTTCAACGATAGTGGTTATTCCCTATTCACTATAGGCAAAATTGGGGTAAGCCCCACTAGAAGTCTGAGTCTTAAGAATTCACTCAGACTCTGCATGTAAGTCAAAAGTGTTCCAGCGCCAAAGTGCAATCTAGCAAGAAAGTTCCCCTGAAGCCGACTGGCCTGAAATCAGTCTTAGCTGCACCTGCAGGGTTGGAGTGACTGGAGTTCCTGATCACGTCCCCTCTCTGGGAGCTGGAGCAGCACTGGCTGGTACAGGTTAGTTCACTGCATGCGGTCCAGGCAGGCTACACTCAGTGGTCTTCAAGTTCCTCACACACAGTTGTGCAACCGCAGCGACTGGAGGTTCTTCGAGGTTCGTCCCACAGTTGGAGGGAAGTAGTGGGCACTCCCGATGCTGATCTTGCATCCTGATGTAGGTGTGTAGGTGTCACCATGGCAGCCTCACTCCAGTGATGATCCGATCAGGCTGCAGTATTTGCTGGTTGCGATGACCCCCCTCTGGTATACGGGGTCACTGTGTCTCTAATGCACAAGATATCAACCCGATCAGCACAATAGATTCTTTCACTGTTGCACCACTGCGGATTCACTCCTCAGGTTGCGATCCCAATCTGGTCACACTTTTTGCTGGCCCTGGTGACCCCCCTCTGGTATACGGGGTCACCATAACTCTACTGCACAGGGCTTCGACACGATCAGCACAGCAGATTCCTTTGTGACAGCCCTTCCTGGCATACGGAGTCACCGGTTCTCCACCGAGCAAGACCACTGAGCAAGAACTAACGCCCACTCCACACAGTCCCCGGCGGTTCTCCTGGCATACACTGTTGCCAATCTCTCACTTCACATGGGCTTCGGCCTGGTAAACAAATTGATGATCACAGTTTACTTTGCAGCGGCCCTTCCTGGCATACGGGGTCGCCAACTCCTCACTACACACTGCAGCCCTCTTCTGGGATACGAGGGCTGCCAACTTTTTCCTGCACATAGCCAACGACTCGATCAGTGCAGCTATCATCTCCTCAGCAAGTCTACCCAACAGGATTCCCTAAAGAAGCTCGCTACCTCCAATGCTCTCCTCTTCCTCACAGGGCGCACTGGTCTTGGCAAGCAGGCAGGCGCGGGTGCTCCAGGTTCAGGGCGGGTGGTCTTGGATTCCCTGGGTCGTGTTCCCTCACCCAGATGGAAACTAGCTGGCCTTGTACCAAAGTCCTGGTCACAGGTAGAAGTCTTGCAGGTCTTCTCCTTCTCGCATAGCCCAAAGGGCTGCTTGCAGGTTGTCAATTTTTTGGGTCTCAATCTCCCCTTCATATAGTCCATTTCCAGACACCAAATGTGATTTCGAATCTGAGGACCTGATTTAGAGTTTGATGGAGGGGGTTACTCCATCAAAAATGTGACGAATATCCCATTCACCATATTACGATCCCATAATAGCCTATGGAAATCGTATTACTGCAAACAGGATATCCGCCAAGTTTGTGATGGAGTAACTCATCCACTAAACTCTAAATCAGGCCCTGAATCTTTAAAGTGTATGTTGGGAATCTGCCTACTTTTCAAGCCCCCACTCCTCTGCCCTCTCTTCCGCTTCAAAGAAGTCTGTCCTGGCAGCAGTGTCTACAAAGCTGATAGACCCACAGCACAGGTCGTGGGAGTGATTAGAGTTCACGCCTGCATATCAGCCACAGTAATGTCTGCATCAAAAGGTTCACCCAGGACCTCAGCCCTATTCTTTATTATTCTCTTAGCCCCATTTCCTTCCTGAGAAGGTGCCCAGGCCCCTTCCTTATGACCTCGGTTAGAATCAAAGAGCACCTATTGAAACATACTGGGGGAGCTCTGTTCTTCCCAGTGTATGTCCCAACCAGCAATAAATGCAGCATAAACAGAACTGTCTAGGGGCATTCTGCTGCCTCTTCTCCTTATGTTTCACCATGCAGCCCTGGGTCTCCCAAGATAGAACCCAGAGTCCTCCATGTATTGTACCCTTTAGAGACACACATGCACCCAGCACATGGATTCAACATACACGCATTTCACAGCAATGTATCCTTCATGTACTGCATCACTCCCATGCACACATACACCCAACACATGTATTTTACATGCATGCAATGCAAAGCACTACAGCCTTCGCGAATTGTACCACTCACAAGTACACATTCATCCAGCACATGCATTTAACATGCATGCACTGCACAGCGCTAAATCTTTAATCTATTGTACCACTCACAGGTACACATGCACGCAGCACATGCATTTAACATGCACGCACTGCACAACACTACATCTTTCATCTATTGTACCATTCACAGGTGCACATACATCCAGTGCACATACTCCACAGATGCACTACACACCACACTGATGTAGGCCAGATAGTGAGTTAGCACACAGCAGTAGAACTTCAAATGAGCAAGCCTAGAAGCCTCCCTCCAGGGACACAAGTTAAAAAGGACCTGTTCACATCTACTGATCAGTACATGGTATGCTGCAAACACTGCGCTTGTGCTGCTTAACTCCTGGTTCACCACTATGAGGATAGCGCTTTAGGTGCACCCCTCCCAGTTCAACAAGACCTTTAAATAGTTATATGGCCTATGTCATGGCGCACGCACATGATCCATGTTTGCCCAAGACTACAAAAATCAGCATTAGTCAATCATCAGTATAGTTGGGGCACTTAGAGCAGGAGTGCATGTTCATTACCATGTGGAGGACTTTTCTATCCCAACAGTGACAAATTGAAGTTTGGCGCTAGGGAGTATATTCATCAAGATATTTGTAGGCTGTGTTACAGCTCTGGGTTGGGATTTGTTTAAATTTACTTTTGATTATTAGTTTTATGCTTTTTGCTACAGCTGAAGGCCGCAGGGACCAACTGTTAGGCCTGGCAAACCAAGCACTTTGGGGCCCATTCACAAAGGTACATTTGCACATTAATAAATGCACATGTGTAAATTTACTCGTACACCTTTTTGTAAATGTACTAGTTTTGGCTATTTACCATTTCTGAGTGTAAATTTACTACAAAGTGTTAACTTAGATGTCAGTACCCCCTGAAACAGTGGGTGGAGCCAAATTTAATAGCGTAAAAGTACTGCAGACAAAAAGAACCCTGGAGTAAGTCCAGCACCACAAACGTTAGTACTGGTACTCCAACACCCTCCTGTATAAAATAATGGACTTAAAATAGAACTAGATAACAAATATTGTTAAATATATTACCTTATTTTGGCTTTTAAAAATGTACATACATTTAATTTACTGTTAAAAATATAAATATAAATACAAAATAAATATAAATATTGTAATAAACTATTTAATAAATAAAATTGTACATTTATTCTTTTAAATACATTTAGTTATATTCCTTCTGTAGATAAGTGTCTTTAATTTTTAATACATACTAAGAAAATACAAACATTACTTTTTTAAAACTATTTAAGAACAAATCCTTAAAAATATTTTAACTTAATTTCATACATTTACATTAATTCCATATTTAGTCCATAATAAACCTAATACTGTACAGTTATTACTATTACTAACTTTTCACATGAACGCAGACTTCTCCGCCATGGTGCAGAGATATCCCAAAAGCAAAGTAAATAAAAAAATAATTAAACCCTTAAAAAAATAGTAAACATATTTTACTTTAAATAATAATGTACATTAATGTTATATATTTATTTTATTGATTAATTTATATTAAATGTAGAATAAAATAAAATGCCATAGCACAACTAACTTAGTTTTGAATGATATATTATTATATATTTAATTAATTTAAATGTATTAAATGAGAATTCCTTTTTTAAAGATCTATTAAAAACCTCCCAGTGAGAGTAAAATGTTTATATTTACTTACTATATAGATATATAGCATTAAATTAAAATAATTTGTAGAATAAATTCCAATTGATTCTATCATAATTGTAAATCAATTTAAATTGCATTCATTTTTAAATCAAAAAGGGTTATCAAAATATTTTACCCTAAAATGATATTTATTTGTTGTGTATGGGTGTCTGCCCTTACCTGAACCCCTCTTTGCTCCCCCTAAACCCCTTCATATTCCTCTCCGAATCCCTCCAATTTAGTTTGAAGTATTCTCTTTTTTTCCAGTCACTCCCTGTGAGAAATTGGGTTGTTGGTTAAATGGGGTGTGGCCCTTCTCAAGCAAGAGCCACAAACCTTGTCATGGTGAACCACAAAAAGTCACTAAATTAACCCATGCTTAAACAATCTGGTAGCTTGGGACAAAAGTGGTCAGGCTTAACTTGGAGGCAATGTGTAAAGTATTTATGCAGCACTCAAACAGTAATACAGTGAAAACACAACACAAGAAAAATCCCACTCCAATTTAGAAAAATAGAATAAAATGTACTAAATTCTTTGACACTAAAATGAAAAAATACAATCAGCAGAACCGGAGATTTCAAAGATTTAAAGTAAGTATACCACTTAAAAGCACAAAGCACCACTCGTGGTCATCAGTTCGGGCCAGACTGGGGGAAAGTCACAAGTTCAGGTCAACCCTGATGGAGCGCAGGTGGGATACAGGGACCAGGTTAGCCCCACTGAAAAGTTACCTTCTCAAGGTCGGGTAGGAAGAGTCCAGTTTGCGGTGGAGGAGGCAGCAAGGAGCAGAGAAAGAGTTGCAGACGGTTGTTGTTGTAGCTCAAAGATCCCCATCTGGCGTCATTGATGGTTGTTACTTGAGCTGTGCATTGTCAGGCTGCTGATACTGTAGTACGGAGTGTAGATCTTGCGTTGCAGATCATTGCTGGCGGTTTGTGTAGTGAGAAAAGTCGTGTTCACCAGAGCTTCACGCTGGAGGTCAGAGCGGCCAGCAAGATCTTGAAGTGAACAAGTCCGTTTGTGGTTGCAAAAAGCACAAAACTTCGGGATTTCTCCTTTTGTTTGAGGTGGAGCCCATTTGATGCCACACCAAGGAGCCGGGACCTGGGAGATACTTCTTGGGGATCAGAAACTCACTCAAGTAGAGGCCAGCGGGGCTCAGGCAGGTCCAGTTGCTGGTACAGATGGGTCCAGTGCAGCAGGGCATCTTTGCAGTTGCAGGGAGGCCTCTGGAGCTTGTTATGTGCTCTGAACAACAGGAGGTCAGTTAGCTAACCCTTCAATTCTTTTCAGGTCACCTGGGCCCTTACACTTTTCCATTGGGGGAGGCAAGGGTATCTGGTGGTTTGTAGCCATGGCCCCTATTGTGAATACAGCAGATGTGGACTTGACAGTTCTTTGTCTCTGGTGCCTTTTTAGAAGATATGTTTTTCGTATGAATTACTGATGTAACCCAACTAGTAAACATGATGTGAAGATGTATACTGAAGGCCCTTATATGCGTTCTTGTGGTCTGTAGTCCTTTCAAATCACCAGAAAACAGAAGATACTATAGAACATATCGGTGGCCAAAGTAATGTTTACTTTGTATTTCTCTTTGTGATTTACACCCGTTGTAGAGACAGTTTGAGAAAGCAGTCTGAATTATACTTAGGGTAGGACATTGGGACCACTGGATGGATTTTAAAAGGGTCTGGTAATTGCAGCTGGATTGCTAGTACGTTGCTTTCTTTTCTATGATGAAGGATCCTATGAATTTGAGATGGAAAGCTACTTAGTATGGTGGTCCCCATCAGGAGTTTCACTCATTCTCACTTGTTGTTTTCCAACGTTTGCCTGCAATACTTGCCTGCATATCTAATTGTTGCTTCTTATGCATGGACCAAATTTTCCTCCAGACGTTTAAAGGATTCTGTCAGCAATTTGAGTGTATCCAATGTAAAAGTGTTCAGCAGTTTTACAGGTACAATTTTCAAGAAACTTCAGGGTTGACTGCCAAACTTGCTAAAGAACAGGAAATAGTGTGTATAAACATAGCAGTATTCCTCAAGTTAAGATCAGTGAACCAGAGCTTCTGGATACACTCAGTTTTATTCTATTGCCTAAAACCAAGAAGAAACAACTCCAGTATACATTTTACCCTGTTGGTTTAACCATCTGTTTGTTGCTTCCTAGAGGAGGAAACTTAACCTTTATGTCTAGCATAGAAAAAAGGCCAACCAAATGTGCAGTGTAAAGTGAGAAAATTAGGGACCCAGTCTGAATTAAGATTGTAGGTTATCTAGGGATATGGGCAAACCATCATAGAAATTCTTGCCAGTAGAAGCCACAGATAGATGGACTTTCATTTAATCAAAATTGGTGATCTTGATATGTAGGTCTAATATGTCTAAATTATATTAAAATGTAATAGTGGAAGCACATCAGTGACAGCATTGGATGCAATCCAGTGACTTAAAATATGTGAGATTCTTTATCAGCACAGCACAAGGACCAAAGTTCTGGGGCCAATAATCTGGTATTCTTAAGACACTGGAAGTTTCTTTGAATGTATGTTAAGTACCTATCAGTTAGTGCTTCAATTTCTTCAGTGTGTTTTCTGCAGCCAGAAGTCTTTACCTAGCACTGCATTTTAAGTTCTGCAAGAGTTAATTTATGGGAAAAAAATCTAACATATGTCTGTGGCTAATTTATCCACTAGTACTGCAGGAACAACCAAAAATGTGTTTTCTGAATCAGGGGGGAAAAAGGATTTGAGCCACAGTGAAAGTTTTCTTAATTATCCTCAATGATTAATTGGCATAATATTAATGATCAAATGAAACTCCTTTCTTTGTGGGGATCATAATTTTCGAGAAGTCATAGATGACGTCAGTGGTACAGAAGAACTGTGACTCCCTCCAACATAGCTAGAGGTTGGCCAATGTAACATGGTTTGTAACTTTTGTATGCCTTTCACTACCAATTTGAGTGAAAGGATAAAGTCTAACAAGCATTGGCAATTCCAATAGGTGTGATGCTGGCCGCCAGCCTTTTGGTTTTGGCACTTCTTGTTTTGTACTGTCATCGTTTGTGCAAAACCCTAATGTTGGGGAAGCAGGCAGACTATCAATCTAAAGCCAAAAATATTTTTGTATTTGGTCTAAAAAAAGGCACTTATCACCATAGTTGTTCCTGACCCCGAAGAAGACTACTTTGGGTGTGTATGTACTGTTTGTTAATGCTATAACTCTCTAATGAGCCTTAATCAGGGAAAAACTGATTCTGGGATTCATGTGTTCTGTTTTCGGAGAGGACCTGCCTTAGCACTTTGAGCTAGACTGTTTCCATTGGATCAGGGTCAAGACTGATTTGCATTTGGCTGGATCCAAACTGAAGTAGCATGCTGTGCAGAATAACAATGGACTGGGATGTGGCCTGAGTAATTAGCAATGGCTAAGATTAATTCATGCATTCTACCCATAACTTTTTTGCATGCTTCCTTGTGAAAAGGCAGCATGCTGTAAATCAAAGTTAAATGCTAAATTGTGCTAACCTACTGACCCATGATGCATGCTGCTGTAGCTGGATAAAATGTTAATGACAGAACAACAAAATAATGGATGACGTCTGGGCAAAAACCCCTATAAGTAACTATGTTATGCACATAACTGTAGACAAATCAAAAGGTCTTAGCTAAACCAGACCTAAAAAAGATAATTGGTTTGCCATTGGCTGCCAGCCTCTTGCCTTTTCTAATGTTTTTGTAGTATTTTTGTAAACCTTTCTTACAAATCGACAGATAGAGAGGCTTGCACAGAAAGACAGAGGTTTGCAAAGACAGAGAGACTTGCACAGACAGGCAGACAGACAGAGAGAGGCTGGCGTAGACAGACAGGCTTGCACAGCTAGACAGGCTTGCACAGTCTGCACATTGAAATTGCCTTGCACAGACAGACAGCCTCGCCCAGACAGACAGAGAGCCTTGCACAGATTTAGAGGCTTGAACAGATGGACAGAGGCTTGCACAGACAGGCAGATAGGGGCCTGAACAGACAGAGAGAGAGAGGCTTGCACAGAGAGACATAGAGACTTGCACAAACAGACAAAGGCTTGCACAGACAGACAGAGGCTTGGACAGATAGAGGCTTTCACAGGCAGGTAGAAATGCAAAGACAGATAGAGTTGCAAAGATAGCTAGGGCTGCAAATGTAGATGAACAGAGACAGATGGAGTTACAGAGGCAGATGGACAGACAGACAGAGTTGGCAAAGATATATGGACAGGCAGATAGAGTTGCAAAGGTACATATACAGAACAAAAAAGTTTAAATTTTGTAATAAAAGTGTTAAATGTCACTGAAAGCACACTAGAGAGCCACAGATACAGGACATACAGGCTAAGTTGGTTTATAATTTTTATACATACAAGAGCACTGAAAGCAAACTAGAAAGTCATACAAGCAGGACATATGGATTAAATTGCTTTAAAAATATAACTATCAATTAAAATATGTACAAGAACAACATACAGGAGTACAGTTAGAAATGCACTTGATTGTGTGCATACAAAAAATGATAACTTCATGAAAACAGTTTCAAACAGAATTTTATATGTAGAGAAATAGAAACAGTAAGGAAAAAGGCCACTCCAAAAGGAATTTACAACACCATTAGAATGAGATAGGAACTGATAAAGCTGAAAAGAGTCCTATGCTCCACATGGAAGAGCTGGTAGAAAACCTCCTGCTATCACATCAGACTCGAAGCAGAAAGACAACACCACAGCAATAAAGTAAAAGCAAAGCACTGGCACTGAAGAGAACTACCTTGTGTGGGAATGTGGTCCTTGTGATAGAGCAAAATGCAGTCACTCAAAGTGAAGATAACCAGTGGCTGATGTTGGCTGACCCTCTGCCCCATGCTGTATGCTGTAGTGGGCAGAAGCAAAATGTGAATGACAAACCAACAGACTTAAAGATGAAGAAGATAGCTGGCTGAAAGTCCCTTTAAATAAGTATATTATACACATATTTTTAAAAAATCAAAAGGTCTTGGTGTAGGAGGCTGGCCTGGTTTGTAGTGGGTACCTTGGGTACTTACACCTTACACCAGGTCCAGTTATCCCTTGTTAGTGAATGTAGTAGTGTTCCAGCAGCTTCGGCTGATAAAGGTAGCTATAGTAGAACAGCTTAGGCTGAACTAGGAGACATGCAAAGCTCAAGCAATACCACTTATAGTTACACAGTACTTATACACAAGACAATACTCAGTGTTACCAAAAATAAAGGTATTTATTTGGGTGACACAGTACCAAAAATATCTTAGAGACAATACTCCTTCTGGAAGTAAGTATTATACACAATATATACACTAGACACCAAAATTAGACAAGTAAATAGTCATAGAACAATGCAAACAGTAGGAAATCCTATAGAATGCAATGGGAGAAAATAGGTCTAGGGGCAACACAAACCATATACTAAAAAAGTGGAATGTGAATCACGAATTCCCCCGTAGACAAGTGTAATGTATGGAGAATCACTGGGAGAGTAAGAATACAGTAAAGGTAAGTAAATTACCCCACCCCAGAGCCTAGAAAAGCAGGAGTACAGTACTGCAAGTTTCCTTAGGACACACTACACCTTTTTGGGATTTTGCAGCAGCCAACCAAGTCTGCAAAGAACAAATGCTGGATTATTAGACCTGAAGACCTGCAAGGGAAGGGGACCAAGTACAGAAGTCAAAAGAAGTTCCAGGAAGGACAGGAGCCCCTGCCAACCCAGAGGAGCGTGCAAAAGAAGAATCCCCGGTTAGTTGAAGACTGCAGAACTGCACCCTAGGAAGATGCCAGTGATTTCTTGCATGATGCAAAAGATGTCCCACGGTATGGAGATCGTTGCAGATGAGATTTCGTGTTGGAAGGCGCCAACAAGCCTTGGCTACGTAAAAAGTGCATTTTTCATCAAAATGGCACTGGATGGACCCAGGAGGGACCTGGGGGCTTCAACTCTGTGTGAGGAGGAAAAGGGGGCTCTCAGCACTTTAGAGAGCCCTCAGGATGCAAGCCAGCACCCCCACAAGCCACAGGATCCAGGTTCAAAGGAGGTTAAAAACACGGCTGATGCAGCACAACAAAAGAAGGTTCCACGCAGCCGGAGAACAACTCGGCGAGTTAAGCGTCACAGGGTGGAGTGCTGGGGACCTGGGCCAGGCTGTGCACGAAGGAATTTTGCAAAGAGTGCACAGAAGCCTCAGGAGGCGAAGAAGACACCAAACACAGGGATACCAGCCTGTAACATCTATTTCAAAAGGTAGAGGATGTAACACCCTGCTCGCAGAGGAAATGCTTTGTTCTGCCTTCCTGGGACTGGGCTGCCCAGACCCCAGGAGGGCAGAACCCTGTCTGTGAGGTGGGAGCAGCTGTAGCTGCAGTGCAAGCCTCACAGAGCTGTTTTGGCAGTACTAGGGGTCCATGGTGGAGCCCCCAGAATGCATGGAATTGGCTCCCTAATACCAGATTTGGAATGGGGGGACAATTCCATGATCTTAGACATGTTACATGGCCATATTTGGAGTAACCATTGTGAAGCTACATATAGGTATCGACCTATATGTAGTGCATGCATTTAATGGTGTCCCCACACTCACAAAGGCCGGGGAAATGGCCCTGAACTATGTGGGGGCACCTTTGCTAGTGCAAGGGTGCCCTCACACTTAGTAACTCTGCACCTAACCTTCAGCAAGTGAAGGTTAGACATATAGGTGACTTATAAGTTACTTAAGTGCAGTGAAAATGGCTGTGAAATAGTGTGTGCACCATTTCACGCAGGCTTCAAGGGCAGTCCTGTGTAAGGGTTTGTCTGAGCTCCCTATGGGTGGCAAAAGAAATGCTGCAGCCCACATGGATCTCCTGGAACCCCAATGCCCTGTGTACCTCGGTACCATATACTAGGGACTTATAAGGGTGGGTCCAGTATGCCAATTGAAATTGGTAAACGAAGTCACTGGCCTACAGTGACAAATTTAAAAGCAGAGAGAGCATAAGCACTGAGGTTCTGGTTAGCAGAGCCTCAGTGACACAGTTAGGCACTACACACGCATACACATTAGGCTACAAACTATGAGCACTGGCCTGGCTAGAAGGATCCCAGTGAGACAGGCAAAACATACTGACATATAGGTTTTTATCTATGAGCACTAGGGTCCTGCCTAGCAGGACCCCAGTGACACAGTAAAAACACACTGACACACACTCACAAACAGGCCAAACGTGGTGGTAACCGTGCTAGAAAGAGGCTACTTTCCTACACTTGGCTAACGCCAAACCTAAAAAGTCAACATACCCACGTAGAACTAAAATGTTCAGTTCCAGTTCCTAGTGGATATGCCTTTCTGTCACTGCAGATTAATATACGGATTTATATATTGAGATGTATTTCCAAAAAGCCGATGTATTTAAAAAAATGAAGTCAGCAGGGGTCTTGCTCTTAACGTCCTCTTGTACCTATTGCAGGTAATATATGTTCCTTGAGATCTAATTTCGTATAAATGATTGCTGACATTAACAGGTGCAGAAGAACATGAATCACAAAAAAATATATCTTTTTTGGAATGTGCCGTTGTTGGGTCTCTGTAAACTGTTAACATCCTTAACCTCTTTTTTTCAGGACAAAGTATTAGAGGGCAGATCACAGTAATCTTGAACGTCAAATAAACCTAATGTAATATTTAATTAATCTACTCGTCCAGGTGGTCATTTATACTATCAAAGTGTAAATTCTGCAACTGGGTGTACTGGCCCTTGGGTGTATGTTTTTGGATATTCAATGGAGCAGGTAGGAGGCAAGAACCCCAGTTTATCCTTACTGAATATATCAGTGAGGCCCTGCTAGAGCAAGGAGACTTAAATGCGCCTTCAAACATACATCAGTGCTTTGGTCATTTATTTGGGCTGCCCAAGAGCAGAGACCTACTAGGTACTTTTGGAGCCATTTAGCCCCTCAGTGGTGTTTCTGGTCTTCCAGTTTATCTAGTAGGTGGGCCCAAGAAACCTGGGCATTCCCACGATAGAAAATATAAATATATCCCCAAGGCTATTTATGTTAAATGTGTGTCTGTCGTTTATCTGTGCTCTTTGCTATCTCTGGACCACCAGGGAAAAGCATAATTTATCAAAGCTTTAGTGGATAGTCCGCTGGATGTCAAGGGAAGATGGCAATTTTGTTATCAAGATCATTTCCAGTTTATTTACATTATTACCTATTTGTTTATCTTTGTCAGTATAATTATACAACTCTTTTAACTCACTTCATCAAATTATCACTACAATTCTACATCTGTATTGTGACAATATTTGCATTATTAATCCCTACGCGTTTCGGGCCTCATGTCCCATTTTTAGCCAATCAGTCCAAACACTAGAATCAACAAAAATAGTGTAAATATTACATCCTCACTTTGGCCATTGTATACAGTGATTCATCCCTTTAAGGTGGGCAGAATAGGAACCTAACTCCCTGCACCCATTGATACAGCATCTCACGCAGTGGTTGACTGTGTCTCAACTGCATCACTTACAAGCCACTATGGCCTTACCGGAATTATCAGACACGTCACTGTTATGTGACCATTGTACCCAGTGCTTAATTTTTAAATAAGAACGTGCTGGTGCCCAAAGCCCTCCTCTTAAACATATGGCTGCTGCAATTAAATATGCGAAGACGAAATACTGAGGCAGCGTAATCTTGAAGCCATCTGGGGCCTCTTCAATCCACTTAAAGCCGCACTCTGCCCCTTCAGCTCACTCTTGCAGCTTTCTGCTTTCTCCCAATGTGACACTTTTTCGTTTGTCTCTTCCTCCATCTTTCCCATATGTGTGTCTTTTGCTCGCAGTAAATGCTTGAAGCAGAAAAATAAGTGCCGGGCCTCACAAATAAGTGCTGGTGCTCTGCACCAGAAACAACAAGCACAAATTAAGCACTAGTTGTAACTCAGAAAACATAACTATTTTGAATCACTAAGAAAGATTTACATCACTCAGGTTCATAAATGTATACCACTAACTACAAATATACATGTACAAACAAGAAAGTACCTTTTTCCTACGAGTTTGACTTTGAGTAGTCTTTCCTTTATGTATTTCAAGGTTCAGCTCGGAGCCACATATCAGTCTGCTTATCAAAGGAATTCTCGTACTCATTGTTCTAGAAAACATCTGTAAGAAATCAACACATTTAGGCCTTTGGGAGCATATCAATGTAAAAATCCAATTCACCATAGTCCTCGCTACGGTAGTTTTTTTTTATTTTTTATATATATATCGTCACCTTTTGTTGAGTTACTAAACACTTCTTATATTTGGAATCTCATGGACAAATGTCATGTGCTAGCCGCATAAATAGCTTTGCCACTGATGATATGGGGCCTGATTTAGAGTTTGGCTGAGCGGGTTACTCTGTCACAAATGTGACCGATATTCCGTCCTCCGTATTTCAATTCCATTATAGCCTATGGAACTTGTAATACAGCAGACGGGACATCTGTCACGTTTGTGATGGAGTAACACCTCTGCCAAACTCTAAAGCAGGCCCTTAGTGTTTTTGTATCTAATATCAGACTTGTGTTCAATAAATTTTTGTCTCATAGTTCTCAAAGTTTGTCCGGCATGGCTCTGGGGGACCGCATTTTTACATTTGCATAATGAAGGTATTTATTAGCAAAGTGTGATTTATAGTGTTGAAATTGTGTACAAGGGGCATGTTCTAGCGGGCCAAGATGGGGGTCAATCTTCACTAGAGCGTTAGACTGGTTGCGCCTGTACTGCAAAACTCCTGGTTGCTCATGAGTGCTGCCACAGCACCTTTGGATTTGACCAAAGTGCCAGGGGAACAACACCGTTGTCTGGGGAGGCAGTGGCAAAAGACAGAGGAGTTGTGCCAAGAAAAGCCCGCAATGAAGATGTTGGCCAAGCGTCATGCAAGCTAAGCCAGAAGCTGCGTATTGTGGGAACCACTGATCCTTTGCTGGAGACAACCTAGGGGGGCGTTCTGGCCAGGTCCCCATGTGGTGAGGTCTGGCCTGCAGCCCACCACTGGGAGATGAGTGGAAGAGTACGTGGACTGTCACTGGAGCAAGGGACCACATCGAGGGTGGAGGATTGATACCCTACACGGACCGCAGCAGCAGTGGGAGCGTGTGACGTATGCTCCCCTGCATCTGTCTAGGGCCTGCCTACAGGCCCCTGTCGACGATGTTGGACCACTCTTCACTTCGCCCTCCACTTGGATGTTGCGGGAGCTTCTGGGGTCCCTCATGCCTGGAGTTGGGGCTGAGGCACCGTATTGCAGCCTGGTAGACTGGCATGTCGGAGGGGGCCTAGGGGGCATGGCCCCCCTACATCCAACTACACTCTGTCCCCCCATCCCAGGGGGTGGATCCTGCATGTCTGGAATGACCTCGGCCCAGGCAGATGCTGCCCTAGAGGAGTTATGCAAGGGCCTTCCTACTATTGCTTATTGAAGGACCCCATGGCCGCTCCCCAATGCCTAGGGCCTCGTATCCTGGCGAAACCAGTAGTTGTTGGTCTCCCCTCTGTATGGCCCCCTCCTGAGTGCTCGAGTTTTCAGAACGGCCCCAGGGTGAGTCTGGTAGGACTGGACCCAGGGGATAGGCCCAAGCTGCATGTGTTGACCTGGTGGAGCAAGCAGGATGTTGAGTGCTCCCCCTCCCACTCTGAGTGTATCCACCTGTGGACCTCTTCGCTTGGCCCCAGACAGGAAACCACCCACATTAATGTAGTCTTCTTGTTTGGTAACCACACCAGACCACACTGTGCGACCATGGGCTGCGATTAACCTAAAAGGGCCCAACTGCTATCTAAGATTGATAAGTACTCAGCCCCAATGTTGGGAGCATGCAGGCCCCAGGATCCTGCAAACACCACGTAGGCTTTTTCTCTGACACAGGACACCAGAGCCATCGTGTAAGCGATCCAGATCTCACATACAGCATGTCAATCTAAAATCGGGGAGGTGGGAGTGGAGGTGTCCCTCCTGCGACAGGACCTTCCTAGTGTAGCAAACAGGATCATGGAAGCCGAGGTATGGGTCTCGGCTCGTAAGGACACTGTACGCAAACTTCAAGCTATGGTCTCAAAACTAGTAACCCCATTGACACTCCTAGAGGAACGTGCTGAGGATGCAGAAAATAGGGCCTGACACTGCAACCTCCACTTTGTAGGTTTCCCAGAGGGTATGGAGGGCTCAAGCCCAGAACTCTTTGTTGAAAGCTGGCTCACCTCATCAGTGCCAGCCTTCCAACTGTCTACCTGCTTTGTAGTTGAGAAGGCCCACAGGTCCATGATGCCTTAGCCCACCCCAGTGAGCTCCACCATGCACAAACATTGCAAAAATCCCCAACTACAGAGCCTGAGACAGAATACTTCAAGAGGCCT
Organism: Pleurodeles waltl; assembly: GCF_031143425.1. NCBI lineage: Eukaryota > Metazoa > Chordata > Amphibia > Caudata > Salamandridae > Pleurodeles > Pleurodeles waltl. Next base: position 971,545,216 of record NC_090444.1, read on the forward strand.
GGAAAATTGGGAACCCCACCTATCAATCACAATGGATCATGTTTTTCCCTGACTACACCTTCCAGGTTCAAAAGGCTTGGAAATCCTATCATAAAGTTAAGGCAAAACCCCTGGTGATGAACTTGGGATACATGCGGATGCTCCCAGCATGACTCAAGGTCATTCATGACTCTAAGACAATCTTTTTGGCATTCCTCAGTCAGTCTGGGAATGGGCGACAGAGCATACAGGTCTCCCCTCCAGGCACTGGAAGTCACAACAATGGGGACACAAGGAGTCAGCTGCGGACTCCTGCTCTGAGACAGAGGATCTATACTGGGGGACTGGGTCCTGCAGTCCATCGCCCGCAAGCCATTAGTAGACCAGATGGATATGATGTAAAGCCTCCCCAAAGTTCCTTCATTATGAACCCCATCAGTACCACAGTCTCCTTTACTTATAAAGAGTCAGAACATAGCCATGTGGGGCACAATTTCCTGGTTTTACATCTAAGTTATCTTTTTCCGTTTTGGGTGTGAGCAACAGATGCTTCTGGTAAGAAGTGTGAGGTGGGGAGATATTGGGGGGTAACAAATGTTTACTAAGGATTGTGGTTTTGGTTTTCTTGTGTTACAGTTTATGAGGTTTTTCAAATTTGACGCAACTCTACAGTAGCCACTACTAGAAAAGAGCTTGCACTCTATTTACACAGCGGTTAATATCAACATCAGCCAACCACGCACAAAGGACAGGTTGATGCATACCACTAATGCCTGTTCTCGCACAATGTCTTTACTTTGATGACGTGGAACGTCAACTGTCTTAACAATCGTAGTAAACAAGGGATAGTACTCTGCTTTGTCAAACAACCCAGCCCTGTAGTCCTGCTCCTATAAAAACTCACTTACAAGGTACCAATTGCTCATTTTCTGCCCAGATATGGGTTCAACAGGATATACCATGGCGGGTACACAGGGGATCCAGGGGAACAGCCCTACTTCCTCATAAGATATTCCCCCTAGTTGTCTAACAGGTGCACTTGGACTCCCTGGGATGGTACGTCGTGATGGAGGACACCCTTGATAGCCACTTACACTATTTCATCAGTGTATACGTCCTTACCACCTTGACACAGCACACTAGGAATGACTTCTGGACGCAGGTCCTTCAGCTCCCTCATGGGACCACATTTATTGGAAGTGATTTCAACAATATCATGACTCCTGCGGCAGTGGTGCTAGGCACAGGTCAATTGAGCTCAGGGATGGGGTAGTGACAGAGACAGCCTCAACTATAGTAATCACATTTGCGGAATATTATCATAAACTATACGCACCCCTGGAGCAGCCCCAAGAGAGGCTGCCACTCCACTTGTGATTGACATCCTGATGCCAAAACTCGCAAGGATTGACAGATCAGACCTAGCCCACCCCCCTCACATCTGAAAACTTACCCTGGCCCTCTGGGATATGAATTGAAGGAATGCCCCAGATGGGTTCTCCATGGAATACTATAGACATTTCCAGACCCAACTGACTCCCCACCTCCTAAGCCTTTAACAGGAAGTAGCCGACAAAGCACATTTTCCTCCGGAACTCAACCTGGTGACAATAGTAGTCCCACCAAAGCTGGACCGACCCCTGAACCAATGCCCATCCTATTGTTCCTATCACTCATTAACTCTGAGATCAAAAGCTATGCTAAAATACTAACCATCAGCCTACTCACGGTCCTTCCACTCCTGATCCACCCAGACCAATGCTGGATAAAGCCGAACAGGAGCACCAGACACTGATCTGTAGGGTGCATATGGCCCTGACCCGCCTCTCATTGCTTGGGGACCAAACCGCTCTTCACCTAATAGACTTTAAGAAGGCATTTGACTCCATTAAGTGGGCCTTTCTGGATGAAGTGATGGTGAAGGTGGGGCTGGGGTTCCAGTTCAGATAGTTAGTCTGGGTATTGTACTCCAACTCCAGGGCCCAGATCCTCGTTAGTGGCTCTCACTCAGCCCTCTTTGTAATTGGCAGTGGCACCGCCAGGGATGCCTTCTGTCACCGTTTCTCTGCGCACTAGCTATAGAGCCCCTGGCAGCATGGGTCAGATGTAAGGTCCAAGTCTACTGGTTCGACTGGGGTATAGCGACCGAAGACAGCATTGCACCATACAGAGATGTTGTTCTTCTAGATATCTCCTGACTATCTCTCACAATCCCTCGATTGCTACAGATTCTCACCCCATATTGTGATGCCTTGAAACTACAAATTAACTGGGCTAAACCAGTCCTAGTCCTCCTGACTGCATAAGATATAAGGCTAGGGTGGCAATTGCAACTCACAATACACAGACTCAGTTTCCGGTACTCGGGGATACACACAGCCCTTAAACCAAGCCTCAACTGGAGTCTTGTAAAAAGTGGGGTCTCTAGTTGGCAGTGGTTTGCACCCTATTGAAGCAGGGACCCTCACTCTAGTTGGGGTAAAGGAGTCGCAGAACTAATATAACCCCTCCTCACCCCCTTGGTATCGTGGCACGAGCAAACAGGCTTATCCCTGAGGCAATGTGTAAAGTGTTTGTACACACACACACACACACACACACAGTAACACAGCGAAAACACCACAAAAGTACTCGACCCCAGTTTAGAAAAATAGCCAGTATTTAGCTGAGTAAAACAAGAACAGAAAGACGAAAATCCAATGTACACAAGCAAAGATACGATTTTTCAAAGATTAAATCTGAGTATAGCACTTAGAAACACAATAGCTCCAACTGGGGCTATCACAACGTCTTCTCATAGTCATTACCAACAGTCTGGCACCACTTGCGAGGGAATGCGGGCTGGTCACAGAGTCGCACGGACCCCAGGTACAGTACCTTGGAAAATGAGGAAGCAAAGACGTTGTGTGGAGTTAGTGAGATGAGGTGTTGCTAGAGCCGGTGCAGCAACTGTTCCTTACTGCTACCGGAGTGTGAGGCGTCAGTTCCTTACATCTAGGCAGGGGAGGGGAGGTGAGGCATTGGTTCTTTATGGTCGCAGGGGAGGTGATGCGGCATCAGTGATGAGTAGTCGGTTCCTTACGCAAGGGCAGGGTCGGTGAATCCAGCAGGTCAAAACGGGAAGCGTCGCAAACATACCACAGGGCCACAGTTGCTGCAGCGGAGTCCGGGGGTCACAGACACTGGTGACACAGAACTCAGGACTCACGCTGTGGCAAGACTTTGGAGGGGCTGCAGCAGTATCAGGTCCGTGGAGTTGGTCACAGTCGTTGCATTCAGCAGGGACCACAGCTCCGGTGCAGGAAGCAGCGCTGAGTCAGACAGGGGTGCCAGTTCCGAAGTCGCTCTAGAGTTGATGTGCTTATTTCTTCTTGGTTACAACGGAACTCACTCCCAAAGGCCTGGTAACTGGATTTGGCATCACTTGACAAGTCAGGACAAGGACCTCAGCAAAAGAAACCAGGCACTGGCAGATGAAGTCTTTGATGTCCCTGAGACTTCTTAACAGGAGGAAAGCTCAGTCCAAGCCCTTGGAGAACCTTTGGAAGTGGAATAGGATGAAGCAGGGTATAAAAAGCAAAGTCCAGTCCTTTCACTCCCAGGACAGAAGAAGCAAGCAGCAGGCCAGCACAGCAAAGCAACAGGCATAGTGGCAGTCCCTCGTACAGCATCCAGCTGTTCTTCCTGGCAGAATGTCCTCAGTCCAGAAATATTCTAACTTTGTGGGGTCAGAGGCCCAGTACTTATACCCATATCTGCCTTTGAAGTAGATAATCTTCAAAGAAATGTCTTCTTAGTGCACAAGACATTCCTTCCTGCCCTGGCCCCAGACACACTCTAGGGGGGTTGGGGACTGCTTTTGTGCAAGGACAGGCACAGCCTTATTCAGGTGCAAGTATCAGCTCCTCCCACCATTCTAGCTCAGGAAGACCCATCAGGATATGCAGGGCACACCAAAGTTCCCTTTGTGTGACTGTCTAGAGTGAATTCACAAACAGGCCAACTTTCATCCTGATACAGATGTGTATTCCACAGACAGGCAGAGGCACAGAATGGTTAAGCAAGAAAATGCCCACTTTCTAAAAGTAGCATTTTTAAACCTACAATTTAAAATCCAACTTCACCAAAAGATGTATTTTAAAATTGTGAGTTTAGAGACTCCAAACTCCATATCTCTATCTGTTCCCAATGGGAAATTACACTTAAAATATATTTCAAGGCAGTCCCTGTGCTACCCTATGGGCGAGATATTCCTAACAACATTAAAATCTGATTTTAGCAGTATTTCACTTTAAGGACATGTAAACAACAGCAGTATATGTCCTGCCTTTTAAATACACTGCACCCTGCCCCTGAGGCTGCCTAGGGCCTACTGTAGGGGTGACTTACATGTAGTAAAAGGGAAGGTTTGGGCCCGGCAAGTGGGAGCACTTCAAAGCAAAAGCTACGGCCAACACCACATGCCCTAGTTCCAAGGTGCACTCTACAAGCCAAGTTGGCTCAATTCATGAATCCAAAGTAATCTAATACAACAAGCAGCAATCTTCATTCCTTCAATGTTTTTCTCAAAATGGCAATGGTGAAATCCATTCAACACTCTTTCTTCATCTGAAGAAAGCAATTTTGGAGACTTTGGCCCTCATTACAACCGTGGCGGTAAATGCCGCCTACCGCCGTGCTGACGGCCGCCAACATACCGTGCCCGCAGTGGTATTCCGCTACGGGTATTATGACCCACACTGAGAATTCCGCCACAATACAGACACCCACACAAGTCCGCCAGCCCAAAGGTCAGTGATAAACTGGTGATAGCCAAACCCACACCGTTACGCCAACAGGAATAAGCCCACAGTATCACGACCCACGAATCACTGTGGCGGTCTTTCAATCGCGGTAAACCATTGGCGGTTCATACCGCCGCGCTCAAAATACACACACATTTACAAAACACCACCACATTGGACAATTCAAACTACACACACCTGACACACATACACACAACACACCCACACACTCACACCACTATAAAACACACACCCACATTACCCACAACCCTTTCAACAAAAAAAAAAGATTGCCAACACAGAGAGACACAAGCCAGGAGCACCCACTCAATCAGAGCCACAGGACACCATCACCCATACACCATCCACGCACCTCACAGCATACACCCCAACCCATCACCCCACACATCACCCCCACATCCTCACACATATCACACACACCACATCCATGGCACCCCAAAGACACCCCAGGTTTTCTGAGGAGGAGCTATGGGTCATTATGGAGGAAATCATCCGGGTAGAGCCACAGCTATTCGAATCACAGGTGCAGCAGACGTCCATTGCAAGGAAGATGGAGCTATGGCGGAGAATCGTGGACAGGGTCAATGCTGTGGGACAGCACCCAAGAACCAGGGATGACATCAGGAAGAGCTTGAACTGCCATTACTCCCCTTCCTATGCCCCATTGAACAATGCACCTGTGATAACAAGAGACTGGACTCTACCCTGGACTTTCCTCCACCATCAGCCCAGCGCATTGCACATCCCCCTCTACTTATTAGCACCTAAGTAAACACCCTTGGAACAAATACTAATCTGGAGTTGTCTGTCAAATCATTCACAAATGTATTAGTACCACATTATCAAAGCATTGCAACTCAAATGTACAGTGAAATATACTTTGGAATGACCTTTGGTGGGCAGCAGTACACATAGCAGGAGCCAGAGTAGGGCACAGAGATCTGAAAATAGAGATGCCCAAGGGTAAAGTCAGTGGCCATAGACATAGGGTAAGAGGCTGCCTTGTACAATGTCCAAAATATAACTGAAATGTAAAGTGAACTTACAGGGTCTTACATGTGTGTCACTGGAAGTACTGCTGAATTATATTGATTCTGCTGTCAACATCTTCTTCCTCTGCCTCCTCTTCCTCACTGTCCACAGGCTCCAACACTGCCACAAGCCCATCTCCAGGCACATCCTCCTGCAGAAAAGGCACCTGGCGTCTCAAGGCCAGGTTGTGCAACATGCAACGATGATCTGGCACACCTTCTTGGGTGAGTAGTACAGGGAGCCACTTTTCAGATGGAGGGACCGGAACCTGGCCTTCAGAGGGCCGAAGGTCCTTTCAATAATCCTCCTTGTACACCCATGTGCCTCATTGTAGCATTCCTCTGCCCTTGTCCTGGCATTCCGCCCTGGGGTCAGTAGTCACAAGAGGTTGGGGTAACCAGAGTCACCTGCAAATATCGAGGGACAACTGTTAGACACACACTAACCCTTAGGGACAATCCCATACCCAGATACCTACTCATAGTCTGTGGGGACGTTTGGCTCACCTATTAGCCACACCCGGTGCCTCTGGAGTTGGCCCATCACATATGGGATGCTGCTATTCCTCCAGATAAAGGCGTCATGCACAGAGCCAGGATACTTGGCATTCACATGGGAGATGTACTGGTCCGCCAAACACACCATCTGCACATTCATAGAGTGATAGTTTTTTCTATTCCTGAAAACTTGTTCATTTCTCTGGGGGGGACAAATGCCACATGTGTACCATCAATGGCACCAATGATGTTGTGGATGTGACCCAGGGCATGAAAGTCAGCTTTCACTGTGGCCAAATCCTCCACCTGGGGGAACACGATGTAGCTGCACATGTGTTTCAGTAGGGCAGACAACACTCTGGTCAACACATTGGAGAACATTGGCTGAGACACCCCTGATGCCATGGCCAATGTTGTTTGGAAGGAACCACTTGCCAGGAAATGGAGCACTGACAGGACCTGCACTAGAGGGGGGATACCTGTGGGATGGCAGATAGCTAAAATCAGGTCTGGCTCCAATTGGGCACACAGTTCTTGGATGGTGGCCCGATCAAGTCTGTATGTAATGATAATGTGTCTGTCCTCCATTGTTGCAAGGTCCACCAGGGGTCTGTACACCGGAAGATGCCGCCATCTCAAATTCAGCCTCAGCGGTTGAAGCCTATGGAAGAGAACGTTGAGCAGAGGGTCATATTCCGACATCTATTGCACTAATGATGATTTGTTTACTTTACAGAAGCAAAATATGAACCCGACAATCAGTTGCCGTGCCAATGTCTGCTGTGATGCAGTTAGGTGCCATGCCCTGTGCCCCCATGAAATGGCGGATGCCTGACCTGTGAGGAGGGACAAGTGGAAATGAGGTAATTGCGCTGGTGTTGTGTGCCGTCGCGGTGGGTGGTCGATGACCCCCGCGCAACTTCGCATTGGTTATCACTGGGCCCTATGGGTTCCAGGAGCCAATGACGATGTACGCCGGCAGTGACGGTACGCACCGCCGTGGACGTCACTGCCATTTTCTATCTATCCACTCACTTGCTACCTGACCTTCAACAGGAGAGGACTGCTGTGACCTGTGTCTGGAACCGACGATGGCTCATGTGTCTGGGGAAAGGGCCCCTCCCTCACTGCGGAGGAGATGGGGTCCTACCCCAGTACACGTTACTCTATGGTCCTCCAGACAAACAGGTGAGTACACTGTGAGCATGATGCGTGGGCCATGAATGTATGGAGTGCTGTGTATGTAAGCCACATGTTGGGGGGGCAGAGGCGTCCTGGCCAGAGTGCAGCATGTAAGATGGACAACGTATGTGCGTCAGGGGATGGGAGGGATCTGGTGGGCCATGAGTCTGACGGTCCAGATGGGTGACTAATTCCCTTTGCCCACCCAGGAGGGTGGGCATCTCCCTCGCCCCAGGCACCTCAGGCCCTGCCCCAGTAAGCTCTGCTGCCCTCAGTGAAGAGGCTATTGACCTCCTGAGATCCCTCACTGTTGGGCAGTCAACCATTCTGAATGCCATCCAGGGTGTCGAGAGGCATTTGCAACAAACAAATGCATACCTGGAGGGCATTCACTCTGGCGTGGTGGCCCAACAGAGAGCATTTCAGGCTCTGGCCTACGCACTGATGGCAGCCATTGTCCCTGTGTCTAGCCTCCCCCCTCCAACTTCCTCTACCCAGTCCCAATCCCCTCAACCCCAGCCTATCCCAAGCACACCTTTAGACTAGCATTCACCCAAATCAACACACAAATGTGGTTCAGGCAAACACAGGCACCACACATCATCCCACAGGCACTCACACAAGCACCATACCCATGAAGACACACCAACTTCCACTGCCTCCACTGTGTCCCCCTACTCCTCGTCGTCCACCTGCCTCCCAGTATCGTCTCCTCTCACACCTACATGCACTACATCCTCATCCACTACCTCCATCACCAGCACGCCCATCACTACTCACCCCTCACTGGCAGTCACCACCCCCACATCCATTCACACGTCCCCTGTGTCCTCTCCCAGTGTGTCTGTGACCCCCCCAAAGTACACAAATGCATGCACCCACCCACCCAACAGCCATCCACCTCACAACAGCATTCAGCACATGCACCTTCACCCAAACTCAGCAGACAGACATCTCCTACCACCACTCCCTCTTCCTCCACCCCCAAACCCGCTTCCTCTTCCCACCCCAGTGTCTCTAAAAAGCTTTTCCTGGCAAACATTGACCTGTTCCCTACCCCCGTCCTTCCCCTCTGGCCAGGGTGTCCAGAACCCAGGCCAGCACCTCAGCCACCAAGTCGGCATCCGTTGTGGTACCTGCAATTCCCAGAGGCTCAAAGGGGGCACTCGTTAGGCCAGCCAGTGTGCCACCAACCCCTGCAAAGGACCAAACTATTCTGCCACCTGCTAAGGTGAAGAAGGGGACAACATGCAGCAAGGAGCATGACCCACCCAGCAAGGCCTCCTCCAAAACTCCAGCTGCCGGAGCCAAGGTCACAACAGCATCTGCCAAGGTGAATAAGGGGCAGAAAACCCAAGGCAAGGCACTTAAGCCGTTGGAGGCTGCAGGTGAAGGCCTGGTGCCCACCAGCAGAAATGCCAGCCCCGCCACCTGCACCGCGGGCAGCACTGCCAGCAGCCCCGCCGCAGGCACCGCCGCAAGCACTGCCACCTGCACCGCCACCTGCACCGCCGCTGCCACCACTACTGTCAGCAGCAGCATCCCCAGTGGGCAGCCGCTGAGGCTGCAGGAGATGGGCTGGGGCCTACCTCCACCACTGGCAGCACCGGCACCTGGACCACGGCCAGTACCACCAGCAGCCCCGCCGCAAGCACCGCCACCTGCATTGCTGACAGTGGGACCACGACCCGCACCAGCAGCCCCAGTGGGCGGCTGTCCGAGGCTGCAGGAGACGGGCTGGAGCCTCCCACCACCACTGGCAGCACCCCCACCAGCACCGGCACTACCACCAGTTTGCAGCGTAAGGCGCCGCAGGATGGAGTCTAGCCCTGCCTCCATGGACTATCATGCTACCTGGTCCCTGCAAATCTCGTGCCTCAGACACCCAGGTTAGGGAATGTGAACTGCCACAACACAAGTGCTGTGTCACTCGACACAAGGCCCCCTCCAGAACCAGTGGAGAAAGGCATCCACTCACCCTATCCTAGGCAGGATGAAGCAGACTGGGCACCAAGCCCCCTCCAGAACCAGTGGAGAAAGGCATCCACTCACCCTATCCTTGGCAGGATGAAGCAGACTATACCAAGCCCCCTCCAGAACCAGTGGAAGGACCCATCTACTTGAGAGACTGTGGGCTTGCACTCCCCAGGACCAAGCAGTGGGCAAACCACCCACTTGAGAGACTGGCTTTGCACCTCCGAGGGCCAAGCAGTGGGCAGACCACCCACTTGAGAGACTGTGGCTTTGCACTCCCCAGGACCAAGCAGTTGGCAAACCACCCACTTGAGAGACTGTGGCTTTGCACTCCCCAGGACCAAGCAGTGGGCAGACCACTCACTTGAGAGACTGTGGCTTTGCACTCCCCAGGACCAAGCAGTGGGCAAATCACCCACTTGAGAGACTGTGGCTTTGCACTTCCCAGGAACAAGCAGTGGGAAGACCACCCACTTGAGAGACTGTGGCTTTGCACTTCCCAGGACCAAGCAGTGGGCAGACCACCCACTTGAGAGACTGTGGCTTTGCACTCCCCAGGACCAAGCAGTGGGCAACCCACCCTCTTGAGAGACTGTGGCCTTGCTCTCCCCAGGACATCGCCGTGGGCATGGAGCCCCCTCAAGGAGCAGTGGCGTTATTCCATCTTCCGGCTGAGGTGCCCCCTTTCCCTGTCCCCCTGAGGTGCCTGTGTGTTTTCGACCTGATGCCCCTGCAGTGTTCTCTCCGTATTGAGGCAGGAGTCAAGTGTGGGCTTGGCCCATGATTTTTGGCCCAGTGACCCACGGACATTTGGAAAGGACAATGTACGGCCTTATGTACAGATTGTATATTTTTGTAGATACTGTTTTAATAATTGTTATGTATATCTGCCTATTTCTAAAATATAAATGATATAAAATATAAATATAAATTCCTTTTGTCCTTGCGTTCTTCCAGGGGGTTACGAGGTGTACATGTGATGTTGCTGCATGTGTTTGTGTGTGTGGTGTTGTGGGTGGGGGTGAGGGTGTTGCGTGTTGCGTGTGTGTGTCACTCTCTTTTTCCTCCCCCCTCCCCTGTGTACTAGGTGAAGTACTCACCGTGGTCATCGTCTCTGCCTTTGGTATTCCTGGTAGATGAGGAGGTAGACCAGCATGGGCAGGACCTGTAACTCAGGCTCCATGGCGTCCTGGTTCTTCGTTGAGTGTTGAGAGGTGAGTGGTTTCCCTTCCAAGCACTGCTTCCGCTGTGCTTTTGATGGCGTTGGTACCGCCCCGGAAAAGCTGGCGGATTGGCGGGTTGTGATGGGGTGGGCGGTACATTGTCTTCCGCCTGTCTGTTGGCGGTGACCGCCGCAGTGTTTGTTGCTACCGCCATGACAGTCGGAGTATTAAAGTGGCTGTATGTGTTGGCGGTTTCCACCGTGATCCCATTTTTTTTACCGCCAGCCTGTTGGCGGTATTACCGCCGCTTTAACACCGACCGCCAGGATTGTAATAAGGGCCTTTATGCTCTGAGTCCCAATGCATTTCGGGTGAAACCCTTCATTAGGGGAATTCTAAAAAATTACACATACGTGTAAATCAGGCAATTAGCCATGTTCAATACTATTTACCCAATAGCAGAACAAAAAATAAAAGAAAAACATGCCACATTCATAGTGATATCCAGTGTTGCTTGCACCATTACAAATATGGTTCATACATAGTGCAAACCTAATATACTGGAGGATGACCACTAGTACGCAAGAAATTAATGACAGGCCCAAATTAGTTGATGAGCAAGTTGTAATGATTGTGGGCAAAAACACAAACAAGCATGTGTGAACTTAACCTTTTGGAACATGCTGCCCTTGTAATCCTACAAACTCATTACTTGTGTTGATTGCATCTATGTGCCAAACATGCAGAGAATGGTGTTAATAACTCCTGTGACAAAAAATAATAACAAAGTGACAAACCAAAAAGTACTGATAGTCAAACACAGCCCTCCCTAACATTTACCAAAATGTGTATATAACCAGCAATGCGTCCAGACTTGCTGTTTACCAACTCTATCGAAGTTGACAGCTCCGCATTGTGGTCTCTCAAAATCAATGTGGAATCAACCTGTGAAAAAGTCACGTTTAAGAAACCATACGAATGCCACCTGACTGCATGCTCACGCATACATTAATACAAACACATGTACTAATAATGACTCATCCCCTGTCAGGAATCCCCGAGGTGCCTCCTGCGTTATCTGTCAGTATCCCCAGGGATTAGGGTTAAATCATATCTCTGTTCTTTGTTAAACCTTCATGTTTCTAAGTAAACATAATGTGCTGTGTTACACAATTGTTTTTTTCAATGCTTGTTTGCTAATGTGAGCAGATGTAGACATGTGCTTCTAATTGGGTGTTGTGTAGACATGTGCTTCTAATTGGATTTGGTGACTCATCCACATGTGGAAACTCAACTGCTTTCCTGATTGGCTATGAATAGCAGAGTGAAGCATGCCTCCCTGTTTGGCTTTGTTTTGCTTCCTGATCTCAGCATCTGATTTGGCAGTCCAGCCCCTGCTGTCATCCTAGTATTCAGTACTTTTGAGGCAATTATTTTCTTCGTTCCTGTTCCAGCTGACACCAGGCATTCCTCCAGCACTCCGGAAAAGACTGCAGCTAAGTGACTAGTATTCTCCAGGGAGTTTGTTCTTTGAGCGCTGTGCATTCCTAGAACAGCTGGTGTATTTCAGACCTTGTATTTTGGCAGAGTGCTTATCTTGAAGAGACAAATGCATTTCTGAACATTCTACATTATTATTGTAGTTACTTGCCTAAATGTGCTTCAGGAAATCTGCTTGAGCTCAAGTTCTAAAAAAAGTGACAGTGCAATTTTAAAAGAGCATTTACGTGACTGTTCTTTCTCTAATAGCATAACTCTTGGATTTAAATTGTGTCATTCATGCCTGTGTTTCAGGTTTGAGGAATTTGCTTTTGAAGGGTTTTTCACACACACAGTGAAACCAAACCAAACTGTGCCACCCTAACTGTTTAAACCCAGAGTGGACATTTGTATTTCTTGAATTGTTTTTGTTCCTTTTAGTTTAACCCTATGCATGCAGGAAAGTTATATGTGATATAATTAATGCCCTTGTTTGTCTTTCTTGTGCATGATAAGTGCAACCACAGTTCTAATTATAGTGTGCAACAGTGAATCTCTGTGAAGCCAGCCCTAGTGTTGCAGTACTTATTGTTATGGTACTCAGTTTGGGTTTTTGGTAATGCAGTGTTAGTAATTGTGCCAACAGTTATTATTATCCAAGAAAAGTGTTGGAGCATCCTGGTGTTCTTCTACCACTCCCGTGCCCATATCAGAAAGAGAGATTCAGTTTTAAGGAAGTTGAGTGCACTAACTCTACTATCACTCTGTCAACAATGACCAGCCCCCCCGAAGATACAGGGTGCCTGGCTGAACCGGCAAGACGTGGCAGTGTTTTGTCTCTTTATCTTCCACTCCCCCTTTCCTTTTCGGACACCTGCAGGGGTTTCTGTGTCCACCAGGAAGTGCCGAGAGGTGTTCCATGAGGTCGGGGGAGCATACCATCGCCCCTGCAGACATCCTGCTTTTCAGGTGAGTGGCCCGTCTCGACATCCCTCAGGCATATTCATGAACTGGTCCACAGCTCGTCTTGTGTCCACGCCAAGAACGGCATGTTCAAAGCGATTGAACCAAAAAGAAAATGACAAAAAGCTACACAAATATAGGAAGCGGATGCCTGAGGTTCTTTTGGCCGTCTTTTTCTTTCTGCCTTTCCTTTTCCATTACACGTTTTTCTGGTATTGCTGCGTTCAGGCAATGTGTTGCTATGGGTTCGTGATTGGCTGCTGGACTTATTTCTAAAAAAGAACTTTTAGCACCCCTAGTTCTGGATGGTTGTGGATGGTTGTGGCTGCTGAAGTTTTAACTGTAAGTCAGTAAGTGGAGGACGAGTTGCCAAAATATTCTTTTCAGACACCACACTCTCTTCAGAAAAAGAGGGTTGTGGTTTTTTGGCTCTTTGTTGCACATACTTTAGCCCAGCTATACACCTCGTCTAGTTTGTAATCAATAGTATCTCACCTGAGCTTGCGGATTTTTCACTCTTGAACTTCCTTAGTATATTCATCTAGACTCTTGTTAATCTCATCTAGCGACTTTTGGCCATTTTTCAATTCTTTGTTTTTAATTTAAGAAATGTTCATTTTTGTCAGAGTTGATGGGCAATTCGTATCTCAGATGTTTTGGTTAACATTATTTCACTGGATGCTATTTATCTTGGTTCTATGTGAGATTCTATTCGTTAGCATGGGGACATCGGTGGAATTTGTTTACAATTGAGATTTTCCTAGCCTTGGTGTCTGAAAGGCTAGATTTTATTAAAGACACAGCAGCGAGTATTATGCTTTCTTTTCTTGCTTTAATTCAACAGCAGCAAGAAAACACCAACACCCTGAAACGCTGGGACAAAAAAAACTACAATATTACGTCATAAAGGGAACACCAATCAGACGTCAAGCATGGGTTCATCTATCTTGACTGGAAGCAACAAGTCCTCTTTTCTTGCGAGAGACAGTCAATATGAGCCAAAGGAAGAAAAAATGAAGAAAAAAACAAGAGTCAATAATGCCAACAAGTCTTTGAAGGTGTCCATAAAAAGGATGGAGGGGGAGGCCGGTCTTGGTAGATCCAAGGAAAACATCCGATTAGGCGGATCTTGAAAGTGAGATGAGGTTCTTGCATCAAATGGTAGCAGATGAGCTAGTTGAAGGCAATGAAACTGCAGTGATAAGAAAAAAGGGCAGATTAGGAAAGATGTGGTGGGATAATACTTGCCTCTGTGTCTGTAATAATATCTAACCTTTCAGACACCAAGGCTAGGAAAATCTCAATTTTATTGCAAGACTGGAGGCTCATATTATGCTTCTTCAAAACATAGAAATCACTTTTTGAGATGAATAAGCAACTGGTTCACAATAAAAGGTTCTGAAATTATTTTAATTTGACCATTCTGCAGATCTTAGAATATCCTGTAGATTGGCACCAGCCCAAAAGGCTCTGGAAGCCATGGCTCTGCGACCCGAATGGGCTCCAAAGGAAGAATTAAAATTTCCAGCTAGGGACATAACCCATGTGACCTATCTAGCTAGAGTTGGGAGGAAAGTGGCTTATAAGGTCTCTGGAAGGATATTAGGATTTGGGAAGAGGAATGATTTCAAAGATCTTCAGTTTGTGAAACGTAACACTTCAAGCAATTACCAATACATAATTTCGATTGAGAACGGAAAAAAAGGATAGTGTACAGTTGATAGGTTAGTTTTAGTACGTCTGTGAACTTGAAAATATACACCTATAGATGAATAATGGAAAGAGGATGCATCGAGGGCTTTAACATCAGATATACGTTTAATGTAAACCAAACACAACAACATGGTTAATTTTGAAGAAAGATGTTTGAGAGATAATTCATCATTGTTTGGGCATGAGAGAAAGAGGCGTTGAACTAGATTAACATACCAAATGATACTGAATGAAGGGGAAGGAGGTTTGGCAAAGCATGCTCCCTTTAAAAGAGAGCATATCAAAGGATGTTCTCCGATGGGTCTTATATCCACTCTGACATCTTCTGATGAAATTGTAGACCTATAAGTATGATCATTCTATAAGCTTTGCCCTGGGCAGCAAGGGAAGCTAGAAAGTTCACTACTAAAGTGACATTTGCCGAAAATAGATCAGAATTCCTGTCCAAACATCAGCCACACCATGCCATCCAAGCTGATTTGTAGACCTTTGCTGTCCCGGGAGCCCAGGATTGTTGGATGAACTGGATAACCTCTCCTGAAATTCCTGGGGTTCTCCAGGAAGACCCAAAATCCTCCAAGCTACTAGATATAGGGAACCGTCCAGAATGAGATTGTGTCTGAGTCCTTGCAGATTGAGGAGTAGGTCGGGAAAGTGAGAGATGAGTATTGGGAAATCCAATGTTAATTCTAGGAGAGTCAGGAACCAGGGTTGAGATTGCCATAAAGGAGTAATGAGTACTAGGGATGATTGATGTCTGTGAACGTGAGGCAGAATGCGGGCAATGAAGAGGAAGGGAGGAAAAAGCATACAAGAAGGATTGAGACCATGTTTGGAGAAACACGTCAGTGGCGATAGCCAAAGGATCTGGTTTCCAAATGAAAAAAGAGGGAAGTTGGGTATTGATGCGTGAAACGAATAGATCTATTGACAAGGTGCCAATGACTGAAGAAAGAAGATTGAAGACTGAAGGATAAAGCTTCCAGATGCTTGAGTCGTATGAATGTCTGGAGAACCAGTCCACCACTGTGTTCAATCTGCCAGGAAGGTAGTCTGCTCTGACTGAAATGTTTCTCGGAATGCAAAATTCCCCAAATCATTTGGCTAAAATTGGCAGAGGCTTGGATCTCGTACCTCCCAGACGATTTATGTACCTTACAGTAGAAAGGTTGTCAGTGTGAAGAAGAACTGCACATTTTACCTTGTCTTTGATAGAAGATTGGATGGTAAAGGAACCTGCAAGCATCTCTAAACAATTGATGTGTAGTAGTGACTCCTGTGAGGACCATGTACCTACAGTCGAGATGTGACCACATCTTGTGCCCCAACCTGTCTGGCTTACATCTGACTCTAAGAAAAGATCTGGGGTGACAGAGAAAATTGTTCTCCCCTTCCATCTAAATGAGTGAGCCACCAGGTGAGTTCCTCTGTGGAATCTGAGTCCAGAGCTATTGGGTCCTAATAAGCTAGACCTTTGCATAAGTGGCAGATTTGTAATCTCTGAAGTGCTCTGTAATGAAGAGGACCATGAAAAATAGCTTGAATTGAAGAAGAGAGGAGACCCACTAAACAAGCTATTGATCTGAGAGAAGATAGAGGAAGAGACAGAGTATGGCGAATCTCCTTTTTTATGAGATCCACCTTTGACTGGGGAAGTTGAAGGATAGCTTTGTTGGTATCTATCATAAAACCTAAGAATTCGAATCTTTGGAAAGGAACATGGGAAGATTGTTCAAGGTTTATTAAAAAGCTCACACTCGATAGAAGAACTCGCCAAAAGGAAAGATGGAGTATAAGATGATTCTTGTTTTGTGCCATGATTAGGAAATCGTCCATATAGACAATGAGCCTTATTCCGTGGCTTCTGAGGAGAGCAACCACCGGTTTTAGGATCTTTGTGAAACACCAAGGGGCTGAGGACAGCCCGAAAGGAAGGGTTTTGAACTGATAGAAAGAGTTTTCCCATTGGAATTGGAGGAACTTTCTGTGAGATTGATGAATGGAAATTGTCATATAAGCGTCTTGAAGATCCAGATGGACTAACCAGTCGTTCTGAAGTAGGATGTCCCTGAGAAGGAGAATGGTTTCAATTTTAAAGTGACGGTACACTCCAAGATTTTTGAAAGATTAGAGATTTATGACAGGTTGATGTTTCTTGTTCTTTTTTAGGACGAGAAATATGGTACTGAGGAAACCTGTGGGATTGAAGGGTATAGGTTCTTTAGCATGTTTTCTGAGTAGGGATTGAATTTGTTCTTGAACTAATAGGTGTTGCTCTTTGGAACAAATTAGAGGACGGGGCAATTGATCTTGAACGGGGGTCTGGTAAGGATCTATGCGATAGCCTTGAACAGTTTGAATTACCTAGGGATCTGAATTACCTAGGGATCTGAAGTTAGAGATAACCAAGTGTCTATACTTTCTTTAACCTGCCCCTGACCGGAGGAAGGCCAGAATTGGAAACTCTTACCTGAGAGTTGTTCTCCTCTGGTACGGAAACCTCTGTTGCGGAAACCTCTTGAACGGCAGGGGTTTGTACCCTTGAAAGGAATCCTGTTGGTATATCTGGTTATAGGAGCCTCTGTTGAGGTATTGGCCTTGTGGGACGAAACTGTCAGCAAAACAGCTCCTTCCTTTGCCCGCCCTGCCAAAAACCCAGTTGGAGGAGATCTTCTTGATGGAGGTTTGTGCTTTATCAATAGCAGTGAAGGTCAGACACGTACTTGTTCTTCTCTTTTTATAAAAGAGTCACTAAAAAACAGGCCTTGAGCTTCAGGACCCTCCTCCTTGGTTGACAGACTACTCAATTTTGGGATCAATTTTGAGCAGAAGGCTCTTTCGCCTTTCTTGTGAAATATAAGAATTGGCATTGCCCAGCATGCAGATTGTGTGTTGCGCCCAATTGGTGAGGGTGTCCGGGTCAACATACTTGCCTTCCATTTTTGCCTCTTCGGCCAGATCCAGAATCCTAGTTAAAGGGCCCACTAAGTCAAGTAATCTGTCTTGACAGTTAGAGCAAGCTCGGTCAACACCTTTTTTGGGGTCCTTTTCAAATTTAGTAAAGAACAAAAGCATATTGGGGCCAATTATAGGGGTATCAGTCACCTTGGAGGGAAGGGAGGGGCTAGGACATTCTGATTTTAGTTTATTTCTGGAAGGTATATCTCGGGGGTGTCTTAAATAGAAGGAAACATAGTCTGACACATGGTCGGAAGGGAACCACTCAGAGGAATTGGGGTGATGAATAGATGTAGGGTCAAACATAGGGAGACCCGCATTGTCAACCAAATCAGAAGTTTTTATAAGGGAAGACATCTCTGAAGGAGAAATTTTTCACCTTTCACCAAAGGCCCACCATAGACAGTGTCATTAAATTCAACCTGGGACGAAATGTCGCCTCCACCATCATTGCTATCTCTATCAGTGTTATTTAGTTCAACGATATTAAGGGGAGACGAGGGAAGCTCTTTTATGGAAACGCCTTTATGAAGCTCTGAAAGAGCAGCACGTTTCTTTCCTCTTTCACAAGGAATCTTGGTAGGGTTTCGTAACATTTTGGAAATAGATGATTCCAAGTTTTTTTAAGTATCCAGCATAGATACTGATACAGCATGCTGAACAGAATCCTTAATAGAGGATTTTAAATTATCCTTTAATTGTTCAGTATCAGACATAGGCCCTCATTATGACCCTGGAGGTCTGAAGACTGCCAGGGCCACTGTGGCGGTCTCACCGCCGACTGGCCGGCAGTGAAGACCGCCACATTATGAGCAACCCGCCACATCCCCGACTGTACCTCCAGGGCAGTTGGGCAGCCAGGCTGAAGATTAGCATCTCCGGCCCAGCGGTAAATTGAAGACCGCTGGCGGTAACACGATTCGGCTTTCCGCGGCAGTAGCACTGCCATGAAAACTCTGGCGGAGAGGCTACCGGTGACAGGAAATCTCTTTCCTATCACTGGCAGACAACTCCCCTGACCCCCCCATCCAATACCCATACCCTCTTCCCCCTTTCCATACCAGAATCCCCCACCCCCACTCCTGTATAACCCTCTCTTCCCCCACCCCCTTTCCAGTACAGCACCCCCACCCGTCCCGTCTTCGAGCACAGCATCCCTCTCACACTCATCCATCCATGCATCGATACACGAATCCATACACGTATTTAGTCACACACATCCATACACGGATTCAAACAAACATTCCAACACGCACTCCCTTCAACAATCATACACGCATTCAAACACCCATACACACAGGCATTCAAACACACATTCAAACACCTATACACACACGCATACACACTGACATTCACACACGGAGACAACTCCCTCTCACACACGCACTCACAACACCACCCACCCTCTCGCCTCCCTCCCATGTCAGGCGATCAACTTACCTTGTACGGTGAGGAGGCCATCCGGCAGGGAACGGGAACAAGCACTTCCACCGCCGGCAGCTCCACACCATCAGGACACTGCCAGGCCGTATTACAGGTAGTAATACTGCTGGTGGAGTCCTTTTGATGGGGCAGGACCGGTTGTGGAACCACCCATGTGCCTCAGATCACCAGCACGACTATTGGAGGATTTCCACTTAAATTGTGTACTTGTAATAAGGTGGCCGGAAGACCGCCAGCACTGGCGGCCTTCTGGCACCCGTGGCTTCGGCGATCTTAGCAAAAGACCGCCAAAGTCATAATGAGGGGCATAATGTAAGCTACAAATTAACCCAAAAGAATAAAATTACAAAAGGCAAATTATAATTTATGTATGAGGCTGTCTAAAACCAAAAGAATTAACTTCCAAAATTAAGTAGGCAGAAAAACCCAGCTTTAAGGGGCTAAAAATAGGGGAGTGTACTAGGCCTAGAGGCGTGGTCAGCCGAAGGATATAATAGGAGGGGCAAGCAGGGAGAGAAACACCCTAACCGAGCTGCAGAGGAAATTGGAGCGTACTGGGCATGTACTAGTATTTGAAGGCTCCGACAACGAAGGGAAAACAATCTTCTCAGCAGGCCAGATATAAACGGTGTATGGAGAAATAGGGAGCAACGGGTCGCCGTGAACTTTAGTGAGGTGATGTGCATCGGGAAGACGAGAGTTCTAAACTAACGAAATGCGCTCACGAGGGAGAAGATCGTTAGGGATAACGCGCAGCGTTAGTGCACTAACGATGTAATAAAAAACGTTTTCTCAAATATGGTAATGAATAACAATAGAAAACAATTAATTTAAACGAGCAGTATACTTATCTTGACTGCGAGCAGCAAGAAAAGAGGACTTGTTGCTTCCTGTCAAGATAGATGTACTTATGCTCGACGTGCTATTGGTGTTCCCTTTAAGACGTAAAATTGTAGTTTTTTTTCCCAGGGTTTCTGGGTGTTGTTGTTTTCTTGGCTGCTGTTGAATTAAAACAAGAAAAGAAAGCATAATATGAGCCTCCGGTCTTGTAATAAAATTGGTTAGAATACTAACACACAACCACTGCAGTGTTTGGTCTGTTTTTAGTCACAGCAGCATTTCATTAGCCCACTTCATGATGGCGTGACATTGACGTCTGTTGACATCATTGACGTGATAAAGGAAGTGTGTCCGCTTCCTACATTTGTGTAGCCTTTTTTCATTTTATTTTTGGTTCAATCGCTTTGAACACACCAATGGGCTTTTGTGTTTTACAATTAAATCGTGAGGAATGGTGAGTAACGCTCAAGATGAGTTGTGGAGCAGTTCTTGAATATGCCTTGGGGGAGAGTAAAACATTTTCTAGTGTAGCTTTCTATGTCAGGACCGGAGGCTCCGATTATGCTGGTTCAAAGCTGATCCACCACCAAATTAGACACATGTACTATAGGTTTGTAATAAAACATTTTAAATAGAATCACTAGACCAATCGGCCGTTCTAAGAACATCCGCCAATCTGAACCCAGAAGAAAAGCTTTTGATGCCATGGCCCCCCTGGTAGAATGGGCCCCATATACAGACATATCAATACCTGCCTCTGACATCACCCAACAAACCCAGCGTGCCAGAGTAGCTGCTGAAACTGGTTTGAAGGGTTGCTGGGTGGAAATATGAAGAGAACCGAAAGGATCCACTCTGTAACTTGCATATACCTTTAAACATTTGACTACACACAGATTAGCATTATGTGGAAATGCTGGATAATCCACAGAAGAAGACATACATTCAGTACGCTTGGAAATGATAAAGGAAACCCCAGAAGGAGAGAATAACCTCCCTCCTAAATCAAGGGCTTTCACATCTGACACCCTACGACAAGGAATTAAACAGAGTAACATAGTTAACTTTGCGGACAATTGTTTCATAAATAACAAATGATTCTCCAGCCAATTAGACAAAAAAGATAAAACAACATTCACATCTCAAAGCTGTGAATAGCGTGGTCTAGGTGGATTGGCCACTCTGATACCTTTCAACAATTTACAAACCAAAGGGTGTTGCCCCACCGGTTTATTATTAATCCAAGAATGTCCAGCTAAAATAGCTGATCTAAAATTATTTACTGACCTGTAACATAGGCCAGAGTCTGCACACTCAGAAAGGAAATTTATAATGTCCTTGACTTTGGATCTCACGGGATCCACATCTTCTCGAAGGCACCAACCCATCCACTTCTTCCATGCCAGGGAATATAGTTTGTGGGTGGAAGGAGCCCAATCTTTTCGTATAAATGAGGAAGCTGAAGCCGAAAGGCTCTGTACTTGTGAATGTCTTCTGACATCTTCCAGGCCAGGAGACACAGCTGACTTGATCGAAGAAGAGGATGCGGGGAACCCACCGGATCCAGAAGGAGCTGCGGAAACACCGGGAGCTGAAGAGGAAGGGCAATAGAGAGTTCCAGAAGGGATGGAAACCAGGGTTGCCTCTTCCAAAAGGGGGTTTTGAGAACAGCAGACGCTGCTTGCTGTCGCAAGCACGTTGCAACTCGAGGAATCATGGCAAACGGAGGAAATGCATAATTCATCTGAGATGACCAATCCTGCAGAAACGCATCCCTTGCCATGGCCAGAGGATCTGGCCTCCAACTGAAAAAATTTGGGATCTGGAAATTGAGGCGAGACGCAAACAGATCCACTTGACAAGGTCCCTATAACCCCATGACCTTCTGAAAAACAGAAGGTAGAAGTTTCCAGTCGCTGGAATCCCTCAGGAATCGAGAGTTCCAATCTGCCACTAAGCTGTCTTTGCCTGGAAGGAATTCCACTATCAGCATGATCTTCCGAACCAGACAAAGATGCCAGAACTCCCTGGCAATATTCGCCAGTAGGCGAGACCTCGTTCCCCCCAGACGGTTGATATACCAGACTGCGGACACATTGTCTGATGGCAAAAGAACCTGCTAAGAGTTCCAGACAATTGATGTGGAGATGCAATTCCTCTGAGGACCACCTCCCCCCTCTCGGAAAAGGACTGCATCTCATTCCCCAGCCCCAGTGACTGGCATCTGATTCTATCACCACCTCGGGATGTCCCCAAAGATGGACCTGCCGTTCCACGCCTCCATATGAGAGAGCCACCACTGAAGCTCTTCCTGGGCATCTAGAGAGATTGGAACCAGGTGTTCGTATGAGAAATCCTGTTGCAGAAAATAGATCTTCAACCTCTGTAAGGCTCTGTAATGGAGAGGACCCAGAAAAGCTGCCTGAATCGAAGAGGCCAAAAGGCCTACAATCCGTGCTACGGACCTCAAAGAAGCCATCTGTTTCGATAACGCCAGCCTCAACTCTCTCTGGATCGATTTCATTTTCTGAGGAGGAAGAAGCAACTGGGCTTGTACAGAATCTACCTGGAATCCCAGGAACTCCAGTCGTTGGGATGGAATCATGGAGGATTTCTTGTGATTGATCACAAACCCCAGATCCTGAAGAAGAGAACTCACCCACAGCAGGTGGGTCAGTAACAGAGATTGATCTTGAGCCATGATAATCATGTTGTCTAGATAGATTATCAATCGAATGCCTCTCCTGCAAAGGTTCTCCACTACTGGTTTCAAGAGTTTGGTGAACACCCACGGAGCTGAAGACAGCCCAAAAGGGAGAGTCAGGTATTCGTACCAACTGTCTCTCCACTGAAATTGAAGGAACTGTCGGTGGGAAGGCGCTATGGGGACTGATAAGTGAGCGTCATTCAGATCTAGACGAACCATCCAATCTCCCTTTTGAACAAGATCTCTTAACAGATGGATGCCCTCCATCTTGAAATGATGATATACCACAAAGGGGTTGAAATGCCTTAAATTGAGTACTAGTCTCTGACCACCTCCCTTCTTTTGCACCAAGAAAACATTGCTGCAGATACCCCTTGGGTGACGAGAAGTTATAGAAATGGCCATCTTTGTTAACAATTCCTGAATTTCGCCATCTATAAAGGATGTGTCTAGTTGGGAAAAAAGGATAGGATGAGGTAAGGCGTGTTGTTGAGGGACCGATATCAGCTCCATGGAATACCCCCGAATAGTATCTAGAACCCATGCGTCTGAGGAAATGGAAGCCCATTTTTGAATGAAAAAGTTTAGTCTGCCTCCTAAGGGGATAGTAGGAAGAGGAAGATTTATTACCTGTGGGGGTTTTATTGATGGCTCTGTAACCTCTATGTGTACCTCGATTGTTGAGGTTGCATGCTCCTCTATATCTGGAGGGGTAGAAACCTGCTTGGGAAGGGTCCTGGGTGTAACCCCTGCGTCTTGGATACGTACCTCTGGCAGGACCTTGTTGAAAGTCCCGGCTGGTCGAGCAGCCTCGAAATCGACCAGCCCGTCCATAAAGTGGGTAAAATATTATTTTAAGGGAAGACTGTGATTTATCCAAAGAGGTGAAAGTGTTAACAAATTTTGCAATGTCGTTCACAAACTTGTCCCCAAAAAGTTGTCCCTCGGCTAGAGTGCCTGCTTAAGCCGAAGCCAAATCTGCCAACTGAGGGTCAATACGCAGTAAGACGGACTTTCTACGTTCTGACGCTAATGTGCAATTTGCATTGCCAGGGAAACATATTGCATGTTGCGTCCACCCAGCCAGCACCTCCGGATGGATGGCTGCCCCGGTTTCCTGAACCTGAAGAGCCAACTCGAGGATTTTTGTGAGGGGGCCGGACACATCCAGCAATTTATCCTGACAAGCCTTGAGGGCCCTGTTTATTCCTTTCTTTGGGTCCTTGTTATATTTTTTAAGGAATGTCACCATTGTGTTGTCAATCTCAGGAGTGAGCGCAGTTTTATGAGGTAAATCTGGTCGCAGACACTCTGATCTCAAGCGTGATCTGACCTCCTTCTCAAACCCTTTACAAATATGCAGATGCATATAATCTGCTACAGCAGAGGCAGGAGCCCAATCTGAAGATTTAGGATGAATAATATCAGATGGCTCAAAAGAAAAATGAGAGGGAGAGAAAGAAGAGGAAAGTTTATGCTTCATCGTGCATTTCTTAGGTAGAGCAGAATCCTGAGAGGAAACAGAATCAGAGACAGTTGTAGGCAAAGTAATAGGCGTGGAAGGATCTGAAGCATAAGTGTGTTCAGAGGTAGAAGGAAAGGGGATATTGTCCAATTTACTCTTGTGAGGCCACTGTTGCTCAGTAGAAGGGATAGACGGAGATTAAGTATCCCCAGAAGGAAGAGAAGGAGAAGGGCCAGCCAGGTCATCAATCTTTTTGGATAAGGGTACAAGGTCCGATGAAATTGCTTTATCCAAAGACTTCTGTATGGAAGAGTCAATAACCTGTTCAAAACTGGGGTCAAAATAGTAATCTTCATCTTCATAAGGGCCATACATCTCCAGGCCCTGACCATAATACTCTTCATCAGACATGATAATGCCACTGTCAAAAAACTTCAAAGTTTGAAGTGCTCACAAATGCTGAAAAAAGCAAGCTTTTAAATTGTTCCAACCCCAGCCAGCACAGGTCAGGGGCGTCAGAAATTCCAACAATCCAAATAAATAAATAAATAAGTGAATAAATGAGTTGAACTAGGAGACGAGCAACAGCAGCTGCTATTGAAGACAAAACGAGGCACAATAGCGTTAATAAGCTGGAAAATCACTGCCCCTGTTGAATTAGCCTGGGGCTGGCGCCCGTAGACCGACAAGAGAGGGAAGTTGACACACGTCACTTCCCTTCCTTGTGGGATGTATGCGCTCGTGAATAGCCCAATTGGGCTATAGACCCGCGTCTCCTAGTGTGAGGAACAACGCGACCCGGAAGTCAGACAAGCCCTGTCTGACCTTCCGGACGCTAGCAGCCAGGAGGAGCGCTACGCGCAGGGATATAAAAAGCTGTGATGCGGCCGGGCTAAATAAACAGCCCGATGCGGCGAAGAACGCCAAATAAACAAAAGACGCCCTGGGGGGCCACAAACAGCAGAATGTGCCGCGCGCGTGCAAGGCACATCAGCGAAAGATAGAAAAGACCAAAACCGCTGACTAGGAAATTGAAGCGCATACAAGGCATGCGAGACAGCAATAATAAAATTAATTACGGGCGCAACGCACACCCTAGCATGCTTGAAAGAACAAAGCGCAAGAAAAATAATACAACAATAAAATCACAATTCCAATAACCAAGATAAAATAAACCACAAATGGGAAGGCACTTAACTGACTGCTGAGCAGCAAAGAAAGAGGACGTCAGTTGGTGCCTCCCCTGTTTATAGACTGTGTTGGTCTGCTATTGGGGGTTTGGGAGGCAGGGTTCAAAGCCTCTTTAATGTTTATTGTTTTCATTGGCTGCTGTTTTGAGTAGTAAAGAATTGAGAAGCATAATCGGAGCCTACGGTCCTGACATAGAATCTTTATTAGTGCATGTGTTTTTATTAATGTATGAGTGAGCACGCAGTCAAATTGACGTTTGTATTGTTTCTTAACAATTTCGCTATTATTTTTGTCCCAGAAGTTATTAACACCATTCTCTGCATGTTTGGCATTTAGATGCAATCAACACAAGTAATGAGCTTGAAGGATTACAAGGGCAGCATGTCTCGAAAGTTCAGTTCACACGTGCCTGTTTGTGTTTTTGCACACAGACCTTACAACTTGTTCATCAACTAATTTGGGCGTATTATTAATTTCTTGACATTGAGTATCAGTGGGTCAACCTCCAGTATATAGGTTTGCACTATGTATGAACCATATTTGTAATGGTGCACGCATCACTGGATATCACTATGAATGTGGCATGTTTTTCTTTTCTTGTTCGTTCTGCTATTGTAAAATAGTATTGAACATCGTTAATTGCCTGATTTACATGTATGTGTCATTTTTTAGCATTCCCCTGATGAAGGGTTTCACCCGAAATGCATTGGGACTCAGAACCAGTGCTTAATTTGTAAATAAAAACGTGCCGGTGCTCAAAGCCCTCCTCTTAAGCATGCGGCTGCTGCAACTAAATGTGGGAATATGGAATATTGAAGCAGCGTAATCCTGAAGCCCTCTCGGGCCTCTTTACTCCATTTAAAACCACCCACTGCCCCTTCAGCCCACTTTTGCAACTTTCTGCTGTCTCTCACTGAGACAATTTTTCATTTTTCTCTTCCTCCGTCTTTCCCATATGTGTTTTTTGCTGGCAGTAAATGGTTGAGGCAAAAGGATAAGTGCTGGCCCTCAAAAATAAGTGCCGGTGGTCCACACCGAAAACAGCAAGGGCAAATTAAGCACTGTTTAGAGCATAAAGTCTCCAAAATTGTTTTCTTCAGATGAAGAAGGAGTGTTGAATGGATTTCACAATTGCCATTTTGAATAAAGCATTGAAGGAATGAAGAGTGCTGTTGAATTTTTTTTGTATTAGATTACTTTGGATTGAGCCAACTTGGCCTGCAGAGTGCGCGTTGGGACTAAAGCACGTGTAGTTGGCCTTAGTTTTTGCTTTGAATTATATCTGGGATTTTGGCAGATTCCCATCCAACGCAGCACCTACAATTGTTTATTTAGCTGAAGTCATATCATTTTTGTCTTAATTTTGTGTGCACAATCATATTGTGTTTTCTCAAGCGGGTGCACTTGCCAGGTCAAAATGGCAGTTTAAAACTGCTCACGCAGACACTGCAGTGACAGGTCTCAGACATGTGTACATGGCTACTCATGTGGTTGGCACAATCAATGCTGCAGGCCTACTAGTAGTAGCATTTGATTTACAGGCTCCTATCGCACATGGTTCACTATACTAGGGACTTACTAGTAAATCATATATGACAATCATGGGTAAACCAGTCACAAATACCATTCAGACCGAGAGTACGAGCACTTGCACTTTAGCACTAGTCAGCAGTTGTAAAGTGCCCAGAGTCCTAAAAGTCAGCAAAAACGAAATTCAGCAGAGGATCAAAAACAAGAGGTCAGAAGCTAAAAGACAGGGGAAACCATGCCAAAGGGCTGAAAGGTCTAACACTTCTCAACATGCAACCCCTACTATCCCGACTTAAGACAGTCCATGATCGCTGGATGAAACTGCCTATGACTGTCCTCTACTCCTCCGCATTGTCGGCGGTTGTCCTCTTTTTGTTTTTGTTTCTACTTCTCTTGCAGGATGGACACGAAGGGTCCCTTAGTCCTACCTCTCTTTCTTCTATCCACTGATGAAGGGCCGGCCGGGGCACCACCGGATCTCCATACTGATTGGCCTCAGCATCCTTCTTCTCCCGGAGACCGCGTACTCTTCCTGCTTTCCGGGAACGCAGCCCCCGACGAAGTCCTGCAACACACTAATGACAGTGTTACTGTGAGTTAAGTGGTTTGATTGAAATGCTTCCTTGTAACTCCTTTTTATTGTTTTAAGTTCGCTTTTCCTTTGTACTTGCTGCATGCTCCTCTGCCAATTTCGATTCCAGTATATATTGAAATCTATGTCGGTACCTTCAGTTCCTCCATAATGTTGCAGTTCCGGTTTTGACTTTCATGTCAGTTTCCTTGCTGACTGCATGCCTATTTTTGAATTTTCTATAGCCTTGTGAGTGTCAATGTTCGGCACCACAAGCTGACTTGTGACTATGGAACATGAATTTTAAATCCATACCACTATTCCTTTTGCACTCTTCCAATATACAATGGATGTCTCATTTACCATTAGACCTTTGGTGATTATACTTAATAGTACAGAATATTGCTCCTTTGTTTCGATAATTGAATGACTTACTCTCTGCAATATGTCGTTGTAGAAATATCGAGTGACTATAGGCATGTGTTTCCCATAGAGCCCTGCCCTTAATTAAGGATGTTAAGCACTATTTTTGATGTTTGTTTCCACCGAGCACATTTCACTATAGCATTGAACACCACGTCATACTAACATCATCACACTAAGTCCCTCATTACAACCCTGGCGGTCAGTGATAAAGCGGCGGTAATGCTGCCAACAGGCCGGCGGTAAAAAAAATGGGATCACGACCACAGCGGAAACCTCCAACATAGACAGCCACTTTAACACTCTGACCGCCACGGTGGTAGCAACAAACACGGCGGCACTCATCGCCAACAGACAGGCGGAACACAATGTACTGCCCACCCTATTACAACCCGCCAATCCGCCAGCTTTTCCGGGGCGGTACCAACGACATCAAAAGCACGGCGGAAACAGTCTTTGGAAGGGAAACCACTCACCTCTCGACAATCAAAGAAGAACCATGGAGCCCGAGCTGCAGGTCCTGCCGATGCTGGTCTACCTCCTCATACACGAGGAATATCAGAGGCGGCGGCGGCGACGACCACGGTGAGTACTGCACCTAGCACACAGGGGAGGGGTGGAGGAAAAAGAGAGTGACACACACGCAACATGCAACACCCCCACCCCCACCCTCACCCACAACACCGTACACACAAACACATGCAACAACAGTACATTTACACCCCGTTGCCCCCTGGAAGAACGCAAGGACAAAAGGAATTGAGTCAAATCAGTGATATTTGAAATATGCAGTAATACTTAACGAATATAAAAACAGTACATACAAATATTTACAATATGTACAGAAGACCGTACACTGTCCTTTGCAAATGTCTGTGGCCCACTGGGCCAAAAATCACGGGCCAAGCCCACACTTGACCCCTGCCTCAATACGGAGAGAACACTGCAGGAGCATCTGGTCGTAAACACACAGGCACCTCAGGGGAATGGGGAAGGGGGGGCACCTCAGCCGGAAGATGGTACAACGCCACTGCTCCTCGAGGGGGCTCCATGCCCAATGCTAGGTCCTGGGGAGTGCAAGGCCACAGTCTCTCTAGTGGGTGGGTTGCCCACTGCTTGCTCCTGGGAAGTGCAAGGCCACAGTCTCTCTACTGGGTGGCTTCTCCACTGGTTCTGGAGGGGCCTTGTGCCCAGTGTGCTTCATCCTGCTAAGGATTGGGTGAGTGAATGCATTTCTCCCCTGGTTCTGGAGGGGGCTTTGCGCCCAGTGTCCTTCATCCTGCCAAGGATTGGGTGAGTGGATGCATTTCTCCTCTGGGTCTGGAGGGGGCATTGTGCCCAGTGTGCTTCATCCTGCCAAGGATAGGGTGAGCGGATGCATTTCTTCTTTGGTTCTGGAGGGGGCATTGTGCCCAGTGTGCTTCATCCTGCCAAGGATTGGGTGAGTGAATGCATTTCTCCCCTGGTTCTGGAGGGGGCTTTGCGCCCAGTGTCCTTCATCCTGCCAAGGATTGGGTGAGTGGATGCATTTCTCCTCTGGGTCTGGAGGGGGCATTGTGCCCAGTGTGCTTCATACTGCCAAGGATAGGGTGAGCGGATGCATTTCTCCTTTGGTTCTGGAGGGGGCATTGTGCCCAGTGTGCTTCATCCTGCCAAGGATTGGGTGAGTGGATGCCTTTCTCCACTGGTTCTGGAGGGGGCATTGTGCCCAGTGTGCTTCATCCTGCCAAGGATAGGGTGAGTGGATGCATTTCTCCACTGGTTCTGGAGGGGGCTTTGTGCCCAGTGTGCTTCATCCTGCCAAGGATTGGGTGAGTGGATGCCTTTCTCCTCTGGTTCTGGAGGGGGCATTGTGCTCAGTGTGCTTCATTCTGCCAAGGATTGGATGAGTGGATGCATTTCTACACTGGTTCTGGAGGGGGCTTTGTGGCCAGTGACACAGCACTTGGGGTGTGGCAGTTCACATTCCCCCACCTGGTTGTCTGAGGCACGAGATTTGCAGGGAACAGGTAGCATGATACTCCATGGAGGCAGGGCCAAACTCCATCCTGCGGCGACTAAGGCTGCAAAATAGTGGTAGTGCCGGTGCTGGTGGGGGATCTTCCAGTGGTGGTGGGAGGCTCCAGGCCGTCTCCTGCAGCCTTGGATGGCTGGCCACTGGGGATGCTTCTGCTGAAAATGGTGTGGCAGCAGCGAGGCAGGTGGCGGTGCAGGTGGCGGTGCTTGCGGCGGTGCCTGCAGTAGGGATGCTGGTGGTGCTGGCCGTGGTGCAGGTGCTGGTAGTGGTGGAGGGAGGCACCAGCCTGTCTCCTGCAGCCTCGGACGGCTGCCCACTGGGGATGCTGCTGCTGACAGTTGTTGTGGCAGCGGTGGGGCAGGTGGAGGTGCAGGTGGCGGTGCTTGCAACGGTGCTTGTGACAGTGCTTGCCGTGGTACAGGTGGCGGGGCTGTCGGTTCTGATGGTGGGCACCAGGCCCTCACCTGGAGCCTCCGAGGCCTGAAGTGCCTTGCCTTGGCTTTTCTGCCCCTTCCTCACCTTGGCAGATGCTGCTGGGACCTTGGCACTGGCAGCTGGAGTTTTGGAGGAAGCCTTGCTGGGTCGATTGTGATCCTTGGCCGTGCTGTATGCTGGCCCCTTCTTCACCTTGGCAGGTGGCAAATGGGTTGGTCCTTTGCAGGGGTCGGTGGCATACTGGCTGGCTTGACAGGCGCCCCCTTTGATCCTCTGGGAGTTGCAGGTTCCACAGCGTCCGCCGACTTGGTGGCTGAGGTGCTGGCTGGGATCTGGACCCTCTGGCCCGAGGGGAAGGACGGGGGGCGGCATAGGGAAGAGATCAATGTTTGACAGGAACAGTTTTTTAGACACACTGGGACGGGAAGATGGAGAGGGTTTGGGAGTGGAGGAAGAGGGAGTGGTTGTAGGAGGTGTCTGTCTGCTGAGTTTGGGTGAAGGTGCATGGGCTGGATGCTGTTGTGAGGTGGATGGCTGTTGGGTGGGTGGGTGCTTTTGTTTGTGTACTTTGGGAGGAGGGGTCACAAACACACTGGGAGAGGACACAGGGGATGTGGTCATGGTTGTGGGGGTGGTGACTGCTCGTGAGGGCTGTGTTGTGATGGGCGTGCTGGTGATGGATGTAGTGGATGAAGATGTAGTGCATGCAGGTGTGAGTGTAGACGCTACAGGGAGGGAGGTGGACGATGAGGAGGAGGGGGACACAGTGGAGGCAGTGGATGTTGGTGTGTTTGCATGGGCATGGTGCTTGTGTGAGTGCCTGTGAGATGAAGTGTGAAGATGCTGGCGTTCGGCATTGTACCCCATGGGCTGGTGACTGTCTCAGTAAATGGTTGGAGATCTTCACAAGATGGAAGGCACACAAAGTCCAGTCTTTGACCTCTTACTCTGGCAGAAGTAACAACTGCAGGATAGCTCCACAAAGCACAGGCATGGCAGCTCTTCAGCTCTTCTCCAGGCAGAGGTTCTTCTTGGTTTCCAGAAGTGTTCTCTAGTCTGTGGTTTTGGGTTCCCTTCTTATACCCAATTTCTCCTTTGAAGTAGGCGTACTTCAAAGCAAAGTCTCTCTTGTTTGTGAAATCCTGCCTTGCCAAGGCCCCAGGCACTCACCAGGGGGTTGGAGACTGCATTGTGTGAGGGCAGGCACAGCCCTTTCAGGTGTGAGTGACCACTCCTCCTCTCCCTCCTAGCATTGATGGCTCATCAGGAAATGCAGACTACACCCCAGCTCCCTTTGTGTCACTGTCTAGTGTGAGGTGCAACCAGCCCAACTGTCAAACTGACCCAGACAGGGAATCCACAAACAGGCAGAGTCACAGAAATTGTATAAGCAAGAAAATGCTCACTTTCTAAAAGTGGCATTTTCAAACACACAATCTTAAAATCAACTTTACTAAAAGATGTATTTCAAATTTGTGAGCTCAGAGACCCCAAACTCCACATGTCCATCCGCTCCCAAAGGGAATCTACACTTTAATAAGATTTAAAGGTAGCCCCCATGTTGACCTATAAGAGGGACAGGCCTTGCAACAGTGAAAAACGAATTTAGCAATTTTTCACTGTCAGGATATATAAAACACATTACTATGGGCCTGATTCTAACTTTGGAGGACGGTGTTAAACCGTCCCAAAAGTGGCGGATATACCACCTACCGTATTACGAGTCCATTATATCCTATGGAACTCGTAATACGGTAGGTGGTATATCCGCCACTTTTGGGACGGTTTAACACCGTCCTCCAAAGTTAGAATCAGGCCCTATATGTCCTACCTTAACCATACACTGCACCCTGCCCTTGGGGCTACCTAGGGCCTACCTTAGGGGTGCCTTACATGTAAGAAAAGGGAAGGTTTAGGCCTGGCAAGTGGGTACACTTGCCATGTCGAATTTACAGTTAAAACTGCACACACAGACACTGCAGTGGCAGGTCCGAGGCATGATTACAGAGCTACTTATGTGAGTGGCACAACCAGTGCTGCGGGCCCACTAGTAGCATTTGATTTACAGGCCCTAGCACCTCTAGTGCACGTTACTAGGGACTTACTAGTAAATCAAATATGCCAATCATGGATAAACCAATTACATACAATTTACACAGAGAGCATATGCGCTTTAGCACTGGTTAGCAGTGGTAAAGTGCTCAGAGTTCAAAAGCCAACAGCAACAGGTCAGACAAAATAGGAGGCAGGAGACAAAAAGAATGGGGATGACCCTGCATAAACTCAAAAGTCTAACACAACCTGACACCTTGTTGAACGCAATGCCTTCTGTACGATATTGAAAATGTCAGAAATTGCATCCCCAGAGTATAGTGCCACATCTTCTGCATTTGCAATAATATGACCTCTACTTCCATTAATCTATAAAAGTGAGAGTACTTAGTTATTCAAAAGCCTGGATAAGTAAGGTTTGAGATACATAATAAATAATAGAGGTTACATTTGACATCCCTGACATGTACTCCGGCCAAGAGGGACATTTTAGAGATTTAGGGGGACCTGGGCCAGACATACTTTGGGGAGGCCTGTTCGGAGAAGCTTTGGATTTATAATCCTGTTTCAGTTTTTTCGTGTCCTCTTTGTCCAAGTCACTGCACAGGCAGACTAGTGCAAATTCTAAATGTGTTTCCATTTAGTATTTGTGGATAGGGTGTTTTTAATATTGTAACACAACAGCAGGTCTACTGCTGTTCCTCGTATGCAAGGTCCTATTTTGAACTAAAATGAACTATTTATAGATGTTGCGCAGCTTTGAAAACATAAACACAAAATTTCTCTGCAAAATGTCTGTACTAGACTACCACACCTTACCTGTATTAAAAATAAAGAAAATGGTAATTAATATAATCTATGTTTTGTTAGCGCGTCTGATCTTATTTGGTTAATTTACATTAATTTATAAGGGGACGCGTTTATAGGTCGATAGACCTTTTGACTGCGCTTAGAGTAGTTCCCACCATGAGACTCCTTACCAATACAAATCAATAGCAATGACAATCAATAGCATTAATAATCATAGGAGTCAGTAATATCCACACACCATGACATTTCAATCATGAATAACCCCTTTATGTGAAAGTTAGGATAATTATTTCCCTATATTAACAATGCTAATATCACATACCTTAGTCTCAAAATCAAATGATAAGCATACAGAAACAATACTGGCTGCCCATATCTTCTAAGGAATCGCAGTTTAATCAAGGCTTGGACCACTACACATCCTAAGGTTACAGTACAGCAAGAATAACTGCGCAAGAGAAATGGCATACATTTAGATTCAGTAAAGAAAAGACATCAACTGTTATCACAGGTAGCAAGCATCTTGCTACCTGTGATAACCTGGATATCCTAACTAACCGTCAGATTAGAATAGCATGTTTGGACTTCATGCAAAAAAATTTAATCAACATAACTTTGTAAAACATCTAACTACGGCTCTGTAAAAATTAGTGGTTGGTACCTTTGCGGACAAAAGCAAATATACATAACAATCAGTAACATCGTCTTACACCTTGCCTCAGTATGGGTCAGCAAACTGTGACAGTCTTCGTCAATTGGACATCTGTTCGTTCAGCAAAGCATCGGAATTCAGCATTAAAGTTCAGGAAAAGCAAAGTCTCTTCATGCAGTTTGGAAAAGAGTTTATCTAAACATTCAAGAAGAATGCGGAGAATGGCCTCTCTGGGCAGTTCGAAAAAATAAGGCTAATGGCAGATCTCCTCTTGGTGCAGTCTGGCTTAGCTAGATTCCCTAAAACTACTTCCCACGTTGCTACTGGTCAAAGAATCTTATGTTTATGTTTAGTCCAATAAAAGTAGAACCCCAAATCTAAGAATTTACTAAATCTTTGTTCCCATGTCGATGATTGGCTCCTCTTCTCCTGTTCCTGTCGTTGGGCTCATCAGGTAACACATTTGTATCTGCTTATACTCCAGTCAGTGCATTCATTGTCTGCTCCTGGGAAGGTCATCTTTACACACACTAAATTATACAATGTATCCCTAGCTAGTACAACATATTCTAGCAAGCAGTTCTCATGAGAAAGAATTCTAGTTTCTAACATTCAGTCCAAGCAATGGAAAAGCACAATTTAATTCTCCTAAGCAGCCATTTTATAATCTCCTTAAGCAATGCAGCTTGACATGAGGCCGTGCAACTAGGCCCAAGACCTCGCTAAATTGAGGCCTATGATTAATAAAGCAAATACATAATACATGACCATTAATATGGCATACTACTACATTAATCCAAACATAAGCTCAACAATTCACATTAGTAAGCTGTTAATAAGTTCACTTTGTGATTATTGGTGATCACTCAAGTATGCACATTTTCAAATGTGTGTATTATTTCTCTACGTTAACTCATTTTCTATGCAGATTCAACACTCAGAATATATGAATATTCTTTAGTAAAAATTCAGCTTTAACAGTTTAAACAAGCATTTACAATGCTAAGGGTCTCGCGTTTGCTCGAGTTCCAGCTATTCCCATTTTAAACTCCTAACCGGACTTTTCTTGCCACATAAACTGAAAAGTAAAACAGATTTAAATAAGAGAGCCCATGACCCTAATGAAGCGTGATGGAGACACATAAAAGGAAACAGATGTTCGCTCGCAGTGAAACCTATCGATAAAGGTACAATTATCCATGTAACTGCCAAAAGTGCATTTAGACATGTAACAGGGTCCACTTCTTGCAAAGCGCATGACTACTGCCCAGCGTAATCGCGCTGCCTGCAAAATAAAGAGAAAAAGTAGTCCAGAAACCATACGGAAAACATAGAGCCTCGTATGTTTTCAGTAGTTGGTCGGTGCGCTCCAGGAGGACTAGACACCGGATGAGGCATGGCGTATGCATGCCTTTCACAATGAAATGAGGTGAATTATAAAAGGCAAGCCCACGAACCAACCAAACTGATGGGCATGACATGGGCGTGGTTACAAGCCCATAGAGAGATAACAACATGGACAGAGCGCTTTGCACGCTCGACCCAAAAAATCATCCAAGGTCATCATGGAAGGACTATGTGGAAAATAGGGCTGGATCTCTCAGTGGGACCTCTGAAAGCCTGAGGCCTTGGGCCAGAGCCCACTTTGCCCAGTATTCTATTTAATTTTGTAGGCCAGAATATTGCCCATGGATTCTCCATAATCATAGTCACCCCCTTTCTCATGATGTGAAATACAGCTGCTTCGTCCATCAAACAACTCCCAATTTTACTCCGGCATTACATGATACAAAAAACACAATCCCGTTCTTGTAAATCTGTGGCTAAAATTATTTCTGCATTTTCAGTCTCGAGTTTCATTAAGTCAGAATGGGAATCAATCCTCTTAATTACACTGTTTCCTATTTGTATCAGCAACATAATTAATTGTGAACCTTCTTGTATATGTCTTAAGAGTGTCTTATACTATTGCCGTGCCAATAGTATTCCTTACAAACTCTTGTCTCTATGGGGTTTTCAACAAAATATTTGTATATTCCCCTTCTAAAGAATAGCTCGATCTAGGGTCCATCAGAATGCCTCTCCCTTTCACTGACAGTGTTTTTAAGTGAAGACAAGGGAACTATGATCGGAAATCTCAATCTCTTTGTTGTAGACAATATTTAGGCGTGCCAGGAAAAATCTCTCCAAGACTAGCGAATGTGAACATGTGTACAGTAAGCAAAGCCAGATGTTTCTTTTTTAAGAAATCGCCAAACATCAGTGAGGCTGTGGACCCTCATCAATGCTTGCATTGCAGGCGTACTTCCAGCAAGTGCTGGCACATTTTACAGAAACTGTTCATAAAGTACACCTGCATTAAATCTGCTCAGCCTGCTAAGTGTTTGCATCCTAAACACTGACACTGAGCATTGGAGCAAAAAAGAAAACAAAAGCAAACTCTCACTTTGGACAAGAAATGCAATCGGAAGTTGACAGTCTCAAATGTAGTCACATAGCACACTTGAGAAGGATGAAGACAGCGTTTAAAATGGGGATCTCAATACATTATTAATGGCTAGCATGGTTTCAATGTAATGGAGAGTCTTTTGTTAACGTACCAACATATTATATTGCTGTTTTTTTCAACTGAAAGCAATAAAAATTTAATGTTTCTTCTGTGTCAGTGGAGTTTGTTCACACTGGAAAATAGTATCAACAAACATATTACTGAATGCCCAAGCCTAACCTTCAATGAAGCTTTTACATTGTGTTTATTACAAATTCAGTAATGCAGAGAATTACACATCACCACAACCTGGCTCCCTTCCTTCCAAATATGGCCAAAGCATCATGTGTCAATATGCACAAGACAAAGTAACAGACTTTAACTCAGTGAGTCAAAGAAACGCAACTTAAGCTCATTCAATAACTCTCTTTCCCTAGGGGCACACACCATGGACGCATCTTGTTTGACCAGAAAAATACTAAGAGGGTCATTTAGAGGCAGAATAACATAATTTCTGCAAAAGTGGCAGATTTCCATCTCCCTTCCCCTAGTGCAATGAAGCTATTCTGTTTAGGGCAAACATAGGGGAGCTCATCCTGTAGCAGGTCCACGTCTGCTATCATTTTACCCGTCTTGTGGTAGACATATCACCTGAACATGGTGGTCTTACAATCAAAGAGGTGGGAGATATGTCTCCCTATTTAGAGTTTGGAGAAACTTCTATCACACCAGGGGTGGCAGAATCGATCAAGCCAAGCTGCCTTGGGCCTCAGCCTCACTGCACCACCACTGCAGAGCATGACACCTTTGAAATAGGACTGGGACGCCACGTCCTCTGGATGTTAGATCTCGTAGCTGATGTGGATGAGGCTGAGAGGTAAGGAAACACAACACACCGGCAATCCAACAAACAGACATGCTAGGCACGAGGATTGTCATATAAACCTTTGCAAATTTAAGATTCAGTTGTATAGCACAAACAGTATTACAAATGCTGACTAAGCACGTCAGAAACACAGCGCACAAACATCTTTATTGTGTAGTCTGTAATAATGGTAAATAACATATACGAAATACGCTGCACAAGAGTAAGACATGCATTGCCCCTTACAAATTGATAACACCATAGTTACAGGAATGTGAAAATTATTGTGTAAGTTACAATGTTCCCAAAAACACTGGGAAATGCTTACCGGACCTGCGCACTGATGAATGGGAGTGGCTTATCAAAGTTCACAAAATCAGCCACAACTAAGTCATAATGTTGGTGTATATATATATATTATGTGTATTTTAAAAAAAGCATGAGAAGGTTTCTAAACAAATCTATCTTAAGGGAAATCTCCATCTCGTCACGATGCCCCAATTTACTATGGTTAGGCTTAAACTCCTAAAGGTAGAGACAACCTATTCGGAGAGAAGGAGACCTTGCAGATGTCTCTCGCTCCACCCAAAAGGTTAGACTTGAGTGGAGAGGAGTGTCTAGGAGTAAGATCTGAGAATCTCTCATTCACAGGTGATATGTATCTCCCACACCCTTAAAAGTGGTACACACACAATGATTGGTATAACGCAACATAATTTTTATTATGTACTATTTGTCTACGAATCATCTACGTTGGAATGCGTACTAGTATCATAAACAGCCCAGCAAAACGTAAGAAATTTATGTCAAAAGCCAAATATACCCCGATCATATTTCTTCAAACATCCCATTCCTACCAGCTTCACCTAAGTTGATTGTAACCGGCCCACTAACAGCATGATTGAGTGAGTTTTCAATTATGAACAAAGTTACTACAATGCAAAGTCATGCAATACTGCCGCATACATTATGATACTTCAGGCTCGAAGTTGGAGTTCCATAGTTCTGTATCCCCTTCAGCCACTGGTCCATGTGTCTATATCCACCCCTGTACCACTACCTCACATGTCATTTCTAGCTATGCCATTCAATGGAGCAAGGACTCATGCCCGCCTCCTGTATTAATGTACATAATATAGGAACAATACTTTTTGTTTAAAAACTGTATGCAGAATCTTACTGTTATGTTCCCTCCTACCTCCTAGTAACATAAAACACACCCCTCATAGAAATCTATTCAGCTGCTGCATTTACAACTTATCCACCGGCTATTGGGAATTTATTCTCTTTCTGGTTCTTGTTAGCATGATTTTGAAAAAACATGGCAATCCAAGCACACACTTGTCAGCTATAAAAACAAGCCGTCAACTTGGCCCGCTTTCTGCTTTCTAAGCTATTTACTTTTATCTCGCATGCACAGCGTCGAAATGCAAAAGGAGCAGAGTGGGTGTCATGAAGGTGGTGTGTCATCAGAAGGCCTAAGCCTCGGTGTCCCCTTTCCTTGCGTATTGTGATGAAAAAGTGGAATGTGACATGAAACCATGTATTTTATGGGCAGCACACGAGAAATTGTTTGGAAAAATATTCTAGAATTGTCACTTGGGGTGACTGAGCTGGTCCAGAGCAGCCATAATGAAATGGAATAAATCAGTGAGAACAATTCACATATGGCTGGTTTGCTTTCGTGTGTAGTCAATGATAATTCAGTAATTGTTGGAAATAGCCTTCTCTGCAGGGTCACCCTCAAATATTTTGCCTTTTACCTTCTACTTTTTTGCTGAATTTGTTTTTTTTGGCCTTAAGACTCTGTGCACTTTACCACTGCTAACCAGTGCTAAGTGCTTGTGCTCACTCCCCACCCCTTATTGTTAGCTACCCAATCGGTATGTTTAATTCACTTATATGTCCCTAGTGAAGTGTCCAGGGCCTGTAAATTAAATGCTACTAGTGGGACTGCAGCCCTCATTGTGCCACCTCCTTAACCATGTCTAAGGCCTGCAAGTATTTAAAAATTAAGACATGCACTTTGAAGTTTTACATGTTGTGGTTTACCTTATTACATTTTATAAGTGTAACTTCCAATTATGAAGAAATTGACTTTTCAAGTTTGGTGTCTCTGGAATCCTAATTCAAATTCCTAATGTATGATGAAGTCAGATTTTAAATTAGAATTCTGAAAATATCACTTTATAAAGTTGGCATTTTCTTACTTTAGCCATTTGGTGCCTGCTGCCTGTCTCTGATCGTTTGGTTGGGTGAGGGGGTTGACAGTTGGGGTTTGTGTATTCCCTCTAGACAGCCACACAAAAAAGGAGCTTAGGTGTGACCTGATCGGCCTCAATGGGCACTGCTTCACTTACAACTGAATAGGCTGTGTCCTGTCCCCACACAAAGGGCTGCATAACCCCCTGTAGTGAGTCTGGAGCCAGAGCAGGAAGGGCAGGAAGGGCAGGGACTCTGTGTGCTTCAAAGGCATCTCTTTGAAGTCTCCCCCCCTTCAAAGGCACAAGCGGGCCTCTGACACCATGAATCTAATACATTCTGGACCTGTGGATACTCTGACAGGAAGGACTGATGTGCTGCTGCAAGGACTGCCTCTCTGCTGGACTGTTGCTTTGGAAGAATTGCTTTCTTGTTGTGCTTGCTGCCTCCCGCGTCCCTCCTTTTCTAGGTGAGAAGAACTGGACCCACATCACTTGAACCCAGAACCAGAGTAACTCCAAGGGCTTGTTGGCTTGTATCCTGTCTGAAGTCTCAAGGACACAGAGGACTTCCAACTCATAACCTACAGCAACTGGACTCTACCAACTGTGAGTCTTGCCCTGCCAAATGGTGCCAATCAAGTCCTGGAAGTGGATATAAAGTGCTGCTCCAGCCAAGCATCAATGCCATTGCACCACTCTGAACCGGCGCAGCCCCAACTATACCAATGCATCGCACCGCTGCTGCAAGGATAAAGTGCAATGCATCACCACCTGTGCAGCACATCTCCTCCATTTCCGACGCATCTCCAACTTTGCGCGGCTCTGTGCCGATGCATCGTCTCCATCCCAAGGATTGACCACGACACATCGCCTCCTCTGCTCCTCACATCAACCTTGACGTCGACACAATCATTGTACTTTTTCAGCAGGCCAAGGCTGGTACGTGTATCCAATCTGAAACATCATCACAGTTGGCTTGAACTTTCAGATTTGAAAAGGAAAGCCCTCAGGTTCTACTTATTGTATTTTTGCTGTTTTGGTCTTGTTTTGTTCATTAAATTACGCTCTATTTTTCTAACCAGGCGTGGTAACCTTTTGTCTGGCACTTTCACTACTTTACTGTTACTGTTTGAAGTGTTGCAAAAATACTTAACACATTGGCTCAGGTTGTGCTTGACTGCTCTGTGCCAATCTACCAGAGGGTGAGCACAGGTTAATTTAGGGTGTGTTGGTGACTCACCCCCAACAGAATTGTGATTTCTGCTTGACAGAGCACATACCTCTGCCTACTAGAAACCCAATATCTAACAGTGATCATACATTAAGAGCAGGCTTATTATGTCAGGTGTGACAGTAGCGAAAAAAGGAGAAAATAACTGTTAGCTAATCACTTGTGTTGGTTACAAAACCACAATCAACTCTTGCTAAGTTGTTGAAATGTACATATATTCAAAGTGGCTGTATTCTAAGAATGTGCAACCTTTTTGGATTTTCCATTACTAGGTAGCACGTTGTTTAGATAGAATACTATAACATTGATTTTCATTCAGTCACAGCTCAAAGTTGTGAGTAATCTCTACACCTTTGTTTTATATGGTGGAAATGCTGCCTACAAGAAGTGGTCAAAAGGCTCGAAAATGGATTTCCTAGACATGAGAACTGCTATAAATGATTATATAGTAAGGGTTTTCAGCAGCAATCGTATAATATAGGTTTTGTGTAATATATGTTTCTTGGTCTGGTTCCAAAAGTTTCAGCTGATCACATACAACATTTGTAAGAACCCTATTGATATAAGAGAGGGTGGTGTACAATTGGCTCACGGTACTGAGGGCCTTATTTAAATAGTAGTGGTCAGCTCGTCTGTCCTCCACGACCGAGGTTTCAATCGGTCCATGGGGGTGGCAGAGCATCTCCTGGCTGAATTATTTACTTGTGGGAGAACCCATGTCAGCCTTGATGGAGGTATCCCTATCTGCCCAGCATTTTTCCGCTGACAGCGCACATTTGTCTGCTGTCGGATGTTACTCTGTTGGTGTTGGAGTGGCAGTACACTGCCCGTCAATTTTATATATCTTCATCACGTTGATGTCCTTGCAATGGTGTACTGACGGAGTAACTCCATTGCAGAGCTGTTTTGGCTAAGCATATCCGTGCATCTTAAAGATGGGCGCGTATATCACATTGCTGAGGATAGGCTAAATAATCACACATGCATAGCACACTACAAACCACACCCCATTGCATACCATGATCATTTGCCTTTCCCACATGCAAGCAGCAAGGACTAGGGGGTTTCTTTGTTTGTTGTCTTTTACATTTTCTGTGATTTTCATTCCATTATTCCCTACTTTCTTTTTAATTTGTATATATAAATTTGTTTTACCATACACCAAGTCTGGGAGAGGAAACCCTAAATTCCGAGACACAGAATTAACAGTCATGGTGGATGAAATTATTAGGGCAGAGCCACAGCTGTTTGGAGCACTTGTCCAAAGTACCACTATCACCCAGAAAAGTCATGTGGGAGAGAATGTTCTCAAGAGTGAATGCAGCATCTAACAACAGGCTCTCAGAGGAGGAAATAAGGAAGCGCTGGAATGATCTGTGGGGCAAGATAAGATCTCTGGCCTGTAAAGCCCACCTTGAGGCCCAGAAGACTGGTCTCTCCCAGGTCCATGAAACTCTTGCCCTGGGAGGAGAAGGTGTATCATATCCTACAACTGAAGGCTTTGCAGGAACCCCTGGTAGTTTGGAGACTGGTAAGTAACGTTGTATGTCATGCAGCCAACATTTCTTTTTCTTTTTGTTGGCCTACTATATTTTAAAATGTCTCCTTCATATCAAGTACTTTTAAAAGTGTTGTTAGTGTAATGCACTGTTATTCACAATGTATAATGTGAAATTTCATATTCACCCTATTTCCTAATCTCCGAATCTAATCAGTACAACCATGTATATGTGTATATATATATATATATATATATATATATATATATATATATATATATATATATATATATATATATATGCAGAAATATATATATGTGTGTGTGTGTGTATATATATATATATATATATATATATATATATATATATATATACCCATAAATATATATAAAAATATCCGTGAGCAAGGCTACAGCGT
Source organism: Pleurodeles waltl (assembly GCF_031143425.1). NCBI lineage: Eukaryota > Metazoa > Chordata > Amphibia > Caudata > Salamandridae > Pleurodeles > Pleurodeles waltl. Next base: position 971,587,802 of record NC_090444.1, read on the forward strand.
CGGAGGAAAGATCTGATATTCCATTAAAGTACACAAATTGACTGCGCATTTGGAGGTGCCTGGGCTTTTCTTGAATATAAGGAGATATATATATATATATATATATATATATATATATACACATATATATACATATATATATTCCCATTGGGGTTTTAGACTCAACTACAGCCCAACCCGGAACTGCTAGTTGGAATTACACAAAATTTGGCAGAAATGTAGCTCTTGGCCCAGAAAGTGTGCTTTTTGTTATTTAGTGTATATCTGTTCAGTACTTTTTGAAATATAAATAGAAAACTAAATATAGATATCTAGAAGTGTGAAGGATTTGTGAATAATAATAAGCTTGTGCAGGAAAATGCAGAGTTCTGATTGGCTACTGACACTTCAACCAGGAAGTGTTGGCAGTCACCTTAAAAAGGTAACAAAAAAAATGAAAAGGTACAGAGTAGGGTCAACCTGACCCCTAAGCTCTAGAGCTAGGGTCTCAGAGGGACCCCTCAGGGCAAAAAGAAAATGTATAATCATTTTTTTGCCACAAATTTGCTGTGGATCCGTGAATTTGTGGAAAAAAAAAAAAAAAAAAAAAGTGCAGCCACCTGTGCATTTTTTTAAGAAGCCCCTGAGTGAGTCAGGTCCCGGGGTCATTTAAAAAAATAAAGGAGGGGGCACACGGACCCCACTCCTAGGGCAATTTGGTGCCCCAGATACCATCACTTCCCCGGGGCTTAATATGAATGTGGGGGAGGCTGCATCTCCCCTGTAGCCCTGGGGACTACTACTTCCCCTGGGCTTCAATCAAATGTAATTTAGAGGGCCACCTTGCCCCACCCCTCAGCCCCGCTGACCGCCACCTCCCAGTGCTCTAATAAAATGTAATATGAGGTGGCCGTCTGACCCACATGCTGCCCCGGGGGCCGCCACTTCCCCAGGGCTCTAATAAAATGTAATGCAGACCAGCTGCCCAGCTCCCCCGTGGCCCGAGGACCGCCACCTCCCCAGGGCTTCAACTAAATACAATGCAGGGGGCCTTGCACCATCTTGAAGCCCCAGAGAAGGCCACCTCCCCCGGGCTTGAACCAAATGTAATGCATAGGCCACCTCTCCCCCCCAGCCCATAAAACCACCACCTCCCCGGAGCTCTAGTAAAATGTAATCAGGGGCGGATGGCCGGCCCACCTGCTGACCTGGGGACTGCCACCTCCCCAGAGTTCCAATAAAATGTAATGCAGGGGGATGCCTGGCCCCCCGGGGACTGTCACCTCCCCAGGGCTCCAACCAAATGTAATGTGTGGTGCGCCCACCCCCCTACAGTCCCGGGACTGCCACTTTCCCAGGACATAGCTGTTTGCTCTGACTTGGGGGGAGCTCAGAAAGCTCCTGCCAAATCAGAGCAAACACTTCACTTTCTGCAAGTAAAAGCTGTCAAAAAGCTCTCACTTGCAGAAAGTGAAGCTTTCACCTGATTCCCTGCGCACAAATATGCGTGCAGGGAAACAGATGAAAACATTGCTCCCGCAAGCAGGGAGCCACTATTTAAAGCAGCTCCCTTCTTGTGGGAGCAATGCCAGCTCCTGCAGGACATGGGGAGCCAGCTAGGACCCCGGGGGCCTTGAGGGTCCCCCCGCGTTTTGTCACTCTTTCTCTCTCTTCCATCCCATAAAGGGATGGAAAAGAGAGAGAGAGATTGTCATTGCAATGGTCTCTCCATACAATGACTTCACAGAGTCGAACTAGCAAGATGTTTGGTACAAATGTTGTGGTTACATTTGGATGCAAAGCAAAACGTATTCACTTCTGGCCTACTAGTCAAGGCCCTGTGCTGCCATTCAGTAGGCTGAAGGTTCAACTCCTAGTATCTCTTGGCAGTGTGTTTGTTTTTTCACCAGTGTTTTGACTGTTCCTAGTGATGGAACATTCACGTTTCTTTCCTATCATATGCGTGGGTTGAACGTCATAGGTATGTCTGAAAACAGCAACCTAAAGAGTTGGTTTTGGTGTAATGGGTAATGTCACAGACCTTCCCACTGAAGGTTGAGGGTTCTACTCCAAAAGTTAAAGGTTCATATTGAAAGGTGATCCCACTCGTTTTAAATGACAAATACACTTTTCTTTTTAATTTGTCCTAATATATCTCATTCTAAGTATATCATTCATTAAAGCCTAAAAACCTTCTCTCTCTTTCTCTCTCCCTCTCTTTCTCTCTCTCTTCCACCCACCAGTTGGATTGAAGAGAGAGAGATTGTTATTGCAATGGTCTCTCCATACAATGACGTCAAAGAGTCAGACTAGCAAGATGTTTGGTACGAATGTTATAGTTACGTTTGGATGCTGAGCAAAACAGAGGCGCTACAGGCCAAATGATCAAGGCCTTGTGCTGTTACTCAGTAGCCTGAAGGTTTAAATCCTACTTTCGCTTGACAGAGTGTCTTTTTTCTTCTAGTGTTTTCACCGCTAAACATTCCTAGTGATGGAACATTGAACTTTTTTCCCACCTCAAAGTCTGTGGGTTGAATGTCATAGCTAAGTCTGGAAATGGCTGAGTGGTGACTCTCCTCTGGCCTAGGGGTTAAGGTCTCCAACATGCAGGTTAAGGGTTCTAGTTTAGGTGAGTCTGTGGTCTTTTCCTGCTTTAAAAAAAAAACTTTTAATATTTAAGTTACATACTGAAATGTGAGCTCCCTCTTTTTAATTAGCAAAAAAATGCTTCTTTTCAATTTGTCCAGAAAGATCTCATTCTAATTATATCATTCATCAAAGCCTTACTCACTTTCTCTCTCTCAATCTCTCACTTTCTCTCTCTATCTCTCTCTGTCTCTCTGTCTCTCTGTCTCTCTGTCTCTCTCTCTCTCTCTCTCTCTCTCTCTCTCTCTCTCTCCCTCTCTCTCTCTCTCTCTCTCTCCCCCTCTCTATCTCTCTCTGTCTCTCTCTCTCTCTCTCTCACTCTCTTTCTTAGGGTTCAATGGTTATAAGGGTTGGCCACAGGGACTGGGCGCAGGCCAGGCCCTGTGGCCAACCTCACTGCACATGGCTGAAGGCGGTGCGTGGTTGGATGGTTAGAGGGGGTTGGCCACAGGGCCTGGCTGCAGGCCAGACACTGCAGCTAACTGTTGTGCCAAATGACAGTGGCTGGGTTAACGTATAGTAATGACAATTATTTTACTTTTAAAAAAACATAGAAATTCATTGAAAAAACCAAAGGTGATAGGTACATTATAGTTAGAAAATAGAATTTAAAAAAACAGAAATTCCTCAAAAAAAACAAAGGCTACAGAAACGTTATAGTTAGGTTCTGAATTTACTCGTAAAAAAGCTTAGAAATTCACCAGTTATAGTTGTTTCATGTAACTATAACGCATGCCCAAAGCTAACTATAACTCGCACCCCACCATGCAGTTTTTTTGACTAATTTGTGGGGTAATTAGCAGTGCATACAAGGGCGTGAGTTATAGTTACCTTAGGGCACGAGTTATAGCTACTTGAGGTACCTCTAACTATAAGTGGTGAAATTCTATGGGTTTTTTTAACGTTTGAAATGTGAGCCAAACTGTAACATCCCTGTAACCTTTGTTTTTTTCAGTAAATTTCTATGTTTTAAAAACATTCTATTTCCTAACTATAACGTCCCAGTAACCTTTGTTTTTTTTCAGTGAATTTCTATGTTTTTTTAACGTATAGTAATTTTTATTACTATACGTTAATCCAACTACTGCCATGCATGGTCTTTGGCTATGCATGATGGAGGTTGACCAGAGGACCTGGACTCTGGCCAGGCCCTGACAGCAACCCCTATAAGCACCTTGCCTTGCACCTTGCACGGCCTACACCTGTGCTCAGTGGAGGTTGCCACCAAGACCTGGCCTGCAGCCAGACCCTGCAGCCAACCCCATGCTGTGCACAGGCCTTTGGGCGTGCACAGTGGGAATTGGCTGTGGCCTCTCTGGGTGTGAGAATAGGCTTGAGAGGGTGTATCTAGGGGTGTGAGTGGCTGTCAGACAGTCTGTCTGAGTTTGATAGTGTGTACATCAGTGTTGTAATGGGTGTGTCAGTGTGTGCACAGGTTTGTGAGTGGGTGCATGAGGGCGTCAGTGAGTCTGTGAGTGGGTGTGTGAGTGCCTGAGCAGGTCTGTGAGTGGGTGCATGAGTGTCTGAGTGGGTCTGTGAGTGGATGCGTAAGTGTGTGAGTGGGAGAAATTGATTGAAAGAGAGACAAAAAGAGAGAAAGAAAGTGAGAGGGAAAGAGATAGAGTTTTTTTGGTTTTGATGTCTGGTATACTTAGAAAGAGATAATTGTGTTCAATTTAAAATAAAAATGTGATTGTTATTTTAAAAAACTACAATAATTTGTTTTTTATTTAAAAAAAAAAGAGGGAAATCAGTCCAGTTGGACTCAAAACCCCAGTGCTCAGCGTGAAAGTATTACACAACCTTCACACTGAGCAATTAGCTTGTTGCTTTTCTTTAAGCAATTTATTTAGCCCTTTTTGGGTTATCTAGGACCGCAAGGGAGCCCTAAAGGGTTCCATTGCGTTCCCCGTATATTTATCTAATCAGTTATCATTATTTTTTTAATACTAAGCCCTTTACCAGCTATCTGGCACTGCAGGGATAGCCTCAAGACCTCCTCCGCAGTGCCATTGTTTCAGCAAGCATGGAGCTGCTTTGACAGCAGCTTGGTGCTTGCTGAAGCATTTCATCTCTGTCCACGAGTGCAGGGGAAAGAGATGAAAGCTTCAGTTTTTGATGGTGGGATCTGCTTACAGGTCTCGCTGTCAAAACCTTAAGTGTTTGCTGTGGCTTGGCTGCAGCTACAAAGCTGCAGCCAAGCCACAGCAAACAGCTATGTCCTGGGTGTGGGGACCCGGGGATATAGCAGAAGCTGGCCCCAGGGAGTGGTGGTCCCCAGAGCCATCTGTGGCTCCACAAGGTGGAGCCGCACAGGCCCCCTCCAACATTAAGATAGCCCAGGGGAAGTGGTGGTCTCTGGGGCTACTAGGGTTCCGAAACAGACCCCTTTACATTATAAAGTATGTGCCCCAGGGTGTGGTGGTCCCTGGGGCGGCAAAGGGACCCCCTTTTCTTTTTTTAAATATTTGCCCTGGGGGGTGATGTTCCCTGGAGCAGAGGGGGGGCCACAGGCCCCGCATATTATTTGTTAAGCACCCCGTGGAGGTGGTGGTCTCTGGGGCAGCGGGAGAGGGTCTGGTGGCAATGCATATTATAACGCAGCCCTGGGGAGGTGGCAGTCCTCAGGCCAGCAGGGGGGCACGCCGCCCTCATGCATACACATTATCGGGGAGGTGGCGGTCCCCGGGGCAGTGGTATGGGCCAGTAGCCCCCCCACATTTCTAAATAAATGCCCCCAGGACTTGGCCCACGCAGGGGCTTTACGATAACAAAGCGCAGGAGACTACGTGTCATTTTTGTTTTGATTGCACGGCAGATCTGCTGTGGCTGTGACTGTAAAAGAAAAAAAATGCTTTTTAGCCCTCGGGGGGGGGGGGGAGAGGGGTGTGGTCTCTTTGGGACCCCTCCACCAGGGTTAAGGGGTCAGGGTGTTCGTACCCTGGCCCCTTTCATATTTTGTTTTCTGGGACTTCTGCGTCGGGACTGCCACCTCCCCTGGGCTTTAATGAAAAGATATGCAGGGGCCACGTGGCCCCCCACAGCCCTGGGACAGCCACTTCCTTGAGGCCTTAACAAAAAGTGATGCGTTGGGCTTCGCAGCTCCAAGGACTGCCACCTCCCAGGGCCTTAATGAAATGTAATGTGGGGTGCGTGGGCCCCCTGCTGCCCCAGGGATCACCACCTTCCCAGAGCTATAATAAAAGTAAAAGGGGATACTTTTTGGAGACCCAAGGACCACCACCTACCTGGGGTTAGATTACATTGGAGGGGGCAGCGCGGTCCCCTTGAGGAGCAATTGATCGCACCGTGGACTGCCACCATCCCAGGGCCGGCTCCTGCTATGTCCTAGGGTGCCCACCCCTGGGACATAGCTGTTTGTTTTTGCTTGGTGGGAGCTTTAACAGCTCCCACCAAGCAAAATCAAACAAAGTCCGCTTTCTGACAGCAGGACCTGTCAAACAGCTTCTGCAGAAAGCAGAGTTTTCATCGTTTTCCCTGCACACAAATATGCGTGCAGGGAAACAGATGAAAACATTGCTCCCACAAACAGGGAGCTGCTATTTAAAGCAGATCCCTGCATCTGGGAGCAATGCCGACTTCCACTGGACGTAGGGAGCTAGCTAGGACCGTTGGGGCTGTCAGGCTCCCTCCGTGGTCCTGTCACCCTCTCTCACGCTCTTCCATCCCATAATAGAATGGAATGGAAGAGAAAGAGTGAGAGATAGTCATTGCAATGGTGTCTCCATGCAAAGACTTCACAGAATCAGACTAGCAAAATGTTTGGTACGAAAGTTATAGTTACGTTTGAATGCAAAGCAGAACATCATCACTTCTGGCCTAGTGGTCAATGTCTTGTGTTGTTACTCATTAGGCTGAAGGTTCAAATCCTAGTTTTGATTGGCAGTGTGTTTGTTTATTTACTACTGTTTTGATTGTTAAACCTTCGTAGTGATGGAACATTCAAATTTCTTTCCAATCACATGTGTGGTTTGACTGTCATAGATATGTCTGGAAGCAGCCCAGTAAGGCGTAACCCATAGCCTAAAAGTGAAGGTCACAGACCCTCACACTGAAAGTGGAGGGTTCTACTCTAGGTTTGCCTGGGGTTGTTTTCCTTATTTAATTTATCTTAAACTTCAAAGGTTTACGGTTCATGCTGAAAGGTGGGCCTAAAGAATTCTCTATCTCTTTCTCTCTCACTCTCATTCTCTCTCTCTTTCAATCATTTTCTCCCACTCACACATACACACAGACACACTCGGATCCTTACGCTTCCACTCACAGACCCACTCAAACCCTCATGCACCCACTCACACCAGCACTCAGACCCTCATGCACCCACTCACATACCCAATCAGACTCTCACACACCCACTCACAGACCCTCTGAAACCCTCAAGCACCCACTCACAGACCCACACAGACACTGACTCACCCACTCAAAGACCCACTAAGACACAGACACACCTACTCTCACACCCAGACAGTCACTGTCACAGCCACTCTCACACAGCCACTCTCACATCATGTCACATCTATTCTACACCCAGAGACACAGGCCGCTGCCAACTCCTGCTGTATTGGGTTAAGTGGTTAGGGGGGTTGGTCACTGCATCTGGCCTGTGGCCAGGCCCTGCAGCCAACCTCCACTGCGCACTGCCAAAGGCCATGCACAGGCCGGGTTTGGGTGATTATATCGGTTTGCCGCAGGGCCTGGCCTGCGGCCCTGAGGCCAATCACCACTGGGTATGGACTTCGGCCATGCGCAACACAGGGCTGGGTGATTATAGAGGTTGGATGCAGGGGCCTGGCCACAGGCCAGGTCCTGCGGCCAACTCCTGCTGCGCATGGCAGAAGGTCGTGTGTAGCATAGAGCTGGGTTGTTATAGGGGTTGGCTGCAGCCCCTGTGGCCAACCGGCCACCGTGGACAGCCGAAGGATGTATGCGGCAGTGGTTGCATTAACGTATTGTAATGAAAATTACTTTTTGTAAAAAAAAAAAACAAATTCACTGAAAAAAACAAAGTTTACGGGGACGTTATTGTTAGGGAATATAATTTAAAAAACATAGACATTCACTTAAAAACAAAGTTTACAGAGACATTAAAGTTAGGCTCACATTTTAAAACGCACAAAACTATGGAAATTTTCCTTTTATAGTAGGAGTTATCTCAAGTAACTATGACTCGTGCCCCAAGGTAACTATGCCTCACGCCCTCGCCATGCACTGCTAAATACCCCACAAATTGCTGCACTTGTGACATCTTTGATAATATAATAGTAGCTACTAGGTAGTTATAGTTAGGACCTAGTTTCTATTAAACAAAAGTGTTTTTTACTTGCCTATATCTTTGGTGCCGTTGGTGAACCTTCACAAAATCTTCCAAAAACATTTGATGCTCACTTCAGCTGCAGTCCGGAAAGTTTCAGAGTGATCCGTTATGTGGGGGTCAGGAAAAAGGTGGGGGTCCCAAAATGTGTTTTCCCCATGTTAATTACCAAAGGGTATTTGAACAGCGATACAGCCCGACCCACTGGACAGAATTATACAAAATTTAGCAGAAAGGTAGCTCTTGGTCCAGAAACTGCCCTTTTTGTTTTTTGGTGTAAATCCATTCAGTAGTTTTGGAGATGTTAAAGAAAAATTTAATTTGTATATATATAGAGGCGTGAAGGATCTGCAAAACCTCCCAATCTCCATGCTGAGATCTGATTGGCTGCCAACATTTCAACAAGGAAGTGTTGGCAGCCATCTTGGGACTCAGCTTCATGGACTTTGACCGTGTGCGGCGGGAGTTGGCCGTAGGGCCTGGCCTGCAGCTAGGCCTTGTGGCCTGCAACCAGGCCTTGTGGCCAAGCCCCCTATAACTACCCAACCCTGCGCAGCACATGGCCTTCAGCCTTGAGTGGCAGGAGTCGGCCACTGGGCCTGGCCTGCGGCCAGTCCCTTCAGCCAACCCCCCTAACCATCCAACCCCATGCTGCATACTGCCTTTGGCCATGAGTGGCGGGAAATGACTGCGGGCCTGTCTCTCTGGGTGTGAGAATAGGTGTAAGAGGGTGACTCTGGGTGTGAGAGTGTCAGTCGGGTGTCAGAGTGGGTATGAGAAGGGCTATGTAGATGTGAGAGTGGGTGTGAGAGTGTCTGTCTGGGTGTGAGTAGGTGTAAGAGGGTATCTCTGGGTGTGACAGTGGGTATGAGAGTGTCTCTGTCTGTGAGTGTGTGAGCATGTGTGTGAGTTTATGTCTGTGAGTGGGAGCTTGAATGTCTGAGTGGATCTGTGAGCAGGTACATGAGTGTCTAAGTGGGTCTGTGAGAGAGTGCGTGAGTCTAAGTGGGTCTGTGAGTGGGTGCATGAGTGTATGAGTGGACTGTGAGTTGCGCATAAGTCTCCGAGTGGGTCTGAGAGTGGGTACTTGCATGTCTGAGTGGGTCTGTGAGTGGGCGAATGAGTCTCTGAGTAGGTTTGTGAGTGGGTGTGTGAGTCTTTGAGTGGATCTGTGAGTGGATGTGTGAGTCTCTGAGGGTGTTTGTGAGTGGGTGTGTCAGAGTCTGGGTGGGTCTGTGAGTGGGTGTGTGAGTGGCTGACTAGATCTGTGAATAGCTGCGTGAGCGGCAGACTGGGTCTGTGAGTGAGTGTGTGACTATCTAACTGGGTCTGTGTGTGGGTGCATGAGTGTATGAGTGGGTCTTTGTGTGGGTGCATCAGTGTTTGAGTGGGTCTGTGAATGGGTGTGTCTGTGTCTGAATGGGCCTGTGAGTATCTGACTAGGTCTGTGACTGGGTGCATGAGTGTCTTAGTGGGTCTGTGAGGGACTGTGTGAGTGCCTGTCTTGGTTTGTGAGTGGGTGTGTGACTGTTTTAGTGGATCTGTGAGTGGGTGTGTGAGTGTCTGTTTGGGTCTGTCAGTGGGTTTGTGACTGTCTGTGTGGGTCTGTCAGTGGATGTGCAAGCGGCTGTATGTGTCTGTGAGTGAGTGTGTGAGTGTCTGTCTGGCTCTATGAGTGTGCGTGTGTTTGAATCTGTGAGTGTCTGAGTGGGTCTATGAGTGGGTGTATGGGTGAGTGTGTCCGTGAGTGCATGTGTGAGTGTCTGAGTGGGTCTCTCAGTGGGTGTGTGAGTGAGTAGGCCTGTGAGTGGGTGCATGAGTGTTTGAGAAGGTCTCTGCTGGCTGCATGAGTGTCTAAGAGGGTCTATAAGTGAGTGCATGAGTGGCTGACTAGGTCTGTGAGTGGGTGCATGAGTGTCCGAGTGAGTATCTTAGTGGGTGTGTGAGTGGATCTGTGAGTGGGTGCATGAGTGTATGACTGGGTTCGTGAGTGGGTGTGTGAGGATCTGAGTAGGTCTGTAAGTTGCTGCGTGAGGGTCCGAGTGGACCTGTGTGTGGGTGTGAGTGTCTGAGTGGGTCTTTAATGGGTGTGTATGTCTGTGTAGGTCTGTCAGTGGGTACGTCAGTATCTAGGTGGGTCTGTGAGTTGGTGCATGAGTGTTTGAGAAGGTCTCTGCTGGCTGCATGAGTGTCTAAGAGGGTCTATAAGTGAGTGCATGAGTGGCTGACTAGGTCTGTGAGTGGGTGCATGAGTGTCCGAGTGAGTATCTTAGTGGGTGTGTGAGTGGATCTGTGAGTGGGTGCATGAGTGTATGACTGGGTTCGTGAGTGGGTGTGTGAGGATCTGAGTAGGTCTGTAAGTTGCTGCGTGAGGGTCCGAGTGGACCTGTGTGTGGGTGTGAGTGTCTGAGTGGGTCTTTAATGGGTGTGTATGTCTGTGTAGGTCTGTCAGTGGGTACGTCAGTATCTAGGTGGGTCTGTGAGTTGGTGCATGAGTGTCTGAGTTAATATCTCAGTGGGAGTGTCTGAGTGGATCTATCAGTGGGTGCATGAGTGTATGAGTGGGTCTGTGAGTGGGTGAGTGAGTGTCTGAGTGAGTCTGTGAGTGGGTGCGTGAGTGTCTGAGTGGGTCTGGGAGTGGGTGCCTGAGTATCTGAGTGCCTCTGTGAGTATGTGTATGATTGTTTGAGTGGGTGGATGAGTGTGCCAATGTGGGTTTTGTAGGTTTTTTCCGATATTCGCAAATTGCTGCAATGCTACACAGAGGGCGCTGAGTGTCGCACTGGATTCGCGAATATCTGCGTTTCAGGAAAAAAAAACCTTCTTGTTTTCAAAACACGTAACCTGCACAATATCACTTTCCCATTTCACTCATGCGGTCATGGTACCTCCACCCTGATGCCTAATCACACCTTGCTTATTTTTCCCACCTCATTTCAGCCCCAGAGACCACGCCCCGATTTACAAAATGGCAGCCTCAACTTTACATCAGGTTGTGGCCAGTCATTGAGAGCATTCCTGTGAGTCGAGGGATCACAAATACATCCCAAGTATATTTGCAAATTGTTCACCTCTACAGATATCTATATTTAGTTTTTTTTTTTATATTTCAAAAACTACTGAAAGGATTTACACTAAATAACAAAAAGCACTCTCTCTGGACCAAGAGCTACCTTCCTACCAAATCTGATGTAATTCCATCTAGCCGTTCGGGCTGTATTTGTGTCTAAATTCCCTATGGGAATTAAAATCGGAAATGCACTTTTTTGATCCTCCCTCCCCCTTTTTCTCCACCCCTGCTTGACAGATCACCTCAAAACTTCCCATGAGCACCAAGAATTATTGTTACACTTTTTGGAGAAAATTTTGTGAAGATTCGTCAAACAGCGCCAAAAATGTAGGCAAGTCAAAAACTGCTTTTTCAATGGAAGCATGGTCCTAACTATAAATTCCTTCTGGTGACTACCAGTAGGTTATATATATAATACTCTGGTGATCAATATAACCATTATGTCTGTGTATTGTTTTGCAGCAACCATATCCACATTATACTTCATATACCATCATACTCTTTTTATGGGTCTGGTGGTCAACGACCTGAGCATTTAAATTTTGATCTCATATTATAATGTGGTAAGAGAATTTCTTTTATAGATTGAGTCATTCTAAAGTGGTGTACACAACTACTTCAACAGTGTTAATGGTCAACGACTACAACTCCCACAATGTATCATAATGGATAACTGATAACATGGATGTATGTCATGTTACACTTTCATACCACATGTGGTATTGATAACACACCTAAACAAGTGTGATACTCATCTAAAAAACTATGTGGCAACTTTTTTGTCTTCTTATACAAAGCTGTGTCACTAGTGGCTGTTGTTTCACACTTACCATTAAAAAGAATTGTTTCCTGTGCTCCACAGGGTCTTTAGTTTCGTAATGTATGTGAAAACTTTCATGTTAGTAGACTTTACAAGTCATGTTTAATGTTGTACAAATTGAACATCAACATGAAGTACTGTTCAAACCACAAATTGTAATGAGAAAGTTGGATTTGTTAGAAACCTTATTGTGGCAAAGCACAGCACTGATAATTTTGTGTAATGAAGGACAAGTTTATGGCAACCTAGTGGAATTAGCTCAGAGGTACGAGATAGATTTGAAAAAGACAAAAGCCTTACAGAAGAGTTATTGTGTATTCTTTAATGAAAAGCATACAAGTGATATTAGATTTCCAGGGTTGAAAACATAAATTAAGGAACTGATTAAAAATATCCAAAAATGGAATGAGTTAGATGAATGGGAAGCTTGATGGGTGAGAAAGAAAGATTCAAAGAAACCCAAAGGGGAACTACCTCCTGTAGTGGGAGGGGGGGGGGTGCGACAAATTTCCTGCTGAGAGAAGTGCCTGGTGGTGGTTATGTGCCATTTGCTAATGACTTCCCAAAACTGAGAAAAAAAGCCAGTGGAGTGGTACAAGCAAGTTGAGAGATGTGTGAAAATATTGCAGGTGCTGTGGGCCGATTTGAAATTTGTTTGACATTGTGGTTCTGAGAGACTTTTGGGGGGAATGTAGGGTGTCTGTTCGGTGCCCTGAATCAGAAATCCAAGAACTCTGGTGACAAAAGGTCCTTCGCTGTTGGTGATGAAAACATATCAGCAGTTAATGACATTTTTGAAATTGAAGGTACTACCCCAAGAAATAGATTGGATCAAAATTGATAGAACAGCAAGGAATCAATTAATACTTACTATAAGAGATTATTGCAGGCATTCAAGCAGTTTAGTGGAATTGAGATGCTCGAAACCAAGGATATGGAACATTTTGTGTCAAGGTTGACAGGATTAAGACCTGAGATTAGGTTGATGATTAAACAACACTTGATTTGTTGGCAGAATAAATCAATTGATGAGATCTTGAGGTGTGTGAAGAATTGCAGTGATGAACCTGAAATGAAGCAAAAGATGAAGGTGAAATTAATGGTTGCTCAGATGAGAGCTGCTCAGAGCAGCAGTCAGATTCAGCCGTTGATGGAAAATGTTGGTGCTAAACAAGGAATGTATCAACAGGGACCAAATCCAGTACAGGGATGGATGTCAAAAGTTTGAAGATGACAATCCCTTGTAATATCTGCAACAAGTTGGGGCATTGGAAGAGCGAATGTCATCTTAATCCAGCTAAGAAGCTTTGGAATTCAGGGTTTGTACCATCTCAGAATAATAATCCCGCACAAATGCAAAATGTTAAAAGACCAAGAGTACAGAATGTAAATAGCTCCAGTAATGCAGGTTCCATGAACTCTGATGCCACAGCAAAATGCTAATGGTCCTAGGTTAAATTCACATCAAGTCCTGAACATGAATATGAATGTGTATCAAGATAATAATCCTTTCCAACAGTTTCCTATCTTTGAGACAGTCGAGAACTATGACTCCGATCAGTCAGCCTGACGGTGCCTGAGAGGGAAAGAAGGTTCCTGCAGTCTGGGAGGTAGACCAGAGTGGCCCATTCGTAGATGGTGAAGTGAATGGGGACCCCCTCTCTTTTACGGTTGACACTGGTGCTACCAATCATACTTTGAGACCTGTGGAAGTCCCCAACCTACTCCTCTTTGAAAAAGTTATATGATTAGTGAATAAATGAATGACAACCCAAGAAACAACAATAGTACCTGTGAAAATAGGATTTTGTGAAGCGAATTACCAATGTGTGGTATGTGATTCCAGTCCAGTTAGTATTCTAGGAAGGGACCATCTCTGTAAATTGAATTGCATAATCTATTGTACACTGACAGGCAAGAGATGCAGACTCATGATGAGGATGTTGCCTTTAAGTTGGCAAAGGATAGATCTTACAGCACATTGTTTAGTCTGCTGGCAATTGATGATTTACTAGCCGATCTTAAAGTCACAGTTAAGTGTGGAATTTCTCAGGAAAAGACATCAGACTGATTACAGATGTTGAGCCTGTCCGAATCACAATTAAACCCAATGCTGAGTATCCAAGAATGCCTCAATACAATGTGACACCCGAAACAATTGCTGGGATAACCCCAGTTATCGAGTCCATGATTCAACAGGGGATCTTGAAAGAAATTATGGGAAGTACTTCCAATTCACCCATTATGGGCTTAGAAAAGCCCAGTGGGAAACACAGGATTGTACATGACCTGCAAAGGGTGACAGCATTGCTGCTCCTTGTTGTACCCTAGTACCAAATCCAGCTGTGATATTGTTTCAGATACCATGTGAGGCCAAGTGAATCACTGTCATTGATTTTTGCCAAGCCTTTTTCTCAATACCGGTGCATGAGGACAGTCAGTTCCTCTCCGCTTTTCTGTTCAGAAGTCATGTTTTGGAATGTGCCAAGTCCAACAGGTGTATACTGAGAGATCTTTACGCAGATTCTTAAGACACATCTGGGGTCCCTTGTCCTGCCTTGTAACTCACTCCTAATACAATACATTAACAACCTATTAGTGGCATTGAATACTCGAGAAGCTTGCAAACGAGATACAATTGCACTGTTGAACCACCTGGCTGAGAATGGACATAAAGTATCCCCAGGAAAGTTGCCTTATTGTCAGAAATAAGTTCAGTATCTCAGACCTTACATTGAGAAAGGAGCGAGGAAAGTGTCACAAGACAGAATTTCAGCCATTGTGAAAATGAATCCACCAACCACACACATAGAAATCAGGATGTTCTTGGGAATGGTGGACTACTGTTGCCAGTGGATACCCAACTTTTCCCTAGTGCCCAAGCCTTTGCAGAAGCTGACACACAAGGATGTGTCTGATCCCTTGCCCTGGGATAACAATTGTTAAATTGCCTTCCTAGAGCTCAGAGAAAGTCTCTGTTGTGGCCAGCAATGGGAATGCCTGATTACAATAAGTCATTTGCACTTTTCTGCAGTGAAAGGGAGGGCTGTGCTCTCTCAGTGCTTACACAAACACATAGAAATGCCAGAAGGTATGTGGCCTATTTCTACGCTACCCTTGATCCTGTAACTTTTGCGCTGCCTGATTGCCTTAAAGCGGGCCGTGGGCAGTGTCAGCATAGAGTGGTGTGAGATTATACTTATGGGTCACTCATTAACTGTGTATGTTCCTCATTCAGTAGAGTTGTTGTTGACAAGGACTAAAGCCCAGCACCTCACGAGTAGCCATCTTATCAAGTATGAGCAGATTTTTCTTGTGGTGGGAAATGTGACTGTCAAGCGCTGTGGTGTTCTAAATCCTTCCATATTGTTACCTGTACCTCATCATGAAAATCATGGCTGTGAAGTGGACCATGATTGTCTCAATGTTACTGAACTATGCACCAAACCAAGATGATATATAAGAGATGAGCCGCTACCCGAGTCTGATTCTGTGCTATATGTTAATGTTTATGGGACAGTGGAGGAGGTCTGAGAGCTGCTTATGCCATCAGCACAAATTCAGGAGTTGTGGAAGCTTCCTGGCTTCATAGAATATTCTCTGCACAAGTGGCTAAATTGATTGCTCTTAGTAAGGCATGCTGTGTTTCTGACCAGCTAAATTTGACAATCTTTACCGAGAGTCAGTACGGCTTTGGTGGTGTTGTTCATGACTTCGGACAATTATGGTCCCAAAGAGGGTTTATGAGGTCATCTGGATCTCCAAGCTGGAATGGCGAGCAAGTGAGAAGCCTCCTTGAAGCATTACAGATGCCTGAACAGGTTGCAGTGGTCAAGCGCCCTGCACACTGTACTGGGACTGACCAAGTGACATTAGGTAATATTTATGCAGATGAGGTTACAAAGTACTATGCTCACAATGTTTGGACCTTTAATGGAGATTATACAAACGAGGAAATAAATGAGAGCAATTACAACCTTTTGTTCAGAACTGCAGATACATGGGAAAAAGCAAAGAGGCTTCAGGAAGAAGTGTCTAAAAAAGAACAGAAGAGTTGGACTAAAGAGGTTGTGTCAAGAGAGATGATGACATTTGGGTTTCGATGGATGGCTGACCATTTTTGCGAACCAGTTTGTTACCCCTACTGGCTAGGCATTTTCACGGTCCAGCTCCTGTTGGCAGATGACATTGTGAGCTTGTTTGCCATGCTAACGACACCCCTGGGGTGGCGTTAGTTTTCAGTGCTGCCTCAGGTTCACGACAACTTGTAAATCTGAGCCAGCATTAAAAGCAATGGATGTTGGAGTGGAACGCCCACATCAACACCCATTGCACGCCCTCAATGCAGAAAACTTTGTCAGAGGGGCCCATATTTACAAGGAGGCGTAAGGCCACAAAAAAGTGGTGTTACACCTCCGTGTAAATATGGAGCAGTGCTTAGCGCCACCGGAGCATCACGAAAAGTGACTCTCCGTTGGTGCTAGGGGCTCTTAAATATGCCCCATAGAGTATAAATCTAAAACAGAAAAAGATCTTAAGACACAACCCAGATGGAATAGAGAGGAGATTCAACATCAAGAGAAAGGAAATCTACCAGCTTTGACTCTAGACTGGCAACACAAAGGGACGTTGTGCATACACATTGACTAGAGTTATATAGATCCATTGTTCGTATCGAAAAGTGACTGTGAGAATGTTTTTGATGCTAGAGGAAAGAGTGAAAAGGTCCTGTGATTCCTTGTGTGTACTTTATTTGAGGACAGCATATGTATTTCAAGTTGCCCAAAGGATGGCATGGCACATGCTATTTTGGTGTAGTGTTCCCAAAGATTTATCATCTAGAGGTTTTTGAGGATCCTGTGTGAGATAGGAAACCTAGAACTAGAAGAAGTGTTAGTGCTGGAGAAGTAGAAGGTGACATATTTGGTGTGTTGATCCCATCTGTGGGTGTGATATTGAATGACCTGAAAATTAGAAAGCTGTCTACAATAGTGGATAAACTAACTAATAGTACCCAAAATTCCTTATTGGCTGTAAACACAGAGATGGTAGCGATAAAATCTATGGCTTTGCAGAACAGACTTGCACTAGACCTTTTGTTCGCAAAATTGGATGGAGTTTGTCGGATGCTTAAAGTTCAACAATGCTATACTTACATCCCAGACAAAAATAAAGACTTGGAGAAGTATATTCAGAACATTTCTTATTTGAATGATTTGAAGGAATTGGAAGCAACGGTGATGATGTTATCAGTGATGTCACTGACTATATCATCAATGATCTAATATGTGATGTCATAAGCAGTGCATTACAAGGGCGCAAGTTATAGTTAGCTCAGGAACTATAACTGCTGAATTTCTGTGGTTTTGCCGAAGTTCATTCAGTACTAACTATAATTTCCCTGTAACATTTGATTTTTTCAGTGACTTTCTAAAGTTTTTAAATTCTATTTCCTAACTATAACGTCCTGGTAACCTCTGTTTTTTTCAGTGAATTTTTATGGTTTTTAAAATTCTATTTCCTAACTATAACATTCCTGTAACCTTTGTTTTTTTCAGTGAATTTCTAAAGTTTGGTACAAATTTCTTTTGAAAGCACTAGACTGATATTGTTCCTAATTTGAGATGTACCTTTGATTTGGAAAGGAACAAAATGAGGGGCTTCATTTTGTCATAGAAATCACGATTAGTGTGTAGAAAGAAATATTAGGACTCGTTTTAAGTGAGCTCTAACATATCTTTCTGTTCAATTTCCCTGTGTTCTACTTCAGCCACTGTTCTAAAGAACAACCAGAGCGCTAAGAGTCTACCCATAACAAAAATATGGCAATTTGTTTTTGTTCTTAGCACCTGGTCTGTAAATGTTTATTACTGAGTATTATTATTCTATACACATGTATGAAATTAAAATGTAGACCTTTTTCTATTTCTTGTGAGAAATAGCTTGGTTTTTGCATCTAAAAATGTGGTTATCCTAGAACTATATTTACTTTACTGAAACCAGTTATACGTCTGCTTCAAGTTTGTATTCTACTATTTTGTTTTTCATAACTGTAGTAAATATGATAGTCGCGATCTCGTTGTTAATCCAAATACCGTGTGGATACAAAAACAGTCATACATATTTATGGTACAGATTGCATATTTGAACTTGTTCTGGTATTAAGACTTTTTCAAGTTGTTTTTAATTATTGATGGTTGGATATATATACAGCTTTTGTCCTGTTTCTTTGGAGATTACTTACAGTGGGGTATTAGTGGTGACGTCATTGTTCGCGACAACCACGTGTTAACTAAACAATGCAAAAATTTACTTAGAAATATTTAAGGTACTGCTTGTCATCAAAGGTTTACTAATATAGGCCCTCATTACAACTTTGGCCTATGCAGCCGCAAACCCGCCGGCCGCATTATAACATCCCTGCTGGGCCGGCGGGCAGAAACAGAGTTTCCGCTCGCCGGCTCAGCGGGGTTATCGGCCGTAACAGTGCCGCCGGCTCCTAATGGAGCCGAAGGTGTTGCAGCCGTGCTTGCAGACAGTGAAAAGCAGGGTGGGGATGTGCCTGGGGGCCCCTGCACTGCCCATGCCAAGTGCATGGGCAATGCAGGGGCCCCCAGAGGCCCTGCGACTCCCCTTCCCGCCAGCCTTTCCATGGCGGTCTCTACGGCCATGGACAGGCTGGTGGGAAGGGGAGTCATAATCCCCAGGGCAGCGCTGCCCTGGCGGATTATAACCGCCGGGACAACAATGGCAGAAAACCGCCGGTCCTGGCGGTGCGACCGCGGTGCTACAGCCGCAGTCATAATATGGCGATTTGTACCGCCAGCCTGTTGGCGGTACAATCGCCAAAACAACCCTGGCGGTCTTTGACCGCTGGGGTTGTAATGAGGGCCAAAGTTTCTTAAATTGTAGAACTAAAATTATTGTGTAGCTAAAATAGATTTTTTTAAATTCGGAACTTTGAGAATAGTTTCATAATTGCGGTTATAATGTGACCTAATATAGAGTGATATGATTGGATAAGAGAGATTGTAGTGCTTTCCAAAGGCACCACACCCATTTTATTTTACAAGAAGGTTCTATTGCTTTCTGCAGCTCGCACCTGGAGAAGCAAGGAGATAAACAGGAGATATTTTTTGATTTTGCATTTATCACAGCCGACTTTCCTGAAAGATGGCAATAGGAAGAAGAAATGGTGATATACCTGAAGATTTACACCATGAAGAAGAGGTTGACGAGGAGGAAAACGAAGACTCTGCAGAAGAAGGGCCTTGTAGTTGCAAAGCTAGACTATGCAGAAGAAGGGCCTTGTAGTTGCAAAGCTAGTGTGGCTTGGGATGTCGTCACAATCCCTAGTGGAGAATCTAAAACTGTGGCAAAACTTGTTAAATGCTCTCTTTGTAACAAGGTATTGTCAAGAGGATCCAAGAAGAAATATTCATGTGGTACAACATCAGTGTTGTACCATTTAAAACATATCATGGCAACCAGCTGAAAAGAGCAAGAAAACAAAGAGAAGTTGGATGAGAAACACCAGTTACACCAGACAAAACTATTTCTGCTGAAGTTGACATTCAAGTACAAGATGATGCTGCAGAATTTAGTCGAATGGCCATGTACTGCATGGACTGTAAAAAGATTAAAGTAAACTACTCTGTCATGCAGCAAAGCAGCACAAATATTATGTCATATTAAAAGTTTGTTTTAAAAGTCTACATTTTTTATTCCTGCATGTTTTAGTATTTAAATTTAAAGTTGCCAGTTTATTAACAAACAACCTTCTGATAAGATTCAAGTGAGAAAAAGCCACTCAGTATAGACAGTTGTGTAAAATTAAAATAAGGTTGCAAATACAGAATTCGCTATGTGAATTGCCTTTCTAATATCATATTTAGGTGGTCATGCCGCAACTTGGACGATGCCACTGGTGAATGAAGACAATCCACTTCTGTGTAGCTGGTCTAGATTTAAAACTGAATTTGCGAAAGTATTTGGTAGATCAACTATAACCATGTCAGCAGATTGCGAGCTTTTGGAGCTCAAGCAAGGTAACAAAAAACTAGTTACTTATTTAATTCACTTTAATAGGTTGGTCAGAAGAAAGAAAGGGCAGCCCTTTAATGTCATGGTTTAATTGATGACATGAAGGTTGATCCTCAACCGCAAAACTGCAAAGATCGCATCAAATTAACGCTCATATTATACCGATGTTTGCTGAAAGGTTAGGCAAAAATAGAAAGATGGGAAACAAAATAATGTTTAAATCTTTTGAAAAAACTACCCAACAGCTGGTTACACTGAACCCATGGAAATTGTAGGGGTGAGAGGCCCATTGTTTAAAGATGAACGAGAGATTAGAAGCAGGAATGACTTATACTTGTATTGCTGTAAAATGGGCACTTTTTAAAGACTGTCTTACACAGCCCAAATCAATACAAAACAAGGTGACAGAAAGTCCTATTGCGGATTCAGGCACCAGCACCCGAAAATTAAAAAATTTCTCCTGAAAAATTTTAGGCAATACATTGCCGAGTGCAATTCCACATTTAGGCCCTCATTACAACCGTGGCGGTCGGTGATAACAGGCTAGTGGTAAAAAAATGGATTCATGACCACGGCGGAAACCACCAACACATACAGACACTTTTACACACAGACCGCCACGGCGGTAGCAACAAACACCACGGTGGTAACTGCCAACAGCCAGGCGGAAGACAATGTACTGCCCACAGCACTACAACAGTCCTATTCGCTACCTTTTCCGGGGCGGTACCAATGCCATCAAAAGCACGGTGGAAACAGTACACTGAAGGGAAATGACTCACCTCTCGACACTCGAGAAAGAACCACGATGCCATGGAGCCCGAGCTGCACTTTTTTCCAATGCTGGTATACCTTCTCATACACCAGAAACAAGACCGCCGGCGAAGATGACCACAGTGAGTACTGCACCTAGCACACAAGGGAGGGGGCAGGAAAAAGCGAGTGACACACATGCCATGCAACACACCCATCCCACCCCACCCCAAACACAATACACACAAACAGATGCAACAACATTACATATACACACCGTAACCCTCAGGAATAACACAAGGACAAAAGGAATGGATTAAAATGAGTGTAATAGTACAGTTTTAGATAAATACGTCCTTAAACAATAAACAGTATGTACCATATATACAAAAGGAGGGACAATGCCCACTCCAAAATGTCCGTGGCCCACGGGGCCATAACACATAGGCCAAGGCCACACTTGACTACTGCCTCAATACGGAGAGAACACTGCAGGGGCATCAGGTCGAAAAAACACAGGCACCTCAAGGGGACAGGGAATGGGGTGGCACCTCAGCCGGAAGATGGCACAACGCCACTGGCCAGGAGGGGGCTCCATGCCCACTGCTAGGTCCTGGAGAGCGCAAAGCGACAGTCTCTCAAGTGGGTGCTTTGCCCACTGCTAGGTCCTGGGGAGTGCAAAGCCACAGTCTCTCAAGGGGGTGGTTTGGCCACTGCTTGGTCCTGGGGAGTGTAAGGCCACAGTCTCTCAAGTGGGTGGCTTCTCCACTGGTTCTAGAGGGGGCTTTGTGCCCAGTGTGCTTCATCCTGCCAAGGACGGGGTGAGTGGATGCCTTCTTCCACTGGTTCTGGAGGGGGCTTTGCGCCCAGTGTGCTTCATCCTGGATGGGGCAAGGTCACAGTCTCTCACCTGGGTGTCACACTGACGCACTGCAGCCCATGTAGTCACTACTACACATTGCTTACTGGTGGTGATGGCTGCTCAGTAGATGGTAATTGCGCTGCAGGTGGCGGTGCTGTCAGTGGTGGTGGTAGGCTCCAGCCCTTCACCTGCAACCTCGGACGGCTGGCCATGGGTCTGCTGCTGCTGGCAGTGGTGCTGCTGGTGGCAGGGCAGGTGGCGGTTCTGGCCACGGTGCAGGTAGCGGTGCTGCCCGCAGTGCAGATAGTGGTGCTGGCCACAGTGGTGGTAGGCTCCAGCCCTTCACCTGCAGCCTCAAACGGCTGAAGTGCCATGGCTGGTGTTGTGTGCCCCTTCCTGCCCTTGGCAGATGGTGGTGCCTCCTTGCTTTTGCCAGTTGGTGTTTTTTTCTTGCCCTTGCTGGCTGGTGGTGCCTCCTTCCCCTTGCTGGCTGGTGGTGCTTCCTTCCCCTTGCTGACTAGTGGTGCCTCCTTCCCCTTGCTGGCTGGTGTCCCCTTCTTGCCCTTGGTAGGTGGCAGACCCTTCGTGGCCTTGGCAGGTGGTGCTGACACACTGGCTGTGCTGACGGGTGCCTCCTTTGAGCCTCTCACACCTGCAATAGCTGCAGAAACCACAGTGGCCGTGCACTGGGTGGCTGAGGTGCTGGGCTGGGTTCTGGCCACCCTATCCCGAAATGAAGGATGAGGGGGAAGGGGGAGGAAATAGGTCAATGGTGGCAAGAAAAAGCTTCTTAGAGACACTGGGGCAGGAAGAGGGTGAAGGTTTGGAAGTGGAGGAAGAGGGAGTGGTTGTAGGAGGTGTCAGACTGCTGTGTTTGGGTGCAGGTGCATGGCCTGCATACTGTTGTGAGGTGGATGGCTGTTGGGTGTCCGTGTGCTGCATTTACGTACTTTGGGAGGAGGGGTCACAGACACAGTGGCAGAGGGCACAGGGGACGGGTGCATGGATGTGGGGATGGTGACTGCCAGTGAGGGGCGTGTAGTGATGGGCGTGCTTGTGATGGAGGTAGTGGATGAGGATGTAGTGCATGCAGGTGTGAGTGGAGACGCTACTGGAAGGGAGGTGGATGACAAGGAGGAGGGGGACACAGTGGAGGCAGTGGATGTTGGTGTGTCTGCATGTGAATGGTGCTTGTGTGAGTGCCTGTGAGATGAAGTGTGGCGCTTGTGTTTGCCTAAGCCACTTCTGTGTGTTGATTTGGGTGAATGCTGGTCTGAAGGTATGCTTGGGATAGGCTGGGTTTCAGGGGATTGAGACTGGGTAGAGGAAGTTGGAGGGGGGAGGCTGGAGACAGGGACAATGGCTGCCATCAGTGAGTTGGCCAGAGTCTGGAATGCTCTCTGTTGGGCTGCCACGCCAGAGTGAATGCTCTCCAGGTATGCATTTGTTTGTTGCAAATGCCCTGCTAGACCCTGGATGGCATTCAGTATGGTTGACGGCCCAACAGAGAGGGATCTCAGGAGGTCAATAGCCTCCTCACTGAGGGCACCAGGGCTGACTTGGGCAGGACCTGAGGTGCCTGGGGCAAAAGAGATGCCCACCCCCCGTGGGTGAGCAGGCACAGGAAACATGCTGAGGGGCTGCTTGGAGGGCAGTGCTGGTACAGGGGTGGTGGCTGTACCCGTAGTGAGGGGGGCACAGAGGTGTCCGCCACCACCAGGGAGCTTCCATCGGAGGAGGAGTCGCTGTCGGTACTGTCCCCTCCTGTCTTCGTCATGGTGCTCCCCTCACCCTCTGTCCGACTGGTGCCCTCACCAGGCCCATGTGGGATGCAGCTCCCTCCGTCGCTGGTGCCTCTGCTCCTCCTCCAGATTATGCTAATGCACACAAGCACAGGGTGACAAAACAAAAAGGGGGGGAGAGACAGAGGATACACTTGGCCAATGCCAGCAACAACACTACTGTTGGCGTACCCAACTCACAGGGAACAGCCCTATGCACTAGGCCATCCACTACCAGTTACAATGCTAGTCACCAGCCCATGGGGTACAATGCCTAACGCCATTAGCTGCACACCTGAAACCCACAGGACCCTGTCCAGTAGTAGATGCCCACCAACATTATTGTGGTTGGAGTGCGTCTGAGCTTGCCCATCATGGAACCTACCCTGCCATGTTCGCCCTGGCCTAAGGGCACTCACAGCCCACATTCCCCACCCAGGTAACACCTTAACGCGTGCAAAGCCAAGAATCTGAATGTGCACTCACCCCCTTGTGGCTACTGTGATGCCTTCAAGTGCCCATCCAACTCCAGATAGGCAACCTTCAGGATGCGGAACATCAGGGGAGTCAGGGTACGACGGGCACCCCTTCCTCGTTAGGAGGCCAGCCCCAGCTGGGCCTCCACCGTCTTCCTTGCCCAGCGGCACAGGTCCTCCCACCGTTTGCGGCAGTGGGTGCTCCGCCTGACAAACACCCCCAGGGTCCGCACCTCCTTGGCATGCCAAATACCCTTTTTCTGATGGGCTCTGACCTGCAGGAAAAATACAGCAGAAAAGGTATTAGTCATACCGTCTGGACTGTCATACTCATGACCCACCATATCCCTCCCATCACCTTACGCACCGACATTGACCACCATGCATGCAGCACTCTGCCCAGGACCCCTCAGACCCCCTCCACATGAGGCTTACACACAAAGCACTCCATACATTCATGCCCCATGCATAATACTCACTGTGTACTCACCTGTTGGACCCCATCCACCAGTCTCTCCAACTCCTCCGAAGTGAACGCAGGGGCCCTTTCCCCAGACACTCAAGCCATGGTCGCTTCCAGACACAGGTCACAGCAGTACTTGCAGTGTAGGTCCTCTCCTGTTGAAGGTCAGGTAGCAAGTGAGTGAACAGATAGAAAATGGCGGTCACGTCCGCAGCGGTGCGTACCGTCACCACCGGCGCACATCGCCATTGGCTCCTGGAACCTGTAGGCCCCAATGATAACCAATGCGGTGTTGCACGGTGGTCGTCGACCGGTGACCGCAACGGCACAAAGCCAGCGGAATTACCTCAATTCCACTTGTCTCTCCTCACAGGTCAGGCAGCCGCCATTTCAGGGGGCACAGGCCATGGCACCTAACTGCGTCACAGCAAACATAGGCACATCAACTGACTTACAAGTTCACATACTGTTTCTGTAAAACAAAAATTGCATATTAATCTGAGTACATGGTTGAATATGACATTCTGCTCACCGTTTTTTACTCTAGAGTTCAACCACTGAGGATAAATAAGAGATGGAGACATCCCCCGTGTACAGACCCCTGGTGGACCTGGCGACAATGGAGGACAAGCACATTATCCTAACCTACAGACTTCACAGGGCCACAATCCAAGAGCTGTGTGCCCACTTGGAGCCAGACCTGATTTCAGCTATCCGCCAGCCCACAGGTATCCCCCCTCTAGTGCATGTCATGTCAGTGCCCCATTTCTTGGCAAGTGGTTCCTTCCAATGCGACTGTGGCCATGGATTCAGGGATGTCACAGCCTATGTTTTCAAGCGTGCTGACCAGAGTGTTGTCTGCCCTGCTGAAACACATGCATAGCTGCATCGTATTCCCCCAGGTGGAGGATTTGGCCACAGTGAAGGCTGACTTCTATGCACTGGGACATATCCACAACATCATTGGTGCTAGTGATGGTACACATATTGCCTTTGTCCCCCCCCGGGGAAATGAACAGGTGTTCAGAAATCGAAAGAGCTTTCACTCCTGAATGTGCAGATGGTGTGTTTGGTGGGCCAGTACAACTCCCATGTCAATGCAAAGTATCCTGGCTCTTTGCATGATGCCTTTAATTTGAGGAATAGCAGCATCCCATATGTGATGGCCAACTCCAGAGGCACCGGGTGTGGCTAATAGGTGAGCCCATGGTCCCCACCCAGTTGATGTAGGTATATGGGTGTGGGGTTGTCCCTAAGGGTGAGTGGGTGGCTAACAGGTACCCCTCGATATTTACAGGTGACTCTGGTTACCCCAACCTCTCATGGCTACTGACCCCAGTGAGCAATGCCAGGACAAGGGCAGAGGAACGTTACAATGAGGCACATGGGCAAACAAGGAGGATCATTGAGCGCACCTTTGGCCTCCTGAATGCCAGATTCCGGTGCCTCCATCTGACAGATGGATCCCTGTATTACTCACCCAAGAAGGTGTGCCAGATCATCATTGCATGTTGCATGTTGCACAACATGGCCTTGAGATACCAGGTGCCTTTTCTGCAGGAGGATGAGCCTGGGATTGGTTGTGTGGCAGTGGTGGAGCCTGTGGACAGTGACAAAGAGGAAGCAGAGGAAGAGGATGTGGACAACAGAACTACAATAATCCAACAGTACTTCCCGTGACACACAGGTAAGACACTGTAACTTCGCCTTCCATTGCAGTTTTGTGTTGGACATTGTTCATGGCAGCCTGAGTTCCCTATTTCTATGGCCACTTACTGTACCCTTTGGCATCTCTATTTTCAGATATCTGTGCCCCACTCTGGCTCCTGGTGTGTTTATTGCTGCCCACTATAGGCCATACCTATGTTCTCTGAATTCTGCCTGGATCGCATGGACCTTTTGCGTGGTGGTTCTCCTTCTGCAAGGGGTGGGCTGCTGGTGGCCTGTTGTTCCAGTGGCGGGGCCCCCTGTCCACTAGCGTCGGCAGAGGTGGAGAGCTGTTCTTCGGTGTGGCTAGTGTCAGGGGGATGTTGGTGTGTCACTGCCTCCCTCATGGTGTTGGCCATGTCTGCCAGCACCCCTGCAATGGTGACCAGGGTGGTGTGGATGTCTCTTTGGTTCTCCCTGATCCCCAGGTACTGTCCCTCCTGCAGCCACTGGGTCTCCCGCAACTTGGCCAGTATCTGACCAATGGTCTCCTGGGAACGATGGAATGCTCCCAGGATGTTGGTGAGTGCCTTGTGGAGAGTCGGTTCACTGTGCCTGTCCTCCCCCTGTTGCACAGCAGTCCTTCCATCTTCTCTGTTGTCCTGTGCCTCTGAACTGTGTGCCCACTGCCACTGACCCCCAGGTCTCTGATCATCCTGTGTTTGTGACGTTGCCTGGGGTCCCTGTAGTGGTGGACACACTGCTGATTGACGTGTCCTGGGGACAGAGGGATGGGCCTGCTGGGTGGGTGCTGTGCTGGTGTTTCCTGAGGTGGGAGGCTTTGTGGTGGTTTAGGACTGTGGCTGGGTCACCGACTGTCCAGAGGTCCATGATGGGCCAGGTTGGTCATCCTGATCCAGGTGTGCAGAGCTGCTGTCATCACTGTGGGCCTCTTCTGGGAGGGGACTGGATGTTGCTGGCACACCCTCTCTGGTGACGTTATGTGGGGGTCCTGTGGGGATGTAAATGCAGTGTTATTGTTTCTGCATGTGACATCTTGTGCATGGGTATGTTTCCCTCTATGGTTGTTATTACCAAGGCAGCTTTGGCTTGTGTGAGTTGTGATTTGGTTGGCTAAGTGATTGTCACTAGTGTGCATGCGGTGTTGATGGGTGTCCATGCAGGTCTGTGATGGGGGTCCATGCATTGGTGTTACATGCAGGGCTTGGCATTGGGATGGGTGGGTTGTGATGGTGGGGTATATGTGAGGTGGTGGAGTTATGGGGGTGAGGGCAGGGGTAGGATTTTGTGATGACATGCATGTAAGGGGGGTGAAAGTAGTCAAGATTTGACTTACCAGAGTCCAGTCCTCCTGCTATTCCTGCCAGGCCCTCGAGATGCATGATCGCCAAGACTTGCTCCTCCCATGTTGTTAGGTGGTCCACCGCAAGACTTCTGTACAGCTATCTGGTGTCTTGCTACCACGGAACGCACCTTCCCTCGTAGGTCGTTCCACCTCTTCCTGATGTCATCCCTTGTTCTGGGATGCTGTCCCACGGCGTTGATCCTGTCCACAACACTCCGCCATAGCTCCATCTTCCTAGCAATGGACGTCTGCTGCACCTGTGATCCGAATAGCTGTGGCTCTACCCGGATGATTTCCTTCACCATGACCCTTATCTCCTCCTCAGAGAATATGGGGGGTCGTTGTGGTGCCATGGGTGTAGTGTGAGTAGTGGGTGAGAGGGTGTGTGGGGCGATGTCTTGGGGTGTGTGCTGTGAGGTGCGTGGATGGTGTATGAGTGATGGTGTTTTGTGGCTCAGATTGAGTGGGTACTCCTGGCTTGTCTCTCTCTCTCAGCTGTCAAATTCTTTGGGTCGTAAAGGGTTGTGGGTAATGTGGGTGTGTCGGTGTGGTGTATGTATGTGTGTCAGGTGTGTGTTATTCAAATTGTCCAATGTGGTGTTGTTTTTTTAGTGTGTGTGTATTTTGACCGCAGCGGTTAGTACCGCCAATGGTTTACTGCGGTTAAATGACCTCTGCGGTGATTCGTAGGTCATGATGCTGTGGGCGTATTTTTGTTGGCATAACGGTGTGGGTTTTGGTACCGCCAGTTTATCACTAACCTTTGGGCTGGTGGACTTCTGTGTGTGTCTGTATATTGCTGGATTTCTATGTGTGGGTCATAATACCCGTAGCGGTATACCCCCCCCGGTCGTGGCATGTTGGCGGCAGTCAGCATGGCGGTAAGCGGCACTTACTGCCAATGTCATAATGAGAGCCTTAGTCCTAAAGGCCAGTATTCTGACCCCTGACCAAACTATCTGAAGCAGTTAAACTTAGAAACCCAATTAAAAAACAAACCTGAGTCAGTCCGAGCTGTGGATGGAAAAATGTTAACCTCAGGATCCATTTAGAGCCCACTTTGGTAACATTGTGATGTAACCAAGCCCCCAGGTATCAATAGGAAAAAGATCAATTAGATGTTATCTGTTAACTCTTCATAACCCTGTCATAGATTGGAACCAGCGGCACATTGCATTCACCTCAACGTATTGTCAAGACGTTTGTAAGCCCGGAGAAGAAGAACTAGAATTGAATTGCCCACTACCCAATTGCTTCAGACCATTTCAATAGCTGCCAAAAAGATATAGGCAAGTGCTGAAATTCTCCCACAACACTGCAGTTATGACTGCCAAATAGATTTTGTTCCAGGTCCAAAATACTGTGTAGCTGGATATATGCTCTAACAGAGAAGGAGAACCTTCATCTAAAAGGGTATTTGGATAAATATTTAAAGAATGGTTTTCTAGGCCATCAAAGTCTCTGACAGCATATCCACATCCATTATTGTTATACCAAAGACAAATGGGGAACTGTATACCTGCCTCAACTACAGCGCATCAAGCAACATAACCATTAAGAATGTTTACCCTCTCCCGTTCGTCTCCATTCTTCCGGATTAGGGGTGTGGCCCAGATTTAAACCAAAATAGATTTATGCGGGCCTACCACCTTTTCGAGTTAGAGCCCAGCATGAGTGGAAGACTGCATTTCATACGTGATTTGG
Source organism: Pleurodeles waltl (assembly GCF_031143425.1). Taxonomy (NCBI): domain Eukaryota; kingdom Metazoa; phylum Chordata; class Amphibia; order Caudata; family Salamandridae; genus Pleurodeles; species Pleurodeles waltl. The sequence goes on from NC_090444.1 coordinate 971,616,744, forward strand.
GTTATATGTATATTGTGTAATGCCCTTTAGTCTTTGCAATACCCCAGAGGCTATTTAGTTTTAATTTAAGGATGTGCTGTGAGAATTTCTGGACCAGATTGTTGTCTGCATCAAATATATTCCTATTTATTCCCAAAGTCAGATTATGTTCAACATGTATAAACTATCCTACACAAACTGCTATAACACAGTCTTTTTTTTGCAGGCTGCCCCTGTGAGAATTTCATGTTGCTAAAGTAGAATGTATAGGTTTCATTCTCAGGAATGGCCTGAACCAAAGAAAGGTAAGGAAATACAGAAATGTAATATCTAGGTGTTAATGTATATCACTTAGAGTTGGCCCTCAGGGAGGGTATTGTGGACCGTGCAGTATGTTCGATCCTGGGATCCCGCCCCTTCTGGCGATCATTGCCTCTCTTCCCACTAGGACAAGTAGCAATTTCTAAAATGCTGATCTTACCTAAACTATTGTATTTCTTTGCTACACTCCCACTGACACTTCCCAAAACCTTCTTCCGGGAACTACATGGATTACTTCTAAACTTAATATGGGAGCTGACAGAAGAAGGAGGACTATGTGCTCCTAATTTCAAAGAGTACTATGCCGCAGCATAACTTCAATGGCCGATGTGCTAGCTGGATGAGGACATTAACCCCGAACAAACGACGGTTCAAGACACCCTGGGCCCAGTTGGTATCTACACTTGGCTCATGGACCGTGCCTGTCACCCAGAAGGTGAACCGCGCCAGACGTCCATGGCATGTGCATGTTGACGCTACTATGTGCGTGGTATGACCAATCATACTCCATATTCACCATTGATTCAATTTATGCAATTCATGCAAGCTCACCGGCTGCCCACGAGCCAAAAGGTATCAGCCTGGAGTGGCACAGGAATTGCCCATCTGGGCAATCTTTATATTGACGGGACACTTTTGTCCTTCTAAGATATTGGGGATGAGTACAGTATAGGTGGCGGTCATTTTCTGACTTACCATGCCATCAGACACCTTGTGCAAACAACTTAGGGGAAAGAAGAAGTGGAACCGACCCCATCACCTGTCTTGACTATCCTCACACATGTGGGAACATAAAATGTGCCATGACTGATTTATACTCTACATTGCTCATTGCCACTTTGAGCAACATGATTGAGGCAAAGACTAGGTGGGACACTGTGCTCCCTCAGCTCATAACAGCTAAATCGTGGTCCAAAACTCTGCTACAAGTAAAGAAAGTACCCAATTCAGACACACACAGTTTAATTACATACACCACACTTATTTATCCCCCACCGCATCAAATGCATGTTTCTCAACACGGACCCAAAATGTTCCTGTAGTCATTTACCAGACGCTGGTTTTTACCATATGGTGTGGGACTGCCCCCCATCTACAGGTAGCCTGGCTGGAGGTTACACACACCATGGCAGAACTTGCGGAGCACACACACCTATCTATCCTGAGTCTTGTCTCCTTGGCCTTTGCCCCCAAACTAAGGGAGACAAACAGCTACACCGCAACATAGACCTGGCGTTTGTCCTATTTAAACGTCAGATAGCCATGACCTGGAAAGCACTTTCAGCACAAAACTCTGGCTACGCACACTCCTACTGTGGGCCGAAGCCACCACATTACATCTGTTACGATCCAGGGGTATACTCAAAATAGGAGTGGAAGATTGGGACACCTACATCCTTAACATGGAAGTCAAGAATGACATCCGGCCACCATGAAGGGATTCTACCATCGCTCTCACACCTCTTTAGTTTGGCATATTTCATTGACTATGTAACATATGTGGCTCCCATACCCGTTCTTGCTGTGCTACCAAGGGAGCCTCTCACCTGTTTTCACAAACTATAACTGTACCCTGTTGCTATTCACGACACAGTTATTTGCCACTGTATCTCCAACTTTGTATATTCATATTATTCCTGTCACCCAATGTAATATGTATACCTAGCAATGTTTTCCTGTGATGGTTACCTTCAAAAGCAATAAAACAGACATAAAAAAAGGAAATGCAGACATTTTTGGGCTTCACCAAAATATATTGATATTTGATTTCATAAATTCTCAAGTAGAGTTGCCCCATTATAAAGTTACTACAAAAAAAACTTCTCTTGTGACTGTGCCCCCGGAAGTTGATCAGGCCTTCACCTTAGCCCCAGAACTAGCACATCCAGATGTAGAGAACCCATTTATCAAAGAAGCAGATGCTTCTGATGATACCATAGGAGCAATCCTTTTACAGAGACATTTTGAAACTGGTCAACTCCACCCAGTGAGCTATCTATCAAAAAATGTAATCCCCTGCAGAACACAACCACACGATTGCAGAAAAAGAGCTCTTGACCACCTGAACTGCATTCAGAGAGTGGAGGCAATATTTACTAGTAAGTAAACATCTTATCACTGTATACACAGACCATCATAATCTTTAAGATCAGGTAAGGCATTGACACCTTGTTAGTTACACTGGTCTCTATTTTTTTGCTGAGTACAGTTTTGTGGTTATCTTTCGCTCCTGGGCATAAAATAGAAAGGATGACACCTTAACACCATATCAAGATAGTAATAACTCATGTACATCAAGAGAAAACTCAAATATAATCTGAGCTCAACATTTAATTTGTGTCAGTTTAGTACATACATAGCTAGGTGAAATAAAGGCATCAGTTCCGCTGATAAAATTAGTTAACTGGGCCTTGTTGGAACTAACTAGGAAAATTCTAGAAGGTCTATCATTCCAGGGATCTCAGGTACCTACCCCACATTACGTACACAAGCTATAGCGTAGTTCCATAACAATCCCTTATTTAGGCACTCTGGAAAAACAAAAGCCCAAAAATTTGTGGCTAGACCGTTTTGGTGGCAAGATTTGACCACAGGTGTTGCCAAATATGTAACTAATTGTAATATTTGTACTCAAGTTAAAAACCAGGTTCAAAGGGCTCTTACTTCTTTTACCTACCCCGAATCATGTGTGGAAGACATCTCCCTATATATCATTATTGGCCTACTGCCCCAAAATTGCTACAAGATCATCATGGTAGTAGTTTATAGGTTGCCCAAGATAGCACATTTTGTGGCCTGCAAAGGATTGCCCACAGCCTCCCCAAGTCACCTAAACTCTTCTAGGAAAGGATTTTACTACATGGTCCCCATTAAACCATTACTTTAGATCGTGGAATGCAATGTATTTCTCATTTTTTGAAAAGCCTGGTATTTCCAATTAGGAATTTTAGAGTTGTGATATTTATATATGATATATGTTATGTCCCTGTGAGACACCATACTCAGGTCCCCTTCACTATATCACCTATGACATAAAGGGGTTCCAGAATGTTGATGAGGAACAGCTGATCATGAAAGACTAGTCCCTTTTCATCCGGTGTCTCCCTCATATCTTGCTGGTATTTATTTACCTTGTATTGTCATCTGTGTGTTAATCTTCGCCTCATAAATACAGGCATGCCTCCAATATTTTTCACCCTCAAAGTGATGGGCAGACAGAATGTGTGAACTGACGCACTAAGCAATATTTTAGATATTTTCTTTAAGACGCCCTTCGGACCTGGAAAGATATGCTTTGGATTGTAGACTTTGCATATAATGTGGTGCCATTCTTGCCATTTTATTCCAAATTTGGATATCACCCCCACTACTTACCTTTGTTAATACCACACAGAGATGATTCAGTTGCTCATTTTTCTGAGCGTGTTCAAGAACTGATGCATGTTGCACACCAAACCGAGTAGAATATTTTTCGGTCAAATAAGAATTACAATTTTTTTTTTGACAAACTTCAATGAAAGGGGCCTAAGTACCAAGCTGGTGACAAGTTTAGCTCTCTAACAAAAACAAAAACTTAACATTCAAACAGTAATTTGACCAAAAATTGTTGGAACTTTTTGACATTGTAAAACAGATAAACCCAGACAGCTTTCAACTGAAGTTGCCAGAAACAATGAAGAGACAAACTGTTTTCTATACATCTTTACTTCCCATAACCCCTTTTAATCTATGTCCAAGGTTCAATGAAATACAAGATCAAAATCATTAATGGTTTGTGCAATCGGCATGGGCAAACATGGTACTTGGGGCCAGATGTAGCAAGTCGGCAATTTGCGACTTGCAAATTGCGAGTCCCTGCGACTCGCAATTTGCAAGTCGCAAATTGCTATGCAGTACGGTGTCTCAGACACCGACTGCGACTCGCAATGGGGTCGCAATGACCCACCTCATGAATATTCATGAGGTGGGTCGCAAATTGCGGCCCCATTGCGAGTATAGGCACTCGCTAACATGGAGGCCTGCTGTCGTCAGCAGACCTCCATGTTCGCGACCTGCTTTTCAATAAAGCAGTTTTTTTTTTTGAAGTGTAGCCCATTTTCCTAACAGGAAAACGAGCTGCACTTCAAAAAAACCGAAACCTTTAGTTTCCAAAAAATAATTTGGGGTCCAGTCACAAACTGGAAGGGGTCCCATGGGGACCCCTTCCAATTTGCGAGTGGGTTACCATCCACTTGAAGTGGATGGTAACTGCGAGTCCATTTGCGACCGCGTACGCGGTCGCAAATGGAATTGCATCCCACTGCGAGTCGCAAATAGGAAGGGAACACCCCTTCCTATTTGTGAGTCGGAAATGCATTTTGCGAGTCGGAGCCGACTCGCAAAATGCATTTCTGAATGGCAAAGTGGCTTTTGCGCCTCGCAAAAACGGCGATTTTCGCCGTTTGCGAGGCGCAAACACTTTGCTACATCTGGCCCTTGGTCTCTTGGTCTCAGGACTCATGGGAGCCTGCGCATGTTATCCGCATTCCCTGTTTGTTTTGTTGCTTCATGACAACTTGCATGATCACCTCCTGCCTTCAAGGGATGGCCTTAGAGGAGGCAGTGATGTCACAAAATCAGCCCATCTAGCTTCAGCAATGGCAGGCTTAGGACTGGGTTCTGTTGCTTTTTGTAGGGAAAGTGGTGATATGGCTGAGGTGGGCATGCCGGTCCACTAGTTTCCACCCTCAAAGTGATGGGCAGACAGAAAGTGTGAACCAATGCACTAAGCAATATTTTAGATGTTTCTTTCAAGACGCCCTTCACACCTCGAAAGATATGCTTTGGATTGCAGACTTTGCATATAATGTGGTGCTACATTCATCAACCCATTCTTACCATTTTATTCCAAAATTGGATTTCACCCTCACTACTTACCTTCGTTAATACCACACACAGAGGATTCAGTTGCTCATGTTTCTGAGTGTGTTCAAGAACTAATGCGTGTTGCACACCAAACCAAGTAGAATATTTTTTGGGCAAGTGAGAATTATAAATAAATTGCTGACAAACTTCAACAAAAGGGGCCTAAGTACCAAACTGACGAAAAGTTTGGCTCTCCAACAAAAACTTAAAGTTCAAACAGAAATTTCCCCCAAAATTTGTAGGACCTTTTGACATTGTAAAACAGACAAATCCATTCAGGTTCCAACTAAAGTTGACGGAGACAATGAAGCTCCATCCTGTTTTCCATACACCTTTATTTTCCATGACCTCCTTAATTCTATGTCCAAGGTTCTCTGAAATACAAGATCAAAATCATTAATTATTTTCACAGTCGGCATGGGCAAACATGATTCTTGGTCTGTGACTCATGGGAGCAGGTGCATGTTTGCTTTGTCGCTTCCTGCCAACTTGCATGCCCATCTACTGACTTCACAAGAGGTCTTTAGAGGAGGGAATGATTTCACAAAAATCAGCCCATCTTGCTTCAATGATGGCAGGTTTAGGACTGGGTCCGGTTGATTTTTATAGGGGATGTGGTGATATGGCTTGGGTGGAGATGTAAAGTATGAGTGAAGTGAGGTATGTTTGCATACACATATTGGAGTGAGTGGACTGGATGTAGTGTATAGGGGTTGGAAGTAGTCAAAAATGTTTTTATGCATGTATTCTTGTTGAATTTAAAAGATAAAATATCAATATGGGGTCCTTAGCTGATCATTGTTTGTTTTAAGGATGAGATGAAGTATAAATCATATGATTTAAGGAGGAAAAGAGATGTAGAGAATCAATGATTGTGTAAAAGAAGTGGTGTTATAAAATTTACTAAGAAGTCTTTGTCAAAAAGAAATAGAATAAATAAATTCATTATTAATAAAACATAATTGTGGTGAAACTATCACTTCTGGTCAGACCGTTTGCAGTTTAAGTCGTATATGAAGCAGTACAGGTCAGGTGGGATCTTGTTTGTCTAATTTTAGGCTCAGGACTGGGGTCACTGGCCAAAGACTGTTCCTCACAGTGCTTTCTGCTGGTGTGGTCAGTGCAAATGAATAGTGTGCGAAAACCCTCCCGGTTAGCAGTCAATGGTGATAGGCGTACTCTCAAGCATTAGTCCAAGATGGCTGCCACTATCAATCGCTAGTCTAAGATGGCCATCATACTTAAAATCTTGTGAGTCTTTGCAAAGCTCCAGAGAGCACACATCTTTTTGGTGACTATCCTGGCTCTTTCTCAATAAAAGTTTCTCACTCTTGTCAGACCGGGGCTGATGTAAGTGACGTTCCAGAGGTGATGATTCCAGTAGGAGAAAATAACTAATCGTTGAGCAAGGAGCCCACTGGAGATTGAAGTGATTTGGCAGGGTTTGATAAGGTAGGTCATTAATCACGGTCGTTGTTCTTGGGAGTCCAACAAAGCAGCAATCCAGTAGGAAATTTGTTTATTCTTAAAGAGAGATTTCTTCAATGAGATTGAGTAGATCTAGTTTTCTAAGTGACAATAAACTCAGAGGGAACCTTGTGATTATGTTCACCTCAGTGAAAGTAACTTAGAATGGACAATTGTGAAAAATTAAACTAAGGTTTCAAATACAGAGTTTGCGGTGTGAATTAACACTGAACCAGGAAAGCTCCTAAGGCTCAGAATTGATGGACACATTAGCTTAGAGACTAAAGACTTTGTAAAAAGGATTCTATGCAAGATCATGAGAATCCAGTCATCCTATGCATAGGTTGGACTTTGAGTGACTACTTAAGTTGCTCTTACCCTCCATATTATTCATAAGATCTACTAGTGACTTTGTCTCAAGTTCAAACGGAGTGTTTTACCTAGTGTTATAAATTCCTTTCCAGGTAATGGAGTGAAGAAGTGGGTTGGGAAATACAAAGTGCCATTATCTCTTCGAGTTCTGTGCAAACTAAAATTCATTCCTCTTGCAGATATCCTTCCCCATAGAATCGTCCCTAATATCCCTTCCCCTCATCTGGACATTCTGTTACTCTGTGAATACCCTGTGGGGCTGCCGGAAGGTGGGATTATGGTAGGTGTTGTTCCCAATGATTCTTCAACCTAATACTTTTATAGGTAAGTCAATGATTGATCCTGTAGCTCCAGCCTTCTGTGTATGGGAACTCTGGATTGCAGAGCTAGCCCTAAATGGTGAGCTTCAGTAGTTGTTCAATTTCAATTGGTAATCATAACAGTACTTTAACTATGATTTCTAAATTGAATGTCAGAGGTTGGTTAAAACAAATGTTAAAGTGTTATATCAAATCCTAACCATAATTTCACTTTAACTGTAATTTATTGTTCTCCTGAACTTCCAGGGTCTTTTGAGGATTTATACATCCAAATTGTAATAAAGTACTTCAAACCCCGTGGCACAATGACTACAGCAGTGCATTGCTGCTGGGTGGGACACTGCTGGACCTGTGCACAATATGCTGCCGGGGCAAACCCCTGCCATGTGCAACCTCTGCCATGGGGAGTGGGGGAGTGTGGTAGGGCCTGGACTTTGCCCAGTTTACAGGTCCAAGGTGCAGTGAAGATTGGCAGCAGGTCCTGGACTATGACAGACCCTGCGCTGAGCCCCAGGTAGGGACCAACCCCCACTGCTACAGCCATTGGTCGTGCACAGCTGGGCTTGCCTGCAAGACATAACTGTAGCCCATTCCCTGCACCAAACATTCCAGGGCTTCCAACTACTGATGCCCATGAAAATAAGCCATGTAAAACCCATGGCCATGTATGGCCTTTTGGCCATTGAGGGTTGGCTGCAGGATCCGACCTTTGGCTTTATGCTGCACCCACCGTCACTGTCCCACTGCTCATGGCATTTGACCAGGTCCAGCAGGATTTGGCAAACCACGCTACTCATGGTCCTATGGCCAACGTGTAAAGGATAAGCAACCCCTGTTGTGCGCTGCCTTTAGCTCAGTGGAGTGGGTTGGGCCACAGGACCTGGCCTGTGTCCAGGCTCTGCAGTCAAACCCACAAAGTGGTGCAAAAATGCTGAGGTGAGGATTGATATTTTATACTTCCTATTGCTCCTTTTGTAGAACATTTTGGTGTCTCTCAGATTTCTGGCTTGCTGGTACTCATTTCTTTTTCTGGTCTACATGGTCTACTGGTAATTTGTCATACTTTGACTTAAAAAGTGGTAATCTCATCATCAATGTCCCAAAGAAGAAGAGCCCTCTCCAGTGCTGAATTTGAGCCAGCAGTTTCTGCTGCAGGGCACTGACACTTATTTTGAGAACTGGCACTTATTTTTATACCTCAAGCATCATTTTCTGTGGGCAAAATACACATGGGAAAGAGGGAGAAAGAGAAAAACGAAAAAGCGTCACAAAGGGAGAGAGCAGAAAGCTGTAAGAGTGAGCTGAAGGAGCAGGGAATGGCTGCAAATGGATTAAAGAGGCCAAAGATGGCTTCAGGATTGCGCTGCCTCAGTATTACGTGCTCACACATTTAATCACAGCAGCTGCGTTAGTCAGAGGACAGCTTTGGGCACCAGCATGTTTTTATTTACAAATTAAGCCCTGGCCCTCTCTCTTCCTGCTTGTCTTTCGGTCACATAGCTTGCAGTTTACCCTCTTCACCTTGAGTTTTTTCTCTCCTGGTGGAGGAGTGAAGGACTCCCACTCAATTGAGTACTTGGTCTACTTCTCTACTTCATCATTCTTCCCAATGCAAACTGTTAGAAATGGGGTTTTTGGTTGGCAGTCAGGTTGCCCTCTGTCCAAGCAAGAACCCTCACTCTAGTCAGGGTAAGTCACACACAATCCAAAATCAGCCTGTGCTCACCCTCCGGTAGCTTGGCACGAGCAGTCAGGCTTAACTTAGAAGGCAATGTGGAAAGCATTTGTGCAAGAAATCATACAACACCATAGCATAACACCACAAAAATACACCACACAGTGTTTAGAAAAATATATAATATTTATCTGGGTATCTTCAGGTCAAAACGATCAAAGTTGCAATATGAATTTGTAAAGATATCACTGAAAAGTGATATAAAGTGTCTTAAGTCTTTAGAAAGTAAACAAAGTCTCTTTCAAACACAAAGTACCTGGTTTCTGGTGGAAAATCTCCTCAGAGGGCCACAAAGGAAGAGGTGCGTGGAAAAAGGGTGTGTGCGTCGATTTCTCCCCAGCACACACAGACTTGCGTCGTTATTTTCCACGCGGGGAAGTCGTGCGTCGTTTTCCGGCACGCGGACAGTCTCTTTCTGTGGGTCGCGGGGATTACCAGATGTCCCGGGTCTGTGCGTGGATTTTCCTGCTTGTTTTCCGGCTGCGCGTCGTTCTGCGGGGCTGCGCGTCGAAGTTTCGATCTCATGGCAGGCGTTGCGTCGATTTCTTCTGCAGAGTCGGGCGGCGTTGTCCTTGCGAGGCCGTGCGTCAAAGTTTTGATCTCACGGCAGGCGTCGCGTCGATTTCTCCTGCGGAGTCGGGCGCCGTTGTCCTTGCGAGGCCGTGCGTCAAAGTTTTGATCTCACTGCAGGCGTCGCGTCGATTTCTCCTGGGAAGTCGGGCGGCGTTGTCCTTGCGAGGCCGTGCGTCAAAGTTTCGATCTCACGGCAGGCGTCGCGTCGATTTCTCCCGGGAAGTCGGGCGGCGTTGTCCTTGCGAGGCCGTGCGTCAAAGTTTCGGTCGTCCCGAAGGCGTCGCGTTGATCAGCGTCGGTGTGCGGCATTTTTCTTGCCGCGGAACAAGCTGTGCGTCGAAAAGTTCGGCAAACGGAGCATCCAAGAGGAAGAGAGAAGTCTTTTCGGTCCTGAGACTTCAGGGAACAGGAGGCAAGCTCTATCCAAGCCCTTGGAGAGCACTTTTACAGCCAGGCAAGAGTTCAGCAAGGCAGCAGGCCAACAGCAAGGCAGCAGTCCTTTGAAGAAAAGCAGACAGGTGAGTCCTTTGAGCAGCCAGGCCGTTCTTCTTGGCAGGATGTAGTTTCTGGTTCAGGTTTCTTCTCCAGCAAGTGTCTGATGAGGTAGGGCAGAGGCCCTGTTTTATACTAAGTTGTGCCTTTGAAGTGGGGGTGACTTCAAAGAGTGTCTAAGAAATGCACCAAGCCCCCTTTCAGTTCAATCCTGTCTGCCAGAGTCCCAGTAGGGGGTGTAGCAGTCCTTTGTGTGAGGGCAGGCCCTCCACCCTCCCAGCCCAGGAAGACCCATTCAAAATGCAGATGTTTGCAAGTGAGGCTGAGTACCCTGTGTTTGGGGTGTGTCTGAGTGAATGCACAAGGAGCTGTCAACTAAACCTAGCCAGACGTGGATTGAAGGGCACAACAAGGTTTTAGTGCAAAGAAATGCTCACTTTCTAAAAGTGGCATTTCTAGAATAGTAATATTAAATCCGACTTCACCAGTCAGCAGGATTTTATATTACCATTCTGGCCATACTAAATATGACCTTCCTGCTCCTTTCAGATCAGCAGCTGCCACTTCAACAATGTATGAGAGCAGCCCCAAGGTTAGCCTATGAAGGGAGCAGGCCTCACAGTAGTGTAAAAACGAATTTAGGAGTTTTACACTACCAGGACATATAACCACACAAGTACATGTCCTGCCTTTTACCCACACAGCACCCTGCTCTAGGGGTTACCTAGGGCACACATTAGGGGTGACTTATGTATAGAAAAAGGGGAGTTCTAGGCTTGGCAAGTACCTTTAAATGCCAAGTCGAAGTGGCAGTGAAACTGCACACACAGGCCTTGCAATGGCAGGCCTGAGACAAGGTTAAGGGGCTACTGAGGTGGGTGGCACAACCAGTGCTGCAGGCCCACTAGTAGCATTTAATCTACCTGCCCTAGGCACATGTAGTGCACTCTACCAGGGACTTACAAGTAAATTAAATAGTCAATCATGGATAAACCAATCAGTAGTACAATTTACACAGAGAGCATATGCACTTTAGCACTGGTTAGCAGCGGTAAAGTGCTCAGAGGTCAAAAGCCAACAACAACAGGTCAGAAAAAACAGGAGGAAGGAGGCAAAAAGTTTGGGGATGTCCCTGTCAAAAAGCCAGGTCCAACATGACCCCCTACCAGCCTAAAGCCAGGGGAGAACAATCACTATCCTGATGTACTTACCTGTTTGAGGCGACAGAACAAGGACCCAGGCCCACAACAGCAGGGGCATGCTCCAGTTCTTCGCCTTCCTGACTCCAATTGGATCCCTCTGTCCATACTCTCAGGGCCCACTAAGCCAACCCATGGGGAACCTTTCTCCTTACCTGTGGATCCCATCTGTGCAGCACCTAACCTTACTTTGCTCACAGATGTATCCCAGGAGCAGGATAGTACCACCATGACCAACACAGTGGTGTTGCCCACTCTACCCCCGGGGTGTGACACTTGTCCCCTCCCCAGGGATAACTCTGTCCACCCGGACAGCAAGCCACAGTGATTACTGACAGCTGCCAGGGATGAGAGCCAGGCCCCAGGCCTCTCAAAGCTCTCCAACCACTGTGGCTGTGGAGAGTGGAGGGTGGTAGCCCCAGGTGCTGGGCACCCTTTAACCACTCTCCCTTCTACCAGGTCAGGGATGACAGCCTGAACCTGGTCCTCCCCTCTGGGGTTCTGTACCCTCCCTCCTGGAGCGGTACCCCCAGAGTCCAATATGGTCAGGGTGCTTACAGAAGTCGCCCTGCACCATTCCTCCACCAGTGCAGGGCTGTTAACCTGCAACTGGCCCTCCAACCTGGGGTCTGTACCTTCAGGTTGGACTAGGGCCCGGGGTGAGGCTTCCCTCCCCCTGCCCTCCCTTCTGGGGCCCAGCACCCTCCAACTAGGAGTGGCCTCCTCAGAAGCCAACATGGCAACTTGGCCATTCAACTCAGAGTCACCACCCTGCGGTTGAACAATTGCCTGGCACGCCAGGACTTTCTGGGGGGCACACCTACCCCCCACAGGTCAGAGTTTAACCTCTGAGCCTGGCTCCTCAACCCATGGTCACCACCCTGAGGTGGGGCAATTGCCTGGCACGCCAGGACTTTCTGGGGGGCACACCTACCCCCCACCAGGTCAGAGTTTAACCTCTGAACCTGGTCATCCAACCCAGAGTCAACACCCTGAGGTTGGACAATTACCTGGCACAGCAGGACTTCTTGGGAGGCACACCTACCTACCACCAGGTCAGAGTTTAACCTCTGAACCTGGGTATCCAACCCAGAGTCACCACCCTGAGGTTGGGCAACTGCCTGGCACACCAGGACTTTCTGGGAGGCACGCCTACCTCCCACCAGGTCAGAGGTTAACCTCTGAACCTGGTTCTCCAACCCAGGGTCACCACCCTGAGGTTGAACAATTGCCTGGCACGCCAGGACTTTCTGGGGGGCACACCTACCCCCCAACAGGTCAGAGTTTATCCCCTGAACCTGGTTAGCCAACCCAGAGTCACCACCCTGAGGTTGAACCATTGCCTGGCAGGCCAGGACTTCCAGGGAGGCACACCTACCTCCCACCAGGTCAGAGTTTAACCTCTGAGCCTGGTTCCCCAACCCAGGGTCACCACCCTGAGGTTGGGCAATTGCCTGGCATGCCAGGACTTTCTGGGGGGCACACCTACCCCCCACCAGGTCAGAGTTTAACCTCTGAACCTGGTCATCCAACCCAGAGTCAACACCCTGAGGTTGGACAATTGCCTGGCACAGCAGGACTTCTTGGGAGGCACATCTACCTCCCACCAGGTCAGAGTTTAACCTCTGAACCTGGGTATCCAACCCAGAGTCACCACCCTGAGGTTGAATCTTTGCCTGGCATGCCAGGACTTCCTGGGGGGCACTCTCACCCCCCACAAGGGACACACCGTCCCCAAGGGCCACACAAGAGTCTGGTTGGCACAGGTCTCCCGACCTCTGCCCATCCGGCAGAGTCTGGGTTTCCCCCAAACCAAAAACGGTTTCACCTGGGTCATTCCTGGGGGACTCTGCTCTCAGAGCTGTCCCCTGACTCTCAAGGTCCTCCACTGGGGTCTGCAACCCCCTCTCAACCCTATGTCTGGACTTCTGCACCCCCTCACTAGGAGGGGTACTGCCAGACACCAGAACTGTTGGGATGCTGGCTACAGTCACCCCCCCAAGTTCTTCTGACACTGCGGGGCTTCCCTCAAAAGGTGGCCCTACGGTACAGGCTAGGCTTCCCTCCTGGTGTTCCCTCATGGAACCCTCTAGGACCTGGGACCTACCTGGGACACTACAATCCTTTCCCACCTCACTCGGTTGGGAACCACCTAGACCACTCCCTTCAGGAGCACCCCCAAATGCCTCTTCAGACTCTCTGGTACTCACCCAGAAGTCTGCCTCCATTGTAAGTTCCCTGGGGTCAGAGAACTCACACTCCACCTGGTGTTGGCGTAGCTCTGGAAAATAAGGACCAGACATATGCTCTCCAGCAATTACATCATTCTGCCCTTCACATGTATTAACCACAGTACCCTTCACCCAACCACCCAGTAACTCAACCTTGGAAAAGCACTCTACCTCACCCTCCTGAGACTGGTGAGACAGTATCTGTCTGTCCCTGACATTCAACCCATACTCTTCTGGGATGTCTCTACACTCTATATCCAGGACGTCCACCAGGGGGGAACCCTTTTCTCTGTCACTCTCTGCTAGAGTCAGTAAAGTGTCCCTCCCCCCAGTAGGAATATGACTCCCTGTGCCAGTTCCCCAATCCTTCTCAGGGACCCTGTGCATAACGGGAACTACCTCATACCCTTGAACCGCCTGGGGTGTGTCAACTCCCTTCTTCAAGTTGGGCACCACATCTCTGGGCTTGTGCCCTTCTTCAGCAGTACTAGATGCAAGATTTTTGCTGCCACCATCTGAACTGGACTCAGCCCTTCCGGCCTCCAGTTTCAGCTCTTTACAGCTCAGCTCTTGAGCTGCAATCTTTTCTTCTTCCAGGGCTAAGAGTCTTTTTGCCTCAAACTCTGCAAGATACTCCTCTAATTGTTGCTCCTGTCGCCTTTGACCTCGGAGCCATTCATCTATTTCTGGGTCACTGTCCTCAACTGAGTAGTCTTCCTCCTCATGTGAGCAGTCTTCCTCCTCATGTGCGTAGTCCTCCTCCTCATCTGAGGGGTACTTAGTCATTTGGTTTCTTGCTGCCTCTCTCTCTGCCCATCTTTCCTCCCCCCAGACTATGCAGTGATGTAGCATATCCGCCTTAGTAGATCTCCTTGCTACAGGAAGGCCCCATTTTCTGCAAAGCTTCCTTAGGTCAGCCTTAGTGAGGTGGTCAGTACGAACAAAGAATGAGTAGGTACACAATCCCATTCTGATAAGATCTTATCAGCAAAAACCAAAATCCAAAGTCCAAAATATCAATAGTATATCCAGGAGGACATCAGAGAACCAAAAGCCAAAAAAGATGAAAAATCAAGTTGACCTTCAACTGTGGGTAGGTAGTGAAATACTTAGCTACTGTATGTCACTGCACAAACACAAGTCCTATCCTCACCGCTGATCACCAATGTTAGAAATGGGGTTTTTGGTTGGCAGTCAGGTTGCCCTCTGTCCAAGCAAGAACCCTCACTCTAGTCAGGGTAAGTCACACACAATCCAAAATCAGCCTGTGCTCACCCTCCGGTAGCTTGGCACGAGCAGTCAGGCTTAACTTAGAAGGCAATGTGTAAAGCATTTGTACAATAAATCATACAACACCATAGCATAACACCACAAAAATACACCACACAGTGTTTAGAAAAATATATAATATTTATCTGGGTATCTTCAGGTCAAAACGATCAAAGTTGCAATATGAATTTGTAAAGATATCACTGAAAAGTGATATAAAGTGTCTTAAGTCTTTAGAAAGTAAACAAAGTCTCTTTCAAACACAAAGTACCTGGTTTCTGGTGGAAAATCTCCTCAGAGGGCCACAAAGGAAGAGGTGCGTGGAAAAAGGGTGTGTGCGTCGATTTCTCCCCAGCACACACGGACTTGCGTCGTTATTTTCCACGCGGGGAAGTCGTGCGTCGTTTTCCAGCTCGCGGACAGTCTCTTTCTGTGGGTCGCGGGGATTACCAGATGTCCCGGGTCTGTGCGTGGATTTTCCTGCTTGTTTTCCGGCTGCGCGTCGTTCTGCGGGGCTGCGCGGCGAAGTTTCGATCTCACGGCAGGCGTCGCGTCGATTTCTCCTGCGGAGTCGGGTGGCGTTGTCCTTGCGAGGCCGTGCGTCAAAGTTTTGATCTCACGGCAGGCGTCGCGTTGATTTCTCCTGCGGAGTCGGGCGGTGTTGTCCTTGCGAGGCCGTGCGTCAAAGTTTTGATCTCACGGCAGGCGTCGCGTCGATTTCTCCCGGGAAGTCGGGCGGTGTTGTCCTTGCGAGGCTGTGCGTCAAAGTTTCGGTCGTCCCGAAGGCGTCACGTTGATCAGCGTCGGTGTGCGGCGTTTTTCTTGCCGCGGAACAAGCTGTGCGTCGAAAAGTTCGGCGCACGGAGCGTCCAAGAGGAAGAGAGAAGTCTTTTTGGTCCTGAGACTTCAAGGAACAGGAGGCAAGCTCTATCCAAGCCCTTGGAGAGCACTTTTACAGCCAGGCAAGAGTTCAGCAAGGCAGCAGGCCAACAGCAAGGCAGCAGTCCTTTGTAGAAAAGCAGACAGGTGGCGGTCATTCCGACCCTGACGGTCATGGACCGCCAGGGCCGGGGACCGCGGGAGCACCGCCAACAGGCTGGCGGTGCTCCCAAGGGCATTCTGACCGCGGCGGTACAGCCGCGGTCAGAAACGGAAAACCGGCGGTGTACCGCCGGTTTTCCACTGCCCTGCGCCGCCATGGGGATTCCGACCCCCATACCGCCATCCTGTTCCTGGCGGCTTTGGCCGCCAGGAACAGGATGGCGGTATGGGGGTGTCGTGGGGCCCCTGGGGGCCCCTGCAGTTCCGGCCCCCATAACAGGGCCCCACTGAGAATTTCAGTGTCTGCATAGCAGACACTGAAATTCGCGACGGGTGCAACTGCACCCGTCGCACCCTTTCCACTCCGCCGGCTCCATTCGGAGCCGGCATCCTCGTGGAAAGGGGTTTCCCGCTGGGCGGGCGGGCGGCCTTCTGGCGGTCGCCCGCCCGCCCATCGGGAAACACAGAATAACCGCGGCGGTCTTCTGACCGCGCAGCGGTATTCTGGCGGCTCCCGCCGGCACCGCGGTTACCGCGGCCGGCGGGAGTCAGAATGACCCCCAGGTGAGTCCTTTGAGCAGCCAGGCCGTTCTTCTTGGCAGGATGTAGTTTCTGGTTCAGGTTTCTTCTCCAGCAAGTGTCTGATGAGGTAGGGCAGAGGCCCTGTTTTATACTAAGTTGTGCCTTTGAAGTGGGGGTGACTTCAAAGAGTGTCTAAGAAATGCACCAAGCCCCCTTTCAGTTCAATCCTGTCTGCCAGAGTCCCAGTAGGGGGTGTGGCAGTCCTTTGTGTGAGGGCAGGCCCTCCACCCTCCCAGCCCAGGAAGACCCATTCAAAATGCAGATGTATGCAAGTGAGGCTGAGTACCCTGTGTTTGGGGTGTGTCTGAGTGAATGCACAAGGAGCTGTCAACTAAACCTAGCCAGATGTGGATTGAAGGGCACAACAAGGTTTTAGTGCAAAGAAATGCTCACTTTCTAAAAGTGGCATTTCTAGAATAGTAATATTAAATCCGACTTCACCAGTCAGCAGGATTTTATATTACCATTCTGGCCATACTAAATATGACCTTCCTGCTCCTTTCAGATCAGCAGCTGCCACTTCAACAATGTATGAGAGCAGCCCCAAGGTTAGCCTATGAAGGGAGCAGGCCTCACAGTAGTGTAAAAACTAATTTAGGAGTTTTACACTACCAGGACATATAACCACACAAGTACATGTCCTGCCTTTTACCCACACAGCACCCTGCTCTAGGGGTTACCTAGGGCACACATTAGGGGTGACTTATGTATAGAAAAAGGGGAGTTCTAGGCTTGGCAAGTACCTTTAAATGCCAAGTCGAAGTGGCAGTGAAACTGCACACACAGGCCTTGCAATGGCAGGCCTGAGACAAGGTTAAGGGGCTACTGTGCATAACGGGAACTACCTCATACCCTTGAACCGCCTGGGGTGTGTCAACTCCCTTCTTCAAGTTGGGCACCACATCTCTGGGCTTGTGCCCTTCTTCAGCAGTACTAGATGCAAGATTTTTGCTGCCACCATCTGAACTGGACTCAGCCCTTCTGGCCTCCAGTTTCAGCTCTTTACAGCTCAGCTCTTGAGCTGCAATCTTTTCTTCTTCCAGGGCTAAGAGTCTTTTTGCCTCAAACTCTGCAAGATACTCCTCTAATTGTTGCTCCTGTCGCCTTTGACCTCGGAGCCATTCATCTATTTCTGGGTCATTGTCTTCAACTGAGTAGTCTTCCTCCTCATGTGAGCAGTCTTCCTCCTCATGTGCGTTGTCCTCCTCCTCATCTGAGGGGTACTTAGTCATTTGGTTTCTTGCTGCCTCTCTCTCTGCCCATCTTTCCTCCCCCCAGACTATGTAGTGATGTAGCATCTCCGCCTTAGTAGATCTCCTTGCTACAGGAAGGACACATTTTCTGCAAAGCTTCCTTAGGTCAGCCTTAGTGAGGTGGTCAGTACGAACAAAGAATGAGTAGGTACACAATCCCATTCTGATAAGATCTTATCAGCAAAAAACAAAATCCAAAGTCCAAAATATCAATAGTATATCCAGGAGGACATCAGAGAACCAAAAGCCAAAAAAGATGAAAAATCAAGTTGACCTTCAACTGTGGGTAGGTAGTGAAATACTTAGCTACTGTATGTCACTGCACAAACACAAGTCCTATCCTCACCGCTGATCACCAATGTTAGAAATGGGGTTTTTGGTTGGCAGTCAGGTTGCCCTCTGTCCAAGCAAGAACCCTCACTCTAGTCAGGGTAAGTCACACACAATCCAAAATCAGCCTGTGCTCACCCTCCGGTAGCTTGGCACGAGCAGTCAGGCTTAACTTAGAAGGCAATGTGTAAAGCATTTGTGCAATAAATCATACAACACCATAGCATAACACCACAAAAATACACCACACAGTGTTTAGAAAAATATATAATATTTATCTGGGTATCTTCAGGTCAAAACGATCAAAGTTGCAATATGAATTTGTAAAGATATCACTGAAAAGTGATATAAAGTGTCTTAAGTCTTTAGAAAGTAAACAAAGGGGGTTATTCTAACTTTGGAGGAGTGTTAATCCGTCCCAAAAGTGACGGTAAAGTGACGGATATACCATCAGCCGTATTACGAGTTCCATAGGATATAATGGACTCGTAATACGGCTGGTGGTAAATCCGTCACTTTTCCGTCACTTTTGGGACGGATTAACACCTCCTCCAAAGTTAGAATAACCCCCAAAGTCTCTTTCAAACACAAAGTACCTGGTTTCTGGTGGAAAATCTCCTCAGAGGGCCACAAAGGAAGAGGTGCGTGGAAAAAGGGTGTGCGTCGATTTCTCCCCAGCACACACGGACTTGCGTCGTTATTTTCCACGCGGGGAAGTCGTGCGTCGTTTTCCGGCGCGCGGACAGTCTCTTTCTGTGGGTCGCGGGGATTACCAGATGTCCCGGGTCTGTGCGTGGATTTTCCTGCTTGTTTTCCCGGCTGCGTGGCGTTCTGCGGGGCTGCGCGTCGAAGTTTCGATCTCACGGCAGCCGTCGCGTCGATTTCTCCTGCGGAGTCGGGCGGCGTTGTCCTTGCGAGGCCGTGCGTCAAAGTTTTGATCTCACGGCAGGCGTCGCGTCGATTTCTCCTGCGGGGTCGGGCGGCGTTGTCCTTGCGAGGCCGTGCGTCAAAGTTTTGATCTCACGGCAGGCGTCGCGTCGATTTCTCCAGGGAAGTCGGGCGGCGTTGTCCTTGCGAGGACGTGCGTCAAAGTTTCGATCTCACGGCAGGCGTCGCGTCGATTTCTCCCGGGAAGTCAGGCGGCGTTGTCCTTGCGAGGCTGTGCGTCAAAGTTTCGGTCGTCCCGAAGGCGTCACGTTGATCAGCGTCGGTGTGCGGCGTTTTTCTTGCCGCGGAACAAGCTGTGCGTCGAAAAGTTCGGCGCACGGAGCGTCCAAGAGGAAGAGAGAAGTCTTTTTGGTCCTGAGACTTCAGGGAACAGGAGGCAAGCTCTATCCAAGCCCTTGGAGAGCACTTTTACAGCCAGGCAAGAGTGAATGCACAAGGAGCTGTCAACTAAACCTAGCCAGACGTGGATTGAAGGGCACAACAAGGTTTTAGTGCAAAGAAATGCTCACTTTCTAAAAGTGGCATTTCTAGAATAGTAATATTAAATGCGACTTCACCAGTCAGCAGGATTTTATATTACCATTCTGGCCATACTAAATATGACCTTCCTGCTCCTTTCAGATCAGCAACTGCCACTTCAACAATGTATGAGGGCCCAAGCAGCATGTATAAAAAGCCCATGCACGTCTTCGACACTAAAATTGGATTTCCCTCTCTTGACTCCGACATTTGAGCCCTTGGATAGTATTTGCAGCAGAATGTGCGGCTGAAACCTCCAAGGCAGCCCTGTGGTGGGAGAGCCTCTCCGACTACCAGGCTGATGTTTTTGATCAGGTTGAGTCGGGATAGTCTGTCATTAGAAGCCAAGTCCCTTGAGTGGAGGCGCGTGAACTAGGCCGAAGCGGGAGAATGAAGTAACAAAACCTCTTAACAAACCCAGTGTCGAGGAATAAGCGATTGTTTTAGACCAGCGCCCGTAGTTTCTGGGAACTATTGTGCAATAAACGGAGTCAGCTTGTGTGAAGACCGAAGCCTAGTAGAATAATTTATTCCACTTACAATTTAGTGCAAGTAAAAAGCACAAAGGCTGCTCGCTTTATTTTTTATTTCTTTACTGTAAAACAAATAGTGGATATTTAATTCATGTATCTTGTGCAACATACGAATCAAAAGCAATATTTTCTAAACAAGAACTTGGACACATTTCTGGCCCCGGCCCTGATGACAATATGAACTAAGAGGGACGCGCACAACTTCTTTCCTGGGCGGGAGCCCTTTAAACATTGTCGGAGGCAGCCTCAGCTGCTGATAGGGCGGGAAGCCCTTCTTAACTTCACAGCGCGCCCGCAACCGCGGGACGCGCACAACTTCTTTCCTGGGCGGGAGCCCTTTAAACATTGTCGGAGGCAGCCTCAGCTGCTGATAGGGCGGGAAGCCCTTCTTAACTTCACAGCGCGCCCGCAACCGCGGGACGCGCACAACTTCTTTCCTGGGCGGGAGCCCTTTAAACATTGTCGGAGGCAGCCTCAGCTGGTGATAGGGCGGGAAGCCCTTCTTAACTTCCTCACAGTAGTGTAAAAACGAATTTAGGAGTTTTACACTACCAGGACATATAACCACACAAGTACATGTCCTGCCTTTTACCCACACAGCACCCTGCTCTAGGGGTTACCTAGGGCACACATTAGGGTTCAAAAAGCCGGGTCCAACACAAACCATTTCTTCTGCCTCTGGAGAAGCAGAGGACGGTTCAGAAGTCTCTTGTTTGAGAATCTCCGGGGTCTTACAGCTAGCTACTTAAATGATCAACTGCATTGGTGACCGATTTTCTAAGGCACTTTTTTAATGTGATGGAAGAATGTGTCAGCCAAAGACAGTGGACCTTAGGGGATGTCCTGTGCTCACTGCTTGCCTTCACCCCTCCTTTTTCCTGAACTTGTTTTTCACTTTACCACAGCTCTCTCCCTAAAACATGTTACAATCGGCCTATAGCTGATTGGCACATTTATTTACTAGTATATAGTACTACATATAACTGTGGCCTGTAAATTAAATGCTACTAGTTGGCCTTGAGCACTTAGGGGCATATTTATACTCTGCCTGCGGCAAATTTGCTTCAAAAATGTTGACGCAAATTCGGCGCAAACCCTACACCATATTTATACTTTGATGCCGGACCCCATGAATGCCACAATTCCGCCGTGTGCGTAATTTTCTGGATGCGTTAAAGCGCCTTGCGTTAATGACATGCAAGGTAGGTGTTCCTGTCCAAAAATGACTTAAACACCCGTGCGCCATATTTATCCTACTGCGCAAAAATCCTGCACGGCTGGGAGGCGGAGTTGGAAAATAACACACAGCCCGATTTGCGTAACAAAATAACGCCTGGGTCAGGGCAGGCGTTAAAATGGGGCAAAAACACCACTCCTTAAGTAAAACACACAGAATCAACAGCAGAGCTAAAAAACGAAGACATGGAGGTGCTATTCATACCAGCATGCACGAAGACGCAGAGCACAGGACCAACACCAGCAGTTTCCACCACACCAGCAGGGACCCCAAAGGCAACGAAGAAGACAGGAGAGGATATTCAGGACTAGGACAACCCTTCAGGGACTCAGGCAACAAGACATCATCCAGAGGTACAGACTCAACTGGCAAACCATTCAGCAGCTGCTGCACCACATTGAGCCACAGTTGGCACCCAGCTTGCAGACACCCCACCTCATTCCACGAGAGACCAAGCTGCTAGCTGTCCTCCACATGTTGGCAAGTGGCTCGTTTCAAACCACTGGTGCCCTGGTTGCCGGGATCTCACAGCCCTCATTCTCTGCCTTCCTACCCAAGGTTTTGGATGCCATCATCTCCCTCACACCCCGCCACATCAGCTTCCCCAACACACAGCAGAAGCAGCAGGAGACCAAACAGAGCTTCTACCAAATCAACGACTTCCAACACGTGCTTGGTGCCATTGACTACACAAATGAATGGATTGTGCCACCTGCTGCAACCAAACATCTATACCGCAACAGGAAGCACACACACTCCATCAATGTGCAGGCCATTGTCGATCACCAAGGTTTGATCACCAACATCGTGGCAAAGTATCTTGGGAGTGTACATGATTCATTCATCTTCCGCCACTGCACCATCAATCAAAACTTCCAGGATGGATGATATGGCAATGGCCTACTTGTTGGTAAGTACAGAAACCTACTTAGATACACACAGCACAGCAACCCTGTAGGACACACAATACATACACCACTACATTGACACGTGGCCAGGAAGACACTGAGGTTGTGACACTGCTAGTCATGTGTGATATCCTCACCCAGTGGGATACCCACATATGGACAAATGACAGATGCAAATAACAACAGATGCCACTCCAGAGCCACAAGGGACCAATTTAAAACCACACAGTGACAATGACATGGCCTTAACTGCCAGTACAACTTGGAAGATTAATCTTACAATAACACTCAATCACACACCCTTCCAAACAATCTGTACAGTGTAAGGGGTATGCAGTGTGTTTGGCCGCAGGTATAAGACCATGACACACACAGCATGATGATGATGACTCTAATGAATGGGACATGGAATCATTGAGGCTGTACCAACATCTCACATCACTCATGGGCTGACATTGCCCACTACCAATAAGCAAATGGACTGTGCTAAGAACACATATTGATGTGACAATATTGCCAAGTGCACAATCCTACACATACGGTTTGAGACAATTACACATATACACAACAAATGTACTGGCATATGGGCCTTCTGTCACTTAAACCGTCAACCCCACAACCAAGTTAGCCAGCTGAACTGGACCAGGTTCAGTAGTGTAGGTACACGTTTGAACATGAGTCAACTCAGTAAAGGCAGATAAATAGGTCTGCAGAGAACTTGTCACACATGGGATATTTTTGCAGTGTCAATTGTCAACACGTCAGTGCTGCCAACTTATGGAGATGTGTTATACATTGTCACCTAGCCAAATCAAAGGGCCTTACTGATTTTTAACAAATTCTATTGCATATACTAAATTGTATGGGATGTCCAGGCCATATAGATGCAACCGTGTTACCACCACTGTGGAATTGATTCTATGTATGGAAGTATCATGTCACCCCCAATTAAGACACATAGACACCTCTTTCACATGGCATAATGCATGGGAGAACACAATGTACTGCAAGTCTACAAAAAAAACGCTGACATCCGGTCAATCAGCCAAACACCAGTTCAGATAATGAAACATCCCAATGCCTAGGATTCCACACAATAACACAAAAACAGATGAGTCACAGACAACACAAGATAATAACTGCCAAGCAGGGTGATAATCATGGTGCAAGCTCCATCAAAAATGTTCACTCATTTTCTCTTTCAGCTGATCAGGGGTATGGGATCCAGCCATGGATCATGACCCCATTTGCAAACCCAAGCACAGCATCAGAGTGTGCCTATAATGATGCACATCGGAGTACACGCACCATAGTAGAGAGGATCTTTGGCAACCTGCAGTCAAGATTCAGGTGCTTCGACATCACCGGAGGCAGCCTCCTATACTCACCTGAAATGGTCTGCAAGATCATTTTGACCTGTGCCATACTGCACAACATTT
The DNA here is from genome assembly GCF_031143425.1 of Pleurodeles waltl. Lineage (NCBI taxonomy): Eukaryota > Metazoa > Chordata > Amphibia > Caudata > Salamandridae > Pleurodeles > Pleurodeles waltl. The sequence continues at coordinate 971,640,397 of NC_090444.1, forward strand.
GTGTAAGGAGGAAGATTCCCCTCTATGAACCAGACCCACAAATGCCTGAAGAGGAGGAAGAGGAGGATGTTGTCCATCAACATGAGGGGGACCATCCAAACACTGCAGCAGGATTGCGTCGGAGACAACACATTGTGCAAAACTTCTTTTAACTCTACTCAGCATCATCACTGTCTTACCATATGTCATTAAACACCTATTCTAATCAACAAATCATGGTCTGGGTAATTATTTATGCATCGCATTATCCCTAGGATTCATAAACAGAGTTTAGCCTCATGGAGCATTGCAGAGATACAGATTAGGATCCTGAAAAATCCACATCACATTTGATGGGTATGAATGTACAGTCAACTTCACACACAGTGTAAATGACATATATCCTGTCCATTTCACATTTGAAGGTCAATATCAGAGGACCGCAGGTATGGCACACATACATGTTGGCAACATGGTTCATTGCAGCATATGGCACACAACTAAGACACCATCATTCATAAGGTAATAAACTGCTTCAAACATGAGGCAGTGGATGTGCTATTGCATTGGTAACAGGAATGTATGACCAGACCCTTGACAGCAGTAAGTGTGCCATCAGCTATCTCTGCAAGGAGCTTGTGTGACAAGAAGTCCATGTAAGCTGCAAATGGATAGCACAAGTGCCCCAGGTATGACAAGCATTGCTCACAAGACATGCCCTGCGCAGTCCATCCCAGGTCATAAGTCCTGCCACTGCCATGTTTTCAGTCTCTCCCCACCCTTCTCTAGGGGGCCCTGGAAATGGACTATTTGTACCCAGATAATCCTTCATCTACACACACCCAGACTCACATTCTGACTCCAGTGTGCTTCCCTCTTTAGTATGGCATGCCATAGTCATAGTTCATCTGTCTGCCTGGACTTTAGGTCAGATAATGCACTGCCTGGTAGTCTGTAGGACCTGTAATCACCTGTCCATTGCTTCCCATGTGAAAGGTACTGTTGGCCCTTTGAACTTGATTCTCACCTACAGGACTTGTGAGAGACCGAAGCTGCACACACCTGTGAGTACTGCCATGCAGACCAGCCATTTGAACCTGCACTGCCCTTGCTGCTGCCTGGAACGGTTTAGAAGCTGCCATTATATGTATATCCTTGTTATGCATTGCTGTATAAATCACTTGTGTAAAACAGGCTTTGGGTGATTGTGTAACGTTGCAGCCCACAGGACAAATGCAGTTTTCATTTTCCACAGTGTTGTTGAAGCTCTTCCCAGTCAGAGTCTGCTCACTGTGTACTTGCCTGGTTCATGTTAGTTCCTGACAGAGCCTCCATCCTGTTAGCCTGATTGGTTCCTGTCTCTGTGTTACCATAAAGGTTCCCTGTGGCTACATTTGTCTCATAGTTGCTTTCCATGCCCTCACTTTCCTCCTGGGGTATTGTGTATGGTAGGTCTACGATGAATCCTCAAATAGATTATTTGGTGTAATCAGTTTACTTATCGTATCATGGTGTGGGACATGTCTTCAAATAGCCTAATCACGGCCCATCCCTTGTTTGGGTTTCATGTATGCATGAGTGACAAACAGTGACAGTGTACCATGGCTGTATGCATGGATTGGGTATGGTGCCTCCAGCACAACAAACAACATTTACTAATGTGCATGAAAGGACAAAACATGTTTGTGCCCTGACTGTCCACACACAGATTCACATCAGCCCCAACCTATTGATGGGGCTTACGTGGTGAATAGCTGTGAGATTAATCAGCATAGATGCACTGATGTTCCCGGTTGCAGTGGGAATTTTAGAGGCCACCCTGTGTACAAATGAGATGAAACCTGCTGGTTTAAAATTACTGATTCATTAACTTTGTGAGCACACCAAGGTTGCCCTGTTGTCAGTCTCGTAAAACTTCTGCAGTGCCATAGCTGGACTATCCCCATGTGTGTTGTCAATTCCTCTTTGGCATTCGTTCGATTCTGCTTTTAAGGATACTCTGTTAATGCAGGGAATGGCTCCACAGACTCATGACTAGACCTGCACGTAACTGTGACAACATGGACCCCAATAATGACACAGGGTACACATGGCCACACACCTGAACTGGACACCTTTGTGGACTTAACCAATGGAAATATGTGAACACATGCTGCTTGGTCTGCTGGTCCTCCACTGCCACAAGAGAAGCATAGGTCATTTATATGACTCAAACTGTGGAGTGACATTATGTTTTTGGATTGGTTTTGGGACTCTGTGTCACAAACACCGTACCCACATAGCATTGTCAAATGCCTGACTCATGGGTAGTATACAAACAAGTGACCAGGAAGTGGTATCCAACATTCCAGTACATGTGATGGCTTAGTCTTGTAACATTGCCATTATCATCCGTCCTCTATCTATCCTGTGCATAGTTTGTCATGGGAGATGCTTTTGTCCCAAAAGTCAGGGAAGTACACACAGCATTTGTTGCTACGTGTATAACAAACACATTTCCTGACTCATTGCCACACTGACTAGCATCTGATGGTTATCCACATTTACAGGCACATTTCTGAAAACACGTCTTGTGATGTTCACAAAGAGGGCCAACTAAAAATAAAATAGCCAATTCACAGACATTGACACACAGGCAATGAGTTAATGTATTAAGTTGCGTAGCCTTGCTATCCTCTATTGACGCACAACCTGCTCAAACTGGGAAATACCAATTTGTATTCCAAAAGTTGGGGTATCTATTGCGTCAGTGAAGAGTGCAAATCCGGTACAACAACTAGAGGATCAAGGTCCGCAGTAGTGTGATCTGCCACATGTGCCCAAACACTGGAATGCACAATGTAGGTGCAAACAGCCTATCTCTGTATAGTTACAGCTGTCATGTACTATACAAATGTCAGAAATGACCCAAACCCAGTAAAAGACATAAATGAAATTGGTTACCAATGGTAAATATTTGGAACTATGGATGCAGAGTATTTTTTAAGCATGTGTGTAAAAAAAAAATGACGCACAAACTGTAAGCGTCATAATATTTTGATGCATCATAATAAAAATGCACCGTATTTGAGGCAGGAAGTGATGTAATAGGATATCCTGTTTACAGCATTGGTACAGTGGGTGTACTTTCACTTTCACTTTCACTTTGCAGTCTGTGATTTTTCTTGACTGTGTGGCTGTGATTAGAGTTTTGTCTGTCCCAATTGTGATCTTGTCTCCTGTGTGCCATCCAATTTGTCATTGTGTCATTTCTAATTGTCTCAGTTGTTCATTGTGTTTTTTTGTAATTTTTGGTGTCTAATTTTGTCTTTGTACTGTTGGGAGTCGGTTGTGGGTATTGTTAGTTTGGGGATAATTGGGCTGTTTTAGGATTACTTTTATTTCATTTTTCTCCCTCCTTTCCCTTTATTATCCTCTGTACCCTTTAATTTTCATATCATTTATCTCATGTTGGGTAGGCCACGTCTGGGGAGAATGGGTGAGGAGGAGCTGGGGGGATTCATTTGGCTGGTGTGCCACTTCCTCCCCCTGATGATCGAAACAGGTGGCAGGGTGATACAGGGGTATGACACAGAGGCGAGGAGGCTCCAGTGGTCAAAGGTGTTGTACCATCTGCAACATGTCAAATGTAAGATGATGAATGTGGCTAACTGTGATTTCCAAAACCCAATATGGGTACACAGGGCAATGAGTGACACATTTCAGGTGCAATGACTACACCTGTGCCCATGCATTCTGTCATGGATTACCACAATATACACTGTCAGCATACATCTCATTGTTGTATTAAAATATAAAAAATTGCCAATCCATGTCTTGCCTCAAATTGTCACCAATTAACGCACAGGTTCCCCGCCATTATGGTGTCATAGGGGGCATATGTGGCTCAAGGTACACCGTTAATGTAGCATATGTAACCTACACACAACACAGGCCCTACATGTAAGGGACCATAGAAAGCATGATAAATCATGACCTTCAATCAACCCACAGGAGCATCACACAGTAACTGATTGTCCCTTGATGCACAAGCCACAATACCTGAGTGACTGGTATTGCAGTGCTCCAGGAATGTGGCTTTGCATGTCTCTCATTACTACAAATGATGAGAGGAGTACACTCCATAAATGAGTCTGCAACCAATTGATGGAGCATGTTTGTCACCACATGATAGTTAGGGCCACTGCATGTGTGCATATGTGTGTGTATCACTCACTGGAGTGACAGGGTCTATACATGTTTGCAGTGGTATGTATGTTGGGGTATCATCATGCCTGAGAGGCTGGACTTTCAGATATAATGTTACACACAGTAATTTTATTTGAAAGTGTTGTACAGTGCACAGACATTCAGCACATTTCACCCTTCCATGCTTTACAGGTGGACCTGTCCCTTACACAACGGAGAAGTGGCTTGATTTGCGGACCCAGACATATCCAGTAAGTGTTGATATTTCTGTTCTGTGTTGTGTTTGCAGCTGTTGTGTGATTGACTCCTGTGTGTTGGACACATAGCAAGGTATGATGTGCTAGCACATGATCTGATATGTAATTTGACTGGAGTGTCACTTTTTTTTCCATCTTTGAGTTGGACAATCAGTAGCGTATATTCATATTTTGGGATTGTAGTGCAGCCCTCTAGGCATGGCCATGTGAAGAGGGTGACATTTGTTTTTGAAAATTTTATAAAGAAAAATGAGCAGGGGCCATATTCATGATTTAGTCAGCAAGTCAGACCCTGAACCTCACAGAATAGGGATGCCAAAGTCTTACCCACAGATTGAGCCTCCCTGTTCACTAATGAACATGTTCAACTGTATGTTTGACTTCCTAGCAGCATGTAGCTCCACATATTGTGCTATGTGTATGTGGCACTTGAGTACAATGTCATAGGTGTGCATGCAGCTCATGCCCAGATGTGTGTTTGCATCTATCTGCTTGTTGTAGGACAGGTATTAGTGGTATCAAATGATGTTGACAATTGTCTGAAATTACAAACATAAATGTGGATGGGATTGTCCAAGGTTTGTGTCTATCCTAGTTGGACACCCTCCTTACCTGTGGTGAACTGCCTAAACCCATGTACAGCTGTCCAAAGCTTCCTGGGTGTCCTTGATGTTTGAAAGTATGTGTTGCTTGTCCATCCCCCCCGAGGCACAGGCTTAGGGTTCTGAAATGTGTACCCAGGTGTGATGATCCAAGTTTAGTACACAAACATGTACATCTATAAATCACATGTCCAAACCTAGGGTACCCACTCTTGATTAGCAACTGCATACCATCCTGGCAATTCCATTTACAAATCACAGATCTTGTGGCCCTTGATTGTCATCCAGAAGATAGTCATTAGTTGGCCTGTCACATGTGGAGGACTTGCAGCATTTTTTAAGTTACTAATGGCTGAACAATGATGCATAGGTCATTTAAGTTGGTACACATCTTTTAGAGCATTGTTGTGCTGTTAGATAGGACATGTGTAGGCTGCGTTGGCATGTACTTCCCCAGGGAGAATCTGTGATCTATATGGTGATATGGCCTGTTTCAGCTACATTAGATGTATTGTCTGATTCTCATCAGTAGCTATATCACACAATGAAGTACCTAATGTTTGGCTTCATCTTTTTTAACAGCAGCCCATATGGATGCCAGCCAGATCTGTGAATTTCAGCGGCGGGCGATGCGTTACCACCACATTCTGGATGTGGAGTCTGGGTTCCGCACATGGCACGGCGTTATCGCCATGAAAGAGCCTCAGGGGTGTGGAGGGCATTTGCTCAAGGGGGCCCTTCGGTGTCTACAACAGCCGCCACCACCAGCATCACCACTACGACCCAGGTGGTACCAAGGATGACATCCACCACTGCAGGACCATCGACTTCCTGAGCTCCAGGACCACTGACAGCAGCACCTGCACCTCCACATCCAAGCATGGCACCACCAACCGGACACACATCAACATCTGGCACTCAGACCACCCCTGCTGCAGTCGTTGACCCTGACGATTTTCGAGCTATGCAACGTGACATGCAACGTATGTTGCACAGACTGGACAGGCTGCAGCAGGAGGTGTCACAAATAAATAAGAGGGTTTGTGCTGTTAAGAAGATCCTGCGGAGGGTGAACTTGTAAATTTGATACCCTCACCTATGATTCCCTCCCCTCCCTCCTCTTTCCTCGTTCTTTTAATTAGTGGGTTTAGGGGGCGTATTGTTAGGTTAGAATAGCCTGTTAGTTTAGTTAGCAGTAGTGGGTTGGGGGTGGGGGTATGATATTTGTACATGTTGTTTTTATGTGGGAGGGTGGGTGGGGGATGATTTGTTTTTTTTGTGTTTTAAAAAAATTAAAAAATTAAAAAAATACATATAAAAAAAGAAAAAATCCCTCCAATTTTTGTTTTGTTTAGTATAAGATAGTATGTGTTTAGATAAGTATATGCTGTCCTCCATGTGCCCTGTCATATAAGGGGGGTGTGGGGGTTGATGTTTAGAGTGTTTAGTTAAATGTGATAAGTAAGTTTAGCTTAGGTTAGTTAGGGCCAGTTGTGGGTAATGTGTAGTTAGGATAGGTTAGGCTAGTTAAGGTGTTTCCCTTAATTTTAGTATCCATTTTTTACTGTTAAATAAATATTTAGGTACTCCTTTACAGTATGTGCCATATGCTTGGGGATCAGGGCCTTGGCATGGGTGAACAGTGTCAATTTAGTACTTGCATTTGTGTTCCATCCTGCATCCAAATCCCAATTGAGCTGTCACATTGGCAGCTACACCAAAGCTACTTCTCTATGCATCTGTCATCCATTGCACCCACCACTCAAGGTTACTATGGATCGAAATGTGTTGATAAGTTTAGATGTATGTTTCCAATCTGACATACTTTGAGACCAGATTTGGTATTGAGGACACTGTGTTACGTCTGCCTGCAGCCCGATGTTCATGCAAACCCTGATAAGGTGAGTGATGGTATCATCTCATGTAGTATAGTATACCTAACTCACACCTATCATTTGTTACATTGTACAGCCAGTTTACTTATTTGTACATACACTCATACACATCCATTCCTGCTGTACGGTGGGTGTGAGGAAAAATTTGAGTCAAATGTCACATACATAAAGATTGTCTGGGAGAAAAATTAGAAGACAATATTTTTCAGCTTAGACATCCCTTGAAGAAGAATTATTCTGTCCAACACAGCATTATACTGTATAGTTTCTAGTTACCTCAGAATTAACCCTCAGGAAGGGTAGATGATGGTACAATCCAGACCACAGTGCATAGTTATCATCCCACATTCTTTCAGGCCAGTTGTATTGACATTCTGTAGGCATTGACATGAGGCAAGCATCACTAATCTCCCTCACGTTCGATGTGTCACATTACACAGAGACAAAGTGGTTGTGTAAGTGCTATTTATTTTAAAGTGCTGTAGTGCTATATTTACATAGTCCAGGATTGTGAGTCCATTAGTGTGACACACTCCATTGTGATCCTACACAACTGCAAGAGGACATGTCATTGGACATGCTGGGGTGAAGTGTCATACAGTGCAGAGGGACATGAATTGCCAATGAGGTAGTGAGAGACAATCACAGGGCAGAGTGTCAAGATAAACAGTGGGCTGGAGAACAGTGCTTGTGAGCAGCTGTTGCAAGACTGGCATGTTACAACGCACAGGTCCATGGTTATAAGTGGCCATGTGGCATGGACTTGTGCTACAGGGTACTCTTACGTGGGAAGGTGATCTGTTCCACGTCATCATCTTCTGATGTATGTGTTGTCTCCTCTGCCCTTGGTGGTGGTGGGTTTGAAGGGGCAACCCACACTTCAGTGTTTAAAGACGTGGAGTCAGAAATCCCAGTAGCTACCAACTGTGGGGCTATGAAGGGCAGTACTGCAGCAAGGAGGAGCTGCTGGTTCTTAAGGATAGCAGCTACATCACTGTGGTAGGCAGCCAGGTCGGCCCTGAAGGGATCAATATTGCATTTGTGCATGCGTTGAAAGGTTTGTTGTTGGAGGTGTTGTGTCAACTCCCTTACTGCTGTGCTGATTTCCTTCACACTTTGTTGCAGTTCTTGCAAGATAGATGTTCGCCCTTGCATGGCTGCTGCCTGTTCTGCAGTTGTCATCATGCATGAACGCACCCCCCCTCTAGGCTGGCTGCCATATTTTGCATTCCCACCCTCACCTCCTTAGCCATCTCCCACTGTACTCCAAGTACAGATCTCTCAAAGCTGGTGCCAGTGTCGTCAGAGTCCTCAGCTGGGTTGGAGCTGGCAGGTCGTACTATTGGGGTGGTGGGTGGGTCCTCTGTGATGGCTGCTGTATCTGTGCTCTTCCTTGCGACTGAAGGTGGGGTCTGGAGGGTTCCGAGGACATCTTGGAGGGTCTGCTGGCTGATGTTTGTCAGCTCGTCATCCATGTCATCAGGGAAGTCCAGGACAGGCATATCCCCAGGAGAGCCATCGTCCTCTGCAATGAGATATGGTACAATTAGTTTGTCTGTGTTGTGGCATTTGTAATGTGACGTGCCTGACTTCCTAATAGTTGCACATTGTGATATTGGTTCCTGTTCATTGTTCCTGTCATTAATGTTAGCATTCTCCCAGGTCTATGCCCCACCTGCATGTCACATGTAGTGTGGGCAGTTTGGGGCAATGTCAGCGTCATATCCTCTAGGTGTAGGGACAGCCCAAATTGTATGTAGCCACCTTCTTGTCCTACTCAACCATCAGTCTACTTCCATTCTCATGTTGTGGCCTTGCACTGGCTGGGGTTGTTCTGATGGCACTTGCACCACAATTAACAGTGTGGAACTGCCACAGTCTCAGATATTTCACATCCAGCTATATGTTTCTGAGACCTAGTATATACTATGTATAGCATTGGCATGGCAAACGACAGATGTCAGCATTGGTAGTGTGTAATGTTGAGGTTGGGGAATGTGTGCTACATTGGATTGCCCTGATGGTCCTAGCAGTGTTCCAGTTCCTTCACTGACTGTGCGGGTGTATTTCACTAGCCAGTTACATATGTCCTCCCCCTCAATGCTGTTCTCTGAACAGTATGACATTTGGGATGTTGCATGGTGTCATTGCAGCTATTGTGACCCAGGCACAGGGTGGACCCTGACATATGTAGCATGGGTATGACATTACTGCTGTGTACCTCATAATGTTTATGACAATGACTGATGTTTATAGCGACTATGGACATTCACATTTGACAGGTTTAGCACATTTGTATTGATTTCAGGGGACTGATAACATTGTCATCCAGAACCCTCTAATTTGGGTATGTTTGATCCATGGGCACGTAACGGCCATTAGCTACTTGACCTGCACACACAGCAGAGGTGGTAGGGGCAACTGTTGTCAATGTTAAATTCCACTTGCGGATATGGCCTGAGACTGTTAATTGAGCCCTAGTTCATGTAGCGACAATACCAGCTGTCTACCCTACCCTCTTGGACTGACTTTACCTTTCCATCATCCTTGGCATGGCAGCATACCCCACTGCTAAGGTTGTGGGTGTAGTGTAGGATTGTGCCCCAGGTTTCCTCTGAACAGCCCATGCCCCGTGCTATGCCCCTTTGTCCATTCCACTCCCTGAATATCATGACTTCCATGCATTGTGTAGTAGGTATGTCCCCCCCGCTTGCAGTTAACAATTAGGCATTTTAGTTCCCCATGCGACTTACCCTGCATCTGTGTTGTCTCCTGGTAGTCCTTGAATCCCTGTGATGATCTGCTCAGGGATGAGGGCTGCCACCATCTCCTCCATGTGGACCATGGCCTCCTGTGGTGCTGGACTCCCACCTCCAGTCTGCAGTGCTGGCTTCCTGTTCCTGGCCATCTTTTCCTTGGTCCTGCGCTTGCAGTCATGTCAGCATTTCTTGCACTCGATGACTGTTCTCCGTACTTCTGCCACACTGTTTATCTTGTCAACAATTTGTTGCCAAATTGCCTCTCTCCTACCAATTGACAATTAAGAGGTGACAAAAAGTTGGTGCTGGTGTTCCGTCACCTCTCTGACCAGTATTTCCTCCTCCTCTGCACTGAACCGACACTTCCTTTTCTTCTTCTCCCTCTCCTGGGTCTTGTGTGGATCCTCTTGGCTGGTTCCTGGTCTGTTGTCATCTTCCTGGGGTCTCTCAGAGCTTCTGGGATCCATTTTGGCTCTCCTTTGCACATTTTGCAGTGCTTGCACTGCTTTTTATCGCAATTGTGTCAAAAAAAGGCGTGTATCCGGTTTGCAATGTCGTAATCCGGCTCAAAGTCATTTTCGCTGCGTTAACGTAGTTTTTCTTTACGACGTGACGCATTGGTTTGAGTAAAAAAAAAAGACTCACACCAGTGATTTGCGCCGCTTTGCGTCAAAGTATAAATTTGATGCCCGAGCGGCACAAAGAAATGGCGTTAGCTGACGTCGACGCAGTTTTGCATCAAAAAGTATAAATATGGGCCTTACTGTGCTACTCACTAACAGTAACACTTTGAAACATGCCTCAGGCTTGCCATCGTATCAGCTGTTTGTCACTCCAGACTTCTTGGACCCTTGACAGGGGAACGGAATTATTTGAGTTGGAGTTTGAGAAGGTAACACTTTCAGCAGGGCTAACCTTGTCCCTGTATCCGACCCACGCTCCATCAAAGTCTGTCTGAACTTGTGACTTTCCCCCAGTTTACCACAACCAGATGACAGCAAGTGGAGTTTTGTGCTTTTAGGTGCTATGTTTACTAAAAACTGAAATTAATTATCACGCCTTCTATTAATTGCATTTTATTTGTTAAAATTTGGGCTAATTTCCTAAAATGGCTTGGGATATTTCTTGTGTTGCGTTTTTACTTTATTACTGTTTGTGTGCTGAATAAATACTTTGCACGCTCAGAAGCACACCTCCGCAGTGGCGGAGGAGCCTTGCCCACTGGCTAAGAACCAGCAGCAGAAAAATAAAACACTACTTGAATATTGTTTTATTTTTCTGCTGCTGGCTCACCCAGCGTGTGAAAGGAGGGGTGGGGCTGGGCAACTGAAGGTGGGAGGGGGGATGACAATGGAGTGCACTAGGTGCGCATGTGTGTTTGGAAGGCCTAAGACAGCTGGCCAAACACAAGTAGAAAAGTAAGTGAATGCTGGGACACCAGAACAGAAAAGGAGGACGAGCGGGACTGCAGGAGAGGACGGCGGTGAACTATTCCTCCTCCTGCTGTCCCCTCGATATTTGTGGCCGCTGTGCACATGCCTCTAAGTTATGCCTGACTGCTTTGTGCCAAACAACCAGAGGGTTAAGCACAGGCAAATTTAGTGATTTTGTGGTTCACCCTGACAAGGATTGTGGTTGTTGCCTGAGAGCCTTCCCCCCCACCAAGTTACCTAGTTTTTAATATCACAATCTTGACCGAAAAATTATGCTACTACCAACTTTCTGTTTTTCACCATCTGCTCACAATGAGATGTAATTCTCACACCAACAAAAGAGACAGTCAGAAGGTATATTTAAATATTCTTGGACTTGCAAACAAAGTGTAGTAGGCCTAGTGTAGGAAAGTACCATCTTGCCTGGCATGTTACCCCCATTTTTCACTGTATATATGTTGTTTTAGTTGTATGTGTCACTGGGACCCTGTTCTCCAGGGCCCCAGTGCTCATAAGTGTGCCTGAATGTGTTACCTGTGTAGTGACTAACTGTCTCACTGAGGCTCTGCTAATCAGAACCTCAGTGGTTATGCTCTCTCATTTCTTTCAAATTGTCACTGACAGGCTAGTGACCAATTTTACCAATTTACATTGGCTTACTGGAACACCCTTATAATTCCCTAGTATATGGTACTAAGGTACCCAGGGTATTGGGGTTCCAGGAGATCCCTATGGGCTGCAGCATTTCTTTTGCCACCCATAGGGAGCTCTGACAAATCTTACACAGGCCTGCCACTGCAGCCTGAGTGAAATAACGTCCACGTTATTTCACAGCCATTTTACACTGCACTTAAGTAACTTATAAGTCACCTATATGTCTAACCTTTACCTAGTAAAGGTTGGGTGCTAAGTTACTTAGTGTGAGGGCACCCTGGCACTAGCCAAGGTGCCCCCACATGGTTCAGGGCCAATTCCCAGAACTTTGTGAGTGCGGGGACACCATTACACGCGTGCACTACATATAGGTCACTACCTATATGTAGCTTCACAATGGTAACTCCGAATATGGCCATGTAATATGTCTATGATCATGGAATTACCCCCTCTATACCATCCTGGCATAGTTGGCACAATCCCATGATCCCAGTGGTCTGTAGCACAGACCCTGGTACTGCCAAACTGCCTTTCCCGGGGTTTCACTGCAGCTGCTGCTGCTGCCAGCCCCTCAGACAGGCATCTGCCCTCCTGGGGTCCAGCCAGGCCTGGCCCAGGATGGCAGAAAAAAGGACTTCCTCTGAGAGAGGGTGTTACACCCTCTCCCTTTGGAAAATGGTATGAAGGCAGGGGAGGAGTAGCCTCCCCCAGCCTCTGGAAATGCTTTCTTGGGCACAGATGTGCCCAATTCTGCATAAGCCAGTCTACACCGGTTCAGGGGACCCCTTAGCCCTGCTCTGGCGCGAAACTGGACAAAGGAAAGGGGAGTGACCACTCCCCTGACCTGTACCTCCCCTGGGAGGTGCCCAGAGCTCCTCCAGTGTGCTCCAGACCTCTGCCATCTTGGAAACAGAGGTGCTGCTGGCACACTGGACTGCTCTGAGTGGCCAGTGCCACCAGGTGACGTCAGAGACTCCTTGTGATAGGCTCCTTCACGTGTTGCTAGCCTATCCTCTCTCCTAGGTAGCCAAACCCTCTTTTCTGGCTATTTAGGGTCTCTGTCTCTTGGGATTCCTTAGATAACGAATGCAAGAGCTCATCCGAGTTCCTCTGCATCTCTCTCTTCACCTTCTGCCTAGGAATCGACTGCTGACCGCGCTGGAAGCCTGCAAAACTGCAACATAGTAGCAAAGACGACTACTGCAACTCTGTAACGCTGATCCTGCCGCCTTCTCGACTGTTTTCCTGGTGGTGCATGCTGTGGGGGTAGTCTGCTTCCTCTCTGCACTAGAAGCTCCGAAGAAATCTCCCGTGGGTCGACGGAATCGTCCCCCTGCAACCGCAGGCACCAAAAAGCTGCATTACCGGTCCCTTGGGTCTCCTCTCAGCATGACGAGCGAGGTCCCTCGAATCCAGCAACTCTGTCCAAGTGACTCCCACAGTCCAGTGACTCTTCAGTCCAAGTTTGGTGGAGGTAAGTCCTTGCCTCACCTCGCTAGACTGCATTGCTGGGAACTGCGACTTTTGCAGCTACTCTGGCCCCTGTGCACTTCCGGCGGAAATCCTTTGTGCACAGCCAAGCCTGGGTCCACGGCACTCTAACCTGCATGGCACGACTTTCTAAGTTGGTCTCCGGTGACGTGGGACTCCTTTGTGCGACTTCGGGTGAGCACTGTTTCACGCATCCTCATAGTGCCTGTTTCTGGCACTTCTCCGGGTGCTACCTGCTGCTAAGAGGGCTCCTTGTCTTGCTCGACGTCCCCTTTACCTCCTGGTCCAATTTGCGACCTCCTGGTCCCTCCTGGGCCACAGCAGTGTCCAAAAACGCTAACCGCACGATTTGCAGCTAGCAAGGCTTGTTGGCGTTCTTTCGGCGGGAAAACACTTCTGCACGACTCTACAAGGCAAGAGGGATCCGTCCTCCAAAGGGGAAGTTTCTAGCCCTTTGCGTTCCTGCAGAAACTGCAGCTTCTTCTGTCCAGTAGAAGCTTCTTTGCACCAGCAGCTGGCATTTCCTGGGCATCTGCCCATCTCCGACTTGCTTGTGACTTTTGGACTTGGTCCCCTTCTTCCACAGGTACCCCAGATTGGAAATCCAGTGTTGTTGCATTGTTGGTTTGTGTCTTTCCTGCCTTATTCCCCTATCACGACTTCTTTGTCCTTTGGGGAACTTTAGTGCACTTTGCACTCACTTTTCAGGGTCTTGGGGTGGGTTATTTTTCTAACTCTCACTATTTTCTAATAGTCCCAGCGACCCTCTACAAGGTCACATAGGTTTGGGGTCCATTTGTGGTTCGCATTCCACTTTTGGAGTATATGGTTTGTGTTGCCCCTATCCCTATGTGTCCCCATTGCATCCTATTGTAACTATACATTGTTTGCACTGTTTTCTAAGACTATACTGCATATTTCTGGTATTGTGTATATATATCTTGTGTATATTTCCTATCCTCTCACTGAGGGTACACTCTGAGATACTTTGGCATATTGTCATAAAAATAAAGTACCTTTATTTTTAGTATAACTGTGTATTGTGTTTTCTTATGATATTGTGCATATGACACTAAGTGGTACTGTAGTAGCTTCACACGTCTCTAGTTCAGCCTAAGCTGCTCTGCTAAGCTACCATTATCTATCAGCCTAAGCTGCTAGACACCCTATACACTAATAAGGGATAACTGGGCCTGGTGCAAGGTGCAAGTACCCCTAGGTACTCACTACAAGCCAGTCCAGCCTCCTACACCTAGTGAAAACAGCACATCTGGAGGAGTAGTCTTCCCATAACTTCTTTTTTTTTGTTTCTTCTTTTCCTGCGTGGAGCTTGTTGATCTGGCCCTTTCTACATCGTCACCCCAGATTTTTCCTTCCCTTTGCCTTCCTTTGCTGAACCATTTGTTATTTTTAGAGTACTCCACACACTTTTTCCCTGCTTGCCAGTGGTAAAGTGCTTGTGCTATCTCCCTCAAACATACAAAAATTGGCCTACGCCTTATTGGTACATTTAATTTACTTGTACGTTTCTTTTAAATTGTACTACATGTATCCAGGGCATGTAAATTAAATGCTACTTGTGGGCATCAGCACTCATTGCACCACCCACTAGAGTAGTAGGGTAAAACATGTCTCAGGCATGCAACTCCAGCCTGTAGTGCAGTATAAACTGCCATTTCAACCTGGCAAAATAAACTTTTTGCCAGCCATAACCCTTCCTTTTCACCCCTAAGGTAGGGCCTAAAGAATCATGGGCAGGGTAAATGGTATTTCAAAATTAGGAAATGTGGGTTTACGTTTTACATGTCCAGACGGTGAAAAACCCCTAGAGTTATTTTTCACTGTTGTAAGTCCATCTCTCCCATAGAATAACAGTGAGTTACCTTATTACATTTAAAAGGTGCTAACTTCAGATTGGAAGCAAATGGAGATACGTTGTTTACATAAATAGAAATGTAAAACCCTCCTTAATGGTGAAATTGGATTTCAAATTAGGCAAATCACCAAACACTACCTCTGTCCTAGTTCGACCTCACTGGAGATGCTGCGGATACTGTCCCCTTTCTATGGCATCGCTTCTCAATTTCTCAGTTAATTTGCCAACTCCCCTTTAGCTTCAAAGCTGATTACTTCTTAATTTATCCACCACTTCACCTCTTATTCACATCTAAGTGCTCCTACACAAAGTGGTGACCTGTCTCTACTCGAATAGATGCACATATCAGAGCTATGATTGTGTTGATCCACACATAGATGTTGTGATATCGGTAATCATGTATGAGGTGTGTGTATTAGCTTACAATGTTGCCTGCTTAGATCTGTATTGCCATATTGTTAATACAAGTGTTTTTTTAAAGAAAGTTGGGTTTTCCATTACAATTTTGAAAATACCACTTTAAGAAATTTGGCATTTTCGTGCCCAAACCAACTGGGCCTACCTGCCAGTGTCCTGGGTCACATGACTGTGAATGGCTCTGCTGTTGTGGGTTGTGTATTGCTTCCAGACAGTGAGACAAAGGTAGCATAAGTGTGACAGGACAGAGTGTTTCTGAAAAGATAGCTGGGGAGGAGCAGTACCCTGCTCTGGTAAATTTTTTAAAGGGCTCTGTCTCCAGCACTCTCAATGAAACCTGACACTAGGCCAGTCCTACCTTTTGTCACCCTAGACAGTTTGGAATCTGGCTCACAGGAATGGGAAGAACTGATCTGACCCAGTTTTGGGGGTGGGTCAGAGAATTCCCCCCAGACAAAGACGGGCACCAAGTAAAAAAAAAATCAACATTATCCCGGTGTCTGACCACGTTCCATTGCAGTCATACTAAAATTGTGACTTGCACTTTGCGCTACTTGGCTCAATTTTTACCTATAATTTTAAGAATCATGGTCTTCGGTTCTACTGATTGGATTCTGTTCATTTTAGTGTTGTTTTATTTCTGACACAAGTGTCTCTATTTTTCTGAATTTGTGTGGGATTTTTCTTTTGCTGTGTTTTCACGTTTTCACGTTATTGTTATTTGTGTGCTGCATAAATACTTTACACATTGCCTCTGGCCCAAGGACCAGAGGGTTAAGCACAGGTTGATGTAGTGACTTTTGCTGTTCACCCTGACAAGAATTGTTTTAATTATTTGAGTGGGGCTTCCACCCCTCTCAACTAATAACCTGACTTCTTACAGAGCTCTCAAGCATTTCCCAGCAGCTTAGTTGTGCCAAGTGTAGAGGTTGTCCCAATGTTTTTTAGAGTTTGCGCTCTCGTTCTCCATTTCTTGTTAAGCTTCTTGGTGATAGCCTTCCAGATGTTATGTTTATTGTGACAGCTGAGCCGTCTCCAAGGCTCACCAAATAACTGATAGTAGCACGTCATGGCCACTTCCACCACGATCTCAGCCTCCATCTGGGTAAAATGATGGACCCTATTATGACCTCCTTCGGTCATTTTGGAAATGAGGTGAGGCACTGGAACAGCTGATTTTCATGCATGGTCTTTGGTGGTGCTCAGGTGGCTCATCAATAACCCCATAACTACTTTTGCCAAGATTTGGTATAGCAAAGTTTTGTGACAGAAATTTGGGTGGCAAATATTTCATGTTTGACATGTCCATTGCCCACTGCCAGACATCATGCAAATCCACTAGTCAATCATTTAGCAGCCGTAACATATGTGGATGAGATGATAACAGAAATGTTAGATGGATGATTTGTTATACCTAATTGTCATGTTGAACCATTCAGGCTGTGGGGAGACTGAGATGGAAAGGTTTGGGAGAGTGTCCACCATAGATAAAACTCCCATGAATCACTGTCTGACTACCAGAGGTGCACTGGAGAGCTTTTTCTACATCTGACTAGTACTTCTGCCCCCAGCTCCTAATCTGAGAACTAGATGATCTACAGTGATGCTAGGGTCCACAGGGATATATGAACCTGCTGGAGGAGCCTGTTCCGGTAGCCTGGGTGCCAAGGAACTGAGAATAACTTGCAAACTCAAGGAAACTTGTCTGAGTGCTCTAGAATTAAGTTGAGCTGCTACACAGAGACTGAACAAAAGGGGTCTGGATATGGAGGAACCACCAACGAAGCATCAACAACTTAAAAAGCAGTTTTGAACAGCTTAGCCCTGCTTTGAATGTTTTAACCTCTATGTCACCAGTGTAATGTATGTCACCTATTTGAACTGAAGGAGCGGGGATTTTAAAATCTCACACATCTGGTATAGTCATCATACAAACCCAGCCACTGGTCATACGGTCTCTATAACACTGAAGGCCAAACCACAGGAAATAACAAACAGAATTATAATGAGTTTAAAAGGATTTATTGAAAATGTTGTTACATCAAGGTCATTAATTCATTATATATTCAATATTTTAGTATCTTTTATGCACATTAGAATGGCCCAAGAGTCCATATCTTCAGGTAAGCAAAATTAGAGCATTAACAAGAACTACACAAAGAAAACAGAATCCAAAAAAATGAGTTCCATTAAGAAAACCCCTAAGCTAAATTAAACAGGTATAGTTTGGGAAAGGGCATTTGGTTAGGCAAATATGTTAAAGTGTCAGCTTCAGAAAAACAAATAAAGGTTTCAGAGAAGAGAATATGAATGCTTAGGCATAAAGCCTTTGCACTCAGGCTGTGGAGATAAGCAGAGGTGAGAGGGGTCTTTTCAGAGTGAAGACAGCAAGCATCACCTCTCTAGTCTACAACTCACACTATTTTTATTCAACAAGGCACTATTTTGCATCATTGCAGCTTGTTCTCACCGTCCGGAGCCAATCATATCACTCCAGACTCTGGGAGCAGGTAAAATCTCCTTTTTACCAGGGCAGCACAGAGGTCCGTGCATGGCTATGTCCTTGAATTGTTACAGTGGACAGACTGTCGGGTACAGTCAGCTCTTCCCACAAGTCGCTCTGCCACCGATACCTTCTTCTTCCTCCGATGAGAACCTCACTATAAATCGTCTAATACATACCAATAATCTATTCACTAGCAAGCAAAAGTGTTTGGAAAAACAGGATTCGAAGTGGAAAAACACAATGTGAAAAACAAATGGAAATTAAATGTGCACGCCTCACAGCTGCAAAACTGTAAATCACAACATTCAAAATGACAATAAAATGTAGCTAACCTTAAGTTACATAGCATGCTAACTCGGTGCTGCTCATAATGCCTAACTGTAGTCACCTACTACAAATTATATGATCAATATGCACACTTTTTTTTTTTTAATTCAATTTTATTATTTTGAGCGAATAGCCACAGTGTTAAATAGCTACATGTATTAGCGTGACCTTGATTGTGGAGTTGCACAATACAATACATTGCTGAGTAAATACAGTTTGAGACATCCCACGATATGCCATTCACTTTCCCCATATCTTTTCATATTTCCAAGAGCAGCCACAGAATATGTAGACTGCTATGTCCAGGACGGCACCACAGTCCATCTTCCTCGTCCACGGAACCAGTGGATTAGGGGAAGCCACCATCTAGAACTTTGGTGATATCTCTTTTGGCCAGTGCAGCCCCAATCCCTAGTAGATTTCTGTCCCCATCTGTGTCACTAATCCTGTCCTGTACTCCCATAGTGCAACTGTGAGGGAGAGGTCTATCTGGCCCTCCAATCACACTGGATAATGTGGTAAATGTAATTTGCCAGTATTGGGTAATATGGAGTAATTCCCATATTAGATGATAGAAAAAAGCTCACAGTTCTGGACATCGCTCGAATGACGGTGTCATCTCTGCACCTGCATGCCAGAGTCTCAGTGGTGTTAAATACATAATGTGTAGAAAGCAAACTTAATGAGTCTGAGCCTTGAGGATATGACCTGCATCCTAGGTGACGTGGGCATCTCTCCAGTCGGAGCCATCTAAGGGGCCCACCCATTGTTCCCATCTGGACCTCATGGGTGTGAACAGGTCTGAGGAGTTAAGTATGAGGCTTTTTTAATCCAAGAGATCCCCTTTCCCTCAAAGGACCACATGAGGATTTGTGATTCAAGGGAGCTTTATCCAGGGACATTTTCAAGGGAATCTCGGTGTTGTTCGAGGGTGTGATGTAATTGGAGGTACTAAAGAACTGAGATTTATGCAGATCGTATTCCTCTTGTAGGTTCTGATATGTGAATTCTGCACATACCCCCTCTGTGAAGATTTCTCTTCTGACTCATCCCCCAAATCCAACTAAAGAGTAAACGTGGTTTAGCCATTGCCCTGTCTTGAGTGTAAACCTTTGTCCCAACCTCTCCATTTTAGCACTGAATGTCAAGTCAGGAGGACCACCCTTGTGGTCTCAGGGAGGTAGGAAGGAATGGAGCTTCCATATAGCATACCTCTTATAACATCTAGACCTAGGATGGCCACCTACAGCCAGAATACCGGATCTCTTCATTCCCCGCTCTTTTAGTCATTGACCATAGCAGGTGGGCTGCTGGGTAATATAGGTACCCTTCCCAACCAGCTTCATTGGGTGCATTTGCCAAAGGTAAGGCATAAGGGTAGGTTAAGCCACATGAATGGAGGTTTTGAAACCCTGGCTGGGGCAAGAGTACAGGTTAGTTTTATGCTGTATATAGTAGGTGGGCAGCATGATCACTGTTAAACAGAGCTGTATGGCCTAGGACAGTAATATCAAAAAAAGGGGAGACAGGGAGATTGATTGGTCCAGTGTACACTCTCCCTATTCTTAGTATTGCAAAAAGTAAGGTACACCATTCCAAATAAAGCAACAAAAATAAAGACAGAAAAACACACAAAACTTCAGGTGTCTCAGGTACATGTAAATTCAGAAGCAAGGGCCCTCATGTTTCATCAGTGGGCTTGCTTCACGTCAGGCCAGCACTGCAGTGTCTGACGGGACCCTTAAGGGGGCCTGTTTGCCAGAGATCTTGTACCAAGGGAAAAAAAGCTGTAGGTTACGGCGAAAAAAGAAGAACAGCTGGAGAGAAAAATTCTAAAATTGGCTCGATCGCCTCCTTAAAGAACCAAATTTATTAGGCGAGAGAGGAGTCAGTCAAGATTAAAAACACATGTAGAGTGGAAGGGAAATAAGGGTTCTCCGCGGCAAAAGTATAATAACTTTAACCACTATGGAAAGTCAACATGTTTCGCGCCTTGCAACGTCCAAATGGATCACCTGGTGCTTTATCAGGACTAGATACAATCTTCTCCAAAGCTTTTAATGTGGAAGTACAGTATGTTCTTTGACTATTGAACATATACAAGGAAGGAGGAGTATAAGTTTGCTCACATCAGTTCATGTCTACTAGAAAAAAACTGAAAGATACCTGTGGAGACACAAAATAAACAAACCAAATTCTTTATGGTTCTACTGTAGGTGATACACAATTAGGCCCTCATTACAACCCTGGCGGTAAATGCCGCCGACCACCGTGCTGACGGCCACCAACATACCGTGACCGCGGCGGTAATCTGCCACGGGAATTATGACCCACACATAGAAATCCGCCACTATACAGACACCCACACAAGTCTGCCAGACCAAAGGTCAGTGATAAACTGGCGATAGCCAAACCCACATTGTTACGCCAACAGGAATACGCCCACAGTATCACGGCCCACGAATCACTGCAGCGGTCTTTCAATCGTGATAAACCATTGGCGGTACATACCGATGTGCTCAAAATACACACACACTTACAAAAACTACACCCACCACACCCACACACCCAATCCAATATAAAACACACACCCACATTACCTACAACCCCTTACAGCGATAAAAAGGAGAGCAAGCAGAGAGAGACAAGCAAGGAGCACCCACTCAATCAGAGGCACAGAACACCATCACCCATACACCATTCACGCACATCACAGCATACACCACAACACATCACCCCATACATCACCCCACACATCCTCACACATATCACTCACACCACATCCATGGTACCCCAAAGATACCCCAGGTTTACAGAGGAGGAGCTAAGGGTAATGGTGGAGGAAATCATCCGGGTAGAGCCACAGCTATTCGGATCACAGGTGCAGCAGGCGTCCATTGCAAGGAAGATGGAGCTATGGCGGAGGGTCAACGACGTGGAACAGCACCCAAGAACCAGGGATGACATCAGGAAGAGGTGGAACGACCTACGGGGGAAGGTGCGCTTCGTGGTTTCAAGACACCAGATTGCTGTACCGAGGACTGGCGGTGGACACCCCCCTCCTCCCCCACAACTAACAACATGGGAGGAGCAAGTCTTGGCGATTATGCATCCTGAGTGCTTCGTAGGAGTAGCAGGAGGACTGGACTCTGCTAAGGCAAATCTTAACTACTTCATCCCCCACACCCTACCTGCATGCCATCAGAAACTCCTACCCTCACCCCCATCACTCCACCACCTCACATATACCCCACCATCACAACCCACCCATCCCAATACCAAGCCCTGCATGCAACAACACTGCATGGACACTTATCACAGCCCTGCATGGACACCCATCACCCCAGCATGTCCAGTAGAGTGACTCACCCAGCCCACAAAATCACCACTCACATAAGGGCAAGCTGACAGGGAAATCACAATCATAGATGGAAACACACCCATGCACAATATGGCCCACGCAGATACATTAACAATGCATTTGCATCCCAATAGGACCCCTACTCAACATCACCAGAGAGGAGGTGGCAGCTACATCCAGCCCCCCCCGAAGAGGTCCACAGTGACGACAGCAGCTCTGCACACCTGGATCAGGATGACCAACCTGGCCCATCAGGGGCCTCTGGACAGTCGGTTCCCCTGCCACAGTCCCAAGCCACCACAGAGCCTCGCCCCTCAGGAAACACCAGCACAGCACCCACCCAGCGGGCCCATGCCACTGTCCCCAGGACACGTCAATCAGCAGTGTGTCCACCACTACAGGGACCCCAGGCAACCCCACAAACCCAGGACGATCAGGGACCTGGGGTCAGTGGCAGTAGGCACACGGTTCAGGGGACCGAGGCACAGGACAACAGGGAAGCTGGGAGGACTGCTGTGAGACAGGGGGAGGACAGGCCCAGGGAACCCACTCTCCACGAGGCACTCTCCAAAATCCTGGGAACAAACGACCATTCCCAGGAGACAATGGGCCAGATACTGGCCAAGTTGCAGGAGACCCAGCGGCAGCAGGAGGGACAGTACCTGGGGATCAGGGATGACCTAACAAAAATATACACCATCCTGGTCACCATTGCAGGGGTGCTAGCTGACTTGGACAAGACCATGAGGGAGGCAGTGGCACAAGAAAGGGCCCCTGACAGCAGCCAAACCGAGGAACAGCCTTCCACCTCCGCCGGTGCTAGTGGACAGGAGGCCCCACCACAAGACCAACAGGCCACCAGCACCCCAACCCCTGCAGAAGGAGAACCACCCTGCAAACGGTCCCTGCGATCCAGGCAGAAGACAGAGAACATTGCCAAGACCCCTGCCAGGAAATAAGACTCTCATGAATGTCACCTTTGTGTCCCACTCTGTCACCCTGTCCACCTTGAACTGCCATTGCTCCCCTTCCTATGCCCCCTTGGACAATACACCTGTGATACCAAGAGACTGGGCTCTACCATGGACTTTCCTCCACCATCACGACAGCCCCTTGCACATACCCCTATACTTATTAGCACCTAAATAAACACCCTTGAAACAAATAACAATCTGGAGTCAGTCTAATGATTCACAAATGTATTAGTACAACATTATCAACGCATTGCAACGTATGTGTTCAGTGAAATATACTACAGGATGACCTTTGGTGGGCAGCAGTACATACATACATACATAGCAGGAGCCAGAATGGGGCACAGAGATCTGAAAATAGAGGATCCAAAGGGAACAGTCAGTGGCCATAGACATAGGGTAAGAGGCTGCCTTGTACAGTGTCCAACAGATTACTGAAATGTTAAGTGGAGTTACAGTCTCCTACCTGTGTGTCACTGGAAGTACTGCTGTATTATATTTGTTCAGTTGTCCACATCTTCTTCCTCTGCCTCCTCTTCGTCACTGTCCACAGGCTCCACCGCTGCCACAAGACCATCTCCAGGCACATCCTCCTGCAGAAAAGGCACCTGTGCAATGATCTGGCACACCTTCAGGGATCCACCTGTCAGATGGAGGCACCAGACCCTGGCCTTCAGGAGGATGAAGGTCCTTTCTATAATCCTCCTTGTACACCCATGTGCCTCATTGTAACGTTCCTCTGCCCTTATACTGGGATTCCTCAATGGGGTCAGTAGCCATGAGAGGTTGGGGTAACCAGAGTCACCTGTAAATATAGGGTGACAACTGTTAGACACACACTAACCCCTGATGGGCAATCCCATACCCAGACATCAACATATACTCGGTGGGGACCTTTGGCTTACCTATTAGCCACACCCGGTGCCTCTGGAGTTGGCCCATCACATATGGGATGCTGCTATTCCTCAATATGAAGGTGTTATGCACAGAGCCAGGATATTTGGCATTCACATGGGAGATGTACAGGTCCACCAAACACACTATCTGCACATTCATCGAGTGATAGCTTTTTCTATTCCTGTAAACCTGTTCATTTCTCCGGGGGGGGACAAATGCTACATGTGTACCATCAATGGCACCAATGATATTGGGGATATGTCCCAGGGCATAAAAGTCAGTCTTCACTGTGGCCAAATCCTCCACCTGGGGGAACACGATGTAGCTGAGCATGTGTTTCAGTAGGGCATACAACACTCTGGTCAACACGTTGGAGAACATTAGCTGAGACGTCCCTGATGCCATGGCCACTGTTGTTTGGAAAGAACCACTTGGCAGGAAATGGAGCACTGACAGGACCTGCACTAGAGGGGGGATTCCTGTGGGCTGGCGGATAGCTGACATCAGGTCTGGCTCCAATTAGGCACACAGTTCTAGGATTGTGGCACAATCAAGTATGTATGTGATGATAATGTGTCTGTCCTCCATTGTCGCAAAGTCCACCAGGGGTCTGTACACCGGAGGATGCCGCCATCTCATGTTCTGGCTCAGCGGTTGAAGCCTATGGAAGAGAACGAAGCAGTATGTGAACTCGAGAGTCAGTTGATGTGCCAATGTCTGCTGTGACGCAGTTAGGTGCCATGCCCTGTGCCCCCCTGAAATGGCGGCTGCCTGACATGTGAGGAGGGACAAGTGGAAATGAGGTAATTGCGCTGGCGTTGTGCCAACAGGAGAGGACCTACACTGCAAGTGCTGCTGTGACCTGTGTCTGGAAGCGACAATGGCTCATGTGTCTGGGGAAAGGGCCCCTGCCTTCACTGCAGAGGAGTTGGAGAAACTGGTGGATGGGGTCCTACCCCAGTACACATTACTCTACAGTCCTCCAGACAAACAAGTGAGTACACTGTGAGCATGATGCGTGGCCATGAATGTTTGGAGTGCTGTGGATGTAAGCCACATGTTGGGGGGTGCTGAGGTGTCCTGGCCAGAGTGCAGCATGTAAGGTGGTCAGTGTATGTGCGTCAGGGCATGGGTTGGAACTGGTGGGCAATGAGTATGACGGTCTGGATGGGTGAGTAATTCCCTTTTCTGCTGTCTTTTCCCTCCAGGTCAGCATCCACCAGAAAAAGGGATTTTGGCGTGCCATCGCCAAGGAGATGCGGACCCTGGGGGTCTTTCACAAGCAGAGCACCCACTGCTGCAAGAAATGGGAGGACCTGCACCGCTGGTCAAAGAAGACGGCGGAGGCCCAGCTGGGGCTGGCCTCCCAACGTGGAAGGGGTGTCCGTCGCACCATGACCCCTCTGATGTTCCGCATCCTGGCGGTGGCCTATCCGGAGTTGGATGGGCGCTTGAGGGCATCACAGAAGCCACAAGGGGGTGAGTACAGATTCTGAAAGTTGACTTTGCGCTCGTTAGGAGGTAGCTGGGTGGGGGATGTGGGCTGTTGGTGCCCCTAGGCCAGGGCAGTCATGGCAGGGTAGGTCCTTTGTTGGGCGGGCTCTGGAGCACTCCTACCCCAATGGTGTAAGTGGCCATCTACCACTGGGCAGGGTCCTGTGGGTTTCTGGTGTGCAGATGCAAGTGTCAAGATCTCCAAGGGCTTGATTTAGAGCTTGCCTCCTGTAGTTTGAAGTCTCAGGGACAGCAAAGACTTCTCTCTGCAAGCACCTGGAGCCTCTGGAGAGACTCCTACTCTGCGCTGTGGTGCCCATCCAGTTCCTGGGACCCTGAAAGGAGAAGCTTGCATCCTAAGATGAAAAAATCCACCCACAGAACGCCGTGCGGAGAAAAGATTGACGCAATTCTGATCTGCGACTGAAAAATCGATGCACCGCCAGCTTCGCAGCTGAAAATCGACGCTTACCTGCAGCGCGACCCATAAATCGACGCACGGAGCTGGAGAAATGACGCACAGCATCGCTGATGGAGGCTGGTGAGATCTCAACCCGTGCTGCGTGGTTTTCGGATCATCGTGCGGCTGGATTTCCGACGCAAGTACCGCTGGGCATGTAAAAACAACGCAAGGCCTGCCCGGACCCGAGAGTGCGGACCGGATCGACGCATCACTCTCCTGCAGAGAGAAGAAATTATGCGCCCGACCCGACAAAAGGAGAAAAGTGAGTGAAATCGACACATTGCAAGCCCTTTTTGATGCACACTCGCCTGTGCGGGGTTATTTTTGACGCACCCAAGGTACATTTACACACTAACAGTGTTAGTGTGTGATTAAAACTACATGAAAACTCTTTTTTCTTTTTAATTGATAACTTGACTTGTGTATTGTGGATTTTTGTTATTTTGGTCTTGTTTTGTTTAGATAAATATTTTCTATTTTTCTAAACCTGTGTTGTGTCATTTTGTAGTGTTTTCATTAAGGTATTGTGTGTGTTGGTGCAAATACTTTACACCTAGCACTCTGAAGTTAAGCCTACTACTCATGCCAAGCTACCAAGGAGGTAAGCGGGGGTTAGCTGAGGGTGATTCTCTTTTACCCTGACTAGAGTGAGGGTCCTTGCTTGGACAGGGGGGTAACCTGACTGCCAACCAAAGACCCAATTTCTAACAGGTAGCAAATTGAAAACAAATAAGATTAAAATCATCTTAAACTATTCAACCATGGTACCCGGTGGTCGGGTAACTACTGCTGGTACATACTTGGGGACTGAAATCTCCAGTAGTGTGAAGACTATTATCCAAGTCCATTATGAGGCCGTCCTTACAAACAGTATCTCTCATTTGATATTATGGTTATGGTGCAGTTTACCAGTTTCTTTCATCAGAAGATGTAATATCAAGAAAATTAATTTGCTCTTATGTTCCCGAAACTTTTTTCACGCTACCCCACTCATTACCCCTAATTCGTTTTTTATGTGCCTCAACTCTGTTATCGGGGATACCGGAGAACAAGAAGAGCTATTCAATTTTTGAAGGGGGCGGGCGACCTCTACCCTACTTAAACCGTACCTTGGTAGCCATTCAGTGAATGCATTTGCTGCTTATTACAGAGAAAATTGATAGAAATGCACCACAGGTACATAAATTAGCCATGGGGATGGAGGCTGCAGCTGCTTCTCCTTACATGATCTCAATTATTTCAACTGAATCACATGATGGAATAAGTGGGACAAATATGACCCGCCCCCCCTTCCCCCCCGCCATTATGGTGCCTGGAGTTTAGCAGTAAATACAATTGTAATGAATGAAAAAAATAAGATTTTTAATATGAATTGGTCACCTATACTAACATATTGGTGCGAGGGGATAAGCTTGCAGAGTGAGTATTTTGGTATGTTGAAAATCATTAAAATGATGGATAACATCTTTAATGTCAATAATACAATGTGGGGATGCTTTGTTGAACTGTTTTAGGATGGTATAAAAGTGATGTCGCCTTAGTCAGGGAAGAAAGCAAAATTCATTGTGCAAAACTGTCGAAAAGTAGTAGATTTCGGTATCTTTGGAAAAAAGTGTCATTCTGGCACTAATGGATGGAGTCGGCTCAAAAAAGGAAAACCTATCCTTATTATTGAAACCTAGTGCTCCTTGAATTGTTTGAAAGCCTCTGTAATTCACCCTGTCATTTTTTGATGACTTTAGACATAACTATTCTTTTGTAACTTGCTGTGTCACTGATATGTTGATATGCTTAGTTCCCTTTGCCATTTGTATTTATGATGACCTCTTTTCTGCTCTTGTTGGTATAATGTATTCTTGTCATTCTCCAATTCTGTGAGACCTTCCTGTTCTTGAACATTTAGTAATGGGTGTTTGTTGATACTTTGGTACTGATTCACAAAACTAAACATATACTTTTAAATAGGTTTACTATATTTTTGTTATTAACAGACTACCACTTAATAGTAGGTAAGCGACGGCGGAGACCCAGCAGTCGGGGTGAAGAACTTTGCACTTGAAAAGATAGGCCTGTCCTATCTTTTTATCTCCTTCCCAACTGAAAAGGTTCCGTAGGCATAAACATATTTTTAACTCCTAGTCTGCGAACAGCAACAAAATATTAAACTTACACAAGTGTATGTTTGCCTTTGTGAATCAGACCCTTTATTTATACCTTGACTGCTCAATTTAAGAGTATGAAACTCAATAAATAACATAGTTGAAGGGGAGATTGGATTTTCAGCCTGCTTTCTACAATTGCAAATACGCCAATGTGCATCCACAAGTAAATCTTTGCAAGTGTCATTATAATTTGGAGATCTAAAACTTCATATATTGTTTGTGGCAGTTCACCAGACACTGAACTGCTGGATCTGCTAGGCAAGATGACAAAGGATGTTTTCCATATGTTTCTCAAAGTAATTTTATTTTAATCAGTTTTGAGTTGACTGATTAATAAAACACGAAGGTTAACCATTAATTCAATTTTAAGGTGTAAATAAATAAATAAACAGTAATTCAATCCTTGAGAACAATTAATGTAAACAAGTGAATTAGTTCGATGTTCATTACAGAATGAACTTATTTTTCAAAATTCATGAAAAATCCATCTTTGTCTCCAGTGCTCATACAAAAGAAGAAGAACAATATTTACAACACACATAAAAGGGCGTATGTATGAAACGAAACAATTCACTTTGTTGCTGGCCCTAAAGAGAACTTGAATAGTGGGTCAAAAGCTTAATAGAGAACATTTGCAGGTAGGGGAGAACCAGCTAACTCAAATGTCTAAACAGACAGCTTGTGCTACAAAACACCACAGTGGATAGGTCCAACATAAGTGTTGAATGATGGTATAATATTTTGATGAGAGGATCACAGTGCCTTATTTAGTCGTTATTACTTGGATGCTGAGTTAACACTTGATGGAAGGTTCAAAATAATGGACCTTAGCTATGTTACTGGCCATATCGTTTAACAGAATGGGAAGGGTTTTTGTACATAATCAGGTCCTCTACAGTCACTTTCTGATGATCCAGTAGGGAATGTATGGATTGCATAGACTAGAGCCAGACTGCTTCTTAAAATCACTGGTGAAATACACAGAGCTTTTTCCCTGCTGATTTAGGGATGCTCCAATGCATGTGAACAGCACCATCTTTCCACCTCCCTGTCTATGCAACAGCTACATCAGCAGAGTGACCTAAAATACTGTCCAAAGCACGGATTCACAGTAGTGTCCAAGGTGAGTAGGAGAAAGTTCAGGTCTACCTGTGTTTATAGTTGCCTGTGTCTGGGATGCTTGTGGGTTGGGGGATTTCTATGCCAAGGTCTGATTTTGTGTAGTGTTGCTGGCCTTCTCGTTTCTCATGTTTATTTATGTATTTATTTTTTGCTTCAATGATTTACTTATTTATCATTAATCAAGAATTAGAATGATATACACATGGGTCTGTGCATAGCTATACATAAAATGCAAAACAAGAAAATCAGGTAATTGTCTGCCATTTCAAGAAGCACGCCTTCCAGGTCGTGGAAGGAATTGAGCAACAGACCAAGGGCCAGATGTAGCAAAGGTTTGCGACTCGCAAACGGGGAGAATCGCAATTTGCGACAGTGCAAAATCGGAAATGGGATGCAAAAAGCCCATTTCCGACTCGCAAAAAGCGATGGGACCCGTTTGCGAGTCGCATCCGTTGCGACCCCATTTAGCGACCCGCAAATAGCAAGTCGCAATTTGCGAGTCGCAAGCCTTATGCAATTGCAACTCGCAAATTGCGACTAGTCGCAAAAAGCCCAGTTTGCATGTCCCATTTACCACTAACTCAGAGCAGGTGGTAACCATTACCAAAGTATAAAAGGGGACCCAGAAGCCATCTGGGTTACTCAAGATGGCGGAGATATACCTGATAGCAGTGAGGAGGAGAGTCTACGCAGCCCAGCAGAGGAGGAGGAGGGGCCACAGACAGGAGAAGATATATAGAACCAGGCAGACTCTTTTTCAGCAAACTGAAGAGGAGATCTATGACAAATACCGCCTTAGCAGCGCAGCCATTCTAGAATTAATAGATTTACTCAAACCACAGCTAGAACACCAGACTCTGCGTGGCTGCGCCATTCCTACGCATGTGCAAGTTCTATGCTCACTGCACCTCTTGGCCTCAGGGAGCTATCAGGGGGTCATTGCTGTGGCAGGTGGGGTATCCCAAAGTGCAGTGTCAAGGTTCCTCAGGGCCTTCCTAGATGCCTTAGTCACGCACATGTCTCACTTCATATACTTACCAAGGAATGAGGCAGAAATGAACAGCACCAAGCTGGACTTTTACAGGATTGCCCACTTTCCCCATGTCATAGGGTGTGTAGATGGGACACACATTCAAATATGCCCCCCTGCAAATCTGGAACACATTTTCCGCAACAGAAAGTGTACCCACTCACTCAACATACAGGTTGTTTGTGATGCCCATTATGTCATCACGGACATCGTAGCTAAGTTTCCAGGCAGTACCCATGACTCATACAATTGTAGGCATAGTGGGATACATCAACGCCTGGGACGTGGGGAATTCGGAGACGGTTACCTCCTAGGTAGAGCTACAGACACTTGCAGACATACACACAGGTCACTGTGCACGACTATCTGGACTTCCTAACAGTGTACTTTTGTGCCCAACAGGTGACAGTGCCTATGCTCTCAGGCCTTGGATCATGACTCCGTTTTTAACACCCAGCACTGAATCAGAGAGGCAATACAACAGTGCGCATAAGAGGACCAGGAACCTGATAGAGCGCACCTTCGGACTCCTGAAGGCAAGATTCAGATGCCTCCACCGCAGTGGAGGCGCCCTCCAATACACCCCCATTACCGCATTCTAAATTGTGGTCGCATGCGCCATCCTCCACAACATAGCCACCCGACGTGGGCTACCTCTCACCCCTGCAGACCCAGATCCGGATGATGAAGAGCAAGAACAACCACATCGCCATCATGGGGATAGGAGTATAGCTAATCAAGGCAGACTGAGACGGGACCACTTTGCTACACAATATTTTGGACGGTACGTGTCAACTCCCACCATACTCACCTATTGACCAAAAACTCCATTTGTTAAGTGGAACAAAAATAACTGTTTTATTACTGTAATTAAGAAACTATATACAAGTCGAAATTGTCCATGGGCAGGAAAAGGCCAACCAGTCATGTGGCACATTAACGCCATGTGCCACATTTAATGGTCCTGGGTGTTATCTATGATCTCCTGCCCCTCCTGCCAGCCTGGCTGGTCCCTGCTGCGTCCGTGGTGCTCTGCCTACCACTCCTGAGCACCCTGCTGTCAGTGGCAGAGACACTGCTCGCTGTTGAGCCCTCCTCACTGTCTTGGGGTGTTTCCCCTGTGGCCCTCGACATTTCCTGTGTCTCCATAAGTTCGATTATGTGGGTGAGACGTCCCAGGCCCCTGGCAACATCCCCAGCAAAATGGCCCATCTCTACTTGCAGCCCAACTGTCCTCCTCGACAGGCCTGTTGTATTAATGGCGAGCCTGCCGATCGATGTGGCCATCCTGTCCAGTCGGTGCATTATCTGCCGATCTCTGCGCCGCCCAGCCTCTGCCTGGGCCAGCAGTCCTCCCGCCAGTTCCCTAATGGCAAGGGCAAGGTCCCCAGTGTTCTGGCACATCATGTCCATGCGTCTGTTGAGGTGCTGCATGCTTGCATGGTTGTTTCGCAAAAAGCGGTGCAGCACTCCACTGATCCTGCCCAAAATTCTGTTCTGCAGGCGCTGACCACGCAGCAGATGTGCCTCACTGGTGGTTGGAGGAAGTATCCCGGATGCAGACTGCAGCCCAGATGGTCTTGTCCTGCGACGCCTGCGCAGCGGTGGCTGCCCTGTGCTCCCACCTGTGTCCTCCCTGCCTGTTGCTGGGGCAGCTTCTGGCGTGATTGTTGCAGCAGGTGTTGCTACTGCAGGGATGCTGCTGACCGTGCAGGTGGGGGTGCTGGCGGGTCCTGGGGTGTCCTCCTGGGCCTGGGTGCTTGGGGTGTTGGGGGTGTCTTGCTGGAGACGTGTGGGACATGGGGAACAGACTGTCAGTGTCTACTATCTATTGCACACATCCTAATAAACATTTGCCTATGAACTGCCTATTTGACTACATTTCCCATAATGCATCTTTCTGGCAATTTCTACCCTGAAATGGAGCTATTTTGGTTGTGCATGCACCTGTGTACATTGTGGGTGGGGGTATGGCATTGATAGGGGTACAGGCTTATCACATGGTACTCACCAGTTGATGTGCCGGGCTCTGAGGTGTCCAGGTCCCCAAATCCACACACTGCCTCCTGGTCCAATGTTCCTTCCACCCTTTCTTCCAGGGGTGTGGGTGGTGGCACAGATGATGGTCCCCCTCCTGTGCCTCTCATCTCCCGGAGCCTTTCTGCCACCCTCTCCTTGGCCCGGGAGCGGAGGTCATACCACCTCTTCTTAATGTCCTCGATTGTCCTGTGGCTCACACCCAGGGAATTGATTTTATCCTGTATGTCCTGCCAGAGTAGTTTTTTTGTGGCCTCAGGGACATTGAGGGCTGCTCTCCCAAAAAGCTCATCATGGTGCTGACAGCATTCCTCTGTCAGCACCTCCAGCTCCCTCTCAGAAAATTTGAGCTTCCTCTTTCTTGGGGTTCCCTCCATGGCAGCTGCTGTTTGTTCTGTGTGAAGACTGGCAGTTATAAAAGGGTGTGGTCCTCCCTCCTCCCAGGTGTATTTCTAAACTTCCTGGCTGTGATGTCATCATCATGTGCCAGGAAGTGTTTACAGAGTGTTCTGGTGTGGTTTCTGGAGTGTTCTGCTGCATCTGCAAGCAATTTTCAAGGAAATCGCAATTTGCGACACCTACTCGCTAATTGCGAGTTCGTTTTTTGCACACTCGCAAAAAGCGACCTCGCAATCTGCGGACTCGCACACTGCGTTGCGAGTCCAGCTGCGAGTCGCAAAATCGGATCGTTTTTTTTTCTGGCATTACATATTGCGACTCGCATTTTGCGAGTCGCATCAACTCGCAAAATGCGAGTCGCAATTTTTATTTTTGCTACATCTGGCCCCAAGTGAGTTACCTGGGAGCCAGTACATCCCTGAAGTCCCATACAATGAATGGCGACCAGAACATATTGGGTACCAAAGATTTTGAGGGAACTATAGGCCGGGGAGCAACTTGGATGGGGGAGCAAACTGGGGGATCAGTGTGGGGATAGGTACCTCAAACAAGGAGAAGGGGCTACGGGGAAATGTGAGACCATCATTCGGGTTGTGGGGTTGCGTGAGAGGATATGTCCACAGAGAGATGAGGGAGAGGTCGTTGTAGAGTTACTCGTTGCTTCTTAGGCTTGAGGTTGACCAGCCATCCTCCAGCCCCAAGCACCTGGATCAAAGTAGTGGAAACCAATGCCCACTAGGACATTCAAGTAGGGAGAACATTCTCACTCTCAAGAAGGGCCCAAGACTGCCTAATAAATATTCGACTGGTCATTTAGCTTGTATGTGATTTTTTTTCATGGCAGGTCACTAAATGGTGTTCCAGAAGCCATTCAGTGAATATGGGTACCCGGGGCTTTTGCCAATGGCAGAGGGTATACAGCTTGGCTGAGTTACGCATGGCTATCAACTTTCAATGTTCATGCAAGGTCATGTCAGAAAGGTCAGAGATATCATGTAAAAGTGTAAGCTGTGAGGAGGAAGCTAGCTGGCCCAGGGCTACATTGCTGTATCCGACGCCATACCTGCATCCAGTAGGCTGTAAGGGCAGGACCAGAAGATATGTAACAGGTCACAGTGGGTGGCATTCCACCTCCAGCGGAGGTGGTTGGGTAGTAATGTTGCCATGTGGGCAACAAACAATGGATTAAACCCGGATCTTTGTGTCTGGGGTGAATGGTTGCATTGTTCAGCATTCCATTCATCATCTGTTCTTTTTGCTTTTGTTGCCCTAAGTGGGACGAGTATGCGCAGACGTGGGTCCTGTGCTCACTGCACCCGTTGAATCAGTTGAATCAAGCTAGCCTGGATGATGAGGCATGATAACCCGAAACCGGTCCCAGGTTGCTTGTTCCCAGTTCAGAGAGGACCTGGCTTGGGAGATGGGACTGGACTGTTCCCATCGGCAGCAAGGTCAAGACTGATTTGCATATGGCTGGGTCCAAACTGGGATGGGGTGGTGGGCAAAAAACACAATGGATTAAACACAGATCTTTGTGACAAGGGGTGAATGTTTGCATTGTTCAGCATTTCGTCCATCATCTGTTCTTTTTGCTTTTGGTGCCTTGATTAGTGTTGCATGGAAGCCAGACACACCACCCATGTGGAGACTCCAAGCATGCAAGTACTGGAGCAGGAGTGAAACGGGCAGCTCCATTGGGGAATGGCCGCAGACAGTGCGGAGACAGAGAGTTAACTGGTGGTAACACCAATGGTCCGTAGGCTGTAGCCCTAATGTTGTCCTCAGGGAGGTGAATGATTCAAATTTCCCACCTTCAAATACGTGGTTAAGCCATCATATATCATGCTCGTTCCATGACTCCCAACAGAATGTCCGACTGCTGAATCAGAGGGCAGCACGACTGCTGAATCAGAGGGCAGCACTGCACCAGAGGGTGGCCTTTTGATGCAAATAAGGCTGGGCACCTAAATGTTTATGTGCCTGCCGATTTGCCAGCACTGTTGCCCTTAAAATTGGGTTCAAAGCAAAGTAGGATCAACAGCAGAACGGTAGTGGTTAATGTCGATTCTGGGGAGGGAAGCAGTCAGCTTTGCAGACGCACCCACAATGGGTCCTCCCGCCCAGGGTGCATGTGTGCCATGAGTTGAGGAAGGTGAAAGGCCAAGCTATAGGAGCACATGTGAGGAAGCCCGAGGCCTCCTGCTGATGTGTTCCTCTAAAGTCAGGATGCTCGAATCCTGGGTTTGCGTCCACTCCAAATATAGGATCCAATATCGGCCTAGATGCCCTCTATGATAACCTTAGGTATAGTAATGGGTGATATAGTGAAAATGTACTGGAAGGGGTGGGTGCCGGTTGTCATGCTTAAATATAATACATTAAATTCAAAATTATTTTTACTTTTACTTGTTATGCAATAATTGTTTCTAATTAAAGTTACATTAACTTTTAAATTAAAACACTCTTAAATATTTTAAACACATAAACAGTGATGAGAGGAATGTTTGCTAGAAGTCTGACCAGTGGCTTAGTGGTTCAGGCTGGGCTGTTCCTTTTGCAGCAAGACCAAGACTGATTTGCATATGGCCGAGTCTATTCTAAGGTGGCAGGATGGGCTAAAGAACAACGAGTTACAATGCTACCCGAGCAATTACCAGTAGTTAGGCTTACTGCAAGATTTCCTCTCATCATCTTTTGTGTGTTTAATGTAACGCCCTAAGAAGCAAAGGACATGCACAGATCTGGGTATCATGCTCACTGTGCTACTGGAACCAAGCTGCACCAAACTGATGAACGCCAATCAGGGCACAACCTGTCTTAGGTTGCTTGTGCTCTAGTTCAGCAAGGGACATGCTTGGCAGTTTGGACTGGTCTGCGCCTCTTAGAGCAGTCCAAGGCTGGTATGGATATGACTCATTCTAATCTGGAGTCGCATGAGGGGCAAAAGTATGAAGGGTTGGAATGCTACTCCAAGCGATTGCCACTGATACACCTATTGCAAGCATTCCTCCCATCAACTTTTGAGTGTTTGGCATTAAAATATTGTATTATAAAGTAATCTTTATTTTTGATCTATATATATATTTAAAATGAAACTAAATTTGATGTGGTTTTCGATTTCAACACCTGAGAAAATGTACATAAAGTTAATCATACACCATAGCTGCTAGGCATCTGTTTATCTTTATTATGTTGCCATGTGCTCGGCAAACCTCCTGAACTTTGATGATTGAAACAAGTTTGTACAGGTCGTTGCCACCTCCTGCCAGCTGCTTCTGTACCTTCTCCCACCACACGTGTATCCCTGAAATATTCTGAAGACCGCAGAGGACCTTGAATACGATAGGGGTAGAGTTGTCCTCTGACTAAGCAGTTTTGTGTATATATAAGGTTGGGTGCACCAGAGTGAAGGGGCAGCCTCCGTAGGATAGTCACTTGACTGTCCTGGGACTCTGTATTAGCTTAAGCTATAATCCATGTAATAAACTTCTCTTTATTCCTCCAGTTGGTGACTCCGTCTGATTTGTGAACTCTCTGCTAAATTGACCCTGAGGACATAAAGGGTGTCCCTCCACCGCTGAGAAGGAGACCCCGGGTGGGGGTCCAATCTTTCCTGGTTCCTCAGTTGGCGCCCGAACTGGGACCCGAGTCAGGCATCCAGGGGACCGGCCCAGTGACGGAGGACTCACGATTGGACTTCCAAAGGAGGCGCCCCACACCAGATTCTGTGCTCCGTTCTCTGTCGTGGACCTGCGGATCTCTACTGTGTGTCTTCCAGCCGGCTCGACTTCTCCTGGCGCTGTCTGAATTCGGGTCTCTGTTTTCCGTGAACTACTGGAGTCCCCAACTGTTGGACTTTAACAGAAGTGTCAGGTAAGGACGGGAGTTGAAAGATTCCTGTCTAAAATCGGTCTGTGAGTATTGTACCGTTTCTATCGCTCTTTGCAAAGATCAACATCAGTGGTAAGACTGACCCTAGTTGTCATTTAAATATATAGGAAGCATAAGGCATATTTGCCATTTATTTGGTGTATTTAAACCACTGATGTAAGTATTTTTAAAATTTTAATACTAAAAAAATGCCAGCGTTCAGTTGTTTCAGGAAATTATGTTGTTGTCTTTGCAGTAGGGACTCCCGCCTGGAGGAAACATGCCCGCTCCTCCGGCCGGGACTCCGAATTATGATATATATGTCAAATATGGCATAGGTCAGATTATTTGGTCTGATATATGGAGAAAAAGAACCAAAGGTAGTTCTGATTTACAATGGCCTATTCACGGGACATTTGATAAAGATAAATTAGACTATTTACAGGAACGTTTGTTTGTGACAAAAAGTAGACCAGGGATGTTTGATTCACTACGGACTTGGCAGAAAGAAGCAGACCAAAGACGTAGGAAGGCAGAGAAAGAATTACAGAGACATAAGACCAGAACGGTGACTGAAAAGGTATCTGACTCTGACGTAGCTGAACATCAACAGAAAATTTTAGAACATGACCGAAGGCTTCACTTACAAACTGATAAGTGTTACCCTTCCAGGACAGTAGTGGATAAGCCACAAGAGGAAGACCCCCTTTTAAACGATATGTTAGATAAACCCCCGTTATATACTCCACCAATATATCCTACACTACATCCTCAACCTGCACCAGGTGACCCTATTGTGCCACCCCCGGTTGGATCTCAGGCGAGTGCTCCGCCAACCACCACCACCCCTCCTGTCACCAGACCTATAGAGGATACACCCCTCCCGACTGTACCCACCCCTCGACTGGCCCCCGTTTGGCCCACCCCTGACTCCTGTTTAGACACCACACATACCCCCCGCCCCATGACCCCGCGAAAGCGCACCCTGCGTGGACATTTGTTCTCTAATTCACAAGAGGAAGATGTCATTGAAGAAATGACACAGAGGTGGATGACTAATTGGAATGACTATGGGGTCAGGGACATTGTCCACACTATGAAACAATGGGATAGTTTAGTTCAGTTACAAGCAGCCACCGAGGATGATGGTTCCTCAGCTCCCGCGGGACTGGTGGACCTCCGAAAACGCGCCTCTACTGGGCTGCCGTTTGGTTCTGGTCTACATGATTATGTTGTTACTCTTCTTGTATATAGGGACCGCCTGTGGACATGTAGCCCTTCTATAAGGGCATCCATGTTTCCCATGAGAGAGGTTCCGCCGGTTTGGCGAGAACCGGTGATGGATGCCGTTGGCCAAGTTATTACAGCAGGGCATTTTCAACAAATGTGGGTACACACCCCATGGAAAAGATCTGAAACCTATACCCTAAAAGCCGTCTTACCAGACCCCCGTAAGAACCCTGCAGGATATTATAAAGAATTGCAACAAATTCTTGAATCATGTACTATGACGTTGTCCGATATTGACATGTTAATGGCAGCAGTAGTCCCGCAGGAAGTATGGTCAAAAATACGGAGGCACGACCATGCTGAACTAGGGGGCATGTGGGACCAATTGCAAGCAGCAGAAAGAGACAGGGTTGGGGGAGCGAAACCAGACCCACTTATATTGGCTCTCCCACTGCGTATTTTGGATTTAATGAAGACCATACTTGCACCACACAGGATAAATTGGGATAAATTGGCCGCCTGTAAACAGAAAAAGGACGAGGGTGTTTCAGACTTTTATACAAGGTTTGAGGGTGTCTTTTCTGATTACAGCGGCCAAGACATGACTACTGAAGGGGGGATAAGACTCTTTGTTGACAAATTCGTGGACAATTTATTACCAGACATAAAGGGAAAATTTAAATTGTGTGAAAGTACGTGGCCAGTCTCTACTGCCACTGGAATACTGACAATGGCCCAATATTATGAGAACAGGGAGATAGAAGAATAAGAAAAGAACGAGAAAAAAACGAAAGCCAATGCCAAATTGCCTCGACTTCCCCAATACAAATTATACCAACACATTAAACAACAACTCAAAAATATTGTGACCCAGTTGATTGATTTGGGTGTCATTGAAGAAATGCGTGGTAATGATTGTAACAGTCCTGTCCTTCCTGTTCATAAAAAATTATCTGATGGCACCGCGTCTCCAGGACTCCGATTTGTTATTGATTTACGGGTGGTCAATAAGATTGTAATACCCCAGTTCCCTGTTGTTCCTGACATTACGACATTATTAACAATGATACCTGCCTCCGCTACTTGGTTCTCTGTTATCGATCTTAAGAATGCATTCTTTAGCATTCCTATTCATCCAGATAGCAGACACATCTTTGGGTTTTCACTGGGTGGTCGCAGTTTCCGGTTCTGTCGCGCTCCACAAGGCTATACTGAATCACCTAGCATCTTTAGCCAGGCCCTCAAGGGCCAAATGGATACCCTTGTTTTTCTTTGCTCCTCGACGCTGGTTCAATATGTGGATGACCTTTTAATAGCATCCACTTCAGAACAAAATTGTAAAACAGATACTGTAGCCTTATTGAAACATCTTGCACACCATCACCATAAGGTCTCCCTCTCCAAATTGCAGTATTGTAGACAGGAGGTTATATACCTAGGACACCTCCAGTCTAAGGAGGGACGTACGTTGACGGCTGAGAGAATACAAGCTATACGAGACATACCGGTTCCAAGGACACAGAGAGAGGTTAGGGCCTTTATAGGTATTACCTCCTTCTGTCGTCAATGGATTCCTAATTATTCTCTTTTGATAAAACCATTTTTGCATCTCACCCACAAAGATTGTCCTGAAAAAGATTGAATGGAATGATGATTTTCAGTCTGGTTTTGATGAATTGAAAAATACTCTCTGCACAGCACCTGTACTGGGTACGCCTGATTATCGTAAAGATTTTCAGTTATATGTGAGCGAGAGAAATGGATGTTCACTATCAGTGTTAACCCAAGAGCATGGCGGCAAACAACGCCCCTGTGCTTATTTTTCGGCCCTACTGGATCCAGTGGCCCGTGCACTCCCGAGCTGTCTACGGGCAGTAGCCGCTGCAGCGGTCGCAGTGCGCCAGTCGGCCGGGATAGTCATGGATTCACCCCTCACCCTGTTGGTCCCACACACTGTTGACGCATTATTGAACAAAACAAAAACACAGCATCTTACTAATGCACGATTAACTACTTATGAACTGACACTTTTAGCTAGTCATATAACATTAAAAAGGTGCAACACGCTCAATCCTGCCACTTTATTGCCAATTAATGAAAAAACTGAAGATTCTTATGATGACATACATGACTGCATTCTCCGGACGGAGGATGAAACAAAAGGGAGAGTGGACTTACAGGACACTCCACTGAGAGACCCTGATGGCATATTATACGTAGATTGCTCATGCATCAAGCTACCCGATGGCACTACCTCTGCAGCCTATGCAGTTGCAACAGCTACCACTGTAGTTGAAACAGCTAGAATACCACACAACTCTGCTCAGGCCGCAGAATTAATAGCTCTAACACGAGCCTGTGAGTTAAGTAAAGGACTTAATGTGAATGTTTACACGGACAGTCAGTATGCATTTGGCGTAGCACACAATTTTGGTCGCTTGTGGGCAGAACTAGGATTTCTCACTTCACAGGGGACACGTATTCAACATGGGACCCTTATAACTAACTTACTTTCTACCCTGGCGTTGCCCAAAACAATGGCTATCATGAAGTGTAGTGCACACAAAAAAGGTTACAGATGAAAGTGGACAGGGCAACGCCCGAGCCGATCAGACAGCAAAAGACACAGCGTATGCAAAGACAGGACACATGTATGTGGTATATAGTACAGAGAAGGTTCGTCCCCATGAAATATTTGGGAACACGGTAGAGAGTGTCAGGAAGATACAGGATGAGGCAACTGAACAGGAGAGAAAGGAATGGGAAGAAGGGAAGGCCAAGTTAGATGAAAATACGCCGTGGTGGACAGATCTGTCACAGAGGGAAAGATGGATGTTACCCGATGCATTCGTGCTGCCAATAGTGACTATGGCCCATGGTCCTGCACACGTTAGTGCGAAAAGCATCTGTGATTTGCTTGATCCGGTTTGGTCTAATAAAAATATCAGAAGAGTAGCTGACCAACTGGTTCAATCCTGCATGATTTGTTTACAACATAACATAGGGAAGGGTGCCTCAGTCCCCGCTGGGCATTTTTCCCCACCAACGTATCCCTTTGAAGTACTACAAATAGATTATATTGAGATGGAAAGGTGTAACAACTTAAAATATGTCCTAGTTGTGGTATGTATGTTTAGTAAGTGGGTAGAAGCTTACCCTACTAAAGATAATACTGCCCTTACCACTGCAAAGGTACTTCTGAAGGAGTTCTTCCCACGGTTTGGGGTCCCAAGGTGTGCCTGGTCAGATAATGGGAGTCATTTTGTAGGGCAGGTGATGAAAAGGGTGTGTGAAGGGTTGGGCCTCCGCCAGAAGTTTCATGCAGCTAACCACCCCCAGTCAGCAGGACTAGTTGAAAAATATAATGGCACACTTAAATTGAAGATGTCAAAAATATGCGCAGAACGTGGTATACGGTGGCCGGACGCGTTGCCCCTGGCTTTAATGTCTGTCAGGATGACGCCTCACTCTAGATCAGGGTTGTCACCCCATGAGATAGTGATGGGTAGGCCAGCAAATGTCTGGGGGGTCCCTCAACCTCACAAGTACTCAGAACTAGAACATCCTGTTTTGATGGACTATTTAATTTAACTCACTAATTCTTTGCGTTCTATTCACCAACAGGTGCGTGAAGCACTCCCATCTGTATCCACTGATCCAGGCCACAAGATACGACCTGGAGACTGGGTCCTCACAAAGAATTTCCAGTGGAAAAAGAGTCTCGAACCTCGATGGAAAGGTCCGCGACAGGTCCTCCTTGCTAATCGAACAGCAGTTAAAGTCGAGGGAGCTAAGAACTGGATACATGCATCCCACTGTAAGAAAGTACCCCTACTCGTACCCTCTGATGAAATAAAAAGTGGTGACCACCTGACGACTGAGGACCATTTCAGCAACACTACACGGAGTGATAAAAAACAGAACGACAGTGTGCTGCAGGAGGTTCCCTCAGATTTAGGTCACACTGAACAATTGTTTCCTGACCATACCACAGTCCACAAGATACAGTTTCCGCCCACGAAAATAAGAAAATGAACAATGAACTGATTGCTTGTCCCCTGTATTAAGTATGACGATAGCTGCAGGGCCGTGATTTTGACTGTCAGGGCGGACCGGAGTGTGTCAATAGGACTGCTGGAATCACCTGACAGTGAAGCAACCACCAGTCACGGGCAGCACCTAGGTTGGACTGAACTGCTAGTGGGACAAGCAATAAAGAGAAATGGATATTATACAAGAAGACAAGAGGAAAAAGAAGAAAATAAGTAATTTAAAAAGACTATTAGGCCCATGTATCGCTTGTCTCACCATCACAATACTATTTTTGGTACTTCTGTCCTGCATTGGG
The DNA here is from genome assembly GCF_031143425.1 of Pleurodeles waltl. Lineage (NCBI taxonomy): Eukaryota > Metazoa > Chordata > Amphibia > Caudata > Salamandridae > Pleurodeles > Pleurodeles waltl. The sequence goes on from NC_090444.1 coordinate 971,682,168, forward strand.
TGGGTAATACATGATTCTGATTCAGAGGTCCCACCAACTACGCCTATGCCTCCAGAACACAGCGATGTTTCCTTACCACCCCATGAGGAAGGACGACGTAAGGAATATGAAAACAATACCTTCATATCTATGTTACATCAACATCAGCTGGCTGTAAATAGAACAAATTGTTGGATATGTGGCTTGCTACCGAGTTCCGTGCAAAGAAGGTTGCCACAGATTGCATTCCCTTTTTCTTTTGATGGCTCCTGCAGCGCCTGGTATGAACTATCAGCCATTTGGGCTACCTCAATGGATGCTACTAATTCCGGACTATTGGTCACCCACCTATACCGGTTATGCTGGCCCACTAGAACGAGAGTTTATGGAACAAAGGAAGAAAAGTCAGAATATGCTGACCGACGAAATAGGTCTACTGACATATATTTTTTATCCTTTAATACCACAACCCGGATTGGCCGAAGATTTTTTGTAACACAGGTCAAGGCTCCACTTTGTTTTCAGAAAAGTGGTAATAGAAGTGTAGGTGCCAGTAACTGTAATGCTACAGTAATATTGAATGGAACTAATTGGCCTACCATGATACCATCGCGAAACTCATATTTTGTTTGTGGTAATAATGCCTACACCTCCTTGGTACCCACCTGGACCGGCACGTGTTACATTGCTTGGTTACTACCACCAACTTACACAGCTGGCCCTCACACCACAGGACTCGGAGAGGGGTAATATCTGCAGAAGATACCCCAGCACAAGAAGCATTGGACTACTTTAAAGGAGTCCTTCCATTTTGGGGCCCTATGATGAACAGTAGGTATATCAGAAATCTCACACGAGTTGTGGAAGCAACAATAAATGAAACAGCAGGAGCTCTGAGTAACATCACTGCAGAGCTCGCTGCTGACCGCCTTGTTACTCTTCAAAACAGAATGGTTCTTGACATTATCTTGGCAGACCGTGGTGGAGTGTGTACTTTGATCGGATCGAGCTGCTGCATTTATATACCAGACAATGCCCCTTCAGTGTATAAAGCTATTCAAAGCTTGCATATGATAGCTTCCACAATACACCAAGACGAAGGAACATGGGGCCAGATGTAGCAAAACAAAAAATTGCGACTCGCATTTTGCGAGTTCATGCGACTCGCAAAATGCGAGTCGCAATTTGTAATGCAAGGAAAAAAAACGTTCCGAAATATCGACTCGCACCCGGACTCGCAACGCAGTGTGCGAGTCCGCAGATTGCGAGGTCGCTTTTTGCGAGTGTGCAAAAAACGAACTCGCAATTAGCGAGTAGGTGTCGCAAATTGCGATTACCTTGAAAATTGCTTACAGGTGCAGCAGAACACTCCAGAAACCACACCAGAACACTCTGGAAACACTTCCTGGCACATGATGATGACATCACAGCCAGGAAGTTTACAACTACACCTGCGAGGAGGGAGGACCACACCCTTTTATAACTGTTGAATTTCACACAGGACAAACAGCAGCTGCCATGGAGGGCCCCACATGGAGAGCAGCCCACAATGTTCCTGAGGCCACAAAAAAACAACTGTGGCAGGACATCCAGGACAAGATCAATTCCCTGGGGGTGAGCCATAGGACCATCGACGACATCAAGAAGAGGTGGTATGACCTCCGCTCACGGACCAAGGAGAGGGTGGCTGAAAGGCTCCGGGAGATGAGAGGCACAGGAGGGGGACCATCGTCTGTGCCACCACCCACACCCCTGGAAGAAAGGGTGGAAGAAACCTTGGAGCAGGAGGCAGTGACTGGATTTGGGGACCTGGACACCTCAGAGCCCAGCACATCAACCGGTGAGTACCATGTGATATGCCTGTACCCCTATCAATGCCATACCCCCACCCACCATGTACTCAGGGGCATGCACAACCAAAATAGCTCCATTTCAGGGTAGCAAATGCCAGAATGATGCATTATGGGAAATGTAGTCAAGTAGGCAGTTCATAGGCAAATGTTTATTAGGAAGTGTGCAATAGATAGTAGACACTGACAGTCTGTTCCCCATGTCCCACAGGTCTCCAGCAAGACACCACCAACACTCCAAGCACCCAGGCCCATGAGGACACCCCAGGACCCCCCAGCACCCCCACCTGCACAGTCAGCAGCATCCCTGCAGTAGCCACACCTGCTGCAACAATTCCGCAAGAGGCTGCCCCAGCAACAGGCAGGGAGGAGACAGGTGGAAGCACAGGGCAGCCACCGCTGCGCAGGCGTCGCAGGTCAATACCATCTGGGCTGCAGTCTGCATCCGGGCTACTTCCTCCAACCACCAGTGAGGCACATCTGCTGCGTGGTCAGCGCCTGCAGAACAGAATTTTGGGCAGAATTAGTGGTGTGCTGCACCGCTTTGTGCGCAACAAACATGCCAGCATGCAGTACCTCAACACACGGATGGACATGATCTGCAGTAACACTGGGGACCTTGCCCTTGCCATGAGGGAACTGGCGGGAGGACTACTGGCCCAGGCAGAGGGTGGGCGGCGCAGGGATCGGCAGATCATGCACAGACTGGACAGGATGGCCACATCCATCGGCAGGCTCGCCATGAATACCACAGGCCTGTCGAGGAGGACAGTTGGGCTGCAAGTGGAGATGGGCCATTTCGCTGGGGATGTGGCAAGGGGCCTGGGACGTCTCACCCACATTATCGAACTGATGGAGACACGGGAAATGTCGAGGGCCACAGGGGAAACACCCCAGGACAGTGAGGAGGGCTCAACAGTGAGCAGTGTCTCTGTCACTGACAGCAGGGTGCTCAGGAGTGGCAGGCAGAGCACCACGGAACAGCAGGGACCAGCCAGGCTGGCAGGAGGGGCAGAAGGTCTTAGAGATCACCCTGGACCATTAAATGTGGCAAATGACGTTAATGTGCCACATGCCTGGTTGGCATTTTACTGCCCATGGACAATCTTCACTTGTGAATAGTTTATTTAATACACTAATAAAACAGTTATTTTTTTGCCACTTAACAAATGGAGTTTTTGGTTAATAGGTGAGTATGGTTGGAGTTGACACGTACCGTCCAAAATATTGTGTTGCAATGTGTTCCCGTCTCAGTCTGCCTTGATTTGCCAAACTCCTATCCCCATGATGGCGATGTGGTTGTTCTTGCTCTTCATCATCAGGATCTGGGTCTGCAGGGGTGAGAGGTAGCCCACGTTGGGTGGCTATGTTGTGGAGGATGGCGCATGCGACCACAATTTTAAATGCGGTAATGGGGGTGTATTGAAGGGCACCTCCACTGCGGTGGAGGCATCTGAATCTTGCCTTCAGGAGTCCGAAAGTGCGCTCAATGAGGTTCCTGGTCCTCTTATGTGCACTGTTGTATTGCCTCTCTGAATCATTGCTGGGTGTTAAAAACGGAGTCATGATCCAAGGCCTGAGAGCATATGCACTGTCACCTGTTGGGCACAAAAGTACACTGTTAGGAAGTCCAGATTGTCGTGCACAGTGACCTGTGTGTACTGTATGTCTGCAAGTGTCTGTGGCTCTACCTAGGAGGTAACCGTCTCCGAATTCCCCACGTTCCAGGCGTTGATGTATCCCACTATGCCTAAAAATGTATGAGTCATGGGTACTGCCTGGAAACTTAGCTACAATGTCAGTGATGACATAATGGGCGTCACAAACAACCTGAATATTGAGTGAGTGGGTACATTTCTGTTGCGGAAAATGTGTTCTAGATTAGCAGGGGGGCATATTTGAATGTGTGTCCCATCTACACACCCTATGACATGGGGAAAGTGGGCAATGCGGTAAAAGTCCAGCTTGGTGCTATTCATTTCTGCCTCATTCCTTGGTAAGTATATGAAGTGGGACATGTGCGTGACTAAGGCATCTAGGAAGGCCCTGAGGAACCTTGACACTGCACTTTGGGATACCCCACCTGCCACAGCAATGACCCCCTGATAGCTCCCTGAGGTCAAGAGGTGCAGTGAGCATAGCACTTGCACATGCGTAGGGATGGCGCAGCCACGCAGAGTTTGGTGCTCTAGCTGTGGTTTGAGTAAATCTATTAATTCTAGGATGGCTGCGCTGCTAAGGCGGTATTTGTCATAGATCTCATCCTCAGTTTGCTGAAAAAGAGTCTGCCTTGTTCTATATATCTTCTCCTGTCTGTGGCCCCTCCTCCTCCTCTGCTGGGCTGCGTGGACTCTCCTTCTCACTGCTATCAGGTATATCTCCGCCATCTTGTGTAACCCAGATGCCTTCTGGGTCTCCTTTTATACTTTGGTAATGGTTACCACCTGCTCTGAGTTAGTGGTAAATGGGACATGCAAAATGGCCTTTTTGCGACTAGTCGCAATTTGCGAGTTGCAATTGCATAAGGTTTGCGACTCGCAAATTGCGACTTGGTATTTGCGGGTCGCAAAATGGGGTCGCAACGGATGCGACTCGCAAACGGGTCCCATCGCTTTTTGCGAGTCGGAAATGGGCTTTTTGCATCCCATTTCCAATTTTGCACTGTCGCAAATTGCGATTCTGCCCGTTTGCGAGTCACAAACCTTTGCTACATCTGGCCCATGGTCCTTGACCGACTGGTTTTGGGGCTTGATTTCCCAATGGGGCTGGAAGATACTAATATTCCTTTTTGTGCTTGCTGCTGTATTCCTCACCTGTTGTCTTTGTGTACAGTGCCTATTTGCTTTGTGCGGTTGCTGTATGGCATCCCTTGCCCCCTGGCCTGTTCGCCCTCCTCAACACACGGTTATGCTGTCCCTTGAGCAGGAGATAAATGGCCTTATGTCCATTAACATAGACACTGAATGACGTTCAAACTTGCCTCACAATGGCAAAAGGAGGGATTGAGAAAATGTACATAAAGCTAATCATAGACAATAGCTGCTAGGCATCTGTTTATCTTTATTATGTTGCCATGTGCTCGACAAACCTCCTGAACTTTGATGGTTGACCTTGTGCTCGCAGCCTTGGGCTGCAATCTGCTTATCGCTGCCATATTACTTTTTCCAATTACAGTTCCGACAATAGTCGTGCTTAATCAGTAACTGCCAGAGCAAGTTTGTATAGGTCGTATAATCCTTGTAATAAACTTCTCTTTATTCCTCCAGTTGGTGACTCCGTCTGATTTGTGAACTCTCTGCTAAATTGACCCTGAAGACATAAAGGGTGTCCCTCCACCGCTGGGAAGGAGACCCCAGGTGGGGGTCTAATCTTTCCTGGTTACTCACACCCTGCCTTCATTATTTTATGGGAGGGTATTTTAGTACCAGTGACTGGCCATGTATGGTGCTGGATGTACTCCAGGTCTCAGAAGGAGCTCATTTACTACTGTTTTGGATTCTTTTTAGCCATAATGCCTTTACACTCCATGCCCTACTGCAGGGAGTAGAGACTTCAATTCTAGACTTTTTAGTAAATTTGCACTTGGTTATGGTGAATAGCAAAAAGTAGTACATTTACTACAAAGTGTAATTGTAAATTTACATGGGTAGGTTTACTCACATATAAATCTACAATTGTGGATAGGCACTATCTGCCTTTGTCCGAGGCTGTTTCTACACAATGTATGCCCAAGTATTGAGCTGTCTCTGCATACTGTCTGCTTGTGCGCTTTGATGTTTGTGGTCATTGCCTTCCATGTGATGTATGGGCTCTGCACACCATCTGTCCTTATTGATGCATGTGTCTGTGACTGCCTGTGTACACTGGCGGTGAAAGAAAAGGGCTGTATGTGGAAGTTGTCTACCGATATGGGAATAAAACAAAGCTAAACTGGCAATGGATAAAGAGAGGTAAGAATTACACTGGTGAAGCAGGGAAAAGATAAATGTAGTTTGGGAGTATCAAGCAGGGGCGGCTGGTGTTCACGGGCTAAGGGGCTGCGCCTTAGCCCTTTCTGGCCTCTCTAGTGAAGCATATATTTAAATACATTATGAAAGTAAAACATTTTCTGCACAACATTTTCCGAGTGAAAGTTGTGCACTTTCAAAAGCCCCACTGCACCTGCATCAGTTTGTGGCTGAAAGCTGCACAGTAGGGCTGACAGGGCTTGCCCACGCAAAGCCCTTATGTTTTGTCAGAAAGCAGTGACGTCCCTGGCTTATCTCCTCCTCCACCAGGAGCGCTGATAGTAAACAGCCTGGAGCATTTTTCTGTTCAGCCCGGGTTTCTAAAAACTTCATGCCACTCAGATATTATTACTCCACCCTTTCCTATATACTCAAATTGTGGGGTGTGATCAGAAGGCCTTACTGACCACGCCCCACTCTATGACTAAATTGTTAAGGGTTGGTTGAGAAGCATGTTACGAGAGATCACATTTTATTAAGAGAATGCGGCATTGCAAAAGAAATCCCCTTTTCCCGGATTGCAAGGAGTCTGTGGCAGAGAAATGAAATAAATACAATAAATAACTTCATCCAGGGCTCTCTAGGAGGCAGGAGTGTGACCTGAAGACCTCAAGTCATAAATATGCCATAGACAACGTGCACACAAGTAAGTTGGAGCTCTATCTTTTTTTACAGAGAATAAGAAAAAAATCTGTCCTTTCAGTTCTCATCTCCCTTCCCTTCACTGCCTCTGTAGGTGATTTCGTCTCTCAAAGGCAGTAATGGTTCCAGAAATGTATCATGGCTAGTTATGCTCATTTTATTTCTTCTGCAGGCTAATGATGTGATATGTCATATTAAACATGTAATCTGCAGCTCAAATAAAAGCGTAGCTTTTATCCCTGAAACTGCTGGAATACAGTGAGAGGACATAATGGTTTTGGGAATGTATAGAGAAGGAAGGGTTGTAGTGGTAATGTACTGAGTACAAAGAGGAAAATATAGACAGCAACTACAGACTAGCTATTTAGAAAGTGGGCAGCCTTAATTTTGTTAGTTAGTCCCCAGTGTGTTCTAAATATGCCAACTCTCATGAGAAGTTCTGCAAAATCAATCAGTTCTAAAAAGTTGGAACATTATTCCATAAAAACCTCTCAACATTCCCTTGCCAGGAATATTGGTGCATTCTTATATTCTTTGAGGTTCCACCCATTAAAAAGACTGAGTACTTTAGTTAATGCCAAATGAGTGATGAGCAGCTCTTAATTTTATGCACTATATTTTGAGCCTCATAGGGCTTTATTGATGAACCATGGACTGTAAATCAATATTGAAATTGGGCTAGCTCAATTTTAAATCGTGAGATCCTAAAGAAACACACATGTGTTGCACAAGCTGCCATTATTGGACTTCCGTCCAGATGTATGATGAGATCAGTCGCTCAACATATTCGTGAATGGCGCATCTATTTTTTGTGACCGTCTCTGATTTTGGGATGCAACATTTGTACTGATAGATTATTTTGCAAAATCATATGTGCAGTGGGTCGCAGAACACCCTGCCTAATGAATTATGATTAGGCTGGTCACTATTTGAGACCCCCTGTGATTGGCTACAAATACATGGATTGTGGCCTGCAAGGAACTGTAGGTGACTATCACCGTGGGTTATTTTTATGTATGTTTGTGCTCCTTAAATTTAAAGGAAATGATGCTGCTTTTAAAACTAAACATTCACATTTTGGAAGATGTCGGGTGGGCCACTGCCTGCAGTCCCCCAAGGACCATGGCCTACTCCCACAAGGCTTCCTAATATGATTCTCAAACGGGAAGGGGTCCTCAAGGGACACATTCCCCGTTACGAATCAGTTATCACCTCCTTTTGAGTGTCAATAATGGTCAATTGCTAGCAGGCACAATTGATGTCACAAACGATTGTCACATACCATACTGAATCACAGTTAGGAGGGAACACCCCTTTATCCATTGCCAAACAATGATCCCATATGGGCTGCTCAACACCATTTCAACTCGCAAAATATATTTAGCACAGCATTGTGCAATTACAAAGACTGTGATTTTGTGAATCACAGGGTTTGCAAATGTAGAATGGTTGTCCACATCTGGCCCTTCATCTCCCACAAAGATGATAGCATAGTCTAGAGTATCTTGAACGCTCCAAAGTTGTGTTGGTACCCATCAAAACACCTGTATTTGTAGGTAAATAAGATTCATTGTAGGTTAACTTTTTTGTTGCACATGTCAGTCATAAAAGGTTTCCATTCTTCTCTACACTGATGATGCAGCACTTCACGGTATCACACTGTATGTTATGGGTAAATTTATAGGAACATTTCAAGCAATCACTGAGGAATTATCATTAGAAACTGTTGACACCATTTTAGATGCACTGTTCTGGCAGAGATAAAGCACCTATGCAGGATCGGGTATGATGCTGTCCTCAAGAAGAGATGAGAAAATGTCCCCTTAAAGATAAGATTCAAAAAGCATTTTAAAAAGTAATCAATACATAGGTTTTGGGTCTCAAAAAGGCTTAAGAATGGAACTTTAGAAACCATGATGGTTTATTAAAAACATTAAACTGATATACAGAAGGCAAATATATTGTCTCAAAATCACTTAACATGTCTAATAATCCGTCATAGGGAATTAAGATAAGGCCCACAAATGGTTTACCATAAAGGCTATGAGCATTTAAATAGGTGCAGCAAGAGCAAATTCTGGAAAATAGTCAAAGTTCGTAATATGCAACAAATCAATATGAAAGCAGGCAGGTTCCCTAAAGGTTCAAAGAACAGGCTCCTAAGAGACTCAAATTCATTGTGTTTATAGACAAATTCATAATAGACACCAATGCAAATCACACCGTCAGCATAAAGTGAGAAAATGTATCACAGATTGGCAAACCAAAATACAGAATTAATACAGCATCAAATAATGCCATCATCCCAGCACTATAAACCTAAATGAATAATAATAAACTCCACTCTGATCTAATGTCATCAGAAGTGGCAGTACAAATCTGGTTACATAAATAATGAAAGCCACATAAATGAAGGAATCCACAGTGAACAAGGCAACAAGAGAGAAACAAGTTAGCAAATATAGGGCCAGATGTAGGAAACAATTTGCGACTCGCAAACGGCAAAAATTGCCGTTTGCGAGTCGCAAATCGGAGTTTCCTATGCAGAAATGCATTTTGCGAGTCGGAACCGACTCGCAAAATGCATTTCCGACTCGCAAATAGGAAGGGGTGTTCCCTTCCTATTTGCGACTCGCAGTGGTATGCAATTCCATTTGCGACCGCGTATGCGGTCGCAAATGGAGTCGCAGTTACCATCCACTTGAAGTGGATGGTAACCCACTCGCAAATTGGAAGGGGTCCCCATGGGACCCCTTCCCCTTTGTGAATGGACCACAAAATATTTTTTCAGGGCAGGTAGTGGTCCAAGGGACCACTACCTGCCCTGAAAAAATACCTAAACAAAAGGTTTCGTTTTTTTTTTAAGTGCAGCTCGTTTTCCTTTAAGGAAAACGGGCTACACTTGAAAAAAAAAAACTGCTTTATTTAGAAGCAGTCCCGGACATGGAGGTCTGCTGACTACAGCAGGCCTCCATATCTGCTAGTGCCCATAGTCGGTATGGGGCCGCAATTTGCGACCCCATAGCGAGTCGCAGACGGTGTCTGAGACACCGTTCTGCATTGCAAATTGCGAGTTGCAATTTGCGAGTCGCTCGGACTCGCAAATTGCAACTCGCAATTTGCAATACTGTATTGCTACATCTGGCCGTAAATTCCTCCAAGGGCCTCCAAGGACAGGGAGTCATTACAAAGCATCAGTGCACATTTTGCTATGTGTGGTATCAGTGAGAAATGAATATTTTAAGAAAAATGGGATATTCTGAAAACCAAGATGGAGTTAAGGCCTTATTGAGGCCTAGTACGGCCTATGACAAGAAAGCATAGTAGTATACATCACAGCACTGTTATTTCGAATGAAAAATGTTCGCGCTGCTAAGCAAATGTGGTCTAAACCAAAAATAGCTCTAAGAGAACTGATGTAATTAAATCTAACACTTTTTTTGGTTCCCCTGTGATGCGATCGAAAGGACTGTCCTAGAGGAACAATAAACAATTGTACTCTTGGAAGTAGAAAGTCCTATGCATAGCGATTTTATTCTTTTCCTGAAGCTTACTCCTTCGGAGGTTTGATGAACTATCAAAAAGGCTAACCTTGAGGCTGCCAAAGAGTTACAATTATTAAGGAGGCAAGCTGTCTTCGGTTGGTTATTGGTCCAAAGACACATACATCTAAAGGATTTGGCAAAGAAGCAAAGGCACCCTTCTTTCTTTCAGTGGCCATTATGGCTGGCCATCAGTAGAAATGGTTATAGATGCATATTCCAGCAAGTCTGTTGCTGCTAATTTACGTGCAGACGAGGTACGGAAACACAAGGCTATGATATCTGATCTGCTGGCCCTATTGTGAGGTGTGTTTCTCACATTTAAGCAATCTATGATTAGACTCTGTATTATATTTGATTAGAATTACGACCAAACCTGTGCTACAGTTTACAAAGAAATGCTACTAGGCCTGATAGGTATGAAGGGAGACACACACTCCTCTGTTTTCAATCTATTCTTAGAATCATTTCAGATTTTGAAACGGCAAAAGGGACCGACACGTGATCTTCGAAAAGATAGGTCTTTTAGATCTTGGCAGGATGCCAGAACCACCATGCAGTGACACTTCTCCCATCCTAGTATAAAATGGTAGTTCCTCCAGCCCCACAAACTTATGGTTAGTTGTCTCATTTAGAGGGAAGAGGAAAGGGTGATTGATGGCTATTGGAGACATTGCTGACTCTGTCCTCATTTTTTTGGTTTAAGTTTAAATATGTTTATTACTTTCAGGTTATTGGCTGTAGTAACATGTTCAAGTTATATGAAAGTACATCTAAACAGTTCGGCAATTTAGTGATTTGTTGTTACATAATGCCAGCAAGGAAAAATTATGCATCAGTTACATGTTTTAACAGTTCAGTCTCCTAGAGTATACTTATCTAGTCATGTAGCAAATTACAAGTGCATGTCTAGTGACAGTGATCATTGAGCAATTCATTGCCTATGCGGGCTACATGTGACTGTCTTGCACAATAACAGAAATAAAAAAATCATTTTCTCAAATACAACATAACTAATATAAAAACATTCTGGGATATCCTGGCTCTGAGCCCTGCATCCCCTATACCAGTTACATACTGTTAGACTTTTCATCCTTGGCGTGGTCTCCCTTAACTTTTTGCCTCTGTTCCCCAGGTTGTTGATGTGTGCTGGACTCTGATTTTACTGTTTTTGTTACTCTGGGCACTTTACCACTGCAAACCAGTGCTAAAGTGCAAGTGCTCCTGTTTAAAATGTGTACGTAATTGGTTCTCCATGATTGGCATATTTGTTTTACTGTTAAGTCCCTAGTAAAGTGCACTAGAGGTGCCCGGGGCCTGTAAATCAAATGTTACTAGTGGGCCTGCAGCACTCGTTGTGCCACCCACACAAGTAACCCTGTAATCATGTCTCAGACCTGCCACTGCAGTGTCTGTGTGTATTTTTACACTGTAAATTCGACTTGGCAAGTGTACCCACTTGCCAGGCCTAAACCTTCCCTTTTCTTACATGTAAGGCACCCCTAAGGTAGGCCCTAGGTAGCCCCAAGGGCAGGGTGCAGTGTATGGATAAGGTAGGACATATAGGCCCTCATTCTGACCTTGGCGGGCGGCGGAGGCCGCCCGCCAAAGTCCCGCCGTCAGATTACCGTTCCGCGGTCGAAAGACCGCGGCGGTAATTCTGACTTTCCCGCTGGGCTGGCGGGCGGTCGCCTTCAGACCGCCCGCCAGCCCAGCGGGAAAGAGGCTTCCACGATGAAGCCGGCTCGGAATCGAGCCGGCGGAGTGGAAGCTGTGCGACGGGTGCAGTTGCACCCGTCGCGTATTTCACTGTCTGCGCAGCAGACAGTGAAATACTTGTAGGGGCCCTCTTACGGGGGCCCCTGCAATGCCCATGCCAGTGGCATGGGCACTGCAGGGGCCCCCAGGGGCCCGCGACCCCCCCCTACCGCCATCCGGATCCCGGCGGTCCGACCGCCGGGATCTGGATGGCGGTAGGGGGGGTCGGAATCCCCGCGGCGGTGAAGCAAGCTGCGCCGCCGCGGAGGATTCAATGGGGCGGCGGTACACTGGCGGGACCCCGCCAGTGGTGCCGGTCCGACCGCGGCTTTACCGCCGCGGTCGGAATCCCCATTGGAGCACCGCCGGCCTGTCGGCGGTGCTCCCGCGGTCCTCCGCCCTGGCGGTCAAAGACCGCCAGGGTCAGAATGACCACCATAGTAATGTGGTTTATATGTCCTGACAGTGAAATACTGCCAACTTCGTTTTTCACTGTTGCAAGGCCTGTCTCTCTCATAGGATAATATGGGGGCTACCTTTAAATATGATTAAAGCGTAGATTCTCCTAGAGAGTAGATGGACATGTGGAGTTTGGGGTCCCGGAACTCACAATTTAAAAATACATCTTTTAGTAAAGTTGATTTTTAGATTGTGCGTTTGAAAATGCCACTTTTAGAAAGTGAGCATTTTCTTGCTTAAACCATTCTGTTACTCTGCCTTGTTTGTGGATTCCCTGTCTGAGTCAGTTTGACAGTTGGGTTGTTTTTCACCTCACACTAGACAGTGACACAAAGGGAGCTGGGGTGTAGCCTGCATTTCCTCATTAGCCATCTCTGCTAGGAGGGAGGGGTGGAGTGGTCACTCTCATCTGAAAGGACTGTGCCTGCCTCTGACAATGCAGACTCCAACCCCCTGGTGTGTGTCTGATGCCTTGCCTGGGCAAGGCAGGATTTCACAAGTAGGTGTGAGTCCCCTTTGAAGAAAGGTGACTTCAAAGACTAAAATGGGTATAAGAAGGGCACCCAAATCTACAGACTTTAGAAACACTTCTGGAACCAAGAGGAACCTCTGCCTGGAGAAGAGCTGATAGCTGAGGAAGAAGTGCTGCCCTGCCTGTGACTGTGCTTTGTGGAGCTTTCCTGCAGTGCTGCTTCTGCCAGAGTAAGAGGGCAAAGACTGGACTTTGTGTGCCTTCCATCTTGTGAAGAAATCTCCAAGGGCTTGAGTTAGAGCTTGCCTCCTGTTGTTTGAAGTCTCAGGGACAGCAAAGACTTCTCTCTGCCAGCACCTGGAGTCTCTGGAGAGACTCCTGCTCTGACAAGTGGTGCCCTATCCAGTCCCTGGGCCCTTGAAAGGAAAGCTGGTGGAAAGCCAAGGAAATCGACTTCGGACGACTCCGGACCGACACCGCTGCTGAATCCGTTGACGCCGCCTGCACCCGACGCCGTAACCTTCGCTGGAACGCGACGCTCTTCGCAGGCCCGACGCCGCTGCAGCCCCGCTGAAGTCCGCGACTCTGTGGAAGTCGCCGCACCACGTCGTGACCGACGCCGCTCGAAGTGCGAGGATTCAACGCTTCGCACAGACGCCGCGATCCCCGACTTCGCGCATTGGCTTGTTTTCACTCTTCACCAAAGGTACTGTACTTGGGGGTCTACATGACTCCGTGTCCGGCGCTGCTGGTGTCGGCTTGTTGGGAACGACTCCGTCACGACGCCGTGTTGACATGTCCTCGAAGCATTTTTGTTTCTAAGCGCTATTTTTTTAGTTTAATCTTTAAAAATTCATAACTTGACTTCTGTATGTTGGATTTTTGTCGTTTTGGTCTTGTTTTGTTTAGATAAATATTTCCTATTTTTCTAAACTGGTGTTGTGTCATTTTGTAGTGTTTTCATTAAGTTACTGTGTGTGTTGGTACAAAAACTTTACACCTAGCACTCTGAAGTTAAGCCTACTGCTCTGCCAAGCTACCAAGGGGGTAAGCAGGGGTTAGCTGAGGGTGATTCTCTTTTACCCTGACTAGAGTGAGGGTCCTTGCTTGAACAGGGGGTAACCTGACTGTTAACCAAAGACCCCATTTCTAACATTGGTGATCAGCAGTTGGGATTTGGACTTGTATTTGTACTTGACATACAGTGATTAAGTGTACACTACTGTTTGAGTTCAGACCACTACGTGACCACATACTACTAGTCTTGTGATTTTTGTTTTTTTTCTATTTGGACTGTTTTTGCTCTGCATTCAGTTTCTTTTTTCGCTGATCCTGTGATTAACTTTTCTGGAACTTCATTTGGGAACTTGTTTCTGCATTTGGAACTTTGCACTCTTTTTACCTTTCATCATGTCCCATGCTGGAGATGCACCAGTTGGAGCTGACTTTGACCTTGAGAAATTGGAGAGTTATACCAAAGCTCAGTTGAAGCAGTTCTGTAAAAGTTTTGACTGTCCTATTAAGAGCTCATCCAGGAAGGAGGAGCTGCAAAAGGCGCTGAGGGCCTGGGTGACAGCCAAGAGCACTGAAGGGCACACAGAGGATGAGGGAGATGAGGAGGATGAGGAAGAGTGTTCAGTACACAATGGTATTGTGGGTGGGCCTGTTATGTCCAGGGAGAAGGTCTGCAGGGCAGGTAGCAGTGTCTCATCCAAGGGTCTGACACCTGAAGAGTTACAGGACAGACAGGCAGAAAGGGAGTACCAATTGGAGCAGAGGAGGCTAGCCCTTGAGGAGAGGAAGTTTGCGATGGCTCATGAGCTTAGCTTGAGAGAGATGGATCATAGAAGCCAGTCCAGTAGAGATGGTGGCAGCAATCCTACAGTGCAGCCTGAGAGAAGGGTGCACATCCCAAAAGACCTTGCGAGGGATTATAAGAGGGAGGATGATATCTACTTGTGGTTCAAGGGTTATGAGTCAGCTCTCCACATGAACCTGGTCCCTGAAGCTCATTGGGGGGCAGCCCTGTGGAAGCATTTTGAGGCAGAGGGGAGGGACACACTGACAGCCTTAGGGGATGCTCAGGATCTCACCTACCCTGTCATGAAGGAGGCCTTACTCACCAGGTATGGTCTCACCCCTGAGCAGTACAAGGAGAAGTTTAGTTCCTACAAGAGAAAGGAATCCCAAACATGGTTGGAATGTGTTGATTCTTTTTGCAGGTCACTGGATGGTTGGGTGAAGGGCAGTAAGGTAAACACGTATGAGGGGCTTTACAATTTAATTGCTTGGGAGCACTTGTACAGTTTATGTTTTCCAGAGCTGCGCCAGCACCTCATTGACAGCAAGCTGACTGACCCCAGGAAGCTTGCACAGGAAGCGGACCGCTGGGAGAGCACCAGGGTCCAAAAGAGGTATGGGGGAGACCACGCCAAGGGTGGGCAGGGTCCCTCTCAGAGGAAAGGGGGGGTAAGGGCAAACAGGGGGAGTTCTCTAAAGGGCCCCAAACTGATTCCCAGGGTAAGGATTCCCAACCCCCCAGTGAAAAGAAGCCATGGTTGTCCAAACGGAAGCCAGTTGGAGGTGGTCCCCCACGTAAGTGCTATGCATGTGACCAGGTGGGTCATGTGAGGGGGGACCCCAAATGCCCCAAAAGTACACCGGCACCCACTGGTGTACCGTCCCAGGGTTTGGCCAGTGTAGCGCTTGGGGAGGAGTTGGTTTCAGGTGGGTGGGAACCAGCAGAAATGACCCTTGTCTCACTAGGGGACAGTGAGATGGTCCAGAGAAACCTAGTGCCTGATAGCACTAAGAAGTACAGGCAATGGGTGACCATCAATGGACAGAGGGTGGAGGCTCTGAGAGACACAGGAGCCAGTGTGACTACAGTGAGGAGTCACCTGGTGTCTGAAGAGCAGATTGATCCCCGGGTACTTCACCAAGTAGTTGCGGTAGACAACTCTGAGCGCCTCTGCAGAGTGGCGCAGGTTCCCTTTGAATGGGGGGGGTCTCAGGTTCCTGGAAAGTAGCCGTGAGTCCAACCATGCCTGTTGATTGTTTGCTAGGCAACGACCTGGAGGATTCCCCTTGGAAGGAGGTGGAACACAGGTCTCACTTGGAGATGTTGGGTCTGCCTGGGTGGGTATGCGTATCCACCCGGTCTATGGCAGCCAATCAGGGTAGTCAAGAGCCCCTGGAGCCTGAAACAGTGGCCCAGGGGACCGCCAAGAAGAGGAAGGGCAGGGGGCGCGGGAAACCGGCCCCAGAAGTTCCCACGGTCCGGGACGAGGCAGAGCCTGAGGGTGACGCCCCAGAACCTACAGGGGAGCAGGTGGCTGAACTGGGGGAGGTCCCTGAGCTGTCACAGTGGCAGCAGGAAGGGGGACCCACCAGGGAAGCATTCAGCACAGAAGGAGTGCCCTACTCTTGAGGGGCTGCGGCAGCAGGCTGCAGCCCAGGCGGCTGGCGAGGCGCCAGGTACTCACCTGATATATTGGGAGGATGGCCTCCTGTATAGTGAGCCTAAGGTTCCTGAGCCTGGGTCAGCTCGTATGCTGGTGGTACCCCAGTGCTTCAGGGCCTTCCTACTGGGTTTGGCTCATGATGTGCCTTTGGCAGGACATCTAGGGCAGGACAAGACCTATAAGAGGCTTGTCTCCCACTTTTATTGGCCCTTGATGCACAAGCAGTCAGCTGCTTCTTGTAGGTCTTGTCAGACTTGTCAGGCAAGTGGCAAGAGTGGGGGGAAATGCAAAGCTCCCCTCCAACCTTTACCTGTAGTCAGTACTCCCTTTGAAAGGATAGGAATTGACATTGTGGGGACTCTGGATCCCAAGACAGCCATGGGCAACAGGTTCATCCTGGTCTTGGTGGACAATGCCACACGGTACCCAGAAGCCATTCCTCTAAGGAAGGTCACTGCCCCCGTGGTGGGACGTGCCTTGATGGGAGTTTTTACCCGCATGGGGTTCCCCAAGGAAGTGGTATCTGATAGAGGTACAAACTTCATATCCACTTATATGAAGTCTCTGTGGAAGGTGTGGGGTAACGTACAAGTTCACCACACCTTACCACCCCCAAAGTAATGGTCTGGTTGAGAGATTCAACCGCACCTTGAAAGGCATGATTGAGGGCCTGTCAGAGCCCTTGAGGCGTAAATGAGACGTCCTCTTGCCATGCCTTCTGTTCGCTTACAGGGAGGTGCCTCAAAAGGGACTTGGCTTTAGCCCCTTTGAGCTCATCTATGGCCACCCTGTGAGGGGACCGCTCAGTCTGGTGAAGGAGGCTTTGGAGAAAGCTCCTAGTAAACCACCCCAGGATGTATTTAGCTACATGCTGGCACTAAGAAACCAGACTGCCCGCTTCAGGAGTCTCGCTCAGGAGAACCTGGAAGCAAGCCAGGAGGATATGAAACCGTGGTACGACCAGAATGCCACTCTGGTTGAGTTTCAGCCTGGACAAAAAGTGTGGGTCATGGCACCAGTGGAGCCTAGGGCTCTCCAAGATAAGTGGACTGGGCCTTTTGAGGTGGTGGAAAGAAAGAGCAAGGTCACCTATCTGGTAGACTTGCAATCCCCCAGGACCCCTTTGAGGGTCCTACATGTCAACCGCCTCAAACCACAGTTTGAGCGAACTGAGCTATCCATGCTCCTAGCGACAGATGACGGGGTGGAGGAAGAGAGTGAGCCTCTTCCTGACCTCCTGTCTGCAGGAGAGAAAGATGGGTCTGTGGAGGGAGTGATCCTCTCCCCCTCCCTGACTGAGGAACAGCAGAGGGACTGCCGCCACGTGTTGGGACAGTTCGCCTCGCTGTTTTCCCTGATCCCAGGAGTCGCACACCTGTGCACACATGATGTGGACACTGGGGACAGTACACCTGTTAAACATAAGGTTTACAGGGTGACTGACAGGGTTAGGGATTGCATTAAGGAGGAAGTCTCCAAAATGTTAACCCTAGGGGTTATTGAGCACTCCAGCAGTCCTTGGGCCAGCCCAGTGGTATTGGTCCCAAAGGCTGCTGCTCCTGGTGCCACTCCGAAACTTAGGTTCTGTGTGGACTACCGGGGTCTCAATGCGGTCAGCAAGACTGACGCACACCCCATCCCCCGAGCTGATGAGCTCATTGATCGGTTAGGAGCTGCCAAGTACCTCAGTGTCAGAGTCACCAGATCCTCGGGGTCTGTGCACGTTCCCAACACTTCCACCACAAGACAGCTCCAATACTCTGATTAGATTTATCACAGAGTCTAAGAGAGTCCAAGTGGGGAAAAGGGGATTAGGACGGGAACAGCTGGGAAGGAGACCTGTAGAAAGCAAAAGGTTAAAACACAACATAAAAATTACATCTCATGAAATCAGTACCATGCTACAACTCTAAGGTTCGTCTTTTCCGAAAAACATGAACAACCCTAGAATAGTCCTAAAACTGACTAGGCTTTAGATGAGCGAATGCCTGAGGAGGAAACAGGAAAAGTTAAATAGGACTTTCAGATTCGAGTACTTTCTTTAGCATGAGAATCAGGAAACACTCTGAGCAATTTCTAAACAACCATATGAATCTCCTTTTAAGAATATATATCAGGAACACACATCATTACATCTAGAACTCTGGTATTGTTGTGTTCATCTCAGAAAAAACATTGGGAAGTGAATTGCTCACATTGCAGATTTTGTATATGAGTATTAAACCCCATAAAGGATTGTGCACCATGAAATCACACAACGTAGATTCAAGGAATAAATCACGCAACGTGTCAACTTGAAATGCTACCAAGAAAATGTCTTAGAATAGTAGCGCACAGTAATTTACATTATTTATACACGAGGAAAGAATTGCGCATCTTGCCGATTCAAATGCCACCATACAAATGCCAAGAAATGGTAGCGCACAATGAACAACATGAAAAGCACTCAAGGAAAGAATCGCGCGTCTTGTAGATTCAAATGCCACCATGCAAATGCCAAGAAATGGTAGCGCACATTGAATAACATGAAAAAACACTCAAGGAAAGAATCGCCCGTGTTGCTGATTCGAATGCCACCATGTAAATGCCAGAAAATGGTAGCGCACAATGAACAGCATGAATTACACACGAGAAGTGAATCGCGCGTTTCCGGGTTCGAATGCCACCATGTAAATGTCAAGAAAAGGTAGCACGCGCGCAATGAACAACAAAGTTAAATGCTCATGAAACGAGTTGCACGTCTTGCCAACTCGTAAAACATCATGTAAATGTCAAGAAATATCAGCGCGCAATGAACAACAATGTAATAACGAAGTCAAATCTTTATGGAATAAATTGCGCGTCCTCCCTATTTGCAAACCACCATACAAATATAAAAAAATGGCAGCACACAAGTAATCTGTTATTCATTTAAGAATTAAAATCAAGAATATGAAAATTCTCAATTACGGTGTTGGGAAATGTCCAAACACCGTCTTGCCGCCTGGAAACAGTGATCACCAATGAGAGATGAGTGCAGAAGACTGGAAAATCCAAATAGGCCGCCGGGACAGGAGCTCAGGAAGAAGCTGCTGCTCTGCACCGGGACCTCTGAATAGTGAGCACTGGGAGTTGGGCTGACTTTTATAGAGTCTTGGCCCAGCCTAGAACCACGCCCAGGCATGTTGCAGGGAAAGTCTCTAGAAGGCCCTGGAAAGGGACCACACCCTAACACACTCTGAATGTCTGCAGCAAAACATTGCAAATGTACAGTATTTATAAGCACCTTAAAAATGAATCTTTTGGATGGAATTCTGCAATGCAAAAGGTTAAACAATAACATATCATCACAATGCATAAATTACATTATCTTGCGAGTGTTGGGTTTTTGCATTATAGATGCCCGTAGAGCGCGCACTGTCCTGGTGTTGACACTCAGTACGTTTGATTTAACATCTGGATAATCAACAAATAAACGCAGGCCAGGAAAGGTACCCTTTATCTTGCTTTTATGGACCTTAGCTGTGCTTTTGATAAAGTGAACCGGTCTTTATTATGGGAGAGGCTAATTCAGTTAGGGTTGGACCCTATTATTGTAGAGCTTCTCCGATATCTTCATTCAGGGACAGTATCAAATGTGAGGGTGGGCCCAAATGGGGAATGCTCGGAGGCTTTCAAGCTTTCAAGGGGTGTGCGCCAGGGGTGTGTCTTGGCCCCTACCTTGTTCCTTCTATACACAAATGGACTGACAGATTTTCTGATGGAACACTGCAGGGATGTCCCGAAGGTGAAGGGTATTGACATCCCTGTGCTGACGTATGCGGATGACGCGGTCCTTATGGCCCGCACGATGAATGGTCTCCGAGAATTAGTTAGAGCTTATGTTGTCTTTATGTCAGCTTTGGGACTGGAAGTCAATTTTAAGAAGTCGCACTTTATGGTTTGTGGTAAACCTATGAGTAGGGTGGGGGAGCTAAGGGTGGAGGATCAAGTTATTAGCAGAGTCCACAAGTTCCCATACTTAGGGGTCATTTTTGATGAGAAAGGATCTTGGAAACCCTGTATTGCCAGAAGGATTGTGCTTTTTCATGCAACAGTTGGTGCAACCTTTGACTTTGCGGCTAGGGTAGGCAGCAAAACCGATCAAACCCCTGCTTGAAATTTTTAGGCGGAAATGCCTACCTGTCCTTTTGTATGGTTCAGCACTTTGGGGGTTTAGGGATACCCGAGCCCTTATGGTGGAAGAAAATCGTTTCTGTAGAAGGCTTCTGGGTGTTGGTAAAAATATTCCTGGATTTTGCCTTCACCTGGAACTGGACCTTGAGTATGTACAGGACACTACCCAGCTGGCTCCCCTTTTGTTATGGATTTCGGTTTGGAGTAACGAACATGCCTCTCTTAATAGGGATATCCTAAGGGATTGTTTGGCCTGCGACAATGTAAAGCATATTCCCTGGCTGTCGTACATAAGGAAGATGGCACATGACCTGGGGCAGCCTGAATTGTTTGATCATCCCGAGGACCTGACTAGCTACGATAAGAAATGGGTTAAGGATAACTTTCAGAGAATCCAGGAGACCAAGAGGGAGGGGGAGGCTCTAAGGAAAAAATCGATCAGGGAATTTACTATGCTAAAGATGTGGGTGGGTCCTGAGCGATATCTCTTAGAAATCAAGGATGTGAAGGAAAGGTCTCTCATAACTCGATTTCGCTTGGGGATCATTAGAAGTAATTTGTGCTTCCCCCTAGGTCAGTATGGGGAGAAATGTATTAGACCCTGCCCCTGTGATGGGGTGTCCCATCAGACTTTGATCCATTTTACACTGTTCTGTGTCTTTTATGCACCATTTAGAACCCGATTCCTACTACCGCTCCTTAGGCCCAAGGGTTTTGTGCAACACCGTCCTACTTTCATGTGGCTGCAAATGGCCTCAGATGTACTGGTATGGAAGGGCCTGGGATCATTCCTGAAGGGAGCTACTACTTGGCGCAAAAATGTAGAATTTTTAGAATGATCTCATTTATTTTTCTTCAGTTTTTGTGAATGAGGTTTTTATCTTCTGTTTTTTATTTTTTTATTTATATATATATATATATATATACAGTATATGTATATGTATGTGTGTATATATTTATATGTACATGTTTTTATGATGGGTGCTTTTATTATACATGGTTTTTATTGGTATTCTTATAATGTTTTGTTGATTATGTGTTGTAATGGATGAATTTTTTTATACCGAATAAAGCTTCTCTCATCTGGGTACTGGCAGATTGCCTTAACTGAGGGGGCCAAGGAGAGGTCAGCATTCTCTACCCCAGATGGGCACTTCCACTTCAACGTGATGCCCTTTGGGATGAAGAATGCCCCTGCCACCTTTCAGAGGTTGGTCAACCAGGTGTTGGCAGGACTGGATGAGTTCAGTGCCGCCTACCTGGATGACATTGCTGTGTTTAGTTCCACATGGGAGGAACACCTGCAACACCTCTGGAGAGTGTTAGAGGCCCTGCAGAAGGCAGGTCTCACTATTAAGGCGAGCAAGTGCCAAATAGGGCAGGGTTCTGTGGTGTACTTAGGACACCAGGTGGGGAGTGGCCAGGTGGCACCCCTACAGCCTAAGATTGACACGATTCTGGCTTGGGAGCCTCCCAAGACCCAGACTGAAGTGAGAGCCTTTTTAGGTCTCACAGGATATTACAGGAGGTTTGTTAAGGGATATGGTACCATTGTTACCCCCTTAACTGAGTTGACTTCTAAGAAGCAACCCAAGAATGTGATCTGGACAGAGGCTTGCCAGAACGCTTTTGATGCCCTGAAGGCTGCCATGTGCACAGCACCTGTGCTGAAGGCACCTGACTACTCCAAGGAGTTTGTTGTGCAAACAGACGCCTCAGAGCATGGTATTGGAGCAGTACTCTCACAGCTTAATGAAGAGGGCCTAGATCAACCCGTAGCCTTCATTAGCAGGAGGTTACTACCCAGGGAACGTATGTGGAGTGCCATAGAACGTGAAGCGTTTGCTGTGGTTTGGGCACTGAAGAAGCCAAGACCCTACTTGTTCGGGACTCACTTCCGAGTTCAGACCGACCACAGGCCCCTCAGATGGTTAATGCAGATGAGGGGTGAGAATCCAAAACTGTTGAGGTGGTCCATTTCCCTACAGGGGATGAACTTTACGGTGGAACACCGTCCCGGTATAGAGCACGCCAATGCTGATGGTCTGTCCAGGTTCTTCCGCCTTAGTGATGAGAACTCCCATGAGGTTGGGTAGTTGCTCCCCACTTTTAGCTGGGGGGGACACGTATTAGACTTTTCATCCTTGGCGTGGTCTCCCTTAACTTTTTGCCTCTGTTCCCCAGGTTGTTGATGTGTGCTGGACTCTGATTTTACTGTTTTTGTTACTCTGGGCACTTTACCACTGCTAACCAATGCTAAAGTGCAAGTGCTCCTGTTTAAAATGTGTACGTAATTGGTTCTCCATGATTGGCATATTTGTTTTACTGTTAAGTCCCTAGTAAAGTGCACTAGAGGTGCCCAGGGCCTGTAAATCAAATGTTACTAGTGGGCCTGCAGCACTGGTTGTGCCACCCACACAAGTAACCCTGTAATCATGTCACAGACCTGCCACTGCAGTGTCTGTGTGTGTATTTTTACACTGTAAATTCGACTTGGCAAGTGTACCCACTTGCCAGGCCTAAACCTTCCCTTTTCTTACATGTAAGGCACCCCTAAGGTAGGCCCTAGGTAGCCCCAAGGGCAGGGTGCAGTGTATGGATAAGGTAGGACATATAGGCGGTCATTCCAACTTTCCGCCGCCCGCCAGGTGGGAACCGTCAATCGGCCGCCATGCGGCCAAAAGACCGCTGCCGGCATTCCAACATTGCCGCTGGGCCGGCGGGAATGAGGCCGCAACACAGAAGCCGGCTCCGAATGGAGCCGGCGGTGTTGCGGCCGTGCGACAGGTGCAGTTGCACCCGTCGCGCTTTTCACTGTCTGCTAGGCAGACAGTGAAAAGCTGGCCGGGGCCCTGTTAGGGGACCCCTGCACTGCCCATGCCAGTGGCATGGGCAGTGCAGGGGCCCCCAGGGGCCCCAGGACACCCCTTACCGCCAGCCTCTTCCTGGTGGTGAAAACCGCCAGAAACAGGCTGGCGGTAAGGGGGTCAGAATCCCCAGGGCGGCGCTTGCCCTGGCGGATTCGCCCAGCCGGGGCAAAAACGGCGGGAAACCGCCGGCCCCGGTTTTCCGACCGCGGCGGTAATGGGCTTTGAAGCACCGCCAGCCTGTTGGCGGTGCTTCCGTCATTCTGCGCCCTGGCAGTCCAAGACCGCCAGGGTCAGAATGACCCCCATAGTAATGTGGTTTATATGCCCTGACAGTGAAATACTGCCAACTTCGTTTTTCACTGTTGCAAGGCCTGTCTCTCTCATAGGATAATGTGGGGGCTACTTTTAAATATGATTAAAGCGTAGATTCCCTTAGAGAGTAGATGGACATGTGGAGTTTGGGGTCCCTGAACTCACAATTTAAAAATACATCTTTTAGTAAAGTTGATTTTGAGATTGTGCGTTTGAAAATGCCAATTTTAGAAAGTGAGCATTTTCTTGCTTAAACCATTCTGTGACTCTGCCTTGTTTGTGGATTCCCTGTCTGGGTCAGTTTGACAGTTGGGTTATTTTTCACCTCACACTAGACAGTGACACAAAGGGAGCTGGGGTGTAACCTGCATTTCCTGATTAGCCATCTCTTCTAGGAGGAAGGGGTGGAGTGGTCACTCTCATCTGAAAGGACTGTGCCTGCCTCTGACAATGCAGACTCCAACCCCCTGGTGTGTGTCTGAGGCCTTGCCTGGGCAAGGCAGGATTTCACAAGTAGGTGTGAGTCCCCTTTGAAGAAAGGTGACTTCAAAGACTCAAATGGGTATAAGAAGGGCACCCAAATCTACAGACTTTAGAAACACCTCTGGAACCAAGAGGAACCTCTGCCTGGAGAAGAGCTGATAGCTGAGGAAGAAGTGCTGCCCTGCCTGTGACTGTGCTTTGTGGAGCTTTCCTGCAGTGCTGCTTCTGCCAGAGTAAGAGGGCAAAGACTGGACTTTGTGTGCCTTCCATCTTGTGAAGAAATCTCCAAGGGCTTGCGTTAGAGCTTGCCTCCTGTTGTTTGAAGTCTCAGGGACAGCAAAGACTTCTCTCTGCCAGCACCTGGAGTCTCTGGAGAGACTCCTGCTCTGACAAGTGGTGCCATATCCAGTCCCTGGGCCCTTGAAAGGAAAGCTGGTGGAAATCCAAGGAAATCGACTTCGGACGACTCCGGACCGACGCCGCTGCTGAATCCGGTGACGCCGCCTGCACCCGACGCCGTAACCTTCGCTGGAACGCGACGCTCTTCGCAGGCCTGACGCCGCTGCAGCCCCGCTGAAGTCCGCGACTCTGTGGAAGTCGCCGCACCACGTCGTGACCGACGCCGCTAGAAGTGCGCGGAATCAACGTTTCGCACAGACGCGGCAATCCCCGACTTCGCGCATCGGCTTGTTTTCACTCTTCACCAAAGGTACTGTACTTGGGGGTCTACACGACTCCGTGTCCGGCGCCGCTGGTGTCGGCTTGTTGGGAACGACTCCGTCACGACGCCGTGTTAACATCTCATCGAAGCATTTTTGTTTCTAAGCGCTATTCTTTTAGTTTAATCTTTAAAAATTCATAACTTGACTTATGTATGTTGGATTTTTGTTGTTTTGGTCTTGTTTTGTTTAGATAAATATTTCCTATTTTTCTAAACTGGTGTTGTGTCATTTTGTAGTGTTTTCATTAAGTTACTGTGTGTGTTGGTACAAAAACTTTACACCTAGCACTCTGAAGTTAAGCCTACTGCTCTGCCAAGCTACCAAGGGGGTAAGCAGGGGTTAGCTGAGGGTGATTCTCTTTTACCCTGACTAGAGTGAGGCTCCTTGCTTGAACAGGGGGTAACCTGACTGTCAACCAAAGACCCCATTTCTAACACATACATTTCATAATCAGATATGAGGACAATCTTAAGAGGGCGTCCTGAGATGTACTATTACTTGCCTGAATGCTGGATATATATGTGTGTGTAAGCCCATGGCCCAACGCTTAATGGGATGTGTCTATTGAGGGGGACATGGGCGACTCCCCCTCCACTGAGGCAGTGTCAGAAGAGCTGAGTCTGCCCTCAGTTAACCAAAAGTAGTGGTACATCCATGTTAACGCTGAGTTTTTAATGAAATGATTAATGAATATTCATGTGTTCTGAGTGTCGGATTGGTGTAGAAAATATAATAACTTAGGGAAAAATAATGCACACATTTGAAGGTGTGCCCATGTGGTTGGCAACAATGTTCATACACTTATTAATGGCTTATTAATATGAAATGTTGAGCTTATGTTTGATTAATGTAGTAATATGTCATATTAAGGGTTGTGGATTATGTATTAGCTTTATTAATTGTAGGCCTTAACTTAGCAGAGGTCTTGGCCTAGTTGCACGGCATCATGTCAAGCTGCATTTATTAATCAACTTTTAAAATGTCTTCTTAGATAATTAAATTGTGATTTTCCACTTTCTTCTTTCTCATGATAACTACTTGCTAGAAGATGATGTACTAGCTAATGCAATATTGTTAATGTAATGTATGTAAGACTGACTTTCTCAGGAGAGAACAATGACCATACTGACTGGAGTATAAGCTGCAACACTATTGTTACCTTACAAGCTGGATGACGAGAACAGTCCTGAAGGAGCCAATCATCAACATGTGAACCATGTACTAGTAGAAATGTAGATTTGATGTTTTAGTTTTATTGGACAAAGTGTGAACATGTGATCCCTTGACCAATAAGGGCTTGGGAAGTAGTTTTAGGAAACCTATCCGCACTGCACTGAGAAGACAGCATTTGCCCATTTTCCGTTGGCCATAGCGCCATTATTTCCTTCACCATTTTGAGAAGAGACGTGCTTAACTTTATTGCTTAAAAGACTTTGCCTTTTCTGAAGTTTGATGCTAAATCCTGATGCCTAGCTGATCGAACTGATGTCCTGAGAACGAAGACTATCACTGCTTGCTGATCCAAACTGACGATAGGTATATTGACTATGATGTTGATCGCTATGTCTATTTGCTTTCTTTCTAGGTACCAACTGCTATTTTGATAGAGCCATAGTTAGATGTTTTACAAATTCGTGTTGACTGAATCATTTTGCATGAAGCCCAAACATGCTATGCAAATCTGATGTTAGTTAGGGTCCTCACTAATGGAGTTCAATACATGAAATAACAGCTAATGTCTTTTCTTTGCTGAAT
This sequence comes from Pleurodeles waltl, assembly GCF_031143425.1. Lineage (NCBI taxonomy): Eukaryota > Metazoa > Chordata > Amphibia > Caudata > Salamandridae > Pleurodeles > Pleurodeles waltl. The sequence continues at coordinate 971,708,638 of NC_090444.1, forward strand.
CTAAATGTATGTTACTACGTTTGTGCAGTTATTCTTGCTATTAATTTGTACTGTAATTTTAGAATGTGTAGTAGCTCAAGCTTTAATTAGATTGTGATTTTTTAGCCACTTGGGTCAGCCAGTGTTGTTCCTGTATGTTTATCATTTGATTTTGAGATTGACTTAAGTGACATTAGCATTGTTAATATAGGGAAATAAATATTCTACCTTTTACATAAAGGTGTGGTTATTCATGACTGCAAGGTCATGGTGTGTGACAATTACTGACTCTTATTGATTACTAATGGTATTGTTTGTTGTTGGTTATTGATTTGTGCTTGTACGGGATATATGGTGGGAAAACCTTTAAGCGATTCAAAAGGTTCATCGACCTATTCGCATCTCCCTTGTAAGTTTACTTATTAAGGTTTGACGTGCTAACAGACGTGGTAGAAGATTGATAGTTAGTCTCATTAAGAGCCCATCATAGAGGCCCAGTACATGGTTTTGTCTTTCAAGAGCTCATCATCATTGAGATTTGGATTTATTTTTCAATTATACAAAAGGGAGAGAAAATGTGCCCCTATGTCCTTAAGATGACTTTCCCAGAATCTTGGAGCTTGCCAATGATTGTTTAAGGATGTTCTGGGCGTTCTAGTGATAGTGTGAATGGAGTAGGTTTTATGCTTGCATAGCTTATACAAATCGCAGGTGAAGTGTGATGTTTGTGAGGGTTTAGGGAGTTTGTGGACTACAAATGAAGTTGTAGAAGGAGTCTGCGTGCTCCGCAGTATGCGAGTAGGGAAGTCGGCGAACTTCACATGTGTGTGGCGCTTTGTACTCAAAAATTGCTCACGTGGTTTTTGATGCACAGACCCTGTGTGGTCTAAGACTCCGGAGTATATTGAAAAGTGTATGGGATACTTGGTTTTTGTTGTAATTTGACTGGTTTAATAGTTTGATCAGGCGTGGTCGACAAGTCAGAGTGTGAGTGAAAGTGAATGAAATAATTTTTTGACTGAGATCTGGCAAGTCCTATGTGCACCAGGACAGACCTACTGATCAGTTGAGAGTGAAATTTGTGGGTCGAATTTTGCTTGCGAATCAGGGAAACTGAGAAAGAAGGGATAGCTATTAGAGCGAAAGCCATCAGTGAAAAATCCTGAAAGTTTCTGAAGCGATTGTGTTACCTTACATGTAGAAACGGACAAATTTGGTTTTGATTTTGTTTAGTGCTCGCAATAATTTTGCATTAGTTTTGTGTGAATCTGAGTTTGGGTGGACAAGCCACTAGACTTTGTCAGCCGCAGTACGAGTGAGCGTGACATCATTGGAGCTGCGCTGGGATAGGTTGGTTAGTGAGAAGGGTCGCGCACAGATTGGCAGCTGTCCGTAAAGAGCAATTGGTTGAGAAGGTGGGTGAAGAGAATTCTGGGATTAAAAGTCACTTCCTGATTTGATTTAGAATAAAAATAAAGGTTGCAGAAATTAAATGTTTCAAAGCTTTAAGGGGAGATACGTACATTACGAGTATGGGGGATATTGCACCACCAGAAGGTACACCAGCTTATATTGTAATCAAAGAAAAGGTGTTGCGCCATGTCTTTGGCTAAAGCAAAGGTGCAAAGTAACAGAGAAGGATGGGAGACTAGCGTTTACGGAAAATTGAACATTTAATTTAAAGAGTTTAGAGAATCTGAGGAGGGTGCTGTATCTTCTGAAACCCCCTCCGAGACCAGCACAGTTCGAGGCATTGGCAATCTGGGAGTTAGTAGCCAGACAGCAACAGAAATTTGAGAGGAGAATCAGAAGGGCAGAAAAGACACTAGCAGAGGCTAGGTGGGATCATGACCAGAGGTTTTGGAGAACTGAGACTTTGCAGGGGATAAAGTTGTTTCCGGCGATTACACAGGATAGCTAGAGAGAAGGAAGGGAAGCTACTAGAAAGACTAACAGAATCCCTTCCGAGAGTGGGGAGGCTAGAAAGTCTTTGACATTAGAGGAGAAGTCAGATGATGGTGAGTTTATTTTGCAGTTATTGAGTAATTGTCCACCACCATATGTAGCACAAGAGAGTGGTCCAAGCACTAGTATGAGTCCCACAGCTCCGACCCAGGTTAACGCAACAATCAGTCCAGGGCAGGTTAATCCTAGCCCAACGCAGAGCCTGATACAGAGCAGTCTTAACGCACCTACTACTCCAGTAGTACAAACTCAGGTGCTACAGTCGAATGTCCAGAGAATTTACCCTGATCTGCCCATTGTGGAAACTGCCACAAACCTAATAGTGCCATCAGGACAGGCTTTCCCGAGACCGATGTTGGTTCAGACAGAGTCATCTCCACTTTTACTGCCTCAAGTGCAGTCACAGACAATGCCGAAATACACTCTGATAACAGGGACGCAGTTTGATATGTCTGTGCTGATGAACCAGAAAGCGGGAATTACACAACCACAGAACTTAAATGTCAGACCAAGCCCAGATGCTGTATCTGTACCTGTCGCCATTGGTCCAATTGTACCTTTGTTGCACAGCAGAATAACACAGCAAGTGGACAGGGAGTCCTGAGTCAGAATCCAATGACAGGAGGACTCAATGAGAATACCCGAGTGGTCTCTCCAGTGGGACAGACTTTTGAAGGAACGAGATCACTGCTAGTCCTTAGCCCGTTCGAGTCCCTCCGCATACTGTGATAGGATTGAACATTAGTCAGAGCTTGAAATTACTGACACTGCGGACCCCAAATACAGTTGTACAAGAGACGCCACAGGCACAGGCTAACAACATTTCGCTGCAAGGTTTGACAGCCCAGCAATTGACTGAAAGGTTAGACAAGCTGAATACCCCGCAGAGTGCACCTAAGGGAGAGGAGTACTTGAATTATACGAGACTAGGAATGGAAGCGGGTGGGCTCATTTAGGGAACTATGGGTGTGAACAGGTTAGAGTCCTACACAGAAGCAGAGTTGAGATATCTGTGCCCGACTATTACGAGGGAAGTAAGCAATGTGCATCAAAAGCTAGCAGACCTGGCAGATAAGTATGGCATAGAAATAGAGAAAACAAAACATTTGAAAAGGAGTTACAGGTTAGATTTTGAGAGTAAAGATTGTGAAGACATGAGATCTGCCGGAATGAAGGCACACCTTAGGGAGTTACTTCAAAGTGCCCAGACCTAATGAACATTAGACAAATGGAAGGCAGATGGGTAAAGAAAAGAGAAAAGAGAAAAAGGGATTCTGCTGAGCTAATTGCAAATATGCAACAGGGTAAGGATCTAGTGAAAAAGTTACCAATGAGAAACATTCCAGGACGGAATTTTGTTCATCTCCCTTGGAGCAGAGGTGACATTCTGTTGAGAATGGTTGAGAGAAAAGCCAGTAGAATGTTACAATCAGACAGACAGGTTCGTGAAACTTGCAAAGTGTTTTTGGGAAGACTTGGACACTCTAATAGAGATAGAAGTTCCAGTTGATTTGTGGATGGAGTGCAAGAACTATATTATCATATACTCATACTCATAGTATATACTATATACTCATAGCTTGGCCAAAAAAAGAACTGAAGAGAGATCAGGTTACAGGTGCGCCGTCTCCTGAGGTAATGAAATATTCTTGCAAGGTGACTGAATTCCTGAAGATGAGAATTTTTCCCCAAAACATTGTCTGGCAGAGAACTGACAGGACAGCTCAGGAAGCCAAAGAGTCGATACATGCGTATTACGAGAGATTGTTGCAGGCGTTCAAGCATTACAGTGGTACAGAAACAATTGAGCCGAAAGACATGATTAATTTTGTGTTCGGATTTGTGGAAGGATTGAGACCTGAAATTAGTCAGATGACTAAGAGTCATTTGATTTACTTGCAAGCAAAGCCGATTGATGAGGTGTTGCAGTATGCAAAGTACTGTAGTGACGAGATCGAATTGAAGCAGAGAAAATTGAAGGAAAAGGCAATGGTGATGCAGATTAAAGCCGCACAAACAGGGATGCAGGGAAAGTTTCCACAACAGCTACCACAGCAGCAGCAGGGAAACATGGTATTTCAAAATCAGATGAGAGATAGAGGTCGGGAAGGTAATATAAACCGTGGTCCAGACATGGGTAGAAGAAGAAGAAGAAGCTTTATTCGGTATGAAAAAATTCATCCATTACAACACATAATCACCAAAACATTATAAAAATACCAATAAAAACCATGTATAATAAAAGCACCCATCATAAAAACATGTACATATAAATATATATATATAGACATATATATATAAAAATAAAAAACAGACAAAGATAAAAACCTCATTCATAAAAACTGAAAACAAATAAATAAAATCATTCTAAAAATTCTACATTTTTGCGCCAAGTAGTAGCTCCCTTCAGGAATGATCCCAGGCCCTTCCATACCAGTACATCTGAGGCCATTTGCAGCCACATGAAAGCAGGACGGTATTGCACAAAACCCTTGGGCCTAAGGAGCGGTAGTAGAAATCGGGTTCTAAATGGTGCATAAAAGGCACAAAACAGTGTAAAATTGATCAAGGTCTGATGGGACACCCCATCACAGGGGCAGGGTCTAATACCTTTCTCCCCATACTGACCTAGGGGGAAGCACAAATTACTTCTAATGATCCCCAAGCGAAATCGAGTTATGAGAGACCTTTCCCTCACATCCTTGATTTCTGAAAGATATCGCTCAGGACCCACCCACATCTTTAGCATAGTAAATTCCCTGATCGATTTTTTCCTTAGAGCCTCCCCCTCCCTCTTGTTCTCCTGGATTCTCTGAAAGTTATCCTTAACCCATTTCTTATCATAGCTAGTCAGGTCCTCGGGATAATCAAACAATTCAGGCCACCCCAGGTCATGTGCCATCTTCCTTATGTGCGACAGCCAGGGAATATGCTTTACATTGTCGCAGGCCAAACAATCCCTTAGGATATCCCTGTTAAGAGAGGCATGTTCGTTACTCCAAACTGAAATCCATAACAAAAGGGGAGCCAACTGGGTAGTGTCCTGTACATACTCAAGGTCCAGTTCCAGGTGAAGGCAAAATCCAGGAATATTTTGTCCAACACCCAGAAGCCTTCTACAGAAACGATTTTCTTCCACCATAAGGGCTCGGGTATCCCTAAAACCCCACAGTGCTGAACCATACAGAAGGACAGGTAGTCATTTCCGCCTAAAGATTTCAAGCAGGGGTTTGATAGGTTTGCTACCTACCCTAGCCGCAAAGTCAAAGGTTGCACCAACTGTTGCATGAAAAAGCACAATCCTTCTAGCAATACAGGGTTTCCAAGATCCTTTCTCATCAAAAATGACCCCTAAGTATGGGAACTCATGGACTCTGCTAATAACTTGATCCTCCACCCTTAGCTCCCCCACCCTACTCATAGGTTTACCACAAACCATAAAGTGCGACTTCTTAAAATTGACCTCCAGTCCCAAAGCTGACATAAAGACAACATAAGCTCTAACTAATTCTCGGAGACCATTCATTGTGCGGGCCATAAGGACCGCGTCATCCTCATACGTCAGCACAGGGATATCAATACCCTTCACCTTCGGGACATCCCTGCAGTGTTCCATCAGAAAATCTGACAGTCCATTTGTGTATAGAAGGAACAACGTAGGGGCCAAGACACACCCCTGGCGCACACCCCTTGAAAGCTTAAAAGCCTCTGAGCATTCCCCATTTGGGCCCACCCTCACGTTTGCAACTGTCCCTGAATGGAGATATCGGAGAAGCTCTACAATATTAGGGTCCAACCCTAACTGAATTAGCCTCTCCCATAATAAAGACCGGTTTACTTTATCAAAAGCACAGCTAAGGTCCATAAAAACAAGATAAAGGGTACCTTTCCTGGCCTGCGTGTATTTGTTGATTATCATCAGTAGATTAAGACACTGTTCTTGCGTGCCGAGGCCTTCCCTGAAGCCATACTGTTCCCGACTTAAAATATCATTTCCTATCATCCAGGCCTCCAGACGACCTAGGATAATCTGTCCCAGAATCTTCACAGAGGAATCCAGCAGTGAAATAGGGCGATAAGACTTAGGATCATTTCGATCACCCTTTTTAAACACTGGGACTATACATGCCAATCTCCAAGAGGCAGGAATGCCCACAGTAACGGCTGCATTGAGAACATTTAGGAGAATGGGTGCCCATAACTGAGGGTTAGCTTTATACAGATCCATCGGGATTGAGTCCGGGCCCGGAGCTTTATTATGCGCACAACTCTGTATCGCATCAATAACCTCCTGTAGTGAGAATCTGATTGCTAGGTTAGGAGCCTCATCAGACACACTCTCCCGCATATTTCTTAGGGGGGTACCCTCAAATATACTACAGAAATGAGTTACCCAGGCCTCCGGGGCTATATTACATCCAAGGCCCTCAGAGGTTTCTGTTTCAAAGGAACCTCTATTCACCTCCTTCCAAAACAGGCCGGGGTCTTTCAAAGCTGTAGCACGCTCTAACTCTTCCCAGGCTTTATCTTTATATTTTAGCTTACTATCCCTCAGGGTCCTTTTATACCTTATTCTGGCTTCTTTTACAAGAACCCAATCTCTAGGATGAATCTTGGTAGCCATCTTTAAATTTGCCCTTGCATCATAGCAGGCTTTGTCGTACCAACCACATTTGCGTTTATTAGGGTGGTTGCCTACTACAAAGAGACAGTCTCTGACTGCTGCATATACTACTGTTATCGCATCTATAACAGTCGTGGGATTTGGTGCTTCTGTCAGGAGTATTTCCATAAATAGATGTAGGTTATCCCCCACAACCCTTCCCACAACTTTTTGGGGGTCTACTTGCTTCCACCCAAGCCTCCTACCCTGATCCTTTGTCACCACCATAGCAGGCCTGCCTCGTCCTAGTAAGCGTATGGCCCCAGGGAGTTTAAAGGACAATATAAGGGGATTATGATCGCTAAAGCACTCGCCTAACACTTTACCCCCAATCACCAAGTTTCTCATAGGAAGGGACACAAAAATATAGTCAATGGTGGATCCAGACCCTCTTCCAACATAAGTTGGAAGATGGTGAGTGCCTACTGCTTCAATATCATAGAAATTCAGGAGGCCCATCTCCCCGAGTTCCTTTAGTAGATCTCTACCTCTGGAGTCCTGCGGACCCTGCGCTGAAAAGACCTTGCCGTCCCGGATGAAGGGATTAACCACAGTACTGGACCGGCCCAACTTGGCATTGAAGTCCCCGGCGATGATAGCATGAAATTCCAATCCCACCTTCTCCATTCTATCTTTCATAATCTTAAGAATGGAGAACAGGGCCCCAATTTGGCACCCCAAACCCCACGCAGCATTATAAAAGTTGACCAATAATACATTAAAATGATTGGAGAAGAGTACCCATACCAGCAATATACCTTGATGGTTACAGTTAATTTGGAAAGCACCCACTATCTTAGAGAGGCAAATTAGTGTAACCAGGCCACCTTTCGAGCGACCCCTAAGAGACTGTACAGCTGGAATTGCATATCTGTCATACCCATCCCACACAGCCAGTCCCGCCGACCAAGTTTCCTGAAGCATGATAACATCATAGTTAGCCACACACCCAACCCATGTTTGATCAGATAGCTTAGCGTCATAGCCCGCAATATTCCACGAGATAAGATTACACTGTGGGGGCACCTCTTCTTGTATAGCCAGTACCTTAGCGCATTGTCAATCCACCCCTTCCAGGGATAGGTTGCTATTGGATCTTCTACTATATGCCTGTAGGCTGAATTGTCCCATGGGGAGATTCCTACCAGATCCAGAAGAGTCCCCAGTACACACTCGCATGTGATCATAAAAATAGCCCAAGGGGACCATACCCATAGCCATAGAACCTGCACTAGGGACAGGAGAGCGATGGCTAGAGAGAAGCCTTTTAGTCAGGGCAGGATATCTGACATTTATAATAATACAGTCGTCCTTACCCATTTTATTTTTATGGCCGACCCACCCAATTCTTCTGGCAAACAGGATATCCTTGAGGTCCTAACATGAAAAATCACAATTTTTGCTCAGCCAATGTCCAACCTTATTTATGTGTTGATTTGTAGACTCAGTTGCCCCATAAACAAGAGCAGGCACACTCGTCAGTACTACCACATAAGGGGCACACGCAGGGGAGAGATCCAAACAAGCCGGGGAAGGCCTGGCCATTGGCTGGTTCAGATTGTCATTTCCAGACAGCAGTTGGCCACCCCCCCCCAGCTGCCACAGAATTCGTATCAGGCTGCCTAATGCAGCTAAACATATTGGCTGACCTCTCTGTCCTCAATGAAGAGGTTGGTGCAGTCGGAGCAGTTTCAGCACAGGCAGCCTGACACTCAGTATTTACAGTATTTACAGGATTCACCAAAAGGTACGATGATTTTTCCACGGGCCCCGAGGGTCCTGTGGCTACCTCTGGGAAGGACAACTCCTTACTGGCGCAGGGATGCCTCGTCGAAGCCACACTTCTACCTACACCCTGGCTTCCATGACCTCCTTGGGCACAAATCAGGGATATTGTTTTTTCTATGGCAGATAGTTTCGCCACCACGGGAGACAGAAGCTCCTGAATAATCTCCCGAAATTTAATCAGTATATTGGTTGTATCGTGCCCCAAGAGCTGACAAGGTGAAAAATCACTGCTCGCACCCTTAGGGAGCTCCAGGAGAGGTGTTTTAGTCTTTGGTATCAGTTTTTTTAAGGCTTTTTTTTTCCTCGGGGGAGGGCTACAATTTTCAGCAGGACAGGCCGGGGTAGAAGACAATAAAAGTCTTTTACTTCTTCTAGAGGTGCCATGGCCCCCAGGATCCTCTGTTGACCCTATTGGCTCAGTCTGGCCAGGGTCAGCATCATCCATACCAGCACCTTGCCCCATTCCCAGATAATCCACCTCCACATCCGCAGCCTCACAAGGGCCATTTTCTGTTGGGGCCTGGTGCCAATCTTCCAATTCCATGGACAACCTCCTCTCTGCCAAATCAATTTCTTTTGTAACAACCCCAACGGCTCTTGCAAGAAAGGAGTCTAGAGTGGTGGCGCCATAACTCTGTCTGCTACTGCCACCACCCCCCCTGAGGCCCAGATAGGGCTCCTTTTTTCCTGCCCATATTAGCAATACTGAGAACAATGCAGCAGCGTGGCAGCAAACAAGATAGTACTAAATAGGCTTTTAAAAGTCCACTAAAAAACAAAGAGAGACTCCAATTATGTACCAGGAATTAAAGAAAAATTTGAGCAATCACTCCTTACTGTAAACGAAAGAGGGGTGGCCCAGCCCAGCCTCTTTCGGACGATAATGGGCACAGGACGGGCCCGCCCTTGGCCCGGGCTTGGCCCGGGCGTCGCCAGCGCGTCCCGCGAGGCAGGAGCTCTGCTGAAGCTTTAAAGGGCTCCTGCCCTAAGGGAATGGTTGCCGGCTCCTGCCGCCTCCTTCCGCCCCCGTTGTGCGCGTCCCGCGAGGCAGGAGCGCTGCTGAAGCTTTAAAGGGCTCCTGCCCTAAGGGAATGGTTGCCGGCTCCTGCCGCCTCCTTCCGCCCCCGTTGTGCGCGACCCAGACATGGGTACTATGGTGGCTCAGAATGATTTGCAGGGAATGAAGAAATTGTTGCCTTGTCACGCTTGTGGAGTGGTCGGACATTGGAAGCGGGAGTGTCCAATGATGGTGCAGGAAGGTGTCGTTCAGCAAACAGGCGACATCAGCTTGTTCCAAACCGAGAATGAGAGGTCCTAATCCAAATTTTCAGAATAATGTGAATCAAGTGCAAAATTTTCAACCGATGCAGCAGGTGCAAATGCCGCGTGTACAAATGATACAGTTGCAGCCGATGCAACAGCAGGTTCCCATGGTAACTACACCGCAAATCCAAATACCTCAAGCCCCAATGGAACAGGAGCAGGTGATGCTTCCTCAACAGGTCACAGGTTACAGGTCCAACCAAAGTAATAACACAGTACACCAATTCCCGTTACACAGCGAGATTGGAATAAACAATGATTGGGTGAGCAAAAATTGAGATGAGGAGGAATGTGTGCTTTCAGCCTCCTAAGAAGTAGATCAGAGCGGTTCCTATGTGAATGGAAAAGTCATGGGTCACAGAGTGTCATTCTTGGTTGACAGTGGAGCTACACGCTCTACAGTAAGAAGTACAGAAGTTCCAAATTTGTCCCTTTCAGGAAAAACAGTCCAGGAGTAGTAAATCAGTATTTGACCAACCCAATTACAGATCCAGTACAGGTTTAGATTGGCAATCTTCAGGGGTTGCACAAATTTGTGGTCTGTGATTCAAGTCCGGTATTCCTACCGGGAAAAGACTTGCTGTGTAAAACCAGGTGTTTGATTACTTGCTCAAATGACGGAATCGAGATACAGACGAATAGTGATGATGAGGATGACCCAGCTCCAGAAACAGAGTGTGAGACAATAAATGAGAGTACCCTCTGATTGATTTCTTTCCATTGTTCACAGTGAAGGAGCTTCCTCCTGATTTACAGGGAACAGTTAAAGAGAAAGTGTGGGATCTGACAGAAAGGAGATAGGTCTGATAAAGGGAGTTGAGGCAGTTAAAGTTCCTGTAAAGCTGAAAACAATTTTTCCTCATATTCCCCAGTACCACAAGCCACAGGATGTTCTTGTAAAGGTTGCCCAGATAATTGCAGAATTTGTAAATCAAGGAGTTTTAAAAGAAGTGTTGAGCAGCCCATGTAATTCACCGATAATGGGATTGAAACAACCCTGTGGGAAAGTTCGAATTGTCCAGGATTTGAGAAAAATAAATGACATTGGGTTTCAATGTTGCCCCGTGGTGCCAAATCCAGCTGTGATAATGTTTCAGATTCCTTCTGATACTGAGTGGTTCACTGTCTTAGACTTGTCACAAGCCTTCTTTTCTGTGCCTCTTCATGAGGACAGCCAATTTCTCTTTTGTTTCAAATTTTTAGACCAAGTTTACTGTTGGTGTTGAATTCCTCAAGGGTTTTCAGAGTCACCTTCCACATTCAATCAGATCTTGAAAAATACTCTAGAGTTGTTGGAATTGCCTTTCCAATTGACCTTGGTACAGTACAATGACGACTTGCTGATTGCGCCCAAAAGAAGGAACGAGTGCAAGTATGACATCATTGCCTTGCTGGACCATTTGGGAAAGAATGGTCATAAAGTATCTCCACTTAAATTAAATTGCAGTACTGTCAGAAGGAAGTGAAATATTTGGGTCACCAGATTGAGAAGGGATCAAGGAAAATATCCATAGATAGGGTCACAACCCTATTGAAGACGAGCCAACCAGAGAGATGTCAGGATGTTTTTAGGGATGGTAGGTTACTGTTGCCAATGGATTCCCAATTTTTCAGTCATTTCCAAGCCCTTGCAAAAGCTGACCCACAAGGAGGTCACCGATCCCATAGTGTTAGTCCAGGCTTGCATAAAAGCATTGAGAGAGGTTCAGTTCAAAGCTCCGGCTTCGGGTATGCCTGATTACACGAAGGCTTTCACATTTTTTTGTCATGAGCATGATGCATGTTCTTTGTCTGTCTTGACGCAGGTCCATGGAGGTATAAACCACCCAGTAGCATATTTTTCAGCTACTTTGGACCCAGTCGCAGCAGCTTTACCGGGCTGTCTGCGTACAGTTGCAGCGGTTGGACAGAGCCTCATACAGTGTGAAGGTATTGTGATGGGACACCCCTTAACTATCATGGTCCCTCACTCTATTGAAATCCTACTTACAATACCTAACAGGTGCCAGGTTGACCCATTACGAGACATATATTTTGGGGTCACCAAATGTGTCATTGAAAAGATGTACAGTGCTGAGCCCGGCAACCTTACTTCCAAATGAAAATGTTGAAATTGAAAAGTTGAAAGACATTGAGCATGATTGGCTTGAAGTAACTGATTTATGCACAAAACCGAGACCTGATATTAGAGCCACCCGATTGGAAGAAAATGACCAAATGATCTCTGTTTATGATTCATGTCTAAGAGACAAACGGGAACACTGACAGCAGGATATGCCCTGTCCACAATTTCTGATATACTGGAAGTGTCTTGGATTTGGGGAGTATATCCTGCACAAGTGGCGGAACTGGTAGCCCTTACTAGAGCTTGCCATGTTTCTGCTCAGCTAGAAGTTACCATCTATACAGATAGCCAGTATGGATTTGGAATAGTACATGATTTTGGTCAGTTGTGGTCACAGAGAGGTTTCATGACCTCTTCTGGTTCACCAGTGAGAAATGGTGAGAGAATCAAAAAAGTGTTGCATGCTATCCAAATGCCTGAAAAGGTTGCTGTGGTGAAATTCAGTGCACATCTGAAATCGCAAGATTTTGTGTCAATGGGGAATAGATATGCGGATCAGGTCGCAAGGTTTTGCGCATTTAACTGTATATCTTTCAAAGATAAGTGGGAATTATTACCTGAAGAAGATGAAACATGTCCAAGTTTTGCATTGCATGTAATAGATACAATGGAGGAACTGAAAACATTGCAGAATAATTTTGACAGGGAGGAAAAACGGTCATGGAGCAAAATGAAATGTGTACAGAGGCAGAATGAACTGTGTGTTTCAGAAGAGGGTCAGTTGGTTTTGCCAAATAGTCTGTTGTCTCAAATGGCTAGGTATTATCATGGTCAAGCATCTTGGGAGGGAGGCCATGATTCGTCTTTGTAAGCGTAATTGGTTCAACCCAAGGTTTAGACAAGTTGCCGAAGCAGTTTGTCATTGTTGCGTCATTTTCCAGCAAATGAACTCGGGAAAAGAGACAGTGGTTAATTTGAGCCACAATGGAAGAGCAGGAGGTCCATCAGCAGAATGCAAATGAATTTTATTGAGATGCCTGTGTGTGGAGGTTTGAGATATGTGTTGGTGATTGTCTGCATCTTTAGTCACTGGATTTAAGCGTACCCTGCACGAAGAAATGACAGCCTCACAGTAGCGAAAATACTGCTTAGGGAACTGATACCATGTTTTGGGTTTCTGATCTCTTAGGAATCAAATAGGGGAAGTCACTGCAAAAATGAATTAATTAAATTACTCTGTGCAGCTTTGAACATTGAGCAGAAGTTGCTTTGTAGTTACCGCCCTGAAGCCTCAGGACTAGTGGAGCAGATGAATGGTACCTTGAAATCAAGAGTGGCAAAGATGTGTGCGTCCACGAATCTGAAATGGCCTGACGCACTGCCGTTAGTTCTGATGACAATGAGAAACACACCCGACAGGAAGACAGGATTGTCACCGCACAAAATCGTCATGGGCAGAACAATGAAGTTGCCAGCAGTGCCTGCCAATGCGCTAGTGAAAATTACAGAGGATATGGTGTTGGACTACTGCAAAGGTCTGGCTGATGTGGTTCACTCTTTTTCTCAGCAGGTGGAAGCCACCACTCTGCCACAGATCCATGACCCAGGGCACAACCTGAGAGCCGGTGACTGGGTTGTGGTCCAGAAACACGTGCAGAAGACATGTTTGGAGCCTCGCTGGAAAGGACCGTTTCAGATAGTTCTGATTACTAACTACCACAGCTGTGAAGTGTGCTGGAGTTCCGAACTGGATCCACACCAGCCACACAAAAAAGGTGGCATATCCTTTGGACACTGAAGACGAGTTATTAAGAGCACCAACAAGTACAACAAGGCAAGCCTCAGGGCCGGAAGGAGGGGAATAGGGAACTGAGGCCGGATCTGAGCCCATTGAGGACGGTTCAGTCACTCCTGTGAGAGACGAAGGAGAAGACCTCTACGAGGGGGACAATGAACCAATCTCAATTGAGGCAGCAGGAGAGCCTAGTCAGAAGGGGGCTTTCCCAGAAGTAGGCAAATTTGAGAGACAGACAGAGCAGTTGCCAGACCCCGAGAGGGAAGGAGTTGAGGCAGATCAAAGCCAATGTGATCTAACTCCTCCTGAACGAGTTGCAGGTCCGTCAAGAGAAAATCCTGCTGAGCAAGAAGAAGTTACAAGTTCAACACTGAAAAGAGCATTGCCCAAGGGTCCACTGAAAGGAGATAAGTGGCCGGAGTAACAAGCAATGAGAAAAGAAGTTGTTGTTGAAACAACAATCGAAGAAGAAGTAGATATGTTGTATTCAGAGAGTATATGTTGTATTTAGAGAATGTCTTGGTAGTTGCTTGGCAACTAGGAATAGAATTTAGAATGATGAAAAGAGATTGCAAGGTGAACTCAGTTGCTGCTGTGATCTGCCACGGTTTGGATGCATATATCTTGTCAAGAAAATAAATGAAGAAAGAAAAGCGAAATGAGGAACTGTGCTTTCTTTAGATATGACAAGGAGAGAAGACCTGAGTGAAGGAGAATTGAATGGAGATTGATAGTTGAAAAGAAAGAGAATAGCAAGCCAAAGTTACGCAGATCCTGAATGGGCGTATGCAACTACAAGTGAATGGCAGAATTTTTTTTGTCTTTTTGTTTTGCTCAAAACATTCCAGGTCAATATTTTGGCACTTGAAGGAAGCTGGTGAACTGAACTGTTGAGACAAATTTAGAAAGTGCAAAGAGAAAAGAGGTTGTTGAAAAGTAACCGGAAAAGACTTTGATAACCTGATTTTGACAAGCTGCTAAACTGATTTTGACAAATCAACCGATTTTTGACAAAGGGTACTGGAAGTGAGACTGAAAAGCTATAAATAATTGCTGAATGAAGATTTTTGTTTTTTGTTTTTGATTTTTGCTGCATTTTTCAAAATTTTCTCTTCTACTTTCTGATTCTTTACAGATTATGAGTATTATTAGCCAGCAGGAAAGGAAGAACAGGTAATATAAATACATGAGTATTGGTTATGGCAATTGTGTGCACGATATTGTTTGTGATATTGATTGTGGGTCTGACTGTTCCTGATGAGAGTAAAGCCAACCATACTTCAGCTTTAGAGACAACTACAGCATTAGCTGCAAACGAGAAATTCAGATTAGATCAGAAATATCTACAAGTAGGTAATGCACAAGGGGAATTTTCTTCTAACGTCTTCTATCTCTTGCTGAGTGAGTATGTTGAGACGATGGGTGCGAAGAATTGCTTTCGGTGCAAGCAGATTCCTTCATCAGTTGAAGAAGGAGTTACCTATCATAGTTTGTCTCTTACTTACGGGATAAGTTGTAGTCTACTGCTAACAAGATTCTATAACCAGGAGTACATTCAGTATTTTTACTCCAATGATGACATGGTGTTTTCGTGTGTCCCCATAATTAGGTATCTGAGTAGAGTAGCTAAGGATAATGACATAGTATTAGTTAGAGGTTTCTTTGAACCTACATTAACTTTTGGCACAGCTTATGCACACAGAAATAACCTGACATGCTTGCTTACATCTTTAGAAAAGAGCTTCTTAGATCACACAGATGACAGGAGTAAGGCATTGAAGGAGAAATTAGAAAAAGGTTTAGAGAAAGGATTACCAGGAATGACTATTCTTATGGTGCAATAAAAACAGAAGGGAAATTAGCTTTAGATGTGCAACACGTAGGAAAGCTTTGTGTAAATAGGCCTAAATCTCACACTGAAACTTTATTTGTGGGAACAAGTGAATATAGATATGTGTTTTTGTTTCAGAGTAAATGGACATTTATGTTCAATGGACAGGATCCAGC
This sequence comes from Pleurodeles waltl, assembly GCF_031143425.1. Classification (NCBI taxonomy): domain Eukaryota; kingdom Metazoa; phylum Chordata; class Amphibia; order Caudata; family Salamandridae; genus Pleurodeles; species Pleurodeles waltl. Next base: position 971,724,223 of record NC_090444.1, read on the forward strand.
AGTTCCTAGGATATATTACATCTGTGGTCCTAATGCTTATTACCGTCTTCCCAGAGGATGGTATGGTACTTGTTGTTTGGGGATAGTTTTCCCAAAGATATTTCAAGTTGACGACTTAAAGAAATTTCCGAAAATGACTGAATTACATCACATTAGAGAAGAGGTCTTCAAACTGGAGGGCGGGCCCCCATAGGGGGGCCTTAAGTGATCCCGGGGGGTGCCAGACTGTGGCCAAAAAAAGCATTATATAGATAACAGGGCTTTGTTTTAAGCAGAAGCATGCACTGTTGCATTGTTATAAAGGTAACAATACTTAACTGCAATGTTTAAATAGGTCTAGACATATTTAAACATTGCCATCTTTATAAAATAATTGTGAAACATTCTGAAGGGTGGCCAATGATTTTTATTTTTCAACTGGGGGGCCCTGCATTAAAAAGTTTGGCTACCACTGCATTAGTGAGATGAGAGAGTCTCCTTTTGGCACAGTGGGCGATATATTTGGAGCAATGATTCCTTCAGTAGGAGTTGTTCTGAACTCGATAAAGATTTGAAAGTTGTCTACTACTGTGGATAACATGCTGACAATTTTTTCAGGAGCCATGATCCTGGTAGATACTGAAGTAGCTGCTGAAGGAGCCTTGACTCTTCAGAATCGTCTTGCTTTAGACATTCTTTTAACAAAGGATGGCTGAGTTTGCAAAATGCTTAATTCTAGGCATTGTTGTTCATTGATTCCTGATAATAGTAAAGAAATTAGAAGCTTGCTTACTAACCTGACTAATGAAAGTGCTGATTTGAAAGAGTTGCTGCTTCAGTGGGAAATTGGCTCGGCAACATTGGGAAAGGGATATTATTGAAATTAATACAAGGGATATTGATTATTGTGATTTGCTTCATTGGAATATGGGGAATATGTAAATTGTGTAAAAGGATTAAATTGAAGAAGACAAAGAATAATCAGAGGAGGGAAAAAAAGAAAAGGGAAAATTTGTTTAGGGAAAATTTGAAAAGGGAACGAAGATTTGAAGGGATTGAAATGACAGAATTTTAGCAGAAGCAAAAATTTGTGAGTGAAGGTTTAGTGTGATGACACATTTAGGCCCTAAGTATGACATTGGCCTTAAATCCCACTTACTGCCGCAGTGACGCCCGCCAACATACCGTTGCGGAGTCGAACATCCGTCTGCCTTATTATGACACACACCAAACCGACAGAATACTGCCACAAACAAAAATCCGCTTCACCAAAGGATAGTGTTAAACTGTCGGTACGAATACCCATACCATTATGCCAACAAAACAACACCCTCCACATTATGACCCACCAATCTCCACAGCAGACATTCAATGGTCGTAAACCACTGGGGTTACACACCGGCGAGGTCATAACGCCCACCCAAATACAAAGCAACACAACATTGCCCAATGCCGAAAACACACACCTGACACTAAAACACACACCACACACACCCACCAACAGCACTATAAAACACACACCCACATTACCCACAACCCTTTGCCAACGCGAAAAGACTGCAATAGGTACCCATGCAAATCACAGAGACAACTACACAGAGACACCACAACCACCCATTCATCTGTCATGCACTCCACACCACACACCCCACCATATTATTCAACAGCCTCTGCACAACACACACCACACAACACCCATGTCCCCACAAAGGCACCCCGTTTCACTGATGAGGAGTTGCGGGTCATGGTGGAGGAAATAGTCAGGGTAGAGCCACAGCTGTTTGGAGCACAGATCAAGCAAATCTCCATTGCCAGGAAGATGGATCTATGGCGGAGAATCATGGACCGGGTGAATGCCGTGGGATAGCATCCACGAACAAGGGACAACATCAGGAAGAGGTGAAACAACCTACGGGGGAAGGTACGTTCCATAGCAGCAAGGCACCAGCTTGCTATCCAGAGGCTTGGTGGTAGACCCCCACTTTCTCCTGCACAGCTGACAGCTTGGGAGGAGCAAGTCTTGGCAATCCTGCATCCTGAGGGACTCACTGGAGTTGCAGGAGGACTGGACACCAGTGAGTCAATATTTACTACCTATCCCCCCATACCTGCATGCCACCACCACTCCTCACCCTGACACCCATCACTCCACTCCATCCCACACAGTGCACCACCACAATTAACTAACCTAAATGCTGAGCCCTGCATGCCATACACACCGCATGCACATCCCTCCCAGCCCTGCATGTACACCCACCACCAATGCATGCACAGCATGGAGAACTAACAATCCCACACTACATCACCATACACAAACAAATGTGGCAGGGCAACAGCAATAGTATAGGGGAAGTTATATGTCACAGACATGTAGCAAAATACACCACTTACATCCCCACAGGTGCCCCAGCATATCTCAGCGGTGAGGAGGTACCACAGCTACCCAGTCCTCCACCAGACCTATTCGCGTCTCCCTTGTAAGTTACCTTATTAAGGTCTGACACGCTAACCTCCACCGCAGAGCTACCACCCTTCATGAATCAGGAAGTCTTTAAATATTACAAGAGGTCCTCTACTGGTTGCACATGAATGAAGGTCTCTCTCTGCCCAACCCTGCTAGAAGGCGCATGGGCTGTCTGCTTAGATATGAATGGCTTGAAAAGTATCAAAGACTTTGTTCTTCACTTTGCTCTGCTTCTTTTCCCCTGTGTCTCTGGCCGTTTTTGCCTTTTCTTACTTATCCTTCACCATACCTCTCGTAATCACCCTTGACCAAGGGAACTTTGACGTTACCTTCAGGTCTCCAGCATGTTGGGGACACTTATGTCTGGACATCCACACTGAAAATGTCTTTTAGGGTTTTTGTTCCACACAACCCCGTGTATGAGATCTGTCACACCTAGCAACTGCATGAACTGATTTAAATATTCTGCACACTCTAAGTGAATTCTACCTTAGGCTCTATCTGTTTCCTGCTTCTCGAATGCTGATCAGGAATCTGCCCTGCACATTCCATGTGTTTTTTGTGTGTTTTGTTAACTTATCCCTCAATTAACTTTGCTGACTTCCCCTCACGCCTCTAGCCCCTTTCAGCCTGAGGAAGGCTTTCAACCAGAGGTGCACCGTTCCTTCCTCTGGCTATTTCTTAACTATGAAGAAGTATTCTCTTTTTTAGTTTCCCGGCAGAAAAGTCTAGGACCCCGTCCTCGACCATGTGATCTTTGGCCTCGCACTAGTTTACCATACCCCATGCTCTTGGTGATCACCATCTTAGATTTAATCCATCTCTCTCGTGCAGTGGGCCTCCATTTGGGCTGTACTTTGCAAGTTCTTCTCTTCCTCCTCCCACCACTGGTCAAAGCAGCATTAATAGTTGCAGTTTGGGGAGTGATCACATGATCTAGTTGCTCCCTCCTCTTTGAAGCTTTGATAGAATTTCAGGAGAATCCAGGTGAGTGTCACAATCCTCCAGCGGAACACTACAGGGCCCTACAAAACAATATAGGGGAAAAGGGGAACAGTAAAATGCAGGAGCCTCATCTTTGCGGAAGGGTCCAGGAAATAGTTCTCAGGATGGTCATTGGCAATAGCACATCAAAATTCAAGATTAATGGAGAATAACCAATTAGGCAACAGCTAACTTAGTCAGATCATAATGAGAGACAGCTTACTGTTTAGCGAGGCAGGGACAGTGGGGACAAGTCCACACGCAAACCAGGATAATGATGAGGAACCTCAAGAAGCTGAGGCGAAGGAAATGCTTAGCAGGAAACAACTATTAACTGGAAAGAAGAGGAGCACAGCACAACTGAACCAAGCCAGTCAACACCACCAACAGGAAGTAGCCTCAAGGGGAACCGATAAAGGAAAACAATTACAGTAGAGAGAGGACGCCTGAGAGAGTGAAAAACTTCCCTGAGGGAGAGCCACCACAACTAGAAAGTGTAGCCAGGCAAAGAAGAAATGGTAACAATGAGTCTTGTACATGTATTGCTCATTCTCTAGTTCATGTTGACAGTTATAGACTATGGCCCTCATTACAACCCTGGGGGTCGGTGATAAATCGGCAGTAATACCGGCAACAGGCCGGCGGTAAAAAAAATTGAATTACGACCATGGCGGAAACCGCCAACAGAGACAGCCACTTTAACACTCCGACCGCCACAGCGGTAGAAACAAACACCGCATCGGTAACCGCCAACAGACAGGCGGAAGACAATGTACCGCCCACACTATTACAAGGCACCAATCTGCCAGCTTTTCCGGGGTGGTACCAACGCCATCAAAAGCACAGCGGAAACAGTCTGTGGAAGGGAAACCACTCACCTCTCGACACCCAACGAGGAACCAGGACGCCATGGAGCCCGAACTACAGGTGTTACCAATGTTGGTGTATCTTCTCATCTACCAGGAGTATGAAGGACGGCGGCAACGACGACCACGGTGAGTACTGCACCTAGCACACAGGGGAGGGGAGGAGGGAAAAGAGAGTGACACACACATGCAACACCCCCAGCCCCCACCCACAACACCCACACACATATCCAATCACATCACAGATACACCCCGTCACCCCCTGGAAGAACGCAAGGACCAAACAAAATGAGTTTAACTAGTGTAATAATCGAACAATCATATAGCCCAAGAGAACAGTAAATAAGCAGTACATACAAATATTTACAGCAAGTACACAAGTCCGTACACTGTTCCATTAAATGTCTGTGGACCAGTGTCCCAAAAAGCATGGGCGAAGCCCACACATGACACCTGCCTCAAAAAGGAGAGAACACTGCAGGGGCATCAGGTCGATAAAAAAAATGGCACCTCAGGGGGAGGGGGGGCACCTCAGCCGGATGATGGGACGACGCCACTGCTCCTCGAGGGGGCTCCATGCCCATTGATTGCTCCTGGGGAGTACAAAGCCACAGTCTCTCAAGTGGGTGGTTTGCCCACTCCTTGCTCCTGGGGAGCACAAAGCCACAGTCTCTCAAGTGGGTGGTTTGCCCACTGCTTGCTCCTGGGGAGTACAAAGCCACAGTCTCTCAAGTGGGTGACATGTTCCACTGGTTCTCATCCTGCCAAGGACTGTGTTAGTGGATGCTTTTCTCCACTGGTTCTGGAGGGGGCTTTGTGCCCAGAGTGTTTCATCCTGCCAAGGACTGTGTTAGCTGATGCTTTTCTCCACTGGTTCTGGAGGGGGCTTGGTGTCCAGAGTTCTTCATCCTGCCAAGGACTGTGTTAGTGGATGCTTTTCTCCACTGGTTCTGGAGGGGGCTTGGTGCCCAGAGTGCTTCATCCTGCCAAGGACTGTGTTAGTGGATGCTTTTCTCCACTGGTTCTGGAGGGGGCTTTGTGCCCAGTGACGCTGCACCTGGGGTGTGGCAGTTCCCATTCCCTCACCTGGGTGTTGAGTCATGAGACTTTCAGGGAACAGGTATCATGATACTCCATGGAGGCAAGGCCACACTCCACCTTGCGGCGACCTAGGCTTTAAACTGCTGGTAGTGCCAGTGCTGGTGGAGGTGCCTCATTTAGTGTGTGCAGGGTCCAGGGCATCTCCTGCAGCCTCGGACGGCTGCCCACTGGGGATGCTACTGATGTCCGCTCTAGTGGCACTAGCTGGGCACGTCGCGGGGCAGGTGGCGGTGGCTGCGGTGGTGTCTGCAGCAGAGATGCTGGCGGTGCCGCCCGTGGTGCAGGTGTCTGTAGAAGTGGAGGGAGACACCAGGCCGTCTCCTGCAGCCTCGGACGGCTGCCCACTGGGGTTGCTGCTGATGTCCGCTGTAGTGGCACTGGCTGGGCATGTAGCGGGGCAGGTGGCGGTGGCTGCGGCGGGGTCTGCAGCAGAGATGCTGGCAGTGCTGCCCGTGCTGCAGGTGTCTGTAGTATCGGAGGGCTGCCCACTGGGGATGATGCGGGTTACTGTAGTTGTGGCATCAGCCGTTCAGGTGGCGGAGCAGGTGGCGGTGCAGGTGGTGGTCGTTGGGGCGGTGCTCACCGTGGTACAGGTTGCTGGCCAGTCCTGAGAAAAGGGGGTCACCAGTCCCTCACCAAGAGGCTCCATGCCCTGAGGTGACTCTCCTTTGCTTTTGTGTCCCTTCCCCACCTTGGTAGTCACTGCTGGGGCCCTGCCACTGTCCTCTTTCGTTCTGGATGAGGCCTTGCTGGGTGGGTGGTGCGGCTTTTCCCTTCTGCATGCTGTCCCCTTCTTTACCTTGGCAGGTGGCAGAATCGGGTGGTCCTTAGCTTCAGTAGGTGGCACACTGGCAGCCCTGATGGGTGCCCCCTTCGTTCCTCCCAGACTTGCAGGGACCACAGTGGACAACGATTTGGTGGCTGAGGTGCGGTCTGGCCTCTAGACATCCTGGCCCTAGGGGAAGGACGGGGGGTGTAGGGAAGAGGTCAATGTTAGCAAGGAAATGTTTTTTAGACACACTGGGACGGGAAGATGGAGGGGGTTTGGGAGTGGAGGAAGAGTTAGTGGTTGTAGGAGGTGTACGTCTGCTGAGTTTGGGTGAGGGTGCATGGGTTGGAGGCTGTTGTGAGGTGGATGGCTGTTGAGTGAGTGTGTGCCTGCTTTTGTGTACTTTGGGAGGAGGGCTCACAGACACACTGGGAGAGGACACAGGGGATGTGTGAATAGTAGTGGGGGTGGTGATTGCTCGTGAGCGGTGTGTAGTGATGGGTGTGCTGGTGATGGAAGTAGTGGATGAGTATGTAGTGCATGCAGGTGTGAGTGGAGACGAGACAGGGAGGGAGGTGGAGGACGTGGAGGAGGGGGACACAGTGGAGGCAGTGGATGTTGGTGTGTCTGCATGGGTGTGGTGCTTGTGTGAGTGCCCGTGGAATGTTTGGTGCTTATTTTTTCCTGAGCCACTTTTGTGTGTTGATGTGTGTGCATGCTGGTCCGATGGTGTGCTTGGGATAGGCGGAGGTAGAGGGGATTGGGTCTGGGTAGTGGAAGTTGGAGGGGGGAGGCTGGACACAGGGACAATGGCTGCCATCAGTGCTGAGGCCAGAGCCTGAAATGCTCTCTGTTGGACCGCCACACCAGACTGAATGCCCTCCAGGTATGCATTTGTTTGTTGCAAATGCGACACCCTGGATGGCATTCAAAATGGTTGACTGCCCAACAGTGAGGGATCTCAGGAGGTCAATAGCCTCCTCACTGAGGGCAGCAGGGCTTACTGGGGCAGGGCCTGAGGTGCCTGGGGTGAAGGAGATGCCCACCCTCCTGGGTGAGCGGGCACGGGAAACACGCTAAGGGGCTGCTGGGAGGGCTGTGCTGGTAGGGGTGGTGGCGGCTGTACCTGTTGTTGCAGTGGGCACAGAGGTGCCCGCCACCGCAAGGGAGCTCCCATCAGAGGAGGAGTCGCTGTCGCTGGTGTCTCCTCCTGTCCTCGTCATGGAGCTCCCCTCGCCCTCCGTCCCACTGGTGCCTTCAGACTCCGTACATTCACCCTCCTGGGCCATGTGGGATACAGCTCGCTCCGTCTCCGGTGCCTCTGCTCCTCCGCCAGATGATGCTAATGCACACAAGGACAGGGTGACAGAACAAAAAGTGGGGGAAAGACAGAGGAGACACATGGTCAATGCCAGCAACACGACTACCGTTGGCGGACACAACACACAGGAAGCAGCCCTATGCACTAGGCCATGTACTACAGTTAGTGGGAAAAACACCTGCCCATGGGGGACTATGCCTAACCCCATTTGCTGCACACCTGGAACCCACAGGAGGCTGACTAGTTGTAGATGGCCACTACCACTATTGGGGTTGGAGTGCCACAGAGCCTGCCTAACAAGGGACCTACCCTACCAAGTTCACCCTGGCCTAGGTGAACCCTCAGCCCACATCCCCCACCCAGACACCTCGTAAAGCACGCAGAGTCAGCTGAATGAGACTGTACTCACCCCCTTGTGGCTGCTGTGATGCCCTCAAGCACCCATCCAACTCCATATATGCCACTGCCAGGATCCGGAACATCAGGGGGGTCATGGTGCGACGGCACCCCTTCCACGTTGGGAGCTGGGCCTCCGCCGTCTTATTGCTCCAGCGGCGCAGGTCCTCCCATCTCTTGTGGCAGTGGGTGCTCCGTCTATGATAGACCCCCAGGGTCTGCCCTTCCTTGGCGAATGCACGTCAAATACCCTTCTTCTGGTGGGCGCTGACCTAGAGGAAAGGTAAAGGATGAAAGGAAATTACTCTTCCGTCCGGTTCGTCATACTCATTGCCCACCACTTCCCACCCATGCCCTCACACACATACACTCACCATCCTCTCATGCAGGCCACAGCCCCCCATGTATCTTCCATCCACACCACTCCATACAGTCATGTCCCACGCATCATGCTTACAGTGTACTCACCTGTTTGTCTGGAGGACCGTAGAGTAGCGTGTACTGGGGAAGGACCCCATCCACTAGTCTCTTCAAGTCCTCCGAAGGGAAGGCAGGGGCCCTTTCCCCAGACACTCGAGCCATTGTCGTTTCCAGACACAGGTCACAGCAGCACTTGCAGTGTAGGTCCTCTCCTGTTGAAGGTCAGGTATCAAGTGAGTGAACAGATAGAAAATGGCGGTCACTTCTGCGGTGGTGCGTACCGTCACCGCCGGCGCACATCGTCATTGGCTCCTGGAACCCATAGGGCCCAATGATAACCAATGCTGAATTGCGCGGCGGTCTTTGACTGCCTACCACGACACTGCACAACACCAGCGGAGTTACCTCATTTCCCCTTGTCCCTCCTTACAGGTCAGGCAGCCGCCATTTCAGGGTGGCACATGGCATGGCACCTAACTGCGTCACAGCACATTTGGGCAGAGATAAGGATAGACAACACCACACACAGATTTATTCACATTACTGCAAAAACACTTGTGCAACCTATGTGTTACATGACCCTCTGCTCACCATTCTCCTCCATAGGGCACAGCCGCTAGGGCAGATGAGATTGCGTCATCCTCCGGTGTACAGACCCCTGGTGGACCTGTCGACAATGGAAGACAGACACATCATCATCACCTACAGACTTGATTGTGCCACAATCCAAGAACTTGGTGCCCAATTGGAGTCAGACCTGATGTCAGCTATCTGACATCCCACAGGTATCCCCACTCTAGTGCAGGTCCTGTCAATGCTCCATTTCCTGGCAAGTGGTTCCTTTTAAACAACAGTGGCCATGGCATCAGGGATGTCTCAGCCAATGTTCTCTAACGTGTCGACCAGAGTGTTATCTGCCCTGCTGAAACACATGCGCAGCTACATCGTTTTCCCCCAGGTGGAGGATTTGGCCACAGTGAAAGCTGACTTCTATGCCCTGGGACATATCCCCAACATCATTGGTGCCATTGATGGTACACATGTGGCATTTGTCCCCCCGCAGGAATGAACATGTGTACAGAAATCGAAAAAGCTACCATTCAATGAATGTGCAGATGGTGTGTTTGGCAGACCAGTACATCTCTCATGTGAATGCCAAGTATCCTGGCTCTGTGCATGACGCTTACATTTTGAGGAATAGCAGCATCCCTTATGTGATGGGCCAACTCCAGAGGCACCGTGTGTGGCTAATAGGTGAGCCCAAGATCACCACACAGTATGAATAGGTGTCTGGGTATGGGGTAGTCCCTAAGGGTTGGTGTTATGTCTAACAGATATCCATCGACATTTGCATGTGACTCTTGTTACCCCAGCCTCTCATGGCTACTGACCGCAGTGACGAGTGCCAGGACAAGGGCAGAGGAACGCTACAATGAGGCACATGGGCGAACTAGGTGTATTATTGAGCGGACTTTTGGCCTCCTGAAGGCCAGATTCCGGTGCCTCCAGCTAACAGGTGGCTCACTATACTACTCACCAAAGAAGGTGTGCCAGATCATCGTGGCATGCTGTATGTTGCACAACCTGTCTTTGCAACGCCATGTGCCTTTTCTGCAGGAGGATGGGCCTGATAGGGGTCTTGTGGCAGCTGTGGAGCCTATGGACAGTGAGGAAGAGGAGGCAGAGGTAGAAGATGTTGACAACCGAAACAACATCATCATGCAGTACTTCCAGTGAGACACAGGTGAGAGACTGGCACAGCTCATGTCATATCTTAGTACTGTAGGGCATTGTATAAGTCAGCCTTTTAACCTCTGTGTATGGACCCTGACAGTTCACTTTGGCTTTCCTTTTCACAGATCTGGGTACCTTATTCTGTCTTCAGCTATGTTTACTGCTGCCCAACAACTGTCATACATTGGTAGGTGCAAATGAACATTTACATTGATATTTGTCAAAGAAATTGTAATAATACATTTGTGAAAGTACAGACTGACTCCAGATTGTTTTGAGATTCAAGGGTGTTTATTTAAGTGCTAATAAGTAGAGGGGGATGTGCAATGGGCTGGGGTGATGGTGGGGGAATGTCCAGGATAGAGTCCAGTGTATTTGTATCACAGGTGCATTGTCCAAGGGGGCATAGGAAGGGGAGTAATGGCAGTTCAAGGTGGACAGGGTGACATAGTGGGACAGAAGGGTGACAATCATGGAGAGTCCTATTTCCTGGCGGGGGTCTTGGCAATGTTCTCTGTCTTGTGCCTGGATCACAGGGACCGTTTTCGGGGTGGTTCTCCTTCTGCATTGTGTGGGGTGCTGCTGGCCTGTTGGTCCTGTGGCTGGACCTCCTGTCCACTAGCGCCGGCGGATGTGGAAGGCTGTTCATCATTCGGGCTGGTGTCAGGGGCCCGGTCGTCTGCCACTGTCTCCCTCATGGTGTTGGCCTTGTCTGCCAGCACCCCTGCAATGGTGACCAGGTTGGTGTTAATGGACTTCAAGTCCGCCCTGATCCCCAGGTACTGTTCCTCCTGCAGCCGCTGGGTCTCCTGAAACTTAGCCAGTACTGTGCCCATGGTCTCCTGGGAATGGTGGTATGCTCCCATGATGTTTGAGAGTGCCTCCTGGAGAGTGGGTTCCCTGGGCCTGTCCTCCCCCTGTCGCACAGCAGTCCTCCCATCTTCCCTGTTATCCTGTGCCTCTGTCCCCTGAACTGTGTGCCCACTGCCACTGACCCCAGGTTTCTGATCGTCCTGTGTTAGTGGGGTTGCCTGGGGTCCCTGTAGTGGTGGACACACTGCTAATTGACGTGTCCTGGGGACAGTGGCATGGGCCCGCTGGGTGGGTGCTGGGGTGGTGTTTCCTGAGGGGGGAGGTTCAGTGGTGGTTTGGGACTGTGGCAGGGGAACCGACTGTTCAGAGGTCCCTGATGGGCCGGGCTGGTCATCTTGATCCAGACGTGCAGAGCTGCTGTCGTCACTGTGGGCCTCTTCTGTGGGGGGACTGGATATGGCTGGCATCTCCTGTCCGGTGACATTGTGTAGGGGTCCTGTTGGGGTGTAAATGCATTGTTATTGTATCTGTGTGTGCCATCTTGTGCAATGGGTGTGTTTCCCTCTACTACTGTGCTTGCAATATCGCCTTGGCCCTTGTGTGAGTGGTGATTCTTTGCCCTGGGTGAGTTTCTCCCTTAGACATGCTTTGGTGATGGTTGTCAGGAATAAGGCTGTGCACGAAACTCCGCTGCACCGATTTGCGGCTCTTTATGTGCACCACTTGTGATCCCCTCTTGTTCCAAAAGAGGCCATCAACGTCGCCTGCCCTGGGGTAAAGCTCATGTAGGTGCAGGTTCAGGACATTGGTGGACAAGATGCACTTATCAGTGTTATTCTATGAAGGGACTACAATTCCCATGTTTTTAGAGGCAGCAGCCATCTTGGGGTGTGGCAGGCCTATAAAGCCCAGCCACACCCAAGCACTTTGCTCACTATTTTGAAGACTTCGATGCAGTCAGACCTCGTGGGGGTTCCTCTGAAGAAGAGCAGATTTCCTGCATGGCAGATGGACGGCAAATTGGAGTATCCTTCTTTTCATGGTGAATTCAGATACGAGTAGGTCGTACTCGTAGCGGTAAGGTCTTGATGAGCCCAATCTCGAAGGGAGTTGTTACTTCCAAAAGGTAAAGCGCTCCTTAGCACAACGAGCAAAGCGTTCTCAGTTTTCAGAGTAGAGCAGCCTTGGCGTGACAATTAAAGCGCTTCGGAGCACAGAAGTAAAGCGCCCCATAGCACAACAAGCCAAGCGCTTCAGTCCACATGAGTAAAGCGCTCTTGGCACAGCAATCAAAGTGCTTCAGTCCACATGAGGAAAGCACCCTTGGCACGGTAATCAAAGCGCTTCAGTCCACATGAGTAGAGCGCCCTTGGCACGGCAGTCAAAGCTCTTCAGTCCACATGAGTAAAGCGCCCTTGGCACAGCAATCAAAGCGCTTCAGTCCACATGAGGAAAGCACCCTTGGCACGGTAATCAAAGTGCTTCAGTCCACATGAGTAAAGCGCCATTGGCACAGCAATCAAAGCGCTTCAGTCCACATGAGTAAAGCGCCCTTGGTACGGCAATCAAAGTTCTTCGGTCCACATGAGGAAAGCACCCTTAGCGCGGCAATCAAAGCGCTTCAGTCCACATGTGTAAAAAGCCCTTGGCACAACAATCAAAGTGATTCAGGCCACATGAGTAAGGTGCCCCTTAGCATAACGAGCGTAGCGCTTCTGATGAAACAAGTGAAAGCGCTATCTGGCATAAGGAACAAAGTGCTTCAAGTTTAATGAGTAAAACTTTCCGGCCTATAGTTGTGAATGTGAAAGCATTTTTGGAGATAAGCAAATTATAGTTTCATGGTTTTATTGGAAAGCATAATATGTGAAAAGCATATTTAAGTCTTTGAGAACTTCTAAGCTGCGATCAAAACGTTTATGTTATAAATGCATAGTTGTTACAGGATTGATATTCAGAGTATGATCATAGTCCAAAGCTCTTGCCATCACTTGGTTCTAAGGTTGTAGTTTGTTCTTGTTCCATGATTCAAAGAAGGGACTTCGCCCACAATTCAAAAGGGGTCTCAATCTGATATCACGGAGGCACCTTTAGTCAAGAGTCTATTGATGATTTATACTGCTATGAAGGAGTATATGCATATTTGTTCTAATCTTTTCTTTTCAGATCTCTCTCCCTGCAGTTCCCTACCCTAATTCCCTTCCCCCGCCTGGCTTCATCATAACTCTGAGCTATAATAGCTTTCTGAGTTGGTGACACCGGGAGGTGGGTCTTTTGTTCAGCAACGTGCAGATCCAGATGAAAGGACACTGTGACATGGGTGTCCATACAGGTCTGTGATGGGTGTCCATGCATTGTTGTCACATGCAGGGCTTGGTATTGGGATGTGTGGGTTGTGATAGTGGGGTATATGTGAGGTGTTGGGTTGATGGGTGTGAGGGTAGGGGTTGGGGTTTGTGCTGGCATGCGGGTAGGGTGGAGGGGATGTAATAGTACAGGTATGACTTACCAGAGTCCAGTCCTCCTGCTACTCCTGCAAGGCCCTTAGGATGCATGATCGCCACAACATGCTCCTCCCATGTTGTTAGTTGTGAGGGAGGAGGTGGGGGTCCACCGCCAGCCCTCTGTACGGCTACCTGGTGTCTGGATACCACGGAACGTACCTTCCCCCGTAGGTAGTTCCACCTCTTCCTGATGTCATCCCGTGTTCTTGGATGCTGTCCCACTGCGTTGACCCTGTCGACAATTCTCCGCCATAGCTCCATCTTCCTTGCAATGGACGTCTGCTGCACCTGTGATCCGAATAGCTGTGGCTCTACTTGGATGATTTCCTCCACCATGACCCTGAGCTCCTCCTCAGAAAACCTGGGTGTCTTTGAGGTGCCATGATGGGGTGCGAGTGATGTGATGTGTGAGGTGATGTGTGGGGTGATGTTTTGGGGTGTGTGGTGTTTTGTGCGTGGATGGTGTATGAGTGATGGTGTTGTGTGCCTCTGGAAGCTGGTGTTGTCGTAGCTTTTCTGTCTCTCTGCTTCTTCCAAAAAGTTGTTGTAAGGGGTGGTGGGTAATGTGGGTGTGTGTTTTATATTGGATTGGGTGTGTGGTTGTGGTGTGGTATGTGTATCAGGTGTGTGTATTTTGGATTGTCCAATGTGGTTGTGTTTTGTAAATGTGTGTGTATTTTGAGCGCGGCGGTGTGTACCGCCAATGGTTTACCGCGGTTGAATGACCGCCGCGTTGGTTCGTGGGTCGTGATAGTGTGGGCGTATTCCTGTTGGCGTAATGGTGTGGGTTTTGGTAACGCCAGTTTATCACTGACCTTTTGTGTGGCGGACTTGTGTGGGTGTCTGTATTGTGGAGGATTTCTAAGTGTGGGTCATAATACCCGTAGCGGATTTCCACCGCGGACACGGTATGTTGGTGGCAGTCAGCACGGCAGTCAGCAGACTTTACCGCCAGGGTTGTAATGAGGGCCTATATTCTCTGTGACACTGTATATTTGTCCATTATCTGCATGATCTTCCTAGTCTAAAGTGAAATGTGGAATGGTGTTCCCCAAGGGGTGTCCTGTTATTATAGGTGTATGAACCATGACTCCATTCCTCATTTCTCCGGTCGGCCCATGGTGTCCAGTCCAAACATCTTGGCAAAGGTTGGTGGGTTGGTGAGCTTAAGGGCATCCTTTTGTGATATCTCTCTTGATTGGGCCTGTTATAGACTGAAAGTACCGAGAGCCAGAGAATTTGCATTGTTCACACATCATTTACCTTGATGCCCTCCTGAGTACACTCCTAATCATTTTCCTACTCTAACTACATCTTTCAGCAAGATCAATCACCACCTCACCCTCACCGTGGCATAATATTACCACTCCTGTGCATTGCACCAACCTCCTGCGGGATGGCTTCTTCAAGTAGGAAACAGAGCTGTTTGAATAGTGTTCATCTCTATGGGTTGCTCCTCTGCATTTGCTATGAGTTGTATAATCCCCATTCATATGATATGCTCCTTTGTGGGCTCCCCAGAGTTTTTGACAGGGCAGGTTGCATAATTCCCACATGTGTGGGTTGCTTCCAGAGCTGGCTCCTCCGTAAGGCGATGGCAGCTGCAAAACATTTACACTGAGTTTATTATAGTTTTCTTGTAAAGAGACGGGGCCACGGGGGTGATGAGCAGTGAGGGGAAGTGCACAGCACTCCCCCTCAGAGTGCATGTGTGTTTTGCCGCCCGTCTCAGGCTGGCCAAACACACATGCGCAGTAGGCTTTCTCCAGCCGAGCAACACAGTTTCTTGGCTGCAGAGAGCTTGCATAGGCTCCCAGTATGTTTAGGGGCACTTAATGAGTTTACTTATGAATTTAACCTCTTGAACACAAGGGTATCATATAGGTCAGCCTTGAAAGAAAAATAAAATAGCCTTTTTTTTTTTCTTGAAGAGTTAGTGGAGACCAGTAGGGGTGGCAGCCAATGAGACCACGGCACGGACACTGCTTTTATTTTTTCCTGACATTTTGAACATTTAGGGCCACATGTAGTAAAGTCCGATTTTGCAAATTGGAGATTGCGAGTCGGTGCGACTCGCAATTTCCGATTCGCAAAATCGGATGCAGTACGGTGTCTCAGACACCGACTGCGAGTCGCTATGGGGTCGCAAAGACCCACCTCATTAATATTAATGAGGTGGGTCGCATTTTGCGACCCCATAGAGAGTCCCTGCACTCACAGGGATGGTGGCCTGCTGAAGTCAGCAGACCTCCATGTCTGTGACTGCTTTTTCAATAAAGCAGTTGTTTTTTGTTTTTTTTGCAGCCCGTTTTCTTTAAAGGAAAACGAGTTGCAAAATTAAAAAATAACGTTTGGTTTCGTTTTTTCAGTGTAGGCAGTGGTCCATTGGACTATTGCCTGCTCTGAAAAAACCTTTTTGCCCACATTCACAAAGGGGTCCACCCTTTGTAAATGAGTTACCACCAGTGTGACACTGGTGGTAACTGCGAATTGCAATGCGAGTCGCAAATAGGAAGGGAACACCCCTTCCTATTTGCGAGTCGCATTCACAATTTGCGAGTCGGTACCGACTTGCAAATTGTGAATGTGCATCGCAAAACGCATTTTGCATAGCGCAAACTGCGATTTTCGCAGTTTGCGCCATGCAAAATGCTTTCTACATCTGTCCCTTATTTTTATGCGGTTCATGTCTCACAATCAGTGCTTAATTTGTAAATGAATAAGCACAGGTGCCCAATATTTTGCCTAGAAGGATGCAGCTGGTGCAGATACTTTTCGGAATTGCGGCATACCAAGGCGACATAGTTTGGATTCCAACTCATGCTTGTTTCTTCACCCACTGTACACTCCCTCCTCCTTTATCTCACTCTTGCATGTTCTTTTTCATCACTACTTTCTCCCTTTCCTATGTTTTTTGCCTTTCTCTTCTACCTTTTTTCCCCATTTTGTGTTTTTCTTTCTCTTGCTCAGGATCAAAGTCTTGGAAAACTGGTTCCCAAAAATGCATGTGAGTGGCCCCACATGCAACCACCAGTTCAAGGTAAGTACTGCGCTTTTGGTATCAGAGCCCAAAGTCACTTAAAGTCTGAACAGAAGCCAAGGCCTAGACTGAAAGAACACGCAAAAAAGAGAGACAAGCTGACTGTTTATTTCTAGAAATTCGCGATCCTGCAAAAATGCGTTCTGTCTAGAAATAGATGACACAAGGCAGGCATGTATATTAGATTGTAACTGTGCTAACTACACTGCTTATCATGCACTTACCTTCTTGTTAATATGGTAGCACAATATTCTGGAGGTGATATTCCGGCATGAATCACTGCATCATGGTATCTCTTTCACTTTTTTTCCCTGTAGGTCAGCGAGGCGTGGTTTCATTTTCACAAAGTAGCTAGCAGTATGTATGAGGGAGACATGCCATGATAATTTATCATGTGCAGAATCGCAATGTGGCTGTCAGATTTAAAGGGGGTTGGAGATCGCGCGCTGGAGCAAACAAGATGGCCGCTCGGTAACGTCGCTCCCGAGCCGCCAAGGAGATTTCTTCAATGGAGGAGTGGATTATCGACAGCTGACGTTTTTTTCTTTTCAGAAAATGTTGTGAGAGCCTGCAGGGAGCAGTTTGGTGAGTTAAAAAAAATATTTTAACTCTGGTTTCTCACAGAGTTTAATTCTTTCAACCTGCTGCTCCCCTCCTCACAGGAATGCGGCTGCCATTTGGAAAGGAAAGAACATTTTTATTCCTCAGTTTTTTCTTTGCTGTGTTCTAATTTACTTACTATTATTTTAACTAACTGGGAAACTATATGATCATTTGTCATTTTGGATGTTGCCTCTGAGATTATTTTAAACAATTTATTCTGGGCACTCTCATCTAACTTTGAACATTCGTCCTTTGAGGTGACCTAATCGGCTGTGCAGGAATATCAACCTCAATATTGCATTAAAGATTCACAGCATTGCTAAAATGGAAGCTCCACGTACTTCAAACATTTCTGTATCCTCTGTTTCTAATTCTAATGGTCGTAAAGACTCCGGGGGCAACAAAAGAGCTAAAAAGGATCCATCCTCCCTTACTAAGTCTCCATTACCTCTCACATTGGAAGACATTATGGATGAACTAAAGTTAATAAAGCCTTTTGTCATGAGACAATATTGCGTTACAACAAATTCAAGAGAAATGGTCAAGTCTGGATTCTAGACTTTCTGAGGTAGAACAGAGGATCAGTGATGTACAGGATACCACTGTTAAAGTTGATAATTTGACTAAAGAAGTCATATTACTTAAAAAACAGACAGAAGATTTGGAAAATCGTAATCAGCGAAATAACCTTTGCATTTATGGAATGAATGAATAATTTTGTTGTACAGTTAATAAAAACCATTACAATGGTGTACCATATGTTGCCTGCGTAAAATTAAATTTCATTTTCATATAAAATGCATAAATATTACACTTCTCAAATAAAAACATCTTAAAAGGGAAAATTAGTCTGTAACCTTGGTCTTTTTTGGTCCCCCTCCTGTCTCATTGTTCTATTCATTTTCCTAAAAATTTCTTCTCAGCCTTCTTTAAAGTTTTCCCCATATGTGAGTTCAGGATTGGGTCACCTGGTTTTAGGCATGCTATTACTGTTTGCCAGCATGTCCTTATACCACATTGATTAAAAAGCTATTTTAGCAGGCATTTTCTCTCTTGCTCTAAGGCAGGGCACAGACATAAAAGGTGAATCATATTCCTCTTCCCCTTATTCATAACCTACAAATTTCATTAGGGCTCTCCTTCCCCCCTAAATAGTCTTTATTATCACCAGGTAACTTTCCTAGTCGAATATACAGAAATTCCATTCTTACAACAGGGGACCAGCCTTCTTCGAAATAGAGCTGCTGTCGTAGGTGTTTGGAATCATTTAGTACCCCCCATGCATGCAATAATATTTCTTTGTCATTCAATAGAGATAGCATCTTGGTTTTGTTCTTTACTACTCTTTTGAAACATGCTACAGATAGGTTACTTTCCTAGCTTTCGTGCAGCCCTAAATCATTTATTGCCTTGTCCAGATAGAGCGCAGCCGGATGCTCACTATTTTTTCGGAGTTCTTGCCACAAAACCTGACATAGGTCATTTCTCTTATTTGTTTTTATTCCATACCAAGTTTCATGTAGGCCGCTTTTCTAGCTATTGTCTGGTTTATTAGCCTGAACTCTAAGCGTATCTGTGCTGGTGATGCATTTGGGGGTAGGCGAAATAGCTGTCTATATGTTCCTATTATACTTGTATTTAGACATAGTGCATCGCGCCCCTGTAGTACAACACTGCCATACGTTACGCTATGTGCCAGTTTGGCTGATATCACCCTTAATAATGGTAAGATGCTAGGGCCATTCAAGGGTCATGTTAGGGTTGATAGCGCTATGCGCAGTGTTAGACCTTTCCTTTTTAACTCCTCTCAATGTTGGGTAAAGCAGCCCCGTTCATCAAACCGTACTCCCAGGTAGCAATAGGAATGAACTAGTTCCACCTGTTCTCCGTTCATGAACCATCTACATTTTTTATTTATCCTTCAGCTACATTCCATTACCTTGGTCTTTTCTAAGTTTACTGTCAGACCATTTTGCTTTGAGTAGTTTGTTAGCCCTCCCAGTAGTCTTTGAAGCCCGACCTGCGTTTGGCTTATCAGAACAACATCATCTGCATTTGGCAGATTAGAGATAGTTATCTGGCCTAGTCTTGGTGCATGTGAGTTTACTACTTTTAGTTCTTGTGATAAGTCTGCTAAGAACAGATTGAAAAGATAGGGTGCCAGGACACAGCCTTGCTTTAGTCCTTGAAAGATATCCGTATCCTCACCCAAGTATCAGTGTACAGGAGCTGTGTAGCTTTGAGAAGACTGGATGGGATGCCCAGTGCTGTGAGCTTCCTCCATAGTAAATTTCGATTTACAGAGTTGAAGGCTGATTTAAAGTCGACAAAGCAAAGGTACAATGGTGACTTCCTTAGAGATTGTTTATTCATTAACAAGGATAATGCTGGTATATTAGTTTCCGTCCCTACTCCTTGTGTGAATCCGGTTTGATTGAGTGGTACAATCTTTCTATCCATTGCCCATTCTCGTAATTCACTTAGTAGTAGGCTAGCAAAATACTTTGCTTCTATATCTTGTAACGTATTTAATCGATAGTTTTCTGGTGTGTCTCTGTTACCTTTCTTATAAACAGGGTTTATTATAGAGCCCCGCCAAGAATCTGGTACTATCTGCTGTTGTAGCACACAGCTATAAACTGTGGCTAGCACTGGAGTCCATGAATCTGTGTTTGACAAATACAAAGCTTGAGGCAGCCCATTTGGTCCTGGAGCACCATCCTTCCTGGAATTTAATACTATTCCCTTATTTGATTCTCCGGGAAGCTGTCTATAATGCTATCTTTGGTTTCTATGCCCCCCTTCCTGATGTTTTCACTTATAGGCATTTCCTCTCTAGGCCCTATTGCTGTTGGTTTCAATATTGCATTTAGAAATTGGACCCATGTCTGTTCTGCTATATTGGAATTAACTACTGGTCTTTGAGATCGATCTATTCCATTTACAGCTTTCCAGAACTGCCTTGCATTTTTTTGTTTAGCAAAAATAGCATTTTTGCCCAGAGCTCATCGTTTCTTTCCCTTTTTTCTTCCCAGACCAGTCTTTGCAAACTCTTATTTACTTTACAAAAGGGATGCTGTAAATCTCTATTTTGTGGTCTTTCCTAATTTTCCTTTGCAGTTTGTTCCTTTCTTTTCGTAACTTCTGAACAGACATGGATAGTTTTATTCTTCCCCGGGTCTCCTCCACTAGTCTTCCTCGCGGGCCATTATGGGGCTTCTTTGCAACTCCCTTCTCTATTATTCTGTTAAGGAAAATCCCCCACTGTTTAACTTTATTGCCATGTCCACTTGCTACGGTTTCTTTTACAAACATTTTGGCTATCTCTTTTACTTGGGCATTCATTCCACTAGACCATATTAGCCTTCGATAGTTTATTGTAGTGTCTTCCCTCGCCCACATGGGTATCTGTTTGTGATACTGTATTTTTGTTGAAAGCACCATTCTTTGTAGTCCATGATCGCTATTTGATGTATTTTTTATACTAAAGGATTTTATCCTTCCCCAGAGATTTAGTGTTACTATTGTGTAGTCTATTATGGAGCAAGCAGTGGGTGAGAAATAGGTCCACTCCGGTGCGGTGTCTGATTGAAATCTCCCTTTTAGGGTTCTCATACCTAGGGACTCCTAATCCTTTATTAAGGATTTCACCCTTTTGTCGCATGTTCTTCTCAAGTGGCCCCTGGTCCTTTTGGGGGGAATTGACACTACATAATCTTGCTGGCTTACTTGTTCTTCACGCTCCGAGATGTGCATTAAATCCATATTAAAGTCTCCCGCTATTATTATGTCTGGTAAATTTGGTTCCTGTAACATGCCCATTATGACCTCACGTAATGCATGAGCTAAGGTATACTTTATATTTTCATTTGGGGGAAAATACACATTCATGATATATAAAGGAGTGTTCGTATCTTCTATCCAGTTATTTAGTTTTAGTACCAGTATATTATTATTTGCTGTGGGTACCTGGGTTGTGTCTATTCTGAGCGCTATTTCTATAAAAATTGCTAACCCTCCTTTTAGTCTGCCCTGTTTTTTAGTTTTTGTTGCTGGTCTATAATGTCCTGCATACCCTACTATATCGAAAGCTTCAGTCGCCCACGCTTCCTGAAGGCATATTATCATCAAGGCTAAATATTTCTTCTGGGACATGGTTTGGGCTCCGTTAATGTTCCATGAGCTAATGTCTAAAGCGTCATGCCATCTATTTGCTTTATTATACCCATTAGGTCATGTCCTGCACTTTCCGTAAGAGTCTCGGTTCTCTAACCTGCGTTTCCTATTATTGGTCTTTCCTTCTCCTCTATGCTGTATGATTCTTGTCTCTCCTCCGGCTTTTCCATCCTTCCTCTTGCATCTCTAAGAACTGAATATAATTGACCTCCCTGTTCTTGGTTTTTACTATCACAAACGGTTCTGGATACATGACTTTTGGGGGTAATGATAATTGTATTCCCAGGCTGCAAAAATAGCTTTTTCTCTCATAACTGATTGAGCCAGTACGTTATTTTGAAAAGAAGCCATAGTGGCTTCCTGGACACTCCCCTCTGTAAGGTTCAGAAACTCAATGGACACTATATCATACAATGTTATATTTGTCAGTGATGGGATTGCATGCAGTAAATTTAGTATATTACCCCTGTTCAAAATGTCATGTGCACTTCTAGACTTATATGTGGGTGTAAAAATTAGTTTATCTAAAACATTCAGGCTTTTTATGTCAGTGTTCCGGTCTTCCCTTTCCCTTAAACTTCTCCCTGGACCGTCTTTCCCGACTCCTATTTCCAGTTTCCCGATTCCTTCCTCTTCATAATCCGGTAGTTGGCACATCATGTCTTTTCCAATTACACTTTGTACTTTTGATGCATAATCATTTGTGCCAGAGAGTTGCATATTCCTGTCCTAATTATTTCCCTCGCTGTTTGTCTGCTGATGTTGGTGGTCGATTCCTTTGTTCCCTGTGATTCCCATACTCTTAGGAACTTCGATTTGCTGGTGACTTTGAGGGCTCACTTCAGAGATTATGTTATCCCCATCGCCTGAGGGAATTGTAATGAGAGACTGCTCTGTTTCCGTTGTATTCTTTGCAAGACTAGTTCCCCTAGTTGCTTTTACATCTACTATCTTTCCAGTAATATCCTCATTTTTCTTCTCATGCCTTTGAAAGATTGGAAAGGATTTTATTTGTTCTCTCTCCTGTTTCTGATGTCGTCTCACAAGTGTTTTCTGTTTTTTGCCCCTCAATTAGGAGATCTAATTTTGCTGAACTTATTTGTTGCTTTTTTCTTGCTTTATGCAATTTCTTTCTCTGTTTTTTTTGTTGTTTCCCATGCCGGTGCATCGTTTTTTTCTTGCATCTCGAGTACTGTGGGTTTTCCCTGATTTCCTACTTCGTCATTATATTTATTGATCTCATTGATTCCTATATTGTTCTGCTTAGTTCCTGTATTGAGATTCCCACGGGAGTCATCTTTATCGACTCTTATTGCTTCATTGTCTTCCATTTTTATTTCATAATCTTTCCTCCTTGAATTATAACACGTATTCCATCCATTCTCTGTTTTTCCATGCCCTGCAAGATTATTCTTTTTTATATTGTCTATAATAGTACTTAATACTTCAGGGATTTGTTTCAATTTATCCACTATTGGGGCACATGCACATTCTATATTTGTTGTTTCCGCCAGGGTTTGTGCTCGATTTATCAGATTATTTAGATCCACCAATTTCTGGTCAATACCTGATATCAAAATTGCTATTATATTTAATAGATCTATCTGGACATCCATTTTATTTGATTGATATGTCAGTGCCTCAAGAGTCAATTGTGATGTTTTAAGGACCACTTCCCAAGCGTCTATTGTCTTATTTTGTTGGTCTATTAATTTTTCTTGGCTATCATGTTTGGCCTGCATTCCTTGTTGAATCTTTGCCTGTGTGTTATTGTGGTGAGGGTCATGTTTTCCCATTTCTTTGTTGTCACTCTCCATTTTCCTTTCACTCATTTCAGTTTTATCCTTTCCCTCCGGATTTATTATTTGTCCTTTTGCTTCCCGTCTTGTTCCCCACCACTTCCACTATCACTTCTACAGGCGCAGGCTGTCCATTTCTCAACAGGGCAATTTTACTCTCCCTTTTGTTGCTTTGCTGGAATGGTGACTCTGGCAGAATTGATAAAAGTTTTGTGTCGCTTACCAACCCCCACCCTAGCATTGCACTATCTTCAGTTTTCTCCCTATTTCGATGTTCTTGCTTGTTTGGAGAAGTTTTTTGCTCACTTACATTGCCCTTTTGAGCCTTTGCCTGCACTGGGCTGGATTTTATTGGAGTGATTGGAGCAGTAAGTAGGTTTGTGTCCTTTGGGGTAGAGAAGATTATTCCTACTGGGTCCTTTAGGAAGTTAAATTTTTCTGGGATTTTCTGTACCTTATCAAACATTCTTGCAACAGGTGAGATTAGAGCTGTATTTTCCCTTGCTGCGTTTGCCTTTACTTTTTTTGACGTTTGCCCCGTCTGCATCCCTCTCCTCTTGTTTACTCGTGTAGTAACTTGTCTTTCACGTCCTGATCTCATTTTGCGGGCTGAGCTACTCCTACTTAATGACTCTAAACAACGATGATCCACTCTTCCGTGTGGTCCTGACCCTGGGCAGATCACTCTACTATCACACTATCACACTTCAGATCACCACATTAAGCACCTGCAAGCTGCACACAGACGTTTTCTGGACCGCTTCCTCAGTGCTCTGTTCTGCTACCAGTCCCACTTTGTTGGCTAGACAGCTGTTTTGTTTGGTTTATGTGGTTAGTTGTGCACTGAATCTGTCGAGGATATGATGTTGTGATGCAGGGACGCAGTAGGGGTGGCTGGGGCAAGGCGAGGGGGAGTTTGGTCGGTCAGTTCGTATCTTATCCCCTAGTCGAAACCCCCCGCCTGCCTCTCTTCTCCTTCCCTCTACCCCCTTCCTCCTCACCTCCTTGTGCTGGTCAGTGCTGCAGTCATCCTCCTTGCTCCTTTCAGAGTAGCAGCAGTGTGATAGCGGTCGCAATAGCAGAAGCAGTTTCAGTAAGGCCACTGATGTTACACAGCTTGCTTGTCACTCTCCTTACGACCTTGGCTAATTTCTGCTTGCCAGTTTGCCTTGGTCTGCCTATTTCCTTTATTTCTGTGCTTCAGTGTACTATGTTGCACCCCCTGATGCTCCTTTCCCTGCCCTCCTGTCCTCCAGTCTGTTGACAGTGGGGCTGTGGCCTCTGGGCTATGTGCTATGGGGGGGGTCACAGGCCAAACTATGGGTTCCAACCCCCTAGATGCCCATTATCCTGCCCTCCTGCCCTCCTGTCCTCCAAGACCCGTGTAGCAGTGGGATGGTAGGGGGGTATGAGCTATAGACTGTGGGCTGTAGGAGCTCTGGGGGCTATGCAGCGTTATTGGCGCGTGCTCCCAAGCTCCTTAGGGAGCATGCGTCTGTGGGTGATTCAGGTGGTTCGGTGGTTCAGTGTTCTGTGGGCATGCTTGGCCCAGGACAACTTACTGTGTCTCCGCGATGCTGGTCCAAACACTGACTTACTGTGACTCGGGCGTGCCGTGGGCGTGTCTCCAGGCATTCCTCCAGGTATGCCTCTGATTCGCCGGAGCTCCGAGGCTCCGCTGTACAACACTGATGCCGACCCCGATATACGGTCATGCCTCCTTGCCTCCGAAGCTCCGCAGCGGCTCAGCAGTGACTGCGCTGCGTCAGTCCGTCTGTCTGTTTTCGTTTCCGTTGCCGAGTAAAGGCCGAGTGAAATGTAGTAAAATCAAAAGGTCTTGGCTAACACAGACCTCCAAAGTAGCACTCAAACGTGTGCGGTCCTAGAGAGAGCACTGCTCCATGAACAGACCATGCTAAGTCTGTTAGCTATTCAGGAAGAGACAGAAAAACTCTTGCATTTATGGAATTCCAGAAGGCTCAGAAGGCCAAGATTTGATAACATTTTTGCAAACTCATATTCCAAAGATTGTCAGTTTACAGAATACTACGGTACTCAACGTCCAGCGAGCTCACTGTATTAGTCCTTCTTCTACATCTAAACCAATAACCATCTACAAAACTCAAATTTAATGGCAGTTTTAACTGCCACCAAACAATGTAAACAAATGTTATGGTCAGGCCAAAAGATTTTCTTTAGTCAGGATGTGTCCACGGCGACAGATAAAGGAAGAGAAGAATTTCTGGATCTTTGACCATCTCTCAGATCTATGAATGCTAGATTTGGTCTTATTCACCCTTGTTTCTTTAAGGTTACCTTCAAGGACAGGACAACTACTTTTGAAAATCCCTCAGATTTGAAGCAATTTATATATACCCATAAAGGGGAGGCAATGGAACTCAGCAAGACTTGATTAGTTAATGTGGGATTCTTAACTTTTCTATTTTTCATTCACAGGTATTGAAATTGCTGAAATGTCAAGTTGAGAAAACCCCCTTTCCAAATGTGTCCATAATCTTGTTTATCTCGACATCACTGTGTTCTTTCCCTTGTTGGTAAGTCACGTCGTCAGTTGTTCATATTGTAATGTACTTATTTCTGTTTTAATTTCTCTCCTCCGTCTTGCCATCTAATTATTTTAATTCCTCGGGGGTACTGTTGCTGATTGGCCTCTAATTTTCTTGCTCCTCACTTTCTCCCATGCAAAATATATTTCTTCTTTTTAAGACAATTATGACTAAAGCTCTTTGGCTTTTCGTCATCTTTTTTTTCTTCTATCATTGGGGTGCTTTTACTACCTCTTTACTTTTGTTTCTCTCTTGTGCTTTCTTCTTCTTCTTCTGTCTCTCTTTCTTCTTTCATTTTGTTTTTTACCTCATAATGCAATGTTGGCATCAGCAAGCAACCACATATAGATACGTGTTCATAATTTTCCTTTCCACCTCATTCTATGATTCACATGTTGTGTGTACTTTGGGTTTAGTTATGGTTATGTCATCTAATTGTTTCTCAATACTCCATAAATAACCAGTCTTCGTATTATTTCATGGAATGTCAAGGGTTTACGTAATCCCGTTAAGAAACAAAGAGTGCTCCAACATCTCTCTAAACTAAATTGTTAGGTTGCTCTTGTACAAGAAACACATCTTAAGGAACAGGACTTTAAAAGTCTGAATAGAAATTGGGTAGGTCACGTTTTCGGTTCCTCTGCAGTTCACAACAAGAATGGGGTAATAATTTTATTTCATGAATCCTTACAAATACAGGTTATAGAAGAGATTAGAGCTGTTACAGGCAGATGGATTTAATTGACTGCTAAAATTAATGGAGTGCTATTTTCCATCTGCAATGTTTTTTATCCAACTGGAGTAGACCCTCAAATCTGGGTTAATTGTTCTTCTTTGTTATTATCTTGCAATTCAAAAAATCTTGTGGTGGGAGGTGATTGCAGCCAACTTTTGGATCCTTTTGTGGATCGTCATTCTCAAACTCGTTATATCGCTAATAAAATGCAAAAATCATTTCATCAAGCAATTTCCTCCAGAGGACTACACGATATATGGAGAACTGCTCATCCAGATCTATTAGAATTTACGTTTTATTCTTCAGTACATCACTTATGTTCTAGAATAGATTATATATTTGCTACGCAAAATATTCTGCAATCAATTTCACATGCTGAGATTGGGTCTGTTCTTATATCAGATCATACCCCGGTTATTATAGATTTGAACTTGCCAGGTAATTCTCCCTTTTCCAATTGCTGGGGGTTTAATAACGCTTTCTTGTAAGACCGGTTATTTATTGAACAATTTACCTTCTGACACTCAGATGAATTTTATATGGGATGCCTTTAAAGTTACCACTAGAGGCTTTATTACAGATTATGTTGCCACTAAAAAGAAAGCAAATCTTAAAGCTTCCTCTCAATTGCTTGCACAAATTAAACAGCATTAATATTTCTCCTCTAACAAACCAGATACTTTATCCCGGTTGATTGATGCTAAATTACAATACAATAAGCAATCTTTGGAAAGTGCATGTGGTACTCTATTAAAAATTAATTCTAAATGTTATGGGGTAAAAAATAAAGCGGGTAAATTATTAGCAAATTATTTAAAGATTAAAAAACAAAAATCTAAAATTATCATTATCACGGACAAATTTGGAAACAGACACACCAGTGACTCATAAAGTCCTGGATTGCTTTACTGATTACTATACCACATTATATACTCCTGAAAGTACCCCTAATAACTATAACTGATGTTGATTCTTTTTTCTAATCTATTCCTCTGACACATAAAGTAGATTTGTCTCAGTTGGACTCTGAACTATCTGAGCCAGTAATTAAAAATTCCATTACCTAAATTTCAAAATATAAGGCCTCTGATGGCTTTTTTATTGAATTTATTCAAAATTTGCATCTATTCTAGCTCCAAAGTTATTATCACTTATACAATTTTTCATATCACAAGATCAAGCAAAGGGTACCTTTTCTGTAGCTATGTTGTGCTTGATTCCTAAAAAGGATAAAGATTTACCCAAATGTGGCAATTATACACCTATATCCCTTATAAATGCTGATTGTAAAATCTTTGCAAAAGTCCTTGCCTTACGGATTAATCATTTTATCCCAGATTTAATAGACATCAGTCAGGTTTTGTTAAGGGACGATACATATCGGATAATTTTAGAACTTTTCTCAATATTATCCATCTAGCTTCTAAGTCTAGAGACCCTATAGCTGCTCTAACTTTAGAAGCTGAAAAAGCCTTTGATTGTGTTTGTTGGGATTTCATGTTTGGAGCATTAAAATTGCATGGTTTCAGTCCTCGTATTATTAAACTTATTAGTATTTTATACTCCTCACCCTCTACATCTACTTTAGTCAATGGTAAACAATCCCATTACTTCCGCCTACATAGATGTACTAGACAAGGTTGTCCTCTATCACCTCTTTTATTTATATTAGCCTTTGAGCCTCTTTTAGAGAAAATACATAGATCGTCTATTTTTTATGGCTTTAAGCATAAAGACTTGGAGATTAAATTCACAGCATATGCTGATGATATTTTGATTTTTAACTCTAATCCTCAAAAAAATATTCTGGAATTCTTTCATTTACTCCAAGAATACTCAAGTGTCTCAGGGTATAAGCTTAATATTAACAAATCAGAGGTTTTGACATTGAATGCTTATTGTTTACCCAACATGTTTATAGATACTGGTTTTACTTGGAACTCTAAGCATATCAAATGCCTGGGCATATTCTACTCCAATTCTATTAAAGACACTATCCAAATTAATCTCAAAGACGTTGAGTCAATGTTTTCGAAATTGCTCGACAGATGTTACCCTCTTTATTTAACTTGGTGGGGAAGACTGGCCACAATCAAAATTATGTTGTTGCCCATTTTTAATTTTTATCTGTCTATGCTCCCAGTTAAACTTCCCTCTGTTTTTTTAAACTATAAATACATTATTTATGAATTTTTTATGGAACAAGCGTAAATCTTGTATATCTTTAATCAAATTACAAGAACCTAGAGATAATGGAGGCGTCAATTGTCCGTGCCTTAAAAGATATCACTGCTTTTGTTTTGAAACAAATATGGCTGTCTCTCTCTTCCACCTTTCAGGACAAAACTACTATATGGAGTAAATTGGAACACTCGCAAATTACACCATTCACTTTTAGAGATGAAATTTGGCTTTCAAAACCCACTAAATCCCTTCTCTCTCCAATAATCACTCATTCTATCTCTATTGCCAAGCCATTACTTACAGCCTCTCATTCTTCATATGAGAACCTCAAGCAAACTCCTATATGGTATAATAATGATATCAAATTTCATAAAAGAACTCTAGCCTGGAAAGAATAGATGCATAAAGGCATTGTAACTCTAGATCACTTAATTTAAGACAATGCTTTACTTGAATTTCAAGATATTCAACAGAAATTTCATATTTCCTCTTATTACGCTGTGCAGTACCAAAATCTCTACACTATCCTCTATAAATTGTTATCTTATTCTTTAGATATACCCCTTCTACAAAGCCTATTTCCCAGCCTCATAATTTTTCCTCACAAGTCCAAGCGTCCTTTATATACAGAACCCTTGTAAATACCAGTCTTGTGAGACCAAAGTCTAAAAATAGAATTAGCATGGGAACAAGATTTCAATCACAAATTTCCTATATCTACATGGAAAAAATATGGTCAAAACTCCATACACCATCCCATTCAGCATCTACAAGCCAAACATATTTTTTTTATAATAGGCTGTACTATACTCCTATAGATCTTTATAAATTTAAACTTACAACAGACAGCAAGTGTTGGTCGTGTTCTAAAGAAAATAGTCATTATATGCACATGTTTTTTGATTGCCCTTCAGTTAAAACCTTTTGGGAACAAATTTGGGATAAAATCAATCAGATTTTGTCCACCAATGTACCTTTCAGTATATTACATATTTTGTTGGGTAGTATCTCATCTATTTGCCATTCCCAAACTCTGCATGGTAAGCTGGTTGATTTACTTATTGCTAGTGCACTGCAAATTATAACTTCTAATTGGAAAGATGCCACAAAATATCTGTTGTAGCTTGGTGGAATTTGATTTGCTGTAATCACAGAATGGATCGAGCAAATGCTAATACTACTCAACTGCTAATTAAAAGAGACAAGCTATGGCTTCCTCTCACCTCTTTTCTTTCACAGCATAAGACCTTTCATACTACTGTTAATACTGTTTTTGAACCTCCTTGAATGTTCTGTTTTAGAATTCATGGTTGCTCTATTGTGAGCATGTGATTTTCATTTCACACTGTTTTAACTTTTCCTTTCTTTACTTTTCTTGTCCCTCTTCTCTTTCTTTCCTTACTAAAACATATTTTACACAAATTAAGCACTGTCACAATACAAACAATGCAAGAAAATTGTCCAGAGGGGATATAGCTGTTATTGTTTAGGTAAATATAGGAGAACCTTCTTGCTGCCTACTTTGTCCCCTCAAATGAGTTAAAAGAAGGGTGCAGAGTCAAACAATTTTTTTCTGAATACAACAGTATAGATGAATTTCTGATAACAAGGCACTGGCAGTTGATGTGCTTTACAAATAGCTCATAACATAGCATAACATAACATAACATAAAGTAACGTAACGTAATATAAAATAACACACCTGTGAGTCCCGGTGTTTCTATACAACAAGACCAACTTGTATCACAAAGTATGAATTTTGTAAGAATGTAAAATTTACAATGAATACGTGTATTTATACACCAATGTTGTCACTGATAAGTTTTTTACTTTACAATAGTACATTCTGATCAACAGCATTTTCAAAATATTGATATTTTATTGTCATTGTTAATAGTCTTTTTTTTTTATATTTCATACATTGAAGGGCACAAAAAAGACACATTGAGCCTCATTACGAGTTTGGCGGCCTAAGGACTGCCATGTTGGTGGTGGCGGTCGTACCGCCAACAGGCTGGCGGAGAAGACCGCCAAATTATGACATTGGCGTCATTCAGTACAGAACACAGCCAAAGCACCGCTGGCACCGCCACTGCGTTCTGGCCGCCACAGACAATGGTAGCCACCTGCAGGCCGGTGAAGACCATTTTTCTGCCGGACAGATTATGAGTTTACACACCGTCACGGTTTCCGCCGCGGTCCCACCACACGGAAACCCAGGCGAAAACCAACTGCATAAGAGAAGGCCATACTCCTCAGAAGCTGCCATGGAACCTGAACCTCACGTCTTCCCGCTGCTCCTGCTCGCACAATGACGCCGGAATCTGCGACGACAACAGCAACCATAAGTACACACATTTACCTGGTACTGTTGTAGATTGTCATTTTTGTACACTCACACAACATACATTCGGGAAGGGGGTGCGAGAGTGACACTCACATGTTATATCACACGAACATGCACACTCACATACAGCCACACACACTTGCATATACACAACAAGCACGCTACAGCCAACTCCCACACACACACACACATACACACACATGTCACAAACATGCACAGGTACCCACGGAAATATTGCACAGGCCCACACTCACACAGTAGCCCACAACACCACAACATGTCACAACCACAACACAACCGCACCATCTCCAATCTCATGGCGGGGACCCACAGGGGACACTACCCAGGAACACACCACACATACATCACAACGTTACACCAAGAGGCAAAAATTACACACAAATACACAACCGTACTACTTACCGAACAACTTGCACAGAACATTGTATCTAACATACATGCACAAAACATGCACACACAGTCAAAGCACACAAAGCCACACAACACACCAGCAAACACATCTCAACACAAACAACACTCAATTCCAACACCACAATAAATCTTGAACACACAATTGTCTAGCACACAACATACACCCTACAACTTTCAGACAAAAGCACTGCACACAACCTCAAATACTGGCTAAACAACACAGGTAGCCCAAGCAGCACACATACACACACACACATACACATACAGACACACAACTAATGTCAGCCAGGAACACCTCCATACTATGGAAAGAAATGCATGATAAAGATTTAAGCAGGAAACCAACAACAGGTTGGCTCAAATTATTATTTAACACTATAATTTGGAAAAAGAAAGGCCATAGGATAGTCCATAAATAGGAGTGCCATTGCACACAGTGCACATATGTGTGTCCGGAACTTGACTCCTAACTGCCATGTAACCGCCACAGGTAGGGACATCTATGGGGCAGGTAGGCACCTTAGGGATTATCTGGGGTGGGGGGCTAAGGGGAGCAGGGGAGTTTGGGTTTAGGTTTTGGAGGGGGGCCTTTGGGTTCTGAATTGGGAGGGGTGGTCTTGACTTTATCTTAGGTTTAGGGGAGGGCTAGGTTTCTTAGGAGGGGTAGACTTCTTGGTAGGGGGAGGGGCATGGGTACTTGAAGAGGGGCAGGAAAGGTCTTGGAGGTGGAAGGGCTGGACTTGGGGAGGGACACTGAATATTTAGGGTATCACACGGTGAGAAAGGAGTGGGAAAAAGGGCAAACTCAGAAAGGAAAGCTTTTTTACACAGAAGAGACGTTCATGGCAAAAGGGTTTGGGTGTGGAGGGAGAGGGAGTTGTTGTCTGAGGTGTTGGTGTGGATGTCTTGGGTGCATGTTTATGCAAGGTATGTTTGTGGGTGGTGGGTGTCTGTTAGGTGGGTGAGTGTCTGAGTTTATGTGTCTTCGGATGATAGGGATGGAGGTGCTGAATAATGTTGTGGTGGGTGGGTGACTGTCTGTTCGGGTGGTAACTGCAGGTATGGTGGATGTGCTGCATTTAGGTATATCAATGTTTGTGGTGTCTGCGGGAGTGGTGACTGGGGTGGATGTCTGAGGGTCTGCTGTGGTGCTGTCTGTGGGTAGGATTGGTGTGGTGGCTGGATCAGTGAATGCTGATGTAGTGTCTGCAGGTGTGTCAGGTGTGCTGTCAGTGATGCTTAGGGTGGTGGGGGTGTCAGGGCAGGTTGTGACTGTTGGTGTGTGTGTGTCTCAATGTTGCTAATGTGCATGCCGGTGGTGTGTCTTGTGGTGCTTGTGTTTGTCTAAGCTACTCTTTGATGGTGAGGTGGATGCATGCTTGTTTCTCTGTGTGCTTTGGCTGGGTCAGGGAAGAGGGGTTTGGCATTGGGAAGAGGAAGCTGGAGGGGGGACGGGAGACAAAGGGTGACTGGCTGTCATCAGTGTGGAGGCCAGAGCCTGAAAGGATCTCTCTAGGCTAGCCAGTGCACCATGAATGCCCTCCAAGAATGCATTACTCTATTGGACTTGAGTTGCCAGTCCCTGGATGGCATTCATGATGATCGACTGACCCACAGAGATGGATCTCAGGAGGACAATAGCCTTCTCACTGAGAGCAGCAGGGCTGCCAGGGGCAGAGGTGCCTGCAGCAAGGGAGACACCCACCCTCTTGAGTGAGTGGGCTCGGCCAACTGGGTGGGAAGCTATAGGGAGGGCGGTGGTAGTAAGGCAGGTGACAAACTTAGATGGTGCTGGGGTGGTCCCAGATGGGTTTGCCACCACCAGGGAGTGTCCACTGGAGGAGGATTCCAAAGATAGAGATGTGGATCCTGTCGCCCCGTGGCACTCCCCTCGCCCTCAGGGCCACTGGGTCCCTCGGTGTCGGTGGTATCAGCACACCGGGTCCCATGGCCAGCACCTTACCCACTCGACTGTGCCCCGTCTCCTTTGCCTGCCAATGCTGAGGAACAGAGACAGAGGTAGGGTCATCACATTCTTTACAGACACATACATTACACCATACACAACAGTAACATCACATCTATGTGTAAAACCCCCAGGTAGGAAGCATTTTGAGCCAACATCATGTCACAACAACATACTTCCCACAACCCTATATGACAGCAATGTCACACACAATATGAGCCTACTATCTTATTTCTACATCATCATCCTATCAGTACAGCTACAACACACACTGTTCCTGCACAAGATGATTTGTCAACATAAAAAAGCATGCCTCTATACAGAACATCACTGTGAAATAACAAACCATCAATGGAAATCAGTGTTCACTTTGATATCAAATTCATACCTACTCCAAATCTACACTTGCCCAGTCCATTGCCAGATGCCATGTTCAATGAAAGTCACCTCATCACATTCCAATTACAACACAACATGTTGCTTAGCTATGACATCTCTAAAATGTAAATGTGTCTAAACTACTCACAATGGCAAATTACTCTGCTACATCTATACCATTTAGCAGATCCGAATTTGAAGTATGATAGACTCCCAAGCCATTTCTCCAACACATGTATCAACTGTGTTTTTGAAAAGGATTGCACAGACATTCAGGACCAACTCATCTTAGTCATTCTCACACAGAAAACAAACTCATGTACAGCAATAGGGGTCTACTTAGCACACAGGATACACCCACAGACAACCACAGGGAGCATGCCAACACCTTCAATATTATGGACACCTGTTGTGTGCATGTAGACCACATACAGTTCCACTAATCATGCTGAGTAAAGATTGCCCTCAAATTCTCATCCACCACAGGGTAGGCCACCACCAAATTGCAGGCCATTAGGGGGGTCATGGTCCAAAGGGCAGCCCTCCCTCGTTGGGAGGACATCCCCAAATGGGCTCCGCGGTCTTCCCAGCCCAACGTCTCAGGTCCTCCCACCGTTTCCTACAGTGGGTGCTCCCCGAGAGTCCGCACTTGCTTGGCGACAGCAACCCAGATTCTTTTTTTTTTATGGCCATTGACCTGCATGGATGACATAGACAAAAGGAAAAAGTCATGTCCACATGCACCACACCAACACAAGTGCTCAAAACACTTGATTCACAACAAGTAGGCAAACATTCACATCCTCAATGTCCAAACACCTTCACAATTTTGCATCTGCAGGCAGCCCATGTGTGAAGTGGAGTGTCCCATACAATATGCATGATCACTACCTGGAATTGACTGCATACATATGACCAGCACACATGATTGTCCATAACATGGAGTGTCTACAAAAACATTTCTCACTACATCATTGTTTGTCCATGCTGCAATCTATGCTGTGTATGAATGAAGTTATATTACACACCATCTACCATGTGACACTACTGTAGGTCTGCCTATGTACATGTACACATTTCCATACACCCATACATGAGTAGTGAAACCTTCACTAATTCACATTTCATGTACACCATCATACACTCCAACTTTCACACAGTGGTATACCACTGGACTCACCTGTTCCTCTGGTGCACCATATAGCTGGTCATACAGGGGTAGGACCTCCTCAACAAGCTTTTTGAGCTCTTCTGGGGTGAAGGCTGGGGCCCTATCACATGCAGGACGTGGCATGATAGCTCCAGAGGCATTACAGAGCAGCTCAAGTAGTTGAGGTCTTGCTGGCAGTAGTGTCAGGCGTCATGTGATCCCGTACTGACTGTGCCACTGGATTCAAGCTAGCCTGGCTGATAAAGGGTGATACCTTGAAAACGGTCCCAGAATGCTTGTTTCCAGTACAGGGAGGATCTGGCTTGGCAGGTCGGGCTGAACTGTTCCCATGGGGAGCAGGGTCAAGACTGATTTGTGTATGGCTGGGTTCAAACTGGGGTGGCATGGTGAACAAAAGAACAATGGATTAAACCCAGATCTGTGACTGGGGGTGAGTGTTTGAAAAGTTTCAGCACTCCATCCAGCATCTTTTTGTGTTGCTAAATTTGCCCTAAGTGGGAAGGGTATGCCCAGATGTGGGTCCTGTGCTTTCTGTGCCACTGGATTCAAGCTACCTGGCTGATGAAGGGTGATACCATGAAACTGGCCCCAGGATGCTTGTTTCCCTTCCAGGGAGGACCTGACCTGGCAATTCGGGCTGGACTGTTCCCATAGGAAACAGGGTCAACACTGATTTGCCTATGACTGGGTCCAAACTTGGGTGGTATGGTGTGCAAAAGAACAGTGGATTAAACCCAGATCTGTGACTGTGGGTGACTGTTTGAAAAGTTTCAGCACTCTGTCCAGCATCTTTTTGTGTTGCTAAAGTTGCCCTAAGTGGGAAGGGTACGCCCAGAGGTGGGTCCCATGCTCACTGTGCCACTGGATTCAACCTAGGCTGGCTGATTAAGGGTGATACCCTGAAACCGGTTCCAGGATGCTTGTTTCCAGTCCAGGGAGGACCTGGCCAGGCAGTTCGGGCCGAACCGATCCCATGGGGAACAGGGTCAAGACTGATTGCATATGACTGGATCCAAACTGGGGTGGCATGGTGGGCAAAAGAACAATGGATTAAACCGAGATCTATGACTGGGGGAGAGTGTTTGAAAAGTTTCAGCACTCTGTCAATCATTTTTTGTTGTTGCTAATGTCAAATAATTGTTGCCTGCTGCATGCTCCACAACCTTGCTCCGAGACTTCAGATACTATTCATACCAGATGAAGGGAAGGCAACAGAACCTGTGGGTGGAAATGCAGATTTGCCAAGTGATGATGAGTCATTGGAAGATGAAGCTGGAGTCTCCAGGGCAGATCTCATCAATCAGTACTTCAACTGACTTAAGGTATGTGATGTCTTATTGATGCTGAGATTACATTTTGTAACCTATAATTGATGGCTGGCATGTCAGCTCCTATTTACCATCATCCATGAGGTCTTAGGTAGCTTCAATGCCAATGAGTCAGTTGTGCATGCAGTATGTAATTTGGTATTGTGTACAGAACAGAATGGTACACAGTGTCCTGAATTGTTATTGCTCATGCAAAGTCACACTTGTGAAAATGACTTGTCAGAATATGTTTACAGCTATGTCCTATCCCTCATCTCTGTCAATCACAGATTTGCTGAGTTTTTGTTTGGATCTTCATCACTGGCAAGTCACAGACAGTGTCAGAGGCAGATGGGAATTGCAGACAGACATGAGAATTGGAAAAGGATGAAACCAGGTACTGATTGAGATGAGTATGTGGAGTGTATCTAATATGGCCAGACTGTCAGGACACGGGGTGGAAGTGTGTTTTCCCACCCAGAAGACCTGTTTGGTACTGGAGGTGGTCAAATTGTGTCATGTGTGTGTCCATATGTGTCCGACACATATGGAAATGTTGAACCAGAGCCTCTATCATTATAATGGTTTCTGTTGTATGTGACTTATCTATAACATAGCTGTCAGTGTGTTCCTACTTTGCAGACCAATGTGCATGTCTCTGTGGACTAACATAGGTGAGTGGCAAGCCTACAGGTATGTGGCCAGTGTAAGTGAAAGGTCCTTGGACTGGGGACAGCAGTACTTATCTCTGTCTGTATAATGGGGTATGAGTATTAGGAAGCTAAGGTATGGGTATGTGATAAGGCTTTACATGGTGTTACAAAGGACCAATCTGTATGCCTTCTGGCTTGTACAAAAACTGACATGTCCCTAACTTCTCTATCCTGTGGGTTATTAGTGTATGACACCTAGCTGACAATCATAAGTTACTAGCAGTACTATTCTATCTCCTGTTTGCAAATCTCGGAATAAATGTGTGGAGATGTAGAATACAGCTGTATTGGCTTCTGTCCATGTTACAAACCCAATGTAATGAGTCTCCTGGTGCTAGAGTACACGTGTGATGTCCATAACAAAGGTTGTACAATACAGAGGGACATATTGATACCATACTTGGCATAGATATCAGTTGTACATGGTTGATGAATGACACCCACACTGGACCTGTGTTGAAGTGTTCTTTATTGGGGAGTGCAAAACAATATGTGTCAATAGTAACCAAAAAAACACAAAGTTAACAGTGAAGGATTCAGTCATGGTTGCTGAAATCATCAGGGTAGCTGCTACACCATTAGGAAACACAAGTCCAGTGTTCTTGCACCACAGGAAAATGACATTAGGTTTCAGAACAGTCAACAGGGTGTATCTGTGGCACACAAGGGGAACCAGTCAGGAGAGGTTTACTTCCTGGCAGTGGGTTTCGTCTTCGCATCGGCTCCTTCTGGACGTCTGGGTGGACTTCCACGTTTGCAGGGCAGTGCGGGAGAGGGGGGTCCTCTGCTACAGAGGTTGGGGTGTCTGAGGCATGTTCTTCTCCTGACAGGGCCTCCATTCCACTAGAAGCCGCGGATGTAAAAGGGCCTGAAGAGTCATTACTAGTGGAAGAGACCTAATGTTGTGTGACAGACCGAATCAGGGTTGTATTAATGTCTCTGAAAACCCCAGCAATGGAAGCCAGGATGGCATTTTGTGCCTGCCACTGCTGCATGACTTCCTGGTGGTTGTCCTTCTTCAGCTGTTGGATTTCCCCCATCATGGTGACTATCTGGCCCATTATGCCTTCGTGATTTTGGTAGGCTCCCAAGACTTGGGAGATTATTTCCTGGTCAGTATTGTCCCTTGGAGCTCCCATCCTCTAGCCCACACCATCCCTCCCACACACCTTACTCCCACATGCCTGTGCCCCTGGCACAGTGTGCCCAGTCCTAGTGATGGCAGGACCATCATTGTCATGGATGACAAGCACACAATGGATGAAATAGTTCTTGGGACACAGGTTTGGGGGTGAATGGTTGCCTGTGATGCTGATGCACCAAGGGTGGGAGGAGTTGTTGTGGGCAGGGTGAGGCTGACAATTGTTGACTGACCAGGTGTCCCTGATGGGCCAGCTTCGTTCTCAGTGTCCATACATCCAGGGTGTTGTTCTCACTGGGGC
The DNA here is from genome assembly GCF_031143425.1 of Pleurodeles waltl. Classification (NCBI taxonomy): domain Eukaryota; kingdom Metazoa; phylum Chordata; class Amphibia; order Caudata; family Salamandridae; genus Pleurodeles; species Pleurodeles waltl. Next base: position 971,762,435 of record NC_090444.1, read on the forward strand.
CTTCAGAAGGGTAGTGGCAGTCTCTGGTATGATCTTGGCTGGTGGCAATGGCAAGGTTACTTGTGGGAGAAGTGGAACACAGAGTTGCATTAAGTGAGTAAACAAGTGATGTTTCATTTAGAGTATTGGTAATGTTGTGTGAGAGGCATACTGTGCCTTAACATGATCCCCAGAAATGACAATGAAAGCTGCTGCAATGTTTTACTTAGTACAACATGAGACTCTGTAATTTCATTACCATACGCCGTGCTTAAAGATGTTAAATTATGTTGATAGTCATTAGACTGCTGATACCATATCATGTTGATTATTGACATGGGTGTTTACCTTTATTGCCTAGTGAAGTGTCTGGCATGATACATGGCACAAAATAAAAAGCTAGACACTGCACAATAGTGTCAGAGTAGGGGCATAATATGGGGAAAAGCAATAGACCTTGACCTCTACCTGGATGTACTGCATGTGCATCCACTTCCGCATCTAGATTTCCAGTCCAGGTGAGTATATTTCAACCTTAGGTATATTTGTTCTAAGGGAAGTTTGATGGGGCACTCAGCAGTAGCTGTGTTTTGTATGTTATGATGGTGGGAGAGGGCCTTGGCACTGCTGTCATTGCTATAAACTGTTTCCCAGTTGGACATTCAAGATGAGTTAGATTGGTAGTTAGTCTCACATGAATGGCAACTCACTTTTGGTGCATTATTCAGGTTTTCATTATGGTGGGATATTGCCTTCTGGGAGTTGTAGTGCTATCAGTTCCCAGTACTTCACATGCCATTCCCAAGGCCTGTGGTGCCAGATGAATTTAGTGGACAAGTGGCATGCCAATGAAGGGTATTAGCACATTTCGACTGAGGGGTGGTGGGTGGTTTGATAATTGAGGCGGGATAAAGTGGTGAGGGAGCATGCAGGAGCATACAATTGATGGACATGAATGTTATGGGGACTTACCAGACTCCACTTCTCCAGGTATTCCTGTCAGGCCCTCAAGGTGCACTATGTCCAAAACCTTCTCCTCCCATAATGTGAAAGCAGGTGGAGGAGGAGGGGGCCCACCGCTAGTCTTGAGTATCACCAGCTGGTGCCTCGATGCCATGGAAGGCATCTTCCCCCGAAGGTCATTCCACCTCTTCCTGATGTCCTCCTTTTTATGTGGATAGGTACCTACAGCATTGACTTTGTCGACTAGTCTTTGCCACAACTCAATTTTCCTGGCTATTGATGTTTGCTGGACCTGTTCTCCGAACAAATGTGGCTCTGCCCTATCAATGTCGTCCACCATGACCCTCAACTCATCATCAGCGAAGCATGGGTGTTTTCTTTGGGGACATGGTAGTGGTGGTAAAGACGGTGAGGTAGTGTTAAAGGAAAAAGGCTAAAAAAACATAAGTGGTGAGGTGTTGGTGCTGTGATGTGAGTGGGTGACGGTTGTGTGTACAAGTAAATTGTGTGTTGTGTAGGTGTGTGATGAATGCATGGAGAAATGTGTATAGATGCCAAAGTAATTTTTATAATTCTGGGATTGTTATTTCTTCTATGTGGCTGTGGGTGACGTTCTGGTTGCAAAGAATTGTGGGTTGTGTACGGGTGTGTTTTATAGTGCAGTGTATAAGTGTGTTCGGTGTGTGGATGTGTGTCAGGTGTGGGGTATTCAAACTATCCAATGTGGTGTGGAGTTCTGTGTGATGTGAGTTGAGACCGCTGCGGTTCGCACTGCCAATGTTTTTCTGCCATGGAAGAACTGCTGTCATGATTTGAGGATCGTAATCTGACGGGAGGATGTTTGTCGGGCTGGCGGTGGTGGAAGTGCCTCTTTTCTGTCCTCCAGTGTCCTGGCGGTTTTGTAAATTTGGCTGTTTTTGGCGGACTTCACAGTGTAACTCTTAATACAGCGGTTAGATGACAGCCAACATGGTGGTCTTTTGGTGGCCGCCACCACGGCGGTCTTCCCATAAGACCACCAAACTCCTAATGACCCTCGTATATTGAGATAAAGTCAGTACCTCCTGCCTACCATCATAAAACGCCTACTATATATTTTAATTAACTTAGCTCTTTTGTTTTATGCAATGCACTATTGTCTTCTTGATACATACACTATTTGAAACTTTGTAAATCGATTACAAGGGTATAAGTTTGGTTGCCGCGCAAGATGACTGCAGTTCTGTGAAGATCCCAGGCAACTCTGACCGCATTTCCTTATTTTGAAGTGCCGCTACTCGTCCTCTCCTAGAAATGAAGACCTGCATAGATTGCAATTCAGATGCAGTAAAACGGTGCGGTTTTGAGGATTTTTTACTCATTTTCACCACACTGGGCACACAGGGCCATATTTATACTTTTTGACGCAAAACTGCGCTAACGCAGTTTTGCGCCAAAAAAATTAGCGCCGGCTAACGCCATTCTGAAGCGCCATGCGGGCGCCGTATTTATTCAATGACGTTAGCCGGCGTTAGCCGCCGGCGCTGTCTGGTGTGCGTTGAAAAAAACGACGTACACCAGGCAGCGCCGGCGTAGGGGGAAAATGGCGTATGGGCGTCCACAAATGGTGCAAGTCAGGCTGAGGCAAAAAAATCGCCACAACCCGGTTTGCGCCATTTTTTTACGACGCCCATCCCCCATTGAAATTACTCCTGTCTTAGCAAAGACAGGAGTCATGCCCCCTTGCCCAATGGCCATGCCCAGGGGACTTCTGTCCCCTGGGCATGGTCATTGGGCATAGTGGCATGTAGGGGAGCACAAATCAGGCCCCCCTATGCCACAAATTTTTTTTAAAAAAAATACTTACCTGGACTTACCTTAATGTCCCTGGGGTGGGTCCCTCCATCCTTGGGTGTCCTCCTGGGGTGGGCAAGGGTGGCAGGGGGTGTCCCTGGGGGCAGGGAAGGGCACCTCTGGGCTCATTCTGAGCCCACAGGTCCCTTAACGCCTGCCCTGACCCAGGCGATAAAATCCGGCGCTAATGCGGGTTTTTTAGACCCGCCCACTCCCGGGCGTCATTTTTGCCCGGGAGTATAAATACGACGCATATGCATCGGAGTCATTTTTTAAGACGGGAACGCCTACCTTGCATATCATTAACGCAAGGAAGGTGTACACGCAAAAAAATGACGCTAACTCCATGAACTTTGGCGCTAGACGCGTCTAACGCCAAAGTATAAATATGGAGTTAGTTTTGCGTCGAATTTGCGTTGAAAAAAACGACGCAAATTCGGCGCAAACGGAGTATAAATATGCCCCACAGTGTTTATCTTGTATTTAATAGTGGCCAACATTTTTAAAAAACGTGCATTTTCTCTGACTGAAAGAGGTGCTTTTCAAGTTGAAACTTAGCACGTCTTAATTTGCTAGTATTTTCCAATGGGTGTTGGTGGAAAACAAAAGCATGTTGCATTTCCATTGCTGCTTACCATATATGGCATCTCATGTATTTATTAAGTAAATCAGCTAACACTTGAAGTTTACCCTGATTTCCAGCATGTATCTGATGACATGTTTAACAGTTGAAGTAGCAACTTCTTCCTCCAGGCAGGCAGACATTTCAGGATGGCGCAAAGGGAACAATGAGTCTGAATGGTATTGGAGTGATAAGGGGCTCTAGTCTTAAAATGCTTTGACTAAACGCAATTGCTGTCTTTTTGATTCATATATTACTAAATATTTCGTTTTGTTCAGCTGAGCATACTTTCATCTGAGGATCTGCACTGTACTGTGTTTCAACTATTGTATCTATCAGAAACTGTACTGGAAAGGCTGTCCAGCTGGGTGATTGTCTTTACTTGAAAATACAGATTTTGATTTTCAATTGCTACAAATCATTTCAAACCACTATGTATTAATTTTACTTGTCTAGCCCCCTCTTAGAGCATCTTAGAGTTCCATTACATTGTGATAACCCTAGGATATTAATATATAGTCCAGTTTTGAGACACTGTCATCCAGGTACTCTTAACTGTCTACTGTGAGTTCCTTTTACTTTATCTCTCTTTGGCTGTATTGGCAAAAATATTTCCTTTTCAACTCTGCAAACCTAATTCCTTTCAAAAACAATTTGAAAGAAGATGGTAATATTTCCTAGTGGGTGACGTTGAAGGCTCCATACATAATGTGTCCCATATGACCAAAGAACCTAAGCAGCTTAAAATTTTGACAGAGTACTTCGAAAATAGAAACAGTAGAAATAATAAACCAGAGAGAGCTGAAGTCCTGAATATTAGCATTATTTTTATTATAGGCATTCATAGAGCACACGATTCAAACAAAAGGTATCATGGCGCCAGGGAGCGGAAGTAGCACAGTCCACCAGATGAGTGAGCAGGTAAATGGGGAAAGAGCAAGGTCTTCAGCACTTTCCTGAAAGACAGCAGGTCTTCCATTAGTCTAAGGGGGGCCAGGAGCTGGTTCCATAGTTGTGCAGCTCTGACTGAGAAAGCCCACCCTCCCATTCTTGATTTCTTAGCATTAGGAACGCAGGCTAGGAAAGCTGATGAGGAGAAAATATTCCTCCTCAGGGCATATCTGAAGAAACAATTCTGCAGAGGGACTGGTCCAAGCCCATGTAAGGCTTTAAAAACAATACATAAAGATTTAAAAGCTATTCTCTGCAATCAGGAACCAATGAAGCTCCTTTAAAGCATCTGAGGCTGAGGACCTTCTCGCACGATTCAGGGCCAGTTTAGCTGCAGCAGTCTGTACTCCATGTAGTCTGTTTATTAAATATTCAGGGGCTCCAAGCAGAAGAGAGTTACAGTACAGTAGTCAAGCCTTCTCAAGATCACGTTAGCTGGAAGCAAGGGAAGCAATTTCCACAGTCCCCGGAGGATCGAGTAACTAGTCCCAGCTACTTTTGTCGTATGAACTTCAAGGGACAGTTTATTATCAAAGATGACTCCTACATTACGGACTGAGTCTAAGGGAACTGGTGCAACCTTTGCAGTGAGAGACCAAACTTGTACAGGCAGGTTCATGGGGACTTTGTTTGCCAAGCAGCACCATCCCCATTGAATTTGAGGCAGTTGGACTTCAGCCATATCGCAATGTACCTCATGCACTTGTGAAAAGCCTTTATTGCAGCCTGATGATCACTGTCCAAAGACAAAATCAGCTGAGTATCGTCTGTGTAGTTAACTACTCTTAGACAGTGAGATTTCATAAGAGATTAAACAGAATGGGGCTAATGGCAGACCCTTGAGGAACACCATTTTCCACCATCCTGAAAATTGATCTGAGAGGCAAAAGGGCAACTGCTTGGCTGCGATCAGATAAGTAAGAGTGCAGGCATTTTAAGACTGTTCCTCCGACTCCTGCGGAGGCAAGTCTGTTAAACAGAATGCTATGATTGACCATATCAAATATGGAGGATAGATCAAGAAGAATCAGAATTGCATACTGGCTGCGATCAACTAGCATCTGGAACTCATCCAAGGCTAGGAGTAGGGCCAACTCGGTCCCATGTCCCGGTCTAAAGCCAAACTGTTCCTGTTCTAAAAGATCATGTTAATCAAGAAAATTAGAGAGCTTTTTGGTAATATATCACTCCAAGAGTTTTATGGGAAAAGGCAACAGAGATATTGGACGGTAGTTACTAGGAGCCTCCAGATCCAGGGAGGGTTTCTTCAAGATAGGGGAGATGAAGGTTCTTTTCCATATCAATTGTACTAGACCTGAATTTAAAGACTGATTGCACATCTGTTGTAGCGGTGGAAACAATTCAGCTGCTAGACTTTTCCAGATCTTGTGCAGTAAAGGATCAAGCGCAGAACCAGAGGAAATAGACCTAGCCATGCAGAGAAAACAGTCTTCCGACATGACCTCGAAGCAGTCCAGATTATCTTGTTGCTTGTCATGAATGTGTATATTGCCAGGAAAGTGTAGAGTAGAATCCCTATTCCTCCTATTCTCTGGGCACAGCTTAACTGGAGAAGGACAGCTAAGTTGTGAAGTGTCCCTAAAAGTCGATTAAAATATTAGCAATCTGTTTTTAAAAAAAACAAGGCAAGAGTATCATATAGTTCTTGGGAGAGAGTGATGTCCCTTTTCAGATGTTCCGGGTTAGATACCTCCTGCACAATGTCAAAAATCTTCTTGGTGTTATTAGAGGCCGTTAACATTGCGGTGGCATAGTAATCTTTTGCTTTATTAATTTCCTATTTGTACTTGTTTGAGGAGGAGCGAAATCGCAGCTTATTTTCCTTATTAAGGGAGCTTCTCCATTTTCTCTCCCGTTGTCTACAAACTTTCTTCAGATTTTTTAAAGAAAGGGTATACCAAGGTGACGTCAGATGTCTCCTCTTTTTCAGGACTTGGATAGGAATTTAATTGTCTAGTTCAAGAAGTTTACCCTCCATAATGTTATAATTGTCCTTTGCTGATTTGTCTTGATCAAACAAGTTTGAAAAGTTGGATAGCCCTTCACTAACTACCACTCCTAGTTTGTGCCAAGATCTGCCTAAATACATTTTAGTATTGAATATGATTTCCTTTTTGCAAAAGATCATTCCCTTGATTGTTCACTTGAAAGGTAATGGTTTAACCAGTATCCAAAGAGCTCATTGCCTGGGCCAAGGTTTTTTCCTCTGCTAACATATGGCTTAGGGGCATCATCACCCTTTTCTTACAATTTACTGATCTGAAAGATTTCCTCTCAGCTGCAAGACAAAAAGAAACAGTGCAATGGTCAGGCAATAAAGTTTATTTTTGCCAGACATCTGAAATGCAACTGCTAACTGAAGGAAACATTTTTTTGCATTATGTCTGCAGCTCAAGGCAATAAACAGTAGATATGGTTTTGTCCATCCATGCTTTTTCAAGGATACTCACAAGGATAAGACTACTACATTTGGGGTGGTATAGATCAGAAAATATAGAATTAGGATATCATGGTATTCCAGGATTGATAGGCTTTTCTTATGATTTTGTAATGTTCAACATGGATATAACCTGTTTTTTCTTTCCTAATGTTTAAGTGACTATATTTTCATTTCCATTCTTTGTCTCCATTTGTTTTTCAGATTGGGAAATCTTATGGTCTGCTTCAGCTCAGAGCAGCATTAGGATTGACTGGAGTGCCCAGCCAGGGTGCCCCCAGGCAGACTAGGAACCTGTGCCCAAGAAGGCTGGCCAAACACACATGCACACTGAAGGGAGTGCACAGTGCACTCCCCTTGTCCCCGTCATTCCCTAAGGCCCCGCCCCTTTAAGAACAAAAGGATAATAAACATAGTTTATTATCCTTTTGTTGTTAAAGGTTTGCAGTGGCTGCTGCTGGCGGGGGGGGGGGGGGAGGGCGACGCTCCTCCGCAATAGTGGAGAATCCTATGCTGCTTAAACTTTAGAACTTCTTTAGAACTTCATATCTGTGATTCCACTTATTTGATTGTAATGATTTTGGTGTACTTTTGTTCATTCATTTTTTGTCTAGCTTTCCATGTTTGGAATTATATTGCTTGTTTTCTTGACGTTAAAGTTGTTGGTAGTACTTCAACTTAACACACGCTACTATTGGGATTTCCTACTGCTTGTGCAATAGCTACCAAGGTTTGAGCAGGGATTTTCTAGAAATGTGTTTGGTCTAACTAGATTGTGTTTATTAAATTGGTAGTGGTCCTCCTTCCTAAATTAATAACCCAATTATGAACATACACACACATTCACACGTATTCATGTTTCTGCCTCCCACACAACACAACACACACACACACACACACACTTGCTCAGTGATGTGCTGGATCTAACTTTAAGCTTCTTGACTTTTCCCTAACCCTTCCTCTGTTTGTCACAGTGTTGTGTGGGTCAACCTGTGATGAGATGCAAGAGGGTGAGGTGACAGGATTATTGCACTGCCGGCCTTAAACAAGAAGGATCTGATGCTATCTGTATGGGTGATGCTGCAGCATATTATAAATGGGGTGACACCAAGGCATGTCAGAGCCTAAAGGCTAGGACTTACCCAGCTTTGGACAATCTATCTAATGGATAGCACAGGCACCTCTCTGCACCAGCTGTCAGACAGAATAGCTTACTGAAACTGCACTTTGCCCCTTGCTCATAGTGAGGTTTGACAATTTTCATTATGCCAATGGTTTATACCAATAATTATTCACTATTTGTATAACCCTCCCTCGTTTTCATGTAGATTGTAACTCTGGGAATAATGGTCAACTTGAAGATATTGCACCCTAACACGTAGATTACCACGTAACAGATTCAGAACTCCCAACAGACCTAGTCCAATATTTTCATTCTCTTAATTGATAAATCAATCTCGTTGAAACATCACCCGTAATCCATAATCCAAGAAACAGCAAAGCAGTGGTTTCGGTTTAATGCATATGAACCCCCAAGCTATAAAGCCCAGCCTAAGGCATTGATCTATTGTACATGTATATTGGGTCACACCGTGACTCGTGATGCGGCAACACATCCTCAGCCAACTGACTACATACTTCTGCAAAAAGTTTGATCGATTTAGAAAACATCTTTGGTCTAAACATAAACACCAAATCATAGACTACCAAAATATCGACCGTATATTATTTTCCAACAGACAGTTTTACCTGCACCTAAATCTAGCATCAAACACTTTTCACCAAACGTCCTAGAAACGGAGTTCAATTTCCCCTACTTTAAAAATGTAAGAAGTAACCTTGGCTTGATTTTGTACATTGAGAATGTTTTTAGATAGAAATACTTAGATTAGGAATTTAGCAGTCTACATTTTGGAGACTATGGCTTCTTTTACAAGTCCTTTGATATTGGGCACCCATTATTTATCGGATGCAATAAATTCGGGCGAAAGGAAACTTGATTGGACCGCCCTGCACAATACAGGGTCACACCCCTATACTGAGCTGGGTGTTGATATGGTGCCCTCCAGCATCTCTGAGTGCTGTACTGAGGGCTCCCCTTGAGCTGCAGCAAATGAACCAGTCAAGTGTTCTCCTTGCCTTATCTCCATTAACATGGTGGGAGACTGAATAGTACTTGTCGTCATGGAATTGCAATTGATGAGTTAGCTTGATATGTCGCAACACCAGCTGGTTATGATTCACAAGTTTACTTTCTGTTTTGATGACCAATTGGTCTGTGGCCTGCAGTTCACTCACACCTGATATTTTATTCTTATAAAGTTTTGGCTTTTATCTAAATAAGATCATATTGTTATTTCTTCCTGTCTTCAAAGTGACTCATTGCAAAGTTTAATATGGTAAATATAAAATACTTTCACTGAGGAATCATATACAATTATAAGTTCTCTATTCACTACATAACAAGTCTACGGTAAGTATGAATTATTAAGCTTTACAAAAAACTGTTTTAGGGATTGTATTTGAGTGGCAGATGATAGGGTATGTTACTCTGTACCCTGGAACAGCAGAGTGTAAAAAGCCTAAATGTGAGAGGCAAAATACACTGCAGGATTGCAGGTCCAAAATCTGTTTTATAAAAATAAATGTTGTTTGAAGAAAATTTCACAGTATTGTGAAAGATCTAATGTGTACGGACACTCAGTTGGATCATCATTTGAAAGATTTTATGTTTTGAGAGAGTAAATACATTAAGGCAACAGTATATCAGGCCGCAAAATATGTAATCAAAATTAAAATAAAACATTTTAAAGTAACTTACAGTAAACATTGCATTGTTTATTCAGCCACACAGCCAGATCTGAATCATCATCATTCTTAGTGCTGGACTCTCTGCCCGAGTACAGAAGATCTGAATCCTTCAATGGGAGCTAAACTTCTTCCAATGATGCACATCTAGAGAGCAGCCTGGCCCATTAGTGCGGCCAGCAGCCTACACCTCTCCCTCTCCCTGAGAACGCAACACAAACTAAATCCAGAAGAGTACTGTCCCATTACTTACATCACTAACCCCAGAAACCGCCTGTGGCCCCACACACCTGGCAACTGTGACCAATCCCTGCCTGGGCTTCTGTGTCAACCATAATCCTAATATCTGTTGTGCAGCCAAGACTAGGTCACAGTGAGGTTGGAAAAGGGCAGGGTTAAGACATGTTGTAGGGATAGAAGTTCTGGGTGTAGCCACCAATTTTGCCATTATGGGCAGAAACCTGATGCAGCTATATGGCAGGAGGAGCAGATGACCTACATGATTGATCTCCTTAGGGCCCAAAATGACTTCATGGAAGCCCTGAATGACATCCATAGGGCCCCTAATGAACTCCTGGAGTGACACCTGAGTGCGCATACTTTACAGACTGGGGTGGTGGAGGAGAGCTTCAGAGCACTGTCTGCAACAGTTTTATTTAGAAGCTGCTTTCCATGGAGAAGCACCATCAGCTGCCAGTCCAGTACCACAAACATTTCCTGCTGGCAGCTACATGGAAAGTACGACACTGTTGCCCAAGGACCCACCTGTCACCACCTCACCTGTCGTGACTCAGGTCACTTCAGCGGCCTTTGGAGCTGTCGTTCATTTGGCCTGCTCGAGGACAACACCTAAAAAACCACCACGAAGAGATGCGAAAAAATGATGCCCTAATCTGAGCGTCTGGACTATTTTATACATCTTCTGTTCACACATTTCTCATCCACTTATGGAAAGTTGGCTGGAAAAGGACTCTAAGAAATTGATGGCTCATATTTATTTTCTCGGACACCATACACGCCAACTAATTTTTTGAGAATCTGTAACATGGTAATTTTTGTTTGAAAATAGTAAAATATTGAAATATAACAGTTTTGAGTTGTAACATATTTTAAATAGGTAAATATGTATTGTACTGTTATTAATATGTAAATAAAATGTTATAAATCACAAGACAAATATACTGCTTCATTACATACACAAATAATGCATTTATGGATTCAACATAAATACAATGACAAACATTTCAAATGTTGCCATTTTTTTCATTACTCTCTTGAAAAAAATATTAAGAAGAAGAAATTCCACAAGGGGGGATAAGTCAACAATGTGTACAAACACCTATCAAAATGGAAACTATGCAGACAAGACATAACATTAGGAAGTACAGGAATAATTAAATTAAAGATAATAATAAAAGCTAAACAAAATAGTCACATTTGAACAATTGGAAAAAAACACTTATTATGAAGATAAGAAGTCAGTGTTACAATTACTGAAATTCTGATCCAACCTATACATAAGCAACACCAATGGAATTTCCACAGCAACATATTGGCCTGTCCTAATGCTTTAAACTGGGATTATGCTCACTCATATTTATATCATAAATTCAAAATCTACAGATAAGTTGCATGTTACCTTATCAGGGAGAAATGCTACACTTTGAGATACACATATGAATCACTTAATTTACATGAACCTCTGGTACATTGGTGTCACTCCACAACTGAGAACAAGTGTATTATTAGTTTTTTCCAACTAGTCAGGCAGTTTGCACTGCACATCTCTCCATCACCACTATCTGTGCAAGACAAAACATTACCCACTAATGACTTGCGAGTGCCACAGCGGATTACAAGATGACCCGGGAATGAATAAACACATTTTATTTGATTGTGGAAGTTTTAAATCATTCAAATACAAAACTTACTTCACAGCCAAAAAGATTTAGAACTGTAAAAAACATACAATTTCACATTGCATGCTCATCATTTTATGTCTTTTGTAGACAATGGGCCTGATTACAACTTTGGTGGAGGGGGTTAATCCGTCCCAAATGTGATGGATATCCCGCCCACCGTATTACGAGTTCCATAGGATATAATGGACTCGTAATACGGCAGGCAGGGTATCCGTCACATTTGGGACGGATTAACTCCCTCCGCCAAAGTTGTAATCAGGCCCAATGTGTCTGACTTTGTTTTTCCTGGATGGGGCATCTGTCACAAAGGTAATTGAGATTATGGACCACTTTTGACAACTTACATAAATAATAATGCACTTGCAATGATTCTGATGTGAATTATTTTTTATTTGGGAAGGAGTAGGCCATCTGTAGGACAGCACATCACTGACAATTCAACATCTTAAACATAAGAAATAATTTGCTGCAAATAAACATATATTTGTAATGTGCAAAACATTAATATTGGATTAGTTCACCAGGCTATTTTCAAATAGGGGGTCCTCAAGTGATCCCAGGGAGGGCACCAGGCTCTTGCCAAAAGAAGCATTATGCAGATAACAGTGCTTTGTTTTAAGCAAAAAACATTTATTACATTTTGAAAAAGGCAACAGAACTTAACTGCAATGTTTAAACAAGTCTAGACATATTTAAACATTGCAAACTTAATAGAATAATTGTGAGGATTTCTGTGGGGGGACGATTATCCTTTTTTTCCCCACTGGGTGAGTTTGGCATTAAAACGTTTGAAAACCACTGGTTTAGTTACATACATTGTCAAACAAGAGATGTCCATTTAGGTAGGTTTAGAGCGAATTTAAAACTTATGCTACTTACCAGCAGGCAAGGATGTTTTCAATAAGTTCACTCCTAGGGTCACTGCCTCCATCTTCATCATTGTCATCTTGCTGACGTCTCTCACCAGCATCACACGGAGAAACCCATTCTTAATCATAAGCAAGGATGAAGGGGATGTTTCACTGCAGGGCAATGTTGTGCAGCACACATCCTGACACAACTATCTTGCAGACCTACCCAGGCAAGTAGAGGAGAGCCCCTTCTGTTTTGTCCATGCAACAGATCTATGTCTTGAGGAGCCCAAAAGTTTGCTTCTCATGTCCCCTTTTTCGCACATAGGCCTCAAAATCCTCTGGAATTGTTGGATTTCTTAGTGGAATTAACAGCCATGTTTGGCTTTGATAAGCTAAGTCACCCGAAAAATATAAGGAGAACAGGAAATTAATGTGAAATTATGTTCAGAAGAACATTATTGTAAAAAACAATTCACACAACTACCAACAAGCTATAGCCTCAGTGCAAGGTGTTCTATCTGTTGTGGTATGGAGCTGTTGCATAGCACTAGCGAGTCATGTGTGGATCGAGAAAATCTTGCATACACAGTGATGATATAGAGATCTGGTATGCAAACCATCTGCACATTGATGGAATGGAAATGAATTCATTTGCAGTACGATAATCTCATCTACCTTATTACAAGGGGTATGAGAATATAAGGCTCTTTTAATGGAGACAAAAGTATGTACTTCATGTTAAAGAGGGAGTACCCATCTGACAAACGTTTTTAATTTTTTTGACATCTATAGGACTAAGGGCCAGGAAGCATTTTGCACGTCGCAAACAGCGATTTTCGCTGTTTGCGACATGCAAAATGCACTTTGCAATGCACAAAACCTCGTTGCCAAATCACAAAACGGGTTTGCGAGTCGCAATTAGGAAGGGGTGTCCCCTTCCTAATTGCGAGTCGCAGTGCAATGCAGGATTGCTTCGTGACCGCAAACGCGGTCGCAAAGCAACCGCAGTTTGCACCCATTTGAAATGGGTGGTGACCCATTTGCAAAAGGGAAAGGGCCCCCAGGGGACCCCTTCCCTGTTGTGAATGGAACGGCTCTGAAAAAATGAAACAAAAACGTTTCATTCTTCGTTTTTGTAATGCATCTCATTTTCCTTTAAGGAAAATGGGCTGCATTACAAAAAAAAAAACTGCTTTATTAAAAAGCAGTCACAGACATGGTGGTTTGCTGTCCGCAGCAGACCACCATCCTTGTGAATGCCGCCACTCGCAAGGGGGTCGCAAATTGCGACCCACCTCATTAATATTAATGAGGTGGGCCTTTGCGACCCCCTTGCGAGTCACAGGGACACCATCTTACATTCCTATTTGCGACACGCTAATTGCGAGTAGCTCTGACTCGCAATTTGCAAGTCGCAATTTGGAATCTACCTACATGTGGCCCTAAATGTATATCAGAAAATAAAGCCAATATTGTAAGTACAACATTTAACATGTTTTACATAGAATATAGGCCCATATTTATACTTTTATAGCGCCGCATTTGCGTCGTTTTTTGACGCACAATCGGCGCAAACTTACAAAATACAATTGTATTTTGTAAGTTTGCGCTGTTTTTGCGTCAAAAAACTGCGCAAATGCGGCACTAAAAAAATAGAAATACGGGCCATAGTTTCCTGCATTTCTGTTATTGTAGAGACTAGCTAACACATCTGACAGAATATTTTTTACAACAATTGTACATGGTGAATTAACATATAGAGACATAAATCTGTTTAATTGTGTTGTTACAAACAAAATATATTTGTTTTGTAGCGTTTCTTCTCTTATTCTCTCTAGGTCAACTCCCATCAGAAGAAAATCTGGTCCACCGTTGCCAGGCACATACACCACCAGGGGGCCTAGAGGTACCACAGCATGCACTGTCAAAGAAGATGGAAGTACTTTTGGCAGTGAACTTTTGTAAACTGGGACCTAGTTGTGATTTCAGGCCACTATGCTGGTGCATGGGTCAAATACACCACATATTCTCACCCCACTCAAAGATTTTACCTTCTGGCTTAGCTTTTTTTATGGAGCTCAAAATTTTATAGAATCTGCCTCCGTGTTTCATCACTTGAATGATCACTGAATGATTAACAGCACATGAAACTATCACATTTTATTATGCCATTGAACTGGCTAGTGAATAAAAGTTCTGTTTATTTCTAAATGTCATGGCACATAATCTGCAATCTATTTATTAGGTGTAAGCCTTCACTGCTCCCCCTTGCTATATTCTGCCAGTCAAAGTGCTAACAGTAGGTCTTCGGCAATTAAGTGAGCTACTTCCATTGTCCCTGGCGAGATTACATGAATTTACACCTACAAGGAGAAAGACTCAGCTAGGATTTAACCGTTCAGAACAAATTTACCATTAGTGAGGGTGGCAAAAAGAGGGAAGTGTCCAAATTTTTTTAATGTATTTATTTGCATGTTTGTAAACACGAGGAAGGTCCACAAGGGTGGCAGCGTGGTTTGCATTTGATCAGACTTATAAATAGGCATATAGGGGGAAGTTACAGTAGTTAAGAACTAGGAATGGCAACAAAATATACTAAAACACATAAGGTAACTGTCCCTTGTTCTGAGTGCTTGTGAATGAGTTCAGTGGAGAATACAACAATTGGAGCTGAGAGTCAAACCATTGATCTACTCTTGGGTAAAGAGTTTTATTCCAAAATTTGGGGATCCATGCACTATTATCACCCTCAGTGAAAGCACTCCCTCCAAGCATTGGGAGCCGATTCATCTCTATAATCATTTCTGACGTGTGAGGTAACCCTATGCTGAAGAATGACACCAAGGTTGGTATGTGAGGGCTTGGCAAACATTTCATGAAATATATTCACACTCTTTTTTTAACACATTCGCTAGACAGATGAGGTGTCCCATATCTTATGGATGATTTCCTTTTGGAACACCCATTGGTTGGTTGAGATTGTGTTTGTTGGGTAAGCATAGTGACTGGGAGGGTAATATCCACAATGACCCTCTCCCCCTCGTTTTTACCCCACTCCCCAAGAATATTGGGGTTTTATTGGTGACTGAGTAATATAGCCGGACCAGATGGTAAGATTCCAATCAGAGTAAGCTAAGGCATCGACGCAGGACAGACTTTTGCAAGCCTCCTGCAAGGACAAGGTGGGAGATTTATCAAAATGTCATGCACTGCGTGGCGTGACATGGAGAGGGCAGAAAGGCACCATATTTAACATTATATGGTGCATTCCTTTCCTCTCCTTGCACTGCTGCACTATGTGCTGCCTAGCTCCAACAAAGGCACCCTTGCACCAGTGTACAAGAGTGCCTGCCTTGCAGGCAGAATTTGTTTTGTACAGTAAAGGACACAGTCCAGCACAAAAACAATCCTTTGAGGCATTTTCCTCTTTCTACATGTGTTGCAGAATGCAACACACACAGAAGGAAGAAAAAAGAGGAGAAATAAACATATTTCCCCTAGGAAGGCATAGCATGTTGATGCATTCCCAGGTCTACCACTCATGATAAATCTGGGAATGCGCTAAAATTCATGGGTGGGTGTGTGAGAACACCCATGCTCCACCCATGGAACCCCTCCCTGGGGCAGTGTAATTTACTCCAGATTTACCAAGCCATGCAGAGCTACACAACGTGGATTTGTGTGGATTGGTAATTCTCTTAGTAGATTTTGCTTCACCCTGCATCCCCTTGAAAGGCGACACAAAACCTTTGATGAATATGTCCCTAGGTTTTTTAGAATATCAATGACAATTTTGGAGCATAGATAATAGTGGCTAGGTGTTGTCTGTCCTTTTCACACCTCACCAGATAGAACAAATGGGCTCTTCAAGCCAAATCCGAAAGTTCCCATATTCTCAATGCACCTTTACTGTTCACTTCACGCTGGAGAAGATATGATGATTTTATTTTCAAGATTATTGTTCCTTTTGCAACAATGGAGACTGGAAAACTATATTAACTTAAATATCGTGGATGTATGAGTGTAGGTGCTACAGGATTGGTTATTGTGTGCACTACCTGTGGGTCAACAGGTGTGTTTTATGTTATAAGCTGATTTTAGGTAAATAGGTAGACTTCATGGGTAAGCAATAAAATTCAACAAGTGACTATGGTGGTCATTACAACCCTGGCGGTCGGTGTTAAAGCGGCGGTAAAACCGCCAACAGGCCGGCGGTAAATAAAATGGAATTACGACCGTGACGGAAACCGGCAATATAGACAGCCACTTTAACACTCCGACTGCCACGGCGGTACAAACAAACACTGCGGCGGTAACCGCAAACAGACAGGCGGAGGACAATGTACCGCCCACAGAATTACAACAGTCCAATCCGCCACCTTTTCCAGGGTGAATTCACCGCAAACAAAAACACGGCGGAAACAGGACTTGGAAGGGAAAACGCTCACCTCTACACACCCCACGAGGAACCAGGACACCATGGAACCAGAACTTCAGATACTCCCAGCCTTATCTTCCTGCTCCTCTACCAGGAGCACGAACGCCAGCGGCGAAGACCACGGTGAGTACTGCACCTACGGCACGGGGGGAGGAAAAAACAGTGACACACACACGCAATACGCAACACCCCCCCCCACCCTCACTCACTACAACACACACACAAATACAGCATGATACATTACAGTTACACCCCCCAAAGAATGCAAGGACAAAAGGAAATGAGTCGAATAATTGTAATACATTCAATTACATAAATCAAAAATATTTACATATATATAAATTTACACTATAAACATTTATATACACCAAGAACACAAGTCCAAGGGATTCCACCATCATAGTCCGTGGACCACTGGGCCCAAAAGTCATGGGCGAGGCCCACACTCAATACCCGATCAAAACGGAGAGAACACTGCAGGGGCATCAGATAGAAATAAAACAGGCACCTCAGGGGGAAGGGAAGAGGGGAGCACCTCAGCCGGATGAGTGCACGACGCCAGATCCACAAGGGGGCTTGGTGCACAGAGTGCTTCATCCTGCCAAGGACAGAGGTAGTGGATGTAACTCTCCACTGGTTCTGGAGGGGGCTTTGTGCCCAGAGTGCTTCATCCTGCCAAGGACAGAGGTAGTGGATGCCTTTCTCCACTAGTTCTGGAGGGGGCTTGGTGCCCAGAGTGCTTCATCCTGCCAAGGACAGAGGTAGTGGATGTAACTCTCCACTGGTTCTGGAAGGGGCTTGGTGCCCAGAGTGCTTCATCCTGCCCGTGGCGGCCTCAGTAGCGTTGTAATCATTGGCGCTCACTGTCCTGAGGTGGTGCTGGCGGTCTTGTCCTGGGCAGCGGTGCTGCTGGTGGCGGTCTTGTCCTGGACAGCGGTGCTGCTGGTGGCGGTCTTGTCCTGGGCAGCGGGGCTGCTGGCGGCGGTCTTGTCCTGGGCAGTGGGGCTGCTGGTGGTGGTCTTGTCCTGGGCAGCGGGGCTGGTGGCGGTCTTGTCCTGGGCAGCGGGGCTGGTGGCGGTCTTGTCCGCCGTGCTGATCTTCCCAGACTTGCCGGTTTTACTGTGCCTCTTCCCAACCTTGGATGGTGTCGCAGCTGTCTCCACACTCCCAACTGTACCCCTGGGAGCGGCTGTGGTGGCTGATTTCTTTCCCCTCTCCCGCCGGGCACTGGCCAACTTTTTATGCTTGACAGGTGGGGGACTGTCCGTGCTCTGGCTCCTTGCCACACTGGATGCCCTGCTGCCTAGTGCACTCCAGAATCCGGTGAATACTGGCACCACTGGTCCCGCCGATGTTGCGGCTGAGATGCTAGGTTGGGACCTGGAGAGTCGGGCCCTAGGAGACTGAAGGAGTGGGGGAGGTGAGGGAAAGAGGTCAAGGTTGGCCAGGAAAAGTTTCTTAGGAACACTGGGACGGGTAGCTGGAGGGGGTTTGGTAGTGGAGGAAGAGGTAGTGGCTGTAGGAGGTGTACGTTTGGTGACTTTGGGTGAAGGTGCATGGGCTGGAGGCTATCGTGAGGTGGATGGCTATTGGGTGGGTATGTGGCTGCGTTTGTGTACCTTGGGAGGTGGTCTCACAAGCACACTGGGAGAGGACACAGGGGACGTGTGAATGGTAGTGGGGGTGGTGACTGCACGTGAGCGGGGTGTGGTGGTGGGTGTGCTGGTGATGGACGTAGTGGCTGAGGATGTAGTGCATGCAGGTGTGAGTGGAGACGAGACAGGGAGGGAGGACGGAGACGAGAATGAGGGGGACACAGTGCAGGCAGTGGATGTTGGTGTGTCTTCATGTGTCTGATGCTTGTGTGAGTGCCTGTGGGATGTGTGGTGCTTATGTTTGCCAGAGCTTCCCTTGTGTGTTGAGGTGTGTGCATGCTGGTCTGATGGTGTGCTTGGGATAGGCTGAGGTACAGGGGTGTGGGTCTGGGTGGAGGAAATTGGAGGGGGGAGTCTAGAGACAGGGACAATGGCTGCCATCAGTGCTGAGGCCAGAGTCTGAAAAGCTCGCTGAAGGGCTGCCTGACCAGAGTGAATGCCCTCCAGGTATGCATTGGTTTGTTGCAACTGCCTCTCTACACCCTGGATGTCATTCAAAATGGTAGACTGCCCAACAGTGAGGGATCTGAGGAGGTCAATGGCCTCCTCACTGAGGGCAGCAGGGGTGACTGGGGCAGGGGCTGAGGTGCCTGGGGTGAGGGTGATGCCCACCCTCCTGGGTGAGCGGGCACAGGGAGGGGCTGCTGGGAGGGCGGTGCTGGTAGGGTGGGTGGCGGCTGTAGCTGTAGATGCGGGGGCACAGATGGGCCTACCACCACAAGGGAGCTCCCATCAGAGGAGGAGTCCGTATCGCTGGTGTAAGCTCCTGTCCCCGCCGTGGAGCTCCCCTCGCCCTCCGTCCCACTGGTGAATTCCGACTCCATGGTGTCGGCCTCCAGGGCCATGTGGGATGAAGCTCCCTCCTGCTCCGGTGTCACTGCTCCTCCGCCTGATGATGCTAATGCACACAAGAACAGGGAGACCACAAAAAGGGGAGGGAAAACAGAAGAAAGACATGTTGAGTGCATGCAATACCGCTACCGTTGGTGGACACGACAGACACAGAAGCCCCCTGCACTACGCCGCGCACTTGGAGTCCACTATTCAATCCCAGGGACATGGGTTACAAGGCTATGCCCGATTTCTGCACACTTGGATGTCACAGGAGCCCGACTAGGTGTAGTTGGCACTGTACACAGGTGGTGTGGGGTGCCACAGGGCCTGCCTCATGAAGGGTCCTTGCCTACAAACTCGCCCTGGCCTAGGGGAACCCACAGCCCACCTCCCCCACCCAGACAACTACAATGCATGCTGAATCAGCAGAATGAGAGTGTACTCACCCCCTTGTGTCTGCTGTGATGCCCTCAAGCACCCATCCAACTCCGGGAACGCCACCGCCAGGATCCTGAACATCAGGGGGGTCATGGTGCGACGGGCACCCCTCCCACATTGGGAGGCCATCCCCAGCTGGGCCTCCGCCGTCTTCTTGCTCCAGCGGCGAATGTCCTCCCATCTTTTCCGGCAGTGGGTGCTCCGTCTGTGGTAGACCCCCAGGGTCCGGACTTCCTTGGCGATGGCACGCCAAATGTCCTTCTTCTGGTGGGCGCTGACCTACAGGAATTGTACAGGGGAAAAAGAGAAGTAATTACCATCTGCAACGTCACAGTCATTGGCCCGCATCCCTACCCTTGCCATGACGCACATGCACTCACTGTCGTTTCATGCACGCCTCATTCACCCCCACCATCTTTCATTCACCCCACTCACACAGGCATTGCCCATACAGCATGCTCACAGTGTACTTACCTGTTTGTCTGGAGGGCTGTAGAGTAGCGTGTACTGGGGGAGGACCCCATCCACGAGCTTCTCCAACTCCTCTGTGCTGAAGGCAGGGGCCCTTTCCCCAGACACACGAGCCATTGTCTCTTCCAGACTGAGGTCCCAGCAGCACTTGCAGTGTAGGTCCTCTCCTGTCGAAGATCAGGTATCAAGTGATTGAACAGACAGAAAATGGCGGTCACGTCCGCGGCGTCCCGTCACCTCCGGCGTACATCGTCATTGGCTCCTGGGACCCATAGGGTCCAATGTTAACCAATGCAGGATTGCGCTGCGGTCTTCGACCGCCTTCCGCGACGGTGTACAACGCCAGCGCAGTTACCTCATATCCCCCTGTCCCACTTTCCAGGTCAGGCAGCCGCCATTTCATGGGCCCACATGGCATTATTTTGGACTGCGTCACACATATCTAGGCCTTGCCTAAACACTCATACAGGCAAATTTAGATTTGCTAATATTTTCAGAGTAAGCTGTGTTTACGTACCTCAGAGTTGGTTGACTCTCTGCTCGCTGTTCTCCTCCATAGGCACCATCCGCTGGGGCATGTGAGGAGATGGCGGCATCCTCCGGTGTACAGACCGCTGGTGGACCTGGCGACAATAGAGGAGCGACATGTGAACATCACCTACAGGCTTGATCATGCCACAATACAGGAACTGTGTGCCCAGTTGGAGCCAGACCTGATGTCAGCTATCCGCCATCCCACAGGAATCCCCCCTCAAGTGCAGGTGCTGTCAGTACTCCATTTCCTAGCAAGTGGGTCTTTTCAAACAACAGTGGCCATAGCATCAGGGATGTCCCAGCCTATGTTTTCCAACGTGTTGTCCAGAGTGTTGTCTGCCCTGCTGAACCACATGCGGAGCTACATCGTTTTCCCTCAGGTGGAGGATTTGCCTACAGTGAAAGGTGATTTCTATGCCCTGGGACATATCCCCAACATAATAGGTGCCATTGATGGGACACATGTGGCCTTGGTACCCCCCCGCAGGAGTGAACAGGTGTACAGAAACCGGAAGAGTTACCATTCCATGAATGTGCAGATGGTGTGTTTGGCAGACCAGTACATCTCCCATGTTAATGCAAAATTCCCTGTCTCAGTGCATGACGCTTACATCCTGCGGAATAGCAGCATCCCTTATGTGATGGGGCAACTCCAGAGGCACCAGGTGTGGCTATTAGGTGAGGACATGGACCCAATACAGAGGGAATAGTTGTCTGGGTCTGTGGATTTCCCTATGAGTTAGTTGTCCCTCGCCATTTGCTGGTGACTCTGGTTACCCCAACCAGTCATGGCTACTGACTCCAGTAAGGAATCCCAGGACAAGGGCAGAGGAACGCTACAATGAGGCACATGGGCGAACTAGGAGGATTATAGAGCGGACCTTCAGCCTCCTGAAGGCCAGGTTCCGGTGCCTCCATATGACAGGTGGTTCCCTATTCTACTCACCAAAGAAGGTATGCCAGATCATCATGGCCTGCTGTATGCTTCACAACTTGGCTTTGCGACGACAGGTGCCTTTTCTGCAGGAGGATGGTCCAGATGGAGGTCTTGTGGCAGCTGTGGACCTTGTGGACAGTGAAGACGAGGAAGCAGAAGAAGAGGACATCGACAACAGGAACACGGTGATCCTGCAATACTTCCAGTGAGACACAGGTAAGAAGACAGCCATGCCTGCTACATCTGATTTTAATCTACTACCTCTCTACTGTCTGTCATTCGCACCCAGTGTATGGTCACTGAGTTGTCACTTTCCCTTACGATTTCACAGATGTGGGTCCCACTGTGTGACATCTGCTTTGTTTCCTTATGGACTAGAGCTATGTGACATAGGTATGTTGACATTACACTTGAAAGAACATTTTGCCACTGTAATTGCTAATACACTATTTCGAAATCACAGACAGACTCCTGATTGTTTTGTGCTTTAAGGGTGTTTATTTAGGTGCTCGATATAGGAGGGGGTTGTAAAATGGTGAGGGGTGATGGTGGAGGAATGTCCATGGCAGAGTCCAGTCTATTAGTCTCACAGGTGCATTGTCCAAAGGGGCATAGGAAGTGAAGCTGGGGCAGTTTAAGGATGGACAGGGTGACAAGGTGGGACAAAAGGATGACAATCAGGGTGGTCTCATTTCTTGGTGGGGGTCTTGGCATCGTTCTCTGTCTTTGTTCTCGATCTCAGGGACTGTTTGCGGGGTGGTTCTCTCTCTGCAGGGTGTGGGGTGCTGGTGTGGTGGTCCTGTGGTGGTGCCTCCTGTCCACTAGCGCCGGCGGAGGTGGTGGGCAGCTCATCGTCCAGGCTAGTGTCAGGGGCCCCTTGTTGTGCCACAATGTCCCACCTGGTGTTCACGAGTTCCTTCAGCACCCCTACAATGGTGCCCAGGGTGGAATTGATGGATTTGAGTTCCTCCTTGAAGCCCAAATACTGTTCCTCCTGCAGCCGCTGGGTCTCCTGAAACTTTGCCAGTACTGTTGCCATCGTCTCCTGGGAATGGTGGTAGGCTCCCATGATGTTGGAGAGGGCCTCGTGGAGAGTGGGTTCCCTGGGCCTGTCCTTCCCCTGTCGCACAGCAGCCCTCCCAGTTCCCCTGTGTTCCTGGGCCTCTGTCCCCTGAACCGTGTGCCCACTGCCACTGCCCCCAGGTCCCTGTTGTTGTTGGGGTGGTAGGTTAGCCTGGGTTCCCTGTAGTGGTGGACACACTGCTGCTTGACGTGTCCTGGGGACAGAGGTATGGGCCCGCTCGGTGGGTGCTGTGCTGGTGTTTCCAGAGGGGGGAAGCTCTGTAGTGGCTTGTGCCATTGTGAGGGGAACCGACTGTCTCGAGGTCCCCGATGGGCCGGGCTGGTCATCTAGATCCAGTTGGACAGAGCTGCTGTCATCAGTGTGGGCCTCTTCTGTGGGTGGAGTGGACATATCTGGACCCTCCTGTCCGGTGACATTGGGTAGGGGTCCTCCAGGGGTGTAAAAGCATGATTATTGCATCTGTGTGTGCCATGGTGTGCAATGGGTGGGTGACCGTGTACCACAGTGCTTGCATTCCTGTGTAGGACCTTGTGTGATGATGGTTTAGGGGGGTGTATGGGTATGTGCAGTGGCCATGCTTTGGTGATGGGTGTCCATGCTTTGGTGTTGCATGCAGGGCTTGGGTTTGGGATGTGTGGTTTGTGATATTGGGACATGTGTGAGGAGTTGGAGTGATGAGGGTGGGGGTATGTGATGGCATGCAGGTTGGGTGGGTGATGAAGTAGTAAAGATTTGACTTACCAGAGTCCATTCCTCCAGCTACTCCTGCGAGGCCCTCAGGATGCAGTATAGCCAAGACTTGCTCCTCCCATGTTGTTAGTTGTGGGGGTGGAGGTGGGGGTCCTCCACCAGTCCTCTGAACCACGATGTGGTGTCTTGAGACCATGGAACGCACCTTCCCCCGTAGGTCGTTCCAGCTCTTCCTGATGTCATCCCTAGTTCTTGGGTGCTGTCCCACTGCGTTGACCCTGTCCACGAATCTTCGCCATAGCTCCATCTTCCTAGCTATGGAGGTGTGCTGCACCTGGCATCCGAATAGCTGTGGCTCTACACAGATTATTTCCTCCACCATGACCCTGAGCTCCTCCTCAGAGAACCTGGGGTGTCTTTGAGGTGCCATGGGGAGGTGTGGGTGATGTGTGGGGTGGTGTGTGTTGTGATGTGTGGGGTGATATTTAGAGGTGTGTTGTGTGAGGTGCGTGGATGTTATGTGAGTGATGGTGTTGAGTGCCTGTGGATGCTAGTTTGTAGATGGTGGTGTCTGTCTCTGGCCTTCAGTCGCAATTGTGGTCGTAGAGGTTTGCGGGTGATGTGGGTGTGTATTTTATATTGTATTGGGTGTGTGGGAGTAGTGTGTGTATGTGTATTAGGTGTGTGTATTTCGATTTGTCCAATGTGGATGTGTTTTGTAAATGTGTGTGTATTTTGAGCGCGGCGGTGTGTACAGCCAATGGAATACTGCGGATGAAAGACCGCCGCGTGGATTAGTTGGTCGTGATAGTGTGGGCATATTCCTGTTGGCGTGACGGCGGAGGTTTTGTTATCGCCAGTTTATCACTGACCTTTGGTGTGGCGGACTTGTGTGGGTGTCTAGATTTTGGCGGATTCCGGGCTTTGGGTCATAATGACCGTGGCTGAATTCCGCGGCCGCTGCGGTGTGTTGGCGGTCTTCTGCACGGCGGTAAGCGGCTTTTACCGCCAA
Source organism: Pleurodeles waltl (assembly GCF_031143425.1). NCBI lineage: Eukaryota > Metazoa > Chordata > Amphibia > Caudata > Salamandridae > Pleurodeles > Pleurodeles waltl. The sequence goes on from NC_090444.1 coordinate 971,786,918, forward strand.
TGTTGTAATGACCCCCTATATGTCATTGACTTCTGTGTTCATTTATATATGTCTTAATGTTATATTTTGCTTTTAGAATATTGCCATACGGATTAAGAACACAGGACAGATAAAATCTTCAGCACGATAATATGACCGATATTACAGACTTGGTGTTAGAGCATTGCATTGCTCAATGTATCATTGTTTGCAGCATGAGATTTACATGGTTTCCAGGTGTCTTGGTACTGACCCGAATTCCGACAGCGATGCACAGAAAGACCCACAAGCCGGCAAGAAGCTTATTTCTTTCAAACCACTATTTGGCATATCGACTTTGATGGTTGCTGAACATGCCACATTTTAAGATAAGATCTTATAAGCATACTAGGCAGGGATAGACATCATTCTTCCAGATTAAAGACAAGTTACCCTCCAGCACTGCACCAATGTCCCATCCTGATGATGACTCCTTGACTTAGGTCACTATGGCTGAAACGTCAATGGTTACCATTAGGACTGTGCTTATAATTATTCAGACTAAGTTATTTAAAGCACACTTTGTCAATAACTCACTGCACAATCAGAGGTTTTGCCCCTCTTTCACCATTATCAAACGGGTGCCATCCTGACTGTAGGTACTCTTATTTTCCATACCCTTTTTGCATTTAATGCCTTTACAGAGCTACTTTACACTTCATGTCTTGCACCTCCACGTTACAGGCTTATTGAATGACAAATGCAATTATTGCTTTTGTTGTGATGTATAATTTATAACGAAATTCGTGTATTAGCCTCACAAAGCACTGTACTCTGGTGCCTCGAGTTATTATGAAGTAAGCTAAGGAAGCTGGTTCTATTTGGAACTTTGGGCATTGGGTTAAAATTGGCAATTGGAGAAAAGCTGAAAAGCGGAATGGTCCTGTCGATGCCCAATTAATGTGTCAGCGTTTGGAAGAATAAGGAACACATTTATGGGGAAATGACGGAGCGCTGCGCTACACCAAAATTGGCAGCGCTGCACTCCATCATTTTCACAATGCAGGGATGCACCATATTTAAGTGAATAAACAACCCCTGTGTTGTCCCGTGCGCTGGCGCTAACTTTAGCTGCCAGCACCAATGCAGGCATCCTTGCACCATTGTGCAAGGATGTCTGCGTTGAGGGGTGTGATTATGTGCGGGATGGTGTCCGTTACCGCACTTAAGCAATCACTAATGGCGATTTGGCACTTCTTTGTGTGCTGCAGAATGCCCTCTGGCTGTGCGCAGTGGGAGTTGGCCGCAGCTTCTATGGGTGTGAGAATAGGTGTGAGAGGGTGTACCTTGGGGTGAGAGTGGTTGTGAAAGTATTTGTCTGGGTGTGAAAATGCGTACATCAGTGCTTTAGTGGGTGCATCAGTGTGTGCGCATGTCTGTGAGTGGATGCATGACGGTGTCAGTGAGTGGGTATGTGAGAGTCTGAGTGGGTTTGTGAGTGGGTGTGTATCCATATGAGTGGGTCTGTGAGTGGGTTCGTGAGGGTCTGACTGGGGCTGTGAGTGGGTGCAAGTGGGTCTGAGTAGATCTGTTAGTGGGTGCGTGAGTGTCTGAGTGAGTCTGTGAGTGGATGCGTAAGTGTCTGAGTGGCAGAAAGATTGAAAGAGACACAGAGAGAGTGCAAGAGATTGGGAGGGAGAGAGATAAAGAGTTTTTTAGGTTTTGATATATGGTATACTTGGAATGAGATATTTCTATATAAATTGAAAAGATAAAATTACTTGTAATTTAATAAGAGTAAGATCTTCTTTCAGTATGAGGCATAAACATTTGTAGTTAAAAAAAGAAGGGAAACAAGTCCAGCTGGACTCCAACTCTCAACGCTCAGTGTAAAGGTCTGTGACCTTCACACTGAGCTATTTCTCAAGGGCTCCCCCATGGTCCCTACATGTTTTATTTTAAAACAAGCCCTTTATGGGCTATCTGGGACCATGAGGAAAGCCTCAAGGTCTCCCCCGCGGACCCATTGCTTCAGCAACCAAGTAGCTGAAGCGAACCTTTCATCTCTGTTCCCTGCACACATACCTGCATGCGGTGAACAAAGATGAAAGCTCTGCTTTTTGAGAGTGGGACCTGTTTAATAGGTCCCGCTATCAGAAACTGGAGTGTTTGCTGTGGCTTATCTGCAGCTTCAAAGCTGCAGCCAAGCCACAGCAAACAGCTTTGTCCTGGGGTGGGCATCCCAGGACATAGCAGGAGCCGGCCCTGGGGTGTGGCCGTCCCTAGGACCATCAGTGGCTCCATGAGGGCGGTCCACAGGGCTGTGGGGGGTTGCATGGCCCCTTACACACAATATTTGGAATGCCCTGGGAAGGTGGTGCTCCACCGGGCTGTGGGAAGGCCACGCGGCCCCTCCACAAGTCAATAAAATGAAGCCCTGGGGAAGAGGTGGCCCCAGGGGCTGTGGGAAGGCTGATGGGCCTCCCCCACACAATTCATGCATTTTGCCACAGGAAGGTGGTAGTCCCCTGGGTGCCAGGGGGCCACAGGCCACCGGCCCCACCACATAAATGACATTAATAGCCCAAGGGAGGTGGTGCTCCTCTGGGCTGTGGGGTGGGGGGCCAGGCCCAACCCTTATTAAAAAGAAAACAGTGTCTCCGGGACCTGGCCCACCCAGGGGCTTACTTAACAACAAGCACGTTTATTTATTTTTTAATTTTTTACTGTTGATTTGCCCGTCGTGATTCAGCACTAAAAAAACAATCATTAAAAAAATGCTTTTTAACCCTCGCTGCATGAGGTTGGGTGGTTAGGGGGTTTGGCAGCAGGGTCTGGCTGCAGACCATGTCTTGCAGGCAACCTCCGCTGCACATGGGTGAGGGCTGTGCACGATGCAAGGCTGGGTGCTTATAGATGGTTGGTGCAGGGCCTGACCATAGGCCAGGCTCTGTGGCCAACTGCCACCACGCACGACCAAAGGCTGTGCACAGCAGTTGTTGGATTAAAGTATAGTAATGGAAATTACTATACATAAAAAAACCCATAGAAATTCACTGAAAAAAACAAAGGTGATAGGGATGTTATGGTTAGGAAATAGATGTTTTTTTAAAACATAGAAATTCACTCAAAAAACTAAGGCCCATATTTATACTTTTTGACGCTAAACTGCGCTAACGCAGTTTAGCGTCAAAAAGTTTTGCGCCGTCTAACGCCATTCTGAAGCGCCATGCGGGCGCCGTATTTATGGAATGGCGTTAGACGGCGCAATCAGACCGGCGCTGCCTGGTTTGCGTGGGAAAAAACCACGTAGACCAGACAGCGCCGGCGTAGGGGGAAAATGGCGCATGGGCGTCTTAAAATGGGGCAAGTCAGGTTACGTCGAAAAAATCGTCTTAACCCGACTTGCGCCATTTTTTAACGACGCCCATCCCCCATCAACATGACTCCTATCATTGTAAAGATAGGAGTCATGCCCCCTTGCCCAATGGCCATGCCCAGGGGACTTCTGTCCCCTGGGCATGGTCATTGGGCATAGTGGCATGTAGGGGGGCACAAATCAGGCCCCCCTATGCCACAAAATATTATTAAAAAAAAAAAAAAAAAAAACTTACCTGAACTTACCTGAATGTCCCTGGGGTGGGTCCCTCCAGCCTTGGGTGTCCTCCTGGGGTGGGCAAGGGTGGCAGGGGGGGTCCCTGGGGGCAGGGGAGGGCACTCTGGGCTCATTTTGAGCCCACTTGTCCCTTAACGCCATGCCTGACCCAGGCGTTAAAAAGCGGCACAAATGCGCCGTTTTTAGCCACGCCCACTCCCGGGCGTCGCTTTTGCCCGGGAGTATAAATACCACGTAAAGGCCTGGGAGTAATTTTTTAGACGGGAACGCCTCCCTTGCATATCATTAACGCAAGGAAGGGGTTCACGCTAAAAAATGACGCACATTCCGGGAACTTTGGCGCTATTCGCCTCTAACGCCATAGTATAAATATGGCGTTAGTTGGCGTTAGTTTTGCGTCGAAATTGCGTCAAAAAAAACGACGCAATTTCGGCGCAAACGGAGTATAAATATGGCCCTAAAGGTTACTCAGACGTTATAGTTAGGCTCACATTTTAAATGTACAAAACCATAGAAATTCACCAGTTATAGTATGAGTTACATCAAGTAACTATAACTCGTGCCCTAAGTTAACTATAACTCACGCCCCGCCATGCTCTGCGAATTACCCCACAAATTACGGACTCATGACATCTTTGATAACATCATTAATAATATCACTGTAATATTATCAGTAAAATGTTTGACGAAATAACTGTGCATGGCGGGGACCCCTCCGTTTTTTTTGGCCGTACTCCCCTTCTGTCTTTACTCTGATTGTTTTTTCAAACCCTTTAATCCCCCTCCTGCTTTACTCATTTGTTTCAAAACCCGTACTCCATCTCCTACTGTACTTCCCTTTTTACTACCCCGATTGCTCCTATCCTGCTTTACTCTCTTTTCAAAAATCCATTATTCCCCTCTACTTTCTTTTATTATAAAACCATTTACACCTCCTTAACTACCAAGTTTGTAACCCCCTGATTTACTCCCTTTTCTTTTTTTTACAAGCCCCTTTTCTTTTGTTTTTCTTTGTTTCAAATTATAAAGAGACACTTGCTTCTAAGAAATTATATATTTTTTAAATTTTAATAATGTCAAAAATCAAAATGGTATCTGGTTAACTACGTTTTTTATTTTTTTTTAACTATTTTTTATAATTTGATATACAAATGTTATTATAATACTTTACATAATGGATTGTGTGTGAAACCTGAACCTAACTATAACATTCCTGTAACCTTTGATTTTTTAGTATATATATATATACATATATATATATATATATAAAACACACACACACACACACCTTAACTAGACTTACCATACGTGGTTAAGGTATGCATTGTAAATGCACCAAAAATGCATGCATGGTAAATGCATGCATGGTAGAAGCTGCATTGTAAAGGTACTGCATGGTTAAAACTGTGCTGTAAAGGATATTCCCCACAAAGTCCAATACTTCCCTCAATGTGGTCAGGTTTTGTGTTGGAATAGTAAACCCGTACTCCCCTCAATGCCCTTGGGAATAGTATATTTTACCTCCCAAAGACAAACCATTTAACCAATGGTAGGTTTGGAGTGGGAATAGTAAATTAGACCCCCACCCCAAAAAGGCCAACATTTTAACGAAGTTGTTCAGTTTGGAGAGGGAATAGTAAATATGAACCCCTCAAAGCCCAAATCTTTTGAAATGTGGTTACGTTGTAAGTGGGGAAACTAAAGTCATATTTAAGAGCCCCTAGCGCCACCTTTGTACCGCAATAGAGTTATTTTTTTTACGCTAAGGTGGTGCTTAAGTGCCTTTTCTGCATATTTACAAAGTGATGCAATCTATGCATTGTGCCACTTGGTAACCCCTTGCGCCACATTATGCCTGTGCCAGACATGATTTATGCAAGAAGGGCATTCCAGCGCTAGGAGGCCTTAAAAGATGGTGCAGTGAAATTTAAGAGATCTCACTGCGCCATTTTTGGCATCATTTTTAATGCCTGCTCAGAGCACGCATTAAAATGTTGCTCCCATAGTAATCTATGGGCCACCTGTCCTTTTTTTGCCGTAGCAAAGCACCACAATAGCGTAAAAAATGTTGTTGCTATTGTGCTAACAACCGCCATGGTGCACCATATTATAAATACACGCAACCATGGTGTTGTTAGGTGCCAGTAGGCGGGTTGCAAGAAAAGTGCCACGTTATAGCTCATGCGTCACTTCTTTTAAAATATGGGCTTAAGTTTGCTCCCCCTAAACTTCAACACTTTCCACAATATGGTTAAGTTTAGAGTTGTAATAGTAATTCTGAATCCCTCAAAATCCAACACTTTTCACAATGTGGTTGCATTTGGAGAAGGAATTGTAAACTTGATTCTCCAAGGTGTAATAATTTCCCAATGTGGATAAGTTTTTTTATTTTTTTTTATTTTTGTCCTCATACACCTCTGGCTCCTAATCAACTCCATAGCCCCTTACCAAAACTTCTCATACTTGGAGATGACTAATGCCAGGGAACTCAAATCTCTCTCACTTAAACCTTGACACAGGGTCTGCATCCGAGGCAAGAGAGTGAACAAGCTCCTAATCATAGGACATACACTCCAATCTTGTGTTACTCTCCCGTGACCCCCCCTTCTCACAACCGTGACAATATTTTTACTTCCTTCTCCTTATGGAATTTGTCCGCCTCTATGTCCAATTTTGAAATAGCAACCAGGGCATCCAGCCGATATGCATACGAAGGGGAAGACATGGATACCTATTTCCGACAATATCATTGTTAAATTGCGTCTATAGGCTGTATGCTAAGATATTGGCAAATAGGTTAAGTGGGGTGATGAGTGATTTGATTCATCCAGACCAGAAAGCTTTTATTCAGAATACAGGGAGTGCAGAATTATTAGGCAAGTTGTATTTTTGAGGATTAATCTTATTATTGAACAACAACCATGTTCTCAATGAACCCAAAAAACTCATTAATATCAAAACTGAATATTTTTGGAAGTAGTTTTTAGTTTGTTTTTAGTTTTAGCTATGTTAGGGGGATATCTGTGTGTGCAGGTGACTATCACTGTGCATAATTATTAGGCAACTTAACAAAAAAAATGTTATACCCATTTCAATTATTTATCATTACCAGTGAAACCAATATAACATCTCAACATTCACAAATATACATTTCTGACATTCAAAAACAAAACAAAAACAAATCAGTGACCAATATAGCCACCTTTCTTTGCAAGGACACTCAAAAGCCTGCCATCCATGGATACTGTCAGGGTTTTGATCTGTTCACCATCAACATTGCGTGCAGCAGCAACCACAGCCTCCCAGACACTGTTCAGAGAGGTGTACTGTTTTCCCTCCTTGTAAATCTCACATTTGATGATGGACCACAGGTTCTCAATGGGGTTCAGATCAGGTGAACAAGGAGGCCATGTCATTAGATTTCCTTCTTTTATACCCTTTCTTGCCAGCCACGCTGTGGAGTACTTGGACGCGTGTGATGGAGCATTGTCCTGCATGAAAATCATGTTTTTCTTGAAGGATGCAGACTTCTTCCTGTACCACTGCTTGAAGAAGTTGTCTTCCAGGAACTGGCAGTAGGACTGGGAGTTGAGCTTGACTCCATCCTCAACCCGAAAAGGCCCCACAAGCTCATCTTTGATGATACCAGCCCAAACCAGTACTCCACCTCCACCTTGCTGGCGTCTGAGTCGGACTGGAGCTCTCTGCCCTTTACCAATCCAGCCACGGGCCCATCCATCTGGCCCATCAAGACTCACTCTCATTTCATCAGTCCATAAAACCTTAGAAAAATCAGTCTTGAGATATTTCTTGGCCCAGTCTTGACGTTTCAGCTTGTGTGTCTTGTTCAGTGGTGGTCGTCTTTCAGCCTTTCTTACCTTGGCCATGTCTCTGAGTATTGCACACCTTGTGCTTTTGGGCACTCCAGTGATGTTGCAGCTCTGAAATATGGCCAAACTGGTGGCAAGTGGCATCGTGGCAGCTGCACGCTTGACTTTTCTCAGTTCATGGGCAGTTATTTTGCGCCTTGGTTTTTCCACACACTTCTTGCGACCCTGTTGACTATTTTGAATGAAACGCTTGATTGTTCGATGATCACGCTTCAGAAGCTTTGCAATTTTAAGAGTGCTGCATCCCTCTGCAAGATATCTCACTATTTTTGACTTTTCTGAGCCTGTCAAGTCCTTCTTTTGACCCATTTTGCCAAAGGAAAGGAAGTTGCCTAATAATTATGCACACCTGATATAGGGTGTTGATGTCATTAGACCACACCCCTTCTCATTACAGAGATGCACATCACCTAATATGCTTAATTGGTAGTAGGCTTTCGAGCCTATACAGCTTGGAGTAAGACAACATGCATAAAGAGGATGATGTGGTCAAAATACTAATTTGCCTAATAAATCTGCACTCCCTGTAGATTCTTGTACGAACAAACATTTAACCTAATAGGTGCGATTGATTTAGCTACTGTATACCGAGAACCTTTGGCCGTCATTGCTATTGATGCATATGAAGGCTTTCGACAGAGTCAACTGGAATTATCTGAATACGGTTCTCGAACGCAATAATTTGGGTACTAAATTTTGTCGAGCAATTCAACAAATTTATTAGGTGCCATTGGCGTGGGTCCTGGTAAATGGGAAGCTAACTGACACTTTCAGGGTAACTAGGGGTACTAGACAGGTTTGTCCCCTTTCTTCCCTGTTGTTTGATTTGTATATAGAGCCCTTGGCCAGAAGGATTAGGCAAGATTCTAGAATTTCCCCCTTTAGTAGTAAGGGGTGGGTGAAGAAAGTTGCTGTTTGCTGCTGATCTTTTAGTTTCTACATCAAATCTATCTACAGCTTTACCTACTCTATTAGATATCACGGAGAAATTTGGAAAGATCTCCGGCTATCACATTAACCCCGAAAAAACTGAGGCAATGGTATGGAACTTGAACTCCAAAAATTGGCGTACTCCTAATTCAATGAAGTATTTAGGGATAGAAAATGTGCAGGATTTGGAACGAATACCTGCGGTTAACATGAGGACTGTTGTAACTGACTGTAGTAAGCTAATGCTAGGCTGGCTACACCTTCCCCTCACAATAATCGGGAGGGTCAATTTGGTTAAAATTATAATCTTGCCTAAGTTGAACTTTCTTTACAATTCCATCCCACTACAAATGGATAAAAAACTTTTGCCCATCCTTCAACAGAAAATTAATTCTTTTATCTGGGTGCAAAAGGGTCCCAGAATTGCATTGAAGAAATTGCAGAGAAGGTAGGAGAAGGGGGCCTTACTTTTCCCGACATTCATTACTATGCATGGGTGTTTCATCTTAAGAATGTTAGAATGTTATTCTCCTCCCCGGATCACTCAGCGATTGGAGAGATGTTTAGTTCTATGATAGCTACAGAAAATGGTGCAGCAAAATATCTATATATAAGTTCAGTGATCCAAAATTCTTTAAGAAAGTAAGATTGAAAATACTGCAGGATGCAGCTAAAGCTTGGTTTCAGTTGCGGCAAGTGGCAAAAATAGAATATTATAGTCAATGGGCTCTGGTTTGGGAATCCCTGGGAACCCCCGAGTGTTTAACAGATGTATTGGCTTTAGCTCTTCAAAAGGCAGGGATTGAATTTTGGGGGGACTTAGTTAGGGATGGTCTTTTATTATCTTGGGAAGAACTCACGGAGCGGACAGGAGGGAATTTGTCAAGATTAAAGTACATTCAATTAAGGAATTGAACACAAGGGGCCACCGTTAGTCTGGGGTCTGTAAACCAGTTAGAGGGTGATTTGATTAAGAATCATTGGGGATTAAAGAAATTGGAGTATTTTGGATACCCTGGATGGAGACTTTAAGTTGCCTGTCTCCCTTTGGGGGGGAGAGATGCCACCGGATCAAGTACAAGCATGGTGGGGGTCATCTATGCCAATGGTATTTAAGGCTATTAAACTGGCATTTCTAAGGCGGAATCATCTTTTTACGTTGCATAGGGTTTTTTTTCTCCTGGGAAACTAACTAAGATAAGAGGGGGAGGGGCGTGGCTTCGGGCTTCAAGATGGCGGTCGCGCTCTAAGAGTGCTCTGGACCCCTCCGTCATCCGCCAGGAAGGAGCCGACGACGCGCTAGGCGAGGGCGTGGGGGCCGGGCGGCCCCTGCGAGCTCAGCAGGCGAGAGCCAAAGAGGCGACTCGGAGACCCACTCGTGGGAGCACTGGAGGCCGCTCCAAGTGATAACGACCGGACTCGGGCAGCCAGGGATGACAGACTGAGTCAGTCCCCGTCACTGGACTGACAGGAACTATTAGATTTGCTCCATGTTGCTAGATCTCTGGTGGTCTGGGTCTGGCTCCGGCACAGCGGGGCGAACTGTGCACCTGCTGGAAGATAGGTCCCAATAATCACGAGATGTACTTCCGTTGACTTTCCGAGTATGTATTGCAGAAGATCCGATCATCAGGAGGGGTCCACCACTCCACTCCAAAGCCAGTTTTATTAGTTGTATTGGTTACAATGGGCACAAGGGCGCCAGATGCTTCTTGGGTGGAAGTATGGGGTGGGGGGGATTTGGGGGGTACTACGTTCACACTTCAGTTTCAGGTTAATGTTCCTATAAGTTTCCTTTGTTGCAATGATTTTTCTTCCTTTTTGCTCCACTATTTGAGACGTTTAGTCCGGCACACCCGGAGCGAGGCCCGACACTTACACATAATCACCTTTCTCACGCACTACTCTCATTGACTAAAATTCTGTCATGGAACGTAAACGGCCTCCTAGACAAAATTAAAAGGTCGGCAATATACAGCACCCTGCGCAGTTACGCACCCTCGGTGGTCCTGTTGCAGGAGACGAATCTCCTTGGGACCAGATGCCCCATGTTAGCTAAAGGAGGCTACGACAGAGTCTACCACTCTGGCTTCTCCAGAGGCTCTAGAGGAGTAGCTATTTAACTTCACCGCTCACTACCCATGACGATCACGAACACATACCCGCAGGGCAGATATATAGTGGTATCTGGGCTATTACATGGACGACCTCTTAATCTGGTGAGCATATACGCCCCCCCCAACGGGACTGGAGGCTTTCTTGGCCTCTCTCGGACGAACCATAGCCGATCTCCCCCAGGGCATCATATTAATAGGAGGCGACTTCAATGCAGTGCTAGACCTTGAGCTAGATATATCAGGCAATAGTACGATCAACCGATCATCTAAGGCATCAATACTTAGGAACTGGGTCGATGGCCTCGGCCTATGCGAAATATGGAGAACATGGCACCCTAGATCCAGACAGTTTACACATACATCAGCAGCACATGGGACACACGCCAGGATCGACCTCATCTTCGCCCCAGCACTGGACATTACTAACGTCACTGGAGTCGAGATCCTTCCACACGGCGTTTCTGACCATGCGCCTATGCAAATACGCCTGGGCAGAACCGACCCAACTAGTAGACCAATTTGGCGGCTCAATGCCTGGTACCTACAGGACGAGGAGTACAAAAAAGCGGTGCGAGACCGGTTAGCACAATACTTTGACGAAAATCTAGGATCAGTGCAATCTCCGGGCATGATCTAGGCTGCGTGTAAAGCGACAGTCAGGGGCCATGCCAAGCACCTTATCCGAGTGCGAGAACGCGCCCGTATTTCCCAAATAGCTGAACTGGAATCGCAAGCAATGCTCCTAGAACGCCGACACCTTACCTCTCCCTCGACCCAAGACCTGCGACAGCTCCTGAAAATGCGAGAGGAGATCAAAACCCTCACCTTAGAGTGCGCCAAACATATGTGGAGGGCATCAACTGCCCGGGTATACTGATGGGGGGATAAAAACGGGAAACTCTTGCACTGGTTGGCTAAGCGGCCTATGGCCAACAGAATCATATCTGAAATCTCAGACGAGTCCGGAACCCTCGCCAGTACCCCTAGGGATATCGCACAAAGCTTTGCGGCTTATTATGCGCGACTGTATACAGAACGCCCCCGACCTCAGATGGAGAGAAAGTCTCCTCTCCTGGGTGAAATCATTCTCCCCAGAGTATCCCCCACGGTGAGAGATATCCTCGATGAGCCTTTAACTCTAGAGGAGGTAACAACCGCAACACCCACAATGGCCCCAGACAAGACCCCAGGACAGGACGGCTTCCCAGCGGAGCTATACAAGGGATGCAGCAACATACTAGGGCAGCACCTCCTCAGCATGTATGAGGAAGCCGAGAGTAATGGACGCTTCCCTTCGGACGTTGACCAAGCCACAATCGATGTAATCCCTAAAACCCAACCGCCATCAAGACACTGCTCAGAGTACCGGCCCATTTCCCTTTTAAACATCGAAGTTAAAATACTCTCCTCAGTCCTTGCAACCAGGCTAAAACCCACCCACACATCGCTAATTCACCCTGACTAATGCAGTTTTATTCCATCCCGGAGCACCAGACACTGCATTAGATGCCTACACTTGGCCCTGGCGCACCGCAACACCCTAACTGGCTCACCCAAGGCCCTGCTCCTCCTTGACTTTGAAAAGGCTTTCGACACTGTGGACTGGTCATATCTGCACCAGGTCCTGCAGAGCAACGGGATAGGCCCCAGATTCCGAAGACTAGTAGGATTACTATACTCCCAACCAACAGCCAGAGTGCAGGTAAATGGAGTCGTGTCCGACCCGTTCCGCATTGGTCGCGGTACACGCCAGGGCTGCCCTCTGTCCCCACTCCTCTTTGCGCTTATAAAAGAACCGCTAGCAAAAGTACTCAGAGAGGACCCCCTGATCGAAGGGTGGTCCTGGCCCACTGGCTCAGAAGATTGCGTGGCGCTATATGCCGACAACGTCCTCCTATATACTGCCAACCCAGCTGCAAGCAGCCCACGTATCCTGCAGATCCTGGACCTATTTTCAGAGGCCTCTGGCCTCACACTAAACCACCGCAAATCCCTGCTGGTCCCATTGCACCCCGCAAGAGACTGTGTTGACTGGCAGTGGACCATCTCCATCCGCCGAAACAGCTTTAAATATCTGGGAATCTCCGTTGCCCTCATACCGGAGTTGGCGTGGGAGCTTAATGTCACACCACTCATAACCAAAGCCAAAGCCGACCTCCAACGTTGGCAAATCCTGCCTCTCAATTTGCTCGGGAGAATCGCGCTTTTCAAAATGATGGTCCTCCCTAGACTCCTCTACCTGCTACAGAACCTCCCCTATCCAATCCCCAAGAGATGGTTTAAAAACCTCGACTCAACGATTCGCCAATTCCTATGGAGGGGCACCCGTCCCCGGCTGGCACTCACCACAGGCCAACGAGACGTCTATGATGGGGGACTGGGAATGTCAAATTTATACTATTATCACCTCGCGACGCAATTGATTGTCATCAACGACTGGGTAGGGGGCGGTTGGTCAGACCCTGCATACCAACTTGAACTCCACACACTGAATTACTCTGGAGTATTTGATGCCCTCTACGGGTGCCCAGTCCCTGATCCACTCCCGAAGTGACTAGGGTGCCGCTGATGGGATGGAGAGATGCCCAGAGAACCACGGGATGGTGGAGGCGAATTACCCAACAAACCCCACTATGGCACAGTGACCTTCTCGCCGAAGTTGCGGAATTGCAGGGGTTCCAGAAATGGGACGACATTGGAATCTCTACGCTGGGAGACGTCTGGGAGGGGTCCCACATGAGGTCCTTTGAAGATCTACAAAGGCTCTTCTCACTGAGTAAAGTACAATTTTATAGGTACCTCCAGATACGTCATGCCCTGACAAAGCACATGCGAGCTGATGAACGCATCCCAGCGCACTACCCCATGGAGGCGAAAGTATTAATGGGTAACCTCGACAAAGGAGGAGTCTCACAGATATACCGCTCGTTAATATCTAGCACGTCCGTCCCCCTAGACAAGCTTTGTCGCAGATGGGAGGAATGGGTGGGGGAAATCGAAGAGGGAGATTGGGAGGAGGCCCTAATGGCACCCAGACCCCTGACAATATCCGCCAAACTCCGTCTCGTACAGTCTTTCTTTCTGCATACTACCTACATGACTCCTAAGAGATTACACAGAGCGGGCCTCCACACCACAGCTGACTGCCCGAGGTGTCCCCAGCCAGAAACTGACTTCTACCACATGACAAGGTCCTGCCCAGTCATAGAGATATATTGTGGAGCAATCGCATCTCAGATCTCCAGAGTCTTACAGACCGACCTAACACTAGACCCACTCCTGTTCCTACTGGGGATAATGAGGGACACAGACCTAAGAAGAGCAGAATGGACCTTTATGGGAATAGCATGCCTAGTAGCTAAAAGGGACATAATGACTAAATGGAAGACGGGAATGGCACCGTCCTTAAATAAGTGGAGGCAGGGAATGGACTGGTGTGCACAGCAGGAGAGGTTGGTGTACGAGGCCAGGGGTAGCCCGGGTAAATACGATAAGATTTGGGGAGGATGGGAGGCCCTGGCGGGAGACTAGAGCAAAATGAAGTTCAATAACTCAGATCACTCGCCCTACGGCTGGGCTCATCCACGGTCTGGTTCCCTGTCCTCGCTCCGACACTCACCTGTGATCTTGAAGCATCTACATTCCTGCCACTGACAGATATAGACACTAAAGGCCAAGTCCCACGGTAGGCCGGGCTGATCAATGTCAAACAACTCAAGCACTCATAACATACATCATTCAACATTCTTTGATAAGGAGCACAAACTAATTTTTATACTTTATTTTATTGTACCTTAGTCTACCCTATTTGATCCTATCTTGTTCTATTTTATCCCGCCTTTCTTTACTATATTGTATTGTATGGTATTGTATAATATTGTACTTCACAGGGTTGACACTTGTACACCATGCTATGCTTTATTTTCATAAAACAATAAAAACCTCTTTATAAAAAAAAAAGATAAGAGGGGGAGAGGAGTTAGTTGTGCTAAATGTGGCTTACCGAGGGCGTCCGATATTCATATGTTCTTAGAATGTCCAGCAGTATATTGTTTTTGGGGAAAAGTATGTGAAAGGATTTTGAGTCTTGTAATGCAACACATTTTGCCATCTCTTCCTTTAGTTATTTTTTGTATATTGGAGGAAGGGGAAGTAAGCACTAGAGCAGTAAAGACAGTGTTGTTTTAGGCAATACTTTTGGCTAGGAGGGCAATGTGGATAAGCTTGTGGTTGGAATAGTAAATGACCCAAAAAGGCCAATGCTCTCCTCACTGTGGCTATCTTCTGCGTTAGAATAATACATTTGGCCGCACCTCAAAATGCAGCACTTTCCCCAATGTGGTCAAGTTTTGAGAGGCAATAGTAAATCTGAGCCTCCCATCACCAAAACCCAATACTTTCCCAAATGTGGTTACGTTTGGATTGGGAATAGTAAATCTAACCCCTCCCCAAAGTCCACTACTTTCCACGACATGATTATAGGAATAGTGAATCTGACCACCCCTGAGTCCAACACTTCCCCAAGGTAGTTAGGTTTGGAGTGGGGATAGCAAATCCAACAGCTGGAAGTCCAACAGTTTTTGCCAATGTATATAGGTATCCTGTGGGAGTAGTAAAATACAGTTATGCTGAATTACAAACTTTTTCCAATGTGACTATGTTTTTATTAGGAATAGTAAATGTGATATCAATGAGTTTTTGAGAATGTGTTAGAATTTTGTATTTTGTACATTAAAAGGTCAACTCATTTGTAGTGTAAATTGTTTGTTTGCTTTGTAATGTGGTTTTTGTAAAGTATTATTTTTTACATTTCATTGCTACATACATTCTCTAAATATGATTTTTTATAACAAATTTTATTGAGTTTTGACAAAAGGCCAAGGCCTCAGAGGCGAACAAATGCATGAGAGAATCAGCATACCCATAAACAGTAACAAATCCCTGCATGTCCAACCCCATCTGTAACTCCCAAGGACAAGACAGCAAGAGATATCTTCTACTACTATTTGGTCCTTAGTCATTCCCCCTACTCCGCTTTATCCCTGTACATCTGAATTTCCTCCTCCATACGTGAGCTTGCAGGTCAGCAATGGTCCATAAACAATTCCCCTAAAATCTGCCCATTTTTGCCAAATTTTAGGGTGTTTCTGAGGAGAGCCCTTTGCCCGATACACAGCAATCTCCATCCCCATACAATGATCATCCCTTTTTTCCACACTGCAAGCCTTCCATGTGTTGACTAAACTCAGAAACAAGAGCAGTCTTTTATATCTGTTCCCTCAAAGACCATCCATGACATGTAGAAGGATCAGCCTCACGTCCAATGGGATTGTCCAGGTGAGGACCTCTCCCAGGCAAGATGTCATGCTGTGCCAGAGCCGATCCAGCGCCGTGCATCCCCACATGGTGTTTATGATTGTACCCTCACCCGCACAGCAATGGAGACATGTCGGGGAGGCCATGACCCTCATATGCCACATAAGGAGTCTCCTGTAGTATGCTCTGTGGAGATATTTGAGTTGTATTATTCAGAGGTGAGCCAAAATGGCCGTCTATCGGGGTGCCCCCAGATCCTCTGTCCAGTCATCATTGTCCAGTGTGCCAATATTTGTCTCCCATGCCGCTCTGAGGGCGTGCAGCGTGTCTGGACTATTCATGATGAATGACTGGTTTATTGTTCGTTATTTTGTGATCTCCCCGGTCTCCCAGGAGGAGGTTACCCTCCAGTGGGTTAAATTCAGGGAGAGCAGCGAAATTGTTAACATAGGGAGTAAGTGCTTGGTGGAGTTGCAAATACCAATAAAATTTGCTGTGGTACAATTGATATTCTGTTTGCAGCTCCTGGAATTATTTCAGGACTGTGCCATGCATCACGCCCCCCAGGGTGGAGATCCCAATAATGTCCCACTTCCAAAAGCCATCCAGCTGGGTAACCTGCCAAAGCATACATCCCTGCCATAGTGTTGTCCACTCAGTCGGTTTCCCCCCACCATCCCAAATGACACAAGGAGCGCTTCCATACATTAAGGACTGCTTGAGTTACTGGTGGGATTGGGTCCCCCTCACACTCACCATATAGGTAATCAAGCACGGGAGTGGCTCCCCTTCTTCATCTCATATGCAGGGTCGTCCTGGAGGTCATACCACCAGTTGTTGATGATCAGTAGGTGTAACTCTGAGTAATAAGAGTAAATATCAGCCTCAGCAATGCCCCCGCAATAAGTAGATTGAAGCATTTATTAAGGGCAATTTGGGGGACCGTTCCTCCCTGAAAAAACCCACAGTGTACATCACTGACCTTCTGAAACAAAGACTGGGAGATGGTATAGGGGTACTTTAATAGCTGGTAAAGAAATCAGAGCAAGGAGACCATTTTGAATATGGTCAACCTGCCCATCAATAATAGCAGCAGGAGCAACCAAACTCTCACCTCTTCCTTCACTCGGACCAAAGCTGGCACCAAGTTTTGGAACTATGACATCAACACCTCTGGAGATATATAGATCCCCAGATATTTAAATCCCTCTTCTGCCAGTGCAAGTTCCACCACCAAACTTGCAGCACATTCTGAGCCCCCATGAGAACCTTAGTGGATTCCGAAGCATTCATATATAGATCTGAGGTTTCTCCGAATATGTTCATGATCTGCTTGATCCATGGCCCTAAGGTCTCGGGGACAATAAGAAAGAACAGAACATAGTCCACACAGAGGGCGATCCTGTTGGAGAGGCCTGCACTCCACTCAAAACCGCTCACTTGAACGTCCATCCTGATCCACACCGCCAGGCGCTCCATAACCAGCATGAATAATAGCGGGGACAAAGGGCACCCCTGCCGTGTCGCCCACTAGACTGGGAATTAATCTGATGTGGTGCCGGCAACCCTAACCACTGCTGACAGATCAGTGTATAGCAGCCGGATGTAGGAGAGAAATCTGGGGCCAAAATTCAACCGATGGAGCAGACTGAACAGGTATTCCCAGCTGATTGAGTCAAATGGCTTGTCTGTGCCTGCCAGAATTACCGCCATGGGCCCCCTAAGGTGATCTGCAGGGGCTAAGGTGTTGTATACATGTTGAATGCTATGGTGGTGGCCAGGAAGGTTATGAAGCCCGCCTGGTCTGGGTGGACCAGGTCAGAGATATAATGCACCAGCCTATTTGCCAAAGTTTTGGCCAATAACTTCACCTCCAAAAAATGGGAGGAGATCGGGTGATAAGAAGAGTGAACCTCCAGTGGGCTACCCAGCTTAGGAAAGACCATGATTTTGCCATGTCACCAGCCCCGCTTAAGTGTCTCTCCATCAATTGCAGATTTAATCACCCCCAGCAGGTGTTTTCCAAGCCGGTGCATAAACACTTTACAGAATTCACATGGGAATTCATTAGGGTCAGGAGCCTTACCCGATCACAGTCCCAGCAGCGCCAATGAGATTTCTTCCTTCATGATTGCCACATCTAGGTGACCCCAGGTGGCTCACAAGAGGGTCTGGAGAGGTAGGGAGTCTACAAACTCAACTATTTACTCCTGAGTTAATG
The DNA here is from genome assembly GCF_031143425.1 of Pleurodeles waltl. Lineage (NCBI taxonomy): Eukaryota > Metazoa > Chordata > Amphibia > Caudata > Salamandridae > Pleurodeles > Pleurodeles waltl. Next base: position 971,804,966 of record NC_090444.1, read on the forward strand.
CCTCCTTCTGAGCGTATACCCCCCGGAAATGTGCAGCAAAGTTCTTGACCACTTTCCAGGGGCCTACTAATAGCTCCCCCCTTGAGTCTCATATTAAAGAAGTGGATGGGGAGTACTGAGTGGTTTGACATAACCTATGAAGCATTTTGCTCAACTCATTTTCCCGTTGATATATTGTCTGCGCCACAGGCCAGGTCTGTTTGGCCTCCTTCAGAAGCAACTGTTGATTCTGCTGCTGTGCAAGCCCTAACTGCCACCGTGCCAACCAGCTCATCGGCCCGACAGCCACACTACCCTAGTGTCTGCATCCGCGATTCAGGATCTACTAGACCCTGCATTCTTTGCTGTCATCCTCTGGAGCACTAACTGATATTCGCACCACGCAACATTGGTTTATAGGCTTCCCAATGCATCCCCTCAGAAGACACCGTGCTGGCACTGAGGGCAAATTTCCTTCAATAGAGGGTGCAATATGCAATTCTTAAATAGGGTTCTGCAGATGACATGGTGAGAAGCGCTAGTGAAAGGCCTGCCTCCTGGACCCAACATGAAGTCTAATGACTATTGGGGAATCACCCCTTGCTAAGATGGTAGCATCCGATACTCTATGTTTGTGTGTGTGTGTGTGTGTGTTGGGGATTAGGAAATAATAGACGGGATAGGATCCGTGGACTTTGAAGAAATAGGTGCATCCTTCTCTGGAGGGGTGGTATGCCCTCCACTCGTCTGCAAATCCCAGTGCAGATGTCAAAGAGTTGAGTCTGGACCTGCCTATTTCTGTAGCTGGACTGCAAGTGTGCCACCTGTCCAGCAGGGGGGGCATAATGTCATTCCAATCCACCTCCATTACCAACAGGCTTCCAGGGATTCCCACCCAAAGATGTACAACTAAATCTGCCCGGGTCTGCCCTAATGGGGGGGATACACGCAGCACAGTATGATGGATTCGCCATATAGTGTGCCTGTGACTATCATGTACCCACCCTGATGATTAAACCAGATCGTGATGGGTAGGAAGGGGACACTACGCTGGATCAGTATGCATGTACCCCCTCATGAATGTAGAGAGGAATATCTGATCATAGCCATATCTGACCAGGCAGAGGGTCTTGGTGCCAAGGAGGTGTGTCTCTTACAGCAATATTTACACCCTCTTGGCATGTTTTAAGACCCCCCCTTGTTTGATCTTATCTAAGACAGCTTGGACATTCCACGATATAATGCAGATGTGGCCTGAGGGAACATCTGGTCCCGTGTTACCTATAATGTGTCAGAGCAGAAGGGTTGGCACTGCCATGGATATTTTTGGATTTAAAGGCATTGCAGGTATGTGCATGTTAAAAAGTAAACAACAAGCAATTTCCCTCAAACTCCCCCTCAAGAAGTACCTATCCCAGGATGTGTCGACGCAGGACCCCAGCAGAGGGTGCACTGCGCGGCCATGCCCAGTGGATCCACAGTCCCAACTATCACAAATCACTAGAATGACTAAGTAACTGTCTCTAGGGTGTGCAGCCATAAATACAATGGTCCACACTACCAGACATATAAACTTTATCAGACATGCAATTATTACCAAGATCTTGCTACAGTTCGACCTTTGTGAGCGAGTGTCCCAGGGATGGCCAGGTTTGGGCCTAAGTCTCCCTGTCACGCTGGGAGATCCTCCAGGAGGATTTTGATCTGTTGCACTGCTTTATGAGGGCCTTCATGGGATGATCACTCCTTTCCCCTTGTGATGAATCAGAATCCAAGCATGGTGAAGTATGGGGTTTCAGCGTCACTTTCTCGTCGGTCCAACGGATGACCTCCTCCAGAGATTGAAAAAAGAAGGTTTGTGAGTTAGAGACGACCCTCAGGCGAGCCGGGTATAGTAACATATACTGCAGCTTCCGTTCCTGTAGGCATTGCTTGCCGTGAACAACTGCTGTTGTATTATAACATAGTCAGGGAGAATCACGATAAGGTGTGATTAATAAGTAATCTTATCCTGAAGTTGCACTTATTTAAGGATTGCATCTCTGGTCATGAAATACAGGATCCATGCTTTCACGGGGCAAGGTAGCGCCCCCCCCCGGGGGGAGTTTCCTTACTAATGGCCTGAGGGCCTGTTCCACCATGAAAGGGAGAGGGTCTCTGCGGGTACCACTGAACAAATCCACTGAGCCAGTAAAGTGTTCATGGAAGAGCCCTTGCACCCCTCCGGGAAGCCGACAAACCTCAGGTTATTGCGATGAGCTCTTCCCTCTGGATCCTCCACTCAGACTGCTAACTCCTTGGTCATAACCTTGAGCATAGTCACCTTCTGCTGCATGGTAGAGACTGAATCCTCAGGTCCGGAGACTCTAGTCTCAGCCTCTATAATCTGTTCCACAGCTCTTCTGAGATCCTGACGGAGAAAGTGACGTCTGAGCCAACCGCTCTAATCTTGGCATCCAGCATGGCGCACAACTGGGTTATGGCCACTGAGAGAATTGCATTGTTTTGGGCGACTGCTGTCGGACCACTGTCTGTTGGGGCCACGCAGAATCTCCCAGTTGAGCATATTTGTCCATTGTAATTGGCTTGGTAGCTGGATGTCTTATCTTTCGTCACGGTGGTCGGTGATGATTGTGATGCCCTTGGGGCTGCATGTCTGTCTTGGGAAGCACATCCGACCTACCAGACCCCCTACATCTAGGTATTAGGGGTGGCACGAGCAGTCAGCAGCCGATGTGGCTGTCCCAGTCCCCACCCAGCAGGAAAAGCAGAGATCAAGATGTGAGCTGACATATTCACTCCAATATACTAGTGGATGAACCACCACAAGCTGCACCAGGGCCTCGCCTGGCCCCTTCCACAGCAGAGGCACCCGCTCTAAGTGTGATTCCCTAAAGGAATCTCACGTTGGTTGCCTCTTGTTTCTGGGGCACGCCACGAATCTCAGGATGGTGTGTAGGTGATGGATATAGCAAGAGTGCCAATATCTGTATGAAGGTCTTTCAGGTCAGCCAATTGCTCCCCTGTAAGATAACAAAACGGCCACAGTTCCAATCCATTACATCATTAGGTAAGGCTAATCTCAGTCCCCACATCAGCCGGTCAACTTTAGCACCATAATGTCTTCCTGGCAATCTTATGTTGTCCTCGCTCGGTGTTGGGAGATGTTAGGGGCCCCACAGTGCAAAAGTCTCACCTGGAGTTTTGCTCTATGCTCGTATTCCATGCTTCCTGAGCGGGAGAATCACCGCTGGAATTCTCCAACTTCACCCACTCAACCAGCATTGGGCAGTGAGTTAAGGTCCTTCATAAATCCCCTTCAGGGTGCCAAGGCTACACATCCACACCCCTGTGGCCCGATCCTGGCTGCCCCACCATCTGTGGGCCTCCTTTTTACCTGGCCAAGATTCCCTAGTCCTGTATGTTTGGGATTGCAGGCATGCCGCTGGGCTTCCCATCCCGTGACTCACCACCGCGACCTAATAAATATCTTTTAAGTGGCTCCAACTGACCAGCGGACCCCCCCATGACAAGGAGTGTCGAGCACAGCTCCCCCTCTGTATACAGGCGGGAATCCCGCAGAACACAGACACCCTGGTCGGCCCCCATCACTGCCGGCCATGGAAAACGACTCAGCCACAGCTGTGAGTCTGCACCACTTCCAAACGGGGAGAGAAAGGTGTCTCTGGATTGTAGGCATCGGGAGGAGAGCACTCATATCTGCTGTGGTAGTCTTAGCGCTGAGGGCTGTGGGCACAATCCTCAGTCTGCAGCTGCACTTCTGTCTCTTGACACTACACAGCCGCACGGCCTGCTTGCCTTTGTCACCTGCTTCTCTTGTGTAGTGCAGAGAAACACAGCTGTCTCGTGCCACTAACATCAGGGTCTTAAATAGGACTGCATTGTGGAGTTTAGACATTGTGTGGGCAAGGATTATGCCAGATAACGGGGCTACCACCGGAAGATGAGTTACAATGTGGCGGCCATGTTTGACAGTCAGACCATGCGCCCCGGAGATTATTTTTAATATATACTATTTTGTACTGTGCATTATCGGTCCATAATTACATGTTTTGTTATTTTTTTATTTTATTATACTATGGTGGTCATTTCAACCTCGGCGGTAAAAGGTGCTTACCGCCGTTCAGAAGACCGCCATAACACCGCTGCGGCCGCAGTAAACCGCCACGGTCATTCTGACCCACAACAGGCAAACCGCCAAAATACAGACATCCACAAAAGTCCGCCACACCAAAGGGCAGCGAGAAACTGGCGATGACCAAACCTCCACCGTAACTAATCCATGCGGCGGTCTTTCAACCGCGGTATTCCATTGGCGGTACACAGCGCTGCGCTCAAAATACACACACACTTACAAAATACAACCACATTGGACAATTCAAAATACCCACACCTGAGACACATACACACACCACTCCCACACACCCAATTAAATATAAAATACACACCCACATCACCCTCAAACCTCCACTCCTAGAGATTCGTGAACACGCACAGAGAAAAGACATCCGAGCACCCAGACGCCCAATTCACTGTCACCCAGCAATATTTGCACGCACTTCACACAACACAACAATACACATCACCACACTTAGCACCACACAATCCACCCTACACATCACCCACACCACCCCATGGCACCGCAAAGACACCCCAGGTTCTCTGATGATGAACTCAGGGTCATGGTGGAGGAAATTGTACGAGTAGAGCCACAGCTGTTCGGGGCACAGGTGCAGCACACCACCATTGCCAGGAAGATGGAGCAATGGAGCAGAATAGTGGACAGGGTCAACGCTGTGGGACAGCACCCAAGAAATCGGGACGACGTCAGGAAGAGGTGGAACGACATACGGGGGAAGGTGCGTTCCATGGTATCCAGGCACAACATCGTGGTGCAGCGGACTGGCGGCAGACCCCCACCTCCTCCCCCAGAATTTACAACATGGGAGGAGCAAGTCTTGAACATCCTGCATCCTGAGGGCCTCGCTGGAGTAGGCGGAGGAATGGACTCTGGTAAGGCAAATCTTAACTACTTCTTCCCCCCACCCCACCTGCATGCCAACTCATACCCCCACCCTCACCCTCACCCCCATCACATCCTACTCCTTGCAACTGTCTCACCATCACAACCCACCCATCCCAACACCAAGCCCTGCATGCGTCCACAAAGCATGGACACCCATCACCTAAGCATGCCCACTGCACATACACATACAACCCCCCCCCCCCCAACCACCGTCACAACAGCCCCCACAAAGGAATGCCAGCACTGGGGTACACGGGCACCCACCCATTGCACGCTATGACACACACAGAAGCAATAACCATACTTTTATACCCCTGCAGGACCCGAACGCCACGTCACCGCGCAAGAGGGTCCACAAATGTCCACTCCATCCCCAGAAGAGGCCCACAGTGAGGACAGCAGCTCTGTCTCCCTGGATCTAGATGATCAGCCCGGTCCATCGGGGACCTCGGGACAGTCGGTTATCCTCACACAGCCACAGGCCACAGTAGACCTTCCCCCCTCTGGGAACACCAGCACTGCACCCACCCAGCGGGCCCATACCTCTGTCCCCAGGACACGTCAATCAGCGGTGTGTCCACCACTACAGGGAACCCAGGCTAACCCACCACCCCAACAACAACAGGGACCTGGGGGCAGTGGTAGTGGGCACACGGTCCAGGGGACAGAGGCCCAGGGAAACTGGGAGGGCTGCTGTGCGACGGGGGGGACAGGCCCAGGGAACCCACTCTCCACGAGGCCCTCACCTCCATCATGGGAGCATACCACCGCTCCCAGGAGACGATGGCGACGGTCCTGGCCAGGTTTCAGGAGATCCAGCTTCTGCAGGAGCAACAGTATATGGGGTTCAGGGAGGAACTAAGAAACATCAGTTCCGCCATGGGTACCATCGTAGTGGCCCTGAATGAGGTAGTCACGACATTGCGGGACACTGTGGCACCTCAAAGGGCCCCTGACACTAGCATGCACCAAGAACTGCCTACCACCTCCGCCGGCGCTAGTGGACAGGAGTCCCCGACACAAGACCAACAGGCCACCAGAACCCCACCCCCTGCAGAAGGAGAACCACCCCGCAAGCGGGCCCTGAGATCCAGGAAGAAGACAGAGTAAGATGTCAAGACCCCCGCCAGCAAAGGATACCGCCCTGATTGTCATCCCACTGTCCCACATTGTCACCCTGTCCAACCTTAAACTGCCCCTGCTCCACTTCCCACATGCATTTGGACAATGCACCTGTGAAACTGATAGTCTGGACTCTGCCATGGAAAATCCTCCACCATCACCCCTCACCGATTTGCAACCACCCATCCAATTTAGAGCACTTGAATAAAAACACTTATTGCACAAAACAATCTGGAGTCTGGCTGTGATTTAGAACAAATGTATTAGACATGACCGTGCCAAAATGTTCATTCACATTGTGATGCTAACAAACGGCTGTCACACAGCTGTAGTCCATGGGGAAACAAAGCAGATGTCACGCAGTGGGGCCCACATCTCTGAAAACGGAAGGGAAAGTCACAACACAGTTACCATACACTGGGGGAAAAAGTCAGACAGTAGAGAGGTAGGAGTCATTAAGTAAATGTAATATGCCGGTGTCTACTCTTACCTGTGTGTCACTGAAAATACTGCTGTATTACTGTGTTCCTGTTCTCTATGTCGTCCTCTTCGGCTTCCTCCTCTTCACTCTCCACAGGCTCCACAGCTGCTACAACACCACCATCTGGACCATCCTCCTGCAGAAAAGGCACCTGGCGGCGCAAAGCCAGGTTGTGAAGCATACAGCAGGCCACGATGATCTGGCACACCTTCTTTGGTGAGTACATTAGGGATCCACCTGTCATATGGAGGCACCTGAACCTGGCCTTCAGGAGGCCAAAGGTGCGCTCGATCACCCTCCTAGTCCGCCCATGGGCCTCATTGTACCGTTCCTCTGCCCTTGTCCTGGGATTCCTCACTGGGGTCAGTAGCCAGGACAGTTTGGGGTAACCAGAGTCCCCTAATAGCCACACCCGGTGCCTCTGGAGTTGACCCATCACATACGGGATGCTGCTATTCCGCAGGATGTAGGCGTCATGCACTGACCCAGGGAACTTGGCATTAACATGGGAGATGTACTGGCCAGCCAAACACACCATCTGTACATTCATGGAATGATAACTCTTCCGGTTCCTGTACACCTGTTCACTCCTGCTGGGGGGGACCAAAGCAACATGTGTCCCATCAATGGCACCTATGATGTTGGGGATATGTCCAAGGGCATAGAAATCACCCTTCACTGTAGGCAAATCCCCCACCTCAGGGAAAACGATGTAGCTCCGCATGTGTTTCAGCAGGGCAGACAACACTCTGGACAACACCTTGGAAAACATAGGCTGGGACATCCCTGATGATATGGCCACTGTTGTTTGAAATGACCCACTTGCTAAGAAATGGAGTACTGACAGCACCTGCACTAGAGGGGGGATCCCTGTGGGTTGGCGGATGGGTGACATCAGGTCTGGCTCCAGCTGGGCACACAGTTCCTGTATAGTGGCTCGGTCAAGCCTGTATGTCAGTATGACATGTCGTTCCTCCATTGTCGACAGGTCCACCAGCGGTCTGTACACGGGAAGATTCCTCCATCTCCTCGCATGTCCCAGCGGACGGTGCCTATGAAGGACAACAGCGAGCACAGAGTCAAGCAACCCACAGGTACGTAACCACAGCTTGCACATAACACGATTCCCAATGCATTGAATGGCTTTGTATGAGTGTTGGTGCATGGCCTAGGTATGTGTGACGCAGTTGGTAATTAGGCCATGTGGGCCCTTGAAATGGCGGCTGCCTGACCTGTGAAGTGCGACAGTGGGATGTGAGGTCAATGCGCTGGCGTGGCACACCGTGGCGGTAGGCGGTCGAAGACCGCGGCGCTAAGCCGCATTGGTTAACATTGAACCCTATGGGTTTCAGGAGCCAATGACGTTGTGCGCCGGTGGTCGCGGTACGCACCGCCGCGGTACGCACCGCCGCGGGCGTGACCGCCATTTTCTATCTGCTTAATCACTCGATACCTGATCTTCAACAGGAGAGGACCTACACTGCAAGTGCTGCTGTGACCTCGGTCTGGAAGAGACAATGGCTCATGCGACTGGGGAAAGGGCCCCTGCCTTCACTGCAGAGGAGTTGGAGAAACTTGTGGATGGGGTCCTCCCCCAGTATGCGCTACTCTACGGTCCTCCAGACCAACAGGTAAGTACACTGGGACCATGTTTAATGGGCAATGCCTGGGTTGAGTGGGGTGGATGAAAGATGGTGGAGAGGGGAGCGATTGAGGTATGCATCAAACGACAGATGAGAGCATGTGCCACATGGCAAGGGTGGGGATGGGGGGCCACTCACATCGAGCATGCAGAAGGTGATGACAATTTTTCTCTCCCTGTACATGTCACATAGGTCAGCGCCCACCAGAAAGTCGCGATTTGGCGTGCCATCGCCAAGGACGTCCGGACCCTGGGGGTCCACAACAGACGGGGCACCCACTGCCGGAAGAGGTGGGAGGACATCCGACGCTGGAGCAGGAAGACGGTGGAGGCTCAGCTGGGGATGGCCTTCCAACGTAGGAGGGGTGCCAGTCGTCATTTGACCCCCCTGATGTCCCGGATCCTGGCGGTGGCCTACCCCGATTTGGATGGCGCGTGAGGACATCACAGCAGACACAAGGGGGTGAGTACAAATACATTCTGCTGACTTTGCGCGCAGTGGAGGTGTCTGGGTGGGGGAGGAGGGCTGTGGGTATCCCTAGGCCAGGGCGATTTCTGTAGGCTAGGCCCTCCATAAGGCATGGCCCTGTGCCCCCGCCCCCCACCTCTGTAGGGTGCAAAGTACAGGTATCCATGGCCCTGTGTCATCTATGTGTGCAGTTGTCGTCCATAGGCTTGTAGGCCATGTCCCACGGATTGCGTAGTGGACCCCAAGTGCGCGACGTAGTGCAGGGGGCTTCTGTGTCTGTCTTGTCCGCCAACGGTAGTGGTAATCCATGCACTCAACATGTCTTTATTTCTCCTCCCCCCCTTTTTTGTGGTCTTCCTGTTCATGTGTGCATTAGCATCATCAGGCGGAGGAGAAGTGGCATCGGAGCACGAGGGAGCTGCATCTCACATGGCCATGGCGGGCCATGCAACTGACTCGGATTTCACCAGTGAGACTGAGGGCGAGGGGAGCTCCACAGCGGGGACTCGTGCTGATGTCAGTGACAGCGACTCGTCCTCTGAAGGGAGCTCCCTTGTGGTGGCGGCAACATCCGTGCCCCCCGCAACATCAGGTGAAGCCGCCACCCAGCGCACCAGCACCGCCCTCCCAGCAGCCCCTCAGCGTTTGCCCCGTGCCCGCTCACCCAGGAAGGTGGGCATCTCCTTCGCCCCAGGCACCTCAGGCCCTGCCCCTGTCACCCCTGCTGCCCTCAGTGAGGAGGTCATTGACCTCCTAAGGACCATCATTGTTGGGCAGTCTACCCTTTTGAATGCCATCCAGGGTGTACAAAGAGAGGTGCACCAGAGTAATGCATACCTGGAGGGTATTCATTCGGGTCAGGCTGCCCATCAGCGATCGTTCAACGCTCTGGCCTCAGCTCTGACGGCAGCAATTGTCCCTGTCTCTAGCCTCCCCCCTCCAACTTCCTCCACCCAGACCCAATCCCCTGTACCTCTGCCTATCCCAGACACACCTACAGACCAGCCTGCACACACCCCAACACCCAAGGGAAGCTCATCCAAACATAAGCACCACACATCACACAAGCATTCACACAAGCAACATCCACATGCAGACATACCAACAGCCACTGCCTCCACTGTGTCCCCCTCCTCCTCGTCTCCCTCCTCCCTCCCTGTGACGTTTCCACTCACACTTGCATGCACAACATCTTCAGCCACTACGTCCATCACCAGCACACCCACCAGAACACTCCGCACACGTGCAGTCACCACCCCCACTACCATTTACACGTCCCCTGTGTCCTCTCCAATTGTGTCGGTCACCCCCTCCTCCAAACTACACAAACGCAGGCAGCCACCCACCCAACAGCCATCCACCTCACGACAGCCTACAGCCCAAGCACCTGCACCCAAAGACACCAGACTTCACACTCCTACAACCACATCCTCTTCCTCCACTCCCATACCCACTACACCTACCCGTCCCTCTCCTTCCAAATTGCTTTTCTTTTCCAAACTTGACCTCTTTCCTACAACTCCCCCACCCCGTCCATCTCATAAGACTCCAATCAGCACCTCAGCCACCACAAAACCGGGACCTGTGAAGACTGTTGTCCATGGACTGTGGAGTCCCCCACCCTCAAGGGCATCCAGTTCAGCTAGGAGCCAAGGCACGGCCAGCCCACCACCGGAAAAGCATCCTAAGATTGCCAGTGCCCGCCGCGAGCGACCAAAGACCCCAGGGACAAAAATCCCTACATTGGCTCCGGCAGGAAGTCGGGAGCCACCTGGCACACCGCCAAAGGTGGGAAAGGGCCACAAGCATGCAGGGAAGGGTGGGAAAGGCAGCACGCCCGACAAGTCCGGCAGCAGGCCAGCTGGCCAGGAGGGCCCCACCAGCCCCATCCCAGGTGGGCAGGAGGACACCCACAGGCCGAGAACTGCAGCCCAGGAGGGCCCCGCAAGTCACCAGACAGATGGGCAGGAAGGCCCCGCCAGCCACATGTCAGGTGGCGAGTGACATCCATGCCTGGGCCGGATCCGCTGACCAGGACACTCATCTCAAGCACCGCTCCGCTGGGCACCGCCGTCTCAAGCACCGCTGAACAGGGCCCTTCATCTCAAGCACCGCTCCGCTGGGCACCGCCGTCTCAAGAACCGCTGAACTGGGCCCTTCATCTCAAGCACCGCTGAACTGGGCCCTTCATCTCAAACACCGCTGAACAGGCCACCGCCGTCTCAGGAACCGCTGAACGGGGCCCTTCATCTCAAGCACCGTTGAACAGGGCACCGCCGTCTCAAGCACCGCTGAACTGGGCCCTTCATCTCAAGCACCGCTGAACAGGGCACCGCCGTCTCAAGCACCGCTGAACAGGGCACCGCCGTCTCAAGCACCGATGAACAGGGCACCGCCGTCTCAAGCACAGCTGAACAGGGCCCTTCATCTCAAGCACCGCTCCGCTGGGCACCGCCGTCTCAAGAACCGCTGAACTGGGCCCTTCATCTCAAGCACCGCTGAACTGGGCCCTTCATCTCAAGCACCGCTGAACAGGGCACCGCCGTCTCAAGCACCGCTAAACTGGGCCCTTCATCTCAAGCACCGCTGAACAGGGAACCACCGTCTCAAGCACCGCTGAACTGGGCCCTTCATCTCAAGCACCGCTGAACAGGGCACCGCCGTCTCAAGCACCGCTGAACTGGGCCCTTCATCTCAAGCACCGCTGAACAGGGCACCGCCGTCTCAAGCACCGCTGAACAGGGCCCTTCATCTCAAGCACCGCTGAACAGGGCACCGCCGTCTCAAGCACCGCTGAACAGGGCCCTTCATCTCAAGCACCGCTCCGCTGGGCCCTTCATCTCAAGCACCGCTCCGCTGGGCACCGCCGTCTCAGGAACCGCTGAACTGGGTCCTTCATCTCAAGCACCGCTGAACTGGGCACCGCCGTCTCAAGCACCGCTGAACAGGGCACCGCCGTCTCAAGCACTGCTGAACTGGGCCCTTCATCTCAAGCACCGCTGAACTGGGCCCTTCATCTCAAGCACTGCTCCGCTGGGCACCGCCATCTCAAGCACCGCTGAACTGGGCCCTTCATCTCAAGCACCGCTGAACAGGGCACCGCCCTCTCAAGCACCGCTGAACAGGGCCCTTCATCTCAAGCACCGCTCCGCTGGGCCCTTCATCTCAAGCACTGCTCCGCTGGGCACCGCCGTCTCAAGCACCGCTGAACTGGGCCCTTCATCTCAAGCACCGCTGAACTGGGCCCTTCATCTCAAGCACCGCTGAACAGGGCCCTTCATCTCAAGCACCTCTCCGCTGGGCCCTTCATCTCAAGCACTGCTCCGCTGGGCACCACCGTCTCAAGCACCGCTGAACTGGGCCCTTCATCTCAAGCATCGCTGAACTGGGCCCTTCATCTCAAGCACCGCTGGCCAATTGGCGGAAGGGGCAGGCCCGCATCTGTGTCGGGCAGGGCTGCACGAAGCACTCTGGGCACTAGTCCCCCTCCAGTACCAGTGGAGACTGTTATCCACTTGAGAGACTGTGGCTTTGCACTCCCCAGGATGGCACAGTGGGCAACCCACCCACTGTAGAGACTTGAGAGACTGTGGCTTTGCACTCCCCAGGATATGGCAGTGGGCAAGCCACCCACTGTAGAGACTTGAGAGACTGTGGCTTTGCACTCCCCAGGATGGCACAGTGGGCACCCCACCCACTGTAGAGACTTGAGAGACTGTGGCTTTGCACTCCCCAGGATGGCACAGTGGGCAAGCCACCCACTGTAGAGACTTGTGAGACTGTGGCTTTGCACTCCCCAGGATGGCACAGTAGCCATGGAGGCCCCTCGTGGATCTGGCGTCGTGGACTCATCTGGCTGAGGTGCCCCCCCTTCCCTTCCCCCTGAGGTGCCTGTAGTTTTCCTATCTGATGCCCCTGCAGTGTTCTCTCCGTTGGAGGCAGGTATCCTGTGTGGGCTTTGCCCATGTGTTTTGGCCCAGTGGCCCACGAACAATGGCTGATAGACATATCGGACTGGACAATTTATGTATATAAAGTTATGGATGTGTGATATATTTTATACTCAGTCTTACAATATAATTTTATATTTATAATCATTTCCTTTTGCCTTTGCATTCTTCCGGGGGGTTTGGGGGTGTAACTGTGATGTGTTACTATGCATTGATGTGTGTGTTGTAGTGGTTGAGGGTGAGGGTGGGTGTGTCGCATATGTGTGTCCCCGTATTTTTTTGCCTCCCCCTCCCCTGTGTCGTAGGTGCAGTACTCACCGTTGTCTTCTGCGCCGGCGTTCGTGCTCCTGGTAGAGGAGCAGGAAGACAATGGCTGGTAGGATGTGTAGTTCGGGTTCCATGCTGTCCAGATTCCTCGTGGGGTGTATGGAGGTGAGCGTTTTCCATTTGAAATGGCTGTTTCCGCCGTGTTTTTATCGGCGGGGCTACCGCCCCGGAAAAGGTGGTGGATTGGTTGGTTGTGATAGGGTGGGCGGTACATTGTCTCCTGCCTGTCTGTTGGCGGTGACCGCCGCGCTGTTTGTTTGTCCCGCTGTGGCGGGCGGTGTGTTAAAGTGGCGGTCTCTGTTGGCGGTTTCCGCCAGGGTCGGAATTGCATTTTTTTTACCGCCAGCCTGTTGGCGGTTTGGCCGCCGCTTTAACACCGACCGCCAGGGTTGGAATGACCCCCTACATTTCTAATCCACAATACTTTTAAATACACATATTATATTGTTGTAGTTTAAATACATTTTTATGTGTAGGTAAGCTTTTTATATGTATATTCATTTTTCACAAACGTAATTCTTTGAATTGTTTACATTTGAAAACATTAATGTGTATTAAAAAGTACTGAAAAATTGGTTTCATAATTGTATCAGTATTTGTTATTATATATCAAAGCATAAAACAGTTTTGTATTTTTTTTCAAAATGTAACAAATGTATAACTTTTTAACATGTTGCTTATAATTATATAGATATCAATAAATCAAAGTGTCTTTGATTGTGTAGTCTTTCTTGATCATTTTGGGATGCCCGTTGAGCTTGTGAACACCGTTTCCTATTACTGGTGTCCAGTACAGATTAAACTATTTTAACATTTTTTTCTAATGGTTTAGTAGTAGGGGATAGATGTTTAAAGATACTTAGGCTATTGTTTGTAATTGAATCTTGTTTTTGTGCATTTTTTTGTTAACGTAGAAGGTAGCGGTAGGCCTTATTGTGAAATGTAATGTTTAATTGTATGTTTTATAAGTGTTCTATGTGTTTAACTTTAATAAGTTTAACAGCTTTAATAATGTTTTTATTGTGCATTTGATTTGTACTAAGGTTGTAAGTTTTTTTGGTTGAGTTTACATGGTTTTTCTTGGTTTATATTATCAAACATTGTGATTTATGTTTACCTAATGTATTCTATTTCTATTTTCAAGTAAAAAGGTTTTTTTTTAACCAAAATTATTTTGTATACTTTTCTTTGATTCTTCTTGGAGCATTAATGTAGTTTTTTACATTTTTTTGGATTCTGGATGGTTTCTTTGGATTAGTGAACTCATATACGATGTCATAGTTTGATCTTGCTTATTTTTTCTTATTTTTTTGGGCACTTTTTTAAATAGCTTTCTTTGGGATTGTATTTTTTGCATCATCATTTATTTGACCAGGATTTAGGGCCTGATTTCAGGTCTGACTGCTGGTCCGGCAATATGGTGGTCGGGAGGACGCCACAAAGCTGGCATCCTCCCTATCGCCATATTACAACACTACCGCCGGGCTGGTGGCAGTGTCTGCAGCGATGTCACTGCAGCAGCATGCTTCTGCTCAGAAAGTAAGCCTGAAGCAGCATTTTGTTTGGACAGTTTTCTTTTCAGTTGGGTTAGGGGTTGTGGCGCTACATCAATGCTAAAAATCAATAAAGGGCTGAAACGCCTTTTTTGAGAAGGTTGTTGACTGTATAGCATAGTTGTCCGAAGCATATCTGCCGCATGGAACTAGGATGACCTGCCTGGAGGATTTGATTAGATTTCAACCACTTTTATTGTGGCATTCTATATAATCTAAGCTGGAGGCAACTTCACTTTAATAGGTTGGTACTCTGTTACTGCTTATCGTTTGATCATATTATGAGAATTCTTTGGTTAGGATACATTAAAACAATTGTGTGAGTGCTTGGGCAAATAAAATTATTTGGTGAGTTTGAATCCATCATTACTCTGTCTAAAGGAAACATTGTCTTTATTTGTTAACTTCTGTGGGGAGAGCAGGGCTCTGAGGGAGACACATAATCCACCATCAGTGCACTCTTGTGGACTAAGAATGGAATGTAAAGTTACCTTGAAGCGGTGACGAACCCACAACAAAGGTTTGTGCTGACACAATTTCTTTTCAATATTGTCCTCTTCTTGGTTCCTGAAGTCCATAGATCTCCTTCATTGTACGTGTGACGGCTGCTCTGTCTAGATATCCTTTATTTCATGTTTTTCTGTAACTATTCAAGGTGCCAAGGCTACAGTATTTGAGGCCTTTGCTTAACCAAACTAAATATCTGACAAAGTAGACCTCCAGCTGCATTCTGCTGACACTTGCATAGCTGTAGTGTATTTTGTAACCCAGTCAATAAAGATAAGGAAACTGTTACAGGCTATTGAGTCGGATTATCTAGTTTCACAAAAGTGGTTTTTTGAACTCATTATTATCTTTACTTCTTTTAGCCTAATAGTATTATATTGAATTGTGTTTAATGATATTTTAGCATGAATTGTTTGGAACGTTAATACTGTAAATTATTTATAGAGATATCTTTTGGGGTTTTGCTTCAAGCTGAGCATAATTCTTAGATTGATTGATTGCGGTGGGTTAGGGATTGTGCCATTCTTAGCTACTAAGACTTTGTTTTTTTTTAAGCCTTTGTGGGAATTGGCCCAGCGTAGGGTGGCTCCTTCCAAGTTTTCCTTGAAATGAATTGTGCCACCCTTTCACTGCATTATTTGTCTTTGCTTCTTGGGGCCTGGTGCTTTCTTAGACATTCTGCCATGGAATGTGAACTTGGGTTGGTGTCGGTGGACTGATCAGTGCGGGCAACCAACCCAACTATCCTCAAGATAATCCATTATTGGAGCTAATTGTTGACAATAGAAGGATTCAATTAACATGCCATAATGTTTATTGACTTCTGATACAGAGATGTATGCTAATGCTGTTAGCTTTTTTATTTAGTGTGCATATTCTAGGTTGCTTGCATATTCTATGTTCAGGATGGATCTTTGTAGGGGCTACCAAATGCTCTGGTTAAAGTGCTGTAATCATCCCTGAGTTGCAGTGTGTGACTAGCATTTAAGTATGGTCAAAATAATTGCCTTTTGAAACTCCTTAATGATTTTTGGTGGGTTATAGTTGGCAGTTTTTTTTTTTTTATATATGCATTAGCATTTCCTCGAAAGTTGCACATTGGTTGTTAGGTAAATGTGCATACACTAATGTGATTTTTGTATTTTGATAATGACCATATACTCTGTATTTTTGACTGAGTGGTGGAGGGCATGACTTAAAACTGCCCTCCATCATAAATGTGCTACATTAAGTCAAGGTTAGTAAATTGTTATTGGTAGTATAAATAGTTATTATTTATCATTCTTGTGGCTTTCATATAGTAAAATGTTGTATTTTTATGTGATTAATAAGTGTTGGGGTATGTCTATATACTTATATTTTTATGCGCTACTGGTGTTTCCCTGGCTGCTCAACGTGTTCTGACGATTAATCATTTTAGGGTCAAAATGCCACAGAGAGATGGCCTGTTGTTTGTTCATGAAAAGTTGGTATATAATATTTATAAGTATTATTCTTGTTGACTCTTCTGAGCTTGTGCTGGCCTGTTTTAGGTTCTGTAAAATAGCTCCAACTTCTATATCAGTAACATTAAATGGATGGTTATGTTCCCACATACTTTCAACTATTTACCTTTGGTGGTAGCCTTGCCATAGCGAACATTTGAATAACATTTGGTGCATTTCCGGTGTGTTTATCCATGGGTGGTGCTCTCCTTACTATAAGTATCTCCTCAGAATTTATTAATAGCTTCTCTTTTTTGGATTTAATACATTTTGATGTTTCTGACAGTTTATCTGCGGGTTATAGAGTTTAGAAAATGTACATTATTATTTTGTTTTTTTACTTTTCAGATAGGGAAAAATCAAAGCAGCAGTGTGGCAGAATAGCGATTATTAAAATGAGCAGGCTTAGCCCTCTTTGGAGCAGCATTGTCGCACCAAACATATTGTTCAATACACACAGCGATGTGATGTTCAGTTTTAAAAATGCAAATTCATATTTAAAAATGTGAATCGAACAGAAATATGACATGAGAATGGAGGAGAAGCAAAGAAGATGAAATACATTATTCCGAAATGCTTTCAGAAATTGAATGCAATGTCTGAAGTGGAGCAAGATGAACTAACTTGGTGAGTAGATCCACTTTAACCCATATCAATATAAATACCAGAGACTCACTCACTCTGTTAGAAGTGGGGCTACCCTTCATCATTCCAATAACAGTGCCCCCACTTGCACCACTGCAGGAAACGTTTCTTCAATGTCCTGGCAGATTAGGGCCATCGGATCCAGCACCCTAGGAGATCATTTACAAGTTGTGGGGATCATTAGTTTTGATAAAAAAAAGCTCCCACTTTAGGAGTTTGTTTTCGAGAAGAAAAAAAATGTTTGATGGGCACCTGCCTAAAAGATGGAAGCCGCACACCAAACTTGCAGTGCATTTAAAGGAACCACTGTGATTGTGGTGACCCGTAGATATGGTGGGTGGTTATCTGTCAGGTTGGAAGATATTTAAATCAAGCCCTAAGAAATAAAAGTACACCCTGATGGAATAACAGCTTGTTTCTTGAATGTACAAAATCCATTTCAGAAGAAGTGTTGGTCGACTAGCATCCACATAAGCTTCTATTGTATACTGGAGTTCAGTATTTGGATGACAATACAGCCGTAGTGAAAGATATCTTCAAAAGATTGCAGACTAGTTGCATCACCTTTTCCTCTGTTATCAAAGGCATTGGTTGAGAGGGAGAAAAGTATTCTTGCATACTTTCAACAGGTAAAACCTAGTGGGAATCATGCTGGCAGATAGCACAAAATTAATATCTGCACACGCTGGAAAACCTTCCAGGGTAAGCAAATAGAAATGTATTACCAAAGAAATACCTTCAAGGGAATTCACGCATTTTGCAAAGCTTTAAACATGTTAGTGTTGATGTAATGTTTTTGCTAGTAAACTTAGGGGCAAAATTAAGAGTCCCTAGCGCCTGCTTGCACCATATTAGTGTAATTTTTTTAAGCTAATGTAGCCTAACGAGGCCAAAATCGCCATGCCAAATTTCTTTGCATCATTTTTTGCGGCACTTTTAACGCCTGCTCAGAGCAGGTGTTAAAAGGAGGCACACCATTGTTTACAATGGGCCCCAATGGGCTTTCCAGGATTAGCGTACAGTTCAAGTTGTCAAACTATTACCATTGCGGTCAAAGGGGAAAATAACTAGTGACACTCGGTCACTTGCAGGATGAGTTTGGAGGAACCCACTTGTAGTTAAGGTTGTGCGTGTCCCAGGACCAAGTTGTGACAGTCAGACTAACATTATCTGGCTTGTGGGGCCCGATGCAGAGGTTTTCTTGGCTGTCCTTAATGCCAAAAAACATGAGCCATGGGTGCTGAAAAATGGTACTTGTGACACTAGGCGCCATATGTACGAACACACTTTCCCATAGACACAGAATGGGCAAAACTGCTTGCTACATCTGGCCCTAGGTCGCTTGCAGGTCTAGTTCAGGGGAGCCCACAGGAGGTTAAGCTTCTGTGGGCCCCTGAACCAGGATTCACCAGGCAGAAAACTTCTACCTAGCTCGGGCACCCCAGGTGCAGAGGTGTGCTTGCCTATCCATGGTGCTGAATGGGAACTGCGGTTGCTGCTTTACCACTGTGACAGTGTAGGTGAGCAGACAGATGCAAAAGCTTAATAACCGAGCCATTGGTGATGTTGGATGAAGATATTGCGGTGTGCCCTCAGGTTACAGCATTGAGTAAAGGTTATGATGACCCGACTGGCCACCAACGAGCATTGGCAGCGGTAAGATGGAGGAGAAGCTATCTCCCCTTCCAAAGGTCCTTGGGAAAACGGTAGCCAGCTGTAACTTGGTGGAGACATGTGCTACACTTTCCTCAATGCACTGGACCATCTACTTTTGGGTGATCCCTCAGAGGGCCCGATGGGCAGTGATTCTTTGTTTCCAGTAGTTGCTTTTTACCTGTGGTGGGCAGGCAACTAGTACCACGAGTCCAGGAGAGTCTGGTCTTGCTTTTGTCTCACAAAAGGTTCCCTGTTTGTGGGGGAACTGATCTTTGGTCCAGGACGACCCGCAGTCGAGTAGTTCCAGGAAAGTTGCCACAGGTTCATGGTATCACACCTTTGGTTTGTGCACGTTTCTTTTATCGCAGATGCAGGCATTCTCTTTTCCTTTCTTCTGAAGTTGTTGCAGATCTGAGGTTCTGATGCCAGGGTACCCCTTAAATCCTAGATTTCATGGCATTAGGTGTTGGTGCAAGTGGCCAAATATCCCCTGTGGCTAATCCACCCCTGAGTTGACCACATCTGCTGGGTTGTGGCACCTTTCCTAACCAGAGCCCTCTATTCTGCCAAAATGGCAGAAGTCTTCTTTGAGGGTACAGACCAAGCTGCCCACCCTAGAGGTGTGTCTAGCCTTCTGGGGATGTATGCCTCCTGACTAATTTTCCTGCTTGCCTGGGTGCAAATGTGCTTGGTGCCA
This sequence comes from Pleurodeles waltl, assembly GCF_031143425.1. Taxonomy (NCBI): domain Eukaryota; kingdom Metazoa; phylum Chordata; class Amphibia; order Caudata; family Salamandridae; genus Pleurodeles; species Pleurodeles waltl. Next base: position 971,824,525 of record NC_090444.1, read on the forward strand.
GGGGAAGGACTTTGACCTCCAATGGGGGACAGCCCACTTGCATACAAGAGGAGGTGTGCCCTTTGAAGATCACTGCCCCTATGTGCCACTTCACTAGCCTTCCCAGGAGGGAGGGAGATGTGGCCTCCTTCAAGCCCAGGCCTTTGGTCTGACTCCTCAGAGTGTTCACACCTCTGCCCAGGGATCTGAATCCTGTCTTGGCAGGAGCAGCTGTAAGCTGGCAGCCAGAGGACAGGAAACTGGGGTAATTCGATGTGCAACCTCTAAGGTTGCTGTCTGGTCCATGCCAAATCACCTTCGACATGAGATTTGTGTCAGGGGTGAGAAGGCATGTTTGTTTGATTTTAAACATGACCCACTTCGGTGGTACCATAATGGAGCTAGCGACCTCGAGTTTGCCCGGGTGCTAGCCTATGTTATCCTATGGACCATCAGTCACTTATAGTAGCCTTTATTGGAAAAGTCATTGTAGGGACATATAAGGGTGCTCTTACATGTCTAGACATTTAATGTAATACACCCTACCTTCTGTGCTCAGGAGGCCTTCTTTAGGGGTGACTGACATATATTAAAGATATTGCTTTGACTGTGTGCCATATGGTGGGGGCACAGTCAAGTTCGAGTGGTTTTCACTGGTCCTGCAGTCTGCAATGGCAGGCCTGCTGTCAGTAGTTTACTTGGTTCACTCAGGGTGGCACAAACAGTTCTTCGGGCCCTGGTGGCCCCTATAACACCCATTCCCTGGGTACCACTTATACCATATACTAGGGACTTACAAGGGGGTTAATGTACTTGCCAATTGGGGGAACCAAATCATATTCACTAATTTAGGGAGAGAGCACTGGCACAAGAGCCTGGTTAGCAGGCTCCAGTGCACTTTCAAAAGCATCCAAAATGGCACTCTACTATGTTCAATAATAAAATAAACATTAGAAATGACTAATACCTGGTGCCCAAGCCATTGTTATAGCTTAGGGAGCCTGGAATAGTCTGAACTGTCACACTTGTAGGAGTGTGATGATTAATATTTGTGTTGGTAGTGTCATTGGCAGCGCTAGCAGGGGCAATGGGTGGTGCAAGCTGCAGTTGCCTCCTGACGAGAGCCCTTGTACTTATTGTTTTACAAATACCACTCACAAACAAAACACAATCCTTGTCAGAGTGAATCACAAAGTCACTAAGTAAACCAATGCTTAACCCTCTAGCATCTTGGCACAGTAGTAGGCAGACAACTTAGAGGCAATTTGGAAAGTATTTATACAGCACTCAAACAGGAACCATGCCAATTTAGGAACACACAGTAAATTTTTATAAATAAGATGACAACAGAACAGCAATAATCCAATCAGTAAAATTGGATTTATGATTTTTTAAAGCTTCATGTAAAGAGATAACCCAGAAGCACAAGCACCACTTGGAGTTGTTTGGTCATGTTGGATAGGGGCAAAATCACAAGTGAAGGCCGACCTTGAAGAAGTGAAGGTCAGATACAGGAACACAGTTTGTCCCACAGAAGAGTTTACCTTCTCAAAGTCTAAGTCCATGCGAGGAGCCTCAGCTTGAGTTTATCATTGGTAGGAGCCACAAAGAGGTCATGTTGGCATGATGAGTGGTTGTCGCTGGAGCTTTGCATTGGTTGTTGATGTGGGCGGTCTCTGTTTGGCATGAAGAAAAGGTTGCTGTTGAAACTTTACGTTGGCAGAAGATGTGGTGAATATTGCTGACAAAATGAGCTCGCTTGAGGTCGCCAAGAGCCTTAAACTTTGGGATTTTCACCTGGAGTTCAGATTTCTGTAGATGTGAGGCAGGAGAAATGCCCTCTGATGCCAGTCAAGGGTCAAGGACATTTGGGGCACCTCTTGGAGAACAGAACTCACTCCAGCAGAGGCCAGCAGCAGGATTCTGGCAGGCTCCGTTGATGCTGCTCAGCTGGGCAGTTGCAGGGAATGCCTCCGGAAGCTTGTTGTGTTCCTGTAGCTCAAACAGCAGGTTAGCCAACTGACCCTAGAAATCAGTCCTGGGGATCCTGGGCCAAAGCAAGCAGGTTCAGTCTTCCTTCTTCACACAGCAGAGCAGTCCTCTCTCTGAAACTGCCACAGGTCCAGGAGTGTTTTCATGAGGGGTTCTGACGGTGCCACATTTATATTTGGTGCCGGTCTTTGTGTGGGGGAAAACCCTGGCCTACTCCCAAACTGGTTTTGGTCAGTTGTTCCTTATCCCCTCAGTGTGGTTCCACACTGTCTAGGTTGATGAAGGTAAGGGCAGGCCAGGTGTCAGACTCTTTGGTGTGTGCTTCAGGCAGGGTCCTTTGAAGTGTAACCAGGGAAGGGCACATTTTCTCCCCAGCCATCCTGTCAGGAAGGCCCACACCGCTTCACCCAAGCCCCATTTTGTCCCCAGGTCTGAAAAGAATACACAACACACCTAGCAGAGCTATTCCCAGTCGGGAACGGGGACACTAGCAGAAAGGCCCATTTGATTTAGGCAGAAAAATACCAACTTTCTAAAAATGACATTTCCAAAATAGTCTTAAAATCTGACTTAACCATTAACAAGGATTTTAAATTACAATTTAGATTAGTGGAAGAAGCAATTTTCGATATGTTCCTAAACTGAAATTATCACTTATTAAGGGTAATAAGGTAAACCAGTGTTAGTCTATGGGATAGATGGCCTTTCCATAGTGAAAATTGTACTTTAGGAGTTCACTGTCAGGACATGTAAAACTCAAGTACACATGTCATGCTTTTTAAATACTACTGACCCTGACCTATGACTCCTCAGGGCCTACATTAGGGGTGACTTATAAGTATTAAAACGTAAGGTTTAGGCCTTGCAAAAGGTTTATTTTGCCGGGTTGAATTGGCAGTTCAAAACTGAATTGTAGGCTGCAGTGCCAGGCCTGAGGCATGTTTTGCCATGCTACTTTAGTGAGTGGCACTATGAGTGCTGCAGCCCATCAGAAGCATTTAACGTATAGGCCTTGGTACATGTAGTACCATGTACTGTGGAATTACAAGTCAATTAAACAAATCAATCATCAGGTATAGGCCAATTTTTCCAGGTTTAATGGAAAGAGCACAAGCACTTTATCCCTTGCTAGTAGGGGTAAAGTGTGCCGAGTCCTAAACCCAACAAAAACAAGTTCAGCAAAAATGGGGGAGTGAAGGCAAATATCTAGCGGAAGCATTCTATATTCAACATGTTCTAAATTCAACAAGATGATGTTCAGATTGTTCACTATTACCCAGAATTTTAATCTTTACCAAGTCAAACTATAAGTGTCCCACATTATTATAATATACTGTTGTTTACATTCTTTATTGTAATTGCAGTGCAGGGCAGAGGGAGGGGAGAGTGGTCCTTGGCAGTGACACCATTGATGCCTTGGCATTAAGATTATAACTGGGTTCATATTGGGGGAGAGGGGGTTTGTGATCATGAACTTCTCTGCAATAACTATGGGCCAGATGTAGCAAAAAAATATTTTGCGACTTGCAAATTGCGAGTCATTGCGACTCGCAATTTGCAACTCGCAAAATATTATGCAGAAAGGTGTCTCAGACACCTTCTGCGACTCGCTATGGGGTCGCAAAGACCCTCCTCATGAATATTAATGAGGTGGGTCGCAAATTGCGACCCCATAGCGAGTCCCTGCACTCACAGGGATGGTGGCCTGCTGGGGACATCAGACCTCCATGTCTGTGACTGCTTTTTTTACTAAAGCAGTTTTCTTTTTTTGAATTGCAGCCCGTTTTCCTTAAAGGAAAACAAGTTGCAATTCAAAAAAATAATTAAACCATTTGGTTTCATTTTTTCAGAGCAGGCAGTGGTCCATTGGACCACTGCCTGCTCTGAAAAAATATTTTCAGCGACGTTCTCAAAGGGGAAGGGGTCCCATGGGGACCCCATCCTGTTTGCGAATGCGTTACCACCCACTTCAAGTGGATGGTAACTGCGAGTTGGTTTGCGACCGCTTTCGCGGTCACTAAGCAACTCAGCATCGCGATGCGGTCGCAAATAGGAAGGGAACACCATGGAATAAGCCCACAGGTGCCCGCCCCAGGCCCCAGGGTCACCGCCCCCCCCCCCCCACTCGAGGGACTGCAGAGGATGGGGGACCCCATCCCAGGTAAGTACAGGTAAGTATTGCATTTTATTTTTTAAAGTGCCATTGGGGCCCTGAAATGGCCCCCCTATATGGCACTGGGTGCAATGGCCATGCCCAGGGGACCCTGGTCCCCCCTGTTGGCCACTGGGTTGGTGGGCATGACTCCTGTCTTTTCTAAGACAGGAGCCATGTGATATGGATGGTTCTGTGTCAGAAAATGACTCTAGGCAGGTTAGAGTCATTTACTCTAACCTGCCTAACATAATTTTCTGGTGCAAAACCCCCTTCCTCCATAGAGCCAGCCCCACCAGACTAACATTTTTTTTTTTAACGCTAGCCCACCCTTTGCACCGGCTTGCACCATTCCATAAATGTTGTGCCTGGCTGGTGCACAGAAATGGTGCAAGCCGCTGGTAAACTTTTTGGTGCAAAACTGAGTTAGTGCAGTTTTGCACAAAAAAGTATAAATCAGGCCTAAGTTACCTACTCAAAATAAATTAAAGGTAGTAAGATGGAAATGGACGAAGTAATTGGCCTCATCACCTTTCAACGTTAGTACAGAACAACTGTGGTTCAATATACACTTATCGTCCTTCAAACATAAAGGGGCATATTTAAGAGCCCCTTGCGCCGCCGTAGCATCATTTTCTTTTATGCTAAGGCAGCGCTAAGGTGGTCAATTCCCCGCACCATATTTGCAAAGTTGCCCAATGAATGCATTGCGCAACTTTGTAGCCAGACATAATGTATGCAAGGGGGGCATTCCGGCACTAGGAGACCCACAAAAACAGCGCAGTGAAATTTAACAGATTTCACTGCGCCATTTGTGGTGTCATTTTTAACGCCTGCTTAAAGCTGGTGATAAAAAATGACGCACCTACAGAAAACTATGGGCCTTGTTGCACTTTGCTACACTAGCATCAACATTTTTGATGCTGGTGTAGCAAAGCCCCACAATAGTGAACAAACTGTTGAAGCTATTGTGCTAACGACCGCCATGGTGTGCCAGGTTCACTCTCTTGCAAAGCATAATGGTATTGCAGAAGTGAGAGCGGGACCCTTTGGCCAATGATGGCTAAATGTTCTAAATTTCCAACCTTTCTGGTCAGCACTAATCGCAATGATAAAATACATATTTGGACAGTTTATCAACTTTAAACTGATCTGGTCCTGAGTTTTTGCTAACTTCAAAACTGTAAAAAGAATATATTGATTTGCTTGATCTTTTAATGACTATGGTCTCCAAAACAGTTATATGTTGCTGAAAATCCTTCAACGTGTTAATCGATTCTTGATGGTCATGGACCTGCAATTCTTTTTCTCAAGTGGGTCTTTATTGTGTGTCTTTATATAGTGACAGGATGGAAAAACGAATACGTCGTATATGTACATAACACATCTCCGTCACAGAATGTTGTACGTATGCATTAGTGACCATTTTTCCCCGCACCACCTTTTAGGGAAAGTGCCACGCTGCCAGTCAATTTTGGGATTGTTAGAGACGAGGGGCGTGGCCGACGTGCCAAAGATGATGGATGCTTTTGTCTAACACTCTGGGACACCTCTTTCATCCGCAGCCATCCTGGGGGCACAGAGGGCCGCCTTTCACCCTCATCCCTGGCCCACTGTTGGTGGGCCCTCACTGACTGTTGCCGCCCTTTCAACTGCTGTAGCGTGGCCATGGGGCTGCTTGATTGGCAGTGCTCACTGATTCCATCATGGCAGCCTACTGCGACCTGACCCACTGAGGTCCGGAGGTTGTTGAGTCAATGACGACCGGCGCAGCGCCGGTTACAAGGAGCAAGACTTGAGCCTCCTGTGGCTGACCCCAAAGCACTGCTGGTGTTTGGCTGCCTGGGTGGACGGCGGTGAAGGTCCTGCGAAGGAGCGGCCTGCTGGGTGCGATGACGGACTGAGTGACGCTGTGCAGCGAGACGACTGGGTGCTACTTCTGGCACCACAGCGGAGGTCTCGGCAGACATGGTGCTGTGTGCAGGGCCTCCAAACCACGGAACTGGCAGCCCATACTGCTATGCTGCACGCCACACAGGTGCCCAGGGTTCTTCTGCTCAAGTGCTGGCCCTGAGGATGGCTGCTGTGGACCGGGTGTGCCCCCCTCTCCCGTAAGGTGCAGTTGTGGACCCCAACACTTGCTGTGCTGCTGTGGCAAATAGATGAGCGGTGACCCAACCCTCCTGGATCTTGATGGAGGCTGGCTCTCGGGTCCCCGGATGCTTTGTGGCCTGGTTCTTTGTGTGGCTGAGCAGCCTGGCTCATACCTGGAGATTCTTGGGCAACTGCTCTCCTCTCTTGGGCCTGGTGGCCAGGGGGCTGGGGCACCCAGATGATTCACCTGTTCATGCTGCCTCTTTTTCTCTCCTCTGCATTACCTGGCTGACACCTGTGGGTGAGATAAGCGGGCTGATATCATTCCCCCTCAGACTGTGTCTGTTTGATAGCGGCTCCATACTTTGCAGGTGGGCTGCAATGCATTGGCTTGCCCCCTCCCCTTTTTCTGTGAAGAGAGGTGCAATGCGCCCTTTGGCTTACCATAGGGAAAGATAAGGAAGCCAGCACCCACACTGAGGCTAAAATGGACAAATATATGGTACAGACCTCCACTGGGGACAGTGCACCGACAGAAGGACAGTAACTGCAAGTGCCACCTCCAGCTGAATACTTTGGAACCATACAGCAGGCCATCCAATCCTGGCTTGAAGTGGTCCAGGCTAAGGTAGGGGAAGTGCGGATCGACAAGTTGCTCATCTGCCAGGAGATGCACAATATGGTCAATAGAGTGTCGGAGGAAGGGGCGTGGCCGGGCAAGCAGCAATGGCGGACATGCCCTAACAACGCGCCACGCCTGTCACCCTGCCATCAAAGAGATATCCTGTCTGGGTCCTGTCATTGAAGGCCAAAATAAAGGGATACCTTGACAGACCCTTGCTCCCTCTGGCTCACGGCTTCTCCAGTCCTGTTGCACTGCCGAAAGCAGGCATCAACGCACCCAGGCCCGCCAGCTGTCTCACACTCATCATGGCAGCACAGTAATTCACTACGACCTCAGCTGCTTTGCCGACTGCCAAACTCCTCAAACTGGGGCGGGCGGCAACTGAGGGAGCAGCCAGGGAGCCTAGAACAGTATCTAAAGAGTTTCTACTCACTCCCTGCAACTCCAAACGGAGGTGAGGGGCAGGAAACGGCCTCACTCCACTGCAGCGGACTACCTATAGCTGCTTTGCGGTCAGCCAACCCCTAATCCCCGATGCCTGTGACAGTACCACTGTTGGAGCAGTTGACGGGAGACGCCGCCTTTAGTCCAGCAGTGAGTTTGCATGTGTGCAGAGCACTGATAATGTTGAGAAGGTGCCCTGGGAACCTTGAGGCTGCCCAAGACCTGTTCCTGACTCCTGAACCAAATCCCACCAGCTGCGTGGCTTACGCCCAAGGAACACTGCCGTCCACCTGATGTGGGGTTGGGGAGGACTGCCACCTTTCCTCGTTTACTCGTGTGCTGTACCCCAATGGAGGGAAATGCTGCCAAATCTGCAGAGGACTAGGCCCACATTCGGACCGGCTCAGTGAGCCCGCTAAACCTGTGCCTTCCAAGGAGACCACATTGCACTACAGGGAGAGGCGCCCTTCTCACCCTCACCCAATGGCTTTCAAGGCCCATCTGGGAGTAGGGGGCCCTCCCAAAAACCAGCTAACATATCAGCGCCTGCAGAGGGGACAACCTAGGGTGGTGAACTTGCGTGACTGGGCGGCAGAGGTCGGAGTCTGCCAGCAAGACTCCAATATCCCTGATTGCCCTCTTGCTGCGGCTGTGACCCTGCCTCCATCCCGTGGCGGCATCTCCCTCAGAGGGGCCCAAGCCCCCCCCCACATCGCCTGGCACTTACCTGTCCATTGAAGGTGCTATTGGCTTCGACTTTGCTCTGAGGGCACACTGCAGCTGGATGGGGGCTACCATATTGGGACCTGGGTGACGCATGGCGCCACTAACACCCAGGGAAATAGACTAACAAGTTTAATTTGATTGGATTGATCCCCCTCCTTGATCAGTATGGCCTGCCATGAGGCAGGGAAATGGCAGGAGCTGTGGGAATCTCAGTGTCCAGATTGGGACACGGCGCAAGTGAGCAGCGAAACGTCAGCACAACCCTGCTAGCCTCCCTCAACTCCCTAAACCATTTCCGGCTCCCTCAGCACCATGACTGGGGTGTGGCAAAGAGTACTTCTCAGACATTAGCCCAGATCCAGAATGGACTGCTCCTGCCTGAGATACGGGTAGGCTGCCAACTTGTTCGGTCCCACTATGAGGTGCATGAAGACATCTGTTGTGACTTCGAGGGCTCCCCTCCCGGACCCTCCATCCCTGATACCCCGCCAAGGGCACTTATCGGCTGTCCCTGCACTACCCCTGAAAGACAGTCTTGACCATATTATGTCGGTCATCGAAAACTCTTGCAAAACCATGGGGACTGCCCTGAGGTCCCTGGTAACGGAACTGACCTTTCTCAGGCATAAACTCCGAAAGCTTAAAGACCCTATTACTGAGGGTGAACAGACTTTGGCCACAATTCAACCTCAGACTTTAGATAATGCATAAGCTATCCAAGATCTCCAACACAGGGTACACACAATGGAGGAATGAGCGGACGACGTGGAGGGTGGTTCCCAGAGATGTGATGTCCGTATCTTTGGCTTACCGGTGGGAACAGATGGAAAAGACCCCTTGCACTTCTTGGACACATGGTTTTGCTCTTTCGTCCCTTCCTCAGACCTTACTGCCTTCTTCTGCTTGGAAAGGGTGCAACATGTCCCAGCACTCCAGGGACCCCCGGGAACTTCACCTAGTCCCATGATGGCAAAACTTCACTACCAGGATCGGGATGCTATTCTTTGTGCAGCCCGTGTGAAAGGTCCTCTCCTACTAGAGGATAAACAGGTGATGATTTTACCGGACTATACAATTACGGCACATCACTAGCGCACCACATTCCACAAGGCTAAGCAGAGTCTCAGACAGCTGGGAGTCCAATGCTGCCTACTGTACCCAGCGAGACTCAAAATAATATACCAAGGCGAGACTCAGTTTTACACTGTCCTAAGGAGGTTAGGAACTTCGTCACTTACTTACCCCATCCTACTACTGGCGACTCCAGCTGCACCAAGATGAAGGTGGGGTGCCCCCTCCCTCTGACCTAAAAGTCCCCCTCCTCAGCAACCCCCGACCTGGAGCAAATAATGAAGGATAGACGCCAGGCCTTGACCGCAGCTAAACAACTGCAGATGGCTCCATTCTCTTTGATGCTGGTAGAGGACCACACATTTTCTCATCAGTCAGCAAATGGGACTTGTCACAGCCATCCACTTACCCATCTCATGATCTCCCGCTGGTCACCTCTCAGATTGCCGACAATCTAATCTGAACTTTTCTTCCTGATATGGTTGCTGCACGTTACCTAGTCCTGCAGCTTGTTTATGTCAAATATATTACCTTGTCAGGAACACTAAACTGCCCTCCCTACCTTTCATAAGACACAGCATTATGAATGCTACATTCTACTCAGAAGCGCCCAGATCATAGGTGGCCCCAACGCACTCACTTACAATTTATGGGGTGCCACTGCATTTACCCACTCTCCATCTTTCGGCCGCTCCCCTCACTATACAATTTAGGAGGCACGAAACTGAGTTTGGGCGTACTGCTTGTTGCTCTCTGTTTAAAATAATCTATTCTTTCCCCAACCTACTTAGTTCCCATTTTGACACTATGGAAGCACACACCACTCTGACGACACTCCCCATACAGGGCACTAGCTGGGGAGCACACCACTACATGAGGATATCACCCTTTACCCGCCTATTGTTGTAGCTATCATCTTTCCAGATGACACCAATCAACTACACTAGATTCCTCACCCTCAGTATTAGGGAGGTGCACACTGCTCGGAAACGCTGCTCAATTTATTCCTATCTTACATGCCACAACCCTGACATAGTTTTTCTTTAAGAGGCCCAAGCAACGTCACAGGAACTTCCCTGCCTCTAAATGCAGTGGTGTGGCATTATATACACGACCACATATTCAGCTTTTGCCAGGAGCACATTAATATGGCTCTATCTGGGGACTCCCTTCCAGTTTCTGGATACTGTCATTTATGATGATATGTGTTCTTATAGGGCCGCCTAAAATGGCCTCCCAGTATTACTCAGGAGCGTTTATGCCTCCAGCATAGACCAGGATGCTTTCTGGACAAAACTTTCCAGTCTGTTGGCCCAAAGAACGCACCTACCCTGGATCATAGGGGGAGATTTCACCGCCGTCTTTGACGCTCTGCTGGATCTCTCCCACCTCCCCCCCACGCTTTCTGCCCACACTCAGAGGACCAGATTCGCGAAGTGGATGCGGCTCTGGGAGTTGGTTGACGCCTGGAGGACTGTCTATTCCGACACTCTGGTGTACTCCTTTTTTTCCTCGCCCCATGATCTATATTTCCGATTGGACTGCGTTCTCTGCTGCCAGACCCTTGCATCTTCTTTGCGAGCAGCTGATTATCTAGCTACATGGTCTCGAACCATGACACTCACACTGTCGACATCTCGTGAGATGCTCCCAACCATCCCACGTTCACTTGGTGTCAACCTGCGAATACCTGGAGGACCCAGCTTTTAGGGACTCCCAGGCTGCCCACATTTGTCAAATATTTTATTAAAAACATCGGCACAGCCTCAAACAGTCTCTTAGAATGGGGCGCGTTTAAGGTGGTCACCTGAGAAGCTTGCACACAGGGGATTGTCAGGGTCCACCACACACTGGACAGGGAGATTAGGGAGGCTGAGGGCCGAATACCACAGCTGGAATGTCAGGTGGAGCAGGACTCTTCCTGCCTCCCAGCGCTGGTGGAGGCTAAGAAACAATATGCTTCCATCTTGGAGTGATTACGCAGCTTTAATTTCACTGAATATGTGGCTAAAACCCACATGGAAGTAATAAGATGGGATGACTCCTTGCCCGGTTGATTCACTAGAAGCAGAGGGAGACCCCCATCCTCGAGCTTCGCCCCCCCTTGGGAGCATCGCTCCATACACAAAAGAACATTCTCTTGACCTTCTACAGTTATTACTCCAGCATGTATAAAATGCCATTAGACATCCAGGAGGACGCTGTTGCCACATTCCTAGATGTCTTCACCATCCCTTCTATCTATCGATACGCTTGCTCAGAATGAGCTGAGCAAGATCATAACACTGAGGGACATTAAACAGGCTAGTCTAGACTTAAAACCCCAGGCCTAGACGGCCACCCCATTGAGTACTACCGAACGTTCACCAACATTCTTACTCCCTGACTAGCTGCCATCTACATGACACCCTCCAGCTGGGGGAGCTGCCCCCCAAGCTGTGGGAGTCTGTATTGATCTGCCTTCCCAAGCCCCACTGGGATGTGAAGGACGTTGCATCCTATTGTCCCATTGCCATACTGGAGACAGACTACAAGATCTTGGGTAAGATATTATCGACTAGATAGGCCAAAATCCTACCAGATCTCATACATCCGGATCAGAACGGGTTTGTCCCAAGTTGCATCATTTCTCACAATCTCCGCCACGTTCAGGACCAGGTGCATGACTGTTACCCTTCTAGGTTTGCCTTGTGCTGGAACTGGAGAACGCTTTTGATTCTCTATACTGGCCCTACCTCTTTTGCATCCTCAGGCGAATGGGCATAGGTCGGGTCTTCTGGCACGCACAAGACTGATCCTTTCTCATGGGTATGGTTGGGGCGAGTAGTCTCGGACACGTTCTTGGTAGAGCGTGGTACCAGGCAGGGATGCCTAATGTTGCATTGCTTTCCGCAAAGGTGATGAAGCCCTTGGAAACTCAGCTCCATGCAGATGGCACACATTGGGAAATTCCACTTGAAGACAGGGCACATGTGGTCTTGCTGTATGCAGATGACCTACTCCTGTCCCTTCACAATGTGTTACAGACATTCAGCAAAGTTTCTGGCCTCTGGGTCATTTGGGGCAAATCCACCAGTTACCTGCTCCATGACACTCTAGCCCCCAGCAAATTTGTTGTGGGATGCGTGTCCCTTGCCTGGCAAACCTCAGCAGTACATTACCTGGGCGTTCGCATATACCAGTCCCCGGATGCTCTCTTTGAGGGCAACTTGAGCCCAGTGCTTAATTCACTCAAGTCCCAAGTAGCTTTTTGGACAAAGCTGCCCTTGACTTCGAGAAGGAGGACTGTGCTGTCAAAGATGGTTATCCTGCCCCACCTCCTGTATTATTTTACCAATTTCCCCATAACCCCACCCGCATGTTTTTTAGATATCTGGACTCCTTACTTATTGAACTAAATGAAGAGGGGTGCCGAAGGGGGGCTCTATGCAAGCTGCAACTACCCCCGGACGAGGTGGGCTGGGGGCTCCTTTATTTGATCTGTACTTCTTGGCAGTGCCAACTACAATGGGTCTACTGGTGGATAGCAGGTAAAAACCCTCAGCAAAACATGCCACCACTCCCTCCCACTCACTACCTCAGCTATCAGGGAGCTTCTTCTTTAGACCCAGCTGCCCCACCCTCAGCAGGCTTTTCAGCTGTGTATAGCAGGGAGGTGCCTGTGCAGACTCCCCACTCTTACAGGCCATGTTGTTCCATATGACCCCCATTACCCATTAGTAGGCTTCCCAAGCTATCCTGGTTCTTTCTCCAGTGGGGTCTTACGCAACTGGCAGGAGCCTCGGCTCACCATGGTCAGAGAGCTGTTCTTTGAAGGCCACCTCCTCTCCTTCCCCCAGCTTCAGAAGAATTTCGACCTCCCATCGGGGCAATTCCTCACCTGTTACTGATTACACAATACATGCAACAGGCTGTGGGGAATGTGAGATAAGGAGCCCCCTACACATAAGAACTACAGACCCTACTTACTTTTGGGACTGGTCATCATTTTGTCACCTGGCTAAACAAAGGGCTCTGCGGCCACATAGGCATCTCATTGGGTCCTTTCTGAGCCAAATGCGAGGACAAAATCGGGGAAGGGGTGCTCAACGATAAGGAGTGGACCCTCGCTCTGGAATTCCCTCACACTGTCTCCAGGAATGTGATGTTTAAAAATATACAGTTCCCCCTACTGCATCAGGCATACCTTACCCTTGCACAACTTAATAGATATTTCCCCACAGCGAATCTGACATGCCCTTGTTGCAATTCAAGTGAGCTGCACATTCATTATGGTCATGCCCCATATGCCATCCTTTCTGACAGGACAAACACACCATTCTCTGGGACGTCACATAACTCACTGACCTCGACTCCTGGGAGGCCAGTGCCTTGGGTATCTTTGGACCCACCACCTGTCCTGCAGCTGGTATGGCGCCATGTGGAAATAGTGAACAGAAGAGGCTAGATGCATCCATCAACATTCCTTATATTCCTCTTCGGAAACCATTGTTATTTTCCAATTCTTGACTACAAGATTTACCTTGTAGGGACTCTTTTCGCTTATTAAATAATGTGTAACACTTGCTACTGTTATAACTGGCTGATGCTTTTGATGCTGTAATAGATGTCTAACTTTGCTGATTTTCTGTACCTATTACTGCTTTGCAAAAGTCTCAATAAAAACATGTTTAAAAAAAATTGTGAAAATGAAAGGCCAGGTCTCAGCCCTGTAAGATGAGGTGACTACTGTTCAACGAACAGTTTGTAAACTTCTCTCCACCACTTCTACCCTTGAAAAACATGTGGGAGATGCAGAAAATAGGCCCAAGAGACAACTTGGCTCATCAGGTTTCCAGAAGCGTTTCCTTGAGGCTTGGCTGGAATCTTCATGCACAAGGGACAGTTATCCCCAGGATTTACAATTGAAAGACTTCATCAATCTGTGGTTCAGCGTCCCCCTCCTGGCACCCCTCCCCGCCCGTTGATAGCATGTGGTTTGAACTGCTGAGATAGGGCCACGATTCTGCAAGCAGCCTGCCTAGCTGGTGTCCTGGCTTTTGAATCCACCTGCATCATGACATTTTGTGACTTTACCAGGGCGTTCCAGCTGCAGCGGAGGTCTTTTGAAGAAGTCTAACAGAAACCTTGGGCATTAAGGGGCATATTTAAGAGCCCCTAGAGCCAACGGAGCTTCACTTTCGTGACGCTCCAGTAGTGCAAAGCCCTGCGCCATATTTACAAGCTGGCATTAAGCCACCTTTTTTCACTTTTTGAAATATGGCCCCTTCAAACTCAGCCCTTTGTGTGGAAGGGGCATGCAAGGGGTGTTGCTGTGGGTGTGCAACACCCATTGCAGTTTGACGCTGCCTCTGATAAACCTTAGGCAGAGCCAAAATCTAACACCACCCCAGGGGTCGCGTTAGCAAGGCTTAATGAGGAGGAATACTTTTATTCCTCCTCGTTTTTTGCTTCTTTTATGTGTGCTGCATTCTGCACTGAAGTGCCAATCGCCATTAGTGATTGTTTATGTAAAGGAAGGGACACCTTCCCGCACATAAACAATCATATCCCTCAATCCAGATATCCTTGAACGATGGTGCAAAGATGCCTGCGTTGGAGCTAGGCAGCTCAATTTAGCGCCAGTGCAGGGGGAAATGTAGGGGTGCACCATATTCAAATAAATACGGTGCATCCCTGCATTTCTAAAGTGATGCAGCGTGGTGCTACCAATTTTGGCGTGGTGCCTTGCTGTGTCACTTTTTAGTAAATCTGGCCCTAAATGTGCAATACAAACTCATATTTCCTGCCAAGCTTAAAGTGATCTACAACTTAGAAACACATTTCTTTGATACTCCCAAGGTGGCCTGGGGTTGGGCTGCTGGGGTGTTGGACCTCTGCCAGCAAGTTGCCAGCGAAGGGCCTTCCACCCACCAGCCCCCCTCACACCAGGTGGTAACAGATGGCACAGTCATGGAAGCACAGGAAGCATACCTGGAGTTCATCGGCTTCCTCATCTCCGGATAAGTCCTGACTCCACTGCATCAATCTTCCCTTAGAACCGAAGAGGTAGGTGATCCAGGCCTTGGCTATGAACAAAGACTGTCTCTCTATCTGTGCCTTGAAGCCTCGCTATGGAATGCAGCCTATGCCTGTGCTGTGTGCTGGTGTTGTGCCAGCTCGGGTCATTTTAATGCTGAACTTACATTTGTGCCCCATGGTATCCTGAACCAGTGGGGTACCCGAGCTGTGACTTTACCTGTTTAGTTTTGATGATTTGTGTTTT
Organism: Pleurodeles waltl; assembly: GCF_031143425.1. Classification (NCBI taxonomy): domain Eukaryota; kingdom Metazoa; phylum Chordata; class Amphibia; order Caudata; family Salamandridae; genus Pleurodeles; species Pleurodeles waltl. Next base: position 971,839,873 of record NC_090444.1, read on the forward strand.
TGGGGGTTACAGGGTGACAGATGCTTCAATTGGGGAAGTGTAGGGTTGAGGGACGTTGGGAGGGAGAGTTGTTTGCTCTGGTAGTGTTTTTAGTTGTGTGTTCTTGTTCGTCAGTGTAAGGAAATGCCTCCTTGGCATGGTTACCCCCTGACTTTTTGCCTTTGCTGATGCTATGTTTTGAATTGAAAGTGTGCTGAGGCCTGCTAACCAGGCCCCAGCACCAGTGTTCTTTCCCTAACCTGTACTTTTGATTCCACAATTGGCACACCCTGGCATCCAGATAAGTCCCTTGTAACTGGTACCCCTGGTACCAAGGGCCCTGATGCCAGGGAAGGTCTCTAAGGGCTGCAGCATAGCTTATGCCACCCTGGGGACCCCTCACTCAGCACAGACACACTGCTTGCCAGCTCGTGTGTGCTGGTGAGAACAAAACGAGTAAGTCGACATGGCACTCCCCTCAGGGTGCCATGCCAACCTCACTCTGCCTATGCAGTATAGATAAGTCACCCCTCTAGTAGGCCTTACAGCCCTAAGGCAGGGTGCACTATACCATAGGTGAGGGCACCAGTGCATGAGCACTGTGCCCCTACAGTGTCTAAGCCAAACCTTAGACATTGTAAGTGCAGGGTAGCCATAAGAGTATATGGTCTGGGAGTCTGTCAAACATGGACTCCACACCACCATAATGGCTACACTGAAAACTGGAAGTTTGGTATCAAACGTCTCAGCACAATAAATGCACACTGATGCCAGTGTACATTTTATTGTAAAATACACCCCAGAGGGCACCTTAGAGGTGCCCCCTGAAACCTAATCCAACTACCCGTGTAGGCTGACTGGTTCTAGCAGCCTGCCACACTCGAGACATGTTGCTGGCCACATGGGGAGAGTGCCTTTGTCACTCTGTGGCCTGTAACAAAGCCTGCACTGGGTGGAGATGCTATCACCTCCCCCAGGCAGGAGCTGTAACACCTGGCGGTGAGCCTCAAAGACTTATCCCCTTTGTTCCAGCACCGCAGGGCACTCCAGCTAGTGGAGTTGCCCGCCCCCTCTGGCCACGGCCCCACTTTTGGCGGCAAGGCCGGAGGAGATAATGAGAATAACAAGGAGAAGTCACTGGCCAGTCAGGACAGCCCCTAAGGTGTCCTGAGCTGAAGTGACTCTAACTTTTAGAAATCCTCCATCTTGCAGATGGAGGATTCCCCCAATAGGGATAGGAATGTGACCCCCTCCCCTTGGGAGGAGGCACAAAGAGGGTGTACCCACCCTCAGGGCTAGTAGCCATTGGCTACTAACCCCCCAGACCTAAACACGCCCTTAAATTTAGTATTTAAGGGCTCCGCAGAACCTAAGAATTTAGATTCCTGCAACTTACCGAAGAAGAAGACTGCTGAGCTGAAAAACCCCTGCAGAAGAAGAAAGAAGACACCAACTGCTTTGGCCCCAGTCCTACCGGCCTGTCTCCTGCCTTCTAAAGAAACCTGCTCCAGCGACGCTTTCTCAAGGACCAGCGACCTCTGAATCCTCAGAAGACTGCCCTGCTTCAAGAGGAACAAGAAACTCCCGAGGACAGCGGACCTGCTCCAAAAAGACTGCAACTTTGTTACAGAGGAGCAGATTTAAAGACCCCTGCAATCCCCGCAAGAAGCGTGAGACTTGCAACACTGCACCCGGCGACCCCGACTCGACTGGTGGAGAACCAACACCTCAGGGAGGACCCTCCGGCGACTCCGAGACTGTGAGTAACCAAAGTTGTCCCCCCTGATCCCCCACAGCGACGCCTGCAGAGGGAATCCCGAGGCTCCCCCTGACCGCGACTGCCTGACTCTAAAATCCCGACGGCTGGAAAAGACCCTGCACCCGCAGCCCCCAGCACCTGAAGGATCGGAACTTCAGTGCAGGAGTGACCCCCAGGAGGCCCTCTCCGTTGCCCAGGTGGTGGCTACCCCGAGGAGCCCCCCCCCTTGCCTGCCTGCACCGCTGAAGAGACCCCTTGGTCTCCCATTGATTTACATTGGAAACCCGACGCTTGTTTGCACACTGCACCCGGCCGCCCCAGTGCTGCTGAGGGTGTACTTTTTGTGTGAGCTTGTGTCCCCCCCGGTGCCCTACAAAACCCCCCTGGTCTGCCCTCCGAAGACGCGGGTACTTACCTGCTGGCAGACTGGAACCGGGGCACCCCCTTCTCTCCATTGAAGCCTATGCGTTTTGGGCACCACTTTGAACTCTGCACCTGACCGGCCCTGAGCTGCTGGTGTGGTGACTTTGGGGTTGCTCTGAACCCCCAACGGTGGGCTACCTTGGACCCCAATCTTAACCCCGTAGGTGGTTTACTTACCTGCAAAAACTAACATTACTTTACCTCCCCCAGGAACTGTGAAAATTGCAGTGTCCACTTTTAAAACAGCTTATTGCGTTTTATGTGAAAAGTATATACGCTACTGTAATTATTCAAAGTTCCTAAAGTACTTACCGGCAATACCTTTCAAATGAGATATTACATGTAGAATTTGAACCTGTGGTTCTTAAAATAAACTAAGAAAATATATTTTTCTATAACAAAACCTATTGGCTGGATTTGCCTCTGAGTGTGTGTTCCTCATGTATTGCCTGTGTGTATGTACAACAAATGCTTAACACTACTCCTTTGATAAGCCTACTGCTCGACCACACTACCATAAAATAGAGCATTAGTATTATCTCTTTTTGCCACTATCTTACCTCTAAGGGGAACCCTTGGACTCTGTGCATACTATTCCTTACTTTGAAATAGTGCATACAGAGCCAACTTCCTACAGTCAGTCATTCACTACCATTCACGGTGATGCACATTTACGTCCTCCTGGCTTTTTAATATCACACTCATCCCTGATCCGGGTCCTCCTCCCGTGGCCCAACCTAGATTTACCACTTTCTGCAGATCCGCAGCCCGCCCAACAAACCCCCTAGTTGTGCATTTTAAGATTGTCATGTCGTGGAATGTCAACGGTCTTTCAGACAGCATCAAGCGGTCCACTGTCCTGAACCACGCTAAACGATTCATGCCCATGGTACTGCAAGAGACACATCTGCTGGGCACACACTGCCCTCTTTTGAAACAACATGGGTATTACTGCATTTACCACTCTCTGTTTGAGCGGGGGTTCCAGGGCACTGTGTTTCTTTTCCATAAATCACCTTGGTGGTGACCTCCACTGTTGGGGATGAGCAGGGCTGTTTTGTGGGCAAAGAATGCCTCCTCGAGAGCCAAAGCTACAACTTCCTGAGTGCAAAGGTACCACCTCAGTCCCTGTCCCAGCACTGACGGCACAAAAGAACATGGTTTGCATTGGAGTTAATTATCCCAAACCATTGCAAGATGTCTGGTCTCAGTTCCATTCTCTCTACCACCTTCATCAGGTAGGACCACCCCAGTAGGGTGACCACCTGTCTGTAATTTTCACGGACTGCCCGTAATTTCACCCTAATGTCCGTTATAAAAAAACGGATGGCATTTGTCTGTAATTTTGACCTTTCAGTTAAAGGACAAAATAAAAGAGAATTCCCCAGCTCTAGTGGAAGGGAATGACAGGCAGACACATAAACAAGAAACAAGCTTTCTTTGCAGGGTCCCTGCTTCCCAGAAAGAAATGCTAATGTGTGCATTTGGTGAAATCTGCAATCCTAAGTGGTCCACTGGAGCCAGGGGCATAGCTTGGCCAGTAAGATTAGGAGGTGGGGGGTGCACAGAGGGGGTATTTTCAGATTTCCCTACAATCATGCTGGCACATAATATAAAAATACATTATGACAAGCAAAGCACTTGGGGGCCTAAAGAAGCAGTGGAAAGGGAGAAAATGTGGTTGGTAGGGGTACTAATTGAGAGAAAATAGAACATTTTGTAAAGTAGCCAACATTTTTGAAGACTTTCAAAGCAGAGAGTGAGAAAGCTTGTGTGTGTTTTTGTCTGTGTGTATGTAAAAAAGCCCTATGAAATCAGACACCTCACCATACCTTACTACATGTACCTGTACAATTTTCCAGGGGTAACACCCCAAACATCCCCATTGGAGCCACACCCCTGTCTGGAGCCAGGACAGGCTTTCATTGATGGAATCACTTGAAGCTTCCTGTGACAAAAATATTTTCTTTTTGAGAAGTGCTGTAAGGGTGCTATAAGCTGAGCTGCGGAGTGCATGCTTATAATGGACAGTTATAAAAAAAGTGTTGCACTAGGTGTAATCTGTGTAGTACTGAAATATATACTTTAGCTCTTTTTATCATAACCTAAATTTATATGCACATTTTTTGTCAGACTATACTATACGTAATGCACTTTTAAAATGATGACTTGCACATTCAGAGTGCTTTCGGGGATCTCATAGCTCCAGAAATATGTCACTTTTCCCTGTTGCACCAAAAATGATTCAATTCTTTGGGCCTCTGGTTGCCCACATAGGCATCTGTAGTGATTGCATTAACCAATAGAGGTTTTATGACATAAAATATCACACTTCCCACTGAATAATTTAACTTTCATTTATTTTTCATTCAAGGCGTGTGCTGTTTTATATGTAGTTTCTTGATGTTGAAAGATCTACAAAATAGTTACGGAATATTTTGTTCTTTTTAACAGCGCCTTTGATTCTGACTCCTCATACACTGAGCCTGTCCCCACTGCAGTATTCATACTTTTTTTAATGCAGTTCGACTGCTGCTTTGAATAGTTACATAGCCCCAGATTTAATATGTTTTTCATGCAGCACAGAAAAACAACTTGCACCACTGCATGAAGGGAGAGGGCAGGAATATGCCAGATCAAAATATGGCACATTGCTGTACTCTACCTGCACTAGTGCACAATCTGCAGCATAGCACCCACGCAGGTAGCCTTGCACATGGTGCAAGGGTGCCTTTGTTACAAGTCTTGTCACTGGCAAACATGTGCCCAGCAGGACAAACAAAATTGCAAAGTTTTATTTTTTTTAGAGCTAACTTTCTTTTATTTTGCCAAGTCATCTTTACTCACTAATCACTCATGTTTTCTTTTGTTTTTGCTCCTGGGCCCTGTTCTCAACAGATTAACTAGTTCTAAATATTGCAAAGCAACATTGTTTCTTTATTATGTGTAACATCACATAATCGTGCAGTGCACCCCAATCCACCCCACTACAATCTGCCCCACTACAATCCACCCTAGTCCACCCTGCCTCAAACAAATCTACTGCACTCCAATCCAAACCACTCACTCCAATCAACTCCAACCCACCCTAATCTAATCTGTTCCACTTCATTTTGCCCCTCTCCCATCCAAAACAATCTGCCCCACTCCAATCCAAAACAATCTGCTCCAGTCCAATCAAAAACAATCTGCCCTACTACAGTCTGCCTCACTCCAATCTGCTAATAGCTCTTGCATAGGTGAGACCTAGTGGCTTTGCCAATGCTTGTTCTTTTTTAGTTAATGTGCAAATATCCTGTGGGATGTATTTATTTAACACAATGTACTATTAAGTTTACAGAATTGTAACAAAACACTGGTTTTAAATTTGAAAGGGGATTGAGAAAAATAAATTAATCTAAGAAGTGGCTAAATGCCCTATGTGTGACTGGGAAGCCTGGTTCACATCCCGGATTCCCTGCATGACTAAATTTTGTGATCTACGTTAAATCCGTTAACTCTGTGTCTAATTCGCTTGATAGCGATATTTGAGATCACTTTCAAGTAATTCAGTTTACGATGGACTGTGAACAAAAACACACTTGTATGTTTTATTAGCCTGTAATGTCCCTCCATCCATAACAATAATATTGACCATGATATAAGGGGCACCAGATAATTCACTGTGTTCACTCATGGTATCGTCAAGAGGGAGGGTTAATGAATGTTTTAAAGTTCATGTTTAGAAACGTTCACTTCATATAAATGTAAATATTGTGATCTAATGTACTAAATTGGAACACACTACCTTAGGTTTTAATTTTTTTTATTGCTGTATGCCAAAAGAGGTTGCATAGCAGGATAGAAGTCAAGTAAGTAGCAACAGATTCCATTGTACATTTACAGAAGGACAGTGCTGGGATACATACATTTATGAAGAGTTTGTGCACAATTTTTATATTTTTCTGTGTAACAAACTGATCCATAATAAGCTGTTCCTCCACACACCCCTGCCCAGTTGACGCTGCCTTACCTATCAACTTATGCAATGAACCCTGGGGTGCTTAGAAGAAAGTGTTCTAGCGGGGAAATCATGACAGTGTGCAGATATAGGCGCCCTTAAACCAGTACCTTGTGTAGTTGCCTAGATATGGCAAGAACAATTAGTACATAAAAACTGAGTGTGTGTCAGGGTGTTTACACTGTGAGAATTGTCATCCTTGGTGCAGTCTTTAAAGCCCTCAACCAAAATATCCGACTTTTGTGCAATAAAATATATTAGCAGACCTGCTCATTCCTCTCTGTGTAACACAGTGCTCTCAGTATGAAACCAAGAGAGCAAGACCTTGGCCCAACTTTCCGAAGTTGGAGGAAGTGAACCCTTCCAGTGCAGTGTGATATTGGGTTTTGCTAGATGATCCAGAACAAGGAATTTGGTGGAGGGTTTCTTGAACGTAGGGCGGAGAATATGCCCAATAGGACCATTTCTGGGGAATTCGTTAGGACACAAGTGTGGGGTAAGACCCGAGTATATGAAGTAAATTGACATCTAATTGCAAACAGTAAGGACAAATGCAGCTGCGGCTCCTTGGTACATTTTGGTAATTCCGGAAGTTGTAAGGGCGCTGAGTTCAGAATATTAAATTGAATATACTTAAAACAGAATTAGCAGGCTACTTTCTGGGGATATCCTAATATTTTAGCCCGGTTTGAATCATGCAGTGATTTGGCCAGGTCATTCTACCAGTTAGCAATATTTCCCAAACTGTATGCCATAGGTTTTAAAATATTTATTTGGTGGAGGGGATTATTCCGTCCCAAATGTGACAGATATCCCGCCCGCCATCTTACAAGTTCCATTATATCCTGTCCTGGGTAAATTTGGATAGGGCGGATGCCCTTGACACCATGCTCAATGGCATTCATTTACTATTGAACAAGGATATAATGTGCCACTTGAATGTAGCATTCCTAGAGGCAATCACATAAAGACCATAGTGAATAAATAGTGCTATGTAGAAAATAGTAAGTAAAGGTACTGATAAAGTTGTCTTGTGTGGTCTCTCCTTGTATGTGTCGGTACAATTGACTTTTGTCCTGAATTTTGACCCTTTGTCCTGAATTTTCGTGCTGAATTTTGACCCTTTGTCCCGAATTCTTTCCAGTCCTGTACAGAATTTTCCTCCATACCAGGTGGCCACCCTACACCCCAAAGTATTGAAAACATTTTCACTGTTGAGTGACGTCACTGTGTAGGAGGTGTAGCTTGAGGGTCTTCCGTCATGAGGCAAAATAGGCATCTTAAATTCAGGAATGTGTTTCTGCCCAGAATAAAACCATTCTGGTCCGAATGGACCAGGTTAGCAAGACACATTATCAGTCTATTGGCTATACCCTTCCCAGGTATCTTACAGTCTGTATTTAGGATGGAAAGAGGTTTTTAAGAGTGCACCTCAAGGGATTCACAACCAGGTTTAGGAAGTACTGCAATCAATGCCTCTCTCATAGAAACCTGGAGAACCCCAGTGTCCCTGGCAGCCTGAAACAGCTACAGAAGCTTTGTTCAGTAAGTGGGGTAGAACTCCACCAGGAATCCATCAGTCAGTTATTGTGTGCCATTTGATCTATCGCAACATGAACATGAACATCAATCGTGAGCGGCTCATCTAGAGCATGCAGCTCTCAAGGATGTGGGATTGGTAGCCTTTCTATATAGACCTGCAGCGGATGTCCACTGACTGCTCCACTGCAGTGTATAGTGAACTATAATAGTCCAAAAATACCTTATTCGTATCGCCTGCATATTGAGGATTTCAATGCTTGGTGATCTAATGGCACCCATTGGAGTTCTGGTGGTGGTTACCCGTAGGAGCCAGGCCAGCAAACGTCCGGCTTTGTCTTCCTCCACATGTTGTCTAGCTATATATTGGATCTGCCACTCTGGAAGATGTGACGCCCTATGTGAAAAATGTCACCCAGAAAAATATGAATGGGGACAAACGTGATACATATATCCCAAAAATAAAAATGCTCTGAAGCCGCCCATCTGAAGAGTCCAATCATGCTTTCCGAAAATATATCAGTTGCATTTGACTAGATCTGCATTATGAGGTTGATTACACATGATGAGAGATGGCCTCACTCCATTCCTGCTTTCTTCTGACACACCTCTTCTAAGCTTTCTTGCTTTTTTCTTCTACCTTTTCTACCTCCTAATTTCCATTCAGCTCCAAATATAGTTTTCTATATTTGACTTTGCTTCACATTCCCATAGGCATGCAGAAATAAGAGGCCTCCCTCTACCTCTTATTATCTTGCTACAAAAACAACCATTTATTTCATTCTGATCCCTAGCCTCTATATTATCTTTTATGTAATCTACATTTCTTAACAGTACATACATATACAAATATATATGAATTACATCAAAGGAACAGTGACAAAAACATGTATAAATGGTACCAAATCTTTGCGGAAGTGATATTATGAAAGATGTTTCTAGTATGACTACCACGAAATGCTTCTCATCACTCGATTAATTCAATCAAAAGATTTTAATAAATAGAAGCTGGTAATCGGATATTGATAATTTACCTACATTTATAGAACCACATTTTCCTATTTATATCATGACTTAGGTAATGGTACAAATATTATTATATTCTTAGTCAGACAATACTGATTGAAATCAATGTAGTTATTATAATGACTGATTAGGTGAATGTTTTGCCAAACAGTAATCTGATTTTCATTCACAGTAAGTAAAGTCAATTATCTTAATTGCTTAGAGTAAAAACACCTTAATGCCAAATAGTGCAGAGATTGCCAATTCTTAGCTTTTACAGTGTATGTAGTGCTGGGAATTGCTAATTTACATAGTTGTATAAGTTTGACGCACTTAGTCAAGACTACCTTTCTAGGCTACAAAAAGGGCTAGATTTTGCACATAATTTCAGTGGCAGATGGTTATTTTCAGTTAGTGTTGTGATCCTAAAACCATCTAGTAGAGTCCAGGTGCTATTGATTCACATGTGTGCTTTTAGGTGTTCATTTTTTAAAAGCATGATGTGTAAGTCCAGAATAAATGTACACTTGTATGCGGAGTCAAACCCATTTATAAATAAGTGAATGTTAATTCTTACAGTGTGCCCACTAGGTGCAGTCAACCCACCAAACACACAAAAAGGTGATGGGAGGAATGCTTGTAAATAATCAGACCACCAGCAATCACTCGGGTAGCATTCCAACACATTTTTTCCACTACGCCACCTCAAATTAGACCCAACCATATGCAAATCAGCCTTGGTCTTGCTCCAGTAGAAACCGTCTATCCCAAACTGCCAAGCCAGGTTCCCTCTGTATTGGACCACAAGCAACTCAAGATGGGGTTTTGACTTGTTGGGCCACTTCCATCGCTTGCAGCTTGATTCCAGTTGCACAGGCCACAGACCCAGATTTGGGGATATGCTTGCCACTTAGGGTGTTACATCAAACACTAAAAAGATGATGAGAGGAATGCCCACACATAGCCTGACCACAGTCAATCACTTGGGGTAACAGTCTAAGTCAGACTAGACTCAGCCATATGCAAATAATCATTGGTCCTCCTCAATAGGACCAGTCCAAGCTGAGCTTCCCAGCCACATCCTTTCTGAACTGAAAGACAAGCAACCAAAGACTGGTTTTGACCGAGTTTGTCTTTTTCAGTTGGGTGCAGCTTGGTTCAAATGGCACGGTGGGCATTGGTCTCACGTCTGAGCATACCCTTGGCCATGAAGGGTGTTACATCAAGGGTGTTACATCAAACACACCAAAGGTGGTTGTAGGAATGCTTGCAAATAGTCTACCCACTGACAATTACTCATGGTAGTTTTACAATCCATTTTTTTCTGCCTACTGTGCCATCTAAGATTAGACCCAGGCATATGCAAATCACTCCTGGTCCTGCTACAATAGGAACGGTCCAGCCCAAATGGCCAAGCCTTGTTCCCTCTGATCTGTACACTTGCAACCTAAGACTAGTCTTGGGCTTGTTAGGTCTCTTCAGTTGAGTGCAATTTGGTTCCAGTGGCACAGCATGAACAGGCTGCAGGTCTGGGTATGCCCTTGGCCAATTAGGGTATTTTATCAAATACACAAAAGGTGATGGGAGGAATGCTTACAACCAATGTACGCAACCCATCACACAAAACAAATTCCTGTCTCAGTGAAAAAACATATCTATTATTTTCTCTCTGTACAGATGATACCTAAATTCTGTTAATGACTGTTACTACAGTATTTAGTAGCATATTGGATACAGTTTTTACTTCTGCATTAGATTGTTCATCTAAATTGAAGGTTCTGGACTCAAGGACGCAGTATCGGGCGATTTCTTCCGCATAATGGTTGCCTGTGGTGACAAAGTCACTGCCACTCTTGTGTGCAGCACACTTAACCACTGCAATTTCCTTTGGCATTAGCAGAGCATCTAACAACTTTAAAATATACAGCTTGTTCCAAATGGGGGTACCAGCTGAGGTCAAATATCCTCCATGTACAACACCAAACTCATACTGGCTGTCGAGGTAAGTGGTGACTCACAAGCCCTCTGAGGTACAGCAGGAACTGATAAGGGCAATCAGTTCAGCCTCTTTTGTGGAAGTTACTTGGCACAAGAGAGATGCTTCTACAACTCCACTCAATGTACATACAACAAAATTGACTCAAATGCTGCGTCGGTTTCTCAGACAAGACCGATCAACAAAAAGGGCATGGTCCGATTCAGGAAGAGGAACATTCAGTATTTTGGGTCTCAGTTTTGTGCACAGCTCGATAACACTGACACAATTATGGGCAAAATCACCCTCATCGCCCCTCGCTTGAGTTGGCAACAGGAAAGCAGGGTTTAGCATGTTACACCTTCAGAAGGAAACATTTTCAGCAGCCAAAATGATTTTCTCATATCAACTTAGGCACTATTTGTTAAGTGTTGTGTTCTGTTCACGAGGATCTTAATGGAATGGGGTACCATGACAATAAGGGGTAGCACATCACAGCCCCTTCAATCTGCTGTATGCTAAGACTCACCACTGAAACCACTTTGAGATAACCAGGCAACTCTGAAGCCACCAGATCAACAGTAATTGAGAAATAACCGATGGGGCACTTAGGGGGTGATTACGAGTTTGGCGGTCTCAGGACTGCCATGTTGGCAGTGGTGGTTGAACCGCCAACAGGCCGGCAGAGAAGACTGCCAAATTTTGACCATGGTGGCCTTTACTACAGAATACAGCCAATCCACCGCCGGCACAACCAGTGCGGTCAGCTTGCCAAGGACGGCTGTGGCCACCGTCAGTCTGGCGGACACCATGTTCCCACCGGACACATTACAAGGCTGCACACCGCCAAGGTTTCTGCCATGATCGCACCACCAGGGAAAGCCTGGCGGAAACCGCCTCTATAAAGGAAACACCCACCTCCTGGAACACGTACCTGTCTAGAGCTGCCGACTCCGGAACCAGCGACAATGTCAACAACAACCGTAAGTACACACAACTACCTTGCACTGTAGGGAAAAATCAAAGTACCAACGCACACACAACATACACAATCGGGATGGGTGACGAACGGCGACACACACACGTCACCTCACACTCATACCCACATTCACACACAGCCATATACACACACGCACACACATATTACATACACCACGGGCAGCACACACGTCGAATACACACATCAACCCCCAGACACACAGCACTGGCACAGTCAAACACACCAATACACAATACTAGTGATTAACACAACTACACCACAACAACACAAAAGTACTGGAAACCTGAAACAATACGCACCTCCACCTGAAACACTACATAGATACAACAACACATAACAACACCTGACAACCAATGCACACAATCACACAGCCATACACTGAAGCATACATCATACTATGCAAACACACCAAACAACGGTTCGGATATACCAATCACCACACACACGCATGCACACACACACTACAACCACACAATGGCACATAACACTATGAAGAACACATGTCAACACAAACAATACACACAATATCAACATACATGCATGTTCCAAACACAAACGTGTCCTACACACATTACACAGCCATTACAGTGGGGCAAATGCCAGGGCCGCACCCACACATGCTGCCCAGACACAACTGCTAGCACAACCAACACACACCAAAGTCCTACACATACAAACCAAAACAGGCAAGACAAAAACAGCCATGTGGAAAGAAAGCCAGGACAAAAATGTGACCATGGAACAAATAACTGGTTGGCCCAGATAAATTAGAAAAATAAATATGCCAATATTTAACTATGTTCAAGAGAAAAGACCAAACTGCAATGTGCACAATGCACAAATAGCACATCTGTGTGCCCCTACATGACTCCTGACTGCTATATGACCTCCACAGGGTAGGGGCATCAGGGGGCAGGCAGGCACCTCAGGGATTACAGGGGTTGAGGGGGTTTGGGCTTTGGTTTTGGAGGGGGTGTCTTTGAGATTGGGCTTGGGAGAGGGCGAGGTTTAGAGGAGGACTTGAAACAATTGGGAGGGGTTGACTTCTTGGCAGAGGGAGGGGCGTGAGTACTAGCTGGGAGGCAGGGGAGGACTTGGAGATGGAAGGGCTGGACTTGGGGAGGGACACAGTGCAGTTGGGGGTATCACAGGGTGGGAGAGGAGTAGGGAAGAGGAACAACTGCAAGAGAAACACCTTTTGGACACACGGGGACGTCATGGCAAAAGGGTCTGGGAGTGGGGGGAGATTGAGTGGTTGTAGGAGGTGTCTTGATTGATGTTGTGGGTGCATGTTTGTGCGAGGAATGCTTGTGGGTGCTGGGTGTCTGTTGGGTGGGTGAGTGTGGACGTTTATGTGTCTTGGGAGGAGGTGCTGGGAGATGCCATGGTGGATAGGTGACTGCCTGTTGGGGTGGTGCTGCAGGTATGAACGATGAGCTTCATGTGGGTGTGTCGGTGGCTGTGGTGTCTGCAGATGTGGGGACTAGGGTGGATGTCTGTGGGTCAGTTATTGTGCTGACTGTGAATAGGATTGGAGTCGTGGCTGTATCGGAGAATGTTGGTGTAGTGTCTGCAGGTGTATCTGGTGTAGTGTCTGTGAAGGTGGGGGTGGTGTGGGAGTCTGTGCAGGAAGTGAATGTTGGTGTGTCTGCAGGTGGGTGTTATTTGTGTGCATGCTGCTGGTGGGTCTTGTGGTGCTTGTGTCTGTTAGCTGTTGCCCTGGATGTTGAGGCAGTTGCATGCTTGTCTGTCTGTGTGCTTTGGCTGGGACGGAGAAGAGGGGTGTGGATTTGGAAAGAGGTAGGTGGAGGGGGGAACGGAAGACAAAGGGTGACTGGCTGCTGTCAGTGTGGAGGCCAGAGCCTGAAAGGATTTCTGTAGGCCAGACAGTGCACAGTGAATGCCCTCCATAACACATTACTTTGTTGCACTTGAGTTGCTAGTCCCTGGATGGCATTCACGATGGTCGACTGACCCACAGAGATGGACCTCAGAAGGTCAATAGTCTCCCCACTGAGGGCAGCAGGGCTGACTGGGGCAGGGGCAGAGGTGTCTGCAGCGAAGGAGATGCCCACCATCCTGGGTTAGCAGGCACGGACAACTGGGGGGGAGCTACAGGGAGGGCAGTGGTAGTAAGGGGGTTGGTGGACAAAGATGGTGCTAGCGTGGTCCCAGAAGGGTCCACTCCCGCCAGGGAGGGTTCACTGGTGGAGAATTCCTAGGATGATGTTGAAGATCCGGTCTCCCCAGTGGCACTCCTCTTGCCCTCCATGCTACTGGGTCCTTCGCTGTTGCTATTCACAACAGTCCAGGTCCCGTGGCCTGCAGCATCCCCACTCGCCTGTGCCTGTCTCCTTCACCTGCCGATGCTGATGAACACAAATAGAGAGAGAGAGAGGGAAGGAGAGAGAGTGAGAGGGAGTGAGAGGGTTAATGTATTCCTCACAAATACACATGTAAACATGCACATCTCTAGGTATACATCTCCTGCATAAGCTATCTCTGGTGCTAATGCGCATATCCTACAACATGTAACAAAATGTCACTACTAGTTACCCCTGTATGTAAACCCTCACACCCACATCTATATCCAAGTAAGTTTAGCACGACTGGAGGCATCCACATTTTCAACAGCAAAGCCATGTTTGCATGCACATCAGGCCCTGGTTGAAGTACAAATGACTACCTGAATCCTGATCATACCGCTCCATACTCCTGTCACCCATTAGAAGTGCAGGTGACTGAACGACTGAACAAAACACATCAGGCCTGTATAGTAACCATGCCTGATCATTCCACGTCCATTGTAATCTCCTTTGATAGTGGAGACTACTCCACTAACAGACCACACAGCACCTGCCTGTCACATAACATGGCTGACCTAACATGCTGTACAGAAATACCAATATTGATCTCATAACTAATGTAGACAATACAAGATGCCACCCATACAGGTGGCATCTGATGTTAGGATACAAGTCTGGGGTACAGCTATGTGATTAGTCAGACTCAATAACAGAGGAAGATCTGCAGCCACCAAACACATATATACCACAACTATTCACGCATATAAGTGCATCTACAATGCCCTAAATAACACACATCACACATGCATAGTCAATCACTGAGTGCAGTGTCACAACTGATGAACTTCAGGAACTCACATATTACATCATATGCCACATACCATTCCAAATGACAAGAAGTTACAGTAGTTGGACTTCAAAACATGAAAAAAGCACAATCACTCACACCATTCTTGACATGTGATAACCTGTACCTAATGCCAAAAAACAAACATGTCAGACGGAAATGACAGGTAGGCATACTGCACACATGGACCTACACGACTGCCATTACAATGACAACAGATCCCACTACTACATAGAACAGCTGTGGAATGATAACACAACTAAAACTTCACATCATCATGTCCTAAGTCATACTAAACCTTATCCTGTCCAAATCACCCACATCAGCTAGGTCAAGGGTAGCAGTCATTGTCCCACTCCAGCAGATGTGGCCCCAAGAAACCATTGAGACGTGATATGATGTAGGCTGCAACTAAGCAATTTGTAATGTAATTCGTAGAGCATTGGCATACATGGCATTTACTTTGAATTTGTTAAAGGCAAGAACTGTCTAGACACTTACTACCTCTAGTACAATCCCATTGGGTTCAAAGTAATATCTCCACAAGTCGAGCATTTTGAAATGCATGATGAGTCCAAATATACCAAGTCAGACACCCAAATCAAATTGACCTACTGTTGCTACCTTCACATACCCCAGAGATCGATGAATAAACAACGGGGATACAACTACAAAGCCATAAGTACAGTCCTACACAAGCCATATCTCTGGTGTAAATGAGATGGCTGCCCCACATGGAGTATATACCTGTATACTACAATAATGCCAAATAGTTCGGAGATTGCCAATTCTTAGCTTTTACAGTGTATTTAGTGCTGGGAATTGCTAATTTACATAGTTGTATAAGTTTGACGGACTTAGTCAAGACTACCTTTCTAGGCTACAAAAAGGGATAGATTTTGCACATAATTTCAGTGGCAGATGGTTATTTTCAGTTAGTGTTGTGATCCTAAAACCATCTAGTAGAGTCCTGGTGCTATTGATTCACATGTGTGCTTTTAGGTGTTCATTTTTTAAAAGCATGATGTGTAAGTCCAGCATAAATGTACACTTGTATGCGGAGTCAAACCCATTTATAAATAAGTGAATGTTAATTCTTACAGTGTGCCCACTAGGTGCAGTCAACCCACCAAACACACAAAAAGGTGATGGGAGGAATGCTTGTAAATAATCAGACCACCAGCAATCACTCTGGTAGCATTCCAACAAATTTTTTCCACTACGCCACCTCAAATTAGACCCAACCATATGCAAATCAGCCTTGGTGTTGCTCCAGTAGAAACCGTCTATCCCAAACTGCCAAGCCAGGTTCCCTCTGTATTGGACCACAAGCAACTCAAGATGGGGTTTTGCCTTGTTGGGCCACTTTCATCGCTTGCAGCTTGATTCCAGTTGCACAGGCCACAGACCCAGATTTGGGGATATGCTTGCCACCTAGGGTGTTACATCAAACACTAAAAAGATGATGAGAGGAATGCCCACACATAGCCTGACCACTGTCAATCACTTGGGGTAACAGTCTAAGTCAGACTAGACTCAGCCATATGCAAATAATCATTGGTCCTCCTCAATAGGACCAGTCCAAGCTGAGCTTCCCAGCCACATCCTTTCTGAACTGAAAGACAAGCAACCAAAGACTGGTTTTGACCGAGTTTGTCTTTTTCAGTTGGGTGCAGCTTGGTTCAAATGGCACGGTGGGCATTGGTCTCACGTCTGAGCATACCCTTGGCCATGAAGGGTGTTACATAAAGGGTGTTACATCAAACACACCAAAGGTGGTTGTAGGAATGCTTGCAAATAGTCTACCCACTGACAATTACTCATGGTAGTTTTACAATCCATTTTTTTCTGCCTACTGTGCCATCTAAGATTAGACCCAGGCATATGCAAATCACTCCTGGTCCTGCTACAATAGGAACGGTCCAGCCCAAATGGCCAAGCCTTGTTCCCTCTGATCTGTACACTTGCAACCTAAGACTAGTCTTGGGCTTGTTAGGTCTCTTCAGTTGAGTGCAATTTGGTTCCAGTGGCACAGCATGAACAGGCTGCAGGTCTGGGTATGCCCTTGGCCAATTAGGGTATTTCATCAAATACACAAAAGGTGATGGGAGGAATGCTTACAACCAATGTACGCAACCCATCACACAAAACAAATTCCTGTCTCAGTGAAAAAACATATCTATTATTTTCTCTCTGTACAGATGATACCTAAATTCTGTTAATGACGGAACCAACATTTCCTAAATGTCAGGCATGAAACTAGAAATCCCAAAGGGGACCTCCTCAAACCCCTTGATTAGCTTGTACTGTATTGCATTTTAGTGAATGCCAGATTTTGAGGGTCACAAAAAGGAGCATATACAAGGATAATAAGAGAGTTTAGTCACACTATAAATCATTTGTTGGTGGTATTATACTGATTTTAGCAATTGTGGTGTGTTCTAAGGTGATTTTACCCTGTGAAAAATAAAGACCCTTTGCTGGGATTTGATGAACTACTTTGAGAGAACTGTTTTCTGTTACAATTTTTTCATAGATGGCATGAAAGTTGCATATTTAATATAAGTTCACACTCTCTCTCAGCAACGTGAGAACAAATTATGATATTCTGAGTAAAAAATGTGCTTCCAACAGGAGTAGCAGGCTATCAGTTGATTGCCAAGTGTAGTACAGAAGCTTCTTGCAGTGTTTTAAAGAACAACAAGAGTGCTAGCATTTTGTATTTATGACAAAATTACAGCAGACCGGAACGCCATCTTCATGAAATCAAAGCTGTAAACTGAAAGCCCTTCCTACAATAAGTTACTGCAGTAAATGGAAAAATCAGGGTTTCACTTTGTCACAGAAATGATTGCTAATGCTGTATAAACATGTACTGTCAACCTCAGCAGTAGCCTATCAGTTAACTCGTAATTAACTGTAGTTTCCTGTAGCATAATAATGAACTATCAGACAGCTAACATTCTGTAGTTATGACAAAAATGTGGCCAACCTGAAGCAATCTTGATAGGACTGTCCGTGCATGAACTCCTCCTAAAATGTGACACACGGGGCATGCCAACGGCTGGGACTGGGAGCAGAGCAGTCCCGATACAGACTTTGGTGCCCCCGACCGGAGCCTTTACTATTTCTTATTTGATTTAGTTCAACAGCAGATGCTGACATTCTTGTAAGAATCAGAGACAAGGGATGCCATTTAAAAGCTTTGTATAAAGATTTGATTGCCAGATTACACAAAACATACCATAAGTATTCAGGAATAAAGCATGCTAATCATAAGTACAAAGAACTTAGGACATGTGGATTTCTGTATGGGAGAGAGCCTTCTCCCTGCCTTTAGAAGGCAAATCTATGCTGGATGTCACTTAAATCTGTACTGAGTCTTTGTACTTATGATTAGCATGGCATATCCAGTGCAAGGCAATTTGCAGAATAATACCTCTCATGGCAAGCAAATATTTAGCATGGTTTTGGCACCTGTGGTATTAGTAGCAAGCTAATCAACGAAAGTGGATAATTTTTGGATCTTTACATCATTCAATGGCACTCCTACAGAAGGTATGAGTGCTCCAAAGATATCTTTAAGAATCTGTTTAAAGCTATGTTTACTTTGTCCTTAGTATTGTTCAAGAGAAAAATCTAGCTCATTAGTTTGATAAATCCCATGGCAAACTAGAGCTGCATAGCAACTGCCTGTCCAGTTGTGTGGTAGCTGGAAATAAGCTGACTTACCATACACATAGTAGATACCCATTATGGTCACTTCTAAATTTGATAAAGTTTTCCCCTTAACTAAATAATTGTGCTCACACTCCGTCCATTGAAGGTTCTCAACTGTCCCATTTCCCTCTGGCTGCCAAATAACACATTAAGGGCCAGATGTACGAAACTTTTTGCATGCCGCAAACAGTGAATTTCGCTGTTTGCGACATGCAAAAAGCACATCGCGATGCTCTTTCCCATTTTGCGAGTCGGTAACCTGGTTACCGACTCGCAAAATGGGAATGCGAGTCGCAAATAGGAAGGGGTGTTCCCCTTTCTATTTGCAATTCGCATCGCGATGCAGAATTGCTTTGTGACCGCGAACACGGTCGCAAAGCAATTCGCAGTTACCACCAGTGTCACACTGGTGGTAACCCATTCGCAAAAGGCAAGGGATCCCCATGGGACCCCTTCCCCTTTGTGAATGGCCCTGAAAACAGTTTTTCAGAGCAGGCAGTGGTCTTATGGACCACAGCCTGCTCTGAAAAAATGAAACAAAAACGTTTCATTTTTTTGTTTGTATTGCAACTCGTTTTCCTTTAAGGAAAAAGGGCTGCAATACAAAAAAAAAACTGCTTTATTTAAAAGCAGTCACAGACATGGTGGTCTGCTGTCTCCAGCAGGCCACCATCCTTGTGAGTACTGCAAATCGCAAGGGGGTCGCAAATTGCGACCCACCTCATTAATATTAATGAGGTGGGTCTTTGCAACCCCCTTGCGATTCGCAGATGGTGTCAGGGACACCATCCTGCATCCGGCGCAAACTCGGAATTTCGTACATCTGGTCCAAAGATCCTTTCTTGGTGACATCAATACTTAACCTTAGGGGTGGCTCTCTTAAAGTCTCCTTTTCTTTCCCAATGATGTGTTCTGCATCCGTCTTCTATCCTCTTCATCATACTTATCCTATCATTATATACATCTACAAATACTCTCTTATCTTGGTTAATTTTGCAGGTCACATCATGCATGCTCTTATTAGTAAAGCTTACTTTAGTAAGTCACACTGATCCCTTGATTTTGAGTCTTCTTAGAAGTGAGAAATATGCTTAGTGCACCACAAATACACATTTTCTCCACTATTAATTGGCACATTCTTTATATTATTAAAATCTGAAAAAACAATCTAATGATATTCTGTTGATGGAAAAGATTTAGGTACATGGTGCAGGAGGAGCAGGTCAGGGGTAGATAAAAATATGCTTCTCATTCAGCTGCGGAAGCAGCAAGATAAGAACAAACAACACAGTCCTCTACCTCCATGGCCTTTACATACTCAGACAGCATTTGATAATACACATTATAACTATACACATTCTCATGCCGTGGGACATGCAAAACTTTGTTCTCAGATGGAGGAGATTTACCTATGGGTCTAAGGGTGAAATTGGTTGAAACATTAGTAATATCCCCTCCCAACAATTAAACATCCTACAGCCATTCATAAACAAAAATGGCAACTGCCAAAATTACAAACCAAGTTTTGCAAGGTTGCTGCACCATGTTAGCTTAAATCAGATCTAGGAAATTTCAAACAAAAGGTTAGTCTTCCAACCACTATCTTACAGTCTGCACCTTATCCCAGAATCTGCCAGGATATTTTTTCCTTTTTCAACTGGAGATCTAAAAGGGCTATCATTCTCTGACTATTACCTTAATTTCTGACTGGCCTTCCAGCTTTAGTTAGTTGTTAATAAGAATATGCCCCAGTTGTGCCATGCCCTAGCCTCTAGGGGGCTCATTGATCTCAGGCAAATCATCGTCAGAGTCAAACCTAATCTTTGCAAGATATGTCCAGTCAGGGCCTGTATCTCTCTTAGGTCATGTTCACTGATCAATCCCAAGCTTTCATCCACAGTGTCAATCTGGTTAACTTACTCTTGTTCTTCTAACTGGCTGTCTTCCCTAATCATCTCTGGTCTCTTCTTAAGCGTGAACAGTCTTTTTCAAGTGGTTGTTGTTCTCGGCCAACCATGTTTAGAAGTGCTCGAGATCTCTGGCACTGATAAGGCTGATTCATTCTCCAAGGTGGAGCTTCCTTGTCCTGCCCCAACCTCTGCTTCTAGAGGGATTTGCTGCAGCAGATTAGTTTCAGTCTTCCACAGATTTTCACTGTCCTTGTGATTGTGTATTCCCAGTCCAGTGGTCTCTATCACAGTAATGGCTGGAATAACAGCATTATTGTCAGTCTCTTGCTCTGTATACTCTCGTCTGATGGGCACTGTAGACCCTCATTCTGATCTTCTTCTTTTGAAGCCCTAAACACCTCAAGCCTGGGGCGACTCAATGAATAAGTGGATTATGACTCTGCTTCTTCCTCTTTGTGATTTGCATCTCCACAAAGTCAGTTTGTACACATTTGAAGGGACCATCAGACTCTCTGATATGACTCATGATCACCTCAACTCTTTTGCCCACATTTTGTTTTTGGCAGGGAACGTAGTATTGATAAAACTCTCTGTCATTGTCCTGAACTGAGGATTATACCAGTACAAGCAGAAGGTAGACACCATTCCATCCCTCCCCACATGGACCATGGTTTGTACCATGCATGTGTGGTAACATCACAGGAAGGAGGTAATCGGGAAGAACTGGTTTTCCCTCAGTGGTTACCCAAATGTCACTGGAATTCCTTGCACATCCCATCCTTTCCCCTTTTGCTTTTCTCTAACTCTGGGGCAGTATGTTGCAGTTCTCTTAGCTCATTGAAGGTATTACAGTATTTATTAGCATATTGGATACAGTTTTTACTTCTGCATTAGATGGTTCATCTAAATGGAAGGCGCTGGACTCAAGGACGCAGTATTGGGCGATTTTTTCCGCATAATGGTTGCCTGTGGTGACAAAGTCACTGCCACTCTTGTGTGCAGCACCCTTAACCACTGCAATTTCCTTTGGCATTAGCAGAGCATCTAACAACTTTAAAATATACAGCCTGTTCCAAATGGGGATACCAGCTGAGGCCAAATATCCTCCCTGTGACCATAGTTGGTCAAATTAATGTACAACACCAAACTCATACTGGCTGTCGAGGTAAGTGGTGACTCACAAGCCCTCGGAGGTACAGCAGGAACTGATAAGGGCAATCAGTTCAGCCCCTTGTGCGGAAGTTACTTGGCACAAGAGAGATGCTTCTACAACTCCACTCAATGTACATACAACAAAAGTGATTCATATGCTGGGTCGGTTTCTCAGACAAGACCGATCAACAAAAAGGGCTGAGGTACTGGGTTTTTCAGAACCGGTACTGATCCGGTAACCCAGCGGTGCCAGGGTACACCCAAAGACCTCGGGTACTTTCCTGATTCAGACCACAGAAACTCAGAGTCTTCTAGGTGAAGTCAAAGATTGAATTTATTGGCTGCAACCAAGTAACAAGCGTCCTAGAAGTACAACAGCACGGTTTGTATGTTCTCAGGAGACTGTTTGTCAATGCAAAATCAGGTTTCCTTATATACAGTTTTTTAAGCTTCAGGCAAACATTCTTGACATTTTGGTTGGTCATTCACATGTTTTCACTACAAAGGAAAAAACAGTGTCATGATGAAACCTCATATTTCATGTCATTCAACCCATAATAAATTACCCGGCAAGGCCTAGTATTTTACATCAGATAAGTGTGGACCCCCAATAAAAACGGGCACCTCCCCCTCGTAAAGTAAGAAGAAGAAAAGAGCAGGTGCAGGTGTGAGCAAGATTAGGCAGGGTGTGTGAGCGATAATAAGGGTTTTATGGCATGGTGTGCCTTGATGCTATCTGATTCAGCCACTGGGAGAGGGACTGACCAAACAGGT
Source organism: Pleurodeles waltl (assembly GCF_031143425.1). Lineage (NCBI taxonomy): Eukaryota > Metazoa > Chordata > Amphibia > Caudata > Salamandridae > Pleurodeles > Pleurodeles waltl. Next base: position 971,862,262 of record NC_090444.1, read on the forward strand.
TTGGCCTGAGGCAATGGTTCCAGCTTGCCCAGGTCAGAGAAAAGTCAATCAAGGTGTACGTGTCCTTGGAATCAAATCTGACTGTATTATAAGCCTATGTGAGGGCAACTTTTAAAAATGGGAGCCACGAGTGCAGGACGAAAATGGCGATTTCGAGGTGAAAACGCTGCTGGAATTGAGCGAAAATGCTCATGCTTAGTGTACTAGTCATTATCGGTCTTTTGATACTAAAATCGTACTGCTGTGGCAAAGTAAATTACATGGGTCCAGAATTTTTAGAACCACAAACCCTCCTTTTGCCCTTACATAGGCAATAAACCTATTCTCATGCTAATCTGAGTCCAGGTCTATGTTTCTAAAGTTGTTGAGATGTTGCTGTAACATCATCCTAGTATTTAGCTCGTCTCTTGGTGCAGGTTTCCTTATGCATGATGTAACACAGAAACCACATATCGCAGGAGCACACTGCACGCATAGACAGAACAGGAAAAGAATGGCCAAGATCATCCCAATGACCATCAGAATCTTCCATCCCCATGCTGATATCAGTTCCCAGAACCATCCCATTAATGACCAATCTCCTTTATCTAAATGAATAGATTCGGAAATTCTATGCAGTTTGGAGATGGCCTGGTATACTGTTGGAGCGTTATCTGGGACAAAAACACAGCAACTCGATTGGATCAATGTACATACTCCACCCCGGTCTGCAAGTATGACATCTAATGCGACCCTGTTCTGAAGGGTCATAAGACGATCCGACTGGAGCTCAGCAGTCAAGTTACCAAGGGCACCAGCGGTTTCAGCCACGGTGGATTCAACCACTCTTATCAATTGCCTTATGCTCCTGCTGTTACTTATTTGTCCCCAGAACGGCAGAAAACCCTTTACGAAGTCCCCAAATTCTTGTCCTGCAGTGTCTTCTTCACTGAAGACGCCTCTAACTATCCTTGTCTTGTGGTAATCTGCCGCTGCTGTGTAGGTAGGGGGCAACAGGAACGAAACGAAGCATGTGCCCGAAAAGTCAGGGGGCAACCATGTAAAGGCTCTATCATGGCAGATGAAATAGGTACCCTTAGCTGCCAAGAGCGGAGGGGAGGTCTGAGATGCGAAGACATATGTCTCAGTGCAGACGCTTTCCCCTAGCTGAGCTCTGGGATTCTTGCCAGTACCTTGCAGACACAGGTGACCCTGATGGGGTACAACCCAAATCAGGGAAGATATCTTAGCTTGCTGTTTCTCACTCATTGTGGCTTCATATCCGGTCATGTTCCATCCTATATATGCCATTGTCTCATCTCTGGGGATAGTCTCGTAGAAGATATTGTCCTTCATCATGTCTATGATACCTTTAACTAAAGCATTTTTCTTAGGGTTGTCTTCCGCAAAACGTAGGGGGTAGTGTGCATAGATGAATATCGTTCTGAATGCCCACACGGAACCATTGTGGCTAAAAGGCAGGATCAGATAAGGGATACCTTTATCTGCTGTGTGAGGCATAAGGCCACACACCCAACAGTTAGTTGTATTTATCACTAGTTGGTGTTGGTGCAAAAGCTGGATGAAGGAGTTATTAATGAACTCTAGTCTCCTAGCAGATTCATGTTTAGGGAGGAGTTGAAAAGAATGTGGGGAAACAGTGGAAGGAGGAGGTGTAGACGAGGTAGCGGGTGCCAATATCACATTAAAACAGAATAAAATATATCCTATAAAAAACATAAGTATACTAAATAACATAAAAATGCACAGCAGCAAAAAACGTTTCCTGGTTATCGTTTCACATATTCTCTTCTTGAAACTCAGTCTTTCAACATGTTCTCCATTTTGGAAAGATTCCATCCTCTAACCGTTGCCGTTCGTGGCGGTTGGTTTACTTCACTTAGGAGTGTTCTGAATGTTCCAGGCCGCCCTAGAACAAACCAGACCTGTAGACCTTGTGTCCACAGGCTACCCCCCTAAGTCTTTTCAGCCACGATCCTACAGCTGAACCCGGATGGAGGTTCAAAAAATACAAAAAGCAAAAAGTCATTCAAAAATAATTTTCCATACTGGAGAACTTTGCTAAAGGGAAGAAAAGTAAACTGTTTTATTTGTCCTTTATTCTTGGTCGTAGATTATAACGGTTAGTCCCAGGTATCGTGTGGTCCTGAAAAAGGAGTTCAGGTTCTGTAGTGTCCAATCGAACTGACGGTGATACTGCTGATTGTAAAATGTCATCACTTTCTTTCTCAGTGAGTGTTCCTTTTATTCGTGCACCGCTGAAAGGCAGAAAACGTGGCACGGTTTCAGTCTCTGAGTCGGCGACACCTTCCTGGACCCACCGGTCATATGGCAGAGGTAGGGGTACCCTTTTGCAATGGGTCCCATGGATCCAGTGTTTCTTCCCTTCTACTCGAACAGCTGATCTTGTGGAGAGAAGAACGAGGTGCGGTCCGGTCCACCTGGGCTGCTCGTTTTTGGTTCGCTGAAAGTTCTTTATTAAAACCCAGGATCCAGGCTCAATAGGATGACCTGGAGATTCAGAGACCGGAGGCAGGGTGTCGTGGACCTGTTGATGTAAGACACGCAATTTAGCCGTCAATTCATACAGATAGTCAAGCAAAACAGGATGCTCTATCTCGCTAAACTTCTTGGGGCCTAGGCACTCCCCATATATTGGCCGGGCGGCCGAAGACTATTTCATAAGGACTAAGTTTCACTCGTGAATGCACAGTCATTCTGGTTGATAGGAGTGCTAAGGGTAGAGCGTCAGGCCATTTGAGACCAGAGCTCGCTTGTATCTTGGCCAATTTTAGCTTTAGAGTGCCATTATAGCACTCCACTAATCCAGCTGATTGGGGGTGATTTGCAGCGTGAAACTTTTGGTTTATGCCTAGCCCTTCGCATACTTTCTTCATCACTTGACCCACAAATTCACTTCCACTGTCACTCCAGATCATTCTCGGCATTCCGAATCTAGGGAAGAACTCTTTCACAAGGGCTTTGGCTGTGGATAGCGCAGTATTGTCTTTTAGGGGATAGGCTTCCACCCATCTTGAAAAGGCACAAACAATAACGAGTACGTATTTTAAGTTGTTGCACCTCTCCATGTGGATGAAATCTAGCTGCAAAACCTCAAACGGATACGTAGGAGGTGCAAAATGACCAGCTGGAGTTGGGGTTCCTCTACCAGGGTTGTGTTTCAGGCATACCATGCAATTTTTAACCACATTTTCTGCGCACTTGGGAATTCCTGCATTTTGCCATACTGGGGCCAACAACTTACAAATCCCTTTCACACTGATGTGAGCCATTCCATGAGCCATTGTTACTACTGCAAGCACATACGCATCGGGTAGCAACCATCTTTGATGTTCTGACAACTCAACCCAACAACCATTCGCATCCAATTTACCCGTACTTTCTCTCCACACACTCAATTCTCTCTCTGTGGCTTCAGCTTGAATCGATTTCACGCTTTCTATCATGTCTTCACACATTCCAACATCACCAATCCATCTTGCAGGGCCCGCAACATACATTCGGCTCATCACATTCCTTGCCGTTTCTTTTGCGACCTCGTCAGCAAATGCATTCCCACGACCAACATCATCAGTCACCTTTTTATGTGCGCTACACTTCACAATCGCAACTTGCAACGGTAAAGTAAGTGAATCAAGGAGCTCATTTACCAACTGACCATGCTGTATTTTAGTTCCATGCGAGGTCAGGAACCCACGTTCCTTCCACAAACGCCCAAAACTATGGGCCACACCAAACGCATATTGGCTATCGGTATAGATAGTCACTTTCATTCCTTTTGATACTGTACATGCTCTTGTTAGGGCTATTAACTCAGCTGCTTGGGCTGAATTATGTAGGATACGTGCAGCTTCAACAATCGTACACAAAGTTGTCACAGCATACGCCGCAGTCGTGTCACCATTCGGGAGCTTAAAGCATGAACCATCCACCCACAAAGTACCATCACTCTTTGCAATGGGAGTGTCCAGAAGGTCTATTCTCCCTTTCGTTTCTTCTTCTGTTCTATGGAGACAATCATGTTGTTCAGAAGTATCTAACTCCGTCACAATTGGCAATAACGTAGCTGGGTTAAGTGTAGTGCATCTTTTTATATGTACATGGCTTGCTAACAATGTCAACTCGTAACCTGACAATCGAGCACTAGTTAAATGCTGTGTCTTGGTTCTGTTTAACAACGTGTCCACTGCATGTGGAACCATTACGATTAATGTGTTATTCATCACTAAACCAGCAGACTGTCGGATAGAAACAGCAGCTGCCGCTGCCGCTCTTAAGCAGCTCGGTAGTGCCTTAGCTACTGGGTCTAAGGTTGAAGAGAAATAGGCGCATGGACGCTCCCTGTCTCCAAACTGTTGTGTCAAAACTGCTAACGCACAACCTTCTTTCTCATGGACATACAATGTAAAAGGCTTGCTGTAGTTGGGGGTACCCAACACAGGAGCTGAACATAATGCATCACGTAATTCGACAAAACTTTTCTGACAATCTTCAGACCATGGGACGGGATTTGGTATATCTTTACAAGTTAATGCCACCAAGGGTTTGGCTATTAACGAAAAATTAGGTATCCATTGTCTGCAATATGATGTAATACCCAAGAAAGCATGCACTTCTCTTTGTGTTCTTGGCACACTCATTGCTGCAACAGCCCTGATTCTCTCTGGGATCAGTTGCCTTCCCTCCTTCGAAAAGAGATGACCTAAATAGGTCACTTCTTTTTGACAATACTGTAACTTTGAAAGGGACACTTTGTGGTGTAAATCAGACAAATGACGCAATAATGACAATGTTGCTTCTTTGCAGATCTCCTTAGTATCTGCGGCAACTAGCAAATCATTGACATATTGAATGAGAGTGGCGCCATCAGGTAACATAAGAGTGTCAAGTTGTGCTTTCAAAGCCTGACTATAGATAGATGGACTTTCACAATAGCCTTGAGGAGCTCTCTTAAATCTGAAGCTTCGTCCTCCCAAATTGAAGCCAAAAATGTCCCTGCTCTCTTCTGCAATAGGGATGCTGAAGAAATAATTTTTCAGGTCTATTACTGAAAACCAAGTGGCTGAAGCTGGAATCATTGTCAACAATGCAGTGATATCGGGGACGACTGGAAACTGTGGCACAACTATTTTGTTCACCTCTCTAAGATCAATTACAAACCTATAAACAGGTGGCTGAGTAGGGTCAGTATGCTTCAAGACAGGCAAAACAGGACTATTGCAAACGTTGCCTCTTGTCTCTTCAATTACATCCTTCTCAATCAGATCACGAATAATTGCCATCAACGCTTTTTCCCCTTCACTAGAGATCTTGTATTGGGGAATACATGGCATTTTAACATTGGCTTTTAATGTTATCACATATGGCTGAATTTCCAAAAGACCTACATCATTAGGTCCAGTAGCCCAAAGAGTATTAGGAAGAGACGAAAATTCTGGTGGAAATCTGTCCTTTGACAAATACATTGGTGAAACCACTTTCTTACCCAATGTGAGTTGCACTCCAGAAGGAGAGCAATACAATGTCGCATACAATCTCTTTAACAGATCTAATCCTAACAAGTTCTCGCCACAACCTGTCGTCAAAATAAGGGGTGTTTCAAATTTACACGGTCCAACAGAAAGAGATGTAGGGTTAGAAATCGGATTTCTAACTGGGGCGCCGGAAAACCCTACTGATACATTTGTTTCGCCAGACAAAGGTGCGCCAGGGAGTTTTGAGTGCATAATAGAACTCTTGGTAGCACCAGTATCCAACAGAAAAGGTTCTGCCACACCTGATGCAATCACCTTAACATAAGGCCCACTCTGATCTACTGGAACTGAAACAACTCCCTCTCTTTGTCTATGGCTGTCCTAGCAATCATTACTGTCCAAATGCTCATCCTCTGTATAGTAATCATCAGTATAGTACTGAGCCGTCCTACCAGATGCATTAACCTGTTGATCAAATCTGTTCATTGAGTTTTGAGGGAGGAATGGGCGCGCGCTCTGGGGAACATATCCACGTCCTCTTCCTCTAGGTGCTTGTGGAACACCTCGACCTCTTAAACCGGAAGTACCATTTGCGCGCTGTAGCAAAGCAGGGCAACTATACTTGAAATGACCCTCTTCCTTGCAATATGAACACTGATTGGGACCTACTGGGATACGTGGTTGAGCATACTCGGTTCTTTGCGAGTTTCTCTGAAACGGTTGGGGCTGATAGTTATTCTGATAGTTGTTCTGTGCACCACTATTCTGACCACCACGTGGCGGGTACGCTTGTTGTAACAGAACCTTCGTTTTCAATTCTTTTGTTTTCTTCTCTACTCTATCTCTCTCATCTTTATCTCTATTTTCGTAGTACTGTGCAGTAGCCAATATCTGTGCTGAAGAGGAAACTGCCCAAGAACTTTCTGAGTCTTTTAACTTTTTACACAACTCAGGAAGCAGATTATGCACAAATTTATCGACGAACAAACGTTGACCACCTTCCGTGCTCATATCTTGACCACTGTGGTCCACAAACGTTTCTTCAAACCTGGTGAAGAAATCTGATACCGTTTCTTCTTTCTTTTGCTTACATGCAGACAATTTATCCCAGTTTACACGCATCGCAGGCATTATAGTTTCATGTAATCAATAATCCTACCAGGAAGCTCTGTCACTAAAGGCTCAGGTTTAGCACCACCAATTTGTCGGGCATCTGCAGCAGCAATATTAGCCCATGTGTCACCTAACTCTTGAGCATGGTCTGTATGGCGAATCTTTCCCCATAAAGGCTGTGGAACAACATTCCCAAACAACATGTCTATGTCAGCTAAATTCATAATGCAAGACCCCGCAGTCTGTGACAATTCCTTGTAATACCCTGTAGGATTCTTACGGGGATCAGGCAATGTCTGCTTAAGGGCTAAAACTTCAGCTCGCTTCCATGGAACGTGTACCCATACACGCTGGAAATGAGGCAGGACAGGTGGATTAGCATTTGGGTCCCCTTCCCTCCACTGTGGGGGAACTTCTCTCATGGGGTACTGTTTCCCTTTCTTTTTAGCAGAAGAATCATATTTAAACAATAACCTGGAAACACCTTCAGTCCTAAACGACAATAACATCGCAACTGCTTTCTCGACATCTGAACCCACAATCAAACCTGTCGCAAAATCGAACCGTACACGACACAACTTAGGCGGATTGGGCTCCAAACCATTTTCCTCTAAATCCTCAGAAAGAAAAGTACACATTTTCTCAAAAACGTATCTCTGTTTCGGTTCTTCCCACTGATGGAAGACATCCATAACAGACTCTAGTTCATATCTCGCTGGTTCAGTAACCCATTTATGCGCCAAATAATTCAGTGTCTCTTTCTCCATACCATCAGGCAATTGGCTACGCAATTGTTTACGCTCTGAAACTGGGGTCGTAGCTAATGACCCAAAGAGAGGGGATAAAAGACTAGTCACAGTGTTTGTCATTCTCTGACGGATAGAGGGAGAGGTTGACAAATGAACAGCAGGAAAAACAGAATGAGACAAGGCAGAGACAGAAGCAGTGTCAGAAACAATACCAGGAGTGGTAGTCGCTATAGTAGTCAAAGTTGTAGGAAGTAAAGGCAGAGCAGATGTCAAAGCCGGTGGCCCTTGAGGAGGCTGCACCGGAGGAATAGGAACCAACTGAAGAATAGCTGGTGGGTGCTGGGGAGGAGCAGGAGGCAATGCAACCACTGGTTGTGCAACTAGAGGTTGCGGAGGTGCCGTTGCATTCTGCGCATAGGGTGGTGGCGAACTTAGCAAATGCGACATTAGGGGATCTTTTTCAGAGTCTTTTGCTGCATCTTGCTGAAGAGGCGGCAAAACTGGATAGCATTTATCTACTGTCATTTTATGTTGCCTATGCAACTGCTCATTCAACTGTTCTACTTCGTTATCTTTAAACTGTATAGCAGCTTGCATAATCGAAATACGTTTTTCTCTCTTATTTTTCTTAGCTAATTTAATTTCCTTTTGCTTGGCTTCCTTACGCCATAAGCGGAAAGAATCAAACATTGCCGGCCGGGCTTTCTTCTTAAAAAGTCTAACTTCGAGGTTATCTAAGATTTCTGTGTCAAAGCTACCATTTTGGGGCCATTTTAAAACACCATCTTTTCTGGTGTAACGGATCCATACTTCATTATATGTGATGGGGCCTACTCCGTGCTTCACATATAGTTCATAGATTGGAGTTCCAATCGGAGGAACCGGACATGAGTCCTCCAACCGGGAGTCCCTTTTACAACCAAGACAAAACAAATTTCCAAGTCTGCTAAAACCAGGCATCTTCGCTCACTAGTCTAGCTTCAAACTTCAAAGGATTATCGTTTACGATAGTCTCGTGAATACACGAGTCCTTCGGCTTTGGTACTTGCAAGTTCCAAATCGAAGTGATCCCGAAGGGATACCAAACCAAGGGGGTCATTCTGACCCTGGCGGTAATTACCGCCATGGCGGAGGTCGGCGGTAGCACCGCCAACAGGCTGGCGGTGCACCGCTGGGCATTCTGACCGCGGCGGTTCAGCCGCTGCCAGAAACGGAAAGTCGGCGGTGTACCGCCGACTTCCCGCTGCCCTTGAGAATCCTCCATGGCGGCGGAGCGCGCTCCGCCGCCATGGGGATTCTGACACCCCCTACCGCCATCCGGTTCCTGGCGGTTCTCCCGCCAGGAACAGGATGGCGGTAGGGGGTGCCGCGGGGCCCCTGGGGGCCCCTGCAGTGCCCATGCCAATGGCATGGGCACTGCAGGGGCCCCCGTAAGAGGGCCCCACGGAGAATGTCGGTGTCTGCTTTGCAGACACTGAAATTCGCGACGGGTGCAACTGCACCCGTCGCACCTTCCCACTCCGCCGGCTCCATTCTGAGCCGGCGTCCTCGTGGGAAGGGTGTTTCCCGCTGGGCTGGCGGGCGGACTTTCGGCGGTCGCCCGCCGGCCCAGTGGGAAAGCCAGAATGACCGCCGCGGTCTTTCGGCGGGAACCGCTTGGCGGGCGGCGACCGCCGTCCGCCGCGGTCAGAATCACCCCCCAAATGTCCAACTAAGGACCAAACCAAGTGTCCAACTAAGGACTGGGAGACGCTCCACTGATACTTAACTGAAAATATCGATGACGTCACTAGAAGACTCGTCTTATCGTTTCGCTCTACCAAACATCAAGGGTCCAAATCAGGGCGATAGCCAGGGCAGCAGTCCTTCGTAGCCGTCGGGAAGCTGGGAACCTCGCAGCAAAGACTTTCGGACCACATCGACATGCAGGGGTCGATGAAGTGGCGGCCTTCCTCCAGAATTTTCACACGAAGCTCCTCACGGACCTCAGGCTTGGACCGGTACGGCTGGTATCGCCCCACGTTGGGCGCCAACTGAGGTACTGGGTTTTTCAGAACCGGTACTGATCCGGTAACCCAGCGGTGCCAGGGTACACCCAAAGACCTCGGGTACTTTCCTGATTCAGACCACAGAAACTCAGAGTCTTCTAGGTGAAGTCAAAGATCGAATTTATTGGCTGCAACCAAGTAACAAGCGTCCTAGAAGTACAACAGCACGGTTTGTATGTTCTCAGGAGACTGTGTGTCAATGCAAAATCAGGTTTCCTTATATACAGTTTTTTAAGCTTCAGGCAAACATTCTTGACATTTTGGTTGGTCATTCACATGTTTTCACTACAAAGGAAAAAACAGTGTCATGATGAAACCTCATATTTCATGTCATTCAACCCATAATAAATTACCCGGCAAGGCCTAGTATTTTACATCAGATAAGTGTGGACCCCCAATAAAAACGGGCACCTCCCCCTCGTAAAGTAAGAAGAAGAAAAGAGCAGGTGCAGGTGTGAGCAAGATTAGGCAGGGTGTGTGAGCGATAATAAGGGTTTTATGGCATGGTGTGCCTTGATGCTATCTGATTCAGCCACTGGGAGAGGGACTGACCAAACAGGTTTGGCCTGAGGCAATGGTTCCAGCTTGCCCAGGTCAATCAAGGTGTACGTGTCCTTGGAATCAAATCTGACTGTATTATAAGCCTATGTGAGGGCAACTTTTAAAAATGGGAGCCACGAGTGCAGGACGAAAATGGCAATTTCGAGGTGAAAACGCTGCTGGAATTGAGCGAAAATGCTCATGCTTAGTGTACTAGTCATTATCGGTCTTTTGATACTAAAATCGTACTGCTGTGGCAAAGTAAATTACATGGGTCCAGAATTTTTAGAACCACAGGGTATGGTCCGATTCAGGAAGAGGAACATTCAGTATTTCGGGTCTCAGTTTTGTGCACAGCTCGATAACACTGACACAGTTATGGGCAAAATCACCCTCATTGCCCCTCGCTTGAGTTGGCAACAGGAAAGCAGGGTCTAGCATGCTACACCTTCGGAAGGAAACATTTTCAGCAGCCAAAATGATTTTCTCATAGCAACTTAGGCACTATTTGTTAAGTGTTGTGTTCTGTTCATGAGGATCTCAATGGAATGGGGTACCATGACAATAAGGGGTAGCACATCACACCCTCTTCAATCTGCTGTATGCTAAGACTCACCACTGAAACCACTTAGAGATAACCAGGCAACTCAGAAGCCACTGGATCAACCGTAATTGAGAAATAACCAATGGGGCACTTAGGGGGTCATTACGAGTTTGGCGGTCTCAGGACCGCCATGTTGGCAGTGGTGGTTGAACCGCCAACAGGCCAGCAGAGAAGACTGCCAAATTTTGACCATGGCGGTCTTTACTACACAATACAGCCATTCCACCGCCGGCACAACCAGTGCGGTCAGCTTGCCAAGGACGGCTGTGGCCACCGTCAGGCTGGCGGACACCATGGTCCCACCGGACACATTACAAGGCTGCACACCGCCAAGGTTTCTGCCATGATCGCACCACCAGGGAAAGCCTGGCGGAAACCGCCTCTATAAAAGGAAACACCCACCTCCTGGAACATGTGCCTGTCTAGAGCTGCCGACTCCGGAACCAGCGACAATGTCAACAACCGTAAGTACACACAACTACCTTGCACTGTAGGGAAAAAGCAAAGTACCAATGCACACACAACACACACATTCGGGATGGGTAACGACGGCGACACACACACGTCACCTCACACTCATACCCACATTCACACACAGCCATAAACACACGCACACACATATTACATACACCACAGGCAGCACACATGTCGAATACACACATCAACCCCCAGACACACAGCACTGGCACAGTCAAACACACCAATACACAATACCAGTGATTAACACAACTACACCACAACAACACAAAAGTATTGGAAACCTGAAACAATACACACCTCCACCTGAAACACTGCATACATACAACAACACATAACAACACCTGACAACCAATGCACACAATCACACAGCCATACACCGAAGCATACATCATACTATGCAAACACACCACACAACGGTTCAGACATACCAATCACCACACACACGCATGCACGCACACACTACAACCACACAATGGCACATAACACTACGAAGAACACATGTCAACACAAACAATACACACAATATCAACATACATGCATGTTCCAAACACAAACGTGTCTTACACACATTACACAGCCATTACAGTGGGGGCAAATGCCAGGGCCACACCCACACATGCTGCCCAGACACAACTGCTAGCACAACCAACACACACCAAAGTCCCACACATACAAACCAAAACAGGCAAGACAAAAACATCCATGTGGAAAGAAAGCCAGGACAAAAATGTGACCATGGAAGCAATAACTGGTTGGCCCAGATAAATTAGAAAAATAAATATGCCAATAATTAACTATCTACAAGAGAAAAGACCAAAGGCAGTCCAAACTGCAATGTGCACAATGCACAAATAGCACATCTGTGTGCCCCTACATGACATCTGACTGCTATATGACCTCCACAGGGTAGCGGCATCAGGGGGCAGGCAGGCACCTCAGGGATTAGAGGTGTTGAGGGGGTTTGGGCTTTGGTTTTGGAGGGGGTGTCTTTGAGATTGGGCTTGGGAGAGGGCGAGATTTAGAGGAGGACTGGGAACACTTGGGAGGGGTCGACTTCTTGGCAGAGGGAGCGGCCTGGGTACTAGCTGGGAGGCAGGGGAGGGCTTGGAGATGGAAGGGCTGGACTTGAGGAGGGACACAGTGCAGTTGAGGGTATCACAGGGTGGGAGAGGAGTAGGGAAGAGGAAAAACTGCAAGAGGAACACCTTTTGGACACACGGGGACGGTCATGGCAAAAGGGTCTGGGAGTGGGGGAGATGGAGTGGTTGTAGGAGGTGTCTTGATTGATGTTGTGGGTGCATGTTTGTGCGAGGAATGCTTATTGGTGCTGGGTGTTAGAGGTGTGGGTGAGTGTGGGCGTTTATGTGTCTTGGGAGGAGGGGGGAAGAGGTGCTAGGAGATGCCATGGTGGATAGGTGACTGCCTGTTGGGGTGGTGCTGCAGGTATGGACGATGAGCTTCATGTGGGTGTGGGTGTGTCAGTGGCTGTGGTGTCTGCAGATGTGGGGACTGGGGTGGATGTCTGCGGGTCTGTTATTGTGCTGACTGTGGATAGGATTGGAGTCGTGGCTGTATCGGAGAATGTTGGTGTAGTGTCTGCAGGTGTGTCTGGTTTAGTGTCTGTGAAGGTGGGGGTAGTGTGGGAGTCTGTGCAGGAAGTGAATGTTGGTGTGTCTGCAGGTGGGTGTTGTTTGTGTGCATGCTGCTGGTGGGTCTTGTGGTGCTTGTGTCTGTTAGCTGTTGCCCTGGATGTTGAGGCGGTTGCATGCTTGTCTGTCTGTGTGCTTTGGCTGGGACGGAGAAGAGGGGTGTGGGATTGGAAAGAGGTAGGTGGAGGGGGGAACGGAAGACAAAGGGTGACTGGCTGCTGTCAGTGTGGAGGCCAGAACCTGAAAGGATCTCTGTAGGCCAGCCTGTGCACCGTGAATGCCCTCCGGAACACATTACTCTGTTGCACTTGAGTTGCTAGTCCCTGGATGGCATTCACGATGGTCGACTGACCCACAGAGATGGACCTCAGAAGGTCAATAGTCTCCCCACTGAGGGCAGCAGGGCTGACTGGGGCAGGGGCAGAGGTGTCTGCAGCGAAGGAGATGCCCACCATCCTGGGTTAGCAGGCACGGACAACTGGGGGGGAGCTACAGGGAGGGCGGTGGCAGTAAGGGGGGTGGTGGACAAAGATGGTGCTAGGGTGGTCCCAGAAGGGTCCACTCCCGCCAGGGAGGGTCCACTGGTGGAGGATTCCTAGGATGATGTTGAAGATCCGGTCTCCCCAGTGGCACTCCTTTTGCCCTCCATGCCACTGGGTCCCTCGCTGTTGCTATTCACAACAGTCCAGGTCCCGTGGCCTGCAGCATCCCCACTCGCCTGTGCCTGTGTCCTTCACCTGCCGATGCTGATGAACACAAATAGAGAGAGAGAGGGAAGGGGAGAGAGTTAGAGGGAGTGAGAGGGTTAATGTATTCCTCACATATACACATATAAACATGCACATCTCTAGGTATACATCTCCTGCATAAGCTATATCAGGTGCTAATACACATATCCTACAACATGTAACAAAAGACATCAGGCCTGTATGGTAACCATACCTGACCATTCCATGTCCATTATAATCTCCTTTGATAGTGAAGACTACTCCACTAACAAACCATAGAGCACCTGCCTGTCACAGAACATGGCTGACCTAATACGCTGTACAGAAATACCAATATTGATCTCATAACTAATGTATACACCACAAGTTGGACACCCATACAGGTGGCATCTGATGTTAGGATACAAGTCTGGGGTACAGCCATGTGATTAGTCAGACTCAATAACAGAGGAAGATCTGCAACCACCAAACACATATATACCACAACTATTCACGCATATAAGTGCATCTACAATGCCCTAAATAACACACATCACACATGCTTAGTCAATCACTGAGTGCAGTGTCACAACTGATGAACTTCAGGAACTCACATATTACATCATAGGCCACATACCATTCCAAATGACAAGCAGTTACAGTAGGTGGACTTCACAACATGAAAAAAAGCACCATCACTCACACCATTCTTGACATGTGATAACCTGTACCTAAGGCCAAAAAACCCACAAGTCAGGCGGAAATGACAGGTAGGCAAACTGCACACATGGACCTACACGACTGCCATTACACTGACAACAGATCCCACTACTACATAGAGCAGCTTCTGGAATGATGACACAACTAAAGGTTCACATCATCATGTCCTAAGTCATACTAAACCTTATCCTGTCCAAATCACCTACATCAGCTAGGTCAAGGGTAGCAGTCATTGTCCCACTCTAACAGATGTGGCCCCAAGAAACCATTGAGACGTGATATGATGTAGGCTGCAGCTAAGCAATTTGTAATGTAATTGGTAGAGCATTGGCATACTTTTTATTTGTTAAAGGCAAGAACTACCTAGACACTTACCACCTCTAGTACAATCCCATTGGGTTCAAAGTAATATCTCCACAAGTCGAGCATTTTGCAATGCATGATGAGTCCAAATATACCAAGTCAGACACCCAAATCAAATTGACCTACTGTTGCTACCTTCACACACCCCAGAGATAGATGAACAAACAATGGGGATACAACTACAAAGCCATAAGTACAGTCCTACACAGGCCATATCTCTGGTGTAAATGAGATGGCTGCCCCACATGGAGTATATACCTGTACCAGTCATAGATGTCTATAGTCCCTGTACCATAAATGAGAGTCAGCCTGTTACACATACAGGAGATCAATAGTGATGGGAGTGGACAGACACTTTAGAGCCACTAATGCTCAAATGCTGATGGATGGACCAGGTCATACACAATGGGTAGGGTGATACACAAGCTCACATCCATAGAAATGGCAGGAAGGAGTCACACATGTGGCAATTTCATTTGACCATCTCCACATGCAGACATGGAGATGTCTTGATACAGGAGATGGTAAACTACTGATAGCAAACCATGAAGCCACATCTACAACTAATACTCAGGCAGTGTTGGAACAAACCATGCCCACTAGTCTACATTCATGTTGCACTTACAGCATTGCCACAGAAGCTACAGT
Source organism: Pleurodeles waltl (assembly GCF_031143425.1). NCBI lineage: Eukaryota > Metazoa > Chordata > Amphibia > Caudata > Salamandridae > Pleurodeles > Pleurodeles waltl. The sequence continues at coordinate 971,877,378 of NC_090444.1, forward strand.
AGGCAGCAAACATCATACAACCAGAGCCAGGTACCTGAATACAGACAGTACTTACCCCCTTGTGGCTGCTGTGCTGCCCTCAAACACCCATGCACCTCAGGGTAGACAACTGACAAAATGCAGGTGTAGGAAGTTGGCTCTGTATGTGCTATTTCAAAGTAAGGAATAGCATGCACAGAGTCCAAGGGTTCCCCTTAGAGGTAAAATAGTGGTAAAAAGAGATAATACTAATGCTCTATTTTGTGGTAGTGTGGTCGAGCAGTAGGCTTATCCAAGGAGTAGTGTTAAGCATTTGTTGTACATACACATAGACAATAAATGAGGTACACACACTCAGAGACAAATCCAGCCAATAGGTTTTGTTATAGAAAAATATCTTTTCTTAGTTTATTTTAAGAACCACAGGTTCAAATTCTACATGTAATATCTCATTCGAAAGGTATTGCAGGTAAGTACTTTAGGAACTTTAAATCATAAAAATCGCATGTATACTTTTCAAGTTATTGACAAATAGCTGTTTTAAAAGTGGACACAGTGCAATTTTCACAGTTCCTGGGGGAGGTAAGTTTTTGTTAGTTTTACCAGGTAAGTAGGACACTTACAGGGTTCAGTTCTTGGTCCAAGGTAGCCCACCGTTGGGGGTTCAGAGCAACCCCAAAGTCACCACACCAGCAGCTCAGGGCCGGTCAGGTGCAGAGTTCAAAGTGGTGCCCAAAACGCATAGGCTAGAATGGAGAGAAGGGGGTGCCCCGGTTCCGGTCTGCTTGCAGGTAAGTACCCGCGTCTTCGGAGGGCAGACCAGGGGGGTTTTGTAGGGCACCGGGGGGGACACAAGCCCACAAAGAAATTTCACCCTCAGCGGCGCGGGGGCGGCCGGGTGCAGTGTAGAAACAAGCGTCGGGTTCGCAATGTTAGTCTATGAGAGATCTCGGGATCTCTTCAGCGCGGCAGGCAGGCAAGGGGGGGGTTCCTCGGGGAAACCTCCACTTGGGCAAGGGAGAGGGACTCCTGGGGGTCACTTCTCCAGTGAAAGTCCGGTCCTTCAGGTCCTGGGGGCTGCGGGTGCAGGGTCTCTCCCAGGCGTCGGCACTTTGGATTCAAAGAGTCGCGGTCAGGGGAAGCCTCGGGATTCCCTCTGCAGGCGGCGCTGTGGGGGCTCAGGGGGGACAGGTTTTGGTACTCACAGTATCAGAGTAGTCCTGGGGTCCCTCCTGAGGTGTTGGATCTCCACCAGCCGAGTCGGGGTCGCCGGGTGCAGTGTTGCAAGTCTCACGCTTCTTGCGGGGAGCTTGCAGGGTTCTTTCAAGGCTGCTGGAAACAAAGTTGCAGCCTTTCTTGGAGCAGGTCCGCTGTCCTCAGGAGTTTCTTGTCTTTTCGAAGCAGGGGCAGTCCTCAGAGGATGTCGAGGTCGCTGGTCCCTTTGGAAGGCGTCGCTGGAGCAGGATCTTTGGAAGGCAGGAGACAGGCCGGTGAGTTTCTGGAGCCAAGGCAGTTGTCGTCTTCTGGTCTTCCTCTGCAGGGGTTTTCAGCTAGGCAGTCCTTCTTCTTGTAGTTGCAGGAATCTAATTTTCTAGGGTTCAGGGTAGCCCTTAAATACTAAATTTAAGGGCGTGTTTAGGTCTGGGGGGTTAGTAGCCAATGGCTACTAGCCCTGAGGGTGGGTACACCCTCTTTGTGCCTCCTCCCAAGGGGAGGGGGTCACAATCCTAACCCTATTGGGGGAATCCTCCATCTGCAAGATGGAGGATTTCTAAAAGTTAGAGTCACTTCAGCTCGGGACACCTTAGGGGCTGTCCTGACTGGCCAGTGACTCCTCCTTGTTTTTCTCATTATCTTCTCCGGCCTTGCCGCCAAAAGTGGGGCCTGGCCGGAGGGGGCGGGCAACTCCACTAGCTGGAGTGTCCTGCTGGGTTGGCACAAAGGAGGTGAGCCTTTGAGGCTCACCGCCAGGTGTGACAATTCCTGCCTGGGGGAGGTGTTAGCATCTCCACCCAGTGCAGGCTTTGTTACTGGCCTCAGAGTGACAAAGGCACTCTCCCCATGGGGCCAGCAACATGTCTCGGTTTGTGGCAGGCTGCTAAAACTAGTCAGCCTACACAGATAGTCGGTTAAGTTTCAGGGGGCACCTCTAAGGTGCCCTCTGGGGTGTATTTTACCATAAAATGTACACTGGCATCAGTGTGCATTTATTGTGCTGAGAAGTTTGATACCAAACTTCCCAGTTTTCAGTGTAGCCATTATGGTGCTGTGGAGTTCGTGTTTGACAAACTCCCAGACCATATACTCTTATGGCTACCCTGCACTTACAATGTCTAAGGTTTTGTTTAGACACTGTAGGGGTACCATGCTCATGCACTGGTACCCTCACCTATGGTATAGTGCACCCTGCCTTAGGGCTGTAAGGCCTGCTAGAGGGGTGTCTTACCTATACTGCATAGGCAGTGAGAGGCTGGCATGGCACCCTGAGGGGAGTGCCATGTCGACTTACTCGTTTTGTCCTCACTAGCACACACAAGCTGGCAAGCAGTGTGTCTGTGCTGGGTGAGAGGTCTCCAGGGTGGATTAAGACATGCTGCAGCCCTTAGAGACCTTCCTTGGCATCAGGGCCCTTGGTACTAGGAGTACCAGTTACAAGGGACTTATCTGGATGCCAGGGTCTGCCAATTGTGGATACAAAAGTACAGGTTAGGGAAAGAACACTGGTGCTGGGGCCTGGTTAGCAGGCCTCAGCACACTTTCAATTGTAAACATAGCATCAGCAAAGGCAAAAAGTCAGGGGGCAACCATGCCAAGGAGGCATTTCCTTACACAACCCCCCCCCCAAACGAAAGAGGATGAGACTAACCTTTCCCAAGAGAGTCTTCATTTTCTAAGTGGAAGAACCTGGAAAGGCCATCTGCATTGGCATGGGCAGTCCCAGGTCTGTGTTCCACTATAAAGTCCATTCCCTGTAGGGAGATGGACCACCTCAACAGTTTAGGATTTTCACCTTTCATTTGCATCAGCCATTTGAGAGGTCTGTGGTCAGTTTGAACTAGGAAGTGAGTCCCAAAGAGGTATGGTCTCAGCTTCTTCAGGGACCAAACCACAGCAAAGGCCTCCCTCTCAATGGCACTCCAACGCTGCTCCCTGGGGAGTAACCTCCTGCTAATGAAAGCAACAGGCTGGTCAAGGCCATCATCATTTGTTTGGGACAAAACTGCCCCTATCCCATGTTCAGAGGCATCAGTCTGCACAATGAACTGCTTAGAATAATCTGGAGCTTTGAGAACTGGTGCTGAGCACATTGCTTGTTTCAGGGTGTCAAAGGCCTGTTGGCATTCCACAGTCCAGTTCACTTTCTTGGGCATTTTCTTGGAGGTGAGTTCAGTGAGGGCTGTCACAATGGACCCATATCCCTTCACAAACCTCCTGTAATACCCAGTCAAGCCAAGGAATGCCCTGACTTGAGTCTGGGTTTTTGGAGCTACCCAGTCCAGAATAGTCTGGATCTTGGGTTGGAGTGGCTGAACTTGGCCTCCACCTACAAGGTGTCCCAAGTAAACCACAGTTCCCTGCCCTATCTGGCATTTGGATGCCTTGATAGAGAGGCCTGCAGATTGCAGAGCCTTCAAAACCTTCTTCAGGTGGACCAGGTGATCCTGCCAGGTGGAGCTAAAGACAGCAATATCATCAAGATAAGCTGTGCTAAAGGACTCCAAGCCAGCAAGGACTTGATTCACCAACCTTTGGAAGGTGGCAGGGGCATTCTTTAAACCAAAGGGCATAACAGTAAACTGATAATGCCCATCAGGTGTGGAGAATGCTGTTTTCTCTTTTGCTCCAGGTGCCATTTTTATTTGCCAGTACCCTGCTGTCAAGTCAAAGGTACTTAAGAATTTGGCAGCACCTAATTTATCTATGAGCTCATCAGCTCTTGGAATTGGATGAGCATCTGTCTTGGTGACAGAATTGAGCCCTCTGTAGTCCACACAAAACCTCATCTCTTTCTTTCCATCTTTGGTGTGAGGTTTGGGGACTAAGACCACTGGGCTAGCCCAGGGGCTGTCAGAGCGCTCAATTACTCCCAATTCCAGCATCTTGTGGACTTCCACCTTGATGCTTTCCTTAACATGGTCAGATTGTCTAAAGATTTTGTTCTTGACAGGCATGCTGTCTCCGGTGTCCACATCATGGGTACACAGGTGTGTCTGACCAGGGGTTAAGGAGAAGAGTTCAGGAAACTGTTGTAGGACTCTCCTACAATCAGCTTGCTGTTGGCCAGAGAGGGTGTCTGAGTAGATCACTCCATCTACTGTGCCATCTTTTGGGTCTGATGACAGAAGATCAGGGAGAGGTTCACTCTCTGCCTCCTGATCCTCATCTTTTACCATCAACAGATTGACATCAGCCCTGTCATGGAAGAGCTTAAGGCGGTTCACATGGATCACCCTCTTGGGGCTCCTGCTTGTGCCCAGGTCCACCAGGTAGGTGACCTGACTCTTCCTTTCTAGTACTGGGTAAGGGCCACTCCATTTGTCCTGGAGTGCCCTGGGAGCCACAGGCTCCAGAACCCAGACTTTCTGCCCTGGTTGGAACTCAACCAGTGCAGCCTTTTGGTCATACCAAAACTTCTGGAGCTGTTGGCTGGCCTCAAGGTTTTTGGTTGCCTTTTCCATGTACTCTGCCATTCTAGAGCGAAGGCCAAGCACATAGTCCACTATGTCTTGTTTAGGCTCATGGAGAGGTCTCTCCCAGCCTTCTTTAACAAGAGCAAGTGGTCCTCTTACAGGATGACCAAACAGAAGTTCAAAGGGTGAGAATCCTACTCCCTTCTGTGGCACCTCTCTGTAAGCGAAAAGCAGACATGGCAAGAGGACATCCCATCTCCTTTTGAGTTTTTCTGGGAGCCCCATGATCATGCCCTTTAATGTCTTGTTGAATCTCTCAACTAAGCCATTAGTTTGTGGATGGTATGGTGTAGTGAATTTATAAGTCACCCCACACTCATTCCACATGTGCTTTAGGTATGCTGACATGAAGTTGTTACCTCTGTCAGACACCACCTCCTTAGGGAAACCCACTCTGGTAAAGATACCAATGAGGGCCTTGGCTACGGCAGGGGCAGTAGTCGACCTAAGGGGAATAGCTTCAGGATACCTGGTAGCATGATCCACTACTACCAGGATATACATATTTCCTGAGGCTGTGGGAGGTTCTAGTGGACCAACTATGTCCACACCCACTCTTTCAAAGGGAACCCCCACCACTGGAAGTGGAATGAGGGGGGCCTTTGGGTGCCCACCTGTCTTACCACTGGCTTGACAGGTGGGGCAGGAGAGGCAAAACTCCTTAACCATGTTGGACATATTGGGCCAGTAGAAGTGGTTGACTAACCTCTCCCACGTCTTGGTTTGTCCCAAATGTCCAGCAAGGGGAATGTCATGGGCCAATGTTAGGATGAACTTCCTGAACAGCTGAGGCACTACCACTCTCCTAGTGGCACCAGGTTTGGGGTCTCTGGCCTCAGTGTACAGGAGTCCATCCTCCCAATAGACCCTATGTGTTCCATTTTTCTTGCCTTTGGACTCTTCAGCAGCTTGCTGCCTAAGGCCTTCAAGAGAGGGACAGGTTTCTTGTCCCTTACACAGCTCCTCCCTTGAGGGTCCCCCTGGGCCCAAGAGCTCAACCTGGTAAGGTTCAAGCTCCAAAGGCTCAGTTCCCTCAGAGGGCAGAACTTCTTCCTGAGAAGAGAGGTTCCCTTTCTTTTGCTGTGTTGCAGTTGGTTCCCCAACTGACTTTCCTGTTCTCTTGGTAGGCTGGGCCATTCTTCCAGACTCCAGCTCTACTTGTTCACCCTGTGCCTTGCATTGTGCTCTTGTTTTCACACACACCAGTTCAGGGATACCCAGCATTGCTGCATGGGTTTTTAGTTCTACCTCAGCCCATGCTGAGGACTCCAGGTCATTTCCAAGCAGACAGTCCACTGGGATATTTGAGGAGACCACCACCTGTTTCAGGCCATTGACCCCTCCCCATTCTAAAGTAACCATTGCCATGGGATGTACTTTTCTCTGATTGTCAGCGTTGGTGACTGTGTAAGTTTTTCCAGTCAGGTATTGGCCAGGGGAAACCAGTTTCTCTGTCACCATGGTGACACTGGCACCTGTATCCCTCAGGCCCTCTATTCTAGTCCCATTAATTAAGAGTTGCTGTCTGTATTTTTGCATGTTAGGCGGCCAGACAGCTAGTGTGGCTAAATCCACCCCACCCTCAGAAACTAGAGTAGCTTCAGTGTGGACCCTGATTTGCTCTGGGCACACTGTTGATCCCACTTGGAGACTAGCCATACCAGTGTTACCTGGATGGGAGTTTGGAGTGGAACCTTTCTTGGGACAGGCCTTGTCTCCAGTTTGGTGTCCATGCTGTTTACAGCTATGACACCAGGCCTTTTTGGGATCAAAGTTTTTACCCTTGTACCCATTGTTTTGTGAAGAGGCTCTGGGCCCACCCTCCTGTGCAGGTTTTTGGGGGCCTGTAGAAGACTCTTTACTATTTTTAGTTTTGGTTGTCTCATCACCCTTCCCCTGGGGAGTCTTTGTGACCCCTTTCTTTTGGTCACCCCCTGTTGAAGTCTTGGACACCCTTGTCTTGACCCAATGGTCCGCCTTCTTTCCCAATTCTTGGGGAGAAATTGGTCCTAGGTCTACCAGATGCTGATGCAGTTTATCATTGAAACAATTACTCAATAGGTGTTCTTTCACAAATAAATTGTACAGCCCATCATAATTACTTACACCACTGCCTTGAACCCAACCATCTAGTGTCTTCACTGAGTAGTCAACAAAGTCAACCCAGGTCTGGCTCGAGGATTTTTGAGCCCCCCTGAACCTAATCCTGTACTCCTCAGTGGAGAATCCAAAGCCCTCAATCAGGGTACCCTTCATGAGGTCATAAGATTCTGCATCTTTTCCAGAGAGTGTGAGGAGTCTATCCCTACACTTTCCAGTGAACATTTCCCAAAGGAGAGCACCCCAGTGAGATCTGTTCACTTTTCTGGTTACACAAGCCCTCTCAAAAGCTGTGAACCATTTGGTGATGTCATCACCATCTTCATATTTTGTCACAATCCCTTTGGGGATTTTTAACATGTCAGGAGAATCTCTGACCCTATTTATATTGCTGCCACCATTGATGGGTCCTAGGCCCATCTCTTGTCTTTCCCTTTCTATGGCTAGGAGCTGTCTCTCTAAAGCCAATCTTTTGGCCATCCTGGCTAACAGGAGGTCATCTTCACTGAGAGCATCCTCAGTGATTTCAGAAATGTGGGACCCTCCTGTGAGGGACTCACCATTTCTGACTAACACAGTTGGAGACAGGACTTGAGGGGTCCTGTTCTCCCTATTTAGGACTGGAGGAGGGACATTGGCCTCCAAGTCACTAATTTCTTCCTCTGTGATGTCATCATCAGAGGGGTTGGCTTTTTCAAACTCTGCCAACAGCTCCTGGAGCTGAATTTTGGTAGGTCTGGAGCCAATGGTTATTTTTTTGATATTACAGAGAGACCTTAGCTCCCTCATCTTAAGATGGAGGTATGGTGTGGTGTCGAGTTCCACCACATTCATCTCTGTATCAGACATTATTTTGCTAAAAGTTGGAAGACTTTTTAAAGAATCTAACACTGTTTCTAGAATCTAATTTCAAACTTTTAACAAACTTTTAAACTCTAAAAGAAAATGCTAAACAGGGACTTAACACACAAGGCCCTAGCAGGACTTTTAAGAATTTAGAAAAATTTCAAATTGCAAAAATGAATTTCTAATTACAATTTTGGAATTTGTCGAGTGATCAGGTATTGGCTGAGTAGTCCAGCAAATGCAAAGTCTTGTACCCCACCGCTGATCCACCAATGTAGGAAGTTGGCTCTGTATGTGCTATTTCAAAGTAAGGAATAGCATGCACAGAGTCCAAGGGTTCCCCTTAGAGGTAAAATAGTGGTAAAAAGAGATAATACTAATGCTCTATTTTGTGGTAGTGTGGTCGAGCAGTAGGCTTATCCAAGGAGTAGTGTTAAGCATTTGTTGTACATACACATAGACAATAAATGAGGTACACACACTCAGAGACAAATCCAGCCAATAGGTTTTGTTATAGAAAAATATCTTTTCTTAGTTTATTTTAAGAACCACAGGTTCAAATTCTACATGTAATATCTCATTCGAAAGGTATTGCAGGTAAGTACTTTAGGAACTTTAAATCATAAAAATCGCATGTATACTTTTCAAGTTATTGACAAATAGCTGTTTTAAAAGTGGACACAGTGCAATTTTCACAGTTCCTGGGGGAGGTAAGTTTTTGTTAGTTTTACCAGGTAAGTAGGACACTTACAGGGTTCAGTTCTTGGTCCAAGGTAGCCCACCGTTGGGGGTTCAGAGCAACCCCAAAGTCACCACACCAGCAGCTCAGGGCCGGTCAGGTGCAGAGTTCAAAGTGGTGCCCAAAACGCATAGGCTAGAATGGAGAGAAGGGGGTGCCCCGGTTCCGGTCTGCTTGCAGGTAAGTACCCGCGTCTTCGGAGGGCAGACCAGGGGGGTTTTGTAGGGCACCGGGGGGGACACAAGCCCACAAAGAAATTTCACCCTCAGCGGCGCGGGGGCGGCCGGGTGCAGTGTAGAAACAAGCGTCGGGTTCGCAATGTTAGTCTATGAGAGATCTCGGGATCTCTTCAGCGCGGCAGGCAGGCAAGGGGGGGGTTCCTCGGGGAAACCTCCACTTGGGCAAGGGAGAGGGACTCCTGGGGGTCACTTCTCCAGTGAAAGTCCGGTCCTTCAGGTCCTGGGGGCTGCGGGTGCAGGGTCTCTCCCAGGCGTCGGGACTTTGGATTCAAAGAGTCGCGGTCAGGGGAAGCCTCGGGATTCCCTCTGCAGGCGGCGCTGTGGGGGCTCATGGGGGACAGGTTTTGGTACTCACAGTATCAGAGTAGTCCTGGGGTCCCTCCTGAGGTGTTGGATCTCCACCAGCCGAGTTGGGGTCGCCGGGTGCAGTGTTGCAAGTCTCACGCTTCTTGCGGGGAGCTTGCAGGGTTCTTTCAAGGCTGCTGGAAACAAAGTTGCAGCCTTTCTTGGAGCAGGTCCGCTGTCCTCGGGAGTTTCTTGTCTTTTCGAAGCAGGGGCAGTCCTCAGAGGATGTCGAGGTCGCTGGTCCCTTTGGAAGGCGTCGCTGGAGCAGGATCTTTGGAAGGCAGGAGACAGGCCGGTGAGTTTCTGGAGCCAAGGCAGTTGTCGTCTTCTGGTCTTCCTCTGCAGGGGTTTTCAGCTAGGCAGTCCTTCTTCTTGTAGTTGCAGGAATCTAATTTTCTAGGGTTCAGGGTAGCCCTTAAATACTAAATTTAAGGGCGTGTTTAGGTCTGGGGGGTTAGTAGCCAATGGCTACTAGCCCTGAGGGTGGGTACACCCTCTTTGTGCCTCCTCCCAAGGGGAGGGGGTCACAATCCTAACCCTATTGGGGGAATCCTCCATCTGCAAGATGGAGGATTTCTAAAAGTTAGAGTCACTTCAGCTCGGGACACCTTAGGGGCTGTCCTGACTGGCCAGTGACTCCTCCTTGTTTTTCTCATTATCTTCTCCGGCCTTGCCGCCAAAAGTGGGGCCTGGCCGGAGGGGGCGGGCAACTCCACTAGCTGGAGTGTCCTGCTGGGTTGGCACAAAGGAGGTGAGCCTTTGAGGCTCACCGCCAGGTGTGACAATTCCTGCCTGGGGGAGGTGTTAGCATCTCCACCCAGTGCAGGCTTTGTTACTGGCCTCAGAGTGACAAAGGCACTCTCCCCATGGGGCCAGCAACATGTCTCGGTTTGTGGCAGGCTGCTAAAACTAGTCAGCCTACACAGATAGTCGGTTAAGTTTCAGGGGGCACCTCTAAGGTGCCCTCTGGGGTGTATTTTACCATAAAATGTACACTGGCATCAGTGTGCATTTATTGTGCTGAGAAGTTTGATACCAAACTTCCCAGTTTTCAGTGTAGCCATTATGGTGCTGTGGAGTTCGTGTTTGACAAACTCCCAGACCATATACTCTTATGGCTACCCTGCACTTACAATGTCTAAGGTTTTGTTTAGACACTGTAGGGGTACCATGCTCATGCACTGGTACCCTCACCTATGGTATAGTGCACCCTGCCTTAGGGCTGTAAGGCCTGCTAGAGGGGTGTCTTACCTATACTGCATAGGCAGTGAGAGGCTGGCATGGCACCCTGAGGGGAGTGCCATGTCGACTTACTCGTTTTGTCCTCACTAGCACACACAAGCTGGCAAGCAGTGTGTCTGTGCTGGGTGAGAGGTCTCCAGGGTGGCATAAGACATGCTGCAGCCCTTAGAGACCTTCCTTGGCATCAGGGCCCTTGGTACTAGGAGTACCAGTTACAAGGGACTTATCTGGATGCCAGGGTCTGCCAATTGTGGATACAAAAGTACAGGTTAGGGAAAGAACACTGGTGCTGGGGCCTGGTTAGCAGGCCTCAGCACACTTTCAATTGTAAACATAGCATCAGCAAAGGCAAAAAGTCAGGGGGCAACCATGCCAAGGAGGCATTTCCTTACAGCAGGCCATTGGTGGGGTCAGGGTCCAACGGGCACCCCTCCCTCGTTGAGAGGACATCCCCATCTGGTCCTCCACAGTCTTCCGGGCCCAGTGTCTCAGGTCTTCCCACTGCTTGCGACAATGGGTGCTCTGCCTGATGTGGACCCCCAGGGTCCGCACTTCATTGGCAATGGCATGCCAGATACCTTTCTTCTGATGGGCGTTTACCTGCATGGGTGACACAGGCAAAAGGAGAAAGTGTAGTACGCTGGCACCATACCAACAGGGGTGGACAATACACATGCCACAGTAAGTGCCCACACATACCCACCCTCTCTGCTCACACGCCTTCACTTTATGCCCTCTGCATGCATAAACTCCCTCACGGTACATACCCACCCTCTGTGCTCACACGCCTTCACTTTATGCCCATACCACACATGACTATGGCATTGGACTCACCTGCTCCTCTGGTGCCCAATATAGCTGTTCATACAGGGGTAGGACCTCCTCCATCAGCTTCTCCAGCTCTTCCGGCATGAAAGCAGGGACCCTATCCCCTGCATGATGGCTCCCAGAGGCAGTACACAGAAGCTCAGGTCGTGGAGGTCTTGCTAGCAACAGTGTCAGGAATCAAGTGAGCAATGGCGGTTGCGGCTGCCACATACAGGACCATCACCGCCGGCGGTCATCGCCATTAGTCCCGGTCTGCCACAGGCAGCAAGGTTAATAAATGACAAGTTGCATGGCAGTTGCGACCGTCTACCGCCATGATGGCATTTGCCGGTGGACTTCGGTCACTTCCAACTGTCCCCTAGAGCAGGACAGGCGGTTGCCATTTTGTGCACATATAAACTATGGATGTGCCACACAGATATTTTCCCAAATGGTGGTGTAAGTCTATGTTGTGCCATTATGGTAGTGCTTCAATTTGTGGCATTCTTGGCACAATGACGTGATGTAGCTGTATAATTGTTGATAGCTGTGTTAACATACTCGGAGGCACATAGGCCAGGGCTCTATATTGATAGTTTCCAATAGGTATTGTTTGATCAGTGCAGGACAGCTCAGTCATTGTCCAATGTGCATCTGCATGGTCATTATTGTATATATCAGCAGTGAACCACATCCCCTAAAGTGTTAGGTGTGTGCTATTTTAAAATATGCTGCTTACTTTTGCCTACTGCTTTACTCATTGTACATTCTCTCCTCTCAATCTAGATATCCTGCAATGAGGAGATTGAGACAACCACCAGTGTACCATCCACTAGTTGACCATGGAGGACAGCATGTAATCCAGACATATCGTCTTAATCGTCAGACCATCATAGATCTATGTACACAATTGGAGCCAGATCTCTTGCCAGCCATACGCAATCCCTATTGCATCCCTCCCACAGTACAAGTCCTGTCAGTGCTACACTTTCTTGCCACAGGCTCCTTTCAGAATATAGTGGCCTTAACAACAGGGATGTCTAAACCCATGTTCAGCCTGGTGTTGAAGGATGTACTGTGTGCTTTGTTAAAGCACCTGGACAGCTACATCAGGTTCACCCAACGCGCTGACTTGGCCTATGTGAAGGCAGACTTTTATGATAAGGGACACATTACTCATGTGGTATGGGCCATTAATAGCACCCATGTAACCCTTGTCCCTCCCAGTGCCAATTAACAGGTGTATAGGAACAGGAAGAACTATCACTCCATAAATGTTCAGGTGGTGTTTCTGGCAGACCAGTACATCTCACAAGTCAGAGCCAAGTTTCCAGGATCTGTGCATGACTCCTACATTTTGAGGAACAGCAATGTCCCACACATGATGGCACAACTACACACAGAGAGGGCCTGGCTCCTTGGTGTGTATGCATATTAGGGTGTTTCACTGTTCTGGCAACTGTCATCACATTCTGGCCAGTAGCTGTACCTGTTATTTCACTGGTCCTACATTTGTGCGCGCAGGCGACTCTGGCCTTCCTTGGCTGTTGACACCAGTGAGGTACCCTGCCACGGAAAGGGAACTCTATTTCAATGAGGCCCACGGGAGGAGGAGGTGTATAATCGAGCGAGCGTTTGACCTCCTGAAGGCCAGATTCAGGTGCCTGGACCAATATGGAGGAGCCCTCATCTACTCGTCCCAAAAGGTATGTGCATGTTGTGCATGTGCATGGAGTCTGCCATCTTACTTTCCGGACCATGGTCAGTCCATTTCAGGGTCGAGGTTATGTATGAGTGGCCATTTGGATTCATCACAGAGCTGTAGCTGTGATTAACCATTTTTGACATTGTGCTGTGCCATTGCATTTCTGCCATTGCCATGCAGTGGTCCTCCGTCGTACTATCTGTGAGGTGCAGCTCGTACAATAGTCATACATGCATGAGATGTGATGTGCACATTCCAGGTTTTCACGTAGATGGGCTAGTGCATTGTGGGAGTCGTAGTGATAGTATTAGTCAATGCTATCTGTGCCTTTGCCATGGGCTGTATGGGCAGTTGGGCTGGGTGGTGGTGTGGCATGCAGGAGAGGGGAATTAGGTGAATAGGTGGGAGGTGTAGTGAGACATACAGTAAATTGGGAAGTATTTGTGTGGTGAGGAAGCATGTAGAACATGACAATTGTGTGACATGGAAGTTGTGGGTACTTGCCAGAGTCCAGTCCCCAAGGTATTTCAGTCAGGCCCTCAGGATACAGAAAGTTCAAGACCTTCTCCTCCTAAGATGTGAACTGTGGGGGAGGAGGTGGGGTCCCACAGCTAGTCTTGTGCATGGCGATCTGGTGTTGTGATGCCATGGAATGTACCTTCCCCTTAGGTCATTCTACCTCTTCTTGATGACCTCCCTTGTGAGTGGATGGTTGCCTACTGAGTTGACCCTGTTGACTATTCTCTGCCACAACTCAATTCTCCTGGCAATCGCCGTTTGCTGATTCTGTGCTCCAAAACAGTTGTTACTCTACCCTGACAATTTTATCCACCATTACCGTCAACTTATCGTCTGTGAACCATGGGTGCTTTTGTGGGGACATGGTGGTGGTCGTGTTAATGGTGGGAAGGGGGATGTTTTGTGTGTAAGGGTGAAGTGTTGGGTGATTGATGGCATGTGGGTGGTGCGTTGTGAGTGATGGACACTTGTGATGTTTGTGTATGCTTGTTGTATGTGTATTGTGTTGGTAGTGCAGTTGTGTGGTGTGTGCTGAGTAAGATGTGTATGTGCGCCTATAGTGTAAAGGTAGTGTCTGACAATTTTTGCCTGCTTTCGGTGTATGTGATTGACGTCTTCTGTCGCAAAGGATTGTGGGTTGTGTGGGGGTGTGTTATATAATGCTGTGAGTAGGTGTGTCTGATGTGTGCATGTGTGTCAGGAGTGGGGTATTAAACCTGTCCAATGTGGTGTTGTGTTCTGACAGTAGTGGGATCTGACCGCGGCGGTTCGCACCACCAATGATTTTCTGCCATGGAAGAACCCACTGTGCTGATTTGTGGCTCGTAATCTGGTGGGTTGGATTTTTGTCGGCCTGGCATTGCTGATGGTGGGACCGCCTCTTTCCCGCCCTCCTGTGTCCTAGCAGTGTTGTTTTTTTGGCTGTTTCCTGGCAGTCTTCAGTTTGTGACTCTTAATTCGGTGGTCTGATTACCACCAACAAGGTGGTCTTTTGGCAGCCGCCACTGTGGTGGTCTTCCGTAAAGACTGCCAAATTCGTATTGAGGCCCTTAGTCTCCCCATGGGTTTCTGTTAGTCCAGCAAGAGCAATTCCATCTCTTTTGTGACAAAAGAGCACAACGTCTTTTGTATAGTCTGGCACTCCAAAAGTAGGTGCACTGCAAAGTACATTTTTGAGCACCCAGAGGGCTTCCATGCTCTTGTCATCCTTTGGTCCCGGGTCATTGACATCAGTATGCATCAGCCTCATAAAATGCTTCGCCACAAAGGAAAAGTTCAGGATCCATTGGCAGCAGTAGCCAATCATGCCCAAAACCATCCTCACTTGTCTCTGAGTTGCTGGGAACTTCATTTTAAGGACTGTCTGTATGTTCCTAAGACACCTGATCATTCCCTTCTCTCTCCGGTGTCCTAGATACATGACTTCCCTCTAACAATATTGACATTTCTCATGCAAGGCCTAATGTCTTTCTCAGCCAAATGACTGAATAAAACAATCATGTATTGCTTGAAAACGTCCTTAGTCATTGAGGTAATCAATGGATCGTCAATGTATTAGATTACTGTTCAACTACAGGGTAGCTATAGAAACTCTAGATTCCTTTTAAATATCTGATTGAAATACGATGGACTTTCTGTATAGCCTTGTAGAGCACAACACCATATGAGGGTCTTCTCATGGAACTGACATACAAAGAGGAACGGTCTCTCTTTGAGTAACGGAACAGAGAAAAAGGCTTGGCAAAGGTCAATGACCATGAACCACTCAGCCTTTATTGAAATGTGGAATAAAGTCACAGGATGGTTCACTATCACAGGACGGCATGGGACAACAGTTTGGTTAATGTTTCAAAGGTCTAGTACTATCATCCACATTTTGTTTCTCTGGGGCCAGGATTGGGGAAGTACATGGAATCCCAATACTTTCCTTCAAGATCTCTTGTTTGATCGTGCTCTCAATGACAGGGCTGATGCCTTCAATAGCTACTGGTGTGTCTGTGGAAAAACAGTATTGTGTTGGATCGTAATCTTTAGGGGTTTGACACCTTTAGTCAACCCAATCTCTCTCGCTGTGAAATGCCAGACCTCCTCCTTAACTGTTTCTCTCAAACCGTCTGGCAAGTCTTGCGTGGTGATGATTGGATATAACCTGACAACAGGAGACTGCAATTTAAATTCCGCACTGGCTGCTTGCGTTTAAATTCCGACTCCATCCTGCATGCAATCAAAGATGCAGTTGAGTTTGCAGAGAAGATCGCTATCTAGTAGGTTTACAGGACTAGAATTACAAATCTCAAACTGGTGTTCTCTGATATCTCTTATTCTGACTAGTACAGCTGCAGTAATTTGGTTGGTTTGTAATGTCTACAACTTGGACTTCTTTTCCCGAGAGAGGTAGGTTAGGGAACTCAACTGTTCTAACTGTTCAACAAGTGGCTCCTGTGTTAATTAGGAAAGATAAGCTTTCACTTCTCCATCTGCATAGGGTCCACTCTGATCCACTTCTAGGACTGCACCAAATAAGCACTCCTCCTCCCTCCTCAGGAATGTCATTGGTCCTAGTTGAAGTCTGTGGAAGTCTCGAACATCATGGGGACTAGACCTCCTTGTGATTTCAATGGATTTTGGGGTACCCTGTGGCCTGCTTGAGGATGGGAAATACCTCCTTTTATCTGCATTGGTTGAAGGAATTTGGCACTACCCCAGGTTTTGGGACCTTTGGGGCAGCTATAGGGGGTCTAGATATTGAAGGAAACACTTCCTGACCTGCTAGACTCACACCTTGGGAATCTGCCACAATCCAGTCTGGATTGTAACAGCATTCCTGCTTTCCATGCCTCACCGTGTTACAAGTGTGACACAGGGTAATATACTTCAGGGCACTGATGCTGGATCTTGGCACACTGCCTCAACCTCTCTCCACTCCTGGAACAGATCCATTGTAGTTCAGGGGGACTCTCTGTATTACCATTCCAAAACTGGGGTCTAACTCAGGTCATTGGAGCTGAACTTTAAGTACGTTAGTCCCTCCATTCTTTGCCAACTGTGTTGGGCTGCATTGTACTTCTCATTAAGTCACTTTCATTTTGCCTCTGATGTGTCACAGCAATATTTTGCATATTGTAAGATCTTGTAAACTAGTATTCTCTGTCAACAAAAGACACAGGGAGTTATTCCAACTATGGAGGAGGTGTTAATCCGTCCCAAAAGTGACTGTAAAGTGACGGATATACCACCAGCCGTATTACGAGTTCCATAGGATATAATGGACTCGTAATACGGCTGGTGGTATATCCGTCACTTTACCGTCACTTTTGGGACAGATTAACACCTCCTCCAAAGTTGGAATAACCCCCACAGTGTGTAATTTTGATGCTAATCTCTGGCCTTAGACCGTAGAGAAGGGATGCAAGAAACCTTCCTACATTATCCCCTAGTTGGTCATTCATCCCACTGTGCTCTCTATACACCTGCATCAATCTCTCAAAGTCTCCCAATTCATTTGGCTCTTGGGAGGTTCTGAAAATCTGAGGCCAATTCATTTCCTTTTGGGGGACCTTTATTTTTAGATGCTTTATGACCTCATCGGACTTGGTTTTAACAATTTACAAAGGGGCATTTGTCCCTGCCACCTGCAGCGGTTCTTGTGTTGGCCAATCGACTGCTGTTTTACACTCTGCTCACAGAACTTTTGGGACTGCCAGTTCAAATAACACATCCAGATCTTCCAACAATACCTTCAAGATGGTAATAATCAGTTCCATCAGAGTGTACCATTTATCGGGATTCTATCTGAACTTTGGAAGGGTGTTAGTCAAATGGATAGGTCTGATCATGATCAGAGGACATGTATGTAGGCTCCCTCTTGCTCCTCCCATGAAGAGTATTTCTTTACCAAACACTCCTTCCGCACCTTCCCTTGATCCCTCTCTCTTCTGCTTCACCTTCACCTCTTCTTTCTTGGGCCACTATTCTCTGAACTTCTCAGTATCACTACATTCTCTAATCTTCCAAATCAATTCCCTTAGATGTGTTCTTGGTTCCCTCAACTTCAACATTCGTAGCTGCTTCTCATTCTTTGCCATTCTAGCTTTCTTTTGCAACTTCTTTCGCTCGGTTATGTCAATTCCACATTCATCCGCCACCTTTTCCATCTATGCATGTGGATTCTTGCCAATCGTGCTGCTTTCTTGCTCGTGTAAAGTAAATCATTTTCCATGTAATGTCCCAGATAGTTCTTTCCCACAATTTCCTTGACAATTTCCTCAAGTTTGGTCTTTAGCTGTGCAAGATTGATTTGTAATGGTATTTGCCCTACACTTGGCGAGCTAACTAGTCCATAATGGTTGTTTGGCCTCATATCTGCTTACTTATTAAGTTCCCTTCTTGTAGAGGAACTAATGCCCTCCTTCTTGACCTCGATGTTGTGTCCTGGGTACAATTGGGATAGGTTGACTTGGAATGGCACTAACAGATGCCTCGCCAGGGGAGTGATTGGGACACCTGACAAAGACATAATGATTGCTGCTACGGATGCAGGATCTGAGCAAAGGTTGAGACCACAGTTTCTGTATATCGCAGGGGTGCGTGGACTTCTGTGGAGGATTTTGCAGCTGTTCCTGGAGCAGTTGAATCTGAGGCAGTAGCACTTTGTGCAGCAGCTGTTGAGTTTATATCAAGGTGGTCTTGTGCTAAGGGGCTCATTCATGAGGGTGTCTTCCTCTTTGCTCTGTGTTTGTGTTTCCCTCTTTGTTTTTTTCCATTTTCTAATTTTCACAAGAAGGTATGCCCCAACAGCTTCGATGACTTCCTCTCTCCACTTTCTCTGCCTTTCCTACTCCTGTGCACTCCTCCGTAAATGAGACCTACTGCAGATTTTAACTCAAATTCTTTCTTTTCTTTTCACTTGCCATCTGTTCCCAAAGGTTTAAGGGTTCCAATTGTGTGGGCCTAGGCTGTGGTTTTAAATCGTAAATTTTTCTCCTTAAGTTCTCTATTCGAAGGATGTGGAAAGTCTCACTCAATGGAAATCGGAGTTCCCCAGCTTTGGATGTATAATTTTGCCACTGGTTAGGCCACATGCATATGTGTAAACCTTTCTTCGCTGCCATTTCCCTAGCTGGAGTACCTTCGGGGGGAAACTTCTCTTCCTTATTTGCATCTCTCTTCTCCTTTAACAAAGGATTCCCTATTTTAACGAAGTCTCAGTTGCTTCCTCGTTCAATCTTTCACTTATTCTGCACCACCAAGCTCACAAACAGTCCACCAATACCAGTGCGTCACTATCAAAGGTCACCCTATCACAGCACGGCTACAGTATCTGCCAACCATTTCCTGCACGTCAGGTTGATGGCACAATGCTCTGATGCTACCAGACTGCTCCTGAACCCTTTTACAACCGTTTTATCATTTGCCTGCTTCGACTACAAAAAGGTTTCTATATAAGTAAGAATGCTACCTGCTTTCAACAGTGAGCCCTGGACCCACGAAAGTCACTATGCTCAGCGCATCTACTCCCCATGCACTGGGGAACAAACCATCACTGAGTTTGGATAATGCACTCATGCAAGAACGATTACTAACTTGAGGTACCTCTCTTCAAAAGTCCAAGGGCCAGCCTTACAAAGCCGTTTTGCATTTCTTAAAAGTCCAAATCACTATTTAGGGCCATTAAGAAATGCAAAATGGCTTTTCTAATGTACAAAGCCCTTTAGGGAATTTCAAATTGTGATTTCTACCCCGTAGAAATCCCAATTAAGAGCCCCTATTTGCAATTCCTATTCACATGTACAAAGCATTTCCTAAATGCAATTTGGGCATTTAGGAAATGCAATTGCCATTTCCTTCACGTCAATGATAACCATGCACAATTTTAGAAAAGCACCCCAAAATGTTTTTTTTTAAGTGTAACAGGGCATGTGTGTGCATCACCATTTGGGGTGCACCCACGGGAGATTTTGCCCATAGCCATCCTTGGTTTTGCATTTCCCAAAATGTGATTTCGTAACAGGATATCGCTATTGGGGAAATGCAAAACTGGTCCATTGTCTCAAATGATATGGGATTTCTTATTTGTGATTTCCTAATAGTGATTTCCTACTTGGTAAGAATCACTATTAGGAAATCGGTTTCTTTGTGCACAAACTTTTGTATTTCCTAAATAGCGATTCCTTTGAAGTTGTTATTTAGGAAATGCAAAATAGCATTTTAGTGCATCTGGCCCCAAGAGTATTATCAAAACCACCATAATTACTGCTCCAACAAATCCAACAATCAAAGCCCCATTAAAATTGCTCTTGAAATTCTTCCACTGCATCCCATCACCCTGCGCCTACTACAACTCCCAACATGCACTGCTCCCCAACTACTTCATTTTTGTATTTTGCATGCAATCTCTATTGATACTCATGTCATTGCCCTTCTTCGGCTACCTCGTCTTTCCAGAACCAGGATCGTGTTGGGGGCCATGTCAATTTAGATCTTGGGCAAACTGTCTGCCCCATGAAGGTACAGTATTTGGTTCTATAGCCAATTAGTTTGTCAATTTGGAGCAGCTCCATTCAGAACCATCCTCGGCTACCAGATCAGTTGGCGCGCAAAATCCTCCTAAAATATAACACATGGAGCACACCAATGACTAGGACCGGGAGCAGAGTATTCCCGATACAGACTTTGGAGTTCCCAGCTAGAGGTGTCACTATTTCGTATTTGTGTTAGTTCAGTAGCAGATATTAACACATTTTTGTAAGAATGAGAGACAATGGTTGTCACTTCAAAGTTTTATGTAAAGAATTGGTTAGTGGATTACACAAAACATACCATAAATATTCAGCAGAACAGCATGCTAATCATAAGTACAAAGACTCAGTACAGATTTAAGTGACATCCAGCATAGATTTGCCTTCTAAAGGTAGGGAGAAGGCTCTCTCCCATACAGAAATCCACATGTCCTTTTATAGGACTTTACACAAAGGCATTCATACATTATGAAGAGGTACATGATTCTTAGGATGCACACTAATAAAGGAATGGGCAAGTGAAAATATTTTACCAAGGAAAACATTTGAAGATTTTCTCATGGTAGCAATTTATTGGATGTTAATCATTCTCACAGCTTACCGAGCAATACAATTGATACATTGTATAGCAATAGTCTGGGACATTTAAAACGTCCTTGGTTAGGTACAGTGAGAGAACATGTCCTACAACACCCTCTGTTTATTAGTGTAGACCCTAGCAATGCTTTATTTAGAACACAAAGACTAGCAATAGTCATCATGTAATATATTGCAATATCAATGCAAGATGGAGGACAGCGTAAACATAATCTAAGTTAACATAAGCTTCAGGTTATAATGGATTTAATAAAGAACAAAACAGCTCCCACAGCATCAAAGTTGTAAAACGTAAAGTATTTCTTCTAGAAATAAACAAAATGAGGGCCTCTTTTTGTCATACACAATATGGTTAGTATTCAAGAAAGCTATAAAGAGGACATATTTTCTATGAGTGCTCAAATATCATCCTTATCCATTTCAGTAAAACATTCTGACATGCATACTGAAACCTGTACTTTCTATACCAGCACTAACAAGTCAGTTAACTCCCTTGTGGTCAACTGCAGCGTCACTACAATCTTAATGAACAACCAGAGTGCTAAGCTTCTATATTTATGACAAAATTGTGGCACACTAGAATGCCATCTTGATTAAATCAAAGCTGTGAAACTGTAAGCATTTCCTACAGTGGGGACTGCATTAAATGAAAAACATAGGGGGTTACTTTTGTCATAGGAATTATGGTTAGAGCTCTCGAAAACAAAAATGAGGTCACAGTTTTTATGCGTTCTCAAATGTCTCCTTCATCCATTTCAGTACAACATTCTGACATGCAGAGTCAACCGCACTGCTGACACCAGCACCAGCCCCCAGTTACCTCCATAATAATCAAATGCGGCATCACCAAAGAGGTCTAAAGACAAACTGGAGCACTAACACTTTGCATTCAAGAAAAAAGTGAAGCACTCCTAAAATTAATTTTGCTGAAATAGGAGTTGTTTAATTTAAAGCCTTTCCTGAAGTGCAGGATGAAGTATGATTATTGAGATGTTAATGCAGGTTTGAAACCAGAGGGTTAAAAATGTGAGAGGAGGTGTGGGTGTTCAGTACTTTGAAGCATAATACACTTTTAATGTGTCTAAAAATAGCTAAAGAGAGAAATATCTGCAGAAGTCCGGCATACCCTCAGCCAATCCATCTTCACAGTCGCTTACCTGCTCCGTATATATATATATATATATATATATATATATATATATATATATATATATATTTTTTTTTTTTAATTCACTGAAAAAACCAAGGTTACTATGATATTATCATTAGGTATGCTAATAAGATCTCAGCTTATGTTAAAACAAACCCTAGAAAGTCACTGAAAAAACAAAGGTTAAAGTAATGTTATAGTTAGGTGCTGAAGTAAGGTAAAAATATTGTACAAAAAAAACCCTCTGAAATTCACTTGTTATAATTCCCTGAGTTAACTGCACCTTGTGACCTTGTCATGCACTGCTTATTACCTCACATTCAATATCTCTCATGACATGTTAAATAACATCAACAGTGATGTCTCTTTGGATGTCATCAGTGATGTCCACAATTACACCATTATGCAGTCATAAGCAGTTTATCACAGCTTATGACGTGGGTGTAAGTTAAAGATAGCTCAGTAAACTATAACTGGTGAATTTCAATGTGTTTTTTAGTTTAAAATTGTATTTTAACTGACATTTTTACCTTACTAAAACCTCACTTTGAACTTTGGCCTCCGAGTAATAGTGGCTTGCTCACTTAACTGAGATTCAGTCTCTGGAAAGAATGGACCCGGAGAGTGCAGGCTGTGAATAGTGGGGGTCTGCACACTGAGCGCAGACAGAGCATTGTAGGGGCTAGCCCTCTTAATCAGGCTTATGCCTTTGGAGAGAGTGGGCATTATGCACTGTCTTCTCACTCATTGTTCACTGCGCAGTGAAGGGGATTTCCCACCTAATAGCGCTTGTGTGTCTTGAAAGAGTGGACTGTATGCACAGACTGCACAGTGAGTAGGGACTGTGCATTGTTGGGGCTTGCCCACCTAATGGGGCTTAGGTCTGTGGAGAGAGTAGGCTCTACGCACAGTAGAAGGCGATATATAAATACTATTACAATACAGTACAATACAATACTTAGTTGAGGCTTGCTCACCTAATAGTGCTTGCATTTTATGAGGTGTGATGGACAGTTTGTATGTTTTCCAGTCATGCTGTTTATCTGTATTTTCAGGATCTCTACACAAAGGTGAGGCACAATTACGAAAATTCACATATAATTGTGGCAAACACTGTAAAAATCCCCTGCAGGAGCAATTAATCCAACCTCAATTGATCCCAGACAAACTCACTGCTCTTAACTAGGGGTGGGCGTAACTCACAGAGTTTCAGTCCATTAAATTTAGCGGAGTTACATGAATACTCCAACTGCGTACAACAATACTGCGAACGGGTGGAAACAGGCACGTTGCACTGCTCACTCTGATTTTTAACACAGGGAGTTTGTTGTGCATGGAAAAAATCAGCGCAAACTGCACCATTCGGCGCACCAAAGAGTGCTGCATCTTGAGTTGAATTTGCTGCCACAGATTTTCCACTAGAGCAGCAGCTTTCTCATTGTGATTGGTCCTGACTGCCTGTGACCACCAGTGCTAGAGAAATCCCTCCTATTGACCTAAAATCATGCTAGGTTATGCCAAATCTCGCTTGCACTGGCCAACTTACTGCTGGCGAGCTGCATGCAAGAAAAAACTCAGTCATGCAGTGGTTGGCAGAATTTGGCTGGAACTCCGCAGCCAAAATCCCGCCAACTGTACAGCAGAACAGAATTTGTCACTCACCTCTACTCCTTTGGTCCAGCTCTATTATAGAGCACAGGCAGGGAAGCACAAGAAGGCATTAGTATACCCCTGTCCTGGGTTGCAAACACACGGATGGTGGTGTGGAAAGTACAGCAGACCACAATCCCGGTGTTTTCATTCCCACACAGGAAACATTTTTTTTAAAGCAGCAACATTGCATGTGACTGTAATTGTCATCATAAATTACTGATACATTTCATGCTGAAACGCAATTAGGAGGAGACACCTCTTTTACGCCCTTTCCAATTGTAATTTATGGATCAAACCTGTTTATTGGTATATAACATATATGGACCGAATACAAAGCTCTTTGCCTACATCCGGATCGGCCGGCGGTCAAAATATAGCAGTATCCCTTGCCGCACATACCAAAGGACGGGCCGCCATAGAGTGCTAGTTGACATAGATAAACATGTGCCCTTATCCCCTCAGCCCGCCTTTAGGCGCTAACGCCCGTAGCACATATGGCAGGACAATCCGGTCCATGGTGAAACTGAAACCTCAAAAACATACAAAAAAACACAAAATACAGAACAGTGCTGTCCCGCGCAACCCTCAGCAGTGCCTCTCCTTCCTGACCCCCCCTCCCAGCCCTCCCAGAAGAACCCCCCGAACCCCACCCCCCCTCTGCTTCACCGGCCAGGCTCCCACCCTCTGGCATCCCCCAAGAGCCCCAGACCCTTAAATATGCAGGACAAGTCAGTTCGTTGAATTCCGTGGACAGAATCTGAATGAACGGTCTCCAGAGATTACAGATGTCCCCCACCCTCTGCCTAGATGCCAGTGTTAGTTTCTCCATTGCCAGGATGAACCAAAGCTTATGAAGCCAGGAGGTGTAAGTCGGGACCCTCTCCGAGCCCCACAGCGCTAGTATCGGTTGCTGCGCTGCATTGAGAGCCAGGGCCATCTGACGACCTCTCTGGGAGCGAAGTGGGAAGGTGAGAGGATTAGGTAAACCCAGAATAACATATGACGGCAGTCTAGGAATCTCTGTCTGGAATACTCTGTCTTCCAATGTCTATTTAACTTGGGACAGTGCCATAGCAGGTGTATGAGTGGGCCCGTGTTGCTGCATCCCCTCCAGCAGAGCCCTGACTTAGTGGGATCCCACGCGTGCACCCTTGCCGGGGTATAATATCAGTAAGTAGCCAGCTTGTAGGCAGTCTCTGCCCCGGACGCGTTGTAAGCTGTGTGGTGTGCTCTATAGAGGACAGTCTCCCACTCTTCCTCCGTCTGTTCCCTCCTCAACTCTTCCTCCCGTCTCCTCTGCCCCTTGGTTTTGGAAGGCTGCGCCACCCCCTGCAAGAGTCTATACAGTTCCGATATCACCCGCTTTACCAGAAGCCATTTCTCAAACGGCGTTAGCGGTCTATCTACCAATGGCCTGACCGCCCGCTGGAGGGCCCAATGTCGAACCTGATAGTACGTCAGCCTGTCTGCCTCCGTAAGTCTATAAATCTCTCTCATATGGTCAAAAGGAATTACTCCATCCGCATCAAATATACTCCCCACCCTTTTGCGACCCCCCTCATACCAGCGGCGAAAGTTCTCTACCTGTAGACCAGGGGCGAAGTCTGGATTCTCACAGATCGGTGACATGGGAGAGGGGAAGGTCGTCAAACCTTGCTTCCTCGCCACCGCATCACACACCCGGAGCGTCGTCCCTGTAATCAGAGAGGAATAGAGCCCTGGTGCTCTATGCCTACGCCGGAGCCAAGGCTCCTTCCAAATGTGGGACCAAGCGACCGCCTGGTCCATAAAGCACCAGTGCTTTTCCGTAAGCGGGCGACTCCACTCCAGCAGAAAGCACAGCTGGACAGCTTGATAATACCTCAACAGGCAAGGGACCACTAGTCCCCTCTCCTCCTTAGGACGGTACAGGGCACGGCGCGGAATCCGCACGGGCTTCCCATCCCATATAAATTTCAAGATCGGTGATTGGAGCGTCGCTATGGTATGAGGCGGCGGGGTTAGAGGGAGTGCCTGAAACATATAGAGTATGCGCAGACACCCTGTCGAACCAGGAGAGCTTATGTTTCCCCCAGTTATCTAGGTCCTTCAATATCTCCCGAGAGAGGGAGGTGTAGTTCAGGCGAGACGTCTTCGCCCCGACGTTGCCAGAGCTATGCCCAGATACGGTACATGCGACACTGACCATATAAAGGGGTATCTAGACCGTAAGGCCCCCTCGTGCGCTGGAAGGACTGACAAACGTAAGACTTGAGATTTCTGTGTGTTCACTTTGAACCCAGAGACCCTACTAAACGCACTAAGGGCATCCATGAGCGCAGGTAACAAGACCATGGGTTCTGCCAGAGTAAGAATCACATCATCAGCATATAAACTAATGAGGTGATGGTCTCCCCCAAATTTGACGCCAGAGATGTGAGGGTCATCATGAAGACGCTGAGCTAGGAGCTCCATGTAAAGCGCAAACAGCAGTGGGGATAGCGGGCACCCCTGCCTCATCCCCCTCCTTATCGGAAACGGCAAGGACAGAGTCCCATTCACGTGGACCATGGCCTTAGGCTCACGATATATGCATTTAATCCAGGTCCGGAGCGCCGGACCAACCCCAAAGTGCTCCAACACCCGGAAGAGATAGGGCCAATGCACCCTATCGAACACTTTCTCCGCGTCGATGGAGAGGAGGATCGCCTCTCTATGGGATCTATTAGTTTTGTCTATTAAGTGTAAAAGCCGCTTCGTGTTGTCTCCGCACTGTCGATTGGGTATGAAGCCCGCCTGGTCCGGATCAATGAGTCCAGGCATGTAGGGATTAAGGCCCTGGGCCAGGATGGCAGTGAATAACTTGGCATCGATATTTAGAAGCGAGATGGGACGGTATGAACCACAGTCCTCCGGATTCTTCCCAGGCTTGTGGATGCCCGTGATGGTGGCCTCCAGCATGCTAGGCGTGAGGGCTCCGGTCTCAAGGAAGGAATTAAAGAGCCGCGCCATGAGCGGGGCCAGCTCTGGACAGAAGGTCTTATAGAAAAGCGCAGTGAAGCCGCCCGGGCCAGGCGACTTGCCAATTGGAAGGTGAGAAATCGCCGAGATCACCTCGTCTATCCTTATGGGCTGGTCAAAGAAGGCCGCATCCCGCTCACGGAGCGGGACAATCCTACAATCCGCGAGATAAGAGGCAGGGTCCGCACCGCTCTCCAGTTCCATGGCATACAACTCTCTATAAAAATCGGCAAACCCGGGAAGGGGAGCGTACCATCTTTATGGCATTGGCCAATCGCTGAGCCGTCAGTTTAAGGGCAAGGAGTTTCCCACAGGGGTTACCCCCTATATAGAATTAGTGTTTAAGCCGGGCTACTGCATACTCTGCCCAGTCCCAATCCAGCCGTTTCAACTGATGGCGCGCCTTCTCCAATTCCCTCCACAATCTGGGGGTGCCAGTGTGTTTGTGGGAACGCTCTAGTGCTGACAGTTTCTATTTTAACTCCGCTCTCTGCTCTCTCCTGGCTTTATTTTCTTTGGCCGAGAGTGCGATCACCTCTCCGCGGACGACTACTTTCAGCACCTCCCAAAGTGTCGTTAGACTAGTCCTCCCATCGTCATTGTAACTAAAATAGTCAAGGATCGCTTGTCGCAGCGTCTCTTCCGCCGTCCGGGACTGCAATATTGTGTCCCGAAAACGCCAACCAGGGACCCTGACTCGACCACTATCAAGGCGGGCCACCAAAGTAATAGGGGCATGGTCTGTCAGAGCCCGAGGCTCAATCGAGGTCTCCCTAACTCGGGAACTAAACTCTGAGGAGGCTAGGAAAAAATCTATGCGCGTGTAAGTCTTGGAGGATGCTGAATAGAACGAATAGTCCTGGAGAGTCGGATGCGCCCTCCGCCAGACGTCCTCTAGGTCACAATCAGCCAGCCACTGTCGCCCCGCAGGAGTCAGCGCCCCATCTGCCCACAACGGTGTCCAGAGCGGTCCATATCATTGTCCATGACCAGATTGAAGCCCCCCCTACAAGTATAGCCCTGTCAGGTGTAGTGAGCATCAGGGATATAGCCTGTCTCATGAATGTTTCTTGCTGTGCGTTAGGGGCATATAATGTGGCAATTGTGAAGTGGAATGACTCAACGCGCAATCTAATGGCCAGGAACCTACCCCTAATCTCATGTATCTTGGCAACCACCTCCCCGGGAAAGGCCCTCAATATCAAGATCGCCACCTCGGCATACTTCGTAGGGGCAGAAGACCAAAACTGCAGGGGAAACCACCTTGAGCGCATACGATATGTGTCTGTAGATAACAAATGCGTTTCCTGTAAGAGGCAGATATGGCTCTCAGATCTCTCAAGGGCAGAGAGGATCGCAACCTCTTTGCAGGGCTATTAAGCCCCCGGACATTAAGGCTTAGACATTTAAGGGACATAAGTAGTTGAGCAGGTAAAGTGCCTTAGTCGACGACCTCCACCCAGGGGCAGCAGCCGGAGCCGGCTCGGGGGGGGGGGGGGCAGCACACACAAGAACAGAGATCTTGATAAGGGCACATAAGACCTTTAGGGGAAGCACAACAAAATAAAACAAAGGTGCACAACGGGTGCACATCTAACACACACGAGTCCTCTATCAAAAGTCCAAGAAGAGGCAAGTTCCAGACAGGGGTCGTCAACACCTCACAAAGTTGTCACTTGGCATCCAGAGACTCCACCGCCCAGGCCTAACTCCAGCAGCTTCACTACTTGCTCTGGACACGACCCCAGACCACTGTAGCACCCCCCGGGGACTATCCACATCTAGGCACTGATCCCCGCCGCAAGACTGTTCAATACAGATTGTCTCTCCAGCGCTTGTTCGGATGATGATGGCCTCGGTTGCTCCCGTTTCTTCTCTTTCCGTCGCCATCGCGGACGGTTCTCGGCAATGGCCTCTTCGTGTGGTCCGGCGCTCCACTTCGTCTCCTCTAAGCTTAATATCCGACGAGCCTCCTGTAGTGATTTCACCTGTTGCCGCTGGTCTCCCCATCGGAACACAAAGTGAAAAGGGTGGCCCCAGATGTAAGGCGTAGAGTTCGCCCGGAGTTGTTCTGTGATGGGCTTAAATTCTCTTCGCCTCTGCAATGTCTGCAGCGAGAGGTCATGGAATAGCGGTAGCGTGTGCCCTCTAAACTGAACCTGAGGGAGATTTTGCGTTCTCTGCAGGATACTTTCTTTAGTTGTAAAATTGTGTACACACCCCAAGATATCTGGAGGGCGCACACTGGCCCCCCATCTGACCTGCTCTGTGGGCCCGTTCCAATGTGATCTCTTGAGTGTTATCCGTGCCCAGGACGGAGCGGAACAGCGCCGTGACAAATTCTCTAATATCTCCTCCTTCCACCCCGGCAGGGGCTGCTCTGATACGTATGTTATGCCATCTAGAACGATTTTCCAAGTCCTCTGTCGCAATCTGCAGAAGCTCCTGTTGCTCATGAAGACGCAGGACCCCCTGTTACAGTTGTTCGACTTCTCCCCCCCAGGAGATCTCGCTGTCTACCATGTTCAACACCCTTTTCCCTAGCGAGGTGATGTCCGCACGCATATCCCGCATCTCCTGGGAAATGTCTCTCCGTAGCTCTTGCAGATCCATCCTCAGAGAGTCAAACAAGGAGGTAAGAAAACCTTTCGTAACTGGGGCCTCACTGTCATCCTCTGCCTCACCCCGGTCATCAGGCCCTCTCGCTTGGGCAGCCCCTTCGGCAGGCCTGCTCTGTGATGGGTGAGATCTTGTCATCTTCTCCCTTACCGACTGGTCCCTCTTCGGCTTGGAGGACGCCATCAGAACTCTGCACACCAGCCGTCG
The DNA here is from genome assembly GCF_031143425.1 of Pleurodeles waltl. Classification (NCBI taxonomy): domain Eukaryota; kingdom Metazoa; phylum Chordata; class Amphibia; order Caudata; family Salamandridae; genus Pleurodeles; species Pleurodeles waltl. The sequence continues at coordinate 971,906,334 of NC_090444.1, forward strand.
CAAAAATAAGACCAGCACCCACCGCCGTCCTCAATGCTTCACTGCAGACTGACTCCCCGGCTGGGCCTACATCTGCCGCTGGGGCACCCCGCTCTGTCCCTGGGCACTCAATCCGGTCAGAGAAAAGCAGCTGTCCCCACCACCTCTGCTCTCTCTGGGCCAACCCATCATGCCGCGACTCTATTGCGAGGCCCTCCAGAGGCCTGACACCACTGACTAGTGTCCCTCAGGGCCGCTGCTAGCCCAATCGCGCCATGGGCCGAAATGTCCCGCCGAGCCACGGACCTACGCTCCCCCTGCGTGCCATGGGGCCCTCCGCTCTTCCAACCGCTCCAGCCTCCCCTGCACCAACTCGTCACGGCCCCAGTTGGGCCCCCGTCCCCCAGGGAGGCCTCCACAGGGCCTGGGAGGCTGAGGCCACGTGCCGCTGCCTCCCGTGGTGGCCCCTTCCCTGGCCCCTTACCTCCGCGGCCCGACTGCGGCCGCCGACTCCTCCTCGGTCATCGCTCCGCTCCTTGTCGCTGCTGGGCTCGGAGCCCAGCCACCGCTCACCAGGCCACTCTACTGGCCGCAGCCCCGGGCCGCCACGCCCGCCGACCGCAAGCGCTGCCCGGGCCCGAACAGCCACTCAGCCCTGCAGCCTCTGCCGGCATGCCGGTCGCTCGTCCGACCGCTCAGCGTGGCCCCCCCGGTCCTCTCGTGCCCCTCGACCCTCGGGGACGCCCTCACTGGTGGGGGCCCAGGACCACTATACAGCTGCAGAGGCCTGGGCGGCGGAGCTCACAGACACGCGTCTGCTCACGCCACCATCTTGGCCACGCCCCCCTCTAATTGTAATTTAGAAGGAGTCGCAAAATAGAATTTTGTGATTCTGAGAATCTTGTCTGAATTGCAAAAGATGTTTAGTAAATGTTAAAATTTAATTTTTTGGTCGCACAACCTATGAACTTTCAAATTGCAGCGTTTGTGGAAGTACATTCTTTAGCACATCAGCCCCTAGTATTAATATTTATTTGTTGAGTAGCTGATTAGCACTTTATGTGCTGTGGAGATAAGGTTGCAAAGGATAGAAGCTTGGACCTCACACATGCTCCACGAAGTGGACTGGAAGAATTTTTTGTGGTGGAATACTTTGTGCACTTAGTCTAGCAAATAAGCATTGAAAAGGTTTGTAGTTTAGCCAAAACGGAAGAATGAACGATGCATTGTAAGAATACACGACTGGATATTTGGCAGCAAGATCTGGCATAACTTGCATGCCCAGTGAGCAAAAACATGAATATTATTCTGTTTTGCACTGTAACCAGTGGAAGAGAAAAGTAGTTTTGTTAAGTTTAGGGAAGAATTAGTATTGCATATCTTACAACTCTATTCCGCATAGGTTAAAGTATTAGGGACATTTTTAAGAGCCTCTAGCACCAATCCAACACCACATTAGCGTCTTTTTTTTATGCTCATGTGGAGTTAGAAGGCCAAACACAGCGCACAATATTTACAAAGTGGCGCAGTGCATCCATTGCGCCACTTTTTAACCTTTTGCACTGCATTATGCCTGCACCAGGCATAATGTATGCAAAGGAGGCGTTCAATCGTTAGGGGGCTAAAATAATGGTGCAAGGAAATCTAAGAGAATGTTTTCAGCACTTTTAATGCATGCTCAGAGCAGGTGTTAAAAAGGAGGCTTCCATTGGTTACAATGGTCCTCTGGGTGCTTTGCAGGATTAGCATCAGAATTTTTTGCGCTAATCCTGCAAATCACCAGACTAGCATCTAAAATTCTGATGCTAGTTCCCTAACTAGCGCCGTATTTTAAATATGGTGCACACATGGTGACGTTAGGGGGGGTGATAAGGGTCAGCGCCATTTTTCTTAAATATGCCCTTGGAACTTATCAATAGAATAAAAGAGTGATTTATGCTCTGACAACATCTTAGGGTACAGTGGAAAGAATTAAATTACAGTCTATCTGACAGATCAGATTATTTTATTGTTACGGTGGAAATGCCGTTCTTTTGTTGTCATAGGGGGTTATTCTAACTTTGGAGGAGTGTTAATCCGTCCCAAAAGTGACGGTAAAGTGACGGATATACCACCAGCCGTATTACGAGTTCCATAGGATATAATGGACTCGTAATACGGCTGGTGGTAAATCCGTCACTTTTCCGTCACTTTTGGGACGGATTAACACCTCCTCCAAAGTTAGAATAACCCCCATAGTCTGTTTTGACTGAAGTTTGTAAAGCTGTATGTTAAATAAATTATTTTAAGGAACCTACAATTAAAACCTAAATTTTCATTAAGCCCCATAACCTACTTACTGTTTTTGCATGATTTTCTTACAGTAACCTGGTACTTACATAAAACATGTCTTAACATTTGCCCCATGATTTTATGAATCCATGCTGCATGGCACTTATTTTATGTGGCAGTGCATGCTGAATTGCAAACACAGTACATCTATAACTTTTGTATTATTTTGTATTTTTACTTTTTGCCATCCATATGTTTTCTTTTGTAAAGATTTACAAACGTATGCATTTAAATTGTAGCTACCTAGGACTGCTGTGAATAGCTTATGACATTTTGCAATAATAACACATTCCCAAAACCTGGATGAGAGATGTACTTGGAATCACAGTCCTCTATAGCAATTACTCCATATCATAGGTGTGGTTTTATATCCCTAAATAAGCATTCGCTATTAAGGTTATGTAACATTAGATGAAAGGTGTTGGTTCCGATCTGTTTACAGTTGAGCAACCACACGTAGCATCACAATACTATATTTCTCTTCTAAAATTTATGCATAGCGCTCTATATGGAATGAATTTGCTATTTAGCTTGAGTTGCTATAGAAAGCATGTCAGCAGACTACATAATCTACACAAAAGAGATTATGGGGGTCATTCTGACCCTGGCGGTCTAAGACCTCCAGGGCCACGAATGACGGAAGCACCGCCAACAGGCTGGCGGTGCTTCCTAGCCCATTCTGACCACGGCGGTAAAGCCGCGGTCAGAAAACCGGGGCCGGTGGTTTCCCGCCGATTTTGCCCCGTCTGGGCTAATCCGCCATGGCAGCGCTGCAAGCAGCGCTGCCATGGGGATTCTGACCCCCTTCCCGCCAGCCTGTTTCTGGCGGTTGTCACCGCCAGGAAGAGGCTGACGGGAACGGGTGTCTTGGGGCCCCTGGGGGCCCCTGCACTGCCCATGCCACTGGCATGGGCTGTGCAGGGGCCCCCTAACAGGGCCCGGCCGGCTTTTCACTGTCTGCCTAGCAGACAGTGAAAAGCGCGACGGGTGCAACTGCACCCGTCGCACGGCCGCAACACCGCCGGCTCCATTCGGAGCCGGCTTCTGTGTTGCAGCCCTCCTTCCCGCTGGGCCGGCGGGCGCTAACATAGTTAGCGCCCGCTGGCCCAGCGGGAAGGTCAGAATGCCGGCAGCGGTCTTCTGACCGCGTAGCGGCCAAATGGCGGTTCCCGCCTGGCGGGCAGCAACCGCCGCCCGCCAGAGTCGGAATGACCACCTATATTTCCTAGTTTAATTTACTATTTACCTTCATTTTCTGATGGCAATTAATCAGGCGTTAGTGAATGTAAATTAATGCATGTTTATTTCTGAGCATAAGCATACAAGGTGTTTGCTGCAAGGAGTTCCGCGTTTAAAGCTCTGACAGTAAGGAGCATCTTTTTTGGATTGAAGGAAAGGGGCTTTGGAAAGACCCCTTCAGTCACTGGTTGCTGTGGATCGGCACTCTCAGGGGCATATTTACAAGAAATGAGAGCGTCAGCATTGATGCGCCACTTTTCTTACACCCTCTGCCCCCCATAATAGCACCATGCTTGCGCCATATTTACAATGCAGCGTACCATGGCGCACAGCACCTCAAAAGTGTCAACATTTGTGGCGCTATTGTGGTGCTTTGCTGCACTAGTGTCAAAAATGTTGACGCTAGCCCAGGCAGGCCCACAGGAGATTATGGGTGCATCATTTTAACACCCCACCTGAACAGGTGTTAAAAATTATGCCAAAAATGGTGCAGTGAACTCTAGTAAACTGCACTCTGCCATTTCTTTGGGCTTCCCTGCTTGGGAACGCCCCCCTTGCATACACTATGCCTGGCACAGGCATAATGTGGCAGAAGGGCTTACAAAGTGGTGCAATACATGCATTGCACCATTTTGTAAATATGGCGTGGGGAAATTGCCTCCTTAACTCCACATTAGCATAAAAAAATAACGCTAGTGTGGGACCAAGGGCTTGTAAATATGCCCTTCAAACTTAAATTACAGTTAGTCCGTCCACAAGGCCACTGAGAAAGCGAGGGCCCATCTCTGCCAGGTTTTCAGATTGTGGCCCTCATTCTGACCTTGGCGGGCGGCTGAGGCCGCCCGCCAAAGTCCCGCCGTCAGGTTACCGTTCCGCGGTCGAAAGACCGCGGCGGTAATTCTGACTTTCCCGCTGGGCTGGCGGGCGGGCGGCCTGACCCAGCGGGAAAGAGGCTTCCACGATGAAGCCGGCTCGGAATCGAGCCGGCGGAGTGGAAGCTGTGCGACGGGTGCAGTTGCACCCGTCGCGTATTTCACTGTCTGCGCAGCAGACAGTGAAATACATTTAGGGGCCCTCTTACGGGGGCCCCTGCAATGCCCATGCCAGTGTCATGGGCACTGCAGGGGCCCCCAGGGGCCCCGCGACCCCCCCTACCGCCATCCGGATCCCGGCGGTCGGACCGCCGGGATCTGGATGGCGGTAGGGGGGGTCGGAATCCCCTCGGCGGCGCAGCAAGCTGCGCCGCCTTGGAGGATTCAATGGGGCGGCGGTACACTGGCGGGAGCCCGCCAGTGTTGCCGGTCCGACCGCGGCTTTACCGCCGCGGTCGGAATCCCCATTGGAGCACCGCCGGCCTGTCGGCGGTGCTCCCGCGGTCCTCCGCCCTGGCGGTCTTTGACCGCCAGGGTCAGAATGACCGCCTATGTGTGATCCATAATACTTTCAGAGTGCATATGAGTGACATTCTCCTGCCAAATGTGTGAGACTTCCAGAGAGTTTCTTGTGAGTAAAATCAAGCCTTTACGTGACTGTAAAAACCTATATGTCAGGAAGTACCCCTTTTGAGCAATGAGAAGCTCTCAAAAAGCCTTTTAAAGTGATGCAACGCCCCTGCAATGTCAAGTTTCTAAAGTTTTTCCCCTTTCCGACATAACTGTAGGTTCCTCTTTGTCACGAGGCAATGCCATCCTCACCTCATACCCCCAACCCCCTCACACTGTCCTTCTTTGGTGTCCCTCGAAGGCCTGAGCCAAGAATCTTACCAATAAAGCTGCACACACTGACAGTGGTCAAGAAACATACCTACTTGAAGTCTCTGCACTGCAGAAACTCTGGATGACAAGCTGGGTTTGTCTGTGACTCTTTGAAGGGCTTTGCATGACCCGGCAGTGGCAGCCTGAATATGCAGGATTGCTTTATAATCCAGACGATCCGTCCTTTTCCTGTAAGAACATCCTACAGGCCAATTTCCTAGCTATGTGCCAAACCAATAGAGAACAACTTGAATCCTCAAAACCTACGGTGAGAGATCATATGTTAGCACTACAAGATGTGGGAGCCAACCTTATCTTGTCTGTGTCCCGAACAGCCACCAACGGTACTTTTTGACTCGATTAACATTTAACACTGTGCACTTCATGGCTGCCTTTTCTGTACCTGTTTCTTACAATGTGATTTTGCCAGCCTGTCCTTGTGATTCTGAATCACCTCAAGTCTACCACGCATCTTTTGCTGTTTTGTAAATTTTATGTCCCTTTTAGGCACTGCCTCTTGGTCCCAATTTTGAAGCTTCCGCACCTTAGGCAATGCAAGCAAGCTCTGTTTTTCAGACAATCTTTAACTTCTATTCATGTTTGTTAGGCAGTAGCCAAGGGGCATATTTATACTCCGTTTGCGCCGGAATTGCGTCGTTTTTTTTGACGCAATTTCGACGCAAAACTAACTCCATATTTATACTTTGGCGTTAGACGCGTCTAGCGCCAAAGTCCATGGAGTTAGCGTAATTTTTTTGCGTGGACACCTACTTTGCGTTAATTATATGCAAGGTAGGCATTCCCGTCTGAAAAATCGACTCCGAGGCATGTGCGTCGGATTTATACTCCCGGGCAAAAATCACGCCCGGGAGTGGGCGGGTCCAAAAAAATGACGTACGGCCGCTTTTGCGCCGTTTTTTAGCGCCTGCAAAAGGCAGACGTTAAGGGACCTGTGGGCTCTGAAGGAGCCCAGAGGTGCCCTCCCATGCCCCCAGGGACACCCCCTGTCACCCTTGCCCACCCCAGGAGGACACCCGAGGCTGGAGGGACCCATCCCAGGGACATTAAGGTAAGTTCAGGTAAGTGTTTTTTTTGTTTTTTTTTGTGGCATAGGGGGGCCTGATTTGTGCCCCCCTACATGCCACTATGCCCAATGACCATGCCCAGGGGACAGAAGTCCCCTGGGCATGGCCATTGGGCAAGGGGGCATGACTCCTGTCTTTGCTAAGACAGGAGTCATTTCTATGGGGGTTGGGAGTGAAAAAAAAATGGCGCAAATCGGGTTGAGGCGAAAAAATTGCCTCAACCTGACTTGCCCCATTTCTTGACGCCCAAGCCCCATATCCCCCTACGCCGGTGCTGCCTGGTGTACGTCGTTTTTTTTAACGCACACCAGACGGCGCCAGCGGCTAACGCCGGCTAACGTCATTCAATAAATACGGCGCCCGCATGGTGCTTCAGAATGGCGTTAGCCGGCGCAAATTTTTTTGACGCAAAACTGCGTTAGCGCAGTTTTGCGTCAAAAAGTATAAATATGGGCCCAAGTATCTGCAGTTTGCTATTAGAAAAAGGCATGTTCTAAGATGGCTCAGGTGTGAACAAGACCACCACTGAGGTGCTTATTTACAATGCCCTAGCGCCACCGAAGCGTCACTTTCAGCGACGTGTGTCCTTTCCTGCACGTAAACAATCATTAAATATTGAAGATTCGGTACTTCTATGTGTGCCGCATTCTGCACATAAACAAACATTTCCTGCAACAAAGGCACCCATGCACTATGGTCCAAGGGTGCCTGCGTTTGTGCTAGGCTTCTAATTTTAGCACCAGCTCAGCGGGAGGACAGAGATGTGCCGTATCTTGTAGACACTGTGCATTTCAGCCCTTTTCTGGTGGCGCAAGGTGACACTTGCTGCACCGCCCTGCGCCACAGGGGCTTGCAAATAAGACCCTGAATCCAGGCACACGCAGCACCGCTTGTCCAGGCTGCAGAAAGGCAAATACCCATGACTTTCTACAACAGAACACCAGATGGCATAAACACAGCACAGAGGAACTGTTGCCACGTGGCATGAGGGAGGGCCTGTGAGTCGGACATGGAGTAAACAGGCTGGAGACAGGCTGAGATGACTGCGGTATCCATGGAAACTAGTCAACTCTCCTCTACCCAGGGTCCAGCTCACACTCGACGTGTCTGGAAACACAGCAGAACTAATCAGACTAGTGCTGCCTGTAATGTTCCTAGAGCTTCAATGCCTCAAACAATTCGCACCTAGAGGAACTTTTAATGAGTGACATTGCACTTTAGCCTGGTGATGTGGGGACGTCACTAAAATGTGTTAGACTAACCTGCGATATGTGACAGTTGTCAGTAATAATGGCATCCACTATATTGGTGAATGCATTGATGAGGATAAACCACTCCATGCAGCATTGATACTGGTGTCATCTCCTCAGTGGCTGCACTCACAGCCCCAGGTAATCCAACACTAGGGTTGGTCCTAAATGTTGATCAGCATTCAAGTACAGCTGTTGTGATATAAAAAAAAACGGTTCACTGCGGACTAATTTCAAATACACATTCAGCAATATACAGATGCATAATTCATCGAACAAGGAAGATCATTCTTTAGAACAAATTGTCCAACCAACTAAAATCAGACGGGTTTAAGTACATTTATTAGCACCTACGCAACGTTATCACTGATTAAATGCTACAAGAAGTGATCACACAGTGCGACAAACGTATGCAAAGGGGGCATACCCCGTTAGTGGAGTCGGAAAAATGGTACAAGGAAATCTATGAGATTTCCTTGCGCCATTTTTTACGGCATTTTTAACGCCTGCTCATGAGCAGGTGTTAAAAAGGGGCTTCCATTCTTTAGAATGGGCCCCTATGTTCTCTGCAGGAGTAGCCCAACATTTTTGTGGTACTCATGCAGAGTGCAGCGATAGCTTCATGAACAATTACACTATTGCCTCCTATTCTCGCCATGGTGCACTGTATTTGAAATACGGCGTACACCTGGTGGCGTTAGGGGAGTGCTAAGGGGCGCAGGGAAAGTGGCACTGCACTCAGTGCAGCGCCGCTTTCCATAAATCTGCAACAAAAGTGTTTAAGGAAAAAGGTTAGCCTTTGGGCCAGCAAGAAGAAGGTAAGAGAAGGAAGTAGGAAACGTTTCCTTACCACTGAAATGTAAGCAAGGAGAGAAGGGGTTCTGTTCTTTCCGTATAGGCCCCTGGAGTCGCAGTGCTGATAATCTCCACGGAAGGGGAAAAAGGAGTGGCATTCAGCTGAATTCAGAAGCCCTCAAAAATGGCCATCAAAATGCCCTGTGAATACAGTGGATGCAAAGTAATGTAAAGCTAGAAATCAATGCAGTCAAACGAGAACATGAGTCGGTAAGTAGGTTGGTTAGCGGAGATTTGATCACTAAAGGCAGTGCCATAGTCGAAGCAAAGACAAAGCAGTGAGGCTAACCGAAATGACAATGCGAGCGAGTGGTGACCTCCAAGAAAGTGTTGCGGTCAACTGGTGGTGCCACAATCTTTTTTGGTGCCCCTCCCCCGCCACATGACTGCCTTCTCCTTGGATTCCCTCACTTCATCCTCCGATGGTGTCCCCCATATCTCCATAGCTCTTCAATCCCATGTATTTCATTTCTTTTATAACACTACTCATACCAGTTTGGAGTGTGATAGCACTTTACTTCACACACACGTTATACAGAGACAATGAGTCATACGTGTGTAAATCAGTGTACAAGAAATATTTCAGTGAGGACTACAAGGTGTAGAAGTCACATGTTGTCCGTACTGGTAGGCATATTTTAAGAGTGCTTGGTCTCGAGAAGCACAAACTCAGGATTTAAAATCTAACACCTTGGTTGTTGTTGGCTTGACTTATAAGAATTTATTTCTATCTAAAAAAACCTTTTTTTAGCAAGCTTAAGATAATGAATGACTGGGGAAAACATAAGATTCTAAAGCTATGTCTTGTAGCTGCCATGCAATTCTTTGATGTCAACTCATAGCTCATTGTGTTGTATTAGAAGGACTGTAACTTATGAAGTGGAACTACCAAAAGGATGTCTGTGACAAAAGCAGCAACCCACTGAGCTATCTACATTATAAAACACAGTTCTGTGATCAGTGTGTTAAAAAAAGCCTTGTAGAAGGCACATTAACCTTCTGCACTTCTTTAGGATGAGTCAAAACTGCTATTAGGCAAAATAAAGATCTTTAGCAAACACATTTATGACCAGTTACCTTGACATTTATATTATTGACTGAACATTGCTGGGCACATTAAGAACTCAATTGTATTTCCACATGATATTTTAGAATGCATCATGCCCAGAGGTCGGAGCCCAGGTGACAGCTTCAGTCACACTGAACTAAACAAGTACTGCACGGTGATTGCCTGAGCAGCTGCAGCATGTCAGCTAGACTGCACATTGCAGGATGATCAGGGCTGGCTTTAGGAATTCAATAGCTAGCTCACCAACATTCTCAGTGCTTTCATCAACACAGCCACCTTCCCTGACATATGTAAACACGCAGAAGTCTGACCCCTCCTTAAGAAACCCTCCGCCGAACCTAGAAAACTCAAGAACTATAACCCCATCTCACTGCTCCCTTTCCCTGAAAAAGACCTTGAGAAGGTCATCAACCATCAGCTCACCAAACATGTGGAGAAGCATAACCTGCCATGACACTTCTCAATCCAGATAACACCGTCCTGATCATCGCCACCGATGACATCCCACACAATCCTCGACAGGGGAGAATCGCCAGCCCTGATCCTCCTTGATCTATCAGTAGCATTCAACACCATATCCCACCACACACTCATCAACAGACTTCACCACATCGGATCCAGGAGGATGCACTCAGATGGATTGCATCCTTCCTCATGGGACGAACCCAGAGAATCTGCCTGCCACCCTTTTCTTCGGAACTAAAGAGCACCATCTCTGGCATCCCTCAAGGTTCATCCCTCAGCCCCAGCCTCTTCAACACTGACATGACACCCCTGCCCGATATCTTAGGAGCCCATACCCTCAACATTATATCCGACTCCAACTACACCCAGCTCATTCTCTCACACTCAGTGGACCCCTCAACCACAAGGACCAACTTCCACAATTGCATGACGAATATCGCCGACCAGATGAAGCTCAACACTGATAAGACTGAGGTGCTGATCTTTGGGAACAACACCTCCCCATGGAATGACACCTGGTGGCCAGCCAAACTCGAACCCCCCCCCAACACCAAAAGATCATTCCTGCAACCTAGGCTTCAATCTGGACAGCAAACTCATCATGAAATGACAGATCAACGCAGTCTCCACTGCCTGCTTCAACACTCTCTGAACACTCCGCAGGGTCTTCAAATGGCTCCCCATCAGCACAAGGAAAACCATCACTGAAGCCCTAGCCACCAGCCGGCTGGACTACTGCAACGCACTATACACCCAAACCATCACCCAACTCATGAAGATACTCCAGACAATACAGAACTCAGCAGCCAGACTCATCCTCAACCTGCCCAAACAGACCCCCTCACCTCAGGAACCTCCACTGGCTTCCCATTCAGAAAAGATACAATTCAAGATGCTGACACACACCTACAAAGTCCTCCATGACCGAGGACCAGCATATTTCAACCACCACCTGAACTTCCTATAAACCTCCAGAGACCTTCGATCAGCCTCCCACGCCCCTGCACAGACACCTTGCAACCTCCAAAGGTTCAATGGAGTCAGTTTCTTTCCCTACCTCCAAGCCAAACCTGGAACGGCCTTCCCCTCCATCTCTGATCAGCATATTTTCTAGTGGAATTCAGGACGAAACTCAAGACCTGTTGTTTCATCTGAACCCAGCAACCTAGCGCCCAGATACCCTCATGGGTGATTAGCTGCACTCTACAAATACTAATTAATTGACTGGATGATTGATTACTTTTGTGGTCTATATTAATATGACTGAGTAAAATGATCTGATTCACTGAGAACAATAATAACATCAACCAGCGAAATAGTACACAAAGTAAGTTCATGCGTTATTTATGGTTTGTTACTTTATCTAAAGTTTAGCACATATATAGAGAATAAAACAGATCAGATCAGAAAATCTTTATTCAGTTTAAATTCCCAAAAGACAATATAACATGATGACCCAGAATGATGTAAACAGAAATTTAAGAACAAAATGTGCAACAATGCAGTGTGCAAATACATAATGAAACGTGAAATACCCCAACAACAAGAAACATACTCAAAGTATAAAAAGCAGCGATGCAATAAGCTAGTACAAATTGACACTTGCATATATCCTGTAAAAAGTGCCATATGTAAATGGAAACAGAATAAGGTACTCCCAAGAGGCAATGCTCAGCTATTTCCCACCAAATGTCTTAATCTAACTGCTGCAGAGATAAATGTATAAACCATCAGACACACATATACTGACTGTAAAAGCTGAAGATGGAGCAAGGCAGGTCTATACCTTCTAATATTGAGGCTTCTCAACAAAGGTATTAAAACGTCCTTCTGGATATTGCATATAAATCACAAAAATACAAAATGTGCAGTACACAAATCACAGGGGCATGGTTCAAGTGCAGAGTCGGAAAACACATTACTAGGGTATGTGTTAGAAATGGGGTCTCTAGTTTGCAGTCGGTTTGCACCCTGTCCAAGTAGGGGCCCTCACCCTACTCCGGATAAAGGATATACACACTCAGATAACCCCTGCTCACCCCTTTGGTAGCTTGGCACGAGCAGCCAGGCTTATCTCATAAACAATGTGTAAAGCATTTGCACACAACACAGAGTAACACAGTGAAAACACTACAAAAGGACACCACACCAGTTTTAGAAAAATAGCCAATATTTATCTATTTAAAACAAGACCAAATACGATAAAAATCCAACATACCGTAATAAAAATTAGAATTCTGCAAGATTTAACTTGAAAATGCAGTTCCTTGAAGTCGATAGCTCCACCTGGGGTTATCACAGCGTAGTGATCAACAAAACCAACAGTTCAGGCCGGCCGCGGTTTCGCAGGCCAGCTACGGTGTCAGGAAGATCTGCAAACAGTACCTTTGGGATTGCAGGGTGTCGTGATCCTTTCAATGAGATCCGGAAAGCGGCGTCGCTGGCGTCATGGTGTGGGTCCTGGAGTCGGTGCGGGGAACATCATGCCCTTGAAGTAACACATGTTGCAGATTGACCTCCTGGCTGATGAAGTCAGGAGCGTTGGCGTGGATGGTGTCGGGGCTGCGGTGCAAGGTGGGACGGTGTTACATGCAGTGCCCACAGGTCACAGTGCAGGTAGCGGCTTGGTGACAGCATCCAGCGGCATTGGTGAGACCAGGGCTGTGGTGTGAAGCGGGGCGGTGCGACATGCGGTATTAAAAGGTCACGGTGCAGGCAGCGGCGTCATTGTTGCTGAAGCGCTGTCATCGGTAGGACCAAGCCGGTGGTGCTGCACAGGATGGTGCTTTGTGATCCTTAAGAGCGGTGTCCACAGACCAAGGTGCAGGCAGCGATGCCTGGTGACACCACTGGAGTCGATGGTGCTGGCGTCTGTGGACCGGGGTTGTGGTGCAGGATGGGATGGTGCTTCGTGCTCCTCACAAGCGGTGTCCGCAGGCCACGGTGCAGGCAGCGGCGCCGGTGTCAGCAGGAGCGGTGGCATCGGGGATGCCCAGGTTGGGTGTGAGCAGGCGATGCCGGAGTGCGGGGCCCACAGGTCATGGTGCAAGCAGCAGCTCGGTGAAGTCATCCAATGACGGCGTCGGTGAGACAAGGGTCACAGTGCGAAGCGGGCAGTGCGGCTCTGTGCGGCGTCGGCAGGCCACGGTGCAGGCCAGCGACATCATTGGCGGCGTTGCAGCGGTTTCTCCTCTTGAACAGGTGTCCCTGAGACTTCCAACAGGAGGCAAGCTCTACTCCAAGCCCTTGGAGAACTTTCTCAAGCAGGACACACAGCAAAGTTCACCCTTTGCACTCTCGTCAGGTAGAAGCAGCAACTGCAGGCCAGTCCAGCAAAGCAACACAGCAAAGGGACAGTACTCCTCCTTCAGCTCTTCTCCAGGGCAGAGGTTCCTCTTGATTCCAGAAAGATTCTAAATGTCTTGGGTTTTGGGTCAAATACTTATACCCCTTTCTACCTTTGAAGTTGGCAAACTTCAAAGCAAAGTCTCAAGTGTTTTCAAAATCCTTCCTTGTCCAGGCAAGGCCCCAGACACACACCAGGGGGTTGGAGACTGTATTGTGTGAGGACAGGCACAGTCCTTTCAGGTGTAAGTGACCACTCCTCCCTCCACTCTAGTTCAGATGGCTCATCAGGAATTGCAGGCTACACCCCAGCTCCCTTTGTGTCACTGTCTAGAGGGGAGGTGTAAACAGCCCAACTGTCAAACTGACACAGATGTGCAATCTACAAACAGGCAGAGTCACAGAACGGTTTAAGCAAGAAAATGCCTACTTTCTAAAAGTGGCATTTTCAAACTCATAATCTAAAACCTAACTTCACTAAAAGATGTATTTTTAAATTGCGAGTTTAGAGACCCCAAATTCCATATTTCAATTTGCCCTCAAATGGAATCTGCGATTTAAAGTTAACCTATGAGGGAGATAGGCCTTGCAATGGTGAAAACCGAATTTGGCAGTATTTCACTGTTGGGACATGTAAAACACACCAGTATATGTCCTACCTATTAAATACACTGCCCCCTCCCCATGGGGCTACCTAGGGCCTACCTTAGGGGTGCCTTACATGTAGAAAAAGGGAAGGCTTGGGCCTGGCAAGTGGGTGCACTTGCCAGGTCGAATTGGCAGTTTAAAAATGCACACACAGACACTGCAGTGGCAGGTCTGAGCCATGTTTACAGGGCTACTAATGTGTGTGGCCCAACCAGTGCTGCAGGCCCACTAGTAGCATTTGATTTACAGGCCCTGGGCACCTCTAGTGCACTGTACTAGAGACTTACCAGTAAATCAAATATGCCATTCATGGATAACCCAATCACCAATACAATTTACATAGGGAGCACTTGCACTTTAGCACTGATCAGCAGTGGTAAGGTGCACAGAGACAATACGCCAGCAAAAACAGACTCCAGTATACCATAAAAACAGGAGGTCAGAAGGCAAAAAGACAGGGGAGACACACAAAAAAGCTGCCAGGTCTAAAAGTATGACACTAAAAGTTGAGCAATATTGAACCTAAATCTCACTGGATAAAACCTTTGGTGGGGCTGTATTGAATACTGGAGATGTGGTTCAATGTGGTCTGTAGTCACTACTACCCCTCTACCCTCCTTATGCCCTTCTCAGGGGCCCCTCTACATTTTTTAAATAAGTTGAGGAGATCACACTTCAACTGACGTCTTGGAACAGATGGCATATTCTGAGGGCTATCGAAGCAGTCAGGTCTCCCTAGTGCAGCAAATTGGTCCTTCACAAAGCTTACATGCAGCTGCATGATCAAGCGACAAACAATCATTTCTTATCTCCTGATTAAGGAGACTCTCTTGTTTATACCATACTGAGTGTCATTGCATTATCAGAACAAGTCTAACAAGCAAGTCTAAGAAGATCTTCCAGTGAACAAAGACCTAGTTCCATCTGGCATAGATTGCCAGGAAGACTATTGGGATTGGACAAAAGCCGTCCCAGGAACACATTTTCTGTCATTCGTAAATTCAGGATATCACAATAGCCTCACACACCAGCCCCATATGTTACAGTAGAGCTACAGTGTGCCTCATAGATGGTAATCATAGCATCCAAAGGTTTAGAAACCAGGTTCCCAGCAAATCTAAAGAGGGCCGTAATAGTTTGATCAAACCGTAATCTTCTAACCTTGATAAGGTGTGACCAGTTGCTAAGTTGGGGAAAGTCTGGACTTCGGTGAGCTTTCGCAATAAACATGATACAGCCTCAGACCATGGCATGTGTTCTGTATTACCATCATGTCAGATTTGGCTGAATAAGTTCTTAAACCTACGTCATCCGTAAATGAAAGAAATTTGTTCAACTATTTTTGGAGACCTACACCTGTCCCTGACATTAAAACACAGTCATATGCATAAAGCTGAACAGAAAGCCTCTTAGTGCCCACCCTGAGTGTATCTGCCTCTCTGTCTTTCAACCAAACATGTAAGTCATAAATATAAAGGCAGAACATAAGTAGGGCCAACACACAGCCCTGCCTCAAGCCGTGTTTCAGCTTGACTGGGTCAGTACACTCCCCTTTCACACCATGGCCCATATTTATACTTTTTTGTATTGTATTGTATTTTGCAAGTTTGCACCGTTTCTGCGTCAAAAAGCGGCGCAAATGCGGCGCTAAAAAAGTATAAATATGGGCCCATATCTTATAGAGCCAGTTATATCCTCATGTAACTTGGCCAAAAAATCGACCAAAGCCTCATCTACACCCATGGCTAACATTTTGTGCCACAGCTTCCCCCTGGTCGCCCAGTCAAAGGCTGAGGTGAGATCCATGAAGGCAAGATGGAGACAACCCTTCTTGGCCACCATGTATTTGTTAATAACAAGAGGAAGGTTAAGGCATTGATCAATGTTGCTGAGGCCTTTTCTACACCCATATTGTACTTGAGAAAAACAGCCCTTCTCAGCCACCCAGGTTTCCACCAGGCACAACAGCATCCTCCCCAAGATTTTGCTTGTTGAGTCGATTAGTGAAATCGGACAGTAGCAACGAGGACCTGCCCTATCACCTTTTTGAAATATGGGAATTATTATGGAACTGGACCATGATTTAAGGAGCCTGCAACAACCACACATCCCAGAACATTTGTCGATAGTGGAGCCCACAGATCAAGGTTTTCAATAAAGAGGCCAACCAGGACTGAATCAGGGCCCGGTGCCTTATTTGTTGCCCTCTGCTCCAATGCACAAATAACCTTGTCCAGTGTGGAGCGTAATGACTCAACACTCCCCTGAGTGTAATCAGTCAGGAACAAGTTAATAAAGCAATCACCTACACTGTCACTACCATACACCTCAGAAAAATGCTCAACCCAGTTGGATGGAGGGATAGTAACACCAATGGGCGTTTTGTGGGTATCGCAGAAATAAGAGGCATTGTCAATTTTCCAAAAATTCCAGGAATCATTTCTTTCAGTAGCTTCATGTAGTTTTTTTCCCCAGGCTTCTCTCCTAATGTGATCCTTCCTTTGGGCAATTGCTTGTTCATCATTTGCCCTATATATTCTTACACTCCCCCTATCCTTAGGCAGTTGTTTCAGGGCAATAATAAGGTATTTATGGGTTTTTGAACACTTTGCATCAAACCACCTCTGTGGCTTGGGCTTCCCAGTCCTCCCCTGAGTAATCAAAATGCCCAAAACACTGTGGCATATTCCTACAAATGCCTGTAGCACAAGTTTGGGGCCTCGTTTGGGGTCCAAACACACCATAAACTCTTCCCTACATCTCTCTATTAATTCTCCTAGGGTAGTCTCAGCATTCAAGGTCACCCATTTATGCAGAATCCACTGATGTAGCATTGGAAGCATCACCCTGCATCTCATTACCAAAGTCAAAGGTGATGGTTAGTGGGTAATGATCATTCAAGCAATGGTGTACTGTAGAAAATTCAGAAGTCTTGATCGTACAATGAAGTGGCAATACAATAAAACCAATAAGGCTACCCCTGCCTCTACCAATATAAATAACATCACCAGTAATATTGGGGGCTGCAAGATCAATTGCGATAAACAGTGAATACTTGCTCAAAAAAGAGTTAAAAATGTCTCTGCATGGACTGTGCTCAAAATGAGAATGATCCTCTATATCACAACATATAACCCCACATACTGCATTCTTAAAAATCAGGCACAATCTACAATTAAAATCGCCCCACCCCCAGACTATTATAAAATCCATATTGGGCTCACTAAAGATCTTACTGAGTAACTGCACGAAAGAGGCTGCCATTTCTACCTTTGTAATGATAAAAACTAATGAAGGGCTTGTGTCTCTGGCTGTCTCCCCCCTCTTCCTGCAAAATACCATCCGGACCAAGTTTTGTCAGATGATCAGTGGACTCAGAGGGGGCCTCTTTAACAGTCGAACAACAGCCATCACTGCAATGACCTACATTAGACACCAGAGGCAAACCACAAGAGGAACTCAGGGCACATAGCAACCAGGAAAACAAAACACTGCAAGGGCACTGAGGATTCCTGAGGTAAAAATGAAGAGCAGGCAGCTACAATTATATTCACTCCAGAGTACACTTCAAGAGGGAGCCAAGACATTCTTAACAGGAGTAATATGCTATGCCTCATCAACTTCCTGCCCAGACTGCACAATGTAAAAACCAACGATTTGCTGTCAGTCAGATTCATACAAAGGAAAGAGCTAGGCAACAGAGAATCTTCAGAAACAGTTTGAGCCTCCCCAAAGATAGCCAACGAGATCCAAAACCAGTTTATTTTGAGGAAGTGGGGGGGTTTTACCATAGACTCCCCACAAAAGGAATTGTATCCGTCTATATTCCTCAAAAAAGCACGCTTACAGTATCCACAAAGCAAGTACTAACCTAACTACAACTACGGCTCGGTACTACAGGATGCAATTAGTTCTTATCAAGAAGCTCCCCAAACTTTCCAATTTGAGTAATATGAGGTTTTGAATATCTAATAATACCCCCTAAATAAACCTTGTCTAGTTTTCCAGCCGCAACTGCGACAGTCATTGATAGACCAACAACAGAGAAACCTGTATCATAAACTGAAGTCTATCGTTACGGAAGTCAAATCAAGATTGTCTTTAAAAGTTCTATGCTGGAAAATGGTGGGCTTAAAGCCCAAAATGGAGGCCCAAAATGGAGGACAGGGGCTGGCTAGATTTCATCAAGCAACAAGATGCTAGCTGCTTTCAGGAAACATGAACTGTTAATGCAACTGACTTAGATGGTTATTCCACATTCCACCTACCAGCAATCAAACGGCAAAAAGGTCGGCCAGCAGGGGGTTTGACCATCTAGATCAGAACATCCGTTACTTGAAAACTCTGAAGTAACTCATACTATATTAAATAATAATATCCACACCATTACAGTAAGAAATGAGGCTCAGGCATTTGAAATTATGAACGTATACTTTCCACCAGGCAGCTGGGTCGAAGTTAAACCAGGTGCTCGGTTGTTCAAGGAGTACCTCTTGAGGAGAAGATCTGGAGAACAGTTGAAACTATGAACTGAAACTAAGATGGGGCAATCTATCCAACTGTGTAAGAAATTGCTACTAATATGCGGGGATTTCAATACAAGCTGCAGCTCATAATGGGGGATGAGTCAATAACTGAAGAAGATAGTGTCTGGAAAATTCTCCTATGGAGCGATGCCAAAGTGCAAAGAAAGGTGAAATAATCTTTGAAGCTTTAATAGAAGGTGGAAGCCGCACTCTAAATGGAAGAACTAAATCATACAAATTATTGAAATCAACATTTCGAGTTGATAACAGGCAAAGCGTAATAGATTATATTGTGATAAATATCGAAGCATGGCATTACATTATAGACATGAATGTTTTAGATAGGATAGGATAGATAGAGACCATGATCCATTTCTAATGGAGATGTGCCAGCCAAACATAGGCTCCCCGATAATTGCTTCCTCCACTGAAGGAAATCATTCAACAATTGCCCTGAGGCCAAATAGGAAAAACATTATAATGATTTATAAGGGGAACCCACACATCTACACCTCTAGTTAAAGCTGGATGGCATTATATACCACAATATTAATTCTACCTGGAAATGAGTCACCCCAACTGCAGCAAAAGTTCAATGAACTGCTAGTACAAACAACAATGGAAAGAAATAGGAGTACCACCAATTCCCCTAAACATCCACCACCTGACAATCAAGGTTGGTTTGAGGAGTAATGCCTTAAGCTGAAAAAGGTACTGGCACCAGCTCTAAAAAATCGACATCTGAGTAATATTAATGAGCAACTATTTATTGATTGTAGGCAGTAATAAAAAAGGCTGTTAAGATATAAAAAAGAAGCTCCATCCACACAAGCTTTGGGGAAACCTTCTAGACACAATTTCCTCAGGAAATTCAAAACAATTCTGGGAAATAATCAGATGGGTCTGCGAAGGTCCTCCAAAAAACTTGGAACTGAACATTAGCCCACAACTCTGGGTCAACCATTTTACTACTTTGTACCAAGGAGAAGGTGAGACTGTACTGAAAGGTTCCAATGATTTACCAGGCCATTACCAGGTGCTGAAGGGGGGAAATTGCAACTCAAGTGAGATAATATTACCGGTGAAGAATTGTGCCATAATGGCCCAGCAGCACAAGGAGACTGTATATGAAACAGCTGAGCAGTTAATTACTATCAACATAGCCCAGCAAATGCTCCCGCCTAAAGCCCATGGCATGCCTGGTGCCACAATGCTATTACAGTAATTTAGCCCAAGCCATCATCTCGCAAAAACAGCACAAGGCCTCAGGCCCAGATAGAATTCCATCGGATGTCTATCACAACTATTTGGCACCGTGGCTACCAATACTAACCCATTTTTACAAAGGCTTTTGGTTCTCTGAAGAAATCACTTCATCATGGAAAAAATCAATAATTGTTCCCATACACAAAAAAAGGATCTAGGGATATGGTATGCGATTACAGGCCAATCTCATTGCTTGACAGTGGGGGAAAGAATCTTTGCTAAATTAATACTATCTCGCCTAGACCAGTGGATAGAAGGAACCCTAATATCACTATTTTGAGCCTGTTTTAGGAGGGGTCAGAAAACTATAGACCAACTTTTTAAGATGAATTTAATCTGTTCTAAATATGTCAGTTTAAAAAAGTATCCGCTGTATCTGGTATTTGTGGATCTCCAGACAGCATTTGACAGCATTGATTGTCCTGCACTGTGGCAAATAATGGTGGAAATGGGTGTTCTAGATAAGCTCTTAAAGTTAATAATCTCACTTCACACTGGTAGTACTACAAGGGTCCGATTTAGCGCCAGAAATGACTATACACCTGAGATTCCAATCCAATGAGGTGTTAAACAAGGGTGTGTTCTCGCACCAACCCTCTTTAATTGCTATATAAATTAAGTACTTCAAATCCTGGAGGATCTAAACCTTGATGTGCCGAAACTGTCCAACGAGAGCATACCAATATTGCTGTTTGCAGACAATGCAGAGCTATTGGCAAGAACAGAGATATCGATGCATCACCTACTGAAAGGCTTTAAGTACTTCTGCACTACCAGAAAATTGCCGATTAACGCTGGAAAAACAAAATTTATGATTTTCAACCAGAAACAGAAGCTGCAAGCAAACTTAAAGGTCAGCAATAGGCCTTTGGACCAAGTAATTATCTGTGACTACTTGGGGTGCTGTGTGGATGGAAAACTAGCTTGGACCTCGCAGGTATACAAAAGTAATATCTCCCTGGCCTAGCAAGCTGGTGCAGTTCTAACATTTGCAAAATCTACTGGGAACCACTCTGTGAGATCGGCATTGCTGACCTAGAAAATGAAAGTAAGAGTGGCTGTGCTTTATGGCGTAGAGATCTGGGGATTTTTAAAAGATCCTGGCAATGCAAATAACTGCAAATAAATTCATAAGACAATTGCTCTGGGCCGTGGCACACCAATGGCCACCATAAGAATAGAGCTGCACATAGGAAAAAGTTAAGATTACATTGCATTGATGTCGATAAAATATTGGCTCCGCAATTGGTCCAAGGAGGAAAAACCATCATACAGAGCAGCATTAACAGATCTTTTGAAACTACACAATTATCAAAGGTTACCGTGGTTTACCCATGTGTCAAATGCTTTGGTTGCCATTGGCCTAGAAGAACTTTGGCTCCATCATGAAAAAATCACGAAAGCCAGCTTATCTGTGTCCACAAAAGCATATTGAGATTATAAAAACTTGATGATTTGCGAGCAACCGAGTCCCTTGCTTAAAGGTTATTTATCATTTAATCGAGAACACAATCCAACCTTTTTATTGATAATGTCTACCCAGCAGAAAGAAGATCTCTTTATTTAACATTTCGTATGAGTACATTACCATTGGCCTCAGTGACCAAAAGGTGATCTCTAGATCCTCTTTGGAGGGGCCTGATTGTTGCCCCTGTGTTGTGGGTGGCCAAGTGACATTAGCTCATTTCCTCCTGCTATGCGACTTCACGCTCCATCTCCGCAAGCTGTATTTACGGCCACTCTTTAAAAAGCATGGGGCTAGGAAATGCATGCAGGCCGAAGCTTTGTGTATGTGATCTGATGACAAAGACATTGTGATGACTGTTTCCATATACATTTTAAAGGCAAGGAAATTAAGAGTATATGTACATCAAAAGACCTTAGTGGTAACACAATAACTACCACAACGTAATATTAGTAATGCAGTAGTGTCTCCTGAGCTGGCCATACCATCTGGTTAAGCGTTGTGGGAAGTAGTGCTCTAAAAGCAGTATATTGATCTTGGTCTTAATGGTGTGACCTGAGCTCTTAAGTTAAGAAGTAACTATTGTTAGTATGGTAGAATCAGTATTGAATGGGGATGTTCTAGGCCGGTAGCATTCTGGGAGCTTCCTTTTTTGGGTCCCTTTCAGATTAGTCAGGATTGTTATGTCATGCACCTAAAGTTAGCATTCCCTCTATATTTATATAAAACCATTTAGAAATTTCCCAATAATGACCTAAGAACTATTAAATTTGTTATGAGCTGATCAGAGCACCACGTGACTAGGTATATTGAATGAATTGGTCAATAAAGAATCTACCTATGATTTTCTGTTTAGTGTTGCTTTGTTTTCTTAGCTATAGTTTCTGTAAAATTTGTACATAATTATTTTGGAAATATTGATTATTGATGTTTTATATATTTTTTCAATTTGCCATGGGCCGATCTGAGTACTACGTGAAGATCCAACCAAATTAATAGGTTGTTAAATAAATTGTATAGAGCTATTAACAAAATAGTTCCACTATCAATTTGAGAGTACTTTCATGCATTTTTGATGTGATGTTTTAATTGTAAATAATTCAATTGGTATGGCCGGTTAGGCTGAAACAATAAAGATTTGATCCTTTGTAGAAATAAAATTGCAATGATAAAATATTAATAACAAGCAATAACTTTGGAGTAACCAGAAATGTACTGATCTGAAAATAAAGTGAACTGAGATACGTTTTTAGGGTTACAAAAGCCGAGGATGTTGAGATCAGGGTTAAAATGCCCCTCTGTGATGTCCCCCTCTGGAGGTCATTCCCAGAGTATGAATAGCTGAAAACCCATTTACAAACACAGCCTCACGGATCCAAGTCTTTTGTAGACACAAAATGCTATAATTCCTAAGAGTATCAAGCCATTCAACATTATCCAACTTGCTGGAGAGTCCAGCCACATTCCAAAATATACAGTTGAGTTTAGTGCTAGGGGCTGTGGAACTTAAAATGGCCCCTGACATGGAACAGTGGAACAACATTAATATCTGACTTTGTCAGACTAGTCACTCATGAAGGAAAGCTTTGCATGTCATTAACCAGCAAGGGCTCTGTCGTCCTTTCACCAGAAGAACTATAACTTGTAGAGTGTGTGGGTGAGGTTGAATGCCCAGCTGAGTTCCATCCTGCAGTAATGGGATTTACAGTAGTATCTTCCACACGACCATTGTACAGCGGCATCGCTGGTGATAGACCTGCATTAAAGAGTCAGTCGACTTGTTCTAGGGAAAAGAACCGGTTGCTTGTTAGGATTTCAAAAATACTATAAACACGAAAGTCCGTGACTGAGGATTTAAATGTATTAAAGTATGTTGGTTTATAAAAGTAACCAAGTGGAACTGCTTTAATGCAAACATGAGAAGGGCGACATATGGACAGCCTTTCTAACAAAGTCCTTACAATATGTTCAACCCTTAATTTGATAACTATGAAGTCACCCGATGCGTGAGATTATTTCACTAGCTATAGTCTTGCAATTGTAGACGTCTGTTGACTTTGTCAGCGAGTACACCACTTTGTTTTTTAACTGGTGGTTACCTTCTTCAAGATTGGGCTTCATAGTTAGAACATTCTTTAGGACTATCACTAAAGGTGTAGCCTCTGGTGGCCACTTAAGAACTCGCTGGTATTTGGATGATCGAAGCTCTGGGTTCTGAGGATAGATTTACTATTACTGCTCAGGATTGTTTCAGATGTCTGCTGTTGGTTTTTTGGTCAAGAAGAGGATACAGCTGAGCTCTCCTTCTGTGCACTGTGAGAGTTTCAATTATAATTTGTGAGGTCGCAGTGAACCTGAATTGCCTGGGGCCCTGGGAGGCCATCCTCTAAAAAAGCATTCACTCCAATGCTAGATGCTACAGAATTAGATGCTTTCCAAGGTTGTACAGAGTCAGCAGCTTCCATATCGATGCCATTCCTCCTGTTATTCCCTTTGTCAATCAGAATTTTTAGAGAGGAGTCTATGCCCCTAAGGGTGGCGAACAAAGGTTAACAAAGTTTAGTCAAGGCAACCTCAAGTGTGGCTGTGAAAGAGGCATGAACTGAATCTGCTCCATGGCAACCCTGCCACAAGCTTCTGGTCAAGTTCTTTGCTGTTTCAATAATCTCTTCATCTTTCTTTGAACCCACCAGCCTTTTAGAACGGGTAACAGTTTTCCTCTTTTTTTGAAAGGGGAGGGTTCATTAGACTGTTCCGGTCAATCCAGCTACTACTAATATCAATTATAAGTTCATTATGAAAAACGCAAGAATTCAATGCTGAAGTGGTTTTATTATTTACAGTCAGGCATGGTGAATGTAGGTCCCTAACATCTGTAACTGCAGGGATGGTCAAAATAACTTGTTTAGTGGCCCCCAGTCGCTCCTTCACACTCTCAATTTCACTATTAATTGCCCCCATGGCATTTGTTAAAAAACAGTAGTGATGGATACAGTTAAAGGCCGTTCCTTAGTGGGCTGCATTGTGGATTTCCTTTTCCCCATTTATTCTTCCTTCCTATTAGTTTGAAAAAATCACACAGATTATATGCAGCGGTCTTCAACCTTTTTTTGTAGTGAAAGCTACTTCTAATCATTGAAAATCATCGTAATCTATGAAAGGCTAAACTTGCACATTATTACCAGACATCCCCACACCCAGCTTCCATGGCTTTAAGCCTAATGTCCACAGAGCCAGATACTATGTTTTGAATAAAATACTTTGACTAGGGCCACTATGATAGGGCTGCCATGTGTGTCAGTGACAGTGTGGTCTTTGGGGATGTATGAACATGTGTGCATGTGAATGGACTAGATGTGTATGGGTAACTGAGAGCCTGTTTTGTGTTTTGGTGGCACATGACCAATATGTGGCACCGTTACATGTATAACACAAATATACAACAATTACTTTATATGGGAGAAATTTTAAGTGCAAAAATGTTTATACTGCAGAACATTTTTCTACCCTTTAAATTTCCCCCATTTACAAAATGACTGTATTTTTCAGTTAGAAATATGGCACAATGTTCTACTGGCCACTGGGAGCAACAGACCTGCTGTTGTCAATTCAACACTTTGAAAACAAATTTGAGAAAATACATTGAAAAGTTAACTTAATCATTAAAGTAACTTTTCATTAAAAATTCTCCGATTTAAATGCATCAAGAACCATCATTTTGTTCTCATGCTTCAATATTGAGTTGACAAGGACTTTTAGTTAATATTTAAATACTTCAGTTCTTCACCTCTGTGCTGTGGGACATCAATCTGACTCCAGCACTGCTCCTTACCAGGCCCTGCTATCTGCAGCCTGATGATACAGCCTCCTCTTAATTTTTAAAAGGAAAAATGTGACCCTGTGCGTCTTTTAAAATGAACTCAAGGCTGTGAGCTACTCTGAAGGGGTCTGGAAGCTTCTGGCAGCTTGTGACCAACTGGTTGGAGACACCTGGATTACAAGGCCAAGAAGGGTGGCCCAGCCTCAACTGGCTGCGGACTAGTGCGGACAGGTCCGCTCTTGGTCTGGTCTTCACCCGGGCATGCACCAAGGCACGGCCCTCATGTGTCCTGCATAGAGGGCGCTTTGGTGTGCTTTAAGCTCTGTCAGGTGGCCCCCACAGGAGGCACAGGCAGTGTTGCAGGCTGGGGGAGGAAGACCCACCCCAGGCATCCCAGGTAATAGAACACTTATACATCATAATTAAAAACATCCATGTTTCTGTGAGGGATTAGGTAGCAGCATGTCGACTTTTTGGCTCTCCACAGATTCCAGACCTTCCCGTAACAGAAATATGAGGAAAATGTATGTTTCTTACCAAAGTTTGCAGTGTGCAGAGGCTTCTGCATAAAATTACCTGGTGAAAGCCACACAGTTATGCAGGACAGTGCTGGGTGGTTGGAAGTGTATGGCTTCCGACAGTTTCCCAGACGTTTTCCTCGCAGAAATGTGTGGAAAATGTGTGTTTTAGTTGAGGTTTGAAAAAGCTTCTATGTAATTTTACCTTGGGAGAGCCATGCATGCCATCCCACCGTAGATTGCTCTATGTGTCTAGTTTAAAAAAATGTACAGACTTAGGATCCAAAATCCAGAGCTACCCACACTGCAAATAAAGGACGTGTTTTCAGTGCAAAAATGTGATGTGTTTATGTTGCATTTGTGCCCTTTCCTTTCGAGGGTACTAGACCTATCTGCACAAGTTCAGTTGCTATTTTATTGGGAGACTTGGGGGAATGCTGAGTAGTAGGAAATATGTAGCTTCCTACAGATGCAAGACATTTTCTTTGGAGAAATGTGTAGAAGCTGTGTGTTTTCGGTTGAAAGTTTAAGGTTTTCAAAGACTTCTGGGTACAAATATTTGGTGAGAACCACACAAGTCACACAGCTCCGCACTCCCCTAGTTGCCTAGGGTGCAAAAATGTACAGTTCTGATAGGTTTCCCTATGTGCCGGCCGAGATAGGGCTCAAAATCCACTACTCCCCACATTGCAAACAAAGGGTTGCCTTTTGGGCCATTTCCTGTCACAGGCACTAGGCCTACTCACACAAGTGAGTTAGCATTTTTTATTGGTACACTTGGAGGAATGCTGGGTGGTAGGAAGTTTGTGGTTCCCCACAGATTCCAGTAGTTTTCCTCAAAGAAAATGTGTGTTTTAGTTGAAGTTGAAGGTTTGCAAAAGCTTCTAGGTAGAATTATCTGGTGAGACACATGCACGTCACACCACCCTGGATTCCTCTAGGTGTCTAGTTCACAACAGTGTACAGGTTTGCTAGGTTTCCCTAGGTGCTAGACTTGCTAGGGCCCAAAACCCACAGTTACACACAAATTGGAAAAAAGGGTGCATTTTTAGTGCAAAGATCTGATGTGTCTATGTTGTGTTTTAGGGCCTTTCCTTTCGCAGGCTCTAGGCCTACCCACACAAGCGAGGTAGCATTTTCATCCGGAGACCTGAGGGAAAGCCCTGTCATTGGAAATTCGTGGCTCCCTGAAGATTCCAGACATTTTCCTCACAGAAATGTGTGGAAAATATGCTTTTCAGTCCACGTTTGAGGTTTGCATGGGGTCCTGGGTAAAAGAAATTTGATGGAAGCCACGCAAGTCACGCCATCCTAGATTCCCATAGATGTCTCCTTTTCAAAGAATATACAGGTTTGCTAGTTTTCCATAGGTGCCGGCTCAGGTAAGGTCCAAAATCCACAGCTACCCACATTGTAAAAATAGGGTAATTGTTTACTGCAAAATGTGATGTGTCCATGTTGCATTTTGGCCTGCTTCCTGTTGCCAGCACAGGGCCTGCCCTCATAAGTGATGTGCCATTTTTATTGAAAGACTTGGAGAAATACTAAATTGAAGGAAGATTGTGGCTCCCTGCAGATTCCAGAACTTTCCATCACAGACACATTATTAAAATTTGTTTTTTAGTCAAAGGGTGGGGTTTGCAAAATAATCTGAATAGAAAAAAAATCTTATGGGAGCCAATAAAATTATTCACTTTGGGTCCCAGCACTGCAGAGCCCAAGAGAAAAAGCTCTACATCTGGAAAGACTTGAAATTATTGCAAACATCTGCTGGGGTCATGACTTCAGTGCCCCAGGGGACATTGTGTTAAATTTGATGAAACACTCTTGAAGGGCCGCTCCACCTCATTCATCACCTCCCAACACCTGCAAATATTGTTTGTGGTGCCCCTGCCCCTCCTTTGGGCATCAATTGCAAAAAGAAAAAAATTAATTTGCCAATACAGGACATTTCAGGGAGCTCTTTGCTGAAAGTTACCCATATTTTATAAGCAGGTTTCTTTGGCTCCTCTGCAATTGGTTGCAGCCGGTTTTCATTATTTTTGAAGATGAGGGGGTTTGCACAGCAATTACCCTTTCATCATGGGTGACCCAGTCCCTTAGGGGCAGATTTCACATATAAATATAATACAGGGAAAGCACCACAGATTTCCCAATAAGCTCTAAAGACCTACACTATGAGAGCCCACTCATATAAAAAGGCCTACCCCAGTCCTTGCAGAGCCCTCTCTGTGATAGGAAACCTGTGTGCAATTACGGGGCTGAGTACGACATTAATCTCACAAATGTAGACCACACAAATGTGCACACACATGTGCACACATGCAATTAGCCTAATCCCTTTTACCCTAGTTGCGCAGCAGAGGCCTTATTTTAGAAGACAGACACTAAAAGTAAACCACGAGTGAGACTAAAGTAGTGAGACTCACTCAAATTAAAAAGTTCAGAAATCAGGTAGACATCAGGCAGACGTCAGGCAGAACCCACCTGCTGCCACTGTCATATGCCTTATTTCAAATGTCTAAAACTTTAATCTATATTGTTGTTTAATCCTTATGATTTGTCAATAGTACATTATAGTATACCTTACACGATGGACAACACACGTTTTTGTCTTACTGTCATTATGTGACAAAGATCGTCATCATTAATTGTTAAATATAGGAAGACCGCATGCAACAGTTGAAAATCATACGCAAATGCATTAGCAATGATTACTTTACTCAACAGAGTAAACATAAGGGTGCTGAAATTGCACATTTCCTTCCTATCCTGCATAAAAAGGTGTTGTTTAGCCATGTTTATCAAAGTCAAATGATAAAGTTTTAGTATGATGTTAACTACCCTTTGGGGGCAGAATCGTTAGGCAGAAACAAACAATATTGGACAGCCAATTTTGCCACTTTAGCATTTCCATGGTACAGCAGTAGGATAGGGAGGCTGGGGGTGGTGGGTGAGCTGGGAAGTACAGCCATGGCCAAATCCTAAGATTTAGAGTTCAGGTGATAGGTTACTCCATCACAAATGTGACATATATCCAGTACGCTGTATTACAATTTTATTATTTTCAATGACACTTGCAATACGACGGACAGGATATCCATCACATTTGTGACAGAGTAACCCGTCCATCAAACTCTAAATCTGGCCATCTGATCAAAATAAGACGTTCTGTAGTATTAGCCCGGTTTTAGGATTTTCAAGCCTGGTCTGATGTTTATGACCACTTTTGGAAGTAAAATGATGAATGTTGAAAGTTGAAGATGTAAATTACACACATAAATAGCAAAGAGGAGTAGAATGCTTGACAAACCATGGTAAACTATATCACAATCAATGTACATATCTTCTACATTAGTAATTGAATGCTGATGAAGTTTTTGAACATATGCATTCATTATTTATTTTGGCCTCCAGGAAGAACTGAGGCAGAAGGAAACATTCCCCAAGGTACCTGAGAGCCCTTCGGCCTTGATCCAAACTTCCACCCTGATTATGTCAAATATGTTGTTCAGAAGAAGGCCATGAGGGAGATAGCTGCTTGTCAACCAGTGAGCTCTTGGAATGTGAAGGACATGAATGGTAAAGCAAGTGCTCAGTGAGAGGTGGTAGTTGACCAGCATGAAGAACTATGGGGCATATTTATACTCTGTTTGCGCCGGAATTGCGTCGTTTTTTTTTACGCAAATCCGACGCAAAGCTAACTCCATATTTATACTTTGGCGTTAGACCCGTCTAGCGCCAAAGATCTTGGAGTTTGCGTCATTTTTTAGCGTGGACACCTACCTTGCGTTAATGATATGCAAGGTAGGCGTTCCCGTCTAAAAAATGACTCCAAGGCATGTGCGCCTTATTTAAACTCCCGTGCAAAAATGACGCACGGGAGTGGGCGGGTAAAAAAAAATGACGTCCAGCCGCTTTTGCGTCTTTTTTTAACGCCTGGTCAGGGCAGGCGTTGAGGGACCTGTGGCTCGGAAGGAGCCCAGAGGTGCCCTCCCATGCACCCAGGGACACCCCCTGCCACCCTTGCCCACCCCAGGAGGACGCCCAAGGATGGAGGGACCCATCCCAGGGAACTTAAGGTAAGTTCAGGTAAGTATATATTTTTTTCTTTTTTTTGTGGCATAGGGGGGCCTGATTTGTGCCCCCCTACATGCCACTATGCCCAATGACCATGCCCAGGGGACATAAGTCCCCTGGGCATGGCCATTGGGCAAGGGGGCATGACTCCTGTCTTTGCTAAGACAGGAGTCATGTCAATGGAGGGTGGGAGTCAAAATAAATGGCGCAAATCGGGTTGAGGCAGATTTTTTGCCTCAGACCGACTTGCCCCATTTTTTGACACCCAAGCTCCATTTTCCCCTACGCCGGCGCTGCCTGGTGTGGGTCATTTTTTTTTACGCACACCAGTCAGCTCCGCCGGCTAACGTCATTCCATAAATAAGGCGCCCGCATGGTGCTTTGGAATGGCGTTAGCCGGCGTTAAAATTTTTGACGCACAACTGCGTTGGCGCAGTTGTGCGTCAAAAAGTATAAATATGGCCCTATGTACTTTCCTGACCGCCTTCAAAACAGGCACACCGTCAACATTTGCTCCCAAACCAGGACCCCATCTTGGACACTATGGTTTGGAGCAGTGACTGTACTATGACTTTTATTTAGGACATTTATACTTTGATTTTGGACTTTTTGTTTTGGTGTACTGTTATTTAATTTCCACTTGTTACCCTTTTACTTGTATGAATAGACTTTGACCCTGACATGCCTGACATGTTTTTATGATTTACCCAACACACTTCGTTCATATTTCCAATTGAGTTCATACACTATTTCCCTTAATTTACCCATTCCACAGGAGTGACACTAAAAGCAGACTTTCAAAAAAGTTTTCTCCATAACCTAATATAAATATCACCTAAGAAAACTGATGTCAAATATATGCAGAATATTTTTTAGGAATAGGTGACTTTCCAAGTTTTTATTTTTTGTATGTAATTGTTTGATATTCGTTAAAAATGCCAAACAATACAGACTATGTTGCAAAATACATTCAATCTTAATATTTCAACAAGTAGCTAACATGTAAGAACACACATATGAAAACATACACAGGTGAATATTTGGTGCAACTGTGATGTATTTTTAGAGTATTCACAATTAAAAGATTAGCATCAAAGATGTGTGGATGTTGTGAAGATTAGGGTTTAGTGCAATGGTGTCCATGTCCCTGGTATGTTGTCTACACCTCTAGCTAATCATAACTGGATGAACTGAAGGTTGAGATTGTGGTTGTGGAGTTTTTGAGTGGTACAGGTGGATTGTTGTCAGGGTTTGTTGGGGGCACAAGACTGTTACAAAAGATAAAGAAAAATATTACATTATCTCTATATTATTAACTACATACATTATTTACAAAAAAAGCCCTAGTAAACTAAAACAATGCACACAATTACCAAAAAACTTAAATAATTGAAAGATTCAATTATAAAATAAAGAACATACCAAGATGGCAAAAATGTATACAGCAAACAGAGAAAACATATGTAAAAAATTTAACTATTTAAACATTGTTTAATTCATAAAAAATATGTGAATAATTGAATGACTGCGTAAATGTATGAATTAATGTTTTAATAACGATCAAGACTACACTTGGGAGGGTCCCAGCAAGAGGTAATAGCTGAGCAAGGATAAATGACATTTTCAGGAACAGGGAAACAACTATGGGCCAGATGTATAATTTTATCCAATAGCGATTACCTAATTGTGTTTTTTTGTGAATCGCAATTATGTAATCGCTATTGGAATATATGAAACTCCCGGACTTTCATACAGCGATTCGCAAGGGCTCGCAAATGGACCTACCTCATCAATATTCATGAGGTAGGTCGCAATTTGCGAGCCATTGCGAATGGCTACAATCACAGGGATGGTGGCCTGCTGGGCTCAGCAGACCACCATGTCTGTGATAGCCTTTCAATAAAGCAATTTTTCTTTTTAAGTGCAGCCCGTTTTCCTTAAAGGCAAACAGGATGCGCTTAAAAATGAAAAATGAAATGTTTTCTTTTCATTTTTTAAGAGTAGGCAGTGGACCACTGCCTGCTCTTTAAAAACGTTTTTGCATGCATTAACAAAGGGGAAGGGGTCCCTTGGGGACCCCTTCCTCTTTGCGAATGGGTTACCACCTACTTGAAGTAGGTGGTAACTGCGATTGTTTTGCGACCTCATTCATGGTCACAAAACAATCATACATACCTTTGCAATTCGATATTAGTTGGGGACACCCTTGACACGCCCCTTCCTAATACCGAATCGGTATGTAGTCGTAAATCCAATTTGCGATTCGGTAACAAGTTACCGAATCGCAAATTGGACTTGTTACATTCCAAAACACATTTTTGCGATTGCAAAAATGTTTGATACATCTGGCCCTATGTTTTCAACTTCATTCGCAATTGCAATTTAGAAATAAAACAATTTGAATGAATATTAAAAAGAACATATAAAAGAAGACAAGAGAACTAACGCCCCACCCTATTCTCCCACAAACCTTACACCTGCTCCTATAATTATATTACTAATTAAAATATACATCACAAAAATGAACACAATATTGAAAACCAACAAAAATATATAATAAATACACATAAAACAATTATATGCGTCACAGTAATATTCTTACTATTGATATTAAAAATGATTTTAAAAATGATATTTTTACCTGTGGTGTTCTATGTCATGATATCTTTCAAATCACAATATTTTCAACACAATATCTGTGCCCCACAGTATATTTTTGAAAAACATATTATGGTAGAACACCACCTGGCTGTCTGATATAGCCAGCATAGACATTGTCTAGACAGGGCCTGACATAAACCATTGTGGAGAGCCTTAACAGCTGGAAAGATATAGTGGTAAGACTGTTGAATGGGAGTGGTCCTTTTCACCACAGTTGTCCTCTCCGAGACATGATAGAGCGTAGACTTGAGTTTCAGCTGTGTGGAAGTAGTGTGCAGGGAAGTCAACTAAGGTAACTGTTAAATGAGAGCTGTTTGGAAGGGAGTCCTGCATACCTGGGGCAAACATCTGTGACTGCTTAGGTGGTGGCTGGAGAGTAGCTATCCTCAACAGTGTCACTGGAGGTAGACTTCTTGCCAGCTGTGGGTAGTATTGGAGGAGGGATCCTGTGTTGGGCCTCCTCCTCCACTTTCACCCCTACCTCCATTTTCTCAGCCTTGGCAACTGGTGACAGCGCAGCTTAAAGGAGGACTGGATTTTATCCTGAGATTGCCCTCAGCCTTCATCTTGTGAATAGTGCACATTCCTAGTCAGGCTCTCTCTACCCAGTTCATGCAAGAGGAAGATTTTCTGAGTCAGACAATAAAGGCTGTGTAAATGTGATCACCAGATGTGTTTCATATTAGTTCTTAGCAATAAGCCACACTTTGACATAGTCACATGGCAGAGTTCTAAGCCATACGAGGCTAGCATTTGATCCAAACAAGGCTCTACAAATGGTATACAATAGCATCTCAACCTCTGCTACCATAGATGTTCCCTTTGTGGATTAGCCTCCCTGCATCAGGTGCTGAACCAGCGTCCTTGAAGAAGGTAGTGGTAATGTCTCCCCTGATCCAGCTGCTAGGAAGAACAGTAATGGCAAGGTTGAGTTATATGAGAATGAGATGAAGAAGAACAGTGATATTTGAAGCACATTATGTCAGTGCAGCTAGATATGCCCAAGATGTGGCACATTCCATAAACAAGTAGAAAAGGGTCAAGGACCATTCATTGTAATATGAAATAATGCTAAGAAAATATACATGAAGACATACAGTAGTGGCTCACAGAGGGTTACAAAATTATCTGGAGGACCGATGTCGGGGGGGCTGAATTGTTGCTGCCGTGAAGTTCCCTTGCGTCATATGATATGTTGTTCGCAGTATGGGCACCAGGGGCATTTGTATCACTGTAGCTGCCAACAGAAGCAAATATGGAGCAATGAGATATTGTAGCACAACAGTATAAACGTAAGGTGATATGTCTTTGATATACAGTACTTTATCAATATAAATTATTTACTTGGAAATTATCAACTGGTTCAAGGGTGTTACCATTGTGCTGACACTGCACTGACATGGCAGAGTGTTTAGTTACATTGACAAAGGATATCACAGTCAATGATTGAGTACACCAGGGACATGGATAGATGGATGCATAGCATGAGACATAAACAACCTTCCACATGAAGTTGGTAGAGTGTAGAAATGCATTTGCTGCTCCACGAGAGCAGACGTGACCTAAAATGAGATCAAACCTTTTTTCACATAATGTCATATTAAAATTAAATATACTTTTCCTGACACATATATAGAGTGAAATATTAAACCCAAACCGCAGATGAGCAGATGGAAGACTGACCAGTCTCTTACATTCGTCAACTATCTACGGTCAGTCCGGGCACTGGTGCAGCCCTAGGAAGTAAGGGGGGTGGTAGCTGGTAGATTGGAAGACAACAAAGGCCCTTTAAAGTGGAAACATGAAATGTATAAGCGGATCTTAGAGCATATTTTAAAACCACTCACAATGCAGGTTAGAGTTCAGAAAAACAGTTCAGCAAATTGCAACGAGACATCATTTACACAACTTTAAAATATTAATACAGTGTTGTATACTGAGACAGAGAATATATTGTGTGTTTTAGGGGCATAGAGGTGTACCCTATGTGTCGCCATCCTGCAACTGGAACTACGCCTGCTTCAGTATTGCAGACCAAGGCCCGTATTTATACTTTTTTTGCGCCGCATTTGCGTCATTTTTTGACGCAAAAACGGCGCAAACTTTCAAAATACCATTGTATTTTGTAGGTTTGCGCCGTTTTGCGTAAAAAAAACGGCGCAAATGCGGCGCTAAAAAAAGTATAAATACGGGCCCAAGTACTTAGAATGGGTACTGTATGAGAGAAAAGAGTGTGTCAAGATTAATATGATGAGATGCTTAGTGGAGAGGACACACTCCCTGAGGGGGATGAAACAGAGACTGTATCCAAGTCTGCCTTTAGGAATGTCTTTTGACACCTGAATTCTAGAGGACTTCTCCTTTACCCTCCTCGTCTCATCCTGGCATTTTTATGGTCCCTGATGGAGCATGCCTCCTCCCCCAAAGCATTAACTGAGTCTTTAACTTTCTGACAATGTCTATCTGCACTGCTCCACTGAGGTTGCATGGAGGCATGCCATGTACTTGCCTATAGTGATTTACCACAAAGATAACTACAAGGTATGTCTCCTCCTCAATGAACTTCCTCTTCCCCTTTAGTGGGGCTTGCTGGATCCAGGAGTTTGGAATTGGTTTGTTGGTTCCTGGTTGTGAATCAGACCATGGTGAAGTGGGCAGAACCTAGGGTGTGGTCTGCATTTATGGATTTGCTTTTTAAATGTGGTAAGACTCAGGTGTACTTTTCCATTCTGAAATATCTATCTCAGTTTTTGAGATGTCTGCCCCAGTTGTGAGCATGTGTGCCCTTGTTGCTGAGATATCCCTAAACAGGTGGGTGGTGGAACTAACCGGATAGTAATAGCAACTCTACTGTCATAAATCCATTCGTAAGAGATTCCACCCTCTTATTTGGGGTTGCTAGAGCTTGAAAATCTACTTTAAAATGGGAATTTCCACTCAGAATTAGTGAATTCCATCTATGTGGAAATCTTCACCTAAGCATAGATGGATATATCCTGGCACAGAAAATTCATTACAAAAACCTATTTTTGTGAAGAGAGGCCTATAGATTTAATTTATGTAAATGGGGACGGAAAAAAAGGTAGTACTTTCCTTGACAGGTATGCAGGAGAACCATTTTTCATGGCCCTGAGGATGATGCAGCTGGTCTTGAAGATGATGTGGGCTCAAAGGGTGAACTAGTGTGGTTCTTTCAGTGTCTGAACTCTTGGTTCTATTGAAAAGTGCAGATGTTCATTGCTACCCAACTCAGTGGTAGTCATTGTATTGACTTATATAGGATAAAAGGACCTGTTGGGATTGGGGTTCTCGGCAGTGGATGTATTATGAAAATGAGTCAGAATACAAGCTAGAACACAAGAGCCTGCCATCAGACCAGGCCTTCTGACACACAGTCCCCAGATTTACTACTTAATTATGAGCCACTGCTACTAAGATGAAACACAAATCTGCTTTTGTCTGGACAGTATATCAAACATATGCCGGACATCACACCATGTTCTGACTAAGGCCCATATTTATACTTTTTGACGCTAAACTGCGCTAACGCAGTTTAGCGTCAAAAAATTTTGCGCCGTCTAACGCCATTCTGAAGCGCCATGCGGGCGCCGTATTTATGGAATGGCGTTAGACGGCGCAATCAGACCGGCGCTGCCTGGTGTGCGTGGAAAAAAACCACGTAGACCAGGCAGCTCCGGCGTTGGGAAAAAATGACGTTAGGGCGTCTTAAAATGGCGCAAGTCCGGTTGACGCTAAAAAATCGTCTTAACCCGACTTGCGCCATTTTTTTTCGACGCCCATCCCCCATCAACATGACTCCTATCATTGTAAAGATAGAAGTCATGCCCCCTTGCCCAATGGCCATGCCCAGGGGACTTCTGTCCCCTGGGCATGGTCATTGGGCATAGTGGCATGTAGGGGGGCACAAATCAGGCCCCCCTATGCCAAAAAAAATTATAAAAAAAAAAAAAAATACTTACCTGAACTTACCTGAATGTCCCTGGGGTGGGTCCCTCCAGCCTTGGGTGTCCTCCTGGGGTGGGCAAGGGTGGCAGGGGGGGTCCCTGGGGGCAGGGGAGGGCACTCTGGGCTCATTTTGAGCCCACTTGTCCCTTAACGCCATGCCTGACCCAGGCGTTAAAAAGCGGCGCAAATGCGCCGTTTTTAGCCACGCCCACTCCCGGGCGTCTCTTTTGCCCGGGAGTATAAATACCACGTAAAGGCCTGGGAGTCATTTTTTAAGACGGGAACGCCTCCCTTGCATATCATTAACGCAAGGAAGGGGTTCACGCTAAAAAATGACGCACACTCCGGGCACTTTGGCGCCCGAACCGTCTAACGCCATAGTATAAATATGGCGTTAGTTGGCGTTAGTTTAGCGTCGAATTTGCGTCGAAAAAAACGACGCAAATTCGGCGCAACCAGAGTATAAATACGGCCCTAAGTGTTCCACAACATGAAGAGAGGTTTTCTCTCGGGGGGAACGCTATAAATGTTTTAGCTGTGTGCTTAGCTTCCCCTCAATGGAATTGAGCCTCCATCACTCCTAGGAGAATCTCAATAAAAGCGCACAAATGGGAGCTCTTTTTCTATCCAACCACGCAAGGGATGGAGCAAGCTTCATGGTGAATAATGATTAACCGAGCTATCTTCAACTCTGCATAGCAAACAAAATGAGTATCCTCCGACAGTCAAACACAACTGACTTCAAAAAGACATGTTGCTTCTTATATTCTGCATGCAAAGCTCTTTGTCACCCTACATTCTTCACCTTCAGATTAATGCATAATACCCTCCTGCAGTGAACTGTGCCAACTCTGGCGCACACTGCCAAGGCCTCATGCAAAACACCAAATCACAATTCTAACAGATTCTGCATTCACATGACACCTTATAGAGGTTGATCTTTTTATGAGGGTAAATTGGTTCAATTAAAATGTATTGTAGATATAATTTGTAGTGTCATCTTGTCTGTCTTCTTTTGATATTAAGGTAGAAGTATCCTCATCTTTCTAAACATTTTTGTTGAGTTTTTTTCTTTAATTCTATACTTTTTAAAATCTTTTTTCTCCTTGTTTCTTTCTCCCCCTCTTGTTACGTTTTTTCACCTAAGCCCTGTATGCCCTATCTTCTTTTTGTTGTATTTCTCCGCTGCACTCGCATTCCTGCCATTTAACTTCTTATTTCCATCTTAACATGACTCTTGCTGCCTCCTTTCCTCTTAGGACTTCAATGAAAATAGTGCATATACTTCTGGCTGTATTGTTTAGGAGAGAGTCCTTTTTAGGTTGAGCATAGGCAGCGAGTATGCGCTGTTTTCAAGACATGCTGTATTCACGGTATGGGCTTCCAGCCAGCCTACTGTTTTTTTATTGGTAATCTGGACTGTTCACTAGAAAGTCTTGCTTTCTAGTGGCTAATCGTTCTTTTTTGTCCCTCCTTTTAGTTCGTTTGTAACGCCCTGAGAGCAGGGATTAACTTCTGTATGGTTCCACTGGTGTGTTTTTAAGAGTTTGTCAGGCACTAATTTTTTCCCGGCTCCCGTTTTAGGTGTTTGTGTATGACTTGTTTGCAGAACTTCCTTTTTAAAAAATTATTTTTGAACGGCACCTGTAGACAAAATAGAACAGGCTGCCTAAAATGGCTTTCATCACTTACAACGCAGTTAATGCATCGCTATGCATTGACCATGCTGCCATTACCACGCATATGTGTTTACTATGCATATGCGTGGTAAGGGAAGAGAAAGCGGTCTAGGTGTCCGGGCAGAACAGGAAGGAGCAGAGAGCAGAGGAGAGAGAGGTAATTGGGGCTGGGTTTGGAGGGGTAAATTGGGGTAGTTTTTAGGACAGTACAGGGAGTTGGAGTAGTTTTTAGGACAAGGCGGGGTAGGTTTTAGGATAGGGTGGGGTAGGATTTAGAGTTCAGGGCTGGGGCAGGGGTTCAGGATAGGTTTTAGGACAGGTTGGGATAGTTTTTAGGGTTCAGAGTGGGGCTGGGGGCGGGGTAGTTTTTATGACAGGGCAGGTTTTAGGGTTCAGGGCAAGGTGCAGGGGTCGAGGTAGATTTTAGGACAAGGCGAGGTAGGTTTTAGGGTTAAGGACAGGGGGTCAGAGGGTTGGAGTAGTTTTTAGGACAGGGCGGGGTAGGTTCTAGAGTTCAGGGTGGGGGTGTGGTTGGGGAAATTTTTAGGACAGTGTGGGGTAGGTTTTAGGGTTCGGGATAGGGTTGGGGTAGATTTTAGGACAGTGCAGAGTAGATTTTAGGGTAGAGGTCGGGGCAGGTGGTCTGGGTAGATTTTAGGTCAGAGTGGGGTAAGTTTTAGGGTTCAGGGTGGGGCGGAGGGTCGGGGTAGTCTTTAGGACAGTGCGGGTAGATTTTAGGGTGCAGGAGCGGGGGGTCGGTGTAGTTTTTAGGTCAGGGAGGGGTAGGTCTTAGGGTTCAGAGCAGGAGCGGTGGTTGGTGTAGTTTTTAGGAGAGGGCAGGGTGGGTTTTAGGGTTCAGGGCGGGACGGATGGGGTGGGGAAATTTTGAGGACAGGGCAGGGTAGGTTTTAGGGTTCATAGTGGGGCAGAGGGGTCGAGGTAGTTTTTAGAACAGAGCGGGGTAGGTTTTAGGGTTCAGGGCGGGAGGGTTGGGGTCGTTTTTAGGGAAGTGCGGGGTAGGTTCTAGGGTTCAGGGCAGGGGCTCGGGTAGTTTTTTGGACAGGGTGGGGAAGGTTTTAGGGTTCATGGTGGGGGCAGGAAGACAGGGTAGTTTTTAGGCCAGGGTAGGGTTTCTTTTAGGACTCGGTGGGTGGGGGGTTTAGTGCTCAGGGCAGGGGATGGAAGGGACAGGGCTCGGGTGGGGTAGAGCATGCTAGCACGTCTGACCCTAATAAGTAAACTTGCAAGGGGAAGTGAATAGGTCGATGAACCTTTTCGCTCGCAATTAAGATGATCCCACCATAATCCCAGTACATACAGATCAATAATCAATGAAAATCAATAACACTACTAATCAGTTGGAGTCAGTAACTGTCACGCACCATGACCTTTCAGTCATGAATAGCCACACCTTTCACTTACAGTTAGAATATTTATTTCCCTATATTAACAATGCTAAGGTCACGTAAACTAATCTCAAAATCATATAATGCACATACAGAAACAATACTGGCTGTCCAAAGAGGTGGAAGAAACGTAATCTAATCAAAGCTTGAACTCGTACACATTCTAAAGTTACAGTGCAAATAACAAAAAACAATTGCACAAACAATATCACATACATTTAGATTCAGCAAAGAAATACATTTAACTTTATTCCCTAAAGCAAACTCTCATTAGTGTCAATCCTTAACTAACGTCAGATTAGCATCAGCATGTTGGGCTTCATGCAAAACAATTTAGTAACACAAATTTGGAGAACATCTAACTATGGCTCTATCATAACAGTGCGGCTGGCGCCTAGAAAGGAAAAGCAAATAAGCATAACAGACACATGGGTACAATAATACCTCTCCTCAATTGGATCAGCAAGATAAGATAGTCATCAGGACATCAGTTCAGTAAGCAAGGCATCAGGATTCAGCATCAAAGTTCAGAAACGCAAAGTCTTTAAGCAACTCGAAAAATTAGAGGTAAACCCTCCAGAAGCCTAGACAGAAGAGTGCGGCAAATAGCAAAAATGTGCAAAGCTCGAATGCTGGTTTCTTCTCAGTGCAGTCCTGTTAATTTAAAATCCCTAAAACTACTTCACAAATCCCTATTGGTCAAGAGATTTCATGTTCACACTTTGTCCAATAAAACTAAAATTTAGAATCTATGAATTTGTACCACTATTACGTTCACATGTCGCTGATTGGTTTCTCCTGCAATGTCCTCATCATCCGGCTCGTCAGGTAACAATATTGTTGCCGATTATACTGCAGTCAGTGTCTCCATTGCTCTCCTCCTGAAAAAGTCAGTCTTACACACATTACACGCATCTTCTAGCAGTTGGTTCTCATGAAAAAAACTTTTAGCTAAGAGCACATTTAAACAATGCAATGGAAAGTCACAGTTTAAGTCTCTAGGTCAGCCATTCTATTAAACTTTAAGAAATACAGCTTGACTTGAGGCCTGGCAACTAGGCCAAGACCTTTGCTAAGTTCAGGCCTACAATTAATAAAGCTAATACATAATGCATAACCCTTAATATGACATATTACTACATCAATCAAACGTATGCTCAACATTTCATATTATCAAGCCATTGATTAGTACACTTCGTCAACGTTGGTGGCCACTCATCGTAATCACATTTTCAAATGCTTGCATTATTTTTCTATCGTTATTACATTTTCTATGCAAATTCATTACTCATAATACATGAACCCCATTAATAATTTTTTGCGCTCCGCTAGCAAGTATGGTATCAGGTGTAAGGGGCCAGGGTGGGGGAGAATTTACCACGCATGTTCCTTTACCAAATATGCTTTTACAAGGAAATTCATTGTAAATGCATTCGTGGTAAAGGCATGCATGGTAAAGACGGGGTCTTTGTTGAGACCGCTTTGTAAAGGCATGCGTGATATACACATGCGTTGTTCCATCATGCATCTGGCCATGACAGAGTCAGGCAGTATGTCTGCCCACCTTATCTTCCTTTGCATACGTGATTCCTCTGTACTTTTAACTTAAATAGTCGATGTGAGCACACTACAATTATAAGGGCATCGATCTGTAGAAGAATTGATCTTTAACATTGATCGCTAACCAACTACAACATGCTTAAAAAACGAGGGGGTACTGCTAAACCCCGTTTAAAACTGATCAATGGGCTAAAAAGCATAGCAAAAGGGTTTTGCCGGCTGTCATCCCAATAGGGCGATTGGTTAAGATTACAAACCCCTCTGCCATTAAATTCGCCAGGCTGCTGCACCAGAAGAGACATCGCCATTGCTCCTGAAGGCATCCACCCTGCCGCACACAAACCGGAGCCCAGAGTTAAAGGCTGTGTGCCCTTAACAAGTTGTTTGCAGCAGCCCAGCCAACCCACTCCTTTAACAGTTTGAACTGCCCTGCATTTCCATGCCTCTTCGGAAGCATAGGGGCTAAAACAAACAGGGCCCATGACAGACAGGGTCCACTGCCAACATGGTGGCCAGAAGTAAGTGTCGGGCAGAACCAACTGGATGAGCAGCAAACGTCAAGGTGTACGATTCCTAAGGAAAACAGGACACAATTCATTCCACAGCACGTGGAAACTATGTGAGCTTTCCTAGTGGCTGTCAGTTCAACATGGGGACATTAAGGAAGACAAAGGAGGCGAAGCAGAGTTGCCCTATTTTCATATGATTAAAACTATGTCATTCATGATGTGAAAGCTGCACAGTTACAGTGAATCCAGCCACTTTAGTCCATTTTGAAGAAATGTTGTGGTTATTGTCAATCTGCAGTCGCCAATTTAACTGGTGCTTACACCCTTTTCCTCCTATTCACATTTTGTTTTTTTGCAGTTTTATATAGCGCAAACTTGACCTCGAGCACTTTACATGCACACCAATTACATTACATAAGTTATTGCAAGGTGAAAGCAGATACATTTATATAATTTAGTAGCGCAATTGACACTGTTACTCCTCTTTTTACTTCCAGTAAGAGCCTGTGCCTGCTCAAACCCCAGTTACAGTAGCTCATGTGTGATCTTTCCGCACCAAATTCGCCCTTTCTAGTTTTTTTTATACTGGAACGTTTGGTGTAATCTTGCATAAACATTTTTAAAGTGTTCCTTAAATGTAATCAGTTTTTATTTGAAACAAAAATCCACATTTAACGATTATGGGCCTGAAATATGAATTCGGCTGATGGGTCTTCCTGACGGGAAGGTTGTCTCCTTACTGGTGATAGAGCGTTCCGTACTAATAATTTACCTGTATTCGGACGCTCTTTAGGCCGATGAATCTTTTGACTAAGTGGAACTCTCCGTACTCTATATCGATCAATTGCATCAAATCAATAATCAATAACGAACATAAGCAATACCCTGATCAACATAACACTTGACAATTAATCCAGAATACATTTCGGCGAACCCTGACCTTTCAGTCAGGGATAACCACACCAGTTTATTCAAAGTTAGTGAATTTATTTCCCTATATTAACAAAGCTAGCACAATATAAATGTGTCTCAACACCAAATGATAAACGTAAATGAACATTAATAGCTGTCCATAGCGGCGAAACAAGTGCAATCTATGCAGCATTTGAATAACAAGGCATTCGATAATAGCAATGCAAATCACTAATACGATAATCTGTAATGAACAAATTGCATACATTTAGTCAGCATAACAAGGTCTCAAATTGCATCGTGCAACAAAAGGAATCCTCATCTAACCTCAAATTAGCATCGGCATGTGGGACTTCATGCAAAAACAATTTAGCAACATTAATTTGGAAAAACTCCTAACTAGGGATCTTGTCAAAAAAATCAGCAGTTGGTTACCTAAAAGAAACACAATGCAATTGTACAATTTCCTTTCATATTTACCAATTACGATCAGCATACAAGGAAGTCTTCGTCTCACAGGTACCGTTTCTCGATCAGCATGGGACGGGGCAAAGGGGCAAGGTGGACGGGGCAATTGCCTCACGGCGGCAAGGTAAAACTATTACTTCATGCAAAGGGACAGATCAAAGTTAAAGTCTCTAGGGCAAGAATCATTTAAAGTCTCTTCCTCTCGATTAGAGAAAGCATCAAAGTCTCTTTCAAAATGGCGTCGCAGCAAAATGGGCCATAATAGCTGCAAAGTCTACAAAATGGCGAGTATCGAGCTGGTCATGGCTGCAAAAGGCTATTTTCTTCTCGTGCACCTGGTTTAAATAGACAACAGTTCAAATCCAGTAGGGTCTTCCATTGGAGGGTTCATAGGTTAGCTTCAAATTGTCCAATCAAAAACAACAGTTCTCAAGCTTTTACTTAAGCATACATTATCCTTGGAGATGGGTACGCAAGTTGCAACATTTTATACCAATTAGCTCACTTTCAGAGCCTCCATTGTCCGCACCTGCAGATCGACCTTGGAGTAAAGAGAAAAATGCCAAGCTGGCACGAAACTTTAAGATAAGCATGTGAACGATCTCAGTGGAAAAGTACAGCTTCAAGCAAAAATACACGTTTAATAGCACATTGGAAAAATACGAGCATCTAAACCGTGAGACCAGGCAACTCGGCCGAAGCCTCCACTAAAGTTATGCTAAGCTAAAACATTTCAAGCAAGCAAATCGTAGCACACGTTTGTAATTATGTCGGATTAGTGCAATTCTAATACATCACGTTATATAAAGCACGCTTATAAATGTTGGCAAACTACTCTGAGGGCACATTTTGTCCCCGTACAATCTTTATTAGTTCGGTTAAAGTCACACATGATT
Source organism: Pleurodeles waltl (assembly GCF_031143425.1). Taxonomy (NCBI): domain Eukaryota; kingdom Metazoa; phylum Chordata; class Amphibia; order Caudata; family Salamandridae; genus Pleurodeles; species Pleurodeles waltl. Next base: position 971,950,086 of record NC_090444.1, read on the forward strand.
ATTTCACACTACGTTTATGCGTAAATAAATCGAAACCTTCATTTTCTGCTTCATCAATCCCTCCTCTGATGACTACTTGTCATCACACCAAACCATGCCCACAAATTTTATTCCATTAAAATTCTGTCAGTTCTCTTTTCCTTTTAATTCCCCTAGTTTTCGCTTTGTATTCTTCTGCCATTCTTTTCATCATTTTCTCTTCCTTTCTTCTTTTAATTCTTTCCATAATCATTATTATTCCCCTTTTTATTCCCCAAATTCCAAATACGCAAATTATAACTATCATAATTCCCTCTATTATTTTTAGCAGTATCCCATTCCAAATTCCACCAATCCAATTTCCCACTGAAGCAAGTCCTTTTCCAACCTTCTCCCACACTCCTGGTTCTTTCAATTCCTTCAAGTCCGCACTCTCTTTTGTTAGATTAGCAAGCATAGTTTTAATCTTCACACTATTGTCGGGAATATACGTACAACAGTGTCGTGCACCAAGCATTTTGCAAACGCCGCCATCCTTTGCTAAAAGAATGTCTAAAGCAAGCCTATTTTGAAGAGTCATAGCTCTTTCCGCTGCAAGTTCAGCATCTATCAGGATTATAGCACCTGAAAACTTTGTCAACATGTTATCCACTATAGTAGACAACTTTCTTATTTTGATGGAATTCAGCACAACTCCCAATGAAGGAATCATGGCTTCAAATATATCTCCTACCACAGCAGCTGCGGTCTCTCTTTTCAGGATACGATGGGATCCAGATGTCTTTTGAATCATCGATAGGTCATCCAGTTGATAAACCTTTGGGAACACTATACCCAAATAACATCTCCCCCACCATCCCTTTGGAAGACGATAATAGGCATTATACCCACAAATGTAATATACACCTGGAATGACAGGGTCAAGTCCGTTCATCATGAATGTCCATTTGGCCTTAAAGATAAACGTATGTTTACACTCACTCGCTCCTACAAAAATGTTGTCATAATGAGATTCACCTCGATATATACAAAATTTCCCTACATGCCAAGCATCTAAAGCTATTCTCCCTTGTGTCTTTATTGCGGCAAAATCATAATTGTCTACTGAAGTCCTTTTATGTAGCTCTTTTTCTAATTTCGCATTCATTTGTGCTCTTCTATCATCTGTGCGATCTATAAAGCTTATTTCTACTGCAGAGAGCGAGCAGGTAAGATTTTCCCTATGAGCGTGAGCCGTTTCAAAAGGTTGCATTGGCTCGAAAAATTCCCTCATTATTTTAGCATCCCAATCTTTAGCAATCTGGCTTAGCTGCGCTATTATAGGAACATATGCAAAGGTAACATCATAATTTGAGTAAAAATACTGTATGTTAGTTTGACCATAAAATCTAGACATTACTATACTACATGTAATCCCGTATGTAAGAGGCATGTGGTGATAAGTCACCCCTTCCTTTACTGATGTCGGTATCTGTGTACACACATAACAATGTTTCGCATCCATAGTCTCAACATATTCTGTTAGCAAGCGATAGAAAACGTTATATGAAAGCTCTTTCTTATCATGCAAGTGTCTCTCATCTAATTCTAATCTTTTCAATGCGGTTAGTTCAGTGACAGTAACAGGAGCAAAAGTAGAAGCATCAATTCTCTCATTCTCACCCTTACCATGCATTCCAAGTACAATTGCCATTATTATTAGTACACATGCAATTATCAAGCCTATACACACATATTTACAATATTTCTTTCTACTGTTTTGCGTCATGATCTGTATAGAATCAGAGAGCTAGAAGCACCTATAAAGAAACTATTTAGCAATTCAGTTACAAAGCTGAACGAGCGCAATGTTCACACCGTCTTCTTCAAGAGGCCAAGTCACTTATCGGTTAGCAGCATTTGTCTCAATTCGGCAATAACTCAGTCTTTATCGGTTTAGCAAATGTCTCATCCGGTTTAGCAATATCTCAGCTGGTTTTATCACTTTAGATTGTAGCAGGCAATGTCATTTATCACCCTTTCAATCAAAACTGTCCATAAAACTTTTCTTTTCTATTGGTATCTCTTCTTCTTCGTTCTCGATGCTTAGAGATACAAACTCGTCAGTCCAATCGTCATTGACTGCATATGCCCGTTCTGGACCGGAATATCTCCTGTTTGGTATCCTTTTCCTTTTCAATTTTGCTTCTCTTTTCGATTCTGCCTCGCTGGTACTTTCCTCTTTTGTCAAGTCCTTTTCTTCACTCGGGGGTGGTACCACGACAGACACTTCCTTTCTTTTCTCTTTCACTTTTGGCCTTCCTCCGTCGTTCAAACTTTCTTCAGTCCTTTGTTTTACTGGTGATATACTTAGGGCCTGATTCTAACTTTGGAGGACGGTGTTAAACCGTCTCAAAAGTGGCGGATATACCACCTACCGTATTACGAGTCCATTATATCCTATGGAACTCGTAATACGGTAGGTGGTATATCCGCCACTTTTGGGACGGTTTAACACCGTCCTCCAAAGTTAGAATCAGGCCCTTAGTCTCCTCTTTGCACCATGTCCATTTGTTGGACCTGTGACCTTTTCTGTAGAAGTTTGAACTGTTTCGTTCTGTTCTGCCTTGTCCCCTCCTTCTGGGGAATCAATCACGTTCTCTTTTTCTTTTTCTGTATCGTCTGCTTCTGGGAAAGCCCTCCTCTGATCAGGCTCTCCTGCTTTTTCACCTTTTTCGAGCCCTTCGTCACCGTTACTTTTGTCAGGCTCTGTATCACTTTCAGCTGCTTCAGGTTCCTTGTCACCCTCAGCTGCTTCAGGCTCTTTGCTACCCTCAGCTGCTTCGTCGCTGTCTGAACTTTCTCCTTGGTCTTCCCCAAGTGAGTCTGTTGCTTCGTCCTCAGAGAATGTTTCTCTCTCTCCTGTTTCTGCCTGTTCGCTTTCAGTTCGGTTTTGTTCTGTCTCAGCACTCAGCACTGTTTTATCAGGCACTGGCAGTTTCAGCGCTTCAACTTCCTTATCTGTGGGACACAACACCTTCTTTGTGTGACTGGCATGAATCCAGTTGGGAACCCCCGCACACTTCACAGCGGTAGTTGTCGTCAGGATCACTTGGAAAGGGCCTTTCCAACGGGGTTCCAGACACGACTTCCTCACATGCTTCTTTACCACGACCCAGTCACCTGCTTTCAGTGCGTGTCCTGGACCTTGGATCGGTGGCAAGGTGGTTGCTTCCACCTGGTGAGAGAAAGAGCGAACCACGTCAGCCAGACCCTTGCAGTAGTCTAACACCATATCATCTGTAATATTCAAAAGCGCGTTTGCGGGAACTGCAGGAAGCCTCATAGCCCTGCCAATGAGAATTTCGTGCGGAGACAATCCAGTCTTTCTATCAGGGGTGTTTCTCATTGACATTAGCGCCAAGGGCAATGCGTCAGGCCATTTCAAATTTGTCGATGCACATATTTTCGCCATTCTTGATTTCAGTGTACCATTCATCTGCTCCACCAGTCCTGACGCTTCAGGGCGATAGCTACAATGCAGTTTTTGCTCAATGTTCAGCGCTTCGCAGAGTAACTTTATCACCTCGTTATTGAAGTGGCTTCCCCTATCTGATTCTAAAGAGATCGGGAATCCGAAACGTGGTATTAACTCCCTCAACAATAGCTTTGCAACTGTAAGGCTGTCATTTCTACGTGTGGGGTATGCCTCAATCCAGTGACTAAAAATGCACACAATCACCAACACATACTTCAGACCTCCATACACAGGCATCTCAATGAAGTCTATCTGCATCCTACTAAATGGGCCACTGGCCCTGCCAATGTGGCTGGCGTTCACAACTGTTCCCTTTCCTGGGTTCATCTGCTGGCAAGTGACACATCGATGGCAAACTGCTTCTGCTGCTTGACGAAATCTGGGGTTAAACCAATCAGTTTTGAACAATCTTATCATGGCATCTCTCCCTAGGTGAGCTTGCCCATGATAGAACCGCGCAAGCTGTGATAAGAGACTGTTTGGCAAAACAAATTTTCCCTCATTCGAAACCCATAACTCGTCTGGTCTCTTTATACACTGTGATTTAATCCAGGAATCTCTTTCATCCTCCCTGACGTTATTCTGCAATGCTTTTAGTTCATCTATTGTATCTACGACCTTTAAGGCAAATGCTTCAGCTGGTTCGAGTTCTGGCTCACTTATCGAATTCCATTCATCCCTGAGTAATATACAGTTCAAGGCACAAAATCTTGCGACTTGATCCGCATATGCATTTCCCAGAGAAACATAGTCCTGTCCTTTTGTATGAGCACTGCACTTTACCACTGCAACTTCAGCTGGCATTTGAATGGCGTGTAACAATTCCCTTATTCTCTCCCCGTTTTTCACTGGGGATCCTGAAGAAGTCAGGAAACCTCTCTGTGACCATAGTTGTCCAAAGTCGTGCACAATTCCAAACCCGTACTAACTATCAGTGTAAATGGTGACTTTCATCAATGCAGACAGTTGACATGCTCTTGTAAGGGCTACAAGTTCTGCTACTTGTGCAGAATAGACTCCTTGGAGCCAGGCCGCTTCCAAGACACCTGTTACAGTACATACAGCATATCCTGCTTTCAAAATTCCCATCCCATCTCTTAGACATGAACCATCAACGAAAACAATCTGGTCATTTTCATCAAGCTTAGTATCCTTAATGTCAGGTCGAGGTTTTGTGCAAAATTCAGTCACCTGAAGGCAGTCATGCTCGACGTCTTCAGCGTTCTCAATTTCAGCATTTTCACCAGGAAGCAAGGTTGCTGGATTCAACGTAGTGCACCTTTTCAGCTGCACATTCGGTGAGCCCAGAATTATCGTTTCATACCTTGTGAGTCTTGCTCCGGTCATGTGTTGCGTTCGGGAGCGGGTCAAAAGTATCTCAACTGAGTGAGGGACCATGACTGTTACTGGGTGTCCCATCACTATTCCTTCACTCTGAGTGAGGCTGATACCAACTGCTGCTACGGCGCGCAAACACCCTGGGAGTGCTGCTGCGACCGGATCCAAAGTAGCTGAAAAATATGCTACTGGTCTGTTTACGCCACCATGGGCTTGAGTCAAGACAGACAAAGAACATGCATCACATTCATGACAAAACAATGTGAAAGGTTTTGTGTAGTCAGGCATACCTAAAGCTGGAGCCCTGCACATGCACTCTTTCAATTCAACAAAAGCATCCATCTCATCTCCTTTCAGTTCAATTTGATCCAAGGCATCCTTCTGGGTCAGTTTCAGTAAAGGCTTTGCTAGAGTTGAGAAGTTGGGAATCCACTGGCGACAGTAGCCCACCATTCCCAAAAACTTCCTCACCTCCCTCCTTGTCTTTGGTGGACTCATTTGAAGTACACTTGTTATTCTTTCCTTCATTATTCTCCGTGACCCTTTCTCTATCTGGTGACCCAAGTATTTCACTTTCTTCTGACAGAACTGCAATTTGGAAGGAGACACCTTGTGTCCATTCCTTCCCAAATGGTTCAACAGAGCAATGGTATCGGCTGTGCAGCCACTTTCTGTCTTTGATGCAACCAGTAAGTCATCAATGTACTGTACTAGGGTTGACTCGAATGGCAATTCTAATGCTTCCAAATCTTTCTTTAGAATCTGATTGAAGATTGACGGTGACTCAGAAAACCCTTGAGGAATTCGACACCAACTGTATACTCTGTCTAGGAATTTGAAACAAAAGAGGAATTGGCTGTCCTCATGAAGAGGCACAGAAAAGAATGCTTGTGACAAGTCGATGACTGAGAACCATTCGGCATCGCAAGGGACTTGAAACATTATCACAGCTGGATTTGGTACGACAGGGCAACACTTGACTATGATGTCATTTATTTTCCTCAAGTCCTGCACAAGTCGGACCTTTCCACTTGGCTTTATTAGTCCCATTATTGGTGAATTACATGGACTGCTTAACACTTCTTTCAGTACCCCCTGTTTTACAAATTCGTCAATAAATTGGGCAACTTTCATGAGGGTGTCTTGTGCCATGTGGTATTGTGGGGTCTGGGGAAAGATTGCATTGGGCTTTACAGTCACTTTCACTGGTTCCACTCCTTTCATCAATCCCACCTCTTTCCCTGTCATATCCCACACTTCCTTTCCGACTGTTTCCCGTAATTCGGCTGGAATATCTTCTTCAGTTATCATCGGGAAAAGACAAATCAGAGGATATTCTTCATCGACAGTTTCCATCTCATCCCCCTCTACACTGTCCTCTTCTTCCCCATCACTGCTCGTCTGGATTGTTATTCCTTCGTTCGAACACATGATCGAACAACCCAATTTGCACAATAGGTCTCTTCCTAACAGTGCTATCGGGCTTGAGTCACATACCACAAACTGATGCACCCCTTGATAGTTACCGATGCTGACTGGTACCGGATCTGTTATTGGGTTCGTCAGGTGCCTGTTTGCTACTCCCACCACTTGAACTGTCCTCCCTGAGAGTGGCAAATTTGGTACTTCACTGCTCTTAACAGTTGAACGTGTGGCTCCTGTGTCAACCAAGAATGAAACACGATGACCCATTACTCTTCCCTCTACGTACGGACCCTTTTGATCAACTTCCAAGGATGCTGCAAGCACACAATCTCCTTCTTCTTCTGAGCTTTCACTCTCCCATACATTGTTTATTCCACTCTCACTGTGTAGTGGGAACTGTTGTACGGTGCCATTTGTACTCATTACCTGACCCGAGACCTGTGGAGGAACCATCACTTGCTGCTGACTCATTGGTGCCAAAGGTATTTGCATTTGCTGATTAGGTACCATGGGAAACTGCTGTTGCATTGGCTGCATTTGCGTCATCTGCATACGAGGCATCTGCATCTGCTGCGGCTGCATAGGTTGTAATCCCTGCAACTGATTTACGGTCTGAAAATTTGGGTTTGGACCTCTCATTTTCGGTCCCCTCATTGTCTGAAATGCATTGACATCATTGTTTTGCTGACCAACACCTGCACCTGCACCTGCACCTTCCTGCACCACCATCGGGCACTCGCGTTTCCAATGACCGACAATTCCGCACACGTGACACGGCATCACCTTCTTAATTGCCTGCACACCAGTCACAACAGTATTCAAATCCGGACCATTATTCGCAAAACCTCCTCTGCCTCTGCCTCTGGCCTGTGGCTGAAACATCATATTTCCCTGCAACTGCGGCTGCGATTGCGGTGCCTGCTGTTGGAACCCTTGCATCCCTTGCAAACCTTGCAGACCTGTCTGAGCTGCTTTAAGTTGCATCATCATCACCTTCTCTTTCAACCTTTTCTGTTTCACTTCAATTTCGTCGCTACAGTATTTCGCATAATTCAACACCTCATCAATCGGTTTCGATTGCCAACAAATCAAATGCGACTTTATCATCTGGCTTATCTCTGGTCTCAGCCCTTCCACAAATCTGAACACAAAATGAAGCATGTCCTTCGCCTCTATTGTTTCCGTGCCGCTGTAGTTCTTGAACGCCTTCAACAACCTCTCATAGTAACTATGAATCGACTCTTTAGCCTCTTGGGCAGTTCGATCAATCTTCTGCCAATCCACATTTTTCGCGGCCACTTTCGTCTTCAAATGCTCGATCACCTTATAGTACAGGCTCATCACCATAGGCGATGGTGCACCCGTCTCCCTGTCTCTCTCTGGTTCACTCGTCGGCCAACCTACAGCTCTTTTGCAATCCTCCCACAAATCTGCCGGAACCACAATCTCAAAGAGAGTGTTCAGATCTTCCCAAAGACATTTTGCAAGCTTCACAAACCTATCAGTCTGTTGATACCATTCAATCGGTTTCTCTCTCAGTTTGGGAAAATCATCCGTAAAAGACTGAATGTCACTTCTGTGCCATGGTACATGTATTAATTTTCCCCCTGCTGTCTCCCTCATTGGTAACATTGTTACTGACTCGCTACTCTGTGGTCTTTTCACATTGTGCTCTGTAGCACTGTCCCTCCTCTTTTCCTTTCTCTTTACCCACCTGCTTTCCCACTTGTCTAAACACCTCCACACTTGTGCACTCTGCAACAATTCTCTAAGGTGCGCCTTCATGCCTGCTGACCTCATGTGTTCAAAATCTGTGGTCCCAAAATCCAATCTATAGCTCCTGCTCAAGTGTTTTGTCTTGTCTATGTCAACCCCGTTTTTGTCAGCTATTTCTTGCAAGCTTTTATGTACCTTGTTCACTTCTTTCGTAATCCTTGGACATAGGTATCTCAGCTCTTCTTCCGAGTAGGACTCTAACCTATTCACACCCATAGTCCCTTCCACCAATTATTGTGCTTCCATGTTCAACCTCATCCTATTCATATAATCTTCTCCCTTCCCACTGTCTGAGCTTTGTGTGGAATTCAAACTGTTGAACCACTGTGTCAGCTGTTGCGCATTCAACCCCATCAGTGTAGCGTTCACATCGACTGCCATTGATGGTTGCGGCAACTTTTCAGTGTTCGATGACAGAGGTATTATCAGTGGGGGACTCGACCTCACCAGTGTCGACTGAGCACATATGGGACTAAACTCCATCAAGGACCCAGATCCATTTGGCTGAGCCGCTATAGGAGTTATCCCTGGAGTGTTTTCTATGCACCTTCTTTCAGTCCCATTCTGCAGCATTGATCCCTGACCGCTCATACCCAAATTAGACTGACTATACAGAGGTACCGGCGGACCTACAGTAATGGGTAGCGATATCGCATCTGGGTTTTGTCCATTCCCCATGTTCTGAGGCATGTTCATTCCCACACCATGGGTCATCATTGCCGGCATGCCCATCTGACTCCCCGTCATCTGAGCATGTGCTGTTCCCCCCTGCATCTGCTTTTGAGGCATCAAAAACTGGGTTGATTCAGCTTGTGCCAATGTTGGGTTGTGACCATTCTGTATTCCCATTACAGTCGGGTCTAGAACCATTCCCGTACTGTTGTCACTGCTGTAATATCTTGGGACCTGCGGCTGATCATTTTCTGCTGGTTTCAACATAGGCACATCTGGATATATTCTCCTAACCTGCGGTATCTGCGGGGTGAACAGTAGACTCGGGTCCTTAGATCCCGATGATGCTCCTGAACTCTGACTTTCACCGTTCTGTACCGATGCCGGAGAGGCAGAACTGGTACTTGGACCTTGTCCACTCTCTGCATAAGGTGGTGGACGGTCATTCAGCAATTGCATTATTAACTCCTCATCCTCTAACTCCTCTTCTCTTCTCAACTTTTCCTCGTCCTCTCTATCCTTGGAACACCTCCTGTTTGTCTTACAGGTAGCTTTCTTACCTGTCTCCTCTTCTTCCTTAGTAATTGCGGGAAACAATTTTATCCCCTGCAATACATCTGACCTCCACACCTTCTGTGCATTATCCCACCTAGCATCCGCTAGTGCCTTTTCTACCTTCCTTATCCTTGTTTCGAACTTATTTTTCTGTTGCTGTCTAGCCATTAATTCCCAAATCGCTAGAGCCTCAAACTGGGCTGGCCTTGGAGGCACCTTCATGTCGTACATCGTGAACCTCAAATTCTCCAGAATCCTTATATTGAATGTCCCGTGGATCGGGAATGCTACGCTCCCATGTTTCTCTGTCAACTTGTGCCATTGCTTTAGCCAAAGGCACGGAGCTACCCCTTTTTCCTCCATTACAATGTAAGCGGGTGTACCTTCAGGCGGCGTCTCCTCTCCTACGCTCGCTTTAATGTAAGACTCCCCCTTCATCGCACTCCTTAATGCTTTAAAAAATTTCATTTTCTCGTCTTTTATTTCACAAAATATGTAATCAATAGGTGACTTTAATTCCCGGAATACTCTTCGCTTGCCTTTCCCCTTCCAATCGAGCCCCACGGACTGCGTCCAATCCGTGCGCGACCCTTCTCTGCAACCAACCTATCCCAGCGCGGCTCCTAGTGACGTCACACTCACACACACTGCGGCTGACAAAGCCTCGCGGCTAATCCTCCTTCACTTAGCTCCTCTCGTAACCACTTCTTGCATGTATCGCGAGCTACCAAAAATATAAAACAGATCTGTCGGTTTACTACAGGAAGGGTAACACAATCGCTTCAGGACCTTAGGGATTTTTCACTAGCCTCGGCAGTTATTCCATCTTTCTCGGTCCCCACTTTCGCAAGCAAATCTGACCCGCAGACCTACTCTCAACTTGTCAATGATCCATTCTAGTGCACTTAGAATCTTGTCAAAGCCCGAAGTCGAAGTTTCTTTCATTCCCTTAACACACGTACCGACTCGTTGACCACGCCCGATCAACCTACTAAACCGACCAGACCACAACACAGAACAACATACTCCGGAGTCTCTTGACCTCGCAGGGCCCGTCTCAACAACAACAACCACGTGGACCTTTTTATGCACGAAGCGCCACACGCACATGAAGTTCGACGACTTCCCTACTCTCACACTCGGAGTCGCACCTCCGCTATCTTCTATGAAGTTCGACGACTTCTCTACTTCTACACTCGGAGTCGCACCTCCGCTATCCTCTAAAAGAAAAAAAAAATTCCTCACAACCTTTTCACACAATCTGCGGCAATAAGCTGTGCAAGCGCAAAACCCTAACTTCACTCATACCATCACTAGTACCGCCAACGCCGATTCCACACCTCCATTCTCTCCATTCGCAAGCTCCGAGATCCCGGGAAAGTCGCGGTGGACCTAGCCCATCATCATTCTGTCAATCTATTTTACCCAAGAAAAATCTAATTCAACTTCTCGAATAGGGTCTGAAAGGGCGTAACCGTTAATTCAACACCATGTACTTTAAGAGTACAGGGTCCCAAAAGGCGAAACCGTCCTCTGCTACCATCTACTGATAGAGCGTTCCGTACTAATAATTTACCTGTATTCGGACGCTCTTTAGGCCGATGAATCTTTTGACTAAGTGGAACTCTCCGTACTCTATATCGATCAATTGCATCAAATCAATAATCAATAACGAACATAAGCAATACCCTGATCAACATAACACTTGACAATTAATCCAGAATACATTTCGGCGAACCCTGACCTTTCAGTCAGGAATAACCACACCAGTTTATTCAAAGTTAGTGAATTTATTTCCCTATATTAACAAAGCTAGCACAATATAAATGTGTCTCAACACCAAATGATAAACGTAAATGAACATTAATAGCTGTCCATAGCGGCGAAACAAGTGCAATCTATGCAGCATTTGAATAACAAGGCATTCGATAATAGCAATGCAAATCACTAATACGATAATCTGTAAGGAATTAATTGCATACATTTAGTCAGCATAACAAGGTCTCAAATTGCATCGTGCAACAAAAGGAATCCTCATCTAACCTCAAATTAGCATCGGCATGTGGGACTTCATGCAAAAACAATTTAGCAACATTAATTTGGAAAAACTCCTAACTAGGGATCTTGTCAAAAAAATCAGCAGTTGGTTACCTAAAAGAAACACAATGCAATTGTACAATTTCCTTTCATATTTACCAATTACGATCAGCATACAAGGAAGTCTTCGTCTCACAGGTACCGTTTCTCGATCAGCATGGGACGGGGCAAAGGGGCAAGGTGGACGGGGCAATTGCCTCACGGCGGCAAGGTAAAACTATTACTTCATGCAAAGGGACAGATCAAAGTTAAAGTCTCTAGGGCAAGAATCATTTAAAGTCTCTTCCTCTCGATTAGAGAAAGCATCAAAGTCTCTTTCAAAATGGCGTCGCAGCAAAATGGGCCATAATAGCTGCAAAGTCTACAAAATGGCGAGTATCGAGCTGGTCATGGCTGCAAAAGGCTATTTTCTTCTCGTGCACCTGGTTTAAATAGACAACAGTTCAAATCCAGTAGGGTCTTCCATTGGAGGGTTCATAGGTTAGCTTCAAATTGTCCAATCAAAAACAACAGTTCTCAAGCTTTTACTTAAGCATACATTATCCTTGGAGATGGGTACGCAAGTTGCAACATTTTATACCAATTAGCTCACTTTCAGAGCCTCCATTGTCCGCACCTGCAGATCGACCTTGGAGTAAAGAGAAAAATGCCAAGCTGGCACGAAACTTTAAGATAAGCATGTGAACGATCTCAGTGGAAAAGTACAGCTTCAAGCAAAAATACACGTTTAATAGCACATTGGAAAAATACGAGCATCTAAACCGTGAGACCAGGCAACTAGACCGAAGCCTCCACTAAAGTTATGCTAAGCTAAAACATTTCAAGCAAGCAAATCGTAGCACACGTTTGTAATTATGTCGGATTAGTGCAATTCTAATACATCAGGTTATATAAAGCACGCTTATAAATGTTGACAAACTACTCTGAGGGCACATTTTGTCCCCGTACAATCTTTATTAGTTCGGTTAAAGTCACACATGATTATTTCACACTACGTTTATGCGTAAATAAATCGAAACCTTCATTTTCTGCTTCATCACTGGCGACATCCCCATCTGACCTATTATGACTTTCCGTTGGGCTGACGGGGGAAAGTGGTGGCAGCATTGCCGCTGGCTCGTAATCGAGCCGGCAGCAATGCTGCAGCCCACAGGGGGCACCAGCACCCTTGCAATGCTCACTGTCTGAACAGCAGACAGTGAGCATTGCACTGTCCACGCCAACTGCATGGGCAGTACAGGGGCCCCCCTGTGGCCCTCTGTACCTTGTCTCCACCAGCCTTTTCAAGGCAGAAAACCAGGTCGTGCTGCGCCGCCCTGGCTGATTCCGACCTATGTCACCTTCAGCCCATCGGGATCACTGATTCCGGTGGTGGCAGCAGTACCCTGGTGGTCGGACCGCCAGGGCCGTAATGTGGCAGTCGGACTGCCACAGCAGCGGTGGTCCTGACCACCACGTATGTCTCTTTATCATGGAGAGTCTATTCTGTGACCCTTATAAGTTTGTAAAGGGGACATGTTCATATGTACAAAAACGTAGGATCCTCTTTATTTTATCACACTGTGGCACAAGTCTGTCTAACTCTGCCTGGCTCTAGTGCCCTGCCGCCCTTTCTTTCACCATTGTGCGGAGCTGCCTGGATCTGAATGAAGTATGATGCAGCAGAAACATTTCCTTTTTCCACGCTGACCGCACTGGGCCCATTTGTTAAGCAACATATTTTTTCCACTCACTCCACCTTAGAGGCGATGGTCGTCCGATGGATCGTTCTTCGTTGTAATAAGGGCAATCAGGGTGACGCACTCACAGCTACCCAATGAAGGCCAATTAATTGGTAGCAAACTTGTAACTCTTCTCTATCAGGCATTTAAATCAAATAAAGTGTTTGCACAGTTGTAAAAAGAACAAAAAGGCACAATAACAGTCTCAGGCAAAATTACATTTAGTTATTGTATTAAAGGTCCAAAGTCAGAGCATTTCTCACCCCTACCTATTCACCATGCCACATAATTCCAGTACACAAATATACTACACACCACACAATTCCACCCCACACAATTCCACGACTAACAATTCCTATTCAAACCACATAATTCCAATCAAAACCACATACATCCACTCCACTCCAAACAAAAACACATGGGTAAAAGACACTATCGTTTACAACACCAATAGCCCTAACTCTAGCAAATGTGAGACCTATTGCATTGCAAATGCTAGTTATTGATTGTGTTGGCATTTCTTTGTTTGCCTCTGTTTCTTAATCTATCAAGCATCATTGTGTTTTTGCCACTGGACAGTTTTGGTCATATTTATTTTCTTTTGCGTAGTCGATTATTCCAATGGGGAAAATTGATTAAGCACCCAAACTTATGTATACCACGTTTACTCATTGGTGATTTTATTTTCTTCTGCAATCAGTGATCTTTCATCTTGCTCTGAGATAATCTGTCTTTTGAATGCTTTCTTCAGCATTCTTGAATTTCCACACTATTTAAATGCTGTGATATGGGTACACCATTTCAGTATTCAGTCATAATCACAAAAACAGTAGCAGTAAGTGATGTTCCTTACATATGAGCTCTTTATATGGACGTTGGATAAATGTGATTAGCAATCTAGGGAGTTTTTGGGGGACATATTCAGTTTTCTCATACAGTACCAGTTAGTGTTCTTCTTTCAGAACTGTTAGTTCTCAGCACCTTAAAGCAAGCTTGATATACATATCAGATTTTAATTTTGCGCATCCCAAAAAAACATAGTCAGCCATGACAATATTGATTGACTTGTGATTTTAAAGTGTTTTTACAATAATTCATAACCTATTAAAATTAGCAGTATGCCATTACGTCACTGTTTTATGAAGCAACCAGTCTCTTTGATAGCACATATTTACATAGTAAACAGACCAACACTTCAGATACACTGACACAAAAACATAGATCAGTTATTCTGCATTGAGCTTTGACAAAACTGTAATCAATTCTCAGTTATATGGTAAAAGAGTAATGTTGTTAACCATAATTATACCTTGCATGATGAGGCTGCTGTTGTTCCAGACCTGAAGACTCAACGCTTTTGACACAAGGACTGAACACATATTTATTATTAGGGAAGGGACAAAGCCACAATCTTATCCTGCATTTAGATCAACATAAAACTTAATTGTGCCTGTGAAGAGATACAATTAATTTTGCTCCATTTTTCTTGTTACATTGGGCATTGGGCTGGAGAGAAATACCACGTCATCTTCGAAACAGCGATCTGTTTTCAGTTTATAATATGATAGCAGCTGTGGAGGTCACCATCTAGAGAGCTTACATATAGGGTCTGCTAAATGGAACACTGAAACCTATGATCATGTACTGAATATTTCTCAGGAAAGAGTAGATGATGCAGCCAACAGCAGGGCTCTCAATTCTTGAAAAGCAGCTGGGGCACTGTGCTAGCACTCTATGATCAATCAAACCATCCACTTTGTAAGACCTGTCAGCCCTTGGTGTGGTTTCCACTGTATTTTTGCTTCTGACCTCCTGTGTTTTGATCCTGTGCTGAATTCAGTTTTTTGCTGTTGTTAGAACTCTGGGGTCTCTACTACTGCTAACCAGTGATTGGTGATTGGTTTCTCCATGATTGGCATGTTTGATTTACTAGTAAGTCCCTAGTAAAGTGCACTGTGTGTGCGCAGGGCCTGTAAATCAAATGCTACTGGTGGGGCTGCAACACTGATTGTGCTACCCACATGAGTAGCCCCGCAAACATGTCTCAGTCCTGCCATTGCAGTGCCTGTGTGTGCAGTTTTAAGCTGCCATGTCGACGTGGTGAGTGCACCCACTTGCCAGGCCCAAACCTTTCCTTTTACTATTTGTAAGTCATCCCTAAACTAGGCCCAAGGCAGCCGCATGGGCAGGGTGTAGTGTATTTAAACATAGGACATGTACTGGTGTGCTTTACATGTCCTGATAGTGAAATACTGCTAAATTTGTTTTTCACTATTACAAGACCTGTCTCTCCAAAAGGGCAATATGGGGATTACCTTCAAATACCCTTTACCAGCGTTGCCCCCCACCAGCAGCAGAAGCTGCAAACCTTTCACAACGAAACGATAGTAAACTATGTTTATTGTCCTTTCATTGTGAAAGGAGCGGGCCATGTTGGATGACAGGGATGAGGGGAATGCACTGTGCACTCCCCTCAGTGCGAAAGTGTCTTGGGCCGACCGTCTGAGGCCGGAGAAACACACATGCGCACTGTGCTTTCCCCAGCCTGGCACTGTGTTGCTGGGCTGGATAGAGCAGGCACAGGCTCCAAGTCTGCTTGGGAGCACCCTGGCTGGGTGCTCCCAGCCAATCCTCACGCTGCTCTGAGCAGCAAAGGATTGGCCGTAGGGCAGGCTGGGAGCCTGTGCCTGCCTGCAGTGACGAGGGAAAAATGAGCGGCACGGCGGCGGAGTAGGTAAATGTTTTTTTTTGTTGTTTGTTTTATTAAATGCCCCCCCACGCGCTGCACCCACCCCACCCCTTCAGATCGTAGTGAGCTACTACTGCCCTTTAAGTGTAATTTCCCATTACGAGCAGATAAAGATTTGGTGTTTGGGGTCTCTGAACTCACAATTTACAAAATACATCTTTGTTTTAAGTTATTTTTTTAATTGTAGGTTTGCAAATGCCACTATTAGAAAGTGGCCATTTTCTTGCTTAATCATTCTATGCCTCTGCCTGTCTGTCGAATACACTTCTGTGTCAGGATCACAGTTGAGCTGTTTGTGCGTTCACTCTAGACAGCCACACAAAGGGAACTGAGGTGTGCCTGGCATGGCCTGATGGCCAATCACCAGGCCCATAGGTTTTCCTGACCTAGAGTGGTGGGAGGAGTTGACACTTGCACCTGAATAGGGTGGGCAAATGACTTTTCAGTGTTAAGCAATATGAAGACAAGCAGAGAAGAAGTAATTTGGGGTATAATTGACAACCCTATCATAATCAAAGTGGGGTCTACTCCAGAGGTAAGACAGCCGTGGTAAGCCATAGCCTTACTTAGACCAAAGACCAATGCAGTAGCCATGAGAACCAGTATGCCCAACAAATAATTGTACCCTATCTACCTCAGGGTTCCCAAAACAGGATAAACAATGCTACCTCAGATAGCAGTTTTCCAAACATCTGCAGTGTAATATAAACAAATCTTAAGCTGTAGTGTTGACGATTAAGATGGGAAAAGATGATAACTAAATACAAGAACTCTATATATCTATTGACCCAGGACCTTTTCCTAAACAGGCTCCCCACTCATTGATTCTAATGATGGGTGTACACTTCTGAGACCCCAGGAGTTAAGTATTCCAGTCATGAGCTCCACATCTATTTCCCACAGATGACCCTTAGAATGCAAACAGTAGTGGCAGATCCACAAGTGCTTGAAGAAATAGTTGTATGGAACATTATTCTATTAGAAAATAGCTATTATCTGTTGAATTGCTTCTTTTGTTTATCAATTCAACAGTTTTTAGAAAGCACGCCTGCGCCAGATGCTGCATTAGGGAGCTTTACAGAAAACATTTTGAGTTGCAACACATTACAGCAAGGAATTCACAATCTAAACCATGAAGAATTCAGACATATTACTCAAGTAAACCTTGGTCAATGTTGAAGAGAATTCAGGAAGAGGATATCAGTCAAGCTGTAGTACAGCTGGAATGGGTGAAATTTTAGGTGTTAGGAGTTTCATTGTTGTGAGAACTCTGCGGGATCGCATACCAAGCCAGAGTACAAACATATAGCTAGCCTCTCAGCCATAGGCAAACCTGTGCGTATACTTTTATTGAAAACTGTTGTTCATCCTGGAATTCTTAGATTGAGATAAAATCTCTTAGATATGCATATGTTAAGTTAATCAATACATTAACAGTTGATTCTGAAAAAATACAAATTAAAACCCTTGATAGCTAAGAAATAAAGATTTATCTACAGTTGTTGAATGGTAATCTGTATGTTTTCATGCAGAATACAATCTCATTATTGGGGTGTGTGGTGCACATTTTTAAGAAAAGAATATTGATTCATATATAAACAAGTGGTGAGGTGACCGTTTTAAACGTCAAAAATGAGAAATGTGAAACATTCATGAGTTTAACTGGCCATTTGTCCACTTGAATCAAGTCGAAGTTTCAGCCAGAGTGACTATGCATCTATGGGTCACCATCAGAACTGGAAACACACAGGATGAAGCAAAGTGCTATTTGTGTCATGATTGGACCAGGATTTACAGGCAAGAATCTTTATCTTAGTGGAGCTAAGCTTCGGACTAAGGTCAAAAGTATCAAAGACAGCTGTGGAATGGATTTCATATCATCAGTTCAGTTATAGTAGGTTAGTTTGAATGGATTATTGTGTTCTGTGAGGGAGAACCTGTGAAAGACACAGGACAAAAAGGAGAATAATGTGCTTTATTTGCAAGGTATGAAGTGGTTCAATCCAGCACAGTAGCATGAATTCCAATATTATTCATTCTCCAAAGTAATACTTAGCAAGAATAGTGTACAACGTAGAACAGAGGCCCTGGAGAAGAATGAAAGCCAAATTATTAGACTCAGTAGTACTCATGGGATCATCCCAGATGAAGATTAAGGCAGATTTGGTACCTCTGCTGCATGGGAATTCTGCTTGTCTACATGAGGGCAGTTAGTTTCACTCTAGGAATGCAGAGATCTGGGGGAATGCCATTTTTTTCAATAAGCTTCCTCAGTGGCTGGTTCATTTGACATAAGAATAATGTTAGTGGATGTACCAGGTCAACACCTAGCTTCTTTAAGATAGGTTTGAAGTAAGAGGATTTTCAAGGTCAGTGAAGAACTGACTGGTAGAAACTTAGAAATTGTTCTCACTGAAATAACAGAATAGGATGTAGGAAGGATGTTCTTGGAGATTTTCAGTGGGCATAGGTCAGCTGGTTTATGTGGCAATGCTTATGGCCTTGATTAGGTTGGTGGTGTCATTCAGAGAGAGCATGTGGAAGGTTGCATATAAGTGTGAGTAGGTTTGAGCATTGGTGGCAAAGGATGGGGGCCACAAATGTTATGTTATGTTATGTTATGAGGATTTGTAGAGCGCACTAAACCAGAGGGCATCAAAATGCAGTAGCAGAGACCTGGCAAGACAAACCAACACTCATTCAGAGCCATGCTGAGTGAAGAGCCATGATTTCAGTTGTTTTTTAAAAGTTGAAAAGGTTTGTGTATCCGCAATGTGGGACAGCAGGGTGTTCCACAGTTTGGCCGCTCTCACAGAGTAAGCCATTCCTCCCCATCTGGTTCTGGAAATCTTGGAACAGCTTCCACTCTATGAGAGGAAGGTCTAGGAGGTCTTGCTGGTACATACAAATTAATCATAACATTAAGCTGTTCAGCGCTCTGGAGGTGAATGGCCAAATGGACCACACACATGGCTTTAAAAACAATTCTCTTTCTGATAGGAAGCCAGTGGAGGGCACGCAGACCTTCCCTCACCGATACCTTTCTAGGGATGTTCAAAATGAGCCAGGCAGCTGCATTCTGAACCACTGCAACTTGTTGACACCTCTCATATTAGTATTCAGATATAGGGAATTACAATAATCGAATCGAGAAGTGCTAAGCATGAAAACAACTGCCTGAAATAATTCCTTAGGAATAAAAGGTAAAATCTTCCTCAGGACTCTAATGATATAAAAACAGGTACTGGAGGTATGACTAGGCTGGTTATTAAAGCTCAAGGAGTTGTCAACCAAAATACCCGGGTGTTTGGTGGATTCCACTGGGGTGGGAAGAGACCCACACTCCTCGGGTCACTAGATATTAGACCATATTGAGTCCTGGTCACAGAAGACCAAAACCTCTGTCTTTCCAGCATTGAGTTCGAGTCCGTTGTTGTTCATCCATTTCTCAATGCTGGACATACATTGCCTAAAGGACTTGGCAAAAGAGGTCACATCATTGGAGATAGTCACAATAATTTGAGTGTCGTCAGCATATGATTGAACCTCAAAGCCAAAAGACCGCACCAGAGACACCAGAGGTGCCTCGTAGATATTAAAGAGTCAGAGTCAGCGTGGAACCCTGGGGGACGACTTTTGTCATAAAGTAGGACCCAGGATTCTCTGCTTTTTGGATGAAGTGATAAGCCAGTGAAATGCGGAATTTGTGGGAATGATTATTGCGGGAAGGGATGCAGTTACGGAATCCAGCAATAATTTTGAATAGTTTTTGATTGGGCATATCGCTTCTGCAATGCAACTGGTACAACGTGATCTGTTTGTTTTCTAGATAGCTCCTTTGTAAATTTGTTTGCAGAATTCCAGCCGGTGCCTTTTTCTGCGGATCCTTGTTTTTCCAATGCCTTTCCAAAATTCTACCTTGCATTTTTGTATCTTTACATTGGTGTTGGTCCAGCCAGTGGTCCACTGCTGTGTGAATAGGTGAAAGAAGATGTGTTGGTCACCTCTGGTAAGCGGTTTGTTTCTTGTCAATCATCAATAAATAACTTTGTTTTGGCTAAAAGCCATAAAAGTATCCAATAAATAACAGGCAATTACCATGCAATGAGATTATAAATTATA
Source organism: Pleurodeles waltl (assembly GCF_031143425.1). NCBI lineage: Eukaryota > Metazoa > Chordata > Amphibia > Caudata > Salamandridae > Pleurodeles > Pleurodeles waltl. The sequence goes on from NC_090444.1 coordinate 971,970,037, forward strand.
AAAAGCACAATTTCCACATGAAACATTAAAAAGAGGAACAATAATTATACTGAATTAAAATATAAAACTAATTTGTTAGTTCAATTACCGGACAACTATCTAATTTTATAGGTCTGGAAGCCTACCTAAAATTAATTCCATAAAATAGACTATTTCTTCCTACGATAGATTGTGCAAAAATAAGCTGTTGATACACACAGTTATAGCAACAATGTAAAACTAACATCAAGTTTCCCTTTTCTTTACAACAAACCTTCATGGTTTCATGCCCATAATGGTCAACAGAGGCCTAGGGTAATTATAGTTAATCCAATCAGTCAGCAGTGTATTCTCTAGTTCTTATGGCCCAAGCGTTTTGTAGGTACTTGGCAACGGAAAAGACCACCTTATCACGTGTGTCACTAGAAAGGATTCTCAAGGATATACTATGTTTCCTTGTCCCCATTGATCTGCATAAGGGGATTATCCACTTCTTCCTGGGCATCAGATACCTAGGACAAAAAAACATAAAATGGGCCAATGTCTCACATTGCTCAGGACAGAAGTGGCAGAATCTCGATTTATGCACCTCGTTGCACCATCTTGTTGTAAACGTATTAAGAGGCAATACCCCTAGCCTAAATTTAATAAAAAGTTTTTGGGCGTAAAGGGGATTGATATTATCCATAAAAGCCTCAAACTTAGGGCTACACTTGAGGTCCAAAAACTGTAACGTCCTTCTACCACAGTCGTTTTTGGACCAAAGTTGGGTCAAAATGAACTCCCAGTAACACCGCCTTATTCGTGCCTTTACTTCCTTCGTCAAGCTATGGGGGTCTGACCACACCTTGTCCATTTTAATAAGTTGGCACGTATCTCTGATGTATTTAAGCCAGGGAACTTTTAACACACCGCGATCTGCTAAAAGCTCCGCAACTGCTGTTTGGTAGGGGAACAAGTATTAGGATGTCCAAAGGCGGACCCAATAAATAAGAGGTCTTAAGGCGGCCTCGTTGTGGATCTCATTTAAGGCTAAATCCAGTCTTAGAGGTGTCAGTGGGGTACTTGTCGGTAAGCGCAGAAAAATACGCATAAAGCGATTTTCCACCTTCGTCAAACAGCTAGAATTGCAGTGCCCCCATAATTCAGCACCATAGATTGAAGCAGCCACAGCCGCTGCCTTATATACTGTGATAGCAGGTGAAATTTCACCTTCCGTAGCATTAGCAATTTTTCTAGCTATCACAGTCGACTTCTGTCGAAGGGTGGACAGACTCTTCTCAATCTGTGCCGCCCACCATTGATCATCAGATATCCTAATCCCCAAATAGTCAAATTGCTTAACTTGCTCTATTAGTTGGCCTGCTAGAGTCATTTTCCCCCTAAAGGACTTCTGAGGATTAAAAGCCATACATTTTGTCTTAGAAAAATTTATCTCTAGACCCCTCTTTGCACAAAATTTAAAAAAGGCATCGAGTTCGTTTTGAAGGCCCATTGGAGTTCGTGAGATCAATAAGGTATTGTCTGCAAACATTAAAATAGGGACAGAGGTTCCTGCTAACTTTGGGGCGTCATGATTACAGTGCATCAGATGGTCAACTGCACCGTTAATACAGAGATTGAACAGAGTTGGGGCCAGAACGCACCCCTGTCTGACCCCCCTATCGATAGCTTCTGTCAAATCTCCACCTTGGGACCTGCGTACCTGGGCATAAGTGCCCTCATGGAGATACCTAATCAATTTCAACATCTCACTGTCTAGCTTATAGGACTCAAGGGCGTTCCACAGTAAATCCCTTGGGACCATATCAAACGCAGCTTTTAGGTCAAGGAAGGCCACGTACAAGTGGCCCTTATTTAGTGTCAGATGTTTCCAACAGAGAAGGTTGAACCTAAATGCCTGGTCGATAGTACTCACACCCTTCCTAAAACCTGCCTGGAGGTCAGAGAGGATATGAGTCCTCTATCCACACCTGCAATCTAGCCAAAATTTGCTTGCAAAAAACTTTATGGCTAATGTCAATTAAAGTAATTGGCCTGTAGTTGGAAGGAAGTTCCCTTACGCCCTTTTTAAAAACGGGAACTATAATTGCTCCCTGCCATGTAGAAGGAAGCCCACCACCTCTCAAAATCTCATTACTAAGTGTGTTTAAATATAAGGACCAGGTTCTAGGACGGGACAAGTATAAAGCACCTGGGATACCATCTAGCCCTGGGGCCTTCCCTTTGCGTAACGTTTGGAGTGCCAAAGTTGTTTCTTTTAAGGAAAATGGAGCCAGATCGAATTTAGGTGCAATAGCTAGCCATGAAAAAGGTGAATGGGAGGACCCCTCAAGGGGTGATGGGACAGTAAAACTACTAATTTGAGCCACACTATATACAGTTCCAAAATATGATACCCAAAGTGCTGGTTGAATTGCTGGGTATATCTCCGCGTTGTCAGAATGACCTTTGTCAGCCACCAACTTCCAAAACAATTTTGAGTTCTTTGCTTGTAAAGCATCTACCAAAGCCTTCCATTGATGGAATTCCCACTCTTTTTTTGCGTTTTTCAGGTCTGCTTTATATACGGACCTGGAGGCTTTTATCGCACCGCAGCTCCCTACCTTCAGTGCTTCCAAAAGTCGTGATTTAGCCGATCTACAAGAGGTAGTATACCACCTCAAAGGTCCGGCCCTAGTTTCTACCCACCTCCTCGTTACCTGAAAGAGGGGCCTTAGCTGGTTGACCATAATATTATGTAAATTAATTGAGTCGACCGGTACCAAGTCAATATGCTTCAAAGGGGAAAGAGTTGATTTCACCACTTTATATATTGAGGCCTGAAAGTGTACATCATCAGCTACCATTTCCCACCTTACATTTTTAAAGTCATTTGTTGGAACTAGTGCGCTGCCCTTCACCCGCTTAGGAAGTGAACTACATTTAAATGGGGAGATTGAAAAAGATGTACAGAAAGCTAAATGATCGCTGTCGTCACGTGGGAAAACTGCCATGTCAATGAGAGAACTCCAAAGAAAATCGTCTACTAAGACATAATCTAGATGGCTCTTGTATGAGCCTCTCCTATACGCAGGGGTATGTGATTTCGTATTTCCATTGACTATTCTAAGCCCCATTGTTTTTGTCAAGTCCTCCACTAGATTTATTACTCCCCATGATGGTTCTATTACACCTTGGACCGGACCTGATCTGTCCCATGGATGGGCAAACTGAATTATTTTTTGCTGAAAGTCGACCTCACAGTTCAACTGCATGTTAAGTTCTCCTGCGACAAGTAAGCCCTGCCCCCCAGATGAATAGTTCAAAAAACCTATTAGCGTTTTTATCTGGGCGGTCTGAGACTTATGCGGGACAGGCCTCATATATATGTTTACGAGAACTATGCGAACTGGCCGCTGAGCATGATCTCCACAGCTAATATATCCATCGAGGGGGAGGGCAGCTCCTTTACCTTGGGAAACAGATCATGTTTAAGCCAGATTAATAAGCCCCCAGATGCTCTACCCGATGGAGACGGAAGTGCGGCCTTCTGAAAGGATCAATATCCTACTCGGTGGATTGTAGAGGGGGCCCATGTCTCCTGTAAAAAGATAATGGGGGTCATTCTGACCGCGGCGGTCGGCGGTCGCCGCCCGCCAAGCGGTTCCCGCCGAAAGACCGTGGTGGCCATTCCGGCTTTCCCGCTGGGCCTGCGGGCGACCGCCGGAAGACCGCCGGCCGGCCCAGCGGGAAAGCCCCTTCAACAATGAAGCCGGCTCCGAATGGAGCCGGCGGAGTTGCAGGGGAGCGACGGGTGCAGTGGCACCCGTCGCGATTTTCACTGTCTGCAAAGCAGACAGTGAAAATCTTTGTGGGGCCCCCAGGGGCCCCACGGCACCCGTTCTCGCCATCCTGGTTCTGGCGGTGGACACCGCCAGAAACAGGCTGGCGGGAAGGGGGTCGGAATCCCCATGGCGGTGCTGCAAGCAGCGCCGCCATGGCGGATTCCCTGGGCCAGGGGAAAACCGTCGGAAAACCGCCGGTTCCCCTTTTCTGACCGCGGCAGTAGAATAGCCCAGGAACGACCGCCAGCCTGTTGGCGGTGCTTCCGCCGCCCTCCGCCATGGCGGTCATGGACCGCCAGGGTCAGAATGACCCCCAATGTGTTGTTGATCCATAAAACTACACCACTCTGGGTTAGTTATCTTAGATGACACACCCGCCACATTCCATGATAAGAGGTTAATTGAAGATTCATTGTTGACCCCAATATTGGACAAACTCACTAATCGCTTTTCTTGGGGAGTAACTCCGCTGTACCACCCGTCTACATGGACGTTGTAACGCACTCCTGACTCTAGTCCCACAGTGCCCAGCGGTAGGGTACCTGGATAACATACTTCCAAGGGTTTTATAGCAGAAGTGTCATCCTTCCCTACGTCAACTGATGGGGCTTTATGTCAATCTAAAGTTGAAGTTGGACTACTCATAGGTCCCCGTCTTGTGATACATGATTTGGGAGAAGATCTTGAATTAGGTCTATCTCTGAAGAACCGATTAACCATTGGAAGGGGGATCGACTGGACAAGACATACTTGAGAAAAAGTGTCAGGTCTTGATCTTAGCTGAAGAGCTAAAAGGCCCTTTACTAAAATCTGACTGTTCAGCTGTAACCCTATGAGGTCCGTTTCTGAGGTATCATTTGTGAATCTCTAGGCAGTTATTAAATCGTCCCGTATAACGGACCTACATTTTTTCATACCCCTTATCCAGTGAATTACTTTGTTCTTCAGTGAAGCCTCTAGTTCCCTTGAACCATGCCTCAACTTGGGGATATTCGTCATATAGATGTCACACTGACCCTTCGGCAACTTGCTAGGCAGGGTACTTGGTTGGGAGGCTTTGATAACATTGTCTAGGGACTTAACACTATACTTCTCTTGGTTAGCCCCTCTAGGCAATTTAATATCATATTTATCTGAATTAGCCACTACAGGAGCTACACCCACTTCCCATTGACAGGGTAGTGAGGTCACTCCTGCGTCCTTTCCCCTATACGTTCCCTTCGTAGATATATCAATTTGCTGAATTTGTGTGAGTGAAGAGTCAAGTTTGGGGTTAAAAGAAGATTTCCTGATGTCCCCGATTGCTGCTGTTAAGCCATCAAGCTTCATGTGGACCATGTGACTAAAAGAAGGGAGGTACTCTTTTAAGCTCATTATTTCGGATCCTAATTGTAGTAACTGAGCCTCTGTGGGCCGATCCATCTGGGTGGCTGGATGTACTGTTGGCTCCTCGATTTTCCTTGAAACATCTTTCCAGGGCTGGGGGTTACCAACAAAGCCAAAGGTAAAAAACTATTAGAACAGTTCGTATGAGAAGGTACACTGTCCTGCTGAATAGCCACATTCGGGTTCGAACTCTCTATACAATTAGTCAAAGTATCTGGCGTAATGTGATCTATTTGGGACCCTCGTGATAGTACAAACAAGGTCTTATTGTTCACAGAAGTCACGGAAGTAAAGAAAGATTTTATATCTTTGGTCACAACATCAGGTCTTCCTTTAGGATGTCTAGACGGTTTGGTCGCAAGCATACTCTCTACTTCTTCAATTAAGTCGTCAATTTGGGATAGAGTACAATTTTCAGTGGCATGGCGAGGTACTTTCTTCGCCCCCCCGCCCTGTAGAATTGCCGCTGGCTTTCCTTTTCCCCATCCTAACTGCAATAGAAAACAAAACCAACACTTCCCAATAAGCAAGCAAAGTGTCTATTTTATAGGGGCTTGAGCCACCCCCAACTACCACAGTCATAGTCCAGCGCTCTCCTGTGCGCCCAGAGCACAAAATCAGTTCTTTGGGGGCTATACCCGCCTCCAATAGCCCCAGACGAGAGAATTCCACAAACCTTTACCAACTGAAGTTTGAGCGTAGAGTAACTATAAGGATGAAAAGGTCCTTGATAGAGATAGGAAAATAATTAGGAAGGGTACCTTCAGGCAGCAGTGACACAATAGCACAATCGTATAGTAAATGTCAGAGGGGTGGCCCAGCCCAGTCTCTTCCTGGTGATGACGGGCGCAGGACGGGCCCACCCTTGGCTTGAATCAAGTTTAAAGGGGCATTGTGGTCCCGCCCCTCTTGTTTCTCCTCAGCGCGTCCTGTGAAGCAGGCTCGCAAATCAAGTTTAAAGGGGCATTGTGGTCGTGCCCCTCCGGTTTCTCCTCAGCGCGTCCCGCAGATGCGGGTGCGCAAATCGAGTTTAAAGGGGCCTTGTGGTCCCGCCCCTCCGGTTTCTCCTCAGCGCGTCCCACGGATGCAGGCACGCGAATCGAGTTTAAAGGGGCCTTGTGGTCCCGCCCCTCCGGTTTCTCCTCAGCGCATCCCACGGATGCGGGTGCACGAATCAAGTTTAAAGGGGCCTTGTGGTCCCGCCCCTCCGGTTTCTCCTCAGCGCGCAGTACTAAACGTAGTACTAGAATGGAGAAGATTGCATCAAGACCATGCCAAGCAAAATGTGTGGGCCTGAGATTACTATGTGGAAGCTAAATCGTTCTAGGTTAACAAAGAAGCATTAACAGTTGTGGAATCTTGGCTTGTAGATGTTGAATATATGCAATATACATATATTGAAGTGATCAATTGTCATGTCTCGAAACGCTGGTTGGGACTCTAATGTAGCTTATTTAACTTTTATAAACATCTTCCTTAAACTGAATGATGGGCATATTAAAACATTTATGAATATAAAAAGGCATCCAAGGGACATATAAAGAAAAGGTTCTGAAACAATTGTAAAAATTGGTGCAGAGAGGAGACGTATGGCTCCTTGCAGCCCCTACAGGGAAAAGTGCTGTTACCATTCATAATTAAAGTAGTGATGAGGCCCAGTCCTCATACTCTTCGCAAAATACATCTAAAACCTATGTAAAAACAGTACAGCTCTATTTCCCTGGAGCTAAAGTAAATAATTCTCTAAACCTTACGGTTACTTCCATTGAACTACCCCCTATGATACAGAGAGGAGCCTGAAGTGCATTTACAGTTATATGGGACAATAACCAGACAGGCATGGACAAATTAAATGGAAGCACTTCATCATACAAGGATGTTATATCTCCTCAATTCTATACTGTCTTTGGGACCTACCCTGCTGTAATGAGTTCAGAGGTGCTTAGACAGAGTTATGGACACACACCTACGTTTAAACAAGTGCATACAGGACCTTAAGATATCCAGTGGAGGTGTCCAGGAAGAAATCCTTAACTGTCCACCAAGTTATAAGCACTCATTAGGCGTAGATAAAGAGTCCCTGTATTCATATTTGAAAGTCCATGTTCTCATGTGATTCTCTGCTATGCTCACTTGTTACAAAGTTGATTATTACCAGTTGAATGACCCTTATATTCCACACTATTAAGGGGTAACACCTCTGTGTCTGAAAAACCAAGGTCACTAAAGCCCTCACTACAAGTTGGGCGGAATAGAGTGAAGTATTTACCGCGTCGAAAATACAACTATTCCAGGGTGAGCTACTTACCACAGGCTAGATACCGCCTGGCGACTCAGTTCCTCTATTGTTGTGGCTGTATCTGGTTTCTGAGTGAATTTACAGAAGTCACTCCTGTTCCGGTGCGCTTCGTGGTAGACTGCTGGAGGATTTGCCAGTAGAGGGCCTCTGTTGGGAGCTAGAAAGCTTTCAATATTTGGGCATCTGGGTTGCCCACACCACAGCCGAACATGAGATAGTCAATGTGGAAAGATTTGTGTTGGGCCTGGAGCGCTCGGTTTTGTTTTGGAACAGGCTGCCACCCTCTGCGATAGGCATATTCTAGGATGGTGTTCCTCCTGCGCTGTCTGGTCCAAAATGTGTTGTTTCCATTAGCCCCTCGGTTATTCACTTGATTGGATAGCTTGCTAGTTTCTCTGGTTTGGGCTGGGCGATGCAGCAAGGTATCCCTGTCCACACTGCAGAGGGATCTGAAAGACGGTGGGCTAGCTTCTTTAGTATTCAACTATATTACCATACTGCAACACTTACAGCATTCTGTCGGACACCTGAGAAAAGTGACTTTTTGAGGACATACTAGGAACAGATACATTAGCGCACCTCCTTATGAGAGGCTGTCCTTTATCTGGTTCAAATACTGCAGAGATCTGGGAACATGCCATTAAAAGGTAGTTTGTCGTGCCCCGTTTGACAGAGAGCTGAAGGTGTGGGACTCGCTTCCATCCGTGATATTAATAATCACATGTCTATGGACAGCTGGAGAGTGAGGGGATGTCTTGTTGAGGGAGATTTATTCCCGAATGAGGTGTTCTTATCCTTTCATGGTACAAAAAATAGGTAAAGTCCCACTCAAAACGGTTCTTGACGTTATCAAATTTTTTTCAAATTTTTATTTCATTGTTGTACAGACTAAACGTATTGATTCCATATTATTTAACAATTTTTTTTGTTCAAAGCAAAAGTATTGTCCAAAGCGATGACAGAAACACAGGAAAGATCAGCCGACACGTGTTTCGCCCTCTCTGGCTATATGCGCCGGGGCTTTCTCAAGGCTGAAAAAGAAAGAAAAGATCAATGGGCCAGATGTAGGAAGCACTTTGCGAGTCGCAAATGGCAAAATTTGCCGTTTGCGACTCGCAAATGCGTGTTTCCTATGCAGAAATGCATTTTGCGAGTCGTTACCGACTCGCAAAATGCATTTCCGAATCGCAAATAGGAAGGGGTGTTCCCTTCCTATTTGCGATTCGCAATGGTATGCAATTCCATTTGTGACCGCTTATGCGGTCGCAAATAGAGTCGCAGTTACCATCCACTTGAAGTGGATGGTAACCCATTCGCAAACGGGAAGGGGTCCCCATGGGACCCCTTCCCCTTTGTGAATGGACCCCAAAATATTTTTTCAGGGCAGGGAGTGGTCCAAGGGACCACTCCCTGCCCTGAAAAAACCGAAACAAAAGGTTTCGGATTTTTTGAAATGCAGCTCGTTTTCCCTTAGGGAAAACGGGCTACATTTAAAAAAAAAAAAAAACTGCTTTATTGAAAAGCAGGTCGCTAACATGGAGGCCTGCTGACTACAGCAGGCCTCCATGTTAGCGAGTGCCTATACTCGCTATGGGGCCGCAATTTGCGACCCACCTCATGAATATTCATGAGGTGGGTCATTGCGACCCCATAGCGAGTTGCAGTCGGTGTCTGAGACACCGTACTGCATAGCAATTTGCGAGTTGCAAATTGCGAGTCGGAAGGACTCGCAATTTGCAACTCGCAAATTGCTTCCTTCCTTCATCTGGCCCAATGTCTCTAATAAGGTTGGTCTGATATAATGAAAAGAGAATGAACACCATCAGACACCACCAAATGGTGAGCCAAACGAAGGATCCCATGCAGAAAGATTTCTGATGTGATTGTCCAGAGTCGGAAAGATTACTGAAACCAGACGTGAAGCGAGTTAGTGAGTGAAATGGGTGGGGTTCAAGGCTAGACTTTTACAACAGAATTAAGACGAAAAGAACATGAAGAGATCAGATACCAAACGTGCTACAAAGTCTATGATTTGTCAAGATCTGTGATGTTACGGAAAAAAGAAGTCTGTGAAAGCAGCAAGAGTTAATAAGGCCAAAACGGTAACCAGGGGTCATTCAACTAGTGTCATTCTAGTTTAAAGGAAAAATACAAAAGGAGGTTAATGTCAGATAAACGTAATGGTGCCCTAGTACATCGAGTTCAAAAGTTTCCCAAAAGGATATAAAAATGTGAATATAAAATAAAATAAAACAGTGCTTAGCAAAGAGAGATAAAGATAAGAAATTATAAGAAAAATTAGCAATCATATAGTTAAAGATAAGGCAAACATTTATGATTTCAATAATGAATTAGACATGTTCTGTAAGGAAATAAAGTCAAACATTGAAATATACCAGGCTTGGAAGTAGTAATCTAAAATATGCTTGATATAACAATCGTAACACATGTGATATAACCAGGTAAATTGCTGACTAAGAAAAAGTCATCACGTGTATTTAACCGTGTTAAACAAATAATAGATAATCATGTGAAATCACTAATTAGAAATAAGATGTATTTAAAAGTCAGGTAAATCTAGTATCACGAGGTGGATGATGTGAGCAATAACTCACCGTATGTTAGTAGAGCGTCTACTAAGAAACAGAATTGCTACCATTCTCACCTTAAGAATGCATAGAGAGGCGGAAAGCCGCATGTACGCGGCAATCCTCTGGAAAACGGGACGGGCACGTACGCGTCGGGGTCCCGTTTAAAATACATGTCACTAAAGGAGCGATTCTATCGTGTCGTTTGTGTTTAGGTTAAAAACAAACGACGGACTCGACGACTCTAAAAGTGATGGGCGCCATTTTTGTAAACAATGGAGAAAAGAAAAAGACAAAGCAAGCGCCATATTTGAGTGGCAGATTAATCATCAGAACTCAAAAGCCCGACGTCTTAGGGGACCAAATGGTACCATATTATAGTGTTCCATTATTTAGTAAAAGAAAGAGAAAGGACAGTAAATAGAGGTTGTATATGAAAATATTATAGGCCACTCGGTAGGAAGAAAGTAAGTTGGAGGGGAAAACAGAGAATTAGGTGGGGGAAAAAAGGGAGGTAAAATACAAGAAGGAAAAACTAGATAGAGAGAGAAAACGAAAACCAAAGTTTTTGTGTATGTCTAAAAATATGTAGGATTTGAGTGGATAGACCATTAAAAAGAGAACATATACATTATAAGGTCGCTAGGAGTGCACAAAACACAATACAATGTTGTAATATCTAAAGTAAGGCTTGACAGATATTAACATAATACAGATTGCAAGAGAAAATAAGATAAATGAAGCAGAAAACCACATTATTGTTTACATAAGCCAAAAATGCCATTCATGGTCTTTATTAAGGCCATGGTTGACTGTATCATATTTAATAATTAGACAGCTTTCTTCTTGGCGTAATCGCAGTAGTGTGTTGCCTCCTCTTGGAGAGGGTTTAATGCATCGTAGGCCACTGAACGTAAAAGTGCGCTGGTGTGGATGACAGTTAATATAGTGTTCAACCATGGGTGCCTGGATATCGGACTTGCGTATATTCCTGAAGTGTTCCTGGATTCTGGTTTTTAAGGGACGAATCGTACTACCAATGTAAGTTAGATTGCAAGGGCACCAAATAGCATAGACCACATAAGTGCTGGCACAGTTCATAAAGTGTTCTTATCCTTTCAGGAGGCACAGGACATGTTTGGCTTGGGTCCAAGGCATTGAATGGGCTGATAAATTGGGGGAATGGAGACACTTAATCACCCTATTTTATGGGGCTCTACGGGAAGATATGCCTGGTACAACTTATGCAGTGCATCAGGCATGGGTGTGGGGGTTGAGGAAACCAGTGGAGGACACCAATAGAGTCAGGGCATTGTCGTTGGTTCACACTGTTTCGTGCAATAATAGATTCAAGCTCCTACACTTTCATTGTGTACACCATACCTATGTCACACCTTCTCAACATAACAAGATTGAACCAGCTAGGAGAGCTGGTGTACTTGCGGTGGTGAGAGAGACACTTCCTTCCTACACCTAGCATGGTCCTGTAAGGGGGTGCAGCTGTTCTGTTGGGAGTTGGTTACAAAGGTTGTGGAGACTATGGGTCTGGGTATAGCACTGATTCCATTGACATGCATATTTGGCGTGGTGGAAAATCCCATACAAACTGGCACAACTGTCTCTAGCTAAATGCAGGGTGGCCTTAGGCTGGATGAGTTATAGGAGCCCTTCAGTGGAATACTGGATGCAGGATATTTTGGAGTAGGTAGTGGCAGAAGAATAACATATGCGGTTGGAACATGGGGATGAGGGTGCACCTACCGATTTGATGGCCTGGGTACACTTATTGGAGCGATTCACTGATGCTGATGAGTCAAGTTCTGGGATGAGTACTGACATTGAAGATATACAGATGGGGTCCACTTATGAGTATAATTATGATGACGTCCGACTATGGTTATATTGAAATTCTGGTATACATAAATTGTTATGGTTTGGTTACCTTATGATACCACCATGTGTTGGGGACCACTGTGATGCTCCTCTTGATCAACTAATGTTGATATATATTTCTGTCCGTGTAAGCAATTCTCTTGGTGGTCTCATATGCTTTGCACTGTAGTGTGTTTATTAGGTTCTGAATGTATAAACTCAATAAAAAGAGTTCATGAAAAAAAGAATCCCATTTTGAACCAATTTTGTCACTGAAATGAAAACAACTATTTTAGTTGGATGTGAACAATGCGCCCATGTTTTGTGCAGTAACTCAAAGTGTAGCGAGCGAATTGGTAAAGTGGGCCGACCAACCAATGCTGTGGTGGGTGGAAGCAAAATGTGTATGAAAAGACCAACAGATGCCATGGAATGGGATGCATTTCTTGAGGCCTTCACTGCCCAGGAGCCTGATAATGAGTAACCTAGGTTGGAAAGATCTATTTCTATCACCGACCATCCAGACAATGACATAACAACTTTGAACAAATGGATATCAAGCTGCGCCAACGTCTTAGCGCCCCTCAAACACACCAAACAGAGGCGAACCAAAAACCAAACCACCTGATACACCGATGGCCTCAGAGAATCCAAACGCTACTGCAAACAATGGGAATGAAATGGAGAACCAACTGGGACACCGTGCAGAAACACGTACAAGGCCGTGTTCAGAAGCTACCACCACCAAATCAGAGAAACAAGAAAAAATGCCCTGGCATTGAGGATAGAAACTAGCTCCAACTACTGCAAAGAGTTTTTCACCACTGTCAAAAAATTCATCAACCCTGAAGCTGCATCCAACAACATCACACCTTAAAGAGAACTCCTCAGCAACCTTTCCAACTTCTTCCACAACAAAATCACAAACTTCTACAGCAACTTCAACCCCCAGTCCAACCGAGTAGACATCATCGACCAACTACCCACCACCAAAAGCAATGACAATCACATAGCTGACTGGAAACCACTCACCTGCGAGGACACTGCCGCAATCATGAAATCCATCCACTCAGGAGCCCCACAGAACCATGTCTCCACCACATCTGCAACTTAGAAGGACCCACGATCAGCTCTGTGCTCACATTCATCACTAACACATCCATCAAATGTTCAACCTTCCCAAACAATCACCAACTACTGGACAGCACGTGATCAGGTTTCATGGGCCACCACAGCACAGAAAAAAGACAACAGGAACACCGCAGCTCTCATCCTGCTTGATCTCTCCTCAGCTTTCAGCACCATCTTTCACTATACCCTTGTCTCAAAGCTACGCCACACCGGAACACAAGGACCAGCTCTAAAGTGCATAGCCTCCTTCCTTACATGCAGAACACAGAGAGAGAGGCTCCTACCATACACTTCAGAACCAAGAAAACTCATCAGCTGAGTCCCACAAGAATCATATCTCAACCCAACACTCTTCACACCTACTTGGCAACCCACATAGGCATCATCAGAACCCACACATTCAACACCATATCCTAAGGCAATGGCACACCGCTCATCCTATCCCTGACAGACAATACCAAGACCATCAGGAACAACTTAATAAACTGCACCTTAATAAATGGCATGATCAGTGTGGCAGACTGCATGAAACAGAACTGCTTGAGGCTTAACAGAGAGTGTACTGATCTTCAGAAAGAAGAGCTCACCCTAGGACTCTACCTGGTGGCCAGCAGGACTAAGACCCATGCCATTCTCATTGGAACAAGCCAGAAAGCTAGGTCTCCTCCTGGACAATAAACTCACCATGGCCCCTCAGATAAACGGTGTCACCACCTCTTGCTTCCCCATCCAACAAATGCTATGTAAGCTCTTCAAGTGGCTACCCCAAACCACCGGACACACTGATCAAGGCTGGACTATGGCAACGCACTCTGCACCAGAATCCTAACCCAACTTATCATACAGGGACTCCAAACCATTCAGAACACCACTGCTAGTTCATCCTCGACCACCCCTGCCATACCCACATCTCGTCTCACCTCAGAGAGCTCCACTAGCTCCCCATTTAGAAATGCTGCCAATTCAAGCTGCTCACCCATGCATTAAAAGGTCCTCCACAACATTGGGCATGTCTACTTCAACCACAGCCTAAAAATATGCTAACCCACCCACCAGACAACTGCGATTTAAGTCTCTTTCTCATACATTTCCCTTGCAGCCACAGAAGGAGAGCTGGAGGTCGCACTTTTTTCCCACATCACCACCAACATCTGGAATGACCTTCTGAAGACCTGGCTCTTCAACTAACTCTGTGGATTTAATTTGGCCTACACACTTGCTCCAGCACCTGAATACACTCATGGATGACAAGTGCATTCAGCAAATCTACATAACATAGCTTAACAATTATAATATTGGAAATTAAGGGCACCATTTCTTGTAACATCTGCAGTAGAAAAAAGCAAGGTCACTTGCCATCTTACCTTCTACTGCAATACACATTGAGTGTTGTTTTCACATTGTTATTTCATTGCACCTTGAAACTGTTTTCTGTCAGCACCTGTGAATTACCTGTGAATTAGGTCACAGCAATGAGTCAGAACTGGCCAAAATACACACGTCACTGTTTATATTATTTAGAAACACATTTTTTTCACAACCTGGACAATGCCACACGGGCTGCATTGAGCTTCACATACAATCTTTGTTCAGTGAGTCAAATAGCGGGGAACCTGAAAGAGAGGAGCGTTTAAAATAGAAGATAAATCGAGAGTGTTGACATGATTAATGGCTATCTGAGGAGTGTCTGGCAATAGTTATGTTCTTCTGTAAACAGTAATACAGTAATTATTCATTCTTCCACAGCAACCCAGTTTTCCTTCCCTGTCCATGGTAATTTCAAAGACTACTTGGCGTATTCACCCGAGCACTTTTTGTGTGGATAAACTTGCACTTCAATAGTAATCTCAAATGCTATGCACAAATCTCCAGCCAGAGATCTCACCCTACACCTCCACTACCTCTTATGTGCAGACTTCTCCACATGCAGAGTTCAATGTTTTAGCTGTACATGTGTAAGGGACAGGGGGAAGTGGTAAGGGGAATATCTACTTGTACATGTGTGGAGTTATGGGAAAATTAGGGAGGAGTTTAGAGAAGCACATGCAAATATCCACAAGAGTATGACAATTGTTATTGACAATAGTTACCCTTAAATCTACTTCAGTAGTGCAACTGACTAAACAGGCTCAAATCATGCAAAGCCTTTGAGAAAATCAATAACCACATATGGCCAGTACCACAATACACTCTCTTAAAAATCAGTGGAGGCGGTGAATAAAATAAATACTAATAGAGAAATAGAACACAAATACATTTAAATGTTTAAAGCATTGATGTTTTTGATTATTTAATTTAAAAATAACATTAGGTTTAGGTACAAGTAATAGAAAACACACATTGCAGCAAGGCTTCCACCACATTCAACATACTTGCTACTGTGGAAAGAAGGAGTTGACAGATCAAAGCACTGCCACTAACAGGACCAATTCACTTCAGCATTAAGCAGTGATAGACTTTCTATCCAAATAAGAAAGCAAAATAAATACTAGTACATTTTTTCACTATGTCAGTGAATATCTTTGTTGCGGAGAGTAAGAATGCTCTCACAGAAAAAATATATTCCTACAATCTAACATATGTCCTTCTATGGTGAGAAATGGGCCCCTTGGGTAGTTGTAGACAATTCAGCTCCTGGAAATTTGCTTGTACAGAGGCTGTGGTCCATAGACTTACGCGTCATCCACGACCACACTAGGGGCTTTTTTTCTCTCTTTTAGTGAATATTAGGTTCTTATTTTTCTTTTTTGGTCCTGATGAAACACCACCAAATCCTTTGGATATATAAGGCGTGAAGCATGTTGACAACCATTTTGTAGTGTCACACCGTATTAAATATAGGAGAGGCTCAGAACATTAATCCAGGTGTCTTCTCCCTTTGTTGTAACCTTGACCTAGGTTCCAACAACTATATTAAATAATATTAGCAGTACCTATAGCCAATTTTACATTCATCTTCCACTTCACAACATACTGGGATATACATTGCACCCCCAGTATTACTTTGACACCTGCCGAAAAGATCTCCGACAAAGAGCCCCGCTGAGGGGCACATCAGGCATTGCAGTGCCAGCCGATATGGAGCAGGCCCGAAAACGAAGCCACCTGTGGGTGGGCTGGGGCACTTGCTACTACTAAGCGAATGCTGTAGGTGACCGTATTCCTATTCCTAGTTGGAATTCTGGATCAGATATTACGGAACAATGTACCTTAATTTACGTATTTTTTAACTTTGGGAGGCTCCCAGACCTTCTTTTTCTTTAAAAGCAAGATATTAGTAGCCTGTAGCATAGTGCACAACATCACCATGCGATAGAGCACACATGTAGGCCTAGCACCTGAACTACGGCCCCATGTAGGTTCCCGGGGTAGGACACAGAACAGAGGTCAGGTTCCCAAGATGCATTACTAACAAATGGTTTCATTTTTTACTTAAAATGCTAGTCTAGTTCCTGCACCACAGTGTTGGGACGGTATTGAGTCAATGATGAATGACTAACTGACACGGTTCACATACGCCATGATGTTATACACAAACTTGCAAGTCTCATTGTAATTTCCATCCACTAATACGTCAGTCATTCACTCATTTATTCATAGATGACATGTTATGAGTATTTACTTCATTCAAACTCAATATCATTTTCATGTTACATTCTAGCACCCCTCTATTATTGTATGTACAAAACAATCAGCCTGATTCACAAACTGCACTCTGTAATATGTTTTGTAGTGCAACAGTACTACTACAAATCTTACTTCAAAGTACTATTCAAAAATGCACTACTGTAGTAACTAAGGGCCAGATGTACGTAGCATTTTGCACGGTGCAAACTGTGAAAATCGCAGTTTGCAATGCTCATTCACATTTTGCGAGTTGATACCGACTCGCAAAATGTGAATGCGACTCGCAAATAGGAAGGGGTGCCCCCTTCCTATTTGCGACTGGCACCGCAATGCTAAGTTGCTTTGTGACCGCGAACACGGTCGCAAAGCAATTCGCAGTTACCACCAGTGTCACACTGGTGGTAACTCATTCACAAAAGGGAAGGGGTCTCCATGGGACCCCTTCCCCTTTGTGAATGTTGCCCAAAATGTTTTTTCAGAGCAGGCAGTGGTCCAACGGACCACTGCCTACTCTGAAAAAACGAAACCGCAATTTTGAAATTGCTACACCTGGCCCTTACACATTTGCAGTAATTTACACCTGTAACTTACACGTTTGTAGCAACTTACAAAAGTAACTCACACTGTTGTAGTAATTTACAATTTTGTAGCAATGTACACATATATCTTACAGTTTTGTAGTAACTTACAGTTTTGTAGTTATGTCTCACCCTACACATGGCCGACCACTGGTACTGCAACACGCATAGAAAATAATTGAGGTAAAGGGTTAAAACAACTCAGTAGGAAACAATGTTAAAGTAAATTAGAAATGTAAAACAGTTATAAATATAAAAAATATAAACTAATGTTAAAAGGCATATAAAAATTGCACATATTCATTATTCAATTGTGAAATATTTAATAACACATTTTTGATTTAAACCATAATGTACTGTTACATTTTATTGAAAATAATTTCTTTCCATTTTTATAAATTTTATACTTGATTTTTAATAATTATTAATGCACATTAAAAAATATTTTTTTGCCAGGTGGAAATTTATTTTTTAATTTAAACTTCAGAAGAATACTTGTGATTTATTTTAAGTGTTTTCCATGAATTAAAAGCTTAATTAAAAATGTATTTATTAGTGCTAAAGAATGTTTCTATTAAGTAGGCAAATTAATTTACATTCATATTTCACATAAAAATATATATGTATTTTTTCAAGTTAAACAGTTGCTTTTAATTTTCCATACACTTTACCATGTGGAAATCTCCGCTAGGACTGCCCTTTGGTAAAGTATATGGAACATTTTAAATAATGTATTTCTATATTTATGTATTCAACGATGAAGAATCTGTGGTTAAATGTTCACACCTTATTGAAAGATAAATTACTTAATATTATGAAATGTACATGACCTTTGTGATGTAGCATTTTGACATCATGCCAGAGACAGACCTGAGACAGTTTCAAACATGCCTTAGCCGTATTGACATACTTACAGGCAAAAAATTGTCAATGTGTTGTACTTACAATGTATACTTAGAAATCTCCTCATCACATGGTGAGAAACTGGCCACACACACTCCAACCATGAGTCAGCATCTCCTGTCCATCAACCCATATCTATGTTCCTATCTGTCATCATAAATTAATGTAATGGTGATATTGCTTGAGTAATTCAAGGTATCAGGTATCCCATTTGCTAAGGTGATGTTTTGACATTTAGGAACATAGACAAATGATAATATTTGAGGTTGATGTGTCCTGGTTCGTTTGCATGTTGATCAACCATACACAACCACTGTAAAAAGTATCCTGCGCAGATAAACACATTGCATGGCAAAGGGATGAGGTGTGCTTGACAAATTCACTCTTTGTCACACTTTCTGCTTTGTTTTAATGAACTAAGGGGCATATTTACAAGAAAGAGGCACATTATAAATGATGCACCACTTTTCTTTTGCCCCCCTACCGGCACCTAATGACACTATGGTTGCTTTATATTGACAATACGGCGCACCAGGGCAGTCATTAGCACAATAGCGTCAACATGTTTGATGCTATTGTGGTGCTTTGCTACACAAGCGTAAAAAACTTTGATGCTTGTGCAGTAGGGGCACAGGGAGGCCCATTGAATATAATGGGTGCGTCATTTTAACGTCTGTCCTGAGCAGATGTTAAAAGTGACAGAAATAATGGCGCAGTGAATTAGTG
Source organism: Pleurodeles waltl (assembly GCF_031143425.1). Lineage (NCBI taxonomy): Eukaryota > Metazoa > Chordata > Amphibia > Caudata > Salamandridae > Pleurodeles > Pleurodeles waltl. Next base: position 971,988,953 of record NC_090444.1, read on the forward strand.
TGAATTTCACTGCACCATTTTTCAGGGCTCCCTATGCCGGAATGCCCCCCTTGCATCCATTAAGCCTGCCTTGTAAATATGCCCGTAAGTATTTCAAGGTACAAGATTTACTGGACTATGTACTCAGCATTTCTTTCTTTTTTTCACCATTCCTTTTCAGTGGGCAGTGAAAGAGAAATCAGGGAAGAATGTGACCAGAGGCAAGGACAAAGAGCAGCTTGGCCGTAGGCAGGCACTAGAAGACTCCAGCATCACCAGTAAGAAGTAGAGCAAATTCACCAGCAGGGACAGTATATCCTCCAGAAAGCTCCACACTCCTAGTCAAAGGATTCCTCGCATAGGATGTGGAGCCCTCCAAGGGGGTGGTACAGCTGCATAACACATCAGGTGGAGATGATGGGCCTCACCCTGTCCCAGAAGAAGAAACATCAGTAATGTCCCAGAAGCAGGTCTCTCCATTATTGGGTTGGCGGCTGCCCCCTCAATCAGTCAAGAGGCATCCACAACAAAGGTCCCCCAACTCCACCCCCTGTTATCCACTTTCGACAGCAGGTGCCCACCCAGAAGATCAGGTGACAATAACAATTCCCCCAGACACCCATGAGCACTCATGTGTTGCCTTACCACTAGCCCTGAGTACGTTACCAAGGCTGTCTTCCAGGAAGCCAAGAGGCAGATGCTTGTTGGTCATGGGGCACTCTCTCAGAATGTCATGGAGATAGTGACAGAGTTGAGGCAAATCAAGAAGTAAGTGCATGCTGACTGTAACTTTTGTTGTCTTTAACCTCATGAACTGAAGCCGTATTTCCTGATGTAGTAATCCACTACTCTGCAGGTTCTTCTTTTGTTTCCTAATATGTCTGCCCTCTATTTCAGACCTACCATAGTGTATCCAGTCACTCTGGAGATGTCTGATCCCCTCCCAGAAGACCAAGGGCCATATTTATACTTTTTGATGCAAAACTGCGCGACGCAGTTTGGCGCCAAAAAGGTTAACGCCGGCTAATGCCATTTCTTTGCGCCACCTGGGCGTCAAATTTATACTTGGTGGTTCGTGGCGCAAACCACAGGTTAGAGTCTTTTTTTTTTACTCAAACCATTGCGCCACGTCGTAAAGAAAAACGACGTTAATGCAGCGAAAATGACTTTGATCCGGTTTACCACGTCGCAAACCAGATACGCGCCTTTTTTGCCACAATAGCATCAAAAAGCGCTGCAAACACAGCAAAATGTGCAAAGGAGACCCCAAATGGATCCCAGAAGCCATGAGAGACCCCAGGAAGACTACAACCGACCATAAACCAGCCAGGAGGACCCAGACAAAGACCCAGGAGAGGGAGAAGAAGAAAAGGAAGTGCTGGTTCAGTGCAGAGGAGCAGGAAATACTGGTGAAAGGGGTGACGGAATACCAGCATCACCTTTTTGTCACGTCAAAATTGCCAATTGGGAGGAGAGAGGCAATTTGGCAACAAATTGTCGATAAGATCAACAGTGTGGCAGAAGTACGGAGAACAGTCCTCGAGTGCAAGAAATGCTGGCATGACTGCAAGCGCAGGACCAAGGAAAAGATGGCAAGGAACAGAAAGGCAGCACTGCAGACTGGAGGTGGGAGTCCAGCACCGCAGGAGGCCCTGGACCACATGGACGAGATGGTGGCAGCCGTCATCCCTGAGGAGATCGTCACAGGGATTCAAGGACAGGACAGCACAGACTACCAAGATAAAACACAGATGCAGGGTAAGTGGCATGCGGGACAAAAATGTCTAAATGTTAACTGCAAGCAGGGGGAGGACATACCTACTATACAATGCATGTCAGCCATGATAATCAGGTAGTGGAAAGGGCAAAGGGGCACAGCACTGGTGCATTGGCTGTGTGGGGGAAACCTGGGGCACAACACAACACCAACAACCTTTGCATGGGGGTACTCTGCCATGCCAAGGCTGTTCGAAAGGCAAAACCAGTCCAGGAGGGTAGGGTACAACGTAAAACTGGCCTGCTGTCACACGACAGCTGGTATTGTTGCTACATGAACTAGGGCTCAATTTCCAGTCTGAGGGCCATATCCACAAGTGGTATTTACCATTGACAACAGTTGCCACTACCACCTGTGCCGTATGTGCAAGTAAAGTAGCCAACGGCAGTTATGTTCCCATGGATCAAACACACCCAAAATAGAGGGTTCATGATGATGATGTTAGCAATCCCCCGTAATTACTAACAATGTGCAAATCCTGTAAAATGCTCATGTCTATAGGTGCTATAAACATCAGGTATTGTTATTAACTTTAGGAGGTACACAGCAGTAATGTCATACCCATGTCATACACAAAGAAGCTTCAGGTGGTTAGCGCCTTACAGTTCGCACATCCAGTTCCAATCATATAAGTAACCGTTACAACAAATTAATTGGTATGTTGACAACTATCATGGGTGCCAACCCGGTGTCACACCCAACCACCGTGGGTGTGGAGATACTGGTTGGTGAAGCCAAACAGAACTGAACAGAATTAGATACACACCCGGGCACACCACAGTAGTCCAAGTCGTATCATCCAAAGTGAAAGAATAAGTTAAAAGTTTGGGAATTCGTACAATACTCAATTGAGATTTATTCTTGCATTAACAGAGGTAAATCCAATCAGTCTGATACATCCAGAACAGCCGACACGTGTTTTGTCACATTTGACTTTTTCAAGGCTGTGAAACGAATCAATAAAATAGAGTGTGTCAATAGGGATGTTGCAAGCAAAGATGGCAGGTATTGTATCTCAATATATGACAGAGTGTAGATTTAAAGTTTAACAAGAGAAAAGGTAAAACAGCGAAGAAAGAGAGAGAGTGAATGATATTCATATTTGTGCTCCCCTGTGTTCAAACTTGTTGTGAGAGTGCCAAGCCATTTCCATTTAGTTTATTGAGGCTAGAATTGCTGATGTTTCCAGAAAATTAGTGAGAAATTGTTCTGATAATAATAAATTGTGCTTTTAGTCCCACCAAAAGTGAGGTAGGTGATATGGACAAACAGGGAGTAGTTGAACATACCTGCAAAGCAGAAAATTAGCACATAGTAGTAATGGTCACGAATAATCCATGAAGTCCAAGACTTCATGGACCGCTGTGCAGAATCACTTATCTCTCAATGGGCCACATTTTTGTCTGTTTTGATGTTATCACATTTCCGGGCAAAGGTGAAAACTCTGCCATTTGTATAGTCACCATTATCACGTCTTAGGTTACATATGCCACATTGGCAGTGTCCCCAGAGCCATATATGACCCCTATGACACCATGATGGCAGGGATCCTGTGTGTTACTTGATGACAATGTTACGATAACCATAGATTGGCCATTTATCTAAATCAAAACAACAAAGAAATATATGCTGACAGTGTCTAATTTGATCATCCGTGACAGAATGGATTGGCACAGGAGTAGTCATTGCACCTGAATTGTGTTACTCAGGGCCCTGTGCACCTATATCAGGTATTGTAGATCACAGTTAGCCACATTCATTATCTTACATTTGCCAAGTTGGGTGATCAGTGGTTATACAACGAACTGACACTGTCCCCTAATTGAAACTTGGTTTAGGAAATGTCCTACTTTGGCCATCTTGATGAGGTAGGTCTCAATTTGTATGCACCTTGGGAATGGCAGCACTCACAGGAATGCTGGCCTGCTGATCTTAGCATACACCCATGTCTGTGACAGCCTTCCTACTGAGAACTTAACAATTGTACATATGCTGCAATAGATCAGCAGAGGTGTACCAAACGTAAAATAGCAAACTATATTGTCACTTTCAATGTATGATGGAAGCAGTCAGGGTCCCTTGCACAACATCATGCAAATACATAATTAGTTATCATGTATTCACAAAGTTCAGGGATCCCATGATGACCCATTAACTTTAGAAAATTGCTTGGGGCTATAAAGTGACACAGATGGCAAATACATCAGCTCTGTACCATAAATTGTGCCCAAGGCAAAATAAAACACACAGGAACAATGAACTTAGGGGCAGATCTTTTTTTTTATGTGTAGCATTTGCTTCATTTTTGCACGCTACAGCTATGGAAAATAGCACAAAACTTTTAGATATTAGCAAGAGTGCATTACTTTGGCATCCATAATAAATTTAAATGCTGCACAAACCAAGTCAAAATATCAGCCTGAGATATTACCAGAGGTTAGGAAGATCTTTGTACGTATGGCCATGAATACTGTTCAGACATGGTTTAAAAAATGTGGGGACTACATTGGTTCCTTGCATTAGCATGTGAAATACATCTCATTCCTGGTACACTCACAGGCCCTGAATAATACTTTTGTTTGTGCCACATTACCATCATCTATTGATGTCAAAGCGGCACTAATTTACAAGATAAAGTTGTCTTTTGTAAGTTTGTGCAGCTTTTGCATCAACAAATGACGGTAATGCATAGCAAATATTGTATACATCAGGGTCACTGTATGTTCAACTTGCATTCTACTTGTCCACAAACATTGCATGCAGCATGTCACAAAATCTGCTACTGTCACTACAGAGCATTTTATCGTACACATTAGTCTGAATTGTACTCACCAACTGGGCCACCAGTCACCACACCAGGTGGTCCAGCAGGTCTTGCTCTCTGGCCACAAGGTCAGCCCAGCGATGTTTACGTTGGTGGTCGTTGCACTGGCTGTTGAACACTCTCTTTAGGTGGAATATCACCTTGGACCACCTGAGCCTCCTCGCCTCAGTGTGATACCCCTGTATCACCCTGCCACCAGCCTCTAACAGAAGAGGGAGGAAGTGGCACACCAGCCAAATGAAAGCCCCCAGCTCCTCCTCACCCATTCTCCCCAGACATGGCCTTCCCAACATGACAAAAATAACAGGGATAGGAAAGGGAAAACAGGGAAAGGAGGTATGAAAACGAAACTTAAAGAACCCACCAACAGCCCAACAATACCCCAAATAACAATACCCACTACAAACTCCCAACAGTACAAAGACAAAATTAGACACAAAAAATGATAAGAACACATTTACACTGAATTACAGAGACAATTACAAAAACAACATATGGTAATTGAAATAACACACTGGAGATAAAAGCACAATTTTGACAGACACAACTCTCAACACAGCCACACAGTCTAGAAGAATCACAGACTGCAAAGTGAAAGTGAAAGTACACCCACTGTACCATTTCTGTAAACAGGGTATCCTATTACATCACTTCCCGTCTCAAATGCGGCGCGTTTTTATTAGGATGCGTGTAATTTTATGATGCTTACGGGCTTTGCGTCAATATTTTTTAAAACATATGCTTAAAAATTACCCCGCATTCAATGATCAATATATTTTTTATGGATAACCTATTTCATGGGGTGCAGTGTTGGAATTAACGCTAGGGACCAATCGATGTATAATGGCTGTGAGCGTCATTTTTTAACGCATATGCAGCATATTTTGACGCACCTGCATCTTTTTTGACACTTTTGTGTCAAAATATCTGTCTTTAACTGTGTTAGTGTCATTTTTCTAATTTTTAACATACATGAAGGCTATAACTATACAAAGATAGGCTGTTAGGGCCTGCTGTGTGTGTTCTAATGTTTGGGCACATGTGGCAGACCACACTACTGCGGACCATAATGCTCATGTTGTTGTGCCGGATTAGCACTCTTAACTGCCGCAAAAGCAACCCAAACATTTGGAATTAAAATTGGTATTCCCTAGTTTGAGCAGATGGTGCATCAATAGAGGATAGCAAGGCTATGCAACTTAAGAAATTCACTCATGGCCTGTATGTTTATGTCTGTGAATTGGCTATTTCAATTGTTGTTGGGCCTCTGTGTGAACGTCACATGATGTGCTTTGCATAATGTGCTTGTGTGCATGTGTTGTAATTGTGGATAACCATCAGATGCCATTCATTGAGGTACATCAGTCATGATATGTGTTTGTCATATCTGTTGCGTCTTATACTGTGTGAACTTCCCTGACTTTGGGGACAAAACATCTCCCATGACAAACTATACACAGGATAGATAGAGGACGGTTGATAATGGCAATGTTACAAATGTAAGCCATCACATGTAATGGAATGTTGGATACCACTTCATGGTCACTTGTGTGTATACTACCCAGGAGTCAGGCATTTGAACATGCTGGGTAGGTACAGTGTTTGTGACACAGAGTCCCAACTCCAAACCAAAAATGTTATGGTACACCACAGTTTGAGTCATGTAAATGACCTATGTTTCTTGTGTGGCTCTGGAGGACCAGCAGGCCATGCTGCATGCGCTCACATATTTCCAGTGGTTCATTGCACAAAGGTGTCCAGTTCAAGTTTGTGGCCATGTGTACCCTGTGTCAGTATTGGCCTCCATGTTGTCACAGTTACGTGCAGGTCTAGTCATGAGTCTGTGGAGCCATTCCCTGAATTAACAAGTATCCTTCAAAGCATATTTGAACTAAAGCCAAAGAACAACTAACAACACACATGGGGATAGTCCATCTATGGCGCTGCAGAACTTTAATAAGGCTGACGACAGGGCAACCTTGGTGTGCCTAAAAACCTTTTGGATCAGTAATAGGAAACAGGCAGCTTTCATCACAACATTTGTACATAGGGTGGCCTCTAAAATTCCCACTGCAACAGGGGACATCAGTGCCTCTATGCTGATTAATCTCACAGCTAGTCACCACGCAAGCACCATCAACAGGTGGGGGCAGAAGTGAATCTGTGTGTGGACCGTCAGGGCACAAACATGTTTGGTCCTTACATACACCTTGGCAACCCTTGTTTGTTGTGCTGGAGGCACCGTACCAAATCCATGCATACAGACAAAGCACACTGTCACTGTTTGGCACTAATGGAAACATGCAAACCCAGATAAGGGATGGGGGCTGGATTAGGCAATTTGAATACATGTCCCAGCACAGGATACGATAAGGAAACTGATTAAACTAGACTATATATTTGAGGATTCATCGTAGACCTACCAGACACAATACCCCAGGAGGAAAGAGAGGGCATGGAAAGCAACTATGAGACAAATGTTGCCACAGGGAACCTCGATGGTTAACGCAAAGACAGGAACCAGTCAGGCTAATAGGATGGAGGCTCTGTCAGGAACTAACATGAACACGGCAAATACACAGTGAGCAGACTCTGACTAGGAAAAGCTGGAACAACACTGTGGGAACTAAAAACTGTTTTTGTGCTGTGGTTTGCAACGTTTCACAATCCCCCAAGGGCTCTGTTACACAAGTGATTTGTACACCTATGCACAACAAGGAGATTCAGAAAATGGCAGCTTCTAAGCAGTTCCAGGCACCAGCAATGGCAGAGCAGGGTCAAATGGCTGGTCTGCATGGAAGTGCTCACAGGTGTGTGCAACCTCAGTCTCTCACAAGTCCTGGAGTTGAGAATCAAGTTCAAAGGGGCTACTGGACCTTTCACATGGGAAGCAATGGGCAGCTGCTTACAGGTCCTACAGACTATCAGGCAGTGCATTATCGGACCTGAAGTCCATGCAGATTGATGAACTATGACTATGGCATGCCATACTGAAGAGGGAAGCACACAGGAGTCAGAATGGGAGTCAGGCTGTGTGTAGATGAAGATTCTCAGGGTACAGATAGCCAATTTACAGGGCCCCTTAGAGAAGGGTGGGCAGAGACTGAAAACATGGCAGTGGCAGGACTTATTACCTGGGATGGACTGCGCAGGGCATGTCTTGTGAGCAATGCTTGTCATACCTGGGGCACTCGTGCTATCCATTTTCTGTGTAGATGGACTCCTTGTCACACATGCTCCTTGCTGAGATAGCTGATGTCACACTTACTGCTGTCAAGGGTCTGGTCATGCATTCCTGTTACCAATGCAATAGCACGTCCACTGCCTCATGTATGAAACACTTTTTTACCTTATGATTGATGGTGTCTTAGTTGTGTGTCATGTGCTGCAATGGACAATGTTGGAAACATGGATGTGTGTCATAGCTGTGGTCCTCTGATATTGCCCTTCACATGTGAAATAGACAGGATATATGTCATTTACACTGTGTGTGATGTTGGCTGTACATTCATACACATCAAATGTGATGAGGCTTTTTCAGTATCCTAATCTGTATTTCTGTAATGCTCCATGATGCTAAACTCGGATTATGATTCCTAGGGATCATGTGATGCATGAAATTACCCAGAGCGTGATTGAGTGATGAAGATGGGTGTTTAATGACATATGATAACAAAGTGGGGATAGTGACTATAGTTGGAAGAGGTTTTGTACAATGTGTTGTCTCCGACGCAATCTTGCTGCAGTGTTTGGATGGTCCTCCTCATTTTCACGAACAGCATCCTCCTCTTCCTCCTCTTCAGGCATTTGTGGGTCAGTTTCATAGAGGGGAATGTTCCTCCTTACACAAATGTTGTGCAGGATGGCAAAGGTCAAAATGATCTTGCAGACCATTTCAGGTGAATATAGGAGGCTGCCTCCGGTGATGTCGAGGCACCGAAATCTCGACTTCAGGAGGCCAAAAGTCCTCTCTACTATGGTGTCTGTCCTCTGATGTGCCTCATTATAGGCACGCTCTGATGCTGTGCTTGGGTTGGCAAATGGGGTCATGATCCATGGCTGGATCCTGTAACCCTGATCAGCTGAAAGAGAAAAGGAATGTAAATATTTGGATGTTGGTTGCACCTTGATTATCACTTTGCATGGCAGTTGTTATCTTGTGTCGTCTGTGACTCATCTGTGTTTATGTTATTGTGAGGGATCCTAGGCTTCTATGATGTTCTTTCTGCATTGGGTTGTTTAATTATCAAAACTGGGGTTTGGCTGATTGACCCAATATCAGCGGTATATTTCTAAACTTGCAGTTCATTGTGCATCTCCCATGCATTATGTCATGTGAAAGAAGTGTCCATGTGCCTCACTGGAGGTGACATGATACTTCTACACACACACTGTGGTGGTAACACGGTTGCACTATATGGCCTGAACATCCCATCCAATTCAACATTTGTAATAGCATGTGTAAAACAACAGTGAGGCCCTTTAATTTGGCTAGGTGACAATGTACAACACATCTCCATACGTTGGCAGCACTGAAGTGTTCACAATTGACAATGCACAAATATCCCATGTGTGAAAAGTTCTATGCAACCCTATTTTTGTGCTCTCACCGAGTTGGCTCATGTGCAAATGTGTACCTACACTACTTAACCTGCTCCAAGTAAGCTGGCTAACTTGGTTGTAGGGGTGAAGGTTTAAGTGTCAGAAGATCCATGTGCCTGTACATCTGTTATGTATATGTGTAATTGTCTCGATCTGTATGTATAGCAGTGTGCACTTTGCATTATTGTCACATCAACATGTCTTCATAGCACAGTCCACTTCCTTATTGCTAGTGGGCAATGTCACTCCAGGAGATGTGAGATGTTGGTACTGACTCAATGATTCCATATCACCTTCATTAGAGTCAGCATCATCATGCTGTGTGTCTCATGGTGTTTGACCTGCAGCGCAACACATTACACACCCCTTACATATACATATTGCTTGGAAGGGTGTGTGATTGAGTGTTATTGATGTGATATTGTAAGATTCATCTTTCAAGTTGCACTGCCAGTTAAGGCCATGTCATTGTCACTGTGTGGTTTTAAATTGGTCCCTTGTGGCTCTTGAGTGGCATCTGTTGTTATTTGCATCTGTCATTTGTCCATAGGTGTGTATCCCATTGGCTCAAGATATCAAACATGACTAGCAGTGTCACAACCTCAGTGTCTTCCTAGCCACGTGTCAATGTAGTGGTGTATGTGTTGTGTGTCCTACAGGGTTGCTGTGCAGTGTGTATATAACTAGGTTTCTTTACTTACCAACAAGTAGGCCATTGCCATATCGTCCATCCTGGAAGTGTTGATTGATGGTGATGTGGCGGAAGATGAATGAATCATGTACATTCCCAGGATACTTTGCCACGATGTTGGTGATCAAACCCCGGTGATCCACAATGGCCTGCACATTGATGGGGTGTGTGTGCTTCCTGTTGCGGTATAGATGCTCCGGTGCAGCAGGTCAATGGCCCCAAGCATGTGTGGGAAGCCATTGATTTGATAGAAGCCCTGTTTGGTCTCCTGCTGCTTCTGCTGTGTGTTGGGGAAGCTGATGTGGTGAGGTGTGAGGGAGATGATGGCATCCAGTACCTTGGGAAGGAAGGCAGAGAATGAGGGCTGTGAGATCGGGGCAACCAGGGCTCCGGTGGTTTGAAAAGAGACACTTGCCAACATGTGAAGGTTAGCTGGCAGCTGGGTGCCAACTGTGGCTCAATGTGGCGCAGCAGCTGCTGTATGGCTTGCCAGTTTAGTCTGTACCTCTGGATGAGGTCATGTTCCCTGAGGCCCTGAAGGGTTGTCCTGGTCCGGAATATCCTCTCCTCCCTTCAGCGTTGCCTTTGGGGTCCCTGTTGGTGTGGTGGTAGCTGCTGATGTTGCTCATGTGCTCTGTGCCTTAGTGCGTGCTGGATGAATAGTACCTCCATGTCTTCCTTTTTGAGCTCTGATGTTGCTTCTGTGTGTTTTCCTTAAGTACTGGTGTATTTGCCCCATTTTAACGCCTGCCCTGACCCAGACATACATTTTTGGTGCAAATCTGGATGTGTGCCATTTTCCAACTCCGCCTCCCAGCCGTGCGGCATTTTTGCTCGGTTGGATAAATATGGTGCACAGGTGTTTAAGTCATTTTTTGGACGGGAACGCCTACCTTGCATCTTATTAACGCAAGGCGGTTTCACGCATCCAGAAAATGACACACACTGAGATATTTTGACGTTAGAGGGGTCTAGCCTCAAAGTATAAATATGGTGTTAGGTTTGCGCCACATTTGCGTAAATAAAATGACGCAAATCCGGCGCAAGCAGAGTATAAAAACTCAACTGTCTAAGAGGAGAAGTTGATAGTGGTCATAATATCAAAGTGAAGGGACTGCCAGTAACATTTGCCCAAACCCTGAGCAGCACCATTGACATTGAGGGAGTGAGTTTAAATTTCTTTTGGACTTTTTATTTCTGTATTAACTATTCTCTCATTTTTGGACTATGATGTGGATTATTTATTTTGGACATTTTATAATGTTTTGTATGTTCTGCATTGGAACTGTGTAAATAGTCTTGTCACTTGACGTTTCCAATCCTTCCTGAACTCAGGCACTAATTTTTTTTTTTTGCCTGTTCCCAAAGACTTTCCCCTTGACTAAATACAAATTCAATGTATACATTTTTGTTATTGTATATAGAAAATATTTTATATCTTACTTGAATGTGTTGGTGCTCTTTTCTCCTTGTGTGAGCATGACAGTTGATCTATCTAAGCATGTTGCTGTAAGGGAAAATGCTAATCAATCGAAACAGCTCCCATAGTACAACACAGTAAAATTATTCTCACACTAGCCTTTTCTATGGATATGCACACCTGAAATGATACTCGGGTGTATGGTAGATTATATTAATGTTTAGTTAAATATGTGCACAAATAATATGTCAATATATATCTTGAAGTTTGAGATGGGTGAATAAAATAGTTCTGTTGTTTTGTGACAGGATAAGTGAGTGAGGAGTTGGATGGAATGTCCATTTAGTTGGTGGTTGTCAATGCCCATGTGTCTGGCTATGCAATACTGGGCCCACTCGAAGTTCAAGATGTGGTTGTGTAATGGCAGCAGGTTTGTGGGGGTAAAGGTGGATTGTTAAAAGGGTTTGTGGGAGGGATGGCCTTGCAGGTTTTATGCTCCAGATGAATGAAGCTCATGCCTTAGTCCTGCCGATTGACATGGGCACCTGTTTAATATGACATGTATCATCTGAATGGCCAAAGTGTGTCTCCTTGCTTCCTCCTTCCTCAAGAAAATGAAGAGGTTACCATGTAACTTGGGCACATCTTGTACAGATTACTAAAGGTCTTCCAGGACAGTGGCCTATCTCTCCATCAACTGCAAGATTCCGATTTGAAAAGGGTGTCCCCATTTGGCAAATATCCCACAGCACAGGTGATTGTTGCTGGAAAACTGTTCCTTCCAGAAGACAGGATATCTCCTTGCAAACCTCCTTGACTCTCCAGGGTGGCCTTCTAACAATGCCAGCAGTTTGACCAATATGTTGACCATTGACATATGGCAGGTTGTGAGAGGGAAACTTGGAAGTGAGAGAGGTCCTCTTCACCAGGGTATATTCTCCTTCAGTCGATGATGAGAAAACTGTAGTTGCATCTGTAATAAAGTTTGGAGCAGCGGAGTACTCGTAGATTGAGCTGTGGATGAGGCCCTACATAGCAAATGGAAGGATCTGTGCATTGGTAGTTGTTGCCTGGGTCCGTGTAAATCGTAGTCTACCAGGGAGACTGTTGACTTTGAGATCTTTTTTTAGATGTTTTCATGGGTGGGACCTACAATCTTTCCCTCCTTATTCTCATCCTATTGAACTGTAGTGATAGCAGACATGGCAGCTCAAAAGTTTAGGATTTGCTCCCAGGAATGCACCCTGCCCTTGTTTGGAAAGCTTGTGGTTGGAAAGGCATCATTGTCAGGCTGTTCATACCTAGGAGCTAAAAGTAAAAGTGCATTATAAATATTAGAGATGTTTTACTTTTTTGAAATTGTATACTTTGCTTTAATACGACAGATTATACATTATTTATGATCAATGGATGACTCTTCATATATAAAAATACACTGTTTGTTTTATATTGTCCTAAAAAACTACAGTAAAATAAAATACTATCTACTCTTACTATGGATACTCCTACATCGACAGACCCATAGCAGTCTGCTGCAGAACTTGGGTAGTGGAAGTCGGTGGATGACATATGCCCCTAGGTTTAGCAGTTGGTAACTATAATTTTAAAGAGCAGATTTGCAATAATGTGAGTGAGATTAATAGTCATTATTTCACTAATGTTTGAAAATGCATAGTAAATACAGAAAAATAAGGGGCAAATTTACAATGGGGTTCAGCCACCATGGTGTCATTATTTTTTATGCGCCGGCAGCGCAGTAAGTACTCCATATTTAAAAGGTGATGCATTTAGGCCAACACAACAGTTTTTGTAAGCCTGCAATCAAAAAATACCTGCGCCAGACCCGGCTGCGCCACGAAGATCTTAAAACGTGCACGCTAGATGTTCCCTCGTAAATTCAGTGCTTAATTTGTGCTTGTTGTTTCCAGTGCTGAGCACCGGCACTTATTTTTGAGAGCCGGCGCTTATTCTTCTGCCTCAAGCATTATCTGTGAGCAAAAGACACATATGGGAAAGACAGAGGAAGGGAAAAACGAAAAAGCGTCACAAAGGGAGAAAGTAGAAAACTGCTAGAGTGAGCTGAATGGGTAGGGAGTGGCTTTATATGGATTGAAGAGGCCCGAGATGGCTTCAGGTTTACACTGCCTCAGTATTCCGTGTTCCAACATTTAAATACAGCAGCCGCATGTTTAAGAGGATAGCTTTGGGCACCGGCATGTTTCAATTTACAAATTAAGCACTGCGTAAATTCTAACATAAAACTGATGCAATGAAATGCATGAAATGCATACAAATTTCTTTGCTACTTTAAACAGAACACACACAAAGCACTTTAGCAAGCTCAACTATGCTGTGGAAGTGCTAATTCTTCAATGAGGAGTAGCCAGGAGTCCATGACCACCAACATCACCATGTAGGCAGCACAGGAGAAGGGACTGTGTTCACAGCCAGAGGATTTCCTTCATTGACCTCAGGGAGGATGAGGTTATCACCTATTATAGACTAGGGAGGGAGTCCATCATACGCCTGCTGAACCAGATTGTGCCAAGGCTGCAACCAACAACTAACAGGTCCACCAACAAACCTCCGCAGATCAAGCTCATGGCAGTCCTCCACGGTCAGAGTGGCAGGAATAACCCAGCCATCTTCTCTGCATTCCTCCCCTCTGTCCTGGAGGTAGTTATCAGCCTCACACCTGAGTACCTCCTGTTCCCCAAGACACAGCAACAACAGCTGGACACTAACCAAGGCTGCTATGACATTTCTGGGTTTCCACATGTCTTGGGGCTATGGATTTCGCACATGTACAACTGGTTTCCCCTGCTGAAGCATCACATCTGTACAGGAACTGGAAGTACCCATACTCACAATGTGCAGGCCATTATGGACCATCGAGGCATCTTCACACATGTGCTGGCAAGACACCCAGGGAGTGCGAATAAAGCATACATTTTCTGGCACTCTATCATAAATGGCCAGTTCTGGAATGTGCAATATTGGAATGGCCTACTTGTTAGTAAGCAAAACTGAAGTACATTACATATCAACTGACAGTAACAAATGTATTACATAATAGCCATCTCTGTGGCTACTGATGACAATAGGGACATATGTCTGATGGGTGTGCCTCATTCATGCACCATGCATCATGGTACACACGTAATTCAAACTCCCAAGTCACAGATGTGAAGACACACACACCACTTTCTGTGGCGTAAAGGTAAACAGCAATGCAGTGCTGCCCAAAATGCATATAGCATCACTGTGTGCATGGGATGGGATCCATGGCTGTTATGGGGGTGACTCCATAAAACTCCCATGGTTGATGAGGTATGTCATGTATCCCACACCAGGTAAACTTTGGAATATCACAAATAAATTGGGCCCCTCAGGTGATGTGTAGCAAGGAAACTGAACTGAAGTCAACCAAGTCACTAAAATGTTGTATGCATGCCGCAGCCAGTGGCAAACATACATAGATGATTATGGTGCTGAGGGTACATCATGTGCAAGAAGATGCACTCCACAGAACAAAGACAATCCTGCAATCCTGCATGCCATGCAGGCACCCAAGTACTGTGGTGCAAGTGTGCCTGTGTCTGTGCTAGGCAACACATTGCTCCATATTTATGGTGAATTGACATAGGGCAGCACAGCACGTTTTCTTGCTGTGCTGTCCTAAACCAATGTGGAAGGGCAGGAATGCATTGTATGTATGAAATACGGCACATTCCTCTCCTTTCCCCCTGTGCTGGCAGACAATTGCCATCCTAGTGCCAATGCACAAAAACAATCCGCTGAGGCATATTATTCTTGCTATGTGTAGTGCAGAATGCAGCACACATAGAAAGATGAAAAATGAGACAGAAGGAAAATATTTCTCCTCATTGTGCCTGCCCTGGAACAGGTAAAAGATTTTGGCACTACCCCAGGTTTATGTGTTTAAGTAAATCTGGGGATGGGTCTGAAACTATGGGTCTTGTGTGTGGAAACCCACCGCAAAGCCCATGGAACACCTCCCTGGTGTACAGTAAGGCAATGCATAATTTACACTCCTTTGCCTTAGTCCATATCTATGAGGCCGTGCAAAGCCACAAAAGAGGCTTTGCGTAGCCTCATAGATATGGTTGAGGCTTGCACTGCCACAGTCCAAAATAAAGTGACAGTACAATGGGTAAAGCCTCTCAGAAATATGCCCCGTTGTGGGCCAGTGTAGGGGGAGCAGTCAGGGTTGTGCAGTATGGCCTAAATACTGTGTACTACTGCCCTTTCTCTGAGCCACAGTGCAGAGCAGACAGATGACATGCAACACTGCTCTGTGACACTTTCCTAAATATTGGGGCCACTGTGTCATGTGCACATAGTGGGATCAATGCACTGCAATGTGTGGAGGATGATGTGCCATGTTGACATGCACTTACTAATCTGTAAATGGCAATAATGGTTGATCGTCAGTGTGTATCAATGTGTTCTTTTACTCTGAGTGGATGGATTGAACCACAGTAACTGTCATGGGTAATGAATCATCAATTAAATCATGTGGCATGATGGACAAGTCAATTATGAGTATAAATGCAACACCAGATAAAAGTCTGAGGTGAGTGTCCACTCAATGGAGCACAATTTATTGGTATCTGTCACAGGTCAACAAGCTCAGTGGTGTTTTAAAGGATACTGTGGAAATCAGCAAGTGTGTTACACATGGCAGTATAGTTTTATGTTGACCAAAGTTGTGGGAACAATACACGAACAAGTATCTGTAAAGCCCATGTGTGGCATGCCATGTAGGTGTAGGGCCCATACAAGTGAAAACGTCAATCCTGGATAGCACTGTGACACCAACAGTAAAAAAACACATATGCCGCTGCATTACTGACAGTAAATGCACACACATACGTATAGGCAGACAGCCATATTGATGAATGTAACCAACGTGATGGTTCACCTATTCTGTGTAAGTTGCCCAAATGAAAAGCATATAAATCCGGCAATGTGAAACTCACAAAGTCAGTCACAATGCTGGCAAACATGGCACATATCAATCAATCACAACATTTGTAAAGCGCACTACGTACCCGTTAGGGTTTCAAGGCACTGAAAGAGGGGGGGGGGGGTGCTGCTACTGGTCGAAGAGCCAGGTCTTAAGAAGTCTCCTGAAGGTGAGAAGGTCCTGGGTCTGTCCCAGGGAGGTCGGGAGGGTGTTCCAGGTCTTGACGGCAAGATAGGAGAAGGATCTGCCACCGGAGGTCTTGCGGTGGATGCAGGGAACGATGGCGAGGGCGAGGTTGGCAGAGCGGAGTTGGCGGGTGGGGGCGTAGAAGTTGAATCTGTAGTTCAGGTAGGCTGGTCCGGCGTTGTGGAGTGCCTTGTGAGCGTGGGTGAGGAGCTTGAAGGTGATCCTCTTGTCCACGGGGAGCCAGTGGAGGTCTCTCAGGTGGTGGGAGATGTGGCAGCGGCGGGTTACGTCGAGGACCAGTCGGGCGGAGGCGTTTTGGATGCTTTGGAGGCGTCGGATGTCTTTTTCTGGGATGCCTGTGAGAGTGCGTTGCCGTAGTCTAGTCTGCTGCTGACGAGGGCCTGGGTCACTGTTCTTCTGGTTTCCGTCGGGATCCATTTGTAGATTCTACAGAGCATGCAGAGGGTGTTGTAGCAGGAGGAGGAAACTGCGTTGACCTGTTTGGACATGGTGAGGGCGGAGTCGAGGACGAAACCCAGGTTGCGTGCGTGGTTGGCTGGCGTTGGCGGGGCTCCCAGCGAAGTGGGCCACCAGGAGTCGTTCCAGGTGGGGGTGGTGCGTCCGAGGATGAGGACCTCCGTCTTGTCGGAGTTCAATTTCAGGCGGCTGTGTCTCATCCACTCGGCGATGGACTTCATTCCCTGGTGGAGGTTGGCTTTGGCGGTGTGTGGGTCTTTGGTGAGGGAGAGGATGAGCTGGGTGTCGTCGGCGTAAGAGAGAATGTTAAGGTTGTCCTGACGGGCCAGTTGTGCGATTGGGGGCCATGTAGATGTTGAACAGCGTCGGGCTCAGCGAGGAGCCTTGGGGTACGCCGCAGATGATGTTGGTGGCTTCAGAGCGGAAGGGTGGGAGGCGGACTCTCTGGGTTCTGCCGGAGAGGAATGAGGAGATCCAGTTGAGGGCTTTTTCTTGTATTCTGGCTTCATGGAGGCGTGTTAATAGGGTGCGATGGCAGACCGTGTCGAAGGCTGCGGATAGGTCCAGGAGGATGAGGGCTGATGTTTCGCCGTTGTCCATTTGCTGTCTGATGTAATCTGTGGCGGCGAGGAGTGCTGTCTCGGTGCTGTAGTTGCGTCTGAAACCGGACTGGGAGGGGTCCAGGATGGAGTTGTCCTCGAGGTGGTGGGTAAGCTGAGCGTTGATGATCTTCTCAGTGACCTTCGCCGGGAAAGGGAGCAGAGAGATCGGTCGGAAGTTTTTGAGGTCGTTGGGGTCTGCCTTGGGCTTCTTAAGGAGGGCGTGGATTTCGGCGTGCTTCCAGCTTTCCGGGAAAGTTGCGGTTTCGAAGGATAAGTTGATGACCTTTCGAAGTTGGGGGACGATGGTAGATCTGACCTCAACAAGGCACCACAGTGTACTCAGAATACAAATCTCAATATGCATTTGACACAGCAATGTTGAAAAAACAAGCTATAGAAGTACACAGTGCCCTACAAGTTACAGACGTACACATATACGTGAAAAAAACAACATATTGTGTCTACTTTTGCAGTACCCATCTCCTTGTAACAACATCACTGTGTCCCACATGAAGATGGCCCACATTCCAATACAAATGTGTTAATCAAAGTGCCCCATTACAACTTCTCTGCCAAAGAACAATAGTCTAAGCCTGGCAATGAACAGCATAACAATCCATGTTACACGTGTAAACTGCACCAAAGGTATGCCCCTAAATTACATCGACAAATAAGTGTACTATGAAACGGATGTGCCAATGTCATGTAGGCCAACAACAATATCTGTGGTTTACCATGGACCTGTGTATGTGTGAGTCGAATATATGTTGGCAATGTGAATATCTACCTAGGGAGGACCAACGAGCAAAATATCTGATCGCCAATCTGTCACTTCACACATGAAGTGAGTGCACATAACATAGAGTGATCAAGAACATCTCCATATAGCCATCACAGAAAACTACTGGATCCCCATGAAGGTCAGGATGTAGAACTGTACAATGTATTAGCCATCCTGAGCATTTGCAATTAAAAGAGAGAAATTGAAGAGATATCGGTAAATCTATGGCCACATATTGTGAAATACTGTAATAACTGTGTATGATTATTTCAGTACACACACCACACATGGACAGGAATGTAGCTGTAACAGAGATCAAAAGCTTTGACAGTTGTCATTTCTTTTTCACTTTCAGCTGACCAAGGATATGGTCTCCAGCCGTGGGTCATGGCCGCAACACTACATCCCCAGACTGGGCCGGAGAGAAACTACAATAAAGCACTGATTAAGACACACAACCTTGTTGCGGGGACCATTAGCGTATTCAAGTCCTGGTTCAAGTGTTTGGACATGACCGGGGAGAGACTGCGCTACACGCCCACTCGCGTCTGCAAAATGATACTTGTCTGTGCCAGTCTTTACAATATCCGTGTCTGGACAAATGTCCAGTGGGATAGGGACCATCAAGAACAGGACCTTATGGAGGATGGTTGCAAAATCCAGAATACAGTGTCAGGTAATTGGCGACGCACACACATAGCGCAACATTTCTTCTCCTGAATCACATGTACTGTGATGGAGCATGTCCATACATAATTGAAAAGTTCAACATGCAAATAAATGTTTGAATCCTTTATTTGTCTTTGCGTTTACGTCACATTCCCAGGAAACATCAACTTAGCCACATCTCGTCTAACTCAAAAAGTGACAATGATGCCACTAGACCTATCAGCAGTATGAGGCCATGTCTACATCTATCAACTGCACATTTACAGAAATGTTATGTGAAGCAGTGTACTGCATTTAATGGACAGGCCAGCCGTGCAACATTACAAACTCAAAATTGATCCTCACTCTCCCCTTGCACTTGAGCAATGCACGGTGGCACAACTAGCAGTCTTGTATTGTTGTGCAGCAGCTACGTGTCCAGTAGATGGCACTGAGAGAAGTGTTGAACACAACCCAGCAACGTCCATACCAGAGAATAACCTGACAATGAAGTGTGTCTCACAAATGTGTGGGCATGTAGAATGACAGCCTCTTGCTGGAACTAATGTCGGTGCAGATACCATCAGAGATAATGAGTGACAGTTGTCATAGACTAAGTCCTAGTGTCATGCAAACATGTAAAAGCTGTCACTTGCAATGAACACATACATGCATGTGTGGCATTTCACACAGCACAGCACATCTAAATCTTTTTGTGGCTACATTCTCACAAGCTACAGTAGATAAAGGACACATTTTTCATGCATTGTGCAGCAAAGCAATGAGGAACTAAGTCATGTAAAAATACAATATGAGCAAATGACAAAGTACAGTCAGTAAATAGGCAGAGCAGTATACATTGGATTGGTTAATATGCTAACATCAGAACTCTTGACGAATACTGAGAAGTCAAGAGTGGGATAACACTCCTTGCATGGCAAGAGTTGGGTACCTCTGACCTGAGTGTGCAAGTGCGTGGTAGGGTGGCTCACAAACCTTGAATCCACCCAGAGGTGAAATATAAATTGAGTGTGTCCCATTACATATGCTTATCTCAGGGAATGCATCCTTCTCAGACCAGGAGGCACATACAAAGCTCTGCCCCCAGAGTCTATGTAGTATGTAGAGTTACTAACGTTGACAGGAGTATGATACAGTTCATCTGTGAATGGCAGCATCTTGATAATCGAACATCTCAAGTACATTGGGCTAGGTAAACATGTCTTACTGCAGGGACAACTAATGGCTATCTCGCCTATTCTAAAGGTCTCAGGCTGTGTGACACACTCACCCCAGATCTACATCATGTTTCAGGATATATGTGGTCATAACACCATGTGCAGAACACATGAGCCTGGCCAAGACATTCACAGCCAAAATGTTGCAATGTTTAACTGTCTGCACATGCTGAGATTGTGTGTGCTGCTACAGTGTGTTCAGTAACAAAACCTCTGCCAGAGTCCAAAGTGAGGGTAGTACCAAATAGTCTGCAATGACTGAGTGTGTGTACTGCACTTCATGATGCATGTTGCCAGCTTACCTAGGTCATTGGCAGTTTAGCTTACATGTTGTCCTGCAAGTGTGAACAGAGGAACATATAATGTGCATGGCCTAATACTTGTGAAATGTTGACTCTTGAGTTGTGCTGTTGCTGTGGTGTCATCTGTCAGTAAATGCACATATGACCATCTGACGTGAAGGCTAGCTACATTCAAAGTTGAAGGAAACCCTCTCTGGTACAGAATAATGTGATGCAGGGCACTGCGAATCACAGTGGCACTTGGGATTCATCACATTTGTCTGGCCTACTCAAGCTGTGCTTGTGGTGATTAAACTGTAGGCAAACAGATGACCCTAGCACTTTTTTGCAGGTGTATTATGCATGTACCACACATTGTTCCAGACACAAAGCCCAGACAGCAGATGAATCTGTACCCCAACATCCATGGTGGTCATCAACTACTTTAGTCTGGTAAATTATGTCTGCCCCATAATCACAGGTGTCATATTGGCCTAATACCTTACCTTTTATATCTATCCAGTCAATCTGTGAGCTGTATGCCACAAAGACTGTAGAGTAGCTGAAGCAGCCAGTATATGCTCTTTCCTGAGTGTGTATTGCAGCCTTAACACATCCTATGGCAGAAATGCAGACAGATAGTATAATTTCAGACTTAGTGCATATTCATGTATGAAATTGTGTATTTCATTTGCATAGCACTGCACCATACTCAAATGAAAAGATGCCTACTCTGCAGCTACCTGAGGTCACTAAAGCATACTACAAACTGTAAGACAAAAAAAATAATTTTAATGTCTCGTCATGTCACAATATGTATGTGTTTTTCACATTAATATATTGTCACTCATATTGTCAGCACAAGGAACACAATGACTCATACATAGGCATACTTTTACCATAGATGGCAGGATGCACCCAGGCAGGATACACCCAGGAAATTACACATTGGCTCTGGCATGCTGCAAACTAGGAATTGAGAAGTTACTTTCACTTACAGTCTTTTTTGTCTGTGCTGGAGGTGTTTTACGATTTGTCTTGGTGAGTTTGGAGAATTTTGGGACTTGTTGGTGTCTGTGCTGTCCTTGTTGTTTTCCAAATTTGTTAATTGTGTGTTGTATTGGTCAACTGTTCGGGAGGGGTAGAGCTTATAACCGGTCGGGGGGAGTTTGGGGGCCTGCTTTGGCTGCTGGCACATTATGTTCCAAATATGATGGCAAATGGACATAGGGTCAGCCAAGGCTACCTCACAAAGGAGTGCAAGGAGCGTTGGGAGAAAGTGAGATGGCATGTGTGGTGTTGACCGCACTGTAAACCAGCTGAAGCATCGATGAGGGGATATGGTGAGCCACGAGGCTGATCTACTCGATCACCTTGGCATGGAAGTTGGTGACCCCCTGGGTAAGTACATATTTACCATCTGCTTGTAGTTCTGTGTGTTTTGAAACTTTATGTAATTGATTTATCAACAGGAAGGGGTAGATATTTGGAGGGGTAGTATGCCATAATACAGGCTAAATCTGTCAAATGGCAAAACCATGCCCCAGGGGACTGTTCACAGTGGCCTAACAATAGCCCCTGCAGATCCCGCAGTGCAATGGAAGCCCATAGGTCCCGATGGCCCCATCCGGCACTGTGCACGTAGTGTTGGCACCTGGCCTGAGAGCTCATGACTGGGTCCAGAATGTGGTGGCCATCCGCCATATACATTGCAGACGGGCCTCACGTTTCGTCCCACCACTGGCTTGACATGGTGTTTGGTTCACACCAAATTATTTCACATGCATGTATTTCACAAAACGAGCCTGTACAGAGCAGGAATGTTTAATGTTGAAAAACCCTACATTTGTAACAAGTAAGGAGCAAAGCAATGAAATCACCTATCATGTTGACTGTCTGATGTGTGTTGCATTGTTCAGCACACCTATAGAGTTGGACACGTCCCTGCCAATTTAACAACTTCCAGAGTGTAGTTCTTCCACAATTGAATGTTGATATAGCCATCAAAGGAATGTCCACTTGCACCATGTAGCAAAGAAGAATGCGTTGTGCACTCAGTGCACCGGTGACATGAATAGTTTGATATTGTCCTTAAGTCTTTCATTTTGCATATATCTGTCCGTTAAGCCATGTCTACTTGCTGTGTGCTACATGTCCAACGTGCAGAGAATACCAGATATTTGTGAAGTCATTGTACTGTGCTTTATATGTACACAGTGTACATTGTTCAATATTCACATAGCAATGTACCATGTCTTTGTTTTGTATGTAATGCTGCACCAGACACCCGGCTGGAGGTGGAGTCCTTCAGGGATCCCAATACTACCAGTGAGTGTCAACAGAATGTGTTTTTAGCTCTGTAAGGATTGTGCGTCATATATAATATTAGTGACACTGTGATGTGTATTGGGTAACACCATTCCCCTGTAACCGATTTACAGTACTTGTCAATTCACCAATGAAGTAGCACTGAGTAACATGTGTAATGGATAGGGACAACTGTCAATGTGCATGTAGTGGCAATGTATGCAGGCCCACGTGACTAATGGCTCATTATATGATGTGGTAATGTTTGGTCAGCTACAGTTTAGATGTTTAAGGCACATGTACCATCACCAGCCCCAATACCTACAGATGGTGAGAAGTTTAATTGTCTAGCAGCAATACCATCGCAAAAATGTCAAAAATATTGATCCAAGATATGTTACACAAAACTGTCATGAGATAGGCTTAGTTATTCATGACAGTATGCTTGCCTATGTCCAACTTTGAGCATGAGATGGGTGGGGGTATGGTGTAACACATATTCAAGACAACATTTACAGTTGTCAACGTTACAGAGTTATGGATTACTATCCACAGTGAACATTGCTTCAAAAATAATACTTCTACTATTGTTGTTTAACATCATACTATGCCCATACATGCAGAATATGTTTATCCTTGCTACAAAACTTAGTACAGTGTGAAAGACTATAGGGATGATCGGAAATTCATGCTGTTCAAAAACGTAAATGTTTTGTGATCTATACATGTACCCATGGCTAGGTGTGTAGCGAAACTACGCAATCAGATAGACTTGTGTGACTATGTAAGCAGGCTGGGCATCATAAAACAGCATTCCCTCCAATGAGAGATGCTGTATATTTAATTGTGAGATGGCAAAGTTAAACATAATGATTGATTAGAGTAATAGCAGAGGCCAAATAACATATCACAGTGTGTTGCTGTGAGAGTGTAAGTACATTGTC
Source organism: Pleurodeles waltl (assembly GCF_031143425.1). Classification (NCBI taxonomy): domain Eukaryota; kingdom Metazoa; phylum Chordata; class Amphibia; order Caudata; family Salamandridae; genus Pleurodeles; species Pleurodeles waltl. Next base: position 972,012,700 of record NC_090444.1, read on the forward strand.
TGTTGGAATCATTTACTTCGTTTCACAAATTAAGCCTCAATCATCCTGAGATATGGAAAATATAACCCGGTCTCATAGGGTACCTGAGCATCTCTCAGAGTACTCCATATCATTAACATGTGAGATTGAGTGACAGAGGAGCACTTACCAAGATGCCATGGGGGATGTAAGGATGGAGGAGAGAAACTCTGTTTGACCATAGGGTTGGACGGTTCATCTTCAGACTACCTGTCTGATGCACAATGCTAGTGTAGATGTCCGCATGGCAAGAAATTGACATATGGACTGGCAGGTACTGAGATGATGTGAGGAATTCCACCTCGTGCAGACAGAATCGGGATGGGTACATGTGGCACATCTCACCTGTCTACACAAAGAAATGCAGTTAAATGCCTGACTCATGGCATCATATACTCAGGCCCTCATTCAAACCCTGGCAGTCGGTGTTAAAGCGGCGGTAATACCGCCAACAGGCCGGCGGTTAAAAAAATTGAATCACGACCATGGCGGAAACCGCCAACACAGACAGATACTTTAACACTCCAACCGCCACGGAACACAATATACCGCCCACTGTATTACAAGGCACCAATCCACCAGCTTTTCCGGGGCGGTACCAACGCCATCAAAAGCACGGTGGAAACAGGACATGGAACGGAAACCACTCACCTCACAACACCCAACGAGGAACCAGGACACCATGGAGCCCGAGTTACAGGTCCTGCCCATGTTGGTTTACCTCCTCTTCAGGAGCAGCAAAGACGCCGGCGACGACCACGGTGAGTGCTGCACCTAGCACACAGGGGAGGGGGAGGAAAAGAGTGACACACACACGCAACACACAACACCCCCACATTCCTCTCACCCACAACAACATACACCAAACACATGCAGCAACTTGACATTTACACCCCGTCACCCTCTGGAACAACACAAGGATAAAATGAAATGATTGTAACAAGTGTAATCATCGAAAAATCAGATAGTCCAAAATGTAAATCATCAGTATATCCAAATATGTACAGCAACTACACAAGTCCGGATAGTATTGCAATTATTGTCTGTGGACCAATGGTCCAGTGGTCCCAAAATGCATGGGCGAAGCCCACACATGATACCTGACTCAAAACGGAGAGAACACTGCTGGAGCATTAGATTAAAAATAAACAGCCACCTCAGGGGGAGGGGGAGGTGGGGCACCTCAACCGGATGAACGGATGACGCCACTGCTATACGAGGAGGCTCCATGCCCACAGTTTAGTCCTGGGGAGTGCAAAGCCACAGTCTCTCAAGTCTCTCAAGTGGGTGGGTTGCTCACTGCTTTATCTTGGGGAGTGCAAAGCCACAGTCTCTCAAGTGGGTGGGTTGTCCACTGCTTTATCCTGGGAGTGCAAAGCCACAGTCTCTCAAGTCTCACAAGTAGGTGGTTTGCCCACTGCTTTATCCTGGCGGGGGCAAAGCCACAGTCTCTCAAGTCTCACAAGTGGGTGGTTTGCCCACTGCTTTATCCTGGGGAGTGCAAAGCCACAGTCTCTCAAGTCTCACAAGTGGTTGTTTGCCCACTGCTTTTTCCTGGGGAGTCCAAAGCCACAGTCTCTCAAGTGGATGTTTTTCTCCACTGGTTCTGGAGGGGGCATTGTGCCCAGAGTGCTTCATCCTGCCAAGGACTGTGTGAGTGGATGCTTTTCTCCACTGGTTTTGTAGGGGGCTTTGTGCCCAGAGTGCTTCATCCTGCCAAGGACTGTGTGAGTGGATGCTTTTCTCCACTGGTTCTGGAGGGGGCTTTGTGCCCAGAGTGCTTCACATGCAGTGTGGCAGGTCCCATTCCCTCACCTGGGTGTGTGTGCCACGAGATTGCCTGGGAACAGGTAGCATAATACTCCATGGAGGCAGAGACACACTCCACCCTCCTGCGACTTTGCCTGCCACCTGCAGGTACAAACAGTGCTGGGTGTGGTGCCTCATATACGCTGTGCAGGGTCCAGAACATCTCCTGCAACCTCGGACGGCTGCCCACTGGGGATGTTAGCCATGTCAGCTGTGGTGGCACTGTCTGAGCACGTCGTGGGGCTGGTGGCGGTGGTTGTGACGATGTCTGTGGCGGAGATGCTGCCAGTGGTGAATGTGTCAACACCTGTGGACGTCTCCTGCAGCCTCGGATGGCTGCCCACTGGGGATGATGCTGGGGACTGTTGCTGAGGCAGCAGACGTGCAGGTGGCGGTGCAGGTGGTGGTGGCCACCGCCATACAGGTTGCTGTTCTGGTTGCAAGAAGGGGTGACTCTGGTCCCTCAGCCGGAGGCTCCGTGCCCTGTCCTGACTTCCCCTTGTGTCCTTTCCCCACCTTGGATGTCGCTGCTGGTCCCTTGGCACTGTCCCCTTTTGGCTTGGAGGAGCCCTTGCTGGGTGGTTGGTGCGGCGTTTCCCTACGGCATGTGGGCACTTTCTTCACCTTGGCAGGTGGCAGAATGGGCTGATCCTTGGCCTCGCTAGGTGGCACTCTGGCAGCCCTGATGGGTGCCGCCCGCGATGTGACCGGACTTGCTGAGACCACAGTGCTGGAGGATTTGGTGGCTGAGGTGCTGGGCTGGGACCTGGACATCCTGGCCCTGGGGAAAGGACGGGGGGAGGTGCAGGGAAGAGGTCAATGTTAGCCAGGAAGAGTTTCTTAGACACACTGGAACGGGAAGATGGAGGGGGTTTGGGAGTGGAGGAAGAGGTAGTGGTTGTAGGAGGTGTACGTCTGCTGAATGTGGGTGAAGGTGCATGGGCCAGAGGCTGTTGTGAGGTGGATGGCTGTTGGGTGGGTGTGTGCCTGAGTTTGTGTATTTTGGGAGGAGGGCTCACAGACACACTGGGAGAGGACACAGGGGATGTGTGAATGGCAGTTGGGGTGGTGATGGGCGTGCTGGTGATGGAGGTAGTGGATGAAGATGTAGTGCATGCAGGTGTGATTGGACACGAGACAGGGAAGGAGGAGGAGGACATGGAGGAGGGGGACACAGTGGAGGCAGTGGATGTTGGTGTGTCTGCATGGGGATGGTGCTTGTGTGAGTGCCTGTGGGGTGTGTGGTGCTTATGTTTGCCATGTCCACTCTTGTGTGTTGATGAGTGTACAGGCTGGTCTGATGGTGTGCTTGGGATAGGCTGAGGTACAGGGGATTGGGTCTGGTAGAGGAAGTTGGAGGGGGGAGGCTGAACACAGGGACAATGGCTGCCATCAGTTCTGAGGCCAGAGCCTGAAATGCTCTCTGTTGGGCCACCACGCCAGAATGAATGCCCTCCAGGTATGCATTTGATTGCTGCAAATGCCTCTCGACATCCTGGATGGCATTCAAAATGGTTGATTGCCCAACAGTGAGGGATCTCAGGAGGTCAATAGCCTCCTCACTGAGGGCAGCAGGGTTGACTGGGGCAGGGCCTGAGGTGCCTAGGGCGAAGGAGATGCCCACCCTCCTCGGTGAGTGGGCACGGGAAACTCGATGAGGGGCTGCTGGGAGGGCGGTGCTGGTAGGGGGTGACGGCTGTACCAGTTGTTGCGGTGGGCACAGAGGTGCCTGCCACCACAAGGGAGCTCCCATCAGAGGAAGAGTTGCTGTCGCTGGTGTCTGCTCCTGTCCCCGTCGTGGATCGTGGATCTCTCCTCGCCCTCTGTCCCACTGGTGCCTTCAGACTCCGTAAGTACATCCTCCAGGGCCATGTGGGTTGCAGCTCCCTCCTGCTCCAGTGCCAATGCTCCTCCGCCAGATGATGCTAATGCACACAAGGACAGGGTGACAAAACAAAAAGGGGGGAAAGACACAAGAGACACATGGTCAATGCCTGCTGCACCACTCACATTGGTGGACACAACACACAGGCAGCAGCCCCATGCACTAGCGCATGCACTAACAGTGCAGGGGAAAAGCACATGCCCATGGGGGACTCTTTCTAGACCCGTTTCATGCACAGCTGAAACCCATAGGAGCCTGACTAGGTGTAGAGGGCAACTACCACCTTTGGGGTTGGAGTGGCACTGAGCCTGCAAAACAATGGATCTACCTTGGCGCGTCTGCCCTGGCCAAGGGAAACCCACAGCCCACCTTCCCCCACCCAGGCACCTCGTCAAGCACGCATAGTCAGCTGAATGAGACTGTACTCAACCCCTTGTGGCTGCTGTGATGCCTTCAAGTGCCCATCCAACTCAGGATATGCCACTGCCAGGATCCGGTACATCAGGGGGGTCATGGTGCGACAGGCACCCCTTCCACGTTGGGAGGCCATCCCCAGCTGGGCCTCCGCCGTCTTCTTGCTCCAGCGGCGCAGGTCCTCCCATCTTTTACAGCAGTGGGTGCTCCGTCTGCGGTAGACCACCAGGGTCCGCACTTCCTTGGCAATGGCACGTCAAATACCCTTCTTCTGGTGGGCGCTGACCTAGAGGAATAGTGAAGTAAAAAAGGATGTTACTCCCCCGTACAGTTCTTCTCACACAGTGGCTACAAACCTCCCACCCGGGCCAAGAAAAACATACACTCACCATCCTCACATGCTGGCCTGTCCCCCCCACCGTCTCTTCCATCCACCACACTCCATACAATCATGTGCCATCCACCATGCACACAGTTTACTCACCTGTTTGTCTGGAGGACCGTAGAGTAGCGTGTACTGGGGGAGGGCCCCATCCACCAGTTTGTCCAACTCCTCCGCAGTGAAGGCAGGGGCCCTTTCCCCAGACACTGTAGCCATTGTCGCTTCCAGACGCAGGTCATAGCAGCACTTGCAGTGTAGGTCCTCTCCTGTTGAAGGTCAGGTATCAAGTGAGGGAACTAATAGAAAATGGCGGTCACGTCCGCGGCGGGGCGTACCGTCTCGTCCATAGGGCACGTCCGCTGGGGCAGGTGATGAGATGGCGACATCCTCTGGTGTACAGACCCCTGGTGGACCTGTCGACAATGGAAGACAGACACATCATTATCACTTACAGACTTCATAGTGTCACAACCCAGGAACTGTGTGCCCAATTGGAGCCAGACCTGATGTCAGCTATCCGCCATCGCACAGAAATACCCCCTCTAGTGCAGGTCCTGTCATTGCTCCATTTCGTGGCAAGTGGCTCCTTTCAATCAACAGTGGCCATGGCATCAGGGATGTCACAACCAATATTCTCTAACGTGTTGTCCAGAGTGTTATCTGCCCTGCTGAAACACATGCGCAGCTACATCATTTTCCCTCAGGTGGAGGATTTGCCCACAGTGAAAGGTTACCCTGTATGGACCCTGACATGTCACTTTGGCTTTCCATTTAACAGATCTGGGTCCCACTTTGTGCCCTCTGCTATGTTTACTGCTGCCCAACAACTGTGTAACCATGGTATGTGGACATGATCATTGACATTGCTAGATTTCCGAAAGGTTGCAATTACACATTTATAAAAGTACAGACTGACTCCAGATTGAATTGTGATTCAACAGTGTTCATTTCTGTGCTGATAAGTGGAGGGGGTGTGCAATGGGCTGGGGTGATGGTGGAGGAATGTCCATGGTAGAGTTCAGTTTCTTGGTCTCACAGGTGCATTGTCCATGGGGGCATAGGAAGGGGGGCAATGGCAGTTTAAGGTGGACAGGGTTACAAAGTGGGACAGAAGGGTGACAATCAGGAGGGCCTTATTTCCTGGTGGGGGTCTTGGCAATGTTCTCTGTCTTGTTCCTGGATCTCAGGGACCGTTTGCGGGCTGGTTCTCCTTCTGCAGGGGGTGGGATGCTGGTGGCCTGTTGTTCTTGTGGCGGGGCCTCCTGTCCACTAGCGCCGGCGGAGGTGGAGGGCTGTTCATCGTCCAGGCTAGTGTCAGGGGACCGTTTGTGTGCCACTGTGTCCCTCATGGTGTTGGGCCGGTCTGCCAGCACCCCTGCAATGGTGACCAGGTTGGTGTTGATGGACTTCAAGTCCTCCCTGAACCCCAGGTATTGTTCCTCCTGCAGCTACTGGGTCTCCTGAAACTTGGCCAGTACCGTGCCCATGGTCTCCTGGGAATGGTGGTATGCTCCCATGATGTTGGAGAGTGCCTCGTTTAGAGTGGGTTCCCTGGGCCTGTCCTCCCTCTGTCGCACAGCAGTCCTCCCAGCTTCCCTGTTATCCTGGGCCTCTGTCCCCTGAACCGTGTGCCCACTGCCACTGACCCCAGGTCCCTGATTGTCTTGGGTTGGTGGGTTTGCCTGGGGTCCCTGTAGTGGTGGACACACTGCTGATTGACGTGTCTTGGGGACAGTGGCATAGGCCCGCTGGGTGGGTGCTGTGGTGGTGTTTCCTGAGGGGGGAGGGTCTGTGGTGGCTTGTGACTGTGGCAGGGGAACCGACTGCCCAGAGGTCCCTGATGGGCCAGGCTGGTCATCTTGATCCAGGCGTGCAGAGCTGCTGTCATCACTGTGGGCCTCTTCTGTGGGGGACTGGATATGTCTGGAACCTCCTGTCCGGTGACGTTCGGTATGGGTCCTGTTGGGGTGTAAATGCATAGTTTTAGTATCTGTGTGTGCCATCTTGTGCATTGGGTGAGTTACCCTCTACTACTGTGCTTGCCTTGTTGTGTTTGCCATTGTGTGATTAGTGTTTTGGGGTCTGTGTGGGTGACTGTACTGGACATGCTTTGGCAATGGGTGTCCATGCTTTGGTGTTGCATGCCGGCCTTGGTATTGGGATGGGTGGGTTGTGATAGTGGGGCATATGTGAGGTGTTGGAGTGATGGGGGTGAGGGGGTGGGTGGGGGTAAGTGATGGCATGCAGGTGGGGTGGGGGGATATGGTAATTAAGATTTGACTTACCAGAGTCCAGTCCTCCTGCTACTCCTGCGAGGCCCTCAGGATGCAGTATTGCCAAGACTTGCTCTTCCCATGTTGTTAGTTGTGGGGAAGGAGGTGGGGGTCCAACGCCAGTCCTCTGTACAGAAATCTGGTGTCTGGATACCACTGAACGCACCTTCCCCCGTAGGTCGTTCCACCTCTTCCTGATGTCATCCCGTGTTTTTGGATGCTGTCCCACTGCGTTGACGATGATTCTCCGCCATAGCTCCATTTTCCTAGCAATGGAGGTGTGCTGCACATGTGATCCGAAAAGCTGTGGCTCTACCCGGATGATTTCCTCCACCATGACCCTGAGCTCCTTCTCCGAAAACCTGGGGTGTCTTTGAGGTGCCATGATGTGGTGTGGGTGATGTGTGAGGTGATGTTTGTTGTGATGTGTGAAATGTGTTGGTGTGTGTTGTTTGAGGTGCGTGGATGTTGTATGAGTGATGATGTGGTGTGCTTGTGGATGCTGGTGTAGTGTTGGCTATTCTCTCTCTGTGCTTCTTCACCAAAATATAGTTGTAAGGGTTTGTGGTTAATGTGGGTGTGTGTTTTATAGTGGTGTAGGTACGTGGGTGTGGTGTGTGTATGTGTATCAGGTGTTTGTATTTCGAATTGTCCAATGTAGTTGTGTTTTGTAAATGTGTGTGCATTTTGAGCGCCGTGGTGTGTGCCGCCAATGGTTTACCACGGTTGAAAGACCGCCGCGTTGATTCATGGGTCGTGATAGTGTGGGCGTATTCTTGTTGGCGTGACGGTGTGGGTTTTGGTATCGCCAGTTTATCACTGACCTTTGGTGTGGCGGACTTGTTTGGGTGTCTGTATTGTGGAGGATTACGAGATGTGGGTCATAATACCTGTAGCGGATTTCCGCCACGGTATGTTGGCGGCCTTCAGCACGGCAGTAAGCGGTATTTACCACCAGGGTTGTAAAGAGGGCCTCAACGTCCTATTCAGGAAAAATAATCATACCTTTGCAGTGAGTTCATCAGCTTAGATACCCTGTGAAAAGCAATACATACAGGTCTGCACTGTGTCGGTACCATATAGCCCATAACTCTGTACTAAGTTAAGGATGGTATGTTCCAGTTCCTCTAATTGATATGAACTGATAAACATCAAGTGACTGTAAGCTTGCGCTTCCCATGGGGCACTGTCCAAAGTTAAGGATGGTATGATTCAGTTCATCTAATTGATATGAACTAATGTGAGTATATTCTAACTCTTTTATCCTTCCATATGTCTTGAACACAGTGTACTGTTACACCTACATTTTCTTGAGAAGATTCAGTCTAGTCCTGATGAAGCGCCAAGTGATGCAGTTGGACATTGTAAGGCGCGAAACATGTTGACTTTTCAGAGTGGCAAAAGTAATTGCACATTTTCCCTTTGTTTTTTAGAGTGAAGGGCCATTATTTCCCTAACTCTATATGTGTTTTTAATCTTGACCGGCACCTCCTTGTACTAATAAATTTGGTTCCTCAGGGAGTGACCGAGCCAATTTTACTATTTTCTTTCTCTCCAGTTGTTTACTTATACTTTTTCTTTTTCGAAGTTTTCTGGCAAAGAGGCCCCCACAAGGATCCCGTCAGACACTGCAGTGCCAGTCTGACGTGGAGCAAGCCCAGTAATGAAACATGAGGGCCCTTGCCTCTGAATTAACTCATACATGAGACATCCTACGTTTTGTACGTTCTCCTATCTTTTTTGGAACAGTGTACTTTTTTACTGTAATATTATGGATAGAGAGAGTGTACACTGGACCACTTAATCTCCCAGTCGCTCTCTCTTTTTCGACATCAAGGAAAGAAGCCTTGCTGACATGTGTAGACAAACAGAGTATATGCAAAAATCCTCATGGTATTGCAGGAAATGTATTCCATAAGGCAGTGGTTCCCAGTCTGTGGTCCAGGAACCCATGGGGGTCCCCAAAGCCTCCTCAGGGGGTCCACGACTGCTTAGAGAATTAAATATTATTAACAGATTAGGTCCCCAGCTTTTAGTAATGACTCAGTGGAGTGGTCCCCGGATACCAATAATGATTCAGTGGAGGTCCCCAGTTCCAGTAATGATAAAGTGGGGGTCCACAGAAGTCAAAAGGTTGGGAACCACTGCCATAAGGTATGTGTTAGGGTTTCTTGGTATTTCCCTGAGTCAATATTGGAGAAGAATCCAACAGGTCTGTTTTACGGGAGGTAGCTAGCACCCACCATCTATGTTTTCATATACCTACACTGCCAGCACTTGAGTGTGTTTCCCTTGTTACATTAGGCGAAGTATGTTTAAAAGGAACATTGTTCATTTCTTTTTCAACAAATGTGGTTTTGGCTGGACATGCCACATGTGATGTTTAGAAAATGTGAGCATATTATTGCTGACAACATATGCAAGTTCAGCTTTGGTTGATACATATTTCCTTCATTTCCTACTAGAGAACATGATGGCACATGAGGAGAAAGCCCATATCAAAAGGCTGGGGCACCACCACTACATCAGGCATGTGGCAAGGGCCTACAAACAGTTGGGGAGACTCTACAAGGAAGGGAAGGCAGCTGGTACCTGGAAGTCAGTCAGGCAGGGACAACCAGGTCCTTCCAAGGCACTAACACCTCTGGAGGTGGGCCAGCAGCAGAGAGGAGTCCCGGTGGTGTTTCCAGGCACATTATCTGCATAGTTGAGCTAAGCAACACAGGCCATGCTCACAACCCCTGCAGTGAGCTTAACCTTCGAGACTGAGGCCCTGAAAGACCTACAAGAACTTCAGCAGAGGATGGCTGCCATGGAGGGGGAACTCTCTGGTCTGTGCACCATGATGCAGACCTTGCAGCAGACATTGGACAGGATCAGTGTCTAGATTTAATTCTCTCTCAGACTTTTCACTTTTTCCTGTTGTTTATCACTGTTTCTATAGTTTAGTCTTTTTAGCATAGGTTAAAATAGGTTTTAGGATCGGTATAGGTTAAGTTAGTATTAGTATAATATTTTATTAGTGAGTAGTTTTTAGGTTGGTATGTATTTGATTGGGTATGTTTTTAGTGGGTGGGCTTATGCATAGTGAGTGTTTTATGAAAAAAAAATGTAAAAAAAAAAATATATATATATATATATTTGTTTAGATGTATATGTTTAGGTAGTGTATATTTAGGATGTTTTTGTCTTTTGTGTTGTGCAAAGATACGTGTATTAAGGTGGGGTTGATGTTTAACATGTCTGTTATGTTACCTGTGTAGCATAGATTAGGTTAAGTTTAGGAAGGTTAAGGTAGTGTTAAGATAAGTTAGGGCCTGATTTAGAGTTTGGCAGACTCCATCTCGTCTGCCATATTATGATGTCCATAAGATTTAATGGAATTATAATACGGCAGACAGGATATCCATCAAGGTTGCGACAATGTAACCCCATCCGCCAAACTCTAAATCAGGCCCCTAGTGGGTAATAGGTAGGTTAGGTTAGGTTAGTTTAGGCTTATCTTAGATAGTGATCAGTAGTGCAGGCTAGTTAGTTTTAGTTAGTGATATTTAAGATTTTCATATATATACAAATGTGTAAGTATTTATTGCATAAGTGCTGTCATGATTGCTAACACTGGTTTGAGTACATGATGTGGGAATTGTCAGCAGTGTTTGTAGATATTTGTACCTCAGTGTGAGGCCTATGGACAAGAGTCAGTCAATGTTGGAATGGAGTCACTTAATGAATCTTCAATATTCTTTGAGCACTGTAAGTGGTCCTCTTTGTTTGACTGGACACAGCCCAACCTACTGTAGCACATGGATAGGTAAGATGCATGTACTCGAGGGATGGATCTGTCACCACATGTTAATCTATCATGGCTGTGTTGGTAAACACACTGGTGTCTGATACTTACACACTCACCCTTGCAGTATTGTACTAGAAATTGTTGTGTTTTTCTGGTTTGTATCCATAAAAGTGTCCCTCATCTGACTGGAAACATCATCTTTGGCATAAAGTACTTGCTAATTGTTGCACTTTCTGCATGGGTATTAGTGCAACCATTTGGTAAGTTAGAATACACGATTGACTAACATTTTCTCTCAGCCTAGGGATGTATAGCTTATTTCCAAGGTCTGTTATCTGGCTCCTCTATATTGTAATGTGTGTGTATATAGTACAGCTTATGTCATGTGTGGTTACACTCACAATCAATACATGTGAGGGTTCTCAGTGCAAAAAGCACACATTGTCCCTCTGTATCCCATTGTACCTTGATACATCATCTTTCATTTGATACAGGACCACAAATACTTAGCAGTTGCAGTTCATACTTAATCACATACGAGGTGTAGCACTGAGCGTCTACTTCCTTGATTGGCCTAGATATGATACAATACCGAAGGAGTCTGGCCATTATTATCAGCACATTGTCAGTACATGCATTATGATAGTACTCATAGGATATCTTCTATGTAAGCGTTAAGGCTGATATATGTGCATGATGACATTGTCATGATAAAGGAGCAAAATATCTGTAGATGTGTGAGCATCTGTTAGTGGCTCACCTGTGTCACAGGTCCCAATTTGTGTAGTCCTGCAATTGTGTGATTAGTTGGCCTAATTCACTGTGTGGCACTCAAGGTACCAATGGTTATTCTCACACCATGACATTCAGTAGTTCGAGATTTGCAACATAATGCAATGATTGGGGAGGTCCATGATGCTTGCCCTTGTCCAACAAGAGAATGTGATAGGGACTGTAGCGCAATTCCCTTTAGATATTATGAAGTGCGCATCCACCATGGTCTATTTAGTCCTATCTGCAACAGACATACAACACACAGATTCAAGGCAGTGCATTTGTTTACAGGTGTGTTGATACGCTGATTCTCAGTAGCAGTTCTTGCAGTAACAACCACAACAATGTTTGCGAGGCAACGGATGTACAGTCAGAGTCTATGGGAGATACTTGTCATGTGACCTGTAGAGGAGAGGAGTACTCCAGTGAGGAGGAGGCCCAAATTGCCATTATGGAAGGTATCCTTCATCAGAAGGCCACAAATCAGATTAACAGGTGAGCATACAAAAAAGAGACAGTTCCAGGTGGCAAGGGCGATGGCATTATAATTAACACAGGTCCAATGGGAAACTGGGCAGGAGCCACAGACAAGTGAAATTGGTAAAGTCCACATCTTCCTCCTCTGAAGTGTGTTGTGCCGCCCCTGAGGGTGGTGGTGTTTGTGCAGGAGGCATCTGAGGCACACACACATCAGGGGCTCAAGAAGTGTCTCCCCTTTCTCAGCAGCATTTGCCTGTGCAATGCAAACAAGGAAGGCTGCACAGTGCCAAGAAGGGACTGCTGGCTTGTCAGCACAGCAACAATGTTGAGATAAAAGGCACCTATTGTTGCAATATAGGAGTCCTGCTTCCACTCCTTAGACTCAGGGATGGTGTGATAGTCCCCAGCTGGGTGGTAACCTCACTGGTGTCACATCAGCAGGACTGTTGATCCTGTCTCTGCCTCGTGACACCAGCAATGTTAGCCAGGGACTGCTGCAATCTCTGGAGCAGAAGGTAGCTGCCTCTTATTGCCTCAGAGGTGTCCTTATTGGGACTAAGGCACCTTTGAACTCCCTCTGGAGTGCCTGCAATGGTCTCCATCCCTGACTGCACCTCATCTACTGCCTGCTGCTGGACTCCTACTGCTTGGTGTTGAACAACAACTTGGGGGTCCTCGGAGTCCAGAGCTGGCCTGGGGCTGGCAGATGGAGTAGATCCCATTGTAGGTGGTTCATCTGGAGACCCATCAATGCCATCAGCCTATCCTGCAACCGGAGAAGGTGTTACAATGTAGTCCAGAAATGCTGAAAAGTGTCCTGGCCCAGGATATCATTGCAAGCAGGCTGGTCATCCAGGACAGGCAGCTGGTCAGGAGGAGGAGTTTCTCCCTTGTGCAATAAAATGGAGATAGGTCAATGGTTATCTATGCTACCTAACGACAACCTCAACGACTGGACCCACATCAACACAGAAGAAACCAAAACCACCATGAACTCTATCCACTCCGGCGCCCCATCGGACCCCTGCCCTCACTTCATCTTCAATAAAGCTGACGACATCATCGCCCCGCACCTCCAGGCCGTCATCAACTCTTCGTTTTCTTCTGCTACCTTCCCCGAATGCTGGAAACACGCCGAAGTCAACGCCCTACTAAAGAAACCTACGGCTGACCCGAGCGACCTGAAAAACTTCCGCCCCATCTCACTCCTTCCCTTCCCCGCCAAGGTAATAGAGAAGACCATCAACAAACAGCTGACCACCTTCCTGGAAAACAACAACCTGCTTGACCCTTCACAAACCGGATTCCGAACCAACCATAGCACTGAAACCGCCCTCATCTCAGTCACAGACGACATCAGAACCCTGATGGACAACGGTGAGACAGTCGCCCTCATCCTCCTCGACCTCTCGGCTGCCTTCGACACCGTCTGTCACCGCACCCTAATTACCCGCCTCCACTCCACCGGGATCCAAGGCCAGGCTCTGGACTGGATCGTCTCCTTCCTCTCAAACCAATCTCAAAGAGTTTACCTCCCACCGTTTCGCTCAGACCACACCGAGATCATTTGCGGCGTACCTCAAGGCTCATCACTCAGCCCGACACTCTTTAATGTCTACATGAGCCCCCTCGCCGACATCGTACGCAAGCACGACATCATCATCACCTCCTACGCCGACGACACCCAACTTATACTCTCCCTCACCAAGGACCCTGCCAGCGCCAAGACCAACCTACAAGAGGGCATGAAGGACGTCGCAGATTGGATGAGGCTCAGCCGCCTAAAGCTGAACTCTGACAAAACGGAAGTCCTCATCCTCGGCAACACCCCGTCCGCTTGCGACGACTCCTGGTGGCCGACGGCCCTCGGCACCGCACCGACCCCCACAGACCACGCCCGCAACCTCGGCTTCATCTTGGACCCTCTTCTCACCATGACCAAGCAAGTCAACGCCGCGTCCTCTGCCTGCTTCCTCACCCTCCGCATGCTCCGCAAGATCTTCCGCTGGATCCCCGCCGACACTAGAAAAACCGCGACCCACGCCCTCGTCACGAGCCGCCTGGACTACGGCAACACCCTCTATGCTGGGACCACCGCCAAACTCCAAAAACGCCTACAACGTATTCAAAACGCCTCGGCCCGCCTCATCCTCGTACCCCGCAACAGCCACATCTCCGCACACCTGAGACACCTGCATTGGCTCCCAGTCAGCAAAAGGATCACCTTCCGACTTCTCACCCACGCACACAAAGCCCTCCACAACAAGGGACCGGAATACCTCAACCGTCGCCTCAGCTTCTACACCCCCACCCGTCTCCTCCGTTCCTCTGGCCTCGCGCTCGCTGCCGTCCCTCGCATCCGCCGCTCCACTGCGGGTGGGAGGTCCTTCTCCTTCCTGGCAGCCAAGACCTGGAACACCCTCCCCGCCAGCCTCAGGACCACCCAGGACCACTCCGCATTCCGGAGACTCCTCAAAACCTGGCTTTTCGAGCAGCAGTAACCCCCCCATTCCCCCTAGCGCCTTGAGACCCGCACGGGTGAGTAGCGTGCTTTATAAATGTTAATGATTTGATTTGATTTGATTTAGATATTGACATGAGTAGTCTAGCTGACATACAGTATCTATCCTCATTCACTTTCAGTTCAACATTGATGTGACTTGTAGATATTGAGGCCAAGTGGCACTGCAGTTGCCTTTTAGATGGCAGTATCTGTGCATTGTTCATACACTACTGTGTGACAAGGGTGATTGTTTGTGTCATACCACACATTGCAATTCAGTTCTACAGCTTGCTGGCCTGCCCTACTAATGTGGGTAAGTTGGGATAAAGTCCACAATTGCTTTGGAGATTAGCTTTCTTTTTCATAATGGCTATACTGAATGTGTTTTCTGGTTTTGAGAGTACTACTAAGCACACTGCACCAAGTCACCAGGGTGCCATGCATTCCCTCTGGCCACTACTCAGTTCACAGCTCCCGAGAATGTTATGTGGGTTTTGTCATGTATTTAATTTGATCCCGCAGTCTGCCTTACACACAGCAGTCTGCCTTGTTGTGCTGTCCTGAATGCACATTGTGCATTCATGTGGCCAATGGCTCATATTCATTATACTTCCGCACTACTCTACACAGCTAGCAAGCTTGCTACACTGCAGGAATGTGTAAGGGAATGTATACTCATGGGATTTCTTTACACACACAGGTGGCTCCATAGTTAAAAACAGTAGCCAGTGTGTGCTAACTGAAGGGATAGGCCCAGTCAAATTCAGTAGATTGCTAGCACTAAAGCTCATCCCCTTTCATCATTGCCAGAGTTGGTTATTTGCAGAATATCACACCTCATTTGACTCTGCCCCGCTCACCTGTACATATACATTACTCCTCTGGCAATCCTCATTCGCGGCCAGGGACTTAACTTCCTGTCACATACTGATGGAACCCAGATCATACACTGGCTCTCATGTGATGCCAAGCCCTACATATGAGTCACCACTTCCAATTGCCCAACATGGCAACCTGTATTTGTGGGCTATGTGTCAGGCTGTACCCCACATGCTAGTAGTTGTGATAATTAGTGACGTATCTACCCTGGTTTGCCACACAACTAGGCCCACACTCCTAACCCTGCAACCATCCGTGAATCCTGTCTATAGTTGTGGCAACCTAGCGCATGCTGTCACTTCATAATTCCCTGTTTGACATTCTCCTGGTTTGACATATTTAGCCTGGTAAGACATTTCTTTGTCCATCTCTCACCTGACAGATGCTACATCTTCACCCAGGTCCACATCACATTTAGGATGTAGTAAACCTATGCCCTCTTCTACGTCATCCGTTCCCAGCTGCAACACAAGTGTGATACCATCAGACACAGCTGTACATGTGTGTTTTTCAAGCTACCTTCCAGCACACACATCACTTCTCACCTCCTTCCTATGCAATGTCCCTCCAGTCAGAGACGGTGCCAGTTCAATATGCTCAGCCACACCTACATTGCACAGCACTACCAGAGTCTCACCAGGCTCACACACTATCTAAGGGCATGGTCTTCTGGAGTGTATCACTTGCATTTCACCCCAGTATGAATTTTTACATAACAGGAGTTAGGGTGGTCTCTACCATGGCAGGCTACACCTGTGTGCTCTCACCCTGCACATTATGACAGTTGTGTGCAATTTAGTTTCATGCTAGTGGCTATAGACGTGGCTCTTCACATGTTCTTATATGGTGATACTTCACGTGCCCAGCACCTGACCCCCCCTTAGGTGTGGAATTATCCTCTGACAACCCCATTCCATTCCATTGCTTTGCAGTCCAGATTTGGCTGCATGGCCCAAAGACAGACACACTAGCCTCATGGTGCAAGGGGGCATGCATTATCCAAGACAGGGTGGGCAGAGTTCCAGTGTCCTGGCATGTTGTAGTTTTCCAGTCCAGATTTTTTGCTTTGTATTGTGGGACTTGTATTTCTGGTCACAGGTGTTATGCAGTACACAACAGGTCACAATATACAAAGGTAAAGCAGGACTGGTGCTGCACATCACACATGGAGTGGACAAACGTGATGGAGCTGGACTGGGCTGAGCAACATGTGACTGATCACTTTGACTTACATTTCTATGATGTATGACTAGACAAGTGGACAGTTCCATCCCTTTCCCTTACACTCAGCTCAGTGAAGTGCAGTGAAGCACAGGAATATAGCATGCTGCGCTGCAGAGCATGACATATTTGGTCATATTGTCCCTTGTTGCCACTTACCCTCTAGGTCTTGTTGGTCCTCATAGGCTGCACTGTTGGGTCCTTCCACTCCTGCCATCAACTATGCTGGGATGACTGCTGCCACCTGCTCCTCCAAGTATGTCAACTCCTCCGGCTCCTCAAGTTAGCCTCCTCCAGTCCGCTGGCTGCCTTCAGGTTGCTGGCCAGTTTCTTCTTGGTCCTGCACTTGAAATCTTGGCAGCGATTCTTGCACTTTGGCACTGCCCTTTTAACTTGCCCTACACTGTTAATCTTGTCCACTATGGACTGTCAAATGGCCTCTTTCTCCCCTATTGGCAATTTTGAGGTGACAAAGAGCTGATGTTTATACTTTGTCACCTCTCTTATCAGGATTTGGTTTTCCTCTTCCCCTGGAGGTCTGTCTGGACATCCTGGCTGATGCTGGGTTTGTTGTCCAGGTTGCTGGCCGATTCCTGATCCATCTCTCCCTTTAGAGATATGGGGATATGCTTTTTTTTCAAAAGCGTCACTTTTTGCTGGATTTTTGACGCAGTACACACTCAAATGTGATGCAGGGCTGATTTGTGTTGCTTTACATGCTGCAAAGTAGCATAGAATCATGTCTGCTGCACATGTGCCAGTTTTCTCTACGGCAGCCATCCCACAGTTGCGTCATTTTTTTTTACGACATGAGACCTTACGCCATTGTGCGCCATACCATAAATACAACACATTCAACCCGTTTAGAAGTGTTGTACGACAGCACAAGTTTTTCTGGCGCATTCCTGCCTTACCACAACGATGCAGCAGTCGTTGTAAATATGCCCCTAAATTTTCTTCTAAGAAAAGAAATAGATCAGTAGGTAGACATCTGTGAAAAATGACAAATGGTAAAAATAAGTTAAAATTACTTTAGATACTTGCACAAATAATGATGTCATAGACTTAATAATGCAAATGGATGAATTAGTGGTCATAAGATGTCACCTAAAATCTGATGGGTGAGCCATAATGTTCACAGCCGAGGCTTTTGATTACTGAAGCTGTAAAGATAAAAATATAAGAAAATATTAGGTGCACACGGATAGGGTTAGTGTATACTAAACTTTCTGCAAAAGGCATGGAATTAAGAATAATATACATATTCGTTGGGTCAGAGCTATCAGGATAAAGTTGTAATTAGTAGAAACATGCTGACATGACATGCTGACATGAGGTATAAGGATGTATGAGTTATAAAATACCATTCTCCAAATAAAAGGCAATGGGAACAACTGTGGCAAGATGAAACAATAAAGGAAACATAAACATACTAAAAATTAATGAATATATTTTGTGGGATAAGAAAAGCTATGTTCACCCTATAAGTTAATTCTTTCAGTTTCACAATTTATAAATGCAGTGCAAGGGTTTTTAAAAAAATCAAATGATAATATATCAAGGCACTTATGTTGACAGAAATATGGTTATACAAATTGAAAATGATCTTGTTGAAGATTTACCAGTCTATCACATCCATCTGTTGTCCACAGCCAATCCACATTTTGGCACAAAGTTGGAACAGAGGACGCAGTGGCAGTTGGCAGATGAGCAAAAATTATACACCATGATAGGAATGAATACACTAGGTTGCTATGGATTAGCAATATGAACATATGCAAGGCTGGACTGGCCATAGCAGGCATTGGGCGTTTTTCCAGTAGGCTGGAAGGGTGGGTGCCGGTTTTTCAGTGGCAGGGACCAGTTTTGTTACTGGGGGCCAGTTTTGCAGCAGTGCTTTATTGGACACAGTAACAAAAGAACAAAAGCAGCAGTGCTTCATCCCCCCACACACACCCCTAACCCCCCCAAAGACATTAAAAAAAAAACCTCTAGATTGGTATCATAGACATAAGAATGATATACATATGTGTCTGTGGATGGGATGCATTTTGACATATGCCCATGGTGCCACCTGGCCACATTAGATGGTATTCCTCCTGTTGTTCATACCAATGCACTTGAAATGGGGACTGTAGTTATAAGATTAAATACTGCAGTTAAGCAGTGTGTTAGAGAGAAATGTGAGATGTATGCCAATCTGTGGTGGGTGGATAATGTAACATGAATGTTGAGTATAAATGTAAATATAAAATAGAAGGGTGAAGTTTGTTACTTGGCTTGATAGTTGGATTCCCCGGAATAAGCAGGCCATACTGCAGATCAGGATGCATGGGGGAACATTGACAGAGTCTGTCTTCCCCCACCACAAAGCCACCTTCTGCACTCTGCTGTGGATGCATGGATGCAGGCCCTGTAATAAACTATAACAAAGGTAACTAAATAGTTTGTCTCCTCAGTGAAGTTCCTCTTTGTTTGAATAGGAATCTATGCATCCTGTAGGTGGAGCTGTAATACAGCATCCTGAAAGTCACACAGTCCAGGAGAGAGAGAGGAGAGGCTAGAGTGTGGCATGGATTTATGTGTTTGTCAGGTATGAATGCTTGTGGTCATGTGAATACTGTTTGCTATACTTTCCATTCTGGGTTTTCCATGGCAGAGCTGTAGGTCTCTCAGCCTACTGTGTAGATATCCACCTAATTGCACAGATCAGAAATCTGGAAGTAAAGTTTACTAATAGTAACTTTAGTATCATACTTTCTGTTGCAAAGTCTCCAAACTTTCGTGGAAGGAGATGGAGACTATTAAATCCAACTACTAGGTGAAGATTTCAATCCTGAATTGGGGAATACCATCATGCGGAGAACTACGTCCAGGTGTAGGTAGAAATCTACGTGTATGGAGATCTCAGCAGGTAGTTTTCCCTTTGAGAATTAGGCCCTAAGTGTTAGAATTGTAGACACTTTAGTTAATCTAAAATGTGATAAATGTTGTTCCTTCTTTTTGATATATTTGTAACACAGGGCAGATGTTGACTAAGTTCAGTTTTTGGATGTTTGAGTGCTATGGTCATTTTGGTATATGAACAAAATGTATCCAGAGAGTGAATGTAGAATGGAGCTGCACACAACTTTAACATGTGTGTGGAAAGACATGTCTGTATCTCTTTTATACTATTTGCCATATTGTTGATCCATTCTGTCAATAGTTCAAGCTGATGCATCCGTCGTGAATGTGATCTTTCAGTCTTTGTTGCCCTATCTACATCAATAATTATTCCAGGCATGGACAAATCCAAAAATGTCTTGAAATGTTGTGTATAGGGATATTGCTTAGTTATCCAAAATATATGAGTACAATTAATTGGTAAAAAGAAGATTTAATACTTTTGAATGATAAAAATTACATTTAGCATAAGAACAATATAATAAAGCAAATGGTCCTTTGATGTACATGGAAACTGCAAACATGTACGATACCTGCAAGGCTAGCTGAGAGTAAACATCCTCAAGTTTCATCAACCCAATATAAATTGCATGTACACAAATGGAATAACAGGCAGAAATAAATATAATTAGTCTAACAAAATTGCTTCATGGAATATTAATGGTTCCCTGGTTGCTAGGGAGATAGTATCCAAAGCAGCTGATCCAGATGGTTATGAATATAATTTTCTGTGGTAGAAAAACAAAACCCAAAGAGTATTCAAATAACCAAAGTTCCAAGGGATCACTTGAAAACAAGAAGATTTCTATAATAGGCTAACTATGCCTCAATCTACAACATGACGTAAGCTAACAGTGGGAAAAGCGCAATGTGAGCACTGGTTCACGCCATGTAAGTCGGGCTCATATATTGACCACGGCATACAGAAGGAAGGCCTAGGCATCCATTTGGAGGAATGTGGCATCAAGGACAAAATATACAGTACTGGGTTTTAAGTAACTCATTTAGTGATGCATATAGAATGTACATGCATATCAGTGGATATACTACACACAGATTTAGGGAGGTACTTGGTCCACACAATTTTATTTGGTAGAAAAGCATACAATGTAATACCAAAAATAGTCAATAAACTAATCTTTAAAAAATGATGGGCTGCTTCAGCAAACCACCAGTTGTCTCTCTTCTCTTGCAGGCCTTTGAGAGAGTTGTAGAAGTGGTACTATCTCTTGAGCCTTGGAACCCACCACTACCCCGCCACCCCCCCCCACACAGAGGCAAAGCCCTTCATAAATCAATGAAAATTAACTATAAAGATGCTCATTCGGAAGGTGCTCTATGTAAAGCATCAATCAACTCTCTCATTTCTGTGTCCTAAGTAAGGAAATGGCATTGAATGCTCTGGAAGAGTGATAAAAAAAATTATTGCATGCTAACCCCCATTTTTGGACTGATGCTGCTGTGTTTTGCCTGTGTGCACTGCAACACTGCTGTCCAAGACCCAGTGTTTGTGCTCTCACTCCTAGAATATAGTTAAATTGACTAACTCCATATTAGCTTATTTAGCTTTCTCATGAGGCTCTAGTACAGAAAATACATAGAAGGTTAAATGTCACCTAAGGACGTCAGCACTAATTATATCATCCATTCGTGTAACATGGAAAACGTGGCTTTAGGCCTACTAATGTAGCATTACTGCTGCTGTTTAAACCTGCAGCCTGACTTATCAATATAACCCTATTGATGGGGGAAATCCTTCCCTTTAAATATTAATAATTCACCTCTATGTAGGCCTTGGAGCAGTATAGGACATGTCGAAATTTAATGTTAGCTCAATTGATAATAAGGCTATATTGCCACTACAGAATCCTGAATCACTTCTAAGATCTTACCCTTAGGTTCAACAGCTCTACTCGACACATGATGGTCCAAATAGTCTACACTACCCTGGAAAAAACTTGCATGTATCTTTCCCTACTGTAAAACCACTGGACCTGATGATTTCTAAAACGCTCCTCAACCTGCTGTCATGCTCAGACTCATCCTTGCCATAGGCTAAAATAATGTCCTGGAAAATGTGACCCCACATGGTGTTCCTAAACACATTATTCATTCCTTTCTGGCACACTGCTGATGCCACACTAAAAGGCACACAAACACAGCAATATGCCCCCTCAGGTGTTACAAAAGATATAAGATGTCTTAAGTCTACACTTAACATGATTTTGAGATGCGGGCATATCCAAACAAGTGAAAAAATAGCCCCCCTTATGGTTGGGAGCATCTCATTTATGTTGGGCAAAGGTTGCCAACCAAGCTATGTACTAGAATTTAAATCCCTCAAATCAAGACACAGTCATAGAGATTTGTCAGCCTTGTGTGCTAAAATGACAGGAGTAAGCCATTCCAAACCTTCAATGGGCTCTAAAACTCCCTTAGTACACAACCTTTCCAACTCAGATTTCTATTCAGTAAGTAAACTCAAAGGTACTTGATGGACTTTATAACCTACAACCTGTGCCTTGTCTTTCAAAACAATACGGTGTTGGAAACCCTTCAGGTTTCCTAAATCGTCCTTAAAAACATCAGGAAATTCATTAAACCACTCTTTAGCACTAAAATGGCACACCTGAGCACAATTAGTGTCACATTTATTATGTCGGTTGCTGCATATTTTCTGACTTGACAACACCATGTCTGGACGATTTGGCTCTAAAACAATATCAAGTTCACACTGTTCATTCTATCTCAATAAATTGGAACCATCTCTGATTATATATACTGGTCTCATCCTGGAACTACCCTCAAATTCTAAATTGGCATCAAGTCTCCCTACCACCTCTACTCTGCTACCTCCATATGCAAAGGTTTTAATGCAAGACTTGTGTAAATGATAGTTCCTCAGTTATCCAAAATCTTTTTAGTTAATTAGCAAAAAAGAGACCCAGAGTCTGCCATAAATGTGATTAACTTTTTTACCGCAAATTTGGCATGATGGAGTTTTCTTCATATGCAAACCAATCATAGAAGGTATTTCAACCACTCCCCCAGCCATGTTCTGAAGAAAGACATCATTAGCACAACACTATTATGCACATCAGAATTTGAATCCTCCTCAGTGGTCTTAACTACCTGCGAAGTACAAGGCTTTGGTCCAGAAGTGTACTTCCACGTACTTCTAAAATGTCCTTTCTTGCCACACTTGAAACAAGTTTGACTAGCAGCAGCACAACATTTGGCATTCCCTAAGTGTGATTTACGCCACAAATAAAACACAAGATATCATTCCTATCTCCACTATTTTCTGAAAAGACCACTTCAGAACTTTGTGCCGCTTTCAGATTGGTTACTCTAGTCTCTTGCTTTGCATATAATTTCAAAATGTACTTAACCTTGCAGGATTTGGCACTGTAATTAATCTCTTTCATGCATATTTGAGAATGTTCAATACTTCTTGCCAATGCTGTTTCTAATTGAGGGTCCTCTGTGGACAAATGTTTGCTCTGAATTGTCTTGTTATTTGTTCTTTAAATGAGTTTATCTTGAATAGTTTAATCTCTAAATTTCCTATAATCGCACATTGCTGCAAGTGTTTTTAGAGAGGCAACAAAATCATTAATCTACCGTCCAGGAATTTAAACATGTGCTGTTCCAACACCGTGTTTTCTGGGATTGAATCTTTTATCCAACATTCTGATGATGGACGTATGGCTATAGTCACAGCATCCCCATCTTCCCCTGCACCACTGTGGATATATACAACTTCCAAGGGCAGATTATTCAAAATGGCTCTCCTCCCTGAACCCAAATTGTGTATCAAAACAGTTTTGGTCTTTTAGGAAGTAAAGATATCACTATCTATTGCTTCCAAATAAGCTTCAGAAACTTCCTTCCATGTTGCCAGTTTAGTGGCTGTGTACCAGAATGGTGGCGGTGGCAATATTCTCTCCATAAGGTGACCATACGTGGGTGAGTTACTGCCCCCACACTTATATATGACACAACAGCAATCTGCATAAATTGCTGTAATATTGTCATATTACACAGAAAACCCCCAATTTATAACTCACTTCAATGTAACAGGGAGTGTCTATCACCGAGCATGTAGAAAACAACCACTGACAGGGTTAAGTTTGATTTACTTTCTGCAAGTGGTGCCTATCACTGATAATGCAGGCAAAGAGACTGACAGGATTAAGTTTCATTAATCATGCTCAGTTGTGCCTGTCACTGACAGCTGATTCACGTCATTCCATAAATAAATATGCAGATCCTGTAATATCTGATACAAGGTTCCCCATCTTCCTAAAATGGCGGCTGAAACATTGAAATGCTACTATTCTATAGCTAGTTGAGCATAAATTCAATTTCAACTAGTTAAAATGGCCGCCACATTGCACACATGGGGCTTGTATTAGAGTCGCGCCCAGGAGCTAAAAACAGCTCTTTTTCTTAAAAAATTTCCCTGGCAGTGTTTAATTTGTAAATAAAAAGGTGCCAGTGCCCAAAGCCCTCCTCTTAAACATGCAGCTGC
This sequence comes from Pleurodeles waltl, assembly GCF_031143425.1. Taxonomy (NCBI): domain Eukaryota; kingdom Metazoa; phylum Chordata; class Amphibia; order Caudata; family Salamandridae; genus Pleurodeles; species Pleurodeles waltl. The sequence continues at coordinate 972,036,611 of NC_090444.1, forward strand.
TGCAATTAAATGTGTGAACACGGAATACTGAGGCAGCGTAATCCTGAAGCAATCCCAGGCCTCTTCAATCCATATAAAGCCACTCCCTGCCCCTTCAGCTCACTCTTACAGCTTTCTACGTTCTTCCTTTGTGACGCTTTTTCATTTTTCCCTTCATCCGTCTTCCCCATATGTGTCTTTTGCTCGCAGCAAATGCTGAGGCAGAAGAGTAAGCCCCTGCCCTCAAAAATACGTGCTGGTGCTCAGCACTGGAAACAACAAAAGCAAAAATTAAGCACTGGTCCCTGGATTCCCCCTAAATCAACTAATTTACCAGTAAAGGTGCCTCAATGTGCCTCATACAGCATAGAATGATGATCAGAGAAGGACGGGCGGACTGGACACTTCAGATGAAGTTGGCAGTTGCTTGCCGCCACTCAAAAGAAGGGCACTCTCCCAGAAAGTTAGGAACATATGTTTAATGTTCCATCAACATCAACCGCCCGGCAGCAACTGCCACCATAGAATTATACCCCTCACCAACGCTCCGCACAGGGAACTGACCTCATCATACCCTGCTGTGCCTCCCCCATCACTGTCCTATTAGAAAACTAGAGTACAGACATATAATTTGCTGTATTGAGTTTAATACCAGCTAGAAAAATAACCAAACTACTTTTTTTAAAATTGTATATTAAAACCTGAATTCAGTGGATTTAAAAAAAATATTTAGGAAATTTTACAAAGTTATATTTTCCTGCCTGAAGCTCTTGCTGGGTAATTTACAATAGCTCAGCAGCAGCTGCCTAGCATGTGCTTGACCCTAACAAGGTGTAAAAACTGCTTCTAGGGGAGGGGCAATGGTCTGGGCATGAGGAGGGGTTTTCTTCCCCTGGCAGGAAAACCAGTTGAGGTGGGCCTAGGATCTAACTCACTTCAAAGAGGCCTGCCCGGTCACAAGTAAATGGCGGGCGACACCTGGAGTGCCCCATTAGTTAGGCTGGCATCAAATGCAGTGGGAGGAGAGCTACACCAAGAACAAGTTTGAATGATCATAAAGGAGGGAACTGTTCATTACCCCGGCTACACTTCTGGTTTGGCACAAAGGCTCTGCACAAGGGAAGAAGAATTTCTCAGTCTTGGATTTTGGAAATAAGTTAGACTATGGGATAGTTTGCAGGAACTCCTGCAAATGTGGCTAGGGATGCCCCAGGGAATTTATACCCCCTTGGTTACGGAGGAGTCAGGTGTCATTCCCATCCACTAGCTGGGGCCAAGCATAAAGGTAGAACCTCTAGGTACCATCTTCAGGACACTCTCTAGACCTATGGAAGAACAGAAAAAGGAATGCACCTGCTGTTTCAGGTCTCTGAGAAAGCCTGAAGGGCTGGATCTGTTCTCACTTGTATCCAAGACAAAGGGGTGGACTCCAAAGGTTGGTTGGATGACCTTCTTTGTGGTTACAGGAACACAACAAGCTGCAAGAGGCTTTTTTCCTGCAGTGCACACCTGATTAGTAGCAGCCGGACCTGGACTGATCCTGCAGATGGCCTCTGCTGGGGTGTGTCATGACCTCCACAAGCTCTTTGTGAGGCCCTGGGATGCTTAGCTGTGTCTAACTGGACTTCTCCTTACATCTCTGAAAAGTTGGGTCTTACAAAAGTTTGGGAGTTCCAGACCGCTGGTGGACCACCTGAGGCGTGGGTTTGCTTGGCTAAAGAAACAGGTTTCTTCTGCTTGAAGCTTTTCTGCTGCAGCAAAACAGTTTTAGCAGACACTCGGAGAGAATGTATCAGCGTTCAGGAACTCATCATCGGGTACATCCTACAACCATGCCCCACTCCAGGATTTTGAGCTCTGAAAAAGAAAATCCAAATGTAAAAAGTATGCAGTCGACGAGAGAACTTCTCAGGGCATGAAGTTTGAATTTTCCCACTTACAGCTTTCCCTGCCCAAACCAACAGCTTCAGCGGGACCTCATCTAAACGGCTGTGTAACCTTGCAGAACTCTTCTTGTACATAGCCTGCAAGCTTACTCTACTGCAGGATTTTGACTTTAATTTCACAGACTAAGGACCTGATTTAGATCTTGTCAGAGGGAATACTCCATCACAAACGTGATGGATATCCCGTCCCCAGTTTTACAATCTCCATAGAATATATGGTAGTAATACAGCGGACAGGATATCCGTCATGTTTGTTGCAGAGTATTCCCCTCCTCCAAGATCTAAATCAGGCCCTAAGCCCCTAGGCAAAATCTCCAAAAGAGGTGAACCTCCTTGGGACATGTGACTGAGATTCTTCCTGGTTGGCCTAAAATTGCGCCTAGGTCCACGTCATGGCCAGGTTGATATTTGAATAAGGCAAAGGGTTAAAGTTAGGGGTATGGTCAGATTAAGAGATAGGTGTTCCTAAACCGATTCTCAGTTATCATAGGCACCAATATAGACAGTGTCTTAAACTGAGTAGCATTTGCAACTTTGGCATCAGTGCAGAAACTAAACCATATCTAGAACATTAGGAGGTAGGTGTAATTGAATACAATTCGAGCTGAACATGTTCCATGAGTGCACTGAAGTGGTGCGTGTTCGTTTATTTTACCTCATCTCTAATTTTGGTCTCTTAGCATTTTCTTGATGGATGAACTTTTCTTGAGTTGAAAAGCTTGAAGTACAGGACTGCAGCTTCGATATGACATTGAAGACTACAACTGTACTGTGCAGCTGAGATCTCATCGGAGTTGAGTTCAGATCGATTTAACCTGCATAAATTAGGAACGAAATTACAAAATAAATGATGAACAGAAAGAAGTTCAGAGTAGGGCTTAACTATGTTACTAGCACATAAGAGGGGACAAAGATACCAAATAATACTACAGATATGTGGTGAACTTAGCACATGGATACAAATACTAGATTTGACAAGGAGAACAAAATTGAAATCCTGTGCAACTCGTGTTTGTTGATTACTAAAGCCAACATATATTGAGCATTTGGAAAGTGCCACCTTTTGAAAACTACTTCAAGGTGTTTAGCAAGATGCTAATGCGTAAATGGAACAGAGGAATTGCTTCCACACTAATTGGAGCAAAAACGTAAGGGACAGATTTTTGCCTTTCTGAACATTTTGGGGAAGCGAGATCTAGCAGGAAGCCAACGAAACTGTAAATCTGTTTCCAACAATGGACAAGGTGCTAAAAGACGGGGATCATAAAGATGTTTGTGGGTGGATAGGAGGATGTTTCTTGGTTGAATATTTTCGATACTTCTTATGTGCTTTTTGCGGGTATAGGTAAATAATTTGAAATAATACCTCTCTTTCAGTAGGGGCCAGTGCCAGTGGAGGTGTTCAGAAAAGGTTTTATATGACCTTGGCAGGAAAAGGTGGTGATACGTCCTTAGGTCACATTTTGGACCAGTTGCAGTTCCACAACTGAAGTGCTGTTACCACCTTCTGAGATAGCTACAGTTATTCAGTTCTGGAGTGAGCAGTAAGTATATCACTGATTGCTCGCACATTAGGTATGCACAGAATCTGCCTGACTCTGCACATACATCTGAAGGAGAAAATGCCACAGGAGATTTGGGAGATAACTTGAGGTTGAAGGTTACTACAGCACTTTTGAGTAACCTAACCGGCGAGTGAAGCTCTTTATAACCCTCTAGAGTAATTAATTAATGCAATGGCATGTTCGAGTCAAACAATTCCAAGGCCTTTGCTTTATTTTTTCAAGTGACATGGTGTGGCCAAGGGCATGGAACCAGAGTATTGTGGCCTAAACATCGACAAACAAACTATTGTTCTCTAAATATAATTTACAAAAATATTGCCCCATTGGAATTAATATTATACCATTTACAGCCAATGGAGAGCTACTTTTGTAAAGGATACATAGGCCACAATATTTATGAGAGGCAATGTTTCTGTTATCGATGTTCTGATAAACAACTGTGGACCAGGAGGTAAAGTTTACAACAAAACAAATATATGAATAGAAAATGCTCTAGGCGATCGGAGAGTTGGAAATTGTGTTTTAGATGTTGAAACAATCCAATACACTTTCTGGCACTACGTCTGTACACATTTGGGTAGAGAGCAAAAGAAGAGGGCTCCCATAAAGCGTTTTTACACTCAGTTGGGAGGACATGGCTGCCTCTTGGAGGCAAGGGGTCACACCGAAGGAGTGGAAGCAACTTTAGGAGAGAAACACAAAAAAGCCATCGGTCATCAACCCAACAATATGGAGGTGCAGTCTTAATATTTTTCTCAAATTGTGTGGGTTTTAGGAATCCACATAAAGCTAGATTAATCCTAGAGCAGTCAGGTGGAAATGTAATTTTTGTGTACGAAAAACATCTAATTATTTCACAGGCTAAAAAAGTGCTGAAGGTTGATCGGATGTAGCAAGTTGCAGTAAGAACCTTACTCGGGTTACCCGGAGAGTAGCAATATTGCACAGCATAGCTATCTCTTTTGTGCTTGTCCATCTTATCTCAGATACTTACCTCAGATTGTTGTTACCACGCTGCAATTTATATTCTGGGGTTATTAAAGTCCAAATGTTTATGGTATATGTTCACTACATAAACTAGAGTGAGCATTAACCCAGTACAATTTGCATGTTATACTAGCAGGCAATGTTAAAGTGGCTTTGGAGCCATACTTAGACCGTACTTCCAATTTTGCTAAAAGGAAAAACAAAAAATAAGCCAGGCTGTTACAGAGTTAATTAGGGTTAATGTATATTCATAATTGCTTAACCAAATAGTATTAGTGCGGCAAACTGAGCAACATTCTTGCAGTAATCTTTCTCTTCTAGGTATTAGCTAAAGGATCTAGCACATAATGTAAAGACTTGCCTAGTCATCATCTAGAATATTTGGCATTCTATTCTGGTCAGACCTAGACAACACATGGTCAGTGACCACAACATGCTAGACGAGGAAGTGGTTCAAGAAGAACATAACCTAAAATACATGCCTTCTTTACACAGAAGAAGGCTGTGCAGAGAAGCTGCACCTCAAACACTTAGGAAGCTTTTCTCGTCGGTGAAATAAGAGCTCTGGTAATGCAAGAAAGAATGATCGCCTGAAGCTGATAGGAGAGTAAACAGTGCATTGATCTATTTCTGTGAGAATGTATCACACTCTATGCTATCCCAATTGTATGAGTGAATCCAGCCTAAAAGAAAACTATTGTGCTGAGATTAGGCAGAGGTTTTTAGGAGTTGGGTGGTGGAATCTTAGGTTGAAATAGAACAAAAGGAAATAAGCTGATGCACAATAACATGGAAGCTAAAAACGAGTAGGAATAAGAACCATTTCGGAAAAATCCATTGGCCATTATGCAAAAATAGGGTAGTGCTGAGACCTAAAATTAGACAAATATTCTTTAACTTTTAGCAGGGCATATTTCAGGAAATCCAGCAGTTGCTGGTGTTAGTTCCTGGACTGCTGGTTCACTGCTACCAGTATTGACTGCGTTGCTGTTTTTCTGTGTCTTTCACCCCCAACACCATAGCAAACGCTGTGTACCCAACATTTAACTAGTTATTAACTTTCGTAGGGAGCTCTTAACAACAAATAAACATAAATCATTTAATATTCTATACCCTGGGGTTGGTGGTGAAGAACACAGAGAGGCAGTAAAGCGGTTTTTTTATGAATGAGCTTTGATGACCGTTGGGAACATACACATATCACTGGAGCAGTAGCTTCTTACTGAAGAGTGAAATACAAAATGTTTTTGGCTGAATCTTACCTTGGGTTCCCTGATGTGAGTATCTGGTTCAGGTTGGAGAACCCAGCAATTCCCTCACTCCTGTGATTCCAGGATACCTGGAGAACTGCACTATGCAAGAGACATATGGACATCTGTGATGCTTTTCAGAGTGAATTAGCGTGGGGTCCAAAGGAAACGGTGCGGGGTGAGGGGAAATGACCCGAATGGTTGGAAAAGATGTAGTGGGATGAAGTGGAAGATATTGGACTGAATACAGTTTGCTACTACTAGTTCGCTCTATTATAGACCAATTCTTCCTCAATGAATGATGGCAATGATGACTTTTGATATGGTACCTATAAGAGGTTCAGCATAATGCTGAATTTTGTACTGTCTTCTATTACTAATAACATTAACCTCAACGGACAGGCTGTGTGTATACATGTGCAGTTATGTGTTCATATTGGAGGATTGATCTACTAACCTCAGTGAACTCCACAGAGTGGAAAAGGAATGTCAGAGTTCATGTGAATTACTTTTTGAGACAAGACCTGTGGTGCAATAGGAGTTTAGCCCCTGAAGAAGCGGCATGTAACACCACAAAACACATGTTGGCAGGACTCAATTGATACTCTTAGGAACCATATAATAATGATTTATGGAGACAATATGTTTGTGGAACAGAAGAAAAACAATTTTCCATAAAAACGTCTCTTGAATTGTGATGTTGAGAAACCTTAATGGGAATAATTTATTGTTGAAATTAAATGTTCCTATGACTTCTGAAATAAGATGAAAAAGGATTTCCACCAAAAACTATTTTGAATGGTGATGTTGAGAAAACTTAATATGAATAATTTATTCTTGAACTCATAATGCTTTGTTGACTTCTGAAATAAATGGCATAGAATATTAAATGATATATGTGTATTTGTTGTTATGAGCTCACCATGAAAAGTTAATAACTAGTTAAATGTTGGGTACACAGCCTTTGCTATACTTTTGGGCCCCACCATCATAATATGAACTTTCCTCGTCATCCTTTTAGATTCAACAGTGGTGAGTTGAGCACTGTAACATCACTAGTTAACATCACTTCCCATGCGCAGAGTCCTGCACCCTGCCTCTCATTCTAGCCTGTTGACACTGGTTAGAGCATACAGTACAGCCATGTTGTAACCACAGTGGGTGGGGATTCCTATTAACAAAGCTCACCTTGGTGCAAGGATTTCAAATCTCCAAAATAGAAAAGGATACCATAGTTACATCATGCCAGCCTCAATGATATCATGGGGTTGGTAGCTTGTCCTACCATGTGTTCCTCTTCAATCTTGTATTGGCTGCAGAAGGGCTTGTGGAAGGGCAAGAAGTGCAAACTAAATAAAGTCCAAGAGTCCTGTTACTCTGTAGTCATCAGTGTCATTGCCATCATGATCACTGAGATCAGAAATTACAAAGGCAGTGCCATCAATATCAATACCAAATGGAAAGCCAAGGTTAATTCCGCGAATCCTGGCTACCCCTGGTTGAAGTTCAGGTCTGAATATATTCTTCTATGTACAATTTTTCAAATCTTGTCTGCCTTTGATTAGTCCAACTGGACAGGTGTTCCCAGAGCAAACTGAACCCAGGGGGATGATATCGCTTATCAAGTCACACACAAGACCAACCGCCATCAATATAAGAAAATAAATTGTCTAAAACTTTTAAAGGAAGGACGAACATTTCTGTGTTTCTGAAAAGAATGTTGTGAAGAGAGGCGGGGCTAGAGACTCTTGAATCACGCTAAAAACGCACCTGGTAGCTCACGGCGCGGGTTAAGTTGATTTCCTAGTTTCTGCCCACATTGTTTTCACCGCGCTTGGGTGGTACTACTTTCCCAAGCAACCCTGTCTGCAAGGAGAAAAGAGGTGGGGCCAGAGACGCTCTGATCACACTAAAAGCGCGCCTAGTAGCACACGATGCAGGTCACTTGAATTTCCCGGTTCCTGCCTGCATTGTTGGCTCACTGCGCTGGGGTAGGACTATGTGCCCCAGCAGCCCTGCCTGCAAGGAGAGGAGAAGCAGGACTGGAGTCTCTAGAATCACGCTAAAAGGGCACCTGGTAGCTCTCAGCACGGGTTACTTTGATTTCCCAGTTCCTGCCCACATTGTTGGTTCACTGCGCTGGAATGGGACTGCATGCCACAACAACCCTCCATGCAAGTAGAGGAGAGGTGGGCTAGAGGCTCTTGAATCACGCTAAAACTATGCCTGGTAGCCCGCGGCATGGGACATGCACCAACCTGCACCTGGGCCAAGACTGGGCCCTTCTTCGCTGGCGTTATCCTGCAGTAAGTCTGATCCTAATCTTTTATCCCTTCTAGCCACTGACTCTGATGATGGGCAGGTGTAAGTTGGCAGCAGGGAAGGACCCATGTTTAGGGGAGCCAGATTTATTCTGGGAAGGTTTAGTTGACAAGTAAAGACTATTCTTGCTTTTGCTATTACTGTAATTCTGGAAAGGTTGAGTGCGTTGGAAGGGATAGTTAAGGAACTAGTTTACAAGCATAAGTCTAGTCCAGCCTCCCTAGTTCCCACTTCTCCTCAGGAACCAGCAACTAACTTGAGTGGTCTAAACACCACTAGGGGTACTGGTAAGCAAGTCCCCAAAGTTTAACGAGGGTTACGGGCTCAACTACTGCTCTTCGGCAAAAAAATCCTGTACTTGCTACAGCAAAGAGACACGTGCTACCGCCTAGTAATTCCCAAACACAGGCTGGACCTAGCTTTGAAACACCTTTCAGCCGTCAAGCCATCATTGGCCATACCCCCAACCCAGTCTTCCACATGTACAACAGTCCTTATACTTGCCACCTGATTGTTGCCCTTACGTGGCAGGGATGGTAGGGTTACCTCCAGTTCCATCTCATACAGATGAGAATTATATGGGCTTCAACAAAAAAGTGTGTCATTGGCTCACTAGAAAGTTTTATTTTGCTATTCGGGAGTACAATTACATCCTCATGGTGAGGAAAGGTGGCTTGATTGGACCTTCCACTAAGGTTTTAGAAGGAGACTGAAAGTTGTAAGATGTAGGTACCCAGAGCTGGCACACAAACTGATAGAATCTGGCGATGGGAGCAGAGCTAAGGGAGCTCCTGACTTCTTGTCTGTTGTCCCATTGGGTTATTTTTATCGTCCATTTGATCCCAGTGGCCAGCAGGAAAGGGCTGGTCCCTGGCCTTGCCTCAGGCAGATTTACAGAGAGTTCCTGGGATCCCGACTCACAACAGATTCCAGAAGTTCTCGGATTTGGATGCTAATAATTGACTTTACCGGCATGTTGTTTATCTTAAGGGGCAATGTTTTAAAAAAGGAGGGCTTGTTGGATCTGTGTCTAATATCTCCATTACTCCTCCCCCAAGGGTTGCCTGTCACCTGATTGAGGAAGGGGTGGCTCATGACCCTGTTGATATCTTGGCCCATAATCAGGTCAATGTGCCTTCAACCTTTGGGGAAACAGGCCCGTTTAATCCGGGCCCCATGTATGGAGTGGGTTTCATGTCTAACCTTTTTAATATGTCAGATATGATCATTAGTGTTGGCAGGACACGTTATTAATGGAGGATTTGTTGGACTCCGGTAACGCAGAAGTGGCATTGGCATTTATTCCCAGCCCAAGGGAACAAACCTTGAACCAGAAGGTACCCCATTCAACCAAGGATAGCTCTCCTATAAAGTGTACAAAGGGTTTACAGTTCCTTTCTTGGAATGTGGCCGGGCTTCGATCTAAATTATGTAATAAGGAATGGTTGCAATGTATTCAAGCTTTCAACATTATCTATTGATCATATCTCAATTAATGTGTTCAGGTATTTTTGTTCCCCCGCAGTACCCTCTAATGCTGGTAGGGGAAAGGGGCGCCTTTTAGTCCTTGTTTCAACTACAGGTGGGAATGTGCATGCCAATGAATTGTTTTCCAACCCCTATTATCAACTATTGAAGATATCTTACCCTAAAGAGTTTAACATAATTTTAATACATTTCTTTTAAAAAATTTATGTGACTTAACGAGTGAGGATCATCAAGGAGTTGGAGCTCACTCTTTCTGACTTAATGGATAAAGAGCCCAATGATGTTTCTCTTTTAAGGGCAGGTGATTTTAACATAACCAAATGTAGTTTTTTGGGAATCACGTTTGTGGAATCACTAATGGACAGGTTTACCCTGTTGGCCATTTTCACACTCTGATTATGGAGAAGCACGAACAAGAGTAATACTAATGAACAATCTGTCCTTTATAGCAAACTTAAGGGTTGATAATTCTGTGAAATTCCAACTTTAGTAGGGGTAAAGGTAATATTATTGATCGCATTTTAGTGACAGATGACTGGAGGAGGCTGGCTCTCTCTACAGTGTAGAAAAATTATATGCACTGTGCAGAAAGTCCAAGCAACCCCAGCCCGGTTTACAGAGAAAAAAACTAGACAACGTAATGCTCCAATTTTTATGGTAGCTTGGACGAGCAGTTAGGGCAATTTTGGAGAAATGCTAAGCATTTGTTGTACTCACAGTATCAATAAATGTAGACACACGCTCAAAAGAATAACTCGAGACCAATTTAGAAAAATACTTGATTTTCATAAAATTTTTAAGAGTAAGATCATCAAAATCTGGTAAGTACTTTTTAAGTTATGATTTTTCAAAGTTTCGCAAAAATAGTCTTTTGCGCGTAATTGGGCACCATAGGAATTAATGGGAGATAACTTTAAAAATGCATATAAAATCAGGCAATGCGTTTACCAGTGTATCCTTTCGGTTTTATGTTGAGGTTATCAAGATTTTGTGGACCACCCAGAGAAGTTCGGGTGGCTCCTGGTTTCGGATGGAGCAGCTGCTGAGAAGTCCTTGGAGCTGGTTCAAGACAACTGCAGGTGATCACTTGCAAAAGCACTGCACAGGAGGACTGCAAGGTGAGTCAGTGGGTACCCTTGGAATGCAGAGGTTGCAAGGGGTGGGGGACCTTTAGAGCACAGCTGGTTCTCTGGGGCAGGGCCCAGGGAGGCTGGGTGCAGAGAAGATAAGTGAGCCAAGAGCTGTGCACAAAGGTGTCCTCAGAACAAGGAGGCAGGTCACTTTGAGGGTGGATTGCAGGTCAGCAGGGCCACTCTGGGGTGATTCTTATTGGTCATGAAGTCCCTCGACTGGAGCTTGCTTCTGGTCCTTGGAGAGTCCGAAGTGGACTTTTCCTCTGGGTGTGCAACGTTGGGGAGTCCAGTACCACGGGCTATTACATGGTTCAGCTACTGGAGGTCGCAGTACCACCAAACGTGGCACACTTGCAGGATTTGTCCTCGGGTCAGTCAAGTTGAATTTGGTCTGGCTGCTGCATGCGGTTCCTTGGTCAGTGGCCGGTCAGTGAAATGGACTCCACTGGTCTTTTGTTTCTTTGTTGCAGGGAGAGATGGTTTCACTCTAGAGGGAGATCTTTGATGATTTTCAGAAGGGTGGAGGTCCTCTGGGTTTTTGTAGAGTTCTTACGATGTCAATGCAACCCCTCAGCGGCGACTGTCGAGTCCTGGGTGCAGCAGGCAGGATTTGGCGCCTTTTACTTTGTGCAGCCGGAATGCAGTTCTCGAGCCTTGGGTCTTCTTGTTGCTGGCCTTCTTGTGCCCTTGGAATCTGATCTGCAGGTCTAGCGGTGCCCACTAAATACTGCATATAATGGGTGTTTAGGGAAGCCCCTAGTAGTGACCAATGGGTCATATACCTTAGGGTGGCCACACCCACTATGTGGCCACTTCCTGTGGGCAGAGGTCACTTCCCTATCCCTGATAGGCTATTTTCCTACCATGCAAAATGGAGGAAAATGAAATGAAGGGTTCACCTTGCATGCAACACCTTAGGTGTGGTGCAGGCTGGGAGTAGTCACTCCTCCTGTCCTTTATGCGTTTTACTGCCATTACTCCTGTCAAAAGTGGTGGTTTGCAATTAGGGTGGTCATCTGCTGCAAGCAGCAGGGCTGGGGGTCAGGTTTCAAGGGTGGCAAGCCCTTTGAAGCTCGCTACAGGGCAGTGCACTTTCCTGGGGGAGGAGGTGTAACACCTCTGCCCAGGAAGGGCTTTGTTTTCTGAAGCCAGAGAGCAAAGGCTCTCACCCCAGGGTTCCGGAAACTTGTCTGGTGATGGTAGGCTGGTTGTGACTGGCCAGCAACTAGATAGTTAGCTTTTGCAAGGGTCACCTCTAAGGTGGCCCCTGGTACATTTTGCAATAAATCCAATACTGGTCCCAGTTTGGATTTATTATTCTGAGTTGTTTGACATCAAACAACCCAGGGTTCAGAGTGGCCATCATGTAGCTGTGAAACTCGTACTGACCAGTGTCCAGCACATGCATTTAAAATGGCTGCTCTGTTCTCTTACTATGTCCAAGTTTTGGCAAGTGCATAGAAGGGGCATATTGCTCATGTATCCATGCCCACATATGCATTATAGTGCACCCTGCCTTAGGACTGGAAGTCCTGCCAGAGGGGTGGCTTGCATATATTGCATGCAGTGTGTAGTGGACAAGACACACAGGCTGTGTGCCATGTTAGTTTTGCATTTTAGGATTGTACCAGGACACTCAGCCTGCACTGACAGTGCTGGGTGCACTTGAAGGCATGGTCTCTGAGGGTGGCACAATCTGTGCTGCTGCCCTCAGGGGCCTACCCTTAGTACCCCATGCCCTGGGTACCTATGTTCCATTTACTAGGGTCTTATAGTGGCAGCTAGAGGTGTTGCCAATTGCGCCAATGCATCACAACAGTTTTGGGGAAGAGATCTGGTCCTGGGAACCTGGTTAGCAGGAGCCCAGGACACTAACAACTTTGAAACCACATCAACTACGAGGCAAAAGGTGTGGGGGGGGGGGGTACCATGTCAAATGAGGCACATTCTTACAATGACCAGGTCCGGTTATTGAAAAACCACAAGTTCTGCCCCTCACCTTGGAGCAATCATTATCCTACTACTATTACTCTTGCCTTCACACATCTAACCCCTTCTACTTCCAGAAAGACTCAGTCCCTAACTTATACTTCCAATAAAGGGGTGCACAGGAAATGGCAACATGTCGATCATAATACAATTTCTTAGATGTGGTCAGTAACAATTGGGCAGAGATTTTAAGCTTTCTCAGAGAAAATTGTGATACAGTTATCATTCGTGACAACTTTACTAAGATTTGCAAATCAATCTTTGATATGTTACTGATTGATAATCCCCGTTTGTTTGTTCTGCCCGTGCATGGTTTAACTCAGAATGCACAAATATTCACAAAGTCTTAAAATATGTTGCTACCATAATCCCACAAGACCCAGTGGTGGTGAAACTAGCTAGAAGAATGAAATAAGAGCTAACGCTTGGGATGACTTGGAACAAGCTGCTTTATTGAAAGATAATAAAGCCTTCTGGGGAATTGTAAATTGGCTCTTTTCACCAAAAAAAACTCCCTCAGGGATGGATTCCCTTATAATGTAGCATGAATGGGTTTCCTATATCACAAAAGTATTTAACACAGAAACTTCCGAAATAACACCATTATTGCTAGCTGACTCCACTTCAATGCCTATGGCCGTAGCAGAAATTAGCAAGGGCATTTCAGTGGGGTTGTGTGAACAGCTATCTTGCGCTGTCCAACAGGAAAGTCTTCAGACCCAGATGGGGTTCCAGCGGAGATCTTCAAACATAACCTTGAATTCTGGGCCCCCTTGATCACAAATGTTTTTAGGGCCTTAATAATTGTGGTGGGGGGAGCGTGTTAGAGTTGCAGTTACAATCCCCATATATAAGAAAGGAGACAAAAATGTCCATTCAAATTACCTGCCCATCTTGTTGCTCGATTCTTCTGTGAACACTTTTGTCTGGATTATTTTGGTAAAATTGGAAGCCTGGGCAGAAGAAATATCTTTTTTCACAGAAGTGCAATATGGGTTTTGCCCTGCCTTGGAAACTACAGAGCAAGCATTAAATATCTCCCTAATCTTGTGTAAATTTGTCAAGGCCAGGAGTGGCACCAAACATATGGCTTTCATGGACCTCTCCTGTGTCTTTTACCTAGTGGACAGGGCCAAACTTTGGGACATCATGGCCATGCAGATGCCGGCCCTCTTTTATTGAATGTTTTAAAAGGTCTCCATCAAGATAACATCATGTGAGTGCTGACCTGTCAGCTCAGAGATCAGATGCCCCCTATTCAAGTCACCCGTGGGCTGAGACAGGGCTGCATTCTGGCCCCTTTCTTATTTTTATTTTATATCGACGCTCTGCATTCTTTTCTAAGTACTTGTATCCCTGACATCCCCAAAATTGGTTCACGATTAGTTCCTGTACTGTTGCACGCAGACAATGCTATGCACCTATCGTACTGCAAATAGATTGCAAGCACTATTAGATGAGTTTTATATTTTCATTCAGGGGCTGAAGCTCAAGGTCAATAATAATAAATCTTATATTTTAACTTGTGGTCCTAAGAATATCCCCTCAAAAAAGTTTTTTTATTGGAGAAACACCCATTATGAAAACAATTAATTTTAGTTGGGTATTATATTTAATATTTAATTAATGCCAATCTGAGTTGGGATCGATTAATCAGTCAGGGGTCCGAATCGATGGCGGCAGGTGTGAAACACTCTTTAGGTTTGCAAAGAGTTTGGGACATAAGCCTCCTAAAGAATTGCCCATGCTATATAAATGCAAACGCCCTCTGTGGGGACATATGGAGCAGGTGTGTGGGTGCACGTCTGTAAAGTCCCCCCGGGCAGTAGAGAACAGTTTAAATAGGCTTTTAGAACTTTCCAGATCCAGATCAAGTTTTATTACCAATCAAGAAGTGGGGTTAAGTTTTTTTAGAAGAGATGATGGGCTTGGCACCTACTTTCTTATGGGTTAAAATCTGGTCCACTCCAGAGCTGAGGTTTACACATAGAATTGTGGAGGATTGCCTGAAACCAAGTAACATGCTAGCCATTCCTTGGATTAATGATGTAAAAAGTACTTTTTGCGACCTAAGATTGGGCAGTCTCTTTGAGACAACAAACACGATCAGCTCACATGCCAAGGACCTGGTAAAGCAAATGTATTTTGACCATAAAGAAAAGTTGTGATTTATGAAAACTCTTGATATGGTCTCAATGCACATTTACATACCACTCTCAACTTAAATTGGCATGGAGCCATACTTAACGTGGATAAAGGCACCAGAACATAGGTTTTATTTAACGCAGCTTAGAGCCAACACAATTAATTTTTTGGGAGCTTTTCCTGTTACGGGGTCCTAGTTTGCTCTATTGCCATGTTGCCCATGTGATGGAGTTTCTAGTCAGTCAACCAGGCCTTTTATGCTATTTTGTACTTTGTATTCTGCTTTTGGAATTTAATTTTTTATGACCCATTTTAAGTGGTAAACATTTTAAAACACACCAAGGGGGTTTATTGGTCTTGCAATGTCTTGAGCCTCCAACAATTTGTCATGCAGATTTGAATGTTATCATCCAGGCACTGAATTTAAGGACAAAAACATGCTGCATGACTTGTTTATGGCGTTTGTTAGACCAGTGATGTATATGTTATTAATTGAAGTTGTATGATAGTGACAGTGCTTTATTTGTAAATAAAAACGTGCGGGTGCCCAAAGCCCTCTTCTTAAACATGCGGCTGCTGCAATTAAATGTGCGAGCACGAAATACTGAGGCAGCGTACTCCTGAAGCCATCTCGGCCCTTTAATCCATTTACAGCCACTCCCGGTCCCTTCAGCACACTCTTGCAGCTTTCTGCGTTCTCCCTTTGTGACGCTTTTTCGTTTTTCTCTACTCGACTTTCCCATATGTGTCTTTTGCTCACAGTAAATGCTTGAGGCAGAAAATTAAGTGCCGGCCCTCAAAAATAACACAACAAACACAAATTAAGCACTGGATAGTGATCTGTTGTGATTTTTATATGCGTTTTTAAATGTTTTTATGGTCATATGCTTGATCGAATAAAGACTTATTTGATTTGAATGTGCTGAATTCTGGATCACTGAGTTTGAAATCTAGATTTAACCATGTTATCCTGAACAGGGTCAGTGGCTGTGGCTCTGTGTAATTTATAACATTTATGTCAGGAAAATAGGATGTTCAGAATCTGCAGTCACGAGGGATGCAAAGCTCATACATTCTCAACAATTTGTTGAAAATGAAAATGTTTTGTCCCAAGGAAAGGCAGGAAAATAACTCTAATTACGAGTCACAACAAAATTAGGTACCTACTTAATCATCAAACCCTCTTGCCACATTCTAGCATTCGAGATCTCAATATTTAAATTCATCAACTACAAAAGGATGATTTACGTGCACAATGGGAGATGTAATAGAGGACCACCGGGTGAAGTTAACAGAGTCAGACATACATCTGGACTATAGCAATTTAAATTACACAAATCTCGCTAAGAATCTCAGAGCCAGGTCAAATGATTCCAGAACCATGCATGCATATTGTGCCTAAAACCCTGCAAACATGACCACGTCAAGCTGACTATGAAAGCTCTCCACTGGCCCCAAGTAGATCTTCTGCACCATTCTTAACACATATTTGGGTACCAGCACAAAATACCTGCATAATCTAGCGCGACACCTTGAAGCACTAAGAAATAGTGAGAAATGTGCACTTTACCTCTGCCTGTTTGGTTCACAATCAGTCTATTATGAAAATAAAACATGGCAGTAAGGCCCCAGGTTGTGCTGCTTTGCGATTTGAACCAAACAACAGATAACTGAGGAAGATTACGAAAAATTAACTATTCACATTTGAGCTCTACACGAACATCGGATACATCAGATGTAGCTACTGAAAAACATTAAAAACACAAAACTTCCTGATCGTACTGTAACTTGATATAGTAAGAAGGTAACATGTACTAGTCACAAATAAATAAATGAACAAAGACATAAATAAGCACAGCAGGACGCTTTTTTGCAATTGGTTGAATCTTATTTGAGTAGGTCTGTCCAAATGTTACAGCATAATTGCATTACTTTTAATAAAACATCATTAACTGCCAAACTATTGGCCAGCTATGAAAGAATGTGAATGAGGATAAACTGTCTGTTGTTTTTATGTGACAATAATCTAAAGTACACGAGTAGAAGGAGGAATGGGTCAAGGGAGAGCATGAAGGGAGTCACTGAGAAAGGAACAAAGGAACAGAGGAGATCAAAAATATAATTGAATTGTATTTTTCTATGTCATTAGTTAGTACATTGTTGGCCAAATGGGCTTTGTTTCTTGTTTAAAAAGCAAAATCAATAAAAAATGTTTTAAAAAAAATTTAATTGAAGCTCACATATAGCTCGGTTTTTAACGCTATTGGTAGTAAGTTGCCCCTGTGTGCTCGCCATGCCACGATAAATCAACCATTTTAAACCACAAAGGAAGCAAGACATATATGCTGCTTTCAGAAACACTGTTTGTGTGTTTCTGTCCATTATATGAAGATGAAAATAATATTCCCTATCAGTGATATGACTTAAGTATTATATAGTATCCACATTGCTGCAAAACAACAAATAAAACAAAATGCATTTAAGCATATCTAAGCAATACATGCTCCCAACCTATTCACAGCATAAAATTTAGGCCCATATTTATACTTTTTTAGAGCCGCATTTGCGTCATTTTTTGACGCAAAAGCGGCGCAAACGTACAAAATACAATTATATTTTGTAAGTGTCAAAAAATGACGCAAATGCGGCAATAAAAAAGTATAAATATGGGCCTTAGACTTTTAAAAGATATGGAATTATGCTGATAAATTAAGTCTGATTTGAAGGGCAATCAGTTGGCCCTCTTTTACACAGTTACTTCCGATGCATAATCTTGCTTGCATTTTGTTGGATGGTGTTGGTTCATCGGACAGTTATCAATGGTCCAAGTGATAACACGTGTCAAGAGTAACGAGCAAGCACATAACTTGACTCATTGATGAGCTCTAGGCATGAGAAGAAAATTTAAGAATATACACAAGGCTAGTGGTGATCTCAGGCTCATGAAGTCCGGCCTGAACTGTTCCCATGTGAAGCAGGTGTGGAAGCATAATTTTGATATTGATCAACTATTCACCATGTTGTGTTTCACTGAGATTTCATGAACCCTGCAGCTGTACAAACCCTGGCTTTTACACATAGGCCAAGGAGGATAAATGTCCAGGAACTATTTATCCTTGGAGCTTCCCCTTTGTTTTCAAGAATTGAAGGATCAGGTAGATAAGAAGTAGATAAGGCAAAAAACAGCAGATTTTTAAACATCACCTGTCCTCAGCACTGTGAGAATGTATTTATGCTTTGATTTCTGTTAATGTTTGGCATCAGTATAACTTCCATTATTTATTTCTGCACACATGTCTGACACAGCTATTTCAATGTATGTCAATGAAGTTCAAACTGCATATAAATATTGTGCCAGCTGCATTTTAATGTTGATGGTTTCCTGTCTCTCTCTAACCATAAGCTTAAATAAATATACCTCCATAACTGTGTTTGATTGCTGTCTCTTATTAATCAGTACGTGTGCCTGATTTGTGTGTTCTCACAGGGTTAAGACTGATTTACATATGGCTGGGTCGAATCTGAGGTGGCATGGTGGGCAAAACAACAATGGATTGGATGAAGACCCAAGCAATCACCAGTGGCTGAGATTAATTCAAGGATTCCATCGACCACCTTGTTGTTTTGCATGAACCCACTGCATTTTCTGTAATTGGTCTGAAAGATATGCATACTTCATGTGAAGATTACAACTTTTTTTTCTTTGTGCATTATGTATGGGATAAATTATCTTCTACTAGGATATTGCAAGTCACCAAGCAATTCTATGACCAATGAGAGGAAAAAGACCAAAGGCCTAGTCTCTTTATAACAGTGGGTGTCAAAACTTGCAAGGCCGAGCCTCCATGCATAACATATTGTTTTTTTAGGCCCCTCTAAATCTTTGATGGATGAAATGAGCAGATGGTGATGTGTTGACAAAAACACAATTTCCTTTCTTATTTTTCGCACAGTTAACCTCTCTGCTGTCACTGCCTTCCTTTATGCAGAATGTACACATCTGCAATAGGTGCTCACCTCTCCTGTCACTGTATCTTTTACTTCCTACCTTTTTTGTCAATATCCACCTCACCCATCACTGCCCACGTTCCATTAGTGTCTACTTTCCCCGTCACTACCCACCACCTCTGTCACAGCAGACCTCCTTCATCGCTGCATATGTCTCAAGAGGCCTTAAGTCTCATTCAGTGTGAGTAAGACTTACACATTTAGTGGATAGGTTGAGCTCTCACTCATAGAACACAGCACCAACACTGACTCCATTAATCTCAAGGATGATCTAAGAGTGCGTTGTCTCTCCCACTGTCTCTCCCACTCAAAAGCTGGTCATTTGCTAGACTTAAACTTCATGAACCACCATGTCATTAAGGCAGTCACCCACCGCCCTGTGACATGGGACACTTCTTAGCATTTCATGTTCCCCTCTCTTTGACCAAAGCCAAAGCCGGAGCAAAGTCACTAAAGACAACACAAAACCTGAGCTCTCAAAACAACCCCTGCACTTGAACAGAGACATGAACCACAGTCATAGCCTGTTGCTACACTTGAATATTGAATGATGCTGACAATATCAAACCCCTCAAAACACATATGGTGCATTTTGCATGCAGACATGGAAGCAGGAGCTCTACGAATGAAATCTTCAGTGTTGTGAAGGAATTCACACAAGCTCTCACCTCATCACAACCCATCACTCCCTCCCTTGACCTGTGCTCTGAACCTTCCAAATACTTTCACAAGATCAAACTTATCTATGATTACTTTGAACTTGTCCCTGGACTCCCTTGAGTTCATCAACTTGGCCTCCACTAGCCTTATCAGGGCATCCTAGTACACCCTATCACAATTCCAGGTGGAGAATGCTTCAAAGACCATGCTATCATTTAAGTCAGGCTCACCTAATGACCCCTGTATACACCACATTTTACTCTGGGACATGAACTCTCGGGGAATGCCCTCACCACCCTCTTCAATTTGTCTCTCTACTCTGCTCCCTGCCTCAATGGAATTAAAATATGTCAAGATCCAACCCCTGTTCAATAACCCCTTAGCTGATCCCAAAGTCTAGGCAAATATTAGACACATCTCTCTGTCCTCTTCCATCTGGCTAAAGTACAAGAAAAATGGTCAATCAGCAAATCACCCACAACCTCCAGGCCACGACCTTATAAATGCCTCTCAATCAGTCTTTAGAACCAATCACAGTAATGAAACAACCTTGATCGCAGCCAGAGATTACATCTATTTTATCACAAATAGGAAAGCCAACATGGCCAATGTCATTCTCCGCAAGCACCTCCACGACATGGGCATCTCCCTCTCAGCCCTCCAATGATTGCAGTCTTTCCTCTCCCACCACACTAAGTTGGCGTTTCACCTCCTTTTCATTCAAACCCATCAATATCCTGTAGCACCCACAGGAGCCTTCCTTCAGCCCTACCGTTTTCAATGTTTAAAAGGTGCCTCTTGCAGCCATAATCAGATCGTTCAGATTCATAATACAATATGTAGATGACGCACCGCTGATCTTCTCCCTTTCAGAAGATATTGCGAGTATCCATGCCACCGTTATCCATTGCATGTCAACAGTAGCCAAGTGGATGAGCAACAACTGCCTCAGACACAACAGCGATAAAACTGAACTAGATTTATGAGGCAAGGACACATCCCTTTGTTCCAATGCCTGCTGGCCCACAGATCTAGCCATTTAGCCAAAGCTATCTGCGAAGAACTTGGGCATCATCTTGGCTGATCAGGTGACAGCAGTGTTGGACTGCTGCTTCGGCATCCTTAAGATGCTAAGAAAAACATTCAAATGGATGCCCCCTGGATGCTAGAAAAATTGTGACCCAAGACTTCCTCACAAGGAAGCTCTACTACCAGCCCACCTTCTCAAGAGGCTAAGGGTGTTCCAGAATGAGGCTGTAACACGACACTGAATCTTCCTAACCATGCTTCCTTCTCCAACTGCCTGCGAAGTATTCATTGGCTTCCCATTCAAGTATGCAATCTTCACACTTCTCTGTCACACTTACAGAGATCTTCAAAATCTAGGCCCCTCCTACCTCAGCACAAAAGTCTCCTTTCAAGCTTCGTTCAGACATCTTTGCTCCACCACTTTCTTTTATTAGGCCACACACCACCTACCTACTGTTCCAGATCTGGGCACCAGTCTTTTTCCGATCTTGCCTCTCAGCCTGGAACAAGCTTACCCCAGCCTTCTGCTATACCTGCTCCCTGACGGACATTAGGAAAAAGCTAAACACTAGCTATTCTAATCTTCTGTTCCCTGCAAGTAGACTTCCCAGCCAGTCTTGTATCATCCATGCCAGAATTCCCTTGTGGGTGATATGTGCTTGTTACTAACATAGATAACATAACAGAAGGCTAAATGTCTCACCTGCTGAGAAGGGCTCGAACCTGAACTTAAACAGGGCTCTGCTTATTGTCCAGCTACATATAACAGTGCTCCTGGTAGATGGAAAAGTTGTCATGCCGATACAGAAGATAGCACTTTCAGTTGAAGGGTATATCTGCTTTGGACACATTAGAATGCTGCTATAATGCTTTTGAGGGCCAGGAGTCTACTTTATTGAGAATTAAGGGTTATTTTCTTAATCGTACATTCATTTTGATTGATTTTATAACTATATTGATGTCACTTTCAGCGCTGGCATTGATACCAAATTTTATGTTGCATGACTTTCTGTGATGTCATCTAGTATGCTAATTAGTTGCCATTGCCAGGAGTTTTCAAAACTTGAGAGCTCTGAGTCTCCTGTCTGTGACCACCTGTAGCTTCTCTTGTGGAAGTTCACCTTTCCAATCACAACCTCTCTATTCTAAGTCCGCTCAGCATCCTTTCACTTTTCTTATTCAGTCTCTCACCGTACATCACTCCTAGCTCTCCTCTTTCTTATCCCAGAGCCCACCTAGAGATCATTGCCCCCTCACCTGCCCATGCCGCATTCTTATTGGCATCCACCACTCCTTTCTCCCTCTTCTTATTACGATCCCTTTTCCAATCATTATCTGGCAGCTGGTGCCTCTGAATGTTTGTAAATAACGGGGCAGAGGTGGTCTATCATACAATAACTTTTCATTAGCATTATCAGCCTTGCAGAGGATGGGTTGCACCCTTAGGACTGCATGTTTTGAACTAAATCAATTAATGTTACATTTATTCTTAGCTGCCTTCTGGCAACTCATCTGTATCTCGCCTGTCCTCAACCCTGCACCTCAACTCACCTTCCCAGAACAGCCTCCAGAGCTTGGAGACATTTGCACAGAATAAACACAACTGTCCTTAAAAGGTAGCTTGAAATAAGCGTAACCTAGACAATGGTGGAGATAAACGTTTCACTGTCATTGTATGGGATTATTTTGTTTTGGGCCTTTTTAATGGGAAGATGTGCTTTCTCCCAATCTACATAAGATTTTTAAAAACTTTGCAAGTTTTGTGTTTGACTGATATGGAACTTGCATGCCTCCATTGGTAAGGCACCCATTTCATATACTGCCACAGTCCTTCAAAATAGCATTTGGAGACCACTGCTTTACATGGTTATGAAAGTCGGGTGGATGTGACCTGCATGATCCATTTAGCATAAAGTAGAGGGTATCTTAATCCTTATAATCTATGATCACACCATTATCATTCACCCAAAATGTTGCATTCTATGGTCTCTTGCTTTTTGTTACGGAAGAAATGGTATCATTTTCGGCATGTAAATTAATTTGGAAGCCTGTATTAAAAAATGAATCAAAACGCAGGTAGAAATGTGAACAAAATGTATTATACGCAGTTTAATGTAACTCATTTTCGAAATCAACTGTTGGTCTCAATCTCTGATAATATGCAGAAAAAAAACTTGTTTTCCTGGACGGAATTGAAACAAAAAATAAACAAACCTGTAAAAAGACCTATTTTCTGCAAATTCTGTGAATGGCTGTTTGTTTCGAGGAATGGAGTTTGTAGGAGCTGAATACACTTGTTTTCCGTTTTGTTGTTTAAACAGTTGTAACTTTGCTCCATTATCTGAATGCACACTGTCTGCTGGCTCTAGCAGCGACATTGTGGCAGCACATCTAAATTAATAACATGTTAAAGTAGAGTTACTAAGCCGTTTTTGTCATGACAGGTGCCTAGCGATGTCACAACTAGACAGTAATAAGAAAATTAGAAACTGTTTCTATGCACACATCACTGCTCCCATATGTTGGAGAACATGTTGATCAGGTCCAAATACACTAACATCCACATCTGTTTGTGGTAAGTCCTGTAATAAAGCCAATGTTATACAATGTTTATTCAATATTGATATAATTACTATTCACATTACAGCTTAGGGAGTATTACTGCAAGTGCATGTTTCTCTCAGCATTTCAGAATGTTTTTCTGACATGGATGAGAAAGATAATTAAGAACTCAAAGAAAATGTGCCACTATTTTAGCTTTCTAGATCACTAAGCATAATTTCTGTGACAAAATGAACCCCTTCATTGTTTTCATCCCTAAAGGAAATGCCAACAGTTTTACAACTTTGAATCACTCAAGGTGGCATTCAGGTGTGCCACAGTTTGTCATAGATGCAGAATGCTCTAGTTGTTCATTAAAACACTGTGGTGATGCTACAGTAGAAATGACAGGATGCTGTTGCTATTGGAAGTACACCTTTTACTCAGAATATCAGACTTTATTCTCTCATGACTGAGGAAGGTAGTGTACATTTGTGGGAAATGAGAGAAAACAGTTTATTCTCAAACATGGTTCATCAAACCCCACAGAGGGTCCATTTTTTTCATAGGGTAAAATCACCAGAGACTCACCAGAATTTGTAAAATGAGTATATCATGACCAGCAATTGATTTATATTTTGACGAAAGTATGTTATCACTCTTTATATGTGCTCCTTCTTGTGATCCTCAACCTCACAACTTCTCTTCAACTTAATTTTGAATTGCATTTTTAATTAATTTAAATATATCAAATTAAATAAAAAAAGTTTTTCAAAATTTTAATTAAATCATAAATTCCTATCTAAAGTAAAAAAAGAAAGTTTTATTATGCATTATTAAAAGCTTTGTATGTAACTAAATATAAGTAATTATTTAATTATGTTTTAATAACAACATAATGTCACATAAATGTATACATTAAAAAAGTATTAAAATATTATATAATTCTATACATAACACGTTTTATTTACAGATTTTTTTAAATTAAAATATAATTATTTATATTTTTCAGTATTTTAAATACATTGGATTTAGTTTAACATTCCTTATGGGTGGCTTCTTTCAAGTGATTGGCCATATGTGGTGATGGACTTACTCCAGCTCTGAGATGGAGTAATTTACTACTGTTTAGGTTCTCTTTTAGCTGAAATAACTGTAGAAGTGCCGATTGTAAATACCAATGGGCCTAGTCTTTTGTGTGTGGGTGAATGTCCCTCTTTAAACCCCTCGCTAAACCCCCTTCTTGCTCTCGCCTAACTGCCTATCATTCAGTATGAAGCAGGCGCCCCCCCACCTTTTGCCCCTCACGAAGAGTGTCTGTCAGGGTGAACAAAGGTCAGCCTGACAGACGCTCTTCATTTTCAGCTCAGATAGCCAGGAGCAGACATGCGCGATTTGCGCAGACTCCTGGCTGCCTGAGCTGAACTTTGCTTGGCTGAGGAGGTCACAGCTCCTATGGGCGTAACCTCCTCGGCTCAGCAAAGGTACCTCGAGGCCTTTCCCTGGATGAGGAGGAAAGCTTCACCCATTGACTTCGACCTGGGCGCTTCAGGTTTAAGCCCTGAAGTGCCCAGGGCGAGTGTCAATCAGTGACACTTCGTAACAGAGTGGGGTGGGGTCAGCAGTCTTACTGACCCCATCCCACTCTGTGACGAGGCTGGGACTGCTGCCTTCCCTCATTGGCTGACCTCAGGTGCGTGTGTGCATGTTTGAATGGTAAGTGTTAATGGATGTGCGTGCGTGCGTGCGTGTATGTCTGAAAGAATGAGTGTGTGTGAACTTTTTAAATTAATGTTTGGTGCGTGCGTGCAACTTTGAATGTTATGAGTGTTGTTAATGGATGTGTGTGTGTGTGTGTGCTTCCCGCCCACCCCCCTCCCTCCTAAAGCTGCCAGCCTCCACTGGTATGGAGTATGCCCCTTTTTGAGCCACTCCCCCGTTTTCTCTCACATTTACTACTAAGTAGTAAACTTCCATGTGTTAGGATCTTCTCATAGGAGATAGTAGCAGTGGAGGTGGAGATTTACACTTGTAGGTTTGTGAGTAGCATTTTTTTGTACTTTAGAAGTACTGTTGTAGTACTACTAAAATACTAGAAAATACAGTTTGTGAAGAGGCATTAATGTCTGTAGTGCAGAGAACATGAACATCACATCCCTACACTATGGGCAGGGAATGTGCCTAATACAGGCACCAGAGGGATTCCCCTGTGTAGCGCCCAAATTGAGCTACTGCAGAAAATGTCCCTAGCAGCCTGAGGCTTTTTTATATAGGTGAATGACGATCAGCATGCTGACATTCACTGTAGAGAGTGAAAGGTAAAGGAGCTACTCAGCTCCTTTTGCATTCATTTTGCTCAGTGGTTGGAGGCAAACCTCAGCTCCCCGAGCACCTTTCACAATGGGAGATGTAACACTGGGAAGAGGAGACTTTCTACTTTCCAATGATATCTCTCCTGAGTGGATCCCTTCAGTATTGACACAGAAGTGATGTCTCCAAGCTGTAATCCACACACTAGGCATGGGCTCTTTAATTGGGAGCATTGTACCAGATACGACCAATCTATCTATGACACCTCAGATAAACTCAGTCACCTCTTTCTGCTGGCACAACCTCCACAATCTCTGGAAAATTTTCGAATGGATCCCAGCAGACTGCCACAGGACAGTCACCCACGCCTTAGTCACAAGCAAGCTTGACGACTGCAACGCTTTCTACGCTAGCACCATGACGAGAAACATAAAAAAGCTGCAACTCATCCAGGACGCCGCTGCCAGACTTGTCCTCAACTTCCCACACCAAGAACATATCTCTCAGCACCTGAGGCCCCTCCACTGGCTCCTGACAGAAAAACGAATCACCTTCAAGGTACTCACCCACACATACAAAGCCATACACAACGTTGGACCGGCCTACCTGAACCACAGCGTCTCCTTCCACACCCCTGCCAGATCACTCCACTCCGCCCAGCAAGCACTGGCCACCATGCCACGCATAAGGAAAACCACAGCCGGAAGAAGGTCCTTCACCTACCTTGCAGCAAAGAGCTGGAACAACCTACCCCTGCACCTCAGACAAAGCCCATTGCTCACCATCTTCAGGAAGAACCTCAAGACGTGGGTCTTCGAATGAGGCTCTGTCTCCCCCCCTTAATACCCTCCTCTTTGCCCCCCCCCCAGTGCCTTGAGACCCTCACGGGTGAGTAGTTCCGCACTAAAAACTGATTGATTGAATGCCCCCCCCCACCCCATGAAGGACACTACAATATTTCGACCCCCTTGGGATGATGACTGGGGGTTAAATCCAGTCTGCCCACACCAGGAGGCAGAAAGCTCACTAGGCATAAAAGAAGCTTATACTGAAATAACGGAAATGGTGAGGGTTGCCGGGCTCTGACAGCAGACCTTGTCCTCCACCCATAGAGCCCAAACAGCCTTTAAGTCCCACTGCGCGGCTGATCAGTGGGTTTCCCCCAATCTGCTCACCCAATGAGGCAGAAATTTCACTAAGCACCGTGGATAATCTATTTAAAAGAAAAGAATGGAGCGGTGGCCAGCAAAACCTGACCCTGGTCCACATTCTCCACCACTAGGGCCCATGCAGTCATGCTGTGGGACCTATTGGGGTAATTTCCCCCAATCCACTCGGCTGGACCTGGCCCTTTGTGCAGGGTCATCATCAAACATCTTGCCTCCCTCCTCTTATTTTTTCTGACCGTTTTTTGTTGGCTTTAGGACTCTGGGCACTTTACCACTGCTAACCAGTGGTAAAGTGCATATGCTACCTGTGTAACTTGCATTGTTGATTGGTTTATCCATGATTGACATATTTGATTTACTAGTAAGTCCCTAGTAAAGTGCACTAGAGGTGCCCAGGGACTATAAATCACATGCTACTGGTGGGCCTGCAGCACTGGTTGTGCCATCCACATAAGTAGCCCTGTAAACATGGCTCAGACCTGCCACTGCAGTGTCTGTGTGTGCAGTTTTAGACTGCCAATTGGACCTGGCAAGTGCACCCACTTACCAGGCATAAGCCGCCCCTTTTTATACATGTAAGGCACCCCTAAGGTAGGTCCTAGGTAGCCCCATGGGCAGGGTGTAGTGTATGTTAAAGGTGGGACATGTACTGATGTGCTTTACATGTCCTAACAGTGAAATACTGCCAAATGTTGTTTTCACTGTTGCAAGGCCTAGCTTTCTCATGGGTTAACATGGGGGCTGCCTTTAAATAACTTTTAAGTGTTATTTCCCTTTCGAAGCAGATAGAAATATGGAGTTTGGTATCTCTGAACTCACAATTTAAAAATATGTTAGTGAAGTTGTTTTTTAGATTGTTGTTTGAAAATGCTACTTTTAGAAAGTAGGCATTTTCTTGCTTAAACCATTCTGTGACTCTGTCTGTTTGTGGATTCCCTGTCTGGGTCAAACTGACAGTTGGCTGTTTGTGAATCTCCTCTAGACAGTGACACAAAGGGAGCTGGGGTGCAGCCTGCATATCCGGATGAGCCATCTGGGCTGGAGTGGAGGGAGGAGTGGTCACCTGAATGGGCTGTGCCTGCCATCACACAGTGCACTCTCCAACCCCATGGTGTGTGTCTGGGGCCTGGCCTGGGCAAGGCAGGATCCTGTAAACAACAGAGACTTTCCTTTGAAGTCTGCCTACTTCAAAGGCAGAAAGGGGTATAAGTGGTAGACCCAAAATCCCTGTTTTTAGATTTCTTCAAGATCACTTCTGGAACCAAGAGGAACCTTTGCCAAGGAGAAGAGCTGAGGAAAAGTGCTCCCCTGCCTGTGACTGTGCTTTGTCGGGCTATCCTGCAGTTGCTGCTTCTGCCTGTGAAAGGGGACAAAGACTGGACTTTGTTGTGCATTCCTGCTTGAGAAGAATCTCTCCAAGGGATTGACTGAGCTTGTCTCCTTTTTTGAAGACTCAGAGCCATCAAATACTTCCTCTGCCAGCACCTGGACTCTCTCCTGAGACTCCTGCCCTGCCAAGTGGTGCCCTAGCCAAACCCTGGGCCCTTGAAAGGTGAAGTTGGTAGAACAAGGACTGAAATCCACGCACAGAACGCCCTGCAGGGAAATTTTTGACACATCATCTGCAACATGGTTGCTAAACGACGCCCCACCCGCTTCGCAGCTGAAATAGATGCTCCACCTGCATTGTGGCTTTGAGATTGACGCATCGCGGCTGGAAAAACTACGCAGCAGCAGCTTAGGGCTGTTGATAACGATGCAACCCCACTCAGTGCGTTTTTCTAACTGCGTGCAACTGGATTTCTCTCGCATCGTAGCTGGGCGTCAAAGTCATCAGAAATCTGCACAGATCAAGGTGCCCTGTTTGGAAATCGACGCATCGCTCTCTTGCGAGGGAGAAAAACGATGCATCGCCTTTCCGACCAGAGAAGGAATGACGCACGGCCTCACTTGCGAGTAAGGAATCAACGCCATCAGTGACTTTTCCGACGCACGCTTGACCGTGCAGCTTTATTTTTGACGCAAACCAGATACTTTGTGTAAAATCAATGTTTCCATTGTTTCCTATGGAGTAAGACTCTTATTCTTTTGAAAATTCATATTTTGACTTGTAAATGTTGGATTGCTGTCGTTTTGGTCTTGTTTGATTTAGATAAATATTCCCTATGTTTCTGAACTGGTGTAATGTCCATTTTGTAGTGCTTTCACTATATTACTGTGTGTGCTGGTACAAATATTTACACATTGCTTCTGGGTTAAGCCTTCCTGCCAAGAGGGTGAGTGGGGGTTAACCAGGGGTGTTTCTCCTTTGCCCTGGCTAGAGTGAGAGTTTCTGCTTGTACAGGGGGTAACCTGACTGCCAACCAAAGACCCCATTTCTAACACACCCTCCAAAGGGGGGGGGGGTCCAAAATGGCACTAAACACTGGGGATTGAACTTTTTAAAAAACAAAATCAAATGGGGTGGAGCAGTCACATTCTAGTATACCCAAGTAGGCATAAAGCACATTATAAACCAGGGATATTTTTTTTAGGAATAGAAAATAGAAGAGGGCGGGAGTGACCTGTCCTGGAATTGGGCTGCACCCACAACTCCTAGACAAGAATTATCTTTCTCCCCTTTTGGGGGAGAAAGACCATAATCAGCTCTCTGGTGCAGGGAAGAAATCACACTAGACAACAGGAATATAGTTTATATTAATACATTTGGAATGGGGTGGAGGGTGTACTGATTCTGGCATTAGGTAGCATCACCCAACCCTAAATGTCAAATAGTCTTTCTGCCACCCTTGGTCACAGATTGGGGGAATTCATCCCCAAACTGCCCTGTGGGGAGGGGCAGAAAGCATGCTAGACACTAGAGGCCAGATTAGAGGTATTGCCCTGGGAGTGTAACAGGCATTTGCAACTGTTCCTTGGAATCCTGGATCACTTTTATAGCACAAAAGGGGCTGCAGGCGCTTGTGCAGCCTCATATATAATATAGAAATGCACCCATGCTCACATAGAGCTGTAATATAGACTAAAGAGCAGAGGCCAGATCTGCGTGGGAGGCACACAGACTTTGTGCAACACAGAGATGGCATATGGTCAAGGTGTCCGACGGTGCCAACTGCGAGGGAGGAAGTGGGGTGACAGGGACAACCCAAGAATCCCACTGCATGCGGGTACAGTAATGCTCTCCACAGCCTGCAGGGGATGACTTTCTACACCTGCAAAGAGAGCATGGTCTCCTTCCATTGAAAGAAGGAGATGCAGTTTTAACCTGTGGTCTTGTTTTTGCTAATGCACCCTCCTCAGAGCAGGCGCAAACTGTCAGATTTGCACATGCGATGAGGACAACTTTTTTTTGTAAGAGGATGCAAAGTTCCAGTGCACTAATTAAGGTTACACAATGCAAAGATAGTGCGTCTAATGGGCTCCAAGATCATTTTTTTTAAAGAATGGGGTGAAATCTGCCCCATGTTTGCATCAAGTTACAATTTAGAGCCCCGGAGCTAAAACAGCCTTCCTCCTCCCCTGGGCCTAAATTCCAAATACTAGAGCCATCCTCATGGCAAATGAGAGGTGTTTGGGATCCTTTGAGCGCAGTATAGACTTATGTTGCAAACATCCTCCTCATTCTACCTCTCCAGGGTGGCAGAAAGACAATCTGGTGCTGGGGCTATATTCCACAATAATTCCTAATTTGGTCAACAATCTGTTTGGCTAGTGGACTGCATGTTTGCATCAAGTTACAATTTAGAGCCCCGGAGATAAAACAGCCTTCCTCCTCCCCTGGGCCTAAATTCCAAATACTAGAGCCATCCTCATGGCAAGTGAGAGGTGTTTGGGATCCTTTGAACGCAGTATAGACTTATGTTGCAAACATCCTCCTCATTCTACCTCTCCAGGGTGGCAGAAAGATAAAATGGTGCTGGGGCTATTTCCCACAATCATTCCTCGTTTGGTCAACAATCTGTTTGTCTAGTGGACTTTCTAGCGAACCCTCCAATCTGAACTATCCCAAGTGGTGACAAAGACTGCCTGTTGCCCAGGTGCTGGGGAGTAGCCCAATGCTAGGAAGCGTAAACCCTGTTTTAGAAATTGGGTTACTGGTTGAGGGGGTGGAACCCTACTTAAGGAGCAACCACAATTCTTATTAGCTTGAAACACAAGCAAACTTCAAATTAACGTGTGCTCAGCCCTCTGGTAGCTTGGCACAAAAAAAGTCAGGCATAACTTAGAGGAAGTGTGTAAATATCTATGCAGCACTTCAAACAGTAATAGAGTGAAAACACAACACAAAAAGTCCCACACCAATTTAGAATAATATTTGACACTAAAACAACAAAAATCCAATCATTAGATCTAGAGATATGCAATTTTAAAGATTTAAGTGAAAAAGTAAAAGCATGAAGCAACAACTGTGGTTATCTGGTCGTACTAGACAGGGATAAAGTCACAAGTTCAGGCTGACACCAATGAAGCATGGGCCGATACAGAGGCCAAGTAAGGCCCATTGAGCAAAGTATCTTAAATCCTGATTGAGGAGTGTTGCATGATCCTGCGTCGAGGATGCACGTGCAGCAGCGATTCCAAGAAGCTGTAGGCTGCGATGCGAGGTCCTGTGTCATAAGATGTGTGTTACACAGCGGTGCTTCCGATGAAGCTATGAATGAGGTCTTGTGTCATTGTTGACGATACTGTTTACTAAAGCTTGCTATGCGAAGTCCTGTGTTGAAGATGCATCTCGCAGCAGAGGTTCCAAAGAAGCTCCAGGCTGCAATTCAAGGTCCTGCATCAGAGATGCATCGCGCAGCAGCGATTCCAAGAAGCTGTAGGCTGCGATGCGAGGTCCTGTGTCATAAGTTGTGTGTTACACAGCGGCGCTTCCGATGAAGCTATCAATGAGGTCTTGTGTCATTGTTGACGATACTGTTTACTAAAGCTTGCTATGCGAAGTCCTGTGTTGAAGATGCATCTCGCAGCAGAGGTTCCAAAGAAGCTCCAGGCTGCAATTCAAGATCCTGCATCAGAGATGCATCGCGCAGCAGCACTTCCAATGTGGAGCGGCAAGGAGATTTGTTGTGCTGCATAGGTTCTGCCCAAGGGACCACAACTGGGCTGGCAGAGCAACTTCAGGCCCGCTTCCAAGGGTCCAGGACTGGATTGGCACCATTGTGGGGCAAGACTCGCAGCAGGCAGAGTCCAGGTGCTGGGTACAAGTGATTGGAGCATTTTCTGTACCTGAGGCTCTGATCAGGAAGTCAGCCAACTAGCCCTTGGAGTCACTGTGGTGGTCCTGGGTTCAAGTTGCAGGTCCAGTAATTTTCGCTTAGGCAGCAGGGCAGCAGACAGCATGGCAGCAGAGTAGCAGTCCTTCTTGCAGCACAGCAGTCCTTCTGAATCTTCCACAAATCAAAAGGTGTACTGAAGTGTTGGGTCCGAGGGTCTAATATTTATACTTGGTGCTAGCTTTGAGGTAGGAGAAGGTTCTGGAGGTTTCCACCCTAGAGGTGTTTGGAATTACCTGCCTCACTGCCGTGGCCCCAGCTTGTCTCACAACACAAAAGACTAGTGTGAAGCTGAACCTTTGTGATGTGAAGTATGGTAAGTGACAGCTTCCCCCTCTTATCAAGTCCAAAATGGCCCATTCTGCCAACACCTATTCCTCTTCTGTCTCACTGTCTGGGAGCAATACACAAAAATCAACTGCCAGTTACACCTAGTCATGTGACGTAAGATACAATTCAGCAAGTAGAAAAGTGTTGGGACAAGTAAATGCCAACTTTCTAAAAGTGGCATTTTCAGACTTGTGACTTAAAATCTGACTTTACCGTTAAAGAGGGTTTTAAATTATAATTTTGAGACACCAGTTTGACATCTCCACCTGCTCACAATTGAAAGTTGCCACTCAATAGATATAATAAGGAAACCCAATCTTATCCTATGAAATAGGTATGCATTGTAGTAGAGAAAAACAAATGTAAAAGTTTTTCACTACCACGACATGTAAAACTTAAATGCACACATTCACCTTGTTAAATACAGTGCACCCTGCCCTCTGGGCTGTGTAAGGCCTACCACAGAGGTGTCTTATATGTTTTAAAAAGGAAGGTCTAGGCCTGGCAAATGGCAGTTTAAAACTGCACACACAGGCTGCAATAGCAGGCCAGAGACATGTTTGACAGGGTACTGAAGTTGGTGGCACAATTAGTGCTGCAGGCCCACTAATAGCATTTAAATTAAAGGCCTTGGGTACATGAAGTACTGCTTTACTAGGGACTTATAAATAAATTAAATGGGCCAATTGGGTGTAAAGCCAATGTTACAGTGTTTTAGGGAATGAGCACATGCACTTTAGCACTGGTTAGCAGTTGAAAAGTGTGCATAGTTCTAAAGCAAATAAAAAGGTCAGCAGAAATGGAGGAGTAAAGCAAAATGTTTGGAGGAAGACCACTCCATGGCTGACAGGTCTAATACTCTACACCCCATTCATTCTTTCCTTAGAGGACTGAGAGACTTTCTTCACCCGCTGAAGTGGTCTAGTAGGGGTAAATGCCCCACTAGAGTGGTCAGAAGGCCTACAGGACCACCAGAACAAAAAAGGAATTTACAAAACTATGGGATGGACAGCGGTCCTATTGTGGCAATGAGCCTCCACACAATTCCTTAGATCCCAGAGGGCAGGTGATGACATTAAAAACTAACCTCTTCTCCTCACACCTAGAGGAACTAGAAGACCACCAGTCTGAGAATCATGGAAAAAAGTGAAAAAATGCATAGTGTAGGATACCTAACTACCTTGGTATCAGGCCACCCCCAGGCAAGTATTTCTGTCTGGGGTCATTGCAGAAAAGGAAATGCACCCTTTCTCTGATGCACCCATGTCAAAACTATGCTAGACAAAATCCCAATTTCTATTTACCCACCATGGAGGTTTACTGCAGTATTCAGGCTCCAGGTCGGCCAACACCCATGGAACACTACCAACCCTAGAGACACAGGCGACTACAAGGTGATATGGCTTCAGTGGATCCCAGCACATCTTTTATCCAGAATGCCCCATAAACAGCAAAGTATTGGTCAAACAACAGTAGTTTTCCACAATCTCAGGTACACCGTGCCAATAGCTATATTCTTACCACTCTGTGTTTTCACACTTCTCCCAAAAAAACACTGCCCACATAGAGCTAACACACGTCAAAAGAATGGACCAAAACATTATCATGTGAGGACCACACTTATGTGTGGGGTACTGTTTTTACAGGGAGAAGTGTAGGAATTCTGGGTGGTAGCACTTTTGTCAAATCAAATAGTTTGCAGACCTTTTTGTTTACAGAAAACTAAAGAAATGCATGACTGTAGCTACAGATTAACGTTTGCAGGGCAATTCTGACTAGGTAAACGTACCGGGATACACCCACTCCATCCCATCCTGGATTTGCTTGGCTGTCTAGTTTTCAGAAATAGTAGGTTTCCCTTGCCACTCTGGACCGATAAGGCTTCCCACATCCCCGGATAGCTTAAAATTCAATGCAAAAATCTTGATGTCTCAATATTGGATTTTGTAGCCTTTCCTGTCACAGGTGATAAGCCTACCCACACAGGCGGGGAGCTGTTTTTATTAGTAAAAGTGTGGGAATGAGGGGTGGTAGGATGTTTGCTGCTCTCC
Source organism: Pleurodeles waltl (assembly GCF_031143425.1). Lineage (NCBI taxonomy): Eukaryota > Metazoa > Chordata > Amphibia > Caudata > Salamandridae > Pleurodeles > Pleurodeles waltl. Next base: position 972,070,789 of record NC_090444.1, read on the forward strand.
TCATATTCCGGAACGTTCCCTCACAGAAACACGAGAAAAACATGTGATTGTATCCAAAGTTTGAAGTTTGAAGGGATAAGGGTTCAAAAGAGTTGTGGGATCCTCACACATTAAGTCATCTGACTCTCCTTGGTGTCTGGGTTTTAGAATTATCTCAGGATGGTAAGTTTCCTTGGGTGCATGCCAACCTCGGTGCCAAATACAGCAGCTACACACATCTCCAAGAAGATTAAATTTGCAAGGCAAAATCTTCATGTTCACACACTAAATTTCGGGGCCTTTCTTGTTGAGGTGGTAAACATACCCACACAAGTGGGGTAAAGTTTTGTTCACCACAGTTTGGAAACAATGGGTGGTTGAACGTCTGTCAATCACACTGATTCTGTAACTTTCCCCCACAGAAATGTGAGAAAAACCAAGATTTTAGCCAAAGTTGACGTTTTGAAGGCATTATGGGTAACAAGAAGTAGTGGGATTCAAGCTAACCACAATAATCTGTATTCACTTGAATGTCTAGTTCTCAAGAACGTCTGGAGTATGTTTCCATAGCTGGGCTCAAATACCACAGCTACCCACATCCCCTAACAGATTGAAATTCCATGGGAAAATCCTATCTCTGTGTTGCATTTAAGGCCATTCCATTTGTGCTTGATACGCCAACATACAAATGAGTTTTTATCTAGAGAAGTGCGGGAACCCAGAAAAGTAGGACATTTGTTATTACTTTTTGAATTTCTCTTGGTTTTTGTCTTCCACATGTAATTCTGTGTGCAAGAAAGAACACATTTTGCAAAATACATTCTGAATCATATGATTTAAAGGGTAACTCCAAATTAGACGTTTTACAAATAACCACCATGCCTAAACTCAGAATCTTGGGCGCATTTAAAAAATGAATCGCTTTCCTTCATACCTATTTTTTTATAATAAAATTTTACATTATGAAATTATGTATTTTTATGACACAATGGGAAATTTGTATAAACTGCAGCTTCGTTCACAGCTCTGGGTAGCTTGTGTTTTAGGACAACAAACAACCCCTACATATCTCTGCAACTGGAAATGTCAGGCAGAAATAACAGTAAATTACTTTTATAGATCCACCAAAGAGGCAAAAAACATACAGATGAAACATTGTCATGCATTTCTATTTAAACAACTTACATGTATTTTTTATTTTTATTTGAGCAATTTGTTTCTTTGGGAAAAGGATGAGTAATCTACACCAATGACCAGCAGTGGGAGTTTGAATCGTATCTACTTTTCAGAAATGCATAGTTTTCAGAGATAACCTAAGGGTTTCACACCTTTCTACCCCCACAAACTGCAAGTATGTAGACATTTGTAAACACAGGAAATATTGACTATCAATTAGAAAACTTCAAACTCTAGTGAAAACAGATGGTTTTTTTTGCAACTCTGCCTGTTCCTGAAAGCTAGGAAGATGACAGTTGTAACACAGCTTACTTTTTGGTGATGCCAGTTTTATTTAAAAAACACACTTTCTTCAGCAGCAAGACAAAAACAAACGTTTGGTACATTTTGGCTATTTTCTCTGTTCTCTCTGTGGGAATTCACAAACTGCAAGCACCTTTAGAATCCCCAAAGTGTGGGGGAAAAGGACACAAATTTGGCCTCGGAATCTTTTGTGGAAAAATTTTATTAAGGTATTGGATGGGAATGTCCCCAGCATGGTGTACAGTTGTGTCCCCTGCCCTGTGTGCCCCACTGTTACTATCTGGTATACCGGTTTCTTGTTTTTTTTTTACCTCCGCCTCACACTAATCTAGCATTTGCGCTAACCTGCCATTGACATGTGAATTGTCCTGTTCTGGATCCGCAGTCTCTCCAAGCAAGGCCTAGATAGTGGCAGGTACTAGTGTTCCTGTACATACTTACAGAGTGGCGGTGGCAGCATAACATGTTTGGCAGTGGTCTTAGTGTGACCAGGAATTATCACCTGTGTCACAAGAGTGGAGGCCCACTGGCCCCCTTGTATACATTTTAACTCCTAAAACGGAACCTGGAATCCTACTTGTGAGATCCTGAGCACATGGATAACTGTGTGTTGTGTGTGAGGAGCCTGCTGCACACTGCAGGGGTATCTGAGTGAACTTGAGTAACGCAGGCCTTTTGTTCCATTTTGGACCCCATGATCAGTTCATGTGCACAAGATGAAGAAAAGGCTGCCTTTCTAGACAGTAGAAGTGCACTGCTGACTTTCCTGAGACTGGCGTGAGGAACACAGGCACTGAAGTAAGGAAAGAGAAGACAGGTGTCCTCTTTGGAATGTGATTCAATGTTTTCTGATACACAGGCTGCTGGTTAGTCTTTTTGAGTCTGGCATTTGATGGGTGGTAGATGTGAAGGGTGGACTGCAGTTCCAGTTATTGTGATTGTGATTGTGAAGGGTCCTTTTAGAAAGAGATTGGCCTGCCTTCCTCTTCCAGATCACTGTCAGGTGTGGTTATTGTTAGGTGAACACTGCTCACAGCTTTTAGGGCTTCTGTTGTGGGTACTCCAACATGGTGACTATACTGCTGTGAAGTGCATCAATGAAGACAAAGGCTGAGTCTGGAGGACAGCTTGAGAAGGATAACTGCCCTAAACCAATTCTGAGGAAGCAGAACTATAATCTACATCTCTGCATAGGTTTTTAAGAGTGGGAGCTACTAAGAGACATGTTGTTCCACTTTCAAGTTTTCCCTGTTCAAAGAAGGGGTGATCTACAGAGTACCCTAGTGGACGACTGTGCAACCAGAGCTGGGGTTGAATTTACCCCAGACTTCCACAGGTGAGTGGACATCACCTGCTGTTTTATCTGGAGAGGACCTCCATCTTGTCATGGAGATGTGAGGAGTTCTGCCCAAGTGATAGGGAAGAAGTGAGCCACCTCTGCAGGAGGAGATCACTGTTGGTGTGGATAGAAGCTGTTGACCCAGGTGCTGTGATGTGTTCACCAGAGACTCACAACCTGTGACCAGCATGTTTCAACAAAGATGCCGGTTACTGAATTCCTTGGAGGAATTGCAACAGTTCAGAAGAATGAAAAAACTGTCCCGGTTGTTGCACTGCGGCCCTAGTATTAACTGTGTCTGATCGGTCTTTCCAACTTAAAAAAGGATCGACATTGCCCATGGCATGCACTGTTGCTGTGACTGTTGTCAGCACTTCCAATGCTGTGTGCAAGGGTTCCCCACCATCCAAAGAATAACAAGAAATCTGCATGAGTTGCTACCCCAGACCTATCCCACGATGTGCTGAATGGATTATGCCGCTCCAAGAAGCCAAGCTCCTGCCTCTAGGCATTTTGTGCAAAAGCACAGACTGGCAGCCACAATGCTAGAGATCTAGGGATCTTCATGCCTGATCACTTGGCTGCTATGCCACAAATCACCTTGAAGCTGCTGCAGTAGGTACCAGACCACGCACCAGGATGCAAGAGAGTGACACTGCTGCATCCAGAGGAGGCTCTTGTATGACTACAAATGAGACCCATCTGAGTGAGGGAATCAAGCCTGTTGCAAATGTGAGGTGCACCTGCTGCCGAAACTGACAGAACCTATAGGATTGCCATCATCTGAAGCCAAAGGATTGCACTGCTGCCTTTAAGATCCTGCTAAGTAGCCTATGCCACCCAGCCTGTGTGGGTGTGACACGTTACTTCACCACAGACCAGCAAAAATCTGGTGGGCCTTAAGGCCCTCCACCACACAAAGGAGTGGCTGAGAGGCTATTTGGCTGTCCCAAGCTACAAAAAGACAGAATGCTAACAGAGTGGATAGCACTGTTACTGCACTGATGACTGTGCCATCAGATCCTAGATCACCGGAAGGTGGAGGGTAGAGTGTATAGGAGTGCCCAACTTGAAGTATATTGGACACGTACATATAAATCAGGTTTCTGAGACTTCCTTGTGACTTGAGTGATGTTGTTCCTTTTTGTACAATCATATTTCAGCACTGGTGGGAGCCGTATTGAGCCTTGAGCCTGCCTTACTTCCACACAGGAGCAGCTCCTCCGTTAGGTCAGAGGAGCGTTGGTACCCCGCCAGCAGCGGTAGCTGCAAAACCTTTACAAGAAAAAACAATACTAAACTGTGTTTATTATCATTTTCTTGTAAAGGGCCGGGCCACAGGTTGATGAGCAGTGAGGGAGAGTGCACAGCACTCCCCATCAGTGCGCATGTATGTTTGACCGGCCATCTGGGGCCGGCCAAACACACATGTGCAGTAGGCAGAGCATGCATAGGCTTCCAGTATGCCTGGGATCGTCCTGGCTGGGCGCTCCCACACAATCCTAATGCTTTTCTGAGCGGCGTCAGAATTGGCCACAGGGCAGGCTGGGAGCCTGTGTCTGCAGCAGAGGAGCGGGTAGAGCGGTGCAGTGGCCATGACAATCGAGGTAAGTGCTTATCTTTTTATTAATAATTGAATACATTTTTATTCGCCCTGCGCGCGCCACCCCACCCCTTCTGTGTGCCCAGAGCCAGAACTGCTTCCACAGTAATCTCAACGAGAAGCCTATTACTACTCGCTATTGCCACAAGTGCAAACTGCTCTAAATATGACAAAAGGGCTCAGCACTTAAGAAGCCAAGGTACATAGATATGAAGTTAGGAATAGTAAAATAGTAAAGAACAGCTAAAATAGTTAGGGATAGATTTATGAAAAGTGGCGCTGCACCTAGTGCAGCGCCACTTTTCTTGCGCCCCAAGCGCCCCCCCCTAACGCCATCATGCGTGCGCCGTATTTAAAATATTGCGCACCCTGGCAGTAGTTAGGGAACTAGCGTCATTATTCTCAATGCTAGTTTGGAGCTTTGCCGGATTAGTGCCAAAAATGTTGACACCAATCCTGCAAACCTCATAAGGGTCCTTTGGAAACAATAGTGTGCCTCCTTTTTAACGCCTGCTCTGAGCAGGCTTTAAAAGTGGCAAAGAAAACGCAAAGAAATCTCTCAGATTTTTTTGCTCCATTTTTTTGCCCACCCTAACTGGGGCAGGCATAATGTAGGGCAAAGGGTTACAAAGTGGCGCAATGCATGTATTGCGCCACTTTGTAAATATAGCGCGAGGAAAAGGCCACCTTACCATCACTCATTTCCCCTGCCCATGTCTGCTCTGCACAGCAAACAACGCATGGTCATAGAGTCACGATCTGATTTCCGTGCTCATTTCCATTATTCCTGCTTCTGTGTCTGTACCTGCCCCTGTGCCCACCATCCCTCGTTCTGAGTCTGTCCCTGCCTGTGTGCAAATATCTGAGTCCACAGCTACCTCTGTACCCACACCTGGCTTCCATCTTCGGCACAGCTTCCTAAATATCTCACCCACACTACCCTCCGGTTGCTTGGCTTTGTACTTGGGAGTGCAAGACCTCTTGTGAGCTCGCTTGAATCACACATATGCCCTGAAATCCAGAGTCTCTGTTGTTGGGCAGCAGAGCTTCTGATCACCACAACTCTTTCTGGAACCCATTTAGATTGCGTCCTTGCGGAAGCATTCAAACCCGAGCACCTCAAAAAGGCAAAAAGAAAGGCAGGATTAGGTGATAAAACTCGGATATAAGGTTAGTGCTCTAATCTATGCCAGAGGTTAAGACAAAAAGACTGTTGGCTATTAAGATATTATAACGAGAGTTTGGGAGACTTTAAAAAAAAAAAAAAAGACAAACTACAAGTAAAATTTAACAACTATTGGATTGGAAAAGTCCCTCATTTACAGCCCTGCACCCGGCCTTGAGTGAGGTGATATCCGGATCCTGGGTAACAATGTGTGGTCATAGATGAGCATAGATCCTGTGTGTGTGTGCCATGACCTAGGCATATCTAGCAGATTGCAGTCTGTTGTGACTGGGATGGCCACACAAGTGTTGATGAAGGGCTGCTGCCTTTACCAAGAGCTAAGTAGTTTTGTTATGAGTAATAAGTAGCTTGGCCAGGCTGATTCACCCGTGTCATGGGACTTGGATCTATGGGCCCATTCGATGGACATTCTGTTGCTGTATCCTTAGCTCTAACTTGGCTTACATCATGATGTATGAAGAGTCAACTAAAAAATGTGCTTTACATGACACACTCTTATGTACGTGTGCCAATGGCAGCAGTGCTAGGAGTCCCAATTACATATAGTTATACGGCACCCTGTTATATACGAGTGTGCATTGCAGCAGCAGGGGGAAGCCTGTGTGTGTATCTTTACACAGCCTCTTGTTATATATGTCTGCCATGCCGGCAGTACATGGAGAAATACATGAGTTTGCATGCAGCACTAAGGATGCGCTAGTGCCTGTGAATAGCACAGTGCATTAGGCCTGTGGTTCTAAATTGGAAACGCCAGGGCTTGCTGATGGAGCATGGGGAGGTAGAGGAGCCCCCCAGGAATGTTTGTTGATTGCTCCATTCCTGACAGAAGGGTGAGGCTTGCAGTGGAAGTAGGAAGAGCCAGGATCTTCAGTATATTTCAAAAGGGACTCTGATTCTGGAAGGTGTCAGTGGTCAAAGCGACCTGGGCACATATCAGCACGGAGATGGGGCTGATAAGGGAATTAAAGAGTAGGGCTGCACTTTTCTAAACCTTTGATGCACATATCACAGAGGCTGAAAGCCAGGTGTGAACATCTGGTCACTCATATGGCCTGTGTTTGTCGCTAAGATTGGGGACTGCCCTGCTGTGATAGTCTCCCCTCTGAAGGAAGGGCACAACAGAGGAGTGGGCAATTCAAAGTGGCCAACCCCTAGAACACAACTTCAATGATAGAGACACTAAATCACATTTGTGTCTCAAAATGAGTTATACAAAGACGAGCTTGAGACTCCCAAAGGGACAAACTAAAGGTGTGCACCACCGTGGAGAGGTTCAGTATGAGTTTTGCCTGTTGCAACCAGTACTGGGGACTATGGGTCTGTCAGTCTCCCATGCTGGGTGAGGGGATATCACGCAGGCAAATCAAGAACACTCTCCTGGAGCCCAGAGCTGATATTAATGCAAGCATTCCTTCCATCCCCTTGTTGTTTTTGCAAGGGTGGGAAGTGAGCATTAAATGGCATCACTTGTCTTTTATGTTTTGGAACGCTCTCAAATGTGTATGTTTGCGGACATTCACATACTCCAATTGTACCCCTTCTCACCCTATAAATTGTCAGAAAATTTACTACAAAGAATGGTTGATACACTTCCCATTCCAGGATGAGGAGGGAAAGGGATCACGCTCAAATTTAGTGTGGATTTGGTGGAAGGGAATGCTCAATAGGGGCAAAACCTTTCCCTGCAGAGAAAAAATAACCCGTGCAGAAATACAAGCTATGTAGATGTCCCCACTGGGAGAATGGGAACCCAAGCTACATCTCACATGACATTTCGTGTTGCCACTTTGCAGGTGAACTTTGGGCAATCAAGTGGAGTTTTAAATATCTGTCTATACTTTACTTTTTATTGAAACATGACCAACCTGTCTCACTAGAATGCACAAGATGATATGTATTTGTGATTGTTTTTCTGAGTACAGTTTTATGTGAGAAAGTACTTCTGTTAAGTGAAACAAAAACATCATGACTAAGAAAGAATCAGTCTATTAATTACATTTAAGCATTGAAAATTGTTGTCTCCGCCTGCAGACCTCCTCAGTTCTAGAAATATGGATCTTACAATGAGAGAAAGCTGGCTGAATGTACATAACTTCATCCAAACTAGTGAACTCATAACAAAAAAAACGCACAATCAGTAAAGTTCTATACCCTTGAATGCTTTCTATTGCTATATGTATAAACCACTGGGGAAGCATTCCACACTGGTGGTAGCTTGGTGAGGATTCATCATCCTCTGTGAATTCATGAAAATACGGTAATTCTACAAGTGGTTTGGATTTTCCTTCCAGAACTTTTCGACTTATTGTATGTTTAACTCTGTTTAAAGAAATTATACAAGTCTTTTAATATGTTTTACTCCCTAATTTGTAGGTTAGCTACCTGTGTTGTTCCTGTTTCTGTATGTGTGAATGAATCATGTGATGCTCCTTCTGCAACTGCCACTGTGCTTTACTGGTTCATTATGTTAGGGAAGGTTGGGCTGCTGCTGCCCATCTTGTACCTGTATTGTGTGGTGAAGCTCTAAATAAAACTTTTCACCACACAAAAGACTAAACGATTTTCATTGCCAATACTTTCTTTAATGCATGATGCAAGTGAATTTTCTCAACATATGTGAGTAGAGTTTACCTTTGGTTTTACATTTGAGACAAGCAGTTTGTAAATATTTTTAAAATAGATGAGAAGTGGTTCCATATAACAATAAGCCCTCTCAACTCTGGCCTTTTAGCCAACAACACTTTGTATTCTGGGATTTTGAATCCATAGTAAACGTATTAAAAAAGCAAAACTACAACCCCCACAATGCAACATGCTGTTTGCTGAAAAGCCAGAAATGTCTGATAGTCTCATATGTCATACTGCCACTTGGCAGACTCAAAATAAAATGTATCTCTTGACTTACTTTCTTGTAGGCAATCACCGATTGAACACTATAGTGAGTGAGTGAGCAGCGATAGCATTTCAAAGGCAAGTATGAGCTTATCTATGCTAATGGTCTAACATAGTTACTCACAGAAAAACAGACAAGTTAAAAGACCACTGGGAGCAGCAGCCACTGGGCGAGTTTGAAGAGACACATTGGAAAAAAACAATATGCTTGGCGCCTCTCTTCCAGAAAGGAGTTTGTAGTGACTTGGGTGGAGTGTCGGCATCACCATTGTGATGCAGCCTACCCTGAACAAGTTCAACATGAGCTGTAGGTGCTGTGCGTGAGGGCCACCAACTGATACCAAGGCTCACTTGATTTCTCTGACCCCATAGTTCTCCCTTGGCCACAAAGTCCTCCAACCAGATTTGCTGCCATGAAATAGTCCTGTTAGCCATCAAGCCTCATCAGTTTGAACATAATGGCACAGTAATGTGGAAGTGGGAAGCAATGTGCGCATTTGTCCCCCCAAAAATTCAAATGTCCCATCTACCCATCCTTGACCTCGCTTAGAGGGTGCTGATGGCCTGGTTCTCAAAGTCTATAACACCATGTGTGTGAATGAAAGGCTGCAGAGGAGGAGAGCGACTGAAAGAGATAAAATCAAAATATAGACAAAAAAGTATATTATATTTTTAAAATGTTAAATGTATTCAATTAAAACTAATTTTCAACTTCAAATATTTAGAAATGTTTTTATAGCATATACTATAAAATTAACATAAATGAAAAATCAATTTATTCTATAAAACTAAACATTCTATCATATTTATATTAACAAATTAAATATATATAAAAGAATACAGACAGATTACGTAGAAAATGTTTAAAATCTCAAATATTTTTGAAAGACGTCAAGAAATAAAAAACAAATGAATACAGTCACCATTGCATTTAAATATTAAAAATATTAATAAGATGTTACAGTATTTTTTTTCAAAACATAGAAATTCACTGAAAAAAAACAAAGTTTGAAGTTACGTTATGATAAAAATATCTTACTTTACATCAAGAATAATCTCAGAAATGAAATTGACGATATAGTTAGGCATGGTGGGGGAGCAAGTTAAGGTTAGCTGTGCTTGAATTTCTGTGTTTTTTTTTGTTCAAAACATTAATGTTGTCACTGACATATTCACCTGACACTAACAACACTTTAACCTTTGGTTTTTTTCAGAAAATTTCTAGAGTTTATTTTTAATGTGAAGTAATATTTTATCGCCATATGTAAAGCCAACACCCCGCCTTGCATGGTATTTAGCCCTTCACAGCGAAGGCTTGATAAGGGGCCTGGGCTACTGCCAGGCCCTGAACCCGGGGCAGCCAACCACAAGCTGAGCACGGCCTTTATTGCATGTGGGGTTGACCACAGAGTCTGTCTTGCAACCAAGCCCTACTTCCAACTCTCCGCAGGCAGCTAACCCCATGATGTACACAGTCTTTGGCTGTGCGCAGCAGGAAATTGGCCACGGCTTGGCCTGTCACCAGGTACTGTGGCTAAACCCCCAGCAGGCTGCCAACCCCACAGTGCACACAGCCATTGGCGTACGCAACATAGAGTTGGCCTCAGGCCCAGGCAGCCCTATCCCCTGGGGCCAAGACAATATACATTAAGAAGAGAGGGTGCATGCAGCCACTTCTCCTCGACCCTTGATTGGTCCTGAGGACCACATCCCTCAGGGCTAGTTTCAATAAATGAGGAGGCGGGCACATGGTCCCCTCCACAAAACCTTAAGAGGCAACAAGGACACCATCCCCTGGGGTAAAATACATTTAAAAAAGGAGAGGGGCCCCCTCTCTGAGCCATGACAGGCAAGAAGAAACCCATCTCTGGTGCTGAAATGGTGCAAAATGGGGAAGTGGTGATCACAACCCCCCCCCTGCAAGCTTCTAAATTGTCCGGGAGCACCCCTGGGGCCAATTACTTGTGCGGCCCGTAACCATTAATAGCCCTAGGGGCCGGCTCAGATGCTTTCTTCGGTCATTTGAGATGTCATCAGTGGTGTCATAAATAATGTCATAGAACATATCACGAGTGATGTAATATGTGAGGCCACAAGCAGTGCATGGCGGGGCGCAAGTTATAGTTATCGCTGCTAACAATATATGGTGAATTTCTGGCTTATTTTTAGTTCAAAACGTTAATTATCTCATTGACAAATTCACCTAGTTATAACATTAGTTTAACCTCGGTTTTTCAATGACTAATATATATGTATATATATTCACAAAAAAAACTAAAGGTTACAGGGACACTATACTTAGGTTCAGATTTTACACACTCAAAAACATAAATTCAGCTGTAATAGTTAGAGTTATTTCAAGTAACTATAACTTGTGCCCTAGGGTAACTATAGCTCGCGCCCTTGCCATATTCATATACATATACATATTATTCATTGAAAAACCGAAGGGTAACATAAGATTATAGTTAGGTGAATTTGTCAAAACAACATTAATGTTTTGAATTAAAAATAACACAAAAATCACCAATTTCTAAGGTTTTTTTAATTGTATTTCCTAACTATGATGTCTCTGTAACCTTTGTTTTTTCAGTGAATTTCTAGGGTTTCTTTAATGTTAAATAAGATGCCCACTACAATGCATGGTTGGGAAGGGGGGGGCACAGGGCCTGGCCTGGCATTGTACCACTCCCACCAAGCTTGCTGCTCCTGCCCCCTCCTCTTTGCTATCCATTGTCCAAGTCCATGCCACTACTCCCTCATCGCAGTCCTGTGTGGCTGTGGTTCTGCCACTGCCCTTACCACCAGCCTTGAACAGATAGCTTGCTGCCCCGTCCACTTACTGCCTGCCCTCTGTTCTCTGAATCCATGTAGCATCCCCCCTTCCTCCGGCATGGTCTGATGTGTTGCCACTGCCCTGTATTTAGTTTGAGGTCCCTGCCCACTCCTCCTGCCCTCCGTTGCCAAATTCTATTCCCGATCATTGCCCTCCTGCTTAGTCTCTGTGATTAGCTTGCTGCCCTGACCCTCCTTCCCCCTGCCCTCCGATGTTTGTGTGGACACCCCTTCTCCCTCCTTTTTGCTCACCATGTTCCGTGGACCTGCCTCTGCCCCATCTATCTACTCTGAGTGTTCTGTTGAGCTGACACTACTCCTCCCACCTGCCCAGCATGGTCATATGGCTGCCACTTATCCCTGCCACCCCCATCCTGCCTGTCTGAGCTCCATGCCCCTATCCTCTCCCCCCTGCCCTCAATTGTCCATTTTGCTGCCACTTCCTTCTGCCCTCCATGCTTTGTTGTGCTGCAACTGCTCCTCCTTTCTGCCATGTGTGGTCTGTTGTGAAGACCCTAACCCTGCCCTCTCTTGTCTCTGTACAGCCTGTACCTCTCCCTTCTGTCCTCCATAGTCCTTTGAGTATACCTTGACCACTCCCTCTTGCCCACCATGGCCAGTGTGCTACCACTAACCCTCCCGCTTGCCATGCATGGTCTTTTGTGCTGCCACAGCCCCTCTCACCTGCCCTGTATGGCCAGCCTGCTGCCCCTGACTCCCTTCCACATTCCCTCTGTTGTCTGTGTTTATGCCATTATAGCCTCACTGTTGCCCACCATGGTGTGTTGTGTTTCCAGTGCCCATCCTGCCTCCCCTCCATGGTCAGCTTGCTGCTCCTGCCCCCTTCTCCTCTGCCGTCCTTTTTTCCATGTGCAGGACAACTATCCCCTCCCTGCTGCCTTGCCTGTCCAGTGTTGAACCCCTGCCCCTTCCCTCCTGCCTTTCATGGTCTGTAATGCTGCAACTGTCCTTTCTGTCTGTCCCGTATGGTCAGCTTGTTGCCCTTGCTTCTTTCCCCTCTGTTGTCCAAGTGCATGGCTCTGTCTCCTCCCTATTACTTTCCATAGTCCGTTGTGCTGCACTGCCGTCCTGCTTGCCGTTTGAGGTGTATTTTCCTCCTGCAACGCCTGTCACCTGCCCTGTAAGGTCAGTTTGGTGCCCCTGCCCATCCCCATCCTGCCCTCTGTTATCCAAGTCCATATCCCTACCCCATTCTTCTTGCCCTCCATGATCCAATGTACTATACTTACCAACATTTTGAAGTCGGTAAGAGGAAAATTTTAAAACAAAACCTGGGGAATTGATTTTCCCCATTGTTTTACATTGTAAAAGAGGAGATTTTACGCAAGAGACAAATAAGTAAAGGCCTTTGAAATATTGGGAGTCTCCTGCCTGAATTGGGACTGTTGGCATTTATGGTTGTACTGCCCCTGCCTTCTGCCCTCAATGGTTTGTTATATTGGCACATCCTCTCTGCCTGTCCTGCTTGGTTGGTTTGTTGCTCCAGTCCACCTTCCCCCTGACCTCCATGGTCTATTGTGCTGCCACTGTCCCTCACGCCTGCCCAGCATTGTCAACTTGTTGCCTATGCACCCTCCTCTCTGTCCTCAATTATCTGAGTCTGTGACCCTGGCCTCTGCTTCCCCGACAGTACTCTAATGAACAGCTAGATTGCTAACATTCTATATTTATTACAAAAGTGTGGCACGCCTGATTTCATCTTGATATAATCAGAACTGCAAGCTTTATGTTTCTTATCCAGTTGATCACTTGATTTTTTGTTACACTTAGGGAAAAGGATGTGGTGTTACGGCCAGAGCTGCAGACTTTGCAACTGGGGAACCAGGTTTGACTTTTGGCTGGACATCCTGTGATTCTGGGCAAATTACTTAGGGCCTCATTATGAGATTCGAGGTCCGCCCATCGGCCCACCAGCCCCATGGAGAGGAGACCGTCGCAGAGCTGGCAATCTAACCTTCAGGCCGATTACAATGTTTCCACTGGGCTGACTGGTGAAAACCTCTGAAATCAGAGGTTTCTGTTGGTCAGCCCAGTGGAAACAGTGGATTCACCGAGGAGCGATATGTAACAAGGGAACGAAAGCACGTTTTTTACCCCCTCCTAGCTTTACTACTTTCTAGGAAAACACGACCTCCCAGTATATAACTAGGTCCAAAATCTATAAGGTATCCATGTCTTCCTATGTCCTGAAGAGGCTTGGAAATAATTAAGGCCAAAACGCGTCAACAGAAAGTTTTGAGGAGAATTGGAAATTTATGAATTGAACTGAAGAAATGATGAGTCTATGTAAATGAGTCACAATGGTATAATTGCTAACTGTTATGGACATTTTATTCTACTACCTCAAAGGAGATGACTGCTTTTTTGGAATCACACATAGCAGCTTGTTTGGAACAATTGGGAAGCATATTACCTTGAACCTTTTTTTAGTATTGTGTTGTTTGAGTGTTTTGTTTTGTTTTGATATGTGATTTGTTGATGTTGAATAGTGATGAGAGACTAGGTGTACATACAAATTGTTATATCAATACTGGGAGAATGGGCAATGGTAAGAAAAGAAGAAAATTCCATAATAAATACAGTATAACAAAATACAGTGTGTTCAGGTGAACAATTCATGTGTCACAGTGGAAGTAATGGGTAGATATTTATCCCTACTATATATGTATTATATTGATAGTTTGCTACACAGTCTAGATGTATTAGGGTTACAAGGACTGGCCACTTTATTGTTTTCATTTAGTGGAAACAGTGCAGCGGCATTGGCCATGGCTAATGTCATCAGGCAGAGGGTGCTCCCAGCATCCTTAGAATACACAGTGTGCATTCCGAGGGTGCTGGGCAGGGGAGCCCCCGCACTGCCCACGACTTGGCCGTGGGCAGTCCAGGGGCTACCTGTGGCCCCCAGCACTAGGTTTCTGCTAGCCTTTTCATGGCGGGTCCCTGCCATGAAAAGGCTGGTGGAAACTGGACTTGTGATCAGCACTGCAGCGCTGAAGTCAGTGCCACTGTGGCTGAGCACGACTCCAACCGCCGCCACCTTGTCAGGAACCTTGTTCCTGGGGGTGGCGGCGGTCGCCTGGCGGTCTGACTGCCAGGGTAGTAATGTGGGGGTTGGACCACCTGGAGTGTGGTGATCCAACCGCAAGGCTGGTGATCCCAAGACTACTAGCCTCATAATGAGGCCCTTAATCTCCCCATGCCTAAAACCAAAATAAATGTGTTCTTGTGTAATGTAACTGATGCTCAAGTAAAGCAGTCCAATACCTTCTGGTCAGCCTGCGCCATATAAAACTGCAAAAAAATCCCATCCACCGGAATCTAAATCCCATACGATAGAATGGCATTTAGATTTCAGCAGACGGGATATCCGTCACCGTTGTGATGGAGTAACCAGTCTTCCAAGTTCCAAGTCATTGGGCTATACATGGGCTACACTTGGGTGATATTTGTGCTACATTTGGGATCTTTTTTCTCTGGTGGCCATCTTGGGAGACTTATTTGTTATGAAGATCCCTAATTTCCTCATTTACTGCAGTGTCCTTAGTAGAAAATGCTTTCAGTTTTCCACTTTGATTCAATCAAGATGGCATTCAGATGTGAGACACTTTTCGCATAAATTCAAAATGTTAGAACCCAAGTTGCTCATTAGAACACTGTAATAAAGATGCTGATAACCAAGGAGTTAACTGGCAGTCTGCTGCTGGTGTTGAAAGTGCATGTTTCAGACTGCATGTCAGAATGTTTTAATGAAATAGAAGAGGAAGATATTTGAGAACTCACTTAAAGCATGTCCTAATTTTGCTTTCTACAGCACTAACTATAGTTTCTATGACAAAATGAACATTGTCATGGTGTTGCTTTCTAAAATAAACGTTTTACATTTTACCAGTTTGATTCAATTAAGATGGCTTCAGGTGTCACAAACTTTCGTCAAAAGTAAGCCTGTTAGCGCTCTAGTTGTTCTTTAGAATGCTCTGAGGACCTGCAGTGGAACACAATGGAGCAGTATTGCCAGATTGAGCTATTTCCCGCAAAAATGGGTGATATTTTTTCCCACTTGTGCAGGAAATAACTCACCTGGCGGGTTGCACAAATGTGGCCTTTATTTGCCCATTTGTGCACTAAATGTTTGGATGCAGCGCAACCACCAAGGAAAATGTTCCTCAGGACCCTTTACACAGTTTGGCAGTGCCATCAATCATTGATAGTGCATGCTGCTGGCCTGCCCCCAGAGTGTCTGGTTCAATGTGGTTATGAGGGGCAGGCCTTTTATTCATTCTTTATGTTATGATTGGCCCAGCTGTGGTCTGGCATGCTCAGTTCGAGCCGGATGAATTCGAGGGGAAGGACAAGCGGACTCCTGCTGGGAGAACAGCCAGGAGAGGTGATGCTGCAGGCATGTAATGTGCAACAGAGATGGCGCTGCTGGCAGCATTAGATGTGGGCAGGTTCCCAGAGATCGGTTAAGGCTCATGTAGAATGGCCCAGACCTCCAAGGAGAGCTGGAATTGAGGAGAAATGTAAGGGGAACGTCCCTCTGTATCAGTTGATGATCCACAATCTTGCTTTAAATTGCCGGGGTGCACGGGCACGAAAGGAGACTCGGGCTGCATATTTTAAGAGAATTGAGGACCTGGGTAAGTCCTGTAAATAAAAGGGGGGAGTACTGGGGCGGTTAAGGGATCCAGCAGAGTATGCCTGGTTGTCTGAGAGCCAAGCTCGGCTTGTTGGCCCATCCAGCAGGGCCAATCCAGTAGGCTACTGCTGTTCTGCTGAGAGTCTGTGTATGCCCACTGATTTCCAGAGGATAAAAACAATGATGAGATAACTCTGATGCGTAATTATGTAGCTAGAGAGATCAATGATTTCTCTAGTCATAGTTTTACCTGCCATAAAGTCGCATAGAGGGTTAATGTGGCTGCTGCAAAACACAACTTGTAGGGTTGGCACTTTTCCCATGGAAGTGTTTTCACTTTTTAAGATTCTGCAGAGGCTCAGGTGTGACAGTTAATTAGACCTTTACATAAAATCCCCTGTACTCATTTTCAGCATGGTGTTTCTGATCTTTTATATGCTGATTATCAGTTACAGATCATCAAGACAGCTCTACAACGTATTTTAAAAACTTTCTTTTAATATTTACTGTTTAAAGTATGTTCGGAAATATTCAGGCTTTTGGCATTTGCGTACCAGCTGCAAACTCAAAATACTGGTTATGTCAGTAAAAATCAGGCCACATAGCAAACACTACTTGTTACAAGCAGATTTGTATTGTATATAGATTGCTTTAAGGGGTTACTGCTTTTGTCAAAGAGATCCCGATGCTACTTAAAGTTAAAAAGTTACATTCCTTCCAATATACCGCAGTGATCTATGGACTGGCATCATGGAGCTTCATGGAGACTGCAAGGCATAGAATTAGAACCTTGTTTTTTCCCAGCTTTCATTATTCCTAGGTTGCTAAAAAACACGGTTATTTGGGGTAGCAAAAAGTCTTATTAGCACAGGCAACCACTGCTTTATGTTGTAGATCCCAACTTCGTTTCTTCAGACTAGGTGCTAATCACATATAATGCTTACCAGTTATGGCTAATATGTGGCTCCTATACCTCCTACCCCTCATTGCCTTATGTAAAAATTCCATATACATTCATTTACACACTTGTATGATTCATTCTTTCTGTAGAATGTGCTTGTGAAATATAAAGCGCTATACTATGACACCCTACAATAGGAGAAATAGCGCTATCAAAGAAATACAATTAAAAAAGTAAGTTTAGTAAGTAGTATTTATATCATTAGTATAATTACTCACACATACAACCCCCTTACCATGTACAGATTGCTGCTATGATAGTAAAGAAGACAAATTACCAAGTTCAAATTCAACATGTTGCACTGATGCTGCCCTGATCGAGCCCAATAATAGCTGCCTGGTTCCCCTTATTCCCTACAATGATTAAAGGAAATATGTACAGAAGGAGAGAGTTGAAAGTGGTGTTGAAGAGGAAAGGGGTAATGTGAAGTATGCAAATGGATGATTTCATAAAGCTGTAGGGATAAAAGGGCCCTTGTGCCCCGGCCTCACGTTGCCCAGATGGGCATGTGAAACTGGCCATGACCCAGCTTCCTGCTGCGCATGTGCAGTACTTCTTTCATTTGCGATTGGCATATATGTGATCTTCACTCTGTGCTCTCTGCAGAGAGGTCCAGCATTGTGTCTGCACCTAGTCTGAACACCTTAAAGACCCCCTGGCAGGCACAGTGAGAAACTTGTACTGCTTTCAGTCTTAGGGCTCTCAAATCATGCCCATCATAAATACCCAGCCATAATTTGACTTCACCCAGAAACCAAGAGGCAACTCAATTCACAATATGTATTATATAAGTCACATGTTGCATAAAATAAAAAATACAGAAACACAACATCTGGAAAAAACAAATATTCATACCGGTAAAGTAAAGCATGTGAAATGTAAACAGGGACTGCTTTGCTGACATGGATTATCTTAGGGTTTTCTAGTCTTCGCTGAGAGGTCAAACAATGCTTTTGCCTTTAAAGTTAAGAACATTAATATAGGGATCCATTTCACAAGCAGTTTTAGGACCTGTTGCACTTAAAGTCCATAAAGGAGCTGCACAGCTCATGAGATTGCCCAGTCAGTGATGGTATGATAGCAGGGCAGTGGTAAGGATGAAGTGGGATGGGATAAGAGGAGAGATGACATTGTCAGCAGAGTTGAAAGAGAGTCGCAGTTGAAATGTTGAGGAGAGGGTTTCACTGGCAGGCACTGTGAGAAACACATACTACTTTCAGCCGCAGGAATCAGTCGTGCTCCATCATAAACAGTGACCCACAATATATGCTCAACTAGACACCTGGATGTGTCAGAATTTGCACTATGCAAGAGTCATATGTTGCATGAAAATAAAACGACATATATGCATCTAAAAAACAAATACTCTTAAGAAATGAAAGAAGGCATGAAAATTATGTTAAAATGTAAATAGGGACTGCTTTGCTGACATGAATTACGTTATGATTTCTCACATGCACTACTGAGAAATAAATTCATACTTTTGCCTTACAATTTAAGGATATGAACAAAGGCCTCCTTAGGGACCCAATTCAAAGTTAGTTTTAGGACCTGCCCCACATAAAGCCCAGGGTGGATGATAAATGTAAATGAGCTGCACAGCCTAATGAGACGGCACAGGTCAGTGATAAAAAGTGAGTGGACAGTGCTAATGATGAAGGAGAATGGAATGGGGTGGGACAAGTGGAGTGATGACGGTGTCAGCAGACTTGAGGGAGCGTTAATGTTGAGATGTTGGGGGAGGGAATCACTAAAGGCATTGGAAAGAGGTATTTTTCCTTTCTGCTTGAAAAGCCTTGCTTTTATTTGGTACCAAAACAAACCTATCTGCTTCTTTCCAACAATGGGAGTGTTAGTCTAGTCTGTGCTGCAACACAAAGGCACCAACAAAGGTGCTGTATAACATTTAGTGCAAGAGTAAGTGGTCATAGTGAGGGACTTTGAAGAGAGGTCAGGGGACTCATCAGAGTTAGTGACTATTTTATTTCTAGCCTTCTTACATTTTAGAAAGAATGGGCCTCTTGTCATACTGTGATGACCCTTCCACCTTGCCAAAACAGTCATGCTGAAATTTCTTTAATCCCAGTGTGGTTTCTTTTTCTATGTATCATTGTGCAGTGTTAATCCTGTTAGATCCATTAAATATACTGGTTAAATATACTGTTTTACGAGCCACATTACTTAAAGAGTTTCAACATTTCCACACTTAGGCTTCATTAAGACGTATTATAGTCTGCCCTTGTAAACTTCATTCATCAGTGCCAGGTTTGGGTTTAGCTTTGTGGTGATAGAAGTGCCAGTTAGAAGGTCCTAAAGGGACTGTTGAAAATAGTCCTCTCTGAAGGGTCACCTCAAACTTTTTGCCTTCCTCCTGTGTCATGTACACATTGAAGAGTGTTGGCCTGAGGGATGAGCTTTGAGGTACACTGCAGGTGATGTTCTTAGTGAATGAGGAGTAGGGAGGAATGATGATCTTCTGCCTCCTTTCAGTGAGGTAGGAAGCGGTCCACTTGAGGGTTGCTCCTTGGATTCTGATCTGGTGGAGACTGTTGATCAGTGTGTGGTGGGATAACATGTCGCAGACTGCTGAGTGGTTGAGAAGGATGAGGGCTGTTTTTCTCCACGGTCTAGCAGCATTCTACTGACCATTGCTAAAGTGCTTGTGCTCTGTCCCTTAAACATGTCTCATACTCAATTTGCATATTTAATTTACTTATAAATCCCTAGTAAAGTGCACTACATGTGCCCAGGGCCTGTAAGTTAAATGCTACTAGATGACCTGCAGCACTGATTGTGCCACCCACATAAGTATCCCCTTAACCATGTCTCAGGCCTGCCACAGCAAAGCCTGTGTGTGTGCAGTTATACTACAACTTCAACTTGCCAAATAAGACCCTTACCCAAGCCTTAAACTCCCCTTTTATTACACATCTGTCACCGGCAGGGTGCTGTGTTAGTAAACGTTAGGACATGTACTTTTAAATTTTGCAAGTCCCGATAGTGACAACCAGCTAAACTCGTTTTTCACTACTGTGAGGACTACTTCTATCATAGGTTAACATTGGGAATTCCTTAATTACACTTTTAAGCTGTAATTCTTGATTGAGAAGGAGTAGCTACACAATGTTTCAGATCCTTGGAATGATAATGGTAAATCCTCTTTACCGGTAAAGCAGGATTTAACATTACTACGCTAGAAAAGTCACTTTTTGATCAATCTTCAAAATTAGTAATTATTTACAGAATTTGGACATGATTGCAGAAGTGCATGGGTGCCCATTGAAACTCTTCCCATGAGAATGACTATTGAACTGAAAATAGATTTATGGTCAGAATGTTTCCTGAAGGCTGTTTTCACATACTTTGAAGGTTGTAACTTTGGGCTGGTTTTGGGGCTGATACTATTCTAAATTGGGCTGAATTTGGGATTGAACCTGGACAGCTTTGGGCTTGGGATGAGTCTCAAAATTTAGCAACACTGCAAAGGAATCAACTGACAGGCTGCACCTGTTGGAAGTACATGTTTTACTGAGAATGTCAGACTTTATTCTCACATGTCTTAAGAAAGAAAATGTGAATTTACAGAAAACATGCTCTCATTTTAGATTCTGGAGCACCTCTATGGGAAAATCATGAGAAAACAGTTTTCTCTCAATCATGATTCATGAAATTCCAGCAGAAGGCTTTTCACAGGATACTATCACCTCAAAACACACCACAATTCCTAAAGTTAATAAGGTACCACCAACAAATAATTTATATTATAACTGAAATCTGTTATGACCCTTTATACATTCTCCTTTTTCTGACCTTTAAGACCTGCCTTTCACAAGAATGCATTTTAATTGGGTCCATCATGTCTATGTCCCAGAGTCCTGTAATGGCTGCCGCAGTATATAAGTATATATACATATATATGGCCAGTCGAAGGCTCAGGCCGAAACGTGTTGCCATTTTGTCTGGAGAGCACTTTGCACTTTGTACTTCACATGAAATAAGAAAATAAGAAAATAAATTACCTTTCGAGTTGATGGATGGTGCCTGCGTCATTCCTGCTTTGAGAAGCTGGTAAATATTGCCTCTCGGATGCTGTGTAATGATTTATGTTTAAATATATATATATATATAGACAGGGTTGTTATGGTTAGGCTCACATTTCAAACGTACAAAACCACAGAAATTCAGCTCTTACAATTAGAGTTATTTCAACTAACTATAACTTGTGCCCTAAGGTCATTATAACTCGCGCCCCATCACGCACAGTTATCCCATCAATAATTTTATTACTAATGTTACATTGATATTTAATGATGTCATTGGAGATGTCATGAGTGATGTAATATCTGGGGTAATTAGCAGTGCAGTGCCATGCGGCCTACCCCCTAAAACCACCCAACCTTGCACACTTTGGCTATGCATGGCGGTGGTTGCCCATAGGGCCTGGTCTGTGTCCAGGACTTTGCCCTAATCCCTATAACTAAGCAACCCCATGCCACCCAGGGCCTTCAGCCATGCTTGGCACGGATTTTCCTCAATGCCTACTACCTATAACTACCCAAGGCTGCGCCACACACAGCCTTGGCCGTGCGCTGTGGGGGTTGTCCACAGAGCCTACCCCCTATAACCACCCAACCACACGCCACTCATGAAGTACTTCTTTGTTTGGTGTAGATATGATCATATTCTTGTACATCAAGAACGTGTCCCCAAAATTGGCAGGAAATGCCCTTGGGGGTCCTTTTAGTGAACTGTCCATCATCCTGGGAAAATGGCAAGAAGATGTTGCATACCACTAATGTATATGGGAGGGGACCAAATGGGCGAGGCTTCTAGGCCATTTTACTTACTTATAGTTTTTAAAAGGGAGAACACAATCTCTGGTCTCAGCAGCAGATGACAAGAAAGAACCCTCTCATCACAATCACTACATGAAATATTGTGCTCGAAAAAAGTAAGGATGCAAACACCTCCATTAGGGTTTAGGGATAACTTTGCAAGGTGGATAATGCAGAGAAAAAACACTTGCTTTGCCTTGACAATGCACAAGAAATTATGATGATTAGTATTTTATAGAAGTGGTGTTTCAACTTGGACACCGTACATAACATGTCTGGGACTGCTAGAGGAGCCCCAAAGCCACCACGGTTCCAGCCTGCTCTCCACCTTCTGCGGGAGCCGGCATTGCTCCCACATGCAAGGAGCAGCTCGTTGCATGCAGAAGCAAAACTTTCATCTGTTTCCTCCCTGCATGTCTGCGGGCAGGGAAAGAGATGAAAACTCCACTTCCAGCAAGCGGGAGCATTTTGACAGCTCCTGCTTGCTGGAAGCAGAGTTAGTGTTTGCTTCTGCTTGGTGGGAACTGTCACAGCTCCTGCCAAGCAAAAGCAAACAGCTCTCTCCCAAAGGTGGCACCTTGGGAGGTAGCAGGAGCCGGCCCTTCGGGTGGCGGTCTTCATGGCCGTTAATGGCTCCAGGAAGGAGAAAGGGGGGGCATGCAGCCCCAGTTCTTTCTTTTGCACAAGCTGGCCACAGGGAGGTGGTGGTTCCCAGGGCCGAAGGGCCATGCGGACGCTTCCATAATGTTGGATTTAGCCCTGGGGGTTAGTGGTTCCATGGGGTTCTGAAAGCCCCAGTATGGTGTCCATAAGGTTCCCTTCCATTTTTTTATAAAAGCACCGGGGAGGTGGTGGTCCCTGGGGCCTAGGAGGGTCCACACAGCCCCCTATATATTTTTTTAATTTAGCCCAGGGGAGCTGATGGTCCCCCTCCATTTTTTTATTGAGACCTGGCCAACCCGGGGGCTACATTAAAAACAAGTGTGGGAGACTCCGTTTGTTTTTGTGAAAAAATTACAGGAAAATTCGCAAATATTTTTGAATTTTGCTGTAATTTTTTAACACTTCTTTTTTGCCCTAGCGGGTTACCAGGGGATCCCCATCACCAAGGCTAGAGGGATAGGATATTTGTACCCTGCACCCCTTTTCTATTTTTTGCATTTTCTTTTGGACTGGGCTGAAGATCTCTGCATAAGATCGGGAGTATTCGCGAATTCATCAGGACTCTAGAAATACAAATTTAGATTTCCTTTAATTTATCGAAAACTACTGAACGGAATTGCACCAAATAACAAAAAGTGTGCTTCTAGACCAAAAGCTACCTGTCTGCCAAATCTGGTGTAATTCCGTCAAGCGGTTTGGGCTGTAGACTTGTTCAAAATCCCTATGGGAATTAACATGGGAAACACACTTGTTTTGACACCCCTTTTTGTCTTGGCCTGCTTGACAGATCTCCCCCAAACTTTCCATGCACAGCAGGACCCTAGAGGAAACTTCTTTGGAAAATGTCATGAAGATTCGTCAAACCGCACCAGAGATTTAGCAAAGTCAAAAAACACATTTCCTATGGAAACAAGGTCCTAACTATAACTACCTACCGGCAACCGTTTGTAGGTAATATATAGAGACGCCGAGAAATCTAGCACTGCATCGACTCCAGAGGAGCAGAAGGCGATGGGAATAAAATATCAGGTTTTTTCATGTTTTAAGATGGCCGCTGCATTGGATCAAATCACTATGTCATGAAAATAAATGAAGGATTTTAACTTGTATTTATACGGTGCCGGCCTGACAGCCGGATTTGTCCAGTAGAAGGCGTTCTGCCGAAACGCGTTGACATCGTACTTCAGGACTCTGTGTTACCCATATATGAAATAAATTCAATGAACTGAATTGGCTCTTGCTCCATACGATGTTGTTTCAATAATTGGGATCTGACTAACGGGATCTGTGCCGCCGTCAGATGGTTATCATTCCATCTGTTGAAGATTATTATAATAAATATATATATACATATATGTGCATTATTACCTACATTTAAGTTTTAGTTCTCATTTTCAGCTCTGTAAATCATTTAGTAGGTGCCATCATGTATATTGGTCCCAAGATAGTTCCAACACAGCCAATCTGATCTCACCATGCGATCTGTGCTTATGCTCTGCCCAGATACCAATATTTATTTTTTCTTTAATAACTACAAAACTACTGAACAGATTTACACCAAATTACAAAAAGAGACCTTTTTGAACCAAGATCTAGCTTTCCGACAAATTTGGTGGATTCTGTCCAGCAGTTGGGGCTGTAGTTGTGTCTAAAAATCTCTATGGGAAACTGCATGTGGAAAATGTGTTTTGGGAGCTCCCCCCCTTTTTTGCTGCCTCCACTTGAGGAATCATCCCAAAACTTTCCAAACAGCAGCTAGAGTGAGTGGAAAACTAGTTTTGAAAGTCTTGTGAAGATTCGTCAAAAGGCGCCAAAGTTATTAGCTAAACAAAAATGCTTTTCCTATGGAAACTAGGTCCAACTATAACTACATACTGGCGACCGGCAGTAGGTATACATACATATATATGTATATGTGTGTGTGTGTATGTATGTACACACACAAATGTATATACATATGTGTGTGTGTGTGTGTTTTTATATATATATATAAATATATATATATATATATATATATATATATATATATATATATATATATATATATATACACACACACACTTAAATAACTGTACCATGAAGCCCTCACTCGCTGGTTAGCAAAGAGCAAAACAAGGTGTCCAGTATGCAGTGAAATCTCAGCAACAAGTTGGCTTCCTTAGCCACCATATTGGCCTTGTCAGCAAAACATAGGGCCTGATTCTAAGCTTGGCGGGCGGTGGGAGCCGCCCGCCAAGCGGGAACCGCCAGAAGACCGTACCGCGGTCAAAAGACCGCGGCGGTCATTCTGGTTTTCCCACTGGGCTGGCGGGCGACAGCCAAAAGTCCGCCCGCCAGCCCAGTGGGAAACACCCTTCCCACGAGGAAGCCGGCTCCGAATGGAGCCGGTGGAGTGGGAAGGTGCGACGGGTGCAGTTGCACCCGTCGCGAATTTCAGTGTCTGCAAAGCAGACACTGAAATTCTTTGTGGGGCCCTCTTACGGGGGCCCCAGCAGTGCCCATGCCATTGGCATGGGCACTGCAGGGGCCCCCAGGGGCCCCACGACACCCCATACCGCCATCCTGTTCCTGGCGGGCGACCCGCCAGGAACAGGATGGCGGTATGGGGTGTCAGAATCCCCATGGCGGCGCAGCAAGCTGCGCCTGCATGGCGGATTCCCATGGGCAGCGGAAAGTCGGCGGTACACCGCCGGCTTTCCGCTTCTGGCCGCGGCTGTACCGCCGCGGTCAGAATGCCCGGCGGAGCACCGCCAGCCTGTTGGCGGTGCTACCGCCGACCCCGGCCCTGGCGGTATTTACCGCCAGGGTCAGAATCAGGCCCATAGTGTCAAGTTATTACATGACATACATTATAGCATACGCATTCTATAATGAAGATGACTCTCTGCCTAGCAATGAAATAATGAGTAAATCACATTCTCTGTATGGAAGATGAACAGAATAAAAACCCTTGGAATAAACCAAGCATAAACAATTTTCTGTATGAGAATATACCAGCATATAATGGCCAGTAATGCAAAACACTAACACATTCTCAATTTCACAATTCTTCAGTTGCCATACAAGACAGCATACTAGTAATGCCCACATTAGGCATGTCCTGGTAAGCATGCCCTTTAAGCCGTTGAGTCAATTCATCAATGAAAGTTCATAATTTCTCTAAAATATCCCAGTCCAGAAAATGTATTAGCTGACCAAATAAAATAAAAGCCCAAGATAAAGTGAAATTCTTATCTGTGCTTGTGAACTACCAACTTCCAAGAAGAAAATCTAGAAGAAACGTATAGGAGATTAGGGTCAAGAACAGCTTTTCTGCCTCTCCTGCAACAAATAGCGTGGACGTAAAAAGAGTCCCTTTCTCATCTTCCTGTGAAATAAAAAGAACAGTAAAGTTATAAAAACAGTTTAAAACACTTGTAGGTGTATGATGCAGCAAAAACCAGTGGGGCAATCATGAGATAGTCCAATCATGCAGCTTACTACCCAGATGTACTCTCATCTCATCTTCTGTAGTCCAGTCTTTTGGACCACTAGTTTACAAATCTAGAACGTGTTTTGATTATTTCCTTCTGCGCAGCAGCACTCTGTTGCCACCCCCAATATCAGTTTGATGGCATAACATTAGTGTTGGTTTCGATCACTGTAATGTTTCTCCTAAAATGTCTCACTAAGTGGTAGTTTTGGTCATAATTATCATCTGCCCTCATATGCTCCAAGATTCTCTTCTTTACCTGATTACAGTGCTGCCTGCGTACCCCTTATTAAGCAGGCATACAAGGATGTACACAATATAATTGGAGCTGCATGTCAAAAAATGTAAGATTTCCTTGTATCCCTGCCATAAGGGACCGGATCCATTTTAACACTGCAGCTGTTCTTACATGTCTTGAACTTGTCATAGGGTAGAAGCCTTTAACGCCCTGAAATTGAGTAAGGTGCTTGTGTGAAATGTCGCTGTGTACTAAAAACACATAGAAACACCCACCTCCAAATAAGGCTCTAAACAACGAGTCCGTTTTAACAAAAAGCAATTCCTTGTATGATGACACATAATTTGGAAACCATAATTCACTGTCGTGTTCTTTTCCTTTATTGTAGCATCACAAAAACATATGTTTGATGCGCATCGAGTAGTTTTTCACTGGGTGGGTAGAGGTGAGGTATCTGCTGAGACAGTGAATCCAGTGGGCCACGCTGACACCCAACCACCCACCCCTAAGTAATACTGTTAGCCTTGTACTTAGTATGGAGGACCCACGCAGCCTATAGCTACTATTTGAAGGGAGATGGTATTTACTTGCATTTTAGAATAAACTACCTATGCAGATTTTTATGGCATTTATCTCCCAGAATTTGGGACTAGCTACAGAAATGTTGGCCTTCAGATTTCAGGTTGTGGTACAGTTGTCTACACTTCTAGTTCAAGCCTGTGTTCCCAGGAAATTAACTGTGGCAGGTGTTCCGCACCAGTTCTACCCATTGCATCTCCTGGCACTAGTGTTCACAGAAAGCCCTTGGGGTTCATCCATGGTTATATACTTTATTGTAATTGGTTTGATTGAATCAACTTTTCAAACCTCCTAACATCTAGCTTTGCTTGCCAGGTCACTGTTGCTATTGGTTTGTAGTAGAACTAACATTAAGGCTCTAATAAAAGTGTTTTTAGGCCGTGTTTTTGAAGATACTGTCACCAAAGAGAGCTTAGTTTTTCAAACAGATTTTTATTGAGATCCACAACAAACATCATCACTATTGTTCATACAAGAAATAAGAGGAAGTTAAATCAAATTATAATGTAGACCATCTATAGTGTATTATAAGTGGTGAGGGGCCCAGGACATTACGCCAAATAAAGGGGTATACACCCATGTAGCAGGAGAAAAGAACGACGATAATATGACCGGCAATGCAGCCAATATTACGCGAGATCCAATAAAAGTAAACTGTGGGGATATATTGAACAATAAGCAACCAAATCAAACAACTATTTCTACCCCATCCCGCAGTTTCTGCTTTACCCCCCTCCCAAAAGAATCCAGAGTTTAGTACAAATTAATAGCAGCGCCACCCCCAATGTTTTGTAATCCTCACCTTATTGTCAGTGGTCAATAGCGGTGTAGGGAAGATGGAACCCAAGCTGGGAACTTAGGCATCTTCGCAACAAGGCAGTAAAATGGGGTTCACATATGCCACCGGTGGAGCCTTTAGTTAGGAACTTCATCCACACTTTCACACTCCTGAAAGTGGGCCCACAGGAAGTCCCATGCTCTCGCTAATTCTATGGGTCTCTTACCCGAGCGCACCTCACACAACAATGAATGTAATCCGTCCATCCAGTTACGCTATCCCACAGCGTTTGTGTTTTGCTTTGCTTTTGCCGCCCTAAGTGCGCCGGGTATGCCCAGACGTGGGTCCCGGGCTCACTGTGCCACTGGATTCAAGCTAGCCTGGCTGATGAGGGGTGATACCCTGAAACCGGTCCCAGGATGCTTGTTTCCGGTCCAGGGAGAACCTGGCCTGGCAGTTCGGGCTGGACTGTTCCCATCAGGAACAGGGTCAAGACTGATTTGCATATGGCTGGGTTCAAACTGGGGTGGCATGGTGAGCAAAATAATGGATGGATTAAACCCAGATCTGTGACTGGGGGTGAATGTTTGATTGGTTCTGCATTCCGTCCATCCAGTTACGCTATCCCACAGCGTTTGTGTTTTGCTTTGCATCCCTTCCCACGACCCCAGCGTAATACATCCCCTCTCCAGCTTTCCTAGTGGGGCCTCGCAGAGTCCTTCTAGAGCATGGTAATTCTACGCTTAGCCATCACCAAAGCTAGGTCGATGAATCGAGTGGTAACTCTATCTAGCAGGGTGAGGAAAAAAGGCCCAGGAGGCAAAATCGCGATGTAGGTGTAAGGATACGATCAGTTGCCACTGCCAAAAGACGCACCACCAGTTCAGTAGAGAGTCAGCTGTGGGCACCCCCAGAGCATATGAAGGATATACCCTGCAGCAACATGACAGCATGGCAATCAGGAGGGGTTGGTGAAAAATAAACACTATACTTCAGCGGCATGAAGTACACCCCGTGAAGGCCGTAAAAGTGTAACAATCTGATATGGGCATTCGGGAAATCTTAGACTCCACCTCCCATATTTTAGCCCAGTCTCTGAACGTCAAGGAAGACCCCTGGTCAGTTTCCCACAATCTCGTAGCAACGCGAGGGGGGAAAAGACATTGGGGGTTATTCCAACTTTGGAGGAAGTGGTAATCCGTCCCAAAAGTGACGGTAAAGTGACGGATATACCACCAGCCGTATTACGAGTCCATTATATCCTATGGAACTCGTAATACTGCTGGTGGTAAATCCGTCACATTTGGGACGGATTACCACCTCCTCCAAAGTTGGAATAACCCCCATTGTTTTGAAATGCGCTATACAGTCCTGAGACCAAAGGCGAGTGTTAGACGTGTCACACAGGAAGCAGCTACTGCGAGGAGCTGGGGCTCCACTCCATGCCTTCCCCAAAGCTTGTGCACTGCCACAGCCAAAAATACCATACAGCAGAAACTGAGCCGCCGGGAGGTCAAACTACTCGCATAAGTCAGCAAAGCACTGTAACACACCTTATGAAAATAACGCGCCCAAATCTAGTCCAGCCACTTCCCGGTCCAATAATTGTCCCTCCTCCACCCCACGTATGTGTGTGACAAACACTTGCAGAGGAATATCTGGAGAGTATGGGGATCGTATCCTTGCTCGCCTAGGAGCCTTCCTCCGCATGCCCTAAGGTCTGTGAGGTCCTGGTGACCACCAGGGGCTGCCCCCTGTGGGTTGACTATAAGGGTCCAAAGCTGCCATGAACTGGGGGGCTCTGGTAATCATATTAAGCCCAGGGCCAGCTGACTGCCAGATGATAGGGAAAAAAATGAGGGGCTGTTGGACTTTTTGCCTTACGCAGGGTCATCCCCAGTCTTTTTGCCTCCTTCCTCCTGGTTTTTCTGACCTCTCGCTGTTGGCTCTAGGACTCTGAGCACTTCATCACTGCTGACCAGTGCTAAAGTGCAGGTGCTCTCCCATCTAAAGTTGGTATGATTGGCTTATACCTAATTGGCATATTTAATTTACCTTTAAGTCCCTTGAACAGTGGTATCTCTATACCCAGGGCCTGTAAATTAAATACTACTAGTGGGCCTGCAGCGCTGCTTGCGCCACCCACTGAAGTAGACTTTCAAACCTGTCTTAGGCCTGCTAGCGCAGGGCCTGTGTGCGCAGTTTTCTGCCACAGGGACCTGGCATCTAAACTTACTTGCCAGGCCCAGGACTCCCCTTTTACTACATGTAAGTCACCCCTAAGGTACGCCCTAGCTAGCCTTATGGGCAGGGTGCCATGTATGTAGAAAGGCAGGACATGTGCCATATTGCATGGCCTGTCCTGGTAGTGCCTAACTTGGTGTCTCACTGCTGTGAGTGCTGCCTTCTCATAGGATTGCATTAGAAATGCCCAGCCTTATGTGTAAGGGGTATTGTCTGATTTATGAGGGGTAGCGTAGGCGTGTTTGGTATGGTTGTGATGGTGATAATAAATACTGCTTACTGGTGTGGGTGAATTTTTTATTACTATCACAGAAATGTCACTTCTAGAAAGTGCGCATTTATCTGTACTTATGACTCTGGTGTTTTGCAGCTTGACTCCAATCCACGTCTGGGCAGAGTGACAGTTGGGGCTTTGTGCATACTTTTCAGACAGCCTGTATACAGGGAGGGTGGAGGTGTCACAGAGGTGCATCTGCATACTGAATAGTCTTCCTGGGCTGAGAGAAGGGAGAGGCGGGGCACACCTGCATTTGTAAAGACTGTGTCCTGTCCTCACACAATAGGGCCGTTAACCCCCCACTGATGTTTGGAGCCTGTGCTGAAAGGAGAGAGGGGGCACTCCCAGAACCAGTTGTAACTGGCTGGAACCTCCTCTCCCTACCATTGTAAAACACTGTAAGAACTGACTATAAGTACCTGGGAATTTTCCCCACAATTTGGAGACTCTTGGAATCATCTTGGAACTTGACACCAAAGGCTGAAAGGACTCACCAGGAACCGCCAAGGACTGCTGCTGCTGTGCTGACCTGTGACCTCCATGGTCACTGTGAAGGACTTGCCACTTGCTGCCTTTCCCTTGTGCTGGCCTGTAGCTTGGCCCTCCACCTGAGGACCTTGTCTTAAGATTCTGCTCCCCAGGGGCAGGGTGCTGTGGACCCTGACCCCTGCATCCATTTCTTCAAGAGGGGTGCTTCTCCGTGGTTGCGGCTGCCATAGCGCTGATTGCAGTGCACTTATGGAGCCTTGGGAGCTCGTAGGCTCCTTGCTACATTGTGCCCCTTTAAATAAGATCACCGCAGCGGGCCGGGAAGCTGGAAGAACACTTGCGCACCGCATCGGGTGCAGGCGAGTATCTGCTCGGGCCCCAGGAGGGGTCTGATCTTCTTGTGGCTTCACGGCAGAACCAGGGGAAGGCGTGGGGAGTGCCCCCTTCCCCCTGGCCTCTGCATTAGGAGCAGGACGCTCCTTTTCTGCTGTTAGGTAAAACGGGCATTATTGTGGCCCCCCCCTTGGAGGAAGGGCCAGTGGAGGCCCGGAGGGCCCCCAGAGATCGCGGGTCCCGGGAGGGGCCTGTCATTAAACCGGAGGGGGTGTGTGGTGCCCCCCTCCTGCCCTAAGTTGTTTTTGCTGGCTTTGGCCCCCCTTGTGAGGGCCGGTTGAGGCCCTGGGGGCCCCCAGTAGTCACGGTCCCCAGAGGGGCCTGTCTATAAAAGAAAGGAGGTGCATGTCGCCCTCCTCTGACCCTAGAGTATAAGGGAGGCCCGCGTTTTGCACATAGGAGCGCCGGGGGCCCCATTGTTCGCCTTCTATCCACTGGAGGTGCCTTCATCCAACCAGGTACTGTTTAAAGGACCAATATAGTTGCAATCCAAAGTTCTTTCTACAGACTTTTGTTTGATTCATATATTACCTAAGTGCGTTTGATGTTTTTACATATGTGTATGCAAATGTTCCTTTTATGGACATGCTTGCTAATATGTTTTTCTAACTTGCCATATGTTTTCTAATGTTCCTACTATGGGCATTTTATGATATTCTTATGACAAGTGCTGTGATGTAATAACGTGTTTTCCTGACTACTGCTTATGTTGCAGAATACTGAGTAACCTGTGTGTTATGTGTGACTACCGCTAGGTTGCAGAGTAACTAATGTGTAACGTTCTGACAACTGCTAAGGTAGCAGGATAGTACTGATATGTGATGTTTGGTCTGATAATTGCCTTGTGTACAAAACAGTATATTTTCATATAATCTGGTGTTGTGTTTCCTTTGTGGTGGGGATATTGCGTCACGTGTGCTGTGTGTGTTGTGCAAACGCTTTACACATTGCCTCTGGGTTAAGCCTGACTGCTCGTGCCAAGCTACCAAGGGGGTGAGCAGGGGTTATCTTGGACGTGTAACTCCCTTGCCCTGACTAGAGTGGGTAAGTTCTGCCTGGCTGAGGTGCATACCCTAGCCAACCAGAAACCCCATTTCTAACAGGGGCATTCATCACACCAACCGTTGTCACACGCTGCAATTTGGCCAGAGCGACTCTCTGTCTCTCCTTATTCTATATGAGATCAATAAGGATGGAATTGAGGTCCTGGAATGTGGCCCACAGTATCACCAGTGGGAGCACAGCAAACAAGTACAAAAGATCAGGCAGCGCCACCATTTTAGCCACTGCAATGCAGCCTTCACTAAAAGTGGCAAGGTCTTTCAAAGCCCCACGCTCACAAGCATAGCAGCCACTCCTGTTCCTATAGCCCCAGAGAGCTTTATCATGACTAATTCTAGTATTAACTTAGCACTTAATATCTTTTTATGGGATAAAAATAGGGCAGGTGCGGAGGCCTTCTGAAATTAAAGGACCAGTTAAATGCATGATAATGCAAGTTTTCTCTTTCTCACTGGCTTGGGCTAATTACCAATGAATTTATTGTGACTTACTTAGCGTCTTCTAAGGGTTCATCCGGTGACAAGTAAAAAGTGTGTCCTCTGACCCAGTCTTTCATCATCAACAATATCCAAAAATAGCATATTTGTTTGCTGACATCTGTTTGGGTTTAAAACCTACTGTGAGATCATTCACCAAATGGACACTTTAAGAGAATGCATCTGTGATAGCCCATGAATCACATGTTACAACCGCTTTGGGATACTGACAATACATACCTTATTGTGGAAGAGGGATGTATTTTAAATCCCCTAGTAAATTCAGGAGATTATTCTCCACTCTGCTTAGCAGGATGATATCCTCTGGCTCCAGCAACAATGGCAATGGGAGAGCTATCATTTGCATGAGATCTACGCGCAGCTTTTAAACATGGAAGTACATTTTTTATGAATAAGTTAAATACCGTGGGCGCCAATGTGCAGTTCTGTGGCACTTCACATACGTTTTTCAATTGACCTTTGCCCATAAACCAGGTCCAAGCCAACCTGTTTAAATAAGGGAGCTATAGGACGCATTAAAGTATCTTAATGTTAGAAATCTTCCTGGCACTCTGGAAGTGGTGAAAAGCATATATAAATATGTGATGAGGCCTAACTTCTAAAATACACCTTGCTACTGGATCTTTGTAGAAGCTAATCAAAGACTCCTTTAAAGTCTCACCAGGGCCAAGCACAAATATTATTCCAATGGAGGTGACATTGGGAAAAGGTATCATCCAAAATACTAAATGTTACTTTTAAATGAATAAACAATGTATACTAAAACTGAGTTCATGCAAAGTAAAAATGTTAATTACTTCAAATGATAAAAGGAAAGTGTACTTGTATTTTGTATTTATTAACTATGATGCAGCTAACTAAAATCTTTACATGATAAAAAAGATTAAGTTACAAATATAAAAACAGATAAACAAGTCCATCAGCAACATAATGCTTTTAGAGCATATCTAAACATGCTATATGCAAACAAAATCAACAGGTGACATGATTCAATGACATGCATACCAGAGCCAATAGTTCATTCTAGTATTATTTATAATAGTGAAAAACATGGGAGTTGAAAGTGACAGTGCGTGAGAAGTGCAAATAGAAAGGGTGGAAGTGTTTGGCAGTATGATCCTCAGGTACGTTGTACACCAGCTTTAAATAGCTTCTCTGCAGTGATGGTAACCTTTACCAGGCAGGGTATTCCTTGAGCATTCGAGCCTTACAAGCAGAAAGGAAGGGCATGATGGCATGATCTTATTCCATGAGTATTTAAAGATGATATGTAGGAGCCTGCTGAATGCAAATTGCAAGGTGGGACATATGGACAGTATATGCAAAAAGGTTTCTTCTGGCCCCTGACACAGCCTACATAACGGTGAGCTAGGTTCTGGGGCCCACGGCGGCAGCACATTCTTCATTGGTGTTAGGCCGAATCTTAGCGCTAAAAACCTGGATTTGTGGAAACCTATGATAGATTCATATAGATAACTCTGTGGAGTAGTCAATTTGTATGTGTAAATGTATAGCCACAAGTGTTTGCGCTTTTGAAAGTGTTCCTTATCTTGCACCCATGAAAATAGCTTTGATTGTTTGTTCATTGCAAGTATAAAAGCATTATGAGGTAAGTGTGCTTCTCAGAGGTGTTGCGAGTCCAGTGCTTCTAAAACCTCACTTCTAGCATGAGCCCAGTAGTTCATTTTACTGTTATCCTGAATCTCTTTCCACATAAGTGCTTTTACTGTATCCAGGGGGGGGGCATTCTTAGGGATGACAAATACTTGAGAAGGGTGCTTTGTTGTGCTAGCCCTTGCTCTTGTAGTCCGAATTCTACACAAATTGCCTTGCTCTTGTAGTCTGAATTCTAAACAAATTTGTGCAGGTGACATAATCTGCAGGAGATGGAATATGAGATGAAAGGCTTTACTCTGAGGTTGTTCAAAAATAGTCTTAGCTCTTCCGGGAAGGCTACTGATCCATAAGCTAACAATGGGCTCAGTTTTGCTTTGATTGTCGCCAGTATTGGTTTCCAGGTTGGCTTGGTAATTTACTGTGCAATTTTTGAAAAGCGCTGATGAGTGAAGCAAGGCGAGGCTTTAGTGTGTTTAGGTGGAATCTGGGGGGAATGATGTTCCTGGAGCCAGACCACTAGATGTTTGTAGCTGGAACTCTTTACTACCAGATTCCCTCTTAGGTACCATTTCCCTTTCTCTTTATGGTCGCTTTTAAAAATAACTATTTTAGTTTTGTCTAGATTGACTGACATATGGTTTGTTACACAGTAGAGAGCCAGTGTGTTCAACATGTTTTGTAAGCAAACAAAGGTTAAATTCAAGAGGACTATAACGTTTGCATTTTGGAGTGACATCAGCAGTTGTTTACCCAGTTTTGGGGAGTGTAAGTGTGTCTAAAAGTAAAGTGAGGAAAACAGATATAAGAAATCCATTTTGAGTCAAGAGGAACAACTGTTAACATCTTATCCTATGGAAAGTAAATATAAAATACCCAAGAATATGCAAAAAGCTGGAAAAAATAATTAAGTGTCTCTATAGGACATTTCACTTGGAGCGTGACTGAGAATGGGCATGCTGGTTTAGTGAAGAAGTGAACCAGTGGTAGCAGGGAAACAAGCCTAGTTTCTTGCTCCTGCTTTAGGAACCAGAATGTCTACAGTATTTAAAAGTGCTGCTAAACAAGTGTACACCATCTAGGCTGAATCTGGGGTAAACATTGCAGCTCTTGTGATGACATTTCAAAGCCAACAGTGTTCCAGTCATATCAGGGGTGGTTGCTCCTCAAGGGGAAAAGGAGCATTGCCCGCCTGCTGCAGGGGCAGCAGGCAAACACACAGAAATAAAATGGCACTGTAATGGCATTTTAATTCATCATCGAGAGTGCAAGGAAAGGAGGCAGGCCTGAATCCTGTAATGGCAGAATGATTGCTGGGTCTACAGTGCACATGTCAAATTTGCTGACTGTCTTTCAACAGCCAGGCCGACATGTGCATTGTAGACCCAGCAATCCCAGGGCTGTGAAACAGCCAGGGGAAGGCTGCCAAAGGACCCCAGCCTCAAAATGAGCCCCGAGTTAGCCTGCTCCAACCAATCCTGGAGCTGCTTTCATGCTGGAAACAGCATGAGAACAGCTGATGGACTGGTTCGATTTGCGTTCCACTGGGCAGGAAGGAAGTCCTTCCCTTTCCTGCTCGTGGATGCCAGTATTGAGGGAGAGGAGTGCTGCACCGGGCGGGAACAGAATAAATGGTGAGTTGCTCCCCACATTTTTGGATTGCAAGCCACCGAGTCATTTAAGCTTGCTTACGAAATCTCTCCCAACTTTTATATGCCACCCCACCCCACCCCAAACTCAGAGAATATGATTTCCAGTTTCAAACCCTACAATTTCAGAGGCAGCTTCGCTGTGTTCCCAGATGTCACAGACATTGCTTTGGAACAAGATACCTACTGCCCTTTGTTCTACTTTCCTCAAGGTTTCAGAATTAGGGATGTTCTTCCTGAAGAGAAATAGTTGCTGTGAGAGTAACTGCGATGTGTTTTCGTTTGAAGATCTACCCATACACATTTTACAGACTAACAAGACTGCAGAGCTATCAGATGGTTCTACATATCTTACACAATAGGCCTTCCGTCACTCTGCAGAATTCATACTCTTGAGTCTTAGGAAACATAGTTGCTCTGTAACTGTAAATGTGCCATGCTTGTGCAGAGTTGCTTTATTTGAGCAATTACATAATCTTTGCTGCTCACCCACCCCAGCCACGCACAGGTTTCCTGACACGTTCCTGACTTTTTTTTAAACTTTATTTATTGATTTTCCACATAAGTCAAGTACAAGCACTGCAGTGCAAGACATACGAGTCCACCAAGACAGTTCTTCCTGTAAGGAAGTAGATGCAAACATGCACGGGTGAGTAACACAATTCATATGACCGGGGCAGCCATTACATGAATTATTCACCCCATACATGTTTAGGTTGCAAACAAAACTCCAGTCCAATTACCCAATCAGAGTACATCGAGAGGCCATTATAAACACAGTTGGTTGGTGCATGCAACATACAGAGCAGCCTGACAAATTAACCATCTACATCAGTGCTAGCATCAGAGGTTGAATCATCATCATCATTAAATTGATTGAGCAGTTGACCCCATGCCAGTATTTTTGCAGCTGCTCTATCACCAGGGCGTGCTAGACACATATGTAGCTCCTCTGCTGCTCCCCAGTCTTGGAGATCCCTGAGCCAGTGGTCACTCTGCAGTTGGCCAAAAAGAGAGCAAGCTGTGCAAGTTTATATGGGATCTTCCACCTCCTTGGCCTGACCGCCACTCCAATCAAACAGGCCAGGGGTGTCATAGCTATTTCCAAACCAGTGACCTCCTCAATTCTGGGGACCACCTTGCCTTCAATATAGCTGCACTCTATCACATGACCACCCCAGATGTAAGAAGGTGGCACCCTTCGTTAAATTTTGCACCACTAGTGGGATCCATCTTATTCAATTTATATGGGTTCACACAGGTGCGGTGTAAAAAGTAGAAATGTAATACCTTGAATCTATTATTACATGAGACAGTGCGCACCAGCTCCGATGCCCTGGCGCAATCGGAGTTGCACAGTGGTCCCTCCAATTCTTGCTCCCAGGCGTTATAAACCACACAGGGCTTTGGGGTTATATCCCCTGAGTGCCTAATAGAATAGTGTAATCAGGTGTCTCTCATCCCCCAGCAGATCAATCCCCCCAGTACCTCTGACTCAGCGGGACAGCTGGAAAGTCACACCACAACTCCCTTACAATGCTTTCCAATTTAGCATAATGTAAGAAGTGACCTGGGCCTAACCCAAACACCTCCTTAGCATTCTGTAAGGAGAGAAATACCCCCCCCCCCCGGATACAAATCACCCACTACCATACAGTCCCCTGGTATCCATTGTCACATGAACATAGTGTCTTCAATAGCCTTAAATGCTATACCACAGCTGCGATTCCCTGTCAAATGGGGCCTGAGGAAGCACCCCTTTCACCACCTGTTCCCATATAGCCGCAGTGTTTCTGACTAGATACAGGACCAGGTGCTCCGAGCGGCCCCCTCGCATGAAAAGCTGTGCCAGCTTATCCACACCAAGCATGCCCTGAAACAGCACACTCTCCCGCGTGTCAGTCTCAGTTAAACACCTTGCGATGTGCTGCAGGTGTGCCACATAATAGTTAAATTTGATATCTGGAACAGCCAACCCTGTCCTCCAGATCCCTATGAAGTGTGGTTAGAGCCACTCTACTATGTCGCCCTCCCCAAATCAGGGACATCAACAAACTGTCCAGCCTAGAGAACAAGGGTGAAGTCAAGGGAAACAACAAACTCTAAACCAGGGATAGGCAACGTAGGAGAAACACCATTTTAATGATTGTGGCCCTAGCTATCACCGAAAGACACAGCCTATTCTAAAACAGGACTGATCGTTCGAGGCCAGATACCACCCTTTCTACATTGAGACACCTATGTGCTTCCTCAGTGTGCGGGACCCAGATACCTAAGTATCAGAACCCCTCCAGTTCCCAACGCAGTCCCACCTTTGGCAACCCATCCAACGGCCTACCCCTGAGTTCTCCCAGAGGGAAAATAAATGACTTCTGAGCATTCACCTTGAGCCTGGAGATACTCCCGAATTCGGTCAACATGAGCAACAGCAGTGGGACCGATTCGTCCGGCGATCAAAGGTACACCAAAGCATTATACGCAAAAAAGGAAACAACGTGTGTGGAGTCTCCCACCCGAATTCCCCAATCGTCCACTTCTCAGCAGAGCAACAGAGCCAAGGGTTCAATAGCTAATGCTAAAAGAAGTGGCAACAGAGGGCACCCTTTCTTGGTCCCCCTGCCGACCACCCAGGTCTCCAACTCCCCGCCCACTCGCACTCAGATCAAGGGGTCAGTATAAAGCAGCAGCACCCACCCGCAAAACTTGGGGCCAAATCCCATACCCTACAGTACAGCCATCAAATATCCCCATTCGACCATATCGAAGGCCTTTTCCAGTTCCAAAGATACCAGCACCATCTCTTGTGCCACTTTCATTGTCACATGTAAGACATGCGCTAAGTACCTTAAGTTAAAAGTCATGCCTACATAAAGCAGCATTGATCCTCATGGACCAGATGACAAGACCATGTCCACTCACCTGAATTCCAGGTTCCGCAGGAGCGGAGAGAATAAAGCCCTCACCCCAAAACACTATTCTCTCACATCTGAAATGAACAGGGAACAAGCGAATAGCCTCAAAGGAAAAGGGCGAGGGAACTGGGTTTGGGAAGGGAAGAGAAACAAAACAATGGTTCACAAAGGAGTGTCACTGTTGTTATAAGAAAGTTGCCTCAGGGCTTAGTGCAGGAATTCTAAGACCAAAAACAAATCAAAAACAAAAGAACTACAAATATCACACAGTCTTTCAACAAAATAACAATAATTATTATCAATCGATTGGGCAATCACCGAGTCTTTCAGCAAAGTCACAATAATTATTAGCACTCGATTGCTCAACTA
Organism: Pleurodeles waltl; assembly: GCF_031143425.1. NCBI lineage: Eukaryota > Metazoa > Chordata > Amphibia > Caudata > Salamandridae > Pleurodeles > Pleurodeles waltl. Next base: position 972,109,794 of record NC_090444.1, read on the forward strand.
TTAGGCACACTTTTGTAACTCACAACAAAATCGTTATAAAATCAAACCTATGAATTTGTCTTTTGTTATTTGTTTTCACACAATAGACTTGCTCCAAAACAAGTTAAACGTTTGTTTGCATAGATAGCAAGTGATGCTTTCAGGTGTTCACCACACTTCAATACTTCTTTTAAAAATACTTCTCAAGCTGTCTTTGGAAAATAGTCTTGTATCAGGGGTTTCTCAGCATTGACAAATGTCTTTCATAATGCACCAAAAGGTCACTAACCTCAAGAAGACTGAAAACAGGGTGATGAGAGGGGAATTACTCGCGAACCAACTTCTCCTGGAATGTTTCGATTATTTTAGGGAGATGGACTACTGCTTGTAAATTCTCCAGCCGCTGCAAAATTAATCCGCTCCAGAGAGGGAAGCTCTGATGAAGCCTCGCACTGAAAAGACGACTCCTGAAAGAATCTGAACTCCAGCTCAATCAGGAACACCTGCTAGTGAAGGAAGACTTGAAGCCAAGCAAAGGAAACACCTTGGCACTTCTATTTATAGACTTGTGTGCTGGTGATGAGTCATCAGACACATGCTGGTGATGAGTCATCAATCATGAGGGGTGTGGATGTTGTGCTGGTGATGAGTCATCAGACACATGCTGGTGATGAGTCATCAAACACTTCTGATGATTCATATGTAGGAATTCAATGTCTCCATAAACCGCTTGGCACACAGTTCACAAATGGGACAACACTTGCTTTTATCAATATAAGCAAACATGCAATGTAATATTCAGTCTTCAGACGGAAGATAATTTTCCTCACAAGTTACAGGGAAATGCTGTGCTGCAAACACATTCATGACATGTTTCATCTTTTTATTTTTCATACATGCTGATTTATTTTGTGAGGGAGCAGCAAGAAGCGTGCATGTCTGAGTGCAAGTCCTGACACCAGGCCATGAACGACCCTGCGCAGCCTGGTGGCCAGGATTTTAAATAAGATTTTAACATCAGAATTTAGCATTCTGAGTGGCCTTGACTAGGATGGATCCATCAGGTCACCCCTGGCTTGGCTCTCTTGCCTCCCAGAAAACCTCCAATAACTTTCCTCGGAGAACAGCAGAATAGGTTTGATAAAACTCAGTGGGGTATCCATTTCGCCCCTGGGTCTTGGATTTGCTCAGGGCCTTTATAGCATACCCCACCTCTTCCAGTGATATATCCTCTTCCAATTCCCCCATATATTCCTGCTCCAGTTTAGGAAGCTCCACTCCTTGGAGAAAACGATTCAATGCCCCATCAGGCCCAACCAAGCCAGCCTGATGGATGGCAAGCAAATGGTCGGGCAACACAGTCAGGACATCCCGTTGACTTGAGACCAATACTCCTGCCGCATTCCTGAGGTGCAGTGCAGGAGACTCCACCTCCCATTTAAGTATCCACGCTAGTAGCTGACCTGAATAATGTCCCTCCCTATGTAGCCTTTGATGATAAGTCTTAAGTGTCAATTTATCTAGGGTCTCCCAGCTCCTTCCCACTACTCTGAGTACCTGGAGGTGTTCTCTGCATGATTCAGCATTAAATGTCTCTTGTTTAAGTACATGTGCTAGGCACCCTCCAAGTGTCTTAAGGTCTGTCTCCAGCAATAGGAGCACTGCACATACAGTCCCTATACGCGTCCCTTGACCCACAGCCTTCATTGCTTCCCATTTGACTGCCCTCATGTCCATAGTGCCCCAGTTCATCTCCGGGTAGTCAGTCACAGAGGTCACCACTGCTTCCCTACAAACCGTATCTGTCAAGAGGTCAGAGGGCATGTGCCAATACTGAGCCCCACCTTCCGCCACCCCCCAATTCACTCTAAGGTGCACTGGGGCATGATCGGACAGGAACCGCCCTACATGTATCACTGCTGCCATCCGAGTATGATCTAAATTCCCCAACAGGAAGCGATCCAGATGATTAAATGTACTGTGTTTTTTTTAATGACATGTGTACTCCTTGCACCCGGGTGTAGCTCCCTCCAACCATCCCAGAGCCTCAAATTTTGCATAACCATGATGAGAGAGCCCACCATCATTTGTTTAGTCCCCTGTTTTGGGGGGTGGTGATCCCTTTCCCCAAACAAAACACAGTTGGATTCTTCCGCTCATATAATGGGCTACCCCACCTCAGTCTCCAACAAGTCCAGAATATCATAAAGTACCAATCATAATTATTGGGCGCATATGTATTCAGGATTGTAATTGGTGAACCATCCAGTGTACCCTGGAAAAGAAGGTAGCGCCTCTCCACATCTGCCTCACTGTATGTGTGTATAAAGAGGACACCTGGTGCCGCCCATATGGCTACGTACCTCGCATAGGATGAATATGATGCAGCGAAAAGGTAACTCACCATTTCTTACCCTGTTTTTGAGACTCCCTGTCCATCAAATGTGTTTCCTGTAGATCGGTTATCTGAACCCCGTGTCTCCAAAGGAAGGAATGTACCTGGTAGCATGTGGAATCGTTTTTAAGCCCCCCGATGTTCCATGTTAACACATTTATACGTTTAGCCATATATCATATGCCTCCCATGCCTATGTGCTCCAACTCATACCCACGCATATACAGGCTGAGAACACTCAAGTGTTCTCCCTCAAGATCCCTCACATTCCCTCACACTGCAATAAGAACAAAACTGTCCCCAACTTGGAACAGCAACTGCTGTGGCGGTCTCCAAACTCTCCCTTTCCCTGGTAGGGGAGAAAGACAACAAGCACAGTGGTGAATCTACCCCCACCATCCCTACCCTGAATACACAGGATAACAACTGTAACAACACATACTGCATATCCATTGGTATCCTCGCTGCCAGGACTTGCAGCCGAGTCCCCAACCCCAATAACCTGTGCCTACCACCAGTGTGGAGGAAGCAACCTCTGCCCCGTAGGTGAGAGATGCCATGTGTGTGAGGACCAACATTCATACATGTTAAAATACAGAGCAGCCCCCATGAGATCAGCACAAGCAACAAAGAACAGAATCTCCTATATAGCTCCTTGCCATCATAGTCTGTTTCGCAAAGGCCATTAAAGCATACATGACATCCACAATGTCCCGAATGGAATTGAGTAGAGAAATCAAGGGAGAGAAGAAAGAAAGAAATAGTGCACACAGTGATATATCAAAACAAAATTTAGCCAGCAAATTAGACCTATCAGCCATCAGTGTCCTCCGTCTCCATCCCTGGCTCTGGTTCCCTCTCAGATTCTCCAGCAATAGACACTGAGCTCAAGGGCACCAACCCCATGGTGAAATTGCCTTGAATCTTGACCCTGGAGTTGTCCCCGCTGTCGGGCTGTGGGAAGTCACCCGTCCCTGAAGACCCACGCAGCCTCCAGCTGAAAGTGTGGGACCCCTTGCCCGCTCAGGTTCCGATCTGTTGCGGCCGGAGTTGTCATCCAGCATCTTGTCCCATTTCTCCAGCCAATGTCAAACATCTTTCAGAGTATCGAAGAAGAGGGACTTGCCTCCAGATATGACCCGAAGTTGCACTGGGCACAAAAGCAGTTTGGCCTTCATCTACAAAAAAGACTTCCTGGAGCTCTGAACTCGGTTAGTGTAGTCTGGATAAATGGATATTCTGTGATTGTCAAATACCGCATTGTTAATTTCCTGAGCAGCGTGGAGGATGCAGTCTCTATCCCTATAGTTCGAGATCTGAACCATAGTGGGGCGCCACAGGTTTTGGAGCAGCCACCAGAGCGTCATGCACTTGTTCAATTGTGAACGTGGGCGACAGCCCTGCCTGCTGAAGCACATCTCTGATCCAAAGTTCCACAAAGGACTCCGCTGCATTGCCCTCAGCCCGCTCTGGGAACACAAGTCGAATATTATTGCGGCGAGATCTACCTTCAGCATCCTCGCCTCTCGCCTCCAGGGTGCTGGATATGGAGTTGACTAATGCCACCTGCTTCCTTAGCGTGGCGACCTCCAATTGAAGTTGAGCAATGAAGCCCTCCGCCACTCAGACTTTATCTAACACTTTTCTGAGATCCGCCGGAGGAGATTAACTTCCAGTTCCACCGACTCGATCTTCCCCTCAAGAGCCACTCTGGAGCCCTGTATAGCCTCCAACAGTTCCGCATAAGAAGGCAGGCTCGTACGCGGAGGGGACCGTGCCATGGTCCTCCCTCTGCCCAATCTGTTGCATTTGGCGCTGCGCAAGAGGTATCATAGTAGTGTATTGCTTCCTGGTGTTCCCCTGACAAGGCTCAGTCTGTTTATTCCTTCCCATGAGTACTGTTTCTGCGGATTCCCCCAGCACTCCTTCTCCAAAGGTGTGTCCGACCCCACCAGGATGTCCGCATGCACTCCACACTCTCCAGGGTCAGCATAATCTGCACACGTATTGTTTCTGTCCTCTCCCTAGACGCTGGAGCCCGGGCAACAAAGCAAATTCTTCCAACTCAGTAGAGGGCACCGCAGGGATCAGACTCCTCTGGGGCTGCATCATCCCAACACCTGTAGTCGGGCGGGGTACGATCAGGGGAGCAGCTGAGGGCCCAACAACTGGTCTGTCTTCAAAGCAGTGCCCCAGTGCACAGCATCCACAGGTGGAAAAACAGCACAAAGAAGGAAAGGATCACCTCCACAGGACCAGTTCTAAGGTGTGGTCCTCCTGGGGCGCAGTGGGCACTAAGAGCTCACTGACAATTAGCTGCCAGCTCTGCACTACCTCTCTTGTGTGCAACAGCATGGTCCCGTCATATAAGCCCCAGCTCAGTTCCGGGGTCCGCAGTACAATCCCAGGGTCCTCTGGTCACCAGACTCCAAGAAGACGTATTTATGGCAGTCTGGGTGTGCCCTCCATGGTTCCAGATCCCACAACGAGGACCACCACGCATCCTCAAAGATAGACAAGGGCCCAAGTCCAGTTTCTCCACCGGGCCCCGCCTCCATGCGTCACCTACATAAGGCAGAGAGTAGGGTGGGAAGGGGAGCAAGTCTCACTGTGTGGCCAATCCTCCGTACATTCAGGAAGCTCACACCAGCAGAGCCGGATTGGATCTATCTGCACGCCGTCCAACGCAAACCCGGAACAAGGCATCTCCACGCACTGGTCCAGCACAGCCTTGGGGGCCAATGACGGGCCGCACGGCAGTGCCTGCGACCTGTTACCGCTTAACCAGGCGACCAGCCCCTGCGTCGATAGGGGCCTCCCTGGCAGCTGCGTCACCGATGCCAGCAGCACCCATGTGGCCTTCTCTGGGCACCGCAGCCGAACTGGACTTTTCTGCGCCAGGTGGCCCGAGGTCGATGCTCTCGTGCCAAATGAGTATGGAGCAGCTCCGTGCCTCAAGTCAGTCCCGCGGGGTGCATCAGGTGGGGTAGACACGGCAGGATGTTGCAGGATCAGGCCAGGGCTGCGAGGAGCTTCCTAGAAGTGTGTCCCACCAGCAGTGGCGGCCCGTCCTTTAGGGCAGAGGGGCCACGCCCCCCCACCCCATGAAGAGTGTCTGTCAGGCTGAACAAAGGTCAGCCTGACAGACACTCTTCATGTTCAGGTCAGGCAGCCAGGAGTGAGCCATGCGCAATTTGCGCAGACTCCTGGCTGCCTGAGCTGAACTTTGCTGGGCTGAAGAGATCACAGCTCCTATGGGCGTGACCAACTCGGCCCAGCAAAGGTGCCTCGAGGCCCTCCCCTGGGTGACGAGGAAAGCGTCACCCATTGACACTCTCCCTGGGCGCTTCAGGTTTAAGCCCTGAAGTGCCCAGGGCGAGTGTCAATCAGTGACACTTCGTCACAGAGTGGGGTGGGGTCAGCAGTCTCACTGATCCCATCCCACTCTGTGACGAGGCTGGGACTGCTGCCTTCCCTCATTGGCTGACCTTAGGTCAGCCAATGAGGGAAGGCAGCAGTCCCAACCCTCCTGGGACCTGGAGGCTAAAGGTAAGTGTGTGTGTGTGTGTGTGTATGTATGTGTGTTATGTTTTACATTGAATGTTTGGTGCGCGCGTGCATGTTTGAGTGTTATGAGTGTTGTTAATGGATGTGAGTGTGTGCGTGCGTGTGTGTGTGAAAGAATGAATGTGTGTGATCTTGTAAAATGAATGTTTGGTGCGTGCGTGCATGTTTGAATGGAATGAGTGTTGTTAATGGATGAGCGTGCGTGCGTGCGTGTCTGTGTGTGAAAGAATGAGTCTGTCTGTGTGTGTGTGTGTGTTTGTGTGTGTGTGTGTGTGTGTGTGTGTGTGTGTCTGTGCCCCGCCCGCCCCCCTCCCAAAGCTGCCGCCCGCCACTGCCCACCAGCCATCTTGCTTGGCCACGTCCCCCCTCTACTGACTTTATTGTGTGTTTTTTGAAGGATTTTACATCACCAGTGTATAAATGTACGTACTATACAAATATCAACTGTTGCAGTGGAGCGCAATGTGCAGATGTGATTTTTACTTTTTTCTTTTCTCCACAGACAAAACATTTTTCTATGGAGAAACTCCAACCCTACCTCCCCATCAAGTTTGGGGTGATCATTTTTTCTTGCCATCCTCGTAAGGAGTTGCTTTTGGCATTAGCTGGAAAAAACCTCTAATTACATTTAGAATGGGAAAGTGCGAGGTGTTTTCAAATGCTGAAAACGAACAAGTTTGTAGGTGTTCAAAAACTGATTTAGCAAGCCATGTTTTGTTAATCCTATTCTCTCACCCCACTGCGAGGGATCTAATTCAGCGTAATTCTACCCACTTGTGGCAAGGAATTAAGGCCCATATTTATACTTTTTGACGCTAAACTGCGCTAACGCAGTTTAGCGTCAAAAAGTTTTGCGCCGTCTAACGCCATTCTGAAGCGCCATGCGGGCGCCGTATTTATGGAATGGCGTTAGACGGCGCAATCAGACCGGCGCTGCCTGGTTTGCGTGGGAAAAAACCACGTAGACCAGACAGCGCCGGCGTAGGGGGAAAATGGCGCATGGGCGTCTTAAAATGGGGCAAGTCAGGTTACGTCGAAAAAATCGTCGTAACCCGACTTGCGCCATTTATTTTCGACGCCCATCCCCCATCAACATGACTCCTATCATTGTAAAGATAGGAGTCATGCCCCCTTGCCCAATGGCCATGCCCAGGGGACTTCTGTCCCCTGGGCATGGTCATTGGGCATAGTGGCATGTAGGGGGGCACAAATCAGGCCCCCCTATGCCACCAAAAATTATTAAAAAAAAATAAAAAAAATACTCACCTGAATGTCCCTGGGGTGGGTCCGTCCAGCCTTGGGTGTCCTCCTGGGGTGGGCAAGGGTGGCAGGGGGGGTCCCTGGGGGCAGGGGAGGGCACTCTGGGCTCATTTTGAGCCCACTTGTCCCTTAACGCCATGCCTGACCCAGGCGTTAAAAAGCGGCGCAAATGCGCCGTTTTTAGCCACGCCCACTCCCGGGCGTCTCTTTTGCCCGGGAGTATAAATACCACGTAAAGGCCTGGGAGTCATTTTTTAGACGGGAACGCCTCCCTTGCATATCATTAACGCAAGGAAGGGGTTCACGCTAAAAAATTACGCACATTCCGGGAACTTTGGCGCTATTCGCCTCTAACGCCATAGTATAAATATGGCGTTAGTTGGCGTTAGTTTTGCGTCGAAATTGCGTCAAAAAAAACGACGCAATTTCGGCGCAAACGGAGTATAAATATGCCCCTAAGTTGTAAACCATTAAAGCCTAACTTCTGTCTTCTGTGAATAACTAGGAATGCTTTACGCTGACTGCACCAGGGACTCACAGTCCCATAACTTTGTCTCCCCTGAGGAGGAGGGGCTTGTGTGGCAGGTGGATGCTCTGGTGATGTGCTATAAAGCGCCTACGCCTCTCCCGCGTCATGGTACACTTTACACTGGCTGCCTTGGACTGGGACTGCACCAGGGACTCGTAGTCCCATAACTGTGTCTGCCCTGAGGAGGAGGGACGTGTGCGGCCGCAGGATGCTCTTCTGACGTTCCATAATGCGCCTACATCTCCCCCGCAGTGCAGGATGCTTTACGCCAGTGGTCTTCAAACTTTTTAATGCTGCGCACCCCCAGTTGAAAAATAAAAATCATTGGGCCCCCCCTCAGAATTTTTCACAGTTATTTTAGAAAGATGGCAATGCTTAAATAGGTCTAAACCTATTTAAACATTGCAGTTAAGTACTTTTACCTTTTTAAAACTGCAATAACCTGCTTCTACTTAATACAAAGGCATGTTATCTGCATAATATTTCTTTTGGCCAGAGTTTGGCGCCCCCCCTGGGATCACTTGAGGCCCCCCCAAAGGGGGCCCGCCCCCCAGTTTGAAGACCTCTGCTTTACGCTGACCGACTTGGACTGAGACTGCATCAGGGATTCGTTGTCCCATAACTCTGTCTTGAGGAGGAGGCGCTTGTGTGGCAGGAAGACATTCTGGTGATCCACACTATAAAGCGCCTACGTCCACCCCACAACTCTGTCTTCCCTGAGGAGGAGGGGCTTGTGTGGCAGGAGGATGATCTGGTGTCATATGCTATAGGGGCCTACATCTCCCCAGCAGCGCAGGCCGCTTTACTTGATGCCTCGGACTGGGGGTGCACCAGGACTTGTAGTCTCATAACTCTGTCCTGAGGGGAAGGAGCTTGTGTGGCAGGAGGGCGCTCTGGTGATGCGCTATAAAATGCTTACATCTCCCCCACATCACGGGACGCTTTACGCTGGCCGCCTTGGACTGGGACTGCACCTAGGACTCTGTCTGCCCTGAGGAGGAGGGTCTTGTGTGGCAGAAGGATGCGCTGGTGAGCTGTTATAAAGCACTTACATCCCCCCTGTGGAGCGGGATGCTTTACGCTGGTCACCTTGGACTGGGACTGCACCAGGGACTTGCAGTCCCATAACTCTGCCTGCCCTGAGGAGGAGGGGCTTGTGTGGCACGAGGATGCTCTGGTGAAGTGCTTTAAAGCGCCATGCCTGGGCCAAGGACGGGTCTCTCCTGCACCCGTCAGTGCCAGAAAGAGGCAGGGCAGGCCCACCCCACTTGGCCCTTCCATCCAGCACCACAGTGATTATTTGACCTTGGCTTTATCAGACACTGGATAGCAGCACAATTTATCACATGTAAAAAATTAAATTCGTGAGAGTGGCTACTTATGTATGGTGTGACTGTGAGCCCTCTGTCATCTGGGGCAAAGTACGGGCCAGATTAGACTCCATGCCAGTTTTTTTAGAGAGGGAAGAGGCACAATTGAGGATCCCTCTGTGTACTACGACGCATGAACTGTCCTCGTGCTCCATCTGTGCCCTGCGACGGTGCTGGCAGACTGCTTCTCAGCTTCCTGCATCTCTTGTTTGCCTGTCCTTTGATTGTCCTGTTGCCAGACTTAGAGGTCTTGGTTGCCCAGCTGGTTCAACATGGGGAAGCGGAGACCCTGGACGGGTGGTGGGCCGGATCAGCAAGGAGACTGACTTGGTCAAGCGCTGCCTATCTTTACCACCTGATACCTCTTGGGCCCCTTGCACACTATCACCAACTTTAGCCTGCACTTCCAACCTAAGGACAGAACCATCTGGCTCCAATCATAGCACTGACACCCATCAGAAGGACAGTGCAGGAAATGGCCCATTTGAGGACCCAGGAGTGGTTAGCCTGATTGCGGCTACTTCCGCGCCCTGCCCCAGGAGACGTGCTTCATCCAAATGTATAGGGGGCAAAGGGAAGAGGGAGACAGTAAACTCTAAAGCCAAGTGACTATGTCAATCGACAGAGGCGGGGGAGGGGATTTGGGAGATGACCCATTGGTTATGTCTCAGGAAGAAATGCTGGCTCTATGTAATAAGCTGTTGTTAGGTGTTAAAGAGTACCTAAAGTCCATCCACCAGCAGCTGGGTAAAATTGAATTCGAGATTAGATCATTAAGGGACGCAATCCCTTCTCCCCCAAATCACTGAGTGCCTGAATCTGGCCATCAGCCTACGATCGCTATGGAAAATAGTGTGGGGTGTGCCAACTTGTGGATTCAAACCAGATAGGCTCTAATATCTTCTTGCAACCTCTTGGCTTTTTCTAATCTGCACTTGAGTGACAAGAGTGGTCTAGTTTCACAGCAGCCAAGAATAGGCCCGTCCAGTAGACTCTGGTGGGCAGAACCTGGCCGGTGTCGCAATCCTGCTTTACCTAATCCTCCATCTCCACTAGCAGACATTGACTGACTCCATATCAACCAGGATGGTCTCATAAGTAATGGGAGGGTGGGCTTACAACCCCCAGAAGTGATGTCTACCCCAGCTAGGTTGGTGTGCTCTGTTCAGGACTTCTGGGTACTCTGGATGCCATGATTAATCCTGGTGCAGATAGCTTTGTAAGGCCTCCGCCTAGGAAGGCGAACCTGGCATATCACTGCTGCTTACAGTGCACAACTACACCCGAAAGTGACAAGTGTGTGTCGCTATTTTGTACCCATTAAGCAAAACCAATGTCCTAGTGGTTTGTCCCTATGTGCAGATTCCTCTATCTATTGAAAAGGGAGAGGCACAGAGAATATGCAAAAATGGCACCACCTCGATTGTGGTTGTGGCTGTCTCCAAATCCCTGTACTCGGCATGGATAATTAGAAGCAAAGCACTAAAAACTATAAAACATTAGGCATTGAACGCGCCCTTTGTGATTATAATTGTTTGATGGGTTTTTGCACGCGGTTATTTTTGAATTATATTTATTGTTGTTGTTATCTGTTTTACCATCTTGATTTTACTATTTTAATAAATGTATTTTTGATGATCAAACAAAAGTTTCGAAATATCAATAAACGTTACGAACTGTTAAGCATTAATTCAGCCATTGTTTACGACCGTAATTGTGTTTGTAAATGTGTCCAAGAGTTGTGACAACCTGTTCGAAAAGCAGCTCGTAAAGTTTTGAATAACAACTGCTTCAGTTCAATTTTATGCAAGTCTAAACTATGATAAATACTGATTATTATATTTCATGTAATTTACCTAATTTTTGTTTTTCTTGCACTTTTTACATAATTTTCACACATACAAGACATGTTCTAAAAGAAAAGGTCTCTCAAGAATTATGAAAATAGAAGTGTGCCATGGTCACATGCACTGTGCTATGAATGTTCAACAAATGACTTTAGAAACTGTATCCAAAATATTCTGATCAGTGTCCTTGCGTGACTTTTGAATGCGAAGGCAGACGACACATACAATATTCTTATGGAAGACCAGCCAAATACAATTTTGCAAAATGCAGAAAATGTTCTTGAAAATTACACTTAGGATCAATGAAAACATCACGCAACTCTTCTAAATCTTAGGGCCGTATTTATACTCTGGTTGCGCCGAATTTGCGTCGTTTTTTTCGACGCAAATTCGACGCTAAACTAACGCCAACTAACGCCATATTTATACTATGGCGTTAGACGCTTCGGGCGCCAAAGTGCCCGGAGTGTGCGTCATTTTTTAGCGTGAACCCCTTCCTTGCGTTAATGATATGCAAGGGAGGCGTTCCCGTCTTAAAAAATGACTCCCAGGCCTTTACGTGGTATTTATACTCCCGGGCAAAAATGACGCCCGGGAGTGGGCGTGGCCAAAAACGGCGCATTTGCGCCGCTTTTTAACGCCTGGGTCAGGCATGGCGTTAAGGGACAAGTGGGCTCAAAATGAGCCCAGAGTGCCCTCCCCTGCCCCCAGGGACCCCCCCTGCCACCCTTGCCCACCCCAGGAGGACACCCAAGGACGGAGGGACCCATCCCATGGACATTAAGGTAAGTTCAGGTAAGTATTTTTTTTTTTTTTTTTGTGGCATAGGGGGGCCTGATTTGTGCCCCCCTACATGCCACTATGCCCAATGACCATGCCCAGGGGACAGATGTCCCCTGGGCATGGCCATTGGGCAAGGGGGCATGACTCCTATCTTTACAATGATAGGAGTCATGTTGATGGGGGATGGGCGCCGAAAATAAATGGCGCAAGTCGGGTTACGATGATTTTTTCGACGTAACCTGACTTGCCCCATTTTAAGACGCCCATGCGCCATTTTCCCCCTACGCCGGCGCTGCCTGGTGTACGTGGTTTTTCTCGCGCACACCAGGCAGCGCCGGTCTGCTTGCGCCGGCTAACGCCATTCAATAAATACGGCGCCCGCATGGCGCTTCAGAATGGCGTTAGCCGGCGCAAAACTTTTTGACGCTAAACTGCGTTAGCGCAGTTTAGCGTCAAAAAGTATAAATATGGGCCTTAGTTTCCAGCCATTCAATACAGGGGCATGGTAACAAAATAGTGAGAAGATCTCATGCATGTAAATGCCCCCGAGTTATGATTGGCCACTTGGGTCTTGTGTATATCATATGTGCTTATTAAGTAGAAAATATTCTTATACTTTAGTGGTTTATTAAGTAGAACATATTTTTATACTTTAGTGGTAAGAAAACGCACTGTTTGTATGTATGTGGTACCTGCAGAGTACAATCCTGGCCGAAGGGCAGCTGGGCAAATTTTGTTCTGTACAAAATATTTTAGAAGTACAGGTTCTGAAAGAGGAGCATGTGTAACATTCCCGTAGTATGCATGCTGCGGCTTTGTGCAGTGTTAACGGCTGAAAAAGCTGCAGTTTCTTAAAGTGCAAAACTGCTATTATGATTTTGTTGTAACTTTACTTTCTAGTTCACAGCCACAGAAATATCACAGGTCCTTTTCTATACTAAATGCAGTATTCCTTGCTGCTCTTAAGCGGAAACGTGCATATGAAATTATCTGCATATGTCAACTTGCTTTACGTGTACTTCACGATTTTCGAAAAAGTTGGCAAATAGAGAACATGACATAATGTGGACATGTTCTTTGTGCTCCCACCCACTCAGTGAGTCAGGAATTATTTGTAGAGGGCGCCTCCAACCTTGCAGCACAAGCCGGCACTGGAGGGTGAGTTTTTCATAGAAATATTCTGTCGAGTGGCCTGACATTCAGACCCCAAAAATTATTTTGATAGCGCCTCGCACCTAGTTATTTCACATTTGTAGTCATAATTTAAAAAGCATTTCACCAAAACCTATTTAACCAGTTATTACAAGAATAAATATATAACAATGCGTACTTAAATACGTTTTTCTCCCTGCCTTTCCCAGTGTTTTCCAGCAACACTGTTTCACTTGGTAGTACTTTCTTGCGGTGTGAAGCAGCACACAAGAGGGGAAGGCAGTGCTAGGGGGAGTCTCAGAGCCAGAGCCTGTGAGAGTTGGCCGCCGAAGCCCACCGCCACGATCCGCTTCACCCCACTTTACCCCTATATCACCCCCAACTGAGCCCAATAATTCTGGGAGGGGCCCCCAGCTGTTGGCCCTCTGGCTCTTGGTGTCCTCGCAGGAGGCTGCTGTTGGAAACTGCCGGCGGCCCTCCACTTCTGCCAGGGGCTCTCTGGATCTCTGGACCTTCTGTGTTTGCAGCCCCGGCCTCCCCTCACCAATGACAACCTGGTGGCTTGCTAGGTTTGTGGTCTTGGTGGAGGACAGTGCTATCCCACCCAGGCTGTTCCCCTTGGTGTTATTGGCAGAGGAGGAGAGACCCTTATGGAAGGAGGCAAGTGGCCACAGAGTCAAAAGAGAAGAAGGTGAGACGTGGCAAGGTGAAGTGGCAAGGACGGGTGCACTGTGGGAGCCTTTGTTTTGCTGTATGCTAGCCTGTTATTAGTGTCACTGCAGTGCACAGGCGAAGCACAGAGCAAGTAGCGCTAGTACCTGCGGGAGGGTGACAAAGTAGCTCTTGTCGCATGGTTGAGCCGTGGGTTGTGGAAGTGGCCCACCTAGGACCGGGTGCGACTTGCGGCCCGGCTGTGCTCCCTTTCCCGGGTTTACTTGCGCCTTCCTTCTTTTCCTCTCTTTGGTACAGTGCCTTTTTGAAGCACTTCCTGAACTGATGTTTTATATTGCGCCCATGACACCTTTGACAACCAACCTACCTGAGGACTGGCCTTCCTGATCAATGGTGGGTAAAAAAGCTCTCAACTTATACGCACAGGGCATGACAGCGGACCTCAGTCTTTAGCACCAGCTGGAAGCTCTCCCATATAGTTTTTGAGAAGTGCATGCAATATGCCAGGGAAGGAAGAGAGCGGAAAAATATAGGCCCATGGCTCACAGACCTGGGAAAGCTGAAGCAACAAACCAAGCACAGCGCTACCCGCAGTCAAAAATCTCCAGATTCCTGTGGAGTAGGAGAGGGAGGATCGCATCAGACTGGGGAGGGCCTTACCATCAACAAGCATTTAAACAAACAGTTAAATATTCAAAGAGACTGCTGGCCCGGGCGCACAGCCCAGTGGCCTTTAAGAGCACTATCCATAACTATTTCACAAGAACCAAAGCGGGCACAGCAGAAATGACCCTGAGCAGCTCATGGGGTCAGAGTTGGTACTCACCCGTCACCACCGATGATCTCCCCCCATGCTCCATTCCTAACAACGAGGATCTCTCTGATGCTATTATAAGCACCATCAATTCCTCTCTGCTTGCCGCGGTTAAGGCACTTACCTGTCAGTCTTGCAAGCTTGAAAACCAAGTGGAGCTGATACAAACGCTGGCTCAAAGTGTGCTGATGTTGGACAAGAAGTTGAACTCACTTAATGAGAAGTTTGACCTTTGAGCAACCTAGCATAGGAACAGACTCTGCAAGTTGCAATACCTTAATCAATAAGTTGGTCATGTTATCCTCTCTGGTAAAACACTTTTTAAAGTGCTCACTCGGGCACAGTGAAAGGCGGAATAACTCCCACTGAAGCAAACAGGTGTGGAAGAAGGACAGGACACAGTGCAACCACTCCTCAACCAGTGGCCCTGGCTAATCTGGTTCCAGAGCCTTAAAATACATCATATAATGTAGCTCCTCAGAGCCCCCAGTGAGATGACACAACAGGGGCACACAATTTCGACAATGGAACTAAAAATAAAACAATAGGGCATTGCAAAACGAGATGCAGTTCTATAATGAGGCAAGCCCTGTTGAGACAGTGGTGAATGCATCTATAACAACTTATAATAATAGTGATAATGTGCAGGAAGCAGCAAACACAACCTGTGGACAATTGACTGAAACTGTTCAAATGCCCCTGTCACAACAACAAAAGAAATGACTACCTAAATCTCTGAAAATCAGCAATAGAAAGAGTACAGGCATACACAAAACACAGAATGCTGCACAAATCATCACGAAAATATCTGAAAATGCAGGAACTGATAGGGGACAGATTAACTAAGGTGAAACAGAAGCATTGAAGTCCTTCCAGATCTTCAACCCAAAGGCAGTGGTAAACCAACCGCCCGAGCCGCCGGATCCACATAAACAAGATGTGTACATCTCAGGCAGACCTCCAGTAGTGCTAAACTCTGGTCTGACTCTGCCAATAGAGGTAAGACAAAAAAAAGGATTATGGCACCCAGACCACACAGGAAATGAGCCTTAATCCACAGGCAAATAATTGTTCTCAGGCCATGGTCTCTAAGAATAAAGTTTGCGCCTCAGTACAATCAAGTTCCTCCCACACAGTACAGCAAGTGGTCCTCTGCCCAAATGAGGTGCAAATGAAAATGAGTAGGTTTCAATTTATCAATCTGGTCCCTAATGCACAGTTGAACACCTCTTCACAGGTTATGAACTCTAACTACTGAGCCTGTGCCTTGGTCCAATGGAGCCACTGTGACTCTGCACAGCATCAGATCGCCTGCCCAAATGCAGTATCAATGAAAACGTGCTGGGAACTAGCAAATGACCAACCAACTGCTTTACTTAGGGTGGCAGGTGCAGAATGTCAACTTACAATGCAACAGAGCAACCCAACTGAGATGTCTCAATTTGACACCAAAAGAGTTTCACTGGTTAACCTTCCTCAAGAAAGTTCTAATACTGACAAAGATCAAGATGACCATACAATGCCTCCAACACCAGCAGCTTTGATCTTTTAAATTGAAGGGGAAATGGGAGGCCTTAAATAGGTTCATAATCTTATTGATCCTAAACAATATCCCTTCGCTCATTTAACTCACATCTGCGCATCTAAAATCAGTTATTTTAAACACTAAGGGGGTCATTATGAACACATAAGCCATCGTCGCTTCCAGACTAAGGTCACAGCAGCACTTGCAGTGTAGGTCCTCTCCTGTCGAATATCAGGTATCAAGTGAGTGAACAGAGAGAAAATGGCGGTCACGTCCGCGGCGGTGCGTACCGTCACCGCCGGCGTACATCGTCATTGGCTCCTGGAACCCATAGGGCCCAATGTTAACCAATGCAGGATTGCACCGCGGTCTTCGACCGCCTACCGCGACGGTGTCCAGCGCAGTTACCTCATATCCCCTTGTCCCACATTACAGGTCAGGCAGCCACCATTTCAGGGGGCCACATGGCATAAATTTTTAATGCGTCACACTTATATAGGCCTTGCATATACACAGAGACAGGCACATAGTGTATTGACAAATGTGTGCAATAAAATTATTGTCTTACTACCTCAGTGTTGGCTTACTCTGTGCTCGCTGTCCTCATCCATAGGGCACGTCCGCCGGGGCAGGTGAGGAGATGTCGGCATCCTCTGGCGTACAGACCGCTGGTGGACCTGTCGACAATGGAAGAGAGACATGTAATAGTCACCTACAGACTTGATCGTGCCACAATCCATGAACAGTGTGCCCAGTTGGAGCCAGACCTGATGTCAGCTATCCGCCATCCCACAGGAATCCCCCCTCTAGTGCAGGTCCTGTCAGTACTCCATTTCCTGGCAAGTGGGTCTTTTCAAACAACAGTGGCCATTGCATCAGGGATGTCCCAGCCTATGTTCTCTAACGTGTTGTCTAGAGTGTTGTCTGCCCTGCTGAAACACATGCACAGCTACATCGTGTTCCCTCAGGTGGAGGATTTGCCTACAGTGAAAGGTGACTTCTATGCCCTGGGACATATCCCCAACATCATAGGTGCCATTGATGGGACACATGTGGCCTTGGTACCCCCCCGCAGGAGTGAACAGGTGTACAGAAACAGGAAGAGCTACCATTCAATGAATGTGCAGATGGTGTGTTTGGCCGACCAGTAGATCTCCCATGTGAACGCCAAGTTTCCAGGCTCAGTGCATGACGCTTACATTTTGAGAAATAGCAGCATCCCTTATGTGATGGGGCCATTCCAGAGGCACCGTGTGTGGCTAATAGGTGAGGACAAGGACCCTATACCCTGTGAATAGTTGTCTGGGGTTGTCCCTAAGGGTTAGTGTGTGTCTAACAAATTTCCCTCGACATTTGCAGGTGACTCTGGGTACCCCAACCTGTCATGGCTACTGACCCCAGTGAGAAATCCCAGGACAAGGGCAGAGGAATGCTACAATGAGGCACATGGGCGAACTAGGAGGATTATTGAAAGAACCTTCGGCCTCCTGAAGGCCAGGTTTCGGTGCCTCCATATGACAGGTGGTTCTCTATACTACTCACCAAAGAAGGTGTGCCAGATCATCGTGGCCTTCTGCACAACTTGGCTTTGCGACGACAGGTGCCTTTTCTGCAGGAGGATGGTCCAGAAGGAGGTCTTGTGGCAGGTGTGGAGCCTGTGGACAGTGAAGAAGAGGAGGCAGAAGAAGAGGACATAAACAACAGAAACAACGTGATCCAGCAATACTTCCAGTGAGACACAGGTAAGAAGACATCACTGCCTCCTACATCTGATAAAATTGTTAGACCTATCATCTGTCTGTCACTTTCACCCAATGTATGGACCCTGAATTGTCACTTTGCCTTTCCATTTCACAGATGTGGCTCCCACTGTGTGACCTCTGCTATGTTACCTCATGGACTAGAGCTGTGTGACATAGGTATGTTGACAATAGAATGGACATTGCTATTTTCCTCAGTTATTGCAAATACACATTTGTGAAAGCACAGACTGACTCCAAATTGTTTTGTGATTCAAGGGTGTTTATTTAAGTGCAAAACAGTGGAGGGGTTGTAAAATGGTCAGCGGTGATGGTGGAGGAATGTCCATGGCAGAGTCCAGTTATTAGTCTCACAGGTGCATTGTCCAAAGGGGCATAGGAAGTGGAGCTAGGGCAGTTTAAGGATGGACAGGGTGACAAAGTGGGACAGAAGGATGACATTCAGGGTGGTCTCATTTCTTGGCAGGGGTCTTGGCATTGTTCTCTGTCTTTGTCCTGGATCTCAGGGACCGCTTGCGGGGTGGTTCTCCATCTGCAGGGGGTGGGGTGCTGGTGTCGTGGTCCTGTGGCGGTGCCTCCTGTCCACTAGCGCCGGCGGAGGTGGTGGGCAGTTCATAGTCCAGGCTAGTGTCAGGGGCCCCTTGTTGTGCCACAGTGTCCCTCCTGGTGTTCACAAGGTCCTTCAGCACCCCTACAATGGTGCCCAGGGTGGTATTGATGGACTTGAGTTCCTCCCTGAACCCCAAATACTGTTCCTCCTGCAGCCGCTGGGTCTCCTGAAACTTGTCCTGTACCGTTGCCATCGTTTCCTGGGAATGATGGTATGCTCCCATGATGTTGGAGAGGGCCTCATGGAGAGTGGGTTCCCTGGGCCTGTCCTCCCCCTGTCGCACAGCAGACCTCCCAGTTCCCCAGTTTCCTGGGCCTCTGTCCCCTGAACCATTTGCCCACTGCCACTGCCCCCAGGTCCCTGATTTTCTTGGGGTGGTGGGTTTGCCTGGGTTCCCTGTAGTGGTGGACACACTGCTGCTTGACGTGTCCTGGGGACAGAGGTATGGGCCCACTGGGTGGGTGCTGTGCTGGCGTTTCCTGAGGGGGGAGGCTCTGTGGTGGCCTGTGACTGTCTCAGGGGAACCAACTGTCCCGAGGTCCCAGATGGGCCGGGCTGGTCATCTAGATCCAGTTGGACAGAGCTGCTGTCGTCACTGTGGGCCTCTTCTGTTGGGGGGGGTTTGGACATGTCTTGAACCTTCTGTCCGGTGACGTTGGGTAGGGGTCCTGCAGGGGTGTAAAGGCATGATTATTGCATCTGTGTGTGCCATGGTGTGCAAAGGGTGGGTGACCCTGTACCCCAGTGCTTACATTCTTGTGTAGGACCTTGTGTGATAATTGTTTTGGGGTCTGTGTGGGTATGTGTAGTGGACATGCTTTGGTGATGGGTGTCCATGCTTTGGGGTTGCATGCAGGGCTTGGTGTTGGGATGTGTGGTTTGTGATAATAGGACATATGTGAGGAGTTGGAGTGATGGGGGTGAGGGCAAGGGTGGGGGTATGTGTTGGCATGCAGGTAGGGTGGGGGATATGGTAGTTAAAGATTTGACTTACCAGAGTCCATTCCTCCTGCTACTCCTGCGAGGCCCTCAGGATGCAGTCTAGCCAAGACCTGCTCCTCCCATGTTGTTAGTTGTGGGAGAGGAGGTGGGGGTCCGCCGCCAGTCCTCTGCACTGCAATGTGGTGTGTTGAGACCACGGAACGCACCTTCCCCCGTAGGTCGTTCCACCGCTTCCTGATGTCATCCCTTGTTCTTGAATGCTGTCCCACTGCGTTGACCCTGTCCACGATTCTGCGCCATAGCTCCATCTTCCTAGCTATGGAGGTGTGCTGCACCTGTGATCCGAATAGCTGTGGCTCTACCCGGATGATTTCCTCCACCAAGAGCCTGAGCTCCTCCTCAGAAAACCTGGGGTGTCTTTGCGGTGCCATGGGGTGGTGTGGGTGATGTGTGAGGTGGTGTCTGTTGTGATGTGTGGGGTGATGTTTTGGGGTGTGTGGTGTTTTGTGCGTGGATGTGTATGAGTGATGGTGTTCTGTGCCGCTGTATGCTGGTGTGGTCTTTGCTTTTCTGTCTCTCTGCTTCTTCCAAATTTTTCATTGTAAGCGTTTGTGGGTAATGTGGGTGTGTGTTTTATATTGTATTGGGTGTGTGGGAGTGGTGTGTGTATGTGTATCAGGTGTGTGTATTTCGAATTGTCCAATGTGGTTGTGTTTTGTAAATGTGTGTGTATTTTGAGCGCGGCAGTGTGTACCGCCAATGGTTTACCGCGGTTGAAAGACAGCCGCGTGGATTTGTGGGTCGTGATAGTGTGGGCGTATTCCTGTTGGCATCATGGTGGAGGTTTTGTTATTGCCAGTTTATCACTGACCTTTGGTGTGGCGGACTTGTGTGGGTGTCTGGATTTTGGCAGAATCCGAGCGGTGGGTCGTAATAGCTGTAGCGGATTTCCGCCGCGGTGTGTTGGCTGTCTTCTGCACGGCGGTAAGTGGGATTTACCGCCAATGTTGTAATGAGGGCCTATATCTCATTTTGATATAGTATATACCGAGCCAGCTTCCTACAGATAGTAAAAGGACTCACCGCCTAGCAGAGATTCTTCACAGAAGACTGAAGAATGCCCAGACAGGAAATATGCTTAAGGACGCTAGGGCAAAGCATAAAAAGTTATATGCCTCAAGGAGGAGTGGAACATTTATGTATTGGTTGTTGGCCCTGAACATCTCCAGGGAATTATTGGCTTACATCAATGGCCTCGCAAGTAAGAACACCAGCAGGGCGAATGCGTCTCAGCCGAAAAATGGGCTGTGCATGTCTCAAACCTTTACGTAGACCCCACCAAAACCAGGACAAACATTACTGATTGTCTGGTGAACGCCCTAGAAGGTCTGGAGGAGAACCCCACTATAGTCACCAAAAAGGAGTTTGCAGGGATGTTGATGGCAATCCAGAATGATGGGGCCACTGGACCAAATGGCCTGCCAGGGAGTATTTTCAAGGAAGACCTGGAGTTCTGGATACCTTACATCATGGATACTCACAAAATTTTTCCCAGGGGCGCACTGTTTGGTCTGTGATGTGACCGAGGACCGCATTGTTGCCAGCAGGGCGGCAGTCGGAGGACTGGGGGTGCAGAGGGGTAGTGGTAAAGTGGTTGTAGGGTAAGTGAAGCATATACATCTAGTGTCTGAAATGTTCAATGTGAAACCAGAAACTTGGGTATGAATCCTGGCTTCTCCACTTAATCAGAGTGTGTGATCCTAGGCAAATGTTTGACTTCACTTTACCTCCTTTTTTCCTTTTTCCTCATCATCACATATAAGAACCTTGAAATACGTCTTCAGGATGTATGCTGCATAATACCTTCTGTGTCTGATTTAATAAAATATAATGTTGTGAAGTGAAGCACAATGAAGCTTCAATGGGCACTTTTCTTCATTTATTAGCATATGAGGAACAGAAGAAAATGTCTCCTAACAGCAGGGGCACAGAGGAAAGCAACTGTCTTCCTAGGAACATAGAACACCATGACCTCATGTCAGTGATGTCAAATTGTTCCATGTCCCCACGAGGAAATACAATACAATGCAATCACCACAATTAATTCCCCCCCTTTTTTTTTTTAATAGAAACAAATGAACAAATTCATGACATAAAATCTTGAAACATCTTTGGCAAACAAATAAACAAATTCATGACATAACAAAATCTTGAAACATCTTTGGCTTTTGACAAATTCTGGTGCTTTTTCTACATTTGTATTCATCATTGATGTCCGACTTATTTTCACTGCCAGAAACAGCGACATCAGATTGAACTTGTGCAGCTGGATCCAGTGCTATGCGTGAATTATTCCACCAGCTCCCATCTGATGAACTTCACAGCATTCTTCCGCACTTCACATATTTGTTGAGAGTCCTTGAATTTAGACAATCCTTTTTTGACTAACACAGGATTTTTCAACCTCACCGAATCGCCAACTTTTAACTTACTATTCTTGTTGCCTACACCAGTTGCTCTTTTCAGACCACTGGCATTGGAGTTAAATTCTGCAACCCGCCAAAGTTCCTTTAAATCACTACCTCCATGGAACAACTTTACCATCCAAAAAGAGCACAATTCAGTAGATGCCAAGCTCCCTCTCATAAGTTCAAATGGGGTTTTCCCAGTGGCAGTATGAGGCGTGGTGCGATAAGACCATACCAATTCCTTAATAGCTTGGTCTGTAGACAGGTGATTTCTATACGAAGCTTGAATACAGTCTACCAGTACTCGATTAAATCGTTCAACCATGCCATTACTTTGTGGATAGTAAAGAGGTGTTCTAATATGTTTTACACTGCATTTATCCAAAAATTGAAGCATCTCCGCCGATACAAACTGAACACCATTGTCTGTCAGGATTTGTTCAGGAAAACCTTCACGGCTAAAAATCTTTTTAGGCAATCTATTACCAAACGAGTAGTGGGGAACCTGACTGGCTCAACCTCTACCCACCTGGATAAATGATCAACTATTACCACAAAATATCTCATATTGGGAGGTAAGATGTGGTATGGACCCAGAAAATCAAGACCCAGTTTTTGCCAAGCCCTTGCTGGAGAAGGAACAAATGTTTCTGATATTCCTTCAGTGATCAAGACTTTGTCACTAGTACAACACCTTGTGCAATGTTTTACATAGTCTTCAATTTCGGTATCCATTTTGGACCACCAAAATTCAGATCTCAATTTTCTTTTAGTGATTGTGGACCCCAAATGACCCATATGAGATGCAGCAATCAACCTCCTCCTTATACATTCTGGTGGGACCAACCTTTTGCCTCTAACCAATTTGTCTCCCTCAATGGACAGTTCATCAGATACTTTCCAAAAGGATTGTAACTCGGGTGGTAGACCCTTCTCCTTGGGCCAACCTGATCTGACCATACGCATTACTTCACAGAGTGTCTCGCCATCAAGTACAGCCTTCACCCATTCTCTTTCATCTAAAGGCACATTGCTATCAGTTACACAGGCAATGAAACATTCCTCAATTTCTGTTTCCCATTCTTGTTCATCATTGCCGTCAATGGGTAGCCTAGATAAGTAATCCGCCCTCCTATTTTTCCCACCAGGTATGTACTCTATTGTGAAAGTAAACTCCAACAGCTTAGCAGATAATCTTGCAATCCGTGCCGTTGAGCGTTTCACTTTCTTATCTGATAAAATTTCCACGAGAGGTCTATGATCCGTCTTCAACACAAATTGCCTACCCCATAAGTACTGTTTGAATTTTTCAATACTCCAGACACAAGCTAATAGTTCTTTTTCAATCACTGAGTACTTGCGTTCCACCTGCCTTAGAGTTATTGAAGCAAATCCTACCGTACTTTCCTTCCCATTGTTGGACACTTGAGATATGACAGCACCAAGCCCATACTCGCAAGCATCTACAGGAACTATGGTGTTCTTGTTTTCTGAAAAAGGCTGTAAAGCCGGAAAACTAACAATTTCTTGTTTGATTTGTTCAAACATGTCATTACACTCATTAGACCACAAGAACACAGGATTTTTCAATATAGCTCTAAAACATTCAGTATTTTTGGCAAAGTTCTTTAAGAATTTGGCATAGAATTCACATAACCCAAGAAACAACAACAGCTGGTCTCTGGTTTTGGGAGGGGGTGCTTCCAGTATGCTTTTAACTAAACTTGGCTTGGGTTTGATGCCGTCCTTTGAGAAAACATGACCAAGATATTCAGTCTCATCAACCTTAAAAATACATTTGTCTTTTCTCAATGTAACATCTCTACTTTCCAATGTGTACAACACTTGCTCTAAGACTTTGTCATGCTCTGACTCATTATTGACAAAAACAAGAATGTCATCTTGGAAAATTGCTACATTAGGATTGTCTGGAAACATGTCAGACATTAGTCTCTGGGAAACTGCAGCCGCTGAGGCTAAGCCAAAAGGTAGTCTACAAAATTGATAAGTACCATCAGGAGTAATGAATGCAGTTAGGTGTCTTGAATCTACATCCAAATCTACCTGATGATACGCTGATTTTAAGACTAATTTGGTGAACCACTGGGAAGAGCCAATTTTTACAATCAAATCATCAATTCTCGGGAGAGAAAAACTGTCCACCCAAATCGCCTCATTTAAACTTCTCAAGTCCACACACATCCTCAAATCACCTGACTTTTTCTTAGCTAGAACTATGGGTGATAACCATAATGTTGCCTCAACCTTTTCAATCACACCCTGTTCGCACATTTCTCTTAGCAACTTGGAGAATTCAGATCTCACACTTGGAAGGAACATTCCTTAGCTTATGCTTGACTGGGACAGCGTTATGTTTGAGTTTTATTGTGTGAGAGTAATTAGTGATCCTACCCAGCTGTTCCTGAAATAATTTGGTGAATTTTTGTTGCCATACTTCCGCTGACTTGGAAACAAAGTTAACTGGACTTAAACTCTCTTCATCTATGACTACAGGTTTGTCTCGACCCGGCTTGATAGCTAGATTGAATTCAGCCTGATGAAGCAACCCTAGAACATTGGTACCTTTTTTGCCACATAGATTTTACCACGCAGTGTTCTATCAAAAATAGTTATAGAGGCCCAAAAGTAACCCATCAGATCAATTTTGCTACCCTCAAACGCAACAGTAGAAACATCTGGAGGGTAAAGAATTTTGGAGATCCAGTTTTCCATGTATTTTTCCTGAGCCACTATGGTTATGCGAGCCCCTGTGTCTACTAATATTCTAATTCTTTTTCCATCAATTTTTACATCCACGTCAGGATCAACAACTCTGTTAAAATTGGAAGAATCTTTAACCACTAACACATATTCGTTCATTTGTTCTTCCACAACATTCTCAGTATCGCCACTAATCACACAACGAACATTGTTCTTTTTTGCACTTCTGCACACTCTTGCAAAGTGTTCCAATTTGTTACAGTTTCTGCATTGTTGTTGTATGGCTGGACAGTTCTTAAACGAAGATACGTGCGCCGAAGAACCACATCTGTAGCATATTAGTTTCTGATTGGTCTTGCTTCTAAAGAATAAATTATCCTGTTTTTTCTCAAAACGCTTATTGTTGCTATCATTTAGCGTATTTACAACTGCCCCAGAGATGGTTGTGTTGGCCATGGAAGCTTCTAACAGTTTGCATGTTCCATGGAACATTCAATGCTTTTGGCAATGTCGATAGCTTTATCTAACGAAGGATCCTTGCATGTCAGTAACTTCTCTTGAATTATTTTCGAAGAACACCTCGCAACAAGTTGATCACGGATGAGTTGAGAAGTGAAATTCTCAAATTCGCATTTAGCTGCTAGCACTTTTAACACTGTAATAAAAGTATCAATACTCTCACTGGGGCCTTGTGACCTTGTGAAGAATTTATAACGATGGGCGACAATGTTCTTTGTTTTAATGAAATACTTATCCAATTGAGCAATGGCCATTTCAAATTCATCTAATTCCTCATCTTCAGTGAGTTCATAGGCTGGGAGATGATCAAATATGTTCTGGCCCTCAATTCCCAAATGATAATACAATAAGCTTTTTTTTCTTTCCGGTCTGAACTTATGACCATCAATGGCACCCAGATATGCTTTAAACGACCGTAACCAAAGTTTCCATTCAAGAGGCGGATCCCCTGGATCTTGCAGAAAGGGCGCTGGAGGTATAACATTCTGCATGTTTCATTACATATAAATCATACAGTTTATGTTGTAAATCTATTTATTAATGTTCAAATACTTTCACTGTTGTACAAAGTACTGAACTTGTACAACGTTGTTGCACTTAATGTTAATGCCCCCAATAGAAAATGATCGAACTGAGCACCAAAAGAGCAGTTGAAATCACAAGTACTCAATTGTCAATGTCCCCAAACGAAGATGGCCGAACTAAGTACCGAAACACCAAGTCCATTTTCTCTTTTTTTTTTTATAGTAGTCCATCCTCTATTTCTATCCTTTGAGCTGAGAGTGATAGATTGAAGATTCTTCTGGAGAACAGGACAGTAAAAGTCTTTTCAATAAACGGTTAGGAAAACAGTTCAATGGACAGATGAAAATATACGCGTGCAAACTGCCGCGTGAATGTAATGAAACGTACTGAGAGAGTGTACTGATGAGCGCCGAGCCGCGTGCTAGAAGCTGCGCTCGAGTCCTCACACGCGCTGTGCCGGAGTCGTGGCAACAGCGGTGAATGCCGTACTTCGTTGAAGCTTATTTAAAAAAAAAAAAAATATGTGTGACAGCTTTGCCAGTTCTACGCGCCGGCAAAGAAAAGTAAACAAATAAACACACGCTGCTCAAAAAAATTAAACCCGCAGCGAGTGCTCCTAATAAATAAGTAACGAGCGCTCGCACCAAGAAGTCACGCTGTACGTGCAGTGCTCATAAAATCAATGACCTCTGTGGCCCCGCAATCTGCAATCTGCGATCCGCGCTCCATAACAGTTACGAGAGTCTGCAAATGTCCGGATCCAACTTGTCAAACCAGCAGCAGGTTTGCGTAGCCAAGAAGAGCTTTGCTGAAGCTGAGGTTAAACACCTTCACTGAACTAAACCTTCGTGCCTTGGTTTAGTTCATCGTGAGTTTCACCCTCGTCGCCACTGAAGTGAAGCACAATGAAGCTTCAATGGGTACTTTTCTTCATTTATTAGCATATGAGGAACAGAAGAAAATGTCTCCTAACAGCAGGGGCACAGAGGAAAGCAACCGTCTTCCTAGGAACATAGAACACCATGACCTCATGTCAGTGATGTCACGTTGTTCCATGTCCCCATGAGGAAATACAATACAATGCAATCACCACTTGTTGTTCATGTATAATAGAAACCCAGCCCTCCCAAAGAGTTCATATAACAGCTGGCTTCCCACTTAGTTCACATTGTTGTCAAGGTGTGGGGGGAAGAGGGATGAAAGTTTTTTTAATTTATATTTGAAAACTATCACTCTAAAAATACTTCTCAATGCAGTGATATAATTGTGTGTACTAAGGTGAAACGGTTCAGCAGGTTAATGAAATGCACTTTTTGAATTTCAAACAGATCATACTTTTATATATTTGCTGCACAATATCTTTAATAATGAAGGTGTTTCTAACGTTGAGTTCCAGGACACCCTAGTTACTCACCTTTTCAATTAGCCTCCAATTAAATACTTGCCCGTTTAGTTAATAATTTTTAGTGCGGGTGCCAAGTCGAATAAACAGCAGCACAGTGCTGCTGTTGACCTGGGGGGCCATATGTAAATGTCAGGAGGGCCGCATGCGGTCCCCGGGCCGTTCTTTGAGTATCATTGCCTTACATGCATAGCCTATTCAATTAACTTGCTCTTCTTTCAGCCATCCTGAACTCCTGGAAAGGCTCTATCTTGCAACCAGTACATAAAAAGGGGTACATAACTTACCAGATAACTATCGGTTAATTTTCCTATTAGATGTGGATGGGAAAGACTTTGCAAAGGTGCTCCTGCAGGAGTTGGAGACCTGGATCAATGAAAATAACATCAGCCCACTCTACTAGACGGGGTTTAAGCCAAAAGTATTATCAATGGACAATGTGATAGCTCTATCTTACCTTGGGGCCAAGGCCATCGATAAATTGACTACCTCGCTTTACGCCTGCTTCATTGACTACATTGCGGCTTTCAACAGAATAGATTGGAATATTCTGTGGTCAAAGCTGGCTAATTGGGGAATACCTAGGCAACTTTTGGCACCCATCATAGCGTTGCACATGGACACCTGGGTGCGCATATCACCTGTCTATGCTGCGGCCAAAGTAAACACCAATAAAGGACTAAAGCAGGGATGAGCTATTCCATCTACAATGTTCAACTTATATACAGCTGTTGTAGGGGTAGAACTGCTGAAGGGAAATACATTTCCATGGAATCTAGACAACTTCAAACTACTGATCATGCAGTATGCGAATTATGTGGTTATAGTGGATCAGACACGAATCAGTATGAAGAGGGCACTGGGTATTCTCCATCTTTACAACACTTAAAACGCTGCTTGCAAATACCGCAAAAACAAAAGTCATGATCTTTTGGCCAAAAACTCAAGAAATATCACCTAAAATGGCAGTTGGTCCCCTTAAATATTAGCACCAGCTGCAAATATAACTATCTGGGTGTCAGATACTGGTAAATCCTTTTTGCATGCAAGGTCTGTAGAAGGAAAGGCATCTAAAACCGCTTTTGTCTTGACCAAATTCCAGTACAATTTATGATGTCCCACAGCTGAGGGGATTCAAATAGTTGCAAGGGCCAAGCTGCTACCCACGATATGCTACAGGCACCTGGCATTCCCTTGTACCCTTGCCATTAGAATGCTGCCATTTTGCCACTTACAGAAAAAAGTTTGGACTCCCCAAATCTACCAGGCACTCACTGATTCACTTAGAATTTGGCCTAGCCAAGATGGACATTGAATGTAAGAAAGTTCTACTAAATAACTACCACCAAGTGGCCTCAGCAGAACCGTTCTCAATGAAAGGTGCCATATTTCGGGATCCAAAGAGCGACTAGTCCAGTATCTTGGCAGCGCATCGGACACAATGAACTTGACCAAAGAGTGTCTAACTGGTCCAGCTGTAACAAAACGCCACGTAAAGGGGACCCTAAAGGAACAGGCCAAGCGCATATCAAGAGAAAAGGATAATAGAACTGAATTCATCCCAGGAGCATTGAGCATAGACAACTCGCACAAAGCCATTAGATGTCAGCCATATTTGAAAGCATCTTTAAGAAGACAAGCTTTAAAGAACATTCTTTTTTTATTAAATCTTTTTATTTGGCTTTCAATAGGTGCATACCATACCCAAAGAGCTTTACACAGTAATACCTCACTGCAGCATCAATATGAAAGAAAAATTAGCAACAACCTCCCCAACTCCCACCCCCAAGAGCCCACAGACACGTAAGCTTATATTCAAACATAACAGTAATTGGTCTCTTCCCCCAGTCATAGGCATCCCAGTCAATATGCCTCGCAATATTCAGCAGTTTTGTGGTCCGTAGCACAGTCTAGTGGACCAATAATTGACACATTTCTACACATCTAGTGAGTGGTATGCCATCTAGGCCTCCCAAACCCTTCGAAACATTTGAGGGCAGCCTCTGTTTGTATATGTTTCCTTCTCTGCCATCATAAATCCATCCATCCCTCTTCTCCATGTGTCCACCTTTGGGCACTACTCCAATCCCCAACGATGGGCAATATCCCTCATAGCCACCATGAACCCGAGGCTGCAGAATGTAAGCCTAGCCCGGGGCAAGTCGAAGTCATTAGGGGTTCCCAGAAGAATAAATTTGGGGTCAAGCAGGATCTGTTCCGACAGCACCCCTGTAGTTCTTCAACAATACTTGTCCAATATTCCTGTATTACAGGGCATCCCCAAATAGTATGCAAGAAGTTACCAATATTCTCCTGGCATCTGAGACATAGTATGTAGACGATGTCTATCATAGTAAATCCTATGAAGGATCTTGAATTGAATTAGTCTCAGCCATGACCTAATAGCTACCTCTCGTGGGAACATCAGTGTGGCCTCCCAATCTACGTCTTCCACTTCCTCTATATCGGACTCCAAACGACTGCGTAGATTGCAAAGTGTATCGGGCATATTATTGTAAATGGTGCTACACACCGTGGACACAGCTTTAATGTCTAGATTCTCCATCAACAATCTGCCTTCGAGTGGTGCATATTCAGGTATTCCCTTCCCCTGGGAGGCCACCTATGCGTGTATCAATCATGCATATTGGACCAACTGTGTCCTGCTAAGCTCATATTTGGCCTGAAGTGACTCAAAAGGCATGAGATCTCCCCCCATCACATCTCCAATCTTGGAGATTCCAATACAGTCCCAAGCCTCAAAGCTTGTCAGTTTACTGATTTCTGGCAACTAGCATCCCTCCCAAAGGGGGATCACCCTGGTGGCAGCCAACCCAGTACCTTAGTAACTCTAGCCCACGTCCGAGAGCCACCTGGGTGGCTGGTAATAAGCACCCCCCCCCCCTCCCACTGCCGTGTAAATTGTGGATTTCCCCTCCCATTGCAGTCTCTCCAGACGAAAAGTAGGGTTGTCCCCAGGGGCATACATCTAATCGTATATATTTTTTAATTTTTTATTTTGCACAGCAGGAAAAAGAACAATGAAAAAAATAGAAGACATATAAATACATATACATATAATTTATCTCATCCATATATTATAAACAATATTTACTGATTAGGTTCTTTTTAAACCATCCTGAAGAGAAGTAAAGTGCAAGTAAAATGCAGTGGGTTAATTGTGTTTAGTGCATATCACATACAAGCAGCCATTAGCTGTTATCTAGCCACTGTGCGGGCGGGGCCCAAATTAATTTGCCATTCTGTCTACGAGCACGACCCTTAAGTGCGTAAGAGCCCATCTCAAAATAGAACGTTGAACACAGACGGGCCAGCCATTGGTTAAAAGTCGGTGGCATTGATTCCAACCAATGAAATGCAATACAACAGCGAGCCACTGACATAGCTAAAAACAAAAACCTCTGTGATTGGCCTGCGTGCCCCACTTCATCAGTTCCTAACAATAAGAGTTGAGGAGTAATCACAATGTCCAGGTGAGTGATCCTAGACAGAAACTTAGCCATATTGGTAAAAAATTAATGTAGTCTGCTACAGCTAAAAACATATGTACTAGATCGGCTGTTACACCACCCCCCTCGAGCTGCCCCATTTAGATAACTTAGCAGGAGTATAATATAAATAAAATACTGTTATAATGTTGAACTTGAGGCCCAGAAGCAAGCAGAAAACGCTGCGCCATGTCTAGGGAGCCAGAAGTGAGGCTTCAGAAGCCCCAATACTCTGTGCCCACCTCTCCACATGCTTACCCAAATCATCTGACAATAAATCCAGGAAAAGTGGGTATAGCGACCGGACCCACCATCTAGTAGACTCATATAAAACCTCCAAAACTGGAATTCTGTCCCCCAATGACCCACATACGGAGGAGGAGGTTGACAACAAAAAAAACCTGATTTGTAAAAATGTAAAATAATTTAAAGTCATTTTTCAATTCCTTGAATGATTTAAGATGGCTATCCTTATAAAAATCGCCAATACGCTGAACACCCCGCTGTGCCCAATTGGCACAATCCTTATCATTGAAAATGTCGGGCAGTATGGGTGAATTCAAAATAGGGGTATAAAAAGTAATCCGACCAATTCCAATTCTGCTTTTAATGCTAGACCAAAGCTTAAATGCAGCCCGAACAGTCTTAAACTTAACTTTTTTTAAATAGCTAGGCTTGATAATTCTCATAAAAGCCGCGTTAGCATGGCTTCCCCATATCATGTTGTAAATAGAAGGACAAGTTTCACCTACGCCTCTGCTATCAACATCTTGGGTAATTAGCGGTTGAATATATTGTAAGGCTGCTACCCAATAATAAAAGAGAAAATCTGGGGCAGCCCAGACCCCTTTCCTTCTTGGAAGCACTAAGTACTTATATGCCCGCCGGGCTTTAGAAAAGGACCATATAAAACTATTTGCTAGATTCTCCATATGTTTAAGCCAGTCATTACTAATTTCCAGCGGGATAGTGTGAAAAAAATACAGAACCCTGGGAAGGAAGAGCATTTTAATAAGGTTGCACCGCCCAATAATCGTAAGATGTAAATTGTTCATATAGGTCAGCTCTTTCCTAGTTTTGGCTAAAACAGGGGCAAGATTGCTCTCGAAAATCTGCTCCAGATTGATCATTGACCTAACACCTAGATAGGTCACCTGTTCTACCTTTCTGTTATCTTCAATGGAGACCCATTCATTGTCCAATATTTGACATTTAGCCTTATTTAATGAGTAGCCCGAGACCTCGCCAAACTCTGCCGTTAGCTTCTCTATTTCTTCAAACGCCAACCCTGGGTCAGGTGTAGTGACGGCTATATCATCAGCATAAGCCACTATTTTAAACATGCCTTCAGTCATTACCATAGGTGGAATCAAATTACTTTGAAGGAGACTTCTAATTAAAGGGTCGATATAAAGTGCAAAAAGTAATGGCGAACAGGGACAACCCTGTCTAGTGCCCCGTGTGATAAAAATAGGGTCTGAAGCCAGTTGAATACAAGCTGTAGGTTTCTGGTATAAGCCATGAATAGCCCTGATAAAACCAGGATCTATATTGGATTGAAGGAGAACTGCCCAAAGATACTCCCAGTTCACCCGATCAAAGGCCTTTTCGGCATCTAATAAAATTAGTGATATAGGGGCTGCTATAACCTGGGATGCATCTAGCATAGTAATGACTCATCCCACATGGTCAGCAGTCCCGCGCCCAGGAATAAACCGGTGCTGCCAAGTTCCCCTTGTTTCCACAATTCCGTGAATTACTCGGCTCATTCTAGTTGCAAGAATTTTAGTACTTGGCATCTGCATTTATTAATGAGAAAGGACGATAATAGCCTGGTAGTAATGGGTCCTTCTCCTTTTTTAAGAATACAATAATATTAGCATCTAGCCATGAGGCCGGCACCTGTGCTCCATCCTGTACTGACATGAACAGTGCCAGGATGTCATCTTTCAATTCCTCAAAAAAGGTCTTGAAAAATTCCATTGGGATCTTGTCGGGCCCAATGGCTTTCCCATTGGGCAAAAAGACTAATGCTGCTATGATCTCATCCAACACAATAGGAGTAGCCAGTTGGCGGCTCTCGTCTGCCGACAACCGTGGACCTGGAGTTTTACTCAAATACTGACTGATACTTTCTTCTAAATCACGTGGGGTTTGGATTTCCTGCTGATACAATGCAGAATAGTAATCCTTAAAGACCTTTAATACTGCCAAGTCTCCCGGTACAATCTCCCCTTGTTTGTCCTTAATAGAAATGATGGCATCCCAAGTCGCCTTCTGTCTAGTATTATATGCTAACAGCTTGCCCACCTTCTCGCTAAACTCGTAGCATTCCTGTTTACGAGTTTGGGCTTTAATAATATCTTGATATATATACATCTGAGTAATCCTGGCTTTCATAGCAGCAATCTGATCTAGAGTATCCTGTATAGGGAGGTTATTCCTTGTCAGTCCCACTATCTGCCGTTCCAAAAAAGCCAGCTCAGTCTGAGCCACACGAATAGCTGAGGTACGTTGCTTTTCCCGATTTAGGGCATAGCTTAAAGTTTCCCCACGAACAGCTACTTTTCAAGCATCCCAAAGCACCCCGGGGGAACCGTGCCCCTATTAAAGATCATAAACTCAGGTATCCATTCTTTCAACCGTAACACATGAGCCTAGTTCAGCAATAATCCCTGATCAAAAGACCAGCGTTTAAGATGTTGCTCTTTGCCTAGAGCAAAAAATTGTGCTACCAAAGGGTTATGGTCAGACATGACTCTGGGACACTTTTCGACAGAAAGCCCTTCACACAGCGGGGCTGACAAAAAAAAATAGTCTAACCGAAAAGACTTTCTGTGCGGATGGAAGAAAAAGGTATATCCAGGATCAGCAGGCATACAATGTTGCCAGGCGTCCACAAGACCATGACTCTTCACTAGAGTTTGCAGGGCTCGGAACACCTTCGGTTTTCTCCCCAGGTACAAATTCTGATTCTGCAAGGGAGTGCTAGTCTCAGTATGTATATTCAGATCGCCACAGACAATAAGTGGTAAGGGCCAAGCAGCTAGCTCCAGATTAAGGTATTAATAATATCCGGGTCGTCAAGGCAAGAGCCATAGATTGAGCACAGGGTAAAACTAAATTGCCCCATAATACACTCTAAAATCACCCAGCGGCCCAAATTATCAACTCTTTCCTTAGCCACCGTAAGGAGATCACATTTTGTGACTACTGCAACTCCTTTTGTTGTGGTTTCTTGTGTAGTATAAGCCAATAATTGGAGGCCAGGAAAATCCAACAAATATTTTTTAGTCGGAATAACATGCGTCTCTTGTAGGCAGATTACGTCTGCCTTTAATAGTTTTAAGCCATGAGTAACCAAACGCATTTTCGTAAGATCGTTTAACCCACATATATTTAACGTAGCTATGCGAAGATTATTACAATGACCCATTTAAATCTCTATCGTTAACAGCCATAATCAAACCAAACCTTATCGTACATGAAAAAAGTACCATCAATACCTTACTGTGCATCTTTCTATACATCTTCCTCACTTTATCACTACCCCGCCCTGCCCAACCCCACCCCCCAACCGCCAGCCCCCCAAACCAAGAGCCACCTCGGATCCCCCCTCCCCCACACCCTACCAAATGAGACAGGCCCCCCTAAAAGGAAAAAAAACACCTCAAAATTGCCCCAGAAAAACAGCAAAAAAAATTAAAAGCCAACCATCAGAAAAAAAGACAAAAGAAACACCTGGCTATTAAACCACTAGACCATTATCAAATAGAGCATACTTTTTTGTTTTTCCTCCTTTATTTTTCCCTTTCCTCCCACCCCTTCTGCTCCTTCCCCATTCCTGTTTTTTTTTTTTTAGCCTCTTGAAAACAGTCAAGTCAAAGATTGCAAATACTCCTTAGCCTTGATCTCAGAAGAGAACATACGAATCATGCCCTTATATATTGTTTTAAGGCGAGCAGGAGACAGTAAATAGGCTTCGGCCCCCTTCTCCTGAAAGGGGCTAATCAATTGTCTCAGGTGCCAACGTCTCTCTACTGTAGCTTGGCAGAAATCCGGGCGAGAGTAAAAAGTACAACCCTCGCAGCTAATCTTAGAGTCAGGACGAGCTTTCTCAAAAATTATTTGGCGTAACAAGTAATTGCCAAAATAAACAATAAAGGCTCTGGGCTGCTGTTGGTTTACCCCGGCTTCTCCTGCCAGTCGTTGCTTCTTCAAGTACAATGGGAACCGATGGGCTCTTTGTATCTCTTTCTCCCAATCCCATCCAACCTGATCCAGGAATGCTGCGTCAAATAACCTAACTATGAAGGCCCTTGGGTCCTGCCCTTCTACTCCTTCTTGTATCCCCAGAATGCGCAGATTGTTGCGGCGTTGCTGATTTTCAAAATCCTCGATTTTCCACTGAATATCAGCGAGAGTTGAGTGTCATGCATGGCAGTTTGTTGTACCACTGCCCCCAATTCTGTTTCTAGCACGTTGGCCCGAGGCTCAATCGTGGCAATCCGCTCCCCTATTTCTGAGCAAGTCTTTGCAATCTTACTAACTGCTACTTGCAATTGCTTCGTGGCTACCCTAGCCTTCTTGCTATCGCCTTGAGTTTGTTTATGTTGGTAGATAGGGTGCAGAGAAAGGGAGGAGCTCCTGCACTCACAGCATCAATCCCAGAGCCGCTGGGCCCAGAGAGATGTCACCCAGGCTGTGCTGTAGTTGTTGAGTGCCTGTATAATCCCACGACATTGCTCTCGCCACACGTGCATTTTTCTTTTTTTTCCTTTTCTCGTTGGGCTCCATAAGCTTATCCAAGTTAACCACCTCGCCTCGCCCTTCATGACATTTAATTGGGGTGCGCCTCAGCATGGAGGTAGGAGTCAAGGGGGCAGTGGAACTATTATAAGTCTCTGAGTCTATTAAGGAGCTAGTACTGGTGTCATCCAAATCCCTGGATTGGTCCGAAAAGGAATAAAAATGTTCTCCAATTTCACCAAGGCCAAGGCAATCCTCCGTCCCCTGCCGGGAGCTACGAATAACCCGAGGAGTACAAACAGGGGCCTGGGGGTCTATGCCTACCAGAGGCTGTATTACTGCTTCCTGGTCGCAATGCTGCACTGCCTCGAGACCTTGAACGAGCATAACATTGCCCAGGAGGACAGGGCCCTGTGGAGGCTGGCAGCTTCTTCCGTCAAGCATTATTAACTGGCCTTCACCACTAGAGCTAGGATTGAAAGATGTAAGGGTGTCAGGGAAAGACCCCTTGCAAAATTGCTCGTATCCGCGGGCCCATTGCCGTCAGTAGCAGTGTCAGTGTCAGCCTGGAGCAGCGTTCTATTATATGTAAAAGGAAAAAGAGGCACTGGTTCACTACTACAGTCACCCACCTCGGCCACCACCACCACTGGATCCCAGGGGCATTCAAAGTTAGTAGTCTCTGTGGGCCTGCCGCCCACCGGAAGAGTTGCAATTTGAGGAGTTTTAAACATTAGGGGTATAGTCAACCCATCCCCATGTTCTCCAGCAAAATGAATGTCTATTTTTGACTTACAGCTCCAGTCCGATACCGATGATAATCCTGGTGCTGGCTGTTTGTCCTCCGGGGCCCCCCTTGAAGCTGCTTGCCTCCCAGCATTGCCAGCACGTCCACTCCTAGAGGCGCCCCCGAGAGGGGGAGGGCTGAGAAGGTCGGCACTCCTGCAACCCAGGCTTCAACCAGCTGCCATGTGCAGTTTTCAGAGCAGTTTTGGGGGCCATCGACTCCTGCTGGCCTGACTGAAATCGAAGAGAAGAAAAAAATAATTCCAAAGGCTGCCATTGCAGCCATAGCAGCTCACACGGCTGACACGGCTCGCAGGCCACTTATGAGAAGAACAGCAGCAAAAAATTGTGGCGAAAATGCCCACTATTAGCTCATCGCTTGCCTCCCGCATAATCCGCTTCTGTTGGGGAGGCAGGGGCACAAACACCAAACTGGAGCCGCGAGGGGAGAGAGAGCCTTCGGCCGTTAGGGAATCACAGCTGCCATCTTCCTAATCGTTAATATTATTCAGGTAAGTTGCCCAATGGTATGGCTCCAGGTATTTGAATCTGTCATGCGAATATTGCAACTCACTTCGGAGGGAGTGGAGTGAAGAACCAATCCTCCTGAGGGGCATATAACACATATAACATATATCCCAGTTAATCTGGTAGCCAGAATAGCTCCCATATTCTGAAAATACTTGGAAAAGTCTTGAAAGAGATTCTAAGGGCCTCGCCACATATAAAAGTATGTCATCAGCATATGATGAAATGCATTCCTCCTCAAACTCCTCCTCTCTCAACTTGAACCCAAGCAACTCAGGATGAACATGAATCATGCACGCCAGTGATTCTATGGTGAGGGCAAACAACAAGGGGAACAGGGTACATCCCTGCCTAGTACCCCTTGTAATGGGAAACTCAGATGAAAGGATCCCATTCATCCTAACCGCCACCACTGGGTTAGAGTAGAGCAGTCTCATGAACTCCTGGTATCTGAGGCCAAATCCAAATCTCTCCAAGGTACCTTCCAGAAAGGGACAGTGCACTGTATCAAATGCTTTCACAGCATCAAGGGTTAAAAATATGTGTGGATCTGGGTGCTGTAGGATAGCATGTATCCAACTATGTGTGTGCCTCAGATTGTATCTTGTGGAGCATCCCAGCATGAAGCTGGATTTATCCCTGTGGACTAGGGAAGTGATAAGGAGTGATGAAGGTGTGTCGCTATTACTGTGGCTAAAACTTTCACCTCTACATTGAGGAGGGAAATCGGTCTATAGGATGCACAGGACATTTTAGGTCTTCCTTCTTTGTGAATTACGACTATCGCCAGCCCGCCTCAAATCTGGAGGAAAGACTCTTTGGCTTCTCGCCTCTAGGAACATATTGAGGAGATGTGGGCTAAGATAGCTCCAGATCTTTTAAATAGGTTTGCCGGGATCCCATTAGGGCCAGAACTTTTCCCGAGGACAGCCTTGTTGTGACCATTTAAATCTCTTCCAAGGTGACATCCCCTTCTAAAACCGCCTGAGCCTCCATGTCCAACACTGGGTTGACTATGCCCTATAAGTATTCCTTAATCCGGTGGGCAACCTGCAGCTGACGTGCCTTGTATAAATCACAGTAGTAACCAGCAAGGGCCTCTGCAATTTCATTATTTGAGGACACCGTAGCTCCCTCTGGGGTCACTATCTCATCTATCCAACTTGCTTCCATTTCCTTTCTCCCCAGGCAAGCCAGGACTATCCCTGCTTTATCTCCCATTTCATATAGCCTGTGTTGGGTGGTGTACAGCTGTCATGTTCTCAGCCCTTACTAGCTACAGTTGGCGAGGGGCGGGAGGGGCCTGTGCCTGTCTTAAAGCCTTCTCAAGCACCAGAAGCAGTTGCTCATACTTTCTCAAGGTTTACGATGCCTTCCTTCTCTTTTGGGCCACTAAATTCTGGACGCTACTCTGAATCACTGTCTTACATGCTTCCCAGACCACTACTAGAGACTCGACCGACCCCAAATTTTCTCAGAAATATAACTCAGTGTCTATTTGAAGTCCACGAGCCACCTCTTGATCCTGTAGGTCCAAGACCCCCAGCCTCCATCTCCACATTCCCCCTCCTCGAATCCCAAACCGTACCACCATAGGAGAGTGGTCAGAAAAGACCCAGGCCAGGTAATCCGCCTGGTGGATCGCCACCCCCCTAGAACCAGAAGTAAAACCCGCATGTGCCAACATAACGTAGGGCCCTCTGCCCAAGAATTTACACTCTGTGCCCTTAAGATGCATCTCCTGCAAAAGTGCAACATCCAGGTGCAGGCTCTTTATATATTTGGACACCAACCCACGCTTAACCTTATCCCCAAGTCCCATTCACATTCCAGGATAAGTCAGAGAAGGACTGTGGGTCCATAAAGTGAGGCCCCGAATCACCTGTGGAGGTAATTTTTGATCAATGGAAAAGTGAAGAAAGGGGAGGCACACCCCCTGCACCTGAGACACCTAAGAACGCGACCGGGACACACAGAGTCCAATACTGCATTAGTGGAGATCTATTAGGTGCATGTGTCCATGGCTCATTTAGGCAAACCAAAAACAAGTAAAGAACAAACCCCATCAAACAGATGTCAATCCCACCCCCCTCTCCGCCTCCCACAGGCCCCTTCGAGTACTAAACCCCATACACTGTCACTGCAACAGTTGAGAGGTCTG
This sequence comes from Pleurodeles waltl, assembly GCF_031143425.1. Lineage (NCBI taxonomy): Eukaryota > Metazoa > Chordata > Amphibia > Caudata > Salamandridae > Pleurodeles > Pleurodeles waltl. The sequence continues at coordinate 972,148,367 of NC_090444.1, forward strand.
TAGACCCCCACCCCTCCCCTATCCTTTCAATTCAAAACTTCAAAACCAGATCAAGGATACCCGCTGAAGAGAGCGAGGTTCCCTGAGTCAACCCTCAAAACGGAAAAAGTTACTTTATGCATGGATAACACTCCAATATCCACTCCTGGTCCTCTTCACGTGGGGGGCAGGAGGAGCCAGTCCACACTCCTTCAGCCCCTTATCACAATGTTGCCTCCATAGTCTTACCACCACCATTGCCCCCAGGGCTGCTTCTTCAGTTTCTAGGTGATTGATGGCCATCACCATCAGATGAGGAGAACCAGATTATGTACCAATGTCTGCACTGATTCAGCCATCCTCATGCCCATAGCAGAGTCCTCCCTTCTGTCCCTCTTTTGGATAATCGTGTTCCGGCTTCCCTTCGAATCAGATGAATCTGCTTCTCCCTTTGCCGCTTGCATCAGTCGCCACAGCGTGTCACCATCCCCTCTCTGTCTTCTCCGGCCCCTTTGCCTGGGGCAGGACCAATCCTTTGATCCCACTCCCCCGCTGTCCTGTGACCTACAGTCGGCCCCTTGACTCCCTTTCCCCGAAAGCTGGGGCACTCCTCCTGCCAGTCCTAGGCTTCCTCTGGGGTCTGGAAGAAGAGTGTTTTTCCTTGGAATAGAACCTTTAATTTGGCTGGGAAGAGGAGCATTTATTGCAACTGAAGGCTGCGGAGCTTAGTCGTCACAGATTTGAGTGTGCAACACTGACTAAGAACCTCTCTGGTATAGTTGGGGAAAATAGGAATTTTCGAGTTTTCATGCCGAACTTCCCCCAGTTTGCGAACTTCCCCCAGTTGCAAACATTCGGTCCTGAAAGTTTAGAAAGTGGGCAATCATTGGTCTAGGGGGAGCCCTGGTGGAGGGGTCTGCCCCCCAGAGCCTCATGGGCACGTTCAATCAAAAGACAGGGAGAGAACTTCTCAGGTGGCAGAACTTGTCGTAGCTATGCATTTAGAAACCAGCCCACATTTGTACCTTCGACCGCTTCCGAAAAGCCCACAAATCTCAAATTATTTCTGCAGGCCCAGTTTTCCACATCTTCCAGCCTCCATGTGATATCCTTATTAAGGACCCTAGACTCCACCATTTCCTTGCGTAGATCTCAGACAGTGTCCTCGAGGTCTGATATCCATGTCTCTGCCGATGTGACCCGTTCCGCCACATTCCAGTGGTCTTGATGCAGGAGGGAACCCGAAACCTCTGATTGCACCTCTCCCACGTGCCCCTCCAGAGCCTCTCCAGAGGACTGGATTGCAGTCGAAAGGGCAGCATTATCCTGCACCGCCAGGGAGCGCAGGGCCGGTGGTGGTGGGGTTCATCACCCTGGCATAGCAGGCCATATGTCCCTGTCGGGCAGCTTGGGTTCCTTATCTCTAGCCATTCTGCCATGTATATCGCGCTCAACCCCCTTTAGAGATACTGGGAGTCGTCCTGCGGCAAATCCTTCGCAAGTGGTAAATTATAGCTGCTGCAGTGGTGGAGAGGGTGGCTAACACACAGCAAAGGAGAGGGTATCCGTCTCCAGTCTGTGTAGCTCACCAGCGGCAACCCTGAACCCCGCAGTGACCCACGCCTCAAGACATCAGGCCACACGGGAGACCCAGTGATCAATGCGTGGTCTCAGATATCTCCCGAGAAGAGGTCCAGCTGTGTAGGTCTGTGTCACCGTGTCAAGGACTACCAGGGGCCCCAGGGAGGGAGAGAGAGCTCACGAATAAACAAGGGGGCTCCCCACGTTACTCCATCTTAGGCGCTACTATCAGTGTTACAGGACGCTAGTCTCCGTAGAGAGTCATCGTCACCCACTTAGCTCCTTGACCCCGAGGGGAGACTCGCATCAACTGCGTTCTGTCCAGAAATCCCCTCAGCGTGATACTGCGGTGATCTTGGGGCACCACCGGCCACAACTATCGCAGTCCTTCAATGCGCGGTCTCAGATATCTCCCCAGAGGAGGTCCAGCCAAATCGAGTCACATCCACCCAGGCGTCACCTTGTTGAGGACCATAAGGGGCTCCAGGGAAGGGGGAGACCGCACGGATGAATGGGGGGGGGGCTCCCCATGTCACTCCGTCTTGCTATCAGTGTTTCAGACCAGTAGGCCCCACAGGGATTCACCGTTCTACACTTAACTTCTTTCCCCCGGGAGGAGACTCGCATCGAATGCGGCCTGCCCAAAAGCCCCCCCCCCCACTGGCGCGATCTCGCCGGCGAACTCTGGGCACCACCAGCCACACCTAACGCACTCCTTCTCTTCCACCTGGCGCGCAGCACTAATGGACATGACTGGGCGAGTACTCCTTCAGATTCCCCCAGGCCTCCTCATACAATCCACAGCTTTGCCTGCCCACTCAGAATTGAGGTGGGGGGGCAGAGGTGTGCAGTCTCCTGTGGCACAGGAGGCCCTTCTTCTGTCTCCCGGCCCTCAGCGCATCTCCTCCGAACTGGCCCAGCGTTGGAGGTGCCGATCAGGCCTGGCCCAGCCCAACGGCACGGCATCACCTGCCACTGTCCCCGCTGCTCCGGTGGTGGCTCGCCAGTCTCTCCCTTCGGCCTCGGGGCCCAGACTGGGAGGCCTGTATATATTACACCAGGATTTCACAGAGGCCGGGACTGAGCACATTCAAAGAGCGTCCCTCTCAGGGGCCATCTTGGGTCCGCCCCCTTAAAGAACATTCTTGACTCTGCCTGTATGGGAATTACAGGGCCCACTGGAAAAAGCAGTCTGCGGAAATTAGGCAATACGGGCTGTGCTAATATTCCTCGGAATCGGTTGCACATATAGTTTTCTGATGCCCATTATTGCTCCCCCAGAGGCAGGCCTGTCTAAGGCCAATCTTCCTCCGCCTTTAGATAGGAACTTGCAGTCAGGCTTTCACATATTTCTTCTCCACTGTAATTTTGATGGAGCTGGCATGGTTTGGCAAGTTCTTTACAATTGCTGGAAGGCTACTACAAGATGCCGGCCCGCATTTGGGATCAGACTAAGGCGCAACACATTAAAATTCAGGTATAGTTAGGTTGACCTCATGTAAAGTACCTCCGTGTACATTAGGTCTGCTTGCAGGCACTCCCTTCATTGTTGCCATGCCTGCTCTCTAGCAGTTTGGTGGGTGCTGACTTTTTTAAAATATCTACTTGTCCATGGGACAGGTTGCTTCTTAAATCTACTTGTCCTATAAAAAGATCTACTTGTCCCTTTGGTGCCATGTAGTGCGGCAACAAATTATGGCAGCAATCTCATTATGTAAGAGCTCTGATAATACCCTCTCTAATTATGCCAGGGCTACTACTACCATATTAGGGCTTGAATACTTGCAATTTCAATCCGTACTGTAGCACTTTCCTTATTTTTCCACCTTTCCGCAAATCTACATACTGGGCCTGGAGGAAGCAGTAAGCAACAATTCCATGGCTGGAATGCCTTTGAGTCTACAAACCTACAAACTTGCATGTTTTAAGGATTTTCACAATCTTTTCTCAAATCTTTTCCCATAATAAGAAAAGTTGGAAATTTACTCCTGTCAATGGCAGAAGTAGAACTTCTTCCAGGGTTGGGAAAAAGTGGTTGGAGGGAAAGTGAACTTGTAAACGCTCAATAAATTTTCACATGAGCGAATCTACACATGCATATTTGTCCATGCTAAAATACAGTTCACAAATATTTTATTAGGGTACGATTTCCTGGTCTACTTCTTGTGAATTCATGAAAGCCACTAAGTCAAAGAAATTAACCATGGGTGCACTTGTGTGACTTTCTTTAAGAATTGGGTCCCTAATTAGGTCTGGTGTTAACAAAGACATTTTCTTTTGATTAAACTTATATTTTTCTCTATCGGCTGGCTTTACTGTGAGGGATCGCATTCTGCCCTTCCACAAGGAGCATATTGGCACACAAAGTAGTTTTTTTCAGTGTCAGGAATTACAGTGGCAATCCGTGGTGTAACGAAACTGGAGGGGGTCCCTTTGCAAAGAACATAGAGGGGCCCCCTTTCCAGATGCACTCAGGGCAAGAGGTGTACTGAAAAGGACCCCTGGAGAGGGGCTGCGGGGCCTTTGTTTATGCCACTGGTGGCAATGCGTACTTTTAGAGATCAAAAACTTTTTGTTTGTTTTTGCCAGTGTTTGTTACAATGGTGAGGGCCTGGCAGCTCCCACAACAATAAAGTATTTAAAAAGCCGTGTCAATACAAGACACGCATTGATGAAACTAAAAGACTCACCAGGTGCGGCCCGTCCTTTAGGGCGGAGCGGCCAAGCCCCCCCCCCACCATTTGCCCTCATGAAGAGTGTCTGTCAGGCTGAACAAAGGTCAGCCTGACAGACACTCTTCATGTTCAGGTCAGGCAGCCAGGAGCAGACATGCGCGATTTGCGCAGACTCCTGGCTGCCTGAGCTGAACTTTGCTGGGCTGAGGAAGTCACAGCTCCTATGGGCGTTGGCCTCCTCGGCTCAGCAAAGGTGCCTCGAGGAAGCGTCACCCATTGACTTCCTCCTGGGCGCATCAGGTGTAACCCCTGAAGTGCCCAGGGCGAGTGTCAATCAGTGACACTTCGCCATAGAGTGGGGTGGGTTCAGCTATCTCACTGACCCCATCCTATTCTGTGACGAGGCTGAGACTGCTACCTAAAGTCAGCCAATGAGGGAAGGCAGCAGTCCCAACCCTTCTGGGACCTCTGAGGCTGAAGATAAGTGTGAATGTGTGTGTGTGTGATCTTTTAAAATTAATGTTTGGTGCGTGGATGCATGTTTGAATGTTATGAGTGTTGTTAAAGGATGTGCGTGCGTGTGTGTGTGAAAGAATGAGTGTGTGTGATCTTTTAAAATGAATGTTTGGTGCGTGCATGCATGTTTGAATGTTATGAGTGTTGTTAATGGATGTGCGTGCATGCATGTGTGAAAGAATGAGTGTGTGTGTGTGATCTTTTAAAATGAATGGTGCGGGCGTGCATGTCTGAATGTTATGAGTGTTGTTAATGGATGTGCCTGCGTACGTGCATGTGTGTGTGTCTGCTTCCCGCCCGCCCCCACCTCCTTCCTAAAGCTGCTGGCTGCCACTGAGACTCACAAACATTTTTTTGGATCAGTTGGCTTAGTCAGTGCTTGTTTATTTTCATGCTTCCCATAATCTTGCTGAAAATGGTTACACTGATTTTCCATTAGGAATATTTTTTGGAAATACTAGCATGCATCAACACATTTTACTAAATGAAGCTTCAAAGAAATAGCACCTAAAATGTCATAGTAGCAAAACTTTTTTTCCCTAGTTGTTTTTTTTTCTGAACATTTTATTTTAAAAGCAAAGAGTTATCACTCTTACTTACAAGCTTCTGCAAACATTTGCATCTATTCAGAGAGCATTCTAGGAGCATTATACTTAGCCTAATATTGTTAAACTTTTCAAACGTGTGTACACTTTTTTTTATACTGGAACCACTGTCAGAAGTGCAGTGTGACCTTAAAACATGTATTTACAGCACTCACCGTAATAATGAAGGCTTTCAATTAATGAATCATAAATACAAGTTCGAACAGTGTTAACTTACAGGTACACATTACCTCAAATGCAGACAATACTCCTCTCTGTAAACTGACAGCCAAAAGGTTTGTGCTGCAGAGGGTTGGGCCTACTTGTCCCAAGGACAAAATAAACATGAAAACTTGTTGCCCTTGACCCCAAACAACATGTCCTGGGCTTCAGACAATAGGAATTCTGCATCCCAGGTGCATTACTTAGATATTTGCGCACTGGTGGGATTAAGCTGCTTCTACCATCCACTGAGCATTGGGGGACCTGCCCCTTGTTCTTGCTTTTTAAAATGTACGTCTGTTTTTAAGCATTTTTGTATCCTGAGCAATGTACTCTTTTGCTGGGTCAGGGCTGGCGGGTTCTTGCATCTGCTCCTTGATAATCATGCATGAATGTTTTTTAACTGTTTTAAAGTACTTGTGAGGGACTGTCTTATGCCCGTTCACTAGTAGACTTAAATGTAGTGATTGTTTCATGTAGTCTACTGGAAGCTGGCAAACACAAGCTGTATTTTCTAAATGTTTCAATAGCATATGCAATTCGAAAATCATGACTGCAAATTTAGGCCCATATTTATAATTTTTTTGCGCCAAATTTGCGTTGTTTTTTTACGCAAAATCGGCGCAAACTTTCAAAATACAATTGTATTTTGTAAGTTTGCCCCGCTTTTGCGTCAAAACAATGACGCACATGCGGCGCTAAAAAAGTATAAATATGGGCCTTAAATCTTTGGGGATGCAGTCCTTAGCCTGCGTGGCAGTGGTGGACCACTGCATTTGTATCGTGCTGGGCACTTACCTGTTCTAACCTAGCATTAATGTGTAGGTGTTGCTCTGTTACAGTGAATTTGCTGCTTCACCGTTATACTGTTTTCATTACATATAATGGACACGGGTACTGTGAATGATTTTTAAAGATTGTAAATATTCTTGTATACATTTAGAGTGTTAAAGTTGCTGGGTTTTAATTTGTTTTCGTGTGTACATATATTGTGTATTGGTACTGGGAAAGCACTGTAACGATTTCAAGTAACCATACAATAAAGTGAACCACATACTTAAGGAAGTACACCAAACTTCAGAAAGTTAATTACAATTACAAAAATATTACTATCACATTAACTTTGCAGTATATTTGAAACCAAGGAAAACGGTTTATTTAATTAATAAAAAATGCAATAAAAAGTAGAAGTCCGTGATCGCAAGATGATTTTTTTTTTTTAAAGTCGTAATTTCAGACAAGGGGGTAAATAGAGTGCATATAGGAAAATACCACTTGTCCATGCTGCTTCACTAGAATCTGGACGACTCAAAAAAATGAAGGATTTTACAACCCCAATAAGTTGATTTACTAGGTAGCCTGGCACTCTTAGCATACATGTCCATTTCCGTTTCAGTTGTTTCAATATTGAGGTCAGAAACCTTAAGAATAGTACTTCAATCTTCTGCCTGGTAGGCAATATCAAAGAAAAGGAGAAACGGAATATGTAGGAGTAATATTTGCAAATGCAGCTCGGAGCGTTGTCCGCTTGAGATGGAAGATGTGTTGTCACCGGACCTCGCACAGTGTAGGGTTGGAAATGTTTGGAAAGTATCGCTCCTTTAGAAACACACCACAGCGTGAATCTAGTACACGTGGCATTTAATTTTGAGATATTACACCATCCACAATTTCGCGTCTGGCTCCTGCGTTCTGTGGTGTGTCCACAGCCGCTGTATCTGCCTCAATTGGCGAAGCTAAATCACATATTCCAATGTTGCTCGACTGCATTTCATTTATGCACATAATTCTCAAAACATTTGCAGCCATCCCTAATAAAAGACGTAAATCTAACTGCCTCTGCGCCACCAAAGTAAAACTGAAACCCTATAAGCCTTGCGCATTTTAGCCCCTCCCTAAAACTACCAACACCCCCTCAATTATCCCACCCCACCCCTCGGCTCCACCCTCCTGCGAGGTCGTCTTCTCTTCACCACCATCTCCCGTTACAAGGGTGCCATTAACCGGGCTGCCTGATGTGAAAGGATGTACTCAGCAAGCTGGACCACTTCCGTTGCCATGGAAACGTCATCCTCCAACATCCGCTGAGCGACACACGACGTCGAGCCGCCACTGGTCTTGCAAGGCATCCCTTGCGCGTCTTGACGCACATTTTACGAACGCCGGCTCGGGAGCACGCACGCAAGCGTACAGCAAACCCCCCTCTCTGCCCGTCCGCCTCTCCGCTATCCCTTCTAGACAAACTGTCACGCGCGGGCGTCAGCACGCTCCAAGCCCCCTTCAACCATGGCGCTTATCCCGTCCCAGATTCTGAGAATGGCAATACTGCTCTCCTACTTCTCTACCTTGTGTAATTACAAGGCCATTGAGATGCCGGCTCACCAGACCTACGGCGGCAGCTGGAAGTTTCTCACCTTCATAAACCTGGTAAGATAGTGCTGCCCATCTCCGGATCTTACATTCTCCCCATGTGCACAGAACAAGAATGTTCCACACTGAAACTGCTCATTGGACCCAAAGCAGAAGGCACTGACCTGTACGATGGTGCTAAATGTTTACACAAATAACACTGCACGCGTCACTGTAATGCCTGCTTTAGTCCTTCTTCTGTTCACTCTTTTGTTGTCATTGAGGCTGCCACGTGTTCCAGGACTAAAAACACCTGCCATTTATTTGGATTAGTAATTTATTCTTTGTGGCTATTTTTGTGGCAGACTGTTCGTGCAGATGGCATCAGTGGACAGAGAATCTTTCAGCGTCAGCTCTCACGATGATGTTTTAATAGTTTATACATTTATTCTCTTGCCTTTTCTGTTGGCCTGTTTTCTAACACAAAAAAGGGAAACTTTTGCTTCTGTCTCCTCGTTAACATATTTGAGCTATCCATTACTTTCCGCTTAAAGCCAGTAATCATGCACCGACAGCTTCCTAATTCTTAAACCAAAGGGCGAAGTGGCAGGGAGATGATGTCATATTTATTCCTGCATGGTCATCAGTGCATCTGAAAGCAACCAAAGTGTCATAAACAGCATTCACGCATGGTCATTTGTGGGTGACTGGATATTTGTTCTATGGAAGCTATTTGTATAACTGATGTAGTGCTTAATATAAGATTGGCGCAGCCATAGTTACATTTTGTGCCTGCATTCGTTAGCATGTACTCATGGTTGATAGATGCTTTTCATAATTTACTACAAAAATTGAAGGCCGAATTAACAACGTTTTCATGTTTTCCTTCTGAATGTTTACTGCTGATACCGCGCACAACTATAGAAAATTAGCTTGCTCACAACATGTTTTTACGCCTATTCATTATCTTCGTAAACTGTGAGATTGACGCAAGTTTAATTAAGTGACATACTCGAACTCAAAACATAGCCTTTCTAAAGCTTGTCACAACAACATGAATTTAGAAAAATAAATTATTCTTGAGGTTACGTGCCACACCAAGCTTCTCAATAAGTAGCGAGTAGTTCATGCATCCTTTTTTCAAAAACCTGGCCGCTTCCCTGAACGCTATCCCTCCTGAAAACAGGTTATCTGTTCAGGGTGCAATTATAGGGCACTTGGGGCCATGTGTACGAACACTTTTTCCCATAGACACAGAATGGGTAAAAACCTTTGCTACATCTGGCCCCTGTTTCGAACACATGCTTGACTTTTTGTGCAGTTTTATGATATCAAAGTTTACAATATCAATCTATGATGATATTGCATCCAGAACATCATCAACTGCTGTATTATTACAGTGAGAATACAATTACTGCTCTTGCCTCCACATCTAATTATCTTAGCTTACCCTGTGACGTAGTGGTTAGGTCGATGTAGTGTATCTAATATTTTGTAATATAATATATTATATATAAAGGCTCATATACCTATTATACAAGTAACCTTTCCAGTAGAAAATTTCACTGGGATAGTAAGTGAATATATTTCTCAAAATTGTCTATAGAGGTTGGATATAAATAATCCATATTTTTATATTAACTCTTTCACTAAGAAATTAGCACAGTTCATTTTGGAATGTTGTGTTTTATGTTCTGTTATAGGTGTTTTTACAGTGCACTAATCAGCACTCAGGGTATCAAGGCACTCTGTGGCAGGTGTGTGAGGCCAGTCCTGAGGGCTTACTCTTAAAGCCTGGTCTTCAACTTCTTGCAAAAGTTGAGACGAGGAGGCTCTGATGTGTTGGGTGAGAACCTTACAGGCTTTAGGTGTCAGGTACAAGAAGTCGTGGTCTCCTGCTCTGCTTTTGTGTATGCGTGGGGTAGGTGCTAGTGAGAGACCGGCAGAGTGTAGGTGTCTGGAAGGTTGGGGAAAGTAAATGTGGCTCTTTAGATAGGCAGGGACAGTGTTGTGGAGAGCTTTCTTGGTGTGGGGGAGGAGCTTAAAGTATGCACGCTTGTGTATTGGAAGCCAGTGGACTTCCCTAAGGTGTGGGGTTATGTGGGTTTGGCATGGGAGATTGAGGACTAGTCTGGCTGCTGTGTTTTGGACAGTTTGCAGTCATCTTGTAAGCTGGTTGGTAAATCCTGCGTACACCATGTTTCCATACATTTTAACCATTTTGTAAATGGTTTTTAATATCAATGCTCTTTGAATTGCCATTGCCATTTTGTTAACTATTGAAAATAAGTCTAAAACAACCTCATATGGGTTTAGTCTAGACAGCAACAATGGTACCACATTCTAACAAGCATTTGGGAACTGAGATCAACCCCCCCCCCCAACTCTCACTTCTGATTGGTCACAAAACCCAGTCAACCAGCCTCTCAGATTCCACATTGACCCTCCCTTAAGTGCATCCTACAATCCACAGTTTGCCTCATCAGACTTGTGAAGACTATGACCACATCAACGCCATCCTGATGGAACTCCAAATGCTTTCATTGCCAGCAGCCCAATCTATCTGGTTGATAAGCTCACAATCTCCAGTGGCTCTCAGCACACCTGCAGCCAGTACACAGTCAGACTGGAAATGAATGAAGAAGTGAGAAAAAACACAAGGCAACAATCCTTTTCCATCTATCAGCCCATATAAGAAACAACATCCCCATAACCATCAGGACTTACCTAGCACTGCTTTGATTTAAGAAAGGGGACGTAGATGCACCTATGTAAGGAACACTGCATCACAATGAAGTAACAGTTTTAGAAATCAACTAGGTCGCCATTCACATGTTGACTGTATCTTTGCCTTTGAACTTATACAGCACTGTATTGCTTTATGGCTAGGTCCATTCTACCAAAATGCCACATATACACACATACATACATACCGTCATACATAATATGTACGTACAATTTACATTTGGATGCAATTTTTTATCACAAAAGACGAAGTTACTTTTATATGAAGTACAGAACAAACCAATTCAAACTTTTTCAGATATTTTTTACGAAATGTTATATAGGGTACAAACTTTCTTGATATATTAATGGTGAATTTCCAGCCAAAAATAAAAAAATAACACTTCCTTTCCTCCTGCAGCAAACATTCTGTAGACCATGTTTCTGAGGCCCTGAGTAGGAAATAAATGCTTAACAAGATGCCAGGGATCAACACATGGAAGCACAAACCGCACCCTTCCCCCAACGCCTATACTCCCTCATATCATGTTCAAGCAGAGAGATCAATGAACAGTGTTTTGTTAGTGTTGGTCAGTTGCTGCATCAAATCTGACCACAATGGGTCCTCTGCTACATTTCAAGATACTTAAAACCTCCTTGCATTCACGATTGCTTGATAAAACGTTCCCTTTACATATGGTTTCTAAACATTCTTCCACCGTATGTTGCCCATTGCCTTATATTTGTGCATTAAGCCCCATGAATGGTATCTTTTTGTAAGTGCAAATTGTATAGTGCTTTGTTACTATTTGTATGGTCACATAGTAAGAATTACGTTGAAGTTAGAAGCTGTGAATCCATTTGTTAATTACAATACTTTTATTGACAACCCTTAGCATTGCAAAAAGGCAAATATTCTTTCAGTTAGTTTACCCCTCATTCTGCAAATGTTCTGATGAATTTTATCTTTTGGTGCAAATTCTTTAGGTCTAGTATTTTTAGACGGCATGGCCTTCTTTTGCTCGACTCAAATGAATTCCACACAATTTGAGTGTCTGTTACCAGGATTTGTGGGCGGTGACTGAAAGGCGTTAGTGGGTGGTAGTTTCTCAGAGGTAAATGTAACAGTTTCCAATCTTTGGGTGTTCACTTCATTGACCAAAATCCATCCCAAGAAGCAGGGGTGTTGGTGACCTCAGCAGCAAGGTTAGCATTTGAATTTGTATACATGATTTATAACTTTCGTTTGAACTGGCATGTGGTGCATTGGTGGGTGGGAGCGAGGGACACCTGCACTGGCATTACCCATGATGAAACAATATTTTTGAGAAACGGTGGACTATGTCATCTGGTACTTTTAGTCTGGCAACGTAAAGGAACACAGTATTTACACATGCGAGTGATGGAGAGAAATGCCTAATTTCAAGATCTACTTTGCTATATAAGGAGTAAACCTTCACTGGGCTAAAAAACGATGGGGCAAGACAATTTTTAATTTTAACTAAGGAACTGTAAGTGACACATTTATAGTAATTTATTTAAAAAGCTTCTAGGTGTATTTTAGAGCTTCTGTGGCTTGTTTGGGATCTTGGAACAAATTAACACACCCCTATTGGTATTAATGCCTTAGCACTTTCTGTGTCACAACACTGCCAATAACAGGTATTTAAATCTTTACACTAGTAGGTGGGAAATTGTGCATTACACATGACAGAGAACTCTTCAAAGTATAGTTTGGCAAGAAGGAGATACTGGTTCCTTACATTAGATTAACAATTGTCCGCTGCTTTAGAAAGCTGTGTGTGTCTGTAGCTCTTTTTGAAGTTTCTAAATTGAGCATCATGCTACTTGAATTTACTTGAGATTACTTCGGTATCTCTTAGAATATGTTATAGTCCTCTTTCAACTTTGTAGGTGATCCTTTGATATATTGGGTACTTAGGAAAAGGTCGAAAGAAAAGGTAATATGCCCCTCTGGATTACACTAGCAAGTCATCCATCCTGTATTTTTGAACGTGAATAAGCCTTTCTAGAAGGTTATGTTGAAGTTTGATGTGGCTGTCAAATCAGAACCAAAACAAACACTTTATGGAAATTCATCAGTATGAAAGGAAGACTCATTGTGAGGGACAAATGCACGTGCAAGTTTATTGACCTAGCCTTTTTACGGTGTAAGAGGGGTTTAGCTATGGCATGTAAAGCTAGGAAGTTGCCAGATGTAGACAGCTGGGTGCGTGAGTTTTAAAAATGGGCTAGAGGCGAGGCAAAAACCATAATTTGAAATCGACAGAAGGCGGGAAGAGACCTGATGGCTCAGTATGGGATGGCTTCATCACTAAATTGGAAGCAAAGAATGACATGAGACCACTGTGATCATACATGACAGGGCTCACTCTCACTGAAGGTCTGGGTACATAGTATGTACTGAAACAGACAGAGATGCAAACCAAGAAACACAAAGCAACCCAAACCCACACCCTGTATGGCCTGTAGTAGAAGCAGCTAAAATTTGTCTTTTACCTACTCCACTGAACCACCACAAGCCTACATGTGGTGTTGTCCTTGGTGTGTGGAAGTCTCCTAGCAACATACAGTATAGGGGCGGGTAGCGGCATGGAATGCACATTTGCAGCAGAAGAGTGGAAGTGGTGTACCAATGTAAATTATGCTTGTGTTATGGAGGAACAGGCACCGTCCCGCATTGTAATTTTGTTTGTTGAAAACCAATAAAGAAATACAAAAAAATTGAAAGGAAGACTCAACTAGTTGGAACAAGACTTGATTATTAGTGTTTCATGGAGACGTTAGCTTCCAGTGTTACCATAAAATCCTCTCTGGTATTAAATACAATTGTGCTTAGCCAGAGGGAAGTAGGTCTCCAAGAATCTGACAAGCTTTTTTGGGGAGCAAAATCAATGCAAATAAGAATCCATTGTCCCATGTTCCATTGTCAAACCTCTAGTGTTACTTTATGTAGCCATCTCAGAAGTTTATGATTTTGAGGCACAACAATCTAAGATATACCCGCTGATAGTGGCCATTTGCAGAAAACCTTATTGCTCAAACTCCAGCACAAACCCTGTGATACATTGATCACATATTACTTACTCAGAGGTCTTAACATTGTTTCTGCAAAGCAGGGTTAAGTGGTTGTGTTTTATCTTTTTTTAAGAGGAAAGCATTATTTTGTCAGGGCAGGACATTATCCCTCAGTGCTGACAAGAGTCAATTTTAAACTCAAGAATAGTTTTAGCAGGCATGACATGGTTGTCAGAAAGAAAGAATTGGCCTTAGGATCATCTGACTTTGTTATTACTGTATATTGTTAATAGTACCCAAATCAGTAGAGCAACTAACAGAGAGCACAATTTAAAGTGTGGGGGCAACCTGTATAACCATTCATATCACACCCATGAATATGTGGCTTGATTATTCAAGGAATGCGTGTTTCTTGTTGTCACAGATACTCACTCAAGGCAGCACAAAGTCAATGTCACAGGTGACATCTCCGCAGGTTCAGCTATCAACGTTCTGCAAGGTATCGTTATGTAGTCGGGATCAGATCCTGTTGTCCTGCCCTGCTAATCATGTTAGACATATATTGGATTTGCTCATTTCTGACAAAGATGGTACACACTAACAAAACTCAACCAGAATCTTATTTGACTAATACTTTATAAATCTGTTCATCTGTTAGTTTTCTTTTCTTTTGTGCATTTGGTCACCCTAAACTACTTGTCATTCATTTCAGTATAAGCTAACTGATTAGTTTGCACATTATTGGGATACTTGAGTTGATTCTGTTACTGATAATGTTTTATCTCTAGAAACTAAAGTGGTACAACAGAAAAAAAGTTAGCACTCTGCTCTATCGACAAGCTAAAGTCTAATAAATGTATTTTATAGCTGTAAGAAGACTTATTTTGCTGAACTTTGGGCACGTATTCATTATTTATTTGTTTAATAAGAGGTTTTGTAGAGCGATGCTCACCACTTTTTATTTTCTTCCACAAGCTCTAAGTGTAGGAGAACCTGTGCATTGAGAAGCAGACATAAGTTGAATTCAAATCGGTGATGGTAAATCCAGCCTGGTACTCTTCAGTGCAGTCCCTGAGTACAAAATCTCAATTAAAAGCGAGTTGGACACAATCAAGATTGGATCTGCCCTAAGATTTGGATTAAAAACATTCCATAGTCCAGAACCCTGTACCATAGTTCTGGCTCGGAGTTTGATCTGATTGAATACTTCTTGTGTAATTAGGTTGTAGATGCAGAGCACAGGACCCTCTTAATGTGCTGTGATTCTTAGTATTTGTCTTAGTCTTTTCCCATAACAGACGTTTGAGCCGTTGCAAATCACTTTATACCTAATCTTTTCATCTACTTGGAGTCAATGTAGTGCTTTCACAACTGGTGTTAGTTGGTTGTGAACCCTCAGATCTAGACAAAATCTGTCATCCTTGGTTTGAAGCCTTAGAAAATAATGCAAGTTCAATTCTACTTCAGCAAGGGACACTCATTTCTCAAGACAAATTCCTATACAGAAATACAAATGTGAAATGTTCATACTGTTAGTCATTCTACTCATAATTTTCTTCACTCCATGCATAAGTGCAGCTACAACCTTCCATAGGATATGTTTTTTTACCCCCAAACCTAAAAACAACAACAAACCTCTTTCTACAAAAGCCACTCTGTGAAGACCCATTCAAACCAACCATGCACATTATATTTAATAGCCACTTTCTCATCTAGCAGAACTATAAGTCTCCAGGTTGCTTCATCAGAACTATAAGTCACTGTACTATAATGCAGTCCATCTTGTTGTTAACAGAATTTCTTAGGTTAGACAAGCAAAGTTGGCACCAATATAATCAGATCAAATAAATCACCGAAACATTAGCAGGGTTAGCTTTCAGGAGAAGGATAAAGATAGTTTTATTTTTCTGCTCCAAGATTCCCTGACTATAGTAATAACATAATTTTAGCTAGGGTTCTTATAATGCACTGTACTTCCACTTTTTTCTTTTTTAATTTCTTTACAAAAATATGAAGGCTTCAGCACCTAAAAATCTTTTTACAAATGTTGCAGTATGATGCACACCCAAGCCATTATGGTGTGACTGGGCCTGGTTTATTTAGAATAGAATCTACAGTGGTGCACAGGTTTCTAGCCTAATAATGCATCAACAATAACATGTTGCAAATGTATCTTCTGAACAAAGAATATAAATTACTGTCAGAACTCCGTTCAGAGGGTCACTGGGCAAGCAGGGAGGGCCCAACTGTGTGGGTTGAGGTATTTTACTTCTGATATCCCGGGGTCTGACCTACTGTAGATTCTGAGCAAATGGGCCAAGTACCCCTTCATCACAAGGTTCACTTTGAGGGAGGAGGATGCAGAAAGTGGACACTGGCTCACAACTCAAAGCACATGCAGTAGTAGCAATAAGTGATTGTCCAGCAAAACACTCTCTTTCAGGGTAAAATACGTTTTTTTTTTTTACAGTGAACCACTCAAAGGGAATTACAGCATCCAAATGTTTCATAGGCGGTTCCCTGTCTCCCACTTCTTTCTCACTCTAGCAAGAGTGGTTATTCCCTATCCACGGGACGTGCGTTTTGTTTTTGAATTCAGGGCAGCTGTGACCGGAGCCGGGCAGCAGGAGGAGGGGCTGCCACAGGAGGCCCTTTAAATTGAGACTTTCGCGCACCCGCTCGCGGGACGCGCGTTTTGTTTTTGAATCCAGGGCAGCTGTGACTGGAGCCGGGCATCAGGAGGAGGGGCTGCCACAGGAGGCCCTTTAAATTGAGACTTTCGCGCTCCCGCTCGCGGGACGCGCGTTTTGTTTTTGAATCCAGGGCAGCTGTGACCAGAGCCGGGCAGCAGGAGGAGGGGCTGCCACAGGAGGCCCTTTAAATTGAGACTTTCGCGTTCCCGCGCGCGTCCCGCCCGGGCGGCGCCTGGGCCAGGGCGGGCCCGTCCTGTGACCGGCTGAGGCCGGGCCCCACCTCTGAGTCCCACGGTTCAGGAGGTCCCCGAGTAACCGGCACCCAAGTAAGACTTGCTAACTGAGCAGTTTTATTGATTTATATATCTTATACTGCCATACTCTGTTTGTGCACTACTCTTACTGGATTGGATTGGGCCAAATTCTGGCGCTTTGCCCAATTACCATTTGAAAGACGATGGGTAAAAGGAAGAACACCACACTTGGGGCTAAAGGAACACACGCTGCGCCTGTTCAATCGTCAATAACTAGCTATTTATCTTCAGTTATTGGGGCCATTGAAACTGAAATTGTTCAAGTAGAAGAAAGGATTGGGGTGGCTAATAATTTGACTCAAAGAGCCTTTCTAGAACCTACGACTTATACACAGTCTGTAGACTCTTTAATTGCCCCCCATAATTCTGATTCGCCTCTGTCTGAAGACAATGTTAATGTCTTGCACTCCTTACAGTCCTCCAATGTAGTTAACACTGAACATTTAGCTGACATTCCCCCTGCCCCCAAAAAAAGGAAAGCTGGGGGACATCGCAAATGTACTAAGTTGTTAAAACAATCATCGAAGGCCAAAGGACTTATTTCTCCATCATTGGTCGCTCCGGCTGATCTTCTTTCTAAGACAAGTCTATCATTTGGCAAACTAGGCTCAGATTGTAGGAATTTAAGAGATAACCATTTGACTAATTTGGACTCAATCCTCAAACCCCTTTTTGTGGCTTTAGAGGAGAAATTAACATTATTAATTAATTCTAAATTTGAGCAGCTACAAGAATCTGTTTTTAAATTTTTGTCTCAGCAGTCTACTATAAAACCTGGTACAAATTCCACTTCTTCTACTCAGAAATTGGCGTCTGATCCCAAACCCTCACAGCAGGCTAATTGCTCAACGAATCACAATCAACTCTTGTCTCACTGTATATCCACTTGGAGCTCTCATGATGATTCATCAATCGATCCCTTGCCCACTTTGACTGGTGGTGTGATTGCCTTATCGAAGCCCGATACAGTTTTTAAGCCTAGATCTTTTATCAGTATAAAGGAGGTTCTACAGCTTCCGCCGGATAGCTTGCCATATGTTCTAGCTAACGTGCCCCCTCTTGATCGTACCCAGAAGGAAGATACTCACGCTCATATAAGGAAATGTGCACATTGGATGAGCCGAAAATTTAGATATCAAGATGATCTAAATAATAGAATAATTATGGCAAGAATGGTGAAGTGGGTAGGTTTGTCTAAAAAAGTACACAAAGGTGATTGTATAGTGATCAATTTTGCAAATTCTCACTTTGTTAACTACTTGCTGGCGACTCTACCATCGTGTGCGAAAGGGGATGGTGGGATCAAAACGTATTCATTAAGCTTTTTTTATGGGCCGACCACTCTATCACTTCCTTTTACGAAGGTTTCCCACGGACAAAATATAGTTCTGCCAAAGGTACCTTCATGGAACCCCACCCTCGATCCTGAGGGCAACCAAAATCAGTCCTCCCTTGATGCAATTGATTGACAAATGGAGGGGTTGGGGTTTCTAAATGATACTATACAGGAAATCGAGTTGGTGGGAAAGCATACACTTTTGGAATCGCCTACAGGGTCTGATGAGCCAGTTAGCTTACCACAGAATATAACAGATACAGCCATAATTAAGGGGCCTGGGATAATGTCCCAGCAAAGTAATGAACTTTTATCCTTAATTAGTTGGAACATTGCTGGGATTCGTTCTAAAGCTGAAAACTTAAAATGGTTGGAGTTTGTATCTACATTTGATATCATTTGTCTTCAAGAAACTTGGCATATGGCACCCTTTTATTTAGATGGCTACTATTCTGTGTCCCAGCCAGCTCTTCCATCTAGAGCGGGCAGAGCAAGTGGCGGGCTCCTGGTACTTGTGTCATTATTACTTCCAAAAATCAAGGTTTCTCTGATCTGGTCCCCTGCTTTTTTCTTGGTGGTTTTATTATCAATGACTGGGCGGAAAGACATCTTACTCTTAAACTTTTATAATAATATTCCGAGTACCGCCCTGCCAGGAAGCCTCGAAGAGCTTACTGATTTGTTAGACTCTGCTGGAAAACTCCAGGACAGGGAATTTGATAGGATTTGGGTTGGAGATTTTAATGTTCAATTGTGCAATCATGAATTACCTCATCTATGTGGTGCTTCCACAGAAGGCAGAGAGTCACTCACTCATTTTATCCACTCTAATTTAGGTAATGCCTTGAATACCCTTATCTATAAATTTGATCTTGCTTTTGCAAGGGATATGACAAATAGTCGGACAAGGGAAATACCCACCTATAGAGGGAGAACGAATGGCAGCATTATTGATTTTATCCTTATCTGTCCTTCACTTTCACATTCAATGGTGGATTTTAAAATTAAATCTCACTGTGCCAGTGACCATAATCCCTTGAGCATAAAATTAGCTCTTAAAACTAGGGAAATTTTACCTAGGATAGTACATAAAGGGAAAGAGGTTTCTAAAAGAAATTCTGGCCCCCGCATGAGATGGGAGAGAGTAAACCCTAACACTTTTCATGAGGTCCTCATAACTCAAAATAAGGTCCACATTAATACTTGTTTGTCCCTGCAATCCACTTGCGACCATCTTATAACTGCTTTTGAGTCTTTAAGCTGTGCTATTTCTGAAGCACTGACGTGTGCCCAACATCCCAAAGGCGTAAAACCTCAACAGTGGTTTAATTCGTCCTGTACGGCTGCCCATAGAGATCTAAAGACAGCTATTAAAACTATTCCATTCAGCCGTGATTTCGTTAAACAGGCTAGGGGCCGATACAAGTCAGTCCTTGAGGAAAGAAAGAATGAAATACGCACTAGCGCATGGGAAGATCTCATGGCAGCCACGGAACTGCGGGACCCCTCTCAATTTTGGAAGGTGGTTAATCACCCATATTTCTCAGGACAGGTAAATAGGCAGGATGACTGTCTGATACCAGAGGGGGTCTGGGTAGAACATTTCTCAACTGTATTTCAGTCCGTAAATAATCCTAATTATGGTGTGGAGGCATGTGTCCTCCCACGTTCAGCCACTCCCATTCCAATCAAGAGTGGTATTTTACTTGAGGCATATGAGATCAGTGCAGCAATAAATAAAATGAAAATAAGGAAAGCCCCCGGCCCCAATGGGATTCCAGTGGACTTATTTAAATCTTTACCTGATTTGTGGGTTCCACTAATCACAAATGTTCTGAATAGTGCTATTCAAAGTGCTATCCCTTCCTCATGGTTAACGGCAATACTTGTCCCGATATTTAAAAAGGGTAACAGGCTTGACCCCTTTTGCTTTAGACCCATCTCTCTCATTGACTCCACGGCAAAGATTCTGGGGAGCGTCATTTTGACCCGGCTTGAGGAGTGGGTTGCAAGGACAAACATTCTATCGCCAATTCAATATGGGTTTAGGCCTGGATTGGGCACAGTAGATCAAGCCCTAAACTTACACCTTATCCTTAGCAAATATGTTATTGCAAAAAGGGAATCTATCCACTTAGCCTTTATAGATCTGTCCAGTGCATTTGATATGGTGAACAGAGCAAAATTGTGGGAAATAATGGACACAATGGGGATCGAGCAAGATCTGTTGGATTTGATTAAACGCTTATATTCTGACCTTACTATTATAATTCAGTTTGGACAACATGGCGAAAGATCCCATCCCCTTGCATCCAATCGGGGTGTTAGACAGGGCTGCACTTTGGCACCTTTTTTATTGCTGTTGTACATAAATGGCCTGTATAGTTATTTAGCCCAAAATGGTAAGGATTTCCCAAGGATGAGTTTTAGACAATTGCCGATTTTATTATATGCCGATGACGCCGTTTTAATTGACCGCACGGCCAATGGCCTACAGACCCTTTTGGATCTTTTTTTAACGCACACACAAGATTGGAGCTTCCATTGTTCCTTAGCGTTCCCCCCAAGCGTGGGTGCAGAGCGGCAACAGCTGGTTCAGGTTAGTTCACTGCATAAGTTCCAGGCGGGCTGAACTCAGTGATCTCCCAGAACTTGCACACCTGCAGAGACCGGAGGTTCCTCGTAGCTCCTCTAGCAAGGTAAGTGTTTGGTCCGTTCTACAATAGGAGGAAGGACGTGTAAAGTTCCTAATGCTGATCCCCGTCCCGGGGTAGGTGCATAGGGGTTCCCACGGCAGCCTCACTCCTCTAGTGAGGCTCAGGTCATGCACATTTCTTGCTAGTTGGGGTGACCCCATCTAGCATGCGGGGTCACCTTGTCCCTCCTGTACACAGCTACTGACCTGATCAGAACAGCAGATGCCTGCATGGCAGGCCCTCCTGGCATACAGGGTTAGCTGCTCTTCACGTAAGAGCTACTTCCCATTCTGCATGCAATCCGTCAATAGTGGCTCCTCCTGGCATACAGGGTTGCCAACTCCTCACTGCACACAGGCTCAGACCCAAACGGCACAGAAATATCCACAGCTCACTTCACAGTGGCTATATAGCCTGGCGTACAAATGTCGCCGACTTTGTAATGCACCCAAGCAATGACTATATTGGTGCAGCAGCTGTTTCCTCCTCTTCCACACAGGGCACACTGGTTTTGGCAAGAAAGCAGACACTGGTGATCCAGGACAGGTGGTCTTGGATTCCCTGGGTGTTTTAACCTCACTAAGCAGGGAAACTAGTAGGCCTTGACCCCCCACTCCTGGTCACAGGCAGAAATCTTGCAGAGCTTCTCTTCCCTGTACAGCCTGGCTGGCTGCTTGACAGTTTTTGGGGTCTCAAGCTCCCCTTCTTATAGTCCATTTCCAGACACCAAAAATATTTATGGTGAGGTCTTTGAAGTTTATGTTGAGGGTATGCTTCCTTTTGATGTGACCACTACAGTGGCCTCTTCTCCTCTTGAAAGCAGTCTGTCATAGCAGGAGCAACTCCAAAGCTGAGAACGCCTTAATACAGGCCATGGGAGTGACTAGAGTTCATACCTGGATCCTAGCCACCGTGATGTGTATATCAAAATGTTTAGCCATTCTCTTTATGATCATCTTATCAGCCCCATCTCCTTCCTGAGATGTGCCCGGGCCCTTTCCTTGTGACCTTTGTCTGAATTAAAGAGCACCCTGTGAAGTGTATGGGGGAAAGCCTGGCTCTCCCATCTCAATTTTTTGGCAGTCCGCGCTCTAGTTGTTTTGTCTTACTTCATATATTATGTGCGATAGCCTTAGATCAGTGCTGACATAGGCCTGAAACTGCAACACTGCTGAACCTTTTCAGATTGTTTTCTGTGTGTACTGAAATCGTGTTTTGAACTGTGTTTTTTAAAACTGAAATTTTAAGGGAGGGGTAGCAGCTACAATCTTTGTGAGGGTAGAACTTAGACAACTAGAGATGACATTTTTTGGCAGTGCGCACTATAGTTGTTTTATCTCACTTCATATATTATGGGCCATGCTGCGCGGTCACAACAGCCTTAGGTCAATGTTGACATTAGCATGAAACGCCTACACTGCTGCACCTTTTTTCACTTGTTTCCTGTTTGCACTGAAATTGTGTTTTACTCCATGTTTTTTAAAGTGAATTTTTAAGGGAGGAGGGAGCAGCTAAAATCTTTGTGGGGGTAGAACTTGGCCAACTAGAGGTGCCAGTTTGTGGGCAGTGCGCACTCTAGTTGTTTTGTCTCACTTCATATATTATGGGTCATGCTGCGAAGATTCATGCAGCCGGCACACCTCTGGCACACAAGTGGCCAGTGCCAGCCATGCTGCCCTTTTGCCTGCGGTAAGGAGTAGTTTTATTTCTTACACCTAAGTTTAGCTGTCTGGGGGCAGGGCAGTTGGATGCATGCTCTAAGACCCTTTCATGTCACGACTGCCTTCGGATGGGGGTGTGGTAGCACCCCCTCCTATGAGCTTGAAAATACTATAATGCACTACTAGGTGACCATGATCAATGCTCGGTCTATGCAGAAACATGCAGACAACATCTTTGATCTCCTTAGTGAATCAGGCCCTGACAAACCTGATATACTGTTTCTAACAGAGACTTGGGTCTCAGAAGCCTCTAACCCAGCCATTGCCCTGGCCATACAGAATGGCTATAAAATTAATAGGAAGGACCGTACCTTTGGCAGGGTTGGAAGCATTGCAGTTATTCTTCGAGAAGACCTTGAGTGTTAGACTTTAGACATTGGAAGCTTAGTAGGAGCCGAGGCAATGGGTTTCTTTATTTCACTCTCCCATCAACAATTCCTCTCAGATGTGCTTCTTTATAGACCTCCGAGGCCTACAGGTCCCTTCTTAAAGTCCCTCAGTAGCTCAATAGCAGACCTTGTCCTAAGATACTCCCAATTTCTGCTCCTGGGAGATTTTAACCTCCATATGTAGAAGAGTAGACTCAGCCAAATAGTGGAAATACAGGGACTGACTACGTCCCTTAATCTCAGCCAACATATTTCCAAACCCACTTATAATGCAGGTCATGTAATTGACCAGGTATTCTCTAATATGTATTTAAGGCTGTAAGACCCTTTGCCACAAGTTTGGTCCGATCATTATTTCAGCAGATTCTCATGGGCAACTCCTGTGAAGACCCCTTATTTTCCTCTGAATCACCCATTTACCAGGAGAGTCTTCCATAAAATTCAAATTCATCTGTATTTTTTAAAAGGGTGCCCCCGCCTCAGTTGGTCATATTGATGATGACGTTTCAGTATTAGAGAACTGGATTAAGAAGGCGGTGAATAAATCAGCCCCCCATCCAGAACAAAAAGAACTAAAATGGCCAGCCAAAGCAAAATCTTGGCAAGGCGGAGGAGAAATGGATATAATGTAAAAGACAAAAAACTATAAACTGGTGCTTAAAGAGTACCATGCTAACATTAAAACTGCAAAGTTAGAGGTTTTTGAGGCTACATTCATGGAATCCGGGAATAAGTCAAGGGTAATTGTTAATACAGTTGAAACGTTTCTTGCACCCACTGCAGCTTCCAGCTCCCACTAGCTTTCCACCTCATGGTGTGAGCAGCTTGCCTCCTATTTTCAGTCCAAAATATAGACTATTCAAGCCAGACCTCCCTCAGTTTCTCCCCCAATGAGAGGATTCTGGACACTCTTCAGAACACGAGGTCACCGCCTAGTGAGGCATCCCTTTCTATTTTTGAATCAATCTCATTGGATGACTCACTAAAGGTTTAAAGCACTCTGAAATCAGGCTCCCTATCAGACTGGTGTCCACCCAGGGTGTGTGGTTTAACAGCTTTGGCAATTAACCCCTTAGTAAATAAGGTTATAAGCTCCTCTCTTGAGTTGTCTAAGGTTCCAAGTATCTGAAAACAAGCAAAAATTCTGCCTCTTTTAAAGACGCCTTCTGCAGATCCCGAGGCCCCATCAAATTACTGACCTATCTCTCTGCTCCCAGCTTTTCCCAAGATTCTGGAAAAACATGTCAATTTTCAACTTTTCAGTTATCTTGAATCTAATAAGCTGTTAAATCCCAGTCAGTCAGGGTTTAGACCCAGGTACAGTACTGAGACTGCACTCCTGGAGGTTAGCGGATACATCAAAGGCGATGGGGAAAGGCAGTGCTGATAACGCTAGACCGATCAGCAGCCTTTGACACAGTTGCCAGTGCCTTCCTCATTGAGCGTCTGCAGTCAGTGGGAATAATGGGCCAGCCCTGAAATGGTTTTCCTCTTTTTTTAGAGGAACTCAGCCAACAGATTTGGATCCCACCTTACTTATCTGAATCTCGAGATTTGTCTGTCTTGTACCCTCAGGGTTCTGCGCTAAGCCCTACCTTCTTCAATATATATCTGACCCCTCTTGCTCTACTGGTGGTATCTCTAGGTGCCAAAGTCATATCCTATGCTGACAACACTCAGTTTTTGTTTTCTTGTGATAAAGGCAGTGAGCTCCCAACGAACCTGATCAAAGTATGTCTGATGGCAGTATTGCACGAGATGGCAGAACATCAGCTCAAGTGTAATGTAGAGAAGACAGAAATTCTTGTGTTTGGTGGTGTACCATCCAATTGTTGGTAATCCTTTTGGCCTAGTATGCCCTCCAGCACTTAGGATGGCATTGTGAAGAACCTAGTGGTGAAATTTGATGACCAGGTATCCTTTAGGCCACAAATTAAAGCTACGGTGGGCACATGCTTCGGGGTGTTGCGCTCACTGAAAACGTTTCTACATCTTCTGTCCTCTTCTAAAAAGTCAGTCATCCAGGCTTTGATTATATAAAGGTTGGACTACGGCAATGCACCTCATCTGGGCTTGCCATAGTATCTCTTGGAGAGACTAAAGATGGTGCAAAATGCAGCAGCTCGCCTCCTTCTCAAACTGATGGTGAGACCGCACTTTTCTCCATACCTGCGTGAGTTGCACTGGCTGCCAGTTAGAAAAAGAATCATGTTTAAAGCGCTGGTGCTGATACATGAGGCCCTCTATCAATCTGGGACTAAATATCGGAGATCCAGTTACAGCTTTCACTGCCTCTCACGCAACTAGGGATTAGCAAATAAATAGCTGGCAATGATTCATAGAGTGCGGAAGACCAGAACTGGCTGCAGAACGGCTGCCTTTCTAGGGACGATGGCCTTAAATAAGCTCCTGATTGATCTGCGGACCGTGTCTTGCCAATCAGTTTTTTAAGAAACAGTTAAATGTGTGGCTTTTCATTCAGTGTTAACTGTCGTTTTTCTTCTCCTGACCTGTTGGCTTGTGTGCCAGAACACTCTAACAAGTAGCTGTGTGCAATATAATTATTTATTTATCATCATCATCCAGTGTGTCCCACAAAGTTTACAGGAATGCAGTAATACACACATTTGTCTGAGGGATTCCTGTACCTCCACTCCATGTTTCACCATGCACCCCTGGGTCACTCATAGTCTGCCATGATGTTGTACCATTCATGTGCACACATACACTCAGTACATGTATTTTATATGCATGCACTGTACAGGACTACATTCTTCATGTGTCGTGTACCACTCATAGGCACACATTCGTTCAGTATGTGCATTTAACAAGCATGCACTGCTTAGTACTGGTTTGTCCCTGTATTGTTCCTTTGCCAGGCAAACATACACCACTCATGCGCTGTACAGCACTCCACATCAATCCATTGTAGGTCAATGAGTGGGGCACACAGCAGCTGGACTGTGAATAAGGTAGCCTTTAGGCCTCATTCCACTGACAAAGGTTAAAAAGGACCTGTTCACTCCTACTGATTACTACACAGTATACTACCACCAAAGCGCATGTACTGCTTAACGCCTGGTAGAGGAAGTAGCCTTTCACCACTAAGAAGGTAGCACTTTGGGCGCCCCTCTGGGTCCAACAAGACTGCAGTTCCTGAGACAGGCCTGTGTCATGGCATATACATGATCAGTGTTTCCCTATGACAAAAAAGATCAACATTAGGGATCCAGTCATAAGTATGGGTGGGGCACTCAGAGCAGGGGTGCATGTCCGTTACCATGCAGAGGACTTTCCGTCCCAACAATTACTTTACACAGTAGCTAAGCACAAAGTGCAAATCAGTAAATGCTGAAAGCTCAACAAGGAACAGGATGAAGCAGATCACTGATACACTCCAACTCACACACAGCACTACATTCACATTTGACCCCATCATAATTCTCTTTCTTACAGAATCTGAAGCGTAACACACATACAAAAATCCTAAAACTTATTGTGAACTACATAACTGACATTCAAAGCATAATCAAACAGAAATACCTACGAAATCAAAACAACTTCAGCAACTGAAAAGCTGGAACCTAGCACGCATCTCACACACATGCATTCTCATAACCTGCGTCTCCATCACCTATTCTCCCATTTCCCCTTCTCTTCCAACACTCCTTTGCAACGTTTGTAAAATGTCAACATCATACAACTCACGCAAACTACAGGGAAACAAGGATGGTGTGGTTTCCACAAAGGCCAGCCTTCAACTGACCAGGATAGAACATTGTAAGTACAATACCCTCAGTACTTAGAATGTAAATGACAGCTTAAAAACAACTCGGCACAAAGTACTTATTGAAGATTACCGAAAGCGTTACAAAGAAAAGGGTGGAACAGGCCACAGTTACCGTACATGTGCCACTACACACTGCTCTGTGTACACATGCTACCACCTCATCGTCCAATTTTTTCAAACACACACACAGATTCTAAAACTGGTTGAGGACCAAGGCACTGCCAATGGTATGCATAATCACCCTAGCAATAGAGAAACCAAAGACATCAAAACAACTTTAATAAACTGAGACCATGGAACCTTACTAACATTGTGCTCCCCAGCTGGCATTCACACAACCTGCATCTCCATCCCCTCTCTCTCCCGCTGCAAACAGATGCTATGGGTTCTAGTTCGGCCACTCTACAACTGACCCCAGGAGATCGTTACAAATACAGCACCTTCAGAACATAAAATGTAGTGCTCAATCAACATGAGAAAGCACAGAAACTATATATGAAGGTTGGTCCAGCTTCCCAATGTCAGTGAGAAATCATGAGACAGCCAACCCTCCAGTTTATGCAATGAAAACTCCCTAAGTCCATCCAAGAAAATATCTTCCTTTAAGTTCCCTCTAAGCCCACCTAGGTACCTGCTCCACCCCTTAGTGGTTGGAGAAGGTACGTAGGTGGACTTATGGGTGTGACCCTTTGGTGAATGTGTGACTACCATGCATGGCCACCCCCACACCCCCATCAGCACCTTAAGGGGCTAGTGAAATATACCGATCCTAATACTGAGAAGTCCTTGTGGATCAAGTTGTTTTAAATCTTGTGTATGAATGTGATTGGGCAGAATGTGCTCTGGGGAATAGATTATGACTAAAATACTTTGGGCAATTTAGGGATCTAAATTGATCCTGAGGAAAGCCACAAGAAGAGTTTTCTGGCTTTGAAAGTAGCTGAAACATGCAGACCAGACCAGAGATGTTCGAGTGGTTGTCATTCAGAAGCATCACACCTTGTTTTTAATCTTGCCATACAGACATTTTTTTAAAATAAATACCAGGGTAGTGTATAGAAATTTTTGCATTTTAAATCCCCACCCATTACATCAGTGCACCCTTGAGGGTCGAGGTAAAAAGCCTGCCCGACACAATCTGTATCGGGGAGAATTCTATGATGAATTATGCCACTATACCAGTGAGTGAGAGTTCTTTTACTTAATAGAAGATCTTTTCCTGGGTGGATTTAGGGGGTTCTCATTGCCTACACTAGTGGGGTGACTCTTTCTTGATTTCTCATAGAATCAAATGCCATCACGCAATAACCATGTACAAAATTCACATAGTTTACTACCAAAAGCAAACAGGAACAGAATTAAACAGGTCACGAGTTTGCTACAGATGCCACTACACTTTACATTCCAGGCACATACACAAGCTACTACATCACTAGTCTCAAAACATTTATTCATTTCTAGCTTTTTTCAACTGATTATCGATTATTTCATCTAGTGAACCTACTGAGTAAGCACTGTTAATTCAAATCAACTCCACAGTCACATTTACTAACTCAATGTGTTTGGTAGCTGATTATGTAGAATTTGACCATGTTGCCACACTACAGTTGGGTGAAGCCATCTGTTTGTGGGAAGATGCACCTGTTTGCCATGATGCCATATCTTCCAGTGAGAATAATGTGGATGACCCATAGATATGTTTTTATTTCTATTTGCTTGCATATGTGCGAGTGGTTTGATGCAGCTCCGGTGCAAGGACTTTAAGCGTCCCATGCAAAATATAAATTTGCTGTTCGGTTTCTCCATATCTTCCAACACATAGGCAAATTGTGAACTTACATTTTATTATATATTACTCCTTTTTAGCCTCCTATAGTGGTGTAGTAAGATTGATGTCCACACCCTCCTTTATGTTCTTCGTGGTACTGTCTGGTCAGTTCTATTTCTGATTATTTTCAGTCTCTGCCAAACAGCCTGGTCGTTCTAGTTTCCAAGGCAGCAGATCACTAGCTGTATCCTGGTGATGTAATTGTATCTAGAGGTGTCATCACAAAAGGACATCCACAACTTCAACGGTAGCCCTTCCTTAAATGAAATTTGGTGTCCCCATTAATTGAAGTTTGTTTACACTGATTAACCTCTCACCACTTTCTTCAACTTCTCCCGGTCGATTCAGTAATGGCTTTTTATTCTGACTGTTGATGTTACACCCAGAGCTTAATTTGTAAGAGAATAAATGCAGGGGCCAAAGTTGTGCTCATTAGCTACAGCTCATGCTACTGAGTGTTGGCATGCAGAGTACCAAGACTTTGTAGTCTTGGTTCCACCTTATTCCTCTTTAATCCACCTCAGACACTCCCTGACCCTTTATCTCATGTTTATGGGTTCTTTTTCATACCTGCTTCCTTCCTTTGTCATGGTTTTTCTGTCTTTTTCGTTCTCTTTCTTTCCTCCTAGTGATTTTTTCCCTCTCCTGCTGTAAGTCAAAGTCTGATGATGGCAAATAAGTGCCAGTTTCCAAAAACGAGTGCTTGTGGGCCCAAACTGCAACAATACATCTTATATGTCACCCACCTTTTTTGTACAATAACACTAGTCACAGTTTGTTTAGCTCTTGATTAAAGACAACTTTAGATGTCTGCGGGAGCTCTCCTAAAGAAGAAAAATAAAAAAACTGTGTACACACAAGAGTTGTGTGGGTCATTCCCCTTCAGCTATTTTTTGTCGGAAATGTATTCACATTATGCCTTTTGTATCGATAGTTAAGGTGGCATAGTTAGTGGGTTACAATAATGCCCTGTGTGAGGGTATATTTGGAGCAAGGGCCATGTTACTGATTTTCCACTGTACATTGGTTCTCATTGCAAGTCTTTAACTTTAAACCATTTTGCATTTGCATTTTTTGCCTGAAGTTCCACTTTATAACAAAATCACGTCTTGCAGGGCGCTCTCACGCTGGCCATATCAATTCTGTCACATTTAAGATGTTCCCCTTGTCAAAAAAGGTAAAAAAGAAAACATCCTCGGGCCTTTTTTTCGCAAATGTTGTACCCTCCTGCTACTGTCTTCCAGTTTGTCTTTGGTTGCTTATCTGTCCTGCCCTCTTGCAAGTAAATAAAGGCATAACTATTTCATTGTTACTTCATATTTAGGGGTTATTTAGTGTCGGGGGAGCCTTAACACAGTGGACTATGTTCTCTACATCTCAGCATAATTGTTTTATTAGTTTAACACATTTTTCAAGTGTTTTGTGTTGTTTGTGATCTACTATGTTAGAAATGTGTGTGTGTCGAAACAATACCTTCCATTGTTTCAATAAATAAAGGATTTTTCAAAATATTTGAATCCAAGAAAAAAAACAACAACCCCAGTGGGGTAAGATGTGTAAAGAGAGAATTGTGGACCAGTGCGTTCATTCCCTTTCTTTGAACATGTTGTGGTTGGTGTATTCTGTTGATGTGTTAATTAAAGAAAGAATTGTGATAATTGCTGGTTTAGAAACCCAAGAGAATGAGACAAGCATGAAAGCCCTGTTTTGTCTGCACTCCACTCAAGTACTTCTTCTGGTTTGCCTAATTGTTCAAGAGCTGTGTCAGTAAATAATGCCTCTCAGCTCTTAAAAGATCCCGATATGATTTAAAGATGCACCACGCTGCAACAAAATACATTTTTGCAGACTAAGGGCCTGATTACAAGCTAAGGCGATATGTATTGCCCCTGCTAAATTACAAAACCGCGAGGTAGGCTATATATTGAGTGCAATAAATAACACCTATTTCAAGATCATGGGGACTAACATGTAGATTTTGGTGCTTAACACACCAAAATCTGCATAAAAATGTAAATACTATGGGGGTCATTACAACATTGGCGGTAAAAGCCGCTTACCGCCATGCAGAAGACCGCCAATACACCGCCGCGGAAATCCGCCACAGCTATTATGACCCACATCTCGGAATCCGCTGAAATTCAGACACCCACACAAGTCTGCCACACCAAAGGTCAATGATAAACTGGCGAAAAAAAACCCTCCACCGTCACACCAACAGAAACACGCCTATGCTATCACGACCCACGAATCCACGCGGCGGTCTTTCAACCGCGGTATTCCATTGGCGGTACACACCGCTGCGCTCAAAATACACACACAACTCCAAAACACCGCCACATTGGACAATTCCAAATACACACACCTGATACACATACAAACACCACTCCCACACACCCAACACAATATAAAACACACACCCACATCACCCACAAACCCCCACGACCAAAAATTATTGACGAAGGCCAGAGAGACTGCACAGCATGGACAACCCCACCACACAGAGGCACACAACACCACACACCACTACACATCACCACACTCATCACCACATACACCACCCCACACATCACCTACACCACCCCATGGCACGGCAAAGACACCCCAGGTTCTCCGAGGAGGAGCTCAGGGTCATGGTGGAGGAAATCGTACGGGTAGAGCCACAGCTATTTGGATCACAGGTGCAGCACACCTCCATAGCTAGGAAGATGGAGCTATGGCGAAGAATAGTCGACAGGGTGAACGCAGTGGGACAGCACCCAAGAAATCAGGAGGTCATCAGGAAGAGGTGGGACGACCTACGGGGGAAGGTGCGTTCCGTGGTCTCAAGACACAACATTGCGGTACAGCGGACTGGCGGTGGACCCCCACCTCCTCCCCCACAACTAACAACATGGGAGGAGCAGGTCTTGACCATTATGCATCCTGAGGGCCTCGGAGGAGTCGGTGGAGGAATGGACTCTGGTAAGTCAAATCTTAACTATCATATCCCCCACCCTACCTGCATGCTATCACAGACCCCCACCCTCACCCCCTCCCCTATCACTCCAACTCCTCACTAATGTACAAATAACACAAACCACACATCCCAACACCAAGCCCTGCATGACACAACAAAGCATGGACACCCCTCACTAAAGCATGCCCACTGCACATACCCATAACACCCCCCCAACCATCATCACACAAGCCCCCACACAGGAATGCTAGCACAGGGGTACACGCTCACCCACCCATTGCACACCATGACACACACAGATTCAATAATCATGCTTTTACACCCCTGCAGGACCACTACCCAGCGTCACCAAACAGGAGGGTCCAGACATCTCTACCCCACCCACAGAAGAGGCCCACAGTGATGACAGCAGCTCTGGCCAACTGGATCCAGATGACCAGCCCGGACCATTGTGGGCCTCGGGACAGTCGGTTCCCCTCGCACAGGCACACCCCAACACAGACCTTCCACCTTCTGGAAACACCAGCACAGCACCCACCCAGCGGGCCCATACCTCCGTACTCAGGACACGTCAATAAGCTGTGTGTCCACCACTACAGGGAACCCAGGATAACCCACCACCCCAACAACAACAGGGACCTGGGGGCAGTGGTAGTGGGCACACGGTCCAGGGGACGGAGGCACAGGAACACAGGGGAACTGGGAGGGCTGCTGTGCGACAGGGGGCAGACATGCCAAGTAAACCCACTCTCCACGAGGCCCTTTCCTCCATCATGGGAGCATACCACCACTCCCAGGAGACGATGGCTACGGTACTGGCCAAGTTTCAGGAGACCCAGCGCATGCAGGAGGAACAGTATTTGGGGTTCAGGGAGGAACTCAGAATCATTAGCTCCGCCCTGGGCACCATCGTAGGGGTGCTGAAGGACATACAGAACACCATGAGGGACACCGTGGCACTCCAAGGGGCCCCTGACACTAGCATGGACGATGAACTGCCCACCACCTCCGCCAGCGCTAATGGACAGGACGCCCCGCCACAGAACCACCACACCAGCACCCCACCCCCTGCAGACGGAGAACCACCCGCAAGCGGTCCCTGAGATCCAGGAACAGGACAGAGCACGATGGCAAGACCCCCGCCAAGAAATGAGACCACCCTGATTGTCGACCCACTTTGTAACCCTGTCCATATTGGAACTGCCCAAGCTCCACTTCCTATGCCCATATGGGCAGTGCACCTGTGAGACTAATAGACTGGACTCTGCCATGGACATTCCTCCACCATCACCCCTCACCATTTTACCACCCCCTCCAATATTGAGCACTTCAATAAACACCCTTGAAGCACAAAACAATCTGGAGTCAGTCTGTGGTTTTGAAAATGTGTATTAGCTATGACAGTGACAAAATCCGTTCTCAAATGTAATGTCAACATACCTATGTCACACATCACAAGTCCATGAAGAATGCAAGCAGATGACACACGTTGGTAACCACACCTGTGAAACCGTAATGGAAATGTACAACTCAGTTACCAAATACTGCTTGAAATTGACAGACAGGATAGAGGTAGAAGTGTGAAAGTACTTGTAGTAGGCAAGAAAGTGTTCTCACCTGTGTGTCACTGGAAATATTGCTGGATGACTGAGTCTCTGTTGTCAATGTCTTCTTCCTGTGCTTCATTCTCATCACTGTCCACAGGCTCCACAGCTGCCACAACACCGTCATCAGGACCATCCTACTGCAGAAAAGGCACCTGGCGTCGCAAAGCAAGATTGTGAAGCATACAGCAGGCGATGATGATCTGGCACACCTTCCTTGGTGAGTAGAATAGGGAACCACCTGTCATATGGAGGCACCTGAACCTGGCCTTCAGGAGGCCGAAGGTGCGTTCGATCACCCTCCTAGTCCGCCCATGGGCCTCATTGTAGCGTTCCTCTGCCCTGGTCCTGGGATTCCTCACTGGGGTCAGTAGCCATGACAGGTTAGGGTAACCAGAATCCCCTAATAGCCACACACGGTGCCTCTGGAGTTGACCCATCACATAAGGGATGCTACTATTCCGCAGGATGTAGGCGTCATGCACTGAGCCAGGGAACATAGCATTTACCTGGGAGATGTACTGGTCTGCCAAACATACCATCTGTACATTCATCGAATGATAACTCTTCCGGTTCCTGTACACCTGTTCACTCCTGGTGGGGGGGGACCAAAGCCACATGGGTCCCATCAATGGAACCTATGATGTTAGGGATATGTCCAAGGGCATAGAAGTCACCTTTAACAGTAGCCAAATCCTCCACCTGAGGAAAAACAATGTAGCTCCTCATGTGTTTCAGCAGGGCAGACAACACTCTGGACAACACGTTGGAAAACATAGGCTGGGACATCCCTGATGCCATGGCCACTGTTGTTTGAAAAGACCCACTTGCTAGGAAATGGAGCACTGATAGCACCTGCACTTGAGGGGGGATCCCTGTGGGATGACGGATAGCTGACATCAGGTCAGGCTCCAACTGGGTACACAGTTCCTGGATTGTGGCACGGTCAAACCTGTAGGTGATGATTAAATGTCGCTCCTCCATTGTCAACAGGTCCACCAGCGGTCGGTACACCGGAGGATTCCGCCATCTCCTCACATATCCCAGCTGACGGTGCCTAGGAAGGACAACAGCAACCACAGTGTCAAGCAACTCAGAGGTATGTACCCACAGCTACACAGAACACGAAACATAATCCAAAAAGTTGTCTGTATGTGTGTTGAGTCCAGGCCTAGGTATGTGTGACACAGTTGAAAATGAAGCCATGTGGGCCCCTGAAATGGCGGCTGCCTGACCTCTAAAGTGGGACAATGGGATGGGAGGTAACTGCGCTGGTGTTGTACACCTTCGCGGTAGGCGGTCGAAGACCGCTGCGCAATGCTGCATTGGTTAACATTGGACCCTATGGATCCCAGGAGCCAATGACAAAGTGCGCCGGCGGTGATGTTACGCACCGCCGCGGACGTCACCGCCGCAGACGTCACCGCCATTTTTTATCTGTTGAATCAGTTGATACCTGATCTTCGACAGGAGAGGACCTATACTGCAAGTGCTGCTGTGACCTCAGTCTGGAAGAGACAATGGCTTGTGCGTCTGGGGAAAGGGCCCCTGCTTCACTGCACAGGAGTTGGAGAAGCTCGTGGACGGGGTCCTCCCCCAGTACACGCTACTCTACGGTCCTCCAGACCAACAGGTGAGTACACTGGGAGCAAGTTGTATGGGGTATGCCTGGGTGGAGAGGGCTGGTTGTAAGAAGGAAGGGGGCAGAGTTCAGCGAGCATGAAGGACTGTGAATGCATGTGCCACATGGCAAGGGTAGGGATGTGGGCCACTCACTTCGACGGTGCAGTTGCTAATGACTTCTCTTCCCCCCGTACATGTCATGTAGGTCAGCGCCCACCAGAAGAAGGATATTTGGCGTGCCATCGCCAAGGACGTCCGGACCCTGGGGGTCCATCAAAGACGGAGCACCCACTGCCAGAAAAGATGGGAGGACATTCGCCGCTGGAGCAAGAAGACGGCGGAGGCTCAGCTGGGGATGGCCTCCCAACATGGGAGGGGTGCCAGTCGAACCATGACCCCCCTGATGTTCCGGATCCTGGCGGTGGCCTACCCTGAGTTGGATGGGCGTTGAGGGCATCACAGCAGACACAAGGGGGTGAGTACAACATCATTCAGCGGACTTTGCGCGCAGTGAAGCTGTCTGGGTGGGGGAGGAGGGCTGTGGGTTTCCCTAGGCCAGGGCGAGTTCTGTAGGCTAGGCCCCTCCGTAATGCAGGCCATGTGGCACTCCACTCCACCTCTGTAGAGTGCCAAGTACAGCTATACATGCCCCTGTGTCATCTATGTGTGCTAATGTCCACCATAGCCATGTAGGCCATATCCCAGGAACTGCATCAGTAGAGCCCAACAGCGCGGCATAGTGCAGGGGGCTGCTGTGTCTGTATTGTCCGCCAACAGTAGCGGTAAGCCATGCACTCAACCTGTCTTTCTTCTGTCGTCCCCCCTCCCTTTTTGTGCTCTCCCTGTTCTTTTGTGCATCAGCATCATCAGGCGGAGGTACAGTGGCACTGGAGCACGAGGGAGCTGCATCCCACATGTCCATGGAGGGCCACAACACGGACTCTGAATACACCAGTGGGATGGAGGGTGAGGGGAGCTTCACGGCGGGGACAGGATCAGCAACCAGCGACACGGACTCGTCGTCCGAAGGGAGCTCCCTTGTGGTGGCGGCAAAATGCGTGCCCCCCACTTCTACAGGTACAGCCGCCACCCCCCCTACCAGCAGCCCCTCAGCCTTTGCCCCGTGCCCGCTCACTCAGGAGGGTGGGCATCACCTTCGCCCCAGGCACCTCAGCCCCTGCCCCTGTCACCTCTGCTGCCCTCAGTGAGGAGGCCATTGACCTCCTCAGGTCACTCACTATTGGGCAGTCTACCATTGTGAATGCCATCCAGGGTGTAGAAAGGGAGTTGCAACACAGTAATGCATTCCTGGAGGGCATTCATTCTGGTCAGGCTGCCCTTCATCGAACCCTGCAATCTCTGGCCTCAGCACTGATGGCAGCCATTGTCCCTGTCTCTAGCCTCCCCCCTCCAACTTCCTCCACCCAGACCCAATCTCCTGTACCCCAGCCTATCCCAAGCACACCATCAGACCAGCCTGCACACATGTCAACACACAAGGGAAGTTTAGGCAAACATAAGCACCACACATCCCACAGGCACTCATGCAAGCATCACACACATACAGACACACCAACATCCACTGCCTCCACTGTGTCCCCCTCCTCCTCGTCTCCCTCCTCCCTCCCAGTGTCATCTAAACTCTCACCTGCATGCACTACCACTACAGCCACTATGTCCCGCACCAGCACACCCACCAGCACACCCCGCTCACGTGCAGTCACCACCCCCACTACCATTTACACATCCCCTGTGTCCTCTCCCAGTGTGTCTGTGACGCCCCCTCCCAAAGTACAGAAACGCGGGCACACACCCACCCAACATCCATCCACCTCACGACAGCCTCCAGCGCATGCACCTGCACCCAAATCAACAAAAGTTACACCTCCTACAACCACCTCCTCTTCCTCCACTCCCAGACCCCCTCCAGCTACCCGTCCCAGTGTTCGTCAGAACCTTTTCCTGAGCAACCTTGACCTCTTTCCCACCACCCCCCCTCCAATTCATAGGTCCCGTACTAGCACCTCAGCCAAAAAATCTCCGGTACCAGTGGTGCCTGTTAGAGGTATGTGGAGTGCACCGGGCACCAGGGCAGCCAGTGTGACACAGAGCCACAGCACAGCCAGTCCCCCCCCTGTGAAGCACCAGAAGTTGGACAGTGCCCGACGGGATAGGGGAAAGACTCCAGCCGGCAAAGCCACTCACATGGGTCCCGGGGGAATGTCCACTCAGCCGTGACTCCTCCCAAGGTGGGGAAGGGGCAGAAGAAAGCGCCAAAGTCTGGGAAGAACAGCACGGCGGAGAAGCCCGCCATCATCCCCGCTGCCCAGGAGGCCACCGCCAGCCCCATCGTCACTGGCCAGGAGGCCACCGCCAGAGTCAGTGCCCAGGAGGGCAGTCCCATCCCCGCTGCCCAGGAGGCCACCGCCAGCCCCATTGTCACTGGCCAGGAGGCCACCGCCAGAGTCAGTGCCCAGGAGGGCAGTCCCATCATCACTGGCCTGGAGGCCACTGCCAGAGTCAGTGACCAGGAGGGCCCCGGTAGCCACAACCCCGCTGGGCAATGAGGGACCGCCATGGCAAACACCGCTGAACAGGGCAAAGACCGCCATGGCATGCACCACTGAACAGGTCAGAGACAGCAAAGTCAAGCACCGCTGAACAGGGCAAGCACCGCTGAACAGGGCAAAGACCGCCATGGCATGCACCGCTGAACAGGTCAGAGACAGCACAGTCAAGCACCGCTGAACAGGGCAAGCACCGCTGACCAGGGCAAAGACCGCCATGGCATGCACCGCTGAACAGGTCAGAGACAGCAAAGTCAAGCACCGCTGAACAGGGCAAAGACCGCCATGGCATGCACCGCTGAACAGGTCAGAGACAGCAAAGTCAAGCACCGCTGAACAAGGCAAGCACAGCTGAACAGGGCAAAGACCGCCATGGCAAGCACCGCTGAACAGGGCAAGCACCGCCAACTCAAGCACCGCTAGCCCATGTGTGGCAGGGGGAGTGACGGAACTGGGACCGTCTCAGGGAGAGTTATGCACTCTGGGCACCAGTCCCCCTCCAGAACCAGTGGAGAACAGCATCCTCTCCGTCTGTCCTTAACAGGATGAAGCACTCTGGGCACCAGTTCCCCTCCAGAACCAGTGGAGAACAGCATCCACTCCGTCTGTCCTTAACAGGATGAAGCACTCTGGGCACCAGTTCCCCTCCAGAACCAGTGGAGACTGTTATCGACTTGAGAGACTGTGGCTTTGCACTCCCCAGGATTGAACAGTGGGCAAGCCACCCACTGTAGAGACTTGAGAGACTGTGGCTTTGCACTCCCCAGGGTTGAACAGTGGGAAACCCACCCACTGTAGAGACTTGAGAGACTGTGGCTTTGCACTCCCCAGGATATGGCAGTGGGCAACCCACCCACTGTAGAGACTTGAGAGACTGTGGCTTTGCACTCCCCAGGATATGGCAGTGGGCAACCCACCCACTGTAGAGACTTAAGAGACTGTGGCTTTTCAGTCCCCAGGATACATCAATGGGCATGGAGCCCCCTCGTGGATCTGGCGTGGTGCTGTCATCCGGCTGAGGTGCCCCCCCTTCCCTTCCCCTGAGGTGCCTGTTGTATTTCTATCTGATGCCCCAGCAGTGTTCTCTCCGTTTTGCTCAGGTATCGTGTGTGGGCCTCGCCCATGCATTTTGGGCCCAGTGGTCCACGGACATTGAATGGTGCATTACCTGGACTACTATTTGTGATGTATATTTTGTTAATAGTGTATATATGTATATATTTGCTAACCAATTTTTTATATATTACAATGGTTCCACTCATTTATTTTTGTCTTTGCATTCTTCCGGGGGGTTTGGGGGTTGTTACTGTAATGTTTGGATATGCATTGGTGTGTGTGTTGTAGTGGGTGAGGGTCGGGGTGGGGGTGGGGGTGTTGCGTGTGTGTGTCCCTGACTTTTGCCCCCCCTCCCCTATGTCGTAGGCGCAGTACTCACCGTTGTCTTCGGCGCCGGCGTTGCTGATGATCGTACAGGAGCAGGAAGACTATCGCAGGGAGTATTTGGAGTTCCGGTTCCATGGTGTCCTCCTTCCTCGTGGAGTGTGTAGAGGTGAGTGTTTTCCCATTGAAATGGCTGTTTCCACCGTGTTTTTATCCACGGTGAATCCGCCCCGGAAAAGGTGGTGGATTGGTAGGTTGTGATACTGTGGGCGGTACTTTGTCTCCTGCCTGTCTGTTGGCGGTGACCGCCGCGCTGTTTGTTTCTACCGCCGTGGCGGTCGGAGTGTTAAAGTGGCTGTCTTTGTTGGCGGTTTCCGCCACGGTCATAATTCTCTTTTTTTTTTCCGCCGGCCTGTTTGCGGTCTTACTGCCGCTTTAACACCGTCCGCCAGGGTTGTAATGACCACCTATATGTTTCCCCCTGTTCAAATTTGGCCGGATTGACTTCTTTAAATTTAAGATAATGCTGAGTTAACGCATCCTGATGGATGCGTTAAGTACGTTTAAACTTGTAATTCCGACCCATGCGTAAACAGTGGTTTACGCATGAGTCAAAATATTACAAACAACTCGTAATCAGGCCCTTAGCCACCTGAGCAAGCCCACAATATATATTAAAATCTTTACCTCAAAATCCTTTCTTTGCACTATAATTTTCAGCCATAAGACAATGGCACCTTCTCTGGAGAATTGTTTTCTTTTTAGTTTTCTATCAATCATACCAATTGCCATTTTATCTATTATTACAGAAGACATTGCCCTGGGCACTACAACTGAGGGAGTCATAAAATAACATAAAATACTAGTTTCAGTAGGTGTTTAAAAGGCTCTGAAGGATAATTTTTGCCAGGACCATATCATGGGTCTGTTTCATATTGGACTATATAGACGTGACCTGAGAATTATCTAAGATGAACACGAATTGGATATTTTTTATAACAAGCTGCTTGACACATGTAGGCACCACAACATGGCTCTGTTCTAATGAATCACTCATGAGGCATACCATCAGAAGTGTCTTTATAAATGCGTTCCCTTTAGAGATAAGGCCATGCTGTTATGATGAAAAAAGAATTGCTGAACCCATAACTTACTTTTACAGGTTAAAGTTTAATCTCCAAAATTTCAAACAGAACCTTCCTTATCTACAATGTGCTACATTCTTGAAAATAGGGTGACACGCCTTTTAAAAGCAGCCAGAGAGCAGTGAAATGTGTTGGCTGAAATCTTTGATTGGTCAAAATCTTTATTTATTGGGTCTGTAAATTGCTCATTGTATGCCATGAACACTTTTTCATGTTGTATCCATCATGTTGAATCTGTTAATTATATAAACAAAACATCACTCAGCTTGGCATAGTGTAACTTTACATGTTAATTTGGGTGTCTTTAATTGTTTTTTTTTTTTTTTCACTTTCAGAAAGTGTTTTTAGGGGGAGGCGTAACCTGTGAATCACTGAAAATTTGCAACTGAAATCCCAATGACTGCCCTTGCTAGACATGTGGTTGCCAGTGCAACCTGTCATTAATCATAATGCCATGGTTTGAGATGAGATTGTTTGCAGGAGAGAATTGTTTACCCTTTGAGCCTAGTGGGTGTACGAAAGCCCCACCCCTTATTCAGCTTTCCTACGGCCAAACTGTAATAATTGTTAGGAGCCAGGAGGTAGCTAACAGTGGTTCAGCATGTGCATGTTGTAAACTCTTCTCTTTCTATTGGAATGTTCTCCTATGAAGGTTCTATTGTTTCTGTGAAATCCCATTCACCGGCAGTGGAGGGAGGACCACGACTGATTTTGTTCTTGAATAAACCATTCTTATCAACTAACATTTGGAGAGAGTTTTTATCAAAGTAGTGCAATGGCACTGGGGCTCATGCATGCAAGAGTTGCACGACACCCCAAATATAACTGTTTTTTATTAATAAAATATAAGTTGGTTGTCCTTTTCCTTGCTTGCCTTAGGGCCCATGGCTCTGTTGCCATTCCACGGTGACAAATGTACTTCAACATCTTTCCCTGTACTTTTTTGCCTCTATGTGGTGTAGCTATAGTTGGTATGATCTTATTTTTCCTTCTTTCTAACTTTGTCCTTCCATGGTCCGAGCAATACAATTGTTTTTTTTTTATCAGAGGACCAGCAAATTGACTGGACTGGCACAAGTAGTAAATATGCTTTGTTAAATGTTAATTCTGAAAACAAAAGACTGGGTGATGATCCAAAGTAATTTCCAATGCATCAGGATGTATATGTACAGTACATAAAACTGATGTTTCAGGTGTTTCAGCAAAGAAAAGGTGCTATTTTCACCCAGCTTAATTGATCACAATTTTCAACATCAGAAAGGT
The DNA here is from genome assembly GCF_031143425.1 of Pleurodeles waltl. Classification (NCBI taxonomy): domain Eukaryota; kingdom Metazoa; phylum Chordata; class Amphibia; order Caudata; family Salamandridae; genus Pleurodeles; species Pleurodeles waltl. Next base: position 972,189,344 of record NC_090444.1, read on the forward strand.
GAAAGACTATGTTTGCCCTGGCTGGATTTGAAGATCACACCACATGGTGCTTAACTCTTGGAGCCATCATTTTTTAATATCAAACTCGCCAGGCCTGGGTGGATGTGAAATATTACACTTTTTGTCATGTAAGCCTGAACACCAGAGAGGCTGCATAAGTGTTGCATTAAGTTCAGCACCACCCCATTGTCTGATAATAATAAGATATGATAGCACACATCACGTATACAACACACTGCCCCTGTTTGCATAGCATCATTAAATGGGTTTGGAGCACGCCTCCCCTGCAGGCGGGTGCAGTGAGTGACTACAGTTTCCTGCAGAGGAATGTATGGCACTGTGTCTGGGACCCTTCCCCCACCTTTTAAGGTCCACCGAGACCACGCATTGCCTGTGCTCCATTTGTTTATTGCACACAGTGTTCCCCTTGACTGCTCCTTTGTCTCTGTGCCTGTAATACAGCCTAGCATATGCACAAAGTGTTTCCTCATTTGCATGGGCTGACTCCCCCTTGAAAATGATTGAATGTCCTCTTGAGTTTGTACCCGTGCTCCACCACAATCATTATTACAGAAGGGGGCCTTGCAAGGGCTCTGCATCCACGTGTATAATACCAAACTAAGGTGGAGACACAGAAAGCAAGCTCACAAGCCCGTTGTGTTCCCATGGCACTTAGTGAATTACAGCTATGAGTTACCCTTTTTCCTATAATGTAGGAAAATTTGCACCATCATTTGCAGAGTACTCTCTAACCAGTTATAAAATGGAAAACTAACATATCCCCAAATAACTGAATACATTTGAGAGGCGCTGACTACCCCACGATCTATCTTGGCACGGGCCGTAAAGGCTGTTAACCATACAAGCAAAGCTTCACCTTTTTCCATAAGTTACTAGGGCAATGAGCTCTCTTACATAAGATACAAAGTTGATCCAGAGAAGTAGAGCCTGAAATGGGAACCAGCAACCCTGACATGGATGTAAAAAATGTTGAGATTTCCCGGCACTATTAATGTTTGAATCGGACTTGAGTGTGCGTGTGTGTGTGTGCAGGGGGTGTGTGTGTGTGGACTTTGAATAGAGTGTGTTTGTGTATGAGTAGCCAGTGGAGTTTCCCGAGGTGTGGTGTAATATGGGTGCAGGGTGGTAGGTTGAGGATGATTGTGGCCAGCGCATTCTGAGCGGCTGTGGAGTCTGTTCATAAGCTGTTTGCTTATTCCAGCATATAGTGCATTGCCATAGTGAAGTCTGCTGGTTATGAAGGCGTGTGTGATTGTTTTCCTGGTGTTATCCAGTAGCCACTTCAAGATTTTTCACACCTTCTTCAGGATATGGAAGCAGGTTGTGGCAACGGAGTTGACCTGGGTCTCCATGTTGAGCTTGTTGTCTAAGATGATTCCTATGTTTCTTGCTTGGGCGGTTGGGGTGGGTTTGGGCCCTAGGGGTGTCAGCCACCAGGTGGAGTCATACATTGAGGTCTTCTTTTCGAAAATCACTACTTCAGTGATGTCCCAGTTGAGCTGGACTTCATCCAGGTGGCTACTGCAGTCATGTAGGAGGAAACTATTCTTATCATGGGCGTTTTGTCCATGTGGGACGGCATAGGTTGTGTGTGTCGTCTGCGTAGGTGAGGCCTTCCAAATTTTTTCTCCACTTCTTCTATTGTGATTAATTAAATGCCTATTTTGATTTACTACCTAATTAAGCTAACCTAAGTTAATCTATCTCATAAGTATCCAGACTAATGCATTTAGTGGATCATTTTAAGAATACAATACTGCAAAGCTATTGACATAAAGCATGTGTGAAAGCACTAACGAAATAAACAGACTACTAACCCTTGGTTTTCCTCTGGGTAGTTTGCTACTCTTCTAAGAATTCCTGCAACATTTCATCAGGGATAGTAAGCACTATCTTGGTGCAATTACAAGTACAGTCTGGAGTTGATCCTTTTAAAGAGTCATTGTAATAGTTCAGGTTGGAACTCATTATGGCACCCACGGGCAATGGAAGGGGTAAATGGAAAGGCCACTTGGGTAAAGAGAACAATTGAAGGGAAATGCCATGTGAGGGTGCCAAGGGACAATTTTGCTATAATGCACAAGTTTCGAAGGACATAGAAAAACTCATATCACTTATGATGAGGGAGAGAATTTGAACTCCACAAGGGGATACGAGATGTGTATCCACTGGTGTAACAAAGGCCCCTGCAGCCCCTATGGTGCAGGGGGCCCCAACCAGGGTAGACCCCACAGCGTAGTACACTGTGCATGGGTGACAGGCCTCAACTAGGTCCAGGGGAGAGGGGGCTCCCTCCAGGTACTTTGCGGGGGCCCTCCAGTTTCGTTATGCCACTATGTTTCTCAGTAAGAGACTACTGTAGTGTTGTGCATTTCCTAAAGTGTGTGTGCAGTCATCCCTTCCCGTTCTTCCTTCTACTAGGCCATCTCTGACATGTGTAATTCTGGAACGGAGCAGACAGTGAGAGAGAGTGGCCGTTGCTTTATCTGGCCACAGCTTGGGTGTCTCCCTCGTTTATGTGACTCTTGTAATGTACAATAAAATATATATACAAACCTACCAGCGGAGGAGAGATTAATTACAACTAGTCTGTCCGATTTTCCAGCGTGTGGTGAGGACGTTCCCCACTATGACCCTCTGTTACTTTGGATTTCCGTACCACTTGAAATATTTACTGATAAGAGTGAGTTACTTTTCCGTCTGTTGGACCTGGGGCAGTGTGAGGGAATGTTGGGCCCCCATAACATATAACAGTACAGCACCCCCTGACATGAGCAGCCTGTAGCTACTGCTCGAAGCAGCTCTCCTGTTGTCATAAACAAGGAGACCTATGGACATTACTGTAGAATAAGGAGGCCATTGAAAGTAGAGCACATGAACCCTAGCAGTGAACTTTCTGGACGTGATCCGAAGAAGCCATCAAAGAGTAGTATTCGTGTGAGAAATGTAAACATTTAAAAAGCACTCTGCTGTGACTCTTACCCATGGCCTAGATTTTCAGAAAGGGCGACAAGGCCCCCTAGGCAGCCAGTATTCCTTACCCTAACATCGAGGTGGAGAAGGGTGGGGGTTCCAGCTGCATAGATTGCCATTTTTGAAACCCAAAAAACAGGAAAGCGGGTTTCCCAGCATTTTCTTTTGTTTTTTTAAACTCATATCTCTGTTTTGAATTTGTTAAAACAACCTTTGCTTTCGTAAGCTTATTAACACGAGAAGCCAAACGCTCGCTAGATCCCACCGGCTTCAGCACAGTAGGCGGAAGGATGGGAAAAAGCAAGCGAGAAGGAGGCTTCCAGCCTTATTTCACCCCCACAGTATTATCAAAAATATTTGGTCAGCCTTCTGTGCGATGCCTGGCTGGTGTAAAAAAAAAAGAACCTGGAGGGGCTCAGTTCCGTATTTCCCAGAAACACGCTTCCGAGAAATCCGCTATTGATGTGCTCCGGTATGCAGCCCAGACCAGGGCAAGAAGGGAATCTGCAAGGAGGCCACGGACTAGACACTTCCAACATGTCTCGCTCCCCGCTCCCTCGTGCATTGCGAATGTGACAAGGAAACGCTTCCACGGTGTTACGTGTGTAATAACACCTCGGTCCCTCGCATTCACAGTGCTGGGGTGAAAGAAGCGCCTGGGTTCGACGCGGCGAAGCCATTTGTAAATGAGATCATTACCAACAGGCGCCATTTTTTTCAAGCGGTAACTCTGGCTACCCTCGTGCACGGAAACATGACCTTAAGTGAGCCAACTACACTTGCTTTTCCTAATACATGTCAAGTGGCACCCTCCAGGGAATGTGGATTAATCCACTGCATAGATCTGCATGAAAATTAGATGCAGTTTTTGTGTGGTTTGAGACGGAGCAGCACAATCTGTAGGAGGTATTTTTGTGGCAGGTGTCTGACAATTTAGATTAGCCGTTTAAGAAAAATAATAACAATTGGTTTGCTTTTTGAGACACTGAGAATTTTAGAATACCCACGTGTTGGAAATATTTTCAATAAAAAAAGGCCTCCCACCCAATTTTGTAGTCTGATTGAAAGAGCTCTTGTTTGGTTGTAGATAACTCCAAAACAAATGTACATATCCCATAGTAATGTGGTGAGCACGCGGAACGTGCATGGCCAGATGTATGGCACAGAGCAGCAGCTTCCAGGACTGATTCGACTAAGATACCATTGACCAAACAGCCGAAAGTGAGCTGCACACATTTTTCTTAGTAATGAATGAACGGACCTGATTCGCGGTTAATAGTAGGCATGCTCCCTGTTGGCAAGGACATAGCAAGGTTGCCATGGCTCTATACAAGAAAGGAATGATTTCCCTGAGTGATGAAAGGGACTGTAAAATGCAGCAATCAATGGGGTTCCTCAGCCCTACCAAGTATCACTCATTGAGCGTTAGAGTAACGCATTTCCATACTTGACCTTGCATTATCGCACATAAATGTTATGTCACGCATTTCAGAGTTCCTCACAGTCTCACGACAATCTCAATTCCCACACTAGGCCACTGTATTATTACTAAGGATGAGCTTGGACGCTGTTATAGTCAAACCCATGTTTGCTGCCGTGCATAGGCACAGCAAGGGCAGCTGGGGAGGCACAAACAGACAGTTAACATCCCTATCCAGAATTTTTGCCTCTCTGTTAACTCTTGACATCTGGACCCAAATGGGGAGTATTCTTTGCTGACTTTTCGATTTCAAAGTCTCTCACTTATAGAAACCCAGAGCACTGCAGTTCCGGCAAGCTCTTAGGCCTGCATTAATTTCATAGCCGCTGTTAACCCACTGCAGCCGAGGCATGGAAAGCAGCTGGTGTTATGGTCTCTGGGTTTAAGAAAGCCGAGTCGGCCGGTAAGCAAGTTAAACCACTAGGGGGCTCTGGAGGGCACATATCTATTTATGTTTTCCTCATCTTCATTGCTTATTTTTGCTGTGGAGAAAGTGTCACGCAAAGCCGTTGAAATGTCACTTATAATTGCACTGAAATTATACAACTAACACACATAGCAATCTGAAACCTTGGCCGCTATGGTTCCTTGTGGTGCCCGAGCAACATACCTCTACTCCTGTAGCACCCTTAGATGGCTACCTACACCTTTGGTGCACAGTGTGCCTGACCCTGAAGTATTGAGATAATTCTTGCGTTGCTCTTAAAGGTTGGTTGTAAGCCTATAAGCCTATTTTTTAGCCAATACATTTAGAAAATTGCACTATGAAAATAATAATTCGGTTCACTGTTTTTACATTTATCTTATGACAAGAAACTATGAATTTCTTTTTATGAGCCAGCCTGAAAACAAAGGGGTAGACTAGCCCTGGAAAATGTCTAGTGCTAATCCTGTATTGCACCGATGGAGTCCAGTCCTGTTCAGTAGCTGTATCCCCTCTTTGCATTACTCATGTTTGCCTACATTAAGTTTAGAGATCATCACTGTCAGCTGCGATTGCAAGCCTTGTGCTATAATGAGATGTTGGAGGTGGTCTTCATTAATAAAACGATTTGTTTTGGAGTAGAGGCCACACTTCAGGGCATAGATTTTGCCTGTTATCTGGAAATGTTTTACACGATTATGGTCATATTTTATTTGTATTTTCTTCATAAAGTTTGGCCCTAGGTTCTACATAAACCAAGTATTTATATTTGTACACATCTCTGCATTACTGATAGCAAAAGGCATTCTTCAAGCCTTCTTGCTCCATCCACTTTCTCATAACAGTGTGAATGAGACACAGAAAAAGTGGCACACTTCGTCGTGCATTGGCACTAGTTTGTCATCTACAAAAGAAATAGCTTTGCTGTCAATGTTGAGTGCGTCCTGTTACTGGGACCAATTTCTAACCAGCACGCAGAGCTGGGATCGGGAGGTGGCAGCAACACAGCTAATTTTTTACTGGTAGATCATTTTAACATTCGTGAAGAGAGACAATCTGACAGACGAACTGAGAAAGCTATTTCCTGTCCAAAGAAGAGGAGATCATTATGCACCCTCAACTTGAAGGTTGCTTCTTTCTACAACACCAGGAAACCAGGTTAGAAAACAACCATCATCTCAGCTCCATTGTTACAGGTAGTGTAAATGGCAGTGGTAGTGGCTCATCTGAGCAGCCTTGGGATAAGGATTTCCAATATCTTCGGTTGCCCTTTGCACTAAGACTATTTGTGAACAGACCTGTTAGAAGCTTTTGGTGAGGCCCAGGCCAGTAACTTGTGTGGGCCCTCTCTGATTTTCCTGCAGCCGCAGAACTTCCTTTCCAATAGAAACCCTGTAGCATTCCAACCTATCATTATTTTGTCAACGTACCACCTCAGTTTGGACCCAGCCTTATGCAAATTAGTCTTGACCCTACTCCAATAGAAACAGTCCAGCCCAAACTGCAATTTCCTGTCCCTCCCCAAACCAAAACACAAGCAACCCAAGACCGTTTTCACCCTGATTGGGGATCTTCAGTTGTGTATAGCTTGGCTACAGTAGCACAGTGAGTACAGGACAAGGGTGTACCGTTGACCACTTATTGTGTTACATGAACCACACAAAGGGTGATAGGAGGATTCTAGCACTAAGTCTAACCACTGGTAAGTGGTCTGGGTAGCATTCCAGCCCATCATTCTTTTGTGCACCATGCCACCTCAGTTTGGACCCAGCCATATGCAAATCAGTCTTGACCCTGTTCCAAGAGGACCAGTCCAGCCCAAAGTGCTAGGCCAGGTCCCCAACATACAGGAACAAAGACAACCCAAGACTGCCTGCTTTCTCACCACTGTTTAATATCTCAACAGAAGACAAGGTCTGCTTTGTGATATATGAATATATTTTGCCGAGGCAGCACAAGTCCTTGAAAAATGCAGGACCTGTGGTAGACAGGTCTGGCTACCTCTCCCTTGTGACGGCTGTTTCTGTGAACAAAGAGGAAACTCATAGGATTTATGTAGAAAACCCCAGCTATTTTAGACAAACATTTTCACTTGAGAAGAAGGGATTCATCCATAAAAATGTAGAATATTTGCTATGACACTTAAGATTTGAATTGCACACTTAGGCTGTGCTTTGGCCCATTTTCACTGTGAACTTTCTGAAGAGTGAATTGCTGAACTGTCTTTTGTTTCCTGCTGGCCAGAGGCTAACGTTGACAGATACAGTGCCTTATGTCTATGTGTTCATCTCACACCATGACTCTCCACATCTGTGTCTTCCTGTAAACTTGCCTCAAAGTGTTTTCCACTGCTTGTTCCTGAATATCCTATTGTGTCTCCTAGTGGCTTTGACTGCCCCATTTCACTTCTGTTTCTATTTGTCTGTATCTTTAAATGTTTTTAATGTTTTTCTGTGTTGATGTCTAGTGAGGCAAGTGGGCAACAAACTATGGGCCAGATGTAGGAAGCCATTTGCATGGTGCAAACTGCGAAAATCGCAGTTTGCGCCATGCAAACAGCCTAACGCGATGCACATTCACAAATTGCAAGTTGGTACCGACTCGCAATTTGTGAATGCGACTCGCAAATAGGAAGGGGTGTTCCCTTCCTATTAGCGACTCGCATCGCAATTTAGAATTGCTTTGTGACAGCGAATGCAGTCGCAAAGCAACTCGCAGTTACCACCAGCGTCACACTGGTGGTAACACATTCGCAAAAGGGAAGGGGTCCCAATGGGACCCCTTCCCCTTTGTGAATGTTGCCCAGAATGTTTTTTTCAGAGCAGGCAGTGGTCCAACGGACCACTGCCTACACTGAAAAAACGAAACCAAATGGTTTTGGTATTTTTTTCATTTTGCAACTCGTTTTCCTTTAAGGAAAACGGGCTGCAAAATGAAAACAAAAACTGCTTCATTTAAAAATGAATGAGGTGGGTCTTTGAGACCCCATAGCGAGTCGCAGACGGTGTCTGAGACACCGTTCTGCATCTGAGATTGTGACTCGGAAATTGTGAGTCGGACAGACTCGCAATTTCTGAGTCGCAATCTCGGAGTTTGCTACATGTGGCCCTATGTTTTTAGTCTTTCAGAATAATCCCACTGTGAGTTAAAACACTGGGTAAAAAGTGCTAAAATAAAATATGGTGCACTTCCCTAGGGATCAGACGAGGTAAGAGGAAGCATAAAGGTAAGCTACTTTCTGGCTGCAGGTATACCTGCTTAGAAAGTACACTTCATGCTGTAGCACAAAAAGCATTAGCATTGATAAACTGACGACAACAATAGTATGCATGGAAATTCATTAAATATGTAGAAAAAAGAAAAGTAGGAATCTGTGTGATATATAGTCTTGTTGGACTTTTCCCCTTATGCAGGGTCATCCCCAATCTTTTTACCTACTGCCTCATATTTTTTTTGGCCTGTTGCTGTTGGCTTTTAAACTCTGAGCACTTTACCACTGCTAACCAGTGCTAAAGTGCATATGCTCTCTGTGTAAATTGTATTGTTGATTGGCTTATCCATGATTGGCCTATTTGGTTTACTGGTAAGTCCCTAGTACAGTGCATAGAGGTGCCAGGGCCTGTAAATCAAATGCTACTAGTGGGCCTGCAGTACTGGTTGTGCCACCCACATTAATAGCCCTGTAATCATGTCTCAGACCTGCCACTGCAGTGTATATGTGTGCAATTTTAAACTGCCAATTCGACTTGGCAAGTGTATCCACTTGCCAGGCCTAAACCTGCCCTTTTCTTACATGTAAGACACCCCTAAGGTAGGCCCTAGGTAGCCCCATGGGCAGGGTGCAGTGTATGTTTAAGGTAGGACATATACTAATGTGTTTTATATGTCCTAACAGTGAAATACTGCTAAATTCGGTTTTCACTATTGCAAGGCCTATCCCTCTCATAGGTTAACATGGGGGCTGCCTTTAAATATGATTAAAGCGTAGATTCCCTTTGGGAGCGGATAGACGTGGAGTTTGGGGTCTCAGCTCACAATTTAAAAGTACATCTTTTAGTAAAGTTGATTTTCAGATTGTTTGTTTGAAAATGCCACTTTTAGAAAGTGAGCATTTTTTTGCTTAAACCATTCTGTGACTCTGCATGTTTGTGGATTCCCTGTCTGGGTCAGTTTGACAGTTGGGCTGTTTGCACCTCTCTCTGGACAATGACACAAAGGGAGCTGGGGTCTAACCTGCATATCCTGATGAGCCATCTGTGCTAGGAGGGAAGGGAGAAGTGGTCACTCACACCTGATAGGGCTGTGCCCGCCCTCACACAATGCAGTCTCTAACCCCCTGGTATGTGTCTGGGGCCTGGCCTGGGCAAGGCAAGGCAGGATTTCACAAACAAGAGAGACTTTTCTTTGAAGTAAGCCTGCTTCAAAGGGCAAAATGGGTATAAGAAGGGCACCCAAAACCACAGACTTTAGATCACTTCTGGAAACCAAGAGGAATCTCTGCCTGGAGAAGAGCTGAAGAGCTGAGAAAGAAGAGCTGCCCTGCCTCTGACTGTGCATTGTAGAGCTATCCTGCAGTTGCTGCTTCTTCCTGTCCTAGAGGACAAAGACTGGACTTTGTGTGCCTTCCTGTTTGTGAAGAACTCTCCAAGGGCCTGAAACTGAGCTTGCCTCCTGTTGTTGAAGTCTCAGGGACAGCAAAGACTTCTCTGTGCCAGCACCTGGAGCCTCTGCTGAGACTCCTGCCCTGCCAAGTGGTGCCCTATCCAGTTCCTGGGGCCTTGACAGGTGAAGCTGATGGACCAAGATTGTAAATCCACGCACAGATCGTCTTGCGGGGGAAATTTCCGACGTAGCCTCCGAGAGCTGCTAAAGAAACGATGCGCCGCCGGCTCCGCGGCTGAAATTGACGCAGCGCTTGCAGCGCAGCTGTGAAATTGACGCACGTGGCCGGAGAAATGACACTCGGCATTGCTGACGGAGGCTGCAATGACACAACATCGCTGGGCGTGGAAAAACAACGCAAGCCTGCCTGGATCCGAGGTGCTTTGTCCGTATCAACGCATCTCTCACCTGCGGGGAAAGAAACAACGCACGCCGATTGGACCGGAGAAGGAGAAACAACGCACGACCTCTATTGCGGGTGGGAAATCGACGCACCGCTTACCTTTTTCGTCGCACACTCGCCCTTGCGGGTTATTGTCATGCAACCCAGGTACTTTTCATGCTAATAGCATTAGCGTTGTGTTTTGTAGGACATAAAGACTCTTTTTGCTTTTTAATTAATAACTTGATGTGTGTATGGTGAATTGTTGTTGTTTTGGTCTTGTTTTGTTTAGGTAAATATTTTCTATTTTTCTAAACATGTGTTGTGTCATTTTGTAGTGTTTTCATTAAGTTACTGTGTGTGTTGGTTCAAATACTTTACACCTAGCACTCTGAAGATAAGCCTACCTGCTCGTGCAAAGCTACCAAGGGGGTAAGCGGGGATTAGCTGAGGGTGATTCTTTTTTACCCTGACTAGAGTGAGGGTCCTTGCTTGGACACGGGGTAACCTGACTGCCAACCATAGACCCCATTTCTAACAAGTCTCAAGCAAATAATTGTCAGCACTCATATGGTGCTTACCATCATGAATGGAGCAACAGCTTCTGCAGCAGTAGGCATGACCTCTGTGCATCACAGCATGGAAGTATGACATCACAGCATTTCTTGGAGTTTGCCTGATGAGTGCCTCAGCTGCAGGTTGGGAGGTTCCTTAGGCCACACAGACCTTGTTTCTCTATGCATGAAGGATAAATTCAGCGTCCACAAATGCTATTAAGGTAATAGTGGATAGTGTGTTTGAAATGTTTCTTGCCTGACATTCCCATTGAAAATGTCCAGTTACTTAGATAGCTTTATGGTCACTGCCTATTCATCAGTGGAGCTCCTGCTCGTCACCAGTGTAGTGAAGATTAAGAAGTCCTTGAAAGATTCTAAAAAGTATGTTTATTGCACGGGATATGCAGGGAGACAGTGGAAAATGAACCACTACCTCCAGTCCCTAAACCCTCCCTACATTATATTCCACTGTTGACCAACTCACAGCCAGTCACATGCACACACCCATCCATCCATGAGCTGTATACCCCAAGCCTCTGTGTGAAGAAGTATCTACAGGTATTAAGTCTCCCTGTGTCCATTCTCTAATTATCTCCGCATCTTTATCCCTCCTTTTTTCTCTGTGTCAGCTCATATTTTCCCTTCTCTGTTTGTGTTCCCTACACTTTTCTTTGCTTCCTTATCTCTCCAAGTGTCTCTGCAGGTCTCAATATACTTCCATGTGTCTCCACATATACTTGTCTCTCATGTCCAGCCTCCGGTGAATCTACCTGTCAGTGTCTATATCACCATGTGTCCTCTGTGTTTGTGTTTTCTTGTGTCTTTTCTTCATAGGAAGCCAGTACAGCTGTTTCCCAGTAGCCAAAACCTAATCAAGTTACTTTAGCCCCGTTGCTTTCCGAACTGCAAAATTCTGAAGTTCTTTCAGTGAGACTGGCCAGAGTTAGGGAGGTCAATGCATACTATATGGCAGTATGTCTGTACGCGATGACACACATAGAGAGTTGACTATTCCATGAAACACTTTGGGCAAAAAGGGGAGGATTTTCTGTCCTACTTTCTTCATGCCCAAATCTCCCTTTATAGTGCTATTCAACTCTGTGGGGGTCATTCTGACCCTGGCGGTAATTACCGCCATGGCGGAGGTCGGCGGTAGCACCGCCAACAGGCTGGCGGTGCACCGCTGGGCATTCTGACCGCGGCGGTTCAGCCGCGGCCAGAAACGGAAAGTCGGCGGTGTCCCGCCGACTTTCCGCTGCCCTTGAGAATCCTCCATGGCGGTAGGGGGTGCCGCGGGGCCCCTGGGGGCCCCTGCAGTGCCCATGCTAATGGCATGGGCACTGCAGGGGCCCCCATAAGAGGGCCCCAAAAATAATTTCAGTGTCTGCCTAGCAGACACTGAAATTCGCGACGGGTGCAACTGCATCCGTCGCACCTTCCCACACCGCCGGCTCAATTCTGAGCCGGCGTCCTCGTGGGAAGGGTGTTTCCCGCTGGGCTGGCGGGCGGACTTTCGGCGGTCGCCCGCCAGCCCAGTGGGAAAGCCAGAATGACCGCCGCGGTCTTTCGGCGGGAACCGCGTGGCGGGCGGCGACCGTCGTCCGCCGCAGTCAGAATCACCCCCTGTGTCTCCTCATTTTTCCAAGTTCCATTGTTTTTCTGTGTCCTCTCTTTGTGTTTCCCTCTGTTTCCGATGTACAAATTTCCTCATGATTGTGTCTCCTTTTGACCCTCTTGCTCTGAGTTAGTGTCTCCCTTTGCCATTATCTCCAACTGTCTGTCTTTTTCATTGTTACTGTTTGACCATGTCCTAACTCCAGGTGTCTATGTCTTCTAATTTATATATTACACTGTTACTTCACCTGTTTTCCTGTGTCGGTGCCAGCCCTTATTATCCAGTGTCTTACTATGTGTTTCCTGAATCTTCATGTGATTCCCTGTTTCTTCCAGTATTTCCAGTTGGTCTCTGCACCTTAGTGTTCTCGTTTCCCATGTCCATGTCTCTCCATATGTGTGTCACCTCGTATCAATATCTCCTAGCATCTGTTTCCCAGAGTCTATCTCTTGAAGTGTCTGCATTTTCCAATGTATATATTTCTACTGTCCATATGCCATTGAATCTGTGACTTTCTGTTTTCATGTCTTCCCATACTTGTGTCTCCCCATGTCTTTGTCTTCCTGTGTTTCTGTCTCTCCATATTCCCTTGTATCTGTGTCAGAGCAAGGTTCCGTGTACCTTCTGATATTTCCACACTTCTACTTATGCTTTAATTTTCTCAGTATGTCTACGTTTGTCTCCTTGTGGCTGTCCAGTCTTCTTAGTTGCTGAAGTTCTCATTACTGTGTGTGCCTTTCTCAAGTGCCATTGTTTCAAAGTGTTTCAGTCTCCAGTGACACATTGGGCCTGATTCTGACCCCGGCGGTTCCTTACCGCCGGGGCCAGGGTCGGCGGGAGCACCGCCAACAGTCTGGCGGTGCCCCGCAGGGCATTCTGACCGCAGCGGTTTTGCCGCGGTCAGAAGTGGAAAACCGGCGGTCTCCCGCCGGTTTTCCGCTGCCCATTAGAATCCTCCATGGCGGCGCAGCTCGCTGCGCCGCCATGGGGATTTTGACAACCCATGCTGCCATCCTGTTCCTGGCAGTTCTCCTGCCAGGAACAGGATGGCGGTATGGGTTGTCGTGGGGCCCCTGGGGGCCCCTGTAGTGCCCATGCTAATGGCATGGGCACTGCAGGGGCCCCCGTAAGAGGGCCCCACAAGAATTTCACTGTCTGCATTGCAGACAGTGACATTCGCAACGGGTGCAACTGCACCCGTCGCACCTTCCCACTCCGCCGGCTCAATTCTGAGCCGGCGTCCTCGTGGGAAGGGAGTTTTACACTGGGCTGGCGGGCGGCCTTTTGGCGGTCGCCCGCCAGCCCAGTGTAAAACTAAGAATAGCCGCAGCGGTCTTCCGACCGCGGTGCAGTATTCTGGAGGGAGGAAGTCTGGCGGGCGGCCTCCGCCGCCCGCCAGACTTAGAATGAGGCCCATTGTTTTTCCCATGACTCTCATTATGTAAAGCAAAATGTCTGTGAATGTGCTCTTTTTAGCATAGATTTTATATGATACTGGAAGTTTTACAAGTATCATATGAGAAACATTTCGTTTTGGCAGAAATTCCTGGAAATTATGGCCTGGATTCAAAAAGTTAACTTACACTTTTGAGTAAGTTTACTTCTTTTTGCTTATATGCAAAATGGTAAAGTATTTGGAAAAATAAAAAAGTAATTAACTTTAAAATAAATATTCATCTTATTTTTATGTAAAATATTTATGTAAATTAATTTGAAAGAATAACAAAATAAAATAGCTACAATAGTAGTATCTTCATTTTGAATTAAGCTTTAAGACATGGGAATATATTAAAATTATTTTTCTGAAGTTTAAATTAAAAAATGAATTCCCCTAAAACATGTTTATTTTCTTTTTTTATATATATATCTGATTTTATTTAAATTTTCCATGGATACAAAGGAATTAGCTTTTTACAAGACACTTCCAATAGTTGTATGTAATAGATCAATGTGCAAGTGAAGGTGTACATCATATAGAGCTGTGGATCGGGTGGTCTGCCAGGTGAGCCGTTTGGTATAGTTATATACTTATATTTCAACCGTTAGAATCATTCCAAAAATGCCCTTATACCTTCCCAACACCCGTATTGCCCATATGGATCTGGATGCTGTGCCCTTAGCTATTCATTGTCTGGTTCCTGGTTGTTGCAAAATGAGTTCCACATATTTAGAACACCCAGATTTTTTGTATTTTGGATCAGTGCGTTTTGGACTTTTTACTGTGGGTGAGAATCACTATTTATGTCTCACAAATGGTAATCACATGGTAAACTGACTGCACGTTTACCTCCAGTGTCTGTCTTTTAAGATAAGGCTTCTGAGTCACAGCAAGCGTCAGGGACACATGGCTGGTGACACATGAACATGTGTGCACATACATGTGCTCATGTGTGAGGGCCGTGTGTGTGAGACTACCAGTGTGTGCAACTCGGTAACTGTGCACAGGTAAAATGGCACAAGGGGGACTTTGCAGGGTTAGATATTGACCTGTTGTAGGCCTTACATTGTTAGCGGGCACTCATGAGTGAAGTCAGTATGGTTTACTCTTCTGTATGCATTGACACTTTATTATAGATATAGGGGGAGATCTGCCTTGGAGTGCAGTTTTGCTTCCCTTTGGCCCACAAAGTCCAGCAAGGTATCAAACTGGGGCAAAAATTGTGCACCAGGAATGATTCCCCAGCAAATATATGTACACCTTATGGACAATTGTGGCTCGCGGGGCGCAGAAGGGGTGGGGCGGCGCCCGGAGGGGAGTAACGGGGGAAATAAACATTAATTTATTTATTAAAAAAAAAAACACTTAACTTCACTCGCTGCCTCGCCGCTCCACTCCTCTGTCCCAGGCACACGCTCCCAGCCTGCTCTGCAGCCAATCCTGATACTGCTCAGAGCAGCATCAGGATTGGCTGGGAGCGCCCAGCCAGGTTGCTCCTAGGCAGCCTGGCAGCCTGTGCCTGCTCTCTCCAGCCCAGCAATACAGTGCCAGGCTGAAGAGAGCACATTGCGCATGTCTGTTTGGCTGGCTCGCGATAGCTGGCCAAACACACACACGCTCTGAAGGAGAGTGCTGTGCACTCCCCCTCACATCTCGTCACCCATGTGGCCTGCCCCTTTGCAAGAAAATGATAATAAACACAGTTTATTATTGTTTTCTTGTGAAGGTTTTGCTGCTGTTGCTCCTGGAGGAGGGGTGAAATTTCTTATTTCTCTGGCTCAACACAGGATCAGAGCCCAGGCCTTTTGTCAACCTGCTGTACCAAGCGAATTACATTGCTCCAAGTAGAGTGAACAAATGCCTCCCCACACAAAAGGTGAAATTAACAGTGCTTCCCGAGCTCCTGAGGTGGAATGCCTAGGGAAGGAAGTCTACATCTGTTGATTAGCTGTCTGTTGTGTTTATGTTCAAAGTGTTCCACCATTGCTACGAACGGTTGGAAGTTCAGTATGGCTTAACGGGGAGGAAGAAGCGGCTGAGCTGGTCGCGTTCCGTAGGTTCCAGATATTAAAGTTATCTATACTACATATTCTGCTGTATGCGTATTCAACAATTTGGCGACGAGTGTGTCTGGAGTCTTGAGCCTAGGCATGCTGTGGATTTTATTGCGAACTTGAAGGAATTCAGGAGTATTTAAGGAAATTGAGAAGAGGAGCGCTTCGATTGTGAGTGAAAAATATCTATGAAAAAAATACCTTTAATGTATAGTAATATATCTTAACGGAGAGGAGCCTTACCGTTTAAGAAGTATCATATTTGATTTCATGCCCGCGTGCCAATCCGTCGATGGAAGATAACCTGTGAGCTCGCGTCTAAGACACTCACACGCTACACAGCAATACTTCTATTTGCTGTAGAAACAAATGTGGCTGGTTGCACATTGCCTCAACAACCTCTAATTCCTGCAGAAATTGATGCATCTTGCTTTAGGCGGCCATCTTTGTTCGTTGGTTCATCTTATATTAGAAATAAGAGTTTTAATGGCGTTTTGCTTTTATAACTAGCGTTACTTGTTAAATTGCAGCAATCAAATTGGGGTGACATTCACAAAAGTTTTCTACACAAATTTCACATACCTACAAATCAATGACAACACAGAATTTGAACATTTCTTCACCTCAGGCATTTTGGCCAACCAGTACTGAGCCAAATATGAAATGGCAGGAGTGGAAGGAGTATTTAATTAATTACATTACAGCAGTGGATGATTCCAATAAGATGTCACCTGAACAGAAAAAAATAATTTTGCTTCATTCTTTGGGTCCTTATGAATTAAGAGTATACAACCAGATGCTAAAAATTCCAATAGTGGGAGATTTGAATGTCTTTGAGGTGGCATTGAAAGATCTTGATTCTTACTTTACACCAAAAGTTTGTCTGGGCATTACTTGGTACACATTTTTTCAACGCAAACAAAATGAGGATGAATCAGTAGTTAGTTATGTGTCAGAACTTAGAGAATTGGCAATTGATTGCAAATGTGGATCTATACAAGATGAATTGATTAGGGATCAATTGGTAATGCATGTTAATAACCAAAGCTTTCAGGAGCTTTATGGATAAATAGTGATTCATCGCTTGAAGATGTTATGCATATTGTGCGCAAAGCAGAGATGTCTGGTGGATATGCCAAAGAATTATTGCCAAGGGATAAAGATACTGCAATGTTTTTTAAATTGAACTCCAAATTTGCAAATAAAACTTTCAATGCCCAATCGAAGTCTTCTTATAAAGATACGAGTAGTTGTTACAGATGTGGTAGTAAGGATCCTCTAGCTTATAGCAAGACGTGCCCAGCAATCCAAAAGAGATGTAGCAATTGCGGTTTAATTTGTCATTTTGTGAAAGTTTGCAGGAAAAAAAACCAAGGTAATATAAAGTGCATTGTTGAAAAAACTGAACCGGTAAATGTAGAGGATGAAGAGTATGGCATGCATGGAAATGATAATATAATAGGATCTTCTACGAATCTGATTCTGAATATTAATGAAGAGTGTAAAAGGAATAAACCTGGATGTGAAATAAGCATTGGTGGGGTCACACTTAAAATCTTTGCAGATTCTGGCTTGCTATAAGCTATTGTAAATGAGGAGGTATGGAGAGAAAAAATTGTGAAGCTAATAGGTGAGGAATTATGTGAACCAGGCATACAACAGCAAGGGTACAGTGGAGAAAAAGTTGACATGGTAGGCTATAGGTGGTTAACATTTAGATTTTAAAATAGGTCCATACGAGCTAAGTTATACGTAAATAAGAAAGGACCACCGGTTCAGGGTTGGATTGACCAGGGTAAATTACACATTGTTCTTGATCCCACCAGCAAAGAACAAATAAAGATTGTAGATGTGGAACTAGATTGTGCTAAGCAAACGTTGTGTATATTTTCTTCAGTTTTTAATCCAACCTTAGATAATTTGAAAGGTTTTGAGCGCTGAATAATGTTAAAAACGAATGCTATTCCAAAAGTACATAAAGTTAAGAACGTACCTATTATGATCAGGATTGAACTGGTAGAGGAGTTGAATAAATTGGTGTCGTCAGGAGTGATAGAACCAATTGAGGCTTTGGAATGGATCTCTCTGTTGGTGGTCACAAGATGCAGCAATGGCAGGATTAGGCTATGTGTGGATTTATGCCACTTGAACAACCATATAATGATAGTTTGTTTTCCTCTTCCTAGAATTGATGAGATGGTGCTCTTTCTTAAGAATGCAAAAATATTTTTGACCATAGATTTGTCTTCTGCCTATCACCAGATTTCTTTGTCTCCTGAATCCAAGAAATACACAGCGTTTATCACACCTATTGGATGTTTTCAATTTAATATGATGCCTTTTGGGTTAGCTTCTACAGCTGCAGTTTTCCAAAGGCTCATGTTTCATTTATTCGGACACAAAAATGGAGTGAAAGGTACCCTATAATTGAGAGAGAAGCATTAGCATGTGCTTGGGCTCTTAATCATTTTAGAGAATTTGTTTGGGGGAAACCTGTGACAATTTTGTGTGATCATAAACCATTGGTGAAACTGTTGACTAGTGAATGAACAGTGAATGCTTCAGCTAGATTGGCCAGGTTATCAATTAGAATGCAAGATTATGTACATAAATTAGTATATTTACCAGGCAAGGAAAATTATATAGCAGATTTCCAATCTAGGATGCCTGTCAAATTGGAAGAATGTGTGGATGAAAGTTGGAATGAATTTCAAGTAGCCTTCGTGCATGGGGATGGTAGTCATGCAGTGTTCACGGAAGAGTGGACGTCTAAATATGATGAGGATCAGGTATTGAACACGGTTAAGCAATTTGTCCAAGGAGATTGGCCTGAAAAGAATAAATTACAGGATGAAGTTAAACCTTTTTGGGAAGTGAGATCACAATTGTCTGTAGAAAATGGCACAATTTTGAGGGGTGAGCGTATTGTTCCTCCAAAAAGTTTAAGAAAAAAAATAGTGGAATAATGTCATGAAGGACGTTTTGGTATTGTGAAATCAAAAGGGGTAGTTAGGAATTTATTTTCGTGGCCAAACATCGATATTGATACATTCAGACCACCAATAGCTGAACATTTTATACCGAAGCGACCTTGTGAAATTGTGCCAATTTACTTCATAGGACCTTTTGGTGAAGAACAAAAATATGTTATAGTTTTGATGGACTTATTTTCAAGATGGCCTGTAGTAGAAATTGTGGAAAAGGCTGAATCAAAGTGTGTTCTGGAATTTTTGGACAAGGTTTGTCTATCTGAAGGTTTACCTAAAGCAGTGTAAAGTGATAATGGAGTCCAAGTTTTATCCAATACATCTAAGGAATATTTCAAAAGGATTGTTGTGCAACATAAAACTACTTCCCTTTATAATTCTAGTTGCAATGGTGTGGTAGAGATTAAATAGGGTGATTAAAAGGGTGGTTCAGTCATCCTTTGCTAGCGGTATGAATTGGGAGGTACATTAACACAAGGCTGTATGGGCATGCAGGGTATTGAAGAATGAGGTAACGGAAATGTCATAGTTTGAAATTATGAGAGGAAGAGAACCAAGGACCAAATATAGTCTAAACTGGTTGCATAAGCCAAATCTAGTACAGTGGTCATTAGAATCGGTTCAAAATTGGATGAAGGTGGAACATGATGAAATGAGGAAACGTTATGATAAACACCATGGGACCAAACCAGTTGACATTAGAGTGGGAGATTGGGTTCGTATTAAGAAACCGGGTTAGGTGACAAAAGGGCATAGTCAGTTTTACGAACCAGAAGAAATAATTGAAGTATTGAATAACGCAATTAGAGTGAGGAATGGTAAAGTATGGAATATTAAACGAGTGGCCAAGGTATGTCAGGAAAATAGAAGTAATGACCACACAATGCAGGATTTTAGATGGATGGATGAAGATAAGACTGATACTGTAGGTGGGAAAATAAACAGTGTTGTAATGAATGAGTAAGTGGATGGGAATAGTGTTGAAAGGAATGAGGATGTGGGATGTGGAGAAGTGAGTGAGGAGGTGAATGCAAATGATAGATGTAAAAATTCAAAAAATGTGAGCGTAAGGAAACCGCCAATTTGGCTTAAAGATTTTGTGTGTGCAGAAAAGGTATCCTTAAGTTAAAGATATTCTGTATAAATTGGACTATAGATAAATGCGATAGTTAGAATTAGAGTTGGAATTAGAAACTTATTTGCATGCGCTGGTATCATTTCAATGTTATCATCATTTATGTATATTGATTTGTGTCAATTTTGTTAGAGTTAGGAACGTGTGATTATATTCTAGAGTTATGACAGTGAGCAGTGTTTAATGTATCATAATTGTGCTTATTGTTTGTTGGAAAAGAGGGGGGGATGTGTTGTGTTTATGTTCAAAGACTTCCACCATTGCTACGCACGGTTGGAACTTCAGTGTGGATTAACGGAGAGGAGCAGCGGCTGGGCTGGTCACGTTTCCATTGGCTCCCGATAATATGGTTATCTATACTACATATTCTGCTGTATGTGTGTTCAACACTGTCACACTCTACCAGGGCTGCAACAGCCCAGCCCCCTAGAACAAAGGAGGAAGCCCAGACATCTGGAACCAAGACAGGATGGGGTTCCGCTTTGATGTTTTAGTGGGGAATGCCCTGGCAGTTATGTCTGCTAGGGAAAGAGCTGAGGCGGTCAGAGGAGATGTGACCGGTTACATGTGGACTCTGCCATCTTGAACTGTCCCAGCCAACTGTGCAGGAGGGTTAGGACAGAGTTGGAGAGGTGATGTGGTACCCTAGGATTGACATGGCGAGTAGAACTTTCCATCTCCATTTAAAAACTCTTTCTCAAAGGTGAGAGTGTGATTTTTGTTGGATGTGGACACTGGAACTGGTTGGCAGCAACAGCCATGGACAGCTAGAAGGACAATCCCCTTCATACCGTAAGGGCTAAGCACTCTGTCCACAGTTTTCCCCAGGGCCAGTAGGTCTTTCAGAGGGCCAATGAGGCCCTGGAAGGAGGTGGCAACAGTTGACCTTTTTAAGAAATGGAGCATGTCGAGCTCTGCAGCAAGATATTAAAAATCCCCCGTAATGGACCAGTGCCTGGGGCTCATGAGAGGGTTAATTTTCTATTTGTCCTAGGAATAGGATGGACATGCCCCCCCCAAGGCTTTTTTCACTCACAGGAACCCAATCTCCCTGGGTGCCGAGGCAACAGAATGTGGCCCGGGAAGGGCTAAGAGCAAAATCTGGAGCCCAGGGACCCCAAGCTTGAACCAGGATGAGTGGGGAGGGACATCGCTTCCCCCAATAGTCGTGAGCTGGCCCCTGCTCACTGTGCCTGTGTCTAGTAGGATCGGGCAGCCACCACCCAGTACATTATCCTGCCCACACAGAGCTGGAAGGGAGAAGGCTACTGCCACTCTACGCTGGTAAGGACAGTGCCAATCAGGCAGGGATCCAGAGGGCTGTGGAGGAGTGGGTTCCCAGCGTGGCATAAACAGATTGAAAGCTGGGGTCGGGGGCCTAAGCCAATAACATAGAATTCACTGATCCTTGAGGGAGCACCCCCAAAATGCCCTGTGATGCTTCGTCAATTTGCATATTTTTCTTAACTGTGGTGACCCACCAAAATGGGCAGGGGTGACACCAACAATGTTGTAGGGGCAACAGGAGGCACAATGGCACCTTCAGAAACTCTTTAAAAGTAACCCAAAGTTTATAGGGTGAAAAAAGTATGATCCCTCCTGGATTTTCGCCTATCTTTGAAGCATTCCCAAGGCTGAAGTTTTTGCTCTTCGGCTGAGGGATGGGGCTGATTCTGTGTCTGCATTTTATTAGGTATGAATGTGTATAAAAATACATAGATGTTATGTTAATTTTCAATGCTTTAATAATCATTTATGCTGACAGTGATTTTTGGTCAATGTTGTAATGTTTTATTAACAATAACTATTGCATTTGCATATGGTTATTGATTTCAGTGAAATGATGGTGGTTTTAACATGTGATTTATTTGACTTTAATGAGATGAACCCTTGACAAAGCCATACGACATGCATTGTTATGACGACCCCATCCCCAACAAAGCTAATATTCCTTCTTTTTTTAAAGTAATTCCCCCTATATTGTGATGTGCTCTCTGGTGTATATAGGAGTACAAGGATTGTTGAGGTCATATGTGATTTCGGAGTGTCACCAAGTTATTTGTAATCTGTCTGATGTAAATATATGCAAATTAAGGTGTAGTATTTAGTAGAGTTTCTATAATAAATGTACTTTTTTTCTTTTCTTAAGGAAAACACTGACTGTCAGTCATTTATTATATGTGTTATCATGCCATGCCAGTGAATGGTGATTAGTAGCCAACACCACCTCCCTAGGCCTTGAACAGCTCTGCTTCACTACTCTAAGAGAGTCAAACGATACAATGAAGTGCTCGGTTCCCATTAAGGGGACATTTTGGACCTGTTACTTGCACAGGCTGCACATCCTGCACAGCTAAAAACCTATTTTCCTACACTGATGTATCTGGTTTTCTGAGCATTCCGGTTGCCTTCCATAAAACATTTCCCATCGCTCCCAAACTTTTTTAAGTTTGTTAGAACAACCTGTTGAAAATGTGCCCTTATTGCAGGATTATAACAGACTTTTGATTTCTGAAGCTGAATCCGTTTTTTCATTAGGACTCTGTGCACTTTACCCCTGCTAACCAGTTGAAAAGCGTGTGTTCTCTTCCTTTTAAACAGGGTAACATTGGCATATACATCATTGGCACAAGTAATTTACTTCTAAGTCACTTGTATAAGGTACTATCAGTACCCATTGTGTCACCCACTAAAGTAGCTTCTAAAATGTGTGCCAGGCCTGTAGGGCAATTTTAAACTCACAATTTGACTTGGCAAAATAACCCCTTCGTCAACTGTAAATATTCCTATTTAACACTAATAAGTCACCACTAAGATAGGTCACAGGGCAGGGTGCATGTCATTTAAAAAGCAGGGCATGTATATTTAATATTTTACATGTCCTGTCAGTAACCGCCCCTTCCCCCAAATTTTTCTTCACTGAGGCAAAGCAGGCCTCTGATAGACTAACACTGGTTTATCCTATTACATTTAATAAGTGCTAAGTTCAGTTTGGAAACAGTTTTAAAAATACTTCCTCCACTCATTTTAATTGAAATTTAAACTCCCATTGAATGCTAAAGTCGGATTTTAAATTATTATTTTGGAAATGCCGCACTTAGAAAGTTAGCATTTCCCTGCCTAATGTTTCTGAGCCCTTTCTGTGAGTGGTCAGCTGCCTTATCTGCTGATGGGTTCACCACTGGGAAATGTGTATTGGAGCCAGACCTTGGACAAAGGGAACTGAGTATAGAGGGGAGGGGCTATGTCAGGGAAGGAACTGTGCTCTGCCCTGATTATACTTCAAAGGGTCCTGCCCCAGCACACAAAAAGAGACCTGACACCAGGTCTGCCTCTACTTTTTGTTTCACTATTCAAGCTGGAGCCAACCCGAGGGAAGAGGAGAACTGACCAGAGCTAGTTTTGTGGGTAGATAAACGATTGTCCCCTACCCACAAGCTGGCACTGGGCATAAAAGTGTCAACCCAGAACCTGAAATTTGAAATACACCTAGACCCATTATGACTCAGACAAAAGACTACCCTGCTGTCTGAAGCCTGAAGGAAGACTGAATCTGCGTGCCTTGAATCCAGGACCCCAGAAGAGACTCCAAGATTCCAAGGGTCAGTTTGCTGACTGCCTGTCTGAACTACAGGGGCACAAGAAGCTGCCAAAGGCCTTTCTTTCTTCCCAGCTGACCAGACCCAACTAAACCTGACGTGGCTCTCTCTGCTGGCATCTGTGGGAATGAATCCTGACACTTGGCTGGAATCAGTGTGTAATTCTCAATGTCTAACTTAAGGTTTCACAGGACCCAATGAAGAATGATGCATAGGCCCGCAAAGTTGTGTAGCTTCTCACCAAAGGTATCACTGGATCCAACTCAGCACAATGCAGAGCTGCGCCACACAGCTCCTCAAGGAAAGCTGTTAATGGATCCAATGGAGCACGACACAGAGCCCCGTAGAGCTGAGCCATGCAGCTCCTAACATAAGGCTTCATCGGAGCCGATGTAGAGTGACGCAGAGCCTAACAAAGCTACTCAGCTATTCACTGAAGGTGTTACTGGATCTAATACAGCTCAACACAAAGCCCAGCAGAACTTAGCCATGCAGCTCCTCGCTGAGCCACTCCCCGCATTCCTCACATATAAGTCGGAAGATAAAGCTTCCAGCGGGAGGAACCTGGTCCTGTGTCCAGACAGCACTCCAATGCGGTTGGCGTGAATTAGTGTCTTTGTCCCGGACCAGCATGAGCAGGTGCCCACAGTTAGCTCTTCACATCTTTTGGTGTTATTTTTACCTAAAACTTTCAAAATACATAGCTCTGTTTCTACTGATTGGATTTTAGTCATTTCCGTGGCATTATATGATTTAAGCATTCTCCATTTTCCTGCATTGGTAAATTGTTTTTTTCTGGAATTGTATCTTGCCTTTTTACTGTTTGAGTGCTGCAAAATACTTTACACATTGCCTCTAAATTAAGCCGAACTACTTTGTACCAAGTTCCAGAGGGTTAAGCACAGATTTATTTTGTTACTTTCGTAGTTTACCCTGACAAGAATCGTGATTATTGTTTGAGGTGGGATTTTACCCCCCCAAGCCTCGGTGTTCAGCTGTGGAATTGAGTAGTTGTGTTTTTGAAGTGCCACTTAGTGATTTGTGTAAATCCAATAAATCTCTTAATAATCTATCATCAATATAATTTTTTTTTTAAACTCTCCTTTATTTTTAATTGGTAATTTTTCAGATTTTTTTTCTAAATTCCATTCTTCGAACATTTATACTCCTTGGATATTCGCTAACATTGAGATGGAGCTCAGCACAATTTAAGTCCTCAAAGCAGCAGAATTGAGGACGCTTTGCAAAATGGGAGGGCTAACCTTGAGGACGGGGGCCACAAAATTGCATTTCGAAATAGCCCTTAGAGTCTTTGAGGAGGTCCACAGGATGCAAACTGAAGCAAATGAGCAGGAGGTTGAACACCACAAGAACAAAGAGATAGGTGAGTGTGATGAGGAAGATAGAGGAGATGGCTTGGCTGCATGACCAGAGCTGCAGCAAGAGAAGAGGGAAACCACATCTCCCGCCTTATCTGTGGCTGTAAGCCATTCCGGCCTGATCCCAACTGATTTGGAAGCGAGGCAGGCTGAGAGAGATTTGAAACTGCAGCTGGCCAAACTGCAGTTGGCTGCAGAAGAGAAACAGGCTGAATAATTAAGATGAGCTGTACAATCTTTTTACTGATGAGCGCATCTTCAGTATTTGTTTTTCAGAGTTGTGCCAACACCTAATTGATTCCTGGCACACTCCACCCAGTGAGATTACCAAGGAAGTGGATCTTTGGCTCAGCACCAGAGTCCATAAGAAGTTATCTGAGAGTGACTCCAAGGAGCTGGGTCAAGTCCCTCACAGCAGGGTGCAGTGGAGGTTGAGGCAAAAACAGGCAAGTTTATAAAAGACCCGCTGTAATGCGTGGGGAATGTATTCCCCCACCCTCTCAAACTAGGAAGGAGGCTCATGTGGGCGGAGGCATCTAATAAGTAACATGTAGTTACTATACTTTTCAGGTTTAATTAAAAGCACCCAATATGCTAGTCTGTATTAAAGTTTTTACTTCATTAATTATATGCTTAGAATGCATTTATTTGCCAGTTTACAAAGACTGTATAAATTAATTCCAGATGCGTCAATGTTTTGAGTATCTATGAAATGCCCAGTTTCTACAGGCATAAGAGCTGCTCCTGTCGTATATAGTGAGGTATTTAAACCCATCAGACACTACCCTTAAGGGACTGGGGGTATCATCCTCTGGGGCCCTGTCACCGATTCTGCACAGTACCAATTTTCCCCTGTTCTCTTTATATTCCGAAAGGTTTCTGAAGTCTTCGAACAGTTCCCAGACAAGTCTCAGTGTTTCCAGATGCTTAGGTGCATGGAGCGTGATATAGTCCACATATAAGGCTACATTTTCCATCTATTGGTCTGTTCTGTTGCGAAGCCAAGGAGGTGCTCGTTCGTTCTGACTCAGCATGCCAGAGTTTCTGCATAAGGCAAACAGGAGGGAGGAGAGTGAAAACCCCTGCCTGATTACTCTTTTAAGTGGCAGTACTGCACAAATATTCAACCAGTAACCCGAATTGCCGCAGTCAGGTCCTTGTGGAATAAGGCAGCCCAACTGCAGAAGCCTGGTCCGAAGTCACATTGCTTCAAAACTAGGAAGAGGTATGGCCAATATATTGAATCAAATGCTTTTTCAGCATCGATGGATGGTATAGCTTGGGGGCTTTAGATTCCTTTGGGGGACCTGGCCTTTTAGAACACCTAATTATATAGGAGAAGCTCCAGGACCACATCCGTAGTCTTTCTTATCTTTTCCCCAGCCCCATTAATCTCTCCTACCTACCTGGCCTCCTCTTCTTTAGGGGCGAGGACATGCAAGGAAGCGGCCAGTCTTATAATCAACCTCATAAAATTGTTGGTGTGTCATAAGGCAGTGGCGGCAAGGCACATTCTCTGTTGCATTACGATATTCTACTTTGGCAGATTCCAGCTCTCTGGTTTGGTCCACCACATGATGTGCAATGGCCTGACACTCCAGGGCTATAATGTGCCTTTCCACAACATGTATCTTATCTGTTTTTTTGTGTTTTAACGTCCTATAATCATTTGTATTTTGTCACAGAGACCCTTTTTGTAGACTTCCCAAACAAAAATGGAGAGGCAACCAAGCCCACATATTCGTCAAAGGATAGCACTGAGTGTACCCATATTTCTATCATTATTTCTTGGTCCCTTAACTCTCATACACTGACTCTCCATTGGATCTCCACAAAATGAGTCTCATTACCTAGGGCAATCACCAGCGTTGAGTGATCAAATATTTCTCTTGCTAGATATTCTGCTTTCACCAGTGAGGGTTCTCTTCATTGAGTGCAAATATATAAACTAGTCTGGAGAATATCCTGTGTTCTCCGGACAAAATAAGAATGATGTGTGTCAGTGGGGTGTTTCAGTCTCTATAGGTCTACAAGCTCCAGTGTTCTGGTGAACTGTGTCAGCAGTGCATGTTGTGGGCCCTTGTTGACCACAGGCTCTTGCTTTTTCTAAGTCTGGTGTCATGATGTCATTAATGTCGCCAACCACTATTGGTAGCGGGTCTCCAGCTTCTAACAGAATTGGACCAATTCTCTGTAGGGTATCTGTCTCTAGGCATGAAGGTGCACATAAATTAATGATAATCTAGCCTTGGGCCCCACAGGTCCTCTGTTTCGATGCCACTAGAGTTCAGCTATTTCTTAGTTACTAGAAAGGGGGTGTTATTTTTTTATAATTTTGCCACCCTTTGGTACCCCTGTATCTCGTCTGCATGTGTGAGGGTAGCATAGTTGCTTACCCAGGTATCAGCATTCGGCATCTATCTGGTGCGTATCTTGACGTAATACAGCCTCTTCTGTGGTTCACCAGATATACTGAGATACAACTCCTCTTTTAATTGTGCTTCCAAGGCCATTCACATTTAATGTGAGGTTTTTAAGGCTCCCTTTCAGTCTATTAGGCATTATTGTTAGAGTTGATCAGTCTCTCCTAAGGAACTCCCCATGTCCCTTTTGGAATGCTGTATCTTTCTTTCTGCTGTCAATCTAGTCTGTGCATCTGCTCATGACCACCCCAACTATTAACACCTTACACCACCCCCACCCCATTATTCCATTTCATAAGCTTTATTCTACTGACAGCCTACCTACGGAAAGGTCTGCTGCCCACCCTCCCCTGGTTATTGAATGAAAAATGGATTACAGTTTGACAAATGGCAATTCAGTTACAATCTACAATGTGCCCAAGTGTAGGGGTTGTGGAAGTAGTCACTTCATACTTACGAGTGGGGTCTCCTTTTTCACCCGCCCCTATCCACAGATGGTGCAATCAGCTTTCTCAAAACCCACCACCCTCACCACGGAGATGCCAGTTTGTTAACATCATTCCAAAGCTGTGGGACCCATTGGATACACTGTTCTGTTTTCATCCATCACAGTGGTACATCAGGCCCCTCGTGGAGGATGGCTTCCGCTGAATCGTCTTCAGATTCTGGGTCATCAAGGGAGGCCTCTGGGCTGCTCTGTGATACTGCCTTTTAAGTTTACCAATAGGTCTTCATATCTGCCACCACTTTGACTCGATTTGACTCCACCAGCTCCCTCGATGTAATGGATTTTCATCCTTTCTCAGTGCCCTATTGATTATCTTTCTGCTGTCTCTTTTCAAGTATACAGGCCTAGTACACAACTAGTTCTTATCATATTTCTCCATCCACTCTTTTTTTGTTGCCAAACTCACTTTAGGCAAGGTCCCATAAGGCTCTGACTTTGGCCCTCTACTTTTCTCACTCTACAACACCTCCCTCAATATTAATATCTCCTCATGTGGGTTCTCATATCAACTTCATTGACATTTACTGACGCTCATTGAATATTTTTCTCCTTTCACATTTTTACACCTGGTCACAACCTCAGAAAAGTCACTCCTGTCCAACTCTGGATGTCACTACTGCATTAAAGTCCTCTTAATCTGAAGTCCTATACTTGTCCTCATTGTCACCCTTCTCTCCTGCTGATTCTGTCCAAATGTCCCCAACCTGTCCGAACACTGCCCAACACGGCCAGCCAAACAGACATGCACACTTATAGTGCATGAACCACTCCTCCCTGCAGCCCCCTCCAACCCTGCTGCACCCTAACCTGGCTCAGCTGCTAACGCTTCTTTACTATCAATTTATTTTTATTTCCCCTTCGGCTGAAAGCAGAAGGGCGACGCACCTCCGCTTAGCGGAGGAGCCACCCCGGTTAGTAGTTCTAGAACAGAGCCTGAAGTCTGTTAAGATCGTTTCCAATATCCTTTTCCAGTGTCTATATAATGTTTATGTGACAGCTTTAAAGTTAATCTCATGGCAACTGCCAAAAGCATCTGGGCTCAACAAACTGAAATACACAGAAGAGAGTGACGGATCTTCTTCAGGATCCTGGATAGGATGATCTCTGTACAGTAGCTCACAGTTTATTCAGCTCATGTGTGCTTTATCCGTCTTGATATATTTCTTTCCTTTGTTGTGGAAGATGGAGTTCACAATGTCCATATCAAGGTACTGTCCATCTGTGTGTGTCGCTTTTTGAAGTTCTGGTACCCCATAAAACAAAGATTGTATTCTCATTCTGGGGTTCCCACATGATCCAGTTTTGAGACCAGTTCCTTCTCCTCTAATTTAAGCTTTGAATTATGAACATTAAGTTGCATTTCAAGATGTCTTGACTGCTAGTACTTTCTCTTCATATATTGTCATTTCTGTCTATAAATCAGTTATTGCACTTGTAAAATCACAATGCGTAATAGACTGTTAAGTACATTTGTTAATACATGCACCATAGAATAAACCAGAGCATTGCTACACCTCACAATCTAATGTGCATCTTATACCGTACTCACCAAGGGAGCTTGTGACATGGCATCTGGTGCATAAAGTTCAAAGTACATAAGACAGCCCTCGCCAGGACACTGGAATAGCTTCATTGCTGTCAATATCTAGGGACCAGTTTGGCATCTAGAAGGGGCAGGGCCTCAGAACCGGAAACCTCTAAACAGAAATCAAGTCTGCATCTTAGACATCTAAAACCTAAAAGGGAGGTAAAAGTTTATCTTTTAGAGGGCTAACTCAAAATCCCAAAGGACTATAAGAAAAACATAATAGAGATCACCCACTTTTATTGTTGTTCTAGTCCCTATTACCTGACAGGAAAGACATTAGGTCTTGTAAAAGGAATCTCACCCACAGACATTTTTGTGACATGCTTCATTATTGAGTCGTCAACCGGAATGCAAATACATTCGGACTAGCTCAACTTCTGCAGTAGAGAAAGCTCTTGAAATCTTATATGAGTGGGGAATCTGCAAAAATGATGTAGTTAAAATTGTCTAAATGTAATCTGTCCATCATGATATTTATTGTTTGGGTCCTTGGACAAATTGCCATCAGGATAGCCTGCCTTCATATACATCAATTTGAGCAGAACCACATCATAACATCCTTTTTCTCACCAGACCTCCTAACGCAAAATTAAATTATCTCAGGATAGTCAATGCTGGTCATGCATTGAAGATAATAGTGCATCTTACCTTCAATGCTGGTCATACATGGAAGATAATAATGCATCCTACATGTTGTTTCTCACTGTTCCCAAGTGTGCTTCTTTTGGTTAAATGTTTGCAATAGAATCACGGGCTATGTGAAACTCAAGTCATATTTGGAATTAAATACATTTTCTTTTGTGGGTTGCACAATTTGTGGTTGTCCAATTCTATCAAGGAAAACATATTGGTGGCCCCTTAATGAGAGGAGAAATCAAATTATACCATTTGGCATTGGAGGGAGACTGAAAATTTGCTGTGAAGGAAGGAGAGGATCCTAGCCTCTCTAGTTAGGAGAGAAAATAGTTGATAAACCAACAGATGCATGATACTCGAGTGAGTAAGCTCAAGGAGAAGACCAGAGGAGAATTCCAACGAGAATTATCCACTCCATTCTAATGATGATGAACCCAACCACTTGAGAGAAGCCAGCGACTGAGTCCATGAGTTCCACAAACCAGTGTTTGGTTTGGCACAACGCAAGGGGTCTCATCTTAGTGGGAGTGATTTAAAGGGCAGAAACTGAGGCAGCGATCACAAGTCTTACTGTAAAGTGCCTGGCTACTTTAATAGGAAGCCAGCACTGATTGACTGAGCACATGAAGTCATTGTTCTAGGCTATTACTGAAGTTGTTTATGCATACCTGGGGATGGGCCCCATTTCATTGTTCTCCTCCCCTAACTGAATGCAGCACCCTGTCCCCATCCCCAGGGTGCACATCATAATACCAAAGCAGTCCCGGTGCGGATGTCCTCGAAACTCTTACCTACCCTGAAGATGCAACCATCCAGTCATACATTCATGATGCTACCTTTTACTTCTTTTCGAGAGGTTCCTATCTGTGGCCATCCCACTCTCCTTCCTGTAGTTAAGCCCACTAGAACAGTAACACTTAGATGAAAATGATACAAGTCCCAGTTCTATAGATTTGTACCTCACAACCTTCCTTTTAAGACAAATCTCGCGGAAAAAGAATGGAAGCCTAAAAATGCCCCTCACAACTTTGCTATTGTTTTGATCACTTCTTTTGCATGGGTGTAGTCACAAATATGACATTTCTTCATTTTGGGGCACAGGCATTTTCCAGTTAACCAGATTCCACACTTAGCTTGTGTCTGAAAAGATCCACTGACAATGTTGTATGATATTCTTCGTAACTCACAGCAGTGTGGGCTGTCATTCTTTGCCCTTCCTAAAAGGAACACTGCCCCATCCTGCTTCCTTTGGGGGGCAGTTTAATACAGAGTCATGAAAACACACCACATCACCCCATCCTGGTGCCACCCATCAGAAATCATAAGCCATGCTTTACAATGTAGGGTTGAGAGGGCAGGAATCTGTTGACCAGACAACCTTCTGTCCTCACACTATCAGCATCACACTGAACAGGGTCTCAGCTAATCTGCTGATCTCTCTTATCCTCTCTACTGACCATGGTAGGAAAAAGATCTCAAGTGTTCAGGATGGAAGTAGACTGATTAAGTTCCATATGCTTCAGGTCTTAAGCTAACCCACCCATCCTGACCTACCTTGGGGTTTTAAATGAATGCCACCAAGTACCATTCACTGTTTATAGGGGAACGGAGCAGAGCCATTCTTTCTTCAAAGATATCCTAATGGGTTATCAGTGAGGGTGCATTAGAGGACTTACCTCATTGGATGTAAAGTGGTCTTAAGATAAATCAAGTCAAGGGTGACTGATGGGGAGTAAAGTTCTGGCCTCTTTTTCAATGCCATGTGGATACTATTGCTACATACCTGTACTGCTAGATAAAAGACTATCCATTGGCAGGCCAGTTCTCCAGGGCGTATGGATCTCAGGGATAAGTATTGCCTTTTGTGCATGGAACCACAAGAATCAGATAGTACTGTGAGTTCAATGAATTGCAAAGTAACTCATTTTGAGGCTATAACGTTCAGGGAGTATCAAAATCAAGCAGTTATGGCTCAGTCTTGGGGAAGAACGTCAACGAAACAAATGTCAGACACATATTATAGAGAGGTAACATGCAATAATTATGTTGCCCAGTTGGAGTTATTTCTTGAAGGAAAAATGTTGCTGAGAGCAGAAATATGCTTTTAAAAGTTAAGTAAGTACATAGAGAAACTGCTGGTACTCTGTGCCCATTAATTAAAGCATTAGTGAAAATGTTTTCTGTAATGTAACCTAGAAACAGTGATTTGTCTGCACAAGGAGGGTTGAGCTGTCAGACTCATTCTTAGTTCTGACGCACTTTCATCAATACCACAGTTCATGGTCAATTAGTGTGTCAGTAATCATGGTAGGTACATGTAGTAGGATGCGGATCTGGCTGCCCAAGGACTTTATTAGATACCAAGCATTTCAGGATGGTAGGCACTTAGATCACTTAGGACTAGAACAGGAAGTCAAGGAGGCATGAAGATGGTGCATTTATCATGCCATTTCAGGTGAAGAGTTATGAAGGAAGGATGGACTCCCTGGCACATAACAAAAGTGGAAATGACAGTCACAGTCAAGAGGAATATCATCTTGGGCAATTGGGGGGTCATTTTGACCCTGGCGGTACGGGACCGCCAGGGCTAAAAAGACGGAAGCACCGCCAACAGGCTGGCAGTGCTTCCAGGCGTATTACGACCGCGTGGGAAGCGCCGCGGACTCACCGCCGGAGCCGGCGGTATTCCGCCACTTTTGCCCCGGCGGTGATAATCCGCCTGGGCAGCGCTGCTTGCAGCGCTGCCCAGGGGATTACGAGTCCCCGACCGCCAGCCTTTTTCTGGCGGTTTGCACCGCCAGGAAAAGGCTGGTGGAATGGGGAGTCGTGGGGCCACTGGCATGGGCAGTGCAGGGGCCCCCTGACAGGGCCCCATGCAGCTTTTCACTGTCTGCTATGCAAACAGTGAAAAGCGCGACGGGTGCAACTGCACCCGTCGAACGGCCGCAACACCGCCGGCTCCATTTGGAGCTGGCTCCTATGTTGCGGCCTTGATCCCCGCTGGGCTGGCGGGCGGAAACCAGGTTTCCGCCCGCCGGCCCAGCGGGGATCTCCAAATGGCCGCGGCGGGGGTGCGGCCGCATGGCGGTCAGATCTTGGCGGGAGGCTGATGCCGCCCGCCAAGGTCATAATGACCCCCTTGGTGTTTTGTCAGCATATCATCTGATGGCTGGGTTAGATGTTGGTTCTGGTCCTCTTTCTGATAGAGGTTGGGGTTGAGTTCTGCTATTGCTGTAACAACCCCGGATCAGGTTTGGGAGTGGCAATGTGTCTCAGATCTTGGCGCCCTGTGCAGCCACTAGCCCTCCAAGAGGAACAGGTAAGCACCGGACCTGTAGTCTGTACTAAATAAGCCAGGTTCTTAACACATTAGACTATCAACAGTCTTCCTTTCTTCAGATATTGGCAAAACCAGATTGTTTGCTTTAGTCAGGGAGTATGTTCCCTACTCTTTCAGGGAAGCTATCCAAGCTCCCTGTCTCTGGTGCAGTATTGGTGCACAGAGATTATTACGATAGAAAGTTGAACTTAAATCCCTGTGCCACAGGCCCAGGTTATATGATGAAACAGCGGCAGATGGGCCAAAACCAGTTGCCCACTCAAATTCAAAGTTGTCCAGAAACATTTGGAGGGATGCCTTGATATTCAGATACAACATAAGTATCAAACAGCATCATTGAGATCAGCTCTGTTAGACCTCGCCCTCTCTGCAGGATCATCCCCAAACGTTTTCACTCCACTCCTCCTATTTTTGCTGATCACACTTTTGTTGGGCTTAGGACTCTGTGCACTTTACCACTGCCAACCAAAACTAAAGCGCTTTTGCTTTCTGCTCAAAACATGGTAGAAGTGGCTTATATCCAATTGCCATATTTAAATTACTAATAAGTCCCTAGTAAAGTGGCACTTCCAGTGCCCATGGCCCATTAAATGCTACTAGTGTGTTTGCAGCACTGACTGTCTCAGGCCTGCTATTGCATAGCCTGTATGCAGTTTTAACCTGCCATTTCAGCCTGGCAAAATAAACCTTTTGCCAGGCTCAAATCTTCAGTTTTAATACATATAAGTCGCTCCTAAGGGAGACATTAAACAGGGTGCAGCATATTTAAAAAGCAGGACAGCTACTTTTAAGTTTTACATGTCCTAGTAGTGAAAAACTCTTACATTCGTTTTTGAGTACTGCTAGACACATCCCTCACATAGGACAACATTGGAGTTGTCATATTGCATTTTATAACTGTAATTTGCAAATGGGAAGATATAACTTGTTCAAGTTTGGTGTGCCTGGAATCCTAATTAAAATCCTAACTTATGATGAAGTTAGATGTTAAAGTATAGCTCTTAAAATGCCACTTTTAGAAAGTTGGCATTTTCATTGCCTTGGCCATTTGGTGCCTGCAGCCTATCTCTGGTCACATGACTGGATAGCTGGCAGTTGGGCTTTGTGTATTTCTCCTAGAGAGCCACATACAATGGGGAGCTTAGATGTGACTGGATGGGTCATCACTGGTTGGATGGGAGGGAGGAGCTCAGCAATGCCCCACTTACACTTGAATAGGTTATGCCCTCTCTCCTGTCAAAGGGCTGCATACCCCATGTAGTTGGTCTGAAGCCAGGGTAGGGGAGAAAGGTCATCTGTGCACTTTAAAGCATGCCTCTCAAATCTTCTTACCACTTCAGAGGCACAACTATGATTAAAAGTAGGTCCTCCAATACCAACTCTTCGGTGTACTTCTGGACCTGTGGATACTGTGCCAGGAAGATGGACTGCTGTGCTGCTACAAGGACTGCCACTCTGTTGGACTGCTACTCTGAAGGAGCTGTGCTGCCCTCTTGCCTGGGGAGGAAGAACTGGACGTGGAACCCATCTTGAACCCAGGACCTCAGAGTTACTCAAAGGGCTAGCCTGCTGGCCTCCTTATCTGAGCCTTAGTGACCTAAGAGGCTCCCAACAGCTGCTCGACTCATCTTCATTGAGTTACTGACCCCTAAGAGGTGCCTCTCAGGTCTTGGAACCTTGGTGTGGCTCTTGAGCTCTTAAGTAATCCTTTTGGAGTCTTCGCAACTGCAACCAGGCCCGTTCACACTGGAACCGTGACGCTTGCACTAAAACTCAGTGCAAGCCACCGCCAGGCTATCTCTTCGCACAGCGGCATTGACTGCTTGTGCGGGACCGCCAGCGGGAATCACCAGCCCACCCATCCAGGACACTCGCCTTGCTCCTCGCACCATGCCGATCACAGACTGAGACTACCTCTTTGCTCCTCGCCACCCCCTTCAACGTGAATGGGACTCTTGGCACAAAACTTGAGAAGGTAAACCTTCAGCAGGACTAATCTGGAACTGTATCGAACCCACGATCCATCACCGTCGGGTTCAACTTTTGACTTTGACCCAGTCCAGTGCAACCATGGTTGGCACTTTCTGTTTCTAGATGCTATTCTACTGTTTATTCTTTACAAATGTAGAACTCTGATTCTACTGATTAGATTTTTTTATTTTTGTCCTAGTTTGATTTATTAAGTTAAGTTATATTTTTCTAACATGGTGTGGGGTATTTTTGTGTGGTGTTTTTACTGTTTTTGCACAAATACTTCACATAGTGCCTCTAAGTTAAACTTTGATTGTTCTGTTCCAAGCTGCCCGGGGGTTGAGCACGTCTCAATTTGGGGTTTGCTCGTGCCTTACCTTGACCAGTATTATGATTGCTGCCTGACCAGGGATCACACCCCAGTAAACCAGTAATCAAATTTCTAACAAGCTCCAAAAGGTGCACAGTCACTTCTTGTTACTTCAGGATGTTAGGCAGTGCTTAATTTGTGCTTGTTGTTTCCGGTGCGGAGCACCAGCACTTATTTCTGAGGGCCGGCGCTTAGTTTTCTATCTCAAGCATTTACTGCGAGCAAAAGACATGTGGGAAAGACGGAGAAAGAGAAAAACGAAAAAGCTTCAGAAAGGGGAAAAGCAGAAAGCTGCAAGAGTGAGCTGAAGGGGCAGGGAGTGGCTGTAAATTAATTGACGAGGCCCGAGGTGGCTTCAGGATTACGCTGCCTCAGTATTATGTGCTCGCACTTTTAATTGCAGCAGCCGCATGTTTAAGAGGAGGGCTTTGAGCACCGGCACCTTTTTATTTACAAGTTAAGCACTGGTGTTAGGAATCTAATAATGTCCACTGGATATGTGTGTCAGGCTCTGAAAGCCTTCAGCCAATGAGAGGCGATTTCTGTTTTGAGCTCTTTCTGCAGATATGAGTGCGGTGTGTGGGAGGAGTGGCAGAGAGTATATATCCTTTGTGGATATGTTTTGCAGCAGAAACGCCCATTATTAGATACAACTGAATAATTTGTTAAATGAAAATGCACATTGATGCTAGTACAATGCTTACTGGGTCAATTTCAAGCAACAAAGTAAGTTAATTTATCTGGCATCGGTTGTGGCAAAAAAAAACATAGCTTCCAACTGGCAAGTGTGTCATGTTCAGACTATGGGCCAGTGGTAGGAGATTTTGCTTAAGGGACACGGGGCGAGATATTTATAGTAATGGCCCTAAATAGAAGGAGTGCTGCTCCAACAACTATGGATGCCTGGGATACAATATGTTAAAAATGGGGTCTTTGGTTGGCAGTCAGGTTACCCCCTGTCCAAGCAAAGACCGTCACTCTAGTCAGGCTAAAAGAGAATCACCCTCAGCTAACCCCTGCTTACCCCCTTGGTAGCTTGGCACAAGCAGTAGGCTAAACTTCAGAGTGCTAGGTGCAAAGTATTTGTAACAACACACACAGTAACTTAATGAAAACACAACAAAATGACACAACACAGGTTTAGAAAAATAGAGGATATTTATCTAAACAAAACAAGACCAAAACAACAAAACTCCACATTGCACAAGTCATCACTAAAAATGCAAAAAGAGTCTTTATGTAATTTTAAACACACATTAACACTGATAGCGTGAAAATGTACCTTGGGCGTGTCAAAAATAACCCTGCGAGTGTGTGTCAAAAGGGCTTGCGATGAGTCCATTTCACTCACTCACGAGACTTTGCTTCGTTTCTCCTTTCATCGGGTCGGTGCATGTCATTTCTTGTCTCCACAGGAGAGCGATGAATCGATCCGGTCAGCACTCTAGGGCTCGGGCAGGCCTTGCGTCGTTTTTACATGGCCAGCGGTGTTTGCGTCAGAAATCCAGCCGCACAATGAAACGAAAACCAAGCAGCGCAGGTTGCGATCTCACCATCCTCCCTCAGTGTTGCTGTGTGTCATTTCTCCAGCTCCAGGTGTCGATCTTCTGGTCGCTTTGCAGGCGAGCGTCAATTTTCAGCCGCAAACCGGCGGCGCGTCGGTTTTTCAGCCGCAGATTGGAGTTGCGCCGATCTTTTCCCCGCACGTTGGTCTGTGCGTGGATTTCTCACTCTTGGGCTGCCAGCTTCTCCTTTCAGGGTCCCAGGAATTGGATGGGCACCACTTGGCAGAGTAGGAGTCTCGCCAGAGACTCCAGGTGCTGGCAGAGAGAAGTCTTTGCTGTCCCTGAGACTTCAAACAACAGGAGGCAAGCACTAAATCAAGCCCTCGGAGATCTTCACAAGAGGGAAGGCAGCACCAAGTCCAGTCTCTGTCCTCTAGCACAGGTAGAAGCAGCAACTGCAGGATAGCTCCACAAAGCACAGTCACAGGCAGGGCAGCTCTTCTTCCTCAGCTGTTCAGCTCTTCTCCAGGCAGAGGTTCCTCCTGGTTTCCAGAAGTGTTCTAAAGTCTGTGGTTTTGGGTGCCCTTCTTATACCCATTTTCTCCTTTAAAGTAGGCCTACATCAAAGCAAAGTCTCTCTTGATTGTGAAATCCTGCCTTGCCCAGGCCAGGCCCCAGACACTCACCAAGGGGTTGGGGACTGCATTGTGTGAGGGCAGTCACAGCCCTTTTAGGTGTGAGCGACCACTCCTCCCCTCCCTCCTAGCACAGATGCCTCATCAGGAAATGCAGACTACACCCCAGCTCCCTTTGTGTCACCGTCTAGTGTGAGGTGCAACCAGCCCAACTGTCAAACTGACCCAGACAGGGAATACACAATAAGGCAGAGTCACAGAAATGGTATAAGCAAGAAAATGTTCACTTTCTAAAAGTGGCATTTTCAAACACACAATCTCAAAATCAACTTTACTAAAAGATGTATTTTTAAATTGTGAGCTCAGAGACCCCAAACTCCACATGTCCATCCGCTCCCAAAGGGAATCTACATGTTAATCATATTTAAAGGTAGCCCCCATGTTAACCTATGAGAGGGACAGGCCTTGCAACAGTGAAAAACAAATTTAGCAGTATTTCACTGTCAGGACATATAAAACACATTAGTATGTGTCCTACCTTAACCAAACACTGCACCCTGCCCTTGGAGCTAATTCGTGCCTACCTTAGGGGTGCCTTACATGTAGGAAAAGAGAAGGTTTAGGCCTGGCAAGTGGTTACACTTGGCAAGTCGAATTTACAGTTAAAACTGTACACACAGACACTGCAGTGGCAGGTCTGAGACACAATTACAGAGCTACTAATGTGGGTGGCACAATCAGTGCTGCAGGCCCACTGGTAGCATTTGGTTTACAGGCCCTGGGCACCTCTAGTGCACTCTACTATTAGGATGTATTAGTAAATCATATATGCCAATCATGGATGAACCAATTACATACATATTTTGTAAAGGAGCACTTGCACTTTATCACTGGTTAGTTGTGGTAACGTGCCGAGAGAAAAGAAACAGCAAAAACAGAGTCCAGCACACATCAACAACCTGGGAAACAGAGGCAAAAAGTTAAGGAAGACCACGCCAAGGATGAAAAGTCTAACACAATATTAATATTGTTAGAAGACAAATATGATACTCGCCCTCCTTGATGATGTGGTTGGCGTAGGAATGCTGATGTTCTTTATACATATTGCAGGTGATGTCTCACTTTAACAGTAATATGGACAGACCTGCCAACTCACACGGTGCCACCGTGTATCACACCATTTCGGCTGTGCTCCCATGGTCACCTGGTGAAGATGCAAAATCACACGGTGGCAGGTAGGAGGAGGTCAAAATCACTGAAAAGTGTGGATTTCCAGCTCCTCTTTGAAGGCTGTACACAACCAATGTCCGTAAAGAGGTGTGAAACCACCTCAGGACATCGACTGCACCCTAGCAACCTTCGTGTTTTTATTTTTTTCAAATGAGGGGAAGAAGGTCAATGGGGCAAGGCATGGGGGCAGACTGGCCTGAAAGGTAGTTCAGCTTAAAGGCCCAATCCCCCCCACAGCCAAGCCCTCTTCTCACACTGCGATTTTTATTATCAGGTTGGTAGGTCTGCATGGAGGTCTGCAGCTTCCCCTGTTTTCGGGGACTTGACACACTATCTGCAGTTTGAGGGAGGACAGGAAGAGGGCATTTGTTAATTATTTGTAAGTTCTGTGCTCATTTTATTAACTGGATTGATGCCGTTGATAATGTACAAGTGTAGAGACATACCAGACAAAATGTAATGTGATGCAAATCAAATCATTTTACTATGCATAATTAACATCATTGCATATAAAAGATTAAAATACATCATAACAAAATCCTTAAAATCGAAAATGTCAAGACCTTATTAAACCCCCCTGAAACAGGGCAGAGATCATCATTTTGTACTTTTCATTTTGCACTCAGTCCTTAATAAAAAACTGTGTAAGGCAGCAATTTAGGACTGTGTCAGTTGGATTAATATAAGCAAGGACTGCTTGCTGACAGTAAGCGAATGCAACGTTGATTGAAGATAGACCTCAGGAGTTCTCTCCTGTCTGCAAAAGTGCCAGACAGATGCATACCAGATGGCTTATGCACTCTTTGGAGGCTCCACATGAACGACAAGTGTTTGTCTCACTATTCTGTTTCCACAGCAGGCTGTGCATGAGCAAAGGTGGAATATTGTGAGTGCGTCTGGCCTTATTTGGTCTTTTATAATTTATATATAAGGGGAAGCGTTAGAGGTTTGTTGGCCCTTTTGACAATGCGTAGAGTGAGTCCACCAGTGGACCAGTGGGGCTCAAGTGGAGAAGTGTGGCTCAATGGTTAGAGCGGCAGACCCTCATGCAGAAATCTGACCAGGGTTCAGTTCCTGCCTTAGCTGGTCTTGGGCTCAATTTCCTCGGACCTGATAATTCTTGCATCGGTGCCTAATCTAATTCATGGGTCCCACTCTGTAATTCTGGGCAATAGCTTGCTTAATCTCCACAACGGCCCCAACAGCGCTGGAATGCCTGGCTTCACCTTGGAGGTTGCCCAGGAGTGGGGACCTCACAGGGAAAAGCCAGGAGGGGTTCCACAGCGGTATGCGTACAGCGCCTTGAGACCCTAACGGGTGAGTAGTGCGCTATACAAGTACGAAGCTTTTTGTACACACAATCTTTACTCAAAATCTAGTCTGCAACAGCCTGACATGGTCATCAAATCAAATATCAAAACTTTGAGTCAGTAATCTTTACACACCATGACCCATGTGGCCATAAATAACCACACTTCTTTAGTATGATTAGAATGTTTATTTCCCTGTATTAACAGTGCTAATATAATGTAGATTAGTCTCAAAATCAAATGATATGCATATACAAAAACCCCGGCTGACCAAAGCGTCAAAAGAATCTCAATTTAACAAAAGCAGAGTTACAGTACAAATTAATAACATTAATAACTGATCATCAGAGACAGCATACATCTAGATTCAGCAGCAGAACAAAATCAATTGTTTGTTAATGAAATTTGTAAGCGTGTGACATTCTAACTAACCCTCCAATTAGAATGGCATGTTTGGACTTCATGCAAAACAATTTAGTCAAAAGTTAATTTGGAAAACATCTAATTGGTACCTAAGAGAAGAATAAAAATCTACAGCAGAAACAATAGCATTTCGTTATACCTCTCCTCAATGGGTCTGCTAGCTGCGATTTCTCTTAGTCAGTTGGACATCCGTCTGGTCAGCATCAGCAAAGGGACAACGAAACGGAACGGCTCAGCCATGGTTGAGCTCTAAGTTAGCTGAATCACTTAAAGTGATTCAAACTAAAGAATCAGCATTTACACGAATACTCTATGAAGACGGTTATCAAGCTAAGGAGTCAGCATTAATGAAATTACTCTATGCGGATGGTTAAAATGGAAAATACAGCATTAATACAATTTCTCTGTGAGGATGGTTGGGGAAAAAGACATCTGAAACTGTGGAGCTCCACGAACAGGACTCAGACAAGAGTAGAAGAGAATGGCATGGAAAGGCTAATTGCTCCTCAAGGTATGGTTTGGATATACTTAATCCCCTAAAGCATTTTCTCACGTCGTCATTGGTCAGGAAATCATACGTTTGCAGTAGGACCAATATAACTAAACTCTAAATCTACGTTATAACTAAACAGTCTTTGACACTTCGATGATTGGCTCAGGTTCGTCAAGTAACTTTTTTTGTTGCAGTCCTAGCTCCAGTCAGTGTATCCATTGTTAGCTCCTTCTCCATCTCACGCATCAAGTTTACAAAGTAACACTTTCTAGTACAGAACATCTTCACCAGCAGTTCTTAAGAGAAAGTTTAAGACATGTACAAACCGCTCGGTCAGCGCAGTGTGAACAATGAGCAATATTAATTCCTTGCTTTCTCAAGACATTTACGAACATTTTTTATGCCATGAAACTTAGCCTGAGCTTTTGTCGACTAGACCCAAATCTCACAATTAATCAATGCTTAAAGCACATACATAACATTAAATCATTAATATGATCCACTAACACATTTTCTACATGTGCACATTATTAAACTATTAATGTGAATTAATTATTACAAGAGTAATAGTACCCACTCAAGTGGACACATTCTCCAAGGTACACATTATTTTCTATGTTAACCTAACTCATGTAAATCATTTATCGATCAATCAATACAAATGTATTAGTAATTAAATCAGCTTTCACAGTCCCTCCTCTGATGACTATATGTGTCATCACACCATATATCACTTTTGACAAAAATGTTTGCTTACCTAAAATGTTGTCTCATTATACCCTTTACCATTTCTTTTCTTTCTTGAATCTTCTCTAAGTCTCTTTCTAATTTAATTTGTTCCCTCCTCTTATCATTTTTCAATTTCTTCATTTTAATCACATTAAACAATTTACAAATTCCCCCAATCCACATATATAAATCACAGTAATCAATATCACCTGTATTATGTTCATAATTATATTTTTCCCTAGGTTGCCAAGCTAATTTCCCACACAAGATAAACCTTTGCCAACCTTTTCCCAAACTCCAGGTTCTTCTAAAACTTTTAAGTCAAATTGTTAGTAAAGCTTCTAATTTCTCTACTATTATTAGGTAAATGTGCAACAAGTTTGCGATTTCAGCATTTTACAAACTCCTCTCTCCTTTGCTAGAAGGATGTCTAACACAAGTCAGTTCTGAAGAGTCATGGATCTTACTGCAGCAATTTCTGTGTCCATTAGGATAATGGCTCCTGAAAAACTAGTCAGCATGTTATCCACAATAGTAGATAACCTTCAAATTTTCAACAAAGTTAGGATAACTCCCACTGATGGAATCATTGCCCCAAATATTTCTCCAATTATGCCAGAATAATTCTCTCTTTGGTCTAGCAAGGTGTAATTCAATGTAGGTGTCTCATTTAAGTTCTCAAATTAATAAATCTTTGGGAAAAACTATTCCCAAATAGCATGTACCATACTATCCTCTCGGAAGCGGGTAATAAGCATTTGGCCTACATATGTAATAAACCCCTGGAATTGCTGGGTCTTGTCCAGTTAACATAAAAGTCCTTTAACTCTAGAAGAGAAATACATGTCTGCATTCACTCGTTCCACCAAACAATGTATCAGTTCTAGATTTTGGCCTATATATACATGCCCTACATGCTGTGCATTTAAAGCTAAATCCCCTTGTGTTTTAGTTTCACTAAATGCATAATCATTTCTAAATGTCCTTTTCACTAAGTCCTTATCTAATTTCTCCTTCAGTGCCTTTCTCCGGTCATCAGTGTGGTCTAAGAAGCTCTTTTCTGTGGGTGTAAGCAAGCACATCAGATTGTTACTGTGCATGTAAGCTGTGCCAAATGTCAAGGTTCAAAGGTTCAAAAAAACCTCTCACCAATTCTATGGTATTTTCCCTTGCTACTCTACTCAGGTATCTAATAATAGGAACAAAAGAAAACAATACATCATAATTTGAATAAAAATACTGGATGTACTCTTGGTTATAGTATCTTGTTAGTAGAAGGCTGCAACTAATTCCATACGTTAGTGGTAAACTATGATAGGTAATCCCTTCCTCTACTGATGAAGGAATTTGCATGCAAACGTAACATTCTCTCACATCCATTGTCTCAACATACTCCTGTAAGAAGTGATAGAGAACATTAAAAGAAAGATCTCTTTGTGGATT
Organism: Pleurodeles waltl; assembly: GCF_031143425.1. NCBI lineage: Eukaryota > Metazoa > Chordata > Amphibia > Caudata > Salamandridae > Pleurodeles > Pleurodeles waltl. Next base: position 972,232,654 of record NC_090444.1, read on the forward strand.
GTCTAAGTGCAAATATTTCTCATCCTGCCTCAGCTTATCTAATTATGTCAGTGTGGTAGTAGTTTCTAAAACAGAGATATGATTCGCCACAGCTTTATTAACCCCTTTGCTGCCAGGCCTTTTCTCCCTCAGGTGGCAGGCCTTTTTTTTTGGCTATTTGTGGCAGTTCGTGCTTAGGCCCTCCTAACTTTTTGTCCTCATAAGCTTCCCACACCAAATTTGCATCCTTTGTTTCCAACATCATAGGGATTCTAGAGGTACCCAGAGTTTGTGGGTCTCCCTTGAGGAGACCAAGAAATTAGCCAAAATACAGCCACATATTTCTTTTTTTTAAATGGGAAAAACGGACTGCAGAAGAAGGCTTGTGGTTTCCCCTGACAATGGCATCAGCAAAGGGTTTGTGGTGCTGAAATCACCATCTTCCCAGCTTTCAGGAACAGGCAGACCTAAATCAGAAAAAACAAATTTTTCAACACAATGTTGGCATTTTACTGGGGCATACCCCATTTTTAATATTTTTGTGCTTTTAGTCTCCTCCCAGTTAGTGACAGAAATGGGTGTGAAACCAATGCTGGATCCCGGACAGGTAAACATTTCTGAAAAGTAGACAAAACACTATATGGACACATGAAAATGATCAAATACAAAACTACCTGTTTTTGTGGGAGTGGGGTTCACCTGAGTTTTTGGTCCTGGGCTCAGCAACCATCTAGGGAAACCTACCAAACCCAAACATTTCTGAAAACTAGACACCCGAGGGAGTCCAGGGAGGTGTGCCGTGCCTGGTTCCCCCAGTGTTTTCTTACCCAAAATCCTCAGCAAATCTCAACTTTAGCTAAAGAAATCACATTCTTCCCACATTTCTGTGTGGGATCACCGCACCGCTGCAAGTTTCTTACCGCTGAACATTCTCCTCGGTCCCCCAGTAAAAATGATGCCTCACTTGTGTAGATGGGCCAAGTGCCTGTGACAGGGAAGTGCCAAAAACATGGCGAAAATGAGGGGGAACCAAGGCGGGTCCAAAAGGGCAGTTTGAAAAAATGTTTTTAGGCTGACAAGTGGGGCAGATTTTTTATCAGTATAGATACGACAATGCTGGGTGATAGGAATTTTGGGAATTCCTGCAGGTTCCGGAAGGTTACATCATAAAAATGTGTGACAAATGTGTGATTTCAAGCAAAGTTGGAGGTTTGCAGGGCATTGTGGGTAAGAAAATGGTGCAGCGTGCTTGTGAAGCACACCACCCTGGACTTTTTCTACATGGCAGCGTCCCAAAGTCCAAAAAGTGCAGCCCTCCCCATTCCAAGTGGGATGATTTTGAGAGTTAGACAACTTTGTCCCCATTCATATGGCCATATCCCCACCCTCTTTTTTAGAAAGAAAATCTTCCCTGGTCTTTGGTGAGTTTTCTTACCCCCTTGGGGGGAGATGGCCTTGCAAAAAAAGGCTGACCTGCCCCCGGGAGGGGCAGAAAAGTCCTTGCCTAAGAGGTCGCTCCCATTATCAATGTAAAAAAAAAAAAAAATCCTTGGTGTCTAGTGGTTTCTGCCCCCCCGGGGGCAGATCGGCCTAATTATTATAGGCCGATCTCTCCCCGGGGGGCAGAAAAGGCCTGATAAACAAATTTCTCCCTGGGGAGCGACCCTTACCTAAGGAGTTGCTCCCTTTATCAATATAAACAAAAAATCCCTGGTGTCTAGTGGCTTATCGGCCTAATTAATATAGGCCAATCTGCCCCAGAGAGGGCAGAAATGGCCTTCGAAAAAATGCCCCCCCCCCCTTCTTGGGGAGCAAACCTTGCCAAAGGGGTCACTCCTCTTATGCCAATAAAAAAATAAAATCCCTGGTGCCTAGTGGTTTCTGCCCCCCTGGGGGCAGATCAGCCTAATTAATAAAGGCCGGGGGCAGAAATGGCCTTAGAAAAAATGCCCCCCCTTGGGGAGCGACCCTTGCCTAAGCGGTCACTCCCCTTATATGTAATACGCAAAAAAAAATAAACCTCCCTGCTGGCATTCCTGCCGCAAGATCCCTATGAGAATGTGCTGCAGGAATGCTCGGAAAGACATGAAAAGGAAAGGAAAAGCCTTTCCTTTCCTTTTCATGCCTCTTTGACCTCCCCTGCCCCCGTACCGATGAGAAACTAATCTGTTTCTCCTTGGATCGTGCTGGAAGCATGCTTTCAGCTCAATGGGAGGCGACATCTGATGAGGTCAGCGTGCGATCGCACGCTGATGTCAGCTGACATCACTGGGGGTGGCGTGGGGGTGTCAGGGGTGGAAGGGAAAACGATTCCCCTTCTAACCTGCCCCCACGGCCTTCGGGGGGAGCGCTACCTCTTCCCCCGAGGGCTGGTCCCAGGACATAATGGTTACATCCGTGGCACCTCAGCGCCCCGCCACCAGGCGTAAACATTACGTCCTTGGCGACCAACTGGTTAAGGAAGCTCATACTCACAACCAATAGCAAACATACTATCATGCACACAATTGTTAAGCCAATACCTATGTATTTACAACACGTATTCTTTCTAACCTTCTCGTTAGGGTTACTCATGATCTGTAAAGAACCAAAAGGAAGAAGGAAAAAGGAAAAATTATCTATGCAGGAAAACAAAAATCTTCTTTGCACTTATTTACAGCTTTCAGTTTCTTTTCCTGGACCTTTCTTCAAAAATAGGTAACTTGACAAAATCAGATTAGCAGCTTGTCAAAATCAGGTTTTTCAAAGTCTCTTCTGGTTACTTTCAATTGTCTCTTTTCTCTTCTCAGCTCCACAGAACTCTCAAAGTTCATTTCACGTGCCAAAGTATTGACCTGGATTTTCACGATCAAAACAAAAGGGCAAAAATTCACTTTGCCAATTACTAGTTGTTGCATACGCCCATTCAGGACCTACGTACCTTCGATTTGCAATTTTCTTTCTTTTCAATCTTCGATCTTCATTTAACTCTCCACCCATCACTCAAATCTTCCTTTCTTGTGGTGTCTACTTCTTCAATTGTTGATACTGTAATTGATTCTTTTCTCTTGGATTTCAGCTGCTTATCACCTTTCAGTGAACCCTTGGTTAATGGTCTTTTCAATGTTGGACTTGCAGCTTCTTTTTCTTCTGCAGGATTTTGACTTGATGCACCTGCAACTTCTCTTGGAAGAGTCAGATTGTTTTGACTTTGATCAGCCTTAACTCCTTCCACTGGGTATGTAGCTTGCCCTGTTTTTCTTTCAAGACTGTCTGCTTCTGGGAGAGCCGTCCTTTGACTAGATCTCCTGCTACCTCAGTTGAGGTCGGTTCACTGTCACTCTCCTGTATGTCATCCATTTTGTTTCTCACAGGAGTGCCTGGATAGTCTTCAATCTGCTCAGAGTCAGTCTCTGATTCTCCAGCTTCCTTCTCTAATTCTGGCTTTTGTCCGGAAGCTGTTGGTACTCTCAACAACTCTTCTTCATTGTCCAAAGGACAGGGTACTTTCCAAGTATGGCTGGCGTGATTCCAGTTCAGAGCTCCCGCACATTTCACAGCAGTAGAAGTAACCAGTACTACTTGATGAGGACCTTTCCACCTGGGCTCCAAACAAGTCTTCCTCACATGTTTTCTGATCACAACCCAGTCTCCAGCTCTCAGGTTGTGGCTTTGATCTTGAGATGGCTGCACAGTGGTGGCCTCCACCTGATGAGAGAAAAAGCGAAACACATCAGCCAGATCCTTGCAGTAGTTCTACACCATATCATCTGTTATGTCCACCAGAGCATTGGCAGGAACCAATGGCAACTTCATAGATCGGCCCATGAGGATTTCATGTGGTGACAGTCAAGTTTTCCTGTCGAGTGTGTTTCTCATACTCATAAGAACTAGCAGTAGTGCGTCTGGCCATTTTAGATTCGTGGACCCACACATCTTTGCAAGTCTTGACTTCAAGGTACCATTCATTTGCTTTACAAGTCCTGAGGCTTCAGGCGGTAACTACAATGCAACTTCTGCTCAATGTTTATGGCTGATCATAGTAATTTTATCACTTCATTGTTGAAGTGACTTCCTCTATCTGATTATAAAGAGACCAGGAAACCAAAACGAGGTATCTGTTCCCTAAGCAATAGCTAAGCTATGGTAAGACTATCCTTTCTCCGTGTGAGGTAAGCTTCAATCCAGTGACTAAAAATGCAGTCACCAGCACATATCTCAATCCTCCACACCCAGGCATCTCAATAAAATCCATCTTCATTCTGCTAAATGGACCTCCCGCTCTTCCAGTGTGGCTCAAGCTGAAAACTGTCCTTTTACCCACGTTCATCTGCTGGCAAACAATGCAACAATGGCAAACTACTTCGGCAACCTGTCTAAATTTCGGATTGAACCAAAACTGTTTAAAAGTTTGAATCACAGCATCCCTCCCAACATGTGCTTGACCATGATAATATCTAGCCATTTGAGTCAGCAAGTTATTTGGCAGGACTATTTGCCCTTCTCCTGATACTCACACATCCCTTTGCACACATTTCATTTTAAACCATATTTTTTTTCATCTTTGTCAACATTTTCTTGAAGAGCTTTCAGCTCTTCCCAAGTGTCAATTACAGTAGTTAAAGCATCATTTGTACACATTTCTTCTTCAAGTAACAGTTCCCATTTGTCTTTGAAAGATATACAATTCAATGCACAAAACCTTGCGACTTGATCTGCATATCCATTTCCCATTGCTACAAAATCTTGTGATCTCTGATGTGCACTGCATTTCACCACAGCAGTCTTTTCAGGCATTTGTAAAACTTGTAACAAATTATGTATTCTTTAACCATTTCTAACTGGCGAACCAGAAGAGGTCAAGAAACCTCTCTGTGACCATAGCTGACCAAAGTCATGAATTATTCCAAATCCATACTGACTGTCCATATAAATGGTAACTTTAAGCTGTGCAGAAACATGGCATGTCCTAGTAAGAGCTACCAATTCAGCCACTTGTGAGGAATACACTCCTCGAAGCTAGGAAGCTTCAACTATACCAGTAATTGTGCACACAGCATACACTGTTTTTAGTGTTCCCATGTTATCTCTTAAACAGGAACCATCCCAAAAATAATGTGGTCATTTTCTTCCAATCTGGTATCTCGAATATCAGGTCTTGGTTTCGTGTACAAATCAGTAACTTCCAGACCATCATGTTCAACATCTTTGAATTTTTCAAATTCAGCATTTTCTTTTGGAAGCAAAGTTGCTGGGTTAAGCACTGTACACCTTTTCAGAGTAACATTCGGAGAGCCCAAAATTATAGTTTTATATCTGGTCAATCTTTCGTTGGTTAGATGTTGGGTCTTTGTACGAGTAAGCAAAATGTCAGTGGAGTGAGGGACCAAAACAGTTAAAGCATGGGTACTCGCAAACATTTTCCCAGGGGCCAAAAAGTTTGGTCTGTGATGTGCCTGGGGGCCGCATTGATGCCAGGGCAGTGGTTGTCGGGTGGGGTGGCTGGGGGGATTGGTGGCAAGGTAGGTGTAGGAGAAGCAAATTATATACATCTAGTGGCTGAAATAAACAATGGGAAACCAGAAAACCTGGAACTACTCCCGGCTTATCCACTTTTCAAAATTGTGTGATCCTAGACAATTTTTTAGTCTCACTTTCCCTACTTTTTCTGCATTATCACATTTAAGATGACCTCGAAATACATGATTCATGGTGTGCTGCACAAAACCTGCTTCCATGTTTGATTTATTAAAGTGTAATGTTGTTCATGTATGATAGGAACTCAGGCCACCCATAAAGCGCGCATACCAAGTGACTTGTCTCTTTAATTTACTATTGGTGATGTTCTCAGGGTTAAGGAAATAATTCATGTTTCCAAATTTATGTTTCCAAGCTTATGTTTGAAAACTATCACTTTTAAATGGATACATCTCAAAGCACTGATAAAATAAATTGTACTAAGGCGAAAAGGTGCTGCATGTTAACTAAATACACTTTTTTAATTTTGAAGAGGCTGTCTTAGTTTTACACTTGTGTTGCAAGATGTCTTTAAAAATGAAGGTGTTTCTAAAGTTAAGTGCAGGAGTCCCTAGTTACTTCCTTTCTTTAAGACCAATTGAGCTTGAAATAAATGATTGTGCGTGTATTTCATATTTTTGTTGTTAGTGCAGAGTCGAGCAAACAGCTGCCCAGTGCTCCTGTTGCTTGAAGGGCCGCATGTAAAGGTCAGAGGGGCCGCATGAGACCCGCGGGCCGTACTTTGAGTATCCATGAGTTAAAGGATGTCCCAACACAATGCTCTCACTCTGAATGAGCCTCAATCCAACCGCTACTACAGTTCATAGACAGCCAGGTAAAGCTGCTGCAACTGGGTCCAAAGTAGCTGTTAAATATGCTACTGAGCGGTTTACACCACCATGTACCTGTATTAGGACAGACAAAGAACTTGCATCACGCTCATGACAAAACAACATAAATGGCTTTGAGCAGTCAGGCATTCTCAAAGCCAGAGCTTTGCACAGACTTTCTCTTAACTCAGTAAAGGCTTTCACGTAAGCTTGATCTAATTCTAGGGGATCAGTAACCTCTTTGTGAGTCATCAATATCTATGTCATATTACTCTGCCAGGTCTGCTAATTTCTGATGTACTAATCCTTCTTTATTGGTAATCATTTTGCATAAATAGCACAACTTTTCTTCACGGTAGGAGTCAAATGTTTTTAACCCTATAGTTCCTTCAATTAATTCATCTGCTTCTAGTCTAAGCCTGGTCAAATTCAGTGATCTTTCTCCACTTGAATTTCCTGCTGTGCTAGTCAGCTTCTCCAGCCATTCAGTTAATATCTGGGCAGCCACACCTTGTAACAAGATATTGTTATTACTCACACTTGGTATTTGCTGTAAAGTTAGACACTGAGGGGGTTATTACAACTTTGGAGGAGGTGTTAATCCGTCCCAAAAGTGACGGTAAAGTGACGGATATACCACCAGCCGTATTACGAGTCCATTATATCCTATGGAACTCGTAATGCGGCTGGTGGTATATCCGTCACATTTGGGACGGATTAACACCTCCTCCAAAGTTGTAATAACCCCCTGAGTCTCTGGGGTCACCATAATTGGGTTAGGACCTATGTCTGAACTCCCCGGATTTTTCGGAGGAGTCCTGGAACAATTCAAATCAATTAAAGGTCCTGTCATATCGAATGTCAGCTTCATTGGAGTCATCATACCTGTATGTACATTGAACCTTTCCATTTCTACACCTGAATACAAAATCTTTTGTTCACTTCTCTAATTGTTTCCCTGGGCAAACAGTGGAATAACAGGACCAATAGTAACAGGCACTGACACAGCGTTTGGACTCGGTCGGGTGTTTTGATCTTTAGGGTACATTGCTCCTGTATTCTGACTTGTCAATGCGGACATCTCTGTCTGTGACCCTATTATTGGGGTGTATCTCGGGATTGTCTGTGCTTGCTTCAGAGACATTAAATTAGAGCTAGACTCTATCTGGATCAGCGTCGGCTTCTGTAAAACCTGTCTCATGTGGGCAGCTTGTCCTGTCGGCACCATTAGGTTAATTGCAGTATCTACAATAGATACATCTGGGTAAATTCATGGTATGTCAACCTGTGGCATAGGTATCTGTAATGTGGAAGTGGTAGGCTCATTATGGCTACCCTTTACTTGCCTTGGTGTAGTTTCAATCGGTACCAGAGTTGTAGGGTCTGCACCAGTACTTGGACCTGTCTCATGTGCTGCATATGGTGGGGGACAACTTCTTAATATTTGCAAAATAAATTCATCATCATCTGATTCTTCATCATAAGTCAAAGATCTTCTAGACTTCTTTGGCTCTGCTCCCTTTCCTCAGAAGTACACAAATCCCTCTTTCTGGTACTCTTTCTGCCATGATTTTCATTCTCTTTTATAATGGCAGGAAACATCTTAATTCCCTGTAAAGTCTCAGTTCCCCGAAATGTTTGCTCACTATCATATCTCACCTCAGCTAAAGTTTTCCTGGCTTTTCCCATTCTTCTCTCAAATTGCTGTTGCTGCTGCTATGTGGCCACTAACTCCCAAATGACTAATGCTTCAAATTGGGCAGGTCTCGGAGGGAGTTTAGAATCATACAGTACTCTCCTCAAATTCTCTAAAATTCTCAAATTAAATGTTCCGTGTGTCGGAAACGCTAAGCTCCCTTCTTTCTCAATCTCTTTGCACCATTGTTTTAGCCAAAGACATGGCGCAGCACCTTGTTCTCCGAATACAATATATGCGGGTGTACCTTCTGGCGATGCAACTTCTCCTATTCTAAGAGGAATTTGCACATCTCCCACTAGGGCACTCTTTAATGCTTTGAAAATTTTAATTTCAGTATTCAAGCTACCCTTCAGGGAGTGAATTTTAAACCCAAAATCCTTTTCGTCTACCTTCTCAAGCAATTTCGCTTCACGGTTGTCCAACATCCGTTTGCAGCCTTTCTCACTAACTAACCTACTGTAGCGCAGCTCTAGTGTTGTCACACTCACACGTACAGCAGCTGACAAATCCCTTCAGCTTGCCTTCCTCAATTCAGATCTGTGCCAAACTAAATGCAAATATTGCAAGCACTAAATAAAAATCAACACACAACTTGTCTGTTTACTACAGTTAGGTAACACAATCGCTGCAGAAACCTTACTGAATTATCAGCTGTGGCATTTAGCTCTAACAGACACTCCTTCCCTGAGTTCCCAGCAAATTTTACTGTCAACTGATCATTGGATCCTCCTAGTGCACCTAGGACTCACCAAATCTCCGTTGAAAAACTATCACCCACTTTAACACGCATTCTGGGTTTGTCAACCAAGCCCGATTGACCTATTAAACAGACAAATTACAACATCAAACCAAGTGTCTCACACACTTATACAATACTCCGGAGTCTTAGACCACGCAGGGTCCATATACCAACAACCACGTGGGCAATTTTGGAGCACAAAGTACCACACACATGTGAAGTTTGACGACTTCCCTACACTCACACTTTTGAGTATGCAGACTCCCTAAACAACTTCATTGGAGCATGCTAACTCTTTAAACAGCTTAATTTGGAGTTCGCAGACTCCCTATTTACTCACAAACATCACAGTTCACCTGCGATTTGCTTAAGCTGTGCAAGCGCAAAATCTATTCCATTCACACTTCCACTAGAAACGCTGAGAACATCTTCAAACAAGTATTAGCAAACTCCCAGGTTTTGGGAAAGTCATAGTAGGATCTTAGGGAGACCTATTCTTTTGTTTCCACTACCAAAATCTGGAACTATTATAGGTGTTATGTATATGGGGAATCAGAGTGGTCTCTTAAGGAGACGCAATACACCGTTACCGCTACCAAAAACAAATTCTTCTATCAATTATTGGAAATTATAGTGACCTCTTAAAGAGACTAAGGATCCAACTCTGCTACCAAAAACTGTGAGCACGTCTGGCCTTGTTTGGTCTTTTATAAATTATTTATAAGGGGACGCGTTAGAGATTTGATGGACCTTTTGACTACGCTTAGAGTGATTCCACTATATATATATAATCTTTACTCAAATTGTGGCTGCTACAACATAACATGATCATCAAATCAATTATCAAAACTTTGAGTCAGTAATCTTTACACACCATGACTCGTGGCCATGAATAACCACACCCTTTAATATAATTAGAAAGTTTATTTCCCTATATTAACAATGCTGATATCACGTAGATTTGTCTCAAAACCAAATGATATACATGTACAAACAACACCCGCTGACCAAAGCGTCCAAATAATCTCAATTTAACTAAAGCATTATGATTAAGCATTCAAGTTTTACAGTACAAATTAATAACATCAGTAACTGAACAACAGAGATAGAATACATCTAGATTCAGCAGAAGAACAAAATCAATTCTTTGTGAATGACATTAATAAGCACGTGACATTCTAACTAACCCTCAAATTAGAATGCCATGTTTGGACTTCATGCAAAACAATTTAGTCATAAGTTAATTTGGAAAACATCTAACTAGGGTTGTATCAAAAAGCAGTTGGCTCCTAAGAGAAGAATAAAAAATCCACAGCAGAAACAATAGCATTTTATTATACCTCTCCTCAGTGGGTCAGCAAGCTGCGATTTCTCTTCGTCAGTTGGACATCCGTCTGGTCAGCATCAGCAACGGGACAATGAAAGGGAACGGCTCAGCCACGGTTGGGCTCTAAGTTAGCTGAACTACTTAAAATGCTTCAAACTAAAGAATCAGCATTTACACAATTACTCTATGAGGATGGTTATAATGGAAAAGAAATCAGCATTATTGCAATTTCTCTGTCAGGATGGTTAAGGGAAAAAGACATCTGGAACTGCGATGCTCCACAAACAGGACTCAGACAAGAGTAGAAAAGAATGGCATGGAATGGCTAACTGCTCCTCAAGGTATGGTCTGGATATACTAAACCCCCTAAAGCATTTTTCTCACGCCGTCATTGGTCAGGAAATCATAAGTTTGTAGTAGGACCAATAAAACTAAACTCTAAGTTATAACTAAACAGTTTTTCACAGGTCTATGATTGGCTCCTCTTCTCCCGTTCCCATCGTCAGGTTAGTCAGGTGACTTTTTTTGTTGCAATCCTAACTCCAGTCAGTGCATCCATTGTTAGCTCCTGGGACCGTTTCCGTCTCATGTATCAAGTTTACAAAGTAACACTTTCTAGTACAAAACATTTTCACCAGCAGTGTTCATGAGAAAGTTTAAGACATTTACAAATCGCTTGGTCAGCGCAGTGTGAACAATGGGCAATATTAATTCCATGCTTTCACAAGACATTTATGAACATTTATTATGCCATGAAACTCAGCCTGAGGTTTTGTCGACTAGGTCAAAACCTCGCAATTAATCAATGCCTAATAATAATAGAGCACATACATAACATTAAATCATTAATATGATCCACTAATCCATTTATATATGTGCAAATTGTTTATCTATCAATGTGAATTCATTATTAATTATTACACGTGTAACGGTGTCCACTCAAATGGGCACATTCACCCAGGTACACATTATTTTCTATGTTAGCCGAACTCATGTAAATCCTTTAGCCATTAATCAATACAAATGTATTAGTAATTAATTCAGCTTTCACAATATCAAAACAAAAGTTCATAAACTTGCCTTTTAGTAACACAGAATATCCAGCCTCAAAATAAGGGTGTGATTTTAAGATATTATAGTATTTTACTGCATCCAGGCATATGATCTTTTTTGATAAAGTCGCCTTGTCAGAGACTAATGGAAGAGTAGGCTAGTGAGCTATTGCAGACCATAGTGCTGCATTGATAGATTTACTGGTTGTAGTTTTTTAACATTTATATAAGCATTTGATGTATGCTTTTTGTATCCAATAGACTGTTTGGTCAGCCCAAATTCCAGACTTATCTGGTCTGGCAAATCATATTTAGGTAAACTGAAGAAGCATCTGAACACTTTTGTGGCTATTGTGTCTAGCAGTATTGCATCACAACCTCGTAAGTCCTCACTGCTATATGCCAGTGTGAGAAAATGCTTAGTGAAAACGTTCTTTAAAAAGAGGTGGCACTTGGTTCTTTGAGACAAAGTGCTAAAGAGCTTTATCAAAGCATAACCTTTCCACAAGATTTGTGACTTCTGTGGCTTGCATTGAAGAGAAACCCTAGATATTTATACTCTTCAAGAATGTCTAGGGGTTGACTTTACAGATATAATTTGTGGTTTCCCCTGATGTGGTTGCTGACCACCATAGATTGATAAGCATCCTGTTAGCGATGGAGTATTGACTTAGTGTGTTGAGCAGCCATTGAAAGCCTGTTGTAGTTTGGCTTAAGACGGCTACATTATCGGTGAAAAGTAGATTTGAAACTTGAAGGTCTCCAAGCTTCGGTGGGTGTGAGTTGACTAAGTTCAGAGCAGTGGTCATGTTGGCCAAAAAAAGATTGAAAAGATGGAGTGCCAAAACACATTCTTGCTTTAAACCCTGATGTGTAGCGATCCTTTTAGAGAGTTGAGTTCTTAATTTTCAACCAGGTGTCTATGCAGTATTTGTATGGCACATAGCAAGTGTCGTGGTAGACCCCAGGTAGACAGTTTGACCATAAAAGGTTATGCAGTATACAGTCAAATGCTGCTTTAAAACCAATAAAGCATACGTATAATGGCTGACGGTTTTTCAGCATTGATATGGCCAACGCCATTATATTGGAAACTTTCTTGGTTCAATGGGTAAAGCTGGTTTGGTTTGCAGGAATTATATTTTGGCCAACAGCCCAGGTTTTTAATTCCCCTAGTATTAATGAAGCAAAGTGCTTTGCTTCATTGTCAAGTAGTGCTATGAGGCAATAGTTTCTGGGTTGTGACCTAACTCATTTCTTGAAAATCTGGTTGACTTCTGACCCTTTCCAGGAGCCTTGCAGAACATGAGACAGTAAAACATTATTATCGACCGATACCAGTTTCTCTGCACGATACAGTGTGTTAATCTTGTAAATTGCCTGGGGGATACCACTGGAACCACGTGCTCCATCTCTGTGTACTTGCACAATTATTTTTTCATCTTGAGTTGGACGTATTTTCGATGTTGCGTGTAGTTTGTGGTGTGCACTGTGAGTGCACAGTGGAGTGTATCTGTTTCAAGGCCTTGACTTGCTGTGCCACCAACACTGCCTCCTGTGGCCCTGATACTTCTGATGGACTCATCTGACCATTTTATTTTCTTAAAATTTCCGTAATACTGAATGCCAGGTAACCTATTCACAATACAGTGGAGTGGTGCATCAGTGACCAGCTTAATGATTTGTGGGCAGTGATCTCTTTCCAGCCTTTCTTCAACTTTAAAAGGTACAAGGTGTGGAAATAATGGTAGCAGAGTATAGTTACGAATGGAGTGTGATGTGGAGGTCTGATGCATTGGAGCTGGCGGCTGATCAGCAAAGAATCTGCCATATAATGTTCTAAGGCTATGATATTTAGTTTATTTAACAATATATTCACCTCTCTTAATATGACGTTTAGTGTAGTTGTCCAAGTCCCCTGAGAGGGGATTCCCTATTGCTGATTCTGATATATGAGCTTATTGGCAGATCCTAGGGTAAAGATTGGATTCATATTAAAGTCCCCTGTAATTAAGATTTCAGCATTTCTTCAGCTTCCCAAGCGTCCATAATGACTGAAATTAACTTTTCAGTTAGCACTGAAGTTTGAGGGCATGTCTACAATTAACCAGTAAAAGTGGTTTGTGTGTTTTGGGGGACATGTCCGTAAATAAGACATAGGCCCTCATTCTGACCCTGGCGGTCCTAGACCGCCAGGGCCGCGGGCAACGGAAGCACCGCCAACAGGCTGGCAGTGCTTCATTGCCCATTCTGACCGCGGCGGTAAAGCCGCGGTCAGAAAAGGGGATCCGGCGGTTTCCCACCGGTTTTCCCCTGTCTGGGCTGAATCTCAGTGGCGGCGCTGCAAGCAGCGCCGCCATGGAGATTCCGACCCCCTTCCAGCCATCCTGTTCCTGGCGGTTTTTACCGCCAGGAACAGGATGGCGGGAACGGGTGTCGTGGGGCCCCTGGGGGCCCCTGCACTGCCCATGCCACTGGCATGGGCAGTGCAGGGGCCCCCTAACAGGGCCCCAGCAAGATTTTAGTGAAAATCGCGACGGGTGCAACTGCACCCGTCGCACCCCTGCAACACCGCCGGCTCCATTCGGAGCCGGCTTCAATGTTGCAGGGCCTTTCCCGCTGGGCCGGCGGGCGCTCCCTTGGCGGGCGCCCGCCGGCCCAGCAGGAAAGCCAGAATGGCCTCCGCGGTCTTTTGACCGCGGAGCGGGCAAATGGCAGTGACCGCATGGCGGGCGGCTACCGCCGCCCGCCGCGGTCAGAATGACCGCCATAATGTATGCCCGGGATGTCCAAATTACAAGTCCGCCCTTTGGCCATCTTTGCCTCAGAGACTTGATGGCCGGGCTTGAAAATTTTATGTAACGGGCAGTGAAAGTGGTGGCATGGACCATGTTTCTTGTAAAAGTACTTAACGGAAGCATTTCCCGCAATGTTGCAGGTCGTTGTCATGAATCTTGTTTGGCAGGCCACCGATATTCCATGGACAGATGCAGAATTTTTCAGGTTTTGGAAAGTAAGGATAGGGGCTTCAGGCCATTATGTGTACTTTTGAGTCAGTCATCCCCAATCGACCATTGGTGACACATCGCAGCTCTTTATCTGTTCTTGGATGTTTACCACATCTGTGTCACTGTTTCTAGCATTGATTGCCCTAACGTTTGTAATACAGAGTCAATTAAAGATTTTTCTTTTGCAAAACTGTCTGTTTGGCTCCAGGTCGGGCCAACACAAGAGGGTATCCAGGAACAGTGTACAGTGGAATAGCAATACACCAGTTGTTGAACATGCTTTTCCATTAGAATCAGATTTACAACTTACCACATTGTCCAAGTTACAAGAGTGGCCTCATTTGTGTAGTTCATATGAGACAAGAGGAATTTAATGTCCAACATGGTTAACCCTGATGAGTTAGGAAGGGAGAATAGTCGTCTCAAAGTATTACCTCTTTTTAATATGTCGAAGCTGCCTCTCAGGTAGTACCTTGGTTGGAACAGGGTACTCCGGCAGCCTTGTTCTTGCTCCGGTAAACCGTCGAGAGTACGCTGTTTGGAAGCTGTTGCCACTTAACGGCCCCTAATATCCTTGTCCTGTTTCTAAGTTTCTCATTTCCTTGTGGGCTATATTATTAGAAATCATAGGCTGTCTTGTGTCATTTGACTGTGATGTCAACAACATATTGTTGACCATTTGAGGCACCTCTGCTGCTGCTCTTTCCCTTGGTCTCCCTGTGCCATTGCAGTACTTATTTTAGCCTGGCATGGAAAGACTGAGGAGGATGGTTGAGTACTAGTGTAGATAATGTCCTGCCTGTGTGGCTGTGTATGGTTTTGTGATACTTCCACCAACACATGCCTAATCAACCCAATTGCCCATGTCCCCTTGTCGATAACTCTTGGGGCAAGGGCTCTGCTATCTGCAAGACTGCTATTTTCCTCTTTGATTGACTGAAACTTGAACTATTATATGTTGGCAGAGTGGTCTAATTGTGCTTGTTGCATTCTGACCCCCTAATCTTCTTTCCTAGACGTTTTTGCTACCTTGGCTGGAGCAGTTTGTAGGTAGTGACCAGAAGTGCTAAGGCAATTCGGGCCAGTGTTTCCTTTTGGTATGGCATTCTGGTTCTGTATATTATGCTTTACATTATTTTTGTTTTCAATGAGTATTCATTTGTTTTTATAAGTTTTTAATGATTGGAAAGACCTTTAAGTTGCTGGCTTAGCATGAAATTTTTACTTTACCCTTATTGTGTTCCGATGGTTGGATTCTGTCTTGTGAGTTTTGGTCTGGTTCCCCGTCAGACTGGCCAGACTATCTGTGTGCGCAA
The DNA here is from genome assembly GCF_031143425.1 of Pleurodeles waltl. NCBI lineage: Eukaryota > Metazoa > Chordata > Amphibia > Caudata > Salamandridae > Pleurodeles > Pleurodeles waltl. The sequence goes on from NC_090444.1 coordinate 972,248,100, forward strand.
GAAGCTTGATTGTACTGACTGTGTAATGTCAGGTTTCGCTTTTTATTCCTAGCTTTCAGCTGTCTTTTTTTGTCTTTTTGTTAAGGATTTAACTGAGTCCCATGTATGTGTAAATATATCCAGGTCACTTTGATTTGGAACATTGTTAGCCACATTCAGTTGGTGTGGCGCCAAAGGGGGTTCTACTTTTGGATTGAACAGTGACAAATCAGTGTGGCTGTATATGACCTTCTTTAGGGTTGTCATATTCGGTTGTACTTCCTTGCATAATTTTATATTGATGGATTGCTCTGTAATTTCAGAGTACGTATTGAGTTGCAGGTCTGACGTGGGATATTCAAATTTGCTTTCATTTCTTCAGTTAGAATGAGTGAAACTGAGGGCTGGATGCTGAGTTTGTCAATTAGTGGTGAGCATGATCATGCCACAGTTAATTAAGTTGTTTAAGTCACCGAGCTTTGTGTCAATATCAGAAACAAACACTGCTAATGTGTTCAAAAGGTCAATTTGCAGGTCCACTTTCTTGGATTGATAGTTTTAGGGCATCTATCGAGGATTTAAATGTCTTTAACAAGATGTCTCATGTGTCAGAAAAAGTAATTGCAGGCACATTCCCTTGTGCATTTGCTAAATGGCCGTCCGGTGTCGGCACTGCTATTGTCTTAGCCTCCATTTCCGTTCCTGTTTCGGAGTCTAATACCTGCAGATGTGCTCTTAAAGAAGGAGGAGTGTGATCTACAAGGTCGCTTTCATTTCCAGTATCTAGGGTGGTGGTTTTGGGTGTAACAATAGGATTATGTGTGGAGTTTGAAAGACCCTATCCTGCTCTGAAGTCTCTGCGTGCGGCAGAGCCCTACTTTGGACTTGCCCAGAACATGTCTGGGTGGCCTGTAAAACGTCAGAATTTGGTTTGACAGATTCCTCCATCAATGGCCATTTGTTAAGGAACCAGCAGAGATTGCTTGCAGGGCATTGCTCGATCATAATAGAATTGAGGTAACTGAATGTTGTTAAAGATGGCGTTCGAACTGTATTTGATTATGTTAGAGGAAGACTCAGCTCTGAGACTGTGGAGCTTAGACTTGAACTTGAGTTGACAGGAGGCGGCAGGGTGAAAAATGTACTCATATTACTAATGATGCTGAACATGTTGGCATCAAACTTACCAGACAGAATGTAAGGTAATGTTATGTGATGGTTTTGCTGCATGCAGCTAAGTATTGAAAAAATCAATACAGAAAAATTCAAAACAGAAAATGCAGTGCACATGCCCATCATCATTGTCTTTTGCTTGGGCATCCCTTCTTTCAGAGCATAGGCTCAGCTGCTGAAAGTGGCTTGTTCCAGGAAATGTAAGTTGTAAGCATCCATTTGTTTATTTGAAAAAGGGCATGCTTAGCCTTGCCATAATATGTGGGTTTATTATCCCAAACTAATTTCTCCCCATTCTCTTTCTTTCAAAATGAGCTAATTCTTTGGGGGAGGCGTTGTTCTATCTGCTATACTGCAAAGTAATAATATTGGCCAGACGGGGTAGTTCAGAGCCCAAATTTCATTATGAGCTCACTCAGGAAAATACTGCAACACCCAAAGTACATGAAAGACTGCAAATATGGAAAAAATAATATTACATTTGCACTCCAGACCTGGACATTAATCGGTTCTCTAGGCTCAACCAATATGAAGTTGATGGTTGGTGTATTTTCCACCTACAGTGTGAACACATGTAAGAAATTGCATTATTAGCTGTGCAAGATGTGAGATCTGTGCAAGTAATAGGTCCACATGTGTCCGTCTCCTTAATGGGAATCATGACTCTCTCAGGGTAGCAAAGGAGAGAAGTCCAAGTCTACTTACGGAGATGGTGTTGATTAGTAATCGCCATTTGCTGGAAGGTATTGTCCAGTCATTGCCTTTTCTTTGAAAAAGGAAAAGCACATTTATTACACACACTACTAAATACTATGTATCATTTACAAATATATACATAAGGTAGGTGAAAATATCTTTGGTGACATTCTGAAATCACATTTCAGCCCTCTGAGTCACAACCCCCAAAATAACAATACACCCCTCCTATAACAGATGCAACCTCACAATGTAAGGGCGTGGCATCTGAATAGAAGCAGGCTTATTGGCTTTGCCTGGGAGTTCCTATATCAATATATAAGGCAATCCTAATGGTTTGGTCAGGACTCCATAACATCAGTTTAAGGCAGGTGTATTGGCTTGGTCTGGGAGTCACCGTATTAACGTAAATGGAGTAATCACATACTAGGATTAGTTACAAAAATCAGTGAAAACAGGATCCATGTTAAATGCATACAAATAAACATATTGTCCCTCAACAAAGATTGTCAATAAAGTTCTCAAATTCAACATAACATTAAACACAAGTTAGAGTTTTTTGTTTACTACTTTATGCCTCTAGCATCTCCAAGTTGAAGAACAAATGCTTAAAAAATGCTCAAATATCTCCTCAGGTCAGGCATCCTTTAACCTGGGAGACATGGGGTTAAATTCCGGAAGCAATCCGGGGGGAGGGGGTGCTGCTACACCTCTTTCAGCCTCTGGAACTGGTTCAGATGTATCCCTTCCAACTAATAATCCACATTCTCACAATAGCACAGCAGACATTCATAACAGCACCAGAGATTCACAGTGAAGATTCACATTGTAGTAAAAAAGAAATGGTCTATTTCATTCTGGATGCCAAATTAAATGACCACATGCACAGTCCATAATGTAGAAAAAATCCTTCAGCAATGAGTTAGCTGTGCGCGGATAACAGGCCGAGTTGGACAGCAGTGCCTCTAGCTCAGCCTGCACGTAGACACGCTCACTTGTGCTTTAGTGTTCACATGCATACAGTGCAAACAGTGCCGAGCCTCTTACCTGAGGTGGGCATCAGTGGACCTTATTCTAAACAGCAGACAGTGGACAGTAGTAGTTAGCACTCAAGTTCATTTTAGCAGAACTTTCAGTGAGTGAAACTGTCTGGCACTTGCTCACATTCGAGATTCACAAGCTGTGTTGTCCCATAAATAAAGAATCAAGGGAGGTTAAATAACCCACTTCCTTACAGTCTTAAAATCTTACTCACAGGGTGGAGAGAGAGAATCCAGTCATGACAGCATATTTTATAGAGAGGTAATTTCCACAATTTGGGATGCATTTATATTGGCCTGTTCCCCAGGACTAGATGTCACCTGCCACCAACCATTAGTCATGTCATAGCTTGGTTGCAGGGATAACGATCGCCCGTGTAAAAATGATTTTCACTCTAGGTGGACCCTTACAGTACAGCAAAGCCTACAATTCTCCTGGAAAGCAAAATAAAAATCTTGTAGAGCAGCAACAAGAAAACTCATGAGATAGATCGCCTGCTCAGTAAAATAATCTGTGTATACCTGCATAATGAAATGAGGAGGAAGACAGCACATTTTAATTGCCTTAATACATATATGCTCTGTGAACCACCAGGTAGCCTGTTCACACATTCTTTTGAAGTAGTTGAATGAATGATCTCAGATATGGAAAGAAGTAAATAATCAAACCACTTTCAACATTGTCAATGCTCCCTCCCTATATGTTTGTCGAAGTCCAAGTTTATTTATTTGTTATGTTACGGAACTCCAGTGGAGGTCCACATAAAATAATAAATATTTATAAATAAATAAAAAAATAGTAAAAATAAAAAGGATTCAACTTTAGTAAACAAGTTGATTAAACTAGAACAATGTTAAGAAACACTTAAAATGGTAAAAAACTCTAGCACTAAACATTTCATTAGGCGGGATGAGGAGGACTTGTAATAAATTGGAAGCAGTACTAAAAGAAAAAGTAAAACAAGTAGAGCGCAGCCACCTGCGGCGATGAAACAATAAGGCTGGGCAGGTTAAAACAACATGTTTCAAATCTTGGACGCAGTTATGGCAAAGATTACAAATAGCGGAGGAACCAAACGATCTGGCTTGTAATGTATTAAGGGGAAGATGCCCCTGTCGCAGCAGGAGCCAGAATCTTCTCACCCCATAAGACATGTTCCACATGAGGTAAGGCTGTGTGACACTTGGCCTTAAGGAGTCGGATATTATGCCTGTGTGCACAAGCCTGGCTGTCCTGGTGGAAACTCGCCGCCCAAGTTGCTTTCCTGAGTGTGGATTTGAGCAGTGCTTGAGGGAGAGTAAAAAGAAGGATCTAACTATAAATGATCCATTGCATATAGAAAATTCCTGCAGATGGTATATTTTGCTGTATGGCCAACTAATATTTCTTTTTTTTAGCAGTGACCGCAAAGACTCGTCACTGCACGTCATCAGGTTAAACATCCAGCGAATTACCACAGCCAGGCCTTGAGTAAAAGAACTGCGTAAGCCCAACTCAAGTCTTAATATTGGTGCCGAAAAGGCAGAGTTTACATTTAAAATATTCCTTAAGACACGTCCTTCTATACCATACAGTAGAGACGGAGGTATCTTTACCTGATAAACCTCTAGGAGGTGTTCAAAGTGCCTTCTGCCCGTTGCCCTATATAAGGCATTCAGACCGTTAGCTTGGGATTGGGCCTTCCTTTGGTTGTGCTCGATGAGCTCTCTATCGTTAAGGCTCCCACAGAAGATTTTACCCAAAAAGGAGTAAGAGGTTACTCTTTCGAGGTGTTGAGCTCCCAAGGTCCAGCAAAAATTGCTGTACTTAAGTCTTTTATTCCCATGAAAGCACAAAATGTTGCTTTTAGAGCAATTTATCTTCAAAAAGTGGGCTTCAGTGTATTGTTCAAGGGCTTAGAGACGATTATTAAGCCCCTTTGGGGTACGATCTAAAATGATTATGTCATCTGCATAAAGTAGACAACATAACGGTCTACATCCTAATTTAGGGGCAAAACCCTCACACGGAGTTGAATGCGCAGGTAAGTCCGAAAGATACAGGGAAAATAACATGAGGCCGACATACATCCTTGTTTTAGGCTGTTTTTGGTTGGAATGACATGAGATAGACCTCGTTCACCCCCTAGCAAAACTGTGCACCAGGTGGAGGAGTGAAGGGCTACCACAAGGTCAAAGAGAATACCGGGCATGCCTAGTCTTATGAGCTTCTTCCATAACAAGACACCATCTACCTTATCAAATGCTGTGGTGAAGTGTACAAAGGCTGCATAGCTCACCTCCCCCTCAGAGAGACATGCTTTTTGTTAATAACTTGCAAAACAGAGATATTGGCAATAGTGCCATGATTTCTCCTGAAGCCTGACTGCTCCAAGGGGATAATTTTATACCTTTCTGCCCAATCATTAATCTGTGGCAGCAAAAATTTGGTAAAGATTTTTCCGACTGCATCCAAAAGTGCAATCTGGCGGTAATTCCTAGGGCAACTCTGATCCTCTTTTTTATACAAAGGGACAATGATGCTACCCTTCCAGGATTGAGGGACATTCCTGGCTTCGTAGCAGTGTTGATACACCGGGAATAAAATCCTACACCAGGAGGATATGTTGTGTTTTATTAACTATATTGGGATTTCATCTGGGCCCATCGTGGCAGAACTACGCATTCCTCTTAAAGCAGCCTCAATTTCTTTTAGAGTGGGATATGACTATGAAGAGTCAAATCTGGTTTGGGGGAATTCCACTGTGGTCCCTTTAGAAGCATAAAGGTCAGATAGAATAGCCGACCAGCTTAATTCGTTGATGGACGTTGGGAGGGGCCTGGTTTTTGTACCACACCCCTCTGCAATCAGAGACCAAAACCGCCTAGTGTGGCCGGAAGAGGCTCTTTCTCTTACTGCAACCCAGAATCTATCTGTAGCATCCTTTTTTAGGCATACTCTTAACCTCCTTCTCCTTTTTAAGATGTCTAGCTGGGATTGCCTCACAGATGTATGATCCCTATACTATTTACAAATAAGAGCATTAATTTCTCTATTCAATAATAGTAGGGAGCGGGGTTTTGCTATATGATTATTCTGGGGCTTCTGGCGGGGGATCGAAACAACCAGTTGCATAAAAACAGTAAAACTCTCCATTACTTTTCCTACCCACTACCGAGATCATTCAGGGTACTTTCTAGGATACATTTGAGTCCCTTGAAACTACCCGGGGACCAATATGTTCTTCCGGTTTTGCCATTAAGCTGGGGGTGCTGCCCTGCTAAACTCCATGAATCGGCAAATTGCGCCTTCAAGTCGAGAGAGACAACCAAAATATTATTATCACTGAGGGTAGTCTGTAATGCTATTATATCCTTTAACAAAGAAAAAGACTGATATATGTTGTCATTTTCTCTCTGTCTCTGTCTCTCTCTCCCCTTCCCTCCCTCTTTCTCTCATGCACTCTTGATTTCGTGCATCTAGTTCTTTGCCTCTCTTTCAAAGACATACATCTTTTTGTTCTTTGCAAGATACCAATCAATGTGATCTCTTTTTCACCTTAGGCCCAAATCATACAAAAGCACTAGAATCGAATTCCCAATTTTATACCAAAGATTTTGCCCGATGAACTAAAGAGATAATGTACAGTTTGGAAAATGTGGTACATCTACCAAAAATTGTTGAATGTTCAACCTGCCCAATTTAGATTGAACACATACTGCAGGTCTGCTGTGCTGTGAGTGTATTTATCAGTTTACATTCTAAATAGGGTGACCAGCACATCTGCCAGATTTTGATGGATGCCACTTATGGGAAATTCTAAATGCTGTCCTAGGGGCACTAGCCTGGCAAGCCAGCCAGGTTAGTAGAGGCTATGGCCCCCCTCTTAGCGGCAGACTGGAGTCCATACTTGGAGATACCCAGTAGGCACGAACGGCCCTGTATACCTTCGGCAGAGCTGGCGCCACGCAGCAGAGTAGAGTAGCTTTGCCGAATGAATGCCATGTTTGATGCACACACTGCAGCATTTTTTTGTTTTCCAGTGACAAGCTCACAAAGTGGTATTGTCTTACTGGAAAACACAAAACAAATGTCCAGGATGCATCCGGAGGTTTCTCCCATTCTGTTCAGGATCGCAAGGCTTTTCCTGGTGGTCCAGAACAGGGAAAATGTACGTTGGAAGTACCGCCATAGATATAGCAGACATTTTGATGTACATTGACTGACACTTGCCCAGTTTGCAGTGACTGAGCCAGCTGAGGCTCTGCTGCGTAAACCTGGTGCTAAATAGAATGGTCGAATCATGAATTTGACATAAATGTTACTGCTTTTTGCCGAGCAACCCACATCTGCCAAACAGTAAACTAGTCCATAAGATCTCCAATTCACAGAAGTAACATACATGCGTTGTCACTGGAAATGCTTGCCAAATTAACTTTTCCAAAAAAAGACAAGTAGGAAAATACTTAAAAATATATATATAATTTCTGTTGAAGCAATTAAAAAAGGTGATCGAAATACAAATGATTACTTGGATGATAAGAAAATTATTTCATTTGTGCAGTACTAGTAGCTTATATAGCAGTTTTTTTAGATGGTAGTTTTTATTTGTGATTTAATGTTCTCAGACACCCTTTTGCAAACAGATGCAATCAATGTAGCTAGTGCCAATTTAAGAATACATTGTATCTAGACTGCAATTCACTATTTTTATGCTAACCTGTACAACTAATTAGGGATAATTGCTTTATATGCAAAGTCAGCCGCTCAATGATAAATTCAAATGGTGTTTTAAATCAAAGCAATATCCTAAAAAATGGGCAAACTATACGGCAGCGTACAAATGACAATTCAGAAACTTATTATTCTGATATTGCTGTATGTAAAAAGTGGTGTTATTTAGTGCAAAAGATAAGCAAAAAACTTAATCAAAGTGATAATAAACAAAAAATATATTTAAAACTGTTTGCAGCATTGGAGTAGCTCGACCAATGTTTAACACATTGTGGCCCCTTTGTACAATTCTTTTGTTTGCCATCACAAACGTGGATGCTCTGCAAATCTTTTTGCAATTTGTAATATATACAGTGTGACCCACAGAAAAAGATGGGGCATGAAAGTGGTGCCCCTGGTCCTTGCAAATTGCTAATGCTAAATGCTGAAACAGATCCGTGATTTACAACAATAATTTTGGCCATAACCCATTGACTAAATACCGGTGCCTCCATTGGAGTGGTATCCATTACCTCCTCAATCTAATTCTCATACCACTACTTGTTGCTGTGCTTCCTGTAGTAAGTTACAGGCTCTCTTTCCTTTCACCTCTTTCTAATTAGAATAGTAGACTGGGCTCTCTGGGTTCAGTTTGTCCCTCCCATTGCCTATACCATGGTTTCTGTATTCATCCACAAACAGGCTTTCTGTTTACAGGCCTATAAATCTTGTTCCTATCTCATCACATTTGCTGTGCATTCAAAGACCGAGATCAAATGTCAGGCGCTGCCTTGCAAAGGCGTTTGTTTACTTTTCTTTCCTGACTATAAAGTGAGAGGATTTACGTGGCAATCTTGCAGGATACTGGGGGTGGGAAAGAGTGTTTTTTATAGAAAACAACAACATTTAAATGAAATATATAAGAAATATATAAGAAATATGAACACACAAAGCATATTTTGTATTTCTGAAGTGTGTTGGAATCAAATACTTTGATATGATCAAAAAAATCATTAAACTAGGTGATGCAATTTCCCAACATTTTCATCTGTGCACTGTATAGCTGTATTAGTAAAACGGTATGTGTGCAAATGTAGTGGTCATTTCAATAAAAAATGTGTAGTCTGTAATGGCAGTGTGCTACTACACCATGAATACTCCACACCGCTCCACTCTGCATCACTCCACTCTGCACCACTCCCCGCCACTGCACTCTACACCACTCTACTCTACGCTACTGCATTCTATGCCACTTCATGCTATACCTTTTTACTCTACCCTGTACCACACTACTCTGTGTTAGTGCACTCTTCACCACTGTACTCCACACCACAGCACTCTTTGTCACTGCACTCTACACCACTCCTGTCTAATCCACACCAATCTACTCTGCATAACCCCACTTTACGCCACTCTACAACACTGCAGTCTATGCCACTTCACTCTACGCGAATACACTCTATGCCAATGCACATTAGTCTGTAACACTCCACTCCATGCCCCTGCACTGTACGCCAGTCTGCTGTACGCCACTCTAATCTACTCTGCACCACTGCACTCTATGCCACTGAACTGTATATCACTTTACTCCATGGCATTACACTCTATGCCACTCTACGCAGCTGCACTCCACTCCACAAAACTCTCCTCCACTCTTGGCCATTACACTCTAGGACATTCCGCACCCCTCTCCTCTATGCCACTATTCATCTTTCTTCCTCTGCTGAGTTTGGGCTATCTGATAAACAGGTGCAGTATTTAAATTCTTCTTTGGCTTCAGCTTTTCAAAAAACCATGGAGTGCATGGGGTTGTTATCCCCCTCCCTTCACTCTGTCTTCTGTTACTTCTATAAATATTTTATATCCATCTTCTTTTTCATCTTGACCTTTACCGGATTGTGATGAGGAAGAGTCTCAGGTGCATAATACCACTTCAAAATTCTGAAGTGGTCGCACACTTTTCAAATATTTGAGTGATAATCTACTGAATCCCATGCAGGATGAGATGCCTATAACAGGTTCAGGACTTTTGCAGCAAATGTAATTCCCTTGCCCTGTCTCCCAGTTATCAGATAAATTATGTATCTGCTTCACAGTGAATGTAAAAATCCAGAGAGAATAAATCTTCCAAACTTCTTAACACATATCTATCCCCTAGTTGAAAGGGATATGGAGTTGTCTTCATCAGTAAAAGTGGATCTGATTTTGGCTAACACGGTTGAACATTCTACTGTTGTCACTGAGGATGTGTCAGTGACTGAAGTGGCGGACCACACTAGAAGAGAATTCCATGATGAAGGACTAATCAGGATTGCAACTTGCTGTAAGGGAGACTATTTATACTGTTTACTCATACCAATCTCTGGCTAAGGACTTTCAGACTATCATGTCAGCTATTCAGGAAATTGAAGATTGTTTGGAATTGTTTTCAATTACAGAAATTCAGGCAAGGTTCCTGTTAGATATATCTGATTTATAGAAAGCCTCAGCCTTCTCCACATTGTCCATTCGACAACTGGTTAATCCACTCACCTTCAGGGACCATTGCTCAGGAAGGTATATGGAACTAGTTTGTCAAGCCCTCATGTGCTAAGGGTTCCTGATCAAACACAAGAAATTTCAGTTGACATCCACACAGGACTTGTAGTTTATTGGAGCCCATTTCCAGACACAGTGGGGACTTGTAAGCCTGCAACAGACAAGAACATTCCGGATTAAACTTTTCCTGCACAACTTGGGGAAGCAAAGCTCAGCTTCACAAGAGTTAGTCTTTGACTTCACGGTCACATGGTATGTCCGGAGTTTATGTGCTACTTTTAGGAACAAGGGTCATCCTCAAGAGGGTTCTTTTGTTATTATTTGTTTTCCTGTTGTAGGCATTGTGTGCCTTTGTGGTGCCTTGTGCTTGTCTCCACTTGGGTCCTCCTGTCCTTCATCTTCTAGATCAATGGAATCAAGCTCTAGAGAAATTGGAGCATCTGGTACCAGTGATATACATTCCCCACACTTAGTGAAGGGACTTTTCTAGCCATGCAAGGAAAAATGCTGTTATGACAGACAATATGGTAATAAAACCCTACTTAAACAAACAGTCAGGAATGGGTTCTCAATCTCTTGCATCCATGACTTCCTATGTAGTCAGTTGGGCAGAAAATAATTTGCTCTCCTTGTCAGCAGCCCACATTTGAGGGAAGGACATTATTTAGGCAGACAAACCAATCAGAGTCTCCTCCCCCTCCCAAGATTTCGTTCTGGCCCTTCACATTTTTCAGGGAGTTTGCCAAAGGTTTCGAATTCCGCAAATAGATCTTTTGCTTGTGCAGAAGATACTAAGTTGCTCAAATTCCTACTCAGGTTTCAGGAGGACGGTTGTTGGAGAACAGATGCTCTGATGTTTCCTTGCCGCCCTCTTCTCCTGTACGCCTTCCCTGCCTTTCCATTGAGACTTTTAGAAGAAGAGGGTGGATCTAATCCTAGAAGGCCCCTTTTGACCAAACTTGCTGTGGTTCAGAGTGCTTAGAACAATAACCAGATTGCAAGAATGGTCTATCCGGTGGGTCAGTGCCCCTCTGAATGTATATTATCTAAGTTTGTTTCTCATTATAGATATTTTTCCCTTGTATTTGCATAACCTCATTAAGGAGTTTTTTGTGCATCTATTTGGGTTTTCTGCCAGTAGTGGTACAAGAAATGTGTTGTGGAGGTAATGAAATCAGTTAATTACCGGTAATCTTCATTACTGCAAATACCTTTTTGTTGTAACAATACTTACAGCTCTCCCACCCTTTCCATACTACAAACTTCAGTCATTATTTTACTGTTGGGATGACAGGAAGCATGGTGGGCCTCCTCCGTCTTTATTGCCTGACTAGTAGGTAGGTTATTGGAGGAAGTTGGTAAGTAAGGCCTTCTTTGATTGGTTTTGGAATGTAGGCTACATGCATGTGATGAACAAGCTGTAGTCCAGGGTACCACTGCTTGCTCCCCGATGTCTCTTTGTATCAATTTGCAGCACAAATGGGTTAAGAAACTCAGTAAAAGAAATAACGAGCTAGTTATTTGCCCTTTGTTATTGAGTTCATATTTGTAGCTTTCAACCCTCTTTACTCATTCATTTTTGACTCAGAAGAGATAGGTTCTGTCCATGAAGATGCATTTTAACAGATTGAGTGGCCATGGTATTCATCTATATATTTATTGACAAGATAAACTTTTTAACATATATATGCCTTTCTGTACCTAATTATAATTTTTTGGGTGGATTGGAAGTACAGTTACCTTACCTTAACAGTATTCACTTTCAAGGTAGATAAGTAAACAAAAAAAGAAACTACTACAAGGTGGGAGGGCGGAGCCAAGCACCCAGCGGCAGGATGGCCGCTCCTTTGAGTGCTCTGCCGGCTGACTACATAATCTGCCTAAGATCACCGTCCAGCGGGCTCCTCTGAGGCCCGATCAGGCACGGCACCCTGATAGGGACTGTGGCAGGGCTGCCCGTGTCACCGAGGAGCCGCCTGAACACCTGTGACACCTGCACCGTGCTGGTCCCTGTTGCGGCCCGCTTTGGACTTGGTGGCCGCCTGCCATTGAGTGCAGCATTAGGGATTGCGCCCCACTCCCATTGCAGGTTTTGGGCCTGGCCGGGCTGTGTGACGGCCCAGCATGGTCTGGCTTGCCTCTGCAAGCTCCCTGGATAGGGCAGCGCTGCCTGGGGCTCGCGTGGCCTACTGTTGGCCCTGTGGCACACGGTCTTAGGCAGCCGGCATGACCCCCCTCCATCGAGGCTTCCAACATTGCCTCTGACCCCTGCCAAGCGACCCAACCCTACAAGCCTGGCTAAGGACTTGCAACCACGTGTGGGGGTGGTGAAAGTGGTTTCCCCCTGGGTGCCACCCTCCCCCCCACTGATTAACCGCACCATTGGGCCTGCCCTGAGACCCGTGGTCCACTATGAGCAAGGGTGTGGAGGGTCACCAGGGACACTTTCTCTATTGAAGCCATGTGTGGGGTGAGTGAAGACCTACACTGTGGCCCCTCCCAGATCCACTAATCGAATTACCAGAGCATACACCAGAACACTATATGCCACCTTGTCCCCTGCTGAATCACTGTTGGAAGCCACCTCATTCAACTAGACCGTTTGGGCCCTGTCTATGACAGGAAACCACTGTGATACTGCACCGCTTTGTCTACTGGTCCTGCATACCTACCGCCTTTCAATGCTGCAGACCCCCGCCTGCCCTACGGCTAGCCCAGTCTTGGGGAAGTAGGACACGCATCAGTCTAAACTGACCTTTGAAGGCAAATGCCAAATGCACCACTCCGAACAGGATGCGCCTGCGGAAGATCCCACCTGACCAGCGTTGATGGGAACCCTTCCCCAAGATAACGGTATCAAGGATCTGCTTGTCAATGTCAAAAACAGCCTGCACACAATAAGCACTAAAATTGATCTATTGACCAATCGTATTGACCTCATGAAGGAGGGAGTCAATAAAACAAAGTCTGTTTTGACCACTTCAAAAATCGTGTGTCAGATGCAGACGATGCCCAAGCGGTCAACAGTGAGCATCTACTGCACAGGGACAAAGTCCAGGAACTCATCAAACTCAAAAATGAGGATTTAAAGGACCAATCCAGACACAATAATTTCCACTTCATATGGTTCCGAGAGTCTATGGCCATTGAGAAAACGGAGGGCTACATAGAGACAATGCCCCGTACCCTTTTTGATGATGCTGAGTCCTGGTCTTCATTATAGAGCAAGCCCCTCGTTCCCTCGAGCCGTGTCCCCTTTTGGCGGCTCCTGCCTGTCTCATAGTTGCCAGAATTCTTAATTATAGGGAACGGGAGTTGCCTCTGAGCCCCAGGCCATGCAGTACCTGGGCAAAGATGTCTTCTTCTACATTGATTTCACGCTGGTGGTGCAGGAGGCACCCTGCAAATTCCTATATGCTAAATGTCTTTTTTTATACTGACATTACCTACGCACTCATGTACCCCACCAAGTTGTGCATCCCCATGAGGGAAACCCCACTACCTTACAGATGCCAAAGCTGCTCTAAAATTTGCCAAATACATCACAGCCAAGGCAACGACACACTGGGCGTCACCGCAACATCACAATGACAACCACTTTAGCGACAATGACTAATCTCACTCCACATCAGTGGCCCACCTAGGCATTCTCTGAAGCAATTTGTCCCCCCGGGACATTGTCTCTAAGTACGCTTTTCCTGATGACCTGCCTGTGGTCCTGGATGGCCCTCCTGCTCATGTGAATGCCTTGAAATTTGGCATTGATAAACATCTGTGGGAGCCTACTGCCTTCACTCTGGGTGCCTATGCATCCCATTGGCCACCCTTTTGATTTCAGACTGGGATGTTCGTCTGGCTTCTTTCCACCCTCAGAGATTATCCCATGTTCTATGACTGTGTTTAGGGACATTGCTGGGGTGGGCTTCCAGCGTTCAACCATGTTTGGGGGCTTGAAGTCAGTGGGGTGTGGGTTTGCTAATGGGTTTCTGTTGGCTGACTACTTGCACGGCATTGTGTTCGTGCCTTGCTTCTCTCAGATGCATGTCGCATTTGTCCCCATTTTCCACATCATGACTGCTGCCTTGCTTTAGTGAAATAACCACCACTAGATGCCTAACCTGGAATATTCTCAGACTAAATGTCTGTAGAAAGGCCTGATTAGTCCAAGTTTATCTTAATAGTCAACACATTAGAATTTGCTTTCTCCAGGAGCTCCATTTAACCCCATCCATTGCACCCCTCCTGCCTGCAGATTGGTGCGCTGATATTTACACATTGTGCTCCTCTAACTATGTCAGAGGAGTGGCACTACTATTGCATAAAAGCCTGCCCTGGTATCTGCAACTCACTATTTGCGATGATGAGGGGAGGTATGTTCTCCTCGCTGGCACTCTGCACAACCCATCATCTTGGCTTCCATATACAGTCCTAACTCAGACTGCCGTAAATTATTTTCCAAAATCTGGCAACTGATCAAAAGCCTGGGCCTGGGGCAGTTATTTAGGGAGGAGATTTCAATGGGGTTCTTGACAGCGAAGTGGATCGCTCGGATGCTCCTAGGTGCTCAATACCAAGCGTGGCAACACAACTCCTCACACTCATTTGGGATAACTGTCTAAATGATGGCTGGCAACTCACCCACCCAAACAACTTGGAGGGCACCTGTGTCACTAATTCACATAATGTGTGGTAACGCATTGATTATTGGCTACTTTCCCATGACGCACTCACCTGGCCTGGTCTGTGTCACATATGCCTTGCACCTTCTCAGACCATGACCCTGTCTTACTAAAGCTTATCCTACCGTGATCCACTCCATGGGTCTTTACTTGGAGACTGTCCCCTAGGGCTGTCTGGGATGCAGTGTTGCGGGATGAGATGCAAACTGCAAACACAGACTACTTCACTAATAACGCAGCCTCTTTGTCCTTCCCATCAACTCTTTGGGAGGCATTTAATGTCATACTTTGGAGCACCTGTATTGCTAAACAATCCGGCATTCTTCAGGTCATGCGAGGGCAACTCCTTACATTTAAACAAGACCTCAGGTCTCTAGAGTTGGAGCACTTCGCCACCAAACAAACCACCATCATGGCATCTATCCGTGCAAAAATCTTGGACTACGAGGAAGAGGCCTTGCATGAAGTCAACTATTTAGGTTGGGAGGTGACCACACTCTTCTACTGTGAGGGGAATCGCCCTTTCAGGACATTAGCTGATATTCTGTGCAAACCCTGTGCTTTGGCATACATAGTGGAGCTCCTGCAAGACCGACAGGACTGACAATCGGATCCTGACAGCTTACTCCAAACCATGACCTCCTTTTACTCTGAGCTCTATGAGGCAATGCCAGTGCCTCGCGAGGAAGAACTAGCCGCGTACCTGGACTCGATACAGCTACTATGGCTTGACAGAGCACATCCCTCATAACTGGACCCTCCTTTTACAGTAGAGGAGGTCACACAAGTCATTCGGTCTTGGCTTAGCGACAAGGCGCCGGTGCTTGATGGTCTCATCACTGCCTTTTAAGGAGGACTCCCTGACATCTGGGTTGCTGCCACCGTCCTTATGGGAGGCAGTCATGGTTACAATACTGAAACCTAGCAAACTGGAAAATCTCTGCTACTCCTACCAGCCATTATATATGATAAATATTGACAGCAAAATACTTGCTGTACTACTCACAAGCCTCCTCCCATTGCTGCCTGACATTGTACACCCAGATCAATCTGGCTTTGTGACAGGGAAATCCACTTCACACAAGCTCTGTACAATTTTTGCCCTAATGCACTCCACTGACCCTCAGCTTGCTGCTGCTACCATACTCTTGGATGCCACAAAGGCATTCTACTCCCTGGAGTGGCCGTTCCTATTCCAGTTGCTTTTGCGACTAGGTCTCACTCCATGGTTTATCCAATTGATTTGTCTCCTGTACGCTTCCCCTGCGGATCGCCTATGTTTCAATGGTATGCTGTCAGAGCCTTTCTCCATTCCCTGCAAGACTCCCCAGAATTGCCTCCTGTCCCCAATCTTATTTGCCCTGGAGATGGAGCCCCTTGAGGCCTGACTGCGGCAAAACCATGTCCACAGTTGCTTTGGGTTCATGGCCATGAGTCTGGTGATCTCCATGAATGCGGACTACATGACTGTTTATGTCGGCAAACCCCATAAGAACTTAGGTCCAGTTATCCACAAGCTCATTCGATTTGGGGTATTTTCTGGGATCCACATCAATTGGGCCAAGTCCACCTTATTCCCCCCACAGAGAGCACACAACCATTTGCTATAGATTACCCACTGCAATGGGCCTCTGAACCAGTGCTTTATATGGGAATTCGGCTTAGCCGAGCCCTCAGTGAGCTTAAGAAAGTCAGCTACAGCCATGCCGTGGAGTGGCTGAAAGAAAGAATTCCTGTGTGGACTCGATTACTATTATCAGTGACAGGTTGGATAGCCACTGCAAAAATGATGGTCCTGCCACACATTACTGTACCTTTTAATGAACATACCAGCCCCCCTCGCAGCACATTTTTTTGGCACCTCCGATCTAACCTTATCTCCCAGATCTAGGCCGGCAAGCAACCGAGAATCGCATGAGAGATGCTTACTCTACCCTTTCAATAGGGGGGACCGGGCACTCCTGACTTGTCCCTTTATGCTCTCTACGCCCAAGCCCAATACATTCACTATTGGCTTTATCCCTCGCAATACCAGCACAGTGCCCCCTCACCGTGGTTCTATACAGACCACACAAACCGCTGCTGAGATTGATACAGTGGATAGTGCGCGATGGGCTTGGGATGGCTTGAGGTGATGTGCCCTTCTTAATGGCACCCTCTATTCCCCTCACACAGAATCCTCTAGTGCCACCACTGCAGGGCGAGGAGGCCAGGATATGGGTTGTACGGACGAGTCCTTAACGCCTTTGCAGACCTATATCCTGATGATCGATTCTTACCTCCAGTTGCGTCCTCTGGCCCTCCTCACACACCACTTGAGATCCTTATTTACCACCAGCTCCAAGCTGCCTGTTGCGCTGTACACGACACGTTCCCTGCTCCCCCCTACACTATATGCCCTTGAACACATTTTAACCAACCCATTGCCTCGCCAACTGGTCACCTGTCTCTATTCCACTATTCTGGATAAGGCACCTTGTTGTATCGTTGTGATCAAAGGGCCGCTCTGTCTCCAAACTACAGATTGCGTATCATCCACTGCAAATTCCTCCCCTGGCTATACCTCACCAAGTTACAGCTCCATCGCATGGGCTTGGTGGAGGATGCCCGCTGTTTGTGTTGCACTGCCCCTCAAGCTTCCTTTCTTCATCTTGCCTGGGAATGCCCGCACATAGCTGCCTACTGTGCCTGTTTTTTTTCTGCTCTGCTACTCATCACAGGCCACTCTCCCCCAAATCCCTCTGGTCGGACTTTAGGGCTATGTTATGGAGGTCCCACTGGAGTCCGCTGCCTTACTGTGATGCTCTTACTCCTAGCCAAGCACTGTGTGGCCATCCATTGGGGAAGACGTCTGGCTCCCACAATGGAGGACTAGCTGCAAGATGTGACCTACTACCAGGCACGACTCTCTTTATATTGGGAGCTCATGCCCCCCTACTTCCACCTCCAAGACATCTGGGAACCATTACTAACATACGGCAGAAAGACTCGCCCCATCAGCAGACTGCGGGTCGGCCCCCATTTCCCCCGAGGGGCCGACTCTTACCTCCCCCGTCCTTGATGCCCTTGTTATCATTTTCCCCCCTATCCATCTGATTTAGAAGGGATGGTAACCTATAAACAATCTGGTCCTCTATTAACCATTTGTTGATTAGTCCATGGTCTATATGAGTGTGAGAATGTCTTATTGCAAACGTTGCAAATACATCCTCTTATTGGTGGGTCACTATGATTTCTTTATTCCTCCTTCTCCTTGCCTCCATACTGTGCTCCTCCCCTCCTCTCCCCCGTTCCTTGTATTTCTACAATGCCAATAAAACATATTAGAAAGGAAAAAAAGAAAATCTACTATACATGGGTTTCCTGGAAGGGGCATAATTCTATTGTTGCAGCAAGTGCACCGGCACTGCAGCCCAGGAGCCTGAGGCGCCACTGAACCCAGACTGTTGCAGTATTTCACAGTTTAAACAGCGGCCAAGGGGCCCATTTTCTGCCTTACACTAGGGCACATGAGGCACTGGCTAAGCTACTACCTCCTGGACAAAACTCAAATGATTAACTCACTAGAGGCTTAGGCATTGATTAAAAATGAAGAAAAAATGCTTTCACCAACGGAGCAATTAAAATAGGCAAAAAAGGATCTACATGCTCTAAAAATTCTGGTTGAAAGATCAGTCCAGCTAACATGAAAACACAGCACGAGTTACTACAGCATAATGGGGGCCCAGATTTATCAAGCCTTTGCATTGTCTTTGTGTTGCGCACTGCGACGCAAGGGCGGTGCAAAGGTTTCATTAATATTTACAAAGGCACACACAGGGCAATTTGTGCTGCCTTTTGTGGCTGTGTAAAAAATGTAACACAAAGCAATGGCTTACGCTACATTACGTTACATTTAAGTCAGGGAGGCATTCCATGGGTGGAGCATTGGCGTTCCCAAGCATCCAGCCATGGATTTTGGATTTTGGTATATTCACAGATTTACTAAGGCTAATAGACCTGGGAATGTTTCAAAATGTCATGCTGTTCCCAGTGAGGTGTAACAAGGAGAAATATCCTTATTTCTCCTTGTTACTTTCTTTTCCTATGTGTAATGCGTTCTGTATCACATATAGAAAGAGAAAAATGCCTCTAAGGATTGTTTTTGTGCAGGAAGCAATTCGTTCTTGCACAAAAACTATCCAGCCTGTATCAAAGGTACCTGTGCACTATGGTGCAAGGGTGCCTGCGTTGGTGGTAGGCATCATATAGTACACCATTCAGTGCAAGGAGAGAGCAGAAATATTCCATACCTTTGTAAATATGGAGGATTTCTGATCTCCCCCTTTAGCGCAATGTAGGACAGCAACTTTGCTTGCTACCCTGCATTGCGTGAAAGATTAGTAAATATGCACCTATATTCCTAGGAAATGACAAGTGTCAACTGAGTCCCTCTGCTCTCCTCAGAAAGGCTTGTGCAGTCTTAATCTTTTTACAGATATATAATTTATTTTGCCATTGCACTTTGAGTTTGGTGTACTGCCACAACAAGGTATGGGTTTTAATTTATAGCTGTTACTATCTAATATTTTGCAGCTGGCTGTTGACTTTCTTCTGGTTTCTACTAACTATGAAGTTGTGAGGTGTTTTTTTTTTCTGTGACAGAAAAAATGTAGGGATTGGAGTCCAGCCACTTGTGGGAAATTAGCCCTGGAAAGCAGTATTCTTCATCCCTCCTTTGATTAGATATTTAGAAACCTATGCTAATAACTTGTTTTTCAGCAGTTTTTCTGAATTGAAGCTAATTTGAACCAGAACAAAGCTGCGGACTGTTGGCTTTCTAGTGTTTTGCATTTTGCTGAGGCATTTGGATGAGCAGGTTTTAACCACAATCCAGAGAGTTGTAAATTTGATTTTCTGTTCAATTGGATCCCAATGAAAAGCCTTTAGTGCAGGCATGAGATATGATCCCATCATTTCCCCTGCCTGGCTCTGTAACCTTTCTAGACTTGTGAAGAGGCGTATGGAATCCCAGCCAGACGTCAGGTAACTAAATTAATTAGTCTTTTATATTTGCAGCAGAAAGATTGGGGACCACATGGGGAGCAGCCTCTTAGGCAAGGGTTGCTCCCCAGGGGGGCAGTTTTATTTTAGGCCATTTCTGCCCCCCTTTCGGGCAGATTGGCCTATTTTTATTAGGCCGATCTGCCCCCAAGCGGGACAGAAACCACTAGACACCGGGGATTTTTATTTTTTGCGACAATTTCACGCAAGGGGAATGACTTCTTTGGCAAGGGTCGGTCCCCTGGGGGGCAAATTTATTTTTGGCCATTTCTGCCTCCCTTGGGGGCAGATCGGCCTATTTCTATTAGGCCGATCTGCCCCCAGGGAGGCAGAAACCACTTAGGCACCAGCGATTGGTGTGTATGTGTGTTTTGTTTTGGGGGCAGCCCCTTGGGCAAGGGTCACTCCCCATGGGGGCACATTACTGTTGGCCATTTCTGCCCCCTTGGGGGCAGATCGGCCTATTTTTATTGGGCCAATCGGCCCCCAAGGGGGACAGAACGCACTAGGCCCCATGGATTTTTTTTTTTTACACATGGGGAGCGGCCTCTTAAGTAAGGGTCTCTGCCCCCTTTTTGGGCAGATTGGCCTATTTTTATTAGGCCGATCTGCCCCCAAGCGGGACAGAAACCACTAGACACCAGTGATTTTTATTTTTTGTGAAAATTTCACGCAAGGGGAGCGACTCCTTTGGCAAGGGTCGGTCCCCTTGGGGGCAAATTTATTTTAGGCCATTTCTGCCTCCCTAGTGGGCAGATTCGGCCTTTTTCTATTAGGCCGATCTGCCCCCAGGAAGGCAGAAACCACTTAGGCACCAGGGATTGGTGTGTATGTGTGTTTTGTTTGTGGGGCAGCCCCTTAGGCAAGGGTCACTCCCCATGGGGGCACATTACTTTTGGCAGATCAGCCTATTGTTGTGAGGCCCATCTGCCATACCCCCACCCCAAGTAAATGGGGACAAAGTTGTTCTGCTCACCGGTGGGCAGATGGGGTAATTACCCCTGATCCATTACCCAGGGGGGGCAGAAAGACTACTAGATAGCAGGGAATAAAAAAAGAAATAGTGGGGTGGTGGCTACCAACCAGTATGGGCATGGTTATGCCCCCACCCCAACTGAAGGGGTAACAGTCTTTCAGCTCTCCCCCGCACTCTAAAACATCTTTTCCCATGGCAAGCAAAAGGACATTTGATTATTTTGGATTTTGGTTTTACATTTGGGCCATGAGTGCTTGTGAAACATCTGGGTGAGTCCACCATTTTCTTACCCACAATTCCCTGCAAACCAACTTTGCTGGAAATCACACATTTTTCCCACATTTTTGTGATGGAACCTTCCGGAATCTGCAGGAATCCACAAATTTCCTACCACCCAGGATTGTTGCATCTATACCGATAAACATTCTGCCCCACTTGTCAGCCTAAATGTTTTTTTTCAAACTGCTCTTTTGGACCCGCTTTGATACCTCCTCATTTTCAACATGTTTTTGGCTCTCAGAAATGTTTGGGTTTGGTAGATTTCCTTAGATGGCTGCTGAGCCCAGGACCAGAAAGGTAGGTGCCCCCCGCAAAAACAGGTAGTTTTGTATTTGATAATTTTGATGTGTCCATATATTGTTTTGGGACATTTCCTGTCACAGGCAATAGGCCTACTCAAACAAGTTAGGTACCATTTTTATCGAGAGACCTGGGGGAACACCGGTTAGTCAGAAGTTTGTGGCTCCCCTCACATTCCAGAACTTTCTGTCACCGAAATGTGAGGTAAAAGTGTTTTTTTGCCACATTTTTAAGTTTGCTAAGGATTCTGGGTAACAGAACCTGGTGAGAGCACCACAAGTTACCCCATCCTGGGTTCCCCCAGGTGTCTAGTTTTCAGAAATGTCCAGGTTTGCTAAGTTTCCCTTGGTGTCGGATGAGCTAGGGGCCAAAATCCACAGCTGGGCCCTTTGCAAAAAACAGGTCAATTCACTTCGGGAAAATGTGATGTGTCCACGTTGTGTTTTGGTGCATTTGCTGTCACTGGCACTAGGCCTACCCACACAAGTGAGGTACCATTTTTATCAGGAGACTTAGGAGAATGCTGGGTGGAAGGAAATTTGTGGCTCCTCTCAGATTCCAGAACTTTCTGTGACCCAAATTTGAAGAAAAAGTATTTTGTTTGCCACATTTTGAGGTTTGCAAAGGATTCTGGGTAACAGAACCTGGTGAGAGCCCAACAAGTCACCCCATGTCGGATTCCCTAGGTGCCGGCTGAGCTAGAGTCCAAAATCCACAGCTATTCACTTTACAAAAAACATGTCTGTTTTCTTTGGTAAAATGTGATGTGTCCACATTGTGTTTTGGGGCATTTTCTGTCTCAAGCACTAGGCCTACTCACACAAGTGAGGTACCATTTTTATCGGGAGACATGGGGGAATACTGGGTGGAAGGAAATTTGTGGCTCCTCTCAGATTCCAGAACTTTCTATCACCGAAATGTGAGGGAAAGTGTTTTTTTTGCCAACTTTTGAGGTTTGCAGAGGATTCTAGGTAACAGAACCTGGTGAGAGCCCAACAAGTCACCCCATCCTGGATTCCCCTAGGTGTCTAGTTTTGAAAAATGCACATGTTTGGTAAGTTTCTGTAGGTGCCGGCTGAGCTAGAGGCCAAAATCCACAGCTAGGCACTTTCCAAAAAACACAACAGATTTCAATGTAAAAATGTGATGTGTCCATGTTGTGTTTCCTGTTGTGGGCATTAGGCCTACCCACACAATTGAGGTACCACTTTTATCAGGAGCTTTGGGAAAACACAGAATAGCAGAACACCTGTTATTGCCCCTTGTCTTTTTCTACATTTTTTCCTTCCAAATGTAAGACAGTGTGTAAACAAAGACGTCTATTTGAGAAATGCCCTGTAATTCACATGCTAGTATGGGGACCCCGGAGTTCAGAGATGTGCAAATAACCACTGCTTCTCAACACCTTAACTTGTGCCCATTTTGGAAATACAAAGGTTTCCTTGATACCTATATTTCACTCTTCATATTTCAGCAAATGAATTGCTGTATATCTGGTCTACAATGAAAACCCACTGCAAGGCACTGCTCCTTTATTGACTCTGGGTATCTAGAGTTCTTGATGAACCTACAAGCCCTATATATCCTCGCAACCAGACGAGTCCAGCAGACGTAACAGTATATTGCTTTTTAAAATCTGACATTGCAGGAAAAAGTTATAGAGTAAAACGTGGAGAAAAATGTCTTTTTTTTTTCACCTGAATTTCAATATTTTTTTATTTCAGCTATTATTTTCTGTTGGAAAAACATGTAGGATCTACAGAAATGACCCCTTGCTGAATTTAGAGTTTTGTCTACTTTTTAGAAATGTTTAGCTGTCTGGGATCTAGCATTGGTTTCATGCCCATTCCTGTCACTAACTGGAAGGAGGCTAAAAGCACAAAACATTGTAAAAATGGGATATGTCCCAGGTAAATGCCAAAATTGTGTTGGAAAATGTGGTTTTATGGTTCAAGTCTGCCTGTTCCTGAAAGCTGGGAAGATGGTGATTTTAGCACCACAAACCCTTTGTTGATGCCATTATCAGGGAATAAACTAGAAGCCTTCTTCTGCAGCCATTTGTGCCCATTTGTTTTTTTTTAATGAACTTTGCGCTGTATTTTGGCTAATTTCTCTTGGAAGTTGGAAAAAAATGATGCAAATTTGGCGTGGGTAGCTTATGTGGACAAAATGTTATGAGGGCCAGAGCACAAACTGCCCCAAATAGCCCCAAAAAAGGCCTGACACCTGAGGGGGAAAAGGCCTGGCAGCAAAGGGGTTAAATGTATCCTTAACCGTGATGGACTTAAGTGTTAGGTAAGCTGATTCAATAACTCGGCCACTACCACTGAAAAAGAGGAGCCTCCCTGGTGTTGCCTTTTAAAACAAGGAACTACCAACAAGCTTGCATTACTAGACCAAAGTGGGCTTGACAGAATGTATTCCATCACCCTCTTTTTAAGGAAGCCAGTCCCCTTGTTCCTCTCTGAAGCGACGGAAGGAGATGCCGGAACTCTAGATATCCAAATGGCCGCCATACTACAGTCCCCTGCAGATCGTTTGGTTGGTCCTTTTTCTCTTTCTAGTCCTCGTTAGTAGATACCATGTGGTTTGCTTGCTTAAAAGAAGGGAGAACAGAGAGATCTGTTTCTTCTTTGAAGCAACGGAAGGACACGCCAGAACTCTAGCTATCCAAATATTCTCTGCTCATTACATCAAAATTACATAAAGGAGGCCCGCTCTTCTATATACGTATCTGTTATCTATCTTTCTTCGGATAAAACAGGTTTTCCTGGAGGTCCATTACTTTATACATCAAATTTTGCCCTGAAGAAGGTGGCAATTGCGTCCACTGAAACGTGCGTTGGCAGGCAGGCACATTTGTGCCAAATGTATTCTGGATTAACAGAAAACAAAATTACGTTCGTATTCATCTTTGAGTCTATAAATTACGGAGAAGAAGGCAATTACCATCTGGCCACCTGGACTTAATTATGATATGGCACTGAAATGGGACTGTCAACATTGATTGGCCACATAGAAAAATATAGAAGGATAAACTGGCATTTTATGTACAGATTTGATTTCAACATGGCCTTATTATTAGATTTTTTATATGTTTAACATCGGTCATGAACAATTGATCCAGTTACCTATTTCTGTTTTGTAAAATTGCATACTTTGCTTCGTACTTCTTTATTTTTGTCTATCTGTATTTAGGTTATAGCTCTCTGTTTTCCATACTGTTGGATGGTATTATGGTTGATTGTTGTGTTGTATGAATGATGGTATGAGAGTAGATTCTTTCATTTTGGACCTCTAACAATTTTGCTTAAACTATATTATTTATCACATTTTTTACTGTTTTGAAGAAATTGCAAAAAAATTATATATTTGATATGATCAAAATAAATATATATTTCTAAATTTATATTCAAAATGTGTTGTTTGGTTTCCAGAATATGCTTTATTAATTAGAATATGAGGTATATGTACCCACGTTTATTAATTTTGGAGAGACATTTTTCTTAAATATCCCTTGTTGTGAAAGGTATGATGAGCCTTTGATAAAAATTTAAAAAATTACATGTTGTCACACTGGTAGCCAGTGCAGTTTTTCACGAAATGAAGACACCGCAGCCGACTTAGGCAACTTAAGCAAAAAGCAGACATTCATATTCTGCATAATTTTTAATCGATTAGTTAGGTAGGCTGTCAATCTCAAGTAAAGAACATTGACATACTCCAGCCTCAAAATAATCAATGCCCTGACCACCGTCACCTGGGCAGAGTGTAAAGGAATTGAAAGAAATTTTTCAACATGTGCAAGTTCCAATAATACCTGAGTCCCAAATGAAAGTTTAGAGTCGAAAATCACCACTAAATTTCTGGCCTCCAACGTTGGTGGTGGGGGAGGAGGGGCAGTTTTGCTCACAGTGCATCAGGAAGGATGTCAACCTGCCCAGGGCCGAGCCAGTCACTCCCAGGTGCTCTAACCTGCCTATCAAGATGTTATGTACGACCGTGTTACAGCTGCCGACATATCAGGTATCACCAAGGCAACATTGAGGTCAGAGTCTAAACTACATCTAATAGACTCTGACACCTCAAGTAGAGCTGCCTCAGTAATGAGGCGTGCTCTAAACCCCGATTGGGAGGGTGGAGTAAATTATTCTCATACAATAAGGCAGTCAGATGCAGAATCACCAGTTTTTCCAAGACCTTAGCTGCCGCAGAAAGAAGGGAAATCGACCTAAAACTGGCCAGGGATTCGGAATCCGCATTGGCCTTTTTAAGAAGAGGGATTACATTAGCACGTTTCCACAACATTGGGAGTGTCCCCGTCTGAAAGAAGGAACTAAACACATCATAATAAGTGGGACCAATAATATCTGTTGATGCCTTTAACCACCTATGCGCAATAGGGTCAGAGGGGGAGCCAGATTTACATTTGGCTAAAGGCAGACACTATCTCCTCCACTGGAGGAACAGTAAACAATGACAAATTGGGTCCGTTAGGCAACAAAACCCCTCTTTCCAGGAAAGAGACATGATTAGTCTTAGCGATGTTGACCTGGATTTTGAGAATCTTATCCTCAAAGAAATCACTTAGGGGAGTGCTTAACACTTAACTCAGTTCGAGTGCGGGGGCAGGTGTCTTCCGATCAGTTATCAGAGACACAATTTAAAAAATCTCCTTGTTGTTGCTGTCTGCTTCTTCAGTGCGTTGCGCATAGAAGGTGCTGTGGGCTCTCTTAATATTTTTATGATAATTTAGTAAGGCCCATTTATAAATGGCCTTATCTTGTTCCAGATAGTGTTTCTGCCACCTTCTTTCCAGTTTCTTACATGCAGCTCTTTCCTGGGCTAAATCAGCAGAGAGACATCGGGCAGAACAAGGCTTGATGATCTGCTTATTACTTCTTATGGAGGCTACTGACTCAGCTGACGAAACAAGCTACCTCTTAACAGCCAAATCTTTCTCCATAGTGGACCCTGACAATTTCGGTTTAAGTACCAACAGCATCCTCCAGAGCTACCCTGCCCCAAGCCCTTTCCTCCCTCCTGGGAACATGTGGTTGAGATTCCTTAGCTTGAGTGACCTGCCATGAAAAGGGCAGAACAAAGTGGCCAGACCATGGCACCGGAA
Source organism: Pleurodeles waltl (assembly GCF_031143425.1). NCBI lineage: Eukaryota > Metazoa > Chordata > Amphibia > Caudata > Salamandridae > Pleurodeles > Pleurodeles waltl. Next base: position 972,274,624 of record NC_090444.1, read on the forward strand.
AAGGGGTCTCCCATGTAATAGGGATATTTGATAATATACCATCAATGGCATGTCCGGCCCTGTGTGTGACACCCATAGAGACATGGAGCAGGTTAAAAGAAGACCGTATATCCATAAAAACGAATCACCATTGGGTCCTCTTTCTTACCAAATTGATGTTAAAATCACCAAGCAAGGTAACGTTCACATATGCAACGCATTTAGGAGCCAGGACTTGATCCAAGGAGGCTAAAAAGTCTCCTAGGTGTCTTGGGGGAAGATAAACCAGCGCCCCGAAAAGACCATTGTCCACCGCACGATAGACTGAAGCCTAAAGCTCCTAGCAGCTCATCCATCTTAAAGGTATTACATTTGAAGAACCTCTTAAAAATAATAGCCACCCCTCCACTCTTTTTCTCAGCCTTATCTAGAGAACACATGAGTAAGCTTCCGGTAAAGAGGCCACATCAACCAGGTATTTGATAGAAAGAGCAAATCAATTCACTCCTCTTTTAGCGTATCATAACTATCAAGGGCAGGTGCGAACATTCACTAAAATCGCTCTCAACTCTCTCAGGTGTTTATTCCCACAGCCTTTCCCATTAGCAGGTGAAAACAAGGCATGGACACTGGCCCTACATTTCATACAGGAACTGGGGCCCACCCCGTCTAGGAAGAAAGGGGCAACACCTCAAAATATCATTCTCTCCCCTCGTACCTTCTAGCTTCTTAGCAGACTAGGACCTTATAACTGATCCCTCATTTCCAAAGCCACCATAGTGACTGGTCGCGTTCGGGACATGGACTGGACCAGGTGGACTTGTCTTAGGTGTGCCTTAGGCGCACCAGCGGTGCAACTGCTGCGTGCGTCCGCTGCACGTCCGTGCTGAGGTCATATTTTTTATACTTGCAAAGGCTGTATGAACATATGAACAAAGTACTTTCACCAAACACTGGAATGCACCCAAACACAAAAATGCCAGCGTGCAGTGACCTGATCCACCAACCTCCCCGAAACACTGTCTTCCCATCCGCTCCCTGTGCTATCAACGTAGACCTGCAGATAGCAACAAGCAGGGAGAGGACAAAACACCCCTTCAGCCTAGTGCCAGGTAAGAAAAAATCCAATAATTTCCCTCTCCCTTCCTCCGGTTTAAAACCAATCCTGCCACCCAAACAAGCTATTTTTTTAAAAACATTAAAACATTAAAAACACTGCCCCAATAAAAAGTAGCAACTGAACAAATACATGAAAGATTAAATTGCACAGCCTAGAGGCCGAACGCTACAGGCATTATGTTCTGCAGGTGGCCAGTGCGCTCCTGAGAAGATGCTAAAAGTTGGTGGTGGCTGGCCTCATCCTGCCGAATTGTAAATATATACTTATTCTTTTCTTACCTTCTGCGTTTCATTCTTTCATTTTGGCGCCGTGCGGCTTAATCAACATTAGCACAAAGGATAGAATTTATTGTGGAAATTGATTTCGCTATTATTAATTTCTAGATACTGAAGACAGTTGAGAACATATTGTCTAAAGCTGCAAGCATCACCAGTTCAGTTGAGCAGGCAATGTATTATCAGGCTATTGAGTGTCTTGCAGTGATGGAAATCAGGGTCTGAGTCGTTGTGTGCCTGTCCCGCTGGTTCATGTTCATTATGTGTCACAGGCACCACCGGCACTTCTGCGACTGCTGACTGCAGTGTTTCCAGTTGTTCTGCCTGTATCTTTTCAGTGCCCAATTCAGCTGCATTTTGGTTTCTGCAGCATTTTCCTGCACATCGTTTCAATGTTTACCTGCTAGCTGGTTACTTTTTAGATTTCTTGTGAGGTTCCAGCAATGCTGGACTCTGTTCATTCATATTGCTGCAGCATGCTAGTTCTTCGGCACTTCACTGTGTGGCTTTATGCTGAGCTGGTTTGTCATTATTCTTATGAAGCAGGTTATGCCTTATCTTTGTAACAAGTGTGCTGCCCGTCACTTTCCCACCTTCGGTCCAGTGGTTAGAGTATTGGGAAGAAAGGTGTGAACTGCACAGGTCTTTCATGCTCATAGTACTTACCACTAGAACATTGACCTTGTATCTTTGAGGAACAAAGGGGCTAACTCACTGCAGGTAAAGGTGGGGTTTCTGTAAGCACTAATTGTCTCCCAAATGCAATGAGGAATGGAGAAATGACTGCACTCCAGGGGGAGAAAGGTTAAAAAGCAATGTCAAAGCCAATAGGTCTGACTTTAGTGTGCCAGTGCCTGTAGGCAGGTAACAAAAATGCTTGTTATATGCATTGCAAGCACAAATCCTATTAGTCACATTAAAGCCTACCACGTGGCTGCTTTCTAAAATTCTTTGTATGGAGATTTTGGCCATAAATGCCATAACAGCTCCCTTTTTTCTGCTAGATTGTGACTTTGGTTTAGTGAGCAAAGGTTTATTTGAATAGCCTGTACAATCCATCTAGCAATAATATTCTTAAATACAGCTGTTTCTAGGCCCAGAGCTGAAGTCTAATGAGTAATGATTGTGTTTTTAAATGTTTTGCGGTGCTTGCATGTGGTACATCAACACCCTCCTGACATTCAGGGTGTGAAGAGCCCTTTCTGCAGCATTTGAAGGGTTTTGGAAGAAGGCTGGGATAGTGATAGTCTGGTTTATGTGAAATGGCAGGAGAACAATTGTTAAGACTTTTGGGTGTGGATTCATTATTACCTTTTCCTTGTGCATGGGTATCTAAGGTTCTTGCACCATTAGTGCTTGTATCTCACTCGCTCTTTTGAATGATGTGTGAGCCACAAAGAACATTATTTTAAATGTAAGGTGCCTGAGTGTATCCGTATGCATGATTTCAAAAGGTGCTCTCATTAACTCTGCTAGTAATAAGCTAATGTTCCATTGCGAGGGAGGTACATCCCAGGCCGAGAAGAGCCTCTTTGCCCCATCCATACTTTTCTTGATCAGTGGGATTGAGAAAGTTGTTTGTGTAGTCCCTTTAGGTAAGCCACAACGGCTGACAAATGTATACTTAGTGAAGCACACAAAACTTTACATTTTGTGAGATGTATTAGTTACTGAACTATGACGGTTTCTTGATGAGGTATGTGCCACATTTTTCTTATTTGACACAGTGTTATGTATCTTTTCCACTTGATGGTGCATTATCCTCTAGTGGCTAGTCTCCATGCTTCCCTAATGATACGTAATGTAGCCTTTGACAGTGCTCTTCTTCGGCTATTTCAGGAACCATGATGTCCATTACATCTCCCCAGAGTTTTGGTGGAATATCTTCTTTTGTTGCATGATTAGAGTGTCCCTGTGCTGGGGTACTTTTGACATACTGGTGGTTTGATAAAACATGGCTGATTGGGCTGCCTTGGAGCAATGAGAATCATTGTCATGTTGGAGCTTCTGAAATTTTCCAGAACTGTTGGAGTTAGTGGTACAGACAGAAAACGGTATCCAAATATCCCATACCAGCTTATGGATTGGCATTCCCTAATGATTTATGAGGTTTGTGCCTGGGTGCAAAGTATTGGCATCTTGCATTTTCTGATGTTGAAAAGAGATCTACGTCTGGTTTTCCCCATTGCTAAAAAGAGTGTATACTATAGATTTGTTTACCCCAGTCATATAGATAGCTTGTTTGTGTGCTTAGCCTCTCTCTCTTTTTACATTTCCATCTCTGGGACATGATCTGCTATTTTGCAATTAATCATTTTCAAATCTTTTGGGCCAACTGTGACAGTGGGTATGATACTGTCCCCACTTGATTGTTTAGGTGAAACATTGCTGTTGTGTTGTCTGTTAACATTTGTATGCTTTCCCCCTCCACCTGGCTTTGGAAGCCCTTTATTGCTAGGGAGATTGTGTTCAGCCTCAGGATGTTGATGTGTCTGGTCATATCTTGTGCTGCCCACAAACCCCTTATCTTGAGTGTTCCCTTGTGTGCCCCCAACCCCTCTAGTGATGTGTCTGTGATGATTATGGCTTGTTGTAGTGGTGCCTTAGCAGGCCTCCCGTTGAGCATTTCCCTACATTCCACTGCCTCAGTCCCTAGCTGATCTTGTCTGTTACAACAGCTTAATCTTCACAAATGCCTGTTGCTTTGTCCCCATTGATTGTTCATCCACTCTTGTACTGACCTCATGTGTTATCTCTTGTCTGGAATGAGGTGAATACACGAAAGCCATCATCCCTAGTTATTTATTACTGTCCTCACTGTCAGAGATTGTGATGTGTGGTAGATGTGGATTTAGGCTAGCAGGGCCTGCACCCTTAGAGACATAAGGTATGCCATAGCTAACAGTGTTGAGCGCTGTCCTTAGAAATGTTTTGATTGTTTCTGGGATGGGAAAGATCTTTCCAAATTTACTGTGAACCCTAGAGTGTGTAGTATAGATATTACTTTTTATTTGATTTTCTGTGACAATTGGAAGGAGTTTGCTTTCACAAGCCTAAATGTCCACATTTGGAAAAACAAGTATTGCCTGTCTTCTGAGGTGTGGCGCTTACACTGCTAGCATCTTGGTAAAAGCTCTTGGTGTGTGTTTATCCAAAATGGTAGAACTGCTAATATTCTCATTATAAACCTTAGGTACTGTTTGGGTTGAATGGCAATGTGAAAGTAAGGGTCTTTTGAGATCTAGTGTTGCCAAAAGCCAAAAAGTCCACCTCTAGCAAAGGTGTAACATCCTGCAAGTTTGTCATTTCAAATTTGGGTGTGTTTGTGTACCTGTTTATAGAGCATAGATCCAGAATAGATCACATAGTTAAGTCTTTGTTTTGGAACAAGTAGGTAAACAGAATACACACCTATGTTTATTTGTTGTTTTGGTGCTTTTCCAACCCCCCTCACCTCTTTTTGTTCAATTGGTCTTTTTTGTGACAGCCATCTCTTTCATGTTTTAGTTGGTGGCTTTTCAATAAAGTCTATGCAGTAATCATGATGAACTATATTTACAACCCACTTGTCTGTGGAAATGCCTCCTAGTTTCCAACAAAGTTCTTTATTCTCCCCCCTACTGGTGACTTATGTGCGGGGTGGTCGAGCCACTTGGAGGAGCCAGTGGCAGATCTCCTGGAGTATCCGCCTCTTGGTTTTCTTCTTCCCAGAAAATAATTTTGGTTGCTCTGGTTGCCATTGTGTTGAGCCAGGTATCTGTGTGGAACCCTTATGTCTTTAACCTTGTGTTCCAAAACTATGCCTTCTCTAACTCCTTCTCTCTGGAGGTTGGTCTATATACCTGCAAGGCTCCCATCACTTTAGCCTTTTTCATCTCTTCCAGAGTTTGAGCCACAAAGAGCTGTTTTCTTGTCAGAAGGATATCAATAATATTGGTTTGTACCTTGGGTTTCAATCCTAGATGTACAATCATACGTGTCTCCTTGTGACTGTTCCTGTAGGCATTTGTCTGCTACCAGTATCCACAGCATCAAGAGCCGACTCCAGGCATGAGTTGGCAATATTTTTTTCAGCATTTATTACGCATTTCGCCCTCTTCTGGGAGATGTTAAATAAGGTCCTTAATGTCTTCCCAAAACTGATAGAATTTTCAATGTGCCACTGTGAGACGGCTGCTCTTTCAAGTTTTCTCCCCACTGCCTTGTGCATTTTACTTTCTTTGTCTCACAGAGGCACCATGGATGCAGGAGTCATGGTCTTTTTCTGGCTGTTGAGACAAGGAAAGAGTCCGTTTCAATGTGGCTTTGTATATATTTTGGATCTTGAGTGGAAACTTTATATTTCTTCTCAAAAACTGGGGTGACTATTTTCACCAAGCCAGCTTTCAGAACATATCCATACTCTGCTGAACAATTCTGCGGAGCATAGGGAGTTACTGTTTTTTCTTAGATACTGAAGTTTTCTAAAATAAAACATGTATCATTTTGCCACTTCCATCTCTACACTGAAAGCCTCACCAGCCCTTTTCACAACTGTGTGATATGTTGAGGTATAACTGGGAGGTTATAGCCTCAAGTAATATGCCTCAATTTCCCCTTGAGGCGATCGATGTTCATGTGTATCTGATGGCATTCTACAACAATACACAGAAGGAATGAGAAATAAAAGTCTAAAGAAAAAGCACAATGTGTGCTTAAAATCAAGAAAAAAAGGTAATGTAGTAAAAATTAATGGGTAGAATCTAACATGGTGGGGACACCCATGGGCATTGTGAGATTACTGTGAGTGTGATACAGGGACTCCACCTATGTTGACTCAAACCCTCAAGCTAGCAAAGAAACGTTTTAAGAAAACATGGGTACTTCTGGACCTAACTACCTGACGCTGGAATTGTGCAAAGTATGTAAATCTGAAAGTGTTTCAAATTGCAAAACTACAGGTAAGTAAATAGTGTCTTATAGTCTTATTTTGCATGTAGAGGGTTCTCTACAAATGGGATACAAAGAGATGTAGGTAGGCTTGTGTTTAGTGGCCATTTGAGAAAGTGTGATCAAAACACTGGCTTGTTTCATGTGCTAGTCTGTGGGTAAATTGCACAATGTAAGGAATGCACTGATCTTGCACAATAGTAAATTGAGAAAAATGTTGGATGATTTATGCAAGCCATCAGCAAACCCACTGAGTCATTTGATTGGTTGATCCATTTAGCGGTGCTTAGTAAGGCAAGTGGCCATTCAAGATTATTTACTAACCTTGATGGATAGTCATCAATTCTTAAATTACCTCAACATGGTCGCTGATCTGGGAGGGGAGCTACATTTTGACAACTAAAATAGCACTTGTGATGGTATTGGTTGGCGAGAGAAGTATGAGGCAAAAGCACTGTGTTTTCTGGCCAGCTGTAAGTTATAAATGTGTCCTTTGCCATTTTTCTTTAAAAAAAAAATGTAATATGCCCACCCACCATCCAGCTTTGTGGAAAAATAGAAAATAGATTTACATCAGTAAACTTGGAAACGTCCATTCACATAAATATGCATATGATAACTCCCAGTCCCATTCACCAATATCTCATCTAGAAAAAAGATTTTTCCTAGCTTATTCCTGGCACTATTAGCCTTAAATGTATAATGCAAGAAACATGCCTGAAATTAATGGAATACAAGGAAAAATCTGGACTCGTGTACAAATCACACAGGGAATTGAGAAATCTAATACATTCAATTTATATAGCTTTTCAGAGAAACATTGAAAGACTGACAAAGCTTTGCTGACAAATCTCATGCTATTTCTGATCTACATCTTCATTAGTAAACTGTTGGGGCTTGAATTCTGGTCTCATTCCAGTGCTTAATTTGTAAAGGATGCTTCATTTGTAAAAGAATAAGTGTTGGGCCCTAAAGGTGCCGAGTACCAAGGCTGCATAGTTTGGATTCCACCTGATACATCTTACATTCACCACTGGACACTCAAGACTCATTACCTCACTTTTGAAGGTTCTTTTATTTCCCTGTTTTCACACTTTGTCTCTGCTTTCTATATTTCTGGTCTTCCTCCTTTGCCCCTTTAGTTTTTTCCCTGTCTTGCTCTGGATCAAGGTTTATATCCCTGATTTCCCACTTTGTCACTGCTTTTCATATTTCTGGTTCTCCTCCTTTGCCCCTTTAGTTTTTTTCTCTGTCTTGCTCTGGATCAAGGGCTGTTGAGGAAAAATAAGTACTGGTACCCAAAAATGTGTCCTGTTGATTCCCCATAGACATTTTGGAAAGTGAGTGAAAATCCTGGGAGGCTTGAGTCAACTTTATATTATTATGAATATATATGTATATTTTCCTATACTGTTTAGTTACCCTTTGTATTTTTTGCATTACATGGTAAATTATGGAATTTAATTTTGTTTTGAATTAGAGGATTTTGTTTCACTAAACAAAAATCGTTCTCTATAATGTTTAATCATTTAAATGGTTATGGAACTTAATTTTAGTTTCAGAGGCATTGTTGGTTTGAATTAAGAAATCTGTCCACTTAAAATAAAAATCTCCATTTCTTTTTACCAAATCCTTCATAAATAGCAAAGGGCTAACTATATACCCTTATTGCACACTGCTGAGGGTACTGTAGCCTGAGGTAGACAGGCTTTTAATCTGTTAGAACATTCCACCCAAACGAGGGCAGAATGTTGTAAATTAAAAAGGGAGAAACTGAAAGACAAACATTGGAATGTTGGAGCATGAAGGTTACACCACACATTATTGGCCCTGAGCCACCCAGTTGTCTTCAAAGGAACTCTTAATAGTCCAGTGTTCTGAAGCAACTTCAAGAATGTTCTGTTGAAGAGACTGGGTACAATTTTGAGGCTTATTGTGACATCGTTCACAGGATAGCTATTCGAAAATTTGAATGAAGGAGCTTGACAAACACTGTAATCTTATGAAAATTACTATATTGTAATGATTCACGATTTACTTGTAAAGAGTGAAAGTTTGAAAAGACATCAAAATGTTGCATGGATAAAAAATAAAAGCAGACAACTCTGTTATGGACAAGAGTGAAAACCATATCAATAGATCTAGACATGTTGCAGCCAATTTTTTACTTGGCTTTAGAAATTTAGATTTGTAAGCAGCCTTCCAAAGTAGTTGTGATGAGAGATAATAAAAGTAGCAAATACGTCCATTTGGCAGGGAACCCACTAAGGCCAGTACTGCCAACGTACCAGTGATCAGATATTGAAATTGAAGTAACTAGCTGCTGAATTTTAATAGAACCACATAACTAGTGTTATTAGCATGGAACCTCCTTAAATCATGGAGCAGACATAACAATTTCCCTTAATTCAGAGTTTGTCATCACAGCGATTTATGGCTTTTGTAATTGATACTGAATGTGAAAAAAATCAAAGTGATATATTCTGGTGACATGATTATAAACACATGACAAAATGCAGAGTTGTTGTTATGTCACCAGAACCCAAAAACTGCATTGTTGAAGCCTTAATTGATACTACCTTCATGTGTGGTGTAGCTAATATGTAAAAAAACAGGCTAGGGTTCTAAATAATTTGAGTTTGTAATTTATTGGTGTGCAAGAACGAAAATCCTGAGGTTAATACCATCACCAAAATCACAAGATGGCTTTATTGCATTATAATACATGGGATTCTGCAACCCCTATATAAATTCCAGACTCCCATTTCTTTATAATCGGTGACTTGTGACACACCCCGTTGCTGATTATAAAGAAAAGACATCAGAACTCGAATATTAAGTTATTACAATGCCTGCCCCAAGAACCAGGTCACAGAGCATAATTGAAGCAGCTGTTTAAAGCAACAAAAACATAACATTGCTTTTCTTTCTTCTGCCCTATGTTTCTAGTTTACAGTCACAAGCAGAGAGAACATGTTTATTTTTTTAACTCCTTAGATGTTAGAGAAAAGCTAAACTCTTTCTGCATGTTTCTGCAGATTCCAAGCTACTGCAGCTTTTTGTTTTTTAAAGTGCATTTTATTGAACTGTTTCTAAAATCTGTTTGCAACAGAAATCTAGCAGGTTTTTGATGTAGTTAATTTTACACTAGAGGTTGTATTTTTATTGTTCATGTTTGCAAACATGCTAGCTGTTCCACATGAAAGTGTGATGCACCAAGATTTTAAGTGATTTGTGTGAAAGGTGATTGTGTGCCCATGTATTATATAGGATAAATTATCCTATGGCATACGTTTTTTTAATTCTGTTTATTAAACATAATGAGCAAGCAACAGTATATTTCACCATTAAAGATTTTACGATCTGTCTAGACGCATATGTTGTCTTGTACAATGCGGTTACATTTTGACGTACTGTACAACTTGTAATTAAGGTCACGTTTGAATACCAAAAATATATGAGCTGGCATCTGAAGTGGTGCAGGCAACACTTGTCTGAGGGTTGGAGGTGGCACATCCGCTATATATGTGAGCTGTGGAGCAGGGGCCAAGGCTGGGGCCGGGGAGCGCTCAGCACAAAGAGTGGAGGGGACGAGTCAATATGACAACTCCATGGGGTCACTGTTGGGAGAAGCTCTTTTAGTTTTACATTGTTGCGCTGCAGGTGGGCGTGAAGGTGTCTGGGCTGAGTATTTGGAGGTCATCGGGGGGTTATGTAGTGTGGTGGTTAAGCAGGGAATCTTCCCCCGGGTACCATCAAGTTCAGGGGGGGTATGTGTTGTCTCTGGCTTCTATGCTTACCACAAAGTTATCCCAGATTTCAACGCCACCCTGTATCAGTCCCTTGTGTTGTAGCTGGCGTAATGTCTGAGCCTCTGCTTGCGAGCGACTGTGTAGGTCACGGAACCAGGCAGAGTATGGTGGGGCTTTCCAGTGCGTGGCAATCAGGCGCTTGTAAACTACAAAGGCGAGATCTATGAATCTGTGAAGGTGTTCATCACCTTTAGCACGATGGTGTATACCGAGTAAACATGATTCTGGTGTGGGTGCGAGAGTATGAGCGACAATGTCTGCTGTGGTATCAGTAATACGCTGCCAGGCCGTGTTTACTGGGTGGCAGCTCCAGACCATGTGGTAGAAGTCTGCTGCTGGGGTGGCACACCTAGGGCATACTGGGTTTGAGTTCGGATATATTTTATTAATGCGGGCTGGGAATAGATAGGAGTGATGAATGTAGTTGAATTGGGTGTATCGCAATCTAGTATTGCAGGATACGTTCTTGATCGTAGTGAGAGCTGCGGCCCAGGTTTTCTGAGATAATGCTGTAGAAAGGACGTCGTCCCAGTGGGATCTAGCATGTGTCAAGTCCGAGCAAGCCTCTGCTAGGAGCACTTTATATAGTTTAGTTATGATGCCTTTTGTGTTGCCTATAGTGAGGATTGCAGTGAGCAGTTGGGATTCTCGTTGCTCAGCATTGCCGAGCCCCCATAAGTTATTGAATAGTCTTTTGATTGCGCTGTATGTCAGGAAGGCCCCAGAATGAGTGACCCCGTCAGTCACTAGTTCCTCGAAAGTGCGTGTTGTGGAGCTTGAATAATAATCCCCCACGTTTAGTAGTCTCATGTCACATGTGTCATGATGTAGTGAAAGTTTTTGGGCTCCCGGTAGTTGAATCAGCAGTAGCATGGGGGAATAAGGAGGCGAGGGGGCCTTGCCTTGGATGTATCTACGCCAGCAAGATCTGGCTACATCCAACAGTATAGACTTTTTCAGTGGGCGGGGAGGGCCAGACAGTGGTGAGGTTAGAATCAGTTGGTGGTGCTGTGTGTTCACGCTTCGCTTTGCTGGAAGTGGGGGCTCACTGAGCCACATGGTTGGCCATTGCCGCTGAGCAGCAGCATAATATAGTTCGAAATTTGGCATGCCCAATCCTCCTGCATCTTGTGGGTATTGTGTTATGGATAAAGCTACTCTGCGCCTGTCTTTGCCCCAGAGCAGGTCAGTCAGTAGGGAGTGCAGCTTGTGAAAGAACGAGCGTGGCAGAAGTATCGGGAGTGCGGTGAAGTAATATAAAAAACTTGGGAGGATGAGCATTTTGGCTATAGCTACCCGACCCATAGGGAATGGGGGGAGCGAGCTCCAAAACGTCAGTGAGCCTCGGGTAGATCTGAGAATTCTGTCAAGATTGTCCTATTTCAGGTCGACTATGGAATGGTAAATTTGTATGCCTAAGTATTTAAAGGTTGTATGTGACCATGGTAGTTGGTATTGAGGCAATGCCGTGTGCAAATCATTTGCTATGGGAGTAAGGGGGAAAATACTTGACTTGGACCAGTTAATTCGTAAGCCGGAGGCGAGTGCAAAGGTGTCCAGTATTGACACCACCCCGCTATAGAAGTGGTGTGATTGCGCAGATATATTAGGGCATCGTCCGCATATAGGGATATGATGTGGTGTGTATTGGATTCTGGGATGGTGTGGGCGTAGCTGTGGAGCTTGATTGCTAGTGGCTCCATGGCTATTGCAAATAGTAAGGGAGATAGTGGCACCCTTGCCTAGTGCCTCTGCCTATTGGGAATGCTTCGGAGATAACTTGTCCTGTTTTGACTCGAACTGTGGGTTTGGAGTATAGTGTTTTGATCCATCTGATGAAGCCGTGTCCGAATCCTAGCGCTTCAAGTGTGCGCATGAGGAAGTCCCATCTCAGCGTGTCAAACGCTTTTTCTGTGTCTAGGGATAGGGCCACCGCTTCTACCTCTGTGACATTGTGCATTATGCGGATTAATCTTCTGATATTTAAGAAAGTGCTTCTCCCTGGGATGAATCCTGACTGATCAGTGTGTATTAAATTTGGTAGGTAGGGGAGCAACCTATTTGCTAGGATTTTCTCTAGATGTTTACAGTCTGAATTTAAGTAGGGAGAGCGGTCTATATGATCTGATGTTGAGAGGGTCGCGGCCCGTCTTTGGGAGCACGACTATCAGGGCTTCGCACATGGAATCAGGTAATTGCATCTTGTTACGCGCTTCATTGAACACCTCTAGAAGTGGTTGCAGGAGGTGGGTAGCATGAGAGTTAAAATACTCTACTGGCAGGCCATCTGAGCCAGGGGTTTTGCTATGTGCCATTTGTGACAGAGCTAAGCATATTTCTTCTATGGTAATGGTGCCTTCCAGTGTGTCTGCGTTGTCAGTAATTTGTTGATTTTGGGGGACTAATGACAGTAGTTCAGCCAATTGCTGTTCAGTTGGAGGGGGAGAAGGCGTATATAAGGAGCGGTAGTATGTAAAGAAGGCCTCATTAATTTCGACCTGAGTGTTGATGATGTTACCTGAATGCAATCGAATCGCACCTATAGGTGAGGATTGCGATGGTTGGCGAATCAGCCATTCCAATAATCTACCTGACCTGTCTCCCTCTGCGTGTTATTGCGCCATGAAATGTCTGTAATCATGCTTACATACCCTGGTGTCTGCCTCCCTGTGGCTGGCCCTTAGCGAATTCAGTTCCTCTAGCGAAGTCTAATTTCTGGAGACCACTACCTCCGCTCTGTGTAGTCTAGTCTCCAGTACTTGCAGTTCTTTGGTAAGTGTCCGTCTTACCCCCACCGAGGCTGCAAGACAATGACCACGTATCACAGCTTTGTGGGCGGCCCACTCGATAGCGCAAGACAAGGTTGTGTTCTTATTCAGGGAGAAATAGTCAGACAGGCACTTGGCCAATTCTGCGTGGAAGGGGGGGGGGTCTGTGAGAGCTCCTGTCTGCAGTCGCCATGTTGGTATGCAAGTGTGTGTGCAGCCCCATACCAGAGTTGCATATAATGGACTATGGTCTGAGATGGTGCGGGCTAGGTACTCGGATGTGCTTACTTTCTGGATTACAGCCACTGATGCGAAGAGCACATCTATTCTGGTGTGTAGACTGTGCACTGAGGAGTAATAGGAATATTCACGGTGTGTGGGGTGCCCAATTCTCCAGATGTCCCTCAAACCGTTTTTGGAAACCCAGTTTGCTAGGTCAAGTGAAGCACGATTGGACGGAGCAGTGTCGAGCGGGGGAAATGAGCGGTCTGTGTGGGTGTCTAGGACGCAGTTAAAGTCACCTCCCCATATGTTTTCTACTGCTGGGTCGCTAAGGTTACCAGTAGTAAGTGTTCTCAGAAAGTCGCGTTGATTTGTATTAGGGGTATATAGCGCCACCAATGCTAGGGGGGAGCCATCAAGGTCACCCTCCAGTATCACGTATCTACCATTGGGATCACACTGCGTACAGGTCATGATGAATGGGACCCCGGGACGATCCAGATCGCCACCCCCCCAGGCGAATGACGAGGATGTGGTACCGTGTAATTGCCCTTTCCATTTTACGCGTGTACTTTCCAGTGTGGACTTAGATCGATGTGTCTCTTGCAGCATGGCTAGATGTATCTGGTGTCTCCTGAGATACGTGTAAACCTGTTGCCTCTTGCACAATGATGCCATACCTCTTATATTCCATGTGAGCACATTATATTTTGGGATGTGTTGTTGAGTTTGGGAGGTCATGTGGTGTTTTGGGTGTAGCTAAACGAGGGTGGTGCGTGGACCCCGCCGCATTCATGTTAGTGATGTGCCATTTGCCCTCTGAAGTTAGCCAGTTTATGCCCTTGTTGCTGTTGACCATGATCTTATTGGTATAACAAATGTGACGTGGATTACTGTAAACGTGGTCCCTATTAAACAACGTGGGAGAGACCCATTGAGTGATAATAAAATCGATAACTATATATAACATCAACTTTGGTTGTGGCAAGGCGGGTGAAGTTCCGTCGGTTGCCAACTTGGGAGAACAGTCCATATGGAGCGGGGGGTGCTTAAGGTAGATGGAGCCAAGTCATTGGGATACCCGGCCCGTGATGCTCTTGGTGCTGGATCCTCAGCCCAGGACCTTAAGTGTCTAATCTGCTGTAGCGTGAGGTGATAAAGGACCTTTGGTTCTCCCAAACAGTTCTTGGGTGACTATTCGAGGTGGGCCGTGTCGCTATAAACTAGTCACAGCGCAGGGCACTGTAATGGATAGATCCTGATTGTTTAGCAAATGTCGTCTGCCGCGCGTGGCGTGAGAGTAGGGTCCCGGACAGAATCCGCAGAGTCCGAGTTTGCGTCTTAGTCTGGTTCACCATCGGTTTGAATGGACAGAGTTGTTGGTGATGTATTGACAAATCGAGATGTAGCCTGCAGGAGGAGGGAGCGCTCCGTTTGAGACTGTTCGGATGTGGGTTTAGTGCCTTGTTTTTTGCATTGCCTGTGTCTTGCCTTGGGAGAAGACCACTTTTCCACAGGGTTATTTGCGTCTATCGGGTCGGCCAGGCCCTTGGCGTGTAACCAGGTCCAGGCATCTCCTGGTGTTGTGAAATTAGTGCTCGGGAGTAGTCCTGTACGCGGAGTCTGGCCGGAAACAGCAACACATACTTGATGTTGTGCTCACGGAGACGTTCTTTAACCCGGTAAAGAGAGCTACGTTTCTTCTGTACTTCCGTGGTGAAGTCTGGGTAGGCTGTGATCTCTGCATTTTCAAAGCATATAGGACCTGATTTGCGGAATAGCTGTAGGATGAGGTCTCTGTCACGGTAGTTGAGAAGCCTTGCTATTAGCGGACGAGGCTGTTCACTGGGCGAGGGGGGTCTGCCCGGGACCCTGTGGGCACGTTCTATAGAGAAGAACTTCGGGATATTGTCTTTTAGTATTGTTTCCGTGAGCCATTGTTCTATAAATAGTTCTGTGCAGGGGCCTTCGGCACGTTCAGGGAACCCCACTAGGCGGATGTTGTTGCAACGTGATCTTCCCTCTGCATCTTCAGCTCTACGTTTTAGGTCGTCCACTTCAGCTGTCAGGTGAATCATCTGTGATTGTAGGTCCTTCACAGTCGAGGGAAGAGATAGATTGTCCTTTTCCTGTTCCGCCACCCTATCAGCCAGTGCGTGTTGGTCTGCTCGCAGTATGCTGACGTCTGCTGCAACTGATCCTATTTTGGCTTCCAGGGTGGACTTGGTATCTAGGATAGTTTGCAGTATCTTTTCGAATTGTGCTGTGTGGGCATGTAGAGTGAGTTCCATCTTCTGCAGAGCCTGGTGCGTAGTGGTGTGGTCCCCGGAAGAAGGGGGGGCACTGGAATCCATGTTCCCCGGGGGTGCACATGGGGTTTTCGGTTTGCCCATTTGGTGTCCGCAGCACCGTGGGGTTGCTGGTGATATGTGCCTGGTTAGGTGCGTCGTAGGCTGAGCAACACTGTTAGAAAGCTGTGGCGCTATGGCGATTAGGCACCAGTTGCGTAACGATGAGTGCAAGGCGGAGTGTCCTGTAAAGGCCGGGATGGTCTCCTTACTGCCGCAAGGTGAGGTAGGGATATTGGTATTGGTATGCCGATCAGTCCGACTCTAGGTCATTGGCGGTGTATCGTTCCACTGCCCAGTACCTCAGCTGTTCACCCGGACTACAACGTGTATGAGGGCCGAGTACGTTGCACACACGAAGCTGCATGGGCGACCTGATCCAACACGACGCTGCGGTACTGGTGTGGCGTGGGTGTGGGGGGGGGTGCTGTGTGTGACCGAAGTTGGGATCTCTCCGGGCTCGGTGGTTCAAACCGTGGCTGGTTCGTCAGGGCTCTAGTGGGTCATAGAAGAAATGAGCAGGGTCGCGGAACTATACTGCCTCCTTGCCCAGCATGAGGCAATTACATTCCAGAAGAAGTTTATTTATGGTGTCCAGGGGGCCAGAGGTGGTTACTGCTGCGCTTTTGTGGAGCCACTGTCAACTCTGGGCATTCTGACCAAGGAGGAGGCTGGGGCCTCGTGTCTACGCCGCGACTCGACTCACGTCACCGAAGAACGATTGACCGCTATATCTTGTTCGCCGCCAATCTCATGTAGGCGCTTGGAGCCAGGCAGGGTGCCCCCGCCTTGCGTTTCCACGCCTCCGGTGTCCCACGTGTGGCAGCACCCTCCTTGTGCTTAGGCCGTGCGCCGCGGTCCACAGCCACAGGGTCCGCAGCTGGACGAGGTGCGGCATCCCGGTGCTTCGTTGCCCTTTTTGCTTTTATTAACTTTCCCTTTGATAAGGGAAGTTGGAGCCCGGCCTCTGTCAGCACCACTCTTGTGCACGGGCTGCAGGCCACGGCGCACCTCCACGGCGGGCAGAGTGCGACCCAGAGCCGGGCTCGGCACCCTGTTGCTGCCGTGCCTCGGGGAGGGGAGTCTGGTCGCAGTACCAGCGAGCGCTTGCCTTTGCTGTGAGCCCAGGTCCGTCTCCGTGTCGGCTTGTTTATGCACGCCCGTGCTTTGCGCGTCCTCACGGAGCCTCAGTTCGCTGGAGGTGAAGTCGGCCTACGGCTCGGGACGTCGGCCCGGCTCCGCGTTGATCATCTCTCGCCTCAATGGGCAGCGTCGGCGCCCAGCTTGAAGCCGCCGCTTCTTTTAGAGGTCCTGGGCGGCGGGAAGGTCGGCGCCTGCATCAGAAGAGCTGGAGGCGCCGCAAGCAGGATAATTAAAAGGGTCGGGAGCGGAGCTGCAATTTATGCTGCTGCTCCGGTAGCCATGTTGGCCACACCTTTATCTTATGGCATACGTAATAAGGATATTGCAAACCAGCATGGAGTTTCATAAATTTATAAAGGAACACAGCCTTCTCCCTCGTTCCTCTATATGATTATGGAACTCCTCTGTGACTTGCAATATCCTTATAATGGATAGCAGGGGGTAGTTTATCAAATATATAATTTGAAAGATCCATTTTTTGTAGCATTTGGTTTAGTTTGGCTAAGGATGGTATTGAAAAATAAATGTTTATTGAAAGCATATGGTTTTGTCATGGCATGTTAGGTTGTTATGAGTATTTTTATTTCATGTGCTTCAGTTTCTGTGGCCCAGTGAGGCTTTCTTCATCTAGAAACTTGTATCCTACAGTTCCAGTGTAATATCATTCTGTTGTAACTTGCTGTATGTTCATGTTTGCGTGTGGTTAGTAGTGCATCTCAGGCTGCTTAAACATAGTTTAGTTTCATCGATGTGCATCCTGGAGAAATACTTCTCCCTTCCGATCCAACCAAAATAGAAAATTATATTTTTGCAGATGCTTCTCTGAACCTTACCTAACACTGATCTAAGCAATAGCAGGGAAAGTGCTGGATTTGGAGAAGTTTAATTTTCTATTTCATCTCTAGCCTAATCAACACCAAAGAAGTGATGGAGTTTGGAGGGGTTAGATTTACTATTCCCACTACAATTTAAGTGGTTACACATACCATTCCAACCCATAAAATGTTTTCCAAAAACACTGAAATAACTAACAACATAAAATCATTAATTATTAAAACATTTAAAATAAAAAAAGTACACAATATAAATGAAAAAATGTACATTTAAACAGAACAAAATATAAAATAAATTAAATATTTAAATGAATTCAAATAAACTTAACTACACTTCCCACTATGCAAACAAACCACAAACACCAAAATATTCAATTATAAATTAAACAACAATAAAATAAATACTAAAAACAAATGAAATCACAAACAATAAATATAAAAAGCATTTTAAACATATTATTTTTAAATAGCCCTTATTAATAAAATAGTAAATAAATTAAAAAATATATAATGTATATAATAAATAACTAATAATTAATTAGAAATTTAAAGAATTATCAGTTGTATATGTAAATAACATAAGGGATATTTAAAAAACAATTATTATTGAAATAACTTTGCAACCAATTCTCCTACAAACCCAACAATGCTCTATTAAAATATAAATTAGTAATTAAGCTATAAAAAATAAAATATACACGAAGATTAATAAATCAAACCTGACTAAAATAAACAATAAATAATCATTTTACATAATTAATACCAATCAAATATATAATATACATGAAGAAATTAACTTAAAAAATTAATAAAATAGAATTAAATTAACTACCAACCCTAATCTTCTACAGACACAATAACCCACTACTAAATTAGAAATAACAAATTAAGTGGAACAAATAAAAAAAAGGCACATTTAAAATTATATGGAAATGTGTAAAATAATGCTGAGAACACTAAGGCCCTCATTATGATATTGGCGCTAAAAACCGCCTACCGCCGCGGCGACTGCCGCTAAAAGACAATAGCTGCGGCTACCAGACTTCTGCCGTATTATGATCACAGCCGGATTTCCACCAGAAGGATGGCGGAAATCCGACTGCGGCCATGCCGGCAGATGGTGGTAAGGTGGTGCTGCCAGCCGTATTATGACCCATAATACAGCCTGCTGGTGTTCTGCAGGTGGACGCTGCTGCTGGAAGCAGTGCCCCGTCCCGTCTCCTGCCGGAGGACCCCCTACACACAGGTAAGTGGGTGCTCCGACAGGGGAGGGGGGTGTTGTGTGTGTGTGAATGTTTGTGCATGTGTGTATGCGGATGTGTGTTCCGTGACGTATGTGGGTGCATGTATGGATGTGTGAGTGTGTTTATGTTGTGTTCTGTGAATGCGTGTATGTATGAAAGTGTCTGCAGATGTGTGTGCGAATGGATGTATGCATGGATGAATGTGGGAATGGGTGTGTGTATGCATGTATGTGTGTGTAAAGGGAGGGGCGTGAATGAAGGGGGGTTTGGAGAGGAAGTGGAGGTGGAGGGGAATCTCGGGAGGGGAGTGGGGAGACCTCTATCAGTGACAGGGAAAGGGATTCCCTGTCACTAATAGTGCCTACCACCATGTTTTTCACGGCGGTAAGGGAGCCACGGAAATCATGAAGGTAGGCGGGGTCATTATCCCGCAGGCGGTACAGTGACCGCCGCCAGTCTGGAGATTGATATCTCCAGCCCAGCCGCCGTTACTGCCGTGGCGGTGGTTGTGGTACATTGATATTCTGTACATTATATTTTGTAGTGACAATATTTTTTTACACAATGTTCGTGTCACACGATATTTTTGAATCAATATTTGTGTCACTCACTGTCCTTGCAGTTATTTAAATAGAGAAGCCTGACTTCGATACTTCTGACAGTTACCAGAGATCCTCAGAGTTGTTGATAGTTGTAGCATCATTCCCAAGTAATAAGTCAAATATCCTGTTGGGTAGAACACACACAGTTTCAATAAATATATCTGGGCACAACCCTGGTCACCATGGCACAGACCAGACGGGCTTAACTTAAGGAAAATGTGTTAGATATTTAACATTACCAAAATATTAAAAAGACAAAAAACTAAAAATTATTTCCACAACCTACTTGTAAAAATCAAGAAAATATTAAAAATTCACAAAAATGATGAATACCATAGCAGCAAGTGTCTGCTGAAGGCTTTTCCCTGCTCCAAAAGGCTCAGAGTGGAACTAACCTGATTTTCTTGTCCACTAAGGTCGTGGGCACTTTTGAGGCTGCGTGGACCTCAGGGATAGCACTTAGAACCAAGGTCTCACTCCAGTAGAGGCCACCAGCATAGTCTAGTCAGTGTCTGCTTGCAAACGCCTCTTGCA
Organism: Pleurodeles waltl; assembly: GCF_031143425.1. Taxonomy (NCBI): domain Eukaryota; kingdom Metazoa; phylum Chordata; class Amphibia; order Caudata; family Salamandridae; genus Pleurodeles; species Pleurodeles waltl. The sequence continues at coordinate 972,294,433 of NC_090444.1, forward strand.
GCTTATGGTGTCCCTGTAGACACACAGCACAGCCAGCTGACCCTTCAAGTACAGTTCTTACTCCTTCCTCAGGTCAAGTAGTAGCAGCTCCAGCCCTTCAGGTCTCCACACACGTCACAGCCCTACTGGCTTTGCCAGCAATGAGAAAACTATTCAAAAATATTACTTTCTATGTAGACTGTATCTGGGATAAGACAAACTCAGTGTGACTGTTAGAAATGGGGGTTCTGATTGGCTAGGATAGGCACCCCAGCCAGGCATAAACCTCCACTCTAGTCAGGGCAAATAAGTTACACACTAAAGAAAACCCCTGCTCACCCTCTTGGTAGCTTAGCCAGAGCAGCCAGGATTATCCCAGAGGCAATGTGTAAAGCGTATGCCCAACACACACACACCAGGGACACAATAAATACATCACTAAAGAGACTCCACACAATGCTGTATAAAAATATACACTGTATTATTCACAAACCAAAACATCATAAAATTGTGATTCTTTTGCCAATTAGGCAATTGTCAACCCATCATAGTTAGTGCACCAAGCTAAAGACTTATAGGTTGCTCCTATCATGAAAAACACCCTTCCCATGCATACAAGGCAGATCCTGAAATATGCTGGTTATCCTCACAGGGCTAAAATTACATGTACCATAACATCAGGTTATGAAATACAGCAGTTAGGTCAGGGAGGGAAAACAAATGAATCACCAAAGCATCACCATACATAAATCGTCACTATGGTCTCCACATGTCATCAGCAATATCTGAGTTATACAAACACACAGCTACAGTGCATCTGCACTTCATGTATAGGTTATGCGGTAATATGAGCACCAACCGTAGGCCAAAGGAACATTTGCACACCTACTATAGAGAATATTGTAATAAGGCAGGATCGCCGAGGAGTCCCTTCAATCCTGCCAGATTATCTGGGAATGCCCCCAAAGGTATGCGCAAACATGGGGTGCATGCAACCACTAACCACATTGGTGGGGGACCTAGCTAGGTCTCCCGCAGATGGAATAATACAAGGCCCCTGGGGTCCCTGTGGGCTTTTCCACTGGGGAAGTTACAGTATGTCAGAGGAGCTCCCCAGTTCTCAAGCTTCACCAGAGACCTCTCTGGGTTCAATCTCTCCCAAGAGGTGTCGACCGCAGAGGCTGGGGAGTGTGTGGTACAGCTGCCCTGGAGAATCAGATAACTCCTCGAAGTGGTGAGCCCGTACGGGTCCTGGGAGCAGTCTCTTTTTGAAGGGATGGCTGCTCCCCTCTGCAGAGCTCACCACTTCTCCCTCAGTGTTGCAGATGGTCCTAAGTAGACCCTGGTGTCCACGCGCGGTGATTGCCTCTCCACACTCCAACACAAAAGGGCATGTCTGCTTGTGCCCCGGTGCAATGGATAGTGCGGGTTTCGTCTGCGCTTCACCACTCACTGCTCGCGGTCACACCTCACTCCTCCTTCTCCCTATCCCTCCTGGACAGGAGGAACAGTGCTGCACTCTGGGTATCAGTACCAAAAAGAAAGCAGCACCACGAGGGGATGCGGCTAGGCTGCTTAGCTTCTCTGGATCACAGCACTAGGCATGCGCTGATTAGGGCTTTGCATGCCCTCTGCTTCCTGAAGCGCTCCCCACGCATTGTCTGCAGGGAAATCCAAGGGCCCTACATGCGCTGACCAGCGGCTGAAGAAGCACTCCAGTCCATCCCTCCTCACGCTGAAAGGAGAACTTATAGCAAAACAGAGAGGGGGACACACCATCCGGTCCGTTGAGATCAACTGGGGAGCACAAAAGCAGGGAACCAGCAACAGGCCAGCACATCAGGGTCCTTGAAGTAAAGTGGCAGTTGTTCTGGTAGCACAACAGGCCACAGGTCAGCATAACAAACAAGTCAGTCCATTGGCGATACCTCCCGCAGCACAACAGTTCCTCCTGGCAGTGTGCATACTGCATGGCCAGCAGTGACTGGGTACAAATCCACACATTGTCTAAAAGCATGGGGTCACAGCCCTGTACTTACACTCCAGATGTCTTTGATCTAGAGGGAAATTCAAAAGAACCTTAGAAGTGCACAGCACCCCCTTTCAACCCCAGCCCTGGCTCCAGACATCAGTAGGGGGCAAACAAGCCCTTTGTGTGAGGGCAGGACACAGCCTATACAAATGAAAGTGCACCTGCCTCCCTTTCTTCCAGCCCAGGAGGACCATTCGGTATGCAGATATAATCCTGTTATACCTCTACCCTCCCTGTGTGATGGCTGTCTGGAAAGTATGCACAAAGCCAAGCTGTCACTCTACCCTAGACGTGGATGGGAGTTAGGCTGCAAAGCACAAGAATCATAAGAACAATGAAATGCCCACTCTCTAAAAGTGGCATTTCTACAATAGTAATGACAAATCCACCAACACCAACAAGCAGGATTTCTCACTACCATTCCAAACATACCAAACATGCCCACGCTACTTCTCACAGATCTGAAATTACCACTTAGGTGCCTGTAAGGGAATTCCCGATGCTAACCTATGAGAGGAGTAGGCCTCACAGCAGTGAGAAGCTAAATAGGCTGTTTATCACTACTATCACATGCCACACAATTAAAGTACATGTCCTTTTACCTACACAGCACCCTGCCCTTAGGGCTCCGTAGGGCCTACCTTAGGAGTGACCTATATGTAGAAAAAGGGTAGTTTCAGGCTTGGCAAGTAACTTTAAATGCCAAGTCAACGTGGCAGTAAACTATGCATACAGGCCGTGCGGTGGCAGGCCTGAGAGAGGTTTGAAAGGCTACTTCCGTGGGTGGTGCAAGCTGCGCTGGAGGCTCACTAGTAGCATTTCATTTACATACCCTGGGTAAAGATGATACCACTGTGCAAGGGGCTAAGCCAATAATAAGAGGGTCAGAAAACCAGGAGGAGGAAGGCAAAAAGTCTGGGGATAACCATGCAAAGAGGTCCAGGTCCCACAGTGACACTCAGCATAGTTGAGTTTATTTTTTTGATTTTTTTAAAAAATTTAATAGTCCCTCCTGCAAACATGATGATACATTCCCAACTGATAGCTTGGAATGAGAAAGAAAAGAAAAACTCCTTTGGGTGGAGTATTATTTTAAGGAATTGGTAAAATAATGGTATCCAGACTACTGTGCTGTCAAGGCAAACCTAAAATAAGGTTACCGTGCGCAGATAGGCCATTATTACGAAACATTTAGAATCATAATGCACTAATATTTGGTGTATTTTGTGATTAACAGACATGCTACTTTGTGGATCATTTGAAGTATGTGGGAAGCTGTAAAGCTCAATTGAAATATGAGGAAAGTGGTTTTCAGAGCGTTTGCTGCTATTTCTGCATTTAGATAAAAGTACTGCATTCTGTGTCTCATCGTATCAAGGCACAGGCAAAGAGCTGGTGCTAATTTTACACTGATAGTTGTGGAAAAACAGACAAAAGCTATGCTTGCACATTTATGTCTAAGTTTGTGGTGATGTCATGATTAATAGTTGGGGTAACTCTATTACCAAATCGTAGTGTTACAACTAACTTCCAACATTCTTAAATAGCTCCTTTAGACATGTGTGGTTATTTGGCCCCAAAAAGCAATGGAGTACCGCTCATCTGGACATAAACAGTAGAATTTATTCCATCAGAGTCTTGAAAGGGCCTTATAATGACATCCTTGATACCACCCGGTAATTCCTCCCCAAAGTTACTGATACCAAGGGCATTGGTAACTGCGGGGAGAGAGGTAACATTAGAAATAACAGGGATCACAAGCATTACTGTGAGGATTTTGCCAGGGATTATTCTCAGTATTCACCCTCAAGCATTCCCTGCTTTTAACAGTCAGGTTGAGTATCAAGGGGTAGCCCAGAGTTTGCAGGGTTCAGTGAAGGATAGTGTCAAAGGGTAGTCATGGGATTTTAAGGGTAGAATAAAGAGATAGTAAATGTTTTTAATATTCTCAAAACGGTAGCATTCAGGGGTTGTAAGGAGATTTTAGAGTTCAGGGAAGGGCGGTGTTAAGGGGTAGTAAGGGTTTTTTAGGATGAAATGAAGGGTAATTGTAAGGAGTAATAGGGAATTGTAAGGTTCATGAAAGGGTAGCGTTAAGGAGTAGTAAGTTTTTTTTTTAAGGGTTCAGAGATGGGTAGCATTAAAGAATAGTAAGGTTTTTAGGATTCAAGGAAGGATAGCCTTAACGTGTATTAAGTGTTTTTAGGGTGCAAGAATGAATAGGTTTAAGGAGTAATAATGTTTTTGGAGCTTTGGGAAATGTAGCATTAAGCAGTAGTAAAGGATTTTTAGGGTTCAACAATAGGTAGCATTAAGCGGTAGTATGGGATTTTGGGTTATATAGAAGGGTAGCATTAAAGGGTAGGAAGGAGTTTGTAGGATTCAGGGGCAAGTGGAGTTAGGTGGTACTAAGCGGTCTTTAGGGTGCAGTGAAGGGTCGCGTTAAGGAGCAGTATGGTTTTTATCGAGTTCAGGGATGGATAGTGTGATGGGTAGTAGAGTACATCAAGGGTCAAGGAAGAGTAGCGTTAAGTGGTGGTAAAAGGTGGAGGAAGGATAGCACAGAAACGACTGAAAGAACCATTGTTTACAAAAATCCTTTACAGGCTTGTCTCTCAAAACCATACATCTATAAACTAGGAATTAGGAAAAAAACACCATTCTCTCAAATAGTGCCATGTTAACCTATCTCAGAAGTTGAGGATGGAAAGGGAAGGGGTAGGAGGATGGGAGTGCAACACAGAAATCAATTTTTCCTAACTGCCCTTCACTCATCTGTGTGGCTGCTGTAGAAGAACAAACACTGCAATAACATATTTATCAAAGAGACACAAAGCATTGGAGTTACATGTGTGTAACCTGAAGGCGCTCCGTAGTTAGTAGCTTTAATAGATAAAGAGCTCTGACTCACACAACTTAATAAATAAATGATCACAGCTTCTTGGATTGTAAGCATAATTTCTGTGGAAGCGTACAGTTTTGGCCAAATCAGAAGCTTACTCATGTGAAGCAAACTATGGGTGAAGCCATAGCCCCTCACAGTAGTACTCCTGAAGGCTCTTTTTTCTAATCACATTAAGTAAATGGCGGCTGTGGTGTCAAGCATGGCCTAAAAACGGTGGTGGAATGGAATCTGTAGCTTATTCCAAACCAAAGTTATAAAATAGCATTATAAATGTACTTTATTTTTTCTCATAAAAAAAGCCACAGCCCCATAATGGAAATAGTTTTGGGGAGTTAGTCACTGTAGAAACATGCCAAATTTAAATTGTTATATGTTCCACATTTAAATGCTAAGCACCATACATCATGGGCTGCAAGGCCTACCTAGGGGTTACTTCTTAAAATGTAAAAGTAGGTTTCCCTCCTGCCACAAAAGGTAATTTTGACAGGTATGCCTTCAGAAGCAGGCAGACTATGCACGTAGGCCTGAAGCCATGTTTTCCTTTTCAGTCTAGTGGATGGCACACGATGTACTGCATTCAAATTTAACTTCCACGCTGTCTGTAAAGTTCAGTAATGATGCACTACAGCATTACTGGAGAGTTACAAATGCCAGTTGAAGATTAGTCAGTGTTGCAACGTTTTAGGGGTTAGAGCGCATAAGCTGGGACCTGGCAGCAGTGCCCCATTGTGCAGAATTTAAAAAACAGCAGCATCAGTCTACAGAAAATGGGAATGACCACGCCAAAAGAGGTATTTTCTCAAGATAGTTAAAAAAGGACATGTGATTTAAATGTACAAAGTATGCAGTTTCAGCTCCAACACAACTTAGAATATCCAAATTCGATTGTCATGTGCCAAATATGTTCTGTCATATTGTGTGCAAGGGGCACAATATTTTCAAACACTGTAGCACATATCCAGAAATTACATCCTGTGATCTGTGCTTTCCTATTTTAAGGGTTAAGAATACAGCAATTATCCCGCTTACATCCACCTGCCGGCGAGGAACCGTGGGTAATACAACAAAGAACTAGAAAGGGGTAACCAAGGGAGAAGGGGGAACTGGGGCTAACAAGAGTGGAAAATTACCCATCATACAGAGGTGGGAAAACTCAGAATAAGTAGGAGATATGCCACCCAAAGAGAAATGAAGGATGTGTGCGCCGGCAGCACCAGAGAGAGGTTGATTGATGATGGGATCAGCATATGTGAGGCAGGGGCAGACAAATAGGTCAGACAGGAAAACACTAGAAACTCCTGAGATGGATACTTCAGGCAGGATTCCCATGTCTTATCAAATTGAGGCAGTGTTTCTTCCACTGAAGTCGTTAGCTTCTCCATGGTGAGGAGGTCCCAGATTTTGTGTACCCAGTCTAAATGAGTAGGTATGTTGGGCATACCCCATCGGGACAGTAGTACAAAATGTCAGTATGAAAGCCCGCCCTTGTGTGGATTTTAAAGAGTAAATGATCAATGCCGTTAAGGATTTCAGTCCCTGCAAAGAAGATGAGTTAAGGTCCCCTATAGGCTGCAACCTCTCCAGCATTGCTTATTCCCTCGATCCATCCACTTGTTCCCGTGTCGCGGTGATAAAGGCATAAATGTCCAAGAGAACGTGTGCTGAGGAAGGCATAGATGTCCAGAGTATGGGGGTCATTACAACATTGGCGGGCGGCTTCCGCCGCCCGCCAAGGTGTAACCGCCATGCGGCTGCCAATGCGGCCGCACTCCCGCGGTGCCCATCACAACATCCCCGCTGGGCCGGCGGGCGCAAACCTAGTTTACACCCGCCGGCCCAGCGGGGATGCGGCCGCAACATAGGAGCCAGCTCCTAATGGAGCTGGCGGTGTTGCGGCCGTGCGACGGGTGCAGTTGCACCCGTCGCACTTTTCACTGTCTGCATAGCAGACAGTGAAAAGCTGCACGGGTCCTGTTAGGGGGCCCCTGCACTGACCATGCCTGTGGCATGGGCAGTGCAGGGGCCCCCAGGGGCCCCAGGACTCCCCTTACCGCCAGCCTCTTCCTGGCGGTGCAAACCGCCAGAAACAGGCTGGCGGTAGGGAAGTCATAATCCCCAGGGCAGCGCTGCCCTGGCGGATTATCACCCCCGGGGCTAAAACGGCGGGAAACCACCGGCCCCGGCGGTGCGACCGTGGCGCTACCGCCGCGGTCGAAATACGGGTCTCCGTACCGCCAGCCTGTTGGCGGTACGGACGCCACTTTAGCCCTGGTGGTCTCAGACCGCCAGGGTCTTAATGACCCCCATGTGTTTATCAGAATTTCTAGTGAGGAGCCGTTTTTCAGATGGCAAAAGGGCCCGGCTGGCATGTGTATGGATGAGCAACTCAATGAGGTATGGTTAGGTATTGCCGGTGTGCAGAGGAGGCAATGAATCTGTGAAAAGTTCATTAGCCCTATGTGATCAAACAAGTCTCCTATTCGTTTGCAGTTTGCCTGCTGCCATTGTATACAGTTAGAACTCTGGATTGCTGGGGAAAGTCTGGATTGCCAATGATTGGTGTCTGTGGGGATATGCGTGTGGATAACATTGTCAGGATCTGAACCACATCACTGGTCCCCATCGTGGCTCTAAGAATTGGTGAGAAATATACCATGGGAGGTCTGTGGGGTTTAGGTAGCAAAGGCACCTTCTAACTGTGGATCCAACAAAAGCCTGGTCAATGAAACCCCAATGTTTCTCCAAGTTGGGCCTCTTCAATTCAGGAAGTTATTTTAACTGTGCAGCCTGACAATAACATATAAGGTGGGGAATACCGAGGCCATTGGGATGTAAATATGCCTTTTTTTTTTTAGCTACGCATGCTTTCTTTCCTTCCCAGATGTAGTCTTCTAAAGGAAACTGAAGTTTGTTTGTTACACATGGAGTGGGAGGAAGAGGAAGGGTCTGCATGACAAATAAAATCTTAGGGAGGAGAGTGATTTTAATGTCTGCTGGACGCCCCAGCCAAGAGAGTGTGTAGGCTTTCCAAGCCTGCAGGTCGGTCCCCACTTTTGAGGGCGCCGTAATTCTACTTTGCAGTTTGTGTTGGTGTGGTGTGGATTTGTAGCCCTAGGGATGCCCCCCCTGTGTGTCCCAAGAGAAGGAAGGGAGTCTTTTAATGTGAACTGATCCGCTGTCAGAACTGTTATATTAGGAATTTGCAATTTCTGGAAATTTACTCCAAAATCCAGAGGCCTTCGCAAAAGCCTCCAATTTCTCCATCAAAGGGGGCAAGGATTTAGGTGGATGCCTCAGGACTATCATAACATCCTCTGCGTGGAGGGCCAGATTATGGTCTCTCCTTCCCATTGTAATGCCTGTTATTGTGGATTTCCTGCAAATACGCTCTGCCAACAGCTCCATATACAGGGCAAAAAGTAACTGGGGCAGCCCTGTAACGTACCACGGAAAACTGCAAAGGAGGAGGATGTTAAGCCATTAACCCGTACAGTCCCTCGGGACTCATATAGCTACACCCAACCCAGAGTCTAAACATCTTCCCAAGCCCACTTTCCGGAGGGCCTCTAACAGATAGGGCCAATGCACCAGGTCAAACGCTTTCTCAGCATCCATTGATAGTAATAGCATCGGGGTCCGGGAGCGTTGAGTTTTAACTAGCAGGTGGCATAAACGCTTAGTGTTATCACTGCAATTCCTCTTAGGTATAAACCCTGCTCGATCTGGATCTATGAGGCCCTGCGTATATGGAGCCAGATGATTTGCTAAAATAGTGGTAAGAATCTTAAGATCCATGTTTAATAAAGAAATTGGCCGGTACAAAGCACAATATATTGGGTCCTTGCCGGGTGTGGGCAGTACGGTTATGGAGTCTTGTTCATAATGTCCGTTAAGGAGCTTGTAGTGCTAAATAAATTGTATAGTCTGACAAGTACGGGTGCCACGGATGTGACGAACAGCTTATAAAATTCAGAGGCATAGCCGTCTTGCCCCGGAGCTTTACCAAAAGTCTAAAATGAGAAATCGCAGTCTTCACCTCATCTAACTGGATGTCTCTGTCTAAATGGAAGGCGTCCTGTGGTGTGAGTCATTCCAAAGGGGCCTGTTGCAAATAGGAGGAGGCATCCTCCTCTGCCAAATCGTCAGCAGTTTAAAGGTTAGCATAGAAGCGCTCAAATTACTGGGTGATTTGTTTATCTTGGTGGAGCTTTTTGCTCTGAGGGCCCTCTTTCACAGTCACTTGTTGTTGAGCGGCTTGGGCCCATGAACGGTGTCCCTAGAGGTGACCTGCTTTGATGCCTCTGGCATAGTAATTTTGCTTGGTACGTTATAGGGCATATTCTGCCGTAGTCATACCTAGGGCCTTAAGTTGTTTGCAGATTTTTGTGAGTTTGTGGCAGACCTTGTGGGGACCTTTATTGTATGTGAGCCTCTTCTAGCTCCTTCACCCGCCCCTCAAGCTTGTCCCTCTTATCCCTTCCATCCCTATTTAAGCGTGCAGCTAGTGCGATCAACCACTTCAAAGCACTGCCTTTAGGGTGTCCCGTAAAAGCTCTATAGGGCTTTCAGGGTTATTGCTGGTGTCTTAGAAATTGCTAATTGCTTCCTTTATCTCTGCAATATGTGCCTCATATGTCAAAAGCCTATGTTTAAGACACCAATTACGATGTTGGGGGTCAGTCCTGACTGGTATACAGTGATATTAAGCGGGGCATGGTCAGAGAGTGCTGCTGTTCCAATATCAACCGTGTTGGTAGATGCAAGGAGTTGTGGGGTCATGAGGACGAAGTCCTATCTAGCGTAAGTCTCGTGTGCAGCAAGTGCATGTCTTTTCCAGAGGGTGACGCTTGCACCATGCATCTGTTAGCCCATAGCTGCCCAATTGTTCCAAGCCTTGAGGGGAGAGCATACCTGTGTGTCCCGCCCCAAAAAGGACATCTTTGCTGTTGTGGCCATCATCTGGCCCAGGGTGTCGAGAATACAAGCCTCCTGGTGGTCATTCGGGGAGTATAATGTGGCTAGTGTGAATTTGTATGTCTGGAGGGCAATGCAAAGTGATAAGAGTCTACCGTCTGTCTGTACCACCCTACCCAGGAAGTGGGAGGCTAGTAGTATCGCTACGCCTGCTTTTTTCCCAATAGTGGATGAGATGTACTGCCGATCGAACCATCGGGGTCGCTAGTGCTTCCAATCTTCCTTAAGGAGATGCGTCTCCTGAATAAGGCAAATGTCGCACCTGGACTCCCGTAGCGTAGTCAGGCGGGTCAGTCGTTTTGGTGGAGCATTAAGGCCTCTGATATTATAACTAATCATGTGGACCATCTTTTATATCCTGAGTGGATGCCGGCAGGGGGCACATGTCGGGCATGGGTAGAGTTGTATGACAGAACAACGCATAGCAGAACCATGCATGACTTAACAACGCGGTGGGAACCACAACCACGTCTTTACCACACATGCCTTTACAACAAATTTGTTGCAAAAGTATGCCTAGTAAAGGTATATGTGGTAATGCCAGGTGTGGTTGTGTGATACAACCCCGACCCCCTCTCCCCCGCCCTAAACCCTAAAACCTACCCTGTCCTAAAAACAACCCCACCCTGTCCTAAAAACTACCTCAACCTCCTGCCCCCACCCTAAACCCTAAAACCTACCATGCCCTGTCCTAAAGACTACCCCAACCCCGTGCCCTAAACACTAAAAGCTACCCTGCCCTGTTTTAAAAGGTACCCTGTCCTGTCCTAAAAGTTACCCCGACCCCTGCCCTAAACCCTAAAACATACCCTGTCCTAAAAACTACCCCACCCTGGCCTAAAAACGACTTCAACCCTCTGCACTGAACCCTAAAACCTACCCCACCCGTCCTAAAAACTACCCCGACCCCCGCCCTAAATCCTTACCCTGTCTTAAAAACTGCCCCACCCTGTCCTATAAACAATCCAACCCTGCCTTGAACCCTAAAATCTACCCTACCCTGTCCTAAAAACTACACCAACCCCCTGCCCTTACCTTGAACCCTAAAAGCTACCCCGCCCTGTCCTAAAGACTACCTTGACTCCCCACCTTAAACCCTAAAACCTACCCTGTCCTAAAACTACCCCACCCTGTCCTAAAAACTACCCTTACCCCCACCCTAAACCCTAAAACCTACTCTGCTCTGTCCTAAATACTACCTCGCCCCCTCCCTGCACTCTAAAACCTACCCCGTTCTGTCCTAAAAACTACTCTGATACCCCACCCTTCCCTAAACCTTAAAACCTACCCTGTCGTAAAAACTTCCCCACCCTCTCCTAAAAACTACCCTGACCCCCACCTTAAACCCTAAAACCCACCCCGCCATGACCTAAAATATTCCCCAACCCCCCACCCCTACCCTGAACCCTAAAACCTACCCAACCCTGTCCTAAAAACTACCCACCCACCCATGCCGGGAATCCTAAAACCTACCCCACCATGTCCTAAACCTACCCTGTCCCAAAAACTAACCCTACCCCCACCTCCACACCGAACCCTAAAACCTACCCCATCCTGTCCTAAAAACTACCCAGCCTGGCCCAGCCCTACCTACCTGGCTGCTGCGTTCCTCTCCCGGCTGTTCCTGCTGTGTGCCAGAACCACGCATATGAATGGTGCCATAAACACGCATTTGCGTGGTTCAGGCATGTACATGTTTGACACAAGGGTAGTAATGCTTGCGTGGCTATGCTATGCGTTGCCTCGCCGCGTAGAAAATGCAGTTTCCCCATGGATAGGGTGTGTTCGCGTAGTGGCCTGTATAGTGGTGATGTGAAATGCTCAATTATTAGTTTAATCAAGAGATGGGTATTATGGAAGAAAAGGTTAAGAGAGATGTCATAAGAAACAACATTAAAAAACAAAACTACAGCGGTCTCTTCCACTTGTCACCGTGACCAACTCGTGTGAGGTCCATGTCGCAGCCACCAAGGTTGGTCAAGCATCAGGCCACAAGCAGACAAGCAGGAAGAGCTCTGCCTCCTGAATGAAGCAATCTAATATGGCAGAGTCGGATCCCCAGCAGGTCACACCACTGCAGGGAGGGGCTCAACTGTGCAGGTGTCTGGAGGGGGCCCACAAAGCTCCTTCCAGGGCTGGTGCTGATCAGTCATTTTCCGGTTTGGAGGCGGCATCTCTGTTTTGGAGCTGGTGGCTGAGTGCTGCTCGCTCTTTGCGGCTCTCCACACCAGTAGGTTTGGCTCCTTTTGCCTTCTTCTTTCTCGTGGCACATCTGAAGATCAAGGAGGAGTCGGGGGAACCAAAGGGTTCCACCATTTATCGACCATCCAAGTTCAACAGTGCTTGAGCTTCCTCCAGCCTACTCACACTTTGCGTCTTAATATTCCACACAAATGTAAGGCGGAATGGATGACCCCAATGGTAGCAGATCCTTTTCTCCTTCAGGAATTCCGTGATGGGGCATAGCAAACGTTGACGCTACAGGGTGATACATGAAAGGTCCTGGTACAATCAGTCTTTTATACCTTCGAAGTCTACAGAGTTGCTGTCTTGTGTGTCTGTCATAATATTATCCTTCTGCTGGCAGTAGTGCAAGCATGTTAATATGTCTTGGGTTGACCAGGAGATTTAGCTGGGCGGCCCTCCCTTTGCATGTGGTCCAACAAGATGTCCTTTGGGGTAAGGTCCGGAGCCATATGGTGGAACAGTCTATGGACATAATCCTCCAATCCTCCAGCAGCAGCCTGCAGCGGAACATCTCTAACCCTTATGTTGACCCTCCGGGACCTGTTTTCAATGTCCTCAGTTTGGTAGCGCAGCTCCTCATTCTTGTCACGCAGTTCCAAGATTTCACTCCGGTGCACATCAAGTTCCTCGCTGTGTGTGTCACTGGTGCTTTCAATACCGGTAACTCTTTTGCCATGGCTGTGCCGAGGCCAAGTAGTAGTTCAATACCCTACTGGGAAGGCAGTGCCTCAGGGTGAGACCCGGCCGCCGTTGAGACTGGCTGCTCAAATTCTACCCCTCAGGGAGGCTTCAAGGCCGTTGTAAAAGAGATCCTGCAGTGGCTGAGAGCTAGACAGTGTCCAATGTCCAAGTGCCTTGCCATGTGGTTTCGTCAACCAGCCGCTCAGGTTGAAGTGTGGCACTGGCGACTCAATATGGGCCTGTGGCCCAGCGAGAGCAAGTCCCACTGGCTGTCTGCTCCCCAGTCACCTAGTGTCTCTCAGGAGGTACCCAGCACTTAGGAATGCCTTGAAGGAGTCCCAGAGTAATGCTTTATGTAAGGGGTGCCCCTGGTTAGCAGCTGCTCCACTGGGGGGAGGTAATAATAAGGCATTGCCCGCTCATCTTTGGTGCTCTGCTGGCAGGCTCTGTGGTCGCACTTGGTTGATGGGCCCGCCCCGGGGCAGCCCAGCAGCAGTTGCTCCGTGGGAATCTGTGAGCCTTCCTCAGCAAGTAGTGTGTGTCAGCCGCTCCGATATATCCTGGTGGCAGCCACCTGCCAACCAGCATGCCACACTCTGCTCCTCCTGCTGATCCACCACTAGCTTCACCATCACTTCTCCAAGCCAGGTGCTGCGTCCGGCTGTCTCAAAGTTGCTGCACTGGCGCCCAGATGGTTGTGCAGTGCGGCCCAAGAATGCAGTCACCAGCAGGGCTGCAGTGCATTGGAGAAGCTGGTCAGCAGTATGGAATGGCGCCTTGCTGCACTCCCCAGCAAGGGCCAGGCCCGCTGCTGCTCACGACCCGGCAGTTGTCATCTTGTAAGCAGCCAGGACAAGGCGCACAACGATACTACTCGGCATCCAGTAACGAGGCTGCGATATCGACACTCAGGATGCCCCCCTCAATCCTATCGCTTTCGTGCCCTTATATATGTAGGTGTCGACCCTCTGGCAGCTCGACTCCGCCGCGAACAGCAGGGAGACAGCAGAGCTCCGTGGGGTCACTACAGCTCACGTGCCATCTTGGACACGCCCCTTGCTTTCCTATTTTAAATAGTATAATCTTATAACTAAACAATGCTATCATTGATAATAACAATGCTAAGCTGACAATCTTGTAAAATAATTTTTTCCGATCTATAGTAACTGTGGTAACAAGTATAAACTATCATGTTATTTATATGAAGTTGCAGTGAGGGCACCTAGAAATGATCAAAGGTACTGCAGCTTTTCTTGTTTACATAAAACTCAGCTGAGGAAGTCTTTAAATGATTAGTAGTACTTAAGTCTTGCATTGTCATTTCATTTCATATACAATATGCATCAGTGATATTATCCATGACACTTCGGGGTCATACAGTAGATGTGATTCTTTTTTATATTAGTGATGTCATTTGTGATGACAAGTGGGATGACATTTGTAAGGTTATCAGTAATGTGCTGGTGATCAGAAATAGTTATGTAGCTCTCCATAAATGGTGAATTTCAATGTTCTTATCTTTTGGATCATAACAGTACATTTTTTATAATGTTATTATGGCACTGATTATGATGGATAACCATAATAACATTCAAGTGTGTTTTCTGTAAAAAATTGTAATGTTATCTTTACTTCACTAAGTATGTAGAATGTGCCTGATCGCTTGCCCAAGGTTTGACCTTGTTCATTAGGCAATGGGCACTAGGCGTTGACTTTGACATTGCCCTGCACCCAATACCAATACCCAAGAACCCATTGAGTGCAATCAGTTGCATTTGAGTAAACCTAGTGTCCTTTACGATTGGCACCAGCGCCTTGTCTGGTGAGCTCTGGGAGTAAGTTGTGTCCTTAGTCTACACCAAGAATGCTGTCCCCTGCTTACAAACCATAGCTGTGAATGCCCAACATTGATTTTGCCCATAACATGCAATCAGTCACCAGGAGTAGAGACCGCATGGCATGGACTTCAGCCATGTCCTCAGGGCCTTGAATGGAGGGCTTAAATGTGTGTCCTTATGCCCTTCACTGCAGATAGTCCTCATATTCCCAGAGCCTAGCTCTAGATGACCGTCATTGCTTTTCGTCATGTCCTTCACTCAGTGACATAGTGCAGAGACCACAGCATATGTACTTTGGTCATGTCAAGGGACTCTAAAAGCAGTGCCTGGCATTCAGCTATACTAAAGGAAGACCCAGTTCACTCAATGAGAATGGATTCATGAAATGATGCATGAGCCCTGAACCTTAAAAATGTGTTTTTTTGCTGAATGCTTTTTTTAAAACTCAATGGTATGGTTCCCAGAGTTGGGATGGTCCCAGCATTTGTTTTATAAATTGGATTAAACCGGGAGAACTGTCTCACAACTGTCATAGCCACTCTTCCTGCTACACACACAATTGTTTCATTAACATTAGCTACCCTTCTGGGTGAGCTATTGCTATTGCTGAGTTAGGATGTGGTCAAATTGCCCCCATTTGGCCCAGGTATTTTCTTTTTTCTCAGTAATATTCTTAACCAGGATAGTTGATTCACAAACTGAAAAATTGCTGAGGTGGTCCAAAATTTGTCTCAGTTAGTGATGTGGATGTTAATTTAAGCTTTTGGAATGTTATTGGGTTTTAAAATTTCACTGTCCATATCTATATTGTAATTGTTAATTACCAATGAGACATTGCACAGTCTTCCTTCTGTATGGCATTGCAGCATTTTTTGTAGTCCACTGTATGGCTTTCCAAACTATTCATCTCAGTCCGGAGTCTTATTTGTTTTGTGGAGGAGTGCATAAATGTATTGAGTATGTCGGGACAATGAGTTGCAGCATATATATCATTGTAAAATGTTACTGTGGGTGTCTCAAAATCTTCAGCGCCTAGTCATGCAAAATGACAAAAAGCACCCAAAGGACAAAAGTTGTCTTTCTGCATGCTAAATTTCTAAATATGTCCAGTTATTTTTTATTTTTAAGTTATCATTCATCAATATATTCTTATAGGAGTTTGATTTGGAAACACAGGACCTGATTCACAATTGCATTTTGTAGTACGTAACATAGTAGTATTGTAGTACTCAAGTGTCACAAAATTAAATTCACAAACCTATGGCAGTAGGCCACTGCTTCCACCTCTCATAATATTTCTGTGTTAAGGCCTCTGCTATGTGTCTGGAGATCTCAATGTATGTAGGTCTATGTTTTTGTATTAGGTGTGGAAGAGACACAAGGGAGTGGCTGGAAAATGAGGACTGCTTGCTACTAAATGAGAAGAGGTTAGGGTAATGTAGGGAGGGATTTGGGAGGGGCACCTTAATACGTATCAGAAGCCCACAAAAGAGTAAGACAAATCCAGCTCACAAAATATACTTCTAAAGTTGCTACAGTTCGGAAAAAAAAAAACTACCGTAAAGATACTCCAGTCCAGCCTTGGAGGATGTCAAGTACCACACATGGCCAGCCACTGGTACTGCAACACACTCAATCAGAAATCATTGAACTAATGTACAAATTTAAATTGCATATTGGGGTGTGACTTCAATTTTTCCCAGGACCCCATTGCAGAATCCTTAAGAGACTGGCTTGCTGCCTTACCTGTGGCTGCCATTTGGTTAACCTTTGTTCCAGTTGGTTTGCCGCAACTCTGTCGGCTCCCGATTGACGACCGATCACGCCCATAGGGCTTTGAATGGGTAAACAGTTAATAGATGGAGGGGAGGTTATTTCTAAGTGACTGAGCAGCTTTAGCTCCTTAGCCATGGATGTGGCAGCTATGGTATGTGCCTGTTGGTGATCCCGAGTCACAACTTTGGGATCTCTTTTTGCCTGGCCACAACCACAAGTTTCTTGGCGATGCCTTTTGAGCCTTTTCAGCTCAAACAAGACAAGTCTGTTGAGTAAGGCCAGGCTGGTCACGTTATGGGTCTGGGGTGGCAGTCCATGTTTATTGTTGAAGGGTTAATGGTTATTTGCCAGGAAGTGCATGTAGTGCAGTGGACATCCTATAATCACCCATTAGGTCACTTGCCAACTCTCTCTACTAATATCTTCCAGGTGGCAGCCTCAGGTACTTTGATTTATTTCTGTGCACATGCCGCTGATACCTAGAAAATATTGTCTTGAAACATTGGGCTAGATCTCGCCCTCCGGACCCCAGGACACAGGTGATCAGAGGTTTGGGTCCTGGGTTTGCCATTTGTGATGCTTCGATTTAGGGCATGAACATCACCCAAAGGGATTTACACACTACTCCTCTATTTATGACATTCACTCCCAGCTGGACCTATTACTTGGGTCAGCTGGCCTCCTGAGAGTGGCCCACTATACGGAGCACCTCTGTTGGACCATGCCAGATTATAATTGAGTGCTATTGCAAATTTAATGAACTACTGTCTGCACCAGTATACCAGTGACTGAACACCCCAGCACTCTTAGACTTGCCATTCCCACCCAGAGGAGCTTAAGTTCCAAATTACTTTCTTGATAATAGTAGATCGATGGGATAATTTGGGTTGGAATGTCAGGCCTTTAACGGCTGTACCAGAGGAGTGTGTATGACTGCATCCCTTTTAATGTGTACACCACTAACCAGAGATGTCCTAAGTCTTGAAATGGCTGTTCATTAACTGGAAACATGTAATCCCATTTAGCACAGATTTGCTCACTCTTGCTGAAGAGTAAAAATGTGCATGCGGCTGCAGTTGACCAGCAGTATCACCATGATTATTAAAGTATATTTGACTAGTCATCACTCTGAGTCAGGTAGTCTGGAAGCATTTGGCCCAGATACTGTGTGATGAAAATGTCTATCACAAAATTATGGATAAACAAAATAAAGGTAGTAATGGTAAATTGAATGCACTTCCTACATGTGTCCAACAGTAGATTTGTAAAAGAGACTGGCCTGTGTGTTTTCTTACCAGTGCTGTTAAGTGGTTAGATGCCTTGGGTTACTTTTGTTCAATTTGTACTTTCCTATTCTTCCATAAACGATATTGTCTTCTTGGTCTTTTTATACAGGAAAACAAATTTTCTCTTTTTCTTCTTCGTATATCGGACTTGAGTAGAAGCACGGATATTGCAATATAACTATTAGTGGGTATATCGTATTTCAGTTTTTCCAATAATTGAACGAGCAGCATTACAGATGGGTGCATCATACTACTTTTTCATGGTAGGCTGAGATGGTGCTAGCTAGTGACTCTGACTAAAATCTTTACAATATAACTCTATGGCATGCATTTTGACACATTTTTGGTTCTTTTTATATGGTTACTTATATGTTATACTTGGTTCTTGTCAATACAATTGGGTGTTTTCATTCTTTCTTCAATATTTTGTTGATAAAAAATGTCTTGAACAACTTTCTCTTATATATATGGTGTAGGCATCCCTCTATCTGCACAGGATCATAATCATGAAGTCATATTATATTTTCAGTCTTACAGTATATCTGAAATATGAGTGTATGTCCATTCTTCTACTCTACAGCTTTGAGAAAGGCACAATAGTGACGAAACACGTGTTGGCGGTCAATGAGAAAATTAACATGAAGGACTGTTTCAAGACGCATGAAATTGCAGGTTCACAATGAAGGAGAATTTAACTTTCAAGAAGGACTGGTTCAGAATTTCATGAATTCAAAAAAATATCTAACATGCATTGTGATAGTATTTTGAGTGCTGTGGTTACATTGTTTCATGAAATTATGGATATCGGTCTTACGTCTGGGCCCTGGGTTAATACTCAAATCACATTAAAGAGGTGCTCCGTGGCTATTATGTTAATTTATTCAGTTCCCACAGTGTGGCAATTAATAAAGACATGTGAGTTTCTTGTTTCCTTAGCCATGCCCACCCTTTTTGGTGAACAGGCAGATGCTGTTGCTGGCCTTGTGATGGATTCAGGAATATATGGAGCAATCAAAGAAACTGTATTGGCCAGGATTACCAGCACTAATGGATTCCCATCTGAATTTGACACAGAATTTAGAACTTTTTTGAGCACTATTTATTCACAGAAGCTTTTGAGAGTTCAGCTCCCAATTATCACTAAGGGAGCTCTTCTGAAAACATTGTTGAAGCAGGGTTCAGAAGTGGTTTACATTGCCTGCTACCTCCATCATTTGGTGCTCAACATGAATAATAATGCATTGAGCAAAGTGTGTTTGTTCCCTGTTGTGTGGGTGGATTCACCCATATCAGTCCTGGTTCTTTCCTCACAGAAGCACTGCCATTAACATCAGTCGATGGGTGACCCTGGACTGGGTTGTGATGAGCCTGTGGTAGTGTCAGTTGACATGCCTGAAAGCTTTTGACTCCCATAAATGGATCTTTATTTTGCAGTATAAGCCAAAATGGGACTGCAAGTTGGACTGCTAAGATGAATGCTCTTGCCAGAGTTATAACTGGTCACTCCATTTCCAAAGCACATATGATAGAGTGTGCGCACACAGAGATGTCCCCCTATACCCATTCTCTTTTCTTTAGTGGTAGAGGCAGTGGCAGTGGCCTTCCGACAAGCGGCAAGCACATGGGGTATGAGGAGTGAGAGATTGGTGCATACCATCTTCCTATATGCAGATTATATCCTTTTTGACCTGTGTGATGCAGGAGTTTTCATGCCAGAAGCATTACTGGTTCTGCATAGGTTTAGCACCCTATCTGAACTTCACATTAATCATTCAAAATTCTGTGTCTTTTCCTTGAGACCTCATTGTTGGGCCGTAAAAGTCCATTGCATGGTGCTGGACATGTACCCCTGCCCTGAGTGTCTCAACGGTAAGGACATCTGGATCCCCATTGCTGATTTTTGTTGTCATTGGTGAACACGGATCATGAGTGTGCGTCATGACATAAGACTGTCTCACAGACTGTGACTTATTTGGACTGGTAAGGGCTCCCAAAGCACTACTCTCATAGCGGTGAAAGGCTACTAACTTTTCCACGAGTTAAGCAGCACAAGTGTGGTGTTGGCGGCAGCATACTGTGTAATGATCAGTCCTTGTGTCACTGAAGTGAGACCTACAGGCTCACTCATTCCAAGTTACACTACTGTGTGCTTAACTCAATCGTGGTACACATCAGTTTGGTGTGTAGTGCTGAGCAGTGCATGTGTGGTATACATGTACTGAGTGTATGTGTACCTGTGAATAGTACAATACAGGTATAATGCACTGCTGTGCAGTGATTGTATATTTTATGCATGTGCTGGGTCTATGTGTGCATGTGAATGGTACAATATTTAGAAGCCTTTGGGCTTCATTTTGGGAGACCCAAGACTAAGTGGAGGAGTATGAGGAGGTAGAGCAATCCTCCTAGACAGATTTATGCATTGCTGCATTCCTGTAGGCTAGGTGAGATCAATTGAAGGAAGGGAGAGCCACAATTGCAGTACACTTCAACTGGTGCTTTTTGATTCAGAGAGAAGCCACTTGGAATGGGCTTGGACACATCAGGAAGGAGATGGGGCTGATAAGAGAAGCATAATGAGGAGGATGAGGCCGTGGCATAAACTGTTGACACATATCACTGTGGCTGACATCCAGGTATGATCTCTAGTCACTCACATGGCTTGTGTTGTGGGCCTATCATATTTAGAGTCGCTCCTCCTGTGACAGACTGCTTACTGGAGGAAGAGAGAGAACAGCAGGAAGGGCACTTCAGAAGGAAGCCGATCCCCAACATAAACTTCAAAAACTGAGAGCCTGATTTAAATCGTGGCACACAGGTGACTCTGTCACACGTGTGATGGTTATTCCGTCTGCCGTATCACAATTTCCATAGGATATAATGGATTTGTAATACGGCTGACAGGATATCCATCACGTTTGTGACAGAGTAAACCCATCTGCCAAGATATAGATCAGGCCCCAAATTATATTTGGTGTGTTAAATGGACTATAGTAAGAGGAGCTTGAAACACCAAAATATGTCAACTCTCAAGCAGTCAGTCAGGCTGTGCGTGGAGGAGAAGCTCTGCAAGGCTTCTGCCTATGCCCAGGACTGGGGGCCAAGGCCTTTCAGTTTCCCAGCTGGATTAGGGAACATCTCCTAGGGAATCCTCTGCTTACAAGACCAGTGTGCCCTGTGAGGGAGAGGAGAGCGCTGGAGGGCGCAAGGTCTAGCGAGGGGGATCCTGGTGACTCAATCCCCGTAGCAAGGTGTGAGGAGACGGCTGCTTCACCAGTTGGGTTGTTGCCCTGTGCAGAGAAAAATTGGCACCCCCCCTAGAGGTAGGCCGTCATGAGCTGTCACCGCTGCTGCACTGAATGGGTCATCATCCGTGTGCAGTATCAAGTGGGCGACCCCATATGCCAGAAGGGCAGCTGTTTAGAGTGCTCCATGCCAATAATTTGTAGCCCTTTTGCGGTATCAGGTTAACCCTGTATGCCAACTGGGGCCTTTGTGAAGAATGTTACTGTGCTGATCGGGTCAGAGAACTGGGCAGAGGAGGAATGGTGACCTGGTATGCCAGAGGGGGCCACCAGGGCCAAGCAGGAGATATGGTCTGGTCGATTGATGAAAGAACGAGGCTGCCGTGGCGACCCTGGTGGGCTTTTGTCACAACTCAGGACAATTACCAGAATCATTGCACCCTCCTTACCTGTGGGAGGACCCGAGGAACTTATCCTGCATTGGAGGAGCATCAAGAACCCCCACATCACAGCTGTTGCAAAACCTTGAGTAAGGAACTCCAGGACAGCAGACTGCAGCCCACCTGAGCTGCGGATGAAAGATTTACCGGAGACTGTGACTTCAGCGATGGCGTGCTCAGAGACTTCAGTTGCTCAGATTCTGCTGGTGCAGATATGACTGATTTTGGACCAGATAGGCTCGGGAAACTTGCTTGCCAGATAGTGCTTCAGTGCTGAAACACTTTTGAATTTAATACTTAGTTGAAGAGGGACTCCTCAGACTTAGACTACTAGTGGGGCTTAACCTGAATGTCGCTTGTAGTGAATGGGGAATAACTCCTACCTCTAGCTACCTTTAGGGAGTGGGACTTAGGGATTATGAAATACTAGAGCCCTGACCTCAGGGGACTATGTACATTATTTGTGAATGTACTATTTTACTTTGTGGTCATATTTAAATACTCCTTTTCTCATAAAAGCAAGCATTTGACTGGACAGTCATTTATGCCTGCAGCTGAACATATTTTGAGTTTTGAGCCTGTGTTAACCCCCTTTGTCTTCCTCCCCCTGAGAATCCTTGGATTGCTCGACCCACACTACCAGCCATTGACCACAAAGTCAAACGCTGAAAGGTTACTTGGCCCAGTTGCTCAGGATCCATAGTAGTTCAGGCCCCAGGACATAAGGAGTAAAAAAGACTAAACCCCCATGGTTGGGCCCAGTAACCCCAATTTGTCCCATGGCCCTCTGAACACCCATGCACACTCTACCCCTGCCCAGTTCCCTCAGTTGCCTCTTCGATGGGAACTGCATCCATTCAAAGACCTGGGTGCGTGGATATTTCACTTCAGCACCCATGTTATTAATAGCAATCTCTAGTGTATGCAATCAAACATTAGGGCTTCCATGAGCTTCTCTCCTTAATGGGCAGATTTGCTATACCCAAGGTTATTATAGCCCCCCTGATTTCTTTATTGCTTTACAACAGTTCTGCTGCACCTTCCGGCTCGTTTGTTGCGAAACAGTGACTGCTTTCTCAGGGACTTTCTTTGGAACGAGGGCGACACATATAGGCCCTTTCTATCCTGCAGTGTCCTGTGCTCGATGGGGAACTTGCAGTCCCACATTTTGAGCATTAATATTTAGCTGCTAAGGTTCAATGGATGGCATGCTGACAGGCGACCCAGAAGCCATGGGAGGCAGAGAGACTGTGGGTTTATCAGGGCCGCGCTTACACTTCCGGTGATTCTGGCTTCAGATTTCAGAGGGTTACGGTATGACCTCCTAATGGAGGCACATCATTGTTGAAACGGCTGTTTCGTAGTATGAATACTAAATCAGAATTCTCCTTTGAGTTGACGATATGGCACCTTCCCATTATACATGTGACGTTTTTGGCCTCTATGGACGTACTTGGCAGGAGGAAGGTGAGGACACTGGGCATCCTGCTCACTGGACCAGGATACCCACGTTCAACACACTGCAGCAGGACTTTCATATTCCTTCCGTACATGTTTTGCGCTTTCATGCAGTGATTAAGGTGCAGTTGTATGCACACAGTTTTAGACAAATTCATGCAGAATTCATTATGTGGAACAGTTAACAGTCATCAGGAAAGTGTTTTTCTATGGACCAGTGTTGTCAAAGACTCCTTGAGAGTGACTGCCTTGAATTTCACACTGCTGGTGGTTCTTTGGAGACCAGGACTTATTCTTTATCGTTAGACTTTGACTCAAAGCACGTGAGAGAAATAAGGAGAGAAAACGGACGAGGAAGAGAAATATATAAAAATACTAACATATGTGAAACAGAGACGAAATAGAATCTGCAACAAGCGACGGGAAGTGTAGGGTATGTAAGGAAGCGGCAAGAAGTGGAACCACGACTAGGCCACGTTTGTATCCAGCATCCACCGCATTCGCAGCAGTTTCTCAAGCAACCTTGGCCAACTGCTCTTATTATTTTTATCAATGAAGCGCTGCAATTCTTTAATGTGTATTTAAATATACATGAGAGCCGTAAATACCCACCCTGGAGAACCTTAATAATGGTTTAAGGACTGAATGAATGGGCATACCTGCCTCACCTGATACGCGCCGTGGAGTTTGTGTAAGGGCAGTGAGTGGCCGGTGGTTTCCAGTCGGACCAGTTTAATTTATTTCAGTGGACTTTAGAAGCTCACCTCCCACGTGTCTACGCCATCCGTTAGCCATCCCCTCTCCACAGCAGCTTTTGTTGTTGTGTAGCCTAATTGTATGAGATAAATACATGCAGTTGAAATTACGTACCAAAGTAATACGTTAAGCAGATTTGTTCTGTGTGTTCTGTGACAAAGCCTCTTCAAGCATACAATTGATGGTTTTTTCAAAGACATTACTTGATTAAATGCTATACACTTAGGGATTTCTTTATCATGCTTGTTTGCCACGCCACTTATGTGGAAAGACCAGCGATCCTGAAAAGAAACCCATCCGAATCTCCCCATTTTGTTAAACATTGACAGCAGGCTGCCTTTAAAAAAAAACAAAAAAACAAGACGGAATTGGATACCATATGCAGGAGCAGATGTAAAAGGGGCGCATTAGTCGTTCCTTTCCGAGCTCACCACGAAATGTGTGCTCCGTGCTGTGAAAATGAGCTTGGCCTTAATTTGCTGGTTGTAAGTGTGCAGCCAGTCCCGACAATTTGCATGCGCACAGGACACGAGTGTCGGCATTCATATAAATTCCGGGAAAAGAGCCCTTGGAATGCATGAATCACCGAACAAATCTTTACCTTTCGGAACTGTCACACAGCAGTGTGGCATTCACAAACTTGGCAGTCGAAAGAGAAAAACAACCTGACATTTTTGGTGCTGCGTGGTAGAAAATGTGTGCTCCGCCTCAGAACTGCTTGACATATAATTATCCAGGCATACTCTATAAATTAAGAGGTTATTTATAAGGAGACTTTGCTACCACATTCCTGTTAGTGATGTACATACAGTGTATGTATTTATTTTCCTCTTATCGGCACAGGAAATGCGTCACCAAAGGTTTCTTCAGCCCCTGGCTTATTTCTCCTGCAAGATATGTGTTGCGTAACATTTTTTTCACCACAGTGGGCGAGAATGTATGTAGGTAAGATTTCTATAGCGAAAAAACGTAGTTATGATGCAGTTGAGCGATGCAGAGGATTAGAGTGAAATGCTCTGTAGTGACCCAACAGGACTGCCGAAGGATAAACATTTGACCCCTACCCCTGTGTGTCACGTTAGTTTTCACTGAAACGAAAAGTCACATAGAAACACATATGTAGTACTTTCCGGTCTACTTCCTCATTTCAAACATTGTGCAGGTGAATCAGTTTCCCCAAACAGGTGCTCTGTTACCATATTTTCCGTTCTAAAAAATGATCTCCCCCTCACAATACAGTAGGCATGTTAGGACCACCTTCCCTCAAGACATTTTTATGCATAGTGCTCCAGAGGGGTAAGGGGCGTGTGTATCCACTCTGTGTACCACTGTGCAGTATGTGCACCATTGTGTTACAGAAGGGGCCACAGACACTTGTGCAACCCCTTTTATAATATTCAGCCAAGCAGGATTTGTAAAGTGTGGCAGATCACCCATGAGGGTCTGCCGGTGCTTGAGTTACTAACTGCTCAGAGGTGATCTGTTCATTTGAACAGCCAGGTCTTGACTTCTTTATTGAATTGCTAAAGCAATGGGGGGAACCGGAGGTGCAGATGAAGGTGGTTCCAGGCTTTGGCTGGCAGGTGTGAGAAGGAGTATCCTCCGCTGTTGTATTGGCAATTCCATGGGGTGGCTGCTAGGAAGAGTGAAGTAGATCGTAGGTGTCTGATCGGTTGGTGAAAGGTTATGCATTTGTTGATGTATGCTGGTCCTTCATTGTGCAGGGCTTTGTATGCGTGGGTCAACATCTTGAACTGGCATCTTTTCTGAATCGGGAGTCAGTGTAGCTTCTTGAGGTGAGGTGTGTTCCATTAGTCCAGCCTGCTGATGGCAAGGTCCTGCATGACAGTCCTTCTGGTGTTTACGGAGAGCCACCTGGAGATCTTGCACAGCATGCATAGGTTGTGAAAGCAGGCAGAAAAGACTGTGTTTACCTGTTTCTTCATAGATAGCTTGCTGTCTAAGATAATGCTGTGGTGGCGGGTGTGGTCTGTTGGGGCTGGGCCAAGTTCGGCAGGCCATGGAGAGGTGTTGTTCCCAAAGATGAGGACCTCCATTTTGTCTGTGTTGAGCTTGAGTCAGTTGTCCGTTGTCATCCAGTCGGCGACATAGGAGATGATGTTGAGCCAGTGTGATCTGATGATGTTGCCGAGGGGTGGAGTGGGGGAGGAGGGAGTCATGGAAGTGTTGAAGATGGTGGGGCTGAGGGACGATCCTTGGGGGATTCTGCAGATGATCTTCTTGGGTTCAAAGGTGAACAGTGGGAGACAAATTATTTTAGTTCATCTGGTGAGTTATGAGACGATCCATTTGAAAGCGTCTCCCTGGATTCCAGTGTGGTGGATTCTGTTGATCAGGATGTGATGGAATATGGTGTTGAAGGCGGCTGACAGGTCTTGCAGGATAAGGACTGCTGTTTTGCTGCAGTTCAAGAGGGCCCTGAGGTCATCGGTGGCTGCAATCAGAGCTGTCTTGGTGCTGTGGTTGGCTCGGAATCCGGATTGAGAGGGGTCCAGGAGGTTGTTGTGTTCCAGGTATTCAGTGAGTTGCTGGTTGATTGCCTTCTTGAGAACCTTCGCTGGGAAGGGGAGCAGGGAAATGGGATGCCACCTTTTTCCATTAATTTGGGTCGGTTTTGCGGCCTTATTGGTTACTATTTTGAAAGAGGTGATTTCCGTGTTTGAATTCCAGGCTTTTTCTAATTTTAGGACATGAATGTCCTTCTGAAAGACATGGGCCATGAGTTTTTAGAATTATTCTGCCTTCCCATATCTAACCAGCAAATGGCGGCTAGTGTGTCTATTGAGGCTGATCTAGACTTACAACAATTTGATGAGGGTTCTGCTGCTCACTGGGCTTTGGTGAAACAAACCAAACTCCAATCTGACTTGAGTTTGTAAAAATTTTTGTGGGAGACAGAATAATCTCTTGACGACTGTTAATTGGAGCAAGTTTAGTGTTATTGCATCACTCCCTTTCAGTAGTTCAGAGCCATAGGTAAGTGAAGGTAAAAACTGTGCTCTGATGACCAGGAGCAGAAAGTGATAAGAAGTACTGAATTCTTTTTTTGTAGCAGTTTGAAGGCGAAGTAAAGTTTGTTTGAGGTGTCTCTTCTGAAAGAGAGGTGCTCTCTGAATG
This sequence comes from Pleurodeles waltl, assembly GCF_031143425.1. Lineage (NCBI taxonomy): Eukaryota > Metazoa > Chordata > Amphibia > Caudata > Salamandridae > Pleurodeles > Pleurodeles waltl. Next base: position 972,321,188 of record NC_090444.1, read on the forward strand.
TCAGTTGGGGGTCCATGTCAATGCCTAAATATTTGTACGAATAGACCAGCCCTTTCTCCCATTGGAGCCCCCAGGTCTCCCTCCCATTGCATTGAGTCTCCAGAGGTACCAGCATGCCCCCCCTTAGTGCACTATAGAGATATGAAACAGCTTTATAGGTCCCTGAGGCTAACGCTACATAGTGACAGCTTTTATGCAGTTTTGGTTCTGATGTGGCTGGTGCCACTGTTTCCAGAAAGCCACTGTCACCGCCCTATATAATAAGAAGTGTCCCTGCGGATGTTCAAACTACTAACAGAAGTCCCCAAATGGGTGTAATTCCCCTGTTCTGCACAAGTCAGCTACTCCGGTTGCTCTCGCTTCTTTCCAGTCCTTCAAACCTCCTCATTTACCTCTGTGAGGCAGACTCACTACTATTGTCATCCGCAAGTCAGGCGTGTATGGTGCCTGGCAGTGTGTATTCTGGAGGTCGCTGTTCCAACATTTACACATTACCTGAAACTCTCTAGTATCTTCCCCTGTTGGGCGCTCTGTTCTCAGCAGCACCTCAGTCGGCCTTCACAATTCTGGTACAAAGGGTCTCACAGGGCAGTCTGGTGTCTGTCTGCTTGCCAGCCACTGTGTAAACCACTCAAGTTGTGCAGTTAAATAATAGTTTTCAAAATCTGGGACTGCCATCCCTCCCTCCAGCATCAGGCGTTGTAAAGTGATCAGTGACATTCTTTTACATCCAGCCCTCACAAAAAGTTGGTAAACAGAGTGTCCAGTTCACTGAACACTGCTTGAGGAATCCATACTGCCAGCACTCTGAAGAAGTACAGCAGTCTCGGGAGAGCTACCATCTTCAGCAGCGCTACTCTGCCCGCCACCGATAGGGGCAGCAGTTTCCAGAAGTTCATGCTCGCCTTCAGTGACCTAACAACAAGCACCACATTCCTGTACAAGAGGACGGTTGGGTCATGGTAAATATTAACCCCAAATAGGTCAAGCAGCAAGGCTCCCACTGGAGGGGCTCAAAGCTCTCCAGCTGCCCACAATTCCTCCCCATTGGTAACAATCTCAACTTCTGCCAGTTTACCTTCAGCCCTTGTACGGACCCCTACTCTTCCAGTATCCCTCTGACCCCTACTAGATCTGTTGCCATGCCCCTAAGAAATATCAACAGATCATCTGCATACAACGCTATCTCGTGGTGGTGCCCTCCAACCTGTATGCCCCTATATCGAGCTCCATTCCTGACCTGTCTAGAGTTTCCACAGCTAAACCAAAAGAAGGGGGGCAAAGGGCAGCCACGTCTCATCCCTCGCTCCATGTTGTAACTGTCAGAGATAGTCTGACCCGTGTTCACCCTAGCCGTAGGGTCTATGTAAAGCAGCCTCGTCCAGGCTAGAACTGCATTTGAGTCATTACTCCATATAGGTATCCCCATTCTAAACTGTCAAAGGCTTTTTCTATGTTGACAGCGAATACAGTGGTTGTATGTTAGAGCCTCGAGTAATGTTAACAGCCTTCTGATATTTTGAGCTGTATTGCGTCCTGGAATAAAGCCTACCTCGTCAGGGTGTATCAGTTTGGACATGTGGGGGAGAAGTCGGGAAGCCAGGATTTTGCTAAGGATTTTGTAGTTGATATTGAGCATCAACCACAGCCAGTAGGCTCGATAATCATAGACTGGCTTAGCAGGTTTCAACAACGATATCACTATGGCTTCTTGAGCAGAGCTGGGGAGATAGCCCCTAACATTGGCCGCTTTATATAGATCCACTAATTTGAGAACCAAGTCCTCCTTGTACATGACGTAAAACTCCACTGGCAGCCCATCCAAACTTGGTATTTTCCCTCATTCCAGACCCTTGAATGCCGCCTTCCTGTACTGTGGTGTCCTCTCGCAACGCTTCAGCATCCTCCCCAGTGAGATATGGCAGAGGTATTTGTATCAGATAGGTGTGTATGATTGCCTCAGCTTGTGGTATAATACTTTTATATATTTGTGAATAATATTGCAAGAAGCATTCCTTGATCCCATTCTGTCTGTACTCTCTAGTGCCATCCCTGGTTTCCACTTCTGTTATAAATGAGCCTCTTTTGGTTGAATTAGCTAGCTATGCCAATAAGGTCCCCATGCGGTCTCACTCTGCACTGGTCCATTCTATATATTTCCTATGGTCAAAGCACCGCTAGCGTTCTACCTGGGCCGCCACTTTCTCTTTGGCCTCTAAGAGGGTCTACTGCAAAGCTGGACCCCCCCCCCAGTCATTGCAGCACTATCTCACGCAGGCCTTGCTCTGCATCTGCCACCTCCTGCACCAAAGTGTGCCTGACTCCCAGTGACTCTGCAATACACTGGCCTCTAATTACTGCCTTAAAAGTGTCTTACTCTATTTGGGGAGATGAGGCTGTTCAGCTACTGTTAGTAAAATACTGGACTATCATCTCTATTATTACCTCCTGAAATATATGGTCCTCTATTGAACTTCGAAGTATGGGTACAAGTTCTGGGACGACCCGATGTTAATTGTGAGAGACCCGGGTTGTGATCCGATATAGCCAGGTATTTTTTTGAGTGTAATGTACTGTGTATATCTTGGGTTCATAAGTAGATGTTACGTCATATGTGCAGGTTATGGAGACCCGAGAAGAAGGAATGGTCTCGGGCCTGCAAGTTTGTTCTCTTCCAGTCTCAAGCAACTCCTTCTACTCCACAAACACACAAGCTTGTCAGTGGGCTGGCGAGTCTTTCAATGGAGGATAAGAGCGTCCGATCTCGGATCCGCCACATAGCTGAAGTCACCCCGCATGGCTGTTGGTTGGATCAAGTATGGGGCCAAGGGTCCCAACAGTCCTGTTAGGAAAGCCCCCTGCTCTACGTTGGGGGCATAGATGTTAACCAACAGAGTGTTCCGGCCATCCAGTTCTCGGATCTGCCACATAGCTGAAGTCACCCCGCATGGCTGTTGGTTGGATCAAGTATGGGGCCAAGGGTCCCAAAAGTCCTGTTAGGAAAGGCCCCTGCTCTACGTTGGTGGCATAGATGTTAACCAACAGAGTGTTCCGGCCATCCAGTTGACCCGTGACCACCATGTACCTGCCTTCTGAGTCTGTCAGATTCCTGGTGTGTTGACCCTTGCCCGCATCCAGATAATTGTTCCCTGGGCAAAGGCTGAATAGGTTGTATAATAAGCCTGACCTCGCCCCCTGTGCAGTAGTGCTTTCGCTTCCTTAGCTATTAAATGCGTCTCTTTAAAAAAAGCATTATGTGAATCTCTTTCTTGTTCAACTGGGAAAATACTTTATATTGTTTCAAAATCGTGTGCATCCCCCTAATATTCCAGGAGATTAACTTGGACGTCACATGGGCAGTCATTGGTATACTTCTCTCATCCCCCCTCCACCATCCAACCGGCCGTGCTCACCTCTACCCACTCCTTTCAAGTCTATCAAGTGTGCATATAAGTAGCAACAGTGTCCCTGGTTGCGACTCATGGTAACCCCTATCACGAAGAAACATCCATAAACCAAACTCCCACTGCCTAGAACAAACAGGTTGTGACCTCCCATCCATACTGCTGTATAACTGTCTATTTCTAGGAAGAGTACCAGCGGGCTGTTCTACTCTGAGAGCAAGATCCTCAGACGCTCCGCCTCCCGAACCCCTCACCCAGGTGTGGTAAACATTACTTTGTCCCAGCAATGAGGGTGTAAGTCTGCTAATCGCCCCGTTGATATACATACCAACAAGTTTCTGATCTGGACCCCCGAATACATGTTGTTACCAAGTTTGTCAGATGATCTCACCGGCTTTGCCATGTGTCACTTGAGACAGCTCCAGGGTTGAGTTCCCCGACACGCTGGAATCGTGATCAGAGTCTGTGGTGTGAGCTCCCCCATTCTCTAGCCGTGGCTGGGATCTCGTGCCACCTCCACTTAAGGATGCCACTGCAGCCATTGCCTTCTTTCGATCTTGCTGATATTTCGGCACTGGAGGGGCCCGCTGGAATATGCATGTTTCTTCTATGCCTGTATGTAGCTCTGCATGGGCAGCTGGTGCGCAGTTCCCGGCTGGGTCCTGGGTTTGGATTTTGGTCTGTTCAGCTCCAGACCTCCTGCAGAGATTGGAAGAATCGAGTGCCATCTTCCTTGGCTATTTGCAAGTGGGCTGGGAATATCATTGAATTAGGGATTCGTAACTGTCTCAGTTTCCTCTTCGCCTCCAAAAAGCTGGAGCATTTCCCCTTTATCTCCCTGGAGAAGTCTGGAAAGATTCACATTTTGTGTTCTCCCAGAAGGTTCCCCTGTTTGCCTGGCCCCAGCCAGGCTATGGTTGTGATCTTTATAGTACAATAACAGGGCCACCATGGGCCACGGTGGCACCCCTGGGAGCAGGGGTCGTCCTGGCACCCTATGTGTCCTCTCTAAGGCAAAAAAAAGGAATGGAGTCCTTCCCTCGACAACTCCTCTCTTACCACTCTTCCAAAAACACCAGTATACTAGCCCCATTGATTTTCTCAGGGAGACCCACCACCCGTATATTGTTACGGCATGATCTATTCTCAGCGTCGTCTGTTCACAGTTGTAGTGTGCAGACCTTGGCTTCCATTGTAGTGAGGCGTTCGTTTACGGTTGACTGGGGGTACAACGGGCAAGTCTCATTCCGCCATGGCAATTAGGTCTGCTAAGCGTGGATGATCATCTCTTAGGGGCCCCAGATCTGCCACAAGGGTATCTATTTTAGTCTCCAAGACCTCCCTGGACATGGTGATAGCTTGTAGAATGACTTGTGTGAGTCTGTCACTTTGCCCCTGCTGTGCCTGTGCCTTTTAACCCTCACATGCATCAACCTCCACTTTTCTCAGCAGGGGTCCCCCATATCATAGTCATTCTTTTGTGTTGTTTTTCCCATGATTGCAGTGCAAGCTGTGGGTCCCAACCCTTCCTGATTCCCAACAGAAGGGGAGTGCGCACATTTCCCAATTCTGTGGGTGCTCCCCTAAAATGTCACCAGCCAGCGGTGACTGCAGTGATCAGTTCTCTGGGATCGCAAAGCAGTGCATACAGTGTCCACTCCAGATCTACTCAGAGAAGCATGAGCCTTTGGCATACTCCTAAATACCCCTAAATTATCAGGTCCCCCCTTGGTCTGTTATACAATGGCACAGCTGTTAAGCCCTCTGCGGTTGCCTCTATGGGCCCTCCATTGCCTCAGGGGCCACACCCAATACAGTCCACCAGTTCTCCGCAGGTTCCCCTCGTCTCAAGGGATTTTCCTCCGACACAGTGCTTCAGCAGTGCACTCACTGAAGTGAGCTGGGGGTGTCAAGCTGATTTTCCTGCCAGAGCATCAGACTGTTTCCATTTCTTATTTGCTCCTCAGCCATTAGGCCCTGGGTGAGTCAGGGGAGGCCCCTGCTTCCTCCCTATCCTCTCGTCCCCTTCACAGGGCTACGTCTTACGGGCTACCTGTGCCTCAGGCAGTGGCCTCTTCATGTTGCGGCCATGCCGGTCTCCAGTGAAGCCAATGCCCAAGTGGCCTCTGCTAGTTTGGCACAAAAGTCGAGTTTGTACTCCAGCAAGTGTGCCACTTACACAGCAGCCGCCATGTTAGGGCCTCACGCCCACCATAACTCTCCGCATCTGTTAGGTCCTCTATTTCACACCCATTGACTGTTGTCAGGGACCCTGCTGCTACTTTCTTGTTCGCAGCAGGGGCTCCAGGCTCGCATCTCCGCACCGCTTGGTCTGTTGGGGCACCCTTCTAACACCAATGTTGGGGGCTATATAATTTGCAAAGTGCAGATCTGTGATAGATGCGTATTGTGATATAAAGTGTATATTCTTTATATACGTCACTTAAAATTGCCTTAGTATACTCCATTACTTAGTGTTCCTTTTTGATATTACCCACTACATGTGATTGTTAACAAATGTGTTTTTCATTTCATACAAAGTCACTAAGCCATGATAAAATGAAATTATTCAATTTGAGTGCGATCATTGTTTGTAGGGATCGTTGCTCCTTTAAAATATCATGTACCTTGGTCCCTTTGCCTCCTTGGGTTTTCCTTTTTTGCTTTGTGAAATTTATTATGAAGCAAGTATCAAAGCATATCCACTATCTAAGTCCTCCTGACAGGATTGACCCAACATTCTAAACCATCTCTAACTCCCGTGTGGCCAACTGTAACCCTTAGAAACCCCAAGCTCATAGAAATTTCCAAGAGTGCTTGCATTTTGAAGGAAAAGCGGAAAACAACATACTAATGCCTTGAGACTATAACTGCAGATGTAAAAGAAAACAAACCTCTTAAGTGTGTTGTGACAGAAAAGTTTAAAACCATTTTAATGCAGACAACACAAAAACTAAACCAGTTTGTCTATTCAGAATGACAGAGCATGCCATGGTGTCCAATGCTACAGAGAGGTCGAGGAGGTTCAGAACTTTACTGCCACCCTGATGCATCCTACTCTATAGCCTGGGCGTGCTTTTCAAGGATCCTGATACATATGGTAGAAGTGAGATGGGGTGTTAACTGCTATTGGGGCAGGACCTAAAAAATTAGGGCTTAGTTCATGGAAGAATTACATAAATCAGTGATGGTGAAGTAAATGGGAGTGGGGTTTAGAGTTAAAAAATCAAGGTAGGACAGGGGTCCAGCGACGAGCCAGGCATGATAGATCGATTATGTTCTAGTGTCCTCCCAATAGTGGGGTAAAAAATGGTTGCAGAATGAAGTAGAGGAATGAATATTTAGGAAGAAATATAAGGGGGAGGAATTGGGTTTAACAGTCGTGTGGATGAATCCAATTTTTTACAAACTAAGGGCCTGATTTATACTTTTTTTGCACCGCATTTGCGTCATTTTTTAACGCAAAGTGGTGCAAACCTACGAAATATAATTGTATTTTGTAAGTTTGCACCGCTTTTGTGTCAAAAAATGACGCAAATGCAGTGCAAAAAAGTATAAATCAGCGCATAAGTCAGACAGTGAGTACTTCTAAATGAACGGTTGTATTACGATATTGTTAGGCTGCACGTGGACTCTGGTGACCAGTGGTTCTTAAAATCGAAAATAAACTCCTCATAATTTGATGTTAGAGAAAATGTGCTGCAAAAAAGGTTTTACACCAGAAACCTGTTATTTTTGTTTGTTACGTAAATCTCTGCCTGCTCATTGGCAGTGTACCGTGTCATAGAAGCAAATAAGTCACTTTTCAACCATAGACAGGTAGATTTATGGCAGTGGTTTCAAATGAAGGCACTATCCATAACCAATAGTTTTTCTTTTTTTTAGGTCTGGGGATGCCAAAAATACCACTTGTGAAAAATATAAAGAGAGTTGGCATTTCATTTCACCCTCTTCAACTATTGGCCTGTTTAGGTCAATCCCTTCAGCCATTTGGTTGTTACAGAATGGTTAATGCTTGTTTCTAGAAAACTGTAAATATATTCATAAGAGCATAAATGAAGAAGACATAGATAATATGCAATGCCTAATACCTTTAAAGGTTAATTTGTCAATTGCAACAGTTTATTGATGATCCAAGCTAATGGGGAGGTCACAGAAGAGGAATATATAAATGTAGACGCGCGTGCAGGCGAGAGGTTACTTCCTTGCAAATCCATCCCGGGATTGGACTTCATCCCCCAGGCTCCTCGGCGTTTCAGGGCTTCAAAAAGACGCTTCTCTCACGCCGCGCGGGACGCACTTGCAGGCGAGAGGTTACTTCCTTGCAAATCCAGTCTGGAGTGGGACTTCATCCCCCAGGCTCCTCGGCGGTTCGGGGATTCAAAAAGACGCTTCTCTCGCGGCCCGCGGGACACGCGGGCAGGTGAGAGGTTACTTCCTTGCAAATCCAGCCCGGGGTGAAACTTCATCCCTCAGGCTCCACGGCGTGTTGGGGCTTCAAAAAGACGCTTCTCTTGTGCCGCGTGGGACGAACATGCAGGCGAGAGGTTACTTCCTTGCAAATCCAGCCCTGGGTGGACTTCATCCCCAGGCTCCTCGGCGGTTCGGGGCTTCAAAAAGAAGCTTCTCTTATGCCGCGCGGGACGCGCCCGGGTGCATGCCCGGGGGAAGACCGGGCCAAGAAGGGCTCGTCTTCGCCTGTCATCGTCCGATAGAGGCTGGGCAGGGAACACCCCTCTGGCTATAGGAAGTAAGTGCCAAGAGGGATTTAACTTTGGCTCTTTGGGCTTGTTTTTATTCTTGTAACTTTCACTGTTATACGATAGGGAAAAGGAAAGCGGTAGATGCTCCTGTGCCATTGAATGGCACAAAAAAATCTAAAAAACGCTCCAGCAAACAAGTGAGTTCTGCTATCACCCAAGGAACTAATTCTTTCGATGAAATTGACCTATTGTTCGAAGAAGTAGAGGCCATTTTAAAGAGCAATTCCCATTCACCGTCCATTAAGAGGGGTACATCTGGGAGTAGGAAAATCCCAGAAATATTTACGAGGAGGAAGAGGATGCAATCATCTCATTCCCTTGCGGAGACTATTATAAATGTGGAATCTCATACCTCCAAAGAAAAATTCCTTACCTTTATCGTCAGCAATATCTTGTAGTGTCCCGAGTGCCTTGTCATGTCAGAGGGGTACTCCCCACAAGGAATTTAGGGATTTCCCTCCACCGCTAAGCCCAGTGGTTAGGGTGGCCCCAAACAAATTGTGTACTAATCGGTTTGGGCCATTGGCGGAGGAGGGGGGCCTTCCTGCTTGTGTTGTACATTCTCCATCTGGAGTTGCTATTGATGACAATATGCGGATTAACCCCCCTCCTGATTTTGATGGACTGAAGTTGTTAAATAATGGAACTGACTTGGCTCTTGTCCTTCGGAAGGTGGATGAAGTTAAGACTTTGGTTTTATCATTAATGGGATTAATGAAGGAGAAATTGATGCAGAAGTGTGGTTGTAAATGCCAGTCAACTAATGGGGAGGCAAGGGGGGGGGGTTGGGAGCCGTTTTATGGACAAACTAAGGCTAGAAGATGGTACCACCCCCCCCCCCCCCATGGGGACAGCTAGGCCTCCTCCTTTAGATAATCCACCTATATCTTGTGCAGAGGGTCATCAGTCAGAGCTTGTAAATGTAAGGTGGAAGTATAATAGAGCTCCTAATTTCAGGGACTCCTTGGGGAATCATAATTATATCACTATTCAGCCCGATGTTCCTGAAGATAGGTGTGGTATCTGTCTCCATGAAGAAAGCAAGATGATCCAAGAGGCTCTGAATAATTCTTCTTTATTTCAAGTTCAAGAGAAGGAGAAACTCCAGCCACAACTGTACACAGCTCCAACAGAATGGAATCTCAAAGAGCATTCCAGACAGAGAAAGGGCTGGAGAAGGGGAGGCTGGAACATACCAACTACCAACTATATACAAGACAGAACAGGGGAATAATTTACAAATGCAGGGAAAGATAAAATAGATAAAATAGATATACAACACCACCCTCCCCTCTAAAGAGAGAAAAGAGCAGAAGCGGTATAACAGAAACCCCAAGGAACTTAATCTATTTTTACAATTCTATTAAGATTCCAAATACGTCCATCATCTACTTTGACCGCCCCATAAAAAATGTTGATTACTTTAAAAAGTTTGTTGTAAAGAGACTGTCCACTTCCTGTTTTACACGGTAATTTGACTTTGACCGAATCTCCAACATTAACGTATCTTTTTCACAGACTTGCGTGCATCATATTTAAGTTTTCGTTTACTTTGGTGGCTCAAATCCCTGCTTACAGCTCTTTGCTTGAGTTCTTTATAGTCAACACTCTCTTCCACGTATTTTTTGACCCATGGAGGGTTCATTTTTGTGTGAGGAACACGTTTCCTGAAAATGACAAAGGGTGTCTGGCCAGTGCTCGTGTGAGGTGTGAACCTATAATCTTCAACCTTACGCTTGACCATACTCTCCCAATCCTCACCTAGCTGTCTGGCCAATTGGATGGTTTCTTTAATTGTCCTATTAAAGCGTTCTACCATTCCATTAGTTTCTGGGTGATATAAAGCACACTTTTTATATGTTATACCTCTCTCTTTCAAAAAATCATTAATAACTTTAGAAGTGAACTGCACTCCATTATCTGTTAAAATAAACCTAGGATTACCTTCTCTACCGAACACTTCTGTCCAAAAACGTATCACCTTTAAAGATGACACTTCTGAAGTAATCAATATTTCAGGCCACCGTGACAATCTATCCATAAGAACTAAGATATACTTCAAAACAGTTCTACTGCTAATAGGACCCACAATATCCACCGAAATCTCCTCCCATACCTCCTTAGCAATTTCTTTCAACACCATCGGTTGAGTTCTCAGCTTAAGTGTTTTATCAGCCACTTTACATTCTACACAATCACAAACTTTCCTTTCAACAACTAAGTCCATACCAGGCCACCAATACATACCTCTCACCCTTTCTTTAGTCTTACATATGCCATGATGTCCACTGTGAGCGAGATCAATTAAGTGCTCTCGTAACTTACATGGTGGAATCAATCTGCACCCTCTAACAATGACACCATCTTGTATAGAAAGCTCATGCCAAACCTTCCCAAATTGTTAATTATATTTCATCACATAGTTGGGACGCGCCCCAGTAAATAGTAAGTCTTTGATTCTAAGTAATTCTTCATCGTTTTCCAGCTCACATTTCCACTCCTCCTCGGATACACATCCCTCAGTGACAATACAAACCTTAACTTCCTCATCCACTCACCATGACGCACCATTGTCACTATCATCAACTACACACAACTTCATTCTAGACAAACAGTCTGCAGTCCTATTCTCACAGCCTGGAACATATTTCAAACTAAAGCGATAATCCTGAAGCCCAACAATCCACTTACAAATACGAGCAGATACATTATCCAAACCCTTCTTCTCAAATATTTCACGTAAGGGTTTATGGTCCATATGTACCTCAAAGTTTGTACCCCAAAGAAACTGCTTAAACTTTTTGATCACCCAAAATATAGCTAAGGCTTCTTTCTCAATTGTGGAGTACTTGCATTCTGCACCTCGTAAGCAGCGTGAAGCAAAGGCAATTACATTTACTTTCCCATTATTAAATTGTTTTAATACACAACCTAAACCTTTCTCTGAAGCATCCGTAGTGATGGAGTACGGGAGACCAGGCTGGAAACTGCTGAGCGACTGTGCTGAGGACAATCCACATTTAAGATCATCAAACTCCTTTTGACAATCGGAATCCCAAATTAGAAGGAAAAATAAAGTTAAACCGTTGTTTCTTTGTAGGGGGTACAGTACCTTACAGTGTAACTGGGCTCAAACGAGTGTTGGAGTTCCTGCCAAATAATTACACTGCCATCCCATCCTCGTCGCCAAAAAGTGTGGTATCTGTCTCCATGAAGAAAGCAAGATGATCCAAGAGGCTCTGAATAATTCTTCTTTATTTCAAGTTCAGGAGAAGGAGGAACTCCAGCCACAACTGTACACATCTCCCAGCTCCAACAGAATGGAATCTCAAAGAGCATTCCAGACAGAGAAAGGGCTGGAGCAGGGGAGGCTGGAACATACCAACTACCAACTATATAAATGACAGAACAGGGGAATTATTAACAAATACAGGGAAAGATAAAATAGATAAAAGATAAAATACCACAATAGGCCAAGGGGGAACATCACCCCCCAAGTATTTGGTGGGGTGGTCAGCTCTTCTGCTTCTCAGACCAAATCTCTAAAATCTCCCATTGATGCCATTCTTCCACATGATGTTAGTAGGTCTGCACCCATGGATCAGGGTGTAGGCTCAAGAAGTAAAGATAGCACAATCTATATGGTCAATGTGCCCAAGCTGCCGTTAGGTTCCTTTGAGAACCATGAGTCCTTGACTAATCAGGTGATTCATTGGATACGTGCGCAACGCAACTGCCTTTCAGTCATTCATACTGACATTCTTAAGGTGGGCAGATGTAGCTTTTCGGGGTTGAATTCTGACTTTATCTCTGTCCGTCTTGCCAATAGGCTATTGGCGGACCAACTCATGGATTTTTAATTACGCACATGCCATCTCAGGGAAACAAGTGGGGTTGGCATTAGCCTTGCATTAAATCCACCAAGTATTTGTCCAACTGCATCATGTGAAAGGGTAGCCTCCACTCAGGAATGTGAATTTCCTACGGTATTTAAAAACCCTTACACATCCCCAGCTATTGAATGACTAAATGCTGTTCATGAGGTGCCTTTTGGGATATATAAAGAGGATATGCATGTGGAGGAGGCCGTTCAGGAGGTGCCCTTTGGGATTATTAATGAGGATATATATGTGAAGGAGGCTGCTTGCCCCATCTATCAAATTGAGTCAGATAATTATGAGTTATCTATAATGACATGGGATTTAGCTGGTCTTGACAGGAAGCTGGCTGAGCAAGAGTGGGTCACCTATATTAATAATCAAGATGTTTGCCTTTTCCAGGAGACCTGGGCTGAGGATCAAATCTGCATAGATGGGTTTCTTTCGTATAGCATTCCAGCTCAACCACCAGAGAAGGGTCCAGGTCGTGCGAAAGGGGGCCTATTGGTGCTTTTAAATAAGAAGCTGCAATGTGACCATTTGTTATTAAATATTGATTTGGTTGATCTAATGGGAGTACAAGTTATTTTCCATCAGGACCTTAAGATTACCTTTATTAATGTTTATGCTCGGTCTGTTCTCCGGGGTTCTGAGTCGCAGACTTTAGTTTTATTTTCGGAATTTTTGGATACCTTGCACCTCGACCTTTTTAATAATAGCAGGTGACTTGAACTGTACTTTTGAACCTTCTATCTTGATTAGTGGATTAACAGTCGAAGAAGATGAGTTTTGGGGAATCCCACAGTTAACCAACCCTCTGCAATGTATTCGTTCTTGTGTGACTTCCCAGTTGGATTCCCTATGTCTAAAGTATGGACTCAGGGCTTGTAATGGTTGCATGCCTTCTGATTTAAATACTGCGCCTACATTCAAACAAGGCATGTCTACCGGTGTTATCAACTATTTTCTAGTGGATGTCAGGTTGTGGTCCTTATTAAAGAATATGAAGGTGGAACCCCGGTGTGAGAGTGACCATGACCCCTTGCTTCTTACCCTGCATGGGGGTGTATTTAGGAGGTCACTGAACAATCAACATACAGTGGTTCCATCTCCATCCTTGAACAACAATCATACACGGGTTGGTTGGCCAAAGGTGTTGTCCAACCCCTTTCTGATAGTCGGGATTTGCAAATTGTTTGTCGATGAATTGGCAGTCTGTGAGGAGCATGAAGCCAATAATATCCCTATTCTTAATACTCATGACAATATGTTGAAGAAACTACAGAGTGTCTTTTATAAAAAGGCTTGTCTTAGGCCCGCGATGCTAATATGAATAGTAATGGATGGTTTAATGAAGTCTGCTCTAGGGCTACGTCTGCACTAAAAATTGCTATTACCACTAGTTCCCTAGGGGAGATTCAATCAGCCAGACGTACATATAGATAGGCCATACTGCAAGCAAAAAGGACATGGGAAGATTCTATTTGGCGGGAATTGCTTGATGCATCCAAATCTAATAACAATATGCTGTTTTGGGAATTATTGTCCAAAAGACAAAGAGGGGGCAGGAGTAATATCAGGAATCATATACAACCCAAGAGTTGGGTGGATTATTTCACCCAAATCTATGTTACCCCCGGCAGTTCTTTAAATTGCAATCCCAAAATTGGTGATTCTGTTTCCCTATCATTGGCCAGTTTGAATACTAGCATTGATTCATCTGGGGCGGGTATTTATATCCCCGAGGACTGTATAATCTTTTCCTTAGAGGAAACTATAGCCGCAATTAATTCTTTAAAATCAAGCAAAGCACCTGGTCCGGATAAGTTACCAGGAGATCTTTATAAATCAGAGCCAACTATATGATCCTGGTATATTAATTTGATCTCGAATAAAATTGCTGCAGGTGGTGTAATTCCAAGTACCTGGAAAGGGGCTGAAATCATCCCTATTTATAAAAAGGGTACTGCAAATCTTCCAGCTAATTATTGACCTATTAGCCTCATTGATAATCTACAGAAAATATTTGCTAAACAGCTCGTGGGGAGGCTAATAAGTTGGGTTCAAGATCATCAGGTCCTTTCCTCGTTACAGGCAGGCTTCCGCCCAAAAAGCAGTACCATAGACCAAGTTTTTAGGTTGGTGCTCTTATATTGGAAATATGTAGTCCTTGCCAAGCAATATTTATATGTTGTCTTTGTGGACCTACGATCTGCTTTTGACCTGGTCCCAAGAGAAAAACTGGGGGAAGTATTACATAGATTGGGCACTCCAATTAATATCATTCATCTTTTACAGCTGCTGCATGAAAATACATATGCGCAAGTGCGATGGGGTAATCAAGGTGAGCTGACTGAAAATATTCCTATTCAGAGGGGAGTTCGTCAGGGTTGTGTCCTGGCCCCGATTTTATTCACCTTATTTATCAATGAGGTGGTACAAGTTTTGATCTCCTGTCAGAATGATGCTCCCACACTGAATGCGCAGAAAATCCCTATTCTACTTTTTGCTGACGATTCTCTCCTCATTTCCAAGACCCCTATGGGTCTTCAAATCCTTGTTGATAGATTTCAATCATTTTGTACAGACTATGGGTTGAAGTTGAATGTCAGAAAAACTAAATTAATGGTGTTTAGTCCTGGACCTTGTAGGAGATGCACTATTAACTTGGATAGAATTTCCTTAAGCAAGGTTAGTTCAATAGACTACCTGGGTGTGAGAATATCAAGCAAATTACACTGGGAGGACCAGACCAGCAAAAGCGCGGGGCTTCTTTAGCATAGAGCAGCCACTATCCTGCGCTTTTACAAAAGTTCGGTAACAAGAGCTCTATCTCCAGCTATTAAAATCTATTTGGCAAAGGCATAGGGAGCGGCCGCCTATGGAGCTGAGATATGGGGGTTCTCTAACAGTAAAAGATTAACTGTGGGTGAAAACACTTTTGCCAGGGCCCTAATTCCGTGCCCTCATAGCACACCCCTGAACCCATTGTTTCTGGACCTAGGGTTCAATTGTATAGCTGATTTGATAGCTTTAAGACCTTTACTTTTTTGGATAAGGATTTGGACTGTTCCCGAACTTGCCATATACAGGGACTTTCTCCTTGATCTATTAAAGAGACCGAATGTGGTTACCATCACATGGTTTAGACATGCGTCCAATTGGTTTTGTATTTTGGGCCTGGGAAGTTTTTGGGAGAACCCACAAAAGTTGGAAAAATCTAATAAAATTACCCTGAAAACAGCTTATTGGTCCTATGTAAGGAATGTCTCCATCTGCTGTAAACCATACGGTCGGTTAACCAATCTATGCATTGATTTTAAGTGGTAGCCCCCCGTATGAACCATATTTAGATATAATACCAGATTTATTGGGTAAAGGCCTGTATGCTCACTTCCGCTTTGGGAGCTTAACGCTGATGTCTTTAACAAGTAGTTGAGGATTAACTCCTTTCTCTGATTTATGTCCAGCATGCTGTGGTAGCTCAGATACTGTTGAACATTTTATGTTTTTTTGTCCTGCCTATTTCACTCCTCGGTCAAAATGGATTCGCAGAAATTGTCGATAGATGGGCTTGAATCAATGCTGTCTAGTTATAAGGGTTTTTAAAAGCGATATTTCCAACTATCTAATTCTCGCAGTTAGTAGGTTTCTTATGGCAGTATGGCATATACATAGTTGTTTTTTAAATAACTCTTTCTGATGGAATATTAGGTACACAAGTATTTTAGAGCGAAGAAGTTTAAGGTTGTATTATTAGTTTTATGTTTTCCATATTTTGTATAGGTTTTAAATTTTGAATTTAAATTGTACTGTGATGCTTTGATGGTTATCTGACCTAATAAAGCTTGTTTTGAGATTGAGATAAATGTAGAGGAAGACAGTGTGGGCATTCTTACAATTCAGAGGAAGGCAGCCTGTTGTAGAAAACAAAAATTATCTTCAGCTCTCTCTGTTTTAAAAGTGAGGAAGATGGAAGTATTAACCTATAACGAACGTACAGGCCACACAATGTTCTCTCACAAGTTAAGCATATTCTTATTTTTGAACCAAAGAAGTCAGCCTGCAGTAAGACAACCCATCCCCTGAACTTGCTAGGAGTATCTGAGCTCCCATTGTGGGCCAAGGACCATGACTTCAGGAATAAATATACTCCTTTTACAAATGTACAATAGGACGTTGCCAAAACAGGACAAGGGCTAGAGGACAAACATTCCTTTAGGCCGCTTTCATTTGTATGTAGAGATGATTGCTGTGTTGAGCTGGGTGAAGATACCCTTGGCTATACCTATGGATGGCAGACAATATTAGTCTTCAACATCCATGACTTGGCTTTTGTTCTTATTCACTGGGATTGTGGAGTAAGAGCGCCAATGTCAGTTTAGTGCACTCTTGGCTTATCTTGCAGGGGGCAGGTGTAGATTTAAAATATGTATTCCATTCAAAATAAAACTAGACAAAAATGGTTGAGAACCAGAATTCCAAAAGGAGAGAGCCAAAGGCTACCCACAAAAAGCTCAAACATTTAAGACTTGAAGGTCTCAGTTTTCAGCTGCCTGCATTAACAAATTGGGCAGTTTATACTTGTGATTCTCCAAGGTAGCTCCTCACTGTAGTAGGAAAGGAGTGACATGGGCCCAGTCAGCTTAAAGAAGGAGATCTCATTACGCATAACAGGTGCCCAGGGAAGAAGCTAACTATCAAAACATGGGGGTCATTTCCCACCGAAAGATGACCAACTGAGAAAAAGGAGATGGCTGCCACTATCTGAGAACCATACTGTGCAGTGAATTGTGGAGCAGGGTATTTATGCTTGTGGTATTTTGGCTTGTGTATATTTGTATAGTGCCAACCCAGCAGAAAGGCAATAGAGTGTACTACAGAGTCAAAGATGCAGTTAGCGAGTGACTGGTCTATCCTTATAGTGGAAGTGGTCTATCACTGTGTCATGATATGTTATGTTTAAAGTGATGTGTCTTCAGCTTTTACGAAAGTGGAGAAAGATTTGGACAGGTGTGAAGATGGCTAAAGGGATGTTAATCCAGATTCTGGACCATGGATAGAGAAGGCTATCTGAAACGTCCTAATAGTTTGTGAAATGGTTAAATGAGGTTGAGCATTGTGCTTACATTTCGAAAGCTACATTCCATGGGAGCGGGTGTCCAGATAAACTTAAGAAGGTACGGTGAGAACACATTGGACTTGATGTACCATTACTTATCCAAACTTCCTTATGTTTCCCTTTTATCCTTACTGTTGTGTCCACTGTGTCCACACCCATGTGACTGATTCCTCCTGATTGCTTTTTAAAGTGGTCTATGCACTGCCGGATTGGTTGATTATAAAAACAATAAAAGATTTATAAAACCAAAGAGGCCTTTTGCCGTGTTTTTTAAAAACTTTTTGCACTTATTTGTCTACAGTCTGACAGAGTTCTACTATTGGTGTGCTGAAAGCCACAGAAGATGATAAGTTTGTTAGTTTGCACTTTGGGTCGCCAGTCATGAGGTTTTGTAGAAGAGGAAACTGGTGTTGAAGATGTTGTGAGCTAGCAAGGGGAGAAAGTGGTATTCCATCAGGGTACGTGTGAATTTTTTTTTATTTTATCAGGGCCTTGTGGAGATATGCTAAGCCACCTACAAGGCCCTTTTGTGGGGTAAATATGGAGTTTGGCATGCTGTTGAGAAATGTGTTGCACCGTCTGATTGTAAGACATCAAGGGCCTGAACGGCAGCTCTAAAGTTGGTTTCTCTGGGTCTCTCTTCTTTCATACAGAGAGCTGGTATCTGGCCATGTTGTGTTTTTAGTAATATCTTCCTATAGAGGTAAGGGCTGTGCCCATGGTGTATGCGAGTAACTTGGTGATGGGTGAAAGATGGGGTTCGAATCTGTCCAAGTTCATGAAACAGGCCCATGTTTTGAATAGGTGTGCTAGCTGTTATTGGGGAATAGCAGAAATTCTGTTTTAGTTGGGTTGAGCTTTAGATAGGTGCTGACCATGCAGGTCTGTACAAGGTCCAGGTAGTGTTTGAGACATTTGATTTCTGTGGAGAGGAGATTATCAAGTAGAGTTGTTTGTCACCGGCATATTGGTGAATTTTAATGTTATTAGTGAGAAGAGTCCTAAAGGGTTCCATGTACTGAATGAAGTTGGCGGGATACACAGTGGAACACTGGGGAGCGGTGCCCACGTGAACAACCTGGTGTCAGTTGACTGATTAGGAAAGGAACCGGGTGCATGATGTTGGTGTAACACAGTCACAACTTCAAGGTGTGGGTAGAGGTGGGATGTTCAGTGGTGTTGAAGGTGGCTGAGAGGTTAAGCTGTATCAGGAGGCAGGGTCATCGTTAGCTGTAGTTAGGATGTCAGATAAGTGATAGATTAGTAGCTGGGAACAACATCAAGGTGTAGTCTGGATTTCTTCAGGTAGAATAATGCACTGAGACACAGGACACACTGTTGGGGGTAACCTAGTGGAAGGATAACAGTTTACTTGTATTTGCGCTGAAGGGACATGAAATATTAGGAGGCTAAATGAGACAGCCTCCTTTGCTATCCCCCTGACATAAGTAAATAGAAATGTGGTTTGCCTGATAGACATATTTATTGTTTCAAACCATTGAAACTGAAATCCACTAGGCAGTGGGATGGCTGATTTCTCTCGACTATCTAGGTGAAGAAGAGCATTCTAATAGAGTTTTAGGGCGTCTTTTAAACCAATCAGAGGAAATGGACACCATAGGTGATATTATGTAAATCTGATTTGCGTCCAGGGTTTTACAGGTTTGGACAAAGATAAAATGCTGGGGGAAAACAGAATGGTTACATTAGGAAAGTTAGACAACATGGTTAAACTCAGATGTGATTTTGGGAATGCCTAAACTATCTTGTATTGTGTAATGATCTAAAAGTTTAAATGGTAAGATTTTCTGATTCAACCTCTATCACAAATCAAGGGTGACCATATAGTGTTCAGAAAAGCAAAGTGTATTCATTAGGAGAAACAATGTATCCTCCAAGGTACACGGTTTGCTATTCTAATGAGATCAAATGACGGAGATTTTGAAAGCAGCCAAGACAAGTGATTGAAGTTGGAAGGATGGCCATTGTTTCTCTTCTCTGATGTGTGTCCTGACACCATGTAAAAGAAGAAACATCTACCAAATTTTAGTGAGCAATTGGGTTATGCAAATGGTGCAAATATCAGTCTGGCTACCTGTCAGACTACAGGTTCAGTATAGGAGCAACATCTTCCTGCTCTCGCAAATGGAAAATGCAAAAGATTTTGACCATGGTAAATCTATTCATCTTATCTATCTAATAATATATTTTTAAAGTGCTGTGTAGCTACTGAAAAAAAGACTTCACTTTGCATAAAAGAGGACTACTTCAGGTTGTGAGGTAGAAGAACAGGGAAACTGAAACTTTCAGTGTGGGTAATTTTAAGCATCTTTGCCCATCAGGAAGATTCCGGACCATAGTTCTTCATTGATAACTTGTGGGAGGTTAGATAAGGGTTCCTTAGTCTCTGAATGAACACCTCCTCATCTCTGAAACGTACATTCAAGGACTTGGAAGAGCAGGCATGAATCAGAACATAAATATTGTTACGAAATATAAATATGCATTCGTTCATACAGAAAGTTTGGTGGAGCAGACCTACATTGCATAATAGGTAGGACCAAATTTGCAAATTTTTCATACATGCAACATGTTGAGAAATGAGGGAAAGCACAGCATGGAGCTGTATCTACTAAGATTGGCCGGTTGCTGATTTCATCCCCCGCATGGCCCACAAACAAGCTGCCTTGTGTGATGCACAGCTCTGTTATTTTCATGAATTGACATTCATGGTGCTCTCTGCAGTCCAACATAGGATTGGTATAGGAAGCATACCCTTCTGTATACAAATTCCTGTATCGAGACAGACCCAGAAGCTTGTCATACACTGGATGCATGGTGTGTGCTCCAGGCCAGTTGGGCTATTTTAGTATATGGAGCTTTGCATTATAACCTATTAGTACCTGAGCTGCTCCTCCCCAGTATTGCCCCCTTCACCAAAATGCCAAAGGTAGTGGTACTGACACCACACAATCTTTGACCTTATTGACATCAAAGAAAGTGACATCATATGAACTTTGACCCTGAAGTTTCCAACAAACTGATGTCCCTTTAACTTAACCTACATGATATCACAATAATTGACATCACTGAAGTTACATTATTACCATGCCATTAATATAAAAATACTAAACAAATGTGTTTAGTATCTAATTAACCCCCTGGCAACCAATGAATTACATCGATGTAGTATGGACAATATATTTCCTGTTTCACAATTCCATAACTAAAGCAAATTTCAACTGGACAGTGCAGCCTTTATTCTTACAGTTGTTTTTCAAGTTTCCTTACAGTAGGGTAGGTATTAGGTATCACAATAGCAACATAGTCCTGACGTCACTTCTCCTAGGTGAAGAAAATGTTACTTATTCCATGGATTCTTCCTACTACTGTTTTACTGGATTTGTAACACACAGTGAATTCAGGTCGTTTTGTAATTCAACTTGGGTTAGAGTTCATGTAGGGGGATGCACACCAGTGTGCTAGATGGATATTCTGCACAGAGGCGACGGCTCTGAACAGCTTGCAGTAGTCAGTTTATGCAGCCAACTACTGACGATGACACCTTGCTAGCAGTGATCACGCAGCTAGTATCTTCCCCAACTCAGTAAACAATTGCAGGGAACGTCAGTGTATCACTCAACCTACTCGATGAAAGTGTATTGGAGCTAAAGCAGGTTTGTTCCTTAAAGATAACTGGGTTACAGTCAAACTAACAAAAATATGGCGAATGTGTGAATTTACTTCTTTATCGACGGTGTACATATGATCACCTCCACTTAGATTAATTTATTTTAAGCCAATCTCTGATTTGAAACTTGGAAGATAGTATAATTTTAGAGTACCATTTATTGGATTATTCTTGAGTGCCTCTAAAATGAAAGGGTGAGTTAAGGAAGGTAAAAATACCATACTGGCAATGTAAGGGAATGCTCATGAAAGATGTAACATTCAAGCAGACCGTTGGTAAAGCCGCAACAATTTGTTTTCAAATCATCGGCTGATTATTCACTTAAAATACGTTGATTCAAAAAAATGCTATCATCAGATTTGGCCATCATGAAAACATCAGTGAATTTCAGGAATCGTCTAAGATCTTTAGGAGCGGTTGAAATCACCAGACGAAGAGGCACTGAGGGTCGTGTGTGCAGCATATAGAAACTAAATTAGCCAGTCTGTTTTGCTATGGATAACATTTTTCTAGATAACTTGAAAAGCAAAAACATTTTTCTCAGGCTGCACATTCTTCCACAGGCACAGACTACAGTTTTTCCCAGTTCGATATTGGAGAATTATTTATAAAGTGTGGCCACATAATATTTACTGCACTTGTGTTATCATCTAAATATCCTTATTTGTATAATATGAGAAAATATATGTGGTCAAACCGAACCATGGAAGTTTACTTTGCCGCACGTTTCCTACATACTGCTCTGACCACTGTGGAGCCATTTTAATAATTCATAAGTTACACTGAACGCTGGCTGAGTTGAAACAAATTACAAGAAATGGTTAAACTATATACGCCTTGTTATAAATTAATCACACAAACGTAATTCTTCATGCACTTGGTTGAACATTGCTACAGATTTGCAGTGAAGGATTGTGTTGTCAGGCACAAAGTGTGTTGTTGTTGCACAACACAGTGCGGCTATTCGCTTTATAATCACACATGTCAGTGGATATCTCAATTGATAATGAAGTTCATGTCTTTACCTGTTCATGTGTGAAGATGTACCCGTAAACAATGGACTATGTCTGAGTGATACATATTAATACATATATTATCCCTTTTAGAATTGTGACCCACAGAGGATGGTAGTAGATACGTTGCACCTGGTGCAAAAGTTCCATGTTAGCACTAAAATCTGCTTAAATCGGCTTAATTTTGGCACCACAAGCACAATTCAGTATTAAGGCGAAAGGCTGAAGACCACTGAAGTCTCCTCTACTTGGGAACGTTGCCCCTGCAAAGGATAGAATCTCTATGAGGCATGCACATGCTCTCACTATATAACTTCTCCAGTTCCAAAACCACTGCAAAAGAGTGCAGAATACAGAGTAATAGGGTTCTGTGTACTATTTGCAACCTTCCTAGTGGGTGTTTTTGAGGGGCCAAAGCGGTTTCCATGGCCTCTCCAGGAATTCCCTCTAGGGCAGCAATACTCGGAGTATCCCCAGGGGACTGCGTGCAGCCCTCCTGACCTTTACATGCTGCCCGCTGGTCAACAGCAGCACTGGGCTGCTGTTTACTCGACTCAGATTGAACAGCAAGCATTTATTCACAGGTTAAAGAAAGGCAGTTACTAGGGGACCCTGTATCTTTAGGAACACCTTAATTTTTAGACAAATCTTGCAACAAACCTGTGAAAATATGATAATGTCTCTTCCAAATTCGAAAAGTGTATTTCATTAACATGCAGAACCATTTCACCAGGGGTGGCTCCTTCACTATGGCGAAGGAGCGTTGCCCCCACTTGCTGTGCCAGAAGCAGAAAAATAAAACAATTGCTTACTATTGTTTTATTTTTCTGCTTCTGGCACAGCCAGCAGTGCATGCAGGGGTGGGGCTGGGCCACAGGAGGTGGGAGGGGTAGGAGGGGAGAGTGCACCTAAGTGCGCATGTGTGTTTGGCTGGCCGCCTGAGTCAATTTTGCAAGGTAGAAAGTGCCACTGGGGTAGTTTTAAATAATTTGCCTCATGGATGCCGAGTGAGGAATCACTTTTTTGCAGACGTGTGCCATCTTTGAATAATATGGATAATTCGGGCACTTATCCTATTGTAAAAAAAACAAAGTGTGAATCTTTGTTTAGGTCACAACTATTTTAAGTCGTGAATCTCTCCTATAGCATGTCAGAGGGGCATTTTCTCCGGCAGACCATAACAGAACTATTTTTGGGGTTCATCAGTAAGGACATATTTTAATCAACTTTGATCTCAGAATTATCAATGTTACTATACTTATTTTACTGACAGAGTGGGAGAACCACAGTGCAGGGAGGGTGAAAATACAAAAGATGGTCCATTTGACCCCACTGCCAGCCACGTTTACTACTAATTCCCAGCAAGTAAAATTGAGAGGCCAGGAAACACACTCTTAACTCTGATATCAGGTCAGTATCGTCTAAGAAGTTGGTCTTTTGAACTCAAATGATTAAAATGTTCGTGTAATGATACTGATGAAGAGTGTATGTCAATTTCCACTAGCAGTGACAGTACAGTGTCTGAATATTGTTTGATGCGTGTTCATTAGGTGGTGTAATAGACTTCCCTGGTTCACTTATTGTGCTGATAATGTAAAATGAAGGGAGCACTGTATAAAGGGAAAGCCACAGTCCTGAAATTGCTTTTAATTTTTGCGCTTTAAGTTACTGGTTCTCATTTGAAACTTATTTTCTTTTACTGTTTTGTTGTTTGCCGTTATTATTTTTTTTTAAGCATTGTAAATACTGTATAGCGTCTTAAGATGTCCGTGTACATTTCAGCTGGTCTTCTGCACACTAACTGAGACAATATGGGCTAAGTTTGTTTCCGTCAAAATCTATTCAGCCATAATGTTGGACAATAAACTGAAGATAAAAAAAGAGAATTTTGTATCCTGTCGCTGCTGGTTTTTTAACTGTATCCTCTCGCTGCTGTTTTTTAACTCTCCGCCACTTTTTTCTAAACCTGCCTGCACCCGGGTTTACTGAGCCTGTTGTAGTTTAAAGTGTTGTATTGTTGGGATACTGAAAGGTTGTTTAGTCGTATGTGTTTTTGTGTATATGGGGGTCAGCAGAGGAGAGTCCATAGGGCCCTGTTTTAGTACGTCTGAGAACTAGAGGTGTATATAATTTCCCACGGTCATTAGTAGCAGAGGCTCAGGGTGTAAAGAGACCATCAGAAAACAACCTGAACAATTCTGGGCAAGTCTAAGAACTATGCATAAACTGGCTTTGTTTCCCGCGCATTCGCAAACAAGTAGAAGTTGGGGTACCTGTGCATTTTGGAAAGCATGTGACCCTGAACTACTTCCCTTTGTTGTACATGAATAAGGCACATCTTTGTTATTCAGTAATGTTTGAAACACGGGTTGCAAATTAAATACAATGCAACGAACAGAACTTTGAAGAATACTAAACATTTGTGCATTCATTATTAATTTCATTATGTGCGATGTTTATTTCAGTGTCTATCATACATGCTTTCATTTCGACTAACGTTCATCTTTTTTGCACAGCATTTTCATCTCTGCCTGTCATTTATTTTAGCGCATACTATATGCATTTCCATATATGTCAGAGTCAATTTAGTGCATACTGCATTCATTTCAACATGTGTAATTTTTATTTCAGGGCATGTTATATTCAACTAAGTGGGGGGGTCACACACATTTCAGTTTATAATATTCATTTGAATACATTCATTTTCTTTTACTATATGTTATATTAATTAAGGCATGCTTCATTTCAGTCTGAGTCGTAAATAATTCCTAGTATCATCAAAATTATGGTGGTAATATAGAGTTTGAAAGAGGCAGGATGTCATTTAAGATTTGGTGGATGTCTGGTCTGCCTGTTTAGATTTTGATATATCTGGATAAACACTATAAATAAAATTGACAGTATCATCAAAATGATGGTGGTAATATAAAGTTTGAAAGAGGCAGGATGTCATTCAAGAATTGGTGGATGTCTGGTCTACCTGTTTAGATTTTGATATACCTGGATAAACACTGTAAATAAAATTGACAAAACATCCAACAATCTTTGGTAGTTGTCCTGTATCCGGGAACCCCTACATAACCTGCTCAAAAACTTACAGCAATAAAAATAGCACACATGCAGTATTGATAGCAGTTTAAAAACAAGTTATAATTAGTATAGAAATTAAACGGTGTATAAAAAAGACCAAAATCTGTCTTGCTGTGAGTGTTGTGTCTTGTTCTGATGATTTTTTGGTAAATTAAATCCAAGTGGAATGAACTCTAAAAAGTGTCTGCTGAACACTTTCTTCTCAGCCACCAATATTACGTGATGCTGCTGTGGTGAAAGCTGTCGAGTTTATTATCCGCATACTGTAATACAGTTGGACAACACTACCAGAATAAATTGTGTACACTTTAAATGAACGTTCCAATGGGGTCACCTGTATTACTAAATGTCCAATATTTCATATTATAAAATATCCTTGAGTAAATAAACATTAGTAATTTAGTGATGCTTATACCGGACTACTAAGAACAACCTCCGTTCAGAAAAAGTTTGTGGTGGATTTAGACCTTTTCACTTTTCAGAGGCAGCAAGTTATGACAGGGACATTCCATATATTCGCCATAAAGCTGGACCTCTGGTCCTCACTTCTCTTTTCTTTTGGTATCTTTTCCTACGACAGAGAAACACCGGGAACTCTGTTTGTTAGACTGGGACTGAGTCTAGCCTGGGTAAAATTGTGGGGGGTTTTTCTGCGTGAAATAGATGTAATGTTTATGTAAATTATACATTTTTTGCATCTGAACTGCAGTTCACGGGTTGTCTGGGGGAAACTCTGCGAGGGAGTATATACTGTGTTCAAAGGTCACAGTAGGTACTTGCAGACACTAGTAGAAAATCTCCCTCGCCCATAGCATAAATTGGTTTTCCAGATTCTGTGAGACATTTCCTCTAAACCTATTCTCCTGCCGATGAATTGAAAATGACATAAAAACGGGTAAACAAAAAAAGGAGACAAAATACAATTAGTATTAGGCTCGTGTAATAAAATGGGTCTAATTGATTCTTCTTCTTTGCATACTTCTTCGATTATTTCTGCATAGGTGAAACATTTCCCTGAACTTAAAGTGTGTTCCGATTTTTAAACAGTGTCAAAATGGAGTGTCTATTTTGGCTCATTCCACTCAAGTGTGAGTCAGGGATGTTATGTATGTACAGTCTAACTTCACCAAGTAGAGATCAACGGGTTGACAACATGGACCCACTAGAGGGAGGGGATCCAAGCCGCTCTTCACTTAGTCAATGATTCATACGTGACATCACAGGATATGGGGACCACATTAGATATGGGGACTCAAACAAGGCCAACAGTAGTGAGTAGAAGGTTTGAGAAAAATACCTCTCAGGCTTTCCAACATCAAGGGCCCATTTCTTCATCAGGGCCAGGGGCTGTTTGGGACTTGTCTTTAAAAACCTCACAGTTGAGATTAGACGCTTTGTCCTATCAGTCAAACAAAATGGATGTGCAAGTAGACCTGTTAAACTCCCTGGCTGTGTTTGTTTCTGGAACTGACCAAAAGCTGTCTGACTGAAACAAACTGATAACCCGGGCCCAAAACTACACAGCAGCAAGATATGCAGACTGTACTTGCGCCTCCGTGATTAACAAACTTGCACAATACCAAATGCCCTGGGTACTTTAATAGAAGATCTAAAACTTAGTCATGATACTTCATGCTTGAAAAAGGACCCAAGTTCATCAGTGCAGCCTACTTGGCAGTGTGAATCTTGTAAAGTAATCACTAGAGCAATAGGAGAAAATAAATATTGCTCACTCACAATGCCAATGTAGGGGGCCGGGGGAGCCTGTTAAAATCAAGGACAGCCCAAGGGGTGGATCTCCCAACAGGTCTCAATTGCCTGTCCAAGTACCATCAGAGAACATCATGACGAAAAAAACAGAGGAAGAAGCAACGCAAGGCTAGAAAAAAAACAGAAAGCAGTCCAGTAATTCTATCCTGTCTAAATGCAGTTCAAAATGTAGTACACATAACATTGTCTGATGAAGAACCAACACAATTGGGAAGCCAGGCTAGTAAGAACTCACCAAAGAAAAGAAAGTCCTATCCATTATTTGATAAGAAGTCCGAAAAAAAGCCACTCTATTCAGTGCCACCCCACTCCATGAGGATCATGACACCGCCACAGGCAAAAGGTAATCTTCAAACCAAACATTGAGAGCACTTAGCCCAGCTACCACAGACACCAGTTTATTTAAGACACCAGCTTTGTTGGAAAAAAATCAAAGGAAGGAGTCCTTACTCCATCACATGCCTACGATTGGTAAACATGAAACCTTAGGAACCTCAACAATTAACCTAGATCAATCTCTCTCCCAGCTCACCCCCTCAAAAAGAGAAACTGATCACACGTTCAGAAAACAGGACTTGCCAGTTCAACAGCATAGCCAAGCTGCAGCAGGCACTCAGAGCATGATATACAACATCCTACTGGTCCACGATCAAAGCACTAAGGACCCTGCATACCAAGAGCAATTGTGTACTGCACAACCATTCGGCAATCTAATGCACTGCAATCAAATGTTCTTCACCCAAGAATATCAGTCAAGGGGCAGACATGATATTCTGAACTGAGGTAATATCATAAAACTATTATAGGCCCTGCCAGCCCTGCCAGCCCTTGAGAAGACGTCGTTGGTGAACATTGAATCTATCAAATTCAGAAGGCGAGTAACAGGAGCCCACCCTTGTGACTTGGGCCTCAAACTTAATGGCTAAGAAAGTCATCCTGGAAAAAGACCATTTACATGGCTGGGGAAATAGGATCAGCATGTATTGCCCAGCAGCCTATCCGGACTCCGGCCCCACTCGCATACCAAGAGAAGCCCATTCCACTGCGAGTCTCAAATAATAATAAGCAAGTCTTCTCTATTCTTAAAAGCTCTATGTGCAAAGAGATTTCATCTTTTCCCTCCAAAAACTTCGTGCCTCCCCCAATACACCCATGGAGATCTACACAACTAGACTTATACTGGTTATCAGCAGCTTTGCATGGTGGCTGGCAGTCCTGACACATTGACCTCCAGAGACTCAAGACAAACTAGGTGCCCAAATGAATTTCATTGTAGAAGTTACAATAAGAACTTGATAAACCACCTGAGGGGGGTCATCAAATTATACTACTACAAGAAACATGGTCAACACAGCCTTTTTCCGTTAACAGTCTTGTAGGCTGTTTCTGCCAAGCACATAAAACGGGAAGGTCTGGCTTCCCAAACAGGGGCCTGGTAACCTTTGTGGCAGTCAGACTTAAGATAGAAAGTAGGCTGCTGGAAACAGGCAATAAAACATCCTAATAGTTAAGCTGACGAATTGGCGTTCAAAAATGGAGAGACACCTTTTATTAATCAATTTATATATTCAGCTGGATCTGGGACACAGGAAAGCCGTGTCATTTAAATTATCAACAATCTCACCAGAAATTATGGTAACAGGAGACGTTAATATGAACCTGCTGTGGCCCTTCGCCTGAGATGACTATATCAGACGGCGGGACCAATTCCCAAACAATCTCCGGGAACAGCAAACAATAGGACAAGGGACGCAAAAGTGGTGTCACTGGTAAAAGATTTTAAATCCTTTGGGCTAAGAGTATTAGATGGCAGATACCAACAAGATGCCCCACCTGCGTGCACTTATTACTATTCTGACTCACACTCCATAATTGACTTCACAGAAGCCACTCTCCTCCAATTTCGCTTAATTGCATCGTTGCAGATTATAAAAACGGACAAAAGGGACCACGGACAGCAAGTTATAGAGGCAAGTACTGTGCCGGGGGAAATCGAAATGAAAAATTACAAGCGATTGCAGTGGTCTGATGATGCTATAGGATCTATTGGAGAAGCCACAATACCCCTTATTAGAGATTGGTTTACCAATTAACACCCAACCCTGTTCTCCAAATGTGCCCTCCACAAGAAATATAATAAACAACTATTTGCAAAAAAACGCCTAAGCACACACCAAGTCACAAAGTACTCACAAGACTTATTAAACAAGCATTTGCAATGCAACGGGTTTCGCGTTTGCTCATGTTAGAGCTGATCGCGTTGTAAACTCCTAACCCGACTTTTCATCTATTGGCAAAAGTGCTTTTTTGTAGGTAACCCGAAAAAGTGAAATCGCGCTAGGAAAATAGAGAAAAAGTAGTCCATGATCCGACAGAAAACAGCGAGCCTTGCATGTTTTCTGTACTTGGTCGCTGCGCTCGAGGAGGGCTGACCACCGGAAAAGGCATGACGTGTACATGCCTTCCACTAATGAAAGCAAGCAGATTTTACTAGGCAAGCCCACGAGCCAATGAAACATACTGACGTGACGTCGACAGGGCTCCGAGCCCTTTTCTAATAACTAAAGCGTCTCGCTGCGATACGCAGCGCGAGCACATGCAACGCAGGCTCGACCCTAAAAAGGAATCAATTATCTGCCTAATGTCAGGTTACAAGGAGGAATCATAATAGAATCCTGAGAATGGCTCGGAGGCAACCTGGGAATCCTCCAATACGAGCCAACCTTAAGCTTATAACTAAAACTTACTGGAGGATGGTTTGGGAGGAAAAATTAGCAACAAAGCAAAACTTATGGGCAAAAGCGCTGTATCTCAGTAAAAAGAAAAACTTGAGGAACTTCTGGAAGATGGTGAATAGCCTAAATAGGTCCCCAACTGTTCCAATTATTTCAAATCTAACAGAAACAAGATGGGTAAACTTTCTAACCAAACACGTTCAATCAATCCTCAGGGGAAACAACACCCCTCCACGCACGAGGCAAAAAGTACAAGCTTATTAATGACACATGCCTAGACTACAGTATGCTCAGTATTTCAAAAGACAAAATATGCAAATCCGTTCAGAAGTGCAGATGTGGTGGAGCCCTGGGCCTGAATGGAATACCACAAGCACTGTGTAAAACCAATTCCACCTTCTGGGCAGCCAGCTTGATGATTGCTTATAACAGTGCTTTGTAGTTAGAAAGTATCCCCGACTGATGGAAAGGCTCCATAATTAATTCGATCTTCAAAAGGGTTGATCACCAACAGCCCGAAAATGATCACTTCATTACACTGTTGGACACTGAGGCAAATCATTTTGCAGGCCTTCTACTAACCAAATTATCACTTTGGGCTGAAGAAAAAAACACATCATCACTCCTAATCAATCTGGTGGTGAAATAGCAATTAACATCTTACCACTTTCTGTAATAATGGATAAATTAAAGCAAAATAAGCAAGCAACCTGTCTTTGCTTTGTAGGCTTCAAGGCTGCCTTTGATTGTGTGCAGTGTAGTCTTCTTTATGAGAAACGTGCATGCTGGAGCATCTCTGAACGCCTTTTAAGAGCAATACAGATGCTATACACAGGCTTTTGGGCAAGAGTGAGAATAGGGGATGGCTCCTTGCTGTCCAAGACAATAGATACTCTCCAGGGTTTAAAGCAAGGATGCGTATTGGGATCATATTTATTCAGTCTATTTTTGGTAGCCCCTGCCCTGGATGAGTAAATGCTCATGTCCCAAAGCTAGGAGACCGGCATATCTCCAATCTTTTGTAAGCAGATGATGTGATTCTCCTCTGTCAAACAAGTCAGTCTACAACGCCCCATTGACAGACTAATTATCCAGTAACCAATGGCATGTCAATAAATCAAAAGAAAATCAAAGTCATGAAAGTGAGTAATTGGATACAGTAAAGGCATAAAGGGTTTCTACAAGTACCACAGCTGGAATCAGTGGAAAGCTAAGAGTATTATTTGTTTATAAAGGCTCCTTGCACCAACACAAGCTGGAGCTACAAAGGAAGGGCAACTCACTACGTCTGTCATTTCGAATGATCTGTGGATGGTTCAAGCTTCCCACTATTGCTGAAGGTAATGGCTGCAAAACTACCCAGAGTCACGCTTATTAGGAAGATATACTGATCGCATTTCCATCTTCCACCCAACTACACTTGGGCCCAGATAAGACTTGAGTTTGGCTTAGTAAATCAATCAGTTGCCAGAAAGGGGGCATATATCAAAGTATGGAAAAGAGTACAGTCTTTGTCAGCCAACTATCTTTGTATAGCCCTCTGGCACGGAGTCCAGACAAACAAAAATGCCTCTGCTTGCCAGTATCTATACTCGGCCATTGATGACCTCAGTGTTCGATAATTATGGGAAACAACCCTTCCCCAAGGGTCATTTAAAAAAAACTGTAAATGGCGTAATGAAAAAAGCTGCTATGTACAAAGGCACTATCAGCCAGATCTCATGCCTGGATGGTCTTAAACGTCCATAAAATCCTTAACCTCAGCCTTATCTGGGGGCCAGATGGTCCAAGCCACTAAAAGAGCACTTCGTTAGATACTGCTTTGGCCTTCTCCCAAGATGTGCCAACACTGTGCCCCAACACGGTGCCCTGGCTTCGGGAAGTAGAAACACCATAATCCATGCTGTGCAAAGCAGAGGAGGAAAATATTGTTAATCTAACGTGTATTTGTCTCGGTCTCATGAACGAAAGGAGGGCGTAGTTGAAAGCACTTTCAGCCAGTGTGACATTTGAACCTGCAGACAGGCTGTGATTGTGTGCATCAATGCAACAGACATGACTTTGAATTGTTATTTTACTAAATTTTGTAAGCAAGCTGCAAAAAAATGAAATACTGTGACCCTTATTAATTATGTTGTTTTAAACTTATGGTTGTCATTTTGAATTACCATTTAATGTTTTTAAACTTGCTGCGGCAGTTTCAAAAAATCCTAATGTATGCTGCAGTTTTTAGTAACTATGCATAATAATTTTAAAAAAAAACTTACAGCACCAAGACCAGCAGCTTGCACTGGCAAACATTATCCGTTTTTATGCATCATCCTTCTAGATCCAGGGGCCCTAGATATTATTTTGCTCTTTATATATATATTTGTTCTCAATGTTTAATACCCTGAAGGATATGTTTGCAATTCTGGGGCCTCCATTCACAAAGACATTCGAAAATCCACACTTACACATATACAACTAAGTTAAAGCGTATGTTAATACCATTTTGGAATTCTGAAAGATCTCCATAAGCATTACTCAAAATTCCCAACACTTGTGAAACACTTTTGAGAATTTCCATATATGCTGCTGTGAAGGAATTTCACATGCCTACTGGGACATTGTGTATGCTAGCACATGTGAAAATGTCTTGCATGCAGTAGCGGCTTGGAAGGGGCCGGGAAGTGCGCGGGGGTGATCGGGAGGAAATAAATATTAAATTTTTTAAAAAACCAGTTACCTTCTCCAACGCGGCGCTCCGCTGCTTCATCGCGTGCGCAGCAGGCACAGGCTCCCAGCCTGCCCTGAGCCAATCCTGACGCTGCTCAGAGCAGCATCAGGATTGGCTTGGAGCGCCCAGGGTGGACACTCCCAGGCAGACTGGGAGTTTGTGCAGGCTCTCTCCAGCCCAGCAACCTTGTGACATCCGGCCAAACACACATGTACTCTGGAGGGAGTGCTCTGCACTTCCTCTAGGTGCACGTCATCCCCTGGCCCGCCCCTTTACCAGAAAATCATCATAAACAGTGTTTATGATGGTTTTCTGGCAAAGGATTTGTAGCTGGTGCTTCTGGCGGGAGGGCAACGCTCCTCCGTCCAAACGGAGGAGCCGCCACTGCTTGCACGAATGTAATTACACTTGGTAACTTAATATTTCTGTTCTTCCGAAAGAGAAAATAACATATTGCAATAACCAACCATTTAAGTGGATTTCCCATTCCAATTCCTACGTTTAAAACTTAGTTATTCCTGCTATTAACAATAGTAAATATCAAAACATGTTTGGTTAGGAAAAGGCTAAGAAAAAGTTTGTGAATACCTAAAGACTTGCTGGTTTGTGAGTGCGCACCAACTTTTCAGGGTAGATGTGACCTGGAAAGTCCACTTGCAGCCATTAAATGTAAATTTAGGGTCCTCGTAGTACTACACTTTGCTGTGGTAATACATTGTGAGAGAAAATAGATTTATGAGTATAAATTCTTATGTTGTGAATACAGAATGTGAATTTTAATTCATAAACCATATCATTGCATGTATAAGTTCTAACTACAAATGCAAAGTTGCTTTGTGAATAGGGCCCTCACTTTTTCATATCCATATGTAAGACGCGTCTATTTTTTGAATTATTTTTCCTTCAGTTCCAAATTGAATCTGCGAGCCTTCACTTGTCTTTCCTTCATCTTTAGTATCCCGAAGTCAACGGTACTAAGAAGAAAGGTGGTTGATGCTAAGCGTCGCACATCTGGAACATTCAGCAAGGTAGCATGTCATCAATAAGTCCTGTGGCGGGTGCCAGCCTGGCGCAAGAAACCCAACCACCAAGGGTTTCGAAATGCACAAAAACAGAGGTGGAAAACACCTAGGTTGTGTGCTGTAAAATACAGAATACAAGAAAAGGGGAGCCAGGGCACTCCAATGAAAGTTATAAGTCCAAAATAGGTGGATAAGTAAAAGAACAATTTAATCCTTAGTTAATAGACAGTTCCAGAATATTCAATTCCACATATGAAGCAGGAATATACGAGTTATGATAATATTCCGAGTCCTCTTGAATAAACAGGTATATACAAGTTAACAGAAACAGCCAACACGTGTTTCGTCCTCACTGACTTTTTCAAGGCTCAACGAAAAATTGAAAGCAAGGTAGCTGATGTGTTTCTGTAGGGAATCCAGAAGGTGAGATTAACTCAGGACAAAAACAGAGTCCAAGACAGTAAAATTGCGTCCCATCAATGAAAGGGACCAGTATTCCTCAAATGCAACAGTACTGTAATCAGTGGTTTGTCCGCAGTGTAGGAAAAACCATGGTTGAAGGTCCAAGTAGACCCTACCTGTGCAACCCCGTGATTCAGGGGAGCCAGAGACAGGACGACGTGTACGGTGCCCCGCAGCGCCTGATAACGCTGCCGTGTTACTACGGTAAGACTTTAGTATCCCAAAAGGTGGCCTCTGTTGCTATGCGACCCAGATGGATTTTCAACACGTTTAATTAACTGTTTCCTATGCAAAGCCCATATTATACTTGTAGGGACCACACTAGGACTGAGCAGCAAGAAAGCAAAGGGTCTTAGTCCTTGCTGTTTCCAAATATAGGGGAAAGTCTATAGTTTCTTCTTTTTCACTACCCAGCATGCAGTGGACTACAGTTTAGATCTAATAAATTGGTTCATATCCTAAGCAATTCATGGAACCCCTGTGTAACATACTTAGTTTTACGGAAGTCCAGTAATCACTCCATACTATTCTTTGATAACAATTAACCTGATGGTGATGGCAATTAACAGGTTATTGCTTTTGTTTTGTGCATTTTTTACAAGGCTAATTTGATCTGAAATAGGGTGGAAGTGAAATATATTTGGGTAGGCAAGGGGATAAATGGTGCACAACAAACCACGTTCCTAAATTATAACTCGGTCTCCAATCTGGAACTGAGAATTCCAGAAATTGTCCAAACATACTTTTGCATCAGTCTATCAAAGTAAAATAGTTATTTAGTAGAGAGAGGCTTGCGAAGATTCAAGTTTTAACGGGGTTCCTTTATTACAAAATTTAAATTAGTACATTAATTCGAGCCAGAGGTCCGGAAAACACTCCAGCCAACACATGTTTCTTTGCCTGGTTACAGACTCTAGCACTTTTCAGGACAATAGCTAAATAAGATGTACAAGAGTTGTAATAATACGTTCGTGCACAGGTCTGGACTAGAAGTTAAAGTGTTGCAGCAAATACTTTTCCAGCTTTTTAAAGTAGTGGTCCCAAGATGAATATCCTCCAAGTGATCTTGGAGTGTCCCTTATTTCATGGTTTGTTGTGGTGAAATAAGGGATTTTTGTCTGAAATTATTGCTGCATCTGTAATTGCATCGTTCAGCATAAGTGGTGTGTATTGAAGATCAAGTTTTCTGTAAAGTATTATGGTATTATAGTGCACATGAGGCATTTTTTGTTTATTGTTACGATCTATTTTGCAGTCCCTGAATTCTAGAATCTGGGTTTGTTTATTTTTTCAACTTCAAGGTCCAGTGGTTATTGGAAAAAAATCCAAATGTATGACACATTTTCCTCTGTAGTTTGTGTAGTGTTAGGGATTTGAATTGGTTGTATTCAAAAGCGAGGAGCGTGGATGTAGCAATGCAAACGTCTATGTTCACACACAAAGTCAGAACTTTATGGGTCTTCATGAAGCTTTTTCATGCCCAATGAACCACATTTAGTAATCCAAATTATATTAGGTGATGTCTATGTGAAATGGTGTCTCCACCTGTAAAAGCTTTCTCGTTGGGGGTAAAAAAAGAAAATCTTGATATGTAGAAATGTACATTTCTACTATTGTGAATGTTCCATCCTCCAGATAATTCACAGGTAAAAATAAGGGACTGCAAGAGTATGCGTGGAAATCTGTGATGTGCTTGATTTCTATTCTTCCTTTTTTGAGTGTTCATCTCGAAGTAGAAAGTCAGTAGTAGTAGGAGTAAATCTACGATAGAGATTTTTAGCATTTTATTAAATGTTTGTGCTCCATACAGTTCAGTCAGTGCACACACACACACAATTGTGTGAATGTAAAATCAGCACATCATATGTGCACCTATGGTCTAGCACAGAAGAACATTAAACTGTCTCTGTTGTATGTGTTACTGCCCACTTTCATGCGACAAATGGTAAAGAAGGGGCAAGAGTCAACAAAATGCATTTTGTTATGAAAAGTATGCAAAAAGCAGATCTGCCCTAAAATCCTCTACATTTGTTGAGCTAATTATTAATTCATTCATTCCCATAGGCACATTAGCATGTCTGACACTCAAGCTTTGGTATTTGAGGAGATGTAGTAAATGAACAACCCACAGAACTTGAGCTGCACCAGTACATGAGCTACATCGGCTAGTTCACCTGACTAGGTCCATCTGAGCAGGGACGACCCATGAGCAGCCGTGATATTGTTATGAAGTACGGATGTATGAGTTTTACACGGCTAGCTATAAAACAAAAAAATGCAGTGGAACAAGAACAGCGTAGGATCATAGAGCATGCCAGGCACACGAGCAGCTATCTCAGGCCTGTGATCTCCCTTATGAAACCCTCTTCTGCTGGCACAAAAATTGTCACTGGCGTCGGAGTGATTCAAGAAAATGAGCAGGATTTAGCATATGATTAACTTTGGCTCTGGGGAGATCTGTATAGGACCATTAACCCATGAGGAGCCCATGCATATCAACAAACATGTACATACATATTCTAAGCATATACAGAAGTCCCACTGGCACAGGTGTGGGGGCTTGTGTGTTGAAACCCAATCAATGCTGGAATCTCAGTATTTAGTCCCTGCTACCGCTCACTTATTCCTTCTCCTGGGCCATATGATTTATCTTTGTTTGGTGGCTCTTAAGTATATTAACAAGCTGCAACATAAACCTAAATGCTAACGGATTCAATAATGAGAGTTGGAATAGTTTTAAAGCATATATTCAAAGTTTAAGTAATACATTTATTAATCAAAATGAAGTATACAGAACAATTGCACGAATCGTATCCTGAATCTGTCCCTACTCTACTTATCTGAGTCTTCTTAGCACAAATTCCCTCACAGAAATAATACAGCAGCAACCTGGTCGCGTCATTTTATAGCAGTCTGAGAACATCTAGCTAAAACATTTAAAAAGTATTCAATCCTCTATCACTAGCACAGTTTCCCACAGCTATTTGCGCAATGTGCTCCATCTATCATACTACACTGCAGCAATCTATCCATCTATCTTTCTCTCTAGGAAAGTCAGTGAGACTATTCTGCAGCAGAGTAAACAGCATTTATAATGTGCCCAAATTTCCAAAAATTCGAGCAGCTCTCTCTCATCTCTACCCTATGCTGCATTGATAACCCCCTTCTTTTCCCCTAAGACACCTTTTATAACAAAGAATAATCTACGGTCATGAATAATTTAACAATAATTAATATATTTCTTCTCATGTTGAAACTTTCAGAACAATAGTGTTGTTCTTTTTCAGAGGTTGATGAATAGCTACATGCCTTCAGTTTCCCATGCATACTTTACTTTCCAAAAGAAAAAGAAACATGCATGAATGCATTTGCCATCCCCCTTTTCACGGCTTTTATTCTGTGTTGTTCATCCATACAAGAAGCAATTTTGTTATGTATTTTATGCACATCAGCGCATTCCTAAAACAGGTTAGCAAGCAAAAAGAATATAATTAACACTGGTTCCGTGGTTTAAGACGAAAGGTTTTGTAACATGTATAAATCTTACAGATGTTGTAAGTGAAACTAACGTTAAAAAGTTTGCAATGCAAGTCAGGCAGCATAGGTTATGCCGAGTTCATAATGCATTTTGTGACTACGAAAAAGCAACTGCCATTAGGCTACCTTCATTCTCTCGTATTAGTATTTGCATTTTAGTTTATAATTTTATTGAACATCTTTGCAGTTTCCCCCTTTGATGGTTCGGAACCATCACAAACCTACTTCAACAAGCTTAAACAAATTAATTTGTAGTAAAACATTCTTAATCATCATTATTATCAGACTCTAGTCTTCTTCTCTTCAAATGTTCCCCTTCATTCATATTTTCATATTCTTCATTCTCTCTATTGCTCAATTCCAAATCTCTTCTCATTCTTCTATCAAGTTCTCTCTCTCTCTTGCTTATCAATAGCATTGTAATAGCTTTATATATGCTTAGTACTATCACTACTATAATGGGT
The DNA here is from genome assembly GCF_031143425.1 of Pleurodeles waltl. NCBI lineage: Eukaryota > Metazoa > Chordata > Amphibia > Caudata > Salamandridae > Pleurodeles > Pleurodeles waltl. The sequence goes on from NC_090444.1 coordinate 972,358,858, forward strand.
GATATTATAGTCTTAAGGATTCCTCCTCCTAACCCCCTTAGCCAGGTTATAACTGTTGCAAATCCTTTGGAAAAGCTTTGAGCTATACTAGGGAATTCCAAATGTTTTAAATCAAGCTGTAAGTCAGTTATGTTATTGGCATCTGCTGTTATCTGCTTCTTCTCATGAGGAATGTACCAGCAGTAATTATCAAATTCTCAGCATCTTTTCAGCTAAAAGGATGTCTAATGCATAACGATTTTGTAAAACTATTGACCTAATAGCCACAAGTTCTGTGTTTCTAATAATATAGCTCCAGATGTACTTGTTGCCAGCTTATCTACCACTGTTGACAGTTGTAGGATTGTCTCATCATTCAGTACCACACTTACTGCTGGTATTATTGCTCCAAATATATCTCCCACCACTTGTGTTCCTTCACTCACACTTTGTGTATACGTTCTGTGTGCTTGTGTCATTGTTAGTGTTTGTAAAGTCTGTACATGATACAATTTAGGAAATGACAATTTCAAATAACATATTCCTTCCCAAAATGCAGGCAACTTAAAATATGCATATCCCCCACATATATAGTACACTCCTAGTATTGTTGGATCATCCTCTTGTAAAATCTTCCATTGTCCTTTAGATAATTCAAATGTATGATCACAATAAATATTTCTCACTGGCACTTCCTCTCCGTGTATTCTTATTTTGAACACACATACCTTCCCTCCCATCCTTTCTTCTAATTTTAATTTAGGCACAGTCATTGTCTTTATAAAGTCATCTTCCTCTCTTTTCCACACATTTGTCTGCACACCTTCTTTTTGATATTCACCCTTTGTAAGTTTCTCATTTCTTTCTTTTAGCATTTGTATAAAAGTGTTCTACTGTGGACTCATTGGACATGTTACGTTTCTCTCATGCACTTTAACCATATTTACAGGGAAAATTGTCTTAAATAATGACAAGCTGTCTCCATCTCCTTAGGTTGTGGGTGTAAGTTGACATGTCATTCATCAAAAGAAAGCACAATTTTTAAATGTGAATATTAAGACTCAGAAAGTTGCAGTGTATATATTAAACTAAGAAAAATACTGCAAGATGTAGCATAAGTAATTGGAATATGATGATAGGAACGTGTAAGTCAGCTTAAGGTTGCATGTGAGCACAACATAGCTGTACTTAACAGCTAACGGTTCAGTATATTCGTCTACTAATCTAGAGTAAACATTCATAGAATAATTGCCATCCACGTAGTCAACAAATGATGTCTTTAACTTGTTTTCGTCAATTATTGGCTTCTGTGCTGTGTTTAAATTAAATACTGTTTTCTCTGTATCTGGTGTGAAGTGTATCACTAAAACTATTGCTATCCCTCACAAAACTATTGGTGTAAGTAGAACACCTAAAATACCTTAACTCTGCTTCTGTTTACAGTACACATGTTGTCTCTTAACCAGATCTACTACCAATAATACGTTAGTTAGAGCAGTGTAACTTTAGTTGACCAATTTCAATAGTCTTCATGATTAGTCATTTATCATTCATTTTCAGTGCTAATAACACAATTTTCAAAAGAAAATCCTTAACCCTACTTCATGTTCTTCTAAAATGTTATCCACAATGTTTATTCTTCTTAATATTGGCACTCCGTAATCTTCAAGCAAATCTTTAGTTTACACAGCTCATTCAGTGTCACAGTTCATTCAGTGCCTTTTCAAGGGCTTTATCAGATTCTCCTTTAAGTTTCTTTTGACTCTCCTGTCTTTCAGTGTGGTTCTGGCAATTCTTTGATACAGTCAAACATGTCAGATACAGGAATGTTCAGGATCTGGCTTAGATAGTATGTCCATTCAGATGATGAATACCATTGACAAGGCACTCCGGCTCTTTTCCATTTTCTGAGTGTATGCAAGTCCCCTTCTGCATCACTGGCACCACTTGATTCCTCTTCTTATTTGATTGGTTTTAGTGGTGCTCATTCAGGAGTTACACTCATTTTTTGTTTCTTTCTGACAATTATAGGTAAATTCTTGCCATGCAGATTTCTTATTGTACTCGTTTGTTCCAGTACTTGTGCCCTCTCCTAGGTCTTCAAGTTGTTCTTCTTGTTCTGTGACTGCTTTAGGGTATTTGTCTCCAGTAACTGCACTTATGTCTCACTCACCACCCTGTGAAATATCTGGCAATTGGACCATTTCACCAGTTTGAGCTTCTTCATCCCCAACTCCTTCTTGCTGTCTTTGATCACAATCTGGCGTTTCTTCTCGTAGAACGGACGGTGGTACGTACACCAGTGCTCTTCACCCTACTGAACGAGGTAGCTCTTTTTTTCATGTGGATTCCTTGTTCTTCAGGTGTGTGGTACATGCACCCAATTTGGAGTCCCTGCACACTTGGCTGCAGTGTTTGTGATCAGACTCTACACAGGACTTTCTCACATGTTTCTTAATTAGAATCCAGTCACCGGACTCAGGTTGTGACACTGGTCCTGATTTGGATTTTAAGTCACAGCTTCAACCTGTTAAGACACAGAATACACCACATCAGCCCGTCATTTGAAATAATCGAGTAGCATGTCATCTGTAATATTCACAAGTGCATTTGCTGTAACTGCAGGTAATCTCATTGCTCTCCCCACCAAACATCATGCAGAGATAAACCAGTTCTTCGATCAGGAGTAGTTTGCAAACTCAACAGTACCAGAGGTAAGGCATCAGGCCATTTCAATGACGTAGATGCACAAACATTCGGCAGTCTGGATTTAATGGTACAGTTCAATTGCTCCACAACTCCAGAAGCCTCTGACTCCAGTGGAGTCTGTGATCAATTCGTAATGCCGCACATAACATCTTGATAATCTCACTGTTCTGTTCAAGAGAGTACCTCAATCTGATTCTAGAGAGACAGGGAATCAACTCCCTCAAAAGCAATTTTGCCACAGTCAGACTATCATTTCTTCATAAAGGATATGCCTCCACCTATCAGGAAAAGATACTAACAATCACTAGGATGTACCTCAATCCTTTGCAAACAGGCATTGCACCAAAATCCATCTGCATCCTGTAAAAGTGTCCCCCTGATTATCCTTTGTGACTCAGTGTGACGTTCTTTTACCAACATTTATTTGTTGATATGTTAAGCAATGGCTGCATACTTTGTCCGCTCTGTGCTCTGAATTTTGGATTGTACCACTACTGTCTGAAGGTTCTGATCATAGCGTTCCCGCCTAAGTGTGGCAGACCATGTAGATAACGCATCATCGGGACAAGTGGGCTATTGTGGTAACATTAGTCTTCCATCCATCGACACCCATACGTTATTCTCATAATTTCCACAACCCTTCTTGATCCAACCTTGTTTCTCTTCATCCGGCACATTCTTTTGCATTCGTCTTATTCATCCGGATTCTCAGCTGTTCTCAAAATCATAGCACGAATGCTCCCCTCATGGCTTTTTGTCATGTACGATTGATTGTAAATGCATGGCATAGTTGTACAGTAGCGTGATACTTCATCAGTGTACCTGTTTCCGATGGTGACATAGCTACAGTCGCTACTATGTGCTGCACAATTCACAACAGCAATTTCGGTTGGTTCCTGCAAGGCTTCCAATAAATCCTTTACTTGTTGCTGATATGTAATGGTCGTACCAGCTGAGGTCATAAACCCTTGCTGTGACCACAATTACCCATAGTTACGGACAACTCCAAACACATTGGCAATCTGTGAAAATCACTCTCAATTTGTTTGTCAGACTGGAGGCTCTAGTAAGGGCAATTAATTATGCAACCTGTGCTGGCAAAATACCATGTAGCTTCTACAATTGTTTGGATGGAACATACGGCTTATGCTGCTCTTAAACATCCCTCATTTGTTCCTAAACATGAGCCATCTGCAAAGAGGATATAATCTGGATTAATCAGAGGCTCATCTTTTATATCCGGTCTGGGTTTGCTGCATATGTCCTTAACATCAAGGCAATCATGTTCAAATTTATTGATTTCAGTTTCTACTGGTATGGGCAACAATGTGCTAGGATTCAGAACTTGACATCTCCTTAGCACCACGTTACTTCCAGACAAAATTGTTGTACATACCTTGTAAATGTTGAATTTGTGTGGTTCGATGTGGTTTTGTTCTTGTCAGTAACACCTCGACTGAATGCGGGACCATGACAGTCAAAGGAAATCTCATCACAATGTTTTCACATTTCTCAAGACTCACACTTACGGCCACTGCTTTTATACAACCAGGCAAAGCAGCCGCCACAGGGTTGAGAGTCACACAGAAGTATGCAATTGGTCTTTTATAACTTCCATGAATCTGGTTTAGCACTGAAAGAGCGCAACCCTCCCTCTCACTGCAAAATAGAATTAGTTATTTTATATAATCTGGCATTCTGCTGTGGCTTTCTCTCAGCTCCAGAAAAGCCTTCATGCATTGTTGTCCTAAGGAATCGGATCACTTGCGCCCTTATGAATCATCCTCAATAGAAGCTTTGCCACCAGGGAAAAGTTGGGTATTCACTGTCTACACCATCCAAAGAAATGTCCTGACTTCCTTTTGTGTTTTTTGAGGATTCATTTTCAAAATCATCTCAACCCTTTCCTCATGCCTTTCTCACTGATATATCCCAGGAGGGAGCAGAACGGATGCCACAGAATTCTCAAAATCGCAAAGGAATACGCCTCAGAAACCACTGATCTCCAGAAATTGTATCATTTGCAATATTGTTGTTTATCTTTCGAGAAGCATCACATGGAATATTGCCTTCCTGGCAGAATCAACATTCATGATGGTGATCATCTAATTGCATCTAATTGCATCTTGAATATGAACGTACGAAAAGGCGGCAGACGTAGGTAAGGGCAGGAGCCCTTTAATTTACCATCGCGTTCCCGCCTCGCGGGACGTGCTCGCAGAGGAGGCGGCGGCTGCAGTTAAGGGCAGGAGCCCTATAAAACCACTGTGCGCTCCCGCCTCGCGGGACACGCGCGGGCGGCGCACGGGCAAAGCCCGGGCCAAGAGCGGGCTCGTCCTTCGCCCGTCATCGCCTGGAAGAGACTGGGCTGGGCCCCCCCCTTTCATTTCTGTTGTAGGAGGCTCGGTGGACGGGCTTGATCCATGGAGAGTTTTTGAATCAAGGGAGGCAGAGAGGAGCCATCGCCATCTGCTTTTTGGGTATTTGAAATATTTTAATTTAGTCCCCTCCCTGCACCCTGCTGACTTATACACGCGTAAGGCGACAGCAAGGACTATTGTGCTATAACCCCAGGGGCTTTTGTGGCAGGAAGTAGTGGCTGGGTAATTTCCCCAAGATAGAAGATAGAACTCGAGTATAACTCAGCTTCACTCTTCCCTAGCTCGGGGCACCGAAACCAACAAATCTAGTAAAGAAATATATGGCGCTTCTTCCTCTGACATAGGATTAGTCTGCCTTGATGGGGAAACGCAAAGGAGACTGTGGGAGAAGGGATCCCATTCAGGAAGCCCCCCCAGGTTGATAACTAGCTATTTAACCTCAGTAATGGGTGCCATTGAGTCGGCGATAGGGAGAGTAGAAGCCACTTTAGAGTCGTCCCTTCAGAAAGTAGGGAAGGGCGGGGGGAAGGAAGGACTGTGCCTGTAACATCTTTATTAGGCAAGACAAAGACAGGAAACCCCTGTGTAACAACGGAAATTGATTTAATTACTCCTACAACTCCAGAGAGTCCACCTCTAAAAAAAAGTAGGCAAGTAATCCCCCCCCCACATTGTAGTAACCCCCACAGATTTAGTTGGATCTCCTACAAACAGCCACGAGCTTGGAAAGTCCTTAGTAGGAACAGAGAAGAAAAAAGGAAATGTCTATCTAACCCTTTAAAAAAACAAATTATAGGAAAACAGCCAAAAGACAAAAAAAACTTGGATCCTCTTAATACCTGTTTTTCCCAGATTGAAGATCAACTCAGAGATATAAAAAAGCTGTGTTCATTGGTTCTGGAGAGAGTGGCTGTTCTTGAGGAGAAGGTTGAACTCATAACAAGCACAATGACAATGAACTCGATACTACCGGGGGCGGAACTCCAGAACAATCATTCCCCCCCTGTATGCTCACCTGTCCCGGCCATTCATCAGCATCAAAACTACAGACCGATTCCCGCTCAGAACCCAGCCCTAAAATCCCTGAGTTCAGAAGTACTCCAGGATTCTATAAATTCACAGCCTCAGTGGGGCACAACCAAGCGGGAAGGCTTAGTGGGTCAGGAGACTAGAAGAACTCAAATAGCCTTGCCGAAGATCCCGCTGGTATGCGCTCCCTATATTTTAATCCTGGAAAATGTCCCTACATTAGAAAATACTCACCATGAGTCCCATGCATCACTGCTAAATAAAGTGACACACTGGGTAGGAAAGCATTTGGGAGGGAGGGTAGATTTCTATAGGGACATTTTAACTGTAAGAAGGGTCCCCTGGGTTGGCCCATCCCCTAAAGCATCACAAGGGGATTGTATCATTATAAATTTTAGGAACCCCTGGATTGTTAATGCCTTGCATCACCATTTTTCAACCATGACACCATCTGTAGGGTCCATAAGAGTACAACGTCTATCCAAGTTCATTCCCTCGACATTTCATTCAGGTCATTATGATTTAATCCACTTTGGGAAACAGAACTTTGGCAACTCCGGTGCTTCCAATTCCCCTGATACTGTTTTGACACTGTCTAACAGATATGAGCCTCTGGCCTCACTGGAGCAGCTTGGAGATAAATATACCGCTACAGCCCCTCTCGCAGTCTAAGGGTCCTTCTGACATACATGATACACAGGGTACGACAGCCTTAGGGATTATTTCCTGGAATGTTGCAGGCTTAAGATCAAAAATTGGAAACCCCGACTGGTTAAAACTAGTGACGGAAAATCTTTTTATCTGCTGCCAGGAGACCTGGCTCGTAGAATCCCCGCATATTAATGGCTACACCACATATAGTGTCCCTGCAATTAAGGCCTCTGCAGGCAGGGCTAAGGGTGGCCTGGCTACTTTTCTATCTGTAAAGGACAGGGGATGGAAGCACGTGTTGTGGGCACATCCCCTTTTTTTCTGGCTTTATTCTTGAAATTAGTAGAGCCATTTGATATACTTCTGATCAATTATTATAATAATACCTTTGACAATTCAGACACAAGTGTGGTTGGTAGCTTGGAGACGTTAATACATAAGGCAACAACCATTTGTAGAAAGGACCTAAGAATAATCTGGGTCGGCGATTTTAATGCCCACTTGTGTGAGCCAGAGTATTTGGACTGCTGCGGACTCTTGGATGAAAATGATAACTCCATTCAGCATTTTAAACATTCTCCATATGGGAATGCTCTTAACTCTGATAACAGCTAATTTTCTACTTCTCCCCATACCAGCCATTAGAGGGGTACCAACATTTATAAGGGGAGATACTCATACTACTATTGATTATATTATCTATTCTAGAGAACTATCCTCTATTGCAGGGCAGTTCAGGGTGACCCCGACCTGTATTAGCGATCACAACCCCTTATCTATTGTAATTAATTTGGACCTGACGATTGACTCAAGAAGAGGGAAGCGACACCCTGATAAGAAGTTTTCAACCCAAAAAGGACTAACGATTAAATGGGGAAAGATAGATAGCAATAGCTTTTTTAAAGACTTAGGTGGTCATTCCAACCCTGGCGGTCGGTGTTAAACCTGCGGCCAAACCGCAAACAGGCTGGCGGGGTAAAAAAAGGAATTCCGACCCTGGCGGAAACCGCCAACAGAGACCGCCACATTACCACACCGCCCGCCATGGCGGCACAAACAAACAGCGCAGCGGTCACCGCCAACAGACAGGCGGGAGACAATGTACCGCCCACTGTATCACAACCTACCAATCCGCCACCTTTTCCGGGGCGGTAGCCCCGCCGATAAAAACACGGCGGAAACAGCCATTTCGAAGGGAAAACGCTCACCTCCATACAGCCCACGAGGAATAAGGACAGCATGGAACCCGAACTCCACATACTCCCAGCGATTGTGTTCCTACTCCTCTACCAGGAGCACGAACGCCGGCGCAGAAGACAACGGTGAGTACTGCACCTACGACACAGGGGAGGGGGGTGGAGAAAATATTACGGGTACACACATACGCGACACACCCACCCTCACCCTCACCCACTACAACACACACATCAATGCGTATCAACACATCAGAGTGACACCCCCCAAACCCCCCGGAAGAATGCAAACACAAAAGGAAATGATTCTAAACATAGGAATATATTGTATTACTGGCTCAAAAATATAATTCTACATCAAAAACTGTTATATACATAAATGTACAAGTCCGAGCATTGTAGCATGTATTGTCCGTGGACCACTGGGCCCAAATCACATGGGCAAAGCCCACACAAGATACCTGACTCCAATGGAGAGAACACTGCAGGGGCATCAGATAGCAAAACTACAGGCACCTCAGGGGGAAGGGAAGGGGGGGCACCTCAGCCAGATGAGTCCACGACGCCAGATCCACAAGGGGCCTCCATGGCCACTGTTCAATCCTGGGGAGTGCAAAGCCACAGTCTCTCAAGTCCGGACAATGGGTGGGTTGCCCACTGTTCAATCCTGGGGAGTGCAAAGCCACAGTCTCACAAGTGGATAACAGTCTCCACTGGTTCTGGGTGGGGCCTGGTGTCCAGACTGCTTCGTGCAGCCCTGCCCGACTAAGATGCGGGCCAGCCCCTGGCGCTCATGGTTCAGTGGTGCTTGAGACAGCGGCGCCCAGTTCAGCGGTGCTTGAGACGGCGGTGCCCAGTTCAGCGGTGCTTGAGATGAAGGGCCCAGTTCAGCGGTGCTTGAGACGGCGGTGCCCAGTACAGCGGTGCTTGAGATGAAGAGCCCAGTTCAGCGGTGCTTGAGACGGCGGTGCCCAGTTCAGCGGTGCTTGAGATGAAGGGCCCAGTTCAGCGGTGCTTGAGACAGCGGTGCCCAGTTCAGCGGTGCTTGAGACGGCGGTGCCCAGTTCAGTGGTGCTTGAGACGGCGGTGCCCAGTTCAGCGGTGCTTGAGATGAAGAGCCCAGTTCAGCGGTGCTTGAGACGGCGGTGCCCAGTTCAGCCGTGCTTGAGATGAAGGGCCCAGTTCAGCGGTGCTTGAGACGGCGGTGCCCAGTTCAGCGGTGCTTGAGATGAGGGGCCCAGTTCAGCGGTGCTTGAGATGAAGGGCCCAGTTCAGCGGTGCTTGAGAAGAAGAGCCCAGTTCAGCGGTGCTTGAGACGGCAGTGCCCAGTTCAGCGGTGCTTGAGATGGCGGTGCCCAGTTCAGCGGTGCTTGAGATGAAGAGCCCAGTTCAGCGATGCTTGAGACGGCGGTGCCCAGTTCAGCGGTGCTTGAGATGAAGGGCCCAGTTCAGCGGTGCTTGAGATGAAGAGCCCAGTTCAGCGGTGCTTGAGATGGCGGTGCCCAGTTCAGCGGTGCTTGAGATGAAGGGCCCAGTTCAGCGGTGCTTGAGACGGCGGTGGCCAGTTCAGCGGTGCTTGAGATGAAGAGCCCAGTTCAGCGGTGCTTGAGACGGCGGTGCCCAGTTTAGCGGTGCTTGAGATGAATGGCCCAGTCCAGCGGTGCTTGAGATGAAGGGCCCAGTTCAGCGGTGCTTGAGATGAAGAGCCCAGTTCAGCGGTGCTTGAGACGGCGGTGGCCAGTTCAGCGGTGCTTGAGACGGCGGTGCCCAGTTCAGCGGTGCTTGAGACGGCGGTGCCCAGTTCAGCGGTGCTTGAGATTAAGAGCCCAGTTCAGCGGTGCTTGAGACGGCGGTGCCCAGTTCAGCGGTGCTTGAGATGAAGAGCCCAGTTCAGCAGATCTGGCCATGGCGTGGAGCTCATTTGCCACCTGTCCTGTGGCTGGCGGTGCCTTCCTGCCCATCTGTCCTGTGGCTGGCGGGGCCCTCCTGGGCTGCAGTGCCGGGCATGTTGGTGGCCTCCTGCCCACCTGGGATGGGGCTGGGGGGCCCTCCTGGCCAGCTGGGCTGATGGCGGTCTTGTCGGGCGTGCTGCCCTTCCCAGCCTTCCCTGATCGCCTGTGGCCCTTCCCCACCTTGGGCGGTGTGACAGCTGTCTCCACACCTCCTGCCGGAGCCATGGTAGGGGTTTTTGTGCCTGGTGTCTTCACCCTCTCGCGCCGGCCACTGCCTATCTTTGATTGTTTCTCCGGAGGTGGGCTGCCCGTGCCTTGGCTCCGTACTGAACTGGCTGCCCTGGAGGGTGGGGGACTCCATAGTCCATGGCAGACTGTCATGACAGGGCCCGGTTTTGTGGTGGCTGAGGTGCTGACTGGAGTCCTATGACATGGACGGGGTGGGGGAGTTGGTGGAAAGAGGTTAAGTTTGGACAGGAAAAGCTTTTTAGGAGCAATGGGAGGGGTAGGTGTAGTGGGTATGGGAGTGGAGGAAGAGGATGTGGTTGTAGGAGTTTGAAGTCTGGTGTCTTTGGGTGCAGGTGCTTGGGCTGGAGGCTGTCGTGAGGTGGATGGCTGGTGGGTGGGTGGCTGCCTGCGTTTGTGTATCTTGGAAGAGGGGGTCACAGACACACTGGGAGAGGACACAGGGGACGTGTAAATGGCAGTGGGGGTGGTGACTGCACGTGTGCGGGGGTTCTGGTGTGTGTGCTGGTGATGGACGTAGTGGCTGAAGATGTAGTGCATGCAGGTGTGAGTGGAGACGTGACAGGGAGGGAGGAGGGAGACGAGGAGGAGGGGGACACAGTGGAGGCAGTGGGTGTTGGTATGTCTGTATGTGGATGTTGCTTGGGTGAATGCCTGTGTGATGTGTGGTGCTTATGTCTGCCTGAGCTTCCCTTGGGTGTTGAGGTGTGTGCAGGCTGGTCTGATGGTGTGTCTGGGATAGGCAGAGGTACAGGTGATAGGGTCTGGGTGGAGGAAGTTGGAGGGGGGAGGCTAGAGACAGGGACAATGGCTGCCATCAGTGCTGAGGCCAGAGTGTTGAACGATCGCTGAAGGGCAGACTGACCAGAATGAATGCCCTCCAGGTATGCATTACTCTGGTGCACCTCTCTTTCGACACCCTGGATGGCATTCAATATGGTAGACTACTGCCCAACAGTGAGCGTCCTCAGGAGGTCAATGATCTCCTCACTGAGGGCAGCAGGGGTTACTGGGGCAGGGCCTGAGGTGCCTGGGGCGAAGGAGATGCCCACCTTCCTGGGTGAGCAGGCACGGGGCAAACGCTGAGGGGCTGCTGGGAGGGCGGTGCTGGTGCGCTGGGTGGCGGCTGTACCTGTTGTTGCGGGGGGCACAGATGTTGCTGCCACCACAAGGGAGCTCCCTTCAGAGGACGAGTCCGTGTCACTTATGTCTGCCCGAGTCCCCGCTGTGGAGCTCCCCTCACCCTCCGTCCCACTGGTGAAATCGGAATCCGTTGCATGGCCCTCCATGGCCATGTGGGATGCAGCTCCCTCGTGCTCCGATGCCACTTCTCCTCCGCCTGATGATGCTAATGCACACATGAACAGGAAAACCACAAAAAAGGGGGGGGGAGAAAATAAAGACATGTTGAGTGCATGCATTGGCGACACCGTTGGCGGACAGGACAGACACAGAAGCCCCCTGCACTACGCCGCGCACTTGGGGTCCACTACTCAATCCGTGGGACATGGCCTACAAGCCTATGGACGACATCTGCACACATAGATGACGCAGGGCCATGAATAGCTGTACTTGGCACCCTACAGAGGTGGGGGTGGGGGCACAGGGCCATGCCTTATGGAGGGGCCTAGCCTACAGAAATCGCCCTGGCCTAGGGATACCCACAGCCCTCCTCCCCCACCCAGACACCTCCACTGCGCGCAAAGTCACCAGAATAAGAGTGTACTCACCCCCTTGTGTCTGCTGTGATGTCCTCACGCGCCCATCCAAATCGGGGTAGGCCACCGCCAGGATCCGGAACATCAGGGGGGTCAAAGTCCGACTGGCACCCCTCCCACGTTGGGAGGCCATCCCCAGCTGAGCCTCCGCCATCTTCCTGCTCCAGCGTCGGATGTCCTCCCATCTCTTCCGGCAGTGGGTGCCCCGTCTGTGGTGGACCCCAGGGTCCGGACGTCCTGGGCGATGGCAGGCCAAATATCAATCTTCTGGTGGGCGCTGACCTATGTGAAATGTACAGGGGGAGAAAAAGAGTCATCACCTTCTGCACCCTCAATGTGAGTGGCCCCCCATCCCTACCCTTGCCATGTGGCACATGCTCTTATCCGTCGTTTGATGCATGCCTCAATCGCTCCCCTCCCCACCATCTTTCATCCACCCCACTCAACACAGGCATTGGCCACTAAGCATGGCCCCAGTGTACTTACCTGTTGGTTTGGAGGACCGTAGAGTAGCGCATACTGGGGGAGGACCCCATCCACGAGTTTACCCAATTCCTGAGCAGTGAAGGCAGGGGCCCTTTCCCCAGTCGCATGAGCCATTGTCTCTTCCAGACCGAGGTCACAGCAGCACTTGCAGTGTAGGTCCTCTCCTGTCGAAGATCGGGTATCGAGTGATTAAGCTGATAGAAAATGGCGGTCACGCCTGCGGCGGTCCGTACCGCGGCGGTGCGTACCGCGACCGCCGGCGCACATCGTCATTGGCTCCTGAGACCCATAGGGTTCAATGTTCACCAATGCTACTTAGCGCCGCGGTCTTTGACCGCCTACCGCCACGGTGTGCCACGCCAGCGCATTTACCACACATCCCATTGTCGCACTTCACAGGTCAGGCAGCCGCCATTTCAAGGGCCCACATGGCTTACTTTTTACTGCGTCACACATACCTAGGCCTTGCATCAACACTCATACAAGCCATTCAATGCATTGGGAATCGTGTTTTGTGCAAGCTGTGGTTACGTACCTGTGGGTTGATTGACTCTGTGCTCGCTGTTGTCCTTCATAGGCACCGTCTGCTGGGACATGCGAGGAGATGGAGGAATCTTCCCGTGTACAGACCGCTGGTAGACCTGTCGACAATGGAGGAAAGACATGTCATACTGACATACAGGCTTGACCGAGCCACTATTCATGAACTGTGTGCCCAGCTGGAGCCAGACCTGATGTCACCAATCCGCCAACCCACAGGGATCCCCCCTCTAGTGCAGGTGCTGTCAATACTCCATTTCTTTGCAAGTGGGTAATTTCAAACAACAGTGGCCATATCATCAGGGATGTCCCAGCCTATGTTTTCCAAGGTGTTGTCCAGAGTGTTGTCTGCCCTGCTGAAAAACATGCAGAGCTACATCATTTTCCCTGAGGTGGGGGATTTGCCTACAGTGAAGGGTGATTTCTATGCCCTTGGACATATCCCCAACATCATAGGTGCCATTGATGGGACCCATGTGGCTTTAGTACCCCCCAGCAGGAGTGAACAAGTGTACAGAAACAGGAAGAGTTATCATTCTATGAATGTACAGATGGTGTGTTTGGCAGACCAGTACATCTCCCATGTTAATGCTAAGTTCCCTGGCTCAGTGCATGACGCGTACATCATGCGTAATAGCAGCATCCCTTACGTGATGGGTCAACTCCAGAGGCAACGTGTGTGGCTAATTGGTGACTCGGGTTAACCCAACCTGTCATGGCTACTGACCCCAGTGAGGAATCCCAGGACAAGGGCAGAGGAACGGTACAATGAGGCCCATGGGAGAACTAGGAGGGTGATCGAGCGGACCTTCGGCCTCCTGAAGGCCAGGTTCAGGTGCCTCCATATGACAGGTGGATCCCTATTGTACTCACCAAAGTAGGTATGCCAGATCATCGTGGCCTGCTGTATGCTTCACAACCTGGCTTTGCGACGCCAGGTGCCTTTTCTGCAGGAGGATGGTCCAGATGGTGGTGTTGTAGCAGCTGTGGAGCCTGTGGAGAGTGAAGACGAGGAAGCCGAAGAGGACGACATAGACAACAGGAACACAGTAATACAGCAGTATTTTCAGTGACACACAGGTAAGAATCCACACCGGCATATTACATATACTTAACCACTACTACGTCTCTACTGTCTGTCCTTTTCCCCCAGTGTATGGTAACTGAGTTGTAACTTTCCCTTCCGATTTCAGAGATGTGGGCCCCACTGCGTGACATCTGCTTTGTTTCCCCATGGACTACAGCTGTGTGACAGTGGTATGTTGGCATCACAATGTAAATATGCATTTTGGCACAGTAATCTCTAATACATTTGTAATAAATCACAGCCAGACTCCAGAATGTTTTGTGCAATGTCTGTGTTTATTTCTGTGCTCTATATTGGTGGGTGGTTGCAAATCGGTGAGGGGTGATGGTGGAGGATTGTCCATGGCAGAGTCCAGACTAGTATTATCACAGGTGCATTGTCCAAATGGCTGTGGGAAGTGGAGCAGGGGCAGTTTAAGGATGGACAGGGTGACAATGTGGGTCAGTGGGATGACAATCAGGGAGGAATCCCTTGCTGGCGGGGGTCTTGGCATCTTACTCTGTCTTCTTCCTGGATCTCAGGGCCCGCTTGCGGGGTGGTTCTCCTTCTGCAGGGGGTGGGGTGCTGGTGGCCTGTTGGTCCTGTGGCGGGGCCTCCTGTCCACTAGCGCCGGCAGAGGTGGTAGGCAGTTCTTGGTCCATGCTAGTGTCAGGGGCCCTTTGTGGTGCCACAGTGTCTCGCAATGTGGTGACTACCTGATTCAGAGCCCCTACAATGGTGCCCATGGCGGAACTGATGGTTCGTAGTTCCTCCCTGAACCCCAAATACTGTTCCTCCTGCAGGAGCTTGATCTCCTGAAACCTGGCCAGGACCGTCGCCATCGTCTCCTGGGAATGATGGTAGGCTCCCATGATGGAGGAGAGGGCCTCGTGGAGAGTGGGTTCCCTGGGCCTGTCCCCCCGTCGCACAGCAGCCCTCCCAGTTCCCCTGTTTCCCTGGACTGTGTGCCCACTACCACTGCCCCCAGGTCCCTGTTGTTGTTGGGGTGGTGGGTTAACCTGGGTGCCCTGTAGTGGTGGACACACCGCTGATTGACGTGTCCTGGGGACAGAGGTATGGGCCCGCTGGGTGGGTGCTGTGCTGGTGTTCCCAGAGGGGGGAAGGTCTGCTGTGGCCTGTGGCTGTCTGAGGGGAACCGACTGTCCCGAGGTCCCCGATGGGCCGGGCTGGTCATCTAGATCCAGGTCGACAGAGGTGCTGTCATCACTGTGGGCCTCTTCTGGGGGTGGAGTGGACATTTGTGGACCCTCCTGCACGGTGACGTGGCGTTCGGGTCCTGCAGGGCTATAAATAGATGGTTATTGCATCTGTGTGTGCCATAGTGTGCAATGGGTGGGTGCCCGTGTACCCCAGTGCTGACATTCCTGTGTGGGGGCTTTTGTGACGGTGGTTTGGGGGGGGAGGGGATGTGCAGTGGGCATGCTTTGGTGATGGGTGTCCATGCTTTGTGGTCGCATGCAGGGCTTGGGGTTGGGATGGGTGGGTTGTGATGGTGAGACATTTGCAAGGAGTAGGTGTGATGGGGGTGAGGGTGAAGGTGGGGGTATGAGTTGGCATGCTGGTGGGGTGGGGGGGATGAAGTAGTGAAGATGAGACTTACCAGGGTCCATTCCTCCAGATACTCCGCCGAGGCCCTCAGGATGCAGGATCGCCAAGACCTACTCCTCCCATGTAATAAATTCTGGGGGAGGAGGTGGGGGTCCGCCGCCAGTCCGCTGCACCGCAATGTTGTGCCTGGATACCATTGAACGCACCTTCCCCCGTAGGTCGTTCCACCGCTTCCTGATGTCGTCCCTATTTCTTGGGTGCTGTCCCACTGCATTTACCCTGTCGACTATTCTGCTCCATAGCTCCATCTTCCTGGCAATGGAGGTGTGCTGCACCTGTGTTCCGAAGAGCTGTGGCTCTACCCGTGCGATTTCCTCCACCATGACCCTGAGTTCATCCTCAGAAAACCTGGGGTGTCTTTGCGGTGCCATGGGGTGGTGTGGGTGATGTGTGGGGTGGATTGTGTGGTGCTAAGTGTGGTGATGTGTATTGGTGTGTTGTGTGACGTGCGTGGTAATATTGCTGGGTGAAAGTAAAATGCGCGTCTGGGTGCTCGGATCTCTATTTCTCTGTGCGTGGTCCCGATTCTGGAGGAGTGGGGGTTTGAGGGTGATGTGGGTGTGTGTTTTATATTGTCTTGGGTGTGTGGGAGTGGTGTTTGTATGTGTATCAGGTGTGTGTATTTTGATTTGTCCAATGTGGTTGTATTTTGTAAGTGTGTGTGTATTTTGAGCGCGGCGGTGTGTACCGCCAATAGAATACCGCGGTTGAAAGACCGCCGCGTGGATTCGTGTGTCGTGATAGTGTGGGCGTATTTCTGTTGGCGTGACGGTGGAGGTTTGGTCATCGCCAGTTTCTCGCTGCCCTTTGGTGTGGCGGACTTTTGTGGATGTCTGTATTTTGGCGGTTTGCCTGTTGTGGGTCAGAATGACCCTGGCGGTTTACCGCGGCCGCGGCGGTATGTTGGCGGTCTTCTGACAGCGGTAAGCTGATATTACCGCCAATGTTGGAATGACCACCTTAATGTTGAATAAACGGTCAGATGTTATGACATCCTTGGATGAAGATAGAGCCCCCGTGAAATTGTCTGTGCATTTTCCTCTCTGACAAAGTATATGGCTGAGAAATTACAGTCCTCTGGCACTAATAAAGTGTATGGCCCAAGATGGTTCAACCACACATGTACCACATCCTTAATCAATCTAAAGAAAATAACTAGCGCATCTCCCCAAGATCGACAAGCAGTTAAAATTGCCAGGAAAAATTATAAGGAAGCACTTGCCAAGAGGAAAGCCGAATTAAGTGAGTTGCGTGGGAGGAATTGATGGAAGCAGGCAAAACTAAAGATACAACTGCATTCTGGCGTGTGGTTAACTCTTCACTGCTGAATGACAAACATGAGATGCCCATGGATACTGTCATTCCAGCTAAAACTTGGGTAGACTATTTCAAAAAAACTTTTGCTATAGAGACTAATGTTCAACTAGAAAAGTCAAATTGTCTGAAGTTAATAGGAAATGATCAGTCAAGTCTGGCTCTCAGTAATATTATAAGCGTGGATGATGTAAAACAAGCCATTCAAGATTGCCCTTCTGAGAAAGCTCCTTGCCCAGACAGAATCCCTGCTGATTTATATAAAGCGCTTCCAGATTTCTGGGGGCCATTGCTTACTAATGTCCTGAGATCGGCTGTGACAGGCCCTTTAGTAGATACCTGGAAAGAGGCGATCATTGTCCCGATTTTCAAGAAGGGAGACAGGGCAGATCCTTTGTGCTATCGCCCAATTTCTTTATTGGATAGCTCAGTTAAAATCCTAGGCCGAGTGATCCTAAACAAGTTGGAAAATTGGGCGACTGAATCCCACTCCCTTTCAGAAATTCAATTTGGCTTTCGGCCCGGTGTGGGCACAGTAGAACAAACTCTCAACTTGACCCTCATATCCAGAAATATACCAAAGTTAAAAGGGGGTGTATACATCTAGCATTTATGGATCTGTCCTGCGCCTTCGACACAGTTAACAGGTAGAAACTGTGGATAGTTATGCTGAACATGGGCGTGGAAAAGATATAATTATCTTACTTAATAAACTTCACGCCTGTACAGAGGCTCGGGTCCGCTATTCTCGGGAGGGAGGCCTGACAGAGAAATTTCCCTCATTAAAGGGGGTTAGACAGGGCTGTGTCCTGGCCCCTTTTCTTTTTCTTCTATATATAAATGGGTTAGAGAAATTTCTCTGTGAACCGGGGAAGGATTCCCCAGTCATTAATAATTCTCCAATTCCTGTACTATTGTATGCGGACGATGCTGTACTCCTCTCAAGGACAGCAAATGGCCTCCAGATTTTATTGAATGCTTTTAATACTTTTATGGGGAACCTTGGTCTTAAAATTAATAGAACTAAGTCATTTGTGATGAAGACCGGACCCAAATTAGCAAAAACGAAACAATTTGCTTTAGATGGGCATGAGATACTCAAGGTCCCACATTTCACGTATCTGGGGGTCCCCATTGACGTAGATTTTAATTGGACATTTTTAGTAAATATACGTTCAATACAATTTCAACAAGCCATAGAAGCAGTTTTTAGGTTTGCGAAAAGACTCCGACACAAACCTGTCAAAGAAATGATGACTGTTTTTTCCTCCAAATGCCTTTCTATTGCAACATTTGGAGCCGGGGTCTGGGGATATGCAGAATGTTCAGGCCTCCAGATTGTAGAAAATAATTTTTTAAGAAGGCTATTAGCAGTCCCCCAATCTACACCAGTAACATTTTGTCACAAAGAAGTAGGTTTGAGATGTATATCTAGCTATATAAAGCTTCAAACCGTACTATTATGGTTAAAAATTTGGACCAAGCCAGAAGCGTCTCTATGCAGAAAGGTGATACAGGATTGTCTCCTTTTATCACAATCTTTGGATACACCCTGGCTTAGATACGTTTATCTCTCCCTCCTATCTTTAGGACTAGGAAAAAATTTTCTTAAACCGGACATTTTAACAAAACAGGACATTAAAAAGGTTAAAGACACATATTGGCAGAAAAACCAGGTCATGGAGCCAGCCTCGGGTGCAATTAGATTATTGCTGAGGCACAAGATACAACAATTGCAACCAAAGCTATATTTGACTGCTATTAATCACGAGCGACAAAGGTTTTTACTTACGAGGCTACGTTTAAATACATTACATTACCTGGTAGCATTTCCGGTATGTGTAACCTGGTTTAAGAACCTTCCTCCTTGTCGCTGTGATGGAAAGACATCTCAGAGCACATTGCACTTTATGCTCTTTTGCACTTTATGGCCCTCATTCCGACCCTGGCTGTTTCAAACCGCCAGGGTGGAGGGCAGAGGAAGCCTGTTGGCGGTGCTTCCCGGGCCATTCTGACCGCGGCGGTAAAGCCGCGGTCAGAAAAGGGGAACCAGCGGTTTCCCGCCGGTTTTCCCCTGGCCCAGGGAATCCTCCATGGGGATTCCGACCTCCTTCCCGCCAGCCTCTTCCTGGCAGTTTACACTGCCAGGAAGAGGCTGGCGGGAACGGGTGTCGTGGGGCCCCTGGGGGCCCCTGCACTGCCCATGCCACTAGCATGGGCAGTGCAGGGGCCCCCTAACAGGGCCCCACAAAGATTTTCAGTGTCTGCTTTGCAGACACTGAAAATCGCGACGGGTGCCACTGCACCCATTGCACCTCTGCAAATCCGCCGGCTCCATTCGGAGCTGGCTTCCTCTTTGCAGGGGCTTTCCCGCTGGGCCGGCGGGCGATCTTTTGGAGATCGCCCGCCGGCCCAGCGGGAAAGTTGTAATGACCCCCGCGGTCATTTGAACGCAGTGCGGTCTTTTGGAGGTTTCCGCCCGGCGGGCGGTGCCCGCCGCCCACCGGGGTCGGAATGACCCCCTATATGTTGTTCCGAGAAAAAGGTTTTTACGTCCGCTATTTTTATCTAAAAGTATTAGAACTAGTCAGCTTGCTTATTTATACTTACATAACCTGGGAAATGTGGATATAATTCAGGCTGTGTTAAATTTCTATATATGCTGCTCATGGTATTCGAAAGATTTATTAATAACGTTTTTTTGTAATTTTATGACTAAGAAATTTGTATGTTGTATTTATTATATCTCTTTTATGGTCTTTTTGTACCGAATAAAGAAATTAATGATGATGATGATGATATATCCCAGATATTGCACTTCTTTCTGATAGTACTGCAATTTGTTAGGTGACGCCTTCTGTCCATTTTCAGCCAAATGATCTAACAAAGCCATGGAATCAAGCTAACAGTTTTCTTTAGTATTTGATGCAACCAGTAGATTGTCAATGTTCTGAATTAGAACTGAACCTTTAAGTTATTCTAGCGGCTCTAGAGTCTTTTTCAATAACTGATTAAAAAGGGACAGGTTCTGTGTACCCTTGTGGAACACAACACCACGTTAATACCTTCTCTCTGAGCCCGAAGGAGAATAGGAATTGACTGTCTTCATGTAAAGGTATTGAAAAGAAAGGCTGACATAAATCAGTCACCGTAAACCACTCAGCTATACATGGAATCTGATCAAATATGGTGGATGGATACTGTACCACGGTACAATACGGGATTACAGTTTCATTTATTTTCCCCAAATATTGTATGATTCTAAACTTGCCATTGGATTTGTGTAATGCCATTATTGGTCAGTTGCCTGGACTTAAGCTCTCTCAATATGCCTTTCTCTGGCATTTTGTTGATAAAAGGTGTAATCCCCTCAATTACTTCTGGAGTCATTGGGTAAGGTGGTGTTCTTGGAAAGATTACATTTGGCTTTATGTTTATTTGAACTGGCTCAACTCCCTTGATCAATCCAGTGACCATTCCTGTCACATCCCACACTTCAGATTTACCCCTTTCAATCAATTTATCAGGCACATTGGTTAGAACTACCATGGGTTAGAATTATGTGGTTTCCCTGGGTTCAATTATAAATTTCATGTCATCGTCATGTGTTGGAAACTCAATTTGGAGTACACTTCATGGTGCAGTTTAACTTGCACAATAGATCTCTCCCTAGCAGATTTACAGGACTTGATTCACACATTACAAATTTATGTTTTCGTCAAAAGAGCGTAGATTTACAGGCACTGCTTTTAAAATCTGGTTGGTGACTTGCTTATTTGCGACTCCTACAACTTGTATTTAATATCTGGAGAGGAGTAGGTCTGGCATTTCCGCTGTTCTCACAGTGGAACGTGTAACTTCTGTGTCAATAAGAAATGTCACTTGGTGGCCAATCACATTTCCATGTAGATATGGCCTACTCGGGTCTACCTCTAAGATTGCACCAAACATGCGGTGTGCCTCCCCCCTAGGGTGACATGCCAAAGTCAACCATTTCACTGTTATCAATCATTGGGAACTGTTCAGTTTCATTGGGGTTTGAGTCTGCACCACGTTTCAAGTCATCATAGGTAACTGATTCTGATTGAAACATACTCTTTCACAACAGGCTGAATCATAGGAGTTTGTGGCATAGGCATCATTTGGGGTTGGTTTGGCTGTGGGATTTGTGCTGTTCGTATTGGACATTTGACGATTGCACTTGATCCTCATCATGCATCTGATTATTTTGAATCCTATGTGGGTTGCACCTACATTTGTGTTTCCAAAACCCCACCTATTGCACACATGACAGGCAATCATTGTCTTCAGCGTCGCAACATCAACACCTGTACCTGAGTCAATTGGAGCACCCCTTCCTAATCCTGGCAACACCTGTAGTCCTGTCTGAATTCCGCTTAATAACACTGCTCTCATACCATGAATGGCAGCAGCATGCTCAGCACCAGACACATTTGAAAACCCTGTTGTGCAAACGTGGTCTGAGCTAACATGAATTTCTCCTTATTTTTTTGCTGCTTCATCTCCTGCTCATCACTACAATATTGTGCATACTTCAGTATTTCATCTGAAGACTTTGTCTGCCAACAAATCACATTCTGCTGTATATGCTGACAAATCCTGAGGCTCAAACCAAGCATAAATGCTGCAATGAAAAACCCCATGTCTCCTGTTTCCCAATGTGTCTGCCCTGTATGCTGCTGAAAAGCCTTTATCAATTGTTCATAGATTTATGCCCTGTTTCCTTAACTTCCTGTTGTATTCTATTCAGATTCTCATAATCCAAATCTTTATGTGGAATTCTTCCTTTCAAAAACGTTATCGCCTCATTAAATTTGGTCATCACCATAAGTGAGGGTGCATTAGTACCATGCTCTCTTGGAGGCTCTGATTTAGGCTATTGAACAGCAACCTTACATTCTGACCACAAATCACTTAGAATCACAATATCAAAGAAAGTATCCAAATCAACCCACAATATCACAAACCTCTCAACCTGTGTATACTGTGGCATTGGACTGTCTCTTAATTTTGGTAAATTGTTCATAAATGCTAAGATATCTCCACTATTCTTTGTTTTCTCTTCAGTCTCCTCAGCTTGTTTCTTTGTCTTGTCTTGAATTTTTGCCCATTTAGCTTTATATTTCTCCACCTCACTCCGTTTGCATACATATTTTACTAATTCAGTGAGATGAATTTGCAACCCTGGAGAATGCATGTTTTCAATTGACTTGTCATCCAGTTGCCCTCTGAAGCTTCTCTGCAGTGATAAACTTTTAGAAATGTCTACATCATATTTATTTGACAATTCAGTCAATTGATCATGTACCATGGCCCCTTTTCTCATAATTTCTTTGCATAAATAAACTAATTCTTATTCCTGATATTGTTCAATGTGCTCAAAATTTAGACATCCTTTTAAGATATTTCCTCTAATTCAACGTTTAACTGCAGCACATTTATAGGCCCTTCTTCTTGTGTAACAGGGCTAGCTTCTGTGTTCATACTTGTACTTGTTCTTTCTGCATCCTCAACCTTTACACAGTTTCTAATGACATCTTCAGTCCATTGAGGAACACATCTTTCCCATGCCTTCCCTTCAGCTGATGTAGCCTGTGTCGTAAAGACAAACTGACTACCTTCCCCTAAGGCTGGAATAATTTGAGGTGGAGTCCACAGAACAATTTGTGAATTCTGTGAAGTTGGGACAAATCTAGCTACAGGTGTATGCCCGGTTGTTTGCTGAGTCACTGCTGTTGGTGTAACCTGAGCAGGTACTGTTTGCTGAGCAACTAATCCAGTCAACCGAGCCACCAGGTTAACCAGTGCATTAGTTGGAGATATCGTCTGAGGTGTTCTGATTTGTGCAGAAGTTCTAGTAACTGCCTGTTGGATTGCAGGCTGTGCAATAACATGCTGTGCATCAATCGGCTGAGCTATTACTGACTGCAGTAGAATAGGTTGGATCATTACAGGTTGTACATTTGCAGGCATTATCAATTGCATTTGGTTAACAATATGGGAAATCTCAAGATCTTCAGGAGCTGTGGCAATGGCTACATTACCCGCAGTACCATCATCCGTTGTAGGTTCTATATAAGATAGTGGATGGGTGGACAACATCTCTTCCAGTATATCGTCTCCAGAATCTGAATCAGTATCTTTCTTAGATTCAACTTTTACCTCTCTCTCTCCATTAAACTTCTATCTAGGTGGCCTTTCACAATCGCTTGCCTTATTTAATCTTCTATGGTACGTAGAGGATACAACCTAGTACCCTCAGCTACACCCGTGCTGTATGATCTCAAATCCCAGATATTGCACTTCTTTCTGATAATACTGCAATTTGTTATTCAAATTTTTTAACAGCCCTATAGTCCTTCTTTCATACCTCTCCTTGGCCTGTTTTCATACCATTCTTTCCCATTCATATAATACTCAAATTGTGTAGGTCTAACAGGTGGTTTTCTTTCACTTAAGACTTCTCTCAATTTCCTAAGAATTCCCAAATTTAATGATCCCAACCTTGGGACTTTCAATGTTTCTCCCTTCTCAGTCACTCTTCTATTCTGAAAGCCAAACACATGAATGTAAATCCCGCTCAGCTATCATATGATATGCTTTTGTTCCTTCTGGAGGGGTCTCCTCACCTTTTCTAACTGGAATCACTATATCACCTCTCACCAGTCTCCTAATAACCTTTAAGAATTTCATCATTTTAGGTTTATATATTCAAACTTTATCAAACTCACAGCGTCTAAGTGTTTTGAATCAGTTCTGTGTGTACCAAAGCCCATTTCTCCTTGTTCGAATCACAACGTGGCTCAGAAATACAACCAAGTAATAAGTGCGATTTTCCTGCCAAGCTTCAACCAATCACACCACAACCTTATACCGACCGACCAATACCAGCACAACACACTATTACTGCACAACTCACTCCTTGCAGCAGTTCCCATCCATTACAATTTTTCCCTGTTTCAACAATAAACAAAATATTTTTTTAGAACAATGCAAAAGTAAGTCAATCTTGTATGCTTCTCCTACAGAAATCAAAAGGTATACTCTCAATTATCGGAACTGGCTTTTGAAAACCTTACAAGAATACACTTTTTACTCAGATTAATTCTCAACCTGCAGTAAATCACCTAATTAGTGATGAGTCACCTTTGCACATTGGGTTCCTCCAATCACCAATTTACTGTTTAGTACAATCAGAACAAAGATCTTTGAGGCCCCTACATTTGTATAATGTCGACGACGACTCACAATCAAGCTCTGGGCATTGTGCACTCAGGTTTCCTCTGGTAACCACATTTTGCGGGGGCTTCTGCATTTAAACTCAATCAATGCTCGAATATCAGTATTTCTGCCCTGCTACCACTCCCTTATTCCTTCTCCTGGGCCCTATAATAGATCTTTTTTGGTAGCCGTAAGGTATATGAATAAGCTGCAATGTAAACGACACTCAATTGTTACATTCTAATGGATTCAATTATGAGAGTTGGAATAGTTTTATAGCATTTATTCAGATATTAAGTAATAAATGTATTAATCAAAATGAAGTATAACATAACATAATATATGTATTTGTAAAGCGCACGTTCACCCGTAGCATGTTGGCGCTGAATAACAGATGTTTATTGTTACCCAACTTAGGGGGTTATTCTAACTTTGGAGGAGGTGTTAATCCGTCCCAAAAGTGACGGAAAAGTGACGGATTTACCACCAGCCATATTACGAGTCCATTATATCCTATGGAACTCGTAATACGGCTGGTGGTATATCCGTCACTTTACCGTCACTTTTGGGACGGATTAACACTCCTCCAAAGTTAGAATAACCCCCTTAGTGTTACTTGGTATACAGATCAGTTCCATGAAGCTTGTCCTGAATTTGATACATCTGATATGTATCCAGATGACTGATATATTCCATCTATATATGATTATGTTCACAGCCTTGATAAAGTCACTATTGACTAAACACGTGTCGGCTGTTGATGTATATGAACACGAGAACTGTTTTGCCCTGATGACACCCCTCTCAGCTCTCTGTCTGCTGGGGGCATATTTGGTTGAACGTCTATCAGACTTATCACGGAAGAATAAATGGACACTACTTCAAACATGTGATGTGCCGTGGTTTTTCTTCTATCATTGAATCAACTGTGGACCTATCTGGGATCACAGTTACCACACCCTGTGGCTGGGTGTAAAACCGCCTGTACACTCTTCTCAACAAACAAGTAGGACTTGATGGACCAGCACTTATGATACAACCTTTAGCGTATACTTCGGAAGTGCGCACCACTCATACACAGCCACAACCTGTTTTTTCTGCTTGTCCTGAATCTGTTCCTACTCTACTTGTCTGAGTCTATTTAGCAGAAATTCCCTCACAGAAATAATACAGTTGCAATCTGAACTCATCGTATTATAGCAGTCTAGAACATTTAGCTAAAACATTACAAAAGTATTCAGTTCTATATCATTGTACAGTTTCCCCCAGCTATCTGCACAATGTGCTCCATCTATCATCCTACACTGCAACAATCTGTCCAACTCTCTTTCTCTCTAGCAACGTCAGGGAGACTATTCTGCAACAGAGTAAACACCAGTTATAATGTGCCAAAATGTCTCTACGCTATGCTGCAATGAGAACCCCCTTCTCTTTCCCTATGACTTCTTTTCAGTGGTTAATTTGTAAATAAAAATGTGCCAGTGCCCAAAACTCTCCTCTGTAATATGCGTCTGCTGCATTTAAATGTGTGAGCACAGAATACTGAGGCAGCGTAATCCTGCAACCATCTTGAGACTTTTTAATCCATTTACAGTCGTCACTCCCTGCCCCTTTAGCTCACCCTAGAAGCTTTCTGCTTTCTCCCTTTTGATGCTTTTTGGTTTATCTCTTTCCTAGTCTTTCCTATATGTGTCTTTTGCTTGCAGTAAATGCCTGATGCAGAAAAATAAGTGCCGGCCTTCAAAAATAAGTGCCGCTGCCCCCCACTGGACACCACTGGCTCAAATTAAGCACTTCATCTTTTATAACAAAGATTAATCTACAATAATTAACAATTTAACAATAAATGATATCATTATTTGCATGTTGATTTCAAAGCATTAGGGTTGTTTATTTCCAGAGGTTGATGGATGCATGCCTCCAGTTTCCCATGCATAATTTACTTTCTGAAAAAATAAGGAACATGCATAAATGCAATTACCATCCCCCTTCCTATGGCTTTCATAGTATGGGTTCATTCATACCGGAAGCTATTTTGTAATATATATTATGTGCGTCAGCAGATTCCAAAAAAGGTTAGTAAGCAAGAGGATATAATGGAGATTTTCTTAGCTTTCAGTGAAAGAAAGTCTTGATTTTATTAAAGACACGAAGGCAAGTATTATGCTTTCTTCTCTTGTTTTAATTTGAATAGCAGCCAAGAAACATTACAACTCCCAGCATTCCTGGCTTGGAAACTACAAAAAACATGTCATAAAGAACAAACAAATCAGGACACAAACTAAGTATAAACATCGTGACTGAGAGCAACAAGTCCTCTTTTCTTGCAGAGCAGTTAATAAACTCTGAATAAAGGAAATTTAAGTATCAAAATGAAACAAGCTAGAACAATGGTGAAAAAGCCTTCCAGACTATTGATAACATTGAAAGTCTTTTCGTCGAAGTCCGGAACACAAGAAATATCCTCGTACCCCTCCAAGAAAGATGGCTTGTGAGCAGTTGCAGTCAAACCAGAAGAAGGGATGAGTCGGGGAGGAAGATCCTTCTTATGACGTCTGGTTGGGAGTAGCATTTGTACCTGATAAGACAAAGGGAGGGGTCTTGAAAAGTGGAGGGATAATACTCGCCTCCATGTCTTTAATAAAATCAAGTCTTTCTTTCACTGAAAGCTAAGAAAATCTCAATTTTATAACAAGGCCCAGAGGCTCCTATTATGCTAGTTCAAAGCATAGAAACTAACGAACTGGCTACATGAGAGACTGGTTTACAATAAAACGTTCTGAAAGTTGAAACATTTGACCAATTGACCGATTTGAGAATGTCAGCTAAACTCAATCCTGCCCAAAAGGCCTTGGATGCCATAGCTCCTCTGGTGAAATGAGCACCAGAAACAGAAATTTAAATTCCCGACAGGTTCATGATCCATTTTACCCAATGGGCCAGAGTGGTAGAAGAAACAGGGTTATGTGGGGTCCTAAAAGAGACTAGGAGTTGAGATTCAGATGACTTTCTCAAATCTTTTGTTTGTGAAATATATTCTCTCAAACAGCTTCCCACACATAGATTTAGATGATCCGGAAAGTACGGATATAATACAGACATCAAATTAGTTTTTGTTCTTCTTCGTACCTGAAAGAAAACACCTGCAGCTGTATACTGAACGTCTAAAGTTCTAACATCTGAAAAACGTTTTATAGATGCTAAGCAGAGGAGCATAGTTAACTTTGCAGAAAGGATTTTCAGGGATAAAAGGGAATTAGGTTGTCCTGTTAGTAAAAACTGTAGAATAGCATTAACATCCCACATAGAACTATACTTAGGTAAAAGAGGTTTAGAAAATCGTACTCTCTTCAAAAGACGGCATATTAGTGGATGCTCACCAACCGGTCTATTGTTAACTCGAACATGTTTGACAGAAATTGCTGACCTATACATATTAACAGTTCTATACGCTCTACCTTGAGCTGCCAAAAAGGCCAAAAAATGTACTATCAAAACTATATCCGCTGAAAAGGGATCGGCACATCTGTCCATACACCAATTATGCCATGCTGTCCATGCTGACTTGTAAGCCTTGGTTGTTCCCGGAGCCCAGGCTTGAGGTATGAAGCTTGCAGCTTCCTGCAAAATTCCTGGGGCTCTCCAGGGAGACCCGAAACCATCCAAGCTACCAGCCGAAGCGATTGATTGATTATTAGATTGTGAGGCATTCCAAGAGGGTTCAATAGGAGGGAGGGAAATTGAGGAAGAATTAGAAAGTCTATTGACAACTCTAGGGCTGAGGGAGAACACGGTTGGCCCTGCCAAAAGGGGTGATTAGCAAAATCTTCGTAGTTTGGCGACTGATGTGCGCCAAGACCCTGGAAATCATAATGAAAGGAGGAAAGGCATCATTCGTTTGGTTGGACCAATCCTGTTGAAAAACGTTGGTAGCTAATGCTTGAGGGTCCGGTCTCCAGCTGTAAAACCAAGGGAGTTGAGTATTCAAGCGGGAGGCAAAGAGGTCGACAGAGAAGGGACCAAATCTGGAAGAAAGGTTTTTGAAAACAGAAGGATGAAGATGCCAATTGCTGGAATCCTGCAGATATCTAGAACCCCAGTCTGCGATCATATTTATGTTTCCCGGAAGATACTCTGCTTGAAGGGAAATCTAATTGTGGAGGCAAAATTCCCAGAGACTCTTTGCTAATTCGGCTAACGGTTTTGACCTTGTGCCTCCTAAATGATTTATATACCGGACCGCTGATAGATTGTCCATCCGGAGGAGAATAGAACAACTTACCTTGTCCTTGGCGAACTTTTCGGATCGCAAAGGAACCTGCAAGAATCTCTAAACAATTTATATGCAACGATAACTCCTCTTTTGACCGTAGACCTCCAGTCGAGAACTGACCACATCTTGCGCCCCAACCAGTCCGACTTGCATCTGATTCTAATACAAGATCTGGTGCTGTAGTGAAAATTGCTCTTCCGTTCCAGGCGTCTACTTGATCCAGCCACCACTGGAGTTTGATACAAGATTTGTGATCCACGCAGAGCAAGTCTTCTTACCCGCAACCTTTGCGAAGATGGAAATATTTTTGCCTTTGGAGAGCTCGATAATGGAATGGACCTGGAGAAATAGCCTGAATGGAAGAGGCTAGAAGACCAATTATGTGAGCTAGACACTTGATTGTAAGCTGTGATTTGTTCAAAACAAAAAGAATCTCCTTTTTATGTGAGAAATCTTCTGGAAGTTGAAGGGTGGCTTTGTCTGAATCTATAAGGAAACCTAGAAATTCCACCTGACGAGAAGGGGTGAGATTTGACTTCTCTTTGTTTATGAGAAATCCGAGGCTTTGGAGGAGAGATAGAAAACTCTCCAATTGTTCTGTGAGGACGGATCTGTCGTGATGCAAAATAAGAAAGTCGTCTAGGTAAACCATAAGTCTGACTCCCTGAGCACTCATGTGTGTCACCGCTGGCTTCAAAACCTTGGTAAAACACCATGGAGCTGATGAAAGACCGAAGGGTATGCATTTGAATCCTAAGAACTGGTCCTTCCACTGAAATTGAAGAAACATCCTGAAAGATTGATGGATTGGAATAGAAAGATATGCATCTTGGAGGTCTAGGCGAACCATCCAATCGTTTCCCAATAACAAGTCTCAGAGATGGAGGATAGTTTCCATCTTGAAATGGTGATGAATTTATCACTGGACGATATTTTTTGTTCTTTTTTTGGATTAGAAATAAAGTACTGACAAAACTTAAAGGATGAGGGGAGCAAACTTCTATAGACTGTTTAAGAATTAGAGAGTGGATCTCTTGAGAGAGAAGGTTTTCTTGTTCCGTGGAAAATACCAACGGCTTTGGCAGGGATTGTTGTTCAGGAGTGGAATAAAGCTCTATGCAATAACCTGAAACAGTTTGCAACACCCACGGATCTGCAGTTATCTTTTGCCAATTTTCTAGAAACAAACTTGTCCACCCTCCCACCAACAACAGGCCAGAATACTGATCTCTTACCTTAATTCTGGAAACCTCTAAATCTGTAACCACATTGTCTGAATGAACGATTCCTCTGGGGATAGAATTTTGGTTAAAACTCTTGCTGGTATCTGTTTTGATTGACCGCACCTCTGTGGCCATATCGGCTTGCAAAGCGACTCCTGCCTTTGCCGGCCCTGCCAAAAAACCGAGAATGGAAAATCCTTTGCATGGAAGATTACGCCTTATCAATGGACGTAAAGGTGGCCACATATTTGCTGAGCGCCGTGATAAAGGAGTCTCCAAAGAGCAATCCATTAGCGTCCTATCCCATTTCTTTGGAAGCAAGGTTGCTTAATTTTGGGTCAGTTTTAAAAAGGAGACTCTTCCGTCTCTCCTGTGCCATAGCAGCATAAGTGTTCCCTAAAAGACAAATAGCCCTTTGGGCCCAATTTGATAAAATCACAGGGTTGACTTTGGAACTCTCCATTCTGGCTTCTTCTGCCAAATCCAAAATTCTCGTTAATGGACCAGAAAGATCCAACAATCTATCTTGACAATTAGTCCATGCTCTGTCCACACCTTTTTTGGGGTCCTTGCTAAATTTAGTAAAGAACATTAACATGTTAGGGTCAGTCACCGGAGTGGCTGAAATGTTATTAGGTAAGGATGATCTTGGACATTCTGATTTTAATCTATTATGTGCCAATTTGTCAAAGGGTTGATGTAATTTATTGGAGACATAAGTTGCAACATGATCACAGGGCGTCCACTCAGTGGAATTTGGGTGACGGATAAGTGCAGGATCAAACATCGGTTGACCTGAGAAATCTAAAATAGATTCATTGGAATTAGCAACTTTGAGGACTTTCCCAGTTCATTAAGAGAAGTTTTACGCCTCTTCTCCACAGGCCCTGACCAGATCATTATGTCTGGTTCATCCTTATCCATGTCAGAATCACCCAAATCATTGTCCGTGTCTCCCAATTGAGAAATATGAATGGGAAAACTAAGGTTTGTGGAAGAACCAGGTTCAGAAACGGATTTTTTTTTAAGGAGAGTCTATATTTGAAGTCAAATTATCTGCCCTTCTTTTCCCGGGCTTTTTAGAAGCTGAAGTAGAGGTATCAAAAGTCAATATTTTTTTAACTGAGGCCTCAAAGGACTTAGAAAAATCTGAAATGGAGCTTAAAACAGCTTTTTGGACTGAATCTTTAATAAAAGAGTCTAAATTCTCCATAAAAATTTGAGCTTCCTCATTTTCAGAAAAATTCTCCATAGTCAATGTGTTTAAAATATATTTGTACCAAATAAATAAATAATGGGTTAAATATAACCAGATCCGGTAACTAAAGAAAATCACCCAAGAACTATAAAGGGTTCATTTCTGTCAGCTGGAGAAAACAGGAAGTATTCCTGACAGAAAAAAAAACAAAGGGTTGGGTGTGGAGGGGGGGGGGGCGTTACTCAGCACTCCGGAGCAGATGGAGGCAAACCAGCACAAACGCTAGGGAAAATATGTTAAATACCAGAAGGAAAGGCAGAAAACGCTGGAGAAGCCGAGCGCTGCCTGAACAATGCCGAAAACGAACCGCCGGTATGAGCGCTACCGTTGTATATGACGGTTTGGACAGCACACGCTAGATTGCGAGGACGCTCGTTATAAAACGTTGCATTCTATAACGAGCAGAAATGGCAACTATGCCCGTTCATTATAAAAACATGACCATAACCTTAAAAATACAGATAAAAGTAATAAACTAGAACTAAAATGTATAAAAGTTGATAGACAATAAATTGGTACTTATCTTGACTGCAAGCAGCAAGAAAAGAGGACTAGTTGCTCTCAGTCAAGGCGTTTATACTTAGTTTGTGTCCTAATTGGTTCGTTCTTTATGGCATGTTTTTTGTAGTCTCCCAGCCAAGAATGCTGGGAGTTGTAGTGTTTCTTGGCAGCTATTCAAATTAAAGCAAAGAGAAGAAAGCATATTAGGAGCCTCCATGCTTTGTAATAAAAATTAATACTGGTTCCATTGTTTAAGACGAAACGTTTTGTAACATATATAAGTCATACAGAGGTTATAAGTGAAACAAATATTAAAATGAATGACTTAACGCTAGCAAGTTTGCAAGTCAGGCAACATAGGTTATGCTGAGTTCATAACGCATTTTGGGCCAAATGTATGATTCTGGCCCATTGCGATTCCGTAATTGCGATTTTTAAGAAATCGCAATTACCGACTTGTAAAGGGCCATGTATCACATTTGCGATTCGGTAATTGCGATTTCTTAAAAATCGCAAATGCAATTACCGAATTGCAAATTGCGATACTGGCCCCATTCGCATCTATGGGCCTATTGGCCCATAGCTGTGAATTTTTTGCATTTCCTAAATAGCGATTTCTGAACCAGAAATCGCAATTTGGGAAATGCAAAAGGGCAGGGTGCTGGGGGCCTAAGGCCCCCTCTCCTGCACCCCAATTTTTTTTTTTTTACAATGTAAAGTACACACATGCCAAAAAGGCATGTGTGCTTTACATATTAAATTTAAAAATGCAGTTTTACTGCATTTTTTAATTTTGCACCAGGTTACCACCTGGTTGCAGACAATGGTGTTTTGCATGTGCAAAATACCATTCTGCGAAAAATCGCAATTTGCGATTTTTTGCAGAATAGCCTTGCGACCTGGATTTTGCGAATCGCAATTTGCAGTTCGCAAAATCCAGGTCGCAACGCAGAAAATCGAAATTTTTGCGATTTTCATTTTGTGGTCCGCGAATGCCTTTGATGCATTGCAGACCACGATTTTGCACTCGCAAACGGCCGATTTCGCCGTTTGCGAGTGCAAAATCATTTGATACATCTGGCCCTATGTGACTACAAAAAAACTAGTTAAGCTTAGCTTCATTCTCTTGTATTAGTAATTGCATTTTAGATTATAATTATATTGAACGCCTTTGCACAAGTAAATACTGGCATATGAGCACTCCTGGCACAAGAGCATCACTTTGAAAACTGAGCAGCTCCTGCATATGAGCTGCTGTGGAACATATACCGCACTTCTGCACAAGTGTACCCTACACAGGTTTTTAGCAAGTGCGCCCTGATCTTCTGTTTTTACAGATGTTACATGATGAAGTTACATCTTTTTATTTTACTTTTTTAAAAGAGGCCATTAAGATAAGACAAATGATGGACATTTTTTTATTCATTTTGTGATGAATTGGCTGTGATCTATGACTTATACTTGCCATTAAGATACGATTATGGATCATTCTTCCACGTTAATTACCGTGATGAATTGGCTTCTCCGTCTATGTTTTGGCTTTGTGTTTTATACAGTGTTGTCTGTATGGTAATCTGCCTAGTGTAGTGCTCACTTACGGATGTCATTTATGCATCTGAACTGATGTTTTCATGATGATATATTCATCCAATAAGATTAAATTGAAAGCTTTATTGAGTGCCACTGAAACCACATAAAGTAAATTGGGGGTTAAAAGGGAAGAATCCTAAGGAGGCCATGCAGTTCAGAAGCAGCCTAGCTTTATCCACTGCATCTTTGAACATTTTCACTGGTATAACAAGGACGGCATACATTATATCTCCAGTTACAGTGTTCAAAACTGCTGTTGGTCCTCCTAGACATGGATTTATGATGGTATTGAGGCGGTCATTCCGACCGTGGCTGTCGGCGGTGAAGCGGCGGTAAGACCGCCAACAGCCTGGCGGTCTTTTTTCATGAATTCTGACCATGGCGGTTACCGCCATGGCCAGCCGCCGCTTCACCGTTCCGACCGCCACGGCGGTAACGACCACCGGGCTGGAGACCTGGGTCTCCAGCCCGGCGGTCGTCACATACCGCCGGCGGTATTCCAACCCGCCTGACCCCGGCTTACCGCCATGGATTTCATTCGGTTTGGGACCGCCATGAAATCCATGGCGGTAAGCACTATCAGTGCCAGGGAATCCCTTCCCTGGCACTGATAGGGGTCTCCCCCCCCCCCAACCCCCTCCCTGACTCCCTCCCCTACCCCCCCACCACCCCTGCCACCCCCAAAAGGTTGCAGGACCCCCTTCCCCACCCCGATCCCCAACATATACACACACATACACGCACACATTCATGCATGCACTCATGCACATACACACACCCCCGCTTTCATGCACGCACTCATGCACATACACCCCCCGCATTCATGCACGCACTCACACGCCCCCTCAACATACACACACGCACACCCCCATGCACGCACACAACTCACAACACCCCCCCACCCCCCTTCCCTAACGGACAATCACCTCACCTGTTCCGGTGATCCTCCGGGAGGGAATGGGACCCATGGGGGCAGCTCCGCCGACACCGCCACGCCAACAGAACACCGCCACAGCGAATCACAGGTCGTGATTCGCTGGGTGGTGTTCTGTTGGCGTGGCGGTGGAGGTGGAGCTACCTCCACTTCCCCGCCTGCCGCCAGTATGGCTGTTGGCTGCTCTTCGTCCGGAAACGGGCAGAGCGCTGCCAACGGTCATAATGGCCCGTGCGGAAGACCGCCAGCACTGGCGGTCTTCCGTACGGCGGTCCCTCGGCGGTCTATTGAAAAGACCGCCAAGGTCGGAATGACCACCTATATGTCCTGATGCACATACATGTGGTGTGCATCCAGTGACTCTACTGGTCGCACAGTTTCTGATGAACACGTGTGTTTGTCGCTACTTAGGAATATACCCCCTGAGCATTATGACAGGGTTCTGTGTCGCAGTGATTACTTTCTCACAGTTGCTTTTACATTTTTCTTTTATATTTGGGAGTAGATGAGTGGGAATAGATGAGGATGTGACCATATGCTTTGTTTTCCATGCATTATATCTGCTTTTAAGACTGAGGCCCATGTATGTTTTATAAGCTCCTCTATTCGCATCACATCAACTTATTTTAGTAGCATGTACTGAGGTTTTTCTATGCATGCTTTTGTGAATTTATTATATCCCCCACCTTATTTCGTTCTCCCCAGAGTTCGACATGAGAAATATTACTTGTGCATTTTTCCTTTCAAAACGAGCCATTTACATGTGCTAATTCATTAAAATGTAAGCAGACAAAATGTTCAATATTTTCTGCAATCTTTATGTTGTGAAAGAAATTTGACAGCACTGTATCACTGGATGCACCTCCTCCTCCTTGTAGCTGTTGTTGCTCTGCGTGAGCATACCCAGGGCGTACAGAGGTGGCTGGGCGTACTCGTGCGCTCATCTAACCTGTATTCTTGGCTCATGCTTTCACTATCCTCTGCTTGATTCTCACATCCGATTCACAGAGAGTCCTTGAGAAACCGTGGGGCATATTTATACTTTTTGGTACAAAACTGAACTAACGCAGTTTTGCATCAAAAGTTTTGCACCCGCTTGCACCATTCTTGAGCGCCAGCCGGGCTCCATATTTATGGAATGGTGTAAGCTGGCGCAAAGGGTAGGCTAGTGAAAAAAAAATTACGTTACCCGGGTGGGGGTGGAGGTATGGGAGAAGGGGGTTTTGCACCAAAAAATGACGTTAGGCAGGTTAGAGTAAAAAAAAATGACTCTAATCAGCCTAGAGTCATTTTCTGACTCAAAACTATCCATACCACATGACTGAAAATGAAAAGATAGGAGTCATGTCCACCAACCCAATGGCCAGCACAGGGGACCAGGGTCCATTGGGCATGGCCATTGCACCCAGTGCCATGTAGGGGGGGGGGGCATTTCAGGGCCCTCAATGGAACTTAAAAAAACAAAAAAAAACTTACCTGTACTGTACCTACCTATACTTACCTGGGATGAGGGCCCCCATCCTCCACTGTCCCTCTGGTGTGGGTAGGGGTGCTCCTGGGGCATGGTGAGGGCACCTGTGGGCTTATTCCATGGCGTTCCACCATAGAAATAGGCCCACAGGTCCCCTAATGCCTGACCGGACCCTACCCAGAAGTGGAGAAGTGTGGCTCAGTGGAGAAGTGTGGCTCAATGGTTAGAGCGGCAGACCCTGAAGCAGAGATCTGGCTCAAGACCAGGGTTCAAGTCCCGCTTCAGCAGGTCTTGGGCTCAATTCCCCTTGACCAGATCATTCTTGCCTCGGTGCCTAATCTAATTCATGGGTCCCACTCTGCAACTCTGGGCAATAGCTTGCTTAATCTCCACAACGGCCCCAACAGTGCTTGGATGCCTGGCTTCACCCTGGGGGTGGCCAGGAGTGGGCGCCTCACAGGGAAAAGCCAGGAGGGGTTCCATAGCGGTATGAGTACAGCGCCTTGAGACCCTAACGGGTGAGTAGTGCGCTATACAAGTGCTAATTTACAATTTTTTTTAATTTTACCCAGGCGTTAAATAATGGTGCAAAGCAAGCTTTGCACCATTATTTGCCCCCTCCTCCCCCGTGCGTGATTTGAGCACGGGGGATAAATATGGCACTAAGGCCTTAGAGTCATTTTTTGCATGGGAACGCCTACATTGCATCTCATTGACGCAAGGTAGGTTTCCAAGTCCCAAAAATGACTTTAACTCCATAACTTTGGCGCTAGACGGGTCTAGCGCCAAAGTATAAATATGGAGTTAGTTTTGCACCGAATTTGCATTAAACATTTTTTTACGCAAAACAAGTATAAATATGCCCCTATGTGTCCCTCCCGACAATGTGTGTTAGGGTAGCGGGCCAAAGTGCTGAGTGCCAGGAGGCAGCTGTACAGAGCAGTGTCATCTTAAATTTTTCAGGGGCTCATGCCTAAAAATATTTTAAGGAGCCACTGAACAAAAAAATGTGACTCTTATTATTCATTGCCTGATAATTCATGTCCTGTGATGGTAAATAATACAAAATTAAATGTTACATTTTAACAGCGTCATGCAACAGTCGTTGCCCAGGACCTGAAAAACTCTCAAAATGACACTGGGTAGAAAGACTTGAGTCAGGGGTAGAGGTAGACAGAGGAAGGATGAAAAAGAAATAGAGCAAACAGGATCAAATAGGAAGAAAGTTCCCTTCCCAGGATGCCCCTTGGAAGGGAGTGGCCATGGGCAATTGCCCACTTTGCCCATGCCTTAAAATATGTCTAGTTGCGGCACACTGTGCGGCTTTTGCCCCAGCTGCAGTAATCCAGCTGAGCTGCCCAGCTCGCTTTCTTTGCTCCTGCTTGTGGTGTATTTCAGGAGGATGTGGCGAGAAGTGAGGTGCTGGTTTGAGTCAGCCACTGGAGGATTCCATTGAAGTGTTGTGAGTTTACACATTTTAAACTCTAAAAACAATAAAAACACTAAACTCATTTTTACTGGGTATCTGGGGCGTAGCTTCCGGGGGATGTTTTGGGTGTTACACCCCCTTAATAAATGGTTTATTTAATAGATAGTTGGGTACAGGAGCTTTTAGTCGAGTTTGATAATCGTAATTTCACCAGGGAATTTTAAATGCTTAAAGAAAGAACACACATACATGCATTCTTGTCTCTGTTTTGAAGGACTTAAAATGTGGTAATTTCACAAAATATTGTGTTTTAAGTTCTCACAATATGCACTCCTTTCCCCTGGCCCTTAAGCCCCGCTCTTGCACTGCTTCTCATATAATGATTGACATAATGTGCCAGCATGATTATCAGAAAATCTTAAGCTCACCCCCCCCCCCTTTTGACTAATTCTGAGGCACTGCAAGGGTGATGGATTGCATAGTGTGCGTCCATTTGGTAAATGTTTGTGACGTGTCATTTCTTTGTTAAGTGCCACCGAATGCCGTCATATACTGCTGATGGTCCAACCTAACCTGCAGTACTGGAAGACAATAAGAGCCGACAGAGCTGTATAGATAGTGCCCTACTGCCTGCTCTTGTTTACCAGTTGGCTCCTGGTTTACGGGTCTCCAGGATTCCTTCCCATCATCACACCAATTTTATTCAGCAGTTGACAAAAGAAGAGCCTGCCACGCCTTGGATAAGAGCCTCTGAAAGTTCTTTGAAGCGAGGCAATATATTTAGTAACCATTCATTTGGGATATAATGTCCCTGGAGCATATGTCATCAATCCCTCTAATTTCCTAAAGGCTCAACCTTCAAAAGAATTTCCAAGTATGGCAGACCCCTCCTTTACTTTATCCTAGGGCATTTTACCGAGGTCCGAAAACCCAGAGGCTCTTGAGTTAATAAAAAAAATAGTTGTATTGAACAGGCAGAGTGGTGAGGAAACTTCCACTGCTCAGGAGGACTATGTGAAGGTTTAGAACTGATGACCCTAATTCTTTTGTATATGACTCTCACAGACTTAAAAGTTATATTGCCTCTAGCCTCCCTGAATATAATAATAAATACTAACAAAGGTACTTTAGAGCTTTTGATATCACACCGAACAATAACCAATCAAAAGAGCACAGTAACTGTGTTCATTCACTCTTCCAGGTGATTATGTCCAACTCTCAGAAGCCTTTCAGATTCTTTGGCAAATACTTGAATCTGTTTTTAAATTGTTGGAGACAACATTTAACTCTTGTCCTATTTTGGGGTGCTATCTCTTGATTTAGACACATTTAAAGGATCTTCCACCTGTGTTACAAAACTTAATGTCAAGTCAGAACCAACTGTCCGACATCCCCAAGAGAAACTCATGTATGTTCCTATTTCATTTGACTATTTAGCATAAAAGCCTGGATCAGGCAAAGCAGGAGGATAAAAGGGGAAATCAATAAGTAGTACATTTAAAAACCGGAGGATAGCTAAGAGACTCTCAAGATGGATTAGATTTCAGTCACTTACCATGGAGAATATTGAGCCAAAAATGGTTCTCTGTATCAGAACACCCCATCTATTAATAGCTGTTAAAAAACTTGAGTCTTCATCTGTTCCAGCACATTCCTCTAAAACATGCTGCTCCAGCCTTTTCATGTCAGTGGTTGGTGGAAATACAAGGCAATTCCATATTACATTTTTGAGCTATCCCTCACAAACAAACGGCCATTCTGTAACCTCATTTCATCACCTCCAGGAGGATGAACTAAATTATACATCTTATCTAGATATCACAAATATGTTTGGGGATGGAAGACTGCCTTCGAATGGACCTAGGGTTCCTAGCCTTTGTCATGTCCTCCCGCTGGTCAAATATTTGATCTCTATAGACATAAAGTTTGTATCTGTATAGAAAATGTATTCCGTCCCATAGCTCTCTGGTTGAGTTTGCGTCAAGTTTTGCTCCAGCGATTATACTGTCACACTAGGGGTTTTAAAGGCTTTGATGTAAATATGGCTGTCAAGTTCTCCCTAAGAAAAACAACTGTAAACTTCAAGTCGCCCCATCACACTGGAGGCCCCTTCCAGCTGGAGTGCAACCATGTGCTCGCTAAACATATAGGCCCTCATTATGAGTTTGGCGGTAATTACCACTGACCGCTGTGCTGGCGCCCATCAAAAGACCACCGGTTACCACCGTAATATGAGTACAAATACAACCTGCCAAAAAACAGCCAATATCTTGAAACCGCCAGGGCCAACGACAGCGGAAAGCAGGATGTCACCAACCCGCCACCGCCACGCCAACAGACCGCCCACCAAATTATGATCCACAAATCGACACCGCGGTCAATCAGCGGCGGTCCTCCATTGGTGGTAGGGACCGCCATGGTCAATAATGGCACCTACCAGCAACGACTGCACACATAGGACATTATGAAATCCTCACACCAGAGACACATAAACACACTAGTCACACCCACACACACCACCATAAAACACACACACACACACATCCCACCATCCTTTGTAATGCCAATTTGCTGCCAGCCATCTACCAGACACTCACTACGCCCACAGACCATAAACTCATCACACACAAGTGCACACCACACACATATCACACAAGTCTCACACACAAATCAACACGCTGTACACAACAACCAAACACCCACAATCTGTAACCACACATACACACACTGCACAACCTCCACTAACCCCCCTTCACCACACCACTCACATCACACACCATGGCACCCCCTAAGCACCCCCCCTTCACTGACAGGGAGCTGCGGACCGCGGTGGATGAAATACTCAGGGTCAAGCCACAGCTGTTCGGAGCACAGGTACAGCAGACATCCATCGCCCGGAAATGGATCTACCGCAGAGGATTGTCAATAAGGTCAACACAGTCGAAAACCATCCACGCACAAGGGATGACATAAGGAAGAGGTGGAACAACCTGTGGGGGAAGGTACGTTCCATTGCATGACAACATCAACTTGCAGTACAGAAGACTGGCGGTGGTCCCCACCTCCTCCACCAGAATACAGCAACTGGGAGGAGAAGTTCTTGGCTACCCTGCACTTGGACGGCCTCACTGGACTCACTGGAAGACTCTGGTAAGTCATATATACTCCCCTACCATTTCCACGTCTGTAATGCATGTCTCATCCTACCCCGGTCACTACCACTAAACACCCTATCCTATGCACATCCCCCATACACCCATACCCATATCCTCTGCATGCCCACACCTCCAAACTAACCCGCACACCATCCCTGTATTCACAGTGTCCATCCCTGGCATGTAATGTAGACTACACTACATTACCCACAATGCACCACCAATCCCTCAACTAGCAATGCATGACACTCATCCATAAGGGCCCCTGCATGCAGATTATTGGGGATGTAAGCACCCCAGACAGGTGGCAAGTGGTGGAAGGGACATGGCAAAGACAGGACAAGGGGAAGAAGACAGGACATTTACATGCCAATAGCAACAACTATTACATAAACACATATACCACGTCTGAGATACAAAAGGACAATACCGTCAAAGCCATATCCACTCTAGCACTACTACAACACTATCGTCCCCTTGCCACAATGCCCATACATTACAGGAGTCACAAAACAATATTTTTACTACCACACAGGAACCACTGCCCATGCCACCCAGCCGGAGGGGCCAAGAAGTGCCAGTCCACCAACAGAAGAAGGCCCCAGTGACGACAGTCCAGCTGGATGTCTGGCCCCAAATGACTACCCTGGCCCTTCCCGCAGCCCTGGACAGTCACCGTTCAGAAGCCCCATCCAGGACATCACTGACACCCTCACCACTCAGCCACCACCATCAGCTGTGGCCCAATGCCTCCACACCAGTGTCTCCAGGCCACTGACTGTCTGCCCACTTGTACAGGGACCGGAGTTGCCACCCTCTGCCAGGCAGGACAATGAAGGTCCGTAGTGCAAGTGGGATTGGATGACCTGTGCTGGGGACACAGGCACAGGGGGCTAGGGCCACTGGGAGGGTACCAGTGGCCCATGGGGGTGGTTCAAGGAGGGACTTGGATGTCCATGAGGCCATCTCAGAGATCCTGGGGGCATACCACCATTCCCAGGACAGGATGGGCCAGATCCTGGCCACGTTGCAGGAGAGCCAAAGGCTGCAGGTGGCACACCAGCAGGAGGCCATGGAGCAGTGGAAACAACTGAATGCCAGCATGGCCTCCATTGCAGGGGTGCTGCTGAGGATACCCAATATCATGCCTGAATCCTCCACCCACCAGCAGGCCCCTTCCACAAGCCAGGATACATCCCAGCCCTCAACATCAGCAGCATCTAGTAGAATGGTGGCCCTGCCAGAGGACTCAGAGGCAACCAGCACTAGGAAGTGACTCTGCCCTGAACTGTCTCCCTTGTGTGCCACTGAGACACTTTATTGACTATCCACTGCCATATCTCCATTTTCCTATGGCCCCATGGACTCTGCCCCTGTGCTACCAGGAGCTGTGGATATTAAACCAAGTCTATCGTTCACCATCTGCCCACTCCCTTGCACTGTCCCATCCCTTTTGTTTCACTCTTTTAATAAACACTGTTGGATCACACCAACAGATGTTGTAATTTATTCAAAATGCATGCAATTGTAAAGTATCATTCATTATCAAATATGTACATATGCAGGGAAATGTTGCAGGGATCCAATGTTCCGAGAGGGGTATGGTAAGTTCTTGTCACAGCTTTGGCCAGGAGTGTCCACAAACATCACATTTTCCTCCATGAGGTAGCCATAGTAAATGGGTAGGCACCACTGAAACACCTGTCAGCAACAGACATGTAACACATATTTACTGCACTATACTCATATAACATAAGCCACATATGTAGTATGAAATAAACATGCAGCTCATTGCAGCATCTGATGTTAGAAGATATATAGTAACACTCACAATTGTGCCCTACTCACTACTCAAACCTGTTAAATTACACTTTGTCCAATATAATCAGGTACAAAGGGCAGTAGAAAATTAAACATATGAAGAACCACAATACTGTCTAGCCATTCTAGTAAGTGAATATCACTGTCACGCTTTGCTCGACCACAAGTATTGTATCCATAGCATCTATATACATAATAATACCTCCACACAAAACCCTTGTCATAAATACATGGTAAAATGATACATACTGTCTCATGCAGCAATTGTTGCTGTGTAAAACAACAGTAAGCAGTCTGAATATCATTCAGCAGATGGCCAACAGTGGGTCCCCATAACATCTGACATACACACACTCCTGCCCACACACCATAGTGTAGGTAAAATGTCCACCGGCAACTGAAATCCGGCCCAGTGTAATCAGATTCACAGTGCAACATTTACCTGAGACTCATTAGAAGTAGAGGTGAATCAGCTGATTCCTGGAGTGCACATCTTCCCTTTCTCCTTCTCCATCTCTGTCCTCCACCCCCTGGGGTCCCAGGGATGGCAGTGCTCCATCCTTCACTTCCAGTAGTGGAACATGTCTCTTGAAGGCCAAATATGTGCAGCATACAGCAGGCTACTATGATCTGACCCACCTTGTTTGGGGAGTAGCACAGGGATCCTCCGGACATATGCAGGCACCTGAATCTGGCCTTCAGGAGCCCAAAAATCCTCCCAATCAATCACTCTTCTGGTACGACCATGAGCATCTTTGTACCGGTTTACCCTCTCTGTCCTGGGATTTCTCACAGGTGT
Source organism: Pleurodeles waltl (assembly GCF_031143425.1). Taxonomy (NCBI): domain Eukaryota; kingdom Metazoa; phylum Chordata; class Amphibia; order Caudata; family Salamandridae; genus Pleurodeles; species Pleurodeles waltl. Next base: position 972,401,447 of record NC_090444.1, read on the forward strand.
CAGCAGCCACTGCATGTTAGGATAGCCCAAAAGGTCCTCCCAATCACTCTTCTGCTATGACCATGGGCATCATTGTACCGGTTTAAACCCCCCTGCCACCTAGCCGTCCTGGGATTTCTCACAGATGTCAACAGCCTCTGCATGTTGGGATAGCCAGAATCACCTGGGAAGTGGGGAGAAAGATAGCACATGACACATAGTTGTACAATGCCAACATGAGAAGGTCAGGTAACACTGCAAATCTGTCACATGCACTCTCACCTACTAGCTATCCTCCACTTCCAGTAGTGGAACATGTCTCCTGAGGGCCAGATTGTGCAGCATACAGCAGGCTACTATGATCTGACACACCTTGTTTGGGGAGTAGCACAGGGATCCTCCGGACATATGCAGGCACCTGAATCTGACCTTCAGGAGCCCAAAGGTCTCCCAATCAATCTTCTGGTATGACCATAGGCACATTGTACCATTTTACCACCCCGGTCCTGGGATTTCTCACAGGTGTCTACAGGCACTGCATGTTAGAATAGCACAGAGGTCCTCCCAAATACTCTTCTGGTACGACCATGGGCATCATTGTACTGGCTTACCCTCCCCGTCCTGGGATTTCTCACAGGTGTCAGCAGCCACTGCATTTTAGGATAGCCAGAATCACCTGGGAAGAGGGAAGAAAGATAGCACATGACACACAGTTGTACAATGCCGAACATGAGATGGTCAGGTAGCACTGCAGATCTGTCACATGCACACCCACCTACTAGTCAGGCTCTCTCTCCCTGTTGTGGGACACTGCTGTTCCTCAAAATGTAGGCGTCATGGACTGGTCCAGGGAATCTTGTTGCCACCTGTGAAATGTATTGATCTGCAAGACACCACCTGCACATTTATAGAATTGAAGTTTTTGCGACTCTGATACACTTGCTCAGTGGCTCTGGATGGTATAAGGGGAATATGTGGCCATCAATGGCACCAATCACATGAGGGATGTTGGCTAAGACATATAAATCAGATTTAACAGTGGTAAAATCTTCCCTTTTATGGAAATTGTATTTAACTCTGGAGGTGTTGCAACAAGGCAGTCAGGACATTTCCCAAGATGTTGCTGAACATTGGTTGTGACACACCGGATGCCAAGCCCCCAGTCGCCTGAAAGGACCCAGTAGCCAAAAAATGTAGGACAGGTAGTGCCTGTACTGTGAGAGGAATAGCATAAGGGTTTTGTTTGGCAAGCAGTAGATCAGACTCCTATTGGGAACACAGTTCACAAATTGTGGCACGGTTCAACTGATAGCTGATGATAATGTGACGCTGTTCCATGGGAGCCAGGTCAACTAGGGGTCTGTACACTGGTGTAGCCCTCCCTCCCCACATGGGTCGATGGCTATGAAGGAACACAATGATGTGTAGAGGTTAACTGTGTGAATACAGGTATCACGTACATTTATAGACAACTCTGTACACATATTACTGTTGAATGTTGAGGGCAGCCATTTTCCACATATATGACACGTGTACAGATTGGTGTGCCAGGGACATATACACTTGTAGGCATACGTGCTCCCATTATATCGGTCATGGCATGTGTAATTTCACCATTTGGACACTCATAGGGTTTACTATGCTGCCATTAACACTGTCCCTGTACTGTATATCTACAAGTTTACCACTTAAAATGGCAGCCGCCTGTCCTACATGTGGAGGACAGTTGGAAGTGACATCATTCTGGTGGCGTTAGTCGTAATGATGGTAGGCGGTCAGAACCGCTGTGCATTTCCTCATTGGTCAACATTGGTGTCTATGGGGAATGGGGGCCAATCATAATCACTTTCAGCTGTCCTCACCGCCATTTTGTGTAGCCCTTGCACTTGAATACTGCACCTCGAGACGGTCACTACTCCACTGCGTGTGCTGCTGTGTCCTGCCTCTGGCTGAAGTAATGGCACGATTTATAGGGGAACGGGCTCCGGCCTTCACCTCAGAGGAGTTGGAGAAGCTTGAGGACGGGGTCCTACCCTTGTATGCCAAGCTGTATAGGCGACCAGAGGACCAAGTGAGTGGCATTATAGCGTCCTAGGAGTGTGTGACAATGCAGCAGATGCATGTGAGTGTGATTGGTGAATATCCCAATGGATAGGTGTAGTGTGATAGGCCGTATGTGTGTAGCGGCATGATTGGGAGTCATTGTTAGAGGTACAGATACAAGTCGTGTTGTATCCCAAGTGTTAATGTGGCAGCTAAACCTACAGTAATTTTCTTCTGTGTACCTCCCATGCAGGTTAGTGTCCATCAGAAGAAGGGGATGTGGCAAGCCATCGCCAAGGAAGTGCGGACCCTGGGGGTCTACAGTCGGTGGAGCACCCACTGCAGGAAGTGGTGGGAGGTCCTGAGATGCTGGGCCCGGAAGACCGCAGAGGCCTAGCTGGGGACAGCCTCCCAACGAGGAAGGGGTGCACGTCGGACTCTGACCCCCCTAATGGCCCGCATTCTGGTGGTGGCCAATCCGGAGTTGGATGGGTGCTTGAAGGCAGCACAGCAGCCACTAGGGGATGAGCACCACCACTGTTTTGATTGCTGTTTGTACATCGTAGCTGGGTGCAGTAGGGTGGGTAGCAGGTAGTTTCAGGGTCATAGACAGGTGTGGGCATGAAGCTGTGCCCCTAAGTCACTGGGGTTGTGTAGTAATCCCGGTATGGGTGGGAATGTGGCCATATAACGGGTCCTATGGGTAGTCCTGTGGATATGATGGACCACCTCTTCGATTTGTCACATTGTAGTGGAACTAGATCACTCCAAGATTGCCATAGTCTGCCTAAATGGTGATGTGGTTGGCCAGTATAGCGTCAGTATGTCAGTGTAGTGTGGGAGCTGGATTTCCTATCATAGGTACTTACCTTCAGGGAGTTGGTAATGGTGAGGGATAGGTTTTGGGATGTGAATGACTGCATTTGTGCCTACATTAAATATGTACAGTTATTGACAGCCTTCATCCCTTTCTTTTCCCACTCCACCCTCTGCTGGTAGTGACTCTGATACCTCCTCCGATGCCAGCTCCCTGGTGGTGGCGGACCCTTCTGGGATCACCCAATCTTTGTCATCTTCCACCACCCCTTGTACCAGCACCACCCTCCCAGTAGCCCCCCCGAGTTCCTGTGCCCGCTCACCCAGGAGGGTGGGCATCTCCTTCACCCCAGACACCTCAGGCCCTGCCCCAGTCAGCCGTGCTGCCCTCACTGAGGAGTCTATTGACCTTCTGAAATACATCTCTGTAGGGCAGACAACCATCATGAATGCCATCCAAAGGCTGGCATCCCTGATGCGGCAATGCAAAGCTTACCTGGAAGACATTCACAGTGCCATGTCTGACCTACAGAGATCTTTTCAGGCTCCAGCCTCCTCTTTGATGGCAGCCAGTGTCCCTGGCCTTTCCGTCCCCCTTCCTACCCCTTCTGCGCCTTCCAGCACCTCTTTCCCCTCACCCATCCCAAGCACACATGCAGACAAGCATGCACCCAAAACGACACACAGGAAACACGATGAGAAACACATGCAACACACGTCCCACAACAAGCATGCACACAATCCACATACAACTGCAAACACGACAACATCCACTTCCCTCACTGTGTCCCCCACCCCCTCCTCCCTGTCTGTCACCTCACCATGCACACCCACATGCACTGCACCCTCAGTCACTGCTCCTGCACCCATTAGCACAGTCACCACAACAGCAGTCATCCACACATGTACCCCAGATGCCACACCCCCACTCACCACAACAACCTTCACAGACACTTGCAGCACACTCACCACAACAACAGACACACCACAACATCCATCTGCACTAGCTGCCTGCCTTCTCCCACTCTTTCTACCCCTCTCCTCCCAAAACACACAAACGCTCACACTCCTCCACTCAACATGCCCCTTCCCTTTTGAGAAAGAACATTTGTAAGAGGCCCGATCCCTCTCCCTCCCCCGGTCCAAGACCACTTCCTCAACCTTCCACTCTGACTCCTAAGCCCAAGTTCCCCCCTTCCAACCCTGAGACCCCACCCCACCGCCCCCTCCCCCGGCCCCTGAGGTGCCTTCCTACCCGATTGATGCCCCTGCCATGGTCGTGGTAGGAGTCAAGTATGTGCCTTGTTGGCACAATCTTACCATGGACTGGCCCATGGCCTTGTTTGTACATAGTTTATTATTAGTTCTCATTATCATTTAATATATCTGGCCAACAGGCATGTTTGTGCAATGATATTACATTGTCCTGCATTTTAGTATTGGAGGGTCGTGTACACAGGTATGTGCATCCATTAATTTATTTCTCTGCATGTGTCAGGTAAGTATATTTCTGCACGGAATGTTTATCTTATTTGGCCTGTGTGTGTGTGTGCATTATGGTGTGTGTGTATGGGTGTTGGTGTGCGTGTATGTGGGAGTCGGTGTGGGGGATGCGTGTGGGTGTGTAATTGTCCCCTTCCCTCCCTTGTTTGCTAGGTGCCTGTACTCAGCGTTGTTGTCTTGGTCGGCGGTCACGGTCCTGGAAATGAATTGCAAGGATTAGCTCTGGAAAGATCTTGAGTTCACGCTCTATGTCTTCGTCGGCCTCGTCTGCGGTGAGTGCTTCCTTTTATATGGCTCCTTTCCACACTACTTTGGTGGTGGATGTGAAGGTGAGGTCTCTCTGATAATTAAAAAAGGCTACCAGACAAATACGTAAGCGGTTCCTCCCCTGTTGCATCTGAATTCATATCCACTGACTCTCAGACGCACAACAAAGCAACGGACTCAGTACAGTGCTGCAACAAGACGCTTCCTTTTTCGCAGCCTCGTATTCACAAAACGTTGCCGGAGGCCTGGGGAGCTAAAATGGGAGAGCGAAGGGAGAACCGGCGGCCGCAGGACAGGTCCTCGGAAGAGACTAAGCCCTGGCTGGCTGACGTGAATACCGCAGCGAATCCCCCCCCTCCCCCTTTATACCCGGTTTTTCCTCTGTGGTTCACTAAAGTTTACACGCCCTGCAACAGTGACCGGAGGCGGAGGCGTCTCAGGTGCACAATAAACTAAACCTGACAAATACACGCTTCCCAGAGAACTGGCTGTGATGGCTGCAACGGAGGAGCCACGGTCTCTGACGGACCAATCATCATCCAAAGGCAAAGCACTCACACTTAAAGACATCATGGCGGCAACTCAGGGTACTTGCTGCTCCCTGGAGACAAAAATTGATCCAGTCTCACTGGTGAGAGCAGATTTCCGCAACACAGAAATCCGAATGAAAGGTGCAGAAGACTCTCTCACCACCGTTAGGTCCCCGACAACGGCCTTCAAGAGGCAAGTTAAGGAACTACACACAACCACAGATGTCATAGGGGCAAAGTGGGAAGATTTTGAAGTCCTCTGGAGAAGAGATAGCGTTTGAATAATCAGGGTCCCTGAGAAATCTGAAGGACCGTCAGTGGATCTCTTTGTAGAAGCAGTGGCGGCAGGCAAAGTTTATGAGTGGTGAGCTGGGCTAGGGGGGAGTGGGCTGATTTTTGCAAAGGTAAAACCAGAGAACCTGGGTAAATCACAGCTTTCCCGCTTACATTGCATGATCTTAAGAAAATATTTAATTTCACCAAAACTCCTTTTTCGACATTACCATGCATGAAAGCACTTTCACATATGAGTTCAGAATACCAACAGTATAAAAAACTATTGTAATTGATTTAATAGATTGTAATGCTGCTTTATAATAATATGGGCCTCTCACAGGAATTACACGACAACTGTCTTGCTTGAGTTCACTTATGGTTCATGTTAAAAACTATCACTTATTTCCAAGGTATCATGACAGACAGGCTCAACATGTTTTTTATAATTAATGGCAGCTCCCACCCCCAATCCAGCTCTCAGTAACTTAAAAAACAAACTTGCTGAGCGCTTATTTGTGACGCAGCTGGGGGCACCTTACTTTTTCCAGCAACTGGTGCCAGCAGTGTCACTTTAGGAGCAGTTCGATGGTGTCCGTCCTACACAATAAAGAGCCAATGCATGCAGTAAAGCACACCTGCTGGATGCTGAAAACCCATGAAGTAGGAGCCGCCCAGTTCATCCATAGCCCACTCCCCCAGCTTGCATTATCCAATTAGGAAGCCTAATAGTGTGGCGGTGAAAGGAGTGCTGCAATTGTTGCCACCCACTTCACTGTGCTGATATAATCAGCCCTGCCCCTATTCCTTTACCTTGAATGGTGCTCTGCTGTCTCACCCTGGGCCACAGCATAAGCGCCCCATTTGAAATCTAAGCATTGACGATTTGTGCTGCCACTCCCATTAGGCTGATGTCAGTCTTCCTGCTTGTGCCTTGCCCGGCCAGCACATGTGCAGGAGGACTCTGACCACACCCCTTCCTCCCATAAAACAGATTTTTTAAATCAGTTTTACAAGGGAGCACCAAGCAATGAGCACTTTGTTTAAAGCTGCTTGGTGTTCATTCTCTCCCTTTTGTCTCCTCCTCAATGCTGGTAGGGCAACGCCACCAGTGGTAGAAGACCTCCTACTTAAACCTCTACAACCCGAGGCTATTTCTCAGTTGAGCAAGCTCATCGGGTCACAGGCACGCAGCCAAAACCAGGTGCACCACCTCACTCGATCACTGCTCATATCTTTAACTATCAGGAAGGTAAATTCATTTTACTAACAGCTTGCAGTATCCCACCAGTCAAATACGAAAATGCCACCATCACCTTTTTCCCAAACTTTACACTTCAAGCCCAGAAACTGTACCCCACGTTTATTGAACTAAAGAAAGCCCTGAGAGAACGTGAAATAAAATACTCTATAATGTTTCCAGCATAATTGCGAGTGGTGGCAGGTGGAAAGACCAGGTACTTTGCGACCCCAGGCGCTGCTTGGGGTTAGCACCATGACTGTAGATCGGTTGGTGGAGATAGGCCCTGAACTCAATCCAAACTACAGCAACGCGACAATGGCACCCTGGACCGGAATCATGATTTGGATGACCTACTACAGACGCAAAGCTCGAAACATATCAGACAACTCGATCGGCAACTCAACAGGAATGGCACAGAGACTGGTTTGAGGAGGCTGAGTGATGTCAGCGAGATGGCTGGTCGTGATATCTGGCACACATATTCTAAGTAAATTGAGAGTTGCCCCTGTTCTTGGAACTAACAGTCATAGCAGTCAGAGGTGAGATGATTCCGAACAAAAGGGTAAGACTTTGGTAACAAATGTCCTTTTACCTTTGGGGGGGGGCTTCTCAGTAGTTGCCATAGTCACTTATAGGTTGAGCAATGGTTTGGGGCACAGACACTGCGCGATATTGGCGGGGGCATGGGCAATTCAAAGTGTGCTATGCAGGGAGGCAGGTTGGGGGTCTGTTTGGGGAATTTGTTTGTGTTTTCACTGTTATTGTGACAGCAGTATTTCTGCAACACACTGTCATTGACACTGACCCCTGGTACTCAACACGGGTTCCCTGCCTGACATCCACTCCATTCCAATGCGATAGGAGCTAGTGATGCACCTCTGACTCACATACGCCAATGAGCAGTAAAGTTGATACCTTGAATATAAAGTTCTTATCTTGGAACGTCAATGGCTTGGTGGACAAAATCAAAAGAGGGGCAGTAATGTAACACAGTGTAACTCCCCAGATGTTGTTCTCCTCCAGAAAGCACACCTCAAGGGCAATGCCTTTAGGGCACTAGACAGATGGGGCTACAAAATGGTTGCCTACGTGGGCTATACTGCCGGCTCCAGAGAGGTGGATATCCTAATGAGAAAGACACTACCATTCACCATCCAATACATTTGGCCCAACACACACGGGAGGTATCTGGCCCTTATTGGAGTCTGGGAGGGTAAAACATAATTTTCACCTCTGTCCCTCCGTGGCTATGCAGTACCACCTTCCCTGACATGAGTGCTCTTCTGCTCTGTTTACAAGGTGGTGGACCGCTGATGGGAGGGGACTTTAATATGACAGTCTGTGACGAGAGTGACTGCTGGCCCCCCCAGACACACTGGATCCTCCTGCCATCCATTGGCTAATTTTTTACTGCCCTTGGCCTAATGGACACATGGCACACCCATAGTCCAACAATACAACACTATACATTCCATCCAGGGGCCCATGGCAGTCTTTCTCAAATTGAATATATCTTTACTTTGGCACACCAACTTCCACATTTCTGCGAGGTCCGCCACTAGGCTGGAGGTATTACTGACTATTCCCTACTGTGAGCAGTGTACAGTCACCACAAAAGGCAGGACCATTGAAAACTAATACTTAATACCCAGAACCTAAAGATACCTCGAATTGAAGAAGGCCTCCTAGAGGCTACAGAGCAGTATTTCTCAGAGAATGAGTCCTAAGTAAACTCAGTGCAGACACTGTTGGAAGCATATAAAGAGGTAATTAAGGGACAGCGCATTCCACTGATAGTGGGACATAAAAAAGGCAGGAGGGCTAAATTAGAGAAACTGGAGTGAGAGATCCATGAGTTTGAAACTAAACTTACCGTGCAGGTACATGCGGACACTTGACACACACTTGGGCCTAAAACAAAAAGTATATAGGGACGCCGCGTCTCAAGCCATCAGGACGAGTCAAAGAGCAACTCAACACTGTCTCTATGAGGTAGGAGACGAGGCTGGGAAACTCTTGGCATGGCTAGACAAATGGAAGTGGGCAGACCACTGGGTGCTGGAAATACAAACTGACATCTGACTGGTGAGCGGGAGAAAGACAGACAGGGAGTGGCCAATGCCTTTGCCACTTACTATACTCAGCTTTACTCCCCAGTTATGACTGCTACGGTGGAAGAATCCTGTGAACGTCTGGCAGACATAGAACTCAGTATCCTTTCACACTTAGACAGGGCGTTCCTTAAAACGAAACTTACAGAAGAGGAAATAGTTTTGGCGTTATGCGACTTAAACGCAGATAAAGCAGTCGGCCCTAATGGCGTGCCTATTGAACTTAATAAGCTTATTGCCTCTACACTGACCCCCCACCTGCTACCAAAGTTCAAGGAAAGTCTGAAATTGAGCGCACTCCCTAGAGACCAGAGGTTGGCCAATATTGTTGTCATACACAAGGATGGCAAACTACCAGAGGATTGCGCCTCAGAAAGGCCAATTTTGCTCTTAAACACCAAAATTAAAATAGTAGCTAAAATACTGGCCTCCTGTCTGATTCAGATAATCACAATTCTGATCCATCTGGGCCAGTCCTGATTTATGGCGGGCCGTAGCATCGCTCTCAGTCTCCGGCATCTCCATGATGTTTTGGGCCATGTCAACAGGCTTCACGAAAACGTTCTTGTGCTCTTGCTCAATGCCAGAATGGCATTCGATTTGGTCAAATGGCTGTACATGTTTGAAGTGTTGGCCACAATGGGGTTTTGCCCACTATTTACAGCATGGATAAAGCTCCTTTACGCTGATCCCTTTGGCACAAGTAACAGTGGGGGAATTTTCCAGGTATTCAGCCTCCGACATAATACCAGACAGGGTTGCTCACTCTTGCCGTTAATTGTTGTTCTCCTTCTAGAACCTCTGGCAGCCTGGATCAGACAGACCCACTGGTACAAAGTCTGCAGTGGACCGACGACTGGGAAGATAAAATATTGCTCTATGCAGACGACATGCGATGAACCACGTCTTTAAGCTCAACAGAATATTGCAGAAACTTACCTAGTATAGCTGCTAATATGGCTGTAACAGTAATTGGAAAAATCCCTGATATATATACTACATGGACGAACAGCACAATTGCCCCATGATCGCGAGGCGTGAATCGCCACAGATGGGTTCCGATACCTCGGAGTCTACACCACTTCTGACCCAACATGTTTTATAATAATAACCTGAAACCCCAGCTGACACAATTGAGGCACAATGTCCAACACTGGAGATCCTTACTCCTGTTGTTACTCAGCAGGGCAGCACTTTTTGAAATGATGGACCTAGCCCGCTTCCTCTATGCTTTACACAATATGCCTTACTCAGTCCCTGTGACCTACTTTAAAACAATCAAGAACAAAGTTAAAACACTGCTTTGGGATGGACACCTGGCACGAATCGCAGTAAATAAACTGACGATGGGATGGTGTGATGGAGGGATCGCCCTGCCTGATTTCAGGAATATTATTGGGTGGCGCAGCTAACTGCCATTAATCACTGGGGTTATCTCCCTACAGAAGGCCCTGCATTTTGCATGGATAGACAGACCATGCAACTAGGGGTATGTCTTAGGGCATCTATGGCCGGCCGTCATACATGACTGTTAAGGGCCCATCAGCGGCAACAATCAACCTCTAGCACACAACACTACACACTACATGCACTGAGCTGGAGGGACAAAATAACACAGGCCACTCCTTTGTGGGATTCGGCGAAATTGGATACACTAGGAACATAACCTTGAATTGGTAAATGGTATCTCATTAGTTTCTCCAGGATAGGGGATTTCTGGGCACAGGGAGAGGTCATCCCCTTTGTTGAATTGCAATGCGAGTACCAACTGGCTCCCACTGAAACTTATTGCTACCTGCAGATACGACACGCACCTCAAGTGGCCCTGTCAAAAGGAGCAGTGTTCCCTCAGTCTTTGCCCCAGAGAGCAGATTATTAGACAATTACTTGTCCTGCAAGGCAACTTCCCTCACATACCATAAACTGATCAACAACTCACCAGCTACCCTAAAACATTTGCAAGAACTATGGGCATGCAACCTAGAGGAACTAGAAAACGACGAGTGGCCTGAGGCCCTTGCACCCATATGGGAGGTTGCTATAAAGTCGGGATTCCGTTTAGTGCAGCTAAAACTTCTCCACTAATCCTAAAGTGCACAAATCACCAGGGTAAAAATCGGTAGGCGAACTGATGCAAAGTGTCAGAGACAATGCAGCCAGATCAGCACACTCTTCCACACTATATAGCGCTGCCCTGAGGTACAACAATTTTGGGCATCAGTGGTTGCCTGTATAAATAGTCTCTTCGGGGCAACATGGGCGCTGCTGCAAAATGGTGTCTATTAAATGTCTGGGATAAAACAGACCAAAGTTGCATGGAGCAGATCTGAAAGACTCTGGGACTGGTGATAGCCAAATGAAACATTGCGCAACTATGGGGGGGGGAGGGTGGGGGGCGGAGCAAGCACCACAACTAGGGGATTGAAGCATGACATAGATTGGTGCATGCTGGCTGAGAGGGTGATTTATGAAAGCCGTGGCTGGCCATCAAAATGGACAAAAATCTAGGGAAAATGGAATGACTGCAGAAGAAATCCCTGAACTCCCCTCACTGGTGCTAGTTCTAATGTATTGTTCACTAATCACTCCAAATTAAATGTAGTTGTCTGTAATGTGGCAGGGAAAGAGGGAGGGAACTCAGAGTTTTTCTTTGTCTTTTTATTCTTTGCTACATCTTTAGCAAAAAGATTTATAAAAAAACTATTGAAAAGGAAGTGAGATGGATATCATCATAGAAATACTTGTCAAAATAATATACAAAAAGGATAGGCGTTTAATTTTTTTGAAACTGAAATATGCGGTATGAGGGCCTTGTTTTGTAGGGCTTTGTAAATGTAAGTGAGGCGTTTGAATTGGCTATGTTTGTAAATGGGGAGGCAGTGGAGCGCCGTGAGGTCAGGTGGGATGTGGGTGCAGTGAAGAAGGTGAGTATGTGTCTTGCAGTGGTATTCAGGATGGCCTGAAGTCTGCACAGGGGTTGCTTGGAAATTCTGGTGAACAAAACATTGCTGTAGTCAGGTTGGCTTGTGATAAGCGCTTGCTTGAGGGTTCATCTGGTGTTCTGTGAAAGCCACTTCTTTGTAGCATTCATAAGATGTGGAAGCAAGTGGTGCTCACTGCGTTGTCTTCCAGGATGATCCCCGGATTTCTATTGTGGTCAATAGGTGTTGGCGTGGGTCCTAGTTATGTCGGTCAACTTGTGGCGTCCCACTGGGAGTTTTTGTTTCCAAAGACCTGTACTGCATACTTGTCGGAATTCAATTTCAAGCAGTTGTTCTCATCCATTCTGCCATCAGGGTCATGCAGTTGGTGAAGTTAGTTCTGGTGGTGAGTATATTGTCCATCAGGGAGAGTAGCCAGGTGTCGCCTGCATAGGAGATGATGGTGATGTCTTAAGATCTGATAATGTTGACAGGTGGAGCCATGTAGACATTGAACAGGGTCGGGTTGAGGGACGAACACTGGGGGACTCCACATACAGGTTTCTTGGCAACGGATGTCAATGGCGGCAGTTTGACTCTTTTGGTTCTTCCTTTGAGGAAGGAGCAGATCCAGTTGAGAGCTGGTCCTTGGATACTGCACGTGTGAGTTCTTCTATGAGGGTGTTGTGGGATACTGTCAAATACTGCAGAGAGGTCAAGCAGGATTAGGGTGGCTGTTTCTCCTCGGTCAATGATGGTCCTGATCACGGCTGCAATGAGTGCAGTTTCTGTGCTGTGGTTCTTTGTTAAGCCTGATTATGTGTTGTCCAGTAGGTGCTGGGGCTGGAGGTGGCTTGTGAGTTGTTTGATGATGGCCCTTTCAATTACTTTTGATGGGTAGAGAAGCAGGGAGATAGGCTGAAAGTTAGCCATTTAGCTTGCGCCGGCTGAAGGTTTCTTGAGGAGAGTGTTTAGGATGTGAGTGAGGGCTGTGGGGGCAAGGTCCGATGGAGGCCCAAAGTGGATAATCTGCATGATTGTGGCTGTTTCTTCGCTGGTAAAAGTCTTCCATCTGATCAGGTGAATGTCTTGATTGGTAATGGGTGAACTGGTGATGATTTTGCTGGGATCTGGTTAATGCACAAAGTTTTTGTAGAAGTTCATGATATTGCTGTGGAAGAGGTTAGACAGGTTATCACAGATCTTGGGAAAGGGTGGTGAGGGTGATGATGCACTTGACAGAGGCGATGTGTGTGGTCAAATCTTTGATGATCAAGAAGATTTCTTTGCTGCTGTTGGAGCTCCCTTCGATACAATCAGCACTCTTTTCTTGGTTTCTATCCATCCGGACAAGTTGTTTGCAACTGGGAAGAAAAGCCTTGAACCAGCCAGTAAACACTATATTAAAGTGTATTTTGACAATATAATTACCTCTTTGATGGTCAATGGTTACAAAGGTTACTGCTAAATCATGAGGACAAGAAGGTATGCTGCAGTTTTGTCCTGCATGGCGTAGATCTTGCGCAATAGTTTTATAATTGATGTTTCAGGACTACAGCCATTATGGAACTTTGATTGCTAGGAAACATGCAGTTTTTTTGTCAGGACACGAAGGCTAACATTATGCAAAACTCCTTTTATTGCCAGCTCACAACAGCAACAATAGAGAGAACTTAGAACTTTTAAAACATTCTAATAAAGTATAAAGTCCAGCAATGCTCAGCCATCTTCCTTCTTTTGTTGCTGCTGCTCACATTATAAGTACACTCCACTATTTTCCTTAATTATTACTGAGCATTGGCTGTATGGATGTATTTGAGTGCTGCCTGCTGTTAGAGGGGCATATGTAGACTTGTAAACTATCTTCTCCCTCACTACTGCTTTCATATTTGCTCTCATTTTTGTTGCTGTTTACTTATTTGAAAATTATTTCCTTCATAAATTTCCTTATACTTGCTTTCACGTTTCCTTTATAAATGTCTTTATACTTGCTTTTATGCTGCAGGGCTCCTTGATACCCTTTATCAACTTGCCCTCCTTGTCGTTCGCGTTGGGAGAGGCGGTTGATCACTGCCTATTAAACAATGTGGCTGTGCTAAGGAACCCGCAGTGCATCCAAGTGCTTGCGCCCCCATGGGCCTCCCATTTATGTTGTGGTTTCAGCAGATGAGTTGGCTCTTTCCTTGGCAGCCGCGTGTCTCCTTGTACCGTGCGGGGGACTTCAGCCTAATACCGAGGCTTCAGTGCAGCAAGTATTCTGACATGAGGCTGCACCAGGCATCATTTGACTTCTTTCTTCAGTGTGGCGCTCTTCTCAGCAGCCGTCCTCACCAATGGGGCATACAAATTCCTGTTTAAGAAGATATTTTAGGAAAACACCTTAGCAGCCACATTGGTCGCTATTTTACAAGTTTGGGATACAAATAACCCATTTAATTAAGGCAGCCATTTTTAAGTTAGGGCATTATTTAAATAGCGGTCGCAGGGTTCTTTAGCAGTTGTAGTCTGTTTTGAATATTTCAACTACTTCTTCAGGATGGTTGTTTATTAGTTGACTTCAGTTTCAACCTGAACTATCTTCTAATAACCTAATTCTTATTATTGCTAAATATTTTTGGAGTGTGGCAGAAATGTCCCTTGACCAATTAGATGAGAGGCTAGAGAGAAAATGAGAGGATATGGTAAATAGAGCATTTTAGAAGTTGATGGGGTCGCTAGATGACACCATCAATAAGAAATTTGAAGCGTTTTCTAGAGAACAGGTTTTTTTTTAAAAAGAACAACCTGAATGCTCAAGAAGGGTAGGTAAGACCCAATGGAAAATGGCTTAATGTATCTACCATAGTAGTAAAATAAAGAAAGCTAATGTAACATGGGAAGATTTGACACTCAAGAGTGTTGATTACACAATTAGTGCTTCTGGCACTGTGGATGTGCAGGATAAAGGCCCAGATGTATTTAAGCATTGATAGTGATGAGGCATCAGAGCTGGAAAATGATCTTCCCTACTCCTGAGAATTTGACTGTGACCACAAGGGTATCAAGGTCAGGAGAAAAGGAACATCAGAGGAGGCATCCAAGGAATCAGTATCAAAGATGGGAATAGTTGATCATTTGGGGGTGGAAGTGTTCAGCCCCTTTTTAATACAAAAAAAAAACCTCTGCTCCCTGAATGGGCACTGTCACAGCATGTAGCTGATCAAATTTCCCTTTGGTTAAGAAGGGAGATGCCCAAAGAGGTAAGATCTTGGCTGAGATCCGAGTGTCTGTGCCCTTCCCTTCCTGATAAGTTCGCTATGACCCCATATTTAGACGCCAGAGTAGGGGAATTTATTAATAAAAGTGGGAATGACTCAAGGAAGGGCCTAGGGAGAAGCTTGAAGTCATGCCAAAATCGTCTTTTGGACATGATTAGTCCCCTGACCAAGATATTTGAAATGACCAAGGGTGCCTATCTCAATGAAAGGCAAGTTGATGCCAAAGAATTGTGAGAGTGGGCCCAAAGAGCCATTTGCCTCTTGGGCATCGCTAACAGTGCTCTCTCTAAAGAGAATAGGAAGAGTATTCTTGTGAAGATCTACCCCCAAGCCGATCAAACTGGAACTAAGGAAGGGGGCCCGTTGTCTCAGGGACATCTCATTGGATTCATGAAAGATTTGGCCAATTATGTCAGAGACTTTAGCTCCATACAAAAGTCACACAAAAAATCTAAAACATTTTTCAGGACAGGGTTTTTGGTAAGGCCGAGAGAACGAGTGGTCAGTTCCTTAGCCGAGGACAACCTTCGTGGGAAATGGCAGCTTGGTCAGCCAGACAGGCTTCGGGGCCTACCAAGGTTTCGACCCCCAGAAACAAAGGTTTTGTAGCAGGCCCTCCAGAGAAGATCGGAGACAAAGATGATTATCTGCATGTGAAAGTTTTGAAAGACATTTCAGGTACCCCTACAAACATGGTAGGCAGGTTGGCCCAATTTTGTGGGAACTGGAGCCTAGTGATGCAGGTCCCTGGGGTTTAGAGACTGTCAGAGGATACAAACTAGAGTTTGTGGATTCCTCTTCAGATAAAGATACCTTGGGAAATACAATTTTCAGAGGAGGATTCAAAGTTAGCAACACAAGAAGTAGCTGATTTACTGGTAAAGGGGGCCATTCAGGAAGTTATAGATGATGTTCTAGGTTTAATCAGCAATATATTCCTGGTTGAAAAGAAAGACAAAGGTATGAGAACAGTGATAAATCTCAAGGAACTAACGAGTGGGTGGTCTATCACCACTTCAAATTGGAGGGAATTTACCTGTTAAGGGATGTCTTAAGGAAAGAGGATTGGGGGAACAAGGCTGGATTTCAAAGATGCATATGTGACTGTACCGATTTGGCCACCTCACCCAAGATATCTCCAGTTCAGCTGAAAGGGAAAGTTATGGCAACACTGCAGTCTCCCATTCAGCCTTTCCTTAGCACCTTGGTCCTTTACCAAAGTACTTTGCCCAGTAGCAGCGTGGCTTTGAATGAGAGGAGTAAAGTTAATATCTGGATGACATATTAATTGTGGGTCAGTGCAGGGAAGTAGTCTTGAAACACACAAAATTACTATAGAATTACTAGACTGTCTCGGTTTTGTGATAAACCAAAAGAAGTCTTGTTTGACCCCAAGTCAGGAAAACTCAGTTTCTGGGCTTTAGTGTGGACACGGTCCAGGCAGATCTTGATTATTATAGAGAACAGTGATAGTCTATAGGTCAGCTATAACAGCTGGTCATTGCTTAGCAGATGGTGTATCTGTCGGTCAGAATTTACTGACTAGAAAAACTATGCATAGTATGCAAGTCTTAAATCCACCTACAGCGAGGTAGTCTTCTTTGTGGGATAATAAACATGTTTTACATGTTTTAGTGAATTGGTATGATAACCGTATGTGCCGCTGAAACATATCTCTTACAAACTGACAGTTTTGATTTGTTTGGTGTCGTTTAGGCAGACTTCAGACATTAGGGCCCTAGATGTTATTAGTAGGGTCTACCAGCCAGAAAGAGTTTGTTTTTATAATAAAAGAAGAACAAAAACTTTATCTTCCACTATTGTCTATCCTTACTTTGAGTCGAATAAAAGACTTTGGCCCTCACTACGACAGCTGCCCGCCAAGATCGGACCGCCGGGCGGCCGCCGATGGGGCCACACTCCCGCCGCGGCCATTAGGAGATCCCCGCAGGGCCGGCGGGCGGAAACCTAGTTTCCGCCTGCCAGCCCAGCGGGGATCTCAGCCGCAACACAGGATCCGGCTCCAAATGGAGCCTGCGGTGTTGCGGCCGTGCGACGGGTGCGGTTGCACCCGTCGCGCTTTTCACTGTCTGCTATGCAGACAGTGAAAAGCTGCACGGGGCCCTGTCGGGACATTGGTCCCGGTGGATTTAATCCACCAGGGCAGCGCTGCCCAGGGGCCCCACGATTCCCCATACCGCCAACCATTTCCTGGCGGTGCAAACCGCCAGGAAAAGGCTGGCGGTAGGGGGACTCGTAATCCCCTGGGCAGCGCTGCTAGCAGCGCTGCCCTGGTGGATTAAATCCACCGGGACCAATGTGGCGGTAAACCGCCGGTCCCGGCGGTGCGACCGCGGTCATGATATCATGCGAAGCACCGCCAGCCTGTTGGCGGTGCTTCCGTCAGAACAGCCCTCGCGGTCTTGGACCGCCAGGGTTGTAATGACCCCCTTTGTGTGGTTAAATGTGTGAAAGAGTATGAGAGAAGAACCTAGAGTTTGAGACACAATGTTGCTCAATTACTGGTTTCATACAGGTGGATTCATAGGGCTGTTTCGCCCCCAACTTTGGCAAGATGGGTGAAAGAGGTCATCAGAGAGACAGGCGTAGATGTCTTTAAGTTTGGAGCACATTCCCTTAGGGGTGCGTCAGCATCAAAAGCATTTATCCTGGACGATGGCTTACAAGCGATCTAAGGAGCTGCAGATTGGTCGAATGAAAATATGTTCAATAGTTGCTACTTTAGACCTAAACAGAGTTTATTATCGTTTTCTTTGAAAGGTTTTGCAGCTGCCGCTACTGGTGGGTGGGGGTGACGCTGCTCCGCACAAACGGAGGAGCCGCCACTGGTTGTTAATTATTTGCAGTCGTCATTCTAGCCTGTTGAGGAAGTTCTGGGTTTTGTTTTTTAAGAAAATATATATGTGCGGATTATGCCAGTAATGTATTTTTTCTGGCCCTTTGTATGGCAGAGATTTGTTGAGGTTTTATTTTTATCTCTAATTCCATTTTAACTTTTGTAGTTTCTTTCTTTTGTAGAAAAAGTAATCAGAGAGGCATACATGCATGATCGTGATGTTAATCTTTTTTTTGTTTCAGGTGAAAAGTTTTGTTGATAGATTTTTCTAAGGCATTGTAGCTAATCAATGAATTGTTTATGATTTTACTCAATATATAGCATTATAGATTACTTTTATTTAATGCCAATGCTAGAGTTTACATACTTCAGTTAGGTTGCTTTCCATTGGGATTAATAACTGCTCAGATTAATCCACTTCTAGAGGTATGTGACATTCCATTTTGATTTGACCAGATATACCTAAATAATTTTGCTTATAATATATTAGGGAAGATTAGAAAGCTGTTTAATGTGCTCATTTTAATGGTGTGGGCAACATTATGATTACACTATGACGTTAGAAGTCTCAAAGGTGGATTTTTTGTGGAAAGAATTCGGTGTGTTATAAAGTAGTGAATTCAGCAGTAACGTTTTTATTCATACTGGGAGGGTGGTGAAGGACATGGAGATAAACTGTTTCCTTTTGGTTATGAGTTACAAGAAACTATTACTTTTTAACATGATGGAAAGTTATGTGTTTTATGTTTATGTTTTTACATGATGTTGCATGTTAGAGCTTTGCTTCTCCCTAGATGTTTGTCTCTGGGAAACTAAAGTGTTAATGGCCGAATGTATATTAAACCAAGATTCATAAGGGAAGAGGAAGTCAGGATTGAAATCAGAGATGGTGTCTAAGATGAAGACTTGGAGGAATTATCTGGCCTGCAAGTGTGTAGTAAACGTTTGACATTGATTTGTGTATAGTTATTTGAGGACAATTACCCAGGGTCAATCTTGACATTTTGGAGGTTGTTAAGGTTGGTTCCTGTGAGAGGAGTCTTTGACTGATCTTGGTCTCTTGGGTTTGAGTGCACATTTTGCTCTGGTTGATCTGTAGGTGAATGAAACATATTCATTGTGAGCATCTAAAAAGTAACTACTTTTTGATATTGAGTAAAATATCTGTGCTTAATAACACTTCATACATTTGTGTAGTTAGGCCTGCCATTGATTTCAGGACCTATGCAAACCTAACAAGAGCCCATTCACAAAGTTTAACTTAAATACTTTTATGAGTGCGAACCAACTTTTTCAATTCACAGATATTGGTTTTGAAACTTGCTCTCAACAATGGTGGATTTACTCACATAGAGATTTCTCTATGGTAGATATCTTTTTTATATGATTTTATTGGCATTTTTGAAATACAAACATTGGTAGATCAACAAGGGAATAAAAGGGGAGGAAACGAGAGGCCAGATATGGAGACCCAGAGAAGGAGGAATAAAGATATCATAATGACACAACAGTAGGAGGATACATTCACCGCAATTACAGTAAGACATTACCCACACAGTCAGGGGAGAATGTCATCATTGCTAGATGGGGGCCGTAGTTGGAGCCCGAGGGGGAGCTCCCCGCAGCCTGCTGGTGGGCCAAGTTTCTCTGCCTTAATTATGTTAGCAATGGTTCCCAAATGTCTCAGGAGTGGGTGGGATCAGGGGCCCATGAGCTCCCAATATACAGAGAGTTGCTTCCGGCAGTAGGTTGCGTCATCGCCCGACGCCCGGGACATCTTGTTTGGGGTCCAGGGCAACAAGTTTTTATGTTTACTTTGTCTTTGGGACAAGTAGGCCCAACCCCCTGCAGCACAAACCCTTTGGCTGCCTGTTTACAGAGAGTTGAACTCTCTGCAGTTGAGGTAATGTGTTTCCAAAAGATAATGCTGTTCGAACTTGTATTTATGGTTCATTATTTGAAAGCCTTCATTATTAGGGTGCGTGCTGTAAATAAATGTTTTAAGGTCACACTTCACTACTGACGTTGGTTCCAGTACAAAAAAAAAAAACGTGTACACACATGTTTGAAAAGTTTAGGCTAAGTATAATGCTCCCAGAATGCTCTCTGATTATATGCAAATGAAGTGTCATTTAATAAAATGTGTTGATGCATGCTAGTATTTCCCAAAAATATTTCTAATGGAAAATCAGTGTAACCATTTTCAACACGATTATGGGAAGCATGAAAATAAACAAACACTGACAAAGCCAACTGATCTGACATACTTTTATAAGTCTTTTAGTTTCATCAATGCGTGTCTTGTTTTGACATGGCTTTTGTAACACTTTATTGTTGTGGGAGCTACCAGGCCCTCAACATTGTAACAAACATTGGCAAAACCTCCCCAAAAGGTTTTTGAACTCTTAAAGCACACGTTGCCACCAGCGGCATAACAAAGGCCCCGCAGCCGCCCTCCAGGGGGCCCCGTCAGCACAGCACCTGCCCTGAGTGAGTCTGGAGAGGAGGCTCCTCAATGTTCTTTGCAAAGGGGCACCCTCCAGTTTCGTTACGTCACTGATTGCCACTGTAGTTCCTGACACTGAACAAAACTACTTTGTGTGGCAATATGCTCCTTGTGGAAGAGCAGAATGCGATCACTCACAGTAAAGCCAGCCGAAAGAGAGATAAATAGAAGTTTAATAAAAACAAAATGTCTTTGTTAACACCAGACCTAATTAGGGACCAAGACCCACATGTAGGTAGCTTTTTGCATGTCGCAAAGAGCGACTTTTGCTGTTTGCGACGTGCAAAAAGCACATTGCGATGCACAAACCCAGTTTTGCGATTCAGTAACCTGGTTACCGAATCACAAAACGGGTTTGCGACTCGCAATTAGTAAGGGGTGTTCCCTTCCTAATTGCAACTCGCAGTGCAATGTAGGATTGTTTTGTGACCGCGAACGCGGGCGCAAACCAATCGCAGTTTGCACCCATTTCAAATGGGTGCTAACACTTTCGCAAAAGGGAAGGGATCCCCATGGGACCCCTTCCCCATTGTGAATGTCACTGTAAACATTTTTTCAGAGCAGGCAGTGGTCCGCAGGACAGTGACAGACAGACAGTGACCACTGCCTGCTCTGAAAAAATGAAACGAAAACGTTTCATTTTTCGTTTTTGTTATGCATCTCGTTTTCCTTTAAGGAAAACTGGCTGCATTACAAAAAAAAAACCAAAAAACTGCTTTATTGAAAAGCAGTCACAGACATGGTGGTCTGCTGTCTCCAGCAGGCCACCATTCGTGACGGGGTCGGAAATTTGCGACCCACCTCATGATTATTCATGATGTGGGCATTTGCGAAGCCCTTGCGAATCACAGATGGTGTCAAGGACACCATCCTACATTCGGATTTGCAACTCGCAATTTGCAGGTCACAAATCTGAACCTACCTACTTGTGGTCCCAAATTCTTAAAGAAAGTCACAAAAGTGCACCCATGGTATATGTCGTACCCCTATAAAATATTTGTGAACTGTATTTTAGCATGGGTAAATACGATGTGTAGATGTGCTCATGTGAAAATCTATTGAGCATTTGCAAGTTCATTTTCCCTCCAGCCACTTTCTTCCCAACCCTGGAAGAAGTTCTAATTCTGCCATTGTCAGGAGTAAATGTCCAACCTTTCTTATTATGGGAAAATATTAGAGAGAAGCTGGTAAAAATCTTTAAAACATGCAGGTTAGTTGGTTTGCAGACTCAAAGGTATTCCCAACCCTGGAAGAAGTTCTAATTCTGCCATTGTCAGGAGTAAATGTCCAACCTTTCTTATTATGGGAAAATATTAGAGAGAAGCTGGTAAAAATCTTTAAAACATGCAGGTTAGTAGGTTTGCAGACTCAAAGGTATTCCAGCCCTGGAACTATTGCTTACTGCTTCCTCCAGCCCCAGTATGCAGATCTGCAGAAAGGTGGCAAAATAAGGAAATTGCTACAGTAGGGATTGAAACTCCAAGTATTCAAGCCCTACTATGGTAGTAGCCCTGGCATAATCAGAGAGGCTATTAATTGCTGCCATAATTTGTCGCCACACTACATGGCACCAAAGGGACAAGTAGATCTTTGTACAGGACAAGTAGATTTGAGAAGCAACCTGTCCCCTGGACAAGTAGATATTTTAATAAATTCCACACCCCTGCCTCCACTGTGGGAGCGGGGCATCTTTCTTAGTGGATGGCCACACAGGGCTTGGCCAGGAGTAGGAGCAGCGCAGTAAGAAGGCAGACCCTAGGGGGACCTCCTTAACATAGCCCAAATGTCCGACCAGATGGACTTGGGGGGTGAGTGGGTTGGCCTGTGATGAGGAGAAGACAGGCAAAAACCCTGGAGCAATAGGCAGCTACACACGGACATTCCCAGGTGAGACGGAGAAAGGAAACCTAAGAGGCAGCGCAACGAGAACAGCAGGCATCCTCCATTAAACCCATGTGATAGAAATGTAAGGGGGTGCGGTATAACTGGTGGAGGAATTCAAAGTGGATGAGGCACAATCTGTAGTTTGGGGAGAGTGTGGCAGTTTGGCCACAACAATATGACCATTCGGTATCAGTAACAGGGGGTTGGTATCTCCTGCTGAGGTTGGTGTGGGCAGCCGGGACAGCTACCGGTGCAATGTCTTGCATAATGGAATAAAGGCGAGTGACCAGTCAGTAGTACGATGGGTTGGTTAATGAAGTGTTCAAAGGTGTGCATTATAGGGGGGGGTTGTCGTGTAGCACGTAACAAGCCGCTCTGAGTTGGTGGGAAAGAAGGATCTCAATCACTGTGGGAGTGAGGGCCCAGAGGAGGCAACTGGAGGTAAGCAGAGATCTGTAGGATATATGTGCGGTAAATATCTTACTGTGTGAGAGGAGTGGGTAATTCTTGTGGGAGAAGGCATTTGTGACAACCACGGGCTTTATTATACATTGTGCAGGGACGTAATGGGCATGTGCATCCCAGAGCACATTGGTATTACAGAAGGGGCCGTAGACACTAATGTGACCTCTAGTGTAATACTGATATCGCTGGTCTACGTGTAGTACCAGTGCTATCATGCAAGGCCGTTCCTTCGTTTTCACTGTATTACCGATGTGGGTGCAGAGGCAAACATGCCTGTAGGAGGTGCACTGAAAGTGCACCAGAAAAAGGTGGTACACTTTCAGTGTGCCTCCTAAAGGCAGCTCTCTGGTGGTGGGGAAAGGGGGTCCCATGGACTCCCTCCTCCCCCAGACATCCACCTTCAGGTGGATGCAGTCATTCACTGCACCCGTCTACAAGGGATCTCACTCCCCTCTTGAAAACGCAGCCAGTGTGCCGCCTGCACTGTGAAACGGAGCAGGTTTGAAGCAGCCGCCCCGTGTTTCACTTGAAAGTGCTGCCTCCAGTGCAGGACGTGTTTGTTACTGCCCTGGGGCAGCACATTCTGCATAATATGATGCACTTTCCCTGTTTGCGCACCTTTTGAAAGATACGACGTGGCACAAACAGGGAAAGTGCTCTGTGTATATAGTACAGCCCCAGAAACGTACACCTGTGTAGGTATTAACTGCTCTTTGAGCCCTCGATGCTCTGGAAATGGAAGATTTTCGAGGGTGGCAAGGTAAGGGAAAACAAAATGGGTCAGGATCTAGGCTAGGGGCAAAGGATGTCTCTAAAAGGAAATTTGAATTAACACGAGCATTTCCACTTGAGTTTTACATACAAAGTATGGATGTGCCTGTGTTTGCTTCAGCAGATAGAATTAGCAATACCTTCGAGTATTGACATGAAAGTGAGAACCATCGCTGCTATTGGTAGTCACTTTGTGGTACTTTTCTGCCTTTGTAGCTGTTTTAATATGTGTTTTAATGAAATATTGTTATGTGCAGAAAGAAAGATGTTGTTCCAGGTTGTGGGATTTTTCTTTACGCACTTTCGTGACTTCAAGCTTGGACTCTCCTGGATCATTGTGTCAACTACCAGAAACACATAGTCCTTCAACTGACATTTTTTCATGAGCCAGTTCTACTTTGGGTTGCATATTTTGAACAGCAATGACTCTAATCTTTCTGGTGATCAAACTGTTGATCTGACATAACCTAGCCATCGATTTTCTGTTGTTCTATATCTCACACTGCAGAAAACCATGTTGTGCTAAGCAGATTGTTTTCCACCTATCTCTCTTCAAATATGCAGACAGGGAGGGTGAGGAACAATCTTTACAGTTCAGGTGGGAGGTTCCTGCAGGGTACACCATAATCTCTATCTGCTCTCATTCAGGATGCCTCAGACCCACAGTCCACGTGGAGCAGCAAGCTACCTGTCTACTAATGCTTTCCACCCGTTCTTAATTTGGGCAAGAGGTTTCCTATGCGGGGCACCAACACTTATTTTTGAGGGCCGGCACTTATATTTCTGCCTCAAGCATTTACTGCGAGTGAAAGACACATATGGGAAAGACGGAGGAAGAGAAAAACGAAAAAGCGTCACAAAGGTAGAAAGCAGAAAGCTGCAAGAGTGAGGGGAAGTGTCAGGGAGTGGCGTTAAATGGATTGCCGAGGCTCGATGGTTTCAGGATTACGCTGCCTCAGTATTCCGCGCTAGCACATTCAATTGTAGCAGCTACGTGTTTCAGAGGAACGATTTGGACACCGGCACGTTTTATTTACAAATTAAGCGCTGCTTTCCACTGTAGGACGCAAAGGGGGGAGGCTAATAGTTATCGTAAGTGCACACAGCAAGAGGCTCTTCTCCTTTGAGGTCTTCGCAGTTAGATGTTAATGCGCGCGCGACCTTTTTTAAGTCAACAGTAGGTTGCGTGGTGCTCTCACATCCTGTGTAGGCTGCGTCGTTCTGCCGAATGGTCGGATGAGGTATACTTTGTGTCGGGGCCAGATGGAGCCTTCGAAACGCTCATGGAAGTGACAGCTGCGCGTGGGAAGCACGCGCCCGAAAGTGTTCAGGAGACGGATGCTTGTTTATTTCATTTAGTGATTGCTGGAGTAGAGAAATTCGTTTCTGATAATTATCATTCTTTTCATGTCGTCATAGAGGACAGCGATTCACGCTGTCACCCACTCCACCCACAGTTTGTTTTTATGTGCAAGAACCTTTCCTGTTTACATATTGTGGCATAGCAGAATTCCTCTTTTGGGCAGGTAATTTTATTAGGAGGCCAGTTTGCGCCCTGCTTTTCACGAGCTCTTACTACAAGCTGGCAAAAGAGACGCGTGCAGCCCAAAAAATTACAGCAGGCTGTGCGATAATTGAAACATTGAAGCGTGTAAACATTGAAAGATCTGTTCATTTACTTAACACCTTTTCCCCAAGTCTCTGTTTAACTAACTACATTTTAATTGGCTAGGTCTTCTCCTGACTGCAGTTCTACTGGGTTTGTCTTCTCTCTCTCTTCTATAAGAGATGTTTTTTGTTTCCTGGAGGTTTTATAGTTTTTCTCATAGCCTTTTATTTTTTATTACGTTTTGCTGTTTTCATTTCGAAAAGCTTTTTGTACATGTTGCTTGTCACTACTTCCCCACTAGGACACCGAAATTGGAGACCAGTTAAAATATACGGACACTACCAATTTCTTCTCTGAATCTGTGCATCTTGTAAGGAATCTACACATAACCCAGAGAAAAGGTTCCTGAATCCCTACATTTGGCCAGATAGCGTGACCATCCTTGTATATTATTTTAGTCTTCACTGTAAATTCCATGACAGGAACACAACACAGCATTTTGTATCAAAGTTGTAGCTTAATGCTCTTAATGCTACATATTGACCTTTTTACCAGAACCAGGCTTCAGATGTTCCATTCCAACTTTAGTCCTGCTCCTTTTGATGTAGGGAATGCCATGCTGGGTGGCATTCCTGAGACACACCTGGCCCCTCTGAAAAGCATGTCCTAGGTGTCAGTCAAGGAAGGTCTTTAGCATTATGATGAAACCACTCCCAACCCTAAGAGAAGTCAATTGACTGCCCCTGCCAGCCAACACCGCATTCAGGACCCACTCTGTTGTCTACAGGATGGACACCTACCAACTAGGATCGAGCAACACTTGCAGCTACAGTATTTCCAGGCTTAAGACTAGAAAGCATGTAGAACCAGAACGTATTATACGATACAGTGTTATGCCTTTTCCTGCTTTACATTGTGGGCCTGCTACTCTTTCTCAATGCAGATTGGGCATCTCCATTCATTCACTGGTCCTAGAATGAGTTTACTGTAGCAAATATCTACCGCTCACTGGCCCCCGCCTCTTGGCTGCTTTAGCCCTGGCCCTTCCCCTTCCTTTTCCTGTGCTAACCAACACATTACCATAAAGCTTGACCCCCGACCTCCTCCCGAGTTCCTTTTACAACAACAGATTTCAAAGCCTTTATTGTTTTAGTCCCAATTCTGAGACACCAAAAATACACATCCAGACATTTAACACTTAGAAAATTCATCATTCATTTAAGCCACAAATGTCAATACAAATTTGAAAAACGTGAAAAATGTAAAAAAATTGAAAGCATTTCATTTTTTGGATTGCTTAAAAATACATAAGTTTTATCTAAAGTAAAATACCATACTGAACAAAAAGAGGCTTTACATTCTTTAAACGAACAAAGTGCAAAGCTACATATACATAAACAAGATGATCGAATTCATAGAGCCCCCTCCATGCAAACATTGCATAGTATATTTTGCCTGTTCAAATTTTCCAGTGCACTGTAATAGTACTTAGTGGCAACATATTAATCTTATAAGGAGAATTAGTCAACGATCTCCATGGTCTAAGTTCCAGTTCAGATATGATTGTGAACATTTAACCCTACAGGAGGAACGAATCATTTCACATTTACCGTTTGCTTGACAATATGTCAAATCTATCTCCATACTAAGAGCACAGCATAAAAAAGATTTAAGCTGTAATACAGACATGGAAACAAAGGCCTGTAATGGTAGCCTAAAGTAGTTTAAGGCAACAAAAAACTTTCTGCAGAAGATACTAGCCTATCTCTGTAAAATAAATGTATCTCCCCACAGTGGTTTCCTTAAGGAATTCTCCTTAGAATGTATCAAACGAAGCCCAGAACAAAGAACTACTGCCAAACCCAACACATCAGTGCTGGATAAACTCATTTCAAGGCAGATTGCACACATTGCTGCTAGAACAGTGGTTCCCAACCTGTGGTCCATGGTGTTCTGCGAAGCATCCTCAAGGGGTTCGTGACTGCTTAGAAAATGAAATATTATTAACAGATTAGGTCCCCAGCTTTTAGTAATGACTCAGTGAGGGGTCCCTGATCCCAATAATGATTCAGCTGGGGTCCCGGGTTCCAGGAATGATAAAGTGGGGTCCACAGAAGTCAAAAGGTTGGGAACCGCTGTGCTAGAGTATTCAAGTTACACAATTTGTACAGAATTCTACCCTCAATGGAGTCCATAAAGGACCATCTATCTACATCTACTGTCTCCTTTGCATGTAAAATGCTTGAGGGAGTTTTTAAACGGTGCAGTAGAAGTAAAGTGGAAATATGTGTATGATCATGGGCATTACAAAGCATTTTCAGATCATCTGCTTGGCTCAAAATTTATAGTGATTAAGTGGGATACATGATCTTTTTCATTTAGGTTTGAGCTAAATATTTTCCATAAGTATACATATGTTTTGATCAATTCCATCAATTGGTGTTGCCTTTGAAACTTAAAATGTGCTTTTGAGTGCATTCATTTTCAAGAAATGGTCTTCTTGAAAATCTTTGAGGTGATGCAGTCTCTTTTGTTGGTCTTTTCAGGGTCAAATAAAAACAATTACGAGATCCCCTGCATATAGGAGGCAGGACAATTCTTTACCACCTACCTTCGGTGCATCTGCCCTAGTCATTGAACGTGTCTGTAGTACATATAGAGGAAATAATGGGGGTGACCATGCAACCTTGTTTTAGCCAATTATTAGTTGGGATTTTGAATGAGAGGCTCTGTGGCGTAAGGGGACACAATTAAATGCAGCAACATTTGACGAATTCTCTGGGCAATGAGCTTCTTCCAGAGGGTTGGGCTATAAACACAGCTGAATGCAGTGCAAAAGTCAACAAACGCCACATAGACTAAGTGACCTCTTGTCCCCACATACTTTTCAGTATTTGCCTGAACTATTGCAATATCATCTAACTTCGCATAGGTAGCCCTGAATCCTACTTGTTCAATTGGCAGAATACCCTTATTTGACATCCACCCTTGTAAGTGCTCTAAAATAGATTTAGCAAAGATCTTTTCCACTGCATCCAAGAGTGTGATATGTTTATAAATGTGAGGTAGAGATCTATCTCAATTTTTGTAAAGGGGAACAACTGTACTTCCTCTCCAAGATGGTGAGGTAACACCTTGCTCATAACAATAAAAACATGGACCAAAAAGAGGTATCTTTTTTAATTCAGAGTTCGAAATGTCGTCATGGTTTATTACATTTGAAGATTTTGATTTTACGTTGAAACTCTTAATCAGTGTCGCTGATGGCAAGTCATAATCATTCAGCCTGGAAAACCATTGTGGGCGCAATTTGCAGTGAAGACTCTGTGTTGGCTGCATATAGCTTGCTTATATATCGTACCCAAATGGTATCTCGAATAAGAGCTGCTAAATCTTTTTTTTGAACCAGAATCTTCTGCTATTGGATTCCGAAACCTCCTTGTGTTCTTCAACAACACAGCCTCTCTGACAGCAGTCCATTTCGAATCAGCCTGTTGTTGTTTAATTTAGTTTTCTCCCTTACAAATTCCTCCACCCAGTACTGAAACTTTGCTGATGGATTTCTGGGAGGGCTCGATGTTTCTTCTATGGCCTTGCTGAGATTGAAACTTTAGGCCTCCACACCACCCTCATCTCAATAAGTACGCTTATAAGATTAATTTATAGAAACACAAACTATTTCTTTGTACCAAAGAGTGGATTCACCTACCAATAAATCCCCATACAATGATAGAATCTTATGGTCGCCCAACGAATTATCAGTAAACATGAGATGAAACAGCTTCCCAATGGTCAAATAGGACGAAATATATAGTTAGGAATGGGCAAACAGTAATTACATTTATATGCAAACTGAGCAGGAATATCATTATTAATTCTCCCATTGACAATTAATTATGTAGTCATTTTTTCCCAAAAATTCAGGAAGCATTTGCCGTCTATTATCCACTTTATTAGAGACTGGAAAGGATGGACTTTGGATGTTGAATGCTTCTGTTTTTTCGATATCTTAATTTTCCTCCATTGCATTATTAGATACATTGCCATTCAAGTCACCTACTATAATTACCAATGCACAATCTTCTAAAGCAATAATCAGAGTTATGTAGGGAAACAATGGTTTTGCTAATGAATTACTCTTAGATCCAGGGGGAATTTAGATGTTTACTATCAATAACCCATAAATAGCCAAGGTTTTTGAACACCTGGTGATTTTAATACATTGGGCTGATTTGGATGCAGGTGAGAAACTGGAGTAGTACCAACTATAGTTATTGTTTAATAAATTTGAAATTCCGCCACTGGCTTGCCCTATTGTAGATGATATTGTGGCCCGGTTAACGGTAAGATAATTATCAACATGGGTACCAGAATTACTCCACGTCTCCTGAATACAATGATATCTGCCTTCAGGTTTGTTAAGAGGGTCATTTTACATCTGACAAAGTGTTCCCTGCCATATTCCTAGAAATGATGCTTTAACTAGTACTATGGTCGACAACGGAATCTTTGTGTCAGTGTTAGGTTGTAATTTAATGAGATTGCCAAACACTTCCAATTGCAAGAGCCCTCTGACTTCACAAAAACAGGAGACGGTTCCTCAGATGGGAATACAGTCACCAATCTCCCATCTGAGGCCAATGTAACTATAGTATTCTGAGCTCCTTTTAGAAGATTGGCTTAATTCATACCTGAAATTGAATTTAGATCAGTTTGATATATATTTCTTCTAGCAGCTCCAGGGCAAGAGTATCCAGTCCTGGTGGATAAAAAGGGTTAACATCAATAACACCACAAAAAAAAAAATCAAGTTTTTCATTACAAAGTTATCAATAAACACTGAGTAAAATGGTACCCTTGTGCATAACCCCCCCCACAGGACTGTAAAATGCGTACAGACTGAATATCACTGTTTTTCACCATTTTCAGCATGACAGTTTCCGAATTACAGTTTAACAAAAACGACCTATTGTGAGATCTGTCATTCTCATCAAGCAAAATAATAAAATCTAACATAGGGGAAAAGTTTGGAGGTTTATCTATGGAAGAATAACAACTACTCTGAGCACTTCTTGGTACTATGCTGGTTGAAAAATCCAAATTATAAGACATCCCTAGTGGCCTGAATATATTCGCAAGGTGATTTAATCCAGAGTCAGCAACTTCCACTGGGACAGCTGTTCCATCAGCAATTATGGCAATGTTAGCAGCAACTAGATTCTTGGCTTGTTACATTGAAGAGGTGTTGTCCATTAAAACCTCAGGGGCAGACCAGGGAGGGAGCTTTGATAGCGCTGACCAGCAAAACAGAGCCCCTGCTGCCAGAACTGGAGCAATCTGTCACTTCATTAGCATCTGAGGTGACTTTCATTTTTGTTGATCTTTTCTGCTGATTCTTTGTATTTTTTGCTCTTTTTTCTTAGTAAGGGCTTTTTGGATTTTATATTGTTTTAGAAGGCTCAGAGTTCCTTTTGTGCTATTCTTACAAGCAGTTCCTTTGCAGCGAATGCATTTGTTTTCCTGTTGTAAGGATCATATCTTCCAGCGCAGAGACCCCTTTCTCTTTTCAGTTTGAACAAGTGTTATTGACATGTAACAAGTGATGAATTGCTATATCATCAAATGTACATTTCTGGCATGTGCTTTTTATTCTGTAAATGTATTATGAATAATTCTGATAAGATCAATCAAAACACATTCAGTGATAATTTAGGAACTATTTAGCATAGAAACTTTTACAGCAATTTCATTGTTGCTCGAATGAGAATTTACCTTAAAAAGCAAAAGACAAGAGACATATGGCAAAAAAGGAAACAGTTTGTTTAAACATTACAGGCATTCGTGCAGTTACAGAACCACGGTCTGAGGACAGTGTCTCTTTGTACATTGGATAGAAGTGAGTTTTATACATTTCGCTGGGTGCAATAAAGTCATAGAAAGCATTCCTTCATTGGTAAAAAATGCAAACAGTTGTTTAAGGATTCGTAAATATAATTCCTCTAAAGGATAGGGAATGAAGGTGAACCTTGACCAGGCATTGAAACAATGTGGGCCTGCGAGTACATGGGCAGACCTGAGGGACTCGTGGTCACTACCTGTGCTGTATGTGCTGTGTCCTGATTGGCTAAGTTTACCTAACCACATGTGGCACCTAACTTTATTGTGTTTTGGGAATGCACACATCCCTCTGGCTATGTGTGTTTTATTGGGGCCAATCTCCGAGGACCATTGTAGTGTTGCTGCCTATCTGTGAGGTCTGATCTAAGTTTTTATATTTGTGCATTTGGCTGCCGGCTAAGTGTTACCCCACCTGTGACCTGTCAGTATTAACCTTCAGGCCTGAGTCTAAGGGCCTGCCTGACCACATACCTACATTCTGGGGTTGATGGAGAGTTCACGACGGGGGAATCTAACAGTGGTGATCTGACCATGTAAGAAAATGTACCGTTCGTGTATAGAAACATCTTGTTGGTGTGCACATTTTCATTGTTCAATATCAACATCAGAGACCTTATGACTATTTCCCTCCATAATTCTATTATTTTAGGTATCTTTCTTTTAGTTGTAGGCTCTGAAACACATACAGGACATATTCCATTTCACATATAGCTTTCATTTTAGCTAGCCTGCACAGACTGTTTACCTTTGGCCCCGAATCCATACTAGGTAATTGTAGATGCCATATTTGACAATGGAGCCTGCCATTTTTCCCCAATTTATGCAGAGTCATCAATATGTCTGCCTTTGATACAGATTTAATCTGTGCCTACCTTTCCAAAAACTGTTAAAGTATCAAGTCATTCAGTTATAGACATCCGCAAACCCCCCCAGCGCAACATCAGTGTGTGGCAGGTGTCTTTCTTAAGGTCATATAACAGCCATAGCCAAAATAGTGTAGTCTGAATTGATGTCCCCTCACCTTATATGTCCATAAGGAAACGTCTGGACACACTCCTTGATGCACATAATCTATGTCAGACATTCCTCAACGTATGTCAGAAATTCCGATTTCTGATAAGATTCAAAATATAAGGATTACCATTTGACCACTTAGGGAGGAAAGAAACTTCACCCAGGTTGCAGTTTGCAGATCTAGATGAGCACGGCACCAGATTCCACCCCGACTGAAACAGCCTTGAGCAAGACTTCCTGATGCCCTACAAAACATTCCATTCTGCCTTTACAAATGTGTGCAAGGATTGCATTCTCTCCTAGAAACAATCTCCTAGCTCTTGGCCTTGAGCTCGAAATAACTTAGAAGCTATTCCTAACAGACAACAAATCCTGTTGTCCAGTTATGCTTACCATCTGCAAATCTCAGGCTTATTATTTATGCATTTGCTAGAACTAGCATAGTGCTTAGAGATAGCACAGTGATGATGTAAGGACTATAAATTGTAATGTTACGATTTTCCCTGTTTTCACTGTTATTGAAAGCTTAGCTACTTTTTGTTATGTTCTGAGATTTTACCAAGATTATGTGCACTAGATATCAGCATTTTAAAATTACTATTTAAAAAAAAATATATTGAACTGCATTTCCATTTCTAGTGATCGTGAGTGTGTAAATCATTAATGAGTAATTGGTTGCATTATCACTGCTCCCTGTTAGTAAACCAAAAGCATTGGCATAACCTCATGTATATATTGGATGGGATTTTGCAGGGCTACAACAACCTGTCTTTCACATTCAGCTCTGGTTCATTGAACTAAGTTCACTTGTGTCACCCGTGGGTGTGAAAAGAAACCTTGTAGAACTGATCCAGAGACTCGGTTTATGTAACATTACTGTGTTGGAAAATAGGAAACAAGGTGCTAGCAGCAGCTGACTCTTCACTATTTATTACACATTCAGGATATTTGAATATACTTCTCAACAAGAAGATTCTATTATCTTCATTCTTGGTTTTTCTCTTCTTCGCCCTCTCATCGCTAATCCCCCCGCAGGGCAGTTTCAATTCCCATATGCTTGAAGATGACCCTACCAGCAATCAATGACGACTGCTCAGACAGTGCTGTCCCAACATAAAGTATTACCCAAGCAGGTCTGAGAGATATTGTTTACCTCCTCAACGCAGGTCGGAGAGATGCCCTTTACCTGAACAGTGGGAACTTGATTTTTATTAACATTCCCTACCCCTTCTATTTGCTCATCCTTTTTTGGAGTCAAGCACTGAAGGATTGATGACAAAGGGGGTCATTTTGACCTCAGCGGTCTTTTTCCAAGACCGCAGAGGGACTGCCGTGCGGAAGACCGCCAGTGGTGGTGGTTTTCCGCTCGGCCTATTATGACCGTTGGCAGCTCTCCGTCCTTTTACGGACGGAGAGCCGCCAACAGCCATACTGGCGGGCGGCGGGGAAGTGGAGATTGCTCCACCTCCACCGCCACGCCAACAGAACACCGCCCAGCGAATCACGTCCTGTGATTCGGCATGGCGGTGTGGTGTCGGCGGAGCAGCCCCCATGGCTCCCGTCCCCTCCCGGAGGATCGTCGGACCAGGTAAGTCGATCGTCCGTGAGGGGAGGGGGATTGGGGGGTGTTGTATGTTGTGTGCGTGCATGGGGGTGTGCGTGTGTGTTTGTAGAGGGGGTGTGTGAGTGTGTGTATGCTTGCGGGGGTGTTGTGTGTTTGGGAAT
The DNA here is from genome assembly GCF_031143425.1 of Pleurodeles waltl. NCBI lineage: Eukaryota > Metazoa > Chordata > Amphibia > Caudata > Salamandridae > Pleurodeles > Pleurodeles waltl. Next base: position 972,435,119 of record NC_090444.1, read on the forward strand.
GAGTGCGTGTATGTCTGTAGGTATGTCTGTATGGATGTGTGTGTGTATGTTTGAATGTGGGTGTGCGTGTCTGACTGTGTGTGTGGATGTTTGCATGTATGTCGGTGTGTGTGCGTGTATGTGTGTTGGTGGTGCCTGCTAGCATGTTGTGTGTGTATGAGTGATGTTATGTTGGGAGTCGGGGTGGGGAGGGGGGGTCCTGAACCTTTGGTGGGTGGCAGGGGTGGTGGGGGGGTGGGGGAGGGAGTTCTCTTAATTACTATGTCCTCCTTTATTTTTAGGATCTAGCCTGTGAGTACATGCGCTAGCTCATGCGTCTCGCTTGTAAGACTATGTGTTGTGTACAGTAAAGGGCTTAGAGCCCACCTTTGGGTCACCATTTGTTGGTTTGTGTGGCACTCTTTACAGCCTTGTAATTTGTCACTGCAGACCTGGCATTATTTCTGTTCCTCTGTGTGGAGCAGAGACCAAGCACTGATTGAGTCAACCTAGTTAATGCCCTTTGTTGCTCCCGAAATGATCGAGGTACTGTTTTGTTCTTTTTAACTTCTAGTACCCTGCAAACAGAAGGCTTGTGACTGGCAAAAGTGTGCCCAGTAGGACAAACAAAATTGCAAAGTTTTATTTTTTAAACCTAATTTTCTTTTATTTTGGCAAGTCTGTCTTTTCTCACTTTCCACTCATGTTTTCTTTTGTTTTTGCTTGTGTGCATTCTTCTCAAAAGATGACTATTAACTTGTTCGAAATAGTTCAAAGCAACATTGTTTCATTATTATTTGTAATTTCAGAAATGATGCTTTAACACATAATCGTGTTACACCCCAATCTACCCCACTCCAATCCGCCCCAATACAATCCACCCTAATCCACCCCACTCCACTATAATTCACACCAATCCAATCCACTCCAACCTAATCCTCCTAACCCATCCCAATCTAATCTGCCCCACTCCAATTCACCTCACTCCAAAACAATCTACCCCACTCCAATCTAAACCAATGTTCCCCACTCCAATCCAGAACAATATGCCCCACTCCCATCTACTCCACTCCGATCTGCACCAGTCGAATCCAAAACAATCTGTCCCACTCCAATCTGCCTCAATCCAAAACAATCTGCCCGACTCCTATCCAAAACAATCTGCTTTCCTGGAGTCCATCTCACTCCTATCTGCCCGACTTTAATCCAAAACAATCTGCCCCTCTCCAATTCAAAACAATCTGCCCCAATCCAAAAAATCTCTCCCTCTCCAGTCCCCTCCACTCTAATCTGCCCCACTCCAATCCAAAACAATCCACCAAACTCCAATCCTGTACATCACATCCCAATCCAGTCCACCCCACTCCATCCCAAATCACCCCACCCCTCTCCCATCCAACCCACCCCACTGTCATCCAATCCACCCACCAACCCAAACTACCACACTCCAACCCAGTCCACCCACTCCAATCTGTACTACTGCAATCCAAAACAATCTGCCCCACTTCAATCCAAAACAATCTGCCGAACTCCAAACTGCCCCACTAAAATCCAGAACTATCTGCCCCACTCCAATCTGTCCCACTTCAATCCAAAGCAACCTGCCCCACTCCAATCCATTTCAATCTGCCCCACTCCAGTAAGCCCTACTTTAGTCCAAAAGAACGGGCCCCACTCCAACCTGCCCCACTCCAGTCCTAAACAACCCACTCCAATCCAATCCACCTCATCTCACCCTAGTCCAATCCACCTCACTTCATCCCAATCCAATCCACTCTACTCCATCCCAATCCACCCCACTCAAACCACTCCACCTCACACCAATCCAGTCCATCCTACACCAGTTCAATCCAGCCCAGTCCAATCCATCCCACACCAATCCAGTACACCTCACCCCAGTCCAATCCAATCCAATTCACCCCACTCCACTCTGATCCACCCAACTCCAGTCCATTTCACCCTACTCTGATCCACCCCACTCGAATGCAACCCACCCTACTCCAGTCTGATCCACCCCACTACAATCCAACACACTTCAATCCAACCCACTCCACTTCAATCCATTCCACCCCAATCCAACCACCCTACTCCAATCCAGCCCACCCCACTCCATTCCATTCCACCACACTCTAGTCAATTCCACCACTACCCAATCCACCTCACTCTAATCCAATTCATCCACACCACCCCGTCCATCCCAGTCCGATATAATCCACTTTAATCCACCCCTCTCCAGTCCTATCTAGCCCATGTTAATCCACCCTACTCCAGTCCAAACCACCCACTCCAAACCACCTTAATCTACCCCACTTCAATCCAGTCCACCATTCTCCAATCAATCCACCACACACCAATACAGTCTACTTAACATCCATCCAATCCACCTCACAACGTCCAATCCACCCCACTTGGGTCCAATCCACTCTACTCCATCCCAATCCACCCCACTCAAACCACTCCACCTCACACCAATCCAGTCCATCCTACACCAGTTCAATCCAGCCAGTCCAATCCATCCCACACCAATCCAATACACCTCACCCCAGTCCAATCCAATCCAATTCACCCCACTCCAGTCTGATCCACCCGACTCCAGTCCATTCCACCCCACTCTGATCCACCCCACTCGAATGTAACCCACCCTACTCCAGTCTGATCCACCCCACTACAATCCAACTCACTTCAATCTAACCCACTCCACTTCAATCCATTCCACCCCGATCCAACCACCCTACTCCAATCCAGCCCACCCCACTACATTCCATTCCACCCCACTCTAGTCAATTCCACCACTACCCAATCCACCTCACTCTAATCCAATTCATCCACACCACCCCGTCCATCACAGTCCGGTATAATCCACTTTAATCCACCCCTCTCCAGTCCTATCTAGCCCATGTTAATCCACCCTACTCCAGTCCAAACCACCCACTCCAAACCACCTTAATCTACCCCACTTCAATCCAGTCCACCATTCTCCAATCAATTCACCACACACCAATACAGTCTACTTAACATCCATCCAATCCACCTCACACCGTCCAATCCACCCCACTTGGGTCCAAACCAACCCACTCCAATCCAATCCAGCCCACTCCAGTCCAATTCAACACAATCCACTCCACTTTAATCCACCCACCCCCCTTCAATCCACCCCTAACCCACCCCAGTCCAGTCCACCCCACCCCAATTCATCATGCTCAATCCAGTACACCCCACCCCAATCCACCCTCTCTCAATCCAGTTCACCCAACTCAATCCAATTCACCTCTCTCCAATCCACCCACCCCAGCCCAGTCCAAACCACCCCTCCAGTCCACTTCACCCATTCCATTTCAATCCACTCCACCCCACTCCAATCTACCCCACTGCAGTCCACCCCAGTCCAACCCACCCACTCCAATCCAACCCACCACAATCCAATCCACTCCTTCAGTCCACCCCACCCATCCCATTTCAATCCATTCCACCCCATGCCAATCCAACCCACTCTACCCTTATCCACCCCATCCTAGTTCAGTCCACAGCACTCCAATCCATCCACCCTACTGTACTCCAGTCCACCCCACTTCAATCTAATCCACTCCACTCCAGTCCACCCTACTACGATCCACCCCACCCTAATTCAGTCCACCCCACCACTTCCTGGTTCAGTCCACCCTACCACATCCTGATTCAGTCTACCACACTCCAATCCAACCCCATTTCACCCCACTTCAATCTATCCCACTGTAGCCCCCCCACATCCCAATCCACCCCACCCAAGTCAGTCTAATTTACCCACTCTATCCCAATTTAATCCACCCCGTCCCAGTTCAGTCCATCCAGCCTGGCCCTCTCAAGTCCATCCAGCCCAACCCAATCCATCCACCCCAATCCACCCCACCCCAGTCCAATCAATCCACCCCATTCTAGTCTAGTCCACCCCACTCCAATCCAGTCCACCCCACCTCAGCCATATCACTCCAATCTACACTACCCATCCTAATCCAATCTGATTAACCCCACTCGAATACACCCCAATCCTATCTAACTCACCCCATTTCAATCCACTCAAATCCAGTCCACCCCTCACCAAACCATCACCCTCAATCCACCCCATTCTACCCAGTCCAATCAACCCCACTCTACTCTAAACCAATCTACCCCACTACCTCAATTTACTCCATCCCACTGCACCCTATTCCACCCCACTCCACTCTACGACACTCTCTGCCACTGAACTCTACTCCCCTCTACTCAGCTCCACGACACTCTACTCCTACTCAGCTCTTCAAAATTCCAACAAATCCACTGTACGACACTCTACTCCCCACACTTCATTCTGACACTCCACGCACAAACTTTTAGCCACACTGGACAGCAGCCACACTAGTGTACAATACGGCAAAACACATTGCCAAAGTCAATAGCTCTTGCACAGGCAAGACCTATTGGCTTTACCAATGCTTGTTTTGCTTGCTTTCCTTATGCCTCAATACAGGTTAATGTGCCTCAACATTTTTCAGTTGTTGTTGGTTTCAGTTGTATGTCAGGTATTTGTTAAAAAAATGTAATGTGACATAAATATCGCGGCCTAAATAGCTTTTACAAAACTGTTGCTTCATTGGGCCTAGATTTTCTATTAACTCCAGTGGAGTGATATTTATTTAAATGCTACTTAGGGCATAATTCTGTCAGGCGATAGTCAGACAATGATATTTGGTTTCACTATCTTTGTTGCCATTTATATTTCCACGTCCACCTATGCAGTCAACACTACTTACCTCTTCATCTGTTTCCTGTCACTAAAACACCATCTCTGTTTTCACTGGCTTTGTTAATCCAGTGGCAAAGTTTTTCTTGGTAGTCTCAAGTACGCTTTTTTCCTGCGGTTTATCTTCCTGTTACCTCACAGTACATTGATTCACCAAAAAGCTAGGAGTAGCAGAAATCACGTAACACACCCTTTGACCTTAATGACATCACAGCAGGTGAAATCATATGCAGGAGCGGTTTCTCCTCTATGGCTGAGGGGCTACGCTCCTCTGAAATTACTGCACATCAAGGTACAAAAAATATAAATTAGATCCATTTGTTTAGAGATACAGTCGTATCTCTAAACAAATCGATGTAGTTAACTCTGGGCTGGCTGTCCCAGGCTGCCTGCCCCGCCTCTCTTTGAAGTAGGAGACAGAAGCTAGGCAATCAATCAACTTCTCTGCACTGTGACGCACGACGCAGAGCTCAGGGCTCAGTTTCTAAAGCCCTTCATATCCATTGTGGTCTATGGTGGGATCCACTTTAGGCCAGTGACACTTTTAGCGACATGGTTTCGGGCATTGGAGTCTTCACCCCGGTGTGAGGTCAGGCACCTGTCATTCAGAGGCATCGATCCCACCCTTTCTCATTTGTCACTCAGTAGGAGTGAATGCAAGCATGTGTGGTTTAGTGCCTTGGCCTCGGTAATTGTAAGTGTTACAATGCTAATCTTGGGTTATTTATATTGTGCCGAGACCCCTTCAATCAATCAAAATTTTTTTATAGAGCGCGCTACTCACCTGTGAGGGTCTCAAGGCGCTGGGGGGGGACAAAAGGGGGGGTGGCAAGGAGGGTCCCTGTTCGATCAACCATGTCTTGAGGTTCGTTCTGAAGAGCAGGAGGTCCATGGTTTTGCAGAGGTTGGTGGGGAGGGAGTTCCAGGTTTTGGGGGCGAGCTAGGAGAAGGACCTGCCTCCTGTGGTGGTGCGTTGGATGCGGGGGACTGTGGCTAGGGCGAGGTCGGCTGATCCGAGGTTGCAGGTGGGAGTGTGGAAGTTCACTCTGTTGTTGAGGTAGGTTGGGCCAGTGTTGTGGAGGGATTTGTGTGCGTGGATGAGGATCTTGAATGTGATTCTCTTGTCTATGGGGAGCCAGTGAAGGGATTTGAGGTGTGGTGAGATTCGTTCGTGGCGGGGGAGGCCAAGGACGAGGCGTGCAGCTGTGTTCTGGATTCTCTGGAGTTTGTGTTTGAGTTTGAGTGTGGTGCCGGCGTAGAGAGCGTTACCGTAGTCTAGTCTGCTGCTGATGAGTGCATGGGTGACTGTCTTTCTGGTCTCTAGGGGAATCCATTTGAAGGATTTCTTTAGAGTGCAGAGTGTGTGGAAGCAGGAGGAGGTTAGTGCATTGATTTGCTGTGTCATGGAGAGGGAGGGGTCCAGGATGATGCCGAGGTTGCGTGTGTGGTTTGTGGGGGTGGGTGCCGGGCCTAGGGCGGTGGGCCACCATGAGTCGTCCCATATGGTTTTGTTGGGGCCGAAGATGATGATCTCGCATTTACAGAAAATGGGGACATAAAGGCCCAGATATATTCTGTGTTTGCACTGAATTAGCATTTTTTTTTTTTACACTAATTCAGTGCAAACCTAAATCCATATTTGTATTTTGATGCTAGACTAGTTGAATGTCAAAATATTTGAGTTAAAGTCATTTTTTGCTAGTGGGAAACTATCTTGCGTCAATGAGATGCAAGGTATGTGTTCCCGGGAAAAAATTACTCTAAGGCCCTAACGCCTTATTTATCCTCATGTGCAAAAATGGTGCACAGGAGGGCCTAAATAATGGCGCTAAACTTGCTTAACTCCATTATTTAACGCCTGGGTCAGGGCAGCCGATAGGGGACCTGTGGGCCTATTTCCATTGTGGAACACAGCACAGTTTTGCGTGAAACAGTTTAAATATGGGCCATAGCGCGTTTGAAGCACATTTGTCAAATAAAATGCTAAAAAGCCATGGGCTCTGAAAGCGTTCTCAATAAATATTCAAGTCCTTTCAATGTGTGCTGAACCAATAAAATGAGACACGCCTCTGAAGTTGACCCTATTTTTTTCAAAATTTACTCTTGGTGCCCCTGTATATCAAAAATTACCTCCATTGTGCCAGGCCTAGCTTTTTGTCATGGGTACCCCCTCATATGCCATGGATGCTCCTAATGCCAGAAAGTACATGCATTATGCCTGTGCCTATCTGGATAGCATAAGCAAGAAATTAAATATACAGTGCTTGTGCTTGCAGATTGGACACTCATAACTCACCAAATCAAGATAATGAATGAAATGACAGACAGCCTTCTGTGCTATATAATTTGATAAACTTTCACCTAGATGTTTTCGAGTTTTGTGTGACCAGTGTTTACTATTAGAAAACCCAAGTTTAATTCAAAACTGACAAGTTTTGGGACGCTCCAGTGCCCCTTAGAACTAATTTCACCATAAAGAAAGTACTCCTACTTTTAAAGGCAACTTGAAAGAAACCAAATAGACATAATTGTAAAAATGACACTGTCTGGCACACCTTCGTACGTTTCCTGTTGGCCTTTATTTCTCTTTTGATAGCTCAAAGAATGGTGGAGACTGTGTTTATGACGGAGTTGACAGTGCAGCTTAGAAACATACTTTTACGTTCAGTTAAACCTAGAAGGGGCTTTTGGTCGATCCTTCAACCATTGGGTTTTTGACCAGCGTGTTTCAGCCATTGCCTTGAGACTTTGTCATTCGCAGTTTAGCTCACCTCAGAGGAATATTTCTCTCCCATCTCATGGTACCGGCTGTTAACAGGTAGCGTTCTGCCTCCAGCGCAGGACCTGCCTTGAACTACCAAGGACTACTTTTTAGCAGTAGCCCCTTCTGTCTGCTCCCTTGTGTGCCTTCTGTGTTTATACTCAGTTGTTCTTAATGCTCCTTGTCCCACCCCTCCCCCACCATGCACACACATACCAACTTCTCTTATTTGTCACTTCGGGCCCTCCCTCTTTCCCATGTGCTCCTCGTTACTCTGACCAGCCAAAATCATCTCCTGTCTCTCAACTTTCCCTCCTTACCCTGTGGATATCTAGGCCCTTTCGGTATCCTTTACATTTAGCCCTCCTTCCCCCCCTCTAGGACTTCTTATTCTCACCACCAGCTACCCATCCTCGTTGCACCACTCTCCTCTCCTCCCAGTGGCTTCTCCCAAGTGCTGTTGGGTATTTTTTTTAAGAAATGAAAGGCTGATTTTATTTAATACTCCTTTGCCTTCGATACATTCTTTTTTTTCTACGTTAAAAGAAGTTCAATTATCAGGAGAACCTTCTTTATAATTCTTCCTTTCTTTCTAAGTCATAAAAACTAAAGGTGAACGAAAGTGAAGTCTCCCATGCAATCCAACCTTTATTTGTTATAAAACCAAAAACAGGAGTGGGGTGTATCAAAGGCCTTCAATATAAACTGCTGGTTGTGCGCTTATCTGGCTTTAATGGGCTGAAGCTGCAAACGTTAGCACTGTTAAGCCCATATCTATAGGATTGCCAATTTGTGTTCATGTACTGCAGTTTTTTTTTTAAAACCTTTATGTTCAATTTTATTAGATACAACACAGCAGTTTGTATAAAAGCGAGATAGCATTGGTCCCATTTACTACAGTCTTCATGTGAACATTAAGTGAACTTCGTTGAGGTGAGTATGTTGAGTTTTTTTGCATCTAAAAGATTAAAAAAACTAATCATTTCAATATATATGGGGCACGTGTAGAAAGCAGTCTTCTGGACCTTCACCAGCAATGTCTTGTTATTTGTGTCTTATGATTACATTGGAAAGGTTCTGTTAAGTTATGTATGAGTTTGGGTTTGTTACTTTCTTCTTTTATTAGTACTGCTGTCTTTGAAGATTGAAATATGTTGGTACTTGTATTTCTGGTATGTGGTGTGATCAAAGACTAGCCTTAAAACATGGACTTGCTGGGAGTCCTTAAAATCCAGGGCACGTTATTTTGCATATTTTGCATATTTATTTATAAATGCATAAAGGCAGCCCAAAAATCTTGAGAAAAAAAGACCATAGAAAACCAAGGGATTTGTAGCTTCTGGCCAGCACTGTTTTTATTGTCTCTCTATGAGGTAATCATGCACTCAGAGTCCAGGGTGTTTAACTCCACTTGACCTGCAGTGCCCAGCAGATTTTATCGAGCCTCCACCTGCAGCCCTTTGTAGCGCATCTCTGTAAAGTGAGAAATAAGAAAACATTTGCACGCCTGATACAACATCTCTATCTTGCAGTGTGATATCGTCTTGAAAATGAGATCAAGGCAGAGTTTTGTTCTCAGAGTTCATTAGAAATGTGCTGAAAAATAACTCAGTATGTTTCTGCTGCAAGGTGACTCATTGAGTTAATTGCTCGCTGCTGGCATCCAATATGATGTGCATATCTTAACTTTTGTTTCCACCAATGGCAGCTCCAATTCTCACCTTTTAAGGTTGTTTCATCGAGTTCCATTAAACTGATTAACTCTACCACCTTTAATTTCCAATGTATAGGAATGGCAAAACTGTCATATGAAACACTATAGAAAACCAAGTTATTGTATCACAACTTAATTTTCATTTTGTGTCGATATGACGGCTGGCAAGTTTGATATATGACATAATTAAGGGGGTTATTCTAACTTTGGAGGAGTGGTAATCCGTCCCAAAAGTGACGGTAAAGTGACGGATATACCACCAGCCGTATTACGAGTTCCATAGGATATAATGGACTCGTAATACGGCTGGTGGTAAATTCGTCACTTTTCCGTCACTTTTGGGACGGATTAACACCTCCTCCAAAGTTAGAATAACCCCCTAAGTGCCTAAATTTGTCCTGTTTTACAGTCATGACATGATCAAAGTCCCTATTTATGTCTAGCAGTGCTTAATGTATCCCCTCTCACCTTAGTAATTAAAGAATGTCAGCTTCCCTTCGCTATTAACCTGCAGGTCAAGTCGAGATTATTGGTGCATTGGGTAGGTGTGGTTTTGTCTGCTATTTTTAGAGATCCCAGCCTGTCTTGTGCCTTCAACACATCGTGAATGCAGCAGATTCTCTGAAGGCACACAAATGTTGATCAGTTTCCATGCATGTTTGTCAGTTCTGATGATTTTTTCCCCAGAAAAACACAAAATACCACAGTAGAAGCTTGTTTCAGAAAAACCACTGTGACGCACAGGGAATTCTCTCCCTCTGGGCCACCTTTTTAGGTCGAGCCTAGACAGTGCAAGACCTGTTGGATGGAGTATAGGCATTTGCTCCGGCCTGCCGTTGCCTGCCACTTCCAATAGATTGAAGGCAGTGTCACTCAAGTTGTGCTGCCTCCTAACTGGTTTGGCAGCCGATATGTCACTTCCTGTACTTGGCTGAGGAGCACGGCCACGTACAGTTTACTTACGCCTGGAATGTTTTTTTTGTTCTCTGGAAGGACTATTTTTCTTTGTTTCTTGTCTCTCGTGTTTGTCAGTAAGCACTCGTGTTCTTGCGCGCAGTTCGTTTTCCGCGTTTGCCTATCACTTGGTCCTTACTTTACATAATCAGTAATTACAAGTAGTTGTGTCGTGCATGTGTTTTGCACATTTTATTTTGATGCTATATATAGCATGAAATCGACCAGGAATTAATCCTCAACAGAGGCTCTCCCGGCACAGCGGGCAAGCCTGTACTACAATATTCACTACACTCGGAGAAACTCACCCAATAATGCCTTGCAGGCAGTCCTTTTAGAACACATTTTTGCCCATAATTCAGCCTGTGGTGGCCCTAGGGCAATAGGACCACCACCAGAACATTAGGAATGATGTACTCTTTCTGTTCAGGCCATCTTGTGGGTCACACTAGGTGAGAGAGGGTCCGAAAATCATAACCTCTTCCACCATTCAGTGCATTTTTAAATTCTCTTGTAGCTGAAGCTTTTGTATTTACAACTAAGAGAAGTTTGTGTTCTAAAGCCTTGTTTGTACTAGTATTCTGACAGCCCTGCTCAGCCTGCAAAGGTGTAATGCGCTCTACTCTTGAAGGGGTGAAGGATGGTAATTGCTCCAAGCTACTACTAACTCAGTTGTTTTGACAGGGATATCTAACCACCACCGGTGGTAGTGCAACTTTTGTTAATGCATAAACATAGTTAGTTTCTGATAAAGGTTTAGGGCCAGATGTAGGTATATTCCAATTTGCGTCTCGCAAATTGCGAGTCAGAGCGACTCGCAATTTGCGAGTCACAAATTGGAATGTAGGATGGTGTCCCTGACACCATCTGCGACTCGCAAGGGGGTCGCAAAGGCCCGCATCATTAATATTAATGAGGTGGGTCGCAATTTGCGACCCCCTTGATACTCGTGGCACTTACAGGGATGGTGGCCTGCCTGTAGACAGCAGACCACCATGTCTGTGATGGCTTTTAAATAAAGCGTTTTTTTTTTTTTTTGTAATGCTGCACGGTTTCCTTCTTTTGTTTCATTTTTTCAGAGCAGGGGGACCCTTTCCCTTTTGCGAATGGGTTACCACCCATTTCAAATGGGTGCAAACTGCAATTGCTTTGCGACCGCGGTCACAAAGCAATCTGGCATTGCACTGCGTCTCGCAATTAGGAAGGGGACTCCCCTTCCTAATTGCGACTCGCAAATCCGTTTTGCGATTCGGTAACCAGGTTACCGAATCGCAAAAGGGGTTTTGTGCATTGCCAAGTGCAGTTTGCACGTCCCAAACAGCCAAATTCGCTGTTTGCGACGTGCAAACTGTTTGCTACATCTGGCCCTTAATGTATGCACAGAAGCCACCACAAGTGGTATTGCACCTTCTGCCAATGCACAAACACTGTTTACTTCTGATAAAGGTTTAATGTATTCACGGAAACTAACCCAATAATGCTTTGCAGGCATTCCTTTTAGAACACATTTTTGGCCATAACTCAGCCTGTGGTGGTCCTATGGCAATGTGACAATCCCCAAAACATTCAGAACGATGTGCTCTTTCTGTTCAGGCCATCTTGTGGGTCACGCTAGGTGAGAGGGGGCCCAAAATTATAACCTCTTCCACCATTCAATGCACATTTAAAATATTTTGTAGTTGATTTTTATTTTTTATTTATTTATATAGGTGAGAGAAGTTTGTGTTATAAGGGCCTTGTTTCTAATAGTGTTATGATAGTCCTGCTCTTCCCTGCACTTTGTTTTTTTTAAGGGCTGAAGGATAGTAATTGTTCCAAGGCACTTTTAACTATGTTGGCTTGACAGGGACATCTAGCCACCCCTAGTGATCCTGCGCCTTTTGTTTTTGATTTTACAGGGACATTTAGTCATAACCAGTGGCACTGCTCTCTAAGAGCTGAAGGATGATAATTGCTCCAAGGCACTATTAACTCAGTTGGCTTGACAGGGACATCTAACCACCACCAGTGGTACTGCACCTTTTGAAGTTGACTCTACATGGACATCTAGCCATAATCAGTGGTACGGCATCTTCTGCTGTTGACTCTACAGGGGCATCTAGTAACGACCTGCAGCACTGCACCCTTGTGCCACTGACTCCACAGTTAAATGATATTTAAAAGGCCTGCTAAGCCTGAAAATGTGTAATACACTATGCCCTCAAGAGACTGATTACATGATTACACTGCAATATTCTATGATTCTTTTTAAGTGATTATACCCTCTAGGGGCTGAGTATATGTTTACATGACCATGTTTCTTAAAAATGCTATTTACTGTGGTGCTCTGTAGGGGCTCTTCAGACCATTACAGTCTAATGACAATTGGATGAAGAAATGCACAAACTCAGTTTATTTCTGATAAAGGTTAAGGGGCATATTTATGAGTCCCTAGCATCACCAGAGAGTGGCTTTTTGTGATGCTCCAGTGGTGGCGCTAAGCTCTGAGCAGTATTTGCAAAGTGGCATAAAGCCACTTTTTATGGCTCAACACCACTTTGTAAATACGGCCCCTTCACACGTAGCCCTTTGCGTGAAGGGGCATGCAATGGGTGTTGCTGTGGGCATACCACAGCAACACCCATTGCATTTTGACGCTGCATCAGATTTACGAGTTTTGGTAAACCTGAGGCAGCGACAAAATCTAACACCACCCCAAGGGTGGCATTAGCAAGGCGCAACAAGGAGGAATACTTTTATTCCTCCTGGTGTTTTGCTTTTTCTGTGTGCGTTGCATTCTGCAGTATGCATAGAAAGAGCAAAATGCCAGACATGAGTGTTAATGTGCGGGAAGGTGTCCCTTCATGGACATAAATAATCATTTCAAAAAGACGCCTTGGCACTTCTCTGTGTGCTGCATTTTGCAGCACACACAGAAGTGCTACATCACCATTAGTGATTATTTATGTGCAGGACACCTTAGAACACATAAACAATCAAACCCCTCAACGCAGACTGCGTTGGCTCTAGGCAGCTCAATTTAGCACCAGCGCAGGAGACAACACATGGGTGCGCCGTATTCATTTAAATATTGCGCATCCCTTTGTTGTGAAAATGACGGAGCGCGGCGCTGCCAATTTTAGTAATCCCACTTTGTCATTTTCAGTCAAATATGGGCCTTAATGTGCAGCGTGGCTAAATATTTCTAAGGTCCAAAATGCAAAGTTGTCATTATCATTTACAACGCCAAGAGCTCTAACTCTCACTAATGCGAGACCTGTGGCATTTCACAACTGATTATCCACTGATTTAAACAGGGCAGGCTACCACCACTGGGACCTAGAGGCCATGTAGTAGATGAGCTGTCAGTTTAAGGGTTCCAATGGTGAAACCAGATGAGGTTCCTCCAATAGAAAACTAGCAGTTCCCACAACACTGAATGAGGTGGGGGAACCCCAAGTTTGGTTGGGAGGGAGCTCTGCCACAGAGCTCCCACTCTGCCAAACTCCAAATAAGCTCCTTAGTCACTTTAGGAAAAAAACCCTCATGCAACTCTGCTTCACTGCTGTTCATATTAATATTCAGTTATAAAAAATTGCCACAAATAGCTTTAATTTTTCTCTTTGTTTCCACATGTACTTCACAATGTAGTTGCGGAAGACAACTCAGAGTGCCTTTGCAGAGTGGCGCAGTTTCCCTTTGAATGAGAAGGGTTCAGGTGCCTTCAGAGTAACTGTGAGTCTAATCATGCCTGTAGATTGTCTGCTTGGCAATGACCTGAAGGGCTCCCCTTGGAAAGAGGTGGAATACAGGTCTCACTTGGAGATGTTGGGTCTGCCTTGGTGGGTGGGTGTGTGTCCACCCGGTCGATGGCAGGCTGTCAGGGTGATCAGGAGACCCAGGAGCCTGAAAGAGTGGCCCAGGTGTCTGCCAGAAGGAGGAAGGGTAAAGGGCATGGGAAACCTGCTCCAGAAGTTCCCATAGTCCAGGAGGAGGCCAAACCTGAGAGGGATGCCCTCGAGTCTACAGGGGAACAAGTGGCTGAAGTGGGAGAGGTCCCTGAGGTGACTCAGTGGCAGGGACAGAAGACATGCCATACTCTGGAGGGTTTGCGGCAGCAGACTGCAGACCAGGCATCTGGCAAGGATCCTGGATCACACTTGATTTACTGGGAGGATGGCCACCTGTATAGTGAGCCTAAGGTTGCTGAGCCTGGGCCAGCCCGTGTGCTGGTGGTACCCCATTGCTTCAGGGCCTTCCGACTGGGTCTGGTTCATGATGTGCCTTTAGCTGGTCATTTGGGGTAGGACAAGACCTTTGAATGGCTTGTCACCTACTTTTACTGGCCCCAAATGTGCAGGCACTCAGATGCACACTGTAGGTCTTGTCAAACTTGTCAGGCAAGTGGCAAGAGTTGGAGGAAATGCAAGGCTCCCCTCCAACCTTTTTCTGTGGTCAACACCTCCTTTGAAAGAGTTGGTATTGACATTGTGGGCCCTCTGGATCCCAACACAGCCATGGGAAGCAGGTTTATCCTGGTCTTGGTGGACCATGCCACCTGGTACCCAGAAGCCATTCCTTTGAGGTCAGTCACCTCCCCTATGGTGGAACGTGCTTTGATGGGGGTTTTTACCCACATGGGGTTCCCCAAGGAGGTGGTATCTGATAGGAGTACCGACTTCATATCAACATATATGGAGTCTCTGTGGAAGGAGTGTGGGGTGACATATAAGTTCACCACTCCTTACCACCCCCAAAGTAGCGGTGTGGTTGAGCGATTCAATTGCACCTTGAAAAGCATGATCATGGGCCTCTAAGAGCCCTTGAGCCGTAAGTGGGATGTCCTCTTGCCATGCCTTATGTTCGCCTACAGAGAGGGACCTCAAAAGGGTCTTGGATTTAGTTGTTTTGAGTTACTGTTTGGCCGTCCTGTCAGAGGTCCTTGAGTCTCGTTAGAGAAGGCTTGGAGAAGGCCTCCAGTAAGCCCCGCCAGGATGTGTTCAGTTAAATGCTGGATTTAGGAACCAGACAGCCCGCTTCAGGAAGCTCGCTCAAGAGAACCTGGAAGCAAGCCAGGAAGATATGAAGCACTGGTACTACCAGAATGCCACTCTGGTTGAGTTCCAGCCTGGCCAAAAAGTTTGGGTGATGGCCCCAGTGAAACCTAGGGCTCTCCAAGATAAGTGGACTGGGCCATTGGAGGTAGTGGAGCTCAAGAGTGATCTCACCTATCTGGTGAACTTGTGGACTCTCCGGAATCCTTTGAGGGTCCTGCATGTCAACCGCCTCAAGCCTCATTTTGAGAGGACAGAGGTGACAATGCTCTTTGCAACAGATGATGGGGTGGAGGAAGAGAGTGAGCCTCTCCCTGACCTCCTGTCTGCCAAAGAGAAAGATGGTTCAGTGGAGAGTGTGATCCTCTTCCCCTCCTTGACCCCAGAGCAACAGAGGGACTATCGCCAAGTGTTGGGACAGTTTGCCCCCCTATTTTCCTTGATCCCAAGGGTCAATCATGTGTTTACAGATGGTGTGGACACCGGGGCCAGCCCTCCTGTTAAACTTGAGGTATACTGAGTGACTGACAAGGTTAGGGCCAACATAAGGGATGAGGTATCCAAAATGTTAGCCCTTGGGTAATTGAGTTCTCCAGTAGCTCTTGGGACAGTCCTGTGATCTTGGTCCCAAAAGCTGCTGTTCCCGATGCCGCTCCAGAACCCAGGTTCTGTGTGGATTACCAAGGCCTTAATGCTGTCACTAAGACTGACGCGCACCTCATTCCCCGAGCTGATGGGCTCATTGACCGGTTAGGGGCTGCCAAATATATAAGTACTTTTGACTTGACCTCTGGATATTGACAGATTGCTCTGACTGAGGGGGGCAAGGAGAGGTCTGTATTATCCACTCCAAATGGGCACTACCAAATTAGGGTGATGCCCTTTGGGATGAAGAATGCCCTTGACACCTTTCAGAGGTTGATCAACCAGGTGTTGGCTGAACTGGATGATTTCAGTGCAGCTTACCTGGATGACATTGCTGCGTTCAGATTTACTTGCGAGGAACACTTGCAGCACCTCTGCAAAGTGTTACAGGCCCTACACAAGGCAGGCCTCACTAGTAAGGCTAGTAAGTGCCAAATAGGGCAGGGTTCTCTGGTGTACTTGGGACACCGTTTGGGGAGTGGCTAGGTGGCACCTCTACAGCTGAAGATTGACACCATTCTGGCTTGGGAGCCTCCCAAGACCTAGACTGAGGTGAGAGCCGTTTTAGGTCTCACCGGATACTATAGAAGGTTTGTCAAGGGGTATGGCACTATTATTGCTCCCTTGACTGAGTTAACCTCCAAAAGGCAGCCCAGAAAGGTGATCTGGACTGAGGCTTGCCAGACAGCTTTTGATGCCCTGAAGGCACACGTGTGCACGGCACCTGTGCTGAAAGCACCTGACTTCTCCAAAGAATGTGTTGTGCAGACTGATACTTCAGAGCTTGGTGTAGGAGCAGTGTTATCATAGCTAAATAAAGGGGGCCTAGTAGCCTTCATTAGTAGGAGCTACTTCCCCAGGAATGTAGGTGGAGTGCAATTGAGGGTGAGGCTTTTGCTGTGGTCTGGGCACTGAAGAAGCTAAGACCCTACTTGTTTGGGACTCACTTCCGGGTTCAGACCGACCACAGGCCCCTCATATGGTTAATGCAGATGAGGGGTGAGAATCCAAAACTGTTGAGGTGGTCCATTTCCCTACAGGGCTTTGGCTTTACACGCCAATGCTGATGGTCTGTCCAGATTCTTCCACCTTAGTGATGAGAACTCCTGGGTAGTTCTCCCCACTTTCAGCTGGGGGGACACGTGTTAGACCTGGCATCCTTGGTGTGGTCTCCCATGTATTTTTCACCACTGCTTCCCATGTTTTGACTGTGTGCTGGACTCTGTCTTTGCTGTTTTTGATACTCTGGGCACTTTACCTCTGCTGACCAGTGCTAAAGTGCAAGTGCTCCTGTGTAAAGGGTATGTGTAAATGGCTTTTCCATGATTGGCATATCTGATTTACTAGTAAGTCCCTATAAAGTACACTAGAGGTGCCTAGTGCCTGTAAATCAAATGCTACTAGTGGGCCTGCAATACTGGTTGTGCCACCCACATTAGTAGCCCTGTAAACATGGCTTAGGCCTGCCACTGCAGTGTCTGTGTGTGCAGTTTTAAACTGCCAATTCGACCTGGCAAGTGTACCCTCTTGCCAAGCCTAAACCTTCCCTTTTTATACATGTAAGGTACCCCTAAGGTAGGCCCTAGGTAGCCCCATGGGCAGGGTGCAGTGTATGCTAAAGGTGGGACATGTACTGATGTGTTTTACCTGTCCTAACAGTGAAATACTGCCTATTTCGGTTTTCACTGTTGCGAGGCCCATCTCTGTCATAGGTTAACATGGGGGCTGCCTTTAAATATCCTTAAAGTGCAGTTTCCCTTTGAGAGCAGACAGTAATGTGGAGTTTGGGTTCTCTGAACTCACAATTTAAAAATACATCTCTTAGTGAAGTTGATTTTTAGATTGTTAGTTTGAAAATGCCACTTTTAGGAAGTAGGCATTTTCTTGCTTTAACAATTCTGTGACTCTGCCCGTTTGTGGATTCCCTGTCTGGATCAGATTGACAGTTGGGCTGTTTGTGCATCTCCTTTAGACAGTGACACAAAGGGAGCTGGGTGTAGCCTGCATATCCTGATGAGCCATCTGAGCTAAAGTGGAGGGAGGAGTGGTCACTTACACCTGAATGGACTGTGCCTGCCCTCACACAATGCAGTCTCCAACCCCCTGGTGTGTGTCTGGGACCTGGCCTGGCCAGGGCAGGATCTGGTGAACAACAGAGACTTTTGTTTGAAGTTTGCCTACTTCATAGGCAGAAAGGGGTATAAGTAGTGGACCCAAAACCCTGGACTTTAGATCACTCCTGGAACCAAGAGAAACCTCTGCCAAGAAGAGCTGAGGAGAAGTGCCCCCTCTGCCTGTGACTGTGCTTTGTTGGGTTATCCTGCAGTTGCTGCTTCTGCCTGTGGAAGGGGACAAAGTCTGGACTTTGTTGTGCATTCCCGCTTGAAAAGAATCTCCAAGGACTTGAACTGAGCTTGCCTCCTGTTTTGAAGTCTCAGGACCATCAAAGACTTCCTCTGCCAGCACCTGGACTCTCTGCTGAGCCCTCTGCCCTGCCAAGTGGTGCCCTCTCCAGTCCCTGGACCCTTGAACGATGAAGTTGGCAGAACAAGGACTGAAATCCACATACAGAACGATGTGTGGGGAAATATTTGGTCCACCATCTGCAACACGCCTGATAAACTACGCACCACCCGCTTTGCGGGTGAAATAGATGCTCCACCTGCATCGCGGCTGGCAGATCGACGCATCGCAGCTGGAGAAACGATGCAACACCTGCTTGTGGCTGCTGATAATGACGTAAACGCCATGCAGCGCGGTTTTCTAACACCTTGCGACCAGATTTCTCACGCATTGTCGTTGGCTGTGAAAGCCATCATGAACCTGTGCGCATCTGAGTTGCCCTGTTTAAAAATTGACGCATCACTCTCTTGCAAGTGAGAAAAGTGACACATCGCCTACCCGACTGAAGAAGAAACGACGTGCGGCCTCATTTGCGAGTAAGGAATAGAAGCATTGCTGACTTTTCCATTGTTTTCTATGGAGTAAGACTCTAATTCTTTGACAATTCATATCTTGACTTGTGTATGTTGGATTTTTGTTGTTTTGGTCTTGTTAGATTTAGATAAATATTGCCTATGTTTCTAAACTGGTGTGGCATCCATTTGTTTGTGTTTTCACTGTATTACTGTGTGTGTTGGTAGAAAAGCTTTACACATTGCTTCTGAGTTAAACCTTTCTGCTTGTGACAAGCTACCAAAGGGGTGAGTGGGAGTTAACTAGGTGTGTTTCTCCTTTGCCCTGACTAGAGTGAGGGTTCTTGCTTAGACAAGGGGTAACTTGACTGCCAACCAAAAACCCCATTTCTAACAAGCGTCATAATTTGTGACGCTAGTCCTGCAAAGCGCCGGACTAGCATCACAAATTATGACGCTAGTAACTCTAACTACCACCATGGTGCATCGTATTATAAATACGGCGGTACCATGGTGGTGTTAGGGGCAGCGGTAATGGGCTCAAGAAAAGTGGCAGTGCACTAGGTGCAGCACCACTTTTCATAAATATGTCCCTAAGGAGCATATTTAACAGTCCCTAGTGCCACCGGAGCGTCACTTTTAGGGACGCTCCAGTGGGGCTATGCACTGCACCGTATTTACAAGGTGGCGTTAAGCCACTTTTTGTGGCTTAACGCTACCTTGTAAATACGGCCCCTTTACACACAGCACTTTGCGTTGAAGGGGCGTGCAATGGATGTTGCTGTGGGCATGCCACACCAACACCCATTGTATTTTGACGCTGCCCCAGATTTATGAGTTTTTGTAAACCTGAGGCAGTGCCAAAATCTAACGCCACCTCAAGGTTTGTGTTAGAGTGGCACAACAAGGAGAAATGCTTTCATTTCTCCTCGTTTTTTGCTCTTTCTATGTGTGCTGCATTTTGCAGCACACATAGAAGGAGCAAATCGCCACTGAAGATTGTTTTTTGTGGAGGAAGGTGTCCCTTCCTCCACAAAAACAATCTCCCCCTCAACACAGCAATCCTTGCACTATGGTGCAAGGGTGGTTGCATTGGCACGCAGCAGCAAATTTAGCACAAGTGCAGGGGGAAACATAAGGGTGTGCCGTATTATTGTAAATACAGCACATCCCTGCGATTTGAAAATGATGGTGTGCGACGCTGCCAAATTTGGCGCAGCGACGAGCACTGTCATTTTCTCTTAAATCAGGCCCATAATTCCCTTGACTTTTCAAAACCGTGCAGTGTACAAAGTGTCAGGTTTTGCAAGGAAGAAAAAACAAAATGCCATGTGATAAACTCACAATGTCAACACTATGATTCCATGGGAATTGCAAGGTAAAAGGGACTGCAGAAGTTTCCCATTCCATACATTTTGTAAGGAAATGTATTATTTTTCCTGTGACCAGACTCTGCACTGTGCTGCATTGCTAAAAATTGAATAGTGGAAAATTTGATAAGACCACGTCTCTGATAATGTGGAGAAATGGGCTGGCAAATAACCTATCTGGTCCCAAGTTCTAAGACTAGTAGGCCCATATTTATACTTTTTTAGCGCCGCATGTGCGCCACGTTTTGACGCAAAAACAGTGCACACTTACAAAATACAATTGTTTTTTGCAAGTTTGCGCCACTTTTGCGTCAAAAAATGACGCAAATGCGGCGCTAAAAAAGTATAAATATGAGCCGTAATGTTTTAACATTTTTGCATGCCAACCAAATGTCCAGGATAACAGTGGGGCATTTACCTACGAAATAACTGTTATGTTTTTACCATTTGTATAGCAACCTTCAACCATTCGAGTAACAATATATTGCCTTTGGAGTTTGGGCTCCCTTTCTAAATACGTCTTCGACTTTAATGAAGTCAAGGTTGCCTGGTGTATTTTATTTGGTTAGATTAGAACGGCTTGTTCGGTGTATTGTTTAATAATGGCATAGGTCTTGGATGTTTATTCCATAGGATCAACGGTTGTCCAGTGCACAGTTCGAGCTGATTGTTCTTTTGAGCGGTATTACTACCCTCTTTAACAACATTGATGCAATGTGGTTGATGTGTTTAAGCTGACTCATTGTGTGAATTTTACTAAGAAGCATGTTGGTGTGGTAACACGGATGTGCTATTGAAGTGACAATGTTATACCGACGAAATGACTTTGATGTTGTGGGATGTGTGAGGGTGTCAGGCAGAATGTATTAAAGAGGCATTTCATGTAGTTAGCTTAATGGCATATTCGGGATCTGCGAGTAAGAATACGTTTCCCTACCAGTGTTTCACAGTGAAGAGCTAAAATGAAATGAATTGAATACTTAAATTAAATATATCAGTTGCATTCCACAGGTAATTCAGTTGTACCTTTGCTCACTGTGCAGCAGTGGTTTAACAAAACTTGAACCCCCCACCCCCACCCCTGCCTGCAAAGTACATGGAGGGCCCCACCTCCCTGGCCCACCACCTGTCAGTTTTGCAGATGGAGGAGAGATTCACATATCTGGACATTCCCTTGTCACTTCAAATTACACAGAAGAATTATGTTTACTATTGTTGGAATACTTGAATTATTCAAACTACAGTGATTACGTAATGTATAAAGTATTTTTTTGGTTTTGATGCCAATAAAGAGAAGGACCAACCATAAACAAATCAGTCTTGACCCTAAAGGATCAGCCCACTAGAAACTCAGAAGCCATGTATCCTTTAAAACCTCTGGCCTTATTGAGACACATCTGGGCCCATTTGTGTCACTCAGAGTGACTCACGGGAAGTGAAAAATTTAGTGAATGTAAAACACTAAGGCCCATATTTATACTTTTTGACGCAAAACTGCGCCAACGCAGTTTTGCGTCAAAAAAATTAGCGCCGGCTAACGCCATTCTGAAGCACCATGCGGGCGGCGTATTTATTGAATGACGTTAGCCGCCGGCGCTGTCTGGTGTGCGTTAAAAAAAACGACGTACACCAGGCAGCCCGGTGTAGGGGGAAAATGGCGTATGGGCGTCCAGAAATGGTGCAAGTCAGGCTGAGGCAAAAAAATCGCCACAACCCGATTTGCGCCATTTTTTTACGACGCCCATCCCCCATTGAAAAGACAGGAGTCATGCCCCCTTGCCCAATGGCCATGCCCAGGGGACTTCTGTCCCCTGGGCATGGTCATTGGGCATAGTGGCATGTAGGGGGGCACACATCAGGCCCCCCTATGCCACAAAAAATAAAATAAATAAATACTTACCTGGACTTACCTTAATGTCCCTGGGGTGGGTCCCTCCATCCTTGGGTGTCCTCCTGGGGTGGGCAAGGGCGGCAGGAGGTGTCCCTGGGGGCAGGGGAGGGCACCTCTGGGCTCATTCTGAGCCCACAGGTCCCTTAACGCCTGCCCTGACCCAGGTGCTAAAATCCGGCGCAAATGCGGGTTTTTTAGTCCCGCCCACTCCCGGGCGTCATTTTTGCCCGGGAGTATAAATACGACGCATATGCATCGCAGTCATTTTTTAAGACGGGAACGCCTACCTTGCATATCATTAACGCAAGGAAGGTGTTCACGCAAAAAAATGACGCTAACTCCATGAACTTTGGCGCTAGACGCGTCTAACGCCAAAATATAAATATGAAGTTAGTTTTGCGTCGAATTTGCGTCGAAAAAAACGACGCAAATTCGGCGCAAACGGAGTATAAATATGCCCCTTAACAATCATAAGCACATGCATTACTCTGGATAGCATTCAATTCCATCAATTTTATTCACTATACTATTGGAGGGAAGGATCAATCATATGCAAACCAGTCCTGGGTTCACTACAAAAGGAATAGTCCAGCCTGATTTGCTAGGCTTTATATTGTCTTCATTTATCTATCAAAGATTTTTTGGACACTATGAATTAATCTCTGATGAAATATGAGATAATGTGTGCACCCACTCTTCTTTCACATTTTCCTCCAACAAACTGTGAATGAAGTTCTGACAGATTGGCGGACATGCCACTCCTTCTCCTCTCCGTCATCATGATAGCCCCCCACCCTCCTGCTCCCAGTGCAACTCCTGTTCTTTACTCCACCACTCATTTTTGACCATGTGACTCCTGCTCCATTTTTGCCTCAAATCTTAACTGACAACATTTTCCATATCCTCTTTACCTCACTTTCCACCTCCCCTTCACCCTAGTTTGTTATCTGGACCCTACTTTTCACAGCCATGTTAACTCATTCCTGACTTATTGTTGTAAGCACTCCTTGTGACCCTTTTCATGTGATACATTTCTAGTTGTCACTCTTTATGTCCTTCACCTGCAAAACCTGTATGAACATTCATGCATATTCATATGTTCCAGTGTTGTCGACTGTAACTATTTTTCATACTTAAAAACCCCAATAAAAACGACCTTTAAAAAAATGAGATAATGTAATCCTCACAGGATCGGGGGTGTTGTTAGTCTCAAGAACATATGATGTAATGAGCCCCTAACAGGACCAAAATACTCAAAAACAAAACAAGTAGCATAGTCAACTAACTAGGCTTTCTCCAGTCAAATAAAATATAAAATCATAAGGTTTATTAAAGCTTGGATATCATTACAGAAGGCAAAATGTAGTTAATCTTTCATTGGCAAATGAGTAATGAGCGAAGGGCTCAATCAGAAGCAGCAAGAAGTCTGACATAAACTCTACTCTAATACACTGAGAATATAGATCAGCTACTGATGAATGAGAGAAAAGCCCTGGCTCACCTCCAATTTGAAAATATACAGCAAAAACCAGCGTCAGTATAGGGTGAGCAAGAATGTTGCATAGACGTAGCGAATCACAATTCGGAATAAAATGCAACAGTACACAACACCATCCACTAAATAAATAATAATTAGTCTCCCCTTGACGTAATGCCATTGGAGGTGACAGTACAAATCAAGTTACATGTGCTAGCGCAACGGTCCTTAATAAGTAAACTTACAAGGTGACTCATATAGGTCGATTAACCCTTTGATTCGCCTGGATTATCCTATCTATGGTGTGACCAATGTTCTCAATAATTAATGCACAAAATTCAATAACCTTTGGACAAATCATCAATCAATAGTAAATAAAGCAATAATCATCACACCATGACCTTTCAGCCATGAATAACCACACCTCAATATAGGTTTTAGTAATTTTATTTCCCTATTGATTACAATACTAAATCATGAGATTAATTCAACGCAATTCAGTATGAATAAAACCCAGCATTGATTTGCTAGAAGATGCAAGAAACATAAACTAATCAAAGCTTGCATCAGAGTGCATTCTAAAGCATTAACAAAGGTCAATAAAAGAATCAAAGACAATAAGTCATTCCTGGTCATGAAGTTCAGCAAAACAGTCCATCAACCATTTATCTCTGTAATCTGTCAATGTCATGTAAGGAAACCCTCATCTAACCCAGATTAGCATCAGCATGTCGGGCTTCATGCAAAACAATTTAGAAACAAGAATTTAGGAAAAACATCTAGCTAACAACACTATTTAGACAGTGCAGTTGGTACCTAGAAGCAAAAGGCACAAAAATAAATTTCAGTCACATTTGTCATATCTACCTATCCACAGTATGGGTCAGCAACAGAGTCAGTCTTCATCCTCAGGTCTTCAGTCGATCAGCATCACATCAGGCACTCAATCATAGAGTATGAGCCCAATGACAGAATCTCAAATCTCTTCTTCTCAATATCCTCAATATCGCAGCTCATAGCAGGGTAAGATCTGAAGTCTTTTTCCTCTGTCACGTTGTTATATCAAAGTCACCCAGACTATCCCCCAATTTCCAAATGGTCAATTAGTCGTACCTTATTACCCTAACCAATAATATCTATGCACCAAATCTATGAATTCTAATATTTCACAGTTCACATGTCATTCATTGGTCCGCTTTATGATGTTCTCATCATCCGGCTCGTCAGGTACCAAAATGTTGCATCTTCTTCTCCAGTCAGTATTTTCATTGTTCGAGTCCTGGGAAAGAACATCTAGCACACATTACACACTTTTCGATACATTCAGGAGACATCATCTCCTGTCCGTCTGTTCCCATATAAGCTCCAGTTAAGCATTTTATTAAACAATGAGCAGTTCACGGTTAGTTCATTTTCTCAGCATTTTTCCAATGAATGTTAAGAAATTCAGCTTTCCGCATGAGGCCTGGCAAGACTAGGCCAAGACACTCGCTAAGTTAAGGTTTACAATTATGCAGAACATTAGGTTATAACTCTCAATATGGCATATTACTACATTAATCTAATGCGTTTTCAATATTTCATATAGATTAATCGTTAATTAGTACATTTTGTGAACACTGGTGGCCAATCTCCGAGGTCACAATTTCAAACTTGCACATTATTTTTCCCTATGTTATTCATTTTCTACGTTATTCATTATTCAGAACACATAAACATTCATTAATATTTTCTAATTAAGACACTTGCGTTAACACATGCAAAACAATAATAGACTCATACAATGAATAGTTCCACTGAATCAGGCAGGAAGGATCTTGAACAGTGACATTCTGACAGGAAAGCTTCCTCTGAAGCTCATCAAGAACAACGGCATAGCATTTCATCAGAGCATATGTTGCTGCACGTGGAAAGTGAAGAAATAAAAACAAAACCATGTTAAATTTCAGGAGGAAATCAGGCCTAGCCAGGTCTGTTTTTCGGCCTAGTGTGGCGAAGTGCAGAAAAACACAGCTCAACAATGTGTGAAATAGTTTTTGATGCAAAATGCTCACACTAAGAAAGCATTATTTGTTCATTTTTAAAAAAAAAAGTTCACAATGGAATGAGGCAATAATTTTTTTAGATCACAAAACATATTTTCAGGTTACTTAATAAAATCTATGTTTTATTAATCTTTTTTTTGTCCTCTTCGCCTCAGGTTGCCCCTCTAAAATCTTTTTCTGTGTACACCCTTATCTTAGAGGGAACCACTACGCTGGAGCGGCATATGGCTGGTTCTTTGGTATACCATGGCTTTCTACCCAGTACCGAAGTGCCAGAGCAGCAATTAGTTGTTATCATGGTACAAGCTTTAACTCCCTTCGCTCATTCGATTCTTCCTATTTCTGCTACCATTTCACGCTAGCCACTTCACTAGAGGTAATCAAAACTTGTATCTTCTACCCTCTAAATCTATTGCATCCATTTTTAAGTTGTAAGTAATCAACCCCAGCCATTCAGCATATGTTGATAGGAGACACCTCAGCCACCTCCTACATATTTCCATCAGAGACAGGAGGACCATATAGAAAATTAATTTCACTCTATCTTTGTTCAACTTAACCTGGCCCACTAGATTCCCAGAGATAACAAGGGAAAGGCGTACCTAAGTATTTATGCCCCACAGGGCCTTACACACTTGTTCCCATAAGCCTGGGCATTCCACTAACCCAGGTAGATTATTTGGCCTCTCAAGCCCAGACTTCGTACAATTCACTACACCACCTCTTCCCATCTTTGACATTCTGTAGGGTTTCCAATATGCTCTGTGAAGGCAAAAGAGATGATTTCTCCTTAAACAGGCATTCTTGACAGTGATGTATAAAAGATTCATGATTGCTTGCCAAATATCTCTTAACTGCATCACTGGCAAGCGTTTCCTCACAGCTCCTCCGGCAATGAGAAATCTCCATCCGCTAAATCTATCAGCAGCCAGTACCATCTCAAAACTTCCTTCTTCTTTAGTTTCCCTTGAATTAGTGTCTCTTCCTGATCATTTAAGCCCCCAATCTCCATAACCAGCATTTAAGACCAACTTTTTAATTGGATGTACTTCAACTTTGAAATTTTACCATCCGCCAGTTCCCAGAGCTTGTCCTATGGTAATGGCATTCCATTTTGGAATAGTTGGCCCCTTCTTTGGAAACCTGCCTTTTAATCGGAAGTGCCAGTTTGTCCTTGATACATTCAGGGGGACCAGGGGAATCCCACATAGGTGCAAATTTGCTAAAGTAGGGAAGGCTAGTAGCCTTCCTGATGCAGTACCACAACTCAGCTAAGTCTTTCAACACCTTGAGACCTTCTTGTAATATTGGAGATCACCAAATGTATATATAATATGAGTGTTCCCACCCCAGATCTCCTTTAGTATAGCCTTAAACACACTTCCTGTCTCTGCACTGTCCGGGCTATTTAACAGCATTTTTTCATTCTTAAGTAAGAAAGGCTATGCATAGTACTGCAAATCTGGAAGTGCCAAACCCAGTTTTTTATTTTTCCTTTCAACTTTTTCCAGGCTGTTAGTGCCCCCTTTGAAGCCCACATGAAACTACTTATCTTACCTTGTAACATATCTAACCATTCCTTCTTAAACATCAAGGGGATTGCATTTAGTATAAACATAAATTTAGACGAAAGAGGTAGGTGGGCCCAGATCGTCATCAGTTTGCATGACTCCCATCACCAAATGTACTTCCGGGAGTTTCTTGATGTCCTGCGTGATCTTCACACCTAAGTACCTAATTTCCTCTTTAATCAGACCATTTTCCCTTGGCATATTCCAAACCATGATTTCTATTTTGGTGGTATTGACAGAGCACCCTGCAATCTGTCCAAAATCCGAGGTCAGCCTCTCAATAATTGGGAAAGCAGCCTGCAGGTCCGAAGTCTGGACTAGAAGATTTTCCGCGTTTAAAGTGGTTTTCTTTTCCCCATCATTACAGACGAAAGGTGTGATGTATTTTTCTTTTCTGATTTTACATGCTAGTGTTTCAATATACAAGTTGAATAATAAAGGTGATAACGGACATCCCTCCCTCGCTCCCCTAGTTGTTAGGATGAGGTTAGACTCCAATTTACCAAAACTTTAGCACAGGGGTTTTGGTAAATCAGTTGTAGCATCCTACAAACATTCTCCCCCAAATTAAAATACTTGAGCATAGTGTGCAGGTAAATGCAATTCACTATGTGGAATGTTTTTATAGCATCCAGCATTATCACTGCTAAGGGTGCCTTATATATCATAGCCAGATCAATTGAACCAACCAAACCACAGGTCAGCTCGTGTAGCGCTCTCCCCCTTAGAAAGCCCTTTTGATCATCATGCAGGAGACCCCCAATCACACTATTCAGCCTGTCAGACAAAAACTTAGCGAAGATTTTGTAATCACAATTTAGGAGTGAGATTGGCCTATATGACTCTAACTTCTTGGGCATTTCCCTGGCTTCAGGATTATTGTGACTATGGCTTTGTTCCACTAAGAAGGTAACTGTGATCCTTTCTCAAATTCTCCCCAAATAACTTAATCATGACCAGCTGTATGATGTCCCGCAAAGACCTATACAATTCAAGTGGTAGACAATTCAGGGATGCTGCCTTGCATGATTTACCAGTCCTAATTGACCTATTAACCTCAGAGAGTTTGACATTACTCTTAAAAAGTGTGTTCTGTTCTTCATTAAGCATGCCTAGGTCTTCTTCATTTACCCAACTCCTTACCCTCTCCTCTGTGATCACTAAATCTTCTGAGTATAGAACTTCAAAGAACTGTTGGAAAACATTTTCAATTTCCCCATTACTTCTTAAGGTGGCTCCGGGGTTGTTTCATTTTATTTCATTAATAACGAGTTTTGCTGGTCTGATTCTGTCTTCCAGGCTAATAGCTTCCCACGGTTCTCTCCATACTTGAAGTGGGACAGCTTACTGGCTTACCATCTTTTCCTTTCTATCTTGCTAGGGTCAAGCATCTTTTGTGTCATTTTCCCCTCTACCTCCCGTAGTTCCAATTCAAACTTGTTAACATTTTCATTGTGGGCTTTCCTCTTAAAAGAGACGAAGCTAGTGATTCTATCCCTCAGAAAGGCTCTGAAGGCATCCCATACAATACCCAAAGATGTCCAACCTGAGATAGTGCAGAAAAACTCCTCTGTTTCTGATCAGAGTCCCTTTACAGCCTCCTTAACCACAGGAGCATGGGTTCCAGTTTCCACCTCCTCTGTTCCACCCTGCTAGCTAGATTAAGATCAAGATAAATTGTCGAATGATCTGACAGAGGGTCCTCTACATGTGTAACATGTTGAACCTTCTTCTTAATGCTCTTGTTGACTAAACAACAGTCACTTCTTGACTGATGCAAAGCAAAACACAAACGCTGTGGAATAGCGCAACTGGATGGACGGAATGCGGAACCAATCAAACATTCACACCCAGTCACAGATCTGGGTTTAATCCATCCATTATTTTGCTCACCATGCCACCCCAGTTTGAACCCAGCCATATGCAAATCAGTCTTGACCCTGTTCCTCATGGCAACAGTCCAGCCCGAACTGCCAGGCCAGGTTCTCCCTGGACCGGAAACAAGCATCCTGGGACCGGTTTCGGGGTTTCACCCCTCATCAGCCAGGCTAGCTTGAATCCAGTGGCCTAGTGAGCCCGGGACCCACGTCTGGGCATACCCGGCGCACTTAGGGCGGCAAAAGCAAAGCAAAACACAAATGCTGTGGGATAGCGCAACTGGATGGACGGAATGTGGAACCAATCAAACATTCACCCCCAGTCACAGATCTGGGTTTAATCCATCCATTATTTTGCTCACCATGCCACCCCAGTTTGAACCCAGCCATATGCAAATCAGTCTTGACCCTGTTCCTCATGGGAACAGTCCAGCCCGAACTGCCAGGCCAAGTTCTCCCTGGACCCGAAACAAGCATCCTGGGACCAGTTTCGGGGTTTCACCCCTCATCAGCCAGGCTAGCTTGAATCCAGTGGCACAGTGAGCCCGGGACCCACGTCTGGGCATACCCGGCGCACTTAGGGCGGCAAAAGCAAAGCAAAACACAAATGCTGTGGGATAGCGCAACTGGATGGACGGAATGCGGAACCAATCAAACATTCACCCCCAGTCACAGATCTGGGTTTAATCCATTATTTTGCTCACCATGCCACCCCAGTTTGAACCCAGCCATATGCAAATCAGTCTTGACCCTGTTCCTCATGGGAACAGTCCAGCCCGAACTGCCAGGCCAGGTTCTCCCTGGACCCGAAACAAGCATCCTGGGACAGGTTTCGGGGTTTCACCCCTCATCAGCCAGGCTAGCTTGAATCCAGTGGCACAGTGAGCCCGGGACCCACGTCTGGGCATACCCGGCGCACTTAGGGCGGCAAAAGCAAAGCAAAACACAAACGCTGTGGGATAGCACAACTGGATGGACGGAATGCGGAACCAATCAAACATTCACCCCCAGTCACAGATCTGGGTTTAATCCATCCATTATTTTGCTCACCATGCCACCCCAGTTTGAACCCAGCCAAATGCAAATCAGTCTTGACCCTGTTCCTCATGGGAACAGTCCAGCCCGAACTGCCAGGCCAGGTTCTCCCTGGACCGGAAACAAGCATCCTGGGACCGGTTTCGGGGTTTCACCCCTCATCAGCCAGGCTAGCTTGAATCCAGTGGCACAGTGAGCCCGGGACCCACGTCTGGGCATACCCGGCGCACTTAGGGCTGCAAAAGCAAAGCAAAACACAAACGCTGTGGGATAGCGCAACTGGATGGACGGAATGCAGAACCAATCAAACATTCACCCCCAGTCACAGATCTGGGTTTAATCCATCCATTATTTTGTTCACCATGCCACCCCAGTTTGAACCCAGCCATATGCAAGTCAGTCTTGACCCTGTTCTTCATGGGAACAGTCCAGCCCGAACTGCCAGGCCAGGTTCTCCCTGGACTGGAAACAAGCATCCTGGGACCGGTTTCGGGGTTTCACCCCTCATCAGCCAGGCTAGCTGGGCCCAAACTGGAATGGCATGGGCAGCAAAAAAACGATGGATTAAACCCAGATCTGTGACTGGGGTGAGTGTTTGCATTGTCAGCACTCTGTCCATCATCCTTTTTGTGTTGCTAATGTCGCCCTAAGTGGGAAGGGTATGCCCAGACGTGGGTCCTGTGCTTCCCATGCCACTGGATTCAAGCTAGCCTGGCTGATGAGGGGTGAAACCCCGAAACCGGTCCCAGGATGCTTGTTTCCAGTCCAGGGAAGACCTGGCCTGGCAGTTCGGGCTGGACTGTTCCGATTGGGAACAGGGTCAAGACTGATTTGCATATGGCTGGGCCCAAACTGGAATGGCATGGGCAGCAAAAAAACGATGGATTAAACCCAGATCTGTGACTGGGGGTGAGTGTTTGCATTGTCAGCACTCTGTCCATCATCCTTTTTGTTTTGCTAATGTCGCCCTAGGTGGGAAGGGTATGCCCAGACGTGGGTCCTGTGCTTCCCGTGCCACTGGATTCAAGCTAGCCTGGCTGATGAGGGGTGAAACCCCGAAACCGGTCCCAGGATGCTTGTTTCCGGTCCAGGGAAGACCTGGCCTGGCAGTTCGGGCTGGACTGTTCCCATTGGGAACAGGGTCAAGACTGATTTGCATATGGCGGGGCCCAAACTGGAATGGCATGGGCAGCAAAAAAACAATGGATTAATCCCAGACCTGTGACTGGGGGTGAGTGTTTGCATTGTCAGCACTCTGTCCATCATCCTTTTTGTGTTACTTCTTGACTGATGGCCATATTTTTTGTTATTATAAGTATATCCTCGTCTTTGTCCTGCCCTCTTTCCACATACATTGTGCAGCTCCAACTGCTTCATCATGGTGCTAATCAAAGATAACATTTTCTTATTTGCACTCAATCTGTTTTTTGTTGACCTAGCTAAGATATTATTCAAAGCTATGTTAACATCACCTACCAGTATAACAGGATCAGAGAAGAGTAATAAATTCAAGAACATTTCCCTAAGTGGTTCTGTGTCGTTTGTATTGTGGCCACAGTAGCCCACAAAGGCATAGTATTGATCATACACTATCAGCTTAATAATGATTCCTCTCCCTGCCTTATCTGTAAACCTTTCTTTAATGGACAGTTTTGGGTGGTTCTTAGTCAAGATAGCCACAAATTTTGTGCTAACACTGTAACTTATGCAAATCAGTTGTACCCATTTTCTAGATTTAAATAGATTGGAGCACTCTTTCTCAGTCAGGTGTGCCTCCTTCAAGGTGATTACATGGGTCGGAGAGTCCCTTAGATATTAAAGCAGTCTTTCCTGCCAACCGTTTATATTCCACAATAACATTTTTATGGGAACTGACATGTCACAACTTTACTCCATCCTGTACAGTGGGTGTTATCCCCATGCCCTTCATGCCTAGTGAATAATAGGACCTCTAAGATACCTGAGGTGCCTGAAGTCCTTTTTTTATCTTTTTTTTCCCAAATGCTCCCCACCTAGTGCCCTTACCTCGACTTACACCCCACACTCAACCCACCCTTGTAGAGCCCTCCTTGTGTGCCCTCTGGTCTATGCCCTAAAGCCTTCGGAAGTGCTGCATCCAAGTTGCACACTCTGAAAAAAAAACAAAAAAAACATAAAAGCCCAGTAGCAGCTCTGAAGCTCCAAAGACCATAGTAGAGAAAACCATAATATTGCAAAGCAAGAGATGGGAAGATAAAGAATATTTAAACTCAACTATTTCCACCTGTTACATTTATTCTCGACCAGCACTATTTTGACTAATATCCCTGATCAGTTCATCGACCTCCTTCTTTCCTCTGAAGTCATACATCTTGTTATTATACATGACTCTGGACTTTGGCCCATAATTTCCATAGTGGGTCTATTCTCTTTCCTAACTCCCACGGCATGTTGAGGGTGATCCGGGAAACATCCGATCTGATTTCAAAAGCTCCCAGATTCCACATTTAGCGGTTTATGTTTCAGCACACTGAAAATAATACGTTTCTTTATGATGTAGCTCTGGAAATGTACTAAGATCTTCCTGGGCTTGTTTTTGTTAGGGATCTTTCTAAAGGGGTCACGATGTACACTTTGAATGTAATTTAAAATAACCTGCTCCTATTCCTTTATTTGAATCCCTGCTTTAATTGTCTTACAACAAATGCTTTCTCATCATCACTCGCTAGGTCTTCTGGAACATTTAAGATCCTCAAGTTGTTTCTTCTTTGGTTGTTTTTTTAGAGCCTCTAATTTCACCCCAGGCCTCTTTGTTTGCCTTCAAGAAGCAGATGTCTTCTTTATTAGTCTCGAAAGCAATTTTTAACTCTTTCACCACTCCCTCCCGAGTGGCAGTTCTATTTGCCAAATCATTCAGCTTTTTCTCCAGATTTTCACTCATTTCTTGGATATCCTTTTGATTTACTTTGGAGACTTCAAATCTATGCCTGATTTCAATAGAGAGGGAGCGGATCTTTTACTAACTGACTTGCATTTTATTAATATTGATCGTAAACATATGAAGGGTCCATAGTCTTCAAGTAGTCTCTGAAAAGATGCTTCACATTACATTTAATTGACAATGTGTTCATTAATTCCATCAATGGCTTATTATAAAGCATGGCACAAACACAAAATGGGAATCCAAGCATTCCCCAGCAGAAGATAAATCAGAAATCAAATGTTTTGGCTAAATTCCTAAAGTGGTTGACATTATTAGTCTCTAAGACGGTGAAAGGCCAAAGAGAGAATGATTTTACCAAACTCTTTCAGTTCCTTGGAGGTTAAGCACGGATTACGATGCTGGTAATAAGAACTGGAGAATAGTATTAGCCTCTGAAGTTCAAGTAATTAAAGCCTTTGCCATGTAATGAGTTATGATCAGTTGTCAGTTCTTTTATATTGATGAGTGATAGCATTAGTAGCCAGGGCAGTGTCCAAACTATTGTAGTAATAAATTCTCATCAGGAGATACCTGTAACTTTCCTTGAAGCAAAATGCTGAAACACTTGCAATTGTTGCATATTTCATTTAGTTATAACCAGCAAAGTATGTCTTAGTCTTGGAACCAAGAATGGACTTGGCAGCCATAGCTAGATGGGTCTGTGAGAGAAAACATTAAGGGCCAGATGTAGCACGCCGTTTGCATGGCGCAAACTGAGAAAAATGCATTTTGCGCCATGCAAACGGCCTCACGCGATGCTCATTCCCAAATTGCGAGTCGGTACCGACTCACAATTTGGGAATGCGACTCGCAAATAGGAAGGGGTTTTCCCTTCCTATTTGCGACTCGCATCGCAAATCAGAGTTGCTTTAGGACCGCGAATGCGGTCGCAAACCAACTCGCAGTTACCACCAGTGTCACACTGGTGGTAACACATTCGCAAAAGAGAAGGGGTCCCCATGGGACCCCTTCCCCTTTGTGAATGTCGACATAAATATTTTTTCAGAGCAGGCAGTGGTCCTATGGACCACTGCCTGCTCTGAAAAAAACGAAACCAAATGGTTTCGGATTTCTTTTCATTTTGCAACTCGTTTTCCTTTAAGGAAAACAGGCTGCAAAATGAAAAAAAAAACAGCTTTATTTAAAAAGCAGTCGCAGACATGGAGGTCTGCTGACTACAGCAGGCCACCATCCCTGTGAGTGCAGGGACTCGCTATGGGGTCGCAAAATGCGACCCACCTCATGAATATTGATGAGGTGGGTCTTTGCGACCCCATAGCGAGTCGCAGAAGGTGTCTGAGACACCATTCTGCATCCGTTTTTGCGACTTCCAAATTGCGAGTCGCTCAGACTCGCAATTTGCAATTCGCAAAAACGGATTTTCCTACATCTGGCCCTATGTTATTTACTGTATTTTCAACAATATCTAGATAATGGATGCCACTAAGCGGCAGCCTGTATTAGCAACTTTAGACTTAAGTTTGACATTTGGTGTCCTTGTCACCCCTGCGACTGCCCTTCATACTGTTGATATTGGGGCACTTATTGTAGTTTCCATGCCTTACTCTTACCCATACCTCTCACAGCCAATCATAGGGTCTTGAGTGGGTCAGTGTTGGTAAAGTGTGTGAGTCATCCGGGGTTTAAGGGCATGTAGTATGATGCTTACTAACCCTAACATTTGAGTGATGTAACAGTGAGGCTTTAACTACAAAAACAAAGTAGACAATGGAAAGAATTAATCTCAGTGTTTCATGATCATGCAGTCCGCGTTCTAGACTATTGTTTTTCGCCCACATAGCCACTCTAGAGCGAGACCTGCCAAATGCAATCAGTCACAGTCCTGCTCCAGTAAAAAAAAAATGTCCAACTCATACTGCCGAGTCAGGCAACCCTAAACTAGTTTCAACCAGAATGTGTCTCATCAGTGTGGTGTAGCTTGAGTCCTGTGACATAGTAATCACTGAAATCCGGATGCACCTGTTGCACTTAGAGCATCAACTACAACTAACAAAAAGGTGATGGAAGAATGCTTAAATTAATTTCAGCTATGTACATTTGCTCAGAACCACATTTCAGACCATCTTTCACCCCAAGACTCCCCCAGTATGCCACTCTAGACAGAGGCATGCCATTTGCAGTTAAGCCTTGGTTCTGCTCAAAAAGTTATAATTCATCCCGAACTAGGTAATACTCCAGCACCAGACTGTTTTCAAACTTTTGGGGTTCACTAAAGTCATGATCTAAAATAACTTTCCTCACACATCAGAAACAGGTAAGGCAATACCTTAATAAGGTTACACCTTAATGGGAAAGCACTGATTTGCCAGAAATTTGGAGGGGTTGCTCAAAATGAAAGATTTGCTACATTTGAACATTAGGAGGAAACAAAACTAAATATTTCTCAATGATACTATTAAAATGATTTTGGATTGCAGACCATCCAGTTCCAGGTGCCTTCCTTTACTATAATAGCAAGGAACTTTTATTGAAGAGACAGATGTCTTCAAAGCATTAGAGGAAAAAAATCTTCTGTCACTAGAAGTTTTACATTATTCTCTTTGTATTTCTTTCTTTCTTTCTTTCTTTCTTTTTCTCTCCATCTTTGTTTCTTCATCTCGTTTGTTCTTTCTTTCTTTCTTTCTTTCTTCCTTTTTTCTTCTTCTTCTTAATATTATTATTGCTATTTCCAAATTCCCAATACTCTGATATATATATATATATATATATATATATATATATATATATATATATGTATATATATATATATATATGTGTGTGTGTGTATAAATCAGTTATTGGGCAGAAACCCTTCACTAACTGAGAAGTCTTGATTAAATTGAAAGGGGATTGACATTTGCTCTTGAATCAGGCACATGGTATTTTTTCATAAAAAACAATGTTAATTGTTAACTGCATCTCCATTTATATTTAAGCCACAATCAGCAAGATGGCAACATTTTGTCAGCAGACCTCTCAACAATGACTTTCTTGTGGCCATCCCATTCCTTTCACTCCCACAATATAGAAATGCCTCTCATCGGTGTACCCATTTGAAATGGAAATGGAGTAAATTGGATTTTCTTACAGTGGCCAGATCAGATTCTTCTTTTAAGTTATATCAATATTATCCACATTTTACATCCTTGCTTTAATATAACAATAACATTTCTAAACTTTAGGGATAACAAAGTCCTCTATGTGAACTTCATCGACTATGAGAAGTCATTCAGCAGCGTGGACAGAGATGTGCTTTGGAAACTCCTCTGCCACTACGGTGTGTCAGTTAAACTTGTAACAGTCTTCAGGATCTCTATTAGGGAATGACCTGCAAGATAGTCCATGGAGATCAACTCATGGAAGCCTTTACAGTAAGGACCAGAGTCCACCAGGGTTGTTTGCTCTCACCTTTTCTTTTCCTGCTGGCCATAGACTGGATCATGAAGACTTCCACAACAAGGAGAAGAAATGGGATCCAGTGGACACCTTGGATGCAGCTTGACAACCTGAACTTTGCAGATGACCTGGCCCTACTCTCCCATACCCATCTACAAATGCAAGAGAAGACCGACAAAGTGATAGCCACAACAGTACAACTTGGCCTCAGCATCCACAGGGCAAAAACCAAGATCCTGAAGGCTTACATGGCCAGCACAACTGGAGTAACTCTTGCAGGCGATGCATTGGAAGAGGTTGAAGCCTTCAGCAGGGGGGGCGCAGACACCAACACAAGACAAGAATTGGCAAAACAAGAGCTGCCTTCATTCAGATAAAGAAGATCTGGAGCTCCAAGGATCTAACACTGCAACCAAGATCAGGCATTTCAACATCAACATTAAATCTGTCCTCATGTACGGAGCAGAAACTTGGAGGACAACAGTGACCACCACCAGAAAAGTCCAGACCTTCATCAACACCTGTCTGAAGAAAATCCGCCAAGTCTGTGGTCAAACACCATCAGCCACAACGACGTATGGCAGCAGACAGTACCAACAACATATGCAGCAAACATTCCAACTCCCTGCTCATGAAGAAATAATGAAAAGACGCTGGGGCTGGATAGGTCACACCTTCTGCAAGCCTGCATCAAACACCACCAGGCAAGCCCTCACCTGGTATCCTTAAGGAAAATGGAAAAGAGGAAGGCCAAGAAACACCTGGTGCGGTGGCCTCGAGGCTGAGTGCAAGGAGTTGGGTTACACCTTGACTTAGGTTGAAAGAAAAGCCCAGGACAGAGAGTCCTTGCTGGAGAGTCCTAGTTGGTGGTCTATACTCCAGGAAGGGTAGCAAGCAGGAGTAAGTCTATGTCTTAGAAAAAAAAAATCAAGACAATTTCAAACATTGTCATGGTATGCAGAAGCTAGAGTGGAAATGTGGGAGCCTGGTGCAGGAGCAGCCCAGGAGCCAGAGCCAGAACAAACGCAAGTTAGAGCCTCATTTGCTGTGGGGTATGGTGTAAGCATTTGTGTGTATGATTAAATGCCTGAAGGTGCCTGTGTGCCCATGTGTGTGGATGTGTATTTTGTGAGCCTTTCGGCATGCATGTATATATGCATAACTTTATCCAGTCTCTGAAATAAAGTAACAATTTGTGTGTTTTTTGCCCAATTCATAAGGGCCTTAAAGAGAGGTTAAGTATCATCTCTTTATGATCAGAGTATGGACTGAGTGAGAAGTCACAGCAGAATGTGCTGGGCACATGATGCACTGCCAACATGTCTCAGCGGGTAAACAAAGAATGTGTGCATGCTAAAGCAAAACATTCCCTTGTGAGGTGCTTGTAAGTCACATCTCCTGCATATGTAGACAAGAGCAAAGAGTGAGTTCAGGGACAGAATGGATCAATTGGGTGTGACTACTAATACAATTGTTGCAGGAGGCGGATAAGCAGTGATATCATCCGAACAAAAGTGTTATTAGTATTTAGGTTTCGGTATGTTGATTAACGGAGGTAGAAGTAATAGAGGGGACACTGGAGAGGAGGTGAATCAGATGGCTGAGAAAGTACCAGTGGGTAGGTGAGAGAAATCGAGACTGATAGACCTCATAGAATTCCAAGGGCCCAAAAGTGCAGAAAATCAGTGTTTAAGAAAAATTGGGAAATAGGAGGGGAGGCGATAAGATGGAAGTGAGTGGCTATGGGTGGTGGGTGGGGCAATTCTGGCTGTTACTGCCTATTGATATATGGCTGGGGCCGAGGATTCAAAATTGTGACCTTTATTCTGCCTCCCGATTAGCGCATATATACTACATATAAACCATGTCTGCTTGTTTTTGCCCCAGTTCCCAGGTTTAAATGGGCAAATGACAATGAGGGCGATCTAGGATCTATAAATGTTGTAATATCAGATATACTATAACTTATCTCAAAAACTGCTTACTAGCATCAAGGTACTGGGAAAGTACTTGGCTGTTCACAGCAGAGCGCAAAGTTATTAGATAACTTGTAAGGATCTTGAAATATGTTAGACATGACATGTTTAAAAGGCGGTGTCTCTGCTGTAGAAGTCTGGGATTACTCTGGGCCGCACTGGCATAACACAAGATAATGGGGCCCACTGCAGAAGGTGGTGAGGGGCCCTCTAGTCTCCGATATCACACAGATATTCACAGACCTTGTTCTCAATGGGGCTCTCCTGAAGGGTGCGACTTTTCGTAAACCTGAAGCAGCGCCAAAATCTAACACCACCCCAGTTGTTTTTTGCTCTTTCTGTGTGCGCAGCATTTTGCGGGAGACATAGAAAGAGCAAATTGTCATTTAAGATTGTTTTGTGCAGGAAGGTATTCCTTCCTCTGCAAAAACAATCTCCCCTCAACGCAGCCATCTTTGCACTACGGTGCAAGGGTGGCTGCGTTGGCGCACAGCAGCAAATTTAGCACCGGCACAGGGTGAAACACAGGGGTGTGCTGTATTCTAGTAAATACGGCGCATCACTGCGTTTTGAAAAAAATGATGGTGCCTGACATTGCCAAATTTGGTGCAGCGCTGTCTGCTTCCATTAAATCTCGCCCTATATTTTTTAACTGGTTGTCACTGTATGGATCAGAACAAAATCTGAAATAATGAACTAAAATGAAGTGCAGACACCCCCTGCACGTATTCTCTGATGTATTAATTGTGTTTTTACCTATTTTTGTTGATGGATTATAACAGATGTGACAATAGATAACTGAGATAAGAAATGAATGAATCATGCTCAAGCTATGGAAACAAAAGTTCCAGGAAAATGTCTATTCAGTGTATTCCCCAAATGGGGTTATCTTGGGTCTAGTACAATAGCCAGGCACAAAGACCTTCTGGAGCAAATAAAAAATCGTCTCACCCACAGTATGTAGCTACTAATAGTTTTAAAAAAGCACCACCAGCGGGAAACTATTGTGCCATAGAAGGCGGATGCTCATGGAATATTTTTTATTCATTTTTTTTTTCATAGTGCAAACTTCCCCAGTGCACTTCCTGAATGCTGCCCACAAGGTAGGTGTACAAACAGAGCAATCAGATATAAACAACGCAAATGTTATTTACAATACAGTGTTGTGAGGGTGCAGGTGGTAAGTATCTGAGGGGGAGGCCACGTTGGTTGAAAAGTGTTGGGCAAGGTGCAGGGAGGACCTTTGGGGTGCAGATGCTGGGGAATTTCTGGGGGGGGCGCATTATCAGCTCCCCTCAATGGCGATTGAGCAGGTGGTTTGGTGCTGGGTTTTTCTCAGCCTGAGGCCCAAGCGTCCCATCAGTTTTTATTTTTATAAGCGATCATGCAAGTCGTTATTCAGAAATGTTGTTGCAAGACACGTCAAAACAGACATTCTGTATTCACCAGGTCATCTCCACAACTGTGACAGGAATCAGTGATTAAGAACACAAACCTTGTAGGTGGAGTGCAGACGATTATTTTCTCCTTTTCTGTGAGAAGGTTCATACATACTTGAAACCAGCTTACCTGTCAATCACCATTCAATTTTTTTACAATTTTTTACTTTTCTTTTTTGCTTGGAGGGATTGTTGAAGTCTATAATAAACATAGTTGTTAGTTGCTTCGAATGACATTGTGAAGTCCATTACTCTGACCAGTTCCTAGAGAGATTAAAAACCCAACCCAGAGATGGCATGAGCAACTTGGCCAGAATCCAGCACCTCACTTATGTGACTGATGACACCTCCATTTCTCCAAGACTGCCGCAGCGCGATCTGAATTCTTCATCAACTGCCTTAAGTTGCTCTACACCCAACACTAGTACAAAAACCCAATTCTTTAACTTTTCTTAAAAAGATGATAAAAACTCATCTCAGCTGAAATGTGTGTACTAAATCTTGGTGCCACAATAGATAAATTTATATCTCTTGGTTATTTTTTACAGTACTCTTACTGAAGAAACTACCAAGAAACTTAGAAGGACAAGTGTTAACTATGCTCTTGTCATTTAAAAGTGTGCTTCCTTCATAACGCCTCGCCACCTGTGGGGCAAAGGTGGCTGAGCTTTCAAACTTTACTCCCAGGTTGCGTGCCACAGGGGCCGGTGGAGGCGGGACCCTATTGGGCCAGATGTTATTGTCGCAGCCAAGTGGTGGGATTCTAAAAGCAGTATTTTAGTCTTGCTGATATTGCATAGTAGGTTGGTAGTGTGCATCCAGTGGAACACCGCTGAGATGCAAGCCTTAAAATTGCTCAATGTGTTGGTAGCTTTTTTTTAATCAAGTGTAGAGCAGTTAAGTATTTTCTGCATAAGAAACTATTTGTATGCCAAACAATTTGTTAGAAATGGGGTCCTTGGTTGACAGTCAGGTTGCCCCCTGTTCAACAAAGACCCTCACTCTAGTCAGGGTAAAAGAGAATCACCCTCAGCTAACCCCTGCTTACCCCCTTGGTAGCTTGGCAGAGCAGTAGGCTTAACCTCAGAGTGCTAGGCGTAAAGTATTTGTACCAACACACACAGTAACTTAATGAAAACACTACAAAATGACACAACACAGGTTTAGAAAAATAGGAAATATTTATCTAAACAAAACAAGACCAAAACGACAAAAATCCACCATACACAAGTCAAGTTATTAATTAAAAATCAAAAAGAGTCTTTAAGTAGTTTTAAAAACACACTAGCGCGGCTAGAGTGAAAATGTACCTGGTGTGCGTCAAAAATAACCCCGCACGGGCGGGCGTGCGTCAAAAATAACTCCGCACGGCGGTACTCGAGTCAAAAATCCAGCCGCACAATGAGTCGAAGGTCCAGCCGCGCAGGTTGCGATCTCCCAGCCTCCGTCAGCGATGCTGCGCGTCGTTTCTCCTGCTCCGTGCGTCGATTCTTCGGTCGCGTTTCCTGCGAGCGTCGTTTCTCAGCTGCGGATCGGATTCGCGTCGATCTTTTCCCCGCAAGGCGCTCTGTGCGTGGATTTTCTTGTCTTTAGGCTGCCAGCTTCTCCTTTCAGGGTCCCAGGAACTGGATGGGCACCACAGGGCAGAGTAGGAGTCTCTCCAGAGACTCCAGGTGCTGGCAGAGAGAAGTCTTTGCTGTCCCTGAGACTTCAAACAACAGGAGGCAAGCTCTAGATCAAGCCCTTGGAGATTTCTTCTCAAGATGGAAGGCACACAAAGTCCAGTCTTTGCCCTCTTACTCTGGCAGAAGCAGCACTGCAGGAAAGCTTCACAAAGCACAGTCACAGGCAGGGCAGCACTTCCTCCTCAGCTAACAGCTCTTCTCCAGGCAGAGGTTCCTCTTGATTCCAGAAGTGTTTCTAAAGTCTGTAGATTTGGGTGCCCTTCTTATACCCATTTTAGTCTTTGAAGTCACCTTTCTTCAAAGGGGACTCACACCTACTTGTTAATTCCTGCCTTGCCCAGGCAAGGCCTCAGACACACACCAGGGGGTTGGAGCCGGCATTGTTAGAGGCAGGCACAGTCCTTTCAGATGAGAGTGACCACTCCACCCCTCCCTCCTAGCAGAGATGGCTAATCAGGAAATGCAGGTTACACCCCAGCTCCCTTTGTGTCACTGTCTGGTGTGAGGTGAAAAACAACCCAACTGTCAACTGACCCAGACAGGGAATCCACAAACAAGGCAGAGTCACAGAATGGTTTAAGCAAGAAAATGCTCACTTTCTAAAAGTGGCATTTTCAAACGCACAATCTTAAAATCAACTTTACTAAAAGATGTATTTTTAAATTGTGAGCTCAGGGACCCCAAACTCCACATGTCCATCTACTCTCTAGGGGAATCTACGCTTTAATCATCTTTAAAGGTAGCCCCCATATTATCCTATGAGAGAGACAGTCCTTGCAACAGTGAAAAACGAATTTAGCAGTATTTCACTGTCAGGACATATAAACCACATTACTATATGTCCTACCTTATCCATACACTGCACCCTAGGGCTACCTAGGGCCTACCTTGGGGGTGCCTTACATGTAAGAAAAGGGAAGGTTTAGGCCTGGCAAGTGGGTACACTTGCCAAGTCGAATTTACAGTGTAAAAATACACACACAGACACTGCAGTGGCAGGTCTGAGACATGATTACAGAGCTACTTATGTGGGTGGCACAACCAGTGCTGCAGGCCCACTAGTAGCATTTGATTTACAGGCCCTGGCACCTCTAGTGCACCTTACTAGGGACTTACTAGTAAATCAAATATGCCAATCATGGATAAACCAATCACATACAATTTCACACAGAGAGCATATGCACTTTAGCACTGGTTAGCAGTGGGAAAGTGCTCAGAGTTCAAAAGCCAACAGCGACAGGTCAGAAAAAAATAGGAGGCAGGAGGCAAAAAGACTGGGGATGACCCTGCATAAGCAAAAGTCCAACACAATTCAATAAGGGTTGCCAAAGGACCCACATAAACATTAACTGGTGTAGAACTCAATGCTAATCCTTGAGGTACCCCAAAGCCCAGCTGATTTGCTTCGTAGGTGAATGGAGCCATCCACACAGATTGGTGCTTTTCTGTAAGAAAAGAACGGAGCCAAATCAGTGGTGGGCCGCACACACCTATGTCCCCAAGGTGCTGTTCTCTTAAAGGGTGTGAGATAGTATCAATAGCTATGGATAAATCCAGGAGAATCATGGCTAATTGACCTCCAGCAGCGTGGTTTTGGTGCTGAATCCAGAACAAAAGCCTGACTAGGAGGTATGTAACCGCTTGTTCCTTTATAAAAAGTCTGAAAATTGCCTATTTACACGTTTTTCCATTATCTTGGCAAAAGCTGGTAGCAAGGATATCGGTCTGAAATTGGAACAACTGATTTTTCCACTGCAGGCTTCTTTAATAGTGGAAATAATTTGGCCTGCTTCAGACACGTTTAGTATCTGATTTAGAATGGGATTTACAGTCACACTAATAGGAACAAGGATATTGGGGCTGCAGAGATCATCTGAAGATCTGGATTTACAAGAGGCCAGGGCCTCCTCCATTTCTTCCATAGAGAGAACAGCAAACTGGCTCTGAATATAGAATTTATGTACCAGAAAATCTGCACAGAGGAGCAAGATGTGGGAATTCCATGGCTGGCTCGTGTTGAAGGGTTTGTGAAAACCCACACGGATATTCACAATTTGATAGTAGAATCTTATTCTAAGATGAGTAGGAGATTTGCCCACATCGAGGACTAGAGTAAATCAGCCTTCATTGTAGGAGTGGGGTGGAAAGGCCTCAAAACAGGGAGTGTTTGAAGAAGGAATTTCTTAATGGGGAAAATGTTTTTCTCAAGGAGAAACAAAAACAATGTCCAGTCGAAATACACTTGAGTCTGACATTTTTGTTTTCGAAAATGTGTGCATGTACATTTCTATATGGATTGTTATCTACACATTCAACTACTTCTTGGAATCTTTGAATGTTGTCACTGCTAAGAAGTACACATGGAATTCTTTGGGATTTAAGAAAAGTAAGAAATTCTCTCAAAATGTTGTCATAAGCATAATGTAACTGTCTATTTTCAGCAGTATTTAAGTGTGCTATAAAACATGAGATTCTGCAATGCCTGTATAAAAATCAGTTTCTAATTTCTTTATAATCGGTGACTTAATATGCACCCAGTTGTGGATTATAAAGAAATGACATAATAACTCAAGTATAATATTTTATTACAATTGAGGTCTGACATCACAAAGGCTGCTGCCACAGCCAGAGCCCTGGGTCATGGAGCATAATTAAAGCTGCTATTTAAAGAACAAAAATGTAAATGTTGCTTTTCTTTGTTCTGCTG
The DNA here is from genome assembly GCF_031143425.1 of Pleurodeles waltl. Classification (NCBI taxonomy): domain Eukaryota; kingdom Metazoa; phylum Chordata; class Amphibia; order Caudata; family Salamandridae; genus Pleurodeles; species Pleurodeles waltl. Next base: position 972,479,307 of record NC_090444.1, read on the forward strand.
TTTTTTGTAACTGTACTTTAACATGAAGAATTGAGACATTTATGGTTTGTTTTTTGCATTCCTTGCCTATTTATAGAATAGTGAGAATCTAACTGCAAGATTCTACTGCACTTTAAAAAAACGAACTTCTGTTAAACTGTTTTTAGTAGCTTTTTGTAACAAATATCTAACAGCTTTTTGATGTGTTTATTTTTGCACTAGAGATTCCAGTTTTATTCTTCATGTTTGCAAACATGCTTTCTCCTTATAAAATGAAGGAGCTACACAGCAAGGATTTAAGTGGCTTGTGGTAAATGTGATGGTGTGAACATGTGTTATATGGAATAAAGTACTCCCTGCCACACCTGACAAGAATATTGCACTTCACCTGGGAGATCCATGACCTTAGAAAGGAACCCAGCTCTATATAGTTATGGAACTTCTTGGTGACTTGCAATGTTTCTATAATGTATGGAAGTGTACAGTAGCATAAAAGTTACTCAGAACATTCTACATTTGTTTTTTTTAACATTTTCATTTATTTTTGAGCTTTACAAAATTTAAACTAGACTCGATGGGTATCGGACAGTGTTACCCAAGAACAGTTGCAAAAAAATATTTTTCAGTTTCGTTACATCACATTTTACAACACTGCTTTAAGCAGCATGTTACAACCAGGCAAAAACAATTTCTTTGAGGACGTTTGAGTAAGAGACGCCACAAAGGCCCTTCTAATTTCTGGATCTTTAGTGGCATAGCAGCTGCAGAAACCAGTTTGTCAAGGGTGCGGAAGATGTAATGTTAAGGCCCCTTCACTAGGTGAGAAAGCCCGTCTTCGTGGAGCTGCCATGAGCCTGACCCAGGCTCAGCTACCGTACACACTACCTCGAGTGAGGCAGGCTAGTCAGGGACCTTGTGGCGTGCCCACATCTCAGCACTTCGATGCCAGCCATGCACATGAATCTTGATATTTATTTATTTGATTATTTATAATTGCGTTGACAAAGCAGACTTAGAGTGATCATAGTGATATATTATAGTAATTAACTTCTTAATTTCAAACTGTTCTTTTCCCCCTTGCGGTGTCGATTCTGCCATTTTTTTTTTTTTAATCAAATCAAAAGCAACCTAAAAATAATATTTACATATCAGGTATATCAGCAGTTTTGACGCTCTTAGGGGCACCCACCAAAGTGACAAGGCTGAAAAATACTACTAGATATCTTATGTCTGGCACGATTCTAAGAAACTACTCAGCTAAAAATAACCCTACACCATTGTGAACTAAACAGAAATGTGCTGTGTATGAATTCCGCTCTACTATTTGAACGACATCCCAAAAATGTTCCGCTAGCATTCCATGAATGCATTCATTATAAGCACTGTAACTGGAAACTTTCAACGTTGGTCTTACATGACCATTGAGATATTTGTTCTAATGCTAATGTCCAGGCAACACGGCAAAGCCTGCGTAAAATGTGACTGTCTGCTAGGAATAATTTTAGTTCTGCAATCTGCAATCACAAATTCTAGAAAAGTACTTTAAGCATAGACATTTCCCCTCTGGCCTGCCTTCTGGAGGAAAATTCCCAATCAACATAATCAGTAAATGTTGTGAGTATGCAAGTGCGCATGGAAGACACACAGAAACTGATTCCAAGATTTTGATAAGAGTAGTTGTGACTTTACTCTTGTAAACCTCCTGGTAACCCCGGACACCACAACAAATACATTGTGGGGGTCATTCTGACCCTGGTGGCCGGTGGCCGCCAGGGCCACCGACCACGGGAGCACCGCCAACAGGCTGGCGGTGCTCCCACGAGCATTCTGACCGCGGCGGTTCAGCCGCGGTCAGAAGCGGAAAGTCGGCGGTCTCCCGCCGACTTTCCGCTGCTCGGGGGAATCCTCCATGGCTGCGGAGCGCGCTCCGCAGCCATGGGGATTCTGACACCCCCTACCGCCATCCTGTTCCTGGCGGGTCTCCCGCCAGGAACAGGATGGCGGTAGCGGGTGCCGCGGCATGGGCACTGCAGGGGCCCCCGTAAGAGGGCCCGCAAAGTATTTCAGTGTCTGCCATGCAGACACTGAAATACGCGACAGGTGCAACTGCACCCGTCGCACCCCTGCAACTACGCCGGCTCAATTCTGAGCCGGCGTCCTCGTTGCAGGGGCATTTCCTCTGGGCCGGCGGGCGCTCTTTTGGAGAGCGCCCGCCGGCCCAGAGGAAATGTTAGAATGGCCGCCGCGGTCATTTGGAGGCGGAACCTTGGCGGACGGCCTCCGCCGTCCGCCAAGGTTAGAATCAGGCCCTGTGTGTGTTAGGAGTGGTTAAAATCATAAAGTAATCTGTGAATCCTGCGAGGACTAAAGCCACACCCAGAGCGGACTGTATTGTTATCTGCCTACATGAAGTAAACGATTTACAAGAACCACTTATCTGAGTTGTAAAGTATGCCTAAGACGTTGATGATATGACATACACCTGCTTCAGTATTGCTGCGAGCACTACAGCTGTAAACATGAGATCACCCAGATTCTTTGCCAGTGGAAACTCAGAGGTAGAAGGCTTTTACAAAATGGAGACTGTATGCCCTCATAGGGTTAATGTCCTAGGAGAAGGATGTCCTGCTTGGTGCTGCTGCATACCATGTGGAGGTTTTTTGTGAGGAGTCGCAGGGCAGACCGGGGTTGCAGGGATCAGATTGTAACAATTAGAGCATTTTACCACATGTCTCATGGTGTATTACCCTACTAGTGAACCTAACCCAGCACTGAGCACACCCCTCTGACACTAGACTATAAGGTAATAAGGTTGAGCAGTCTAGGGCTTACCTATATAGTTGTTGTGGGGTTAGAGACTCAGAACTCAATAGAACATTTAACACTAATCAGTCAACAAGTGTCCAGCCAGGCTTTTTACTTATAAAAAGAAAAGTAATTTACTTCTAAAGAGAGCACAATACTGTACATAATCATCAAAGGGCACTTCAGCTGGTATACTAAAGTGATAATTCCGGTGGTTTGGAAGACTGTCTAGGCTTCTCCTCTGTAACAGATAGTGAGTGTTCAGTGCAAAACAGACTTTAACCCTCTTACATGAGTTTGTAGTGTGCAGGGCTAATGGGTGGGTGAAGTGGATGAGGGCCTCCTGTGGGCCCCGTGGACTCCTTCCCAAGAGTTGTGCAATTCTTAGTCTCCAAAGCAATGGTTACCCTCCCTCCCAGTGTCACATTTGCACAGTACCTTTTTATCCTTCTTGCTGTTGGTGTTGTACCGGTTAGGCTTACAGATCCTGGCATGTGGTGAGGACAGCTCTTGTCCACATGGTGTGAATCCTTGACGTTGTTCACCAACTAGGGATTGCCTTGAATCATCTTGGATTGTCCTACATTTCTAGAATGTATGTCTCTTTCATGATCAACTCTTTGTTTTGGGGTCTCCACCACCTTGTTTATGCTCTTAGGGAAAATATATCAATGGTTTTAGAGATAGCAAGCCATAATAAACCCCTGCTCCTACATTTATTTTGGGAGGTTTATTTTATAGGGGGTAAAAAGATCACATAATTCTAGGACAGGATCTCACAAATGAGGAGCCAGGTGGATAGCATTTGTAAAGGCAAAACTAGAGGTGTGCAATGTGTAGATGAATAGTTGTAGACCAATATATTTCATCATTCAACCCGTGATCAACATATTTAGTCTGAAAATGGTCCATTCTGCACCCCTAAATTGGTGAGTATTTTTATAAAGTATTATTAATTAGGAGGCCTTATTTGGAGAGCAGGGCACAAAGAGCAAATGATAGCTCTAGTAGAATCTATGCCACCACCTAACTTAGAATCAGATGGGTAGCAGTTAGGGCTGATCCTTGGAAGCTGAAGACTACTGCTTTCCCTTGTCTAAGTTTTAATTATTATCTTTGTGGCATGAGGCTGACAGTTGTATATCTCAAGAAATATATTTAATCATATCACATCACTTACTCATGACTGGGTCCTTTTATTGTGTATCACACTTTCCTGCTTCTGATCTGGTAGCTTTTCGACCTAAACTTCTATTTCTCCTAACCTGGAGCATTTTGGACTTCCATTGTTTTGATTGGAAGAGTTGTGTCCTTCCATTACTTTGTTGAAGGGACTCTTTTTTTTAATTTTACTTTTAGCACTCCAGGGAAGCTCATATGTTTTCATGTTCTCTCTCTCTCTCTCTCTCTCTCTCTCGCCCGCCTCTGTCCTGCTTGCCCCTCGCATTCCACCCCAATCTCATACATTATTTTCCCATTTGTCCACTGCTTTTCGTTTTGTTTTTTTTTAATTAATATCCCAGCCCAAACCAGGTGCTCTGTTATTGCCCCCAATTGCTCTCAGTGCTCATCAGCATTTACTTTTTTTTAATTTACTGCTCCAAGATGGGCATCTGCCATTGTGGAACAGTAGCTTAAAAAAATAGAACAAGTTGTCGGCTGCACTCTTTTTCAGAGTAATTTATTTTGTTATTGATGGGTGTCTGTGTTTTGTCTTCAGCTTTTCTTTACATTAAATCAACCACTCTTCTCTCTGCCAAGTCACAAGAAAATTATGGCAAGGTGCTCTTGAGAATATGCAAATGTCCCACACGGGGAAATATACTTCATTAACCCTTCTACATCACGATCAAAAACCACATTATGTAATTATATTGACATAAAGGACAGAAGCAATTGTTTTGCGACAGGAACTGTAACCACACTACACTGTTTAAAACAAACATGAACAACTGAATAATAATGAGTTAAACCTCATACTGACCCCATATTGTCTACAGGGACACCCACAGTCCACGTTTTCCCTTCTTAAACATGTTTTTTTTTGCTTAGAGGATACAATCGACAAGCTGTGAAGAGAAGGAGGTAGAACTTTCTAGTGCTCGCATCTTTGTTTCCAAGGAGAACTTAGGGATGATGGTGCAAATGAAAAGATGTTTGGCTTGAAGAGCGGCTGATGGAGATTGGTAGTTGCCTGGCATTTGATAGACATACTGAGGTTGCCGTGCACTTTGATCTTGGAGCCTTTCACCAATACCTAGCCTTTCCTTGACATATTTAGGGTGCATCTCTATGTGAGATGCATAACAGGGACTAGATCACTTGCTCAGGGAAGGAGAGAAGAGTGCTTGGACCGAAGAGTCCTTCTTCAAGTCGACCTCTAATATCTTGAGAAACGGGAGTCAACAACATTTTGTGACATAATAAAAAAAAGTCTGCAACTCACAAAGAGCAGTTAGAGTTGGACAAAACCATACCAATTAATCATTAGCAAAAGTTTGTGGGTGCTACAGTTTATATTAAAAGATGCAGTTGCAATGAATTTCGTTGTGTGGTGCCAGAATATTGGTCAGAATATCATCTGGCATAAATATCATGTCAAAATATTGTCTACACATATATATTTTGTCCCATTGACGTTAATAATAGAAAACCTTCTCTTAATGGCATGATATTTTTTGTGAATGATACTTAGGACAAAATATTAGTGTCATACCGTATTACTGTATATAATATTATGACAACTAAGTGTTGTGACATTTTTCGGCCATCATTCTGCATGTGTATTAATACTAAAAAAGTATAAACTTGTCAACCCCCACTTCATATTTGATAAAGAACACTGCTCAAAACTAAATTTTCTTTAACAGATACTGACTAGCGAAGCATGGCAAAAACCATTCTTATCAATGCCCACAACCATGATGTGGTGGTGGCAGGTGTGACATGACCACACAAATCAATACAGTCATCTAACAAAGATTCAGTTAACTGTGTGCGCTCATAAATTAATTCATAAAGATTGTCTGGGTTGCTAGAAGTTGTAAGAAATGGGGTTGCTGTTTGAGGTGGGTGTGAGCCCTTCTCAAGCAACAGCCACAATCCTTGTCAGGGTGAACTCCAAAAGTCACTAAATTAATGTGTACTTAACCCTCTGGTAGTTTGGAACAAAAGCAGTCAGGCTTAACTTAGAGACAATTGGTAACATATTTATGCAGCACACAAACCTCAACCAAGTGAAGACAAAGCATAAGAAAAATCCCACACCAATGAAAAAAATGCAGTAAAATGTAATACAGTATATAACATCAAAACAACAAAAATGCAATTTAAAAGATTTTAAATCAACGTAGTGCCAGAAAGCGCAAATTGATAATTGAGAGTATCTAGTCGCACTACACGGGGACAGTCAGAAGTACAGGCTAACCACGATGGAAAGCAGGCAGGGCACAGGACCACATTTTGCCAACTGAGGATTGTACCTTATGTCCTTTGTGTGCATTCTGAGAGGCGTTATTTTGCAAGGCTTTGCATCAGCTGGCTTCAGTTCCATTGAAGCTACATGCTGAGGCTTTGTGCCACTATGTGTCAGGTCCAATGGGTTGTGGAGTGAAGCTTTGTGTTGCTCGGCATCAGTTCCAATGAAGTTGGCGGCTCTATGGCAAGGCTTTGTGTCACTCGGCATCAGGTCCGATGATGCTGGCAGCTGTGCAGTGAAGCTTTGCGGGGCTTTGCCTCTCTCTGTGTCGATTCTAATGAGGCTGTAAGCTGTGCTGTGAGACTTTGCGTCACTCAGCGTCAGTTATGTTGCAGCTTGCGGCTGTGCGGCAAGGCTTTGCCGGGTTTGGTGGAATTTTCAGTCAGGTCAGGAGTAACTCTTCACTTGTGAACCAGTAGCTCACTCCAGGCCAGTAGGGCTCAGGCAGGTTCAGTTGCAGGTCCTGACAATTACAGTACAGCAAGTCAGCTGGGCAGTTGTAAGGCAGCCTCTGGAGCTCGATGTCTGTCTGTAGCTCAGAAATGGAGTTCAGTAAGTTGACCTTTTGGAGTCACTCAGCCTTGGATGAAGAAGGTCCAGTCTTCTTTCTCAGGCATGAGGGCATGCCTTGGGCAGCAGGGTAATCCTCTGGCAGAAAGGCAGTCCTTCTTCAGTAATATCCACAGGTCCAGGAGTGTACTGAAGAGTGGGTTAGAGCGTCCTATTTTTATACCTGGTGACGTCTTTGAAGTGGAAGAAGCTGCTGTTGTTTCCCATCACACACCGGTGTCTGGAATTTCCTGCCTCCTTTCCCTGATCCCAGTCTATCTGTAGGCATAATAGGTTAGTGTAAAGTTCTTTGTGAGTGCGCTGGGGCAGGGGCTTTGAAGTGCAAGTGCGGTAGGTGACATCTCTGCCCCCCCATCCTGCCTTGCAGTAGTGAAAAACAAATGTAAGAATTTTTCACTACCAGGACACTCAAAACTTAAAACTGCATGTCCAACTTGTTAAATACAATGCATCCTGCCCTATGGGCTGGTTAAACCTACCCTAGGGGTCACTTAGACGTATTCAAAAATGGAAGGTTGATGCCTGTCACGTTTTATTTTGCCAGGTTGAACTGGCAGTTTAAAACTGCACACACAAGCTGCTATGGCAGGCCTGGGTTAGGTTCAAAGTTCTACTTGAGTGGGTGTCACAATGATTGCTGCAGGGCCACTAGTAGCATTTCATTTACAGGCCCTGGGTACATGAAGTACCACTTGACATAAAAGTAAATTAAATATGATAATTGTATCGTATCAAATTTCACTCTAAGGCTGACAGGTCTATCAGAAGTTATTACCATGCATTTACTAACTGAGAATGGTATTGCATAAAGCTAGACTTGTATATCAGCAAACATCTCTTTAATCAAGCGTTGCACTTTAATGGAACAAGTACAGTCTGAGGTACTCTCTTCATAACCAGTGCACAAATTAGCTTTTGCTTCTTCAGCTGTAAAGTTTGCATGATGATCGCCATATTGAGTATCTTCGATTTACCAAGTAATACAGCTACATCATTCTAAAAACACCAGCCTAGCTGAAGGAGTGACATGTTTTCAGTAGCAGAATCTAAATGGGATCGCACTGTCTGTGTTCCCAACCTTAACCTCAGGTAGGCTCTGGTCCGATGATCCTTCATCAGAGACTTATGTTACGTGCTTACAATTGATTATATATGCTTTTTTTTAACTCTAAAACGAACCATGGAAAGGCCATTTAGGCTGAGATGCAACTTGGTAACATGAACCTCAGTTTAGATGCATGTCAGGAATGACAAACCACATACACTTTAGATAATCAGTGCCAGCATGGTACGAGGCAAATTGTTGGGAAATCTTTTGACATAAAACTTGGAGTTCTTCTAAAAGTAGAAATATGGTATTTCTAATTTCAAAATTTTCTTTCACTCAGCCAACACATTTGTGTAAGATATTCTGCGTATTTTCTTCTGACATACCAGCAATCTTGGGCAAGCTTCTGTCAAGCTATAATTACGCGGGAAGACTTTTGTTTGGTCCAGCTTACTATATTTTCCAAGATGCAGAGTAGTAGCTGCAGGCTCACAACCAGAAAACCAACCAAACATTAACACTAGTCTGTGGAAGGTATTTTCATATTAATTGAATGATCACTCTTTGCATTTATTTAGCAGAGTGCCCTAGAATTGTGTCATTGTGGATAGGCATTTCATTTAATTATTTCGGGTCAACCAAGTCCCATTGCAAACAAAAAGTTACCACCACAAAGAGTCTGCATTAAGAAGAATGAAGGCTGCACGAATGAGACTGGCTTGTCTTTATGCTGGTGTATGTCAGCAGTTTGGTTGCCTCTTAAAAACCTTTATGAATGTCACTACTTGAGAGACTTTCATTTGGAGTCTGCACCGGTCCTTTAGAACAGGCACCTCCAGAGTCCTCCTTTCATTCTTGGCGAAATGGTGTGAGTATAATGAGAATCGTAATCTTAATTTCTTAATTTATATGATTACTGCACAATACCCATTCCTTAACCCATGGGTATTTTGTTAATAAAAGGTGTTAATTCAGAGCTTTCCATTTTTATTCATGTACATACATGTGGTCACACTTGCTTCCTTGTCGTGGTGCAACCTCACCAGTTCATTTTTGTCCACTAAGAAGTGTAGCTTTCAGCTTGTTCATTTTATGTTCAGAAATCCTGTAGCAGGAGACCCCGTGCTCCACTTTCTATTTGAAAGTTGTATTACTCATTCTAGTTTCTTCTTCGACTTGTGCTGCCATGCTCAGGTTTGAAGAAGAAGGCCATGATAAGTTTATAGCACCTCACCTGCATACCTTTTGTGTGTTTTGCCTGGGCTCTGTATGTAAATATCGGAACAGTTCCTCAGAACGGATGGATGTGAATGCAGAATAAGGGTAGCCCATGGAGAAGAACTCATCTGATTCATTCTTAAGCAGAGGAATCAAAATTCAAGTTAAGATACAAGTACAGGAGGATGTAGGCTTGAAAGGCACAGTTCGCCCATGCATTCAGTGAAAAAGCAAGTAGCAATGTGGTAGTCACCCGCACAAGCTTAACGTGCAAATAAACCTGGAAAAGTTGAAAACACTTTATTACATGAGAATGGTACTGGAATATCACAGTCAGAGTATCATCTGACGTAAAAATTGGGTCATAAATATAACTTACAAAATGTTGAACCATTGGAGTTAATAATAGAAACTCTACACTATATGGGACAATATTTGTACACAATATTTATGCCAGACAATATTTATTACTGCAGTATTTTGACACAAAGCTGTAAAATCACAATTTTCCAAGACAACTTGTTCTGGCCAGATTCAGTTGTCAAGGGTGGAAGAATGGATTGCGTGGGATCCAAAGACACCTTGAAAATCAAACATTCTGTTGCTTTGGAGACACAATTGCGATGCTGAATCGAGCCTAATTCCATGTCTGGGTATGAATTTTCAACAAACCATTGAATTTGCTTCTCCTTCCTTCTCCCTCTGGGTTTGGTGGCAACTCCATGAGGCTCTAAAAGGTTAAGCATTCTTCAGTCACAGGTCTTTTACTAGGGAACCAAGTACTGCAATGCACAAGTGAGCTTGATAGAAGGCACTATGCTATTGATTTGGCCTTTTCATGAGGGTGCCCTTAATATCAATTTGAGTCCAACAAATCCCATCCTACTCTATACTCCGGCCTCACATGCAGAAGTCATTCCTTCTTCGTGGAAGATGGAGTTGAGATGGAGTGGTGAGTGAGAAGTGAATGAAGCTACGTTCCCTTAAGCTTCTGGTACCACCTCACTGCTCATCAGTAGTTGGGAAAGAAAGAAGTACAGGCAGTGTGAGGTGCCTGCCGACCTATTATGCTTCCGGTACAGCTCTACAGTGTTATCTGTCTCTGGCCTGCTTTCACAAACTGAGGTGGGCATGACCCCAACTTCCTGTTTTGCATACCAGATTCTGTAGGGCAGTGAAGGGTGTTCTTGTGTTTCATATCATACTTTTGAAATATCAGCTCCGGAGAGGATGATTTGGATTGTTTCAAGGTCATAGGCCTAGATCACCGTGAAATTGAGGCTTCTCCAGATGCCATCTGATAACCTTCTTGTGTTGCATACCTTCTTAGATGCCTCAAGAACCTAGTTAGAGGCCTAAGAGTTGGCCATTGTTACTTCTGTATTACAGGAAATTACTTCAGGTCCTCACCAGATGGTTCTACAACTGTAACAGAAACTCCACTGAGCCCCATAAAGGTACTCTTGGCTCTTATCCTGTATCGGTCCATTTTCTTCTACAGCAGGAACTTCTGAAATGGGATCCACTAAGGTTATCCCAGCTGTGAGCCTGCCTCTTTACAAATATGTGAAACCGAAGGAAAAAAACACAGATGTGGATACCAAGGATGCTGGTACCAATAAGCCTAAGACATAAATATTGCAAAAACGTACTTCTTAATCTTGCTAAAAGCATTTTCTGAAGATTGCAAAGGTTTATGATTTGTTGGCTGTTTTGAAAATAGCCAAAATCTTCACACCATTTTGTAAAAAAAAGTCTTAATAAATAATGGCTATCCAGAAGAAACCCATAACTTAGTTAGCTGTATCACCCCTGAACTCTCGAGCTAAGTCTGTGGTATCTAAATTGGCTGCCTTGATAGGAAACACTGTGATCTTCCACATGAGCAGACTGTTGCAACAATTACAAAATGAAAATCTACCAGTGGCATCTCCCTCAGACAGGCCTGCATACATTTGTTGAAGTTAAAGTTGACTTTCTTCCCCTCAAATGACATCCACCCAGTGGTTAGTCACAGTTGATCAAGATACATATTGAAAACCCCCAAAGCTATCTTATATATCCTGTACTAAGGAAATCCTCACTTGCCTCAACTTTACCACCAGGCTGCAGAACTTTGGGAGTGGGCAATTTTCCAGGATCAGTCATTGATGTCTGAAATACTGCAAGGGTACTTGATTTGAGGGCTTAGAGCTTGAGCAATTATGTACACTTACCTCCTCATACATGTGTGATAACTTGATCAGACAGTCCTCCACTCCATCTTTGAGATCTGGGGCAACAAAACACAGACTAATTTGTGATGCATATAAACTCAAAATGTGCCAGTTCATCTGTGGAGTGTGATCTCTTATTGGACTAGAAGAGATGGTTTCAGTACCATTTCACCAAACTTCCATGGTTCTAAGGACCCTATTTATGATCAAGGACAGCCTCAGGTGGTCAGTCACCCTTGTGGCCCTACCAGGTCTCAGCATGTGGCTCTCAGATATCTGGAGACATCCACAAACATGAGAATAATACATGAAAAAAGTTAAGATCCTCCACCCAGTTCTACAACCACTCTGCTTGAGCTCCCACTACCCCAGAAGCTAACCTTTACACTTTGTTACCTGTTGTCTGATAACCATTATATCCTGATGGACACATCAGGAAATACACTATACAAATCACCTTATAGGTGGGGTAGGTTTTTTTACTGGGACATCAATCATTTAATTTGCTTAATTAATGACGTATGCCATTCTCCAATTCTCCATACACCTGGGAGAGTCCTTTGTGCCTGTAGATACGTTCCTAAACTACAGAGCGACCTTAGGACTTCCAGAAACTACCCAGGGAATCGTTACTATCTCCATCAAGACCATCAAGCATCATTGCATTGTGCTATTGCTTTTGGGCACTCTATTAAGAAGGGCTCATTTTAGCTAGCACTTCAGCATTCTGCTAACATAGATGACACACGAGATCTTTAGAGAAATAGTACCTTGCAACAAGATGCTGCTCTGATGCAAAAGGTCGCCTTGGGATTACATTGGCTAGGCATCTTGAACTAGTGGCCTCTGGACCATTCCCTGCTTCCTAATGGCTCTTAAAGAGACTGAGGAATGTTTTCTTGTTTAAGTGACTGTTTGCTTCTTATTTCTTCAATGTTGAGAATTACAAACATTTTTCTTTTTTTATTGGAGTGTCTATGATACAGTATGTCAAAGAACAAGGGAAAAGTTGAATGAAGTATTTGTCAACTTAACAATAGGGCAAGGGGTATTTAGGGCGGACCCATTCTTCCCAAAGGTGTTGTCTGAATTTTACTTGAAGGAGATTAGCTTAGGTTGTTGGCTGCCCGAGGCTTCCTTTTCACCCCTCTCTTCTTTTCTCTTGCTCGAGGTGAAGAACAGGAGAGAATGGATACATAGAAGTAGATGTTACTTCTTTAATAACTCCATTACTCTTAGCGTGGTTCTTCCCTGTACCCCAATGCCTTGGAGCAGTGGCATATCAAAGGCCTCTCCAGCCCCAACAGTGTGAGGGCCCGCCTAGCTCCAGAAGTCCCCTTCAGCACAGAACACTGTGCACGGGCAGCAGGCCCCTGACTGAGTCCAGGGAGTGGGAGGGGGGGGCGGCTCCTGTTACTTTGCAGGGGGGCCCCCTCACGTTTCATTACGCCACTGACCTAGTGCCTACTACTCTGTTATCAATTAATTCTACCTGGTGGAGCAGGGACTTTAGTTAAATATTTGGGTTCTGGAATAAATCTTACCAACTCATCTGGACATAAAGTCCCCATTTTCTCATCTGGGCCCAGGTGACAGACCTTGTTCATAGATGAGTAACCAGGAGTTGCAAATCAAATCAGTTTATTCATCACAGTTTCACATTTAATCTATGGGAGTCTATGGTGAGAATTGGTTGTGATTTGCAAAGCTTTATGAAAGTGTCAAAAGTGTTCAACCTATGTTAGCAGAATCAATAATAAATCTCATCAGTTCAAGTTAGGCCAATCACAGTAGTTGCAAATGATCAATAAGAGAGCAATAGCATTTAAGCATCTTCTGTAAAGGAGAAATCCCTATTATAAGCTATGGAGCATGAGAGAAAAGCATCAGTCAGAACCCATAAAGAGCTCTAAATTTTAGAGGTGAGCGCACAAAGCTTTTAGCATAAAATCTCAAATCATAAAGCAGAACTTCCCATAAAGAGAGGTTCAAGAAACTCAATAGAGTCTTAGAGCAGCATAGATTTAGGCAGGGAAAATGAAGGGCCTCTCAGAATGAGTTTGAGAGGCGTGTGCCAAGAGCTCTGCAGAGAGTCTGAAATCAGCAAAGTGTTCTGTCCTTCTCTATGAACATGCATATTTATAAGGTCTTCATATCAGTAGTTAAAACAAACTGTTGCAGTCCTCCTTCGGCTCATCCAGTCAGCACATGGTTTCATCATGGGAACAGGAAAGTGTCCGTGTCTAAGAAGACAAGAGACAAAGGCTTACAGATATTAAACTTTAGAATTAGACATTAGGTGAACCATTTTACGAGTCACAGAAGTTTTCCCAGTGTTCACTGTTAGAAATGGGGTCTTTGGTTGGCCTTCAGGTTACCCCCTGTCCAAGCAAGGACCCTCACTCTAGTCAGGGTAAATCACACACAATCCAAATTATCCTGTGCGCACCCTCTGGTAGCTTGGCACTGAGCAGTCAGGCTTAACTTAGAAGGCAATGTGTTAAAGTATTTGTGCAAAAACTCATACAATAACACAGTATAACACCACAAAAATACACCACACTATGGGGGTTATTACAACTTTGGAGGAGGTGTTAATCCGTCCCAAAAGTGACGGTAAAGTGACGGATATACCACCAGCCGTATTACGAGTCCATTATATCCTATGGGATTATATGACGGAACACTGAATTAAAAACAACTACTAACCTTAACAACGAGGTCGGAACACCGACCTCGTCCTTACTACTAATGATTTTACCACGAATGCCTTAACAACGATATTTCGTTGTAAAGGCATTCCTGATAAAATCATTAGCAATAGGCACCATTCACCCTACATCCCTCACCCCACCCCCCCAACCCCACCCCAAAACCTAAAACCCCCTGACCCCCACCCACTCCCCAAAACCAAAAACGCCCCACCCCCCAACCCCACCATAAAACCTAAAACCCCCTGACCCCCCACCCACTCCCCAAAACCAAAAACGCTCCACCCCCCCAACCCCACCCCTAAACATAAAACCCCCTGACCCCCCACCCACTCCCCAAAACCAAAAACGCCCCACCCCCCCAACCCCACCCCAAAACCTAAACCCACCACTTACCTTCGCCAACTCCCTTCTTTGTACCTTAACCACGCATGTTCGTTGTTCAGAACATACGTAGTTAAGGCACAAAAATACGAAGTCGTGGTTAAAAAAAGCGTTGTTACGCTTTCGTTAACCACGACTTTCGTAATAAAAAAGTCGTAAAAAAGGATGTTTCCCATCGTATGGAACTCGTAATATGGCTGGTGGTATATCCGTCACTTTACCGTCACTTTTGGGACGGATTAACACCTCCTCCAAAGTTGTAATAACCCCCACTGTTTAGAAAAATATAGAATATTTATCTGGTTAAATGCAGGTCAAAACTATCGAGATTTGATGAGTACACATTGAGATATCACTTTAGAAAACGATAAAAATCTTTAGTCTTTAAAAAGCAACAAGTGTGTCTTGCAAGCACAGACCGCGGCGGCCATTCCAACTTTCCCGCTGGGCCGGCGGGCGACCGCCAAAAGGCCGCCCGCCGGCCCAGCGGGAAAACCCCTGCAACGAGGAAGCCGGCTCCGAATGGAGCCGGCGGAGTTGCAGGGGTGCGACGGGTGCAGTGGCACCCGTCGCGATTTTCACTGTCTGCTAAGCAGACAGTGAAAATCTTTGTGGGGCCCTGTTAGGGGGCCCCTGCACTGCCCATGCCAGTGGCATGGGCAGTGCAGGGGCCCCCAGGGGCCCCACAACACCCATTCCCGCCATCCTGGTTCTGGCGGTGAAAACCGCCAGAAACAGGGTGGCGGGAAGGGGGTCGGAATCGTGCAGCGCCGCCATGGAGGATTCCCTGGGCCAGGGGAAAACCGGCGGGAAACCGCTGGTTCCCCTTTTCTGACTGCGGCTTTACCGCCGCGGTCAGAATAGCCCTGGAAGCACCGCCAGCCTGTTGGCGGTGCTCCTCCGCAAGGGACCGCAGAGGAGTAGGTGCGTGGAAAGCAGAGAGGTGTGCGTCGCTTTCTCTGGGCACACGCAGACGATGCATCGATAATTTTTCACAACGGGAAGGCTTTGCTTTGATTCCCGGCGCACTGTCTTGGATCCTCTTCGAGTTCTGGGGTATTCGGATGCCCCTGGGATGATGCAGAGAAATTCTGGGCATGCAGGACGAAGCCAACAGGAGCTGCATCGATCTGGTGGGCGATGAGGGGAAATTTCTGTTGCATGGCAGACGCTGCATCGATTCTTCTCGCAGGAAGTTGGGCTGCATTTTTCCGGCTCAGCTATGCGCCGATCCAGTGGGCCGTGCGTCGAAGTTCCGGTCACAAGGCTGGTGCTGCATCGATCTCCACTCGGGGAGCCGGGCTGCATCGTTCAGGTTTGGCGTGCAGTGATTTTCTCACCGCAATGCAGGCTGTGCGTCGTTTCTGGCAGGCTGTGCGACAAATTTTTGCCGCACAAGGAGTTCTTTGCAGGAGGAAGTCTTTTTGGCCCTGAGACTTCAAGGAACAGGAGGCAATCTCTGTCCAAGCCCTTGGAGAGCACTTCTTAGCAGAGCCAGAGACCAACAAGGCAGCAGGGCAACATCATGGCAGCAGTCCTTTGCAGAAAAGCAGTCAGGTGAGTCCTTTAAGCAGCCAGGCAGTTCCTCTTGGCAGGTTGCAGGGTCTGGTTCAGAGTTTCTTCACCAGTGGTATCTTGTCCAGAAGTGTCTGAGTTGGTAGGGTCAGAGGCCCTGTTTAAATACCGAAATGTGCCTTTGAAGTGGGGGAGACTTCAAAGAGTGGCTTAGAAGTGCACCAGGTCCCCTTTCAGTTCCATCCTGTCTGCCAGGTTCCCAGTAGGGGGTTTGGCAGTCCATTGTGTGAAGGCAGGCCACTGTCCTTTCAAATGTAAGTGTCAGGCCCTCCACCCTCCCAGCCCAGGAAGACCCATTCAGTATGCAGATATGTGCAGGTGTGTCTGAGCATCCTGTGTTTTGGGTTGTCTGAGTGAAATGCACAAGGGAGTTGTCAACTAACCTGGACAGACGTGGACTGTAAGGCACAGAAGGATTTAAGTGCAGGGAAATGCTCACTTTCTAAAAGTGGCATTTCTAAAATAGTAATATTAAATCCAACTTCACCAGTCAGCAGGATTTTGTATTACCATCCTGGCTATACTAAAAATGACCTTGTTACTCCTTCCGGATCAGAATTTACCACTCAAACAGTATATGAGGGTAGCCCTAATGTTAGCCTATGAAAGGAGCAGGCCTCACAGCAGTGTAAAATAAATGTAGGAGTTCTACTCTACCAGGACATATAAACTACACAGGTATATGTCCTACCTTTTATCTACATAGCACCCTGCCCTATGGGTTACCTAGGGCCTACCTTAAGGGTGACTTAAATGTAGAAAAAACGGGGGTTTAAGGCTTGGCAAGTAATTTTAAATGCCAAGTCGAACTGGCAGTGAAACTGCACACACAGGCCTTGCAATAGCTGGCTTGAGGCATGGTTAAAGGGTTAAAGGGCTACTTATGTGCGTGGCACAATCAGTGCTGCAGGCCCACTAGTAGCATGTAATCTACAGGCCCTGGGCACATGTAGTGAACTTTACTTGGGACTTAAATAAGCCAATTGGGTATGAACCAATGTCACCTTGTTTTAAGGGAGAGAGCATATGCACTTTAGCACTAGTCGGCAGTGGTAAAGTGCGCAGAGTCCTAAAATCAGCAAAAATAGTGTCCAAAAAGTGGGTGGAGGCAAGCAAAAATTTAGGGGTGACCACCCATAGGCTGTCAGGTCTAACATTTACATACTATAATACAACTACAGTTCATGGTAATGCCTCTTCATTACACCTTTAATTAATATGTTTCTCATCCGTCAAAACTTACTGTACCATTGTTCATATGAAGGATTCTGCAGAAATTAGCGTTCATCATATTCTATGAGAACTGTGTTAATGGCAAGGTCGAAATGTTACATTTTCTATTAAATCATGCATTTCTCTACATTTGTATCATTGAAACATCTCACATTCCTGACCTAGGTCAGGGTTTGCAAAAAGAAAAGAATAATGCATTCTGCAGTCTTTCAAACTAAATACTTGTCAATCTGAAAGCCTCGTGCTCTCACTTGCTATAAAATACAGCTTTTCGTTCGATGCCGGCATGTTAAGTCGACATGTTAATTGCATTAATTTGTATTATTTTAAAATACATTTCCACACCACACCAAAACATCCTTTCTAAGGGGGAAACTGGCGGGGATGTGAAGCTGGCAAGAGACATGGCCATGCCACCATCTTCATGCATGCAGGTTGCAACCTTGCAGATCTCTGTAACAACTGCTTCTATAATCAGTCCATATTTAGAGACAGTTCCACTAAGTCCTGTATATAGGTGCTGCTACTAAACAACGCCACTATGGAACTTTGTGACCTGTCTGTATCCAACAACTGGATAAGCGCCTTACTGCCCCTGTTCTTAAATTCCTAAAGCATTCCATTTATAGTGGCCATGACTTTTATAGTACTATTGTTCAAGTGATTTGGGATAGACAATACATATTCACCTGCTAAAAATGGCTGTGCATATATTATGAAAAGGTTCCCGGAGTGTTAGAAAAACATGTGAACTACGGTCTGTATGCCAGCTCTCTGCATGTCATTCCCTAATCCGTATGAGCCTATTGGGGCTAACTAATACCCCCGTTATTACCGATACACGTAATTGTGTGCTTTGTATTACCACCAGGAAATAAAGGTCAACTTGGAATATAGTCCCAAATTTGAAAAATCTTCGTTTACCATTCTTTAATTTAAAAATTGTAATTTTGTTTTCTACTGTCACTGTTTTATTTATAATTTTGTTAAACTCCAGAGCTGCACATTAAAGGTCTATGGCATGATCCTGATTTCTTAGAGAGCCGTGGATGTATTTTAGTAGACCCAGCACTGTGTACATAATCTGTAATGGCAGATGACGAAATGTATCATGTTGTTCTGACTCATGGCAGCCTACTACAACTTGTCGCGGTTTCAAAAATGACCATGCATGGATGTAACTGCCAGGAGCTGTTTCACTTTTCTGCTGCTGGTAGCGGATTTTCTACCCAAACATCTTGTTTTTCTCACTTCCCATCTGTATGTTTTTCATGCCAACTATGACTGATTGTTTACTTCACAGATTATTATTTCAATAAGATTGAATGCCTTTTGTCATGGAATAAGGTGTCTGTCTTTTATGCATGCTTGTGTTCCATTGATATATTCAGTTACATTTACTCAACACCTATAACTAATGAGAAGCTTTACCTAAGATGTCTCAAACTTTGCTGCATATCCACTCATAAGTAAAGTTAGGTTATTACGAAGCATTTAGGAAATCAAAATTGATTCACACATATGTACAGTTTTGGGATTCATAGTCGTACCTCAGTTATAAAAGTAGCCTCTATGTTCATGCAGCTCTTGCACCGAACAAAATAACCTAGGTGCTGTTGCCCAACTGTATCAGGCCTCATCATTTTAAAAATCATCCATCAATGCGTTTATGTTTCTTGATACGATCTGAGTATATTTTGGTCTCAATAGAAAAAACTGTCTGCTTTAATCCCTTAGCTGCTGGGCCTTACCAAACCCCCCCTCTCACCCGCCGTCCGGCCCCCTCCTAGTGCTGAGCCCTTTTTTGGCTATTTGGGGTAGTTCGCATTTGGGCCTTCATAACATTTTGTCCAAATAAGTTATCCAAGCCAAATTTGCGTCCTTTTTTTTCAACAGCATAGGGATTCTAAAGGTACCCAGAGTTTGTGGGTTCAACTGGAGGAGAACAAGAAGTTAGCCAAAATACAGATAAAATTTCGGTTTTTTTAAACAAATGGGAAAAAAGAGCTGGAAAAGAAGGCTTGTGGATCTTTCCCTGAAAATGGCATCAGCAAAGGGTTTGCGGTGCTAAAATCACCATCTTCCCAGCTTTCAGAAACAGGCAGACTTGAATCAGAAAACCACATTTTTCAACACAATTTTGGTATTTTACTGGGACATACCCCATTTTTACAATTTTTTATGCTTTCAGCCTCCTTCCAGTTAATGACAGAAATGACAGAAATGGGTGTGAAACCAATGCTGGATCCCAGAAAGCTAAACATTTCTGAAAAGAAGTCAAAATTCTGAATCCAGCAAGCGGTCATTTGTGTAGTTCCTACAAGATTTTCCTACAGAAAATAACAGCTGAAATAAAAAAATATTGAAATTGAGGTGAAAAGAACAGTCATTTTTCTCCATGTTGTAACTGTTTCCTGCGATGTCAGATTTTTAAAAGCAATATACCGTCACGTCTGCTGGACTCTTTTGGTTGCAGTGATATATAGGGCTCGTAGGTTCATCAAGAACCCTATGTACCTAGAGCCAATGAATGAGCTGCACCTTGCAATGGGTATTCCTTCTATACCGGGTATACAGCAATTCATTTGCTGAAATATAAAGAGTAAAAAATAGGTATAAAGAAAACCTTCGTAATGGGCACAAGATAAGGTATTGAGAAGCAGTGGTTATTTGCATGTCTCTGAATTACGGGGTGCCCATACTAGCATGTCAATTACAGGGCATTTCTCAAATAGACGTCTTTTTTACACACTAACATTTGGAAGGAAACAAAATGTAGAGAAAGACAAGGGGCAATAACACTCGTTCTGCTATACTGTGTTCCTCCAAGTCTCCCGATAAAAATGGCACCTCACTTGCATGGGTAGGCCTAATGCCAGCAACAGGAAACGCAACATGGACACATCACATTTTTACATTGAAAACTGACATGTTTTTTGGAAAGTGCCTAGCTGTGGATTTTGGCCTCTGGCTCAGCCGGCACCTAAGGAAACCTACCCAACCTGTGCACTTTTTTAAACTATACACCTAGGGGAATCCAAGATGGGGTGACTTGTGGGGCTCTGACTAGGTTCTGTTACCCAGAATCCTTTGCAAACCTCAATATTTGGCCAAAAACCACACTTTTCCCTCACATTTTGGTGACAGAAAGTTCTGGAATTTGAGAGGAGCCACAACTTTTCTTCAACCCAGCGATCCCCCATGTCTCCCAATAAAAATGGTACCTCACGTGTGTGGGTAGGCTTAGTGCCTGTGACAGGAAATGCCCCAAAACACAACGTGGACACTTCACATTTTCCCAAAGAAAACAGAGCTGTTTTTTGCAAAGTGCCCAGCTGTGGATTTTGGCTCTCGCTCAGCCTGCACCTAGGGAAACCTACCAAACCTGTGCATTTTTTAAAACTAGACACATAGGCGGTCCCGCCAGGCGGGACCCGCCAATCGTCCGCCATGCGGCCAAAAGACCGCTGCCGGCATTCCAACATTCCCGCTGGGCCGGCGGGCGCTAACCAAGTGGCCCCAGGACATCCCTTACCACCAGCCTCTTCCTGGCGGTGAAAACCGCCAGAAACAGGCTGGTGGTAAGGGGGTCAGAATCCCCAGGGCAGCGCTGCTTGCAGCGCTGCCCTGGTGGATTCGCCCAGCCGGGGCAAAAACGGCGGGAAACAGCCGGCCCCGGTTTTCCGACCGCTGCTTTACAGCCGCGGTCAGAATGGGCTTTGAAGCACCGCCAGCCTGTTGGCGGTGCTTCCGTCATTCTGCACCCAGCATTCCCCCAAGTCTCCCGATAAAAATGGTACCTCACTTGTGTGGGTAGGCCTAGTGCATGCGACAGGAATAAATCACACAACGGTCAATGCTGGTCCCTACATGAGGGCATCTGTTGATCCTGGGGTGATCCATTCCTGACGCAGGCACTAGGTACAGGCACTCAAGTTGGGTAGCGTTTTTATCAGGACAGGTGGGGAGACACTGGGTGGTAGGAATTTTGCGGATCCCATCATACTCCTATAGTTTGTGTAACAGAAATGCAAGAAAAAATAGAGTTTTTTTTCAACATTTCAGCTTTTCAGGGTATTCTGGGTAAGAAAACCTTGGGGAATCCACACAAGTCACACCTCTGTGGACTCCCCCGGATGTCTAGCTTCCAGAAATGTCTGGGTTTGGTATGGTTCCCTATTTGGCCGCCGAACCCAGGACCAAAAACGCAGGTGCCTACCTTACAAAACCAGTTTGTATTGTGATAGATTATTTTGATGTCTCCACAATACGATTTGGGTGGTGGAATTTGGGGCTGAACTAAATTGGGGAGCTACCAAGAGAGCACTCTCTCTGTGCTTGCTGCCGCATGCACCTGCTCTCTGGGTTGGACTAACCCCCTATTGTCCCGCTGCACAGACTGTGCTTGTGAAGGGACAGCAGGACTGTCCTCATCACCTCCCTCATAATCACTGGAAGAGGAGTTATCAAATGGGACTCCGACTCAAAAATCACTCCCAGAGTCTGCGCTATTGCCCTATCCTTCAGATGCTGTCTCAGTATCTGCTGTCTCAATCTCTGATCCTACGTCAGAGCTGTCCTCTATAACCCGAGTGAGGGCTTGAGCAGCAGGCATCCAACGAGATGCCATCCCTGCTGCTGGCTAAACTGTCGCTCTAAAACACTAGCCTATGTAGACAGTCACAAAATTACTGGTTGGTGATACCTGCAACAGTAGAGGTCACCTTACCTTACCTTCTTCCTTCAATCAGCATGTTCTCTCAAGACACTCAAAAAAACAAAAAAGTCACACTGTAACTTCACCTTGTCACATACTAATCATCAGTCTTTTGCTCCTCTAGCGCCTAGTCCAAAAATCATTATTGGTGCTCCCACTCCCATGACCTCCTCCTTGGATTCCCTGTTTACCACCTAGCAAAAGTGCCCTTCATCTCTTCATAGCCCCCCGCACATACATTTCATTTGTATTATAGCGCAGGTAATGGCTGGCTTTACTAATCCACTCAGCTATTCACATATAATACAGTTTTGATCCTTTCAGTAGGTATATAAACCTTCTGCGCTACTTTATGGCATAAAAAATGCCACTAGACAAAAGTCAGATCCTTTTCTGGTAGAAACATATTCACAAGACTTACTTGACTTTTTTTATTTCTGCCTAAAAGCTACAGTTGAAACGCATCAGTTGAAGTATGTGCATTGCTTTGAAGACGCAAGCTGCAACTGCAAGAAAACTATAACATATATTATTATATTATATACATATAACGTATAATATATATATATATAAATACAAAACCTATATATATATATGCAAACAGATCACTTTTATATTTGGGTGTGGTATTCCTGGGGGCCAGTCGCAACCCCCAGGGAAACCACACACATTGACAAAAGTGATTGCATATCTATAGACATATCTATATAAATACATATCTATATATAGATAGATATATATCTACATAGATATATCTATATATAGATCTATATATATATATATAGATCTATATTTTTTTTAACAACTATATGGTTTCCTTGGGGACAATAGTGGGAGAGTCTCCCCTTTCAAACGAGGCCTTCCCGAACATCGGGAAGGCCGTTTAGGGCTGTTCTCCCCACCGGAACAGGAAGCAGCCTTGCGGCTGCTTCCTGCTTCAATGAAGAAAACAGATAATGACGTCGGTGCGCCTCGCGGCACGCTGACCTCACAAAGGGGTGGGAGGCGGGGGAAACATTGAAGATCTTCTGTGTCTCCTGGGGTATTTTTAAACAAAAGAAATCCTCGGGTGCAATGCACCCGAGTTTTTTTTAACCCCCTCCCTGGTGTCGCTTACTGGTCGTGACCTGCACCAGGGAGGTAGTGTGGGCGGCAGCCAGTGACCGACACCCGCACTGAACAGGTTAAAAAACAGACATTTCTTTAAAATTTCTGAAAAGGAGCGCTTTATTTACATTTTAAAACTTGAAGTGCACTGAACTTTACCACTGACAATGAGCAACACAACGTTAACTCCTACAATCCATTCCACATAACCTCACTCCTGCTCTCCCAGATGGCATCCAAGATTATGTCATCAATAACATCAATGTATCCATAACATCAATGCATCCTCTGTACATAAGTAAGAAATAGTGTTAGTAGCAGATACTGACCAGGTAGCAAACTATGTAAAGCATAATGTAGACCTGTCATGGAAACTACAGGCTGGTACAAGGGATTACAAAGTATCCCAAAAAAATTGTAATCCAGGTGAGAGGATACTAGATAAGAACAAATGTGTTTGTTACATCGTCTGCATAAATTCAGAGCTGGGCTAGACTTTAATTCCATGAAACATTTCCCTGGTGGACTGGAGACTTTGGAGACGGGATTTGAAAGCCAAGGGCCGCTCCTGGTGCCTGTATTGCTTTCCCAGCTCTCCAGGATTCCAAGCAGCAGGTGTGGGGAGGCTTCAAGCGATAGAGCGAGATAGAGGGATGGAGGAGGAAAGAAGGTGACGTAAAATTACATCAGATAGGGAGAAGAGAGAGAGGGGAGATGAAGAGAGATAGAGAATAGATTAATGGAATGGGAGTGGCAGATGGGGGTCGAGGAGGTGAGCGGGCTGGTTTAAGCATTTTTTTGTCAGGGTTGCTTTTGGTTCTCCAGACCGGCCCTGCATAATTTCTAATAGAAACATGCAGTTGTGGGTGGATAGTGAAACGTTTATATGACCTGTTTTATTGATGCATCCCGTCACTTAAAAGGTGATCAAAAGGGATCTTCTGAGATTTTGATGAAACCAACGCGTACAGAACATAAAATCCGCTCAAATGTCAAAGCATAGTACCAATTTGAACATTTATGGGGTGTTTCACAAGGCAAGCCTGCTCAGTGTTCTGGCATATGTTGTCACACCGTGGATGTGACGTCTACTAACTAAAAGCACAGGTGGGATGGGTTTGGGTGTCTGTAAATAAAAACAAGTGTCCTAGAGATATCATAAAGGAGTATGTAAAGCAAAAGGCCTTGGAAGGACTGCTATTCCACTGAGAGGGAGGAAGTCCACTGCTAATGGTTTGCTGTGCTCAGGTGGTGAGGTTTGCGGTGACCTATGTGCTAAGTAACATATCTACTATCTCCGGTGTGTGGAATGCATGACAGAGGTAGGTTCATGCTTCTTTTAGGGTAAAATCGTGTTTTTATGGCCTAATGAAGGCACCATTTGGCATTAATATTTGGTGCAGGTATAGAGTAAGCGTTGCCATGCAGGAGTCACATCTAACTAGACCAATTGCATGGTTTGTGGATGTAGATATCCTGCTACAAAAGTAAGCTGATTCGAAAAATAAAGCTGGTAGAGTCAGGGCAATGATGAAACAAAGAGCAAAGCGGGACAGGGAAGTTTATTGTTGCATGTTAAGTTAAATCAGAACAGTCAAAAAAGGGAAATTGGTACAGTGTAGACAGGTGATTGGGTAGTGATTTGTGAGCGGAAATTCTGTGTTTTCGTTATCAAACTTGTCTCAGTTCATTTTGGCATTTCTGACGAGGTGAACAGAGTCCTTGGCAGCTACTGCAAACATGTGAATAGTTCAGGATCTGTGTTGTGCTCCTTTTCGATTGTCTGTAACTTGAGCATCCACTGATATTCTCTTGTGCGTGCTCCATTGTAACCTCTTCTGTGTTATTATATCCATTCGTTGTAAAGGTTCTGCTCGTTATACTGTTCATGGCATAATACTCAGTGGATGGGTGTTTTAGGTCCAGATTTGTAATTGCACCTTGGGGTTCCTGGATACAGATCTTGTGCTGGTGAATTGTCAACCCCACATAGGAAAGGTGTTCTGACAGTCCATCCAAGTTTTAATCAATATCGTTTCCCATCACAGTAGGAAAATTGCAGTCTTCTTTTTTAAGCGCCGTTTCCATAAGAAGCAGTATTAACAGGCATAACTAGATCATGAAGTTGTTGGAGTTGCCATTGTTGACTGCCACATTTTCAGTAAGACATATTTTGAGTTGAGACGTTTTAATATGTTGTGGATGTCATTGGGAATCCTTCTGAAGTTATGATGGATTTTTGAGAAAGTTGGGCTGAATGTGATTTTAGAGTTTATTGTGATTTTACAGGTTCTCTGGTGAACAGCTTTGATGAGGATTCTGAGGACTCTGGATCAGCCCTTACCTTGTTTGGGGTCAACCTTTCCTGCTGAGAGTAACATTCATGTCGAATTGGCATACCTTCAAGGCTTCCTGTGGGAACAGGGTGTTGTGCTATAGTTGCGTACAGACTTCCATCCCTAAATATTTATTTTGTATTTTGTACACTAAGTGACTGCTGATTGATATGGAAGATAGGTAAAAAATAGAAGCAGCATGGAATAATTCGACAGCAATAAATCTGTGTACGATGCATAAAATCAAACAAAGTTTGTGGCTTGTAAGGCAAGAAATGATACTAAGAAGTGCAGCGTGTGGCTTGTTCCCATCAGGAGATATTCCTGTTAAAGTTGTATGATGGGTTTGAAGTATATCTTGATGACCTCCTACCAGAGCTATGGTATCCTTGGAGTATAAGATTTAGATTGCGCACCTTGCTTACACCTGCCTATACTGCTAAATGGGATCTCAAGGGTGCACCCAAGGAAACTGTGATTATAATTCAGTGGAATTGAAATAGTTAAACTCTGTATGTTTTTTGCACAAAACATGAGTGGGCTTTACATAAGAAGGCTATTTCCCTTGTTTAAGACACCTGGCATCTAGCAAAGTATAGATGTCATGGCATTATGCTGCAGGTCAGCAAAATGTGGGTCATCATAAGGTGTTGTTTGAGTGTGCTGTGATTTAGAGGTTTAAGAGTTTCTGAGTTATATTATTGTCTGAGTAATGTAGGCTTAGCAATTGCAATGTATGGTACATATGTATATTGTTCTTAGAGGTAAATCTACTTACACATGTAAACTCACATTTTGGGAATACATTGAATAAACTTGGATTAGGAAAGTTCGTAACTTCTGTCATTTCTGCACATAAATTGAATTTAGATTTGCAAATGGCTTTGTGAATAATGTCTTACCTGTACGGTAGTGTAATCACAAAAATAGATAGATGTTGATTCTCATATTCTTTCAATTACATACTAATCTCCAACTATTCATTCCCCCTTCTTGTTGGATAGTAATCATGTTTACACAAAAAGCATGCCACTCATAAGATTGTTTCCTATTTCTTCCACTCTGTAGATGTTCCATCATTGGCATTGCTGACATTAGGCCTTCATTTTATTTCAGCTCAGATAGTTTTTTTTCTGATTTGATTTTGAGCAAAGCAAAAGAATGGAAAGAATATTAGTGATTTGTGCAGAAAACTGGAATTTGGACAAGGTATATTTCATCAGGCTGTTTAGGCCAAATTTTTGATCTTCAGAACTTTATGAGAATACTGTGACTCTAACCTTCCTCGATTAAACTACATGAAGACATTTGGGGCGTCCAGTTTATAATGTCCTAGCAGTCTTGGGGTAATAAAAAAAAGGAGTTTGGATATGTAGCTATCTGTCTTCTTTATTAATGCCAAGATATCATAAAAGCATAATTGAGCTTATAAGAGATCTATGGCAAGATGTATAATGGATGTCCCAATAAGATAAAATAACAAATTGGGCTCTATTGCAAATGATATAAAATCGTATCCTACCTCAAACGTAGGGGAATGAACCTGACTCTGCTCCAGGTGATAGATTTGGTGGGAGCTGAAGTGTCCAAACTACAGAGGCCCTGGAGAGGCCAGATTTATGCAACAGGCTACTCTGCTTTCTCTAGAGGGGTCTTGATTAGGGTTCAGCCAGGGGTCCCACTAGAAGTGGCAAAGACGTACATTGACACAGAAGGCTGCTATGTCATTTTAGTGAGGAGACCTAATGGACTTAGACTATATATTGGTAGCATCTATGCCCCGGATGCAGGTCAAACTCCTGAGTCCTTTCACACGATCCTGATATACCAATATTGCTGGGGGTTATTACAACTGTGTCGCAGATGTCTCACTGGACATATCTATTCCTCCCTGGCTAATTCACTGGTGGTGAAATTGGCGCAGGGTTTAGGGGATTGGCTGAGGCACTGGAACCCTAGGGATGCATAATAGGACCGTAACAGAGGATGAAGGGAATTCTCGTTCTATTCCCTGGGGCATGACTTGCATGTCCGGTTGTACAAGATGCTGGGCTTGATGAGACTCACTATTCAGTTCATGTGCTCTGAATACTTGGGGTTCACATTGTTGGATCATTACCCTTTGCAGTTAGAGATTCACTGGGGCGAGCGCATGACGCCCATTCCTACCTGGAGACTCTTGCCTAGCTATTTGTAGGAACCCACCTTTAGGGACCCCCTAAGCGATCTGATAGTTGATTACTTCAATATGAATGCACACACTACCTTTTTTTCCAACATTGAATGGGATGCTTTAGTCAGTGGGTGTGGACTGCTTGCTCCGGGCCATGTTGACCACTTTAGGGGATAATATCTGGCATTTGGAAAACAAGGCTGCGGTGCACCCTGAGACCCTGTCAACCGTCCGAGGGGAACGGGAAAAACATTTGGCAATGTAAGGAAAACTTTACTCTCTAAACAGGTGGGCCTACTGAACCATTGTACATTCACAAGGTGGACATGCAGGCTGGCTATTAGTATGGTTTATTTGTCCAGAAGGCAGCATAAACCCTATCACACAAATTCCTGGACCCGCGGGAGAAATTATCTAGTTCCAAACAGGTATGCACAGTGCTTTTACAGTTCACTAAAACACCTTATATAAGTCCAGTGATCTTCTGCCAGGAGAGGACCTGGGCGCCTTCCTGAACAGAGTGAACTTGCCACAGCTACCAGAAGAGAAAAGAGAGGCACTAGGTGCTTCTCTATCTGAACCCGAAATTAGAGAAGCTGGCTCGAGGTAAGACACCGAGGACATATGGTCTCTCTCTAGATTGTTTGAACACCTATCTTTGCAGCTGGTCCCGAAACTGGCTGAAATGTACACAGGTGCCTTAGCATGTGGTTACCTCTCAAACGCAGAGAGGTCTAGTAGCCTCCATCCGTAAGCCCTGGAGTGATATTTGGGACCAAATGTCTTATCACCCATGTCTATGCTAAACCTTGATTATAAAATTCTCAGTAAGATCCTGGCAAATTAGCTCCAGCCTCATCTCCCTGTGCTGGTGAACGAGGACCAAAATGGTTTTATTGCTAAGCGCAGCACCTCTCACAAC
Source organism: Pleurodeles waltl (assembly GCF_031143425.1). Classification (NCBI taxonomy): domain Eukaryota; kingdom Metazoa; phylum Chordata; class Amphibia; order Caudata; family Salamandridae; genus Pleurodeles; species Pleurodeles waltl. The sequence goes on from NC_090444.1 coordinate 972,507,779, forward strand.
ATCCAGCACCTCTTCCGTATCCTAGATGATGAGGATGGGGCCCAGTTTGGTCTTGGTGCTTTCCACAGACATATGGAAGGCCTTTGACACCCTCCTCTGCGACTACTTACAGGCGGTCAGGTCTAAGATATCTCTTGGTGAATGTTGGAAAGCACATGTACCTTCAGGTGGGTGTATCTCTGACCCCTTTGAGGTTGGCCGGGGTACCCAGCTGGGTGCCACATTTCCCCCATGTTGTTCGCCTTGGCAATCAAACAGTTTACCTGCATACTACATCAGGAAGGCTGCGGCAAAGGGATTCCACTACATGACAGAAAACATATGGTCACGCTATATGCTGACAACTTGCTTGTCTACTTGAGGGATGCCCAAACCTGAATCCCATGGAGTGTTGCCTTATTGTAAGATTTCAGACATGTTTCGGGCCTCCATGTGAACTGGCAGAATTCATGTGCTTCTCCTGTGTCTGCAAAGTTTGCAGCACCCCCCAATTCGGTTGCCTGCCCTTGGAATCCAACAGGAACCCATAAGTACTTAAGTATTTGAGGGTTAAAATATACCATCCCCACCCAGGCATCCATGTGGCCTTTGAAATAGTGAAGCATTTGGCAAACACTGCAGCTTTCCATCATGGCCCACAAAGGACTGTCTAAAATGGTGATACTACCTAGAGTCCTTTATTATTTCATGAACCTCCCAATCAGAATAATGAGAGCTTGGTTCAGATCCCTCAGTGTCCTGCTCCGGGAACTGATGTGGAATGGGCAACATACTCAAGTCTCTTTAGGCACACTCCAGGGACCTTCAATCAGAGGAGGCCTAAGTGTCCCAGACTATGAATTATATAACCTTGCAGCTCAGCTGCAACGAATTGCCTGCTGGCTGGCGGGACTTAACCTGGTAGAACTGGGGGCGTTTGGAGCCCCCTACAGAGAGTGTACGCTGCTGGCTATGTTATTAGGGGTCAAGCTCACCCCAATTTGTAAGCCAAGACTTCTCCGCATTGCCTTTTGGTGCTGGGGAAGGGCTTGTTGCTGAACAGGACAAACCAACCTCTATGCTCTGCGATACCATTGGTAGGTTGGCCGACTGCTTGAGGAGCCTATTTCACCACCGTCATGAATAGTATCCTAGACGGTGGTGGGAGTTGAAACACCGGGGGATTGCTACTCTGACATCTTCTTCTGGTCACTGGAACAGTTAACTGGCAAAATTCCTGGCAGAGGATGGTTAACCTCGTACCCAGTTCCCAAATTCTGGGGAGCTGGCCCTAGCCATAAGACATGTTCTTGGTGCTGTGGAGCTGGAGCCCCCTGTCCATGATCTCACACAGCCCATATTGACATTTGACGGGGGCAGACACGTGGTCTACTGTTACATAACTCTGCACTGACTGTAAGGACAGATAACTTACTGACTCTAAGGCTAGATGGGAGGCTAATATCAGTAGGCACTTCAATGGGCTTGAAACCTAGAACTCTTGTACACCTTCAAACGCAACACTAGGTTCAAGTATATGCAATTTAACTATTTACATTGCCCATATCTCATACCCCATAGATTGAATGAATGTCATGTTACACAATACCCATTTGGGCTGCCCTAGATGTGCTCAGGCTGTTGCAGATTTTCTCCCCACGGTTTGGAGCTGCCCATAGAAGGATTCAAACTCTGGCCACTACAGACCTGGAGTGCACGTTGGGCTGCTGCCAATTGAACATAGCAGGGATGGGAATCTTTGAGTTGTATAGCAGGTGATCTGAGTGAAAAGCTGTCAGTAGATTCTAAGACTTGGCCCTGGGAATTGCTGGCAGAGATTCTGCCCATCACTGGAAACCTGCTCACAGCCCACCCCATAGTGGGTGGTGCTTGGATGGGGGACATTGTGCCGTAGCTGAGGGAGCAGCGCTGCATGCTGAAGAATACAGAGGACTGTGAAGACCACCCTTTGCAGACTTGTTGGGGGAGATAGTCTCTAGCTTATTGGAATACAAGTCTTAACGCACTGTTCATTGTGATGGGGGTCACCTATTCCCTTTTGCACTTGGTGATTCAATGCATATGAACTAGAGACTGGCTGGGCTATGCAGCTGGGATGAGAGCATACATGCCTATTGCCCGGGGGACTGACAGGCATTCTGTTCCTCTGCCCTCCACTTCGTGTGTCACTTGTCCTGGTTCCAGTCCCCAGGCCACTAAGGGACACAGAGTTGGTTTATGTTCAAAATTGTAAAGTTTATCTATTAGTTCTTTATATGGCTGGGACAGCTCTAAATTTGCACCCATACGATATATGTAATTGTTTGAATTCCTGTGTTACAAATCTATTAAAGTAGGCGACTTTTAACGGACTTGAAGATGAAACTACTGTAGATGTGTAAGCAGGGACTGACGCCCCAATTGTTCAATATAACTGACACTTTATGTCAGTCATATGTGTCATAAAATGTATTATAGATATCTATATGTAAACTGAAATATGCGAAAACCAATAAAGAAAGTTAAAAAAAGATAAAATAACAAATGGACACTCTCTCATTGCAGTCTGTGACAATGGACTATAATATGTAAGTTGCTCTTTGTATGGGATGTTGTGCCACCATTGCGGGTTAATCAATAAGAACTGATGGAGAGAATGCAAAGCCCTATTTTAAAAGATGCCCTGACTTTCAGTACCTTCGATGCAGTAAGAACTCTCGCCGTCCTCTGTAAAAGCATGGTAATGCTAAAATGGGTGAGTATTGTATCTTCAATCAAGACCAGGTTTAGGGCAGTGCGACCGGTGCAGCCGCACTGGGCGCTGACTTCGAGGGATGGCACTGACCTCAGGGGGTGAGCTGTGTTGAGCAATAACTTACAATTTAAAAACACCTGCTGCAGAGTTCCTTCTGCCTCCAGCATTCAGGCAGCGATACCAGTGTAAAGATAACTCTGGTGATTAATGTTCCTGCTAAAGAGAAAGAGATGAAGATTTGTCTAGTGGCAATTTTGGCTCGTCCGACAGTATCACAGAGGGTTAATATGCCTGCCGCAAAGATCAGATCTGTATGTAATGTGGATAGCCGAGTGGATTAGTAAACCAGCCTTTATCAGAACTGTAAAACAAATGAAATGTATGTGACAGAGGGGCTATGGAGAGATGAGGGGCTCTGTTTATGGGTGGTAGTGAGGGAATCCTTGGAGGAGGTCATTGATGGTGGTAGGGACGTGGGAACTGGGTTAACTCCAACAAAGATTGTTCCACTGGACACCATCAGCTCTAAAGCCAGCCCTGTTTTCATTATAGACATTGAGGTATACTAAAGGCTATCAGGATACAGTTAAACATTGATTATCATTAGTTGCTACTTTGCCCTGTGATTTGTTCTGTTGAGCCAAATTTCTGAAGTCCATGTGTGGTAAAAGGAGAGTTAGCAAAATGGGGTGACTTAGTCAATTGGTCTCATTTGAGGGGCCTCAAGAGGGGGTGAACTTGTTGTATGATGTTGTGGCAATGGTTGACCATCAATACTAGAAATAAACTAGATGCCTTTGCTTTCTGGGCAGGTTTATTTTGCATATTTATTTATTGTATTTTATAGACAACATTCACCCTGAGGCCTATAGGTATGCTCAAACCTTTAGGAAAAAGTGCTGCAAGACAGGTAGGAATGATTAAAATACCATTAGACTGTAGGAAAAAGCAATGTTTCTAATGTTATGTGAATATTATAAGGGAAGGTTTGACATGTAAGCCTGTTGGTAAACTGTTCCAAACCTTACATACCGCTACTTGGAGCGCTTTTCCACCCACAGCGGTGCGATTTAATTTATTAACTGAGCCAAACTTGCTTTTTCGGATTTGAGGTGACACTTTGGTTTATAGATCACGAGTTTCCTTGCTAAGGGATTCTGATGGCTATTATAAAAATATTTATAACCCGAGCAGAGTGATTTTAAAAATAATTCTCTGCTTAACTAGCAGCCAATGCAGTTTGATTAAAAAGATGAGTCAAACTTTTTAAACATTAAAGTTGTTTCCTTAATGTTGTACTTTGAAATCTCTGTGGAATAGAAGAGATATCTGAGTTTCAAGATGCGTAGTTGATATATGCAACTTCTTACCAAAGATTCACATGTGCAGTCATAGTGAATCGTTTGTCAGACTTTTTTCAATTATTTGTATTTGTTTTATTACACACTCGTTAACAAGTGCAATAGTCAAAACATCTGTACAGTTTTCCACGATAAGCAGGGTGCTCAACAGCGTGTCATCGAGAAACCCAATCATCCAGCTAGGAGGCAAAGTGTGGGAGAGACATGTTCTCTCGTTTGTCAAACTTGACTGCTATGTTTTTTTACACTTGGTACAGGGGTAGCTGTTTCTCCAGAGAATTCTGGCCAGGAAGGAAGATACTTATTACGGTGTCTTTGATAGGAGCTAGAATCTCTGTTATACCTCTACTGAATTTGAGCTGATACCAAGACATCTACCACACAATCCTTTGGAGGCTTGTGGAAATGGTTGTCTGCTCTCATTATCACATCTCTGTGTATTTTAAAAATATTTTGAGTAGCATCTGCATACACCAGTACTGCTAGCTCAAATGAAGAGATCACCTTCACTAAAGGAACAGTGTGAAAATTATGAAGAATTGTGGACAAATCGGAGCACTGCAGGAACCTACATGTCAAGTCCTCAGACTCTGATATGCAGAAATTGAAGCTTACCTCTAAATAGACGTATTCTTCAGAAATGTTTTAAACGAGGCTAAAGCGGTTTCCTTGATACATACCTCTTTTAAATAAAGGTTTTAAATGTGGTGCTCATCTTAAATGACTGCAGTTGACATTAACTCTCTTGTGCTGGATCATTTAAATTATAGCCTTCTTAATTTCCATTCTCCTTGGATGGTTTTAAGCCTTCTTGTACAGCTTTTTATAAGAAGGAAAATGGAACATTTTGAAGTTTGAATCCTTTTATCACTTTAATGACTCTCATAATTCAGTTCTAGGTGCTGTAGATTACTTTTGTCCTCTGAGCTTGAAGTGTCATTCCATTCCAGAAGTAATGGTGAAAGTAAGGACTGGTAAATTCTATGGTTGAATAGGTGAAGGAGGAAGTGAAGAGCAGACATGGACGGGGTTGGGTCTGGTCTACTGATGTAATCAGATAGCCCTTTCTGGGCCACTTGCCTGGATTTGCAGGTTTGAAGACCAGGGGGCATATTTGTAGCCCCCTAGCGCCACCTTGCGCCACATTAAAGTCATTATTTATGACGATAATGTGGCCCAACGAGGCCGAAATCCCAGCGCCGTATTTACAGCGCCAGACATAATTTATGCAAAGGGGGCGTTCCCCCGTTAGGTGAGCCAGAAAAATGGCATAAGGAAATCTATGAGATTGCCTTGCGCCGTTTTTTACGGCACTTTTAACGCCTGCTCAAAAGCAGAAGTTAAAAGGGGGCTTCCATTCTTTAGAATGGAACCCTAAGTACTCTGCAGGAGTAGGGCCAATATTTTGGCGCTACTCCTGTAGAGTACATCAATAGCGTCATGTGAAATTACGCTATTGCCCCCTACCCTGCGCCATAGTGCGCCTTATTTTAAATACAGTGCACACATGGTGGCGGTAGGGGGGGTACTAAGGGACGCAGGGAAAGTGACGCTGCACTGAGTGCAGTGCAACTTTCCATAAACATGCCCCTAGGTTTTCAGTTTGTATTGGGGTGGTGTTTATTGAAAAAACTGAGGAATTTTCATTCAAGTGGTATGTAGGGGCCCAATTGATGCCCTTTGCTGCGACATGGTTATAGATGGTGCCTGTAGCCCATACCACTACTAGTCCCTCTCCTTCTGTCCTTGAACGTTGGAACATTTCACTAATATGACTCTACGCACTGGTTTCAGGCCCCCATAACTAAAGAACTAAAGCCTTTTTCTGTTCGGCCTGTTTGGCAATTAATAAATGATGTTGGCACTATTTTTGTCCTCTTTTTTGTAAGTGTGCTAGAGCCTGGCTCTTCCTCCATTTAGTATGTATGTGGTAGACCTTTCCATCTTCCACGTCAGAACTCACACATAGTTTGCATAGACTGACCGTGAATCTGTGTCGGCTGTCAAATTTTCAAGAATTAGAAAACCTTTCCTTATGTTATGTCTATGCTATCCATGTGTTCATTAGGGGAATCTGAGAAAAATGTGCTCTCTATAGAGGTTCTGTGATTCGTCCAAGTTAAAAAATATGTTTTTCTAAACCCATAGTGTAATTTGACGCTGGTTGGTGTAATTGGGGTGGGGGGGAGGGGACAATTAAATGTTGCTGTGCTTTCTCCAACCCCTCACCCGCCTGCTTCCCTCAGACCAAAAGGCTTGCACTCGGGCCGCCCTCATTAGGTTTGGAATTCTACTAATGAGATCTCTAAAGAAGTAGTAGATTGTGTGATGCTCAGATTAAAACTGAAGTAAGAAATGGCAGTTATGTATTATAAGGAATTTGCTAAAGACATGGTATCCTTTCTGGACTACTTGAACTGGGTCTTAATCCTTGCATGAGATGATTAGATTTCTGAAGTCATTGTGCTCACCCTCAAGTGCGTCAGCTGAAGTAGATGTTGCCTTAGCAGCCAGTCATGTAATAGCACAGTGACATTTACCAGAAAAGTACCCATCAACCATGTGCTCGCTCATAACAGAATGCAGGTATGTGTAAAACCCTTTTCCTCAGGCCAAGATCATCTCTCTGCTGGACATTTTTTACATTTTTTATTGTGTGCAAAATATCAAGGCTGATCCACTTCTCTGCAGGGGCGCAGCTTAGTGGGCAGGTCAAAAGATAGCCATTAATAAATATTTGTAATAACATCTTAAATTGGGGCGATTCATAAATAATACTGATGTTAAATGGAAGAAGCCTGAACAGCAGGTAAATGCCAATTTTCTCAAAGGGACCTGAAATGGAAAATCATGAATAATAGAGTGAAAACATGCTAGCAACAAGAACATTTAAAAAATAAGTTCTGCCAACAACTCTATGAACCCAAAAAAGTTTGGGAAAACTTATTTTAGAAGAGCATATTTACACCTGCATGTACTGAGTGCAGTCCACCTTGTAACTCCTATTCACATCTCAGTTCTATTATAACATTTAAGAAAGGCAAGTGTCTGGTGGTTTATGGAAAAACGAGACAATGATATGGTAATAATTGGTTGTGTTATCCAATGTGAAGTATGATGAAGATCTGTGGAATGAAGCTATAAAAAGTCCACAGTTTTTGACTCTCTTGCAGCCAGGACAAGAACCACAGAAGAGAGTATTTGGTGCGGGCAGTGGTTAATCGTGGCAAATAGTAGAAGTTGGTGGGCATCAGCAGTCGTTTGTGGGGCATTGAATTTTTTTTTTCAGAGCCAAAAAAGAGTCAGAAAAGCAAAAATTAAAAAAGTAGAGAAGGACATGAAGACGGTGAGAAAGGTAGAAAGTATAGGTTAAAAAGGGCTTGCTAGATAGGGATAAAGAGACAGGAGATGTAGGGTGGTTGAAGAAAAAGACATATGATCAATTACACAATATTGTGGTAAACAATATAAATGACAAAAGTATTGTGTCAACAATATTGTTTACTACACCATCGTGTTCCTATACTTATAATTGAAATGACAAATATATATTGGAAAAAAATATTGTTGAAGACAAAACCATTAAAATATACAAACATATAGTTATTTTAATATATATATATATATGCAGTTTAAAGTAGTAAAGGATGCATATTTTAATGTATAAAGTTAATATAATGTACATAGATTCCAGAAATATTTTTATACTATATGTAAATATTTATATAAGCACACATACATGTATGTGTTTATGTGAATATATGTATGGTATGATATCATTTATTATAAATATTTAGTTTAAACTATATTAATTTTAATTTGTTGAATATTTTCTATTTAGTATTATAAAAACATATATATTAATATACACATTCATTCAGTCTTACTTCGTAGAACCACCACAGTCCAACAAGGATGACACATAAAACTGGTGGAGCAAACCAACAAATAATCTCTCTCTCTTCCAAAAGTAACACACACACTCAGCGTAAGAAATCACAAAGGTTTAATCCATGTGTCCGCAAAGAAACAAAAGACCAGATTAAAAGTCTGGCAGTCTCCAGACCGCAAGACTCGCGGGGGCTATTGGACCGCTGCGGCGGTCCAACCACCACATTACTGTCTCCGCCAGGATCTCTGATCCCAAAGGGATGACGGCGGTCTTGGTTGTGATCAGCCAGAATGTCAGCACCGCCCTGCTGATTACAACCTTGTTCTCCACCAGCCTTTTTATGACGGTCTGACCAGCATGAAAAGGCTGGCGGAGAACAAGTGCAGGGGGATACGGGGGCTCTGCATTGCCCATGCCTATGGCATGGGCAGTGCATGGGTCCCCTTCTCCAGCACCCTTTAAAATGCGCACTGTCTGCTGTGCAGACAATGCACATTTCAAGGGTGCTGGTGCACCCTGCGTGTGGCAGCATTGCCGGCGGATCAGTTAGGAGCCAGGAACAATGCTGCCACACCTTTCCCACTGGGCGGGAGCCTTGACTGTAATGGGGCCGGAAGGGGAGACCATCAGCACCATGGCGGTCACCTCGTCAGGAGTTTGGAGGTTGTATGTTTCTGACCACCAGACTTTTCAGCCTTGATCACACATAATTAAAGCTTGGTGATTTCTTACTATAAGTGCATATGTTGCTTTTGGGAGAGAGAGATTAATACAAACACCCACACACCATACTCATATATTAAAAATATTCAACAATATAAAAAAGTAAAATAATAGAATCCTAAAACACATTTACTAAAAATAATATAAACACTAAAAAATGTAAACATAAAAACAAACAATGTGAATTAATTCAATTTCACCAGTATTAGTTTAAGCAACAGTAGGGAAAGTGGTGGATCTCAGAGGGATTACATTTACTCTTCCCTCAATAGTCTAAGCAACAGTAGAGAAAGTGTTGGACTTCTGAGAGGTTCGATTTACTATTCCCACTTCAGTCTAAACAAGAACCTGGAAATGTTGGATTATTCCCACTCCAGTCTAAGCAATAGCAGGAATGCTGGACTTCAGAGGGGTTAGATTTACTTTTCCCACTCCAGTGGAAGCAGCAGTAGGGAAAGTCATGGACTTTGGAGGGGTTAGATTTAATATTCCCACTCAAATGTAAGCAACAGTAGTGAAAATGTTGAACTTCAAAGGGATTAAGGGCCAGATGTAGCAAAGGTTTTTACCCATTCTGTGTCTATGGGAAAAAGTGCTCGTACATATGGCCCCTAATGTACTATTCCCACTCCACTTTAAGTAATAGTAGGGAAGGTGTTGAACTTCAGAGGAGATGCTTATAATATTCCCACTCCAGTCTAAGCAACTGTAGGGGAATGTTTTGGACTTTGGAGGAGTTAAATTTTCCCGTCGAAGACACAGTAAGGAAAGTGTTGGACTTTTGAGGGGTTAAATTTACTATTCCTACTCCAGTCTAAGCAAGAGTAGGGAAAGTGTTCGACTTCGGAGGGGTTACATTAACTATTCCCAGTACAGTGAAAGCAACACTAGGGAAAGAGTTGGATTTCGGAGGAGTTAGATTTACTATTCCCACTTCCGTTTAAACAAGAGTAGGGAAAGGTTGGACTTCAGAAGGGTAGATTTACTATTCCCACTCCCATCTAAGCAAAAGTAGGCTGAGCATTGTACTTCAGACAGGTTACATTTACCGTTCTCACTTCATTCCAAGCAACAGTAGGGAAAGTTTTGGTCTTTTGAGGGGTTAAATTTACTTACTACTCCTGTCTAAGCAACAGTAGGGAAAGTGTTGGACTTCGGAGGGGTTAAACAAACTATTCCCAGTCCAGTCTAAGCGACAATAGGGAAAGTGTTGGATTATGACGTGGATACATTTACTATTCCCACTCCAGTCTAAACAGCCATATTGAAGTGCAGGACTTCGAACGAGTTAGATTTACTATTCCTACTCAAGTCTAAGCAATAGTAGGGAAAGTGTTGAACTTCGGAGGGGGCTAGATTTACCATTCCCACTCCAGTGTAAGCAATAGCAGTGAACGCATTGGACTTTGGAGGGGTTAGATTTACTATTCCCACTCTAGTGTAAGCAACAGTAGGGAAAGCGCTGAACTTCGGAGGAGTTAGATTTACTATTCCCAGTCTAGTCTTAGATACAGTAGGGAAAGCGTTGGATATCGTAGGAGATAAATGTATGATCCAACTCCAGTCTGAGCAATTGTAGGACTAGCGTTGGACTTTCGGAGGAGTTAGATTTAGGGCCTCATTACGAGTTTGGCGGTCCTTTGGCAAGACCACCACGGTAGCGGCTGCCAAAAGACCACCATATTGTCGGTCATCCGACTGCCGTATTAAGAGTCACACAGCTCAGTCCTCCAAAAAACAGCCAAATTTCTGAAACCCCAGGACACTGGAGGATGGAAAAGAGGTAGTTTGACCGCCAGCCTGCCAAAAAGCCTCAGATCATATTATGATCCACAAATCACGAGAGCGGTTCTTCCATGGCGGAAAACCATTGGCAGTGCGGACCACAGCGGTCTGAAGTCACACCAGTCAGAACACCACACCACATTGGATAGTTTAAATAGCCCACACCTGATACACATCCACATACCTGACACACCTACACACTGCACTATATAAGGCACCCCTACACAACCCACAATCCTTTGCAACCAGAAAGCCACACTTAGCCAGAGACAAGCCAACAATTAAAGATATAGCAAAACAAACATTAGGCCCCTTTACACATTTCACTCAGCACCCATCCCTCACCTGCACAACATACACAACACTCAATTTAGTATCCCACACAATACACAACAGCCGTCACCCACTCACAACACAGCACTGACACCTTATCACTAAAACAAATCCCCTCATTTTTCACTACCTCACCGTCTCTTCTACCACTACCATGTCCGCACAAAAACATCTGCGTTTCACTGATGATGAGTTGAGGGTCATGGTGGATGAAATTTTCAGAGTAGAGCAATACCTTTTTAGAGCACAGGTCCAGCAAGCATCAATAGCAAGGAAAATAGAGTTGTGGCAAAGAGTAGTCAACAGGGTGAATTCGGTAGGCAGTTACCCACGCGCAAGGGAGGACATCAGGAAGAAATGGATCGACCTCAGGGAGAAGGTATATTCCATGGCCGCCAGGCACCAGCTGGCAGTCCGCATGACTGGCGGTGGACCCCGACTTCCTCCCCCTACTTTCATATCATGGGAGGAGAAGGTCTTGGACATCCTGCATCCTGAGGGCCTAACAGGAATACCTGGGGGAGTAGAGTCTGGTAAATCACTACACCATTCATGTTACCAAAAAATGTTGTCTTGCGTGCTCACTGATCATCTTTCCCCACCTCAATGACCAGCCCACCCACCACTTCTGTGTTCAAATGTCTAAAAACTCCTCCCTGGCATGCCGCATGTCAATTAAACTCACCTGGGACCACAGTGTTTGTGTATGGCATGTGAAGTACAGGGACTGACAGCACTTCAACTCCCAGAAGGCACTGTTCCACCTGTAAGAAAACCAGAACAGTGTATTACATTTTAAAATGACTTGCATGTGAAACTAATAATCAATGTAACCCCTCCTGAATGTACCACTGTTTAACAGTCCATAGCAATGACAGAAAGGCCATGGCCCACTTACAGTACTAGTATGAGCAAAACACAGCTACTGCTATGTTCCCTACCAAACTGGCCTTTGAGAAAACCTTCCCAACAATGTCATATACTCACCTGGGGGGGGGGAACTATATGGGAAACTGGACATACATGCAGTACATCCTTAAAGAGGTCCATGTCAAATGGCAACTCCCATACTGTTTGCCAGCTCTGCCACCATTGTGCACTACCCAGCTGTTAGTTGAATCAATTATGCATTACAACTTACTAGGAGATAAATATACACTGTCATGTCTTTACTCAGACAGTAACTGAGGGTATCAGCAGTCATCTAGACACCAACATACTCTAAGAACTTGGAGCATGTTGTACGCAATTGCAAATCTATGTGTCCCACATTGCTCTAACCCAGATTTGGAAGCAGCTGTCATTGTTAAATCAGGGGATCATGTAAAGACAGTGTGTGCATGTCACAAAGCATGTCTAGTTGTCAAACTTAAACATCACTTGTTGCATCACTTATAACAACTGTGAGTATCTCTTCTCCTACAGGTAACCTTGCCATTCGCAACATGGAAAGGACACCAGAGACTGCCACTGCCCCTCTGGATGAAGACCCCAGTGAGGAAAACACACCTGCATGTTTGGACACTGAAGACAAAGTTGGCCCATCAGAGACACCGGGTCAGTCAACAACTGTGAGCCTCACCCTGCCGACATTACCTCCTCACAGCCCTGTTGTACTTGTTGTATCCACATCACAGGCAACCATTCACCCCCAAACCTGTGTCTCAAGGACAGTGTCTTTCATCGTGTGCACCCCAGTACAGCTACCTAAGTCTCCTGTTCCCACCCCTCACAATGATGGTCCTGCCACCAGTGGGAGTGGGCACACTGTGCCAAGGGCACAGGTACGTGGGGGGTAAGGTGTGTGGGAGGGATGGTGTGGGCCAGAGGATGGGGCCCCCATAGGACACAACTGACCAGGACACTATCTCCCAAGTCTTGGGAGCCTACCAACACTCCCGAGGCATGATGGGCCAGGTACTGACCATGATACCATGATGGGGGAGATCCAACAGCTGGAGAGGTACAACCACCAGGAAGCCATGCAGAAGTGGCAGGCCCAAAATGCCATCCTGGCTTCCATTGCTGGGGTGCTGAGGGACATGCATACCACCCTGAGTAGGTTTTGTACCCAACATCAGGTCTCTTCCACTAGCAATGAAACATCAGGGCCTTCTACATCTGTGGCTGTAGTGGAATGGAGGCCCTGGTAGGGGAAGGGAATGCCTTGGAATACCCCACCCTCTGTAGCAGAAGATCCCCTCGCAAATGTGGATGTCCACTCAGACATCCAGTATGTCAGATGCCAAGACCAAACCTGCTGCCAGGAAGTGAACCTCTACAGATTGATTCCCCTTGTGTGGCACAGATACACCCTGTTGACTGTTCTAAAACCTATCTCCATTTTCCTATGGTAGAAGGACACTGGACTTGTGTTTCCAAATGGTGTAGCAGCTACTCTGATGATTTCGTCCACCATGACTAAACCCTTCACTGTTTGGTTTGTGTTATTTGTTTGCTTATTACTCATTTTGCTGTGCACTCCCCAATAAATACCACTTAACCACAGCTCATGTGTGAGTGTGATTGATCTACCATATACAACTATCATGTATAACAAGTCTTGTATCAAAATATTCCTCTCTAATGTAAAACATTTGTAATGGTGATTACACATGTACTGTATAACCAGGATAAATATTGCATTGACAATGTATTATATACATGTACCAAATCACTTGTATTGTACGTTCCCACGTATTTATTTGGAGAATGCCAATTACTACATAATGAAGTACTGCTGCTAACTTCAGGGTTTCAGCATAGGTGTCATACACAACTAACCCACAGATTTCTGAATTTAGGGACATGTCAGTCTTTCAGTATCCCAGGAGGCAGACAAATTGGTTCAATTTATCATCAGCTAAAGTCTTATCTCATACCCATACCATAGCTCCCAAATGCCCATACCCCATAAAACTGACAGAGGTCAGTATTAGTGTTTCCAGTCATGGAACCTTCCACCTACCATGGTCAGATATCTGTAGGCTGGCCACTCACGTATGTTAGTCTTCGGACACATGCAGATTGGTCTGCAAAGTGGAAACACACTGACAGCTATGTACACGTTAGTTCACATACAACACAAACCAGTATGATGTTAGAAGGTCAGAATACCACAATATGACATGAGTCAGAGACAAATGAACACACAGATGGCACCACTGGCCGCACCTCCAATACCAAACAGGTCTTTAGTGTGGAAAAGGGCACTACCATCCCACTGTCCTGACAGTCTGGGCATAGAACTCACACACCACAAATCTCATGCTAGTCAGTACCTGGTTTAATCCATGTGCACTTCACATGTCAGTCTGCAAATCCTATCTGCTTGTGACAGTGTCTGATATTGCCAAATGAGGATGAGCCAAACAGTTGTTCTGCAATCTGTAATTGACAAACATAATGTATAGGCCACATTGATACATGTACATTACACTGCCAAATCATATGTACAAATGTGCTTTGATTGTGCATTGTGAAAATATTGGACTATGTACATAACAGTTCTGTACACAACTCCAAGTAACAATCTGCATGCATATCTGAATCATGGGCTTTGGGGCCACTTATGACCTATCTGAGGGCCATATTAAGAACCTTATCTGGCATTCCTAGCCTCACCAATACCCCACTGAATCACTTTTATTACCTCACTTCACATACCCTGAGTCAGTTTAAGTACTGATTGATGACATTAGCCCTGATGTTTCCAGCTTCATCCTCATCATGCTTATCCTCACTTGGCAAATCTGTATTTCCAGCCAAAGGATCTGCTGGCTCCCACTCATCTGGTAAGAATAGTATCTGACGTCTTAGGGCGAGGTTGTGAAGCATGCAGGAGGCAACAATAATTTTACAAACTTTTTTGGGGTGAGTAGAGGAGGGCTCTTCTAGACTTATCAATACTGCGAAATTTTACCTTCAAGAGCCCAAAAGTTTGCTCCACAACACTTCTTGTCCTTCCGTGGGCCTCATTGAATCGGACTTCACATGGCGTGGCTTGGGTACATCACTGGTGTCAACAACCAAGTATGGTTTGTGTTGCCAGAGTCCCCTATAAGGTATAGTTACAGCAATCCAAACATTATTCTTGGACATCCACATATATGGTAGCAGATAAAAGGTACAGACACACATGACATATATGACTTACTAACCAGCCAAGCCCTCTCTGTTTATAGTTGTGGGATATTGCTGTTCTGCATGATGAAGGAATCATGGACTTACCCAGGATACTTTGCACAAACATGTGAAATGTAGAGGTCAGTCAAACAGAACACTTGTACGTTGATGGAGTGGAAGTTTTTCCTGTTCTTATATACCTGTTCATTGCCACTTGGAGGAACCAAGGCGTTGTGGGTGCCACCTATGGCTCCAACCACATGTGGAATGGGCCACAAAGCATAGCCTTTACATGAATCAAATCCTCACATTGGGGAAATCTGATGTAGCTGTCCACGTGTTTCAACAATGCAGAGAGTACAGCCTTCAAAACTAGACTGAACATGGGCTGAGAAATCCCTGCAGTTAGGGCCACTATATTTTAAAAGGACCCAGGGGCCAGGAAGTGTAGCACTGACATGACTTGCACAATGGGAGGTATGCAATTGGGATTACGAATGGCAGGCATCAGATCTGGCTCCAACTCGACAGGGATCCATGATTGTCTGCCTATCCAGGCTGTATATTTGGATGACATGTCGATCCTCCATTGTGGGCAGGTATGCTAGTGGATGGTTCACTGGAGGTTGTCTTGCTCTTCTCATGACCAAGATAACTATGTGGGACAACACCAGAATGTATGTGTATGACTCGGTCTATATAACTTAAGTATGATCACACCAACATCACAGACAAAGCTACATTATGTCACATGAAACAGTGAAAAAGTTGTACTCAGGACATACCTAGGCAACATTTGCCTAAATACTGTAATCATATATCCCCTAACCCCTAGCATATCAGTAAATGGAGAAACATGTCACTGACAGTAAAAGTGACATCAACTTACTTAACATTTGAAATATATTTGGAATACCTATAGTATGTTCAGATTGCCATTACTCTGTTGACAATACTGTTTCATGTACATAACTCAGGATACATCATTTTTACATCCTCTAAAATTACATGCACATTGCTACATGTTTGCATAAAGCCAGCAGTTAACACATCATTAATACGAATCTTAGTCAGTGATGCACCTTTCATAACATACATATGTGAGCCTTAAAATGACAGCTGCCTGACCTACTGTACTGGACATCAGGAAGTGACCTAACTCCACTGGCGGAGGCTGTCATGGCAGTAGGCGGTCACAGCTGCAGTAGACATTGCCCTTGGAAATATTTCTGCCCTTGGCAGACTTGAACTAATGGCGATGTCCACCCGCAGTGATGGTCCTGTACGTGGCATATGTGACTGCCATCTCATACTTCATGCCTCACTTGACTCCTGACACAGCTGCCAGCAAGACCTCCACAACCTGAGCTGCTGTGTTCTGCCTCTAGGAGCAATCATGCCACGTCCTACATGTGATAGGGCCCCTGCTTTCTCGCCTGATGAGCTGGACAAGCTTGTGTAGGAGGTCCTACCCCTGTATGGACAGCTCTATGTTGCACCAGAGGAGCAGGTAAGTGCAATGCAATACTAATGTTTGAAATGTTGATTGTATGATGATGTTGATGAAATGAGGTGGAATGAGGGATTGGGCTGATATGTGTGGGTAAATGGACATGGGCACATGTGCTTAGATAGTTTTGAGACCTGATACACAATAGGGAGTGTGTGATCTATGTACCGTGACCCACCTAAAAACTGTAAAACATTATAATTGAAGGTGGTGTTGTATACTTATACCATGTTTAAAGGTATGCTTGTGGCCTGGTCATATGTTTCTAGCCAACACCAGGTACTGGATATGCATGTTGTATGCCTGACTCCACTTCACACATGGCCTGACTGCAGGTGGCCATTCCACATAGAAGGGCATGTTGGAGGAAGTGTATGTATGGCTGCTTGCACACACGCTTGTTTCAGCCTTCTTGTTTTGGGATGGTGCATGTGGACATGACTTTCTCCCCTTGTTTGTGTCATCCATGCAGGTCAACGCCCATCAGAAAAAGAGGATCTGGCGTGCTATCGCTAAGAAAGTGCAGACCCTGGGGGTCTACAGCCAGCGGAGCACCAACTGTAGGAAGTGGTGGGAGGACCTGAGACGCTGGGCCCGGAAGACCTCAGAGGCCCAGCTGAGGATGTTCTCCCAAGGAGGAAGGGGTGCCTGTCGGACTTCGACCCCCATCATGGCCTGCATATTGGCGGTGGCCTACCCTGAGTTGGATGGGCATTTGAGGGCAGCACAGCAGCCACAAGGGGGTAAGAACTGACTTAACACATTTTCATCTGTATGCCAGGTCAGTGTATGAAGTGATAGAATCTAAGTTGTGACAATGTAGTAAGTGCAAAGGGTCAGCGATCCTTCTAGTCTGTTTAGGGACATATTACTCTCCTTTGTTATCCCTTCCGTACAAAGGCATTGGATGATGCACATGTGACTGTGTACCACTATACTGATTTATATACCCTGCTGGTTGTGCCTTGCCATCTACAGATCCATACTCCTAATATCATGATGGTAAGTTGTTCAGGTCTTTGCCTTCTGTCCATTCCAATTCCCCTTGATCCATGTGTATGGGCTACATAGAATCTGACAAGTTCAAGTCATTCCTACTTTGCATAAGGTTTCTGATGAGTGACAACTTCATGTGAGACTGTGATGTCCTTCTGACATTTCACATGCCATACCTGCTAAACATACTCAGAGGTGTTAGGAGGTGTACCCATTTGATAAGGGAGGGCTGTATATTGGACCCTGTAATGTCTCATCTAAGTGCACATCCTACATGTTAGAAGCCATGGACGTATTGCTAGACTACTATTGCAACACATACATTGATATCAGAGCTCTGCATGTAAGTACCATGTATATGTTCTTTGGATGGTCAGTGGCTACACAGCTATTTGCTTAGTAGTGGGCATGCTAAATAGGCCAAGACATCTTATTAACAGTTACATTCTTCACTGTTTTTTGGCAACATCATGTGTACATTGTAAGGTTCTGTCATAAATAAACATTGTGATGTATCATAAACATACTGTTTTTGCTATTTTGGATATGTTTTGAATACTTTAAGTATGGGAACCTGTTGTTTGCACTGACTACAACGTGGTGCAGGTGTGATAGTTCACATTCACATGTGGGTGGAATGGTATGTGTAGTCAGTCATTTGGCTTGCTTCAAGGTGAATGTCTCTATCCTGGAATACTCAGATGTAGTTTGTGTCATTGACATTTTCCTATACAGATGTAAGACTACTCATGTCTGAAGTGTGGATAGTGATGTTTCCAGTCAAACATTGGGCTAATGATGTTGCCACTCATCATGATACATTGAACTGTATCTGGCCTTCATGCACGACAGGTGTTCATTGTATTTAAGGAGTAGTTATGCTACCTGTGGTTGTATGTGGGTAAATGCTATGGGCTAAATAGGCCCCCATGAGTGTGCAAAGCATTGTTTACAGGTGGCGAATGACTAAGATGAGTAGGTTAACAAAGTATGTATCATCCTTTCCTGCATCACTATTGGTACATGTGTAGGTGAAATGTTTGGACTATATCATACTCCAAATTTGGATATGCCAAATACAGTAGGTGCATGTTTGCAAATTTTAATTGTGAAGTTTGTGGACTCTGTGACATAAAATGGTTGTGGCTTGTATGCAACATGCTGTCTTGTGTTTAGCATATGATAAGGTTCCTTTCCTGGCACATGGCATCAGGTAATATTGTAAGTATGTTGGGTATGTGATATATGGAAATCAATGTTGCCACTATTTCCCATTGCTTGGTTATTGGTTGACTGTGTTGCTGTGGATAGGGACCCAGAATCATGTTGCCAAGTCAACTTGTCATGGAATTGTTAGTGTGATAGCTCTATTGATATGAAGGTATTGTAAGTGTGAGCTAGGTGGCTTAGCTGGTGTGTGACATTGTTGTAATATAGAGGTGCATATTGTATCTTGTAACATGATGTTGGCATTAACCTGGGTCTACCTTGTGGTGTAGTACAACTAGATGTAATGTAAATGATGTGTACAGTGTGATATAAGTGTATGAAAAGAATGTGATGACCCTACCTCTCTTTCTGTTTTCCAGCATCCGCAGGTGAAAGAGACTGGGCACAGCCGAGTGGGGAAGCTGCTGGCCACAGGACCTCAAGTCATGAGAACACTGGCACTGAGGGACCGAGTGGCCCGGAGGGCGGGGGAGTGCCACGCGGGAAACAGGATCCACCCCATCATTGTCGGAATCCTCCTCTGGTGGACAATCCCTGGTGGTGGCGGACCCATCTGGGACCACCCCAGCACCATCTCTGTCCTCTACCCCCCTTTCTACCACCACACTGCCTGTAGCTCCCCATACAGTTGGCCGAGCCCTCTCACTCAAGAGGGTGGGTGTCTCCTTTGCCGCAGGTACATCTGCCCCGGCCCCTGTTAGCTCTGCTGCCCTCAGTCAGGAGGCTATTGATCTCCTGAGGTCCATCTCTGTAGGTCGGTCGACCATCGTGAATGCCATCCAGGGGCTGGCAACTGAAATCCAACAGAGTAATGCGTTACTGGAGGGCATTCACGGTGCACTAGCTGGCCTATAGAGATCCTTTCAGGCTCTGGCCTCCACACTGGCGGCAGCCAGTCACCCTTTGTCTGCCGTCCCCCTCCACCTTCCTCTTCCCAATTCCAAATCCCTCTTCCCTGACCCAGCCAAAGCACACAAACAGACAGGCATGCATGCACCTCAACTTCCAAGGGTGGCTCAGACAAACATAAGCACCACAGGTCACACCATCGGCATGCACACAAGCACCATTCAGATGCACACACAGCAACAGTTACAACCTGCCCTGACACCCCCACCACTTCAAGCATCACAGACAGCACACCTGGCACTCCTGCAGGCACCACATCAACATTCACAGATCTAGCCACTCCATGTATCCTATCCATAGACAGCACCACATCAGACCCTCAGACATCCACCCCAGTCACCACACCCACAGACACCACAACTACTGACGTTCCTACATGCAGCATATCCACCATACCTGCAGTCACCACCCCAACAGACAGCCACGAACCCATGGCATCTCCCAGCACCTCCACTCCCCTCAGCCCAAAACACATAATCGTCCTCACTCACCCAACTAACAGACACCCACCACCCATAAGCATACCTCCCACAAGCACATGCACCCAAGACATCCACACAAACACCTCATACAACCACTCCCTCTTCCTCCACACCCAAACCCTTTTGCTGTGACCGTCCCCTTGTGGGTAAGAAATCTTTCCTTTCTGAGTTTGCAGTTTTCTGTTCTCCTCTCCCCCATGAAACCCCTAAACATGCTGTTTCCCTCCCCAGGTCCATCCCTTCTACCTCCAATGCCTCCCCTACCCCCTGCAAGTACCCATGCCCCTCCCCTGCCAAGAAGTTTACCCCTCCCATGAAGACCCACCCCACCCCTCTCCCAGCCTAAACCTAAATCCCCCCTCCCGAGTCAAATTCCAAAGCCCCCCTCCCAAGCCTAAGCCCAATCCCTTCCTCCATGACCACCCACCCCAGATAATACCTGAGGTGCCTGCCTGCCCCCTGGATGCCCCTCCCTGTGGAGGTTATATGGCAGTTAGGAGTCAAGTTCGGGGCTCCAATATGTACCTATGGTGCAAATTCATGGAACAATTGACTGGCCTGTGGCCTTTCACTCTATTCATATTTCTCCTGAAAATATATTCAGACCAACAAGTTGTTGGTTTCCTGGTTACATCTTGGCCCTGCATTTCTTTTACTAGTTTAGAGTTATTCCTGGCTGACATTGGTTGTGTGTCAGTATTTGGGTGTGTGTGGTGCTTGTGCTTCCTGTATTTTATGGCCACTATGTGTGGGTGTGCGCAGTGTTTTTGTCCCCCAGGGATAGGGTGTTTGTTGTGTAATGGGCATGTGTATGTAGCAGACATGTTGTTGTCATGGTATTGTGTGGTATTTGTGTTGACATGTGTTTGTTGCTGTGTTGTGTGGCTTTGTGTGCTTTGTGTGAGTGTGCGTGTTTTGTGCATGGTATGATAGGTATGATGTGCTGTGTGTGTGATGTGTGTGTCGATTGGTAAGCTGTATGATTGTGTAATTGTGTGTGTTCGTTCCCTGTTGGTTGTACATTGTGTTGTATGTGTGATGTGTCCCTGGGTATTGTTTATTGTGAGTGCTTGCCAATGTGTTGGCGATGGTGCGGTTGTGGTGTTGTTGTGACGTGTTGTGTGGTATTGTGTGAGACTTGGCGTGTGCAGTGTTTCCATGGGTAAGTGTTTTTTTTTTACGTGTGTGTGTGTTTGCTGGCTGTAGTGTGTGTACTGTGTATGTGAGGTTATCTTTGTGGCTGTATGTTAGTATGCATGCAAGTGTACAGCTACGTGTGAGTGTCACCCTTGCACCCCCCTCCCGATGGTATGTTGTGTAAGTGTACAAACATTAACAATGTACAAGAGTAACAGGTGTGTGTACTTAGGGTTGCTGTCGTCGGTGGCGGCGAAGATTCCGAAGTCTTTCGGCAAGCAGGAGCAGCGGGATGACGTCTAGTTCTGGTTCCAGGGCAGCTCTGGATGAGTATGGCTTCCTGAAGGTGAGTGTCTCGTTTTATAGAGTTTGTTCCCGCCTCGGCTTCCGTGGTGGTGTGACCATGGCAGAAATCTTGGTGGTGTGCAGCCTTGCAATACGTCCGGCGGAAACATGGTCTCCACCGGCCTGCAGATGCCTTCAGTCGTCTGTGGTGGTCTCTCCTCATTAGTGGTTCCAGCGATGCTTTGGCTGTATTCCGTAGGGAAACCGCCAAAGTCATAATTTGGCGGTCTTCCCTGCCAGCCTGTTGGTGGTATGACCGCCAAACTCGTAATGACCCCCTTAGTGTTTTCACTCCATTGAAAGCAACAGTAGGCAAAGCAGTGGACTTCAGAGGGGTTAGAATTATTATTCCCACTTCAGTGTAAGCAACAGTAGGGAAAGTTGGATTTCAGAGAGTGTGGGATTACATTTACTATTCCTACTCCACTCTAAGTAACAGTAGGGAAAGTTTTGTACTTCAGAGGGGATACACCTACTATTCCCACTGCAGTCTAAGCAACTGTAGGAGCTTATAAGGGATTAGGGGCATATTTATACTCCATTTGC
Source organism: Pleurodeles waltl (assembly GCF_031143425.1). Taxonomy (NCBI): domain Eukaryota; kingdom Metazoa; phylum Chordata; class Amphibia; order Caudata; family Salamandridae; genus Pleurodeles; species Pleurodeles waltl. The sequence continues at coordinate 972,529,887 of NC_090444.1, forward strand.
GTCGAATTTGCGTCGTTTTTTTCGACGCAAATTCGACGCAAAACTAACTCCATATTTATACTTTGGCGTTAGACGCGTCTAGCGCCAAAGTCCATGGAATTAGCGTCATTTTTTTGCGTGAACACCTTCCTTGCGTTAATGATATGCAAGGTAGGCGTTCCCGTCTTAAAAAATGACTGCGATGCTATTGCGTCGTATTAATACTTCCGGGCAAAAATGACACCCGGGAGTGGGCGGGTCTAAAAAACCCGCATTTGCGCCGGATTTTAGCGCCTGGGTCAGGGCAGGCGTTAAGGGACCTGTGGGCTCAGAATGAGCCCAGAGGTGCCCTCCCCTGCCCCCAGGGACACCCCCTGCCACCCTTGCCCACCCCAGGAGGACACCCAAGGCTGGAGGGACCCACCCCAGGGACATTAAGGTAAGTCCAGGTAAGTATTTTTTTAAATTTTTTTTGTGGCATAGGGGGGCCTGATTTGTGCCCCCCTACATGCCACTATGTCCAATGACCATGCCCAGGGGACAGAAGTCCCCTGGGCATGGCCATTGGGCAAGGGGGCATGACTCCTGTCTTTGCTAAGACAGGAGTCATTTCAATGGGGGATGGGCGTCGTAAAAAAATGGCGCAAATCGGGTTAAGACGATTTTTTTTGCCTCAGCCTGACTTGCCCCATTTGTGGACGCCCAAACGCCATTTTTCCCTACGCCGGCGCTGCCTGGTGTACGTGTTTTTTTTTCACGCACACCAGGCAGCGCCGGTCGGCTAACGCCGGCTAACGCCATTCAATAAATACGGCGCCCGCATGGCGCTTCAGAATGGCGTTAGCCGGCGCTAATTTTTTTGGCGCAAAACTGCGTTAGCGCAGTTTTGCGTCAAAAAGTATAAATATGGGCCTAGATTTACTATTCCTACTCCAGTCGAAGCCACATTACAGAAAGTGTTGTCCTTTGGAGGTCTTAAATTTACTGTCCCTACTCCAATTTAAGCAACATCGGGGAAAGTGCTGGACTTCGGAGAGGGTAAATTGACTATTCCCAGTCCATTCTAAACAACAATAGGGAAAGTGTTCGACTTTGAAGGGTATAAAAGTACTCTTCCTACATCAGTCTAAAGAACAGTAGGGAAACTGCTGGACTTCGGAGGGGTTAGATTTACTATTCCTACTCCAGTCTAAGCAACAGTAGGGAAGCATTGGACTTCAGAGAGGTTAAATTTAGTATTCCCACACCAGCCTTGGCATCAGTATGAGAAAGTTCTGGACTTGGAAGGGATTAGATTAACTATTCCCACTACAGTCTAAGCAACGGTAGGGAAAGTGTTTGACTCCAAAAACATTCCATATGTGAATAGTCTTATAAATTTAGCACCAAAAAAAGTTTAACACTTAAGGGCATATTTATACTTGTTTTGCCCCAAATTTGCATCATTGTTTTTTGATGCAAATTCGGTGCAAAACTAACTCCATATTTATACTTTGGTGCCAGACCTGTTTAGCACCAAATGTATGGAGTTAAAGTCATTTTTTGGACATGGAAACCTACCTTGCGCTAATGAGATGCAAGGTAGGCGTTCCTGTGCAAAATATGACTCTATGGCCTTAGCGCCATATTTATCCCCCATGCTAAAATCAGTCACGGGGGGAAGAGGGGTCAAATAATGGTGCAAAACTTGCTTTGCCCCATTATTTAACGCCTGGGTCAGGGCAGGCGTTAGGGGACCTGTGGGTCTATTTCCATGGTAGAACACCATGGAATAAGCCCACAGGTGACCTCCCCAGGCCCCAGGGACACCCCTACCCACACCAGAGGGACAGCAGAGGATGGGGGACCCCATCCCAGGTAAGTATAGGTAAGTACAGGTAAGTATTTTTTTTAAGTGCCATTGGGGGCCCTGAAATGGACCCCCCTTCACGGCACTGGGTGCAATGGCCACGCACAGGGGACCCTGGTCCCCTGTGCTGGCCACTGGGGTGGTGGGCGTGACTCCTGTCTTTTCTAAGACAGGAGTCTTGTGGTATGGATGATTTTGTGTCAGAAAATGACTCTAGGCAGGTTAGAGTCATTTTTTTACTCTAACCTGCCTAACGTCATCTTTTGGTGCAAAACCCCCTTCTTCCATACTGCCAGCCCCACTGACTTACGTCATTTTTTTTTTTTACGCTAGCCTACCCTTTGCACTGGCATGCACTATTTCTTAAATATGGTGCCCGGCTAGTGCACAGAAATGGTGCAAGCCAGTGCTAAATTTTCTGGTGCAAAACTGAGTTTTGCACCAAAAAGTATAACTCAAGGCCTTAGGGCCTTATTACGAGTCTGGCGGTCACTAGAATGCATTGAATGCGGTCCAACCGCCACCACGAGTCTGGCGGCCCTTGGACCGCCAGACTCATAATGAGCGCCTGTATTTTAAAAAATGAATACCATTTGTATATTACCAAAAATAATATTTAAAACAACAGTACTTTTGAAAACGATATTATTTATTTAAAAAAAGATATTCTTGCCAAAAATATTATATACCATGATTTTTGTCCAAACACCAGAGACATGAGGTTAGCAGCTCCAGAATTTCCCAGCACCATTGGTAGGCTTCTAGTAAATCTTTGGTCCTCTATATTTAAGTTCTTCACTAATTTGGCACTTAGTGCAGGCATGAGGGTGCGTGAAAAGTTGGCTTTCTCTGTTCTGCAGGGTCCCCTCAGCAGTCTTTACCCTTTATGCTCTGTCACAATTTTGCTCACATTGATCAAACGAGTACATCAGCTTTCATATTACATACCTGAAAGGAAGTTAGATTTTCATGTCAGAGAGAATACAGATCACAGGGACACCATGCCGGCATGGCCACAGCCGGAATTCCGCCATTCTTCTGGCAGAAATCCGGCTGTGGTCATAATCAGGCGGACGTCTGGTAGCCGCGTGCCTACATACGTGAGAAATCCAAATAGTGCTCCTGCAGGAGACTCATTTCTTGCCAAGTAGGGAGTAGTGCTGCAGCACAGGCTGAGGGGACAGGCTTATTATACATTATATTCGGTCTATGCACGAGGGGTCATGATATGAATACGTCCCAGGGACCCTTTCCAACATAAAGGACACCTGAATGACCCCAACTGGCAGATTTGTCTTGGTCACTGGTCTTCTTGATGACTGAGACATAACCCTGGGGAGGATAAATGCCCCAAATGTGGACAAAGTGGCTTTTCTAGCTGGCCTATTGAGAACATTGCCCCCCCCCCACTTAGTAGGTTCTATCATATTGGGAGGGGACTTTAACTGCATAGCGGACACTGTTTTAGACCGTTCCTACCCCGACCCCCGTCGGGGCTCCCCAATCATTAAAATGACCTTCATGTTTCCTGATTGGCAGGCAGGCTGGAGGCTGGGGGACTCATGGTGGTCACACCATCCAGGGGAACAGGAGTATTCATTTGTCTCACCAATCTACGACCTGCATGTACGCCTAGATGCATTGTTTTATTCACCAGGCATACACGGTTTGGTCCAAGCCCTGGGGTACCTTGCCAGAACTGTATCCAACCATAACCCACTGCTTATGACTTTGGGATGGGAAGAGTACGACAATGTATCCCAACATGGCAATTGAAACCAGAGTCCCTCGAGGACCCTGTATGTAAGGACACAGTAGGTAAAGTAATACGCCAGATGATAATGTAGGCACAGCATCCTCTCCCCTAGTGGAGTGGGATGCTTTCAAGAGCATAGTTAGAGACCAATGTAGGCCTGAATCAGTGGGAATACGCCAGACTTTACTGGCAGAAGTCTTAACATCCGAAGAGGCATTAAGGTCTATCGAACGACGAAGACCCGGTCGCCCTGAATTGCAGCCAGATTTGCTAGAGGCTAAAGAGAAAGTCGCTGAAAAAGTCAAAAAGCTTTGAAGCTTTGGCTATGAGAATTATATGATAAGAAAAATGAAGAGAGTGGTCGCATAAGAATGCTTTTAGCATGCCTAGCGAACCCGGCAAAGAGGGGCTCAACAATCCTAGAATTAGAGTCAGACAAGGGATTTAAAATCCATAGACAAGAGGATATCACCTAAGAATTCTATCAGTATTACATTGCTCTCTACAAGAGCGCAGCAGACTGATTGGTCGCAGATAATGAGGAGTTTCTTACTCCCTTAACACTGTCAAGAATCACATTGGAAGAAGCTGAAGCACAGTGAGGTGAAATAATGCTCTTGAAAGATTGCACGGCCATAAGGAATATGGCCAGAAATAAAACGCTGGGCATAGATGGCTTCCCGGCCAAATTTTACCTAATTTACGTAGAGGACTTAGCCCCAAACTAGTGGATCTCTAAAAAGCTGCCAAGAATGCATAATCCTGGCCCCTTGATATACCTCCATAAAAAAAATTGCTGTCCAGAGATTTTCATTTTTGATTTGGGTGTTTGGTTCATTATAGAAGTGATTTAGCTTGGGTGAACATTGATGATCCGGGCCAATTTTTTCTGGACAACATTTTAAAAACGACGGATGTGTTGTAGTGATAATGTAATATTTCAGGACCCATGAAACCTATATACTCCATTTTGGGGTCAAAGCATAGGTTTTGGGGGTCAAGTAATCTTATAGAGACAGAAAATAAATCCTCTCAGCAACCCTTCAGCTATTTTTTTCACAAGGGTGGCTATACTAGAGGAAGAAGAGACATATATAGAAATGAAATAAATAATAATGTTTTTTAATTCTTTTATGTATACACCAAACAATGTTTATGATCTGAACATGAAAAAAAATAATGTTTATCACTCCTGTTTTAGACACATTTTCATAGTTCACTTTATTTATTTGTTTCTGCAATCGCTCGTGGTACATTTGCAGAAAGATGAACATTTGAGAGGAGCATATCGACAGGGACATCTTTTTGTAGCATAGTTTTTGCAAGTACATGTCCATGTAAGTTCTGTGGGTAGAGTCTTTAGAACTTTTGTAGGCATTAGCACCTTATCAATATCTTCCCAACCAAATTCATATGGGTCTTTCTCTACATATGCATGATCCAGAACATTTACACATTTTCTGATCAAGTAGAACACTCTTTTAATGTGTGCACACACAGAATATGACTGTGGTGGAAGGTCACTTAGCGGGATTGATCTCTAAACTCACTGTACCGAATGTCGTCACATGTGTGACAGTCAGAAGTCGTTTTTCACACATCCACAAGGTATTTTTCTAAGTCTTTAAAGTCATATTCTTTTTAGAAATTTCACAGGTTCAGCAGTTAAAGCTCCAAGCGTGGTTCCAGTTTTGTTCATAGTGTCATCACCTGTAAGAATGTGTGCTTTGATAAGAACAGTGGGCATCTCTAGGTCAAAATTCTTGTATAGAATATGAAGCGGGATTAAGTGTCTTTTCTCACCTCTCTCTTAATGTATCTATACTTTGACAGTCCTTAACTTATGAACATTGCAACAAATCTGAATAGCACAATAATAACATGTGTCATTTGACAGCACAACGACTCGATTGGAACTATTTGAACAGGCCACTCAACATGTGCCCCAACACGAAGGTCAGCTTCCTCCAATTTGCTGTTAAGTTCTTGAACAATATGGCCTGTACCTTTTGAATCTATCTCTGCAGGACCAACTCCTCATTGGCAATCATTCCACTTGCCATAACTGGAAATTTAGTGTTCATTGAAGCATCACCAATGTTTTGGTGAGTTAACATCTCCAAGTTCACCTTGTTCAATGCTGATGACTAGAATTTATCAAGTTCCACATATATAGAATTTTTGATGCAGGTAAGGTCAGTTGTTCCACTTGTAAACTTTCGTCTGATTCTCTCACATTTTTTGACAGATAGTTCAAGATAACTGTCAAAGACAATGTGCATTTCTTGCAAGGTGCACATTGACTTTGATATCTGTAGAAAAGTCGGAACGACCTCTCCGAAGTTGTGCATGAATGAAATCTTGACCATTCACAATTGTGACACATAGTCAACAACAGCAGTTTTCAAGGAGGACACTTTATCGAATTGAAATTCTTCTGGTGAAAGATTGTTTTTCGAGTTCTTCTACGAGTTTTTGCTTCACTGGTTTGGTTGCAGCATCTCCATCAAATATTGTGTTTGTTGGAAGAAGATTATGCAACGGAATGTCCTCGATAAATTCACCCCTTTCTTTTGCTACATCCATCTCTCTATGTGCTTGCGAAAGTTGTTTTGTTTTCATCATTTTGTAGTGGCTGATTGGCCCAAACTCTTACTGTGGCAATTAAAGCGTGGAAGTTTAGCTTTAGCAATTATGTCAAGTAGCTTTTTCTTTTTCAATACGAATTTCTCCTGCTTCAGTTCTGCGTATAGTTTTGATCCATGTTCCAGGACATGTAGTAGACATGTCTTTATATCATTATCCATATATTGTTTGGTCACGAAATTGTATAGTCACACAGGCTCAGACATTTCAAAGGGGTTTCCTTGCTGCTGCATGAAATGAAGATGACTTGTTACAATGATGAAATATGTGATCCTCCTCACCCACCAGTTTCAATCTTTTGAACTTTGCCTTGCTGTATTCCTGGAGCATCTCAAACTCTCTTCTGTCCAGCTGCAGTGGATGGTAGATTTTCTTTCAGATAAGTTTGTCATATGTCTCATTTTTCTTTGTTGAAGAAGTCCTCAGATTTCGTAGTTGGCAACCATCTGTCAGAAGATCTTCTGCTACCAACTGCATCACTTATGCTTACTAGTTTGAATCAACGGAAAACCTGAAACAAAAACAATATTAAAATAAATTACCAATATGATGGCTAAAACACATCATTATAGGGCCGTCAATTTTGGAAAATGGCAGAAAGGTTGCTCTATAGAGTTACTTTCTCTCTCTATAAGGTTACTTGACCACCAAAATCTATGTTTTGATACCAAAATGAAGTATATACTGCTCATGGTTCCTGAATTATTACATCATCACTCCTACACATCCGCCGTTTTTAAAAATGTCATCCTGAAAAATCAGCCTAGATTCTGCTATTTTTTGAGAATTTTTTTTCTCCATTGTATATGAGTTGTAGCACTCGTTACAACAATAAAATGTTTGATCCTCTTCACCTATCTTATACAGCTTGCTGACCCTACTGGGCAAGTATTTTTTTAGTACTGTCACTGGGCAACAGTATTTTACAGTGGACATAAGGAAGCAGCCTCTTTACCAGTCTAAAGTTAGACAACTGTCATTTGGACTTCATATATAGTACTGGGTAAAGATGTGTTGTTGTGAATTCACCATAGTGCTTAATTTATTTTTACTATTGACTGGGCACATTAGGTCCTTGTGCTATCCCAAAAATGTTGATCTTCACTTGGTTGACTGTGGCTGACTTCATGTAATTAGTGAGAGAGTCTTCTCTTACTTCAAAGGGTTAGTAGGAGTGGGCCATTGACTGTTGAAATCAGGACGGTCCTGGTGTTTCCAGACTACACCATTGGTGAAACTCAGTTCATTGGATGACCCAAACATTCCCACTTCTCTGCAGAAGGCAGTGTGGCCTGGGACTGTCTAAGCAATGGGCTGCATCAGAATGCACAGATATGTAGGAAAGGTTTTGCATCAGCCGCACGGTCAGCACAACATACTAAGACCTAGGAGCACTAAGATAGTGGCAAGGAAACAAGCGTTGTTGGACATGATGCCAGTTGTTCTGGAGATGGGAGCTCAGGAGTCAAGGGATCCCTTCCAAGAACCCTCTAGTATTCACAGAGAAAGAAATGGGTGCAGCTGGTAAGGACGCACAGCAACAAGGTCCCCCCTCAACCCTCCACACCTTACCTCGTGGTCACTGGATGTGAACATTGAGGTCTTTCTTTATATTTCATTTCATGCAAAAATGAAGCGTTGCTGTTCTACTAGAACCTTGGGGGCAGGATGGAGGGGTATTTAAAGGGTTGTCATCAGTGGCCATCTGAAGGTTTGTGATCTTGGTCACACCTGGCCATAATTGGATTGGCCTATCATCAACTGAGAGGAGAAGGAGGTGGTTAATGGGGAGGAAACGTTTGTACCTCTTACCAATGTATAATTCACAATGAGTTCAACGAGTAAATATATGTTCTATATGTTCCTGACATGGAACGTTCAAGAGATGGCAAGTAGAGTGAAGCATCATACAGTCCATTCATACTTAGGACATAGTGGAGTGTACATAATGTTCCTGTAGAAAGCACACTTAGGTTGGGCTGAAAGGCTAAAGCTGTGGATGAAAACATGATGGTATGGTATATAATATTTTCAGTTTGCCACAACAACATTTACCTACTTAAAATCAAGGGTTTCAGTTAAAAGAATCATTGAAGAGATTGGCGGAGGGGGACAAGGTATGATGTGAGTGTATCTACAAACTGCTTTAACACACCAAATTAGGGAAAGGGGAATTTTCAGAAAGCTCTTCTGGGTACTCAACCAGGTCGACTCACACAAACTTTCTGTCGGCTGGTGATTATAACTGCGGAAGGAATGCTGGTCACAGTTCCCAAGTATTGCCCACCTGGGCCTGATCTGACTACAGTACTGTTGGAATTGATCTCCATGTTTATTATTGTTATGTTTTATGTATTCTGTACACGGTGACCATATATATATTTTTTTCTCCTTTGTTGTTAATGTACATCTTTCAATAAAGAGCAATTAAAAAAAACTGTAGAGATTATGTTCAACTGGATAGATCTTGTATCCTCCCTTGGTCGGAGATGAATGTGACAAAATGGAAAAAAGGCTTTCATATCTTATTAGTGCATCTGGGAATCTTGGATGTGTGGCAAGTGGTTTATGCCTAAAGGTGAGAGTACTTGTTCTATTCCCCCGATAGATTTTGTTTTGCACACTATACATACTATTGACTTAGTGTGGTGTGTTGAGTATCTGATGCAGAGACAACATCACTAGCTAGTCACTTCGGAAAGAGCCATGCCTTTGTGACAAGTGCAGCCTGTGACACTTCAAGATGCAGCATTTCATCACACAACTGTTAACCCACTGGTGGGTTATTGTAGAGTGAATGAACCTTCTGGGCAGGATGTTCAAATGGAGTGGGCAATATAGTGTGATGTTACATCAATAAAGCACAAATAGTGAAAAAGGTACTAGGCAGGGAGGCTACCCGGCTTGGAGAGGAAATTCGAATGCTGGGAGCACAGTAGCAGCTGTCGCTGGTGCAGAACCAAAGCTAGATTGGTGATGGGTAGGGTTAACTTCGTCCTGCTCATGCGAAATTTGGGATGCCTGAATAATAAAGAGTACATTGCTAGGCAACATTAGGGACACCTAGTGATATGGCTGTCTAGGTCCAACACACTGAAAATACCCAATATTCTATGAGATTTCTTTGTGCCATTTTTTATGGCACTTTTAACGCCTGCTCAAGAGCAGGCGTTAAAAGGGGGCTTCAATTCTTTAGAATGAGGCCCTATGTGCTCTGCAGGAGTAGCGCCAATATTTTGCTGAGTACATCAATAGCGTTATGAGAAATGACACTATTGCCCCCGCCCTTGTGCCATGGTGCGTTGTATTTTAAATACGGAGCACATATGGTGGAAGTAGGGGGGTGATAAGGGACGCAGGGAAAGTGGCACTGCATTCGGTGCAACGCCACTTTCCATAAATCTGCCCCTTAATGTGCCTCAGGAAGCCATCCCACAAAAGCATGAGCCCTCCTACAAACCTCTTCAGTTAAGTTTCACCAGGGTTTTGCTTAGAACAAATTGTGCCAGAAAGAACCCTCTGGGTAGGGGTATGATCGAACGTCTTTGAATCTGAACGCAGTTGCAAATTCCCACTAGAGCCAAATTCGGGAATATGGCTCGGTTTACAATGAGGCCCAATGTTCCTAAGCAGTCACTGTCATTCTGTTTCATTTGTCATGTAAAACTCATTATTGGTGACTGCGTTACAGTGGTGAAAGTAGTAATGGTTTCAGCCTCATTCTAATAAATTGTTTGGGGAAGACGGATTAACTAGGAGGTGTTCATTTGTATGTCTTAAGAGTAAAAAGACTATTTTTGATTCCTCAGTGCACATGTGTTAGGAGCAGGAGGCTGAGACTTGTAGTGCATGTTGCGGCCTGCCCACATGACTTTCTGGAAGTGGATCATACGAGTATTGGTCATAGAAAAGATTAGCTGTTATTTCAGATAAACAATTAACAAATCAAAGCCTGTTTACTGGCAGCCACCCACGGGACATTAAGCCCTGCAACATTCGAACAAACCTCAGTAAGTGGGTGATGCATTAGCCGGCAAAACAGTGTCAAGATGCAAGATAAACCATTCCTCCGAGTATGATCTCTATAAAACCACAGTGCTCTAAGCACTGGGATGTTGGGTAAGCATTAGAAAGAAAGGTTGTAATGCATATTTATCAACAATTCAGTTCACGTGGGAAAGGAAGGGTGGGTTGTGTGTGTGTGTGTGTTTTACGGTGTGTGTGGCAGGTCTTCATTTGCATGTATGCTGAACTTGAACGAGAAAACTTCCAAAGGTTTGTGTATAACTCCCTTTGAATCAAGGCTACTTTGGATTGTTATTTCAAGAAATTATTTTCACAAAGGCCAAAGCAAATAAAAATATATGTTTGTTACTGCTTTTCAGTTTACTAAATTATGTCTCCATTTTGATTCAGTGCTGACATTGAAAGTACTTCGATTCATTCTCATTGTTCAGGGTGATGAATACTTTATTAAAAGGGTAGATGAGGAATGCAGAGTCTAGATACCTTGGAACTAATTTTTTTTAAACTGGTCTCTAAATCTGATTCATCAAGATGTAAGTAAATCCATTAAAAATGAGCTTGAAAACTTGAAGAGGTTCTGAGAAGAAAAGGTTTATTACACTGTGACAGTGGACAATGTGTAGTTGTAGTTAGGTCAGACTTAGTTACAGTTAGATCAGAATTTCCATAGGAAGAGTGTTTTTTGTTTTGCGAATAAACATGATGTTGTTTGCCGAATATTCGTGACACTTTCCCTCAAAAAAATTCATCTCCCTTAGCTGCCTCCTGGAAAGCTCTGAGGTGATCTGTCAAGTAGGGCCTGGGAAAAAGGGAATTAGGGGTCCCAAAACGCTTTTTCACAATGCAATTGCCATAGGGAAAATTACTGGACAATGCTACAGAAAAAAAGGCTGAACATAAGTACACCAAATGTGGAAGGAAGCTATATCTTTACCCAGAAAGCATACTTTTTGCGCACAGTTGTCAATCAATCTGTTCATCTGTTTGAAAGAAATTAAGGTTTATAATGTATAGATGTCTGGTGCCAGGGGAGCCCTGCAGGAATCCTCGGGCAAAAAAACCCAACAGAAATAAAAATCTGATTGGCTGGTCCCACATGAGTCTCACAGGACAGAACCACCTGATTGGCGACAAGAAAAATGCTGCAGCTTCCATTACAGGGCTCGGTCCCGAGCCCTGAAAAATAAAAGGGGGAGGACTTAAGGGAGCAGATTAGGGATTTCCTGACCCGGTAGCCCTTATTGGGGGATTCCAGAGGCAAACCTGGGACAAATTTTCTTTAAAACATTTTTAAATGTCATCAGACCGCCATGTGGTCCTGTGAAGTCCTGCAGGACCAGCAGACCTAACGTTTTTTAAAGCACAACCTTTGTGGCAGTACACGCCTGTTTGTGGGTTTGCAGAGACTGCACTCCCAATGCCCTATGAAGCCTACTATGCACAGGATGCGCTCAGAGCTGATAATTACTCTGGCCACATCCCAGTTAATAGTTTTTTTTTGCCCAAAATGCCACCTCCGTTTGGATCCAGCTATGTGCAAATCAGCCTTGACCCTGCTTCAATAAGAACAGCCCAGCCTAAACTGCCAAGCCAGGTCTTCTCTGAACCGGAACACCCAAGACTGGTTTTGTCCTCGTTGTAGCTCTTCAGATGGGTGCAGCTTGGTTCCAGTGGCAAAGTAAGCACATAACCCATGTGATGTAATATGTGGGGTCATAAGCAATGCATGGCAGGGACGCAAGTTATATTTAGCTCAGCAAACTACAACTTGTGAATTTTAGTGGTGTCTTTAGATTAAAATTGTATATTTTAACTAACATTTTCACCTAACTATAATGTCATTCCCACCTTTTTTTTTTTCAGTGAATTTCTAGGTTTTTGTTTTAAGTGTAAAGTAACAAATTATTACCACCCCTAGCTGTAACGTCACTTCAACCTTTGGTTTCATCATTGAATTGTATGTATGTATAATTATCTGTAGAGCACAAACACAGTTAGAGAGTGTAAGAAATTGGGTGAATCCTTCACAAATAATAAGTTTGCAACTTTTACTGGGCACCAAGTACCCTATAGTAGCACTTAACTCTATAGGGATAGTGAAGCAGAGCAATCGAAGGCCTACTAAGGAGGTAGTGTGGGCTAGTACTCCCAGCTTGCAGGTACACAATAACAACACTCAAGAAATCATTTTCTAGTCCGTACTTTTGTTTATTAAGAGAAACTAGATTTTACACACACACTACTGAATACTACGCATTAATTTAAAAATATCTACAATTGGGTAGATAGAAAAACCTTTGGTGACATCTTTAAAACAGTTCACAACACTTGCAAGCCCTGAACTCCTCTAATCACAATACCCTCACTTATACTAGGCATAATATAAGGGGTGTCATTATCAAAAGGCATTCCTACTATCTTTGGCATGGTGTCATCAAATTAATAAAAGCAGAAACACATTATATTCAAGCCTTGCAGCACAATTGAAATCTATAGGGAAGGTACCATCTTACAACAACATTTCTTAAGGCTGTGCATTATTCATTGTTAACCTTTGGCGTGGCAAACAACAAATCCAGAATATGTCAACGGCCATCATTAAAACATGTAATGACTGACTCTTATCTTTGTGCTCATCAATAAAATCTTTTCATCAATGTGATTGCATCAAATACCCTTGCATTGTCAATACTGTTATTGGTAATACAACATTGTCAAAATAATTCAATAGATGCAGGATTCTTTCATCCATTTTCAACATGTTACAGCTTTGGGATCAACCAAAGGACGTCCAGACCAGAGTCCACGTGCCAGGGGTGTAGAATTTATTCAAATATCTACTTGTCCATGGGACAAGTTTCTTCATAAACCTACTTGTCTTGAAACAAAATCCACTTGTCCCTTTGGTAGCATGTAGTGCGGCGACAAATTATGGCAGCAATCTCATTACATTAGGGCTCTGATAATAGCTTCTCTAGTTTGTCAGGGCTCCTAGTATAGTAGGATATGAATACTAACATATCCCTTATTTTGCCACCTTTCCACAGATGTACATAATGGGGCTGTAGGTAGCAGTAAGCAATAGTTCCAGGGTTGGAATGCCCTTTTGAGTCAGTGCAAATCTACGAACTTGCATGTTTAAGGGGTTTTTACCAGCTCCTCTCTAATTTTTTCCCATACTGAGAAAGCTTGTTAATGTATTCCTAACAGTTGGGGAAAAAAGTAATTGGAGGGAAAGTAAACTTGTACCTGCTCAACAGATTTTCACATGAGCAAATCTACACATACAAATTTGCTCGAGCTAAAATGCAGTTCACAAATATTTTCTAGAACTACCATTTCCTGTAAATTTTTGGCAATTCATGAGTCGTAAATCTTCACTAATTCAAGAATATATACCATGGGTGCACCTTTGAGGCTTCCTTTAAGAATTGGGCCCCTAATTAACCAAGACCTTTTGTTTTTATTAAACCTTTGTCTCTGTCTGTTGGCTGGCTTCACTATGAGTGACAGCATTGAGCTATTTCACAAGGAGCTTATTGACACACTAAGTAATTTTGTTCAATGCCAGGAACTATAGTAGCAATGCGTGCTTTTAGAGACCAAACATATTTTTGCTTTTAGCCAGTGTTTGTTATAATAGTGAGGACCTGGCAGCTCCCACAACAATAACGTTTTACAAAAACCATGTCAAGACATGCATTGACAATACTATTAAGCTGATGACCAAGGTCGAACCTACTGGCTTTGCCATTGCTTGTTTATTTTCATGTGCCCCATAATCTTGTGGAAACTCGGTACACTGATTTTTCCGTTATGGATATATGTTTTGGACATACTAGCATGCATCAACACATTTTACTAAATGATTCTTCAGAGAAATGGTACCTAAAATTTCACAGTAGTTTAGCAAAACATTATTTTCCTAGTTGCATTTTTTAATGAACATTTTGATTGGGAAAGCAAAGAATCCTCAATATTGCTTTTAGGCTTCTGCAAATATTTGCATTTAATTAGAGAGCATTCTGGGAGCATTACACGTTGCCTCATATTGTTAAACTTTGCAAATGTGTGTACACATTTTTATACTGGCACTACTATCAGTAGTGCAGTCCAAGCTTACATCATGTCCTTAGCCCACTCACCCTAATAAAAAAGGTTTTGCATTAACAAACCATAAATACAAGTTCAAACAGCATCAACATTTTGACACTGAATGTTACCTTTACTGTAGCCCATGCCTTTCCTTGATCTGTAATGTAGTACTGTAAACTGGCAGACAAAGGGGCATATTTATACTCTGTTTGCGCCGGATTTGCGTCAATTTTTTTTATGCAAATCCGATGCAAAGCTAACTCCATATTTATACTTTGACGCTAGACCCGTCTAGCGTCAAAATTCTTGGAGTTTGCGTCATTTTTTAGCGTGGACAGCCACCTTGCGTTAATGAGATGACTCTAAGGCCTCTGCACCTTATTTAAACTCCCGTGCAAAAATGACGCACGGGAGGGGGCTGGCCTTAAAAAATGACGCGCAGCCGCATTTGCGTCATTTTTTAACGCCTGGTCAGGGCAGGCGTTAAGGGATCTGTGGGCTCGGAAGGAGCCCAGAGGTGCCCTCCCATGCCCCCAGGGACACCCCCTGCCACCCTCGCCCACCCCTGGAGGACACCCATGGATGGGGGGACCCATCTCAGGTAAGTAGAGGTAAGTATTTTTTTTTATTTTTAAGTGGCATAGGGGGGCCTAACTTGGGCCCCCCCTACATGCCACTGTGCCCAATGGCCATGCGCAGGGGACAGAAGTCCCCTGGGCATGGCCATTGGGCAGTGGGGCATGACTCCTGTCTTTTCTAAGACAGGAGTCATTTCCATGGTGGTTGTGCATCATAAAATGACGCGAGTCAGGTTAGCGTCAAAATTTGAAAAGATGGACAAGAGTAGGAGCCCAGTGTTACAATTCAGGATTGCTCACAATGAAGCATGATGTTTGTATTTGGTGAATGCTATACTTTTGAGATGTATAGTTCTATCAGCTTGTGGCTCTTCATCTCCTTTCTTAGCTGCCCAAAGGTTGGGGCAATTCTGATGTTGAGGGGTGCGGGTCAAGATCCTGGGAGCACAGATAAAGACTTGTCTTCAATTTGTAGATGTTTTGCAGTTTTTTTTACCATTCTGGAGAAGTCATGTTTTCTGGTATTGACCTGTTTCAGTATATATTGTGGACAATTAATTTCCATCTAAGAACTTTCTTCTCTTGCCAGTGACCCATCAATGTGAAATGCATTGCTGGAAGCAGGAAGAATTTACATATCAGGGCTGCCTTCCCTATGCTTCCAAGCAAGTGTGAGTTACATTGGGCTGCAGAGCAGGACCAATCTTACCACACTGAGGGGTTGTATGTGGTTAGAACAGCAATAGCAAAAATATTGTCTGACATAAATATAGTGACCTGAATATTGTTTGCAAAAGTATTAATCCATTTGATTGTAGATTTTCTATTATTCACTCCAAAGTGGCAATATATTTGCAAATGATATTTAGGACACAAAGGGCCGTATTTATACTCTGGTTGCGCCGAATTTGCGTAGTTTTTTTCGACGCAAATTCAACGCTAAACTAACGCCAACTAACGCCATATTTATACTATGGCGTTAGACGCTTCGGGCGCCAAAGTGCCCGGAGTGGGCGTCATTTTTTAGCGTGAACCCCTTCCTTGCGTTAATGATATGCAAGGGAGGCGTTCCCGTCTTAAAAAATGACTCCCAGGCCTTTACGTGGTATTTATACTCCCGGGCAAAAATGACGCCCGGGAGTGGGCGTGGCCAAAAACGGCGCTTTTGCGCCGCTTTTTAACGCCTGGGTCAGGCATGGCGTTAAGGGA
This sequence comes from Pleurodeles waltl, assembly GCF_031143425.1. Taxonomy (NCBI): domain Eukaryota; kingdom Metazoa; phylum Chordata; class Amphibia; order Caudata; family Salamandridae; genus Pleurodeles; species Pleurodeles waltl. Next base: position 972,546,025 of record NC_090444.1, read on the forward strand.
CAAGTGGGCTCAAAATGAGCCCAGAGGTGCCCTCCCCTGCCCCCAGGGACCCCCCCTGCCACCCTTGCCCACCCCAGGAGGACACCCAAGGACGGAGGGACCCATCCCATGAACATTAAGGTAAGTCCAGGTAAGTTTTTTTTTTTTTTTTTTTTTTTGTGGCATAGGGGGGCCTGATTTGTGCCCCCCTACATGCCACTATGCCCAATGACCATGCCCAGGGGACAGAAGTCCCCTGGGCATGGCCATTGGGCAAGGGGGCATGACTCCTATCTTTACAATGATAGGAGTCATGTTGATGGGGGATGGGTGTCGAAAAAAAATGGCGCAAGTCGGGTTACGACGATTTTTTCGACGTAACCTGACTTGCCCCATTTTAAGACGCCCATACGCCATTTTCCCCCTACGCCGGCGCTGTCTGGTGTACGTGGTTTTTTTCCACGCACACCAGGCAGCGCCGGTCTGATTGCGCCGTCTAACGCCATTCCATAAATACGGCGCCCGCATGGCGCTTCAGAATGGCGTTAGACGGCGCAAAATTTTTTGACGCTAAACTGCGTTAGCGCAGTTTAGCGTCAAAAAGTATAAATATGGCCCAAAATGTTTGCATCTTTTAGTTTTCATACAGGAGGTAACATGGGGTGTCGGGCACTTTTTGTGTTTGTTCTTTGTTTTATTAGCCTAGGTGTCAACTCTTGTTTGGATAGGTGAAACTATGAGAGAGACTGGTCTCAGCAGGGCCCTTCAGGCAGTCATTTTGCTCCTGGTATCATCCTGAGTAGCCAGTGGAGTTAGGCTGAGTTCTGTGGTATGTCTGGCTGGGGCCCTTTGACCATGCAATGACAAGAAGTTGGCATGGTGGTCACAGTCCAGATAGACCTCTTTGAGACTGGTATTGTAATCCAGAAGCTGACCTGAGGATGTAGTCCACTTCCTACAGCTACACATAGCTCAATACAAAAAACATGATCATCTTTCAGACTGCTCTCTACGACTGTGGCAACACATTACACGTAACACCAGAGTCTTTGGCCTACAGCTCAGTTCTGACTTACAACCTAGCTCCTCACATTAGTAGCACAGCAATTACCAGAACTAATCCGACTTCAGTCCTTGTTCACTGTGTTTACCTGAGAAACGGAAACCTGAGCAGCTATGCCATAACTCCCAGTTGGATCCTTTTAAGTTCCACTCTTTATGGAGAGGAGAGACTGCATTTTTCCTTAAGGCTGGTTTGGTAAAATGGTACCAGCAGCAGGCAGAGGACCTTTTCATTATGAGTGTTGTCCCAAGTTGCTATTTTTTTTTCTAATTTGATGCAAAGCTGTTTAGATGCTATTCACAAAAGAGGAAGGTCCAAGTGTAATATTAACATGGGAATAGACGATTGTAACAACAGAGATCTGTAATAATCCATAGATGTATGTGTATCTTCCTCACATGTATTGTGGATTTGATTTTGATCTGTAATAATCCATAGATGTATGTGTATCTTCCTCACATGTATTGGGGATTTGATTTGTCTCCCTGAAGTATGTGTGCAAGCTTACAGCTCAAAGTCCTAGGAATGAAGTTCTTTGACAATAAGGAGTAGTTATTCTCTAATATGGAATTATGAGATTAAAGTTAATCAACAGGGACAGTATATTGGGAACTGGTGGTTGAAGTATGGGTAAAAAAGAAAGGAGACAGGGTTAATCAAGAAGGTTGTACATTTAAATGAGTGGCACTGGTAGAGACTCGGACTAAATAACTGGAGGCAGAGGTAGTGCTCAGAGCAATAAAATGTGCATGAAAAGATAAACCAAAAAAACAGTAAATGGTTGGCGGGGAAGGAAGACTTTACAAATATGTAAATAACGTGATGTGTTGTACATAATCTACCTTTCTGAGAGCCAACTCGAACGCTATAAAGCATGTGAAACCGTGGGAGTTATAAACTTAATGATGAGAACCATGTGGTTTTAAAAATTCAAACACTATTAACAAAGGTGAATTTTGTGATGACTAACGGGGTCATTATGAACATGGCAGGATTCCCTGCTGTGTTCATGCTGACGGTCTAAACACAGACCACCAGCCCGTTGAAGACCCCTCCGGCCCAATAATAAATGTTCCACTGGGCCGGCGGGCTGAAACAGTGTTTCTGCCAGCCGGCCCAGCGGAATGCTGGTCCTGGACATTGCCGATGGCTCCACATGGAGCTGTCGTCAATGCCACAGTGCGGTGGGTGCAGCAGCACCCGTCGCGCATATTGACCTGCGCGACGGGGCTGTGCACGGAGGTCCCTGCACTGCCCATGCCAAGTTCATGGGCAGTGCAGGGACCCCCAGGGAGCCCTGGAGCACCCCTTCCGCCAACTTTTCCCTGGCAGGGGAAACCACCAGGGAAAGGCTGGAGGAACACAGGCTCCTAATCCGGAGGGCACCGTTGCCTGCACCGCTGCCCTTTGGGATAGAGAACTCCGCCATTATCAGGTCAGCCTGGCAGCAGTAGCCTGGCGGTGGCGAAGGGCCGCCTGTGTCGGTCCCCCAGTGTTCGTAATATGGTGGTCCAGACCGCCATGCCGGTAGGAGTAATTTCTGCCACTGCCGGCCTGGCAGTCTGGACCGCCATGTTCATAATGACCCCCTAAATTTCAGAAGACAGGTTATCTTTAAAATAGAGTGCCACAAATATGTTCTGGTAAGAGAAGAAATAATGGATTTGATTTCGAGGATGGCATAAAAACAAAAAATGCCAAAACCAGTTTATGATAAAAATATTTAACAAACTTTGTTCTACTATGCTTCCTAAGATGCGAAATGTGAGAGCAACGATATATAGGCCTCAATATTTTGGTACCATGCCACTCTGGGATGGGTCTGGTGGTCTCTTGACCATATCAGATAAGATGGAAGATGTAACGAGAAGGGCCAGTAGAAGGTCTTGAACATTTCCCATGTTCTCTGCAACATGAGTTAAAGTATATGCAAGTCAAAAAAGTTCACATGTCAGCTTCTTCATGAAGTGCATATTCTTTGGTTCAGGGCTTCAGGAATGGATTCAGGGCATTCAACAGACTTGGGTGCTGGACTCAAAGAGCCTTCCATCCATCCTTGTTTCAGTCATATGAATATTGTTTCGCTGATTAGGTGGTATGGATTTGAACGTAAAGGCAAGCTTCTGTATGTTTTATGCAAATTACAAAGAACTTGAATTTGGTTCATGCATGACTGGGAGCCAATGGAAAACATTCCAGGCTAGCTTGATGCTCTCTTCTCCTTTGGTTCACCCACATTATGGTAGCCTGGTTTTGAACCCATTAGAGCATATAAACGAGGTTTCTACAGAAACCAGATGTATGTAATGTTGCAAAAGTCTGGTATGCCAACAACATGACCCTTGTCAGTTCAGCTTGAAGGTTGATTTGGTGAAGTGGGATAGTTTCTGGATCAGGGAAAGCTGCAAATTGTAAAATTAAAGAAAGTTTAGAATAAAAAAGAAGTTCCTCTCTCTCAGTATGGAAGTGGAGAGCTAAATCAGGATGAGTGTTATTTGGCCGTTCAGTGTTCCCTGTAATACCATGGCCTCAGTCTTTCATCCTGAAAAAGAAACAGGGCAGGTAAGTTTTGATCCTATCTTGATTTTCTGTCCAGTGCCTTATTAAGTTTTTTTGGGGCCCAAGCAAGAAATACTTGTAGTCTCCACTAAGTGACAGCTTTACATTTATTTCCAATTTTCAGCTATTTCAAGCCCCCATGATGCCAAACAATATTGAATCATACATTAAACTTTCAGAAATTAGGGCATACAAAAACAACCAGAATCTCAGGCTGCCCAGCGTCTTATAACTAACAGCCAGATAGTACCAAAGGATGCTTGACTAAGCATGTACAGAGTCATTTCTTTTTGCTCTTGGGATCTAGATATTTTTTGCCTTGCAACAATATTTCACAAACAATTCAGTTTCCTAGAAACTGTTCCTCAGATCGTAGAGTAAGAGTCACTTGGTGGATGTCTAGTGGAATAGCGCATAACACTTAGAAGACACATGCACATGAAGCTTGACTTTGTAGCTTTAAGTGCAAGATATTCGTGCTCTGAAATAAATATCCCTTATTTTCCTTGCTTGGTGCAAGTCAAAGCATTGCTCACAGGATTTTCACCATTTCATTTGGTGAAACCTGATAATGTTCTCCTTAAATCTATTTTCTTTTCTTGTCCCACCTCTGGTACTTCTTTATCTAGACAGCGACCTCTGACTCTATTGCGTAAGATAAATATTTGGTGTGGTAGACAGGAGGAGGTCAGTGAGATATAGGGAATACTATAGCGAGAGGTTAATTGACATAGAATGAGAAGGCAGGGAGAAAGAGAGATGGGATATCAACATCAATGACGGAGTGAGAGCAACGCCAAGAGAGCAAGTGAGGGAGTCAGAAAGAAAGACACCGATGTACAAAGAGTTAATAGTTGAAGAGAAAGAGAGTGGAGATGTATATAAGGTTTTCAAATGAAGTAATGTGAGCTAAAGGTAGAGACGATTTAATTTAGAGAAAAATAAAGAAGCAAAGAGAGACTTAAAGAGGTGCGGCAGTGAGACAGATATAGAGAGATGCAAGGTAGAGAGAGTGGTGTGGTGGGGAAAGGGTCAAAATCATAAGAGGTATAGAAAGATAGATTAAGTGAAAAGGGGAGTGAGGTAGAAAAAGAGGGAAGTGAGGTAGAGAGGCTTTGAAAGGCAGAGAGTGTGAGAGGTGGTGTAGAGAAAAAAGTGATAAAAGGGACAGTTAGAGGTGCAGTTGAGAAATGTGAGGTTGACAGAGATGGAGGGTGACTTAGAGTTGCAAGGTAGCTTAGAGGTACAGATAGAGAGATGAGTTAGGTGCATGTAAGACAGATGACAGAAATGAGGTGGGCAGGATGAGTTGAAATAGTGAAGGAGGTTCAGAGGAAGTTAAGGTAGAAAGAGGGGGTAGAGAGGTAGAGGTAGGCGCTGGGAGTGGTAGAGAAAGGTAAGGATGTGATAGAGTTTTAGTGGAGAGAGTTACGGGGAGAGGTGAGAAACATACTGCAGGAGAGATACAAAGAGAGTTGAGCTAGAAAGGGGGTAGATTCATAGGTATTTAGTGATATGTATAGAGAGAGGTTAAGATAGATAGATGAGTGATGCGGAAGAGGTCAAGTGCAGTGGGAAGGGAGAGACAGAACGATTATCTTTTAATTTAATTGCCAACAATGCCTTAGTGGGCGAGGGCTTAGATTTTGCAGACCGGAGCTGTCATTTAAAAAAACCTAAGCTGTTTTTATCCTCACCTTTATTGGCTGCCTAGGAGCCTCCTGGAAGGTGCCCATTTTTCTTTACAGGAAGTAAGTGAGTAGACACCACCCCAGAAATTTGAGGCAGGTAGGAACTTGGCGCAGTGCTTCGGAGAATCTGAAAATAATGCAGGTGGCCATGTTGGGAAGTTGAGATCAATTATAAATAACATACTGTGTATAGCAGGTCTGTATGGCAGAATGGAACAGCCATATGTGAAACAAAAAGCTAGCTCTTAAGGCCAGGAAAGGTGGAAAGGAGGTGGAATCTATATTTGGCTTAAAAGTGAAACCACCAAGCCACAGCAATAAAGGCCCTCAAGGTAACAGGACGACCTAAGGGATATCTTTAGGTTCCCACTACTTGGTGTGGTAAATACCCTTGAATCGAAGAAAGGTACAAAACTAAACTTTAGTAAGGCATACTGGAAAAAAAACCTCCTGTGGTCAGTGATTGTAACTATAATAGAAGGGGAAACTGAAAGAGGAGGAAAAGGTAGCTTGAACTATCGGAGGAATGGACATGATAGAGGTAAGGAATCATGCCAAAATATAATGACAAGTAACACGAAAAAAGCTGACAAAACCCCTGTTTGCTTGTTATAAAATAGTGCATTATAGAAACAGCACCTTCTGTGTCTTGAAAGGAATTCGCAGTTAGGACTAAAATACACGTTAAATCTGTATTTAACGTGTATTTTAGTCCTGTCTGTCTGTACAGAACATAACGTTAGACAAAAACCATAAACCAACTAAAAAGAACAAATAAAAGGAAAGCAGACCTGAAGTAACTTTTTGGGCTTCGATTGAAAAAGAATAAGGTAACTCCTTAAGGACTCTTCAGGTATCTTTTAAAGTTGCTCAACCTCGAGATAACAGGTATTGTGACAGGTACATTGTTCCACTGTAAAGGTTCGAGTATTTATTTCTTGTATCCGGATCAGTTTTTTCACACTAGCATGGCCCCGCTTTCAAAATAGTAACTTTGGCTCAAAGCCCTTTCTAAATAATAAGTAGGATCTAGAAATGGGTCCGCTTTTAACTGTTGACAAATCCGGTTATATGATCATATTTCGACATCCTGTCTATAAAAACGAATAGCCCGACTTTTGATCTTATGAGGTTCATGCATGTTTTTTGGCATTCACCAGTCTGAATTCTCGAAAAAGCAACTGCGAATATCAGCGATTTATAAGTCTGATTTGAGCCAAGACCTTTTGATTTTAGTAAAATGGTGTCTATAATATTCCAATTTACAGATTCTTTCATCCAAACCTCTTTTTCTCTTGATCTGCTTTTGTGCCTTTCACGTTTCTTCCACCATGGGGCAGGGGGTCAACACACTTCGACCATTGGCCAACTTCACTGTGACTTGTGGTCCCTTGCCCTTAGAGAAGGAGCACATCTGCATACAAATTAGTTCCCTTCACTGCCAGGGACAAGTATAGCAATGCGTGCTTTTTGAGGCCAAAAATATTTTTGTGTTTTTTTTAATACTGGCATGGGGTTGGTTGCACCCACAACAATGTTTTACAAAACAAATGGCAGAACAACACAGAATGACGAAGCCAAAAGGCCTTGCCAATGCTTGTTACATAAGATATCCAATGCAGGCCATGATTTCTTCAGCAGTGTATAAAGCATGCGGAAACAGTGTAACCACTGAGGCTGGCTGTCAGAGATGTTACTCAAATTTTTTAAGCTTCACATATGGTCAGGCGGCAAACGTAGCTGTTCCAATCAGAAGAAGAAGAGAGGGAGATGACAAGGATAAAACTCTGGAGCAAGATCTAATCTTTGTTCCCTTTAACACATATCTAATTTTCCTGTATCCCAATCAAGCTACATATCACTGCCAGTTTATTTGTCTTCCCAGTTACCACATAGAGGTTTATGTCCATTCTGGACAGTTGATAAACTGGGCCACAATCCTGGATAAGTGGACCAAACAATACAAACATATTAATATTATACGTATATTATATTACATAACAACATTTCATCAGCTAGTTTCATTAGGCTTTTTATGGCTTTATGCCCGCTCCTATTGTAGGTCTGCAACTGTAGGGCTGATATAGCCTGTCTGGTCTGGGGTCTGGATCTGTAAGGTTAATATTACCTCAGTTGTAACTCTGCTGTCTAAACCTGTGAGATCTGTCTAGCTCTGCTCTGTATGTCCTCAGATTGTAACATTTATTTAACTTTTTATTGTTCAACCTTTGTGCTTCCAGGTAGATTCTCAGTAATAACATATGGCTAAGAATTGGTTGAAGCTGCACGGAAAAATGAATTTTAGTTGAATGTATATTTGCAAAAAGATACTATATGAGTTTTGAAAAACGATTGGCTGCATGAAATGTCATGCCCAGCTGCCTGCAATTTTTTCCATGTTTTTTCGAGGAGGCTAAATTCTCATTTGCCCTGGAGAGTATCACATTTGGTACACCATGATAGTAATGCATTATTTTATCAATGTCATCTCAAGTCTGGATCCGGAATATCGAGATATTAAGTGGGAAATATCGTGGTACTTTAATATTGTAGTCAAAATATAGAGGACAAAAATTCTGTAACTATGGATAGATTTTCTATACTTAACTCCACTCTAGGTATCTTGAAGATATAACTATCTTCAAGAAACCTAGACGTGGAGTTAAGAATAATAAATCTATATTTCCGAATATGCACTTGCTTTTCAATATTTTTGTCCCGATATTTTGGCTATATTATGGTATAACAATTTTGCCTACTCAATATTCCAAACTACAACCTCCCTTCGGAACCGCTGGATTTTAAGCCAGTTCATAGTAAAATGGTACCGTAAAAAGTTAATATGGCCCACTTTTTTAGGCTTCACCCTCTCCCAACTCCCCCAAACACCCTTTGTCAACATCGGACCCACTAATTTCCCTTGCTCACTCACCATTATTAGGACAGATACTAATGCCCTAACACCTTCAGAGTTAACCCACCACCAATGGTGCCTTTTGCAAACTGGCTTTGTAGGATGTAGTTTGTCTGTTGCAAGTTGCATACAAGAGAGCCGCCAAAAAATTAAAATACCCTCCACTTAGAAGTAAACCTCTAATGACAGAGTAAGCAAAACAGCCCTTCATGGAATAGTCCAATTGATTCTTTTCACTCATATTTTCATTAATTTTCCCACCCTGCCATCTACCCTCCATTTCTGTCTTGCTGCTTAGTTTCACACTTTGTCTTTCTTTCCCGTTGTATCCTTTCCACTTTCAACCTCCATTGTTTCTTTCCATTCACATCTTATTTCTCCCTCTTACCTTTCTCTCCCCTTTGGTTCTATTTACTGCCTCTCCATTTTTGATGTTTTGATAATTTCTTTCTCTTTCTTCTTAAAAGAAGTTGGCTTATTTAGTAGGAGCCCTTGACACCAGTCTCGTCTTGACCTGGTATTCTTTTGGTTTTATTAGCTTTTTTCTGCAGAATCAAAAATTAAACGATTAAACTTTTTAGTGGGCCGTTTTACCATAAGTCAGGGATGTTGATTCACCAAAATACCAGGGGACTTCATGATGTCACAAGAAGTGCATTCATATGGCGTTTGACCCTGAATATTCCCAGGAAGTGGTCACGCTGCCTTAATCCTGATGGCATCACAATAATTAACATTGTTTGAGTTAAATAATAGCTGCATGGTTGATATAACACGACACAAATTTATATTTTAGATATCATCTATGCCATGATGCGAATATTATATGTCAAGGGACTAGGGCGGTCATTCTGACCCTGGCGGTCTTTGACCGCCAGGGCGGAGGACCGCGGGAGCACCGCCGACAGGCCGGCGGTGCTCCAATGGGGATTCCGACCGCGGCGGTAAAGCCGCGGTCGGACCGGCACCACTGGCGGGCTCCCGCCAGTGTACCGCCGCCCCATTGAATCCTCCACGGCGGCGCAGCTTGCTGCACCGCCGCGGGGATTCCGACCCCCCCTACCGCCATCCAGATCCCGGCGGTCCGACCGCCGGGATCCGGATGGCGGTAGGGGGGGTCGCGGGGCCCCTGGGGGCCCCTGCAGTGCCCATGCCACTGGCATGGGCATTGCAGGGGCCCCCGTAAGAGGGCCCCTACATGTATTTCACTGTCTGCTGCGCAGACAGTGAAATACGCGACGGGTGCAACTGCACCCGTCGCACAGCTTCCACTCCGCCGGCTCGATTCCGAGCCGGCTTCATCGTGGAAGCCTCTTTCCCGCTGGGCTGGCGGGCGGTCTGAAGGCGACCGCCCGCCAGCCCAGCGGGAAAGTCAGAATTACCGCCGCGGTCTTTCGACCGCGGAACGGTAATCTGACGGCGGGACTTTGGCGGGCGGCCTCCGCCGCCCGCCAAGGTCAGAATGAGGGCCTAGATATCTGAATTGTAGCAAGCAAGTGGGGTAAGTCTGACATCTTCTAGGCAAGACTGAAGCTGGGGTTTTCTCCCCTGAGAAAATTATGAAAAATATGGGCTCGAATAGTGCATTTTAACACACAATGTTCACATAAATTAAGCCATAGGCTCTGGAAAGGAGACTCATTAAATATTTAAGTCCTTTCATTGTGTGCCAAGCTAATTAAAGGAGACCGCCCCCATACTTTGACCCAAATATGTTTTTGAAAAGTCCTATGGGTCAACAATTACCTCCATTGATAGAGACAGCATTTTACCGTGGGTGGCCGGTTTGCCCAAACATTATATACAATGTGCCAGTGCCAGGATTTCCCTGATTCCACTGTCCATGGACCTTGGTGGACCCTTATATCAAAAGTGACGTCTTGAATGTTGAGGGCTGCATTTTGCCATGGATGGCCCCCTAACATATGCCACATTTTTCCTCACATATGCCAGGAATTGCCTCAAATGTGCTAGTGCCTACAATTTTCCAAAGGTGCCATCTATGCCATGAATTTCCTACAGTATGCCAGAGATGGTATTTGTCCATGGGTGCCCCATGCCACAATTTATCTACAGTGTATCAGTGCTGGCATTGTGCTGTGGGTTGCCTATGTGCAAATATTGCCTCCAGTATACCAGTGTCACCATTTTATCAAGGGTGCTTCCATAAGCCAAGAAGCATGCCAAGTCCAACAGCGGACCTGGAAGCATTACAACACATTCTCACTCATTCTTCACTTTCCTTCAGTCTCGCTCACCCATTAGATACTCACACTCCATCTCCCTTTTGCTTACTTGCTCAATTTCAGTCTTGCACGTGCACACACACACACACACACAATCCCATATACAGTACAAACATACATTCTCTCACAAATACACACACTTTCTCACACAAACTCACTGTCACCCACATGCATGCACACAACATACATTTAAAGACAGTAAATTTTCTTACAGAAGATGCCATTGAAGGTCCTGTTCCAGATCAGACTGCTTCACTTTTTAGCACACTAATAGTGAATAATAAACAATTATTCACTATTAATGTAATAAAAATTAGCCAAAAACGAGGTTGGAGCTTGATGCTGATAATAGGAGACTGCATTCTTGGCACCTATTTTGCCACCTCTGAGGCAAGTAGTTGCAGCTGTGACCCCTAAATAACGTCCTCGCCATTGTGTCCTTGGGCATCCCCACTTTTAATCAATCAGTCAATCAATCAATATTTGTAAAGCGCGGCTACTCACTCGTGAGGGTCTCAAGGCGCTGGGGAGAGGGGAAGGGCCTCATCTGCAGAGCCACGTCTTGAGGTTCTTTCTGAAGATGGTGAGCGAAGGGCTTTGTCTGAGGTGCCGGGGGAGGTTGTTCCAGCCCTTTGCTGCAGTGTAGGTGAAAAAGATCGTCCTCTAGCGGTGGTTTTGCGGATGCGAGGGTCAGTGGCCAGGGCCATCCGGTGGAGCAGAGGGATCTGGCTGGGGTGCCGAAGGCGACGCAGTGGTTCAGGTAGGCAGGTCCTGCGTTGTGTATGGCCTTATACGTGTGGGTGAGAAACTTAAAGGTGATTCACTTCTCGACCAGTAGCCAGTGGAAGGTCCTCAGTTGTTGGGAGATTTGTTCTCGGCAAGGGAGGTCCAGAATGATTCTGGCAGCGGCATTCTGGATGAGGTGACGTTTTTTTATTGTTCCTAGTTGAGGTGCCGGCATCGAGGGCGTAGCCGTAGTCGAGTTTGCTAGTGACTAAGGCGTGGGTGACTGTCCTGCGACAGTCTGCTGGGATCCACCTGAATATCTTCCGAAGTTTGCATAGTGTGTGCCAGCAGGAGGAGGCGACAGAGTTTCCCTGCTGTGTCATGGATAGGGAGGAGTCAAGGATGATTCCTAAGTTGTGGGTGTGCTCCGTCGGTGCCAGGGGGGGGGGGCGCTGAGGGATGTAGGCCATCAGGAGTCATCCCAAGCTGAGGTGGCGTTTCCGAAGATGATGAGCTCCGTCTTGTCGGAGTTGAGTTTGAGGCAGCTTTCTCTCATCCAGGTGGCAACGGCTTGAATTCCTGAGTGAAAGTTCCTTTTGGCCATACCAGGGTCTTCGGTGAGGGTGAGTTGTGTCTCATCGGCATATGACACGATGTTCATACCGTGGCTTCTGATTATGGCAGCAAGAGGGGCCATGTATACGTTGAACAGTGTGGGACTCAGTGAGGATCTTTGGGGGACTCTTCAGTTGACTCCTGTGGGTCTGGAAGTGTAGGGCATTCTGGAGGTGTGGGAGCGGCTGCTGGGTGTGGTGATTGTGAAGTGTATGCAGCCGTGGTCGGTCCAGCCTGGGGTGGAGATGGTCTTGATGGTGATCCGGTTGCTTGAGGTGAAGATGGGGTCCACTGTGTGTCCTGCGATGTGTGTGGGTGTGGAGACCAGCAGTCTGAGGCCAAGGGTGGCGAGGTTGTCGATTAGGGCAGTGTGTTTGGGTTAGTGCAGTCCTCGAGGTGCAAATTCAGGTCACCGAGGAGGAGGTAGTCAACTGACGCCAGGGCCTTGGGGGTAGCAATGTCTATGACGTCGTCTGTGAAAGCTGGGCGAGGGCCGGGTGGCCTGTACACCTGGGTGCTGCGGATGGAGGAGTCGTGGTTGGAGTGGACCAGGAAGTGAAGACGTTCCACGGTGTTGCAATGTTCTTCTGGGATGGCCTTGACTCGTAGTGAGGACTTGCGTACGATGGCGAGTCCTCTGCCCGGGCGGGAGGACCGGTCCCTCCTTAGGATGCTGTAAACATCGGGAATGGTGATGGCGATGTCTGGACCTGAGGTGGGGTTGGTCCAGGTCTCAGTATGGAATGCGATGTCCAGTCGGGTGGTGTCGATCAGTTCCCAGAGTTCGGTGGCGTGTTTGTGTAGGGAGCAGATGTTCAGGAGCAGGCAGTTGATGGGGTTGTGGAGTTTGTTGGTATCTTTGTGTGCGGAGAGGCCCTTCAGTTTGTTGAGGCGGGTGCTGAAGTTACAATTCCTGCAGGGGAAAGGTCTGTGGTTGTCCTTGGGGGAGATGGTGCAGCAGTTGTTGAGACATCCGGTGTTGAGGCGGAGTAGGGTCTCAAAGTCATAAAAAAGGCAGTCCAGGGGGTGGTTTAACGGAGATCCAGGGTTCTTGGCGCTGGGCACGATCCAGGTGCAGAAGGGCACAGACAGGCTTGTCTTTGGCACGCCAGCGGCATGCCCCCTGCGTACGACCACCATTAAGAAGGTGTGGGGGGGCGGTAAGCTGGGAGGGTGGGAAAGGTGCTTCGCAGGGGAGGGGGCAGAAGAAAGAGGGGAGAAAAGAAAAAGGGATAGAGAAAAAATGAAGGATGATAGAAAGGAAGGCAGAAAAAGCAAGAGTGAAAGAGCGACACAGAGAAGGAAAAAGAAACGGAAATACTTACTTGTGATGGCCACTAGACCACCAGGGATGAGGCGCAGGGACGAACCTGTGGGTGGAGGAGGGCCTCGAACTGAGAGTCAGAAGACTCTCAGTTCGTCCCAGCAAAGGCAGAGGCACCAGCAGCAGCAGCAGCCAGAGGAGCTGGGGAGGGAAGCAGACACTGACCAGGAGGTCAGTGCAGTTACTCTCTCACATCACTGCATCCGCCATTAAGAAGGAGCTAAAAGCGGGAGGGTTTCCAATGCCACTGACCGAGAATGTGTGAATTGGGAGAGCTCTGTAAGTTTCTCAATTCTGTGACATTATGGCATTGTGTAAAACAAAATAACAAAGCACTGTGAGGACTAGAACTCCACGGAGATCTCATTGTTGATATTGCTGAGCAAGGTTCAGGGCAATATAGAGAAGGTCAGACTCTAGGGGGTGCAAGAGTTCCCTGCCAATGTCTTAAGTCTGAGATATCACTGTGGGTCAATATTTAGACGTACATTGTGACAGCCCTGTTCTTTCCAGTGAGTACAGAGTGGAAGGTGGATACTGCATCTTTTGTGGCATAAATGTAATTGGCTGCATATGGTGCACAGTTTTCTCCTAGATGCATGTATCATATGCTGCTCATAAGAAATAGTATTCCTGGGTTCAGTGACAGACTCTGAAGTAGTGGAACAGTTTAATAAAATACCCTTCATAAGTGCCTGCAATACCACAAGACTGGAAACCTACACTATAATCCAGACTGATCACTACACACTTCAGAATGACACACATTAGGCCGGCTGCAAGAACTACTACTAGGTTTGGGGGTTTGGATGAAAGCATTTGCCTAAAATCAAATTGAGGGAAAACAGCCTTCTTTTTAGTTCAGCTATTGACTGATATTGGCTTAAAAATGCCTAAATCCATTCACCGTGAACTAGATTCGAGAAATTAGTGGATTTCTTGGGTGAACTGCCCAAAATGTCCAAAATTCACAAACTGCTTTGAACTAGTAATTGTGCAGTGGTTTGTGGATTATTATAGAATTACTTACGGTATACACTAGATTGTGTTACCAATTTAGCCTTTTTCCATCGTAATCAAGTAATTCTTAATCTCCATTACAGGGAGTTGACATGTTTGCGCTGTGGGTTTTTCTGAACCCTGGCTCCTCTGGAGGACAGCAGAGAGTACTATAAGCCTTGATACAGGGGGAGATGGGGGTGATCTCAAAGTTGTTGGATTGGAAGGCGATGGGACTTCAACTATTGGATGGAACAAATCACCACCCATTGTGTCAGATTAGGCTGAGCCTTATTTTAGCATGGGGTGACATTGAGTGAAAACTGGTATTATGCTAAGACTGGTGAAGCAGCCTATTTCAGACAGTCATTCCATGTGTGCTTGTTCTATTTTTGATCTTCTAAATGTGACATTGTGTGGGAAATGGGAATTTTTGGACAGTGCTGTAACTCTGGAATCGACATCATACAATCAGTAGATTTGGCATAACTGGAATGAATACTATGTTCATTCTACCCATAACCTAGTGCAAAGGCTGAGGTGGTACTGAACAAAAAATTTCTCCACACCCCTAACTAGTTGTCCATTGGACCTATTTTTCGTTATTAAATTCTGCAGCCCTTGGCTCAGAAATACCAAGATTCAGGCAACATAGCTCAGCGCTACTAAGAAGCCTCCAGTTTTTCACGAACTGCCAACATTTGCTTGATCACAAAAACTTAAATGATGCCTTGTAATGACATAATACACGATTTTGGGAAGCCAGACCCTCGAATACAGTTCTCAAGTACAGCTCTTTTCTTACAGATGACTGTCTAAAGGTACATATCAAAGTATCTGTGATTTAAGTGAAAATGACATGCATTAAATGTGGAAATTAGCACACAATCTCCTGTCATCCAATAATTACACCAGTTTTCACACAGCACTTGTAATCCACAAAACAATCATCATGTAGTGTAACTTTGTATGACTTTACTTATATGATTTTGGCTTGAATTGTAGGGTTGTTTGGTCTGTTCTTGCCACATTAAAAAACTTTGCATGAATTATGGTGGTTTTCCCGAATCCTGTTTTGCACAGCACGCGCATCAATTTATTGCACCAAAAAACCTTCTGCATGCAAAGTTTTATTGATGCTATTGTTTGATTCATTTAAAAATGTGCAGGGTCAGATTCACGATGCAAGAGCCCATGCAAGCCAAAAGTAAATTTGGAATTTGGAACATAGGAATGTTTTTAGGGATCCACAGCTTAATATGTGTCTTAATTTGGAGCAAGGTTTCTAAAGGTCGCAACAAGGTTTGTTTATTTCCTTTGAAACAGATCAGGACTGTTGCCAAAATACTGGCAATTAGAAAAAGTTGAGTCAAATCACCTGTATTCTTCCAGCTTTGCCATTTGTCGAATATATACAAGCATTTTCAGCAGCTACTGGTAGTTATGCAGTGAGCGATCACTTTAATTGTCCGGGTGCTTTTATCATGAAAGTTTGTGATGGATGTTGACATTGGTAGCTACTAGCTCCAAGGTGCATCATTAATGCAGATGCTTTTGTTTTCATCTTGGGGTTTAATTGTTCTTGGTCTGTGGTCTCCTTGCCTTTGAATTTATGTTTGCCAATTCTTAAGCATATCTGCAACCTATAAGTATACTACAAGATAGTAACTGTCTGTCCAACTTTGAAAACAAGCGATTTTCAGTGTTTTGGGCAGTGCCTTATTCATATCCTAAATGCCTTTCACTTTCAAAATTATTCCAGAGCTACGTTGCCAGTCTGTTCATGCTTTTCTTGGCTCCCTGCTCTGATTGGGGTGAGAGTGCCCGGAACCTCAGCGGAGGCCGGGCCTCTTCCTGCCTGTGGCACTCATGTGGTGCGCACTGCCCACTTGAGGACAGAGGTGAGTGCATGGAGTCATTCCTCGGCTGCCCCACGCACTGGGTCTGGAGACCCACCAGGCAGCGGAGGCATCCCGGCCACATTTCTGCGGCAGGCCCACAAGAAGAAGTCGGGCTGCTGTGGGTAGCACAGGGGCCTAATGATGGCCTGGACAACTTGCTGGACTGGGTGTGGAAGAACCCACAACCCCCCATCCCCACCCCACCCGGAGATAAGGCAGTAAGGAGGCATTGAGAGCTGCAGCAGGAGGCCTGGGAAGATCTAGCCGACCTGTGACTCTAGGCCCTCACCTGATTGGTGAAAGCAGCAAAGTGGCCTGTGTGCGACCTGGTCCCCTCACGGACCGGAACTAGACCTCAAAGGAGCTCTGAGGCCCTTGAAGTTCCCGCAACTGTGACAGTATAGTGTGGTGGATTTAACTTGGGCTTTACCGGGAACACACGTAGGCCAGGTTGCTGTATCCCTGAGCATGGACACTAGAGGCTCTTTGCTGGATCCTGGTGGGGACTGAGGGCTACCCCTGCTCCAGCACCCTCCTGCCTATACTTAATAGCCCCGGGGCCTGCGGCGTCTTGCAGTAACATCATCTATGGGAGACAGACCCCCCCACCGGCATCCATTCACCTCCACCTGGAAAAATTATTTCCGCCATTGCTGACATGAAAGACACTCTTCAGCAAGACATTAGCACAGTGTTGGTGGGCTTGAGACTGCTACAGGCATATCACCGCAAACTGGCTGACCGCATAAGGCTTGTGAAGACCACAGTGGAGGAACTGCAGCCTGAGCTTAAGGCACTGACAGATCGAGTGGCAGACCTTGGGGAGAAGGTCCGAGTCTTGGAAGACCGGGCAGCGGACGCAGAGTGACAGAATTGTCATAACACCATTTGGGTAGTGGGATTTCCCAAGGGACATGAGGGGGATGATATGGTTGCCTACGTAGAGTGCTGGCCTGAAGTGGATGTCACCTCAAACCAATTCACACCATTTTTTGTCCCGAACCAGACTCACAGAGTGCCGGCCTGCCCTCCTGCCCCTGATTGGCCACCTCGCCTCGTGGTGGCCAGGCTATTGCCTTTCAGAGACAGAGACATGATACTCCAAAGGGCAAGGACCACTTGCCTCTTCACAGTGGACAGTAGCAAAGTCTCTGCCGTCCCTGACTCGACAGTGTCCGTTCAGGTGAGGAGGTCTTCCTTTCAGGAAGTGAAAAAATGGCTTAGGGAAGAAGGCTTACAGTACAGACTGAACAGGAGCAAGATACTGCACTCCAAGCTGTGGCAGCCCTTGTGCTGGAGAGAGGGTCAGGCTTGGGCTCTGGCCCATCTTCTGATGAGAAATTAAAAGTTTCCTAGCAGTCATAACAGAAAGTTTCAGTTCTATAAAGGACATGGAAGCGAGAATTATGCTCTCCTTTCTTTACTTTATTAGCTACAGCAGCTATTCTAAGACAACAAACTACCTTTCCCATAAACCAATGGAAAGCAAAACAAGAAATATCCAATCATAATGCAATCTTTTCAATATAGTCCCCCAACTATGTCCATGCCTCCTCTTTCTTTGTGTGAAAGGATCCTATAAAGTGGGCAGGTGAATGGCTCGCTCAATCAGTCCTGCTTAGGAGCCTCATTCCCTGCAAACGAAATGTAATGTGTATCTGCTGCCAATGTAAAACATAAACAAACGTGAAAGAACAGGAAGATGAACACAACATATTTGGTTAGAGTGATCCTCACCAAACCATAAGCAACTTACAACGAGCTTTCAACTAATAAAACGTAAAATCGATTACTTATACCTTACTTGAGCAATCACTTCGTCCATCTGAGTCCTTATTCTCTGGAAAGGCATGGAAAAAAATAAATCTTAAGCGAAGGAATAATCCTTTCCTCTGTGTCCTTAATAGAATTGAAACTTTCTGATATGATTGCTAGGAAATTTTTCATTCTATGTCAGGAACGGAGACTCAGAGTATGCTTGTTCAAAGCTTGTCCACTTCCAGGAGCACCATATGAACCACTGTCTTGAAGTAAAAGGTCTTGAATGTCGAGTCTGATGACTAATCAGCTGCATTCAAGATATCTTCCAGGGGAGCGCCCAGCATAAATGCCTTGAAAGCCATCACATCCCTAGCAGAGTGTTCTCCAAATATGGAAACATCACTTCCAGCATTGAGCAATGGTGGGAGCTGAAGCAGCCTTAAACAGTTTACATAGAGCAATAAACAACTGTTGCTCATCAGCTGGACAAAACTCCTCCGTAGCAACCTCATAAGCCTTCAGGCAATGCACAACACATAACTTAGGCTTCTGAGGAAAAGAAGGATAGGAAACCAACCTGGAATGGCATTTTGGCCTCCTAGAGATATGGAACGTAACCACTTCAGTGGTGAAAACTCTCCCTGGAAGATCTAGAGCCCTGACGTAAGATACTCTTCAACAAAAAACCAAGCACAGCAACATTGCTAACTTACTGATAGTTGTTTCCTGGATAAATACTCATTCTAAGGCCAAAACAAGAACAACTCAAGAACCTTATTAACATCCCACGAGGATAAATACCTAGGTTCAGAAGGAAAAGGAAGACGCACTCCCCTCATCAACTTCCTGACCAAAGAGTGTTACCCCATCAGAAAACCATCAATGGGCATATGGCCTGCCAAAATGTCCAACCGAAATGTATTTGCTGACCTGTAAGCCATCCCCTCAAGGACCAAGGATTACAAAAAATTCAGGACACGAACGATGCCTGATTCCAAGGGATTGGTATCCCTTCATAAACACCAGTATAACCACTGGTTCCAAGTGGATTTCTATCTCTTTTTTGTCAAACCCAGGCCTTGGACAGGAGACCCTGAGTATCTTCCAAAAGTCTTTGGATTTCCATCTGCTCCTGAAATCCTCCATGCCATGAGAGACAGTTGCTCCTCCAGAACCATGCGGTGATGATTCCCCAGAGGATCCCGAAGGATATCTAGTCTCCAGGGTAGAAATTTCCATCATCACTGGAAACCATGCTTGAGATCTCAACACGAGCAAAATCACAAGCAATGACGTCTTCTGTCCATGCACTTGAGCTGTTAACCTGTAACCCTTTATTGCACTCCAGTCCTGCATGAAGGCATCCATCACCACTGCCTATGGGTCCCGTTTCCAGCTGAAGAACCGGGACACTTGACAGTCAAGCCGAGAGGCAAACATGTAGACCGAAAAAGGACCCCACACTCTCTGGATCATACTGAATACCTCTGGATGCAGCTGCCACACACTGAGATCCTGCGGATGGTGGTAGTGCCAATCGGCTACCTTGTTGGAGTGGCCTGCAAGATACTCCGCCATTAACAAAATCTCCAGATCCAGACAATACTGCCAGAATCCCTTTACAGATCCTCTAGAGATTTGGAGAGAGGACCCTCCAGATGGCTGATCTACTTCATCGCCCACACGTTGTCCATCTTCAGGAGGATGGAGCACTCAACCCTGTCCTTCGTCCTACAGCGAATCGCAAAGGAACCCTCCAGAAGCTCCAGGCAATTTATGTGCACGGATCGTTCTTCTGAAGACCACTTTCCACCTGTGGACATCCCCCCACAACTGGCTCCCCAACTGGAGAGACTGACATTCGACTCTATCACCAAATCGGGACTAGACCCGAAGATGGCTAGACCATTCCAGCCCTCCAGGTGATCCAGTCACCACTGCATCTCTTCTTTGACCTGGTTGGTAAGAGAAACCCGGGCTGCGTAGGACAGTCCATCCCGTAGGTGATATGCCTTCAATCTCTGGAGGGCCCTTTAGTGGAGCGGGCCAGGAAAAATCGCCTCAATAGAGGATGCCAGAAGCCCCTCTAACCTGGCATAATTCCTTAGAGTGGTCTGAGGGCGAGCTAAGGCCTTGCACAACTTGTGGTGAATCTTCATCATTTTCTTGGAAGGAAGGCTTACTTAACATGGAGGTTCTGGAGTCGATGAAGAAGCCAAGGAAGGTGGTCCTCTGTTCCAGAGTGAGTAACAACTTCTGCTAATTGATTACAAAGCCCAATTTCTCTAAGGAGCCCACCGTCAACTGAAGATGGTTTACAAAGATTCGTGCCCACTGGTCCATCAGAAGAATGTTGTCCAGGTGGACGATTAGGCGAATTCCTTCGCAGTGGAGGAACTCCAACACCAGTTTAAGGACCTTGGTGAAGCACCAAGGTGCGAAGAACAGACCAAAAGGAAGAGTCTGAAACTCGAAGTCCTGGCATTGCCAAACAATCTGCAGAAACCTGTGATGGTGAGGAAAGACCGGAACCGTCAGGTAAACATCCTTTAGATCCAGCTGGACAGGCCAGTTCCCTGGGAGTAGGAGGTCGTGGAGAAGATAGATACTCTCCATCTTGAAGAGGCAATAGACCAGCCACCCGTTGAAATCTCTGAGGTTAAACACCGGGCTCTGGCCTCCATCTCTCTTCTCCACCAAGAAAATATTACTTCCAGACCGTTTGGGTTCAAGAAAGACAGAACGATAGCCCCTTTGGAGAGGAACTCCAAAATCTCTTGTTCTACCAGCACAACGGGCAAGGCCTGCCTGACTGGACAGGGGTGCCCACGAACTCCAGGCAATAATCCTGGACAGTCTGAAGAACACAAGCATCGCTTGGTAGCTAACTCCAATTGTTTTGGAACCGCGCCAACTGGAACTCACCCTTAACTGGGAAGAAGGGAGAGTCCTTACCTTGAGAAGGTCCTTGGGGGCGGCCACCACCACCACCTCTGCCTCCCTGGGTCCATCGGTAACAACGGTGGGGGAAGAATCCTTCAAGACATGCTGGGTCTTGCCACTGGTTCTGGCAGGAGCCTTGGCCTTCCCGGGAGGAGGAAGACAGGAAACAGCTGGATGACCACCCCCTACCACACCCGACCCCTCCTAAAGGTTTACGCCTTGAATTGAAAGTCTGCACACATTTCCCTAATTCCTAAATAAAGGGATTCCCAAATAATTCCCCTTGAGCCTCAGGCACAGTCTCCAAAGACGCTAGAGGCAGGATGAGGGAGGCTGATTTCTTTGCTTCTTCAGCCATGTCAGATATTTTGGTAGGGGCAGCTGTGGCGTCTAAAAGCTTATCTTGACATGACCACCAAGAGCAGTTGATGCCATTCTTCAGGTGTCTGATGTACTTTGCGAAGAAGGTATTTATTATTTCTTCTTTTTCTGCGGTTTGCCCAACTTTGCCCTCCAAAGAAGGGCTGAGGCATTCCGTCTGCAGGCACCCCTGCCCGTCATTGTCAAAAGGTTTCCTTAAACTACTCACCACATAGGCTGCGACCTTGTAACTGGGGACCCACATTGACACCTGGGATGGAGTAAATCCTCTAGGTCCAACATATCTGCCACCAAAGAATCTTGCGAGGACTGGTAACGTCACCGGAGAAAGGCCGCAAAAGACCCAAATCACCATCTGAATCACCCTGCAAGTCATCTGTACCTCCGGGGGTAGCGTCTGAGGAAGATCCAGAGAATCTGATGCCTGCAACTGAGGTTACAACTGAAGGAAGGCCCTTTGAAGATGCTTAAAAGCATCATAATTGACACCCTGTTCCAAAGAGTGATTAACCGCCTGCCGTGAACACATAGGTTGTTCAGGCAACTTTGGGGGGGACTCTGTCCTTGGGCCTGAGTCAGCTAGTCTAGCTTCTTCTGCAAAGGAGCCAGCGCAAGAGAAACTGCGTGCTGGATGGAGGCGTCCACCGCCTCACAAAGCTCTTCATCAAGGGTCATGATAGAGTGTTCATCCTCTTCATAAAATGAGGCCTCGGAGTCTGCCATAACAAGACGTATTTTGGCTAAGGGTACCTAGCGTGGTAGGCGAGTTGAAGACTCTAGAAGAACCAAACACCCTTCAAATTCGTAGGGAGAAAGAGGCAGCCTGGGCGGGCCCCTGTGATGCCGTGAGCTGATAGGAGGAGACACGAGGTGCAACAGCTCAAAATGGGCCCAAAAAACAGTCAAAGGCAGGAGAGGAACCCAAAGAAAACTAGGTACCTTGTGAGCACTAAAAATGTTAGCCCAAAGAAAGGCCCTACCTTGACTGGGGTCGGGAGTCAATCATTTATTGAGCTGCCCGCCTCGCCCCGATGGGTTTAGCAATCACCACAACTGACAATAGCAAACTGGGAGCCAAAGCTCTAATACAGACCAGAGGGGCATCTAAGCTTCAGGCTGCAGAGCAAGGGATAAGGCCAATGCTCCATGAGCAGACAGAGCACCCGGGAAGCCAGAGGAGCGTCTTGATGGTGCAAGAGCACGCTCTATTGGCCGCCGCCGGCTGCCACACTTTCAAGGTCCTGATTACTGTGAATGTCACATGAGGAGTACTGAGAGGCACTCCCATGGCGGCTGTCAAAAGGGGGGAAAACAGTCATCAAGATAAAGGCTAGACACTGCCCCCAAATAACACATCTGCCTGAACAAGCTATAACCATTGAATCAAGCCAAAAAACATAAGGATATGAGGAGACCTAACTGAAGGGATGCTGGAGCAGCGAAGAAAAAGGAGGCATGGAAATAGTTGGGGGACTATAGTGAAAGGACTGCATTATGATTGGCTATTTCTTGTTCTGGTTTCCCTTGGTTTATGGGAAAGGTAGTTTGTTGTTTTAAAATGGCTGCTGTAGCTAATAAAGTGAAGAAAGAAGAGCATAATCTGAGCTTCCAGTCCTGACTTAGAATCAGGGATCTCAGACTCTGGATCTTCCCTAATGGATAGCCCGTCCCTTCCAGTTTTGACTCCACAGGCGGTGGACGAACTGGGCAGAGTGGCACAGAGGAGCCAGAGATGAAAGCCCCCATTTGTGGAGGTCATATAGCAATATGCAAGTTGTCATGTCGGTAGGCTTTAAATGGGTTGAAGCCGATGGGGTGCAACTGACAAGTAATGCTCCTCTGACTCTTCTGATGGTCGGAATGGAGGGGGTTGGGGCAATACTTGCTGGTGGAGGCTCTGTGCCCACAACGTGCATTTGTAGAGGGCTGCTGAAATAGAACCACTCATCTCACAAGACGGCCAAATCCCTCCAGATCGTCTCCTTCCAAATGTTTGGAGGTGGCGGTCTTACATCTATGTTCATGTTTCCTTGTTTGGGTGGTAGGCCGTTGCCGAGCTGCTCTTGGGTAGGGGTGTTCACAGTTGTAGATTATTGTTTTTTTCTTTTGGTCTGTCTCTGGATGCTTATTTCTGTTGTGGTGCGTGGTTGGGACAGGAGGCGTACTTTGTTTTTAGAAATGCAGGACACACAACATTCCTTGATTTTCTGACTTGAAACAGAGGTATGGGAACAGCCTATAAGCGAAATAGTGTTCATGGAAATCTGAAGCGACGGGGGCTACAAGTGGCTATGTTACAAGAAACCATCTGGCTGGGAAGGAGGTAAAGCGCTTAAGGCGCAGATGGTGGGGCCAACTGTATGCCACCTCTTGCTCAGCATATGCCTGGGGGCACTGATTTGAATCAGGAGGGGACACCTTTTGAACTCATACATTCTGTCAGTGATTGTGAAGGCTGCTATGTTTTCACCAAAGGCAGACTGCTAGGCAAAAAATTTACTTTAGGAAGTATATATATTCCCTGAATCATGACCAGGTGGTCTTTCGCTCACTCTTTGCCCCACTGGCCCCTTTGGTCACAGATGACCTTTTAGTGGTAGGTGATTTTGATTGTGTGGCTGATGTCATATTGATCGCTCCTCGCCCCCTCTACCGGGTGCTGGCACATAAGACCGCAGAGGGCTTTAGAGACTGCTTGACTCACTGGGAACTCTCGGACCCTTGGAGAGCCCAACACAGGATGACGCGTGACTATGCGTACTTCTCCCCTATTTACCAACTCCACACCCGTCTGGACACGTTTGTGTATTCCGATAGACCCCATCAATATGTTATGCAATATGTTACACACCCTTTCAGATTGTAGTCCCCTGCTGTTGGGCTTTTGGCCAGTTGAGGAAAGACCTGAGTTCTCCACATGGTGACTGAACCCCCCCAGACACTAGAAGATCCATGCTTCAAGGACTCACTGGGAGACGGGATAACCAACTACTTTGAGCTTAATGAGCGGTCTGCCTCTTTGAGAGTAGTGGAATAGGAGGCCTTCAAAGTGGTGGCAAAGGGTCACTGTTTGGGCCAATTGGTTGCCATTATGAAGACCTTCAAAGGGGAGTTGTGGGCCCTAGATGATGAAATACACCAGCTTGGCAACACCTTAGTCCCGGACGGAGGCACGGATGCTCGCCTCTGGGAGGTTCTGCTGGCTTGGCTCATCAAACCTGAGTCCCGCAGAGTCTTAATTACACAGATCAAAAAAGCAGACGGGCTGATACCTTACTCCCCCAGGGCTATTAACAACACCTTCAGAGAACACTATGAGACACTATACGAACACCTGGTAAATCAGGAACTGGACTCGATGAATTCCTTTTTGCAGATGCTTCTGTTGAGGGAATTCCCTCAAGAATCCCATGATTCTCTAGGAGGCCCGGTGACGCTGGAGAAAATGCGGCTTGCCATAAAAGATATGGCAGCTGGGAAATTCCTGGGCCCAGACGGCTTGCCTGCAGTAATCTGGGAAAAGCGCTCAAACACTTAAATCATTTGTCCCCTTCTGGCATTCCCTCTGACAATTATGGCTCGCCTCTCAATATCTAAAATGGTAATGCCTCCCAGATTGCTCTGTTATTTCACAAATCTCCCGGTGAGATTGCCCATCGCTTTCAATTGAATTCCTTATTGCAAGAGTTGATATGGGACAGGGGCTGACACCTGGTTTCTCTGGAAGCACTTTGTCGACCCCCAGATGAGAGGGGCCTAGGGGCCCCAGATTTTGAGCTGTATTATGTGACTGCTCAAATGCAGTGGGTCTCCTTGTGGTTGGTGAGGGTCAGGTTAGAGGAACTGAGTGCAGAGGATGTGACTTGGGATAAAGCCCTTCTGTTACCGAAGCACCTTTTCCCTGCGGAGGTGACTCACCAGCTTAAAGTGCTGTTGATGACAGATCTCCACTGCTAGAGAAGTTGTGTGCAAAAGACAGCTAGGACCCCTCTATACATGCCCACTTTACACCTGACAGTCATACCTCATGGCCATCCTCTCACTTACTTCACAGCTGGACAAGGGTTGACTTGGGCAGAGGCCAGTCTAGAAACAGTGGGGGATTGCTTCCAGCTGGGTACTCTGCTTCTTTCGGAGGAATTGGTAGCCCAACATGGCTTAACCGCAGGTCAATTCCTGAACTACCAAGCACAGTCCCGAGCCTTTGGGGACATATGGTTGTCTGGGTGGTACGAAACGATCACTCATGAATTCTTGAAATCCCCGGTGTTGCTGGGAACGGCACGTCACCTAGTGGTCCTAGTGGAGATGGTTTTATAGAGCAGTAAACACCATGGTCCTTAAGCCTCTGCTGATGTCAAAACATCGCTGGGAGGAAACAATGGGAAGGGAACTCATGACATGGGAGTGGAAACATGTCTTGGCGTATTCTAAGAAAGTCTCTAGGAATTTGCGTTTTAAATATACCGAATTCAGCTATCTACACATGACATACCTAACACCCATAGACTGCAGGAAGTCTATGGTGGCGACCCCTGCAATAGCCCCAAAACCAACCTGCCCAATGCGGACTTTTGTCATATGACATGGAGTTGCCCTGCCTACAACCGTTCTGGTTAACAGTGATAAATGCACTCAGTGAAACCTTGAACAGATCTCTGCCATGTGGCTTGGAGGTTTGTTTGCTAGGACTGTTTCCTAGACCACATAAACGAAGGTTTAGCTCTCGGTTTGTAGATCTAGCCTTTGTATTAGTGAAAAGGCACATTGCGATGGCGTGGAAGTCAGTGGCGGGACCAGTGTTGACCGCCTCGACTAATGATGTCACTGTGTAGAGTAGTGCAGAGGAGAGAGCCTTGCTGCAAGAAGATGCTAGGGGAGTGAGGCGGCACCCACTGGTGGGACTCCAGGCAGAGATTTTTGCCACCTGGGAACATCCGTAGGTGGTCTCAGATGGGAACGAAGGGGGAGTGATTGATTTAGATACTGAGTCTGCTGAGAACCCCCTTGGAGCGGTAAGGGGCGAGGAGGATAGGTCATGACGAAGGGGAGTAAGGGGTCAGAGGATAACGGGAACTGCCCTGAGATCCCATGCCAGAACCTGTTGTGCCCCATAACAGTTCTGTTTTTCTCCCCTCCCCACATTCTGTGTGGGCAGTCCAACCGGTGCCTTTCTCATACTGAATCCCCCTTGTACTATTTCTCCCCTGGGATACTTCTAGACCCTTCCCTTGGTTAACTCTTGTTTCTCCTTGATAATGAAGATACGTGAAATTGTTATTAACCCCCAAGACAGATGAAGCGTTTTTCTTAAGTTAATTTACGTCGTACCTTTGCTAGTTGATAATGCATATCATGTTGGCTGCGAATCACCATTGACGTAGTGACTTTGGGATTATGAACCAACTTAATAGGGAATGGAGCCTGATACCACTTGGGCAATTACAGATGTTGTACTGGCAGCTATGGGTGATGACTTCCTCTCCTGAGCTGTTGCAGTGCAGAACATAAAGGGGAGATTGCCAATTACAATGATCCAGAAATGGGTTATTGGGATATATGATGAACTTGCAACCCCAGAGGACTATGACTTCTAGACGTGCGATTACTAAATAATGTACATGCCATATCATTGCTATTGCTTTTGATATAGGAACGCTGCAATATGATTGTTTTTACCTGTTGTAACAAAAAATGACAATAAACATATGTTTAAAAAAAGATTTGCCTACCTTGTGTAAATCACCTTGATTGAAAAGGGGTCACCCTAATAGCCTCTACACTGATTTAAATCAGTTGTAGACCCTTTAGGGAGAGAACGTCTGAATCCGATTGGTTCTTGACAAGTATTCCTGAGGACAGACCCCAAAAAGTGGGGGTCCATTTCAGGAGTAACATAACCAGCTTGCCACACGTTCCGGGAGTTTTCTATAAGCTCATATGGACATTTCATCACTTTCTCTGTTCTTTTCAGGTGGCCCTGTGGAGAAAGGATGTAAATGAAAATGATGCTGAACGGCCATCTTAAATTGGGCATACCTGCTGATACTTTTGTTGTATGTGTTTGTCTGGTGTATGGGCAGTCCAATGGGTGAAGCAGGTGAGGGCTCTGCCATTGTGAACTCCCTCTCCACCAGCCCTGTAAAAGAGGAAGGAATAAAACAGGAAAACAGATGTGAAATCCACCTTGGTTTTTCACACATGTTGCGTAATCCTCCTCTAGTTGAGAGCATTCATAACATTTATTATTATATGAAATATTGTAATATGTATTGATGATACTGTGCATGGCAGCTCACTTTATGTACCAAAACAGAAGGAATCAATCAATGGGCTGAATTCACAAAATATTTAATCATTTCATCTCAATAGCATAAGGCATGCAGAAATTACAGTCACATCAATACAGATACTAACAAACAAGAATTGACATTCCTTAAAGGAATTTGGATTGTTCTTTCTTGGCATAAACGGGTTAAAAGTCATCTAGCTTAGGTTCTAACTAAATGAGGAATTTAGTTCAAAGGGGTCTCAAGGAATTCAGGAATGACACAAGGTAGATGTCAGCATCACAAAGACTCAATTAGAAGCCCTTAGGAAGAAGGAAACCAGTGTTAGCATGAAGCTGCATCTCTGAACATGTTACCAGAAGCCCAATTATTTATTTTTCTCACATAGCACACTTGCAACAGTGTATGATTCTCCCATCCCACAGAACTCTAACGACCAGGTTAGCCCTGAGTTTCTTCGCTTCAGATAGGCAGTGAATAGGAGGCTTCTTCTGCTCATTAAATCATCCAGCCCATGTCAAGATCTCCTTTCTCAGGCCTTCCTATCTCTAATACACAATACTCCTTTCACTAGCTAAGAAATCACAAATGTGCACCTGCAAAAGAAAAACATGCAAAACACAAAAAATAAATTTCACACGTTAAATTGAAGGCCTACTCATGCTTATTTAGTAAACCATTATTAATGTGCACTTTAAATACTTAATCATAATTGCAAGCATAATAGAATACATGTAAAACGATTGCAAGTCGGGAGACCCGACACCGCCAACTATGCCCTCCTCTGGTCAGATTTTAAAAGCTGCCACCAGAAGATAAGTAGGGATATCACTGCAGTAGGCAACAGACCTGACGATTTAATGTGCACTGTGGACCCCTACGCTGAAGTCCAAGAGGCATTATGGAGATGAGTTAGTTCTTTGGAAGAGCACCAAAAGGAACCTCAGGTGAAGCAAGAGGACTTAGAAGACCGGGGTCGGCACAACAAGTTCGCATTAGGGGGATGCCCTGAGACGCAGACGGCTATGATATCCTCACTTTTACCAGATTCTTCTACAAGCATTTTGGGGTGAATACGACTGCCAGCCTCCCATCGTACGCAGAGCACCCCGCGTGCCACCCGCATTGAGTCTCTCTGACTCCCCTCCAGACATCCACAAATGCGTCCATTTCTTTCATGAAGTAGAGCCATACTCAAAGTAGCTCGGGGTAGGTCGGACATCGTCTTTCGAAGCAACATGATACAGATCTTCTGTCCACTGACACTAATAAAAAAAGTCATGATTTTAAACCTGTCACAGCAGCACTTCACGAGTGGGGAATGTAATACCAATGGACACATCCTTTCAGACTGCTTTTTCAGTGGAATGACCAGAGGAAGCGTTTACTCGGCATACACAAAGACTTACAGGCAGATGACCCCAAACTCTTCAATCCACTGGCTGCGACGGTGGATGCCCAGCTTGGCAAATGGCTCAAGGGGGCTCCCTAGGTCCTAAAAAAAGTGCTGGAAGAATCCTCCTTTGCAAAGGAACCCATTATTGCACACCTCCAAAATCTGAAGCTGGAACCCCTCACATCTCACCCCCAAGACTCCTAAGTCATACAAAGATAATCCTCTGACTTCATCGTTCCCGGTTGGTGAACTGTTGGAGCACTGAGATGTTTTCTCCTCCTTCTCTAACCTTTGACTGTTATTTGTTCTAACCTCACCTTGCTTTTTCCACAGGTTGATATCATACATTGTTTTGTTGGGTCTATGCTCCCCTGCATCGGTCTATTCTCTGTCGAGGGTGACACCTCAGAAGGAACCGGTGGGGTCTCCCGCTGGGCTCCAGATGGAGTGGTCTATCATGTTAGGCCCTGTTAGCCCTGTTATACCCCTGACACTCGATTCTCTCCTTGTAAGTCCGCCTTTCACTTCTTCCACAACTGGTATATGTCGCACTGGACACAAGAACTCACAAGTGAATGAAACGGAGCGCGATAGGCTGAAGCCCCTGTGTGGCCCCACTCCATTGCCATAAGACCTAATGGAGGCCACGAATACCATTAAACTCCTATCCCTCAACGTTCGGGGACTTAATTTCCTCAACAGGAGGCAGCAGTTATGGGGATATTTACTACAGCAGGACCCAGATGTAGTCTTTCTACAAGAGACGCATCTGCTCCATGAGGACTGCCACCACATGACACACCCCAAATATCTCTGCCAACACTGGGCTTATGCACCCATCAAAACACTAGGAGTCGCCATCTGGGCCATCAACTTGGCTTTTAGTCCAAATTGACCAAGGCCATTAGAGATCCTGGGGGGAGATTCTTAAGGCTGACAGTAGAAAGAGGCAGGAACACACTGACTCTCCTTAACCTCTATACCGCAAATCAGTCCCATGACAGTTACATTAAACAGGTACTTAAAGAGCAGCTCCATTACGCTAAGGGAGATAGTATGGGGTGATTTCAACTTAGTTTGGGATCCTACTCTAGACAGGAACACAGCACACCTCTAAGGCACAGGAGGCATGGCTGGTCTGCTTAAAAAATAGTTAACTGACACTGGATTAGTAGGTGCCTGACGCTGCCTCCAACCTGATGAGGACTACTCCTTTTATTTTCACTTACATTGCTCCTATTCGTGCACAGGTTAGTTATTCTTGTTCCATTCCCTCCTTGGAAGCCTGACTTCCAACAAATCTCTGCCATTTCCATTTCAGATCACTCACATCCGCACTGGCACTTATCTCCCCAACTCTTCCTTGATCCTGTAGATAGAGCCTCTGTTGAGGAAGCAATCACCGACTACTTCACGCTCAGTGGCCTCCTTGACCTTTCACCACACATGCTCTGGGATGGATTCAAGGCAATCATCCGTCTACCATCTCCTTTGCCAGGACTCGAAAGGCCAATCTTCTCGAGGTTAATCTTACAGAGGAAATTCGCTCCCTAGAACTCACGGACAAACAACGTCCCACAGCATAAGCAATGCAGCAACTCGCCATCGTCTTGACCCACAAAGCAGAAAGATCACATTTGGTGCTTAAACAGAAGTAGTATGATGGTGGCGACAAGGTGGGCACCCTTCTAACTTATAGACTAAGACAACACCAGGCCTGCTCACACATAGAGAAACACAGTGGGCTGCGTGAGCTGTCAAAGAAACAGACAAACATGAAGCCTTTAGGGCAGTGGTTCCCAACCTTTTGATTTCTGTGGACCCCCACTTTAACATGAATGGAACCCAGGGACCCCCACTGAATCATCATGGGAATCCGGGGACCCCCGTCTGAGTCATTACTGGAAGCTGGGGACCTAATTTGTCAATATTTGTTAATACTTTTCAATTTTCTAGGCTCTCACGGACCCCCTGAGAAGGCTTCGCGGACCCCCAGGGGTCCCCGGACCACAGGTTGGGAACCACTGCTTTAGGGCATTTTATCAACACCTATACACTGCAGAGGGAGAGGACCACTTCACCAAAGATGCCAATCTTTAAACTGCTCTGGGCAGCCCTTAGCACCCACTCTCGTTTAAGACTTAAAATAAACTTTCTCTATGGATGAGCTACACTGGGCACTCAAAGCGCTCCCGAAGTGGAAAACACCTGGCCCAGGTGGCCTTACACCTGCTTTCTATTTGGTCTTCTTCCCCCAGCTGCGCGACCACCTACTTGCCCTTTTTAAATCCTCTCACACACCACTGGCCTCACCCTCATGATATCACATGCTAAGATCATGTTCATTCCAAAGTCGGGCAAAGACTCAATCCCCTGTTCCTCCTATCGCCCAAAAGTACTTGTGAACACTGATGCAAAAATGTACACTAAAATGGTCGCAAACCACCTTGAGGCCCTCCTACTTGGCCTAATAGACCCAGTTCAGGTGGGCTACAAAACACAGACGAGGCCCGGACAACCTCCACGGGCTTGTCCACTTAGTAGAGAAAGGTCTTGCTTTTCCCAAATGATCTACTGCTTGCCCTGACCAATTTGGAAACTCCCTTCCTGCTGTGGTCCAAGCACTCCAAGCTTTTGAGGCCATTTCCGGATGTAAAGTTAACATGTCCAAGTCTTGGGTGTTCAATCTCACCATTCTTCCTCCCAGGCTCTCACGTCTCTGGGTACTTGCTTAATTTTACTGGGCACCACACTCCATCAAATATCTCGGCCTTACCATTACTAACAACCTCTCCAGCTGGACATGGTCAAATTGGCTGCCTCTCCGCAAGGAAATCTTGGAGGATCTCAGTAGATGGAAACCACTCCACGTTTCTTGGCTAGGCCGCAGCAATACACTCAAAATGAAGATACTACCATGGCTTCTCTACCTATTTCAATCACTCCCCACATCCATTCCATCAGATGAGGTCCACAAGCTCCAAGAGAACCTACATGCTTTTATATGGAAAGGAAAACTACCCCTTGTTTCCAATGCGTTGCGTATGCTCCTAGGAACCTAGGCAGTTTAGTGTATCCTAATCTTCAGGATTACTACTCAGTAGCCCACCTTTGGTTTCTTTCAGAATGGGTAGTCAAAGAAAGTGAAAAGCACTGGATACGTATGGACAGGGCAGTGGTCTGTAGGCTGCTGTGGGACCTGGCTTAGCTCCCGAGACACCTGCAGCAGCGAAGTGCTTATATAGTGACTCCAACATGGACAGTACTGGAGATATGGGACAAGCTTACGGTTGCCAGGCACGTCACAACATTCCACTCCTCAAACACCCCCATTGCGAGTAACCCAGACTTTACACCTGCGCTCCCTCGGAACTCTTTTCCAGATTCCAGGTAAAGTGCAGAATATTATAAGATCTTTTCCAGGGAGAATCAATCACGTCTTCTGAGCAATGTAAATCGGACTTCCACCTCCATGAGACCACAAGGCTTCAATATCTCCAATTGCGCCACTGGGCACTAGCACCCCCATGCGTTATTAGCCACCCGCACTCTCATCCATTTTGAAACAGTGATCTGCAATTTTGAGGGCACCCGAGGTCTGGTCTCCAAAAAATACGCAGTGCTGCAGCAATCCTTGTTGGAGGCGCCATGTTATGGTTGGCTCAGCCAAGGCCCTAGCCAGGCAGAACCTACCACTCCCGTCAGAGGTGGCTGATTACACTCACTGTATAACCTGCGCTCACCCTTGGGTAGCTTGCCACTGAGAAGTCAGGCTTATCACACGGGCATTGTGTAAATCATTAGCACATCACTGTTACACATTAAATACACTGAGCGTCACAAAAGAGGCTTCACACGGGGTGTATGTAAAAAAGATTTGTATTCAACACACATTATCTAACACAGCATGTAAATCATGTACTTCTGGGCATAAATCACATTCAGAAATATTACTAGTAGTACTAGGCCCAACCGTGTTAAAACAACATCAGAAATATGTACACTTGGGAAAAATCCTACTTTCCCTCCCAGCACCCTCATGTGGTGCAAAACGTTGTCAGCAAAAGACCCACCCTAGAAGTTATTCCAGTTCAATACCACACCGTTAAATGGTGCACCTCAGCTCACAACAATAGCAGGAATGTGTACACACTGATAATTACAGCACTTTTAGATAGCCTAGTGGGTCTAGGACACACAGGTAAAAATAAATGTCAACTGTGGTAATCTTATAGCAAGGAAACAACATGTACGGCAACACCGCCGTGCGGTAGTTGATCACAGGCAGTCACTCCCTCACAATCCCTCCTCACGGCTAAGCGCTGCCACGGATATCTGGCAGGCTCGTAAAGCACGCACTCGCACACACTTGCTCCCAACACCTAATGCAGTGCACTGATATCCAGCAGGTCAGTTGCCAATGTACTCGGAGACCCCGTGGGCCCAAACCCTCATCCACCCTTCAACCAACACCTACAATCCCACCCTGCACGCTGGAGAGGAAAGAAACCTTTCCCTAGGTACTAGGCCAATCGTGGACGGAGTCACACTTATTCAGGGTTCCGGGGGAAAGGTTGGGAAAAAGAATAGATAATATGCTGATCACGCAGTAGTCCTCCTCCCCGCCTCCCTGGAAATGGGGCCCAATGTCTGGTGTGCGTTGACTTGAGTGGCAGACTGTTCCAATCACACGTAGAGTTGCTAATTCCAAGTCTCGCTGGAATAAGGCACAACCTTGAGTGACACCAGACAATTCCGATGACACACACAGAGTTACCAATCCTGTTCCTCCCTGGAATGAGGCACAACGCATGGTGGGCGATGACTTGAGCCACACCAGACAATTTTGGTCACACACTAAGAGTTACCAATTCTATACCTCCCTAGAATGAGGCACAGCATCTGGTGCGCGATGACTTGAGTCACACCAGACAATTCCTGTCACACACGAAGAGTTACCAATCCCGTAACTCCCTGGAATGAGGCAAAACATCTGGTGCACAGTGACTTGAGTTGTACCAGACAATTACGGTCACACACAAAGTTACCCACAGAGATGCAATTTCAGCAACGCCACACAAGGTAGAATGCGGCACTGCTATAGGTATGCCCCCCACCTTCAAGGGTCGCATCCTGTGTTTTGGACACCGCACGCAATGAGCATGTAGTCAGCATGTCGCTTGAGAGCAAGGAAGCACGATCAACGAAGTGGTCCATGTGGGGTCCGGCAATAGGTTAATCCACCCGCCACCACCAAGACGCTTATGCGTGTTGAGACCCCGTGATGAAGGGCCATACTCCTTGAATCGGGCAGTACTTTGAAGGCTCCACACCAGATTATCCGGTCTCTGGGCACAATACTTTGTGCCACGCTCACACTGCTTCTTCCAGGTGGAATCCAGCAGACGATGGGGGCACTTAGGAGGGCATTAGTCTCCAAATGTCATAGTTAGAAGGTGTAGGTCCCTCACAGGAGGTTTTTGATGTCCCTGAGACCTCCACCAGAGAACAGGGGATAACTTAACAAGCCCTTCACACTTCAGGGTGCCACACAGCAGCAAGCAATTGGCCCAGGCCAGCCACGATTCAGGAAAGGTGTGCAGTCCTTTCCAAGAGCAGTAATTACTCATTATGCACAACAGATTCCTCTGGCAGTGTGCACCACAAAGTCCAGTATCTCCAGTCTTGCTTCCCCACAAGCATATCTCTAGTTTGCTTCAGTGTGGCACCAGTAGTTATACTTTAGTGTGTCTTTGAAGTTGGGGAAGATTCAGAGGTTTCCCCTTTGAACCACAGACGTCTTCCTTAAATTTCAGTCCTGTCTGCATAGGGCTGTGGAATGCAGAGCTTAATATTTAGTGGGGCCATGATCTGGCCGTGAGAGGCTAAGTGTCAAAACCTCTCCCTCCAATCTATCCAGCAAGGCCCTCAAATGGCAGAGATCTGTTGTTCCAGGAGTGTGCCCATAGTTTATAGCTGTGGCTGGGGAATGCACAGATTAGCTCCCCCAGCCTCCAGTGTGGATTAGAGTCAAATCTAAAAGGCACACAAAAGCATTTTAGAGCATAGAAATGCCCACTTTCTAGAGGTTTCATTTCTAAGTTATTATTGACAAAACCACATTAACCGTAGGAAGGGGTTTGTCAAAACGAATCCAGTGATAGGAAACATTGTGAGGCTGCTCCACTGCAATCCACTATTGCAGATAGGAGTAATTGCAAAATTCTCCCATGTTAACCTACAGGCAGAGCAGGTCTCATAGGTAGTGAAAACACACATGGGTATTTTCCACTTCCTGAGCATACGTGCCCTTGTGCACACACAAGCCTGCATTGGCAGACTGGACACATCTTTAATAACTCTATAGGTGCAAGTGCGCACACATAGGCCTGCTATGACAGGCTGGACATGTTTAATAACACCATAGGTGCAAGCACACCCAGGCCTGCTACGACAGGCTGGACTCGTGTTTAAAAAACACCATAGGTGCAAGTATGCACACCGAGGCCTGCTATGATAGGCTGAACTCATGTTTAACAACAACATAGGTGCAAGTGTGCACTCACAGGCCTGCTATAACAGGGTGGACTCATGTTTAACAACACAATAGGTCCAAGTGTGCACACACAGGCCTGCTATGACAGGCTCAACACATGTTTGAAACACCAGTATGCCTAAACTGGAATATTTTAGTTTCTAACCGCCCCGGCATTGCGCCTTACACTTATTCGACTGACCAGTAGGACTAGAGACTGATCCCTTCCTGCCCCACAGACCCTGGGTGAATCACTCTCTCACCTGCTAACCCCATATTTCTATCACATGTGGCATCAATGCCGCAACTGGGAACTTGCACCCCAAGTAAGCTTCCTCCCCTCCTGTTCCTTCCTGCTCCCTCCCCGTTTATCAGTTGGGCAGGTGTTGTGTTTTTAATTTACTATTGTATAAGTACGAGTGCAGTGCAACCATGTTTTGTGATTAGCACGGGCGCAGTGTATCCATGGTTTTGTTAGCGTTGTTCAGAATGTTGTTGCTAGGGGCTGCAACAGCGTTCTTGAAAAGTCAGTTGGCGGTGGCTTTCAAGACGCTGGTCGCTGAGGGACACTTTATAGTCGACTGAAAATAAAATTATTAGAAAACCTACTTCGTTGGTGGAAGCCGTACTTTATTGCACGTAACATAAAGTGGCGACGAGCGGAAGTAACAGAACCCGGCGCGGGAAGTGTCTCTCAGCGGGAGATCTACTATTTTGAGCACATACTCCGTGTTTTTGTTGAAGCGTGTCCTGTGAAGCTACTCTATGATAAGTAACGTATCTTCTGTTGGGATTCACCTGCTGCTAGTGGAGGAGTTAAAGGGGAGTTTACAGCTTAAAGGTAATTCCCCTATTCAGCACATTCCAGCAAAGGTTGGACACACACGTACCTTTAATTCTTTCCGTGTGTTTTCCGCATCCGGCAATTGACGTCATTATCGCATCTAGGAAGCAGACATGTGTTACTGTGTTTACTTTTCAAATTTAAAGCAACAGGCGCACTGATGCTTTGGGCTTCAATGTAATTTGCCTTACGATACTGTGAGGATCTAAAGGGGCAATCGCGTATCCGGCAATTGATGTTGTTATCGCCTCTAGGGAGCAGACGCATGTTACTGTGTTCAGTTTTCAGATTTAAAGCAACAGGCGCGCTGATGCTTTGCACATCAATGTGATTTGCCTGAGGATTTAAAGGGGCAAGCGCATTTGCTCTCTGGGAATGAATTTCATAGTTACGGAACTTCATAACTTTTCTTAAAACACGAGAGTTCCTGTTTGTACAGCGTTGTTGGTTCCAATATTTGAATTCAGTCGGATTCTCTTATCATATATGTATGTGGCGACATCAGTGACATGCTCACCAGGTTTTCTATCGGTGATACGCACACCTGGATACGTGCGCACACCTTTGAAATCACGGTGATGGACACACCAGTTTGAAGACATTTTCCAATCTACACTGTGATCAAAAGTGTTATGTGACTTTGTAATCTGTGTTATACTTAGTTGGAGCATACAGTTTTGGGATTAAGAGGTGTTTTTTATTAACAGCACATTCATAATTGTGTAGTGTAAGTCTATTTTTGGAGTAATTTAAAAGGAAAAAAATTGTTTTACTAACTTTAGAATTTCTTTTAAGGGATTTTACTGTGTATTTCCACCATGCAGATGGCAAATTTGCCAAGTGCATTTTTCAATGAACCTGGTGTACCTAAAGCAAGATGGAGTCAAGAGTATAGCTAGCGGTATCGAGAGGTCTTTATTGGCTTCAAAGGAGTTAAATAAAAACAAGACTCCTTCTTGTGAGAGTGTTAACACTATTTCGTGTAAGGTTAAACCGACTGTGCAAGGTAGGGCTGATGACAAAAAAAAAGATAAGAGCAATCTGTGTTTTAGATGTGGATCGAAAAATCATTTAGCAAATGCTCCTAATTGGCCTGCAGTGGGTAAATCTTGTTCAAAGTGTAAAAAAATGGGACATTTCACACAAGTGTGCAAGAATTCCTTCAGGATAATGCTGGTTGATAGTGCAAATGGGCATGAGGTATCATCGGGTATAAGTGAGGAGGAGTTTAATAATAAGATGGTCTTATCCATAAAGATGGTTGACACAGATGTTGACAAACATGAAGGAACTGGGGATCCAGTGTTTGAAGTAAAAATTGGTGAATTTTGTGTTCAAGTTACTGTTGATTCTGGTTTACCCATAACCATAATTTCTGATAAAATATTTTTGGAGAAATGGAATGGGTTGGAGTTGTGTTCCCCTGATAAACGGACTATTGCTTTTGGTGGTCAACAAATAGATTTGTGTGGTTATTTTATGGAATCCTTACAGTATAAGGATAGATCCATTTGCTCTAAGGTTTATGTGGCTAAATGTGGTTACAACATTTTGGGATGGAAGGATCAGGGTAAGTTTGGAATGGTCCTCAGACCGGGTACTACACAACCAATTTCTTTGATTAATGAGAGTTTGGTACGCGTTGATTCTTTGGAGCATGTCTTGTTGAAACATAAAAAGATTTTTGAGGATAGGTTGGGAGTGGTCAAAGGATTTGAGCATAAAATCATTCTTAAACCAAATTCAGTTCCTATCATACACAAAGTGAGGAATGTTCCATTGTGCATGAGACAGAGGCTTAAAGATCACTTAAAACAATTGTGTGTAGAAGGGGTTATTGACCCTATTAAATTGTCACAATGGATTTCTCCCATTGTGGTGGCCATCAAAAAATCAGAAGACCTGAGACTTTGTGTGGATTTAAGATCATTAAACAAAAACTTACAGGTAGATTGTTTTCCCTTACCA
The DNA here is from genome assembly GCF_031143425.1 of Pleurodeles waltl. Taxonomy (NCBI): domain Eukaryota; kingdom Metazoa; phylum Chordata; class Amphibia; order Caudata; family Salamandridae; genus Pleurodeles; species Pleurodeles waltl. Next base: position 972,584,160 of record NC_090444.1, read on the forward strand.
AGAATTCATGATATGCTAGCACAACTTGGTGGTACGAAGTTCTTCACAACAATTGATCTGAGGGCTGCATACCATCAGATTGAACTCACCCCTGAGTCTAAAGATCTTACTGCATTTAATACACCTTTTGGTGCCTTTCAGTTTTTGAGAATGCCTTTTGGTTTGGCATCGGTGGCCTCTGTTTTTCAGAAATTGATACACCAACTTTTTGGAGAGGAGATTGGAGTTTTGATGTATCAAGATGATATTTTGATATGCACGGATACTATGCATTCTCATTTTGATAAAATTGACATACCCTATATTATATTACCCTATAGTATTGGGTATATTGGAGGATCAGGGTATGACAGTCTCGAAACAAAAGTGCAAATTTATGATGAGAGAAGTGGAATACTTGGGTCACAAGTTAAGTGAGGAGGGAATCAAACCAAAAGATGACTTCTTAGCTGCTATTGAGAAGTGTTTACAACCTGTAAATAAGGATCAATTAAGATCTTTCCTGGGATTGTGTGAATATTATTCCAGGTTTGTACACATTTTTGCGTTACAGAGCGAACCTCTCTGGAAACTGTTAAGGAAAAATGCGAAATTTGAGTGGGAGGAAGAACAGTTGGAGGCGTTCAATGCTTTAAAGAATTTAATTATCGAAGCCCCAGCCATACAACTTTTAATGACAAAGCCATGTCGGTAGTGACTGTGGAAGCCAGTAATTTGGGGATTGGTGCTGTGCTCACCCAGTTGTATGATGGACGAGAATCCACGGTGGCGTTTGCATCTCGCAGACTCTCTTCGTATTGAGAAAAATGACAGTAAAATTGAAAAGGAAGCGTTGGCTTGTGTATGGGGTTCACCATTTTTCCACTTATCTATGGGGCAGGGAATTTTTGGTGGTTACTGACCATAAACCCTTAGTGTATTTGTGGAATGATAAGGGCATGAGTAATGCTAGTCCAAGGTTGATTCGTTTGTTATCAAAAATGCATTTTTCCATTTCAAAATGAAACACATTCAAGGAGGGAAAAAATTCCAGAGCAGATTTTCTGTCTAGAATTCCCATGGGCGAAGGTGAGGAGTCTCCCAGTGTTGGTGAAGAGGAGAAAGAGATGTTAATAGGCATGATTGATGGTCTTATAGCATCGGATGGTGTTATTTCCAGGGAATGTTGGGATAAAGGAGTGGAAAATGATCCTATTCTTACAAATGTGAGGGGCTACTTAAGGAGTGGGTGGCCAAGGGAAGCTCAAATGTTGGAAGAATTAAAGCCTTTCTTTAAGGTGAAGGAAGAATTGAGTGTGAAAAAGAATTTGGTGATTAGAGGCACTAAGTTGATCCCTCCAACTGAATTGAGGGGTGATTTGGTCAAAGTAGCTCACAATGGGCATGTAGGGATTACATGTACTAGGAAAAAGTTACGTTTGTACTATTGGTGGCCTGGAATGGATGCAAATGTGGACGTAATGGTTGGAAGTTGTGCTGTGTGTTCACAAGCTGAGAAAACCATAAGTGTGCGGAACACCCCTTTGTGTCCAGTGGATTTCCACACATGGCTGTGGGAAAAAATTGGCATGGATTTTATTGGACCTATAGGAGGTTTGAATAAAGGGAAAAGATTTGTCTTGGTGGTTGTGAATTATCATTCGAAATGGGTGTTGTATGAATTTTTGAGAGAACCTAACACTACATGTGTTATCACGTTTTTAAATAAATTATTTCAATCTGAAAGTAACCCAGTCTTTGTGGTCACAGATAATGGGGTACAGTTTATTTACCATCACATGAAAACATTCCTAAGTAAACTAGTGATCAAGCATTTAACAACTGCACTTTACAGTCCCCAAGGAAATGGAATGGTAGAGAGAGTTAATCGTATGATTAAGGAAACGATTCAGTTGGCAGTTGAATCTGGGGAGTCTGTTCAAGAAGTGATTGGGGACAGGGTTTGGTGTTATAATACCACTCCTCACTCAACGACTGGAGTAACTCCTTCTGCGATGTTGAGGGGAAGACACTCGTTTAACGAGTTGTCACCTATGTGGATGATTGAGGAAGCAGACCCTGACAAAAGTATTCCCAATTTTGAGTCAATAAAACACAAGGTATTGAGTTCACAGATGAAGGCCAAGAGTAGATATGATGAACTTAAAAAAGTGAGAGAAGTAGATTTTAAAGTAGGAGATCGTGTGAGGATAAAGAGACCTTACAAAGTGAGGGGTTCCAAGTATTTTCATGAAACAAAAATAGTTCAGGTATCCAAGCCTTCTGTTAAAGTTGTAGGCAGAAAATGGTGGAGTAAAAGGAATGTGGCCAACGTGGACAAAGGGGTAGATGTGCAATATTCCCAGTCTCGTAATAGGGGTTCAGGAGGTTGTGAGGTTGATCTGAGGAGGGTGAATAACTTGCAGGATGGGGTGATGTTTTATGAAGCTGGAGTGACAGTTGACGACGATGATGGTAGGGAGCAAGGAGATGTCATAAATCATGCTCAGTGTGAGACTCCCTGTGTGGATGTAAGTCATGACGCTGTTCAAGCTAAGAATCAGCACACTGTACAAGACAACTTTCTTAACAGGTTTCCTTCTAAAAGAATAATTACTAAACCCAAATATTTGGACGACTTTGTTTTGGGATAATTTTCTTTATTGTCGTTAAAGAAGGAAGATGTGTTGTGTTTTCAAATTACTATCGTATAAGCACATGCGCAGTGCAAGCATGTTTTGTGATTAGCACAAGTGCAGTGTATCCATGGTTTTGTTAGTGTTGTTCAGAATGTTGTTGCTAGGGGCTGCGACAGCATTCTTGAAAAGTCAGTTGGTGCGGTGGCTTTCAAGACGCTGGTCGCTGAGGGACACTTTATTGTTGACTGAAAATAAAATTATTAGAAAACCTACTTCATTAGTGAAAGCCGTACTTTATTGCATGTAACAGCAGGCCTTCTCTTTCCTTACAACAAATGCAGGCCAGGACTGATTTCATCCTCTTCCTGCCACTCTTCAATGGGCACTTGTTGGGTACCCCTGACAAAGCAAGCAGCATCCTTAACTGGAATTAGCTGATCTGGATTGACATTGTATATGCTGTGGGCCTTTTGTAGTAACCTCACTGCCCTACACTTCTTGTGTTGTCCTAACTCTTCTCACATTACTCAGTTTTGCAATGATGTTGATCTGTGCCCTCCTTTTGTTTTTTGTTGCAATGTATAATTTTGTGAAAACCTATTAAAACAGAATTTGAGCCAAAAAAGAAATGCAAAACAAACAATTCATGATTACAGATGCAAAGTGCTTTTCAATAAATTCTTCATTTCAAAGCACGTGTAAATATGGATGAGAACTACAAATGTTCATGTTAAGCTAAACATTCGAACTCATGTATAAATGAAACTCTAGTTTCTACAGCGAATGCACCTTCAATAATACCTTTAATGCTTCTTGACATTAATAAGTTTCAGGCACAGAGAGTATATGATATTGACTACTTTCTCTTGTGACTTCTGTAACATGTAGGAGTGCAACCAGATTATGCTACTCCAAATGTATAATTCTGACGGAGTGGAACCACTAAGGGGACAATCATAAATTATCCATTATACTGTAAAAAAATCCTGAAACATTTTTGTAAATATATCTCACAAAACTTGTTTTCGAAGTCCTTTTATTGTTGTTAGTCAGCCACCTTCTCTGCTTAACGCTTATATTTGTACTTGAAGTAAAAGAATTTATATTTAGCACAATACAGTTACATGTTTAAGGAAATTCCCAACCTCGAGTTTCATCATCTAACACACTGGCCTGGTTTAATTCCTGCGCCAGATTGATAGTTGTTAGTTCTGTAGTTCACTTGAAAGATCCAATCAGATTTGTTTTGGCTGAGTGACTATATATTGCTAAAATGTAGGGACTTTCCAGTAATATGAAACCTCGCCTACGATCTCTTTTTAGTTCAGACAGCTGCACTGAAACACTTCGACGCGTACTCGTTGCAGAAATGCAAACCACGGGTGCGTGGGACATTTCTTGGGCGGGGTGTTATGTGACTAGCTCTACGTCATCTGGCTGAAATGGGTTCGTCCTGTGAAAAATCTTACCCATAGAAATTTATGCTGGCAAAACGCGGCATGCATTCTCTGCTAGTGATTACAGAGCTCTCAATAGCCCCGGTCGGTGCGTGAGTAGTTCATCTAGTCCTATTTCCCTTTCCACTTTGTAACTTGTATATGCGTTCGCCAATGAAATGAACAGAACTACAAATCCTGGAATGCAACCAAAAAAAATCATACACTGGCTGAGTTAATCACTCTTGGAACTGGGACAACTCAGTGTTCTATTTTATTGATTACTCTAGAAAATCCGAGTGAATTATCTAAATTTAACAACTCTGTAAACCTAGTTTCGTTTTAAGATTATAAGGTTTCCAGATACCCGTGTCATCACGGTTAAATGTCCAGTGCTGCAGTTTCACTTCGTGTGGGTGGTGCTATAGGTGGGTTTGTGAGTGAATGTGCGAATGAGGAAACGGCTAGAAGAATGGATAGATGAGTGAATATGTGAATGAAATAATCCATGGAAGGATGACTGGTGGAGTGAGGGCATTGGTAGATGGCTGAAAGAATGGGTGACTGAGTGCTTGGATTTAGGGATGCTTGGATAAGGTTCAGTTGATCAGGGCATGGATGTATGAATGAATGAGACATGGTAGAATTCTTTAAATTGCCTAGAAGTCTATTGTTACAGTATTTGATTGAGCATGTTTCTTACCCAATCAAATTATTGTTTTCAACATCTCATCTACAGCTTTACTTGCATTCAACTGGCAGTGAATGTGGATGGGGGTCTCTAATATGCCAAGAAAACCCACCCTACATACAGAACTAGCTTTATGCCAGAAGTAAGCACCAACATGAAATAGATTTAAGGGCCAGTATTATGCCAGGGATGTTCAGCATCATGTCAAGGATGCCCACAATATGCCAAGAATTCCCACATTTTTAAGATGGTCAGCATTAGCCAGAAGCAGTTATCATGCCACAGATGCCCTCTTTATGACAAGAATGGATGCCAGTGTCAACATTGTGCCAGATGTCATCATGTCATGTATAACCAAACTATGCTAATTATTACGATCTTTAATCTAGGATCAGCATTGTTTGAGAGGTGGATGCCATTAAGCAACGGGCGTTAAACACAAACCGTTATAATCATCAGCATAAACAACACAAGTGAAAAAAAGTAAAACATTCTCTAAAATCTCTATCAGAAGAGATGAGGGATTTTTTGGCAACAGTCAGACAGTTAATTAGGAAGGTAGAGCTAGAAGGTAGAAGGTGGCAGCAGTTTTTAAAAACTAAAATTGTTCTGTTCAAACATCTTTTTATAAAACATCTGTCAGTAGAGACCATGCTTCTAGTGTTGTGTTAATCCTTTTTCCATAAATCCCAAGAGATGTTGCACCAAAAACTGCACTATGGTCCTATGAGGTTTCAGTGTCTGATACATGGCCACTGTAAGAAAGGGATATGCCCCTTTTATATTAAAATACTTCTGTCATGAACCTGTGAGGTGTCAACACCTGTGCCTGGGTCCCTACCAGAAGTCAGTACTGCACCCATGACCCCACCAGGAGTCAATAGCTGAGAAATGGGCACCGAAGGAGAGGTAGAGATCCTCGTAATTTATCAGTATGTGCACAACAATCCTGGGATACTTCTATACCTGTAGCATGAAAAACACTGGGTGCCTAGAGAATGCCAGCATCTGTATCATGCTCTAGCTTTAAATTTATGTTTTGACAGATGTCAGAGGCTGTAGCATGCCTCTGGTCAGCATACGTACCTGCAACACGACCCCAGTAAGTTCTCAAAATATTTCAAATTGCTTCCATGAGACATTAGTACACACGCCCAAGCCCCTGTATGTTGATGGACAGGTGGCAGGCGCTGGCTGTGCCAAAGCTGTACCTCTGGAAGTGCTGTTCAAGACCATGATGAAGTTGTTGATTCAATGGGTCCTTCCTCTGCATCCACACTCCACAATGTGGCTGTTGTGCACCTTGGCATTGTCGAGTATGTTATGTTGATTTGTATAGCACACTAATCAACCAAGAGAATATCTAGGCACTTTCGCAAGGTGTGTAGGTATGTGATCCAGAGGTGCTTCTATAAACAGCCAGGTCATCAGCCTCTTTGGGAACTCAAGAAGTAAGTAGGAGGCTCTGGTGTGTTGAGGGAGGTTCTTCATTGTCTTGGATGCAATGTAGGAGAATGAGCAACATCCATTGTTGCTTTTGCAGATGTGGGGAGGTGTGTATGTGAGAGTGAGACAGAGTGTAGGTATCTGGTAGGTTGGTGAAGGTGTATGCGGCTGTTCAGGTATTCTGGTCCTGTGTTGTGTAGGATTTTGTATGTATGTGTGAGAAATTTGAATAGGCTGTGCTTTAGAATGGGGAGCCAGTGAAGCTTTCTCAGGTGTGGTGTGATGTGGGTGCAGCTTGGAAGGTAGTATGGTGGTCATTATGACATTGGCATTCAGTTGACTGTCACGCCGGTGATGGTGGTAGTACTGCAGCCAGGCCAGCGGTAATGACCGCCAAATTATGACCATGGCAGTGATCCCTCCCATAGACAGCCAATGTTTCACCCCAACCTCTAGTGCGGTTCGACCACTGAACACGGCGGTAGCAATCTCCAAGCAGGTGGAAGGCAAGGATCCACTCACCATATTATGACATAGCACACCACCAGGATTTCTGGGGCGGTAGCAACGCCACCAAAAGCCTGGCGGAAACACAGCATATAAAAGGAGACACTCACCTCGAGGGACACAGAGGAATCAGCGGCCGCCATGGAACCAGAACTGGAAGTCTTCCTGATGCTGTACCACGCCTTAGCCATCCAGGAGCACCACCACCGACGAAAACGACGACGGTGAGTTAAGCCGCCTAGCACACAAGGGAGGGAGGGGAGAGTGACACACACACACGCACAACACACACCATACACACACCACACACCCATAACAATCTGCAGAGTAAACAACAGCAACATCAACCAGAAGTAAAGAAAGCCAGGACACATACCATAGGTCCAACCTCTGTATTTAGCTGGACCTGCGCCCACAACAATTGAGGCAACTATATACAGAGGGCCATTGGCCAGTCCAAAGTCAGCCATTAGCCACTGGTCAACGTCCAAGGGCCAACTTGACTCCTGACAATGATGGGACTCCACTGGGCAGGGGCATCATGTCAGAAATAGGCAGGCACCTCAGGGGCAGGGGGTGGGGTCGGGGGGCTTCTTTTTGGGAGGGGGTCCTTGGGCTTGGGTTTTGGAGCGGGCAGGTCTTTACCCTTCCGTTTAGGGGGCAGAGGAGTGGACTTGGGGCGGGGAGCCAGAGTGCCACTCTTGTGTCCCATAGTGGCAGCTGAAGTCTTAGGGGGAGGAACAGGGCTCGACTTGGTGTTGGAGGTACAGGGCTGGGGGGGGGGGACTTTCCTCTTACAGGCAGGACGGGGGAGGGAAGAGGTCAAGGCGGGAAAGCAAAAGCTTCTTAGGACCAATGGGGCGGGGTGTGGAAGGAGGAATGGGAGTGGAGGTAGGAGGAGGAGGTGTGCTGGACTTGGGTGCAGGTGCATGGACAGTGTGCGTGTGTGAGGTGGATGGCTGTTGGGGGCCTGAGTGGGAGCATTTGTGTGTCTTTGGGGGGGCAGACCGGGTGGGAGATGTCAAACAGGACGTGTGGATGTATGTTGTGGTGGTGTCTGCAAGTGAGGTGAGTGTGCTGCATGAGGTGATGGCGGTGACTGAGCATGTGGTGTGTGGGGTTCATGTCTGCAGGTTTGCTGTTGTGGTGACTGTGGGCAAGGCTGTGCATGTGGCAGAATCTGGGACTGTTGATGCTGTGCATGCAGGTGTGAGTGCTGATGAGACTGTGGGGGGGAGACAGTGGAGGCAGTGGCTGATGTTGTGTGTGCATCTGTGTTGGCTGTGTGTGTGCTTGTGGACTGAAGTGTGGTGCCTGTGTTTGTCTGTGTGAGTCTTGTCTGTTGTTTTGGGTGCATGCTTGTCAGAATGTGGAGTTGGAGGGGGGGACGGATGAAACAGGGACTGGCTGCTGTTAGAGAGGAGGCCAGAACCTGAAACGATCTCTGTAGGGCCGCCAAGCCATTGTGAATGCCCTCCAGGAAGGCATTGCATTGCTGCATCTGGGATGCCAGCCCCTGGATGGCATTCACTATGGTTGACTGCCCTACAGAGATGGATCTCAGGAGGTCAATAGCCTCCTCACTGAGGGCAGCAGGGCTGACTGGGTCCGGGCCTGAGGTGCCTGGGGTGACGGAGACGCCCACCCACCTGGGTGAGCGGGCACGAGGAACTGGGTGGGGGGCTACTGGGAGGCGGTGCTGGTACAGGGGTGGGGAAGATGAAGTAGCTGGGCTGGTCCCAGAGGGGTCCGTTACCACCAGGGAGCTCCCATCGGAGGAGGAATCAGAGTCAGTAGTATCCACCCCTGTCCTCCCCGTGGTGCTCCCCTTGCCATCCGTCCCACTGGTCCCCTCGGCGTCCGTGGACTCTGCCTCCTGGGTCCCATGGGCTGCAGCTCCCTCACTCGCTGGTGCCCCTTCTCCTTTACCAGATGATGCTAATGCACATATGGACAGGATGACAAAAGGAGAATGGGGGAGAGAAAGGGAGTACAGGATCAATGACAGCACCAACAGCACAGATGGCATACACATCATATTCACTCATCGGGCTAAGAATGGGCAGTATGGACCACACTGGCACACCATTGGCTAGGTACTACAGCAAGTAGGAGCCCAACACTGCCATCTGCACACCTACTGGGACCAACTAAGCCCTGTTTGCCATGGAAAGCCAGCTATCTAGCAATTGAAAATAAGTATAAGACCCAACATACCTAAGCTGGACCACACACTAATGTCTAAGCTGTCATATTGGGGCATCCACTGACTAGAACCCTGCACCCAAACCCCATGCCAACCAACAAACTAATGAATGTCACACACACTCTACTCACCCCCTCGTGACTGCTGTGCTGCCCTCAAGAGCCCATCTGGCTCTGGGTAGGCCACCGCCAGTATGCGGGCCATTGAGGGGGGGGGGGGCAGGCTCCGACGGGCACCCCTCCCTCGTTGGGAGGTTGTACTCAGCTGGGCCTCCGCAGTCTTCCGGAGTCAGTATCTCAGATCTTCCCACCCTTTCCTGCAATGGGTGCTCTGCCGGCTATGGACCCCAGGGTCCGCACATCCTTGCCGATGGCACGCCACAACCCCTTCTTCTGATGGGTGCTGACCCTCAGAGAAAACACAGACAGAGGGACACCATGAATCCTTACACTCTAGCCTGTCACACATATGGCCTACATACAGCATCTGCCACACACCAAGCACACACATGATCCGTACCTCTTCATTCACATTGCCTGCAACAATACCCCCCCAAATGACACACTGCCAGCACACACATACCTCCACATGCAGACATGTTGAATGCAACGTACCCAGGATGTACTCACCTGTTGGGCTGGAGGCCCTTACAACTGCCCATACAGGGGTAGGACCCCATCCACAAGTCTCTCTAACTCCTCCAACTTGAAGGCTGGGGCCCTTTCCCCTGTAGCATGGGAAATGTCAGGTACCAGACACAGGTCACACCAGCACACGCAGTGGAGATGTAGTCCAGTGGAAAGTCAGGAATCAAGTGAAGTAGTAGGAAGAAAATGGCGGTCATGTCCGCTGCGGTGAACACCGTCACCGCCGGCGTTGATCATCATTGGTTCCTGTACTCCATAGAGCCCCAGGTTAGCCAATGAGGAATTGCTAGGCTGTGCAGACTGCCTTCCGCCATGATGCATAACGCCGGCAGAGTGAGGACACTTCCACCTGTCCCTGCATACAGGACAGGTTGTTGCCATTACCTACTGCTAGTACTCATGTGTTGATTGAAAGGTGCATCATTGGTGCCGACTGTACACACCTAGACAATTCTAGTGTCCAACATATATACATGTTCTGTGTACTCTGATGTAGTGTTTCCATAGGTCCTTTTGTTACTCCCTTCTTTCTTTTGGGTCACTTAGATACCAACCACTGCGGAGGAATAGGAGGAGGAGGCAAGCACCCCTGTACAGACCCCTTGTGGATTTCGCTACACTGGAGGACAGGCACATCATACTCGCCTATCGTCTGGACAGAACCACAATCACAGAGCTGTGTGCACAATTGGAGCCTGATCTGCTATCTGCAATCTGTTGCACCACAGTAATACCCCCTCTTGTGCAGGTACTATCAGTGCTCCATTTCCTGGCAACAGGCTCTTTCCGGGTGACAGTGGGCTTGGCTGCAGGAATCTCACAGCCAGTGTTCTCGATTGTGCTTGCAAAGGTTTTGGCTGCCTTGCTCAAACACCTGTGCAGCTACATCGCATTCCCTCAGGTTGATGATCTACCCACTCTGAAGGCTGGATTTTATGCAATGGGACACATACGACTTGTAATTGGGGCCGTGGACGGCACCCAATTAGCCTTAGTCTCCCCAGGGCCAATGAACAGGTGTACAGGAATAGGAAGAGTTTCCACTCATTCAATGTCCAGATGGTGTGCCTGCTGACCAGTACATCTCCCACGTCACTGCCAAGTATCCTGGGTGTGTGCATGATGCCTTTGTCCTGAGGAATAACAGCTTCCCACAGCTGATGGCACGACTACAGAGGCACAGAGTGTGGCTTATAGGTGAGCCTGAGTCCCCACCCAATGTATGTCAGTGTATGCCTACAAGAGACATACCCCATGCCACTGTGCATGGCTAATGTGTGTCCCTGACTTCCTCCAGGTGACTCCGGCTACCCAAACCTGTCCTGGCTCTTGACCCCTGTTAGGAATCCGAGAACAGATGCTGAGAATAGGTACAATAATGCTCATGGACGTACCAGGAGGATTGTTGAATGGACCTTCGGTCTCCTGAAGGCCAGGTTCAGGTGACTCCATCTGACAGGTGAATCCCTATGCTACTCCCCTAAGAAGGTATGCAAGACTGTTGTTGTGTGCTGCATGCTGCACAATTTGGCCCTCAGACGCCATGTGCCCTATCTGCAGGAGGAGGGGGGTGACAATGCACCTGTGACAGCTGTGGACACTGAGGACAGTGAGGAGAAGAAGAGGAGGAGGATGTGGACAACAGGACACACATCATACAGCAGTACTTCCAATGCAACTCAGGTCTTAAGTAAGACAGTTGAACTATACATTTCTACATTTAAGTGTTGTGCTGTGTGGCTGTAGTATAATGCCAGTCACTACCTTTGTATCCCAACTGACTGTCACCTATGCCTTCCCTTATTGCAGAAGTTGGTGTGGTTAGAACACTGCATTGCTGTGATGTGTACAGACTGCTGAGAAACATATGGACGATGGATGAAAACATTACAGGACATTTGCACAGGATCATGCAGTTCAATGCCATTCATTACATTGTACATTTCCTTCAGATAAAGCACTATTACTCAAGTTGTGTCCAAGGGTGTTTAATAATAAATTAGGTATACAATGGAAAGTGCAATAGGGTGGGGTGATGGTTGGGAAAAGTCCAGTGTAGTGACACTGTCTGTTTGTAGCACAGTTCTAGTGTCCAAGGGGCCATAGGAAGAGGAGCAATGGTAGCCGACTGACCAGTGGTCTCTGATGGGCCAGGGAGTTTATCCAGGTTGGGGCATCCAGAGTTGCTGTCATCACTGAAGGCATCTTCTGGTGGGGGACTGGGTTGCCGTGGCACCTTCTCGCCGCTGACTTTGGCTGTGGCACCTGTGAGGATGTAAGTGATGTGTTAGGGTACTTGTCTGTGACATATTCTGCATTCCTGGCTTTCCCAATGATAATGATGTTGTCCTCCCACCTTCGGTAGTGTGTGGCGATGGATTGTGGGATTGGTAGTTGTACATGCTGTGCATGCATTGGTGGTGGGGTGTTTCTTGCAGAGCTGGAAGGGGTGTGCTTGCAGTGGGTATGGCATGCAGGGGTTGCCATTTAGGTGTGGTAATTGGGGTGGTGTACTGGGTGAAATGGAGTGGGGTGAAGTGAGTCAGGGTGACGGGGTAACATGGCATACAGGTATAAGGGGTGATAGGTTGTAAATGGTGACTCACCAGTGCCCAGTCCTCCGGCTACTCCAGTGAGCCCCTCAGGATGGAGTATTGCCAAGACTTGCTCCTCTAATGCTGTCAGCTGTGGGGGAGGAGGTGGGGGTCCACCGCCAGTCCGCCTGATGGCGAGCTGGTGACTTGTAGCAATGGAATGCACCTTCCCCCGTAGGTCGTTCCACCACTTCCTTATGTTGTCCCTTATGCGTGAATGTTGTCCCACCGCGTTCACCCTGTCCACGATTCTCCGCCATAGATCCATCTTCCTGGCAATAGAGATCTGCTGTACCTGTGCTCCAAACAGCTGTGGCTGTACCCTGACTATTTCCACCTCCATGACAGGCAACTCCTCATCAGTGAAACGGGGGTGCCTTTGTGAGGACATGGGTGTTGTGTGGTGTGTGTGTTGTGCAGAGGGTGATGTGTGATGTGGTGGGGTGTGTGGTGCGTGACGGATGAATGGGTAGTTGTGGTATATGTGTGCAGTTGTCTCTAGGATTGGAGTGGCAAGGTGTAGCAGTCTTCTCCTGTTTGCAAAGGTTTGTGGGTGATGTGGGTGTGTGTTTTATAGTGCTGTTGGTGTGTGTGTAGGGTGTGTGTATTTGTGTCAGGTGTGGGTTATTTTGTTCTGGCCAATATTGTCTTATTTTGTTTTTGGTTGCCCAGTTCCGCTGCAGCAGTGTGCACCGCCAGTTGTTTACCGCCGTTGAATGTCCACTGTGGTGTTTTGTGGGTCATTATTTGGAGGCGCATTGTTTTGGTGGTGTAATGGTATAGGTGCTAGTTCCGACAGTCTATCGCGTTCAGTGGGTCTGACCGAGTTGTGGTTGTGCCTGGTTTCTGTCGGTTTTGTGTGTATGTGTCATAATCTGGTGGACAGATGTTTACCTCCGCGCAGTATGTTGGTGGCAGCCACCACGGCGGTATTCGGTATTTACCGCCAATGTCATAATGAGGGCCTATGTGTCTTGTGGCTACTTAATGGATGGTTTGGAGTCTGTTTAAAAGTTGTTTGGAGATTCCAGCATAGAGAGTGTTACTGTACTCCAGCCTGCTGGTGATGAATGCTTGCATGACGATCCGTCTGGTGTTCTGAGGCAACCATTTGAAAATCTTTTGCAGCATGCGTAGAATGTGGAAGCAGGTGGTGCACACTGCGTTTACTTGAGCTGTCATTTTGAGCTTATCATCTAGGATAATTCCTAGATTTCTTGTGCGGTCTGTGAATGTTGGTTCTAGCTCCGAAAGTAAAAAAACACATATGATGGACGGAATGCTGAATCAATCAAACATTCACCCCCAGTCACAGATCTGGGTTTAATCCATCAATTCTTTTGCTCATCATGCCACCCCAGTTTGGACCCAGCCAGATGCAAACCAGTCTTGACCATGTTCCCAATGGGAACAGTCCAGCCCGAACTGCCAGGCCAGGTCCTCCATGAACCAGAAACAAGCAACCTGGGACCGGTTTCAGGGTATCACCCTTCATCAGCCAGGCTAGCTTGAATCCAGTGGCACAGTGAGCCTGGAACCCACGTCTGGGCACACCTGGCGCACTAATGGCAACAAAAGTAAAAAAATACATATGATGGAGAAAATGCGGAATCAATCAAACATTCACCCCCATTCACAGATCTGGGTTTAATCCATCAGTTCTTTTGCTCACCACTCCACCCCAGTTTGGACCCAGCCATATGCAAATCAGTCTTGACCCTGGTTCCCCATGGGAACAGTGCAGCCAGAACTGCCAGGCCTGGTCCTCCCCAAACTGGAAACAAGCATCCTGGGTCCTGTTTCAGGGTATCACCCTTTATCAGCCATGCTAGCTTGAATCCAATAGCACAGTGAGCCCGGGACCCAGGTCTGGGCATTACCGGCGCACTTAAGGTGATAAAAGCAAAAAAACACATATGATGGACGGAATGAGGAATCAATCAAATATTTACCCCCAATCACAGACCTGGGTTTAATCCATCAATTCTTTTGCTCACCATGCCACCCCAGTTTGGACACAGCCATATGCAAATCAGTTTTGACCCTGTTCCCCATGGGAATAGTCCAGCCGGAACTGCCAGGCCAGGTCTTCCCTGGACTGGAAATAAGCATCCTGGGACTAGTTTCAGGATATCACCCTTCATCAAACAGGCTAGTTTGAATCCGCTGTCACAGTGAGCCCGGGACCCACGTCTGGGCATACACGGTGCACTTATGGCAACAAAAGGACAAAAACACATATGACGGACAGAATGCTGAATCAATCAAATATTCACCCTCAGCCACAGAGCTGGGTTTAATCCATCAATTTTTTCACTCACCATGCTACCCCAGTTTCAACCCAGCCATATGAAATTAGTTTTGACCCTGTTCTCCATGGGAGCAGTCCAGCCCGAACTGCCAGGCCAAGTTCTCCCTGGACCGGAAACAAGCATCCTGGGACCAGTTTCAGGGCATCACCCTTCATCAGACATGGGTCCCGTGCTTGCTATGCCACCAGGTTCAAGCTAGCCTGACTGATGAAGGGTGATACCCTGAAACCAGTCCCAGGATGCGTATTTCTGGTTCAGGGAAGACCTGGCCTAGGAGTTTGGGCTGGACTGTTCCCGTAGGGAACAGGTCAAGACAGATTTGCATGTGGCTGGGTCCAAGCTGGAATGGCATGGCAAGCAAAAGAACTGATGGATTATACCCAGATCTGTGACTGGGGTTAATGTTTGATTTGCCCTGCATTTCGTCCATCATTTGTTGTTTTTGCATTTGTTGCCCCAAGCGGGAAGGGTATGCCCAGACATGGGTCCTGTGCTTGCTATGCCACTAGATTCAAGCTAGTCTGGCTGATGAAGGGTGATATCCTGAAACCGATCCCAGGATGCTTGTTTCTGGTTCAGAGAAGACCTGGCCCGGCAGTTCGGGCTGGACTGTTCCTACAGGGAACAGGGTCAAAACTGATTTGCATATGGCTAAGTCCAAACTGGAATGGCATGGCAAGAAAAAAAACTGATGGATTAAAACCAGATCTGAGACTTGGGGGTGAATTTTTGATTTGCTCTGCATTCCATCCATCATCTGTTGTTTTTTGCATTTGTCGCCCTAAGTGGGAAGGGTATGCCCAGACGTGGGTCCCGTGCTTGCTATGCCACCAGATTCAAGCTAGCTTGGTTGATGAAGGGTGATACTCTGAAACCAGTCCTAGGATGCTTGTTTTTAGTCTGGGAAGACTTGGCCTGGCAGTTTGGGCTGGACTGTTCCCATAGGGAACAGGGTCAAGACTGATTTGCATGTGGCTGGGTCCAAACTGCAATGGCATGGCAAACAAAAAACAGATGGATTAAACCCAGATCTGTGACTGGGGTGAATGTTTGATTTGCTCTGCATTCTGTCCATTATCTGTTGTTTTTGCATTAGTAGCTCCGAAGGTCCCCAGGTGGAATCCCATGGGGAGGTCTTGTTGCTGAAGACCAGTACGTTTCTCTTGTTGGAGTTGAGCTTCAAGCAGTTGGTTCACATCTAGTCTGATTCCATGGCAATGTAGTTGGTGAAGTTGGCTCTGCTGGTGTTTGTCTTGTCTGTGAGGGAGAGTAGGAGTTTGGTGTCATTGGCGTAGGATATGACAGTGATGTCTTGTTGTTGGATGATGTTAGTGTGTGGTGTCATGTAAATGTTGAAAAGAGTGGGGTTGAGGGTCGATCTCTGTGAGACACCGCATATCAGTTTCTTGGGGCCATATGTACGAACGTATTTTCCCATAGACACAGAATGGGTAAAACCCTTTGCTACATCTGGCCCTTGGTCTCTGATGTGAAGGGTGGAAGCCTTACCTTTTGATTTCTTTCCGTGAGAAAGGAACAGATCCATTTTTGAGCAGATCTTTGTATGCCAATCTTGTAGAATCTTCTGATGAGGATGTGGAGAGAGACAGTGTCAAATGTCACAGAGAGGTCTAGCAGGATGAGGGCTGCTGTTTCTTCTCAGTCCAGGATGTTTTGAATTTCGTTGGTGGCCTTGATGAGTGCTGTTTCAGTGCTGTGGTTCTTTCTGAATCCTGATTGTGTGTTTTCTAGCAGATGGTAAAGTCAAGGTGGGTTGTGAATTGCTTGTTAATGGCCTTTTCAATCACTTTGACTGGATAGGGGAACAGTGAGATGAACTGGATGTTGTTCAGGTGATTCAAGTCGACTCTGGGCTTCTTGAGGAGGGCGTTGATTTCTGTAAGTTTCCATTCATCCAGGGGAAAGTAGCGGACGTGATGTAGGTGTTGATGATGTGGGTCAGGGTGGTGCTAATTGTTGATGTTCCCAGGTTGTAGATGTGGGCATTATTGCAGCTGTGTTGTTTCTAGTGAAGGTTGTCCATTCGGTCAGGTGGCCCTCTTGGCTGGTGGTGGGTAGGTTAGCGACGAGTTCTCTGGGTTTGGATTGATGTGCAAAGTTGCTGTAGTTGTTTGCAATTTTGCTGTGGAAGAAGTTGAACAGGTTGTCACAGAGTTTTTGGGAGGCAGCAATGTTGTAGACAGTGACTGAGGGCAAGGTGATATCTTGGCAATCCAGAACATCTCCTTGCAGCTGCTGGAGCTTCCTTCTATACGGTCCATTAGTGCTTTTCTCTTTGTGTGTCTAATTTTCTGGTGATAGTGTCTGAGTGCATTGTTGTAGGTAGTTCTGTTGGTGGTGTTGTGGCTGGCCCTCCATTTCCTTTCTGTTTACAGTGTTGTTTGGTGTGTACAAGCTGGCCTGCTTGTTTCATTTACTATGTTTGTTGGGTTTGATGGGTGCGAGGGAGTTCGTGCACATTTTGATTCATTTGTTGAAGTTGTTGATGTTCTCGTCAAGGTTGTCTGTGGGACTAGGCTGATCAGTGCTGAGGGTGCTGAGCCAGTATGCTACTGTGATTTTTCCCCACCTGCAGCTTGGAGTACTGAACCTGGTAGGGATGTTGAGTTGAGGTGTGTTGATTGGAAAGTGGATGTTGGAGTGGTCTCCCCACATGAGCTGTGTGGTGGAGATGTATTTGATGGTCTCACTTGTGGTGAAGATAGGGTCTAGTGTGTGTCCTGCGGTGTGTGTTGGTTCAGTGACGAGCTGTGTGAGCTCAAGCTTTCAAGGAGTGCTGTGGAGCAAGGCTCCTTTTGGTCTTCCAGGTGAAAGTTGAGGTCACGAGGAGAATGTAGGATTTGGAGCCAAAGGTTAGTCGAGCGACAAAGTAGATGATGAGGTTAATAATGGTGGCTTGTGGTCTGGGTGGTCGATAGGTGAGGGTTTCCTTCTGGGTGAATTTTTCAGAGATTTGCAGCTTGAAGTGCAGGTGTTCAATGAATGGGTTGGCATTCTTGTGGATGTTGTGAATTTGATGGGTTCCTTGTAGATAATAGTGAGTCCTTGGCTTGTAAAGGCGGTCCTACCCAGTGATCTTGTAGCCCGTTGGGATTGCTGTAGTAATGTTGGGAGCCGATAAGGGGTTGAGCCAGGTCTTTGTGATGAACAGGATGGTGGGTTCTTTGCTGCTCAGAATGTCCCATATTTCGGTTGTGTTTTTGTTGAATGGTTGTGTGTCGAGAAACATGCATGCAAATGGGTGTTGAAGTGCAGGTTAGCTGTGGTGTGTGGTGTAGGGTGGGAGTGTAGGCATTGTTTGTGCTTGTGTGGTGTGTGTTGGGAGAGGGTATTGAGGGCATGCTTAGTATTTGGGTGGGGGGTATGGGAGGGTGGCTGCTGGAGAACTGGCTGTGGGTACATGTGAAAGCTCCTACTGTGGTGTGAGGTGGAGAGCAGGAGCAGTTGGGGGAACAGAATCCAGGGTTTAGTGTCTTAAGAAGTGTGCAGAGTATCGTTGGATGATGATCGGAACAGCAGTCCAGTTTGCAACTCATAGATGTAAAACTAATAATAGCAACCCAACAGAGATGTTTTAAGTCGTGGGCAAAGGGGGCAATTACACAGGGCCCCCGCCTTCCAAGGGACCCCTAAAAAAGTGAACCTTTTCTGTAGCTTTCATCAATTTATTTTTATATCTTAACCTATAGGCAACATAAGGTTTAAATTAGCAACAAATTGGTAATAAAATTCAAAGTATTTCCAAACGCTGCAACCTGATTTGAGCACAGAAAAGGTTAACTGCACGAATATAGGTATGAATAAATATGATAAACAGATGGAGACAGGATCACACCTGGTGTCTGGAGTTCTTTTTTATTGGAAAAAAGAGTATGTATAAACATAAATAAATACAAAATACAGATACTTACTTAATAGTGTAAGATTTCATAAAGTCATGCATTATAATCAACAGTCATGAGTGCTTAGATTGATTGAACATAATAATAAGTCTGCAATATCGGCTTAAGATTTCTAACTGAATACTTGATAATCCATGACTGGCGCCCAGGTCTTTACTAATAAAAAGTCACTCTTAGGGGCATATTTATACCTTATTTGCGCCGGATTTGCATCATTTTTTTTACGGAAATTCTGTGCAAACCTAACTCCAAATTTATACTTTGGCTGTAGACCTGTCTAGCGCCAAAGTTTTGGAGGTAAAGTCATTTTTTGCCTGCGGGCAACTACCTTGCGTCAATGAGATGCAAGTTAGGCGAAAAATTACGATATGGCCTTAGCGCCATATCTATCCCCTGTGCTAAAATCAAGCACAGGGGGAAGGGGACCTTAAATAATGGTGCTAAGCTTGCTTAGCGCCATTATTTAACGCCTTGGTCAGGACAGGCATTAGGGGACCTGTGGGCCTATTTCCATGGTCAGAGACCATGGAATGAGCCCACATGTGCCCTTCCCTAGCCCCTGGGACACCCCCACCCATACCAGAGGGACTCCAGAAGATGGGGAACCCCATCCTCTGGTGAGTAGGGTAAGTACAGATAAGTACATATATTTTTTTTGAGAAGTGCCATAGGAGGGCCTGACTTGGGCCCCCAACTTGGCACTGGGACCAGTGGCCATAAGCATTACTCCTGTCTTTACCAAGACAGGAGTCATGTCCATGGGGGTTGTCCGTCAAAGGATGACGCTAGTCTGATTAGAGGCATTATTTATGCCTCTGCCCGTACTAGCACCATCCTTTGATGCACAACCTCCTGTTTCCCCTACGCCTCCCCCACCCCGCTAACGTCCTTTTTTATGATGCTAGCCGAGCCTTACCGCCGGCTAATGTCATACCATAAATATGATGCCCGGCCTGTGTTTAGGAATGGCGCTAGCCGGTGTTATACTTTTTCACGTAAAACTGCGTTAGTGCAGTTTTGCGTGAAAAAATATAAATCAGGGCCTTAGTTCATAAAAATAGCACATATGATTCCACCATTTTTTTAAGTTAGGTCGTGTAAGATTGATTCACTCCTAAGCAATGAACGATCTGGCAACAATTAAAGCAGTGAAAACAAAAGGTACCATTGTTAGGAATTAGGTTATTAGTTGTAAAGGATGTGAGTCCTGCAGAAGTATTAAACCCACACTTGCCTTAATACTGGGGACATAGACCACATTGAAGCACTCAACTCTCTCAGGGTAGCAAAGCTGGACAGTCCAAAGCCTACTCAGGGGAGGTGGTGTGGGCTAGAAATCCAAATTCACTGGCATACAACAAACAACACTTAATACATTATTGTCCGGTTAGTGTTTTTTCTTTGAAAAAGGCAAACTACATTTATTACAGACACACTGCTAAAC
The DNA here is from genome assembly GCF_031143425.1 of Pleurodeles waltl. Classification (NCBI taxonomy): domain Eukaryota; kingdom Metazoa; phylum Chordata; class Amphibia; order Caudata; family Salamandridae; genus Pleurodeles; species Pleurodeles waltl. Next base: position 972,603,984 of record NC_090444.1, read on the forward strand.
ACTACACATTAAAATCACAAATATGTACATGCAGGTAGCTGAGAGTACATTTAGTTACACTCTTGTATCACATTTCACCTCTGGAGTGTCCTGACCAACATAATCGCATTGTTTGCGGCATGTGTGTCTGTAGATACACATGCGCTGCATACTCCTGCCATCTAGTATTGGTCCGAATGTGTGGAGGTTGTTTTTCTTTGAAGAAAGTCTTTTAAGTCTTGAGTTAGGGTGACCCCTCCTTCTCTGTGATACTGTGCATGGGCATTGACGCCATTGTTAGACTGTTTTCTCTCTGCCGTCGGTTTGGGCGTGGCTGCTTCCCTTTCAAGTCAAGACTGTCGACTAATTTTCGCTGTTGGTTCAATTTTTGTCTACCGTTGGTATTGTTATCGATCATGTTTCTCCTCTCTGGGTGTCAAGGTAGAACCAATTGTCGAGTTGCTGTAACTCTGTCGGGGCCCCCAGAGGGCCACACCCAGGTGGGCCTTCGAACTCAGTCTCCAGTTTCATTTCCAGACAATACCCTCCTGGTGATAGAACGGACACCATTTTGACTCTTTCTGTGTGGTCACGCAAAGTACCCACGGACCGACTATTATCAGGTCTGTAACCTGTGTTTCCCTACAGATCACAGGGGAGAGGATTGTAAGGCCTGTCAAGCATTCCGCTTGAAGAAAATGCTCTGTGATTGTCAAGCATGCCGGCTTGAAATGCAGCACCCAAGGGCATACAATACGAACCTAGGCTTAAGGGGATGCTTCGCCAAATGGAGGATATATTCAAGGACCCAAATAGGCCCCGTATTATTACTCCTAGGTTCGACAAAAAGTATAAAACCTCTCCCTCAGACCCTGTCTACATCAGAAGGCAAGCCCCCCCTGGATTCCTTAGTAGTCACCAGTGCGAGAAAGAGGCCAACTCCCAATGTCTGAGGATGCTCCCCCATCTGACAAAGAAAGTAAAATAATTGATGCAACGGGGAAAAGGGTTGCAGCTCGGTTTGCAAACCAATGGCGCATAGCTAATTCTGTGGGTCTCCAGGCAAGATATGACCATGCTCACTGGGATAAGATGGAGGAGTTCTTTCAACATTTACCAGATGAGCACAGGAAGAGGGCACAAGAACTAGTTGCAGAAGGCAAACTGATTTATAACACATCGATTCGATGTGCACTTGATTCTGCTGACACTGCAGCCAGGAGCATTAACACTAGTGTCCCCCTTGGAAGACACGCTTGGCTGGGTATTTCAGACTTCAAGCCTGATGTCCAGCAGAATATTCTCAGTGTCTCATTTGATAAAGAACACCTGTTCGGCCCCTAGGTGGATGAGACCCTAGAAAAGATAATAAAAGACCCTGAAAAGGCAAAGTCCATGGGAGCCGTACAAACTCCTAGATCTAGGGGCTCCTTTTACCGTTCCAGCTATTGCTGAGGCTCAAAAAGAGCTACTTCAGAAGCCTCCACCTCATATCACTGTAGGCAGAGCCAGTACTCACCCACAAGTCCTACTATAGGACCTCTTAAAGAGGAAACAACACCAAATATAGAGGCAAAAGTGCTTCCTCATGTGGTGCCACAACTGCCAGCAAACAATGACTTGCTTCACTTTCCCCTGATCACACATAACCCTGCTGGGGACGCATACACCCTTTTCTCACACCTGGCAACAGATAACAACATACCAGTGGGTGTTGGATTTTATCCAACATGATTATTATCTGGAGCTCAACATATTATTGTTATACTTTTTATTTTACAATATGTATAAAGACCTCATTACGAGGTTGTGATGGTCGGACTGCCGCAACTGTGGTGGTCTGACCACCACATTACAACCCTGGGGGCGGACCTGCCAGAGGACTGCCGCCTCTGCTGGGAACGTGGTTCCCGACTGCGTTCTGAGTTGTACTCAGCCAGGGCAGCGCTGAGTTCAGCGCTGCCTGGCTGATTACAACTCATCTTTCTGCTAGCCTTCTCATGGCGTGATCCCCACCATGAGTAGGCTGGTGGAAAGCCAGAGCTGGGGGCCACAGGAGGGCACCTGCACTGCTCATGACCATAGCACGGGCAGTGCAAGGGCCCCCCTTGCCTAGCACCATCGGAATGCGCACTGTCTGCTTTTCAGACAGTGCGCATTCCGAGGGTGCTGTGTGCTATTGTAATGAAGAGAGTCGAGACCGATATCCTAGTACTGTAGGCGGGAACCATGTACTACAATGTTCCTGCCAGTCAGCCTAGCGGAAACATTGTAATACTCTTGGGAGGAGATGTCACCACCACGTCTTCCCCTCGAGTTGGCGGTCCCGCAGTGGGTTCAAAAATTTAAAAGTATACTTTAAATGAACCTAGACAACACAGAAAAACATGTTACGTCTTTATTCCAAAAAACCCCAACATTACTAATTAAATAATATCACCTATTTCACGATACACAAGTACAATTAAGGAATTTAACACTCAAATTATAAAATTAAGTAATTTCACTCCAGTGTAAACCATTTCTGAGAAAGTGTTGGGTGCTAAAGGGGGTACCATTTACTATCCCCACTCTAATCTAATCCAATTTGGGTAAGTTGTTGATCACTAAAGGGGTAACATTTTGTATTCCCATTCCAATCTAAACCAATTTGGGGACGTTTGTGGACACTACAGGGGTAACATTTACTATTGTCACACCAGTCTAAACCACTTTGTGGAAAGTGTTGAAACACTAAAAGTGTAAAAGTTCCTATTCCCACACCAATTAAAATCAATTTAGGGAAGGTGTTGGACAAAAGTGGTGACATATACTATTCCCACTTCTATCTAAACCAATTTGGGGAAGGTTTTGGACATTAATGGGGTGAGATTTACTATTCCCAGTCTAATCTAAACCAATTTTGAGAAAGTGTTGGACAATAAAAGGATGAAATTTACTATTCCCACTTTAATCTAAACGAATTTGGGGAAGGTGTTGGACACCTAACATGTGACATTTACTATTCCCACTCCAATCTAAACCGATTTCGGGAAGATGTTGGACGAAAGTGGTGACATTTACTATTCCCACTTCTATCTAAACCAAGTTAGGGAAGGTGTTGAACACTGATGGGTGAGATTTACTATTCCCACTCCAATCTAAACAAATTTTTGGAAAGTGTTGGACACTAAAAGGATGAAATTTACTGATACCACTCTAATCTAAACCAGTTTGGGGAAGGTGTTGGACTCTTAAGATGTGACATTTACCATTCCCACTCCAATCTAAACTGATTTGGGGAAAGTTTTGGACACCTAAGAGGTAACTTTTACTATTCACACTTCTATCTACACCAATTCGGGGAAGGTGTTGGACACTAATGGGGTGTGATTTACTATTCCCACTCCAGTCTAAACTAATTTTGGGAACGTGTTGGACATCTAAGGTGTGACATTTACTATTCCTACTCCAATCTAAACTGAATTGTGGAAGGTGTTGGACAAAATCGGTGACATTTACTATTCCCACTTCTATCTAAACCAGTTTGGGAAAGGTGCTGAACACTAATAGGGTGTAATTTACTATTCCCACTCCAATCTAAACCAATTTTGGGAAAGTGTTGGCCACCTAAGAGGTGACATTTACTATTTCCACTCCAATCTTAACTAATTTGGGGAAGGTGGTAGACACTAAAGGGGTAACATTAACTACTCAACCAACCATTTTTTAATTATACTTCTAAATTCCAACAATACTAATTAAATAGCATAAAACTATTTCTAAGATACACAAGTACAATTAAAACAAAATATTTCACACTAGTATTATAAAATTAAATGGTCAAACTCCTACGTTAACCATTTTAAAGCACTTAAGGGGCGACATTTACTATTCCCACTCAAATCTAATCCTATTTGGATAAGTTGTTGATCACTAAAGGGGTACAATTTAGTATTCCCATTCCAAGCTGAACCGATTTGGGGAAGTTTGTGGACACTAGAGGGGTAACATTTACTATTCCCACTCCACTCTAAACCAATTTATGGAAGGTGTTGGGACACTAAAGGAGTTACAGTTCCTATTCCCACTCTAACTAAAACCAATTTAGGGAAGGTGTTGGACAAAACTAGTAACATTGACTGTTCCCACTTCAATCTAAAACAATTTGGGGAAGGTGTTGGACACTATTGGGATGAGATTTACTATTCCCACTCCAGTCTAAACCAATTTTGGGAAAGTGTTGGATACTAAAAGGATGAAATTTACTATTCCCACTCTAATCTAAACCAATTTAGGGAAGGTGTTGGACTCCTAAGATGTGACATTTACTATTCCCACTTCTGTCTAAACCAATTTGGGGAAGGTGTTGTGCACTAAAAAGATGAAATTTGCTATTCCCATTCTCATCTAAACCAATTTATGGAAGGTGATGGACACCTAAGAGGTGACATTTAATATTCCCACTCCAATCTAAACCAATTTGAATAAGTTGTTGGACACCTAGGAGGTGACATTTACTATTCCCACTCAAATGTATACCAGTTTGGCGAAGGTGTTGGACACTAAAGGTGTTACATTTACTATTCATACACTCCAATCTAAACTCATTTGGGGAAGGTGATAGACACTAAAGGGGTGACATTAACTATTCAACCAACAATTTCTTAATTATACTTCTCAACACCAACAATACTAATGAAATAACATAAAACTGTTTGTATGATGCACAAATACAATTAAAACAAAGGACTTCACACTAGAATTATAAAATTAAATGATCAAACTCCAATGTTAACCGTTTTAAAGCACTTAAGGGGCCACATTTACTATTCCCACTCCAATCTGACCTAATCTGGGGAAGTTGTTGGACACTAGAGAGTAACAATTACTATTCCCACTCCTTAGTAAACTATTTTGAAGAAAGTATTGGACACTAAAGGGGGACATTTACTATTTGCAGTACAAGCTAAAAGATTTTGTGCAAGGCGCTACACATTAAAAAATGAATATACACAATCAATACTCCATACTCACACATCATTTCTTAAGTATAAAATAAAATAAAAATTCCTTCGAAAACACACTAACTAAAATACAACCTTATATATTCATAATTAAACACTTACATACAATAGATTATTCCCATTATGTATTAATAATGAATATATTTTTTTTAAAAATTACCATTCCTAATATTTTAACCTAAAAAAATAATCATGCCTCAAAATTAACAATCATAAAAATGAAAACATAAAAAAAATATATATACATTTGAAAACACATTTAATAAATCTTAGAAAATATATTTTTACCAAAACAGAATTTATTCAAATATTTAACATAATAAAAATCAAATTGTTGATTTTTTAGCACATTTTTCATAAATAAACCAAAATCATATAAATATACAATAAAATATAGGTTCATACGGAGGTAATGATAGCCTATACCCAAGAAAAAAAAATTCAACTACAGCATGGGGAGCTTGATCCAGGGTTCTATTAATTTATGGACATCGCTACCTCTCTCAGTAATGGGACGTGTTGCAGTGGCAAAGGTGGTAGTCCTGCCACGCTGCCTGTATACTCTGCAGAATTCTATCTGCCCCCTCCACTCACCCATGTTTAGAAAAACTGATAGTCTCCTGATAAAGCTGGTCTGGGCTGGCAGGAGAAATATAGGCCCTCATTTCAACTTTGGCGGTCTTACATAAAGACCACCGAAGCTGCGGACGCCACTATACCACCAGTGCTGGTGGTATTTGTGGCTCCCTATTATGACTTTTCTGCTGAGCGAGCGGACGGCAACAGCGTTTCCGTCCCCTGGCCCAGCGGAAAAGTCACGTCAACATTGCAGCCAGCTCATAATAGAGCCGGCGGCAATGTTGATGTGCAGCGGGTGCAGCGGCACCCGTCGCACAATTCACTGCCCAAAATTCAGGCAGTGAAATGCGCGATGGGGCTGTGCCTGAGGGGCCCTACACTGCCCATGCCAATTACATGGGCAGTGTAGGGGCCCCCAGGGGCCATGGACAGGCTGGCGGTTGGGGACTCATAATCCCCAGGGCAGCGGTGCTTGCACTGCTGCCCTGCGGTCACTTGGAGGGGCTGGCGGTATGGCCGTGGCTAATGTGCCACGGTCATAATACACTGCCGGTACACCGCCAGCCTGTTGGCGATGTTACCGCCGGTGTACCCCCGGCCACCAGGGCAGTAATGAGGACCATAGTCTCCTTGACCTTGCTAAAGAGGGACTTGGAGGAGGGGAGGCTGGGACTCCTGGACTTGCAAGCATACTACTATGCATCCCACATACAACATGCAACTAGATGGGCAGAGGAGGATAACTGGGAATGACGATTGTTAAGTGGTATGCAAGGGACTAAGGGGGTCATTACGACCCTGGCGGTCGGAGGCCGCCAGGGGTAATGTAGCGTCCGTACCGCCAACAGGCTGGCGGTACGGGGCCCTTATTACGACCGCGGCGGTAGCGCCGCGGTCGCACCGCCGGGGCCGGCGGTTTCCCGACGTTTTAGCCCCGGCGGTGATAATCCGCCTACCGCCAGCCTGTTTCTGGCGGTTTGCACCGCCAGGAAGAGGCTGGCGGTAAGGGGTGTCCTGGGGGCCCCTGCACTGCCCATGCCACTGGCATGGGCAGTGCAGGGGCCCCCTAACAGGGCCCCGGCCAGCTTTTCACTGTCTGCATAGCAGACAGTGAAAAGCGCGACGGGTGCAACTGCACCCGTCGCACGGCCGCAACACCGCCGGCTCCATTAGGAGCTGGCTCCTATGTTGCGGCCTCATCCCCGCCGGCCCAGCAGGAATGTCGTAATGGGGGCCGTGGGAGTGCGGCCGCATTGGTGGCCGCACGGCGGTTACCGCTTCCGCCGCCCGCCAATGTCGTAATGACCTCCTAACTCTCTGGTAGAGCTCCTCATGAGGGGCTGCTGCATCCCAGCGGAATACCCCTACATTGTCAGACAGACCGGGGTTGTTTGGGAACAGATCATAAAAAGAGTTCTCTGGAGGCCTCCATTTGATACAACCCTGAATCTGTGGATGCTTCAGCCATTTAAATGGATACCAGAGACAATGACAATAGATGGTGGGGAAGGGGATTGTGAAACCTTGGGGGATGTGCACCCAGGAGACACCTTTCTCTCAGTTCACAAAGCCCAGGGCATTTTCTCCAGTATGCAAAGCTGGAGAGGACAGCTAGGGAGACTTGGACCAGCTTCCAGCTGGACCCTCCCCCTTCGTAGACATTGGAAGCTATCCTCCTCTTAAGCACCTATAACACATATGTACAGAACCTTAAAGGGTGATATCCTGTGCAAAGAATCAGGGGGGAAGTTGGAATGGATGGCTGATATAGGGGTCTGGTTCAGAGTGAGGTGGGGGGCAAGGATTGTGTACAGGTACAAGCAGTCTCAAGCAATGCAAGATTTCAGATCATACGATTCAACTTCTTGCATCGCATATACTTTTTGCCAGTGGTCCTTAGTAAAATTTATCCAGGGAAGAGTGCCACCTGTCCCAGGTGCCAGGCAGAGAGGCCCCATTTCTTCATTTAGCCTGGGATTGCTCTGTGTGACACGTAATTAGGAGTTTACTCTTTCTACATTGGAGACAGTAACTGGCATTTCTCTAGAGGCTGGCCCGCTGCAGGACATCCTGGGAGTGATTCCTAAGAAAAAAGGGGAAGAAGATGCATAATAAATTATTGAATCGAGTGCTGGTCTTAGCTTGTAGATGGGTTGCAATCTGATGGTTGAGGAGCAGGCATCCCCTAGTTCTACTATGGTACACAGATGTTAAGGAATGGGCCCTAAAAGACGAGAAGTATATTAAGTTGAATAGACATGATAAGAAGGTGCAAGAGGACCTGTAAAGATGGGCGGACCTGCTGACATCTTTGCAGGCAGGAAGGAAGGAGTGGTGAGACACCTTGGAGGAAGGAGTTCTCTGAATAGTAGACACACCTCAGGTCCTCTAGGTGCTCCTGATACTACGAGTGGACCGGGCGTTGCTCCAGGAAGTGATTTTTAATCCAGCTGGGGATGCTGATGCTTCGTGTTGTGATTATGATGGAGGGAGTGGGGGGGACGTATACTTGATAAAGATTGTTCTGTCTGTGCCTTGGTGGCCTTTTGTACTGTAGAGACTTGTTGTGTGATGTTGACCTTACTATGTCATTGCTGTTTATTACAATTAAAATTAATAACACAAGTTTAAAAATATATATATAAATGTATACGTCATAATTAATACATATTTGTATTATTTTCATTTTGTAATTCAACGGCATTTAAAAAACGGTTCAAATAAATGTAAATATAAAAATAAAATTTGGCCAAACAAGTTTGTACACTTACATTATAATTTAAAATAAAATGAAATATTTTAATTTTTATAAAATGTATATCTTTTAAAACTTAAATTAAGTTTGATATATTTTTATTTTTAATAAGTGTGATATAATTGTATTATTCATTTCAAAATGTGCAATCAAATATTTTTTATTTAATAAAATGAATGCATATTCACAATTATTATAAACTATTATTTATTAAAATTATTGATGTAACAAAATAAATTTTACTATACTACTTTGTGTTTCCTTAAAATTATTTACAATAAGGGGCTCATTACGAGTTTGGCGGTCCACGGTGGTGGTCCGACTGCCTTATTATGAGTCATGTGGGCCTATGGAACAAAGACTGCCACGGTTCTGCCGACACCACCAGGCAGAGCAGACTGCCACAGTCAGGAGGCAGCACCAACAGGCCGGCGGAGTCTTTGTATCCTCGAGACACATTATGAGGTTGCATATCGCCAGTTTGACCATGGCAGTCCAACCCCCACGTCCCAGCAGGAAGAAACGGGGAGTATAAAGGAAGACACTCACCTACGGGCAGCCTTACATGTCTGTTTCTGCCATGGAGCCCATCACACACGTCCTGTCACTGCTACTGATCATTGAAGGTGCACAAAATCCATGCTGCCTTGGACGCCACGGCCCGTAAGCACACACACCTTCCTGTGTTATTATGATCAACAACAGATCGTTGCACCGTCCGCCACATCATATGGGGGTCACGCTACAGGCACTAAGTACACATGTCATTGTGTTCTTGGTCGGAATCATTCACAGAGTAGGACGTGTCTCCTTTCCTAGTTATGTGCCCCCAACACAAGGAAAATAGAGGACCCCAAAAACCTCACAAATCACAATGTGACTGGATGTAACATATAGTACTGGCCACCAATACCTGCACATTGTACATCCCATTGATGCCACACAGAATGCAAAAGCAGGCACACAAGAAGTCTAACTGGCACACAAGGGCAAATTGTACCCTGTGAGGAGGAAAAGGATGGTGAAGTACAGATAAAATTTGCACATGAGGTACTTAACCTGGTCCTCTGGTGAGCCATAGAGCCGTTCATAGAGGAGTAGGACCTCAGTAACAAGTCACTCTAGCTCTTCTGGAGAGAAGGCAGGGGCCCCTATTACCTGCTGGATGTGGCATGATTGCTCCCAGAGGGGGCACACAGCAGCTTAGGTTGTAGAGGTATTGCTGGCAGCAGTGTCAGGAGTCAAGTGAATGGATCTGTAGAACGTACACTGGCAGCACCACCAGCGGATACAGCCATTGGTCTGCAACCGCCACTAGCAAAAACGTTAGCTTATAGCTGTGCCCGCCTGGGTTGCAACTGCCTACCGCCATGACGACTTCCGCCAGTGGTCGCAGGAGGACCCTAATATTCAGTGGAGTAGGGCAAGCATGCGCCATTTTGGTGGCCTGAAATTCTGTATTGGGCTTTTTAAACTCTGTTGCACCTACAAAACATGTTTTTTTACCACACAAACATCCTTATCGGTGTGGTCCATGCTGTGGTCACTCATCACACAACCTCCACTAGAGCCACAATCTATATGTCCCGAGAAGGAATAGAATTCCTCCTCGGCTGTCAAGCCCCTGAAGATCTCCAGCTAGTGCAGTTCGCCTTCAGTGTATATGTCAGTGACATCAGCAAGCTGATGCAAGAATTTGCTTCCCTCTTCAAAGTCATTGGATGTATTAAAGGACCACCAGTCCTCTTACACATTCATGAATCGATCACACAAGTGATGTTCCAGCATCAGCGGGTGGCCTTTCACCTCTGTCCCAAAGTGGAAAAGAATTGAAACTCTTTGAAAAAATGGCACATTGAAAAGGTGGTAGGCCAAACCTCGTGGGTCTCCCCTATTGTAGTTGCAAAGAAACCTAAGCAGCCTGATGCAGTACACATCTGTGTCTACGTGCAAGCCATCACACGTGAGTGCCACCTAACACTGACCATTGGGGACATTATCTAAAAATTTGCTGAGTCAAAGTGGTTCTCCAAAATCGACCTTTACTCCGGTTACTATCAGATACCACTGCATCCTGACTCATGGCCCGAAACCACGTTCTCCACACGTGTAGGGCTTTGGTGGTATACCCGGCTGAATTTCGGCATCTTCAGTGCTGCCAAAGTTTTCCAAAACATGGACATGGAAGTGCTATCTGGCCTCCCAGGAGTTCTGAACGTGACAACATTTTAGTACCTGCCCCGACAGTAGATCACTCACCCTGTGTTCAGCTGACTAAAAGAATATGGCCTAACCCTCCGCAAGGAAAATGTGACTTCTTGAGGAACAGCATCAGTTTCGTTGGATGCCAGTTCTCCGACCGAGGCATTAGTCTTGATCCAGAAAAGGTGAGAGACATTTGTGAAGCCCAATCTCCCACTTCGGTGTCTGGTGTCTGCAGCTTCCTCAGCATGGTTACTTACTGAGGCCACTTTTTGAAAAACTTGTCAGTCATCACGGATGCCCTTTGGGAGCTCACCAGGTCCACCAGTCCATGCGTGTGGGGAGAGGAACAGAACAGAACATTCAGAGCCACCAAAGACGCCCTGTCCACCGACATAGAACTCACATTCTTTTAACCCCAAGAAAGACTCTCAGCCAGCTCTAGTCACCAGCTCCACAGGGCTTGGAGCAGCCCTATCTCAGTGTAAAGAAGGTGGTGAGTGGGTTCAAGTCGCCTATGCTAGCCTGACGCTCAAACCGACAGAGCAAAAGTACTCCCAAATAGAACGACTAGCCATTGCGATTCATTGGGGGTGCTGGCATGTCTACATATACTTATATGGGCACCCTTTTTTATCACAAACCGCTAATCCTGCTGTTTTGAAGATCTTCATCGAAACCACTCCCAAAAATCGAAAAATAGATCCTGCAATTGAATTTTACGGTTGAGTGTAGACCTGGCACTCGCAACCCTTCTGACTTCTTGTCAAATCACGCACGCCCAGCTACCCCTTCCGAAGCTGAGTAAGCACAAGACAACGAAAGTTTGTCCGCCTTGTCGTCTACAGGTCCAGTCCCATTCCCATGTCCCTCTCGGACATTGCGGAAGCCACCAAACAGCATGATTGCCTGCAAATCGCCATCCAGGTGGCGCTAACAGGTTACTGGGGACCTCTCCACTGTCCTTCTGCCCATCGCATCTCAGAAGCAAATCAACTCTTCAGTTGCTACACTAGGTTAATGACAAACTATCCGTTACTGCTGAAGGTTGCCTGCTGCGAGGCCCGAAATTGTTCTCCCCAGCAGTCTGAGGTGGTGAGCCATCCTACTGGCTCATGGAGCTCACCAGGGCATGGGCAAAGCCAAAAACAGACTGCAAAACAAATTCTGCTTTCCAGGCCTCGATCAACAGGTGGAGGAAGTCATCAGAAATTTCCCTGCCTGCCAAACCGCCAGTCAGCCGGAATCCTGGCCCCAGTTGCTATAGAAGAAGGATCCACTGTTCCCTGGCAATGAGTCAGTGCGGGTTCGGGAGCCTCGCAGACAGGTCATATATGCTTATCCTGGTGGATGATTTTTTCCGGTACCCTGCAGTAGAAATTGTACCAACCACCTCGGAATCTGATGTTATCCCAAACGTTGACAAAATGATGACCACTCACTATTTGTTTGGAGAGATTTTAAGTAAACAATGGCCCCCCTTCAGCAGCTGTGAGTGTGCCTTGTACCTTCAATCCACGAGCATAAACCACCAGGGCCCTAAGCCAATGGGGAATTGGAGCATTTTGTAAGGACCCTAACAAAAGTCAACAGAATTGCAGTGGCTGAAGCCACAACTGAAGAAAGGGCAGTCTTCAATTTTCTGAGAGAAAATCGGCTCACACTGCATTCTACTACTGTCATTGCCCCAAGCAAGTTGAGTTTTCGGTAGACAGTGACAGATGCCATCCCTCGCTATCCCCTGTGGGGCTGACAAACCAAACCCCTGTACCTTTCTGAGACCAAAAGAGCCCGCAATATTGAGAATGCTTCACACCGATGGTGTGCCAAACACTGCAAGCTCCATGTTGGAAATAAAATACTAGTAAGAGATCGACATTCAGGTGGAAAGTTCCACCTACCTTTTGAAGCTGCCCCCTAGACGATGACCCACATAAAAGGCACCATGGTAACCGCCAAGAGAGGTGTAGATACTGTCACCTGGAACATTCTGCAATTCAAAAGAGCGCCCTGTGTGCCTGGCAGTTCACAATCAGACAGTAACATTCTAGACTACAGGCCAGTGAGCAGTCCACCCAGTGGTAGCGAGGCAGATAACAGGGCTACCTCTGACACCCCAACCTCTGACGAGTTGACCCAGGTCCCACCCACCCCTGCTCCACCAGCTGCACTGTTGTCTTTCAGCAGACCACTCCAGAAGTCTCCAGGCCCCCTGAAGCCAGTGGAGCCAACCAGAAACCAACCCAAAGGAGTGGCACAGGGCGGTACAACCTTGGGTCTAACCCGGGTCAATCAAGATAACATGCTGATTTTCTGATTGACTGAGTACATCAACAGCGGGGGAGAGCTTTTGTCTGCCATCAGTTCTATTAAGTTGAAACTGTTGATCCTATGTTGTTAATGTTTTGCTTTATATCTCTAGGTTGTTTGCTTTTCCTGCAGTAAATGAGGGATGTAGTGTGATACCATGAGATGGTTGGAAGAAGAGTGGTTTCATGTACTCCCTCTGTAAGTGTGCTTCTGGTGGTTGAGTCTGTTGCTCTGCCTCATGAAGTTAATAAAGGAGCCCGAAAATGGGCGTGGTCAGTAACAGACCACGAGTTGTTCCAAGCACCTGTGTGTCCCGGAAATGGGCGTGGTCAGTAACAGACCATGAGTTGTTCCAAGCACCTGTGTGTGTGGGCTCCTTTGATTCTCAGCGGCGTCACCAGCATGCTACAGGCACTTGTTGCATTCAATCAAACTGAACACATGCAATTTTCCTCTTTTTTCTTCAAAATAAAGATGGTTATTGTAAGCCTCTAAAGGGTTAATTCTGTGTAGTGTGCAACACTGCACATATTCCCACCTGAATCAAGACATTCTCAAATATGGAGTCAGTAAAAATAAACCATTCAGTAACGGGCCATTTTGACTGTGCAAAATACATCCTAAAACGTTGGAGTTGTGGAATATATTTTGTTGAAATGGAAAGTTAGCTCACCTAACAACATCATGACACTTCTGGATGCCAGCAGGACTGACGTTGCGCCAGAAATGACCTAACCAAGAAGTTGTGGAGTCCATGGTGATTTGGAAGAACCCCATTTGGCATTATAGTGGCGTATTTTCAAAATGTACTACATTTTACTGAGTTAAACACGGATGGAGTTAAAAAAAAGAATTCGCAATGGTAGTGCACTGCTAAGAAAGGCATAAAGCTTCCGGACATATGTACACTAAAATGTCTTGCAGAAGTTTGAGTTTCCACAGATGAGACTATCCCGTTTAGAGTTGGCCGAATTTGCTAACTAATTCATTGCAACTGTGTCCTGCCTTGGATCAAATTGCTGATGACATTTTGACACCTGGAAACTCAAAACTGGTAATAAAAATTGGACCACCTTCTCAATCATATCTGAGCATCCTAAATCGCGTTAAAACTTCAAGCAGAACAGAGACCCACAAAATGAAAATCAGCCTCTTCTCCAGTCGCAGCTGGCGACTCGGCATGGTAGCGGGGTGGGGGTCAAACAAATGTATATATGTGTATATATATATATATATATATATATATATATATATATATATATATATAAAATTAAAAAATGTACTTACCTCGTCGCTGCGCTGCTCCTGCCTCGCTGCCGTCACACTCCTAGCACAAGCTCCCAGCCTGCCTTGCGCCAATCATGATGCTGCTCAAAGCAGCGTCATGATTGGCTGGAGCGCCCCAGCTGGGGGCACCAGAGCAGACTAGGAGCCTGTGCAGGCTCTCTCAAACTCGGCACCACAGTGCCGGGTTGGAGAGAGCCCTTGTGCGCATGTATGTTTGGCCGGCCCTGGACGTCCGGGCAAACATACATGCGCACTGAGGGGAGTGCTCTGTGCACTCCTCTCACGCTCGTCACCCCCATGGCCCTGCCCTTTTAGAAACAAAACGACAATAAACAACATTTATTGTTGTTTTGTTTCTAAAGGTTGCAGCTCCTGCTGCTGCTGGCTTAGGGGGGGCGACGCTCCCCCGCCCTAATGGAGGAGCCGCCCCTGCTCTTCTCGCTCTCAGTATCTTGCTCAGAGGTGCTGGAAGAAGGTGTTGGAGGGTGGCGAAGGAAGTGCTGAGGCACCTCCAAAACAAGCATGCTGGGGTTCCAAAGATTAATGAGCATTAAAGAGGGCTTTAAATGTTGTTTTGATGGTGTTGCATTTACTGTGAGACCACAGGCCAAATGCCAGGCAGTGTCTTCTGACATATCACTGCTTACATGGTGTTTTATGTTTCTGACTGCAGAATGAGAGGATTTTGTAAAGTGAACTATGTGACAATCTTGCTGGTGGGAAAGGAAAAGCTGTAGGATGTTGTTTTGTTCTAAAATGCAACAACATTTAAATACCTATAATTGAACTGTACAGATATTTCCAAATGAATAACTACTTAATAGGATCAAAACAAATCAAGATACTATACTTGATGATGTTCAAATGACAAACATTCGCTGAAACTCAATTTCCCCGCATTATCATTTGTGCTCTATATATATATAATGTTATCAGTAAAACTGTATGTCTGTGCAAATTTAGAGTCATTTCAATGGAAAATATGCTTCCTGCACATGACAGTGCGCTAACACACCATGCTTTTGTAATGGTGTTTGTGACAGTGAGCTCCAAAATTCAACACCACCTACATTACTTCACCCTACTGCTTGCTTCCTGAAGGGGTGTGGCTCATTTGCAACACATACTTTCTGTGAAGCTTAGATTTTTCACCATCCCTGTGACTTGAATGATGTAACATTGATGGGAGCACCAGCACTCTGAAAATAGTCCCAGCACCACTGATCTTACTTGCAGTCCCCCTTTTCTTTTCACACTTTCTGTGCAGAGCATTTATTTAGATTGTTTTCCATCTTATGCATGCAAGAGGGGCCACAAACCCTTTCAGTTCTTTGCCTAGCACAATTTGTAACCCCTTTCTGGTTCACCGCTAAACCAGCCTCCAAGAATTACAAACAAGTAAAAGGCAATTCTGCTACTTGCGGTTGGGCTTAGGCAGGCTGGCTTCAAGGGTGGATATTTGCTTTAGTTTTTCTTTTCTCTGCTGCATGGTTGTAATGAAGCAGAGAGTGGAATTAGCCCAACCTCTTGCCACTCCCCTAGTGCATGAACAACAAATCAGAGGCTGTTGCAGAGCTACGGAGAGGTGCAAGGAGTGATACAATTCACAATGGACAGGATCTGTTTCAGGTCTTCTGCTGATGCTAGAATAGCACCAGGGGACGGAACCTGAAAGAAGGTGTTACCTTTGGTGGCCCTAAATCATGTTCATGCTTCTTCTTGCCCTTCTGGTGGAGCCACCTGCAGAATTGGTACATCGAAATGAATTGATAAAGGGCTACAGACTGGTAAGGTTATGTTGAAACTCTTAATAGAGGCACATGATGACCTAGTCTCGCTAGCTGTCCCATGCACTCCTTGCCACCACTGATGTGGAATTTGGAGGACTCTGTCAAGGAATCAAGGTCCATGGCAAACCTCTAAATAATTGCAAGTCTTAAACATCAAAGTCAAATCAGATGAATAACAACATCTCTGGAAGAAGTTTCCATTCCAAAGGTTGAATATATCACACCCATACCACGAAGTCTAAATTAACCTATTGCCATCAAGTATGGTAGAGGTGAACTATGGGCCTACCAAGATATTTCAAAAAGAGGTGCTTCGGGGACAGAAGGGCTATCATGGTGCGGAAACAGAGCTGTGGTAAAAGGGCACTTTTGCCTAAAACATGTCTCAGACACTTCCGAAACCTCTAGACAAAGGAGAAATAATGAAATTGCAAAAAATCCTTGACAACTATATATAGGGTAGATGTAAACCTAGTGTGAGGAATTGGCACCTTTATAAATCATACTGGAAGGGCAGCCTCGGCTTTCCATATTTCTTAAGATATTATGAGGCCACACAGCTTTTCTGAAATGGGAAAGCCAGAAACGGACAAACAGTAGTGTTTCTTTAACCAGTTGATTGCCGGCAGCAACATTTAAATTCATGGCTGAAAGAAAAGCATTGGTCATGGGTGCTCTCCTCATCCTTGTCGTGAGAGCATTGTTGGAGGTGTGGGGCAGAGTGGAGGGAGGGCAGCATTTACTCTTTACCGTCAGGACTCATCCCCGTATTAAATAAGGCAATTCCTCTCCCCAGCACTCCAGGAGTAGGCATCTATCAAATAGCTGGAGAAGGAGTGCACAAGATTTTGAGATTTGTTTATTGAGACATGGATCAAATCGTTTGAGGTTATTAAAATTGAATTATTGCATCTCAGATAAAGAGAGATACTGCTACTGTCAGATCTGTCACTGAGAGTTAAATCCAGGGATCAAGCTATATTGAAACATGGCTACTTAGGAGAAAGGATGATAAGAAAAGTATCTTAGAACTTTATAAGTTCCTAGAATCAACCTACGAGGTGATAGAATCTGCAGGTCAGAAGCACCAGGAAAGGACCTGGCTTACACACTCCTGGAAGACACATACACAAGAGCAAGTATGGCACATAGTGTAAAATCTCATCTCTTGAGTCTGTATCTCGGCCAGATGCGTTAGAGATAGGAAAGCTATGTGGCACTATATTGATACCATACCCAACAAGAATGCACGGGTTAGATAAGGGGCACTTCAAAGGGTACCCGGAGATTCTGCTGGAACAGGGATGCCCAGTTACACATGTTAAGCGACTGCCTATGCATAAGATTTTTTGGAAAGATGTAATTGACACCATAAATGACATGTGTTAGAGCGGTCCGTAGTAATAATTTACCTGTGTTCGGACGCTCTTTAGGCCGATGAATCTTTTGACTAAGTGGGAACTCTCTGTACTCTTATATCGATCAATCCATCAAATCAATAATCAATAACGAACATAAGCAATACCCTGCTCAACATAACACTTAACAATTAATCCAGAATACATTTCGACGAACCCTGACCTTTCAGTCAGGAATAACCACACCAGTTTATTCAAAGTTAGTGAATTTTATTTCCCTATATTAACAAAGCTAGCACAATATAAATGTGTCTCAACACCAAATGATAAACGTAAATGAACATTAATAGCTGTCCATAGCGGCGAAACAGGTGCAATCTATGTAGCATTTGAATCACAAGGCATTCGATAATAGCAATGCAAATCACTAATACGATAATCTGTAATGAACTAATCGCATACATTTAGTCAGCATAACAAGATCTCAAATTGCATCATGCGACATATGGAATCCTCGTCTAACCTCAAATTAGCATCGGCATGTGGGACTTCATGCAAAAACAATTTAGCAACATTAATTTCGAAAAACTCCTAACTAGGGCTCTTATCAAAATCAGCAGTTGGTTACCTAAAGGAAACACAATGCAATTTTACAATTTCCTTTCATATTTACCAATTACGATCAGCAATCAAGGAAGTCTTCGTCTCACAGGTACCGTTTCTCGATCAGCATGGGACGGGGCAAAAAGGGGCAGGGGTGGACGGGGCAGTTGCCTCACGGCGGCAAGGTAAAACTACTACTTCATGCAAGGGATCAAATCAAAGTTAAAGTCTCTAGGGCCAGAATCATTAAAGTCTCTTTCTCTCGATTAGAGAAAGCATCAAAGTCTCTTTCAAAATGGCGTCGCAGCAAAGTGGGCCATAATAGCTACGAAGTCTGCAAAATGGCGGGTATCGAGCTGGTAATGGCGCATAATAGCGCAATGGCTACCTTCTTCTCGTGCACCTGGTTTTTATAGACAACAGTTCAAATCCAGTAGGGTCTTCCATTGGAGGGTTCATAGGTTAGCTTCAAATTGTCCAATCAAAAACGACAGTTCTCAAGCTTTTACTTAAGCATACATTATCCTTGGAGATGGGTACGCAAGTTGCAACATTGTATACCAATTAGCTCACTTTCAGAGCCTCCATTGTCCGCACCTGCAAATCGACCTTGGAGTAAAGAGAAAATATGCCAGGCTGGCACGAAACCTTAAGATAAGCATGTGAACGATCTCAGTGGAAAAGTACAGTTTCAAGCAAAAGTACTCGTTTAATAGCACATTGGAAAATACGAGCATCTAAGCCGTGAGACCAGGCAACTAGGCCAAAGCCTCCGCTAAAGTAATGCTAAGCTAAAACATTTCAAACAAGCAAATCATAGCACACGTTTACGATTATGTCGGATTAGTGCAATTCTAATACACCACGTTATATAAAGCACGCTTATAAATGTTGGCAAACTACTCTGAGGGCACATTTTGTCCCCGTACAATCTTTATTAGTTCGGTTAAAGTCACACATGATTATTTCACACTACGTTTAAGCTAATAAATGTAAAACCTTCATTTTCTGCTTCATCAATCCATCCTCTGATGACTACTAGTCATCACACCAAACCATGCCCACAAATTTTATTCCATTAAAATTCTGCAGTTCCCTTTTCCTTTTAATTCCCCTAGTTTGCGCTTTGTATTCTTCTGCCATTCTTTTCATAATTTTCTCTTCCTTCCTTCTTTTAATTCTTTCCATAATCATTATTATTCCCCTTTTTATTCCCCAAATTCCAAATATGCAAATTATAACTATTAATATTCCCTCTATTATTTTTAGCAATATTCCATTCCAAATTCCCCCAATCCAATGTCCCACTGAAGCAAGTCCTTTTCCAACCTTCTCCCACACTCCTGGTTCTTTCAATTCCTTCAAATCTGCACTCTCTTTTGTTAGGTTAGCAAGCATAGTTTTAATTTTGACACTATTGTCTGGAATATAAGTACAACAGTGTCGTGCACCAAGCATTTTGCAAACGCCACCATCCTTTGCTAAAAGAATGTCTAAGGCAAGCCTATTTTGAAGAGTCATAGCTCTTCCCGCTGCAAGTTCAGCATCTATCAGGATTATAGCACCTGAAAACTTTGTCAACATGTTATCCACTATAGTAGACAACTTTTTTATTTTGATGGAATTCAACACAACTCCCAATGAAGGAATCATGGCTCCAAATATATCTCCTACCACAGCAGCTGCGGTCTCTCTTTTCTGGATACGATGAGATCCAGATGTCTTTTGAATCATCGATAGGTCATCCAGTTGATAAACCTTTGGGAACACTATACCCAAATAACATCTCCCCCACCATCCCTTTGGAAGACGATAATAGGCATTATACCCACAAATGTAATATACACCTGGAATGACAGGGTCAAGTCCGTTCATCATGAATGTCCATTTGGCCTTAAAGATAAACGTATGTTTACACTCACTCGCTCCTACAAAAATGTTGTCATAATAAGATTCACCTCGATATATACAAAATTTCCCTACATGCCAAGCATCTAAAGCTATTTTCCCTTGTGTCTTTATTGCAGCAAAATCATAATTATCTGCTGAAGCCCTCTTATGTAGCTATTTTTCTAATTTCGCATTCATTTGTGCCCTTCTATCATCTGTGCGATCTAAAAAACTTATTTCTACTGCAGAGAGCGAGCAGGTAAGATTTTCCCTATGAGCGTGAGCCGTTTCAAAAGGTAGCATCGGCTCGAAAAATTCCCTCATTATCTTAGCATCCCAATCTTTAGCAATCTGGCTTAGCTGCGCTATTATAGGAACATATGCAAAGGTAACATCATAATTTGAGTAAAAATACTGTATGTTAGTTTGACCATAGAACCTAGACATTACTATACTACATGTAATCCCGTATGTAAGAGGCATGTGGTGATATGTCACCCCTTCCTTCACTGATGTCGGTATCTGTGTACACACATAACAATCTTTCGCATCCATTGTCTCAACATATTCTGTTAGCAAGCGATAGAAAACATTATACGAAAGCTCTTTCTTATCGTGCAAGAGTCTCTCATCCAATGCTAGTCTTTTCAATGCGGTTAGTTCGGTGACAGTAACAGGAGCAAAAGTAGAAGCAGCAATTCTCTCATTCTCACCCTTTCCATGCATTCCAAGCACAATTGCCATTATTATTAGTACACATGCAATTATCAAGCCTATACACACATATTTACAATATTTCTTTCTATTGTTTTGCGTCATGATCTGTATAGAATCAGAGAGCTAGAAGCACCTATAAATGAAACTATTTAGCAATTCAGTTACAAAGCTGAACGAGCGCAATGTTCACACAGTTTTCTTCAAGAGGCCAGTCACTTATCGGTTAGCAGCATTTGTCTCAATTCGGCAATAACTCAGTCTTTATCGGTTTAGCAATGTCTCAGCTGGTTGTTTGTATCACGTTAGATTGTAGCAAGCAATGACATTTATCACCCTTTCAATCAACACTGTCCATAAAACTTTTCTTTTCTATTGGTATCTCTTCTTCTTCTTCGTTCTCGATGCTTAGAGATACAAACTCGTCAGTCCAATCGTCATTGACTGCATATGCCCATTCAGGACCGGAATACCTTCTGTTCGGTATCCTTTTCCTTTTCAATTTTGCTTCTCTTTTTGATTCTGCTTCGCTGGTACTTTCCTCTTTTGTCAAGTCTTTTTCTTCACTTGAGGTTGGTACCACGACAGTCACTTCCTTTCTTTTCTCTTTCACTTTTGGCCTTTCTCCGTCGTTCAAACCTTCTCCAGTCCTTTGTTTTACTGGTGATATACTTAGTCTTCTCTTCGCACCGTGTCCATTTGATGGACCTGCGACCTTTTCTGTGGAGGCTTGAACTTTTTCGTTCTGTTCTGCCTTGTCCCCTCCTTCTGGGGAATCAATCACGTTCTCCTTTTCTCTTTCTCTATGGTCTGCTTCTGGGAAAGCCCTCCTCTGATCAGACTCTCCTGCTTTTTCACCTTCCTCGAGCCCTTCGTCACCGTTACTTTCGTCAGGCTCTTTATCACTCTCAGCTGCTTCAGGTTCTTTGTCACCTTCAGCTGCTTCAGGCTCTTTGCTACCCTCAGCTGCTTCAGGTTCTTTGTCACCTTCAGCTTCTTCGTCGCTGTCTGAACTTTCTCCTTGGTCTTCCCCAAGCGAGTCGTCTCTTCGTCCTCCAATAATATCTCTCTCTCTCCTGCTTCTGCCTGTCCGCTTTCAGTTAGGTTTTGCTCTGTCTCAGCACTCAGCACTGTTTTGTCAGGCACTGGCAGTTTTAGCGCTTCAACTTCCTCATCTGTGGGACACAACACCTTCTTTGTGTGACTGGCGTGAATCCAGTTGGGAACCCCCGCACACTTCACAGCGGTAGTTGTCGTCAGGATCACTTGGAAAGGGCCTTTCCAACGGGGTTCCAGACACGACTTCCTCACGTGCTTCTTTACCACGACCCAGTCACCTGCTTTCAGTGCGTGTCCTGGACCTTGGATCGGTGGCAAGGTGGTTGCTTCCACCTGGTGAGAGAAAGAGCGAACCACGTCAGCCAGACCCTTGCAGTAGTCTAACACCATATCATCTGTAATATTCAAAAGCGCGTTTGCGGGAACTGCAGGAAGTCTCATAGCCCTGCCCATGAGAATTTCGTGCGGAGACAATCCAGTCTTTCTATCAGGGGTGTTTCTCATTGACATTAGCACTAAGGGCAATGCGTCAGGCCATTTCAAATTTGTCGATGCACATATTTTCGCCATTCTTGATTTCAGTGTACCATTCATCTGCTCCACCAGTCCTGATGCTTCAGGGCGATAGCTACAATGCAGTTTTTGCTCAATGTTCAGCGCTTCGCAAAGTAACTTTATCACCTCGTTATTGAAGTGACTTCCCCTATCTGATTCTAAAGAGATCGGGAATCTGAAACGTGGTATTAATTCTCTCAACAGTAGCTTTGCAACTGTAAGGCTGTCATTTCTACGTGTGGGGTATGCCTCAATCCAGTGACTAAAAATGCACACAATCACCAACACATACTTTAGACCTCCATGCACGGGCATCTCAATGAAGTCCATCTGCATTCGGCTAAAAGGCCCGCTTGCCCTACCAATGTGGCTCGCGTTCACAACTGTTCCCTTTCCTGGGTTCATCTGCTGGCAAGTGACACATCGATGGCAAACTGCTTCTGCAGCTTGACGAAATCTGGGGTTAAACCAATCAGTTTTGAACAATCTTATCATGGCATCTCTCCCTAGGTGAGCTTGCCCATGATAGAACCGCGCAAGCTGTGATAAGAGACTGTTTGGCAAAACAAATTTTCCCTCATTTGAAACCCATAACTCATCTGGTCTCTTTATACATTGTGATTTAATCCAGGAATCTCTTTCATCCTCCCTGACATTATTTTGTAATGCTTTTAATTCATCTATTGTATCTACGACCTTCAAGGCAAATGCTTCAGCTGGTTCGAGTTCTGGTTCACTTATCGAATTCCATTCATCCCTGAGTAATATACAGTTCAAGGCACAAAATCTTTCGACTTGATCCGCATATGCATTTCCCAGAGAAACATAGTCCTGTCCTTTCGTATGAGCACTGCACTTTACCACTGCAACTTCAGCTGGCACTTGAATGGCGTGTAACAATTCCCTTATCCTTTCCCCGTTCTTCACTGGGGATCCTGAAGAAGTCAGGAAACCTCTCTGTGACCATAGTTGTCCAAAGTCATGCACAATCCCAAACCCATATTGACTATCAGTGTAAATGGTGACTTTCATCAATGCAGACAGTTGACATGCTCTGGTAAGGGCTACAAGTTCTGCTACTTGTGCAGAATAGACTCCTTGAAGCCATCCCGCTTCCAAGACACCTGTTACAGTACATACAGCGTATCCTGCTTTCAAAATCCCCATCCCGTCTCTTAGACATGAACCATCAACAAAAAGAATTTGGTCATTTTCATCAAGCTTAGTATCCTTAATGTCCGGTCGGGGTTTTGTGCAAAATTCAGTCACCTGAAGGCAGTCATGCTCGACGTCTTCAGCGTTCTCAATTTCAGCATTTTCTCCAGGAAGCAAGGTTGCTGGATTCAACATAGTACACCTTTTCAGCTGCACATTCGGTGAGCCCAGAATAATCGTTTCATACCTTGTGAGTCTTGCTCCAGTCATGTGTTGCGTTCGGGAGCGGGTCAAAAGTATCTCAACTGAGTGAGGGACCATGACTGTTACTGGGTGTCCCATCACTATTCCTTCACTCTGAGTGAGGCTGATACCAACTGCTGCTACGGCGCGCAAACACCCTGGGAGTGCTGCTGCGACCGGATCCAAAGTAGCTGAAAAATACGCTACTGGTCTGTTCACGCCACCATGGGCTTGGGTCAAGACAGACAAGGAACATGCATCACGTTCATGACAAAACAATGTGAAGGGCTTTGTGTAGTCAGGCATACCTAAAGCTGGAGCCCTGCACATGCATTCTTTCAATTCAACAAAAGCATCCATCTCATCTCCTTTCAACTCAATTTGATCCAAAGCATCCTTCTGGGTCAGTTTCAGTAGAGGCTTCGCTAGAGTCGAGAAGTTGGGAATCCACTGGCGACAGTAGCCCACCATTCCCAAAAACTTCCTCACCTCCCTCCTTGTCTTTGGTGGACTCATTTGAAGTACGCTTGTTATTCTTTCCTTCATTATTCTCCGTGACCCTTTCTCTATTTGGTGACCCAAGTATTTCACTTTCTTCTGACAGAACTGCAATTTGGAAGGAGACACCTTATGTCCATTCCTTCCCAAATGATTCAACAGAGCAATGGTATCGACTGTGCAGCCACTTTCTGTCTTTGATGCAACCAGTAAGTCGTCAATGTACTGTACTAGGGTTGACTCGAATGGCAATTCTAATGCTTCCAAATCTTTCTTTAGAATCTGATTGAAGATTGACGGTGACTCAGAAAACCCTTGAGGAATTCGACACCAACTGTATACTCTGTCTAGGAATTTGAAACAAAAGAGGAATTGGCTGTCCTCATGAAGAGGCACCGAGAAGAACGCTTGTGACAAATCGATGACTGAGAACCATTCGGCATCGCAAGGAATTTGAAACATTATCACAGCTGGATTCGGTACGACAGGGCAGCACTTGACTATGATGTCATTTATTTTCCTCAAGTCCTGCACAAGTCGGACCTTTCCACTTGGCTTTATTAGTCCCATTATTGGTGAATTACATGGACTGCTTAACACCTCTTTCAGTACTCCCTGTTTTACAAATTCGTCAATGAGTTGGGCAACTTTCATGAGGGTGTCTTGTGGCATGTGGTATTGTGGGGTCTGGGGAAAGATTGCATTGGGCTTTACAGTCACTTTCACTGGTTCCACTCCTTTCATCAATCCCACCTCTTTCCCTGTCATGTCCCACACTTCCTTTCCAACGGTTTCCCGTAATTCAGCTGGAATATCTTCTTCAGTTATCATCGGGAAAAGACAAATCAGAGGATATTCTTCATCGACAGTTTCCATCTCATCCCCCTCTACACTGTCCTCTTCTTCCCCGTCACTGCTCGTCTGGATTGTTATTCCTTCGTTCGAACACATGATCGAACAACCCAATTTGCACAATAGGTCTCTCCCTAACAGTGCTATTGGGCTTGAGTCACATACCACAAACTGATGTACCCCTTGATAGTTACCGATGCTGACTGGTACCGGATCTTTTATTGGGTTCGTCAGGTGCCTGTTTGCTACTCCCACCACTTGAACTGTCCTCCCTGAGAGTGGCAAATTTGGTACTTCACTGCTCTTAACAGTTGAACGTGTTGCTCCTGTGTCAACCAAGAATGAAACACGATGACCCATTACTCTTCCCTCTACGTACGGACCCTTTTGATCAACTTCCAAGGATGCTGCAAGCACACAATCTCCTTCTTCTTCTGAACTTTCACTCTCCCATACATTGTTTATTCCACTCTCACTGTGTAATGGGAACTGTTGTACTGTGCCATTTGTACTCATTACCTGACCCGAGACCTGTGGAGGAACCATCACTTGCTGCTGACTCATTGGTGCCAAGGGTATTTGCATTTGCTGATTAGGTACCATAGGTAACTGCTGTTGCATTGGCTGCATTTGCGTCATCTGCATACGGGGCATCTGCATCTGCTGCGGCTGCATAGGTTGCAATCCCTGCAATTGATTTACGGTCTGAAAATTTGGGCTTGGACCTCTCATTTTCGGTCCCCTCATTGTCTGAAATGCATTGACATCGTTGTTTTGCTGACCAACACCTGCACCTGCACCTTCCTGCACCACCATCGGGCACTCGCGTTTCCAATGACCGAAAATTCCGCACACGTGACACGGCATCACCTTCTTCATTGCCTGCACACCCGTTACAACAGTGTTCAAATCCGGACCATTATTCACAAAACCTCCTCTGCCTCTGCCTCTAGGCTGTGACTGAAACGCCATGTTTCCCTGCAACTGCGGCTGCGGTTGCGGTACCTGCTGTTGGAACCCTTGCATCCCTTGCAAACCTTGCAGACCTGTCTGAGCTGCTTTAAGTTGCATCATCATCACCTTCTCTTTCAACCTTTTCTGTTTCACTTCAATTTCGTCGCTACAGTATTTCGCATAAGTCAAGACCTCGTCAATCGGTTTAGACTGCCAACAAATCAAATGCGACTTTATCATTTGACTTATTTCTGGTCTCAGCCCTTCCACAAATCTGAACACAAAATGAAGCATGTCCTTCGCCTCTATTGTGTCTGTGCCACTGTAGTTCTTAAACGCCTTTAACAACCTCTCATAGTAACTGTGAATCGATTCCTTAGCCTCTTGGGCAGTTCGATCAATCTTCTGCCAATCCACATTTTTCGCGGCAACCTTCGTCTTCAAATGCTCAATCACCTTATAGTACAAGCTCATCACCATAGGTGATGGTGCACCCGTCTCCCTGTCTCTCTCTGGTTCACTTGTCGGCCAACCTACCGCTCTTTTGCAATCCTCCCACAAATCTGCTGGAACTACAATCTCAAAGAGAGTATTCAGGTCTTCCCAAAGGCATTTCGCAAGCTTCACAAACCTATCAGTCTGTTGATACCATTCGATCGGCTTTTCTCTCAGTTTGGGAAAATCGTCCGTAAAAGACTGAATATCGCTTCTGTGCCATGGTACATGTATTAATTTTCCCCCTGCTGTCTCCCTCATTGGTAACATGGTTACTGTCTCGCTGCTTTGTGGTCTTTTCTCATTATGCTCTGTAGCACTGTCCCTCCTCTTTTCCTTTCTCTTTACCCACCTGCTTTCCCACTTGTCTAAGCACCTCCACACTTGTGCACTCTGCAGCAATTCTCTAAGGTGCGCCTTCATGCCTGCTGACCTCATGTGTTCAAAATCTGCGGCCCCAAAATCCAGCCTGTAGCTTCTGCTCAAATGTTTTGTCTTATCTATGTCAACCCCGTTTTTGTCAGCTATTTCCTGCAAGCTTTTATGTACCTTGTTCACTTCCTTCGTAATCTTTGGACATAGGTATCTCAGTTCTTCTTCCGTGTAGGACTCTAACCTATTCACACCCATAGTCCCTTCCACCAATTCTTGTGCTTCCATGTTCAGCCTCATCCTGTTCATATAATCTTCTCCCTTCCCACTGTCTGAGCTTTGTGTGGAATTTAGACTGTTGAACCATTGTGTCAGCTGTTGTGCATTCAACCCCATCAGTGTAGCGTTCACATCGACTGCCATTGATGGTTGCGGCAACTTTTCAGTGTTCGATGTTAGAGGTATTATCAGTGGGGGGCTCGACCTCACCAGTGTCGACTGAGCACATCTGGGACTAAACTCCATCAGGGTCCCAGATCCATTTGGCTGAGCCGCTATAGGAGTTATCCCTGGAGTGTTTTCTATGCACTTCCTTTCGGTCCCATTCTGCAGCATTGATCCCTGACCGCTCATACCTAAGTTAGGCTGACTATACAAAGGTACCGGTGGACCTACAGTAATGGGTAGCGATATCGCATCTGGGTTTTGTTCATTTCCCATGTTCTGAGGCATGTTCATTCCCACACCATGGGTCATCATTGCCGGCATGCCCATCTGACTCCCCGTCATTTGAGCATGTGCGTTTCCCCCATGCATCTGCTTCTGAGGCATCAAAAACTGAGTTGATTCAGCTTGTGCCAACGTCTGGTTGAGACCATTCTGTACTCCCCTTACGGTTGGATCTACAGTAGAATCATTCCTGCACTGTTGCCACTGCTGTAGTACCCTGGCATCTGTGGCTGATAATTTTCTGCTGGTTTCAACATGGGCACATCTGGATATATTCTCCTAACCTGCGGTATCTGCGGGGTGAACAATAAACTCGGGTCCTTAGATCCCGATGCTGCTCCTGAACTCTGGGTTTCACTATTCTGTACCGGTGCCGGAGGGGCAGAACTAGTACTTGGACCTTGTCCACTCTCTGCATAAGGTGGTGGACGGTCGTTCAGCAATTGCATTATTAAATCCTCATCCTCTAACTCCTCTTCTCTTCTCAACTTTTCCTCGTCCTCTCTATCCTTGGAACACTTCCTGTCTGTCTTACAGGTAGCTTTCTTACCTGTCTCCTCTTCTTCCTTAGTAATTGCGGGGAACAATTTTATCCCCTGCAATACATCTGACCTCCACACCTTCTGTGCATTATCCCACCTAGCATCCGCTAGTGTCTTTTCTACCTTTCTCATCCTGGTCTCAAACTTCTTCTGCTGTTGCTGTCTGGCCATTAGTTCCCAAATCGCTAAAGCCTCGAACTGTGCTGGCCTTGGAGGTACCTTCATATCGTACATCGTGAATCTCAAATTCTCTAGAATCCTTATATTGAATGTCCCATATATCGGGAACGCTACGCTCCCATGTTTCTCTGTCAGTTTGTGCCATTGCTTTAGCCAAAGACACGGAGCTACCCCCTTCTCTTCCATTACAATGTAAGCTGGTGTACCTTCGGGCGGCGTTTCCTCTCCTACGCTCGCTTTAATGTAAGACTCCCCCTTCATCGCACTCCTAAATGCTTTAAAGAATTTCATTTTCTCGTCTTTTATTTCGCAAAATTTGTAATCAATAGGTGACTTTAATTCCCGGAATACTCTTCGCTTGCCTTTCCCCTTCCAATCGAGCCCCACGGACTGCGTCCAATCCGTGCGCGACCCTTCTCTACAACCAACCTATCCCAGCGCGGCTCCTAGTGACGTCACACTCACACACACTGCGGCTGACAAAGCCTCGCGGCTAGTCTTCCTTCACTCAGCTCCTCTCGTAACAACTTCTTGCATGTATCGCGAGCTACCAAAAATAAAACAGATCTGTCGGTTTACTACAGGAAGGGTAACACAGTCGCTTCAGGACCTTAGGGACTTTTCACTAGCCTCGGCCACTATTCCGTCTTTCTCGGTCCCCACGTTCGCAAGCAAATCTGACCCGCAGACCTACTCTCAACTTGTCAATGATCTGTTCTAGTGCACTTAGAATCTTGTCAAAGCCCGAAGTCGAAGTTCCTTTCACTCCCTAACACACGTACCGACTTGTTGACCACGCCCGATCAACCTACTAAACCGCCCAGACCACAACATGGATCAACATACTCCGGAGTCTCTTGACCTCGCAGGGCCCGTCTCAACAACAACAACCACGTGGACCTTTTTATGCACAAAGCGCCACACGCACATGAAGTTCGACGACTTCCCTACTCTCACACTCGGAGCCGCACCTCTGCTATTTCTATGAAGTTCGACGACTTCTCTACTTCTACACTCGGAGTCGCACCTCCGCTATCCTCTATAAAGAAAAAAAAAAATCCTCGCAACCTTTTCACACACCCTGCGGCAATAAGCTGTGCAAGCGCAAAAAACCCTAACTTCACTCATACCATCACTAGTACCGCCAACGCTGTTTCCACACCTCCGTTCTCTCCATTCGCAGGCTCCGAGATCCCGGGAAAGTCGCGGTGGACCTAGCCCATCATCATTCTGTCAATCAGTTTTATCCAAGAAAAATCTAATTCAACTTCTCGAATGGGGGTCTCAAAAATGCGTAACCGTTAATTCAACACCATGTACTTTAAGAGTACAGGGTCCCAAAAGACGAAACCGTCCTCTGCTACCATCTACTGTTAGAGCGGTCCGTAGTAATAATTTACCTGTGTTCGGACGCTCTTTAGGCCGATGAATCTTTTGACTAAGTGGGAACTCTCTGTACTCTTATATCGATCAATCCATCAAATCAATAATCAATAACGAACATAAGCAATACCCTGCTCAACATAACACTTAACAATTAATCCAGAATACATTTCGACGAACCCTGACCTTTCAGTCAGGAATAACCACACCAGTTTATTCAAAGTTAGTGAATTTTATTTTCCTATATTAACAAAGCTAGCACAATATAAATGTGTCTCAACACCAAATGATAAACGTAAATGAACATTAATAGCTGTCCATAGCGGCGAAACAGGTGCAATCTATGTAGCATTTGAATCACAAGGCATTCGATAATAGCAATGCAAATCACTAATACGATAATCTGTAATGAACTAATCGCATACATTTAGTCAGCATAACAAGATCTCAAATTGCATCATGCGACATATGGAATCCTCGTCTAACCTCAAATTAGCATCGGCATGTGGGACTTCATGCAAAAACAATTTAGCAACATTAATTTCGAAAAACTCCTAACTAGGGCTCTTATCAAAATCAGCAGTTGGTTACCTAAAGGAAACACAATGCAATTTTACAATTTCCTTTCATATTTACCAATTACG
The DNA here is from genome assembly GCF_031143425.1 of Pleurodeles waltl. Classification (NCBI taxonomy): domain Eukaryota; kingdom Metazoa; phylum Chordata; class Amphibia; order Caudata; family Salamandridae; genus Pleurodeles; species Pleurodeles waltl. The sequence continues at coordinate 972,634,118 of NC_090444.1, forward strand.
ATCAGCAATCAAGGAAGTCTTCGTCTCACAGGTACCGTTTCTCGATCAGCATGGGACGGGGCAAAAAGGGGCAGGGGTGGACGGGGCAGTTGCCTCACGGCGGCAAGGTAAAACTACTACTTCATGCAAGGGATCAAATCAAAGTTAAAGTCTCTAGGGCTAGAATCATTAAAGTCTCTTTCTCTCGATTAGAGAAAGCATCAAAGTCTCTTTCAAAATGGCGTCGCAGCAAAGTGGGCCATAATAGCTACGAAGTCTGCAAAATGGCGGGTATCGAGCTGGTAATGGCGCATAATAGCGCAATGGCTACCTTCTTCTCGTGCACCTGGTTTTTATAGACAACAGTTCAAATCCAGTAGGGTCTTCCATTGGAGGGTTCATAGGTTAGCTTCAAATTGTCCAATCAAAAACGACAGTTCTCAAGCTTTTACTTAAGCATACATTATCCTTGGAGATGGGTACGCAAGTTGCAACATTGTATACCAATTAGCTCACTTTCAGAGCCTCCATTGTCCGCACCTGCAAATCGACCTTGGAGTAAAGAGAAAATATGCCAGGCTGGCACGAAACCTTAAGATAAGCATGTGAACGATCTCAGTGGAAAAGTACAGTTTCAAGCAAAAGTACTCGTTTAATAGCACATTGGAAAAATACGAGCATCTAAGCTGTGAGACCAGGCAACTAGGCCAAAGCCTCCGCTAAAGTAATGCTAAGCTAAAACATTTCAAACAAGCAAATCATAGCACACGTTTACGATTATGTCGGATTAGTGCAATTCTAATACACCACGTTATATAAAGCACGCTTATAAATGTTGGCAAACTACTCTGAGGGCACATTTTGTCCCCGTACAATCTTTATTAGTTCGGTTAAAGTCACACATGATTATTTCACACTACGTTTAAGCTAATAAATGTAAAACCTTCATTTTCTGCTTCATCACATGTTTAACAACACAATTCCAAGACCTCTGACCTACATTATCATGGATGTTACCAATCCCCAAATGATCACTGGATGGGAAAAAATGAAGGCTCGGAAGAGCCTAGAGTGGAGACATTATATTTGGGATATTTTGGGGATGGAGATGCACTTTGTGGCACTCAAAAGGAAACTGGAGAAACAAGGCCTACCACATGAGCATACTTCTTTGGATGTCTGACTTTACAATGTAGTGAACTGCAGTGCCCAGATGTTTTAGATGGTTAAGAATTTTTCTGCTACATTTGTTCTGACTTGCGAACGACAATGGTTTATTTGGGTTTGGGCGAGTGGGAGTACAATATAAATGCAGGCGGGGTGGATTTTAGGACTCGTAGGACGGACAACTTGGCAGTGTGGGGATTGAGGGTTAAAGCAGTGATACTCAAAGTACGGACTGGGGGCCGCATGCAGCCCTCCTGACCTTCAGATACGGACCCCTGATCAGCAGTGTTCTGAGCTGCCGTGTACAGGAGCCAGTCCTAATATAAAAAGATGTTGAGTAAACAGGCAAGCAGTAGCATGTTGAATTAAGTTAAAGAGAAGTAAATAAATAAGGCGTCCTGCACTGCTCAACCTTAGGAACACCATCATTTTTAAAGAAATTTGCAACTAACAGGTAAAAATATGATACACTTTTTGAATTCTGAAGAGAGTTTATTTCACTTTCATATAATATCAGTACATTAAGGAGTATTTTTAAAGGGATAGTTTTCAAACATGTATTTAGAAACATTCATGCTTCCACCCACCCTGAAGACAATCCCAATGGTGATCTAAGAAGATATGTGTAACCTCCGGGTGGTCTGTGTTGCTATTAAATAAATGGGCAACTTTATATTTTATTAGACCAAACACATGCACATGCTGAAGTCATATATTTCAGGGACCTCTTATATGTGATTATGAAAAAAAAGGAAAGAAAGCTAAATAAAACAGCTGCCTTGGATCACACGATTTGGGCAAGTGGGGAAGCAAAAATTCATCCCAGGTTTTCTGTTTTCAAATTGTGTAATTCAGTCACTAGAAGTACAGGCTTCGCTTCCCCTACATTCCACCTTCCAACCCCTCGAACCGCCACCCTGCTGGCATCAATGTGGCCCTCGAACACACCTCAGTCCAAACTTTTTGGCCCTTGGGAAAATGTTTTCGAGTACCCATGGTTTAAAGGGTTATTCTACTTGTTACTGGCTTCTTAAGTTGATTACGCTTTCGCCAGGCACTGGTTGTAGGCAAAGTATGTGTATATTCTTAAGGAAAACAATAAAATATATAGATTCCTAAAAATGTTTATGTAAAATTACTACTATGCAAATAAAGATATAGCTTGTAAAACATTCGAGCGCGTGACCAATTATTTAAAAACTCGCCCTTTCTACATGCCGTATTCTAATTAATTCTGGTTCCTCCATAAAGAAGGAAGGACCATCTGCACAATGCATTTGTTCAACAAATAAAATAGTAAGACCTTCTTAATTTTTGTTTAACTTAATATATAAGTGAATAAAAGTTAATATCATGTCTTAGAATCTGGAGGTCAAATGAGTAAGGAATAACATCAAATTAAGTTTTTTTTGTTTTTTTAAAGGTATGTCCAACCTTTTCTTTTTGCAAACTCTGAAAAACGCCGATTTCTTGTCTTCCTTTTGACCCATGAAATTGTAAGCTTTCCAAGTTATTCTCAGGCACGTCTTGTCTTTTGCATTTTGTGAAAAGTACCTCTGTCGACTCTTAAATACATCTCCCAGACGGTTTCACACACAGTAGACATTGCAGGTTTCGAAAAGCATCCGTGCGATGCAATGCTCTGGTGACATGCCTAGTGCACCGCAGACACATTCTCGCACTCTGACTCACAGTCAAGCTAGTGAAAGGACACCACCACACAGAGATGCACAACCCCCCTGAATGTAGTCAGCTTTCCAAGAATTTGTCTACTGCTGATTAAAAGACCATTGAGTCGAGGGCTGGTGCGACAATGGTTCCCTCCTTAGTCGAAGTAATATTTTACCATCTGCCATATTGCAAGCATTTAGGGGCAATATGATCCCCTTTCTGGTGCTGCCTAGACAGCTCCCTAAAAATGCCTTTTTATAGTACCACGCTTGAGTGGGGCAACTGAGTAGTAGTTTGTCAATAGAACTGCTAAATAAAAAAACTTGACTGAACTAATGGGCTTGTTGTAGTTGTGTTTGGGGCTGTGGTGCTGGAACAATTTTTAAAGTGGGGGTACTGCCATTAATGTTATATCACTCAAGTCAGGGATTGTGAAAGATCCAAGCGTCATACAAAAAAAAGCAAGTTTAATAAATGTGCCATGCCCATTCAGCAGGAGCGTGGTAAGGATGTGGTATGTGACTGGTAGCACAATGTATTTTACAGACTGCACGTTTTTCGTTGAAGTTGCCTCTAAATTTGCATAGACATTCAGGCCCATATTTATATATTTTTAGCGCCACATTTGCGTCATTTTTTTATGCAAAAGCAGCACAAACGTAAAAAATATAATTGTATTTTGAAAGTTTGCGTCACTTTTGCGTCAAACAATGACGCAAATGCGGCTCTAAAAAAGTATAAATATGGGCCTCAGATCTTCTTTTAAAAATATAGAAAGCAAAAACATATTTATGTGGCAAACAGGTCTCAGTGAATATTTATCACTTATTCATCACCAAGTAAAGTGTCTTAATTTCTTTTGATCCTATTAAATCTTTATTTCCATCATGCTTCAGAATCACAAAAAATGCTCCATTTGTGCTTTCCTAATTACTGGCATTATTTGAAATACCTGTATAGTACTCCGCAGGATTGCCACCTAGATCACTTTTACAAAATCCTCTCACTTTGCAGTCAGTGAAAAAAACAAAGGACACTCTAGTTTCCTTATAAGCAGTACTTTGTTAGAAGATATACCCAATATTTTACCTTTTTCTTTGAATGCACAACACATGTGACAAGATGCACATAAAATATAAAGACATCTTTATTGCTCATTCACCTTCTGAACTCTAGCATGGTTATTTCTTGAGGTGCTGTACTTACTTCCAGCGCCTATGATTTGGTGTAGTACTTACACTCTCCTGTATAACTCGCCCTTGTCATTTTGGATATATACTGCACTTCTAAGCTGATTCACAATTGCATTACACTGTAGTTATGTATTTATATGGCTCGTCATACCCCTGACGAGATACTGAAGCACCAGGCAGACCTGGATCACGCATCTCCTTAGGCTGTGCTTGGCTGGAAGGCTGTGAGTTTGTAGAAGGCTTTTTTGGCATAAAAAGAGCGCCAAGTCCGAGTTTGTGATGCATAGAGGGGTTTAGTGATTTTTGCATCACAATTACAAGCATGTTAGGCCTGTCCCATCTGGACTGCTGTAATGCAGCCTGCACCTGAGTACCAAAGATAGACTTACAGAAACTCCAGAATCAAGTAGAGAGACTTCACTGCCTGAATCAAATGAAAACAAATTAAGCCTTACCGCCTCACAAGGAGTTAAATTAACTTCCATTCCAGTGAAGCAAAAATTAGATTTAAGGTTCTGAGGCACAGTGCATAAAGTATTTGTGTAATCGGCCCTGAGAATACACGTAAACAGGCTCCCCACTGGACTTCTTCCAGCAACAATAGAGTAGGTAACACCAAATTAACCAAGGAAAACCTAATTCAGATGGAAGAATCACCAAGGCCAGACCTTCAGAATGCCTGACACGGGAAACAATCTAAACTACTTGGGCTCAGCCACACGTGCTGTTTGTCCGCAAGCGGAACAACGCTTGCCTCAACCACGCATATGCGTGGAGTCAGCCTGAACCATACATATGTGTGGTTGAGGCAGCTGTGCGAATGGGCGGGCACGGATCAGGAGCAGAAAGAAGGAGGATTGGGAGATGTAAGTGGGACTGGGGCCGGGTTTGGGGTGGGAGGGTTCTTTTTAGGGGTGGGGTGGTTTTAGGGCTCAGGACGGGCGGGGTTGGGGTAGTTTGGGGATGTGGGGTTGTTTTTAGGGGTGGGTGTGTGGTTTTAGGGCTCAGAGCGTGGGTGGGATCTGGTAGTTTTGGGGATTTAGGGCTCAGGGCGGTGGGTATCGGGGTAGTATTAAGGGCAGGGGGACCAGGTTGGGGGGGTGATCGGGTAGTTTTATGGATTTAGGGCTCACGGTGAGGGGAGTGTCAGGATAGTTTTAGGGGATGGGGGATCAGGATAGTTTTAAGGGCAGGATTGGGGTGGATTGAGGGCAGGGGTCTTGATTTAGGGCCCAGGGCAGGGAGTTGTGGTAGTATTTTGTATCTAAATAGGGGGATCAGGGGATTGGGGTAATTGTTTGGATTTCATGCTCAGGTTGGGGGATCGGGGTAGTTTTAAGGGCAGGGGGGCCGGGGTAGTTTTATGGATTTAGGGCTCAGGGCGTGGGGGGGTTCGGGGTAGTTTCAAGGGCAGGGGGATGGGTTAGTTTTAAGGGCAGAGGCTGGGTGGATTGCAGGGTAGGGGTGTTGATTTAGGGCTCAGGGCGGGAGGGTGGTTGGGGGTAGATATAAGGGAAGAGTGTCCGGGGGGGTTAGTCGGGGTAGTTTTTTGTATTTAGGGATCGGGAGATGGCTCAGGGTAGTTTTTTTGGATTGTGTTTGGTGTTAGGACGCAGGATGGGGGCAAACTTACCATGCATATTTCTTTACCACATATGCTTTTACAGCAAAATTAGCTGTAAAGGCATGCGTGGTAAAGGCATGCATGGTAAAGCCAAGGTTGTGGTTCCGACTACATTGTTTAGGCATGCGTAGTTGTGCCATACAACTGCAGGACACGCACTCTTACTCTCTCAAACTCTAGGATTCATTCCTGACTCCGGCAAAGGAAGTTTAGGTCTGCTTAGATTTCAGTGTACCTATAAGGTTTTGACGACAGAAATTTCCACAACAGCTCATAAGACTGGGCTGACTCTTTTTCTTGGACTAACACATATACATTTTCCTCCTCATTACTGCCGACTTTGCCAGGCTCAGACCCATTGGAAACTGGCACATTTTTATAAGCGCAGAAGCCATCCATTTGTTGAACTACTTTTGAACTTGTTATCAATAATATATTTCGGAGACCTGAGAGCCAGTCGTTGAGCTGTAGCCCTCCATTGAAACTGACACATAACCTAGATGAATTCTTACAAATTGTGCTCTGTTATTTAAAGATGTGGCTCTTGATTCCCTGGGTGCTCACTACCGATTAGTAGTGAATCTTTTCTGCCACTGACGATGACTGTGCATAGCATCGTTTGAGTTGATGTACCACTTTGTTATTATTTGTTGGTCCTGAAGAAGTCTGTATAAGGAAGCTATGGGTACCCAAAAGGTCCACAAACATTATCTTCACCCTGCTGCCTCTCCTTTCTAGACCTAATGTGTCTGTACACTGGGATGGGACAGTAGGGCAACTTTTTATTTGTACTTATTTGTTGATATTTGGCTTTACATTTCCAGGTGAATGCCTTGTGTTGTCTCTTGCCTTTAATACATGTAATACTTTAGAACTCTGAAGTGGCCCAGGTGACATACGATCAACTTATAAATAAATAAATACATTTTGTCTTTTTGTTATTTTTTTGGGCACTGTTGCACACTTTATTGTTAGAGTTGAGTTGTGTATGTGTTTTTCAAAAAGTATGTGACATTTTCATTAAACATAAGTTAGTCGATATTTTTACATTCAGAAATAAAGATATGGTTACAATTTGTAAAATGTAGTTTTATAAAAAATACCTTTAGTCTATTAATCTTTTGTGCTTGTGGCGCCATGTTTTTGGCGGTATGCAGACTTTGTACTGCGTTTATTTTGCCTACTGACATTACTTCATCTGCACTGCAGCTCGTAATTAAACAGCGCTGCAATAGAGGTGGCAGCAGAGGTCTGAGGGGGGCAAACCATGTAAAAAAAATCAAAAGTGGTATCGAGAGAGTGTTGGTGTTTGTTTAACGATGAAATGTCAACAAATAATGTTTGCCTGCTTTTTAACCAGCCCCATCCAATCCTACCAATACAGGGTAGACCTAGATTGTTTTGTTTAAAATAAGACGTGGGATTCTACTATCCCTGTAGTCTCTATAATACCGGGGATTTTGCATCCAGTGGCGTAACAAAGGTCCCCTCGTACCTCGCAGTCCCGGGGGTGGGGGGGGGGGGGGGGGGGCGGCGGACAGCTAGCTCCACGGTGGGCCCTCTCAGCACAGAACACTGCTGGGGCGGCCGGCCACTGTCTGGGTCCAGGGGGAGGGGTCCCCTCTCCAGGTACCTTGCAGGCCCCCCTCAAGTTTTGTTAGGCCACTGCTGCAAAGCCTGTATAAAAACCGTAATGACGTTTTATAATTATAATTGAGTTCTGACAATGCCTGCTGCTAGAGCCAGTAGCGAGGGGGAAGGCAAGCTAGGTCACGGAGCATAATTACAGCAGCTGATTAAAGAACCAACATTAAATTAGGCTTTTCTTTCTTCTGCTCTGGTTTTCCAACTACACAGTTACTAGCAGAAAGGAGACATTTATGGCCACTTGCTTATTTTTTTGCCTCTATAGGTTATTGTGGAAAAGTTAGAATCTTTCCCTAAGCTTCTGAGCATTTTGAGCTACTGTGCCTTTAAAAAAAAAATCTAACTTGCATTAGACTGATTCCAATATCTTTTAGCAATAAGTATCAAAAAGCTTTTTGATGTGTTTCATTTTCCAAAAGAGATTCTGTTTTTATCCTTCATGTTTGCAAACATTCTCTCTTTCACATGAAAGAGCTATGTACCAAGGATTAAGTGGTTTGTGGGAAAGGTGATGGTGTGACCATGTATTATAAAAAAATAAAGGATCCCCTGCCATACATTATAAGTATATTGCAAGTCACATTGGAGTTCCATAACCTTATGAAGGAATTTGGGCTTTGGTCTGTTCTTCTACATAGTTATGGAGCTCCTCAGTGACTTGCAATATCCTTATAATGTACTGCAGGGGGTAATTTATCCCATATGTAGTCACTGCATTGATTACCTCTGAGGCCCTTAGGGCCTGATTTAAGAAAAGTGGGTGCAGCGCCACTTTTTTTGCGCCCCTTAGCACCCCCCTAATGCTACTATGTGTGCGCTGTATCTAGGTAGTTAGGGGAACTAGCATCAACATTTTTGACGCTAGGTTAGAGCTTTGCAGGATTAACATCAAAAGTTTTGACGCTAATCCAGCAAAGCCCATTGAGGCCCATTGAAAACAATGGTGTGGCTCCTTTAACTGATTCTCTGAGCATACACATACAAAGGCAGCTCAATTTCAAATTTGTCTTTTCGAAAGGCGTGAAATGTAATGATTTTTTTAAATAATGTAGCTAATCAAAGCTATAGGGCTGTTGTGCTGAAACATCTTAAAACATCTGACAGAAATGAAACTCTTTTCAAAGACATGACGGAAGATAGATCTATGGCTTCGAAACAAACACAAATGATGTGGTGTTCTGCTTAAGAAAATTATTTACACATGCAATTAGTAATTAAAATGCATTTTGTCAGGGCATGCCAACATCGTCCTGTGCCTGGTGTTCTCTGGCTTCTGAGAGTTGTTGACAGCTGCGCAACGTGCGTGGCAGGGTGCCACTGATACTCTTGGTTCTACATTGGCCTCTCTTAAGCATTGATGTCTCTGGTGTAACAGTCTAACATCAGCCCTTATACTTTCTTATGCGGTAAGTAGCTATAGAGGTTTCTCCCAGTGACTGTCAAGACAAACACAGCAGCTGACCACGAGGCAAGCACAACGAAGTGATGGAACAGTGCTGGGGAATAAGCAGGTTGTAAGAGGGCCCACGGTGTCAAAATGTCTGTTTAGTTGGGCAGGTGGTTATCTGTTAACCACCAAATGTAGAGCGTTGCCGAGTTGGGTTGTTTGAAAAGACTATCCCCTACCAATTCTGTTGAATATAGCCTTGTCTTCTCAACCCTATGCTGCTCCTAGATCAGGAAATTATAAAAAAATAAATATATCAATTTACTCTGTCAGAAGATAAACATGTCATGTTGCAACTGGACTTTGATTTATCTTGTGGCAGCCCGATCAGCTATTCAACTTACCTTCTGTCCATCGTGTATTTCCAATATGAATAAACTGAAATGTGCTGTGTGCCATTATGTCCCGACCTAAAAAGTAATTATTTTCGGTTCAGAGATGGACAGGCTGGTCTAACCTGGGTTTAAGTGATTATTTCCTCTTGAGAAAAGGAACTATGGCCAGCAGCTCCTTGATAGTCATTAACAAATTACTAGATGTCGCTAGGTGTTGATACCACTGTTTTTCTCTTTTGCTAGCGTACATTTTTAGGGTTGAGCCTGTGCGTGCATGCTCTAGCGCATGCGTCTCGCATGCAAGACTTTGTTGTGTATAGTAAAGGGCTTGGAGCGTGCCCGTCGCTCACCATTTGTTGGCTTGCGTGACTCTCTTCTTTACAGCCTCGTAATTCGACACTGCAGGCCTGGCATCATTTTCGTTCCTATCTGTGGCGCAGGGACCAAGCACTGATTGATTCAACGTAATCCATGCCCATCCGCTGCTCCCTCCGTGATCAAGTTACTACTTTATTCTTTATAACTTCTAGTACCCTGCAAACAGAAGACTTGTGACTGGCAAAAACATGCCCAGCAGGACAAACAAAATTGCAAAGTTTTATTTTTGAGAGCTAACTTCCTTTTGTCAAGTCTTCTTTTTTCACTTTCCACTTGTGTTTTTTGTATTTTTGCTTGTGGTCACTCTTCTCAAATGTTGATGATTATCTTGTTTGAACTATTCCAGAGTGACATTGTTTCTTTATTATGTGTAATTTCTGAAATTAAGCTTTAACACATAATCGAGCAGTACACCCCAATCCACCCCACTCCAATCCGCCCCACAACAATCCACACCACTTTACCCCACACAATCCATCCCACTTCAGTCCAAACCACTCACCCAATCCAATCCAAGCCACCCTGCTCTAATACTCCCAACTCACTCCAGTATAATCTGCCCCATTCCAATTTTCCCCACTTTAATCCTAAACAATCTGCACCAATCCAAAACAATCTGCCCCACTCCAATCCAAAACAATCTGCCCCACTCCATTGCAAGACAATATGCACAACTCCAATCCAAAACAATACCTCTCTCTCCCATCTACCCCACTCAAATATGCCCCACTCCATTCCAGAACAATCTGCCACACTCCTATCCAAAACAATCTGCCACTCTCCAATCTGGCCCAATCCAAAACAATCTTCCCCACTGCAACCTGCTGCACTCCTATCCAAAACAATCTGCCACTCTCCAATCTGGCCCAATCCAAAACAGTCTTCCCCACTGCAATCTGCTGCACTCCAGTCCAAAACAATCTACCCCGCTCCAATCCAAAACAATCTGTCCCACTAGAATCTGCCCCACATCAGTCTGTCCCACTCCAGTGCACCCCACTCAAGTATGCTCCACTTAAGTCCAAAACAATCTATCCCACTCCAATTCACCCCACTCCAATATGCCCCACTCCAATCCAAAAAAGACACCCCACTCCAATCCAATCCACCTCACCCTAATTCAATCCAACCCATTGCATCCCAATTCACTCCACTCCCACCCAATCCACCCCACTCACATCCAGTCCAATCCACCCACCAACCTAGTCCACTCCACTCCAATCCAAACCACACCACTCCAATCCACCCTAATATAATCTGCCCAACTCCAGTCGGCCCCACTCCAATCCAAAGCAATCTGCCCCACTCCAAACCAACATGATCTGCCACACTGAAAGCTACCCCCTTCAATCTAAAACAACCTGCCTCACTCCAAATCTATTTCAATCTGCCCCACTCCAATCTGCACTACTTTAATCCAAAACAGCCTGCCCCACTCCAACCTGCTCCACTCCACCCTGCCCCACTCCACCCTGCCCCACTCCAATCCCAAACAACCCACTCCAATCCAATCCATCTCACCTCACCTCACCCCAATCCAATCCAATCCACCCCACTCCATCCCAATTCACTCCAATCCAATCTACCACACAACTCAGTCCACCACATACCAATTGAATCTACCCCACACCAATCTAATCCACCCCAATCCAGCCCAGTCCAATCTACCACACTCTAATCCAATGCACCTCAACCCAGTCCACTCCAATGCACCCCACCCGATCCAGACCAATCCACCCCACTCCAGTCCTGTCCACTTCACTCCAGTCGATCCACTCCACTTCAGTCCATCCTAACCCACCCCACTCCAATCAAGCCCACTCCTACCCAATCCACCTTATTCCAGTTCAATCCATCCACACTGCCCCAGTCCATCCCACTCCAATACTTCCCACTTCAACCCATCCCACTCCAGTCAACATTAATCTACTCTACTCTAGTCCCATCCACCCCACTCCAAACCACCTTAATATACCCCACTTCAATCCAGTACACCTCCTCCAATCAATCAACCCCACACCAATCCAATCCACCCCACTCTAATCCAACCCACTTCAATCCAGTCCACTCCAATACAATCCACCCCAATCCACTGCACCCCAGTCCACCCCACCCCTACCCAATCCACCACACTAAATCCAATCCACTCCACCCCACTCTAATCCACCCCATTCAATCCAATCCACCACACTGAGTCTAATGCACCTCACTCCCATCCACTCCACTCCTCTCAAATTTGATACACCCCAATCCAATCCACCTCACTCCAGTCCGTCCCACTCCAGTCCACCCCAGTCCAATCCACCCCACCCCTATCCAGTCCACACCACCTCAGTGCAACCTACCCCAATCCAATCCATCCCACCAGCCTCCTAACCCAATCCAGCCCAACTCACTCTAATCCACCCCAATCCACTCCAATCCACCCTATTCCACTCAAATCCACTCTACTCTACACCAGTCCACCCCATCCCAGTTCAGTCCACCGCACTCCAATCCAATCTATCTAGCCTACCCACTTCAGTCCACCCCACTCCAATCCAGTCTACCCCACTCCAATGCACCCCACTCCTGCTCAGTCCACCCTACTCCATTCCAAACCGTCCACCCCATTCCAGTCCAATCCACTCCAGCCCACTGCAATCCAAACTACCTACTCCAATCCATCCCACTGCAGCCCACCACACCTCAATCCAATCCACCCCACCCCACTCCATTTCAATCCACCCCACTCACTCCAGTCCACCACACTCTACTCCTTTGCGCTCACTCTATTCCAGTTCTATCCACCCCACCTGATCCCAGGTCAGTCCACCCCACTCCAATCTATCCAACCCACCCGCTCCACTCCATCCAGCCCACCCCATTCCACCCAGTCCAGTCCACCCTACTCCAATGCAATCCAATCCACCCCATCCCACTCCAGTCCAGTGTAACCCACTCCACCCCACTCCAGTCCAGTCCAAGCCCCAGTCCAGTCCAATCCACACAATCCACCCCACCCCACCCCAGCCCTATCACTCCAATTCAAACCACCCACCCAAATCTAATCCACCCCATCCCATACACCTCACCCCATTTCAGTCCACCCCACACCAATCCAGTCCAGTCCACTGAATCCACTCTACCCCAATCCAATCCATCCTGCTACCTAAATCAACTCCAATCCACTCCACCCTATTCCACCCCACTCCACTCTACAATGCTTTCTGCCACTGAGCTCTCCACCCCTCTACTCAACTCTACAACACTCCTCCTACTCCACTCTACGACATTGCAACAAATCCTTTATGTGATACTTTACTCCCCTACTCCACGCCACTAACATTTAGCCATGCTGAACAGCAGCCACACTGGTGTGCAACGTGACAAAACACATTGCCAAAGCCAATAGCTCTTGTATAGGCGATACCTGTTGGCTTTGCCAATGTTTGTTTAATACATATACCCAGGTGCTTATGAGATTTGGCCAAAACATAAGAAGCTTTCATTGGTTCCTGTGTCATATTTTTGACCTAGGTTCTGCAAAAACTTCTAAATGGCCTATGGACTCTTACTTATTTGGACGAGTTCAATTTAAGCACTGGTGAAAAACACCTTCGAAGAGGTAAACATAACAACTATTTTAGAGATAATGGTAACAAAAATTAGGACATGGACTAAACTAATATTCTTAAGAGTGAGTAGTTATCGTAGTCGCAAACAGCGCAACGCTGAAAACTGTACGGATCCACTTATGACTCTTGCTTTCTTACTTGTATTGTTTTTTTCCCTTATATACGCCTTGACTACTTTCATTGGTCGAGTGGCAAGCAAGCAAGAGCAGGACCAAAAATCTGCCAGCATAGGCCTAGACTCAAAGACCTGAACCTCAGATTTGTGCAGTGAAAATGCCAAGTATGAGTCTCACACTCACTCAACAATCATGGACACGTTTCCATATATATATGGGACTAACTGAGATTGGACCATCATTTTTTGAGTATTGAAAGCCAAAGCTAGCCCTTATTCAGCTATTTGAAGGTTTTATGAGATGAAAACGGTGATAGCCTTTCATGACAGAAATATATTTCGAAATAAGGAGTGATCCCTGCTGCAAAATCCGTAATTGAAATGTGGCTTTCTAAAATTGCTAGATCCATGGTTACATGTACCAGTGTATCTACTTTTCGGAACAAATGCCCACAAAGGCCTAGAAAAAAGCTTGTGTAAATACTGCTGATATATTTGATTTTTAATTAGCATGACAATTGAATTATGACTGCTAGAAGGGGACCATTGATGATGGCAGGAATCAAGGACTACATGAGGTTTTACTCGCAGGTGGCTAATATGAGCTTGTTTGGATGTTTTTGATATGTTTGATTTCACGTTGTTTCTACTTTTACGTTATTTGTGCTCTTTTGAAGTACTAGTCCGTTGCGCCGTTTTTGCTAAGTCCATGCGTTGTAACTGTCGGCATGGTGTTGCAAATACATGTGAACTTTTTTGATCATTGAATGAAAATATGATACCATTGGAAAAGCATAATTGGCGAATTAATACATACAAGATGCAGTTAATCTTACCAATGTACTATTCATTACAGGTTACCATATGCATGTCCTCCTGAAGAAGCACCAATGTGGTAGAAATTCAGTGAGTGTAACTTGTATATGTGACTAGGCTCAAGCATTAAAACTTATGACATATATTATGGAAAGTTACAACTAGAATTTGCCATACAGATTTCCTCTATAAGTCATTTTCATCTAAATATCTCCAATGAAGCGGCACATATATAGCATGAAGAATATCTACGTTGAACAGAAGAACTGACCTTGAACTGGTCCACCTGCGAGTGCACAGATCAATCGGTATGAGCCTAACCAGATTGAGGGAGACCCAGTTCCAAGTGGGATATTTACATATCCGGAAAACAGCAATTTCCAGGATATGCACAGTATGGTTAATAGCTATATTACCGCGACCCCCCCGACAAATGTGGATTTAAATTAGAAACAAATGTGTTGCATACCATATTCCTTACCCATGGAAATATTCTGAACTTTTTTCCCCTGGTAAATTGCCGGGACTGTGCTTGCCTCACAGTTTATAATTCGGATCCAATTACTCACAATCGAGGCAAAGGAAAGATTAGTCCAGTTATCCTTTGTGAGTGCACTTTTTAGCCCGCTGACTTCACCATCTTCACACCACAGTTAATCCTAGCATGAGGGAATCTCTTCTTACAGCAGCCAGCCTTTGCCAGCTCTTTCTCATGGGGATTTTATTTTATTTTTAATTTTTATAAGGTTAGTGAAGGGCAGGTCTATTTTTCCTGTGTATTTTATTTTTATTTATTTTTTAAATTTGTGTTCATCTGCTCAGTGTCCCCCCGGCTGCATATGCGTCAAGTTATGACTTCATCAGTTAAGTGGAAATGTGCAAAATAAACAGAGGGCTGTGCACCAAAACGGCGACTTCTATCTAAAGGAGAGTTCATTTTTGTTTTTCTCAAACAGCTGTTATAATGTTTGTAAATTACCAGTGTAGTTGCGTAAGGACGTTCACTATGGAATTCTTTTTACAGGTTATTCAGGCTGTCTTCTTTGGGATATGTGTGCTGACTGACCTTTCCAGCCTTTTGACTAAAGGGAGTGACAACCAGGAGCAGGAGAGGCAGCTGAAGAAGCTCATTTCCCTGCGTGACTGGATGATGTCCGTATTGGCCTTCCCGGTTGGAGCTGTAAGTACAGTGTTCAATATTTCACTTCATCTGACGTGAATACGAATCTGCAGTAAATACGAATAAAACAGTATTTTGGGAACACACACGGTTTAAAGACTAAAAAATGTATTTCTATTCCACGTTATTCCCACTGCATATTTTAGGGGTGGTTGGCCCCATGGTTGTAAAAACAAATCATACAAAAAACCTCCTGCAGATAATTACACCAAGGGGCATTTGGTCAGCCCTCTTTATCTATTGGTCTGTTCTAGTGTCATTCACATTTTGATTGTACCCGCCACAGCCTACAGCAATAGTCAGCTAAATTCAGCCAATGGCTCTCTTCAATGCAAGTGACTGCATTTTGATCTTGCACCTGTGCACAGCCATCTAGAAAATAGACAATTTTAGTGCTAGAGCTAGTACATCAATATATGTTTTCATTTCATTCCGTTTTATTTATTTTTGCAGTGGGTAATTTTGTGATAGGTCATTTTTATTTACTCTTTTTGCAAGCATTTGCATGCCACTTTTAGACATTTTTATTTGTAGTATATCTACAGTTACACAAGTTACAGTTTTAATTGTTTGCCTTGTGCTTTCTAGATTGTATATTCCTTTTTTTCTGACACCATATGCAGAAGATTGGCATTGTATGTGGTGTTTGGGTGCTCAAGTATGACTGGTACAGGTACAGTGCTTGCTTTAACAGGAAGCCAAAGGCTTTGCACTTGCAAGAAAGTAAAAGATCCAGAGGGCTGGCGAGCCTCTGAGAGTGAGGAACAAGTTTGTTTCTGTCACTTCTAGGGCCCTAGCACCATAAAGACATGAGATAAAGTCTCAAAGTGAACCTTTACCTTAAAGGAACAGGCCAGCCTTTGGAATAACAGGAAAAGAAGAACCCCCTTTGAGGACCCTGTTGACAAGACCGAATAGTTCTGGAGACATTTGTTAAGGGGCTTCAGGAATGGGGGGTGGAAGTGGTCTCCATTGAAGACAGGGCACCAGCCTTGGTTCCAGCTGCACTATCTACGACTTTAGAGGAGAAAGCATGTGACTCATGATGGGCTGGTGGCTCCAAAAACCTTATAGGGTTCTACAAGAACGGAAGGTCCTATTTGTAATGAGCTTATTTAATCCATCCAGAGTCTCGAGGTTGGGCTGGGGTATCAGTGTTTTGTTGAGTTCTCAGTGTCTCTGGTCATTCCATTACTGCTGATTCCTATGTGCCCATCTATCATACCAAAATTCAAGTTGGGGGTCTGACGTTGTGATGCATTACTCTTAAGATGGAGGATGAATCTTGTTGGTCAGAAGAACAAGGTAACATAATTGATTAATGTGTGCATTTCACAATCCCAAAATGCCTTTATGCAGCAAGGTAGTGAAAGACAATATGTTTTTCAGACAATGCAAGATATGAAAGATGCAAATGTTTTGCCACCCACAGCTTGGGATGGCTTTGCCTCATACATAATCTTTTCGAAGAAGGTTTCAGCAACTTTAGGGTTGAAGTCACGAGAAGTTAGAAGGTGGATACCACCTGGTAAGATCAATAAGCAGTCTTCTCACAGAGAGTTGCGTCCAGGATGACTGGCAGGACTGCTCATCAGGCTTTAGAAGGGGTGCAGTTATTACCTTATTATGTCAGATCATTGCCTTCCTGTAAAAGGTACCATCATCACTACAGTGAACTGTGGTGCTTCTTCACAGGTGGGGATTTTCCATGACCTTTCTGAAATCAAAACTCGTGGCAACCAAAAGACTTCATTTTCTTGGAGTCGTAATGGACACCTCATTGATGCAGGCATTCCTACACCATGTGCCAGCACATAAGGAGTGTTCTTTTATTTAAAAAGCACGTGTCAATGTTGCTCAGTGCCTCATTCCCTATGAGATCCCTCATTCTGTTGTGGTACCTTAGGTGAGTCTGAGGATGAGGACTTAGTGTTTGCAAGATTAGGGGTAGGTTGCAGATCTTCCTTTATGAAGGTGGATTGTTCGTCAGGATCCATTGGGGGAACTGATGAATAACAGCCTGCTTAAGGATCAGTACTTTGTTTCTCCATGGTGTCAGTTTCAGGTAGTGACGGGCCTCGTTGTCAGTGCATGGTAATCTCTGCAGGCTCTAGACATGAGTGGCTTTAGGGGAGAGGCAGAGGGAGTCCTCCACAATATTTTGTTAGAGGTAAGAGTGATCACATTGCCTTTGAATTTCTTTCTTCTGCAAGTCTGGTTTTGCCATTTGATACCACTACCATGCACTATGTCAAGAAGAGTGAGGAATGGGCTCCTATGAGATGTTCTTGGAAGTTATGGTGCTGTAGCATTGAAAAACCCTGAGGGGCATTCACATCCCTCCTATTCGTTTGTTAGGGGAGAGCAATGTCTCGTAGGAAATGGTCAGCAGACCTCAAACATTTTCTAATAAACAGACTCTGGATGTTATCGCAAAACCTTTTGAGTTATATGTTTGTTCAACAAGTGGATTTTTTGCAGTCTCCCGAAAGCAATGTTCCCAGCGTTTTGCTTCCTGGAGTGCAGAGAAGGGATGCTCCTAGAGATGCAATTTTTTGTCCCATGAATACACGATCCGATGCATTTCTGCACTCCTTTCCCTGCCTTTCACATGGTTTTCAACAGGTTTAAAAAGTGGTGTATGGCAGTAATGTTGGTCGGTCCTTCCTGGCTTGGAAACATTTGACTGAAATGTGTCCTTTTTCTCAGTAAGGGGAGATCAGGGAGACCACAAGTATTTTTCTCTCTTGTTTGAGAAGAGCAAGGCAATCTGTTACACCCACATTAATCCCAGTTGTTTGGTTGACTGGAGACGCTGAAGGTTAAAGGTCATTACCCTTCTGATGAAATGTTGATATCACAGAGGATACCTGGAAAAATAATGCAAAACTTGGGTATAATTGTGTATATAATTGCAGGTGGATGTGGTTTTATAGGTGGTGTCAGAGGCATCTTGAGCCTCTTAGATCTACCATGTCAGAAGTCCTGGATTTCTCATTGCACCTTCGATAAAGAAGGTCTGAAAGTTTCAGCCATCGAAGCTTTACATCTGTTTTTGTGGCACTCAATGAGTCTTCTCTGAGTTTACTGTGGTGTGTCCGTTTTTGTGGCATTTCTTTCTGTCTGACCCATGTCTTCCATGTTTCAGCAGTAGAAACATATTTTTACAAGTTTAGTGCTTATTGAATTAGTTTGCACCAGAATTAAATAAACAGGTACAAGTAGAGGATCTATGATTTTCTATTTAAGGATAATACATTTATACAAAAGGCATATGTTGAAGCTAAGGCTGTGTAGCTTGGCAGTCAGTAGGCCCTTCCACATCACATAATATTTCTAAAATTTCAAAGAGAGAAAAAATGAAATAGAAATATGTAATGATGCGACTGAAGGAATGTTTCTTCATGTCTATAAATCATTAAATCATGAAGCATTGCCTTGCATAAAATGCTCACCGCTTGAAGCATTGCCTTGCATAAAATGCTCACCGCTTGCCTTTTTACAAAGGATCAGCATTCCTTGTTTGACATGCTTTAGACATCTTAGCAGTAACCAACTGAATGTAGAGCAGGGGTCTTCAAACCTGGGGGCGGGCCCACCTAGGGGGGGGCCTCAAGTGATCCGGGGGGGGGGGGGGGGTGCCGGGCTCTGACCAAAAGAAGCATTATAGAGATAACAGAGGTTTGTTTTGAGCAGAAATATGTTATTGCATTTTAAAAAATGTAACAGTACTTAACTGCAATGTTTAAATAAGTCTAGACATATTTAAACATTGTCAGCTTTAAAAATAATTGTGTAAAATTCTGAGGGGGGGGGCAATGGTTTTTATTTTTCAGCTGGTGGGAGCGGGATTAAAGAGTTTGGAGACCACTGAGGTAGAGCAAGTGAAAATTCTCTCAAGACTGTGGAGAATGACAGTTAATTTCGAAAGTAAATTATTGTCTTTGTAAATTCTGTGGGGACTGGAATTCCTTAGCTGAGAGACATTTTTTTATTTATTTGTTTCTTTCTTTTTTCTTTCTTAATTTCTTTCTTTATTTGTGTATTTATTTATTTTCTTAAATGTTTTGCATAGTGCTGTCATATTCCCTTACAGCTGCTTGAGGGCATCTTTTCGAAGTTGAACAAAGATAACACACTATGGAGTTTACACTAGTGATCAAGCAATTAAATGCTGGGGATTTCTACATTTTAAAGATAGTTTTGTTCAGTCGCTTGCTCCCTGTGGTTGGGACACTGGTCTGTTCAACCACAGCAGGCTATTCTTAGTCCAAGAATATATTTTTTAGTCAATGCTTATTACTTTCTTCAAACAATTAGGCCTCCTGTTTAAATGGTTTAACCTATTGAGCTGGTAAATGTGCTGAAATTGATTTACAGCCATTTTTTAGGGTCGAACGCAAAGCGCTCTGTCCCTGCTGTAATCGCTCTATGGGCTTGTAACCACGCCCACTGCACACCCATGAGTTTGGTTGGTTTGTGGGTTTGCCTTTTAAAATTCGCTTGATTTCATTAGTAGAAGGCATGCATACCTCATGCCTTTTCCAGTATTTAGCCCTCCCCGAGCGCACTGGCCAACTACTGAAAACACATGAGACTCCGTATTGTTCCTGGATGACTTTTTTCTATTTATTTCCTACGCAGCACGATCTCGCTGTAGTCGAGCGCTTTGCATCACATCGACCCTGTTACATGGACAATTGCATTTTTTCTGATAATTCGTTTGACTGTGAGCAAACTTGTGTTTTACTTTTTTTTTTTTCAATTTTTGTGGCAAGAAAGTCCTGTTCGGAATGTACAACGCAAATAGCTCTTGCTCGAGAAAAGGCGATACCAATTGCATTGCAAATGCTTGTTATCTTCTAGCGTATTGTCATGGGCTTCTCAGACTCAGCACAGATCCGAGCACACGTTTTTGTGGGCCTGCAGTGTGTGAAGTGAACTAATTTAAACCGATCTTACTCCGATTTAGTCAGAAGTCCTCTCAGAAATGCTGAAAACAGCCCCTCTCCCTTCCTTTCATTGGGAAATCTTTCTTTCAACCCATCAAATTTCTCTCTCTCTCTCTCTCTCTCTCTCTCTCTCTCTCTCTCTCTCTCTCTCTCTCTCTCTCTCTCTCTCTCTCTCTCTCTCTCTCTCTCTCTCTCTCTCTCTCTCTCTCTCTCTCTCTCTCTCTCTCTCTCTCTCTCTCTTGCTTTTCTTATGGCCTTCCCCTCTCTCACTCCATCTCTTTATCTCTCTGTCTCTTGAAAGACACCTCTCAGTGCCGGACGTGGTTAACCTCCGGGAGCTAGGAAATGTAACAGAGGCACCAGAACTGCCCCTGGCTTTCAAAACCGCCTCGATGCGCTCCAGGCCACTGGGGAAATGCCCAGGGTGAAAAACAGGCATTTCGGCCTTGAAGTTAGGAGATAGGGCCTGATTTACATTTTGGTGGACGGGTTACTCTGTCACAATTGTGACGGATATCCCGTCTGCCAATATATAATTCTCATTATTTCCTACAGGATTTATATTTCGGCCGATGGGATATCCATCAACATTGTGATGGAGTAACCCGCCCGCTGAAGTCTAAATCAGACTCTTAATTTTTAGATAGTACAGTTAGGAAACGTTGAACAGACTTTGACTTACTCTACTTCTTAGCCGTGCTTTCTAAAATAATGCACTGACTATGAGAAATATCTGGCTCAAGATATCCTCTTTACACACTGCAGGCGTATAAAAACAAGGACTCAGCTCTGCGGTGAGCCAGCAGAGCCCATGATGATACAGCACCATGATATGGGCAAGCAAAGCAAAAGGCTGATTGCAATGAACAGGGAACTCATGGTGAATATGTTGGAGGTGTCACACATTAACATAATTACTGCTCCTAAGCATTAAACCTGATTTAGGGACCAGTTTTGTAAAGGCTTTGCTTGGTTCACTGCCCAATAGCCTGCCCTCTGACTGCTTATTGGATGCAGAGCAGACATTTGGTGAACTAGGAATACAAAAGGTCAATAAAGGAGGTAATGGGTTCATTGGCCAGGATAGTGTTTGTGTCCTAGAGACTCCTCTCATTTAACAATAAATAGCGTGGTCATCTGTCTCCCCCCTCATCTCATCTTTTAATTAGACATAAACAATATTAAGGACACAATACTCATGTCAAGCAATATTTTAACAACAGTATCCTGACATATCAATGTTGCGGCACCTCCAAATTTCTTCTATATATTTGTGATATTGCTCTCTTACTAAAGGTACAGTCAGAATATAATTTTTGCTACAGATGTGCTTGCCTGGTGTCTGGAATGTTCTCGAAAAGGGTCAATGTATTCAAGGCCTACCTATGGAGAGCCATGGAAATAACCTAAATGTTCCTGTTGACTACATAGGTATCTATCATCAGTTAGCATAGCCAAAGTGAAGATTAACCTTTGCCCCATAATATGGTAAAAAGCTCCTAAGCATAGGTAGGTATGGAATTATCTTTCCCTTTATGTAGTGGGCAGAGTATGCATAATTTTAAAGGTGGTTTTACTACAGTATCTATTTTTTTCACTTAGTTACATATCTATAAGATTCTTTTATTTTCACAAATCGATTGGACGACCAATGAATTTATCTGGGTGAAAAAAACTGACACAATCTACTACATGGAACTGGGCCTTACATTGACACTTTTATGTGGTAAATGTGCCTATAATTCGATTTCAGTAATATACACTGTATTATACCGTATCATTCTCAACAGTGTTTCCTGTTACAGTTTCATTATGAATCATTTTAAAGCAGGGTTGATTTAAACTAAGAAAGTATTCTATCCCACATGGCAAAGGATTCAGTATTCCAAGCATGCACCAAATTCCATGAGTAGATTCTGTTGTCAGATAATTCTCTACTGGCTGGATTATCTGATTATAATAATGTGACCCTTCGGAAAGTGGCTGGTAGACTGAAAATTATGTGTGGAAATAGTTGAATATCTTTGCCTTTGGTTGAGGCTGGATTTTTTCCAAATAATTGCAAATTTGCCATTTTCTAATAGATATTCTCTGTAGCAATAAAGCTCTAAGTATAATGCTTTTACTGTGCAAGAGATAGAACAAAATTTGGGTTATGTCCGGAAAATACTCACTTTTTAGTAAGGTTGAAATATTAATTGCACTGAATATTTGCAATTAGTTTTGTGGAGAAGTTGGCTTACTACTCGAAAATAAAAAGAACACAAGCTTATGTGTCTTTACCCAAACAATTATCCTACATGCTAATCTGTGCGGTATCTGGTACCTGTTTATGGTCCTATTTCCATGTACCACTGTTGGAAATGGCCCTCACTGCAGGGTCACCCCCAAACCTTTTGCCTTCCTCCTCTTATTTGGTCTGCATTCATTTTTGTTGGCCTTAGGACTCTGTGCACTTTACCACTGCTACCCAGTGCAAACGTGTTTGTGCTCTCTCCCTAAAACATGGTCAAATTGGTTTATACCAAATTGGCATATTTGATTTACTTAAAAGTTATTTGTAAAATTCACTACATATGCCCGAGCCTGTACATTAAATGCTACTATCGGGCCTGCAGCACTGATTATGCTCTCCACTTATGTAGCCCCTTGAATATGTCCCAGGCCTGCTATTGGAGCTTGAATGCAGTGTTTCACTGTTGAGTCAACTTGGCAGTTAAAACCCCTTTCCAAGCCTTAAGCTCACTAATTATTACATATATGTCACCCCTTAGGCACGCCCTAGGCAGCCCGTAGGGCAGGGTAGTATGTAATTAAAAGGTAGGTAATGTGCCTTTCAATTTTCCACGTCTTGGTAGTGAAAACCTCCCAAATTCATTTTCATACTTGCCATAGGATAACATTGGGAATTCCTTACTGTATTTAATAAGCTGTAATTTCTAATTGGGAGGAAGTAGATCTGACACATTTAGTACTAATGGAATTGTCATGATAAATCCTCATTAATGGCAAAGTCACATGCGTTTTGCCATAAAAGTACACATGCATACATAAAAGTCATCATAAAATACAGTACTTATTACATACATCAAAAGCAAATCTATTAAATCTAAGCTTACCGCCCAAGCTTACTAAAACGATATAAGATTATAAATACTTATAAAAGCATATATAATAATAAGACAATATAGTAATAAGACAATGCCTAGTTTCTCTTAATAAATAGTCACATTACCAGTTCATATCGGTTTCTAATGGTGATAACAGATTTAATAAAACTAAGAATAGAAATGCACATTTGTTTGGATGAGAGGCTTTGAATGCCAGTCAATCCTTCTTTGTAGGAAGAAGTGTGCAAGTTACGCAAAATGGGTAATAGAAAGGTTTTCCTGGGAACTGAGTAAAGTTTACAGAATAAAATAAAGTGGCAAGTACTTTGTTTTGAAAGGTTATCGCAAGGGCATGGCGGTAGTGTTTTTTCCCACACGCATATTATCGGGAACGCCACTCTAAAATGGATCATATTAAATCTAAAAAGTACGAGTAAAGAGTATAAAGAAGGGGTCGGGAACCAAACAAAATAAGGTTCTAACAAGTCTGATGATAGAATTTGTATATATGAATTAAAAGAACTCAATTTCTCTGCCACTTGGAATCTAAGATTCATAACATGCTCTTTATGTCGAAGTTTAACAATTTCTTTTGCATTGGCTGGCAGGAGCTCTGGTTTAAAATACATATACTCCAAGTCCAAGTTTCGGAAGCCATTGTGAACAAAATTTAGCCATGGAATTTTGTTACAATTTGTTAATGAAATACAGTCTTTTACGCAATCGTGTGTTAAAGTAGCCACCGGGTTTGACCATACTTTTATCCATAGCAAAAGTGGGGCAATATCTATCAAATCTGTAATGTAGCGGATTCCCAGTTCCTCATGGCATAAAATGTTTGCTATGTTCTTAGGTACCATAAGTAACTGATGAAGGAATTTATTCTCTGCAAGCTGTAGAATGCTTGGACTGGTATATCCCCAAAGGCCACCCCCGTAAATCGCCACCGAAACACATTTAGAGTTGTAGAGCGTGATAATCTGGTGGACCGGTCTATGCCCTAATCTACGGGCAAAACGAAAGATTGCCTCAACATTTCTTGCCAGTTGTTGGAACTTAAAATTCAAATGGAATTTCCAAGACAGAGTGGAACTTAGATACAGACCTAGATAGCAAAAGTCTTTTACCTTTGTCAAGGTGTTCCCCTCCATTCTAAAACATTTGGTGCGAGTGTTTTTAGGACCGCAGGTCATAACGTGTGATTTTTTAAATATGACTTTCAAATCAAGCTCTCGTGTATGTGTTAAAAAAAGATCCAGGAGGGTCTGTAGACCATTCGCCCTATGTGTTTGCAGCCTGTCTCTGATTACTTGCCTGGGATGGATGACAGCTGGGCTTCGTGTATTCCTTCTAAACAGCCACGCACAATGGGAGCTTAGGTGTGACTTGGTGGTCCCTGATTGGCCATCAAGACAGGATGGGAGGGAGGAGCTGCCCACAACCTCACACTTACACCTGAATAGTCTGTGTCCTGTCCCCACACAAAGGGCTGCATACCCATCCGGAGTGAGTCTGGAGGCAGGGCAGGAAAGGAGGTCCTCTATGCACTTCAAGCACTTCTCTGATATCTCACCCACTTCAAAGGAACCACTGTGTATAAGAACTGGACCTCAGACCCTACCACTTCAGTACTCTTTTGGACCTGTGGATACTCTGCCAGATAGAAGTGCTCAACTTCTGATGCCAATATCCAATCACCATCACTTGTTGCTTTCCTTAGAGCAACTCTCTAAGTGTGAAGGGGTCTGCTGAGACGTGGGTCCTGTGCACTTTGTGCCACAGGACTCAAGCTGCAGCCAACTCATGAGGCCCAAACAGATCAAAACCAGTCTGGGTTTGCTCATGTTCCTGCTCAGAGTGATCCTGGCCTGGCAAATTGGGGTATTTTGACTGTTCCTATTGGAGGAGAACCAAGGCTGATTTATGTCCAGGTGGTCTTTCTTGAGGTAGGATGGTGGACAAAAAACAGTGGACTGGTAGACTGCCAGGAAAAACTACCAGTGGCTGGACTTACTTTAAGCTTTCCACCCCTCACTTTCATTCTCAGGCTCTAGCAAAGTGTAACTGTGCATCAATGTTAGGTTTCATGGCTCCTGTAGGGCATTAGAGCCTTTGGTATCCTGTACATTGGTACAATGGCCTGCAAGACAAATGATGAATCCTCCACCTTCCTGGGTGGTTAAAATAGCAATAGTTTACCAAGGACGTTTGGCATACCCCAGATTAGAAGAACAAAAACGTAGAGCTGTGAGACTATGAAGTTTCTGTATAATGACCTCGGTGCAGGTGCCATGGTCCAGAACAGGTGTGCTGCAGAAGAAGTCCGCTGGAGTCGGGAGAACATCGGGGAAGCAGGGAATCATAGATGGTTCCCATCTGACCAGGGTATTGAAGCAGTGTTAGCATCAAACGCACTAGATCTCAAAGCAGGTGTCTGGCAGGAAATAGAGAAATAATTGAGTCATCGGACCCCCTAGAACACAGGCCAAACAAATATAGGCGCAAGGGACATGGGAGTGGATGTAAAATGGTGATTGGTTTTGTTTCGATTTTTTACCCTCTCCCACCCTTCAATTGTTATTTACCTTCAAGTTATTTATAACAGTTTGAAAATAAAATAATTAAACAAGTGTGCTTATGAGTATCTGTATGAGAAGCATGTGTGTGTCTGGGGAGGGGTGTGTGTGGTTGGGCATGTCTTAAGAGAGACAGCATTCACCTCCTGTTGTAGTGAAGCTGGACCTGTGCCTACCTCTCCCCATTCTCTCTAGTGATCATGCATGTACCACAGATTCACTCCCTAGCCCACTGCTGATCGCTTTTTACCCATCTGTGACGTTTAAGAAAAAAATGTTGACACAAATAAAGATGATGTTAATATGATCTGGAGTTATTCAATATAGCCTAATTATTTTTAGAATCAAAGTCTTCTAAAATGACCTTACAATGTCATTAAGTCAAATACGGAGTGATGTTAGGCATTTTGGATCATTATTTTGAGTAAAATATTAAAGACACCAGTCGAAAGGTTAGATGTTTCTTTAAAATAAAAGTAACTTTGCTGCGCTGTCCTGTGCCAAAGGGCAGAAGTGCACTGTATCTACAAGATACAACACATTTCTGTCTTCTTCCCCTGCACTGTTGCACAGTGGGTTGCCTATCGCTGATGCAGACACCCTTGCATCATGGTCGCAGACATGATTGTTTGGGTGCAGTAAGGGACACCTCCCATGGAGGGGTTTTCCTCTTTCCATGTGTGCTGCAAAATGCAGCACACATAAAAAAAAGGAAAAAAAATAGGAGAAATAAAGATATTTCTCCTTGTTGCACTTCCCCTGGGGAGGCTTAAGATTTTAATTCATTCCCAGGTTTACAGATTGTTGTAAATCAGGGAGTTGTCAAAACCCATGGGTGTTGATTGAGAACACCCAGCGCAAAGCCCATGGTACGCCTCCCTGATGCAATGTAAGTCAACGCACTTACACCATATCTACAAGGCCCTCTTTCACGCATCACTCTGCGTTCTATGAGTGTTGCTGTGGGTGTTCCCAAGCACCACCCTCGGAATCTGACGTGTTCCCAGATTTACAAGGCTGGGTGGTGTAAAAGTGGTGCAACAAGGAGAAATACCTTTATTTCGCCTCGTTTTTCCTCTTTCTGTGTGTGCTGCATTCTGCCTGGGTCGCAAATCTGTGGCAATTTTTTAATAAGGTCTTGCCCCCCTAGCAGCCCCAAGGACCACCACCTAACCAGGGCAAAAAAACTGAATTACATGTGGGGGGCAGAAGACACCCCCCGGGGCTAATATTAAATTATACGCAGTGGCCGTGTGTGTCCCCTGCAGCCCTGGGGACTGCCACCTCCCGGGCCAAATTTCAATAATATGCATGAGTTGTGTGCCCCCCCCCGCAGCCCCAGGGACCGCTCCACCCCAGGGCCAACTTTCAATAATATGTAGGGACCCTTCCGCAACCCCTCGGACTGCCACCTCCCTTGGGCTATTAATGTAAATTAAGGTAGGGACACATGGCTACCCCTGCAATCCTGGGCACCGCCACCTCCCTGGGGCTGCATTTAGAGAATGAAGGGGCTTCATTGCAGACCCCCAGCCCCCAGACCACCACCTCCCCAGGACAAATTTAAATGTTTGGGGGGGCTGCACAGCTCCCTTCGATGAGCCAGTAATGGCCCTGGGGACCGCCACCCCCCAGGGCCGGCTCCTGATATGTCCTGAGCTGCCCACCCCCAGATATACCTCTTTGCTCTGACTTGGCGGGAGCTGTGGCAGCTCCCGCCAAGTCAGAGCAAACACTCCACTCGCAGCAAATTAGATATGTCAAACAGCTCTCACTTTCGGGGAGTGGAGGTATCCTCTATTTCCCTGCCTGCAGACATGCAGGCAGGGAAACAGAGGAAACAGTTGCTCTCACAGAGAGGGAGCTGTATCTTTAGCAACTCCCTCTCTGTGACAGCAATGCTGGCTCCCGCAGGAGGCAAGGAGCTGGCTGGGAACGCAGGCCTTCAGGCTCCTACCTCGGTCCCACTGCACACAGGGTGCCCTGGATGAGATTGGCCCGGGTAGGGGTACCACATGGCCCCCTCCCTGAAAAATAAAATGTTAAGGCTGGGCCCCAGGGGATGGGGTCCCGGGCTGAGATTGGCACGGGGAGGGTGGCTGCGCGGGCCCACCTCCTCCACACTGGCCATTCACCGAATGAGGTAGCACTTGCTAACTAACCAGTAGAAAGTGCTCCCTCTTACACCCACCCTCACACCCACTTAGACCCTCTGACACCAACTTTCACACCCAGACAGACACTCTCACAGCCATTATCACACCCCAAGACACCCTCTCACACCCAGAGAGACAGGTGCTGTGACCATCTCCCACCACAACACGACCAAACCCCGTGCGCAACATGGGGCTGGGTGGTTATAGGAGGTTGGCTGCAGGACATGTCGTGCGGCCTTCGGCTGTGCGCTGTGGTGGTTGGATTAACATATAGTAATGAAAACTACTTTACTTTAAAAAAACAAACATATAAGTTCACTTAAAAAAACAAAATCACAGGGACGGTATAGTTAGGCTCCTAATATACTCACGCAGAACAATAGGAATTCAACAGTTATAGTTAGTGTTATTTCTGGTAACTATAACTTGTGGCCTAAGGTGACTATAACTCGAACCCTCACCATGCACTGCTAATTAGCCGAGATATTACAGCACTCATGAGAACTTTTATAATGTCAATAAAATATCAATGAAAGATTAGAAGTCAAATTATTGAAGAAAAAACTATGCGCAGCAGGAGCACAACTTATAGTTATCTTAGGCCGCGAGTTATAGTTACTTGAAATAACTAACTATAACTGCTGAATTTCTATGGTTTTAGTGCGTGTAAAATCTGACCTTGAGTATAACTTCCCTGTAACCTTTATTTTCAAGTTAATATATATATATATATATATATATATATATATATATATATATATATATATTAATTTTTATAATTCACTCAACTATAACGTTCCTGTAATCTTTGTTTTTTTTGTGAAGTATATATATATATATATATATATATATATATATATATATATATATATATATATATATATATATACTAAAAACAAAAGTTATAGTTAAGTTCAGTTTTTACACGTGCTAAAACCATAGAAATCCATCTGTTATACTTAGACTTATTTCAAGAACTATAACTCGTGCCCTAAGCTAATTATAACACACACCCTTGCCATGCACAGTTTTCTCATCCATAATTTTACTGCAAATGTTGCAGTGATATTATCAATTATATTAAAGAAGATGGCAAGAGTGATGTAATATTTGGGGTAATTAGCAGTACTTTGCAACCCCTGATGCTTGCCCTGTAAGCACAGTTTGTACCCCTGCCCATCTCCCTCCTGCCCTCGGTTATCCAAGTCCATGTCCCTACCCCATTCCTTCTGCCCTCCCTGATGCAATATTCCATACGTGCCAGCATTTTGAACTTGGTAAGAGGGAGATTTTGGAAAGCAAACCTGGGGAATTGATTCACATTGAAAAAGAGGAGACAGGAGGCATATAAAATAAGCTCTTTTGGGCTTGAAAACATTGGGAGTGTCCTGCCTGAATTGGGTCTGTTGGCATGAATGTTTGTACTGTCACTGCCTCTTTCTTTTGCCTTCAGTAGTATGTTATATTGCTAAAGCCTCTGTGGGGTGTCCTGGGTGTTTGTTTTGCTGCCCCATGTCCCCCTTTCCCTTGCCCCCCATGGTCCTCTGTGCTGCCACTGCCCCTCTAGCCTACACAGCATGTTCAACTTGTGCCTTTACACCCTCCCCCTGCCCTCAGTTATCCGAGTCTGTGCCCTGGCCTCTACCTGCCCACAGTATTCTAATGAACAATTAGATTGCTGACAGTTTATATTTATTACAAAGGTTTGGCATGCTTAACGTTATCTTGATGTATTATAAAATATGTAAAATTATAAAAATGAGGTCTTATTCCCATAGAAATTATGGTTAGTGTTCTAAAAAAATTAAATGAGGACATATTTTGTGAGTTCTCAAATAACGACAAAACACTTTCAAATTATTTGCTATCTTTATGGTTTATTTTATCCAGTTTATCACTTGATTATTTCATACATTTAAGGGAGAGATTGTGGCGTTACAACCAGAGCTGCAGACTTGCATCTGGGAAACCAGGTTTGAGTTTCAGTGTCAGCTCAACAACCTATGATTCTGGGCAAATCACTTAATCTCCACATGCCTAAAGCAAAAATTATTGTGTTCTTGTGTGATGTAACTGATGCACATGTAAAGCACTCCAATATCTTCGGGTCAAGCCTGCGCTATATAAAACTGCAAAAAAACAAATAAATTATGGTGGTCATTCCAACCTCGGCGGTAAAAGGCGCTTACCGCCAGACAGAAGACCGCCATAACACCGCCGCGGTCGCGGTAAACCGCCACGGTCATTCTGACCCACACTAGGCAAACCGCTAAAATACCGCCATCCACAAAAGTCCGTCACACCAAAGGTCAGCGATAAACTGGCGATGACCAAACCTCCACCGTCACGCCAACAGAAATACGCCCATGCCATTACGACCCACGATTCCACGCAGCGGTCTTTCAACCGCGGTATTCTATTGGCGGTACACACCGCCACGGTCGAAATACACATACACCTACAAAACACTACCACATTGGACAATTCGAAATACACACACCTGATACACATACACACACCACTCCCACACACCCAATACATTATAAAACACACACCCACATCACCCACAAACCCTTACGACCAGAAATATCGAACGAAGACCAGAGAGAGACACCACAATCTACAAACAAGCATCCACAGGCACACAATACCAATACCCACAGAACTTCCACGCACCTCACACAACACACCACTGAATAGCACCCCACCTATCACTACACACTCCACCCCACACATCATCCACACCACCCCATGGCACCTCAAAGACACCCCAGGTTCTCAGATGCTGAACTCAGGGTCATGGTGGAGGAAATCCTACGAGTAGAGCCCCAGCTGTTCGGGACACAGGTGCAGCACACCACCATTGCCAGGAAGATGGAGCTATGGCAAAGAATAGTGGACAGGGTCAACGCTGTGGGACAACACCCAAGAAATCGGGATGACATCAGGAAGAGGTGGAACGACCTACGGGGGAAGGTGCGTTCCATGGTATCAAGGCACAACATCGCGGTACAGCGGACTGGCGGCGGACCCCCACCTCCTCCCCCAGAATTTACAACATGGGAGGAGCAAGTCTTGAACATCCTGCATCCTGAGGGCCTCGCTGGAGTAGGCGGAGGAATGGACTCTGGTAAGTCTCATCTTCACTACTTCATCCCCCCACCCCACCTGCATGCCAACTCATACCCCCACCCTCACCCCCTTCACAACTACCCCTTGCAAATGTCTCACCATCACAACCCACCCATCCCAAAACTTAGCCCTGCATGCGGCCCCAAAGCATGGACACCCATCACCAAAGCATGCCCAATGCACGTACCCATCACCCCCCCCCCCCCAAAACACCGTCACAACAGCCCCCACAAAGGAATGCCAGCACTGGGGTACACGGGCACCCACCCATTGCACGCCATTGGCACACACAGAAGCAATAACCATACTTTTATACCCCTGCAGGACCCGAACGTGAGGTCACCGCGCAGGAGGGTCCACAAATGTCCCCTCCACCCCCAGAAGAGGCCCACAGTGATGACAGCAGCTCTGTCTCCCTGGATCTAGATGACCAGCCCAGTCCATCGGGGACCTCTGGACAGTCGGTTCCCCTCAGACAGGCACAGGCCACAGCAGACCTTCCCCCCTCTGGGAACACCAGCACAGCACCACCCAGCGGGCCCATACCTCTGTCCCCAGGACACGTCATTCAGCGGTGTGTCCACCACTACAGGGAACCCAGGCTAACCCACCACCCCAACAACAACAGGGACCTGGGGGCAGTGGTAGTGGGCACACGGTCCAGGGGACGGAGGCCCAAGGAAACAGGGGAACTGGGAGGGCAGCTGTGCGACAGGGGGGGGACAGCCCTAGGGAACCCACTCTCCACGAGGCCCTCTCCTCCATCATGGGAGCATACCACCACTCCCAGGAGACAATGGCGACGGTCCTGGCCAGGTTTCAGGAAATCCAGCTTCTGCAGGAACAACAGTATATGGGGTTCAGGGAGGAACTGAGAAACATCAGTACCGCCATGGGTACCATCGTAGTGGCCCTGAATAAGTTAATCTCCACATTGCGGACCACTCTGGCACCTCAAAGGGCCCCTGACACTAGCATGGACCAAGAACTGGCTACCACCTCCGCTGGCGCTAGTGGACAGGAGGCCCCGACAGAAGACCAACAGGCCACCAGAACCCCACCCCCTGCAGAAGGAGAACCACCCCGCAAGCGGACCCTGAGATCCAGGAAGAAGTCAGAGTAACATGTCAAGACCCCCGCCAGCAAAGGATACCGCCCTGATTGTCATCCCACTGTCCCACATTGTCACCCTGTCCAACCTTAAACTGCCCCTGCTCCACTTCCCACAGGCATTTGGACAATGCACCTGTGAACCTGATAGTCTGGACTCTGCCATGGACAATCCTCCACCATCACCCCTCACCGATTTGCAACCACCCATCCAAATTAGAGCACTTGAAAAACACACTTATTGCACATAAACAATCTGGAGTCTGTCTCTGATTTTAACAAATGCATTAGACATGACAGTGCCACAATTGTTATTCACATAGTGATGCCAAAAAAACGCTGTCACACAGCTGTAGTCCATGGGGAAACTAAGCAGATGGCACGCAGTGGGGTCCACAGCTCTGAAAACGGAAGGGAAAGTCACAACACAGTTACCATACACTGGGGGAAAAAGTCAGACAGTAGAGAGGTAGGAGTCTTTAAGTAAATGTAATATGCCGGTGTGTACTCTTACCTGTGTGTCACTGAAAGTATTGTTCTATTACTGTGTTCCTGTTGTCTATGTCGTCCTCTTCGGCTTCCTCTTCTTCACTCTCCACAGGCTCCACAGCTGCTACAACACCACCATCTGGACCATCCTCCGGCAGAAAAGGCACCTGGCGGCGCAAAGCCAGGTTGTGAAGCATACAGCAGGCCACGATGATCTGGCACACCTTCTTTGGTGCGTACATTAGGGATCCACCTGTCATATGGAGGCACCTGAACCTGGCCTTCAGGAGTCTGAAGGTGCGTTCCATCACCCTCCTAGTCCGCCCATGGGCCTCATTGTAGCGTTCCTCTGCCCTGGTCCTGGGATTCCTCACTGGGGTCAATAGCCAGGAAAGGTTGGGGTAACCAGAGTCCCCTAATAGCCACACCCGGTGCCTCTGGAGTTGCCCCATCACATATGGGATGCTGCTATTGCGCAGGATGTAGGCGTCATGCACAGAGCCAGGGAACTTGGCATTAACATGTGAGATGTACTGGTCTGCCAAACAGACCATCTGTACATTCATCGAATGATAACTTTTCCTGTTCCTGTACACCTGTTCACTTTCTCTGGGGGGTACCAAAGCCACATGGGTCCCATCAATGGCACCTA
This sequence comes from Pleurodeles waltl, assembly GCF_031143425.1. Lineage (NCBI taxonomy): Eukaryota > Metazoa > Chordata > Amphibia > Caudata > Salamandridae > Pleurodeles > Pleurodeles waltl. The sequence goes on from NC_090444.1 coordinate 972,667,464, forward strand.
TGATGTTGGGGATATGTCCAAGGGCATAGAAGTCACCCTTCACTGTAGGCAAATCCCCCACCTCAGGGAAAACGATGTAGCTCCGCATGTGTTTGAGCAGGGCAGACAACACTCTGGACAACACCTTGGAAAACATAGGTTGAGACATCCCTGATGATATGGCCACTGTTGTTTGAAATGACCCACTTGCTAAGAAATGGAGTACTGACAGCACCTGCACTAGAAGGGGGATCCCTGTTGGTTGGCGGATGGGTGACATCAGGTCTGCCTCCAGCTGGGCACACAGTTCATGTATAGTGGCTCGGTCAAGCCTGTATGTCAGAATGACATGTCGTTCCTCCATTGTCGACAGGTCCACCAGCGGTCTGTACACGGGAAGATTCCTCCATCTCCTCGCATTGCCAAGCGGACGGTGCCTAGGAAGGACAACAGCGAGCACAGAGAAAATCAACCCACAGGTACGTTCCCACAGCTTGCACACAACACGATTCACTATGCATTGAATGGTGTGTATGAGTGTTGAGGAAAGGCCTAGGTATGTGTGACGCATGAGGAATTAAGCCATGTGGGCCCTTGAAATGGCGGCTGCCTGATCTCTCAAGTGTGACAATGGGATGTGAGGTCAATGCGCTGGCGTGGCACACCGTGGCGGTAGGCGGTCGAAGACCGCAGCGCAAAGCCGCATTGGTTCACATTGAATCCTATGGGTTTCAGGAGCCAATGATGATGGGCGCCGGCGGTCGCGGTACGCACCGCCGCGGGCGTGACCGCCATTTTCTATCAGCTTAATCACTCGATACCTGATCTTCCACAGGAGAGGACCTACACTGCAAGTGCTGCTGTGACCTCGGTCTGGAAGAGACAATGGCTGCTGCGACTGGGGAAAGGGCCCCTGCCTTCACTTCTGAAGAATTGGAGAAACTCGTGGATGGGGTCCTCCCCCAGTATGCGCTACTCTACGGTCCTCCAGACCAACAGGTAAGTACACTGGGACCATGCTTTGTGGGCAATGCCTGGGTTTAGTCGGGTGGATGAAAGATGGTGGGGAGGGGAGCGATTGAGGCATGCATCAGACGACAGATGAGAGCATGTGCCACATGGCAAGGGTGGGGATGGGGGGCCACTCACATTGAGCATGCAGAAGGTGATGATAATTTTTCTCTCCCTGTACATGTCACATAGGTCAGCGCCCATCAGAAAATCGCGATTTGGCGTGCCATCGCCAAGGACGTCCGGACCCTGGGGGTCTACAACAGACGGGGCACCCACTGCCGGAAGAGGTGGGAGGACATCCGCCGCGGGAGCAGGAAGACGGCGGAGGCTCTGCTGGGGATGGCCTCCCAACGTAGGAGGGGTGCCAGTCGTCAATTGACCCCCCTGATGTCCCGGATCCTGGCAGTGGCCTACCCTGATTTGGATGGGCGCGTGAGGACATCACAGCAGACACAAGGGGGTGAGTACAGTCTCATTCTGGTGACTTTGCGTGCAGTGGAGGTGACTGGGTGGGGGAGGCGGGCTGTGGGTCTCCCTAGGCCAGGGCGATTTCTGTAGGCTAGGCCCCTCCGTAAGGCATGGCCCTGTGCCCCCGCCCCCCACCTCTGTAGGGTGCCAAGTCATCTATGTGTGCAATTGTGGTCGATAGGCTTGTAGGCCATGTCCCACGGATTGCGTAGTGGACCCCAAGTGTGCGGCGTAGTGCAGGGGGCTTCTGTGTCTGTCTTGTCCGCCAACGGTAGCGGTAATCCATGCACTCAACATGTCTTTATTTCTCCCCACCCCTTTTTTGTGGCCTTCCTGTTCATGTGTGCATCAGCATCATCAGGCAGAGGAGAAGTGGCATCGGAGCACGAGGGAGCTGCATCTCACATGGCCATGGCGGGCCATGCAACTGAGTCGGATTTCACCAGTGAGACGGAGTGCGATGGGAGCTCCACAGCGGGGACTCGTGCTGATGTCAGTGGCAGCGACTCGTCCTCTGAAGGGAGCTCCCTTGTGGTGGCGGCAACATCCGTGCCCCCCGCAACAGGTACAGCCGCCACCCAGCTCACCAGCACCGCCCTCCCAGCAGCCCCTCAGCCTTCGCCCCGTGCCCGCTCACCCAGGAAGGTGGGCATCTCCTTCGCCCCAGGCACCTCAGGCCCTGCCCCAGTCACCCCTGCTGCCCTCAGTGAGGAGGTCATTGACCTCCTGAGGACGCTCATTGTTGGGCAGTCTACCCTTTTGAATGCCATCCAGGGTGTAGAAAGGGAGGTGCACCGGAGTAATGCATACCTGGAGGGCATTCATTCGGGTCAGGCTGCCCATCAGCGATCGTTCAACGCTCTGGCCTCAGCACTGATGGCAGCAATTGTCCCTGTCTCTAGCCTCCCCCCTCCAACTTCCTCCACCCAGACCCAATCCCCTGTACCTCTGCCTATCCCAGACACACCTACAGACCAGCCTGCACACACCTCAACACCCAAGGGAAGCTCATCCAGACATAAGCACCACACATCACACAAGCATTCACACAAGCAACATCCACATGCAGACATACCAACAGCCACTGCCTCCACTGTGTCCCCCTCCTCCTCGTCTCCCTCCTCCCTCCCTGTGACGTCTCCACTCACACTTGCATGCACAACATCTTCAGCCACTACGTCCATCACCAGCACACCCACCAGAACACTCCGCACACGTGCAGTCACCACCCCCACTACCATGTACACGTCCCCTGTGTCCTCTCCCAGTGTGTCTGTCACCCCCTCTTCCAAACCACACAAACGCAAGCAGCCACCCACCCAACAGCCATCCACCTCACGACAGCCTCCAGCTCAAGCACCTGCACCCAAAGACACCAGACTTCACACTCCTACAACCACATCCTCTTCCTCCACTCCCATACCCACTACACCTACCCGTCACTCTCTTTCCAAATTGCTTTTCCTTGCCAACCTTAACCTCTTTCCAACAACTCCCCCACCCCGTCCATCTCATAAGACTGCAATCAGCACCTCAGCCACCACCAAACCAGGACCTATCAGGACTGTTGTCCAAGGACTGTGGAGTCCCCCACCCTCAAGGGCAACAACTCCGGCGAGGAACCAAGGCACGCCCGGCCCACCCCCGGAAAAGCACCCAAAAGTGAGCAGTGCCCGGCGCGAGAGGCCACGGACACCAGGGACCAAAATCCCTACCCTGGCTCCGTCTGGAAGTGGGGTGCCACCTGGCACACCGCCAAAGGGGTCAAAGGGCCACAGACGACCAGGGAAGGGTGGGAAGGGCAGCACGCCCGACAATTCCGGCAGCAGGCCAGCTGCCCAGGAGTGCCCCACCAGCCCCCTCCCAGGTGTGCAGGAGGACACCCAGAGGCCCGGTACGGCAGCCCAGGAGGGCCCCGCAAGCCAACGGACAGATGGGCAGGAAGGCCCTGCCAGCCACATGCCAGGTGGCGAGTGACACCCATGCCTGGCCCGGAACCGCTGAACTGGGCCCTTTCAAACAAGCACCGCTGAACTGGGCCCTTTCAATCAAACACCGCTGAACTGGGCACCGCCGTCTCAAACACCGCTGAACTGGGCCCTTCATCTCAAGCACCGCTGAACTGGGCCCTTCATCTCAAGCACCGCTGAATTGGGCCCTTCATCTCAAGCACCGCTCCGCTGGGCCCTTCATCTCAAGCACCGCTCCGCTGGGGACCGCCGTCTCAAGCACCGCTGAACTGGGCCCTTCATCTCAAGCACCGCTGAACAGGGCCCTTCATCTCAAGCACCGCTGAACAGGGCACCGCCGTCTCAAGCACCGCTGAACTGGGCACCGCCGTCTCAAGCACCGCTGAATAGGGCACCGCCGTCTCAAGCACCGCTGAACTGGGGCCTTCATCTCAAGCACCGCTCCGATGGCCACTGCCGTCTCAAGCACCGCTGAACAGGGCACCGCCGTCTCAAACACCGCTGAACTGGGCACCGCCGTCTCAAACACCGCTGAACTGGGCCCTTGATCTCAAGCACCGCTGAACTGGGCCCTTGATCTCAAGCACCGCTGAACAGGGCACCGCCGTCTCAAACACCGCTGAACTGGGCCCTTCATCTCAAGCACCGCTGAACTGGGCCCTTGATCTCAAGCACCGCTGAACAGGGCACCGCCGTCTCAAAGACCACTGAACTGGGCCCTTCATCTCAAGCACCGCTGAACTGGGCCCTTCATCTCAAGCACCGCTGAACAGGGCACCGCCATCTCAAACAACGCTGAACTGGGCCCTTCATCTCAAGCACCGCTGAACTGGGCCCTTCATCTCAAGCACCGCTGGCCCATTGGCGGAAGGGGCAGGCCCGCATCTGTGTTGGGCAGGGCTGCATGAAGCACTCTGGGCACTAGTCCCCCTCCAGTACCAGTGGAGACTGTTATCCACTTGAGAGACTGTGGCTTTGCACTCCCCAGGATTGGACAGTGGGCAAGCCACCCACTGTAGAGACTTGAGAGACTGTGGCTTTGCACTCCACAGGATATGGCAGTGGGCAACCCACCCACTGTAGAGACTTGTGAGACTGTGGCTTTGCACTCCCCAGGATGGAACAGTGGGCAACCCACCCACTGTAGAGACTTGTGAGACTGTGGCTTTGCACTCCCCAGGATGGGACAGTGGCCATGGAGGCCCCTCGTGGATCTGGCGTCGTGTACTCATGTGGCTTAGGTGCCCCCCCTTCCCTTCCCCCTGAGGTGCCTGTAGTTTTTCTATCTGATGCCCCTGCAGTGTTCTCTCCGTTTAGGTCAGGTATCTTGTGTGGGCCTTGCCCATGTGATTTGGGCCCAGTGGTCCACGGACAATGACAGCTAGAATTATCGGACTTTTAATATTTATGTATATATTAGTTTTAAATGTGTGATATTTTTATAAGGCAATAATACAATATATTCGACTGTTTATGATCTATTCCTTTTGTCTTTGCATTCTTTCGGGGGGGCTTGGGGGTTGTAACAGTGATGTTTTGCTATGCATTGATGTGTGTGTTGTAGTGGGTGGGGGTGGGGGTGGGGGTGTCGCGTATTTGTGTCCCCGTAATATTTTCTCCTCCCCCCTCCCCTGTGTCGTAGGTGCAGTACTCACCGTTGTCTTCTGTGCCGGCGTTCGTGCTCCTGGTAGAGGAGCAGGAATACAATAGCTGGTAGGATGTGTAATTCGGGTTCCATGCTGTCCAGATTCCTCGTGGGGTGTATGGAGGTGAGCGTTTTCGGTTTGAAATGTCTGTTTCCGCCGTGTTTTTATCGGCGTGGCTACCGCCCCGGAAAAGGTGGCGGATTGATGGGTTGTGATAAGGTGGGCGATACATTGTCTCCCGCCTGTCTGTTGGCGGTGACCGCCACGCTGTTTGTTTGTCCCGCCGTGGCGGTCGGAGTGTTAAAGTGGCGGTCTCTGTTGGCGGTTTCCGCCAGGGTCAGAATTCCATTTTTTTAACCTCCAGCCTGTTGGCGGGTTAGCCGCCGCTTTAACACCGACCGCCAGGGTTGGAATGAGGGCTTTTGTGTTTTGCACACTTCTGTCATTGGCCTCTACTTGGGCTGCATTTGGGTGGTATGTGTACTACATATGGTTCTTTTTTTCTTTGGCGGCCATGTTGGTAGTCTTATTTGTTATGAAGTTCCATAATTCCTTCATTTACTGCAGTATCCTCAGCAGAAAATGCTTTCAGTTTTCCACTTCGATTCCATCAAGATAGCGTTCAGATGTGCCACACTTTTGACATCATTCAGAATGTTTACATTCAAGCTGCTCATTAGAACACTGCAGTAGCTGCTGATCTCCAGGGAGTTAACTGGGCGTCTGCTGCAGGCATTGAAAGTGCATGTTTCAGTCTGTATGTCAGAATGTTTTAATGAAATAGAAGAGAAAGATATTTGAGAACTCCCTTACAACATGTCCTAATTTTTCTTTCTACAGCACTAATCATAATTTCTACAGCAAAATTAACCCTTTCATTTTCTTTCTTTCCAAATTAAATGTTTTAAGCTTTATCAGTTTGATTCAATGAAGATAGCGTCAGACGTGTGTTAGTGCTCTGGTTGTTAGAACATCCAGGGAGGCTGCAGTAGAACACAAGGGAATCAACTGACTGGCTGCTCCTGTTGGACGTACATGTTTTACTGAGAATATCTAACTTCATTCTCATATGGTAGAGAAAGATAGTGTGAATTTACGGAAAATATACTCTAATTTGAGCTTTTGAAGCACCTTCTACAACCTCTATGGGTAAATCATGAGAAAATAGTTTTCTCTCGAACAATGATTCAAGAAATCCCAGCAGAAGGCTTTTTGACAGGTTAAAATCACCTTAGTATGCTACCTTCAATAGATGATTTATATTGTAACTACAATCTGGTATCACATTTTATATGTTCCCTTTTTTGTGACCCTCAAAACCTGCCCTTCACTACAATGCATTTCAGTGGAGTCCATGTCCCAGAGTCCTGGAAGTGCTGCCACAGCATGTGTTGGACAGCCAATTAAAGGGGGTCCATTTGGAACTCCCATATAGTCAATTTGGAACCCGGATGGGCTCACCCTGCCCACATGCATATTTTTTTAATTCATTTTCAGGACACAAGGACAATGTCCCTCAGTCTTGCAATGGTTGCCCAAAAATATTTTTGGGTTTTCACCAACCAATCAGGATTGACTAATCTCTTTAAAATTGGCCAATCAAAGCGATCACCAGCTGTCCACATATTCAAATTTCTATTTCCTTTAATATCTCAAAAACTACATAACAAATTTACACCAAATCACAAAGAGCACGCTTTTTGAACCAAAAGTTACCTTTCTTTCAAATTTGGTGTAATTCCGTTCAGCAGTTTGGGCTGTAGCCATGTATCATCCAGAAACTTTCAAGACAGCAGTTGAACCGGCTGTCATATTAGTTTTGAAAATTTTGAACACTTTTCCTATGGAAACTAGACTCAAATTATAACTACGTACTGGTGACTGCCAGTTGGTAATATTTATATATAAATCTACAGTATATACATATATTTATTTATATATATATACAAATACAGTCACTCATACAAACATCTATACTTACCTTAAATGCATCTCAAAGAGATGCATGGTTAAGAGCATATGCATGTTAAAAGTGTTGAATACCCGCGTGGTAAAAATGCATGGTAAAGGCACTGCATGGTAATGTGAAGACTATTTCCTGCAGATGATCTCATTGAAATGAGCCAAACTCCGGTGGGCCATCAGTGCTTAATCAATAGGCTGGCAATTTATAGTGAAGTGAAGCAGTTAAAAATAAATGTGGATAGACTGAAGATATTGGTGTTTGAGCACAGTTAATAAAAATACACCCTTGATATGTGAAGGGGTAAATTACAGGAGGTCAAGAAATAAAATGACTTTGGTTGTGACATATTTATTGGAATTGTTGTTAGGATTTTAATACAATATCAAGACAGTCTGACTGGGACCAAGCTTTCTTCTATTTTCTGTTAGTAGGCCCCTCCACCTCCACCTCTATTAACAACTAGACCTAAATTAACTTGGTGTTTGAATTGTTTGATAAACTGCATTGGGGCATTGCTTTTACAGTGCTATTTCCGCTTTTATTCTTACGTAATTTTTATATGAACTTTTGATTATATTACGTAGGTTTGCTGTGTTGCAAGTTAAGTATGTTTAGTATAAAATAATGAAGTGCTGAATAAAACTTTACACTTCGAATAAGTCTGCTCCCTATTCAACTCCCTTTACCTTTACTTCTGAACAGAGGTGTCAGCATACCTATTTTATTGTAAAAATCCCTGTGAAGGTGATTGTATATATTTCCTTTCAGCCTTAACGGATCGTCTCGGGTTCTCTTTAAGGTTCTATGACTACATGTAATTTTCTTTTAACTCATATTCTATATTCATCTACACTTCCCCTTGTCAGTGTCCTTTTTAGGTCTAGCTATAGTCCTTTATCGCTGTTCGCAAGGCTTCACAAACATAGTGGTTGGCCCCATAGGTGCTGCAGTCCACAAGTGGCACATAACGTTCAGGCCCTGGGTGCACTAACTACACCATATAGTAGGGACTTAAAGACAAATTTAATGTACCAAATAGGAATAAGCCAATTTAACAATACTTAAAGGGGGGAGCACAGGCAATTTACTTCTGTTTATCGGGGTAAACTGCACAGAGTTCTAAAACTAGCAAATATATAGCTATAAAAGGATAAAAATCTGTGGGGTACCAGGCAGAAAAGGTGGATTTCCTACTTTAAATGATTAGGTATATAAGAGTGTGATTATTGGCAATCAGACTACATTTGTGATATAGAATATATCACCATCTTGGCCCAAAGCTGTCCATCGCACTCCCCCTTCTGCACAAGCCCAGGAGGAGGCTCTTTTTGTTTCTGATTTAAGAGCATTTATCTTTGTTTTTGCACTTTCAGCTGTTTATTTTCTAAATGCATGTAACATTGCCAAATGTGATGTTATGAATTATTACTAATGCCCTTATAGAACTGCTGCAATGAATTAAATACTATGTTATCCCTTAGGCACGTGTATACCTGCTCACTTGTATTGTTTCATTCATCAGTTGTATCATATTGACAAATCCAATATATTGCATTGTTGTTGTGTTGACTAGCGGTGAGCGGAACTCGTAGAATTTTTCACTCCGTGGAATTCTGAGGAGTTACATAAAAGCTCTGCAAGATTTCTGTGGAGTTCCTCTGATGGACAGAAATATGTACAGTATGTTGCGTTGCTCGTGCTGCAATATAGCACCAGTAGTGCAAGCAGAACTGAAAAAATCAGGGCAGACGGCACCATGTGGTGCACAAGAGCACGCAGCCAGTTGAGTTGATTTTGCTGCCACTCGAGCATAAAATCTAATTATACTGCAGCAAATCTACTTGAGAATCAGCCCTGTGACTGCAGCCACTCCCAACAGTCCGCATTAGAAAATGACTCTAGGAGATGCCATTTCTCACTCGCATTTCCGACGCCTCAAGAGAAATTATTCTGCAACATGGCAACTAATGGAAATTGGCTGGAACTCTGTTACTCTTGTGGCTAAATGCTGCCATTTCCGCAGATGGAATAAAACATACCACCCATCCCTAGTGTTGACACCTGTCTAATACAGCAGCATAATAGGTGCAAAGGGACTGGTGAAATGAAAAGACACTGTACATGACTTGATATCTAGTTGGATGTTGGTTATGTACTGTAGAAGCCTGTTATGTTCCACTAATATTGTGTCATAAGTGTCAGCCAAATGACGCCAAAAATCATTTGTATTGTTCTTCCTAATCTTCACAATTTTGTCATTCTCATTCAGGGTTTCCAGTTCAATGCAATTATTCAGCAAGCTCATGTTTGGAAGAGCCTATAGAATTGTGAAGCCTATGGAGATGCCATGCTCATTTGTTGAAGCTCTCTCATTCTTCAATGAATTCTGCTTTGCCTTACCTTCTACTTTCTTATTTTTGAAGATTGTTTTTGTCTTGAACCTTGTTCCTCCAAATTCATTGTATTTTATTGGCCATTGTGTGAATTCTGCTCTTTGACTGGCACCTTATCTTGGGATAGCTGCTCAAACGTTCCCGTTTTGAGTCAGTCAGCCTTCCATATGTCTGAGCATTTCTATCACAACGTCTTCTATCACCTTGATCCTGTAAATGTTGAGAATAGTGCTCATCAGAATATAGGGGGTCATTATGACCCGGGCGGTAGGTGTAATAGCAGCAGTAGTACCGCCAACAGGCTGGCGGTACATACCGCCATATTATGACATGGGCGGTTTGGCAAAAGCCAAACCACCAATGTACCACACTGACCGCCACAGCGGTAACGACCGCCGGGCTGGAGACTACGGTCTCCAGCCCTGTGCCCATCCCTAGGCCGCCCATGGGAATATGACCCCACCCACCGCCATGGTTTCCGTGGCTTTCATATCGCCACGAAAACCATGGCGGTAGGCACTATCAGTGCCAGGGAATTCCTTCCCTGGCACAGATAGGGGTCTCCCCCGCCCCCCTCCCCATTCCGACACCCCGCCGACATACACACACCTACACACACAGACATACACGCGCATACACACACATACCCACATTCACCCACGCATGCATACATCCATGCACACACATCCACACACACTGACATACCTACAAGCACACACGCATTCACACAACACAACATACATGGACACTCACATCCATTCATGCAACACGCCTTCCACACCCCCCACACCCGCATGCACGCACACAGAAACATACACCCCCCCCACAAACACACAACACCCCCGCCCCCCTCCCCTGTCATAGCACCCGACTTACCTGCTTACAGGGAGTCCTCTGGCAGGAGATGGGACGGGGCACTACAGCCAGCAGCAGCATCTGCCAGCAGAACACCGCCAGGCAGTATCATGGATCATGATACAGTCTGCGGCGGTCTACCGGCGTGGCGCTGCTGCTGGCAGCAGCGCGACCTTACTGCCGTCCACTGCCATGACTGTAGCCGGAATTCGGCTATGGTCATAATATGGCTGTCGGCTGGTATCCACGGCAACAGTCTTTTGGCGGCCATCGCTGTGGCGGTAGGCGGCATTTACCACCTATGTCTTAATGAGGGCCATAGAAACTTATCATTGGTTGTGCGGATATGACCTTTTGCAGTCCCCCACATTTTGCACCACATTTTGAATATTTGGTATTGGTGCAATGAATTTGTGATGAACTGGACCCTGCTGACCAGGCGTCAGTGCTTATGCTCTGCCAATTGGCTTATACCCAGTTGGCATAGGTTAACTTGCTATAAGTCCCTAGTGTATGGTACAAGACGTACCCAGTGTCTGTAAGTTAAAGTGCCTCTTGTGGACTACAGCAGTTGGACTCCAGCTCTTATTGTGCCACCCCGAGTATGACAAAGTAAACATGTCTCCCAGCCTCCCACTGAAGACTGGTGGAACAATTTTAAACTGCTAACTCGACTTTGCCAGTTTAGACCTTCTTTTTTAATATACATATATATATGTCATGCCTAAGGCTGGCCTATGGACTCTTAAGACAGGATGCTGTATATTAAAACATGGGACATGTGTTTTTATATATCCTAACAGTAGGAACCCCAAACTGTTGTTTTTGCTGTATAAAGGCCAAGCAGCTCTATTGGCGAGTACAGGGTTTCATGCTGACAAGTCAGCTGTGCTAACTTCTGGATGGGACTAAAAATGTTCATATATCAAGGTAACAAAATAATTGTTACCTTAAACCTGACTTGATGTCCAAGTCGAATTTAATGACATTTTAAAGAAAATGGCAAGTTTAGAAAGTTGCCACTCTGTTGCACAAGTTTTCCAGTGACCATTTACAGTACTGGTCATAAACCAGTCTTCTGCTGATCTGAGGGAAAGGTGTGAACGACTCTCAGGAAGGAGCACAAAAGTCCTGCCAGTGGAAGAGGTGTTATCTGTTTCTGGCAGAAAGGCCCAACGGGGTGTGAGCCCAAAAGGCAAGCTTTAAAGGGGAAGCCGTCTTTGATGTGCAGATGGTGGACACACATGCGAGGGGCTTCTCTTTTTTTCTGGTAAACAGGTTGGCGTTGGGGACAGAGAAGGGGTAACAGTTGGCAAACCAGTTTTCCAATAGGCGTGTAGCCCTTATGGGGCCATGCCTCTAGGATGGGCTACCGAAACCCACACACTGACAGAGGAGTTCTGCCTTCTTGGGAGTGGGCAGAATATTGCATTCTGGGACAGCTAGAAGCCATACTTGAGAGGAAGTTGTAATCGGGTGGGAGGAAAAATCATAGCCCATTGGCCAGGAGCCACCTCATCCCATAGGGCAAGTACTGGGAATACAAGTAGCATCCCTGGAGGCCAGACCTGAGATCACATCTGCACTGGCAAGACAACCAAAGAAAGACTTCTCTGATATTCCCAGGACCCAGCAAAAACAGGCTACATCAAAGGCTGGACTCAACCTGGTGATCCTTGGGCTAGCAAAGAGAGTACTTTAACTGTGGTGCCTTACTCGAGAATAAGTTGTCCCTGAACCCTAGACTGAAGAAGTGACTCCAAGAGTCAGTTGGCTGGCTTGATTTAACAGCACAGGGTCACTAAAGTTGAAGCCAAGATTACCTGACTGCCACTGACCATCGAAGTACAGCCTGAGAGACTGAGTCACAATGCTCAAAAGTTGCATCCTAATATGCTGGACATGGGAGAGTCATCAGAGTGCAGTTTGGTCACCCAAGACGGACACTAGCCTCAGTTAAAGGGAACCACTGGTTTCACTATAACCATAGACCTGTAGGCCAGTGGCAACTGGTTTGGGGCTGGACATCAACAGGACTTCGAGGGACATTGATCCTGTGAATAAAGTCACCACACCATGTTTGTAGACTGAGGGGTGACCCCAGGAAGACCCCTTTCTCTGGATCACCACCCTCAGCATCTTCAGTATCCTGTATTCCTTGCATCAGGAATGTTCCATTGATGTCTATGGTGGTTCCCCATAGAGCCTGGAACTGGACTGGAGACAGCTTTGAATGCAAAGTAACTGTCTTGCCAAGTCTCATTGGCCCCTGTGATTCGCTCATTGGCAGAGTTTGTCGCCAAAGCGGCCACTGCTTGCCTGTGATTTGAATGAAAAGCAGTGGTTTATTATTTGCTTAGTAAGGTAAATCTCCAGAACCTTCTGGTGAATTTTGTTTGTTTTTGTGTCTAAAAAGTCAGAAAAGTAAGCGCACGTTTTATAAATTGTTAGACTTTTTTGTGTTGTGTTGCTTTCTTGTTCAATTGTTTTGTTACTTCTAAAGACTTTTCACTGGTTGCTTTGACAGTGCCTGACTCTTCAAAGCCAGAGCTAACCAGGGCTGAGCTGAGGTTTTGCAAACGAACATGACTGAACCCAAGACATGTTTGTTATTATACTACACGGTTAGGTTGCACAACCACACCATATAATAAACTGCTTTCCTCACAGGGATTTAATCTGTTTACAATCTTGTAAGTGGATGTTTCACTTTATGAAAGGGTAGCATCTAGTGGTGGGAGGGCATGGTAGACCAGATGAAGTTGTGAGCAATGGAACAACCCTCAATATGGCAACTTTTCCCTAATGTGACTTTTTTTAACCGACATCGGAGAGGGGGTGTCTCGCTTGGGTAGGTGCACCTGCACTTAAACATAACCTTTCCAATCGTTTTTACAGCTTGCTTCGTGAACCAGACATGCTAAGTACCATATCTCTGCACCTTTATATTCCGGTGAAAATACCTAGACCTCCCCTCCTTTCCGGTTGAGATTCCTGTGCTTTATAAAACACTTATGTTGGGAAAATATATGTCAGTGCTTTTCAAAGAAAATGCACAATCCTTTTTAGAAACAAAATTGCAGTTTGAGATCAGGGCTCCTTCACTCTTAGGTGGCTGAAAATGCAAATAAGGTGGAAATTCCCCTAAACAAGACCCCTCTATGAGATCTGGACTAGCCTTGGGAGAATCAGGGGAACATTAGTTCACTCGACATCTGCAAAGCTCCATCTGTCCTCTGCTTCAGAAAATAACTTGTGATCCTCCCCTCCCCTAGCAACATCTTGTCAGTGTGTAACCTCCTGATATCAGACTTACCTTAAGCATGCGCCCCCAGAACTATTTTACCCCTGCTGTTTGTGAGATTGCAGCAATCCGGCCCTCCCCTCTCGGCATCACATATTTCTGTCTCCACCCTCTCCTTGCCTACTCTACAGCGCTCCATTGCTATGCAGCTATATTCGAAGTGTACATATCCCTCTATATGAATAGGGGCTTTTATATTCTTGTTGGTACTTCGAAGTACGCTCTACTGCGCTAGTAGCGATGGAGTAAATGGTGAAGGAGAGTAAGAGCTGATAAACTAATAATAACTTGTTTTTAATATAATGTTTTTTAATGCACTTTTGCCATTTTTAAGCATTGTAGATAAGAGGTATTACTATTACTCAATGTAATGACTATCAGTTGCAAACCTTCGGACGGATGGAAGGACGAATTAGGATTCAAGCTCATTTGATCATGTTGCTGTGGGAAATGCTCAACTCATTTAGCCATAAAGAATGTAGTCCATATGAAAATTCGATGTTTGTTAAAGTCCTCTGGAGTAAGAGTGTTTTTAATTTCCCCCGTACACATTGGAGCAGTGAGGCCTAGATTTATTAGAAATTAGGCAAAGTTGTGGGAAAATCTACAGCACTGCGTTGTGCGCAGTCCCGCATTTACAAAGCGTCTTGCACAGATAATGTAATCGACTGTGCACGTGTTAAAGATCCTTTTTAGCACAACACTAAACTAGGTGCTATGGGACTAACGGAAGCTGGGTCTTATGTGAGATATGTACTCCAGGCAACATTACAGTACTATGCTTAAACAGTGCTCCAACCCCTTATTTAAACCACATAAAGGGGCTAATTTACAAGAAAGTGGCGCATCAGCTCTGATGCGCCATTTTTCTTGCGTCGCCCTGCGCCCAACCAATGACGCCATGGGAGCACTGTATTTACAAGACAGTGCTTCATGGCACAAAAGTGCCCACAAACAGCATCAGAAATTCTGTCACTATTGTGACAATAACCCTTAACTATGCTGGACTTGCGTCAAAATTTTGACACTAATCCAGCAATGTTGAGGGGGCACCATAGGAAACAGCACAGCCTCACTTTTAACCCCTGTCCTGAGCAGGCGCTAAAACAATGATGATATGCTGGCACAGTGAAATCTTGTAGATTCCTCTGCGCCATTCCTGCTGGGCTTTTTACAGGGTAATACCTACCTCAGGGTGGCTCCTCCATTAGGGCGGAGGAGTGTCACCCCCTCCCCCGCCTTTCCTCCCCCAGCAGCAGCTGCAGCTGAAAGCCTTTTACTAAAAAACAATAATAACCTATGTTTATTATTGTTTTTTAGTAAAAGGGGCATGGCCACCGGGGTGAAGAGCGTATGTGTGTTTGGCTGGCCGTCTTTGGCCAGCCAAACACATATGTGCACAGGACTCTGTCCAGCCCAGCAACACAGCCTGGTGACAGCCTGCAGAGGCTCCCAGTCTGTCTAGGAGCGCCCTGGCTGGGCGCTCCCAGTCAATCCTGACGCTGCTCTGAGCAGCGTCAGGATTGGCCGCAGGGCAGGCTGTGAGCCTCTGCCTGCCTGCAGCCAACATAGGAGAGGAGCGCGGCGACAAGAAGGCAAGTGTTTATTATTTTTTTTTAATTAATTTAATTTGTATTTCCCTATTACCCTCCACCCCCGCGCGGCGCCCTACCCCTTCTGTGTGCCGCGAACCACCACAGACCTACTTTGACTACATTACACGTGGCGTAGGTATAATGTGGTGCAAGGTTTTACAGACTGGTGCAATGTTTACATTGCTCCAGTTGGTAAATATGGTATGGGGTTGGGGACTGTTTTGTGCCACCTTAGCATAAAAATAAAAAAATTACACTGAGGTGGAGCAAGGGGTCTGTAAATGAGCACCCAAAGTGTTTAATTTTGGGAATTAAAAGGTTAATTTTCTGCATGTCCATTGTTTGCTTCTGGCTTCATTTGGAACTAGGATTCCATACAGAGCCAGGTTGCACTACTTTGCTAGTTTTGTGTATAGAGATAGGGGTGTTTGTACTGTTGGGTGCCCCATTAGCGCCTCCATGCATACCTTAGCAGAGGTTGAACATTACATGGTGCAAGGGCACATGGCCCTGAATTAGTACCAATTTTCATCACAAATAATTAATTTTTGGCTCGAAATGTTATTTGCCTTGCCAGCTTAAGCTCTTTGCATTACAACACGCCACTTAATATCACACAAGAACTAGCTCTGATGAATAGTAAGTCTTGGCCTAGGTGTCTACAAGCTGTTCCTGAACAGAGTGTCTGTCTGTGGCTCCTTGCACTCTGAAGATATAATATCCAACCGCTTTGCTAGCAGCAGTCAAAAGGATCCTTATACTAGTAACTGAAATTGGATCAGACGAGTAAAAATGCCTCTGTAAACCAGTACTTAATTTGTGCGGGTGTTTGCCAGTACTTGACATGGCACATATTTATGGCAGTTCACCACAGGGCAGCGGAGTCTGTCTATTTTTGAACATTATTAGATTTAACATGGCAAAATACATACAAAATAATAATAATACCGGCACCTCCAGGTGATTCTTACAAGTGGATGGCCGGGAATAGCCCACATTGTTAGGTTTGCAGGAGTGTGAGGCTAAGTAGATAGCACTGGCACTGGCATTGGCAGCTCTGGCAGAGAGAGTGGGTGGTGAAAGTTACCGTGGCCGGCTGAGAAATATCTTGGGCCCTGGCACTTATTTTTCTGCAAATTAAACACTGCTGTAATCATGGTCTTGAACCACAAATCAACAGATTTGGTACCTATTGTTATAACAATTTTAACATGTTCCAGCAAAAAGATAACCTTTCACTTACAGGTTTCTAATAATGAACAGGTTTGAAACCTTCATCTGAAAAACGAAAGTGTAGGCCTTCGTGTACTCGGCTGCACTTGTCCAATGTAAGGGTCAGCGTGAAATTTACATTGACTTCAGAGCTGCAATTTTATATGCGCGCAATCAGACTTCTCTTCTGAGAACACCTTGTGGATACCTTTCTTTGTGGAATTGATTGGGGCGTTTATCCATTTTGCCAGGCCCGACATTTCGGAATTTAGTAGAAGTGACAATGTGGAACTGATGAGGTGCTCAAGCCTTTAATGGGAGTATTGGAAAAGGAACGTTTAAGATTTATATCTTAAGTTCTAATATTTCTATTTCTGTTTGTATACTCCCCTCACTACAATGCCCTTAAAAATTTGAGCTGTTGCTTTTGCTACAACCAATAAAAAGGATTATTAATTGTTTTAAAGGAGTAACATATTTATGTTTTATGGAATAATATTCATGCCAAAAAGCAAATTTATGGCCAGTGCTTACTTTGCATAAAACTAATCAAAACGTACAGGGCCAACATTTTTCTTAGGAGTTAGATGCTCCTGCATGCCAGGGTTACTAAATACGAAGACTGCCTATTCTGGTTCCACCTCATGCTTCTGTCCTCCACTGTTCTGCATTTTCTCTCTCTTCTCTCATTTTTACTCCTGTTTTCTACCTTTGCCATACCTTTCCTATTTATTCTTACTCCTTCTTTCTCCCTTTTGTTACTTCCTCCTCTTGCTCTGAGTCAGTGCTTGATGACAAATAATAAGTCCTGTTCCCCACAAATCAGTGCTAACGTCCACCCCCTCCAAACACCGTCATACATTAAGCCTTACTTACGCGTCAGTGCAACCACAAAAGACACTGCAAGAAACAACAAAATGATGGAAAAAAGGCTTGAATAATCCCAGCCGCTGGCGATTGCTTGGGCCACCTTTCAGTCCATTGTGTTTCATCCACTGTACCACTCTAAACAAGGCCAGTCCAAAACCACTCCAGATGAAACACAAGGTTGATGTGTAGACAAAGGAAAGGTGGGTAGAAGCAGGTAGAGTCACCACCGTGATTCACCAGGCACCATCAAGACCACTGATAGGGAAGCAAGGACTGAGGCATGCATACTAAGCCCCATATTTATATTTTTCTTGCTCTGCATTTGAGTCCTTTCTTTTGAAGCAGATCCGGCGTAAACCTAACTCCATCATTATGTTTTGACGTTAGACACGTCTAACGTCAAAATATCAGAGTTTGCACCAGTTTTTGGCTGAGTGAACCTACCTTGCGTCATGAGATGCAAGGTAGGTGGTCCCATCCAAAAAATGGTGCTATCCCCATAGTCCCATATTTATCCCCCCAGTGCTAAAATGATGCACGGGGGTGGTAGGGAAGGGGCTAAATAATGGCGCTAAGCTTGCTTAGCGCCATTATTTAACGCCTGGGTCAGACCAGGCTTTAGGGGACCTGTGGACCCATTTCCATGGTTAAATACCATGGAAATGGGTCCACAGGTACTCTCCCTAAGCCCCAGGAACACCCCATGATCACCAGAGGGACACCCGAGGATGGGGGACCCCATCCAGGTAAGTCCAGGTATTTGTTTCTATATTGTTTTGCCATCTGGGGCCCTTTCTTGGGTCCCCCTGCATGGCACAGGGTGCAATGGCCATACCCAAGGGACACTTGTCTTCTGTGCTGGCCATTGGGGTGGTGGGGATGACTCCTGTCTTTCCTGAAAGTCGAGTCATGTTTTTGGTGGTTTTGCACCAGGAAATGGTGCTAGTCTGGGTAGAGGGATTTGTTTTTTTGCCTCTAACCAGGCTAGCGTCATTTTCTGATGCACAACCCCCTCCTTCCCTCCTGCCAGCCCCACCCAGCCAGTGTCTTTTTTTAAGACGCTAGCCCAAGTTTAGGGCCGGTTTGCGCCATTCAATAAATATGTCGCCCGGCTGACGTTGTGAAATGACGCAAGCAGGCGCTAAACATTTTGCCGCAAAACTGCATTAGCGCAGTTTTGTGGCAAAAAGTATAAATGTGGACACTAGTCCTCATATTTTTCTTCACCAGGGTGAGCAATTGCCACAGTGCTGACTTACCAGCAGCTACTGAATGGTTTAGTCTATATTGCTTCTTTGTCCCAAGGAGTGAGGTATACACTCCAGACCCAGATCCAGGGTGAAGTCCTTCAAAAAAACATTGCCATCACACACACTAATTGATAGGGAATTGATATACAGCATAGCATAAGGGTATTTAGGGATACAGTTTGGCAGCAATGTATGAGAAGTTTGTGAAAATTGTCTGACCATTTTTTTGAGCTGCATGATTGTTCTTGCATCTTGGGCCGCAATCCAGGTCAATCATAGTTTATTTGTGATAACACAAAAATGGGGAAGGAAAGGAAAGGTGAAGGAGCCTAATCTGGTATTACCTCCGAACTTAATGAATAAACAGCATTACAGAACCAGTAACACCAGTATTCCCTGTAACTGGGTGTTTAGTTTACGGATTATCTTTCTACACAATGGTTAAATGATGTAACCCCTCACCCATGCTAGCATGCTTCACTCTCTGGGTTGCTACTTCATCGGAACCATCCTGGTACTGGTCAGTTTCGCCCAGAGCTCTTAGAATCTTTTATCATATGTGTATGAGAATCACAAGGGTCTCAGGTTTGTACTGGTAAAATTGCTTTAGCATAGGTGGATGTTAGATTTATTTCTTAATATCACCCTATGGTCTATTCTATGCAAGGTTAAAAGCAACTATATAATGGAGGAAAATTGTTATGTTGCCTTCCTCACCTACTTGAATGTGGGTGACATATTTCAGCTCTTATTTGGTGCAACAGGCATCTTTGGACTTTCCTCAGGACTGCAGACCCTAATTAACTTACTAGAGATCTGAAAGTTCTTGATCTAGTGACAGCAAGCAATTAACAGATCCTTGTCTGTAGACAGTCAGATGTCCTACTAAAACCTGTATCTGTCACTTGTCGGGAGGCTGGGAAATATAGGTGTTTGGTCTGGGTGCTTAAAGATGTCTGATCTGTCCGCTGTAGGACAGTCTCTGCTTTCTGATTTTACAAAATACTTTATTCATTGTTTTGAAATATCACATGTAAACACCAAGCCTCGGGGAATATGGAAGTTACTCCCTCTGAGATAGAGCCTAGTGGTTCTATTATGTTGTTGTTTACACCTTAGTTGGATGTCTTCTTTAAAAATGTAGTATAAGTACACATGTTGGTCATACTTATGCCCTCTGCCATAGATCAAATGTTTTATAACCTCCAGAAGGTACTGTAGTTGACCTATCCAAAGAGATGGGCTCACAGTCTTGCTATCAAGACATGCTCTTAATTGTAGTTAATTATATCCTGTAAGCATCTAATTACTCAGTGTCCATTTTTATTTGTACTGTATGAGTAAGTGGAGTGTTGAACAGGCTAAATTTACTCAAAGGGTCCACAAACCTTGAGTGCCCTGAACATTTTGCAAGGTATCACTCTACCTGAAACTCAGGTTTCACTACTCTTATGTACAGGATCCAAAGGAAGCCTCTCACCAACCCCTCTGGAGCTCACATACACAGGAATTTGAGGAGTAGTGGTAGCAACAAGGAAAGGAGAACAGGATAAGAGAGAAAATAAAGACAGCGGATTCTACCACTCAGCCTCATCACTTATGTTGATCAAGGAGATCTGCAAGATGCAGTGGATCTTGATCTTTGGAAGACAAAGAGATATCTTTAGTAACTTGTCAGTAAGTATAATTCTAATTGTGAATGCAAGGGTGTGGATTTCCTATAGCCCAACACCTATTGTTTGGTGTCAAGGACAACAAGCTTTCTTATATATTTTGTCCTTGGGACAAGTAGGCCCAAACCCTTTGGCTGCCAGTTTATGTTATGGAGCAGGGAAGAGAATTGTCTGCAGTTGAGGTAATATTTGTACCAGTAAGTCAATGCTGTTCAAACTTGTATTCATGGTTCATTAATGCAAAGCCTTTATTATTAGTTTGAGTGCTGTAAATAATTGTTGTATGCCCGAACTTCACACTTATAGTGGTTACAGTAAAAAAATGTGTACGCACACGTTTGAAAGGTTTAAGAACATGAGGCTATGTATAATGCTCCCAGAATGCTCTCTGATTAGATGCAAATATTTGCAGAAGCTTGAAAGCAAGATTGATGATTCTTTGCTTTCAAAATAAAATGTTCACGAAAAAATGCAACAAGGAAAAAAATGTTTTACAAAATGACTGTGAAGTTTTAGATACCGTTTCTTTTCAGCATCAATTTATGAAATGTGTTGATGCATGGCAGTAATTCCAAAAAATTTCATAATGGAAAATCAGTGTAAATAGTTTCAGCAAGATTATGGGAAACATAAAAATAAACAAGCATTGGCAAAGCTAAATAGGTCCGACATTGGTGGTCAATCTACAGGGAGTGCAGAATTATTAGGCAAATGAGTATTTTGACCACATCATCCTCTTTATGCATGTTGTCTTACTCCAAGCTGTATAGGCTCGAAAGCCTACTACCAATTAAGCATATTAGGTGATGTGCATCTCTGTAATGAGAAGGGGTGTGGTCTAATGACATTAACACCCTATATCAGGTGTGCATAATTATTAGGCAACTTCCTTTCCTTTGGCAAAATGGGTCAAAAGAAGGACTTGACAGGCTCAGAAAAGTCAAAAATAGTGAGATATCTTGCAGAGGGATGCAGCACTCTTAAAATTGCAAAGCTTCTGAAGCGTGATCATCGAACAATCAAGCGTTTCATTCAAAATAGTCAACAGGGTCGCAAGAAGCGTGTGGAAAAACCAAGGCGCAAAATAACTGCCCATGAACTGAGAAAAGTCAAGCGTGCAGCTGCCACGATGCCACTTGCCACCAGTTTGGACATATTTCAGAGCTGCAACATCACTGGAGTGCCCAAAAGCACAAGGTGTGCAATACTCAGAGACATGGCCAAGGTAAGAAAGGCTGAAAGACGACCACCACTGAACAAGACACACAAGCTGAAACGTCAAGACTGGGCCAAGAAATATCTCAAGACTGATTTTTCTAAAGTTTTATGGACTGATGAAATGAGAGTGAGTCTTGATGGGCCAGATGGATGGGCCCGTGGCTGGATTGGTAAAGGGCAGAGAGCTCCAGTCCGACTCAGACGCCAGCAAGGTGGAGGTGGAGTACTGGTTTGGGCTGGTATCATCAAAGATGAGCTTGTGGGGCCTTTTCGGGTTGAGAATGGAGTCAAGCTCAACTCCCAGTCCTACTGCCAGTTCCTGGAAGACACCTTCTTCAAGCAGTGGTACAGGAAGAAGTCTGCATCCTTCAAGAAAAACATGATTCTCATGCAGGACAATGCTCCATCACACGCGTCCAAGTACTCCACAGCGTGGCTGGCAAGAAAGGGTATAAAAGAAGGAAATCTAATGACATGGCCTCCTTGTTCACCTGATCTGAACCCCATTGAGAACCTGTGGTCCATCATCAAATGTGAGATTTACAAGGAGGGAAAACAGTACACCTCTCTGAACAGTGTCTGGGAGGCTGTGGTTGCTGCTGCACGCAATGTTGATGGTGAACAGATCAAAACACTGACAGAATCCATGGATGGCAGGCTTTTGAGTGTCCTTGCAAAGAAAGGTGGCTATATTGGTCACTGATTTGTTTTTGTTTTGTTTTTGAATGTCAGAAATGTATATTTGTGAATGTTGAGATGTTATATTGGTTTCACTGGTAATAATAAATAATTGAAATGGGTATATATATTTTTTTGTTAAGTTGCCTAATAATTATGCACAGTAATAGTCACCTGCACACACAGATATCCCCCTAACATAGCTAAAACTAAAAACAAACTAAAAACTACTTCCAAAAATATTCAGCTTTGATATTAATGAGTTTTTTGGGTTCATTGAGAACATGGTTGTTGTTCAATAATAAAATTAATCCTCAAAAATACAACTTGCCTAATAATTCTGCACTCCCTGTAATGGCCAGGGTGACTGGAATTATGCGATTGTGCGGCCGCATCACTTTTCCCATGATTACAGATTTGCCACCTTTGCCACATAATTCATCATCTGCTGCATAATCTGTAGATTTTAACAAAAAAATGTGTATAGCTCAAACAGTTTAAAAGTTAATAAAAATGTGAAGACACATGTTGCCACTCAGTGGAAGGCTCTTTGCAGAGCTGGACTGGTCACTTTTCTTTTGCTATATTTGGACATTAAACTGGCACTATTGAGGTGTAACAAATGCGCTGAGAGTGTTACCAAGTTTAAAAATTACGAAATAGTGAAGTAAGACTATTTGTGCCGCGTTATGTAGCATAATTTGCCTTTTCTTGCTGCATAATTCTCTGAACCTTGCTGTATAAATATGACTTCCTCCTGCCACATAATTCCAGTGGCCCTGCTTAAGGCTTTGCCAATGCATGTGTTATTTTGACATGACTTTTGTAAAACATTCTTGTTGTGGGAGCTGCTGGGCCTTCACAAACATTAGCACAAAGCAAAAGCACACATTGCCATAGCAGTTTTTACCACTAAACAAAACTGCTTTTTGTGGCGATATGCTCTTTGTGAAAGAGCAGGTTGCTATCATTCACAGTGAGAGAGATAGATAGAATTTTAGTAAAAACAAAAGGTCTCGGATAATCTCAGACCTAATCAGGGGCCCAATTATTAAAGAAAGTCACAAAAATGTACTCATGGTATATGTTGTTGCATTTGTGCAGATTTCCTTATTTCATGAATTCACAAGAATTTACAGAAGTAGACCAGGAAATCGTACTCATAGAAAATATTTGTGAACTGTGTATTTTAGCACGAGTGTAGATTTGCTCATGCAAAAATCTGTTGAGCGTTTACAAGTTCACTTTTCTTCTAACCACTTGTTTTCCACCCCTGGAACAAGTTTGGTGTCTGCCCTTGTCAGGAGTACATTTCCAACCTTTCTCAGTACGGGTAAAGATTAAAGAAGAGCTGGTGAAAAACCGTTAAGACATGCAAGTTTGTAGGGTTGTACAGATTCGCAAGACCATTCCAACCCTGGTATGGTTGCTTACAGCCACCTCCAGCACCAGTATGTAGATCTGCGGAAAGGTGACAAACTAAGGAAATTGCTAGTATTTAAGCCCTATTATAGCATTCACCCTGGCATAATTAGAGATACTAATATCAGAACTCTTATATAATGAGATTGCTGCCATAATTTGTTCCTGCACTACATGGCACCAAAGAGACACGTAGATTTTTTTACAGGACAAGTAGATTTATGAAGCAGCCTGTCCCATGGACAAGTAGATATTGTATTAAATTCCACACCTCTGTGAATGAAAATTCCCCTGCAATATCTATTTGCAACCATGTCTTAGTATTTCAGTATAAAGCTGGTAATTCCTGACAATTGAACATTCGAAAACACAGTTTAGGTATACATGTGCTTTAGCACTTCTCCTTATGTTTTGAATAACCACTTCTAGATTCATGACTGTATCCACTCTAGTGACAGATGAGTTATAGTTTGTGCTTAAGTCCTATAAAACTGCAAAATAACCAACACTGTTGGTCTCCTGTTGACCCCTAGTCTCAACAATTGTGTATGCATACTTAAACTCTAATCCTTTGTAAATGACATTCATATATACAAATGCAATATAGTCCATTCTAAGAATCCTTCCTGTTACTTCACTGGAAACTGTTAGCAGAATCAGTGCCAGCTTTAAGGCGGTGTAACCAGTGTCATGGCCAAGCTCAGGGGTCACTGATTTCAAATATCTTAGTACTTGCTGAAGAGTTCTTTGTGTGGCCAGCAGTTTTATGTCTAATAATACAAATGTCATGATAATTGTGGTGATTAATTTACTTGTAAGTGAGATCTGTGTTTTGTCTAGTCCCAGTTTTGACTCATCACAATCAAGGAGGATTAATGTACCCCCTGAAAGTGCAACGTTTAACACTCAGAACACATATTTGTATTTTGTTATATATGGCTTTCATAGAGATTGTCTATTGTTCACATCAGTTTCTAATTCTGTCAGCTCACTGCTATGACGCAGCAACAGCTGATAACAAAACTCACTACCCACTGTTTCTATGTCATAAAGGCCTTCCAGGCTAGGGTAACAGGGTTCTCTGAAAGCCTGTCAGTGCAGTGCTGCTTATCTGCTTTGACTGAATGAAGAAAGCTCAGCTGCAGGAGGTGAAAGGAAAGCAGGAAAGGTGCTGGAGTCTAGTTAAGTTTCACATTTGGGTCAAGGAGGGAATGCCATGTTATGTATGGCTCCCCCACTACTCCTGTGCCTTTGCATAAGAGCTGAAAGCAGGGGCAGATTAATTTAGGGACCATAAATAATGTAAAACTATAGGTAGGTAAAAAGAGAATTACGGGGATGTTTTTCATTGAGGGATTCTGAGTACCATTAAATAGACAGTGAGATGTCACTCAGAACCCCTCAGTGAAAAAAACCTTCCCCATAATTCACTGTTACCCATCTCTAATTCGATATGTTATGTATGGCTTTCACTGAGGGTCTCTATCATTTATTTAAGTTTCTAAATGTCATAACTCACTGCTATGATGTAGCAACAGAACTCATTACCCACTGCAGGTGTTAAACTTGGTACTGGTGGTGTTGTTGTCTGTGAGGGAGAGGATTAGCTGGGTGTTGTCTGCGAAGGATATGGTGTTGATTGTGAGTAGTGCTGTTGAAGAGGATGAGGCTCAGTGATGATCCTTGAAGGACTATGTAGAAGAGGTTCTTGGGTTTGGAGGTGTAGGGCGGGAGCCTTACTCGCTGGGTCCGTTCGGAGAGAAAGGATGCCAGCCAGCTCAGGACGGGACCATGAATTCCGGAGTTGTGGAGTGTTGTGTTAAGGGTGCTGTGGAAGACGGTGTTGAAGGTTGTAGAGAGGTTGAGTAGTATGAGTGTGGTGGTTTCTCTTTATCCATGATGGTCGGATGTCGTCAGTGCTGCAATGAGAGTGGTTTCTGTGCTGTGGTTATTGCAGAATCCAGACAGCAAGATGGTGGTGTTCTAGATGGTTGGAGAGTTGTTTGTTGGTACCTTTCTCCACCACTTTGGAAGGGAAGGGCAGGAGTGATATGGCTCTGTAGCTGCTGAGCTCATTTGGGAATAATGTTTATTTTTTCAGGAGATCAGTGATTTCTGCGTCATTCCAGTTGTTTGGGAAGGTTCCACTTTGGATGGAGGTGTTGAGGGTGGTGAGGTGGGAGCCTATCAGAGTTCCTCCAAGGATGAAGATATGGTCGGGGCAGGGGTCGGTGGGAGCTTCGGAGTGGATTGGTCTCATGATTTCAGCTGTGTCTTCTGGGGTGAGGAGTGTCGAGTTTGTGTTCTGCTGGTCCGAATAGCTGGTTGATGAGTTCTTGTGTTTTGCATTGGGGGTCGAATTTGCTGTAGATGTTGAGGCTTTTGTTATGGAAGAAATTGGAGAGATTGTCGACCAGGTCATGCGAAGGGGTGATGGAGTTGGTGGCGGCTGAGGAGTTGGAGAATTCTTTGATGATGTTGAAGAGCTCTTTACAGTTGTTGGAGCTTTTTTCCAGTCTGAGAGCTCTTGCTGTTTTTCTTGCCTCATTAAGTTGGGTGTGGTATTTGCTGAGTGCAGATTTGTAGAATTTTCTTGCAGTGGTGTCCTGAATGGTTCTCCATTTTCTCTCTATCTAGTTGCAGAGTTGCTTGGAGGTTCTAAGGTCTTCAGTGTACCATTTGGCTCGTGTGTTGTTCTTGAGGGTCTGATGTTCTTCGGGCAGGCTAGGGTTTCTGCACTGGTGGTAATCCAGTTGTTGAAGGCTTTGATGTTGGCTTGCAGATCATCTGTATGTTATGGCTGGTGGGCACTAAGGGTGTTGTTCCAGTCCCTGTCCTTTATCTTGTTCCAGCTACATCCGAAGTTGTAGGTGGGCTTGGCAGAGGGGGGATAGTGTGCGTCGAAGAAGAAGTGGACAATGGAGTGGTCTGTGTAGGTGAGTGGGAGTTAAGTGGCTGAACCTGACCTTTTTTCTGGCTGTGAAAATGTGATTGAGGGTGTCTTGGGAATTTGAGGCTCTTATGTAGCTCTGTGGAGTGGGGATCTTTTTGGTCGTCGAGATGGAAGATGAGGTCGTCAAGTAAGATGAAATTGTCTGAGCAGATGGCGACAGGAACGATGAAGTCTGTGAGGAGATTGCTTGAGGTGGCACATGGTCCAGCCAGTCAGTAGGCTAGGGCCTTTGATGGAGGTGTGGTTGCCGGTCTGAAGTCAGAAGTGCATGTGTTCCATGAAGGCTGTGTCCTTGTCGGTGGAGGTGGTGTATGTGATGGAGTCCTTGTGGATAACGGCAAGTCATCCTCCTAGTTTGTTCAGTCTAACCTGGTGGGAGATTATGTAGCCTGTTGGGATGGTTGTGGCAATAGTGGGTGCAGATGTGGAGTTTAGCCAGGTCTCTGTCTGGAAGAGGATGGCCGTGGATCACATCTCGATGGTGTCCTAGATCTCAGTAGCGTGTTTGTTAAAGAATCTGGTTCTGAGGACAAAATAATCCTAATTGGCGTGAGTCATGTGTGGCATGTGGGGAGATCGTCTTGATGCAGGTGAAATGGCAGTAAGGGCATGGGACAGGTCCTACTGTGGAGCATGGTAAAGTATGGAAGCAGTTGATATGGCGACTTGTGGTATTGAGTGCATGCAGGATGGAGGCTGTGTAGCGGCGACATTCGGTTGAACCAATATCTGTGACACTGGGTGATGGTCCAGGCTCAGATGGGCTTGCCTTTGCCGTGCCCGTGGTGCGCCTGCTGCCAGGTGCAGAGCAGCTGTCATTAAATAAGTCCTAGGAGGGTGAGGAGCATGGGGGTGGAGGAAGGGTCTAGGGAAGTGCAGGGCTCAGGAGGCAGGAGGCAGGAGAAGGTACCCAATGAGGAAGCAGGTAAGGGGCTGGGAGGTGGGCGGTGGGAAAGCGCAAGAGGAAGGGGACGAGAGGTGGGAAAGTTCAGGAAAGCCCAGGGGACAAAGAAGGAAAACAGCACAAAGAAGAACAAAATGGTCCACAAAGAGGCACAAAGAAAAAGACTCAAAAGTTGAAAAAAGGCACAAAGGAAGTCCAGGAGTGGAAAGTAGAAAGCGGGCACAAACAGACCTAGGAGAGAGAGTGAAAGAAGGAAAGTGGGCACAAAAGAGACAGAAGAGAGAGAGTGGAAAGTGTAAAATGGGCATAGACGCCCAAGAGCAAAAGTGGGAAGTGGGCAAAAAGAGGCCGAAGATAGAGAGAGAGCGTTTAAAGTGGGAAGAGGTCAAAAAGGGGCTCAAGAGAGATAAGATGTTTGTGATGCACCCTGGCACCCTAAATGGGACGAGTAGCACTATTAAAAAAAATTAGGAGAGAGGCTATGAGGAGATGACTGGCACCGTCGCTGGGTGGAAGTAATGCAATCCATGGAGTAGTAGGTCATTTTGGGAGGGTGGCACTAACCAGGACTGTTGCACCGAGGGAAATCAGCGCTGAAGCCAGCTCAGAGTGGAATATATAAGCCTGTCTTGAAAATTAAGATAAATATTCAACAGAATAGTTCAATGTTTATTTTTATCAACAGCACAACTTTCAGTACATTTGTTTGTTTACCAAATGCCCATCCAAAAACCTTTTAAGAAGCAATGCGTTTTGTCAAGAAAAATCTGAGATCCATGTAGTGAGGTCATGGCTGTAGCAACATTGTGTAATAAGTGTCTAGTAAAGGATGCTGTGAATCATGAGGGAACTTATACCCAATAATCCAAGATGACTTCTGCCTATTTAGGACATTTAAGAGTTTGTGGCCTGGTGGGAATTTTAGTTCATTGGCAGTCTGATGCTGTGCCACACACATGTAGCATTAGACCAGACAGTTCCAGCACTCAATGATGACCACCGGCCTTTCCTTTGCTGAAAAGAACTTAGTGGAGCAGCTTTGGAGTGCTGCTTCCATGCTCATGAGCCACACTGTGCTCTAAGCATTACCTCTTTAGCATACCGTCAGACCCACTTTCTGACACTGGACTCAGTCAGGTAAAGCCAGAGTCCTGTAAATGGACCCTCTAGTTGTTTTTTTCAAAGGAGCAATAACAAGAGCAGAGGTTCCTGTCATTTAACTGGGACTCGTAAATTACCTTTACTGTATTGTACCAATGACTTGATTACTGTCTTTAAGGACTCAAAAGAAACAAGCATTAGCAAAGCCAATAGGTTTTGCCAATAGGTCTTGCCTAAGCAAGAGCTATTGGCTTTGCCAATGTGTATTAGCCATGTTGTACACCAGTGTAGCTGCTGTTCAGCATGCTTAAAAGCTAGTGGCATAGGGGAGAGTGTTGTGCAATGGAATGTCATAGAGTGGAGTAGAGTGTTGTAGAGTGGAGTTGAGTGGCGAAGAGAGGAGTAGAGTAACAAAGAGGGAAGTATAGTGGTGAAGAATGAAGTGGAGTGTTGTGGAGTGTCATGGACTGGAATTTTGTGGTGTAGATTGTAGAGTGGTGTAGAGTCATAGAGTGGGCTGGCATAGAGTGGACTGAAGTGGTGTAGAGTGAAGTAAAGTACAGTGGAGTGGCGCAGATAGAGTTGAGTGAAGTGGAAGAAAGTGGAGTGACATAGGGTGGTGTAAAGTAGAGTGCTAGAGTGGAGGGGCGTTGAAGGGTGGGGCATAGAGTTAAGGGACATAGAGTGGAGTAAAGTGGCATACAGTGGAGGCCCATAGAGTGACCTAAAAGAAGTGGCATAGAGTGGAGAGGAGTGTGGCAGAGTGGAGTGTGGCGGAGTGGAGTTTGGTGGAGTGGTGTATCGTGTTGTAGAGTGGAGTATAGTGGAGCGGCATAGAGTGGAGTGGTGTAAAGTGAAGTGGCATAGAGTGGAGTAGATTTTGTAGAGTGGAGTGGTGTAGAAAGGTGTGGCATAGTGTGAAGTGTGCTTGGTGTAGTAGTGTGCTGACATTACAGACAACACATTGTCATTTGAAATGACCAATACATTTGCACATACAGTTTTACTGATAAAACTATACAGCACACAAGCAATAGTGTGTGGAAATGGCATCACCTAGTGTACTGATTTGTTTTTATCGTATTAGGATATTTGTGTCCAAAACACTTCTGAGTTAAAAAAAAGTTTGTAATTTGTGCTTTCCTAATTCTGATACATTTTGAAATATTTGCACAGTTCGTGTTGTTGGTGCTGAAAAAAAAACCTTTTCTTTACCAGCACCCTCAAGATGGGGAGATCGAAGATGAGTCTGGCAGCAGAGTTCTGAATTGTCGGGAGTCTCAGCAAAAGGTGTGTGGTGATCCCAGCAAACATCCATTGCCATTGTCTAATCTGCTGGTGATTAGGGCCTAACTGACAGTATGTCTGGTGTTCAGGGGGTAGCCATTTGAAACCTTTTTGTAACATTTCTGGCGCAGGATATGATATTTAGTCTGTGGGATCTGACGATGTTGGCCAAGCGGGTCATGTAGGTGGTGAGGCTGAGGGAGGATCCTGAAGGGACACCACAGATGATGCCCTTGGGTTCGTAGATGAAGGGAGGTAGGGCGAGTTCCTGCATTCTTCTGGTGAGGAAGCAGGCTATCCACTTGAGGGTGTTTCTTTGGATTCTGATGTGATGCAGTCTTCTGATCAGGGTGTGATGAGGTGTCAAAGGCAGCTGAATGGTCGAGGAGGATCAAGGTTATTGTTTCTTCCCAAACGAGGAAGACTGATGTAATCAGTGGCTGTGATCAAAGCAGTCTCCGTGTTGTGGGGGGCACGGAATCCAGATTGGGAGGTGACCAGGAGAAGACTCTGCTCCACATATTTTGGGAGTTGTCAGTTAATGGCTTTTTCCAGGACTTTAGCAGAAAAAGGGAGAAGGGAGATGAGGCAGTAGGTTTTGAGTTTGCATGGATAGTCTGCATATGATTTCTTGAACAGTGGTTTAACTTCTGCATTTTTTCAGTCTTAGGGAAATGTGGCTGTGGCAAGTGAAGAGTTGGAAAGGGTGGAGAGCTTGCTGCTGATCCTGCGGCTTCCAAGGTTGAAAATGTGGTGCAGGCAGGCGTCTGTGGGGGCCCATGAGTGAACGGAGTTCATGATGGTGGGGGTGTTCTGGGGGTGAGCTGGTCCCATGAGGTAAATCAGCGGTCTGTGTTGATTTCAGTGAGTGCATGAATGCGAAGGAAGTTTGAGGGCTTGGTCTGGGGTTCGAAGTTCTTAAAGATGGTGGTGATTTTGTTGTGGAAAAGGCTGGCAAGTCTGTCACTTAGTTCTTGGGAGGAGGTGATGCAGTTTTCTGTGGCTGCGTGATTGGCGAATTCTCTGACGATGTTGGACAGCTATTTGTTGTAGTTGGAACTTGTCTTGGTGCGGTCAGCAAGGGTTTTCTTTTCTTTTGTCTATTGTAGAGTTGGAGATAGAGGTTGAGGGAGGTCTTGGGGTGGTCCTGTCTGTGCCCCATCTTCTTTTTAGTTACTTGCAGTACCATTTTGCTGTTGTCAGTTCCTTAGTGTATCATCTTGCCTGCTTGGTGGACCTCATGTGTCTCCTGTGTCTGTTGGTCTTGATGGGAGCAATGATGTTAACGCTGTTGGTGATCCAGGAGTTGGATGTTTTTCACAGCTTGGTCCAGGTTTGATTCAGTGTTAGGGCATTATGTGTTGAAGGCGTAGGCCCATTGGTTCTCTGATACTTTGCTCAAGCTGCAGTGAGGGTGCTGGGTGGCTCGGTGATGGAGGTGCGAGGGCTGGAGATATTGAAGTGTATGATAGAATGGTCGGTCCAGGCAAGTTCGATGACGTGGTTGTACTTAATTCTGTTGCCAGAGGTTAAGATGGGTCCAGCATGTCTTCCTGTTTTGTGGGTAGGGACCGTGATGAGGTGAGTGAGTCCGATATTATTCATGCGGTCGGGAAGGCTGGCGGTGTTGGTGTTGTTGAGGTCCCTAGGGTGGAATTTAGATATCGAGGAAGATGTAGTCTTTGGAGTCAGTGGTGAGAGGGGCATTGAAGGGATGGTTGTGGAGGAGCTGGGGTGTGATCCAGATGGTTACTAGGCCTCTGATGGTGGTTTTACTGTATCTTTGAAGCTTGAAGTTGAGGTGTTCCATGGTCTGGATGGTGTCTTCTGTCTCAGTGGTGCAGTGGATGTTTTCTTTGTGGTTGATGGCGATCCCTCCTCAGGTTTGTTGGTGCAGTCCCTGTGTGTGTGATCTTGTTTATTTTTAAATTTTGAATTATGTTTTTTGTTAATTAAATAATTAATTTGCCATAGTGGTATTCAAATATGTAAATTATTTAATTGATTAAGTGTTATTTTAATTATTTTAGTACTGTGTGTCATTTTAATGTGTAATTTTTGTTTTTTAATTTAATTTAGTAGTAGGTTGTTGGATTAGTAGGGGTTTAGGGTGGGATGCTTTTGAAAAGGTACATTATTGTTTTTCATTCTTAATGCATTGTTTATTTAAAATGACATTAATTGGTAATTAAGTATTTAATTCATTTAAATGAGCAATTGTTATGTTAATTATTTGTTGTTTTTTAAATTAGTTGTTAATTTGTTGATCTGTGTACTTAATTACACAATTTCAGAAAATAGTTTTCTATTTATTATTTGTTTTCACTTTATATTTTATTTCAAATGAAGGTTTTATTTATATCATTGCTTTTTTATAAAAAGACACAGGCCCTCATTATGACTTTGGCAGTTTCTGAGCGAGACCACCAAAGCCACGGGCGCCAGACAACCACCAGTGTTGGCGGTCTCCCGCCCCCATATTATGGTTACTGACGGATTTTCGCCACACTTTGGATGGATATTCGGCAGTAGCCATGCTGGCGGATGGCGGCGCACTGGCATTGCTACTACCTGCGCCACCCCGCCAGAAGGATGCCACCAGCCATATTATAACCAATAATACGCCCTGGCGATGTCCTGCTGGTGGGGCGCTTCTTCCCGTTCCCTGCCAGACAACCTCCTCGCCGGACAAGGTAAGTTTGGCGTCCGACAGGGGAGTGGAGTGGGAGGGTGGTGGGTGTTATGTGTAAGTGTGGGGTGTCTGCATGTGTATATGAATGTGTGTGTGAGTGTGTGAATGCGTCTGTGAGTGTAGTGGTGTATGCGTGGTTGAATGCATGTGAGTGAAAACGTATGAATGTTGCAGTGAGTGCGTATCTGCATGTCAGTGTGTATGAGCATGTTAGTGTGGATTTGTGCCTGAATACGTTAGTATGTGTGAGTGAATGGGTGTATGGATGAATGTGAGTGCATGCGTGTATGGATGAGTGTGAGTGTAGGCATGTATGGATGAGTGTGAGTGGGTGCGTGTCTGGAAGTGGAGGTGAATGGGTGTATGTGTGGTCCGTGTGTGTGTGCATGTATGCAGAAGGGGGAGTGGAGGGCGCTATGACTGTAGGGAGGCGATGTGACTGGGGGGTGGAGGGGTCAGGTGATTGCTGGGGGGGCTGGGGGAGCCATCTACCAGTGACAGGAAGGGAATTCCCTGTCACCGGTAGCCCTACCGCCATGGTTTTCGTGGCGGTGCTACTGCTGCAGAAACCATGGCGGTAGGCCGGCTCATTACGCCGCCTGCCATCTTTTGTGGACTGCCAGGTCGGAGATAAATATCTCCAGCCTGGCGGTGGATACCGCAATGGCGGTATGAGTGGAGATGGTAATAATAATAAGGGCAACATTGTGTGTAGGTGTTTTTTGTGTGTAGTAAGGAGGGAAATGTATTTACTTTAAACATTTTTAATTTGTGTTAGATTTCAAAATAGTTTTTTAATGTGTACTTTTTTTTACATCTTTCATTATATTTAATTTTATTTATCTGAAATTAATATATATTGTTTATTTTAAATATGTTCAAATATTTTATTCCAGTATGTATTTACATATTTTGTACAAAGTGTGGGAATTGTAAAGATGTATGCAACCTCTCCAAAGTACATTTTCCCTGCTGTTGCTAAGACTGAAGTAGGACTAGTGACCTAACCCCTCAAAAACACAACTATTTGGTGGCTTTTGCTTATGTTTGAGTCAGGGGTGTAGAATTTAATAAAATATCTACTTGTCCACAGGACATGCTGCTTCATAAATCTACCTGTCCTGTAAATAAAATCTACTCGTCCCGTTAGTGCCATGTAGTGCAGGAACAAAGTATCGTCGCAGTCTCATATAAAAGCTCTGATATTAGCCTGTCTGATTATGCCAAGGCTAATGCTATAATAGGTCTTGAATACTAGCAATTTCCTTAGTTTGCCACCTTTATGCAGACCTACATACTTTTGCTGGAGGCAGTGGTAAGCAAACCTTCCAGGGCTGGAATGGCCGTTTCAGTCTGTGCAAACCTACTAACTTGCATGGTTTTCAACAGCTTTTCTTTAATTTTTTCCCATACTGAGAAAGGTTGGGAATTTACTCCTGACAAAACTTCCTCCAGGGCTGGAAAATAAAGTGGTTATAGGGAAAGTGAACTTGTAAACGCTCAACAGATTTTCCCATGTGCAAAATCTACACTCGTGCTAAAATATAGTTCACCAATATGTTCTACAAGTACGATTTCCAGGTATACTTCTGTAAATTCTTGTGAATTCATGAAACACAGAAATCTGCACTAATGCAATGACATATACCCTGAGTGCATTTTTGTGAGTTTCTTTAATAATTGTCCTCTAATTAGGTCTGGCATTATGCAAGACCTTTTGTTTTTATTAAAATTTTCTCTCTCTCTTTCTCTCTCTCTCACTGTGAACCTGCTCTTTCACAAGGAGCCAGAAACTACTGTGGCAATATGTGCTTTTGCTTAGTGCCAATGTTTGTGAAGGCTCAGCAATTCCCGCCACATTAAAGTTTTCCAAACATCATGTAAAAACAAGACATGCATTGGCAAAGCCATAAACAGGGCCACTGGAATTATGCAGCAGGAGAGAGTCCATTTATGCGTCAGGGTTCCGTAAATTATGCCACAAGAAAGGACAAATTATGCTGCATAATGTAGCACATTGTGTAATAGTATTACTTCATTATTTCGTCGTTTTTAAACTTGGTAATACTCTCTGGGCATTTGTTCCTCCTCAATAGTACCAGTTTAACGCCCAAATATAGCACTAAGCAATAGAAAAGTGACCAATCCAGTTTTGCAAAGAGCCATCCACTGAGTGCCAACACGTCTTTGCCTTTTTTTTTAACAGTTTGAGCCATTCACAATTCTTTTTGTTAAAATCGCGAGATTATGAGGCACATGATGGATTATGTGGCAAAGGCAGCACATCTACAACTTTGGGAAAATTTCAGCACTGTATAATCCTGTAATTCCAGTGGCCCTGGCCATACGAATGACCACAAATATCAGACCCCCTAGCTTTGCCAATGCTTGTTTATTTTAATGTTTCCCATAACCTTGTTGAAACTGGTCACACTGTTTTCCATTATGAATATTTTTTGGAATTACTGCCACACATCAACATATTTTACTAACTGATGCTGCAAAGAAACGATACCAAAAATTTCACAGTAATTTCTTATTTGCATTTTTTTTCTCAACATTTTATTTTGAAAGCAAAGAATCATCATTCTTACTTTCAAGCTTCTGCAAATGTTTACATCTAATCATAGAGCATTCTGGGAGCATTATTCGTAGCCTCATATTGTTAAACTTTTCAAACGCATGTGTACAGATTTATTTACTGGAACACTGTCTGTAGTGCAGTTCGACCTTACAACAATTATTTACAGTACTCACACTAATAATAAAGGCTTTGCATTAATGAACCATAATTACAAGTTCGAACAGCATTACAATATGGAAGCAAACATTACCTCAACTGCAGACAATTCCTTTCCTTGCTCCGTAATGTAAACTGGCAGCCAAAGGGTTTGTCATGCAGGGGTTGGGCCCACCTGACCCAAGGACAGAATACCTATGAAAACTTGTTGTCCTTGAAACCAAACAATATGTCCTGGGCATCAGGCTTGCTCTGTTTGAGTAGAAATAGTAAATCTAATCTGTCCAAAGCCCAACACTTTCCCTACTGTTTTTTCAGATTGGAGAGGGAATAGTAAATGTAACCCCTCCAAAGGTCAACATTTTCTCTACAGTTGCTCAGATTGGAGTGGGAATTGTAATTTTACCCCCTCCAAAGGCCAACACTTTCTCTGCCTTTGCTTATGTTGGAGGAGGAATAAGAAATCTAACCTCTCCAGAGTCCACCACTTTCTTTTCTTTTGTTTCCTTGGTGTTCGAATAGTAAACCTGACTCCTTCAAAAGTCCAATACTTTCTCTGGTGTGGTTTATTTTAGACTGCTTTAATTTGTTTGCTATTTTCACTTTTTTAATTTAATGTGTAAATGATATATGTTCTATTTAAGTTTTATTTTTTGTTGCTTTTGTATTGATTGTATATGTTATTTAAGTTTGATAACTGTTTTTGTTATATGTGTGATTTGTTATTTTTTAAATTATTGTTTGCATTTTCAATGTACTTTTTAAAATTGTTTCAATATTGTTTTACATGTTCTAATAGACCTGTATATTATTATTTTTAATTTACATTAATTATTGAAACTATTTTTAATTATTATTTTGCAATTTAATATTTGAATAAGTTACATATAACGTTATGTATCTGTAAATTTCAAAATACTTACCATTTTTTTACCACCTTCTCCACCACAATATTACGACACAATATTTTGGTTGTTCCATACAAAGTCAATAAAAAGCCAATATGTCTTGCCTTTAATAGGTTAGTGCTGATTTGTTGGCTTTGCCAATGCTTCTACATCAGTGGGTAAGTGCAGAAGTTAAAAGTTGCTTGCAGAGCGCATAAAGTTTACATGAACATTCCAGTGGCTGCACTTTTTGCTCGCCGCTTTCAGAATGCAGGTGAAAGCACCAGTGGATGTGCGTGGAGGGTGGAGAATGGAAGTTGAGGGGAACCACCTACAGAGCAGAGGTGGCGGAAACTCTTTTAAAAAATGTAGCAATAAAATAAAATAGGAATTCATGTCAGAATTTGTGCAGACTACTTTTAATTTTGTTTTAATTATTGGATGTAAAGTCAATGGATGATTACAGTACAAAGTACCACTATAAATGCTCATAGTACCAGAGACAGTAATAATTTTATAATGTAAATAAGTATATTTTAGTAGAGGAATGATAGCTTGCCTTATTTTTCATATTTGAACTTACAAGTGTATATAGCGTGTGACAAAATTTTAAACAGCTCTAGTACGCCCCACCCTTACCCTACGGCTCATTTGTATAATTCACACACTTTCCATTCTTATGTTGTCTTTGATATCAGGTTCTTACCTTCAGTAGGCTGGTCGTTCCACAAGTGATGGATAGCCATTTTAGTGATGGCACCACCGAATCCTTGCCCTCATCACATCCTCAACTTGGCCAGTGCCTCCATAGCACTGGAGCTCTGTCGAACCATCAACCTATCCTTCAAACCGCCACATTCCCCTCAGACTGGAAACATGCTGAATTCATCCAGCTACTGAAGAAACCCATCGCCGACCCTAGGGAGCTAAAGAACTACAGACCCATCTCT
Source organism: Pleurodeles waltl (assembly GCF_031143425.1). NCBI lineage: Eukaryota > Metazoa > Chordata > Amphibia > Caudata > Salamandridae > Pleurodeles > Pleurodeles waltl. The sequence continues at coordinate 972,704,491 of NC_090444.1, forward strand.
CTGCTGCCTTTCCCATCCAAGGTTACGGAGAAGGCTTTCAAACAGCAGTTCACTTGAGACACACTGCATCCTGAACCCTTCCACGTCCAGTTTCAGAAGCAACCACAGTGCCGAAACTGCACTCTTAGCAGCCACCCATGACGTATGCATCATACTGGACCACGGAGGAACTGCCGCACTCATCCTCCTCGACCTCTCTGCTGCATTTGACACGTCTCCCACTACACCCTCTGCGACAGACTGCGCGACGTCAGCATCCAAGACAAAGCCCTGAACTGGATCAGATTCTTCCTCACTGGAAGAACACAGAGTCACACTACCACCGTTCACATCAGAACCTAAAAACACTTGCTGCGGAGTGCCCCAAGGATGCTCACTTGGCCCAATGCTTTTCAACATCTACATGGCCCGCTCGCTAAGATCAACAGACAACACGAGCTAAACATAGTCTCCTAAAGTGACGACACCCAACTGATCATCTCCCTGTCTGAGGAACCTGCTCACGCCAAGACCAATTTCCATAACTGGGTGAGAGCAGTCACTGCCTGGATGGAGTCCAGCTGCCTCAAGCTCAACTCGGACAAGACAGAGATCCTTATGATCGGCTCCACCCCTTCTGCCTGGAATGACTCCTGGTGGCCCACTGCCCTGGGTAACGCCAGTGCCCCCACGGACCATGTACGCAACCTGGGCATCATCCTGGACTCCACTCTACTGATGACCCACCAAGTTAACGCCGTCTCCTCATCAAGCTTCTACACCCTCCATCTCCTGCGGAATATTTTCAAATGGATTCCCCCTGACACGAGGAAGGCAGTCACCCACGCACTCATCACCAGCAAACTGGACTATGGCAATGCACTACATACCGCCATCACCAAGAAACTTCAATCGAGTCCAGAATGCAGCAGCCAGACTCATCCTGGACATCCCTCGGCACAACCAATTCTCCTCCCACCTCAGAGACCTACACTGGCTCCCAGTCACCGAGCGCATCACATACAATCTCCTGATCCACACCTTTAAGGTGCTGCGCAACACAGTACCAGCATACCTCGACCACCTCCTCACCTTCTACATACCCAAAAGACGTCTCTGTTCCTCCCAGCTCACCCTTGCAGCCATCCCCAAGATCTGGAAAAGTACAGCAGGAGTAAGATATTTCTCCTACCTAGCAGCCTGGAACATGGAACACACTTCCCCTCAAGCTCAGGCAAACCGCATCACTGAAGCAGTTCAGACAGGACATCAAGACCTGGTTCTTCAACTGAGCAGCACGCCTACATTCAGCGCCTTGAGACCCTATGAGTGATGAGCCGTGCTTTACAAATACTTGATTGATTGATACGGAGCATATGCATACTTAGAGATACCTCTATTTTATCAAGACCATAATAACTGGCTTGATGGTACCCTACCCCACACAATACTATATGTTAGGTTAGGTCCTCTGAGGCAATGATAGTCCTACCTGGCATTTATTGGCCACATATATACCGCATCCTGATACAGCCACCTTGGCGGTAGCTGAGGTTCGCCACTTATATGTTGAACTTACAGCAATATATAGACTGTTAGTACAGTTTGTAATGCAAACATTAAATCTGACTCCTTCAAAAGTCCAATACTTTCTCCGGTGTTGTTTATTTTAGATTGCTTTTATTTTTTTGCTATTTTCACTTTTTTCATTTAATGTGCAAATGATATATGTTCTATTTAAGTTTTGTTTGTTTGTTATGTTTGTGATTTGTTATTTTTTTAATTATTGTTCGCATTTTCAATGTACTTTTTAAAATTGTTTCAATATCGTTTTACATGTTCTAATAGACCTTAATTTACATTAATAATGTATACTATTTTTAATTATTATTTTGCAATTTAATATTTAAATAAGTTACATATAACGTTATGTATCTGTAAATTTCAAAATACTTACCATATTTTTACCACATTCTCCACCACAATATTACGACACAATATTTTGGTTGTTCACATACAAAGTTAATAAAAAGACAATGGGGGTCATTCTGACCCCCGCCGGCGGCGGTAGCCGCCGGCCTGGCTGGGACCGCAAGAAGACCGTCCAGCGGTCAGAAGACCGCGGCGGTCAGTCTGGGTTTCCCACTGGGCTGGCGGGCGACCGCCAAAAGGCCGCCCGCCAGCCCAGTGGGAAACACCCTTCCACGAGGAAGCCGGCTCCGAATGGAGCCGGCGGAGTGGAGGATGTGCGACGGGTGCAGTGGCACCCGTCGCGAATTCCAGTGTCTGCAAAGCAGACACTGGAATTCAAAGTGGGGCCCTCTTACGGGGGCCCCACGACACCCCTCACAGCCATCCTGTTCCTGGCGGTCGGAACCGCCAGGAACAGGTTGGCGGTGAGGGGGTCGGAATCCCCCATGGCGGCGCAGCAAGCTGCGCCGCCCTGGGGGATTCCCAGGGCAGCGGAAAACCGGCGGGAGACCGCGGTTTTCCTGGTCTGACCGCGGCCAAACCGCCGCGGTCAGAATGTCCTGCGGGGCACTGCCAGCCTGTTGGCGGTGCTCCCGCATCCCCGGCCCCGGCGGATGACCCCCAATATGTCTTACCTTTAATAGGTTAGTGCTGATTTGTTGGCTTTGCCAGTGCTTCTGCACCATTGGGTAGGTGCAGAAGTTAAAAGTTGCTTGCAGAGTGCATAAGGTTTTCAGGAACATTCCAGTAGCTGCACTGTTTTCTCGCCGCTTTCAGAGTGCAGGTGAAAGCACCAGTGGAGGGTGGGGAATGGAAGTCAAGGGGAACCACCTAGAGAGCAGAGGTGGCGGAATCTCTTTTAAAAAATGTAGCAATAAAATAAAATAGGAATTCATGTCAGAATTTGTGCAGACTACTTTTATTTTATTTTTATTATTGGATGTAGAGTCAATGGATGATTACAGTACAAATTACCACTTTAAATGCTCATAGTACCAGAGACAATAATCATTTTATAGTGTAAATAAGTATATTTTAGTAGAGGAAGGATAGCTTGCCTTATTTTTCAGATTTGAACTTACAACAAGTGTATATAGCTTGTAACAAAATTTTAAAGAGCTCTAGTACGCCCCACCCTAACCCTAAGGCTCATTTGTATAATTCACACACTTTCCATTCTTATGTTGTCTTTGATATCAGGTTCTTACCTTCAGTAAGCTGGTCGTTCCACAAGTGTTGTATAGCCATTTTAGTGATGTCTCTGGACATGTTATTTTAGCACCTATGCCCTCTTCTTGTGCCCTTTAGCCTAGTGACATTTTATTCTGCCTCATTTTATTATTTTGGAATCTACTACATCTATGGTGGTGTTTTATTTTCTCTATCTAGTTGTCGTTTCGCTTAGGAAAGCATTACATTCACTAGCACAACATTCTTTTCAGTTTGTGCGTTCCGTAAGGCTGTAGCAAGATAGGATTGTCAGCACAAGTGGTACACTGCGTCTCTACCATTCACAGAAACATATGTATGTTCAAGTAGGGGCATTTTCTCAGAACATCAGCTGTTTTATTATTAAAACACTTCCCTGTCCCATGCACATTAGAGGGAGGTTCCAGCCAATTAACCACAACTGCATGCTGTCTGACTTCGTTGCAGCTGCTTGCTGAGACCACCGTTTCCCTGGCCTACATAGGGATGGTGTCTCTATAGATAACAGGCATCTTCACCACTGTCATATTCAGGTATGGGGCATGATGTCTTCCTAGGAGGGAATCCTGAAGGGCGGATTAGGGCTTATCCTGCTGTGCTCTAACACAGCTTAGGTAGGAATCGCATATATTATGCATAGTGACAGTATAGTCACCATTCTGCTTCTGGTATGTTTCATCATTCTAATTATTGCATTTCATGCTATTTTATCTAAGATGCAGCTGATTCAATAAATCTTATTGAACCATTTCCTGCCTTCGTTTGTCTTTGCATGTGTGAGACTAACATAACTGAGAGAAAAGAATGAGATCTGATCCACCACGATTTCTCTGAGAAGTCATCATGTCATGCGCCTGGTTGCTACAAATCATCCCTGCTCTTGGGCAGAGGTGAGGCACTGCTAGCTGGCCGGAATGGATTAGGCTGACAGTTGTAACATGATTGGACTCAGTTCCCCAAAATTCCAGCAGCCTCATTAGTACGATGAGAGCCTATGCGACATGGTGCCGCCAACGTTTGGTCAGGCACTGATTTTCAGGTCCTTCTGAGTATCTCTGTCTCACTACGTGCTAAAGGCACCTCAATACTGTATATGGAGTCCTCTGTGGTATTGAGGACTTCCTCCTCACCTAGGTAGGTAACACATATCCGATGCTGTAGGTTGTTCAAGCTTGAACCTTAAAAGGATTAAACCCCATTTGGTGTCCTTATCTCTGAACAGGTATAAATACCATGGCGAACCCGCAACGGGTAGTAATTTCAGTAAACATACGACCTCCCCTCACTGCTCATTTGCTAGCTAGTGGCCTCACAACCCAGGGGGGTCCTGTAACATTTGTAGTTGAGGCTCATCCAGCTTATAGAACAGAAACATTCTATTATTGGGTCAACTTTCCAGCAGTCTTTGGGATCATTAATACATTTCATTGTTACACATCTGCTAACATACTTGAATAATACGGGGCACCCTCGGATCCTTGCCCTCATCACTTCCTCAACTTGGCCAGTGCCTCTATAGCACTGGAGCTCTGTCGAACCATCAACCTATCCTTCAATCCACCACTTTCCCCTCAGACTGGAAACATGATGAATTCATCCCGTTACTGAAGAAACCCATCGCCGACCCAAGGGAGCTGAAGAACTACAGACCCATCTCTCTGCTGCCTTTCCCATCCAAGGTAACGGGGAAGGCTTTCAAACAGCAGTTCACTTGAGACACACCGCATCCTGAACTATTTCAAGTCCAGATTCAGAAGCAACCACAGCGCCGAAACCGCACTCTTAGAAGCCACCCATGACATACGCATCATACTGGACCACGGAGGCACTGCCGCACTCATCCTCCTCGACCTCTCCGCTCCATTTGACACCGTCTCCCACTACACCCTCTGCGACAGACTGCACGACGTCAGCATCCAAGACAAAGCCCTGAACTGGATCATATTCTTCCTCACTGGAAGAACACAGAGTTGCACTACCATCGTTCACATCAGAACCTAAAAACACTTGCTGCGGAGTGCCCCAAGGATGCTCACTCAGCCCGATGCTTTTCAACATCTACATGGCCCTGCTCGCTAAGATCAACAGACAACACCAGCTAAACATAATCTCCTAAAGTGACGACACCCAACTGATCATCTCCATGTCCGAGGAATCTGCGCACGCCAAGAGCAATTTCCATAACTGGGTGAGAGCAGTCACTGCCTGGATGGAGTCCAGCTGCCTCAAGCTCAACTCGGACAAGACAGAGATCCTCATGATCGGCTCCAACCCTTCTGCCTGGAATGACTCCTGGTGGCCCACTGCCCTGGGTAACGCCCCTGCCCCCACGGACCATGTACCCAACCTGGGCATCATCCTGGACTCCACTCTACCGATGACCCACCAAGTTAATGCCGTCTCCTCATCAAGCTTCCACACCCTCCATCTCCTGTGGCAAATTTTCAAATGGATTCCCCCGACACGAGGAAGGCAGTCACCCACGCACTCATCACCAGCAAACTGGACTACGGCAATGCACTATATACCGCCATCACCAAGAAACTTCAATCAAGACCACAACGAGCCAGAATGCTGCAGCCAGACTCATCCTGGACATCCCTCGGCACAGCCAATTCTCCTCCCACCTCAGAGACCTACACTGGCTCCCAGTCACCAAGTGCATCACATACAATCTCCTGATCCACACCTTCAAGTTGCTGTGCAACACAGTACTAGCATACCTCAACCATCTCCTCACCTTATCCATACCCAAAAGACGTCTCTGTTCCTCCCAGCTCACCCTTGCAGCCATCCCCAAGATCTGGAAAAGTACAGCAGGAGTAAGATATTTCTCCTACCTAGCAGCCTGGAACATGGAACACACTTCCCCTCAAGCTCAGGCAGACCGCATCACTGAAGCAGTTCAGGCAGGACCTCAAGACCTGGCTCTTCAGCTGAGCAGCACACCTACATTCAGTGCCTTGAGATGCTATAGGTGATGAGCCGTGCTTTACAAATCCTTGATTGATTGATTGATACGGAGCATATGCATACTTAGAGATACCTCTATTTTATCAAGACCATAATAACTGGCTTGATGGTACGCTACCCCACACAATACTATATGTTAGATCCTCTGAGGCAATGATAGTCCTACCTGGCCTTTATTGGCCACATATATACCGCATCCTGATACAGCCACCTTGGCGGTAGCTGAGGTTCGCCGCTTATATGTTGAACTTACAGCAATATGTAGACTGTTAGTACAGTGTGTAATGCAAACATTAAATACTAACTCAGTACGAGTTGCTTTAGTGCAACCACATGTAGGCACACCAGGCATTAACCCTGCAACTGTACATTCAATTATGGTTAAAGTACCCAGCAAACAAGAACAGATTCCGTTTTAGTTAGCTTAAAAAATAAATGCACTGGAAGCAGTTTTTCCCCATATGGGACCTCACGATAACAATAGAATTCTCACTATGTGCTTGCCATTTGGGATGGTTCCCACAGTAGATAACTGTAATACATGGGGCAAAGTATTTGCCACTCTCTATACTACTGCACACGGTACACGAACACTTGCCAGTTTTCTGAAAGCGTTAAAACAAATTCAAGATGACTAGGGTCTGCCCTGGCCCTGGATTTGAGAATGCAATTAATGGGCATATTTGCCACTCGATATGCAATAATATTAGGCAATCTTAAAGGGGAAGTTGTTGCACTAGCAGTGCGCATGCAGCTGCGGGACATTCCTGTACAGGATCAAGAAGACAAGCTGCCAAAGATTATCGCTGAGACCTACTCTAGTATTGGTCGATATAGTCTGGGAGCCATACCTATTAAACTACAAGTACAGGGTAAATCCAATAAGGATTTTACTAAGCATGCATCCACAGGTTCTAAGAAACGCTGGGATAAACAAAAACAAACACCTAAAAGAGAGAGTGGAGAATCCCTGCAATAAGTCACAGCACTTGTCAGAAGTTTCTGTTAAGAAAGAAGAGAAACTTTCCCAACAATAACCTCAATTCAAAAAGAAAAAAGTGGCAGTGATTTCTATATGAAATGCCACTTGGGATGAGAGCATTACTGAAGAACAGGAAGTGGGCACTGGCTCCGCCGGACAGCGCGGCTGAGGTCACAATAGTTCGCCCGAATCGTCAAGAGCTTCTGGAGGTGAAAGCAAAAAATGACTTTTTACAAGTCGAGATTACCGACATGCGCGTCTCCACACCCGATAGGGTGTATAAACAAAAAATACAATTAGAGGTAGACATTGAGCGCACAATAGAGGCTATCTTTTGGGATTGCATAGTTACCATTTATGATATTTTATTGACCGAAAAAGATTGGTCAACAGAATTTGTCCGTAATCTCCCATATGGGGAAGAGATAATTGAACCCTCTTTCTTGCAGCTTGTTCCACGAGAGCTCAGGGAGGCTTGCGCTATTGAATGGGCATTGGTGCAGGCACCCGGGTTATAACACAACTATGTAGGGTTCTCCCTACCATATGATGACAATTAGATCCCAACCACAGCCCCAATATCCAATAAGGCATGAAGTTAGAGCACTGGTGGGGAAATCCTCACACAGCTAGAGTACCAGGGCTTAATTGAACCCTGTGTCTCACCATTGAACAAACCATTGTTCCTCATAGCTAAACCGGACCATTCATATAGAATTGTCTTAGACTACAGACATTTAAACAGTCACACATGCACATTTGCCATTCAAAATGCACACAATATAGCACTTATTAACAACACAGTGTGCAAAAAGTACAAAACAAACTTGGATATTTCCAATAGCTCTTTCTGCCGAAATATAGTTCCTGAAAGTAGGGATTTAACAAGTTATAGCGCTTTAGGCTCACAGAAAAAAAAATTGCTGACTCCCACAAAGGTATAAAAATAGTCCAGGATTGCTTTCAGCTCGTGTTACTTCAATTTTACACAACATCGACTCTGAGGCATCGTCATATGTAGATGACATCTACTTTATGGACGATGATCTCGTTCAACATGTAAGACAGGTGAGCTGCATTGTTGTCGGATTTGCCGAATCAGGCTACAAAATCAATTTAAAAAAAAGCTAAAATAGCCTTCCTTAGTGTCCTATTTTTGGGATGCAAACCATCAGATGAAGGCAAGAGCGTAGCTCCCCAATTTTTTAAAAATGTGCAAACTGCAACCACCAAACACCATCAAAAAGCTCCAGTCATTGTTGGGCTTTTTAAAGTTTGGCAGAACTTACATTCCAGATTATGCACAATGCATTAAACCATTATGACTTAATACGTCCTGACTTTTCAAGTAAATATTGGACAGTTGAACACACACACTTTCTTAGAGCATTGGAACAAGACATGCTTGCAGGTAAACACTTACACACAAGAGACAATGAAACACATTTGGTCATCAGAATAATTGCTGGTGCCATTGTTTTAACTTATGTAACGTTCAATGAGGGTGATACCGTCCCTACTGCATACAAATCACATTTGTACTCCCAGCTGAGCAACGCTTTGCTCCCACAGAAAAAAATTCTGACTGCTGTTCAGATTTCTGTCATTAAAGAGACACCTCTGGCCCAGGGAAAAAGCATCATTGATGTATGTCCGATCCCAGCCCTTGAGGCTGTCACCAAAGCCAGCATACCCAACGCTAAGGCACTGCATCCATGTTGGATTCAATGGGCAATGTCTCTGATGCCACTGATGTTGACTATGGTGGTCATAATAAACACGGCGGTCGAAACTGCCGTGTTCATGCTGGCAGTCAAAACACTGACCACCAGAGTCCCCGGATCCCCGCCAGCCGTATTATGAACATTCCTGGGGGCTGGTGGGCAGAAACATTGTTTCCACCCAACGACCCACAGGAATGCCTGGCCGGGACATTGACTGCGGCTCCACATGGAGCCGCTGCCAATGCCTCTGCGGCAGGTGCAGCTGCACCCGTCGCGCAGAACACTGCCCAAAAATCGGGCAGTGACCTGTACGATGGGGCACTGCACAGGGGCCCCTGCACTGCCCATACCAAGAGCATGGGCAGTGCAGGGGCGGGCACTGCAGGGGCCCCCAGGGGTGCCCCGTTGCACCCCTTCCACCAGCCTATCCCTGGCAGGGAAACCCACCAGGGAAAGGCTGGAGGCTCAGGAATCATTATCCGAGGGGCAGCACCGCTGCCCTTTCGGATAATGATTCCGACCGCCACCAGACTGCCTGATGGAGGCAGCATGGCGTTGAGTGAGGGCTGCCGATGGCGGCCCTCATGGCGTTCTTTATGGGGCGGTGTGGCCCGCCATGCCGGCTGGCGGGTTTTCCCACCACCGCCGGCACGGTGGGCCACACCGCCAACTTCATAATGACCGCCTGTGTTTTTGACCCAAAATTACAAACTCAAGATTTTCTACAATATCAATCTGAATACCCAGCTCCAGAAAATACACTGTCTATTGAACAATATCAAACAATTAAGTACACTGATGGCTCAGCTCATCCTGCAGTAGGCTCTAGACATCAACACTCCGCCGCCTGTGCGGTTGTGAGTGGCTACATAAAGGATGGTGAATTCCATCCACCACACACTTACACACAGACCTTAGGGAACTGCACTGCACAACTAGCAGAGCTCAGGGCTCTGTTGATGGCACTGGAACACACGGATCCAGGACAGTTAACACTAATCGTCTGTGATTCGTATTACTGTTTCCAGTCCTTCAATGAATACCTGCATGACTGGCAGCAGAATGGGTTCAGACATTCAAAAGGTAACACCATCAAACACAAAATGCTGTAAGGGAAAGTAGCAGATCTGAAAGAAACACTACCCAGTGTCCATGTAGTACCTACATTGGGACATCAACTTTTTGGAATACACGTCACAGGCAACAACTTGTCTGATGAAGCGGCCAAATCAGCAGTAGCTATGACTTTTGCTGCAGCAAGAACTCTTTCACAGACGAGATTGTATGATGAAAAGCTGGCTACTGAGAAAGCTTCAGCTGAAGTCAAGCCCATGCCAAAGGCATATCCTGCCAAATATTGCTATTCTATATCTAGCCTCAACACTGCCCTAGTAGCAATACCTGGGGTGGGTGATCGTGCGTTCCCCAACCAAAATCAAAGACCTGAGTTGATCAGAGCAGCGCATGAGGTAGTTGCTTTTGCCCATGCTGGTGTGGCAGCTATTATTTCACTGCTACAAGCATGTGATTGGTGGACAGGTCTATAGAAACAGACCAAGCAGTATGTCCTTTGCTGTGACATTTGTCAGCAAATAAAAGGATCCACTGTGAAATGCACACAGCAAACACCCCTCTTAATTTCCAACAAACCTCTACAGTGTGTGTACCTGGACCACTGTGGTCCCTTGACAACTGACGGTGCATACAGTAGTTGCTGTTGACTCATGCTCCAGCTTTCTATGCATATGGCCGCAATGCTCGGCTGACGCTCTAACTGTTATTAAAGATTTGCAAGTCTTTATCAGCACATATGCAGTTGTGGCTTTCCACTCTGACCAGGGCCCAGCTTTCGCCTCAAGGGCATTCAGGGACACCATGGCTTTGTTAGGAGTCCACCTATATTATCCATCTCTGTATCATCCAGAGGAATACCGTGTTGTGGAGCGAAGAAACTGGGACTTAAAGCAATCCTTAACAGCTAGAATATTAGGCACGGGTCATAGTTGGCTTAATCACCTGTATGGAGTCCAGAGAGCACTTAATAATCTGCCCAGAAGGTCCCTGGGAGGGCGTACCCCATATGAATACCTGTTCGGAACACAAATGTATGTTCCAGATCTCGATGGTCCCGGCACAGAGGCGGCAGATACACCTTTTGACATAAATGAACGTGTCACTGTCTTGCAGAACCTACAACAGTTCTATGACGGCAACACATCTATCAGTGCCACCTCCTTGGAAATAAGGGCTGAACCAATGACATCTACTGGCTGGATTCCAAAAGTTGGGGATATAGTGTTTGAAAAGATTGCTGTGAAAAAGGAGTTTGGTCCTTCTTGTCGTGCACCAGTTCTAGTCCTGGGAATACTTGGTACCATAACTGTTATTTTACCACTGCTACCTGGTTCTAAAGAAATCGCTTTATCTCCATCTACAATGTCAAGGTACACTATATGGCCGATCCTGCACAGCAGACCTAGAGGACTCCTGAATAGTACCTGACTCTCGCTCACTACAGACCAGGATGTTCCTCTACAGGTTTTGAGCTGCAACAATGACACCTCTCTGAGCTTGGGGAGGGTGAAAAAGATCTTTAGTTCCATTAACCTTTTCTGCGACAAGTAAATCAACTCAAAGGATGGAATAGTCTACTGTGAACCACCAAGGGAGACTTCTGCTAGCTCTCCTCTTCCAAACATGGCTCCAGTTTTTGCACAAACTGCTTCTGGATATTTTGCTAAAGTCAATGACTCTTTTTCCGACTCATCTGCCTCTTCTGCCGCAAGACTGTCAAGAGCACTTAAGCTGATAAATTGGCTCAAAATTAACTATTATTAACTGTACTTGCCTTCCTTCTTTGGATTGGGTTTGTCATTGTCTTTTTCTTATTAATACATGGCCATTACCTTCCTGAACGCTGTACAGTCGAGCTTGTAGATGAGGTCCTAAAAACACATTTTTCCTCCCATAAGGTCCACAGAGACTTGTCCCTGGTGAACATTTCAACTATACCAATTCACCATGGAATTGTTTGGGATAATGTATCTTTTGATATATATGGCCGGATGGAGGTTATTCAAATTCCATATGTATTTAAACTTTCAGTGAATGATGCAATAACACATGGAGATGTTTCAGATGATTGGGATGTAAAAACAGTTGATTTTATGTTTTCTGAATCAGAATATTTTACTGTATTTGAAAGTGAAGATGTTTATCAATTGAAACAAAATTATGGAGATATGTTTTGTTATAATTATTATGGACATCATTACATTCTCTGAGCAAGTACACCAAAGACTATTTTTAATTACACACAATGGGAACAACTCCGCCAATGGGGAGCTCGAAAACATACTCTGAAAAGATTGCATATTTTTCTGGGCATGATGTTAAAAATGCTAAGTCGGATTATTTTAAATTGTCAATACTGGAACTGCACCATATCTAATTAACTATTACAGGAATGATTTATTCTGATTCCTTTGTTTCCCGGATGGCTATAGAAGGCTATGATTATTGGCTGAAGTTGATTGATTTAAAAAGTGTATGGGGAATCAAGGGAAAAGGAAGCTTTATTTAGAGCATGCCTGATACCTGTACAAATGATATTTTTAAAGTAAACTGTACAACAGACAAGTTGTTTAGGCTTAGCAAAAATAAAGGATTTTAATGCGCTCAGTATCTCTGCCCCTGCTATATTTTATAAATGACAAAAATATATTAATGCAACTGAAGATTAGCTCGATGGGTGGGTCCCTAATGGAACTTTTAACACATCACTTTCACGTCCTGGCGGGTGGTTATTGTAAGCAGTGGACAAAAATGGTTGTCATGCGCGTTTTGTTAACTTTGTTAAAGGTAGTTTTAGAATGAATGTACCAGACCCTCGCTATGTGTCATCAGAACATTTGGGTATAGTAACAACATACAGTGTTGGGAAATTATGCCAGCAATAGTTCAAATGTTCTCCACTAAATGCTGTTAACCACTTCGCTGCCAGGCCTTTTCCCCCTCCTGTGCCAGGCCTTTTTTTGCCTATTTGGGGCAGTTCGCGCTTAGGCCCTCATAACTTTTTGTCCACATAAGCTAACCAAGCCAAATTTGCGTCCTTTTTTTCCAACATCCTAGCGATTCTAAAGGTACCCAGACTTTGTGGGTTCCCCTGAAGGAGGCCAAGAAATTGGCCAAAATACAGTGAAAATTTCGTTTTTTTCAAAAAAATTGGAAAAAGGGGCTGCAGAAGAAGGCTTGTGGTTTTTCCCCTGAAAATGGCATCAACAAAGGGTTTGCGGTGCTAAACTCAGCAGCTTCCCAGCTTTCAGGAACAGGCAGACTTGAATCCGAAAACCCAATTTTTCAACACAATTTTGGCATTTTACTGGGGCATACCCCATTTGTGCAATTTTTTGTGCTTTCAGCCTCCTTCCAGTCAGTGACCGGAATGGTCATGAAACCAATGCTGGATCCCAGAAACCTAAACATTTCTGAAAAGTAGACAAAATTCTGAATTCAGCAAGGGGTCATTTGTGTAGATCCTACTAGGGTTTCCTACAGAAAATAACAGCTGAAAAAGAAAAATATTGAAATTGAGGTGAAAAAAACATCAATTTTTCTCTACTTTTTACTCTGTAACTTTTCCCTGCAATGTCAGATTATCGAAAGCAATATACCGTTACGTCTGCTGGACTCCTCTGGTTGCGGGGATATATAGGGTTTGTAGGTTCATCAAGAACCCGAGGAACCCAGAGCCAATAAATGAGCTGCACCCTGCAGTGCGTTTTCATTCTATACCGGATATACAGTAATTCATTTGCTGAAATATAAGGAGTAAAAAATAGCTATCAAGAAAACCTTTGCATTTCCAAAAAGGGCACAAGATAAGGTGTTGAGGAGCAGTGGTTATTTGCACATCTCTGAATTCCGGGGTGACCATAGTAGCACGTGAATTACATGGAATTTCTCAAATAGATGTCTTTTTTACACACACCCCTATATTTGGAAGGAATAAATGTAGAGAAAGACAAGGGGCAATAACACTTGTTTTGCTATTCTATGTTCCCCCAAGTCTCCCGATAAAAATGATACCTCACTTGTTTGGGTAGGCCTAGCGCCCGCGACAGGATATGCCCCAAAACACAACGTGGACACATCACAGAAAACAGAGCTGTTTTTAGCAAAGTGACTACCTGTAGATTTTGGCCTCTAGCTCAGCCGGCACCTAGGGAAACCTACCAAACCTGTGCATTTCTGACAACTAGAGACCTAGGGGAATCCAAGGAGGGGTGACTTGTGTGGCTCGGACCAGGTTCTGTTACCCAGAATCCTTTGCAAACCTCAAAATTTGGCTAAAAAAACACATGTTCCTCACATTTCTGTGGCAGAAAGTTCTGGAATCTGAGAGGAGCGACAAATTTCCTTCCACCCAGCATTCCCCCACGTCTCCCGATAAAAATGATACCTCACTTGTGTGGGTAGGCCTAGCGCCCGCGACAGGATATGCCCCAAAACACAACCTGGACACATCACAGAAAACAGAGCTGTTTTTAGCATAGTGACTACCTGTAGATTTTGGCCTCTAGCTCAGCCGCCACCTAGGGAAACCTACCAAACCTGTGCATTTCTGAAAACTAGAGACCTAGGGGAATCCAAGGAGGGGTGACTTGTGTGGCTCGGACCAGGTTCGGTTACCCAGAATCCTTTGCAAACCTCAAAATTTGGCTAAAAAAACACATGTTCCTCACATTTCTGTGGCAGAAAGTTCTGGAATCTGAGAGGAGCCACAAATTTCCTTCCACCTAGCGTTCCCCCACGTATCCCGATAAAAATGATACCTCACTTGTGTGGGTAGGCCTAGCGCCCGCGACAGGATATGCCCCAAAACACAACGTGGACATATCACAGAAAACAGAGCTGTTTTTAGCAAAGTGACTACCTGTAGATTTTGGCCTCTAGCTCAGCCGCCACCTAGGGAAACCTACCAAACCTGTGCATTTCTGAAAACTAGAGACCTAGGGGGATCCAAGGAGGGGTGACTTGCGGGGCTCGGACCAGGTTCTGTTACCCAGAATCCTTTGCAAACCTCAAAATTTGGCTAAAAAAACACATGTCCCTCACATTTCTGTGGCAGAAAGTTCTGGAATCTGAGAGGAGCCACAAATTTCCTTCCACCCAGCGTTCCCCCACGTCTCCCGATAAAAATGATACCTCACTTGTGTGGGTAGGCCTAGCGCCCGCGACAGGATATGCCCCAAAACACAACGTGGACATATCACAGAAAACAGAGCTGTTTTTAGCAAAGTGACTACCTATAGATTTTGGCCTCTAGCTCAGCCGCCACCTAGGGAAACCTACCAAACCTATGCATTTCTGAAAACTAGAGACCTAGGGGAATCCAAGGAGGGGTGACTTGTGTGGCTCGGACGAGGTTCTGTTACCCAGAATCCTTTGCAAACCTCAAAATTTGGCTAAAAAAACACATGTTCCTCACATTTCTGTGGCAGAAAGTTCTGGAATCTGAGAGGAGCTACAAATTTCCTTCCACCCAGTGTTCCCCCAAGTCTCCCGATAAAAATGATACCTCACTTGCGTGGGTAGGCCTAGCGCCGGCGACAGGAAACACCCCAAAGCGCAACGTGGACACATCCTAAATTTTGGAAAAAAACAGAGGTGTTTTTTGCGAAGTGCCTACCTGTAGATTTTGGCCTCTAGCTCAGCCGGCACCTAGGGAAACCTACCAAACCTGTGCATTTCTGAAAACTAGAGACCTAGGGGAATCCAAGGAGGGGTGACTTGCGGGGCTCGGACCAGGTTCTGTTACCCAGAATCCTTTGCAAACCTCAAAATTTGGCTAAAAAAACACATGTTCCTCACATTTCTGTGGCAGAAAGTTCTGGAATCTGAGAGGAGCCACAAATTTCCTTCCACCTAGCGTTCCCCCACGTATCCCGATAAAAATGATACCTCACTTGTGTGGGTAGGCCTAGCGCCCGCGACAGGATATGCCCCAAAACACAACGTGGACATATCACAGAAAACAGAGCTGTTTTTAGCAAAGTGACTACCTGTAGATTTTGGCCTCTAGCTCAGCCGCCACCTAGGGAAACCTACCAAACCTGTGCATTTCTGAAAACTAGAGACCTAGGGGGATCCAAGGAGGGGTGACTTGCGGGGCTCGGACCAGGTTCTGTTACCCAGAATCCTTTGCAAACCTCAAAATTTGGCTAAAAAAACACATGTCCCTCACATTTCTGTGGCAGAAAGTTCTGGAATCTGAGAGGAGCCACAAATTTCCTTCCACCCAGCGTTCCCCCACGTCTCCCGATAAAAATGATACCTCACTTGTGTGGGTAGGCCTAGCGCCCGCGACAGGATATGCCCCAAAACACAACGTGGACATATCACAGAAAACAGAGCTGTTTTTAGCAAAGTGACTACCTGTAGATTTTGGCCTCTAGCTCAGCCGCCACCTAGGGAAACCTACCAAACCTATGCATTTCTGAAAACTAGAGACCTAGGGGAATCCAAGGAGGGGTGACTTGTGTGGCTCGGACGAGGTTCTGTTACCCAGAATCCTTTGCAAACCTCAAAATTTGGCTAAAAAAACACATGTTCCTCACATTTCTGTGGCAGAAAGTTCTGGAATCTGAGAGGAGCTACAAATTTCCTTCCACCCAGTGTTCCCCCAAGTCTCCCGATAAAAATGATACCTCACTTGCGTGGGTAGGCCTAGCGCCGGCGACAGGAAACACCCCAAAGCGCAACGTGGACACATCCTAAATTTTGGAAAAAAACAGAGGTGTTTTTTGCGAAGTGCCTACCTGTAGATTTTGGCCTCTAGCTCAGCCGGCACCTAGGGAAACCTACCAAACCTGTGCATTTCTGAAAACTAGAGACCTAGGGGAATCCAAGGAGGGGTGACTTGCGGGGCTCGGACCAGGTTCTGTTACCCAGAATCCTTTGCAAACCTCAAAATTTGGCTAAAAAAACACATGTTCCTCACATTTCTGTGGCAGAAAGTTCTGGAATCTGAGAGGAGCTACAAATTTCCTTCCACCCAGCGTTCCCCCACGTCTCCCGATAAAAATGATACCTCACTTGTGTGGGTAGGCCTAGCGCCCGCGACAGGATATGCCCCAAAACACAACGTGGACATATCACAGAAAACAGAGCTGTTTTTAGCAAAGTGACTACCTGTAGATTTTGGCCTCTAGCTCAGCCGCCACCTAGGGAAACCTACCAAACCTATGCATTTCTGAAAACTAGAGACCTAGGGGAATCCAAGGAGGGGTGACTTGTGTGGCTCGGACGAGGTTCTGTTACCCAGAATCCTTTGCAAACCTCAAAATTTGGCTAAAAAAACACATGTTCCTCACATTTCTGTGGCAGAAAGTTCTGGAATCTGAGAGGAGCTACAAATTTCCTTCCACCCAGCGTTCCCCCAAGTCTCCCGATAAAAATGATACCTCACTTGCGTGGGTAGGCCTAGCGCCGGCGACAGGAAACACCCCAAAGCGCAACGTGGACACATCCTAAATTTTGGGAAAAAACAGAGGTGTTTTTTGCGAAGTGCCTACCTGTAGATTTTGGCCTCTAGCTCAGCCGGCACCTAGGGAAACCTACCAAACCTGTGCATTTCTGAAAACTAGAGACCTAGGGGAATCCAAGGAGGGGTGACTTGCGGGGCTCGGACCAGGTTCTGTTACCCAGAATCCTTTGCAAACCTCAAAATTTGGCTAAAAAAACACATGTTCCTCACATTTCTGTGGCAGAAAGTTCTGGAATCTGAGAGGAGCTACAAATTTCCTTCCACCCAGCGTTCCCCCACGTCTCCCGATAAAAATGATACCTCACTTGTGTGGGTAGGCCTAGCGCCCGCGACAGGATATGCCCCAAAACACAACGTGGACATATCACAGAAAACAGAACTGTTTTTAGCAAAGTGACTACCTGTAGATTTTGGCCTCTAGCTCAGCCGCCACCTAGGGAAACCTACCAAACCTGTGCATTTCTGAAAACTAGAGACCTAGGGGGATCCAAGGAGGGGTGACTTGCGGGGCTCGGACCAGGTTCTGTTACCCAGAATCCTTTGCAAACCTCAAAATTTGGCTAAAAAAACACATGTTCCTCACATTTCTGTGGCAGAAAGTTCTGGAATCTGAGAGGAGCTACAAATTTCCTTCCACCCAGCGTTCCCCCACGTCTCCCGATAAAAATGATACCTCACTTGTGTGGGTAGGCCTAGCGCCCGCGACAGGATATGCCCCAAAACACAACGTGGACATATCACAGAAAACAGAGCTGTTTTTAGCAAAGTGACTACCTGTAGATTTTGGCCTCTAGCTCAGCCGCCACCTAGGGAAACCTACCAAACCTGTGCATTTCTGAAAACTAGAGACCTAGGGGGATCCAAGGAGGGGTGACTTGCGGGGCTCGGACCAGGTTCTGTTACCCAGAATCCTTTGCAAACCTCAAAATTTGGCTAAAAAAACACATGTTCCTCACATTTCTGTGGCAGAAAGTTCTGGAATCTGAGAGGAGCCACAGATTTCCTTCCACCCAGCGTTCCCCCACGTCTCCCGATAAAAATGATACCTCACTTGTGTGGGTAGGCCTAGCGCCCGCGACAGGATATGCCCCAAAACACAACGTGGACATATCACAGAAAACAGAGCTGTTTTTAGCAAAGTGACTACCTGTAGATTTTGGCCTCTAGCTCAGCCGCCACCTAGGGAAACCTACCAAACCTGTGCATTTCTGAAAACTAGAGACCTAGGGGGATCCAAGGAGGGGTGACTTGCGGGGCTCGGACCAGGTTCTGTTACCCAGAATCCTTTGCGAACCTCAAAATTTGGCTAAAAAAACACATGTCCCTCACATTTCTGTGGCAGAAATTTCTGGAATCTGAGAGGAGCTACAAATTTCCTTCCACCCAGCGTTCCCCCAAGTCTCCCGATAAAAATGATACCTCACTTGCGTGGGTAGGCCTAGCGCCGGCGACAGGAAACACCCCAAAGCGCAACGTGGACACATCCTAAATTTTGGAAAAAAACAGAGGTGTTTTTTGCGAAGTGCCTACCTGTAGATTTTGGCCTCTAGCTCAGCCGGCACCTAGGGAAACCTACCAAACCTGTGCATTTCTGAAAACTAGAGACCTAGGGGAATCCAAGGAGGGGTGACTTGCGGGGCTCGGACCAGGTTCTGTTACCCAGAATCCTTTGCAAACCTCAAAATTTGGCTAAAATAACACATGTTCCTCACATTTCTGTGGCAGAAAGTTCTGGAATCTGAGAGGAGCTACAAATTTCCTTCCATCCAGCATTCCCCCACGTCTCCCGATAAAAATGATATCTCACTTGTGTGGGTAGGCCTAGCGCCCGCGACAGGATATGCCCCAAAACACAACGTGGACATATCACAGAAAACAGAGCTGTTTTTAGAAAAAGTGACTACCTGTAGATTTTGGCCTCTAGCTCAGCCGCCACCTAGGGAAACCTACCAAACCTGTGCATTTCTGAAAACTAGAGACCTAGGGAGATCCAAGGAGGGGTGACTTGCGGGGCTCGGACCAGGTTCTGTTACCCAGAATCCTTTGCAAACCTCAAAAATTGGCTAAAAAAACACATGTTCCTCACATTTCTGTGGCAGAAAGTTCTGGAATCTGAGAGGAGCCACAAATTTCCTTCCACCCAGTGTTCCCCCACGTCTCCCGATAAAAATGATACCTCACTTGTGTGGGTAGGCCTAGCTCCCGCGACAGGATATGCCCCAAAACACAACGTGGACATATCACAGAAAACAGAGCTGTTTTTAGCAAAGTGACTACCTGTAGATTTTGGCCTCTAGCTCAGCCGCCACCTAGGGAAACCTACCAAACCTGTGCATTTCTGAAAACTAGAGACTTAGGGGGATCCAAGGAGGGGTGACTTGCGGGGCTCGGACCAGGTTCTGTTACCCAGAATCCTTTGCAAACCTCAAAATTTGGCTAAAAAAACACATGTTCCTCACATTTCTGTGGCAGAAATTTCTGGAATCTGAGAGGAGCTACAAATTTCCTTCCACCCAGCGTTCCCCCAAGTCTCCCGATAAAAATGATACCTCACTTGCGTGGGTAGGCCTAGCGCCTGCGACAGGAAACACCCCAAAGCGCAACGTGGACACATCCACAATTTTGGGAGAAAACAGTGCCTACCTGCGGATTTTGGCCTGTAGCTCACCCGGCGCCTAGGGAAACCTACCAAACCAGTGCATTTCTGAAAACTAGAGACCTAGGGGAATCCAAGGAGGGGTGACTTGCGGGGCTCGGACCAAGTTCTGTTACCCAGAATCCTTTGCAAACCTCAAAATTTGGCTAAAAAAACACATGTTCCTCACATTTCTGTGGCAGAAAGTTCTGGAATCTGATAGGAGCCACAAATTTCCTTCCACCCAGCGTTCCCCCAAGTCTCCCGATAAAAATGATACCTCACTTGTGTGGGTGGCCCAGGTGCCTGCAACATAATAAGGCCCAAAACCTGAAGGGATAGAAGGGATAGCACAGCAAGTTTATAAGGGCATATTCTTTTATACATCTTTAGACGGACTCTGCTTTGGGGACCCACATAAGTGAGGTGTCATTTTACTTGGGAGACTGAGGGGAAAACTGGGGAGTAGGAATTTTGTGCTGGAGCGGTGATCCTACTAAGAAAAATCAGGAAAATATGCTTTTTTATGCAAATTGTGAGGTTTACAGAGGAGTCTGGGTAAGAAAATGTTGGGGGAGCCACACAAGCCACACCTCCCTAGACTCCTTGGGGTGCCTAGTTTTAAAAAGTTTCTGGGTTTTGTAGGTTTCCCTACATGACGGCCGCACCCAGGACCAAAAACATAGGTGGGCCCTCCCCCCCAAACACAGGTATTTTTGGAATATATCACTTTGATGTGTGCACATACGTCCGTGATGTGCCAAACACTAAAATTGTGAAAAGAAACACACTTAGGTTATGTGAAGAAGACCCCTCACCCACCAACCAAGTTGGTGGCATGCTTCATCATCGGGGTCCCACCTGAGGCACCTAGCGTGTCTCAAGTGTGCTGCGACGCCTGATTACAGCGCAGCAGGTTTTGTCATTTGTACCACACATACTGGTTGGATTTGGCACGAGGGTGAGTGATGGTTCAGTAGATCAAATTTTATTAACAAGAGATTTCACAAAAGTGAAATGCACTGGTAATAACTGAAAGGCCAAAAAACTGAACCAATGACTCACAGCTCGTGAGCTGTAAAGCCACGACAAGGCACCAACCGCTTTACAGTCCATTCACACACCTTTCATACATGACATGCACTAGACCATTCACGCCGCCAGCCACGGGCCCAGCACATTACAAGACTCGCATCCACAGACAGCGCCAGTCAAGGGCCCATCACTTTCATACGCCCACATGCCTGATACAGCAATCACACCAGCTGATGAGTGTGTGGACTGGCGTTTGGCCGGCACTGCCAGCCAAGCGCCACACCACCAGCCAAGCGCCACCCCACCCACACCACCAGCCAAGCGCCACCCCACACACACCGCCAGCCCAGCGCCACCCCACACACACCGCCAGCCCAGCGCCACCCCACACACACCGCCAGCCAAGCGCCACCCCACACACACCGCCAGCCAAGCGCCACCCCACACACACCGCCAGCCAAGCGCCACCACACCCACGCCGCCAGCCAAGCGCCACTCTACACATGCCATCCCCTTTTTTTTGTTTTTAAACAACAAAGAAACCACTAATCATAAATTAGTACAAAACTACAAACACAAAAGCTCTAACTGAATACATGACTAATGCCAACCGTGAAACCGAACATATAAAAATATAAAACACCAGTTTACGCTCACGGAATTTCCCAATAATTCTTCTGTGTGTGGTAGCTCCTGAAACAGCCACCCACACACAGCCCAGGCTTTGAAGGACAATCAGGGCAGTACATCCTAGTCTCCTTCCTGATACCTCTTCGAGCACAGACTCTACATCTCTTAGCAGGAAAGTTTTTTTTGGCCGTGGGAGGAATGTGCTCAGCAAAGTGACGATCTTTCAATCTAGCCACATCCTCCACCACTGCTTCTCTAGGAACTCTTGCCTGTTCCAGCACAACAAGGCTAGCTATGAGAGACTCCTGAAATTTCACAAATGTCATCCTTGACTCTGGAGAACTATCCTTAAACACAACAAAAGCATTAAAAGTTGCCAAGTGGAACAAGTGAAGCGCTAATTTCTTATACCACACATAAGACTTACGAGCAGCAGTGTAAGGTTCTAACCTCTGATCTACTCTATCAACACCACCCATGTGCTTATTATAGTCTAAGATGCACACAGGTTTGCGCACTTCGGCAACCTGACCCCAAACAGCCACAGGTGAAGTACTCTCATCATGGATGGTGCTTAGCATGTATACATCCCTCTTGTCTACAAATTTCAGAGCTAGCAGCTCATCATTCCGCAAGGCACTGCACTGTCCCTTCTCAAGTTTTTTACAGACAAGCTCTTTTGGATAGTCTTTCCGATTAGAGCGGATTGTGCCACAAGCAACAGTGTCCACTCTGAACAACTCCTTGAACAACCGAACTCCAGTGTAGAAGTTATCTACATATAAATGGTGACCTTTGTTAAACAGTCGTCTACCAAGTTCCCACACAATTTTCTCACTAACTCCAAAAGTGGGAGGACAACCAGGGGGGTCAATATTGGAATCCCTACCAGTGTAGACCCGGAAATTATAAACATATCCTGTACTACTTTCTGACAGCATATACAATTTAATTCCATACCGTGCCCTCTTGCTAGGAATGTACTGCCTAAAAACCAAACGACCCTTGAACAGGACCAAAGACTCATCTACAGATATTTCTTTCCCTGGAACATAGATCTCTGAAAACCGATCTACCAAATGATCAAGGACAGGTCTAATCTTAAAAAGACGGTCAGAATCAGGATGATCTCGTGGCAAGGCTAAAGCATTATCTACAAAATGCAACATCCGAAGAAGAAGCTCATACCGGTTACGACTCATGATGGCAGGAAATATAGCAGTTGCCATCAAGGGACTAGTAGACCAATATGAAGACAGCGACGGCTTCCTTATCAGCCCCATCAAAAAAGTTAAACCCAAGAACTTTTTCAACTCTTCCAGATTTGTGGGAATCCACCGGCTAGCTCTAGAGTGTGGCCTAAGTCTGGCAGCGTTGTCCCTCAAAAACTGCTCTGCATACAAATTAGTCTGCTCAACAATCTCTTCCAAAAATATATCGTCCATAAACAACTCAAAAAAGTTGACGGGCAAAAAGTTTTCCGTATTAACTCGACACCCTGGAAAACCAGTAAACGCAGGCAACTGTGGCTGCTCCATGTTTGGTGCAACCCATGCGTCAGGTCTTCCAATGGGAAGCCTTTCAGCCGCTGGCTCCTGCACCATTGGCACATCACTGTCCTCCTCTAAAACAGGCCCTTCATCAGCACTGAGAGTGGCTTCATCATCAGATGATTCATCTCTGACAGAAAATTCACTTCCAGAATCCTGCACTTCCTCCTCTGCCTCAGATGCAGAGTCAGTCTCATATTCATGGTCAGAAGATGACTCAAAAAGCACACTAACAACCTGCTGAGCGGTCATCCTACGGCTGGCCATGATCCTTCCTACTAAAATTAACTGGACAAATACACCACCAACAACCAGCACTGTGTAAGATAAGTAACAAAGTATAGGTTTATCACTAAGAATTATAAACTCAAAAACTATACTGCTCACTTGCCTGAAAAAGCTTGACTCACCAGCAACTACTCTGCACAGCCACAGCAATCACCAACGATATCCCACTAAAAAGAGAAAAAAAAAAGCAAATTAGACATAAGACAACACAATAATCATTGTGCATAACTCTAAGGACAATTTCACACACAATCCTGCATTCAGTACACCACCTACAAACATGTCATTCATGCATTGCAACAATACTCACTTGGAGTAAATTTATTTACTTACCTAAAACATGCAACTACGCAAACCGCAGGACAACTACTGCCAAAACTGCAACAAGCCACAGCAAAGTCAGCAAAAGCTTTGAACTAAAACAAAAAGGAGAAAAACTGTTATTATCATAAAAGTAAATACTTCGCCAGTTGACAAACACTCCGCCACTAACCATTTTTTCATTTTCCCGTGTCTAGTCTTCTCTGCTTGGGGGAAGATGGGCCTAAAAAAAAATAGGCCAATCTACCCCCAAGGGGAGGGGGCAGAAATCGCCCAGATTACATTGCACCCTTTGGGGGGGGCGACCCTTGCCCAAGGTGCCACACCCCCACACAAAGCACACACACACATACATAGTATCCCTGGCGCTATGGGGATTCTGCCCCCCTTGGGGACAGAAAGGCCTAAAAAATAGGCATATCTGCCCCCTAGGGGGGCAGAACTGCCCAAAAATACATGTGGGCCCCTGGGGGCGACCCTTGCCCAAGGGGCCACCCCCCAACACAAAAAATAAAAATCAACAATAAAATCCCTGGTGTCTAGTGGCTTTCTGCCCCCCTTGGGGGCAGATCGGCCTAAAAATAGGGCCAATCTGCCCCCAAGGGGGGCAGAAACGACAATAAATACATTGCGCCCCTGGCGGCAGCGACCCTTGCCCAAGGGGCCACCCCCCAACACAAAGCACACATACATACATACTATTTCTGGCGCTATTGGGATTCTGCCCCCCTTGGGGGCAGAAAGGCCTAAAAAAAATAGGCCTCTCTGCCCCCAAGGGGGGCAGAACTGCCCAAAAATACATGAGGGCCGCTGGGGGCGACCCTTGCCCAAGGGGCCGCCCCCCAACACAAAAAATACACATCAACAATAAAATCCCTGGTGTCTAGTGGCTTTCTGCCCCCCTTGGGGGCAGATCGGCCTAAAAATAGGGCCAATCTGCCCCCAGGGGGGGCAGAAACGACGTAAAATACATTTGCCCCCAAAGGGGAGCGACCCTTGCCCAAGGGGCCGCCCCCCAACACAAAAAATACAAATCAACAATAACATCCCTGGTGTCTAGTGGCTTTCTGCCCCCCTTGGGGGCAGATCGGCCTAAAAATAGGGCCAATCTGCCCCCAGGGGGGGCAGAAACGACGTAAAATACATGTGCCCCCAAAGGGGAGCGACCCTTGCCCAAGAGGCCGCCCCCCAACACAAAAAATACAAAGCAACAATAAAATCCCTGGTGTCTAGTGGCTTTCTGCCCCCCTTGGGGGCAGATCGGCCTAAAAATAGGGCCAATCTGCCCCCAGGGGGGGCAGAAACGACGTAAAATGCATGTGCCCCCAAAGGGGAGCGACCCTTGCCCAAGGGGTCGCTCCCCTACACTAATATTCACACACACACATACAGAAATCCCTGGTGTCTAGTGGGCATTCCTGCTGCCCGATCGCATCGCGATCGGGCAGCAGGAATGCTCAAAGAGACATCGAGGGAAAGGAAAACCCTTTCCTTTCCCTCGATGCCTCTCTGAGAGCACCCCCACCCCGCAGGAAGGTGAAATACTCACCTTCTCCCTTGACGCGCCGGAAGCAAATGGCTTCCAGCGCGTCATTCCCCCTTTCCATGAAATCAGCGCGCGATTGCGCGCTGACGTCATGGGGGGGGGGCGGGGGGGGGGTGGGCGTGAAAGGGGAAGGGATTCCCCTTTCAGCCCTGGCCTGGGGGTGTTGGGGGGCGGCCCTCGGGGGAAGCGCTAGCGCTTCCCCCGACTGCCAGTCCCTGGACGTAATGGTTACGTCCATGGCGCCACACGGGCGCTGCCATGGACGTAACCATTACGTCCGTGGCGGGGAAGGGGTTAAAGAACAACTCAGTCTCCTGTCTAATAATACAGACTTGCAGGATTTCCTGTTAGACCCCAGAAGACAATGTAAAAAGCTCTTCGTTTATGCAGTTTATAATGAAATTTGGAACTTTCTCAACAAGAAGCTGCTGTCTGGTTAAGGCAAATTAATCAGGAAAACTTACAGAAAGCTTTGGCCGTTGTAGATAATGGGATTTACACCTTGTCTGACCACATATACACTTTAAACAACATTGTTTCATCTGCAATAGACATTGTACAAAGTACATGCCATTTTTACACCATGGACAGAGTCAGCTAAGGTCCATTATGCAGCTGGGTTGGGCACTAAAACACTGAAATCTGGTTGCGTTCCCTGGCAACATGTCCAGTAGAGGGATATTTTTTCTGCATTTAACCTGATGTGACAGCAACAAATAATGACTAAGAAAGAAGCAACTTATGTTATGTTAACCATTGAAAAATTAGAAAAGTTGTCTTTTAATGTGGCTGAAATACCACATTCAGCAATGGTTAATATATGGAGTTATTAATCTGCATATTTTAACATTGCAATTCATGTCCTATTTGAAACACACTCCAGTAGACGGATATGAAAGGCTAGGAGATAGTTACATTCATGAGGTGTGGGAGCTTCCCTTTTCGCACAAATGTCTCAATGGCATGAAAGGGTTCTTTCTTAGCTTCAGTGATTACAAGACTTCTATTAGCCTTTCAATGGTTTGTAGGCAGCTATCCTTCCATGGGCGTGTGACGCTTCAGCTGTGAATTTGGCTTGCTATCTGAAGGGAATTCCAGTCCCCTTAATTACATCTGCGTTCTAGGTGCTTTCAAATGGAAGCTATGTTCTTCTTAACAGTGAGGACTGTTGTGGAATGCAAGCCGGAATACCTTATGTCATTTTGGTCTCCCAATTTCACACATCTTACGGGAATGTTCTTTTTCACCCTACACAGCAGATGAAAGTAGCAGATATTTGGCCTCATAATACTACTTCTAATGTGAATTTTGACAAGTTAAGCATACTAAAGGCTTTATTGTTTCAAAAACATGTGGTGCTGACATCTGCGTGCGAGACAAATGTGCTCCAAGTGGCGAGGTCATCTGCAGAAATATAGTCCTTTTAAATACAAACTTTCCGAGACACTTTGGTGAGCTTGTGGGAAATGTTTTTAATGTATCTAGTACTACTGGGATTGTACATCTCTTTAAGGCTGTTGGTTCGGGTTTCGTTAGCATCTTCTCCTCTCAATTTGGTGTAATACCTTCAGCCATACACTTGATATTTTTGAGAATGTTTTGGGGATTTCCACTATGAGGGCTTCGGCTATGATAGATGGCATTTTACTGTTGCTGTTTTTTATTCGGAATGGCTGTCCCATCGCAACAAGGAGGACTGAAAGCACTTCCACCGGCGCAACTGTGTCGTGAACGCATGATTCAGTATTTCAGAGGACCACTCCTGGAAAACTGGAGTGCAACTGATCTCTGTCATTCAGATCGCTTTTGGATTGTGTGCAGCCCATGTTTCGATGCCTCTGGTGCCTTTTTGAATGTACTCTGAATGTTTGTCTTTCTACGTGTCGCTTACTTTCATTGGATGCTAATCTGTTGATGTTCTTGCTGATGTCTCATTACCAGACATGTGCGTTGAGGGTGCATTTGCAACTGGAAGCCATCCATGAGCTGCCCTTCGTGGATCATGCAGCTCTTGACTCAACCTCAGGCACAACACGGAATGCTGCTGCCTTGGCTGGAGCTCAGGCTTTAGAACATGAGTGCTCTTTGGTTTTACTTGAGACCGATCTGTTCACAGTACCACTTGCCGAAGTGTAACATTCCCTTGTTTCAGTTGTCCCTGCTGTAATTGGAGATTTTAAAAATGACATTGACTTTTGAATTTGGTTTTATTAGTGCCACTGCTAAACATCTGGATTTACCTTTTCTAACATTTCAGATGCTCAAGTGTGTTTTAACTTGTCACAATTGACGGTTATGTATATATGTTTTAAAGCATTGCATTTAATTAGGAACTAGGCTGCTTTACCACTTCTGAACCGACAAGGGGAGGGTGTTGTATAGCCATTTTAGTGATGTCTTTGGACACGTTATTTTAGCACTTAGACCTGCTGCTTGTGCCCTTGAGCCTAGTGCCATTTCGTTCTGCTTCATTTTATTATTTTAGAATCAGCCACATCTGTGGTGGTGTTTTATTTTCTTCGTCTAGTTGTCCTTTAATCTAGGAAAGCATTACATTTCTTAGCACAACATTCTTTTCACTTTGTCCTTTCCTCAAGGCTGCAGTGAGATAGGATTGTCAGCACAAGTGGTACACTGCGTTTCTACTATTCACCGAAACATACTATCTTCACATAGGGACATTATCTCAGACGATCAGCTATTTTATTAAAAAAATACTTCCCTGTGCCATGCACATTAGAGGGAGGTTCCAGACAGATGGGTGTTTGGATGGAGGGGGCATGGGAGTGCCAGGTGTGTGTTGGGGGGTGGGAGAGACAGCTACCAGTGACAGGATACCATGGCGGTAGGCAGGCTCATAATGCCGCCTCCGGTACTCTGTGGGCCACAGGGTCGGAGATCGATATCTCCGTCCCTGTGGCTCATACCACCATAGTGGTATGAGCGCAGAAATAGCGGATTGGCTGCAGCCAACCCACCACATTCATAATCTGGCGGTATGTACCGCCAGCCTGTTGCCGGTACTACTGCCACATTATTAACCCTGGCGGTCAAAAGACCACCGGGGTCATGATGATTCCCATAGTGTCCAATCTTCGAGCATTAGGATTTTTTTCTGAGGCAAGCCCTTTCTTCCCTGTGCAGATAAACACTTCTGCATCTAATTGTCACTGTATGCCAGTTTACAGAAGATGGGAGAGAGGTATTTTTCCAATCCATAGTGAAAGTCTGACATGCTAATAACAAACTAAGGCCCATATTTCTACTCTGTTTGTGCCGGGTTTGCGTAATTTTTTTTTAACGCAAATTTGACGCAAACTTAACTCCATATTTATACTTTGATGCCAGGCCCATCTAGTGCCAAAGTTATGGAGTTTGAGTCATTTTTTGTACGTGAAAACCTACCTTGCGCTAATGAAATGCAAGGTAGGCGTTCCCATGCAAAAAAAATGACTCTAAGGCATGTGCGCCTTATTTATCCTCTGGCGTCAAAAATGACGCACAGGAGGAGGTGGGCCTTAAAACATGGCGCCCAGCTGGATTTGCGCCATTTTTTAACGCCTGGGTCAGGGCAGGAGTTAAGGGACCTGTAGGCTCATTTCTATGGTCAGAGACCATGTAAGCAGTCCACAGGTGCCCAGGGACACCGCCTGCCACCCTTGCCCACCCCTGGAGGATACCCATGGATGGGGTGACCCATCTATGGTAAGTGCAGGTAAGTATATATATTATTTTTTTGGGGGGCATAGGGGGGCCTAACTTGGGCCCCCTTACATGCCACTGTGCCCAGTGGCCATGCCAGGGGACCGAAGTCCCCTGGGCATGGCCATTGGGCAGGGGGACATGACTCCTGTCTTTGCTAAAACAGGAGTCATTTCCATGGGGATTGTGCATCAAAAAATGGCGCAAGTCAGGTTAGAGGCAATATTTTTTACTCTAACCTGACTTGCACCATTCTTTGGCACATAACCCCCAGTCTTCCCTTTGCCTTTGCTGCCCGGTTACCGTAATTTATTTTGACATAAACCAGGCCGCAACGCCGGATAACGTCATTCCATAAATAAGGTGCCCGGCCGGCGCGTTGGAATGGCGATAGCCGGCGGTAAACTGTTTGACGCAAATCTGTCCAAGTGCTGATTTGCGTCAAAAAGTATAAATATGGGCCTAAAATCCATAAACCTACCAATTGTTTTATTGCTTTTAGGGTGTGGGTATACACCCACCATGTAAGTCTCCAGAGGGTTATGGGCTACGTGTCCTTTGGTGTTGGTTAGTGCAGATGTGACCCAATCCCAATAGAGAGGTCCAGGGGCACATTTTAGGAGGGAAACCTGCATCAGGCAGGTGGCATCGAGGGCAATTAGAGGTAGCTCCAGAAAACATCCTCTGAAGTCTTTGAGGATAGAGTAAGCTCTACTAAATATATGGAATGCATTCAATTTAAATTATGCATTACTCAAGACTTTAGAGAGGTGTCCAAGTATTTTTGTCCATTCCATTTCGAGCAGCGGCCCAGATTTATCTGCCTCCCCTTGGTCCCTTACTTTTTTTGGAAATAAGGTCTAGATGTTGTGTAAAGGCCCTATAGATTCATTTGACTAAATGTCTTACTTCAGATAAATGGTACTGTGATCGGGCAGCCACGATCACGCCGCAAGACGAAGCAACCAACTACGTGTCGGAGAAACCCGACACGTCAGATCCGCGTTCATTCGTTCCCATGGGAACGGCCTCAGCGTCCAGGTTGCGTTTCCCTGTTTCCAGGGAAATGCTCGACGTCTTCCGGGCCGCCGGCCATGATAAGGAGGAGATACGCGTCCAGGAGAGCGAGCGGGAGGAAGGAGAGACGGAGACGAGTGAGAGAGCAGAGGAACAGATCACCACAAAGACGGAAGACGAAACCGAAGACAACGGAGAGGAGAAGGAGAGCCCATACCACGGAGCGCCGGAATCGAGGAGCCCAGAAGCCAGCCACGACCCTGGAGGGTCGTGGCTTACAAAGGTACGGTCCCTGCTCGGGAAAATAGACCGTAGAGGGGAAAACTCACAGGGGAAGGGAACTGGGAGGAGTGAGAGGGAGGAGGGGGAGAGAAAGGAGGGGCAGGCTCCCTAACTAAGGAAGGAGACTGATTTTCACCTATTATCTGGGAGCACTGTGTGTCTACAAATAAAAGCACATCACCAACCTTTAGTACAGTGCACGGGTGTCTCTGCACTCTACCTCTATATCCCTACTTGCCCTTCCCCTGCTCCTATCTGAAAGATAACCCCCGAAAATAGCCAATTTACTTACCTTGGCTTTCTTATATTTCTCTTGCCGGTCTTCCCCGGGAGCCGCTCGCGTTTCCCAGAAGTCACCGACCTGAAAGGCGGGAGGAAGGAGAACAACAAGATTAAGGTAGAGAAGAACCATAAAACCCAGACTTTATAGATACCTGTAAACTGTGGAAAACAGACAGAAAAGAGAAAAGAAAAAAAAGAAACAAGAACAATAAAACTCTATTTACTTACCGCACTACGTTGTTTCAGTCTGGTTTATACCGTCTAGCCTGTCACAGTGGTGTCAGAAGTGGGATTTTATTCTCCCAAAAGGCTAAGGAACGGTATAGACAATGAGTGAAACTCCTACTTTGGAGGACATGATTAAACAGCTGGCCGAAGGCCAACGCCATTTACAGTTGTGTGGGAAGCTCACCAGCGAGAAGCCAAGGAAGATAGGGAGGCCTTGCAGTCCGCCTTAAAAAGCCAAGCCACTATCCTGGCGAACAATCAACTGGTACATGAACATGCGATGAAAAAGTTAACCGAGACAATAGCCTCCAGTAAAGTGCACCCGAATGTCCCCAGTTCGGTCTTACAAAAATATCAGGAGGGGGAAGACCCGGACTCTTTCTTTACCAATTTTGAAAGGGTAGCTTCCTCCGCCCAGTGGCCGGAAGACAGATGGGGACAATGCATCGCTCCCCTACTCACAGGATTTATGCAGACGGCTTACCAGGCAGCTAATCCCGGTGGAACCACCTCCTACCAGGACATAAAAAGGAGCATTTTGGAACGGGTGGGCCACGATACCGAGTACTATAGAGTAAAATTCCGAAAAGTAAAATGGGGACACAGTGAGGACCCCCGCACCTTTTACTTTAGGGTCCAGGATCTGGCACTAAAATGGCTGGGGCCGATAGGAACTAGCAGAGAGGATGTAATAAAAACGATCATCCTCGAACAATACCTGGATTCCCTCCCTTCCAGTACTAAAAACTGGATAAGGCAACATCCAAATGTAGATACAGACCTAGCCATAGACTTGGCGTGTGCCTATCACAGGTCCACCGATGTGAGAGCACTACAACCCCGACCCAACTTAAAAACACTCACCACCCCATCAAAACCCATCTCAAGATTTCCTTTAGAAGAACCCTTTCAACGTAGACAAGGGGAGGTCCCTCCTATGCAAGGACCTCAATGTTTTAACTGTGGAGTGTGGGGTCATATAGCTCGGGTATGCCCCAGGAAAACCGAGGGGGCTGAGCCTATGGAGATAGGGGTAACCCGACGCAGAGTCTTGTGTACAGGAGGGGGAGACACCAAATTTAAACAGACCATAAAAATCAATGGGCGCCTTCTCTCTGCCCTTATAGATTCAGGCTGTAGTCAGTCCGTTATTCGACAAGATCTTGTAGAGCTGGTTGACAAGAACTCCAATCGATGGGTTACCATCTGCTGTATACACGGCGACAAGGAACAATATCCTC
This sequence comes from Pleurodeles waltl, assembly GCF_031143425.1. NCBI lineage: Eukaryota > Metazoa > Chordata > Amphibia > Caudata > Salamandridae > Pleurodeles > Pleurodeles waltl. The sequence continues at coordinate 972,736,634 of NC_090444.1, forward strand.
TTAGTACAGTAGAGATAGAGTGGGGTACGCACCGAGACTTGCTTCCCATGGGAGTTATGGACCAACTGATCGAAGAATGTATTATAGGTACTGACTACATACATTTTCAACAACTCTTAAATGGTATCCAGACCCGGAGGGAGAACCACGAATGGTTGAACGAGGCTCCCTTCTGTGATAGCACCATTGAGTGTCCCCCATACCGCAGAAAACTTTCCCGTCGGGAGAAAAGAGACGAGAGATTAAAGTTTCGGACAGGCAAGGACAATAACCTCCCCATAAGAGTTATAGCAGAGACTTGTAGCGCACCTATCAGCTTCCGTCAACATCACAGAGAAGACCCTACACTCACTCATGCCTGGAGAGCCGCAAAAACTGAAGAAACAGATGAGGTGGGTCCCTATTTCCTGGTACAAAGAAACCTTCTCTATAGGGTGAGCAATACACGGGCAGGGGAACGCAAGCACCAATTAGTAGTCCCAGAAACCCATAGGGACCAAGTACTCCTCCTAGCACATAATCAGCCAGGAGGGGGACATTTCGGCAGGGAAAAAACAGAGGAATATCTCCTCAGGAAGTTCTACTGGCCAGGCGTTTTTGCCCACATTAGGAAATATTGCTTGCAATGCCCTAGATGTAAACTCACCGAACCAGGTCGACCCCGAAAAGCACCTCTCCTACCCCTTCCCATCACTGACATTCCATTTAGCAGGGTGGGGATGGATTTGATCGGACCCCTACTTCCCTCCTCTAAAGGCCACACCTATATCTTGGTTATCGTAGACTATGCTACCAGATACCCCGAGGCCCTTCCCCTTTCAAGCATGACGACTAAAACAGTAGCACAGGCCATGATAACGGTATTTACTCGGACCGGGTTCCCCGCGAGATCCTCACGGACCAGGGTACGCCATTCATGTCCAACCTCATGAAACAGATATGTAGGGCATTAGGAATTACACAAATCAAAACGGCAGTTTATCATCCTCAGACAGACGGTCTAGTTGAGCGCTATAACAGGACCATTAAATCACTGTTAAAAAAAATTGTCGATGAGACAGGGAGGGATTGGGACCAGAAATTGCCCTTAGCTCTTTATGCCATTAGAACCAACGAACAGGCTTCAACGGGCCACAGCCCATTCGAACTGGTGTTTGGTAGACAACCCCGTTCTCTGTTGGATATGGCCGTTGAAACCTGGGAAGAAGAGGAGGAAGAAGAAGGACGACCACTGTTAGAATATGTCCAAAAACTTAAATCACACTTACAGGAACTAGGGGAAAATGTGCGACAACATCTGGAAAAGGCACAAGAGACTCAAAAACATTATTATGATAAAGGAAGTAAATTGCGTACTTTTCTTCAGAACGATCAAGTCCTGATCATGCGGCCCACGTCTGAACAGAAACTATTGGCCAGATGGCAAGGGCCCTATAAGGTGATTAGAGCAGTCTCCGCTGTCACCTATCTCATAGAACTCAGTGTCAACCCCAGGAAAACCCAAATTTACCACGTGAATCTCCTCAAGAAATGGGAACCCGTGGACGAGGGTCATGGCACAGTCGAGATGGGCCGTTTTGTATCCCCCTGCAAAGAATTAGACATAGAATTGTTTCCCGTTGAAAACCAACAACAAGAGAAAATGCCCTGTATCAACGCTTCTCTGACAACGTCAGAGAAGCGTCAGTTGTACGCCCTGTTAAACCAGTATCCGCATGTCTTCTCTGACATACCCGGAAGAACGTCCTTGATTTATCACCAAATCAGAACACCTCCAGGACAAACTATCCGACTACGACCTTATCGCATTCCGAGGCTAGGAAACACCTCATAGAAGAGGAAATAAGCAAGATGATAGACTTAGGGGTAATTGAACCGTCTGTTAGTCCCTTGTGCTCTCCAGTAGTCCTGGTTCCAAAACCCGACGGATCAGTTCGGTTTTGTATTGACTTCCGAAAACTCAACTCGATATCCTTGTTCGACACTTATCCTATTCCCCGAGTGGATGATGTCCTCGAGAAGCTAGGTAAAGCTAAATATATGTCTACGCTGGACCTCACTGAAGGTTATTGGCAGATTCCCCTTTTTCCCGAAGACAAAGAGAAAACAGCCTTCTCTACTCAATCTGGTCTGTATCAATTTACGGTACTACCCTTTGGTCTCCATGGAGCCCCGGCCACCTTTCAGAGATTAATGGATAGATTACTTAAACCCTTCCATACCTTCTCCGCTGCTTATCTAGATGATGTCGTTATTTTTTGCAACACCTGGGTAGACCATCTACACCATCTACACCAAATCTTGACCACACTGGCAGGGGCAGGATTGACCGCTAATCCTAAGAAGTGTATATTAGGGAAGACGGACATATCGTACTTAGGCTATACGATAGGCAATGGTACGCTACAACCCCAAACTACAAAGGTTGAAGCCATTAATAAGGCCCCAACCCCAAAGACAAAAAAAGATCTGCGTTCCTTCCTTGGTTTGGTGGGCTACTACCGTAGATTTATACCAGGATATTCCACTATCGCAGCCCCTCTTACAGATCTATTATCTAAACGTCATCCTAACAAGTTGGTTCCTTTTACCGGGGGTCAGAAAGCCTGTTTTGACCATCTACGATCCACTCTTACATCGGAACCAGTTTTACAATGTCCTGATTTCTCTAAGCCCTTCCATCTGTACACAGATGCTTCTAATGTGGGCCTTGGGGGGGTGCTCGCCCAACCTGATTCTGAGGGTAGAGATCACCCGATTGTATTTATCAGTAGGAAACTGCTTCCCCAGGAGTGTCATTACCCCATCATTGAGAAGGAGTGTCTGGCTATTAAATGGGCGGTAGAAAACCTGCAATATTACCTTTTGGGTAGACCTTTTATTCTATATACAGATCACGCTCCTCTTACTTGGCTTGCCTCCCACAAGGATTCCAACTCCAGGATCCTACGCTGGTTCCTTGAACTACAGCCTTTTTCCTTCCAGGTCCGCCATGTTCCGGGGTCTCAACAAGGCCCTGCGGATTACTTATCACGGTTTCCCTGCTCTTCCACGATCCTCGAGCAGGATCGTTCTTGGGATGGGGTGTGTGATCGGGCAGCCACGATCACGCCGCAAGACGAAGCAACCAACTACGTGTCGGAGAAACCCGACACGTCAGATCCGCGTTCATTCGTTCCCATGGGAACGGCCTCGGCGTCCAGGTTGCGTTTCCCTGTTTCCAGGGAAACGCTCGACGTCTTCCAGGCCGCCGGCCATGATAAGGAGGAGATACGCGTCCAGGAGAGCGAGCGGGAGGAAGGAGAGACGGAGACGAGTGAGAGAGCAGAGGAACAGATCACCACAAAGACGGAAGACGAAACCGAAGACAACGGAGAGGAGAAGGAGAGCCCATACCACGGAGCGCCGGAATCGAGGAGCCCAGAAGCCAGCCACGAACCCGGAGGGTCGTGGCTTACAAAGGTACGGTCCCTGCTGGGGAAAATAGACCGTAGAGGGGAAAACTCACAGGGGAAGGGAACTGGGAGGAGTGAGGGGGAGGAGGGGGAGAGAAAGGAGGGGCAGGCTCCCTAACTAAGGAAGGAGACTGACTATCACCTATTATCTGGGAGCACTGTGTGTCTACAAATAAAAGCACATCACCAACCTTTAGTACAGTGCACAGGTGTCTCTGCACACTACCTCTATATCCCTACTTGCCCTTCCCCTGCTCCTATCTGAAAGATAACCCCAGAAAATAGCCAATTTACTTACCTTGGCTTTCTTATATTTCTCTTGCCGGTCTTCCCCGGGAGCCGCTCGCGTTTCCCAGAAGTCACCGACCTGAAAGGAGGGAGGAAGGAGAACGACAAGATTAAGGAAGAGAAGAACCATAAAACCCAGACTTTATAGATACCTGTAAACTGTGGAAAACAGACAGAAAAGAAAAAAAAGAAACAAGAACAATAAAACTCTATTTACTTACCGCACTACGTCGTTTCAGTCTGGTTTATACCGTCTAGCCTGTCACAGGTACATTCCTCGACCCGCCTCTCAATATGTCAGAATGGAATTTTTACTGCCCTTTGACAAGGATGCTTACATCAAATTGTAACATACGTATTATTCACTTCAAATTCCTGCAACAGTTGTACTGTACACCTGCCAGACTGAGCCAGATGGGCTCAGGATAGATGATAACTGTGCAAGATGCGATGCTGTAGGAACAGATTTTATACATTTGACATGAGGTGGACCCATATTTACCAGTATTGGGTGCAGGTCTCAGGAGTTTACAGATGTGGCAATGAAGCCTATATCCTGTAACCCACACACGTCTTTTGGTGTATGTTAAACCGCTGCAGCCAACTAATTGCAAACTGTTGGTGGTAAATTTATTACTGGCCAAGAGGAGAGTGGCTATACACTGGGGAATAAAGTCGTACCCAAAGCTTAAACTGTGGTTCCGAGACATTGCACATTGTAGAGACTAACTGGAGACATAGCTGCCGCAAAGATCGCAGGCAAACGATTTCTGGGCATCTGTGTAAAATATCATATGATTTACTGATATACTACTCACAGGTTAAGATGATTACATGTGTAGCTTGACATGACACCTGTGATATATATCACCATTGATGGCAAATATTGACTAAGTTGAAATGATCAATAAAAAGAATGATTAAAAAGCAAAAAATGAAGGCCCATATTAATACTTTTTTAGCAATTGTATTTTGTAAGTTTGCGCCGTTTTTGCGTCAAAAAGCGGTGCAAATGCAGCGCTAAATAAGTATAAATATGGGCCCAAATGTCTTACTTCAATCATAGTGGACAGTGTCTGGAGGACCACGTGAGTGAGTGGTTCTTGCCCATATATACGCCAGCGGTCATATAAGCATGTTTAGTGTGTTCATAAGTGAGGAACTGACTTCATGGGTTAATGAAACCCTGTGACAATGTTTCAAAGAACCCCGTCTCAAAATAAAGTCTGACTGTGTAGATCTCATTTTCAATCCAGGTGCGAAGTTGAGCAGGACTAAGTCAAGACTCCTGGAAAGGGACCTGTATTATTGGAGTCTCTGGAGCATAAGGAAGGTCACCATTGGTAAGGGTTAGTACGCGGGTGAAACAAGTTAGTGCAGTGTTAAAAGGACTGGCTTGTAGCTTTTGGTTCCCTTCACAGGGAGTAATTTATGTTGCAACGTACCAAAAGGTCGGTTTTTTCCATGTAGACCACTTGCAGTAACAAGACATCACATTAGCCGCTCACTCACCCACTGCAACTGGTGGGCAAATTCAAAATTGTCCATACAAGGATGTCCCAGTCTCTCTTCTGCAACCAGGAGTTGTGTGGTTAGTGTCACCCTTCGTCAACATCCAGCCCATATTAGATCTGTTATAATGTGGTCTAATTCTTTAAAGAAAGAGTGGGACATCATCAGAGAGAGATTGACAAAGTAATGCAGCAGGTGTAGTAACATAGTCATCTTGACCAGGGCTTCCCATCTCACAACAGATAGGGGCAGCAAGGTCTAAAACGTAACCTGTGATCTGAGGCTCCATAGCAGCTGTATGAGGTACAGAAAAGTTGTAGGCTCCTATTTTAGTCAGCCCTCCATAACTGGATTTAACCTAGGGATGTAGTTTGGCTTTTAAGGGAAAATCCACGATTTGACCCAGTTTTACGCAGAGACCAGTATTGATGAGATTCGCCGTAGCGTCCTGTATATAGATAAGGATGTTGTTCACATACAGAGAAACCATGCTTCTCTCGCCATGAAGTGGTAGTCTCCAGTGAACACATGCGAGCGGATTCCCATGGCGAACAGCAGGGCCAATAGAGGGCAAACCTCTCCGGTGCCTCTAGGAAGCTACAAGGACTCGGAAATGTATCTGCCTGTTTTCATTCTAGCCATGTGCTTTGTACAAAGAAGGCAAATCTATTGACACATGTAACCGTAGTCCTAACATCTTTGGTGTTTTATGCCCATAATGCCAATTTGAGGAATTAGAAGCCCTCTCTAAGTTGAGGGCCATACAAGCCACAAACAGCCAGTCTCTACTACCAGAGATGGGGGCATATTTATACTTGTTTTGCACCGAATTTGCATCTTTTTTTACGCAAATTCGGTGCAAAGCTAACTCCGTATTTATACTTTGGCACTAGACCCATCTAGTGCCAAAGTTATGGAGTTAAACTCATATTTTAGACGTGGAAACCTACCTTGCATCAACGAGATGCAAGTTAGGCGTTCCTGTGCAAAAAATGACTCTATGGCCGTAGTGCCATATTTATCCCCCCAGGCTAAAATCATGCACGGGGGAGGAGGTGTCAAATAATGGTGCAAAGCTTGCTTTGCACCAATATTTAACGCCTGGGTCAAGGCAGGCGTTAGGGGACCTGTGGACCTATTTCCATGGAATAAGTGCCCTCCCCAGGCCCCAGGGACACCCTCACCCACACCAGAGGGACTGCAAAGGATGGGGACCACATCCCAGGTAAGTTTAGGTAAGTACAGGTAAGTATATATATTTTCTTTTAAGTGCCATTGGGGGCCCTGAAATGGGTCCCCCTAAATGGCACTGGGTGCAGTGGCCATGTCCAGGAGACCCTGGTCCCCTGTGCTGGCCATTGGGGTGGTGGGTATGACTTCTCATGACTAGACAGGAGTCATGTGGTATGGGTGGTTTTGCAGTTTTGCATCAGAAAATGACACTAGGCTAGTTAGATTCATTTTTTTTACTCTAACCTGCTTAATGTAATTTATTGGTACAAATCCCCCTTCTCCCATACCGCCACCCCCACCCGGCTAAGATCATTTCTTTTTAGGCTAGCCTACCCTTTGTGCCGGCTTGCACCATTCCATAAATATGGTGCCCAGGTGGTGCTCAAGAATGGTGCAAGCCGCTGCCAAACCTTTTTGATGCAAAACTGCATTAGTGCAGTTTTGTACCAAAAAGTATAAATATGCCCCATAGTTTGCCAAAGCCTGAAAGGTTCCTGGAGTTTTTGGGTCTCGGTATAAAACCAGACTGGTCCAGATATATGAGATGAGGCAGTTCAGAGAGTAGTTGACAAGCCAGTATTTTAGCTAAAATGTTATAGTCAGCGTTTAGGATGGAAAATGATCTGCAGGAGGCCACGTTGTTAGGATCTCTGTTTGGTTTGGGTATGGCCATGAAAACATGGTGGTCAGTCCCTGAGGGCAACACCCTGTAAGCACCCAACCTTACATCATGCACTGCCTTCAGCTGTGCGCAGCAGGGGTTGTGGCCAGCTACCCAACCCTACTCTGCACACGGCCCTTTGGCTGTGCGCAGCGAGAGTTGGCCACAGACTATCTCTCTGGGTGTGAGAATAGGTGTAAGAAGGTGTATCTGGGGGTGAGGTGGCTGTAAGTGTATGTCTGGGTGTGAGAGTGCATGCATCAGTGTCTTAATGGGGGCATCAGTGTCTGTGCAGGTCTGTGATTCGGTGCATGAGTGGGTCTGTGAGTGGGTGCTTGAGGGTCTGAGTGGGGCTTTGAGTAGGTGCACGAGGATCTGAGTGGGTCTGTGAGTGAGTGCCTTAGTGGGTCTGTTCGTTACTGTGGAAGGGTCTGAGTGGGTGTGTGAGTGAGAGATTGAAAGAGAAAGAGATTGAGAGGGGGAGAGAGAGTTTTTTAGTCTTTGATGGATGATATCTTTAGAATGATATATTTCTGCACCAATTGAAAAGAAAAATTTATTTGGCAATTAAAAAGAGTAAGATCACCTTTCAGTATGAACATTTGAATTAAAAAAAAATTAAAAAGGAGGGAACCAACCAGGATTCAAGCCCTCAATGCTCATTGTGAAGGTCTGCGACCATCACACTTGAGCTGTTTTTTCCATCACTTTTTCACCCCTTTATAGGCTATCTAGGACAGTGAGGGAAGTCTCCAGGCCTCTCCCATGGTCCCTGGCTATTTTTTCACCACATGTTTATATTATGCCTTTTATGGGCTATCTGGGACCACGGGGGAAGCCTCAAGGCCTCCCCCATGGTCCCATGCTTCAGCAAGCAGGCAGCTGCTTTAAGGAGCAGCCCCGTGCTTGCTGGAGCATTGCTTTCATCTCTGTTCCCTGCACGCACATCTGCATGCAGGGAACAGAGATGAAAACTTCACTTTTTGACAGCTGGACCTGTTTCACAGGTCCCGCTGCCAAAATGGAGAGTATTATCTGTGTCTTGCCTGTAGCAGTCAAAGCTACAGCCAAGCCACAGTAAGCAGCTATGTCCCAGGAATGTGCACCCCCGGACATAGCAGGAGCTGGCCCTGGGAGGTGGCGGTCCCCAGGGCCATCTGTAGCTCCTCAGCAGGGGCCGCATGACCCCCCTCCAACATGTATAGCCCCGGGGAGGTGGTGGTCTCCGGGGCCAAGGTGGGTCCGAAACAGACCCCCTTTACATATTTTACTATTTGCCCCGGGAAGGTGGTGGTCCCCGGGACTGCGGGGGACCACGGAACCCTGCACCTAATTGGTTAACTGTCCTGAGGAGCTGGTGGCTCCTGGGGCTACATGGGGTCCAACGCGCTCCCCCTCACCCAATATCTGTAATGCCCCAGGAGGTGGTGGTCTCCGGGGTGTGGAGGGAAGCCACTGGGACTCCCCCACATTATAAAAGCATTTGGCCCCAGGGAGGTGGTATTCCCCGGGCGTGGGTGTGGCATGCAGCCCCACACCCATATTTCATTAATTGCCCCAGGGAGGTGGTGGTCCCCAGGAGGCTCCCCTATTTAAAACAAAACACTGCCCCTGGGACCTGACCTACCAAGGGCTTATTTAAAAACAAGTGCAGCAGCCCAAGCTTTTTCTTTTTTTAAATTTTTACTGCAGATTAGCAGTAAAAAAATAAAAATGCATTTTAGTCCTGGCGAGTCCCTCTGGGTCCCCAGTACCAGAGCTAAGGGGTCAGGGTGTTCATACCATGGCCCCTTTTGTATTTTTTTATTCTTTTTTTCTGGGACTCGGCTGAAGCCGAGTCCCAATATGGCTGCCAACAGTTACCTATTGAAGTGTGGGCAGCCAATCAGATCTCAGAACGAGATCTGGTTGGGTCACGAATCCTTCACATCCCTATATATACAAATTGGGATTTCCTTAACTTTCCCAAAAACTACCAAACTGATTTACACCAAATAACAAATAGGGCTCTTTCTAGACCGATAGCTGCCTTTGTGCCAAATTTGGTGTAATTCCGTCCATTGGTTTTGGCGATATTGCTGTTCAATTTTTCCTATGGGAATTAACATTGAAAATGCTCTCAATTTCACCCCCCCCCTTTATCTCAGCCCCTGCTTGACAGAGCACCACAAATCTTTCCAAACAGCAGCTCACATGACTGTCAATTTTTTAAAGAAGTTTTCACAAAGATTCTCCAAGCGGCACCAAAGATTTAGGAAAGTAAAAAACAGCTTTTTCCATAGAAACTATGTCCTAACTATAACTACCTAGTGGCAAATGCTACTAGGTAATATGATTGTGTGTTTGGATGTATCTGTGTGCATGTGTATATATATATAAACCTAATACCCTTGCTACCCAAATACCCCTTCCCACCCTAACAATACCCTTATCACCCAAATACCCTTACCAACCCTAAAAATACCTTTGCTACCCAAAGACCCCTACCTACCCTAGACCCTAAAAGTACCCTTGCCACCCAAATACTCTTACCCACCCTAAGTGCTAAAAAATACCCTTCCCACCCAAATAACCTTACCCACCTTTAACCATAAAAATGCCCTTGTCACCCAAATACCCTTGCCCACCCTAAACCCTAAAAAATACCCTTGCCACCCAAATACTCTTACCCACCGTAAACCCTAAAAATACCCTTACCACCCAAAAAACCCTACCCACTGTAAACCCTAAAAATACCCTTGCCATCCAAAACCGTCTACCCACCCTTAATCCTTAAAATACCAAAATACCCTTACCTATCCAAATCCCTAAAAAGGTTTTACCCTTTACCCATATATTCGTCTAACAGGGGCGGAGAAAGAAGGTGGGGTGGAGGGTGGTCCTAAAAAGCCTTCTCCCCATGAAATTTCCCATAGGGATTTTTAGACACGACTGCTGCACAAACCACTGGGCAGAGTGAAACCAAATTTGTGAGGGAGCTAGATCTTGGTTCAGAAAGCATGCTTTTTGTAATTTGGTGTAAATCCGTCCAGTAGTTTTAGAGCTATTAAAGAAAAAAAGAAATATAGATATCTAGGGACACGAATCCTCCGTAGATTTGACAGATCTCATGCTGAGATCTGATTAACTACCAACTCTTCAACCACGAGGTGTTGGCAGCCATTTTGGGACTTGAACTTAGCGCAGTCCCCGGAAAAAAGTTAAAAAAGAGAAGTGGGCAGTGTAGGGATACCCTGACCCCCTAGGCCTGGTGATGGGGTCACCCAGGGATCCCACCAGGGCCAAAAAGCATTGTCTTTTAAAAATGAAAAAATAAAATACATGAATACAAGCGTGGTCTCCCACACTTGTTTAAAGTTGAGCATCCCTGTGGGCCAGTTCCCGGGGGCATATGTATTTATACATTTTGAAGAGGGAGGCACTTTCAGGACCCCCCCACCCCCAAAGGCCGATAAAGGTCCTGTGGTTTGCCACCTCCCCGGGGCTTCCCCTGTGCAAGACCAATAAAATTGAAATCACCCCTTTACGGCCCCTGGACCACCGCCTTCCTGGGGCTTGGCCAAATTTTTAAAGGGGATGTGGGCCGTGCGGACCCCTACCCGGAGCGTTTTTTGCCCCAGGGACCACCACCCACCCAGGGCAGGCCCGGTAATTATTAACACCCTTGCCATGCATTGCTAATAATTACCCCACATTTACAGCACTTATAATATCTTCTATGACATAAGTGATAATATCACTACAACATTTCCTGTAAACTTATTGATGAGAAAACTGTGCTTGGCTGCAGCACGAGTTACAGTTCCCTTAGGGCATGAGTGGTAGTATCTGGAGATAATTATAACTGCTGAGCTTCTGTGGTTTTGTGTGTGGAAAATTTTAGGCTAACTGTAACGTCCCTGAAACCTGTGTTTTTTTCAGAGAATTTCTTTTTCTATTTACCAACTATGAAATCCCTGTAACCTTTGTTTTTTCACTGTATGCATATATATAAATATCATTTAAAAAGGTTAAAAGCCAAAGATTATAAGGATGTTATAGTTAGGCTCACATTTCAAATGTACAAAACCCTGTTGTAGTTAGAGCTTTTTTGGAGTATCTTTAACTTGTGCCCTAAGGTAATTATAGCTTATGCCCCTGCCATTCATAGTTTTTTAATGAATATTTTTACAGCAAATGTTACATTGAGATCAATGATTGTATAAAAAATGACAAAAGTGCTCTAATTTCTGGGGTAATTAGCAGTGCATGGTGAGGGCACAGAGTCATAGTTACCTTAGGGCATGAGTGAGATCACCTTTCTGTATGTGCCTTAAATATCTGAAGTTGAAAATAATGTAAAACTTAGAAACAACCACTGACACACCCAGACTGGAACCCTCATCCTTCTGTGTGAGGGTCTGAGAACTTAACCACTAGGCCACAGGTGACTCTTTGCTATCCCTTCTCCAGACATCTCTATTACTTTCAATCCAAAGATGGTGATGGGAGAAAACGTACATGTTCCTTCACTAGGAATGTTTAACATTCAAAACACGGGTAAATAAATAGACACACTGTCATGCCATACCAGGATTTGAACCTTCAAGCTATTGTGTGACAGTCCAAGAGCTTTGCCAGCAGGCCAGAGGTGACTCTGTTTTGCTGTGCATCCAAAGGTAACTGTAACATTCCAACCAAACATCTTGTTAGTTTTACAATTTAAAGTCATTGTATGGAGAGACCATTGCAATCTCTAAGAGATAGAGAGAGAAAGTGAAAGGACCGTGGGGGGGAGCCCCAAGGCTTCCATGGTCCCAGCCGGCTCCCCCCCATCCTGCGGGAGCCGATATTGCTCCTGTATGCAGGAACTTGTCGCAGATAGCACCTCCCTGCATGCAGGAGCAATGTTTTCAACTCTTTCCCTACCTGCATGTTAGCGGGCAGGGAAAGAGATGAAAACTTCACTTTCAGCAAGCTGGAGCATTTTGACAGCTTCTGCTTGCTGGGAACTGTCAGCTTCTGCCAAGCAAAAAAAAACAGCTACCTCCTGAGGGTGGGCACCTCGGGAGGTAGCAGGAGCCGGCCTGGAAGGGGTGGTGGTCCCCTAAATGGCTCCAAGAGAGGGCTTCGTGGCCCCCCTCCTTATTTTGTACTTGCCTGTCCTGTATATATATATATATTTATATATATATATTACCTACTGGTGGTCACTAGTAGGTTGTTATAGTTAGGACCTAATTTCCTAATTAGGACCTTAGGACCTAATTTCCTTAGGGAAAGCGTTGTTTGGGTAGCTATATCCATCCAAAAAAGTGTCCTCTAGGGTCTTGTTGTGCATAGAATGTTTTGAGGTAATTCGTCAAGCGGGGACCCAGAAAAACAGGGGGGGGGGGCAAAAAAAGTGTCTTTCCAATGTTAATTTTGATATAGATTTTAGACACCATTGCAGTCCAAACCACTGAACAGAATTATACCAAATTTGGCAGGAAGGTATCTCTTTGTCCAGAAAGCATGGTTTTTGTTATTTGGTGTAAATCCGTTCAGTAGATTTTGAAATATTAAACAGAAAATAAACTTGTATATCTGGGCAGAGCCTAAACACAGATCTCATGGTAAAATCTGATCAGCTGTCAGCATTTCAACCAGAAAGTACTGGCAGCCATCTTGGGACCAATATACATGACAGCATCCCACTGAAATGCACTGTAGTGCATGGCAGGTTTTGAGCCCCTAAGGTAACTATAACTTGTGAACCTGCCATGCACAGTTTTGTATGTATATTGTTACAGCGAATTTTACAGTGATATTATCAATGATATCTTAAGTGTTGTAATATCTGGGGTAATTAGCAGTGCGCTGCAAGGGTGCCGGGTTATAGTTACCTTGTGGCACAAGTGAGATCACCTTTCTGTATGTACCTTAAATATTTGAAGCTGAGAAACTACAACTGACACACCTAGTCTGGAACCCTCATCCTTCTGTGAGAGAGTCTGAGAACCTAACCACTACACCACAAGTGACTTCTTGAAGTGAGGTGTCCAGAAATCTCTATGACTTTTAATCCAAAGACGGTGATGGCAAAAAATGTAAATGTTCCTACACCAAGAATGTTTTACATTCAAAACATGGGTAAACAGACACACTGCAGTGTGATACCAGGATCTGAACCTTCAACTTATTGAGCGTCAGTCCAAGAGCTTTGCCAGTAGGCCAGAGGTGATTCTGTTCTGCTGTGCATCAAAAGGTAACTATAACGTTGCAACCAAACATCTTGCTAGTGTTACGCTTTGAAGTAATTGTATGGAGAGACCAGTGAAATCTCTCTCATCCTTTCCATTATGGGTTGTAAGAGAGAGATAGAGATAGAAAGTGACAGGACCAGGGGGGGCCCAGGTCCTCTGTGGTCCCCATCGGCTCCCCCCATCCTGCAGGAGCCGGCATTACTCCTGCACACAGAGAGTTATTGCAAATTGCAGCTCCCTGCAGGGGGGAGTAATGTTTTCATCTCTTTCCCTTCCCGAAAGTTGATGAAAACTCTGCTTTCAGCAAGCAGGAGCAGTTTGGCAGCACCCGCTTGCGGAAAGCAGAGTGTTTGCTTTTGCTTGGCAGGAGCTGTCTGATCCTGCTAAGCAAAAACAAACAGCTACTTCCCGAGGGTGGGAATCTCTGGAGGTAGCAGGAGTCGGCCTTGGGGGATGGCAGTCTCCAGGGCCGTAAATGTCTCCATTATTTTCTACTTGCCTGTCCTTTGTGCTTGCCTTTCGTGTATATATATATTACCTACTGGCGGTCGCCGGTAGGTAGTTATAGTTAGGACCTAATTTCCTTAGGAAAAGCGTGTTTTGACTGGATATATCTTTGGCCCCGTTTGACGAATCCTTATGAAAATTTCCAGAAAAGTTGTCCTCTAGGGTCTTGTTGTGCATAGAAAGTTTCCGGTGATTCGTCAAGTGGGGGTCAAGAAAAAGGGGGGGGGGGGGGGCAAAAAAAGAGTGTTCCCATTTTAATTTCCATTGAGGTTTTACACGATTGCAGTCCGAACCACTGAACGGAATTACATCATATTTAGCAGGAAGGCAGCTCTTGGTCCAGAAAGCATTCTTTTTGTAATTTGGTGTGAATCCGTTCAGTTGGTTTTGAGATATTAAAGGAGAAATACATTTGTATATCTGGGCGGAGCCTAAGCACAGATCTCATGGTGAAATCTGATTGTCTGACAGCACTTCAACCAGAAAGTGCTGGAAGCAATCTTGGGACCAATATACATAATAGCACTCCATCAAAATGCATTGTATTGAATGGCAGGTTTTCAGGGTCACAAAAAGGAGAACGTATAAAGTGTGATAAAGTGAACAGACTTTATTTACAATATAAATAATTTGTTGCTAAGGTGATTTTGCCCTGCCCTAAGATAACTCTGGCCCTCGCTGTGCACTGCTAATTACACCAGATATTACATCACTCATGACATCTTCTATGACATCATCGATAATATCACTGTAACATATGCAGTAAAATTATTGATGAGAAAACTGTGCATGGCGAGGGTGCAAGTTATAGTTACCTTAAGGCATGAGTTATAGTTACTTGAAATAACTCTAATGGTAACAGCAGAATTTATATGGGTTTTCTGCATGTAAAATCTGAACCTAACTATAATGTTCCTGTACCCTTTGTTTTTTTAGTGAATTTTCAAGGTTTAAAAAAAATTCTATTTCCTAACTATAACGTCCCTGTAACCTTTGTTTTTTTTCAGTGAATATATACCTATATTCACTGAAAAAAAACAAAGGTTACAGGGGCGTTATAGTTAGGTTCTGAATTTACTTGGACAAAACCATAGAAATTCAGCAGTTATAGTTAGTGTTATTTCAAGTAACTATAACTCGTGCCCTAAGGTAACTATAACTTGCGCCCCCACCATGCACAGATGTTTCATGAATAATTTGACTGTAATGTTTCATTTATATTTTTTTGACGGGATAAAAGTTGTCATGAGTGCTGTACTATCTGGGGTAATTAGCAGATCGTGGCAAGGGTGCAAGTTATTTTTACCTTAGGGCACAAGTTATAGGTAGTGCGTGGTAATTACCGCATTGTAATTACTGTTTCCCGTTTAGGAAGGCGAAGCTGGTGAAGAGGTTGCAGTAATTTACTATAATTTACTGTAATTTATATCACAGCAAACAGTTAAATAATTAGTCCTGATCCTTCTTCCAAAAAGGTTAGCTCCAATCTAATTGTTAATTGGGCCTGCCTTAATATTCAGTGTCATCTACCGCCCCATCATGACAATACACTATTTTCAAGCAATGCTTCGAGTGGTTACTGTGTGCGCTGGTTTTGGTTGTTTGCTGATGTTTGTTTCTTTTAAATGCAAAATCAATAAATACTTTTTTTTTTTAATGCTTCGAGTGGTTTACGAAACACCTAATACTATCTGGCCTGTCATTTTGCTAGGAGCTTTTAACCTTCTCTGACAAACATAATAGTAAAAACATTAATACATTTACCCCTTTAGAAAGCAACTTGGTAGGGCAGGGAATATTGGATTATTATTTTTGCCAGACTCCCTGATTGTGACTTGACTGAAGAGTGAGAACAAACCTTAGAATTACCTTTGTCTGTCCCAGTCCATTGAACACAAGTCAAAGCACTTTGTGGCACTTACACAGTGCTCTTGTGAAACCCTTTATGCTCTCGTACTCAAGGAGAATGGGTATGTGTATGGGATGCAGTCTGGTTTGCTAATCTTTGCAGTGCACTTTGGGTAGTGTTCTTCGTAGATGCTGGCTAGCCGTGGGACTAATGTCAAAACAACAGCAAAAGACCTGCTGATGCAGTGGTGTCAATAGGGTAGTGAGGAGCCACTGGAGTTAGATGTGAACCTTAGCCCCGATGACTGACATCCTCTACTTTCTTTACTAAAATGATCGGTTTTGGAACGTGGGCCCAAGATGCCCTCAGACAAGAATACCAACTTCCACCTGCTTCAGTGGCAGCTTTTGAACCCAGGCCACTCTTGGATCTGTGCATCTTCAGTTCACACCAACGTGGTGCAGTTTCAGACAACCACAGGACCCAAGTGATTTGTGATTCTGAGACAAATAGGGTCATATTCATACTCCGTCTGCGCCGAATGTGCGTCAAAACTTTTGACGCACATTCGGCACAAACCTTGCCCCATATTTAAACTTTGACACCCGAGCCCGCGGACGTCAAAAGCACGCCGTGTGCGTCATTTTCTGGATGCGGGAAACTGCCTTGCGTTAATGATATGCAAGGTAGGCATTCCCGTCAAAAAAATGACACAAACACCCGTGCGTCGTATTTTTGCTACCGCGCAAAAATCCCGCACGGCCGCGAGGCAGAGTCCGAAAATGACGCACAGCCCGATCTGCGTCAAAAATTAACGCCTGGGTCAGGGCAGGCATTAAAATGGGGCAAACTCACCTGTATTTAATCAAAACACACAGAAGTAACAGCAGAGCAGCAAAAGGAAGACATGGAGGTGCTTCTCATCCAGCGTGCATGCAGACGCAGAGCACAGCAACAACAACAGCAGCTTCCACAACGCCAGCAGGGACCCCAAAGGCAACACAGAAGGCAGGAGAGGATATTCTGCACCAGGACAACCCTTCATGGCCTCAGGGAACATGACATCATCCAGAGGTACAGGTTGAACTGGCAAGCCATTCAGCAGCTGCTGCGCAACATTGAGCCACAGTTGGCACCCAGCTTGCAGACACCCGCACCATCCCACCAAAAACCAAGCTGCTAGCTGTACTACACATGTTGGCAAGTGGCTCCTTTCAAACCACTGGCGCCCTGGTTGCTGGGATCTCACAGCCATCATTCTCCGCCTTCCTGCCCAAGGTACTGGATGCCATCATCAGACTCACACCCCACCACATCTGCTTCCCAAACACACAGCAGAAGCAGCAGGAGACAAAACAGGGGTTTGACCTCATTAATGGATTCCCACACGTCCTTTGTGCCATTGACTGCACACATGTACGCCTTGTGCCACCTGCTGCAACTGAACATCTATACCGCAACAGGAAGCACACACACTCTATCAATGTGCAGGCCATTGTGGATCACCAGGGATTGATCACCAACATAGAGGCAAAGTATCCTGGGAGTGTACATGATTCATTCATCTTCTGTCACTGTACCATCAATCAGCACTTCCAGGATGGACGATATGGAAATGGACTACTTGTTGGTAAGTACAGAAACCTACTCGTATACACACTGCACAGCTACCCTCTAGGACAAACAACACATACACCACGACAGCGACGTGAACAGGAACACACTGAGGTTGTGACACCGCTAGTCATTTTGATAGGTCTGCAGTGAACCTGTCACACATGTGAAATTAGTGTACAGTCAAATGTTAAGACGTCAATGATCACAACTTATGGAGAGGTTTGGCTAATTGTCACCTTGCAAAATGTAAGCGTCTCACTGATGTTTAAATTAATCCATTGCATATGTCTAAAGGTATGGGATGTCCAGGGTACATAGATGCTAACGTGTTACCACCACTGTCAAATTGAATCGGTGTATGGAACTACCATCTCACCCCCAGTGAAGACACAGGAACACCTGTATCACAAGTCACAATGCTAGGGAGTACACACTGTACTGCAACTCCCAAAACATACTGCTGACAACCGGTCAGCAGGCAAACACTCGTTCAGCCAAGGAAACAACCCAGTGCTGATGGTACATCCTAGAAGCCTAGGAATCAATACAATAACAAAAAAGAGTCACAGACAACACAAGACAACTACTGCCATGTAAGGTGATATTAATGGGGCAAGCTACATCAACATGATCTCAGTCATTTTCTCTTTCAGCTGATCAGGGGTATGGGATCCAGCCATGTATTATGACACCATTTGGCAACCCAAGCACTGCAGCAAAGCGTGCCTACAATGAGGCACATAGGAGGACACGCACCATAGTCGAGAGGACCTTTGGCATCCTGAAGTCGAGATTCAGGTGCCTCAACATCACTGGTGGCAGCCTCCTATACTCACCAGAAATGGTCTGCAAGATCATTTTAACATGTGCCATCCTGCACAACATTTGTGACGGAAGGAACATTCCCCTATTAGAACCAGAGCCACAAATGCCTGAAGAGGAGGAAGAGGAGGATGCTGGCCTGCAACATGAGGGGGACCAATCAAACACAGCTGCTGGATTGCGTAGGCACCAACATACTGTCAACAATTTATTTTGAAACAACTCACCATCACCACTGTATCAACATATGTAAATAAACACCTATAATAATCACCATATCATGGTCTGGGTAATCATGTTTGCTCACCTTTATCTCTAACTATCAGAATAAGAGTGTAGCCTCATGGAGCATTGCTGATATACCGATCAGGACACAGAAATTTCCAAAGCAATTGTGATGCGTATAATTCAACAGTCACATTCACACACACTGTAAATGACATATATCCTGTACATGTCACCTTTGAAGGGCAATAGCAGAGGACCACACCTATTTCACACATACATGTTGGCAACATGGTTCATCGCAGCATATGGCACACAACAAAGACACCATCAGTCAATAAGGGAAAAAAATGACTCATACATGAGGCAGTGGATGTGCTATTGCATTGGTAACAGGAATGTATGACCAGACCCTTGACAGCAGTAAGTCGTACAGCACCTATCTTTGCAAGGACTATCTGTGACTAGAATTCCATATAAGCAGGACATAGAGAGCACAAAGTGCCACACCTATGACAAGCATTGCGCACATGACATTCCATGTACATGTCAGCCCATGTCCTAAGTCCTGACACACCCATTTTCCTGGTCTCACCCCACCTGTCTTAAGAATGGTAATATGTGTACACAGATATTCCCTCCTCTACACACACAGACTAACAATATTAATCCAGTGTGCTTCACCCTTTAGTATGGTATGCCATAGTCATTGTACATCTGTCTGCATGGACGTCAGGTTAAATAATGCACTGGCTTGTAGTCTCTAAGCCCTGTTATCACCTGTAGTTTGCTTCCCATGTGAAAGGTACTGTTGGCCATTTGAACTCAAATCTCACCTACAGGACTTGTGAGAAACTGATGCAGCACACACCTGTGAGCACCTCCATGCAGACCAGCCATTTGAACATGCACTGGCCTTGCAGATGCTTGGAACAGCATAGAAGCTGCCATTTTGTCGATTACACTGTTATGCATTGCTAGAAAAATAAGCTGTGTAACACAGCCCTTTAGTTTATGTGTCACCTTCCAAAACACAGGACAAACACAGTTTTCCATGTCAACTGTCTTGTTCTTCCTCCGACCAGTCTTAGTCAGACCACTGAGTATGTACCTTGTGAAATTGCTGGATCCTGATTGACCCTGCATCCAGTCAGCCTGACTGGCACCTGTCTGTGCGTTACCCTAAAGGTTCCTTGTGGCTACATATGTATCATACTTGCTTTCCCAACCCTTTCATTCCTCCGGGGGTATTTTGTCAGGTGGTTCTTCAATGCATACTCAAATAAGTTACTTAGCATAATCTGCTTATTTATGGTACCATAATTGGGAACTTGTCTCCAAATAGCCAAATCATGGCCTATCCCTTGTCTGGGTCTCATGTATGCATGAGTGACAAAGTGTGACAGTGTACCATGACCGTATGCAGGGATTGGGTATGCTGCCTCCAGCAGAACCATCAATGTCAGATAATGTGCAT
Organism: Pleurodeles waltl; assembly: GCF_031143425.1. NCBI lineage: Eukaryota > Metazoa > Chordata > Amphibia > Caudata > Salamandridae > Pleurodeles > Pleurodeles waltl. The sequence goes on from NC_090444.1 coordinate 972,756,504, forward strand.
GAAAAGTCCACACATGTTAGGACCCTGCTGTTTACACACTGAATCACTTTGCTCACAACATATTGATGGGCTGTGCGTGGTGAATAGCTGCAAGGTTAATCAACACAGAGGCTATGATGTTCCCAGATGCAGTGGGAACTTTACAGGCCAACCTGTATACAAATGTTGTAATGACACCTGCTGGTACAAGACTCCTGAGATATGATCTCACTCAGCACACCAAGGTTGCCCTGTTGACAGTCTCATAACACGTCTGCAGTGACAGGGTGGGACCATCCCCATGTAGGTTCTTATATCCTCATTGGCTTTACTTCCATTGATCTCAGAAGGATACTCAGTAGATACAGGAATAGCCGCCACTGACTCATGACTAGACCTGAACGTAACTGTGACAACACAGACCCCTAAAAATACACAGGATCGACATTGGACCACACACATGAACCAGACACCTCTGTGCATTTGATCACTGGAAATATGTGGCCAAGGGCTGCTTGGTCTGCTGGTCCTCCACTGTCACAGGAGAGTTATGGCTCAGTCATATGACCACAACTGTGGCGTGATATTACAATTGTGGTTCACCTTTGGCTTTCCGTGTCAATAACACGGTACCCACTTAGTCTGTACATGTGCCTGACTCATGGTGAGTTCACCAACAAGTGCCTAGGAAGCAGCATCCAAATTTCCAGGACATGTGATGGGCAAGTTTTGGACCATTGACAAAACAAGCGTCTGCTATCTATCCGGTGCATGCTTTTTCATTTGTGGTGTTTACGTTACCCAAAAACTAGAAAGTGCACACAGCTGATGTTGCTACATGTATGACTAACACATGTCCTCTCTCATTTCCACACTGACTTGCATCTGAGGGTTGGACACATTGACTCCACATTCATACAAGCATATTTGCAATGATGCATCTTGTGATGCTCACACAGTGGGTCAACAACAATATTAGTAGCCAATGCACACACATTGAGCCATAGGCATTGAGGTATTGTGCTTATGTGCGTCACCTTGCTATCCTCTCCTGACGCCAAACATGCCCAATTTGTGCAATACAGATATGTAGGCCACACGTTTGGCCATCTAGTGCGTCAGTCAAGAGTGAAAATCCTGTACATGAAGTAGCGGATCATGGTCCGCAGTAGTATGATGTGCCACATGTTCCCATACACCGTCATGACCAAAGTTGGTGCAATCAGCCTATCTCAGTATTGTCACAACTATAATATAACATTAAAATGGTAAAATGACCCAAACCCAGTTGATGCCTGAAATTTTGTTGCTTATGCGTCAAAACATGACGCACAAGCGTAAAAAAATGACGATTATGGACGAAAAACTGCGCATAATTCCCTGAAATAATCACTGCCACTGAGCTGTATCTTCCACACTGTACCTCAGAAAATTGGTTAAGTGTAAAGCTATTTCCAAACATATGGATGCAGGCTCAAATCTACTCCTGTGCGTCGAAAAAAATGACGCGCAGACTGTATGCGTTAAAATATTTTGACGCATGATGATAAAAACGCCCACCATTTTAGGCAGGAAGTGATGTAATAGGATATCCTGTTTACAGATTATGTACAGTGGGTATACTTTCACTTTCACTTTGCAGTCTGTGATATTTCCTGACTGTGTGGCTGTGTTAAGAGTTTTGTCTGTTCAAATTGTGCTTTTGTCTCCTGTGTGGTCTTTTTATTGTCTTTTTGTGAATAAAACCTTGTTGTAGTATCCTGTCTGAGTGTTTTTTGTGCTCATTTGTGTTGTAAAGTATTGTCTTTGTTTTGTTGGGAGTCTGTTGTGGGTAGTGTTAGTTTGGTTATAGTTGGGCTGTGTTAGTTGTTTATTTTAAGTTTTCCTGTTCTACTTTCCCCCTATTCTCCTTTTTTCCCCTTTATCCCCTATTTCTCTGTTGCTGCAAAGATATTGGGTAGGCCTCGTCTTGGCAAGATGGGAGAGGAGGAGCTGGGTGGATTTATATGGCTGGTGTGCCATTTCCTACCCCTAATGATTGAGGCAGGTGGGCGGGTGATACAGGGGTATCACACTGAGGCATGGAGGTTCAGGTGGGCAAAGGTGTTTCATCATCTGCAACGGATTAATAGGACACCAAGAAAAGAACAGCTGAAGCACTGCTGGTCTGGTCTTATCTCCAGGGAGCAAGATCTGCTGGACCACCTGGGGATTGTGATTGGTGGTCCTGTTGGTGAGTACAAATCATGTAAATGTGCACGTTTAAATGCGCTGTAGTGACATCAGCTGATTTTTACAATATCTGACGGCAATGTTGTTGAGTGTGTGGAATGCTACTGAAACATACAGGGTCATATATCTACTTTGTTAAGGACCACAATTGCTAGCTGTTAGGAAGCAAGAGCTCCGCAAACTTACTCAATACATTTGCATTATGTACATTAGTGCCACCTTTGTGTCAAACAGCAACACAAATCAGGAGCCAATTATGTATAGATATAGACCACAGTTGCCTGTGAGGTATAGAAATTTCCAAATAATTACCATCATTTGTTGACGCAACAGCTAGACTGACTTTTGAAACAACATGAGGCTGAAAATGAGTGCAGGCTTCATGTCAATTGATGATAGCAATGTGGCCCAAACATATGTCTCATGTGTGTCTGGTGAGTGTGTAAGGAAACCAATCATGGAAATTCCAAAAATCTTAGGGATTATTGTGTCCCTCCTTCATTTCGGATACATGTCTGATATGGATTTGAACACATAGGGAACAAGTTCTAGCTGCGCTCAGCTAACATCTTAGACTGGTATTTGGAGTTTGTTGTGCCACATTTCGATTAGGGATGGCTGGCCAAAGGTATGCACATGGGTTCATATCTCTATGGTTGGTGCACCTCATCATAGCTGTGCCACATCAAATGAAGAAACTGTAACAACATGAGGGCTAACAACTGTCCCTGCCTCTCTTTGGATGTCTCTCTTGGACACACATGATGAGATGAATACACTCCATTATTATGTCTGCTCACTTATGAAGGAGCATGTTTGCCAGCACATGATAGTTAGGGCCAATGCATGTGTGGAGATATGTGTGTATCACTCACTGGAGACCCATGGTATGTACATGTTAGCCGTGCTATATAGGATGCAGTATCATCATGTCTGAGAGGCTTTACTTTCTGATGAAATCTTACACATAGTATTTGTCTTTGGAATTGTTGTACAGTGCACAGACACTGAGCACATTTCTCCCTTCCATGCCTTGCAGGTGGACCGGCACCCTACACTGTTGGCGAGGTGGCTCGATTTGAGGTCCCAGACAACTCCACTAACTGTTGTTGTGTGTGTTATGTGTTGTGTTTGCTGGTGATGTGTGATGGATCCTGTGTGTTGGACACATAGCATGGTGTGATGCGCTGGCCAATCATTTGTTTTGTTCCATGAGTGGAATATCATTTTATCACCATCTTTGAGTTGGCCAATCCTTATCCTATTGTCTTATTTAGGTATTCTAGGTCAGTCCTGTAGGCACCGCAATGTGAATAGGGATGAGTCATGTGGATAAAACTTGAATCAGAAAGAGTCGCAGTAGACCAAATTTGTGATTTAGTCAGCCTGTCAGACCCAAATTCTCCCAGAATGGGGCTGCCAAATGCTTACCCACAGACTTCTGCTTCCCAATTCACTGATGTACTTATTAAACTGTAGGTTAAACTTCCTAGCAGCATGTAGCTCCACATGTAGTGCTACGAGTATGTGGCACTTGAGTGCAATGGCCTAGGTGGGCATGCAACTCATGGCCAGGGGTGTTCTTGCATCTCTGTGTTTGTTGGAAGTCATGGCTTACTGGTAGTAAATGATGTGGACAAAGGTCTGCATTTCCAAACATTAGTGGCGCTGGGATTGGTCAAGGGTTTGCTGTCTCCTATTTGGAGATCCTCCTTACCTGTGGTGTGTGTGCTGAGCCAAACACATGTCCAGCTTTCCTAAGCTTCCTGGGTGTCCTTGTTGTTAGAAATTATTAGTTGTTAGTCCACCCCCACCCTCAAACACAGGCATAGGTTTGTGAATAGTGTACCTAGGACTGATAATACAAGTTTGGTACACAGACATGTAAATCAGTGAATCTTTTGTCTAAACCTACTATACCGACTCATGTTCCGCACATGAGTACTATACTGGCAAGTCCATTTACAACTTGCAGATCATGTGGCCCTAGATTTCCTTCCCGTACAATGACATTTGTAGCCCTGGCAGTGGTGGAGGATGTGCAGCATGATTGTTAGCTGAAAACTGGCAGAACATAGATGCCAAAATCATGGCTGTTGTTACCCATCTTGTAGGCTTTGGATGTGCTATGCAGTACCTAATGTTAGATTTTCTATTTTCTTAACAGCTGCAAATATGACACCCATCCAGGTCAGGGAGTTCCAACGGCGGGCAATGAGGTAGCAACACATACTTCAAGTCAAGTCTGGGTACCGAAAAATGGCCCGCAGATATCGGCATGAACGAGCCTCCGGAGCCTGGAGGGCATTTCCCCAAGGCAGACCTTCTTTGCTCACCACAACCAGCACCACCACCACTACCACCAAGATGGCACCACCAGCAGCTGGGACCGTTGCAGGAACATCCACAGCAACTGCTCCAGGCTCAAGCACAGCACCACCTGCAGGGCAGCCCACAGCCATGGACACTACACGGCCCCATACTTCCTCGGCTGGCACCCAGACCACCCCAGCTGCAGCCATTGACCCTGCTGCTTTTGGACAAATGCAGTGAAAATTGGACCGTGTCCTTCGGAAGATGAGTCGACTGCGGCAGGAGGTGCGACAGGTCAACCGGTGGGTGCATTCGATCAAGTGGACCCTCTGGAGGGCCAACCTGTAGATCAATAGACAGACATGATTCCCTCCCCTCCCTCCTCTTTCCTGGTTCTTATACTTTGTGGGTTTAGGGGGCTTAGTGTTAGGTTAGTATAGGATGTTAGTTTAGTTAGTGTTAGTGGGGGGTGGGGGGTCCTGAATATCTGAATATTTCTACTGTTTATTTTTAAGTGTGTGGATGGGTGGGTGGGGGGCAATGTTGGGGTTTTTGTGTGTTTACAAAAAAAAAAAAAAGAAATTTAAAACACAAAATACCACAAAAATATATATTTGTTTAGTATAGGATAGTATGTGTTTAGGTTAGTATCTGTTGTCCTCCATGTGTCCCGTCTCATAAGGGGGTGGGGGATTGATGTTTAGAACGTTTCATTAAATGTGATAAGTAAGTTTAGCTTAGGTTGCTTAGGGACAGTTGTGGGTAATGAGTAGTTAGAGTAAATTAGGGTAGGTAAGGCTTTTCCCCGAGTTTTCACTTCTGTTTTTACTGTTTAATAAATATATAGGTAACCCTTTACACTATGCATGACATGCTTGTAGATCAGGGCCTTGGCATGGGTGTACAGTGTTTCTTTTGTATTACATGTTGTGTCCTATGCTGCTAACAAATCACAACTGAGCTGTTACATTGTCAGCTACCCCAAAGCTACCTTGCAAAGATTCGGCCATTCATTGCAACCACCAATCACTGTTACTATGGATCCCAAAGTGTGTTTTTTTGTAATGTATGTTTTCAATGTCACATACATTGCTTCCAGATTTAGGATTGGGGACACTGTGTTATGTCTGACTACAGTCTCATGTCCAAGGAACCTCTTATAAGGTGAGTGGTAGCAAGCTCTCTTGTAGTATAGTGTACATAACTCACATAGATCATTTGTTACACTGTTCAGCATGATTACTTATTTGGATGTAAACTCATACACCTCCATTCATGCAGTTTGGTGAGTGGGCGCTTATATTTGTGGCAATGTTACATATGTTAGTTTTGCACTGAAGCAACATTTTGAAGGCACTATTTTATGGTTTAGATATCCCTTGAGGAAGCGTTGATGTGTCCAACACAGCATTATGGTGTATAGTTTCTCTTTTCCTCAGATATTACCCTCAGGAAGGGCAGAGTGGTAGAATCCAGGCCACTGTGCATAGTTATCAGCCCACATTATTTCAGGACAGTTGTATTGACAATCTATGACATTTGACAGGAGGCAAAATTCTGTGATCTACTGCACGGTTGATGTGTCACATTACACAGAGACAAAGTGGTTGTGTAAGTGCTATTTATTGAAAAGTGCTGTAGTGGTATATGTACATTGTCCATGATTGTGAGTCCATTATAGTGACATCTTCCATTGTGATCCTACACAAGTGCAAAAGGACATGTCATTAGACATGCTGGGGTGAAGTGTCAGACAGTGCAGAGGGACAGGACTTGCTAATGAGTTAGTGAGAGACAATCACTGGGCAGGCTGACAAGATAGACAGTGGTTTGCAGAACAGTGCTTGAGTACAGTTGTTGCAAGACTGGCATGTTACAAAGCGCAGGAATAGGTGGCCATGTGGCAGGGACTAGTGCTTCTGGGTACTTTTACGTGTGAAGGTGATCTGTTCCTGGTCTTCATTATCTGATGTGTGTGTTGCCTCCTCTGCCCTTGGTGGTGGTGGTTGTGAAGGGGCAACACACACCTCAGTGTGTGTAGACGTGGAGTCAGACATCCTGGTAGCTGCTACCTGTGGGGGTCTTAATGGCAGTACTGCTGCAAGGAGGATCGGCTGGTTCTTAAGAATAGCAGCCACATTACGATGGTAGGCAGCCAGGTCGGCCCTGAGGGGTTCAATGTTGCATTCATGCACGCATTGACAGGATTGCTGTTGGAGGTGTTGGGTAAACTGTATTACAGCTGTGCTGATTTCCTTCAGCCTTTTTTCTACATCCTGCAAGATAGTTGTTCGCCCTTGCATAGCTGCTGCCTGTTCTTCAGTTGACATCATGCACGAACGCACCCCCTCTAGGGTGGCTGCCATAGTTTGCATCCCCACCCGCACCTCCTTGGCCAGCTCCCGTGGTACTCCAACTACAGTTCTCTCAAAGCTGGTGCCAGTGTCGTCAGAGTCCTCAGCTGTATTGGAGCTGGCAGGTTGTACAATTGGGGTGGTGGGTGGTTCCTCTGCGATGGCTACTTGTTCTGTGCTCCTCCTTGTGACTGAAGGTGGGGTCTGGAGGGTTCCAAGGATCTCTTGGAGGGTCTGGTGGCTGATGCTTCTCAGCTCGTCATCCATGTCATCAGGATAGTCCTAGTCAGGCATATCCTCAGGAGATCCATCGTCCTGTGCAATTAAATACGGTACAATTAGTGTGTCTGTGTTGTGGCATTTATGATGTGACATGGCTGCCTTGTGATGATTTTCACATTGTGATCTTGGTTCCTGTTCATTGATCCAGTCTTTCAGATGGGCATTCTCCCAGGCCTATGCCCCAACTGCATGTCACATGTATTGTGGTCAGTTAGTGGACTTGTCAGCATCCTCTCCTCTATGTGTTGGCTTTGGCCAAATTGTGAATTGCCACGTTCTTGTCCTACTCAACCCTTCCCCTACTTCCATTCTCATGGTGAGACCTTTCACTGGCTGTGGGTGCTCTGATGGCACTAGAAGCACACAATCTGGACCTGCCCCAGTCTCTGATCTTTCACATCCACCTATATGTAGTTGAAATGTAGCGTATACTATGCATAGCATTGTTATGGCACGATATGGATGTCAGCATTGGTAATGTGTACAGCTGATGTTGGGGGTACATTGGATTGCCCTGATAGTCATAGCAGTGTCCTATTTCCTCCTCTGACTGTGCAGGTGTATTTCAGTGACCAGTTACATGTGTCCTCCCCCTCAATGCTGTTGTCTGAGCAGTATGACATTTGGGATGTTGCATTGTGACCCAGGCACAGGATGGACCCTGACATATGCAGCATGGGTGTGACCTTAGTGCTGTGTACCTCCTAATGTTGATGACATTGGCTGATGTTTGCGGCAACTATGGGCATTCACATTTGACAGGACTGGAACATTTGTCTTGTTTCAGGGGATTGTTAACGTTGTCATCCTAAACCCTCTATGATCCATGGGGACGTTACTGTCATTGGCTACTTGACCAGCACACACAGCGGAGGTGGTAGTGGCAACTGTTGTCAATGTTACATTCCAGTTGTCGGTATGGCTAGAGGTTGTTAATTGGGCCCTAGTTAATGTAGGGAGTATAGTGGCTGACGTGTGACGGGATGTCAGTTTGACGTTGTGCCCTTCCCTCCTGGCGTGGCTTTACCTTTGCTACATCGTTGGCATGGCAGCATACCCCCATGGAAAGGTTGTTGGTGTTGTGTAATGGTGTGCCCCAGGTTTTCCCTGAACGGGCCATGCCCCCGTGCTGTGCCCCTTTACCCATGCCACTCCATGTATATGATGACTTACATGCATTGTGTAGTAGGTATTCCCCCCCCCCGGTTGAAGTTAACATTAGTGCATTTTAATTCCCCATGCAACTTACCCTGCATGTGCGTTGTCTCCTGGTAGTCTGCGCTGTCCTGTCCTTGAATCCCTGTGACGATCTCCTCAGGGATGACGGCTGCGACCATCTCCTCCATGTGGTCCAGTGCCTCCTGCGGTGCTGGACTCCCACCTCCAGTCTGCAGTGCTGCCTTACTGTTCCTGGCCATCTTTTCCTTGGTCCTGCACTTGCAGTCATGCCAGCGTTTCTTGCACTGGATGACTGTTCTCTGTACTTCTGCCACACTGTTAATCTTGTCAACAATTTGTTGCCATATTGCCTCTCTCCTACTGATTGGCAACCTTGAGGTGACAAACAGTTGGTGCTGGTGTTCCGTCACCTCTTTTGCCAGAATTTCCTGCTCCTCTGCACTGAAGCGACACTGTATTTTCTTCTTCTCCCTGTCGTGGGTCTTGTGTGGGTCCTCCTGGCTGGTTCCTGGTCTGTTGTCATCTTCCTGGGGTCTTTACAGGCATCTGGGATCCATTTTGGCTCTCCTCTGCTGAAATGGCTGTGTTTGTGTCGAGTTTTGACGCTATTACGTCAAAAGACGCTGCATGTCCGGTTTGCGGTGTCGTAAATCGGCTCACAGTCATTTCTGCCGCGTAAATGTCATTTTCCTTTACGACGTGATGCTACGGTGTGCGTCAAAGAAAATGACTCACACCTGTGGTTTGCGCCGCCGTGCATCAAAGGTATAAATTTTAAACCCGTACGGCGCACAGAAGTGGTGTTAGCCGGCGGTAATATTTTTTACGCAAAACTGCGTTGGCGCAGTTTTACGTCAAAAGGTATAAATATGGGCCTTAATTTTAGCGCATGGCACCTGAGTCTATCCTAATTTCATGTCAATTTTGCCAAAACACTGGGCTTCTGTGAATAGGCATTGCTTAAAATTAATTAGTTTTTTTTTGTCTTTGGTTGGCTAATCAGTTTAAGAATTTGCGGCACACCACTTTAGACCTAGAAACTGAAGCACTTTGGCTGTGATACTGTCGTACCATAGAAACCAGCATAAGGTCACCCAGTATTCAGTGTCAATCTGGAATTGTGAAAAGCAAGGCTCCAACTTTCCCTCTTTGTAAGCTTTTTGTCCGATGTTCCTCGGATATGTAGTTAGTTTTTAAATAATAGGAGCAACAGCTGCTTTGATTGGACAAAATCCATGTGTTGAATGAATGGCTTAGTTTATTTTGTTCCTTTTTGCCACATGCAGCTAAGTGCCTCGTGTATAAAACAGGGGCCACTCCAGTCAGTGGCGGGGAAAACAAAACAAACACAAAAACATTACAAATAAAAAAAAAACTACCTGACTCGCCGTATCGCAGCCCCTGCACCACTCTTCTGCCTCTACTCACTGCAAGCACAGGCTCCTAGCCTGCCCCGTGGCCAATCCTAATGCGCCTCGCATGCTGCTGGCAGCATGAGAGCAGCGTTATGATTGGCCTAAGCGCCCTGGCTTTGCGCTTCCAAGCAGACTGTGAGCCTGTGCCTGCTCTCTCCAACCCAGCAACACAGTGCCAGGTTGGAGACAGCTCAGTGCACATGTTTGTTTGGCCATCGTGAGACGGCGGCCAAACACACTTGCGCACTGAGGGGAGTGCACAGCTCTCCTCCTCCATTCCTGTCATCCCCCATTGCCCCGCCCCTTTAAAAATAAAAAGGATAATAAACGTTGTTTACTTAATCGTTTTTATTTGTCAGTTTGCAGCAGCTGCTGCTGGAGGGGCGGGGGGCGAACACTCCTCCGCCATAGCGGAGGAGCTGCCAGTGGTATAAAACAGTTTTATGGTTGTGAAGCCTCCGAATAGAAAAGCACTGGTTTTGTGACCATAAAGTAGTGTTTTGTTATGTATAAATTCCACTTTGTGGAACAGAAGGCTCTTTCTGACTTTCAAAATGGGTTTTTGCTACCCATTAGGAATGGGAAAAAGGAGGAGTCCCCTATTTGGGATTCACAATGGTTTGTATCAATGCTTTGCATCCTCAAAAGTGACATCCCACTTGAGGTGTTATTTGATTTGCATAAGATGATTTTGTCTGGGTGGGACAGCTTCCCCTTTGGGATTTGGCACTGATAGCCGCGGCGGAAGTAGTCAGTGGTCCAGTGAACCACTCCATGCGTAACTGATGTCATTCCTGACCAGATAACTTTTTTTAAAGTAGCAAATGTCCCTTTACAGGATGCTGACTAATTAAAAAAAACTTTTCTTTTTAGGAATCGGAATCGATGAACGTAAACCCACATCCCCGTTGATGCCTCAATCACATTGCGTTCTAAGCCATTCGAAGGGAGTAACAAATTGCATCTTATATCATGTGACCTCCTGCAAACGTTCCATTTGTATTGTGACTGACTAGCACATCAATTGCAATTTGTGCGCACAGCTTGTGACCTGCCTAACACAATATGACGTCGTAAGTGACTATAGGGAAATGGTTCGTTTTGTTTTACTAATTATGCAAGCGAATGTTTATTGTAAGGTACTCACGGTCATTGCAATTTCTTTTTAAGTAGAAAGCTATTCCCGCAACTTCCGTTTTGCATCTGTCTTCTTGCTGTTTATCTTAGCGAATTCCTTCAAATACCGAGCTTTACTGATTCTGTGCACCATATACAGATCCCTTTATTCATCTTTACCTGGAGATCTGGGAACTTGAGAACCGTTATGTCTACAGAGAACGCATAATGATATTCGGGGAAGAAATTAGTTGGAACAGAATTTGTTTCAGTCTTGAACCTGCAGCACTCTATTTCCTTCACCAAGAAAGCAAGGGCCCTCCATCTGACAATTAGTCTGATGGTTAAAGAACTCCTGTGAGAGCTCTTTGAATAGTAAATGATATGAACAAACACAAATCTTCACCTGCTGCCAGCAAAACATTTCGCTCAATCGCTCATCAGAATCTAGATGCACATTGGAACAGTGTGCGCTCTTGAGGGCAGTCTCCGGACACTACGACCAAATGATGTGCATTTTAATAGTTGGAGACGGAAAGACAACTAAACGTCTCGTTTTCTCTTTAAAAAAAAAAAATCTATACATATATTTATGATTTTGTTGTATAACGAAAAGGTAAAAGGACCGTTCCTCCACTTACTATTTCAGCGTGGAATTGGAAATATTCCAAATTTTAAACGGGACAGAAACACATAGAAAAGAACCATAAGAACCGCAAAGAGAGATAGAGAGAGAACCTAAAAATGGAAAACAAATATCCAGAGAAAAAGAGGAGAAATGTAACGAATCAGAGCTGATTTGAGTTTAGGAAAGAAATAACCCCATCAGTGCATTAAGTTGCTGGGAGCAAAACATAAGCTATAAAAAAGACACAAGTCTGCTAGAGACTGACAGCCACTAATAGGCAAGTGGATAGAGCTTGGTGCAGTTTAAATCAGCGGCTTCCTTGAGGATGTGGAAAGGTAAACAGTTACTTAAAGTAACACCAACACTCAATTGGAAATGCACTTGTTTTTATAATAGTTGTTCAAAAGACAAACCCCACAGATTAAAACATGCACCGCGTACCAGTGGTTGAGATCTCTCCACAAAATGCTGCTGCCATGGAACTGCACCGGATGGAAATACAGAGAAAAAGCAAGACAGGACACACAAGCCTCCTTCCATTCACAACACAGTACTCGGGGGAGAAGCTTTGTGAAAGGAAAACGTGCCCACGCACAAAATGGGCCTGGCTTTCCACTGCTGCGGCCTGACCACACTTTCACGTCGCTCCACATCTCCTCAGTTTCCTCACCTTTGTGGTGTTGTAGCCCTGAAAAGGGCTACAACACTCCGCGCTCGTTCCGCCGATGTGCTTAATAAATACACGCAACACTGCGTTGTAGTTTTGGTGTCGGCGTGGCAGGTTTGGGCCTTTCAGTCATGAGAGCCCAGCAGCATGGGTCTCTGACTGTTTGCGGCGCCGCTTCTCCCTGCCCGACCACGCCTCCGTTTATTTTTATAGCTCCGGGCGAAAGCCCTGGACCAAACCATAAACAAACTAATGAGAGGTGAAACCCTCCGGGGATTTCACCTACACCAGTTATACAATACCAAACACCCCTCTTAACAGTGGAGTGTGGGCCGGCCGGTTACCTCACTGGCCAGCGACACTACATTCCTCCACAAAATACAAAAACTGAAACATTACACAATACTGGATCATTAGTCACACGTGATCACGCAGACGAATTGAGGGACGTGGATTACTACGCAACCTGTATCTAGCAGACCCAGAGCGTTGGGACAATAACTCGGGAACCGGCCCATCAGTCACTTGCTCCATCGGAGCAGACTCAGAAACAACACATCTATCCTCAGCACCAGGCATTGAAGTTTTCACGTCAGGCCCCAAAGACGAAGGACCGACATCGTTAGGGTCACCAGAACCTTCTTCCTCAGTGTTTCCAGAAGGGTGGAACTTCTTAAACAACGACACGTTACGAGTCACTGTGTCACTACCACGTTGGGCAACTATAGCAGATCCATTCCTTTGAACAATTTTCCACAGGACAGAACTGAAAGGCATACGAAATTTACTACCCGGCAGGGTTTGTTTTAGCAGCACCTGATCTCCCACTTTGAGATCAGACACGGTCGTTCGTCGAGCATGGCTGACCCGTTGATTAGACAACAGCCTCTTCTCTTGAACCAAATCTCTAGCCATGGGGGGAGGAATCCAGGACGATTGATGAGGAATGGCATCAACAGATGCCCTCCCAAATGCTACGTGGCTTGGTGCTCGGTTCGTGGTGGAATGGGGCGTTTGTCGATAGTTCCGTAGAAACGAGAATATTGCATAGTCGACAGCCTATCCACCTGCTAGTGCGATTCTAATCACCTTATTTAAAGGCCTCATAAACCACTCGACCTCACCATTCGCTTGAGGCCACCGCGGTGTAATTCAACAATGACGGGTTCCTGTAACCTTTAGATATTCAGCCAGTTGTTTACTTTGGAAGGGTGGTCCATTGTCTGTCTTTATCTCAGCTATGAGACCATGAGTGGCCATAGCTTTTTTGAGACCGGAAATCACCACGTCGGCCGTGAGGGCAGGGATAATTTCTACTTCGGGATACTTAGAGAAATCATCAATGATGACCATGGTGTGTCGGCCATCGGGCAAACTGCCAAAGTCCAAACTAGCTGAAACCCAGGGACCTGTTGGAAAGGGTTCAGTTTCGATGGGAGCAGGCCTATTCGATTCACCAGTAGCCTGACACCAACAGCAAGACCTTACCATGCTCTCAACTTTTTCGTCCATAAGGGGAAACCACACCTTTGAGCGTATACGGCTCTTGGTTTTGACCATCCCTTGGTGGCCATTGTGAGCCAGCTCAATAGCTTTGGTGGTGAGGGAGGATGGAATGACTAATCGGCTTCCCCTCAACAGGCACCCTTCAGCATCAGTGGTGAGTTCATCCTTGACATTATACAGACTCCCAATGATGCGTTGAGACTCCGTGTTCAGCAAAGGCAACTGTCCTTTGATACGGTGCCACTGATTATTCTGCATTGCCACCAGAACTTTCTGCAAACACTCATCCGTCTTGGTCGCTTGTACAATTTCGCCCATAGTCATGGGCATAGGCCGGGATCGATCTGTGACATATCTGACATACTCCGAAGTCTCCTGCACTTCTTCAACCACCACAGCGGAAGTAGCTCTGGGATGTCTCAACAAATAGTCAGCGGGGTTTTCAGATCCCGGGCGATATTCTAACTGGCACCGATAGTCCTGCAATTGTAGCATCCATTTCTCAATTCTCGGCGGTGGCTTGGAAGCGGTTCCATTGAACAGAGGAAGCAACAGCTTATGGTCGGTGGTCACGATAAACGGGCGGCCATACACATAGATATGGAAATGCTTACAGCCCCAGTGTACAGCGATCGCTTCTTTTTCTATCTGCGAATAATGCTGTTCCGTTTCAGTAAGTGACCGGCTGGCCTAAGCAACGGGAGACCACATTCCTTCTCCTTGTTCTTGCAACAAAACTATACCCAAACCTTTTGGCCCAGCGTCAACAGCGATCTTGATACTTCTTTTTGGATCGAAATATCACAACACAGTTTCGCTGGACAATGCTTCTTTAATATTGTCAAAAGCCGTTTGCTCAGGGGACCCCCACCTCCACGGCTCATATGCTTTTTTTGAGATTTCTTAGAGGCTGTGTCAGGTTAGACAAATCCTTAATAAATCGGCCACAGTAGTTTACCATCCCTAGAAAACTTCTGACCTCGGTGATGGTGGTAGGAGGGGGCGCCTTCTTAATGTCATTTACCTTCGCTGGATCAGGGGCTACCCCACTCGCCGAAAATGTGTAGCCGAAAAATTGTATTCTATCTTTTAAAAACTCACACTTTTGATGGTGCAGTGTGAGTCCAGAATCCTGAATGCGTTGTAAGACCCTCTGTAGCCGGGAGTGGTGTTCCGCAACGGTAGGCGCATGGACGAGAATGTCGTCACTGACATTGATGGTTCCAGGTAATCCCACCAGCAGCTCCTGGATGACATTCTGGAACACTTCCGCAGCGCTGGATACCCCAAAGCTCAAACGTTTATATCTCCTGAGCCCCACATGTGTAGAGAAGGTCGTGATATAGCGGGATTCCTTGGCTAACACCAGCTGGTGGTATCCAGATCGGAGATCCAGTTTTGAAAACCACCTAGAGTCACTGATCTCTCCCAATATATCATCGATCGTAGGGGTCAGGTGTCTTTCTCTCTTGATGGCAGCATTGGGGAGGCGCATGTCCACACATATTCGCACCTCACCTGGCTGCTTGGGTTTCCTAGCCACCACAATGGGAGATACCCAGGGGGTGGGTCCAGAGACCTTCTCAATGATTCCTGCTTTCTCCAAGTTATCCAGCTCTTTCTCACTTGGGGTCGAAGGTGGAACGCCACCCTCCGATGGCGGAGGGCTACCAGTTGCACTGTGTGATCAATGTGGAGCTTGATCTCTCGGCCTCAGAGACATCCAATGCCGTTGAACACTCCTTCATATTGGGATACCAGTTCAGTCACGGATTCTTGGTGAATGCTGAGCGCGAACGTCACAATTCCTAACTCCTCCGCAGCCTTACAGCCTAACAGCATACCAGTTCCTCCCTCTGTCACATAGACCTTTGCGGATGTGGATTGCGATCCATGGGTGATGATGGTCTGGAACATGCCTCTCAAGGCTAAAGGGGTGCTTTGCCCATATGCATACACCTTGACATTTGCCTTAGTCAGTTCTGGAGTCGGCGACATTCGTCAGTGTTCTTCTGCTGCCAGTAAGTTTATGGACGCTCCCGTGTCCACTACTGCGACCATTTCATGCTGGCCCAAAAGGATCTGTCATGTTGGAAGTTGTGCTTGACGATGGCTGGTAGGTCTGACAGCAATCTTTCTCACTTGGGGTCGAAGGTGGAACGCCACCCTCTGATGGCGGAGGGCTACCAGTTGCACTGTGTGATCAATGTGGAGCTTGATCTCTCGGCCTCGGAGACATCCAATGCCGTTGAACACTCCTTCATATCGGGATACCAGTTCAGTCACGGATTCTTGGTGAATGCTGAGCGCGAACGTCACAATTCCTAACTCCTCCGCAGCCTTACAGCCTAACAGCATACCAGTTCCTCCCTCTGTCACATAGACCTTTGCGGATGTGGATTGCGATCCATGGGTGATGATGGTCTGGAACATGCCTCTCAAGGCTAAAGGGGTTCTTTGCCCATATGCATACACCTTGACATTTGCCTTAGTCAGTTCTGGAGTCGGCGACATTCGGCAGTGTTCTTCTGCTGCCAGTAAGTTTATGGACGCTCCCGTGTCCACTACTGCCACCATTTCATGCTGACCCAAAAGGATCTGTCATTTTGGAAGTTGTGCTTGACGATGGCTGGTAGGTCTGACAGCAAATAAGGAGTGGACGACATGGATGACAGCTTCATCATCATCCATATCACTCCCCCGCTCCGATTTTTCTGGAGGGGCCTCTTCGAGTGCAACGTTGACAGATGCACCTCGAGTGTTCTTGGATCTGCAAACCTTTGCGAAATGATTCATCTTTCCGCAGCCTGAGCCTTTTTTTACTCTTGCCGGACACTCAGATGCTCTGTGTGGTACTCCACCACAATATCCACACTGTGGTGCGTGCCTTGTTTACCTTTTGTCATGGTCTATTCGTGGATGCCATTACCGCATTGGTTACCTCTTCCTTTATGGGACGCTGTAGGGCTGCCTCCATATGCGAAGCCCTGGCTCTCGACAGCTCCTTTGTGCCGCCCAATTGTAGAATGTCCGGTAACGATTTTCCGGATTCCTCTAGGATGCGTTCCCTGAGTTTGAGGGACGCACACCCTTGCATTAGTTGTCCTCTGACTTCTTCGGTCTCATCATTGAATCTGCACGTACTCGCCAGTTCTCTTAGCCATAGGTGAAAAGCATTTAGCGACTCCTCCACCTGTTGCCTCGCTTGTCTGAATATAAACCTCTCGTAATCGGTATTGACCATTGGTTCGAAGTGACGGTTGAGTGCCGCTATCAGTGTCGCATGTGTCTTGGGCACATCTCCCACTAGGTTTTTTGATATCTCATATATGTCCTTCCCTCCTATGTGGATGAGCATAGCACGTTTCTGGTCATTTGCTACCTTAGTGGCCTCAAAGAATAGTAACACTCTTTCTACCCATTCTTTCCACTTTGGCGCTTGTGCAGAGGGAGCACCTTCTACAACAAATGGTTCTACTGGAGGTATTGCCGACATTGTGGCTAGGGTGTAGCTAGGCAGGCCTCTTGCAATTGTGCATATACTAGAAAACGACTATTATTGTCCTGTGTCGCCAATTGGTCCTACCGTCGTAGTTACAGGTTATGGGGAAGGACACTTGTACTCACGGTGTCCTGATGTGCCCCCTTTTGTTTTTCCAGCTTAGGTCTCATTGGCAGCTTCTGTATGGATTCTATTTCTCAGGTCAACACAGTTCTCCAATGTTTGCCACTTCCGGTTTCTTTTTTTTTTTTGTTGACAAAAACAAAAAAAAACTACAGAGTAGGCACAAACACCGTGTTATTCACGGCTGCCACTCTGTCAGCTGTTCTTCTTTATGTTTGTTTTTTTATTGGGCTGCACGCCTGCCGCACGAGCACCGCGTTGCACACGCGGCCGCGGCGGGCCAGAGCCCAGGGGCGTGAACTCGCCCGTCCTCGTCGCCAAAATGTGGTGTTGTAGCCCTGAAATAAATGCTTAATAAATACACGCGACACCGCGTTGTAGTTTTTGTATCGGCGTGGCAGGTTTGGGCCTTTCAGTCATGAGAGCCCGGCAGCATGGGTCTCTGACTGTTTGCGGCGCCGCTTCTCCCTGCCTGACCACGCCTCCGTTTATTTTTATAGCTCTGGGCGAAAGCCCTGGAGCAAACCATAAACAAACTAATGAGAGGTGAAACCCCTCGGGAACATCCAGGGATTTAACCTACACCAGTTATACAGTACCAAACACCCCTCTTAACAGTGGAGTGTCGGCCGGCCGGTTACCTCACTGGCCAGCGACACTACAACCTTCTCCATCCAGTCTTGTGCTCTTTGCAGTGTCGCCGGGATCGCATCTTCTTCTGTCAGTCACTTCCAAGAGTTCCACAATCTGCCCGGGTTTCAAAAGCTTCCACTGATCCCTTTTGAGTTCTGCTGGTTACCTAGCTACCACCCAACCCCTAGCTGGTGCATGCAGCACCCTGGCAGCATTCAGAGTATCACACGCCGCTTGTTTTATTTTCATTTACAAACATTGCCGTCAACGGGCACCCTACTTCCCAACTGCTCATGATCAGCCACAATCCTTGCTTCCTTCAACCAAGCAGGAATACTATGGGAGTTTGGGTTTGTGTTCCTCAAGCTTTGACACCTTAATTAAAATATAGTGGCATTAGGAATGAACCCAAATGGTATTCTACCAAAATATTGATTTATATATATATATATGTTAACCTGCACTTTTATCAATTCCACAATATAGACTACCACATATCGTCAAGGTAAATGGAGTTATGAATATCAAATTGATGCTTTCCTATGTATGTTTATCTGGAAGATATGCTGGTGGTCAGTATTCTGGAGTCTTATATAAGAGCGGGTCAGTATTATTGACCTTGATATTTTGTAATACATCCACATACTTGCAACTGCCTTCATTACTTCTTCCACAAAATTCTTTCTGACCTTTACAGTCACCCTCACATTCTTCATGAGTCAGAGACGTAGCTCCCCCTCCATCTCCTCTGTACTCCTGATCACAGCCACTGGTTGCTTCATTGAGGAAAACCAGATAAAACCACTGAAGGTGATGAAGATTGCTTGCAAGCTGTCAGTCACTGGCCGTTGCTCTGGGCTGCATTCCAGTGCATAGATTTTTGTTGATTGTGCCACTCCAGACTGAGAAGATCATGATGCAAATCCATCTTAGTCCTACTCCAGTAGGAACACTGCAGGCCAAATATCTAGGTCACGTGCCCTCTGAAGTGGAGCACAAGCAGCCCCAAAACAGTCTCAGCCTTTCTGGGTCTCACTAGTGAGGGGCAACATGGATCCTATGGCAGAGCAAGGATGGAACCTACGTCTGGCCATACAGTTGCACTTACGGTGTCATATTAAAACCACCTACCCTGAAGATGTCTCTTTGACTTCATCAATGGCGTTTCAGTGCTTGGGACTACCAGGCTTTCTCTGGCTTGCTTTGGTTGTCCTGAAAAGAAATATGTGTACCACACCATCCCCCCTAAACAGAGTGGGCGGTCTGATGGACTTTGATCAACGGCCTCGTTTGTGGCATAGTACTCAGTCGGCCAAACTCTAACTCAGGCTCACAGTCTTTCTTGTCTGCTACTGGGTCTATGAGACAGATGAAGTTTGTTGGCACTGAAAGGCATCAGGCCCCTTTAAGGTTCAGAAGGAAACTGAAAGTGACAGAACAATACACCTATCTGAAAATGCAACCCAGAACCACATTTCCTCACATGAGGAATGAATTTTGACAGGGTACGCTGGGGCTTTGCTGAGGAATCCATTTGACCATTCTGTGTCATAAAGACACTAAACATGGCTCCCCCTAGCCCCTTTGTTATTTTCATTGTACATGAACAGTGCGGTCAAAGCTATGGTGTCCGGTGTAATAATGCCCTCAACATTTAAGGTACGTAGATCAAGACTCTTTCTTTCGCTCACAATACCCTTATGGTGCCCAGTACCCAGAAGATCTTCAAAACCTATTTAAAACATTTGACGAGTTCTACTCCAGCAAAGGTTTATCAATGAACACAACCAAAACAACACCCGAGGATGTTTCAACCTCAAAAGGGGCTAAAAAACGAACTCAAAATAAACACCACCCCTCTTGAGCAAGTTCATGAATTCACCTATTTTTATATTCATTTTGCACAAGATTTAATTAGGAAAAAAGCATATAAGCAGGTCGGGACCTGATTCAACGCAAAGTTCCGGAGCTGCTTTATGCTTTGCATATGACAAGGTGAGGCACTTATTCATTCCAGTATGTGAAGTTTACAAGGCTCAAGGGAAGAGCCGCAGAACTCTGTTGCACAAAGTTATGTGGCCACACATACGTCCCTGATTTATCCAGCTGCGAGGCAATTATTTTAATGTAGATTGCCACCAAGTGCTCCCACACTCCCACTGCTTCTTAATCTTGAGATGATGGACAGCACTCCAGTCGCAAAATGAAGAGCTGTTCTGTCTTGGGTTCACCTGTGGAGAACAGTGTAGTTAAATGATTAACGGGGGCTGTTAGGGAAGTCATAGACTTCAACGGCAGCCACTCACCCAGCTGGTTAAAGCACACTTGTATGCTGCGTCACAATTTGGGTATGCTTGAGCTTTGGACTTCTTGTGAATCGATCACCCCCAGGGTCACTCAGAAGGTCAAATGTGAAAATAAAAACGAGCTTTGTGGGAAATTAGACAGCAAACTCTTTCAACAGGAGATTAGTAAGGGAATTCTTGACCAGAAAGAAGATCGTCCCTGAAGTACAAACACTATATAGACGAAATTGAACCTCCAGCGTCTAAAGTGCTGCACGGCAGATTCAGGTTCGGAATTTTATCCTTAAATAAATTCACATATAATTGTGGAATTGTAAAAGTTGTCAAACTGTTTAAAGATTAAATAATTATTTTCATAGAATTATCATACCATGGCATTTATTTTAAATAGTTTTGTTTGCACGTTGATTCAAATCTTATAATGAGCACAGAAGTAGGCCCTGTCTCAGACACAGATAGAACATGTTATTGATTTTGGGGAGAAGATAATAATTTAACATTTACATTATTATCAATCACGCTCAATTATATCAGTATCGTTATTCTATTTATATTGAATTGAAATAAATTGCAGTGATATAATTACATGCCCCACATTAGCGCCCTCTTAGTAATGAAAATATACATTGTAAATTGAGCTTGATGTGTTAGTAAGACGTATCATTAGATAATGCGCTTTTTTTGCTATATTCATTATGTGCTTTGTAGAACATTTTGCTGTAGTGTGAACACACCTTTCAGTTACTATTAACAGTTAATTGTGCAGTTTAAGGTGAGTGGCTTCAGTGAGTTGACTAGCAACCCTTCATGTTGTACTTGTAAAAAATGTTGGCGTGAATTTAGGTTGGTTTTAATTTTGAGCCAGGTGTATGTAGCAAAGACCGCAAAATACTAGTTGCAACTTGCGATCAGTATTTTTGTGACCAATGTGGTAATTTGGAAATCAGTCTATGCACTAGTAGATTGGTTCGCAAATTGCCAATTCCTTGTCGGTTGCAATTCAACCTACCTCATGAATTTTCATGAGGTAGGTTGCAAATTGCGACTTACTAGGAAAGATTGCCAGGGCAGGGATGGTGAGGTCAGCAGACAACCATGTCTGTGATGATTTTCAGATAAAGCCTTTTTTTCTTTTATTTAAATGCAGCCCATTGTCCTCAAAGGAAAGGGGGCTTCATTTAAAAATAAAGAAAAGTGTAATTTTATTTTTTGAAGCGTCGGTAGTGGTCTATGTTTTTGTCAAAAATCGCAAAGGAGAGAGTGTCCCTTTCAGTCCCCTTCCGGTTTACGAATGGCTTACCACCACTGTTGAGCAAGTGGTAAAAGGTTACTGTTTCGCGACCTGAATTACATCTCAAAACAGTAATACATACCAGTGAGAATCAGTATTTGGAAGAGATACCCTAAACATTCCCCTTCCAAATACCCATTCGGACCTTGGTTGCAAACCCAAATTATGATTTGGTAAAATGTTACAGAATTGCAATTTGTAGCTTGTACTTTTAGAAAAGATTTATTGATGACACGAACAGTCGGATTCTGCAAATCTGACCTTTTGCGACCGAAAAAAGGCATGGCATATCAGTCCCTTACTAACTTTATGCTGCAAGTGCCTGTGTGTTTCTGTTTCACCAATGGCTTGGAAAGGAGACAAGCGAAGAGACTATCCATAAACAGCACCTAACTAGACAGTTGGCACTTTATAAAACTCCAAAGTAAATAAATGACTATATTTGTGTTAGCAATATATTTGCATGAAGATTTCACCCACCCTCTTGAACACATGCGTTCAATTTAGAATTTTAGGAATGCGTCTTCTCCTATTTACCCTATTTTTATTTAGGACTTTTGTTGTGGGTTTCCTCCAAATCAAGCTTACGAAATAATAATGGATATGATTGTAGACTAACCATAGAAGAATCATAACAGCATACCTGTTAATTTAGAGGACGCCTGTGTTCAGAGTGTCCCTCTGGACGCTCATCATGTTGCGTCTTCTGTTTGTCCTCAAGATAAATTAAGTGTTTATTATGCCCTGTGATATCTGCCCCCCCGTGCTCTCATATGGAATCTCACATATGTTAGTGGGAACGACCCAAAGTTAGAATCAGGAGCTGAGACAAAATTTGCACATGTGACCGTCTCCCTTCTCAACTCCAGAAGCCAATCAGGATGGTCCCTTTAATTTCCCATCCTCCCAGATTTAAAAAAACATCACGCTTTCCAGTGCACCTAGCGTTCACACCTGAGCAGGAGCTTTTGACATGGTTAGTCTGTGTCATTGCTTCAGCTGCCAGTTTAAATAATCCCTCTTATTTCATGTTCTCTCCCACATCTCTTCAATAATGCACCTCTGTTCTCACCCAGTTGTCCCAAGCAAACATCAGAAACAGATAAGAATAACCCTTGCTTGTCCATGCCAGGACCAGGGAAGGTCAAAGAGCCTGCAACCCAGACTGTTACCTAACAATTTAGTGACAGGCCCTCACTAGGAGTCATGCTGAATGCTATCTCACTCCACATGACTCCAAGTCCTGCACCCAGTAAAACCAGTTGAGCACAGAAAGAGGCATGAAATCAGGTCCCACATGATGCATTGTACTCTGAAGCCTTTGGTCCAACATGCTATTACATAGTGTGGGCCTGATAACTCACTCCTCAGTTGACTGAGGAGTAGTTACCAAATAGAATTCATAACTTTGGCCAATTACTTCTTTCTCCCAATACTAGCCATCTCGTGATAAGGGACTAGGGGGGTTATTCTAACTTTGGAGGAGTGTTAATCCGTCCCAAAAGTGACGGTAAAGTGACGGATATACCACCAGCCGTATTACGAGTTCCATAGGATATAATGGACTCGTAATACGGCTGGTGGTAAATCCGTCACTTTTCCGTCACTTTTGGGACGGATTAACACCTCCTCCAAAGTTAGAATAACCCCCTAGGTGTTTAATTTAATTCCCCTATACACTCTCCACCCCCAAAAGCACAAATAGAAACTTCCTTTACAAACAACCCAAGTGCACTTACAGCACCAGCAAAGATATATACACACCTTACTTATCACCGGTAATACCTCACTCACTAACCAGTCACTTCACCTTGTGCTTGGCAGTGCCACAATACGCTGTGCTCCAGGCATGACCAGTATCATCACCATGCGCAAATTTGTCAGTTTCCCTCACAGACACATAGCTCCCATCAACATCTATACAAATTATTTACTCTCACTCTCACAGGCTACAGTATAGAGCACATCAGCTGCATGTACAAGGCAGAAGGAGAAATTGTGTTCATACAAATGTGGACGTGCCCTTAAATCCTCCAGATCCTCACAAACGTCCACTCTAAGGGGCTCAGCCCCTGCTTTTCCATCTCTCCATCTCCCACAATAACATATCACTTCCTTGGAACAACCACATTTACCCAGGAACTGCTATCACAGAAAAAGTACATGCTTGTACCTCCTGGTGCACTGGTCCTTTGTCACATGCAGCCTCAAATATTGTTTAAAAGTTGCAGCCATTTTATGCTCGACAACTACCTCATTTGCTCAAGAACAGCATCAAAAGTCTAAGAAATGCCTCAAAAGGCCAGTTAAATCTGTGGATAATCAGGTACAAACTTACATCCATAGATTCTTTCTTACTAATGCTGACTCTAAGCAGTTGTTATCATACAGTTGTTGTATGATAAGGTACAGCTACATGTGCCAGATTCAACCTGATAGGTCCATGTTAAGTCGCACATGCACAAATATAGCCTTGTAATCACTGGTACTACTGTCACTTGCAAGGTCTCACCTTCATATGCCCACGTCCAGCCTTCATGATATGTACATCTCCATGTGCTTTAACTATGTATTAATCAATTTTTCTAATAAGAGTAATAGAAAGCAGTTTCCTATTCCCAAAGACTGCATGATGTGCCCATGTACTACTATTCTATTAGAAATGCATCCTCATATGCCCATGTTGTACAATCCTCAGCCACATGCAGCCTCATAGACCGAGGAAAGCTCCCTTTCACCACCCAGCATGCTCGAATCCCAGGTGCAGCACAAATATGCATAGTTACAGTCATCATTTCGTCAGGATAAGCCTTATATGCTCAGGGGCAGGAGTGTGAGCCCAGTTTCTTCAATCACGTGCAAATATATGTACAGTTCCAGCCTTTTTGTACACGGACATGCTAGGGTTTGGACAGGTTTACATCTCCAAGTACTTTAAAATGTACTGCCAAGCTGCCACCACATATTTCCAGGTAGAGCAATCATATGCCAGGGACATACTCATGCCCATATTTTGCTAGAATATGACAGAAATTCTGTTGTATTTAATATCACCCTGCAACTGTATCTAATGCTGGATATCAACTACCACTATAAAATCATTGTAAGTATATATAGGTAAGTATACATTTTCTGTCCTTAATTCCTCGTGTGGAGCTACGAGGACTCCTGGAGAATGTTTAGTTTTCTTTTTAAAAAAAGACTGTCATCCTAGCAGCTTTTAACATAGCCTCTCTGTAGGAGGCTGGACTGGCTTGTAGTGAGTACCAAGGGGTACTTGCACCTTGCACCAGGCCCAGTTATCCCTTATTAGTGTATAGGGTGTCTAGCAGCTTAGGCTGATAGATAATGGTAGCTTAGCAGAGCAGCTCAGGCTGAACTAGGAGACGTGTGAAGCTACTACAGTACCACTTAGTGTCATATGCACAATATCATAAGAAAACACAATACACAGTTATACTAAAAATAAAGGTACTTTATTTTTATGACAATATGCCAAAGTATCTTAGAGTGTACCCTCAGTGAGAGGATAGGAAATATACACAAGATATATATACACAATAGCAAAAATATGCAGTATAGTCTTAGAAAACAGTGCAAACAATGTATAATTACAATAGGATGCAATGGGGAAACATAGGGATAGGGGCAACACAAACCATATACTCCAAAAGTGGAATGCGAACCACGAATGGACCCCAAACCTATGTGACCTTGTAGAGGGTCGCTGGGACTATTAGACAATAGTGAGAGTTAGCAAAATAACCCTCCCCAAGACCCTGAAAAGTGAGTGCAAAGTGCACTAAAGTTCCCCTAAGGACAAAAGAGTCGTGTTAGAGGAATAATGCAGGAAAGACACAAACCAGCAATGCAACAACTGTGGATTTCCAATCTAGGGTACCTGTGGAACAAGGGGACCAAGTCCAAAAGTCACAAGCAAGTCGGAGATGGGCAGATGCCCAGGAAATGCCAGCTGCGGGTGCAAAGAAGCTTCGACTGGACAGAAGAAGCTGAGGTTTCTGCAGGAACGAAAAGGGCTAGAGACTTCCCCTTTGGTGGACGGATCCCTCTCGCCTTGGAGAGTCGTGCAGAAGTGTTTTCCCGCCGGA
Organism: Pleurodeles waltl; assembly: GCF_031143425.1. NCBI lineage: Eukaryota > Metazoa > Chordata > Amphibia > Caudata > Salamandridae > Pleurodeles > Pleurodeles waltl. The sequence goes on from NC_090444.1 coordinate 972,782,139, forward strand.
AGGACGCCAACAAGCCTTGCTACACGCAAATCGTGCGTTTGGCGTTTTTGGACGCTGCTGGGGCCCAGGAGGGACCAGGAGGTCGCAAATTGGACCTGAAGAGAGAGGGGACGTCGAGCAAGACAAAGAGCCCTCACTGAAGCAGGTAGCACCCGGAGAAGTGCCAGAAACAGGCACTACGAGGATGCGTGAAACGGTGCTCGCCGAAGTTGCACAAAGGAGTCCCACGTCGCCGGAGACCAACTTAGAAAGTCGTGCAATGCAGGTTAGAGTGCCGTGGACCCAGGCTTGGCTGTGCACGAAGGATTTCCGCCGGAAGTGCACAGGGGCCGGAGTAGCTGCAAAGTCGCGGTTCCCAGCAATGCAGCCCAGCGCGGTGAGGCAAGGACTTACCTCCACCAAACTTGGGCTGAAGAGTCACTGGACTGTGGGGGTCACTTGGACAGACTCGCTGGATTCGAGGGACCTCGCTCGTCGTGCTGAGAGGAGACCCAAGGGACCGGTAATGCAGCTTTTTGGTGCCTGCGGTTGCAGGGGGAAGATTCCGTCGACCCACGGGAGATTTCTTCGGAGCTTCTGGTGCAGGGAGGAGGCAGGCTACCCCCACAGCATGCACAAGCAGGAAAACAGTCGAGAAGGCGGCAGGATCAGCGTTACAGAGTTGCAGTAGTCGTCTTTGCTACTATGTTGCAGGTTTGCAGGCTTCCAGCGCGGTCAGCGGTCGATTCCTTATCAGAAGGTGAAGAGAGAGATGCAGAGGAACTCGGCCGAGCTCATGCATTCGTTATCTAAAGTTTCCCCAGAGACAGAGACCCTAAATAGCCAGAAAAGAGGGTTTGGCTACCTAGGAGAGAGGAAAGGCTACTAACACCTGAAGGAGCCTATCAGCAGGAGTCTCTGACGTCACCTGGTGGCACTGGCCACTCAGAGCAGTCCAGTGTGCCAGCAGCACCTCTGTTTCCAAGATGGCAGAGGTCTGGAGCACACTGGAGGAGCTCTGGACACCTCCCAGGGGAGGTGCAGGTCAGGGGAGTGGTCACTCCCCTTTCCTTTGTCCAGTTTCGTGCCAGAGCAGGGGCTAAGGGGTCCCTGAACCGGTGTAGACTGGCTTATGCAGAATTGGGCACATCTGTGCCCAACAAAGCATTTCCAGAGGCTGGGGGAGGCTACTCCTCCCCTGCCTTCACACCATTTTCCAAAGGGAGAGGGTGTCACACCCTCTCTCAGAGGAAGTTCTTTGTTCTGCCATCCTGGGCCAGGCCTGGCTGGACCCCAGGAGGGCAGCTGCCTGTCTGAGGGGTTGGCAGCAGCAGCAGCTGCAGTGAAACCCCAGGAAGGGCAGTCTGGCAGTACCAGGGTCTGTGCTACAGACCACTGGGATCATGGAATTGTACCAACAATGCCAGGATGGCATAGAGGGGGCAATTCCATGATCATAGACATGTTACATGGCCATATTCGGAGTTACCATGGTGAAGCTACATATAGGTAGTGACCTATATGTAGTGCACACGTGTAATGGTGTCCCCGCACTCACAAAGTTCAGTGAATTGGCTCTGAACAATGTGGGGGCACCTTGGCTAGTGCCAGGGTGCCCTCACACTAAGTAACTTTGCACCTAACCTTTACCAGGTAAAGGTTAGACATATAGGTGACTTATAAGTTACTTAAGTGCAGTGTAAAATGGCTGTGAAATAACGTGGACGTTATTTCACTCAGGCTGCAGTGGCAGGCCTGTGTAAGAATTGTCAGAGCTCCCTATGGGTGGCAAAAGAAATGCTGCAGCCCATAGGGATCTCCTGGAACCCCAATACCCTGGGTACCTCAGTACCATATACTAGGGAATTATAAGGGTGTTCCAGTAAGCCAATGTAAATTGGTAAAAATGGTCACTAGCCTGTTAGTGACAATTTGAAAGTAATGAGAGAGCATAATCACTGAGGTTCTGGTTAGCAGAGCCTCAGTGAGACAGTTAGGCACCACACAGGGAACATATACACGCACACCTATGAGCACTGGGGCCCTGTGTGACAGGGTCCCAGTGACACATACATATAGGCCACAAACCTATGAGCACTGGGGTCCTGACCAGCAGGATCCCAGTGACACATAACAACCATACTGAAAATATAGTGTTTTCACTATGAGCACTGAGGCCTGGCTATCAGGATCCCAGTGAGACAGTGAAAACAGTGACAAACACTCTGACATACACTCACAAACAGGCCAAAAGTGGGGGTAACAAGGCTAGAAAGAGGCTACCTTCTCACACTCTCACAATATGCATTGCTAATATAGGCGGGAATAGGCTAGGAATACCATGTCAGTAGCCAGCTTGAGGCTAGGTGGTGTGTGGAATTAATGGTTTTTAGCCCCGTATCAGTTGTGTCCTATCTTTTAGTGCCACAAGCTTCAATGCCATATTACTAGTAACTTTTGAGTGATTAATGCAAAAAGCTAAGTTTTATAAAGACTTCTTCGAATATTGCAGTTCCCAGTGTCCCACAAATAGAATAGAAAAAAGAAAACAACAGCCCTACTGTATGCTGATGTTCTGATAGTCCTGTCCACATTTTTTTAAATAGTTTCAACTCAGCCACAAATTGGAATTAGCCCTACCAGAAAGAAAAATACATAAACAAAGCACAATTAAAACACATATATTGGGGGATCAGCACTCAACAGAAAAAAGCAAAACTGGTGCATTCCTCTTTGCCATTTATGTAGCACAACTCTTATACGTATAAAATCTGTACTATTACTAACCAACACTCAAACAAGTGAATTTAAAGATTCTTCCAAAAGACACAGAAGTTGAGAAGGTGAGCAAGGTCCACATTTTCGATTGGATGTTTCCTTTTCAGTAGTCTGAAAGGCATTCCTTGGGGAGGCAATAATAAGGGCAGGCCAAGAACTAACGGCCTGCTCAAAAATACAGTAAATTGTGGTGCAAAGATTGCCTCACTAATTGAAGGCATAATGCAGCCATGAGTCTACTGTACATTGATATATGTAGCAGAGCTATTGGGCTGTGATGGGTAATAATGGTCTAGAAAAAGCACATTTCTTGAGAAAAATGTCCTTCATGTCTAACAAGGAGGCCAGAATGCACTATGGGCCATACATTTTTACCTTACACTTGGTTTACATGGGCACTCACGTAACGCAAAACATAACGTTTAATTGTTTACCGTTGTAAAGGCCCATGTGTGCAGTAGCAGACTCTATTGTTGCCATACTTGTGCCTACATGAGCTTAGTAATTTCCAAACAACAGTTTATTTGGTCTGGGCTTGGCATGCCCTAGTTCATGCAGATTTGTAAAGGATGGGTGGACATAAAGGCGTAGTCAAAAAAGTGGTGTTTCCCATTGTAACACCCATAGGAACCTTTGTTCTCTGTTGCAGACACAATTCCTGAATGAAAATACAACAAACTTGGCATAGCACTAGAACTTTACTCAAGGAACTTGGTTTGATATACTCTGTTCAGTACTTTTCAAGAATTTGCATTACAAACGTGTTTGTTAGACTTTAAGGGGTTAAACGTTAGATATATCTTGCCATTTGAAAGGATGTTTTATTATTTGTCTGCAACTGTATCTTCTTCTTGATTAATTTGCATGTAAGTTGACTGATGTTTAGCATGTTTACCTTACTCTTGGTATTGTAAACTTTGTGCAGATTATCATGGGAAACAGTTGAAGGGGGTGGGGACTATTAAAAATGTTTTTATCAGCTAACCTTGGCATTATTTCATGAGTCCACATGAGAATAGTCAGCCATTTAGCAAGTTAAGTGTTCTGGGGATATGACAAATTTCACACAGAACCTTGGAGGCGGCCAACGTTTAAAAGGGGGATAAAACCTGTTCATGCTTTAATAACTTTGGTGCTGTACAAAGATTACTTGGCAGTGATTTAGTAAATTAAGACCCATTCAGGAATCTCCGGTTTCAGTTGTGATAAGTTAAATGGGTGGCGGTCAAAAAATAATTGATTTGCTCTTATCTTTGGTGTACTTTTATGGATTGGCTCAACACTTGCCAGATGGCCATATACATCTTACTCTTGATATTTTTAAATTCTTTCAAATTCCCAGATAGGGGACATTTAAAAGAGGAGACTTTGCTATTTTAATTCCCATGTGAATATGTGCCCTCTGCTATTGAAAAGAAACACTGAATGGAATTACACCGAACTTGGCATGAACTTAGAACTTCTTTACTCAAAGTAGCGTCTTTGCTTGATTTGGTGTAAATATCTTCAGAAGTTTCCAAGAAATAAGCATTAGAAAAATGTGTCAGGTGAGCTTGACTAGGCTAAATGTTTGACACACGTGAGTCATTTGCCCATGGAAAGCCCTTGTACCTGTGTTGATAACCAAGATGTGGTTCTAAATCTAAAAAAAATACCCCTGATTGGCTGAAGGAGCACTTTGCTTCCATCGTCCATTTCAGGTGTGCATTCCCAAAGGGCTGTGCAAGGGCCTTGAGGCTCCGATTGGTAGGCCACATCAGAAACGTTTTTTTGAGCAACCACCATTATAGGATACAGGGCTTTGTCCACACATCCTATAAGCACATTTTAGAAAAAGTTAAAGAGAAGAGAGGGGGCATCCTGTGACCAATTTGCTAGTGGGTGTAGTGCCAAAGGGGCCACCCATGACCAAACCTGCTGAGGATGTTAAGAGCCTGGGTGCAGAGGGGTTTGGTCACCTATGATTAATTGGTTGCATGGCCGGGCCATATGTCAGTCTGTGTAACCTAGCCCTAGTGCGCACAGAGTTTTTGACCAACCATTTAACTGTGGAACCAAAACTATTACCAAATTAACAACTTTTTTACACACAGCTGTAACTGTTCCTCCCCCACAAGTTTGCATAAAACACAAAATACCAAGAGTAAACTAAACTTACTATGGCCCATATTTATACTTTTTTACGCTGAACTGCGCTAATGCGTCAAAAAGCTTACTGCTGGCTAGCGCCGTACCAAGACACTGGCCGGGCATCATATTTATGGTATGACGCTAGCCGGCAGTAAGGCCTACTTGCGTCATAGAAAAAGACGCTAGCTGGTTGGGGAGGCGTAGGGGGAACAGGAGGTTTAGCATCAGAGGATGCCGCTAGTACAGGCAGAGGCAAAAAAAAGGCTCTGCCCAGACTAGCGCCATTTTCTGACGTTAGAACCCCATGGACATGACTCCTGTCTCAGTTAGAAAGGAGTCATGCAGCCAAGCCCAATGCTGTGCCCGGGGGACCATAAGAGCCCTGGCACTTTGTAAAATAAAAATTAGTACTCACCCATACCTACCTCTACTTACCTGGGATGTGGTCCCCCATCCTTAGGTGTCTTCCTGTTGTGGGTGGGGGTGAGTGAGGGTGTCCTTGGGGCAAGGGAAGGGCACTTGTGGGCTCTTTCCACGGTCTCTGACCATGAAAAAAGGCCCATAGGTCCCCTAACGCTTGCCCTGACCCAGGTGTTAAATAATGGCACTAAGCAAGCTTAGCGCCATTATTTAAGGACCCCAACCCCCGTGCTAGATTTTAGCATGGGGGTTAAGTATGGCGCTAAGGCCATATCGTCGTTTTCTGCATGGGAACGCCTACCTTGCATCTCATTGACTCAAGGTAGGTTTCCACGTCCAGAAAATGACGCAAACTCCATAACTTTGGCGCTAGATGTGTCTAGCGCCAAAGTATAAATATGGAGTTAGGTTTGTGCTGAATTAGCATTAGAAAAATTGACGCTAATTCAGCCCAAACCGAGTATAAATATGGGCCTTTATGTATGAAAGTTTTATGAAATCCATGGACCAGCACCAAAGTTATTAGCAAATTGCACATTTTTGAACCCGTTTAATTGTGCCCCACTAATCAGATCTGCATGACAGCTGAGATTCCTGAACTGGGTTTAAGTTTCTAGCATCCTATCAAATTTCATTCTGATTCACTGAACTGCTCCAACGTTTTAGAACCTGAAAATGTGTCTCCCCCCATTAATGTAACCACCCCTAAATGAATGCCCATTTTCTGGTGCATTAGCTAAAGCGTGCCAGAGTTTTTAATGAACACTTGAATGACTCCCTCAATTAACTGTGCCCCCATTTGATGGAGATGACAGAATTTGAAAATACAGAGTAAGCTAAACATCCTAATTATTTGCCAAGTTTCATGCAAATTTGCCACATGTAACTAATGTTATGCAAATCAAAAAATATTTGCAACAGATAAGATATCTCTAAAATTTTACTCTCTGATTCCTTCTCAACACATTTTTCAAATGTTATACATTGATGCCAGGGATAATTTCATTAAGAGCGAAGAGCAAAAATTCCTATTGGAGCTAAAATAGGCAATGCATCCTTTTTTAACCTTCTACCCCACTTTTACTTTTTTCTGCTGCATGGATCTGCACAACATTTGGCATGGGCAGCCTTAGCTTCACAAGTGTGTGCAAAGTTTCAAGCAGATTTGTCAAATGGTGTCAGAGTTATTAGCAACCCAAAAGACACCTTCAAGATAACATTATAGTTGCAACACATAGAAAATATTATTACTTATATTTATTTAAACCTCTGGACTTCATTGGAAAACGATAGTTGAAGTGATATTATGTTATGGTCAGTACACATACAGAGTGTGATGACTCTATTTTTTTAAAAATAAAACTCAGAAATTTACTGAAAAAAACAGCTAAATTGACTTAACAGTTATATAACATATCAATTACTATAATGTATAATTTAAGAAAACCTTAGACATTCAATGAAATAACATAGTTAAAGTGAAGTTACAGTTCCGAAACAGAATTTAAAAGATACTGAAAATTGTCATTTATGGTCGGGTAAACTAACCATAATTTGCACACTTGACATGTCCTGATAATGCCCTAACACATGGCACCACTGATGACATAATACATTACATCATTTATGACCTCACTGATGACATCATCATAACACTGCTGTAGACATTTTTGATTTCTGTGTTGTAGAATCTGATTTTGTTATAAACGTCATATTTATATGAATAAAATATTCTGTAGCAAACTGTTTTAGACATAATTTTGTGCTAGAGGGTGATATTGTGCATTATGACATTTTTATGTTTGCTCTACTTTTGCAAAGTGTACAATTTTTGATTTACGAAGGATGTTTTCTCGTGTGGAACTCATATGGTTGTGTTACTTCAAGGTATGTTTATATAATTGCGGTTTGTTTTAGTTTGATATTGAGTAGTATTTCGCTTTTTAGAGCTGGTGTATGGTGTATTATTCTGAATGCTTCATCGTTTATTGGTGAATGTGTGGCAAAGAGGTAGATGATGTTTATCTGTATAGTGTTTCATGTTCAGTGTTTTATAACAATTGTTGGATGAGGGAACAGTGTAGATCTTTTAATACAAAGTTAGTTGTTAGGTCTAATTTGACAGTACAGTTGTGTACAAGACTTACTGCCTGTAGTCTACCTACACTGGGCTTTGGGTTGGCCCTCTTTAAACTTTTTGTCTTATTTAGCTCAGCATTTTTCGGTCGTTGGCTTGAGGTAATGTTAGTCACGTTTTAGATCAACTGATCAGCCCATGGGAGTCTAATTCTCTCACTTCACGCAATTGGCTATCTGATACATCATTCCACCTATTAAAAGTTTCTTGCATTGCAGAGCACGAGGGGCTATTTCACGTCTACGAAGTACACTCCATCACACATGTTTTGTCACATTCGGTTGTGTACATGAATTGTGCACTATAAACAGTCTTTTGTTGCTCACGTGTGAGTCTGACGCTAGCATGGCCTGTACGGGTCATTTCAGTTCTTAATTAGCTTGTTTCCTTTCCATATTTCATGTACAGTTTTCATGATGAATTTGGTTTAAAGCTGTGTTGAAATATATGTACCAAAGAGCCGGTAAGAATCATTGCTATTATGTCAACTTTCTCAGGTGATCCCCTTTGATTTCATCCCAAGATGCCCTAGAGTTATGTGCTGCTTTTACATATTTGTGGCACAAAGAAAAAAGCGCTTCTCTATGACTTGATGTACTAGTTTTACTTACCAGTTTTTTCCTCAGTATATCCACATCTTTTTAGTAGAATGATCAAGGAGATTAGTTTGGCTCCGCCTTCTGTGGTGACCTGCAAGCTGTGAGTTTGAAACCCATCATGGCCAATTTACAATGTCATCCTTCGGAGGTGGATAAATTGTGCACCATTAATTTGTCATACTACCACGTGTTATGAACAGCGCTGGACGGCCCCAAACCCGTGGCGTAAAGAACTAGAGGAAAAAACAGCCTATTGTTTTTATTTTCCCTCCGTGTCCGTTTGTGGGGTAGATTTACAGGACTGTAACCTCTGGTAATGTGGTTGATCTTTCGTGGCATCTGATCTAACTAGCAGTGTTTCGCTGCATATTGATAACGGGTTACCCCCGCACTGCCTACCTGCAACTGTTGATACATTGGTCGATTTCTTCCCTGTGTGCTCTCTCTAGTGTCACGTTCCTCACAAAGAATACAGTAGTTGCATTTTCCATATAGCATTACTGAACTAATAAAATGTTTACCATTTTGATCATTTGTCTACCTCAATAGTAACACGAAAATGGCGGCAGAAGTCGCTGGTGGCACTATTTCGGATTCCACTCGAACCTACACGTATCTAACATTATGCACTATGGACTTATAATAGCATGATTTATGCCACCTTTTTAGGCGCGCACACATATCGGCAACAATACTGAAGTATTTAGTCGTACTTATTTTAGATTATTTTATACTATGACAGAGAGTAGGCGATTCCATTTGATTTTATAGTCTTGCATAATTTGGGCTCCAAGTGCAGTTTCTGTGGAATGCAAAAACGAAAAATTTAACTTTTGCTCAGTGTCTTATATTTCTGTTTCTGGTCCTTTCCACCAATACATCTGAGGCCCTGACTTATACTTTTTGGGGCAAAACTGCACTAACGCAGTTTTGCACCAAAATGTTTGGCACCGGCTTGCACCATTCTTGAGCGCCAGCCGGGCACCATATTTATGGAATGGTGCAAGCTGGCGCAAAGGGTAGGCTAGCATAAAAAAAATTAAGTTAGTCGGGTGGGGGTGGTGGTATGGGAGAAGGGGGTTTTGCACCAAAAAATGACGTTAGGCAGGTTAGAGTGAAAAAAAAGGACTCTAACCAGCCTAGCGTCCTTTTCTGATGCAAAACCATCCATACCACATGGCTCCTGAGTCATTGCCCACCACCCCATTGGCCAGCACAGGGGACCAGGGTCCCATGGGCATGGCCATTGCACCCAGTGCCATGTAGGGGGGCCAAAAATACTTAACTGTACTTACCTATACTTACTTAAGATGGGGTCCCCCATGCTCCGCTGTCTGTCTGGTATGGGTGAGGGTGTCCCTGGGGCCTGGGGAGGTCACCTGTGGGCTTATTCCATGGTGTTCCACCATGGAAATAGACCCACAGGTCCCCTAACCACTCCTACCCCGTGCGTGATTTTAGCACAGGGTATAAATATGGCACTAAGACCATAGAGTCATTTTTTGCACGGGAACGTCTACCTTGCATCTCATTGATGCAAGGTAGGTTTCCACATCCAAAAAATGACTTTAACTCCATAACTTTGGCGCTAGACACATCTAGCGCCAAAGTATAAATATGGAGATAGTTTTGCACCAAATGTGCATAAAACAGAATAACGCAAATTAGGCGCAAAACAAGTTTAAATATGCCCTTTAGTACCAGGTTGTACTTTTGGTTCAGCTTTGATGCTAATTGTAGCTTCACCTTTCAACCACTTTCCAAAGTGAGGTGCTCCTCATATATAGAATATATGGAACATTTATTAGTGTGACATTTTAAATATTTTTCGTTCGGTTTTGCTGGTAAAGTCACTATGTCTGTTTGTGGAGTTTCCTAGTCCATTTCTCATCCACGCAGTCTTTCCTTTATTTTGTTTTTCCAAGGATTGTTCGTTGTGGTTAACTATAATAGGTTTCATTCTTAAATTGGATGGATGACTCTGTAGAAGTGTATTCTCAATCATTATTTCATTTCCTGGTTTCTTTTCCACTGCTCCTGTATTATTTCTTTGAGGCACTAACTCTCACTTCCATACGTGGTGTTTATAGTCTTTCTGAAGAACCTTTCACCTTACCAGGCCTTAGATTTTAGCGTTAGGGCTGATCATATTCTTGATAATTTTTTACTTGGAACTATCAAGGTGTTCTGGGCAGGATCGCCTTTCCTTTTGCAGATGTCACTGCACCAATACGATGTGCCTTTTCCAGTGGGGAGGTTCAAGCTAGCAGGTTGAGTCTACTTTCAGTGGAAGGTCGTGGAACACCTTTGTTTGGTGGTTGGTAAATTGGTGTAGGTGTGCTCTTTCATTTATCACCTGATGGGTAAGTATTCTATTCCAAGCTCAATGAATTGTTTAAGGTTGCATAACACATCCAACACCACCATCTGCACCACCAGTACCACGCAACCAAAATACCAATTACATAGCATTTCTAGCAATACCTTCACCAGTAGCACCAATGCTACCAATGCCACTGCCACAATTACCACTACTAATCAGATCACCACAACCATTAGGACTACCGTTACTAATATCGCTAACAACATAACCAATACCACTCCGCCACCACCATGGTACCAATGCCCTTGCTACCAAACGCAACACAGCCATCAATATTAGGCTTGGGCAGAATTTCAATTATGCCGGAGTAATTGGAGTCATTTTGGTAATTCTGTGTTACACTTTGACACAGAATTACAGATAATTGTGCAATTACACTGGCTCACGTAATTTGGGGGGGAAAAATCTGACAGCAAAAACAAATTTAGCGAGCGTGAACAGACACTCACTCGCACTACTTGTGTTCTGCTGCATGTAGCCTTATTTCTTAGCACAAAGGTACATCCTTGTGTCCATTTTGGACATGAGAGGGCATTTGTGCGCTAAGAAATAGTGCTAAACACAGATTGACTCTTCTTGTGTAAATCTGTGCAATCTTGTGTAATTCTCAGGTAATGATTTCGCTACACAGAATTATGAGAATTATGCCCACCCATAATCACAACACCGCCAGCAATATCATCACAACTGCGCCCACCACTACCACAAATACTACTAATACCACTGCAAATACACCACCCCTATCACACCAACAAAACTGCTGCCACCAATTATTGGCAAAGCTAAAGTGCTATTGCATGGAAGCAGCATTTCTAAATGCCTGTATTTACCTGCATTGTCACTCTAAACTCGGACCGATGGGCTTTTCCAACACTGGTTTTTATATGATTGTAGGTGCATTAATGTATGACGGAGAGCTATGGTTTCGCAGTTGTGGTTATGAGTGATTTGATGGTGTATTTATTGGCAAAAGAAATATGTTAATAGTTTACTAATGAGTGTATAATTAGAAATAATAGTAAGGTAACATGTTAATTAAATATTAACTTACTTAAACATAAGTTTCCAAATGCAGCGTAAAACAAGGAGTGGTACATTTAGATGATGTCATCAGTGATGTCATCAATGATGTCATTTAACATGCAATCAGTGATGCTATGAACAGTGCATAGTGGGTGTGCAAATTATAGACGAGATATACAAATTGGGACAAGAGTATGAGAGCTAATCTCTACTGCTAGGCCGTCAGGTCAAATGCAGCAAATATTTGTAGGTTCCACCCATTCCAATCCTCATTGAAATCATATACACAGAAATAAATTAGGATCCTCATTCTTCAGAACGATTTCTTTCTTCAAGTGGAGATTTCTCAATTCGTCTTTGCTCAAATAGAGAAAAAATGATCAGAGAGATTCAGGAAGAGCAGGACACCATTCAGAAACAAGATTTGCCAATGCCAATAGGTCAGACCTTTAATTGAAACTGCTTCTTATGTGGCCAGTGATTTTAGACACTAAATAAGTCATTAGCATACATGCACTCTGTCAGTCATTCTTGCACTCATACATTCAATTTATCCACCCAGTGACTCATTCTTGCATTCACCCATGTACCCATCCACAATACAATTCACCCACAAACACAACAACCAAATGCAAGATAATTTAAAAGGGTAAAATTAGAAAAATAAAACATGTTCCTGCCTAAACATGTCATTGCTTTAAATAAAAAATAAAATTAACTGTACCAGTGATGAGCTGTCTTGCAATGATAATGCTCATACTGAATTGTTGTTTTAAAGTTCCAACAGGACTACTGAGTTTAGAAGCAATGTATTTTCCACATTGGAACAGTCAAACACCTGCACACCATTCACAATACGATCACAACTTAGTAAGCATCAAAATGGGGGGCTATTGTGCGTAGTGTAGCAATATAGTACAGATGCATGATGCCGGACATAATGCTTCTGAACTTCTAGTAAGGGTAAAACAGTGTAGACTGTGGACAATACATTCAAAAATGGTTGCCCGGTTTGAAATGCAGTGGCCACATAGGATGCAACACACAACAGCTGAAGCTAGGTAGCACAATCTGCAGGATGCTCTAGAAAAAAGAAAGTAAACAAAGTAAAATGAGAAGGAAAGAACTGAACAGGGACATATAAAAGGCTAAATGTAAAATTAATGGTCCAGCCCTAAATGCAAAATTGAAGTTCCAGCCCACCATCCCAGTCACAAAAGCACGCTCATTTTTGGATGTGCACGGGGCAAATACTGTCACTCACAGCACAATAGAGGGAGTGACTGAAATGGGCTGATCCATCGTCCCATGCTGTATGCTTTGATGAGCTTGTGAATGACTCTCAAACACTTGAACAGACCATTGGCACAAGAGAGCTGACCCATAGCCCCTCTATTATGTATGTGAATGCACATGTATACGTTTTGATGGATGCCTGCTGACTTTATCACAGTGTAATAACAATCCACCCATAACTGTCTACTAGCTTTAACATTTGCTTTTCACAATAAATACATCAGAGCTAGTGTCTTTCTCATAATGTTTCATAATAAAGAGGGCAGGCCTATAGCCTTGATCCTTGCCATGTTACCACATCAACTCACTCTTGCTGTAGTGACTATAAGCTTCCACAAGAGATAAATTGCAAAATAAGCACTCTTTTTAAATGGAAATGTGCAATTTCTGCACCATTCATATGCTGTGGTCAAGGTAATCACTAACCATATTCAGCCACATAGGCAATGGCTATGGGTGCCCAGGGGTGGAATGCAATACTCATCACACTCAATATTAACTAACACTATGCCATTCAGGATTTATCAGATATGATAAAGAACACCTATTCTGAGGTTTGAACAAATAAATTGTCATAACTTGCAAATTTGTAAGCTCACCATGCTAGACTCCATACATTTTAATGGTTTGGCCTGTTGAAATGTATCAGTAGACATGGACTTTATCACACATGGTAAATACTGTGTTTGTAAGCTTTGAAGAGTTGGCAATTGTGGATCCTAATCCGTGAGATGTTTGCACAAGGATTGTAAACATCCATTGCGTGCATCGAGGTCTGTGAACAGTGAAAAGTAACAGGAGGTGGAAAATGAGTGGGGTCCAAATACTCCAACAATGGAAGATTGGAAGAAGTTCTAAATCAGATGGTAGGTTTCTGCAACTGGTACAAAAACACAAAAAATGTTCTGTGATCCTCATTACAAAAGGCATCCAAGGTTACAGTGAAATTAATATCTGTCTGCTGGTGGTTCAATTCCCAGAAGTATCTAGTAAAAGTTCATAATCTGAAAGAACCACGGAAACTAAGGCAAATAAATTGGACGGACCCCCAGACTCAATAGAACCAACAGAAGCAAACAAGCTTCAAGCTGACTTTGATTTAGGGATGCCTAGAAAATGTATTAAAATGGAGAAGAAAATTAACTCTCAAAACTTTAAGAGGCAAAAGGGGCAGTGTCTAATTGCAAAAAAGATACTCATCCTCCCTCAAAGGAACACTAATGTAAAGTTGTATAGAATGATCGATGGATAAAGTGATAGTTGCAATAAAATTAGGACTTCCGCATATATCTCATACTTAATTAAACATGCTTCTCCCACCCACGTGCCCTAGCTTCCTAGTTCCCCCTAGCCATCCCCATTGCTTCCCCTTTTAAGGGCATGTTTTTTTTGTAATATCGCATGAATAATATCTTTTTACCTTGTGTTGGTGCATTTCTGAGCTCCCAATGGCTTTCTGGTATGGTATCAGAACAGAATTGTCAGAATATCATCTTACATAAACACTGTGTCCTAAATATTCATTAAAAACAGAATATCTACATTCAAAATTACTTTTTTGCAAACTATATTTAGGACATAATATTTCTGTCAGACGATATTTCTGACAATGATAATCTAACATACATATGGATTCCTCTATTTTTTGCATTGTTTGATGCCTACTTACTGAACTACTGATTACCACTACTATGTGCATTGCTATATCTAAGCTTACAGGCCAGAAACGTGAGGCAGTACTGCCGTGCTATAAATCAAGATTCTGGCTCAAAAGCTTTCATGAGGTGTATGACTAGGGGCAAACTGAGTGCAGTTGACAATATAAAATGGCAATAATTAAGGCTGTGGCACTGGGGCAAATTAGAATTTATGTAAAGTTCATTTGTTTTCTTCGTTTTCACTAGCTTTTAGTTGTTTTACTTTAGAGCTTATTCTGACTAAGACAGTCTGCCGTCAATTCAATTAACTTATTTCTAATTTTAATGTATACCCACGCAGGTTTTAATGCTATGTTCAGGGCTGGACTGGGGAACTAAATCAGAACAGGCAAACATGCTCAAGCAGCCCCGCTCAATTAATTTCCTCGCAAAATCTCTTTCCGTCCATCCATTTCCTCACTTTCCTTCTGTCCTCTTTCTTTGTCCTCTCTGATTGCTTTCTATCTGACTTCATCTTCTCTTCCCCTCTCTTTCATGAAGCCTCCTCATGCCTGCTGTAAGAAACTTGAGAGCTGGGAAAAACGACAAATGCAATGGCAAAGGAGCGTCGTCCCACTAGCTGAGCCAGCAGCTGAAAAATAAAACAATATTTTAATATTGTTTTATGTTTCAGCTGCTAGCTCAACCAGCAGGTGCAGGGAGGGGTGGGGCTGGCCCATGAGAGGGAGAAGAGAGGAGGAGGGGGAGTGGAGTCAGTATGCACTAAGGCCTGTATTTATGGGAAAATGATGGAGCGCGATGCTGCGCCAAAATTGGCAGCGCTTCGCTCATTCATTTTCACAACGGAGGGATGCACCGTATTTAAGTGAATACAGCACACCCCTGTGTTGTCCCCTGTGCTTGCGCTAAATTTAGCTGCCAGTGCCAACGCAGGTATCCTTGCATCATTGTGCAAGGATGTCTGCGTTGAGGGGTTTGATTGGCATTGCACCTCTTTGTAAATATGGAGCAGTGGTTAGCGCCACCTGAGAGTCACGTAAAGTGAAGCTCCAGTGATGCTAGGGGATTATAAATAGGCCCCTAAATGCACGTCAGTTTGGCCGGCCCTGTTAGACCGGCCAAACTGACATGCGCACTTAGGTTTCTCCAGCCCGGAGAACTGCACAGCCCCCAGGTTACTGTCTGAGTGGCAGACAAATCCGCTCAGACCAATCCTGATGCTGCTCTCATGCTAAGTATAGCATGATAGCAGATGCAGGATTGCTGGGGAGCCTGTGCTGGTGTCCCAGGGACTGCTGGGTCGCCAGCACTATAGCAGAAAGAGGATTGAGGTAGGCGGGAGCAGATGGTACTTTAAAAAAAAAATATATGATTTTATTTCACCCTACCATCCCCCCTCACCCATCCCACCCCCACTCCCCTGCCTCTCCCCTTGAGATTTGCGGCAGCAACCACTGAGAGGCACTAGAAGTGACCACAGCTCTTAAAACTGGCCTCCACTGGGTCCAGCACATCGGGGAAATGCCCAGCGGAATAAAAGGCCCCTCCGGTCCTGACTATGTCACTGCAAAATCCATTGGAATGTAGTGGCCCCTTGGAAATGCTTGAATGCCTTTATGACATTGAGGGACTCCATGTATTCTGTTCTTGTTTGCTTTCCCTTGATTAGTCTGTTTTGCATATGCAAACTGTGTTTTATTGTTCCCATGGATGCCCTGTATCCTCCTGTGGTTCCTCTCTAATACTGTCCATGTATGGATGTGTTTTAGTCTGTATTTTTCAGCTCTCTAAAGCCATCCCAGTGGCTGAGTTGTGCTGTAGAAAATCTTCTTTTATTAGTTGTATTGCTTATTTCATTGCTTCATATAGTGTTTATGTTGTCTTACTGCTGCTTCCAACTTCAAAACACTTTAGCTGACTGAGGCAGTTAAGTGAAGATGGATGGAATATTAGCTCCTTTAAATACTGTTTGACTTTTAAAGAAGACAGCCGTCAGTCCATAACAGTATTTTTCTAAATTAACCTTGGTTCAAAGGGTCAATGGTAGGAAGTGATTCCAATTCTGAGCCTTCAGTGCAATTTCATCTCCCTGCAAAATATTTGTCTCCTACCAGATGGAGAGAAGGGCCTGGTGGGCTGGTCACCAATCCGCTGGATTGGAAGATGCCCCTTCTCCATCAGCCTAACATATGCTTACCATCTGTATTTAAAAATACCTGATGCGTCAGCAGGGAATTTTCATAAAAAGTGCTTCTGGCAACTCAACAGGAACATTTTTGGCAAAAAGGTAATGCTGGTCTGTCCATGTTGTAGCAACCCAGTCAAAATTGTCTTTGGCTTACAGAAACAATTCTACGAATACAGACATTTGTTTTGTTTTTTAAAGCAATAAAATGAAATGACTCTAATTCCCTGTAAGTTTTCGGCCTACTGTTAAGTTTTCCTAGAGGAGGGTGCACTTTACAGTGTTTTTTGCCAATGACTGGGTGGCATATTGCCCACCAGTTATGGGTTTCCAGTGGAGAAGTCAATTGAAGCTCTACTGTTGAAAGCCCACTGGTTTCTCAGCTGTAAATGTGGTTAGCACAAAGGAACATTGCCTATTTAGTTGTTCCATTTTGCCCACTTAGGAATAACCCCAAACTCTGGCCCTGATTTATACTTTTTGACGCAAAACTGCATTAATGCAAAAGGATAGCGCTGACTAGCGCCATTTTTTAACACCAATCGGGCGTCACATTTATACTTTGATGATGGGTGGTGCTAAAAAATGTTTAGAGTCATTTTTTCCCACGTTAACCATTGCACCTTGTTGTAAGGCAAAATGACGTTAACAGAGGAAAAATGACTCTAATCTGGTTTACGATATGAAAACACATTGCAAAACAGAAATGCACCATTGTTGCCTGAAATAGCATCAAAAACAGACGCAAACGGAGCAAACAGTGCAAAGGAGCCCCAAAATGGATCCCACAAGCCAGGAGAGACCCGAGGGAGACCCCATTCAACCAGGAACCAGCCAGCAGGACACAGACAAGACCCAGGGGAAGGAGAAGAAAAAGAGGAAGTGTCGTTTCAGCACAGAGGAAATACTGGTGACAGACACGACGGAGCATCAAAATCAACTTTCCGTCACCTCTAAATTGCCAGTTGGATGGCGAGAGGCAATATGGCAGCAGATTGTGGATAAGATCAACAGTGTGGCAGAGGTTAGGAGAACTGTGACTGAGTGCAAGAAACACTGGCATGACTGCAAGAGAAGGACCAAGGAAAAAATGGCACGGAACAGGAAGGCAGAACTGCAAACAGGAGGTGGAAGTCCAGCATCGCAAGAGGATAACGATGAGATGGAGGAGATGGTTGCAGCGGTCATCCCGGAAGAAATCGTCACAGGGATACAAGGATAGGACAGCACAGAATACCAGGAAACACCACAAATGCAGGGTAGGTTGCATGGGGGAAATATATGCTTAAATGTCAAGTGCAAGAAGGGGGAGGCACATAGGACTCACAATGTATGTCAAAGGAGCGCAGAGGGATACAACGCACATCAAGCAAGTTGCATCATGCCAACGTAAGCTTACCGATGTACCTATGCCTTGGGAGTGCCATGCACAATTGAAACATACACAACCTGGACATCTCAGGAGCACCAGGCCTAAATACCCACATGTACAAATGCAGCACATGGGATGGGTGGCATGGATAATCACTGTGCCACTGGTTGTGACATCACAATATCACTTGCATGTAGTCACATCAACACCACTAACACGACTAAGACCTCAGAGACCAGGTAGTCAGTCAACACAATTCCTGGGGTAACTACATAGTGGTGTCCCTTGCTGTAACATTTTGCAACAGCCTTGCCTCATTGCCCAAACGCATGTGTACTGCATCTCACAGCACACCAGTCAATGCAACTGTCCCAACAATACCCAGGCATGTGCCGGTAGCACCATCACACTTAGACAACACATCCACATAAGGCAGCCATCCCTACATCATGCAGTCAGGGTGTCTCCTGGTTGCATGGAACAATTAACTCAACAGGGCCTGGGGGAATAGCAGGCTGGACTGGTATCATTGGTAACAAGCCACTACCCAGACCAACTAAACTGAAGTTGTGTTCAACCACACATATTGATGCAGAACTGAAATGTGCACCTACAGAAAAGATGTACCACAGATAGCAAACAGTAGGTAACAACAGTCACAGGCTAAGCCAACAACTATTTGGACACAACCATGTCAGACACATGGGAATGGGGAAGTAAACACACACATACAACACATGGGGTATGACTGTCACATACTGGCGGTTAATTCCACAACAACTGGTGGGGGATGGTGCATGGGCAAGCCCGGTGTTGGTTAGACTGCCAGTGCAGTGTACCCATTGCACTTGGCAGTATGAGTCACACATTGGGATGGCGCCTGGTAATATGTCTGCACATGGTACTCTGTGGGGGACTCACTGGACATTATAGATTGATCAACTAGAGCCAGTGCCAGTTGTGGCCTGCATTGGGTGTAACAGGACACACTGCACTCAGCCCTGCAAATCAGGCAGTGGAAAGGGCAAAGGGCCAAGGTATGGGACACACTGCACTGCCCATGCCAAGTGCATGGGCTGTGCAGGGGTACCCAGGGCCACACCACACCACTTCACCAACAACCATGTTGTGGGGGTTACACCATCATGCAAAGGCTGGAGGAAATTTGGTAATATACCTGGAGGGTAGTGTTGAACATATCACTGGTCTGGTGTCACAGGACAGATGTCATAGCCAGTCTTTCAGCTGCTGGTAACATCCCATTGGCCCATGGGTCATCACACATTGACAACAGTTGCCACTACCACGTGTGCTGAAGGGGTTGAACAATTACATAGTGGCGGTCAGGTGCCACTTGGACTGACGCACATGAAATATTAACCTACCTCAGGCCATGAAGTACAACTCCTCTGAATTGGCAATGTCCATTGACACATTTACCATCATGCACTGTTACATACAGAATGATGTACTCAGCAGAAATTTCATACCCATATTGCCCATCCCTGGGTTCAAGCCCTGAGCTTTTGTCACATGAGCTGTACTGCCACCATGCTGCACTCATGTGTCATAGTGCAAAGAGGGCTGCATTGAGTGGGAGGACATAGGTGTTTAGTTAGGCAAACAACTTACACTGACAGGAGTTGAAATAGTACTCTGCCAGGTTCATGAGTGCTATGGAAAGTAGCACACAAACACAAATCACAACATGAGGAGACATTAATGGCAGCAAGCGCACAGTGTTGCAAATATGCCTTCCCTGGGGTGGTGCAAGGTGTCGGCACAGCATGGGTGTATGTGAAACATGTAGGACTGGGACAGGTGAAAATTGACATGTGTGGTGCTGTGGAATGACCACAGCAACACACATTGCAAGGCCTCACCGTGAAAATGGATGCATAGGGAGGGCAGAACAAGAAAAGAGGCTGTTGAGACACAATACGGATAGACAACACACTTAATAGATATGACGCAGCCAATAGTGGCAACTAGGCTTCCATTCATGTGACATGCAGGTTGCGCATAGGTTTGTAGACTGCAGCTATGATGTACTGGAACAATCCATTGGAACTAATGGGCGCATCCAAGGCCTCTAGTGCTATTGGAGGGTCACTTTCAGTGATGCTCCTTTGGCGCTAAGCACTGTGCTGTATTGACAAGGTAACGTTAAGCCACTCATTTTTGCCATTATGTCACCTTGTAAATACATAGCCACCTGATCATGACTGTGCGTGGACGGTGGTGCAATGGGTGTTGCTGTGGGCATGACATAGCAACACACATTAAATTTCTACGCTGCCTTAGATAAATGGAATATTTAACCCTTGAGGTGGTGCCAAACCTATTATGTCAGCCGCCCGGGGTGGCATTAGCAGGGTGCAACGAGGAGAAATACATTTATAGCTCCTTCATTTCTGCTTTTCAAATGTGTGCTGCATTCTGCAGCATGCATAGGAAGAGAAAAATGCCAGAAATTATCATTTATGAGCGTGAAGGTGTTCCTTCATGCACCTAAACAATCATATGTAAATGATGATTTGGCTCTTCTGAGTGTGCTGCATTCTACAGCTCACACAGAAGTGCCAAAGCGCCATTGGTGATTGTTATGGCCATGAAGGGACACTTTCACGCACATAAACAGTCAGACCCCTCAACGCATACATCCTTGCATGCTGGTGCAAGGATGCCTGCTATGACGCTGGCAGCTGAATCCTGCACCAGCATGGGAGACAACACAGGTGTGCCCTGTATTCACTTACCTACGGTGCATTCTTGTGTCACCAAAGTGATGCAGTGCGGCGATGGTTATTATTGCACAGTACCGTGCTGAACCACAATTACATCAACATGGGCCTATTATGACAATGATCCTCAAATATCAAGTCAGTGATGTGACTTGTCAACTGCCACAACACAGATAGACTGATTTTACACCATCTCATTGCAGAGGGTGATGGCTCTCCTGTGGATCTGCCTGTCCTGGAGTACCCTGATGACCTGGATGACTAGCTGGCAACCATCAGCCAAGAGACCCCCCCAAGGAGTCCTTGTGAACATGCAGACACCACCTCCAGTCGCAAGGAGGAGTATTGAATTAGCAGACATCCCACAGGCCCCACTTAGCACCCCAAGAATATGACCTGCCAGCACTGACACAGCAGAGGACTCTGAGGACCCAGGCACCAGCTTTGTGAGGACTTTGGTAGGAGTCCAGCGGGAGCTGGCCAAGGAGGTGCAGGTGGGGATGCAAACTATGGCAGCCAGCCTTGAGGGGATGAGGACGTGCATGGTCACAGCAACAGAATAGACTGCAGCCAACTGATGCACACACTCCCCAATGCATGGACTCCAGGAGTGTCTGAGGGACATAGCTGTTGCCATGAGGGAGAGGTCACCACAACTGTCCTCCCAAACTGGTAGAAGTGCGCCTGAGGACAATAAGGACTGCATGCACCGGGTATTGGCCTCCCTTAGGACAGACATGGCTGCCTACCACAGGGATGTTGCAGCTATACTTGCTGCAGTGATACCATATGTAGTGCCACAGATGGCAGCCGCTGGGAATTGGGACCCACATCTGCAACCATGGAGGTGTGTGTGGCCACCTCTTCATCCCCATTGCCACCACCAAGGGTAGAGGAGGCACCACACACATAGGAGGATGAAGATGTGGAACAGATCATCTTTATCCATAGTAGTTCCCGTTAGCACCAGCCCATGCCACATGGGCAGTGTTTTCCTGTGTCCTGTGCTTGACATCATGCCAGTGTTAGCACTCTGACGGATATGCACTCCTCCTCAACACACTGTTGACCTTTCTGCTATGGACTGCTATTGTCCCTAACTTTCCATTTGACAAGGTATGTTCTCCTGCACTGAAAGACATCTTACCCAAACCTAACCCATGACATGTCCCTCAACCCTGGACTTGTGTTGTGTCCCAATTGGATGGATTCCACAAATGGGGTCACAGACCTGGCATGGTATATACTTAACACTGTCACACTTGTAAATAAACCCACCTACTCAACCAGCATGTTTATGTGTGTTGTGACACTTCTACTATGCCCAGTGTTTGTGATGTGTGTAACATGTCTCAAGTCACAGAGTGTCAGTACAAGAGTGCATGAATATGTGGGCACATATCTATGCATCTACATGTTGTACATCAATGTTGGCCTCATCCCCTACAAGCAAAACACTGAATTTGTGATACATGTTTAAAACATGTTTGCTACACACACTAAATACAGCAAGAATGGGTGTGAAACAGTAATCGGGCAATATAGTCAGCTGGGAGTGCCAGTAGAACACATTGGTGTGAAACAGAGGGACTCAAACTCATCCATTATTACCACTGGTCCGTTCAGCGGGATAGAAATGCTATGTAGACTTTTGAAATATGTCCCACAGTGTCCAACCTTCCAAAACAAAACCCATACAATGTCAGCTGAATTCCCACACCTATCCTGTCCTATACGTGGTCAACATAGTCAGCTTGAGTAACAGGAACACTGGATGGCAGATGCACAGGTAAGTAGATGTGTTGTAGCGCCAATGTAACAGCGCAGTCATAAGGAGGTGTTGGACATGTCAAGATAGGAATTTGGATGCAGGATGGAGTCCCCAGGACAACACACAATTTGCACTGTACACCCATGGGAAGACCCAGAGACCCAAGCATATGACACATGAAGTAAGGGAGTACCCGATAATACTTATTATGATGATTAAATATATAAAACAATAGTAATTAACACCTAACCTAATCTAACCTATCTTAACTATACAAAACCCACAAGAGACCCTAACTACTCTATGCTACAGTTACCTTACCCATTTAACGACACACTCGAAACATTCTCCCCCCCACCCCCCTTATATCACAGGACACATTCAGGACAGCACACCCTAAACTACACATTTACTAACTACGACTAAACAATTATATTTTTTTTGTATTTACTTTGTATTTTTTTATTTGTTATAAACATATAATTAGCCCCAACATCACGACCCACATAGTAAAACATTAAGGCCCATATTTATACTTTTTTAGCGCCGCATTTGCGTCATCTTTTGACGCAAATGCGGTGCTAAAAATGTATAAATATGGGCCTAAGAGTGGAAAACCCACCCCAAAACCTACTTATCCTAACTAACCCACTAACCTATTCTAACCTACTACTAACCCCCACAAAAGAACTAGAAAAAGAGGAGGGAGGGGAGTTAACTTGGGAGGAGTGACATAATGCCATTCAGAGGTTTGCCCTTTTCAGTCTTTTCTTTATATTCTTGAGGGCCTTGCTATTCTTGGCCACCTCCTTCTCAATGGAGTCCAATTTTAGGAGGACCAGTTGTACATCCCTCTGAATATCTGCAATGGCACTCATGTCCATGGCAGCAGATATGGTTAACTGTGTGATGGTAATTGTGGGTGCAGCAGCTGGAGCAATATTAATGATGGCAGCTGTGGGCCCCTGCACAGCTGTGGTGCTTGGTCCGGCCTGTGTGGGCAGTGTGGGTCCCCCTTGGCTGAATGCCCACCACTCACCAGTTGATCGCTCAGAGCGATAGCGGTGTGCCATCCCCCTGAACCCAGATTCCACTGCCAATATGTGCCTATAGTGCACTGCCCTCTTCCGAAAGGCACGGAGTTGGTCGTTGTTCATGTTGGCAGCTGTTAAAATGAGTCAGGCAACCAGTGTCAGCATTGTGTGGAGTACGTACAGTAAATTAGCTGACTATCTACATTGACTACCACATGCACACCAACTCACAATCCAGATGATACAATGGCCCTAATGGATGGAGCTACAACGCTGCCTTAGCACCATTTCCCTTACACCATAGACATCCAAAACAAGATTAGGTAACAAACAATTTTAGATCTGCTTAGACTTTGCACTGTGTGTGACAATGCTAAGGCAGCGTCAAATTCACAATGATCAGGACCCCTATTCCTCTTCATATGTGTCAAATATTCTAGCATACATCACCTGAAACTTGTTGCGATAATTGGAAGTATGGGATGCTGTTGTTTACCATAAGGGTTCAGTGTTGAGAGGTACGCATGCAACCCTGATCAAAATGACTGTCACCTACACTGTGAGCATCACATCTACCTACACATTTGTTGATCCCATCCCCTGTGCCTCAGGGGTATGGCCTTGCAGATCAATATCTCAACTGTCCATGTCATCCACCAATGCATGCCCACTCATACATGGAGTCAAGGAGTGGCCCATAATATAGGTGATGACAAAAATGAAGCAGGTATCCATAGGTCTATCACTTCTACATTCATGTGTCCAGGTGTAGACACCCATCAAACCTGATCAGCCAATACCATTCCTCACACACCCATAACCATGCCAGCACACGATTGGACTTGACCTGCATGCACGCCTATTACATTCCATATAGTTGTCACGTAAGTGGACTACAAAATAATTGGCACCATGCTGGGGGACAAATGCCCACACAATCCTACATGTACATTACAATACAAGGATGCACCAATTTGTGTCCAAAATGGTGCATCACTGTGTTGTGGGAATGACGGTGTGTTCCAGTGCCATCATATACACAAGGGTGCACATCTAAGTCATATATAGAGCTACATGTGTCTTGTCATCACCTTATCTACACAATGCTGGCCATTGAACGCCAGAAGCCTCACAAGATATGATTCTCTGCACATGCATGGGGAACCACTTAAATGTGACACAGTGTCACCATTCAGCCTACTTTGAATTCTGATCATTTTACTGCTCATCACTTCTAACATTGGGTGCAGAACTCATGACTCACTCACACTAAACACTTCAACACTACACAGGACAGACAACATCACACTTACTGGATACATCTGGGTCCTCAAATCTTGCCACCTCGCCTATGGTGTAGGGGGGAGGTCCACCTGAAATATATGGATGGAAAACCATGGTTAGTATCACATCACTGTCACTACTAGTGGACAACATATGGCTGTATGTACTATTTCAGAAGAGTGAGGTAATCATCCAGGTTGTGGGCAGTGCAACAGACACACCACTGCAAACTAACAATGAGACTGTCACTCTGGTGAATGAAAGCCATACATCTGCACTCTTACACTGCACCTGAGACTCATGTAGTGCTATATCCTGCAACAACCATGTGTGGCCAGTCTGTAGAAGATGGAACTCCATGGAATGAGGTGGAGTTGTTTGACAGATAAATGACACAACCCTTGTGCTCTGCAAAACAACTGATTCAGGTATTCTGGCTTGTCCTGCAAGGCACACAGAGGCACTTTCTGGAGGACAAGCAGCTAAATAGTCAGTCTGCAATTTTCATGCATTGAGTAATCTATGACTTATATGTCACAGTTGGGTGATGGCATCAAATGGCCGATTTCCAGTGCCCCCTAAGGCGGGTATTCCCCCTTTGTAAATATGACAGGGGTGATGGATGTGAAAGCCTGACATTATTGCACCATACATGGATTGTCGTACTTAGTTGTCACAATCCACTTACAAATGGTATACTGGCAGTGTCTTGGCTCATCATAAATGACACAATGCTGGGGCACAGATGTTGTCATGGCCCCTGAAATTTATGACTTAGTGATGGACTTCTGACTTGCATTGGTAAAATGTTAGGCTATGTGAAGCCCATGTCTGTACTGGCACAGTGACACTTCATTCTGGTTGCATGCAACTTGTCCACAAGCATTGCATGCAGCACGCCAACACATCTGCTACTGTCATTCAAGTGCAGTGAACAGTAATTAGGTAGCCAATGGGGTACTTACCAACAGGGCCACCAATCACCACACCAAGATGGCCCAGAAGATCTGCTCCCTGGCCACAGAATCAGCTCAGCGATGCTTCAGCTGATGGTCATTCCGACTGCTGTGGTACATCCTCTTCAGGTGTTGGAGCACCTTTCCCCACCGCAGCTGCCTTGTCTCCGTATGGTAGCCCTGGATCACACGCCCACCCATCTCTAGCATCAATGGAAGGTAGTGGGCTACCAGCCAAATAAAGCATCCCAGCTCCTCCTCCCCCATTCTGGTCGCCTCCCCCTGCCAGATATTGCACTGGGGTACAGGTTGAAAAAATGTAAAAAGTAGTATTGAGGAACAGAAATAATAAAAGGAAATTTAACACCAAAAAATTAACTAACCCACCTATAAAACAAACCCCGACAGACACCCCACAGCACAAGTGCAAGGTAAAATACACTAGACACACCAATTCACAGACACTGGGACAAATGACAATCCAAAACAACAGTAAACACAACAGGAGGGACAGCACACGATACGATAAATAGCAAAAAGACACTACCAACTCCAAAACACAACCACACAGTCAAAAGAGGCACAGACTGTAAAGAGAAAGTGAAAGTACACCCACTCTGCCATGCCTATAAACAGGATATCCTATTACATCACTTCCTGTGCCCTTGCGACATGTTTTCTGTTATGCATGTTTCTTTTTACGCATCTGATATTTGTGTGAGTATTTCTGATGCATTACTTACGTGCGTCTATTTACATTGATGCATTACCCTCATGTGTCTATTTAACAGTAAATCAGCATTGCGAAGAATGCGAAGGTGTAAAACACGCTAAGGGCCCAGGGGTCATGTACTTTGCATTTGTGGATATTTTTTACATATTTGCGTCACATTTTTTTTAACTCTAATCCTGATTACGTGTTTTTGACATTTGTTAATGTATGCAACCTGTATCAACATACAAATTGTATGTGCTGGGCTGCAGTATGGCATTTTGTGTATGGCCACATGTGGTAGTCCATTGTACAATGTGATTTATGTGTGATTGGTCTGTTACACCAATGTGTGTGTTACAGAATCAACTGCATCTAAATGTATACAGGCCATGCATATGTCTGTGTGTGTGACAACAGTGTATCCACATATAAATGGCAGTCAGTACTATGCAAGCATCATGGTATATGATTATGATATGTGTTCACTTATGTGCTGTGTGTAGGTGCCTTACAGAGCATCACATTTCAAACAACATTCACAGCTCAGGGATTGTTGATGATGGCTGATGAGTGCTATTTGGCAAATGTTACCCGACAAATGTCTCCATATGTTGATCTTTAGTATATGGATGACTTGTGTGTGGACTACACATATGTCTGACATGTGTACATCTTTGATACATACTGTGATTGACACACTTTACCTACATTCAAAGCATATCATGAATTGAACACAATGGACAGTTGAAAATCGTAACATTTTGCTTTGTAATCGCAATTACTTTGTGGTGGACCTGCAGCCCTAGCTGCATATGTTCTCATCCATTCTGATGTGCATTCCATAAACATGTTGTGCAACGTGTGAGGTCATGTGTACCCTGTGACAGGATTGGGCCCCATGGCAGTGGCAGGAGTGATTTCCATAGATGTACCGTGCATGCTTCATTTCTACCATTGCTTGTCATACCTGGGCTAATCATGTTGAGCATTGTCACCAATGATGCCCTCCCCCTTGTCACACATGCTCCATGCAGCCATTGCAACTCTTACGTTGAGTTTTGTTAGTGGTGTGTTCAAACATTACAGTAACCATATTTTGACATCCACTGCCTCATGTGTGGGCCCCTTATTTACGTCATTTTTAGACATTTTGTTGTTGTGTGTGATGAGCTATTATTATACAAGTTGGCAACGTGGATGTAAATAATATGTTGTGGTCCATAAACTGTGTCCTTCAGTTGTCACATTCAAGTGATGAGGCTAATTGTGATGTGTGTGATGGTAGCAGTTCACTCTTACGTTTCACATGTGGTGTTGCTACAGTACTCTTCAGGTTTGTATTTGTGACTTGCTTCCTTAGGTTAGACACATACTTCTAAGGTATGTGTTTAAGAGATTGAAGACACCAAAGCCAAATTGTGTGAAAAAGTGAGATGTTTATTGACAAAATTTACAAGGTGAGTTATCTGATGATTATGTGAAGAAGTTCTGTACAATGTGCAGTCTGCGGCGTATCCCAGCAGCTGTGTTGTGGTCTTCCCCCTCATTTTCTTCTCCACCATCCTCCTCCTCCTCAGGCAGGTCATCAGCCTGCACATATAATGGTATGTGCATCCGTACACATATGTTGTGCAGGATAGCACAAGTCAATATGATCTTGCAGACCATTTGTGGGGCATGTAGGAGACTGCCGCCTGTGATGTCCAGGCACCTGAATCTGGACTTCAGGGTGCCAAATGTCCTCCCCACAATGGTCTGTGTCCTCCGATGTCCCTCATTGTATGCACGCTCTGCTGCTGTGCTTGGGTTTGTGAAATGGGGTCGTTATCCATGGCTGTATGCCATAAACCAGATCCGCTGCAAAAGATTACAGGAGTAATTTGTTGTAAGGGCTTGCAACAGGTAAGTCATGTAGCATGGCAGTTGATATTAGGATCTGGTAGTGGTTCATATGTATTTGCGTTTTGGTGTGAGTTCCTATCCTTGTGTGATCTTTCCTCAGCACTAGGTTGTTGGACATGAAAATCTTGTGTTTGGGTAAAGGACCTAGAACACTTGATTTGGATTCCACACTGATTGTCATTATGTATGTACCATGCATTGTGTAGTGCACCTTTGTATCAGTGTGCTATCACTAGAGGGGACATGACACATCCTAACAACACAATGGGGTCAGATGTGGTGGTCAGCCTGGCAGCACTACAATGCCTGGACAACCCATCCCTTTTTACATGTGTCATTGCAGATGATGTGTGACACGTAGGGCTTTTGAAATAGGTTAGTGTGAATGTACAACACGTCTCCTAAATTGGCTGCAGTGTCCTGTAACATTTCAACTATGCAAGAAGGCCCAATATGTGACATGTTACTTGGCACCCCTTTGTTGTCCGCTGCGCCAGTTGCTCATGTGTAGCCGTGCACCAACGCTAACTACCCTACACCAGGGTACTTGCTAACTGCCTTGTGGAGGTGGATGTATCTGTGCTGGACGCTAACGGCCCTGGACATATGCATTTTTGTTGGCAATTGGCTCTTTCTGTGTGTGCAGCTGTGTGCAGCATGCATTTGTGCCACATTCATCTGAGTTCATAGCACAGTCTACTTCCTATTTGCAGCCTGCATACTGCACTCCTGGGGTGGTATTTGTTGTCTACACTTCCTCAGGTTTTAGGAGACAGCTACACGTGAATCTGCACCTTCATGCTATGTATCTTGTGGTGACAGACCTGCAGCGAGAAAAATTGCACACCCCTTCCAAGTTAAATACAGCATGGGAGGGTGGCCAATTTAGAATGTGGCTTCAAGTAATGGAGAAATGGTCATCTGCCAAGATGTTCATACAGTGCAGGCCACTATAATACTGTGGGATATTACATTGTTTCCTTGGTGTTCCTGAGTGGAAGCTAATGTTTGTGTCAACTATGAGGTGTCCAAGGGTGTGTATCCCATTGTCACAGAATGATCAAGATAACTAGCAGTGTCTCTCCTATCTTCCAAAACATTAATGTGCATTTCTAATCTCGACACATGCACAGTGCAGGCTATGGGATGTGGCTCAGCTACTTAGCAAATGTGTCACTTGGCACAGTGCATGTGAGGTCAGTGATGTCCTGTTGTCTCCTACTTGGTCTCACTATGACATCCATGATCTGCACTGTCTGACTGTGTCTCTGCCCTCTGTTAGGCCATTTATTGAATCTAGTACAGACACGATGGTGTTGTGAGTCAGTGAGTGTTGCATGTGAGGTTGCACTACAGTGACTGTGGTTTCACTTCTGACACATCTGGCACATGGTATTTGATGGGGATTGATTTTGTAATACTGTGTGTGTGAGCCAATGCATCGGGCAGATGTCTGTGCACGCTAGAGGTAAGTTAGGTATGTGTTGATGAGTTGCAGTTGATATATGGCGCAAGTTGTCTGGTGTTTGATGTTTGTTCTGGAAGTGATTTGCACGGCATGACTTGAGACATCTGTGCCTATTTGGAAGTTACATGACATAGGCATGGTGTATGCCTTTGACATGTCTGTGATTTTATTTGTTTGGTGTAGTGTGTGTGTGATGTGTACATAGTGGGCAAGCTGAGGGCACTTGTGGAGGTCTGTGTAGTTCTGCTGTTTTCAAAGCGTACATGTCTGCACATGTCCTTCCTGCGGTGTGCCTGTCAAGTTGTGGGTGTGTTATGTACATGTGGGTGTATGTATTGGTGTGCACTTATTGTGCTGCACTGCAGCATGGTGCATATGTGTTATTACCTGCACATGTGTATAACCCTGGCCATATGTTACTGTAGTGGTGTATGTCTTGTGTGTCTAACAGGGTTAGGGTGTTGTGTGTACATCACTAGATTAGTTGACTTACTCACAAATAGGGCATTTCCAAATTGTCCATCCTGGAATTGTTCATTGATCGTACTGTGCCAGAATATGTAGGCGCCATGGACACTCCCAGGATACTTGGCCAAAATGTTTATGAATAATCCGCGGTGGTCCATTATGCCCTGCACATTAATGGAATTCATGTGCTTGTGATTCCGTTGTAAGTACTCTGTTGCTGCAGGTGGTATGAGCCGGACATGGGTGCAGTCAATTGCACCGAGCACATGCGGGAAGCCATGGATTTGATAAAACCCCTGTTTGTTCTTATGCTGCCTTTGCTGGGTGTTGGGAAATCTGATGTGGCGGGGTGTCAGGGAGATGATGGTGTCTATCACCTTTGGCAGAAGCAGAAATGCAGAGAACGACGGCTGTAAGTCACCAGCAACCAGTGCACCTGTTGTTTGGAATGAGCCACTTGCCAGCATGTGCAGTACAGCGAGCAGCTTTGTTCTAGGTGTTATGTTGTGTGGGGTCTGCAGGCTGGCTGCAATTTGTCTCAATGTGGTGCAGCAGGTGTAGTATGGCTTGCCGTTTGAGTCTATAAGTCCTAATAATGTCCAGGTCCCTAAGGCCAAGGAGGGTTGTCCTGGATCTGAAGAACCTCTCCTGCCTTTTGCATTGCCTTTGTGGGCTGCGTTGTCGTGCTTGTGATTGCTGGTGTGGATGCTGTTCTCTGCGCCATCTAGCAAGCCGTATCAGTACAAACCTCCATCTTCTCCTGTGGGTTGTAAGGTTGCTTCTGTGTGTTTTCCTTAACTAGTGGTGTGTTTGCCTCATTTTAAAGCCTGCCCTGACCCAGGCGTTAAATTTTGATGCAAATCGGTGTTAACGTAAATTTTTGGGTCCGCCTCCCACCCGTGTGTCTTTTTTTGCCCGGGTGGTTAAATTTGGTGCTAGGGTGTGTTTGAGTCATTTTTTTGGAGAGGAACACCTACCTTGCATCTAATTGACGCAAGGAGGTTTCACACATACGAAAAATGACGTTAACACCAATATTTTGACGCTAGATGGGTCTAGTGTCAAAATATAAATATGGCGTTGGGTTTGCGGTGAATTAGCATAAATTTTTTTACGCTAATTCAGCACAAACAGAGTATAAATATGCCCCTTTGTTTTCCAAAACTGGCCTTCACAGTCTAGTATTACTAAAGTTTTGCTGGTTAGCTGGCCATTTAGACTTTGTGCACAAGTTGGAAAGCTTTGGTTTCATCCCCATTCTTTGAACCAGTGTAGGAAGTTCAATGGGGGTGAGATGTGATTTGTTATTTTCACTTCTAAATTTAGGGGAGGAGCATAGCGATCCACTCTTTTGAACCAATCCACTCCTTCTGGTGGAAGGCCTTCTTGATACCTTGAGAGTGGTGAAACAGGAGAAGACCGTAAGAAGCAGGATCCATCTGCGAAAGAAAAGGTGAAAGAAAATGTTTCAAGTGAGTGCATTGATCTGCAGATCAGATAATGGTCTTTGGGAATGGAATTGGCAGGGGTTTGAAATATGGACAACCACAGGGGAATGACATAAGATCTCAGAGAATCAGCAGCTATCCCTCTGACTTCGATATATTGAATGTAGTACTGCAAGAAAGACTCTGGAATCCCATATGCACAAATCACTTGTAGCTATATTATTGGATAAGAACAGCAGAGCCTACAACGAGCAAGACGTGCAGTCATCTACCAGCATGGTGACGGTGCCCAGTATAATCGTGTGCTTCAACAATATTAACATAGGTTGGGCTATATCCACAATGAGGGGCTTTCAACAAGTATAAATGTGAATGAAAATGCCAGTTCAGTGCTACTTTGTGCGAGAATGCATTTGAAGGACTCAAATCAAGGGCTAGTTAGTTGAACGAATTAAATTCTATTTGTGACAGCTCGACAGATGCTTCGTAAGGAGCGTCTGGGTGCTAACCAGAAAATTACTTCTACCTAAAACCAGCAACTACTAGAAGAGAAAGGTTTTCAGACGTTTTTAAACAGGTCTTCCGAGTTCCTTTCTTTGTGGAAAGTACAGAGGCTGCCTAGTCCGTTGTTGTTTAAGAATAATGTTTTAGCTGGCTAGAAGAAGGTTCATTGTTAGTGGCAACAAGGAAATGAACCATGTTTAGGTGAGAGCTGTCATCTTTAAGGAGATGTAAGCCACAGTATCACATGACTAAAGGTGGTCCTGCCAAAGCACCATATCCTGAATATTATTAATGGTGCTCTTGGATCCCTTTAGTGTTTCTTGCTTGCGGAGAAAAAAACAGAAAAGCATTTTAAAACAAAACCCTTTGTTTCCACACATTTTATACATTACAACCTATTTTTATATTAAAATATCTCTTCAAAATATCTGTAAGTCAAACACTTTAACAGTTATTTGTAGCAAAGTTGTTTTCCTTTGTGCTAATTAATAACTTGCTGTATTTAAGAAAAGAATGACATAATTTATTGCCGACCTAGTTTACATTCAATAAGGACATTCTTCTTTGATAGCTGGTATTACTTTTATTAAAGCTGGAAATGTGTTCCAGACTAGCTTTCCAATTACTTGTGTTATGCCATGTTGAGTACATGCAAACATACCAAGGAGAGTGAATAGGGGCAGCCACAATCAAGATCACTGTTCAAGATGCACGAATTGGTATGGAAGTTCAGAAATCTCAAACATGTCAAATAACCGTTGCCCAATCTTGGTTCTCAAAGTGTAATTTATATATTTCTCTGATTGTGTTTCTTTCAGAAATGTCACGAAGAAAGGTATGTGTTGTAATTAGTCAATTTATATAAGTTAACAATTTAGGTGTATATAGTTCCACGTAGATACAGTCATTAGATAAATATAATTCTTATGTTATTAATGTCATTGTCAACATAATGTGTTAGATATGGGTGGAATGTAGTTCGTAATGGTATGATCTGTCCTCCCCTATGTGGGAGATTCAGGATGGAATGTTCGGGAGGTGGTAGGGATCTGAAGTGCATGATAGAATGTTGAGAGTTGACAGAGAAGGCGGTGAAGGAAGGAGCAGAGTGGAGAAGTAGCAATAAAGTCTTATCCTGAAGTAAAGAAGGCTGGAGTGGACTTTATAATACTGGCGACGAGGAGTGCGTAAGGGGGCACATACTTCTCCACCCCTTTTTCAGGTTGGTGACTCTCCACCTATCCTGTGTCCTTCTGAAGTGAAATCTTTATGGCAGAAGAGTACTTGGAATTTTAGAATAAACTGAACGTAAACAAGAGATCCAGTTTATTTTGACTATTGACTGTTAATCGAAGTTAGGCGCAACATTCGATTGGAAAGTGGAAAGTAACAAGAGTAAACTAAGCTAAAAACAAGCAGGAATTTCTATCTGTAACACTGAAGTGATTGCCTAGCGAGTTTCTGTTAATTACATTGGTGAAACCCTTCGTCAGTTTCACGGTGTCTGTTAATGGCAGACAAGACGAAAGGCAGTCTTCTTTGATCTCCTCAGAGTTCGGCAGCACGAGTGCCGTGTGCTTCAGGCAGCGTCAGCGAATGCGCGAAGCCGGGTGCCTGACAGGAATTCCCAGCTGACAAGATAAGCAGCTGCGCGAGTGCCGTGTGCTTCAGGCAGTTTCCCAGCGTCAGCGAATGCGCAAAGGCCAGGTGCCTGACTGGAATTCCCAGCTGACAAGTCGAGCGGCTCGTGTTGATTCTACTGCGAAGATTCGAAGTGTTACACGCCTGACCAGGATTACATTGCAGCTGAAGGTGAAGAGAAACAGGTGATAAAGGGTCAAAGGGAGTTCAACGGGGACGGCTCACGGCACTGAAATCGAATCTAGATGTTTTCGGATTTCCCCAAGGACGAACCAAGTGTGAATTGCAGCCCGTAAATTAATCACTGACAGGCACTCAAGAATTACACTTTAGCCTGTTAACAATTACGCTGACAGGCACAGCCTTTTGACAAAATTTGGAAACTGAAACTCTTTTACGAATAAAACTTGTTTTGCTTGTTGTTTAGCTCTGACAGATACGATTGTGATCTTTAAATTTCAACAGATATTTATTTAATATTGCGCACAATAGATATTTATACAGAGTAATCCAGTTTGTCAGTACATTTTGTGGTGGTATGCTCATATGTACAGTAATTAATCATATAGTTCAGTTTTATTGAAAATCATCACAAAGTAACCTTGACAATGGCAGCAGCAGGAATGTCACAACCAATTCCATTTTTGAATGAGATGGGTGAACCAAATGTACCGTGGAAAGACTGGTTTAAGATTTTTGAATCTTACTTAATTGCAATTGGAGGGGATAAATTCAATCCCATTAGGAAGCAACATATTTTGCTTCACTATCTAGGAACTCATGGGAGGAAAATATATGAATCTCTCCCTGATACTGTCTTCCCTGATGGGCAAGCCCCAGATGAGTACGTTATTACATACTCAAAGTTAGAAAAGCAGTTTGGGGATAGAGTCAATGTAGTATTAGAAAGACATAAAAAAAATTCCCGGTGTCAGAGCAAGCAAGAAAGTGTAACGAGCTATATTGCAGCCTTGAGAGGGTTGAGTACGTTATGCGAATTCAGAGAATTAAATGATTCTCTAATTAGAGATCAATTAGTTCGTTGTACTAACAACCTTAAAATACAAGAAAAACTTTTGCAGAAACAGCCAGGTTTGGCAGAAGCAATTGAATTGGCCAAATCAATTGAACATACGGCAATTTGTCTACAGGAGATTAATTCCCCTTCCCCTGATACACAGGTAAATGAAGTAGTGGAGGAAGTAAAAGAGGAGAAAATTCTTAAAATTAAGTGTAATGAGAAACAACCCCAAAAGTATAATGTGAACAGAATGAATTTTACTTGTTTTCGCTGTGGCAGTAACAATCACCTGGCTAATTCCATGTCATGCCAAGCTAGATCTGCAATTTGCAGGAAATGCAATAGGAGAGGTCATTTTGCGAGGGTATGTAAAGATAGTTCCAAATATGGGGATAACAAAAAGTCTGAAGAACTACCGCAATTAATCAAAAAAATTATCTTGCAGGTCAATTGTGAAGATAAAATCAACCCCCAATACCCAGTGTGTACGGTCACAATTGATAATGAGAACATAAAAATGTATGCTGACTCGTGTTCCCCTATAACCATAATAGATGCAAAGAACTTTCAGAAGATCCAAAAAAATAGTGCAATAGTGCTACAGAATCCTGACGTAAGCCCCAAGGGTTACAACAGAGATCCGATAAATTTGAAAGGCATGTTTAAAAGTACCATTTCCTTTAAAGACAGATCCACGGTAGGGAAAGTATATATTGTAGAAGAAGGGTCCAATCTTTTAGGTTGGCAACATCAAAAAGAACTGGGGATAACTTTGGATCCCAATAATCCTGAACAGGTTCTATGTATTGATAATTCTAATTCTAATTCGGTGGAAGCTTTCATTCAAGAGTTTCCTGAAATTTTTTGTGAACAACTAGGATTACTTAAAAACTTCCAACATAAAATTAAACTCAAACCCAAAAGTAAACCCATTGTGCATAAAACCAGACCTATTCCACACTTACTGAAGCAGTTAGTAAAAAAGGAATTAGAAAAATTAGAATCACAGGGAATTATCCAACCCATTGAATGCTCCAAATGGTTGGCCCCCATTGTGGTGGCCAAGAAAAGCAATAACAATGAAATCAGGATTTGTGTAGACTTAAGAGACCTAAACAAAAATATTTGGGTTGAGCGGCATCCCCTTCCGAGAATACACGAAATACTGAGCACTATGGGGGAAGCTTCATACTTTTCTGTACTAGACCTCTCGAGTGCATATCATCAAGTTGAATTGCACCCGGAGTCCAAATGGTTAACAGCATTCACCACTCCATTTGGATCTTACATGTTCAACAGGATGCCTTTCGGCCTAGCATCAGCTGCGGCGGTTTTCCAAAAAATTATGCAAAACATCCTAGGCAGTGTATCCAATACGTTGTATTTCCAGGATGATGTACTAATATATGGTGCAACAGAAACCGAACATAATAAAATACTTAGAGTTGTCCTAGAAAAGTTAAAAGCAGCAGGTCTCACATTAAAGAAAGAGAAGTGCAGACTGAAAGTGAATTCGGTGGAGTACTTAGGGCATGTCATATCCAGAGATGGCTTTAAACCCAAAGTTTCACTCGTTGACGCAGTAATGAATGCCAGTGCACCTAAGAACAAAGATGAGCTGTGATCCTTCCTTGGCCTTGCTGAATTTATGGCCAAGTACGTAAAGAATTTCTCAAAGGTCTCAGCAGATCTTAGAGAACTGTTGAAAAATAAAGTTCCTTTTGAATGGAACGAGTGCCATGACAAAGCGTTTAAGGAAATCAAAACGGCCATTGTTAATGCTCCATATTTGTGTAATTTTGACCACCGTAGAAGAACCTTCCTCACAACTGATGCCAGCAACTTAGGCTTGGGGGCAACTCTATCACAGATTATTGATGGGGAGGAAAGGATAGTAGCGTTCGCTTCAAGAACCTTAAACAAAGCGGAGGCTAACTATTCAGTAATTGAAAGGGAGGCTCTCGCATGCTTCTGGGCGGTAAAACATTTTAAATTCTTGCTGTGGGGCGCTCAATTCACATTACGCACAGACCATAAACCGTTGGTATATATATTTTCCACCAAGGGGTTTAATAATAGCACGCCCAGGATAGCTAGATGGATTCTAGCCTTGGAAAACTTCTGCTTCTCAGTGGTGTATCTACAAGGAAATAAAAACTGTGCAGCTGATTTCCTCTCAAGAACCCCATTAGACTGTGCGGAAAATTTTGATGCTGTAGAATACCCCATCTTAGTGGTTGACTTACCATCCATAAGTGATGAGGAGTGGAATTCTGCTTCCCAACAAGACAATTCCTTGGCGCTATTAAGGAGGAAGGCGAGAGAAGGATGGCCCGGGAATAAAAAAGATGTAGAGGACATCATCAAGGAATATTGGGAGGTAAGATTGGAAATTAATGAGAAAGACAACTATATTCTCAGGAATGACAAAATCATACCTCCTAATAATCTCAGACAAAAAATTATCAAACTTGCTCACGAGGGTCATCTTGGGAGAAGTCTTACTAAAGCCCGAGTAAGAGAAAGATTCTGGTTTCCAAACATGGATTCTATGATTGAGGATGAAGTTAAAGGATGCTCCTGTTGTGCTCTAAGTGACAAGTCAATGGTAATACGCAAGACACCCATTTCCCCAGTGCAGATTCCTACCAAGCCATGGGTTAAATTAGCGTTAGACATCATTGGACCCCTTAATTTTACGGGTCTACCTGCAAGATTTGCGATTGTCCTTATTGACTACCAATCGCATTGGATCACAGTAAAATTTGTCAACCTTGTTACCACAGAATCAGTCATCAACTTCTTGAAAAATGTATTTAGCTTAGAAGGTATTCCAGAAGTTCTTGTAACGGACAATGGGGTCCAATTAACTTCGAGCCAAATGAAGCAGTTCCTGGATTCAATCGGGGTAAAACATCACACCACAGCTTTATATTGTCCCAGAGCCAATGGCTTAGCAGAACGGGCCAACAAAATGATAAAAGAATGTATCCAATTGGCAAGTATTAACAAATTGAATATGGAAAGTGCCATTAGAGAAATGTTATGGGCATATCATACCACTCCCAACTCGATTACAAAGATCTCACCTTTCTCAGCATTACGGGGCAGAGAACCATGTACTAAATTCTATCCCTCATGGTTGGGTGGGGGTAGACAGTGTGAGAATACTTTTCCAACTGCTAGAACAAAGGTAGTGAAGCACCAGGAAGGTTATAAGGAAAGGTATAATACCAAATTTGGTGTTAAGAGACAATGCTGGAAAGTGGGGGATAAAGTCATGATCAGAAAGCCAATTGGTTATTCGGGAGGTGGGTGGAAGGATACAAAATTCATGGGTCCTTTTTGCATTTCAGAGGTAAGGAAGAATGTTGTTATTTTAGATAATGGTCAATGCTGGAGCATGGACAGAGTTGCAAGATGTGTTCCTTCTACTGCCAATGTCACAGACAAGAATTCTACATGGAAGGAACCAAGGCGGATGGAGATCAGGGACAAGGTACTGAGAACTCCAAGTAATCGGATGTCCAAACCACCGGTGTGGAGTAAGGACTACATCAAATAGTCAACAGTTTGTGAATTTTGATCATTCCAGGAAGTATCGCTTGGTTATAATTAAACTATCCTTTCCAGAGTAAATTTCCCTTCCCCATTGTTTGGATATTTTATTTGCGAGGGAGATGTGTTGTAATTAGTCAATTTATATAAGTTAACAATTTAGGTGTATATAGTTCCACGAAGATACAGTCATTAGATAAATATAATTCTTATGTTATTAGTGTCATTGTCAACATAATGTGTTAGATATGGGTGGAATGTAGTTCGTAATGGTATGATCTGTCCTCCCCTATGTGGGAGATTCAGGATGGAATGTTCGGGAGGTGGTAGGGATCTGAAGTGCATGATAGAATGTTGAGAGTTGACAGAGAAGGCGGTGAAGGAAGGAGCAGAGTGGAGAAGTAGCAAAAAAGTCTTATCCTGAAGTAAAGAAGGCTGGAGGGAACTTTATAATAGTATGCCTCCTGCTGAAGGATTGTCATTGGGTGATTCCCAGAGCTTAATTAGCACTGGTGGTTGCTGTTGGTGGGCATCAGCACCAGCGCTTGTTTTTCATCACCAAACATTGATCCAGAGAGTGGGCGAGAGAAAGGCAGAAAAGGTAGAAGCAGAGAGTCTGATTTAAAACAGTGACAAAAAGAGAAAACAAGGATGAAAAATATTCCACCCACAAGAATGAAATAAGGAAACAAGGTCATGTAGGATGGTGGAAGAAATATGCATGAGGTGGGATAAAGTTGGGGCTGCTCTGCAGCCCTGGCATTCAGCATCACTGGTGGCGCCTGTCTTCCAAAGCATATACTTAATTATTCATGTTACACATGAAGCACCAACATCTTATAAAAAACATGATACCTTTATGCGATCAGCAAATTATAAGCAAAAAAGACACACTATATCAGTCATGGCTAGCTGCTCTCTGAAGGGATGGGTGCGGCACGTGGGGGGGGTTACATTTAATAAAAATAATAATAAAAGCATACCTCCTCCATTGCTGCTGCGCTGCTCCTCTGTCTCTCGTCGCTCCAGGCTGCAGGCACAGGCTCCCAGCCTGCCCTGCGGCCAATCCTGACGCTGCTCAAAGCAGCATTAGGATTGGCTGGGAGTGCCCACCCAGGGCGCTCCCAGGCAGACTGGAAGTCTGTGCAGGCTCTCTCCAGCCCCGCAACTGTGTTGCGGGGCTGGAGAGAGCCTACTGCACATGTGTGTTTGGCCGTCCCGAGACGGCTGGCCAAACATACATGCACACTGAGGGAAGTGCTCTGTGCACTCCCCTCAGTGCTTGTCACCCCCAATGCCCCGCCCCTTTACAAGTTTATTATCGTTTTCTTGTAAAGGTTTTGCAGCTGCTGCTGCTGGTGGGGGTGGGGGGAAGGGGGCTCTTCTGCTTTAACGGAGCAGCCACTGCTGCACTATATTAACTTTTAACACCATACAAATGTCTTTGTTGTAAATATTAGTTTGTTACAGAGGAGAAAAAAGCAAGAAGAACTGATACAATTCGGTAATTCTGTTCTTTAAGGCTATAATCTAGTATGGTGGTCAATGAAAGGATTAGGCCCTGTAGGATTTTTTTTATATGTGACTGAAATCTTACAAAAAAAATAAATTGTGCTATCTGCACATTAAGCAAGTTCGTCTGCCAATTTGCATATTTTTTGTAATTTTTGCAAGCAAAAATTCGAGCAGAAAACATCTCTCATATGAAGTCTAAAATCTTGGGCGAGAAATATTTTCTGTGCAACTTATTTTCTATTGCTATATGGTATATCTTTTTAGATACAAAGTATGCCCTTCCATGAATTTTCAGATGAAGTATAGGATTGTATACCTTTGAAGGAATTTCAGTATTTGACAAAACAAAAATGCAATTTTTCCCACCGCTAGAAAAGATGAACCGTTCCAATCAAGCACAATTTCAACTGACACATCAAACGTTCCCACTACAGTGCATTTGCACTGCCACATTTACAAATAAAGGCAGCAAACTAGGATATTTCGTAAACTACTCCGGAGGAAAGAAAGAAACCTTCACAAGAAGGTACAAATTCTAGCTGATGCAACCAACTTCCGCTGTCCCATACTCAATAAAACCTTCCATCACATTCCATTTCATACCCCTTTAACATAGCTTGTTACAAGCCATCCAATGTCTGTATGACCCTCTTGGCCTGATAGGGATGGGATTTACTCTGTGGAATTCTATCATATGCCAATTGCATATGTCACAACAAGCTTGATTTTATCTCACACTGATATTTTTATAGTTGCGTTGTATAAGAAATTGCATTATTAGTTGAGCGGGGTAAGTACCCTCCTCAAGTAATAATCACAATCTTTGTCAGGGTGAACCACTAAAGTCACTAAATATAACTGAGCTAAAAACTCCTTCGTATCAATGGGACAGAGCAGGCATGCTTAACTTAGAGGTAATGTGTAAAGTATTTATGCAGTATCCCAAAACGAACTAGAAACTGGGTAACATTTATTAAACAAAATAACACAAAAATGAGAAAAATTAAATAATGTGAACCAGAGATCTGAGTTTTAAAAGTTTTGAGTAGAAATAGCTTCAAGAAGCACAAAGTGCCAATGATAGTCCATGATCATGGTAGGCCTAAGCACAATTTGAAGCTGACTGCGTTGGAGTATTGGTTGGATACACTAACCAGGTTCATCCTGGTCAAACATTTAACCTTTTGCCTTCATGTGTTTATGTCCCAGTCCACCACAGAAGTACACTTATAAGGACTCCCAGTTCATTTGCTACCGGTAGGCTGAGCAGTTGCAGGAAAAGGACTCTTGTAACTTGGATCTATAGCTTTAAGAGGAGATCAGCTTTATGACCCATGGAGTCCACTTCTTTGTACTTGGCACAAGAGACAGACCAAGTCCAGTCCTCCAGGACTTCTCTCAGATTGCAGCAGCATTGTCAGTCCACTTCTGATCTTCCTCAGGTCCAGGATTGTTCTCTAGTGGATGACTTGTGGTACCAAATGTATGCTTGGCACAAGCTGGTGGGTGCATTGACCCCTGGGGATGTCCTTACAACGGAAGTAAACGTTACCAGGGCTCCGTCTACCCACTTTGGGTATTCTGAAGATGACTGAGATCTAAGATACAACAAACGTGGGCTCTGGGAACTGTGGTGTGTGAGAGGAGCGAATCATAGTATTCCTGGTGTCCTCCAACATATAACACTAAAATCCAGTTGTAGGCAATCCCTGTACCCTCAACAAACTCACGGTGCTTGACACTTTTATATGAAAGAGGATACCCCTAGCCTCCCCTGTATATTTTGACGGGTGCAGATGGGTCATTTCTGCCCTTAGATATCAGCCTATTATTTGATCCTGGGAGAAGTCCACTACTCACCACAGGGGAGCCATCAGCTACCAGGTGAGGGTTGAAAGGCCTTAGAAGCTTTAGGCAGGCAAAAGATATAGGCCCTCATTATGACACTGACGGTAAATCCCACTTACTGCCACGCTGACGGCCGCCGGGGAGGCGATAATCCATTCACCATATTATGACACACACACACACCAATCCCACAGAATCCAGGAACATACACAAATCCCCCAGACCAAAGGTCAGTGATAAAGTGGCGGTACCAAAATCCGTTCACCATATTATGACACACACACACACCAATCTGACAGAATACAGCCACATACACAAATCCCCCAGACCAAAGGTCAGTGATAAAGTGGCGGTACCAAAACCCATACCGTTACGCCAGCAAAACAACAGCCACCACATTATGACCCACAAATTACCACAGCTGACATTCAATGGTGGTAAACCATTGGCGGTACATACTGCCGTGCTCAAAACGGACACCCAAATACAAAACAATACTAGATTGGCCAATACCAAATACACACACCTGACACCCATACACACACCACACCCACACGCCCACACCACTATAAAACACACACACACATTATCCACAACCACTTACGAACACCAATTTCCACCAGGAGACTGAGAAGAAGAGCACAGAGACAACTAGACACACACACCACTTACACCCATACACCCCTCCCACACTCCACCTCACTCACCCCACCACATTACCCAACACTCTGTCACCAAACACACCACACAACACCCATGGCACCACAAAGGCACACCCGTTCCACTGAGGAGGAGTTAAGGGTCATGGTGGAGGAAATTGTCAGGGTAGAGACACAGCTCTTTGGAGCACAGGTAGTTTCCATTGCAAGGAGATGGAGCTATGGCGGACAAACAGGGTCAATGCCGTGGGACAGCACCCAAGA
This sequence comes from Pleurodeles waltl, assembly GCF_031143425.1. Lineage (NCBI taxonomy): Eukaryota > Metazoa > Chordata > Amphibia > Caudata > Salamandridae > Pleurodeles > Pleurodeles waltl. Next base: position 972,824,899 of record NC_090444.1, read on the forward strand.
ACAAGGGATGACATCAGGAAGAGGTGGAACGACCTACGGGGGAAGGTACGTTCCATTGCAGCAAGACACCAGCTCGCTATACAGAGGACTGGCGGTGGACCCCCACCTCTTCCTCCCCAACAACTCACAGCATGAAAGGAGCAGGTACTGGCAATACTGCATCTTGAGGGACTCGCTGGAGTAGCCGGAGGACTAGACACTGGTAAGTCAACATTTAACACGTATCATCCCCAATACCTGCATGCCATCTCACACCCTCACTCCCATCACTCCACTCCATCCCATACACTGCACCCACACATCTCACTTATCCCAATGCCAAGCCCTGCATGCCATACCAATGCATGGACACCCCTCCGAGCCCTGCATGGACACCCATCACCAAAGGATGCAAAGCATAGGGAAACTAACATAACCACAATACAGCACCATACACAAGCAAAAGCTGGCAGGGCAACACCAACCATAGAGGGGAAGCTACGGAAGTACAAATGTCATACACATGAAGCATAATATATCATTTACATCGCCACAGGTACCCCAGCCAATGTCAGTGGAGAGGAGGTGCCACCCCTATCCAGTCCCCCAGCAGAAGAGGCCCACAGTGATGACAGTAACTCTGGACTTCAGGATCTGGAGGACCTACCTGGCCCATCAGGGACCACTGGACAGTTGGTCAGCCAAGGCCACTCACATACCACCACAGAGCCTCCCCCATCAGGACCACAGCACTCACCCAGCGTACCCACACCTCTTTCCCCAGGACATGTCAATCAGCAGTGTACCCACCTGAACAGGGACCCCAGGCCACATCTCACAGCCAAGACAATCAGGGACCTGGAGTCAGGGGCAGTGGGCATACGGTTCAGAGGTCAGAGGCACAGGCCAACAGGGACACTTGGAGGACTGCTGTGTGCTAGGGGGAGGACAGGACCAGGGAACCGACTCTCCAGGAGGCACTCTCCGAGATCCTGGGAGCCTACAACACGATGGGCCAGATCCTTGACAACGCGCAGGAGAACAGGCTGCTGCAGGAGGGACAGTATCAGGGGATCAGGGAGGACTTGCAGGCCATTAACACCACCCTGATCTCCATAGCAGGGGCGGTGGCAGACATGGCCAACATCATGAGGGAGGCAACAGCACACCAGCGGGCCCCTACCACTAGCCAGTCCATCGACCAGCCCTCCACTTCTTCTGCCGTTAGTGGGCAGGAGGACCCACCACAGGACCCACAGGCCACCAGCATCCCTCCCCCTGCAGAAGATGAACCACCCCGCAAACGTTCCCTGCAAACCAGACAGAAGCCAGAGACAATTGCCAAGACCACCGCCAGGAAATGAGACTCTCCTGATTGTCCCCCTGGTGCCCCACTCTGTCAGCTTGTCCACCTTGAACTGCCATTGCTCCCCTTCCTATGTCCCCCTTGGACACTGCACCTGAGCTACAAACAGACTGGAACAATACCCTGGACTTTCCTCCATCATCACCCCATTCCATTGCATTTTCCCCTCTATTTTTTAGCACTACAATAAACACCCTTGGATAAAACTCGACTACTAGTATTTCATGTATTGCAAATTTGTATTGATTGAAACAGCTACAACCATTGCAAGTGAACTGTACGTAGTGAGAGTATAGAATGAATGACCTGTTGCTGGCTGTTGTGATCACATCAGGACATTGTTGTCATATCACCAACATCTGTAAAATGACAATCCATAGGTAACAGTAAGTAGGGGAAACAATTGGGTAATGCCAGCATGCCAATGCCACACAGAATACAATAGTCATAGAAATGTGGAGTTGCACTGTCTCACGTGTGTGTCATTGGAAGTACTGATGGATCACTAATGTTCTGTTGTCCTCGTCCTCATCCTCATCCTCTGCCTCCTCATCCTCACTGTCCTCAGGGTCCACTGCTGACACAGGGGCATATCCAGTCTCCTCCTCCTGCAGAAAAGATACATGACGTCTGAGGGCCAGGTTGTGCAACATGCAGCATTCCACTACTATCTGGAAAGACCTTCTTGGGTGAGTAGCACAGGGATCCACCTGTCAGATGGAGGCACTTGAACCTGGCCTTCAGGAGGTCAAAGTTTCTCTCAATTATCCTTCTGGTTCGCCCATGTGCCTCATTATAACTTTCTTCAGCCCTTGTCCTGGCATTCCTCAAAGGGGTCAGCAGCCACTATATATTTGGGTAACCAGAGTCACCTGCAAATATTGAGGGACAACATTTAGCCACACACTATCCTATTTGGTCTACAGCATAGGCATACACCAACATACACTGGGTGGGGACTATGGCCCACCTATATGCTACACCCTGTGCCTCTGTGGTTGGGACATCGCATTTGTGATGCTGCTATTCCTCAGGACAAAGGCATCATGCACCGATCCAGGATACTTAGCATTGACGTGGGTGATGTACTGGTCCGTCAGGCACACCATCTGCACATTCATGGAGTGGAAACTCTTACAATTCCTGTACACCTGTTCATTTTGCCGGGGGGGGGGACAAACGCAATATGTGTTCCGTCAGTCGCCCCAATTATATTGGGGATATGTCCCATTGCTTAGAACCCGGCCTTCAAAGTGGCCTAATCTTCCACCTGGGGGAAAGCAATGTAGCTGTACATGCCTTTCATCATGGCGGACAGGACTCTTGCCAGCACTATTGGGAACATTGGCTGTGACATAACTGCTGCCAAGCCCATTGTCACTTGGAAAGAACCAGTTGCCAGGAAATGGAGCACTGATAGAACTTGCACAAGAGGGGGGATCCCAGTCAGATGATGGATAGATGAGATCAGGTCATGTTCCAACTGGGCACACAGCTCTGTGATTGTGGTCCTGTCCAGTCTATAGGTGAGTATAATGTGCCTGTCTTCCAGTGTAGCTAAGTCCACCAGGGGTCTGTACACGGGGGTATGTCACCATCTCCTATTCATCCGCAGCAGTAGGTATATAAGGGACACAAGAGTGAGTAGGCTGTCACAATTGGAACAACTATGCCACAACAGCAGTCCACATCGTGCAATCATGTTTTGGGACAGTGGAATTTAAAAGTATGTGCTTTTTATCCTGTAATGCAGCAATTATCGATAGGCCTGTTCACCCACTCCTGAAATGGCGACCGCCTGTCCTGTGTTGAGGGACAGGTGGAAATGAGGTAATTCCACTGATGTTGTGCGACGTGGCGGTAGGCGGTCGTGGACCACCGTGCAATTCCTCATTGGATAATATTGGGCTCTATGGAGTACAGTGGCCAATGGGGATGTACTCCGGCGGTGACGGTATACACCGCCGCGGACATGACCGCCATTTTATTTCACATTCCTTACTTATTTCCTGACCTTCCACAGGAGAGGACCTACACCCTATGTGCTGCTGTGACCTGTGTCTGGAACTTGTGACCAGGGAAAGGTCCCCTGCCTTCACTTCAGAGGAGTTGAAGCGGCTGCTGGATAGGGGTCCTACCACAGTGCAGACAGCTGTATAGGTCTCCAGACCAACAGGTGAGTACATTGTGGGCACGATGCATGTGGCATGAATGCATGGAGTTGTGTGTGAAGACATCATTTAAGGGTTGGTGGGGGTGGGTGGACGTCCTCTTGGCGGTGTACATGTTGTGAGCTGGCCTATGTGTTTTGCAATGTTGATGTGATCGGGTATGGTGGGCCACGTGTGTGACAGGCTGGACTGTTCGTTTAATGGAGTTTTTCTGTCTGTATTACCTCTGCAGGTCAGCGCCCATCAAAAGAAGGGATTATGGCGTGCCATCGCCAATGAGGTACAGACCCTGGTGGTCTATGGCAGGCGGAGCACCCACTGTCGCAAACAGTGAGAGAACCTGAGATGCTGGGCACGGAAGACCGCAGATGCCCAGCTGGGGACGGCCTCCCCACGAGGAATGTGTTGGGGTGCCCGTCGGACCCTGACCCCCCCGATGGCCTGCATACTGATGGTGGCCTACCCAGAGCTGGATGGGCGCTTGAGGGCATCACAGCAGCCACAAGGGTTAGTACAGTGGGTATCGTTGCAACTTATGGCTGGTGGAGTGGTATCCGGGTGGTGGTTGTGTGTCAGTGGGTGCCCCTAAGGCCAGGCCAGACATAGCAGCATAGGTCCTCTGAAGGGTAAGGGTTGCATGGCAAATACAGGTATGCTAACTTGTTAGTATTCACTTCTAGACAGGGCTGCGTGGGTCCCAGGTGTGCTGCAGTTGGCGGTGTGTGCTCCTCCTCATGCCTTTGTGACTAGCCATATCACTGGTAGTGCAATGCATAGTGCGTCGCTCTGTTCCCTGAGAGTGAGGGTGCTGTGTACGCCATGGTGGTGCTGGTGGAGTCATTGACTCAGCGTATCCTTTGTCTCTCTCCCCCCCTTTCTTGTTTTGTCATCCTGTCCTTATGTGCATTAGCATTATCTGGCGGAGGAGCAGAGCCACTGGCAACAGAGGGAGCTGCATCCCACAGGACCCTGGAGGCAGAGTTCACTGACGCTGAGGGAACTAGTGGAACGGAGGGCAAGGGGAGCACCATTGCGGAGACTGGAGGGGACAACACAGACTCTGATACCTCCTCCGAAGGGAGCTCCCTGGTGGTGGCAAACACCTCTGGACCACCCCAGCTGCAGGTACAGCCGCCACCCCCGTACCAGCACCGCCCTCCCAGAAGCCCTCAGCGAGTTGCCCGTGCCCACCCACCCAGGAGGGTGGTCATCTCCTTCGCCCCAGGCACCTCAAGCCCTGCCCCAGTGAGCCCTGCTGCCCTGAGTTGGGAGGCTATTGACCTCCTGAGGTCCATCTCTGTAGGGCAAACTACTATTGTGAATGCCATCCAGGGAGTGGCATCCCAGATGCAGCAATGCAATGCATTCCTGGAGGAATTCATGGTGGATTGGCAGCCCAACAGAGATTGATTCAGGCTCTGGCCTCCTCTCTGATGGCAGTCATTGTCCGTGTTTCCACCGTCCCCTCTCCAACTTCGACTTCTCAGTCCAATTCTCCTCAACCCCAAGCCATCCCAAGCACACAAACAGACGAGCATGCACACAAGACAGCACCCAAGAATGTCACAGCCAAACATAAGCACCACACTTCATCCCAGAGGCACTCACATAAACACCATACCACTGCCTCCACTGTCTCCCCCTCCTCCTCCACCTCCCTCCCAGTTACGTCCACACTCACACCTGCATGCACTACATCAATATCCACTACCAGCATCATCACACCAAGCAGAACACACAACTTACTGGCAGACACCTCCACAACATCCATGCACGGGTTCCCTATGTCCTCTCCCACAGTGTCTGTCCCCCCCTCCTAAAGGACACAAACGCAAGCACTCAGACACCCAACAGCCATCCACCACACAACACCATACAGCCCATGCACCTGCACCCAAATCCAACAGACATACCCCTCCAACAACCACTCCCTCATCCTCCACTCCCATTACTCCTCCCACCCCAGCGTCCCTAAAAAGCTTTTACTTTCACAAATTGACCTCTTCCCTAACATCCCCCACCCCCGTCCTGTAGGTATGGGCAGGGTACCAAGGACACAGCCCAGCACCTCAGCCCAACAGTCCACGGGGACGGTGGTAGCACCAACTACTCGTGGTGGTGAGGATACAAGACCTACAACACTGAAGGGGAAGGAGCCAGCACCACCTGGGATGAAAGGGAAGAGTCCTGCACCAGCTGTGAGGAAGGGGAAGGAGCCTGCACCAGCTGTGAGGAAGGAGCCTGCACCAGCAGTGAAGAAGGGGAAGGAGCATGCATCAGCTGTGAGGAAGGGGAAGGAGCCTGAACCAACAGGCAGAGAGGGGAAGAGCCCATCCACCCCTGCCTGGAAGGGTAAGGGATCCCCGACCCATGAACAGGAGGACAAGAAGCACTCTACACCAGCGGAAGCTGTCAGGTTAACACCGCCACCACCAGCTGTCACGGGGCCCCTTCCGCTAGCCGTGGATGTGCAGCCATCAGTGAGTGTGGGGGCTGCCCAGAGGCCTCCCCAACCACCACCACCATGCTGCAATCAGTGAGTGGAGGGGCTACCCAGGAGCCTCCCCCAACTACCACCGCCATGCAGCCATCAGTGAGTGCCGGCGGCTGGCCAGGAGCCTCCCCCAACCACCACCACCATGCAGCCATCAGTGAGTGCAGGGGCTGCCCAGGAGCCTCCCCCAACCACCACCACCATGTAGCCATTAGTGAGTGCAGGGGCTGCCCAGGAGCCTCCCCCAACCACCACCACCATGCAGTCATCACCGCCGGTGCACGCTATGTAGTCCACCCTCCAGGGGCTACTGTGCGGGCTGCCCCCTCCAGAACCAGTGGGCAGGACACCAACTCGAGAGACTGTGGCCTTGCACTCCCCAGGACAAAGCAATGGGCATGTTGCCCCCTCCAGCACCAGTGGGCAAGACACCCACTTGAGAGACTGTGGCCTTGCACTCCCCAGGACAAAGCAATGGGCATGTTGCCACCTCCAGAACTAGTGGGCAAGACACCCACTCGTGAGACTGTGGCCTTGCACTCCCCATGACAAAGCAATGGGGATGTTGCCCCCTCCAGAACCAGTGGGCTTGTTCTCGTACCCGGCTCAGGTGCTCCCCTCCCCCCGAGGTGCCTGCCTGTTTGCAAACTGATGCCCCTGCAGTGTTTTATCCGAATGTGGTCAGGATTCGAGTTGGGCCTCCGGCTATGCCCCGTGGCCATGTGGGCCCTTTAAACTTTGCGCTGGGCAGTGTCCCTTTTTTGTACATGTGTACATATCTGTTTCATTGCCAAATCAACTTATTAATTTTGATGTTGATCTGATTACAATCACTTTCGTCAGTTCCAGTTGTCCTTGCATTATTCTGCCGATTTTCAGGAACAAATTGTTTTTGTAGTGCAGCTGGTTGTGTGTATGGTGTGTGTGTGTGTGTCGGGAGTGTCGTACGTGTGTGTGTGTGTCACTCTCTTTTTCCTCCCACCCTCCCTTGTGTGCTAGGCGGCTGTACTCACTGTAGTCGCCTTTGTCGGCGTTGGTCTTCCAGGTGGAGCATAACGCAGAAGATCATCGGGAAAACTTGCAGTTCGGGTTCCATGGTGGAGTGGTTCTTCCCTGTGTCTCCAATGGTGAGTCCTTTCACTTCTGAGCTCTGTTTCCACCAGGCTTTTGTTGGCGCTGGTACCGCCCCGGAAAAGGTTGCGGTTTCCTGTGTCAAAATATGGTGGGTGGAACTTTGTCTTCCTCCTAGCTGTTGCCAGCTACCGCCATGGTGACTGTAGTTTCAGCCCTGGCGGTTGGTGTGGTACATTGGCTGTCTATGGGAGATATCACAGCCATGGTCATAATTTGGCTGTAATTACCGCCAGCCTGTTGGCGGTATTACCGCCACTTTATCACCCACCGCCAGGGTCGTAATGAGGGCCATATTTTCTAAAGTACCTTTTCTGTAATAGTTAGGCAAACTTTGACTTTACCTATAAATTGGATTTTGTTTAACTGTTAAGAAGACTGCTTGAGATATTTCTCTAGCTGATTCCTCGGCAGAGATAACATTTTTTAAACTTAATATTGTATCCCACTACTTTCCCATGGAACAACGAACCAAGCTACAGTCAAAATAGCCAATTGGGATTTTCACTGTAAGGACATGTTTAACATTAAACTTTCATATGTCCTGCTCTCAAATACCACACACCCTGCCCTGATAGCCAGTAAGGCCTGTTTAGGAATGGTGTATTAAAATTTTAAAGAGAGGATTTAGGACTTTCAAAGGGGGTTATTTGGACAGGCCGAGTTTGCAGTTTAAACCTGAACAGCAGGCCTGCAGTCATGTTTTCATTGTCACTGGTAACATTTATTATACAGTCCCTTATATGCCAATCAAGGGTACACCAATTTTACCATGTTGAAAAAAGAGTGTAAGCACTTTACCACTGATTAGCAGCTGTATAGTGATTAGAGGTCTATAGCCAGCAATACTAGGGTTTGGAGAAAAGGCCAAAAAAATTGGGGTGACCTGCAAAAGGGAGAATTTCCAACATCCCCCCCAAACAAAAAGGCTAGCATACAGTAATCAAAACCTTGATGGACCTTCCTGCTTAAGTGATACAATGTGGTCAGTTTAGCTGTTTTGAAATGCCACTTATCTGTTCTGTGCCCCTCTGAACCTGTTTATAAGCCTCTGTCACCATCCTCCTGGGCCACTGTACAGGTACATGGGGTACCCTTCTCTCCATCTGTAGACCACATTTGTGAGACTTCTAACCTTAGCTTGTTCACAGGTGCATCCCAGTAAGTAGACAGTACCACCATGCTCAACAAGGTGATGTGTCCATTTTGCCTCCAGGGTCAAAATTCTTCCTCCACCCCAGGGAAACTACCCACATGGTAAATAACCAATAGAGGCCACTTACAGCTATCAGTGTCAAGAGCCAGGCCCATGGTCACCCTCTGCTAGGTTACGACTCCAGTCTGGGCCTTTGGCAGGCTTCAGTTCTAACCTTGGAGATGGCAAGAAGCCCCCATTTGTTCCTAAGCACCAGTTCTTTGGGGATGTGGGGTCTTTCACCTCTCCTAGGCACTTCGCTGTCACTGCTACCATCTTCATGTGATTTTTCTTGCATTCAAGTCCAGATCTTTCTGGTTCACATTATGGGTCTGTAGGGTCTTCTTCTATTCCAAGGTCAAGGTTCATAATTTTGCAATTCAAATACTTTTTTAGCTGTATTTAGTTTCATCTGCACAATCAGTATAGAATTTTGTGTGATAGTGTTTTTCAGAAAAATAAAAGAACAAACTTTCCCTCTCCCACCCATTCTGTCTCTTTCCCCATACTGGCCTCCCCCAACCACATTTGCCACATTTGCCTCAGATCTCGGTAGTATTTTAATTATGACACACCTCGATTCCTGGGGATCATACCTATGAGGGTCTTGTCTAATCATCTGATTACTGTCGAATGGTGAAGAAATAGTAGTCTAGTTTGGAACTATTTTTCACTGCTCTTGTCTCTTGGGGCAAGTGAGTTCTTCAAAGTTAATGCTGAAGAAGTCCAGTAAGCAGCCCCATTGTTTAGTAAAGTCTCTTTCTTCACCTCTTTCAAGTTTGGAGAGTTTTTTCATTGCCAGTATCCATCATAGTTTCTCCAGCCATTTGTGCTCCGGGGATGGTATTGTTGCACGCAGTACGCAAGAATGGACAGCTTGACCGCCAATAACAGATGGGATGTGAGTGGAATGTGATTACTGTGCAAGGGAGATACTTCTGTTACCGGCCGTTCCAACAATATCACTTCAGAGTATTTGTCTAAGGTTTATCCAGTGATTAGTTCAATGTTTGTTAATACCACAATCTAAATGTTCATCATTTTTGGACCAGACCACATAGCTCGCAGACCACATAGCTCATGTGTCAGCTTCCTTTCTTCCCCGCATCCCCACTAGCATAACAGGTTCCTCCCACATACCATCTTTGCAAGACATGCCAGGGTGTTGTGCCATGTCTAAAGGATCTTCAGGAACTGTTCCCTGTCTCCTACATGGGATGCAAAATTATTGGATCGCACCATCACCTTCTCCCACTGCTCCTGATCTAATATTATACCCACTTTCTTTTCCCAGGAACACTGGAAATTAAATTTGCAATCTCCCCAGTTACCATTTTGGATAATATGGATTTTTGAGGTGGCATATTTGTTCCCCACGCAGTTTAAGAGATATTTTTCATGGGGGGGGGTGTTCTGGTAGCTCGCTGTTTGATCTCAGATTGAGCAACCAGTTGCATGTAGCAAAAGCATTCTGACTCTGGAAGTGCATATTCCTCCTTCAGTTGCTCAACTGTCTTGATGGTAACATGATAAAAAATATCCGTAAGGGGTTTGAGCCTGCCTTCCACCCACTTCTGATAGGGAGCTTTGGACAGCTTTGTAACGGCCACAAAAGTGTATGAAGGGGGCAGAAAAGAAGTAAGCCTGTATGTGACCTCCACACTATCCCAAACATCCAGTGTGGCCCTTGTGACAGAGGATTTATAAAGAGTTTTGGTTGGTGCAACATTAGCCACTAGGACACTTACCACAGCAGCCCCGCCACTATTGTATGATCAGTCTTCCCTTTCTGGTCTCCCTCCAAGTCCAGAGCATTAAGAATAGGTGATGGGCTGCTGCTTAGTAATGAGCTAGGTTAGGAACCCACAGTCTTCTTTGACGCGGGCACAATGGACACTGGCCCATATTTATACCTTTTGACGCAAAACTGCGCCAACGCAGTTTTGCGTCAAAAACATTAGCGCCGGCTAACGCCATTCTGAAGCGCCATGCGGGCGCTGTATTTATTGAATGACGTTAGCCGCCGGCGCTGTCTGGTGTGCGTTAAAAAAAACGACGTACACCAGGCAGCGCCGGCGTAGGGGGAAAATGGCGTATGGGCATCCAGAAATGGTGCAAGTCAGGCTGAGGCAAAAAAATCGCCACAACCCGATTTGCACCATTTTTTTACGACGCCCATCCCCCATTGAAATGACTCCTGTCTTAGCAAAGACAGGAGTCATGCCCCCTTGCCCAATGGCCATGCCCAGGGGACTTCTGTCCCCTGGGCATGGTCATTGGGCATAGTGCCATGTAGGGGGGCACAAATAAGGCCCCCCTATGCCACAAACATTTTTTAAAAAAATACTTACCTGGAGTTACCTTAATGTCCCTGGGGTGGGTCCCTCCATCCTTGGGTGTCCTCCTGGGGTGGGCAAGGGTGGCAGGGGGTGTCCCTGGGGGCTTGGGAGGGCACCTCTGGGCTCATTCTGAGCCCACAGGTCCCTTAACGCCTGCCCTGACCCAGCCGCTAAAATCCGGCGCAAATGCTGGTTTTTTAGTCCCGCCCACTCCCGGGCGTCATTTTTGCCCGGGAGTATAAATACGACGCATATGCATCGCAGTCATTTTTTAAGACGGGAACGCCTACCTTGCATATCATTAACGCAAGGAAGGTGTTCACGCAAAAAAATGACGCTAACTCCATGAACTTTGGCGCTAGACGCGTCTAACGCCAAAGTATAAATATGGAGTTAGTTTTGCGTCGAATTTGCGTTGAAAAAAACGACGCAAATTCGGCGCAAACGGAGTATAAATATGCCCCTCTGTCTTTTAGCAACCTGTTATTTTTTGCCTGCCCAAATATAAGACTAGAACATTCACTGGAGGTCACTAATGTAGTGTCAGTGTACATGGAGAGTCAGGGTTTGGAAAATGTGAAAACATCTTAGGCCGATGGACATTTTATATGCTGCTTTTCGGCCTAAGAATGAGTGTCTTGTATTTCCAGCTGTTGAGTTTGGTTTATATCCCTCTTTTCAGTCGTTGGAGATGAACTTCCTTAGTTTTAGAAAAGGTTGGGGCCAGGGTAGTTGATGTGGTCAATTTCCCATCTAAGCAGAGTTAATTTCTGAAGCTGTTCCCATACAGTTTCGAAATATTTAGGATTTCCGATTTGGAAATATTAATTTTGAATCCAGAGACCCTGGTATAAGTGGCTAATTATTTTAAAACAGCATCAAAAGAACTCTGGGGGTTTGTGATCCAGAGTAGGATATCATCTGCAATTTTTTTTTTTTTTATTTCCTAGATGTCAAATGTGATTCACTTAATATTGAGGTTGGCTTGAATACGCAAGTCCAGCGTCTCCGGAGTAAAGGCAAAGAGGGCAGGGGGCACAGTGGGCACTCCTGTCTCATGCCTCTAGCAATATTCACCCATTGTCAATGGAGCTCATTAACCGATATCCTGGCTCTGTCGTTGTGATACGCTGCCATATGTAAGTCAATAAATGCACCACCCAGCCCTATCACCCTCAATTTTTCCGTCATAACCTTCCAGTCCACCCTGTCAAACACTTTTTCAGTACCTAGAATAACTAGGATGGTAGGATTAACTATTTAGACCCATGCCCCATATGTCCAGAAGATGTAGAGCCTTTCTAGCATTATTTATCACCTGCATGATGCTCTTAAATGAAGCCTAACTGGTAAGGTTGGCCAGTAGTTTACCAGATTTGTTTCCCCATTAAATAAAGGTATTATCTCATTTTGCCAGAAGATATGCTGCCTGATCCGATTATTAAGTTCTGATCTGGCTGCACACCATAAGAATCCTTTTCCAGTTTTTTTTAGAATAAATATGTGTGTGAACTTGTTCTAGCCCACTAAGCTCCTCTGTGAGCTTTGTTTGCAATACTGTGCGCAGTTTCCAGAAGCAGGCCGCCTCTACAATAAAATTACCTCAGAGGACAGGTATTAATGTGTTCCAGAGAGTATCCTCCTTCATGTCCCCTATGTCATTATGTGAGATACAGTCTGTGATACTAGTTTTCATGTTGGAGGGTTTTTCAGAAGGACCTCCTTTAACTGTCATCTACTTCCGAGCTCCTGGAGTTTGGGCCACCTGACCGTAAATGTATAAGAAACTGGCTCATTGTTTGAAAGTGTAATTGGATGTTGGACTGCCTCTACAAGATTTAGGGCTGGTTGTTTAACAAGGAGGAAGTAGTCATGTCTGGCATATGTTCTGTGTGCTAGGTAGTAATGTGTGAAATCCCGCCCCAGAAGGTGTTGTTTTTTCAAGCATCTATCCGACCCAAGTCTTCTATGAAGATTTTGCATGACATTGACAGGGTCAAGGACCCCATCATCCCTGCCCCCCACCCCCTGCCCAAGCAATCTGCATTCACATCCCAAGTCATGGACGAGATTGAGAACCCCATTCACTACAACGGACTTGGATGACCATGCTATTAGAGAGTGGATCTTCTCTGTTAACAAGTAAACGTTTTACACCCATAAGGATAAAACAAAAATGAGAACAAATTGAACTCCTGTTCACCCCATCTGTGATGGCTGGACTACAGAAAGAAGGAGAAGGAGAAACAACAATGTAGAGGTTAAAGGGGGGGTAGTACCTCTGTCACTCTCTGCATATTGAGGCTTTTGCCCTAGATAGTGGCAATCCATCATTTTGTACACAGTGCCTGTGCCACAGTGGGCTCCCACATAGCTATCAATTTCACTGAGTTGTTCTCGTATTATTCTAGGATTTCCTTCCCACAAGCACTTTGATGTTGGACCGAGTGGGTCGTCGTTCAGGTGAGCCAGGCTCCAGTACCCCGCTGACTTTCTGAACTTGTTCCAATGCCACCTTATGTCCCGCTAGTATCTCTTCACGTTTTGGAGTCTTCTGACCACCTTGGCCTATTACCTTTATCCATTCAGGGCTTTTCAAACTCAGCAGGTCAGGTCAAGGCTCCGTCTCTGTGTCACGGCGAGGCAGATTCAGCACTCTGTATGCATCCTGTAGATATTTAATGGCCTGCTGTTTGCCCTGCCACTCAAAGAGAAGCTAAAGTAGCAAAGAGGTGGCGCAATGGAGAGCCCGACGTTTGATAATTATCACTATTGATAGAGTTTGAAAAATATGTAGATCATCCTCATTATATCAACTGGGGCCCTCTTACGCTTGTTTTCTGCTTGATGGTGAGTTTAGTTCCCCCTCTCCCTTTTTTTAGGGGAGGTTTTGGAAAGGTCTTTAATCATAGTTTCACGATTGGTTCTGGTAGTAGCCATTGTTAGAGTGGCTATCTATCTAGAGCATGTTTTACCTTCGGAAATCAGGCAATACTTTGGTGAACAATAAGCTTCAGAGAAGAGCCAACTTAGTTACAATCTATTGTTGAGTGATCTGTGTTCAGCCAGCTAGATCTGATGACCTCCTTGGGATCCCCGGCAATGCATACACCAACAGGCCAGCAATGCCCTCACTGCATCTGGCTTGGTAGGCATGAAAAGTAGTTTTGGAGTTTGGGAGGGGTCCCTTTTCAGTTGTATTCAGATTTAGAGAGGATTCTAAGCTAGCTTCCTAGTCGTATTCTTTATGGGGTCTATCACCATTGTTTAACAGCCAGCCCCTCACTTGATGGGCCACAGCCCACACAGAAACAGGGTTGAACTATCAAGGGTATTCCCCTGTCTAGCAGAATTTTCCGCTGGTGTTGCTCCTTCTCTCTCCCTCTGGATGGGATAGCGCTACTAGACAGCGCTTGAAAGGAACATGCCAGAGCTTCTCCAGTGGGACTCAACCTCAAATTTGATCTGGTCATTCAGCAGTCTCCGAGAGACCCTATAAAGAGTCCTCTCATGTCCTGTTTATTGTCAGTGTGTTATTTCAAGGGTCCCTGAAGTGCTCCAGGGGCTCAGCCATTATTCCTCCACACCGTTTCATGTAACTACACTCCATCACCAGCCACTCGTCCTCGAAGCAAAGTTTAGCTTTCAAAAAGGACCCCTGCCCTGGGCTCCGACCCTCACAGGCCCAATCAGTCCCCTGTAGGGATCATAAGCATTTGGGGCCCGCAAGGGCTAAGCACTTCAAACCACCAGGCCTCCTATATATGTGGAAGGGGCCCACCTGTTTTGACAAACTCAACACTACAAAGTGCCCCCCCATCCCGGGTCACTGCAAGAGTCCACTTACTTGGCCAACCGATCAGAGGTCCTTCCTCACTCATGGCCCTGACACATGTCTAGATTCTCTGCTGCTTGGTATGTGAGGGCCAGAGCACACATCCCACCCTCATCTCTGTACAGCGCTACATGAGCCAAGGATTCTGAGCCATTTTCTCTACTGAGTCTGCAGTCAATTTACCGTGCTGCCCCCTGTCGTGAGCCTCCAAGGCTTCCACTGCAAGTTACCCAATGTGCTAGGCAATCAGCAGGCAATCTCCACTTACAGCACCCTCTCCTGCTTGGGACTTCCCAAGCTGAAAGGCCTGAGATGCCAGAGCACTCAACCCACCTTGGTTTCTGTGTTGGTCTGCATTGCCCCAGCCCTCCCACCCACTACTCATGGTTGTGGACCAGGGACTCCCTAGACCTCACAGACATTTTTCCCAGTACCTGGTCAGTACATGCAGGGTTGTTCCCTCTTACCCACCCATGCTCGCTGTCCGCACCTTTGTCTTATCATAGGCTGTCTGATCTCTGACTTCTCTGCATTACAGTTAGGTTCTGGTTCTTCTAGGAGGTCAATTCTCTCTTGTGACTGCAGTATGGCAGCAGGTGGCCCAATGGCATGCTAGGCCGAGGCTGGGGACAGAGCTCCAAGCTCACGTGTACGGTGCCATCTTGAGCTTGGTCAAGCCCTCAAGGTAATCGTTTTCCTCTCCACTCCCAGCTCTGTTTTTTTCTCTTCAGCAGGCAAGGCTAGTTTCTTTTCCTCCAGGGCTGGAGTAGCCATCATTAATTTCAGGGCCCTTTTTGCCTTCTTGTCATCCAGTTCTTCAGGGGTCAGAGTGTGAGTGGACACATGGCTCTCAGCTCTGGATGGACTAGGTGACCTCACTCTTGGCGGCCCCCAACCTCTTCTAGCTCTGCAACCACTGCAGTACTATCCGCCTCCCTCGCCTGCTGCTGCTATTGCAGGGTCATCTTCTTCTTCTCCCTCAAACTCATCCTCATCCTCTACTCCATTATCCTCCTGCTCCTGTGTTGTAGACTGCAGGATATCTTCCCACCCTCTGAGGCCTATCTGGTACTCCAGTCTCTCGGAGCCCTTGGCCAACTCCAGCCCTCTTTCCTTACACAACCTTCTCAGATCTGCCATATTGAAGAGTTCAGTGTCGCTAAGATCCACCACTGTTCTTGCAAAAATCACAGCTGCAAAATATGAGAATAAAAGTGAAATTTACGAAAAATAAAAAATGCCAAATTAAAAAATAAGTGGAGAATGTAAACGTCAAAAATAGATTCTGAGGTCAAATTCAGAAAAAAAGATGTTTTTTGTACCAACACAAATCACTGAATGGTATTACTAAACATGTCTTAAATTCCACTGCTGAACACCAATGTAACAAATTGGGGTATTAGTGGCAGGTGATAGGTACCCATCTCAAGTGATAGCCACAGCCTTTGTCAGGGTGAATCACATAATTCAGTAAATAAACTTGACCTAAGCCTCTTGGCAATGTGTAAAATATGTTTGCAGTACTAAAACAGTAATAAAGTTGAAATGCAAAACAATAAAAAAATTAATTAGAAAAATAGAGTAACATTTAATAAATGAAGTGACACCAAAATGATTGTTAAAGTTTTAAGCAGAACTAGTGCCTAGAAGCACAAAGTGCCAATGATATGCAATTGTGGTGGTAGAACAGGAACTAGGAGCAATTTGATGATGACCGCAATTGAATGCGGGTAATATACACCAACCAGGTTCACCGTTGTCAAAGATTTTACCTTCTGACTTTAGTCCTTTATGTCCCAATCTAACACAAGAGTACACTTCTGAAGCCCCGCAGGACCTCAGGGGAATAGCATGTAAAGACGCACATGGTGGCAGGCAGAGGTCAATATGAGAGTCCAGTCCAGTCCAGGTCCATTTGTTGCTGGTCAGCAGGGCAGTTGCAGGAAAGCGCTCTCGTAGCTTGTTGTGACCCTGTAGCTTTAATAGGAGGCCAGTGTTATGACCCTTGGCTTCTATTTCTTTGCCCTGAGTACATGAGAGAAAGCGAGAGAGAGGCGGTCCAGTCCTCCAGTGCTCTTCCCAGGTTACAGACAGCAGGTTCAGTCTTCTTCTGATCTTTCTTAGGTCCAGGAGTGTTTACAAGTTAGTGCTTGGAGGTGTCATGTTTATGCCTGGCATGAGCTAGTGGGTGGGAATGCCCCTGAGGACTCTCTAACTAATGGGGTAAAAGTTGCTGGGGTCAATGCTATCCACTTTCTGTACTTTCAAGATGAATGAAGTCATCAGCCACACTAAACTTGGGTTCCGAGGGATCGGATATCTGTAGGGAGGGTACTATGCTGATCCATCCTACATCTAACATCAAATTCCAGTTTTAGGCAGACCCTGTTCCCAAACATGCTCAGAGACAGAAGTCTGGTAAATTCAAAGCTGAACTTTCAGCAGCCAGGCAGTATATACACAAAAAGTGTTTTGCGTTCTGTTTCCCTCCTTTACAGTGTACCTCAAATGTTACATGTAAACCCAGCAGATCTGCCAAGCAAGTTGTGACACTGTAATGTTAAAGAGAGTGTCATTGTGATTGGGGCCCTGAGTGGCTGGTAAGACAATAGATGGGCCCTGCACAGGTGTAAGCTTCCATTTGCCTGTGACGGGCGGTGGGAGGGTCCTCTTTGAAGTGCTCCCCAAATGTCATATTAAGAGCCCTAGCAGACTGCAGTAGGTGGCACGCAAAGAGTACTGCAACTCACGTCTGACATTTAACTTACAGGCCCTGGTTCCCTGTGGGCACTATATAATAGGGACCTATGCCAATCAGCGTACATCAATTTTACCATGTTTAAAGGAGGAGCACAACCATTTTATCAATAGTTAGCAGGGGTAAAGTGTGCTACAGCCAGTAAAAATAGGCTTCAGCAAAAAGGCGAAAAAAATTGGGGTCACTCTGCAGAAAAAGCACATTTCCAAAGCTTTTCTATTGTACAGCGGATTCTGGCACTTTGTGCTTGACTGCTTCTGTAGGAGACTTATTTGTATATAGCTGATTTTTGTTTAGAGTGGCACAGTGAGCGAAAAAACATGGTCTGGGTGCCGGCTAATCATTTGCAGTGGCCGAAATTAATTTGAGCATTGGTTCAATCGCTTTGTTAATTTCTGCAGCACAGGAACATTATGCAGCACCATTGCTGGTGCATCTCATAATCCCTGTTTTGCCGTCAACATTCTTTCTAGAGTTTATTTTACTGTGGCAAATTAGACTTGCCACTCCTTAGGACTTTCCTCACATTAATCAGAACAAAACTGATACATTTTGCTTAAATTCAGTTTTATTCCCATGTGCAGATTCATCTTGAAGTGATTCCCCAAATGGTCACAGCTGTCTCCTTTGGAATGATTCAAACTACATGCTTCACGGTGGAGAGCTCCTTCGTAATCCACATTTTACCAAATATGAGCAGCGCTTTGTTTTTTGTGCTCTTCAAGCAGGAGAAATGTATGTTGCAGGCATTTGGCCAAGAATGACAAATCCAGAACTGTGGTAATGAAGTCATCATACTGGAGTAATGAAGATTACCGGTAAATTGATGTGGGCAATTATTCTGAAGCCATGGCGCTCATTTCATGAGGATCAGGTTTCCTCACATCCATTATCGTCCATTAACCACATGTTGAAGTCATACGCAGGTAGGTTGGTGAAATGTGTCGACCGTTTCCATTCTATTACAGATGGACTGAAAGCTGGAACAGCCACTGAAGGATGCGCTGGCTAATTCGTGCCTTAAAGAATCGTCTTAGTTTTCTTAAGAAATTAATTCCGAGTTTAGATATTCACAGGTCAATACATGACTTTGGGCATTGTAGGGGACAAAAGAACCTGCTAATTTAGAAATAGAAGTGGAGAACAGGTTCCCTGTTCTAAGAACCTGCAAGTCTAGAAGCACAGATGTTCTCGTTCAAATAACAGCTAGATCAGAGTGACAAGTGGAGCAAATGTTCTCGTGCTCAAACTGATATTTTTGGAAAGAGAAATGGAATAGAGGTTCTCGTTCTAAAAACCTGCAACTCTAGAAATACCAATGGAGCAGAGGTTTTCATTCTCCAAACCTGCTAGTCTAAAAATACCGGTGGAGAGGAGCTTCTCATTCTGGTACCTGACCATATTGGTAAAGAACAACAAGACCATGGTATACATTCACTGTGACATATATAGATAGGCGTAGGACATAGCTCATCAGGTTTTCCTGCGCTGAAGTGTGCTCTAGGCACTTGCAGATTTTAGTGTGACTGGTGAAACAGCGCTCCAGTGCAGAGGACGGTAGGCTTGTGTGCCAGATTCCCACAGATATGTGCAGAGTACAATTGAGAACAATCTATGTGAAATATTGTGGATTGACCTCTCCTGTCTACTCCTCCTGCTACTCTCACCTTTGTAAAGCACGCTAGGTTCACACTGTGCAAATACCCACATATGCATCCATCCATGCTCATGTATCACAGTTACTTGCAAACTAAAGTAAGACCTAAAAAGGCGTTCTTTAATGCTAGTTCTATCTGTAAAATTAATTAGATTGCTTTGTTGTGAGTGAGTGGGTGTTTTGCTTACACCTTACAGTAAGCTGCCATTGGTTCCCTGCAGTGGCTCTGGGTATCCTTGCCTTCTGTGGTCTTTCTTTGGTAGTTGATCTTTGAACTTTAGTGATCACATAAGTGAGACTGAAACAGCTGCATAACTTTCAGAATCTTAGGGCTTGATTTAAAATCTGGTGGGAATGGAAATCATGAATTCTGGATGTGTAGCTAAATCCAGAGGAAAATCTATCTGTGGAATTTTCTACACCATATGATCCCATTGATGCTGGAAATTCCACTGGTGGATTGTACCCTGGCTTTAGAACTTAATTCATATAAAAGATGTTTTCCCGTTACATTCGAACTCTAAATCAAGGCCCTAAATCCTATTGAATTTGCCTTGCTAAATCAGTCGGTTGAGACTGCTGGTGTGGCTACAGTTTAGTCGCACTTCAAGCCCTGTCACAGGAGCAGCAACCAATCAGTAGTTAATCTGTTTTACAGACAAACACAGCTTGCTTCCCTTTGCCTTCACTTTCTTGTGCCCTTTTAGGCCTTAATCCAAGTAAACTGCTACCACTCACAGGTCGCACTTGCGGCCAGTGGCGTATTTTCTTACCCATACTCTTTCAATAATTTCCAGTATATTCTGTAGTCTGTTTCAGATGGCCCAACATTTAGTATATTGCAGTATATAAATCGGCCCATTTCGGCTTATTAATGTTGTTGGTTCTAATTTACTTAAGAATTAGGGAGATATATCAACTGATTGCTCCAGCAACTTTCTTGGCTAGAATATTCATCTTAAATGGAAGATGAAACATACATGTGACAAAAATAGGGCCAAAATTTCAAAGCCTCTAGCAGTAGCAAATTGAATTTAGGAGGGTCAGTGGCTCAATTTACAAAGGCAAATAATTCACAAAAGATTACCCTTGAGTGGTAAATCTTTTCACACCTGCATAATATCCTGCCCATCAATTATGTAATAATATGGAGGAATATATCCAACTAAGGGGGTGAGAAGTGGGCGTTCCAAGGTGCAGATAACCTTGAAAGTCTGTGAACTACCAAGGAAATATACGTATTGTGGGTAATATTGAACTACTCTCTGACAGTGCCACACCCCTAAAATGGTCAGATTCTTTTCTCAAGGGAGAAGAGAACACCCCAAAGGTTGTGCAGGTGCAAGGGAGCAGGATTTCTCCAAAGGCTCCAAAATGTGGTTTTGTACAAAAGTGCTCTCATTTCAGGATGCATAACTGTACGCCATGCACAGTTATGCCTGCGAAAATGCCAATATACTGGTGTAGCCAAGAAATCATAAAATCGGGGTCTGTGTGAAATTTCAGTCACACCAGAGTAATCAGATTTCTTTTTAGTAATCCTGCATTACTCTTTACGCAGTTACTCCCGCTTGCATAATTAAAGTAACTTAGAAGGAAAGGACAAATTTAGGGAGCGGCTGCTCACGCTGCTGTTCATGTTTAGCTCTATTTCTTAAAGCAAAATGCATCCTTGCATCCATTTTCAGTGTAATGGGGCATTTTGCTATTAAATAATAGTGTTAAATGCCAGGAGTAAACTGAGGGAAAATCTCACTGCAGGGGGACATTTATTGAACAATGGCAAGCGCTTCTCTTCGTGGTCTTGTTGCATTTAGCACAAGTTCCTTCCGCAAAACGCAGCCTTGCGTCTAAAATGGACAGGACCAGTCACTTTAGCACTAAGAAAATAGCGGTAAATGTAAAGTTTCTCTTCTGGCGTAATTATGCGGGATCTCACAGAATTTTGCCGCAATTCTGGGTAATTACGCTACAGCTAATTACGCGAGTTACACTCAACGCTAATAAAAACGCTTCCTGCAGCAAGCCTGGAAATTTAAGACTGGCGTGAATTTCAAAGTGTAACTTAGAACGTCGTGCACCCACGCCGGGCAGTAAACGTGCAGGTGCTGAATTACAAGTTTTTGTGTGTGTCAGACATCTGGTTATCAAATGCGCCTCAAGCCCGTGTCATGCCGATGAAGAATGATAATGTTGAGCATCTTAACTTTTTCCCATTGGATACTACTCGATTACTGTTTCAATAGAAATAAAAGAATGAAAAGACGATGGCATGCATTGGTTTAACCACGCTCTGGCCTGGAACCCACTGACATTCTCTGTGCACTGATTGGAGCAGTGGATGGCCTTTGTGGCCCCTCAAGCCGAATCTGTATGCACGCTACTCCACGAGCAGCCTCATCAGTCATGAATTCAAGGGAATATGGAACAAAGTGTGTACCAGCAATGCATAGCAATACAAAGTGAGGCAGCTGACCTACAGCCGATCAATCATTCATAGGGTACAGGAAATCACAAGTTTTACAGGCAGATGTGCTGCTTTGGAAAGGAAAGAAACGTGCTGGGCCTATGTTGTGTTTGTGTATCCAAGGTGAAAAGTACTGCACAATTAATCACAGTGAGACAATAGACTGGAATGTAATAACCCCTCCTCCCTCCCCCTTGCTAGCTGAGATACCATTTGCCCAGGGCAAGTCAGTGGGCGTTCAGGGCAAGAATGCACCCTCATAAAATGTGCTTTATCGTTATTTGGTCACACCATGATGGGCTTAGAATAGGTGCTATTTTAGTGCTATGTTAAAAACCACTAGTTAAGCAGATTTTTACTTAAATAAAGCTAATTATTGTGCAGTATTTTTCTAATGGCTTAATTATGAGTTGGCTAGACTTTTCTACTGAGATACTGCCGGACCAGAATTTAAATTGCCCATTATCAGCCTCTATCTCCGCAGCAAAGTCCAGCCATTTTGAGTTGTTCTCTCGAAATGGGGAATAACTGCTTGGACTCGGATTTACCTGGTGTTTTACTGGGCAGTTGTCACGATTTTAGCAAAAATACAGACATTTTATACTGCTCTGAGCTGGTGTAAAGCGCCTGTGGCGCTACCCGTGGTGGGTTGGAGGGGTGAAGTGAACACTTGTGTCTGCCCAGAGGGAGCGTGTTTTGTTGACCCCAGGACTACTGCTGGTGGCTTGGGGGGGACCATGAACTACTGCTGCCTGCGGCCTCTACACAGCAGGGCGTCTCAAGAGCCCATTTTGTCTGGGCAAAGAATTATCTGATCCGGAATGTTCGGACCCAACAATTCCGGGTTTGGACACACTTGTTGTGGGACTTAGTTTAGTTCACCCAGAGGTACCACTCTGTGTGAAATAGCCCAACTCGTAATGACCCCCCAAGTGTTCCGAATATTACTCTTGTCACACTGCCAACTGTGCAGTGGATTTATAATACATTTACAAACAGAACATACGGGCCCTCATTACGAGTCAATCAGACAATCCTGCTTCGGCTGCTAACTGGCGTTACTGGCCAAATGGGATAAAAAATTGTGTGAGAACACTACACTACTGTTTCTCCTTGTACATGGTTCACCAGGAAAAACTTGGTGAAATACGCAAGACGAAAAAGACCCAGAAAAATGGGAATTCTGCCTAAATGGCCACAGCAATTCAGAATCAATGAGTATTCCCTGTTAGCCGAAATTTTGTGACCTTATAGAGGAACAAGAATTACGACGCTGAGGGTCTAATTCCTTTTAAAGGGACCGGTTATCAGTGTAGGTCAATGCTAGGTGATATTTTACTCCTTATAATACATGGTACAACGCACCATGAGCACCTCCCCCTTTTAAATTCTTCAACTTTTTCTTTTTCTCTTGAAAGTATTCCCATATTGCAGCTGTGTACCTTTCTTGGGAAACCTGTACTGGGTGTTCAAACACATATGCTGTGAAGTATAAAATAGGACACTTCTGATGGTTACAACTACCTGTGTATTCCTCACCTTTTGAATTCTCCCAATGCACCAGCATTCAACGGAAATGTTTTCTTCCCAGCTCTCTACATCGACGAGGACGTCACAATTGCCCGACTCACACGCGACTCTGTCTGACGTCATCGTGGCAATAGGAGGTCCTTGTTGGCGTACTGACATCAGTTCCCTTTTTTCCGTGCCTTCGAAGCATAACGTTTTTTTCCTAGCTCTTGGGAGTTATTGTTACCAAAGGTGTTTGATTGTAGGTTACAATGTCTCCTCCTCAGAAATCCGGGTTCAAGCCTTGTCAGGAGTGCGGGGGGGCGCATGTCGGTGACATTCCCTTACAATGACTGCCTGTGGTGCTTGAGTTCTGAGCACGATGTGGAGGAGTGTGGTTCATGCCAGAGGATGAACCCAAAGGGGCTAAAGGAACAGGAGGCCAAACTCTTTTTGGCCAAGGCGAAGAAGAAGGAGAAGCATAGGAGTCATCGTAGGTCTTCTTCTGGAGAATCCTCGAGGTCGCACAAGAAACGGCGTCAGAATGATTCCCGGTGTCGTTCGGATAGAGGTCGGTCCCGATCGAGGTCTCCATCAAGTCGGCATCGTGCGACGTGGGAGGTTAGTCCAACGGCAACTCCATCACCTCGGAGTCCTCAAGCTTGTCTGGCGCCTTCAGTCTTGGAGGTGGTTGAGCCTCAGGACAGTCCTCGCTTTTCGCCTGGAGCGCAATCGGACGTTCCGGATCCGGTGCTGGCTACACAGGAGGAACAGGGGTATCCAGCCTTCCCGGCTCCGGGTGCGGACCCGGCGGCATTTTTAAATGCCATGTTCAACATCTTCAATTCTATGGCCCCTAGTGGTGCACTGGCTGGTCCCACAGGTCCTTTGGCTTTTTCAACAGGTGCTCTGGCTCCATATAGACCAGCGCCGTTTATGCCCTTTTGCCCTGCAGAGGGTGTTGGTCCAGCGCCGGTGCCGATACTGTTGGTGTCACCCGGAAGACCTTCGACGCCGGTGACATCACCTGCGAGATCAATGGTGCCAATGACGTCGCCCCATACTCATTCCACGCTGGTGAAGCGGGCCTGTGTGTCTTCGGCGCCAATGGATTCGGTTTCGGCATCTGAGCCATAGAGAGGGGTATGTCTCCTGGTCCACGTCAGCCGAGATCTTCGACGTTGGTGGATTCCATGTCGATGCAGAGAAAAGAGGCCAGGTTAAGTTCAAGGAGAAAGGCTCTCAGACTTTTAGAGGAGCGAGAGTGAGAGTATCCGAGGCAACTCCTGGAGGAAGTAGAAATTGCTGAGCCCCTGGGGGACTATCAGGGATTGGATTCGGCAAGTGGACTAGATACTTCCCCTGAGTGGAATCTTGCCTCTCCTGTGGAGTTTGCAGAGGAGGCAGCCTCTTTTCATTCTGTGGTAAGGAAGGCGGCAGATTTTCTGGACCTCCCACTACCATCTGCAGAGGTTAAGACTAATAGCTTAACTGAGGTCCTCCATCCTGCTTCAGCTGATGCAGAGCTACTTCTGCCTTTTAACAATGCTCCTAAGGAGCCTATTCTGGAAGTTTGGAAGAAGCCCGTGACTTCGTCTGCTGTTAGCAGATCACTTGAAAGAAGGTATAGAGTGGCTCCGGGGGACCTGGGTTTCCTGTCGAAACATCAGACTCCAGAGAGTTTGGTGGTACAGGCTTCATGCTCGTCTCATTCGGCTCCTAGTTCCTTCCATGGCACGCCTTCAGACAGGGAATCCAAGAGGATGGAGCAGTCTGCCAAAAATACTTTTTTCTTCATGTAGCATGGCCCTCAAATCTGCCAATGCGACTTGTGTTTTGGGCAGATACATACATGCTCTGATGGACGCAGCCAAGGCTGTGCTGCCGGATCTGCCTTTGGAGATGCAGGGACTCTTGTCGGATGCTCAGACTGCTGCTTCGCAAGTTATTCAGTCGGGTCTGGACACTACAGACTCTGTGGCCAGAGCGATGGGCACTTCTATTGTCACCAGAAGACATGCGTGGTTGAGGTCTTCTGGGTTCTCAACGGATGTCCAGATGACCCTCTTGGACCTGCCATTTGATGGGGACAAATTGTTTGGGGCTAAAGCTGACTCTGCATTAGAGCGCTTTAAAGGGAGTAGGGCTACTGCCAAGTCTTTGGGCCTGCAGGCTTCCACTGCCACCCCATTCAGATCCTTTAGGAGGTTTAGGGGGTTCAGACGAGGAGCTTCCTTTCGTGGGAGATCCCAACCAGCTGGACAGCAACCTTCAAGTCTGCCCTATAGATCCTATAGAGGGAGGGGTAGAGTTAGAACAAGAGGGGCCACCCAGCAGCACCCTGCCTCTTCCTCTTCCTCTGGTGTGGTGCAGCAAGGAAAGCAGCCTTAGTTCTCCGCCCATTACGTCTCATGTTTCTCCTGTAGGGGGAAGGTTATTTCATTTTCTTTGCGGTGGGAGTTAATCACATCAGACTCCTGGGTCCTCAATATTGTGGGGAAAGGTTATGCCCTTCCTTTTCGGGAGTTTTCCCACCATCCCTCCCCGCCCATCCTTCTGCACAGAAGATCATCTCCTGTTGTTACAGCAGGAAGTTCTAGTCCTTTTATCAAAAGGTTCAGTGGAGTTGGTTCTAGAGCAGGAAAGGGGTCAGGGTTGTTATTCAAGATATTTCCTGATCCCCAAGAAGGATGGTCGTTTGAGGCCTATCCTGGGCCTGAGGGTTTTGAATTGGTTCCTCAAATAGGGGAAATTCAAAATGCTGACCCTAGCGCAGGTGCTGCAGGCGTTGAACAAAGAGGATTGGATGGTGTTGGTCGACTTGCAGGATGCTTACTTTCATATTCCAATTCTCAAGTCGCACAGGAAGTATCTCCGGTTTGTGGGGGGGTCGCAACACTACCAGTTTGTAGTCCTTCTGTTTGGTCTTACTTCCACACCTCGAGTCTTCACGAAGGTGATGGCGGTGGTTGCAGCAAGTCTCAGGAGGAAGGGAATAGCGGTATTCCCTTACCTGGACGATTGGTTGATCAAAGCCAAATCTCCAGAGCTCGTGTTGCATCACCTGCGGATGACTACCCAGTTAATGTTCCATCTGGGCTTTTCCGAATAAACGTGCCCAAATCTCACCTGGAGCCCTCTCAGGGGCTCCTGTTCATAGGGGTAGTACTGGACACAACGCTGGATCAGGCCTTTCCTCCTCCTCAGCGGATTCAGGACATTCAGGCGTTGATTCCAATGTTTCGAAATGGAGCGGTTGTTCCAGTCCTCAAGGTCCTACATCTCCTCGGTCTGTTCACTTCTTGCATTCTGTTGGTCACTCATGCACGCTGGCATATGAGGGCTCTTCAGTGGTGCCTCCGCAGGCAGTGGTTTCAGCACAAAGGGGATCTCGAGGAGTTGATAACGATCTCCTGAGACACTGCAGCGGACCTGCAATGGTGGGCTGTGGACGGCAACCTTTCCCAAGGAAGGCCGTTTTCACTACCGCCTCCAGTGGCCATGGTTATAACGGATGCCTCCACTCTGGGGTGGGGCGCTCATCTGGGGGACCTGGAGGTCAAAGGTCGTTGGTCTCCAGTGGAACAGATGTTTCATATCAATCTGTTGGAATTGCGGGCTATACGTCTGGCTCTCAAGGCGTTCCTCAATCAATCAATCAATTAACAAATGTATTAAGCGCGCTACTCAGGCGCTCCCTTCCCTTCGCGGTCAGTCGGTCCAACTCCTGACAGACAACACTAACGCGATGTGGTATATAAACAAGCAGGGAGGAGTAGGGTCGTACCTTCTCTATAGAGAGGGTCTGCGGCTCTGGTCCTGGGCTCAGGACCATCGAATTTGGTTAGTAGCAAACCATCTGGCCGGAGTTCTGAACGTGCGTATGGAGAGTCTCAGTCGGTGTTTCTCGGCCGATCACGAGTGGCGGCTCCATCCTGACCTGATCCGTTACATCTTCCAGATGTGGGGGTTTCCTTAGGTAGACCTGTTTGCCACTCAGGAGAACGCGCACTGCCCGTCGTTCAGCAGCCTCCAGTATCCGGTGCAAGGAGCTTTGGGGGACGCGTTTCAGATGTCCTGGAACGGCCAGTTGCTTTACGCGTTTCCCCCCATACCCTTGATTCCTCGGGTTTTGAGGAAGATTCGGGTTTTGAGGAAGATTCGCCAAGTCATCTTAATAGCTCCGGATTGGCCGAGAAGGGTGTGGTACACAGATCTTCCCCAGCTTTCACTGTGCCCTCTGCTCCGTATCCCTCACAGGGCAGACCTCCTCTCGCAGTCGCAGGGGCAGGTTCTACAATCCTATTCAGAGCCTGCACCTTCATGCCTGGAGATTGAACGGGGCAATCTGAGTTCCTTTTCTCTCCCACCAGAAGTGGTGGACGTTATTTTATCGGCCAGGCGACACTCCACCAAGTCTATCTATGCTGGCAGATGGGCAAAATTTGTTGATTGGTGTGGAGAGAAGCAAATTGATCCCTTACGAGCCCATTTGTCAGATGTGTTATTGTTTGCATTGTCCTTGGCGCAGAAGGGTTGTGCAGTTGCTACTGTCAAGGGCTATTTATCGGCACTGTCGGCCTTTCTGTGCCTTCCTGACCAACCTTCCTTCTTTAAGTCCCTTACAGTTGTAAGGTTCGTAAAAGGACTAACTAATAGGTTTCCTCCTACTCCTTTTGTTATGCCTCAGTAGGATTTGAATTTGGTTCTGACTTTTCTGATGGGTTTACCGTTTGAACCTTTGCATTCTTGCCCGTTAAGGCTTTTGGTTTTAAAGACAGTGTTCCTCACAGCCATCATGTCTGCTAGGCGTGTGAGTGAGCTTCAGGCTCTTATTGTTAAACTCCCTTTCACATCTTTTCATGCAGACAAGGTGGTGCTGAGAACCAGGGCGGCTTTCCTACCAAAGGTAGTTACTCCCTTTCATATGGGGCAAACCATCACACTCTCGTCCTTTTACCCTTCTCCCCATCCATCGAAAGAGGAGGAGAGACTGCATCAGCTTGACCCAAGGAGAGCTTTAAGCTTTTACATTGAAAGGACCAGAGAATTTCGAGTGGACGATCAACTCTTCTTTGGCTATGTGGGGAAGAGGAAAGGCAAGGCCGTCCATAAAAGAACGCTGTCCAGGTGGGTCATTCTTTGTATTAAAATATGTTATTCTTTGGCAAAGAAGGATCCTCCTGTTGGAATCAGGGCCCATTCCACCAGGGCTAAGTCTGCCACTTCAGCCTTGGCTAGGGGTGTTCCAGTGGCTGACATTTGTAAGGTTGTAACTTGGGCTTCCCTCCACACTTTCGCTAAGCATTATTGCTTGGACGCGGAGGTTAGGAGGGATGGCCATTTTGCACGGTCGGTGCTGCAGGATTTCTTGGTGTGACCACTCAGGCACCCACCTCCGAATGCGGTACTGCTTTGGGACTCTATTCATAAGGTGAGGAATCTACAGGTAGTTGTATCCATCAGAAGAACAAGTTACTTACCTTCGGTAATGCTTTTTCTGGTGGTTACACTAGCTACCTGTGGATTCGTCACGGTCCCACCCGCCACCCCGTTGCCTGTCTGGTCATACCAAGTTTTCTTTGGGTGAATATGTATATATTATATATGTATGTATATATTTGTTTTTACTGTTTATATTTGAATAAATATTATGTATTATATTTGATTGATGTATTTATGTTGAGTATGTGATGTCGGTAATCACCTGTTCGCCTCAAAGGCACGTAAAAAATAGTGAAAACTGATGTCAGTAAGCCGACGAGGCCCACTTATTGCCATGATAACATCAGACGGAGTGGCGTGCGAGTCGGGCAATTGTGACGTCCTCGTCAACGTAGAGAGCTGGGAAGAAAAAATTTCTGTCGAATGCTGGCGCATTGGGAGAATTCATAAGGTGAGGAATCCAAAGGTAGCTAGTGTATCCACCATAAAAAGCATTACCGAAGGTAAGTAACTTGTTCTATTAACACAATATTTTGTTAATCTGCAGCTAGAGTTCTACTTTCATCTGACGGAATACAAACGTTAGTTGAATGAGCTTTCAATGATAAACAGTTTCTCAAAAAATAAAGGCTACTTTACAGGTACTTGCTTAAGCCGTGGTTGCAATTCTGGTAGATGACCTGGCTTTCACACTTTCTGTTGGCTCTGGCAGCAGCCTGTGTGGCTGCAAAACGAAAATGTTCTTTAGTTAACATAGTAGTGTGATGATGTCGTTTTCCTATTACAATTGAGTAGTGATTTCACAAATGGACTGTGGAAGGGAAATGATGAACAGGTTTTGATAGGTCAATCTTGGCTTCCATCTACAGTACCAAAAACAATAATGCCAGTAACAACATCAATAATAATAACGATAATCATCATCATAAATGCCACTTGTGTAGGCAGTTATGATAATCATAGTGCATGGTGTACACAACAACAGCATTCAACTTGTTCTAGAATCGGCAGGCCAGGGTTTTTTTTTGCAGTCAGGGTTCCACATAGAGTGAAGTGTGGATGTCTTTTGGACTGATGACCCAATTGCTGTGCTATGAGTCACTGCACATAAATAAGGAAACTTGTGATTTGCATGAGGGGTGACATATTCTGGCCTGCATGAACTGTTTTTTGTTTTTTAACTTAGTCCAAGTACTTGTAGACATATACAAACTCTGTCAGCTACTGGACTTATTGTTCAAGGAAAAGTCTTGAGAAATAATTCTTCCAAACCCTCCCTGCACACACAAAGAAAGCACTGACTTATAAAAAAGCAGTACTTTATAAGTTAAAATGTGTGTCAAGTGCAAACTTATTTTTAGAAGCCTGCCACCCATTTCCACCACTAGCACCACCCATTTTTTCTATTGGAACGGCCCACCAAAAACGGTACTCTGGTGGTCCACATCAACACCAGCACTAACAGAAGCAAAGAAACATTTGCGACTGTGATGGATTTCACCTCAACAGCGGCCGCCTCCAACTCGATCATCCCAATGCAGGACCTCCGCAACAATCTCTCTCAATTCTTTAGCAACAAAATCACTGTCATTTACAGCAACTTTATACTGCAACCGGGCAAAACAGACCTCACCAAACACCTCCTTATCATATCTGAAGAACCAATGCTAACCACAAGGACCCTAATCAGCCACAAGAAACTGCCGCCCCCCTAAAGTCCATCCATTCAGGTGTCTCCATCAGACCCCTGCATCCACTATGCCCTTTCTAGAGGGCTGCAACCCATTTGTGCAATGCTCACACCCATTCTGACTGCCTCCACCTCTTCCACAACCTTCCCAGATGCTTGGAAGCATGCAACTGTCCACCCATTGACGAAGAAAGCCTCCGCGGACCCTTCAATGTTCACCAGCTACAGATCGATCTCCCCGCCACCGTTCCCAGCCAAAGTCTTAGAAAAAGTCATCTACAGACGCCTCACACAATACCTCAATGACTACCAACTCATCAACACCACTCAGCTTGGTTTCAGATGTAACCATAAGACAGAAACTTTCTTCATCGTCACCTTTGATGACATCTGCATGACTCTGGATGAAGAAGACACAGCAGTCCTCATCCTTCTGGACCTTTCTGCAGTGTTTAACATGGATTTTCACCTCATCTTCAACCAGTGTCTACACAACATCAGAATCCAAAGACACACACTCCGATGGATCTGCTCCTTCCTGGATGTCAAGACCCAGTCTGGCACTGTACACCTTGGACACCTGCAGTTTCATCTGCACAGATCTGCAAAGATCCTCACTGAGCCTGATCCTCCTTAATGCATACTTGACCCCTCTAGCCAGCATCATCTGCTCTCACAACATCAGTGTCGTGCACACCAACAATACTTAACTCATTCTCTTCCTCATGGACAAAATGCCCAGTACCCAGATCAAGTTCAATGTCTGCTTGAATAAAGTCATTCGTTGAATGAAGACTAATTGTCTGAAACTAAACAATGGCAGGTCCAAAATCCTGATTGTGAAGAGCACTTTACTGTAGGAATCCATCAAGTAGCCTACAGAGCTAGAACTCGCACCCAACCCCACCACCCTGTCTAAGAGCCTCATGATCGTCATCAACAGCAAACTCTACATGACCACTCAAGTCAGTTCTATTACTGCTTCATGCTTCCATACCTTGAAGATGCTTGGAAGGATTTTCAAATGGCTGTGAGTCAGCACCTGGAAAAACGTCATGTACATCCTCATCACAAGCAAGCTGGACTACAGGAACACCTGTGTGCAGGAATCAATAAAAAAAGTCACTAGAAGGCTGCAGCCCATTGCAATCTGGTTGGCCAGAATGATTCTCAGCTTCCAACGCTTTACTCCCATTGCACCACACCTGTAAGGAGCTCCACAGGCTTCTCATATACAAATATGCACAATTCAAACTCCTCACCCACACTTTTAGGGCACTACATAGCACTGGCCCTGCATACCTCAACAATCGCACCAACTTTCACAAACCTGCCAGACACCTGTGCTTCTCTGAACTCCTACTTGCACACATCCCACACATACGGAAAAACAGATCTGGTGGTCAAACTTTATCCTACATCACTCCTAAAGCATGCGACAACCTGCCAATACATGAGTCTCATCCTAACTTCTTGAATTACGCAAAAAGCATGTGCATATGTGCTGCATTGTACACCATACATACAATGTGTGGAATGTTTAAGAATTTGCATAGGCATAGGATTTTCTACAGGAAGGGTGGGCTTCCAGCACAAATCTTATTGTAGTCAACATGCACACATTTGGACCAAGGTGCAAAGATTGAGGGTGGCACTAGCAGACTATGCACCAACGCAGGGGTAATGAGCAGCAGCAGGACATTTTTTTAGTAAATATGAATCTGCTCTGCTTTCTCTACGTCTACAACGCCGCACAGCAACTTGTTGTGCTGTGTTGAGCTAACTGCCCCTATGAGTCCATCACTTATTCTGGGCTGAGAAGTGTGATCTTAGCTAGCTCTCACTGACTCATTGTTATTGGAGTTCTCACTGACCGCCTCTGCTTTCTTTTTCATAAGTGTTTTTTTTCAACAATCAAAGAAAGAGTAAAATTGCATAAAAGTAATTGCAGCTGGACATATATAGTCACGCCATAGAGCATACGTGGGGTACATTCAACTAATATAGGTTCTAAAATGAGATTAGCTATACTCTTTCAATTTAGGTGTCACCTATACCCAGGGTAAACATGGTCCTCCCACATTATCAGTCCCCTAATACAGAGTAGGGGTTCCAGCCTGGCAAATTGAACATGCATTGGTGCGACAATATTCTAGCTCTGTGAGGAAGTAGTATTTTTTGCGCACAGGTTGCTATCTTGGTCAGTTGCTTCAGGTTTGTCTTTCTTTACAAGATATGCTCTCAGAGGATCCCAAATGTCCATAAGTCTTGATGCCTCCGGTAACAGCAACGTATAGGTGTCTGGTGCATCATTAAAAGTATTCAACTCTTTTATCAAGTCACACTTTGCTAGAAGCCGTGCCATTGCAATGAAATGTCGAGAACTGCATGTAGGAGGCTGGCCTGCTTTGTGGTGTGTACCAAAGGTACTTACACCTTATACCAGGTCCAGTTATCCCTTATTAGTGAAATGTAGTCAGTGTCTAGAAGCCAGGCTGTCTAGGGGTAGCTGTAGCTGGGCAGCCAAGGCTTATATAGGAGACATGCAAAGCTCATGCAATACCACTGTAGTCACACAGTACTTACACACATGAAAGAAAATACTCAGTGTTACAAAAATAAAGGTACTTTATTTTGGTGAAACAAATGTCAAAATACCTTAGAGACTATTCTCCCTTAGGAGGCAAGTAATATACACAGTATATACACTAGAATGCAGAAATAGCTGTAAAAACATTTAGAAAACAGAGCAAATAGTGAAAATCACAATAGATAGCAATGGGCCTAGTTGGAACACAAACCATATACTAAAATAGTGAAATGTGAAAGTCAGTTTCACACCTAGGCAAGTGTAGTGTGTAGAGGGGTGCAGGGAGTGTAAGGAAACACCAAAGGTAAGTAATAGAACCCACCCCAGAGCCCAGGAAAGCAGGAGTAAATCACAGTGAGGTTCCTAGAACACACAAGAACATGTGATAGAAGATTATGCCAGAACCAGAAGAGACTGCAAGACACCAATGATGAATTCCTGGACCTGAAGATCTGTGGAAACAGGGGACCAAGTCCAAGAAGCACTGAAGAGTCTAGGGAGAACAGGAGCCCCTACTAACCCGGATGAATGTGCAAAAGAAGAACCACCGATGAAGAAGAACAGTCAGTACTGCACCCAAGAAGACAGATGCGGGTTCCTGGTTCGTGCAGATGATGTCCCATGCCGGATGGATGATTGCAGTCTGGTTTGTGTCAGTGGATTCCACCAAGCTTTGGCACATACAAAGCACGCGGTTAGCGGAAAATGGCGCTGCCTGGGACCAGGAGGGACCTGATTCCCCCACCCAGGAGGGGAAGACAGAGGGAGCTCTCACAAACTCAGAGAGCCCACAGAAAACCAGGCAGCGCACAGAGGAGTCCCACACCATGGGTACAATGAAGGTGCAAATGAAGGCCCATGCAGCACGACACAAAGGGATCCCACGCCACCGGACAACCACTCAGGAAGCTGTGTGTCGCAGGAAGGAGTGCTGGGGGTCTGAGCTGTGCGCTTCATGAAGAATTTCTTGGAAGGTCACACACAAGCCTTGGCAACTGCAAAACGCCCATTGCACGGGGTACTTTCTTGCGTGGGGAGGCAAGCTCTTACCTTCACCAAAATTGGACTGCTGGACCATGGGACAGTCGGGGTCATTTCAGTCCACCACCCGTGTTGCTGGATCCACACTCGTCGTCAGGAGAGGGGACCCACACCACCAGTCATCGCTGCAGGGGGGTACCTGCTGAAGCAGGGAAGTAATTCCTTCACTTCAAGTGAGATTTCTTTGCTTCTTCTGGTGTAGGCTAAAGACAGGCAGTCCTCGGAGGGTGTATGACCTGAAAACAGTTACAATTTCTGGCAGGAGCTGAAGATACAATGTTGCAGAAGTCATCTTTGCTTATTTGTTGCAGTTTTTAGAGATCCTGGAGGGTCCAGGTGCAGTTTTGTCGATAGAAGATGAAGTAAAGGATGCAGAGGATTCCTGCTGGAGTCTTGCAATCCGAATCTGAGGAAACTCCTAGGAGAGAGACAACTAAACAGCCCTGAAAGGGTAATTGGTCAGCTACACAGGTAAGCACCTACCAGGGGAGGGCTCTGACGTCACCTGCTGGCACTGGACACTCAGATGCTCCCAGAGTGCCCCACCACCTTGGAATCCAAGGTGGCAAAACCCAAGGACACTTTGAAGGAGCTCGGGCACCACCCCGGGGTGGTGATGGACAGAGTAGTGTAACACCCCTCTCCCAAAGGAAATACTTTGTTCTGCCTTTGTGGGCTCGAGCTGCTTGAGCAACAGGAGGGCAGAAACCTGTCTGTGAGGTGAAAGCAGCTGGGTCTGCCTGGAAAACCTCAGAAGGCTGGTATGGCAGTACTGGGGATCCACTGTGGAGCCACCAGAGTGCATGGAATTGTACAACTAATACTATATTCAATATTTGGGTAGAATTCCCAGGTGTTAGACACCTTACATGGCCATATTTGGAGTTACCATTGTGAAGCTGGACATAGGTATTGACCTATGTCCAGTGCATGTGTAAAATGGCGTCCTCGCACTCACGAAGTCTGGGTAAACGGTCCTGGACGATGTGGGGGCACCTCTGTGAGTGCAGGGGTGCCCTCACACACAGGCACTTGGCATCCAGCCTTCAGGGCTGGAAGGCCTGACATATAGGTGACTTATAAGTGACCTGGTGCAGTGAAAATAGCAGTGAAGGTGTGTATCCACGTTTTTCACACAGGCTGCATTGGAAGTCCCTCAGAAGCCTTTGCTTGGGCTCCCTATGGGTGGCAAAAGTAATGCTGCAGCCCATAGGTATCCCCTGGAACCCCAATGCCCTGGGTCCCTAAGTACCATATAGTAGGGACTTATAAGGGGGCACCAGTATTCCTATTATGAGTGGAATACTGTGTTAACAGTATCCAACAATCAATTTAAAAGGGGAGAGAGCATAAGCATTGGGGTTCTGGTTAGCAGAAACCCAGTGACACAGTTAAACACACTGACAAACATGACCAACAACCACAAGCACTGAGGGCCTGGTTAGCAGGATCCAAGTGACTCAGTCAAACACACTGGCAAACAGGCCAAAATGAGGGTAACCATGCTAAAAAGAGGCTACTTTTTCACACTGTATGGATATAGTTTGATATAGTCTAGTTAGGTAATTATTGGGTCTACAGCAAGAATACCTGTCATTTGACATATGATGCGATTGACATTACCCCAGAATGCAAGAAGCAGCTAGGTCCAATAAGCCAGCATATGGCACTCCACGTCAGAGGTAATTGTAAGACCTGGGGCCACCAATTTTGTGTTGTTTTTCAGGCGAGCTGTGCATTCTGTGTAAGTATTTAAAATGCACCATTTGAGCGTCATGGAGGTTGAAATCATGTTGTATATTTTAGAGACCCGATTAGTAGAGTAGTGGAGTTCCCTAAACGTACTAATGGTTTGAAGTTGAGGGGCTTATATGGAAACCCATAGAGGCATTCCCGTGCAGTCTTTTTAATGCATTGAAATGTGAATATATCTTGGGGTGGTAGTGTCACACTGCTCCTTAGATTGCTCTATTGTTAAAAAGATTTTTTGAAATATAAATGCACCAGGCTGGTTTGGTGAAGGCACGCATTACTCCTGGTTGCATTGTAAGTGTGAGTATCAGGTTGGGGCCACATGTAAAGAGGGAGTGTGCAGGCATGAGGGCCCTGATCTGATACTCAACTTTTTCCAGGCAAGGCTTGTAGATAAAACAGTAGTTATTTCATGCTTAGGTCTGGGGAGGCCTAGTGGAAGTAGAGGTTTAAGACGGCTTCCTTTCGTCTGATGCCTATCAGATGTCAGGTAAGGGACTCTCCTATTTGGCTGGAACCAAGATCAAGCTTAGTGTGCTGAGTAATAAAGAGAGTTTGCTTGGAATCTCCAGGATATTCTACCCAGTTGAGATTGAGGAACCCTCAGCGGCATACAAATTAGAAGGTGGTCTAGGAGTGTTTGCCACAGTTATATGAAAATCCATACCGATGGTATAGCCCTTGGTAACACTAACCAATTGGATATGTCCCATTTGGAGAAGAATAGAATGGGTATTCTCTTATAGTTTCATTGCCAACTTTCCATCCATCAAGTTATTTAACTGTGGTCAAAAGGTCTTGCATCGTTTCCACTGACTGGATAATGATAGGCTGTGTTTTGAGATTCAATGTCAGATTGAGATCGCCTCTCCAGATTATTAATTATATATTTGTCTAGGCCATCTCTGAGTCCCCACACTAGGTAGGGGTAGACCCCAAAATATTAAAATTAAAATATATAATAAAGGCACTATTTTCATTTTTCGCTGCAGATAGAGGAAGAAAGTAAATGGAAGCGCTTTAGTTATATTGAGGGCCACAGGAATTATGTGGCAGAGAGGACCATATTATGCGTGAGGGCTGACCAATTTATGTGGCAAGAAAAGTCCAGTTACTCATTTACAACCCCAATAGCTCTAACACAAGCAAATGCGAGACCTATTGTATTGCAAACGCTTGTTTAAGTTGGTGGTATGTCTCTTAAACAATTGTGATGTAACCAGGATAGATTGAAATAATTGCGCCCTGGCATTGCAGAGGTAATTTCTATCACAGACGTGTGCTGTCACTGTCCCGGTAATTAAGGAGCCTTGTGATTAGCATGTGCAGGGGTGCCCCATGCAGTTTTGATATCCAGTAGGAAGTAACTGGTTCCTTTTAAAGCTTCTAGTTTCTCCATCTGATCATATTCCACCCTGTGGTAGTTCATTTCCTGGACATACACTGGTCAAAAACCAGTTTGTTTTGTTTCTGATCCTGTTTCTCTATATTAGTAGTGCTGCTTGAGAGACAGACATCATAACCAGTGTGTAGAGGAATTGTTTTTAGGGGCATATTTATACTCTGTTTGCGCTGAATGTGCATCAAACATTTTGCCGCACATTCAGCGCAAACCTTGCCCCCTATTTATACTATGACGCCCGACCCCGCGACGTTAAAAATCCTCCGTCTGCGTCATTTTTTGGATGCGGGAAACCGCCTTGCGTTAATGACATGCAAGGTAGGCGTTCCCGTCCAAAAAAATTCTCCCACGTCATTTTTAAGCACAGGAGGGGGCGGGCCTTAAAAAACGGTGCCCAGCCTGATGTGCGCCGTTTTTTAACGCCTGGGTGAAGGCAGGCGTTAATAGACCTGTGGGCTCATATCCATGGTGCCCTTCCCTGCCCCCAGGGACACCCTCTGCCACCCTCACCTACCCCTGGGGGACCTGTTTTTAAAGTGGCATGGGGGGCCTACATGCCACTGTGCCCAATGGCCATTGCCAGGGGACTGAAGTCCTGTGGGCATGACTCCTGTCTTTGCTAAAACAGGAGTCATTTCAGTGGGGGTTGTGCGTCACAAAATGGCGCAAGTCTGGTTTGAGCCATGATTTTTTACTCAAACCTGACTTGCAATATTTTTTTATGCACAACCCCCATTTTTCCCTATGCCGGCGCTGCCTGGTTTGAGTCATTTTTTTTTTACTCTGACCAGCCTGCAGCGCCGGCTAACGTCAATCCTTAAATAAGGCGCCCGCCTGGTGCGTAGGAATGGCGTTAGCCGGCGGTACATTTTTTAACGCAAACTGGCGCTGGTTTGCGTCAAAAAGTATAAATATGGGCCTTAGTGTCTGGGGCCTGTAAAATGGCAGAGTATTGTTTGAATCTCCTTTGTGTTGATCCATGAGCCCCAGCACCTTATGCACATGCAATCACAGTGTGTCAGCAATTTGATTCCTCTTTCTTACTGGATCACTCCCTCCAAAACATTGGGTTGACCTCCTCTGAGACCAAGCGCACCAGCTTTTAAGAATGTCAAGGCGCACAAGGGTGCCAGTTCCACCTGTGCGTCAGTGTACCCAGATAATGAGGGTAGTATTTAAGACCGCTCTTCCAGTGCTTAATTTGTAAATAAAAATGTCTCCTCTGAAACGCGGCTGCTGCTATTAAATGTGCAAGCACGGATTACTGAGGTAATGTAATCCTGACGCCATCTCGGGGCTCTTCAATCCATTTAGAACAGCCCCCTGCCCCTTCGGCTCACTGTTGCAGCTTTCTGTTTGTTTGTCCTTTGTGACGCTTTTTCCTTTTTCTCCTCCGCCGTCTTTCCCATATGTGTCTTTTGCTCGCAATAAATGCATGAGGCAGAAAAATAAGTGCCGTCCCTCAAAAAATAAGTGCGGGTGCCCCACACCAGCAACCGCTGGCTCAAATAAAGCACTGCGAGTCTAATCTCGAGGCCGGTAACCTCCCTGTGCAGCCTGATTGCCTCAGCACCTGTCACCGCAGGAGCCGTGCTCCGATAGCTACTTTCCAAGTGCGTCACTCACTTAGGCCTGCCTCGCTGTCAAGTAACACAGCGCACAGGGTGGACGCGAGTGCCAGGACCAGCACCTCACACCAGAGGAATCCATCATGTAAACTAAATCCGAGAACAGGCGTTTTCCAGATCCTGCCGCTCTCTAAATTTTCCATAGGCCCTCAGCAGAGCAGAGCGTCTCAATAGGGCCTCACCCGGCGGATTCTCAACCAGGGGTTCGATTCCCAAACTAGTGCAGCACACATTGTGGGAGCGCTGCACACAGAGGGGTTCCTCACCACAGGAAGCCCTGAGGCTCGCCAATCGCCCGTCGTGTTCAGCCCGTCCGAGTCACACCCACGTATGGTGGCCAAGCAGACCACGTTGTCATTCGGGCACAATCGAGACTACAACGATTCACGACAACCCCGGGACCTAAAATCTCAGCGCTATTCTGGGTCTCCTCAAAAGCGCGATAATCTTATCAGCTGCAGCCTCCTCAAAAAGGAGAGCTGGCTCCGGGTCAAAAGAGAGACAGGAATTAAGCTGACCAAAGTCACTGTTGCATTCACTGCCGAAGGACTTTAGAAATAGTGCAGCTCTCAGTAATTTTGGTAATGTTACATGGCTGAATTCGGTGCCACACAGACTAAATAGCAGTCTGTCACATTCAGAGTACTCCTACTAATGAGCAGTTCAGCTGTACACTCCACTAGTAATTTTGAAGGTCAGACTCATCACCTAATGTGACTTCAGCCCCCACCAGTCCGGAACTCCAGGTAGCCAGACATTGCAGTCCTTAGTCAAGCAACATGCAGCAGGGGACAGGGATGGCAGAGCAATGTCTGACTACTTGGATTCGGTTAATGTCCCTTGGTCTTGACCCTCTAAGAATGGACAACGTCCGACTCTGAGTCATTTCTGTTACTCATGAAGTCTGCATTGCACAATTCTCCTCCACTAACCTCCACTCAGCAGGGTAGGAGACTTAGGCCACACAGTCACAGGGACTAGGATTCAAGCATGTGGCTCAGGGAGCTAGAGCTGTTTCACAGGGCTGAGTTAGGAGGGAGGTAACTCACTGCTGACTGCTGGTATGCTGTTCTGGTCCTCAAGAACACCATTTACTATGACAGGCTAGGCCACTGGTGACAATTTTGGGGCAGACCTCCAGCATGCGATGCACTTTAGGCAGGGTGTGTCACGTCGGTGTTAGAGGTGCTCCATCTAAACCATAGCAGCCTCTAGGCCGAGCATGTGCTCAAAAAGAGGAGTACAAGCATATTATTTTTCCTTTTGGCAAGTTCGTGGGGTCCCCTCAGAGTCATAGGGGTCGAATAAGACTTCACCTTGGAGTAAAACATCTCGAAGGCATATGTAGCATGTGCATGAACTGCAAAAGTGACTGCAACCTCTGCATCAAGGACACCCCTAACTTTGTTGTGTAACTTGAGCCCTATTATTTATTTCCATTGTAACAGGAGCTGCCATGTTTAATGATCAGATTCATTTACTATGAAATCCAGAATGCAGAAACCAAATAAGGAGAATATCCTTCTAAGAGCCAGGCTTGGCAAACCTACATAAACAGGGGTTTCGTATTTAATCTTAAGTAGGGGATCAATATTACAACATATGTTTGTAATAAATGTTCTTTTAAGTGTTTTATCAAAAACTACTCAAGAATCCAGATATTTCAAGCATATCTCATGTTGGGCACCAGTGGTCATAATCTGGGGGTCCTTGAAAGCCCCAGGGGTCGGCTTTCTAACTCCTTAACATTAGAAATCCATGCAACCAGTACATAACCCACTAAGCAATACAGCACAGGTTGTGTGTACTGACCATGATTGGTAGCTCTGAATGAGTACAAGGACACGGTGGAGCTCTAAACCCTCTTTAGTTAATGCATAGCACACTAAAATAGCACTAAGAAACATCAAATAAAACTTTATAATATTTATTTCTGAAAACCACGTCAAGTGCGTAAAATAGGAACAGTAACCACAGACTGTGGGAAAATACATGTAGCAGTATATGAGTTCAAAACCCTAGAATGCAGAGTGATGTTGGCAAAACTGGCAGAACACGCCAAAGGTGTTATACGTGACACGGATGCATGTGTCAGCTCTGTTTTAAACAATTTTACAAAGAGCCCATTCCAAAAAAACAGATTTTTTATATCTACAATCAAAAGTGAACTTTGCTTACATATTTTGTGAGCATTCACTCTTTCATCACATCAAGCAATTCAAACTAACAATGACAATGCAAATCATTTAGCCATTTGTTTTAGTGGAAAATTGTTTACAGGGTTTCACAAAACAAATAGACAATGTGGACAGCAGCAACACAAACTTCCCTAAAGAAAGAAAACTAAAGGACAGTTGGCAGCAGCAGGAGGAACATCACACAATTCTCTTACCCATAAAGGACAAGTACAACACAAGTCGCTAACACACTATAAGGAAGGAGTGAGAGGATTTAAGGGACTGTTGAGCACTCTGCATAAACAGACATAAACGTGCAAGAACAAAACTGTAAGAAGCAGCCAAACCTTTTATTGGATTGCCATACAATCAAGTGCCCATATATGATGGTGAACCTTCACCTAGCTAGGGTGGCATGCTTCATCATCGAGCTTCACATTAGACACTGAGTAGCATCCAAGAGTACTATTGTCAGTGGCGGCCCGTCCTTTAGTGCGGAGGGGCCACGCCCCCGCACCTTTTGCCCCCCATGAAGAGTGTCTGTCAGGCTGAACAAAGGTCAGCCTGACAGACACTCTTAACCCCTTCGCTGCCAGGCCTTTTCCCCCTCCTGTGCCAGGCCTTTTTTTGCCTATTTGGGGCAGTTCGCGCTTAGGCCCTCATAACTTTTTGTTCACATAAGCTAACCAAGCCAAATTTGCGTCCTTTTTTTCCAACATCTTAGGGATTCTAGAGGTACCCAGACTTTGTGGGTTCCCTTGAAGGAGGCCAAGAAATTGGCCAAAATACAGTGAAAATTTCGTTTTTTTTAAAAAAAATGGAAAAAGTGGCTGCAGAAGAAGGCTTGTGGATTTCCCCCTGAAAATGGCATCAACAAAGGGTTTGTAGTGCTAAACTCAGCAGCTTCCTAGCTTTCAGGAACAGGCAGACTTGAATCAGAAAACCCAATTTTTCAACACAATTTTGGCATTTTACTGGGGCATACCCCATTTTTGCAATTTTTTGTGCTTTCAGCCTCCTTCCAGTCAGTGACAGGAATGGGCATGAAACCAATGCTGGATCCCAGAAACCTAACCATTTCTGAAAAGTAGACAAAATTCTGAATTCAGCAAGGGGTCATTTGTGTAGATCCTACAAGGGTTTCCTACAGAAAATAACAGCTGAAAAAGAAACATATTGCAATTGAGGGGAAAAAAACATCAATTTTTCTCTACGTTTTACTCTGTAACTTTTCCCTGCAATGTCAGATTATGGAAAGCAATATACCGTTACGTCTGCTGGACTCCTCTGGTTGCGGGGATATATAGGGCTTGTAGGTTCATCAAGAACCCGAGGAACCCAGAGCCAATAAATGAGCTGCACCCTGCAGTGCGTTTTCATTCTATACCGGGTATACAGCAATTCATTTGCTGAAATATAAAGAGTAAAAAATTGCTATCAAGAAAACCTTTGCATTTCCAAAAAGGGCACAAGATAAGGTGCTGAGGAGCAGTGGTTATTTGCACATCTCTGAATTCCGGGGTGACCATACAAGCATGTGAATTATAGGGAATTTCTCAAATAGATGTCTTTTTTACACACTCTCCTATATTTGGAAGGAAAAAATGTAGAGAAAGACAAGGGGCAATAGCACTTGTTTTGCTAATCTATGTTCCCCCAAGTCTCCCGATAAAAATGATACCTCACTTGCGTGGGTAGGCCTAGCGCCCGCGACAGGAAACGCCCCAAAGCGCAACGTGGACACATCGAAAATTTTGGGAGAAAACAGAGGTGTTTTTTGCGAAGTGCCTACCTGTAGATTGTGGCCTCTAGCTCAGCCGGCACCTAGGGAAACCTACCAAACCTGTGCATTTCTGAAAACTAGAGACCTAGGGGAATCCAAGGAGGGGTGACTTGCGGGGCTCGGACCAGGTTCTGTTACCCAGAATCCTTTGCAAACCTCAAAATTTGGCTAAAAAAACACATGTCCCTCACATTTCTGTGGCAGAAAGTTCTGGAATCTGAGAGGAGCTACAAATTTCCTTCCACCCAGCGTTCCCCCAAGTCTCCCGATAAAAATGATACCTCACTTGCGTGGGTAGGCCTAGCGCCCGCGACAGGAAACGCCCCAAAGCGCAACGTGGACACATCGAAAATTTTGGGAGAAAACAGAGGTGTTTTTTGCGAAGTGCCTACCTGTAGATTTTGGCCTCTAGCTCAGCCGGCACCTAGGGAAACCTACCAAACCTGTGCATTTCTGAAAACTAGAGACCTAGGGGAATCCAAGGAGGGGTGACTTGCGGGGCTCGGACCAGGTTCTGTTACCCAGAATCCTTTGCAAACCTCAAAAGTTGGCTAAAAAAACACATGTCCCTCACATTTCTGTGGCAGAAAGTTCTGGAATCTGAGAGGAGCAACAAATTTCCTTCCACCCAGCGTTCCCCCAAGTCTCCCGATAAAAATGATACCTCACTTGCGTGGGTAGGCCTAGCGCCGGCGACAGGAAACACCCCAAAGCGCAACGTGGACACATCCTAAATTTTGGAAAAAAATAGAGGTGTTTTTTGCGAAGTGCCTACCTGTAGATTTTGGCCTCTAGCTCAGCCGACACCTAGGGAAACCTACCAAACCTGTGCATTTCTGAAAACTAGAGACCTAGGGGAATCCAAGGAGGGGTGACTTGCGGGGCTCGGACCAGGTTCTGTTACCCAGAATCCTTTGCAAACCTCAAAATTTGGCTAAAAAAACACATGTCCCTCACATTTCTGTGGCAGAAAGTTCTGGAATCTGAGAGGAGCTACAAATTTCCTTCCACCCAGCGTTCCCCCAAGTCTCCCGATAAAAATGATACCTCACTTGCATGGGTAGGCCTAGCGCCGGCGACAGGAAACACCCCAAAGCGCAACGTGGACACATCCTAAATTTTGGAAAAAAACAGAGGTGTTTTTTGCGAAGTGCCTACCTGTAGATTTTGGCCTCTAGCTCAGCCGGCACCTAGGGAAACCTACCAAACCTGTGCATTTCTGAAAACTAGAGACCTAGGGGAATCCAAGGAGGGGTGACTTGCGGGGCTCGGACCAGGTTCTGTTACCCAGAATCCTTTGCAAACCTCAAAATTTGGCTAAAAAAACACATGTCCCTCACATTTCTGTGGCAGAAAGTTCTGGAATCTGAGAGGAGCTACAAATTTCCTTCCACCCAGCGTTCCCCCAAGTCTCCCGATAAAAATGATACCTCACTTGCGTGGGTAGGCCTAGCGCCGGCGACAGGAAACACCCCAAAG
This sequence comes from Pleurodeles waltl, assembly GCF_031143425.1. NCBI lineage: Eukaryota > Metazoa > Chordata > Amphibia > Caudata > Salamandridae > Pleurodeles > Pleurodeles waltl. The sequence continues at coordinate 972,868,787 of NC_090444.1, forward strand.
CACAACGTGGACACATCCTAAATTTTGGAAAAAAACAGAGGTGTTTTTTGCGAAGTGCCTACCTTAGATTTTGGCCTCTAGCTCAGCCGGCACCTAGGGAAACCTACCAAACCTGTGCATTTCTGAAAACTAGAGACCTAGGGGAATCCAAGGAGGGGTGACTTGCGGGGCTCGGACCAGGTTCTGTTACCCAGAATCCTTTGCAAACCTCAAAATTTGGCTAAAAAAACACATGTCCCTCACATTTCTGTGGCAGAAAGTTCTGGAATCTGAGAGGAGCTACAAATTTCCTTCCACCCAGCGTTCCCCCAAGTCTCCCGATAAAAATGATACCTCACTTGCGTGGGTAGGCCTAGCGCCGGCGACAGGAAACACCCCAAAGCGCAGCGTGGACACATCCTAAATTTTGGAAAAAAACAGAGGTGTTTTTTGCGAAGTGCCTACCTGTAGATTTTGGCCTCTAGCTCAGCCGGCACCTAGGGAAACCTACCAAACCTGTGCATTTCTGAAAACTAGAGACCTAGGGGAATCCAAGGAGGGGTGACTTGCGGGGCTCGGACCAGGTTCTGTTACCCAGAATCCTTTGCAAACCTCAAAATTTGGCTAAAAAAACACATGTCCCTCACATTTCTGTGGCAGAAAGTTCTGGAATCTGAGAGGAGCTACGAATTTCCTTCCACCCAGCGTTCCCCCAAGTCTCCCGATAAAAATGATACCTCACTTGCGTGGGTAGGCCTAGCGCCGGCGACAGGAAACACCCCAAAGCGCAACGTGGACACATCCTAAATTTTGGAAAAAAACAGAGGTGTTTTTTGCGAAGTGCCTACCTTAGATTTTGGCCTCTAGCTCAGCCGGCACCTAGGGAAACCTACCAAACCTGTGCATTTCTGAAAACTAGAGACCTAGGGGAATCCAAGGAGGGGTGACTTGCGGGGCTCGGACCAGGTTCTGTTACCCAGAATCCTTTGCAAACCTCAAAATTTGGCTAAAAAAACACATGTCCCTCACATTTCTGTGGCAGAAAGTTCTGGAATCTGAGAGGAGCTACAAATTTCCTTCCACCCAGCGTTCCCCCAAGTCTCCCGATAAAAATGATACCTCACTTGCGTGGGTAGGCCTAGCGCCGGCGACAGGAAACACCCCAAAGCGCAACGTGGACACATCCTAAATTTTGGAAAAAAACAGAGGTGTTTTTTGCGAAGTGCCTACCTGTAGATTTTGGCCTCTAGCTCAGCCGGCACCTAGGGAAACCTACCAAACCTGTGCATTTCTGAAAACTAGAGACCTAGGGGAATCCAAGGAGGGGTGACTTGCGGGGCTCGGACCAGGTTCTGTTACCCAGAATCCTTTGCAAACCTCAAAATTTGGCTAAAAAAACACATGTCCCTCACATTTCTGTGGCAGAAAGTTCTGGAATCTGAGAGGAGCTACAAATTTCCTTCCACCCAGCGTTCCCCCAAGTCTCCCGATAAAAATGATACCTCACTTGCGTGGGTAGGCCTAGCGCCGGCGACAGGAAACACCCCAAAGCGCAACGTGGACACATCCTAAATTTTGGAAAAAAACAGAGGTGTTTTTTGCGAAGTGCCTACCTGTAGATTTTGGCCTCTAGCTCAGCCGGCACCTAGGGAAACCTACCAAACCTGTGCATTTCTGAAAACTAGAGACCTAGGGGAATCCAAGGAGGGGTGACTTGCGGGGCTCGGACCAGGTTCTGTTACCCAGAATCCTTTGCAAACCTCAAAATTTGGCTAAAAAAACACATGTCCCTCACATTTCTGTGGCAGAAAGTTCTGGAATCTGAGAGGAGCTACAAATTTCCTTCCACCCAGCGTTCCCCCAAGTCTCCCGATAAAAATGATACCTCACTTGCGTGGGTAGGCCTAGCGCCGGCGACAGGAAACACCCCAAAGCGCAACGTGGACACATCCTAAATTTTGGAAAAAAACAGAGGTGTTTATTGCGAAGTGCCTACCTTAGATTTTGGCCTCTAGCTCAGCCGGCACCTAGGGAAACCTACCAAACCTGTGCATTTCTGAAAACTAGAGACCTAGGGGAATCCAAGGAGGGGTGACTTGCGGGGCTCGGACCAGGTTCTGTTACCCAGAATCCTTTGCAAACCTCAAAATTTGGCTAAAAAAACACATGTCCCTCACATTTCTGTGGCAGAAAGTTCTGGAATCTGAGAGGAGCTACAAATTTCCTTCCACCCAGCGTTCCCCCAAGTCTCCCGATAAAAATGATACCTCACTTGCGTGGGTAGGCCTAGCGCCGGCGACAGGAAACACCCCAAAGCGCAACGTGGACACATCCTAAATTTTGGAAAAAAACAGAGGTGTTTTTTGCGAAGTGCCTACCTGTAGATTTTGGCCTCTAGCTCAGCCGGCACCTAGGGAAACCTACCAAACCTGTGCATTTCTGAAAACTAGAGACCTAGGGGAATCCAAGGAGGGGTGACTTGCGGGGCTCGGACCAGGTTCTGTTACCCAGAATCCTTTGCAAACCTCAAAATTTGGCTAAAAAAACACATGTCCCTCACATTTCTGTGGCAGAAAGTTCTGGAATCTGAGAGGAGCTACAAATTTCCTTCCACCCAGCGTTCCCCCAAGTCTCCCGATAAAAATGATACCTCACTTGCGTGGGTAGACCTAGCGCCGGCGACAGGAAACACCCCAAAGCGCAACGTGGACACATCCTAAATTTTGGAAAAAAACAGAGGTGTTTTTTGCGAAGTGCCTACCTGTAGATTTTGGCCTCTAGCTCAGCCGGCACCTAGGGAAACCTACCAAACCTGTGCATTTCTGAAAACTAGAGACCTAGGGGAATCCAAGGAGGGGTGACTTGCGGGGCTCGGACCAGGTTCTGTTACCCAGAATCCTTTGCAAACCTCAAAATTTGGCTAAAAAAACACATGTTCCTCACATTTCTGTGGCAGAAAGTTCTGGAATCTGAGAGGAGTCATGAATTTCCTTCCACCCAGCGTTCCCCCACGTCTCCCGATAAAAATGATACCTCACTTGTGTGGGTAGGCCTAGCGCCTGCGACAGGAAACGCCCCAAAGCGCAACGTGGACACATCCAAATTTGTGAAGGAAAACAGAGGTGTTTTTTGCAAAGTGCCTACCTGTAGATTTTGGCTTGTAGCTCAGCCGCCACCTAGGGAAACCTACCAAACCTGTGCATTTCTGAAAACTAGAGACCTAGGGGAATTCAAGGAGGGGTGACTTGCGGGGCTCGGACCAGGTTCTGTTACCCAGAATCCTTTGCAAACCTCAAAAGTTGGCTAAAAAAACACATGTCCCTCACATTTCTGTGGCAGAAAGTTCTGGAATCTGAGAGGAGCTACAAATTTCCTTCCACCCAGCGTTCCCCCAAGTCTCCCGATAAAAATGATACCTCACTTGCGTGGGTAGGCCTAGCGCCGGCGACAGGAAACACCCCAAAGCGCAACGTGGACACATCCTAAATTTTGGAAAAAAACAGAGGTGTTTTTTGCGAAGTGCCTACCTGTAGATTTTGGCCTCTAGCTCAGCCGGCACCTAGGGAAACCTACCAAACCTGTGCATTTCTGAAAACTAGAGACCTAGGGGAATCCAAGGAGGGGTGACTTGCGGGGCTCGGACCAGGTTCTGTTACCCAGAATCCTTTGCAAACCTCAAAAGTTGGCTAAAAAAACACATGTCCCTCACATTTCTGTGGCAGAAAGTTCTGGAATCTGAGAGGAGCTACAAATTTCCTTCCACCCAGCGTTCCCCCAAGTCTCCCGATAAAAATGATACCTCACTTGCGTGGGTAGGCCTAGCGCCGGCGACAGGAAACACCCCAAAGCGCAACGTGGACACATCCTAAATTTTGGAAAAAAACAGAGGTGTTTTTTGCGAAGTGCCTACCTGTAGATTTTGGCCTCTAGCTCAGCCGGCACCTAGGGAAACCTACCAAACCTGTGCATTTCTGAAAACTAGAGACCTAGGGGAATCCAAGGAGGGGTGACTTGCGGGGCTCGGACCAGGTTCTGTTACCCAGAATCCTTTGCAAACCCCAAAATTTGGCTAAAAAAACACATGTCCCTCACATTTCTGTGGCAGAAAGTTCTGGAATCTGAGAGGAGCTACAAATTTCCTTCCACCCAGCGTTCCCCCAAGTCTCCCGATAAAAATGATACCTCACTTGCGTGGGTAGGCCTAGCGCCGGCGACAGGAAACACCCCAAAGCGCAACGTGGACACATCCTAAATTTTGGAAAAAAACAGAGGTGTTTATTGCGAAGTGCCTACCTTAGATTTTGGCCTCTAGCTCAGCCGGCACCTAGGGAAACCTACCAAACCTGTGCATTTCTGAAAACTAGAGACCTAGGGGAATCCAAGGAGGGGTGACTTGCGGGGCTCGGACCAGGTTCTGTTACCCAGAATCCTTTGCAAACCTCAAAATTTGGCTAAAAAAACACATGTCCCTCACATTTCTGTGGCAGAAAGTTCTGGAATCTGAGAGGAGCTACAAATTTCCTTCCACCCAGCGTTCCCCCAAGTCTCCCGATAAAAATGATACCTCACTTGCGTGGGTAGGCCTAGCGCCGGCGACAGGAAACACCCCAAAGCGCAACGTGGACACATCCTAAATTTTGGAAAAAAACAGAGGTGTTTTTTGCGAAGTGCCTACCTGTAGATTTTGGCCTCTAGCTCAGCCGGCACCTAGGGAAACCTACCAAACCTGTGCATTTCTGAAAACTAGAGACCTAGGGGAATCCAAGGAGGGGTGACTTGCGGGGCTCGGACCAGGTTCTGTTACCCAGAATCCTTTGCAAACCTCAAAATTTGGCTAAAAAAACACATGTCCCTCACATTTCTGTGGCAGAAAGTTCTGGAATCTGAGAGGAGCTACAAATTTCCTTCCACCCAGCGTTCCCCCAAGTCTCCCGATAAAAATGATACCTCACTTGCGTGGGTAGACCTAGCGCCGGCGACAGGAAACACCCCAAAGCGCAACGTGGACACATCCTAAATTTTGGAAAAAAACAGAGGTGTTTTTTGCGAAGTGCCTACCTGTAGATTTTGGCCTCTAGCTCAGCCGGCACCTAGGGAAACCTACCAAACCTGTGCATTTCTGAAAACTAGAGACCTAGGGGAATCCAAGGAGGGGTGACTTGCGGGGCTCGGACCAGGTTCTGTTACCCAGAATCCTTTGCAAACCTCAAAATTTGGCTAAAAAAACACATGTTCCTCACATTTCTGTGGCAGAAAGTTCTGGAATCTGAGAGGAGTCATGAATTTCCTTCCACCCAGCGTTCCCCCACGTCTCCCGATAAAAATGATACCTCACTTGTGTGGGTAGGCCTAGCGCCTGCGACAGGAAACGCCCCAAAGCGCAACGTGGACACATCCAAATTTGTGAAGGAAAACAGAGGTGTTTTTTGCAAAGTGCCTACCTGTAGATTTTGGCTTGTAGCTCAGCCGCCACCTAGGGAAACCTACCAAACCTGTGCATTTCTGAAAACTAGAGACCTAGGGGAATTCAAGGAGGGGTGACTTGCGGGGCTCGGACCAGGTTCTGTTACCCAGAATCCTTTGCAAACCTCAAAAGTTGGCTAAAAAAACACATGTCCCTCACATTTCTGTGGCAGAAAGTTCTGGAATCTGAGAGGAGCTACAAATTTCCTTCCACCCAGCGTTCCCCCAAGTCTCCCGATAAAAATGATACCTCACTTGCGTGGGTAGGCCTAGCGCCGGCGACAGGAAACACCCCAAAGCGCAACGTGGACACATCCTAAATTTTGGAAAAAAACAGAGGTGTTTTTTGCGAAGTGCCTACCTGTAGATTTTGGCCTCTAGCTCAGCCGGCACCTAGGGAAACCTACCAAACCTGTGCATTTCTGAAAACTAGAGACCTAGGGGAATCCAAGGAGGGGTGACTTGCGGGGCTCGGACCAGGTTCTGTTACCCAGAATCCTTTGCAAACCTCAAAAGTTGGCTAAAAAAACACATGTCCCTCACATTTCTGTGGCAGAAAGTTCTGGAATCTGAGAGGAGCTACAAATTTCCTTCCACCCAGCGTTCCCCCAAGTCTCCCGATAAAAATGATACCTCACTTGCGTGGGTAGGCCTAGCGCCGGCGACAGGAAACACCCCAAAGCGCAACGTGGACACATCCTAAATTTTGGAAAAAAACAGAGGTGTTTTTTGCGAAGTGCCTACCTGTAGATTTTGGCCTCTAGCTCAGCCGGCACCTAGGGAAACCTACCAAACCTGTGCATTTCTGAAAACTAGAGACCTAGGGGAATCCAAGGAGGGGTGACTTGCGGGGCTCGGACCAGGTTCTGTTACCCAGAATCCTTTGCAAACCCCAAAATTTGGCTAAAAAAACACATGTCCCTCACATTTCTGTGGCAGAAAGTTCTGGAATCTGAGAGGAGCTACAAATTTCCTTCCACCCAGCGTTCCCCCAAGTCTCCCGATAAAAATGATACCTCACTTGCGTGGGTAGGCCTAGCGCCGGCGACAGGAAACACCCCAAAGCGCAACGTGGACACATCCTAAATTTTGGAAAAAAACAGAGGTGTTTTTTGCGAAGTGCCTACCTGTAGATTTTGGCCTCTAGCTCATCCGGCACCTAGGGAAACCTACCAAACCTGTGCATTTCTGAAAACTAGAGACCTAGGGGAATCCAAGGAGGCGTGACTTGCGGGGCTCGGACCAGGTTCTGTTACCCAGAATCCTTTGCAAACCTCAAAATTTGGCTAAAAAAACACATGTTCCTCACATTTCTGTGGCAGAAAGTTCTGGAATCTGAGAGGAGTCACGAATTTCCTTCCACCCAGCGTTCCCCCACGTCTCCCGATAAAAATGATAGCTCACTTGTGTGGGTAGGCCTAGCGCCTGCGACAGAAAACGCCCCAAAGCGCAACGTGGACACATCCAAATTTGTGAAGGAAAACAGAGGTGTTTTTTGCAAAGTGCCTACCTGTAGATTTTGGCTTGTAGCTCAGCCGCCACCTAGGGAAACCTACCAAACCTGTGCATTTCTGAAAACTAGAGACCTAGGGGAATCCAAGGAGGGGTGACTTGCGGTGCTCGGACCAGGTTCTGTTACCCAGAATCCTTTGCAAACCTCAAAATTTGGCTAAAAAAAATATGTCCCTCACATTTCTGTGGCAGAAAGTTTTGGAATCTGAGAGGAGCTACAAATTTCCTTCCACCCAGCGTTCCACCCAAGTCTCCCGATAAAAATGATACCTCACTTGCGTGGGTAGGCCTAGCGCCGGCGACAGGAAACACCCCAAAGCGCAACGTGGACACATCCTAAATTTTGGAAAAAAACAGAGGTGTTTTTTGCGAAGTTCCTACCTGTAGATTTTGGCCTCTAGCTCAGCCGGCACCTAGGGAAACCTACCAAACCTGTGCATTTCTGAAAACTAGAGACCTAGGGGAATCAAAGGAGGGGTGACTTGCGGGGCTCGGACCAGGTTCTGTTACCCAGAATCCTTTGCAAACCTCAAAATTTGGCTAAAAAAACACATGTCCCTCACATTTCTGTGGCAGAAAGTTCTGGAATCTGAGAGGAGCTACAAATTTCCTTCTACCCAGCGTTCCCCCAAGTCTCCCGATAAAAATGATACCTCACTTGCGTGGGTAGGCCTAGCGCCGGCGACAGGAAACACCCCAAAGCACAACGTGGACACGTCCTAAATTTTGGAAAAAAACAGAGGTGTTTTTTGCGAAGTGCCTACCTTAGATTTTGGCCTCTAGCTCAGCCGGCACCTAGGGAAACCTACCAAACCTGTGCATTTCTGAAAACTAGAGACCTAGGGGAATCCAAGGAGGGGTGACTTGCGGGGCTCGGACCAGGTTCTGTTACCCAGAATCCTTTGCAAACCTCAAAATTTGGCTAAAAAAACACATGTCCCTCACATTTCTGTGGCAGAAAGTTCTGGAATCTGAGAGGAGCTACAAATTTCCTTCCACCCAGCGTTCCCCCAAGTCTCCCGATAAAAATTATACCTCACTTGCGTGGGTAGGCCTAGCGCCGGCGACAGGAAACACCCCAAAGCGCAACGTGGACACATCCTACATTTTTGACAAAAACAGAGGTGTTTTTTGCGAAGTGCCTACCTGTAGATTTTGGCCTCTAGCTCAGCCGGCACCTAGGGAAACCTACCAAACCTGTGCATTTCTGAAAACTAGAGACCTAGGGGAATCCAAGGAGGGGTGACTTGCGGGGCTCGGACCAGGTTCTGTTACCCAGAATCCTTTGCAAACCTCAAAATTTGGCTAAAAAAACACATGTCCCTCACATTTCTGTGGCAGAAAGTTCTGGAATCTGAGAGGAGCTACAAATTTCCTTCCACCCAGCGTTCCCCCAAGTCTCCCGATAAAAATGATACCTCACTTGCGTGGGTAGGCCTAGCGCCGGCGACAGGAAACACCCCAAAGCGCAACGTGGACACATCCTAAATTTTGGAAAAAAACAGAGGTGTTTTTTGCGAAGTGCCTACCTGTAGATTTTGGCCTCTAGCTCAGCCGGCACCTAGGGAAACCTACCAAACCTGTGCATTTCTGAAAACTAGAGACCTAGGGGAATCCAAGGAGGGGTGACTTGCGGGGCTCGGACCAGGTTCTGTTACCCAGAATCCTTTGCAAACCTCAAAATTTGGCTAAAAAAACACATGTCCCTCACATTTCTGTGGCAGAAAGTTCTGGAATCTGAGAGGAGCTACAAATTTCCTTCCACCCAGCGTTCCCCCAAGTCTCCCGATAAAAATGATACCTCACTTGCGTGGGTAGGCCTAGCGCCGGCGACAGGAAACACCCCAAAGCGCAACGTGGACACATCCTAAATTTTGGAAAAAAACAGAGGTGTTTTTTGCGAAGTGCCTACCTGTAGATTTTGGCCTCTAGCTCAGCCGGCACCTAGGGAAACCTACCAAACCTGTGCATTTCTGAAAACTAGAGACCTAGGGGAATCCAAGGAGGGGTGACTTGCGGGGCTCGGACCAGGTTCTGTTACCCAGAATCCTTTGCAAACCTCAAAATTTGGCTAAAAAAACACATGTTCCTCACATTTCTGTGGCAGAAAGTTCTGGAATCTGAGAGGAGTCACAAATTTCCTTCCACCCAGCATTCCCCCACGTCTCCCGATAAAAATGATAGCTCACTTGTGTGGGTAGGCCTAGCGCCTGCGACAGGAAACGCCCCAAAGCGCAACGTGGACACATCCAAATTTGTGAAGGAAAACAGAGGTGTTTTTTGCAAAGTGCCTACCTGTAGATTTTGGCTTGTAGCTCAGCCGCCACCTAGGGAAACCTACCAAACCTGTGCGTTTCTGAAAACTAGAGACCTAGGGGAATCCAAGGAGGGGTGACTTGCGGTGCTCGGACCAGGTTCTGTTACCCAGAATCCTTTGCAAACCTCAAAATTTGGCTAAAAAAACACATGTCCCTCACATTTCTGTGGCAGAAAGTTTTGGAATCTGAGAGGAGCTACAAATTTCCTTCCACCCAGCGTTCCACCCAAGTCTCCCGATAAAAATGATACCTCACTTGCGTGGGTAGGCCTAGCGCCGGCGACAGGAAACACCCCAAAGCGCAACGTGGACACATCCTAAATTTTGGAAAAAAACAGAGGTGTTTTTTGCGAAGTGCCTACCTGTAGATTTTGGCCTCTAGCTCAGCCGGCACCTAGGGAAACCTACCAAACCTGTGCATTTCTGAAAACTAGAGACCTAGGGGAATCCAAGATGGGGTGACTTGTGGTGCTCCGACCAGGTTCTGTTACCCAGAATCCTTTGCAAACCTCAAAATTTGGCTAACAAAAACGTTTTCCTCACATTTCGGTGACAGAAAGTTCTGGAATCTGAGAGGAGCCACAAATTTCCTTCTACCCAGCGTTCCCCCAAGTCTCCCGATAAAAATGATACCTCACTTGTGTGGGTAGGACTAGCGCCCACGAAAGGAAAGGGCCCAAAACACAACGTGGACACATCACATTTTTTTATAAAAAGCAGTGCCTACCTGTGGATTTTGGCCTGTAGCTCAGCCGACACCTGAGGAAACCTAGCAAACCAGTGCATTTTTGAAAACTAGAAACCCAGGGGAATCCAAGATGGGGTGACTTGCGGGGCTCTGACCAGGTTATGTTACCTAGAATCCTTTGTAAACATCAAAATTTGGCCCAAAAAACACTTTTTCCTCTCATTTCGGTGACAGAAAGTTCTGGAATCTGAGAGGAGCCACAAATTTCCTTCCACCCAGCGTTCCCCTAAGTCTCTCGATAAAAATGGTACGTCACTTCTGTGGGTAGGCCTAGCGCCCACAAAAGGAAATGGCCCAAAACACAACGTGGACACAACATATTTTTTCACAGAAAACAGAGGTGTTTTTTGCAAGGTGCCTACCTGTGATGTTTGGCCTGTAGCTCAGCCGGCCCCAGGGGGGGGGCTGAAATGCCCTAAAATAAATTTGCCCCCCCAACCCTCCCCCGCCGGGAGCGACCCTTGCCTACGGGGTCGCTCCCCCTGCGTGACATTGGCGCCAAAAAACAAATCCCCGGTGCCTGGTGGTTTCTGCCCGCTTGGGGGCAGATTGACCTAAAATTGGCCAATCTGCCCCCAGGGGGGCAGAAATGGTCTAAATACAATTTGCCCCCCCCCCCAGGGGAGCGACCCTTGCCTGATGGGTCACTCCCCATCTCTAAAAAAAGAAACAACAAAAAAAAAAAAAAACACACAAAAAAAAATAATAGGCCGATCTGTCCCCCGGGGGGGCAGAAATGGCCTAAAATAAATTTGCCCCCCCAACCCCCCCCCCCCCCCGGGAGCGACCCTTGCCTACGGGGTCGCTCCCCCAGCGTGTCATTGGCGCCAAAAAACAAATCCCCGGTGCCTAGTGGTTTCTGCCCTAAAATCGGCCAATCTGCCCCCAGGGGGGCAGAAATGGTCTAAATACAATTTGCCCCCCAGGGGAGCGACCCTTGCCTGATGGGTCGCTCCCCATCTCTAAAAAAAAGAAACAAAAAAAAAAAAAACACAAAAAAAAAAATTGCCCTGGCGCCTAGAGGTTTCTTCCCCTCCTGGGGGCAGATCGGCCTAATAATAGGCCGATCTGCCCCCAGGGGGGGCAGAAATGGCCTAAAATAAATTGCCCTCCCCCCCAGGGAGCGACCCTTGCCTAAGGGGTCGCTCCCTTTGCGTGAAATTCACGCAAAGAAAAAACTCCCTGGTGTCTAATGGTTTCTACCCCCCTTGGGGGCAGATTGGCCTATTTTGATGAGGCCAATCTGCCCCCAAGGGGGGTAGAAACCACTAGACCCTAAGGGGTCGCTCCCCACCAAAAAAAAAAAAATGAAACATAAAAAATAAAAAGAAATAAAAAGTCCCTGGTGCCTAGAGGTTTCTGCCCCCCCTGGGGGCAGATCGGACTAATAGTAGGCCGATCTGCCCCCAGGGGGGGCAGAAAAGGCCTTCCCGAAAATATGCCCCCCCTGGGAGCGACCCTTGCCCAAGGGGTCGCTCCCTTTTGTCAATAACAATAAAAAAAAAAAAAATCCCTGGTGTCTAGTGGTTTCTACCCCCCTTGGGGGCAGATTGGCCTCATCAAAATAGGCCAATCTGCCCCCAAGGGGGGCAGAAATGGCCAAAATATAATTTTCCCCCAAGGGGAGCGACCCTTGCCTAAGGGGTCGCTCCCCACCAAAAAAAAAAAAAAAAAAAAAAAAAAAAAAATGGTCCCTGGTGCCTAGAGGTTTCAAGGCCTCTTAAAAAAAAAGCCCCCCCTGGGAGCGACCCTTGCCCAAGGGGTCGCTCCCTTTTGTCAATTTCAATTAAAAAAAAAAAAATCCCTGGTGTCTAGTGGGGTTTCAAAAGCCGGATTGCAAGCAATCCGGCTTTTGAAACCCTCGGAGGGACTTCAAAGGGAAGGAAATACTTTTCCTTCCCTTTGAAGCCCCTCCGGGCCTCCCATCGATTGAAAGAGAAATGCTTTTGCATATCTTTTTCAATCGCGCTGGAAGCAGAGCTTCCAGCGCGACGAGGGAGGCCCCTGTGACACATCAGCGTGCGCGCGCGCGCTGACTTCACAGGGGGGTTGGGGGGGGGTCGGGGGTGGAAGGGGAAGGTCTTCCCCTTCCATCCCCGACTTGGGGGGGGAGGGGGGTGCACGGGGGGCGCGCTAGCGCGCCCCCAAGTTCCCCTGTGCCATGTACGAGATGATCTCGTCCAAGGCACAGGGGAACTGTAGCCTTGGACGAGATCATCTCGTCCAAGGCACAGAAGCGGTTAATGTTCAGGTCAGGCAGCCAGGAGCACACATGCGCGATTTGCGCAGACTCTTGGCTGCTTGAGCTGAACTTTGCTGGCCTGAGGAGATCACAGCTCCTATGGGCGTGACCTCCTCTGCCCAGTAAAGGTGCCTCGAGGCCCTCCCCTGGGTGACGAGGAAAGCGTCACCAATTGACACTCTCCCTGGGCGCTTCAGTTTAAGCCCTTAAGTGCCCAGGGCGAGTGTCAATCAGTGACACTTCGTCACAGAGTGGGGTGGGGTCAGCAGTCTCACTGACCCCATCCCACTCTGTGACGAGGCTGGGACTGCTGCCTTGCCTCATTGGCTGACCTAAGGTCAGCCAATGAGGCAAGGCAGCAGTCCCAACCCTCCTGGGACCTGGAAGCCAAAGGTAAGTGTGTGTGTGTGTATGTGTGTGATGTTTCAAATTGAATGTTTGGTGCATGCGTGCATGTTTGAATGGTATGAATGTTGTTAATGGATGTGCGTGCGTGCATGTGTGAAAGAATGAGTGTGTGATGTTTTAAAATGAATGTTTGGTGCGTGCGTGCATGTTTGAATGGTATGAGTGTTGTTAATGGATGTGCGTGCGTGTCTGTGTGTGAAAGAATGAGTGTGTGTGTGTGTGTGCCCTGCCTGCCCCCCTCTCTCCTAAAGCTGCAGGCCGTCACTGACTATTGTTCAGTGGTTGTACATTCTTTGAGTTAATGGTTCCATCGTTTGGACCAGATTACATACGGTCCATCTTGACATTTGTGTTCTTTTATTACATTTTGAGACTTGAATTGAAATTGTGTGAGTAAACTAAAATGGTTTTACTTGTGTTTCCTTACAACAGCAGTATGCACAGGATGGCCAAATAAAAGACCCTGCTTATCTTGTCAGTAAATATGTCTCAGCACTCAAATATTGCCTTGATGGACTCATGCACCTTCCTCAGGAATATACGTATCTCATTCTCAAATATTGTTGAAGTCCCTGGTTCATAGGGTATCATATGTAAATGCATGAACTAGATCCAGTATAGCCTTTGTTTTTATAAGACTGGACAACAACCATGGAACAATCCCTTCTAGAGCAGGTAAAATATGTAAAGACAATAGTGCAAGCTTTCTTCCTTGGAAGGACAGGTACAGCTAAGACAGCAGTCGCACAAGCTTTCCCTATCACAAAACAGGCATAAATTGTGCAGCAGCTGTAATACAAGCGTTGCTTCCTCACAGAACAGATAAAGCATGAGAGATGCAAAGCATGCTTCCCTCTCTCACAGAAGACAGCAAGTGCAATCTTCCGTTCTTCACAGAAGATCCAGCAGGGGAGACTAGTATCAGCTTTCATCACTCACTGAACATGTACACTTAAGGCATGAGGGTCATGTAAATTACTGACAAATCTCTGGAGCAGGTGCTTAATTAATTGAGAGGAATGTATAGGTGGATGAGTGAGTGAATATGAGAATTTTTACACCCTTCTCCTTCAGGTGATATTCTATGTCTGCCTTCTGCTACTGTCAGTTGAAAACCTGCTGTTTGTGTTGATTCTTTGGTTTTCTACATTTCAGAAGTAGCCAGTATCGTGTATTTCATTGTTATTTGGACCATCCCAGCCACACAGGCATACAGGAGCAATCTCTTTGAAAAGATTTTTAATGCCCCCACACCAGACACTGTGTAATCTCAGCCTTCATGCTGTACCTATGCAAAATGGTGAGGTCTGCTAGTGGGCTGTGCTAAAAGCTCTGGGATCAGAGCTACAGACACAACCCAGACAGGGGCAAGGAGAGAGGCACCAGTGCCCTGGCCAGGGCAGGAGGACAAATTGACGCAGGCACATTGGTGCTATGCAAACACCTAGGGGCATATTTATGAAAAGTGCACTTTCCTTGCACCCTATTGCACCCCCCCCCAACGCCACAATGTGTGCGTCGTATTTATGATACAGTGCACCATGGCGTTCATTCGTGAACTAGCATAAAAAATGTTGACGCTAGTTTGGCGCTTTGCAGGATTAGCACCAAAAAATATTGACGCTAATCCTGCAAAGTGAAAGGAGGCCAATTGAAAACAATGGGAGCCTCATTTTAGCACGTGTCTGAGGCAGGCATTAAAAATGACTCTAGAAATGGCGCAGTGGAATCTTATAGATTCCACTGCACCATTTTTCTGGGCCTCCTAACGCTGGAATGCCCCCCCTTGCATACATTATGCCTGGTGCAGGTATAATGTGGCACAAGGGTTTACAAAGTAGGGCAATGCGCGCATTGCGCCAGTTCGTAAATATGGTGCAGCATTTTTGCCAACCTAACGCCACATTAGCATCAAAACAATAACGCTAATGTGGCGCAAGGTGGCACTAGGGCCTTCTTAAATCTGGCCCTTAGTGCCTCCCACCAGCCAGAGAAGGCCATCACATGGCATGGGCAGTACTCACTGATGAGCCTTACAATTTCAGTGTTTACTAAAATACGACATAAAGTGCATCATCACTGGCGCAAAGGGACATCATCTATGCCGGGGCCCGGGCGAGGTCCAGTGGATGTGGATAGACGGCTACCTTCCAGGGACTGTGATATGATCTGCTGCCAGAGAGATGGCCTAGGAGTTCTGGTAGGCAACAGTAAGTGATGGATGCTACTGGCAACCACCACCATAAACCAACCATTGCTTAAACATGCATTGGGAGTTCTTTGGTAAATATTCTGGAAAATGGTCCAGTGAATGAAAATTATTTAAGTCTGTTAGATAGCGCTTCATTTAGAGGTCAGGGATAGCAGGACATCTGTCAAAAATTGTCCCTTCTAGGGACGTCACTCAGCTGCCAAAAAAATTGAAAGAGCCCTTGCAGGGTATTATAGGGCGCTCTTTCAAAAAGCAATGAATATCGCTCATTTATTATTCACTTTAAAAAATATATTTTTGTGTATCTCCTGGTGACCACCCGGTACACCCACATTTTAAAATGTTGTTTCTGGGCTGCATGGGGATCCCTAGGGCCTCCACGGCCCCAGCCAGCTCCCCAACTGGCTTCCATAGAAGGTACCAGTTTTCTCCTAAGTGGGTGCCCCCGCTCCCAGGCACCCACAGCTCAACTTTTTTGGGGTTTGCAGTGGGGGGGGGGGGCTTTGGGCCCCCACATCCCCAGCCTGCTCCCCTTTTAGGAGCCAGCCCTTATTTAGAATTTCTAGTAGGTGCCCTGGTGCTTACCCGGGGCATGCACACTGCTGGGACTGTTAGGGGCAGCCAGGTAGAGCCCTAAGGAAGGACGGGGTGGCCTCAGCTGGCTCCCTGACTAGCACCATACTGGGATCTGGTGGGAGCTGGAATCTTTCCTTAGCTTTGGTACGAACAGGAGGAGCATTAATTACTGGTCTTGTCGAGCAGGGTCAAAGTTCTGTTCCATGCCCGGGAGAGTACAGGAAGGGTATGCATGCACTCTCCCAGGCAGGGTGCCTCAGTTTATCAGTGGTGGTCTCACTAGGACACCCTTCATTTTCAGGCCAGTGAGATGTGGTCCCCTGGGATCAATATAGGCTTGGCTTAGGGAGGTGGTCGTGCGGCCCTCCTCCCTTTTTAAAATAAATTTAGCTGTGGGGGGTGAGGACCCGTGGCCTGAACAGGCGAGGAAAGGAGGTAACATGCTACCCCCAGCTTAAAAAAAAATAAGGCCCTGAGAAATGGGTTCTCTATGGCTTTTAAAGGCTCAGGCAGGTGTGCCACATGCCCCAGCCACTTAAAAATAATGAGTCCCAGTGGGCCATTCCCCTAGTCCTGAACAGCATGGGGATGGGAGACCCATGCACCCTCCCCTTCAGAATGACTTGTGCCGCCCCCCTAGGCCCTGGCCCAATGTGGGAGTTTTTTTATTTATTTTTATTGCAGGAAATTATATATATTATCTATATACGTTTTCGGCCCAGGGAGATCCCTCTGGGACCCCCAATCACAGTCCTAGGGGCGGCAGGGTATTCCTACCTTGACTCCTTATATCTTTGTTTACACATTTTTTTCTAGGACTTGGGATTGAGTCCTAAGTCTTAAGATGGCTGCTGTCACATCGTTGTTGATGTGGTGGTAGACAATAATATCTCCTCTAGAGATCAGAACGTTCCACAGATCCACTGCGGTGTGAAATTTTTTTGAGCCTTAATTGCTCAAAACTACTGAATAGGATCACAAAAAGCACGCTTTCTGGGGCATGATCCTGCTTTCTGCCAAATTTTTAAGAAAAGGGCATATATGCATATTATTATATGGGGCATATTTAAGAAAAGTGGCGCTGCACACAGTGCAGCGCCACCTTTCTTGCACGCCTGAGTGCCCCCTACTGCCATCATGTGTGCGCCCATGGCGCAGGGTAGGGGAAAATAGCGGCATTTTTTTTTTACGCTATTGATGGACTCTGCAGGAGTTGCGCCAAAATTTTGACACTACTCCTGCAGTGTCTTTAGGGTCCTATAGTAATCAATTGCATGCCACCTTTTAATGCATGCTCTGAGCAGGCATTTAAAGTGCTGAAAAAAAGGACACAAGGAAATCACTTAGATTTCCGTGTGCCATTTTTTCGTCCCCCCTAACAGGGGAACGCCCCCTTTGCATACAATATGCCTGGTGCAGGCATAATGTAGAGCAGAGGGTCACAAAGTGGTGCAATGCATGCATTGCGCCACTTGGTAAATGTGGCCTGGCGTTTTTGGCCATCTGATGCCATATTAGCATAAAAAGAGGCTCCCATTGATTACAATGGGCCTCTGGGTGCTTTGCAGGATTGGCGTCATCATTTTTTACACTAATCCTTCAAAATGCCGGACTAGCGTAAACAATTATGACGCTAGTCACCCTAACTACCACCATGGTGCGCTGTATTTTAAATACGGCACTACAAGGGTGGCGTTAGGAGGGTGCTAAGGGGCGCAAGAAAGTGGTGCTGCACTAGGTGCAGTGCCACATTTCATAAATCTGCCCCTTAGTGTCTCAAAAACTGCTGAACAGATTTACAGCAAATCACTAAAAGCTTACTTTCTGGATCAATATCTAGCTACCTGTCAAATTTGCTGTAACTCTGTTGAACACTTTTTGTGATATTGCTTTCCAAAAACGTCTATGGAAAATGCATGGGGATTTTGTGACCAGGAACCCCCCTTTTTTCTCGGCCCCTGCTTGATGCCTCACCCCGAAACTGTTTAGGGAGGCTGAGGTGGATGAGTTTTTTTGTGAACGTTTTTTGAAGATTCATCAGATGGCGCCAAAGTTATTAGCAAACATAAAAACATTCTTATTCATACATATATGCATATGTCTGTATATATAATTCTTTGTTGTATGTGAATTCATGAATTTCTTAAGCACACAGTTCTAGTTCTCATGATTTAGGCTAAGCCCCTAGTTGTGTTGGCCACGCCCCTTCAACAGTTTACCACACCCCTTTTAGAGACCCCCTGTTTTTTTATGCCACTTAAAGGTATGTGTGTGTGTGTTCATTCAGTGGGGGTCTCCTGAGTCGCAGTTCCAGTAATGATTAAGTGGGGGCCCACAGCAGTTACAAGGCTAAGCACAATTGTTGCAGAGTATATCATCTATGAGTGACTCACTTGGAGATGGGTCAAGTTAAAGTATGAATATAAGCCTTGTTAAAATACTGTACACCTTTCTGCTCATTTCATTATGTGTAGTGTACATTTACATACTACGGAGGGCTGTCTATAGCACTTGTTTGGGCGTCCAACCCTCCTTCCAAATGTCATAAGTGAACTAATTATTGATGTTATTTGAGGTGTCATTGATGTCATCAATAATTTCAATTAAATTGCCCTGAGTGATTCAATATGTGATGGCATAAGCAGTGCTTGGTGGGGATACATGTTAAACTTAGCTCAATAAACTATAATGTGTTCAGTGTGTTTTGGGGGTTTTAAATGTTAATTTTTTAAATTATTTTAAATTCTAACTATAACATCACATTAACCCTTGTTTTTTGTGAACGTCTTTGGTTTTTAAAAGAAAGCTAAAATCTTATTACCTTAGCTATATATAACGTCACATCCTCACTTAGACAAACTCTCCAGCAACAGCCTTGTTCCTTACCTCCTCTTCCTGGACATCATCTTGGAGATTGCCATGACATCAGGTTCTACAGTCATACTTGCCAAATGCTTCTGACAGATCAATCTGTGTTCTAATCCAGATGTAGCACAGAAATTGCAACAACCCAAGTGTAGGAAGATACGGAAATAACCACATACAGTGAGGCTCCTGTCTTCAAATGCTTCAGATTCTGCGGGTCAGCGAATCTACCTCTTAGTACTTTCATCCAGAATTGACATTTTTTACATAGTGGTGGAGTGGTTCTGACGCTAGCCATGAATTGGTAGTTTCTGTAGATTTCCTGAGGCCCCTAGATCCATCGGAGGTATCAGTCCATGGAGCTTGGGAAAGAGGCAGCACTCTCAACAGCTCTTATTTCATGGAAGACAGCATCAGACAAGACCCTAGAAACAGTGCTTTCGATAGTGACCTCCACTTGTTTCTGAGAAGTCAAGAAACAGATCAAAGCCCATGTTTATACTTTTGTTGCAAAACTGCACAAACGCAGTTTTGCATCAAAATGCATAGCGCCAGCTTGAGTGATTCTAGGGTGCCAGCCAGTCACCAAATTTATGGAATCCTGCAAGCCAGCGCAAAGAGTGGGCTAGCGTCTGTAAAAATGACATTAGCCGGGTGGGGGTGGAGGTATGAGGGAAGGGGGTTTTGCACCAAAAAATGACGTTAGGCTGGTTAGAGGCAAAAAATGCCTTTAACCAGCCTGTGCCATTTTCAAATGCAAAACCATCCATACCACATGACTCCTGTCTTATAAAAGACAGGAGTCATGCCCACCACCCCAATGGCCAGCACATGGGACAAGGGTCCCCTGGGCATGGCCATTGCACCCTGTGCCGTGCAGGGGGCCCCAAGTTGGGCCCCCAATGGCACTTTTAGTTAAAAATAAAATACTTAACTATACTTACCCTACTTACCCTACTTACCTGGGTTGGGGTCCCCCATCCTCTGGGTCCCTCTGGTGTGGGTGTTTGCTGGGGCTTGAGGAGGGCACGTGTGGACCTATTCTGTGGTGTTCAACCATGGAAATAGGTCCACAGGTCCCCTAACGCCTGTTCTGACCCAGGCGTTAAATAATGGTGCAAAGCAAGCTTTGCACTGTTATTTAGCCCCTCCTCCCACCCATGTCTCATTTTAGCACAGGGGATAAATATGGGGCTATTGGGATAGCACCTTTTTTAGATGAGAACGCCTACCCTGCATCTCATTGGCGCAAGGTAGGTGCACGCATCTCAAAAATGGTGCAAACGCCAATATTTTGGTGTTAGACAGGTCTAACGTCAACATTTAAATATCAAGTTTGTTTTGCCTCAAATTTGCATTTTAAAAAATTACACAAATTCGGATCTGTCTGTATTATAAGACAACCTAGTGAATTAAAATGTTAAGCAATGATACAGCAGTTATTAGAGGATTAGCAAAGGTGAATAATCAGAACCGAATTAAAAAAATGTACCAAGCAACCTAACTGAATCCTACCTTGTTGTCTGGCATACTAGGAGAAACTTCCCCAATCCACAAAGACATGAGATGTCTAGGATGTGCATAGCCCTTGCTTTGTCAGCAATGCAAGGCCCAAGACCTTGCATCGGGTTTCTGTTACTTTTTAAATGTAAACCTGATGCAAAGAGTTAGGCTGGTATTTTCAGTTCAATGGAAATTGTGATGTGTGTTGAATTGTAACCACAAGTAACACAAAGCTGTGCAATACCTTGATTTGCAATGCTTGGCGTCAAGGGGGCATTCCATAGGTGGTGTATATGGAATGCCCACCTATGGGTTTGCCCACCTATGGGTTTTGACATACATACCTAGCTACAAATGACTGAAGGCAAGGATTTGTGCCACAATCCTGCGCCTCCTTAGGTACCCATAAAAAGGAGAAATAGATTAATTTCTCCTTATATTTCCCTCTTTGCATTTGTACTGCATTTTACAGCATACATACAAAGAGGGACATACCTCAAAGCACAGTTTTTGTACAGGAAGGGACTCCTTCCTGTACAAACACTATGCTTACCACAACACAGACACCCTTGCACTATGATACAAGGGTGTCTGCAATGGTGCATGGCAGGCTAAAGTGTGTCAGTGCAGAGAGAGCTGAACAGCGCCATATTTTAGCCTATATAGAACTGTTCTGCTGTCTCCCGTTCATGCAATGCAGCATTGCAAATTTACTTGCTGCGGTGCGTTGCTTCATTGTAACTCTGGGCCCGAGTCCATGGATATATTGCACTTTTGTCCTTCATAGTGCCAACTCAGCATGGCGCTCTCCTGCCTGTTTACCAGATCAAACACTGACGACCTATATTATTTTGCTGTTAGTAAAGAACCTGTAAATAGATGCTTTTTTCACGTTGTTCCTGAGATTGAAACTAGAGATCTACACATGCGAGACACAAGACTAGCAACATGTTTTTTTCCCAAAGGAGCCTCAATGCATATTATTGCCAAACAAAGCATTAGTATTAATAATAACGTTTATACAAATACAAACAGTTAAGCCATCACAAGCCCTTAATCTTTTGCAACATAAAGAAATAACATGAAAATCCATTTTATACTTCCTGGCACACAGTAATAACACTCAATAAATGATTGTCCATTCAGTGCTTTTTCTTTGAAAATGAAAAGTACAATTATTACACACAGACTACTAAATACTGCACACTAATTTACAAATCTATACATCATGCAGATAGAATTACCTTTGGTGGCTTTCTGAAATCACATTTGACCCTCTTTGGGCCACAGCCACCAAAATCAGAGTACTCCCACCCTTGTATAATAGGTAACACTTCACAATATGCAAGTGTGTCATTTTTAATAAACAAGCCTACTGGATTTGTCTGGGGGCCACCACATTATTGTAGGAGGCTGGCCTGGCTTGTAGTGGGTACCAAGGGGTACTTACACTCTGTACCAGGTCCAGTTATCCCTTATTAGTGTAGAAGAGGTGTTTCTAGCAGCTTAGGCTGATAGACGGTAGCTATAGCAGAGCAGCTTAGGCTGAACTAGGAGACATGCAGAGCTCCTACTATACCACTGGTGTCATATGCACAATATCATAAGAAAACACAATACACAGATATACTAAAAATAAAGGTACTTTATTTTTATGACAATATGCCAAAAGTATCTCAGTGAGTACCCTCAGTATGAGGATGCCAAATATACACAAGATATATGTACACAATACCAAAAATATGCAGTAATAGCAAAAGGAAGTAATGCAAGCAGTGTAAAGTTACAATAGATTGTAATAGGAGCACATAGGTATAGGGGCAACACAAACCATATACTCCAAAAGTGGAATGCAAACCACAAATGGACCCCAAACCTATGTGAGCTTGTAGAGGGTCGCTGGGACTGTAAGAAAACAGTGAGGGTTAGAAAAATAGCCCACCCCAAGACCCTGTAAGGTAGGTGTAAAGTGCACCTACAACCCCCAGAGAGCACAGAAGTCGTGATAGGGGGATTCTGCAAGGAAAACCAACACCAGCAAAGCAACAACAGTGGATTTCCGGACCTGAGTACCTGTAAGACAAGGGGACCAAGTCCAAGAGTCGCGACAGTGTCGAGAGTGGGCAGATGCCCAGGAAATGCCAGCTGAGGGTGCAAAGGAGCTGCCACTGGATGGAAGAAGCCTGGTGTTTTGCAAGAACGAAGAGGACTAGGAACTTTCCCTTTGGAGGATGGATGTCCCACGTCGTGAAGAAGTTTGCAGAGGTGTTCCCACGCAGAAAGACCGCAAACAAGCCTTGCTAGCTGCAAGGGTTGCGGTTAGGGTTTTTGGATGCTGCTGTGGCCCAGGAGGGACCAGGATGTCGCCACTTGGATGAGGAGACAGAGGGGGCCCCCAGCAAGTCAGGGAGCCCTCACAGAAGCAGGCAGCATGCGCAGAAGTACCGGAACAGGCACTTAGAAGAGGAGTGAACCGGAGTCCACCCGAAGTCACAAAAGGGAGTCCCACGACGCTGGAGGACAACTCAGAAGGTTGTGCACTGCAGGTTAGAGTGTCGGGGACCCAGGCTTGGCTGTGCATGAAGGAAATCCTGGAAGAGTGCACAGGAGCAGGAGCAGCTGCAAATCACGCGGTACCCAGCAATGCAGTCTAGCATGGGGAGGCAAGGACTTACCTCCACCAAACTTGGACTGAAGATTCACTGGACTGTGGGAGTCACTTGGACAGAGTTGCTGAGTTCCAGGGACCACGCTCGTCGTGCTGAGAGGGGACCCAGAGGACCGGTGATGCAGTCTTTTGTTGCCTGCGGTTGCAGGGGGAAGATTCCGTCGACCCACAGGAGATTTCTTCAGAGCTCCTGGTGCAAGAAGGAGGCAGGCTACCCCCAGAGCATGCACCACCAGGAAACAGGCGAGAAAGCCGGCAGGATGAAGCAATACAAGGTTGCAGTAGTCGTCTTTGCTACTTTGTTGCGGTTTTGCAGGCGTCCTGAGCAGTCAGCGGTCGATCCTTTGGCAGAAGGTGAAGAGGGAGATGCAGAGGAACTCTGATGAGCTGTTGCATTCGGTATCTGAAGAATTCCCCAAAGCAGAGACCCTAAATAGCCAGAAAAGAAGGTTTGGCTACCTAGGAAGGAGGATTGGCTACTAAGAGAGGTAAGAGCCTATCAGAAGGAGTCTCTGACGTCACCTGATGGCACTGGCCACTCAGAGCAGTCCAGTGTGCCAGCAATACCTCTGTTTCCAAGATGTCAGAGGTCTGGGGCACACTGGAGGAGCTCTGGGCACCTCCCCTGGGAGGTGCAGGTCAAGGGAGTGGTCACTCCCCTTTCCTTTGTCCAGTTTCGCGCCAGAGCAGGGCTGGGGGATCCCTAAACCGGTGTAGACTGGCTTATGCAGAGATGGGCAGCATCTGTGCCCATCAAAGCATTTCCAGAGGCTGGGGAAGGCTACTCCTCTCCAGCCTTCACACCTATTTCCAAAGAGAGAGGGTGTGACACCCTCTCTCAGAGGAAATCCTTTGTTCTTCCTTCCTGGGCCAGGCCTGCCTGGACCCCAGGGGGGCAGAAACCTGTCTGAGGGGTTGGCAGCAGCAGCAGCTGCAGTGCAAACCCTGAAAAGGCAGAGTGGCAGTACCCGGGTTCTGTGCTAGAGACCCGGGGGATCATAGAATTGTCTCCCCAATGCCAGAATGGCATTGGGGTGACAATTCCATGATCTTAGACATGTTAAATGGCCATGTTCGGAGTTACCATAGTGCACGTGTGTAATGGTGTCCCCGCACTCACAAAGTCCGGGGAATTTGCCCTGAACAATGTGGGGGCACCTTGGCTAGTGCCAGGGTGCCCACACACTAAGTAACTTTGCACCCAACCTTCACCAGGTGAAGGTTAGACATATAGGTGACTTATAAGTTACTTAAGTGCAGTGGTAAATGGTTGTGAAATAACGTGGACGTTATTTCACTCAGGCTGCACTGGCAGGCCTGTGTAAGAATTGTCAGATCTCCCTATGGGTGGCAAAAGAAATGCTGCAGCCCATAGGGATCTCCTGGAACCCCAATACCATGGGTATCTCAGTACCATATACTAGGGAATTATAAGGGTGTTCCAGTATGCCAATATGAATTGTAAAATTGGTCACTAGCCTGTTAGTGACAATTTGTAAAGCAGAGAGAGCATAACCACTGAGGTTCTGGTTAGCAGAGCCTCAATGAGACAGTTAGGCATCACACAGGGAACACATACATATAGGCCACAAACTTATGAGCACTGGGGTCCTGGCTAGCAGGGTCCCAGTGACACATAACAAACATACTGACAACATAGGGTCTTCACTATGAGCACTGGGCCCTGGCTAGCAGGATCCCAGTGAGACAGTGAAAACACCCTGACATATACTCACAAACAGGCCAAAAGTGGGGGTAACAAGGCTAGAAAGAGGTTACTTTCTCACAATTATAAGACAAATAATCACATATTAAAAATCATCATCACCATAAGATCACTGAAATCAGTAACTATGTCCAAATGCCATCATTGTTGTCAATAAAGTATTACAATGTTTACCAAAACAACACAGTCAGCATTAGAGTTTCAATAACATTGTAATGACTAATATAACATGCCTAAGTCTTTGTTTTACACATTTAGACTACATAAAGCACAGCATTAGAACCAAACACTTGAAATCCTTACACTCCTAAGCTATTAAAGAGAAGCTTCAACTTTAAGAGTGCTATGAAACAAAGGGTAAAGTCTCTCCAGATAGATGCATTTTGGGACATGGGAAACATAGGGTTAGAGGAAAAGGGGGAAACTACTCCATTCCGGTAGCCTCCCTGCCCTCAAATGCTTCCTTCAAACCATTGGTGGTGCCACTGCCTTCCTGGGCCACCACAAGAAATAGATACTCATGTAAATTAGCCTTGTAGGGCATTATGGGGCACTCCAGCCATGTAGCAGTGAACATGCTATTAGCTGCTCCAGCTGCTTTGTTTTACTGATGCACTGCATCTCTCTTTTATTTCTCTTTAGAAGTGTCCCAGTTCCACCTGGGGCAGCTCGAGGCCAGCTTCACTGTTGGAGGCTGCGGGTGGTGCCCCAAGGGCCCCACAGCTCCAGCCGGTTTACCTCACGCTCCTGTGCTGCACAGGAACCGGCAGTCTTTTCTGCTTTCTCCCCTGCCCACACTGTTCTCCTACAGATCAGGAGAGCATTAGTGGCCTCTCATTCCCTGCTCCTTGGCCCCTGTCCTTGCAGTTGGAGAGGTGTGCCATGGTGTCTCCTGGTCCACTTACAGCAAGTTGTCCCTTCTGTCTGGGGGACTTCATAATCACGACAGGCCTCACCAGGCTCCATCTTTATTGTGTGAGCCCCTGGGGAGATGGGGACCCGGGGGTATTCAAAAGCTCCTGCTGACAAGCCCTAGCCTCCTGGAGCAGATTTATCAGACCTCCTGGCCATTGAAGGGGTGCACTTTGTAGGAAGCTGCCTTCACTAGCTCCTGTGCCAGATTTCTCCTGTCTTTTGCTCCTAATGCTCTCCTCCTCCTGCTGTGGCACGGAAGTCCAGTGTTCCCCCAACTGACTCTGAGGAGGTTTTAATGGGGCCTGCTTCGCTGGCTGTGGAGAGACCCTCTGGTCCAGGGGTCAGCTGCAAGCACAGGGGGATACTTATGTCGGGGATTGCATTACAATTGACCATGCAACGTGATGCAAGCATGAATCAAGCATAAAATGCTATTTACGAAGCCATGCAAAGTCACCTTGGGTGGCTCTGAGTGGCTTATAAATCTGGAGTAAACCAATGCAGCGCAAATCGCTGTGTTGCATTACTCTGCCCCAGGGAGGCGTTCCATGTGTGTTGCATTGGTGTTCCCACGCAACATTCATGTATTTTGACACATTCCTAGATTTACCAGGAGTGGTAGACCTGAGAATGTGCCAAAATGCTACACCTTCCCAGGAGAGGCATAACGAGGAGAAATAGCTTAATTTCTTGTTGGTTTTCCTCTTTCTGTGCATGCTGCATTCTGCAGCTTGCATAAAAAGAGTAAAATGCCTTAAGGGATTATTTTGGGGCAGGAAGTTTCCCCTTCCTGCACAAAACCAATCCTGCTAACAACACAGGCATGCTTGCACCATGGTGCAAAGGTACCTGCATTGGAGATAGGCAGCCGGCGCAGGGACAAAGGCAGGAATGTGCCGTATTCTTTTAAATTCTGCGCATTCCTGCCCTTTTCTTGCAATGCAGCACAGCAAGGTGACTTCCTGTGATGCGTCACTTGACCATAAATATGGCCCCTAGAACTCAGTCCAGTCGGACATCAGGGACTTGTCCTTCCAGCTTTCCATAGCGTTGCCGCTGTAGCTGTTCAAGTCCAGGGTCTCGCTCCCCTGCATGTTCTGGGGATGCCACTTTTATGGCCAGTGCCAGCCTGTAGGTTGGGGACATTCCTTTTTCTAACCCTATGACTGATTGTGGTCAGTTCCTCCCTTTCCTCTAGAGTTGGCTTCAGCCTGGCTAGTGAAACAAAGTCAGGGCTCTCCTGGTGTTGGGTTCCTTTGTTTCTGTTGAAGGCAGGTTCCTTTGAAGGGCACAACTCCTCCCCGGCCACCTGTCAGGAAGTTCCACTCCCCTGTACCCAGACCCCTTTTGTTCACTTGTGTGGCTCCTATACGCGTTTCCCTGTGGAAGAACCACTGCCAACCCAGGCAGTTGAAAACTCAGAGAAAGGTCCCAGAAACTGTAGGTAGGAAAATGCAAGCTAAAACTGGTATTTCTAAAATAGAAAATAATAATCTAAAATCCAAATGTACCATGGTCTGCAGGGGTGAAGTCATAGCATTGAGCTGGTCATTCCACGAAATAATGTATTTGGCAGGAAAAGCCTACGCCCTGCCATGAAAACCGCCATGCATTTGTAGTGGAAAGTCCCGAATATTTTCCGAGAAGGTTTTAGAAATCAGTATTAGGGTACATCACAAGTTTGGGACTTCTGGGAAATGTAGTCTTTGGGAGGGAAAGAGTTTTGGCTACACAAATCCCGACACGAGTCCAAAATATATAGTAAGTTCCCAGTGTTGTTCAAGTGACTGGAAGTTGGTTCATAGACATAGCTCAAGGCAACTGAGCTTAACCCAGTATTGAAAAGTACTGCATTTATGAGCCCTAGTGGTGGACACCAGAGCATGGAGAGCAGATTGTGATAGTCCCTTCAATCTAGACATTCATAAACACGAGATTACAATTCCCTTCTTTAGATAATGCTTGCCTGCCGCTGTTAACTGCATAACTTACCTCCGTATTGACTCCCTTTCTACCTACCTGCACGCAACAACAGTGCCATACGTACGCCAAATGCACCTTTGAAAACCTGAGACCGAGTATAACTTACATAAAGAGCCCTGCCTGCCTGCACGCACTAGTCACAAACTGTTACACTCCCCTGGTGCACACGCACCCATTATATATGGGTTCATATCATTTCCCTGTGGACTTAATTGACCCATACCCCAAGATTCAGACATCAACTTGTCAATTTTGACTGAAAACCATGTCACAATTTTGCTTCATGTGACAGTGCACATGCAGTTTTTACCTGTACCTCTCTCGAGCACACTCTGTTGCACACAGGTGGCGTACTGTTAGTATTACGGAAGTGTGGTAAATTCAGCAAGATATTACTTCCGCTGTTACTTTTACGGTACACATAAAACTGTTGTTGCAAGGGTATTATGATTAGCCTAAGCTTACAAAACACAGAAATCTGCCAATCAGAGTGAACTACTGTTGTCTTCATGTATGATGCTACAGAGGATATCGCAAGTTACACTGATGAAGCCCCTGATGACATCACGTTACCAGTGACATCATCAAATACATCACAGAAGCTTCTCAGCATCTCTGCTCTTTAGGTGAAGAGCAAGGATGCCGGCTGTGGCCAGAAAGCTAGGCCTGGCTTTACACTAGGCCCTGGCACCGCATCTCTTCCACAGAATGCACTGGGCTTGAACTTTGACGGTACCCAGCTGACCCTGCATGCAGGTCGTTGCTTATGGCCAGGCCTCATGTTGAGTTCCACTTACCCTGAACCCAATGGTCAAAATACTTATCTTCCAGACAGCTCCTCACTTAATGCAGCTGCCTTTCAAAATCTAGATGTCTTTGCACTTAATGCAGATTGGAGCAAAGTTGTATTTATGCCACAAGTGAACAGATGTGTAAAAGAGCTATTATTTGGCACTTTAGTGAAGCCATAAGGCTGTCACTGATAATGTGATATGGCATAACACAAGCGATGTCCTGAGTTGTCTTCAGTGATGCCATCTATGATATCATGTGTGCAGTCATGACCAATGTTTTGGAGCTATCATTTCACAGCTCACTATGGGGGTCATTCTGACCCTGGCGGTAAATACCGCCAGGGCGGAGGTTGGCGGTAGCACCGCCAACAGGCTGGCGGTGCTCCGCCGGGCATTCTGACCGCGGTGGTACAGCCGCGGCCAGAAGCGGAAAGCCGGCGGTGTACCGCCGACTTTCCGCTGCCCATGGGAATCCGCCATGGGGATTCTGACACCCCATACCGCCATCCTGTTCCTGGCGGTTCGCCCGCCAGGAACAGGATGGCGGTATGGGGTGTCGAGGGGCCCCTGGGGGCCCCTGCAGTGCCCATGCCAATGGCATGGGCACTGCAGGGGCCCCCGTAAGAGGGCCCCACAAAGAATTTCAGTGTCTGCTTTGCAGACACTGAAATTCACGACGGGTGCAACTGCACCCGTCGCACCTTCCCACTCCGCCAGCTCCATTCTGAGCCGGCTTCCTCGTGGGAAGGGTGTTTCCCGCTGGGCTGGCGGGCGGACTTTCGGCGGTCGCCCGCCAGCCCAGTGGGAAACCGAATCAGGGCCTATATCTAGTGAATTTCAGTGTATTTTAGTTTTTTTTAAATGTAACCATGTTTTTCCAACTAAAGAGTTAAAGGGTCACTTCTAGGTCTCTCTAAAATGGTTATTTTGTCTTCTGAACAAACAAATATAAAATATTCCAGTGTTTTCAGTGAATACAAATGTCGGTGCACATGCGCATATGTGTAGTGTGGGGCCTAGTGCCCTATCAGTGTAATCTGGGTGCTTATCCTTTAACTAGCGAGTCAACACAGGCAGTGTGAGTTGCAGTTTTAGGAAGATAGTGCAGTGCTTGGAAGATATACCAGCTGCACAGAGAATGTATGATTATAAAAATCTCCTGTGTTCAGATATTCCATTCATGCCATTTGTCTGACTGCTTGGTATACACTGGATACATTCAGTTGTTTTTCTGTTGTTCCAAACCACCAGAGGCTGCAGATTTCTTTGCAATCCAAATCCAATGGTCACAACGCCCATATCCAGTTACCCTCTCGCCCCCTTTCAGGAATTTTTACTATTTTACTGATATCATGATGAATTTTTCCTTCCTAGGGGCCATGAATGCAATGACACCTTTTATCTCCACTGGCAGCTGCTAGGACTGAGCATCTCTCGTACAGGGCCTTACAAATATTGGAAACTAGCCTATTTAGTTTTTGGATCTCTACTGCCATCTAATGTCCCACTGAATACAGAGAGTTGCTCACTTTTTTTAATGCCACCAGAGACTGAAATTAAATGGCTTCTCCTGCTTTGGAGGGAGAATACATTTTTCACTATAGTTTTCTCCTCTAACATAGGACTATGGGACTTATCATGGCCACATCTACTCGCCAGAACCCTCATCACGCTTAGAGTGTGGGGAATGTCATAGAACACACGTCGTTTTTTGCTTTACATCGAACACTTACAGAGTGGTGCATTTTCATGTTGAATTGTATCAGATATATTTCTGCAGCTATGAAGTCAGGGGTGAACGGCTGGACATATGCTGCACTGGAGGACCAAATTGAGCAGCCGGGTTAAACCAATTATGCAGCAAGAAAAAGTGAAGCACGCAGAATAATGTGGCACATTCCGTGGCAGAAATAGTTTTGTCATTTTAACAGATTAATACTGTTTGTGTATAATGTCACCTCATTAGTACCAGGTAGACACTACAATACAGTGATCAACAACTGAATTGTGACAAGATAATCTTGAAAACGTCTGTCATAGCTCTGCACCATGCAGGGCTATAGCCAGGAGTATGACTTTAGGGGGACATGGCCCCCGATGATAACTACATCCAAAAGGCAATAATCAAAGAGTTTAGAGGCAATGCTGATCCGTGTCCTGGGGTGGAGATTCAGGGAAGTTTTTGTAATGCAGCTAAGCTTGGTTAGGTTATAATGTGCTCGCATTGCAGTTTCTGTTGTATTTTTCGATTATGACATTATAGTCTCATGGAATTTATTTGGAAATGTGTATTGCCTTTCAAAGCACATATGTGACAAATGAATATAATGTAACCTAAAGAAGTTTTGGTGAGTTCCCTATTCGGCTCTTGACCAAATTAATTGCGTGGTTCTGAGAGAATATTTTTGTACATGTAACTTAAATTGTAAATGTATGAAAATGTGTGATATAAAGTACGGATTCTAGAGCTGCATGCACAGTTGACAATTCAAATTATAATTTCCCACTTCCTCTTCGCATCACAAAATCTGGCCCCAACTTAAACCCAAATGCAAGATTACTCTGTGTACAGCACCTCATTAGGGTCGAGCCTGCGTCGCATGCGCTTGTGCATGCGTTTCACTAGCGAGACGCTTTAGGAATTAAAAAGGGCTCGGAGCCCCGTCCACGTCACGTCAGAGTGTTTCATTGGTTCGTGGGCTTGCCTGTTAGAATCTGCTTGATTTCATTAGTGGAAGGCACGCATACGTCTTGCCTTTTCCGGTGGTTAGCCCTCCTCGAGCGCAGCGACCAAGTCCAGAAAACATACAAGGCTCGCTGTTTTCCGTCTGGTTCGAGGACTACTTTTTCTCCATTTTCGCAGCGCGATCTTGCTTGGCAGAAGTCGAGTGCTTTGCATAATATCGACCCTTTTACACAGTTAATTGCACTTTTTCCTGTTACGTACATAATTGCACTTTTGCCGATAGGTTTCATTACGAGTGAACTGTAACAGGGCGATCGCGCTGTTTTTTTCTTTCAGCTTATATATAGATCTGCATGTATGTAGAGACTCAGCGCCAAACATGATTATCACGTGTAGTGCCCCACATCGGGACAGCATTACCATGGTTTATGTGGCAAGAAAAGTCCGGTTAGGAGTTTAAAACGTTATTAGCTCTAACACGAGAAAACGCAAGACCCGTTGCATTGCAAATGCTTGATTTTTTAACTGCATCAGCTGTATAAAATGACTCCTGCTAACATCTCTGCTCCACCTTGGAAGTATATTTGCGCTGTCTCAAATACTTAAGAATAATATTTACTTCTACTATCCCCTTCTTAAATGATCCCTCATTCACCTGCAAGAGAATATATACGTGCAGTTCTCTTTTTCTCACTCTTGAGGTGTACAACATTTTGTTTAGTTAATTCCTAAATGTTTGGTAAGTGACAAGGCATCCCACCATCCCACTTCAAGGTTCACCCTGGTATACAGGTGACATATTTGCTGTCACTGGCTAGGTGGCCATTAGGAATTCAATTAACCTACAAAGTATGTACAGGCTTCACACACAGCAGTCATCTGTGCACAGGATGCAGGAAGGTTTTGAATATTTCCTTAGTATGCATGCCTTGGATCTATCCAAGTATATACAGTTTCTAGTATATGCACATTATAAATGCCTCTAAAATTTACAGTGTATTCTGTATGTCTCTGATTGATGCAAAGAATGCACAACCTCTGGCTTATGCACAACATGCAGGCATGAACGTCAATTCACCAAAATGCCAGGGGTAGCGGAAGTGACGTCACACATCTATTTTGACCTTCAATTCCACTCCCAAACACATGCTTACACATACACACATTCACACTTGCACACACACGCACCCTGAAGCACGCGCAAAACATACATTTAAAAGCACTTTATATTGTTACCTCAGCTGTGAGGGAGGGTCTAATCCAGCTAATTGTACTCCATTTTTTATTACACTAATAGTGACTAATTAAACATTTTACACTAGCAGTATCATAAAAAATGAGAGAAAACAAAGAGAAAGGGGCCCCAACCAACGTCCATAAAGACGTGCTGCCACTGCGTTTCTGGCACTGCTTTTGCACCTCTGAGGCCAGGAGTTGCAAAGAAAGTGCCAGGGGCTGCAAGGGTCAAGCCAGGGGTCGCAGCTGCGACCCCTGGCGCCCCTAAATGAGGTCCATGCATGCAGGTCTCTAGTACGACCACAGTCTATACTTTTTGTGTTGTTTTCTCAAACTGTAAACCTCAGATAAAAGTTATTCAGGCTTCAGATACTGGCATACTGTGCACATAGTAATCCAGCTGGCTCACAGCAGAGTCAGTGCTCACTCCTGATATCTATTGTGGGCTGTAACTCGTGGGTTGGAATCCTAGCAAGGCCTTCATCCTTCTGAGGTTGGTAAAGTAAGTAACACCCATACCAAATATTTATAGTCCCTTGAAACTTCAAAAATGTAACATGAAACATTATAACTAAAGTATTATTACTATATGTCAGAGACTTGAATACTAACCAAAGCTATGAGGCCTGCATGTTGAGCACGCTTGTGGGGTTTTCATGCTATGAACATATAAATGCCTGCTTATTGATGTTAACTGAGCATGTGCGGAAGACTTTCATGCCTGTTTCAGAGGTGTCCGTACTATGCATATATACGATGCTTCCATGTCGTGCATATATCTGAGAGTTTTAAACTGCATATATATATCTGGGGCTTCCATACTATGCACATATTACAGACTTCCATATACTGCATGTATCATAGGACTATATAGGGCCCGATAATGAGTCACCCTCCACCAAGTGGTATCTGCCAGAGAGGCCTTCTTCTCATTCCAAGTCCCTTCTTTTCACACACCGGAAATTATTGGATGCAATGAAAGCAGGGTCGAGTGCTCCTGCCAAAAGCAGGTGGAACTCGTAGCTGGACAGTGGCCCAGGAATGGGTGAAGGCATGCTTAAACGGAGTGGTAAGTCCACCCCTGCATGTTATTCCCCATGTTTTGGTCACTGTCTCGTAATGGCATAATTGGGGATAGATGCCAATCTGCTAACAAATTCCTGGGCACCGTTATCTTCCTGTAATTACGGTGTCAATCATCATCGACCCCATACAGTGCACTATTTGAGACTCCCATATTCTGCCTGTATTTGAAGCATGCTTAGTGTACATGTGACAGAGGCCTGCATACGTGCAAGTATTTGAGTTAAGCTTCTGACTTACGAGCATTGCATACACATAAACAATCGTGGACAAGAAGGATTGGAAATAATAACAGCCTTGTGTTTTCACTAAATAAAGTAAACCATACAGTTAGATAATTTGAAGGCATAACACACTACAGTCGCTATTTAAGAAAAACCCACTAAGTATTAGGGTACCAACGCTGCCAAGTTTACATTTTATACATAAACATAAATTGCTTCAGTTTGATTCTGTGGAAGATTGAGTCACTTTCCAGTGGAACATCAGGAGCATTTTCATGTTATTTCACGACCTCCTACGTGAAGCCAATCATGAAGAAACAAAACCTAAGTGCAGCTCATCTAGCCAACTACCAATCTCCAACAGATCTGTCTGAAATGTCATCGAAAGATGAGCCTTCACCAAGATTTTTAACACCATGAAAAAAATAATGTACTCGTAGATCACCAAGCTGATTTTGGATCTGGCAAAGTAACCAAATCCGTCCTGCACAACCTGAAGACTACAGTAGACAGAAATTAAGTTACCCACTATTGTCTTTCTATTTCTCTTCAATGATTACATGGGCCGACTACAGACCTCCACATGCTCTTAAGTTAAATCACTTAGAAGTGTGGCAATGACAATGTCGTAAATTTGGCCTGCAACTTTCTGGCCTATATCATTCCTCCAAGTCACAAACTGTTTGATCCTGTTCCTTTAATCATATGGCCCCTGGACCACATGCAAAGACAAGTAAGAAACTCGGGTGTGGTCATAATCTCCAACCTATCTATACTGCCCTAAGTGAAGCACATTTATAATAAGCACCATCCTCAACATAAAATGTGTGTGCAACATTTTCCTTCACTTAGGTTCCCCTCAGAAAAAAAGAATGCTTAATAAAAATGTACTTTGTGCGAACAAGCTATAAAGTTGAGCCCCACTGTACCACTTTCGAGGAGTACAGAGAATTAAAAATGTGGAAGCCAGACAAGTACTACACAGGGGCGGCTCCACCGTTAGGGCGGAGGAGCATTGCCCCCCGCCACCAGCAGAAGCTGCAAAACTTTCACAAAGTTCAAAACTCAGCACGACGTGCTTAGGGCCTGATTTATACTTTCTTAGCGCCACATGTGCGTCATTTTTTGACGCAAAAACGGTGCAAACTTACAAAATTCAATTATATTTTGAAAGTTTGCGCTGCTTTTGCGTCAAAAAATGACGCAAATGCGGCACTAAAAAAGTATAAATCAGGCCCTTAGCCTTTTATCCTCCCAAGATCAGTGAGCAGATTACTATTAAATTGGGTATTAGAAACACCTGTCACTTACAGTTTTTTCACAATAGCAGTGCAGTATGAGCCAATAAATAAACAACTCCTAGTATTATTTATTATTGAAAGTGATCCAGTGCGCTTTCTTGTACTGCAATGCTCTAGTAGAGTCACCTATCAAATTGAGACACTGGTCATATGGACCTTTGATTGTCAACTGAAAGTTTATGGAAGGAGCTAGCATCAGTTCCAATTCAGTGGAATTAATTTGGCTGCACAATAACAACAGAGAGGATGGTGTCCAAACCATGAAGGATTAGTAACAATTTAGACAAAGTTGCAGGTTAGTCAATCAGTATCAGTTTATCAAATATATATATACATATATATATATATATATATATATATCAATACGATCATGCAATCTAAATGTGTATGTTTTGAAAGAGTAGAGGAAACATTAAAAAAGATACAGAGCACACAATAGGAAAAAGATTGTTTTTATAAAGGCACTTCCTGATCTAAATAAAGCATCGAAAGTGGCAAGGGGAATTCATAAGAACCAAGTTAAGACTCAGGGGAAATAGGAACAGGTGTTCGAGCATAGAGCTCATCACCCAAGTAAGGGAAATCAGCAGAGTTTGGGAAAGGTCGTCCCTCAGCGAAGTCAGGTCAGGATCTGCACAACTATGATAGGACAAACACAATTAGTACACAGTAGAATGTTCTGGAAGGTTCGGCCCACCAACTCCCTCTGGTTAGACCAGCTAGTACACAGCGTCTCCTGGGAGCAGGTACACTCCCCACGTTCCCATCACCTAACAAAGGGCACACAGCAGCACAGCCCTGAACGTAGCAACGGTCTGGCCTTCCTGCTACAGGAGGCTCTCTCCCATTCACACGCCCTGCATGTCCATGGCCAAGTTTCAATTACTATTCTCTATCTGTTATGATCATAAACAAAAGCCTATTCCAAATAACGATGTAGATAAAACAGTTGAAATTGAAAGAAAACATAAGAACAACTCAAGAAACCATTTTTTTCTGAATACGAGAAACATCTTCAGAGAGAAATCTGGTCAGGCTTAAGGCCTAGCCAGAGTCCTGCAAACATTAAGAGAGAAAATGGCAATCAAATGAATACCGTTAGCATAAGCAATATCTTAAATTATGATTAGATTAAATGAAAGTGGCTTCCAGTACGAGTAAATATAGCCACTTGCTAGCATTCCATTAAAATATTGGCACACTGATTAAAATTTTAGTACACAGAATGAATATTTTGATGCATAAATGTATGGAGCACTGAAATACGCTGCTTCAAGAGGTAGTTTATGTTTCTCTAAAAATTAAACATATTAAACAAGGTTCTCTGTAGGTATTGATCATATTATTGATTACAACTCTGCAATAGAGCCTTACTTCACTATTAAATACACAAGGCTTTGTTGTATATATGCAGATTCAATTTGCTTTGTTTTAATATCGCGTTGCCAAATCCTAAACATACATTAATCAGAAATTACACATTATACAAAAATCTGGACAACATTCAAAACCACGTGTGATAAACTGGCACGGTCATATAACTTACCTAAACTACCATATTATATTGGGTAAATACTGAAGACTCACAACTTTTTTATAGTGCAGTCTTCTCTAACTCTGTAGGATTCTCCCAGTTGATTAATCTGAGGTTTTAAGCGAATTGCAAGGCTTTTTGTGACCCCTGTGAAACAGCCAGATCAATGATGATAAGGTCTATCTCCTCTGAGATGTTGATCCACTTCAGTCTCCAGATGGAATCAACTGGGCCTTGACTCCGACTCAACAGACGGGTGAAGATTTGTCCATGCAGATTTAAGTGGAGGCAGAGTTGACCTAACTCCTTCCCTTGAAAGGATAAAAAGATGGCCATAGATTGTGGAAGTTTTCGCTCCTTACTAACGAATTATGGTGTTGCTAGCAGCTTTTTGTAGCAACAAAATGCTTGTGCTAGTGAATGAGGCAATGAGAACCTTTGGAGCACCCAAGACTGTCCTGGGCACTTACGCACCACAGTGAAATAAACTTTCCATGGCTTAAATATGTTCCGCAAACCCAGAATTTTACAGACAGCTGCGTGCATACCTTCATTAACCAAAACTAAGGCGAAAAGGGCTGTACTTCAGCAACACAGCATCAGTGAAGAACAGAACTGTACCGGCTCTTCATGCGGTGTGTAGCTGTATATCTGACTGTGTTTGAGAAGAACAAGGTTTACAATGAACACACACTTATTGCATTTCTAAAACGAAGATAGTCACACTGATAGAGAAAAGGTCCAAAGGGCAGATGTCTCCATTCCTAGCCTTCTACTCATACAGCAGTAAGCCAGCAATGGTATCATATTAATTACATTGAATAATTAAATATTTAGACGTGTTATTAGAATGTAATTTAAAGTTTGTGTCACAACAGATGTGATTGTGTTTCTGACTCCTCAAATCCAAAGCCATTCCTTCTAACCAGGGACCTATTTTTGTATACCTAGCGGCATGCATGGATTTACACCGAGATTCTATCAATTTTTAGGGATTTCATCTCTTCAGTTCAAGTTTTACTGTTTCATGCGCAGTAGAGTTGTATGGAACGTCATTTTTGGTATTGACAGAAACTAGACAGTGGTTTGAGAAAATCTAGTGCAACCCAGTGCTTGTACAGATGTAACAAGTGCACGGGCAGCGGTGCTTAAGCTGAGTATAACCAACTTTTAGGTCATCAAGAAAGGCGCATGCAGCAGTCGCGGCTCGCGGTGCGCGGAAGGGGCAGGGCGGCACAGAGGGGGGGATAACCATTCATTTGATAATTTAAAAAAAACACTTATCTTCACTTACCGCCGCACCACTCCTCCGTCGCAGGCTGCAGGCACAGACTCCCAGCCTGCCCTGCGGCCAATCCTGACGCTGCTCAGAGCAGCGTCAAGATTGGCTGGGAGCGCCCAGCCAGGGTGCTCCCAGGCAGACTGGGAGCCTGTGCAAGCTCCGCCAGCCCAGCAACTGTGTTGCTGGGCTGCACAGAGCCTACTACGCATGGAGTTTGGCCACCTGAGTCGACTGGCCAAATACACCTTCGCTCTGAGGGGGAATGCTGTGCAATCTCCTTCACTGCTCGTCACCACTGTGGCCCCACTTCTTTACAAGAAAACAATAATAAACCCAGTTTATTATTGTTTTCTTGTAAAGGTTGTGCAGCTCCTGGCTCGGAGGGGGGGGCTGGCATGGGTGCGGGAGACGCTGTTCCGTCATACCAGAGGAGCCGCCCCTGGCATGCAGTGAAGTGCCAGTCATCCTCCTGCCCTTACTGCTGTTGCATGCTGTATGAATAGAGCCACTGTCCCACACTGTCCTCAAAGGTGCAGCAACAGGCTTTTCAAAGGATACAGACAAGTTCCCAACTGCACATCGAGGAAGATGCTCCCACTGAACATTTTCAAAACACAACTCAAGGCAAAAAATCACAATGCATTTAATTGAAATAAAACACAAAAGAACTCGTAATCCCGGCAAAAAAGAAAGAAAACCTCAGAATGATTTTTTGTGTCACAAAAAATAGTATTACACTTTAAAAAAAACACACTACATCGAGGCCCTGCGTTTAGAAGCGACAGCCAGAAAAATAGGCTGGCCTAGCCCTCACAGGCCGCACGTTGCTACCGCTCTGTTATTCTTCACGTATTTTAAGTAACTTCAACTCCGTTTCGGCATTGCTCCTATTTTGGAAAAGAAGTCGGAATCTGCCACCTGCCCATACATTGTGGTTACTTGTATGATTAGCGGTAGATGCCTGGACCTCGCAGTCACTTTTCTTATTTTATCTTGTTATTGATTTAAAAAAAATGTTCTTTGGTTCCTTGTATCACGAGGGCGCCTGGCCTCGTTTTTAGTTGATACAAATAATGTAATTCTCTTTCCTTTGCCTGTCTTACTGCATTGGCCATTTTTTTTTACCAGAAGCCAGACTGTGGATGGTGTGGGTGACATCACTCACTCCTGCCTGTCAGAGGAGTGCTAAGGGTGCAAAAGAACAACCGCACTGAGCTCCACTTCACATTGGTCCCCTTGGTGAAATAAATTGGATCAGCCACGTACCCATAAATTGTGGTTCCTTGTATGATCAGCAAGAGTTGCCTGGACCACGCCGACACTTTTCTTATTTAAGCTTGTTACTGATTTAAACCTTACCTTTGTTCCTTCTACAATAAGATTGTTTGCTTCATTTTTACATATATACTATTTTAAATCTCCTTTCTTTGGTACTCGTGTTTGTTTGGACACTTTTTACCAAACGCCCCACAGTGGGTGGTGTCAGTGACATCACTAACTCCTGCTTCTCAGGCAAGTGCTCAAGGTAAAAAATTGTGCTCTCAGCCTCCTTTCTTAACTTGGCTCCCATCGATTAAAGGAAATAGATCTGCCACCTGCCCATATAGTTTGCTTCCTTGTATGGTTAGCAAGGGGTGCCTGGATCTCGCAGTCACGTTTCTTATTTCAACTTGTGATTAATTAAAGGGTGCATGTCATCATTTTTTTCAATTGATTCTTTGCCAGTCTTGTTTATTTAGCCATCTTTTTACCAGATGAGTCACTGTGGTCATTACAAGTGACTTCACTGAAACCCTGCCTCACAACCAAGTGGTGGAGGTATAAAATGGTGCCTACCTACGGGGCACAATGCTGGCGTCCCAAAGGCAAGCCCGTCTGTGCCTGTCTGCGCCCTGACACACCCACAAACCAGCCATGCCGAATATATGAACAGCAATCAAGTGTCAAAGTCCCTTGCCGGAGAGTTTACTATTTCTCCTCTAGCTGGTGATAATCATATTGCTACTTATAATTTGCTCATTATATTTCTTACCCCGACATGGCTCTCTGCGGACTTTAAATGCAATATGGAGGAGGACTTGGTGTCTCCTGGTTGTAAACCGGCCTGTCAAGACTACACTGATAAATAAAGTAGTGATGTATCAGTAAATTATAAAGAATCCCTAAACAACCAAGCTTCTGTGTGCTCAGTGCGCTGGAGCTGACACACATTACTTAGAAGTTACCAAATACATTGGACGCCTACTAATTTTCTGCCCTCTATTCCTTACTACTGTTTTTTTTTTACTTGGTTTGCCGAACTAAAGGCCACATGTACAAAAGTTTAAAGTTATGCGTTCCTAATTGCGATTTCATGTGAATCGCAATAAGGAAATTGCAATTTAAAATGTATGAAACTCTTTTGAGTTTCATTTGCGATTCTCAGTGGATCATATGTAGACCTACCTCATGAATATTAATGAGGTAGGTCTCACTGTGCTACCCATTGGGAATGTTAAGGGATGGTGTCCTGCCGGGGTCACCATGTCTGTGGTTGCTTTTAAATGAAGAAATCCTTTTTTTTAATGCACACCGTTTTCCTTAAATCAACATGGGATGTGTTTAAAAAACTAAATGAAAAGTTTTCACTGACTCCTCATAGAAACTGCTTTTACAATCATTCACAAAGGAAAAGGGGACCTGCTGTCAGATACCTCAAGAAAACGTGAAAATCAGTTTAGAAGAGCTTGCAAACTCATGGACAGGGTTAGTTCCTGCTGCCCACTCCCAGAATATTACTTTCTGATATGTGCAGCACATATATCCTTCGACTGTAACAAAATTATGGTAGCTAAAAACTCCACTTAATAACTTTTTTAGACCCACCGCCTAATTGGGCTGTCCTACTGCTCTGAGCAGTGCCGTTCCTCCTTCTTAATCACGAGTTAATGATTTTTCCTCTTTCCTCTCTAATAAAATACTTAGGGTCAATGAATAATTTAACAGTCCCAGCTGTTCGCACAGTGATCCACCAATAGCAATTTTGTTAATTTCAGAGCTTCACCCCAGTCAACTGAATAGCATGTTGAATGAGTCTGCTGCTTAAAATTCTCATCCCGAAGGCAGATATTGTACCTCAATCAGGCCTATCACCAAAGAACACTGCATAAAGTGGATCACAGACAGCAAACCCTCTGGTTCCTCTTTGGCTCCCTATGGAGAAATATTAACGAACAGAAAGCACCTTACATAAAAGACATCATAAATGCCTCTCTAACTACAGGTATCTTTCCTTAGGGTTCTAAACTTGTGATTACTTCTCCTTTGTTGAAGCGCTCCTTGAACACAAAAGACCTTAAAATTTTTCCGGCCTATGGGCCTGTAACCTACGACTCCAAGCTTATTGAGAGGACTGTTACTACGCAACTTCAGGTCTGTCTTTACTGAAGGGTCTCACTGCCTGAGTTGGTGGTACTATAGGTCGATGATGATCTAATGACAGTGATTGGAGATGACAGAGATGCTTTAATTTTATTGGACCCCTTCGCTGCTCTCAACCTCATAGTCATCACCATTTTGCTGCAGAGTTTTCCTCTCTTGGTATCGTAGGCACTATCCTAACCTCGTTTTTGTTCTTCGTGCCAAATAGATTGCAAATAATTTAGTTAGGCAAATATCACTCATACCACAGGGATTCCCGCAGGGAGCTATAATTTACCTTTATTGTTTAATCTACATCTTTGCTCATTGGCTTCTCTACTTCACAAGTCT
Organism: Pleurodeles waltl; assembly: GCF_031143425.1. Taxonomy (NCBI): domain Eukaryota; kingdom Metazoa; phylum Chordata; class Amphibia; order Caudata; family Salamandridae; genus Pleurodeles; species Pleurodeles waltl. Next base: position 972,909,794 of record NC_090444.1, read on the forward strand.
CATGCAAAATTTTATGTCTATGCTTACAGCATACTGCTTGTCTGTTAGCTCCCCAACAACCCTGCTGGAAACGCCTTTGTACTCACTTTTTTGTTCAAAACCACTCAGGCCTAGATGAAAGCTAATATTTTCAAACTCAATCAGCGTAAAACGGAAATAGATGAGATTCTTCCATATGGCCATGAGCTTAGGTCACTGCCCTGAAGCAGTGCCCTCTACTCCTAACTTTGGAATATTACTGAGAGCTTAATTTGTAAACCAATAGGTGCAGGGGTTTAAAATTTGACTCAGAAGCCTGTGGCCATCGCTATTAAATGTCAGGAGCGGTGTAGACTTGATTCCACCACATGCCCTTTTCATCCAGTGGTGCTGGAACAATTTTCAGAATGGGGAGCTGCCATCAGTGTTCCTCACTGGAGTCATAGGGAACGTAAGAAATCCAAGTGTCACACAGAGTGTAGCAAATGAGCCACACCCCTTCAGCAGGAGAGTGGTACGATGAAATTTGTATCTGCTGGTGCATTTTGGAGCACACTGTCACAAATATATTACTAGAGTATGGTGTGTTAGCACATTGTTATTTACAGAGAGCCATGGGCTAGAGAAGTGTCATCTAGCTCCATTTGATCAATGCTAACACAGCAGTGTTGACCTCTTGGCTCAACATTAGCACTTCAACAGCACAATAGTTGATCCTCAGAAATGGATACTGTCAAGAGACGGTCAAGGAATCTTTTTTGGCAATTCAAATTTTCCATGCCACAAAGCACATTACTGTATATATAAAGATGTCCTCATATCCGCTAAGTATCATTGTCTTACCCTTGTTCGTACACTGTCTAATTTGTATAATTGAGGTGGCTAGTTACAGCTCTTGCTGTACAGGCAGGTGACATCATCATGCTAGCACAGTAGACTGAAATAACCTTCGTACAAGGTCATGTCAGATTTGTGGTGCATTTCATCCTTGTACTTAAGCACATTCTCTCTCGTGTGGTGTAGTTTTTTCTGTGGCTGCACAGTCAATGAGGGCTGTACATTCAAACCATACCCAATGTACATGGACAAAAAGACAGAACAGGATGTGTCTTGAGCTCTATAGGGCAGGTACCATTATCTAAGAGACTGTATAATGCCAGTTCTAAATATAGGTATCAAATACACTACATGTGCCCAGGACCTGTAAATTAAATGATACTAGTGGGCCTGAGGCACTGATTGTGCCAACCATTTAAGTAGCCTTTAAGCATGTCTCAGGCCTGCCATTGCCACCTGTGTGTGCAGTTTTAAACTTCAGTTTCAACCTGGAAAAATAAACCTTTTGCCAGGACCAAACCTCCCTTCTTGATACATATACATCACACAAGGTAAGCCCTGAACAGCCCAGAGGGCAGGGTGCAGTGTATTTAAAAAAGGTTGGACATGTATTTTTAAGTTTTACATGTCCTGATAGTGAAAAACCTTTCTTCAGTACTGCAAGCCCACCTCTCCCATAGTATAACACTGGGTTAATGTATTTAATAAACTAAATCCTCCAATGGGGAGCAGGTAGAAACCTCGATTTTGGCGTCTATGGAAATGTAATTAAAATCCATCTTTAAAGGTAAAGTCAGATTTTTAAACACAATTCTGACAATGGCACTTTTAGAACGGTAGCATTTTCCTCTCCTAAATATTTGGTGCATGCAGCCTGATGCTGGGTCACAACTGGCTGTAATTGGCAGTTAGTCTTTGTGTATGGCTCCCAGGCAGTGAGACAAAGGGAAGATAGGTGTTGGTAGGTTGGGCCACTCTGAGTTAACGAGGGGCATGGGCTGTCATCTACTACACTTGCGCGTTTCAAAGGCTCTGCCTGAGCACTCTCAATAAGGGTTTGACACTGGTCTTTTGTGACTCCAGACAAGCTGGGGCAGTGATAGGGACGGGTGGAAACCTCTACAAAATTCCTGTACTTCAGAGTGGGCATCAGATATAACTATTACATTCCAGACCACAACTCTTCAGATTACTTGTGGACCTGTGGAATCTGCCTGGAAGAAGGACTGCCCAGCTGTAAAGCCTGTTCTGCTGACCTCCTTTGCTGCCCAAGGACTGCTCTGCAGCCCAGGGGTTGCTGTTGCTGCACCACAACTCTTCTGCTATGAAGTGCCTGGCTGAAACCAGCCTGCCTGTGTGTCCCAGTACTCTAAGATCTCCCTGTAGCTTGAGAACAGGACTGACTTCCTGTTCTCAAGCTACAGGGACACAACAGGCTCCTCTCCATCATGTCTCTTCGATACAGGCACGCAGATCGCCTCACCAGTTCTGCAAGCTAGATCCAGCGCAACGCATCTCAAGGCCAGCAACCAGCCCAGTGCCACGCAGCTCCGACACAGGACTGCTCATTGCCTTCTTGGTTCCACCACCCGAACCCAGTGCAAAGCATCTCGACACCGACAACCGGCCCAGCCCGAAGTCTCTGAAGTCCCAGCTGCTTCACCAGCACCTATCCAGAGCAATTCACTTCGACCTCAGAATCTGACACAATAGCTATACATGTTGATGTAAACCCCAACGGGTTCCTCGACAACAACACAGGACTTTGCATCACAAGCTCTGATCGACGGCCACTGGCTTTGCTGTGCAATGCATCTTGGCGCAGAACCTCGCATCACAAGCTCCATGTCGATGGTTACTCAAGAGCGGCCAGTCCAATTCAACACAAGGACTTCACATCACTCCTCAACCAGGTACCTTGTTTAGCCAGGGTAACTGAGTCCCTGTAATTGGCCCACGCTCGTCACAGTCAGCCTGGACTTGTGACTTTGTCCTGGTCTGGGGCGACCAGATAACCACAGTTGGCACTTCGTGCCTTTTGGTGCTATATTCATTGAAATCTTTCAAACTGCATATCTTTGTTGTTTTGGTGTCAACTTATTTATTAATTTTTACAATTTTTTTTAATTGGTGTGGGATTTTTCTTGTGTTGTGATTTCATTCTATTACAGTTTGAAGTGCTACATAATTACCTTGCACATTGCCTCTACGTTAAGCCTGACTTCTCTGTGCCAAGTTAATAGAAGGTTGAGCACAGGTTAATTTTGGGGTTGGCTTGTGACTTCACTCTGGCAAGGGTTGTGGTTGCTACTTGAGCAGGGTTTAACCTCCCCTCAACCAGTAACCCAATTTCTCACAATAACATTCTTACTTTTATTTAATCAAGCATCTTCAACCTGAGCATGAAACATTTTTGTCCTATACTGGTGTCCATTATTGCCTAAATACCTCAGAACTTAACTTTAATAAGGTACAATCTATGTTCAGCTTTAACTGCCACCTCTTTGTAGCAAACCTAACCATTGGACCAGAGCATTCAACTCTATGTTTGTTGCTGATGTATAAATCTGTTGTTCCTGGTGCAGTAGGGCAGCCGCAGGGGCTCTGATAGCTTTCTTTGGTTGCAATATTCTGGATAATTGTCAATTTGAGGGCTTCTGCTGCATTTTTAGTGTCTTTCAAATGGGTCACCATTTTGGTTGTCAACTGCAACCCCTAATTGCACTATTATGTTCCTGGATTTGAATTTTGATTTTGTGTGTTGTCACTCCTAATGCCTCCTGTGAAATTGCAGTTCATAAGGGATTTTTGAACCCAGTAAGCACTTATACCCAGATATAGTCCCTTACTTGACTTGGGAAATACACATGCTCTATACTGCCCACAGGGGAAATGTTCATAGATAGGCAGTAAATCCCAAAGGTTAGTCTGTATTTGTGTTTTCTTTAGCTTAATGTGGAATTTGCCTGCACTTTTCTGTCTCTGAAATCTGACTTTTTAAAAGTGTTTTTTGAGGCACTGAAACTTTTTCTCTTTCTCCATGGCTCTTAAGATTTCAAGATAACCGTTTTGATTGTATTGACCAACAGATTGTATGTGAACACTCCAGTAATCCTGTTTGAGTTTTTTCAGTAGACTGTCTCTATGATTGTTTCTAGTGTGTTGACGTGACTATTATATAGTCTTCTTAGTATAGCTTCTGTTGAAATGTTCCATGCTCATATTCTCAGCCTGCACTTGAAGCTCTTTTATATCTGTAGAGTTCCTCCGGAAATCGAGAAGTTGTCCATATAGGTTTTCCCTTAATGCTCATGGGTAGAAGCTATCAAAGTTTAACAATATATTTTTGTCTGTATCATTGTGATGTACTTTAGTTTTTAACCTTCCTTTAAAAACTATGTTCTAGTTTGTTTACTGTTTGTTTTTGCGAATCTTACATGGTGTTCTTGGAAATCAAGCCTTTTTACATTAATCCCATTTCTTGACCAAATAATAATACAAAACCTGTCAATTTACCTCTTCCATAGTTATATGCTATGATTGTCAGAATTAATCTTATTGATCACCTTTCCCTCAAAACTATGTGCATAAAGATTTACTAGATTAAGTGCAAATACAACCATTCAAATGGCCCCAAGTCTGGAACTAAAATGTATCCTCAAAATTGAAAAAGTCCTTTTTCAGGTTTAATCTAAGACAATTCATTACACGGCTAATTGGAACACTCTAAGGCCAATAACTTTGATAAAGAAGTTTTGCAATCACTCCAGTGGCCAGATCCTGGGGGATTCCCGTGTATGAGGAATCCATATCTAATCCTATCATAATTTGATAAAAAGAAGGATTAAATTCTATGTTTTGTAGCAAGGTTAATTTAGCAGTGATTTCTCTCATATAAACTGGCACATTTGTATCCTTGGAGTGCAAGAAGAAATCTACAAATGTAAACAGTGGTTCTAGAATGGGACCCTCCTCTGAGACAAAAGGAGGTCCCAGCAGAGGAAATTTATTCTTATGCATCTTAGATAGAACGTAAAACAGGGGTATTATAGAGTTACCGCCTTATAGTTGATCCCCTTCCTATTTACTGGTACACTTGTCGGCTGTAGCTTGGTTGACCATGGTTGCTATCTTCCTTGTGAATTGCACCACAAAGCTGATGTGACCACATATGCACGTCAAATTTATTTGCCAAATGCCCTAACAGAATGATATCATCCACTGCCTATGCAGTGAGAAACACAGGAGACATCTTACATATAAAGGTAGATGGTGTATGAACTGTCTGCCAATCTACCAGTATTTCTTTTCTGAGGTAAGACGGAGGCACTTAAGACATGAGAAAACTTGTATACATATAGTAATGCGCTTAATGGGATTGAAAATTTGAATAGTAAAAACGTGCTCCATGAACAGCAGTAGCAATCTGGTGAGACCACAGCTGGGGTAATTACACGATTATGGTTACAGTGGGCTAAATCACTGTAGTATCCACTTCAGGGGGTAGTGTTTCTAAGACTAGGGTAAGTAGAGCAAATATTGCGTAGACTGAGTATGACCAAGTGATTCACAGAAAACACCCCTGAACTCAATCTTAGCCCCATTTACCCTTTCTAAAATTGTGATACATAGGAGGAAACTATGGGGAAACAATTTAGCTGTGCTGCACATTTTTTCCTCATATTCTAACCACGCCTGCAGTGTCGTGGAAAGGGTAGTGGGCTTGATCTTTAAAATGTAGACATAATGAGGAGAAGACAAGGACAAAGTGTGGTGCAGGAACATACCTTTACACTGCATTTTCTCAGCCCATCTTGCTCTTCTCGACTGTTTATGTAAGCAGGACCTCTCTGGTCCTTTTCAGGGTTCTTTGCCCATCTTAAATTGAAAAGTGATCAACTCAGGAGCCAAATTTGGGGTGAGGCAGACCTTAACATCGATAACAGGTCTCGTACATTCTGCTTTCAATACATTCTTCACCTCCTTCTCAAGAGGGTTTCTAATCCATTTCTTAATAAAATTGCCTACATGCTCCAAGAATGCTTTATGCTGTGGGGTGAAAACATTTCATCCCCTAAAGGATTTTTAAAACTATCCTTCGATGTGGAGGGAATTACATCCTCAACAAAAAGATCATCACCCCCATCATCCTCCTGCTGCAGGTCTAAAATATACTCACCAACAAACTCATCATCATCTTTCAAATATTAATTCCCCCAAAACTCTTCATCCTGATTTTCAGTTTCTTGTGTACCGCTTAGGACACCTTTCTCTTGTGTGCCGCATTGGGAACCTTACTTTTTAGATTGCATCCTCTTAGGGCACATCTCTTCCTTAAGGTGCTAAGACCGACCACTCCTTTTAAGGGTATATGCCTGCCCTTTTTCAATATGCTTAGTCATTGTTTTCTTTTCGGTTTTTTTCTCACCACTTTCAGATTCTCCCTCTGATAAGGTCCAATACACATCATCTGAACCCATTTTATTTTTTATTTTCTACATTACTTTGTCAATAGTATCCTGAACACAACTTCTCATCTCATGTTGAATTAATTTCTTTATAATTTCCTCATCAATCGTCCCCACAGAGATCTCAGGCAAATCTTTTCCCTTCTCAGTAATATTTGTTTAATCATCTTTCTTTTAATGTGACTAAAATTGCATTTATGTATTCAACCTTAATCTCTTTCCTCCACCAAAACTACAACTCTCCTGTTTTATGAAAACCCTCCTGCAGTCGTTTCACCTCAGATGCCATTACAGTAACTGTCTACTGACAGAATACAATGTAACAGCACTAACAAAACAGTAGCATACTGTATATATATGTTATTGGGTCGAGCCCAATCCAACAGGGCTTCCATCTCTCACATTAATATGACCAAACGCTGTTGCCCAATTCATTTCTCTAATAAGAAGAGCTCTGTCGAGTCAGAAGAGCTGTTTAGTCAGCAACAGGCTTCCAAAATTCAGCCTTGCCTAATGCGCGGCCGGTGTGCAGAGCCCTTGTTTCTGGATCACAAGGGCCCAATGGTTTGCACTTACAACCCCGAGGTCTGTGTGCCTCCTGGGAGACATGTGCTTATCGTGCTGAGGCCGGTAGCGACTCTCTGAACAGACACATCATAGTTTTACATTGAAATCAGACGTGTTTTTGGAAAGTGCCTAGCTGTGGATTTTGGCCTCTAGCTCAGCCGGCGCCTAGGGAAACCTACCAAACATGTGCATTTTTTAAAAAAAAACACCTGGGGGGATCCAGGATGGGGTGACTTGTGGGTCTCTCACCTGATTCTGTTACCCAGAATCCTTTGCAAATCTCAAACTTTGGCAAAAAAAACACTTTTTCCTCACATTTCGGTAATGGAAAGTTCTCGAATCTAAGAGGAGCCACATATTTCCTTCCACCCAGCATTCCCCCAAATCTCCCAGTAAAAATGGTACCTCACATGTGTGGGTAGGCCCGGTGCCCGCGACAGGAACTTCCCCAAAACACAACGTAGACACATTACATTTTCCCTAAGAAAACGGACCTATTTTTTGCGAAGTTCCTAGCTGTGGATTTTGGCCTCTAGCTCAGCCGGCACCTAGGGAAACCTACCAAACGTGCATTTTTCAAAATAGATACCTAGGGGGATCCAGGATAGGGTGACTTGTGGGGCTCTCACTGGGTTCTATTACCCAGAATCCTGTGCAAAGCTCAAAATGTGGCAAAAAAAACACTTTTTCCTCACATTTCAGTGATGGAAAGTTCTGGAATCTGAGAGGAGCCACAAACTTCCTTCTACTCAGTGTTCCCCCAGGTCCCCCAATAGAAATGGTACCTCACTTGTGTGGGTAGGCCTAGTGCCCGTGACAGGAAATGACCCAAAACACAACATAAACACATCACATTTTCCCAAAGAAAACTGACCTCTTTTTGCAAAGTGCCTAACTGTAGATTTTGGCCTCTAGCTCAGCCGGCACCTAGAAAAACCTAGCAAACATATATCTTTTTCAAAACTAGATACCTAGGGGAATTCAGAATTGGGGGCTATCACCAGATTCTAACACCCAGAATCCTTTGCAAACTTCAAAATTTGGCAAAAAAACACGTTTTCCTCACATTTCGGTGATAGAACGTTCTGGAATCTGGGAGGAGCCACAAATTTCCTTCCACCCAGCATTCCCCCAAGACTCCCAATAAAAATGGTACCTCACTTATATGGGTAGGCCTAGTGCCCGTGACCGGAATTCCCCAAAACACAACATGGACACATCGCATTTTCCCAAAGAAAATGGACCTGTTTTTTGCAAAGTGCCTAGCTGTGGATTTTGGCCTCTAGCTCAGCCGGCACCTAGAGAAACCTATTAAAACTGTGCATGTTGTAAAACTAGGCACAAAGGGGAATTAAGAATGGGGTGACTTGTGGGGCTCTCACCGGATTCTATTACCCAGAATACTTTGCAGACCTCAAAATTTGGCAAAACAAGCCACTTTTGCCTCACATTTCAGTGATAGAAAGTTCTGGAATCTGGGAGGAGCCACAAATTTCCTTCCACCCAGCATTCCCCCAAGTCTCCCAATAAAAATGGGACCTCACGTAAATGGGTAGGCCTAGTGCCCGCGACAGGAAATGCCACAAAACACAACATGGACACATCACATTTTCCCAAAGAAAACTGACCTGTTTTTTGCAAAGTGCCTAGCTGTGGATTTTGACCTCAAGCTCAGCCGTCACCTGGGAAACCTAACCAACCTTGACATTTCTGAAAACTAGACACCTAGGGGAATTCTGAATGGGGTGACTGGTGACGCTTTCACCAGGTTCTGTTACCCAGAATCCTTTGCAAACCTCAAAATTTGGCAAACGAAACACTTTTTCCTCACATTTCAGTGATGGGAAGTTCTGGAATCTAAGAGGAACCACAAATTTGCTTCCACCTAGCATTCCTCCAAGTCTCCAGATATAAATAGTACCTCACTTGTGTGGGAAGGCCTAGTGCCCGCGACAGACCCAAAACACATCATGGACACATCACATTTTCCCAAAGAAAACTGATCTGTTTTTTGCGAAGTGCCTAGCTGTGGATTTTGGCCTCTAGCTCAGCGGGCACCTTGGAAAAGCTACCAAACCTTTGCATTTTTGAAAACTAGACACAGAGGGAAATTCAGAATGGGGTGACTTGTGGGGCTCTCAATGGGTTCTATTACCCAGAATCTTTTGCAAACCTCAAAATGTGGCAAACAAAAACACTTTTTCCTCGATTTTCTGGAATCTAAGAGGAGCCACAAATTTCCCTCAACCCAGTGTTCCCCCAAGTCTCTCGATAAAAATGGTACCTCACTTGTGTGGGTAGGCCTAGTGCCCGCTACAGGAAATGCCCCAAAACACAACATGGACACATCTCATTTTCCCAAAGAAAACTGGCCTATTTTTTGCGAAGTTCTAGCTGTGGATTTCGGCCCTTTAGCTCAGCCGTCATCTAGGGAAACCTACCAAACCTATGCATTCAGAATGGGGTGGCTTATTGGGCTCTCATGGGGTTCTATTACCCAGAACCCTTTGCAACCTGAAAATGTGGCAAAAAACACTTTTTCCTTGGATTTCGGTGATGGAAAGTTCTGGAATCTAAGGGGAGCCACAAACTTCCTTCTACCCAGTGCTCCCTCAGGTCCCCTGATAAAAATGGTACTTCAGTTGTGTGGTTAGACTTATTGCCCACAACAGGAAATGACCCAAAACACAACATAAAAACATCACATTTTCTCAAAGAAAACGGACATGTTTTTTGCAAAGTGCCTAGCTGTGGAGTTTGGCAGCTTTGTGGGAAACCACTGGGTAGCTCTAGACTGTGGCCTAAGTCTAGCAACATTGTCCCTCAAATACTGCTCCACATACAAATTAGTCTGCCCAACATTCTCTTCCAAAAGAAATTGTCCATAAACAACTCAAAGAAATTGACAGGAAAAAGGTTTTCTGTATTCACTCTATACCCTGGAGACCAGTAAAGGCAGGCAACGGTGGCTGTTCTAAGTTTGGGGCAACCCAGGTGTCAGGTCTTCCAATTGGAAACCTTTCAGCCCCAGGCTGCTGCACTATTGTCACATCAGTGTCCTCCTCTAAAACAGGCCCTTCATCTGTACTGAGAGTGGCTTCCTCATCAGAAGATTCCTCTCAGACAGAAAATTCAATGCCTGAATCTATCTCTCTTCTTCCTCAGCCTCAGATGCAGAGTCAGTCTCATAATCATGATCAGAAGACAACTCAAAAAGAATGCCAACACCTGCTGAGCGGTCACTCTATGGCTAGCCATGATCCATTCTAAGAAGTGTAACTTGACAAATGTGCCAACAACAACCAGCACTGTCTAAAATAAGTAATAAACAAAGTGTGACTTTATCACCAAGAGTTATGTACTAAAAATCTATACCACTCATTTGCCTGAAAAAGCTAGACTCACCAGCAACTACTCTGCACAGCCACAGCAATCACCAATGATATCTCACTAAAAAGAAAAAAGAAAAGAAAATTAGACATAAAACAACACAAATATAATTGTGCACAAATCGATGGACAATTTTACATACAATCCTGCATTTAGTACACCACTTACAGACATGTCATTCATACATGGCAACAAAACTCTTTTGAAGTAAATTGTTTTTTCTTACCTAAAACATGCAACTACGCAAACTGCAGGTCAACCACCGCCAAAACCGCAAGGAGCCACAGCAAAGGAAGCAAAAGCTTTGAACTAGAACAAAAAGGAGAAATAAACTGTTATAATCACAAACTCACAAATGCAGGTACTTCGCCAGTTGACATACACCCCACCACCAAACATTTATAAATTTTCCCTGCGCTAAGTGGCGTCTAACTCCCCTTGGGTGCAGACGGGCCTAAAAAAATAGGCCGATCTGCACCCAAGGGGGACAGAAATAGCCAAAAGTTGTGTGCCCCCTTTGGGGGGGCAACCTTTGCCCAAGGGGTCGCCCCCCACACACAAAAAAACAGAACTAAAAATATCCCTGGCGCCTTAGTGGCTTCTGCACCAGTTGGGGGCAGATGGACCTAAAAATAATAGGCCGATCTGCCCTCAAGGGGGCAGAAATGGTGTAAATAAGATTGGTGGTTTGGCCTAAAAAGAAATAGGCCACTCTGCTCCCAAGAGGGCCAGAACTGTCCAACATTGCTGTGCCCCCTTTGGGGGACGACCCTTGTCCAAGGGGCCTCCCTCTACACAAAAAAAAAAACAGAAACAATCCCTGGCGTTCCTGTGGCTTCTGCCCATCGGCCTGAAAAAGAATAGGCCGAACTGCTCCCAAGGGGGGAAGAAATTACATAAAATATATTACCCCCTTTGGGGGGTGACACCTGCCCAAGGGGCCGCCCCCCACACAAAACACACACACAAGATCCCTGGCGCTAAGTGGCTTCTGCTCCCCTTGGGGGAAGATGGGCCTAAAACAAATAGGCCGATCTGCCCCCAAGGAGGGCAGAACTGCCTAACAGTGCTTTGCCCTCTCTGGGGGATGACCCTTGTCCAAGGGCACGTCCCGCCACACAAAAAAAACAAAGAGCAAAAACATCCCTGGCATTGCTGTAGCTTCTGACCCCCTTGGGGGCAGATCAGCCTAAAAAAAATCAGCCGATCAGCCCCCGAGTGGGGCAGAAATGACTTAAAACATGTTGGCCCCCTAAGCGGAGCAACCTCTGCCAAAGGAGCCTCTCTCCGACACACAAAACAAACAAAGCACACAATAAACAAAAATCCCTGGTGTCTAGTGGGCATTGGTGCAGGAATGCTGAAACAGACATTGAGGGAAAGGAAAACCCTTTGCTTTCCCCCGATGACTCTTTATTTGCAAACCCAAACCACCCCCCAGGCCGGATTCTAGCACGTCGAGCAGTCTCTAAGGATGTCAGCGCGCAATTGTGCGCTGATGTCATTAGATGGGGGGGTTCCAGCCCTGCCCTGGGGTGGGGTGGGAGGGAGGCCTTCTGGGGGAGTGCTCCCCCTGAGGGCCAGGTGCAGGACATAACAGTTATGTCCTTGGCACCTGAGCGGTGCTGCCCAGGACGTAACCGTTACGTCCCAGGCACCCAAGGGGTTACATTTTGTTTTTATCTTGACACATTTGCTGTCTGTTCAAGGTCAGAGGTCAAATGTCAGTTTATTTTTTTACTAATTGTTTCTTATCTTATACTGGAAAATGGTATTTATATTTATTCCTCTTATTACAGTTAGAGGTTTTTTCAAGTAAACTGTCTAATAATCATTGTGAATTAAAAGGCTGCAAGATGTCAGTTTTTTTTCCCTAACACACAACAGTTAAACAGCTTGTAAATGAATTGTACACATATTTTGAAATATATCAGTAAATACGAAGGAAAATTTCTTGTAATTCAGAAGTATGATGCATGCAAAGATTTATATAGGAGCAAAATAAATCAGAACACTCTACTTGGTGATGTGCAAATGACAAATATTTGCAGAGACTCGATTTTCAAACATTGTACACTATATAGATTTATCAGTAAAACCACGTCAGTGGCAAATGTTGTGGCCATTTCAGCAGAAAATCATTTGATTGCAAATAAGTGTGCTACCGCTTCATGCATGCATTTATTAAACATGATTTGAGAAGCAATCCTGCCCCCGCTCTGATGACAATGTGGTTAATGAGCTAAGAGGCAAGTCAGCAATCATGTGCATCCTATATGTGGCTAGATTTGTATTATATATGGAGCAAACCTTTAAGCCCATATTTATACTTTTTTTAGCGTCGCATTTGAGGCGCTTTTTGACGCAAAAACGGCGCAAACTTACAAAATACAATTGCATTTTGTAAGTTTGCGTCGCCTTTGTATCATGAAACGACGCAAATGCGGCACTAAAAAAGTATAAATAAGGGCCTTAGTCTATTAAATGAAACAAAATGTTTTTTTTTACGGCAGACATGCTGAACTTGCGTATTTAAAGGTTCTCTCATATGTGATAAAGAAGAAAATGTCAGCTTAGCGAAACTAAAATTTTATGCAATAAATGGGAGGCTTTCCAGGATTTAAACTCCTGTACTTTCAAACCATATGTCAGAGGTAACCCTTAAACTGATTCAGTCATCCTACTGACGCATGACTGGAGCCTGCCACCAGTGCCAGTTTGAGCAACATCCGCCAGTTGTGTGCATTTCAGGTGCAGCCCTAAAACTGCATCCTTACTTAAAGATCAATTACAACAATTTCATATTGTTTGCTGAGGTGAAATTGGAAAACCTGGAGCAGTAGAAAACATGAGGTAAAAAGGTAGTGGCCAAAAAAGTATAAATGAGGCTTTCTGTGTCTGTCTTACCTTTTAGACTATACCTTTGGACCAAGAATATATACTATAGCCTTATCAAAAAGTATAATTTTTGTGTTTGCATTTCAACGTTTTAAAGTATGTTTAGCCCTGATGAAGGTGCTAGACCTAGTTTCGAGGCACTGAAACTAGCCAACAAATTGAAAGTGTTTCATATATGAGGCAACTTATGCTTGAAGTGACAATAACAAGACATAAGTGACGTTGTTAATGGTGTTTAAAGACATAAAAATAAAGTACTGAGCTCTACTGAGAATACCTTTAAATATACATTTATGGAGGTTTGACAAAGCAGTTTCACACTATATTTCAAAGAAGCAGACAAGGTAGTTATTGGACCACCAGATTACCAGCTCTGCACAACAGTGTCTGTCCGACACTCATTTTTTGTCATCAAAAAGGTGGTGATGAGTTAGTTGTGAAAGTGCTAGTGCAAAAGGGGAATGTTTTGATGGTCTAAGCCAGTCCACCATTAAGAGCAGTGTAGCATCCCAACCGAGTGGACAGCAAAAATAAGACACCTAGGCCCTTATTTATACTTTTTTAGTGCTGCGTTTGCGCTGCTTTTTGGCGCAAAAACGGCGCAAACTTACAAAATACAATTGTAGTTTGTAAGTTTGCGCCATCTTTTTGACGCAAAATCGGCGCAAACTTACAAAATACAATTGTATTTTGTATATTTGCACCGATTTTGCGTCGCAAATGCGGCGCTAAAAAAGTATAAATATGGGCCTAGGCACTTATTTATACTTTTTTAGAGCCGCGTTTGCGCCGCTTTTTGGCGCAAAAACGGCGCAAACTTACAAAATACAATTGTATTTTGTACGTTTGCGCCGTTTTTGCGTCAAAAAGTGGTGCAAAAATTTTATAAATATGGGCCCTAAGGTGCACAGGGCCATATTTATACTTTTTGACGCAAAACTGCGCTAACGCAGTTTTGCGTCAAATAATTCAACGTGGGCTAACCCCATTCCAACGCGCCAGCCGGGCGTCATATTTATGGAATGACGCTAGCCGGCGCTGCTGCCTGGTGAGCGTCTTCAATTAGGTCTGCAGTGTTTTACCTGACATTGCTGAGGGCAGCCCTGAGGGATCCCATCTGTAAATCATTTAAAACATTTTAGACATAGTTGACTACGTTTTCTCCCGGCACTCCCTTTGAAGGGTATCTTCTAGTGTTTCCAGATAGAGACCAGCCTTTGGATTTTTTATCAGCCTAACCCAGTAGAGGATTTGCCTTTGCACTGGGATTTCGGAAATTGGGGTAAAATTTAAATCCCTATAGAGTGCCACCAGAGGGGTGCCCAGCCCCAACCTCAGCAGGGCTTTAGGAAAGTTTTCCTCACCCACCTGAAGTGGACGCACATTCGCAAACCCCCAGAGTTCTGCCCCATAGAGAGCAGCCGCCACTGCTCTCTGCCTATATATCTGCAAAATGATGCTGGTACTTCTGTCATCAGCTTTGCAGCCTAATTTCAGAACACACCTTCCATTTGTCGTTGGACTTGAGCCGTCTTCTACCACTGGTAACTCCATTGTAGGTTCCATGAAAAATGGATGCCTAAATAATCAAACTGCGTAACGATGTCTAAGCGGGCACCCACAACCTCTAGGACCTGTTTAAAACTAGGAGATGGCCCGAGTACTATGCTCTTTGGTTTGCTACCAATCATAGCTAGGAATTTCTTGGTACAGTATTCCCCAAATCACTGCAAAAGCCTATGGGTGGCATTCTCAGTTCATGCCATTAATACTGCATCATCCGCATACAGCAGCAATGGCACCCTTTTCCCAGCTATAATGGGCATATCTTAGGGGTCCTCCATCAGATATTCTGCTGCATCATTCAGGAATTAACTGAAGAGCAGGGTGCAACACACACCCTTGCCTGACACCCTTCTCAACTGGGAAAGGGTCAGTACACTCCCCCCCCAAATACCCACCCCCACATATGGTTGTAACTAAATCTGGCTGTATTTTTATTTGGCAGGGGCATTATAGTAGATCCTAGTACTGGGTGTATCCCTATATTCAGCAAAGACCTCCATAGCTTCTCTCTACCCACTAAATCAAAGGCCCATTTCAGATCTACAAAGATAGGATACAATAGTGACTTCCTGACTATTGTAAATTTATAGGCGATCATATGGAGCCTAAGTGCTGGTTCAATGTTCCCTATCTGCGACCAACAGCCAGCTTGTTCTTCAGTCAAGATGTTATGAGCATCCACCCATCCCTGTAGGTGATTTAACAGAACCTTCCTTAGCACTTTACCCGCTCTGTCAAGAAGGGAGTTTGGGCGATAGTTAGACCTAGTCTCTCTTCTTGAAGATAGGCACAATAATGGCAGAGCACCAGGAGAGGGGCTCAGCATTGCCAGTCAATGCAGCATTAAATACCTTAGTGAGGATACTGGCCCACCAATGGGGTTTCTCACGTTATATGTCAACAGGGACTAAACCAAGGCCAGAAACCTTGTGTCCCTTCATTTCTTTCAGTGTTCTCTTAACCTTGGGTAACAAAATAATTATTGTGGCATGAGGGTTAGTGCAAGGGGGTAGCTGGCTGGCTCGTAAGCGGAGGCATGATTCTTGCTGGACTTCTCTACGGGCTTCATCGGGGACTCCATCAGGCACTGTGAGGCATCCATTATACTTATTTGCAAAAGAGGTTGAATTTGTTTCCCAAGCTGAGATTGAAGCCCTTGGATGAACCTGCCATCCCCATAGTCAGTGCTATGCTCATGGCCCTTCCCTTCTAGAATTCTACTGTCCATTCCGTCTTCACTGTGAAGGGTCGATTGGCTTTTACCAAGGCTTAGTTCTGGAGCAACTAGTTTTCCAAGTCGGCTGCTAGCCGGGGTTGCAGGACTTAGCACATCACCATTTGACAGTTCTGATATACTCTCTTTTGTGACCTTCAGGTACAAACTTGTTATTTATTTGGGAGCAGATCTGCTTTTAGCCTTAGTATTTGGGAAGGCAGTGTGATGTGCTGCCTTAGACTCTACACGTTTCCTCAGCCACTGGTTCGGGGGCACTTAAGTTATCCCTTTGTATACTGCCCTTTCTTTCTGGATAGTTCGCTAGAGTTTACTATAGGCTCGCAACGAGCTCCTCGGGCCATCAGTTTGGTTTGTCTATTTCTTAATGTCATGGCAAAGCTGCAGTATTGTAGTGCTTTTAAGAATGCAAGGGTTCCTTCTTCCGCCTTAACCAAGCAGGCTATGGTTATGATCTCCTGCGATCCTCTAATCACCAACCAATGGGAAGGACTACTGCCTCCAAATCCTACCACAATGCTCAACACAGGGACAGAATAGGAGGAGTGAGTGCAGTGTTCAACAAGGCCCAATAGTAAGGGGCTCTGGCTGTTATTGAAGGGGAAAGGCATCTGTGGCAGGAGTCCCAATCAAAAGTTCAGAGTTCAAAGTTCATAAATTCAAGCTTCAGAATTGCGGAGCTGTAGGAATCAAAGCAGTGGCTGGGCGGGAGCACTCTTCGGGCTGCAATCCGCATCCAAGCCTTCTCCTGCCAGAGGGCTCAAACTAGTGCAGCTGCCTTAGCGGTGCTGCGTCCTTAATGCATCCCTTCTATCGCATAGCTATCTGAGGGGAGGTCTGCCGTCAGAGCGCACCACAAGGTCAGTATGTCACAAGACACCAAGCAGGTAACAAGAGAGCCACCGAATGAAGACAGCACACTCACTGCAGTGTGGTCCTCACTTTGGCGTAGTACTGGCACTCCCACTGATGCTGCTCAAGTCAGGTAGCTTCCTTTGCCGGTCTGTGAAACAAAGACCGCTTGCTGGCAACTTAATGGCAGAGGCCCGCACTCGCAGGGTGCTGAGAAGGCCGGCGCAGTAAACAGCACCAAGGCCCGGCAACGATGACCCAAAGACATGGGGGCAAGATGGCGAGGGGCAAGCAGCAGCCCTCCCCAAACCCCCCCCATCCAAAGCGGGACCGGAAATGGGGGTGTGGGGCAGGGCAAGGCGCCAAAACAAACACAAGTGGCGCGAAGAGCCGGCCAATGGGGAGGCCGCGGAACATTTGAATCATGCCCACAGGGCAGTTGTGCCCTATAAGTGGCAGGGTCTCGCAAGGCCAGGGCATTCCGGGGACCAGTAGCGCCGGAAGCAGGACGTACGAAGACTTTCCGAAAGAAGATCGCCGCCATTTCTCCTGTTATTGAATTCCTGTTCGGCCTGCAGAGGACCGCCACAGCCATGCCGACGCATCTGGGTGGGAGAAGCAGGGGCAGCAAGCACGGCGAGCAGGAGACTGACGGTGACATCCTACCTCTGACCCCCCTTCCCTCTTCAAACAGAGGAACTGGTGCAACCTGGAATCGGCCCCAGCAGAGGACAGCCACGTGGGTGACGCAACTCTGCTGGGAGGTTATCATCGCAGGAAGGAGGAGGTCTTGCGGGCAGAGATCGGACCCAGCAGAGGACAGCCATGTGGGTGACGTGACTCTATTGGGGATGGCCACGAAATAAGTAAGGAGGTCTCCCGTAGCAGAAGGAGCCGGAGGCAGCGTGAGTTCTTCGGGGTCGCTGAGCCGGAGAAGCAGCTCCCGGCAGGCGGCAACACAAACAGCAGCCATGTTTACGGTGCGCGGGGGAACCCCGCCCTCTCAAGGGATTCCCTCGCCTTAAAGGGACAAGGCATCGTCGGAGGGCAAAATGTTCAAGCCTTCCCCGCATAAGCTCTTTCCCCTTTAAGAAAGAGCTGCGAGCAAGACGGCAGCAAGAGGATCGGACCGGCGGCAGCGGGGCCAGCACATAGTGAAAGATGATGAGAGCGCAAGACAAGAGCAGCAATTAGAGCTGCGAAGAAGCGCTGACGTGGCCCGAGCAGAGGGTCCGCCCCTGGGCAAACAGCGAGGAAGTTAAAACACCGGCTGGGGACAGCCCCGGTGGGGCGATGCGACCCAGGCCATGGTAGCAAGCTTGGCTGGGGGACAGTCCCGGTAGTGGGTGACGCAACCCAAGCCAAAGGCCCAAAAAACAAACTAGTGGTTGGGGACAGCCCGCGAAGTGTGACGTGACCCAAACCATGCGAAGGGCAAGCCGGGCAGCCTAACAGCAACAACAGGAGGCTCGAAGACCAGCCTATTGAATGGCTGAACCAGTAAGCATGCTGCAACCAGAGGATACAGAGGAAATAGTAAAGGCAGCAAGGGAAGCAGCCACCACACACAACAAGGACTGGATGCTGGCCCAGCTGCAGTGTGTCTAGGATGGCCAGCGCAATCTGGAGGTCCCCAGTGACAGTGGCGAGAGCAAGGAGCTCTGCGGGAGCCAGGCAAAAGGGGTTGAGGAGCAGGAGGGCCCCAACAAGAGGAAGCGAATCGCCAGCAGAGAAAGCAAGAACGCAGTGAAAAACAAAGCTGATGTGGTCGGGCCGAAGGCACAGCAAGAGGAAGTGGCCAGCACCAGAAGGAAGGCAAGACCAACGGAGGGTGAGCATGTAAGTTCAATTGTGCAAGCCTGTTTGAAATCCTTTGCGCCGCTGCTGTTTACCAAATTTGGGGGGCCTGAGAATGTGGGGATGGTGCGGTGGTAACGAGCTGAGAAGCTGTAGGAGCACAGGCAGGGGCCACAGGCTCAGGGCCTGCGCAGGGGGTGCAACACAGACAGTTCCCACTGAGGCATAGAGCAACAATCCAGGGTCCAGTGCGCAAACCATTAGCAAAGAGTGCCTAGCACTAGAGGCCTACAAGAGGGGCACCCTGGGTCACCCATCCATGGTGGCAAGGGCAACAGGGCTAGCTAGTTCTATACCACTAGCAGTGAAAGAACGCATTTGGCGTAAGGAGTTCATAGACATCTCACTATTGGAGATCCAGTTAGAGGGGCTGGACCTTGCCACATACGATAGGAAGGATGAAGAATAAAGGGAAAGGTCTTGGGTAAGAGGAGAAAGGAATTTTGACAACTGGCTGGATGCATTTAGAACAATGGCCTGTGCGATTGTGGAGAAGTGCCCGCACTGCGTGAAGGATCTATGGTTATATGAGTCTAAGATCTACAGGAAGTTTGCATGTGACGCATGGTTAGATTATGATAAGAGTTTTAGAGTTAAGATGCAAACGCACCCTGACATGGAATGGGACGAAGAGGACGTGTCTAGCTACATGCATAAAATGATGGTGGCCAGGGAGGCAAGACCTGGGATAGGAAAACATGACCACTCCTCTCGCAAAAAGCCAGTTCAGAGGGTACCAGGACAAGCAGAGATCCTTTTTTAAGCAGAAGCAATTTCAGGGCTGGAGAGGGGGGCAGTCGGGGAAAGTTTCCACATCAGTCTGAAACAAGTATGACAAGGATGAGTGCACCTGGGGCCCAGCATGCAAATTCAGACACGTTTGCTCCACTTGCGGGGGGGCACCCCGCAGTCGAATGTAAAAGGAGCAGGGGCCACAGGGACAGGAAAGATAAACCCAAGAAGAAATAGCTCCCCCGGGCAACAACCAGGACCCTCCGGGGGGGGGGGGGGGGAGCTATCCCGCTCCCCCTTCAACATTAACACATTAAGAGGGGTAGCTAATGACTATGACAACAAAACTGATGCCCTATTGCTATGCAAGGGTTTTGAGAAGGGCTTTAGAATCCTGTGGGAAGACAGGTCCACCCCAAAGGATCCAAGAACCTCTGCTCGGCGGAGACACACCCAGACATTGTGCGCAGGAAGATCACCAAAGAAGTAGAGCTGGGCAGGGTGAAAGGTCGCCAGTCTGGTGGGATTCCTGAGGGGCTGGTAGTATCCCCACTAGGCGTAGTACCCAAAAAAGAGCAGGGCGAATACCGCCTGATTCACCAACTATTGTTCCCAGAGGGGGATTCAGTCAACGATGCCATCAACCCCGCGGAGTGCGCAGTTTGCTATGCATCAGTTGATGATGCAGTGGACCTGGTGAGGTCCACAGGTCCAGGGGTGCTGATGGCAAAAGCAGGCATTGAATCAGCCTTTTGGCTGCTGCCTGTTCCCCCGACAGCTACCACCTCCTAGGTTTCCAATTTGAGGGGCGGACTTACTTTGACAAGGCCCTGCCCATGGGCTGTTCCATATCCTGTGCATACTTTGAGAAGTTTGCATGCTTTTTAGAATAGTCCCTCCACAAACGCCACCCCAAAGGGGGTAAACTGCATTACCTAGATGATTTCATGTTTGTGGGTAAGAAGGGCAGCGCAGAGTGTGGAAACCTGCTGTGGGCATTCCAGGCACTGGCCAAGGAGATGGGGTGCCACTAGCGGCAGACAAAACGTGGGCCCTGCCACCAGGATAGTGTTCTTGGGCATTGAGTTAGACTTAGTGGTTGGCACAACAAGAATCCCATAGGACAAAGTGCAGGACATAAAGCAAAAAATCAACCTATTGGCCAAGAAACAGAAAGCTACCTGGGGCGAGTTACAGGAACTGATCAGCAAACTGAATTTTGATGCAAGAGTCATCCGGGTGGGGCGGGCATTCGCCAGGAGGCTAACCCAATTGACCAGAGGTCTGAAGAGAAAGCACCACCACGTCAGGCTTAGCCCCGGGGCAAAACAAGACCTCAATACTTGGCTAACTTTCTTGACAGATTTCAACGGGGTCTTGATATGGAGAAAAGGTTGGGTTACCAACCAGGATCTAGCCTTGTACACAGACTCGGCGGGCAGTCTGGGTTTTGGGGCAATACTAGTGGATCACTGGTGTGCAAAATCGTGGCTTCCAGAGTGGGCGAAAGCTGGTCTGATCACGAATATGTCCCTCACCATCTGGAGCGCTAAGCTGGGCAATTTAAAACTAACAACTTGTTCAGACAACCAGGAGGTGGTGCATGCCATCAACACTGGGGCAGCCAGGTGCCCCAACGTGCTCAGACTGTTGAGGAGACTGGTGCTCCTGCAGCTGAAGAACAACCTGGAGTTGATGGCAGATGTGCAGGGGATCAACAATGCCCAGGCAGATGCTCTGTCTTGTTGCCACATGCAGAAGTTCAGGGTGCAGTCACCAACAGCAGAGCAGAACATGACACCTTTCCTGGCGGAGCTGTGGTCCCTGGCAGGCGTGCCCTAGAGCAACTCATGCAACATGCATTGCCACCAAAAACTGCGAGCAGGTATGCAGCCTGCCTCAAGACACAGAGCAATTACAGGGTTGCATTTATTTGATGACAGACAAGCCACGGAGCAGGCAGCAAAGTGCTTCATCAAATGGGCATTTGAGGGTAGCAAAACCAGGTCTTGGGCGCAGGCACACCTAGCGGCAGTGGCCCACTGCGTGAAATTAGACACTGGGATAACCCCGACAGCATCCCACTACCTGAAGACAGCGATGAAAGGCTGGAAGCGTCTGGAGGGGGTCCAGAAAGGATACGAGAAGGCCCATTGAGTGTCACACGCTTGCTCGCCTAATGGAGGCGTTGCCAGCAACATGTAGGGACTCTTCAGAGGTCACTTTCACGCTGGCATTCTTTGGGGCTTTTAGAGTCGGTGAACTGGTGGCGCCAGCACAGACGGAGACAGGAGGGTCGTGCCTGCAGGGGCAGGACATGCGACTCATGGAAGGGGGCATTGAAGTCACCCTCAGAAAGTCCAAGACCGACCAACAGGGCAGGGGTGCGATAATTAGGCTGTCAAGGATAACAAGGAGCGACGAAAGCCAGTTGCGCTGGATGGAGGAGTACCTAGCGATCCGGCCGCCTGGTGGGGGCCCGCTGTACAAACACTGGGACGGGGCCTGCCTTAGCATGTTTCAGTTCAAGGCGGTGTTAAAAATGGCACTGGCAAAGGCAGGATTACCGGCCAATGAGTTTGGCACCCACTCTTTCCGCATTGGGGCGGCAACCACAGGAGCCAAATGGGGTCTTTCGACAGACAGCATCAAAGGAACAGGGCGCTTGTCAGAGTCACCAGATCCTCGGGGTCTGTCCACGTTCCCAACACGTCCACCACTGAACAGCTCCAAGACTCTGATAGATAAATCACAGAGACTGAGAGAGTTCAAGAGGGGAAGAGGGGATTAGGAAGGGAACAGCTGGGAAGGAGACCTGTAGTAAGAAAAAGGTTAGAACACACAATAAGAAAATTATATCTCCTGAAATCAATACTAGACTATGATTCTAAGCCTAGTCACTCTGAAAACATGAACAATCTAAGGGTTAAGTTTAAAATGAATAAGTTTCAAGATGGCCGGATACCTGTAGGGGAATCAAGATGAATTAAATGAAAACTTTCTTATTCAAGTACTTTCCTTTACATGAGAATCAGAAAAACATCCTGACTAAATTTTAAACTAAATTTTAAACCAGTCATATAAATCCTGTTTTGAGAATGTATACTAGGACCATACAATATTGCATCTAGAAACTCTGGCCTTCTGTGTACTCTTAAAATGTTTCAACACAAATTGCGCATATTGCATATATGTATATATATATATATATATATATATATATATATATAGTAAACACCATAAAAGGATTGTGCACCATGAATAACACAATATGGATTCATGAAACAAATCACATAACTTGTCAACTCGAATATTATATAATAAATATCTTAAAATAGTGGCATACAATAAACAACATGAATTAAACTTGAGGAGAGAATCGTGCGTCTTGCCGATTCGAGTGTCACCATGTAAAATACCAAGAAATGGTAGCACGCAATGAATATCAAAGTCAAATCATCATTAATCGAATTGCGTGTCTTGCCGATTCATAAAACACAATGTAAATGTCAAGAAATAACAGCTCACAATAAATAACAAGATCAAAGTACAATGAAACGAATCGCGCTTCTTTTGCCGATTCTTAAGCCACCATGTAAATGTCAAGAAATGGTAGCGCGCAATAAACAACAAAGTTAAATCCTCATGAAACGAGTTGCGCGTCTTGCCAATTCGTAAAACCTCATGTAAATGTCAAGAAATAGTAGCGCGCAATGGACAACAATGTTTAAACACCATAAAACGAATTGCGCGTCTTGCCGATTCTTACGCCACCATGCCAATGTCAAGAAATGGTAGCACGCAATGAATAACAAAGTCAGACCTTTATTAAACAAATTGCGCGTCTTGCCTAATTGTAAACTACCATAGAAATGTCAAGAAATGGTAGCGCGCAAGTAATCTGTTACTCATTTAAGAATTAAACCAAGAATATGAAAATTCTAAATAACAGTGTCGGGATAGTCCAACCACCGTCTTACCGCCTGGAACAATGATCACCAATGAAGGATGAAGGGCAGTAGACTGGAAGATCCAAATAGGCCGCCGGGACAGGAGCTCAGGAAGAAGCTGCTGCTCTGCACCGGGACCTCTGAATAGTGAGCACTGGGAGTTGGGCTGGCTCTCTTTTATAGAGTCTTGGCCCAGCCCAGAACCTCGCACAGGCATGTTGCAGGGAAAGTCTCTGGAAGGCCCTGGAAAGGGACCACACCCTAACACACTCTGAAAACCTGCAGCAATACATTGCAAAGGAACAGTATTTGTAAGCATATTAAAAATAAGTTTTCAGGATTGAACTCTGCAATGCAAAAGGTTAAACCACAACATATCAGCACAATGCATAAATTACGTTGTTTTGAGAGTGCTGGGTTTTTGCATTTTTGTCGCCAATAGAGCACGTACTGCTCTGGTGTTGACAGTACTCCCCTCTCCCAGACGCGCCCTAGGGCCTGGTTTGCTTGGATTAAGACGATGAAAGCGTCTCACATGTACTGGAGCATGAACATCGGATGCGGAAACCCATGAGTTACTTTCAGGACCATAACCTTTCCATGAGATTAAGTACCATAGATTACGCCCTCTCAGTTTAGAATCCAACACTTTCTTGACTTCGTATTCTTCTTCCCCTTGTACTAGAACAGGAGCTGGATGAGGGTGGACCTTTTGGACTGCCTTTTTCAAGAGGGAAGTGTGGAACACTGGATGAATCCGTAAGGATCTGGGCAATTGTAGTTTATAGGTCACCGGATTGATTTGCTGAAGGACAGTATAAGGACCTATGAATTTGGGGTTAAACATGTGCTTCTTCCTGAAGTCTATGGCGGTCATTCTGACCGCGGCGGGCGGCAGTAGCCGCCCGCCATGCGGTCACCGCCATTTGCCCGCTCCACGGTCAAAAGACCGCGGAGGCCATTCTGGCTTTCCCGCTGGGCCGGCGGGCGCCCGCCAAAGGAGTGCCTGCCGGCCCAGCGGGAAAGGCCCTGCAACACAGAGGCCGGCTCCGAATGGAGCCGGCGGTGTTGCAGGGGTGCGACGGGTGCAGTTGCACCCATCGCGATTTTCACTGTCTGCTATGCAGACAGTGAAAATCATGCTGGGGCCCTGTTAGGGGGCCCCTGCACTGCCCATGCCAGTGGCATGGGCAGTGCAGGGGCCCCCAGGGGCCCCACGACACCCGTTCCCGCCATCCTGTTCCTGGCGGTCAAAACCGCCAGAAACAGGCTGGTGGGAAGGGGGTCGGAATCTATTCCGGCGGGAAACCGCCGGATCCCCTTTTCTGACCGCGGCTTTACCGCCGTGGTCAGAATGGGCAATGAAGCACCGCCAGCCTGTTAGTGGTGCTTCCGTTGCCCGCGGCCCTGGCGGTTTAGGACCGCCAGGGTCAGAATGAGGGCCTATATGTTTTGTGGAAAGCCACACTTTGTCACCTGGTTGATATTGCGGTCCCTCACAATGTTTCTTGTCATAATGCCTTTTATATTATTGTTTGACTTTTTCTAAATGTTGTTGAATCAGTTTCTGAGTTTGATGTAAATGCTGAATGGTTTCTGACACAGCTGGCGAAGAGAACTTTCTTGAGGAATTGTGATGGGCAAGGTGTCAGGATGATAGCCAAATAAACCAAAAAAGGGTGTAACGCCAATAGAAGTGTGGAATGAGTTATTGTAAGCTAACTCAGCTAACCAGAGCATAGATGTCCAAGAATGAAGTGCCTTTTCAGCGTAGGCACGTAGGTATTGTTTCAAAGTCTGATTTAGTCTCTCCGTTTGACCATCTGTTTGAGGATGGTGACTAGTAGATAGCGTAGATGTCACTTGGAGTGTTTTACACCATGTCTTCCAGAAATTGGAGGAAAATTGAGACCCCCGATCGGAGAGGATAACCTTTGGCAGTCCATGATAACGAACCACTCTGTTCAGTAAAATAGTTGCCAATTCACTAGAAGTGGGCAATTTTTTACAGGCGATGAAATGTCCATATTTCGTGAGACTATCTACTACCACCAGAATTACTGAATGCTGTTGAACCACTGGCAGACCCGTAATAAAGTCTAAAGAAATGTGCTCCCATGGATGACTTGGGGTTGGAAGTGGATGTAACAACCCTTTTGGTTTTGAATGACTTGTTTTAATGCAAGCACAAACTTCACAGTTGTTTATCATTGCTTTTACATCTTTTGTTAGGGTAGGCCACCAAAAATAGCGTTGGATTAGTTCAAGAGTTTTAGGAGTACCTGGGTGACCTGTCGTAGGCATAACATGCAACCAATGAAACACTATCTTGCGAAGTTTGGTAATAGGTACGAACAAACGAGCGTCATGAAAGGGTAAACCTTGCTTGATTGACCTTTTGGGATCTGCTTGGGCCCATGTTTGCCATTTTTCAACAGTGTAAGAGTTGCGAATTTCTTCAAAGAAATCTTCAGTTTTTATGATACATAGAACTTTGTCAGGAGCAATGATAGCTCTGGAGGCTTGAAATGCAGGCAACGTGGTAGACTCTTGACGGGACAAGGTGTCAGCCTTGCGATTATCTTTACCAGGCCGGAAGGTTACTACAAAATCAAATTCTGCAAAAAAAAGCATCCAGCGTAATTGCCGAGGGGTCAAAAATCTGGCGGAACTCATGAATTGAAGATTACGATGATCAGTATATACTGTGACAGTGTATTTGGCACCCAACAAATGATGTCTCCATTCTTTAAAGGCGTCACGAATCGCCAGAAGCTCTTTTTCAGCAATTACATAGTTCTGTTCGGCTTCGTTCAACTTCCGAGACATATAAGCTACAGGATGAAGTTGACCAGTGTCTTTATTTCGTTGTGATAAGACGGCTCCTATTGCTACATCTGAAGCATCAGCTTCCACTATGAAAGGTTGATTCGCATCAGGATGAGTCAAGACTGGGGCAGTGGAGAAAGCTTCCTTCAAAGTCGAGAAGGCTTGATCAGCTTCTGGGGACCATACAAACTTTTCTTTCTTTCTTAGTAGCTTAGTGATTGGAGCCACTGCCTGGGAGAAAAGATTTATAAACCTGCGGTAAAAATTTGCAAATCCTAGGAAACATTGTACATCACGAACAGTCTTTGGGGTGGGCCAATCAGATACGGCTTATACTTTCTTTTCTGCCATCACCATACCTTGAGCGGTATGAATAACCCCTAAAAACTCAACTGTGGTAACATGAAACTCACACTTGGTTAGTTTGCAGTAGAAATGATGTTTTCAAAGGACTGCAAGAATTTTCTTGACATGTTGGACATGTTCGTTTTCATTGTCTGAGTAGATCAAAATGTCATCGATGTAGACTATGGCAAATAAGTCGAGGTACTCTCTAAGAACGTCATTCAAGAAAAATTTAAATGCTGCTGAAGCATTACACAGACCAAAAGGCATGACGGTGTATTCAAAAGGCCATATCTTGTTTTGAACGCTGTTTTCCATTCGTCACCCTCTCTCATTCTGACCAAATGATAAGCACCTCGAAGGTCAAGCTTCGTGTAGATTTTTGCTCTCTTTACTTGTTCCAATAAGACTGGAATTAGGGGTAAAGGATATTTATTCTTGATGGTGACTTTGTTCAAACCCCTATAGCCGATGCAAGTTTGAAGTTCTCCATTAGCTTTTGGAACAAAAAACAAAGGCGAAGCTGCAGGAGACTTAGAGGGGCGAATGAAGCCATTCTCCAAAAATTGATCTAGGTATTTTCGTAAATGTTGATTTTCATGTTCTGACAGGGCATATACACGACAGTTGGGAAGTATCGCACCTGGGGCTAGATCAATTTGACAGTCATAAGATCTATGAGGAGGTAGAGTCTCTGCTCCTTTCTCATCAAATACATCTTTGTAAGATGAATACTGTTTGGGCAGCTGAATTTCTTTCTCTGCGGCAGTAGCTATGTAAGAGTTGCAAACTTTTGGTACTTGAATCTTTTGGAGACATTGTTCGTTACATAGCGCAGATGAGAACACGATTTTTCGTTCTGCCCAATTGATCTCCGGATTGTGATGAGTTAACCATGGCAAGCCGAGGATAATCCCATATTGGGGAGCATGGATCACGTCAAGGATGATTTTCTCTTTATGTTTCTTTCTTTGATTCTTATCTTCAGAAATCATCGACAAGGGGATAGTCTGAAGAGTTACCGGACCTCCAGTCAAGAGTTTTCCATCGACTGCCTGGATGATTTCTGGGGTCTTCTTTTCAATACATGGGATCCCCCATGCACGAACCAATTGGACATCAACAAAGTTCCCAGTAGCCCCAGAATCGACTAGAGCCTTTTTGAAATAGATCTTTTACTTCACCTGAACTCTTATTTCCAGTTTAAGATGTCTAGATTGTGAAGGGTCCACGGTGACACCCAAGAGCAACCCTTCTCTGCATCTTGGGTGTTTTAGTTTTCCAACTCGACTGGTGTATTGGCTGCGACCTTCTGAACTGGACCTTGCTTGTTCTTTGGTTTGATTGGACAATCTTTGGCAAAATGACCTTTTTGCCCCCAATAAAGACATTGTCCATTTTTTCTGCGTAGGTCCTTTTCATCTTTGGTCAAAGGTCTTCTGATGGTTCCAATTTCAATCGGTTCCGGCGTTCTTTCTTTCGGAGTTCTTGAGTCTCTGTTATCATGAACGCGCCATGAATATTTTTCAATCTTTTTGCGCATTCCTTTGCGTTCCTCTAAACGATGATCAAGTCTCAAGACAAGATTTATTAATTCTTGACAGTCTGTAGGTTGTGGGTCGATTTGCGCTAAGATAGCTTTTAGTTCCTCTTTGAGTCCCTTGTAAAACAAGACCACTTGTTTTTCTTCAGGCCAGGATGTCTCGGCAACCAACCGGTTAAAGTTGGCTAAATACGACACTAGGTCTTGATTCCCTTGACGTAAATCTAATAATTCACGATCTGCAGACTGTGTTACAGTTCTACGATCAAAAACTCTCTCAAATTCACAAACAAAATTTCTCCAGTTGTACAACAAGGGACTATTTTTACGCACAAGGGGAATTGCCCAAGTAGCTGCATCCCCAGACAGATATGATAACAAGAAAGCTACTTTGGACTGAGCATCGGGAAAGTATTTGGTCTGCAGGTGAAGTGTTGTTCCACTTGAACCAGGAAAGATTGCGCTTTCAAAGGGTCACCTGAGAAACGTTCTGGGGGAGCTAAAGGAATTGCAGAAGGAACATTTAGGGAAATCGGATTACTTCCAGAAGCCTGAGAAGAAGTACCTGGCCAAGACACACCTGTAGGACTTTGTTCCTTCTTCTCTACCTTATCTTGCAACTTACTCACTCTCCCTGCTAAGCTAGTTGTCAATTCTTTGGATGATACCACCTCTGCTTGGAGCTGGGTGATAGCCTTGACTAACTCGTCTAGCGTGGCCATGCTGAGAACATACACAAGCCAGGAGGATAATATTCTGTCAGAGTCACCAGATCCTCGGGGTCTGTGCACATTCCCAACACGTCCACCACTGAACAGCTCCAAGACTCTGATAGATAAATCACAGAGACTGAGAGAGTTCAAGAGGGGAAGAGGGGATTAGGATGGGAACAGCTGGGAAGGAGACCTGTAGTAAGAAAAAGGTTAGAACACACAATAAGAAAATTATATCTCCTGGAATCAATACTAGACTATGATTCTAAGCCTAGTCACTCTGAAAACATGAACAATCTAAGAGTTAAGTTTTAAAATGACTAAGTTTCAAGATGGCAGGATACCTGTAGGGCAGTGGTTCCCAACCTGTGGGCCGGGGACCCTGGTGGTCCGCGAAGCCTCCTCAGGGGGTCCGCGGGTGCTTAAAAAATGTAATAATATTACGTCCCAGCTATCAGTAATGACTCCTTGGGGGTCCCCGTGTTCCAATAATGATTCAGTGGGGGTCCTCGGGCTCCAGTATTGATAAAATGGGGGTCCACAGAAGTCAAAAGGTTGGGAACCACTGCTGTAGGGGAATCAAGATGAATTAAATGAAAACTTTCTTATTCAAGTACTTTCCTTTACATGAGAATCAGAAAAACATTCTGACTAAATTTTAAACTAAATTTTAAACCAGTCATATAAATCCTGTTTTGAGAATGTATACTAGGACCATACAATATTGCATCTAGAAACTCTGGCCTTCTGTGTACTCTTAAAATGTTTCAACACAAATTGCGCATATTGCATATATATATATATATATATATATAGTAAACACCATAAAAGAATTGTGAACCATGAATAACACAATATGGATTCAGGAAACAAATCACATAACTTGTCAACTCGAATATTATATAATAAATATCTTAGAATAGTGGCATACAATAAACAACATGAATTAAACTCGAGGAGAGAATCATGCGTCTTGCCGATTCGAGTGTCACCATGTAAAATACCAAGAAATGGTAGCACGCAATGAATATCAAAGTCAAATCATCATTAATCGAATTGCGCGTCTTGCCGATTCGTAAAACACGATGTAAATGTCAAGAAATAACAGCTCACAATAAATAACAAGATCAAAGTACAATGAAACGAATCGCGCTTCTTTTGCCGAATCTTAAGCCACCACGTAAATGTCAAGAAATGGTAGAGCACAATAAACAACAAAGTTAAATCCTCATGAAACGAGTTGCGCGTCTTGCCAATTCATAAAACATCATGTAAATGTCAAGAAATAGTAGCGTGCAATGGACAACAATGTTTAAACACCATAAAACGAATTGCGCGTCTTGCTGATTCTTACACCACCATGCCAATGTCAAGAAATGGTAGCACGCAATGAATAACAAAGTCAGACCTTTATGAAACAAATTGCGTGTCTTGCCTATTTTTTAAACTACCATATAAATGTCAAGAAATGGTAGCGCGCAAGTAATCTGTTACTCATTTAAGAATTAAACCAAGAATATGAAAATTCTAAATAATGGTGTCGGGATAGTCCAACCACCGTCATACCGCCTGGAACAATGATCACCAATGAAGGATGAAGGGCAGAAGCCTGGAAGATCCAAATAGGCCGCCGGTACAGGAGCTCAGGAAGAAGCTGCTGCTCTGCACCGGGACCTCTGAATAGTGAGCACTGGGAGTTGGGCTGGCTCTCTTATATAGAGTCTTGGCCCAGCCCAGAACCACGCTCAGGCATGTTGCAGGGAAAGTCTCTGGAAGGCCCTGAAAAGGGACCACACCCTAACACACTCTGAAAACTTGCAGCAATACATTGCAAAGGAACAGTATTTGTAAGCATATTAAAAATTAGTTTTCAGGATTGAACTCTGCAATGCAAAAGGTTAAACCACAACATATCAGCACAATGCATAAATTACGTTGTTTTGAGAGTGCTGGGTTTTTGCATTTTTGTCGCCAATAGAGCGCGTACCGCTCTGGTGTTGACAGTTCTGCTGTTCAGCGGCCTACAAGAGTTACATACGAATAACGCTGGAGGACAAAGCTTAGAGCCCAACCCCCTGTCCCCCAAAAAAAGAGGAGAGGAATAACTGTTGGGGGCCCGCAACATCCAACCTGTCACTGTTTGTTTCAACAGGCGGATGGAGGACAACAGTGTGGATGATGGGCCATTTCTTTCTGGGGGTGTGGTACGCTGGTGGAACAGAGGGGGGGGCACCCTGAAGCCCAGGCTATTCAGCACCATCGTCAGATGGGCAGCTCAATCAGGCATGCGCTAGGAGCACCTGCTTGCCAGTTTGGAAGACCTGTGTCAGCGGCAACCAGGGGAGCCCGACTTGTTAATAATTCACCTTGGTGGAAATGAGCTAGTGCACCTAGGGTGACAAGAGCTGCTGGAGAGTTTCAGAGGAGGCCTGGTTTGGGCAGCCAAGATAGTAGGCAGCGCAATTGTGTGTAGGCAAACGTGGAGAGGGGACAGGTCCTCCAGCACTCTGGAGAAGTCCAGGAAGAAACTCAGTATGGCAGTGGCAAAATTTTGCAGGGCAAATGGATGGGAGATCATTAGGCATGGGTTAATCAACTTGAGGCGACCAGAAAATTTTGGGCAGGATGGGGTGCACCTATCCGACACAGGGCTAGAAGTATTCTGGCCCAACCTGTGGGTAGCCACGGTGTCAGCAGGCTGTCAGTGAAAAGAGCCAACAAGCAGGGGGAGCTGCCTTTGGACATGAGCCCCCGCGCAGCGTGGCAGAGATTGGCACTCGAGCGAGCTCATGGAGTTGGTACGGCCACCATGGGGTGGCAGACCGGTCCCTTGCCTTGGGATGCCTCACAGTAGGGTAAGGCAATCAGAGAGGAAAAAGGGTCAGGACATGGCACTTGCAGCTCGGGCCGCCAGCCGGCAGAGCACAACAGACTATGCAAGGTAGAGAGTTGGGCCTAAGACTATGAGATAATGCATCACCCCTCCTCTCGGTACAGACAGTAAATTCCGGCTCAAGAATCAACCAACAACGGTAAACACCGAACCGGCGCAAGCACTAAGCATTCAGCTAGCAATGTCATGGGGTAACGATGGATGGTTTTATGACCGGGGGGTTAGTGACACTGATTGATTTATGGCATGTAAGATGATTTATGACCTGTCTATGGTGTTTTATGGATGACGCTATGATTTGTGACCCAATGCAAGATGATTTATGATCTGTTTACAGTGTTTATTGCTGACGCTATGATTTATGACCCAATGCAAGATGATTTATGACCTGTCCGCAGTGATTTATGACTGACGTTATGATTTATGACCTGTGACAAGATAATGTGTTCCGTTTGGGCCGTATGAGTGGTGGTACTATAACAAATGCAAATAGAGCTGTGGCCAAATGGCTTCCACGTACAAAATGTTGCTATTCGAATGACATGTCATGTGAAGTGGGAGTGGCCACGTGCAAGG
This sequence comes from Pleurodeles waltl, assembly GCF_031143425.1. Taxonomy (NCBI): domain Eukaryota; kingdom Metazoa; phylum Chordata; class Amphibia; order Caudata; family Salamandridae; genus Pleurodeles; species Pleurodeles waltl. The sequence goes on from NC_090444.1 coordinate 972,942,023, forward strand.
TTTATGGCTGAGGCCGGCACCCGCAGGGTGCTCGGAACGCCGGCGCAGTAAACAATGCAAAGGCCCGGCAACGGTGGCCCAAGGACATGAGGTCAAGATGGTGGGGGGCAAGCAGCAGCCCCCTCCGAACCCCTCCCAAAGCGGGACCGGAAATGGGGATGTGGCACAAGGCAAGGCAAACACAAGTGACGCGTCCCCCCTGCCAATGGGGAGGCCGCGCAACATTTGAATCATGCCTGCAGGGCAGTTGTGCCCTATAAGTGCTGTGGGCCCGCAAGGTCAGGGCATTCCTGGAACCAGTAGCGCCAGAAGCAGGAAGTCCCACTCGCCCACACCTACAAACAAGGTCTTTCGCAGCTTGGAACTTGAATGAGCTCACGGAGTTGGGAAGGCCACCACGGGGTGGCAGACCGGTTCCATGCCTTGGGATGCCTCACTGCAGGGTAAGGCAGTCAAAGAGGAAAAGGGTTCAGGACACGGCATTCGCAGCCCACGCCGCCAGCTGGCAGAGCACAACAGACTATGCAAGGTGGCGCATTGGGCCGAAGACTATGAGATAATGCATCACCCTTCCTCTCGGTACAGACAGTAACCTCCAGCTCAAGAATCAACCAACAACGGTAAACGCCGAACCGGTGCAGGTGCTAAGCATTCAGCTAGCAATGTCATGGGGTAACGATGGACGGTTTATGACCAGGGGGTCAGTGACACTGTTTGATTTATGGCATGTAAGATGATTTATGACCTGTCTACAGTGTTTTATGGCTGAAGCTGCGATTTATGACCCAATGCAAGATGATTTATGACCTGTCCACAGTGATTAATGACCTTCGTTATGATTTATGACCTGTGACAAGATAATGTGTTTCGTTTGGGCCATATGAGCGGCGATACTGTAACAAATGCAGATAAAGCTGCGGCCAAATGGATTCCACATACAAAATGTTGGTCTTCGAATTACATGTCATGTGAAGTGGGAGTCGCCGTGTGAGAGGTTTAAGCAGGCTCAAATCAAACCTGAAGTGAGGTGAAAGTGGAAGGGGGTGGCTGAGCAAGTAAATGGGGTGGGTAGCAGGAGTGAAGCCACACAACCCCAGCATCAAACCCCACTGCCGCTGCACCCCTGGTGTCCATGCAGCAGATGGCAACAAATAGAGTAGCAGTCTCCAGCAGCGTGCGTGCTCTTTAAACGTTGCTGCAGGGGGAAATCAGAGAGCAGCACATGGGCATAAAGACCATGACTGCACACCCAGCAGCCTATAGACCAGCACCTGGGCGGCGATCCACACGAACCCATGGGCAACAGGCAGCTGGACAGCAGGCCTCCATGCTCCTACTGCGCTCTCCCTGTGCCTGTTATTGGGTTCCAAGCAGCCTCCTTGCAGGTCTCCTCCTTCTCCTGCCATGTGCGTGTTGTGTCTCTGCGTTTCCTCTCACCCCGTCTCTGTGTGTCCTTGTAGGAGGCTGGCCTGGCTTATAGTGGGTACCTTATTGTACTTACACCTTGTGCTAGGTCCATTTATCCCTTATTAGTAGAATAGAGGTGTTCTAGCAGCTTAGGCTGATAGAGGTAGCTATAGCAGAGCAGCTTAGGCTGAACTAGGAGACATGCAAAGCTCCTACTATACCACTTATATCATATAGCACTATATCATAAGAAAACACAATACTCAGAGTTACTAAAAATAAAGGTACTTTATTTTAGTGACAATATGCCAAAAGTATCTCAGAGGATATACTCCCTTAGGAGGTAATTAATATACACAAATTATATGCACACAAACCAAAAACAGGTATGTAACAGTTAGAAAAGTAGTGCAAACAATGTATAATCACAATAGAATGCAATATGGAGAAATAGGCCTGCGGGCAACACAAACCGTATACTCCAAAAGTGGAATGCGAACTACGAATGGACCCCAGGCCTAGTGTAGTGTGTAGAGGGTCGCTGGCAGTGCAAGAAAACACTAAGGGTGTCCAAGATACCCCACCCCAAGACCCTGAAAAGTAGGAGTAAAGTTACCCTACTACCCCAGAAAGACAGTAAAGTTGAGATAGGAGATTCTGCAAGGACAACAACTGACTGCAAAAGACTGAAGACGGATTCCTGGACCTGAGGACCTGTAAAGGAAGGGGACCAAGTCCAAGAGTCACGCAAGTGTCCGGGGGCAGGAGCCCACTAATCACCGGATGAAGGTGCAAAAGGGCTGCCTCTGGGTGGAAGAAGCCAACGATTCTGCAACAACGGAAGGTGTCACGAACTTCTCCTTTGGTCAGAAGATGTCCCACGGCGTGCTGGAGGATGCAGAGTTGTTTCCACGCAGAAAGGCCGCAAACAAGCCTTGCAAGCTGCAAGAGTTGCGGTTGAGGATTTTGGGTGCTGCTAGGGCCCAGGAAGGACCAGAAAGTTGCCCCTTGGAAGAGGAGACAGAGGGGGCGCTCAGCAACTCAGAGAGCCCATGCAAAAGCAGGCAGCACCCACAGAAGCACCTGAACAGGCACTTAGAAGATCTGAGGACAGCGGTCGACTTAGAGTCACAAAGGAGGGTCCCACAACGTCGGAGTCCAACTCAGCGATTGGGCAATGCAGAACGTAGTGCTGGGGACCTGGGCTAGGCTGTGCACGAAGGAAGTCTTGCAAAAGTGCACAGAATCCCGAGCAGCTGCAATTCACGCAGTACACAGGATTACTGTCTGGTGTGGGGAGGCAAGGACTTACCTCTACCAAATTTGGACAGAAGGATCACTGGACTGTCGAAGACACTTGGACCCAGCTCCTGTGTTCCAGGGACCAAGCTTGTCAGATGAGAGGGGACCCAGAGGACCGGTGATGCAGAAGTTTGGTGCCTGCGTTGGCATGGGGAAGATTCCATCGACCCACAGGAGATTTCTTCTTGGCTTCCAGTGCAGGGTGAAGGCAGACATCCCTCAGAGCATGCACCACCAGGAAACAGTTGATAGAGCCGGCAGGAAGAGGCGCTACAATGTTGCTGGTAGTCTTCTTGCTACTTTGTTGCGGTTATGCAGGCGTCCTGGAGCAGTCAGCGGTCGATCCTTGGCAGAAGTCAAAGAGGGAAGTGCAGAGGAACTCTGATGAGCTCTTGCATTCGTTATCTGGTGAGATACCCACAGGAGAGACCCTAAATAGCCCACAGAGGAAGATTGGCTACTGAGAAAGGTAAGCACCTATCAGGAGGAGTCTTTGGTGTCACCTGCTGGCACTGGCCACTCAGAGCTGTCCATTGTGCCGTCACACCTCTGCATCCAAGATGGCAGAGGTCTGGGACACACTGGAGGAGCTCTGGGCACCTCCCCTGGGAAAGTGCTGGTCAGGGGAGTGGTCACTCCCCTTTCCTTTGTCCAGTTTCAAGCCAGAGCAGGGCTGGGGGGATCCCTGAACCGGTGTAGACTGGCTTATGCAGAGAGGGCACCATCTGTGCCAATCAAAGCATTTCCAGAGGCCAGGAGAGGCTACTCCTCCCAGGCCCTTCACACCTATTTCCAAAGGGAGAGGGTGTAACACCCTCTCTCAGAGGAAATCCTTTGTTCTGCCTTCCTGGGACCAGGCTGCCCAGGCCTCAGGGGGGCAGAAACCTGTCTGAGGGGTTGGCATCAGCAGTACCTGCAGTGGAGACCCCGGAAAGTTAGTTTGGCAGTACCCGGGCTCTATGCTGGAGCCCCGGGATGCATGAAATTGTCCCCCCAATACCAGAATGGTATTGGGGTGACAATTCCATGATCCTAGGCATGTTACGTGGCCATGTTCAGAGTTACCATTGTGACGCTACATATAGGGATTGACCTATATGTAGTGCACATGTGTAATGGTGTCCCCACAACCACAAAGTCCGGGGAATTTGCCCTGAGCAAGGTGGGGGCAGCTTGGCTAGTGCCAGGGTACCCACACACTAAGTAAATTTGCACCTAACCTTCACCAACGGAGGGTTAGACTTATAGGTGACACATTTTATGTGCAGTGTAAAATGGCTGTGAAATAACGTGGACGTAATTTCACTCAGGCTGCAGTGGCAGTCCTGTGTAAGAATTGTCTGAGCTCCCTATGAGTGGCGAAATAAATGCTGCAGCCCATAGGGACCTCCTGGAACCCCAATACCCTGGGTACCTAGGTACCATATACAAGGGAATTATAAGGGTGTTCCAGTGTGCCAATGAGAATTGGTAAAATTAGTCACTAGCCTGCAGTGACAATTTTAAAAGCAGAGAGAGCATAAACACTGAGGTTCTGGTTAGCAGAGCCTCAGTGATACAGTTAGGCACCACACAGGGAACACATACAGGCCACAAACTTATGAGCACTGGGGTCCTGGCTAGCAGGATCCCAGTGACACATATCAAACACACTAACAACATAGGGTTTTCACTATGAGCACTGGGCCCTGGCTAGCAGGATCCCAGTGAGACAGTAAAAACACCCTGACATATACTCACAAACAGGCCAAAAGTGGGGGTAACAAGGCTAGAAAGAGGCTACCTTCCTACAGTCCTCTCGATAATTTAGTTAAAACAAAGTTGAAAACATTCCTCTTTCACAGTGTGTGGGAATTCCTCCTACATCATAACAACTTGGAACAGGTGAGGACAAAACTTTGCGGTGTATTTTGGTTTCCTCAGTTTCTCATACAATAAGCTTTAAGGTATCCACTGTACCTGCCTCTTTTGCTGGTCCGTTTATTTTCTGACCTCACTCTTGTTCTGTGAGTTTGGAGACCGTCTTCTGATTGATAAGGAAGTAGGAAGCCCATTAAGCAGTACTTAGGTTCACACCAAATACATAAACTATGGTGTATAGGAATCACCTTAATACTGATTAGTATTTAGTGTATGATAATTGGAAGGTGTGATCAAGAAATTCCTTGTTGTTTCTTAGAATGTAGTGTCACTCATGACATGGATTATCTAATATCACCATGTGTCAGTGTGCCAGGTTGGCTCACGTTCCTTTCTGAATTGTTTCTAACCTTGTTCTTTGTTAAGTACTATTCTGCCTCTGAGCTTGAAGGGCTTTAAAGAGCACATAAATAAAACTATAACTAAAAGACTTCCTCTTCTTGATGCTGAATTATAGAAATAAAATGAATATCCTTGTTTTTAGAAGTTAACCTATTTTTTTAAGTATTGCCATTTAAAAAAATATTTTTGCAACCAAAGATATTTTTTACGTAAAATGCTTTACTGTGCATGATTAATAAAAATAATTTATGGCTCAAGCATCTGAAAAAAAACTAGCAGCCTTAATTGAAAGGAAGTCCTCTAAAGGCTCTTAATTCACATTAGACGTAAATGCCCCAGAAGTCAGGTTGAGTGTTTAGTCTTCATTTTTAGGCAAAAAACACCAAAGTGAGCATATGACAAATCGCTTTTTCAGGTAACCAATCGCCTCAAACATGAAGCCTTATTAACCAGTGGTAATTTATTTAATGTATTTTTATAGTTGTGGGTTGGCAAAATTGTTAATCAAAATACATATTGGGAAAATTCTGCCCTCTTCTTTTGGAAGTGCGCCAAAGACCACTCCAAGAACAGCCTAGTGAAAACAATATATTTTTCTAGGAATACCAAAAACAGCTGCTTGAGGTCTCTGGGTTTTCGAAAAACACCAGTCCAGAATTGATGAGCTGGCCAAAACTATTCTGAATGACTGCTATTAGGAGTGGTCCTGCTACAGGAAATATTCTTACTGGTTGAATGAGTGACCAATCAGAATAGGTGCAACATTGCAGTGTTTCCGAAATCTGTTCGGCAACCGTTTTAACCAATCAGATTGGGCCCCTTGCTAATCCTATTCTAATTGGCTGGTGTTAGCCAATCAATACAGCTTTGCTCCAACTAACCGTAACTCGCCAGCGGGCCATGATTGTTTTTAAGCTGTTTAGGGGTCGCTGCTAGATAACATCTGCTGTTCCAATTTTCTTCTGCTTGTCATTATAGGACGAAAAAAGACAAATGCATCCCGGGATTCTCTTCCCTTTACTGAAAACTAAAACAAATCGGACTGCCTTTTTCATAACAGGTATCCGTGGAGTCCACTTCAGAGCAAAAGATGGTGGGATACAAGGCGAAGGTGAGGGGGAATGGACAATCCACGCACGCTATTCTGCCGGGAGTGCATTTGGGGGCCCTCCTTTCTGCACATCCCTACCCATGACTAGGCATAGAACAGGGGGTATCTTCAATGCTGAATCAGGTTGCCTGGATTTCAGAACGCTTTGCTCTGTTTTCAGCTGGTCCCTGGGGCTTGAGAAAAGCTTCTCACTCCAAGAAAGTCGTGTGATTAGTGGCATAAAAGAAAGCAAGCCTTCATTCCACTCTCAAGGGCAATTAGTAATACCTTCTGTGAGGAGTTGGCACTTGTACGAGGTGTCATATGTCTGCACTGCTGGATACCATCACACCTACTCAGCAAGCCATCGGAAGGGAAACAAAGAAACACAAGTTGGCCGGAAATAGATATTAAAGGATCCTAGTTTTTCGAGCTGATTAAAAAATAGAGTAGATATTTTCAAAGAAGATATGTGATGATACCAGTACATCAAAGAGAGACCGATGCGATGAATTGCTGCACAATTTGTAGCATCTTGTTTTAAATGCGAGAAAGCACAATGTCATGCATATTCAGTGCACATGCCATTTGAGGCACGACACTATATGTAAACAAATATCTGTACATGTTTACTTACTCTAGCCGTCCATACAGCACAAAACATAAAGAGAATTATTTTGCAAATAATAGTTGTTCTTCCCTACCCAACTGCATAGTACTCGTGTTACTATCCGAAGGAAACGAGTTTGAGGTTACCCTCCAAAACTGAACATTTATGCCTTTCTTTTCACTTGCAGATGTGTACATGCAGATGTTTGCAGCAGACTCATATCCCAGTGACCTAGTCACCAGGACTTGTGACCTACATTATGCACAAAAAACAATGAAGCCCACTTAGGATTCAAAGTTGTGAGAGGCAGTTTAAACGCAATGCTCTGGGGCAAGTGCATTAATCCTCTGAGATATGATGATTCAAAACTATGAACAACTGCCTCCACACACATCTCTGTGGCACGTGGTTTAACAACTTGAGCTCCAGTGTTATACCATAAATTGCTGGCTATCAATACATCGATGCAGCCCCGGCCCTAACCCCCACGTCATCTCACCAGTAAATACATTTATTCATCAGATGTAGCTGAAAAATGACTAGTTGATTAGGGTTTCGATGAGGGCAAGTCAAGAGTGTCAGGACCAGCTCTTGCTGCAACCATCTCAGCCTTTCATCCTTCAGGGAGAATAAAATAAGCATCTCTAGGCCCGGGCGTAGCTTTGTGTGTGTGGCGACACAGGAGGGAGTTCAACCTTCCTAACAAATGTATGTTGTAATACATAGTTGGGTGCAGGTCCTTTCAGTCGGGTATGGTGAGGTGTCATGTTGGATTTCACCAGGAATTTTACACACAGACAAAAACGCGTACACACTCTCCCCCCAATCTGTTTGGGAATACTTCAGTCCCTCCTCCAATTTTACAGACCAAGCTACGCCCCTGGTTATGATAACTGTTGATACATCTGCATAGACAGAGGAGGATACCCAAGGAGGTGGAGATGTTTGTCTCTCGGGGCGTCGTGCACAATAACGCCCAATAACTGCCCAAGGGCGCCCTCTGGTAGAAACCGTGGACTCAACAAAAGCACTCTGGGCTCCCTCTTCAGGGTGTTGCAGCCATAACATTGCTTCCTTCCAAGGTTATGCCCGGACCTATGATAAGAGGGTGTGCGGGCACCGCCCCCCGGCCCGGGGGGTCCTTGGGAGTCCCCATCGTCAGCTGCGCTCGTAAAGAGACATTTGCCCTTGATATCAACTTACAGCGTCCGCAGCGGATGTACTCCCTGCTTTGTGCCTATCAGCTGCACCTTCCGGGAGTCTGTGCTCTCCCAGAAGGGGACACATTTCATTTTGGTACTAGGGCAGCGTTCCCTGTTCAGTAACCACGCCCTATGTTCGGTAAAAACCACCTTAGCCAAAAATGAGACACTCTGATCAAGGTGTGTGTTTTTTTAGGACAAGACGGTCCAGGGCTTTTTAAGGCAAGTGATTGATGGGCGATTTGAGACTGAATACACGCCTACTAGCTTTAGTTTGGATGTGCAGCAGCTTTATATATGTCATTACACACACAAACGCAAAGATAGACACCCATGAGCACCTCCCCCACCTAGCTGTAACATTGGCCGACAACTGATGCCTATTGTTTTTTTTTTATACAGATTTGAGCCCTGCAGAGGGAGCTTGGGCATTTTTTTTTGTTTGACAGCAGCACTTTGTGGAAATTAGCTTCCGTGGTCCACAAATAAGAGCGCCAAAGGAAAATCATGCCCTCCCCCCAAATTAAATGAGCCGTTCCGCATTTCATTGTGCTTCACGATTCACCTCCAGCATACAAAACGTCCACGAAAGGACCCTGAAAATCCAACACCACGGCGAATCGTAGCTGCACGAGAGTATGTAGATTCCGTGAATTTCACAATCCATGGAAACGTTTCCCCAGACCTACGAGGTAAGATGGCAAAAACTGCCAGCGGTAGGTGTTCTGTATTCAGGGATGAAAGGGCAACAAAGTTCAATAAGCAAAGGAAAACGTGTATCCACAATAACATTGGATTACAGTGGTGGCATTAAGCTTTGCATCTCTAACATTGTCTATTAAGAGTTAAAATGAAGTAATGCATCCCCAGGATAGTTATATTTGCTGAACAGTCGTCTCTAATGTTTCTATAGAACTACCATCAGATGGGTTTGATCTTAGCAAGGTGTGTCAACCTCATCGTATATGGAATGGAATGTGGAGGACACTTACTACGGTGGCCATCTGGGGAACACCTGCCAGACAGAACTTAAGTCCTCACAGAACGAAAAACAAAGCTACAGACACATACCTGACATAAAATAGGCTTCAGGACACGAAGAAAGGTAGTGGCCACAGCATTAATAATTTATTGAATTCTAAAAATGTATGAGTGGTGGAGAAGGAATATGGAGATTGTAATTTATAACAGGCAGGCAGCAATTTTGCAGAATTCAGCTTTGTCAGTTTGACTCGCTTGGCTCAAGACGCCTGAGGTGTTCATTAGATGCAGAAGTGGCGATGCCAGGAAGCGGTGTGCTCACTTGTTACACCTCAAGGAAAAGGATACTCGTGTTGTCTGCGCCATTGTGAATACTAAGGCCCATATTTATACTTTTTTAGCGCCGCATTTGCCCCACTTTTTGACGCAAAAGCGGCGTAGATTTACAAAATACAATTGTATTTTGTTAGTTTGCGCCGATTTTGCGTCAAAAAAAGTATAAATATGGGCCTAAGGCCCGTATTAATACTTTTTTAGCACCTCATGTGTCCCACTTTTGGACGCAAAAGCGGCGCAGACTTACAAAATACAATTGTATTTTGTAACTTTGCGCCGCTTTTGCGTAAAAAAATAACGCAAATGCGACGCTAAAAAAGTATAAATATGGGCCTTAAAGACTTGCCCTGTCTCCCACTGCACAGAAAGCAGGGCTGCCAACTCATACAAGGGGCCATATTTATACTTTTTGGCTAACGCCATTTTGGTGCGCCGTGCGGGCGTCAAATTTATACTTTGACGCACGGTGGCGCAAACCACAGGTGGGAGTCATTTATTTTGATGCACACCGCAGCGTCAAGTCGTAAAGCAAAACAACGTTAACGTGGCGGAAATTACTGTGGGTCGATTTACGACCTCGCAAACTGGATATGCGACGTTTTTTGATGCAATAGTGTCAAAAAACCTTGAGAACACTGCCATTTCACCAGAGGAGAGCCAAAATGGATCCCAGATGCCACTACAGACCCCAGGAAGATGACAAAAGACCAGGAACCAGCCAGGAGGACCCACACGAGAACCAGGACACTTATAAGAAGAAAAGAAAGTGTTGCTTCAGTGCAGAGGAGCAGGAAATTCTGGTTAAAGAGGTGACGAACATCAGCACCAACTGTTTGTCACCTCAAAATTGCCAATTAGTAGGAGAGAGGCTATATGGCAACAAATTGTTGACAAGATCAACAGTGTGGCAGAAGTACGCAGAACAGTCATCGAGTGCAAGAAACGCTGGCATGACTGCAAGCGCAGGACCAAGGAAAAGATGGCCAGGAACAGGAAGGCAGCACTGCAGACTGGAGGTGGGAGTCCAGCACACCAGGAGTCCCTGGACCACATGGAGGAGATGGTCGCATTCGTCATCCCTGAGGAGATCGTCACAGGGATTAAAGGACAGGACAGCGCAGACTACCAGGAGACAACGCACATGCAGGGTAAGTTGCATGGGGAATTAAAATGCACTAATGTCAACTGCAACCGGGGGGGGAATACCTACTACACATTGCATGCAAGTCATCATATACATGGAGTGGCATTGGTAAAGGGGCACGGCATGGGGGCATGGCCTGCACAGACAGAAGCTGGGGCACACCATTACACTACACCAACAACAGTCCAATGGGGGCATGCTGCCATGCCAACGATGGAGCAAAGGGAAAGCCACGCCAGGAGGGAAGGGCACAACGTCAAACTGACATCCCGGCACACGTCAGCCACCATACCCCCCCCACATTAACTAGGGCCCTGTTAACAACCTCTAGCCATACTGACAACTGGAATGTAACTGCGACAACAGTTGCCACTAGCACCTCCGCTCTGTGGGCAGCTCAAGTAGCCAATGGCAGTAACCTCCCCATGGATCATACACACCTAAATTAGAGGGTTGAGGATGACAACTTCAACAATCCCCTGAAAAAAAGACAAAGGCCCCAGTACTGTCAAATGTCAATGCCCATAGTTGTTGCAAACATCAGCCAATGTCAACAACAATAGGAGCTACACAGCACTAAGGACATACCCATGCTGCATATGTCAGGGTCCATCCTGTGACTTGGTCACAATGTAACATCCCAAATGTCATACTGCTCAGACAACAGCATTGAGGGGGAGGACACATGTAACTGGTCACTGACATACACCTGCACAGTCAGAGGAGGAAATAGGACACTGATACGATTATCAGGGCAATCCAATGTACCACACATTCCCAACATCAGCTGTACACATTACCAGTGCCAACATCCATATCGTGCCATTACATTGCTATGCATAGGATATGCTACATGTCAACTACATTTAAGTGGATGTGAAAGATCAGAGACTGGGGCAGGTCCAGATTGTTAAGTGTGCTGCCAGTGCCATCAGAACACCCAGTCAGTGAAAGGTCTCACCATGAGAATGGATGTAGACAGAGGGTTGAGTAGGACAAGAAGGTAGCAATTCACTATTTGGCCAAAACCAACACCTAGAAGAGATGATGCCGAAAAGTCTAATAACTTAATAACATACATGTGACATGCAGGTGGGCCATAGGCCTGGGAGAATGCCCATCTGAAAGACTGGAGCAATAAACACGAAACAAGATCACAATGTGAATTCATCATAAGGCAGGCATGTCACATCACTAATGCCACAACACAGACACACTAATTGTACACCGTTTCATTGCAGAGGACAATGGATCTCCTGCGGATATGCCTGTCCCAGAGTACCCTGACGACATGGATGACGAGCTGATAAACATTCCCCAGGAGACCATCCAAAAGGTCCTTGAAACGCTCCAGACCCCACCTTCAGTCACAAGGAGGAGCACAGAACAAGCAGCCATCGCAGAGGATCCACCCACCACCCCAATTGTAAGACCTGCCAGCTCCAATACAGCTGAGGACTCAGACGACACACAGCCACCAGCTTTGAGAGAACTGTAGTTGGGGTACAGCAGGAGCTGGCCAAGAAGGTGTGGGTGGGGATGCAAACTATGGCAGCCAGCCTAGAGGGGGTGCGTTCGTGCATGATGTCATCTGCAGATCAGGCAGCAGCTTTGCAAGGGCTAACATCTATCTTGCAGGAACAGCAAAAAAGCCTGAAGGAAATCAGCACAGCTGTAATACAGTTGACCCAACACCTACAACAGCAATCCTGTCAACGCGTGCACGAATGCAACATTGAACCCCTCAGGGCCGACCTGGCTGCCTACCATCATGATGTGGCTGCTATTCTTAAGAATCAGCATATCCGCCTTGCTGCAGTACTGCCCTTAAGACCTTCACAGGTAGCAGCGACCGGGATGTCTGACTCCACGTCTTCTAACACTGAGGTGTGTGTTGCCCCTTCACAACCACCACCAACAAGAACAGAGGAGGCAACACACACATCAGAAGAAGAAGACATGGAACAGATCACCTTCACACGGAAAAGTACCCGGAAGCACTAGTCCTTGCCACATGGCCAACAATTACCAAGGTCCTGCACTTTGTAACATGCCAGTCTTACAACTCTACTTAATGACTGTTCTGCTTACCACTGTATATCTTGTCAGCCTGCCCAGTGATTGTCTCTCTCTTACTCATTGGCAAATCCTGTCCCTCTGCACTGTCTGAAACATCACCCCAGCATGTCAAAAGCATTTCCGTAACCCCTTGTGTAGGATCACAATGTAAGATGTCACTATAATGGACTCACAATCATGGACAATGTACATATAGCACTACAGCACTTTTCAATAAATAGCACTTACACAACAAATCTGTCTCTGGGTAATGTGACATATCAACTGTGCAGTAGATAACTGAAATGTGGCTACTGTCAAATTACGTAGCTTGTCAATACAACTGTCCTGATACTATGTAGTCAGATAAATCTGCACAGTGCCCATGATTGCATCATACTCTGCCCATCCTGAGGGACATATCTGATGAAGTGAGAAACCATACACCATCATGCTGTGTTGGACAGAATAATGCTTCCTCAAGGGATATCTAAGTCATCAAATAGTGGCAGCAAAATGTTGTCACCATGCAATACTAACACATATAACAGTGCACATAAATCTAAGCAAACACTACAAAAACTGCATTAATGAATCTGTCTGAGTTTACATACAAATAGGTACTCATGCTGAACTGTGTCACAAATGACGTATGTGAGTCATGAAAACAAGAATACAAGAGTGCCTACAAGAACTCAACTTATAAGGGTGTCCTTGATCATCATACTGCAGTCAGACCTAAAACTGTTCCCCCAATACCAAGTCTGGAAGCACTGTTTGTGACGTGGAAAACCCACTTATCAACAGAAACACATTGTGATCCATATTAACTGTGATTGGTGGTTGCAACAAATGGTGGAAACTTTGCAAGGTAGCTCTGGGGTAGCTGCCAATCTTACAACTCAGTTGGGATTTGTTTGTAGCATAGGACACAAATGTAATAGAACAACATTCATGTACACTGATTCCAAGCCCAGGATCAAGTAGCATTTAACACATACTGTTAAGGGTTAACTATATATTTATTAAATGCTAATCACAGAAGAGGAAACTGAGGGAAAAGTCTTACCTACCCTAATCTACCCTGACTACTCATTACCCACAACTGTCCCTAACTAACCTAAGTTAAACGTACTTATCACATGTAATGAAACGTTCTAAACATCCACCCCCCACCCCGTTATGAGACGGGACACATGGAGGACAACACATACTAACCTAAACACATACTATCCTATACTAAACAAATATATATATATATATATATATATATACACGAATATATATATATATATATTTTTTTTTAAATATATATATTTTTTAAACACACAAGACCCCCAACATAGCCCGCCACCCACACACGTAATAAGTAAAAATAGAAAGAATCAGGACACCCAACCCCCCACCCATTAACACTAAACTAACAGCCTATACTAACCTAACACTAAGCCCCCTAAGCCCACTAAGTATAAGAACAAGGAAAGAGGAGGGAGGGGAGGGAATCATGTCCATATCAAAAAAGTCTAGAGGTTGGCCCTCCGGAGGGTCCTCTTGATGGACTTCACACGCCGGTTAATGTGGCGAACATCCCGACTCAGATGGCTTAACTTGCGCAACACACTGTCCATCTTCCGTTCCATGTTCTGGAATGCTGCAGGGTCAACAGATGGAGCTGGGGCAGTCTGGGTACCGGTGGAGGAGGTCTGTGTGTGTGTGGAGCCAAGGCCAGTGGGCTGTCCTGCACCTGTAGCAATGCTGGGGCCTGGAAGTCCGGCAGATGTAGGGACAACAGTCCCAGCTGTGGGTGGGGCCACCTGGCTTGAAGTGGTGGTTGTGCTGGTGGTGGCTGTGGTGGGCAAAGTAGGGCCACCCTGTGGGAAGGCCCTCTATGCCCCGGAGGCCCGTTCATGGTGATATCGACGGGCCATCCTCCTGAACCCCAACTCCACCAGCAGGGTGTGCTGGTATCTCATGGCCCCCCGCTGGAACTCACGGACCTGGTCTGGAGCCATGTTTGCAGCTGTGAAGACAAATGCAAATAATCTACATTAGGAACTGCATTGTGTGAAATGGCACAAGAAGTCATTCAGACAATACATCTACTGTACTTGTAACAGCTCATATCACAATACAGATCATTGAATGTCCCTGAGGAAGTACATGGCAGGCCAGCCTACAAATGTCGCATCACACATAGCATATCCAAAACCTACGAGATGGGTAACAACTGGCATTGACTTGCCATCTAAGTTCTGCCAGTTATCAGATAACAATCATGCTGCATATCCTCCGCCAATACCTGGGCTACAAATGTCAGTGTACGGAATGCAAAACTAAAGCCACATGGTCTGCAAGTTGTAACAGGACTTGCCAGTATAGTACCCATGTGCCAAACCTGAGTGTGTATACTAGGTTCCAACCAAACAGTCACTTTTTCACATGTATGTGTAACATACTGGTAGCATCAGTCCTCGGTACCCTATTCACAAACCCATGCCTGTGTTTGAGGGTGGGGGTGTGGATAAACAACTATCAATTCCAAACAACATGGACACTGAGGAGTGTATAGAAAACTCCACACGTGTTTGGCTCTACACACACACACCACAGGTAAGGTCTATCAACAATTAGGAGTCTGCAAACCCTTGACCAAACATAGCGCCACACATGTCAGGAAATGCAGAGCTTGGTACACAACAAATACTTCCAGTAAGGCATGACTTACATCAGACACAGAGTTGCAAGAACACCCATGATCATGATTAGCATGCACACCTAGGTCATTGCACTCAAGTTCCACATACTTGTAGCACTACATGTGGAAGTACATGCTGCTAGGAAGTTCTACCTACAGTTTAATAAGTACCTTGGTAAATAGGGAAGCAGAAGTCTTTTGGAAAGCAATTTGCTGTACCAATCTTGGAGAATGTGGGCCTGACAGGCTGACTAAATCTGAGCTGACTTCCAGTGCGACTCTTGTTGATACAAGTGTCATCCACATGACTCACCCCAGTACTCACTGTGGTGCCTACAGGAATGGCCTACAATCCCTAGATAATACAATAGGATACGCATTGGCCAACTCAAAACATTTGAGAACCTGAAATCCCACTCATGGAACAAGACAAATGATTGCCCAACGCATCACACCTTGCTATGAGTTCAACACACAGGAGTCCATAACCAGCAAACACAACACATAACAGACATATCAACACTTACTGGAGTGGTCGGGGTCCTCAAATGTAGCCACCTCTCCCACAGTGTAGGGTGCCGGTCCACCTGTAAGGCATGAAAGGAAGAAATGTGATCAAAATCTGTGCACTGACCAACAATTTCATAAACATATACAATGTGTAGGCTGAATAAGGAAATGGCAGCCATTCAGACATGATGATACTGCATCTGATATATCACGGCCAACTTGTACATAGCATGGGTCTCCTGTGACAGTTACACACATATCTGCACACATGCAGTGGTCCTAACTATCATGTGGTGGCAAACATGCCCCGTCATTAGTGACCAGAAAAAAATATGGAGTGTAATCGTCTCATCATGTGCATCCAAGAGAGACATCCAAAGCCTGGTTACTTGAGGACGGCATTACCAGTCAAACAGCCTATGTGGCCATGACACATTTATTACACATAGGTACAATGTACAGAGGGACAGGGACTTTTAAAAGCCCTCATGTTGTTACAGTTTCTTCATTTGATGTGGCCCAGCTATGGTGATTTGCACCAACCATGGAGATGTGAACCCATGTGCATACCTTTGGACTGCCATCCCTAATTGGAATGTGGCACAACTATCTCCAACAACCATTCTAAGATGTTAGCTGAGGGCACCTTACACCTTTTCACGATGTTTTCAAATCCAGATCTGACATGTATCCAAAAAGATAAAGGACCACAATAATCCCTAACATTCATAGAACTTCCGTGAACGCTTTCCTTACACACTCACCAGACTCACATGAGACATATGTCTGGGCCACTTTGCTATCATCAATTGACGTGAAGCCAGCACTAATTTTCTGCATCATGTAGTGATTCTAAAGTCAGTCTAGCTATTGCGTAAACAAAGTTAGCCAATATGTTGGTGCATCTTTACTTCTCTGGCAAATGTGGCCCATATAGACATGATTGGCTCCTATTTTGTTTGGTTGTCTGACACAAAGGCAGCACCAATTTACTTCACGGAAAAGTATCCTGTATGTTTGCTGAGCACGTGCTACCTGACAGCTAGCAATTGTGATCCTTCCCATAGTGCATCAATTATCCCAGTATGTTTCCCCAGCATTACACACAGTCAGCAACTTAGCTGGCAGACATTGTACAAATCATCTGATGTCACTACAGAGCATTTAATCGTGCACATTTACATGATAAGTACTCACCAACAGGGCGACCAATCACAATGCCTAGGTGGTCCAACAGATCCTGCTCCCTGGTGATGAGGTCAGCCCACCGGTGCTTCAGCTGGTGGTCACTCCTCTGGCTGGCATACATAAGCTGCAGGTGATGCAGCACCTTTCCCCACCGGATTCTGCGTGCCTCAGTGCCTCGATCATCAGTGGCAAGAAATGGCACACAAGCCATATGAAGCCCCCCAACTCCTCTTCACCCATCCTGCCATGACGTGGCCTACCAGACATTGTAGAAATGTGAAAGGGAATAGGCGTTAAAGAAATAGAAAGGGGAAAAGGCGGAAAGTAGGGGTACAAATACAGAAGAAAAGTAAAATTAACCACTAAAAGAGCCCAACTATCCCCAAATTACCACTACTCAAAACAGACCCCCACAAACAACAAAAACAATAGATAAATGGACAAATGTACACAAAACATAGTAGGACAGTATACACCAACAATATTTATTTCACAAATTGACAATAGAGACAGCACACAGGACACAAAAGCACAAAATCAATGGACACCACTCTCTACACAGCCACACAGTCTAGAAGAATCATAGACTGCAAAGTGAAAGTGAAAGTACACCCACTGTACATGATCTGTAAACAGGATATCCTATTACATCAATTCCTGAATAAAATGTCCGCCCTTTTTTCGCATTATGCGTCATAATTCTTTCACGCATACAGTTTATGCGTCATTATTTTTGACGCACAGGAGTGAAAATTAGCCCGCATCCAAATAATAGTAAGTAGCCTGTACAATTATCTGGATGCGCCCTAATTTTCACTCCTGTGCGTCAAAAAAAATGACGCAAATTCTGTATTGGTGTACAAAAAATGACGCATAACGCTAGCAACGTCAAAATTTCAGTGCATGAACTGGTTTTGGGCTTTTTTTCTGTTTTTATGTTACGTTACATTTGGGACACATCAGAGATAGCCTGATGGCACCCACTATGGTGTTGATGGTGTATGTTCACATGTGTGACATCATACTGCAGCGGACCATGATCAGCTACTTCCTTCACAGTATTTTGACGGTTGGCTGACGCACTAGATGGCCATATGTGTGGCCTACATATTTGTATTGCACAAATTGGGCATGTTTGGCATCAGTAGAGGATAGCAATGTGACGCACATATGTACAATACCTAAATGCCTTTGGCTCAATGTGTCTGCTGTGGCAAATAATGTATTTGTTGACCAAGTGTGTGTGTATCACATGATGCATTATTGCACATATGATTGTATGAATGTGACGTCCATGTGTCCAAACCTTAGATGTAAGTCATTGTGGAAATGAGAGAGGACATGTGTTAGTCATACATGTAGCAACATCCGTAATGTGGACTTCCAGGATTTAGGGTAACATAGACACCACATATGACAAAGCATGCACCAGATAGATGGCAGACGCTTGTTCATGTCAATGGTCCACATTTTCAACATCCTATGTCCTAGAGTTTTGGTAACAGCTTCCTAGACACTAGTTGGTGAATCCCACAGTGAGTCATACACATGCATTGAGGAAGTGGGTACCATGTTGTTTGCCCAGACAGACAAAGGTGAATCACAAATGTATGATGACACCACAGTTGAGGTCATATAACTGAGCCACAACTCTCAAGTGGCTGTGGTGGACCAGCAGACAACGCAGCACGTGTCCACATGTTTACAATGATCAATTGCACATAAGTGTCTTGTTCATGTGTGTGGTCCTATGTTGATCCTGTATATTTTTGGGGGTGTAATTTGTCACAGTTCGGTCCAGGACTCATCATGAGTCAGTGGCAGCTATTCCTGAACCTACTGAGTATCCTTTGTTGATCAATGTGAGTAAAGTGGATGTGGACATGAGAACCTACATGGGGATGGTCCCACCCTGTCACTAAAGACGTGTAATGAGACAGTCAACAGGGCAACCTTGGTGTGCTGAGTTAGATAATGTCTCAGGTGTCATGTTCCGGCAGGTGTCATTACAACATTTGTACACAGGTTAGCCTCTGCAATTCCCACTGCATCTGGGAACATCATAGCCTCTGTGCTGATTATTTTCGTAGCTATTCACCACACACGGACCATCAATATGTTGTGAGCAATGTAATTCAGTGTGTGAACTGTCAGTGTCCTGACATGTGTGGATTTTTCATGGACATTATCAGAGGTTGCTGGTTCTGCTGAAGGCCCCGTACCCAATCCCTGCATACGGCCCTGGGACACTGTCACACTTTGTCATTCATGCATAAATGAGACCCAGACAAGGGATGGGCCATGAATTTTGGTTTTCACAGAGGATTTAACTCATATGGTACAGTTAAAAGGCAGATGATGCTATACAATGTATTTGGGTATGCATTTAAGAAGCACATGCCCAAATACCCCCTGATGAATGAGAGGTTTGCTAACGCAAGTGTGGTACATATGTAGACACAGGGATACTTCAGTGTGACACACAGACAGATGCCAGTCAGGCTGACAGAATGCAGGGTGTATCAGGATCCAGCAATTTGACAAGTTACATAATCAGTGGTCTGACTAAGACTGTTTGGAGGACGAACTAGACAGTTGACATGTCAAACTGTGTATGTCCTGTGTTTTTGAAGGTGACAAATGAACCCAAGGGCTGTGTTACACGGCTTAATTAGTATCAATGCTTAACAGTGTATTTGACAAAATGGCAACTCCTATGCTGTGGCAGGCATCAGCAGGGGCAGTGCTTGTTGAAATGGGTGGTGTGCATGGAGGTGATCACAGGTGTGGGCTGCATCTGTTTCTCACAAGTCCTGTAAGTGAGATTTGCATTCTAATGGCCAACAGACATTTTCACACGGGAAGCAATCTACAGGTGCTAACGGGGCTTGGAAACTAGAAGCCAGTGTATTAATTGACCTGACGTCCATGCAGTCAGGTGTTCTATGACAATGGCATACCATAGGAAAGGGTGTAGCACACTGGATTACTATTGACAAACTGTGTGTGTAGAGGAGGGAATATCAGGGTACACATCTTAGTATTCCAGGGACCTCTTCAGACAGGTGGGTTGCGACCAGGTGCATGGGTGTGTCAGGAGTTAGAAAATGGGCTGACATGTACATGGAATGTCATGTGCGCAATGCTGCTCATATGTGTGGCACTTGTGCTGTCTATGTACTGCTTCTATGGAACTCTGGTCACAGATAGTCCTTGCAAATATCGGATGCAGTTGGACTTACTGCTGTCAAGGGTCTGGTCAGACATTCCTGTTACTGATGCAAAAGCACATCAACTGCCTCATGTATGAGGCTTGTTTTCCCCTTATTGAGTGATGGTGTCTTAGTTGTGTGCCATATGCTGCCTTGGACCTTGATTTCAACATGTATGTGTGAAATAGGTGTGGTCCTCTGCTATTGGCCTTCAACGGAGAAATGTACATGATATATGTCATTTACAGTGTATGTGACCATTGTATGTTACGCATCACATTAGCTCTGGGATTTTCAGTGTCCTAATTGGTATATCAGCAATGCTCCATGAGGCAACACTCTTATTCTGATAGTTAGAGATGAAGGTGTGCAAAAATGAATAGCCAAACAATGATATGGTGATTAGTTCATAAAGTGGTGATGGTGATTATATTTAAAAGAAATTGTTCACGATATGTTGCCGCCTGCGTAAACCTGCGGTCGTGTTCTGTAGTTCCCCCTCATGTTGCAGGCCAGCATCCTCCTCTTCCTCCTCTTCAGGCATGTGTGGCTCGGGTTCCAGGAGGGGAATGCTCCTTTTTGTGCAAATGTTGTGCAGAATAGCACATGTTAGGATGATCTTACAGACCATCTCCGGGGAATATAGAAGGCTACCGCCAGTGATGTCGAGGCACCGGAACCTTGACTTGAGGATGCCGAAGGTCCTCTCAACTATGGTGCGTGTCCTCCTATGTGCGTCATTGTAGGCACGCTCTGCTGCAGTACTCGGGTTGCCAATAGGTGTCATTATCCATGGCTGGATGCAATACCCCTGATCAGCTGCAAGAGAAAATGAAGGGGATCATGTTGATGTAGCTAGCCCTAATGAAATGACCTTTCATGGCAGTAGCTGTCTTGTGTTGTCTGTGACTCTTTTGTGTTATTATGTTGCATCCTAGGCTTGTAGGATGTACCATCTGCATTGTGTTGTTTCCTTGGCTGAACGAGTGTTTGGCTGCTGACCGGTTGTCAGCAGCATGTTTTGGGATTTGCAGTACAGTGTGCGCTCCCTAGCATTGTGACTTGTTATACAGGTGTCCCTGTGTCTTCACTGAGGGTGAGATGATAGTTCCATACACAAATTCATTTTGACAGTGTTGTTAACACGTTCATATCAATGTACCGTGGACATCCCATACCTTTAGACTTATGCAATGGATTAATGTAAACGTCATTGGGACACTTACAATTTGCAAGGTGACATTTAGGCAACCCACTCCACACGTTGTGATCTTTCACTTCTTAACATTAGACTGTACACTAATTTCCGATCTGTGACAGGTTCAATGGTGACCTAAGAAACATGCCTAGCGGTGTCACGACCTCAGTGTGTTCCTGTCGACATGTTGCTGTTGTGGAGAATGTCTTGTGTGTCCTAGAGGGTTGCTGTGCAGTGTGTGTATATAAGTAGGTTTTTGTACTTACCAACAAGTAGACCACTGCCATACCGTCCATCCTGGAAGTGTTCATTGATGGTGCAGTGACGGAAGATGAATGAGTCATGGACACTCCCAGGATATTTAGCCACGATGTTGGTGATCAATCCTTGGTGATTGACAATGGCCTGCACATTGATGGAATGTGTGTGCTTCCTGTTGCGGTAGAGGTGTTCAGTTGCAGCAGGTGGCACAAGGCGTACATGTGTGCAGTCGATTGCACCAAGGACGTGTGGGAAGCCACTAATGAGGTAGAATCCCTGTTTTGTTTCCTGCTGCTTCTGCAGTGTGTTAGGGAAGCAGATGTGGCGGGGTGTAAGTCCAATGATGGGTGGGTGAGCTACTGATTTCCCAACAATGGCGCTGGCACAGAATGTTCAAATACATGACAAGCAGAGTGCAAGAGAGGGGCTAAGGGGGCAGCGGCAGACGAATGCGGATTAGTAGGGGTGAGAGCGAAAACATTATTTTGCAGAATAACCAACCAGAGAGGGAAAGTGTATGTGCCTTTTTATCTGTGTGTAAGTAAAAATGAATGTTGACATCCGACATACACCTGACCATACCCGACTGAAAGCACCTGTACCCAACCTTTTAGGAGACAATACATTTATTGGGGCAGGGGATGGACCTCCCATGAAGCTACGCCCCTGGTTGCTGACTTGTACTGAAATAAGCACTTGCACCAATGCCTTCACTTGCTCTATTACTGTAGTTGCACCTGGTGGCACCTGGACAGTCCCTGTGCAAACAGACAGCAACACTGGTGTCCACACCTTCGAGTACCAGCGCTGAATCTGCACCCACTACTTCTGCCCACACATCACAGACTCAGGCCCAGATTTACTGGAAAATCACCCAGCGCATTGCAGCAGCTGCAAATGCCGTGCCACGCTGCGTGAGCAGGAGAGCGCCATATTTACGTAATTATGGTGCTCTCCTCCCCCCTCTCCCTAGCACATGTACACGCCTCTGCACCATAGTGCCAGGGTGTCTCCATGAGTCTAGCATAGATTTTGTACTGGAAGAATTCTGTGCTTAGACTAACTTTAAACATTTTCCCACTGGTATGTCAGTAGCCCTTGGTGTATTATTATTAATTTTATTATTACTATTATTCCATTATTATTATTATGATTATTGTTGTTATTATTATTAATCTTACTAGTAATTCTAATAATGATAAAAATAATAGTAAGCATCTTACATGTAGTTCTAACAATAAATCATTCTTTCTCTTCTGCTACTGGACTGGATTTTTCATATTTGGCATCTGAATTGTACGCAAAAAGCATAACCAGTTTACAGCAACAAATATAATAAACCTCTCATAGATAATCAATTGTGCTTTGTTATTAACAGTGCATGTTTGTGCTTCACATTAGCAATTCTATCATTTGGGAGCAAGAAGTCAAGAAAATACTTGAATAGTTTCAACTTTAAATATCAAACAAAAATGTATGCATGCTCTTACATACCCACTGTACCTACATTCCATACCTAACTTACCATTCAAACCTGTCATATCTACTGTACTTACCTACCAGAGCTATTTACCCTACATAACTACAACACCTAACAAATCACACCTATCTACCATACCTACCTGAAATACCTACTATACTTAACTACATAATCTACCCTACTTACCTAGCATCCCTACAAAATCTGCCATACCTACATACAATACGTACCACCCATAACTACCATACCTTACCTATCATAACTTACCTAACCTACCATACGTCCCTAACATACCATACCTACTCTACCAAACCTACCTTCCCTACCATAGCCAACCGACCACCGCCTCTACAGTTTGTTTATCTTCAGCCTTGAGGTGGCAGCTTTCTGAAAAAGTGACAATTTAATTTATGGGCCCTCTAGTGATGGCTGTAAATACTTCAGCTGGCTACAGGGAGCACTTGTGTCAAACTCAAAGGCTCTCTAAGAATGGGCTAAGGCAGTGGTTCTTAACCTTTAGTTTTCTGTGGACAACCACAGAATCATTACTGGAAACCAAGGACCCTTGTTGCATCATTATTGGAATCTGGGGGACCCCACTAAGTCATTACCGAAAGCTAGACACCCCAACCTAAGCAATTTCGATGATTTGAACCAAAATACAATACACAAAATACAGAAACAGGCATTCGTTAAACAAATACAGAAATGATGAAATGTTTTATTTAATTCATAAATGTAAAAAAAATATATAATAATTTAAATTGGATGATTGTAGCTTTTCTAAATTCTGTGGAGGCCAGCCATTGTCCCTACTATATTCAGTTTGATGCACCTGCACTGCGCCCCCAAATCAATCTGACTATACCAAATTAAGTTCAGCCTTCAATTACAAATTCCTTCACAGTTACAGAACGTTTCAAAATGTTCAATTTACATTTTGCTTCTTTATATAGACTTTAGTATAGTGTGGATATTATTTAATTTTCTAAGCAGTCGCAGACCCCCTGAGAAGGCCGTGCGGACTCCCAGGTGTCCCTGGACCACAGGTAAAGGACCGGTGACCCAAGGTACTTCAGGCTGCAGCAGGGAATTGCTAGTTGCAGCTGGTGAAGAGCACGGCAATGTGAAGGCCACCGCTTCTCTAAAAACAGTAGATCTAAGTTTTGCCAACGTTTGATTTTATAAGGGCGACTGGGTGAGCTCTAGAATTATGCAGAGCAGTGTAAATCGTGACATTGTTTGGGATTCGACCGATAGTGACTGGTTGAAAACGTGCCCCAGACTCTTGATCAGTATAGGATGCTGGCATATATTTTATCTGGACCTAAGGGTCATGATGCCCGTGTAGTGCTGCTGCTTTATTTTTTAGAACATTGAAAGGTCTGTGTTTACTAATAGTTACCACATATCATGGGGATGGCTGCGTTCGAACCCTTGAGTGTGATTAGGGCCTTCGCTTTTATTACTCTGTATATGGCAGTGGGCAGTAAATCGAGTTAGTGATGTTGCCGCAGGCAGATTAATATGCAGTAAAATACCAAGTAGATACTGTGGAGCAGCAAAGGAAGGATGAAAGGATCAAGGTGAACTTTAGCAAAAAAGAATCAATAATCTAAAAAATATTTATAGAATGTTCAAGGGATGCCCATTGCCTTTCTCATTGATGTTGCTTCAAAGGGCAGATTGAGTTTCAAAGAGAAAAGGCAGCCTAAAGGGTCCTGTCGTTAATTCAGCCACAGCGACATCTAGCGGTTAGATGTGTAATCTGGACAAACGCCAGCAGTAACTACAGGGATCTTAATTATCATCGCTGCAGGAAATTAGAGCAGAAACATTTGTTAGATGCCCGCAGACAACCCCCAAATATATTGAAAGTTATATGCCAACAGCTCAGTGAGTCAGACACATATAAGGTGTGCCTGCAACCTGTAGTTCGCTGTTGTTGATCCCGTTACGCCCGTGTCATTCCTCGCTATAGCCTAGTGCTTAGAAGTACTTGCAATTCACAAGTAGCAAAATCCATATAAACACACAGTTGTTTATTTCGATTAAAATCTATATGAGATTCCCTATTTACGTCTCAGCACAAAGCACAGGAAGATTTTAAAACTAGTACAAAACTAAACATATGGCTCAGGTGCTGAACTGCTAGGCTTTACTAAGGAAAAGACGGGAAGAACCCGTATCTACGAGATAATGTCTGGGTGATTCTAAGCAAGCACTTAAAAAAGAGACGAGAGCTTTGAGTGGTTGAGGGTTTCACGACATGCATCCAATGGCAGCCTCGCTTAATACCCATCATGACTTCCAGGCATCTTATTTTCCTTTCAGACGCCATTTCGTATAAAACATTAGATAAGAACAAGCATTTGCAATGCAATAGGTCTCGCATGTTTCGAACAAGTTAATTGCCATCTTTTGACAACTGCGCCCATGAGCAAAAACAAAAAAAACCTGAAAAAGACGACTTAACAAAATAAAATAAAGTTGGTTTAAAAAAATATAACTTTGCGATTTTGTTTACCCTGTTGGGCACGTTTTTGACAATCACAAGTTTTCTGTTTGTGGGGCACGGGAAGTTAGAACAAAATAGTACCTCGATCACGTCGGGAGCAGCGGAGGGACACTAATTAAGTTGAAATCAATTAGTGCCGGATCTTGTGGAACGGAAATTATGCCATGCATGCTTTGATGAATTATGAGGCTGTAAAGAAGAGTGCCATGCACACCAACAAATGGTGAGCGACAGACGGGCTTCGAGCCCTTTACTGAACACAACAGAGTCTTGCATGCGAGACCGGCGTGCAAAAGCATACACTTGCAGGCTCGACCCTAAAAATGACAAATGGTTGCCCAGATGTTAGGTATGATAGGCAAGGGAAAGAAATGTAATTTGTTTCACAGAAATGCCAACGAAAAGCAGACTGTTTTCACAGACTCTCTCAATATAAAAACATGTTTTAGGGCAGCTATTCACTTTACAAATCTGCTAACATAATATAAAATTGTATTCAAGTCTCTGAGTGGGATTAAAAAATTGGGGGGGGCATGGTACCACTGAAATAGGTGTGACCTAAGAAGAATAACTAGGAATCCTTTCCAAGTGGCTTGACCCATGTAATTAATGGCTTAAAACTTGTAAACTAAAATCCTGTGCTTCTCATAGCATGCCACTTGAACAGTATTTTGTCACTTCTTTGTAAGATTTCTGATATTGCATCCAGACATATTACACAATAATAGACATATGCCTCAAACAAGCCAGAACTATTGGGTTTGCCAATGCTTGATAGTTGTGTAATAATAAATGACAGGAACAATCTTGTTGTTTATTATTAGAATTGAAAATGTTTTAGTTCTGAAAATACAAGACTGCGTAGTGGTTTTTGGAGACTCAGTCACTCCCGTTCTTCCCCTCACATCACTTTCCTCTGCATCCTTTCTATATTAGACACTTACGCCCTTCTTCTCCTTACTCCTTTGTAAAATCCTCATTCTGCATATCTCACACCTCATCTCTTTCCTCTTCAACACCCCCGTTCAACTTCCTATTCTCACTGTCCTGCATGTACGTCCTTGCATCTCTTTCATTTCACCATCCTGTCACACACATCCCCACTAACCTTTGTGCACTGCATTTCTTATACTTTCTCCCTTTCAGTATGTTGACAGTTGTGGGCCTCCTTCAGCTGTTTCACATATAATTGAAATTTACAGCTGGAGGACGTAGCCATTCCTATGTGCACTCCATAGAGAGGCGAAGGATTGGATGAACTTGTACTGTGAACACTTTTATGACCAACAGACAGGCACTGTGAGAAACTCACACTGCCTTCAGAACTCTCATTCATGCCCTATCGTGCACTCAACCCACAATCTGAATTAACACCGCCACCTAGAGGCCTGACTGTTCACAGTATGCAGTATATCAGAGAAATATGCTGGCACAAAAAAAGTACAGAAACACAACATCCTGGAAAAATCTAACAATATAAGGGTATGCGAGATGAAGTTAAACAAGTGATATGTAAACAGAAACTGCGTCATTGATACAGCATGGATTACCTTAACAGTTTTTAGAATCATTGTTTAGAATTTGATCAGTGTTTCCGACTGTAAAATTAAGGACATGAACACAGGGCTTGGCAGAACCTGTTTCAATGCCAGTTTTTAATTACTGTGAGGTCTGTGGCCTGGATGGACCTGCCCTACTTAATCCCATTTTTCCCCCTTTTTTTGGTCCTCATCTCACTACCCACGCTTCAGCAGGAGAGACCTTTGGTTTGTACTTTCCAGGGATGGACCCCTCAATATCAACGGGCCAAACCACCTGTCCTACACGCACCAAGTCTTCCCACATATATCATTGGCCACACACTGCCATTTGCTCACATGGTTGTCATACCAGAGCAAAACCCAATAGGTGGAGGGGAGTTTTTTAATCATTGGACTTAATTGCTGAAGAAGGAGAACCACTTAACACAGACAAGTCATGTTTAATGCTAATAAGCATTTTCCAAAACCGCCCAGAACTCATCCCTTTTACTAAAAGGACCAGCTCGTTCCAGATTACATAGCCTTTTTACCGACATTTGCCACTCCTGGACTGTGGGAGGTAATGAACAAACCCATTTACAACAGATTTCACGTCAAGCCAAGAGCATCAATACAAACAACACATATTCTTGCTGCACAGAGATTTTCTGGCCAGGAGACTCTGAATCACATACACCAAACATAACTAATATAGAGCTTAATTCAAAATTTCCACCAAACATTTCCTTAGGAATTTTTCCTATGTCTTCCCAAAATCTAATCAACCTTGGGCACTGCCAAAACATATGAAGGTCATCCGATTAGGATCCCCACATCGCAGGCAGTTTTTTTTAGTTTTCCCAATGACCGTCAATCTTAGCGGTGGCCAATATACCCTTTGCAGAGTAAACAGATGGCTTTTCCTCATTGCCGCAGATTTAATAGTAAACCAAAGTCTTGAACATGACTATTGCCATAAGGAAACAATGTCTAGGGTTGGGAAAACCTTCCCCCATTTCAACACCGGAAGAGGCGGATCCTCTTCTGCCGCGTCCAATAGCGCATGGTACCATAGAGCAACTTCCTTATTTATGGATTTCTGACTTCGTTTTTCCTCCCAAAGGCTTCTCCCAGTTTCTCCTGCCTGGAGAGACGTAACCCAACTGGATAGCTGATAGTACTTAAACTTAGAAATTGTCCTCCCTGCTCGCTCCAAAAATGTAGGCCAGGGTATCAATTCAGAATCTTCTATAATCTGCCCCCACTCCACCACCCCATTAGCTTTCAACGGGGCTGATAACTTATCCAAAAGACACACAGGGGTTCCTGGTGAATCCCAAATGGGAGGCAAACTACAATAGTAGGCTATCCCTAACGCGTTCCGAATCTGTGCCCAGACTTTGCAAGCTTGTCTAGGGATCTTGAGTCGAACCTTCTTGAAAAACTTTGGGTGACCAAATTTATATAGAAAATTATGGGCCCCCTCCGCAAGGTGCGCCGTCAAAGCTTTCCACTGAGGAGTATACTGTAGCTTCTTATTTAGAAGCATTCTAATGTTCTTCAATTGAAATGCCAAATAGTACTTGTAGAAATCTGAGGAAGCAATCCCCCCCACTCCTTCTTTCTACATAACTTTTTCCATGCTCTCCTTATTCCCTTAGATGCCCAAATAAACGTAGATAGGTCATTCTGAAGTTTTTTGAACCAGCATGCCTTAAATTCTAATGGGATAGTATTAAATAGAAACGTACTCTTTGGAAGAATACACATCTTTAAGATATTAGATCTGCCAATTAGAGAGAGGGGGAAGAGCGGCCCATGCCTTAAGGAGTTTTTTAGTTGCGAAATAAGCTCTATCAAAGTTAACCCTCGCCACTTCACTGAAATTAACCGTAAGCTGAACTCCCAAATATCTTATTTCATATTTGGCTAATGGGGAATCATAAACCATATTCCAACACATAATCTCTGTCTTCTCAGTATTTACACTATAACCTGACATTCTGCCAAACTGCTCCATCAATAAATTAATAGTAGGAAGGGAAACAGTCACATCTCTAGTATAAATCATCAGATCATCTGCGTACAATGCAACTGTCGCGCCGCGCGGTGCGGCGCGAGCCGAGAGCTCGACTTCGGCCGGGCGTTCGGCTCGGGCCGCGCACCGCGTTATTAAGACGCGGCGCGCCCCCAGCCTCTCCTGCGCGTTTCGAGGCCCCAGATTTGCTTGGGGCCTCGTTCTTCCTTCTGCCTTTCACTGTCCCAGGGGTCTCTGAACCCTCTTACCTGTTTTTCTTCGTTTCTTTGTCCTTTCTTCTGTTTGCAGTCTGTTGTGTGCCTTTCTTTATGTCTTTTCCTCCTTCCCAGATTCCTGTGCTTTCCCAGCATTCCTTGTTCCCTATTCTCTATGGTTCCTCTACTATTCTGTTCTATATATTGTTTCCCTATCTAAGATGGTGTCCTTTTACTTCCTGTGGGTCACTTCCTGTTTGTTGGTATATAAGGGCTGTGTTTTTCCTCTTTCCTTGCGCTGCAACACTTTCTGCTCAGTTGGTGTCTTCGCTCCTGATTTCCTTGCCTTTTGGTTTTGGACTCAGCATTCTGTGTTTTCTGATTTTTGCTCCTTTTGGATTCCTGTTTGTTTGTTCTTGTTTTTCTCCAGGACTTTTCCTGTTTGGAGGTTTTTCCCCTTTGGAAGGGGTTTTTCCCTCTGGCGCTACTTTCTGAAGGGCACGGTCTGTTCTTGGTGTCTCCATTGCCTACAGCACCGTGGCTACCAGAAAGAGTCGCCCCTTTTTGGGCCAAAGCCGAACATTGAAGATTCACGCCACCAGATCTGCAAATTCCAGGCGCAAGCAGCACGTGAGTCGTGACAGATTGCAGCGCCTAACCATTCCGACGTCCTCAAACACCATGGATAATACAGTGGCGGCTGCTGCAGATCCGGAGCAATCTCTGTTAACCACGATTCAGCAACAAGCCCAGGAGTTGCAACAACTACGTAATGAAAATGCTGCGTTACGACAGGCTTTGGCCCTCCGCACCAGTGATGTCCCGACAATCTCCGCTTCTACCCCTTGTTTCTCTGGTGAACCAACCAAGCTTCGCGAGTTCTTGGATGCTTTAACGGTGTATTTCGCCTTCCGACCTACTCAATTCTCCCACGACAGGACCAAGGTGGGTTATCTTATCAGAGCCTTATCCGGCCCAGCCTTGGCCTGGGCAACCCCGATGGTGTCCTCCGACGACCCTGTATTGTCAGACTATTCCGCCTTTGTGAGTCGCTTCAAACAAATGTTTAGCCGTCCTGGATTGGAAGCCTCCGCTGAAGAAGCCTTGTGCGACATCCAACAAGGCTCCCAAGACGTCCTGCAATATATAACCCGTTTTCGTCAGCTGGCGGCAGAGACCACTTGGGTGGAACGTACTCTGGTAACATTATTTCGTAGAGGACTCAAAGAAGAAATAAAGGATGAACTAGTGCATTCTACCAGAGCGGAAGATCTTCGTGGCCTGATGGATCAAGCACTGTCCATCGAATATCGTCTTCAGGAACGGAGATCGGAAAAGAAAAGGAGTAGAGGGTTTACCCAGCCAAGTAGCTCACGTGCATACCTGCAGCGTTCCGAGGAACCTCGCACTCCTGCTAGAGACATCGAAGGGGAACCCATGCAGGTGGATACTACCCGAGGTCCGCTCTCTGCTAGTGAACGAGAAGACAGACGCAAGAGAGGGTTGTGCCTGTATTGTGGTTCTGCTGGTCACATACTCCGTACCTGTCCAGTACGTCCGTCCAGACCTTCGGGAAACGCCACCTCCCGTCCTCTGTAAGAAGGGAGGGGACGGGATCTACAGCTATACCTTCCATCAGCTCCTTTAATGACAATACAACTGCCTTGTTCATCTTTCCTGTCCTGTTACAACTTCCTGACGGTCGTCAAGAAAAGACTATGGCATTACTAGACTGTGGTGCTAGTGGTATATACATGGACAAGACATGGGCTGCTGCTAACCTAGTTCCTACTCAAGCAAAAGAAGTACCCGAACAGGTACACACTGTGGATGGATCTTTGATATCCTCTGGTCCTGTAGACACCACTACCCCGATGTTAAGTCTACAGGTGGGAAACCATCAAGAACACATCTCCTTCGATCTTATTACATCCCCTAACCATACCATCATTCTTGGAATTCCGTGGCTCATTAGACATAACCCATATATAAATTGGGTTACCCGGACAGTCTCTTTGTCTTCGCAATTTTGTCACGAGAACTGTTTTACTTCCGACAAGTATTGGTCTCCGAAAAGATCCTTAGCTACTGAAGGTGCCACTGGTATGTCCATTAATACGGTCCAAGGGGTCCCAGACCACTATTTGGAGTTTCAGGATATTTTCCAAAAACCGTCAAAACCTGTGCTACCTCCACATCGAGAATATGATTGTGCAATTCCATTAGAACCCGGCACAATTGTTCCTTTTGGGAGGATGTACTCCCTCACGGAACCCGAAAGGGAAGTTCTAAAGGAGTATCTGGACGAAAATATACAGAGTGGTCTTATTGTTCCATCGTCGTCTCCGGCTGGGGCCCCTCTCTTTTTTGTGCCCAAGAAGACTAAGGATCTTCGTCCGTGCCTGGATTTTCGAGGTCTGAATAAAATCACCATTAAAGATCGTTATCCTTTGCCTCTCATCAGGGACATACTGGAAGCTATCAGAGGGGCCCAACGTTTTACTAAATTGGATTTACGAGGAGCCTACCACCTTTTACGCATAAGAGAAGGCGACGAATGGAAGACAGCATTCAGGACCCCATTTGGCCATTTTGAATATAGGGTTATGCCGTTTGGTCTTACTAACGCCCCGGCCATCTTCCAGAGATTTATGGACTCAGTGTTTTCAGACCTACTTAATCAGACAGTCGTGATCTACCTAGATGACATTCTTATTTATTCTAGAAATCCTGAACTCCATACTTCCCATGTGAAACAAGTTCTTCAAAGACTTCGTGATCATCAACTATT
Source organism: Pleurodeles waltl (assembly GCF_031143425.1). Lineage (NCBI taxonomy): Eukaryota > Metazoa > Chordata > Amphibia > Caudata > Salamandridae > Pleurodeles > Pleurodeles waltl. The sequence goes on from NC_090444.1 coordinate 972,974,020, forward strand.
TTGCAAACCAGAGAAATGTGAGTTCGACATAACGGAAGTCAAATATCTGGGCTATCATTTAAGTCCCACCGGCATAGCTATGGATCAAGAAAAGGTACAAGCTATCCTAGAGTGGCCTTCTCCTTCTACCATAAAAGAAACACAATGTTTCCTAGGTTTAGCAAACTTCTATCGACAATTCATTCTAGACTTTGCCAGTCAGACTAGCCACATAACTCACACCTTAAAGAAGGACAATTTAAAGAAGGGGTTTGTCTGGACTGAGGCTGCTGAAGCAGCCTTTCAAAGCTTAAAGAGAGCCTTCACCCAAGCCCCCATCTTAAGACATCCAGATACCACCAAGCAATTTATAGTAGTAACTGATGCTTCTGAGAGAGCCATCGGAGCTGTCTTACTCCAACGACAAGAGGATGATGGCCTTGAACATCCTGTTTTCTATTTGTCTCATATCCTTTCCACAGCTGAACAACATTATTCCGTACTTGAAAGGGAATTATTGGCTCTGAAAACAGCCTGCCTTGAGTGGAGGCAGTTTCTGATGGGTTCCAAGGAACCATTTGAGGTGAGGACAGACCACCGTAATTTACAATGTTTAAGAAATTTTGTATGCCAGAATAGTCGTCAGGCCCGCTGGGCCTTTTTCTTCAGTCAGTACGATTTTTATATTACATATATTCCAGGATCTCAAAACATTCTGGCTGATGCTCTGTCTCGCCGATATCCAGAGTGTTCTCCTTCCTCATCCCAGTATCTTCTAGAACCCAGTAAGATCATTGGAGTGGCTCAGTCTTTCCTGGAAGAAGTACAACAAGAATACGCCAACCTATCGGACCATGACATAGAAGAACTAAGACCATTATTGTACAAAAAACAAGGATATTTTTATTACCAAGACCTGATATTCCTCCCTACAAACGAGGTGCAAAAGAAAGCATTGCAAATGTGTCATGATTCCCCTGTAGCTGGTCACAGAGGCATCAAAGCCACACAAGAATTACTTTCACGATTTTTTTGGTGGCCTACCTGGAAACTGGATGTGGAAAGATACGTTCAGGCCTGTCCCATATGTGCCCAAGTCAAAATACCTCACACCAGACCGGCAGGATTACTACAACCTTTGCCTGTTCCATCGGCCCCATGGCATACTATCTCTACTGATTTTATGTGTTCGCTCCCACCATCAGCAGGAAACCGGGTTATCATGGTCACAGTGGATTCTTTCACTAAGATGGCTCATTTCACTGGCCTAAAAAAGCTGCCTACTTCCCAAGAACTAGGTCAAATATTCATAGATCATGTCTTCCGTCTCCATGGACTTCCACATACCATAATCTCTGATAGAGGACCTCAGTACATCTCCCGATTTTGGAAGCATTTTTGTAAAACACTGAATATGAATAGAGCCCTGTCTTCAGGGTTCCATCCTCAGACCAACGGACAGACTGAGCGTCTGAACCAAGGACTAGAGCAATATCTTCGATGCTTTTGCAATTCTACCCAAAGTAACTGGAGCACTTACCTCTCTTTAGCTGAATTTTCCTACAATAACTCAGTCCATAGTGCCTCCAAGGTCACTCCCTTTTTCTGTTCCTATGGTTTTCATCCTACCTCTTTCCCTACTTCTCCACAATCCAACTCTCCTCTACCTGCTATTAACTATTTCTCCAAACGCCTTCTCCAACTCCATAAACTAATTCGATCTAATTTGTTACATACCAAGAGGTATATGAAGAAGGCTGCAGACAAGAGACGTACAACCAATCCAAATTATCATCTGCAAGATAAAGTCTGGCTCTCCTCCAAATTCTTGCCCTCACGTCTCTCTCAAAACAAGTTCACACCTCGTTACTATGGGCCTTTCCGTATTCTCCAGTTGGTCAATCCTGTCACTGTCCGTCTTCACTTACCCCATACATGGAAGATCCATCCGGTTTTTCATGTTTCTCAGCTTAAACCTTATGTGCCTGATCCTTACTCACGTCAGTTTCCTTGTCCACCTCCTGTCCTTGTGAATGATGCTCCTGAATATGAAGTGCAGGAAATCTGTGACTCTCGTCTTTTTCATAAACGACTTCAGTATCTGATTCATTGGAAGGGTTATCCTCTCAGTGAATGTTCATGGGAAGATGCCTCTTCCGTTCACGCTCCTCTCCTGACTCAACGCTTTCACTGTTTATTCCCTCTTAAACCTGGGCCTTCGGGAGGGGGACCTACTGTCGCGCCGCGCGGTGCGGCGCGAGCCGAGAGCTCGACTTCGGCCGGGCGTTCGGCTCGGGCCGCGCACCGCGTTATTAAGACGCGGCGCGCCCCCAGCCTCTCCTGCGCGTTTCGAGGCCCCAGATTTGCTTGGGGCCTCGTTCTTCCTTCTGCCTTTCACTGTCCCAGGGGTCTCTGAACCCTCTTACCTGTTTTTCTTCGTTTCTTTGTCCTTTCTTCTGTTTGCAGTCTGTTGTGTGCCTTTCTTTATGTCTTTTCCTCCTTCCCAGATTCCTGTGCTTTCCCAGCATTCCTTGTTCCCTATTCTCTATGGTTCCTCTACTATTCTGTTCTATATATTGTTTCCCTATCTAAGATGGTGTCCTTTTACTTCCTGTGGGTCACTTCCTGTTTGTTGGTATATAAGGGCTGTGTTTTTCCTCTTTCCTTGCGCTGCAACACTTTCTGCTCAGTTGGTGTCTTCGCTCCTGATTTCCTTGCCTTTTGGTTTTGGACTCAGCATTCTGTGTTTTCTGATTTTTGCTCCTTTTGGATTCCTGTTTGTTTGTTCTTGTTTTTCTCCAGGACTTTTCCTGTTTGGAGGTTTTTCCCCTTTGGAAGGGGTTTTTCCCTCTGGCGCTACTTTCTGAAGGGCACGGTCTGTTCTTGGTGTCTCCATTGCCTACAGCACCGTGGCTACCAGAAAGAGTCGCCCCTTTTTGGGCCAAAGCCGAACATTGAAGATTCACGCCACCAGATCTGCAAATTCCAGGCGCAAGCAGCACGTGAGTCGTGACAGCAACTTTCTTTTCCCATCCACCACTCTGGAAAGGAAGGATACTCGTACTGGCCCTTAGCAATATTGCCAACGGCTCAATATACAAATCAATTCAATTCAAAACACGATTTTACTCCATAAAAGATAAACAATCTCTTTAAAATAATATAAGGATGTACAATAAAATACTTCAAGAAAACATTGCTAATAAATAAATAGATAAAAACCTTTGCTGCAACAAATTTGGCGGTCATTCATTCTCATATCGGAGTTTTTCTAGATAAGACAACCTTTTTTCGCTGTTCTATTGCATGTAGGATACATTTTATCACTGCTTCACATTTCTCATTGGTATCCAATTTAGATAAATAGTTAAAGGCTTCTCTACAATAAAATAACTTGTTAATAATAAATAATGGTTTTAAAAATTGTTTCCTAATGTCATGATAAAATTTACAAGATATAATAAAGTGCATTGTAGATTGTGCAAATCGTCCCACGCAGGGGCACTTAGGTAGGCTCTTACTCCAAATCCTCACCTTTGGGAAGGCTACCAAAAAGTGCAACATTCTAAAACGCAGTCGGTCAGATAAAATCTATGCTGAGTGTTTACAACTGTCAGTAAGTAATTTGGTATTACCCCGTTGTTTTCGATCATATAGAGTGCTACTTTTGATTTCATGCATTCTCTATTTTCTCTATCATTATCCCTCCATGCCATTAATTGTTTTTTCAATTCTTTCTTACAAAATTGGAGGACTATACCTGGGTTGTCCAAATTTGGAGCTAGATTTATACCTTTCAACAGATCTTTTAAATGCATGAACAAAATACAAATCAAAAAGTAGAGGGGACAAAGGACACCCTTGACGAGTACCTCGTCCAATCCTGAATTCTTAGGACAGCGTATCATTAATCAAAATCCTCGCTGTCGGGGATCTATACAACCCCTTAATAGCTCTAAAAAAAGAGTTCCCAATCCATATAGTTCCATCACAATTTGCAAAAAAGGCCAATTAACTCGGTCAAATGCCTTAGCTGCATCAAAGGTCAAAACAGCCAGAGGAGCCTCCTCCTGCAATGCCAGATCTACCGCAGCCTGCAGATCATGAATTAATTCCTGAAGCTGTCTGCCTTTAATAAATCCTTTCTGATCCGGATGTACTAAACTAGCAATGACTTTCCCAAGTCTCCTAGACAGAACCCCTGTATAAAGCTTGTAATCTGAGTTAAGTAATGAGATAGGTCGATACGATGAGCACTGTGTTGGGTCCTTACGTGGTTTCAACAATAAACAAATTATAGCTTCATCCCATGATTTAGGTGCTTGCACCCCTTCTAAAAGCATACGATTAAACAATTCCGATAAAATTGGATTTAATTCCTCCCCAAATACCTTATATAGCTCATTCGGAAGATTATCAGGGCTGGATGCCTTTCCTTTCTTCAATGCCTTTATAACTTCAAATAATTCTTTCTCATCTTTCTCCCTTCCTAACAACTGCCGTGCCGAGTCATCCAACACAGGAAGATGAATTATCTCTTTTGGCTCAGTACAAAGCTGAAAAAAACAAAGGGTACACTGTTCCAAAATTAGAAAGACAGGGGACCTGATTCTTCAGGAGCAAGAACCCTCATGCATCACAATGGATGTCTGGTTTTCATCATTGGGAATGCTCCTCGTCAAGCCGGCGCTGCAATGCCTGACGTGCTCCCCAAAGGAGGGGGCTCTTAGCCGAAATCCTCTAATAGTGACTTGTTCGGTATGGTTATATTAAGGTGAACACCTTATTATAGGCACCAAGAGAATCAGGAGAGACAAAACTAAAATTGTCTCTTAATCTCAAAACACATCATAAATTTAATCATCTTAAATGAGATAAAGGCCAAGATTAAAAACAAACCGAAAGTGGAAGTTGAGTGGTAATGTTCATGTACTTTCAAAAACAAAAACAAAAATTTAGAGGCCTGAAACTATCATGGAAACTCTAGTCATGGGTCAACATGTTTCATGCCTAGTGGTCCATCCGGATTCATTGACGCTTCATCAGGACCAAAAAGATACTTCTCCTATAACACAACTAAATGTAAACCCTAAACTTGGGACTAAGGTGTAGTCACTTACATTAAAGTCAACTGGTCAAATTAGTACGGTCGTCCTGAAAGACAAAGGTTAGTATAATTATATTGTAAACAAATTAAACATCATACCCAATCTGTGGGGAAATGTGTGCACACGTAAAGTAGGTGCTCAGTGGTAATTCACATGGTAGGCTTACCATCCCCGAATACGAGATGTGGCTCCATAGGAAAACACATGCCAGGGAATGTTGCTGATGCTATCTAAAAACAAGGATCATATGGCCAGATAAATGTTGAGGAATTGCCATGCCACCAGTCTGTGATTCAAAACAAAGACCTCTCTAGCTCCATCCTGTCTCTGAAATAATGAAATATAAATGAAAAATGGCACACTAATCATCATTGTTAATGAAATAATGCAGCATAGAGAACAATATAGTTAAGTGTGAACACTGCATACTTATTAAAATCTCCATAAAAAATCCACCACCTCGGGATAAACATCATTGTAGCTGTGATCATGTCGTGGGTTAATGACAAAATGGAGACATGCCCAGCAACCTTGCACACAGCATAATTATTGTCATGTTAAAAAGAGAACACCTAACAGAGGCATACAGCGTTGTATGTGTTAAATAGCCGATCGCAGCCAGAACAATGCGTCTGTAAGCTGTCCAGTCGCGGCTCGAACAGAACGGCCAGCAGCTATTTGTGGCTAGTAGAAAGGATACTTACAGTTAGGTCAGCGGTCCAAAGTGGTGAACCTACCCTCCGGCAGCACTCCCAAATGATGAAAGTGGAGCGCTGCCGGAGCCGTTATAAACGCGGCGAGATCAGAAAGTAGAAATGTCTTCCGTCTTGCGCGCGTCTTACATCGGCAAAATAAATTAGGACAAAGCACAGCACTGTAGTAATAGACATAGAGACCGGACAAACATCTGGGAAAACATCTCTCTCTGGAAAATGTCCGTTCTCAAAAGATTTTTTTGTAATACTCGGGGACTCAGAATGTTGAGAGAGTAGATAAAAAGTGATAAATACATATGGGGCAATAAACATCTTAGTGGCAGTCAGAAGATGATATTGTCAAAAAATTACATAAAACCAATTAAAATAAGTGGTAGCTGGGAAGATCTGTAAAAACCTGTAACATTATAAACAAGGAGACACCTTATTGGGGAAATGTTAGGTAGTGTTTATAAACAAATGGAGCCAAAAAGATAAAGATGATATTAGATTACCTAACTGTATTCAGTGGTAATTTAAGATGAGAGATTAATCCATGGTATCTCATCGTTTAATTCTTGCATATAGGTCCCCAATGTGTAAACCCACCTCTGTTCAATTTTGAAAAGAGAGTGTGAGTCTTTTGGACGGACTACCGGAGCCTCCAGAACAACCCACCATAGTTCATCAGGGGTGTGCGGGGTTTCCACAAAGTGCGCAGTACAAAGCTGACCTGTAACATCTGATCTTATCGATGAAATATACTTCTTTGAACGATCTGACTTAACCTTCCAAGCTAAAAGCTTGCTACACCCTTCCCCATACTCATAATGCGCATACCGACTACTATCCCATTTTTTTCCTGTTTTGGTTTTCTAAAAAAGATCTAAATCTAAACGCGCTTTTTCATATTGCCGCTCCAAACTCTCCAATTGACACTTTTTCTCATCCCTATGTACATTATGTAAAGTAGCTATAGATGCTTCGATGGTTCCTAATTTCTCTTTTTCTTCTCAACGCCTATAGGCTGCCAAACTGATAAATCTACCTCTAATGTATGCCTTGTATGCGTCCCATACATTCTGTAAACTGGCTGACCCATAAGTTAGAGCAAAGTATTCTCTTGTGTCCTTTTTTAATGCTTCAACTATCAAGTCATCTAAAAATAACGACCGATTTATTGTCCACCTAAATTTAGAAATGTGCGCCGTAAAACAAAAATGTAGCTTTATGGCTGAATGATCCAAGAGATGTGCCGGAGCGTGAGCTATATACTTGACATTTCCACACAGGCTGTTATGCACTAAGAAAAAATCTATTCTGGATTTGTGACCGTATTTCTTATTGTAAAATGTAAATCTAGGACCTTCACCCCCTTTCCAATGCCAAATATCTACAAGACCCAGGTCCATCATGGCCTGCCTCACCTGTGACCGACGTCTGGGAGAATTGACCGTGCCACGAGGGGTAGATTTATCCAAGACAGGATCCAACAATATATTAAAATCACCTCCTAGCACAACCGGATATTTGGCTAGAAGTAGGTTATACAACCCTTGAAATGATGTTAGATCATCTACGTTAGGACCATAATATCCTGCCATCGTAACCCAGCACCCATAAAGACACACGTCCACCACCACCCATCTACCCCTTGAATCTACTTGCACATCACCCACCTTTATCCTTATAGATTTTATGAACAGAATTGCCACCCCTTTAACCACACATTATTGATTAGTGCTTGCACTATAGGCTGCCCATTTCATTTGCTTAAGCAAAGTATCCCATTCTTCTTGCAACAGATGGGTCTCCTGAAGAATAATTACCTCCTCATCAGCCAGTCTGAGAAACTCAAAGATCTTCCTCCTTCTTCGCTTAACCCTCAAACCGTTGACATTCCATGAAAGAATCTTCAACTGTCAACCCTCATAATTAACCATCTCCAACGAAAAAAAACTGCACGCCCCCGCCACATCTTACTAAGCAAATTCTGAGGACACTCCTATTTTTATCTTTTTATACCCACATGCTCCCACACCTAGTGCAAAACCAACCCCTCACCAAAAAATCCCCTCAAAACCAACCCACCTTCCCAGGGGAACCCTCCCTTCTTCCTTTAGGATAACCATTCAGTTACCCCTATTGAGCACTCCACAGGACAGAATATCACATTTACTATTGTGACGCCTTTATCTGCTCTATAAAAGTCCGTACCTCCACAGGGTCTCTAATATTATGCATCTTATTCCTCCACATAATCCGTAAGGCAGCCGGGAACTCAGCTGAACTGTAGCACCAAGGCACCAAAGCTCTTGCATAAAGTTCCCCAGTTCCCACTGCCTATCCAAGGTCGCTCTAGACACATCTGATTGTATGCAAAAAGACCAGTCCCCTTTAGAGAAGCTTCCAGCTTTAAGGGCTTCAGACAAGATTTTCTCCTTAATTGAGTAGGTAGCGAAATGTTTTAGAAATTTCCTGGGGGCCTTACTTCCGGGGTTCTTCTTGAAAGGATCTCAGTGAGTTCTTTGAATATCCTCCTCTAAATTAATGCCATTGTTATATTTCAGTTTCTGATAAGCTCTTGTTATTATTGCAGTTCGTTGTGACCATGTTCTGGGCCCTCTACCTTTATGACAGAGAATTGGTTTTCCCGAAGTTGCTGGATAACTTCATCCCCACATGGCTGAATCATGGAATGGTAAGTTCAGCAATGCTGCCTCATTCTCACTGTGACACAGGAATCAACTTGTTATGCTATGCTGTGTTATGGCGTGTTACTTTGTTATGTGACATCAATGTGTTATGCTTTGCTATGTGATGTTAACAGCTCTTGCATTGCACACATGCGCCATCTTTAAGTCCTTAGCACTTTTGAAGTCTAGTCGCCATTTCTGTGCCGTTCTGGAATTTCTTATTGACCAACCACAGTCGACTGGTGTTGTTTTGTTTGCGTTGTATCAGTCTATCCAGTAAATTGTTCAGTAATGGTTTGTAAAGGATAATGGGAAGTATGCACCATGTCTGATGCAGTGAAAAGTCTTTGTGGTTTGCCATATGTATGGTTGCATGCACTGAAAGTATTTTCTCTTTATTCATTCCACTGTGGTGAACCAGTATCCATCACCCAGCCTGAGGCCACTGCTCTCTTGAGCAGCATCATTAGCTAATTATATAGCTTGAATCCTACAGGTGCTCTAGACTTCAATAGTGCAGAATCCGAATCATGTAAAGGGTGCCCTGCACCCTACTACAGTTAATGCAGTACCCCGCCTGCAGCCATGAGTTCATGCCTGCTCTGGAGATCAGCTCACTGTTTAAAGGGGGACCAGCTGCTTAAAACATCTGCTCAGTCCTTTCGCTTTGCAGATGGCAACCTGCCTGCACTACAAGGGGGAGCAGAGATCCCCGTGCAGTGAGTGGACCCTGGGGTGCACTGATTGCGTGCCACCTCTTTGTCACTGAGGACATTCATATGGATCATGGGCTCCCTTTTTTGGTCCAACTCAGCCCATCAGTTAGTAGTTCAGATCAGTCCCCTCCAAAGGCAACCATAGCACCTTTTGATGGCCCTTTCACAGAATGGACCATAGTTCAGGAGAGACAATATGTCTAGTGTGGTCACTTTTTGAAAAAGCTAGCAAACATCAGAAGAGGATACTGGGTCTAGACCCTGAACTCATCTCCTGGCTATTGTATATGCTATCTGTAAAATTCTGCACCACCATATAGCTAGCCATGGATATTCAAATGATGTGAAAACGTAAGGTCCACTTGTCATCCCTACGTCATATGTTCTAGAAGGAAAATGGTAACCAAAATCTTACCGTATATGTGATATTTTTATGCCTTATTACCTGTGTTTGTAGAATTTAATAATCATGGCCACCGTACATAAAATCCAAATTAAGAATGAATTCATATATATCCTTATGTAACAGAGATCCAGAAGCAAGCTAGCCACTTGTCGATGCAGCATGTAACATATATTACATTCAGTTTACTCTGTGAGGGAAAATAACTTAAAGCTCTGTAATTAAATCAAATGCATCAGACAGGGTTGCTTGGACATTCAGTTTTGCCTTAAATGTGATAGTTATTAGTATGCTGTATTCTATACTGTCAGCGTCACACCCCAGACAAGCAGTTGGGCTTGTGCCAGGGCAGTGGTGGCTACATGTAGATTCCGTCTGTTGAGCAGTCTTAAACCCACAGTAGAGGTTAAAAGCCCAGAGGTCCAAAATGGAAAAAAACAAGGGATATACATTATGTTGTGGAATTCATAATACATGTCCTTTACACAATAAGGATAGCTGAAAATCAAACTATCCCCATTAGAGTTTTCTTCATCTGTATATAACATATTGGCAGGTTCTGCATTCCACCCTATAATCTAGTTCCTGAAAGAAACTGGGCCACATGAACAGTTGTGGATCCAGCCAAATACGTCCGGTTGCACAGCCCACCATAAGTGTTTGTGCTGTATTTGAACCTTGGAGTGAGTTCAGCTGTTGCTTCAGCTCTGCTAAAGACCACAGATCTCCAAATGTGCTCTCACAATCACGATCCATTGTTGTTCCATAGCTAGTAAACAAATACTAGTAACTGTTAAAATTTGGCCTTGCCCATGAGCTAGAGCTGCCCTTAGGACATGCTCAAAAGTGTCTGTTTCTTCAGAAAATGTCTTCCTGCATATGCCTCATGACATCTCCACAGACGACAAAAGACAGACTGATTTCAATAATTCCATTCATAGTGGTCCATATGTTCTCAGTAAGTCAGGTTATTCCTGTTCCTTATCTCCACCATGAACAAATCCTTGAGACAGGATGCAAAATTCAAAGTGTCAGAATTGGCTATAAAAAAGAAATCAAAAACTTGTGCAGTAGAAAATCTGTTGAGAGCCATTAGAAGGAAATATAAACTTTATGGAGGTTAGTATTGTTGAGCTGAAAAAATATGTTCCCAGTCCCAGGTCAAATTTAAATTCACAGATTTGATCAAATATTTGCAAAACTATATTTTTTAGGGACCAATTTCAAAACCATCAATTCAAGTTGAACAATACTCAAATAGTTTTAGCCTCCCAGTGAGACTGGAAAGATTTACATTACAAGAGATAAGTGCATCTCAGCTCTATCAGGAGAGAAAATTAGCCCCAACCCACCACTGGACAAAGTTTTGGTTCATTCTTTGAATCAGAAATAATTAGTTGGGCTTCAAAATTTCTGAAGACTATAGCGCTTTTTGCATCTGTAATATCCCTAGTTTCTAAAAGAGGGCACAAGGAACACCTTCTTATGACAAGGACAGAAATCTGAAAAGAAATTTGAAGAGAGTGCTAATTCAGGAGAATGACAAAATTCAGTAAGCGTGTTACAGAAATCAGGAGGTGATGCAAGTAGAGTAGTCGAACTATAAGCGATGATCACCCTGTATAAATAAAATTCAGCAAAGTTTCTGCATTCATGGGATACCGCTAGCATCAACCTTTTCTTGGTGGTAGTAGTATGGAGTTCCACCGTGCTGTAGTCCAGTAGCCCTAGATTATAAAAGCAGTACTCTTGCACCACTTACAATCCACCTAGTGGGTTGAAATGTTTCTGTACAACAATAACTGTGCTTTACCTCAATTTAAATTTACCCTGTTAATGAGGATCATAGACTACTAAATGCAAAATATTGAAAAGCTAAAATACTAAATTTTGTATTGAGAAATGGTTTCCATTTAGATGTTTTGTGGCTACAGTGGCTAAATCAATAATGCCCTTTGTAGTGTATATTTGAATTATTCTGATAATGTGTAATTCTGGTTATGGGTAATGTACTCCGAGAGGTAAGGTTGCAACGAATTTCCATATAACTAGATGAGTCATGCAGGATGACTCTTGGATTGACTGTTACGTTTGTTTATAAAAGTCTGCCTAAAGAGCACCAAACGTTTGACTCTATCCGTTTAGTTAGAACTAAGAATGTTAGGTTTCAAGGTTTATTAACAAAGTCCATCTCACAATGAGGCACACTTAAATGTTTGCAAGATCAGGAGTACTGTTTCCTTTAACTAAACTTTGAAAAGCCATGGTGACTTCTATCTAAAGAAGAGAGGGTAATACATTTTTACTAAGGCCTAAGATGTCATTTTGGGCAGTAGAAAACAGCTGTAAAGCACTTTATTGACAGTATTGCATGAGCTGTAACAACTTTACTGTCTGGTTATTGCATTTGCTAGTCTATCCTGAGAAGATCTTGCCTATCTTGTATTTTTGGGTCTCTTGTGAGCAGGTGCTAGGAACTGTTCTCCACGTGGCCAATTCAGAGGTATACATCGAATGCTCCATCAATAACTCAATTAAGAACACCTTTTTGTATCCGCACTATTCCCTAAAAGTGCATCATAATTACCAACAGTTAAAACTGTTGACTAGATAGCAGTTTTAAATTTCACTCAATTTGAGGAAGATTGCTCAAATAGGTGTGTATGTTTGTTTTAACAAACGAAGGATAGAAGTCAATTCAGTTAGTGAAAACTAATGCACCAGTTTTCCTTAAGATCAAATTCCAAAAGATCTGGGATGCAGAAGAAATCTTTCATCCCTTTGAAAATAAATCATGTGGTGTTACTTGAAATCCATCTGCCAGTTAAAGTCTACTGCAGGGAGTATTTGGAAAGGCCAACAAATATTTAAACCAATCAAATAATTATTAGTTGTATTTTTGATTTATAAATCAGGGGTCGTATGGTGAATTAAGTATTTACTGTTATCTTACACCATTTCACATTCTTTTATCCAGTTTACTGTTGAGTTGCTCAGAAACTGTTAGTTCCCAGGTTTGTGTAAGTTGCATGATGCAAATTGCCTACCATCCACCTACTAAATCTGCACTCCATGCTCTACTCCTCTTCGTGAGTGAACGCTGTCGCTCACCTCTTTGTTTTTTCCTTTGGTCAGGATGACTTCATTACATTCCAAATATGGGCTTATCCTAGCTATATAATTTATTTGTTAATTCCACTGCTCGGGTTATGTGCAAATGAGGCAGATGAGCTATTTTCTTAGTTTTTGTCTTCTATGTCCTACTTTGGAACTAGTAACAAGTGTGTTTATTTAATATTCATGTTCTGTTGAATTACATTTTATTCATGTTTAGTTCTTCACACTTTTATTATCACTCTAAAATATTTAAAAATATCCCTTATTGAGCTATCTGAAAAACAAGTCAGTGTGAGTGTGCCCATTCTGAGTTAATTCACGGGTTCTTAACTAATATTAAGTCTTGTGGCTTATCAGTGACTGAATTTTACTTTTTAAAATGGATATTTGTTGTGTCCCATGCAATCATTCATTTTAGTGTTTAAGGGCCTACTGCCCTAATACCCAAACTCAAAGGCACACCAGCAGTTAGAGCTCTATGTATTCACTGTCAGTGCAGGATTTGCTTACACGGGTTACACCGATGAGTTCAACCAGTGAGGTAGCTATTGTATTTGAGGTGCCACACACCATTTTTCTTACGCGTTCACATTGATTTAGGAAGAATATATGAATGCATACTTAAAACCTAACAAGCATTGGCAAAGTTAACGGATCTCTTATTATCAAGCTGTGGGATTTTTGTTTACATTTTATTACAAGCACTTGTTGCAAAAATATAGAGTAGAAAAAATGAAAGCATGCCACTGCCCAAATGCGGAAGTCAGGTACATACAATACAACAACAGCTGTGTATACTTTTAATAGAACATACTTGATGGTTTCGTGCAGTCAGTTGTACTCAGAACAAATGTAAGTGCTTTTTAATGTCAATGCACTTCACAGGCTAAATGACCTTACGGCATATAGAAATGTACCATTTTTTTAAATTAACTTAAGGTGAAAACTTAGTTTAAACACAAGCGTATTACCAAAAAAATTGAAAAGAATAAATAACGGAAATACAAAAGCACTGGCAGGCTTGAGGCGAGACTTAAAAACAAGGCACTTCCACACAGGCTGAGTGAAAACGACAGTTTATCAAGAAACCATGATGAAATCAACATAGAATATTCACATTCTTGCTATATATAGTTTATCAAAATTTTTGCTGATAAACTTGATGGGACGTGTTTTATTATTTGATGATTCTAATTGCGGAGGCAAGGCATTTTGGGGAGAGTCCAGGATTTCCTGGAGCAACAGAGACATTGGTAGTTGAGATCCGCAGTGCTTGAGATTATGAATGCTGTAGTTTGTATATATATATTTATTTAACTGAATGTTTAATCTCTGGTTTCCTATAGTACGCTTGAGTAAAATGGGCCACTTGTTATAGCATAGATGCTGCTTCCATTAGGACAGAGCCTGCACAGTGTAGCTTGGTGAGCAAGGGCAGGCTCTGTAGTGTGCCCGATGCACATTGCCCCCTTAGTTCAATGAGCATCACACCATATAGAGATGATATGTAGAACTCGCTTTATTGAGCCTAGTATCAACCAGACTGTTCAAAAAAGACACTGCCATGTCAGCATTCACTCAAGGAACACACAACTCCCATACAGCCTTAGCTGCACCATTACCATATGAGGTACCGAATTGTAGGGTTTCGTGCTAGGCTATCTGGGATTTACTGTAATCTATCACCTGTGTTATTCTTAATTTTGACTGGAAGCACCAGTTAGGCTCGTGCAGAACAGTGCTGTTCTGTCAGCCATATGGAATGGGTGCTCCACTCTGCCCACACAGAGAAGTAGCCACTGTGTGCCACCAGTGCTTGGCTTGCATCCAATCCCGACAAAGGGTCACAGGAATAAAATGGGGCCTGACCAATCCACAGGAGTGGTCATGATGTGAACTACTTGTTTCATCACCATAGTTTGAGGATATTCCATTCTCTGCAGTGGTGAAGGGGACCAGGGCAACCCAAACATTCACACACCAGCATTTCAGATTGGGCCAGGAGCCTACCTCCTCAGCTTTTGAGATCTTCCTCAGGTTCTGTCCCTTCTTGAGGGGAACCTTCCAAGTAGGACCTCACCTAAGTGAGATGAGAGCTGCGAAACACTCATTCAGTACATGTGTGCTCTCAGGCTTCAACTCTATCATTCTTAGAGGAGGTTCTGGCTCAGACACACTTTAGACACACCCACCCAAGTGTCTGACCAATCTCATTCTCATGCCAGGATACATTGGCAGCCGGGTTTTGCACATAAAGACCATGAAACAACTGTACTATTGCTATAGGTTACTTGTCATTTATCTCATTTGCACCAGGCGTGGACAGCACTGCCAGCTTAGGGGCTGAATTTGTATATTCTCAAGTATATCAGTAGTTTTCTTATAATGACATACACAACAGTGGCCAGGTCTCTCTAACTCACTCTTTAAGGAAGAATCCTTGCAAATCTACTTATATTACATGTTTCCATTATAAAATATGTTCTTCAATATTACTGTTTTTTAATGTTTGTATTGTCATTTCAACATTGTACAGTCATCAGGCAACAGTATCAGAGGTGACATGTATAGATCCACAACAAAGTATCAGAATATTATTGTCAGAAGATTACCCTTTATATCAAACTTCCACAGGAGCAGATGCCTTTTACCCAACTCCCTCCAAAAGATGCGTGCTGAGACTTTAACTAATTATCTGAACCCTGCATCCACTAGGGGGGAAGGGGAATGGGAATAGAAAAAGAGAGGCCCCTCCAGATACAGTTCCAGCCTTTGTTTACCACTTGAAGATAGGATATTCAGTGTGTGTCTCTGAAAACCTGCACCTTTCTTCTTATTGGTATTTCTTTAAAGGAAGGACCTGCAGTTGGGTGATAAGAGCATAGATAAGTACATTCCTATTGTGCATTCAACTGTTCAGCCACTCACATTCACCCAATTCTATTGTTCTCCTAACCTGGATCTTTTGAGAGACTAGCCTCTAAGAGAACAATGTTAACTTAATATCTTTTTTTCTCCAGGAGTCAGAGGTGTCCAAGGTTCTCTGGAGAACAGTTCAAAAGTTCACAAATATACAAACTACTAATGTCTTTAACAGGAAAGGAAAACTCCTTCTCAAGGTTCCGTTTTCTCAATCACAGTCTTTAGGAATTAATATGAGCACTGAGGTTTGTCTCTAAGACTGACAAGTCTGCAAAGCACAGAGTACTTAAATATATATGTACATAGATATATTGGCAAGTCTGGAAATCATACTAAAGGATTCCTTACTGCAGTTGCTTGAAGTTCTGTTAAGCCAAAACAAATTCTCCTCAAAAAGCTGATAGCCAGTAGCTAGAAGAAGGAAAAAATTCAGCTTCTTCAAAAGGGAAAAAGTAGCTGGTGTGCACACCGTAACAAGAGAAATAATTAATTACTAAAAACTGGAAGAATTCTCTATGAAATTAAGTGCCTCAGGAACACTGCTCATACTCCTCAGGATGACAGTTGAAGTACAGGGCTCCCAGAGAGAAACAGCTGGAGGGAAGCTTCTGCACGAGAATAAGGTAGAAACATTAGAGCGCTGACCTCACAAGGATTTGCGGCCACCATCTTGAGTGGCAGTTAAACCTGAAGAAGCTAGTTCTAAGAACAGCCTCCGCAAGAGCCACCGGGAGTGAGGACGCCTCTGCAACCAACGTGGGTACAAGGAAAAGGGGAATCGTTTTTACTGAGGGAAGAACTTAACAATGCTGGCGATAGTTTTCCTGACAGTTATCAGGCAGAATGTTCGATTCCTGTTAGACCTCTTTTCGCCTTCTGTAGGTCAACAGGTACTTGCCAATATAGGAAGCAATTGTTCATCCATGTTCTGTAAAAAAACGTTGAACTCTGAAGACATATACAAAAAACTACTCCCTCCACTCCCCTCCTACCGGACCCTGCTTCCATAGTCCAGTAAACTTCAAACTCATGAAAAGCCCATGTGGAATCCAGGTGTGTTAATTGTGTGACCTGCTTTGTGGAAGGTTTGTGGAATGTTTGTGGACAGTGCCACTGCCGGCCCCCCAGTACTATTTCCATCAGGGCCATGGCTCTCAAAATAGGTGAATCCCATAGTTAAATGTTTGTGGGGTATTCCGAAAGTCCTGTCAACGTCTGCATAATCCAACCCTTCCCCATCCCCAAGCAAAGCAGGTCGTCTGTCACTTTGTTGTCATGCCTAGTCCATTGCATATGTGCCTCCTCCGCTCCCATCCATTCAATCACGCCAGACTTCCAGGCCTGGATTTTGGGGGTCTGGATCTCAACCAATGGATTTCTATATGTTGCGTGATTACTGTGAACCACAGCATCGTGAATCTCCTGCTCAACTTCTTCTTTGGATTTTCTGAGAGTAAATCCAGAAGACAAGATTTGATCATGCAGGAGACCACCTATCCAGTGACTAGTTTAATGCAGGCCAGTATCTCTGCCTAAAAGCTCAATATTACTGTTATGGGAGTATTTATTTCTGTAGACCTGTTGACCATCCTCTTATGACATCAACCATGCTAAGTGGCACAATAGTTACTGCAACAAAGGTTTTTGGCTTGCTTTTTGGCAGAGGAATTTCTGCATAAGCTACCTTCCCTGTAATTTAGAAAGGATTATTTTGTAACTACTCTTCGGTACTTTGTAATGCAAGGAGTCAATGTGCGCTAATGTACAGTAAATGTTCTCATGCTCTAACCTATTCGGATTTTGCACTATATAAAACTGCAAAGGTAAATAAATAATAAATTAAACCAAATATAAAGTCCACACTATACTGACAAATAACATAAATCAATGCATACAAATATATAGAGCAGATTTTAAAATATGGATACACAACATATCAAACAAAAGTATATTGCATTAGCACATTTCTTTTAACAGTTAAAAATGTGTAATCGTTTATGTTCCTTCAAATTCTGCAAGCTTATATAGTAACTGTTATTGTATAACACTGCTTTTTTATCCAGGAACTTTGCTAAAAAAGTTGAATTATTAAAATGAAACCCCAAGTGTGCTGTATCTTAGAGCACCAAAACAAAGCAACATACACTAAGGAATTCAAACAAATGAAGCAAGAAATGTGTTTGGAAATCAGTTGTTGTATCTTAAATGAACAGAGTGGAAGCTGGTCATTTTAGCAGGAGTAGGGTGGGCGGACCACACACATACTCACATATATACACTCACAAGCTTAGGTCAGCCAATGAGAAAAGTCAGCAGTCCCTCACTCGTTATAGAGTGGGATGGGGTCACTGAGAGCGGCTGACCCCACCTTACTCTGTGACAGGGTGTCATTGTGTGGCACTCAGCCCTGGGCTCTTCAGAGCTAAAAACTGAAGTGCCCAGGTCTGAGGCTATCAGTGACACTCCCCTTCGTCACGAGAGGGAGGGCCTCGAAGCACTTTTGCCAGCCAGGCTGAGGAGGTCACGCCCACAGGGCTGTAAAATCCTCAGCCACCCAAAGGTCAGCTCAGACATCCAGGCGCCTGCGCATTTGGCACATGTCTACAACCTGGCTGCCTGACCCAAACAAGAAGTGTGTCTGTGAGGCTGACCTTTGTTCAGGGTGTGGCAATCCTGCATGTACAATTGGGCAGCAGGTGCAAAAAGATATCTTTATATACTATGAAAGGGTTCGAAAGGAACAATAGGATTCATGTACAAATGCTGGGGAACTGGGACTGGCATAATGAGTTACAACGGGTCCATAGGTTCCCAATAACCCAAAGGGAGGGGGGCCAGCGAGCAAAGTCGAAATATCCAAGAGCGATCTTGGTCTATTTTGGGAATTATTTGCTACGTCAAGAGATAGCTGACAAAACCCGTCCTAATACCCCACGTTCTTTGGACGGGGTTACTTTCTTTACCCGCCCCGATTTTTCCCATGCCACCGTGGAGCGGAGATGGCGGCTACGACAACTTATTAAACCATTCTCAGACAAAGGAGGGGAAGCTTATTTGTTGGCCCCTGCTAGACTTAAAACAATAATGAATGGAAAAGTAAAAGTCTTCACCTCAGAAATTAAGGCAAAAGAATATCTGATGGGGGACAAGCAATAGAATATAGAAATATAGGGACGAAGTGGTGCTTGGGAGACGGATGGGTGGGTGAGCCGCTGTATTCACAACACCAATATCCAGGCCATAGGTGGTCTGATTGCTCAACAAGGTGGGGGGCAGTCCCGGGGGGGGGGGGGGAAGGAGATGAGGTGGGGGAGGGCGGAGACTGGCCCAGAGGGGGGGACGGGGGGGAACAGGGAGGAGGGGAAGGGCAAAGGGGGAGGGAGGGGGAAAAACGAGGGGAGAAAATGGAAAGGAAAGGTTCAAGAGAAGTGAGAGAAATGGAGTGGGAAAACTAGAAGTGTTGAGCAGTCGGAACGGAGAATTCAAGAGAAAATGAAGCTAAATGTAAGGATCCTAGTGAGCAGAAGGAGGGGAAGGGGAAGGAGGAAAAAGGGAGAAAGAAAAAAAAAGAGGGGGGAAACAACCAAAGTAATAAATGGCTAGGTTTAGAATTGTCTCAATTAATATATGTGGACTAAACGACCCTCGTAAAAGAAGGGGTGTGGCCGAGGAATTGAAAACTTTTAAGGCAGATATTTTTTGCTTGCAAGAGACACATGTGGAATATAAAAATTCTGGGATCCTTGGCTCGCTTGGTATGAAAGTGATCGCCCGGACAGAACAAGAAGCTAGAACCAAAGGAGTAGCAATATTAGACCGGACTAATAAACTAAATATTACTCGGCAGAAGGTAGATATGGGTGGAAGATGGGTAATAGTAGAATGTTGCTACGGGGATAGTAGTTTTACATTATGCTCTCTGTACGGGGTGGTTACGGACGATCCAGTAGTGGTAGATACTCTTGCCATTGAGCTAACAGATTGGGCCCCACCCTATATTATATGTGGGGACTTCAACTTCAACGGATCTTGGGAGGGATTGCAGGATTTACTAGCACCTACAACTAAGAAGTATCAGGGGCGCAAACCTCGGGTATGTAAGGTAATGGTCGCTATCCAGCAAGAATTAGGATTAGTGGACGCTTGGGTGAAGTTGCGTAAGCCAGACCCTGGATATACTTATTATTCATTCCCTCATGCGAAATTAGCACAACTAGATTATTTTTTAATCTCTCCCGTACTTTTGAAGCAGGGTAAAATTGAGCTATATTCACAGATTATATCAGATCATAATCCTTTAGTTCTAGATTTAGAACTGAGTGGGTTAGAGCCAAAGGTTAGTAGATGGACATTTGAACGGGGGCTCCTTAAGGACCCAGAGTATTGTGAGCATATGAGAAAGTGGTTAGTGGAATTTTTGGGGTTTAACCAGGGGTCAGCTTCAGTAGAGATAATCTGGGACACTTTGAAAGCAGGAATTCGAGGCGAAACATTGAGTTTCAGTATCAAAAGACAGAAGGATATCCAAGGGAGAATAAAAGAGCTCCAAGTAAAGCTGCAGGAGGCAGAGAGGCAATTGATTATAGCTATAGAAGCTGGAGCCGATGTAAGGAGGGCTCAAGAGGAGGTTGCTATAGTAAAAGCAGGAATGAACATGGATACGGCCCAAAGAATAGCAGAGAAATATTTAGCACAGCGTGCACAAGGGTTTGAGTATGGAGAAAAAGTCGGGCGACTGCTAGCGATACGGGCAAGCCAGAAAATAGCATCTGGGGTCATCAGAGAGATTAACGACTGTCAAGGCCAGACAGTAACTGAAGTAGATGGAATTAGGAAGGTGTTCCATAGGTACTATCAGGAATTATATAATGACATATCTCGACATCCGGAAGAAGAGATGTCGGAGTTTTTACACCCCATTAAGGTTGAGAAATTAGCCAAGAGTGACATACAGTATTACGCTTTGGGGAGCGGATAGATATTTCAGAAATTGATAGGGCAATGAGCGATTTGCCTACCGGGAAAGCGAGAGGGCCTGATTCGATTCCTTTAGAATTCTTCAAAGTTTTTAAAGCATTATTATTCCCTGTGATGGCAGAGCTGTTCATCCAGGTTCAGAACGGAGGGGAAATTCCCCCATCTTGGGATCTGGCCAATATAGTTATATTTTTGAAGAAGGGGAAACCTTTGTCAAACCCGGCCTCATATCGCCCGATCACATTAATAAATAGTGATGTTAAAATATACTCAAAGATACTGGCTGCACGATTATCGCGGGTGATCAAGGAGCTTGTTTTCCCTAGGCAGCATGGGTTTGTCCCAGGAAGAGACACTACTAACCATATCCAGAGAGTCATAGCACTCTTGGATGCTACGGAAGTAGTAAAGGAGCCTATGGCGGTTGCTTTATTAGACGCAGAAAAGGCATTTGACCGGGTAAATTGGAATTATCTGTGGTATGTTATGGAATACTATGGGTTAGGGAAGAAATGTATTACAGCGGTAAGGGCTCTATATAGATCACCGGTCGTGAAAATACAGTTAATGGGAGGACAATCCGAAAATATTATGATCAGGAGAGGCACTAGGCAGGGATGCCCATGCTCCCCCCTCTTGTTTGCATTGTATATAGGCCCTTTGCTCAGACACTTGGAGGCAAATAGCAAGATTCCACCAGTACATAGGCTGGGATGGGACACAAAAGTATTAGCATATGCAGATGATATAGCCAGTTTAACGCCCTCCCCCGACTCAGCACTGAGAGAGGTTGAAGAGGTGACGAAAAAATTTGGAAAGTTCTCTGGATACTTGTTAAATAGCGCTAAAACGCAGCTGCTGGCTAATCAATACACAAACACCGAAGACAGTCGGAGGGTGGATCAGGCGATATATTTAGGTATCAATATTACACCAATGATAAATGAAATTGTTAATCTGAATATAGATCCTATACTGAAGAAAACCAGAGAAGATATGTGCAGATGGAATAATTTACATCTGACTATTGTGGGGAGGTGTAATATGGTGAAAATGATCCTCCTTCCTAAACTGTTGTATCTTTTTCGGGCCATACCATTGAGCTTTAATAATCTTAGCTTTAAGGAGATAGAAAGAGTGATTATGAGATTTATTTGGGCATATGGTAAGTGTAGAAGAGCAAGCAAAATTTTTGTCTCTCTCTCGAGAAAGGGGGGGGTGGTCGTTACCGAATATAAAATTATATCAAATTGCAGCAGCTTTTCAGTACATGCGTCCATTATGGGGTCCCAAGAAAGAAGGAAGTACGGAGGTAGACTGCCCTAGTATTTATGAGCTGCAGATAGGATTAGATGCCAATGGGTGTCTGGTAACGTATCATGAGCCTGGATATTCTAAGAAAACTAGATTTAAGGTTTTGGGAGCAGCATATAAGTGTTGGCGAGTATGGTATAAGAAGAAAGGACTCAGTAGATATAGGGGGTCAGTCTGACCCTGGCGGCCGGTGGCCGCCAGGGCCACCGACCACGGGAGCACCGCCAACAGGCTGGCGGTGCTCCCACGAGCATTCTGACCGCGGCGGTTCAGCCGCGGTCAGAAGCAGAAAGTCGGCGGTCTCCCGCCGACTTTCCGCTGCTCGGGGGAATCCTCCATGGCGGCGGGGCGCGCTCCGCCACCATGAGGATTCAGACACCCCCTACCGCCATCCTGTTCATGGCGGGAAACCCGCCATGAACAGGATGGCGGTAGGGGGTGCCGCGGGGCCCCTGGGGGCCCCTGCAGTGCCCATGCCAATGGCATGGGCACTGCAGGGGCCCCCGTAAGAGGGCCCCAAAAAATACGCGACGGGTGCAACTGCACCCGTCGCACCCCTGCAACTACGCCGGCTCATTTCTGAGCCGGCGTCCTCGTTGCAGGGGCATTTCCTCTGGGCCGGCGGGCGCTCTTTTGGAGAGCGCCCGCCGGCCCAGAGGAAATGTGTGAATGGCCGCCGCGGTCTTTTGACCGCGGTGCGGTCATTTGGCGGCGGGACTATGGCGGACGGCCTCCGCCGTCCGCCATAGTCAGAATCAGGCCCATAATCATTATACCATGATTGAGAAGAATCCA
This sequence comes from Pleurodeles waltl, assembly GCF_031143425.1. NCBI lineage: Eukaryota > Metazoa > Chordata > Amphibia > Caudata > Salamandridae > Pleurodeles > Pleurodeles waltl. Next base: position 972,996,742 of record NC_090444.1, read on the forward strand.
CTGCTCCCTGAGATTTTTCAGGATAAATAAATGGCAAACTGGGTCTCCTTAGGCATTAGCAGGCTAGAGAATCTCTTTGATAATTTCGGGGTGAAGGCATTTGGAGATTTACAGGAGCAGTACAGTCTTGAGCAAAGGGACTTTTTTAAATATTTACAGATACGGGATTTTTTATGGAAAAAAACAGGAGGTGCGCAGGGATTCAGAAGTAATCAACTGTTGAACGATATCCTGGCCAATCCTAATATAACCATCAGATCAATTTATCCTTTAATGCTGGCGGATCAGCCAGATGATCTAGAGAAGTATAAGGAGAAGTGGAATAAACTACTGGTGGATGGAAGTAATAACTTTATGAGGTCATTGGAGCTGGGATGTACCATCTTATTATCTTCCTCCTTGCAAGCGCAGCATTATAAAACTATATTTGATCTGTATCATACTCCAGCTCACCTTGCCAAATGGGGGTGTACGGCAGGAACAAATTGTCCAAGATGTGGGAGGTATGGTACGGATATCGTACATATGATGGCTACATGTGGGGAACTGGAGGCCTCGAGGGAAGGTATTCAATCGGTCTTGAAGGAGGTTTTGGGATGTGATTTCGTCCTCACTCCCGAGATTATGGTTCTCGGGGTAGCTGGTGATTTGGATGGCTCCCATGGAGCATTTATTTTTGTAGCCATGGCAGTGTATCGAATATGTATAACATCCGCATGGTTGAATGTACGACCCCCGTCTTGGCAGCAATGGTTGGCCAGGCTGCTCGCTGTATATCATCTGGAGATGGCATTAAATGAACGCAAGGGGAAACATGCCAGGAGGAAAGGGAAGGCAATATGGGAGCTATTTCAGGTCTGGATTCGGACTCACAATGAATAGCGTATAAATGAATAAACCCCTCCCCCCCATCTATTTTCTCTCTCTCCCCTGTTTGTTTCTCTGCTATCGGCTTAGAATGATATGTTCTCAGTGTGAAGTGATGTAAGAACATATTTGCTGTATGATCCTTTCCAATAAAAAAAAAAAAAAAAAAAAAAAAAAAAGGGTTCATGTACAAATGAATGAAACACTGTGTGAATCTTTACACATTTGTTTATTACTGTACAGTAACAAACAGCATATTGGCCTGAATGCCCACCCAGAGACGTGTAAATCAGAGATTCTGTACCCAACAGGAGAGACTGCGACTTTAATCCTCCCAAGCTTGACAAGATGATAAGCAGTGAGTTGGGTGATAAGAGTGAAATGTATGGATGTTCTTCTGGTACATACCTGTAATGAAAAGTTATTTAGAAATATGTTCAAGGGTGTGCAATTGTTTCTTGTAATAATGTAGTGTTCTTTTGTTCTTTTATACATATTTAAGTGAGGTGACGCTTAGTCGCGGAGCCAATATATAGAGGGCCTGATTCACAAATGTAAACTTTTAATTTTAAGTGTGCTGCTGTTTGCTTTTCATAAAGGTATTTAACGTGTAGTACCTTTACAACTGCGGATTCCCTGCACATAAAAGAGAGGACGGTCCTAACTTTTTATGTGCGGAGACTCCGCAGTTGTAAAGATGCTTAAAAAAAATACCATTGTGAACAGCAAACAATTATACACTTACACATGAATGTGAGTTTACCTTCTTGAATAACGGCCTTTTATTCTATGTCTGCTCAATGGCTGCATCAGTGAGATGTTTCTTTAAACATATGCTTCATAAATTAATTACGGAGTGAATGTTTGTGCCACAGTTATTTTACAGTGTCCTTTCATCTTCTACAAACTCTAGTCAGTGCTTAAACAAGCAGTGGTAAAGCCAATAGCTATGGCTACAGTGTGACAGTGCATGCAGATGTCACCTGTGGAGCCTGTGGTCACACATGTTAGAATATTAAAGTCAGTCCTAACTAAGGACTCAATGGACCAAAGGCAAAAACCCGACTGCAGTGCATTTAGTGCGCAGTGTGTAGATGAAAAAGGCAGTGTGCAGTTTCTCACGCAGTTTACATATACCAAGAGTAACGTGATTTCACACATGTAGACAGTAAAGTTCCCTATTCGAGAACGAGAATGGCTCGCATATTGGAATATGCACCATGATTTAGCCACAGGCTCAGCATATCAGCAAGTTAAATAAATTAGTTTATTTGGGATATCTGCTGAAAAGAGGGCAGGAGGATACGTGAACATTCTTTATGGAAAGAGCTTGTTGCATAAGAGGCATTATTAAAAAAAAAGGTGTTATTCAGTTGCCTAGACCTGCTGATGGCTTCCAAGCCATGCGTCAAAGGGCACGCCACACTTATTTGATCAGCAAAGTTGCACTCGTCCAAATCCATGGAGATAGAAAATGGATACGTGTCTACTCCGTTTGTATTTATTTGCATTTAGTATTGAGGAATATGGATGACACTTTATTGGCCGTTTTGAGCTGGGCCCGAATATTATTGTTTTTACAGAAGTCTTGCTGGCATTCAGTGCTTAATTTGTAAAAGAGTAAGCCCATATGTATACTTTGTTAGCGCCGCATTTGCGCCGCTTTTTGACGCAAAAACGGCGCAAACTTACAAAATACAATTGGCCCGTATTTATACTTTTTTTAGCGCCGCATTTGTGCCGCTTTTTGACGCAAAACGGCGCAAACCTACAAAATACAATGGTATTTTGCAAGTTTGCGCCGTTTTTGCGTCAAAAAACGACGCAAATGCGGCGCAAAAAAAGTATAAATACGGTCCAATTGTATTTTGCAAGTTTGCGCCGCTGTTGCGTCAAAAAATGACGCAAATGCGTCACTAACAAAGTATAAATACGGAAGTGTCGGTGCCAAAAGCTCTGCTCAGAAGCTTGCAATTAGTGCTTTAAATGTTGGGGCAGCGAGTACCAAGGTAACTAATCTGGAATTCAGCCCATTCTTCTTTCATCCACTACCAGATACTTCCTGTCCCTTTATCTCACTATTGCAGATTCCTGCTTTCTCCCTTTGTGACAGTGTTTCCGTCTTTCTCTTCCTTCTCCTCCGCCTTTAAACTTTGGGTGTATTTAACTGTCTTGATCTTGGTAAATGTCTGCTGCAGAAAAAAATGTATGTGCCTAACCCCCGAAAAGGATTGCTGGTGGCCTCCACCGGCAACCACCAACTCAAATTAAGCACTGCTGCCATTGTTGATTTTGCATTGTATCCTTATTTTGAGTGGAAAATATATAACGTAGAAGCACAAAATAACTCGGAAAGAGTGCACGTGCTGTTGTAGGCCTCTAAAAACAGTAAATAATATTCCCTCATAAATGCCTTATAGAAGCGGAAGCAGAAGCATCAGTGTGACCTCTAGCCTTGAGCCGGACAGAAAATAAAAGCAAATAGGACATAGCCCAAATTACAGAAAAGTGGCTTTAAAGATTAGAAGCAACTTTAAGATATTGAACGGAACATCAAGAAAATAACAAACAAATGCTTGCTTATAGTATGATAAAGGAATGCTTCTAAACATAATACATTACTCGTCAGATCTCGTTTTTTTAAATAAAAAAAAACTCTTTATTTTTTATGTAGTGTTTTATCCAAACACAAAATGATTTCTCTAAAAAACATTTGACAAGTGTTATGCTGCATTTGCATTCTTTTCTAGACGACAGTTCAATTAAGCATTTGGTGAAAAAGCACAATCGAATGCTTTTATTGGGTGGAAATGTTTGTTTAAAGATATTTTCTTCATTCATCAATTAATCCCCCCATGCCCCCCCCCCCCCAGTCGCTGAAAATAATGTACCTTACACACAGCATTGGAAGCACACTCTAGGAGGCAGATTGGTACATGAAAGAGCATATACCAAAAGAGGAGAGATATTTACTTCTCTAAATCTCAATGAATTGGGGCGGGCCAAGATAGCGGATGGATAGGATGCGTCTTGTGGTCCCTCCAATACCGCTGCTGGCAGACCCGGCTCAATCCCTGTGCCTATCACCAAGAAGAGCTCCACAATGTCCCCTCTGTGACCGGGGATCTTCCAAGCATCAGGGGCTGCGGCCACATCACCTTATGGTGGCGGCTGCTCTACCACAGAGACAACCCATACCACAATACAGCCTCACACCTCCCACAACTTGGTGGAGGCTCTGACAGGGCCAGGTGCCTCCACCGTTTGCCCTTCTGCTGGCGGCCCTACAAGATACTCGCCCGATGTCGCAGGGCCTTCACTGCCTGGCTCTTCAAGACTGACACGGATGGTCCGCCCCTTTTAGGCCGAAGTGACATTGGTTGAGCCACGGGCAGGACCGTGCCTGAGGGTCCGCAAATGTTCTGGCTGTTGGGAGCAATGCACAGCCCCTAAAGGTAGGCTGTGGCCGGGGATGCCCCTCAAGCGCGCTAGTGACTATTTTACCCAGGTGTGCACCCCCAGATGGAAAGTGAGGACGGAGAAACCTGGGAGGTGGCTGCAAGCCACACACTTTAAGGTCTTCAATCCTGTGACCTACTGACGGCTACTTAGCTTGCTTCTGCAGAGAACAGGCCACTTCCTCTGCCCTGAGCCCTGTGTCCCCAAATTTGGAGCATCTAACCCCATGAGAAGCTGCAATAGGGGCAACGGGTCTTCCTTCCCGTTACAAGCCTCTTGTGTCATAGAGACTTATAACCAGGGCCCTAAGTGGTAGACTATGACTTGGAGGGGTCTGGTGATAGACGCCCGTGGTCTTTGCCTACTTACTGGAGCATAGTAGTCCTCTTACACCAAGGAGCCTGGTGCACCTAGGACGTGTGAGTGACCCCACCCCAGAGCATACATTCTACATCCACCTCAGTTCCAAGTTGCAAACCACTTAGACACTGAACCTATTAGCCTAGTTTGCTGAGATGTGCTACCCTCAGGGCTGTGGACAACGTAGGCCGCCATGTCCTACATGAGATGGTGATCTCCCCTGGCTAAGACAAGGAGATATCCAGCGGTCTGGTGGAGGCCCGCGTGCTGGCGAGTGGGACTGGCACCATACTCAGCAGCGGAGAGAGATAATGGACAGTCTGAGGGAGAGCAACAAGTTGGGGTCTGCTACATGATCTGTCAGGGCCATCCAGAGCAGCAACAGAAAGGGTGCAGGGAGGTGTCTCGCAGCATCAGGGAGGGGGCCTGAAGAGAGTGTGAAAGCCTACTTCAAGGGTTGGTGGGCACCAGTAGTGTAGCCACAACTGTGCTAGCACTGCAGCTTCCAAAATGCACCCCCCCCCCACTAGCGAGAGGCCAACGCAACTTAAGTGGCTCAGGGCTGTTTTCAAGCTGCGATCTCCTCCGGAATCAGGGCTTTTGTAATTGAGACTGAATATGGCGGCAGCACGTACCAAAATATAAATGCTCCCTTAAGACATGCTCTTGAAGCCAGTAGGGAGCTTGGCCAGAGATTGGTCCCCTTCCTCCAGCCAGGAAGTGCAGCAGGAGGGGAGGAGACAAATGGAACAGGGACTCACTCCCTTCCTAGAGACACTGTCACATATCTCAGAGACGATCTTTAAATGGTTAAAAAGATCTCTCCTAAGATCTAAAAACAGTCCGCAAGGACCAGGCAGAGACTGGAGATAGAGTTTCCACCTTGGAGGATCACGAGCTCAGCCAGGATGAACAGGTTGAGCAACTCCAGCACCAAGTCATTCACCTCAGGGACCAGCAGATTGGCCTACAAGCACACACAGAAGACCTAGAAAACCGGTCAAAATGCAACAATATTCAAATAAGAGGGGCCCCAAACTCTACAGAGGGAGAAAACATAGGGTTCTACAAGACAGCCGTCTTTGCCCAGATCTTGAAAACTTCTCTAGAAATTGACATACAGCTGAATAGAGTGCACAGAGTAGGTCTTCCACGTCCAGAGACCTCCTGCCCGGCTGACATACTGGTATGTGTCCATGATTTTCTACAAAAGAGCGAATTCTAAGCAAGGCAAGCGAGTTGCATCCATGTGGTTCAGAGGTCACACATTGATGCTCTACTAAGATCTTTTAGTTCTAACGCTTCAAAAGATGCGGGAATTCCACCAAGTGACCACCAATCTCGAGGATAAAGATATCCCCTACTCCAGGGGTCATCCATTCCATATTATCTTTTGCTGGGATTAAAAACATTACCAGCTTCAATCCTTGATGGAAACCTGCAAAGTGTTGAAGATCGAGAATGGCTCTGACGTCAACACCAAGACTAACCCCAGGGGATGGAAAACCACCAAGCGCTCCAGATGGCAGAGAGGCCCGACCCCATCTAGAGGTCTATGACTGACCCTAAAACTATGGCGCAGGAGAGGTGAGCAGCATTGGAGACTCTAACTGGTGACCCCAATAAACAAGAGACAACCTGAAATTTGATGGGCTCTCGCTCATCGTCTTTGTTGAGCCTGCGGGGACAGGTGTTCAGGGCTGGGGGGGACCGAGATGATGAAGACTGGGAGGGAGACTCACCATAGACCCCTATCACTGAGACTCCACTGGGACATTGCTGGCTCCTATTATCGTTCATGTTGAATATTCTGAAGAGAGGAGTATTCACACTTTGTATAAATGCAACATGCTAGAGATTCCCACCAATGAGGAGTCATCCAGGGGGTTGGCAACCCTCAAAGAACAGAGGTTTGGCCTGTAGATAGGTGGCCACTAGAGCCGCTACTTCTCACTCCAGCACCCAGTGGCATAACAAAATGTGAGGGGGGACCCTGCAAAGTTCATTGTCCCCCCCCCTGCCGGGCTCTTTCAGGAACTCTCAGGCCATGGTACTGTGCTGAGGGGGCCTGCTGAGGGGGCCCCCTGGAGCTCGGGGGCCCCTCAGCTCCACAGGGGCTGTGGGGGCCTTTGTTACATCACTGCCTGCACCACACAATAAACTAAGGGTTATCACACTCAATGTGAAAGGGCATAATACCCCAACCAAAAAGACGAGCAATTTTATTGTTCCTAGAACAGGCAGGAGCTGATATATGCCTTCTACAGGAGACTCACTTGGTCTTGGGTGACTGACATAGACTTAAGTCACAGGCCTTTCCACAACATTATTTTCTTCAGCAGCATACAAGACAGCAGGGGTGTCGGAGAGAAAGTGGGTGCTAAACTTACCAAAATCAGAGGCCGGTTACTAGCATATCATATAAGGGTAGGAGACCACTTCGTAGTTCCAGGCTCTTTGTACACTCCCAACAGTGGCCAGGAAAGATTCCTCTGCAGAGCAGTGGCGGAGATCATGGCATTACAAGATAGGCTGATACTTTTTTTTGGGGGGGGCCTTAATCTGGTAGTCCACAATGAACCGGACTGTTCGGTCCAGAGAGACAGGGGAGCTGGGGTGGTATCCCAAGAAACCACTCAGTGGCTGTGTTAGAAATGGGGTCTTTGGTTGGCAGTCAGGTTACCCCCTGTCCAAGCAAGGACCCTCACTCTAGTCAGGGTAAAGCAGAATCACACTCAGTTAACCCCGCTCGCCCCCTTGGTAGCTTGGCACAAGCAGGCAGGCTTAACTTCAGAGACCAGGTGTAAAGTATTTGTACCAACACACACAGTAATATAGTAAAAACACCACAAAATGACTCAACACAGGTTTAGAAAAATAGCCAATATTTATCTAAACAATACAAGACCAAAATGACAAAAATCCAACATAGACAAGTCAAGTTATACATTTTTAAAGATTAAATTAAAAAATAGCGTTTAGAAACACAAAATGCATCGATGAGGTGTTAACACGGCGTCGTGACAAAGTCGTCCCCAACAATCCAACGCCAATGGCGCCGGGTTCGCAGTCACGCAGACCCCCAGGTACAGTACCTTAGTTAAGTGTTAAAACAAGCCGGTGCGCGAAGTCGGGGATCCCAGCGTCGGTCGATCTGAGGCGGCGTCAGTTCCGGTGCTGGGGGGCAAAGGAGCTGAGGCGTCACAAAGAGGCGTCAGGTCCTTGCTGAGGTGCGGTGGAGGTGAGACGACGTAAGTGTGAGGTGTTGAAGCTGTGCACTTCGGGAGGAGTGGATATCCATCGGTCACAAAATGGTGTGGCGACTTCCACGGAGTCACAGACTTCGGCGGGGCTGCGAGGGTCGTCACACTCCAGCGAGGACCACGGAGTCGGTTGTAGGTGGCGTCACAGGATTCGGCAGCGGGGTCGATCTGGAGTCATCCGAGGTCGTTTTTTTTGGATTTTCACCAGCTTCTCCTTTCAAGGGCCCAGGGACTGGATAGGGCGCCACTTGTCAGGGCAGGAGTCTCAGCAGAGAGTCCAAGTGCTGGTAGGGGAAGTCTTTGATGGCCCTGAGACTTCAGAACAGGGGGCAAGCTCAGTCCAAGCCCTTGGAGATTCTTCTCAAGCAGGAGTGTACCACAAAGTCCAGTCTTTGTCCCCTTTCACAGGCAGAAGCAGCAACTGCCGGACAGCCCAACAAAGCACAGTCACAGGCAGGGGCAGCGCTTCACCTCAGCTCCTCAGCTTTTCTCCTTGGCAGAGGTTCCTCTTTATTCCAGAAGTGGTCTAATTTTCAGGGGTTTTGGGTACTCTTCTTATACCCTTTTCTGCCTTTGATGTAGACCTACTTCAAAGGAAAGTCTCTCTTGTTTGTGAGATCCTGCCTTGCCAAGGCCAGGACCCAGACACCCACCAGGGGTTTGGAGACTGTGAGGGCACGCACATCCCTTTCAGGTGTGAGTGACCACTCCTCCCCCTCCCTCCCAGCACAGATGGCTCATCGGTATATGCAGGCTACACCCAGCTCCCTTTGTGTCACTGTCTAGAGAGAGGTGCAAATAGCCCGATTGTCAAACTAACCCAGACAGGGAATCTACAAACAGGCAGAGTCACAGAATGGTTTAAGCAAGAAAATGCCTACTTTCTAAAAGTGGCATTTTCAAACACATAACCTAAAAACCAACTTCACTAAAAGATGTATTTTTAAATTGTGAACTCAGAGACCCTAAACTCCAGATTTCTATCTGCTCCCAAAGGGAATCTGAACTTTAATAATATTTAAAGGCAGACTCCATGTTAACCTATGAGAGAGATAGGCCTTGCAACAGTGAAAACCGAATTTGGCAGTATTTCACGGTTAGGACATGTAAAACACATAAGTACATGTCCCACCGATTACATACACTGCACCTTGCCCATGGGCTACCTAGGGCCTACCTTAGGGGTGCCTCACATGTATAAAAAGGGAAGGTTTAGGCCTAGCAAGTGGGTACTTGCCAAGTCGAATTGGCAGTTTAAAACTGTAGACACAGACACTGCAGTGGCAGGTCTGAGCCATGTTTACAGGGCTACAAATGTGAGTAGCACAACCAGTGGGCACCTCTAGAGCACTTTACCAGGGACATACTAGTAAATCAAATATGCCAATAATGGAAAGCCAATTTACACACACATTTTACATAGGAGCACTTGCACTTTAGCACTGCATAGCAGTGGTAAAGTGCTCAGAGTGACACAAACAGCAAAAACAGAGTCCAAGACACATCAACAACCTGGGAAACAGAGGCAAAAAGTTAGGAGAGACCACACTAAGGATACCAAGTCTACCAGGCTGCAAGAGATGGAATTGCAGGACCTGTGGAAAGAACGCCATCCACAGACTCTAGACCACATATGTTACTCCCATGCTCACAATACTTACGCTCGACTGGACCATTTCCTAGGGATTAAGGAGCTGCAGGCCCTTATTACCTCCCTAGAAATTGAATCACACTCACTTTCTGACCATGCCATGGTGTCTGTAGGCCTTGTACTCCCTCCAACGAGGCGCTCCCCCCAGCCATGGCGACTGAGGGAAACCCTCTTACAGAGGCTCGATGTAGTCAAGCAGGTCGCACTAACAATCACTAACTACTTGACCATAAATGACGCAACTGACACATTAGTCTCGCTTTTGTGGGAGACCCTAAAAGCAGTAATACAGGGAGAGCTTATTGTGATTTTGGCAGCAGATAAGTTATACCAGAGCAATCTGAAACAATTACAACAGCAAGTACGAGAACTAGAACGCATACATCATCGCACAAGCACCCCTCGGGTCTGGTGACAGTTAAGGATGAATATTCCCTACTTAACCTCAGACCGTCCTTTAATGTGGGGGGAACAGATGGAGCTGGTTATTAGCTAATAGACTGCGACCACAATGACAGGCTGCAGGGATTGAGTCCTTACTGGTGGAAGATGGTACTGAAATCGAGGGAGATGATCCCATCGTCTCCCGGTTCCATTAATTCTATAAGGATTTATACATGGAGCAGCCTCTAACACAAGATAAACCAGGCTTTTACCTCCAGGGTTCATGTACACCACATCTAACAGAAAACCAGGGGATTGATTTGGACTGTCCAATCCGAATAGAGGAAGTTATTTCTTCCATCGCCTGTCAGAAACCCCTGAAATCACCAGGACCTAATGTTTTTCCGGCATTATTCTACAAGGCCGTTTGTACTATGCTTGCCCTGATACTACCCCAAGTTTTCAACTCGGTCACTGGTCCTTCCACGGTGCTCCCTCAATGATGGAAACATCTATAGTCGTCATCGCCAAGCATGGAAAGGACAAAAAACAATATGGGTCCTATTGTCCCATCTCCCTCCTCAATGTGGATGCTAAACTATTCGCTAGCATCTTAGCAGCCTGAATAAAACTACTAATGCTGGGCCTGATAGCCCCAGGCCAGGAAAGATTGATCCTGCACCGGCAATGTAGTGAGAAAACCAAAATGGATTCTTCATGTGATCAACGAAGCCAAGCATTCCATAAGGGAAATAATGCACACAGACACTGAGAATGTGTTCGACCGCGTCCACTGGCCTTACCTGGCAGTGACGCTTACTCATTTCGACTTTGGGTTTGGTTTCACATTTGGATCTTGAGCAATTATGGCCATCCGAGAGCGACTGTTCGAGCTAATGGTCAGATCTCAACTCCATTACCTATCCGCAGTGGAGCGCGGAAAGGATGCCCGTTATCACCTTTGCTGTTTGTGCTATACATGGAACCAGGTGCTCAAAGAGTGCAGGACAACCCGAGAATCACAGGAGTTGTTTCGGCGGAGAGGAGCACACGATCAGTCTCTATGCAGATGATGTAGAACTGGATAACCCTCTTGCCGCCCTCCTTGCATTTCTGGATGAGATGGAGGTGTTCAGAGGAGCGGCTGGCTTTTGGATAAACATCCACAAATTGCAAACCTATAACCTTTCAGTACCTCCGGATACAGAGGCACGGCTAGTCTGTCAATATCTGATACAGTGGGCATCAACATCTAGCCCCTACTTGGGTATGCAGCTGGCCTCAACGGTGACAGAAACTGCGGCCCTTAACTATCAGATCCTCCTTTGACAATTTAAGGGATATCTGGCCCAGTGGACGTTGTAATGTCTGTCCTGGCTTGGCCTGGTATGGGCATTAAAAATGACTGCCCTCCCAAGAATCCTTTTCCTCTTTCAGACACTTCACCAAACCTCCCACCAGGATGATCCACTCTTTGTAAAAGGGCAATGCACTGCTTTGTCTGGGCAGATGGGCATGAGTTGGGAGCAGAGCTCCCAACCTTCAGCTGAAGGGGGTTTTGGACTCCGAAACCTCTTACAATATTACCAGGCGGCCCAGATCCGTTATATGGTGGAATGGTTGCGAGAAGAATCCGAGAAACACTGGCTATTAATTGAGCACAAACCCAAATGTGGAAGGTCCCATTTCTGCCTCTCTCGCAATAAGCCTGGGGCCTCTACTCCTCCCCGGTTACCAGATCTTTCTTGAGGGTCTGAGACAGAGTGATGATATGCAAGGGCCTATCTACATTCCACCCCCCCTTTGATGCCAATAGTGGTCAATGCAGATTTCACGCCAGGTGGCATTATAACAATGGGAGTGTGTCGTCTGTCGATCTGTTGTCCGCTTCTTCAGTAAGGATGTCCCTCCTTTGAACAGGTATGGGAGGCTTTTCCATCCTAGAAGCAGAGAGACTACGTTACATACAGGTTAGACACTGGCCTTGGCACCCACCAGTATGTGCCAGAGCACATCAGTTTCTAACAACATTTGAGAAGTGGCTGATGAAAACTGTAGATAAACGCCCGGTCACAGAATTGTATAGCATCTTATTACACACCTCTCCTTTACCTAAGTGCCCCAGGCAAGAGACGCTGGGAACTCAACTGAGCAGGCAGCTGACTCCCAAAATATGAGGAGAGGAGGTGCACTATAGAGCCCACCACACAGCATGCGGCATTGCTGGTATTGAAACTGCCACCAAGATCATCACCTACTGGTATCTCACTCCTCGTTTGCATAAGGGCAACCTGGTGTGCAGCGCAGAATGTTGGGCGGCATTGTGGGTCACCCAGAACACTACTCCATTTACTGTGGGAATGCCCCAAGCTTGCACAATTCTAGGATGTGGTGTTGAATAAGAAAGATGCACATTTCAACACACAATTTCACCGATTCCCCACTTCCCAATCCTGGGACTTCCCAACATGCTTACTTTCCCGCTTAAACCCAGCAGAGGCTGTCACATTGGTCTGGTGTTGTGAGCAGCCCACCAGACCATCCTCACGCACTAGGGTACAGACAAACACCTGACACATTTAGGATGGCTCCACCGCCTATGGCATGTACTTTGTATGGAGACGCTCCCTCTTGACATCTCAAGGCGATTTATACAGGTACCTCTGGCAACCATACATAATCCTCCCGTCCAAAGAATTCTTGGATCTGATGTGTCCCAAGGAAGTACTTCTGCTGCGCTTAACCAATGTGAAACCCCCCTATGCAGAATGGGAGAACTGACTAGGAAGACCCTGCACTTGATGATTAGTGCCTTACCTTGCAAGTTCATAAGCAGTGAGTACCCAGGGGAGGGCTTTTGGATAGTTGAAATTCAGTTGCACTGTGTATTCTCGCCTATTCTCATAAGCGCTACAACACTTTTTTTGTTGTTATCTTGTTATTTCTATTGCCGTGGAACAATAATACAGATTTGAGCCATAAATCCCAATGAATGTATGTCAAAGAAGAGTAGTAATAAAAGTTCAGACAGACAGAAGCACTGTCGGCTCAGACCAAAATAAACAGTATGTCTTGCTCTACATGCAACTTTTGTTCCATGTTTGAGATGTTTAGCACCATTAACCTAGGTTTTCTGCACCTTTAACTAATGTATGGTAAATTCGCTTTAGAATTGTTGGGCACAGTGAAGGCATTTTTTTCAGAAATGTATAAAACACAGTAGTACATGTTTAGAGAGGACAATGTTTATGCAGTCGTAGGTTGTCTTGCACTACTATGCTACTTTATTAATGATAATATCAACATTCACAAGGCACATAACTGAGACAAAACAGTCTACAGCTTCAAATATTTGACCATGGGAGATAGATTAACTTTTGACTCAGTTAGTAAAATCCTCTTGTGGTGAAAGCAGGTTTGTTGGAATTTCTCCCAGGCTTTCTTTTCAGCACCAAGGAGTTTGGTGACCTTGATAGTGGATACCCAGTTGGATAAAATATTAAAGTTCAAATTTGACTTAATCAAAGCTGTGATAATTGTTGGACTTGTCCCTTTCTGCATTGTCATTCCCAAATTTTTTTCCTTTTTCTTCGACCTTTGTGCTGAACTCGTTTTTGTTGGCCTGTGCACTACTAACCAGTGCTAAAGTGCTTGTGCTCTCTCCTTAAAACACGGTAGAATTGGCTTATACCCAATTGGCATATTTAGTTTACTTATAAGTCCCTAGTAGAGTGCACTACATGCGATCAGGGCCTGTAAAAGAAATGCTGCTATTGGGCCTGCAACAATGATTGTGCCCCCTACTTAAGTAGCCCTTTAAACATGTCTCAGGCCTGCCACTGTAGAGTCTCTGTGTGCAGTTTTAAACTGCCATGTCGACCCGGCAATGTAAACATTTTGACAGCCTGAGCCTTCCTTTTAAATACACATAAGTCACCCATAATGTAAGCCCTAGACAGCCTCAAGGACAGGGTGCATTGTATTTAAAATGTTGGACATGCTCATTTAAGTTTCACATGTCCTACTAGTGAAAAACTCTTAAGTTTGATTTTCACTACTGCAAGGCCTATCTCTCCCATAGGATAACTGTGGAGTTACCTTATTACATCTTATAAGTGTACTACCCAAATGGAAGTGAAGTCAGATTTTACATTGTAATTCTGAAAATATTATTTTAGAATTTTCTCACCTTAGTCATTTGGTACCTGCTGTCTGACACAAGTCTGGGGTGGAGTGACAGCTGGATTTTGTGTATTCCTTCTAGACAGCCATACACAATGGAAGCTTAGGTGTGGCTTGATGGGCCTTGATAAGCCATCCTGGGAAGGATGTGAGAGGAACTGAGCACAACCTCACTTACACCTGAATAGGCTGTGTACCGCCAACACACACAAAGGGCTGCATATCCCCCTGTAGTGTCTGGAGCAAGGGCAACAAGGGCATGGACTCATTGCATTTCAAAGGCATGTCTTTGAAGTCTCCCACACTTCAAAGGCCCACCTAGTTGTAAATACTGGACCTGTGACACCACCACTTCAATACCCTTCTGGACCTCTGCATACTCTGCCAAGAAAAAGAACTGCTGTGCTGCTAAAGGACTACCACTGTGCTGGACTGCAGTTTCTCTGGACTCCTGCTTTGATGTGGTTACCTGCTGCCTGTTGCCCTCTTGCCTGGAAGTGAGAAGAACTGGACCTGCATCTCTCCAACCTATAACCCAGAGTGACTCCAAGGGTTAGTTGGCTGACCTGAAGTCTGAGGGACATAAAAGACGTCAAACCACACTGTTCCTGCACCTGGACTTGCCATCTCTGAGTCTGCCCTGCCAAGTAGTGCCAGTCCTGGACCCTTGGAAGTGGACCTACGGTGCTTGGTCCAGCAGAACAGATGCATCCTCTGCTGCGAGTGCAGAATCAAAGCATTGCTGCTGTTGGGAGGAACAGAACCAACATATCTCTGCTACTGCATGGGTTGGAACTGACACAACAAGACTCACATTGCCACTGCACCCAACATCTTGGGACCAACACATCGCCTTTGGAACTGCTTCTGCGCAATGCTTTTTACAAACCAGTGCAAGCTCTTCGCATCCCTCATCGACAACAGCCTCAACTGTGAAGCTGAGCTTCCACATCGCCACTGCTGCGTAAATCAGAACCAACGCATTGTCTAGACTGCGTCATGTATCCTTAACACCGGTCTTCGCATCACAAACCCCGGTGACAGGATCCTCGACATTGACGCATCAGGATCTTGCACCACAGCCTCACTGCACCGTGGATCCAACGCATCGTCTTGGCTGCTCAACATATCCTTGCTTCATACCCTCGCAACACCCCGCAACCAGGATTAAAGGTCCTTTAGTACAGCTGGCCTAACTGGGTCCCTGTAACCGGCCTGCACTCCATCGCAGTCAGCCTGAACTTTTGACTTTGTCCCAGTCAGGTGTGACCAGATACCCCTGGTTGGCGCTTCTTGCTTCTAAGTGCTATTTTACAGTTTATTCTTTAAAAATTAATAACTCAAGTTCTACTTATTGGAGTTCTTTTGTTTAGGTCTTATTTTATTTATTAAAGAAGTTGTGTTTTTCTAACCTGGTGTGGGATCCTTTTTGTGTGGTGTTTTTAGTGTTTTACTGTTTGAAGTGTTGCACAAATACTTTGCACATTGCCTTCTATTTAAGCCTGACTGCTCTGTGCCACACTACCAGAGGGTGATCACAGGTTAATTTGGGGTTTGCTTGTGCCTTACCCTGACAACAATTGTTGTTGCTGCTTGGTCAGGGCTAATACCCCAGTCAACCAACAGCCCAATGTCTCACTATAATAATGATTTTACAGGAGTTTTAGAAGAAACTTAACATTAACTTAACATTAACTTAAAGTCCCTGACATAGAATAGCTCTCTTTTGCGTTGACAGATTGCAACGAAAAAATGTACAAAGTAGTCAATAATATTTCTTCTTAGAAAGCTCCTGGCCCAGACGGCTATGCTGCTCAGTTGCATAAACAGATTATCACTCTCTTATTGAGCCATAGGAAGTTCTGGTCCATCAGTTTGTGGCCATAGGAAAAGTTAAGTTCACTGCTCTGATAGGTACAATAGTAGTAATTGAGAAAGAAAATAAAGACCCTCTTTATTCTAAAACAGCAGTTCTAGAACTTCTAAAGCAGGGCCTGGGACTAAGAGAGAGACGCCGTTATTGGGGATGAGATCCCTATGATGTAACCTTTACCATAGAGGGGGGGACTGAATAACTACCCCCAGACATTGTTAAAGTGCTGGCAGTGGTGCTCGGAGACATGATTGCTGCACAGCTTAATATGATGGCCGCCACTCTTTGATGGGGTGACAGAATGCTGTGCTCCACGGATTCTCTTTGGTTGCCATCTGGTGGGGGATGTGCTTGCAACAAGTGGCGGGCAGGCGGTAGCCCCAGGCAGGAGCTTGAATCCCACAAGGAGGATTCAGCAGCAAGGTGAGCCAGACCAAGCCTACATCCTGCAGACACATGCCAAAAACCTCAGAAAGCACTCCCTCAGGAACAAAATCCAAATACACTGGGTGCAACGGGAGATGAGGGCTCAGACATCTCAGACACAGCTTGACCCTGTTATGTCAGATCCTGGAACCAACAGTGGAGGCCAACATACAAATGGAGCGGGTCCACAGGGTGGGCCACCCAGGCCCTTGGGTGTGGTGTCCCCCTGATATTCTTGCCTGTGTTCATGACTAACAACTTTAAGAATCTATCCTACGCCATGCTAGAGTTGCTCATCCGGTGTGGTTCTAAGGCCACCAACTAGCTCTGAACCAAGATTTTTCCACTCTCTCCCATCATAAACACTGAGCATTATGCCCCATTACAGAATTCTTCAGAAAGAAGGAGGTCTTATATAGCTGGAGCTACAATCTTTGCCTTCTTTTCAGATGGGAGGACTCGCTGCACCAGCTTAAGATGGTAGCTGAGGCCCATCACCTTCTGAACCTTACTGAGACTCGAGCCAAGGCTCCCCATGTAGGTCTGCTGCTCATGTTAGTCAGGGACCCTCTCTAGTGGCGAAAGGTGTGGCGCTCACCCATTGGACTTTGCCAGAACTCCGCAGCAATGGCCCTGGAGAGACAAGCGATTATGGATAGTTTAGTAGAAGACTCAGAAAAACAGGATGCCTTCACACCTTGGCTCAGCATTTGATTCTGCTGGTGGCTGGTGGGATCCCAGACTTGAAGTGGGGCCCAGTCCCTGTAGTGGTGGGGGAGCTGGAGACCTTGAGGCACACCAGCAGAGGTTGAGCTTTCCCCCCTATCCCTGGAGGTACCCGGGGTACCATTGTAGCAACTGATGATCTATGTTCGACTTCCCATTTGTTGCTTTGTTCATGTTTGTTTGCTTTGGGATTTTTGGGTAATGGTACTCACTCTCCCATTAGCAGCTCTCCCTGGATCGGGGTCCCTCCGCACTTGCCTGCCCCATTCCTTACACCTAGCCCAAGACTTGACCTCGAATCCTGCACACCATATACAGGATACTGCACAATGCACACTGAGGACCATATTTATACTTTTTTAGTGCCGCATTTTCATAATTTTTTTATGCAAAAGTGGCGCAAACTTGCAAAATACAATTGTATTTTGTAAGTTTGCTCTGTTTTTGTGTCAAAAAGCGGCGCAAATGCGGCGCTAAAAAGTATAAATATGGGCCTGAGAGTCATTCCCACCCATACTTATCTGAAGATCATCAGCCTCTATGTCCAAGGTCCAAATAATCCCACTAAGCGGAAAGCAGTCCTGTCCTTTCTGGAACACAACGGGGGGAGGGAGGCATGTGCCTCCTCCAGGGGACCCACTTCCTGTCTCAAGACTGGCATCGACTGAGGTCCTGCGCCTACTCCAACCAATACTTCTCCACCATCACTACCAATGGTACTCACATGGTGGCTTTTCTGGTCGACCCCTCCTTGTGGGAGATGGTAGGTGATAAGATAGCTGACATACAAGACAGACTGGTAGCATACAGTGTGCATGTAGAGGGGTTCTCCTTCACCATAGTAGCTTCCGTTTATTACCCCAAAGAAAAGCAGGAACAATATCTGAAAAACACAATAATCAACTGCCCATAAAACATCTGGTAGTCTACTTCTTAGGCACTCCTGCATTGCAAGCTACGGTCAAAGACGTAGACATTGAAATGAGAGGTTTGACTGACCATGCCTCCCTGGCCCTTACCATGTGGGTTGATTTTCCGTGCTTGGGTATTGGGACATGGAGGCTTTGAGACACCCTGTGGCACCAACCAGACATATTAGACAAGGCTACATGCGGTATCTTAGACTTTTTGATGACCAACGACTCAAACGATACCTCCACCCCTACTCTGCAGGCGGCTCTGAAGGTGGTAGTGAGGGGAGAGTTTATTGCTTTATCTGCTGTTGAAAATAAGTTGCAGAACTACAGAAGAGTGACACTGGGTTGTGGATGTGTGAACTGGAGATGATTCACAAGGGGAATTGAGTTCCGAGAATCTGGCTGCAGCTGTAGCCAGCCTGGCCCAAGCAGCGTGGACTGGATATGGATAAGGCAGAATATGCCCTTCTCTGTCTACGACACACTTTCTATGTCGGAGGTGACAAAAGTGACAGGCTCCTGGCCCATAAGCTGTGGGTCAAGCATCAATCTGAATGGGTTAGTGAACTTCTAAACTCAGCTGACAAAATGGTTACAAAAGACATACCCACTGTGAACACCATTCAGGACTTTTATAAGTCTCTGTATGAGGCCCAAGACCTACAAACCATAAATTCCTAGCATACCTACAAACCTACAGGATGCCCATACTCCACAGCTGACCCTACAGCAAGCAGACTCACTTGAAGGCCCATAGGAATAGAAGAGGTTATTTCCTCAATAGCAGGACTGAAGTTGGTAAAACCCCCACGCCCTGATGGCTTCCCATCTCTTTTTCAAAAGACCTTTTGCCAGGTTCTTGCTCCCTTACTCCCCAGACTATACAACTGATTTGCAGAATTGGGTACTTCACACAGATCCATGCTGGAGGTTTCGATCTCACTGATTCCCAAACCTGGTATAGACATGTGCCAATGGAGTTTCTACAACCCTATCTCACGCATAAATGTAGATGTCAAACTATTCACGGGTATTCTGGCAGCACAACTAATCCTGCCAGGATTGATATACCCTTACCAGCCATGGTCTACCCCTTATAGACAGTGTGGGAATGACACGAAAGAAGATCTTGCACCTCATTGACAAAGCCAAACGGGCAAGCCAGGACACAATGCTCCTGACTATTGACACAGAGAAGGCATTTAATAGAGTGCTCTGGCCACATCTAGATGCAACCCTAAGCCACTTTGGTTTCAAAAATAAGTTCTGCTCCTGGGTCTTAAACAGATGTAGCAATTCCAAAGCTGCAGTGCAGTTAATGGAACACTCTTGCCTTGTGTAGAGTCACAAGGCATGCGTGTCCGCTTTTCCCTCGGTTGTTCACACTTTACATGGAGCCTATGGCCCAGAGAGTCTGTGTCTACCTACAGATCACAGAGATGAGATTCGGGTGGAACGTCCATACTATCAGTTTATATGTGGATGACTTGCTGGCTGCACTTGACTACCTACTACACTCCTTAAAGCCACAGGCTTTTGTTTCAACCTCCCAAAATCCCAGGCTCTTAACCTGCCTGCCACACCACACACCCAAAGTCTCCTAGTGGCCCGATGCCACCCCCTCGCCCCTACGCATCTGCGGCTGACTCCATTTCCTATCTGGGGATAAGGATTCCCCTGCAATCATAGACACTGTCTCTATAAACTACCATGCTTTGCTAAGTCAAATTAGGGAAGACCTGGCCCATTGAATGCGCTATCATCTACCCTAGCTTGGGAGAATAGCAGCTGTACAAATGACAATGCTTCCAAAGGCTTTTTTCCTGTCCCAAGCTCTGCTTCTGACCCTCCTTAAATCGCTCCAGGCAGCATTCAGTTGCTTCATCTGCGGGGACTCGCTCGCAAATGCACCACAACCAGATGTGCGGCCTGGCAGATGATGGGGGACTAGGAGTTCCCAACTTTATCCATTACTACTAAGCAATGCAACCACGCTTCTTGGTGGAGTGGACCTGCCTGGAAACTGAGAAGCATTGATTCTTCAATGACTGAGCGATAACAGGAGACCACTTCTAGAATGTACCATGGTTGCCTTACAAGCATTGGCCTTAGAGCCTATATTCCTCACCAGTCACCAGGGCTTCCCTGGCGGTGTGGAACATGGTGGCGACTCAGAAAGGGATGAAGTCCATCCCCTCACCTCTCACACCCATATTAGGGAACCCAGAGTTCACCCCAGGACTCCAAGTGGCAGCATTTGCGATGTGTCAGCACTCTTATTATAAATCTGTGGGTCATCTTTACAACACCAATGAACTTCTCTCAGATGAGCTATTGAGAGACACTGGTGGAGTTGAGGGGCACCAGGCACACTGCTGCATATCCTGTGGTCATGTCCAAAACTAACAAGAAACTGGGGCGCAGTATTGATAGGCATAGATACTATACTCATTTTGACATGCAGCTCCCGCATTTCTTGGCTTACGTCATCTTAGGACTTCGCAAGCCTTTGACATTTCCGTTGTGATCACTCCATGGCACCAGGACGGCCTTACTGGCCTGGCATTGGGGTTATGCCACAGGCAATATCCTAGCACTTAGGAATGGAGAAAGTATCCACCCATTCAACATGGTTACACAGGGTATGGCATGAAGAAACTGACCATGGCAATGACGAACCACACTGCAGCGTTCCAGGGCATATGGGTTGCGTAAATAGCGTTCTTTGCCACAGAATTCAATGATCTAACTTGCCCTAGATACTTACCGCTGTTAGGCTGAACAGACACAGGACACAGGTCATGATACATCCAGGATGGGGAACGCCTATTCTTAAGAAGGGAGTGGAGGAATGCAGGAAGTGGATCTGTTCGCCACACACAGCTTCAGGGGGGGAGAGGAGAGGGAAGGGAGTTGATTGGGGATTCATTGATGCCACTGTATTATAAAGCGTAGCCAAGGATAGCTGGTCCTGTTGGATACAGCCTCTAAGGGTTGTGGTTTCTTTGTGGTTGTATTGCTGTTTATCTTCTGAAATAATCAAACAAATTTAAACCATGAAACAGCTGTTCTTAACTTGTGGTCTAAGGACCCCTTAGTCTCCGAGACACCATTTCAGTGGGCTTGCCACCGCTTAGAAAATTAAACAGCAAACAAATTAATAAAGTATGCATAAATAGAGAAGAAAATGTAAAATTTAAAATGTCTAAATGATCTGTAAATGTGAAGCAATTTGAAATTGGAGGCTTTAAATTAATTTGGTTACATACGTTGATTAGTGGATTGAAGCAGTGCAAGTGCATCAAACATAAGTATGGATAATGTGTGACCTCAATTGAAGTTAGAAAAGCTCCAAGTTTCTCATTAAAGTTAAAATGTTGATTTTTTATATATTTGAGAATTTTAAAGATTGGCAAGGTACTTTGGGACGGTTGTTCTTTCCATCATCCACCCTACCTAAACAGACTTCTTAAAGGGTAGGCTAGCAGCAGGCTGCCACCCTCACCCACCCCTGGAGGACACCCATGGATGGGGGGACCCATCCCAGGTAAGTTGAGGTAAGTTTGTTTTTTTATTTTTTTAAAGTGGCATAGGGGGGCCTAATTTGGGCCCCCCTACATGCCACTGTGCCCAGTGACCATGCCCAGGGGACAGAAGACCCCTGGGCATGGCCATTGGGCAAGGGGGCATGACTCCTGTCTTTGCTAAGACAGGAGTCATTTCAATGGGGGTTGTGCGTCAAAAAATGGCGCAAGTCCGGTTTGAGGCATGATTTTTGCCTCAAACCTGATCTTGCACCATTTTTTGACGCACAACCCCCATTTTCTCCTACGCCGGCGCTGCCTGGTTTGAGTAATTTGTTTTTACTCTGACCAGTCCGCAGCAACGGCTAATGTCATTCCTTAAATAAGGCGCCTGCATGCCGCGTAGGAATGACGTTATCCGGCGGTAACATTTGTGACGCAAACCAGCTCTGGCTTGCGTCAAAAAGTATAAGTATGGGCCAAAGAGTCAGCCACCAAGGAGCACTGCTGCAATGACCAACAGTGGACTGAAGGAACCAGTTTCTTAAAAATTCACTAATAATCACATGGTCAAGGGGTAATCAAGAGAGCACCTGCCAGTCCTAGGTGTGCTGATTCCACCACCTGTCCTTTACATGAGAGAGTGGAGATAAAGCAGTGGACATTCAATTCTCATATACACCACAAGGTGAAGTGTTCAGTAAAATGTAGTCCTTCTATGGAATAGCATGCTGGCTATTACAAAACCTGACATGGATCTAAAGTTAGTAGGAATGTCAGAATATTGTCCATGCCGCTGGAAATCAGTATATGGATAAAGCAGAGGGTCAGAGAGCTTAGTTGACTACTGGAAGGTCCCCAGGTAGGCCTCTTGAATTAGTCACAAGAGTGCAGGGAGCAAATCTTGATAAGAGGTCAGCAAAATGTATTTATTTACACCTGAATTGGATGGCAGGTCAGAAGTAAACTGCACAAAATCAAACAGAATGGTGTCTGAACAATGTCATTATTCCTGGTTAATTGCATAAGCAAAATCCTACACTTGCCTGTGTGTCCTTATAATGACTTAGCTAACAGTGTAAGGTGATTGCAGCACAAACTGAATCAAAGGTAATGCTTTTATTAAACTATGATAGACATCTAATTCAGTCGTAGTGGGCTATTTAACTCTGTAAGGCAGCAATATATATATATTTTTTTTAATCCACTTAGGTTTACATTTTAACCTACAGACATTTTTAGGGGCGTCTAAAATTAATTTTAACCTATGTTGTGTGTTAAAGGTAAAAAGAAAGGGCCAGAATTCTGAACAATTTTCGTTGGTGCAAAGTCACCAAAGGTGAAACAGATCGGCTCAACCTGTTGATTTTTTTATCCACTTTCCAGTCCAAACCTTCATGAGCTACTTTCTGCTACTTTGTGTTCCCACAGTACCATGGACTTTTTTTAAGCAAAGCCCTATGTACGACTCTTAGTAAACAGGGCTTTGCAACAAAAATAAATGCCTCCTTGAGACACTCAAAAGAAGAGAAACTATTTTTCTCCAAACTATACTGTATAACATGTACCAAGGCCCTGATAATGAGTCAATGGGAAACTAAGGGCCTCATGCTGCCGCCCGCCAAAGTACCGCCGTCAGAATACCGCTGCGCGGTCAAAAGACCGCAGCGGTAATTCTGAGTTTCCCGCTGGGCTGGCGGGCGAACACCAGAAGGCCGCCCGCCAGCCCAGCGGGAAAACCCCCTTCCACGAGGATGCCAGCTCCGAATGGAGCCGGCGGAGTGGAAAGGGTGCGACGGGTGCAGTTGCACCCGTCGCGATTTTCAGTGTCTGCTATGCAGACACTGAAAATCTTGGTGGGGCCCAGTTAGGGGGCCCCTGCAGTGCCCATGCCATTGGCATGGGCACTGCAGGGGCCCCCAGGTGCCCCACGACACCCGTTACCGCCAACCAGGTTCTGGCGGTCAAAACCGCCAGAACCAGGCTGGCGGTAAGGGGGTCGGAATCCCCATGGCGGTGCTGCCTGCAGCGCCGCCATGGAGGATTCCTCACGCCAGGGGAAAACCGGCGGGAAACCGCCGGTTTCCCTTTTCTGACCGCGGCTTTACCGCCGCGGTCAGAATTGGCCTGGATGCACCTCCAGCCTGTTGGCGGTGCATCCGCGGTCCCCGGCCCTGGCGGTCCATGACCGCCAGGGTCGTAATGACCCCCTAAACTACCACATGGAATTCTGCTCCCGCTTGATTAGGAGTGAGACGGTATTCTTGCTCCCAGTTTTCCCAGGTTTTTTGACCCAGTTTAACCAGCAGCTATTCCCCCAGGAACAAATTGTATGAGGCTTTGGATGAAGCAGTAGCCAGGTGTCTTCTCCTTTTTTTGTTTTCTGGCAAGGTGGAGCATAAAATGTTTCCGATGCCAGGAATTAGCCTATCTTTCTTTTCCTTGGTTGTAGGGAAAAATGAGGCAAAGAAAGAGGAAATAGTGTGAAGGGTTTCACCCGCAAGAAAAATAAAAAAAGTGAGAAAAGAAATCAAAAATATCAAAAAACCTATGCATATAGGTGAGAACGTACAGATGAAAAAAGAGAAATGGAAGGGAAATGGAAAAAGAAGGTATGGTGTTCACCATGAGAAGTGAAAGAAAAGAAGAAAGTGAAAAAAGACAAAAGATCAATAAAATGGGTAATAATAAGCGGGTTAATGGGGAAAATAAAGTATTAAAAAAAAGAAATACTTAAACTAGTAAAAATAGAGAGGTAGAAAATGCTAATTAAAACTCTTTAGATGTAAAAAGTTAACAATTCTAAATCTTGAGGCACATTGCCCAAAATGCCAGGGTTCTTTCAATGGTCCCATATATGTGCAAACTCTTCTATTTGAAAATGCATGCTCTTGCTTGGATTCCTTTTTTAATTTTTTTAATTATTAATGTTGTCTATGCTCAGAAGACCCAGTCCCTTGCAATAAACATTGTTATTATGTTTAAGAATATTTATATAGCTCACTTGTACCATCAGCTGTTGTCTCATGGCACCAATCCACAGATTAGCTTGGAATTTGTATACAGTAGCTTGAAGCATTAAGCTTGAAGGTAAAACAGAGAAAATTAGATTCTATGATTATAGTATTGTGCAGATCAGTCCATAACCGAGACCTCAAATTGTTCACAGGATGCTCACCTTGAGTGGTCGGTTGAAGAGAGGATCAGATCAACAAGCTATAGTTAATATATTGCCAAGTTTCCTTTAGCTTATTATCGTTCATTGTAGCACCTTTGGTTACAATGCAGTAGATTAATCTCTCAGAGGTAGAATTTATTTAAAACAATGTTCAAGCTGGAAGAGGTTAACACTATAACTTGTACTTTAAGATTTGCCTGCTAACTAGTCTACATTGGATTGTTCAAATGCTGTTCTTTAAATGTGAAAATGGTTGAATTATTAATAATTAGTGTTTTGTATGAAAGATTAGAAATAAAAATGTGGTGTGTGTTGTCAAAAAGGTCACATTTCTGCTCTTAACAAACAACTAATTGCTCTTTCTGTCTTAGTTGATGGAAATGTTATGTTGTTATTTGAAGTGATATATTTAATGTGATAGTCAGCGGCAATAAACATTTTTTTTTTCTGTTTTAATTTTAAAGGACATAAAACAAATCGGAACAGAATAGCGCTTTCCAGAAGTATACAGAATTGCATAGCACATGGGACAAGCCATTAATCGTTTAGTTAGAAAATTCCACAGGCAGGTTCTTTCCCACTTCCAAAAGCTGTACTCAGAATCCATGTTTATGTATCTGTAGATATTTTTATTTGATAAAAAAATCTCCTATTTCATCAAGTCAAAAAGTGTAATTGTTTCCTTCAATACTATATTCACTCTCTCTCTAAGGTTATTCAGCATTAAGAACCAGCTAAAATAAACATCAGTGCTTAAATAAAACTATTACTGTTATAATAATTCAAAGCTGTCTCACCAATTTACGCCATCTCTTGTTACAAATGAATTTGCACACACAGGGATTAACCTTTCCCAAAATAAAATCAGACAGCAATCCGGACATTTTAGTATAAAAGGCACTGTTAGCTTGTGCACAACTGGACAAATGTCATTATAACATTTAATAGCTAAAGAGATGAGAATATAAATATACTGAATTCTCTTTTGTGTACGGCTTTGTGGTAGAATCCAAGACACATTTGTAAATGACTTTAACATAATAAATTACTTTATAACTTCGCTAAGTTTCTATAATTTTGAGGAGTTGTTTATTTTATTTGTTGCTACTTCATTCCATTTCATGTAAGATAGCTGTTCAAAGCTGTTATTAACCCAACTGTGACACTATTTATAATGGAGGGCAGGACTAACCCCAAATAAAACAGGCAATATGGGTCAGGACAATTGTAAAAAATCAGCTTCCAAGACCCTCATCAGATCATGGGCAAAGACTTTAAGGGGATCTCTGTTTAGCGAGAGGAATTGCCCAAGTGGGCTGACTAGACTAGAGACAATAACCCCAGTAAATTAATTGCTGGGAATATGAGATCGACCAACCGAGTTTCACCAGAGGTCAGCTGCAGCAAGTTTAATGAATCCAAGAGAAACTTGAATAAGAAGGAATAAGAAGTTGATTTGACCAAATGAAATTCTTGTTGCTTAATGATAACCTGAGATCCAAAAGCCACTCGGGATGCAGTCTCTGCTATGTAGTATGTAAATTTAGCTCTGCAGCCTGATGTTCGATAAAGAGATATAGAACGGGAGTGTGACTAACTTAAACATTACATATGTGTCCTAAACAGAACCCAAATTGATCTCTGGGTTCTTGATAACTTATTTAGCTGGATTAGTGTCCACGAGTGCCTCCACCTCCTCCCATTCAGCCTTGTGAATGCTCTCTCTGAGGATCTTACATTGTAGCAGAACTGCCAGGGCAATAGTCAGCCTGAGGAAATCTGAGAAATAAAATGCTTTAAATGTGATAAAATAATATTTTCCACTAACTGTACAGTCAGTCATTTTGACGATGATTTACATTGATCTTACCAGTGGTGCTTCACAAAATTTGAATTTGGTCCACAGCTGGGCCACCGGTCCCAAAGCATCAGTATTCTGTGCTCTGTGCACAGTTAATTCACAGTCAGGTTCATAAAAACTCAGAAAGACTTGCTTTGGACATGGCTCCGCTGGAAGTGCAGACACTCTATCTGTGCAGTTTTATTGAAGCGAGATGGGGATGATTCAGGAATACAGACATCATACAAGACCATAACACAAATAAAATAGAAAAAAGACTAAAACAAGCCAAACATTGCAGTGTGTCAGTTCGCTCAAAACAGTAAGGTGTTAATCAGAAACCAAACTAGGAAAGTAATAATCTTACAGAGCGGCATATCAAACAGATTGTCCAAAACTAAAATAAAGAACTAGAACACAATAAAGGACACGTTTTCCTTCTGTAGCAGAAAGGTAGTGCCCTGATACTAGTCCCATTACATATCCAAGGGCATCAACTAATTGGCTGTTTTTGCACAAATTTGAACTTTTTTCTGGACTCTCCTGGAGTGAAATACATTTTCCTCTTTATGTTTGGCTCTGCAGTACTTTCTTTTTTCTGTGTTTTTTGATTTTTTTTAGAAAACGCATGTGTTATCTGTTGTTTCAAGTGATCACCAAATGCCACGAAGTCTTTGATCTCAGTGGAGTTATGGGGTCACTAGCAACTTGTTGAAATAATCGTATCAGTGAAGCAAGTTTCTGTGGGCCGAAGATTAGCACTGGAGATTGCACCATTTAAATGGAATCGTAGTCAGTTGCTGCATTCACGCATATGGTTGACATAACTAAAATGTTATCAAAAATATCTAGCAAGATTCCTTTGCTCTTATATTTGTTTAACATACACCTATAGCAACATGATTTCACCCTTTGAGTTTTAAAACCTTTGATGGGTTTAGCATAAGCTTGGCAGACTCTCCTCCTAAATTGAAGACACATGCAGGAGCTCTCTAACCAGCTTTCTTTTTCCATTCGGTAGTTATGATACCACATTAACAGCTTACTAAAGGGCAGACCTAAAGTGGGCTACTATTGTATGAAAATGGTTTGTTACAGCTTGCTCAAAGCCTTATTTACTTTGAAATTGCATACAGTGCTTGTTTTTAGGGAGGGGGTCTCCTTTCCCACGGTATTGTGGTTTGATGACTGGACTTCAGTACCCAACTCTTAAAAAAAAAAAGAGCAATGACTCAAAGTTTTTTTTCTTAGAAGTCAATCTCCACTGCTGTGAAATGCCAATATTGTGGAATACTAAGGCTGCCTAGACGTGATTCAACCTCATATCCTTTTCTCCAACCGCTCTACACCTCCTGTCTCCTTATTTAAAGCCTGCAAGTCATTTTTCATCCCTACTTCCTCAATTTGTAACCGTTTTCCTTTCTCTCCCATCTTTTTCCTAGTTCTGTCTTTGTCTCTCGTGCTCTGAGTCAATGCCTCATGTTGAAAAATAAGTCCCGGGCCCCAAAAGTGAGTGCTGGTGCCTACCTCCTGCAACCTCTCTCACAAATTAAGCATCAGAAATGCACGTATCTTACAAATGATTTAAGTGCACAACAATCAGAAAATAAGTAAAACATAAACCACTAGAGTTAGATTAGATGAGTTGTGCTTAGTCTGACAATGAAGTTGGCAACCATTTGCCTTCAACTACAGCCAATTAGTAAATTATTGACTGGATATTTTCTGTATTATATATTGTATTGTACGTATTATACATGCTATACTGTAGACTGAATGGGATTTGCACCCTGTGAACCTAAACGTTATAGTGACAGTGGAAAAGAGAAGAGGGAAGTCAAAATAAGGTGAAAATGAGCATAAGAGCGCTTAGAATCCCAGAAGTGAACATAGTAAAAGGCTACCATATAGAGGAAGAGAAGAAAGAGGAAAGGAAAAAGTGTGTACGACCAGATAATTTGAAGAAGGGAAAAATGGAGAGAAGGCCTACTGAAGACAAAAGTGAGAGATGATGCAAATTTACAGAGAAGAGTGAGGATGATTTGTGAAAAGATTAGAAAAAAGCAAAAATGAATGAACCAGGGAAAATTAGAACGCTAAAAACCATTCATGGGATATGGAATGAATAAGCTCAACAAATGAGTAGGGTTGTGAAGGGGGTGATGGAAGAAAGGTTTACCACAAGAGGAAAGAAGCTAATAGAAGTTGGAAAAGGAAGAATTGATTAAGACGAAATGGGGAGCAGAGAAGTGGCACCAGCTTTAGCGGAATATGTATGTACCTTAAAATAGAAAATTAATAACACGCTGTTGAAAATAAGTAGTGGTATAAAGGAGAGAGAGAAAAAAGATTGCAACGGAAAAGAATGAAGGTTAGCCACAAAATGGGGTTGTATGCCATCTGGACACCTTTTATTGACAGATTTCATATAAACAAACAATCGCCAATACTTCCATTCTGATAACGGTTTGATTAGCAGTACATTCATCCGATTGATTAATTCAAACTAATGAATACCCATTTTGTAAAATGGTTTTGCGTCCACATGCCTTTTCTCAGTGATATATCCCGAGCTTCTTTGTGTTCTTCTTGCTCATTTTCCTTCCTTTGGATTGCTTTTTTGCAACTTATCCCCTCTTCATGTGCTCCTTGTCTTCTCCCTTGTGTCCTAGTTAAGCAGGGTTGCCCAAGTGCTTAATTTGAGCTGGTGGTTTCCGGAGCGTGGCACTGGCACTTATTCTGCCTCAAGCATTTCCGGCGAGCAAAAGACACATACGGGAAAGACGGGGGAAGAGAAAAATGAAAAAGCGAAAAGAGTGAAAACAGAAAGCTGCAAGAGTGAGCGGAAGGGGCAGGGAGTGGCTGTAAATGGATTGAAGAGGCCCGAGATGGCTTCAGGATTACGCTGCCTCAGTATTCCATGTTCTCACATTTAATTGCAGCAGCCACATATTTCAGAGAGTTTTGGGCACTGGCACATTTTTATTTACAAATTAAGCACTGGGTTGTCCATCATAAATCCATTGAACCTGAACTCCCTTATCCATCTCTCTCCCCATTCTCTGTCCTTTTAGTATCCCCATCCTGCTTCTTCACACAGCTTTTTCTACCGCAAGTGACCTTGTTCCTTTCTCTGTATATCAGTCTACCACTTCCACCCTGTTTAGTTTTGAATACTTGACTTATGTGCCTTATTTTCATCCTCTGCCTACAGTTCCTGACTTCATTGCTCTATCTCCTTGCTTGACTCGCTGCTTCAGGCAGGGTAGCAGAAATGGAAGACATTCTACAGTGACTGCATTTTATATTTATTGACCACGTTCCTTTATATCCATTCAGTTTTTAGCTTAAATGTATTTAACTTCCAATTCCTTTCATTGCCGATTTTTAGAATTACCACACGTTAGTTTGCAATGTTTTTTTCATCTCGTGACCCAAAATTCAACACACATTACAGTGATTTTTTTTTTTAAAGCACATATTTGTCATAATGCCTTTTTACACTGTTGTTCATTCAATACTTTCAGATGTGTTGGTGTGGGTCGTCAGACCCCAATTTGGTTTTCACCAAAAATGGACTCTCCTCTCCACTCTACGGGCCTGATTTATAATTTTTTTAGCGCCACATTTGCGTCACTTTTTTGACGCAAAAGCGGCACAAACTTACAAAATTTAGGGGCATATTTGTACTCTGTTTGCCCCGAATTAGCGTAATTTTTTTTTTCTCTAATTCGGTGCAAAACTAACTCCATAGTTATACTCTGGCGCTAGACCCATTTAGCGCCAAATTTATGGAGTTAAAGTCATTTTGTGGACGTGGAAACCTACCTTGCCTTAATGAGATGCAAGATAGGCGTTCCCGTGCAAAAAATGACTCTATGGCCTTAACGCCATATTTATACTCCTGTGAAAAATGGTGCACGGAGGGAGGAGAGGTCAAAAAATAGTGCAAAGCTTGCTTTGCCCCATTTTATAACGCCTGCGTCAGGGCAGGCGTTAGGGTACCTGTGGGCCTATTTCCATGGTGGAACACCATGGAATAAGCCCACAGGAGCCCTTCCCAGGCCCCAGGGACACACCCACCCACACCAGAGGGACAGTGGAGGATGGGGGACCCCATTTCAGGTAACTACAGTTTTTTTTTTTTTTTTTAAGTGCCATTGGACCCCATACATGGCACAGGGTGCAATGGCCGTTCCTAGGGGACCCTGGTCCCCTGTGCTGGCCATTTGGGAGGTGGGCATGACTCCTGTCTTTTCTAAGACAGGAGTCATGTGGTATGGATGGTTTTGCATCAGAAAATGACTCTAGGCAGGTTAGCGTCATGTTTTTTTTCACTCTAACCTGCCTAACGTCATTTTTTGGTGAAAAAAACCCTTCTTCCATACCACTAGCCCCACCTGACTAACATCATTTTTTTATGCTAGCCCACCCTTTGCACCGGCTTGCACCATTCCATAAATATGGTGCCCGGCTGGGGCACAGAAATGGTGCAAGCCAGTGCTAAACATTTTGGTGCAAAACTATGTTAGTGCAGTTTTGCACCAAAAAGTATAATTCAGGGCCATAATAGGATTATGTAAGTGCCGCAAAAGCTGCGCAAACTTACAAAATACAACTGTATTTTGTAAGTTTGCACTGCTTTTGCGTCAAAAAATGACGCAAATGCGGCACTAAAAAAGAATAAATATGAGCCATAATGTCAAAATCCATTATACCACAAGCAGGGCACGTGAGTGGGGCCTAAGGGGCCTTGAGAAGGGAGAGGAATGCAATTTGCGGGGCACTAAGTGGAGAAAACTTGATATTTTGTAAAACAACAACCAACTTTGGGGACTTTCAAAAAACAGAGAGAGGGAGAGAATGTGTGGATTTCCTCTGTATGTACTTAAAAATTAATGGTTAGATCCGACATGCACCTCACTATACCCGACCGAAAGCATCTGTACCCAACCATTTATCATAAAATATATGTATTGGGGGGGCATAAAACCCCCATCACCCCTACCATACACCTCTGCCCCTCGGAGTGCATGTGTTTCCGTGCGCTCTCTGACTCCATTTTGCAGGTGTACCTGCCACACACACTTCATTCGCTCCCAGGCCTAAGCCCCTTGTTGAACATATGTTTTTTAGGGTGACTAGCATTTCCACAGTGCAATCGGGCCACTCTCCATCTCCGCTTCTTTTTAATTTTTTGATTGTAATTTACCGCAGTTGTGGCCTCCACTATGACTGAATCACAAATTAAAAATGACCACCTGCACCACAAGGCATGTGCACATAGCACAGTGCACGTGTTCGTGTGGATTACCACACACGCCTGCACCGTAGTGAACATCTTCAAATGCTTTTTGTTCAATATTTAACCCATTTCAAGATTGCCAGAGGCCAGAGGCATGTGAGAATGTGTCTTGTCAATTTCAGAGAAGAAATAGAAGCTTGTCAGTGCAGGTGATACTGCCTAGTTGATACATCGTGTTACATTCAGTTTGTCTGAAAGAATTATTTTGCCCCATCCTTCTGTTTATCTCACACCTTCCCCATGCTTTGAGATATAGAAAATTATTCAAATAACTTGTAACCCTGATAGTGCTCTGTCTTCCCCATTTTATCCATACAAAACACATCCGCAATATTGATACAGAAATGAAAATCATCACGTTAATGTTTATAGGAAGTTTGTCTCATCCAAATATTTGAGTCATCATAGCTCAAATTTCACCAACTAAACAATAATTCAACGTTCATTTACATTCCCAGAATAAACAAAACGTAATTAATACAGTAAGTTTACCAACACCAAGTCTTAAATGTAAAATGCCTACATTAAGGACCCAACCAAACTACACAACAATATAGCTGTGGAGGTTTTCTTATCAATGTAACTTCTGAACAGCATCGATGTATGGGCTGCCTTTCTTCACACACAGAATGAAAAATAGCAGTGTACAGAGAACAATCACCTGGTAATTCAAGATTGGTAGCAAACCTGACTCTTTTAGGGCATCATAAAGCGAACACAATGAGAAGACCAAAAAGGGTGAGAAGAGGCAGGAGCCCTGCGTGCTTAGCCCTCCAGCGTGACGATACACCCATTGAGTCCCTCTATCTCAACAACGTTCACGATAGAAGCATATGGTGACTATATCAATACCTCCTACACCAGAAACAAGAAATATACCTATGTATTACAATGGGAAAGAGAGCCGGCTACTGAGATTTCCGATGACATATGGTTGACCATAGGGCAGAGAGCGGCTGAATCCTGGATCTGCATTCGCTACAAAGAGAACGCATATAAGATATTGACCCGTTAGTACCTCACACCAGTTAGACTTGTCAAGATGTTCAGAGGTTCATATTTCTGCTGGAAGGGGACTGTTGAATGAGGCACATTTTTACACACATGGCGGTATTGCCCACTGATTCAGGCATTTTGTGTAGGGATCTAACGCACAATACAGACCATCACAAATGTTCTACTGCCAATAGATCCCCTCACGATCATGTTAGATAACCCGGGGGTGGATAGAATTTTCCCACGATGACCCCCCTAAGGCCGCTTACTCTCCCACCTGCTCTTAGCGGTGCAGTTGTGTGTAGCCTCAATGTGGAAACAGCCACTTCCTCCTTCTTTAAA
This sequence comes from Pleurodeles waltl, assembly GCF_031143425.1. Classification (NCBI taxonomy): domain Eukaryota; kingdom Metazoa; phylum Chordata; class Amphibia; order Caudata; family Salamandridae; genus Pleurodeles; species Pleurodeles waltl. The sequence goes on from NC_090444.1 coordinate 973,030,035, forward strand.
CACGTGGTTGGGAAAGGTTTTGTTCCTCTACTCTATGGAAAATTGACTGCTATCATCTGCAATCGAGTGGCTAACTTTTACATCATACAGTGCCCCTTGACCACCCATACCAAGTGCCTACAATTGGGAGGAGGGCTCCATTTTATAATATCTACAACACTACGTGCATCCAACATCCACATCATGTCCTCCTCTGACCCTGGAGACGGATCTTCAGGAACAGAACTTCCATTTTGATGATCAGGACTTCTTCTGTTAATCTTCTTCCTTCCTCTTCTCTTTCTTCTCCCCTCTTTTTTTTGGATTGTTCAAGGAGTTGTGGAGTGTTTTCTTTTCTTCCACTGTCCTCATTGGGCGGGGTTGTGCTTCAATAGACTTTTTGTAGTGCTGAGTATAGGAGCTGCCCTACCATTTTCTTTTTGTCATGCATATTGTTTCTGTAGAACCGTACTGTGTGCCATGTTCATTTTCTTGAAAATGCAAAATAAAACTGTTACAAACGGTGACAAGGGCACTAATCTTAGCCTCCGTTTATCAGATTCTGTAAAATAGTTGAATTCTGCGGTAGTCTTAAATTAACATACAATTTTTAGATAAGTAGGAAGAATTTTGCAGATTCACAATATCTGAAATCAACTTTTAGTTAGCAAACACAGGCATGTCAGACGTTTTTGTGGGGCCAAGCCTAAAACCGTTGCAGGCCTCTCTTGGGTTTCTGATAGATTGTAATTGAACCAGACGTGTGTTGGGGAAAAAGAAAACAAAGGCCCATATTTATACTTTTTTAGCGCCGCATGTGCGTCATTGTTTTGACACAAAAGCGGTGCAAACTTACAAAATACAATTGTATTTTGAAAGTTTGCGCCAATTTTGCGTGAAAAAAACGACGCAAATGCGGCGCTAAAAACGTATAAATATGGCCCATAGTATTCCAGGCCAAGTGGGCTTTTATCACCTTACTTACATCACGATGCAACAGGGCAGGCCAGATTTTTATTATTTAGGTACATGTTGCAAAATGAGTGCAGGGTCCTAAGAATGCGGGTCTCACAGCAAAAGGCCCTCATTGCACTCTACTTGTGACCGTCCTGACCAGGAGAAAAGCGGTCATCGTTTCTACATGTTCTGTTAGCAATGCTGTTGATATAATAAAGGCAAATATGTGAGGTTTCATGCAGACAGAAATATAGACACCTAAAAAATATGTCCTTTTCCGCCTGTGAGTATGTTCGCAAAAACGAAATGGAATTCCACAGACTCTTGGGTATGTTACGAAATCAAGAATACCTGGTTTGATCTGATGAGGCTGGCAAAATCTTCACGAAATGAAGAGCCTGTATACAGCATTTCCCCTATCCAGGGTCCGTTTCTGTACACGGACGGTTATGCCTGAATTGGGAGATTTTCAGATGTTTTGGAATTATCAAAAACGTTTCAGCTTTCCAGGACTGCTCTTGTGTGTAAACACTTACGCATTTGTAAATGTACATATTGCCCATCTTCACGTTTTTCAGGTGTGTAATACCTGCCATTTTTTTTTCCCCCAGAGGGAAAATCGTCTACTTTATGGAGAAACCCCTTCATTCACATGCCCACCCAAGTTGGTTGCATTTCCTCTCCTACCTCAGTTGGACACAGATTTACTTCCGCATGACAGGGGTAAATCTCTAATTCTATTTAGTACTGATGACGCCTTGAACATGTTTCCGAATACCCGTAATCTCATTTGTTTGTGGGTGTACAGAACTTTTCACTGTATTTCCACCCAGAATGCGAACTTCCCATACCTGGGTTATTTACCACCTCGTAGCACGGTGTAGTACAAGTTGAGTGGTATTTGAATATTGACTACACTTTTCACTTATTCACTCAAATTAAGTGGTGGAGAAAACATGAAACTACAGCCTAGGAGGGAGGCAGCAAATACTTATTCAAGACTGTTCTTTAGGTCGTTCTCAGTAGACCTATGGTAGCGAGTTAATCAGCTTTGTCTAGAACTACAAAGGGTCAAAGTAATACAAATGTAATATTTTCAAGAAGTCTACTGGGTCCCGTTTATCTACTTTAATTGTCTTTTTCAGTTAATGAGATACAACATTTTTCACTAACAACAATTGTGGGAATGGGAGAGGGCAATTTTTACTCTAATCAGTATAAAAACAGTAACAAGTTGTAGCCAGAACATGTAGCCTAAAGGCGTTGATAAAATGAGTTTTCCTGCCGGTTCTGAATATTTTCTTAAGACATGATTGAATCTTACATATCGTAGCGCAGCAGCAGTTGCTTCACAAGGGCAGGGGGGGGCATCACCCCCACCCCTCAGTTGCAAGCCATGCAGGATAAAATGTAATGGCTATGAAAATATTTCACTGCAATTTTATTTTTTACCAATGTGCACACTGCACCAGCCAGCCTAACTTGAGCTCAGAGGCATGTGGGACATGTCCTCGGCTGCTGATTGGCAGCATAGAGGACTGAAGCAGTGGCTGGCCAGACACTTCAAAGTGCTCATGTCACTTTGGCCGGATGTCCTGCGCCAGCAAAGGTGACATGCGCAATTTGAAACTCTCTACTCAGTTGTCTAAGCTTGGTGGAGAACAAGCACAGCCTCCACGGCCTGCAGGAGCGTCCAGCCAGCCCACTCCATCCAATCCAAGTGCTTCTCCCATGCTGGTTAATAGTATGAGAACAGAGTCTGGATTGGTTAGGGGAGCTCGACTTCCACAGCAGACTGCAGATTCAGAAGTTGAAGACAAAGGAGAGCGTGCAGCCGTGGGTATCTACCATTTATGTTTTTTTATTTAAAATGTTAGTGTAGTGGGTTTTTGTTGGCTTTTTGAGGTAGGGATTGCTTTATTTTGGGCTTTTGGAGGGAGGGAGTATTTTATGTTGAGCTTTTGGAGGGAGTGGTGTTCTACTTTTGGTTTTGGAGGGAGGGAGTGTTTTATTTTGTGTTTTTTGGGAAGTGGTGGGGCACTTCACCCGCCCCACCACTTTCAAAGGGCACCAGCCACACACAAGGCACTGTAGATTGAATAATATCCAATATCGAGGGCCAGAAGCTACTTTGTGGGCTTTTCTAGTGGACCTGCCTGCAAATGATGGCGAAAACACAATTGCTCTCAAATGTATACACTTTTACTGAAGCCTTGCAGGCCAGTGCCCTATTGTGGAAGTAGCAGGTACACTTGTTTCCATCAAAGGCTGTAGTGGGGGTGGTAGGAGAAAGGGTTTCTCCAAAGGGCAAAATGTTCCCCGTGATGGTAGAAAAAAGTGAAATGTGCAAAAGCACGTTTGAAGACTTTACAAAGATTTTTCAAAAAGGTGGGAAATCTGCCTTCAAAATATTTAGGCATTTGGGCCCATATCATGGTGGGCAGCAGAGGATCAGCACAGAGCCTGGGGCCTGCTCTTATGCATGCACAGTGTGTAACAGGACCTCATGTAACATGATATTCGCCGAGTTAGGGCTTGTCATTGGGATAGTACAGCTTGGAAACTAAGAGCAGGGGCCCCTTCTTTCTGTTTCTGAGCTGTCTAAAAGAATGCACCAACAAAGAAGGCTAAATTAGTGTTCTTTACACACTGCAAGTGCAAACTAAGGGGAGTGCACATTTCCCAAAGTTTGCTTTTGCCCAATTACATGAAATGTTTTAAACATTATATGAAACAACTCGTAATTACACAAAAATGCAAATCTGGCCTTTGGCATTATATATTAGTGTGAAATGTGTCCTTGCATCCATTTTGTATGTGAGGAAACAATTTGCGTTATAAATATTGCACAAACAAGACAAATTTTATGAACAATACCTGATCGCTTTCTGATCGCTTACATTGTCTCCGTGTTCCTGCAGTAACATTTTGCTGTGAATGTGACATAAACATGCAAAATGGCATAATAGCAACATTTTGAGAATTTTGGGTAACAGTCATAATGCAAAATTCCCCAAATTATCTGAGATTACACTCGCATAATGGAAATTTCACCCAGGCCAAATCAATGATTATTATTTGTGAAACTTGTAAATCTTTTTAAAGTTTGGGATCTACTCCGAATTAAAAAGCGTTTGTCTGGTATTCGAAAATAGGCCTTTTTAAATCTAGCCGTAAGTGAGGTTTTAAGAAAGCCTTTCCAGCGTCTTGAAAATACTTTTCCTGTAAACTTCCGATCACTTGATACACTTTAAATTCCTCACACAAAAAAACATTTATGGGAAAAAGCATTCTGAAAGCACTGGACTATTTGCAATTATGAATCCTACAAAGAATGATTCACATCTGAGTCCTGTAAAAAAACAAAATTACTGCCACAAAAACACAAAAAATGTGCTTTCACAGTCAGCTCGTAATTATAATATAAACAAAGTGTGTACATAAAACATGTAAACTGTGTATTAAAATGTATTTGCAATGCTTTACATACAACACGTTACCAGGGAATTAGGTTCAATTCGATTCTCAGTTTTAATCAATAACTGTAACTCTGTAATACAGCCATTAATCTAATTCTAGTGTAAGACTGATAGGCCCATATTTATACTTTTTTGTGCTGCAAAAGCGGCGCAACCTTCCAAAATACAATTGTATTTTCTAAGTTTGCGCCACTTTTGCATAAAAAAAAAGTATAAATACGTGTCATAGTTCACAACAATAAAAGGTGTTATAGAAAGACTCTTAGGCCCATATTTATAGTTTTGTAGCGCTGCATTTGCGTCATTTTGTAACGCAAAAGCAGTGCAAAATTACAAAATTCAATTGTATTTTGTAAGTGTGTGCTGCTTTTACATTAAAAAATGACGCAAATGCGGCGTTAAAAAGGTATAAATCAGGCTCTTGGGCCCATATTTATACTTTTTTAGCGCTGCAAAGCAGCGCAAACCTACAAAATCCAATTGTATTTTGTAAGTTTGCGCTGCTTTTGCGTAAAAAAATGACGCAAATCCGGCGCTTAATAAGTATAAAAATGGGCCTTAGTGCCCCGGGCATAGAAACTTTTTTGTATTCGCAAAACTTGTGATTCACAAAAGCACAAGCTTTGCAACCACAGAAAGCTTTGTCATAATGTACAGATGTTACTTTGTGGGTAAAGCAAAGAAACAAATGTCTCCTGGAAAAAATGTGAATGCAGTCCCTCGTGGTCCTCCATTCTATTCACAAGCCAGGTGACATGCTGTTAGCACATACTGGTTTACGAACAGGTATTAGTGCACTGGGCCCCACCTCATTGTTCTCTGTAATTCGTTTCCTCTGTGTGCGGCAGTCAAGTGCGTCTGTGCACTGCGCACCAAGGCTATGTGTGCAAAAACATTCAATAATTTACCGAGCAAGTGAGCGAACTCTCAAAATCCATGACATTAACTACTATAACGTTTTGTTTGAAGTTGAAACACAGAAATGTGCATTTTCACACGGTTAAATCCATTTGAGACAGCGAAGCAACCAACAAACCTCAAATGACTCTCTCAGTTAAAACCATATATTGGCTCTCAAGCAGCCTCTAGCTTTGCCCCTCCCTTCCCTTTCAGCCAGAGGCACCTCGAGGTCCCCATTAACCTGGCCCTTCACAAATGGCTGTATTTAGCAAGGGCAACTCTTTTTGTAAAATTAAAGATTGGGAACGACATCCCCAATAGATTCCAATAACCTCAAACACCGTGTCCTCCAAATTAATTGGAAATGGTTTGAACAACCAGGCCTTACATGAAAACATGTTAAAAATAAAGAGTGCATCCGCTGATGGCGGACGGTGAATAGCTTTCGCTGAAAACACATATACGATTGTAAGTTCGGCACACCTCTGCAGAGAGAGGACGTTGAGCCAATACTGGCGGTAATAGATTTCTTTATTGCATACTCCGAACACTAGCTCTAACACCCGTTTCCTGCCTCCGCTCTTTGTTTTAACCCCTCGGATACGTCATGCCTTGGTGCTGTCACTTGGCAAACGCATGTGGGGTATACTGAGGTAAACCCCGCGCACAACCGGTGAAGGATGGGCTGGCCCTGGCGAGGGCCAACACTACACTCCTCCCCAACTGGAGGTAAACAAACAAAACTCAGAACATTATTTTTATGGGGGGCGGGACAGTCAAATTTCAGGACACCAAACATACGATGCACCAGCTCTGGGATGGCTTGCGCAGGCCGCATCAGTCAGACACAAAATCAGCATAACGTCTAGAAGGGCTGGGATTATGCCTTAGGTGGTATCGCCCACCTCCAGACCTCCCAGCTGGCTGTTGTGCGCTCCCGCTGGTGCTTGACGACTCGGTCTGTGAGGGACCCGGCAAACTTTGTGGGCTGGCTGCCGCACCTACCACCATCGAGTGCTCTGGCGTTCCTGGCGTGTCGGGACGAGGGTGAATGTCTTCTGGATCCCAGGGATCCTCGGGTACTGTGGAACCTTCTCCACTCCGCGCCGACAGGGCAGCCACAGAAAATTGTTTGAACTGAGATATATTTCGGGTCACATTCTTGGCCCCTCTCTTTGTGGTTACCATTGTTCCATTAACAGCAATTACTGTCAATGGGTCGGCTTCTAACGGCAAACGGAACTTCCGCCTGGGTGACGGCCCTTTACAAGGACGGTATCCCCTACTTGGACTGGTATTGTGCGGGCCCTCTGCTTCCAGGAGGCATACTCGTTGGTGTGGGATCTCCGCTGGGCAGACTGATTTTGGGGCAGTGGCTGGGCTGTCCATGCAGTGTGGTGTGGGATGGCATCGGTTACGGTTCAACCTAAAGAAAGTTGCCTTGGGGTGGCTTCGGTGGTGGCATGGGGTGTGACCCGGTATTCTTGGAGGAATGTGTAGATGGAACTATCGACGTTCTGCGATTCCGCCATGGCTATGCGAATCACCTTGGTTAGTGCTCTTAGAAAACGTTCCACCTCGCCAGTCGCCTGTGGCCACCTGGGTGTGATCCGACGGTGTTTGGTGTTCCTTGACTTTAGAAACTTGGCCCACTCTCTGCTGTTGAAGAGGGGCCGGTGTCAGTTTGGATTTTGCCAAACAGACTGTGGGTGTCCATCAGTTTTTCCATCTTTGGGATGACGATGGCAGCTGAGGTGGATTGCACAATCTCTACCTCTGGGTAGCGTGAGTAATCATCCACCACCACAAACATGTGGGATCCATCGGGTAAGCTCCTAAAATCTGCACTGACTCTCTCCCATGGGGCAGTAGAGCCTTCCTCGGCGATTACTGGTGCTGGGGGGGGTCAGATAGCCCACTGACTTGGCAGACGACACACCCTCTGACCACTTCTTCAACTTGCTGGTCTAGGCCAGGGAACCAGACTTTGCTCCTGAGACGGTTCTTTGACTTGCCGATGCCCAGGTGGGCTTCGTGTGCCAGGGATACAGCCCGAGATGTCAGGCAAGTGGGCAGCGCAAGGCGGAACACTCGCAGCAGGCACACTTCCTCACTCACCGAAAGTTTGTGCCTGACATTGAAGTATGCTTGAAGCTTGGCCTTGGCATCGGTAGTGCAAAAGGTAGCTGGGTGTTGCAACAGGCGCCAATCTCCTGACTTGGCAGTTTCTATGGCTATCTGCAGACAGTCAACTTGGTTGGTAGCTTCCACCAATTCCGTGAGAGGTATGGGCAGTGGACAGGCCCGGTCAACTACCAACCAAACGTATTCCTTTGTTTCCAGTGCTTCTTCCACTTCCTGCGGGGTTGCCGGGTGAGCATGATGGGATAAGAAGTCTGCAGGGTTCCAGGTGCCTGGTCGATACTCTACGTTAAATGTCCACTTCTCAATCCGTGGCGGCAGCTTTGAAGACGATCTCTTGAAGAGTGGGATTAGTGCCTTGTGGTCAGTAATTAAGGTGAAGGCCTTGCCGTAGAGATAGAGGTGGAAGTGCTGGCACCCCCAGTGAAAGGCGATGGCTTCCCACTCTATTTGGGAGTACCGCTGCTCTGTCGGTGTAAGGGTCTGACTTGCAAATGCAATGGGTGCCCAGTCTCCACAGTCCTGCTTCTGCGTCAGGACGGCGCCTAGTCCCGTGGGGCTGGCGTCCACAACCAACTGTGACTCACGCCGAGGGTAAAAAAAGGCGAGCGTGGTTTCTGCAGAGAGGCCCTTTTTCATGTCCTCAAAAGCCTTCTCTTGCTCGGAATTCCAGACCCAAAGGTGATTGGCTTGGGTTAACACTCGCAGGGGGCCGATGAGGTCCGATAGATTCTTTATGAATCGGCCACAATAGGTGACATCCCCAGAAAACTTCTGACCCCTGAGACAGATGTGCGCGCTGGGGCTTCCTGGATGTCTCTCACCTTGAGGGGATCCGGAAAAATGCCATGTTCGGAGAAGCAATAGCCAAAGAAACATATGTCTCTAGTGAGAAATTCGCACTTCTGTCTGTGTAGCGTCAGACCTCGCTCTTGCAGTCTTACAAACACTGCTCGTACCCTTGCCAGGTGGTCTTCCAGGGTAGGGGCATGCACTGGAATGTCATTGCTTACGTTGAGGACCCTGTTGAGCCCTCTCAGAACCTCCTTGATGGGGTGCTGAAACACCTCAGCAGCGCTGGAGATGCCGAAATTTAGCCGGGTGTATCTCCAGAGACCTGTGTGTGTGGAGAAGGTTGTAATCGGGCGTGAAGCTGGATGCAGGGCGCTCTGGTGGTACCCCGACCAGAGGTCCATGTTGGAGAACCACTTGGATCCTGAGAGCTCTCCCATGATGTCGTCGATGGTTGGGGTCAGTCGTCTTTCCCTTTTGATGGCCTGATTGGGGAGGCGTATGTCCACACAGATTCTGACGGCATCAGGTTGCTTGGGTTTCCTGGCAACGACTATGGGAGATACCCACGGGGTGGGTCCTGACACTCGATTATGCCGGCTTGCTCTAGTAGCTGAAGCTCTCATTCTACTTTGGGGCGCAGATGGAACGCCACCCGCCTGTGTCTGAGGGCGACGGGAGCCAGCGATTCATCTATGTGGAGCTTAAGAGGTGGGCCCTTTAGGCATCCAATGCCCTCGAACAGTGAGCCAAAGTCTTTCACCAGGTCTTCCAAACTGCTGGCGTGAACACTGAATGTGAAGTGTACAAGGTTGAGACTTTGAGCAGCGTGGCAGCCGAGCAGGAATCCTGTCTCTTCTCATGACACATAGATTTTAGTTGTGATCTTCGTGCTCTCCTGGGCGACGTCTGTTGTGAAAACGCCAGCTATGTCGAGGGGGAGTCTGTTCCCAAAAGCGTGTACCTGTGCGAAGGTGGGTCTCAGCGGCGGTGGGTTTGTGAGTCCCTGGTACATGTATTCAGCCATGAGGTTAATTGAGGATCCGGTGTCAATTAGGGCTGAGATGGGTTGGTGATGTAGTACCACTTGGCTTGTGGGCAGCTGTTGGTTGCCAATGGCATATATGACATGGACCACTGGTTGGTCGTTGTCCATGTCGCTGTCAGACGCAGTGGTGGGAGAAGCAGTTATGGCTCGGATGACTTTCTTGGGGACAGGCACTTTAGGTACAGACCCACTCAAAATTTCTTTAAGCAATCAAATTCAAAGTTTATTACATTGTTATTGCTGTCATTGTTTTTGCTTCCAAGCGTTCAAAAGAAAAAATCACTTTTTATCCTTTAGTAAAAGCGACATCCAAAATAATGATACGAGATGAAAGGAAAAGAAGCAGCCAACACGTGTTTCGCCCCCTCTGGCTTTATAAGCCGGGGCTTTCTCAAGGCTGAAAAACAAAGGAAAAACCTAATGATAATATTAGTGAAGAGAAATGTCGATAGAGATTCAAAGGTCACCGAAATGTGAACAAGAAAGCAGAATATTCTGCGAAAGGAATCACCAATATTGTGCGGTAGATGAAACCGATACAGAGGCGCTGGTCATTTGTGAATAATTTCACAAAATAAGATAAGGTATCTAGTACTTAAATCCCAAAGAGAAGATGAGAAGGAAAAAGGGGGGGGGGGGCAGTGCCGAAAACATATTAAAAGTGAAGCTAGTTACTGAGACACTAAAGTAGAAGAGTGATTAGGTTAAGCAAGATGTATCATAAAGATAAACATACATTGATAATTTGAATTAATAACATTGTGTGATAACTTTGTGACAGTTATTGAAGCATTTCTATTTTAAATCGTAATGCTCATAAAGTGATTAATTAAACATTCAAATTAAATTTAAGCCATTAAGGCTCGTCTACAATATTTATAAAATTCATGAATCTCAAATGTTACCTTGCTGACAGTAAAGTAAATTTTGTTGGTTGAATTAATGAGATACATTGGGACAAAAAGGGCGGAATCTCCGTGTAAAGCAGAGACCGCTCCTTACCTTCAAGATTCTATTATTGTCGAAAAACGCCAATTTTCATGGGCGAGAGGTCCTATGGAGCCGGGACGGGCGCGTTAAGCGTCGCGCTCCCACTAAACAAACTTTTATCGGCTAGCGTCGTTCTGTTTCAAAGTTGAAACAAACGACGGACTACTAACAATATCAAAGAGAAGAAAAAAGATGGCCGCCATATTAAACACAGTGCATGCGATCAAAAAACATATCGACGAAACAGACGAATATAAAACAGAATAGAAAGGAAAGTCAGACTGGGAAATAGTTCGAAATATCTTATTTATTTAAGAGACTGAATAAATTGTTGAAGAAAAACTTGTGAACCTTGCCAAATAAGCAAAATATCGTCAATATAACGCCCCCAAAATATAATGTGTTTGATGAAACGTTCTGAACGATATTTCCACAAATATGATACAGTTAACACAGGCCTCAACAAAGATTATGAATGGCACTATTGGTTACTGTAGAAAATAAGGCCGCTTTTTGGAAATACACTGTCTTAATTTGTAGTTCTTTGTTATGACACAAAATAGTCAGTGCTCTCATTTTGCTATGGAAGTGTCTCCCAGACTGTAAAATTGTTTCAGGCATATTTTCTCTTCGTCATTTAATGGTACTTTTTATTTATTATTTAATTTTTATTTTTTATTTCTTATTTTTCATTTTCATTCTCTTTTCTTTTATATTTATATGTTGGTTACCAGTCTCCAGTAAGATATTTCGAACTATTTCCCAGTCTGACTTTCCTTTCTATTCTGTTTTATATTCGTCTGTTTTTTAACTTTGTATTATTTTCTTTATATTTATGCTACATGAGGTGGTGTGCCTGTTACAAAATATGACATAATAACGATGTATATTTTTCATGCTTATAATTGGAAGCTCTTACGATATGTTTTTTGATCGCATGCACTGTGTTAAATATGGCGGCCATCTTTTTTCCTCTCTTTGATATTGTTAGTAGTCCGTCGTTTGTTTCAACTTTGAAACAGAACGACGCTAGCCGATAAAAGTTTGTTTAGTGGGAGCGTGACGCTTAACGCGCCCGTCCCGGCTCCATAGGACCTCTCGCCCATGAAAATTGGCGTTTTTCGACAATAATAGAATCTTGAAGGTAAGGAGCGGTCTCTGCTTTACACGGAGATTCCGCCCTTTTTGTCCCAGTGTATCTCGTTAATTCAACCAACAAAATTTGCTTTACTGTCAGCAAGGTAACATTTGAGATTTATGAATTTTATAAATATTGTAGACGAGCCTTAATGGCTTAAATTTAATTTGAATGTTTAATTAATCACTTTATGAGCATTACGATTTAAAATAGAAATGCTTCAATAACTGTCACAAAGTTGTCACACAATGTTATTAATTCAAATTATCAATGTATGTTTATCTTTATGATACATCTTGATTAACCTAATCACTCTTCTACTTTAGTGTCTCAGTAACTAGCTTCACTTTTAATATGTTTTCGGCACTGCCCCCCCCCTTTTTCCTTCTCATCTTCTCTTTGGGATTTAAGTACTAGATACCTTATCTTATTTTGTGAAATTATTCACAAATGACCAGCGCCTCTGTATCGGTTTCATCTACCGCACAATATTGGTGATTCCTTTCGCAGAATATTCTGCTTTCTTGTTCACATTTCGGTGACCTTTGAATCTCTATCGACATTTCTCTTCACTAATATTATCATTAGGTTTTTCCTTTGTTTTTCAGCCTTGAGAAAGCCCCGGCTTATAAAGCCAGAGGGGGCGAAACACGTGTTGGCTGCTTCTTTTCCTTTCATCTCGTATCATTATTTTGGATGTCGCTTTTACTAAAGGATAAAAAGTGATTTTTTCTTTTGAACGCTTGGAAGCAAAAACAATGACAGCAATAACAATGTAATAAACTTTGAATTTGATTGCTTAAAGAAATTTTGAGTGGGGCTTTACCTCTTTTTGATGGTGTATACTCTATGCTAGAGGACGTTTGGGTCCCTGTCCTCTGGTCAAGTCCCCTACCTTCTGAACAAATAAGGCATTTACACAGGAAAATAGTAATTTGGACCCTCTCCAATTTTTGGAGCCTTGCTTCTCACTTTAGGTACAGAGCAGCAGACTATTGCGAAGTGGTTGAGTTTGCCACACGCGCTGCAAGTCTTCCCTCGGGCTGGGCAGCCTGCTGGATGCAGTAGATGGCTTCCACACCATCTGCCGACCCTGTCTCTTGGTTTTCCTTTTTGGGTTTCAGTTCTACCTTTTGGTGGATCCGCGGTTCCTGCACTGACGGGCTCCGTCTTTACCTGGACATCTGGCGTCTGCTCCATATGCGCGGCCCTTGCCTTCTTGTGATCGGCCTAGGGTGAGAATGTCTCTCATCTGCATGTTTAGCTCCTGTAGGATGCGCTCCCGAAGGTTTGACGAGGAACAACCATGGATGAATTGAACTCTTATTTTGCCTTCTTCTACGGGCTACATGCATGTGCTGGCCAGCTCTCGTAGGCGTGCGTAGAACACATCTACAGATTAGTCATTTTTTTGGCATGCTTGGCGCAGCAGGAAACGTTCCTAGTCTGGATTGACGTATGGTTTGAAATGCGCCGTGATTGCCCCTTTTAGCGTGATGTACGTGTGGGGTTTTGCTTCATTCACTGATTTGGATATTTTGTGGATGTCCGCTCCACCCAAACGGAGAAGTAGAGGTCTTTTACATTCATCCTTCACCTCCAGAGCCTCAAAATAAGTCTTGAGGCGTTCAAGCCATGCTTTACGCCTTGCGGCCTGGGTGGGGGGTGCGCCGGTGATAGGTAACGGTTCTAGAGCAGGAATGCCCGCCATGGCAATGGGGGTGCGTGTACGTCTAGCAGGCGTGTGAGTTTTAGTTCAGGACACCGTGCTCTGGGTGTGGTGGTGGTGTCCAGAAAATTAGGCCAAAGCTCCTCACCTTAGCAAAAACGGCTGGTGCAGCTACAGGCTGGGTGCCCACCATGAAGAACTCCTCGCTCAGCCACTTTCAGGGGTGTGGGTGTCATTGGTAAACAACAGCTCGCTGGGAGGAGAGGAAGCATAGTGTGATGAGCTGGTCATGCCGGCAGGGACACCTTCGTTGCAATGCGGGGCATGGGCAAGGGTCGCGGGCTGTCTCGGGAGGGTGAGGCCGCGGGCGTCAGGCCGTACCGTTCAGCTGTGGAGGATCGTGCCTTGGTGCTGCCAGGCCAGAGATCGCGTATATCTGCTGTCATGCTGCCGGCGCAGGCAGCGTTCCGACTGCCTTCAGATGGGGTCCGCCTAAGGGCTGTAGAGCCGCATCCGGATGCGTTGGAGGCAGTGGGGTTCCTCACCTTCGTCGCTAACTGTAAGGTCAGCACGCCACTGCAGAGAAAGGACGCCGACCCAATACTGCAGGTAAAAGATTGCTTTATTGCATACTCCGATCACTATCTCGAAGACCCCTTTCCTGCCTTCGCACTTTGCTTTTAACCCCTCGGATACGTCATGCCTGGGCGCCGTCACCTGGCCCACGCATGAAGCATATACCGAGGTAAAACCCCCCGCACAACCGGCGCAGGGTGGGCTGGCCCTGACGAGGGCCAACACTACACCGATGTTCACAAGTTTTCAAACTTCCGCTCTTCCTTTGCTTGCATATTTTTCCTGAGAATGCTTCATTCTATAAAAATAAATCGACCGACTTTTTTATCAGAAGAGGAGTATTCGGTTTCTTGCGTTGATGTCAGAGTGCTGGAAATGGCACTAGAGCACTTGTGTATGGGGAAAAAAACACAGTGCAGCACAGCTGTTCAAGCTAGAAAAGCCGCAGTTGACCTATGATGCTTCTCCATTGTACTGACTATATGTGAAGACAATGCGTGCATTTCCAAGCTCAAGGCTTCGCGTGAACACCGAAACTTTAAACTTCAAACTTATCTTCAAAGGTTCGTGCATTCTGAACCTCCGCGTCACCCACCCTGTGAGACAAACCTCAGTAGAGGAAGACCAGAACTGAATTGCCATTGAGCTTGGGACCACCAGTTTTGAAATGATGCTCCCCTCAGTGTCCATTCCGTGCAAAGGCAAAAGGTATGTTGGCCACGGCAGCATGGATTCAAAGGAATTTCAGTTTCTGGTATTCAACCAATACGCCAGACTTAATTTGTGATATTGAGCAAACTTCTCCACTCGACTGGCTCACTATGTGCCAAGGGCTCACCCTGTGGCACTGGCACTCTATGTTCTACTAGATAGCTTCCCCTCCAAGCCTTGGGCACCCGTCCACCTTGGCAGCCTCCACAAGCCCGGCTCACCCAGTGTCAATACTGCCACACCTTGTGCTCTTGGTCAGCTTGACTCTCACCAACGGTGAAAAACAATACATGCCTCAATTAAATGGATATATTGGCAAGTGAAAGTCCAGACAGAGCGTAAAATGCATGATTTTTCTTGTGTAGCACAAGATGCAAGCTGAATTGCCTCGAGCCTCGCAGAGTTTCCAAACCAAGAAAGGAAAATGAGAGACAAGTCGGGATTCAGTTTGCATCTTTTAGGACTTTAACTTTTCAACACGGTCATATAATGCAAGTATGCATTCCTTTTTCCAACTGAGAGTCAAGCCGCCGAAGAGCACATTGTGTATCAATGAGCCAGGATAGTGGAACAGCCTGTCGAGAAAAAAGCGCACCGTGCGCTACTGCGCAGGGTGAGACCGTGGGTGAGACCGTGCGATTGTGGCGCAGGGTGAGACTGTGCGATTGTGGCAAGCGCTAGTGGCAAAGGGTGAGACCATAGGTGAGCCCTTGCGCTAGTTGCGCAGGGTGAGACCGTGGGTGAGACCATACGCTAGTGGCACCGGGTGAGACCGTGCGCTAGTGGCACCGGGTGAGACCGTGCGCTAATGGTGCAGGGTGGAACCGTGCGCTAGTGGCACAGGTTGAGACCGTGCACTAGTGGCCCAGGGTGAGACCGTGCGCTAGTGGCACAGGTTGAGACCGTGCACTAGTGGCCCAGGGTGAGACCGTGCGCTAGTGGCACAGGGTGAGACCGTGCGCTAGTGGTGCAGGGTGAGCCAGGCTTGTTGAGGAAGCTGCCCAGGATCACGCAGTGGCACTGGGTGAGTAAGTTGTCCACAGCCGTAATTTCAAGATGGAGCTGCCAGTACAGTACACCACTGGTTTCTAAAGGTAATAATCACCAGCATCAATCCTCAGAATCCACTTTGCTAAATAGATCTTTACTCAAGTCTAAACAAATACTGAATTATTTTAAAGATTACCTGCTGTAAAGAGAACACATGCATGTCCTGAACTTGAACATCGAATTGCCTTTCTGTGAAAGCAGTCATTACTTCCATCACCCTTACTTGTGCAGTGCAGGCTGAAGAATTCGGGATACATTAGTGTACAGCCAACAACGGAAATCTTAAACTCACAGACAATGGGCTTTTTATTATTATTTGTCAGGGCAGAGGTCACCAGGGTCCAGGAGGGACACTGCCATGGCCAGCCAGGTTAACTCCTGCAGTATTAGCATTCCTTATCTGCCCTCAAGCATCAAAGGCTGACACCGCAGGTGTTAGAAATGGGGTCTTTGGTTGGCAGTCAGGTTACCCCCTGTCCAAGCAAGGACCCTCTCTCTAGTCAGGGTAAGTCACACACAATCCAAACTATCCTGTGCCCACCCTCTGGTAGCTTGGCACTGAGCAGTCAGGCTTAACTTAAAAGGCAATGTTTAAAGTATTTGTGCATAAATCATGCAATAACACAGTATAACACCACAAAAATACACCACACAGTGTTTAGAAAAATATAGAATATTTATCTGGTTTAATGCAGGTAAAAAATGATCAAGATTCAATAAGAATACGTTGAAATATCACTTCGAAAATGATGTAGAGTCTTTAGTTCTTAAAAAGCAACAAATGTCGCTTGCAAGCACAAAGTACCTGGATTGCGTTTAAATTCTCCGCAAGGGACCGCAAAGGAGGAGATGTGTGGAAAACAGGGAGGTGTGCGTAGATTTTTCCGTCGCACCCAGACGGTACGTCGTGCAGTTTACACGCAGGGAAGGCTTTGCGACGATTTTCAGTGCGCTGACCTGGATCCTCTTCAGATTGCGTGTTTTTCGGACTCCCCGGGGACGATGCGTTGAAATCCTGGGCGTGCAGGACAAAGTCACAGGAGCAGCGTCGATCCGGTGGGTGATGCGTGGAAATTTCTGCCGCATGGCTGGTGCTTGCGCCGATTTCTCTCAGGAAGTCAGGCTACGTCGTTCCGGCTTGGTTTTGCGTCAGTTCTGTGGGCTGTGCGACGAAGTTCCAGTTGCAGCGCTGGCTCTGTGTCGATCTCCACTTCGGGGAGCCAGGTTGCGTCGTTCCGGTTCTCATTGCAGTGATTTTCTCACCGCGATGCAGGCTGCGCGTTGTTTCTTGCAGGCTGTGCGTCGAATGTTCGCCGCACAAGGAGTTCTTTTGCAGGATGAGATCCTGAGACTTCAAGAAACAGGAGGCAAGCTCTATCCAAGCCCTTGGAGAGCACTTCTCAGCAGCACCAGAGGGCAGCAAGGCAGCAGGGCAACAGCAGGGCAGCAGTCCTTTGTAGAAAAGCAGTCAGTTAAGTCCTTTGGGCAGCCAGGCAGTTCCTCTTGGCAGTTTGCAGATTCTGGTTCAGGGATTCTTCTCCAGGAGTATCTTGTCCAGAAGTGTCTGAGTTGGTAGGGTCAGAGACGCTGCTTAAATACTCAAATGTGCCTTTGAAGTGGGAGAGACTTCAAAGAGTGGCTTAGAAGTGCACAAGGTCCCCTTTCAGTTCCATCCTGTCTGCAAGGGTCCCAGTAGGGTGTGTGGCAGTCCTTTGCGTGAGGGCAGGCTACTCTCCTCTGACATGTAAGCATCAGGCCCTCCACTCTCCCGGCCCAGGAAGAACCATTCAATATGCAGATGTGTGCAAGTGTGACTGAGCATCCTGTGTTTGGGGTTGTCTGAGTGAAATGCACAAGGGAGCTGTCAACTAACCCAGCCAAATGTGGATTGTAAGGCAAAGAAAAGTGGAGGGAGGCAGGCAAATAGTTAGGGGTGACCACCCTAAGGCTATCAGGTCTAACAGCAGTCCCTACTTACTTCTGTGGCCCGGAGACCAAGACAATGCCTCCTTCCCATAGCACTGATTCTTTCAAGGTTTCAGAGCGGCCTGATCTGAATCCTGTGACCACCTGCAGTCCTCACAGGATTGATGAAGGGGGATATATATACCTGTTCCTGTTTATAATAATTTCTCCAGGCTTCTTACGTACCACAGATGCTCCCTGTGCACTGCCATCCAAAGAACGTGTTTTTAGCATTGCTCGATTTTGGTCATGTGAGCAATTATACTCTCACTGTCGACTGATGTGCACGCTACCTGGGCGATTCTGGGAGCTAAGTGAATGTACGGTGCATGTGCATGTGTATACACTACAGTAAACGTAGCCCCACATTATCTCCACAAACAGAGAACGTACAATTGTCTTTTGGGATGCCAATCTGCCTATGGGGTGGGAACCAGAATCAAGATTCCAAATTTTGCTGTAATCACCACTTATCCACAGTTTCCCTCAACGCATTTTGCTGGGAAAAACCTAGTCGAATTTTTCTGAGTACAAAATACTTGAAAAGATGTAAAACATGTCAATATCTGATACCTCAGGTTATGCCTGATTCCAATCAGTAGAAACTGAAAATTGACAGGCTGCCTCTACCACTTTAGAGAAATGGGTGGAGGATGCAGAGGGACGCTCCTGGCGGAATAGAGTGCGCCTACTTTGGTTTTCCGGAGAGGACAGAGGGCCCATCGGCAGATCGCTTTCTGGATAAGTGGGGAAGGCACACCCTGTGTCCTAAAGAATGGTCCGATTTCTTTGTCATCAAGAGGGCGCACAGAGCACTTGCCCCGATTCCCCCCGGGGATTCCCCCCTCGGGCCTTCATTGCCCACATCTTCAATTACAAAGGCCACAACATGATCCTTAGAGCGGGCAGAGAGGCACCCAACACGAAATTAGAGATCTTTACCATAGTAATTTATCCAGACTACACTCAGAGGGTCCAGGAGTGGTGTGAATCTTTCCTGGAGGTCAGATGGCAGTTACGCTTTCTGGATGTTTGCTACATGCTCCTGTACCCTGCTAAACTCTGCGTCACACCATCTGGGGGGGGTGTGTGGAATTGTATTTCTTTGACTGCCCGAAGGATGCTTGGGCGTGGCTTGACATGTCCGATAAGATCCCAGGACGTACCCTCACTGAATCTGACCCCTTCCACACTGTGGGGGGAGGGGGTAGGTGGCATGGTAGCCGACCTACCTGCACTGCTTGCGGTGACAGGCTGCTCTTGGGTGAGACTGGACATATTGTGGTTCGAGGGCATGGTACCATGGACTCTGCTGACTCTTCTTCCCTGAAGGTGCCGGAGACGCTGTTGCGTGGGGCCTCATGTGGTGGCTTGGCCTCTGCTCCTCTTACTGAACCTTCCAGTGTTATTCCTAACGCTGTCCCGCATTGGTGGGGGTGTTGCAATGCAACAGGTCTGCTATTCTCCTGTTTCCTGATAGTCTGTCCTCTGAGTTTCTGAGTGTGTGAGGGGCATTGTGGATTTCTGCTCCTGAGCTCTAGGACCGTTTGTGGGAGAGCAGGGATTCCCTCAGGCTGGGGGCAGAGCCCTTCTGGGGCATGGCCCCTTTCCTGTGTGCACTGGCATAACATAGGCTTAACCTTTGCCTGCTGGTAGGCTCTGGGCCCCTCTGGGATGTGAATGATCCTGGTGTGGCTGCAATGTAATTGGGGTCCGGTGGGGGGTTGAAAACGTTATTGATAATCAACGGCGGAGAAGTATTCCGATCCAGACGGAATGAGGGGGGATCTCTATTCCAAGGTGTTTCCTAATTAGGAAATGTTGGGGTATAATTTGTACATCCTGACACGTCGATGTTTGTGGACCTGTATTTGGTTGTAGTTTCCACTTGTCCAGGGTGGGGGGTTGGTTTGATATTTTTGTTGTTTTGTTTTTAGTTCTCATAATTGTCATCTGATTGCAGGTAGGGCGATGGATGCGCCCTTGATCACATTACCAGCATGTCGAGTAGGTCTGGGTTTTTAAAATTCCTCTTGGTGTATGTTCGGGGGCTGGGGGTCTTACCAGAAACACTATAGAGTTTTTTCCTTCTTTGGACAGTGCAAACTGGACATTGTGTGTCTTCAGCAAACACATCTCTGATGTTGAGGCTACCAAATTAGATAAAAAATGGAGGGTGCAAATGTACTATGGCAACTAATTGACCATCTTCAGAGGCGTGCTTGTCTGGTTTGCACCTGGAGTCCCCTTTGCCCTTTCCTATATGGAAGCTGACATCGAGGGCCACTACCTTCTGGCGCAGGGGAGACTTGATGGGGTGTACGTAGTAATTGTCAGCTCCTATTGGCCTAACATAGACAATGGGGCACTGTAGCTGAAGCCCTGAACGTTATCTTGCCGGATATACTCTTAGCTTCTTTGGGTGGGGGACTTTAATTGTGTATTGGATGGGGCCATAGGTAGGCACTCTAACCCCCTTCCCCCCCACCAAGCTTCGTACCAAGGCACGGATGATAGCGACCCTTCAGGAGGTCACTGATCATTTGGGGCTCTGTGACATTTGGAGTGCTCTCCATCCCAACTTAAAAGTATATACTTGTTATTCCCTGACATGGCACCCATAGTCATCTTGACCAACCTCTGATGCCTGCCTCAATGGGTGCCAACCTCGTTGCAGTATCACATTTGTCTTGCTATCTGTCTGATCATGCCCCTGTTTATTGTGAAACACACTGGGGACATTCTCCTTGGTTGCCATTGACTTGGAGGTTTCTTTCAGACATTCTACAGGATACTGAGAGCAGAGACGTTTTGGCGTCAACCTTGGTGGAATTCTTTTGGTTTATTTGGACCATGGCTTCTTGCCAGTCTACCGAGTGGGAAGCAATGAAGGCAGTGTTCAGGGTCTCCGTTGTTTGGGCTTTTCCTGCAGGTGCGGCATGCCTTCCACACTGAGCTCCTGACTTGAGAGGATGAGTTAGCACATATCCAAAGTATGCTGCCTGTGGGGGCGAGGGAGCCTGGGGGGAGGCGGAGGTGCTTTGATGAGTTGCTGAGGTACGGGACAGAGTAGAGAAAAAAAACATTTACAACTTATTATCAATTGCTGCATCAGGAGAGTGATAGCTCAGGCAGGCTCCTCGCATGGATCCTTCACTGAGAGATGCCTAGGCCTCCTATTCTAACTTGCAGTCACCACAGGGCCCACATATTTACACTAACAAGAGCACTGTGAGGGACTTCCGCTCTTATCCGGAACAGGTATAGTCTGATCCTGGTCCCCCTGGTGTTGACCAGTTTCCTGCTATTCTGGCCACCTTACCATTCCCGCAAGTGAGGTTGCGGCTGCAGCTTTGGATTTTACCCTCTTCCTTGAGAGCCATAAGGCTACACTCCAGGAGGAAGGATCCGGGCAGCGACAGCTTCCCTGTTGAACTCTACCAGGCTTTATTCCCAGCATCTCCTACAGGTTAATGAAGAGGTTGGAAGCACTGAGATCCTTCCTCCCACTATTCATGAAGGCTGTATCTCCATGATGCTGAATCCGGAGTCAGACGCGTCAGATCCCTCTGCTTATCAGTCACTCACCATGATCAATACTGACACTAAAATCCTTTGTAAAACACCTGCCTTCTGCCTGGATCCGGTTATTTTGCATTTCAATACACATTGATCAGTCCGGTTTTATACCAGGGTGCAGTACTTCCTTGAATTTGCGGCGGTTGCTGCATGTGCTACATGAGGTGGAGGGCAGGGAGGAGAAACTGGTGGTGGTCTCCATCAATATTGCCAAAGCCTTCTACACTGTTGATTGGAGTTGTCTCATGTGTGTTCTGGAGGAGGTTGGGTTTGGTCCCCTCTTTCGAGCTTCAACATGCATCCTTTATACACGCCCTACATCCAGATTTTAGGTTGTTAGTCCATGTTGAGATGCCTGGGAGGTGTGTAGGGGTACGCACCGGGGTTGCCCTCCATCCCCCTTGCTATTTGCTATAGCATTGGAACCCCTGGCAGTTCAGATCAGGCAGTCTATGCTGGAATGGGGAATATGCGTGGGAGATGTGACACATATGGCATTGTTATATGCTGATGGTACATTGTTCTATATTTCTGCCCCTCTGTGTTCCCTCCCTATATTACTAGCACACTTGGCTGCCTTCAGGGATTTGTCAGGGATTAAACCTAATCACAAGTGTCTCCCTTTGGTTCATTAGTTGCTCAGGATTCAGCTTCACTCTTGCCCCTACCCCTTTAGGTGTGGTGGTGGCTCATACCCCGCAGCAACGCCTGCAGTATAATATTGGAGGGTCATGGAGGCCCTACAGTTCTCTGTGGGGTTTTGGAATATGTTTGCTCTCTCGTTAATGGGCGAGGTCACCAGATCCAAAATGGTGTTTTGCAGAGATGTCTGTATTCCATGCAACACTCGTCCGATGTTCTACCCCAAGCGGTGTTCCGGAGATTGCATTCACTGTTATCCTCCTTAATATGGGCAGGGAGACAGAATAGAGTTGCAAGGAAATTCTTGTTCCACTAAAGGGATGAGGGTGGGTTGGTGTTCTCCAACCTTGAGCAGTACTATTTCGCTGCTTAGGTCCAACATGCTGCATACCGGCTGCTGGAGGGGAATAGCTGGGAGACCTTGCTGTTGGCGGATGCCTCGAAGGGCTCTTTCCTCCCTCGGCTCGGCTCCTGATATCCGGGGGTCAGAATGACACACTGGTCCTGTTTCCTATTCGGCACACTGCCTCTATTTGGGAACGGACAGTTCGGTGATAATAGGAAGGGCTTCATTTGCTAGAGAGTTAATCTTTTATGTTCTACCAGCTTTGTGCATACTCTTGGACTCTGTCGCTACTTCTCCTTGGAGGACAGGTGGCTGTGAAATGCTGGGAACTGTTGAGGCAGCTCTGGAGACCTTTCACTTGTGACGTGGACAATTTCTGCAATGTGCTAGTATTGAGAACATAGTTAAGGATATCTGGCCTACTTTCCCTGAGGCTCCTGAGTCGTCCCTTACGTTTCGGGGTCTTTGGAATTGGGGGAGAGCAGCATATGGTTTCTGACTTGTGTAGGACTATGACAGTGGATCATCCATACACGCCATTTCCTGCTCATGCAGCGTGGGCTGGAGATCTATGAGCTCTGCTCAGTGGTCTAGATCGTGTGTGTCAATCTCAAATAACGCTCGGTTCAAGCTCATACACTTTAATTTTTTCGTACTTATGTTATACCGCTGTTGCTGCACAGAATGACATCTTCCTACGTTTAGCCTGGAACTGCCCAATGGTGTAAACTTTTTGGCTAACTGTTTTGGAGTGAGTAAAACCTGTGGTAGGGATGATTTGTAGATGGTATCCCGGCGGTATGTCTGCTGGGTAGTATTCGTTGCCAATGGGGTCAGAAGATGGCATTCAGATTTTTGCGTTTCGTGCTGCTCCTCGCCAAAAGGTGGGAGGCGATCGCTTGAATGACCCCCTTGGGTCCCAATGTGGAGCGCTGGGGAACGGATGTGGTGGAATGGGTTGTGGCTGAGGAGATACACCTGAGGCACTTTATGCGTGATGACAGGGCTGAGGAGTATCTTGGGACCAGACTTTGCACCAGTGGCGTTGCTCCCCGTCAGCAGCGGCAGCTGCAAAATCTTAACCAAAAAAAATCATAAACTTTGTTCATGATGGTTTTCTGGTAAAGGGGGTGGGGCCAAGGGGGTGATGTGCACTGAGGGGGCACCCTCAGGGCGCATGTGTGTTTGGCTGGCCGTCTCAGGCCGGCCAAATACACATGTGCACAGGGCTCTCCCTAGCCCAGCAACATGGTTGCTGGGCTGGAGAGAGCCTGCACAGGCTCCCACTCTTCCTGGGAGCGCCCTGGCTGGGCGCTCCCAGCCAATCCTGACACTGTTCTGAGCAGCCTCAGGATTGGTGCAGGGCAGGCTGGAAGTCTGTGCCTGCAGCACCAGCGAGGAAGCAGCGGAGCGCGGCGTTGGAGAAGGTGTTTTTTTACATTTTATATTTATTTCCTCCCAATGCCCCCCTGCGCCACCCTGCCTCTTCTGAGCCCGCGAGCCGCTACTGCTTTGCACACAGTAAAAATCACAGTATATGCTCTTCTTTTGACAGGGAGGGAACTGATGACACTGATGAGGATCTATAAGATTTGCAAGGGTACTTTTTCCCTTTTTCTGATCATTCTGGGAACAGCTTTTCTGTTATTTATTTGTGCTCTTTTGGTGGCTGATTAAGGCATGATTATGTAATACTTTTTTTCTACTTCTGCTTGGGCCCTTGTGCCTGCCCACATTACTTGTGACACGGTTGGGGATGGCTGTTCTTGATGCAAATAGTTTTTTACCTACGTTGTATTAGAGAAACGTAATTTAAAATGTTTAAAAAAAAAAAAAGAAATTGGAATGATGTGGTTAATACCACACCCATTAAATACCGCACCCTTTTGGTATTTGCCTTCACCCATGGCAATAGTACTATCTAAGATAGCTAGTGACTCGGAATAAGGCCTATAGTTAAAAAAAGCCCCGGCAAAGCCAATAAATTCTGCATTTTCAACCCATTGGCTAAAAATGCTTTTTGATGCTGCCTGGTAACTTCAGCAAAAGTAAAAAAAAAAAAAATAGAAAAGCTGAGCGAGCTGACATGTATGTGTGCATGTACCCGTATGGTTCATAACGCTATGGTGGCCTAATGTGATGACATATCTATGCATGTGTAACCAGGCATGCCTTCAGATATGGACGGATCGGGCCGCTGGAATGATGCAATTGTGCTGTCATGGCATTAGCCACATAATCCATCATCCGCAGATTTTAACAAAAAATGTGTTTCTAGCTCAAACGGTTTAAAAGTTACTAAAAATGCAGCAACATGTTTTGGTGCGCAATGAAAGGCCCTTCGCAAAGGTTGACTGGTTATCTTTTTGCTGCTTATTGCTATGTTTTGGTGTTAAACTGGTACTAATGAGGTGCAACCTATACCTAGACAATTCTAACAAGTGTAAACATAACAAAACAATTAAGTAGTACTATCATAAAATATGCTGCATTATTTGCTGCTTCTGGCTGCATAAGTTAGTCAACCCTGTCTCTTAATTTCAGTTGCCCTTGGAATGATGCAGCCCCCATTTTCTTTATTTTTTATTTAACATTCCCAGGTGGCAGATACCAATTTGAGCGGTAAATAAAAAAAAGTATTTAAAAGTGCCCGAAATCACTTTACAGAATCAAAGCTGACTGGCATCAAACATTAGCTGCCACATCCTTCCACAAAATAAAAGTTTGGAAAAAAGGGTTTTCATGCTTCTAATGAGTGGGATGGGGAGCAACAGAGGAGCAGGTGAGGGAGGGGGGTTGAGGGGAGTCAATGGAGACGTAAAGGGAGTGGGCAGGGGAGCCAGTGCTTAATTTGAGCTGGTGGTTTCTGGTTCTCGACACCAGTACTTAATGATCAACATCAGCGCTTATGACAGCCTGCCACATGGTGATGCTGTCTGTCTAATTTAGAGATGAGGAAAACAACAACAGCTGTTTATGAATTCAATATAAATTGTAAAAGGCCAATTTTTCCCCCTTATAGCTTTGGGGGCCTGGAATAGCCTGAGCTGTCATACTCGTAGGAGTGTGATGCATAGTAGGTGTATTGGGACTGTCATTGGCAGCCCTGGCAGTGACCACCTGATGAGGGAACTGGCACTTTGTTTTACCTCAAATTAAGCATTGGAAGGAGCAATGGAGAAGCTTGAGGTGGGGAGGAGTAAAATAAAATAAAAAGCAAAAGAATGGGTGAGGGAGGCAATGACTGAGCTGGAGCTTGGCTCTATTTTTTACAAGGAACCAGTTGACAGACCTAAGTGAAGGGATAATTTGGTCAAAGCGTATTGCGCCTGTTATCAGCCTTGCTGATGTGTTGAGTGTCGCCTTGAGCTGTTCTCAACTTGAGAATTTCTGCACGGATCACACATCCATATTCCAGTCTGGAGACTACTAATGATTGTACTGTTAAATTAAAGTCTGGTTTTACTTTCTTTCAGAAATTAAGTTGAAATGATGCACTGCATTTGGTTGCACTGACGTGCTTGCGTGTTAAGATTTGTATCCAGAGTTCTTATGAAGGATTTAGGCCCATATTTATACTTTTTGATGCAAAACTGCGCTAGCGCAGTTTTGCGCCCAAAAAATTAGCGCCGGCTAACGCCATTCTGAAGCGCCATGCAGGCGCCGTATTTATTGAATCACGTTAGCCGCCGGCGCTGTCTGGTGTGCGTTAAAAAAAACGACGTACACCAGGCAGCGCCGGCGTAGGGGGAAAATGGCGTATGGGCATCCACAAATGGTGCAAGTCAGGCTGAGGCAAAAAAATCGCCTTAACCCGATTTGCGCCATTTTTTTACGACGCCCAACCCCCATTGAAATGACTCCTGTCTTAGCAAAGACAGGAGTCATGCCCCCTTGCCCAATGGCCATGCCCAGTGGACTTCTGTCCCCTGGGCATGGTCATTGGGCATAGTGGCATGTAGGGGGGCACAAATCAGGCCCCCCTTTGCCACAATTTTTTTTTTAAAAAAATACTTACCTGAACTTACCTTAATGTCCCTGGGGTGGGTCCCTCCATCCTTGGGTGTCCTCCTGGGGTGGGCAAGGGTGACAGGGGGTGTCCCTGGGGGCAGGGGAGGGCACCTCTGGGCTCATTCTGAGCCCACAGGTCCCTTAACGCCTGCCCTGACCCAGGCGCTAAAATCCGGCGCTAATGCGGGTTTTTTTGACCCACCCACTCCCGGGCGTGAATTTTGCCCGGGAGTATAAATCCCACGCACATGCCTCGGAGTCGATTTTTTAGTCGGGAACGCCTACCTTGCATATAATTAACGCAAAGTAGGTGTCCACGCTAAAAAATGACGCTAACTCCATGGACTTTGGCGCTAGACGCGTCTAACGCCAAAGTATAAATATGGAGTTAGTTTTGCGTCGAAATTGCGTCAAAAAAACGACGCAATTTCGGCGCAAACGGAGTATAAATATGCCCCTTAGTATGCTCTAGAATTGCAGGTTTGCAGTTGAGGGCATCTAAGTGGTTAATCTATTCTTGGATGGGTGGGTAGTTGCTAGGAGGTGAGAAGAGTAGGAGTTCTGTTTCAGAGAGTTCAGCTTGAGGTTGTCTTTAGACATCCAGGTTTGGATTTTAACTAGTGTTGTTGTGTCGGATAACATCTTCTATGGCGGATATGTTTAAGTATAGTTGTGTGGGAGAGCTAGAGGGCCAAAGGCAAGATGGTTGTACCTAAGTGCAGCTCGCCGGCGGGAACCCAGAATCCGCTAATCATCCTGTCGTCTGACGTATATCTGCCCAGAAAATGGGTGGCCTGTTGTATGGGAAGGTGCTTGGGATTCCATGCACCCTAAAAGTGTGGTGAGATGAAGTGTGGTGTCCGAAATCTGATCTGCAAGGACTAGTCAGTCACATGTGAAACTGATTGTGACTAAGATGGCGGCCAAGTAAACTTCAACAGTGAGGGGCCGCTCCACTAAGCATGGGATTTGCTTCGATGTCGGACCTGTGGCCGCAGTGCACTGCTGCAAGATAACAGCGCTTCCCAAAATTGTGAAAGAGCCTTGCCAGGACCTGGGCGGCTTGCAGTGCTGGTGATGCCACGAAGATATTGCTGGCTGTGTGAGGGGCATTGGGGTGGCAGGAGACAGTGGCAGCAGGGGCTGCTTGCTAACGTGTGCCACCCCTGCGGGACTACAGTGCGGGGATGCTGGCATTAGCCCCCCAGGGTGGCTGTGCAGTCAGGCTGCACCAGCGGTGAAAATCGGGCCTCTGTGGCCTTGGCATGGCACATGACCGAGAGCATTGCCTGTAGCTGATTAAAGAGTGTCATGGAGCCTGGGGCCTGTGCAGTGCTCAGCACTGCTTGGTGGGCACCTGACGGGGCTTGAGCCTACACCGCATCGCGAAGGCTCCCTAGAGGAGCGTTTCATTCTGCACTGCATTTGATAAACTTGCTAAATTATTTAAAGAGCGCATAGCTATGTGGTATAATTTTGGTTCCCCAGTGCCATCCTGAGTGAAATGACTGTGCGCAGTGTTTGGGCCTAAATCGCCTCTGGTTCTAAAGGTGGGGGGGTTTGCTGCTGGTGGGCAAAACTACAGGTGTTGGAGCACGGACCCTGAGTTATTGGGACTTTGGTCTTGCTGAAGGTGGTGGTGCCGAAGGTATTACAGGCTATCTCCCTTGGATGGAGGCCCACCTTCCCATTCTACACTCTAAGGACTGAGCAAAGATGGGGAAAGCTGATAGGACTCAAACCTGCCTCACGTTTGAGGCTAAGCATTCCACCAAGTCTCAGACCGACACCCTCTCAGATCACAAACAAGAACCTCATCCCCAGGTCACATCAGTGCTTGAGAGCATGTTACAGGGCAAACAGCAGAGTCTATAATCTATAGATCGCAAGATTGATACTCTGACTTTGCACATGGACCACATGGCAGCTAAACTGGACAAGCAGACAGCACATATAACTGCAACAGAGCAGCGCATTTCAACCGCTGAGGATGACCTGCAGTCAGTGTCCACGAAGTGTTTCAACATGGAAAAAGTGCTGGTGGTAATACAGGCCAAAAATGAAGATCTATCCAGGTTGGACTACTTCCTAACGCCTAGGGATATCCTAGGCAGATCCACAGAAGCCAAATATCTGGCCCGCAAAATATCTGTTCATGCACCTATTCAAATTATTTTACATACCAACAGGTTTAGGGAACACCGAGAAAGGTGGATGGTAACTTTGGCGACTGATTGATATGAAAGTAGTCAAGGCTCTCTAAAAACAAGCAACATTCACTTTATGGAAAACATAGGTGCAGTCAAGAGTGCATGTGTGCTGTGGAAGGAATATAAGGCAACACTCAAAAGTATACTGATAACAAGAGAAATAGGAGACAGGAGAGATAGACACCAGAGTCCGGAATCTCTAGAGCAAACAATAGACACTGGAGAGAGATTATAATGCTAACCCATCCATAGCCCTTAAACACAACTAGGTGTGTGCACATTTTGAATATCAAGAGGTTGCATGACATGAAGATAAGACCTCTTGGCCAAACAAAAATGCATATATGAAGCCAGCGATAAAACTGGGAAACTACTGGTGTGGCTAGGCAGCTGTGTGCGGGATAGCAGAGATGTTCGAGAAATCCAACTGGAGACGGTGGAGGCAGTCAGAGGTACTAAGCGCATCGCTGCGGCTTTTGCGGCATACATGACGGCATTCTATGCAGCAAGGGTAGAAATACTTGAATAGGAAACAAAAGACTTTGTCATGGGTTGTCCGGTCAGGACGTTGACCCGAGAACAGTGGGAAACACTAGTAGCCGACCTCACAGAGGCGGAAATATCGGTGGCTTTCGCCCAGCTGCAGGTAGGGAAAGCCCAGGGAACTAGTGACCTACCAGCCATATTTTTCTGCAAAATGGGTGAGAGTGACCAAATCACTGCTCTCCCTGTACCAAGAGGCCCGCACTGCAGAGGAACTGCCAATAGATATGCCCACCACAACAATTGTTCTCATCCCTAAGTCTGTGAAACCGGCACATAAATGTGAGTTGTGCAGGCCGATATCCCTGCTGAATGCAGACACAAAATCCTGGCCAAAGTGCGAGCCAATAGGCTAAGTACAGTGATCACAGATCTTGGACATGCAAATCAAATGGGCTTTATGCCCAGCCACTCTACGAAACTGAATTATGCAATTGGGCTATGGGTGCGACCTTGGGCCTTGCTGTCCCTGGATGCCAGTAAACCATTTGACTCGGTGGAATGGACATAACCCTTCTTACTTCTGGAAAGGATGGGGTCTGGCCCTTAATATATATATATATATAAAACCATATCAGTTGGATCAGGGTGATCAGCTGTTTTTTGGACGTATTCGGCATAGGGAGTGGCACACAACAGTGAGGCCTCCTCTGCCCAATGCTCTTTGTGCTCGCAGTGGAACCCCTAGCAGAACTACTGAGGGTTGACACTTAGATCTGGGGGTGGATGAGAGACTTTGGATGGGAGGAGAGGGTGTCACTATAAGCTGATGACATTCTCCTTTATCTGTCGGACACAAGGATTTCACTGGCCTGCATCAGGGAACTCTTTAGCATCTTCAGTGACTACTCAGGCTACGCGATTAATTGGTAGACGTCCCTCCTCTTTCCGATGGGTGGCTGGAGGCAGCAAACCATACTACCTCTTCCTCCGAGAGTGGAACAGCACAAGTTCAAATATTTAGGCATCGGGGCCACCAGAAATATGACTTGCTTCATGCAGGCGAACCTCGATCCACTACTGCACAGGCTAAAGAAGGATGTCAGGCATTGGTGTATGCTGCCCTAACCCTACTCGGCAAGGCAGCTGTGTTCAAAATGATTGCTCTCCTTCGGCTGCTCTATGTGTTGCAGAATATCTCCTACATGATGCAGAGGGTGGTTTTTTAGCACATAGATGGTCTGGTGAGGACACTAATTTGGGCCAGAGGACAACCATGCATAGCACTGTGAACCCTACAACAGTCTAAATTCAAGGGCGGTATAGCACCCCCGCATCAGGAAGTACTATGAAGTGGCACAGATCTGCTGGGTAAGCGAGTGGAACGAGATATAGGGAATATGGAAGATGAGGACTGGCAGGAGGTGCTAGAGTTTCCAGTCGAGCTAGCCATTAAAGCCAGCTACGGGTTAATTCAATTACAACTGTTCACAGAACATACTACATAAGAACACAGCTCCACAAAATAGGGAGGACCCACAACACAAGCTGTTTTTGGAAATGTGGACAATTCGGAACATGTATTCATACACAGGGGCATTGCCCGGGTATATGCCCTTTCTTGAGCCATGTGCAGACCTTACTGGAAGGGGCAGTGGATCTGACACCTGAGGTGGTCCCACAGGGAATTTGGGGACCCTCGGGTTTTACGAGATATTCGAAGCTTCTGGTATAAATAGGCTTTATGGCTTCAAATGGAGATATCGCCCAGAGCTGGGGAAACAAAGCACCCCTATCACCCAGGAAATGAAAAGAAAGGATGAATTGATGCAAAACCACAGAATGAGAAGTCTATAGAGGCAGGAGCTGTGCAAAGAGGTTTGAAAAGATCTGGGGACCCTGGGACTAGGATGATGTGATGATTAGCTTATACAAAGATACAGGGTACTATATGTAGGGGATAGAGCAAACACAAAGGTATGAGAATACAAGATGGGCATCACATAGAGACACAATGAGATTCACCATGGATTGCTTCAAGAACAGTCCCTCAGGGATTGTCATAGACTATAACGGGGGCATGGGAAGAGGGGACGAGGAGCGCTGGTGTTGGGGAACATGCAATACTGGTTCAAATGTAGTGACATCTTGTAATGCCTATGTATGTAACACTGGTTACTGCTTTATGAACGATCTAATGTTATGTACCTACAAACTAAACTCTACTAAAAATATGCCCTCTCCCCAAAAGAATGATCTGTAGCCACGCTCCCGCCAGAATAATTTGCATATCGCCATAATTCCAAAATCGACCAACACCAGGAAGATGAAGCATATCGTTAAAACCATGCTGTGTGAGATATTTGGAATGGTAAAGTTGCCAAATATGGTGGTGGTGGAAAGAGAACACAGGTCTCTTATGGCTTGGACTCCTCCGATGACAGCTCAACGCTCAATTATAGCCAAATTACTCATTTACCATGACGTGCTCTGTCTTTCATGGGAAAAGAAAATACAAATTCAGGGTAATGACATTGCATTCTTCCCTGACTTCACAGCGGTGGTGCAGGCTGTGCGTAAAACTTTTCTTCCCATTAAAAAGAAATTACAACAGGCGGGAATATCATCTGGTCTGCCATGCTGTATCCTACTAGGTTGCTCATCAATCACCGTGGGATGAAGATAATCCCCATAGAACAGCATTTGACTACGTTAAGAAAATCACCTTAAAGCATTGTGAACAGTCTGAATCAGAATGGGATGACCTCGGCAACTAGAACACCATAATTCTTTTGACATTGACATTACCTAGGCCATCCACACACTTGATTCCATGAAGTCACTGGGATATTTTCATGATCGGGGGACCACCCTCCCAACTCCCCTCCTGTGTGGGATGGGAATAACAGAGTATGTTTAAATCACACTTACTTTGGTCTTTCCTGGTGCTCTGTGGCTCACCTGCCCTGCTGTCTGTGGCCTAGGTACTGCCTTTGCAGACTGCACAGATAGAGCAGCCCTACTTGGCATGGCAGGTCCTACACCTAATGTACGACACAGCACTGCATAGCCGATGCACTATTGTCAATCCTTGCCTCCTCTGTCCACCTGGAGGAGGTCTGAGCCTCTAGCTGCCCCTAAGAGGGTGCACCCCGTATTTTCTTTATATAGTTACACAGAGCTGATTGATTTGTGCTGTAAAGTCTATGATTATGCATATGTCATGTTTTCTTTCAGGAAATGGAGATGTCTTTGTCATGATTTGGATCCTGAAGTGGGTGATGGATGGGTTTTATTGTTCGTTTTTTTCATTACCACAAATGTGGTACTATTTGCCATTTTCGTGGGATATGCCGAGCATTGCCAGGGAACATGATGTGCTCAGTAAATGCCTATATGAAGATGCAATGTTCCCTGCAATAGGTCGAGAGTCATTCTAACATTGAATGTCCGGGGGCTTAACAACCCCAGAAAAACACATCAGATAGTTGCATACTTGGACAGGCATCATGTACAAATTGCCCTCTTACAAGAGATACATCTCACACAACACAAGGAGGGTGCTGTTGCGGCTCACTGGGCAGGAATTCGTATAGTTTTATCCTGCTCCTCATATCCTAGGGGGGTCCTATTGTTGGTCAAAAAAGGAGTGCCTTTCACAATTAGCCATTCCGAAACGGATGACAAGGGAGTCTATGCAATTTTGCAGGGAAAACTATCTGGCACTTTGATAACCTTGATAACCTCCGATGGGCCAAACACTGATGATCCTGAATTCTATACACAGCTTTGGCACCGTCTGCACATGTTACAGCCCTTGGCCATTAAATGGGGTGGGGACCTTAGCATATACCTAGCTTCTGTACTTGACCGGTCTGCTACAACAGCTTTGGAGGGTAAACACTCTGTCCAGGTTCTTCAGGATGGAATGGAGTATTGGGGTCTGGTTGCTCTGTGGAGATTGCGGAACCCCAATGGCTGTGGAGGCACATTTACTTCCTCAATGCATGGCATATGGTCCCGGCTGGATTATTGGTTGGTGACCCTGGAGGTGAGCATTCAGGAGGTTGACCTGCAGCATATGCCCAGGACACTATCTGTTCACGCACCCGTGAAGTTAGTGGTAGTGATACCTACATGTATCTTAACGCAGTTTACATGGAGATTTCATGCTACGGTCCTGCATGATCCAGTTTTCCGGGAGGGATTGCACACTGCAAATCTTGAATATTTTTAGAAAATTGTGAGCTGTATGGCTGGGGCCGACACCCTTTGGGAGGCATTTAAGGCCACTATCAGAGGGGTGCGTATAGGCACACAAGGGGGTGTTATGAGAGCATTAGGAAAATAGTTCAGACTATATGGGATCTGGAACGTGACTATGAGTCCGCACCCAGCCATCGTATCTAAGCTACCTTTAGGGAACAGATCACGAATTACATCAACAGGACGGTGCAAGAATTGCACCACCTTTCCAGACGATGTCAATGTACTCCATGATATGCGCCAGCATAACAATGAACTTGCTTTGCTATTGTTGATTCCATGCAACATGACCTCCCGTCAACCCCGAGCCAGAAGTATGTATTCAGGCACGCCCCTGCGACCCAGACCTAAATCAAATGATTGACAGATCACAGGTACGGTGAGACATAGCCCATAGACAAACACGCAAAATAGGAAAGACTATATTGATTCCCCAGATAGGCAGCAAATCAACCAAGATCCTAGATAATTAGCCCCAATAAAACGCATTTGGCCAGAGGGGTGTATGTTCCCAAAACACCATAAGATTAGATGCCACATGAGGTTAGGAACACACAGCCAATTAGAACACAACACACACTACACACAGTGATCACGCACTCCTCATACAAGACATCTGGACGTGTTACCTACTGGCCCACACCATGTCAGATTTATGGCCTTGTGACTAGCCCAGAGTCCTTTTTTCAAAGACTGCATTCAATCGTTTTATTGCACCTCAAGTCAATGTGAAAAAAGATGCTCAAAACTCTGAAACTTTGAAAGACAGTCATCAGACCCCAACTCTGTACTGTTCTCACCTGGCTGTTGCATTTAATTAAACAGACTGTTTCTGCTTTGGCAGACGCCTCTTGTCTTTCATTAGTTTAAGGTAAATCCAAATTCGAGCAATAATATGTGGCAAGGACATATGGAGAGGGAGATCCCCTAGGCCGTAGTTTTGCTACCAAACTGAGAGAGACATGGGCTTGTATGCACATTATGAGTATAACCACACTTGAGGGTGTGCCCTGTTATGACACCACCACCATTCTGTCTGCTTTTACATTTTTTTTTTTACATCTGCTTATACGAAGCCAGTTCCTCCGTTTCAGAGGTAAAGATAGCTGATTATTTAGATGATACGACATGGCTCTCCCTGGGACAATGGGAATATCTATATACACAGCATGTTATGATGGACGAGGTGAAGGAGGCCATCCACTACCTAGTGGCAAGGTCCCGGACATGGATGGCCTACTGAGCAAATTTTATAAAGAATTTTGTGAGATATTGGCTCCACATCTCCATTCAGTGTATGAAGAGGCATATGCTAAGAAGGTATTGTCTCCATCCCTCAGAGAAGCCCTCATTATTATATTGTTAAAGCCTGATAAACAACTTGAAAGATGTGAGTCTCACCGATTGCTGTCACTGATCGATATGGATGCCAAAATCCTACATAAGATCTTGGCCACCAGGATCCAGCCCCTACTAACTACTATGCTGCTGCTGGACCAATCCAGTTTCATCCCCACCTTTTCAACAACACATCATTTACAGACGCTCTTTCCATTTATACACCAGCTAGACACATTCGTGCAGTTGGCTGTGGTCCTGCTGGATGCGTCGAAGCATTTGATTCCAAAGAGTAAACATGTATGCAATCCTGCATCGAGTGGAGATCCCCCAGACATTCCTACAGTGGGTGCGCCTGCTGTACACGAGTCGGTTGGCAGGGGTGCAGGTCATTTGTAATAAATTGTAGACATTGCACACATGCAGGGGCATGCAACAGAGTTGTCCATTATCCCCAAATGTATTTGTGTTGGCTCTACAATCCCTGGTGTGTGCAGCTTGACAGAGACATGCTGTAGCAGCACTGCAATTCCATCAACACCCACTCGCCATCTCCTTATGCGCAGATAATATGGAGTTATATGTCCAAGACCTGGGTACAGACCTGGCCCCGGACATACAGGAATGCATCCGCTCTGAGCGTTATTCAGAATTAAGTATTAATTGGTCAAAATCCACCATATTTGTCTTGACTCCAGCCACCCTGCTGCATTGGCTGGATTTTTCTTTGGAGTGGAGCACAGATACAGTCAAAGATTTAGAGATTTGGGTTCACAGAGACCTAGAGTTAGTTATCCAATATAACTATGGTAGCGTCATCTTGAAACTTGAGGACCAGGTATCACAGTGGTTTCGGCTACCCCTGTCACTGGCCAACAGGGTGGCAATCGTGAACATTATAGTGCTACCCTAGTTGCTCTATCTCTTTATTAATATAACAATTGTTCTGATGCAGCAACTTTTCTAAACACTTAGATCTCACATAATAACTGTAGCCTGGCCTGGTAAGCAGCCTAGAATTATTTGGGACATGCTCACATTTGCCGAAGATCAGGGTGGATTTGGAGCCCTGAGCTTACTATATACTTGTGTGCAGATTTGCACATTGCCCACTATTGGTTCGATCTCCCTACATATATCCCACATCTAACGATTGAAAGTGATGGTGCATGCCCCATTCCCTTCAAAGCTATTTTGTGACACAGATGGATGGAGTGGTGCAGAGAAGGGATCAACAGCATCAATTGTACTTTGCGGCGATGGCGAGCTCTTGGTGCATGAGGTGTCAAGCTTCTGCTATATGCACCAGCGCTCCCACTGCTGAATCACTCAGCTATCTTGATCGCGCGTGAAAAGAGGGCAATAGCCATGCTTGGGGAGACCGGTTGAAGAGTATGGAGGATGTATATCCCGGGGGACCTTTGTTGATATGGCTGGCATGACAAAGATGCAGTGCCAGACCCTGCTCCTGACCTTCACATTCCATCGTCTTTGGCTGCCCTGAGAGAGCTACACCCCCAATTCCCTGCTGAATCCCCCACTCTCAATGCACTACAAATCTTACTTGCCAGCACCATACGTAAGAACCTTATTACTAAGTTGTATAACGCCTTACAGAGAGATAGATCAGCTGCATTGCACACAACCTTAGATATATAGAACACCATGCTTGATATTTCGCTCCAGCAGACTCAGGCTTTTGCTGTGCACTAACAGGTATGCTCACATTTAATTGAGATTTTCCTAGCCTTGGTGTCTGAAAGGCTAGATTTTATTAAAGACACGGAGGCAAGTATTATGCAGTCTTTTCTTGCTTTAATTTTTAACAGCAGCCAAGTAGAAACTACAGTTGCCAGTGAAAACAAACTACAACAATGACATCATAGAGGAACAACCAATAGGACATCGAACACCAGTACTAATATCTTAACTACGAGCAACAAGCCCTCTTTTCTTGATGCGAAACTAAAGAGGAGAAGTAACAAACAAAATGACATAAAAAATAGAAACCAATGTCACAATGTCCATGAAACAATTCCGAAGATGGCGAGTGTAGAATGAAGCCTGGGAAGAGTGGACGCTGATGGCAGAATCCAATGCTGGTAAAAGTTGTCCATGTGAATCATGAAGAGACAACGCTGGAAGAGGGAGTTGGCACTGAAATAAAGATACAGGGTGGGTTAGAAACAGTGGCGGGATAATACTCGCCTCCGTGTCTTTAATAAAACCTAGCCTTTCAGAAACCAAGGCTAGGAAAATCTCAATTTTATTACAAGACCGGAGGCTCATATTATGCATGTTCAAAGCATAACAATAACTGAATCTGAAACATGAGAAATTGGCTTACAATAAAAAGTTCTAAAAGTACTTTCATTAGACCAATCTGCAGACTTGAGAATATCCTGTAAAGAGGATCCTGCCCAGAAAGCGCGAGAGGCCATAGCCCTTCTAGCAGAATGGGCACCGAAAAACCCTACATCAATGCCAGCTAGGGACATGATCCATTTGACCCAACGAGCCAGAGTAGGGGAAGAAACAGGGTTGTGGGGTTTCTGAAAGGAAATAAGTAATTGGGAGGCAGAGGATGATCTCAAATCTGCAGTACGAGTCACATAACTTTTCAAACAATTTCCAACACACAACTTGGGTTGAGAGGGAAAAAACGGATAATTGACACAAGCTAAATAAGTTTTAGTACGTCTCTTGATCTGAAAAGAAACACCAACGGGGGAGAAGAAAAAGGAAGTAACATCTAATGCCTTAACATCTGAAACACGTTTGAGAGAGACTAGACACAAAAGCATAGTCAACTTAGCAGAAAGCTGTTTGAGAGAGAGTAAATCATTATCTGGCCAAGTGGTAAGAAATCGTAATACCAAATTAACGTGCCACATAACATTATACTTAGGAGATGGAGGAAAAACACATCTTACTCCCTTTAACAGTTGGCAGATGAGAGGGTGTTCACCAATTGGTCTGCCATTGATTCTTTGATGTTCAGCAGAGATGACAGATCTGTAAATATTAATAGTGCGATAGGCCTTACCTAAGGAAGCAAGGACATTTACAACTAACACTGAAAAGGGATCTGAATTCCTGTCCATACACCAGCTGCTCCAATGGGCCCATGCAGACCTGTAGGCTTTGGAGGTACCAGGGGCCCTGGCCTGCTGGATGAGTTTAGCAGCATCCTCCGAAATTCCTGGGGTTCTCCAGGACGACCCGAAATCCTCCAAGCTATGAGGAACAAGGAATTGCTGAGAATCAAATTATGTTGTTGGCCTTGGGGATCTAGGAGGAGGTTGGGGAAGTGAGGAAGCCAGATGGGTTGATCGATTGCCAACTCCAATAAAGTTGGATATCAAGGTTGAGCCTGCCAGAAAGGAGTTATGAGAACTAGAGTGGATTGTTGTCTGCGTGCTTGTGCAAGGACTCGAGGAATGAGCAGGAAGGGAGGAAAAGCGTAAAGAAGAGATGACTGCCAAGTCTGAAGGAAAGCATCTGTGGCAAGAGCCTGTGGATCTGGCCTCCAACTGAAATAGGAAGGAAAGTGAGAGTTGAGGCGAGAAGTAAAAAGATCTATGGACATTTCGCCAAAGATGGAAGTAAGATGATTGAATATTGAAGGGTGCAATTGCCAATCGCTGGAGTTGTGAAGATGTCTGGAATACCAGTCTGCTACCGTATTTAGCCTGCCTGGCAGATACATTGCCTTGACTGAGATTCGACGAGGAAGACAATACTCCCAAAGATGTTTCGCCAGAGTGGAGAGAATCTTGGACTTGGTACCGCCTAGATGGTTGATATACCTGACTGCGGCCAAATTGTCCATCCTTAGAAGGATGGTGCAACTTACTCTGTCCTTTGCAAAAGTGCAGATGGCAAAGGAACCTGCAAGCATCTCTAAACTGTTTATGTGCAAGGACTCCTTCAGAGACCATGCGCCTCCAGTCGAGAACTGACCACATCTTGCGCCCCAACCGGTCCGACTTGCATCGGATTCTAATACAAGATCTGGGGCGGCAGAGAAGATAGTTCTGCCATTCCAGGCGTCTAGATGCGTCAACCACCATAGAAGTTCTTCCTTGGATTCGGAATCTAGAACCAAGGGATCTGAATAAGCGAGGCCCTTGTGAAGATGACAGATCTTGAGCCGTTGAAGGGCGCGATAATGTAAAGGACCTGGGAAGATGGCTTGGATAGCGGAAGCCAGGAGCCCTACTAGACGAGCTAGAGTTCTGAGGGAGATGTGAGGAAGGGATAAGGATTGACGAATTTCCTTTTTGATTAAGGATACCTTGTGTTGAGGAAGCTGAAGCACCGACTGAGTAGTGTCTATGAGAAAACCGAGAAATTCCAAATTCTGAGTTGGAATTAGAACCGACTTCTGAAAGTTGATGAGGAAGCCCAAGCTGAGAAGAAGGTTCTGACAAAATTGAAGATGGTCGAGAAGACGTTTGTCTTGTGCCATCAAAAGAAAGTCGTCTAAATAAAGGATTAGACGAACACCGTGAGCATGGAGAAAGGCCGCGACGGGTTTGAGAATTTTGGTGAAGCACCAAGGAGCGGAAGAAAGACCGAAAGGAAGAACTCTGAGCTGATAAAAGGAGTCTTGTCACTGGAATTGAAGGAATCTCCAGTGTGAGTGATGAATTGGCACTGTGAGGTAAGCATCCTGAAGGTCTAATCTGACCAACCAATCGTTCTGAAGCAGAATGTCCCTGAGATGGAGGATAGTTTCCATCTTGAAATGCCGGTAAACCACAAAATTGTTGAAAGTCTTTACGTTTAAAACTAAACAAAATTTCTGATTTTTCTTTTAGACGAGGAAGATGGTGCTGAGGAAACCCGAAGGGTCGAACAGGACGGGTTCTATAGCATGCTTGGTGAGGAGACACTGGATTTCGTCGTGCAGAAGATCGGTTTGATCTTGGGAAAAAACAAGGGGAAGAGGAAAACGGGATTGAATTGGGGTTTGGTAAAACTCTAATAGGTACCCTTGAATGGATTGAATTATCCAGGGATCTGAAGTGAGAGAAAGCCATGAATTTAGAAACAGAGCCAGTCTGCCTCCTACTGGAGGAAGGCCAGAACTGGAAACACTTACCGGAGGTTTGGTCTCCCTTGTTGGAGTAGCCCCTGTGACGATAGCCTCTTGAGCGACGGGGGTAGAATCTTGGCTTGTATCCAGTGTAGGTCTCAAGCTGGGATTGCTGATTGTAGGAGTCTCTGTTGGTATATTGGCCTCTGATGGAGCGGCCGGCAAAGCGACTCCTGCCTTTGCCGGCCCTGGCAAAAACCAGAGATGAGAAAATCTTTTTCATGGAAAGTTGAGCCTTGTCCAGGGAGGCAAAGGTGGACACATATTTGCCAAGCTCCTTGATAAAAGAATCCCCAAATAATTGGCCCTTAGCTGACGGACCATCATCTTTGGAGGCCAAAGAAGCCAGTTTGGGATCAATTTTCAACAGGAGACTTTTCCTCCTTTCAATGGATAGTTGAGTATTGGCATAGCCCAACATACAAATAGCGCGTTGCGCCCAGTTCGAGAGAACCTCAGGGTCTATTGAACTGTTGTCCATTTTGGCCTCCTCCGCCAAATCAAAAATTCTGGTGAGAGAACCCACCAAGTCCAGGAGCTTGTCTTGACAACCGGACCAGGCTCTATCGACACCTTTCTTGGGATCCTTGCCAAATTTGGTAAAAAACATGAGCATATTGGGGTCAATAACCGGGGTAGAAGTAATGTTATCAGGTAACAAGGGGCGAGGACATTCTGATTTAAGTTTATTTCGGGTAGCTTTATCAAGAGGGTGGCGTAAAAAGGAGACATTGGGGGTCATTCTGACCCTGGCGGTCATGGACCGCCAGGGCCAACGACCGCGGGAGCACCGCCAACAGGCTGGCGGTGCTCCCATGGGCATTCTGACCACGGCGGTACAGCCGCGGTCAGAAACGGAAAACCGGCGGTGTCCCGCCGGTTTCCCGCCGCCATGGGGATTCCGACCCCCTTACCGCCAGCCTGGCTCTGGCGGTTTTGACCGCCAGAACCTGGCTGGCGGTAACGGGTGTCGCGGGGCCCCCTAACAGGGCCCCACCAAGATTTTCAGTGTCTGCTAAGCAGACACTGAAAATCGCGACGGGTGCAACTGCACCCGTCGCACCCCTTCCACTCCGCCGGCTCCATTCAGAGCCAGCATCCTCATGGAAGGGGGTTTCCCGCTGGGCTGGCGGGCGGCCTTCTGGCGGTCGCCCGCCAGCCCAGCGGGAAACTCAGGATAACTGCGGCGGTCTTTTGACCGCGCAGCGGTATTCTGGCGGTTCCCGCTTGGCAGGCGGCGCCCGTCAAGCTCAGAATGACCCCCATAGTCAGCAACATGGTCAGATGGGTACCACTCTTTTGAATTTGGATGAACCATGAGGGAAGGGTCAAACAAGGGTTCACCAGCATGGTCCACCAAAATATGAGACACAGGGTGAACGTCACCACCGTCACCAGGAGAAATGTTACGCCTTTTCTCCAGAGGCCCAAACGAAAATGGATCCGAAGATCCGTCCATATCATCAGTACGTCTAGGGGAGTCATCATCGTCATCATCAGTGTCTCTCAATTGTGTAATATGAATTGGAGAAAGAGAGGAACCCGATTAAAACACCTCTCGGGTGGAAGGACCAGAAGGAACGCCTTTTGAAGGCACCGGGAGGGTAGCCGTACGTTTCTTGCCTTTGTTAGAAGGCACTTTAGAAGTAGACATAATTTTAGAAAAGGAGGCTTCTACATTTTTAGTTATGTCAGACATAGAGACATCAACTGCTTGCTGAACTGAATCCTTGATAAAAGATTTAAAATTCTCTTGAAAAACTTGGGAATCTTCTTCCTCAGCCATTGTACTCACAAAAGGCAATAATAAATATATTTATGTCAGAAAATAAAAATGTATTAAAGGTTTCGCAAAAAATTACTCCTGTATTGGATAGTAAATGGTTAAACAGGGGTCAACTGTGAGGAGAGGAGAGAGGGAGTGGCTAAAGGGGGGCAGGAGCCAAGAATTTGGGGGCGGTTCCTGAAAACAACAGTCTTTGAAGGGAAACGTGTGGAGGATAGAGCCGGGTGCTGCACTGACCGAAATGCGGAGCCCGACTGAGGAAACGAGTGAAAATGCGCTCGAAATGCGGTTCCAAGAGAGGGCTGAACGGACGCGATAAACAGGTTCGTAGGAATGATAGGAATGTGAGGAAGAATGCGCGCGCGTGCACGCGCGCGTCTACAACGGCGAAAATTACCATTAAAAGACGCGCTGCCCAACAAGAATAAAACGCACGTACAAAGCGGCATACACGCTTTCAAAAACTAAACATTGTTATTCAATAAATAAAACTATAATAATGCACTTAAACAATATTATGAAGTGAGGAAAA
This sequence comes from Pleurodeles waltl, assembly GCF_031143425.1. Classification (NCBI taxonomy): domain Eukaryota; kingdom Metazoa; phylum Chordata; class Amphibia; order Caudata; family Salamandridae; genus Pleurodeles; species Pleurodeles waltl. The sequence goes on from NC_090444.1 coordinate 973,071,725, forward strand.
AATGGTGTTACTTATCTTGACTGCGAGCAGCAAGAAAAGAGGGCTTGTTGCTCGCAGTTAAGATATTAGTACTGGTGTTCGATGTCCTATTGGTTGTTCCTCTATGATGTCATTGTTGTAGTTTGTTTTCACTGGGAACTGTAGTTTCTACTTGGCTGCTGTTAAAAATTAAAGCAAGAAAAGGCTGCATAATATGAGCCTCCGGTCTTGTAATAAAATTGTAACTTGCGAATTATACATTTTAAATATTGACAGCAAATGTATGATACTCCTGTAAGAATGTTCAAATATGGACTTGGTGAGGATGTAAATTGTGTGCGGTGTGGGACCTTGGAGGTGCACTGTGCTTTTTGGCTTGGCTGTGTGCTCCTATCCAACACTTCTGAGAACATGTAGTGAACGCTCTTACTGCCATGGTGCTGGAGCCGGTGGAGTGCACCCCTCGAATGTGCTTGCTTGGATTGGTTAAACTACTGCAGCTGGCATATCATAAACTGGTGGCAGTGACCCTCTTGTTGACAAAGAGAAGGGTCGCTATGCACTGGGAGAAAAAGACATTACCAATACTGTTAATTGGCTCAGTGATATGGTGTATAGCAGAGACCAACTTGAGCTGTACACAGAGGAACTACCACATCCTTCTTGATCAAAAGACATTTGGAGTCCGTTTACAGCATATATACTGTTAAGGGCCAATGTAACATATTGTGTGAGACCAAGTTTTTGAGTATAAGTTATGGTGATCAGGTATACCTTGATTTGAGCTTGCCTCTGTGGCACTATCCAGCATAGCTGGCTATTACTTCTGCTTGTAGCACTTGCTGGCAAGATGTTTATGCTTGTGGTATATGATGTAAAAAAAAAGTGTAATTGCATATCATCCTCATATAGGTGGTATGCAAGGTTTGCTTGGTTGAGGAACTCTGTCAGTGGCTCCATATTGAGGCAGATGAGCTTTGGGGAGATGGTCTGTCCTTGTGAGACTTCTCGTCTCACTGCGGAAGAATTGATGGTGAGCTACCTAATTTGATTCGTTGTGAGCGATTCTGAAGGAAAAATGCAAGCCAGTTGAGTATGTTCTAACAGGCTGTTTGTGATTGACTGTGTCAAACGGGAATGATAAGTCTAGGAGGATGAGTAGGCAGAAGTCTTTGCAGTCTAGCATCATGAGGGCAACGGCTGTTTCTGTGTGGTGCCCTGGTATAAAACCTAATTGAAATTTGTAAGTTGAACTGTTCAATGTACGGATACAGTTGGTTGTGTACATATTTTTCCAGCTATTTGGTGAGAAAGGGAATGGTTGACACTGGACGAAAATTATTCAGGGCTGTGGGGTCCACACTAGTTTTTTTAAGAGGGATGTCACTTGTCCTATTTTAAGGCAGCCCTGGATTGTACCTTGCCTTAGAGATGAGTCTATGATCGTCGTCAACAGGGAGGAGAAAATGTGGCTGAGTTCCTCTAGTATTGTGGAGGGGAATTGAGTAATTGAAATGAATAGTTGGTTTTATGGATAATAAGGTCTTGTGGACCTCATCTTCATTTTGGGGGTCATTTTGACCCCAGTGGTAAGAGTAAATGTGGCGGTATCACTGCCAACAGGCTGGCGGTGTTTACTGCCACATTATGACCGTGGTGGGTTTGCCGATGGCAACCCGCCACAACATCACTCATACCGCCACAGTGCTATAAACCGCCGGACCAGAGATCTTCATCCCCCACCCAGCGGCCCACAGAGTACCGGCGGCAGTATTTTTATCTGGCCTACCGCCATGTTTTCCATGGCGGCAGCACCACCACGAAAACCATGGGGGGTAGGGCTACTGGTGACAGGGAATTCCTTCCCTGTCACCGTTAGGTGGGTCCCCCACCTCCCCCAGCAAGCGCCTGACCCCCCCACACCTCCTACAGATACCAGCCCCCCTCCCCGATCCATACACTGGCCCCCCACCCCCTCATACACGCACACACCCACAGACACACACACACAACACCCATTCATGCATATGCAGACACGCACCCACCACATAACTGCCCCACAGCCATGCACGCATTCACTTATACATACCAACACGCATGCATACACGCATCAATACAGACATCCAGACACACTCAGAGACGCATGCACACTGACATGCAGATACGGACTCACACATTCATACACACACTCACAACACCCACTCCCTGACGGACGCCCGACTTACCTTGTCCGGCGAGGAGGTAGCCTGGCAGGGAACGGGAAGGGGCGCTGGTAACACCAGCACCGCCCCGTCAGCAGAACACTGCTAGGCTGTATTCCTGGGCAAAATACGTCTGGCGGCGTCCTACTGGCGGGGCAGTGCTGGTGTTACCAGCGCCATGTCACTACCGTCCGCCAACATGAACACTGCCTGATTTCCGCCCTTATTGTGGCAGAAGTCAGGCAGTGCTCATAATCTGGCGCATGGATGGTCACCTCCACTGCAGTACATTGGCGGCAGTCACCGCAGCGGTAAGCGGTGGTTACTGCCAATGTCAAAATGACCCCCATAGTGTTTAGAATTTGCTCAAGGTTTGCCTGGTTTTTAGTCTTCAGTGGGTGGTTTGTAATTTGACCATCCTCTGCGGATGAAGACTAGCCTTGTGAATGATGATTGTTGCCTATTGTACCTTGTAACCTTTTTCTGTTGCTAGCGATTGATTTTTCAATTTTTACAATTTTGTTCTTGAGAAACCTTCACAGTTTTCGTTTGAGTAGCTGCTGATCCTGTCTGCTTTGTTAGTCTCTGTTTGTCCTTTTAAAATTTAGAAAGGTTTACCTGGTTGTTTTATTGCGTTATTGAGATGGGGTCTAAACTATGATGCTTTTGCGTTCCAAGTGTGTTTTTGTTGATGTTATGTCGTTCACGTAGTTAGATTAGATGGAAAGTCAAGGGTTCATGTCTCCACATACGCTCTGTGTGTATGAGACTCCTGCTTTCATTGTTTAGGTTTTGATTGTACTAAAGATGTGAGGGTTTGTTTTTCTGTCTGTTAGTCTAAGTAGGGCTGCTATTCCTATTAAATTAGTCACAGTTTGGTTGTAGTGCTCCGTTAATTGAAGAACATTCTACATTTCAGTTGGGGTAGTGAGGTTTCTCAGGCAACGGAGAGTCAGCTCCTCCCTTTGCATGTTTTTTCTCTAACCCAGCATTCAGGTTTGATTTTTTGTCTGTTAGCTCTCAGTTAAGTGGAATAATAGTCTACCAGTCGCTGGGTATGATAGGGTCAATTGTCAGCGCACATTCTTTGGATATGATTAGGTCGAGCGTAGCTCCTTTGGCATGTGTTGGGCTTGTACAGGACTGGATCATGTTTTGATCCGTGAGGAAGTGTTTTAGACTAGAGACCTTTGTGTCATTCTCATTGTTGGAAAATGGGTTATTGGTAGGGCAGGTAGGTACCTACACCTAGCAACAAGCCACTAACCTCCACATAGGTACAGTTAGGTCTCAGTAAATTAATCCCAGCTCAACCCTTGGTAGCTTGGCAACGAGCGTCAAGGCTTAACTTAGGAGACAAAGTGTAAAGCATTCAAATATCACAAAACAGTAATTAAATAAAACACAGGAAACAGTTTAAAAATCCAAAACCAATTTATAAAAATAGTTTATATTTTTATCTTTAAAATGACACAAAAACGATTAAAATCGGTTCAGGGGAACCGGAGATATGAATTTTTAAAGAATTATTACTTTTCTAGCGCTTAGAAACAAAAAGCGCCAATCGGGTCATCTGGTTGCACCTCGACCGGGGCAAAGTCAAACTTTCAGGCCGACCGCGATGGAGCCCTGCTCGGCTACAGGTCGCGGGAGGCCTCGGTTAAAAAGTTACCTTCTGACTTAGTCTTTATTTTGAAGTTTTTCTTCACCGGGACGAACCTGCCAGTTGAATCCGACCTCCTGGAGCCCTTGTCCAGATACGCGATGTGGGTTTCCTCGGTGGAGTCTTTTACCTTCGGACTTAGTCGTTTTTTCGAGATGAAAATCCTTCGACCGGGGTAAACCTGGATCTTGATCCGACGTCCATGGAGCCCTTCTCGGATACGATGGCTGGGAGGTCCCGGTCAACTTTTTACGTTCGGACTTAGTCTCTTTTTTGGATGTTTTTCTTTAACGGGACGAACCACGAAGTCAGTCCGGGTCGCGGTTGAGGCAAGCCGGCTAGAATTTCCGCGGCGGGTCGGTCCCTCTCTGGAGCTTTTTTCCAAAAATTCTCAAATCTTTTCCAAACTTCTGGGGCTTCACCCAGATGTTCTATTAAGGTTCTTTTGGGGTACACAGCTCACCCCAAGGGTCCAGAAGTTCTGTGATGGTCCTTGGGGGGTGCGGACTTCAACTCCCAGAATGCACCTGGCGCAAACTCCTTTTTGGCCACTGGACAGTGGTCAGCTGGTCGCTTTCTTCAGGAGTTGGTGCAGGGGACTCTGGTTTAGCAATTTTTCACCTGTAGCAAACAGGGAGTCCCTCCTTGAACCAGTTGAAGCCAGGCAAAGTCCTTCTTGTGGTGAAGCCCAAGTGTGCAGCTGGTGCAGTCCTTCTGAGTGCAGGTTCCAGGTGCAGGCCAGGGGTCCAGCAGGGCAGTCCTTCTTCTTCTTTAGTTCCTTTCTTGTTGAATTCTGGAGGGGATCTGAGGCGTGGGTGCAGGTCTGCCAGTTTTATCCTTGCTCCTGGGTGAAAAGCAGGGGGGCCCTGGTTCTCCAATCAGGGACAGGGTCGTCCCCCTGTGATGACCACTTCCTGGGAAGTGTGGCAAAAATCCATCCCAGGAGGCAACAGTCTCTAAAAATCCAACATGGATGAATCTGATTTTTGGAGGTTACATCTGGCTGAGCCCACCCACTGGTGTGGCTAAAAATCATAAACACACCCCTCTCCTGCCCTCTCCTAATCTAATCAAGGGGGCACCTAATTGTCTGGGGTTGCAGGATGTGGGGGTGTTGCTGGGTGCTGCAAATGTCCTTCTCTGCCTTTGAAGACCAGTTTGGCAGCCCTCCCCCTTCCTGCCTCACCATCTGCTGAGGGGAGATTCTCTCCCCCAAGCACATTCCTTTGTGTGAAGCCTGGCCACTTCACACCTCATCAAGGCAGCCTGGCAGAAGCTGCTGCAGGCTGGCCAATCAGAGCACAGCAGCAAAAACAATGCAGAGCTGAAATTGGCAACTTTTTAGGTAAAGTCTAAACTTTTTACCTGGACAAGTTATATTAAATCCAACAACTGGAAGTTGTGGGATTTATTACAACAATCAATTTGATACCAAATTCTTGGTATGTAACATTTAAGGAGACTTTAAAATTTAAAATAAAGTCTGCCCATTCTAGCCTATGAAGGCCATTTACTTCAATGAGGGAAAAACGAATTTGGCTGTTTTTACCTCACCAGGGCTTATAAATCTATTTTTATAAAGTCCCTGCTTATAGTTACATGGCACCCAGCCCTAGGGGCACATAGGGCACACCTTAGGGGTGACTTATATGTAAAAATAAGGTAGTTTAAGACTTTGGAAGTACCTTTAATTCCAAAGTCGAATTTGCATACAACTTTAATTTAAAAGCAGCCAGCAAGGCAGGCTTGCTTTTAAAATGACACTGGGCACCTCAGCAATGCACCTAGGTGTGCACCACCTATGCTGTGGTCCCTAAACCTACATGCCCTACCATATACTAGGGACTTATAGGTAGGTTAACTTAGCCAATTATAATTAGCCTAATTTGCATATCCATTTTACACAGAGCACAGGCCCTGGGACTGGTTAGCAGTACCCAGGGCACCTTTAAAGTCAGGAAAACACCAGCAAAAAGTGGAAAATGGGGGCAAAAAGTTATGGGGCCTCTGCAATCAGCCCTGTTTTCTCACACAACCTTCCCCCCAGCCCACACGCCCAGGAGACTCAGCCCAACCCTGGGAGAGTCTTCCTGGCTTGTTAGGCGAGGAAGACAGTGAAGAAAACTGGCTGTCCCTTTGCAGGGCCTACTCTGCCTTATATCCTCCTGTCAGGGTCACTCCCTATGGGTAGTGAAGCCATCCCAACAGTAAAAGGACCCAACTCAAACTGAAACTTTCCTCTAGGGGGGTCTTCCTCCTTTCTCTCCGCCAACTTGGGTAGTGAGGTGCCCACCTCCCCTACTCCAAACTTTGCTAGGGCAACACCTAGCTTACCCAAAGAGGTCACCCAATACTTGAGCAACCCCACCATGACCAATAGGGTCAGGGGGCCTACTTTGCTATTGGCCCTGGGGTCTGCCTCCCAGGCCAAGTACAGTGCTGCCTGGAAGGCTAGCACCCAGCAGAGGTTACTGACAGCTGTCAGTACCCAGAACCACACCCTAAGCTCTCCACTGACAGGTGGCTGAGCTGCTTTAGGGGCATCTTTGGGGTCCTGGCACCCCTCTTGCTGTCTAGAGTGGGGGGCTACCACCTCCTGTGGCAGACACCCTCCTTCCACTCTCCCTTCTGTCAGTGCAGGGGCAACACCTTGCATCTGGACAGCTGCCTGACTACTCAGGACTTCCTTGGGGTCAGGTGAGGCCTCACCAGTGCCAACTCTGGGCTCCCCCCCTACTGGGGCAGAAGGCCCTTGGCTCCCTGGAACTCTCTTTAAGAGTGGCCTACCCTTCCTTTCCTTCTTTCCTTTTCTTGGGGACCCCTGTCTCCTTACTGTAGGGACTGACTCCCCAGGACTTTGGGTTGGGGGGGCGCCCTGGGCGACCACCCCATCTGTGACCAGACTCACCTCTGGGAGGTCATTGCCCAGGATACAATCTAGGGGGAGGTCAGCACTGACTACCACCCTAATCCAGTCAAGGATACCCTCCCTCTCTAGGGGCACTATGGCTACAGGTTTGGAGGTGACCTCCCCTGTGGCTATCCTGACTTTCTTTGTCTTTCCTGGGACATACATGTCTGGCGTCACTAACCGGTCACTCACTATAGTGTGACTGGCACAGGTGTCCCTCAGGCCAGTGGTAGGGATCCCATTCACTTGAATGTGGTGAAAGTGCCTACTCCCACCCTCAGGGATCACCAGCTTACCATCTGGTCCTGTCTCCCAGCACAATGCTAGGAGGACTTCATCATCTGAGGAATCCTCCTCTATGGCTACACTGGACAGCCCAGTGCTAACCACCTTCCTTGGACAGGCTGCATCTCCTCTGAAGTGACCTGTCTGCTGACAGTCAAAGCAAGCCCTACTGTCCAAGAGTTTTTTTAACCCTGGGTCTCCCTGTCTCTGCTTGTCAGAGTGGGAGTGGGATTTACTCTCCTCCTTCTTAGGGTTCTGGGGTACAGAGGGAGTCTCTGTGGTGGGCTTACCACCTCCCTCCTTAGGTTTTTGGGGACCTGTCCCCCCCTTCTTGGAGTCTCCCCCCTGGGACTTGACAACCACCCTGGTTCTCAACCACTCATCAGCTGCCTCTCCTAGCTCTCTAGGGTTGGTCTGCTTAGAGTCCACTAGATGCTGGCGTAACCTTTCTTGGGTACAATTGGTCAAGATGTGCTCTCTCATGATCAGATTGTATAACCCCTCATAAGTATCTACTTTGTTACCAATAATCCAGCCCTCTAGTGCCTTTAGTGAAATGTCCACAAAGTCAACCCAAGACTGGGTACTGACCTTCTGGGTGTCCCTGAACTTCATTCTATATTGCTCTGGGGTCAGACCAAACTTCTTGGCTAAGCACCTCTTCATACTAGGGTATGAATCTGCCTCCTCCCCCCCTTAAGGTCAGAAGCCTATCCCTCCCTGAGTTGGGGACCAACTCCCACAAAAGGGAACCCCAGTATTGAGGCCTAACCCTTCTCATTTGGAGTGCCCTCTCAAAGGCCCCCAGCCACTTATCTATGTCATCCCCCTCTACATAAGCAGGAACTACCCCCTTGGGTAATCTGGGGCAAACTCCCCCACCCATGGACACCTCAGCTTCTTTATCGCTGCTTCCATCTCTTTTCTCTTTGTATGCCCACTTTTTCTTTTCTAGGGCCAGCTTCTCTGCTTCCAAAGCTATGTATGCTAGCTGGGCCTCCAGCTCTCTTTCTCTGATGGATGGGTTCTCTCCTCCTGAAAGGACCCCCTTCCCACCACTAGCTTTGGATCTGCCCCTAGTGACTGTATTTACTGAGGACCGTTCTTCCTCGTCCTCACTTAGGGTCAGATGCCTTCCCTCCCCTGAGTGGTTAGAGCTTGCATCCTCCCTTCTTTCTCCCTCCTCTGGAGCTTCTTCTGACTCTACCTCTTGGGCCTCAGCCCATGCTGTCAGGGATGTGATCAGGATTTGCTTCCTGAGATCAGTGGTTGCAGGCAACCCTCTTTCGATACACAACCCCCTAAGCTGGACTACTGTCAGTGTGGGTAGGCTAGCCAGATCAAGCTCCATGGTTCCCTAGTTTTGTGTCAACAAAAACTTTTTGCAAAAATTGGAAACAAGAATTTAGAAAAATTACAAAAATTCAATAATTGAAATTAATCCAAATTAGAAATTAAAAACAATTTTTGCACTAGGACAATTTAAAGGATTTTTAATTTGTTTTACCCAAAACTGTAACGTGATATTGAACACAAGTACAGGATCCCGTCGCTGCTTCCAATTATGTTGGAAAATGGGTTATTGGTAGGGCAGGTAGGTACCTACACCTAGCAACAAGCCACTAACCTCCACATAGGTACAGTTAGGTCTCAGTAAATTAATCCCAGCTCAACCCTTGGTAGCTTGGCAACGAGCGTCAAGGCTTAACTTAGGAGACAAAGTGTAAAGCATTCAAATATCACAAAACAGTAATTAAATAAAACACAGGAAACAGTTTAAAAATCCAAAACCAATTTATAAAAATAGTTTATATTTTTATCTTTAAAATGACACAAAAACGATTAAAATCGGTTCAGGGGAACCGGAGATATGAATTTTTAAAGAATTATTACTTTTCTAGCGCTTAGAAACAAAAAGCGCCAATCGGGTCATCTGGTTGCACCTCGACCGGGGCAAAGTCAAACTTTCAGGCCGACCGCGATGGAGCCCTGCTCGGCTACAGGTCGCGGGAGGCCTCGGTTAAAAAGTTACCTTCTGACTTAGGTGGTCATTCTGACCTCGGCGGTAAAAGGCGCCTACTGCCGGTCAGAAATCCTCCATAATCCCGCCCCGGTCGCGGAAACCCGCCACGGTCATTCTGACCCGCAGAAGGCAAACCTCCGAAAATCCGACCGCCACAACAGACCGCCAGACCAGCGGTCGGCGGAAAAGTGGAGGTGACAAAACCTCCACCGCCACGCCAACAGAAATACGCCCATGCCATTACGACCCACGAATCCACGCGGCGGTCATTCAAACGCGGTATTCCATTGGCGGGACACACCGCCGCGGTCAGAATACACACAAACGAACAAAACTCAGCCACATTGGACGATTTGAATCCCACACACCTGATACACATACACACACCACTCCCACACACACAATACAATATAAAACACACACCCACATCACCCACAAACCCCTACGCTAAAAAATTCTGAAAGAAGGCCAGAGCGAGACACCAGCATCCACAAACTAACAGCCACAGCCACTCAACACCATCACCCACACACTATCCACACACAAAACAACACACACCACCACACTCAACTCACTTAAATACACATACTCCACCCCACACATCATACACACCACCCCATGGCACCCCAAAGACAACCCCGCTTCACAGACGAAGAACTCAGGGTCATGGTGGAGGAAATCGTTCGGGTAGAGCCCCAGCTGTTCGGCACACAGATACAATACACCAGCATTGCCCGGAGGACGGAGCTATGGCAGAGGATTGTCGACAGGGTCAACGCAGTGGGACAGCACCCCAGAAATCGGGAAGACATCAGGAAGCGATGGAACGACCTACGGGGGAAGGTGCGTTCCATGGTATCCAGGCACAACATCGCCGTGCAGAAGACTGGCGGAGGACCCCCACCTCAACCCCCACAATTCACATCATGGGAGGAGGAAGTCTTGAACATCCTGCATCCTGACGGCCTCGCAGGAGTCGGCGGAGGAATGGATACTGGTAAGTTGACGCTTCAATACTGCTTCCCCCCCACCTGCATGCCAAATCATACCCCAACCCTCACCCCCATCCTCGAACCCCACCCTCACCCCCACCCCCATCCTCACCCCCACCACCATCCTCACCCCCACCACCATCCTCACCCCCACCCCCAGCACACCTATTCCCCACCAATGTCTCACCATCACAACCCACACATCCCAATACCTAGGCCTGCATGCGTCCACTAAGCATGGACACCCATCACCAAAGCATGCCCAATGCATATACACATCCCCCCCACAAGCCACCCTCACCAAAGCCCCCACACACGAATGCCAGCACTTGGGGACACGAGAACCCATAGATACACCCATATGCCACACATTGAAACTATAACCATACCTCTATACCCCTGCAGGACCCGACCGTCAACACACCGCGGCGGAGGGGCCAGAATTCTCCACACCCCCCACCCAAGAGGCCGTCAGCGATGACAGCAGCTCTGTCGACCTGGACACCGATGACCAGCCCGGACCATCGGGGACCTCTGGACAGTCGGTTCCCCTCACACAGGCCCAGGCCACTACAGACCCAAACCCCTCTGGGAACACCAGCACAGCTCCCACCCAGCGGGCCCATGCCTCTGTCTCCAGGGCGCGTCAATCTGCGGTGTGTCTACCACTACAGGGCACCCAGGATAACCCACCACCCCAACAACAACAGGGACCTGGGGGCAGTGGTAGTGGGCACACCGGCCAGGGGGCAGAGGCCCAGGGAAACAGGGCAACTCGGAGGGCAGTTGTGCGACAGGGGGGGGAGGAGAGGCCCAGGGAACCCACTCTCCACGAGGTCCTCACCACCATCATGGGAGCATACAACCGCTCCCAGGAGACGATGGCGACGGTACTGGCCCGGTTCCAGGAGATCCAGAAACTGCAGGAGGAACACTATCGGGGGTACAGGGAGGACATCAGAGCCATCAACACCACCCTGGTTACCATGGTAGGGCTGCTGCAGGACCTCGTCAACACCAGGGCGGACACTGAACAACACCCAAGGGCCCCTGCCACTAGCCTGGACCAAGAACAGCCAACCACCTCCGCCGGCGCTAGTGGACAGGAGGCCCCCGCACAGCAGCAGCCCACCAGACCCCCACCTCCTGCAGGAGAAGAACCACCCCGCAAGAGGGCCCTGAGATCTCGCAAGAAGACAGAGTAGGATGTCAAGACCCCCGCCAGCAATGGATACCACCTGATGTCATCCCACTGTCCCACATTGTCACCCTGTCCATCCTTGAACTGCCCATGCTCCATCTCTCCACAGGCCTCTGGACAATGCACCTGTGTGACTGTTACTCTGGACTCTGCCATGGACATTCCTTCACCATAGCCCCCACCCACTTGAAACCACCCATCCCATTTTGAGCACTTAAATAAACACCTATTTTGCACCAAAATATCTGGAGTCTGGCTGTGATTTCAATATATTGTAATTGACATGACAGTGCAAATATGTCCTTGTACATGGTGAAGTCAACAAACAGCTGCCACAAAGCTGTAGTCCATGGGGAAACGAAGCACAGGACTCGTAGTGGGGACCCCAGATCTGAAATAGGGAGGGAAAAGCCAAAACTCAGTCATCATACACTGGGGCAAATAGACAGGCAGCAGAGATGCAGGAGAGTAGTTAACATTTACTAAATTATCTTTGAAATGTTACCTGTGTCCTATTGGAAGTACTGTTCAATGATTCTGTCCCTGTTGTCTGTTTCAGCCCCGTCGTCTTCCTCCTCGTCACTCTCCTCAGGTTCCACCGCTGCCACAACACCACCGTCTCGACCATCCTCCTGCAGGAAAGGCACCTGGCGGCGCAAAGCCAGGTTGTGAAGCATGCAGCAGGCCACGATGATGTGACACACCTTCTTAGGTGAGTACATTAGGGATCCACCTGTCATATGCAGGCACCTAAACCTGGCCTTTAGGAGGCCAAAGGTGCGTTCGATCACCCTCCTAGTACGCCCATGGGCCTCATTGTACCGTTCCTCTGCCCTGGTCCGGGGATTCCTTACTGGGGTCAGTAGCCACGACAGGTTGGGGTACCCAGAGTCCCCCACTAGCCATACACGGTGTCTCTGTAGCTGTTCCATCACGTAAGGGATGCTGCTATTCCTGAGGATGTAGGCGTCATGCACTGACCCTGGGAATTTGGCATTGACATGCGAGATGTACTGGTCAGCCAAACACACCACCTGGATGTTCATTGAATGGTAATTTTTTCTGTTCCTGTACACCTGCTCCCTGTCTCTTGGGGGAACCAAAGCCACATGGGTCCCATCAATGGCACCAATTACGTTGGGAATATGTCCAAGGGCGTAGAAATCACCCTTCACTGTAGCCAATTCGCCCACCTCAGGGAAAATGATGTAGCTCCTCACGGATTTCATCAGGGCAGACAACACTCTGGATAACACCTTCGAAAACATGGGCTGAGACATCCCAGAAGCAATTCCCACGTTGTCTGAAATGACCCACTTGCCAAGAAATGGAGTACTGACATGACCTGCACCAGAGGGGGAATCCCTGTGGGTTGGCGGATGGGGGACATCAGGTCGGGCTCCAGCTGGGCACACAGTTCATGGATAGTGGCACGGTTAAGACGGTAGGTCAGGATAATGTGGCGTTCTTCCATTGTCGACAGGTCCACCAGCGGTCGGTACACGGGAGGATTCATCCGTCTCCTCGCCCAACCCAGCGGACGGTGCCTAGGAAGGACAACATGGAGCACACAGTCAAGCAACCCACAGGTACGTACTCACAGCTAGCACAGTAAACGATTCTCTATGCAGTGAATGGCGTGTCTGAGTGGCTATGCAAGGCCTAGGCCTGTGTGACGCAGTTGAAATTGAGCCATGTGGACCCTCGAAATGGCGGCTGCCTGACCTGTGAAGTGTGACAATGGGATGTGAGGTCAATGCGCTGGCGTGGCACACCGCGGCGGGCGGCGGGCGAAGACCGCGGCGCCAAGCCGCATTGGTTAACATTGAAGCCTATGGGTTTCAGGAGCCAATGGCGAAGGGCGCCGGCGGTGGCGGGACGCACCGCCGCGGTACGCACCGCCGCGGACGTGACCGCCATTTTCTATCTACTTATCCACTTGCGACTTGAACTTTCACAGGAGAGGACCTATACTGCAAGTGTTGCTGTGACCTCGGTCTGGAAGGGACAATGGCTGCTGCGCCTGGGGAAAGGGCCCCTGCCTTCACTGGAGAGGAGTTGGAGAAACTTGTGGATGGGGTCCTCCCCCAGTATGCGCTACTCTACGGTCCTCCAGACCAACAAGTGAGTTTAATTCAATCTGGATTTGGGGCCACTGGCTGGCTTGGGGGCCTGGCGGGGGGCCTGGCGGGGATGGGGGGCATGTTGGGCCTGGCGGGGGGCATGGCGGGGGGCCTGGCGGGGATGGGGGGCATGTTGGGCCTGGCGGGGGGCATGGCGGGGATGGGGGGCATGTTGGGCCTGGCGGGGGGCATGGCGGGGGGCCTGGCGGGGATGGGGGGCGTTGGGCCACTGGCAAGGAAAATGCTGACAAACTTGAACGTGGTATTTCTCCCTCCCTGTACGTGTCACATAGGTCCGCGCCCATGAGAAGATCGGGATTTGGCGTGCCATCGCCAAGGAAGTCCGGACCCTGGGGGTCCACCATCGACGGGGCACCCACTTCCGCAAGAGGTGGGAGGACATCCGCCGCAGGACCAAGAAGACCGCCGAGTCTCTGCTGGGGATGGCCTCCCAACGTAGGCGGGGTGCCTGCCGTCAACTGAGCCCCCTGATGTTCCGGATCCTGGCGGTGGCCTACCCTGATTTGGATGGGCGCGTGAGGGCAGCACAGCAGACACAAGGGGGTGAGTACAAGCATTATCTACTCTGTTGTCGCGCAGTGGAGGTGTCTGGGTGGGGGAGGAGGGCTGGGGGTCCCCCTAGGCCAGGGCGATATCTGTAGGCTGGGCACCCCCGTAAGCCCCAGTGTCCCCAGCCACCACCCTCAGTAGTTTGTCAGTACAGCCATCCCTGTGCCGTGTCATCCATGGGTGCAGTTGTCAACTCTAGGCGTGTAGGGCATGCTCCACGGAATGCGTAGCGGACCCCAAGTGCGCAACTTAGTGCAGGGGGCATCTGTGTCTGTCATGTCCGCTAACTGTACCGGAGATCCATGTAATCAATATCCCTTTATTTCTCTCTCCCCCCCCCTTTTTGTTTGTCTTTCTGTGCTTGTGTGCATCAGCATCATCAGGCGGAGGAGAAGTGGCATCGGGGCAGGAGGGAGCTGCATCTCACATGGCCCAGGAGGGCCATGCCACAGAGTCAGACTGGACCAGTGAGACGGAGGGCGAGGGGAGCTCCACGACGGGGACGACTGGACCCTGCAGCGACACGGACACGTCCTCGGAAGGGGGCTCCCTTGCGGGGGTGGCACCATCCGTGCCCCCCGCCATTACAGGTACAGCCGCCACCCAGCGCACCATCTCCGCCCTCCCAGCAGCCCCTCAGCGTTCGCCCCGTGCCCGCTCTGCCAGGAAGCCGGGCATCTCCTTCGCCCCAGGCACCTCAGGCCCTGCCCCTGTTACCCCCGCTGCCCTCAGTGAGGAGGTCATTGACCTCCTCCGAACGCTCATTGTTGGGCAGACTACCCTTTTGAATGCCATCCAGGGGGTGGAGAGGGAGGTTCATCGCAGCAATGCGTACCTGGAGGGCATTCATTCGGGTCAGGCTGCCCATCAGCGATCGTTCCAGGCTCTGGCCTCAGCACTGACGGCAGCCATTGTCCCTGTCTCCTGCCTGCCTCTACTAACTCCCTCCTCCCAGTCTCCTGTTCCTCTGCCTGTCCCACCCACACCATCAGACCAGCCTGCACACACCTCAACACCCAAGAGAAGCTCATCCAAACATAAGCACCACAGATCACGCAGACATTCACACACGCAACATTCCGATGCAGACATGCCAACAGTCACTACCACCTCTGTGACCCCCACCTCCTCGTCTCCCTCCCTGTGACGTCTACACTCACACCTCCATTCACCTCACCATCAGCCAGTGTTTCCATCACCAGCACACCCTCCACTCCAGTCCGCACACGTGCAGTCACCACCCCCACTGCCATTTACACGTCCCCTGTGTCCTCTCCCACTGTGTCTGTCACCCCCTCTTCCACACCACACAAACGCAGCCACCCACCCACCCAACAGCCATCCACCTCACGACAGCCTATCCCTCCTGCACCTGCACCCAAAGACAGCAAACGTGACTCACCTACAACCACATCCTCTCCCTCCACTCCCATTCCCACTGTACCTACCACTCTCCATTGTCCCAAGAAGCTCTTCCTCGCCACTACTAACTTCTTTCCTGACCCTGAGCCCCCCCCTCCTTCTCGTCGGGGTAAGAAGAGCACCTCAGCCACCACCAGCCCTGCAGCCCCCTTGACAAGGGTGCAGGGGTATTGGAGCCCGCCAGCCCGCATGTCTGGATCTTCGCCCAGCAGCAAGGGGACAGCCAGCCCACCCACTGGGAAGAGGAGCAGAAGGCGGAAGGGGCGCCGCAGGAGCCCGCCTTCTACATCCCCCCCGGACACCACCCAGAGACAGTCACCAGCCACAGCTCCAAAGGGAGGAAAGGGCCACAGGCCCACGACTAAGGAGGGCAAGGGCAGCAAGTCGGAGAGGTCAGGCAGCAGGCCTGCTGCCCAGGAGGAGCCCACAACCCCCATAGCCGCTGCCCCGGGAGGAACCGGCACAGCTGCCCCGGGAGAGCCCACCACCCCCATAGCCGCTGCCCAGGGACGACCCAGCCCAGCTGGCCAGGAGGGCCCCACCACCCACAGCCCAGGTGGGCATTGAAGGAGCACCATCCCCGCTGCCCAGGAGGGCACCACCAGGCAATTAGCAGTTGGACATAGACCGGCCGCCGTCTCCAGAACCGCTCCGCTGGGCCCCGCCGTCTCAAGAACCGCTCCGCTGGGCCCCGCCGTCTCAAGAACCGCTGAACTGGGCCCTTCAAGGCAAGGAGCGCTGAACTGGGCCCCGCCGTCTCAAGAACCGCTGAACTGGGCCCTTCAAGGCAAGGACCGCTGAACTGGGCCCTTCAAGGCAAGGAGCGCTGAACTGGGCCCCGCCGTCTCAAGAACCGCTGAACTGGGCCCTTCAAGGCAAGGACCGCTGAACTGGGCCCCGCCATCTCAAGCACCGCTCCGCTGGGCCCCGCCGTCTCCAGAACCGCTGAACTGGGCCCCGCCGTCTCACGCACCGCTCCGCTGGGCCCCGCCGTCTCAAGCACCGCTGAACTGGGCCCTTCAAGGCAAGGAGCGCTGAACTGGGCCCCGCCGTCTCCAGAACCGCTGAACTGGGCCCCGCCGTCTCACGCACCGCTCCGCTGGGCCCCGCCGTCTCAAGAACCGCTGAACTGGGCCCTTCAAGGCAAGGACCGCTGAACTGGGCCCCGCCGTCTCAAGCACCGCTCCGCTGGGCCTCGCCGTCTCCAGAACCGCTGAACTGGGCCCCGCCGTCTCACGCACCGCTCCGCTGGGCCCCGCCGTCTCAAGCACCGCTGAACTGGGCCCTTCAAGGCAAGGAGCGCTGAACTGGGCCCCGCCGTCTCCAGAACCGCTGAACTGGGCCCCGCCGTCTCACGCACCGCTCCGCTGGGCCCCGCCGTCTCAAGAACCGCTGAACTGGGCCCTTCAAGGCAAGGAGCGCTGAACTGGGCCCCGCCGTCTCAAGCACCGCTCCGCTGGGCCCCGCCGTCTCAAGAACCGCTGAACTGGGCCCCGCCGTCTCACGCACCGCTCCGCTGGGCCCCGCCGTCTCAAGCACCGCTGAACTGGGCCCTTCAAGGCAAGGAGCGCTGAACTGGGCCCCGCCGTCTCCAGAACCGCTCCGCTGGGCCCCGCCGTCTCAGGAACCGCTGAACTGGGCCCTTCAAGGCAAGAACCGCTGGCCCTTTGGCAGACGTGGCAGGGCAGGATCTATCTCGGGCAGGGCTGCAGGATGTCCTCTGGCCAACTTGCCTCCTCCAGTGGCAGTGGGGTCTGTTATGGACTGTTTGGACTGTGGCTTTGCTCTCCCCAGGATGGCCCAGTGGGCAGGCCACCCACTGTATGGACTGTTTGGACTGTGGCTTTGCTCTCCCCAGGATGGCCCAGTGGGCAGGCCACCCACTGTATGGACTGTTTGGACTGTGGCTTTGCTCTCCCCAGGATGGCCCAGTGGGCAGGCCACCCACTGTATGGACTGTTTGGACTGTGGCTTTGCTCTCCCCAGGATGGCCCAGTGGGCAGGCCACCCACTGTATGGACTGTTTGGACTGTGGCTTTGCTCTCCCCAGGATGGGCCAGTGGGCAGGCCACCCACTGTATGGACTGTTTGGACTGTGGCTTTGCTCTCCCCAGGATGGCCCAGTGGGCAGGCCACCCACTGTATGGACTGTTTGGACTGTGGCTTTGCTCTCCCCAGGATGGCCCAGTGGGCAGGCCACCCACTGTATGGACTGTTTGGACTGTGGCTTTGCTCTCCCCAGGATGGCCCAGTGGGCAGGCCACCCACTGTATGGACTGTATGGACTGTGGCTTTGCTCTCCCCAGGATGGGCCAGTGGTCATGGAGTCCCCTCGTGGATCTGGCGTCGTGTACTCAAGTGGCTGAGGTGCCCCACCTTCCCTTCCCCCTGAGGTGCCTGTCCTATTTTCTTTCTGATGCCCCTGCAGTGTTCTCTCCGTGGAGTTCTTGTCGTGGGACTGGGCCTTGCCCCTTTGCACAGGACCCCTGTGATCCACGGACAGTGGTTGGACTACATTTAGTAGCTGTATATATTTTGTACATAGTTTATTTATTTATTGGGATTACTGGTGTACATATTTCAATATATCTGCCCGTTTATGATCTCTTCTTTTGGTCTTTGCATTATTTCGGTGGGGGGTGGTTTGTGGGTTGTGACAGTGATCTGTGGGAATGCATTGATGTGTGTGTTGTAGTGGGTGTGGGTGGGTGGGTGTGTGCCGGTAATCTTTTCCCTCCCCTGTGTCGTAGGTGCAGTACTCACCGATGTCTTCCGCGCCGCCGGGCGTGCTCCTGGTATATGAGCAGGTATAGGAGTGCGGGGATGACCTGCAACTCTGGTTCCATACTGCTGGAATCTCGCGTGGAGTGCGTAGAGGTGAGCGTTTTCCCGTTCGTAGTCTGTTTCCGCCGTGTTCTTATCGGCGGTGCTCCCGCCCCGGAAAAGGTGGCGGATTAGTGGGTCGTAATAGGGTGGGCGGTACATTGTCTGCCGCCTGGCTGTTGGCGGGAACCGCCGCGCTGTTTGTTTGTACCGCCGTTGCGGGCGGAGTGTTAAGTTGGCGGACTGTGTTGGCGGTTCCCGCCAGGGTCAGAATTGCATATTTTAGACCGCCGGCCTGTTGGCGGCTTGGCCGCCGCTTTATCACCGACCGCCAGGGTCAGAAGAGCCTTAGTCTTTATTTTGAAGTTTTTCTTCACCGGGACGAACCTGCCAGTTGAATCCGACCTCCTGGAGCCCTTGTCCGGATACGCGATGTGGGTTTCCTCGGTGGAGTCTTTTACCTTCGGACTTAGTCGTTTTTTCGAGATGAAAATCAT
This sequence comes from Pleurodeles waltl, assembly GCF_031143425.1. Lineage (NCBI taxonomy): Eukaryota > Metazoa > Chordata > Amphibia > Caudata > Salamandridae > Pleurodeles > Pleurodeles waltl. The sequence continues at coordinate 973,090,415 of NC_090444.1, forward strand.
TCGACCGGGGTAAACCTGGATCTTGATCCGACGTCCATGGAGCCCTTCTCGGATACGATGGCTGGGAGGTCCCGGTCAACTTTTTACGTTCGGACTTAGTCTCTTTTTTGGATGTTTTTCTTTACCGGGACGAACCACGAAGTCATGCCGGGTCGCGGTTGAGGCAAGCCGGCTAGAATTTCCGCGGCGGGTCGGTCCCTCTCTGGAGCTTTTTTCCAAAAATTCTCAAATCTTTTCCAAACTTCTGGGGCTTCACCCAGATGTTCTTTTAAGGTTCTTTTGGGGTCCACAGCTCACCCCAAGGGTCCAGAAGTTCTGTGATGGTCCTTGGGGGGTGCGGACTTCAACTCCCAGAATGCACCTGGCGCAAACTCCTTTTTGGCCACTGGACAGTGGTCAGCTGGTCGCTTTCTTCAGGAGTTGGTGCAGGGGACTCTGGTTTAGCAATTTTTCACCTGTAGCAAACAGGGAGTCCCTCCTTGAACCAGTTGAAGCCAGGCAAAGTCCTTCTTGTGGTGAAGCCCAAGTGTGCAGCTGGTGCAGTCCTTCTGAGTGCAGGTTCCAGGTGCAGGCCAGGGGTCCAGCAGGGCAGTCCTTCTTCTTCTTTAGTTCCTTTCTTGTTGAATTCTGGAGGGGATCTGAGGCGTGGGTGCAGGTCTGCCAGTTTTATCCTTGCTCCTGGGTGAAAAGCAGGGGGGCCCTGGTTCTCCAATCAGGGACAGGGTTGTCCCCCTGTGATGACCACTTCCTGGGAAGTGTGGCAAAAATCCATCCCAGGAGACAACAGTCTCTAAAAATCCAACATGGATGAATCTGATTTTTGGAGGTTACATCTGGCTGAGCCCACCCACTGGTGTGGCTAAAAATCATAAACACACCCCTCTCCTGCCCTCTCCTAATCTAATCAAGGGGGCACCTAATTGTCTGGGGTTGCAGGATGTGGGGGTGTTGCTGGGTGCTGCAAATGTCCTTCTCTGCCTTTGAAGACCAGTTTGGCAGCCCTCCCCCTTCCTGCCTCACCATCTGCTGAGGGGAGATTCTCTCCCCCAAGCACATTCCTTTGTGTGAAACCTGGCCACTTCACACCTCATCAAGGCAGCCTGGCAGAAGCTGCTGCAGGCTGGCCAATCAGAGCACAGCAGCAAAAACAATGCAGAGCTGAAATTGGCAACTTTTTAGGTAAAGTCTAAACTTTTTACCTGGACAAGTTATATTAAATCCAACAACTGGAAGTTGTGGGATTTATTAAAACAATCAATTTGATACAAAATTCTTGGTATGTAACATTTAAGGAGACTTTAAAATTAAAAATAAAGTCTGCCCATTCTAGCCTATGAAGGCCATTTACTTCAATGAGGGAAAAACGAATTTGGCTGTTTTTACCTCACCAGGGCTTATAAATCTATTTTTATAAAGTCCCTGCTTATAGTTACATGGCACCCAGCCCTAGGGGCACATAGGGCACACCTTAGGGGTGACTTATATGTAAAAATAAGGTAGTTTAAGACTTTGGAAGTACCTTTAATTCCAAAGTCGAATTTGCATACAACTTTAATTTAAAAGCAGCCAGCAAGGCAGGCTTGCTTTTAAAATGACACTGGGCACCTCAGCAATGCACCTAGGTGTGCACCACCTATGCTGTGGTCCCTAAACCTACATGCCCTACCATATACTAGGGACTTATAGGTAGGTTAACTTAGCCAATTATAATTAGCCTAATTTGCATATCCATTTTACACAGAGCACAGGCCCTGGGACTGGTTAGCAGTACCCAGGGCACCTTTAAAGTCAGGAAAACACCAGCAAAAAGTGGAAAATGGGGGCAAAAAGTTATGGGGCCTCTGCAATCAGCCCTGTTTTCTCACACTCATCATTAAAGCGTAGATTGAAATCTCAGAGAAAGATGGCATTGGGGTGTAGCACAGAGTTTATTGTAATTGTTTTCATTATTTGTTCAACTGAATAGCCGGTTGTCTCCAGGAGAGTGATAAATGAGGTGCAGTTTGGCTGGGGAACTCCTGCTGTGAGGATTTCTGCACCCATGTACTCATAGGTTGTTAGACTCTCCAATGGGAAGGTCTTGATGTGTAGGGAATTTTCATGGATGATTCCGATCCCTCTGCCTTGTTGTTATGGACAGTCTAGGCGCATGGTGGTGTTATTCGGGGGTACTAGGATGTCGAGCAGTGGTGTGGATCATTGATTTAGCCAGGTTTCAGTCAGAAATAAAAGGTCCTATTCATGACGGATTATAATTTCAGTGATGTCTGCAGCATGTTTGACTGCCGATCTGCAGTTGAATAACATTTTGCCATCAGTCTTGTAGAGCAAATGGGTTTAATATTTGGTATAATCATAATCCAAATTATGTACTCATGGTGTGCACTCTGCATTTCACCATTTGGCCTACTGTTTTTCCTGATGTTGACAATCAGTATGTTATAGATCATTGGTGAGGAGGGTTGTGAGATTTCCTCATAGTAGAGAAACGTGCTTCGATGTCTGTGTGGATAGATGACTGTCCTCTTTTGGGCAAATGAGGAGCAGGAACAGATGGCCGTTGGTCTGTTGAAGAATGTATTTTCGTGTGGGAGAGACCGTTTTTTGATGGAGAAATATTCCACATGTAAGACTTCATCTCCTGGCAGTCTAGTAAGGTGGGTTGGTGATTGTTAGTTCCTCGCTTATTTTTTGGATTTTGTGTTAAAGTCTGTTGAAGTGGGTGTGCCACCGTAGAGTCAGACGGTGGCTGCTGGAAGGGATTCCCTATGGTTTCCTTAATAAGTTGTTCTCTCTGTTGTTCCCTCAGATGGGTTGATCTGGGTTTGAGATTGTTGAAACTTGTGGAGTCTGATTTTGGTATCCGTTGTATTGAAGGTGTCATTACATGCCCATTTAGCATTAGCCCAAGGCTGCTGTAGGGAATGTTTCCTGAGGTCTCCTCCGTAACTTGTTCTCTCAGTTGTTCTATCTGATAAACTGAACTGGGTGTATGACTTGAGGAGTTTTAAGGAGTGCTGTGCATTTTTATGTGATACAAGGGTCACTTCTGGATGTGAGTCAGCGATTGTCTTCACCCCAGAGGGGCATGGATTATGGCACTGTTCAGTTTTCTTGTTTAGTTGAGCAGCTGTATCTGCTGATGAGATTGTATCCGATTTCGGATCCTCTTCCTCTGTTGGTGTAATTGTGTAGGGAGGTGATCAAAGGTAGTGGCTGAGCGTGGCCTGGGGCTTGTGGATCATGCCTAGTTTTTGTCATTGTTTTGGTTCTAGCAAATGGGTTAGGTATAGTATGGTTGGACTGGTGGGTGCCAGTTGGGTTTAGGACTTGGTCTGGTGTGTTGCATGTCCAGTGTAGCTGATGTGTTGTTGGCATGTCTTGGGGGGGTGCTCTGGGGTACTGATGCTGTTGTTTGTCCTCTTAATTTGGGGAACCACCAATCAAATATTTCCAGATTTGGATCAAATACTTGCACTAGAATTATGCCATTCCTGTGGAGTGACATTACTAACTTTGCATCCAATAAGGGGGAGGAAGAGATAGTTAATATAAGATCATGGGCTATCTTAGTGGACCTCTGGGAGTGCGGGCACTGACTCTCACCACCTCGCTGTACATCTCATTTCGGAATCATGTATGAGACAGTGCGTTGACTGGCTCTGGCTATTTAGATGAGGATGACATGGGTGAGCAGTAGAATGGCGGATTGAAGATGACTTGTAACTTGAGGCCTGATTTAGATATTGGCGGACAAGTTACTCCCTCACAAAGGTGATGGATATCCCATCCGCCAATATCTAAATCCCATAGTATATAATGGGATTTGGAAAGTGGCGGATGAGATGTCCATCACTGTTGTGACAGAGTAACTCGTCCGCCAATATCTAAATCAGGCCCGTAGAGGTTGACTTACTGGTAATCCAGAGCTCTGCAGTAAGTGCATTGGTACACTGACCTTGTAGTGTTTTGAACCTGTGACCAATATATCCCACAAAAATGATACTCTTTAGTCTGAAGGATACACACAGATCTCAGCTGTAGGAACATTTACCCATTGATTCTCCTTGTTAAAATTAAAATTGTTGGCTTGGTAGCTACACATCTTAAAGGAACTCTCTCTCTCTCCATTTATGTTCCCCTCAAACCCCTTTCTTTGCTCCCTCTTTCACCTTCTGCTAATCACCCTTTCCCATCTTTCTTAATCGCTCTGTCCCGCTTGTATGTGTCCCTCTGTCATCCCTTCTCTCCATCTCTACCTCTTCGCTGTCCCTCTTGCTCTCTTTTTCTCTCTCTCTCATAAAGCCATACGGCAAGAGTGTGGGGATATTAAAAGGAATAGGTGTAGCGTTCTTGGCTGTCTCAGAACCCATTTCATACTCAGCAGCAAACTCACTCCTGAGCCCCTCAGTGAGGACTTGGGCCTGATGCTCAGAATATATAAAGCTTTTAGGCGTTATCACTTGTTAGGAATCCCCCAAACAGTATTGTGAACCCTTCACCACCCCACTCTAGCAGCCAAAGTTGGGGCTGTAGCAGGGCCTGAGAGCCTGCTAAGCTGGGCCATACGAAACATGATGACGCAGAAAAAGAAAGACTAACAAATATTCATATATCGTGTAACCAAAATCGTATAAGGTAGTGTGATCTTAGCAAAGAAAAATAATGCACGTGGGAAAATGTGCCCATAAGGTAGTTCGCCATTATTCTTAATTAATCATGAAGAATTGACAAATGTAGTAATCCGTCATAATTGCAAATGTATTCTATGATTTTCTTGTTGAAACTGTTATATGCTTAGCTTAAATTTAGCAGAGGCTTTGGCCTAGTTGCCTGGTCCCAAATTTAACTGCGTGGTTTTCACTTGTATTAAAAAGGACATATTATTTTACTTTAAGGTTGTATTTTTCCAGTAGAGATGACTAATACACTTATCTCAAGGTTTTGTGCTAGGCTAGTTTCATCCCCTTTGAGGCAAGGTCAGCTTCTGCAGGTGCAGACAATAAAAGCTCTGATATAGAATTAATTGGCAAACTTTGTTGCAACTTGTGTTCCAAGGCTCTAAGGACGCCTTATGCATAAATGAGTACTAGGAAAAAGACACTATTCATTGGTCAAAAGGAAGCCACCCTATGAACCCTCCAATGGAAGACCCTGAAGAATTTGGAACGTTTCTTACTTAATCCCACCGGACAAAGAGAAGTCAGACATTTTCTACAATGCCATTTTGAAGCCCGATTCAAGACGCCATTTTAGAACGAACCCTTTGACGCCTTTTCTCTGTCGCAGAGAAAGAGACTTTAAAGACTTCTCACCCTAGAGACTTTAACTTTAATTTTGCCCCCGCCCTGTCCATGCAGTGACTTTTGCCCCACTCTCCTTGCTGCTGCAAGGAAACTTTGTTTTAACTTTGCCCCTTTGAAATCTGCCCCATCCTGATCGAACCAGTACCTGAAGGACGAAGACTTTTCTTGAATGCTGATTGTATTTGGTAATTATGAAAGGATAATTGTATTATGCATTGTGTTTTCCTTCCTAGGTACCAACTGCTTATTTTGATAGGGCCCAAGCTAGGAGTTTTCTAAATTTGTGTTAACTAAATTAGTTTTGCATGAAGCCCCACATGCCAATGTTAATTAGAGGTTAGTTGAGGTATTCACTTGATGCACCATGCTAAATTGAAATCTTTTTATGCTGACCGAGGTATGAAATTAGTCAAATTCAGTTGCTTATATTAGTGATATGCATTGCTATAACAGAATGCATTATAATCCAGATTTTGCCTAGATTGCGTTTCTTCTGTCGCTATGGACAGCTAGTAATGTTCGTATATGTATATCATTTGATTTTGAGACTTACTTATATTGTGCTAGCTTTGTTAATAAAGGGAAATAAATTCATTAACTTTTAATAAACTGGTGTGGTTATTCATGACTGAAAGGTCATGGTGTGTCAAAATACTGATTGTTATTGATTCTTAATGTGTTGTTTGATCTATTAATTGAGTATTGGGTATTGATTATAATGGTTATTGATTATTGATTTGAGGGATCCGACTATTTTTGGATGAGGAGAACCCAACTCGGTTAAAAGGTTCACCGACCTCTGGCGTGTCCAAGTACAAGTAATTCATAAAGACTGGACGCACTATCAGTAGATGGTAGCAGAGATTGATGGTTTCGCCCTTTGGGACCCGATCCGAACAATAGACGGATTCAAGTTAGTATTTTATTGGATAAAACAAGTTGGAGAGATGATGATGCCCTAAATCCCCAATGACGTACCCGGAATCTCGGAGCTTGCGAATGGAGGAAATGGAGGTATGAGAATGTTTTCGGCGTTTCTAGTGACAGTATGAGTGAAGTTAGGGTTTTGTGCTTGCATAGCTTACGCCGCAGATGAATTGTGAAGTTTGTGAGGATTTTAGGGGGGTTACGAACCCAGTGATGCTCCAGAGTGTGAGAGTACGGAAGTCGTCGAACTTCATATGTGTGTAGCGCTTTGTGCAGGAAAAATTGTCCACGTGGTTGTTGATGTTGAGACGGCCCTGCGAGGTCAAGAGACTCCAGAGTATGTTGAAAAGTGTATGAGACACTTGATTGATGTTGTAATCTGTTCGGTTTAGTAGGTTGATTGGGCGTGGTCAACAAGTCAGTATGAATATTGAGGAATGAAAGAAAATTTTCGACTTTGAGATTTGAAGAATTCTAAGGCGCGCTAGAATAGTTCATTGATCAGTTGAGAGTAAAGTTTGCAGGTCAAATTTTGCTTGCGAAAGTGGGAAACCGAGAAAGATGGAATAACTGCCGAGGCTAGTGAAAAATCCCTAAGGTTTCTGAAGCAATTGTATTACCCTTCCTGTAGTAAACCGACAGATTTGTTTTCTTCTTTTTGGTTAGTGCTCGCGATATATTGCAGAAATTAGTTTTGAGTGAAGCTGAATGAAGGAGGACAAGCCGCGAGACTTTGTCAGCCGCAGTGTGTGGGTGTGACGTCACTAGGAGCCGCCCTGGGATAGGTTGGTTGGTGAGAAGGGTCGCGCACGGATTGGACACAGTCCGTGAAGCACAATTGGAGGGGAAAGGCAAGCGAAGAGTATTCCAGGAATTAAAGTCACTTATTGATTACATTTTTTTAAGAAAATAAAAGACGGAAGGATGACATTTTTCAAAGCATTTAAGAGTGCCTTGAGGGGAGATGTATATATTAAAGCAAATGTAGGAGAAGAAACACCGCCTGAGGGTACACCAGCTTACATCGTGATTGAAGAAAAGGGTGTCGCACCATGTCTTTGGTTAAAGCAATGGTGTAAATTAACAGAAAAGCATGGAAGTGTAGCGTTCCCTATCCATGGGTCGTTTAATCTAAGTGTTTTGGAGAATCTAAGATTCGCGCTATAACGACATGAAAGTACCTCCAAGCCCGGCACAGTTTGAAGCATCAGCAATTTGGGAACTAATGGCTAGAAGGCAACAACAAAAGAAATTTGAGACAAGAGTGAGAAAAGTAGAAAAGACACTAGCGGATGCTAGATGGGATAGTACTCAAAAGGTTTGGAGATCAGACATATTTCAGGGAATTAAATTGTTTCCAGCAATTACTGATGAAGCAGAGACGGAAGGAAGGAAAGCTACCTATAAAACAAACAGGAGTCAGTCCAGAGATAGAGAAAACAACAGAAATTCGAAAAGGTCAGACGAGTCAGACGATGAGGAGTTCATTATGCAATTGCTAAATGACCGCCCGCCACCATATGTGGAAAGCGAAAATGGCCCAAGCACCAGTACTGCCCCTCCAGAACCAATACAGGGTAATGTAACACCGAATTTGAGAATATCACAGAGGCAAAGCAGTTCCGATATGCCTTTTACACCAGAAATACCACAAGTTCAGAGAATATATCCTGACGTGCCTAAATTGAAATCTGTCAATGATTATCAGCCGCAGGTTCAAAGGCGCTATTGTGGTGAGCATAATCTGGAAATGACTTCTAATTTAATGGCGCAGGGAGGACAGAATTATCAAAGACCGACATTGATTCAAGCCGAATCAACACAAATTTTGATGCCTCAAAAGCAGATGCAAGAAGTGCCGAGGTACACTCAAATAGCAGAAAACCAGTTAGACATGCCAGCAATGATGAACCATAATGTGGGAATTAACATGCCACAGAATTCTGGGAACAGACAGAATCCGGATGCAATATCTTTGCCTATCACTGTAGGTCCGAATGTATGCGACCGGGTAATGACACAAAATGAGACGGGAAGGAGATGCCTAGAAAATACTCAAGAAATGACTCCGGTAGGAACACTGCTAAATAGATCTGAGTCTTTGTTGGAATTTAGTCCAATTCCAATTTGTCAACACTAAGCAACAGTATCAATGCACATTTCCTAATTTACCCAAGTATAAATGCTGTTAGGTAGTGCTCATACAATAATGCACATCGTTGCCCTGATGTGCTTTCCGGTTTTTCATAGAAAAGACCTTAACAATAGAACCAAACAAAATGTACTAGCGGAGCACAACAATTTTTTTCTTTCTTTCTTTCTTTTTTCTAAAGTATTGATAATCAAAAAGTCAAATATGACTATATAATTAGTAAATTGTGATAGACTGTCCACAATCCATATACATTCATATATTATTAACCTCAAGCAATGTAGGTTCTCATCATTTTATATAATGAAAATATTTATTTCAAAAATTGGTGACAATAATAAATAACATACAACACTAAACCCCTACAGTAGACAACCAATCAACATAAAAGACATAATGTAAATAGCATCAGCCAACACGTGTTTCGTCCACACATTAGACTTCTTCAAGGCTTAATCTCTCCATTTACCACTTGTATCTCCAAATGATATTCAAATCTCTTGGTATTGTCTGCACTAAGCTTGTTTATTGTACAAAAAAAAAACGCAACTGATTTTCATTTTTTTGATAATATAATTTTAGTTCATCAGCTTATAGTTGGTCCTGTATCCTCGTAACGTCCACATAATAGCAATCCGCGTCCCGTGTTGCTTCGTTGCAATACCAACGAAGAAGTCCAATGTGTGGACGAAACACGTGTCGGCTGATGTTACATGTGGATTCGACAAAATATCATCCGGTCCTTTGACTCATAGTTTATTTCTGTGTTAGATTATGGACTTTTATTGTATCTATTTACATTATGTCTTTTATGTTGATTGGTTGTCTACTGTAGGGGTTTAGTGTTGTATGTTATAAATATTTTCATTATATAAAATTATGAGAACCTACATTGCTTGAGGTTAATAATATATGATTGTATATGGATTGTGGACAGTCTATCACAATTTTCTAATTATATAGTCATATTTGACTTTTTGACTTTTTGATTATCAATACTTTAGAAAAAAGAAAGAAAGAAAGAAAAAAATTGTTGTGCTCCGCTAGTACATTTTGTCCAATTCCAATTTGTGCTCTGTCAACTGTGGTAAGGTCAAGTCCACCACTAATAGTACCGCTAACTTCAAAAACAGGAACATTACAGAAAACATCAGTAGCAGTCGATGTAAGTGCTACATTGATGGGACTGAACGCGCAACAGTTAACACAATGGTTGAACAGCCTGAACTCCCCACAGAGTACACCCAGTGGGAAAGGAGAAGAATATTTGAATAGAATAAGACTGGGCATGGAAGCAGATGAACTAGTAGAGGGAAGATGGGTTTGAACAGGTTAGAGTCATACACAGAAGAAGAGCTGAGATACATGTGCCCTAGAATTACAAGAGAAGTAAGCAGCATACATAAGAAGTTACAAGAAACTGCAGACAGAAACAAAGTCGACATAGGTAACACCAAACACTTGAGCAGAAGTTACAGGTTAGACTTTGAGACAAAAGATTTTGAACACATGAGATCTGCAGGGATGAAAACACACCTTAAAGAGATACTGCAAAGCGCGCAGGTCTGGAGGTGTTTAGACAAATGGGAGAGCAGGTGGGTTAAGAAAAAGGACAAGAAGAAAGAAAGTACCCCAGACCGGAATGAGAAAGTACAACAGAATGATGATCTGATAACCATGTTACCAATGAGAGAAACGGCAGGGGGAAAACTTGTACATGTACCGTGGCACAGGTGCGATATTCAATCCTTTACGGATGATTTCCCTAAATTAAGAGAGAAAGCGATCGAATGGTATCAACAAACAGATAGATTTGTGAAACTCGCAAAATGTCTTTGGGAAGACCTAAATACCTTATTTGAAATTGTGGTTCTGGCAGATTTGTGGGAAGATTGTAAAAGGGCTGTAGGTTGGCCAACAAGTGAACCAGAAAGAGATAGGGACACAGGTGCACCATCGCCTACGGTAATGAGTTTATACCACAAGGTGATTGAGCATTTAAAAACAAAAGTTGCATCGAAAAATGTGGATTGGCAGAGAATAGACAGAACATCACAAGAAGTTAAAGAGTCGATACATGCATACTATGAGAGATTGTTGAAAGCGTTTAAAAATTACAGTGGCACGGAAACGATTGAGGCAAAGGACATGCTCCACTTTGTGTTCAGATTTGTGGAAGGATTGAGACCCGAAATCAGCCAGATGATTAAAATGCATTTGATTTGTTGGCAGTCAAAGTCGATCGATGAGGTGTTGAATTATGCAAAATACTGCAGTGATGAGATTGAGACAAAACAGAAAAGGTGAAGGAAAAAGTGATGGTGATGCAGCTTAGAGCAGCTCAGACAGGTTTGCAAGGTTTGCAAGGTTTCCAACAATAGTTGCCGCAGCTGCAACAGCAGGGAAATGCTATGTTTCAGCCACAGATGAGAGGCAGAGGCCGAGGAGGTTTTGTGAATAATGGTCCTGATTTAAATACTGTTGTGGTTCCAAACGGTATACAGGCAATGAAGAAGGTGATGCCATGTCACATGCGCGGAATCGTCGGGCATTGGAAACGGGAGTGCCCAATGTTGGTGCAGGAAGGTGTAGGTCAGCAAAACAATGATGTCAATTCATTTCAGAATATGAGAGGACCGAAAATGAGAGGTCCAAATCCAAATTTTCAAAATAATGTGAATCAGATGCAGGGTTTGCAACCTGTACAACCACAGCAGGTGCAAATGCCCCGTGTACAGATGGCACAGTTGCAGCCAATGCAACAGCAGTTTCCTATGGTACCTATTCAGCAAATGCAAATACCCTTAGCACCAATGAATCAGCAACAAGTAATGCTTCCTCAACAGGTCACGGGTCAAGGAATGAATCAAAATGACACAATACACCAATTCCCGTTACACAGTGAGAATGGAATAAACGATGTGTGGGGGAGTGAAAGTTCAGATGAGGAGGGAAATTGTATGCTTGCAGAATCTTTGGAAGTTGATCAAAAGGGACCGTATGTGGAAGGACGAGTTATGGGTCATAGCGTTTCGTTCTTGGTTGACACCGGAGCTACACGCTCTACAGTCAGAAGTATCGAAGTACCAAATTTACCACTTTCTGGGAGAACAGTTCAAGTAGTGGGAGTAGCAAAGAGGTATTTGACAAACCCAATCACAGATCCAGTGCAAGTCAGAATTGGAAACTATCAAGGGTCAAATAAATTTGTGGTGTGTGACTCAAGCCCGATATCACTATTATGGAGAGACTTATTGTGCAAATTGGGATGTTCAATTATGTGCTCAAATGATGGAATTAAAATTCAGACGAACAGTGATGTGGAAGAAGAGGACAGTTTAGGAGAGGACGAAACGGAAACTGTCGATGAAGAGTATCCCCTGACTACTCTTTATCCAATGCTCACTGAAGCAGATATTCCTGCTGAATTACAGGAAACAGTTGAAAAGGAAGTGTGGGATATGACAGGGAAAGAAGTAGGCTTGGTTAAAGGAGCATAACCAGTGAAAGTGACTGTAAAACCCAATGTAAATTTTCCTCAAACTCCACAATACCATATGTCACAAGACACTCTCATAAAAGTCGCCCAACTCATTGATGAGTTTGTGAAACAGGGAGTACTGAGAGAAGTACTAAGTAGTCCATGTAATTCACCAATCATGGGATTAATAAAACCAAGTGGAAGGCCTAAATTGTTCAAGATTTGAGAAAAGTAAATGACATAATAGTCAAATGTTGTCCCGTAGTATCAAATCCAGCTGTGATAATGTTTCAAATTCCCTGTGATGCAGAGTGGTTCTCAGTCATCGATTTGTTCCAAGCATTCTTTTCTGTGCCTCTTCACGAGGACAGCCAATTTCTCTTTTGCTTCAAATTCCTAGACAGTGTCTACAGTTGGTGTCGAATTCCTCAAGGGTTTTCGGAGTCACCATCAATTTACAATCAGATTCTAAAGAAAGATTTGGAATCGTTGGAGTTACCTTTTGAATCAACCTTGGTACAGTACATTGACGATTTACTGATTGCATCCAAGACAGAAAATGACTGTACGTTTGACACTATTGCCCTATTGAACCATTTGGGAAGGAATGGACACATAGGCCCTCATTCTGACCCTGGCGGTCGGTGATAAAGCGGCGGCCAACCCGCCAACAGGCCCGCGGTCCAAAATATGCAATTCTGACCCTGGCGGGAACCGCCAACACAGCCCGCCGCATTAACACTCCGACCGCCACGGCGGAACAAACAAACAGCGCCGCGGTCACCGCCAACAGCCAGGCGGCAGACAATGTACCGCCCACCCTATCACGACCCACCAATCCGCCACCTTTTCCGGGGCGGGAGCACCGCCGATAAAAACACGGCGGAAACAGACTACGAACGGGAAAACGCTCACCTCCACATACTCCACGCGAGATTCCGGCAGTATGGATCCCGAGTTACAGGTCATCCCCGCACTCCTATACCTGCTCCTGTACCAGGAGCACGCCCGGCGGCGCGGAAGACATCGGTGAGTACTGCACCTACGACACAGGGGAGGGAAAAGATTACCGGCACACACCCACCCACCCACACCCACTACAACACACACATCAATGCATTCCCACAGATCACTGTCACAACCCACAAACCCCCCCCTCCGAAATAATGCAAAGACCAAAAGAAGAGATCTTAAACGGGCAGATATATTGAAAAATGGACAGCAGTAATCCAAATAAATAAATAAACTATGTACAAAATATATACATCTACTATATGTAGTCCAACCACTGTCCGTGGACCACAGGGGTCCTGAGCAAAGGGGCAAGGCCCAGTCCCACGACAAGAACTCCACGGAGAGAACACTGCAGGGGCATCAGAAAGAAAAAAGGACAGGCACCTCAGGGGGAAGGGAAGGGGGGGCACCTCAGCCACTTGAGTACACAACGCCAGATCCACGAGGGGACTCCATGACCACTGGCCCATCCTGGGGAGTGCAAAGCCACAGTCCATACAGTCCATACAGTGGGTGGCCTGCCCACTGGGCCATCCTGGGGAGTGCAAAGCCACAGTCCATACAGTCCATACAGTGGGTGGCCTGCCCACTGGGCCATCCTGGGGAGAGCAAAGCCACAGTCCATACAGTCCATACAGTGGGTGGCCTGCCCACTGGGCCATCCTGGGGAGAGCAAAGCCACAGTCCATACAGTCCATACAGTGGGTGGCCTGCCCACTGGGCCATCCTGGGGAGAGCAAAGCCACAGTCCATACAGTCCATACAGTGGGTGGCCTGCCCACTGGGCCATCCTGGGGAGTGCAAAGCCACAGTCCATACAGTCCATACCGTGGGTGGCCTGCCCACTGGGCCATCCTGGGGAGTGCAAAGCCACAGTCCATACAGTGGGTGGCCTGCCCACTGGCCCATCCTGGGGAGTGCAAAGCCACAGTCCATACAGTCCATAACAGACTCCACTGCCACTGGAGGAGGCATGTTGGCCAGAGGACATCCTGCAGCCCTGCCTGAGACAGATCCTGCCCTGCCACGTCTGCCAAAGGGCCAGCGGTTCTTGCCTTGAAGGGCCCAGTTCAGCGGTTCTTGAGACGGCGGTCCCCAGCGGAGCGGTGCTGGAGACGGCGGGGCCCAGTTCAGCGGTTCTTGCCTTGAAGGGCCCAGTTCAGCGGTTCTTGAGACGGCGGTCCCCAGCGGAGCGGTGCTGGAGACGGCGGGGCCCAGTTCAGCGGTTCTTGCCTTGAAGGGCCCAGTTCAGCGGTTCTTGCCTTGAAGGGCCCAGTTCAGCAGTTCTTGCCTTGAAGGGCCCAGTTCAGCGGTTCTTGAGACGGCGGTCCCCAGCGGAGCGGTGCTGGAGACGGCGGGGCCCAGTTCAGCGGTTCTTGCCTTGAAGGGCCCAGTTCAGCGGATCTTGAGACGGCGGTCCCCAGCGGAGCGGTGCTGGAGACGGCGGGGCCCAGTTCAGCGGTTCCTGCCTTGAAGGGCCCAGTTCAGCGGTTCTTGCCTTGAAGGGCCCAGTTCAGCGGTTCTTGCCTTGAAGGGCCCAGTTCAGCGGATCTTGAGACGGCGGTCCCCAGCGGAGCGGTGCTGGAGACGGCGGGGCCCAGTTCAGCGGTTCTTGCCTTGAAGGGCCCAGTTCAGCGGTTCTTGCCTTGAAGGGCCCAGTTCAGCGGTTCTTGCCTTGAAGGGCCCAGTTCAGCGGTTCTTGCCTTGAAGGGCCCAGTTCAGTGGTTCTTGAGACGGCGGTCCCCAGCGGAGCGGTGCTGGAGACGGCGGGGCCCAGTTCAGCGGTTCTTGCCTTGAAGGGCCCAGTTCAGCGGATCTTGAGACGGCGGTCCCCAGCGGAGCGGTGCTGGAGACGGCGGGGCCCAGTTCAGCGGTTCTTGCCTTGAAGGGCCCAGTTCAGCGGTTCTTGCCTTGAAGGGCCCAGTTCAGCGGTACTTGAGACGGCGGTCCCCAGCGGAGCGGTGCTGGAGACGGCGGGGACCAGTTCAGCGGTTCTTGCCTTGAAGGGCCCAGTTCAGCGGTTCTTGCCTTGAAGGGCCCAGTTCAGCGGTACTTGAGACGGCGGTCCCCAGCGGAGCGGTGCTGGAGACGGCGGGGACCAGTTCAGCGGTTCTTGCCTTGAAGGGCCCAGTTCAGCGGATCTTGAGACGGCGGTCCCCAGCGGAGCGGTGCTGGAGACGGCGGCCATTCTATGGCCAACTGCTCATTGCCTGGTGGTGCCCTCCTGGGCAGCGGGGATGGTGCTCCTTCAATGCCCACCTGGGCTGTGGGTGGTGGGGCCCTCCTGGCCAGCTGGGCTGGGTCCTCCCTGGGCAGCGGCTATGGGGGTGGTGGGCTCCTCCTGGGCAGCTGTGACGGGTCCTCCATGGCCAGCAGGCCTGCTGCCTGACTTCTCCGCCTTGCTGCCCTTGCCCTCCTTAGTCGGGAGTCTGTGGCCCTTTCCTCCCTTTGGAGCTGTGGCTGTTGACGGTGGCTGGCTAGTGTCCTGGGGGGATATAGAACCCGGGCTCCTGCGGCGGCCCTTCTGCCTTCTGCTCCTCTTCCCAGGGGGTGGGATGGCTGTCCCCTTGCTGCTGGGCGAAGATCCAGACCTGCGGGCTGGTGGGCTCCAATACCCCTGCACCCTTGTCAAGGGGGCTGCAGGGCTGGTGGTGGCTGAGGTGCTCTTCTTACCCCGACGAGAAGGAGGGGGGGGCTCAGGGTCAGGAAAGAAGGTAGCAGTAGAGAGATAGATTTTCTTGGGACAATGGATAGTGGTAGGTACAGTGGGTATGGGAGTGGAGGGAGAGGATGTGGTTGTAGGCGAGACAAGTTTGCTGTCTTTGGGTGCAGGTGCAGGAGCGGGAGGCTGTCGTGAGGTGGATGGCTGTTGGGTGGGTGGGTGGCTGCGTTTGTGTGGTGTGGATGAGGGGGTGACAGACACAGTGGGAGAGGACACAGGGGACGTGTAAATGGCAGTGGGGGTGGTGACTGCAAGTGTGCGGACTGTACTGGAGGGTGTGCTGGTGATGGAAAAAACTGGCTGATGGTGAGGTGAATGAAGGTGTGAGTGTAGACGTCACAGGGAGGGAGGAGGGAGACGAGGAGGTGGGGGTCACAGAGGTGGTAGTGACTGTTGGCATGTCTGCATCAGAATGTTGCTTGTGTGAATGTCTGCGTGATCTGTGGTGCTTATGTTTGGATGAGCTGCTCTTGGGTGTTGAGGTGTGTGCAGGCTGGTCTGATGGTGTGGGTGGGACAGGCAGAGGAACAGGAGACTGGGAGGAGGGAGTTAGTAGAGGGAGGCAGGAGACAGGCACAATGGCTGCCGTCAGTGCTGAGGCCAGAGCCTGGAACGATCGCTGATGGGCAGCCTGACCCGAATGAATGCCCTCCAGGTACGCATTGCTGCGATGAACCTCCCTCTCCACCCCCTGGATGGCATTCAAAAGGGTAGTCTGCCCAACAATGAGCGTTCGGAGGAGGTCAATGACCTCCTCACTGAGGGCAGCGGGGGTAAGAGGGGCAGGGCCTGAGGTGCCTGGGGCGAAGGAGATGCCCGGCTTCCTGGCAGAGCGGGCACGGGGCGAACGCTGAGGGGCTGCTGGGAGGGCGGAGATGGTGCGCTGGGTGGCGGCTGTACCTGTAATGGCGGGGGGCACGGATGGTGCCACCCCCGCAAGGGAGCTCCCTTCCGAGGACGTGTCCGTGTCGCTGCAGGGTCCAGTCGTCCCCGTTGTGGAGCTCCCCTCGCCCTCCGTCTCACTGGTCCAGTCAGACTCTGTGGCATGGCCCTCCTGGGCCATGTGAGATGCAGCTCCCTCCTGCCCCGATGCCACTTCTCCTCCGCCTGATGATGCTGATGCACACAAGCACAGAAAGACAAACAAAAAGGGGGGGGGAGAGAGAAATAAAGAGATTTTGAGTACATGGATCACCGGTACAGTTAGCGGACATGACAGACACAGATGCCCCCTGCACTAAGTTGCGCACTTGGGGTCCGCTACGCATTCCGTGGAACATGCCCTACACGCCTAGAGTTGACAACTGCACCCATGGATGACACTGCCCAGGGATGGCTGTACCGGCACACTACTGAGGGTGGTGGCTGGGGACACAGGGGCTTACGGGGGTGCCCAGCCTACAGATATCGCCCTGGCCTAGGGGGACCCACAGCCCTCCTCCCCCACCCAGACACCTCCACTGCGCGACAACAGAGTAGATTATGCTTGTACTCACCCCCTTGTGTCTGCTGTGCTGCCCTCACGCGCCCATCCAAATCAGGGTAGGCCACCGCCAGGATCCAGAACATCAGGGGGGTCAGTTGACGGCAGGCACCCCGCCTACGTTGGGAGGCCATCCCCAGCAGAGACTCGGCGGTCTTCTTGGTCCCGCGGCGGATGTCCTCCCACCTCTTGCGGCAGTGGGTGCCCCGTCGATGGTGGACCCCCAGGGTCCGGACTTCCTTGGCGATGGCACGCCAAATCCCGATCTTCTCATGGGCGCGGACCTATGTGACACGTACAGGGAGGGAGAAATACCACGTTCAAGTTTGTCTGCATTTTCGTTGCCAGTGGCCCAACGCCCCCCATCCCCGCCAGGCCCCCCGCCATGCCCCCCGCCAGGCCCAACATGCCCCCCATCCCCGCCAGGCTCCCCGCCAGGCCCCCCGCCAGGCCCAACATGCCCCCCATCCGCGCCAGGCCCCCCTCCAGGCCCCCCGCCAGGCCCAACATGCCCCCCATCCCCGCCAGGCCCCCCGCCAGGCCCAACATGCCCCCCATCCCCGCCAGGCCCCCCGCCAGGCCCAACATGCCCCCCATCCCCGCCAGGCCCCCCCCGCCAGGCCCAACATGCCCCCCATCCCCGCCAGGCCCCCCGCCAGGCCCCCCGCCAGGCCCAACATGCCCCCCATCCCCGCCAGGCCCCCCGCCAGGCCCCCCGCCAGGCCCAACATGCCCCCATCCCCGCCAGGCCCCCCGCCAGGCCCCCCGCCAGCCCCAACATGCCCCCCATCCCCGCCAGGCCCCCCGCCAGGCCCCCCGCCAGGCCCAACATGCCCCCCATCCCCGCCAGGCCCCCCGCCAGGCCCCCAAGCCAGCCAGTGGCCCCAAATCCATATTGAATTAAACTCACTTGTTGGTCTGGAGGACCGTAGAGTAGCGCATACTGGGGGAGGACCCCATCCACAAGTTTCTCCAACTCTTCTCCAGTGAAGGCAGGGGCCCTTTCCCCAGGCGCAGCAGCCATTGTCCCTTCCAGACCGAGGTCACAGCAACACTTGCAGTATAGGTCCTCTCCTGTGAAAGTTCAAGTCGCGAGTGAATAAGTAGATAGAAAATGGCGGTCACGCCCGCGGCGGTGCGTACCGCGGCGGTGCGTACCGCCACCGCCGGCGCCCTTCGCCATTGGCTCCTGAAACCCATAGGCTTCAATGTAAACCAATGCGGCTTCGCGCCGCGGTCTTCAACCGCCGACCGCCGCGGTGTGCCACGCCAGCGCATTGACCTCACATCCCATTGTCACACTTCACAGGTCAGGCAGCCGCCATTTCGAGGGTCCACATGGCTCAATTTCAACTGCGTCACACAGGCCTAGGCCTTGCATAGCCACTCAGACACGCCATTCACTGCATAGAGAATCGTTTACTGTGCAAGCTGTGAGTACGTACCTGTGGGTTGCTTGACTGTGTGCTCCATGTTGTCCTTCCTAGGCACCGTCCGCTGGGTTTGGCGAGGAGACGGATGAATCCTCCCGTGTACAGGCCGCTGGTGGACCTGTCGACAATGGAAGCACGCCACATTATCCTGACCTACCGGCTTGACCGTGCCACTATACATGAACTGTGTGCCCAGCTGGAGCCCGACCTGATGTCCCCCATCCGCCAACCCACAGGGATTCCACCTCTGGTGCAGGTCCTGTCAGTACTCCATTTCTTGGCAAGTGGGTCATTTCAGACAACAGTGGGAATTGCTTCTGGGATGTCTCAGCCCATGTTTTCGAAGGTGTTATCCAGAGTGTTGTCTGCCCTGATGAAATACATGAGGAGCTACATCCTTTTCCCTGAGGTGGGCGAATTGGCTACAGTGAAGGGTGATTTCTATGCCCTTGGACATATTCCCAACGTCATTGGTGCCATTGATGGGACCCATGTGGCTTTGGTTCCCCCAAGAGACAGGGAGCAGGTGTACAGGAACAGAAAAAGTTACCATTCCATGAACATCCAGGTGGTGTGTTTGGCTGACCAGTACATCTCGCATGTAAATGCCAAATTCCCTGGGTCAGTGCATGACGCCTACATCCTAAGGAATAGCAGCATCCCTTACGTGATGGAACAGCTAGAGAGACACCGTGTATGGCTATTGGGGGACTCTGGGTACCCCAACCTGTCGTGGCTACTGACCCCAGTAAGGAATCCCCGGACCAGGGCAGAGGAACGGTACAATGAGGCCCATGGGCGTACTAGGAGGGTGATCGAACGCACCTTCGGCCTCCTAAAGGCCAGGTTTCGGTGCCTGCATATGACAGGTGGATCCGTAATGTACTCACCTAAGAAGGTGTGTCACATCATCGTGGCCTGCTGCATGCTTCACAACCTGGCTTTGCGCCGCCAGGTGTCTTTCCTGCAGGAGGATGGTCCAGATGGTGGTGTTGTGGCAGCTGTGGAACCTGTGGAGAGTGAAGAGGAGGAAGACGACGGGGATGAAACAGACAACAGGGACAGAATCATTGCACAGTACTTCCAATAGGACACAGGTAACAATTCAAACATAATTTAGTAAATGTAAACTACTCTCCTGCATCTCTGCTGCCTGTCTATTTGCCCCAGTGTATGATGACTGAGTTGTGGCTTTTCCCTCCCTATTTCAGATCTGGGGTCCCCACTACGAGTCCTGTGCTTCGTTTCCCCATGGACTACAGCTTTGTGGCAGCTGTTTGTTGACTTCACTATGTACAAGGACATATTTGCACTGTCATGTCAATTACAATATTTTGAAATCACAGCCAGACTCCAGATAGTTTTGTGCAAAATAGGTGTTTATTTCAGTGCTCAAAATGGGATGGGTGGTTTCAAGTGGGTGTGGGCTATGGTGAAGGAATGTCCATGGCAGAGTCCAGAGTAACAGTCACACAGGTGCATTGTCCATAGGCCTGTGGAGAGATGGAGCATGGGCAGTTCAAGGATGGACAGGGTGACAATGTGGGACAGTGGGATGACATCAGGTGGTATCCTTTGCTGGCGGGGGTCTTGACATCCTACTCTGTATTCTTGCGAGATCTCAGGGCCCTCTTGCAGGGTGGTTCTTCTCCTGCAGGAGGTGGGGGTCTGGTGGGCTGCTGTTGTGCGGGGGCCTCCTGTCCACTAGCGCCAGCGGAGGTGGTTGGCTGTTCTTGGTCCAGGCTAGTGGCAGGGGCCCTTTGTTGTTGTTGAATATCCGTCCTGGTGTTGATGAGTTCCTGCAGCAGCCCTACCATGGTAACCAGGGTGGAGGTGAGGGCTCTGATGTCCTCCCTGTACCCCCGATAGTGTTCCTCCTGCAGTACCTGGATCTCCTGGAACCTGGCCAGTACCGTCGCCATCGTCTCCTGGGAGCGGTTGTATGCTCCCATGATGGTGGTGAGGGCCTCGTGGAGAGTGGGTTCCCTGGTCCCGCCCCCCCCCTGTCGCACAGCTGCCCTCCGAGTTGCCCTGTTTCCCTGGGCCTCTGCCCCCTGGCCGGTGTGCCCACTACCACTGCCCCCAGGTCCCTGTTGTTGTTGGGGTGGTGGGTTATCCTGGGTGCCCTGTAGTGGTAGACACACCGCAGATTGACGCGCCCTGGAGACAGAGGCATGGGCCCGCTGGGTGGGAGCTGTGCTGGTGTTCCCAGAGGGGTGTGGGTCTGTAGTGGCCTGTGCCTGTGTGAGGGGAACCGACTGTCCAGAGGTCCTCGATGGTCCGGGCTGGTCATCAGTGTCCAGGTCGACAGAGCTGCTGTCATCGCTGACGGCCTCTTGGGTGGGGGGTGTGGAGAATTCTGGGCCCTCCGTGGCGGTGTGTTGGCGGTCGGGTCCTGCAGGGGTATAGAGGTATGGTTATAGTTTCAATGTGTGCCATATGGGTGTATCTATGGGTTCTCGTGTCCCCAAGTGCTGGCATTCGTGTGTGGGGGCTTTGGTGAGGGTGGCTTGTGGGGGGGATGTGTATATGCATTGGGCATGCTTTGGTGATGGGTGTCCATGCTTAGTGGACGCATGCAGGCCTAGGTTTTGGGATGTGTGGGTTGTGATGGTGAGACATTGGCAGGGAATAGGTGTGCTGGGGGTGGGGGTGAGGATGGTGGTGGGGGTGAGGATGGTGGTGGGGGTGAGGGTGGGGGTGAGGATGGGGGTGGGGGTGAGGGTGGGGTTCGAGGATGGGGGTGAGTGTTGGGGTATGATTTGGCATGCAGGTGGGGGGGAAGCAGTATTGAAGCTTCAACTTACCAGAATCCATTCCTCCGCCGACTCCTGCGAGGCCGTCAGGATGCAGGATGTTCAAGACTTCCTCCTCCCATGTTGTAAATTGTGGGGGTTGAGGTGGGGGTCCTCCGCCAGTCTTCTGCACGGCGATGTTGTGCCTGGATACCATGGAACGCACCTTCCCCCGTAGGTCGTTCCATCGCTTCCTGATGTCTTCTCGATTTCTGGGGTGCTGTCCCACAGCGTTGACCCTGTCGACAATCCTCTGCCATAGCTCCGTCCTCCGGGCAATGCTGGTGTATTGGACCTGTGTGCCGAAGAGCTGGGGCTCTACCCGAACGATTTCCTCCACCATGACCCTGAGTTCTTCGTCTGAGAAGCGGGGGTGTCTTTGGGGTGCCATGGAGTGGTGTGTATGATGTGTGGGGTGGAGTATGTGTAGTTAAGTGTGTTGAGTGTGGTGGTGTGTGTTGTTTTGTGTGTGGATATTGTGTGGGTGATGGTGTAGTGTGCCTCTGTGTGATGGTGTTCTGTGATCGCTGCTGTGTCTCTCAGTGCTTCTTTTTGGATTTTGGTCGAAGGGGTTTGTGGGTGATGTGGGTGTGTGTTTTATATTGTATTGTGTGTGTGGGAGTGGTGTGTGTATGTGTATCAGGTGTGTGGAATTCAAATCGTCCAATGTGGCTGAGTTTTGTTCGTTTGTGTGTATTCTGACCGCGGCGGTGTGTACCGCCAATGGAAAACCGCGTTTGAAAGACCGCCGCGTGGATTCGTGGGTCGTAATGGCATGGGTGTATTTCTGTTGGCGTGACGGTGGAGGTTTGGTCACCTCCACTTTTCCGCCGACCGCTGGTCTGGCGGTCTGTTGTGGCTGTCGGATTTTCGGAGGTTTGGCTGCTGCGGGTCAGAATGACCGTGGCGGATTACCGCGACCGCGGCGGAATTATGGAGGATTTCTGACCGGCGGTAGGTGCCTTTTACCGCCGAGGTCAGAATGACCACCATAGTGTCCCCCTTCAAAATTACAATTCTGCCAGAAGAAAGTGAAATATTTGGGTCACCAAATAGAGAAAGGGTCGAGAAGAATCATGAAAGAAAGAATAACAAGTGTACTTCAAATGAGTCCACCCAAAACGAGGAGTGATGTGAGAAAGTTTTTGGGAATTGTGAGCTACTGTCGCCAATGGATTCCCAATTTCTCGGCTCTAGCCAAACCTTTGCTGAAACTGACCCAGAAAGATGTGCTGGATGAAATAGTGTTGAAAAGAGATTAAATGGATGCTTTTATTGAATTAAAGGAATGCATGTGCAGAGCTCCAGCTTTAAGTATGCCTGATTACACAAAGCCTTTTACATTGTTTTGTCATGAACGTGATGCATGTTCCTTGTCTGTCTTGACTCAAGCCCATGGTGGCATAAACAGACCAGTAGCATATTTTTCAGTTACTTTGGATCCAGTCACAGCAGCCTTACCAGGATGCTTGCGTGCTATAGCAGCAGTTGGTATGAGCCTAAATCAGAGCGAAGGAATAGTGATGGGACATCCTTTAACAGTCATGGTCCCTCACTCAGTCGAAATACTTTTGACACGTTCCCAAACACAGCACATGACCGGTGCTAGGCGTACAAGGTATGAGACAATCATTTTGGGATCACCCAATGTGCAGCTGAAAAGGTGCACTACATTGAATCCAGCAACTTTGTTTTCCAGTGAAAATGTTGAAATTGAGAACGCTGAAGACATCGAGCACAACTGTCTTCAGGTGACTGAATTTTGTACAAAACCAAGACCTGATATCAAAGACACCCGATTGGAAGAAAATGATCAAATTATTTTTGTTGATGGTTCATGTTTAAGAGATGCACTAGGAATATTGAATGCAGGATATGCTGTATGTACAATAACTGGTGTTGTGGAAGCATCTTTGCTTCAGGGAGTTTATTCTGCACAGGTAGCGGAACTAGTAGCCCTTACTAGAGCTTGCCAACTTTCCGCATTAATGAAAGCCACCATTTACACTGACAGTAAGTACGGATTTGGAATAGTGCATGATTTTGGACAATTGTGGTTACAGAGAGGCTTCATGACCTCTTCAGGATCACCAGTGAAGAATGGTGAAAGAATAAGAGAATTGTTACACGCCATCCAGTTACCAGGGGAAGTAGCAGTGGTAAAATGCAGTGCACACTCGAAATCACAAGACTATGTTTCTTTGGGAAACGGATATGCAGATCAAGTCGCAAGATTTTGCTCATTGAACTGTATATTGCTCAGAGACAAATGGAACCTGATAAATGAGCCAGAACTTGAACCAAGTGAAGCCTTTGCTTTAAAAGTTGTAGATACAATTGAAGAATTGAAATTCCTACAAAATAATGTCAGTAAGGATGAGAAACTCTCATGGAGCAAACTACAATGCATAAAGAAACCAGATGATTTGTGGGTTTCAAGTGAAGGGAGATTGGTTCTACCAGACAGTCTCTTAACGCAATTGGCCAGGTTGTATCATGGACAAGCCCACCTTGGAAGGGATGCCATGATTAGACTATTCCAAATTGATTTTGTTCAATCCCAAATTCCGCCAAGTTGCTGAAGCAGTTTGCCTTTGTTGCGTCATTTGCCAACAAATGAACGCAGGGAAGGGAACAGTAGTAAATTTGAGCCACATTGGAAGAGCAGGTGGGCCATTCAGCAGGATGCAAATGGATTTCATTGAGATGCCTATGCATGCAGGCTTGAAGTATGTGTTAGTGATTGTGTGTATTTTTAGTCATTAGATTGAAGCATACCCTACACGCAGAAATGACAGTCTCACAGTTGCAAAACTACTCTTGAGAGAACTAATACCACGTTTCGGATTCCCGATCTCTTTAGAATCAGATAGGGGAAGTCACTTCAATAACGAAGTAATCAAATTATTGTGTGCAGCGCTGAACATTGAACAAAAGTTGCATTGTAGCTACCGCCCTGAAGCATCAGGACTAGTGGAGCAAATGAATGACACATTGAAATCGAGAATGGCGAAAATATGCGCATCCACAAACTTGAAATAGCCTGACGCATTGCCTTTGGTGTTAATGTCAATGAGAAACACACCTTATAGAAAGACTGGACTATCACCGCATGAGATTCTCATGGGCAGAGCCATGAGACTTCCAGCAATTCCTGCAAATGCACTTGTAAATATTACCGATGATATGGTATTGGACTACTGCAAAGGCCTGGCTGATGTGGTCCGCTCTTTTTCTCACCAGGTGGAGGCAACCACCTTGCCACCAATCCAAGGTCCAGGACACGCCCTGAAAGCAGGTGACTGGGTTGTGATAAAGAAGCATGTAAGGAAATCGTGTCTGGAACCCCGTTGGAAAGGACCTTTTCAAGTGATTCTGACAACTACCACCGCTGTGAAGTGTGCGGGAGTTCCCAACTGGATTCACGCCAGTCACACGAAAAGGGTGACGTGTCCCACAGAAGAGGAAGTTGAAGCGCTGAAATTACCAGCAGCTGTCAGGAAAATACCAGGCACTGAGGCAGAACGAAGAGAGCCCGAGAGCGAACTAGAAGAAATAGAGACAGAAGAAATATTTTCTGAGGAAGACGCAGTCGATCCTTTTGAGGACAACAGAGAAGAAGCCTCAGGAAGCGACAAAGATTTCTGAGGGTGACAAGGATCCTGTCACTGGTGAAGAAGCAGGAGAGCCTAATGAGAGGAGGGCTTTCCCAGAAGCAGACGATACAGGCAAAGAAAAGGAAAACCTGATTGACCTCCTAAGGGAAGGAGACAAGACAGAGCAGAGTGAAATCGTTCAAATTCTTCCAGAACCAGTTGCAGGTCCATCAGGTGAAATCAGCGCGAAATGAAGACAAAGCATATCGGCAGTGAAATCAAAGACTAAAGAAATATTACAAGAAAGTGAAGGGCCAAGGTTGAAGGAGAAAAGAAAAGAAGTGTCTATCATAATAACATCACCGAGTGAAGAAAAAGACACAGCCAAAGAACGAGACATCAGCGAGAGAGAATCGAAAGGTGATGCAAAATTGAAAAGGAAAAGAATACCGAGCAGAAGATATTCTGGTTCAGAGTGGGCATACACAGCCACTAACGATTGTTCAGACGAATTTCTATCTCAGTCTTGAAAACGAAGAAGCAGAACGACACTTTGGTACTTGAGAAATGAAAATTTCATGAACATTACAGAATAAGACATTGACAACCTGATTGACTTTGAACCGGATAAGACATTGATAACTTGATTGACTTTGAAACCGATCTTGAGACAAAGCTGCTAAACCGATAAGATACTAAGCTGCTAAAGAAAACTGTGTGAACATTTAACTCGTTCAGCTTTATATATATCTGCAAATTTGATTTGATAAAGTGTCTTCAACTTTCTGATTCAATATAGATCATGACAGGCTACACTACTAAAGGACACAAAATGAAATGTTGTAAATACATGTGTATAGGTTTAATAACTGCATGTGTACTAATAATTATAGCAATAGTTCTTGGAATGCATGGAGAGAATGAAAGAGAGGCGAATTATGCTTCTACTTCTAAACCTACTACTGAATTAACTCCTTTGCAGAAACTCGAACAAGACGAGAAATATTTACACAACAAGAAAGAATTATCTTCGAACGTCTTCTATCGCTTGCTGAATGAGTATGTTGAGACAATGGATGTGAAAGATTGTTATGTGTGCACACAAATACCTACCTCAGTAATAGAAGGAGTGACATATCATAGCATGCCTCTCACATATGGAATTTCATGTAGTTTGTTACTAACCAGATTTT
This sequence comes from Pleurodeles waltl, assembly GCF_031143425.1. Classification (NCBI taxonomy): domain Eukaryota; kingdom Metazoa; phylum Chordata; class Amphibia; order Caudata; family Salamandridae; genus Pleurodeles; species Pleurodeles waltl. The sequence continues at coordinate 973,116,517 of NC_090444.1, forward strand.
ATGGCCAGGAGTCTATTCAATATTTTTATTCCAATCATGATGTCATGTTTTCATATGTCCCCATAATAGAGTACTTGAGTAAAGTAGCAAGAGATTATTATATAAAAATAGTTAGGGGTTTCTTTGAACCATTATCACCTTTTTCCACAGCTCAAGCTCATAGAGAAAACCTTACATGCTTGCTTTCACCTGTAGAGAAAAGCTTTTTAGATCACACTGAAGATAGAAGGAAAGTGGTGAAGGAGAAATTAGAAAGGGAATTACACAAAAGAACATCTGTAGACAACTATGCTTTTGCCGCGATAAAGACACAAGGGAAATTAGCTTTAGATGCAGTACACGTAGGAAAGCTTTGCATATATAGACCTAAAGCATATTATGACACAATCTTTGTGGGAACGAGTGAATGTAAACACGCGTTTTTGTTTCAAGCTAAATGGACGTTCATGCTAAATGGCCTAGATCCAGCTACTCCAGGAGTATACTATATTTGTGGACTCAATGCCTATTATCGTCTTCCAAAAGGATGGTATGGGAGATGTTATTTGGGAATAGTATTTCGAAAGATTTTTCAACTAGACGATTTAAAGAAATTTCCAAAGCTGTCTGAATTACATCGTATTGAGAAGAGGGAGACAGCTTCTGGTGTGGTAGAAGATATATTTGGAGCGATGATTCCTTCAGTAGGAGTCATATTGAATTCAATTAAAATACGAAAGTTGTCTACTATTGTGGATAACATGCTGACAAAATTTTCAGGAGCCATGATCCTGATTGATGCTGAACTTGCTACAGAAAGAGCTATGACTCTTCAAAATCGTCTTGCTTTAGACATTCTTTTAGCAAAGAATGGAGGCGTTTGCAAAATGCTTAGTGCTCATCACTGTTGTTCTTATATTCCAGACAACAGTGGGCAAATTAGAAAATGGCTTACAAATTTTACTAACAAGAGTACAGATTTGAAAGAATTGAAAGAACCAGGAGTATGGGATAAGGTTGGAAAAGGATTTGCTTCCGTGGGAAATTGGCTCAGCAACATTTGGAACGGACTATTATTGAAAATAGTAAAAGGAATAGTAATAATATTAATCTGCTTATTAGGTATTTGGGGAATATGGAAAGCTATTAAAATATTGAAATCAAGAAGCAAGAGGAGAAGAGAGGAGAAAGAACAAAATAAAATGGTAGAAATATACAAGGAAAAATCAAAGGGAACAAAAAGGAAGAGGGAATTGACTGAAGTGCCAAATTACTAAAACAGAATTTTAATGGAATAAAATTTGTGATGGAAGATTTGATGTGATGACATCATTAGTCATCAGAGGAAGGATTGATGACGCAGAAAAAGAAAGACTAACAAATATTCATATATCATGTAACCAAAATCGTATAAGGTAGTGTGATCTTAGCAAAGAAAAATAATGTACGTGGGAAAATGTGCCCACAAGGTAGTTCGCCATTATTCCTAATTAAATTATGAAGAATTGACAAATGTAGTAATCCGTCATAATTGCAAATGTATTCTATGATTCTCTTGTTGAAACTATTATATGCTTAGCTTAAATTTAGCAGAGCTTTGGCCTAGTTGCCTGGTCTCAAATTTAACTGCGTGGTTTTCACTTGTATTAACAAAGACATATTATTTTACTTTAAGGTTGTATTTTTCCAGTAGAGATGACTAATACACTTATCTCAAGGTTTCGTGCTAGGCTAGTTTCATCCCCTTTGAAGCAAGGTCAGCTTCTGCAGGTGCAGACAATAAAAGCTCTGATATAGAATTAATTGGCAAACTTTGTTGCAACTTGTGTTCCAAGGCTCCAAGGACGCCTTATGCATAAATGAGTACTAGGAGAAAGACTCTATTCATTGGTCAAAAGAAAGCCACCCTATGAACCCTCCAATGGAAGACCCTGAAGAATTTGCAACGTTTCTGACTTAATCCCACCGGACAAAGAGAAGTCAGCCATTTTCTACGATGCCATTTTGAAGCCTGATTCAAGGCGCCATTTTAGAACGAACCCTTTGATGCCTTTTCTCTGTCGCAGAGAAAGAGACTTTAAAGAATTCTCGCCCTAGAGACTTTAACTTTAATTTTGCCCCCGTCCTGTCCATGCAGTGACTTTTGCCCCACTCTCCTTGCTGCTGCAAGGAAACTTTGTTTTAACTTTGCCCCTTTGAAATCTGCCCCATGCTGATCGAACCGGTACCTGAAGGACGAAGACTTTTCTTGAATGCTGATTGTATTTGGTAATTATGAAAGGATAATTGTATTATGCATTGTGTTTTCATCCTAGGTACCAACTGCTTATTTTGATAGGGCCCAAGCTAGGAGTTTTCTAAATTTGTGTTAACTAAATACGTTTTGCATGAAGCCCCACATGCCAATGTTAATTAGAGGTTAGTTGAGGTATTCACTTGATGCACCATGCTAAATTGAAATCTTGTTATGCTGACCGATGTATGAAATTAGTCAAATTCAGTTGCTTATATTAGTGATTTGCATTGGTATAACAGAATGCATTATAATCCAGATTTTGCGTAGATTGCGTTTCTTCCATCGCTATGGACAGCTAGTAATGTTCGTATATGTATATCATTGGATTTTGAGACCTACTTATATTGTGCTAGCTTTGTTAATTTAGGGAAATAAATTCATTAACTTTTAATAAACTGGTGTGGTTATTCATGACTGAAAGGTCATGGTGCGTCAAAATACTGATTGTTATTGATTCTTAATGTGTTGTTTGATCTATTAATTGAGTATTGGGTATTGATTATAATGGTTATTGATTATTGTTTTGAGGGATCCGACTATTTTTGGATGAGGAGAACCCAACTCGGTTAAAAGGTTCACCGACCTCCGGCTTGTCCAAGTACAAGTAATTTATAAAGACTGGACGTGCTATCAAACACTGGGAGAGTATTTATGGGCCTCCCTTGCCTGAATGTGTGCAGACAAACGTACCTAGTAGCACTGCATGTGAAAACTATGGCAGAACCTAGGGTTGGGCCCAAGGGCGGCCAAGTGGTAGAAAGAGAAAACACTAGAGGAGAAGAAAGATTAGAGGGAAAAGCAAACAAAGTGAAAGAGAAAGGTAAACAATGGAAATTAGGTAACAGAAAAAAGATGGGGAGAAAAATGGGGGGAAAGGGAAGGAATGAAGGGTCAGTTGGAGAGAGTGAAAGGAATGCTAAGAAGAAGTAAGAATTAATCATCGATGAAAGGATGAAAGGAGGGATACAAGTAAGGAAGAAACGGTTAAAATGGAAAGACAAGTGGTAAAAAAGCAAGAAATTACAGAAGAGAGAAATTGTGACATTAAAGAAGGAACGATGAATGTATGGAAGAGTGAAGGACAGAAAGAATGGTAAAAAGATGGATAGATGGATGTAACTATGGATTTGTGATAAGATGGAAATGTGAATGGATGAATTGAAAGATGAAGATGAAAGGATTGATGGATAAAAGATGGGTGATGAAAGATGGACTGAAGGATGAGATGACGAATGAGTGAATGAATTGACTGAATAAATGTAAAAGTAAAAGGTGAAATAACAGATGCATGGGTGTAGAGACATTTGTAAGGAAGGATGAACATATTGCTAGATGGATGGTTAGAAGAATTGATTGATTAATGGTGAAAGGATGGATGGAAGGATGACTGGATGGGTTGAAGGGGGAAAGGAAGGATGCGCCATTGTGAAAGGACGGAAGGATGAAAAAACATGGGTGTGCGGATGGATGTTTGGAAAGATGACTTCTGCCAGGAAGGATCGAGTTTCACTCATATGGTGTTCTAAATCTCACCGAGGGAGAAGGGGCTAATTTTTTGGTTAGTGCCTTAAAAACACCTCTGACTTAGACTCCAAGTCTTCCAAGTTGTCAACTTCCGCTCTCCTGCAGTCCTGAGTCTAACAGAAAACTCTTCAAAGAACAATCTAAATATTTTATTTTAAATAAGAGGTTTAACTTATGTATTCAAAAAGTAAAGCATCAAGTTTAAAGCGCGTAGGGAGGGACTCTACTTGAATTGTGCTGTCAGCACTTCAACACAAAAGGGGATGTCAGAAGGGCTGACACACCCAAACGTGCTTCCAAAGAATATCCAAATGTTTTTCGTGTATTTTTGAAAATGTTAATGCATTGATGTAAAAGTAGCTGCAATTACAGCCGAATCAATACTGCCCTCATTATTCTCAGCGAATAGATGATTCCCGGCCTGCTATTTCTTTATGTTTTTGTTGTCCCTGTGCTCTTCTCTACCCACACCAGTCCGCGGCTCTGGCAGGGTGCTTATTTGAAATGATGCTGATGTTTTAGTGTATGATCTGCTGTAGACATCTTTGTTATGCTGCTAAACAAAAACTCTGGCTTCCCAACAAATTGTGCTTTGTATCTTAATATCTACAAGAATTTTAAAAAAATGTATTTTTAGAAGCCTTGTTCCTATGTAAGTACGTTTGAAAGTCACTTGCTCTGCAGTTCTGTTTCACATAGCACAACCCTTTTACCCACTTGTTAGATCAAAATTAAGGACATGTAGGCCCATACTCTGAAAGCTGTCACCCAACGCCACGCAGCAGCCAAAAGCCGTATTCACATAGACATGGCACTGTCCTTCCCTCTCCCTAGCACCAGCGCTGATTTCAGCTGTTGTCCACCATGCACACACCTTAGTACCTTAGTGCTAGGGTGTGTGCGTGAGTCTAGCATTGGTTTTGTACAGAAAGGGTATCCTTCCTGTACAAAATAAGATGCCTAGACAAGCGGAAATGCTTTTCCTACATTGTATGAATGCTGTACAGTGCAGCACACTTACAAATACGGAAAAGCAAGAAGGTATAAAAACATTTCTCTGTAATGCCTACTTTTCCGTGGCTTTAATTTTTGGCCCTAAACCTTTTCTACTGATCTTTCAGAAGAGGATTTAGCACCAGAAAGCATAGGTACGCCCATGTAGCACCCATGTAACTCCCCCTTGACGCAAAGTAATACAAAGCAGTGTTTTGCATCACTGTGCCACACAAACCAACACAAATACCAATATGCGTTGCTTTGTGAATCCCCAAAAAAGTTTAGTGTTGAAGTTTTGTTTTGCTAGAGCAAAGTCATAATTAGTCCATACAAAATAATCTTTTTTTTTATTAAAAGTATATTAATTATTTTTATGCAATGGGTACGTCGTTCCAAACAGTTCCCACCCACCTCTACCTCTGAAGTTAGTCACATCAGAAAATGTGAGCAATCATTGAAGAACAGGTGCTTCTTGAGCCCAATCCCATTTTAAGAATAGCAGGAACAAATTGAAATGTTGCAGTCAGGAAGGGACCAACTTGGTTAAATGCAACATGAGTGTTATACCAAAGTGTTTTCTCTTTAGAGCTTGTATTATATATCATGAAATTACGCAATAATAATTAGTAAGTCATGGGTTGTGTAAAAGATTATGATATATATCACTACATACATCCTTGCCATAATATTCCAAAGGTTGGTAGTCGACCATCATTTCACTTTAGAGAGGACAGCATTCAGAAGGAAGTTTAAAATATGGAAGAGGGCAGCCATCAAATGCAGGCCATAACCAATGAAAGGACTCTTGGGCACTTGGGCCCATATTTATACTTTTTTAGCGCCGCATTTGTGTCATTTTTTGACGCAAAAGCGGAGAAAACTTTCAAAATACAAATGTATTTTGAAAGTTTGCGCCACTTTTGCATCAAAAAATGACGCAAAAGCGGCGCTAAAAAAAGTATAAATATGGGCATTTTTTGATGCAAAAGCGGAGCAAACTTTAAAAATACAATTGTATTTTGAAAGTTTGCGCCACTTTTGCTTCAAACAATGACGCAAAAACGGCACTAAAAAAAGTATAAATAAGGGCCTTGGTGTTTAGAAATTGCCCTAGAATAAGTGGCTCTTTGGGACTTCTGCTTAAAAGTAAACCTTGAGATTCAATTTTGTGGATATTCACAGGGCACCAACACACCCTTAGGAGAACATGGTATACAATGAATCTAATTTCTTTGCCCCTTGGCCCCAGCACCCATGATTGAATGACTTAAAAAAAAGTTCAGGTAAATGTAGAGCCGCCTCTTGCTTCCCCTTTTGCATCATGGTTTCAAAGGATTTATCCATATTCAGCTGTTGGAATACTAGGTTCTTGAAAAAGAATACATCTCAGTTCCAGAGGTTATCAAGCATTTATGTATGTAGTAATTCTTTGGAGGTGATTATTCCCTGTTTCATCAACCTATGATTAATGCATTGTGTAAGCAGGTAGTATCGCCAGAAATACTGTTTGTGGAGAACAAGCTGAGTTTTCAGAGAGCAAAGGCCACGAAAACCTTATCATCTCATTGTTTCCAGTGCATGAGATCACTGTTGATGTAGTAGTCGGCCATATTTTGAATCACTCACCCACTATGGTACAGATTGTTTCATCAAAGGCAGTGTTGTGAAAGGTTTCAGGTGGATGCCAACTGTCAATAGCAGATGTTAACTGTTTGTTGGTATCCCTGCAATATTAGTTTCTTCTCTCAGGCCTATGTTCATTCAAGAACAAAGTTATTGTTGAGGACGGACACTTTAGTACATATAGTAATGTGGGCCAGTACACTTTATCGGAGGCCTTTTCTGCATCAATGACAATTAAGGCAGAGAAGCCTCCCACTTGAGTATTTTTTGTAGGATATACTTGATGATTCAGTGAGGCTCTGAGCACTATGAAGACCACTTGGCCAGGGAATAACATTAGTAGGATATAGTGAAGGACACTAACTGCAGACATATTGGTAAGGATTTTTAAGTCGATTTATAGTGGTGAGATTAGACAGTAAATTCAATTTGATTCAATCTTTACTCATGATTTGGACCTCATTGAGGTCCACATAATTCAAAGCATCAAATTCAATAGCCAAAATAATCATGAAATTCAATAACACCCACAATAAAACATCAGGAGAATACAAAAATTGATAAAACCAACCACCCCTCAGCTCTCCAACAAATATCAACTATTAAAAACTCCTCGTTCAGGTTATGACACGTCAGATCCCTGGAAAAACAAATACATGGTTCAGAGAGAATAAAAGTGCACCATGGAAGGTAATATAAATTCTGTACACACTCCCATAATTTCCCATGATGGGCTCCCCTTACACCAGCCACACACCACGGATGTAAACAAAGAAATCCCCCCTCCTAGCAGCAAACAACATATCCCTCAATATACACTCAAAGCACACCCAAAAAATTTATAGGTTCGCGTACAAATTACCTATAAGAGGCATCAATGTGGACCCCCCCAATAGCTGCAAAAAATACATTAATATAAATCCATAAATCCCTAAATAATGAATGTTCTTTTGCAAATACCACAATCTTCGGAGAAGAGAGACTCTCATGCCCATAATCTTCACATAAAAATCTCCCCAAGTCCAACGACACACCCTAAATGTCAACATGGGAACCCCCTCCTAGCAATAGGATTGCATCCATTTATAATTCCCTTAACAGTGTAGAAGAATGCATTAATATAAATTCATAAATCCCTTAACAAATTAAAAAATTCTCATGAAAATTACAACATTCTTAGGGAAAAACAGAAACTCTCACGCCATCTCAAAAGAGGATAGCCTATATTGTAAGAACATTGGGCGTAAATAACATCGTAGAGGTCGCAGAACCGGGCAGACAAAAAGTACATGATTGAGATCATGACATCCAAAATCACAAAAATGACATGTTTCCCCCATTTCTCTATGCGAAGACCAATTTGCAATTAAATCATTGAAAGGAAGCAAATTCATTCAAAATAAAGCCATAAAGTGATAAATACCATGTTCCAGGTTCCAAAACAAATACACCTTGGCCACTTTCAGCCCTCTGTCCCTGGTTAACACCTGTAACCTTTTTTTACTCTCACAATGCATACTGTCTCTCTGCAGTCTAACAGAACTAGTGATGTTTTTTAACAAAAATGTCAATTCTAAATGGGAAAGGGTGATTATAATCTCTTCCTGCAGGCATAAATATCTCAACACCAGGGCAATATCTCATAAAAACCAATATTTAACAGGCTCTGATTCAAAATACGCACAGATCGTGAAGATTTGCATGGATTCCTTTTCACTATTCTTCAACTGAAAGACCCAACAAACCGTCTGGCCAGGCCTTGTACATAGGAGCTAGCCAGTCCGAATTCCAGCCTAATTGCTGGTATCAGGACAACTGTATTAAACCCACATATCTTACTTAGAATGTGCCCCTCCATTTGTTCTAGAAAGCCCCATCTATCCTGATTAACAGATTCCATGGCATACAATAAAGTAGGGGGCTTTTGCAAAAAAACAGAGAGCAAGTGCATAAAATGGTGTTGCCCCGTTGCTTTATAAAAGGTGTGTATACCATTGGCATGTGAGGAGTCCTTCTGTGAGCAACTATCAATATGTGCCACATCCCGTACGTTACGTGAAACCACTTTTCCTAAATAGGGGTAAGATTTAATTATCTCCAATTTTTTCTCGCCTAGATCCCAAGCCAAATTATAGCACTTTCTGCTTTTCATTATTAAGATTTTACTCTTGGAAACATTACAGTTGAAGGGATGACAATCTTTCCTTCAACTCCGTAGAGGTAAATCCATAATTATAATGTCATCCATATACATCAAACACGGTACGGGGCGTCCACCTATCTTTGAAGCATCTCCTCTACTAGCTGCCAAACAGTGCAGTAAAGCAGACACATACAGGGAAAATAGTAAAGGGGCCAACAGGCACCCTTGCTTCAGCCCATTTTGTGTTGGAATCACCTCAGATAAACCACAATCACCTCCTAGAAGCACCTGGCACCATGTGGCCAAATACAGAGCAGTTATTAGAGATAAAAGGGTTTCGGGAATTCATAATTTCTGCAGTTTTTTCCAAAGCACTGGCCGATCCATCTTATCAAAGATGGTAGAGACATCAATGAATGCCACGTAGACATTGACCCCACCCCCCTTTATCACTGTGTACTTTTCCACAATGAGTTTCAACATGCAGATATTATCTAAAGTCAATGCTTTACTCGGAAGCCCGCTTGCTCAAAGGGGAGAATATTACATTTCACCACCCAGTCAGTAAGATGCCTCCAATAAACTCTTAGCAAAGACTTTCCCCATCACATCTAATAAAGCAATTTGTCGATAGTTACCTGGAATTAGTCTGGAGCCCTTTGTATAAAGGGGAATTAATACGCTACCTGACCAAGAAGGGGGAGTAACCCTATTCTAATAGCAATAGGAAAAAAGAGGAAATAAAAAAAGAAGCCCGTAACACCGGCTCCTTTTTTAAGGAGAGGCATTGGAATTTGATCTGGGCCCATGGCCCCTGAGGCTCTCATTCTCTTACTGAGCCCTACAATCTCATTCACAGAGGGGGCATAGCAACTAGGTGAAGAATCGGTAACTGGCGGAAATGGAGGTGTACCTGAATTTATAAAATACAGGTCTTCAAGATACTCTCTCCATACTTTTTCTTTTATAGGAACTGGCAATGACCTAGTTCTGATCCCACGGCCATCTGCAATATTTTCCCAATTTTTTTTAGCATCCCTATTGGTGGCTGCCTCTTTTAACGAAACCCAATCGCTGTCTTCTTTTTCCTTTCGTAGGGTATATTTGAGCCTATTTCTTTTCCGCTTAAGGCGGGCAGTTAATTTACTTTGCTCAAGGGATTTCTCTAAAAATTGTGCTCTTACTAATTTATTTATTTCTCTATTCAAGCAACTCACTGGATCCAAACATGGTCTACTATTGGAGGTTAGATTATTATATTTAAACAAACAATCTGTAATCATAGATTTTATACACTCTCCATGTCTCACCAAGGGGTCCACATGAAGCTGCTGATTCTCTATTAGTACCATAAGCATTTCTTTCATTTTTACATATGCTTTGGCGTTCCAGCACATTCTGCCATCAGTTCTTTTAAATTCCACCAATTCAGTTTTGAAATTCTAGAGGCCTACCTCAGAAAAGCTAACCTACAAAAAAATAAGGATATCCTCAAGCACTTATCCTCAAGCACTTCCATATTGGGCGATCTATTACAAAAAGTAAAAGAAGTAATTATATAATCTATAATGAACCCACCAGTGTGAAACAAATAGGTAATCTTTGCTGGAGATTAATTTTCAGATCTACCATTTACTACCAGAAGTTGGTTTGACCTTAGGCCTTCCAGCAAGATTAAACCTCTTTTGTTTACTCTACCACTGACCAGAAACACCGCCTGGGGAATTTTGAAAGCCTCTTCTTTGGCTTCATTTGCAAAACTCCTTAAGGTATGACTGGAAACTTTGACATTCAAATCCCCTACCAAAACCACATTTCCACAATCTTCTTCTACCATAATAGAAGAAATAAATTCAAACATGACCTTCAGTTGGGAGGAGTACTTAAAGTCAGGCGTAATATAAGCGTTTAAAAGCAGGAAAGAATCCCTGCCCTTCTGGTCCCTATTTGGCTCTATTTTCACTGCATGAATTAAAATGAGAAGAAATTAATGATAGTCCCAACTAATATTGGTACTAAGCAGGGTTACTATAGCCCTTTTGTGTGACCCCTCCTGACCTGGAAAGCTGGTGCACCTAACACAAGATAACCTTTTGTAGCCCAATTATTTACACACCATGTTTCCAGTATAAAAGTATATCAGCCTCTAAACCTTTCAGAAATGTTTTTTTATGATTATCAGACAATAGACCCGCTGCATTCCAAGAGGTTAAGCTAAGGCCAGCACTAGGAATAAATATCAGCCCTTAACCCTGTGACTGTTTAAAGTTAAGCACCTCTGCCACCCATCTCAAACTTGGAACATCTTCCTTCATGGATGAGAGGGGATCTACCTCTATTCGACTCCCATGGAGCAAAGAGACCATCCTGCCATATTCCCTCTCAGAAGGCAGAATTGCTAGGAAATTAGAGGAAAAGTGATAAACAACTGGGTTAGCAACCGTATTATGGAAAACTTCAGATACCAATTCCTTCGGGTCAAGGAGAACATCAATACCACGGCAATGCAGTTTGTCACTATTCAAAAGCACCAGATTAGATATTACTTTTGATTTAAAGTCAACTCTGGCTCTTCCATTCTGACCGTGGTTGATGAATTGAACCAAAGAGGGGTCACTACTATGAATCATTTTAAGACCAAGGATTTCGGCAAAACAGCCCAGTAAAAAAGACCTATTCAAGGTTTCCTGATCAAAAATATTTAGACATTCTAATGATCTGGTGGTTGGTGCCTGATTGACTGGTGAGACATCCCTTAATAGCCCCTACTTACTTGTATCATAAATTACATTATCTCCCACCTTAGAAACAAATAGGTTCAGCTAGGGGGTTTCAAGAATAAGAAGGGGACATTGCTGTCTAACCAAAAGCTACTACAAACCGGCCATTTCTCCTATGCATGGTTGGTGAACTCCCCAGTGGAGCCACAAGAGGCAATACCAAAGGAAGGGAGCTTACCCTTTCTAATTGCCTGACCCTCTCTGCTGCTACTATGTTTTGAGTCAGACTAGCCTTTAGAGGAGAGGTTGTAGCAGAGTTCACTTCAAAACGGAGTTTGCTTGGCCTTCTTTTATTAATACGGCAGAGTTTCCTCATCCTTGAAGACTTATGCCCATTTAGGCTCTTATTCTTAGCAGGTGTAACCATCTTTTCTCGTTCATCTGAATCCTCCTTATCTCGAAAGATAGGGAAAAATTTTTCCCTCTCTGGTTTATTTTCGTGGGGCATAGTTAAGGGCTGTAACTCTTCTTCTCTCAACTGAAAAAAGTACTTCAAGGAGTAAGATTAATCCAGCCCAAATACATCATGACTCCCTCTCTCCTGCAGCCCACACAAAGGTGAGCCTGTTTGAGTACTAGAATCCTTGCCCAAGGAAATAAGAGCCTCTATTTCTCCCTGACCCTTTTTAGTAGCACACTTACTCAGAAACCGCACAGGCAAACCTTCACAACCTTTAACCACTGGGGAAGTATATTTTTCAACTAGGGTCCTTTTGGCCATAACCAGGTGTTCAGTTAAGGCCATGATTGCATTCAGGATTTGATCAGAGTTATTTACTGACTTCTCCATCAAAGCCAAAATCGAAGATAAGATTCTCTCTCTAAGTACTTAAAAGTATTGGATGACAAATCCCTTTCTTCCATGGGATGTCAGAAGATATTTAGCAAGCGATAAAGATCTGGCGTATTGGACATCCCCAAGTTGACTGAATGCCTTCCAGTAGGTGTACTTCTAAACAACTGTAGTCTAGGCGGGGAAACCATCGAATATTGCATCTTATTTCCTGCTGCAACATGTATAGAACTTGGTGGTAAAGAGACAGAGTGGGGCGAATTGGGCACTGTAGCAAGATGAATGTCCAGGAGAGTGAAATCTTCAACCAAAGAGACACTTTCCATTGCTGAAGGAATTAACTGTACCAGTTGCTCCTTTGTATTACTGCCACTACTAAATAAAATTGCTGATGTTTCAGCCCCATGTCGTACTGGGGATTTATAAGTAATTCCTGCCGATTCTCCCTCAAGACCCCTTTATTTGCCTAAACTTCTCTTTTAACAAAAAAGGTCGAAATTGCTTTAAAACCTTTCACCGCATTCAAGTGCGCAGACTTATTCATTAGAGGTTAGCTCTGGTCTTTTACAGGCACTTGAGAAAACCAGCTCCCTGAGCGAAGCTTCTTAGCTGTCATACCTTATCCTTTTGGGAGAAACACCTCTTTTTCAGTGAATTACTACTGGGGGCCTTAATACCAACTTCCACAAAGGCCTAATTATTCACCGAGAAATCCCGCTATCACCACCTCAGAAAGGGGCCTTACAACAAAGTTCCTCTTCAAAACCAAAACTTTCCAACACATGCTGCAGGTTGCGGAGTATTACACACGGTGTGCTACATACTATCCTAGCGTAACCACCACCTTCCTCCAAATGGCGCCGCTACTCACTGCACCTCGATGCACTCAGAAAATAGTTTTGTTGCAGCAAGGGTCATACGCTAGCCTCACCCTACCTTTACACTCCTCCAGGGTGCTCTGCCAACCCCAGCACCATGATGCACAAATTGGAGAAGAACTTTAAGCGGCAGGCGCCCGAGCCCTCCAAAGCCTTGCCTTCAGGCTGGCACCTACAGACATGACTGACAAAGGACCCACCCCCAGGGGAGTAAGCTGAACTGGCCTACTGCCAGTTGCTTCTGCCCCACCTGAGGTGACCTGTGACTCTAAGCCTTACCTCACCTCCTCCAACCCTGGCCTCAATACCTCCTGCCTCTCACTCACAAGGTGCTGGTCCGGGTGCCACTGCGGGGTCCAAACTGCTGACTAGTGAGGCTTCATGGTAAACAGCTGGAGGGGCCCCTACCTGCTTTCCTCCAAGCACTGCCTTGTGCCACTAAATGCCTCCTGGTACCGCCTGGAGCCAACTGGTGCTGCCCTACTGCCGCCAAAGGCCTCCCAACAGGCACCCGCCCAGCAGCTTACAAACAGCTCCCCATCCCCCGGTTGTCAAGAGGGCCATAATATAGCAGGGAGTAAGGCTTGCAGGCTTGTGATTAACTTACAGGGCTTACAGTGAAGAAGATCCAAGCCTCTTTGCGGTGCCTCCACTCAGCAGTGCCTCCTTTCCGTGTCCTTTCCGCTCACCACTCACGGCTTGTGTCTTGCGGCCCACGCCACCCTGCGCTACAACTCCAGGGACTCTGCCACCCCACAGGCTCCACCAGCCCCCGCAAAACCTGATGACACAGGCAATGACACTGGAACCAGAAGCAAGCTCATTCACGTCACGCCACAAGGTCCAATGGTCACCACAGCTACTCAGTTGTTGATTTTTCAGAAAGTTACTTCAACTTCAGATATCTTTATTTGGTTTTCTTATAATATACCAAAACCCATGAAAGAATACATAAGTCATATTGACATATTATCATAACATCTCACAAAATACATATATAAAAATAATTGTACTACAACCACATCTAATCCAAATAGTCTGTATGTTTAAACGCTACCAGCTGCAATGGTCACCACAGCCACTCAATTGTTGATTTTGCAGGAAGTTACTTCAAATTCAGATATCTTTATTTGGTTTTTATACATTATACTGAAACCCATAAAAGAATGCATAAGTCACATTGACATATTATCATAACATCTCAGAAAATACATATATAAAAATAATTATAATACAACCACATCTAATCCAAATAGTCTGTATGTTTAAAATCAAATCAATCATTTCTTAAGAACAATAGTTGCTATGCCCCACTTGGATGTGCAATTCAGATACAAAGTAATGTACATGAATATCCCAAACCCTCCTATGGAGCGATGCCGAGATACATACAAATCCAAACTAATCTTTGAAGCTTTAATCAAATGTGGAATCCGCACTCTAAATTGATGAACTAAATCAGATAAATTATTGAAATCTACTTTCAAGCTGGAAGTAGGCAAAGTATAATAGACTATATCGCGATAAATATCAAAGCATTGTATTATATCTTAGGCATGGAAGTCTTGAATAGGATCGAAAGTGATCATGACCCACTTCTAATGGAGATGGTCCATCTTAATACAGGCCCCTTGATATCTGCTCCTCCTTACAAAGGAAACTGTTTAGCAACCACTTTGAGGCCAAACAGGAAAAATATTGCAAGGGTCGACAAGTGTGATCCTCACCTCTCCACCTTTAGTCAAACCTGGACAGCATCACTTACTAGGATCCTAGATCTACCTGGTAATGAGGTCTCCTTGCTGTTGCAAAAGTTCAATGATCTGCTAATACAAATATCAATAGAAATAAATGAGAGCTTGAGTATGTCCCGTAAAAACTCACCACTGGACAACCAAGGTTGGTTTGATGAGGAATGTCTTAAGCTAAAAAAGGTACTATCGCAAGCCCTAAAGAATCGGCATTTGAGCAACATCAACAAGCAACAATTCATTGATTGTAGGCAGCCATATAAGAAACTGTTAATATATAAAAAGAAGACATACCTGCACAAGCTTTGGGGAAACCTCCTAGATGCCATTTCTGCAGGAAACTCAAAAACAACTTTGGGAAATAATCAGGTGGGGCTGTGAAGGCCCTCCAGAAAAGTTGGAACTGAATATTAGTCCACAACTCTGGGTTGACTATTTCACCATTCTGTACCAAAAAGCTTCAACGATTTGGCAGGTCAAAACCAGGTGCTGAACGTGGGAAACAACATTTTATGTGAAGTAATCTCGCTAGTGAAGAAATGTGCGATAACGACCCAGTGGCCTAAGGTGACCAAATACCAAACAGCTGATCAGAATGTCTCCACCGATACAGCCCAGATTGAGCTCTCGAACAAAGCCCATGGCACACCCTGTGGTGCGACGCCATTGCACGAATTCAGTGAAAAGGAAGTTGTGCAAGCCATCCTCTCGCAAAAACTGTACAAGGCAGCAGGCCCGGATAGAATTCCATCGGACGTCTATCACAATCACCTTGCCTCACGGCTACCAGTACTAACTCACCTATATAATAGTGTTTGGTCCTCTGAAGAAATTCGGCTGTCATGGAGAAAATCAATAATTGTCCCCATACATAAAAAAGGATTGCAGGATATGGTATGCAACTACTGCCCAATTTCATTGCTTGATTGCGCAGGAAAAATCTTTGCCAAATTGATACTATCTCATTTATATCAGTGGATAGAAGAAGGAGATCTAATATCATCATTCCAAGCTGGCTTTAGGAGGGGTCAGAGTACAATAGACCAACTCTTTAAGATGAACTTGATTTGTTCGAAATACGTCTCTTTAAAAAATTCCCCACTGTTCTTGTTATTTGTCGATCTCCAAACAGCATTTGATAGTGTTGATCGATTAATACTAGGGCAAATCCTGAAGGAAATGGGTATCACAGAAAAGATCTTGTAAATACTCATCTCACTGCTCACGAGCAACACCACAAGGGTCAGCTATAGTATGAGAAATGATTATATGTCAGAGATTCCAATTCAACGAGGTGTTAAACAAGGGGGGTCCTTGCCCCAACCTTATGTAATTGCTATGTAAATTAAGTTGTTCAAACACTGATGGATTTAAACCTTCATGTGCTGAAATTATCCAACAAGAGCATACCAATATTGCTCTTTGCAGACGATGCAGTGTTACTGGCAAGAACTGAGATATCTATGCATCACATACTGAAGTGCTTTGAGTCCTTCTGTGCTTCCAGACAATTGACAATAAATGCTGGCAAAACAAAATTTATGATTCCTAAGTGTTAAGATTTGCAAAATCTACTGGGAACCATTCTGTGAGATCGGTACTACTGGCCTATAAAACGAAAGCAGTGGCTGCTGCACTTTATGGTTCTGATATCTGGGGATTTAAAAAAAATCCCAGTAATGCAAATAACTGAAAATAATTGTATACAACGTCTGCTCCACCTGGGACCTGGTACATCAATCGATGCTATAAGAACAGACCGGCAAATAGGAAAAACTGAAGATTACATCGCATTGGCACCGATAAAATATTGGCTTCGTATCTGGTCCAAGGAAGAATTAAAATCATACAGAGCAGCATTGGTTTAAAAGATCTTTGGTTCCACCCTGAAAGAATTAAGAAAGCCAGCTTTGCTGTGGTCACAAAGGCTTATTGGGACCATAAAAATTTGATGACTTATAACCACCAAGGCCGCTTGCTAAAACACTGCCTCTCATTCAACCAGGATCATAACCCAGCTATTTTTATTGAAAACATTTATCCAGAAAAAACAAGATCCCTTTATTTTAAATTTCGCATGGGCACGTTGCCAGTGGCTTCACTGACCAAAAGTGGCATTTAGACTCAACAGGGAGGTCCGACTGCTGTCCTTGTACCCTAGTGGCCAAGAGTCACTAGTTCACTCCCTCCTGTTATGCCACTTTACGACTTGTCTCCGCAAGTTGTATTTGCGGCCACTCTTCAAAAAGAATGGGGTGAGGAAACGTAATGAAGCCGAAGCTTTGTGGATGCATTAGATGATAAAACATTGTGATGACTGTCTCAGCATATATTTTAGAGGCGTGAATACTAAGATTACTTATCTATTGATAACTCTTAGTGGTACCATAAAAACCGTCACATTAAAAACACTACTAGTATATTAGTGTTTCTTAACAAGGTCCTTCTTTGGGTTTAGTGGTGTAGGAAGTGGTCCAGTAAAATAGTATTATCTTGTTCTCGGTCTTAACTTTGTTATCTGACCCCCCAATCTGACAAGTCATTATTGCAAGCATGGTAGAAGTAGAACTAACAGAGAAGGTACTCTAGGCTGCTAGCATCATTGAGCTTCCTTCACACTAGTCCCTTTTGATTAGTCTCAGGATAATCATGTCATGCAGTCACAGCTAGTATTCTTAGTATAACTAAAGAATTATTTAATTTGTATTGAGCTGATCAGAGCCCTCTGTGATAAAATAATCGAAGATTTGGTTGATAAAGAATTTATCTATGATTTTTAGTATTCACAAGTTCACATGTTCTAAAATTTGCTAAATTAGCACATAACTATTTTAGGAGTTTTTAGTATTGTGTGATGGTTCAAAGGAAAGAATCAATTGTTAATGAAATTGTTTACGGCTATTGATAAAATAGCCGTTTTACTAACGTGAGGCCTTTTATCAATCTTGATGCAATGTCTTAATCTATAAATCGTTTAATTGTTATGGCCAGTTAGGATGAAACAATAAAGAAAGAAAGAAATATAGAAAGCAATGTAGGTTAACCTTTAAAATGTTAAAATGTCATCATACCAAATTAAAAATCAAATTGAAGCACTTTCTTTATTTGAAGAGACTTCCTAAAGGATTCTGTAAGAGCAGCACAAACATCTGTTGTTTCTGATCTCTGCAAATAAATAAGGGCACACCCACTCTGTCTAAAATTGTGAATTAGGGGCTTAACAAACCTAGAGAGTGGATGTTCATAAAATGTACACATAAATACAATCTGCAGTGTGCTTTGTTACGTGACTATCAGGTATAGCTAGAGTCTAGACAATAGAAATTAATCATAAACGCTGGTCACTGGTACAGATAGGATTGGCTTTTTCCAGTTGTGATCATTAAAACATATTGCACTACAGCTACCTTGCCATAATCAATGAGCTCTCTTTCCCATTCCATTAATGATGTTGCTGTAGTTTGCATTTCTGTTTTTGACATCATGATTGATGTCCCTAGGTTTGTCATATTCAAAGATATTCCCATATTCTTTAACGCGTTCTTAATATCAAACAGCCATGGAATATTAGACACATTGTCCAGGGCTAAACAGTCCATAATAAGTGCCATGTTTAGCTGTGTTCTGGTTTATTACATATTGTTTACCATAGGATAGGTGTAGAGGACTGAATCTAATGGTATCTTCCAGATATGGGAGGGCCAGTTCCTTGTGAATGATGCAGGTAGATGTACTTTTTGGTACTGCTAGCAGCCTTGTTGCAAAACAATTCTCAATTATCTGTAGAATGTGGGGGTCTGAATATCCCCAAATAGCAGAGCCATATACAGCCAATAACACATTTACTTGTAGGTATCATGCACATTTCTTTAAGTGATTTACTACCAGATTTTGTGGTAAATCTAAAAATGCCCTCAATATTCTTCTTCAAAACATATTCTTTATCACATAGAGGCAGTTCCAATTTCCCTTTTGAACAATAAGCACACCGAAATAAGAGAATGTATCAACCTTTGGTAAAACAGTGCATTTTAACATAAATTTACAAGGTTTGCCTACTCCCTTCTCACTTCCCAGAGTGAAAGTATTGTTAAATTCACTTTAAAATGTAAATCCTCCATAAAATACATGAAAGCCTTTATCAACTCCTGTCGACCCCAGGGATGCCTGCTAGGAGTACGGCATCATCCACATTTAGAAGAGCCTGATTAGGCATTAACTGCAGCTTCCGAAAACAGAATCTCCAGGTTTTGTGATTAGAGCAGTATTCATCAAAACATAGAGTTGTGCAGTTTACATCCCTCTAAAAGTTGCTTATCACCCTGACATAATCCTGCGTTGAAAAAAACATTGTTTGTTAGACTACCGGGAATTCCATGGTAATAGGCTGTTGGTCAGTTATTAGGTCATTTGCTCATTGATGGATTCCTGGTATATGTAGGGGACTTCTTTTCCATCATAACATGTGCAAGGAGATGTCTGGCTTTTCTTTGCCTGTGAATTTTATTTTAGCTGCTCTCTTATACTTTCACCATGACTATGAGAACTCTAAACCAGTAAACTGCTGCTTTCTCATCGTCCTCCTCCTCCTTTACTCCGATCCATTTTTCTAGTTATTTACGTGCCACACTCCTCTTCTCCTCCTTCTACTTCTTTTTCTAGCCACACACAGCTTCCACCTTCTCATTCTTCCTTTATATACCACACTCCTCTTCCTTCTTCTTTTTCATGCCTAACTTTTTCTTCTTCCCTCTTTCTTCCTTTTCACATTATACTAATCCTCTTCTTCCTTCTGCTATTTGATTCCACACTCCTATTTCTTCTTCTCCTCCTCATTCTTATTCTTCTCATTGTTCATACTGACACTGGCAGTTTGATTCCATACTCATCCTTCACCTGATCCTCTACATCCTTGTCCTCCATTTTCATCTACTTCTTTTTCATCTCCTTCATTTCCTTCTCTTTTTCTTCAGTGTGACACTAGCAAATTCATGCTTTCTCCTTTTCTTCCTCTTCTTATCTCCCCTCATCCATCTTATTCTCCTCCTGTCTGACACTTGCAATGTCATGCCACTCTGTGTGGCATCCAGCATTGGTTTGTTTCAAGCCTGTTATAAGCTTTTTTGTGGCCTGGCACAAACACCCCTTGTGGAGTTCCTTATACTGGTTCCTTCCAAAAGGAATTTTGGTGACAAATTGTGGAAAATTAATTGCAAAGCACATTAACTAGTAACAATGCAAACTTGTTAGGCTATGAAGTTATATTTAAAATGCTTGTGGAGGTTCTGCCCAAAGGTTTTGGGAACATTACTAGCAAATGGTGCATTCACTTTGGGTTGGTATCGTTGGTTGAAACCTGATATAACTTAAACACAGTTTTAAAGGTGGTTATTGTTTCTGCCCAGTCATTTCTTTCACAAAATGGCAAATGGTGAGGTGTTGTTTCAGAAAATGGTCACAAAAATGTGTCTGACATAAACATTGTGTACTAAAATAATTTACATAATTCAGTCCGACGAACTATAACTCCCTTTATATCCTATGGGATTTATATTTTGGCGGATGGGATATCCGTCACAGTTGTACAGAGTAACTCCTCCACTAGTTTCTAAATCAGGCCCTAAGTGTTGGCTTAATAGCCAAATGATTATCAAGAAATCTCATGACCTCTTAGGGAAGTGTGGCCCTACAAAATAGGTTAATAAATACACTTGAGTACATTTCCAGAACACATTAGGCACAATAGTGTAGTTTAAGTTTCTGTTAACCTCTAGTACGCACTAAGGGGGCCATCACAACTTTGTCGGTCTGACCATGGCAGCACCAAAGCCACAGGGAGGATGCCACTGCCATTTCGGTGGCGTCCACCCAGCACCCCCAATCCACTATCCCTAATCCCGGTTGTATTGAAATGTTCCCGCCGGGCTGACCAGCGTCAACATTGTATTACGTCTTCCCGCCAACTCAGCCCAGGGGAAACAGGGGGCCTCTAGCACTGCCTTACCGCCAGCATTTCCGTGGTGGTGCTAAAGCCATGGAAAGGCCAGCGGTAAATGGGGTTGTGAGCTTCATGGCGGCGCTGAGTTGAGCGCCTCTGTGGCTGAGCACAAGCCTTAGTTGAGCGCCTCTGTGGCTGAGCACAAGCCTGACAGCTGTCAGCCCCTTGGGAACCATGTTCCCAGTGGTGACGCTGGTCCCCTGGCAGTCCGACTGCTAGGGTTGTAATGTGGTGGTCGGACTGCATGGAGAGCGACGGTCCGACCGTCACCGCAAGTCTGGTGGTCCTTGGACCGCAAGACTGGTATTGAGACCCTAAGTGGAATACTTAGGAGCCTTCGAAAGAAACGTGCATTTGTGGGCGAAACTTTAAATCTTAATTTAACATACACATTAAAAACTGTACCTTACTGAACTTTAGTGCAATTTTCACAGTTTTCTGTGTACATTAATAGTGGTCAATCTAAGCGCTCATGTTTTCAATGTCCATAGATAAGAAAGTCAAGTCATCCGGCCCTGTTTTTTTTCTTTGAATTTAGATATGTATTCTTTTTGTTACCATTTTAAAACTAAGGACAATAAGTCACTGAATATAAAGAAAAACATGTACTGGGTGAGGTACAAACAGGCACCTGGGAAACTTGAGAGCTTAAATATATAACAATAATAGTCTTCAAAGGGAGGGGGACTATGGAGTCCAACCCTTGACAATGCTGGTGTAAGTACTTTTGCAGGTGCACAGATTCAGTTCACTTGAAGATTACAAACTGACATCCGAGAGAGTATGAGGGTGGCATTTTCAGTCACGTACACAGTGTAGCCAGAGGTTGTCGTGTAGGTTCTCATTATCCTAATGAGACTACTGGATTTGGGCGGCAGAATCACCTGTAATGCGGGAGAGTTAGTCTGAACCCGCACCAAGTGACGCCTGTTGGCTTAATCCAGGTTTTGTTCTGGCTAACTAGCAGTGCCTCATCTCTACCCAAGAGCAGGGATGACTGAGGCAACCGGGCGCATGACATTAATGACTCTTCAGGGGAATCGTGATCACTCAGATCTCATCCGTTTCTCTCAGTTAGATTAGTCTCACATATGAAAGGACAATCAGAGGCAGAGTATAGTTCAATAAGGTTTTATTGAAGTGACTGCTTCTGAGATAATAAGGCATGTATTGCAATAACTAGGATGGTGAAGCACAATACGATTAAAATAGTGACAAGGAGAGTAAAACAGAAAAATAACGCTACCATTGTGTCACTAAGATTGTTAAGGGTAGTTCCTGCCTAGGCTATGTTAGAGCACAGCATGTTAAGCTCTAATTCTGCCCTTCAGGTTCCCCCTGGGAAGACATCATCCCTCATACCTGAGCAAGAGGCCTGTAGTCTATATAAGCAGCTGTAGCGAGGCAATCAGCAAACAGCATACAGTTGTGGTCATCTGTCTGGAATCTCCCTCTAAAGTACATGGGTCAAAGTAGTGTTTTTATATTAAAACAGCTGATGTTCCAAGAAACTGAACACTGGAGAGAAAGCGTACCACTTTTGCCGGCAACCTATCTTACGGCAGCCTTGAGAAAAGCACAGAGTGAAAGAAATGTCTTGTTTAAGAACGTAGTGCTGACCTAGGCGAGAACAACTAGATAGAGAAATGAGCAAGACCACAAATGTGGCTAATGTTAAAATAATATAACAAAGCTAAAATAAAACATATCTAGATTAAAGTGCACCGCGGCAGGCCTTGTTTGCTAAAATAACATGTATAAAATTATAGCAAAAATGGTTACACAATACCCTCCCCTTGCCGGTTTAAAGGTTGTTCACAGCCTAATTATTATTATTATATATATATATATTGAAGTTAATAAAAATCACCCTAAGACATATATATGTGAACGTCAATAATGACAAGTTAAAAGACACATGAGTATGTTTTAAAAGGACAATTTGAGATGTTAATTGTGGCATCAGAAAAGGCCAAATTTCATAAGTCAGTGTCATTTGTTAAGTCACCAATTGAATCCGGGATACTTGAAGACAGGGAATCTTCCACTTCGGCAGGTGGTAAATTAGGAAGTTCGTTGCCAAGGAAAGCCAAGGAGCATTCATGACCCAAAGCCTGAGCTCCAGCCGAGGCAGCAGCATTCTGTGGTGTGCCCAACAGTGAGTTTAGAGTTGAGGGCAACTCATAAACAGCTTCCCGTAGCAAACACACCCTCAGCGTGCATGTCTGGTAATGAGCCCTCAGTGAGAACATCAACAGATCAGCGTTCAATGAAAGCAAGCGCTGTGTAGAAAGACAAACTTTCAGTGCACATCCAAAAGGGCACCAGAGGCACCGAAACACGGGCTGCACACAATGCAAAACCGGTCTGCATGACAGGGACCAGTTGCACTCCAATTGCTCCAGGAGACCCACCTGCAGCTCCCACACTTCAGAGGGAAAAGCATATCTCTTCTTCTCAGCAACCTCAAGTCAATTACTACATTACAGACAATTTTAACCTTGTCAATACGGGTTAAAAATCCAACCATGCAAAGTTCTGTGACTATGAAGTGAGGTCTGAGTGCGAGTCTTACCTGCAAGAGGCCAGCTGGCCTCTATGCTAATTGGTGCTTGCAGTGGCCTTTTGGGGCTAACATTAACTTCCTCGGCAATTTTGCTACTTGTGCTTCTCTTAACATTTCTAATAAAAATAATAATAATTATAATAAAAAATACATTGGGCACACATCTCTGATAGAAGTCGCATTGCCATACGTTCTGCTCAGAGCTTTCAAGTTTTACAAGGAGAGTAGTCAGTAATTTATCCAGTGGTTGAATTGTTTGCATATTGTTACATGTAGTTTTTTCTCTGACTGTATAGGTGCAGGTTTACACATATAGGAATGCAGAGAAAAACATTAACTTCTTTGCAAACACACCCCTAATATGGGACACCGTAAGTCCTTGTTGTGAAGCAATGTTTCCTATAATTTTATACATGTTTTTTTAGCAAACTAGGCCTGCCACTGTGCACTTTAACCTAGATATGTTTTATTTTAGCTGGCCAGCTGGCCACTATGCTAATTGGTGCCTGCAGTGGTCTGTCGGAGACTAACATTAACTTTCTCAGCAAATTTGCTACTTGTGCTTCTCTTAACATTTCTAATTAAAATAATAATAATTATAATAAAAAAAGACATTGGGCACACATCTCTGATAGAAGTCGCGTTGCCATACATTCTGCTCAGAGCTTTCAAGTTATACAAGGAGAGTAGTCAGTAATTTATCCAGTGGTTGAATTGTTTGCATATTGTTACATGTAGTTTTTTCTCTGACTGTATAAGTGCAGGTTTACACACATACGAATGCAGAGAAAAACATTAACTTCTTTGCAAACACACCCCTAATATGGGACAATGTAAGACCTTGTTGTGTAGCCATTTTTGCTATAATTTTATACAAGTTATTTTAGCAAACTAGACCTGCCGCTGTGCACTTTAACCTAGATATGTTTTATTTTAGCTTTGTTATATTATTTTAACAGTAGCCACATTTGCGGTCTTGTTTTATTTCTCTATCTAGCTGTTCTTCGGCTAGGTCACCACTAGGTTCTTAAACAAGACATTTCTTTCACTCTGCACTTTTCTCAAGGCTGCAGTAAGATAGGTTGCCGGCAAAAGCGGTACGCTTTGTCTCCAGTGTTCACAGAAACATACACACGCTTCCATGGGGATCTTTTCTTGGAACACCAGCTGTTTTATTATAAAAACACTACTTTGACCCATGTACATTAGAGGGAGATTCCAGCCAGATGACCACAACTGTATGCTGATTGCTGATTGCCTCGCTACAGCTGCTTATGTAGATTACAGGCCTCTTGTTCAGGTATGAGGGATGATGTCTTCCCAGGGGGAACCTGAAGGGCAGAATTAGAGTGTAACATGCTGTGCTCTAACATAGCCTAGGTAGGATCTATCCTTAACAGTCTTAGTGACACAATGGTAGCGTTATTTTTGTGTTTTACTCTCCTTGTCACAGTTTTAATCTTATTGTGCTTCATTGTCCTAGTTATTGCAATACAGGCCTTATTATCTCAGACGCAGCCACTTCAATAAAACCTTATTGAACTATACTCTGCCTCTGATTGTCCTTGCATATGTGAGACTAATGAAACTGAGAGAAACGGATGAGATCGGAGTGTCCACGGTTCCCCTGAGGAGTTACTAATGTCATGCGCCCGGTTGCCCCAATCATCCCTGCTCTTGGGTAGAGATGAGGCACTGCTAGTTAGTGGGAACAAAACCCAGATTAGGCCGACAGGCGTCACTTGGTGCAGGTTCAGACTCAGTCTCCCGCAGTATAGGTGATTCTGCCGCCCGAATCTAGTAGTCTCCTTAGGAGAATGAGAACCTACACGACATGGCGCCACCAACGTTTGGTCAGGGACTAATTTTCAGGTCCTCCTGAGTATCTCTCTCTCACTTCATGCAAAGACACCTCAGTACTATTTACGGAGACATTTGTGGTTTTGAGGATTTTCCTCCTCAGCTAAGTAGGGAGTACCTAACTAATGCTGTAGGATGTTCAAGCTTGAATTCTAAAAGGATAATCCCCATTTGGTGTGCTTATCTCTGAACAACATTTACCATTCACCATGGCGAACCCGCAACGGGTAGCAATTGCAGTCAATATGCAACCACCCCTTACCACACTTTTATTGGCATATGGCCTAACGGCCCAGGGGGGTCCAGTTACATTTGTTGTTGAGCCTCATCCAGCCTATAGAACAAAAATGTTCTATTTTTGGGTCACATTTCCAGCAGCGGATGGGAACACAAATACATTTCACCACTATATACCTGCAAACATACCCGCCACTATAGAGCATATGCATATTTGGAAATACCTCTATCTTATCAAGACCATAATAATTGGCTTGATGGTGCCCTACCAAATACAATCCAGCACATTAGGTTAGGTCCTCTAAGTAATGATGGTCCTACCTGCCCTTTATTGGCCACATATACACCGCACCCTGATGCAGCAACTTTCACAGTAGCTGAAGTCCGCCGCTTATATACTGAGCTTATGGAAATATACAGACGGTTAGTACAGTTTGTAATACAAACATTAAATACAAACCCAGCACGTGCTGCCCTGGTGCAACCAAATGCAGCAATGACAGGTATTAATCCTGCAACTGTACATTTGATCATGGGTAAAGTACCCGCCAAACGGAAAGAGTTTCCGTTTTGGTTAGGTCAAAAAATAAATGCACTGTAAGCAGTATTTCCACATACGGGACCTCAGAATAAGCATAGAATATTCACTATGTGCTTGCCATTTTGGATGCTTCCCACAGCAGATAACTGCATTACTTGGGGCACAGTATTTGCCATACTCTATACTACGGCACACGGTACACCAACACTTGCCAATCTTCTGGAAGTGTTAAAACAAATTCAAGACGAATATGGGGCTGCCCAGGTCCTAGACTCGGGGTGCAACTTATGGGCAATTTTGCCACTGTATCTTCCATTATGCTGAGTAACCTTAAAGGGGGAGCAGTTGCACTATCATGGTGCATGTGGCTCCAGGAAGATCAAGAACGTGAGCTGCCAAAGATTATCACAGAGACCTACTCTAGTATTGGTTGAGATAGTCTGGGGGCCAGACCCATGAAACCACAGTTTCAGGGAAATCTAGTGAAGATTCTACCAAGCAAGTTCCTGAGAGTTCTAAAAAACACTGTGTTAAAAAAAACAACAAACACCTAAAAAAGAAAGGGGAGAATCTCTGCAATCGGAGACCCCTCAGAATAGATATAGGGGGTTATTCCAACTTTGGAGGAAGTGGTAATCCGTCCCAAAAGTGACGGTAAAGTGACGGACATACCACCAGCCGTATTACAAGTACATTATATCCTATGGAACTCGTAATACGGCTGGTGGTAAATCCGTCACATTTGGGACGGATTACCACCTCCTCCAAAGTTGGAATAACCCCCATAATCTTAGAAATAGAGATAATATTAAAAAGCCTGACAGATATCAATATACTGAAACACGCCAATCTCCTTCCATTCGGGACTCACTGGAAAAATGCAGAGAGAGAGGTGGGCGGTCAGAGCGAAGAACTGAGTACGTGAAACCGAGACAGGAATCACAACGCCCTATAGAAGTTTCTGTTAAAAAAGAAGAAAAACTTCCTCAACAAAAAACCCAATTTAAAAAGAAAAAAGTGGCAGCAGTTGCGATTCTTCATGCAACTCAAAAAGAGGGCTCTATTGAAGAACAAGATATGGGCACTAGCTCTGCTAGACAGCGTAACAGAGGTCACAATAGTTTGCCAGAATCTTCAAGAGCATCTGGAGGTGAAAGCAACGGAGGACTTCTTACAAGTTGAAACTGCGGACATGCGTGTCTCCACACCTGACAGGGTGTACAAAGTAGTGATACAGTTAGAAGGAGACATTGAACGCACAATCAACGCAATCTTTTTGGACTGTGTCATAAACATTTATGATATTCTACTGGCCAAAAGGGATTGGCCTCCTGAATTTGTCTGTACTTGCCCATATGGGGAAGAGGTCACCAAACATTCTTTCTCGCCTCTTGTTCCCGATGAGCTCTCAGAATCCTACGCCATTGATTGCCCACTGGCGCAGGCACCCGCGTTATATCGCAACCACATAGGGTGGGATAAAGATTCCCCCTATCATGTAATTCCAATTACAAATCAACCCCAACCTCGACCCCAGTACCCAATAAAACATGATGCTAAAGCACCTGTGAGGGAAATCCTCACACAACTAGAGTACCAGGGCGTAATCGAACCCCGTGACTCACCAATGAATAATCCTCTACTCCCTGTAGCTAAACCAGAGCATTCATACAGAATAGTCTTAGACTACAGACACTGAAACAGTCACACACGCACATATGCTATACAAAACACTCATAGCACAGCACTTATGAACAACATAGTGCACAAAAAACACAAAACAACACTGGATATTTCAAACGGTTTCTTCTGCCAAAATATAGCACCTGAGAATGGAGACTTAACAAGTTTCGGTGCACTAGGCTCCCAGAAGAAATTCTGTCATTTACCACTGGGGTATAAGAACAATCCAGGACTGTTTGCAGCTTGTATTACTTCAGTATTGCACGACATTGACCCTGAAGCATTGTCCTATGTAGATGATATCTACCTGACAGACGATGAATTACTGCAACATCTAGGACGGGTATCCTGCATTGTTTTAGGATTTGCCGAGTTCCGCTATAAATTCAACTTAAAAAAACAAAAATAGCCTTCCTTAGTGTCCTGTTTCTGGAATACGAATTATCAAGTGAAGGAAAGAGCCCAGTGTCACAATTCTTAGAAAAATACGCACAGTTGCAACCTCCAAATACAATTAAAAAACTCCAATCCCTATTGGGTTTTCTAAATTTTGGCAGAACATACATTCCAGATGACGCATCACACATGACTTAATACGTCCTGACTTTTCCAGTAAATTCTGGACAGTCGAACACACGCGCATTCTCAGAGCATTGCAACAAGACATGCTTGCAGCACAACATTTACACACAAGGGACAATAAAAAACATCTGGCCATAAGAGTAATTGCAGGTGCCATTGGTTTCACCTATGTAATATTCAATGAGGGTGAGACAGTCCCGATTGCATACAAA
Organism: Pleurodeles waltl; assembly: GCF_031143425.1. Taxonomy (NCBI): domain Eukaryota; kingdom Metazoa; phylum Chordata; class Amphibia; order Caudata; family Salamandridae; genus Pleurodeles; species Pleurodeles waltl. Next base: position 973,144,959 of record NC_090444.1, read on the forward strand.
TCACATCTGTGCTCAACAGCAGAACCACGCTTTGCTCCCACTGAGAAAATTCTCACTGCTGTTCGGATGGCTGTCACTAAAGAAAGACCACTAACCCAGGGGAAACGCATTATTGTCGTATCTCCAATCCCGGCCCTGGAGGCTGTTACCAAAGCCAAACGCTAAAGCATTACATCCACGTTGGATCCAATGAGCAACGTCTTTGACAGCCACAGATGTTGACTATATTTTTGACCCAAAGTTACAAACTCAAGAATTTTTGCAATATGAACTAGAATACCCAGTTCCGGCAAATACATTGCCTATTGACCAATATTAAAGAGTGATGTACACCCATGGCTCAGCACAACCCGCAATAGGCACAAAGCATAAATCCTCCGCTGCTTGCGCAGTCGTAAGCGGCTATATGGAGGGTAGTAAATTCTATCCACAACATACTTTCACGCAAACCCTAGGGGAATGCACTGCATACCTAGCAGAGCTAAAGGCTCTGGTGATGGCACTGGAACATACGGACCCTGTCCAGCTAACGCTGACTGTCTGTGATTCGTTCTATTGCGTCCAGTCCTTCAATGAATATCTGCATTACTGGTACCAGAATGGGTTCAGAGATTCCAAAGGTAACACCATCAACCACAGACTTCTGTGGGTGAAAGTAGTGGATCTGAAGGAAACGCTACCAAATGTCCATGTTGTACACACACTTGGACACTAGTGCGCTGGAATACATGTTGCTGGGAATACACTGGCTGAGGAAGCAGCCAAATCAGCAGTAGCTACGGCCTCCGTTGCTGCAGTAACTCGTTCTAGAACAAAACCGGGCGATGAAATACTGGCTGCTGTGCAGACCTTTACCTAAAGGATATCCCATTAAAAATTCCCACCGGATGGGAGGCTTCCTTGACGCAGAAGTAAAAATACCAGGCATGGTAGTCCGAGTAATTCCCAATAAAGACTTAAGACTAGAGTTGATCAAAGCAGCTCATGAGGGAGTTGCCTCTACCCATGCTGGTGTGGCGGCTACAATATCGTTATTGCAAGCTCGTTATTGGTGGCCAGGTTTAAACAAATAGACCAAGCAGTATGTCCTTTGTTGTGGTATCTGCCAACAAATTAAGGGGTCCACTGTCAAACATCCACCGCAAACACCCCTCCTAATTTCAAACAAACCATTACAATGTGTGTATCTGCATCATTGAGGTCCCCTGACAGTGCATACAAATACATCTTAGCCGCTGTTTTGACTCCTGCTCCAGATTTCTATGGGTGTAGCCACAATGCTCAGCTGACGCGTGCGCTATTAATAAAGATTTGCAAGACTTTATCGGCACATATGCAGTTGGGGCTTTCCTCTCGGACTAGGGTCCTGCTTTTGCCTCAAGGGCATTCAGGGACACCATGGCTTTGTTGGGGGTCCAACTCCATTACTCGTCTCCATTTCATCCTGAGGGACATAGGCCCTCATTACAACTTTGGCGGGCGGCAACTGCCGCCCGCCGCCCGCCAAGTTGGATCCGCCATGCGGCCGCCGATGCGCCCGCACTCCCGCGGTAGCCATTAAGACATCCCCACTGGTCCGGCGGGTGGAACCAAGTTTCCGCCCGCCGGCCCAGCGGGGATGTCGGCCGCAACACGGGACCTGGCTCCAAATGGAGCCAGCAGTGTTGCGGCGGTGCGACGGGTGCAGTTGCACCTGTCGCGCTTTTCACTGTCTGCTATGCAGACAGTGAAAAGTTCCATGGGGCCGTGGCAGGGGGCCCCTGCACTGCCCATGCCAAAGGTATGGGCAGTGCAGGGGCCCCCAGGAGCCCCGCAGCTCCCCTTTCCGCCAGCCTTTTCATGGCGGTTCCTACCGCCATGAAAAGGCTGGCGGGAGGGGAACTCGTAATCCCTTGGGCAGTGCTGCAAGCAGCGCTGACCTGGGGGATTACAACCGCTGGGACCAATTTGACGGAAAACCACTGCCCGAGTTTGTACCGCCAGCCTGTTGGCAGTGCAAACTCCAGAACAGCCCTGGCGGTCTTTGACCGCTAGAGTTGTAATGAGGCCCATAGTGTCTTGGAGCGACGAAACCGAGATTTAAAACAATACTTAACAGCCAGAGTACTAGGTACGGGTCGTAGTTGGCTTAATCACCTGTATGGAGTCCAGAGAGCACTTAATAATCTGCCTAGAAGGTCCCTGGGGGGTCGTACTTCATACAAGTGCCTGTTTAGAACTCAAATGTATGTTCCAGACCTTGATGGTCCTGGTGTGGAGGCGGCAGAAACACCTTTTTAATAAATGAACGTGTCACTGTCTTAGAGGAATTACAACAGTTCTGTGACCACAACGCTTCTGCCAGTGCTACCTCCTTAGGAATTAAGGATACATGAATAACACCTACCGGCTGGATTCCAAAGGTTGGGGATTTAGTACGTGTAAAGGTTGCTGTGAAAAAGGAGTTCAGTCCTTCCTATTGTGCATTGGTTCTAGTCCTGGGAATACTAGGTACCAGAACTGTTATTCTAACACCGCTGCCTGGTTCTAAAGAAAACCGCTTTGTCTCTATCGACAATGTCAAGTTACACCATGTGGCCGATCCTGCACAGCAGACCAAAAGAAACAACCAGTAGTACCCAAATCCCTCTCGCTACTGGTCAAGATGTCCCTCTGCAAGTTTTGAGCAGCAACACTGACACCGCTCCGAGCTTGGGGAGGGTGGAAAATGATCTTGCATTAGTTCCTCTAACATCTATTGCAACAAGCAACACAGAAATTGCTGATCGATTTGATTCAACCTCTACACAAATGGATGGCGTTATTTACAGTGAACCACTGCGGGAGACTCCTACCAGTTATCCTCCTTCAAATACGGCTCCAGTTTTTGCACACACTGCTTCTGGATACTTTGCCGACATCAATGACATCTTTTCAGACTCATTAGCCTCTTCTGCATCTGAGCTGCCAAAAACATGTAAGCTGATAAATTGGCTTAAAACAAATTACTTTATTTTCCCATGGATGTATCTGTGGCTTTTCTTGACTATATTAGCTTTCCTCCTTTGGACTGGCTTTGTTATTACTTTATTTCTACTAATACATGGTCATTACCTTCCTGAACGATCAACAGTTGAACGAGGTCATAAAACCCAATTTTTTTCTCACAAAGTCCGCAGAGACTTGTCTTACGTGAACATTTCCGCTATACTAATTCCTCATGGGATTGTCTTGGATAAATTCACATTTGATATATACAGTCTGACAGAGGTCATTCAAATACCATGTGTTTAAACTTTCTATGAATGATGTAATAATACCTGGAGTTGTTTCTGATGATTGGGGTGTGAAAACAGTTGATTCTATGATGACTGAGTTGCAGTATTTTACTGTATTTGAAAGTGAGGATGTTTATCAATCCAAAGAAAATGATGGTGACTTTTTTTTATAATTATTATGTACACTATTGCATTCACAGAGCAAGTACCCCGAAAACTATCTTTAATTACACACAATGGGAACATTCTCCAACTCGTCCACAAGGAAGTTCTAAAACATATTCTGAAAAATGTACATATTTTTCTGGACACAATGTTAAAAAAGCTGACTCATATTGTTTAAAAAGCCATTTATGGAAAATGTACGTATACAGTTGACAGATACAAAATGTATTTATTCAGATTCTTTTGTTTTCAGGTAGGCTATTGAAGGCTATGAATATTGGCTGAAGTCAATTGACTTAAAAAGTGTGTGGGGAACAAAACATTGGCAAATAAGGGGAAAGGAAGCTTTGTTTATAGCATGCCTGACACCTGTTCAAATGATATTTTTAAATGAAACTACAACAGACAAGTTGTATAAGCTTATAAAAAATTAAGGATTTGAATGCAGCCAGTATTCCTGCACCTGCAAAATTTTACAAATGGCAAAAGTATATAAATGTAACTGAAGATCAGCTTGATGAATGGGTCCAAAACGGTACATTTAATGCTTCACTTTCACGTCCTGGTGGGTGGTTATTGTGGGCAATAGATACCAATGGGTGTCATAAACGTCTTGTAAACTCCACTGGGGTTTTAAGAACGAGTAGGCCTGACCCTCGCTATGTGTCATCTGAACATGAGGGCACAGTAACAACATACAGTGTAGGGAAACTATGCCAGCAATGGTTGAAGAGTTCCTCACTAGATGCTGTTAGAGAACACCTCAGTCTCCTGTCTAATAACACTGACTTACAGGATTTCCAGTTAGACCCCAGAAAACAATGCAGAAAACGCTTCTTATATGCAGTCTATAATGAAATTTGGAAGCTTTCTCGACAAGAAGCTGCTGCCTGGTTAAGGCAAATCGATCAGGAAAACTTACAGAAGGCACTAGCTGTTATAGATAATGGGATTAATACCAAGTCCGACAGAATATACACCTTAAACAACATTGTTTCTTCTGCGATAGACATAGTACAAAGCGATATGTCCTCTTTACACCCCGGATAGAGTCAACCAAGGCCCATATGCAGTTAGGTTGGACACTTCAAGCACTGAAAGCAGGTCACGTTCCCTGGCAACACGTCAGCACGAGGGACATATTTTCCACATTTAATTTAATGCGACAACAAAAAATAATGGCTAGAAAAGAAGCGACTTATGTCATGTTAAATATTGAGAAATTAGAAAAATTGCCTTTTACTGTGGCTGAAATACCATCTGCTGAGTGGTTAATACACGGGGTCATTCATCTTCCTATTTCACCACTTCAATTCACATCCTGCTTAAAACACATTCCAGTAGGCAGATATGAAAGGCTGGGAGATAGTTACATCCATGAGTTGTGCGAACTACCCTTCTCGTATAAATGTCTCAGTGGCATGAAAGAGGTCTTTCCTAACAGTAGTGAATGCGAGACTTCTGTCAGCCATTCAATGGTTTATAAACAGCTGTCCTTGCATGGGTGTGCAACCCTTTGGCAACAAACTTGGCTTGTTATCTGAAGGGAGGCCCAGTCCCCTTGATTAGACCTTTGTTCCAGGTGCTGCCGAATGGCAGCTATGTGCTCCTTAATAGTGAGAGCTGTTGTGGGATGCAAGCCAGAATAGTTTATGTCGTTTCAGTCTCCAAAATTCTTACATGATGTGGGAATGTACTTTTTCCTCCTACACAAGAGAGGGAAGTAGCTGAGATTTGGCCCCATATTGCTACTTCAAATGTGAATTTTGACAAGTTGAGCAGATTCAAGGCTTTATTGTTTCAAAAACACGTGGTGCTTACATCTGCACACGAGACCTATGCGCTTCAGGTTATGAGGTCATCCGCAGATACAGTCCCTTTTAAGTACTAACTTTCCGAGACACTGTGGTCAACTCGTGGGATGGATATTTAATGCATCCAGTACTACTGGAATCGCAAATTTCTTTAAGGAGGGTCCTTGCGGTGACAGGACTAATTGCAGCGCACTGCACTCAAAGCAAGCGTGCTTAAAATTTCCACTTCAGCTGCGCGCAAACTTGAGTAATATACTTGCGTACAATTATGCACTTGTTTTTTGTGGGGCTTCTTCAATCATTGGACTTGGGACAATCAGACCCAGCCGCACTAGTTTTTTATGAAATCATATCTATGTTTTTTTCACTTATGTTGACAGCGTTCCTTAAAACCTTGGCTGCCCTACTGATGTAGCTGCCATATATGTGAGGTGTCTCCTGAACTTTCTTATGATGCATATATACGTCAATAGCAGATAAGAGTTACAAACGCCTCTTTGCCCTTGGGTAGAGATGACATTTGTGGGTGACTGAGCCTTTCAGGGCACCAGCAGACTCCTGACTAAGGCAGCCAGTGCTTGTTTCTGGGCCACCTCATTGACATGTGTATGGCATCACTAGTGATATCTTACACATATCGGACGAGCCAGGATGGGATTCCCTATCCCTTCTTGGTCCATCCAAGGATGGAACAGGTGGACAAGTCTTCAGGAGGGGCTACAGCGAAACTTTAACTGCCCCAATCTTTTTCCATGTTAGGCCCAGCAGCCCAAGCCTATTTTTCAGTAGATGGGAAGGAAAGAGGTGGGAAGGATAGTGAAAGGAGAAGCCCAGCTTATATCAACCTCCCTCATACCTTCCTTTCCATGCCAACAATAGCGGAAAAGAATCAGGAGGTGTGGATTAGAAGTGGGAAGACTAGGATAGTTTCTGGTCCCTCACCCTCCAATACCCGCTTCCTATAATAGAGTCCCTTCCTCTCCCAATGCTTCTCTGTCCAAGAGGAACATTGGGAGAACCAGGGCCTAATTGTGTCCCAGAAAGGAGCCACACATTGTTTGAATTTTCTTTAGCATAAGAAAATGTCCTAGCAGTATCTGACTCATTCTTTGGGCAAAGGCAAACATTTTTGTTTTCCAGCGAGAAGCTGAGTGCTGTTTGGATTTTTCTTTGTATCAGATAAAATGCATGCTTCTTGTTATGGCACAGACATGCAGGGCCTCATTACGACTTTATCAGTCTTTTGGTAAGACTGCCGCGGTTACGGCCGCCAAAAAACCTCCAGGTTGGTGGTAATCTGACTGCCATCTGACGACTCACACTACAAAGACTGCCAAAAAACAGCCAAATTTCCGAAACCGCCAGGACACTGAAGGACAGAAAAGAGGCGGTTTCACCACCAGGATCACCAGCCCAACAAAAAAATTAACTCTTTAGATTACGAGCCACAGATCACCACAGCGGTTCTTCCATGGCGGAAAAACATTGGCGGAGCAAATCTCAGCGGTCCCAACTCACTTCTGTCAAAACACCACACCACATTGAATAGTTTGAATACCCCACACCTGAGACACATCCACACACCTGACACACCTACTCACTGCACTATATAACACACTCCTACACAACCCACAATCCTTTGCAAGCAGAACGCCACTTGCATCCACTGAGAAGACAAATCTGAAGGGATTTCTAGTTGAACATAATAGGCACACTTACAAATCTCACTCAGCACACACACCACATCAGCACAACTATCAAAATACACACACCACTAGAACACACAATACGCAACTACTGTCTCCAACTCACATCGCAGCACCCACACCTCACTAATTACCCAACACTCCACCTTTACACTCACAACACTCCAACACACAGTCTGCACAACCACTACCATGTCCCCACAAAAGTACCCATGTTTCACTGATGACGAGTTGAGGGTCATGGTGGATGAAATTGTAAGGGCAGAGCTACACCTGTTCAGAGCACATGTCCAACAAACATCTATTGTCAGGAAAATTGAGTTGTGGCAAAGGATTTTCGACAGGGTCAATTCTGTAGGCAGTCATCCTCGCACAAAGGAGGACATCAGGAAGAGGTGGAATGACCTATGGGGGAAGGTGCGTTCCATGGCATCCAGTCACCAGATAGCCATGCAGGAGACTGACGGTGGGCCCCCACCTGCTTCCCCACAGTTTATATCTTGGGAGGAGAAGGTCTTGGACATACTGACTCCTGCGGGCCTGACTGGAATACTTGGGGGACTGGAGTCTGGTAAGTACCCACAACATTGATGTCACACACTTAACTAGTCCTGCATGCTTCCTCACCACCCACATCCTCCCTAATTAACTAATTTAGCCACTACACCTCTCACCTAATTACATAGTGCCCCTCTCTTGCATGCCACCTCTCCACTCAGCCCAGCTGCCCTCACAGCCCTTGGAAATGGCATGTTAACTACATTCTGATCAGATCACTATGACTCCCAGAATGCACTACCCCATCATTATGAAAACCTGGATTGTGCACATCACATGTTATGCATGTATAATCAAAGAAAGTACTGGCTACACCATGTAGAATGTTCTAATGGGGACGAGCACAAGGCAATGACAGCAATTCAAGGGCACACCCACAACAGCAACTAAAAGAAAACACCGCTACAGCTCAGTGACCATTCCCAGTGGCCATAGATCACAGATACCAATCCGGAAATAGCCAGACCTGGGTTGGAAAGGAAGATGATAGAGTTGATGCACATGCACAACACCTACTTACAGAACAATTACCCTGCATATTCACATACTGTGTTCCCACTAGGACAGCATTGTGCATTGTGCAGCTTATATGTGTGACAGCTGGCAAGCCTGACTATACACTAGGTAACATAGCCGAACAGTCATGTCACATATCAGAAATTATCAGATTGCATCTGTACTAAAATCTGTACGCAATTAGTAAGACCGCTCCCAACATGTGGTAACGGGGAAAAGGTTGCAGACTTATATGTACAACTAAGGTATGCTGTGCAGCAGCTGCCAATGTCATTGCAGGTAATCATGTTAAGCTACTGTCTGCATCTCACACAAAAACAACCAAACACATATTCTAACTTGAACTCTGTGTCTCACTCCCTCCACAGGTAACTTTTCGATTGCCGCCATGGACACGATACCTGAGACTGTCAGTCCCCCTCTGGATGAAGGCCCCAGTGAGGACAACACCCTTGGATGTCTGGACACGGAAGAACAACATGGCCCATCTGGGACACCTGGTCAGTCACGACTCACAGCCGCACCCTGCCCACATCAACACCGCCCAAAACTGTTGTATCAACTTCACAGGCAACCATTCACCCCCAAACCTGTGTCCCAAGGACTGTTCCCTACATTACAGGTACCTGAGTCTAACTTTACCACCACTGACAATGATGGACCTGCAATCACTGGGAGTGGGCATACTGTGCCAGGAGTACAGGTATGTGTGGCTAAGATGCGTGGAAGGGATGCTGTGGGCCCGAGGATGAGGCCTCAAAGAGACACAACTGACCAGGAAACCATCTCCCAAGTCTTGGGAGCTTACCAAAGCTCCCAAGACAGGCTGGGCCAAATCATCACCATGTTGGGGGAAAATCACAGGCTGCAGAGGGAACACCATCAGGAAGTCATGCAGCAGTGGCAGGCACAAAATGCCCACATGGCTACCATTGCAGGGGTGCTGAGGGACATCAACACCACCCTGATTACCTTCTCCACACAACCGCAAGCCCCTTCCACCAGCAATGTTACACCTGCCCCTTTTACATCTGCGGCAGGTAGTGTAGTGGAGGCCTTGCCAGGGGAAGGCCATGCCTCAGACACCCCTCCCTCTGTAGTTGAAGAACCCCTCTCAAACGTGGACATTCACCCAGACATCCAGCAGGAGCAGATGCCAAGACCAAACCCACTGCCAGGAAGTGGACCTCTCCTGATTTGTCACCCTTGTATGCCACAGAAACACCCCGTTGACTGTTCTGAAACCTAACTCCATTTCCCCATGGTACAAGGACACTAGGCTTGGGTATCCAACTGGTGTAGCAGCTACCCTGATGAAATCATCCACCATGACTTCACCCATCACTTTTATGTTCATTTATCTAGTATTTGTTCACTGATAGTCTTTTGACAAGTATAATAAATCACACTTGAACACTGCAACTGTGTATGTATCCTGTATAATCCATGTACAATAACCATGCTTTCCAACTGTGGTCTATTCATGCCCCCCTTTATAACAGCCAGTATAATGCTCATCATAAGGAGGCACCCTCAGCAGGAGACACATTACAACAGAAATGTCACAGGACAGATGTCTAAGAGGTTGAAATCCAGGTATACACTATTGTATAGTCAGTATTGCAATCAGGAAATAAAGCATGCCAGAGAGTACCATCTGGATGTAAGCTATAGTGTAACACAAATCACATACACAAGTTACAGAAGTCACGCATCTGGAAATCTATCTACAAAGTTAGGGCACATAGATATGTATTTTGTGTAACCACATATAGGCTCTTCACGTACCCATACCATAGCTACTAATTCACATATCCCATGGAACACACTAAGATCATTACAGAGGAGCCCAGTACTGAAAACATACACTAACATTGGCCCCATTCCTGTATGAGTGTCACTCACCTATGTCAGCATACAGTTACATGCACCTTGGACTGCAAAGTTAGAACACAAATACAGCTAGGTCCCATGGCCATCACAAAGTACTCTACCCATTGTGAAACGAGAGGCTATGATCCAACCTTCACACATGTGTCAGAATCTTCACCTGACACGTTAGACGCCATTTTACATCCTCCTCAACCCCACAGGTGAAAGAAAAGGACTAAGCATTTACAACCCCACTTTTATGAAGGATAAACTATCAAGGTATCACCCCACTGAAACTAAACTCATATTATCAGGTTTCTGTCAGGTACACCTCTCATGCCTGTCAGCAATTCCCATCAGCTTCTGAAACAGTATTCCTCAAGCCTAAGTTGCAAAACCAAACAGGATCTAGGTAAATCAGTGAGTGAAAGGAAAAGAAGATAGGAGATTGCACAAAACATACCTCACATCTTAGAAGTCTTTACCAGAAGTGTACATTAGCATCTGCTGTAACAATACACGAGAAAGCTGAACAATCTGTCCTGTACACATTCCAATCTATCAGTCTGCATCCACAACTCACTCATAGGCATTGGATCTCATGACACCCTCACAGATGAAGCGAGAAAGGAGGTGTAATGGCAGCCATCTACGTCTGGTTGTACACATTCATCACAACAAAAGGTCCACTTCAAATACATGTATGTCAGTTGAAGAATTGATTGATGAGATCTGCTCTAGAGTCACCTGCTCCTTCTTCCCCTGGCGCTTCATCACTAGCCATATCAGCATTTCCACCCACAGGTGCAGCTTCCTCCCCCTCATCTGCTATCAATGGTATCTGACGTCTCAGGGCTAGATTGTGAAGCATGCAGCAGACAACGATTATTTGGCATACCTTGTGGGGCGAGTAGAGGAGGGCTCCTCCAGATAGGTCCAGGCACCTAAATCTTGCCTTCAGTAGCCTAAATGTTCGCTCTTTTACATGCTTTGTCCTCCTGTGGGCCTCCTTGTAATGAAGTTTCCCTGGTGTGGTTGGATATCTCACTGGTGTCAACAGCAACAGACAGTTAGCCTGAGTCACCTGTGAACACAAAGGATGAACACCACGTGGGACTTGCTGTATTTTATATTGTGATGACAGGAGACATAAATTGCAAACACGCACTATAATGTAAACTTAACAAGCAGGCAGGCCTTCTCTGTGTAGAGTTGTGTCTTTAGCTGCAGGACATTGCTGTTCGGCATGATGTAGGAATCATGCACAGAACCTGGATACTTGGCTGTGACTTGTGAGAAGTACTGGACACACCACCTAAACGTTGATTGGTATTTTTTCCTGTTCCTATACCCTGTTCATTGGCACTGGGAGGGACCAAGGCTACATCAGTGCCATCAATGGCTCTTACCACACGTGGAAAGTATCCCATCTCATAAAAGTCTGCCTTCACATAGGCCAAATCAGCTCGGTGGAGAAACCTGATGAAGCTGTCCAGGTGTCTTAACAATGCACACAGTACATCCTTCAAAACCAGACTGAACATGGGCGGAGACATCCCTGCTGTTAGAGCAACTGTATTCTGAAAGGAGCCTGCAGCCAGGAAGTGAAGCACTGACAAGACTTGAATGATGGGAGGTATGCCATAGGGATTGCGAATGGGAGGCATCAGATCTGGCTCCAACTGAAAACAAAGATCCATGGTGGTATGACGATTAAAACAATATGTCTGGATGACATGCCTTTCCTCCATGGTGTCCAGGTCTACTAGTGGACGGTACACTAGTGGATGTCTTACTCTCCTCATTGCAGAATAACTATGTGAAGGCAAGTGTACATAGTATGAGTAATGTAGTATGCACACATCATGTGCACTTTGTTTATTTCCTCACACCTAACATCTATAGAGGATGCCTAGTACAGCTGACAAATACAGTACAGCCCATAGATAGCATCCGATTACACCCTCCTTGGTGCACATTGCCAACTATGACTATTGGATTGTACATATGAAACTACTGTAAGAGTATATTTGTGTAAACCTAGCTGTCCTGCACTAATCGCACATATTTTGGTATCAATCTATATTTTTCCGAGGACTAATAACCTCTGAGTAGCTGTACATAGCTATCACCATATTTTCTCACTCAACACAGCTGTTACATCACAATAGCACAATACGTGACCCAAACATGATGGCACTGCATACAGATATACAGCAGTTTACAGGAGTAACTTAATGATGCATATTAGAAAATACTTCCATCCATTAAATGTGCCCAAAATAACTGGCACCTGACCTACTGTACTGGACAGGTGGAAGTGACCTAAGCCTGCTGAAGTTGTCATGGCTGTAGGCAATCGCAACCGCAGTGTAACTTGTCATTGGAAAACATTCCTGCCTTTGGTGGTCTTGGGCAAATGGCTATGTCTGCCGGAGGTGAAGGTTATGAATGTGGTGGCCCTGACCGCCATCTTCTGCACTATTGCTCACTTGACTCCTGACACTGTTGCCAGCAAGACCTCATTAAAATAGGCTACTGTGTACTGCCTATGGGAGCTATCATACCACGTCCTGCAGGTGATAGGGCCCATGCCTTCACCCCGGAAGAGCTTGATAGGCTTGTGTCGGAGATCCTACCCCTGTATGGACCGCTATATGGGGAACCAGAGGAGCAGGTGAGTCCAATGTCCTAGCTATGTGTGATAGGTGTTCTGTGTGACATTGCACAGGGCATGTGAACTTGTGAAGGTGCAAATGCATGCAGATGGCATAATGAGAAGGCAATGGGTATGTGTGCCTACTTGCCGTAACTGATGTGTACTGACCACTCCTATTGGTATGTCACATGTGTTCATGACTTTTGCCTTTTGTCTGTGTTATCCATGCAGGTCAATGCCCATCAGAAGAAGGGGGGTTTGGCGTGCCATCACCAAGCAATGCGGATCCTGGGGGTCCACAGCCGGTGGAGCACCAATTGCAGAAAGAGATGGGAGGACCTAAGACACTGGGTCAGGAAGATCGCTGAGGTATCCTCCCATAGAGGGAGGGGTTCCCGTCAGACCCTGACCGCCCTACTGGCCCCCATTTTGCGGTGGTCTACCCTCAGGTGGATGCACATTTGAGTGCAGCACTGCAGCCACAAGGGGTAAGTACTATCTGACTCCATCTAATTTCCACTGGTAGATTGGTTTTTGCTGTCACACTTTAGCAGCTGTGACAATGTAGTAGGTGCTTAGGTATGTTGACTTCTAAGAATACATAGTACTCAAGTTGACTGTATAAAAGATGGAGATTTGGCCTTAGGGTTGTGCATGTGGACGTTTAGATCACCTGTGACAAGGAATATCTATGACTGCATGTGGAGATGCACATCTGACATTGCCACATGTGTGACTCTACCTAGCCATATATATGGCTGTAAGCTGCTGTAACATCCTACCCATCTAGTATTTCCAGGTCCATAATCAGATTATATATAAATGTAGTTCTAAGGTGTCAGACCACTCCCATTTGTAAAGATCAGATCTATGTGCTACATAGGGCTAGCCACATTAGGTACAGGGCCTAGTTACCCTGTGTCCTGGTACAGGTATTGACTCCACGTGAGGCTGGCATCTCATTCAGTCAGTAGGTGTGGCCAGTATTGGACTGTCCAAATGGGTTTGTGGAGGTGTCCCCATTGTCCCTTCATATTCATACTATGGGGTATGTGAAGGTTGTAATGGAAGGACATCCAACTATGGGGATCTGATTTTTTCAATTTGCCTTTACCATGCATTTCCATGCCATTGACATGTGGACATATCACTTGTATCCCAATGCCTTTGTTTTAGAGGAGGTAAGTGACTAGGCAGTCCTACCCTTAGACAATGTACAATGTCCATGCCAGGTGTGCCAATGCCCTACCAAAGGAGTGCAACACATGGTATTAGCTGCCTACATCATGTCTCGATGGTTACTTGAGGGCCGATGTTGTATAGTGGGATAATCATTGCTATCCTTAGTCTAGCTGATGTGGGCTGTTTGGACAGGAATCAGTATTGGCTCACCTCATATTTGACGATTACATGGTTTAGTTGTACTACTATACAGGTGTTGTTGTGGGATATGTTGTCAGTGCAATGGCAGTAGTGTAGGTGCATGTGCAATCATGTGTACATGTATTTTCAGTGGGAAATGTATGTTGTCTGACTTAGCTAGTTGAAATAACGCCAGGAACGCTGTGAGTGATGTAGGTGTACTCATTTTGTCATGTCGTGGCTCTGAATCTGCATGTCAGGTGGAATGTAATGTGCCCTCCGAGGAATTAGTAGGCTATCCATTGTTTAGTAGTTGTAACTATGCTCTCTGTGATTGTCAGTGGATGCCTCATGTGTGGAAGTTAGGCCATCAGAGATTGTTGCCATTGTGCCGTTATGTACAGAGGGATCAATTAGGCATGTGATTGGAATGGCAGGTGCTGTGTCGTTTGTGAAGAGAGTTGTCTTTACTTGCATGTAACATGACCTATGTTCATGCACTGTGCAGGTGAAGATTCAGATTAGGCATGATATGGTGTTATCTGTCAACGGCACTTCCTTAAAATAATGAGAATATGGAAAGTGATGAGCTGGATGAGCATGATATATCAGCTTTTGCCAGGGCATGATGAGCATGATGACTTTGAGCTATAGGTGATTTGATGGGATGCTCCAGTAGAGCTCCCTTACATGAATTATGATGCAGGTGAGAGATGACAGATGGGGTAGAGTGAAAAATCATGTTTTGACATGATGTGGGATCTGTGGGTTTCAATATGGGACTACCTTGCCAGGAGATGTATGCCTACAGTTGTGCATGTTGTAATGTGTGTATGTGAAAATTGTGATGACCCTCTCTCATCCTCTGTAATCCTCCCTCTCTTTCTGTTTGTGTGCATATATTGGCAGGCAAAGGAGATAGGACACAGGCGAGTGGGTATGCTGCCAGCCACGAGACCCAGAGTGCTGATACCACCGACAGCGACAGACCCAGTGGCCCGGAGCACAAGGGAAGTGCCACGGGGGAGACAGAATCCAGCACATCATCTTCTGAATCCTCCTCCAGTAGACACTCCCGGGCAGTGGCAGACCCATCTGGGTTCACCTTTGTCTGCCACCCTCCTTTCTACCACCACCCTCCCTGTAGCTCCCCACCCAGTTGGCTGACCCTGCTTACCCGAGAGAGTGGGTGTCTCCTTTGCCTTAGGCACCTCTGTCCCTGCCCCTGTCAACCCTGCTGCCATCAGTGAGAAGGCTATTGACCTTCTGAGGTCGATCCTTGTGGGTCAGTCGACCATTGTGAACGTCATCCAGGGACTGGCAACTCAGGTCCAACAGAGTAATGCTTTCCTGGAGGACATTCACTGTGCCCTGGCTGGCCTATAGAGATCCTTTCAGGTTCTGGCCCCAACACTGACGGCAAGTCTTCCATCCCCCTCCACCTTCCTCTTCCCAATCCCCTCTTCCCGACCCAGCCACAGCACACAAACAGACAAGCATGCATCCACCTCAACATCCAAGGGTAGCGCTGACAAACATAAGCACCACAAGACTCACCACAGTCATGCACACAAGCAACATCCACCTGCAGACACAGCAACAGTCACTACCTGCCCTGACACCCCCACCATCCACAGAATGACAGACACAACCCCTGACACATCTGCAGTCACCACACCAACATTTACCGATCCATTCACAACACCTATCCTACCCACAATCAGCACAATAGCAGACCCTTAGATAATCACCTCAGTCACCACATCTGCAAACATCACAACCACAGACACGCCTATATGCAGCACACCCACCATACCGGCAGTCATCACCCCAACAGGCAGTCACCCATCCACCACGGCATCTCCCAGCACCTACACCTCCCATCCTTCCAAGACACATAATCACCCACACTCACCCACCCAATAGACACCCAGCACCCACAAGCATACCTCGCACATACATGCACCCAAGACATCAACGAAAACACCTCAGACAACCACTCCTTCTCCCTCCACACCCACACCCTTTTGCCATGACCGTCTCCATGTGTCAAAGAAAGCTTTCCTCTCTGAGTTAAACCTTTTCCCTAATCCTCTCCCACCCGTGAGACCCCAAAACGCCCTGAGGCTCTTTATGACACTGGCGGTAAATACCACCTACCGCTGCATTGATGACCGCCAACATATCGTCACCACGGCTACCATCTGTACACCATATGATGAGCACTACCTGACTTCCGCCACAATAAGGGCAGAAATCCGGAGGTGCTCATGGTGGTGGACGGTGGTAAGCTGCCGCTGCTAACACTAGCACCGCCCCACCAGAGAGACTCAGCCAGACGTATTTTGACCTGAAATATGGCCTGGTGGTGTTCTGCTGGCCGGGCGCTGCTGGCGGTAGCAGCGCCCATTTCCGTTCCCTGCCGTACGACCTCTCGCAGGACAAGGTAAGTCAGACGTCCGACAGGGGAGGGGGGCTTTAGGGTGGGGGTTGTTGTGTGTGTGTGTGTGTCTGAGTGTGTTTATCAATGTGTGAGTGTGTGTGTGTGAATGGGTCTGTGAGTGTTGTGGTGAAGCGTGGTTGTATACGTGTGAGTGAATGCGTGTAAGAATGGTGAAGGGTAATCGGAGTAATGCAGATTACCAGTAAGTATTTGGCACATTATCCACAAACCCCTTTACGATCGGTACATATTAATTGAGGATATATTAGAGGAATAATCTCATGACCTGATCACTACCAAATACCAGCCACTTTAAAAAAAATAGAATCTCCAAACGTCTGAGAGATCACTGCATACTCAGGGCCACAAATATACAGACAGGTACAACTGGATTTAAAAAACATCCAATTTGACCACAATCAGTAAAACCTCTAATCTCAAACTCTGAAATAGGAAGTGAAAGCCCAGACCAACCATTCCTGATCTGGAACTGTATAGAGGGTCTGCTGGAGGCAGGAAACAACTATCAAAAGAATCTAGATCCAACACCTTGTGGAGAGCACCTCCACAGGGTGTTGGAGTAAATGAAATACCTCAAACTGTAATAGTAGCAAGGACGTAAGAGTATTCTGGAATGCCCAAGACCTGAATCACAATTCTAGATTTAGGAGGAAGCAACGTTTTGTTATTCGTAGTAGCCATAGTCTAACCCTTCGCACTCCCTACATAGCAGGGAGTACAAGCAGAAGGCAAAGAGATCAGACTCCAATATCAATACCAGCATGAAGCATAACAGAAGACTATAGCAACCAAGTGTTAAGACACATGTTCCCAACCCTGGAGAGTGGAAGTAAAATATTTCACTCCAAAAATGGTCAACATGTTTCTGCCCAACTCATTGCCTTGCTACGAGGTTCCTAGGCATTCCTCAGGACCATTGATAAATGTCACTCCACAATATATATAAAAACAAATGTATAAAGTGTAATTTTGTTACACCTTTTTATTGAAATGTTTAACTCCCCCTTGAGTTTTTTTATTCTATTCATTGGGGCATCAGAATAAGGATTAGGATTAGATTTACCCTACCAAGAAGTTGTTTTAATTCAGATCACATACCCACTTGGCATTCTGTACTCCGCACCCACACCATTATCTTCACCCGGGCCCACTGACTTTAAAACACCTTAAGAGCTCCTCTACATGAAAGAGAGTTGTAGCCCACACCAGGTAACATTGTTCCTGGCATGAGGAGGGACCCAATGAAGAAGCATGCCACCTCACCTTCGGTGAGAGTTCTCGTCCAGGTAAAAAAAAAATCTGAGTAAAGACATACATTATTTAAATTAACCACTTGGGCCTCATTGTGTTTACTCAGGAGAACAACACAGTCTTCAGAAAAAGAGCCCCTATTTTTGCAGAGGGCTCTCGATGTCTGCTGACAAGGTCCTTCCAATTAATAAAGTATAGAAAACCATGAAAAAAATACAAGCCCTAGACTGTTCCACATAGCAGTATCTTCAGAAGCAGACATAAACAACTGGGGATCTCTATCCTCATTGTGGAACTCATGAGAGGGTAAGGCTGAGGATCGTGGCAGAAAGAGAGTGGGAGGTGGTTAGTTTTGAGTTCGCTAGTTCACATGGTGGCTGAGAGAAGATGGACACACCTTAATTAGTAATTACTGGGACAAGAATGAGTTCAGGAAGTAATATGGAGTTCCTCATAGATCAATAACATAATATTGGTAAAAACAATATTGATTCACAAAAATACAGAGAAAAAATATTTTTTTCAAAAAGTTCGCCATCCTATATTTAAGTAACAACAAATATCAATGGCCAGAATTTCTCAGCTAAAAGTTATCTATTTCTACTAATAATATCTAAACCACAAATATCATAAACAAAAATATTGTTACGTATAATAAATATATAAAAAGTAAAAAACATTGAAACACACAATATCAACCGCAGTAATAATGCAAAAAAAACTAAATATTACAAAATAATATGATAGCTCTATTTTAATTAAAACAACAAATACAATTAAGCCCTACATAAATCAATGAATGGTGATTTTAATAATTATTATTATTTTATTATTTCCACTTGTAGTGTGCTACTGCTACCAGTTATCCTTGCACTTAGACAGAAAAGTAAGAAACAGGTAAATTCAATGAGGAAATTCCAAGGCAAACAAAGCAAAATTAATTGAAGTGTATAAAGCCAGGTTTGAAGGGATTTCCTATACATCAGAAGGTCCTCCATAATGGTGAAATTGTATAGTCAGAGAGTTCCATAACTGTGCGGCCTGCACTGACAAAGAACATCTGCCAAGTATGCATCTCTTCACTTGAGGCACAATTAATAAGTTAGCACTGGCACAGAGTAGTGGTCTGTAACACTGGAATCCTGATTGTAAAAAAACAAGTACCAGACTGATGTGAAGATCTGTGTTCTGTACACTAAGGGGCATATTTATACTTTTTTTGTGCCAAATTTGCATCATTTTTTGAGATGCTAGGTAGGCGTTCCAGTGTAAAAAATGACTCTATGGCCATAGCGCTATATTTATCCCCCATGCTAAAATCACGCACGGGGGAGGAGGGGTCATATAATGGTGCAGAGCTTGCTTTGCACCATTATTTAATGCCTGGGTCAGGGCAGGTGTTAGGGGACTTGTGGGCCTTTTTCCATGGTGGAACACCATGGAATAAGCCCACAGGTGCTCTCCACCGTCCCCAGAGGGACAGTGGAGGAGGGGGGACCCCATCACAGGTAAGTAAAGGTAAGTACATGTAAGTATTTTTGTTTTAAAGTGCCATTGGGGACCCTGAAATGGGCCCCCTACATGGCACTGGGTGCAGTGGCCATGCCCAGGGGACCTTGGTCTCCTGTGCTGGCCAAGGGGTGATGAGCATGACTCCTGTCTTTCCTAAGACAGGAGTTATGTGGTATGGATGGTTTTGCATCAGAAAATGATGCTAGGCTGGTTAGAGTTATTTTTTTTACTCTAACCTGCCTAACGTCAGTTTTTGGTGCAAACCCTCTTCTCCCATACCGTCATCCCCACCAGGCTTACGTAATTGTTTTTTTACTCCAGCCTATCCTTAGCGCCGGCTTGCACCATTCCATAAATATGGTGCCCAGCTGGCACTCAAGAATGGTGCAAGACAGTGTACAACTTTTTGCTGCAAAACTGCATTAGTGCAGTTTTGCACCAGAAAGTATAAATATGCCCCTAAATTCTAACTTTATCTTTTGGAGATAGGAAAGCAATTCAGTGTATCCAGCTCTGCTGAAGAAGAGGATGAGTAAAGATGGGACAAAGCAAGATTGTCAGCAGCCGTCTGAAGGGAATTAATTTGTTTGAAGCAATAGTCATGAGCCTTTAACATCAGAGCATTATATTAGTACAGACAACTCAAAATAAGTGACTGGTCTACTCAATGTTGAGAGTGGAGAAACTTCAATATTCTGTGTATTGTTCTTAACAAAGACACATAGACAAGTTTGTTCACATGAGTAGAAAGGGACGAATATGCATCCATATAAACCCCCAGGGCACCCCACTGGGGAGGAAACCAGGCTAGAGTTGGTAGAAGGTGGTCACAGATTGGCCGGTAAAAGAAGAGGGGGATTGCCAATGGAGCAGTGGAGAATTTTTGTCTTGTTCCCATTGACTTTAAATGAATTTATTCCTAACCAGCAGGTGATGTCCCTAAGACATTTATGAATGGAGTTGAGCAGCAATGGATTAGATTGAACTACTGCCAAAATAATGTGGGTGTCATTGATGTAGTTCACGAAATTAATTCCATGGATATGAATTATTTTTATCAGAGGTTTTAAATAGATGCTAAACAAAGTAGGATTAAGGTAAGAACCTTAAGGGAGTTTCTGCCCTATTTATCTGCACCTTGACACAAAAGGAGAGAGATGTATTGCTTGTGTTCTGCCAGCCAAATGGGGAGAAAACAACTTTAGGGCCATAACTTGAATGTTTTTTTCTTTTAGTTGGCTTTACAAATAGAACCAAGTTCATTTAGCACATAGAAATATAATATATCACACTGTAATTACAGCATCTACACATACATAATAAAATATAAAATTTCTCACTCATAAAGAGATTAAATTTACTTTTATGCAACTGAAGATCTCTGTCCATAGACATGTTATCAAAATCCACCAAAAAGGAAAAAGTGAAGTCCAAAACAGCTCATAAAATTGCAAAAATTACAAAGTTCAAGGTAAATGCATTGAAGTAATCCAAAGTCATATGGAACCTTAAAACACATAAAAAATGAAAAAATAAACTGTCCAGGTAAGTAGAAAAGTGAAAGGAAATTTAAAATAATAATGTTAGTTTCATTGAAACCAAATTAATTTCCTTTTAGAAAAAACACCAAAATCTCAAGTCCACTGGATGACTTCTGATTGTAAACAACACATAGATTACCTACCCAAACACAAAACTATGCTCAAATACAACATAAACATTGCATTGCAAAAGTAATAAATACAATTCATAACATGATAATGTTTAAAATAACACTGGACTACTAGCATACCCTAAGTAGGCCTAACGCTCAACAATACTACACAATAGAACGCAAACTATCAATAATCGTCAAAATAAAAAATAACTCTTTAACCCTCTAAAAAAAATGAAAAAGTTCTTACCTTATCCAGTGATCAGCAGATAACTCACTCACAGCTAATCCAATGAAAAATGACAGGACTAGACTACAAAGGTATACTTTGGTAAAAAAAATATATATAAAAAAGACTCCCGGAAGAAAACAATGGGACTTTCACTAAAAATCATTTGAAAAATGTTCAGAAAATATGTTACACGGTGATAAAATATGTCAAAATGTCAATAAATGTATTATGGATATCAATAGTCATATAAAGTATAAAATAAATATTACTATAAAAATAAATAACAGTATTATTTGTAATATACTTTCAAGCGCATATCAAACTTCTTATACCAAAATGTATATATAACAAATTTATATGGTAAGAAGTGCCATATTTGTAACCATTTTGAAAAATACCAATATGTGAAAATGTTAAAATATATAAAATGTGGTTTGTGTTTAAAAAAAATGAGAAAAGCTGTTAAAAATTACCAATAAAACCTGGGCTTGTATGTTGTAAAAAATGTAAATATACACATTAAATAAAAAATGTAAAAAAACTAAAGAAAAATATAAAGCTCAAAAAAATGTACGTTACTATCTTTAAAAACAGTCAATAATAATGATGTATTTGAAGAATACAATACCTAAAGTTTTACATCTAATAACAACACCGTAATATAACATATTATATTGAACATGTTAGAAACTAGTTACATTTACCACTCCCACTAATATAGAAATCATTTTAGGTGGTATGTTGCGCACTAAAGGGATCACAATTAATATTCCCCCTCCAATGCAAACCATTTACGAGAAAGTGTTAGAAACTAATGTGGTCACATATACTATTCCCACTCCAATCTAAGCTATTTAGGGGAAGATGTTGGACACTATAAGGATAATATTTGTTTACTATTTCCACTCTAACATAAGCCATTTAAGGGAAGGTTTTGGACTCTAAAGGGTGTCATATTTGCTATTCCCCCTCCAGTCTAAACCATTTAGGAGAAGGTGTTGCACATTAAAAGAGTAACATATACAGTTCCTACTCCAATCAATGCCATTTTGGGGCCTTTTTTGTACTCTATAGGGGTCTCATTGACTATTCCCACTTCAATCTAAACATTTAGGGGAGCACTAAAGTGTTCATATGTACTATTCACACTACAGTCCAAGCCATTTAGGGGAAGGTTTTGGATACTAAAGGGGTGATATTTACTACTTCTACTCCAATCTAAGGACCTGATTGCGAGGTTGCCGGTCTTACTGCCATTCTGTTGCGGCACTAGTCCTAAGTAGTCTGTGGAGTTGGCGGTTTTTCACCTGCCCTATTACGATGCATGCAGCCTGAACTACCAAACGTGTTGACGGAATGGGTCCTGCCTGTGACGTGGAGGACTGCAATGCTGGCAATTCATTCTCTATCAGAGCCGTGGGATCCCGCCAGGCAGATTAAGAAAACACACTTGCACAGGCGGCCCCCTTGAGGTAGGCCATCGCAATACGTTCTCAACAAAGCACCATAACAATACAAGACCTAGCATGTGAGACATTGGAGGGTGTCACAGAGATTATTTGAGGTAATGTTAGTGAGAAGCTGCTGTTGTGTCACAATATTACAAACACACATCACTATCCCGGAATATTAATTGTGAATACATTTAAAATTTGGAAGAGGGTGCCTGTGCAGTGTAAGTGACCTGGCCAAAGAGGGCTCAAGGAGCTGAATTTGGATCATACATTCAAAGCTGTTCCGAACAGGGACCCACAAAATAGGATTGGTACAGTGCCCCGATATGCATTAAGATGTACCTCCCTGTGCATCTGATGAATGAGATGTTAATGGAAACAGGTAAGATTGTGGCTTACTGTTGGTTGCGTCCATGACGGTGGGAGTTTTGGACGTCATAAAGCAGCGGCAGGATATGTACAATGGACTCCATGGCTGCACAAGACTTGTGGAGCTAAGTACAGGTAACTTTCTGCCTTACATCTGTCTCTTTCTGCCACTCAAGGGTGGAGGTTTTGCCACCCTCTGACAGATGCATCAGCCTGCCCCGCCGCCGTTACAGTTGAAATTTCCAGGCGGCGATGGCAGTGCCATGGTAGTCTTTAGTCTATGCACCTGCTTGCTTTGTAATTGGGCGGGTGGACCACTATGTTGGCAGGCGGGGAATCCAACGCCATTTCCACCAAATTTGTAATCAGGCCCTAAGTCATTTATGGGACATGTTGGACACTAAAGTGGTCATATTTTCTGTACCCACTCCAATCTAAGCTATTCAGGAGAAACTATAGGGGTCACATTTATTATTCCTACTCCAGTTTAAGTCAGTTAGGAGAAGGTATAGGACACTAAAGTGGCCACATTTACTATTCCTACTCCAACTTAAGCCATTTACTACTCTGATTGCAATGTAAGCTATTTAGGAGAAGCTGTTGAACACTAAAGGGGTAACATTTATTATTCCCACTCCAAGCTGATCCACTCAGGGGAAGTTGAATGATACTAATCACATTTACTATTCCCACTCCAATCTAAATAATTCAGGCAAAGGTAATGAACACTCCAATCTACGCAATTAAGGGGAAGTGTTTGGACACTAAATGGGTGATATTTATTTTTTGAAATTATATTTATATTTATTTCACATTCCTATAATCGAGTCCCAAGATAGCTGCCAACACTTCCTAGTTGAAGTGTTGGCAACCAATCAGATCTCAGCATGAGATCGGCAGTATTCACAAAGCCTTCACACCTGCAGATATCTATATTTCTTTTTCTTTTAATATCTCAAAAACTACTGAATGAATTCAGAGCCAAAAGGCTTCTTTCGGGACCAAAGCTACCTTTCTGCCAAATTTGGTGTAATTCCGGCTAGCAGTTCGGGCTGTAGTTGTGTTTAAAATCCCTATGGGAATTATAATGGGAAACACTTTTTTGCCCTCGCCCCTTTTTCTTGGTCCCCGCTTGACGGATCACCCCGAAACTTCCCATGTACAACACGATTCTCTGCAACACTTTTTTTGGACAATTTCATGAAGATTGAAAAAAGGTGCCAAAGATATAGGCAAGTCAAAAACACTTTTTCTATGGAAACATGGTCCTAACTATAACTGTAACTGGCAACCCCTTGTAGGTATATATATATATATATATATATATATATATATATATATATATATATATATATATACTTTTTGACTAGATTGCACGTGGAGAGTTTTGAGGGGCCGAGAAGAAGGGGAAGTCCCACAATGCGTTTTCCTTATCTATTCTTCCATAAGAACTTTACACACAGCTACAACCTACACCACTGAACGCATTTGCACCAGATTTGGCAGGAAGCTAGATCTTGGTCCAGAAAGTTTTTGTGTAAATCCGTTCAGTAGTTTTGGAACTATTTAGGTTGAAAAAAAGGTTATATATCACGTGCAGAGGATCTGTGGATCCTACAGATCTCATCCTGAGATCTGATCCACCACCTCAACCAGAAAATGGTGGCAGCCAAATTAGGATTCAAGACTCTGGGGGTCATTCTGACCCTGGCGGTGTCGCGGATGACTGAAGCACCGCCAACAGGCTGGCGGTGCTTCAAAGCCCATTCCGACCACGGCGGTAAAGCCGCGGTCGGAAAACCGGGTCCGGTGGTTTCCCGCCGGATTTCCCCCGGCTGGGCAAATCCGCCAGGGCAGCGCTGCAAGCAGCGCTGCCCAGGGGATTCTGACCCCCTTCCCGCCAGCCTGTTTCTGGCGGTTTTTACCGCCAGGAACAGGTTGGTGGGAACGGGTGTCCATGGGGCCCCTGGGGGCCCCTGCACTGGCATGGGCAGTGCAGGGGCCCCCTAACAGGGCCCCAGCATGCTTTTCACTGTCTGTTTAGCAGACAGTGAAAAGCGCGACGGGTGCAACTGCACCCGTCTCACACCTGCAACACCGCCGGCTCCATTCAGAGCCGGCTTCAGTGTTGCAGGCCGCCTTCCCGCTGGGCCGGCGGGCGCTAACAATGTTAGCACCCGCCGGCCCAGCGGGGAGGTCGGAATGGCCCCAGCGGTCTTTCGACCGCGTAGCGGCCATATGGCGGTTCCCGCCTGGCGGGCGGCGACCGCCGCCCGCCAGAGTAGGAATGAGGGCCTCTGTCCCGAGACCTAAAAAAAATAAAAAAAGACATAAGGGTCCAGGGTACAGATACTCTGATCCCCAGGCCTGGTGGTGTAGTCCCCGTAGATTTTCTGCAAATTTGCAAAGGGTACGCAAGTCAGCAGCAACAATTTTTTTTAAAGCATTTCAAAATTAGCCCCCACGTGGGCCAGGGCCGGGGTGTAAGGTACAACATGTATTTAATGAGGAGGGGGCCCCCTTGCCAAGCCTCCACGAGGCCCCCAGGACCCCACACCCAGAGCCGATAATTTCTTAAAGAGGAGGGGAGCTGCATGGCTTCACGCCCTGAGCCACATCAAGGCCCTGGGCACCCCATCCCCTGGGGCCGATAATTTCATTAAGGGGAGGGGGCTGAAGGGCCCCATCCCTGAGACTCCATGAGGCCCTGAGGGCCCCATACCCCAGAGCTGATAATTTCATAAATGGGAGGGGGGTGCTTGGCATCCCTCACCAAGCCTCCAAGAGGACCACATCTCCTGGGACCGTATTTCAAATAAAGGGGGGCTATTCCTGCCTGATGGGGAAGCAAAGCATTTCCTTGCCCACGCTCTCAGGGAGGGAAATGCTTTGATTGCTCCCACCCTGCAGAAGCAAAACATAATTGCTCCTGCAGGGTTGGAGCAATGCCGGCTCCTGCTCTGCAGCACCCACGATGGGTGCAAGCAGTCGAGCCAGCAGGGCTGCAGTTGGCGGTACCGGGACCCACAGAAAAATGTTTCAATAAAGCCAAAAGTGTTTAGTCACTACTCCTTCAGGGAGCGCCCAGTAATCCTCTGGGAGGGCTACATACATATATCTTGTTTTTGGTGATGTTCCTAGAATGGGCATGGACATCACCAATGTTTTTTAATGTTGTGGGTGGCTGTAGGGAGATCTGCAGCCCCCCAGCAATACTTAAAAAAAAAACATAAGTCTCATGGGTCATTAAAACCATCACCCCAAGAGATCATTTTTCTAAAATCGTTTCACAGGTTGGAGCTTTTTCTCTACAGTTAGGATCGTACTGCCACTTAGGGGCCTGTTGGTTTTTTTGTGTTAAAGATGTATCTAAAAAAATATAAGCCCTTTCTGTGATTTTATTTACCACTGCAAATATAATTTTTATATTTTTCTTATAG
Source organism: Pleurodeles waltl (assembly GCF_031143425.1). NCBI lineage: Eukaryota > Metazoa > Chordata > Amphibia > Caudata > Salamandridae > Pleurodeles > Pleurodeles waltl. Next base: position 973,171,244 of record NC_090444.1, read on the forward strand.
AAAAAAATCATATATCTCTAACTATTTGTTTTCACATTTTTCACCCAAAATATTATGATAACAACTATGCAAAAAGAAAGTCACAAAAAAGTAGTTCAATAAACCGTTAATAAATATTTTAAACTCATTATTAAGATATATATTTGATTAAAAGTGTTGGTAATTTTTGGGGAAAGGTGATAGATCTGCTTTATATATATGCTATATATAGGGTAGGTGTGGAGGGGGGAGTTGGAGGTTTGGCTGCCTCTGGGGGGGTTGCCGTGAGGGTTGGCAGCAGGGCCTAGCCACAAGCCACGCCCTGCGGCCAATCACCCAGCAGTGCACAGCCATTGGCGGGGGTTGGCTGCCTGTGAGGGGTTGGCCATAGAACTTTAGCTGTACATTTGATAATAAAATATTACTTTATGTTACAAAAACCCTAGAAATTCAGTGAAAAAACTAAGGTTAAAGTAACGTTATAGTTAAGTAAAATATTCAATAAAATTTAATGTTTTAAACTCTAAAAATGACAGAAATTCACCAGTAAACTTTATCTTAAGTAACTATATTGTGCCCTAAAGTAACTATGACTTGCAGCATTGCAATGCACTGCTAATTACTGTATGTATATATATATATATATATATATATATTGGTATATAAATACTATATCGTAGATATTATTAATTAAAAAATATATGAAAAATCATAAATATTTTCTAAGAAAAAACAATTGAAAGCCTGAAAATGTAAAGAATGTTACATTGTATAAAAACAAATTATTATTTGAAAATGTATCTACTATATAATAATTTTTCATAAAGCATATTTGAAAAAACAGTACATTAAAAACACAAGTAGCTAAATATATACACAAAATACAACCAATCTAAAGACAAAAAAATATTATACAAACCAAGGGTTAATCACAAATATTTTTCATATACTATTTAGAAATAACATAACAGTAAACAAAAACACAACACCAAAAACATCTATAATGACTTTGCTTTTTCTGCAACACAATCAGAAGCAATATTACTCAAATAGACATAAAATGTATCTTTTTAAATCAAATATAAAAACGTAGTTAATATTGGAGCATACATAAATTATTAGTTGATATAATATAAAATGTAAAATGTATCTACATCTAATATATCTAACTGTAAATAATATTAGTTTGATAGTTACATTTTACATAAAGTTAAAAATAAGTATAAAAATGAAATCAGGTAGAATACTACAAATTATTACATAATACAAAAATTTATGTCATTTAACATTAAACCATAAATATAAAATGTCTCCCAAAATATAATAAAAAATGCACTATTAAGGTTTGCGAAAAGGTAATTAAAATCAAAATTGTAAATTTTGTAACAACATTTTTAAATGATATTTCTTGTGCTTTACCAACTTATATGTCACAATTTTAAAAACACTAAAATAAATGTAAAAAAATCAATATATAAGAAAATGGTCATTACATTTTTCCCAAACATTTAAAAAAATATTTTGTCATAAAATAGAAATTATGTTAATTTAAAATTATAAATTAGTTAAAACATTTCATAATATAACTTATACACCAATTTTTACAATTTCAATTTTTTTGCTGCAATTAATTTATCCATAATTGTTGAGCCTGTCTTCTCCGGGCTCCTTTATATTAGGCATCCATATCCGTGGAAGGAAGGAAACAACACCTGTATTGAGGACCTGCTCAGGCACAGACATTTTTTATCTTTGCCCATGAGGCATGAGGAAGGCCTTAAGTGAAGACAGAGAACAATGCGAAAAGGCACACCAAGCAAAGATCCTGAAGGTCCAGGCAGTGTACACAGAAGCTGTATAGGGTTGGGTGGAGTAGCAGGAGAATAACCAGAGGCAAAATGTTGGGAGTGACTCAAATTGGGCCAAGATGTCAGCATTCTAGCTCAGTGAGGTAACGCTTACTACTGCCCCATGTGATCAAAAGGTCAAAGCCAGAAAAGAGCATTCTTCCAAGGTTTATAAATCGTCTACATAGCTTAATATTGTCAACTAGTATTGGCAGCTCCAAGAAACGGAAGTGTAGTATGAATGGATATATATAACCAAGGTGACTTGCAATATTCTCATAATGTATATCAGCTGGTACTTTATTCCGTATAATACATGGCCATACAATCACCCTTCCACTAAACTCCTTAATTCCTTGGTGACTGGCTCTTTCATGTTCATTACAGACAAAAAAACATAAAAGCAGGATCTGTCAAACAGTATTTTTTGCAAGAAAGATAATAGAATCAGTTTAATGTGAGTTGGATTGAAACATGCTATGCCTCAGGCTATGTAGAAACTTGTAGAGAGTATATCTTTCCTGCTTTGACCTTTATTGTTGAAAAAAGTAACATGTTGCCATAAATATCTCCTTTCTGCTGATTACTTTTTCTTTTTAGAAAAATATATCAGAAGAAGGAAAAGCCAGCTTGTTTCATTGTTTAAACGGTGGCTGTTATTATGCTCCGTGACCTGCCTTTCACCTTGGCTGCTGGCTCTGGCAGCAGGCATAGTGAGGGTTCAACTGTATACCCTTTTACAGGTGAGCAGCTGTGTTATTTTTATATTACAAGCAAAAAGAGACCTTACAAGTAGCCAGCAAGAAGAAAATTGAAGATAAGCTGTGATAAAGGGATTTGAGCCTGCCATTTGTCACATTAAGTATTGGGTAAAAAATACATGAATATTGGCCAATGATAACTTTGTGACACAACACAGGCAGCACAGCCCCTTTGGCACAAAACACACTTGGAAATCTGTAATGTATCCATAACCCTTCTGACAGGCTGGCTGTCTCAAAAATACATTGCCATGCACTCCTACAGGAGTAATGGAAGGATGACGTATTCACTTCCTGCATAGAACATGGAACCAATTTGTGAAGTATTTGTGCTTGTTGACAATTTTACAGTGTTGTTCCAAGTTAAGGAATAATTTATAACAACATGCTGTTAGACCTGGCATCCATGCCGTGGTCTCCCCTGTTTTTCTTGCCTCTGCTTCCCACGTTTTGATTGTGTGCTGGACTCTATTTTTGCTGTGTTTGGTACTCTGGGCACTTTACCCCTGCTAACCAGTGCTAAAATGCAAGTGCTGCTGTGTAAATTATGTGTCATTGGCATTTCCATGATTGGCATATTTGATTTACTAGTAAGTCCTTAGTAAAGTGCACTAGTGGTGCCCAGGGCCTGTGAATCAAATGCTACTAGTGGACCTGGTTGTGGCACCCACGAGTAGCCCTGTAAACATGGCTCAGACCTGCCACTGCAGTGCCTGTGTGTGCAGTTTTAAACTGTCAATTCGACCTGGCAAGTGTACTCACTTGCCAGGCCCAAACCTTCCCTTTTTATGCATATAAGGCACTCCTAAGGTAGGCCCTTGGTAGCTCAATTTACATGTCCTAGCAGTGAAAATCTGCCAAATTCGTTTTTCACTGTTGCAAGGCCTATCTCTCTCATAGGTTAACAAAGGGGCTGCCCTTAAATAACTTTTAAGTGCAGATTCCCTTTGGGAGCAAATAGAAATTGGAGTTTAGTGTCTCTGAACTCACAATTTAAAAATACTTATTTTGGTAAAGTTGGTTTTTAAATTGTTGATTTGAAAATACCACTTTTAGAAAGTGGGCATTTTTCTGCTTAAATAATTCTGTGACTCTGCCTGTTTATGGATTCCCTGTTTGGGTCAGACTGTCAGTTGGGCTTTTTGTGACTTCCCTCTAGACAAAGGGAGTGGAGGAGTAGCCTGCAAATCCTGAGGGGCCATCTGAGCTACAGTGGATGGAGGAGTGGTCACTTACACCTGAATGGGCTGTGCCTGCTCTCACACAAAGCAGTCTCCAACTCCCTGATTTGTGTCTGAGGGCTGGCCTGGGCAAGGCAGGATCTTGTAAACAACAAAGACTTTCCTCTGAAGATTGCATACTTCATAGGCAGAAAGGGGTATAAGTAGTGGACCCAAAACCCCAGAGTGTTAGATTACTTCTGGGATCAAGAGGAACCTCTGCCAAGGAGAAGAGCTGAAGAGCTGAGGAGAAGTGCTGCCCCTGCCTGTGACTGTGCTTTGTTGGGCTATCCTGCTGTTGCTGCTTCTGCCTGTGAAAGGGGACAAAGACTGGACTTTGTTGTGCATTCCTGATTGAGAAGAATCTCCAGGGGCTTGAACTGAGCTTGCCTCCTGTTTTGAAGTTTCAGGGCCATCAAAAACTTCCTCTGCCAGCACCTGGACTCTCTGCTGAGACTGACACCCTCTTAAATGGTGTCCTATCCAGTCCCTGGGCCCTTGAGAGGGGAAGTTGGCAGAACAAGGACTGAATCCACGCACAGAATGTCGTGTGGGGAAATGTTTTCTGCACCACCTGCAATGCGGCTGAAAAACGACACCCCACCCCCTCTGTGGCAAAAATCAACGCTCTACCTGCATCGCGGCTGGGAGATCCATGCATCGTGGCTAGAGAAACGACGCAACACCCGCTCACAGCTGCTGATAACGACGCAAACCTATGCAGCGTGGTTTTCTATCGCCATGCGACCGGATTTCTCACGCATCGTCCCTGGGCGTCAGTCATCGCAAACCTGCGTGGATCTGAGGTGCCTGTTCAGAAATCCACGCATCACTCTCTTGCAAGAGAGAAAAACAACGCAGTGCCTATCCGACTGGAGAAGAAATGACGCACAGCCTCGTCTGCGAGTAAGGAATCGACGCATCACTGACTTTTCCGAAGCACGCTCACCCGTGCTGCTTTATTTATGACGCAAACCAGGCACTTTGTGTAAAACCAACATTTCCATTGTTTTCTATGCAGTAAGTCTCTTATTCTTTTGAAAATTTATATCTTGACTTGTGTATGTTGGATTTTTGTTGTTTTGGTCTTGTTTGATTTAGATAAATATTACCTATTTTTCTAAACTGGTGTGGTGCCCTTTTTGTGTTTTCACTGTATTTCTGTGTGTGTTGGTACAAATACTTTACACATTGCTTTTGAGTTAAGCCTGCCTTCTCATGCCAAGCTACTAAGGGGGGCGAGTGGGTGTTAACCAGGTGTGTTTCGCCTGTGCCCTGACTAGAGTGAGGATCCTTGCTTGGACAAGGGGTAACCTGACTGCCAACCAAAGCCCCCAATTCTAACACATCATTATTTTATTCTCCTTTATTTTGGAGTTCCCACAATGCCCTTCAATCCCCACTTGCAATACACACTGTTGTCCGAGTACTGACACATTGTGAAAGCTTAGACAGGACACCTCTACCTTGACCTGCACCATGGACTGTTATCTGGGAACTAAGATATCCGGAGGCCCTCTAACAGTCTTGACGTGCGCTAGGAGCTCTTATTTAAATATTGAGCCATTCTGAGAACTCTGACGGGGCACCTCTGTATCAACCTACACCATGGACTATTACCTAAGCACTGAGATAGAGTGAGTTTTCTGATGGTGCACCTCTACCCTTAACTGTATCATGGACTGTTATCCCAGCACTGAGACATCCTGAGGGCTCTGATGGTGCAACTGTACCTTGATCTGCACCATGAACTATTATCCGAGCACTGAGACATCTCAAAGACTCTGACATTGCAGCTCTGTCTTGACGGGTGCCTTGAGGTACTATTCCACTTGTGAGGTGGCCTGATAGCTCGGCAAATGTACCTCCACCATGGCTTCACCTAGAACCACTATCTCATTACTGAGACATCAGGGGGTTCTGACGTTGTATCTCTATCTTGAACTTCACTGTGAGCAGCTATACAGTAGAAGGACATCCTGATAGCATAGACAATGTACATTTGCCCTGACCCTGAGCTGCTCTCCTACTTCTGAAATATCCTTGGAGGGCTGGCAGTGCATATCTATTCAAACCTGGACCATGAGCTGCTCCCCTACTTCTGAGATATCCTAAGCGGACTGGCAGTGCATATCTATTTAGGTCTGGGCCATGAGTCGCTGTCCCTAAGAGCTGTCCTGGTTTGCCCTGTGTGCTTCAGACTCACGAGTGAGACATACTAGGGCTCTGATAGTGCACTCCTATTCTGACAAGCAGCATTAAGTGCTATCCCAGTACTGAGACATCCCTGGAGCTGTCTAAATTTTTATTTTGCTGCAGTGTTGCAAAACCCTGGTCCTTCTAAGGGATCAGAATGTACTGTGGTGACTGTGTTACAAACTCCATTTCCGGTAATGACGTTCGCGGCAAACCGCTATAAAATGTGCCTCGGTTCCCCACATCCGAGTATGAAACACTATATAAAGGCTGCAGTACAATACAATACAACACAGTGCTGTACTGGGGCAGGGAGATGGAGTGGAATGAAAGATCTGTTGGTTCGTCAAGGAAGAACATATCCGCGCATAAAACAGAATTCCAGCGATATAGTGAAGCTAGAAATATATTTGCAGCTGTGGATGCTAAGTCATTTACAGATACCTGTGTGCAGGAGAGAGCTTTTATTCATCCATTTTGTGCTCTTGATTTGAATTACTAAAAATATTCAGTCCGTGGGTGACATGGTGAATTGAACCCTTGGCCTGCTTGTGGCAGTGTTAAGTGGTGCCTACTCAGCAAATGGCTGACCTCAGTCAGATTTCTATTATACAATCTGTCTCTCACTCTCTGTCTCTAATCCTATACCATAATTATTTCTCTTTCTTCCTGTCCCCTTCTTTCATTTGCACTAATAAATTCTGCAAAATTATATGGTGATGGGGAAAAAAGCTTTTAGATGAATCATGAGCGTTTAAGTCTAACAACCAGAACGCCTATCCTTTTGGCTGATATAGAATATTTGTTTTGTGTGTAGTACAGTTGATATACAAGTAATTTTCTTTATTTTACATCAAAAAGACACAGAAACAGAGCCATGTGGCATTCTGTAGGGCCTAGCATAATCTAGCCAGCCACTGCCAATACTAGCGGCCACATCTGGAAAAACAAGCATTGGTAAAGGTAGTAGACCTTTGGACATATTGGCTGTGCCAACGAGTTTTCATCATGAAACACATTCCTGATGCTGTGCAGCATGGCTAAAGAATATTTTTAAAGTTTTTCCTGCAGACAGCTGTGCCAATTTTCTTATTTTAGTTAATAATCTGAGTTTGATGGGTAACTAAAAAGAAAATAATGCTGGTCAGAGGTGCAGAAGCAAAATGGGGGACGTCGGCGGGAAAGTAAGATGTGGGACAGTGGTGTAGGAGCCACTAAAGTTCTAGGGGGGACAAGGACAGCCTTGGGGAATTTTCATTGGCCCTACAGAAGGTGCCCGTCATCTGAGAGCCACAGGCGTCTGTCAATGTATACAGTTGTATAGTTCTGAAGTGAAATAGCAAGAAAGGAGGGTAAATCATCACAATCTGTACATATGTTTTATTGTTAGTTACATTTTAGAAGGGAATTAGAAAATATGTGAAAACCTGTGAACCTTGCATCTTCATACACAAGCAAAGAGTGGGAGAGAAAAAGGGAAGAATAAGCACAATTTTCTTAGTGACATTCATAAACCTCAAAATGCAACTGGACTAATAGAAACCATTCTTTTTGCTGCAGGTGGTTATAATAAAATCCTGAACTTTTGTTTGAAAAACCAAAAAGTTTCTTGTGCCGTTCACTGTGAAGGAAAATTATTTTGCTAATGTCTGTATGTCAGATGGTTCCTTCATCTCTTTATGTATGTTGCATGTATCATGATTCAGTGTTTTCTGGGACATAATTGACCTTAACCAATTTTTCATTTAGTGGAGACCAGTGAGGTTTCTGCTCTGCCTCAAAGACGATACTGGAATCACTAGGATAATCTGTTGTAGCCTGTCAACCCATGTAAACAGAAAACTGTCTGTTGGAAGCATTTTTAAAGGTACATCTGCAAGTTTGTGTGTCTTCATGCTCGTTTTTTTTTATTTCGGTCCATACCGCTGTTCTCTACAATAAGACCTCAGTCTTGTTGAAAGATACAGATGTAATCACTCTTTAAATGTTATTCGGTGTGATTACTGTGTCATGCTAGAAGGAAGTCATCATCCCTCTATAACGTCGACTAAAGTTTGACTGCCCCCTGTTTCTACTCTTGGAGAGTTAGTTGTATAAAGGCTTATTGAATAGGAGTTTAACGCTCATATTTATACTTTTTTAGCGCCGCATTTGCGTCGTTTTTTGCCGCAAAATCGGTGCAAACTTACAAAATATAATTGTATTTTGTAGGTTTGCGATGATTTTGCATCAAGAAAATGACGCAAATGCGGCGCATAAAAAGTATAAATATGGGCCTAAGAGTATTTTAGGCCATGGGATACCAATAGTAAAAACAGTATGTGTTGGACTTGGCCATCTGTGCAGTGTTACCCCTAAACGTTTTGCCTTCTCGCCTCTTATTTTCTGAACCTGTTTTGTTGGCTTGTAGGACTTGGTGCATTTTACCACAGCTAACCAGTGGTAAAGTGCTTGTGCTCTCTCCTTTAAACATGGAAACACCGGCTTACATTTAATTGGCACATTTAATTTACTTGTAAGTCCCTAGTAAAGTGGCACTACATGCCCCGAGGGCCTGAGAATTAAATGTTACTAGTGGGCCTGCAGCACTTGTGCCAATCCTATGAAAAAGCCCTTTGAAACATTTCACGCCTGCCACTGCAGCCTGTAGTGCAGTATTTTTTTAAAGAACCGAACCTTTTTCCTGGGCTAAACCTATTTTAATACATATGTCACCCCTAGGGTAGACCCTAATCAGACCATAGGACAAGTTGAAGTGTATTTAAAATGTTGCCCATGTGCCTTTAAGTTTTACATGTCCTAGTGAGAAGAACTCTTAATTTTTTTTTTTTTTACTGTTGCAGGACATGCCTCTCCCATAGGGTAATATTGGGTTAACTTATTACAATTAATAAGTGATAACTCTCAATCTGGAGTGGTTGAAAGGTCAAATTTGGTGTCTAAAGAATTATAATGTATACCTCTCAATGGTAAAGTTGGATTTTAAGTGGTTGAACAAATAAATGTATACAAAAAAAGAAACATGAGCAAGACTAAAATGTGTATATTTTCAGAATTCATACACTGATGTTTGGAGGAAAATAGCTGAATTTCCAAAATGTTATTTAAAGTGGATAACTGAGTGACAAAAAACAAACAATGTTGCTGAGACTATTGTTAATGTTAATAACTTGGTGTTAAGGGCATTGCAACTATGGCTGTTTTGTATTACCCATGTTGAGACATTCCACATTGACTAAACATTTTTCACATCACTATTGGCAAGCATGCTTGATTCATTATGGTGATTACTGCTGGTAGTCTTGCATATGGTGGACGTTACTGTAGTCTTGTCTGATGTCACTATTACAACCCTAATAATATTAGTATCTCAGGAAGATTTTCATTGAACATAAGTAGCTCTTATTACAGAAAAAGATGGAGACCCCTAGCATATCGTAGCAACAAAGAGGTTCATTTTATAATTGGTTTCCTTCCAGAAATGTTCAAGTAGTCATGATTTTATTTGATTATCTGCCAGGTGGGGTTGTCAAGGATCGGTCTGCTGCTGTGGAATGGAAATAGAACAGGGAGTATAGCTCAGTGGGTTTTGGGTTCACTCATCAGGTTTTTATGGAATTTGCAAAGCAGTGCTTGAAAGTAGGCAGCGTGATCTCAAGTGCTTCATGCAAGACCAGCAAAATGATGCCAGGGAATTTTGTTATGATAGCAATTATTATTTAATCACAAAGAATCAATTCACAGTGTTTTGGGTGCTATATGAGGAGTCAGTGTAGTTTATCCCACTGCAAATGTGTCACACGTGTCTATTACTGCTCAGTTGGTGAGAATGTTCTACATTCGGAAATTCTTTTAGCGCAACTTAAAACCCATCCAGTTCCGCTGAAAGACTGGGGCAAATTGGTAAATAGTGAAAAAAATACAACTTTTATTATGGACTGTGAGGATGGTTGATGCCTGAAGGCTGACGGCCTCATTACGAGTTTGGCGGCCCCAATGTGGGAATGCCAAACTTGCGGTGAGGACACCACCACACCCTATTACAGTGTTTCCAAAGGTCTAACCAGCAGGAACATTGTAATAGAGTGTTGCCGCTGGTCAGACTGTCAGGAACAGTGCTACGAGATACCACTTGGCTCCCTTAAAGGAGCAGAGTACTATCTCGTAGCACAGAGGGGGCCAACCAGCACCCTTAAAATCCACACTGTCTTGATTCTGAGGTTGCTGTGCAGGGGGGGCCCGGCACTGCCCGGCACACCCTCACCGCCAACCTTTCCATGCTGGTGAAACTGCCATGGAAAGTCTGGCGATGAGGGGAGTTGTAATCAGCCAGGTGGCACAGAGTTCAGTGCCACCCTGGCTGATTACAACTCAGACCGCCGTCACCATGTTGGGAACCATGTTCCTGGTGAGGATGGAAGTCTTCTGGTGGGTCCGCCCGCCAGGGTTGTAATTGGGCGGTCCGACTGCCCGAAGTGTAGCGGTCTAAACATCAACACGAGTGTGGCGGTCCTCGACTGCCACACTCGTAATGAGGCCCAAGATGATGCATATTATTGGTGGTCCTCTGCCCTCACACTTTTTTCTCAATTAAATAACAAGCCTGTTCTACAACTGCAAAATGTAATTTTTCTTAAGCTTTAGCTGCAAAGCAATCACTCCCTGTGTTGGGGATACTAAAAGCATCATAACACGGCCAGCTCTGCTCCCATCATAGCACTATTTTTATTATGGTAGGTCGAGTGGAAGGACAAAAGTTCTTCGACCGTGTTCCAGGGGGAGGCAAACACAACAGGCGGAAGGGAAGCCCACACTTGCAAACGAATGACATGTAAGCAAAACAAAAAAGTGGCAATAAAACCAACCAATGTTAAGAAATGGGTGGGCTCCAAGCCCCCAGCAAGTAAACATAGGTGGTCATTCTGACCTCGGCGGTAAAAGGCGCCTACCGCCGGTCAGAAATCCTCCATAATTCCGCCGCGGTCGCGGTAACCCGCCACGGTCATTCTGACCCGCAGCAGCCAAACCTCCGAAAATCCGACAGCCACAACAGACCGCCAGACCAGCGGTCGGCGGAAAAGTGGAGGTGACCAAACCTCCACCGTCACGCCAACAGAAATACGCCCATGCCATTACGACCCACAAATCCACGCGGCGGTCTTTCAAACGCGGTTTTCCATTGGCGGTACACACCGCCGCGGTCAGAATACACACAAACGAACAAAACTCAGCCACATTGGACGATTTGAATTCCACACACCTGATACACATACACACACCACTCCCACACACACAATACAATATAAAACACACACCCACATCACCCACAAACCCCTACGACAAAAAATTCAGAAAGAAGCACTGAGAGACACATCAGCGATCACAGAATACCATCACACAGAGGCACACTACACCATCACCCACACAATATCCACACACAAAACAACACACACCACCACACTCAACACACTTAACTACACATACTCCACCCCACACATCATACACACCACTCCATGGCACCCCAAAGACACCCCCGCTTCTCAGACGAAGAACTCAGGGTCATGGTGGAGGAAATCGTTCGGGTAGAGCCCCAGCTCTTCGGCACACAGGTCCAATACACCAGCATTGCCCGGAGGACGGAGCTATGGCAGAGGATTGTCGACAGGGTCAACGCTGTGGGACAGCACCCCAGAAATCGGGAAGACATCAGGAAGCGATGGAACGACCTACGGGGGAAGGTGCGTTCCATGGTATCCAGGCACAACATCGCCGTGCAGAAGACTGGCGGAGGACCCCCACCTCAACCCCCACAATTTACAACATGGGAGGAGGAAGTCTTGAACATCCTGCATCCTGACGGCCTCGCAGGAGTCGACGGAGGAATGGACACTGGTAAGTTGAAGCTTCACTACTGCTTCCCCCCCACCTGCATGCCAAATCATACCCCAACCCTCACCCCCATCCTCGAACCCCACCCTCACCCCCACCCCCATCCTCACCCCCACCCTCACCCTCACCCCCACCACCATCCTCACCCCCACCACCATCCTCACCCCCACCCCCAGCACACCTATTCCCTGCCAATGTCTCACCATCACAACCCACACATCCCAAAACCTAGGCCTGCATGCGTCCACTAAGCATGGACACCCATCACCAAAGCATGCCCAATGCATATACACATCCCCCCCACAAGCCACCCTCACCAAAGCCCCCACACACGAATGTCAGCACTTGGGGACACGGGAACCCACAGATACACCCATATGCCACACATTGAAACTATAACCATACCTCTATACCCCTGCTGGACCCGACCGTCAGCACACCGCCATGGAGGGCCCAGAATTCTCCACACCCCCCACCCAAGAGGCCGTCAGCGATGACAGCAGCTCTGTCGACCTGGACACTGATGACCAGCCCGGACCATCGGGGACCTCTGGACAGTCGGTTCCCCTCACACAGGCACAGGCCACTACAGACCCAAACCCCTCTGGGAACACCAGCACAGCTCCCACCCAGCGGGCCCATGCCTCTGTCTCCAGGGCGCGTCAATCTGCGGTGTGTCTACCACTACAGGGCACCCAGGATAACCCACCACCCCAACAACAACAGGGACCTGGGGGCAGTGGTAGTGGGCACACCGGCCAGGGGGCAGAGGCCCAGGGAAACAGGGCAACTCGGAGGGCAGCTGTGCGACAGGGGGGGGACGGGCCCAGGGAACCCACTCTCCACGAGGCCCTCACCACCATCATGGGAGCATACAACCGCTCCCAGGAGACGATGGCGACGGTACTGGCCCGGTTCCAGGAGATCCAGGTACTGCAGGAGGAACACTATCGGGGGTACAGGGAGGACATCAGAGCCCTCACCTCCACCCTGGTTACCATGGTAGGGCTGCTGCAGGACCTCTTCAACACCAGGACGGACACTCAACAACAACAAAGGGCCCCTGCCACTAGCCTGGACCAAGAACAGCCAACCACCTCCGCCGGCGCTAGTGGACAGGAGGCCCCCGCACAACAGCAGCCCACCAGACCCCCACCTCCTGCAGGAGAAGAACCACCCCGCAAGAGGGCCCTGAGATCTCGCAAGAAGACAGAGTAGGATGTCAAGACCCCCGCCAGCAAAGGATACCACCTGATGTCATCCCACTGTCCCACATTGTCACCCTGTCCATCCTTGAACTGCCCATGCTCCATCTCTCCACAGGCCTCTGGACAATGCACCTGTGTGACTGTTACTCTGGACTCTGCCATGGACATTCCTTCACCATAGCCCCCACCCACTTGAAACCACCCATCCCATTTTGAGCACTTAAATAAACACCTATTTTGCACAAAACTATCTGGAGTCTGGCTGTGATTTCAAAATATTGTAATTGACATGACAGTGCAAATATGTCCTTGTACATAGTGAAGTCAACAAACAGCTGCCACAAAGCTGTAGTCCATGGGGAAACGAAGCACAGGACTCGTAGTGGGGACCTCAGATCTGAAATAGGGAGGGAAAAGCCACAACTCAGTCATCATACACTGGGGCAAATAGACAGGCAGCAGAGATGCAGGAGAGTAGTTCACATTTACTAAATTATGTTTGAATTGTTACCTGTGTCCTATTGGAAGTACTGTTCAATGATTCTGTCCCTGTTGTCTGTTTCAGCCCCGTCGTCTTCCTCCTCGTCACTCTCCACAGGTTCCACAGCTGCCACAACACCACCGTCTCGACCATCCTCCTGCAGGAAAGGCACCTGGCGGCGCAAAGCCAGGTTGTGAAGCATGCAGCAGGCCACGATGATGTGACACACCTTCTTAGGTGAGTACATTAGGGATCCACCTGTCATATGCAGGCACCTAAACCTGGCCTTTAGGAGGCCAAAGGTGCGTTCGATCACCCTCCTAGTACGCCCATGGGCCTCATTGTACCGTTCCTCTGCCCTGGTCCGGGGATTCCTTACTGGGGTCAGTAGCCACGACAGGTTGGGGTACCCAGAGTCCCCCAATAGCCATACACGGTGTCTCTCTAGCTGTTCCATCACGTAAGGGATGCTGCTATTCCTCAGGATGTAGGCGTCATGCACTGACCCTGGGAATTTGCCATTTACATGCGAGATGTACTGGTCAGCCAAACACACCACCTGGATGTTCATGGAATGGTAACTTTTTCTGTTCCTGTACACCTGCTCCCTGTCTCTTGGGGGAACCAAAGCCACATGGGTCCCATCAATGGCACCAATGACGTTGGGAATATGTCCAAGGGCGTAGAAATCACCCTTCACTGTAGCCAATTCGCCCACCTCAGGGAAAATGATGTAGCTCCTCACGTATTTCATCAGGGCAGACAACACTCTGGATAACACCTTCAAAAACATGGGCTGAGACATCCCAGAAGCAATTCCCACTGTTGTCTGAAATGACCCACTTGCCAGGAAATGGAGTACGGACAGGACCTGCACCAGAGGGGGAATCCCTGTGGGTTGGCGGATGGGGGACATCAGGTCGGGCTCCAGCTGGGCACACAGTTCATGTATAGTGGCACGGTCAAGCCGGTAGGTCAGGATAATGTGGCGTTCTTCCATTGTCGACAGGTCCACCAGCGGTCGGTACACGCGAGGATTCATCCGTCTCCTCGCCAAACCAAGCGGACGGTGCCTAGGAAGGACAACATGGAGCACAGAGTCAAGCAACCCACAGGTACGTACTCACAGCTTGCACAGTAAACGATTCTCTATGCAGTGAATGGCGTGTCTGAGTGGCTATGCAAGGCCTAGGCCTGTGTGACGCAGTTGAAATTGAGCCATGTGGACCCTCGAAATGGCGGCTGCCTGACCTGTGAAGTGTGACAATGGGATGTGAGGTCAATGCGCTGGCGTGGCACACCGCGGCGGTCGGCGGTCGAAGACCGCGGCGCGAAGCCGCATTGGTTAACATTGAAGCCTATGGGTTTCAGGAGCCAATGGCGAAGGGCGCACCGCCGCGGACGTGACCGCCATTTCCTATCTACTGATCCACTTGCGACTTGAACTTTCACAGGAGAGGACCTATACTGCAAGTGTTGCTGTGACCTCGGTCTGGAAGGGACAATGGCTGCTGCGACTGGGGAAAGGGCCCCTGCCTTCACTGGAGAGGAGTTGGAGAAACTTGTGGATGGGGTCCTTCCCCCAGTATGCGCTACTCTACGGTCCTCCAGACCAACAAGTGAGTTTAATTCAATATGGATTTGGGGCCACTGGCTGGCTTGGGGGCCTGGCGGGGATGGGGGGCATGTTGGGGCTGGCGGGGGGCCTGGCGGGGATGGGGGGCATGTTGGGCCTGGCGGGGGGCCTGGCGGGGATGGGGGGCATGTTGGGCCTGGCGGGGGGCCTGGCGAGGGGCCTGGCGGGGATGGGGGGCATGTTGGGCCTGGCGGGGGGCCTGGCGGGGATGGGGGGCATGTTGGGCCTGGCGGGGGGCCTGGCGGGGATGAGGGGCATGTTGGGCCTGGCGGGGGGCCTGGCGGGGGCCTGGCGGGGATGGGGGGCATGTTGGGCCTGGCGGGGGGCCTGGCGGGGATGGGGGGCATGTTGGGCCTGGCGGGGGGCCTGGCGGGGTGCCTGGCGGGGATGGGGGGCATGTTGGGCCTGGCGGGGGGCCTGGCGGGGATGGGGGGCATGTTGGGCCTGGCGGGGGGCCTGGCGGGGATGGGGGGCATGTTGGGCCTGGCGGGGGGCCTGGCGGGGATGGGGGGCATGTTGGGCCTGGCGGGGGGCCTGGCGGGGATGGGGGGCGTTGGGCCACTGGCAACGAAAATGCAGACAAACTTGAACGTGGTATTTCTCCCTCCCTGTATGTGTCACATAGGTCCGCGCCCATGAGAAGATCGGGATTTGGCGTGCCATCGCCAAGGAAGTCCGGACCCTGGGGGTCCACCATCGACGGGGCACCCACTGCCGCAAGAGGTGGGAGGACATCCGCCGCGGGACCAAGAAGACCGCCGAGTCTCTGCTGGGGATGGCCTCCCAACGTAGGCGGGGTGCCTGCCGTCAACTGACCCCCCTGATGTTCCGGATCCTGGCGGTGGCCTACCCTGATATGGATGGGCGCGTGAGGGCAGCACAGCAGACACAAGGGGGTGAGTACAAGCATTATCTACTCTGTTGTCGCGCAGTGGAGGTGTCTGGGTGGGGGAGGAGGGCTGTGGGTCCCCCTAGGCCAGGGCGATATCTGTAGGCTGGGCACCCCCGTAAGCCCCTGTGTCCCCAGCCACCACCCTCAGTAGTGTGTCAGTACAGCCATCCCTGGGCCGTGTCATCCATGGGTGCAGTTGTCAACTCTAGGCGTGTAGGGCATGTTCCACGGAATGCGTAGCGGACCCCAAGTGCGCAACTTAGTGCAGGGGGCATCTGTGTCTGTCATGTCCGCTAACTGTACTGGTGATCCATGTACTCAAAATCTCTTTATTTCTCTCTCCCCCCCCCTTTTTGTTTGTCTTTCTGTGCTTGTGTGCATCAGCATCATCAGGCGGAGGAGAAGTGGCATCGGGGCAGGAGGGAGCTGCATCTCCCATGGCCCAGGAGGGCCATGCCACAGAGTCTGACTGGACCAGTGAGACGGAGGGCGAGGGGAGCTCCACAACGGGGACGACTGGACCCTGCAGCGACACGGACACGTCCTCGGAAGGGAGCTCCCTTGCGGGGGTGGCACCATCCGTGCCCCCCGCCATTACAGGTACAGCCGCCACCCAGCGCACCATCTCCGTCCTCCCAGCAGCCCCTCAGCGTTCGCCCCGTGCCCGCTCTGCCAGGAAGCCGGGCATCTCCTTCGCCCCAGGCACCTCAGGCCCTGCCCCTGTTACCCCCGCTGCCCTCAGTGAGGAGGTCATTGACCTCCTCCGAACGCTCATTGTTGGGCAGACTACCCTTTTGAATGCCATCCAGGGGGTGGAGAGGGAGGTTCATCGCAGCAATGCGTACCTGGAGGGCATTCATTCGGGTCAGGCTGCCCATCAGCGATCGTTCCAGGCTCTGGCCTCAGCACTGACGGCAGCCATTGTCCCTGTCTCCTGCCTCCCTCTACTAACTCCATCCTCCCAGTCTCCTGTTCCTCTGCCTGTCCCACCCACACCATCAGACCAGCCTGCACACACCTCAACACCCAAGAGCAGCTCATCCAAACATAAGCACCACAGATCACGCAGACATTCACACAAGCAACATTCCGATGCAGACATGCCAACAGTCACTACCACCTCTGTGACCCCCACCTCCTCGTCTCCCTCCTCCCTCCCTGTGACGTCTACACTCACACCTTCATTCACCTCACCATCAGCCAGTGTTTCCATCACCAGCATACCCTCCACTCCAGTCCGCACACGTGCAGTCACCACCCCCACTGCCATTTACACGTCCCCTGTGTCCTCTCCCACTGTGTCTGTCACCCCCTCTTCCACACCACACAAACGCAGCCACCCACCCACCCAACAGCCATCCACCTCACGACAGCCTCACGCTCCTGCACCTGCACCCAAAGACAGCAAACTTGTCTCGCCTACAACCACATCATCTCCCTCCACTCCCATACCCATTGTACCTACCTCTCTCCATTGTCCCAAGAAAATCTATCTCTCTACTGCTACCTTCTTTCCTGACCCTGAGCCCCCCCCTCCTTCTCGTCGGGGTAAAAAGAGCACCTCAGCCACCACCAGCCCTGCAGCCCCCTTGACAAGGGTGCAGGGGTATTGGAGCCCACCAGCCCGCAGGTCTGGATCTTCGCCCAGCAGCAAGGGGACAGCCAGCCCACCCCCTGGGAAGAGGAGCAGAAGGCGGAAGGGCCGCCGCCGGAGCCCGGATTCGATATCCCCCCAGGACACTAGCCAGCCACCGTCAACAGCCACAGCTCCAAAGGGAGGAAAGGGCCACAGACTCCCGACTAAGGAGGGCAAGGGCAGTAAGGCGGAGAAGTCAGGCAGCAGGCCTGCTGGCCATGGAGGACCCGTCACAGCTGCCCAGGAGGAGCCCGCAACCCCCATAGCCGCTGCCCCGGGAGGAACCGGCACAGCTGCCCCGGGAGAGCCCACCACCCCCATAGCCGCTGCCCAGGGAGGACCCAGCCCAGCTGGCCAGGAGGGCCCCACCACCCACAGCCCAGGTGGGCATTGAAGGAGCACCATCCCCGCTGCCCAGGAGGGCACCACCAGGCAATGAGCAGTTGGCCATAGAATGGCCGCCGTCTCCAGCACCGCTCCGCTGGGGACCGCCGTCTCAAGAACCGCTGAACTGGGCCCTTCAAGGCAAGAACCGCTGAACTGGGCCCCGCCGTCTCCAGCACCGCTCCGCTGGGGACCGCCGTCTCAAGAACCGCTGAACTGGGCCCTTCAAGGCAAGAACCGCTGAACTGGGCCCTTCAAGGCAAGAACCGCTGAACTGGGCCCCGCCGTCTCCAGCACCGCTCCGCTGGGGACCGCCGTCTCAAGAACCGCTGAACTGGGCCCTTCAAGGCAAGAACCGCTGAACTGGGCCCCGCCGTCTCCAGCACCGCTCCGCTGGGGACCGCCGTCTCAAGAACCGCTGAACTGGGCCCTTCAAGGCAAGAACCGCTGAACTGGGCCCTTCCAGGCAGGAACCGCTGGCCCTTTGGCAGACGTGGCAGGGCAGGATCTGTCTCGGGCAGGGCTGCAGGATGTCCTCTGGCCAACATGCCTCCTCCAGTGGCAGTGGAGTCTGTTATGGACTGTTTGGACTGTGGCTTTGCTCTCCCCAGGATGGCCCAGTGGGCAGGCCACCCACTGTATGGACTGTTTGGACTGTGGCTTTGCTCTCCCCAGGATGGCCCAGTGGGCAGGCCACCCACTGTATGGACTGTTTGGACTGTGGCTTTGCTCTCCCCAGGATGGCCCAGTGGGCAGGCCACCCACTGTATGGACTGTTTGGACTGTGGCTTTGCTCTCCCCAGGATGGCCCAGTGGGCAGGCCACCCACTGTATGGACTGTATGGACTGTGGCTTTGCTCTCCCCAGGATGGCCCAGTGGGCAGGCCACCCACTGTATGGACTGTTTGGACTGTGGCTTTGCTCTCCCCAGGATGGCCCAGTGGGCAGGCCACCCACTGTATGGACTGTTTGGACTGTGGCTTTGCTCTCCCCAGGATGGCCCAATGGGCAGGCCACCCACTGTATGGACTGTATGGACTGTGGCTTTGCTCTCCCCAGGATGGCCCAGTGGGCAGGCCACCCACTGTATGGACTGTTTGGACTGTGGCTTTGCTCTCCCCAGGATGGGCCAGTGGTCATGGAGTCCCCTCGTGGATCTGGCGTCGTGTACTCAAGTGGCTGAGGTGCCCCCCCTTCCCTTCCCCCTGAGGTGCCTGTCCTTTTTTCTTTCTGATGCCCCTGCAGTGTTCTCTCCGTGGAGTTCTTGTCGTGGGACTGGGCCTTGCCCCTTTGCTCAGGACCCCTGTGGTCCACGGACAGTGGTTGGACTACATTTAGTAGCTGTATATATTTTGTACATAGTTTATTTATTTATTTGGATTACTGCTGTCCATTTTTCAATATATCTGCCCGTTTGAGATCTCTTCTTTTGGTCTTTGCATTATTTCGGAAGGGGGGGGTTTGTGGGTTGTGACAGTGATCTGTGGGAATGCATTGATGTGTGTGTTGTAGTGGGTGTGGGTGGGTGGGTGTGTGCCGGCAATCTTTTCCCTCCCCTGTGTCGTAGGTGCAGTACTCACCGATGTCTTCCGCGCCGCCGGGCGTGCTCCTGGTACAGGAGCAGGTATAGGAGTGCGGGGATGACCTGCAACTCGGGTTCCATACTGCCGGAATCTCGCGTGGTGTATGTGGAGGTGAGCGTTTTCCCGTTCGTAGTCTGTTTCCGCCGTGTTTTTATCGGCGGTGCTCCCGCCCCGGAAAAGGTGGCGGATTGGTGGGTCGTGATAGGGTGGGCGGTACATTGTCTGCCGCCTGGCTGTTGGCGGGGACCGCCGCGCTGTTTGTTTGTTCCGCCGTGGCGGGCGGAGTGTTAATGCGGCGGGCTGTGTTGGCGGTTCCCCCCAGGGTCAAAATTGCATATTTTGGACCGCCGGCCTGTTGGCGGGTTGGCCGCCGCTTTATCACCGACCGCCAGGGTCAGAATGAGGGCCATAATGTCTTGCAAGCAACAGCACATGCGCTGCAGCCTCAAGTGAGACCTAAAAAGTAGCACCAAAAAAAGAACAGTTTAAGGATACAGTAATGCTCTAGGGGAGGAACAAACTCACAATGGATAACTAAAGCCCTCAAAAGCCATTAAATAAGAAGCAAGCAAATGATAGTTACAGTAAGACTAACCAGTGATAATCAGTGGGTGGTCTCCAAGCCCACTGTAAGCTAAAAAAATGCTTTGCAGCAATCTGTGCAATCAGGCAGGAGCTGCACAGAGCAACAAGAGGGAAAGTCACCTGCTGAGATTGTGGGATGAGTTCATGTTAAAAATGAATAGCCTTTTTTCAATATCAGAATAGATCACACTAGAATCTGGCACTTATCTTCCACAATATGAAGCAGTGTTTATGCTCATTGGGCAGGTGGTGTCTCTGCAGCGGCCAGATGGGGCCTGTGCCCCAGCCCTACTTGTCTTGCCCCCACCCTCATTCTGTCCTACCAAAACAGCTGGTGAATTTATATGGAAGCAGAATAGAAAAACCAGGCACTGCATCTTGGCACACAGATTAATTGATCCAACCACCTATCATTGCAAAGTATTACTGTTTGCTTAAAATGTTTAACTATGACTTTGTATTTAAGTGTGTATATTACATGTATATATATATATATACATGTATATATATATATATATATATATATATATATATATATATATATATATATATGTATATACATGTGTGTGTGTGTGTTGGGGGTTAACGTACAAAATGTTTTTGGGTAGTCCAAATATTTTTATCTGTGGCCTAATGAAAGGGTTCTCCCCCTCACAAATTCACTACTAGAGACACCACTGCATGGATTCAAGTCACAAAGGATGCAGTAAATCCACTGCTGAAAAGTAATTTTGTACACAGCACGAATTTACTTTTTGTCATTTTTGGCAGTAATGTGACAGGAAAGCTTCACCAGTTGCAGCATTTTCAGGTGTACTTGTAGGAAATGTCCCCAGTGCGCAATTGTGTTTAGGGTATAGTTCCACGTCTGATAAAGTCCAAACTTAAAGGGGAAGTCATATACCCTTTCCGCTACATCTCACCAAGTCTGGTAGTGTTGGGTTGCTACAATCCTGAGAAGTGGATTTACTCCGACTCTCTACATGAGCGAACCACCTACCATATTTCCAAGGTGGGAAAGGGTCAGAGCGGTGTTTGTAAATGCTCATAAAAACACATGTTGAGAACTCACAAGACATCCCACACCTTGATCCTCCCATTTCCCATCCCTTACGTGGATGTAATCCTATGTAATTATATGCATTCATGACATACAATTACTTAAGATTAACCGGATTTAGATATGCTAGGTCCCATTTTGTAACTATCAATCAGCCGTAAATTCTGCCTTTTTCATTGGTAAATCTACCTTACGAGTGCAAAAAGCTTTAAGAATTGATCCCATGGTAAACTATAGACATTTTTGTTTATGCCTGAATGTATTGTGAAGTTGTCTGCTTTGAATCCCGAAGGCATGCAAGATCTTCAACACCAGAAATATATATTCAATGGGGTGAACAAATGAGGAGGAGAGTACATAGAAAGGGATAAGTGCTGAGGAGGATTTTTTTTTTCGATATTTACTTAATTGGAGAGTGCTTTCATGCTGTCTTAATATGAGCGATAGATTATCCCATACGAGGGGAACAGCTCCAGGCAAGTTGTTTCAGCAGTGGTGGTATGTACAATGAGCACTGTGGGATTCAAAGCGTAATGCTGTTTTGCTCCATAGAATCTTTGCACTCCTGGATAAATTTAGGGAATCTTAAAGGTCGTTTAGGCCCGTATTTATACTCCGTTTGCGCCGAATTTGCGTCGTTTTTTTTGACGCAAATTCGACGCTAAACTAACGCCAACTA
This sequence comes from Pleurodeles waltl, assembly GCF_031143425.1. Lineage (NCBI taxonomy): Eukaryota > Metazoa > Chordata > Amphibia > Caudata > Salamandridae > Pleurodeles > Pleurodeles waltl. The sequence goes on from NC_090444.1 coordinate 973,193,280, forward strand.
ACGCCATATTTATACTATGGCGTTAGAGGCGTCTAGCGCCAAAGTTCCCGGAATGTGCGTCATTTTTTAGCGTGAACCCCTTCCTTGCGTTAATGATATGCAAGGGAGGCGTTCCCGTCTTAAAAAATGACTCCCAGGCCTTTACGTGGTATTTATACTCCCGGGCAAAAGAGACGCCCGGGAGTGGGCGTGGCTAAAAACGGCGCATTTGCGCCGCTTTTTAACGCCTGGGTCAGGCATGGCGTTAAGGGACAAGTGGGCTCAAAATGAGCCCAGAGTGCCCTCCCCTGCCCCCAGGGACCCCCCCTGCCACCCTTGCCCACCCCAGGAGGACACCCAAGGACGGAGGGACCCATCCCATGGACATTAAGGTAAGTTCAGGTAAGTATTTTTTTTTTAATTTTTTGTGGCATAGGGGGGCCTGATTTGTGCCCCCCTACATGCCACTATGCCCAATGACCATGCCCAGGGGACAGAAGTCCCCTGGGCATGGCCATTGGGCAAGGGGGCATGACTCCTATCTTTACAATGATAGGAGTCATGTTGATGGGGGATGGGCGTCGAAAAAAAATGGCGCAAGTCGGGTTACGACGATTTTTTCGACGTAACCTGACTTGCCCCATTTTAAGACGCCCATACGCCATTTTCCCCCTACGCCGGCGCTGTCTGGTCTACGTGGTTTTTTCCCACGCAAACCAGGCAGCGCCGGTCTGCTTGCGCCGTCTAACGCCATTCCATAAATACGGCGCCCGCATGGCGCTTCAGAATGGCGTTAGACGGCGCAAAATGTTTTGACGCTAAACTGCGTTAGCGCAGTTTAGCGTCAAAAAGTATAAATATGGGCCTTAGACTGCTGAAAATATGAAGACGTGAAAGCACCCACACTTTAAAGAAGGAATGTCATGCAAACGTCCGCAGACTCTAAAAATGTGTAATTAAAGCGTAAAAGGACATTTAATGTGACAGATCTGAGCTCACAAGAAATGTCTGTACCGGGATTGCCACCTTACAGAAACTTTTCTTAAATGCAAACAAATTCACGGAAAATACCAGCACCCCGCTCTATTTAAAATACAAATCTTCTATTGCTAACAGGTCACCACCGCATCCTAACACCCGCTCCTTTTAAGCTTAACTTCCAGGCCTTGCTAATCCTCTCTAGGTCCTCGTTTTAGAGACACGGCAAAGTTACCAGACTTGCAGTCCTCCTGCCTTTTCATGAACCAACCTGTCACACATGCAAGCTCTTGAATCTACCAGGCCTCTTTCAACATCCTGGACCTGCTGGTCCTCATTTGCTTTTGTGTGCCTCCCAGTCCTCATTCTCTACCCATATCTACTGCCCTTTATCCCTAAACCTACCAGTGCTCCAAAGCCCACAGGCTATACTGACACTTTTTTCTGGTTAGCATGTTAAAACTGGAGTCAAGCTTCACTATCCTGGCCTACTAGTCATCTTTGTTTTATTCTGGAGCTACCAGTTTTCCAGAGCTAATCCGCTTTGAGCCTCGTCTATTGTGTCAACTATGGAGACAGTTTTTTTCCATGGTGAACCTACCAGCCGTCTCATACCTATGGTTCGAGGTCCACGGTTAGACTGTTCACAATGGGAAGAAGGACAACCGTGGCTGTACCCTCGCTGTCCACAGTTACCAAAACACTCCTATAAAAAAACATGAGGTTGCTGCTATCTGTCATCCAGCAGAAAACCGGTGGGGGGTTTCTCAGCACCATTTTGCCCCCACCTCTTTCCCACTTAAGTTTTCTTACCTACTTTTCTTCCTTTATTTAGAAACTCTGTACCGCCACCCATCACATCCAGCATGGCAATCATCTGTCACTTTGATAAGAACTCCTCAACTGCTCTCTACTTAACCTTTGGGCACAACATTCCTCTTCCCCGGAAACCGCAAAACCATCTCCACGCTACTATTCATTCATCCCTTTCTTTGCTTTTAGTCAGGAACCTTCCCTCTTTGTGGCTGTTCCACTCTCTTTAACTCTTTTACCCACCATTTAAATATATATCATTCTCCACTGTCTAGAAAATAGTTTGACATTCTCTAGTTGCCTTAAAGGGAATGATCTGTAGTTGTGACACAGCGCAGTCCACAAGGCCTGTCTTCTACCCCTTGAGGTCTGCCAGGACACTGCAGATCTCTACGCATCGGCCAGGGTGAGGATCAACATCCAGGGGATGCCAAGCCCCAACAGTCAAGACCAGAGGCCTACAGGGGGCCAAGAAATGTCAGTGCAGACAAAAGGATGACACCTCCTGATGCCCAAGACCACCCCAAGGTTGGTCACAAGACAAGGGCCAAAAACAAGATGCACAGACAAAAAAATAATGAAAAACGTACAAAAGAAAGCCAAACATCATACAGTCCCCTAGATTGAGGCAGAGTGAAAGACACTAGGCATGATCTGAAGAAATGATAAGCCAGAATGAAAGACTGAAAGTAACACAGAAGAGACCCCACCAAGATGCACCAAGCCAGGCCAGGCCAGTAACAGCAAAAGGTCATCCCCGAGAAAGCCAACAGGAAACCCCAAATTAAGACCATTTAGCAAGCAGGAGCCCATCATCTAGGAGCAGATGAAACTGCCAAGCAGTAACAGATCCTGAAGCAGGTGATCCCAAATTAAACAACCACGCTGAATCTACAAAAAGAAGGTTCCATAGCAGCAGGCCATACAAACCAATCATCAAGCAAGAGCACTATGACTGTGGAAGACTCCAAACAATTCTAAGGACATGGCTAGAACCACAACATGCCCACAGCCCCCTGGAAGAAGGCAGCATACTACTCATCAAGGGCAGACACTGGGTGTCCACCAAGCCACTCCTAGTGGAGTGCATTAATAGCACAACCAGTAATTGCGAAGCAGGAAGGCAAAAAAAAAGAGCAGTACCAGGAAATGGCAGAATCATTACACCTCTCATCCACTACACCTGTACTTAAGCGAGAAGTCAGAGTAGAAAAGGACGACAGGCAAAGCAAGAGCCCACACAAGGGGGTGTTGAACTGGCCCCATTCCCCAGCCAAAGACTCCAGCACACGACTATGCAAGATGGTAGGATCCCCAGACAAAACAAATTCACGTGGGGGGGAGGACAGTTAACCATCTAGGCAAAGATAGGGCCCAGGCACAAACCACCAAGCCCACAGAGCAAACGAAGGGTAGCCTGAATACCCAAAGTAAACATCCTTCTCCCGACCAACCCACCTCAGTAAGGCCAAGGCAATGAATAAACTATGAAAATGGACTGAAGAAGGGGACCACAAGAAGGCCCTAGGAACAGCTGCACAGCTTCCCCATACACACTGGAGGTCAAATGGGAACAGGAGCAGCACTCCGGCCAGAAAAGGCAATCTCTATGCAAGACCACCAGAGCCTGAGAAGCGATAGCCAGCCCTGAGGTCTAAACTACCACTAGCAGTTCTCAACCAAATATAAACACACCCAGACTGGCAACTGAGCATGTAAAAGGCAACATAGATGCAAGAAAGAGTGACAGCGCATCAGGCCTAAAGAGTCACAGAAATCTTCAAACTGGAGGCAGACAGCAAAGACCAACAAAGATTCCAGGCTTATGAAACTTGCTAACAGGAAAAGGTTCAACCAAGAAGGGAGATCTGAAACGAGAAGACAACCAGAAGTAAAGGCAGACTAGTAAACCCCATAATGTATTCAGTCAACACAAGAAACAAACTGACGGCCATCCAGGAAGGATTCAGTAAAGGCAGACCAGAACTGTCACCTGTGGTGATCAGTCGAACCAGAACATTAGAGAGGTCAGGCAAGTGAACTAAGAAACAGGCACATCTCATACAGCCCCGGTAGGAAAGAGTAACACCTTCCCTTTACTGTCAGGTACAGTTAGTGACAGACCCAAGAGCTTTTGGCCACCACAGGGGAAATTGAAGTATCATGTCATTGACAACAGTGCTAATTATGTAAGAGCCAACAGACAGGCAGCCATGCAGCAAGAATCCCCAGGATAGCAAAGATGATTCAAGTGCAACACATCAGGCAGGCATTCCTCACGCCCATGCCTAGAAGGGAACATATGGCACACATTCTATACACCAGTCTAGAGCCAGGGACGATCCACATCCATTGAAAAGGCAACCAGCAACGAGGAGAGAAGCCACATACCTATCCCCAAACCCAGTTGGGAAAGGCAGCCAGACACAGGAACTGGATCCACACAGCACCAGTACAGTGAAACTGGGAGGGGTGTGTTAAACAATTACGATTGAATCCAGGTCACAAGTGCATCAGAACCCCACCAAAAGGAAACAAAACATCAAACAGAAGACCCATCATACCAAAAGCACCAACTCATAAGACCCATGCATAAGAAGCTTCCACTCATAGCTGGCCAAGGCCCACAAACAGCACAGAGGACAGTCAACCATCAACATCACAGCCCCTAGAAAGGGCTGTAAAATATTGACCCTAATCAGGGCAGAGAGAATTCAGAGAGAAGCAGTGGAAGGGCACCAGCTAAGAAGCCTCAAAAGCGCTGGGAGCCCACACCCGCTTATCAGAGGTCAGTGACACTCATAATTAGCACTCAGGGCAGAGCACACAAGCAGCACGTGCACAACGCATGCTACCACGCCACATTGAATAATCAGAAATAAGCTCGAGCCCCCCCTCCCTCCCAATACAACCAATAAGTGTTATTAGGATACAACATCAATCAGGGGCCCTGTGACGGGCCCATTAGGCGCCACAGGCTTCTCCAATCTTGCACGGCAGTTAAATATATACACTGTAAGTAATAATAAGACCTAAGTTATGTTATATGTAGAGTGGGGTTTTCGTTTGTTCTTTGTATTGCATATGTATTTCTTTCTCTTTTTCTTGATCTTGTTGTACTCTTCTCCTCTTTTTTGTTATCAGGCGAGGAAGCATAGATACAACAGATGCACAAAAATCCTTTCAATGTAATTACATATTCATATTCATGTTGTATGGACTTGCATTAAAAATTTTATAAAAAATATTTAAAAAAAAAAAAAAAAGCTAAGAGGCCTCAAGCCCCATTGGTAGCACAGAGGGAAAACAAAAGCCCTGAGAGATAGAAACACGTAACCAACCTAGGGTGTGGGGTCCAGACCATATCCAGAGGGTGCACACCGCTAATAGAAGGGGCACACAGAGAAAAAAGCCCACCTAGCCACTCCCATGGTTAAGGGGATATACCACCATGAGAGACTACTACAACAATGACGAGAACCAGCACCCCATGTCAAGCATGGAGACAGGGAAGGCCATGCCCACCACAGGATCAAGCACAGCAATGCTTCCGGCCCAGCTGGGAGGCAGTAACACAGAAGAAGACCCAAGACAGGACGCACATCCCCGAGCTCACACAGGGTAAAGGCCAAAACCCAAATACCTCAACACCAAAAGGGAAGGAGCTCATAAGCCTGTAGAAGGGGCCCCAAAGACTACCCCACAAAGAGGACCCCGCATCTCACAAGGGCCAGGCACACCCAAGCTACTGCCATAAGCAAAAGCCACAGTGTCCAAGAATCCCAGCATTACGGTCATTGTTCTTGACCTTAAACCTGCAAAGGGGACCAATGACATACAGCATAGGCATACCATAGCCCCAGCCCAGCAGGGAGTCAGTGAAAACCAGCCAACTGCAGAAACAACGCGTTATGCCTCAATATGCCCTGCAGGGAGGCATTGGCGACCCAACAAGCGACAAAAATATGGATGGCACACAGCCCAGGAGCCCCAAGGAAGAAGAGAGACTTAGGCACTGCCTCTCAAAGTCAAGAGCCCCTACGTTGCACAGAATCTGCCGAGGGATAGTTCTTCTGCTCTTCTAAACCTGCAAAGAGCCACATGGTTCACTAATCCATCAGCAAGACACAGTAAGCAAAGCCAGACCAAGTTGGCAAATGCATGGCTCAGTCGACCTCAAGCATATGGTGGCTCTGGCAAGCACATAAAAACATCCTGAATAAAGGCACGGAAGACTAGAAAAATGTGACACAAGCAGGCACAAGACTCCACCCAAACCAGACCCTGCATCCCAAAGTGACAAACTGATGGGCACAGTCTTCCCAGCAGAGGTGGAAGAAGGAGCAGTCCAGCAGCACAAAAACCTGAGGGTGTGCAGGCTGCCTCCATCCCCAGAAACAGAAATCAAACGCCAGGTGAGTGGCATAGATGGGAGAACCCCCACCAACAACAGCCCCACCCCATGACCCTTTAGCTCACAACCAGGGTAGGACAGCAGATGGATGTAAGGGAGAACACCACAAGCCCAGGATGGGAGCTTCAGGCCCCCCTGTAATCTATTAGAGGCCCTTAGGCCAAACAAGTATCAAGACCTCAAATGAGGTGCAAAGAGAAGTCCTGCAAAGCCACAACAGCTGAGCCGCATCCAGAGTACTACTGCCCTGGAGAGGGAAACATGCAAACCCACCTAGCCCAGGAAAGACCAACCCTTAGTGAGAGGAGAGCAAGAGGACCCAGAACCCTACTCACTCTTTACATGCAACCGGTGAAGGGAAGTCAAGAAACAGGAACCAGGAAGTGGAAGCAGGATTCTCACACAGCAAACAGAACTGACATTACCCACCACCAGTCAGCAAATGACAAGCCAATCTGAAAAACTCTGCAGCCTGGACACAGTAGTTGTCATTGAAACCAAAGCCCAAGCCTGGCAGGAGAACCAAATAGCCCATAGCAGAAAAACCGTGGAGCACATTTATACTCTGTTTGCGCCAAAGTTGTGTCATTTTTTAATGCAAATTCGGTGCAAACCTAACTCCATATTTATATTTTGACATTAGACATGTCTAGCTTCAAAATATAGGAGTCTGCTTCATTTTTTGGATGCATGCATCTCCCTTGCGTCAATGAGATGCAAGGTAGGTGTTCCCATCTAAAAAATAGTGCGATCCCTATAGCCCCATAGGTATCCCCCTGTACTAAAATGACGCACAGGTGGGAGGAGGGGCTACATAATGCTTTGCACCATTATTTAATGCCTGGGTCAGACCTGGTGTTAGGGGACTTGTGGACCCATTTCCATGGTTAAACATCATGGAATGGGTCCACAGGTGCCCTCCGCAAGCCCCAGGAACACACCCACCAGAGGGACACCAGAGGATGGGGGACCCCATCCCAGGTACATTCAGGCAAGTATTTTTGTTTTTTTATTTTTTGCCATTGGTGGCCCTTACGTGGGGCCCCCTGCATGACACAGGGTGCAGTGGCCATCCCCAGGGGACACTTGCACCCTGTGCTGACCATGGGGTGGTGGGCATGACTCCTGTCTTTCCTAAGACAGGAGTCATGTTTTTGGTGGTTGTGTGCCAGGAAATGGCACTAGCCTGGTTAGAGGCATTTTTTTGCATCTAACCAGGCTAGAATCATTTTTTGACGGGTAACCCCCTCCTTCCCTACTGTCACCCCCACCCGGCTAGCGTCTTCTTTTAAGATGCTAGCCCAAGTTTAGCGTCGGCTTGCGCCATTCCTTTAATATGGAGTTCGGCTGGTGCTTTGAAATGGCGCAAGCCAGCGCTATACTTTTTGCCACAAAATTGCGTTTGCGCAGTTTTGCAGCAAAAAGTATAAGTCTGGGCTGGTATTTCTAGAAAACCAGAAAAAGAAAAGGAAACAGCTAGAGAAAGACCTGGACGAGGCAAAGGCCAAAGGTACCGTCTGATGGGAACATAGACAAAAGAATAGGATGTGATATGTTCCCCCTCTATGTATCCTCAATATGGAGGGGCCTAACGGTGGGATAAAGGAGAAGACAAGAAAATATTTTCTCTTTGTTAGCAACGTCAGTGTTAGCTAGATCAATTGGTGCCAGAAAGGAGGTTTGTACATCTCATAGAGTAAGTACTAGGACAAGGAAGGGCTGAGGAAGTAACTCCCAATGCTAGAGTGCAACGTTAAACCCCACACAATGCAACACGGGCTTTATCTCATTTACATGGAAGCATTGCCCCATTATACAGGGAAAGCATTTTTGCTTGTGGACTCGAACCATATCACAGACAAAGGCACATATACAAAGATACTCAAGATGAGAGTTCAACTGTGCTCCAGCGATGAAGTGTAGCCCACTTAGATTGATTTCCCAAGGCACCTGTTGGAAAGGGCACAGATCCCCAACGCATCTGCTATTTCCCAGTGTTATCACAAGTGCAGGGGACACAACGTTTTTATGGCAACTGGGTGCAAAGCTCTGGTCTGCACTGGACACACCCAGTTAGGGTCCACACCAGGGCAAAGCAGAGTAGTGTGTTGTGGTCAGTAATGCGGCTGTAGGGGGTTGGATTTGTATTGCGAGTGCCTCAACTCCTGTTGTGTCCTCTCAGCTTCTTGCGAGTCATTACAGTGTTGGTTGAGTGCTTTATTCTGAGCTGTGCTTCAATTAAAATGCCTTGCTAAGTCCATACTGTGTCTAACCCAGAACAAATTGCTCTCACTAATAATGATTCCCATTTGGTAGAACCCCTGCTATAAGCCTGCTGTCAGTCCTAGCTGTATCCAAGGTGCCCCCTTTATTTGGGACCATTTACCCCCCCACCCCCACCCCCCCGGCACATGCTGTTCGGAGAAGAAATCACCACAAATTCACTGGCAGCCATGCACACATTCACAGCTGTGAAAAAGATGTTTTCCAGTCCACAAGAGTAGCCATGGTTACCTGCATACTTTCATTTCTCTATTAGTATGTAATTCTTTTTTTTCCTGGAAATGCTATTAGGATGAAACGTAATACTTCAGAGGTTTTTAAAATGTAGCGAAAAGTGTGAGAAACAGTGTTTTCACAGTGAATCTTACATTCGTCAGAAGTGTTATATCACACCTACTCTATTTTGTTCAGTGCTAACTCTTTACCCTTGCCTTGGAAATCAGACTAGCATGTCTTTTCCTTTAGATCGAAGGAAATTTGTCATGAAGCTTGTATAGAGTCCATTCTCTGCATTAAGCTACATATTCACATATCTGCAAATTATATATTTCCTGTAAAAACCCAAGCCCCCATATCGATGAAATACATTATCGCCAGCTATTCCGTCTTTGTCCTTTTGCAGATGTTGTGACTCACATTTCTTATGGGGTTTACTGAGAGTTTTGAAACCAGTCTGTGGGTCAGCCAGGGCAGCACAGGGATTGGCCCTGCTGGCTTCCCTTGTGTAAGATCACCCACCTCATTTCAAGATCTGTGCACAGTGGCTCATTTGACGGCACTAGAGTCTTTGCTGAGCATCCACCATGTTTAATGCGGCCGCTTAGCAAAGTTTTTTGCTTTTGAAAAACTAATTCCCAAAGTAGGTAGAAGACAGCATGCTCTACACATGAAAGCAAAAAGAAATTGGAGGATATTGTCATTCATTCAATGAACTGCAAGTGTAGGGAGTGCCTCATGATTGTTGGTGACTGCAAACATGGTGCAAATACATATATTACAATTCGGAATACATATTTTGCAATTTATAGAGGGCTGCACGCTCCACTGGCCTCTTTCAGACCGAAGGTGTCTAGTCACGAATGCATATCAAAGTACATAAAGTCATACTCCTACAGCAGTCATCTAGATATTCTTAAATGCTAATGTGAGTTGGCTATAAAACATCTAAAATGGGAATAAAATGTAAATATTACGGGAATATTCATATACAGTTAGTACAAATAGAAAGTACTGTGCTCTCTGTGCATGTTTACTAATACAAAGTTGGATGTTTTGGGGCCGAATTACTAAGGGATGTAGGAGTACATAAATAAGTGCTCCTATAATGCTACTTCTTGTACTCATAAATTATTTAGTAAATTGCCCTCTTAGTGTTCTGAATTTGAGAACAGTCATATTGCCCCGATTAGCCAAACCAACAGTTAATTTCCCAGTCCTGGACACACTACCAAAATATGTGTAAATAGTGGGATCGAATGTGCAGAGTACTGTCCAAAGTATTGGCTGTGCTGGTATGCCCTGAGGCAAGTGGCTTATGGATGCAAACCAAGGGACTGGGAATGGCAGACATCAAGACCTGCCCAAGACAGTGGATCTCTGTGCCACCTTTTGAAAAAAGCCTGTTGCCCTATGCTTATAGTATGTCTTATTTACTTAGCAATATTTATGCTGGGGACATATGGGTCCACGGCCAGCCTGGACCTAACATTTGGGAATACATAAAAAAACATAGTCAGAACTTAGCTAATGTCCATTGTTTTGAATCTGGTATCCTGACAGGCACAGGGCCAAATGTTAAAACCTCAGTCACAAAAAGACTGAAATATTCCTTCCTGGCCCAAAATATAATCAGAGGAGCAGTCTCATCGCAAGCCATTTCGAATACGGCTGGAAAAACACACAATGAAACTATAAAATAAAATTATTATAACGTGGATCGAAACATGGGGACAAGATGCGCAAGTAGGTGAAGGTTCATTATTCAAAAGTGAATGAGCAAGGAGATTAAGGGCCTGATTTATTGTTTGGTGGACGGGTTACTCCATCACAAGCGTGGCGTATATACTGTCCATCGTATTAGGAGCTTCATAGGCTATAATGAGATCGTAATACGGCAGACAGGATATCCGTCACAAAAATTATGGCTATCCCCCTCTGCCAAACTCTAAATCGGGCCCTAAGCCTTTTGAATGTTGTGCCTCCAGATATCTGCATCCTAAGTCACCATTTTTCATTTCAGGTCTGATGAGTTTTAGAGTGTCGTTATTTTGGTTTTGTTTCCATAGTGATGAGTTTTTGAGTGTTAGTTTATAAAATCTGGAATGTCATTATGTTGTTGCTTTTTGGCATACAAATGTTTCCCCACATGGTGACTGTAGTTTGCTGGCAAAGCAAGTCACGCACTCGTGTTTAGTTTGAAGCAGAAGAACCCCACTTCTTGAAGGTCTCCTTGATAATAAAGTAATGCATCACTTCCTGTGTTGTGCTGCTCTGTTTTTAACTTTATTCTAAACAAGAATATACCTTTTCTTTATCGTGTTAGAAATGTATCACTTAGTTAAGAAGTTGTCTTTGCAAGGATAGGACCCTGTGCAACTGAGTATTTATTATTCACATATTAGTTGTTCATTGAAGCCATGTTTCATTGCAGCAATACGTAACCCACTGGCAGTGTGTCCTCGTGCGTTCATGTTTAACTTGTTGTCTGCGAGTACCTGCCGATTTCCTTTACGTGTGTTACCCTGACCCATTTAGTTTGTATTTAACTAGTGCACAATGAAAGCCTCAGCACGTTACCAGACAATTCCCGACGATAAACTACATTTGTGATTTTTAGCCGGCAGTTCTTTCGTACGTTTTCCAAAATCATCTTTCTCGGTCTCCTTCTGAACTATTATCTAAAGGAAATAATTTAAAATATGTCGCGTGTAACAGGGGTAACTTGCTGTCCAGCATATTCTGGCCCTCTTGTGTAGCCACGCCCTGCATACACTGTGAGATGGCGGCACTGCTGGTACCAGGAGACACATGATTGGTGCCGAAAACGACAGTGCTCGTGATAGGCTGTAGAGATCGGACTGCTGAATTTATTTAAACCCCAAGCAAGGCAGAAACTCCGCCTTCCAGATTGCCTAGATCATGAGAATTACTTAGCGGGGTTGCTCGTTGAGCAGAATCCCATCTACGGCTGTCTTCATTTGCACTTATCCCCAATGCCAAGAGCTCTTATTGAGTAGACGTTCCTTCCTCAGTGGCATGGATGTTTCACACACACACACAGTGATGACAAATTTGTGTGCTCTAATATTCAATGCTCAATTTCGATGCCTCCCAAAGATTAGGACAAGCCCAAGTACCACGGACATGAACAGTAGGTTCCACTTTTGTCATGGCTCCCAGACTGGAGTGGAAGGTGGTGGACCAGAGAGTGAATACAGGAAACAAGGACAAACACACAGGCTGAAAAAATTGCAGGGGTTTAGGAGACCCACTCGGATTACTGAAAAGAAGGTAATCATGAAGAACTTTGAACAGTGCTATGCACTGAACTAGTTCCACTATCCCAATCATATATGAGTCCCACACGAATGGACCTGGCAATTGGTAAGGCTAGCAGGTTAAATCTTTATCTCAGAAAAAAACAGCAAGAATTAACAGCAAGAAGTATACTCTCCGCCCTGGTGAACAACAATTTCCTTTTTCTCACTCAACGTCCCATATCCAAATAAGCAGTGGCCACGCCACTTGTTTTGGCTTTTGTATGCTGAAAAAGAGCTTGAGCAATATATGGAAAAGGAAGCACTAAGGTAGCAGTAGCAAAAGCATATATTTACCCCACACACTGGGAATACTGCACTGCTGTTGTGTGTGTGTGTGTGTGTGTGTGTGTGCGATCGTCCACACACATGCACATGTGTGTCCTTACATGTGTTTTTGTCTTTATGTGTATAGGGGCATTCCTCAGGCTTGCTGTGAGTTAATTCACAAAGTTTCTTCTAAAAAAACGTTTTCGATATTCTCTGAAATTCTTTATTTTCTTAGATGAAGGCACAGTCAGATTCTTTAACATTTAAAAAATCGCCATGGCGTGGGACGGCAAAGAGGGCCCTCCAACGCATGAATATCAGGCATTGGGATCCGGCAGTCAACATGAGCAACCTAGGAAAGGAGTATTCCTTGTACTCCATATAGCACCATCCCTTTGGCTGCGGGGGGCTTACTATAGGCCTAGTGGCCAACCCCCTGCTGCACACGTACAAAGGCTGTACAGTGGGGAGGGCTTGACCGTCTGCTCGGGGTTGAGCCAATGCCAGGCAGGCCCTGTGACCAAGGGTGTTGACCATCCATGAGCTGTTGCCCAAAGGCCATTTGCAAAATTTGAAACATCCAAAATAAGCTCTGTAATTAGGCCAAAAAACTGCTGAAAATCAATTAGTATGCAATCCGCTGTACAACTAGTCGTGTGGTCTGTTTGATGACTGTAGTTTGTCACATAGGAAAATCCAAATTGAAACTGAAATACCTTGTCCCTGCTTCCAAACATATTTGTCTGAAAACTCATAATCAAACAGAACAGACATGCACAGAATTTAAGGTGGGAAAATGCAGATTCTACTAAGTCTGCATGGTTTGGAGGTGGGTGTAATGCAGGTCTAAAATATGTCATCTATAACCATGTTTGCTTTCCTCTCTTACACCCTGAAAAATAAATTAGAGCTGAATGTATGTGGAATTCCTTGGAAACACCCTTCACAAACAGTCAAAAAATAGTAAAGCTCTGTATAGGCCTACTGAAGTGATGATAGTCTTCTTTAGAAACTGCACTAAAACTCACTTTGCACCATGCATGGCTGCTGAACATAACTGCGCTATACAAGTACCACATGTTAAAAAGTAAACACAGCAGTTTAAACTGGGGAATTGAATGTAGAAATGTGGGAATTGTGAAAACAATAGAAATGCACTCTGAAAGTCGGGCTGAAAAGTATTGAAACTCTTAGTTCGCTCTAACCAGTTTTGGCAGTCACTGCTGTTCAGTAGATCAAAATCTTGCTCATGCCCGCATGTTTAGTAAAACCAGAAGAAAGGTGCAGAAAGTCAGTGTAAATTCACTCCTACAGCAGGATTTACCTAAAGTGGGTGGTGACATGTCAGAAAACATGAAAACCAAAGAAAAACAAAGTTAAAACATACTTATACAGACAGATCAACTCTTTCGAAAGCATTGTGAAAAGAGAAACTATGGTTTGTTACTGGCTTTGTTTTCTAAAAATAGTGAAACCATTTCTTCCAGGAAGTGATTCCGGAAATACTGCTCAAATCCTCTTACTTTTCCATCTTGATGGAGCTAATGCCCCGGTCCATGGCCTCTCACTCTCCCCACTGCTGCCCTTTAAGGGGTTCATACACACCACAGTACATCTCATTCGAGGCCTGGAGAAAGATGCTCACATCACCCCCTATTTTGATGGAACTCCAGTCACTTCCTCTGTCGGCCTGCACCATTCTGAAGAGGAGCTGCATCATCTACAAAGACATAACCACCATTAGCCCTGTTTTTCTTGCAATCAAGATTGCCATCTTTGGTAGTTTTCGGCATACCTGCAGGCAGTACAATATAGAACTTCAAACTAAGTAGTGTAAAAAAGACTAAATAAGGCAGCAGAACTTTTCCATTAGTGCATGCAGGAAAAAGGGGCTGACTGAGGCCATCTTTCACAACTCTTGCTGGGTGTGCCCGGGCTAGAACTGCCAGGCATTCACAGCAAAATCTGTGAAAGGCACTCAGGCGCAGAAGTGTGAGGGCTTGTAAACCCACTGTGAGTCCCAGGAGGCTGTTTTCCCCCAATTAGGACTTTTCACCCACATTGAGTGGAATGTTCTAATAGCGTTATAGCCCACTGTTGCTGACTATTCCCTCCACCAAAGTCCCACTCTGTTGTTACAGACCTTTGCCTTTAGTTTTGGACAATAACACTAGAGCACACCTTTAATGACTAGTGTAGATTGCATGGCATGCTATAAGGCTGTACTAACATTAAGAGACAGACAAGGCAAACACATATTTTTTACACAGTTGCCTTTTCTTGTTTTTTTAAACTTTTTAGAAAACTTACTATATTTTTCCTTTTTGGGGGTAGTACCTAAAATTAAGAGGAAAACTGGGTTCACAACTTGAGTGGAAAAAACAGATTGTAAATAGCTTCATGATGAACCATCTGCTTGTCACAAACAGCAGCTCTCTGTTCACCTACAGACAATAATTTGCCACAGTCCAGGCACAATACTCTATTTGCTGAGTAGTAACAGTTTACATTCTTCTGTTTTGCTCCAAGAACTGATACAGCACCTCCACCTTGGAGACTCAGGAGAGCCCCACGAGATGTAGAAGGACCCTCTTCTTCATCACACTTTCGTTTTGGCCTATCAAACTGGAAGAAAAATCATGCTCTAAGGTGTTGGAGTATTCCAAAAGTTATGAAAGAATTATTTTACTGGTTCCATGGCTAAAGAATCTCTTTCATAAATTTCATATTACAGTTTCTGCAGATACTTTCTTCATTCCTTTGGGCTCGAGAAGAATTCCCCCCACACTAGAGACTGAGGAGTGATCATCTCCCTACTTCTTCATCCTGAGGCTCCTCATGTTCCCCCGGTCTGCTCCTGATGACATAATTATTTCTGAATATAGGTAATCCCACCAAGAAGGAGACAGTGCCAGAAAAAAACAGAACAGAGGACACTAGATGTCAATTGTCTCAAGTCCAGCTTTGTAATGAGAGCAATGAGGCGGGAACTACTTTAAGATGAATAAAAACAGTGATAACAAAATGTTGAGTTATGAGTCACAGGTACTGCAGTACTATTTTCAGGTACCACGGTATTGTGACACCTAAAAACACAAAAAATTCACAAAACGTTGAATGACATCATGCTTAAAAAAGTTTAATAAAAAAGACCTCTTCACAGTAAACACTTTAAAAAAAAAACTTGTGAGTGTAGCAGGACACCTCTAGACTAGGAAAAGGAAGTAGAGGCCCAGCAGGAATGAGGCAGCACTCCCTCATTGGCTCATTTTATTTGTAATGTTCATTAAATATTTTTTTCCATACCTGTATACAAAGTCACTTTAATCTTTGCCATTTTCACTGAAATCTGTTTAAAAAAAAGCATTTGACATAACATAAGGCCTTTTTCCATACCGAAGTATAACATCACTTTAACTACTGTGTCCATTTAATTAGGCCACAGTTTCCATATGACGAGCATTTTTTGCTTCTTTAATTATTTTGCTGCTATTTCACGAATTGTCCCAAAGCTTTACAGAAGTAAAGTTCTTTGAGCTTAATAACTCCATAGACAGTTTTGGGGCAATTTTTCAAGCAGGAGCAAAGAAAATGAGGAGTCTCAAAAGTGCAATTTCCCATCTTAATTCTCATAAAAAACATTGCTGTCCGATACAAGAAAAAAAACTGCTGAACAGAGTTACATCAGATTTAGCAAAAATTCACACCTTTACTCAGAAAGTATGCTGCTTTATTTGATTTAGTTTAAATCCCTTCAGCCATTTTCGAGAAATTAGCATTGAAAGAAGAGCTCGGGTGGGCATGAAAAGGTTAATTCTCAGAAAAAGTCAGATATACCTCGACAGTTGGTTCTGAGGTAGTAGCACAGGACTCCCACTGTACCAAAAATATTTTTAAAAGGCTATTCCGATAGATCGAGAGAGCTTTTTCTCCATCAGTCATTTCCGAACTTGGTATCAGTGTTGGTAATGCCATCCTGAATTATCTGATTGACCTCAACACTGAAAAAAATGTTGCAGCTGCCAAAAGAGTACTTGTGGACTTGGTCACCGAATCCTAAAAAAAATGATAGGCCACATAAGTGAGTCAAGTGGACACTTCCTGGCCTGCAGTGTCATGTGAGGCGCTGCCAAAGGGAGCCTCCCTTAAGTAAATAAAGGGCCTTTATTCAAATTAAAATCAAATATATTATTTTGGGTTGCCAGCACTGTAGTACTAGCACCTAGTACCACAGTACCCTGTGTGGCAACCCCTGCGGTGCTGCAGTAACAGTACTGGTACTGCTGTACCAAAGCACTGTTAAAAAATAAATACAGAGGTCTGCTTGTAGACCAGGCCCTGTGGCCAACTGCCCTCTGTGAAGGCCATAGGCCAACGCAGTGTGGCTGGATAACTGTAGTGGGTTGGACAATCACACCACTGCACACTGCTGACAGTTGTGCACAGCAGCTGGTTCGGTGCCCAAGGGGGGTTGTGCTCCCTCTGTGGATTTGGTGTAGAGCCTGGCCACAGGTTATGCCTTGCGTCCAGCGCTTGCTACACACAACCGAAGGCCATTTGCAGCAGAGTTGGCTTCTCCATGTGGGGTTGAGCTCAGGTTGGCCAAGGGGGTTTGGGGTGTGTAAATATTGGAGTATGATAAAAACACCACAAACAGTGGCTGAAAAAAAACAAAAGGTAAAGTGCTTTTATAGTTGGGTATGGCAATAAGATATTAGATAAGTTAGGAAAAAACAGACATTCACTGAAAAAAAAAAAATTAATTGACATCATAGTTAGGTGTTAAAATGAGATAAGAACCTATATTTAAAAAATGAATAAACCCTGAAATTTGCCAGTTACATTTATAAATTTAACTATAACTTGGACAAACAGCCTGCACTCCTTCTGACCTCACATATTACATTACTCCTATATTAAATGGTACCATTGATTATGTCTCTGATGACATCTGAAATGACATTATTGAGGATGTCACTGATGGCACCTCAAATAACTTCTTCCTTGTTACTGATTCACATTACTCCATAACCCCTTACATCATTTAAAAAAGTAAAGAGCATACAGTCATATACAGCACAGACTTACTACATGAAAGCCTGTAGGTGCAGAGGGTAGAAATAGCATAAGCCCTGGAGGCAAGTGTGGTTGAGCATGTTGAAAGTTATTATGAAGCACTGTTACAAACCAGTAAAGTTTGGGGTGCAAGTAGTACTCAGTGTTTAACAAGGTAAAGGCTGAGCGCACCTGTTGTGGGTTGCAAAGTCATCTTTCAATTTAGCTTGTTGCTTAATGACAAAGTGTGTTGCAAAAACATCTGTGAGAAAAGCCAAAGCTTCTATTGACAGTAGATTACCCACCAGTGGATGACTTGGCACATACCCATGTTAAAAGGTGTAAAATTATGCTGCATACAACTTCTATTTAAAGAGGACGTTTATGGGGCATGGATGTTTATTTCCAGAAGTTTGCTGAAGATTTTGAAGCATTACAGATTTAATGTAGAATTCAAGGGGACCTACATATAGGTGGCTTAACTCACACTGGGTTTGCAAGCATGACTCTAAGGTTAGATGTCCTTGTGTCCATCTCAGAAATGTGTGTATTGTGTTTTAGCAAACTACTGAGGGTTTTCCTTATGGCCTAGCAGAAGGTGCCTTATCATTAATCCATGCATACTTCTCAACCTCTTGACTTAAAATTACAGATGATGAGAAGTCTTAAAGTACAAACTCATTTTCAGAGGGTGTTCAAGGTTTAGAAAAGGGGTGACCACATTAAAGTCCATGAAAACATTTTGTTTGTTCAGTCAGTGAATGCCGTAAAAAGAGGGTAATATCCAACAATATGGGTGACTTGACAGTTATGCCATGTGTCCAGCAAAAAAAAACACACTTCTAGTGGTGCATCAGAAATGCCCTGTGACAAACATAGAGTGCACACCATACACTTAACATCAAATTTAAAATGTGTCCAGGGAACTGTACTGTTTATTTATTTAATTGTCCACACCCTGGCACATAATTAAAAACGCAAACTCATGTGCTGACCGATAATTATGAAAGGCCAACGTGTTTCATTGCCACCATATCGTATGGCAAATTCATCAGGGCCAGAGGAGCACGCAAACACCCATTTACACTGCACCTATGAAAGGAAAGAGGAGAGTCAAAACAAAAGACCAATTAGGGTGGTCAAAAACAATAAAATAAATAGATGGAACATAGTCTCACCAAAAACAATTTTTGGAAAAATTAATATTTAACAAATGTTCCCCGGGCGTCAACATAAGAGAGGACACCTGGTAACAACCTTCAAAGAACTACTGGGTGTGCTGCTGCCACCTGCAACAAAGTTCATTAAAAAGGGAACATTTTCAACATTGGAAATAAGCTGGGAGGACAGATTTTCAACCCCAAAGTTGCTCAATTACCCAGCCTGCAGACAGCCCACAGCGGACCACACGAAGTGCCCAGATACTCAGCATCATTTTTCCCATAGTGAAGAAAGTCCTTGCTTCACCCAAACACCTCTGAAATTATATTTCGAAAATTGTTAATTACCAGTGCACATTATACAGAGTTCATGTCATGTTGCTCCAACTGGTCAGAGGAGGGAACTCCTTGCCGTCATGTTCCCACCCATTCCTTTTCACACAAACCCATAGAGGCACTCGAAAGTAGAACATCGTTTCTGCACTTCCAAGGAAGAAATAGTGGGCACTGATCCAAAAAAAGCCCCAAAGAGCTATCGGTATACCCTCAAAGATAGTGCTTAAACAGATGACAAGAGCCCAAAGAAGAGTGTCTCCCACTCCCCCACTCCCACTCATCTTACCTGCGGTGCCAGTGATTCCACTAAAAGATGGATCCCTGCCCAGGAACACCACTTCTTGAATAGAAGCGAGGCAATTCCAACAACCTAAGATTCTTCAAAGAGTGGCTCCTGCGCACCATCCTGGGATGAGAAGCTTTACAATAACACGTACACCATTATGGCAAACCAACATCATAATTATAAGGGCTGGGAAATAAGATATGCCTGAAAATGGTTAGCTTGAATTATATAAAATGAACACCCACTGGCAAATGTTATACTAACTTTGAATAACTCCATAGTATAACATACAGGGAAATTTCCCAACACATCCCTTCTAAACAGGTACTCGTTTCAAACAGTAATGGTAATCCTCCTGGGGAGAAAGTAAAAAGGAGTATAAACAGGGCTCAAACAAAAAAAGGGGACAAAAAAACATTAGACCGTAGCTTCATAACAAGGCACACGCCAGAAAAAAACACAAACATCCAAGAGCCACTGAGAAGCCTAACAATGGCTGAAAACCCATTCAAACAGTAATAATAATAATCCTGATGCAAAAAGTGACTAGGAGACTGGACTGATAATAGGTCCCGTACCCCGTAAAATTGGATCTTTGCGAATACAAGCAGTGAGGAGGACACAGTTGATGACTGACCACCACCTCAAGTGGACAAAGGATCCAACTTATCACACAGGGCATACAGAGGAAGATCTAGGTTCCCTAATTGAGGATTGTTTTTAGGCCAGTGACCACGGGACAATCAGAGAGATGGCAAGCAACAAAATGTGGGAAGAAGCCTCCAGGTTCAACAATGAAAAGAGTTTTCATGCAAAGTACCCCAAAATAAACATGTAGTATTTTGGGTAATGACTTTTGTATGTCATTGCCCTTCCTCACGATCAACAATGGTAATATATACCATTTTACACTTCACATATACATATAAACTATATATGTGGCATGACAGTGAAAATAAATGTGGTCCTATGACACATGATTTTCAGAACAATGGTACTAAGAAACACACATGTATGTATTTAAATTTAACAGGCTACACAGCTAAAGATTTCCCAAAGAACGCTACAGTATAAGCTGCACCTTGAAATGTAAGCATGCAGAAATCTTACCTAGCTTCCACTCATACAGCCGTTGTAACTCTCTCTCTCTCTCTCTGTTTCCTCTTGTCACTCCTTATGTATCTCTCTCGTTGTCTCGCTCATTCTCATTTTATCTCCCTATTGTACACTCGCGCACACACACAAGCTTCACACACACTTGTGTTTCTGATCTCCTCTCATTACAACAGATTGCTCTTCATTAAATATATTTACAGATGACTTGATCAGATTATTGCTGGAGAGGATATCTGTGAATGCCACATCTTACACAGTGTTGTAAACTACACTGTCCGAGGAAATCTTCTTAAGATATGGTTATCCATTATAATATTGACATGCGCAAAGCTATCTGTAATTTTCAGCTTTTTACACTAATGTGAATGGAGACTGTTCGAAGTGAGAGTCACTATTCTGGTTCCGTGTGATTTCACCTTTTAGCATTGTATCAGGATCAAACAGACTTATTTCAAGGTTTAGTCTCATACATTCATTCAATCCTAAGGAACAGTGTGGTATATTACAATCTGTCGAGATCCAAAGGGGTTAGGGACCCAGGGCACACAGCAGGTTCCGCGATGCAGGGCTCAGGGCGAATGGATGCAGGGCAAATTGTAGGTTTTGGATGCTGTGCCCAATGGAACCCTTTGGAGCTGGAGGGAAGTTTTCTTCTGGAGCCCTTGCAGGATGATGAGGGCACTCTGATGGGAGGTCTGGGATGTCACTGAAGTCCCTCAACCGGGGCTTCCTCCTGGTCCAGTTGCAGCTCTGGGTGAGCTATTTTTTGGTGGTGTTCAACGTGCACTGACCAGTACCTGGGGTATTGGCATAACTTGGCCACAAGTAGGTGCTGTGCCACTAAAGTTGTCAGACTTGTAGGTCTCGTCTGGGCTGTCATTGGTGTTTTGTCAGGACTGGCTGTGACTTCCGGTTGCGGAGATATCATCCAGTCGGTGAAGTGACCCTCACCGGTTTGCTGGTTCCTTGTAGGTTTCTTGAGTTTCTTGAGTGGTGCCTCCACTCAGGAGGGAGATCTCAGGCTGCGAAGCCTGGAGGTCCTAGAGGTCTTTTGAGGTTGGTCCAGTGGTCAGCTCCTCCGCAGCGGCGATTATCGGGACTGTGGTGCAGCAAGTAGGGGGTCTGTTAGCCTCTTCTGGTGCAGCAGGTCCCCTGTTCTCATCCTGTCGGGTTCTTTGGTGCTGTCTTTTTTTCTTCCTGATGAATCTAGTTTCATGGTCTCGGGGAGCCCACTAAATACTGAAATTAGTGGGTGTTTTAGGGCGAACCTGGTAGTGTCCAATGGGACACTTACCCTTGGGTTGCTACACCCACTACAGTGACCACTTCCTGTGGGAAGGGTCACTTCTCTAAACCTCATTGGTTATTTTCCTGCCATCCAACGTGGAGGAAAATGAAATGGGGGGTCCACTTCGCCTGCAAGCCCCTAGGGGTGGTGCATGCTCAGTGAGACCCATCCTCCTACCCTTTTTGTGGTTTCCCACCTTTTCTCCTGCCAAACGTGAGGGTGGAAAAAGGGGAAAGCCATCTGCTGCTAGCGGCAGGCCTGGGGGCTCGAGTATCAAGGGCAGTAGCCCTTTGAAGCTCACAGCCAGGAGAGTGCACACTCCTGAGGGAGGGGGTGCTAGCTCCTCCAACCAGGAAGGGCATTGTTTTACAAACCAGAGAGCCAGGGCTTTCTCCAAGGTTTGTATATTGGCTGTCAGGAAGTGGCATGCTGGATGGAACCTATCAGCAACTATGCCAGTTAGGTTAGCTTTTGCAGGGGGCACGTTTTAGGTGGCCCCTGATTACATTTAGGGTTAAATCCAATACTGGCACCTGTTTGGATTTAACATTCAGAGTTGTTTGATACCAAACAACCCAGGGTGCAGAGTGGCCATCATGAGCTGAAGTACTCACGTTTGACCAGTGTCCAGTACATGTGCTTCAAATGGCTGGCCTGTTCGCTCACTATGTCCCAGGTTTGGCAAGGACACAGTGGAGGCATATTGCTCATGCAACTATGCCCTCACATATTGTATGATGCACCCTGCCTTTGCGCTGGAAGGCCTGGTAGAGGGTGACTTACCCATAACATATGCAGTGTAGGGTGGACAGGGCACATAGGGAGTGTGCCATGTCGAGTTTGCCTTTTTAGGTTTGCCCCACTACACTCAGCCTGCAATGGCAGTGCTGGGTTTATGTGGGTGCTGGGCCCTAGAGGGTGGCCTAATCAGTGCTGCTGCCCTCAGGGACCTACTCTTAATACCTCATGCCCTGGATACTGGGGTCCCCATTTACTAGGGACTTACAGTGATATTTAAGAGTGTATCCAATTGTGCCAAGCATCACAACAGATTTAGGGAAAGAGCTCTGGCCCAGGGAACCTGGTTAGCAGGGGCCCGGGGCACTACAATTTCTAGGACGCATCTACATCAAGCAAAATGTGGGGGGATAACCATGCAAAAAGAGGCCTCCTTTCACAGGATCCAGATTTAATAACTCATAACGGGTATGTTGGGCACGGGTCAAATATTGGGTTTTTGATCTGGTCAAGTGTCTCAACTTGTGTGGGACAAAGACTGTTAAGGGATGTCCCATCACAATGCCTTCGCACTGACTAATGCTCACACCAGCACTTTTCACAGCCTTTGAACAGCCGGGCAAAGCAGCAGCGACAGGATCCAATGTGACGGAACAATATGCCACTGGCCTGTTTTTTCCTCCATGTGACTGTATAAAGAGAAGAGCATAATCATCACGTTCATGACAAAACAGTGCAAAACTTTTCATGTAGTCAGACATTCCCAAGGCTGGAGCTCTGCACAAACTCTCTCAATTCAGTAAATGCTTTCATACACTCTTCATTGAAGGGGACTGGATTGGTGACTTCTTTGTATGTCAACTTCTGCAACGGTTTGGAAATTAATGAAAAATTCTGGATCCATTGGCGGCAATAGCTCACCATGCCCAAAAACATTCTTACCTCTCTCTGTGTAACTGGGGGGTTCATTTGCATTATTGCTGTAACTCTCTCAGGGGACACTTTCCTCGCACCTTTATCAGTTTGGTGATCCAAATACTTCACTTCTTTCTTGCAGTACTGTACCTTAGCAGGGAAAACCTTCTATCCGTTTTCACTCAAATAGTTGAATAACTCTATGGTATCTTGTCTGCAAGCTTCACGCATATTGGATGCAACCATCTGGTCATCAATGTACTGCACTAAAACAGACTTAAATAGCATGTTCACAGACTCTAAATTCTTCTTCGGATCTGATTAAAAATGGATGGATATTCAGAAAACGCCTGTGGAGTACGACACCATGAATACATACATTTGCCAAATCAGAAACAAAAGAGGAATTGACTATCCTCTTGCAGGGGTACTGATAAAAATGCTTCTGACAAATCAATAACTGAAAACCTCTCTGCTCCACTTGGAATCTGGAATACATTTACTGCTGGATTTGGCACTACGGACAACAGGATACTACAATTTCATTCACCTTTCTCAATTCCTATGCAATATTTCCCACTTGGCTTTTGCAGACCCATAATTGGAGAATTACATGGGCTGCTCATTACTTCTTTTAGAACTCCCTGCTCAACAAAATCTGCAATTACTGGAGTAATACCTTCAATCACTTCTGGGGTCATGTGATACTGTAGTGTTCTGAGGAAAACTGCATTTGGCTTTACAGTTACTTTGACTGGTTCAACACCTCGAATAAGTCCAATATCTTTTCCAGAGAGATCCCAAACTCTCTTTGTTACAGTCTCTTGCAATCCCTCAGTCTAGTCTTTAACTGTCATGGCAGGAAACAGTGTACTGAGAGGATATATCTCATCAGTTTGACCGTAAATCTCAGCATTTGGTTTGAATTTCTATTCCTTCTTGGGTACAAGGGATGGAACATTTTAATTTGCATAGCAAGTCTCTTCCTAACTGACTCACAGGACTTGAATCACAAACCACAAATCGGTGCAGACCCTCAAAGGTACCTCTCTTAACTGGAATGGGCTCTGTAATGGGGTTTACCAAGTGCTGGTTTGTTACTCCTACAACCTGAACTGTTCTTCCTGAAAGGAGTACATTAGGAACTTATGCAGATCTGATAATGGAACGTGTTGCTTCTGTGTCAACCAGGAATGAAATATCATGATCCATAACACTCACATTCACATAAGGACCACGCTGATCTGCCTCCAATGAGGCAGCCAACACACATTCTTCCTCTTTTGAACTCTCACTCATGCATTCTTTACTCACTTCATCATCACTGAAATCAATCAATGGGTATTATGTGATTAACTGAATTGCATTTATTTTTTGGCTAACATTCTACTGAGGAACCCATCACCTGCTGCTGTGCCATAGGAGCTTGTGGTGTCTGCATTTGCTGTGGGACACAAATTTGATGTTGGTGAAGTTGTACTTGTTGCTGGGGAACCTGCATTTGGACTGCTCCAGTAGGAACATTCATATTTGGATTAGTGGCCTTTGAAGTCCCTGATTTTGAAATTGACTGTTATCAGCCATCTGTGCAATACCACCACCTTGCACCAAGTGATTTACATTACTATAGGGACACTTCCGCTTCCAATGTCTGAAGCCGCTGAATGCATTACATGACTGAATCTTCTTCATGTTCTGAACAGCAAACATATTTGCATTCGGATCTACTTGAACTCCACAACCTCTACCCCTAAACTGAGGCACTATATTGCCAGCTGTTGCATCCCTTGCATTCCTCTTGCATTCACCATACTCTTCGATTTCTTCATACCTGCTGCTTAGGCTGACTTAATCTGCATCACCATTACATTTTCCTTCAACCTTTTCTTGTTCATATCAATCACATCACTACAGTATTTTGCGTACTGCAGCACTTCATAAATAGGCTTCCCTTGCCAGCAAATTAAATGACTCCGAATCATATTACTAATTTCAGGCTTGAGTCCTTGAATGAATCTAAACACAGAATGAATCATGGCTCTCAGCTCAATAATTTATGTGCCTCTGTATTCTCTGAATGCTTTCAGCAGCCTTTCATATGCATGAACATACTCTTTTGCTTCCTGAGATGTCCTGTCAATTCTTTGCCAATCAGTGTCTTTAGAGGAAACTCTAGTTATCAAAAACTCAATCACTTTGTAATAGTTCTTCACCTCTTCAGACGGCGCACCTGTTACTGCATCTCTTGGTGGCTCACGCATTGGCCAATCAACACTCCTCTTATACCCAACTCACAAATCTGCTGGAACCACAATCTCAAATAAAGTGTTCAGATCTTCCCACAAACACTTTGCAAGCTTGACAAACTTCTTTTTTGCTGGTACCACTCCTCGGGTTTCTTCCTCAACGTTGGGTAATCATTTGTAAATGACAGTATGTCACTTCTGCTCCAAGGGACATGAACAAAATTCCTTCTTGGAATTTCTCAAATTGGCATCATTTTTACAGCTCCTTCAGTCTGCTGTACATCACTTGAAGATACAATCTGCTTTTTCTTCTGATCTCTTTTCTTTGTCCATCTGCCTTTCCATTTTTCTAATGATCCCCATGTTTGCATGCTTTGAATCAACTCCTTAATGTGAATTTTCATTACAGGTGATCTCATGTTTGCAATATCTCTCGAGTCAAATTCTAATCTGTAACTGTTCTTCATCTGTTTGGATTTATTCATTTCAACTTCATATTTCTCAGCCAAATTATTTAATTTCTCATACATCTGTCCTCCACGAAGGGTAACATCTTTGCACATGAAATGCAACACATTTTCATTGTAAGAATCCAATCTCTCTAATTCCAAGGTTCCATCAATCATTTAATTTAATTACAATTTTAATCTGGCCATGTTCAATGTCTTTTCTCCCTCTGGCAAATTTCCTGGAACTGATGCTCCTCTCAAACTGTCTAACCATTCAGGCAATTGTTGGGCTGTGAACCCAAGTAAACTAATGTTATTTCCTCTATCTCAAGGCATAAACTATATTACATTGCATGGGGCTCTCACAGCTTGCTCTTGAGCCATCATAGATGATCCCATTGAGCATGGGTGACATGTCACATCAGTCAGTGGAACAACTCCGTTTTGTGCTTGGTTTGAACCAAATTAATTCATAGGGGTTATCGCTAGCACAGTAGTGCTCAGTCTCCATTTCTGCATTAGTTCCGAAAGGTGAATTAATTGCTGATACTGGATTTGGAATCTGGGGACCACTCTCATTATTACCCTGGGCATACAACTGGACTACTGGACCTATGGTTACAGAAACCGTTAATGCTTCTGGACATGACAAATTTGACTGACTTTGTGGAAATATTATGTAGGAAAGTAGCCTAATTTTTGGCATGGTTATCCCCCCATTTTGAATGCTGTCAGTATGCTGTGCCTGTTTTTAGTGGGGATCCTGCTAACCAGGACCCCGTTGATTGTGCTCTCTCCCTCTAAATTTGGTTCCCTAGGACTGTGCACACCTCACAATTGGCATACTGGTGCCAAACTCCAGCTCCATTACACTGGTCTTCATAAGTGCGAGGAAGCCATTTTACCTGTGTACTGGACACAGGTCACTAACTGTATCCAGCTACATAATGGTAACTCTGAACCTGGGCATGTTTGGTAACAAACATGTCGGAATCATACCCAAATACTGTTGCCAGTATTGGTTGTATGATTCCATGAACTCTGGGGGCACCTTAGAGGACCCCCAGCATTGCTCTTACCAGTCTTCTGGGACGTTCCGGGCAGCCTGAGCTGCTGCCATCCCTCAAACAGGTTTCTGCCCTCCTGCTGCTTGACCAGCTCAGGCACAGGAAGGCAGAATAAAGTATTTCCTGTGGGAGAGGGAGGTAACACCCTCTCCCTCGAAATAGATGTTACATGGCTTGGGAGGGGTAGCCTCCCCAAGCCAGTGGTATGCTTTGAAGGGCACATTTGGTGCCCTCCTTGCATAAACCAGTATGCACCAGAGACCCCCGGTCCTTTCTCTGGCACAAAACTGGACAAAGGAAAGGGGAGTTACCACTCCCCTGCCCATCAAAACCCTAGGGGTGTTGCCCAGAGCTTCTCCAAGTTGCCACTTGATTCTGCCATATTGAATCCAAGGTGGGTAGAAGCCTCTGAAGCAGCTGAGTGGCCAGGTCAGGTAGGCAGGTGACGTCACCGCGCCCTCCAGATAGGTGGTCACCCTGCTAGGTGACCAATCCCCCTTACTGGGCTATTTAGGGTTTCCCTCTTGGGTGGGACCTCAGATTCGACATGCAAGATTCCAGCAGGACTCCTCTGCATCATTTACTTCATCTTCTGGCCACTGGGTCTGCAACTGAACCCTCCAGGAACCAACAATCTGCAACTTCAGCGACGACTCTGCTTTGCAACATTGTTTCTCCGGCTCCTTCCACCAACTGTGACATTTGCCCCAGCCGTGCATCCTCTGAGGGTGGCGAGACTTCAGCCTGCACAAGAAGTAAGAAGGAATCAACCTTGGAGTAAAGGATTCACTTCCTGGCATCTGCAGGCACCAACTGCAACAACAACCGGCTTTGTGGATCTGCTGTCTTCTGGAACTGTGTGGATCCTGTATCACAGATGGTGGTCTGGAGTGGTCCCCCTTGGTCTTCAAACCAGTTGTCCAACTTGGGAGACGGTAAGCCCTTGCCTTTCCTTGCAGGACATTACCCCTGTGCACTGTGACTCTTGCAGATACCAAGGCTTGTTTGCTCCTCCTCCAAGGGATCCTCAGGCTCCGTGTATCCCCGGCCCCCAGCACTCCTTCTGGCAAAGCACAGTTTCCTGCCTGCTGCTCCAGCGACGTGGGACACCTCTTCAGGTGTGCTGGGTGGGCTTGACTGCAACTGTAATGCCTGCTGCCAGTGGGTTGCTTGTGGGGGCTGCCTCCTCTTCCTGTGACTCTCCCAACTGCTGAGGGTCACCCCAGACACCCGTCCTTGGGTTGAGTCTCCTGGACCTTGCTGGTCCTCTTCAGCCTTGCAAAACTTCTTCTCAGTCTTTTGCATTTGCCAAGGCGTGTTGGTGGTTTTTCAGCACCACTGACTGACTGCATCTCGACCGCCGACATGGGACACCACTTCCATCACTTCTGGGACTCCTCTTCATCTTTGGTGCCACACTGCTGGCTTTCTTCGTCCACCATCGACCTGGTCTTGCATCCACAGAAGGGTGGTTAGTGGCTCCTGCCTCAACCGAACACTCCAACACAAACTTACTTGGTCCCCTTCCTCAGCAGGTCCTCTTCTGTCAGGATCTACCTTTGGGCTCTTCCAGTCTTGTTTGGGTTTTGAACAATCATTTTCCAAAGTCCTCCTGTTGGGTATGGGGAAACCAGTACTTACCTCTGTTCTCCTAGTCGCTGGGGGTCACACTCTGGTACCCACCTCTTGTGGTTCCTAGTTCCTCCAGCTCCCCTCTAACAATTCCACATCTTTAGGTGGAGGACTGTATCTCGCATTCCACTCATTTAGTATATGGGTTGGTCCTCCCCTATGGCCTTGCTTTTGCCAATGCCTATTGCTTTCTACGCTCTTTACTGATTGCTAATGTGTATATCATAGTGTGTTTACTTACCTCCAGTTGGGGGACTGTCTATTCAGTATTCTAGTATTTGTGTTACTATAATAAAGTACCTTTATTTTTGTCACACTGTGTAGTTATTTCATGTGTGTTAGTGCTGTGTGACTATAGTGGTATTTGCATAAGCTTTGCCTGTCTCCTAGATAAGTCTTGGCTGCTCATCCACAGCTACCTCTAGCAAGCCCTGGCTTCCTAGACACTGCCTACGCCTCACCAATAGGGGATACCAAGACCTGGTATAGGGTGACAACATCATAGATGTCCACCACACACCAGGCCAGCTTCCCACACATTTATCCTTTACTTTGGCCAGGTAATACTGCACCAAAAGCTTAATTTGACTGATACTGGACAACATTATGTGGTGTAATTACTGGGGAGTACATAGGCATAGTGTGTCTCTGGTTCACATTAGGTGTGGACTCAACTCATGCCTGCATGCCTGCATGCTGAATTGCCTGTTGCATAACTTGGGCTGGAACATTTTGAACTGTGTTAACATTTGGAACTGTCGGATATATCGCTGGCACCTGTGCAACATTAGTAGTAGACACATTTGGAATTATCTGAACCTGGCTATGTGCAACTGGAGCTGTGGCAAAACTCGGGACCACATTCTAGTTTACTGATTCGACTCCATTGTATGGTGGGGAATGATTCTGCAACAACTGAGTTATAAACTCATCATCTGAGTCACTCTCGACATCTGCTACCTTTTTATTTTCACCCGACTTCTGTTCTGTTTCTTCCTCAGGTTTCTTTTTTGCTTTGGGCTTAACACTTCCATCATATTCCTGAATATTTGCTGGAAAGAACTTCACTGCATGTAATGTACTCGCTCTCCACATTCTCTGCATCCTACCCAGCTTCTGCTAGCGTCTTCTCTGCTTTCCTCATTCTCCTTTCAAATTTCTGAGCCTCTTTTTGTCTCACATCTAATTCCCAAATAGCAAGTGCTTCTAACTGTGCAGGTCTAAGAAGGGGGTTTGATTCATATAACACCCTCCTCAGATTCCCTAAAATTCTCAAATTAAGTGTTCCATAACTAGGAAAAGCTAAAGTGCCATCCTTCTCAGTTAAGTGCACCACTGATTTACTTCATTTTTACACACATCTAATTCACAAACACATATTCTACGAAACCAAGAAGTAATTTTCAATCCCACAATCCTATTAATGAGCTGTTTTTGACCTATAACAGCACAGTCTTGTCCACCAATCCCTGTGCGGCTTTCTCTCCAACCGACCTATCCCAGCGCGGACCAAATGACATCACACTCACTCCGTTCAGCAGCTGCGACTTGCTTCAGAGCCATCTCATACACCTCTCACGAAAAAACTAAATGCAAATATTGTGAGCACAAAACCAAAACCTGTCTGCTCACTATGGGTAGGTCTCAAACACTTTGGAAGCTACATGAAAATTTAGACTGTGACCTTTCGCACAAACAGCTACTCTTCCGGCAGTGGCTTTCTGACAAACTCAAGTAAGATTTGTTGACCCTCAAACCTCACTCCAATTTGTATGGATCCTCCATGTGCACTTAGGATTCACTTAACACCAACCAACAGCCCATACACTCCAGGGAAATACTACTGCGTTGTTGATAGCGCTCAGTCAACCAACACCTTTACCTGAAGACAATAAACTAACCAAATTTCTCCATACACTTGTATAATACTCCGGAGTCTTAGGCCTCGCAGGACCCGTTACGACAACAACCACATGGGCAAAGCACCACATTCACCTGGAGTACACCAACTCCCCACTCTCTTACTTGGAGTATGCAAACTCCATATTCAATTACCTTGAGGTACACAAACTCCCTACTTCACTCATGCATCACAATTCACAGTGATTTCCCAAAGCATTGCAAACCTGAAACCCTATTCAAGACACACACTGTACATTTGGAACACAACTCTGAGATTACACCATAGAACAACTCACAATGTGGGCACATTCTGACTTTCCTTCCCACAAGACATAACCATAGCTGTGCTGCTAAAAACTGCTGCCACACCCATGGAGGTCCTCTTCTTGTTTCGGGATCAGAAACCATGTGAGACACCATCACAAAGCTCACCCTTCCAGGTTGGCTAGGTCTTTGGACTTGGTGATGGAGGCAGTAGCCAGAATCATAGAATCACAAATCAAAAACATGAAACCATAAACAATTTTAGGCACCATGAATAATTCAACACTAAATCAAAACTCTAATCTGAATGAAGTTTCAAAGCTATATTACAATCCCAAAATCAATGTCACATAAATGGTATGCAAAACAAAGTTATAGGCATACATGAAAACCATAGGCTGACAGAAAACACCTGAAAAGATTCACTCTACTAGACATCAATACTGTTAGATACTCCAAGAGAATTATGTAAATTAGCAACAACACAATATTCACATTATTATTACAATTCAAAGCTGATAATGGTGACATCAGTAAATCATAAATCATAAAAACACAGTTTTCACAAATAATTTCAGAGCTGGGCCATTCCTAACACTAACCAAAAATTTGGACCTGCATGTATGGGAATGGGCTATCACATACGGGCAAAAGCAAAAATAAATGAAGACAAAATAATTTGGAAAACATCTAACTAAGATAACCCACTATAAAAATATACTGGTTTAAGCGACAAAGCTAAAAAAGGAAACAAGAAACCACATTTAGTTATACCTCTCCTCATGGGACAGCTTACAGGATGATTCCACAGGAACGATCATCTTCTTCCAGTCATTTGACAACAGCATCAGGACAGTGCAGAACACGAGCTGCACATAAGGTTATTCAGCAGTTTAGAATTAGTTGCCCATATTAGTGCTGAAACACATAGCACAATAGGGAAGTTAAAACTATGATGAGGAAGCTTATTAGGGGACTTAGAGAAGAGAATGGGACATCAGACTTAAGCAAACATAGAACTGACTTTCAGAAGAGCTGACAATGGACTGACTTCAGTTTCAAAGTTCTTCACTAATAAAAATACACAAAATTCATTCATTGTTTTTTCAGGTGGGCACATACTAGGCGTCAGTTTCAGCATCCAATCATTGCAGGTGGCACCACCAAGTTTGTAACTTTCAGAAATCTTCTCAGCAATAGTCCATTGTTTCTACTATAACTGCATGCAATTACGCCAAAATATTACATTTCCTAATAATTTGCAATTTACAGCTCTTTTCTGATGCACACAATAAACTAAGCTAATATTCTTTCACCTGAATACTAAAGATTTCCTGCTCCATTCGACAGCTAGAACAAATACTGTTACATTAACTAAACTTGAAACATGCTCTTCTCCTGCAATACAGTAGAGCATTCAACATTACATTAGCTGTCTAGAAAAATAATTCAGGTCAGAGGGGACAGAATAAACTAGAATTTTTCTATGATTGCTCTCAAAATGAACCTTCAGTCCTAGTCATGTTAGGAAAGCCTAATGCATGTTAATATAATTAATACGTCAATAAGATCTTTGCACACCTTAAATTCAAATCAGATATACAAATCAAATTATTTTATTTAAAACATTATTCATGTTACGTTAAAAGCAATTTTAAATGCATATTTATTTTTCTATGCACATAAGTCATAATAATTAAATCCATTTATTTCAATGTAAGTGTATTTAATTCATATTCTTTTAATACTCATAATACATTTTATTTCTACTGTTTCTACCCAAAAATAACACTCTCATGTTAATATTCATTATTAATTCACATATATATGAATGCAAAATGTTTTCAAGTTAAATGTGAGATCAAAATATGAATGGTAAGCACAAATGTCCACCACAATTTAAACTTGCATGTTTTCATTTCTGTTATTTACTCTATTAGGCCTTTAAATTTCCAGGTTTATTAGTTGCCATATGCTACGTCTATGTCACAAATTAATTAATAAATGTTGCTCTCTCTCACGTACGCTTTTTTGTTCTGGAGCTCTTGTTCTTCTTTCTAGACGGTGACAGTACTGGGAGCCAGAAGCTTCTCAGACTGTGTGGAATTGTGATTTTCCGCTGCTTAAGCATAGTGGCAGTGTGATGGAATCATGGCTTGTGTGACTCTACGCCAAGGGCGCTCATCCTGCCAACTATCAGAGACGCGTTTAGTACTTTTAAGCCAGAGTAATGTAGGTTGTTGACGGAGGAAAACTGTTTTACTGGGTATTGTTTTGCAGTCGGGTTACTGAGGGAGGAGATGAGCAAAACCCTCCATCAGCCAAGAAGATAAAACAGCAGGCTGCTGGATTGCCCAAGCAGGCTTTCTATTTTTACTTTCGAAATATGGCTAACAGAGCTAGCAGATTTGGGAAAATAGTTTTTTTTCAAAAGTTCTTATAGATCAAAGTTTTCTGTTTTCATGTCTTTATTTATTTAATTTTAGTGTATTACAGCTGTATAGCATTTCTCCATTCCCAAATCACAGTAATGTATTACTAGATCTAATCTCTTTTTATCGTCCTGGCAGGCCAATATTTCCACAATTTATTTTCACTAAAAGTTGTCTTTTTCTCCTGCAGCTCGTTACCATTTACAGTAAGGTGAACAGTTTTATATGTACTGTGCAAATGCTTTTCAGCGGAACCAGGGTGGTGGGGTTAATACATTTGGAGTTGGGGGGCAGGCCCACTCTCTCCAGTTTCTAAAATGTAAGAGTCCATGTTAGTCTTCCTGCAGCGGCGCCTGCACAAAACCTGACACCACAGTGGAGAAAATTGCATTTATTTTGATAGAAATTAGAAGAAGCTTGAAATGAGAACTCTCAAGTTTCCCTAATTCTTAGGAGTGATGCCTGCTTTGTATTTAGTCACAGGAAGTAAAATCACACTACCGTTGCCACTGATGACTTCGTAAAATCTCACCTGCAAAATGGCAAAAAAATCAAAATAAGTTTAAAGTAACTCAACACCAAACTCACAATACAACAGTGTCCATTGACTTCATGGTGTCACCACCTGGCTCCTTCAACACGTGCTGCTCAAACACTCATTGGACTGCACACTAATGCAGCAGCAGGTAGGGCTCCTGGCTCTGCTCACACGTCCTGAGCTGAGCCCAGTCTCAGGGCCACACATAAGCCTCGCCCACGGTTGCGTTTCTGAGCTCCCTCAGTCCAGCTGAGCGTTGTCGGTCGTGAGTTCAGTCAGTGTTCCAGTGCCTCACATAAGCCTCCTGGGCTGGTCCCTTTAGCTATGAACAATCCATCCACCCTCAGTCATCATCATTCCTTACCTAAGTTCACTCCGTACTTTTAGTAAGTCACCATACGTTCGTCTCCCCCGGCTGCAATACCCATCTTGGGTCACTGAGAGTGACTGTGTTTCCAGAGCTGTGCGGACCGTCGGGCGGCGCACCGGCATGTGGGAGACAAGTCTACCCTGTGTATGAGATCCTCAGGGGACACATGTGCCGCCTGAGATTGGCACATGACTGGCCTCTTCTCACCCAAAAGTCTGCCAGTAAATTGAGTGAGGCGAAGTGCGGGACTGTGGGCAGGCCAGCCTCGAGGCACCACAGCGCTGCACGTGCGTGGTCAGTAAACTGACAAGTCCCCGCCCATGAGCCCATCCAAGCCTCTTATTAACCTATGGAGGTTCTTGGGCTTTGGGTGAGCTCAGGCACTCGACATAGGGCATACTAGTAATGCTAGGTGCTGGCTGGTTGGTCTGTGTTTTTAAATGTATTTATTTACTTAAGCCTTTTTTATACAGTGCGGACATTACCCAAAGGTACAATAAAAAAATGATTGTTACAAAAGATTCAGAATTAAACATCGCAGGTAGGAGGCACAGAATAACAGTAGTTCGAGTTCGTAGGTAATCTAGATAGATTTGTATTGTTTCATTTAATTAAAACCATAACAATTATACCATAGGCATAAAAAGAAAAAGAAAAACTTCCAGTTAATTAAAATTCCCAATACAGGGGAATTGTACATAAAAGCAAACAAGGAAGAAACCAGTTTTCCGTGGAAGGTCAAACTGTTTTGATCATACTGTACAATCCGCTATAGACCTAAGCGTCCCTTTTGTTGCAGCGCAAGTGTTAAGAAGCTGACAAACTTACAAATAAGTTGGCGATCGTGTGGGTTAAAACTGGCTACTATGGCTCCTCTGCAAGTCCCATTACCTCTGTTGTTGAGCAAGTTCTTGAGGAGCCTCCTTCGGAGGTTTGGCAGGCCCGGGCAAGTACAGATTATATGTGCGAGGTCTTCCTTATTGCATGGACAGAGACTGCAGGACTGCGAAGTAGTGTTCCTCCATGACAGAAGGTTGGCCAGGGTTGGCAGGTTTCCTAATCGCATTATCATTAGCTGGTGTTTGATGTGTGGTGCATAAGGAGTGGAAAGGTAGGCGCCCGGTTCTAGTGTCGTATAGTGCTTTAGGATCATCCACGTGTGTGCGCAGTCACTGAATTTGGCTTTATCTTGTATGAGCGAAAGCAGTTTGCTGGCCTTGGTATCACCTCTTGCAAATGATTTATATATCGGCGCTGCCTCCCACAAGTCTTGAAGCCGAAGTTGGCTAATAGATGACTGAAGGTACTTATTATGGGCTTAGTGGTGGTCGTTTTCTAGGGCTCTCCAAAGTGCATTGTTCAGTTTGTCGCTGAGTGACTGATTTTAAACCAGGTTTTTGCCGCTTCTGCTTTTGCTGCCAGATCTTGTCATATGAGTCCAAATTCCAGGCTTAGCTGTGCTGGTGAGGCAGAGTTAGGTAGTCTGAAGACTCGCCTGAAAACCTTAAGCTGGGTTTTATCTATCAGGGGCTCTTCCAGGCCATGCATGGCTACTCTAGCATAAGTTAGTGTGGGGATCATTTTAGTAGAAATGTCAGTTAGCAGTGGGTGAAATGATGGACCATGTAACCATTTGTCCAGGAGAGAGAAAGCATAGATTAATCCTGAAGCTCTTTGTGCAATGTTTTTCTGCTGTTGACTAAAGGTGCCTTGGTCATCTAAGATTAGTCTGAGGTATTTATAGCACGGCACCGTCTCCAGCGAGAAGTTGTTTAAAGTCATTCTTGGCCTGGGAGTCTGCCCGGATCCCACCTGCATTATTTTCGATTATGTTGATTTCCTGCTGGTTGGAGTGAACGTAGTTGGCCAGGATATTTAAAGATCTATGTAGGCTGACCTTAGTGCAGCTAAACAGTACCAGACCGTCCACTTATAATAAGTGTGTCAGTGAACATTTCCGGCATCCATTGCTGGAGTCAGGTCTGCCAAGAACAGGTTGAAGAGATGTGGGACAAGCACACATTCTTGTTTCAGACCAAGGGATGTGGAGATTTTCCTTGAAAGCCTCGTGCCATCACCGATTTTTATTTGAGCCCATGTGTCTGAGTATAAGGAGATTATTGAATTCGGAAGGGGGGTCGGGAGGCCCCACAGCTTCAATT
Organism: Pleurodeles waltl; assembly: GCF_031143425.1. Taxonomy (NCBI): domain Eukaryota; kingdom Metazoa; phylum Chordata; class Amphibia; order Caudata; family Salamandridae; genus Pleurodeles; species Pleurodeles waltl. Next base: position 973,229,509 of record NC_090444.1, read on the forward strand.
TGCTCCAAAGCAGATGTCTGTTCACACGGTCAAAGGCAGCCTTAAAGTCAATGAAGCCAAGGTGTAGTCTTCTATGGCGCTGTCTGGTCTGCTCTATAAGAAAGGAGGTTATTAGGATATTCATCTTGGTGCCCAACCCTTTCCTGAACCCTGTTTGATTACATGAAATAATATTGTTTTTCCCACCATGCTTTTAGATCAGCGAGGAGCAAGGAGGTGTAGTTTTTTGCCTCAATGTATCTAAGGGCAATTAGTCTGTAGTCACCCCAGTTGTCTCTGTTGCCTCCTTTGAAGATAGGGTTGATTATGGAGCTGCGCCTCCCAATCTTGCTTCCTGATATAGGTCAGCACTTCCGACCAGAAGACTGCTTCTTCCCTAAAGATGGCGTGTGGAAGGCCGTTTGGCCTGGTGGCTCGTATCAGCAGGCCTTAAGGAGTACTTGATGTGTCCTGTCGGTGGACAAAGTGAGATCGATTGACTCCCCATCGTCCAGCATGGGGGTGTTTCCCCTTTCAGGTGTCCACAATAGAAGTTGAGGAATATTTCCACAGGGTTGGCGATTCATTAGAAAATTGGTTTTAAGGTGGTTCACCAAGCCGTTTTCAGAAATGTTTGAATTATTGATTAAGTTCCCTCTGGTGTTTAAGAGATTGGTGGTTTCCCAGAATTTCCTGGGATTTTTCCCTTTTGCGGAATATATTAGTTTGGACCAGAAAATGCTCATGTATTCAGCTTTCTCTTTCCATAGTTGTCTTTTATATATTTTTTGCATTCTTCAGTTGTATCCAGAGGTGATGATTTCCTGGGGAAGCCTTCAGGCGTCTTGCCAGCTTTCTTTGTGATTTTTTCAGGAGGAGGCTTAATTCGATAAGTGGGCTGGGGTAATTTGACTGGGTCGCTGTGCAGGCCGTGGTAGATTGCGGGAGGAGTGCTTATCTAGTATTTTCTCTCTGAAATCGCCCCAAGCGACCATTATTTGTCCATGGTTTTTGAGGCTCTTCTACATCTGCGACTTTGCCGATAAAGGTAGAGCAGTGATTGTGTCAGGTGATCAGCTCAGTCGCTTCAAGCTTGTTGACTCCATGTAGCCCACCTGTACTGGGACATGGGGATGGACAGGTAGGGAGGATCTGAGGGAGAATATTTGATACGAATGGTCGCTAGATGTGGTGTATTTTATTTTGAATTTCAGTACAAAGGAGAATCAGAAGCAGTGTGGCTATGGTGTAGTCAAGGATAGACTGTGAATTGGGACCATGGAAAGTATGACTTGGAGAACCTTCCATTTAGGACCCGTAATTTAAGGTATTCCAAAGACATCACAAACTGCGTAACCTGCCGGTCACGGCAAGTGAAGTTCGATGGCACCTGTGTCGGGACATTCCAGCATGAGTTGTCAGCATTTAGTATTTCGTCGTCCACTTACATTGCGATTAAATTAGAGTTAAAGTCTCCAGTCAGGATGATGTCCCAATCTTGATGGCTTTGTCGATAGTGTGAGATAATGGCCATTAACCTTTTCATTGCTGCACGCTTACGTGGGAGGCAGGGTGAATATATGAGTTCACCAGCAGCATCGGTAGCCTATCCTTATTGGGCCAGTTGCATAATTTAATCACTTGTCATTCTGGATCATCTTGTGGCAGCTCTTCTGTATCCAGTTTCACGTGTAATGCGAGGTAGACTGCCAGACCACCACTTGGCTTTTCGAACTGTAGGTAATGTAAGTAGGAGAACCAAGCAGGTATACAGTTGCTGAGGTCAGATGAAGCAGAAGTAGTGTAGATGAATATAAGCATTAGATGTGAGAGCATACTTCCACCAGAAAGTTTAGCTAAGGGGATGTTAGATGTGAGAGCACATTTCCATTAGAAGGTTAACTGTGGGGACATTTAGCACAAATGTCTTTTTATGAGAAGGGTTTTCAGCTCCTTTTTGAAGATGACTGATGAAGTGGTGATGTGTATGTTCGGAAGTAAGGAGTTCCATAACCTGAGAAGGATTGTGCCCCCTGAGAAGGATTGTGCCATGAGTTATTCTTTTTTAAAGGTTGGAGTTTTAAGCAACAGAGCTTCTGCATTTCACCATCGTCTGGTGCCTCCATATAGCTTAAAGGTAGTGAGAAATGGATGTGTATCTTGGCCTGGTGGGAGATTCAAGCCGTCTTGTATGTGGTCCTGGATTTAATAGGTGGCAGGAGTGACCTGTATAAATGAGATAGGGCCATTGATTTTGGTCCCATAGATGAAAAGTGCTACTGAATGTAGGATTGATTACAGAAGGGTGAGATGGCTTTTGGGAAGACCAGTCTGGACAAAGTTACAGTAGTCGATTCTGGAGCGCACCAGTGTTTGAACAATAGATTTCAGATCTTGTTCTGCAATATAGCAGTGGATTTGGCAGAGAAGACCCTGTTGATAATGTGCATTCCTGCCCAAGGTGCTGGTTTGCGATTATAGGTTGAACCTCTTATCTAGAGTGACTTCTCTGGATTTAGCAGTGTTAACAAGGGTGGGTTTACTATTATGGATGTTGAGTGTGTCCATCCAGGCTGTACAGGTGGCAGTGATTTCGATGAGGCCTCTGTGCTTCATTGGATATCTCCATAGCTCTAAGTGAGGGAGAAACCTAGGAAAGTGTGTGCTGATACTCGGAAATACTCACGGAACACATTCAGAGGAACACAGAGAGTCAATGCTGATGTGCAAGAGAATCAGCTGGTTCAGTTTGATGGCTGATTCTCTTACCAATTTGGGTTATTCTCGCATGCAATTTATGACTCTTTAGATCTGTGTTCATACATCTTTGTTCAGCCATTGAGTGCTCCCATTGTTGTCTAAGCATGGCACAGTCATTCTTTCCTGGCAGGACACATGGACCTAACAGCATCCTCTTTTATATCATGGTACATCAAAAGCGCTTGTAGTAGTGATTCTTCAAGCGTCTGATGAGTCTCTACAACGTTTTCAGAGGTTATTTTGGAGACAATTTTCTGTAAGATTTCTAAAGAAGGAAATACTGTGAAAATCAGATTTTATTTACTGTATGGATAGATACTGACTATTATAATGTAGGAGTCATGAACTGGTGTTCACGGTTTTGAGCATATTATTTTTTGGCAAAGTACATTACACAACTCCAGTGTTCTATTTTCTTACATGCTACATCATTGCAGCATCAAGTGGAGCTGCCACTGAATAATGCACTTTTCGGCAGTGGTTCAGCATATTCTGGCTGCTTTCCCAGAGCTGGTACCCCGAGTGAAAGTTTCTGTCATCTGCAGAAGCAGCAACTATAAATAGCGTATTACACTACAATAGATCAGTCAATTCTGTGCGCTGTGCATGAAAGGCTCTGTATATTGTCAGAATGACTAGCGCACATAGGGGGTGATTCTGACCGCGGCGGACGGCGGTTGCCGCCCGCTAAGCGGTTCCCGCCGAAAGACCGCTCTGCGGTCAAAAGACCGCGGCGGTCATTCTGGCTTTCCCACTGGGCTGGCGGGCGACCGCCGAAAGTCCGCCCGCCAGCCCAGCGGGAAACACCCTTCCCACGAGGACGCCGGCTCAGAATGGAGCCGGCGGAGTGGGAAGGTGCGACGGGTGCAGTTGCACCCGTCGCGAATTTCAGTGTCTGCAAAGCAGACACTGAAATTGTTCGTGGGGCCCTCTTACGGGGGCCCCTGCAGTGCCCATGCCATTGGCATGGGCACTGCAGGGGCCCCCAGGGGCCCCGCGGCACCCCCTACCGCCATCCTGTTCCTGGCGGGTAGGGGGTGTCAGAATCCCCATGGTGGCGGAGCGCGCTCCGCCGCCATGGAGGATTCTCAAGGGCAGCGGGAAGTCGGCGGTACACCGCCGACTTTCTGTTTCTGGCCGCGGCTGAACCGCCGCGGTCAGAATGCCCAGCGGTGCACCGCCAGCCTGTTGGCGGTGCTACCGCCGACCTCCGCCATGGCGGTAATTACCGCCAGGGTCAGAATGACCCCCATAGTATTGCAGTCTGGGGCTTTGCAAAATGCACACCCTTTTTTTAACTTCTATTTACTTTTTGAAAGGTATGAACATACAGTTCAGGAGGACATTCCCTTACAGGCAAATGCAGTCAGTATGTAATGCTTCATTGTGGCTATTGCGTCAGGCAGCTAGATCAAGTGGTATTGAGTTAAATTGCAGTGGTAGTCACATGCAGTTTCACATAAGCATCAGTCAGTCACCTGGCTTTCTGCACAGTCCAGTAGTCAGTGAGGGCTGGATACTGAATGACCTTCTTGTGACCTTGTCTCAGTATATTCCCAGAGAGGAGACCAAAGTCTTTCGGTCATGAATTGTGTGAAAACGTGGTAGCATATACATCCACACCATCTTAACAAAATATCAGGTCACTTACCCAATCTTCAACTCTAGGAGGCATATCCCTACCTTGGGCTGGTGGTATGCTAAGATCTACCAGCAGAAGTGCAAGTGATATGTAGTGCCTCATGTAGTCATTTATATCTCACTCATTTGAATCAGTGTCACAAAGAATGATGACTGATAGACAGCTATTTCTGGACATTTTCAGAATAAATGACGGAAGTCAGCTCTATGTGGCCGATCTGAATGCACATACTAGTAGGACAGTGATAATGTTGTTGAATGTACTAAAACTGTATCACATCTGTGTTTACTGTTCAATGAGGGGAGTTTAATTTGTGTTAAGCTAAATCTTCACAGTTCAGAAGTTAATTCAAGAGAAGCTAGATCCTTTTGCCATTTTTTGCTTTGCTCTGGGTGGGTGTCACACACTCACATAGTTCCAGCCATAGGGATGATTTTGGACCTCCAATCTCACCTGAGACAGGGACTGAACAAAGGTAAAATCAGTCTGTCCTCACCCACTACAGGGAAGGGGGAATGGGATAAAACAAGAATAGATGATCTTGCGTCACAGAGGAATTGCTTGACTGTCTCTTCCACTGCCTAGGAGGATCAGGACTCCCTGGACCTCGTATCCTCAATGCAGGTGTGATACACTAAAACAACAAGAGACAATGTTACCTTAGGTTCCCAATTCAGAATGATCTGTTATTTACACTATTTCTACACTTACAGACTTAATCATAAGTATTGCATGAGAGAGAGTAGAAAAACACTTTCAAGAAATAACTGGAGATTTTCTGGTACTCTGAAACATAAGAGATACTGATTCAAAACTCAAATACAACTTCAAACCCTAGAATTTCTCCCACTGTACTAGATACAACCTGTCAAGAAAACTCAGACGCAAACTTTCAGTTCACGTACAATAGAGTTCAGAGCGCTGCAACCAAGAGTCTGGAGCACTGGGCCACAAGGGGGTGTACACTCAAATAATGTCCAATATCCAAAAATATCCTCAAACCTCAAAAAGTATCAGTCTTTTGAATAATTGTTAATCTGTGGATTAGTGCGCACTAACCTCAGGAGAAGGTACATAACCAAGACAGTACTTGAACAGGAATCTGAAGACGACAGGGAACTTGGTGCATGAAACTCAAAGGGAGGCGGACTCGTAGCTCATGAAGGAAGACACTGGAAGCATTGCAGATGCCCGGATCACTGAATCATTAGGAAAGCTTGGAAGACTAGAGCACTGGCCATTTCCAGGCAACTCAGGAGATGAGTGCCTGGACGAGGCTTGTTCAGGGCTGAGAGCTGAAGATCCAGGTGCCTCGAGAGATGAGTGCAGGGACGTAGTTTGCACTGGACAGGAACGCAGGAAGATCCAGGCAACTTAGGAGATGAGTGCAGAGATGTTGCTTGCGCAGGACTGGAGCAAGGCCAAACGGTGATGCAGGTTGAGAGGGGGTATATATACAGGAAGGCAAGAGTGTTCCAGAAAAGCACGTGGTACCGTGGTAGCGTGGAATATTCGAATGAACCTTGGGAAAATCATGTGTTACATACAATGGAAATGAGGCCTTGCAGGTAGCAGGTGCAAACGGTAATTGACAACAATAACAAGTACAACGGACCCCAAATGCATGATGGAACAATCCAGTGGTTTACATTGGAAGCATGACTATTCTAAATAGACATATACGCCCTGATTTATACTTTTTGGTGTAAAACTGCACTAACGCAGTTTAGCACCAAAATGTTTAGCACTGGCTTGCACCATTTCTGTGCACCAGCCGGGCACCATATTTATAGAATGGTGCAAGCCGGTGCAAAGGGTAGGCTAGCGTAAAAAAAATGATATTAGTTAGGTGGGGCTGGCGGTATGGAAGAAGGGGGTTTTGCACCAAAAAATGACTTTAGGCAGGTTGGAATAAAAAAAACAAATGACTCTAATCAGATTAGCGTAATTTTATGGTGCTAATCCCACCATGCCACATGACTCCTGCCTTATAAAAGGCAGGAGTCATGCCCAGCACCCTAATGTCCAGCACAGGGGACAAGGGTCCCCCGGGCATGGCCATTGCACCCTGTGCCGTGAATGGGGGCCCATTTGAGGGCCTCCTATGGCTCTTCAAAAAATAAAATAAAATACTTACCTGTTCTTACCTGGGATGGGGTCCCCCATCCTCCACTGTCCCTCTGGTGTGGGTGTGTGTCCCTGGGGCCTGGGGAGGGCACCTAGGCCCACAGGTCCCCTAACGCCTACCTTGACTCAGGCATTAAAAAATGGGGCAAAGCAAGCTTTGCACCATTTTTTGACCCCTCCTCCCTCCCGAGCACCATTTTTGCACTGGAGTATAAATATGGCGTAAAGGCCATAGAGTCATTTTTTGCACAGGAACGCCTACCTTGCATCTCATTAAGGCAAGGTAGGTTTCCACTTCGAAAAAATGACTTTAACTCCATAAATTTGGCGCTAGACTGGTCTAGCGCCAAAGTATAAATATGGAGTTAGTTTTGCACTGAATTAGAGTAAAAAAGAAATTACGCTAATTCAGTGCAAACAGAGTAGAAATATGCCCCTCAATATCTTCAGTTGTAAAATAGACTAAACTTGCATAGCAGCAGAACAGAAGATCAATGGTTCAGGGTCCCTGGGAGTGGAATCATGGAGAGAGCGAGACTAGAAGGCGCCACAAGGGAAGCATGACTGGGAGTACTCAGGGCAGGGAGGCACCACAAGGGAAGAGAGGCATGAGTCCAGTGAGTAAAACCCACCACACATAGGGTACAAAATAAAGTTGTGGTGATGGAGCGTCTCTACATCCCAGGTCAGTTTATACAAATGAGATATCAAGTTACGGTGCCAGGGTTTCTGGAAAATCAGTGTAAGAGTGAGGGCACTCACCAGCTCCATTGGAAATGAGGGAAACATGTTTTAAAGCCTGAAACACAGGAAAGTATCTAATGGTTTTTGGGACTAATTGGTTTTGTTTGAGGGAGGCGAAACCCTAGTCAAGCAACAGCCACAATCCTTGTCAGAGTGAACCACAGAAAGTCCCTAAATTATCCTTGCTTAAACATCTGGGGACTTGGCACAAAATCAGCCATGCTTAACATAGAGGCAATATGTAAAGTATTTATGCAGCAGACAAACAGCAATAAAATACAACAAAAGAAAAATCCACACCAATTTAGAAAAACTGAGAAAAATGTTATGAATTATTTGACACCTAAACCACAAAAATCGGTAGGACCAGAGATATGCAATTTCAAAGATGTAAGGTAAATATAGTGCCTACAAGCAAAAGGTGCAACTCGCAGTTATCTGGTCACACACAAACCGGTGAGTTACAAGTACAGGTCGACCACAATGGAGCTCAGATCAATCTGTCTGAAAAAGTTCCCTTCTAAAGTCATGGTGAAGAGTTCTGTTTGCAGTGGAGGAGGCTGCAAGTAGCAGGGAGACTGTCACGGCTAATTGTCACTGTAGCCCAAAAGAGGAGTCTGGGCAGAGCGCGAAGATTCAGTCAAACATCGCAGATGGTTGTTGCTGGAGCTTCATGTTGGTGGTAATCACGAGCTGTTGATGCTACTGCGCGAAGTGCAGATCTCATGTTGCTGTTTGTCACTGGTGGCCGCTGTAGTGCAAAGATATGGGTTAACCAGGGCATCATGTTGGTGGTTGGTGCAAGCAGCAAACTCTTGATGCGAACGAGCCCTTTTGCAGTCACAAAGAGTCAAAAACCTATCATGTTCTTTTAGGAGGCGCTCAACTGATGCCACACCAAGGGTCCAGGATCTGGGCCCACCTCTTGGGGATCAGAAACTCACTCTAGCAGAGGTCATTGGGGCTCAGGCAGGTCTAGTTGTAGGTCCAGGCCTTTTATTATACCTGGTGCTCCCTTTGAAATGAAAGAAACCGCTGGAGTTTTCCCCCCACAGGAGTGTCGGGAATTTCCTGCCTTTCTGTCCTGGTCCCAGTCTGCAGGCACCATAGGTAGTGTGAAGTTATTTGTGTGTGAGCTGCAGCAGAGCCTTTGAAGTGCAAGTGGGGCTGTGCACAGCTCTGTACCCCCATCAAGCCTTGGATGGCCCATGCTACCAATATCCAGGCTCTCTGATAGAAATACACAAAGACCAATTGTTTACTACATTTAGTCATGTGACCCAGGAAACAGGCTGCAGGCATCAAATGGTTAGAACAAGGACATTTAGTAACACAAAAGAAGATGGACAGAGTGTTGAAACTTTTCAAACACTCACCCCCAGTCACAGATCTGGTTTTAATCCATCATTCTTTTGCTCACCATGCCACCCCAGGTTGGACCCAGCCATATGCAAATCAGTCTTGACCCTGTTCCCCATGGGAACAGTCCAGCCCGAACTGCCAAGCCAGGTCCTCCCTGGACCGGAAACAAGCATCCTAGGACCAGTTTCAGGGTATCACCCTTCATCAGCTATGCTAGCTTGAATCTAGTGGCACAGTGAGCAAGGGACCCACGTCTGGGCATACCCTTCCCACTTAGGGCAACTTTAGCAACACAAAAGGATGATGGACGGAGTGTTGAAACTTTTCAAACACTCACCCTCAGTCACTAATCTGGGTTTAATCCATTGTTCCTTTGCTCACCATGCCACCCCAGGTTGGACGCAGCCATATGCAAATCAGTCTTGACCCTGTTCCCCATGGGAACAGTCCAACCCGAACTGCCAAACCGGGTCCTCCCTTGATCGGAAACAAGCATCCTAGGACCAGTTTCAGGGTATCACCCTTCATCAGCTAGGATAGCTTGAATCCAGTGGCACAGTGAGAATCCTTTTGTGATGCTAAAGTTGCCCTAAGTGGGAAGGGTATGCCCAGACGTGGGTCCCTTGCTCACTGTGCCACTGGATTCAAACTAGCCTGGCTGATGAAGGGTGATATCCGGAAACCGGTCCCAGGATGCTTGTTTGCGGTCCAGGGAGAACCTGTCCCGGCAGTTCGGGCTGGACTGTTCCCATGAGGAACAGGGTCAAGACTGATTTGCATATGGCTGGGTCCAAACTGGGGTGGCATGGTGAGCAAAAGAAAGATGGATTAAACCCAGATCTGTGACTAGGGGTGAGTGTTTGCATTGTTCAGCACTCCGTCCATCATCCTTTTGTGTTGCTAAAGTTGCCCTAAGTGGGAAGGGTATGCCCAGACGTGGGTCCCTTGCTCACTGTGCCACTGGATTCAAGCTAGCCTGGCTGATGAAGGGTGATACCCTGAAACTGGTCCCAGGATGCTTGTTTCCTGTCCAGGGAGGACTTGGCCTGGCAGTTCGGGCTGGACTGTTCCCATGAGGAACAGGGTCAAGACTGATTTGCATATGGCTGGGTCCAAACTGGGGTGGCATGGTGAGCAAAAGAACAATGGGTTAAACCCGGATCTGTGACTGGGGGTGAGTGTTTGCATTGTTCAGCACTCCGTCCATCATCCTTTTGTGTTGCTAAAGTTGCCCTAAGTGGGAAGGGTATGCCCAGACGTGGGTCCCTTGCTCACTGTGCCACTGAATTCAAGCTAGCCTGGCTGATGAAGGGTGATACCGTGAAACTGGTCCCAGGATGCTTGTTTCCTGTCCAGGGAGGACCTGGCCTGGCAGTTCAGGCTGGACTGTTCCCATGAGGAACAGGGTCAAGACTGATTTGCATATGGCTGGGTCCAAATTGGGGTGGCATGGTGAGCAAAAGAACAATGGGTTAAACCCAGATCTGTGACTGGGGGTGTGTGTTTGCATTGTTCAGCACTCCGTCCATCATCCTTTTGTGTAGCTAGAACAAGAAAATGCCAACTTTTTTAAAGTGTTATTTTCAGAATTATGACTTAAAATCTAAAGAGTGCTTTCCATTACAATTCCTGAGACACCAAACTCAATATTTGTACATGCTCCCAAACAAACGTTATTACTTATTAAATGTAATAAGGTAATCCAATGTTATCCTATAGGAGAGGTAGACTTCATAGTGGTGAAAAACAAATTTGTGAGATTTTCACTACCAGGACATGTAAAACCTAAAAGTACATGTCCAGCTTTTCAAATACAATGCACCCTGCCCGTTCATCTATTTAGGGGCCCTACCGGAGGGGAGACCTATATGTATTAAAAAAGGGTGTTTCAGTTTTGGCAAATGGTTAATATTACCAAGCTGAATTGTCAGCCTAAAACTGCATACAGGCTGCAGTGGCCAACCTGAAACATATTTAAAAAGGATACAGAAATGGGTGGCACAATGAGTGCTGCAGGCCCAAGAGTAGCACTTAATTTTTAGTCCCTGGGTACATGTAGTACCACTTTACTGGGGATGTATAAGTTAATTAATTGTGCCATTTGGGTGTAAGACAATTTTACAATGTTTTAGGGAGTGAGCACAAGCATATTAGCACTGTTTAGTAGTGGTAAAGTGCACAGAGCCCTAAGGACAAGAAAAACGATTTCAGTAAAACAGGAGGAGAGAAGGCAAAAAAGGTTGGAGGGGAGCCCTGTAGAGAGGGCCTAGTCTAACAGTTTAACTGGGACATTATCTCTTGTAAATGTGGCCAGGGAGTTAAGCTTCCCATCTAGGAACCACTTCCTTAGATTAGTGATCTCCCATATTGAGAAATTGTTGGCTTGCGGAACTAGGGGTTAGTATACCATGACTGATGTCGTTCTTCGAACCTGCCACTATCAGAAATACACATTCCCCTTCTGAGTCTTCTCTTCTGTTTGGGAATGAGAGGAATAGGTAGTATGCAGCTTCAGTTTCTGCTGCTGTGTGTGTAAAGTCCCACATCCCTGCTCTGCAGAAGTGTGAAAATGTTGGCTGTGCAGCATGGTAATATAGTTCCATATCGGGTGCCAACATAAACCCCTTTCATAGGGCTGCATGAAGGTTTCTCAGCTTGTCTGTGGTTGCCTATCTGCTAATGCTAATCATGTCAGTAAAGATATTAAAGAATTGAAAAGTGTACTTGAGGGGACAATAAGTATACTGATAAAGAAGTAAAGAGACTTGGAGAGGACTATTAATTTTATAATGGCAATTCAGTGGCAGCCTATTCTACTATTGATTTGATTGGTACGTTTTGAAATGGTTCCTTCTTATTCACTGTAAATAGTTCTACTTCTGACCCCTGTATTCACGGCAGTCGCAACCCCTTTCACAGACAGGGGCCTGTCTTGGGTGAGAAGGCAAATGGAAAGAGGACAAAAACCATGGGGTCCTACCAAATGGCTGTCAAAAAGTACTGGTGTGCAAGGGACACCACCTAGAGAACAAATACCAATAGCAGTGTGTGATAACGTCACATCTCTTTTTTGCAGTTCTTTTTATAAAGCGCAACCTTGACCCAAAGGCGTTGCAGCACTTTACATGAGCACCAATTCCATTACATAAGATCACATTCATTTATTTAGGGACAGGGGATTAAGCTATTTGCCCAGAATCACAGGATGTTGAGCCCATGCCGGGAAGTGAACCTGGTTCCCCAGTTCCAAACTGGACAGCAATGGCCGTTTTGCCACATCCTCTCCCCAAGGTTCTATATTTATTTTAAAATTCCCCCTCAAATATATTTTGTAGGGAAACAGGAAATACATTTTCAAGATATCCAATTCTAGATCTGAAAATTCGAAATATTTGTGAATATAGTAGAAAGACTATTTTTGTTTGTGCACTAACTTCATGCATTGCCCAAAACGCACACCTTGATGCAGGTGAACTGCTCACTGATAGGCTGATTGTGACAAAAATTATACTATATTTTTTCCCATTATTACTTGATATCATATTAAATATTTGTTCTCAATATATTTCTAACTCATAGTAGTTTTTTCTGGAGACCAATTATTACTTCTAAAATCTAAAGAGAAGCTACCAAAAAGCATGGACGTTCCGACTTTGTTAAAAAAACATTGATGCTTGAACCCAGATGCCAGAGGGTGGGGTTCTTTGAGCTGCGAATGCTGGTCCCATGTTGTGCATTCTGAAAATGTAATACAAATGACTGAAACCTGAAATACACCTATCAGTTAGCCAAATAACCATTCATATGGCTTATGAGAGTCTCTGCTAGTTGCTAGTAATATGCATATGTGTTGGCTTTTCATAACAAGAAGGTTGAGCTGGCTTGTAGTTCTCTAACCATTGACATTGTGCCTGGTTATTGCTGCTGTCGATTTGCGATTAGTGCATTGTTCTCAGACTATTTTTAATAAAGTTGTTTAATTTCATTCAGGTGTTCCTCTAAACCTGTTCTCCATTTCTTTTGTAGCCTCTGGATTTTTTCTATGAATAGAGCTGTAAAAGACCACAGTAATAATCTTTACTGCATTATTTTGGATTTCCTGTACCTGTCATATGCAGAGATCAATATAAAGGCATCACAAAAATCTAATTTAGAGCCGTCAATTGTGGGTGCCACTGTAGTCAGATGATTTTAAGATTAATTGACTAATCCACCAAAACAACTTCAGCTAGTGTGATTTTGCGCTGGCCACCACATCAGCTTGCACTTTTATGAACATATAGGTATGCAAGTGCACCCACAATTATTTTTAGTCTTCGAATGTGGCCCAACTTTTGTTATCAGCCTGAGTGATGAATACAAACTGTTCCATCATGTCACAGACGCTAATCTTCTGTTTTGGTGTTTTGGCATTATTAAGCTCCAGTCAGTTTATACTGACCCAGACTTGAATCTTACTAGAATTGGACTAAAGTTTAGCTAGATCAGAAAGGACAATGCTTGTCAGTTCAAAAATGCAATTTTCCTGAAATTGCAGTCTTTGCAGCAGGAGAATTTCATTCATGTGTTGCACCCCCATGTTAACAGTGACAAGCATGACCCTAAGATCATACAATTTTTGATCATTCTGAGTACACTCATGGTGTGTGACAGTTTATTCATCCAACAGAAAAGAAGAAAACCTCTACACCTCCTTACAGTGCTTAATTTGTGCCTGTGTTTGCCGGTGCTCGATACCAGCACTTAATTCTTAACACCAGCACTTATATTTGACATTCAACCAAATGGCGGTGTTGACTATTCTTGAGCAAAGCTCATCCATTTCACAATTAAATATTGTTAGACCTGACTTTTTGCCTACCTCCTTCACTTCTATGACCTTGATTTTGCTGGTATTAGGACTTTGTGCACTTAACCTGTTTCCTAAAGATGGTAATAATGGTTCATCCCCAATTGGCATATTTAATTTACTTATAAGTCCCTAGTAAAGTGGTACTACATGTACCCTGGGTCTGTAACTTAAATGTCACTAGTGGGTCTGCAGCACTGATTGCGCCACCATCTTAAGTAGTTGTCAAACCATGGCCCAAGCCTGGCATTTCAAAGCCTGTGTGTGCAGCTTTAAGCTGCCTTGTTGACTTGGCGCAATAACCCTTTTGACATGCTCAAACCTTCCATTTTTTATACATATAAATCACCCCTTAGGCAGGCCCACAACAACCCAGAGGGCAAGGTGCAATGTATTTAAAGAGCACAACATGTACTTTTAGGTTTTGCATGTCCTGGTAGTAAAAACTCCCAAATTAGTTTTTCACTGCTGCAAGGCCCATCTTTAACATTGGGATTACCTTAATACATTTTATAATGTAATTTTCAATTGGGAAGAGATAAACCCTTCAAATCTGCTGTCTGTGGAATCACAATTTAAAATCCAAACTTACTGTGAAGTCGGATTTTAAATTGTAATTCTGAAAATGCCACTTTTAGAAAGTTGCCATTTTCTTGCTTTAGCTATTTGTTGCCCGCAGCTTGTCTCTCATCACATGTCTAGTGCAGTTGGCATTTGGGCTTTGTGTATTCCTCCTAGACAGCCATACACAATAGGAGCTAAGCTGTGATTTGATGGGCCATCCCTGGTAGGACGGATGGGAGGAGCTGGACCCAGCCTCACTAACACCTGAATAGACTGTGTCTTGTCCACACACAAAGAGCTGCATTTCCCCCTGTAGTGATTCTGGTGCCAGGGCAGGAAGGGAGGACATCTGTGCAAATTCAAAGGGATGACTTTGAAGTCTCCCTCACTTGAAAGGCACTACTGGGTATAAGGCCAGGACCTCAGACACCACCACTTCAGTACACTTCTGGACCTGTGGATGCTCTGCCAGGAAGAAGGACCGCTATGCTGCTGAAGGCCTCTCACTCTGCTGGACTCCTGCTTTGTCCTGCTGATCTGCTGCTTGCTGGCCTCTTGCCTGGATGAGAAGGACTGGGCCTGCGCCTCTCCAACCCAAAATCCAGAGAAACTCCAAGTCTCCTGTCGACAACAGCCTCAGCTATGAAGGGGAAACTTGCATCGCAGCATCATTGTTCAGGGGAATCGACGTATTGCCTTGGCTGCGCTTTGCATCCTCAACACTGACCTACGCATCACAATTCCCGTTGTAAGGATCCTCGACATTGACGTGACATGACCTCGCCTGACAGTCTCTCGGAATTGATGCATCTTCGACGCAGATACTTGCGCCATAACCAAGGATTTAGGGTACTTTGGTTCATTGGGCTTAACTCAATCCCTGTAGCCAGCATGCACTCCATTGCGGTTGGCCTGAACTTCTGACTTTGTCCCGGTCCGGCGCAACAAGATATCCACAGTTGACGTTTTACGCTTCTTAGCGCTATTTTTCTTAAAAACTTTGAAATTCAGTATCTCCAGTTCTACTTATTGGATGTTTGTCATTGTGGTCTTGCTTATTTATTAGTCAGATCTTTCCTCTAACCCTTTGTGGGAACTTTTTGTGTGGTGTTTTCACTGTTTTACTGTTTTACTGTTTGAAGCCTTGCACAAATACTTTTACACATTGCCTCTAAGTTAAGTCTGAATGCTATGTGCCAATCTACCAGAGAGTGAATTTAGGGTTTGCTTGTGCCTTACCCTGGCTAGGATTGTGGTTACTGCTTGACCAGGCATCATATCCCAATCAACCAGGCACCCAATTTCTAACAAATATACATTTAAAAATTATTCTAGCGTATTCAGGCCATATTTACAGCTTCGAGGGCCTGGAATTGTCTAACCCTCAAATTTGGAAGAGTATGATGTTTAGTAGGAAGCATTTATACTTGCTTTTGACAGCAGTGGTAGGTCCAGTTGGTAGTGCAAGCTGCAAAGGCTTTCGGAGCAGTACCAAAGGCCTTGACACTTATTTTTTTAATTTATTTATTTACATTTCTTTTTTTATAAATTAAGCACTGCCTTTCCAGACACCCACCTTGCTCTCTTCAATCTATCCAGTAGTACTGCGTGATAGAGGGTGTCAAAATCCATCAATAAGTCAAGAAGAATAAGGATTGCTGCTAAAGCCTGGTCATGCAATTTAAGCAGATTGTTCCGCGCATCCAAAAGCAAGGTCGGACTGGCCTATAGGCCAATCCACCAGTGCCCCATGGGCTGGTCTGAAAGGCGCACTGTGTGGGATGTTTTTTATGTGGGCCTGTTTTCTGGTCTGCTGGGCCAGCTTTTACTGTTTAATGTCCCTAATATTCAAACATATTCTGCAGCAATCTCAAATCCAAGCTGACTTCCATACCTTGCAAAACACTGAAACAGTGTGTTTTTACAAGTTCAAAATGTGCAGCTTGCAAACATTGACCACTTTCCGCGATCTAATTAATGAGAGGAGCCACTTTTATTTTGCTGCCTGGGACTATTTACTGCCTTAGTCTTATCCTGTCCAACACTATCATGCCTGTCCTATTCAGGATCTGTGGCCAGACTGCTAGGGTTGGAGTGACAATTATGGCACTCAGATACGTGCAAATAGGCTGCAGGCCATGGGCTTCTTTCAGGGCAAAGTGGGACTCCATGACCCATTCTACTAACTGCCCCTTGTGGTGTGGAGCTGGATTCAGCTTTTTTGCCAGGACTGATTTTAATTTCCAGTCCAGTGTTACTGACTGCAGAGCGGCTGGAATGTTGCATGATTCAATATGAGTCTGAAAGTGTATTGACACTAACCTCTCCAGAATCTTAAGTTGGAAAGGGATGTTTGTAATTGTGCAATAGGTAAAAAAGAATATGTCAGGTATGTTGAGGATTTCTTTGAAAATCTCGTGAAATTAGGCAGCATGCCCATGGTACGGTCCTAAGATTAACCGTCCGAGGTTTGAACGCCCCGGTTAAACGCCTGGCACTCTTCTCTTTCCTAAGAGACACACAATGCGATATCTGCTTCCTCCAAGAGACGCACTTGCTTAAGGCTGACTGGAAGCGCTTGCACTCAAAGTGGTTTGATTGTCAGTACTTCACCTCAGTCCCTAAGAAAATGGCTGGGGTGGCAATCCTCTTAGCTACCCACTTTTCAGGGAAGGTGGTCGAGACTCAGTTTGAAATCGCAGGCAGGGCACTCTCCTTGCGCACAAGGATATACATACAGCTTTGGGGCAAACACTAACAACACCCGACTGGGACAGTATGATTGGGAGTGACTTCAGTCTGGTCCCACATGCAACAATGGAAAGGCCTACGCATAGGGCTGGCTAGGTGGGCGCACACTACCCCACATTTCACCAATGGCTGGTGGAGGGGGGTCTGGTGGATGTCTGGCGTCAACGCCATCCACTCAACAAGGACTTCACATTCTTCTCTGCAGTCCATCAGTCCTATACTCGGATTGACTATTTTCTCCTCTCTCACTATCTGAGCACAAACATTACAGCCACAGACATTGGGGTTGTGGCTCTGTTGTACCACTCGCCCATATCCATTGTCTGTCGTTTGCCAGGAACATCAACAAAACAACACTCCTGGCACCTAAACCATACATTTCTGCACAAAGTCGATACGATTTTGGAAATAACTTTCGCCATCACTGAGTTTTAACAGACTAACAATAACCCAAATGCCCCAGTGGCCCTACTTTGAGACACAATGAAGGCGGTGCTCCACTGCAGCTTTATTTTAAGAGCAGCCCGTCTGAACAGGACTAAGAGAGATAAGAGGGCTCGATTGGAGATAGTAGTCAGGGACCTTGAGGCGGAATACAAGCGCACAGGCGCAGTAGGGTCAGGAGGCAGCTAGCATTCATGCACAAACAGGTGAAAGTCCTAGACGTGGGTAAAGCGGAATAGGCTCTCCTGCACTTAAAGCAGAAATTCTATGTTGGAGGCAACAAAGTGGGGAGCTTACTAATGCACCAGCTTTGCACTCAAACCCTTCGGCATTGAATAATGGAGGTGGAGGACTCCCAGGGCAACCAGGTGGCCCAAGATAAACACATAGCACAAGAATTTGAGCACTTCTACACCACACTAAACACGTCTGAGCATTTAGACCCCAGTCAAGCAGAATCCTACCTGGATCAGCAGCCACTAAGCTGCCTTCCCAATCTACACTCTGCAGCGCTAGAGAAAGATATTGGCATCGAGGAGGTGCTGCAAGCCATACAAAAGCTTACCCCTGATAAGACACTGACGGCTACACAGCAGAATTTTATAAGAACTTTGCTTCAGCCTTAGCTCCCATTTTACCTAGACTCTTTAACTATTTTAGCGTAACAGGCTTCTCACAGACTCCATGCTACAAGCTACCATTATAGTCATCCCCAAACCGGGCATGGACCTGCCTTGTGCTCATCCTACCTGCCTATCTAACTATTAAACATAGATGCCAAGATCTATACGGGAATCCTGGCTGCCTGGCTTGGCCCACATGTGCAGCACCTGGTTGACCCAGACCAAGCTGGGTTTATACCAGAACGTAACTGCAGTGCAACACTAAACAGCTGTGACACTTAATCGACAAGGCCCTGGTCTCACACGCCCATGGCACTCCTCTCAGTCGACACTGAGAAACCGTTCAACAGAGTTCACTGGCCGTACCTACAACTGGTCCTCACTAAAATGGGACTTGGGTCGAGATTCTGCCAATGGGTGTGGGCCACTTACAAGCAACCAAGAGCAGTGGTTGTGTCAATGGCACACTATGCTCCCCCTGTGCTATCACTAGGGGAACCCACCAGGTTTGCCCACTGTCACCGCTATTATTCGCCCTTTCTATGGAGCCTTTCACAGGGTGGGTGCGACTCAGTGTTAGCATAAAGGGCCTGAGGATGAGGGGCTGAGAGCACAAGCTTGCCCTTCATACTGTTGAGGTGATACTCATACTGATAGACCCCCTGGCCTCCCTGCCCCCACTTATGGAGGTATTGGCGAGGTTTGAGGGGGATTCGGGATTTAAAATGAACTACGCAAATTCCAAATTCGTCAATATTACTCTACACAAGGTAGACCTGGCTCCACTGGAGCACCACTTCCCATTTACGTGGGCACCTCAGGGAGTTACTTATCTAAGCCTTCAAGTACTTCCAACGTTGGGCCGCATGACAGACAGCAACTAAATGAGGCTCTTGCAGGGGGCCAAGGCAGACTTGGTGTCATGGTGGAGGCACCTGCTCTCGTGGCTGGGTCAAATGGCAGAGGTTAAGAAGACTGCTCCCGAAACTGCTCTAAGTCATGCACACCCTGCCGCTGCAGCCCCCACCCTATGTTCTTGATAAAATGCAACCAGTTATTGAGGATTTTATCTGGGGTGGCATAAGGGCACGGATTGCAAGCAAATACACCTACCTGGCTCCTGAAGAGGGGGGTCTGGGCGTTCCCTGCTTAAAGGAATACTCCCAGGCTGCTCAACTGAGGTATATGGTGGAACGGGCCAGACCCTGCACGGAGAAGCACTGGTGCTTCATCAACAAAGCGGTGGCAGGCATCCACATATGGAAAGTACCCTGGTTGCCTAAGCCTCATGGGCTGCCTGGCATCTACATTTCACCTGTCCTGCGAGCCACGATGGGTGCCTGGGATGCAGTTCAGACCCACCATGATCTAGCATAATCCAGCATCTCGCCCCTGTCTCCCTTTATAGGTAATCCAGAGTTTTCCCTGGCAGCACAAGGTGCCTCCTTTGTCGCAAGATGACAGCTTGTAAGAGGCTGGGAGATGTATTTGACATGGAGGGCATCATGGACTGTCCGCAACTTTAAACCAATTATGGCCTTCCCTCCATTGTTTGGTGGCAATACATGGCACTGAGGCATTGGCTATTACAGCCAAATATCCGTTTACATGTGAGTCACCCTCTGACCCGGTTTGAAAAAAGGCTGATTACCCACTAAGCCCACAAGCGCATACACTCAGACATCTATAAATTCTTTAATACTCCCATAGAACCCTGCAAGCCCCTGGCGCAGATACGCTGGGAACGTGAGTGCGAGCGCCCCTTCACTGACAAGGAATGGAAGGACATCTGGCTCAGAGCAAATAGCTTGGCAACCAGAGCGATGGACAAAGAGATGTTTATTAAAACGGTCCACTATTGGTATTACACGCCAGCTAGATTAGCCAAGTGGAAGAAGAATACTGATGGGCTATGCTGGAGACACTACAGACAACCGGGTACCCTTGTTCATGTGTTGTGGCACTGCCACAAAATTCTGACATTTTGGGATGAGGTATTGGCCAACTTTAATAAAATCTAGAACACAGACCTACCCCAATTCCCTAGCTATATTCTCCTGTGTCTACCAAACCCACTCACATACCCTTTGCAATCGCCAAGGGGCGGGCGATAATGATTGCACTGGGAGTGGCAAAACAAATCATACTGGCATGCTGGGGCACTGATCAAACACCAACACACCTGAATTGGCTCTACAAATTGTGACACCTCCTGGGTATGAAACAGCTAACTGCTAGTGTGACGCATGCACTACCACAGTTTGAGAAAGCATGGGGAGACTGTGTGCGCTTTCTGTTCGATGAGTTTAGAGAACTCACATGCCCCACCTACTTACACATCTTCGGTCTCACACGAACACTACACACCAATCCCTGATTTAGAGTGGTGGTGCCCGCCATAGCCCTTATTCACATCTTGAAGTTCAGGACAAATGCTATGAGAATTATTGAGGTTGTTTTTAGTTCTGTCCCCTATTCCCCGGGTCTTGACCCGTTCCTATCCCTGCATCTCACTCTCTTTGTCTAATATATGTTTTATCCCACCGGCCGTTGGATGTAGGTGGATGTATGTTGTAATCCCTTGTTATACATTTAAGTCAGAAAGGCAGGAGAATCCACCCCTTCTTAAGTATAACCCGAAGGTGTGCATATCTGAGGCAGGCATTACATTATTTCATTGATGGAGGAGCTAAAATAGAAACTAGCTCTATCGTGACCCAACTGGGCCATCTTTGACTTATGTAAGAAGCCTCTTTTAAATCCCATAACTAGAGTCACCACCTCACTCCAGTTGGTTATGGACTCTTTCTCCAGTGCTGAAATTTTCACCTACAAATCATCGATTTCAGATGTGTCTAATGAGTTCAATAGAAGAAAAACAAGACCGTAACACCCAGAGTTCATTAAGCTATCATACGAAAGAGCAGAATTGGAAATAGTGTTCATAATGACATGGCGGTAGATGGCACCTTACTTATATTATAATTCTCACCAGGCCCTCCTCAAAGATTACACTGAACCTCAACAATTGTTTAAAAGGTCTTCTTAGCAAGGTAGCTGCTGTGAGAAAGTAGCCTCCTTCCAGCATGGTTACACCATTTTGGCCTGTTTGTCACTGTGTTTGACTGTGTCACTGGGATCCTGCTAACGAGGACCTCAGTGCTTATGCTCTCGCCCCTTTAAATTTGGTTGTTGGGTACTGCTAACACAGTATTCCACTCATAATTGGCATACTGGTGCCCCCTTATAAGTCCCTAATATACAGTACCTAGGTACCAGGGCATTAGGGGTATGGGGGGGTCCCTATGGGCTGCACCATTGCTTTTGCCACCCTAAGGAAGCCCATGCAAAGGCTTCTACGAGACTGCCATTGCAGCCTGTGTGAAATGGTGCATGCACCATTTCACAGCCATTTACACTGTACCAGGTCACTTATAAGTCATCTATATGTCAGACCTTCCAACCCTGAAGGCTAGGTGCAAAGTGAGGGCTCCCCTGGACTTGTACAGTTGCCCCCACATCATCCAGGAACATTTTCCCAGACTTCGTGATTGCGGGGACCCCATTTTACGCATCCACTGGACATAGGTCAATACCTATGTCCAGCTTCACAATGGTAACTCAGAATATGGCCATGTAAGGTGTCTAACATCTAGGAATTATACCGCAATGCTGATTCTAACATTGGTTGTATTATTCCATGCACTCTGGGGGCTCCACAGTGGGCCCAGTACTGCCATACCAGCCTTCTGAGGTTTTCCAGGCAGCCCAAGCTGCTGCCCTCCTGTTGCTCAAGCAGCTAGAGCCCAGGAAGGCAGAACAAAGCATTTCCTTTGGGAGAGGGGTGTTACACCCTCTCCCTTTGGAAATAGGTATTACAGGCACGGGAGGGGTAGCCTCTGGAAATGCACAGATGGTGCCCTCCTTGCATAATCCAGTACACACCGGTGCAGAGACCCCCAGACCCTGCTCTGGCACGAAACAGGACAAAGGAAAGGGGAGTGACCACTCCCCTGTCCATCACCACCCCACGGGTGGTGCCAGAGGTCCTCCAGAGTGTCCCAGGGTTTTGCCATCTTGGATTCCAAGGTGGTGGGGCAGTCTGGGAGTATCTGAGTGGCCAGTGCCAGCAGGTGATGACAGAGCCCTCCCCTGATTGGTGCTTACCTGTGTAGCTGACCAATCCCCCTTTCAGGGCTATTTAGGGTCTCTCCTCTGGGTGTTTCCTCAGATTCGGATTACAAGACTTCAGTAGGAATCCTCTGAATCCTTTACTTCATCTTCTACTGACGAAACTGCATCTGGACCCTCCAGGAACTCTACAAACTGCAACAAAGAAGCAAAGATTACTTCTGCAACATTGTATCTTCAGCTCCTGCCAGCAACTGCAACTGTTTCCAGGTTGTGCATCCTCCGAGGACTGCCTGTCTTCAGCCTGCACAAGAAGAAGCAAAGGAATCTCCCTTGAAGTGAAGGAGTCACTTCCCTGCTTCAGCAGGCACATTCTCAGGCGGCATGGGATCCTTTTGTGTCGTGCTGCGATGGCCTCAATTTGTACCTTCTTTATCCACATGCTGTGGGACTCTGTGGGCGCTGCCTGGTCTTCTCAGAGCTCTCTGAGTTGCTGAAAGCCCCCTCTGATTCCCCCTCCTGGGTAGAGACCACCAGGTCCGTCCTGGTCCTGGGCAGTGTCATTTTCCGCTAACCGTGAGCTTTGCGTGTGCCAAGGCTTGTTGGCGGAATCCAGCAATGTAAACCAGACTGCAATCAACCATCTGGCATGGGGGGGGGCGTGGCTTGGCCACCGGGCAAGATGGCCGTCACATCGTGAGGCTCTGTCGGGGCCGGGCAATCGATTCGATTTAATTTATCCTACAGGCGTCATTGACAGGAGCGGACCCCTGGGTCATCCCCCTGGAGACCCCAGCGACATAACGTGAGCCGGGTTCGGCTGCTGCAGGCGCCCGGAGGCCGGGTCTGTGCTGTTGGGCCTGGCGCCGGTGATCACCCGCGCGCGCTGGCTCTGACAGTGCGCGTGGGGGAGGAGAGGCGCTGCGGCTGTTCCCGGCCGAGAGGGAGAGGAGTCGGGAGTGCGGGGGAGCTCTGGGAGGCCTGATCGGCGGCTGCTTCGGGCCGCGCCCCCCCCCCCTCTGGTATACATAGCTGCTGGGGGCGCCGGCCCTCTGGGCCCCTTCTGGCCTCCGACTGAGAAGCTCTCTTGGGCCTCCCGATTTCCGGGTCCCCGGCTGGTGTGTGCTGGGCCCGACCGGCAAGAAGCGTGCGGAGGACGCGCTGAGGCGGTGAGTTGCCTGGCCCCGGGATGATGAGGAGATCGGAGGAGGCTAGGGCCTGAATTTTGGGCCCTGGTGGAAAGACGACCGGAGAGGGCTGCGGCTTGGCCCCTGGTCGCCTCCCTGCGAAACCCTGCTGAGAGGACCTGCATATTGCATTGAGGGCCCTGCACTGCCCAGGCAGAACAGAATCAAGTGGACGCTGATACGAGCGGTGAGGCGGGGGGCGGAGGCCCGGGCTGGTGCGGCAGTGTGTTTTGGAGGTACCCCCTGGCGTCTGGGGATTGAACATCCGGGCTCTGGAACCTGGTTCCGGCCTGGCTTCCCTCCCCCCCCCTCTTGTGCTGTGTGGAACCCCCTGCTACTGGCGAAATTTGCGGAATCCCTGCAAAGGAAGCGGGTTTGACCTGGGAGGCGCGACGACGGATCGGTGTGTCTGGAGGCTGCCTGGTGGTCCTGTGAGGAGAACGGAGTTGTCAGCCGGGTGATTTTTGGAGGTGTGGACCCGCAGTCTTGGTTCGTTTTACCTGAGCTGGCGCTTGCTGCATTATTCGTGTAATATTGGAAGATGGGCAAGGCAGATAAGCGACAGGCTAAGCTCTCCTTCTCTGGAGGAGAAAAACGTGGTGCCCCTCCCGCCTCCCAGTCGGGGGACGCGGACGTCCAAGGGGAGCCTCCAGAGATGTCTGTGAGGTCCATGTTCATGGAACTTAAGACCAGCTTGGCAGGCATCGACGCTAAGCTGGACCATGTGTCGCAGCGGCTGGATCGCATCAGAGCCTGGGTCGATGACCACGATGCCAGGTTTGAGGTTCTGGAGTCACGCACGACTGAGATAGAGGATGCGCGCAGTGGTGACAGGGAACAGATTGCGCAGATGGAGCGTCTCCTGGAGGTGATACAGAACAAAAATGAGGACTTGGAGGCCCGGTCCCGGCGTAATAACATACGTATCGTGGGGCTGCCGGAGGCAACTGACATGGGCCGCATGGAGGACTTTGTTGAGAATATGTTACAAGAGCTGTTTGCTGGCGAGCTCTCTCTGCTGTTGGTGATTGAGAGGGCACATCGTTCCTTGGGACCGCGTCCTCCTCCCGGCACGCCTCCATGTCCAATTATTGCACGACTATTGAACTATAGGGACCGAGATGCTGTTCTCCGGTTGGCTAGGGAGAGAAGACCTCTAGTATATAAGAACTCTGAAATTAACTTCTTCCCTGATTATACCCCAGGAGTACAGGCCCAGAGGCGGGCTTTTCTGCCGACGAAGCGCCTGCTGAGCCAAGCTGGAGTCGGGTTTGCCCTGTTATACCCGGCTAAACTGAGGGTGCGGCATGAGGGCAAGATGCTGTACTTCTCGGACCCAAAGCAGGCGACTAAATTCGCTAGACGACTACCCAAGCAGTCGGGGGCTGGGGGGCCTGGGGGGGCGGGTACTGAGGACGCCGCTCTTAGCGACAATGACTAAGCGACATGTGTGGGATACTACTACGTCTGAAGCTGTGGATGCGTATGGGTCCGCTCCGTGATCGGGCCCCTGATGTGTAGCTGTTGCTTGGCCCAATGGCCCCTCTCCCCTAGATATCTGGGTGGAGAGCTGTTGGCAGGCTTTTGCCCCTTGGATGAGTCCGGTTATTACCTGTTTTATGTTTGCAGTGTGGGTTTTGAGGTTGGTTGGGTGGGTCACTGCGAGGGTCCGATTGGGGGGCCTGTGTGGGTGGTGGGAGGATTGGGCCAATCGGGGAATGTTTCAGGTTTCCTTTTTGTTAAGTTCTTGGCAGGTGGAGAGGTGTGTTCACGCGCAGTGCTGTACGGCTGTAGTTCTGGATGGGGGATGACGCTACCGCTGCTGTGAGATGCTTGACATGGAATGTGAGGGGGCTCAATGACAATCGGAAAGCTCGGCTGGTGACGGCTTATGTTAAGCGACATGGTATTGACATCTGTATGATGCAAGAGACGCATCTGATGGCATCTGCGGTTGGCAGGCTGAAAGCTGGCTGGGTTGGGGAGGCTCACTGCTCTACATATTCTAGCTACGCGCGTGGGGCTGCAATCATTATCCGCAAAGGACTGCAGTGGCGTATGCGCGAAATTATTGTTGATCCCAACGGCAGGTACGAGATACTGAGTGGAATGTTGCTGGACAGGGCTTGCCGGCTAGTGGCTGTGTATGGGCCGAATGTTGATGACCCGGAGTTTTTCCTAGAAGTATGGCGCCTAGTGGAGTCGTTGGGAGCTGGAGCTGTGATCTGGGGCGGTGATTTTAACGTAGTCCTAGATGCCAGGCTGGACCAAGAGAGCGTGGCTAGGGTGCAACATGTTTCTTCGGCGAGATGTCTGGCGGCAGTGATGGATAGTGGAGCTCTGGTGGATTTGTGGAGGCAGAGACATATAGGCGTGCGAGAGGGCACCTGCTTGAATTACTTCCCTAATAGTTGGTCTCGTATTGACCGATGGCTGGGCACTAGAGATGTGGAGGCTTGGATTAGAGCGATAGACCATCTTCCCCGTACGTTATCAGACCACTTGCCGGTGTTATTAGAATTGGCGATACCCAGTGAGCTACAACCGATGGTGCTGTGGCAGTTGCCCAGCGGAGCGCTCCGAGACGAGATCTTCCGAGAGGAGGTGCGGGAGGCGGTTCGGTTATTTTTTATTGAGAATCGAGGTTCGGTGGAATCTCCCGGCACTATGTGGGAGGCATTTAAAGTGGTTATCCGTGGGGGGTGTCTCGCGAAGCAGCACGGGATTGTGAAAGTCTTAAGGCGGGAGATGGCCGATATTGAAAGGAGGCTCGGTGAGCTGGAACGACGCTTGGAGACGACATGGTCAAGTGAGGTACTTGCGGAAATTAGGCATGAGGTGTCCTCGTACGAGGAGGCCTCTCTAAGAGAGGTCTGTTTCCTTGGGAGACACGCACAGGCTCGTAGGTATGGGGAGGGCGAGAGAGCTGGGAGGACGCTAGCAGGATTATTGCGCAGACCCTGGGCTAGTAATTATGTTACGGAAGCGATAGACACTGACGGCGGCAGGGTGACCGGATCGAGAGGCGTGATGCAAGTATATATAGAATATTTCACGCAGCTATATGCGCCCCCGGTGGGTCTGAGGGAGGCAGATATGAGGGAGTATTTTGAGAATATTGCGCTAGTATGGTTTGAGGAGGCACATAGGATGTACCTGGATATGCCGTTCACAGTAGAGGAGGTGGCGGCGGCGATTCGAAGTCTACCCGGAGATAAGTCTCCGGGTACTGATGGTCTGACCCCCGCGTTCTATAAAGAATACGTGGATATCCTTGCTCCCTATTTGTTGGAGGTGTATGTGGAGTCTCTGGCGACTGGGTCACTCCCGGCCTCCCTCCGGGAGGCTTTAATAATAACTGTTCTGAAGCCCGGAAAAGACCCGACGCGATGTGATTTGTATCGCCCACTTTCCATGATAAACATTGATAACAAGATTCTTGCAAAAATGATAGCGACGCGATTACAGCCACTTCTTTCTAGATTGGTGCTTCCGGATCAATCAGGCTTTGTCCCCGGGAGGTCCACGAGCCATAATCTGCGCACTTTCTTTGCGGTGCTGGGATCATCAGAGACGGACGATGATGTAGCTGCGGTGTTTCTTGATGCAGCCAAGGCCTTTGATTCCCTGGCCTGGGAGTATATGTTTGCGCTTTTGAACCGAGTGGGTCTCAGCGCGCGCTTTGTGGACTGGATCAGGCTGCTGTACACCCTGCCCACTGCCAGATTATGTCTTAACGGGGGTGTATCGGCTACATTCCCGGTTTCGCGGGGTACGCGCCAGGGCTGCCCGCTGTCTCCGCTTCTTTTTGCGGCTGCAATGGAGCCGCTAGCGGCGGGATTGCAACAGAAATATAGCAGTAGTGGCTTACAGTTTCGGCAACGCCCTGTCTTGATATCTTTATATGCGGACAATATCGCGATATACGTGCGAAACGCAGGGCAGAAACTAGACACTTTATTAGATGAAATTGTGCGCTTCGGGAATTTTTCTGGGGTCACTATTAACTGGTCGAAATCGATGATCCTGCCTCTAACTCCCAGCGTGGAGAGATTTGACTCTCGATACCCTTTGGTTTGGGCGGAGGGACCGGTGCGTTATTTGGGCATACACCTGTGTTGTGATGAGGACGCGCTACGTCTTGCTAATTATGGGTCAGCGCTGACATGGCTGGAGGGAAAAGTGGAGGTCTGGAGCACTTTGCCACTTTCGTTGACTGGACGCATTGCTATTGCCAAGATGGTGGTACTCCCTAAATTCCTGTATTTGTTCGTGAATCTTCCCCTTCCACTTGCTGGGGGCTATTTCCGGCGCCTGCTATCTGCGCTCATTCGGTTGGCGTGGGCGGGGCGGCAGCCGCGTATTGCTTGGGAGAAAATGACGCTGCCATTTGAACAGGGCGGACTGGCAGCCCCAGACCTGGAGTTATATTATCATTGTGCTCAGGCGCATTTTGCGTACTATTGGTTGAATCCGACCCGTTATATGCTGCATCTGGCACCTGAGAGTGATTCTGTCTGGCCTGATGGCTTGGTGTGCGTGCTCGGTAGGCGGGCTCCACCCCGATCCAGGGGAATCGACACAGTGGCCTGCGCGGCGGGAGCGTGGAGAGCGCTGATGCAGCGGTCTGGGGTCTCTGTACCTTTTGCTCCTTCGCTGCCTGTTATGGCGGTTGCTGATGCTCAGATGTTCCGTGATGGAGGGGTGCGCGGGTTTCTGCGAGACACCGGCTTGACGGTGCTGGGAGACTGGGTAGTGGACGGCCGGCTGTTGGATATTCCCGAGGCACTTTCAGACTGTGATGGTACTCCGTTGCAACGATTTTGCGCTCTCCGGGTCCGTGCTTTGCTGCGAGACCGATTTTTTGGTGCGCCGGGTGCTCCCTTGGAGTTTCGTGCCCTGGAGGTACTTTGTGGCGCGAGATCCCCTTCTAAGCTGATAACAAAGCTGTATAATGCTATGCAGGAGCAGGGGGGTGGCCTTGTGGTGTCCTCCAGGACTGCATGGGAGAGAGATGTGGGGGAGCCTATTCCGGAGGCAATGTGGCGTAGCTGCTGTGCTCACATGAAGGCATTATCCCCGAATTACAGACTGCGTCTGCTGCACTTTAAGTTCCTGCACCGACTATATTATACGCCCAAGAGACTACATTCCATGGGGTTGCTGGCGGATGCATGCTGCGCTCGCTGCGGGGCTCAGGATGCGGGCTTCTTGCATCTGGCATGGGAGTGCGCGGAAGTGTATAATTTTTGGGGGGAGGTAGGGCGGTCGATTGCTGAAATGATAGAGGTGGAGCTACCCCTCTCCCCTAAGATAGCGCTGTTGGGATATATGGATGAGATTCAGGGCCCGCATAGACGTCTGGTGGGCCTTTTCATGCTGCTGGCTAAGCGTAGGGTTGCTATGTGTTGGGGTCGGGGGAGAGCTCCTCGTAGGTCCGACTGGTTACGAGATGCTGCTTTTTGCCATGATCAGCTGTTAGTATTTTGGGAACTTATGCCAGAGGGGTCCCGTCCCAAAGATATTTGGGCCCCTCTGAATGAATACCTGGCGACCCAGACGGAGTGTGCTGCGTGATTGACGGCTCCCATCTGCGAGGTTCATACCCCCTCGGATCATGTGTGTTACCATGTTGTATGATAAGCCTGCGCGATGTGACTGAGTGCTCCACCTGCCTTTTTAGAGGTTCTAGCAATTGTTGCTTTCTGCAGTTCTTCCTGCTCGACGATATTAGATTATTACCATTGGCGTGTATATCCTTCTCCCACATTGGGGCAGTGGATTTTTACGCTCCCCCGGTGTGGAGGCTCTTTTTCGTGAACGGATCCCTCGATATTAGCATATAGGGAGAGACTTTAACATTAACAGAGAGCTGCTTGCGACTCGGGATACCATAGTAGCTGTATGGTCTGTAATGGTTCTCATCTATCCCTGATCCTCTCTTCGAGAGATCTGTTGTATTAATGTATGTTTTCTTTGGTTTCTGTTCAAATGAATAATAAAATAAATTAAAAAAATAAAAAAATAAAAAAACATCTGGCAAGGGACATCATCCGCACCAACCAGGAACCCTCATCCATCTTCCTGGATACAGTACTGACTGTTCTTCTTCACTGGTGGTTCTTCTTTTGCACCTTCATCCGGATTATCAGGGGCTCCTGTTCTCCCTGGACTCTTCAGTGCTTCTTGGACTTGGTCCCTTTCTTCCACAGGTCTTGAGGTCCGGGAATCCATAGTTGGTGTCTTGCAGTTTCTTCTGGTTCTTGCTAAATCTTCTACCACATGTTCTTGTGTGTTCTAGGAAACTTACTGTGATTTACTCCTGCTTTCCTGGGCTCTGGGGTGGGTTCTATTACTTACCTTTGGTGTTTTTTTACACTCCCAGCGCCCCGCTACACACTACACTTGCATAGGTGGGAAACCGACTTTTGCATTTCACTATTTTAGTATATGGGTTGTGTTCCCCCTAGGCCCATTTCTAACTATTGTGATTTTCACTATTTGCACTGTTTTCTAGCTGTTTTTACAGCTATTACTGCATTCTAGTATATATACTGTGTATATTACTTACCTCCTATGGGAGTATAGTCTCTAAGGTATTTTTGGCATTTGGGTCACCAAAATAAAGTACTTTTAGTTTTGTAACACTAAGTATTTTCTTTCATGTGTGTAAGTACTGTGTGACTACAGTGGTATTGCATGAGTTTTGCATGTCTCCTAGATAAGCCCTGGCTGCTCAGCAACAGCTACTCCTAGACAGCCAGGCTTCTAGACACTGACTACACTTCACTAATAAGGGATATCTGGACCTGGTATAAGGTGTAAGTACCTTTGGTACCCCCTGCAAATCAGGCCAGCCTCCTACAGCTATCTTCTGTTAGAAGTGAGGTGGGTCCAAGTGACTTTTTAATGTCCAGTTTGGATATGTCCTATCACTGAACCTTAGCCCTTTCATAGTTTACTCCTGAACCCAGTTCAGCGAAATCTGAAAGAAAGAATTGGGACCTGGCTTTTCCTTATCTTGTGAGATCCTAAAGACCCGGGCATCCCTAAAAGCCAGACACAAATCAATTTGTGAATTCTATGGGGACATTGCCTAGTTGGGATTGGCGTCGGACATACAGTCCGAAGCTCCCAAGCCGGCCCGAGGCCCTGGAGCAATTTATCCTTAGCAGGGGCTGTTGTTAGGCTCTGCCTGCGCCGTGGTATTTTCTGATGCAGGAGGTCCTTTGATTTGACCCATCCCAAGGGCTTTCAAAGAGGAGCCCGGGCCATGTGAGACAGAGCTCAAGAGCAGACCAGATGGTGCCCTGCCGCTACTCACCTCAAGGCTGTGAGAAGTGATTACTGCATTGCTGGTGCGCCATACCCCCATGTGTGAGCGGGAGGCCCAAGCAACTGCACTCATCGTCCTGGGACTCGGGGGAGCAAGGAAGGACTGTGCG
Source organism: Pleurodeles waltl (assembly GCF_031143425.1). Classification (NCBI taxonomy): domain Eukaryota; kingdom Metazoa; phylum Chordata; class Amphibia; order Caudata; family Salamandridae; genus Pleurodeles; species Pleurodeles waltl. The sequence goes on from NC_090444.1 coordinate 973,260,117, forward strand.
GTGAAAGGCCTGGAAGTCGCGGCCCTCGGGTAACAGTGTACACGATACCCCCACCAAGAGAGGCGTCTGAGAATCAGAGAGGAGCTTAGGCTCCTTACTCTGACCATGAGATCACAGCAACATAATTGGGCACTTTTGGCATCCAGTGCACCCCTCCTCATCTGGACGTTTATGGTATTAAGCCTCCTAGTGACCTGTGCCAAACTGTAGCCTGAGACCCCGCCCCCTTTTCTTCCCCCTCTACTTCTCTCCCGCAAAAGGGACTGAGGAGTATTAGAGGAAGCGGTGCCCGATTGCCCCTCACCCTACCCAGCTGTCTCGCGCCACTTGGTCGACACAACTCATAGCCCACATACACATCTGTCCACATCGCTTGCTCGTGCCCCTCTCCTTTTGCCTCCTCCACATTGAAGTCCGTCCCCCTCCATCCCCTGTCAGTTGATGGGGTCTTCGTACATCCTTTCCTCCCGAACGCATTCCACTCTAGCAGGCCACTCAGCATTGTTACGCAGCGGTGTTACTCACAGTTAACACTGGCAGCTTCGCAGTACCCTACTTATTGGTCAGACTGAGCCCTTGCACTGTCCCTTCATTTGTGACGTAAAATGCCTTTCTGACTATGCTTGTTGTTTCCCTGTATCCACTGTCAAGCAATGGAATCCTACTATTATTTATTATCTTTACCCAAATTGTAACCTGAATGTTGAATACCAAGTGCCCTATCTTCTGTAGCGCCGTATCAACCAGTGCTGTAACATTTACAATCTCAATAAAAAATGTTTGAAAAACTCAAACCATGGAAGCATGCAAATATATTCTATGAAAAATGTACAAATATGGACAGCACTGAATATTTGACCCTTTTTCATTTGTAAGGAGCTCTAATGTTGCTCTGTCCAGGCAGCTGTTTGAGTCAGTACTTCTCTAGACACAGCAAAAGCCACAGCAGACAATGTCATTTCCAGATGTTGTAAGAGGCTGCAGCAGCAGGAGGTAATCCAGGATCCAAGAGCTATTTGTTAAATCTTCTGCTTCTGAGGCATTCGTAGATGTACTTTACAGGAAATTATTTCAATTACATAAGTCTACCGTCAAATACAAGTTCAAACCGCTCAAAAAGGCAACCACATGTTTTTTCTTAAAGTAAGTATTGAACACGTGCCATGTGGAAGGGCTACAGGCGCTAAGTTCAAGACCATGGCTGGAAGGGAAGCTAGCCACATTTCCCAGGCAACCCTTAAAACAGAAACACAGTCTAGTGTCCTTCCGGCATATCAACTATTAATAAACATATCCAAAATAAAGTGCCGTAGTAGAAATAGAGCAAACCTTTGTGCTACGATATCGCAATTTAAGATGCAAAAAACGTATACAACGGTGTGGCAAGCTCACTGGCTTTACAGGGGGTAAATAAATAGCAATGCCTTATTGCGTTCTAGCCACGCTTCCCAAAGTACCTCGGCGCAGACATTCACAGACAGAGATAAACCAAACTCTTGCTAAAGGATCCCTGTTTGATAACTTGGAAGAACTCGAGGCTTGACTTTGCAAGAGGTGTTGGAGCATGGGAGATACGCCATACACAATTAACAAAAACTCCCAAAATTCAGAACTGTTGTCCCCACAAAAGAAATCATAATAACGGTGCCAGGTAGAAATCAAGACAGTTATACCTCAACCAAACTATGAAAGGTGTAACTGTTTAACAAGTCCTATAATAGGTTAATACAGAACTTCAGTAATGTCTGTGCTGGTACAATAGTGTTCGTTAAATGCTGAGGTTTCTAACTAAGTTCTCAGGTGGATGCAATTCTTATGAAGATGAGATTGGGGGAGACCTAGCAAGCATGGTGCATAGATAGAGACGGGTGAACAAATTGTCCTTTAGGTTAGAAGTTTTATTGGTGCACAGTTCGTTCAACCGGCGGACGCGAGGCGGCGTCTAAATGATCTCTCATCTTCCCTAGACAAACATGCATTTGGTGCTTTAGGAATGCCCCTAACATTTCTACCATTCCCAATACCAATTATTCATGATTTTGTAAAAGGTGAATGTAAGTCTGGCCACTTGGAATGCTTTGTCTTAAGTCAATGAAGGAGCTTTTCGTAACGAAAGTTCTTTAGTACAGTCATGGGACACTTGCAACTGTAGAAGTGACTGTGTTTCAGCCTCTGTGGGTTTCGAGAAGAGACCTGATACGTATGTGCTATAGGTCCCTGAGATTATTCCTTTATAGTTACCCGACTTCATGGTGTAGGAAAGCGTGCCCGATATAGGAAGATCGTAAGGAATGGCAGCCAAGTAACATTATATACAGCGCATCATATGCTGATAGAAACAGAACCTGAAGCTAGAAATGAAAAACTCGGAATGCAAGTCGGCAGAAGATTTCAGGATCCTTTTTTAAACATGTTTTCCTCTAGTTAACCTTTGTGGGTATTGCAATGGCACTCCTCCAATTACCAATCCCATGTTGTAAGGAAATGCCTCCTTGGCATGGTTACCCCCTGACTTTTTGCCTTTGTTGATGCCAAGTTATGATTTGAAAGTGTGCTGGGGCCTGCTAACCAGGCCCCAGCACCAGTGTTCTTTCCCTAAATCTGTACTTTTGTTTCCACAATTGGCACACCCTGGCATCCAGGTAAGTCCCTTGTAACTGGTGCCCCTGGTACCAAGGGCCCTGATGCCAGGGAAGGTCTCTAACGGCTGCAGCATGTCTTATGCCACCCTGGGGACCCCTCACTCAGCACAGGCACACTGCTTGCCAGCTTGTGTGTGCTAGTGGGGATAAAACGACTAAGTCCACATGGCACTCCCCTCAGGGTGCCATGCCAACCTCACACTGCCTATAGGTATAGATAAGTCACCCCTCTAGCAGGCCTTACAGCCCTAAGGCAGGGTGCACTATACCATAGGTAAGGGCATAAGTGCACGAGCACTATGCCCCTACAGTGTCTAAGCAAAACCTTAGACATTGTAAGTGCAGGGTAGCCATAAGAGTATATGGTCTGGGAGTCTGTCATGCGCGAACTCCACAGCACCATAATGGCTACACTGAAAACTGTGAAGTTTGGTATCAAACTTCTCAGCACAATAAATGCACACTGATGCCAGTGTACATTTTATTGTAACATACACCCCAGAGGGCACCTTAGAGGTGCCCCCTGAAACCTTAACCGACTATCAGTGTAGGCTGACTAGTTTTAGCAGCCTGCCACACACCAGACATGTTGCTGGCCACATGGGGAGAGTGCCTTTGTCACTCTGTGGCTAGTAACAAAGCCTGTACTGGGTGGAGGTGCTTCTCACCTCCCCCTGCAGGAACTGTAACACCTGGCGGTGAGCCTCAAAGGCTCACCCCCTTTGTTACAGCACCCCAGGGCACTCCAGCTAGTGGAGTTGCCCGCCCCCTCCGACCATCTTCTGGCAGTAATAACCAGGGACTGTACTCTCTGTGAAAGAAATTTGGTGGCAGTTTCAGTCCATTTTTATTCACACAACTTGTGATCATTATGGTTTCCTTTGACCCATCAGAACTCCCATTATGGAATATTCTGGATTTGTTGTTTGTGATGACAGCTAGTAGAGTGCAAAACAGAATTAACAGCAGTGGTTTTTCTGTTGCATTTATTTGATTTATACCACTCATCAGGTGACGGAAGCTATACACTGAAAAAGTACCTCAAAGCGGAACATATTCAACACAACTACTGAATACTGATTATTCCACCCACTTTTTTACTACTTACCCTGCCCAAATCATGCAATGGGAAGAAAACCTTCAGGAAGTCTTGAACAACTTGATTGCACACTCAACTGAATAGGTAGAGACAAGAGATAAACATTTTCACTAAACAAATAGAGCAAAGCAACTGCAGAGTCATGAAATTAAATACAAATTACATTTGTAATGCTCTCTAATATATGGAGGTGTGTAGATGCTACCAACAAGGACCTTGAAGATGCGCATATGCTCATACCCTTTTCAGAAATGTACTTTCTAGACATTGGCCCTCTCATTCTGTAGAAATCAGTTTCTGTTGCCTAAATACAATACTTGTGACTTAGCAGGGGTTCATAATTAAACAAGTCTTCTAGCCACACCAATAATTGGTAGAACATTTGCACATTGAACCAAGTTCTTTCAGTTTGTAATTTATGCTTTTAAAATGTGTTTATACTGTATCAGCCTTGATAAAGAGCAAGGCGATAGAAGCTGATACTGACAAATCACATTTTGTAATAACTTTGGGCCACGTGTACTAACTTTGGAAATAGCAATTTCCAAATTGCGATTTTCTCTGAACCACAATTAGGAAATCCCTATTCCTAATGTATGAAACGTTTGTTTTTATATTACCAATTCCTAGTGGGTCGCAAATCAACCTATCTCATGAATAATAATGATGTAGGTCATAGTTCGCAACCCATTAGAAATGCTAGCGATCACAGGGATGGTGAATTTCTGGGGTCAGAGGACCACCATGACTGTGACTGCTTTTAAATAAAGCAATGTTTTTTTGTTTTGAAATGCAGCCCATTTTCCTTAAAAGAAAAAGGGATGAGGTTAGAACAAATTATAACGTTTACTTTCATTTTTAAGAACAGGGAGTGGTCCGCTCTTAAAATTTATATTTTTTAACATTCTGAAAGTGAAAGTGGTCCCATAGGGACCATTTCCCATTTGTGAATGGGTTACACCAATTTTGTTCGGAGGTAAAGTATTAATGTTTTGTGAGCGGAATTCGGTCTCAAAACATTACTACCTAACACTGCAATAGAGTATTTTCAAGGGACGCCCTTCCAAATAACAATCATAAACCTAAATTGCAATTCTGCAGAATAGCAGTTTGGTGTTTTTTGTTCTTTAAAAAAATTGTCTGCAGTCTCAGAATTATCCAGTTTTTTAATTCAAAAATGCTTTGTGAATGTGACCCAACGTGTGCTATTTCGTAAGAATACCAAATAGATCCCTATAAGAAATAAAAATGAACAACTGAATGTATTCAGAAACGGTTTATTACAGAGACTCAAAGCAATGATAATGCATCCATAACACCTGATGTTAACTGCATTTAGTCTCTCGGGTTCCCATTTTCTTTCTGGGCAGCACGGCCTCCTCCAGAAGTAGCATTACTTAACACCAAAAATAAATGTATTTATAAAACAGGCATTTGAAAGAGGGTCACCAACCCCAGATGGCTTTTCTCACACCACTATTCTTTCAGCTGTATCAGGACCGCAGGATACTTAGGAGATGAAGTTTGAGACATTATCATTCTGCTGGAAGTGACTGGATCGTTTAGTATTGGCAACGGATTTGGACGATGATACAGAAAAACACATGCAGGCCCCCCGCAGTGACTCATCCACGAACATAGTACAGAATGGGGCGTCTATTTGTGCCTTCCCCTTCAACAACTAGTTTGAAAATGTGTTTAGGTCTGTAACTTTGAACTGTGAAAGCACACCAGCTAATTTTGAATCTGATAATTTTTCCTTACAGTGTGTTTCTGGCTGCATTTTGCACGGTCTCAAATATAAGTTGCATAATGATGTCATCTGAAATGAGTTTAGTGAGCCTTTTAAGTGGTTTATGAGTTAGTTTGAGAGGCAGACTAGCCAGTAGACTTAACACCTGGGAACAAGCTTGAGCCAGTATAAGTGGCTTTTATTGTTTTGAATATGTGTATTGGGCTTTGAGGGTGCCAAGAAAATTAGGTCAGGTTGCCTTTAATGGAGCATGAACTGGCGCAAAGTTGAGGTTTAGGACGTTCTCAGTATTTTGACCAAATATTCCGGCTAACGGAAATGGGTTGCACATCTGTGTAATTGCAGTTTCGACTGAAGTTATGCTATTCTCCCTTTCAATTGCTGTGAGGTACATTTGAATCAGATCAAACCACTTCAGATATAAAGTTTATGTAAACACTGTTTATTTTCTACTTTGTAGTGTTTTCCAGCCATGTTTTTATTTTTATTTGCATTGCTTGGTTTGAGTTCTGTTTTGGCATACCGCAAGCAGCATTTAGGATTTTTTGGAAATGTTGTCATTTCATAAGCGACGATCGTCTATTTTGAGATTCAGAAATAATTATTTATTGTGTTTAACTGTCATGCTCTGTTATGCTGGCTGTTAGTAAGAGTTGCTACCTGGCAAAATGGAAAATAGATTTTAAAAAGTAGAAACTAGTAAAAAAGATCTTTTGATCTCTGCATCTTTTTTTTTTACTGAAGTGTTGAAACTGTCATTGCCAGCAGTGGAGTTAAACAGTTTTAGCCTAGGGGGCTTGGCCATCACCTTCACTTGATTTAAGTGTCTTGATTGCTCTTTCCCTGCTGCTGAAACACTTACATATATTGTAATGTGTACTTCACTCTGTGAAGCACCCACGTTTTTATGTATGTTTTAGAAATCCTCTGGAATTCTGTGATAATTCACAACAGTTTGTATTCGAGCACAGCCTCCTCAGTGTTATTTCTCCATCTGAACTCCATCAATGATTTATGGAGGGCCTGCAGCACCACCAGCACACCTACTTCCAGTGCCACTGATAGCCGGTGTAATTTGTTGATAAGCACTCTAGAGACATAGGAGGTAGTTTAGAAGTTCATGGGAGGCCCACCAGGTTTCCATGTCAAGATGCCACTGTCTCCACTTCTCGTGAGGAGAACTGCCTACCATATTATGAGGTCACTACCAAACAAGCGGAGATCTCTGCCTTCTGTGCATCCAGCAATGCTGTACCTTCACAGAAGGCAGAGCATATTGCCATCATGTGCCATTTAGCCTTGGCACTGCTCGGCAAACTTTTTAGTTTTTCAGTAACACACGCCTAAAACCGGTGTTTGTTTCTGAAAACAAAAAAAACAGATGGCCGGAGTTTCCTCCCAGCGCATGAAGGTCATTTGTATTGCTTCCTGTTCAGGATTGACAAGCGGTTCCAGGCAGTATCAAACAGGAAAAAAAGCATGTCGGGAGGACTGCCCTCTAGAGGATGAACCCTTTCACATACATAGAATGACTGCAATTTGGTGGACGGTGTTTCAGTCAAAGGTTTTCAATGGCGGACCCAGCTGAGGCTGTGCTTCATGAATCCTGGTGCTTCTGGCATCTCTAATTGAGGCGGACGACTCAAAGGAGTGGTAGATTGGGATTTATGGCAAGGCTTCCACTCTAAACTCTCAATGAGGTCCCCAGACTATCAAGTTATAACCTGACTTTCATGAACTCTCAGGGTGGTGCTAAGAGAATACAAACAGGCACTGTCAGTATATCCTTTACTGATATTTAGAGGCATATTTACAGGCCCCTACCACCACCTTGCGCCGCCCTAGCGTCATTTTTTTTTAAGCAAAGGTGGCGTTAAGGAGGCCTTCCTCTGGCAAAGTATTTACAAAGTGACGCAGTGCTTGCATTGCGCCACTTTGAAACCCCTTGCACCACATTGTGCCTGCACCAAGCATAATGTTTGCAAGGGGGCGTTCCAAAGCAGGAAGGCTCTACAAAATGGCACAGTGAAATCTACATTTCGCTGCGCCATTTTTTCCCTCATTTTTAACGCCTGGTCAGAGTTAAAATGACGCATCCATTTTAATCAATGGGCCTCTCTCTGCTTTGCTGCACTAGCGTCAACATTTTTGACGCTAGTGCAGCAAAGTGCCACAATAGCATCACAAATGTTGAGGCTATTGTCCTAACGACCGCTTTTGGTGTACCATATTGTAAATACAGCGCAACCATGGTGTTGTTAGGTTGGGCACGGGCGATGCAAGAAAAGTCACGCATCAGGACCGATGCGCCACTTTCTTGTAAATATGCCCTGTGGACTAATGTCCTTCCAAATTTCTGAGGGCCTCATTCACAAAGATAGTTACATGCATATTTGGCTTACACACAAAAACAACCTTTTTATAAGAGCAGAACCAGATCTGGAAATCTCAAAAGGTTGTTTCGCACTCGTAAAATAATTTCTTCAGATGAAAATTGTTTGTAAGTTAATGTAAAGGGGTGGGGAGTAGCCTTTTTTGGTCCGAAATGCTGTGTGAACTTGTGAACACTCACAAACCTGAACGTTTGTGATGTTTACAGATTCCTCTCTGAAACCTCCCGTTTGCCACAGGCAGAAGTAAATCCCTTTTCAGGACAGGGAGTGTAGGGAACACCGCCATAATCACTTTTGGAATAGAGGAAAGTGTTTTTTCCACTGGAAACAATAACCCTGTGGAGAGATAAGTTTAAAAATTGTTAACAAGTGCATCTGCATTTAGGAGGATGACAGCAGACGCAACCTGTGTGACCTGTCGCTGGCGCACTCACCCTGGAAGCGCAAACACCAAAGCTTTGTACGCCGATGGACACCACGGAGCTTCTGCTTGGCCTGGAACTGGCTGCAACGAGGCAGTAGCGGTGCAATTCAGATCAGGCAGGCAGTTTTTTCTCCCCCTACGCATAAACGGCCCCTTGAGGACTTCAGCGGTTACATTGATAACTTTGCGAGCCCCCATCCTTAAGGCTCGGGATAGTAGCATAATTTGAGGTTAGCGGGGGCCACCGCGAGGAGTTTGGGTGAGCCGTGACTCACCCGGGACGCATCTCCCAGGGTGACAGCGAGGCAGAGGTCAGAGAAGAAATGTTTTTCAAAATGTGCTGCATTACAAGGGGCTGTAACTCGGCTGAAGATAGGACTGCCGATCGAGGGAGCTTTGATGCGTGACACTCCGGTACTGAGCAAGACTGGAACAACTGGAAGTAGCTCGGTGATCAATGTTTCTTTAAGAGGCCACTATTAGCCAAGCGCTAATGCTTTTTTCCTTTTCTTCACCCCTGCTTTCAGTGTGAGGCCCTCCCCTTAGCGACAAGCAGAGCTTATTTATAATCACAGTAAGACTGGTAGAACTAAAGTTATATACTTGGGGCTCTGATGCAGTTGAGCTCAGTCTGGTGAATTAGCCCACTGACCATGCAAACATTCCAGCGGAAAACAGAGAGTTCTGCTGGCGCAGTGCTGAGCCAATCCACTCCATCCCTGAAACTGCAACGCAAAGGGGGTCAAGTAGAAACAGCCAGTACCCGGGCGAGGCGCAACGAACAACATAAGATGGAGTTCGCGGTCAGAGAGCTCCTACAAGGAGAGAAATCCGGAGCAGTCAGAAACCAAGTAGGGAATGAGAGGGAGTCGGAAACTGAGTGTGGCAGTAGTGTCCTAGACCAGTGGTTCCCAACCTTTTGACTTCTGTGGACCCCAATCTTATCAATACTGGACCCCGGAGACCCCCACTGACTCATTATTGGAATCCGGGGACCCCCACTAAGTCATTACTGATAGTTGGAACCTAATATTATTAAATTTTCTAAGCAGTCGCGGACCCCCTGAGGAGTCTTCGCGGACCCCCAGGGGTCCCCGGCCCACAGGTTGGGAACCACTGTCCTAGACCTCCAATTTACAGACGCTCTCTCAGGCTTAGATAACACAGACACTGATGCAGGGAGACTCGAATCTGCTGCAACCATAGTAGGGGGTGACTCTATCCTAGCAGCTGAACCTAAGCAATACCCTCTATTCTCCAAACAAACAAAGGGGCCTACACACCCGACCCACTCACAGCCATGGAGAGCAACAATCAAACAACTCCTCTTCCTCAAATGGTTGTCCAGCAGGCCAAGCTTAAGGTCCTGATGAATAACCAATGTGATCTCTTCTCAGACGTTGGAGAGGCCCAGAACTTCCTGCAGAATTTATCTATTTAAGCTGCCTTCAAGTCAGTTACCTGGAGCCTGTTCTCTTTGTGGGGCTAGCAGATAGGACCAATAATTTAAGATGTCTCAGTATCAACTGCAGGAATGGAATTTGCAAGTGATATAGAAAGCACAGATGAGAAAGAGTTGGATGGCCTGTCCATATCTGCATTCTTGGGGGTGGTGGGTGGGGGAACCCTAAAGAATGTTGGTTCTTGAGTGCGATAGGGTGCAATGTCATGGCACCCAGAGTAATTTGGGGTGAGAGGGAAAAGGTGTGAGTTATGCTCTCCCCCAGGGGTGCACAGGGTGGGGGTATGGTGGCGGGAGGTGCTTTTTCATTTTTGCAGGGGAGAAAATGAAAGAGTTCACAGCTGTTTTTTCATCTGGTATCAGATTTTGTGAAAGGATTTCAAATGTTGCTACCAGCTAGTGCAGGCATGTAGGTAAGAAGCTTGGAAGTATTCTGTAATCAGTGATCTGACATACTGGTGCTTAAGGATTGATCTATCCAGCTTCACATAGGGTTCATGCAGCGCGGGTATCACTGTATAATTTGGGTTTTGTTGTTTGATGTCTTGGTATGCACCGGGACTTCTCTTTCCACTTAGGGGAAGGCCAGCAGGTAACAATGGCAACAGGTTTCGGTGCAGCAGTTTCTTATCCCCCTGTCCCCCAAGTAAGTAGTGCATCACGCAGCACGCTTATATTCTGGATATGCCTGAGGTGTGGTACTAAAAATTGCTGCATTTTGTAGCGAGAGGAACGTAGCTGGGTGCTGCTGGGGTGGGCCATCAATCTGCCAGCCCATTATAATATGGATCCATTTTTCCCCTTATCTTCGCAAAGGGATCACATGGAGATCAGCGATTATTGCCCAGGGGCCATTCTGAGTGTCACTTGATAAGGATATATAAAGAGGGTCTTCAAATTGTCATGTTTAATGTTAACGGTCTAAATATAAATTCTAAAGCTCAGGCAATCAAAAACTGGGTCAAAGGGAACTCACCAGATATCATACTTATTTAAGAGACTCACTTTTGTGATAAAAGGGAACTAAAATATAAAATGCTTAAGCAATTGGCAGGTCTGCAGTGTCTCTTATGTGCATGTGCTGCCCGTAGGGTATGGCAATATACCAAAACAAGCAATTTCCATTTCAAGTCAACCTGTCTCAGACAAAGTTGGTAGATGGCCTTTCATCAACGGCTTACTAGATAATTGTAGAATAACCGCAGCTACTATCTTTGCTCCCATTCCAGATGACCCAGCCCCAGCAGTTGAGCTTTTCCAGACATTGGTAGCCCTTCCCAGGTGAGTGATAATTGGGGAGCATTTCTTTTAAACCCTGCACTAGACTCATACCTCTCAGATGCTTAAGCAGAAGAAACCGCAAATGGCTATAGTTATTCCTGATTATATGAAAAAATTGGAAATTGGTTGATCTTTGGCATGAAAAATATGCAGAAAGGCGGAAATACTCCTGTTACAATGGTAAGTATCATTCCTCTGCTAGATTGGACTTTTTAGTCTTCCGGAGAGTTGATGCTTAGTACCTATGTACATATCCCGAATATTTTTTTTTACCACTCTCTGGTAAAAATGGAAGTCTCAGGGATTAGGATAGAAAGACATGGTGGGAGATGGCATTTTATAAGAATAATCCTTGAAGAAGAAGAATGCTTTAAGGAGATACAGAGGGAGATAATAAACTATTTTATGGTAAATGAGCATACAACCAGGATAACAAATATCTGGGATGCATTAAAGGCCACTATGCAGGGCTGTATAACCTCTAAAGAAATCAAACAGAGGAAACAGCTGTCAGCCCACAGGCCCGGGATGGAAGCGGCGTTATATCATGCAAGCCTTGAGGATTCCTGCAATGGAACTCCTCACAATTAATGGGCACTTAGGCAGGCAAGAATATATGTGAAAGCTGCCTACCGTCAATGGATCTATGAGGAGAGTGAATATGCAGGTACATTCTAGCCTGGCAGACTCAAGAGCGCCAAGTGCAGAATAGGATTGCATCTCCGATGAGGAAACAAAAATGTATATTTCACATCCTGCCCTGATTCAAGAAAAGTTTCTTAAGTATTACGCAGCACTTTATAGCGTACAACAAAAAGTTGATATTGCTCAATTTAGGCATTTTTTAGCCCAGCTTCCCATTCCAAAGTTACGACTCGGTTAAGCTCAAGCTTTGCTAGCCAAAATCTCCCTCGAGGAAATCGAGGAGGTTGTGAAATCCCTGGCTATTGGGAAGGCTTGTGGAGAAGATGGCCTGCTGGCCGAGTTTTTTTATTGCACTAGTTTTAAATCCACAGCAATTAAAGCTGGCTAATTATTTTCTGAAGGGTGGTGAGGTGCCGGCATCATTTCACACTGCTATAGTGATCAGTTTTACGAAAAAAGACAAAAACAAAGAAAATATTAATACATATAGGCCTATTAGCCTTTTAAATGTGCATTAAAAGATCTTTACAGAATTACTGACCAATCGTTTCAGTAGAATTTTAGATTCCATTATACATCCGGATCAGTGCGGTTGTAGTCTGGGAAGTGTGACTTTTTTGATAGAGCATTTGATCATTAATGTTCATACAATTCAATTGGTTATATGACGGAACACCAAATTTTAAACTACTACTAACCTTAACAACGAGGTCGGAACACCGACCTCGTCTTTACTACTAATGATTTTACCACTAATGCCTTTACAACGATATTTCGTTGTAAAGGCATTCCTGATAAAATCATTAGCAATAGGCACCATTCACCCTACATCCCTCACCCCACCCCCACAACCCCACCCCAAAACCTAAAACCCCCTGACCCCCCACCCACTCCCCAAAACCAAAAACGCCCCAACCCCACCCTAAAACCTAAAACCCCCTGACCCCCCATCCACTCCCCAAAACCAAAAACGCCCCACCCCCCAACCCCACCCCAAAACCTAAAACCCCCTGACCCCCCCATCCACTCCCCAAAACCAAAAACGCCCCACCCCCCCAACCCCACCCTAAAACCTAAAACCCCCTAACCCCCCACCCACTCCCCAAAACCAAAAACGCCCCACCCCCCCAACCCCACCCTAAAACCTAAAACCCCCGACCCCCCACCCCCTCCCCAAAACCAAAAACGCCCCACCCCCCCAACCCCACCCCAAAACCTAAAACCCCCACCCCCTCCCCAAAACCAAAAACGCCCCACCCCCCCAACCCCACCCCAAAACCTAAAACCCCCTGACCCCCCACCCGCCCCCCAAAACCTAAAACCCCCCACTTACCTGAGTCGTCACCTTGTCATCTGCGTCGTCCTCCTCAGCCGACTCCCTTGTTTGTACCTTAACCATGCATGTTCGTTGTTCAGGACATGCGTGGTTAAGGCACAAAATAACGAAGTCGTGGTTAAAGAAAGCGTTGTTCCGCTTTCGTTAACCAGGACTTCGTTATAAAAAATTCGGCCTAAAGGATGTTTCCCAATTCAATTTCAGTATGTCATTGTATATTGGTTTCAAGTACCTATGGCTTTCGTAGACCACCTAATCACCAACTCCACTCCCCCATCTCCATGTCATCATTGAATTAATACTTACATTGTACACTGTCATGTCAATTGATTTCTTTCTCGTAATGGATCTAGCCAAGAGGATTTCCTAAAACATGGACAATAAAACACAAGAAACAAGTTTTTAATGCCCCCAAACATAAATTGCAAACTAGGCATCTCATTCATTTATTCAATCTAGTAAAAGAACACCCCAACTGTTTCAGAAATCATGTATTTCATTTTGTCATTTAAAAATATTACCACCACTTGTTTCCATTAAGATACTAACAATTTGCTTAACCTCTCATTACCGGCCATTGCAGGTCGTTTCATATAGAATATTCTCCAGACATTAATAAGAGTAATTCCTCGATCGCAGAAAAGATTAAACATTTGCCATTATCCTACCCTGTAAAGCAAACCCTTTTCCAACAAAATGTATCAATTTGACTGAGGGGGACAATCAATCAATACACCTACTTCAGCAAACAGTGTTTACCTGTGAGCAGTCTGATCCGTGTGCTTATTGCCCCTCCATCCGGCAGTAAAGCTGCCATGTTGTTTTCCGCAACCTTTTAAAGGTCAGCCCTAGTCTCCCATTGATCATGTCTTGACTAAAATGCTAAACGAAATATGGGTTCCTGCCTTTTTTAGTCTCACTAGGTCAAGCATTCACTATTTCCTTCACACCAAAACATTCACTTTCATCTAATCATGCGATGAAAAATCTCCATCTTGGAGTGTTTCTTAGTCCCATCAGGAAAGGGTGTACCATATATCCATTGTCCACCTCAAAAGCAAGATTTCTTTCTGCAACTTATTGAGGAATATGGTATCCATCACTTTTATTTATCCAACGTATCATTATTATCACAATATACTCAGTAGTGAATAACAAATATATATTTCTTGATTTAATCACTTTGTAGAGGATATAAATGCCTGTGCCATCTCATGCCACGTGAGCACCATCTTGGAATAAACACATGAGTAAACCACAGTAAAAAAACAGTTAAGGCTTGCAAGATGTTCGCTACTACTCACTCAAAATCTTAATGGTTAACATCAATGCGCTATCAAATACAATTTGTTTTGACATCAGGTAAATTATACTTTCCTAATGTGGAAAGAATCCAGATAGCGAGCCTTGCATTTAATCACTGGTGTCATAGATAAGCTTACAACTGTTCATGTCTAAGACCCATGTAGTTATTATAAAAACTCAGGTAATCCAGTCTCCCTATTTAGCCAAATATTCCAGCCTACTAATCCATATGCCCTCAGACTGATGCAAAAACAGCTCTTGATCCCTCCATGAGGTGCACTGATTATTCTTTGCATTCCATGCAATGTAAATTCACGTTTCTCAAGATGGCTTTCCATAAGATGTTGGAATATTGGATGTAGGATGTCATCACTTCTAATTGTTCTCCATTGCTCTTGCATACGTATTTTGAGCGTTCTTGCAGTACCCCAAACATATCTCTGAGCAACTACATGAAATTATATACACAACAAATGTGCTATTCCAGGGGATAAAGTGATCAATGTGGCATTGTCATTTTGAATAGCACCTGAACAGTTGCAGACCTCACTTCTAAACTTGCTGATGTTATATTCCGAGCATACATAGAATCCTATAATCAACTGATGAAGGCCACCCTGTTTGTTTTTAATAAGTAACAAATAAGTCTTAGTGATCCTGTATCTTATAGTTTAATATTTTCTGTACTTTATCAACGGCCTCTTAGAAGCTATACCAGGTACCCCAGATAATCGTGGCAGTGTCTAGAGATAATTTTATCCATTTCATTATGTTCCACATTAAATGTAATAAGTACTGCTATTCTTTGATTATTATCTTTTCTCTTTTTAGGTATCAATTTAGTACTCCTATTGATCTTGCAAATTCTGCTGTCTGCTTGATCAAAAGTGGTATGTGTGGTTGTATCATGAAATGAGCGAGGGCATGCAGAACATTCGTGTCCTTTTAAATAAGTGTGCTTGATATAGCCGTATAGTAGTAGTAGTGCTTAGATCCTCTCAAGGATGTTATTTTTGTCTTGGGAGAGCGAGATTAAAGTGGTTCAGAAAGTGGAATTTGCCACTTCTTGGCTTTTTATGAGTGCCCAAGATATATACTCAGTAACTGCACCTTCAAGGTTACCAAAGATAATAAGCGGGAATCTGAATTACTGGGGGAATATGTAATTGTGGGTCAGTTCTGCTGGTAGATTTAGTAAGCTGTCAGACTTCACAGGACAAACTCACTGGGTGTGCGGTATTGCCGCAGACCTTGCAATGTGGTCATATGTAATAAAGTTGACTTTTAAAATGTCAACTGTATTAAAACCGATTTGAAAACTTTCAAGGTAAACATTTTGTGTTCTTCAGTATTACTTATGCCGGATTCAAAAATGTCCAATTTTAAGAGTCACTTTTTTGCATGAATTCTTTAATGTATCGAACTGTACTCTAAAAACCCCTTGCTACCTGTACTGCTTCTCATTCCTAAACTCTTTAACCTCCAACTGCTGCTTAATGCTCCCTCCGAGTACCCTCAAAAACCCCTGCTAAAACCTTAATGCTGCCCTTCTCTGATCCATAAATACTGCTAACCAGACCTTAACTGTATAATTCCCTGAATTCTACCAATCCCTTACTATACCTCTTACCGCTATCCTTGCCTGAATCTTAAAAACCCTTTAGTACCCCTTAACAGTACCCTCCCCAAATCCTAAAAATCCCTTACTACCACCCTCTAACTCTATCCATCCTTGACTCCTAATAGCCCCTCGCTAACCCTTAATGCTATCCTTCCTTGAACCCTAAAAACCATTACTATGCCTCAGTTCTACCCTTTCCTGAACTAAATCCTTTTACTTTCCCTTATGTCTACCTTTCCCTAGGCTATAAAAAAAAACCTTACGTCAGCTTAATGCTATCCTTCCCTGAGGCCTATAAACCCTCATTACCTCTTTATGCTACCCATCCCTGACCCCTAAAAAGCCCAGATCCCCCAATGCTACCAGTCTCTGAACCCTAGCAACCCCATACAACCCTTTAACTCTTACCTTCCATGTATCCTAAAAATCCCTTACTAGTCCGCCACCCTCTTGCCTATCTCACTGGAAATGCTCCTTTCTACGTTAGCATGAGTATACCCCATTACACCTATCAGTACACATACATTTGTCCCATAAGGCATTACATTTTTCAATTGTTTTAGTAGTCACATTTGTTTTATTGTATTTTTTACCAGACAACATTTTTGACACCTTTTATCTCAGTCTACTTTTATCGCACAATATTTTCATGCAGGTCCGATGTGACCAGTAGCAGGTGTTACCAGCCCCATGTATTTGTTATGGGGGCTTTACCCTACTGGTTTGTAGAATTGTATTACACTTTCTGTCCACTGTACTGAGGAATTGAGACATATAGGTTTGAAAATGCTGTGGTAAATGTGGTGCTGTATTCAGTACCATGAACTGAAAGAACCACAGCTTTGACTCTATGTACAATCTGAATTTATAGCATGCTGGCAGACTTCTTTTAGTAAGCACTTTGTCCTCGTGACTGGCTTGGCTTCCGCTAGAGATTTTGGAATTCCGCACTATTGTGTTGCATCTGCCTTATTTGTGTGCTCTTTTGATTATCCCTTGTGCAAATCTTTCTTTCACATAGTTGAAAATCAGCAAATAACTCATTTTCTTATTGCCATCAAATATTTTCCTCTTTCTAGTAGCTCCTCGATCATTACATTATAAGGAACGCTTACCATATGACAAGCATCCTGTTCCGACCCAACAAGGGTCCAGATTTACTAAAGTGAAGCAATGTGACGCAAAGCAAGACATTGGTATTTACTTTGCTGGAAAGGTGCCTTTTATAAGCGCAAAAAACACTTTGCTCTGCGCTGTGTTGCTTTGCCCCAAGGAGTGTTAATTGGGCTTTACCTGGGCGGATCGTCACAGGCACACAAAGGTCCTGATGCAATGTCCAATCTACTAAGAGTACCAAACCAGGCTTTGAATCAAGCACTAATGCCTCCGTGAAACAGGCGCTAGCAAGGGCAAATGTATTTTTAATTCTGAACACGGCTGGCTTTAGTGGGGTGGGACGCACTGGGCGCTGACTTGGAGAAGGGCACTGACCTGGGGTGGAGCGCCGTGTTTAGCAATAACTTACAATTTAAAAGCACCTGAAGCAGAGTTCCATGTGCTCTAGCTGTCAGGCAACAATAAAAATGTAAAGATAACTTGTTTGATTAATGTTGCTGATAGATCAGAGTTTTGTCCAGTGGCAGTTTTGACTCGCCATAAAGTAGCGCAGAGGGTTAATATGCCTGTTGCAAAGAACAGATCTGTATTATATGTGGATATCTGAGTGGATTAGTAAAGATGGCCTTTACGAGCGCTTTAAAACAAATGAAATGTATGTTAGAGAGGGGATATGGAGAGATGAGGGGCATTTTTGCGGGATGATAGTGCGGGAATCCGAAGAGGAGGTCATGGGGGAGTGCCAAAATAGATCGTCGCGCAGTGCGCCACCAGCGCTAAAGGCGGCCCCGTTCCTGCAGAAACACACACATTGCGTTCGTACCGAAGTGTGTACCACGCATCTGATGCGTTGAATAGTTCTGAGTTTGTCCAGGCATAGAAAGTTTTACTGCAAAGGTATTCTTCCAGTACCGCTTCTGTGCTAGATACTAGGACAGTTGTACATTCGCCTCTGCATCGTGGTGCGAGGCTGTGCATTGTGCAAGACTGCCTACATATAGCCCCACCACAGGGAAGGGCCGCAGCAGCAGGGCAACCTCAGTGCGTAGCTTGATCAGTATGATGGGGGGTGGTAGCTTCAGATTTCCCGACAATCACACTGGCACATGATGTTAAGATACATTATACAACAAGCAAGGTGCAAGAGAGGTGCTTAAGGGGCAGCAGAAAGGGAGAGGAATGTGTACTGGTAGGTGTACTTAGTGAGAAAAAGCACATTATTTAGTGAAATAACCAATATTTTTGAAGTTTTTCCAAACAGAGAGAGGGAGAGAGTGCGTGCGCGTTTTTGTCTGTGTGCAAAAATTCCTGGTGAAATCTACACACACCTCACCATACCCGACTGAAAGCACCTGCACCCAACTATTTATCACAAAATACATTTACTAGTGGGGTGTAACACCCCACACAACCCCCTGAAGCTATGCCCTTGTCCATAATGCAGCCCAGCAAACATGGTTGCTGCATAGCGTTGCATGACAAATCAGTAAATCTGTCCACACAGGTCCTAAACAGGGCGTAGATATCATTTGTGTGGCAGATATAGTGGGGTCTGGAGCTTAGAGGCATGAGTGGCCCCCTGCTGCCAAATTATGACTTACTTTTAATATACCACTGCAGTAATGGACCGAAGATTGTTTTTAGGGTCGAGCTTAAAGCGATCTGTCCCTGGTGTAATCTCTCTGTGGGCTTTTAACCACGCCCATGTCAAGCCCATCAGTTTGGTTGGTTCATGGGCTTGCCTTTTAAAATTAGCTTGATTTAATTAGTGGAAGGCATGCATACGTCATGCCTTTTCCTGTGTTTAGCCTGCCTCGAGCGCACAGGACAACTACTGAAAACATACAAGGATCCATTTTTTTCATATGGTTTCTGCACTACTTTTTATCTTTATTTCGTAGTCAGCACGATCTCACTGGGCCGTAGTGGAGCACTTTGCATAACATCGACTCTGTTAAATGGATAATTACACTTTTGCTGATTACATGAATAATTGCACTTTTGCCGATCCGTTTCACTGCAAGTGAACTTCTGTTTCCTTTTGTGTGTTTGCTTTGTGCCCTTGGCGGCCATTGGCTCACTTATGTGAAACTGTTTTACTTTTCGGTTTATGTGGCAAGAAAAGTCTGGTTAGGAGTTCACAGCGCTAATAGCTTTAACTCGAGTAAACGTGAAACCTATTGGATTGCAGATGCTTGTTCTTAGTGCCACCCTTTCTAGGCCACTGTTCCAAACTCAAACTGTTGCGAAACTAATTTTGTGAGCCATTCATTGAGCCTGTGCCTAGGTTCTCCCTCGCCTTCTGCAACACATTACAAATCCCAGGCTAAGAGAAGTTTGAAGGCTCTTCCAAGTCCGGCTGCAGAGCGGGGATACATTGTTCGGTCTATCGCTCATCCTTAACAACTGACTAAATATTTACTCGGCTCATTGCTGAAATGGAGAACATTTTCCAAAATATGAAACGAGGTTAGATTCAGAACACAGACATCCAGGCAAGATGAGGAAAAACGAGGAGGGAATCTAACCTCAGCAGTGAAGTCATTTTGTTGAAGGTTTTTCCACAGTGGCACTCTGCATTGTGCGCCTCAGGGTGCACAAAAACATAAACGTGGGCAAGATAGGTGTAAATCTTATTAGAAAGGAAAGGGACCGTTAAACACCATGGCTAGCAATAAAAAATAATAATAATGCATGTTTTATAGAATACTCCGTTGCTTTAAACGGGCATGTACTGTCAGGTAATGAGTACCAGCAGTTCTTCTACTGAAAAGGGAGAGTACCAGTTCTTCTTAGCTGTAATGTAAAACTTTTACTGACAGAGTACTCACACTTTTTAACTGGGGCGTAATACTGTTAAGGCGAATTAGCACTTCTCACCAGCATTTCTCAGCTGGAATGTAATACTATTAACAAGTACCAGCACTTCTCTAATGGGATGTACTATTTTCAATGAGAGAGTGTACCAGCACTTCTCAGCTGGAATGTAATACTATTAACTAGAGTACCAGCACTTCTCAGCTGGTATGAAATAGTTTAATGCGTATTAGCACTTCTCTGCTGGTGTGCAGCTCTTCAGCAGAGCACTATGCATCAGCTCTTCAAAACCTATGGTAAGCCCTGCATCACTTTTACAGTGTAATTGGCAATGCTGTGTGTGTGTGTGTGTGCGCATGTGTGTTTTTTTCTGCAACCCCTTGCGAATTGTCATTTTGCTACACAGTATATTAGTACATGGGTCACTTCACCAATCAACTATTCATTGCCGCATTTGCAACCACTTTTTGTGAACTGACGTTAGTGCGTCTTGTCCCATTATTAGCAAGATTGGCAGAAACATACTGACCCTTTTCATCACCACCAGGTTATATCACCCCTATGTCTTAATTTACCCCTTGGGGAAATAGAATAAAGCTCTGACGATGTTCTCTCATGAAGAGGAGATTTTAAGAGCTCCTTCCCGATCTGGAGTTGTAGTCCACACCACTGACCTCTGGGAAGTTGTGTGAGGAGAATCCCTATGATGAAGCATGCTACCTAAGGGTGGGTGAGGGTTTTCGGCCTAAAAAACAGATTTCTGATAATCAAGTGACATTCTGCCCGTGACATGCCCTGTGTGATGGGTCTTTCTAGGTCTGATGCATTCCATTTGTGTTTTTGTTCTACGTTTGGACTAATGCATCACTGGGTTCTAAATACTCCCATTGGACCCAATTTGCGAGTATATGCACACTGTAATGCTAGCACAAAACTGACAATCCTCTACAAAATGCTCAGTCCCAGAGGGTATAGATAATATAGTTTCTTCATACCATTATAGCTACGGAATATCCATTCTTTGGGCACAGTAGTGAAACAGGACAACCACCTTCTGCTGTATTATGGAGTTTCTGCCACATGTCCCAGACTGTCATAAAGTAGACCTAGTTGTGCCACTTTGTTTCTAGCTTGTAATGCAGCATTTCTTAACCTTTGAACATCTGTGAACCTCTATTGAATCACTGCTGGAAGAATGGCCCCTAGCGTAAGGAAATTCTACCTTTTGAAACAAATACCACAATTTGAAATATTGCATTTAATTCACAATGTATGACTTGCAAAATTGTAATTCTAATAGAAAGGTGTGAGCTTTCAAATTTCAGTATTATCAATGTAAAATAAAGTGAAATGCTAGATTCTATCATTCACTTTCTTTTTTTCCTCTCAATGCTGACTTTCTGTCAGTGCCTACAAATGCTTCAGTTGAGGCCACTAACCATCCATTCTAGATTCTGTTTGCTGAACTTGCACTGCTTTCACAAATGATGCTAAGTGTAGTAACTTAACTTTTAGTTTATCATTTCAAATCCATCACATTTACAGAGCATTTGAACTTTTTAGTGCAGCATGAATCAGCACTACATCTCCACTACGGCAGTCAGCCAGCTCCCAACACTGGGGAGGTAGTGAAGGAACTTTGTGTGCCAATACAGGAGCCTTCTTTTTTTTAATTTAAGGTCAGGTCAAAGCGGAATCACTTCGGCCCCCCATCTCCCTCTGCCCATCTGTGACACATGTATAGTGTGTTGACGTCACAGATAGAAAGTGAAACCAGAGGGTGCCATTAATGCCCACTGGTTTTACATTCTGATCTTTGCTGGGGTGCATTACTGTGCTTACCCTGCACTGATTATGAGGGGAGAGGCAGTGTTGGAAAAGGGACAATGTCTCCTCTCCAACACAGTCTCACCTGAGCAGGCTTCTCCATAGGGGATGGCTCTAAGTGGGTAATCCATGCAAACCATACCACCCTGCACTCCCCTGGGTGTCTTGTTTTTTTAAATGTCTGACTTTGGTAGGTTTCTCAGGGTGTGGGCAAGGTCAGACCCCAAATTCACAGCTACTGACATCGGGTAAAACCTGTTGGCTTAGACTGTGTAAAAATGTGATCTGTCCCTGCTGCATGTTGGGCCTTTCTTGATGCCGGCAGTGGGCCTACCCATACAGGTGGGGTGACATTTTAATCTGGACAAGTGTGGGACTCTTGAATGATAGGGACCCTGTATGCTCCAGCAGATCCCACAACTTTCTCTCAAGAAAATATGGGGAAAAGGCATGTTCTTTGCCAGTGTTCGAAGTTTGCAAGAACTTAAGGGCAAGAACACATCCTTTGTCCACACAAGTCACACCACCCTGTACTTCCCTGGGGGTCTAGTTTTTGAAAATGTGTGGGTGTGATAGCTTACCCTGGGTGGTGGCAGAACCTGGGCCCAAATTCTGCATCTATGCTTATCGCCAAACAAAATTGTTTTTCTCTCAGATTTTTTTTATGTCTCCATGTTGTGTTTTGGGGAAGTTTGTGTCATGGCGCACTATGGAAACTCCATAGCTGTCCACATTGTAAACAAGCATTTGCAATGCAATTGGTCTCGCGTTTGCTCAAGTTAGAGCTATTCGCATTGTAAACTCCTAACCAGACTTTTCTTGCCACATAAATTGAAAATTTTAAGTAAAACAGTTTCACATAACTAACAGGACTTTTCTTGCAATATAAACTAAAAAGTAAAAGTTTCACATCAGCTAGCCGAAGGTCGCCATCAGCACAAAGCAGACACACAAAGGGAAATAAAAGTTTGCTCGCAGTGAAACCTATCGGCAAAAGTGCAATTATCCATTTCACCAACAAAAGTGCAATTATCTATGTAACCTGCAAAAGTGCAATTACCTATGTAACAGGATTGATGTCATGCAAAGCGCTTGACTACTGCCCAGCGAGATTGGACTGTGAAATAAAGAGAAAAAGTAGTCCAGAAACCAGACGAAAAACATCAAGCCTCGTATATTTTCAGTAGCTGATCGGTGCGCTCGAGGAGGGCTAAACACCGGAAAAGGCATGATGTATGCATGCCATTCACTAATGAAAGCTAGCGGATTTTAAAAGGCAAGCCCACGAACCGATGAAAGTGACTGACGTAACATTGGCGTGGTTAGAAGCCCAAAGAGAGATTACAACAGGGGACGGAGCACTTTACGTTCACCCCTAAAAAGCGTTGATTTTAATGGATTATATGTGATGTCTCCCGGTCATGTTTTGGGTAGGCCTGGGAGGAATTTTAATTATGCCTGAGTAATCTGACTAATTTCAGTAATTACACATTACTTTTGTGATGTGAAATTACAGAAATTACGTGATTACTCCAGCCTGAGTAATTAAAGTAATTTGGGCAAAAATCCTACAGCAGGAGCACAGGAGCAACGACCAAAGAGAAAGTGAGGGGCTGTTGGCTAGTACTGTTTGTGTGCTGTAGCATTTAGTGCAATTTTTGTAGTGCAAAATGCATCCTCTGGTCCATTGTGGACATGAGTGTGCATTTTGCACAAAGAAAACAGTGTTAAATGCTGGATCATGCTACTTACACAGTTACATACAATTACAAGTAATTTTGCGGTTATCTTGAGTAATTACAATAGAGAGAATTACATCAGTTATGCCCACCCCTAGTTTTGGACTGTTTTTTGTCATGGGCACTAAGCCCAAATAGGATACCCTTTCACTGGGAGACATGTGAGTAGACAGATAGTAGACATTTTATACCAATTACATTTCTCTGCATTTTTGGCTTACACATGTAAGTTAGTGTGCAAAAAGAACACATTATCAAAAAAGGCCCTCTGAATCAAATTAAAGTATGGGGTACCTCAATATACTGTGCACTTCTCAGAAATGCATAGGCTTCCTTCATAACAATTTGTAATGCATTAACTTTTACAATATGAATTGCAGTATGGTTGGTACACAATGAAAAATCATTAATAAAATGCAGCTCAGTTGTTGGCTCTTGGTATCGAATGTGTTTAGAAAACCTACAAACCATTCCTATCCTTTTGATCAGAAGGATATACTGCCTTTGTAAGTTGGTGAGTCTGACCAAAATAAATAAATAACATATGAAAACAGTGTTACCAAATGCCATTTTATTCTACCTACTTTAATTGTTTTATTTCAATGATTAGTTTCTTTGAGAAAGAGTTCGGTGATCTACACAAATGCCTTCTTGCTGAATTTAGAATGTAATCTGCTTTTCAGAACTTTATAGCACTTCATGATCACCAACTGGTTTTACACGTGTTTTGCCCTCAAACTACAAGTATATTGAAAGCACAAAGATTAGAAAAATTGGGCTACGTCTCCGAAAAATGCAAAAACTGTAGTACGAAAAATTATTTTTGATACACCATGTCTTGTTCACGAAAGCTGGGAAGATAGTGATGGTGGCATATCAGCCTCTCATTGCTGCTATTTTTTAGCAAAACAATATGCTTTATTGTACAGCACTTTAGTCACATTTTCTCTCAAAACAAAATTTTGCTCTTTTTTGACTATTTTCTCTGTATCCCCCATGGTATTCCTCAGCCACTGGGTACCTTTAGAATGCCCAGACAGTTAGGAAAAAGGGACACAAATTTAGTCTAGATAACTTATGTGGGAAAAACAGTTATAAAGGCGTAAACGCACAGCACCCCAAGTATCAAAAAGGCTCAGCACTGGGGGTAGAAATGCCTCTCAAAAGGGGTTAAACCTTAAAATGTTACATTCTATTTTTTATGTATGCTTTATTAGTCTGCTAAAAGTACACACTTTTCTAAACATTTGCAGACCCCTCTGAGTAAGTGTTATGGACCCCCAGGAGTCCAAGGACCTTAGGTTAATAAAGGCCACGGTAATAAGTAGGCACATCTTAGCCTTTGTCAGTAAACTTTCCACCCCTATTTGGAACTTTGTCCTTAATTTTGAACAACATACTTTCAATGAGAATAACGAGTTGCTGCAAAGCTAGGCTTGTTAATAACTTGTCAGTGGACATCTATCCATGCGATCCTTACTGTTGGTTCCTTGGTGATCCTATGGCCATGATGTTTTTCCATTTTGCCATGTTGCTACAAGTCTGTGGTTCGGTCCCAATGTACACCATGCACGCCTGTCTCTGAAAAGACTTCTGTTCACTTGCAATCTCATCTGATTATACTTAGCCTTCAGTTGTTGTTTGACTGTGCTTTTAACCTTCAGTCGCGCCAATGTTACAGTACATTAAACTTGGACATAGAGTCCATGGCAGATATCAGTGTATGTAGCTTTCTGGATAATGTTTACTAAATTGGAAGAGTGCAGTCACACATGGTTTTATCTTCTTTATTACATTACCCTTTTCTTATTTGGTGACATCTGCCCACGTGCCAGCTCTTGTCTGGTTCTGGTGCTGTTTTTAGGTACACACAGATTCTCATCACTTCCAGTGGAGGTAGTCTTCTGTGATAGTGGTAGTGTGGCCCACTAGTTACCTTCTCATTCTCTGATGAATTGTGAGCCACTCTAATAGTGTTCTGTTTGGTGAAGATTTCTGGCTGATGTCAGCTCTTATTCTAAGAGCTAGAGTTTCGTTGGTCCCTAATTTTCTAATATTTTCCACTTTTTCACTAGGCCTCTCCCTGCTGCTGGAAGGGTTTTGGAATCAATGGCAGCAAGGACAGCATCTGTGCTGGCCACGTATAGTTGCAGTGCAGGGGTTCTGACTGAGTTGATGGTGGTGGAGTTTAGGTGTTGGGCCTACCTGGTGTGGTTCTTGGGTGCAAAAAGAGGCAGTTATCTGCAGGTGATTGAATCTTGAGAGCTGGCCTTCCATGTAAGGTTACTTTACAATATGAGTGCTTCAGAGATGTGGTGGGGAAGATGCTTACATTGCGTAGCATGAGGGTGAGTCTGTAATTATTTGGGAATTTGATTGTACATTTTGATTTAAACCTGGTGCCCAGCCCTGTGTCCACCTTTTTCAAAGCTTGGGGTGGGAGGTGGGGATGTTTACCGCATGGTTACTATACTGGAACAGGGGTAGTTGTGGCACGTATTGCCAATCCATAGATTTGTACACATTGCACTGATACTCTGTGTCCTTCTGCGGTTGCATGGAAGTTTCTTGCAGGAGTGTCACCTAGCTGCTCCGGTCCTCTTGCTTTTGGCGAGGCAGGTAGAAGCTGCTGTCAGTGGGTATTAAGCTTTGTAAACAGAGTTATAGATTTATGTTGCTAGTTAGACTGTCTCACGGTGCACTTTTTGTACTTCAGCTGATGGTTGCAGGTCTGTGTTTGTGTCATGGTGGGGCAGTCTAGTGTCCTGTCTACTTATAGGCATCCAGCTTTGGGTTGGCTGTGCCTTTTCAGTATTTTTCCAAAGTATCTCATTTATATTTTATTTTTGTATTTTATTACGGTATGTTATATGTCCCTTGCATAGAGTCATGTCCTTCTTAACTTCTTGCAGGTGGACTGAGACGTCTTGGCCTTGTAGGCTTGTACTGATGCCCACACAGGAGAGCGAGAGAATTTTGTTTGGATGGAGCTGCTTACCTCCACTGGTGTATACACGTTGTACTTTTCCAGTTGTAGTAATGTAGCTTGTATCCACCTCCCTTGCTAACGAGGCGTTTTATCGATACCCATTAGCAGTGTGAGGCGTGCGGGTGCGATAATAGGTGCTGTTGTGTGTTTTCTGGTGCACAGGGACACTCCGCTCCATCTGTTTGCTTTTGTTGAAGTTTATTTCCTGGATTTCTCGTTGCTGTCGGGCGCTGTTAACCAGATTCTCTAGATGAGCTCACGGTATTTGGAGCACACGACTATGAGAAATGTACTTAAAACGTTTGAACGGAATTCCAGCTGCACAAAGAGGGCGAAATTAATAGCAGAACCATAAACATTGTCTTGTTGCTGTGCAACCTGTGGTCCAGTGTTGGCAAACCTTAAAAGGCTCCCTGGAAGATGCATCAAGAACAAAGAATACCTGTGTCCTTGTGAACGTGCTCAGGGGGTCACGTTTCATTTAAGTGAACGCATCAGGTGATAAAACGTCAACCTGTATTTTGGTTAACACGCATTTGTCCAACTACTTTTGAGGTCGCTTTCTGAAAACCCCAGTAAACTGTGAGCCAATTACTAAGAAAAATTAGCAAGACGTGGGACTTCCCAGCGCCAAGAACAACCTGTTTTTGGAAGTCACAGTGTAATTCCTAAAATCTTTGGACAGTTTGAGCTAAAACGGTGCAGTCACTCGACGGTGTGTTAATGGTTTTTATCTCCACCCTTCCACTTCTCCCAACTCCCCTCCAGCACTGGCAAATAATTTACAGCGAATAGCTCTTACGCCAGGGTTATAGAATGTGGACACTCGCTTGTCTGCACAATATTATAAGAGCCTGTTCGATTGTAGCACCGTTTCCAGAATCTCCAAGAAAGCTAGAAATAATAGAACTGGAAGCCATATCTGATTGGATGAGCTTTCTTTCCCAAGTACTTTATAATCCCATCTGACGGGTGCTTGGAAGCTGAGTGTGAAACTGACGTGATGGAGACTCGCGAGCCGGAGGTGACACATGGTCTGGCTCGCGAGCACGGTGCAAAGACTCTTGCCACGGAAACGACCCGATTGCGACTGTCAAATCATTCTCAGGCTGGGCGACGTTTTCTGTTTTCCTGTGCACAGTGACCCCTTTCCTCTGAGAAAGACAGATGTGTGCAGATGCGCAGCGCGGCCAAGTTGCTGACCCGATGCCAGCCTCCCTGGACCGCAGAAGGAATACATAGCCAATTTGACGTCAATATACTTTCTCACAAATATTCAGTTAGATTTTAAAGCGAAAGGGGGCGGTAGGGATTGAGGGCATTTCCTCCAACTAAAGTAAACAAAGGTATTCAATATTGCTTTTCATTTTATCTCGATGCATATATGCCACGCGCATATCACAGGTGCTAAAAAAAGGAGACAGGGGCGCAATTTCAGGCAAAAATCCCAAAACCTTGTGGCTGGTTTAGAAAGCATTTAGGAGTAAGTTGACTAATGCTCCCTTGGGAATATGCCCCTATGTTCTGTGTAAATTACATTTTAGTCATTTCAGCGGATGGCATTAGAAACAAGCATTGGCAAAACCAGTAGGCTCACCTCTGTGAAATCCATTGGTTTTGTCACTGTTTGTTCAGGCATGTGACCCAGTAGCGATAGCTGCTGTGCAGCATGTCTTAAAGTTTAACAAATAAAAACGTTTATCACGCGGTCACCGCTAAACTTTAATGCGGTCAATTCTGGCCACGTTGTAGCGTTTGATAAAAAACTGTAGGACATGTTGCACATGTTGTTTAAAAATATTGACAAAACAAACATCGTAGATGTGAAACCTTTTGACTTTGCCAATGCTTGTTATTTTTTTACCATGTTTTACCTTTAAGTTACTCTTCCAACATGGTCCTCTGCCTTGTTACAATGGTAAATTAAAAACTGACAAGCTGCATCACAGTGTGTTTGCATTCATCAGAAGCCATCTGAGAATGTGATTTATTTAATAAAAAAGCTATTTTAAGATTGCCAGACAATAATGATGCATTTAATGATGGCTTTATGAACTCAAGACTATTTACTTTGCCATTGCTTGTTTGATAATGTAAGGTGGTGGCAGTTTGGTGGCACTTTGTTCTAAATAAGTGGGAATCATATAGCTGTAAAGGATTAAGAGGTCTCTCTAGTTTACATAGTGCATTATCTGTAAATCATATATGGCACCAAAATTGTTAACGTTTCATTCAGCTACAGAATCCTTAACCAAGACATGTCTATCTGCAGTCATTTATAGGCAACATGCAGATGGCAGCCACACAGCTGTTCCAATACATTCATATCACCCTTTCAAGTAATGCACTTTCACAAATACAATTACAACATTACATTTAACTGGCAAATATCAGGTGTTCTTTACAAAACTAACAAGTATTGAGAAAGTCAATGGGACTCGTTTAAAGACTGTAATCTCACGAAAACATCATTTGTGCATGGCTGTAACTGCATGTATTACCACATGAAACCCAGATATATTGGCTTTGCCACACTTGTTAACTTCTATCATGCTCTCCAAGACTTGAAAAGTGAAATGGCCTCTCTCACTTCCTATTTACTTTCTCCTTAGAAACACCAAAACTTTGCAATTCAGGTGTATTTTAGTTAAAAAATTCAAATCTCTCTAATTGTGAAAGAGACCTCTTATTTATCTGTTCAGTGGGATTGAAAGTGCCAAAATGCACGAATCAGCACGATTTTAATAAAGGAAAAGGTGGCCCGTAACTCTGGTGAAATTAAAAATACTTTTATGCGACTTCTTTTACCATTTATTTAACCATTTATTTAATTGTTATTAGCCTATCCGGCCTTAACAATAATCACACAATAGATATCAATCCCTCGAACTCAATAAAAATCACATTAAATAAAACATCTCAATAAAAGGAACTATGCTTGAATTTTTGATTTAACATGTGCCAAAATGTATCCAATTTACCATGCATTATCGTAAAGCCTGATTTGACCATAATTTACATAAAAACTTAACTTATTCTAGAAAAACATTATGAGTCTAATATTTAAAATGTCTTATTATGGGACGAGTCATTTGGGGCCTTGCATTGCCTTCCAGCCATTTAATAAAAGCCCGAGGCCTAACCCAGTTTACACTACCCTGCACCGATTTCCCAAGCTAAATAGGTACGGGATAACATAGGCTATTGTGCCTGTGCCAACTGTAGGTGCATTGATAGACGTAATTTCCATGCTTCCAAGATATAGGTTGAGACCTTTGTCACAATGTATTTCTCATCTGAACGCATACATAGCGCTTCCGCCTCCTTGCACTTCCTAACTCCGGAAGTTCTGAAAAGTGGACGAAGGTACAATTTACGGAGTCTGAGCGTAAAGTGGCATAGTAAAAGGAAGTGGGAAAGTGTTTCCGGACCACCATGAAGGCATGGACAACATTCTAAACTACTCGGAGGAGCGGATTGCCATCTGTTGACCACCGCTGTCACTGGTAGTGTGCCCATACGGAATTTAAAGTAGAGAGCCCTTTTTTCCTCCGGATAAATACTGTCTATGAATAATGCTGGTTTAAGCTCTTGGTTAAACAAAATATACCGCTTGAATAAAGGGCTAAATGACTCGCACATAATCTCTGTCTTTCGCTCCCTATATGCCTTTTTTATGACAGCTAGACTAGGCCTTCCGATTTTTTCTGGATGGAGCCAAAAGTCATCCTGGCCGATAGCAGCCAGGATAGTTGAGATATGTTTGAACCAGGGCAGTTTCCGATGGTTTTGCAGCTTCTTGATATCCTTAAGTACGTCTCTGAATGGTTTAAGAGCCTCTTTTGTCCAAATACGGATCCAGTATCTTACTGGAGCCAGAGCGATGTAGTCCTCAACCTTTCTCATCTGTAGATCAATTCTTATTGCGTTCATTGGTGTAGCGTTACCTAGACAAAGTAATTGGCGTAAAAATTTGTTCTCGGTTACTTGTATTGATGGAATCTTTCTGAATCCCCAGATCTCTGCGCTGTAAAGTGCTGCGGCTCTTGCTTTTGTTTTGTATGCAAGCAGTGCGGAGCTCACGGAGTGATTGCCTGTAGCCTTTGCAAATCTGAGTACTGCTCCGGCTTGTTGGGCCAAGGAAATTCTGCTTTTGTAGATTTGTGGTTTCCATGTCTGTTTTTCATCTAATCTGCAGCCCAGGTAATCATAGGTGGCCACTCGGGCCAAAGGCTTATTATTTACCCTAAAAGTCGATTGCAACGTCTGTTTTTGGTTGAGAATCATAAACTTTGTTTTCCCCTCATTGATTACCATGCTCCTTGAGGTACAGAAAGATTCGAAGCCCCTAAGTAGACCATGCATTGCTATCTCTGTTCTTGCCAGTAATACGGCGTCATCAGCAAAGAGCAACATAGGTATACTTTCATTGGCTAGTTTTGGCACGTCCAGATTTAATTCCTTCAAAACTTGACTTACTTTATTTATATAACAATTGAATAAGGTTGGGGCCAAAACGCAGCCTTGTTTTACACCTCGCTCAATTGGAATTTTGGCCGTATAATCATTTCTCGTAGAATATCTGACCCTGGCAGTGTTTCCTGTATGCAATAGAATTAGCAGCCTTAAGATTTTTCCCTGTATGCCCATGTCCGACAATAGCTGCCATAATGTTTGGCGATTTACGCTGTCGAAGGCTGTTTGGAGATCCACAAAGACCAGGTATAATGGACAGTTTTTAAGGGTGGCGTATTTAGCACAGATCATGTTTAGCTTAAAAAGTTGGTCTGGTGTACTTTGGCCTCTCCTAAAACCAGCTTGGTGTGTTGATATTAAATCTTCGTCCTCTAGCCATTGGTCTAGACGCGACTGAATCAATTTGGCAAAAATCTTTCCAACACTATCAAGCAGTGAGATAGGTCTATAATTGCTCACCATGTCCCGAGGCCCTTTTTTGTGAATTGGAACGATTATTGATTCCTTCCAAGAAGGAGGGATTACCTCGTAATGCCAAACACTGTTGAATAGACGGGCTAGAGCAGGTAACCATAACGTTAGGTGGTTACGGTAAGCATCTGAAGGGATGCCATCTGGGCCTGCAGCCTTATGCGGCTTTTGAAGAAGGATAACTTGTTTAATCTCTTTTTCACTGAATTCCGGTATTAACTTCATTGCACGTGGAATGACGTGGGCTACTTGCGTGGAATTTGTGCTGGAAAATTCGTTAGAGACTAGTGCATTCTGGGTTCCGTTTACCGATCTAAAAAGACAATTTGAAGATGCTGCATGGGTCTTTTGAAGAGGAAATACTTTGCTTAATCTTTGATTTCTGCCTCCCAGCCCTTGAGTGAGGATGTTTGGGTTAATGGTCATCCCTGGTTCTGTCTTGGCCACTTCCTGATACAAGGCAGTAAAGTGCTTTACCCAAAGTTGAGGGTTAATATTCAGTTCTAGGTTTTTCGGGGGGCCTTCGCATCCCCACCTGACTATCTCCCAAAACTTTTTGGGGTTCCCTGCCGTTATTGCTTGCAGTAAAGTTTTCCAAAGTTTATGTGGAAATATCTTCCTTTTGTATCTTAATGATTTTTTGTACTGTTGCCTACATCCATGAAAATGTTGCTCGTTGGAATCATTCAAGTGCCGGTTCTTCAGTGCTTGTGATAAGGTCTTTTTTAGCTTTAAACACTCTTCATCGAACCAGCCCTCCATCATTTTAGGATTGATTTGAGGATGCTTGATCTTTTCCTTTTTTGTTTGCAGTAGCAAATTATTAAAGTTATGCAGGAGGGGTATAGCGTCATTATCTGATGGGTTTAAGAACGTGCTAAGTAATGACAACCAGGTTTGGCTGGGAACACTCATATAAGGTTCATCCTCATTTGACCTTAATATGTTTTTCCTGTTTGGTCTCATAGTTATAGTTAGGCTATTTCCGTTGAATGGAGACTCCGCCTTCCCTGGGCTCGCGTCCGGATGGACTATCTCCATTAGCAGTGGGTCGTGATCACTCTCGATTCTGTCCCTTATTTCCATATCGATGACATAATGCCAGGCTTCGATGTTTATTGCCATATAGTCAATTATGCTTTGCCTTTTTCCAGTTCGAAAGGTAGATTTAAAGGTTTTATCTGACTTTGTTCTCCCATTTAATGTGCGAAGTCCTCCTTCTATTAGTGCTTCAAAGATTAATTCTCCTTTCTTGGAGTCATTACAACGTTGGATAAGAGGCGTTGGGATATTCCAAGCATAATCTTCCTCTGCTACTTGTTCGTCCCAGAGGATAGAATGAGGTTTAGTGTTGAAGTCACCACATATCAATAAAAAGGTTTTACAAGGTTGGAGAGAGCGATTGTTCGTGTGACCTGGTACTGGGTTCCTCCGATCCATGGTTCTTTTGTTTAGGATATGTTCTTTAAGGAGCCGCACCCCTGGCATAACTTGAGCCCGGCTGATAGGTGGGAAGTACACATTTACTATTTCGAGTGACCATTCCTCGTATTTGACTGCGAGCGTCTGGATTCCCTTGCTTTGTACGGTGTGAGTTACTACGGAGTTCCTCAGTAATGAAGTTCTAATCCAAATACTCAGACCTCCCGAGGGTCTTCCTTTTTTTTGCTTAATTGCAGGTGAGTGGAAGGTGGCGAACCCGTCTAGGTCAATAGCATGAGTAGACCAAGTTTCTTGGAAGCAGCTGATGTCTTGTTTTTTAATAAATTCAACCCAGTCTTTATCTTCCATTTTGTTTTTTAAACCTGCTATGTTCCAGCTTAGAATTTTTAATATGGGACTGATTTTATTTTTTATGTTCGAGTTACCCATTTTTTGCTACGAGCTTTTAAATGATTGCTCTTTGCAATTCTGTAACTGTGGGGGATTACCCCTACTGTTTCTAGGGGAATTAGCTACCAGGCAGAACCTCATATTACTCAAGTTTGTTCGTTCAGGGAGTTGTTGTTTGGAGCTGATTGCTCCCTGAAGTATCGAGCCAGAATTGCCTTTTGCCTCTTGCCTACGCATCATGTTTCGGTCTGTAGCTTTTTCAAGAAGTATTGTTGGATATAGTTCTTTTTGCGGAGTAGCAATGGATATTCCCCAGGTCTTCATCGTGTTTGAACATTTTAAGATCTGTTCTGCTATCCAAGGTGAGGCCCAGACTGTTTCTGTTGATTCCCCGTTCTCTAATTCTTTTTTCGGTATGAATCTTACTGAAAGGAGATCTTTAGTTGTTACATTCTGTAAGGCTGGCAGGGAGTTGACAAGACATAAGATGTTAGACCTGTTCAGGATGTCGTGACTTCCTCTTGAGGAGTACTCAGGCATGAACAAGATCGTGGCTTCGGGCTTTTTAGTTGTTTCAGACCGGATCACAGTGTGCCCGCCACCTTCCTGCGACAGTCTTCCTTGGAGTTGGGTGTTCTCATTTTGTCTGTCTTGAGTGGTAGCTGCACGACTAGTAGGTGTTCGATTTACCTGGCCTTTTTCCCTCCCCAGTTGCACTTCTTTGTTCCTTTGTTCTTCGTAGGGTTGCCTTTTTGGAGGCCAATTGTCCCTTTTTCCTTTGATTTCATTGGTTTCCAGGTCCAGTGCTGGGCGCGATGGTGCAGGCGAATCAGTGATCCACCCAGGCTGGTTGCTGAGATTATAATTTCCAGGGCTGCCCTGAGAACAATATTTTGCCTTTGTCCGGGGTGCGGGAACTGGAGCTGTTGTGTTGTCCACGCACATGGTTGTTCTTATACTTTGTTCGTTTCGTATATACTCTGGGGTCTCTGCCCTTCTATTTTCGCCTTTGCTATTATCTTGTTCTGCCCCCTCACTAATGGAGTTCGGAGGCTGCTGGCATTTTCCGTAGTGGTCTTCTACTATGTTTGAGTAGTGTACCTGAACTAAATGTTCAGTTTTTGTAGCTGGGAGGTTCTTATCGATACAAATGCTAGGTTTGGATGTTCCTGGGCTCCAATTGGGTTGTTCGTTGGCTGGAGGATCATTTACCTCGTTTATCCCATGATTTGTTCCAGGGTCTTTTCCGGACCACCTTTCTTTGTCTAAGTCATGCCCAGATGCTTGGTGTCCCCTGGGGCCAGTGGGTATGCGGTTTATATGGGAATGGTGAGTGCAACTTTTGTCGCACAATAATCCGGGATTTTTATTTATAAAGTTAAAAACTTTATCAGTGGGTTTCTCAAAACTCTCCGACTTAATGCTTTTATCTTTATACTGACGTTGGGCGCTCTCATCACCTGTGTTCCTGATTTCTCCTATTAGGCCTATCTGTTGTAACATGTTTAAGGCCTTTCCTGCTGGTGCTTTTTTTTTTTCTCTAGCTTTCTTCCATGTGTTTTTCCATCTGCCTGTTAGTTGAGGCCTTTTACCCGGTGGCCTTTTTTCTACTGTGTTTGGGACTTTGCTTCCAAATTCAGGACTTCCATTTGTTCTCTCCCTCTTAGGTGTCTGATTTTTTGCATCTGGATAGTTCTCTCGTCCTGGGCCGAAGTGCCTTTCTATATTTTCTTTGTCTGCTGGCCCTTCAATTAAACTAGATTCTGTTTTTCCTAGCTCGTGAATGCACCCCTGTGTGCTTTTAAGGTTGTGTTTGCAGTCTTCGATTATGTCTTTGATTACTTTTGGGACTTCCAATAGTTTTTCCAGCAGTGGTCCACAAACTTGTCCATCCAACTTGTCCATTTTATCGGCCACTGCTTGATGCAACAGGTTTTCCCTAATTACGCCCTCTACTAGGGCCATCCTGTAATCTATAGACTGTATTGAGGATGTAAGTTGTTTGGTCAGTTCAAGTTGATCATCAAATTTTTGAGACTGGGCCATGATCGTTGTTGCGATTGAGCCCAGTGTTGCACATATAACTTTCATGATACTAAGAATTGGTTGGTCTAGTGAGAGGTCATCTCCATTTCCACTTTGTTCGTTGGTTATCTGACCTTCTGGATTTTTACCTTCCTTTCCTCTGTGGCCTATGATTATACTACCTTCCAGGAAGTTTAGATCTTCTGATGTTATGCTGTTTAGTTGAGGGTCTGTGTTGCCAATAACGGAGTTGTCGAGTGAGGACAGCTCCAGACTGAAAGAACTACTGTTGAGTCTGCCCAGCATTAAATTAGTTTTAACAATTTGTCTTCCGCAGTGAAGCTGTGGCGCTGGGGTTTTATGGGTCTGTTTAGATGGTGAGCAGTCTGTTTCTGGACCCATTACATTTTGGAGTGCTGTGAATTCTGCTTGGGCACATTGTGGAGAGGATGTTAGTGAAAAATTCCCGGAGTTCAATAGTCCCGTTTGGGGGTCAGGATAAGGTGAATCGTTGCCTTTTCTTTGCTCTCCCGAAAAGTTGCTCCACTTTGGGGGGTTATTTAACTCCACTTCACCATCCCCAAGAGGATTACTCATTGGGCAGAATAATTGCGATAAACCAACCGGTTGCTGTTGCTGCTGAAGTGGGCGAGTATCCTGGAGCCCGGTCGCTGGTAGCTCCAGTTCACCCCCCCCCATGTTGTAGCCACCCACTTCCCCCGATGGCTGTGATCGGAGGCCACTGGCTTTAGGACTTTGCGTTTGCGGCTGTTCTGAATTCAAGTTCACTTGGTTGTAATAGTTAGTGATAGACTTCTTTTAATACACACACACACACATACAGCATTTGGGTTCTTCCTGTAAGTGATAAATGAATGCGGATGATGAAAAGTAAGGCAACAAAACTACACTGAATCACATTTGAGAAAGAATAACTCTCCACAAACTAGAAATCCAACTGTAAAGTAGACAACACGCCTAATCTAGTATGTCTAGTCAATACATTTTCACCTACAAGGAGAATGCCTCTAGGGCAGCCTAGGTGCAAGTCTTCCTTGTTGATTTTGTAATTTGTGCTTTATTCTGATGGCTTATGTTTTTTGAGAGAATAGTGAAATCAAACTATATCCTGCGTGTTATGTGAAGTCCGAACCGTCCACAGTTCTTGTCCATTCTTGAACAGAAACCTAAAAAAAGAGATATGTGCAGTGCCATTTTATGTGTGAAACGGCATAAGTAAAAGGAATCTGTTGCACGGGTGACATTTTACAGAGCCCAATCACGTCCCTTGAATGGTTGTAGCTGTAACCACACACATCCTGTGTTTAGCTACGCAGAGCCGCAATGTCATTGGTGGTCAAGTTTAAGTTACGGATGGCAGTGGGGCAGAGACGCTGACAAGCTGTTGCGCCATCCTATAAAGAGGAAAAAAAATCAGAGTGCTGGCCCAGCACGATAAATACAATCGCTTACTAGTTGCAATCCATTTACATCTCTTCACAAAAATCAGGGATGAGTGAGGGTTACTGAGCGTGGGAAATAGTATTGGACTCCAGATATTAAAATATGTCGTCTGGGGCTGTGAGGGCATTGGAGTGTGGGTCTCTAAACATAAATATGATCTCAACGGAGCATTGTAGGAGGCTGGACTGGCTTGTAGTGAGTACCTAGGGGTACTTGCACCTTGCACCAGGCCCAGTTATCCCTTATTAGTGTATAGGGTGTCTAGCAGCATAGGCTGATAGATAATGGTAGCTTAGCAGAGCAGCTTAGGCTGAACTAGGAGACGAGTGAAGCTCCTACAGTACCACTTAGTGTCATATGCACAATATCATAAGAAAACACAATACACAGATATACTAAAAATAAAGGTACTTTATTTTTATGACAATATGCCAAAAGTATCTCAGTGAGTACCCTCAGTATGAGGATAGCAAATATACACAAGATATATGTACACAATACCAAAATATGCAGTAATAGTATTAGAAAACAGTGCAAACAATGTATAGTTACAATAGGATGCAATGGAGACACATAGGGATAGGGGCAACACAAACCATATACTCCAAAAGTGGAATGCGAACCACGAATGGACCCCAAACCTATGTGACCTTGTAGAGGGTCGCTGGGACTATTAGAAAATAGTAAGGGTTAGAAAAATAGCCCACCCCAAGACCCTGAAAAGTGAGTGCAAAGTGCACTAAAGTTCCCCAAAGGACATAGAAGTCGTGATAGGAGAATTCTGCAGGAAAGACACAAACCAACAATGCAACAACAATGGATTTCCAGTCGAGGGTACCTGTGGAACAAGGGGACCAAGTCCAAAAGTCACAAGCAAGTCAGAGATGGGCCGATGCCCAGGAAATGCCAGCTGTGGGTGCAAAGATGCTGCTACTGGACAGTAGAAGCGTAGGTTTCTGCAAGAACGACAAGGGCTAGAGACTTCCCCTTTGGAGGACGGATCCCTCACGCCGTGGAGAGTCGTGCAGAAGTGTTTTCCCGCCGAAAGACCGCCAACAAGCCTTGCTAGCTGCAAATCGTGCGGTAAGGGTTTTTGGATGCTGCTGTGCCCCAGGAGGGACCAGGATGTCGCAAATTGCGTCAGGGGACAGAGGGGACGTCGAGCAAGACAACGAGCCCTCTCAGCAGCAGGCAGCACCCGCAGAAGTGCCAGAAACAGGCACTACGAGGATGCGTGAAACGGTGCTCACCCGAAGTCGCACAATGGAGTCCCACGTCGCCGGAGAACAACTTAGGAGGACGTGCAATGCAGGTTAGAGTGCCGTGGACCCAGGCTGGACTGTGCACAAAGGATTTCCGCTGGAAGTGCACGGAGGCCGTAGTAGCTGCAAAAGTCGCGGTTCCCAGCAATGCAGTCTGGCGTGGGGAGGCAAGGACTTACCTCCACCAAACTTGGACTGAAGAGTCACTGGACTGTGGGAGTCACTTGGACAGAGTTGCTGGATTCAAGGGACCTCGCTCGTCGTGCTGAGAGGAGACCCAAGGTACCGGTGATGCAGTTCTTTGGTGCCTGCAGTTGCATGGGGACGATTCCGTCGACCCACGGGAGATTTCTTCGGAGCTTCTAGTGCAGAGAGGAGGCAGACTACCCCCACAGCATGCACCACCAGGAAAACAGTCGAGAAGGCGGCAGGATCTGCGTTACAGAGTTGCAGTAGTCGTCTTTGCTACTATGTTGCAGTTTTGCAGGCTTCCAGCGCGGTCAGCAGTCGATTCCTTGGCAGAAGGTGAAGAGAGAGATGCAGAGGAACTCGGATGAGCTCTTGCATTCGTTATCTAAGGAATCCCAAGAGACAGAGGCCCTCATTCTGACCTTGGCGGGCGGCGGAGGCCGCCCGCCAAAGTCCCGCCGTCAGGTTACCGTTCCGCGGTCGAAAGACCGCGGCGGTAATTCTGACTTTCCCGCTGGGCTGGCGGGCGGTCGCCTTCAGGCCGCCCGCCAGCCCAGCGGGAAAGAGGCTTCCACGATGAAGCCGGCTCGGAATCGAGCCGGCGGAGTGGAAGCTGTGCGACGGGTGCAGTTGCACCCGTCGCGTATTTCACTGTCTGCGCAGCAGACAGTGAAATACATTTAGGGGTCCTCTTACGGGGGCCCCTGCAATGCCCATGCCAGTGGCATGGGCACTGCAGGGGCCCCCAGGGGCCCCGCGACCCCCCCTACCGCCATCCGGATCCCGGCGGTCGGACCGCCGGGATCTGGATGGCGGTAGGGGGGGTCGGAATCCCCTCGGCTGCGCCGCCTTGGAGGATTCAATGGGGCGGCGGTACACTGGCGGGAGCCCGCCAGTGTTGCCGGTCCGACCGCGGCTTTACCGCCGCGGTCGGAATCCCCATTGGAGCACCGCCGGCCTGTCGGCGGTGCTCCCGCGGTCCTCCGCCCTGGCGGTCTTTGACCGCCAGGGTCAGAATGACCGCCAGAGACTCTAAATAGCCAGAAAAGAGGGTTTGGCTACCTAGGAGAGAGGATAGGCTAGCAACACCTGAAGGAGCCTATCAGAAGGAGACTCTGACGTCACCTGATGGCACTGGCCACTCAGAGCAGTCCAGTGTGCCAGCAGCACCTCTGTTTCCAAGATGGCAGAGGTCTGGAGCACACTGGAGGAGCTCTGGGCACCTCCCAGGGGAGGTACAGGTCAGGGGAGTGGTCACTCCCCTTCCCTTTGTCCAGTTTCGCGCCAGAGCAGGGCTAAGGGGTCCCTGAACCGGTGTAGACTGGCTTATGCAGAAATGGGCACCAAATGTGCCCATGAAAGCATTTCCAGAGGCTGGGGTAGGCTACTCCTCCCCTGCCTTCACACCATTTTCCAAAGGGAGAGGGTGTAACACCCTCTCTCAGAGGAAGTCCTTTATTCTGCCATCCTGGGCCAGGCCTGGCTGGACCCCAGGAGGGCAGATGCCTGTCTGAGGGGTTGGCAGCAGCAGCAGCTGCAGTGAAACCCCGGGAAAGGCAGTTTGGCAGTACCAGGGTCTGTGCTACAGACCACTGGGATCATGGGATTGTGCCAACTATGCCAGGATGGCATAGAGGGGGCAATTCCATGATCATAGACATATTACATGACCCTATTCGGAGTTACCATTGTGAAGCTACATATAGGTAGTGACCTATATGTAGTGCACGCGTGTAATGGTGTCCCCGCACTCACAAAGTCCGGGGAATTGGCCCTGAACAATGTGGGGGTACCTTGGCTAGTGCCAGGGTACCCTCACACTAAGTAACTTAGCACCCAACCTTTACCAGGTAAAGGTTAGACATATAGGTGACTTATAAGTTACTTAAGTGCAGTGTAAAATGGCTGTGAAATAACGTGGACGTTATTTCACTCAGGCTGCAGTGGCAGGCCTGTGTAAGAATTGTCAGAGCTCCCTATGGGTGGCAAAAGAAATGCTGCAGCCCATAGGGATCTCATATGGTACCTCAGTACCATATACTAGGGAATTGTAAGGGTGTTCCAGTAAGCCAATGTAAATTGGTAAAATTGGTTACTAGCCTGTTAGTGACAATTTGAAAGTAATGAGAGAGCATAACCACTGAGGTTCTGGTTAGCAGAGCCTCAGTGAGACAGTTAGTCATAACACAGGTAACACATTCAGGCACACCTATGAGCACTGGGGCCCTGACTAGCAGGGTCCCAGTGACACATACAACTAAAACAACATATATACAGTGAAAAATGGGGGTAACATGCCAGGCAAGATGGTACTTTCCTACACAACCCCCCCCCCAAACGAAGGACAATAAGACTAGCCATGACCTGATGAGTCTTCATTGTCTAAGTGGAAATATCTGGAGAGTCCATCTGCATTGGAGTGGCTACTCCCAGGTCTATGTTCCACTGTATAGTCCATTCCCTGTAGGGATATGGACCACCTCAATAATTTAGGATTTTCACCTTTCATTTGTTTTAGCCAAAGTAGAGGTTTGTGGTCTGTCTGAACAATGAAGTGAGTGCCAAACAAGTATGGCCTCAACTTCTTCAGTGCCCAGACCACAGCAAAGGCCTCCCTCTCAATGGCAGACCAACGCTTTTCTCTAGGGGTCAACCTCCTACTAATAAAAGCAACAGGTTGATCCTGGCCCTCAGAATTAAGTTGTGATAGGACTGCCCCTACTCCTAATTCAGATGCATCAGTCTGGACATAGAATTTTTTAGAGTAACAAGGGCTTTTCAGGACAGGTGCAGAGCACATGGCCTGTTCAGCTCCTCAAAAGCTTTCTGACAGCTAGCTGTCCACAATACCTTTTTAGGCATCTTTGTGGATGTGAGGTCATTAAGAGGGGCTGCAAGGGAGCCATAGTTCTTAATGAACCTCCTGTAATACCCAGTGAGGCCTAGGAAGGCTCTCACCTGAGTCTGAGTAGTGGGGGGAACCCAATCTACAATAGTTTGGATTTTCCCCTGAAGTGGTGCAATCTGTTCCCCACCAACAAGGTGTCCCAGATAAACCACCTTCCCCTGCCCTATCTGGCACTTTGAAGCCTTGATAGTGAGGCCTGCTTTTTGCAGGGCCTCTAAAACTTTCCATAGGTGGACCAGGTGATCATCCCAACTGGAGCTAAAGACAGCTATATCGTCCAAATATGCTGCACTAAAAGCTTCCAGCCCTTGCAGGACTGTGTTCACCAACCTCTGAAAAGTGGCAGGTGCATTTTTCAATCCAAAAGGCATTACTGTGAATTGGTAATGGCCTCCAATGGTTGAAAATGCAGTTTTAGGTTTAGCATCTTCTGATAATTTGATCTGCCAATACCCTGCAGTCAAATCAAAAGTGCTTAGATACTTGGCAGATGCCAGTGTATCTATGAGCTCATCTGCCCTGGGTATAGGGTGAGCATCAGTTTTGGTTACCTGGTTGAGACCTCTGTAGTCTACACAAAACCGCATTTCCTTCTTTCCATCTTTGGAATGGGGTTTTGGTACAAGTACCACAGGAGAAGCCCATGGACTTTCAGAGTGCTCAACCACTCCTAGTTCTAGCATTTTCTGCACCTCTTGCTTTATGCAGTCCCTGACATGGTCTGGCTGCCTATAGATATTACTTTTGACAGGTAAACTGTCTCCAGTATCTATAGTGTGCTCACACCAAGAAGTGGTACCTGGCACAGTAGAGAAGAGTTCAGAAAACGGACCCAGGAGATTTATGCAATGGTCTTTCTGCTCAGCAGTAAGACAATCAGCCAAAACTACACCTTCCACAAGAGCATCTTGTTCTGTGGAAGAGAAGAGATCAGGTAGAGGATCACTGTCTTCTTCCTGTCCCTCATCAGTTGCCATGAGCAGGGTGAGATCAGCCCTGTCATAGTAGGGTTTCAGGCGATTGACATGGAGCACCCTAAGGGGACTCCTGGCAGTGCCTAAGTCAACTAAATAGGTGACTTCACCCTTTTTCTCAACAATTGTGTGGGGTACACTCCATTTATCTTGGAGTGCTCTTGGGGCCACAGGCTCCAAGACCCACACTTTCTGCCCTGGTTTGTACTGAACCAAAACAGCCTTCTGATCATGCCATTGCTTCTGGAGCTCTTGGCTGGCCTGAAGGTTTTTACTGGCCTTTTTCATATACTCAGCCATCCTTGATCTGAGGCCAAGTACATAATCCACAATATCTTGCTTTGGAGCTTTTAAAGGTTGTTCCCAACCCTCCTTGACAAGTGTTAGTGGACCCCTAACAGGGTGACCAAAGAGGAGTTCAAAGGGGCTGAAGCCCACTCCTTTCTGGGGTACCTCCCCGTAGGCAAAAAGGAGGCATGGTAACAGGATATCCCATTCCTGCGGAGTTTTTCAGGGAGACCCATAATCATGCCTTTGAGAGTTTTGTTAAATCTCTCCACCAGTCCATTTGTTTGTGGATGATAGGGTGTAGTGAACTTGTAAGTCACACCACACTCCTTCCACATGGCCTTTAAGTATGCAGACATGAAATTGCTTCCCCTGTCTGATACTACTTCCTTTGGGAAGCCCACCCTAGAAAATATTCCCAGGAGGGCCTTTGCCACTGCAGGTGCTGTAATGGTCCTTAAAGGAATTGCTTCAGGATATCTTGTGGCATGGTCCACTACCACCAAGATAAACCTATTGCCTGAAGCAGTAGGAGGGTCAAGGGGGCCAACTATGTCAACCCCTACCCTTTCAAAGGGAACCCCAACCACAGGCAGTGGAATAAGGGGTGCCTTTGGAGTGCCACCTGTCTTGCCACTGGCTTGACAGGTTTCACAGGACTTACAAAATTCCTTTGTGTCCTCAGACATCCTAGGCCAATGAAACAAGGGGACGAGTCTGTCCCAAGTTTTCATCTGTCCCAGGTGTCCAGCTAGGGGAATGTCGTGGGCTAGAGTTAGGAGGAACTTTCTGTACTCCTGAGGAATCACTAACCTCCTGGCAGTTCCAGGTTTAGGATCCCTTGCTTCAGTGTACAAGAGGTTGTCCTCCCAGTAAACTCTGTGAGAGTCACTGACATCCCCATTAGCCTGTTTGACAGCTTGCTGTCTTAGACCCTCTAGTGTGGGACAGGTTTGCTGTGCCACACTCAGCTCCTCCCTGGCAGGCCCCCCTTCACCCAAAAGCTCAGCATTGTCTGCTTGAAGCTCCTCTGGTGTAGGTTCTGCACAGGGTGGAAATTCTTCTTCCTCAGAAGTAGAATCCACTGTAGAGGGAGGGATAGTAGGAAGTGCTTTACTTCTACTAGCCCTAGCTTTAGGGAGCACTTGGTCCATTCTTCCAGGATCCAAGCTTCCCTGTCCTTTTTGCTTTTTGGCCTGAGCCCTGGTTAAAGCAAAAATATGCCCTGGGATGCCCAGCATTGCTGCATGGGCCTCCAACTCCACATCTGACCAAGCTGATGTCTCCAAATCATTCCCTAATAGACAGTCTACAGGTAAATCTGAAGCTACCACAACTTTCTTTGGACCAGTAACCCCCCCCCAGTTGAGATTTACAACAGCCATGGGGTGGCTAAGTGTGTTGTTGTGAGCATCGGTTACTTGGTACTGGTGACCAAGTAGGTGTTGTTCAGGGTGGACCAGTTTCTCTATGACCATAGTCACACTGGCTCCAGTGTCCCTGTAGGCCTGAACC
Source organism: Pleurodeles waltl (assembly GCF_031143425.1). Lineage (NCBI taxonomy): Eukaryota > Metazoa > Chordata > Amphibia > Caudata > Salamandridae > Pleurodeles > Pleurodeles waltl. Next base: position 973,303,971 of record NC_090444.1, read on the forward strand.
TCAACACCATTTATTAGGGGTAGTTGCTTGTACTTATCCATGTTAAGGGGACAAGCAACCAAGGTGGCTAAATCAATAGCCCCCTCAGAGACTAACACAGCCTCTGTGGTCTCCCTAATCAGACCAACCCCAACTAAGTTACCAAAAGTGAGCCCAGCTACTCCCTTGGATTGGCTATTAGTAGGTTTGCTCCCACCACCACTGCTATTAGTAGGGACACTAGGTGTAGCAGTAGGGGTTGTAGTGGTAGGAGGCTTGGTGCTTTTCTTTGGACAACTGGGATCTGTTGTCCAATGGCCTTTTATTTTACATAAATAGCACCATGTTTTCTTTTCTTTGTTTTGATTAGAAGAGGATTTGGGCCCACCACCCCCACCAGAGTGTTTTTGTGGGCCTAATGAAGACTCATTTTTAGATTTGTCCCCACCCTTGTCAGAAGACTTACCATCCTTCTTCTTGTAGCCATCTTTGTCACCCCCTGTATGAACTTTTCTGTTCACCCTTGTTCTGACCCATTTGTCTGCCTTCTTACCCAATTCTTGGGGAGAGGTCAGATCAGAGTCCACCAAGTACTGGTGCAACAAATCAGACACACAATTATTAAGAATATGCTCTCTCAGGATCAAGTTATACAGGCTGTCATAATCAGTAACTTTACTGCCATGTAACCACCCCTCCAAGGCCTTCACTGAATGGTCAATGAAATCAACCCAGTCTTGTGAAGACTCCTTTTTGGTCTCTCTGAACTTTATCCTGTATTGTTCAGTGGTTAAGCCATAACCATCCAGGAGTGCATTCTTAAGAACTTTGTAATCATTAGCTTCATTTTCTTTCACAGTAAGGAGCCTATCCCTACCTTTTCCACTAAATGATAGCCATAGGATAGCAGCCCACTGCCTTTGAGGGACATCCTGTACAACACAGGCCCTCTCAAGTGCAGCAAACCACTTGTTAATGTCATCCCCCTCCTTATAAGGGGGAACTATCTTGTGCAGATTCCTAGAATCATGCTCTTTTGCAGGATGACTATTGGGAATACTGCTGCTGCCACAATGGGTTTCTAAACCCAGTTTCTGTCTCTCCTTCTCTACTTCTAAGGACTGTCTATCCAAATCCAGCTGTTGCTTCTTGAGCTTCAGTCTGGTTTGTTCCACTCTCAATCTATTGAGCTCCCTTCTAACAATCTGTCATCAGGGTGGGTGGGAGGGATATTCCTAGACACAGAAGTATGATGAGAATGAACAGAAGGAGACCTGTCCCTTCCAGAGGGCACCCTAACAGCTTGGCTAACAGAAACATTATTTCTACTGTGATGAGAATGAATGCTCTTGCTATGATGTGAGACAACACTATCTGTATGGTGTGACTCAACATCAGTACCAACTATGCTAGACTGTCTAGTAATGGGCAGGCTTGGAAGTTTCTTTCCTGAATCTTTTCCTGGGGGAGTCCCTGGATCAGATTGGGAACCATTAGCTACTTTTTCAACAGATGGGGCACTTTTAGCCTTATCTTGTTCTCTAAGCATGTTAAGTAACAATTCCAAGGAAGGATTCTTCCCTACACTCAAACCTCTCTCTATGCAGAGACTCCTTGCTCCTTTCCAGCTAAGGTGATCATATGCAAGTTTGGACGGATCAACATTTTGGCCTGTGCCAGACATTTTTAGAGAGAGTTAAAGTGATAGAAAAGGAGAAAAAAGTTTGTCAGAGCTTTTTAGAAAGACAGAGAAAAAAACTTTTAAAACTTTTTAGAACTTTTTGAAAGTTTAGAAGTACTTTTCAGCACTTTGGAAAAGAGTGAAAAGAGGAAATGCAAAACTTTTTAGTTATGTGTACACACACTGAACTTGTTTTGTATATTTTTCTCTTATGAAAAGTACAATGACAAGAGTGGTAAGTAGTCTCAAAGCACTTATCCCACCGCTGCACAACCAATGTAGGAGGCTGGACTGGCTTGTAGTGAGTACCTAGGGGTACTTGCACCTTGCACCAGGCCCAGTTATCCCTTATTAGTGTATAGGGTGTCTAGCAGCATAGGCTGATAGATAATGGTAGCTTAGCAGAGCAGCTTAGGCTGAACTAGGAGACGAGTGAAGCTCCTACAGTACCACTTAGTGTCATATGCACAATATCATAAGAAAACACAATACACAGATATACTAAAAATAAAGATACTTTATTTTTATGACAATATGCCAAAAGTATCTCAGTGAGTACCCTCAGTATGAGGATAGCAAATATACACAAGATATATGTACACAATACCAAAATATGCAGTAATAGTATTAGAAAACAGTGCAAACAATGTATAGTTACAATAGGATGCAATGGAGACACATAGGGATAGGGGCAACACAAACCATATACTCCAAAAGTGGAATGCGAACCACGAATGGACCCCAAACCTATGTGACCTTGTAGAGGGTCGCTGGGACTATTAGAAAATAGTAAGGGTTAGAAAAATAACCCACCCCAAGACCCTGAAAAGTGAGTGCAAAGTGCACTAAAGTTCCCCAAAGGACATAGAAGTCGTGATAGGGGAATTCTGCAGGAAAGACACAAACCAACAATGCAACAACAATGGATTTCCAGTCGAGGGTACCTGTGGAACAAGGGGAGCAAGTCGGAGATGGGCAGATGCCCAGGAAATGCCAGCTGTGGGTGCAAAGATGCTGCTACTGGACAGTAGAAGCGTAGGTTTCTGCAAGAACGACAAGGGCTAGAGACTTCCCCTTTGGAGGACGGATCCCTCACGCCGTGGAGAGTCGTGCAGAAGTGTTTTCCCGCCGAAAGACCGCCAACAAGCCTTGCTAGCTGCAAATCGTGCGGTAAGGGTTTTTGGATGCTGCTGTGGCCCAGAAGGGACCAGGATGTCGCAAATTGCGTCAGGGGACAGAGGGGACGTCGAGCAAGACAAGGAGCCCTCTCAGCAGCAGGCAGCACCCGCAGAAGTGCCAGAAAGAGGCACTACGAGGATGCGTGAAACGGTGCTCACCCGAAGTCGCACAAAGGAGTCCCACGTCGCCGGAGAACAACTTAGGAGGACGTGCAATGCAGGTTAGAGTGCCGTGGACCCAGGCTGGAATGTGCACAAAGGATTTCCGCCGGAAGTGCACGGAGGCCGGAGTAGCTGCAAAAGTCGTGGTTCCCAGCAATGCAGTCTGGCGTGGGGAGGCAAGGACTTACCTCCACCCAACTTGGACTGAAGAGTCACTGGCCTGTGGGAGTCACTTGGACAGAGTTGCTGGATTCAAGGGACCTCGCTCGTCGTGCTGATAGGAGACCCAAGGTACCGGTGATGCAGTTCTTTGGTGCCTGAGGTTGCAGGGGGACGATTCCGTCGACCCACGGGAGATTTCTTCGGAGCTTCTAGTGCAGAGAGGAGGCAGACTACCCCCACAGCATGCACCACCAGGAAAACAGTCGAGAAGGCGGCAGGATCAGCGTTACAGAGTTGCAGTAGTCGTCTTTGCTACTATGTTGCAGTTTTGCAGGCTTCCAGCGCGGTCAGCAGTCGATTCCTTGGCAGAAGGTGAAGAGAGAGATGCAGAGGAACTCGGATGAGCTCTTGCATTCGTTATCTAAGGAATCCCAAGAGACAGAGACCCTAAATAGCCAGAAAAGAGGGTTTGGCTACCTAGGAGAGAGGATAGGCTAGCAACACCTGAAGGAGCCTATCAGAAGGAGTCTCTGACGTCACCTGATGGCACTGGCCACTCAGAGCAGTCCAGTGTGCCAGCAGCACCTCTGTTTCCAAGATGGCAGAGGTCTGGAGCACACTGGAGGAGCTCTGGGCACCTCCCAGGGGAGGTACAGGTCAGGGGAGTGGTCACTCCCCTTCCCTTTGTCCAGTTTCGCGCCAGAGCAGGGCTAAGGGGTCCCTGAACCGGTGTAGACTGGCTTATGCAGAAATGGGCACCAAATGTGCCCATGAAAGCATTTCCAGAGGCTGGTGGAGGCTACTCCTCCCCTGCCTTCACACCATTTTCCAAAGGGAGAGGGTGTAACACCCTCTCTCAGAGGAAGTCCTTTGTTCTGCCATCCTGGGCCAGGCCTGGCGGGACCCCAGGAGGGCAGATGCCTGTCTGAGGGGTTGGCAGCAGCAGCAGCTGCAGTGAAACCCCGGGAAAGGCAGTTTGGCAGTACCAGGGTCTGTGCTACAGAACACTGGGATCATGGGATTGTGCCAACTATGCCAGGATGGCATAGAGGGGGCAATTCCATGATCATAGACATATTACATGGCCATATTCGGAGTTACCATTGTGAAGCTACATATAGGTAGTGACCTATATGTAGTGCACGCGTGTAATGGTGTCCCCGCACTCACAAAGTCCGGGGAATTGGCCCTGAACAATGTGGGGGTACCTTGGCTAGTGCCCTCACACTAAGTAACTTAGCACCCAACCTTTACCAGGTAAAGGTTAGACATATAGGTGACTTATAAGTTACTTAAGTGCAGTGTAAAATGGCTGTGAAATAACGTGGACGTTATTTCACTCAGGCTGCAGTGGCAGGCCTGTGTAAGAATTGTCAGAGCTCCCTATGGGTGGCAAAAGAAATGCTGCAGCCCATAGGGATCTCCTGGAACCCCTATACCCTGGGTACCTCAGTACCATATACTAGGGAATTATAAGGGTGTTCCAGTAAGCCAATGTAAATTGGTAAAATTGGTCACTAGCCTGTTAGTGACAATTTGAAAGTAATGAGAGAGCATAACCACTGAGGTTCTGGTTAGCAGAGCCTCAGTGAGACAGTTAGTCATAACACAGGTAACACATTCAGGCACACTTATGAGCACTGGGGCCCTGACTAGCAGGGTACCAGTGACACATACAACTAAAACAACATATATACAGTGAAAAATGGGGATAACATGCCAGGCAAGATGGTACTTTCCTACAAGCATTCATTCTTTCTATTTACTTTGGTGAAACTGCTCCTTTCTTCCATGCAGCTTACCTCTGTTCAGTGCATGACCTCCTCGCTTGTTTTCGGCATGGTACGTGAGTTACTCAGCCTCAACACCACGCCCACGACAGACCCCACCCCCGTAAAGTCCAACTGCTCCAACCATATGACCACCTGTACCAACGTAGACGACTCAGAAACTCGCAAGATCATGAATTCCATCCACTCAGGATCTCCCTCAGACCCATGCCCCCACCACGCCTACAACAAAGCCGACTCTTCCATCGCCCCCCAACTTCGAAAAGTCATAAACCTATCCTTCGAAACTGCGACATTCCCGGAAAACTGGAAGCACGCCGAAATCCACGCCCTCCTTAAGAAGCCCAAAGCAGACCCCAACGACCTCAAAAACTTCCGACCGATCTCCCTGATCCCCTTCCCGGCGAAGGTCACCGAATAGATCGTTAACGCTCAGTTAACCCACCACCTCGAGAGCAACGCCATCCTGGATCCCTCCCAATCTGGTTTCAGGTGAAACCACAGCACCAAGACTGCCCTCCTCGCCGCCACAGACGATGTCAGACAGCTAATGGACAACGGCGAAACATCTGCCCTCATCCTCCTGGACCTATCCGCCGCCTTTGACACGGTCTGCCACCGCAGCTTAATAACCCGCCTCCACGAAGCCGGAATTCAGGAAAAAGCCCTCAACTGGATCTCCTCTTTCCTCTCCGGCCGAACCCAGAGAGTCCGCCTCCCACCCTTCCACTCCGAGGCCACCAACAGTCCATGCTGTGACGCATAACACAAACCTAGCTCCTAGTTTTTGGGTTGTTATACTAGATATCTATGAATTCCTGCTCTCATCTTATCACACTTATCTACTCATCACTCTTATGTCATGTCTCTATCAAACTATCCTCCATTCTCACTCTGACTCATCCCAAATCCCTTCTACCACTTTCACCTCCTAAATATCTCTGCCTAAGCTCTTCCCTCCACCTCCAAACCTAACTCACCAAACCTCACTCTACCTCTGTGACCTCCCACACAACCCTACTAAATTCTCCTGCATTCATCTCACCCTGCTACTATGCTCTCCCTAACCCTTCCACATACTCTTCACCCTCCGCCCCCCTTTATTCATCCCAAGCCTTTGGGTTGAGTAAATGAAGGATATCCTCCCAATTAACACTTCTGGATTTCTTTCCTCCTCCACCCCTCCATTACTCCAGTCAATCTAACTAACAAACTCTCATATCCACGGCTCAAATTAACTCATAATAATACTAAAACTGTACTCATTATTAAACAATACTAATCCATCACTAATTCAGGTTGGGTTCCGGAGTAGCGTGCTACTCATCGAAAAGCGATTCGACGCCTCGTCAGGGGTAGTAAGCGCTATATAAATACGATTACAATACAATACAATCTGCGGCGTCCCCCAAGGCTCCTCTCTGAGCCCAACGCTGTTCAACGCCTACATGGCCCCCCTCGCTCAACTGGCCCGTCAGCACCACCTCAACATTCTCTCTTACGCCGATGACACCCAGCTCATCCTATCCCTCACCAATGACCCCCACACCGCCAAGACCAACCTCCATGAGGGAATGAAGTCCATCGGACGCACCCCCTCTGCCTGGGACGACACCTGGTGGCCCACCTCACTGGGAGCCCCGCCAACACCCACGACCACGCTCGCAACCTGGGCTTCATCCTCGACTCCTCCCTCTCCATGTCCAAACAGGTTAACGCAGTCTCTTCCTCCTGCTACCACACCCTCCGCATGCTCCGCAGAATCTACAAATGGATCCCGACAGAAACAAGAAGAACGGTTACCCAGGCCCTCGTCAGCAGCAGGCTAGACTACGGTAACGCACTCTACACAAACGCCTCCGCCAGACTGGTCCTCAACGCACCCCGCCGTTGCCACATCTCACATCACCTAAGAAACCTCCACTGGCTCCACGTGGACAAGAGGATCACCTTCAAGATCCTCACCCACACACACAAAGCACTCCACAACGCTGGTCCAGCATACCTGAACAACAGACTCAACTTCTACACCCCTACCCGCCAACTCCGCTCCGCCAACCTCGCCCTCGCCAGCGTTCCCCGCATCCAGCGTAAGACCTCCGGCGGCAGATTCTTCTCCTTCCTCGCCGCCGAGACCTGGAACACCCTCCCTACCTACCTACGACAGACCCAGGACCTACACGCCTTCAGGAGACTTCTTAATACCTGGCTCTTCGACCAGTAGCAGCTCCCCCCCACTCAGCGCCTTGAAACCCTAACGGGTACGTAGTGCGCTCTACAAATTCTGTGATTGATTGATTGTGAGTACCTTTTGTGTTGGGTAATGTTGGGTGTTGGGTAATGATAAAGCGTTTCACTTACAGCGATGGGCAGGACAAAATGGTGATTGTAAACTAGATGCCGCGCCGTTTTGAGCTATCAAATAACTCTCCCTGAATCCCAATCTCTCATCGTGGACAGTTAAACACCAATGAACTGCCAAATACTATTGTGAGCTCAGCCATGGTATATTACACTAAATCATATTTTAACTTTATTGGAAACTCATGTTGTTGTTTAAGCAGTGTTGCTGCTCCATTAATACGAACAGCCTTCCCTCAGTTGCTTTCAGTTTGTGGCCTCAGTTACGCAATTCTTTGTGAGTACTTCCGGTTGGTGGTCAGCCAGGACTGGCTTCGGAAAAGAAACAAGACTGACTGCAAATGATAGTGTCCAGTAAGAGGACACCATTGGCAACCTGCCCACACGCAGCAGTTTCAAGAAAGTGCAACAAGAGCACTGGTGGGCAAATAGCTGGCACCAAGATTGGAAGGAGGGAGGGAGTGCAGATGGAGTGCTTGTTCCTGTATTAAAAAAAACAGTTCCTGAGGAGTGAAATAGTGAGGGGAAGGACACTGACCCGTGGGCAGTAAGAAGTGACCAGATGGTGTACTTTGTCCTAACTCCACGAAGGGCAAATGCAGGAGGAAAGCAGGAGAAAGTGAAAGCAGAAAACATTTAGGCCAATGAGAAGCAAGGAAATTCGAGTGACGTTGGAATAAGCCAATGGTAGGTTCAGTTAAGGAAGGAATGGGTTTGAAGCCCTTTCTAAGATTTTTTAATTAACAAAAGACTTCGCAAGCACAGCACGCAGTGCAGGAAAAACCTAATAAATGGTTTTGGAGAGGGGGAGTCTGGTAGGATGGATGGGGGATGATGAGGGGTGAGCCCACAGCAGTAACCGTCCGCCCATGTAACTCTGGTGGGTGTGCTGAGTTATCGTCCCCCCTTCCCTTGGTATGCAGGGTAGATTTTATCCTCCCTGGACGAGTTCTTTCCGAAGTATATGTTGAAATACTCAAACTTTACGGTTCTTGGAGACCTTAGTATTTATGCGGATGAATCCTTTGGCCAGTTTGGTCAGTTGCTTTTGGAGTTGATGGCTTCTTGGGACATGGTGCAGTTTCTGACTCAGCCCACCCATATCACTGGTCACCTTTGACAATATCTTTTTGAAAACCCATGTCTCGGTACTTGACATTAAGTTCCCTGACTTGGTCTGATCATGCTCCTTCCCACTTCCAGGAGATCCAGCATTTGGGCCACAGGGATGCAGGTTTTGACCCTCCATAAATTTTTGTAGTTTGGCCACTGCCTCCTCTATGGATTTTAGCCTTGACCGGAGCAAACACTCTCCATCTGTGACAGGAGGACATGGAAACCAATGCCAAATCAGTGGATTCCTGGCTCACACAGGCGGCTAACCATTCTGCACCTATTAAATATAGAGATGCTAACTTCTCAGAAAAAAGACAGTCAGCCCCTTGGTTCGGCGTGGATCTAAAATCGCTTCATAAACACTGTAAGAAATTGGATTGGGTTTGGAAAAATCACCACCTTTCCAGTGATAAAACACTTTATAAGCAGGCCTTTAATACTTACAATCACGCAATAAAGAAGGCTCTGTCTGACTTCTTCACAGGTCAGCTTGAAAAATACCAAAATAAGTCCACAGAAATATACCAAATTGTTAAAAAGTTATTGCATCCAGAAGTTTTGCTTCAACCTTTAACACCTTCTCTTAGGTTATGTACACAGCTGTCTAGTTATTTTGACACAAACATTTAAACTATTGTAGATGCTTTACATCTCACGGACTCAGCTCTGCTGAAGACTAGCGATCCCCTGGCACTGCAGGCAGAACTAATGCCCTCTTGTAGCCATGTGTTACAGGAATTTGCTTTGATCTCATTTGAGGAGTCTGCTCAAGTATTGAGGGCTTGTAAATCAGGGTCTCCAGATGACCCTTGTCCCCCTCATACTCTTGCCACCAACTGTACGTCCATCAACCCGGTTCTAAACCAGCTTTTAAACCAGTCAGTTAATTTGGCTACGGTGCCAAGTGGCTGGAAGCAGGCCAAGCTGATTCCTTCATTAAAAAACCCCATGGCAGATAAGACCAATCTGACAAATTTTTGTCCTATCTCTCTGCTGCCACCTTTTGTCAAAAACTTTGAAGAAGTTGATAAACAACTTTCTGTTTTTCTTGAACAGAATGCTCTTCTTCATCCTACACCAGCTTCCACCCAGGCTTTAGTACGGAGACCACACTGCTAGAAATCCTGGATACAATAAGGCTAGCTGTGGATCAGAGGTAGCAGGTAGCTGTGATTCTCGTTGACTTATCCGCTTCCTTTGATACGGTCTTGCATGCTGCATTTCTACAGTTCTTAGAGGTCATTGGTGTGTGCAGTCCTGTCTTGGCTTAGCTCCGCTCCTTCCTGACTAATAGGTCTCAGTCAGTTTGGATGGTCCCATATGCCTCTGATCCTAAACAATAGCACTACGGGGTCCCTCTGGGGTCAGGTCTAAGTCCCACATTGTTTAATGTGTACATGACCTCCTTGGCTACCCTAATAGAATCTTTTGGAATACAGACTATGGTGGTCATTACAACCCTGGCGGACGGTGTTAAAGCTGCGGAAACACCGCAAACAGGCCGGCGGACCAAAAAAGGGAATTATGACCCTGGCGGAAACCGCCAACAAAGACAGCCACTTTAACACACCGCCCGCCACGGCGGTGCAAACAAGCAGCGCGGCGGTCCCCGCCAACAGACAGGCGGGAGACAATGTACCGCCCACAGTATTACAACCCGCCAATCCGCCACCTTTTCCGGGGCAGATTCTCCGTGGATAAAAACACGGCGGAAACAGCTTTTGCTATGGGAAAACGCTCACCTGAACACATCCCACGAGGAACGAGGACACCATGGAGCTGGAACTCCAAATACTACCTGCCCTTGTGTTTCTGCTCCTCTATGACCAACAGCTACGTAGGCGCCGAAGACAATGGTGAGTACTGCACCTACGACATAGGGGAGGGGGGGAGGTAAAAGTTAGGGGGACACCCACCAAACACCCCCACCCCCACCCTCGCCTATTACAACATACACACCAATGCATTCACAAAAATCACAGTAACAACCCACAATCCCCCCGGAAGAATGAAAAGACAATGCGAAATTCAGTCAAACATTGTAATGTGGCAATATACATGTCATACAAAAAGATACAGATATATATTTGAAAATCAGTCTGAATAATATACAATACGAGAAGTAGTGCAGATATGTACACAACAATGTCCGTGCACCAACAGTCCGAAAATGCATGGGCGAGGCCCACAAAGGATACCTGACCACAATCAGAGAGAACACTGCCGGGGCATCAGATAGAAATACTACAGGCACCTCAGTGGGAAGGGAAGGGGGGGCACCTCAGCCAGATGACTGCAAAGCCAGATCCACGACGGGGCTCCATGCCCATTGATGTATCCTGGGGAGTGCAAAGCCACAGTCTCTCAAGTCTCTACAGTGGGTGGGGTGCCCACTGTTCCATCCTGGGGAGTGCAAAGCCACAGTCAATCAAGTAGATGCAGGTCTCTAGTAGTACTGGGGGGGACTGTCCTGTCACTGTCCCAGCTGCACATGGGATAAGGATGCCTGATGTCGCGGCTCATTCATTCCTACCTGGTGCTTGCCCTGTTCAGCGGTGCATTGCCATGGCGGTCTTCGCCCTGTTCAGCGGTGCTTTGCCATGGCGGACTTTGGCCTGTTCACCGGTGCTTTGCCATGGCGGTCTTTGCCCTGTTCAGCGGTGCTTTGCCATGGCGGGCTTTGCCCTGTTCAGCGGTGCTTTGCCATGGCGGTTCTGCTACGGACATTGGTGTGTGGCATGACGTTCTCTACACTGGGCATTGGTGTGTGGCATGACGTTCCATCATTGCCCAGCGGGGCTGTGGCAGCCGGGGCTCTCCAGGGCACTGACTCCAGCGGTGGTCTCCTGACCAGTGACGATACTTGGGCCCTCCTGGGCTGTGACTCCGGCGGTGGTCTCCTGACCAGTGACGATACTTGGGCCCTCCTGGGCTGTGACTCCGGCGGTGGTCTCCTGACCAGTGACGATACTTGGGCCCTCCTGGGCTGTGACTCTGGCGGTGGTCTCCGGACCAGTGACGATACTTGGGCCCTCCTTAGCTGTGACTCTGGCCATGGTCTCCTGACCAGTGACGATACTTGGGCCCTCCTGGGCTGTGACTCTGGCGATGGTCTCCTGACCAGTGACGATACTTGGGCCCTCCTGGGCGGGGACTCTGGCGGTGGTCTCCGGACCAGTGACAATACTTGGGCCCTCCTGGGCTGTGACTCTGGCGGTGGTCTCCTGACCAGTGACGATACTTGGGCCCTCCTGGGCTGTGACTCTGGCGGTGGTCTCCTGACCAGTGACGTTACTTGGGCCCTCCTGTGCTGTGACTCTGGCGGTGGTCTCCTGACCAGTGACGACGGTGCTGGCGGTTGTGTCTCGACCGCCGGAAATGATGGCGCACTTCTCCGCCGTGACACTCACAACAGGCTGGGCAGACTTCCTCTGGCCCTTCCACAACTTTGGTGGAGTCACAGCTGACTCTCCAATCCCCTTGGAACCCATGTCAGTTGTTTTCCCACCAGGAGTCTTAACACGGTCACGTCGTCCACTCTCCAATTTTAGAGCCTTTACAGGGGGTGGGCTGCCAGTGCCTTGGATCCGGGTCCTACTGCCTGCCCTGGTGGCCGGTGCACTCCACAAACCTTGAACAGGCACCACTGGTATTGGAGATTTTTTGGCTGAGGCGCTACGACGGGACTGATGAATTGGAGGGTGTGGGGTGGGGGCAAAAAGGTCAACTTTACAGAGGGACAGTTTCTGACGAACACTGGGATGGGTAGTTGGAGGGGGTCTGGGAGTGGAGGAAGAGGAGGTGGTTGTCGGAGGTGTTACTTTAGGTGTTTTGGGTGCAGGTGCAGGTACTGGAGGCTGTCGTGAGGTGGATGGATGTTGGGTGAGTGATTGCCGGCGTTTGGGTACTTTGGGAGGGGGCGTCACAGACACACTGGGAGAGGACACAGGGGACGTGTAAATGGCAGTGGAGGTGGTGAGTGCAGGTGAGCGGCTTGTGGTGCTGGGTGTCCTTGTGCGATTCATGGTGCCTGTAGATGTGGTGCATGCAGGTGTGTGTGTAGACGAGACTGGGAGGGAGGAGGGAGAAGAGGAGGAGGGGGACACAGTGGAGGCAGTGGATGTTGCTGTGTCTGTACGTGGGTGAGGCTTGCGTGAGTGCCTGTGGTGTGTGTGGTGCCTATGTTTGCTTGAGCTACTTGGGTGTGTTGACTTGTGTGCATGCTGGTCTGTAGGTGTGCTTGGGATGGGCTGGGGTACAGGAGATTGGGTCTGGGTGGAGGAAGTTGGAGGGGGGAGGCTAGAGACAGGGACAATGGCTGCCATCAGTGCTGATTCCAGACATTGCAGGGTTCGCTGAAGGACAGCCTGACCAGAATGAATGCCCTCCAGGAATGCATTACCGTGTTGCAACTCTCGTTCTACACCCTGGATGGCATTCACAATGGTAGACTGCCCAACAGTGAGTGACCTGAGGAGGTCAATGGCCTCCTCACTGAGGGCAGCAGGGGTGACTGGGGCAGGGCCTGAGGTGCCTGGGGCGAAGGTGATGCCCACCCTCCTGGGTGAGCGGTCACGGGGCAAACGCTGAGGGGCTGCTGGGAGGGCCGGGCTGGTAGGGGAGGTGGCGGCTGTACCTGTAGAGGTGGGGGGCACAGATGGTGCCGCCACCACAAGGGAGCCCCCATCGGCGGACGAGTCTGTGTCGCTGCTTGGTGATCCGGTGGCCGACGTGAAGCTCCCCTCGCCCTCCGTCCCACTGGTGCAGTCAGAGTCTGTGGTGTGGCCCTCCATGGCCATGTGGGATGCAGCTCCCTCGTGCTCCGGTGCCACTGTACCTCTGCCTGTTGATGCTGATGTACAAAAGGACAGGGAGAGCAGAAAAAGGGGGGGAGACAGAAGAAAGAGTTTTAGTGCATGGATTACCGCTACCGTTGGCGGACAAGACCGATGCAGCAGCCCCCTGCATTACGCCGTGCTCCTGCCCTCTGCACATGCAATTCCTGGCATATGGCCTACATGGCAATGGTGGACATCTGCGCACATGGATGCCACAGGGACAACTGTACCTCGACTGGGCACTTTGCAGAGGTGGGGTAGAGTGCCACATAGCCTACATTACTGAGGGGCCTTTCCTACCTAACTCGCCCTGGCCTAGGGACACCCACAGCCCACCTCCCCCACCCAGACCCCTCCACTACACGCAAAGTCAGCAGAATGAGGTTGTACTCACCCCCTTGTGTCTGCTGTAATGCCCTCAAGCGCCCATCCAACTCCGGGTAGGCCACCGCCAGGATCTGGAACATCAGGGGGGTCATGGTGCGACGGGCACCCCTCCCACGTTGGGAGGCCATCCCCAGCTGAGCCTCCGCCATCTTCTTGCTGCAGCGGCGAATGTCCTCCCATCTCTTACGGCAGTGGGTGCCCCGTCTCTGGTGGGCCCCCAGGGTCTGGACCTCCTTGGCGATGGCACGCCAAATGTCCCTCTTCTGGTGGGCGCTGACCTACATGACATGCACAAGGGAAGAAGAGAAGCCATTACCAACTGCACCGTAGATGTAAGTGTCCCCCCTCCCTGCCCTTGCCATTTGGCACATGCATTAATGTTCCCTGAACTCTGCCCCCTTCCCTCTTCCAACCAGCCCTCTCCACCCAGGCCTAGCCCATACAACGTGCTCCCTGTGTACTAACCTGTTGGTCTGGAGGACCGTAGAGTAGCGTGTACTGGGGGAGGACCCCGTCTACCAGTTTCTCCAACTCCTGTGCAGTGAAGGCAGGGGCCCTTTCCCCAGACGCAGCAGCCATCGTCGCTTCCAGACCGAGGTCACAGCAGCACTTGCAGTGTAGGTCCTCTCCTGTCGAAGGTCAGGTATCTAGTGATTGAACAGATCGAAAATGGCGGTGACGTCCGCGGCGGTGACGTCCGCAGCGGGGCGCATCATCACCGCCGGCGCACCTGTTCATTGTCTCCTGGGACCCATAGGGTCCAATGTTAACCAATGCAGCATTGCGCTGCGGTCTACGACCGCCTACCGCGACGGTGTGCAACGCCAGCGCTGTTACCCCACAATCCAATTGTCCCAGTTTAGAGGTCAGGCAGCCGCCATTTCAGGGGCCCACATGGCTTCAATTACTACTGCGTCACACATAGCTAGGCCTACACTCTACACACATACAGGAAGGGTTTTGTGAGTGGTGTAGTCTTGTGTGTAACTGTGGGTACATACCTGGAGGAATACTGACTGGTTCTTCGCTGTTGTCCTTTGTAGGCACCGTCAGCTGGGACATATGAGAAGATGGCGGAATCCTCCGGTGTTCCGACCGCTGGTGGACCTGTTGACAATGGAAGAGAGACATGTCATCGTCACCTACCGGTTTGACCGTGCCACAATCCAGGAACTATGTACCCAGTTGGAGCCAGACCTGATGTCACCAATCCGCCATCCGACTGGAATCCCCCCTGACGTGCAGGTGCTGTCAGTGCTCCATTTCCTTGCAAGTGGGTCTTTTCAGACAACAGTGGCCATGGCATCAGGGATGTCCCAGCCTATTTTTTCCAACGTGTTGTCCAGAGTGTTGTTTGCCCTGCTGAAACACGTCTGGAGATACATTATTTTCCCTCAGGTGGAGGATTTGCCTACAGTGAAAGATGACTTCTATGCCCTTGGACATATCCCCAACGTCATCGGTGCCATTGATGGGACCCATGTAGCTCTGGTCCCCCCCCCTACAGGAGTGAACAGGTGTACAGGAACAGGAAGAGTTATCATTCAATGAATGTCCAGATGGTATGTTTGGCAGACCAGTACATCTCGCAGGTAAATGCTATGTTCCCTGGCTCAGTGCATGACGCCTACATCCTGCGGAATAGCAGCGTCCCTGATATGATGGGTCGACTCCACAGGCACCGTGTATGGCTATTGGGGGACTCTGGTTACCCCAACCTGTCCTGGCTATTGACCCCAGTGAGGAATCCCAGGACCAGGGCAGAGGAACAGTACAATGAGGCCCATGGGCGGACTAGGAGGGGGATCGAACGCACCTTCGGCCTCCTGAAGGCCAAGTTCAGGTGCCTCCATATGACAGGTGGATCCCTATTCTACTCACCGAAGAAGGTGTGCGACATCATCATCGCCTGCTCCATGCTCCATAATTTGGCATTGCGATGTCAGGTGCCTTTTCTGCAGGAGGATGATCCAGATGACGGTGTTGTAGCAGCTGTGGAGTCTGTGGAGCCTGTGGACAGTGATGAGGATGATGCTGAGTAAGAAGACAACGACAACAGGGAGTCAGTCATACAGCAATATTTCCAGTGAGACACAGGTGAGAATTTTTTTATTTTTACCATTATATTAACTTTCACACGTCTACCTCTATCCTGTTTCTCGATTTAAATCACTATTTGGAAACTGAGTTGTACCCTTCCATTACGGTTTCACAGGTGTGGTTACCTACGTGTCAACTGCTTGCATCCTTCAAGTGCTTGTGATGTGTGACATAGGTATGTTAGCCTTACAATGGTAAACCCATTATGACACTGTCATTGATAATACATATTTAGTAAATCACAGACTGACTTCAGATTGTTTTGTGGTTCAAGGGTGTTTATTGAAGTGCTCTGAAATGTGAGGGGTTTGTAAAATGAGGATGGGTGATGGTGGAGGAATGTCCATGGCAGAGTCCAGTCTATTTGTCTCACAGGTGCACTGCCCATCTGGGCATAGGAAGTGGAGCTGGTGCAGTTTAAGTATGGACAGGGTAACAAAGTGGGACAGTGGGGTGACAATCAGGGTGGTCTCATTTCCTGGCGGGGGTCTTGCCATCTTGCTCTGTCCTGTTCCTGGATCTCAGGGCCCGCTTGCGTGGTGGTTGTCCGTCTGCAGGGTGTGGGGTGCTGGTGTGTTTGTCCTGTGGCGGGGCTTCCTGTCCACTAGCGCCGGCGGAGGTGGTGGGCAGTTCATCGTCCTGGGTAGTGTCAGGGGCCCCTTGGAGTGCCACGGTTTCCCTCAAGGTCTGCTGTATGTCCTTCAGCACCCCTACGATGGTGGCCAGGGCGGAGCTGATGGTCCTGAGCTCCTCCCTGAACCCCAAATACAGTTCGTCCTGCAGGCGCAGGGTCTCCTGCAACTTGTCCAGGACCGTGGCCATCGTCTCCTGGGAGTGGTGGTATGCTCCCATGATGGAGGTGAGAGCCTCGTGGAGAGTGGGTAACCTTGGCCTTTCCACCCCCTGTCTCACAGCAGCCCTCCCAGTTCCCCTGTGTTCCTGTGGCTCCGTCCCCTGGACCGTGTGCCCACTACCACTGCCCCCAGGTCCCTGTTGTTGTTGGGGTGGCGGGTTATCCTGGGTTCCCTGTAGTGGTGGACACACCGCTGATTGACCTGTCCTGGGTAGGGAGGTTTGGGCCCGCTGGGTGGGTGCTGTGCTGGTGTTACCAGAGGGTGGAAGGTCGGTGTTGGGCTGTGCCTGTGCAAGGGGAACCGACTGTCCCGAGGCCCACGATGGTCCGGGCTGGTCATCAGGATCCAGTAGGGCAGAGCTGCTCTCGTCACTGTGGGCCTCTTCTGGGGGTGGAGTGGTGTTGTCTGGACCCTCTGGTGTGGTGACGCTCCTTCGTGTTCCTGCAGGGGCATAAGAGCATGATTATTGCATGTGTGTGTGTAATGGTGTGCAATGGGTGGGTGTTTGTGTACCCCAGTGCAAGCATTCCTGTGTGTGGGTTTGTGTGATGATGGTTGAAGGTGTGTTCTGGGTATGTGCAGTGGGCATGCTTTAGTGAGGGGTCTCCATGCTTAGTTGTGTCATGCAGGGCTTGGTGTTGGGATGGGTGGTTTGTGTTATGGGTAGATTAGTGAGGATTTGGAGTGATAGGGGAGGGGGTGAGGGTGGGGGGGTGTGATATCATGCAGGTAGGGTGGGGGATATGATAGTTACGAATTGACTTACCAGTGTCCCATCCTCCACCGACTCCTCCGAGGCCCTCTGGATGCATGATGGTCAAGACTTGCTCCTCCCATGTTGTTAGTTGTGGGGGAGGAGGCGGGGGTCCGCCGCCAGTCCGCTGTACCGCGATGTTGTGCCTGGAGACCGTTGAACGCACCTTCCCCCGTAGGTCGTTCCACCTCTTCCTGATGTCCTCCCTATTTCTTGGGTGCTGTCCCACGGCGTTCACTCTGTCCACTATTCTGCACCATAACTCCATCTTCCTGGCTATTGATGTGTGCTGTACCTGTGAGCCAAATAGCTGTGGCTCTACCCGGACGATTTCCTCCACCATGACACTGAGCTCCTCCTCGGAGAAGCGGGGGTGTCTTTGGCGTGCCATGGGGTGGTGTGTGTGATGTGTGGGGTGGTGTATGTGGTGATGAGTGTGGTGGGTGTAGTGGTGTGTGGTGTTTTGTGCGTGGATGTTGTGTGGGTGATGGTGTTGTGTGCCTCTGTGTGATGGGGTTGTCTATTCTGTGCTCTCTCTCTGGCCTTCGTTCGTGATTTTTTGGTCGTAGGGGTTTGTGGGTGATGTGGGTGTGTGTTTTATATTGTGTTGGGTGTGTGGGAGTGGTGTGTGTATGTGTATCAGGTATGTGTATTTGTAATTGTCCAATGTGGCGGTGTTTTGGAGATGTGTGTGTATTTTGAGCGCAGCGGTGTGTACCGCCAATGGAATACCGCAGTTGAAAGACCGCCGCGTGGATTCGTGGGTCGTAATAGCATGGGCGTGTTTCTGTTGGCGTGGAGGTGGAGGATTGTTTTCCGCCAGTTTATCACTGACCTTTGGTGTGGCGGTGTTGTGTGGGTGTCTGAATTTCGGCGGATTCCGAGCTGTGTGTCATAATAGCTGTGGCGGAATTCCGCGGCCGCGGTGGTGTATTGGCGGTCTTCTGCACGGCGGTAAGCGCCTTTTACCGCCAATGTTGTAATGAGGGCCTATATCTTATGCAGACGATACACAGTTGCTGCATACTCTTGATAGAAAGCCTCCCAATGCACTGCGTAACTTTCAGGCCTGCTGGACTTCTGTATTTTTGTAAATGTGCAACAGTGGCCTCTAATACAATACTAATAAGACAGAAATTCTGTTCTGTGGGGGCCTTCCGTCCAGTTGGGATAACAACTTTTGCCTATAGAGGTTCCTCTGCGTCCCCCCTCCCCCCACTGCGGTAGTGCACAATCATGGAGTTAAATTTGATACCACAGCGTCCTTTGCCCCTCAGGGAACTGGGCAAGTAGCCACTTGTTTTGGCCTGGTGTTGAAAAAGTTTCTCCACCTACTTCCCTTCCCACAGCAGAAGATGGTGATCCAGGCCTTGATCATATCAAGGCTGGATTACGTCATCTCCCTATACTGGGGCCTACCAGCTTATCTCCTGAAGAGACTATAGCTGGTGCAGAATGCTGCTGCCAGGCTCTTATTATGTCTTTCCAGGAGAGCCCATATTCAACCAGCCCTAAAGGAACTTTGCGGATTGTATATAAAAGAATAGTGAGATTCAGAGGTTTAGTCTTGTCTCATAGATCTTTCTACCTTAAAGACCCTCAGTATTTGGCCAATAAATTCACTCCTTCCCAACCAGCACAGTCTCTTCATTCATCCAACGCTTTGCTTGAGACAAAAAAGTGAGGCCATAGTTCCTTTTCTTATTTAGCCGCCAGGGAGTGGAATGCCCCTCCAGTTCAGATCTGCGCTTCTGGAGACATTGCGACTTTTAAGAGACTTCTAAGACTTGGCTGTTTAGTTCTGCTTTCTAGTTACACTTCCATTCAGGGATCAGACTTGTTATTTAGCACCGGGACACTCTTCGGAGTAGCTGTCACACTCTACAAATCCCCGAATAATAATAATAATAATAACCTATGCTGCTTTGTGCAATTTCTGGTGGGGGCTGAAGGCACGAGACCGGGTTGTTCTTGGAAACTTGGCAACAAAGCCTACTCCCTGAGGGGGAACTTTCTTTCAACTTCGTGGTGGAGAGAGCACAACGTGCCCTAAGCCAAAACCCTTACTCTCTGCCTCTCTCCCCCAAACCTTCAGATCACTTATAAGTAAGATACTCAATTGCAGATTTAGGAAAAAATCCTCAGGGCAGCATGTACACTGGGTCTGACCATGCATGAACTGAAATACATAATAATATTTTTAAACTAGATGCTTCAGGAACAGCTACTCAGGAAATGATTTGAGGGAGTCAATCAGAAACTGAGGGTCATGTGCCTAGTTTATATGTTCCTTTACTCTGCAAAGCTAAAGGTTATCTTTCAGCCTGTAATATTCTGGGCCCTAGAACCACATGTACAATAATGACTGACACGGACATTCGTGTAGGGTACATATAACTGGCTACAAGCTCGGGTGCTCGGACCCTTTAATTGACAGGGTCACCTCACTGGTAACGCCTGTGTTGGATGGATGTGGAATGAGTGTGGAAGCCTGTCCCTCAGGGAGTGACTGATAGAAACGCTAGCATGTGTCCAGCAGGACACTAGAGCCCTCCCAAACCTTATTGGAAAAAAACCAAACTAGTCCAACCTATGGGAATGAATAAATAACAAAACAAAACACCACTGAGTATCTCAGGCTCTGCAGGCAGTCTGTAAGACAATACAGAATAAGTAGACAGGTGCAGCTGGGAGCAACCCGGTATCACGAAATAGATCTGTAGTTTAACCAACTGACTCTGGGCATGAACACAGTGTCAATGGAGTCTGGATCCTTCGACAGCATGTAGGATGGGTTACAGTCCATATGTGCAATGTTAGTCGGTTCTGCCTGCTCTCAGGGTGTCCGGGTTGGTGTCAACAGTTCAAACAAAATTGCTTCAGGAGCGTTGATGGAGTCCGCTGCAGATTTTTCTTTTGAGGTGCCCTGACTCGGTGAAAGGCAAACCTGCAAAGACTGAGACAACATTGACATTGTTTGGATGTCTTCCTCTGAAGCCCCGGTGCCTCCTGGTACCTGTCGGTGGAGCAGCTTCAGACATCTCTTGTGCCAGTAGTCTCTCACGCAGGAATTCCGCTGAGGCCCCTTTTGCTGGGTTGCCAAGGGACCATATGGGCTGTGTGGGGCCTTGTTTGGGCCCCGCGGCGGGGGCGCTGCAGAATCGCCAACAAGGGCACGACCAAGTCGCTTGTGCAACCACAAGGTTAGATGACTCATGGTTGGGAGTGCTCTTGCCAGCAGAATTCAGGTGCACGTGGGGTCTCACAGATGGTCCCTTGGTGATTGGTCTCCCATGGCGCCAGGAGTGCCTCATCAGTCTCCTGTTGGTTCGCAGGCGTTAAGGCTCCACTGTGGTGGTGAGATGCTCCTTAGATAGTTGTGGTGATGCGTATGGCAACAATTATGTTATTTCAATTTGACAACCTGTTCAACAGGTAGCAATGTCTTGCTTGGAGTAAGGGTGACTTGAGGGACAGTTTAGCCATGTAACTTGTCGTATCGTTGGTGCATCTCTTCTTGTTTGGCATGTGCGGTTGCTAACAGGGATGTGATCTGCCTCAAGCAGCCGGAGCCAGGTGGCTGAATGGTCGCACTGTGAAGCATGGGGCAGATACGGTGTTCGTGCAAGCAGGCGGCTTACCTTCAGTACTCCTGCTGGGCTGTCTCCAGTAATGTTGCTGTACCCCAGTGGCTGGCTTGGGTTGGTGGATGCACTTTCTGGTAGTGGTATAAGTCCTCTGTCTTGATACAGTGCTTCCTTTTTCCTGCACACCTTTGGTTGTCGGAATCTTCAGTGAGACAGGTCTGTCACACACTCCTCTCTCCATTTCAGTTCTCCTTTGTTGATGTGGTGTTGTGTCACGCTCAACTCTTCTTCTGACCAGGTCTGGTCATGCACATTCTTCTCTTCTCTTCTCATTTTCATTTCTTCTTCACAGTGTGGCATCGGGCCATGCTGTTTTGTTCTGGCTTGCTTTGATGTGGGCTTTCAACCACATCATGAATGTTCACTCCACATGGACCTCTCTCTAGTCGCATCATGTTCATAGGATGGCACATCTTCTCCTGTTGCGGATGAGGCAATCACTCTCACTCTGCCTGCCCTTCCTCAGGAATCTTCTTGGAGCTCCACTCGCTGGATGAAAGATCACCTTCCTTCAGCCTTCGCTCGAGGGCGAAGTGACTGCGCCTCGAGATTGCGCCGCTGTGGTGCTCGGTTCTGCCTAGGTTTGCGCGTGCTTGGCAAAGTTGGTCACTCAGTGTGACACTCAAGGATGGGCAAATGGTGGCCTTTCAGTGCAGGAGCGGCTGGCTGGCCCAGCCTCTTTCGTTCAGCGATATATTGTCTATGCGCCCCTTTGAGTTTGTTATCACAGTCTCTGCTTTGTTAGCAGCTGGTGTTTTGTTGGTTAATGCATCCTCCATATTCAGGGCACACTCAGGCGGTGGACATTTCTTCTGTTCAAGTTGCTGTTGTGGTACCATAACGCACAAGTGAGGGACAATAGCAGTAATGTATCTTTGAGCGCTCACGGGCTGCAAGGCTACTGCAGAAAACACTCTTCACTCCTCCCCTTATGATGGCATACCGTTACCGGGGGGGGAACAAAGCTCACTGCGCCCAGCTGGGTTTCTTCTCAGAGACTTCAGTCACTGCCATATTGAGGGAGGCAGCTTTTTTTTTACTCCTGCCACATATAATCAGATGATGTGTATGCTGTTAGCACAACTCCTTGTTTGTTTGCTGCCTTAGGGGAGGTCTCTGAGGTGCTGCAGGCCTTTTAGTCCATGCAGGGTGGCTTATGCTTGTGGAGACACCTGCTCAGTTCATGCCGCAGCAGCTTGCTTGAGGCTGTGGGCCTCCTGGGGCACTAGAGATGTTGGATTGGGGAAAATACTCATTGGCTCATTTACAAGGAAATGACGCAGCGTAGCGTTGCAAGCCAGCTTGGCGCGCCGCGTCATTTTGAAAGTGCAGGGATGCATCCTTTTTACAGAAATACAACGCAACCCTATACTTTCCTCAGCGCTGGAGCACAAACTGCTGCCTTGCGCCAACATAGACATCCTTGCCCCACCAATGCAGTCACCTTTGCACCTTGGTGCAAGGGTGCCTGCAATGCAGGGATGATTGTTTATGTGCAGGAAGGGACACCTGTCAGCATATAAACAATCATTAATGGTGTTTCCCTCTTTCAATGTGTGCTGCAAAATGCAGCACACATAGAAAGAGGAAGAAACGAGGAAGAACATTTTTATTTCTCCCCGTTGTGGCACTTTAAGACAACCCCTAAGGTGGCATAGAAATCTAACGCATTCCCGATGTTGTAAATATGGGAATGCTTCATATTCCATGGATGTTTTTCACATTTCATGGATGTTGCATGGGAACACGAACAGCAACACCTATGGAACGCCCCTCTCAAGCAGTATAATGTGTGAAAGGGGTAATATTTACAAGGCCATGAAAAGCCACACAAAGTGACTTTGCAGACACACTACACCACCGGAGCATTAAAAAATTGACGCTCCGGTGGTGCAGTGTGCCGCAAGGGCCTTGTAAATGAGGCCTTCACTGTTATAGCAAGCTTGCAGGTGCATTACAGGCAGTGACTACAGTGCCGGGGGCGTATGGCTGAATGCAGTGGGGCTTCCTTCACTAAGGGGGTCATTCTGACCCTGGCGGTCATTGACCGCCAGGGTCAACGACCGCGGGAGCACCGCCAACAGGCTGGCGGTGCTCCCAAGGGCATTCTGACCGCGGCGGTATGGCCGCGGTCAGAAACGGAAAACCGGCGGTCTCCCGCCGGTTTTCCACTGCCCTGAGGAATCCTCCATGCGCCGCCATGGGGATTCCGACCCCCTCACCGCCATCCTGTTCCTGGCGGTTGTGACCGCCAGGAACAGGATGGCGGTGAGGGGTGTCGTGGGGCCCCTGGGGGCCCCTGCAGAGCCCATGCCAATGGCATGGGCACTGCAGGGGCCCCCATAAGAGGGCCCCTAAAAGATTTTCAGTGTCTGCCATGCAGACACTGAAAATCGCGACGGGTGCTACTGCACCCGTCGCACCCTTCCCACTCCGCCGGCTCCATTCGGAGCCGGCTTCCTCGTGGGAAGGGGTTTCCCGCTGGTCTGGCGGGCGGCCTTCTGGCGGTCGCCCGCCAGCCCAGCGGGAAACACAGAATAACCACGGCGGTCTTCTGACCGTGTAGCGGTATTCTGTTGGGGGAACTTTGGCGGGCGGCCTCCGCCGCCCGCCAAAGTTAGAATCACCCCCTTAATCTTTGTGCTAGGTGGCTTGCACTTCACAGCGGGGGCTGAAGATGGTAATGGTGGGCTTAAGCTGTTGCTGGTGTGGCCCCAGTCCTCTCCCCTGCTAATGGGGTGCTGCAAACCATAGCCAGCAGATGATATAGACGGCGGTGAGAGGGAAGCATCCTGTCTCTGTCCTGGCTGCACTGTTTATGGCAGGAGTCACTCCTGCCAGCACTTCAGTGTGGTCTCTCTGTAGTTGTACCGTGCATGGTTCCTCCTCCTTCAACTGCGTGAAGGACGCTCGCTCACTGGGGTGTAGAATATGCACCACTGTCCTCTTCTCGTGGCTAGAAGGATCTCCAGGCCTCTGCTTTTTCTTCCAGGAAACGAGATGGCAGGCACAGGCAGCATATTGTCCCACCAGGTTGGGCATTGCGTGTCGTGGGCCCAGTCATACCTGGGGTGTCACGGCTCAGTCTTCACAAGTGCTCAACCGACAGCACTACTTCTGCTTCTCTGCCCTCACAAGGGATGTTTGCTGGTACACTGAGGGGTTGCTTCGGCTGCTACACAGGTAGGTGCAGTGTTGTTGCCCTCTCGGGCCCTGAAGGTGCGGGCTCACTCAGTGTTGGTGCAGCAGGTTTCAAGCGGTGAGGACCTCTTGTGCTGGCTGCGCACCTCACCCCTTTTCTCTCCAGGGCCGGTCAGTGTGCTGGCTCATGGCAGACTGGCAGGTGGAGGGGCATGGAGACTGGATTCCGCCGTCCTAGCTTATTGGTTGCATTATTCATGCTGTCTTGCTTCGTTCAGTGCCTTGCAAGTCGCAGGTGCTGGGTGCCTCGAGCTATACTTCTCCAACAAGGCACATCAGACCTGCATCCAGCACAAATGTGGGGTCAGACCTGCTCCTCGCCTTTGTAATGTTTTGGGCCCCAGACCCACATGTAAAGTAAAGACTGACATAGACAGTTGTGTAGGGAACATATCACTGGCTACGAGTTCGAACTCGCAGACCCTTTTAATGATAAGGCCACCTGACTGGTGACACCCGTGCTGGATGGGTGGTGGCTGAGTGTGGAAGCCAGTCCTCAGGAAGCAGCTGGTAGAAACTCTAGTATGTGTCCAGCAGGGCACTACACGGTCCAAATCCTCTATTTTGTCACACCAGAAGTGACATCAGGTTGGGTGAATGAACAGAAACCCTTCAGTTACAGAATGGAATGCAGATTGAGGCCTGGGCCACAGTAGATCACCAGAGGTTAACACACTAGATAGAGGACACAGCCTTCGAAGAAGAGATGCAGTGCAATGCCGGTGGCCAGGGTACAAACAGGAGGTCGACAGAGATGCAAAAAGACATGACCGAGGGGGATCAGATGACACTTTTGCCTAAAATGTATTTCAGGCAACAACTGGGACAGGCAGAGATCAAACTGATCAGGAAGCAATCCATCCATCTGACGCATTGCTCAATGGTGGGGATGGGGCATGAAGGGAGAAATGTGGGAGAGCCAGAAGTGTAATCGGTAAGACGGATACCACTAGGTCTGGGATATACTAGTTGGTGGATACAAAAAGAGATACTTTATGTTCAGAAGGTAGAGAAAGGCTTGAGGGGAGAATTGGTTAAATGGTTTTGTTTGCATCTGATTCTACAGAATGCCACAACACATATGTGGATACTTTCACTGATTGATCAAATTATTGCTGATCGCACTTTTAAATTGGCATCGAGTGGGATGACTAGGGTGGTGACTGAGCTCAAACATCTATTGTGGAGTGTGAATGGCTTATTAGATATAGTTAGGAAAGAGGCTTAGATGTTCTAATGTTATAGGAAATTAATGTGCTTGGGTCTAATTGTGAGTTTCTGGGTAGACAGGGCTTTGCCTCTGTATTTCACAGCGGGTTCTGTAGAGGCTCCTGAGGCATAGCCATGCTATTGAAGAAACAGTTACCCTATCAGATAGACAAAGTGAATCATGGCAGATTAAGAGGGTACATTGTGGATATTATAGAGGGTCACGACCTTTATATCACTGACAGCGTCTTCACCCTTGATGAAAAATGTTTTTACACTTGGTACAGTCGTGCCCGAAACCCCCACAGCAATCACAATACCTTGAGTGGAATTTAACTGAGTCATGCACTAGGCACAGGTACTCGTGCACAGGTAGTTTGGGATAGGAGAGGCTCTCACTGTTAGCATTGTTTGCAATGTCGTATGGGTTCAGTGATATGTATATCAAGAGGCACCGGTTTGCAAGGATGAACGCCTTCTTCTCTGGGCAGGATAGGATAGACTACCTCCTCCTCGCTCCAGCAACTGGAGTCAAGCAAGATCACCGGAAACCACACCCACATGGGGGACCTTCAGACCATGTACCAATCAAACTCACCAAAGAAATAGGGTTCTAAACACAGCATTTGTCAATTAAATTAGTAGATCACCAAACCTAAGCTTAGAGGCACGGAGAAAATAGACCTAGAAGAATTTTAAGCTGAATGAGGGTACTGTAGGCTCCCTGAAGATTCTATGGGAGACCTATATAACAGTAGTAAGAGGAGAAGCAATAGGTGTTATCTCAAAAATTAAGAGAGACAGACAGGAAGAGCATGTCTGCATGTAGACAGAGGTAGTGAAACTAGAACCTACATATATGGACTAGAAATAGAAGCATGATACAGGGGCGATCTATCTTGACACACTAGAGGCTATAAAATGGTGCAGAATATTACTATAAATTATTCAGTCCACAGTTACAGGATCATGTAGAAACAGTCTGCAACTTTGTGGCTGGCCTAACAGTAGGCTCAGCAGTAGTCACGTTATTCAGGGAAGAAAGGGAAATGCTACATAAGCACAATACAGTTGAAGAAATATCTGAGGCAATTGCATAAAGGCAATCAGGAAAAACTCTGGGGCCCAAATGATTCTCAGCAGGGTTTTTAAAAGCTATGCCAGCCTTTTATCACTACTTGATTGGCAATCTTCACCTCATCGATGGAGAGAGAGCTGCTCGTAGAATTCAGAGAGGCTTATATGAGCAATTCCCAAAGCAAATAAACCACAGACCAGTGTGGATTGTATATGCCAAACTCAATAATAAACATGGAAGTCAGTCTATTGGCCAAATAATTGGCTAATAGGCTCACCATAGTCATTTTCTCGTCGGTTCATATGGACCAAAGAAGGTGTATGCCTAATAGAGCCTCTCGCCATAACATGTGAATGGTATTTATTGGCCTGTCATTGGCCTACAGGGCTAACAAGTTTATTGGACTCCTCATAGTAGTCATAAAAAAGGCATTCTGAGTTTGGGATTACTCTTTGTAGTTTTAGCCAAATAATTAACGGCCTTGTTTTAATTTCATGGGATTGCTTGGTGTATTGCAAGCAAAGAGCCAGAGTACAGCACCCTGTCAGAACCTTTTGACATAGGCCAAGGCACCCATCAATGATGGCCCACTTCATCATTGCTTTTCGGACTAGCAATGGAACCATTGGCAGAGAGCATCAGTGAAGGGAGTGATATCTTGGGACTCAGATGGGTCCCAGGTTGGAAGAACGTGATTTTCTATACATCAAAGACCTTATGCTATATCTCAGTGCCCCAACTGACGCAGGCCCTGGAGTCATGAGAATCTTAGACAACCGTTTGTTACACTCTGTTCAAGAGTTTTGCACTTGTCAAGACCATTATGAGGCGTGTATTGTTGCTTGGTAATCTGTGCATTGGGGATATGTAGTACAATGTGTCAACTCAACACTTCACTGCAGAATGACAGCATCCCGGTTGCTGGTGCCAGTTCTTCAGTTCAGACTTGGAGTGAGGTGCAATGGTGTTGCTTGGACAAGCGAAAAGAAAAATTGTCCAATGTCTGTGTTTTTTCCTCTGTTTCCTTTATTTTCCAGATGTCAAACTATGTTAAACCAGTTATTCTAATTTCTGTGAGTAAATGTTAATGGTTAGTCTAGATTTTACATAATATTAATGCACCTATGCTATTATGCCACTGTCAAAATGGCATGGTATTTCATGAGCTATTACAGTCCCCTCAGCTTTTTGCTTTGCTGGTTCTTGCAGTTTTACATCAATGATACTTGATTCAAGTGCTTATAATAAATATAGTATATAAATTAATACAATTGTTCATCACCTTCCATGTAGCTTCTGCGTGGAAACAGTAGAGGGCCCAGAAACACAAGCACTGGCAAAACCAATAGGTCTTGCCTATGGAAGACCTATTGGCTTTCCTCAATGTTTTTAAGACATTTTGTACAGTAGCACTGCTGCAAGTTAGAAAAAAAGTGCTATGGCTCAGCCAATTTTGGCCGTTTCTTAGTGCTTTTTTCTGCAGGATGGGTTAGTAAGCAGCACAGCACGGTAGGGATGGGGTAAGCAACACAACGTGGGAGGGGGCAGGAGGGGTACAAAGGGGGAATAACAAAGAGTACAAGCACCATAACTTGTGAATTGTGATAGGGCAAGCAACACAATGCTGGAGAGGGACAGGCCCAATACAGACATTGAGGGGAGCAAGCAACACCAAGGGCAGAGGGTAGGATGGAACAAGTAACATACACTCGTGTGGAGTACTTCCACAATAAGAAAAAAAGTAGCTTCGAAAGCATGCTTAGTGGAAGGATACTGAGCAAGAAGCAGTGCTTCAGCCATGCTCTATGGGAAGCCAGACACAAGAAGAGGAAATCCTTGCTGTCCAAAGAGAAGCAAGCAAATGAGAGTAACTATGAAGCCAAACAATTATAAGAAATGGATGGGCGTAAGCCCACTCTTTGTAAATAAAATGTCTTGCAAGCGATAGCGCACACAATTTCTCAGGTGAGTCCTAAAAAGGTTGTCTGCTGGACAATGTTTTTTCTTTTTAACCATAAGGCCATCCATAAGAAAAACTGCTTTCCTTACACAATACCATCCTCCTTACAAACTATGGCTCATATTTATGAAAAATGATGCACAACTGCACTAGCGGAGTTGTGCGTCATTTTTTTAAACGCGAGCTAACGCCAGTCCCTAATGCCATCCTTGCTCCATATTTATAAAAAGATGCACAATGGCGCTAAAGAATGGCTAGCGTCTATAGAAAAGACGGTAGCCGGTGATGGATGGCGTAAGGGGAAATGGCGCTAGTGGGCAAAAAATGACGGTAGGCTGATAAGCTGCAAAATATCTGCCTGCTAGTCAGCCTAGAGTCATTATTTGATACAAGCAGACAAAAAATGACTCCTTTCTAAGTATAGACAGGAGTCATTACCATAACCTCAGTGCCCACCACAGGGGGCCAGTGTCCCCAGGACAACCCCAACAGACTCAGTGCCAGGTAGGGGGCCCCACATAAGGGGCACCCAGTGGCACACAAAACACGTAAACTTACACATACCTGGGACGGGCTCCCTCCTAAGTAGTGTCCTTGTGGTGTGAGTGGTGGTGATGCTGGGGGTTGGGGTGGACATCTATGTGCCCATTCTATGGTGTTTCCCCATGGAAATGGGCCTACTAGCACTTTAACGCCTGGTCTGACCAGGTATTACATTTTTATGCTAATCGGCCTTAGCGCCATTGTTCAGGGCTGCCTCCTAGATGAGTGTCTTTTTAACGTTGGCAGGTAAATATGGCGCTAGAGGGAACGCCTACCTTGCATCTCATTGTCGCAATGAGACGCAAGGTGGGTTGGCCTTCCTAAAAATTTCACTAACTCATATCTTTTGACTCTAGATGGGTCTATCGTCAAACAATAAATATGGAGTTAAGTTAGCGCCGCTTTAGCTTAAAAAAAATGACGCTAAGGCAATGCTAACTTTCTATAAATATGGGCCTATGGCTTTTCCACTGTGATTTTTTTTATTTCAGGGTGTGACTAGGGGCCTGAGTTAGAACTTGGCAGACCAGTTACTCTGTCACAACAGTGATAGATATCCTATCCGCCGAAATCTAAATCCCGTAGGCTATAAGTTAAAAGATTTTGGCGGACAGGATATCCGTCACCGTTGTGACGGAGTAACCCATCTGCCAAGTTCTAAATCAGGCATTTCGTCTGGATCAATGTTCCACATTCTTAGGGGATAGAAATGTAATGCGCTGGGAACACAGAACCAGCGTTTAGAGAAAAGTAATATATATTCTCCTCAAAATTTTAAATGGTGTCAAAGGGACGACAATATGACTACTATAATACTAAATACTAATTCTTTCCATCACCTCTCCTTTGTACAAGCACATTACGCAGTTGGTAAAGACAGCATTTGACTCAGCATCTCCCTATAAAATTAAAGGCTAAGTGGCTCTAATATGATGGCAAATGTTTTGTTCTTGAAAATCTGATGAACAGTTCACCTCACATGCAAATTATCCCCATTTCAAGGCCTGAGAATTTAACAACGGTTTGTTGGCTAACGAGTAGACAAGGCAGACATTACCACACATTTTCACTTCTCTCACTTCTCTTATTTGACATGTATTTACCATTGCCCCATGAGGGGCATATGCACTTGAGCCACAGTATTCACTATGCAGGAGAGCAGTTGCCTGAACTCTACTTAGGCCCTCATTATGAGTGGACTGGACTTTACAGTGGAGATATCGATTCTGGAGGGCTGAAATTAAGTTTACTATCCATATCGCCACTGAAAAGTACGGACTTTATGAGTTTTACTCCGAAATGGGGAATAACTGCTTGCACACGAATTTAACGGGTTCTTTTCTGTGCAGTTCAGCGGAAAAAAACACTGACATTTCCCATGTCAACCATACTCTTGGTGGGGAAGATGGAACTGTTCAGTGGCGGCGGTGGTGAAGGGAATGCTTTTGCTAGAGCTCCCCCCCCCCGGCTGCTGCAAGCTGTGAGCGGGACTGCGCAATCCTGCTTGCTGCAGCATCAGCCTCTGCAGTCTTTCTGAGAGGCCTCCATGTGAATTAACACAACTCATAACGAGTACCCTAATGGCAGGAATCTCTTGTACTCATGAAGAGCGACCAGTTTGAAAATTTGAGTAAGCTGCTTCCATAGGTCAATTATATTTGTGTGTAGTCCTTTGGTCACAAGTCTTAGCCTCTGATTATTAGCAGTTTGATAAAGATTTTTTTATTCACCCCACCAGTTAATACCATTACCCTGAAGTGATCTGCTTTCCAGATGTGGTAAATCCCACCCATGTCATGTTTTTCGCTTAAAAATGAGGGATAAGACGCAGAATCGGTATTTGTTAAAAATGGGGTCTTTAGTTGGCAGTAAGTTTACACCCTGTCCAAGTAGGTATCCTCACTCTAGTCAGGGTAAGGGAGTCACACACCTAAGAGAACTCCAGCTCACCCCCTTAGTAGCTTGGCACGAGCAGTCAGGCTTATCTCAGAGGCAATGTGTAAAGTATTTGTACCCACACACACAGTGAAAACACTGCAAATGGACACCACACCACTTTAGAAAAATAGTCAATATTTATTTGAATAAAACAAGACCAAAGCGACATGAATACAACACACACAAGAAACGATATACTTTTTAAAAGTTGGAAGAGTCGTAATCCACAGGAGTTAATGGATGGTTTGTTTTAGCACAAAGTACCTGCTATGCGTCATGCATCAAAAATAAAGCCACAGGAGAGGTGATGTGTCAGAAAAGCAAGCAAAGCGTCAATTCCTTACTTGCAAGTGAGGCTGTTCACTGATTCTTTCCCCGCTGGGTAGCTGATGCGTCAATTCTTTCCCCCGCAGAAGAATGATACATCGATTTCCGGACACAAAGTCTCAGATTCCTGCTGCAGTGTTGAAGCTTTGTCACTTATGGTCGATGCATGGAAAATTCCGACACGCTGTACGAAGGGTCCATGTTGAGAACAGGCGCTGTGTCAAATTTCCAGCCGTGGGTGAATGCTGCATCAAATGTTCAGCCACAGGACAGGCGCTGCGTCAATGTTTCTGATACGCACACAGCAGTGCTTGGATTTTCCCCTGCAGGTTACCAACTCCTGCTTCTTTGGCAGCACTTGGCAAGTCAGGACTCTCAGCAGAAGAGCCCCAGCACTGGCTGATGAAGTCTTTGATGTCCCTGAGACTTCACAACAGTAAGCAAACTCAGTTGAAGCCTTTGGAGAACCTTGGAAAGCAGGATGTAGAAAGCATAGTCCAGTCCTTTCATTCCCAGGGCAGAAGTAGCAGCAGAAGGCCAGCACAGAAAAGCAACAGGCAGAATGGCAGCTCCTCCTCAATCATCCAGCTCTTCTCCCTGGCAGAATTTCCTTAGTCCAGAAGTGTTCTGAAGTTGTGAGGTCAGCAGTCCGATACTTATACACATTTCTGCTTTTGAAGTAGGCAAACTTCAAAGCAAAGTCTTTGTATGCACAAGACCCTGCCTCACCATGTCCTGGCCCCAGACACACTACAGGAGGTTCGAGACTGCATTGTGTAAGTCTGGAATTTTGGGTACACTACTTATACTCATTTCTGCCTTTGAAGTGGGCAAACTTCAAAGCAAAGTCTCTGTTGTTCACAAGATCCTGTCTTGCCCAGGCCTAGCTCCAAACGCACTCCAAGGGGTCAGAGACTGCACTGTGTGAGACAGGCACATCTCTATTCAGGTGCAAGTGTCAGCTCCTCCCTCCACTCCAGCCCAGGAAGACCCATTAAGATAAGCAGGACACACCTCAGCTCCATTTGTGTTACTGTCTAGAGTGAATTCACAAACAGCCCAACTGTCAGTCTGACCCAGACATGTATTCAGCAGCCAGGCAGAGGCACAGAATGTTTTTTTTAAATAATTTATTTTTATTTTATTGTATTAACATTGCAGTACATCCAAAACATTGTACCATAAGCAACCTTGCACATATATGCCAGTCCCATCTCCCCCTTTCCCAGCCAAGCATCCCAGAGGAGGTCCACACACAAATCTCTAGGTTACAGAATATTTGGATCAGATGCTAAGATACCCCATCTCTCCTAGTACTAGGACTGTTTCCCCCTACAACATAATGTATGCTACGATTCATTCCAAGCACCCCTTGACGCTTCCTGGCCAGGTTCTTCCACCTCCTCTATCCGGTCGAGTATCACCAACCATGTTTGTATATCTTCCTCTATATGATCGTCTCGTCTGACCTGCTATGCCATATTTCTTCTGCCAGTGCCCATTCCTGGGTATCCTTAAGCCATCCTTTTGCACTAGGCCTCTGAGTATTCATCCAAGCGATCGCTAATCGGCGCTTGGCTAATAATACAGCTAACTGTATAAATTTCCGTTCCATTTTTTACCCTTCTTTTTTTTTAATAGCCCCCAGTAAGCATTTTACGGTAGTCAGTTCCAGTTCCACCCCACCTATAGTTCTCAAAATCTGTACCACAAAGCCCCAGAAATTTTGCACTGTATAACAGTTCCAGGCTAAGTGTAGGAATGTTGCTGGTCGGCTGTGACACCTGTGACAGCTATCATCTTTATTAGGGTCAATTCTATGTAGGAAGACTGGGGTGACATATGTGCAATGTATATAATTAAAATGTATTAGCTTAAACCTCGCATTACATATCCCCTGTCGGAGCAGGGCACATGCTGCCTTCCACTGTGCCTCCTCCAGTGGTGCACTCAACTCTGCTTCACAATTCTCCCTGGCCGATACAATATGCCTGGGTGTGTCTGCCATCATAGCCCTGTAGCTATGAGATATAATATGCTTGCCCCCTGTATTCCAGGAGTACTCTATGCACTGCCGACGATGGGGGGAGAGTGGAGGCCATATCTCCCTCACAATATTTAGTATGCTGGCATACATTAAAAACTGTCCCTGATTCACCCCAAAAGCGTCCTGAGCTGCCTCAAAGGTTACAAAAGTTTTACTGGGGTAAAGATTTGTGAGTGTTAGACACCTACCCTCTCGCCAAGGTTGAACATCCACCATAGTTGTCAGGTGTTGAAACGCTGAGAGATGCCAAAATTCAAATTCGCGGACAAATGGTGCCCACCGTAAAGCCACCCTCACTGCACGCATCCAAAGCATTGTTGTGTGTTTTATTGTGTATGCAAGCTTGTGGCCCCCACCACCCCCAGTGTGGAGTCATTGTGCTGGTGTTTCGGTTAGAGAGTCATCCCTGATAAGGGTTTTCTCCCACGTGTCCCCCTCTGTTAGCCACCACGCTGCATGCTGTAATTGGGAGGCTAAATAATAGTACTCTAAGTTGGGCAACGCCAATCCTCCCTCCTCTAATGGGAGGTGAAGAGTCTCACGTTTCACCTTATTGCGGCCTCCCGTCCGTACCAGAGAAAGTAAGCAGGAGTGCAGTCACCTAAATAGCGAGCAAGGAAGTGTGTCCAAAGAATTCTGTAAAATATATAGATATCGAGGCAAAAACACAATTTTCACCACTGCCATGTGTCCCATGACCGACAAGGGAAGGGTGTTCCAAAACTCCACTGATCCCTTCAACCCTGACAGAACTCTCTCAATATTAAGCTGATTTCGCAGTGTGACTGTGTGAGCCACAATAATTCTGAGATATCGGAAGTGGTGAGTTTCCCATCTCAGGGGCATATGTAGTAAAGTCTCCTGCAGGAGTCTCGCCAGGCTCCCCAGTGGGAATGTTAATGATTTTTTGACATTAATACAAAGACCCGATAATCACCCAAAGGATTCCAGCTGTCTGAGCAAAATAGGTATAGAGGACCTCGGCTCCGATAAGTTGAAAGGAGTATCGTCTGCGTACAGTGACAGTGAGTGTTGCATCTCAGCCACCGTAATGCCCCATCTCTCCATATCCCGTCCAAGACTCTGCGCCAGTGGTTCCACAGCCATTGCAAAAAGCAAGGGCGATAAAGGACACCCATGTTGTGTGCCCCTCTCTATTAGCAGCCTGTCGGAGCATTGACCGACCATGTGGACCCTACCTGAATGTTCCGTATAAAGAATTTTGACCCATCTGAGGAATTTTGACCCAAGCCCCACAAATGCAAGTACCGCCAAGAGGTACTCCCAGTTAACATTGTCAAACGCTTTCGCGATATCTATCGAGACTAGTGCCAATTCCTCCTCCCTATCCTCCACCTCGTGGAGTACATCAATCTACGGATGTTCATAGTCGTGTGCCGCCCAGGTATGAACCCACTTTGGTCAGGATGGACCAGCCAGGAAATCTCTGGGCCAAGCCGTGTTGCAAGGATCTTACTCAGTATCTTTACATCTAGGTTAATCATAGTGATGGGCCGTTAGGCCGCCGGATCAGAGGAGGCCGCTCCCTGCTTAGGAATCATAGCAATGAGCCCCTTCTGCATTGATTCTGGTAATATATTATCGGCAAATGCCTTGTTGTACACCTCCAAAAGCCGAGGAGCGAGTTTGGTCACAAATGCTTGATAAAGCTCGGCTGGTAAGCCGTCGCTACCAGGACTTTTACCCACCGGAAGTGATTCAATACCTGCTTTAACCTCTTTGAGAGTAAGATCAGAGTCCAGCTCCTGCATCCCCGCCTCACCCAGGCGGGGGAGGGCTGCTCCATCCAAGTAATCAAGCAGATTGTCTCGATCTGGGTCACCCGAATTGGCATAACCCCTTCACGGTGGTCCCGAAAGACCGTGACTATAGCTTGTTGTGTCCTCGCCTCTCCCCCCTGGGGATTCGTGAGATGAAGCATTAAGAAGCGCGGCTGCTCCCATCGGAGGATCCACGCCAGGAGTCTTTCAGACCTGTCACCCTCTCAGTATAGAAGCTGCCGATATGATTTCAACATGTATCTTTACAGTCTATCTCCAGTTTCCATCAGTTGTCAGGTGAGCTGTTTTCTCCCCCTTTTTGCGTCTCTCACGCATTTGACATTGTTGGCACTCAGTCAAAGCGTCCTCCCTCTGAGCAAGTTCTGCCTGTAGTGCTTTCCGTAAGCCCCACACAGCTTCCCCGAAGCACTGTCTCCCATGTCTCCCACTCTGTCGCACGCCTCAACCTAGATTTCCAGTTATGTTTCATATCATCTGTTATTGATTGTGCAACTGTGTCTCTGCTGACCGGGTCTTGAAGAATTTCTGATGGGAATCTCCAACTATATAGGGTTCGGGAGCTACCTCCCCACTGGAACGCGCACGTCACTGGGGCATGATCTGATAAGTATCGTGTTAGATGGGATACCGCCTGTATCTTGGGGTTTGCATGTTGCGTGAGCAATATCTGATCCATTCTACTGAAAGTGCCATGTGTAGTTGAATAACAAGTGTACTCCCTAAGGCCCAGGTGCGTGTCTCTCCAAATATCCCTAAAGCCCAGTTGTGACATTGTGGTTTTCTAACTCATAGTCATTCATGGTTTGGTGCCCTGTCTAAGAGGCTGTCTGTCCAGGGTCCCATCCATAATGCAATTGAAGTCCCCCACCCAGAAGGTATTGGTCCCCATGTGCCTATACAGTTCACTGGCCAACGTGGGGTAAAAGGTGTCATCATCTAAATTAGGGGCGTATGAATTCAGTATCTCCATTTCCTGACCAACCAGAGTTCCCCTAAGCAGTATGTATCTGCCCTCAATGTCTGCAGGGCAAAGGGCACTCCCGGAGCTATCCAGATGTGCACCCCCCCGGCGATGGGGGAGAATTTAGCATTGTAATTCTGCCCTCTCCATTTTTTCACCAGTTTCTGCACTTCCGCATCCATGAGATGGGTCTCCTGGAGACAGGCTATACTGATTCTCCTGCACAGTGACATCACTCTGCATCTTTTTGTAGCAGTACTGAGTCCTCTGACATTCCAAGTGAGAAGCTTAAAGGTGCTGTGGACTACCATGGTATTGTATAATCTAAGCTTACCCTCTGGATGGACCTTTCCGGTGTGACATGGCCATATTGTGCATAACTAAACAGTATAATAAATAAAGTAACCCTAACCCCCCAACAATTCCAGTTCCCTCCCCTCTCCCAAGGCAACTGTAGCGTTAACATTAGTCTATCGGAGCCCACCCAACTTCGTGTTTGGATGTAAACACTCCCCCTACTGGTCTCACTGGGACCCTTTACCTCACTTTTGCTACTCCCGCAGTACAACATCTGTTCCCCACATGCGCATTCTTATAGCCGACCACCCAAAATGGAGGGGAGGCCAGTGAGCAGTGGTAGGATCTGCATGATTATTTTCAAGTCAGGTCTGCATTGTGATGCATTATGATGCCGTACATCAACTAATGATTAGAGAAAGCCGTTGATAGAGTCCCTGTGTTGGCCAACAGTTCGCTCCAGTGCAGGTGGTGCCTTAGACTTTAAAGTAGTGGAAGGAAGTGGTATCCTCCGGCGGCACAGCCCTCAACCATTCTGGAGTACCCCTCATGGGGGGGGAGGTTGTGTGAGGAACAGTCTCTGAATTAGGGCATTGACCATGCGGGATGACCTCTCCCAGGGACACCTGTTCCAGAGACCAGCCAGTTCTCACCGAAGAGGTCGATTGGGTGAAATGCATAGCACTGTCCTCCCCTATGCAAATACTATGTGGCGGCGACGAGCCGTGGGCTGTGCACTCCCTGTGGGCATCTGCAGATGCTTCAAGTGTGTGAGCACTTTGTGGACCTTTCATCATCGACCCTTCCCACTGCGGCCCGGGAACTCCAATCTCAAGCCAGTCCCAGACAGCTGGTGGAGAATAAAAGAAATGTGCTTTACCATTATGTAGGACTTTCAGTTTGGCAGGGTACAATAGCATGTAGGTCAGCCCCATGGCCCTTAGTTTCTGTTTTGCTGCCAGGTTAGGATTTACATTGTTCCTGCACTTGTTTGGTATAATCGGGAAATATGGCAATCTTACAGTTCTCATACTACAGCATTTCCTGCTCCAGGATGCAGTCCCTGTCCCTGTAGTTAAGGACTTCTGCTTTGAGGGCTTTCGGCGGGGCACCTGGGTGGGGAAGAGGAACCAGGGGCCTGTGCGACCTCTCAATCACAAAAATCTCTGAGAGGCCCTGGGGTTTCAAGTCCCCCACAGGGCTTCGTCGATTCCAGGCCCCCAGGGCATTGTCATCAGCCAGGCCACCGGGACTCTCCTGCGGCGATCGCCCTCCCCTCTGGCTCCAATCCAGGGCGGCGCACACCTCACCACACCATCCCGGGTTCTTCCGTCTTGGCCAGCGGGCTAGCCCGAGACAGGCGCTTGGCCCAATTCACAGGCTTTATCCGTGACCCGCACTGCCTAAGCGGCCCCTACTGGGGTCGGTCTTTAATTCTCCGGGATCACCGCTTAGAGCCTCCCGCCGGGAGTCCCAGGAGTCCTCTCCTCCAGCGTCCTGTATGGGGCACTGATTCCGTCACCTTCTGCCCGTCTCCACCTGGGCCACTCCTCAGGCCGTCTACGCTGGTCAGCCCCCACCTCCGCGGAACCCTGACGGAGGGCCGGCCCCACTGCGGCCCTCTCATCTCCCGGGCCTCCAAGGGCCGCAACGAGGCGCATGTCTCCCCGGCTGGCACCAGCCCCCAATCGATCGTCGCTGCTTCCATTCTTGGATTCTTGTGACCACAGGATATTCAGAATAGATAGAATAGAATTAGGATAGAAAGAGGAGGATTCTGCAGGATTCTTATTTTTACCGGGGAAGAGCTCGAGGCTTCACGTCCTGCGGCCATTTTGTCAGGCCACTGAGGCACAGAATGGCTAAGTAAGAAAATGCCCACTTTCTAAAAGTGGTATTTTCACATGTACTATCTAAAAAACAACTTTACCAAAAGATATATTTTTAAATTGTGAGTTCATAGACCCCAAACTCCACATCTTTATCTGCTCCCAATGGAAAATTACACTTAAAAGATATTTCAAGGCAACCCCCATGTTACCCTATGGGAGAGATAGGCCGTGCAACAGCTAAAACCGAATTTGGCAGTATTTCACTACCAGGACATGTAAAGCACACTAGCACATGTCCCACCTTTTTAAATACACCACACCTTGCCTAGTGGGCTGCCTTGGGCCTACCTTAGGGGTGACCTACATGTAGTAAAACAGAAAGATTTGGGCCTGGCAAGTGGGTGCACTTGCCAGGTGGAACTGGCAGTTTAAAACCTCACACACAGACACTGCAGTGGCAGGTCTGAGACATGTTTACAGGGCTACTCATGTGGGTGGCACAATCAGTGCTGCAGGCCCACTAGTAACATTGAGTTTACAGGCCATGGGCACCTCTAGTGCACTTTACTAAGGACTTACAAGTAAAAGAAATATGCCAACCATAGAGAAAACCTATCGCCAACCCAATTTAGACAGAGAGCACTTTCATTTTAGCACTGGTCAGCAGTGGTAAAGTGCCCAGAGTCCAAAAGCAAGCAAAAACAAAGTTCAGCACAGGATCATAACAGGAGGTCAGGATCGAAAAAAGATAGGGAGAAACCACGCCAAGAGCTGACAGGTCTACTAGTATTTAACACACTGAATACCACATTCCTTTACTTTTCCCTAAAAATAATAAATTGAATCAAATAATTAATTGATTATTGCAATTTTAAGTCAAGTAACAAAACAGTGTTT
Organism: Pleurodeles waltl; assembly: GCF_031143425.1. Classification (NCBI taxonomy): domain Eukaryota; kingdom Metazoa; phylum Chordata; class Amphibia; order Caudata; family Salamandridae; genus Pleurodeles; species Pleurodeles waltl. Next base: position 973,343,072 of record NC_090444.1, read on the forward strand.
TCATCAAAATCCGTAAATAAAATTGTTTTTCTTCTTTTTCAATTTATGGATAACTCAAAACTCTGATGGTTTAAGATCTCTGGGGCACAATCTGGACACATTTGTGATATGGAAAGGGTCAGATCCTAATCTTTGGTGTCAGCATTTCAATCGCATGTTATTTTTTAATTTCCACTTTTTGAATTCATACTTTTTTAGCGCCGCATTTGCGCCGCTTTTTAACGCAAAAGCGGCGCAAACTTACAAAATCCAATTGGATTTTGTAAATTTGCGCCGCTTGTGCGCCAAAAAGTGGGGCAAATGCGGCGCTAAAAAAGTATAAATATGGGTATAGTTTTTCATTTCAGTGCGCCATTTGGTACACATGAATATTCTGATTCCACAACATGCCTTTATTTCTATTTCTTGAACATTTTTGTAGTATAAGCACTATGGAGGTTTTGAATTATATGGTGGGTTACCAGCATTGTTTGACATAATGTTTACAGAGTTGGTTGTGTTGGAGACACCCGCAGAAAAAACAAAGTGTGTGTGTTTTTTATATACTGTTGCTAGCAGCACTGAAATTTCTCTTGCTCTCGTTCACGAATTACACCCAGCTGTACGCACAAATGTCTAGGTGACTAAAATGGAAGCAAAAGGCAGGAAACATGGGATGTTTTGTACTGCTACTGGTCTATGTAGTTGCATAGGATAAACCAAAGTGCCCACAAACTAGCGATCATAAAGATAAAAGCAGGTCCAAAGTTCAAATCCCCGTAAATTAGGGGATTCAGCAAAAAATTATGAACATAAATTGTCATGAGACTCTTTATGAACAGAATGGGAAGTTGTGATTCAATAAAAAAACAAAAACACGGAGAGGTCAATATCGGCATTGCCTGGCCCGGTCTCCATCCATGATACATAATTTGTTAATTGTTTTAAGATTGCTTTAAGAATATGTAATGTCATGTATTGGATGATATATAAAATAGCCTGTAACTCATAGTCTTTCATCCATCCACTCATTAATTCTTGCATTCACCAAGTTATCCATCCACAAAAACATAAACAAACTAAATAAGCATATGTAAGATAAAATAAAGGAATAGAAGTAGAAAAAAGAAGGCATGTTGCTGCTTCAGTCTGACGGGCATACGCTTGAGACAAAAAATAAATTAAATGTCACACCGGACAGTTGTCATGTAATAGTTTTGTAGCTAGCTATTGTTGTTTTGAAATTCCAACATGGCCACCACATTTGAAAGCAACGTGTAAATGAAAGTGTGCCTCCTGATGAGCCTTCCACTGATGTGGGACCAGGTGGCTGGCCTGAGAGTGGTATAACCACAACAACAATTAGCTTTAGGATCCCAAAAGGTGCTCTTAAGTTGGTTTATGGCAGCAATGCACACTATGAAGTCATATCTGTTATAGTTGATTTCTACTACTTGTTGCTTATTTCCGAATATAAATGCTGGGCTACAAATACCAGAAAAGAAGAACCAGCACTAGACCAGCTATTCATAGGCGACAACTCATGATCATTCTCAATGTGGAACATGGCTCGTGTGAAACAAATGGCAACAATTTAGTGTATGCCTTGGCATTTTCACAGTGCTGGAGTATTGCGCACGACATAGGAACTATGGGTCAGATGTACAAAATTCAATTTTCCATTTCTTAGATAGTGACTTCATAGAAATCGCTACTTAAGAAATGCAAAATGCTATGTACAGAGATACCGATTTCCTAATAGCGATTCCTAAAAAGTAGGTATCGTGTAGGAATCGCTGGTAGGAAATTGTCATTAAGAAATTCCATTGATTTTAGTCAATGGGCCATTTTGCATTTCTTAATAAGAAATCGCAATTTAGGAACTGCAAAACCAGGGGTTGCAAAGGGCAAAAAGCCCCCCTTGGTGCACCCCAAAAATAGGGGTGCACCATTAGAGCACATACATGCCTAAGGAGCATGTTTGTGCTCTATTGCAATTAACCCCATGGGGTTTTTAAAATTGCACCTGGTTACCATCAACTTCAAGTCAGTGGTAATTGCATCTCCTAAATGCCCAAGTCGCATTTAGGAAATGCTGTGTACATCAGAATAGGAATCGCAAATTGGAAGTCCCTATTTGCGATTTAGTATTGTGGGAATTGCAAATTGCAATTTCTACAGGGTAGAAATCGCAATTTGTGATTTCTTAAAGACCTTTGTACAAAAGAAAAGGCCGCTTTGCATTCCTTAATGGCCTGAAAACCCGATTTGGACCGTTAAGAAATGCAAAAGGGCTTTGTACATCTGGCCCTATGTCATGGAAAGATACAAAACAAGAGGGGTGGCACTCCTGGTTGGAGTGGCCAGTGCCTGAAGCAGACTGTTTCAGCGCTATCACCTGTTGCTACTTTTTTATTTATGAATTTGCCACTGCCAAAATAGTATTGTTTTGAAGAGGTAAAGAAGGGAACTAATGAATTTAGGAGCCTTACAGGGTTCCCCAAGGGCGGTGCAGTTCCTGGCAGGTTCGAGAGTGCTTTTCCTGAAGTATTCTATGATATCTTTGTATATATTTGAGTTTCATAGGCAGTAAAATTAATGTAATCCAGAAAGCTGTAAACACCTATGGGCAGATACATTTTAGGGGGTGGGCAAAGTGGGCTTTGGACCAGGGCCACAGCCTTTCAGGGAGCCCCCTGATATAGCCAGCTACTTTCTGGAGAGAGTCTTTCCCTGATAACTTGAATACTTCATAGACATATTGTTTAAACAACCATTTTTATTGAATTTGTTTTCAGTGTGGGTGATGTGTGAGAGTCTATCCAATTTGCGAAGAAATGTTTTGTTTATGTTTCATGCAGCATCCATACATTGTTTTTTTTTAGTTCAAAACAGGACCTCACATATGAGAAATGGCAGGATGTCACACAGATTGGTTGCAGTAATATTAGTGAGCTGCTAAAGTGTTACAATACTAGAAATTGTCACTGCCCCTAAAAATTACGCGTAAACACATTTAGAATTTGGACGAGTGTGTCTGTGCACTGTCAGTGACCTGGCCAAAGAAGGCATGACAGCGCTGAAATTGGATCAAAAATTCAAAGCTGTTCCGAACAGGGGCCCCCAAAATCTCTTTGGCTCAGGGACCTCCAAAATCATTAAGATGTCCCTGGTGATGGGCCACCTAAAAATGCTCCTCCATTTTTGTCCATGACACACACATGCGGATATGTGACTTGACTTATAACATCTGATCATTAACCGAATGGGGAGGAGCAGTCATCAGAAAGGTGGGGGGATGCAGAAGTCTTTCCTCCACTCTGTACCTCAATTGGCTAAGTGCAAAGTATCTGCCTTCTTTAATGATTACTCTTGTTATATGAGTTCATGTCTATCTTGTGTTCGCTTGAGAATAAGAATGGAGAACAAAACAGTAAAAACAATACTCTGCACAATTCACAAATACTTTGCTATGGATGAGTGTGATTTATTCTTGAAGTACTCCTGGTACTCCTTAAATTCCAGGAGTAAGTTGGGTGTACTCTGGCTTAGTCACTGAATTCAGCAATAACCCTGGAGTACTACAAATGTAAGTCACAGCAAAACCTTTGTGAAATGGGCACTCTCTTTCTTTCTTCCAATGGGAAGAGTTCTGGATGATTCAGGATTTTAATTGGGCATATGTTAAACATTTTGTCTTTAGTTTCTCTTTGGTGGTGGTAGGAATTGTTTTTCTGCCATACATGCTGCTGTGCAAAAGCTAATGACATACCCCATTGTCCGTGAATAAAGCTCTGGATACTTAAAAAAATAGAGAATAGGGCATTCACATGATGGCATAGTATACTGACAGAAAGTCGTGGATGAAGTATCGTTCTAAAAAAGTGGAATGGTAGAAATATAGATGACCAAATATGGAGAAGGTGCCAGACCAAATACCAAAACTAGATTCATTTAGATCACACTTAAGTAGACGACTAACTCATTCAAGGTTTGTAAGCCACTCTCTTTGCACTAAGAGAACTAAGCACCATGCTTCATTCAGTCTCTTTTCATTTATATTATTTTATTTATGTAGCATGTTAGACCTGACAGCCTTAGAGTGGTTATCCCCCAACTTTGTGCCTGCCTCCCTCCATTAGTCTGACCCTGTTTTTGCTGTTTTTAGGACTCAGTGCTTTTTACCACTGGTGACCAGTGCTAGAGTGCATGTGTTCTCTCCCCTAGACAAGTTAACATTGGTTCCTACCGAATTGGCCTATTTAATTTACTTGTAAGTCCCCAATAAAGTGCAATAGCATTGTCCAGGGCCTGTAAATTAAATGCTACTAGTGGGCCTGCAGCACTGGTTGTGCAACTCACATAAGTAGCCCCTTAACCATGTCTCAGGCCTGCCATTGCAAGACCTTTGTGTGCGGTTTTACTGCCACTTTGACTTGACATTTAAAACTACTTGTCAAGCCTTAAACTCCCCTTTTTCTACATATAAATCACCCCTAAGGTAGGCCCTAGGTAACCCATAGAGCAGGGTGCTATGTAAGTAAAAGGGAGGACATGTGCGTATGTGTTTCACATGCCCTGGTATGGAAAAACTCACAAATTTGTTTTCCCCTACTGTGAGGCCTGCTTCTCTCACAGGCTAGCATTAGAACTGCCCTTATATACTTTTAAGTGGTAGATTCTGATCTGACAGGAGTAGCCATGGCATGTTTAGTATGGCCAGATTGGTGATAGAAAATCCTGCTAACTGGTAAATGTGGATTTAAAATTACTATCTTAGAAATGCCACTTTTAGAAAGTGGGCATTTGCACATACTGCCATCTGTGCCTTACAGCCTGTCTCCAATCCTCGTCTGGCCTGTGTTGGTTGGCAACTCCCCTTGTACATGCCACCAAGACAGCCATAAATACAGGAAACTCAGTCACATCTGAATTCATCTGCATACTGAATGGGTCTCCCTGGGCAGGAAAGGTGCAGAGGCTCTCCCTTACACTTCAAGGGCCAGGGGCTTGCCCTCACACAAAAGACTGATAACCCCCCACATGGATCCTGGCAGACAGGACTGGGCTGAAAGGGGAAATTGTGCACTTCAAAACCACTCTTTAAAGTTTACCACACTTCAAAGGCACTTTTGGGTGTATATATACTGGGTCTCTGACCCCACCAAATCAGACACTTCTCAACCTGCACCTGGACTCTGTCAGAAAGTCTACCTGGCTGCCCAAAGGACTCATCTGAACTGCTTTGCTGAAAGGACTGTTGCCCTGCTTGTTGTTTTACTGCCTGTTGGCCCCTGACTTTGCTGGAAGGACTGTGCTTTCCTCCAAATGTACTCTCCAAGGGTTTGGATTGAGCTTGCCTCCTGTTCTGAAGTCTTGGGGCCAACAAAGACTTCACCTACTAGCTTCTAGCTAGTTCACAGACTTCAGCGACCCCAGCACCTCCTTTGCTGCCTGACGCCGCACTGCTGCCTGCTCTGTGGTCCTCGCTGAACGCGACGACCACAGCCTGCAACGCAAGTCCGACGTCACGGCAATGACATTCCGCAGTGTGATCTCGGCACTGCGAGGTCGACACATCACGTCTTGACTGACTGGAATCATCAACCCCAACAGGTCACAAGGAAACTATGCCACACCACCGATGCTGCATCAGCTCCCCTGCAACCGGACAGAACCGACATATCACCTCCCCTGCCTCACAGTATGGAACCGACGCCTCACCTCCCCGGACGCTGTAAGGGACGGACACCACACCGGCCCCAGCGATGCCTCACCTCCCTGACTCCATGGAACATCTTTAGCTCTTCGTTTACAAGGTACTGTGTCCTGGGGTCCGTGCAACTCCGTGACCGGCGCCAGCGGCGTCGGACTATTGGGAACGACTCCGACAACGGCATTGTGATAGCCCCAGTTAGAGCTATTGCGTTCCTAAGCGCTTTATTGGGATTTAATCTTTAAAAAATCATATCATTGCTTGTACACATTGAATGTTTGACATTTTTACCTTATTTTATTCACACAAAGATTATCTACTTTTTAAAGTGGTGTGGTGTACGTTTGTGGTGTTTTGGCTTTGTTATTGCACAAATACTTTGCACATTGCCTTCTAAGTTAAGCCTGACTGCTATTTGCCAAGCTACCAGAGGGTGGGCACAGGATAATTTGGATTGCGTTGTGACTTACCCTGACTAGGATTGTGGTCCCTCCTTTGACAAAGGGATATACCTCTACCAGCTAGAGACCCAATTTCTAACATAGCACTTTTCCCTGGGGTTTCAAGGATGACCTAATCCACTCTTCCAGAAAACACTCCGTGGAGGCACCCTCTGCCTTTTCGGGAACCCCAGCACTAGAATATTACTTCAGCAGGAGCAGCCTTCCGCATCCTCTGCCCTCCTACCCAAATCGGCCACCTCTGTACTCACTCCTGTCATCTGTCTCTTCAGGCAGCCAGGCCCCCCTGGAGGGTCCCTATGTTGGTCTCTGCTGCAGAAACTTTGTCTGAGACTTTGCGCAGGTCTGCTCGTAACAAGTTGATGTCGACTGAAACCGTATCTATCTGGCATTCCGATGCTGATAGGAGTCCCTGAATAGCCTGCAGTATGTCCGCCCTAGTGGGCTCCGTTGTGTCCCCCTCCAGGGGCTCGCCATCCACACCTCCTGTCTGTTGAGTGGGTTGTTTCGGGGTGGTGTATTGTGTTATGGAGTGCGAGCCGGTCACCCGCGCCACCCTGTCCTTCCCCATAAGGGCTTGTGAATCCGTTCCCTGGGGTAGCATGTGATAGTCCCCTTAGCAACCTGATGAGTGTTTGCAAGATCTTGAGCGTCCACCAGAGAGGGTTTGTACATGTGCCAGTCAAGTAATCGTTGTTCAGTACACAGGAGAGTCCTTGCTTGCCTTCACGTCAGCACTGCTGGCACATCGCCGTTACCATGCCCTGATCGCATTCACTGTTCCCCCTCCAATAGGAGTGCGGCCCTCAGGGGGGTCCCTCCCAGTTTCCCCTCACCACGCTTGGCAACTGAAAAGAGGGGGCCCCTAGGGGTCCAGTCCCCTGCAGGGCTTCGTCAATTCCAGGCCCCCAGGGTATTGTCATCAGCCAGGCCACCGGGGCTCTCCCACGGCGATCTCACTCCCCTACGGCTCCAATCCAGGGCGGCGCACACCTCACCGCACCCTCCCGGGCTCTTCCGACAGAGTCAGCGGGCTAGCCCGAGACAGGCACTTGTCCCAATTCGCAGGTCTTATCCACGGCCCGCACTGCCTAAGCGGCCCCTACTGGCATCGGGTCTTCAATTCTCCGGGATCACCGCTTAGAGCCTCTTGCCTGGAGTCCTCTCCTCCAGCGTCCCGTATGGGGCGCTGATTGAGGCACCTTCCGCCCGTCTCCACCCGAGCCACTCCTCAGCCAACCTACGCTGGTTGGCCCCCCCTTCCGCCTGCCCCACTGCGGCCCTCTCATACCCCCCGGGCCTCCGAGGGCCACAACGAGGCGCATGTATCCCCGGCTAGCACCAGCCCCCATTCGATCGTCGCTGCTTCCATTCTTGGATTCTTGCGACCACAGGATATTCAGGCCCACCGGCCCCTCAACGGGTTGTGTAGAAACAGAAGGATTCTGCAGGATTCTTCTTTTTACCGGGGTAGAGCTCGGGGCTTCACGTCCTGCGGCCATTTTGTCAGGCCACTGAGGCACAGAATGACTAAGGAAGAAAATGTCCACTTTCTAAAAGTGGTATTTTCACACATACTATCTAAAAACCAACTTTACCAAAAGATGTATTTTTAAATTGTGAGTTCATAGACCCCAAACTCCACATCTTTATCTGCTCCCAATGGAAACTGACACTTAAAAGATATTTCAAGGCAACCCCCATGTTACCCTATGGGAGAGATAGGCCTTGCAACAGTGAAAAACGAATTTGGCAGTATTTCACTACCAGGACATGTAAAACACACTAGTACATGCCCTACCTTTTAAATACACCACACCCTGCCCAGTGGGCTGCCTTGGGCCTACCTTAGGGGTGACCTACATGTAGTAAAACAGAAAGATTTGGGCCTGGTAAGTGGGTGCACTTGCCAGGTGGAACCGGCAGTTTAAAACTGCACACACAGACACTGCAGTGGCAGGTCTGAGACTTGTTTACAGGGCTACTCATGTGGGTGGCACAATCAGTGCTGCAGGCCCACTAGTAACATTGAGTTTACAGGCCATGGGAACCTCTAGTGCTCTTTACTAAGGACCTACTAGTAAAAGAAATATGCCAACCATTGAAAAAACCAATCACCAACCCAATTTAGACAGAGAGCACTTTCATTTCAGCACTGGTCAGCAGTGGTAAAGTGCCCAGAGTCCAAAAGCCAGCAAAAACAAAGTTCAGCACAGGATCATAACAGGAGGTCAGGATCGAAAAAAGACAGGGAGAAACCACACCAAGAGCTGACAGGTCTATTAGTATTTAACACACTGAATACCACATGCCTGTACTTTTCCCTAAAAATAATAAATTGAATCAAATAATTAATTGATTCTTGCGTTTTTAAGTCAAGTATAAAAACAGTGTTTTCATCAAAATCCGTGAATAAAATTGTTTTTCTTCTTTTTCAATTTATGGAGAACTCAAAACTCTGATGGTTTAAGATCTCTGGGGCATAATCTGGACACATTTGTGATATGGAAAGGGTCACATCCTAATCGCTGGTGTCAGCATTTCAATCGCATGTTATTTTTTAATTTTCACTTTTTGAATTCATAGTTTTTCATTTCAGTACGCCATTTGGTACAAATGAATATTCTGATTGCAGAACATGCCTTTATTTCTATTTCTTTAACATTTTTGTGGTATAATCACAATGGAGGTTTTGAATTATATGGTGGGTCACCAGAATTGTTTGACATAATGTTTAAAGAGTTGGTTGTGTTGGAGACACCCGCAGAAAAAACAAAGGGGTTGCCTGTGTGGTTTTTATATACTGTTGCTAGCAGCACTGAAATTTCTCTTGCTCGCGTTCACGAATTACACCCAGCTGTACGCACAAATGTCTAGGTGACTAAAATGGAAGCAAAAGGCAGGAAACATGGGATGTTTTGTACTGCTACTGGTCTATGTAGTTGCATAGGATAAACCAAAGTGCCCACAAACTAGCGATCATAAAGATTGATGCAGGTCCAAAGTTCAAATCCCCGTAAATTAGGGGATTCAGCAAAAAATTATGAACATAAATTGTCATGAGACTCTTTATGAACAGAATGGGAAGTTGTGATTCAATAAAAAACAAAACACGGAGAGGTCACTATCGGTATTGCCTGGCCCAGTCTCCATCCATGATACATAATTTGTTAATTGCTTTAAGATTGCTTTAAGAATATGTAATGTCATGTATTGGATGATATATAAAATAGCCTGTAACTCATAGTCTTTCATCCATTCACTCACTAATTCTTGCATTCACCAAGTTATCCATCCGCAAAAACATAAACAAACTAAATAAGCATATGTAAGATAAAATAAAGGAATAGAAGAGGAAAAAAAGAAGTTATGTTGCTGCTTCAGTGTGACAGGCATACGCTTGAGAAAAAAAATAAAAAATTAAATGTCACAGCGGGTAGTTGTCTTGTAATAGTTTTCTAGCTAGTTATTGTTGTTCTGAAATTCCAACATGGCCACCACATTTGAAAGCAACGTGTAAATGAAAGTGTGCCTCCTTATGAGCTTTCCACTGATGTTGGACCAGATGGCTGGCCTGATAGTGGTATGGCCACAACAACAATTAGCTTTAGGATCCCAAAACGTGCTCTTAAGTTGGTTTATGGCAGCAATGCACACTATGACGTCATATTTGTTATAGTTGATTTCTACTACTTGTTGCTTATATCTGAAAATAAATGCTGGGCTACAAATACCAGAAAAGAAGAACCAGCACTGGACCAGCTATTCATAGGCGACAACTCATGATCATTCTCAATGTCGAACATGGCTCGTGTGAAACAAATGGCAACAATTTAGTGTATGCCTTGGCATTTTCACAGTGCTGGAGTATTGCGCACGACATAGGAACTATGGGTCAGATGTACAAAATTCAATTTTTCATTTCTTAGATAGTGACTTCATAGAAATCGCTACTTAAGAAATGCAAAATGCTATATACAGAGATAACGATTTCCTAATAGCGATTCCTAAGAAGTAGGTATCGTATAGGAATCGCTGATAGGAAATTGGTATTAAGAAATCCCATTGCATTTTAGTCAATGGGCCGGTTGTGCATTTCCTAAATAGCGATTTCTTATTAAGAAATCGCAATTTAGGAACTGCAAAACCAGGGATTGCAAAGGGCAAAAAGCCCCCCTTGGTGCACCCCAAAAATAGGGGTGCACCTGTAGAGCACATACATGCCTAAGGAGCATGTTTGTGCTCTATTGTAATTAAAAAAAGCACCATGGGGTTTTTAAAATTGTATCTGGTTACCACCGACTTTAAGTCGGTGGTAATTGCATCTCCTAAATGCCCAAGTCGCATTTAGGAAATGCTGTGTACATCAAAATAGGAGTTACAAATTGGAAGTCCCTATGTGCGATTTACTATTCTGGGAATTGCAAATTGCAATTTCTACAGGGTAGACATCGCAATTTGTGATTTCTTAAAGACCTTTGCACAAAAAGAAAAGGCCGCTTTGTATTCCTTAATGGCCTGAAAACCCGATTTAAACGGTTAAGAAATGCAAAAGGGCTTTGTACATCTGGCCCTATGTCATGGAAAGATACAAAACAAGAGGGGTGGCACTCCTGGTTGGAGTGGCCAGTGCCTGAAGCAGACTGTTTCAGCGCTATCACCTGTTGCTACTTTTTTATTTATGAATTTGGCACTGCCAAAATAGTATTGTTTTGAAGAGGTAAAGAAGAGAACTAATGAATTTAGGAGCCTTAGACGGTAGCCCAAGGGCGGTGCAGTTCCCGGCAGGTTGGAGAGTGCTTTTCCCAAGGTATTCTATGCTGTTTTTCTATATTTGAGTTTCATAGGCAGTAAAATTAATGTGATCCAGACAGCTGCATTTTAAGCGGTTGGCAAAGTGGGCTTTGAACCAGGGCCACAGCCTTTCAGGGAGCCCCCTGATATAGCCAGCTACGTGCTGGAGAGAGTCTTGCCCTGATAACGTGAATACTTCATAGACACATTGTTTATACAACCATTTTCATTGAATTTTTTTTCAGTGTGGGTGATGTGTGAGAGTCTATCAATTTTGCAAAGAAATGTTGTGTTTATGTTTCATGCAGCATCCACACATTGTTTTTTTTTAGTTCAAAAAAGGACCTCACATATGAGAAATGGCAGGGTGTCACACAGATTTGTTGCAGTAATATTAGTGAGATGCTACTGTGTTACAATATTAGAAATTGTCACTGTCCCTAAAAATTACATGTAAACACATTTAGAATTTGGACGAGTGTGTCTGTGCACTGTCAGTGACCTGGCCAAAGAGGGCATGCCAGCGCTGAAATTGGATCATAAATTCAAAGCTGTTCCGAACAGGGGCCCCCAAAATCTCTTTGGCTCAGGGCCCCCCAAAATTCTTAAGATGTCCCTGGTGATGGGCCACCTAAAAGTGCTTCTCCATTTTTGTCCATGACACACACATGTATATGTGACTTGACTGATAACATCTGATCATTAACCCAATGGGGAGGAGCAATCATCAGAAAGGTGGGGGCATGCAGAAGTCTTTCTTCCACTCTGTACCTCAATTGGCCATGTGCAAAGTATCTGTCTTCTTTAATGATTACTCTTGTAAAATTAGTTAATTACTATCTTGTGTTCACTTGAGAATAAGAATGGAGAAGAAACAGTAAAAACAATACTCTGCGCAATTCACAAATACTTTGCTGTGGATGAGTGTGATTTATTCTTGTAGTACTCCTGGTATACTCCTGAATTCCAGGAGTAAGTTGGGTGCACTATGGCTTACTCTCTGAATTCAGCAATAACCCTGAAGTACTAAAAATGTAAGTCACAGCAAAACCTTTGTGAAATGGGCACTCTCTTTCTTTCTTCCAAGGGGAAGAGTTCTGGATAATTCAGGATTATAAATGGGCATATTTGGTTAAACATTATGTTAAACATTTTGTCTTTAGTTTCTCTTTGGTGGTGGTAGGAATTGTTTTTCTGCCATAGATGTTGCTGCGCAAAAGCTAATGACATACCCCATTGTCCGTGAATAAAGCTTTGCATACTTAAAAAAATAGAGAATGGGGCAATCACATGATGGTATAGTATACTGACAGAAAGTCGTGGATGAAGTATCGTTCTACAAAAGTGGTATGGTTGAAATATAGACTACCAACTATTGTGAAGGTGCCAGACCAAATACCAAAACCAGATTCACTTAGATCACACTTAAGTAGAAGACTAATTCATTCAAGGTTTTTAAGCCACTCTCTTTGCACTAAGAGTACTAAGCACCATGCTTCATTCAGTCTCTTTTCATTTCATTCATATTATTTTATTTATGTAGCATGTTAGACCTGACAGCCTTAGAGTGGTTATCCCCCAACTTTGTGCCTGCCTCCCTCCATTAGTCTGACCCTGTTTTTGCTGTTTTTAGGACTCTGAGCTTTTTACCACTGCTGGCCAGTGCTAAAGTGCATATGCTCGCTCCCCAGGACATGTTAAAATTGGTTCCTACCCAATTGGCCTATTTAATTTACTTGTGAGTCCCCAATAAAGTGCAATAGCGTTGTCCAGGGCCTGTAAATTAAATGCTACTAGTGGGCCTGCAGCACTATTTGTGCAACTCACATAAGTAGCCCCTTAACCATGTCTCAGGCCTGCCACTGCAAGACCTTTGTGTGCGTTTTCACTTCCGCTTCGACTTGAGATTTAAAACTACTTGTCAAGCCTTAAACTCCCCTTTTTCTACATATAATTCACCCCTAAGGTAGGCCCTAGGTAACCGATAGGGAGGGGTGCTATGTAAGTAAAAGGGAGGACATGTACATATGTGTTTCACATGTCCTGGTATGGAAAAACTCACAAATTCGTTTTCCCCTACTGTGAGGCCTGCTTCTCTCACAGGCTAGCATTAGAACTGCCCTTATGAACTTTTAAGTGGTAGATTCTGACCTGAAAGGAGTAGCCATGTCATGTTTAGTATGGCCAGAATGGTGATAGAAAATCCTGCTAACTGGTGAATTTGGATTTAATATTACTATCTTAGAAATGCCACTTTTAGAAAGTGGGCCTTTGCACTTACTGCCATCTGTGCCTTACAGCCTGTCTCCAATCCACGTCTCTCCTGTGCTGGTTGGCAGCTCCTCTTGTGCATTCCACCAAGACAGCCATAAATACAGGAAACTCAGTCACATCTGCATTCATCTGCATACTGAATGGGTCTCCCTGGGCAGGAAGGGTGCAGATGCTCTCTATTACACTTCAAGGGCCAGGGGCTTTCCCTCACACAAAAGACTGATAACCCCCCACATTGATCCTGGCAGACAGGACTGGGCTGAAAGGGGAAATTGTGCACTTCAAAACCACTCTTTAAAGTTCCTCCCACTTCAAAGGCACTTTTGGGTGTATATAGACTGGTTCTCTGACCCCACCAAATCAGACACTTCTCAACCTACATCTGGACTCTGTCAGAAAGTCTACCTGGCTGCCCAAAGGACTCATCTGAACTGCTTTGCTGAAAGGACTGTTGCCCTGCTTGTTGCGCTACTGCCCGTTGGCCCCTGACTTTGCTGGAAGGACTGTGCTTTCCTCGAAATGTACTCTCCAAGGGCTTGGATTGAGCATGCCTCCTGTTCTGAAGTCTAGGGGCCAACAAAGACTTCACCTACTAGCTTCTAGCTAGTTCACGGACTTTAGCGACCCCAGCACCGACGTTGCTGCCTGACGCCGCACCGCTGCCTGCTCTGTGGTCCTCGCTGAATGCGATGACCACAGCCTGCAACGCAAGTCCAACGTCACGGCAATGACATTCTGCAGTGTGATCTCGGCACTGCGAAGTCGACACATCACGTCTTGACTGACTGGAATCATCAACCCATCAACCCCACCGGCTCACAAGGAAACAACGCCATACCACCGACGCTGCATCAGCTCCCCTGCAACCAGACAGAACCGACATCTCACCTCCCCTGCCTCGCAGTATGGAGCCGACGCTTCGGCTCCCCAGATGCTGTAAGGGACGGAAACCACACCTGCTCCAGCGATGCCTCACCTCCCCGACTCCATGCAACGTCTTTAGCTCTTCGTTTAGAATGTACTGTGCCCTGGCGTCCGTGCAACTCCGTGACCAGCGCCAGCGGCGTCAGACTATTGGGAATTACTCCGACAACGGCATCGTGATAGCCCCAGTTGGAGCTATTGCGTTCCAACAAGCTTTATTGGGATTTAGGGGGTCAGTCCTAGATTGGCGGGCGGCGGTCGCCGCCCGCCAAGCGGGAACCACCAGAAGACCGTACCGCGGTCAAAAGACCGCGGCGGTCATTCTGAGTTTCCCGCTGGGCTGGCGGGCGACCGCCAGAAGGACACCCGCCCGCCCAGCGGGAAACCCCCTTCCACGAGGATGCCGGCTCCGAATGGAGCCGGCGGAGTGGAAGGGGTGCGACGGGTGCAGTTGCACCCGTCGCGATTTTCAGTGTCTGCCACGCAGACACTGAAAATCTATGTGGGGCCCTGTTAGGGGGCCCCTGCAGTGCCAGGGGCCCCATGACACCCGTTCCCGCCAGCCAGGTTCTGGCGGTGAAAACCGCCAGAACCAGGCTGGCGGGAAGGGGGTCGGGGGGCCCATTGCGGCGCTGCTTGCCTGGGGCAGCGGGAAGCCGTCGGGAAACCGCCGGCTTCCCTTTTCTGACCGCGGCTTTACCGCCGTGGTCAGAATGCCCCCGGAAGCTCCGCCAGCCTGTTGGCGGTGCTTCCTCCGTCACCTACCCTTGCGGTCATAGACCGCCAGGGTAGGAATGACCCCCTTAATCATTAAAAAATCATATCTTGGCCTGTACACATTGAATGTTTGACATTTTTACCTTGGTTTATTCAGATAAAGATTATCTACTTTTTAAAGTGGTGTGGTGTACTTTTGTGGTGTTTTAACTGTGTTATTGCACAAATACTTTGCACATTGCCTTCTAAGTTAAGCCTGACTGCTCCGTGCCAAACTACCAGAGGGTGGGCAGAGGATAATTTGGATTGCGTTGTGACTTACCCTGACTAGGATTGTGGTCCCTTCTTTGACAAAGGGGTATACCTCTACCAGATAGAGACCCAATTTCTAACATAGCACTTTTCCCTAAGTGCATTACTGTGAATACTTTGCCAAGCATTATTGATGGTACATAAAACATAACCCTGGTGAAGGTGTGCAGAAAGGAGATTCAGGTATGTTGGAGGGAAAGATAAAAACAGTTGGAGAAAGCCTTATGTTGAAGGAGGTGGGATTTCAGGGAGGACCAAAAAATAGTGCAAGAAGGAAAAGTGGCGAACAAAAAAAAGAAGGGGTTTTACAGTTGTCGAGAAAGGAGAGGAAAAGTTCTGAATTGGGAAAAGGCCAATGAAGGAAGGAAGGGAGAAAGCAGCCTAAAGTGAGGGACAACTCATAGAGAGTGAGAAGAAATATAGGGCTATATAAGAGAACTATGATTTGGCAGCTAGACAGTAGATACATACAAATAGGAAAGAGATTTGGAAACAGAGGCAGGGAACCAGTGAAGAAAGATGAAGCAGGGAGAAAGTTGGGCAGTGTGGAAAGTTTAGAAAGAAAATGGATGGTAGAGTTAATGACAGGTTTAGTAGAAGCTAGTGTATAAGCAAGAAATGTAATGAAAAGGTGTTGGAAATGTTGCCCTTTCTGCAGGGTTACTCCAGAATTTGTTTTGCCTTTTCGTAACCCTTTTGTCTAACTATAGAACTTGGATTACCAGTGGTAAAGTTCTTTTGCTCCTGCTTTCAAAATGATGAAGTTGGCATACACTTACTTGACATATTTACCTTAACTAATGCTCCTAGCATATGTATCACAGTGTGTCCATGTCCTGTAAGTTAAACGTCACAAATGGACTCCAGCACTTATTGTGTAACCCACTGCAGTGAAAATTCAAACATGACTTCTGGCTGTGCAGGTTTTTATCAGCAAATATGAACTGTCAAAATACCCCCTTTTCCACTGGCCTAAACCTTCCTTTTACATACTTATGAGTCACTCCCAAGTAGGCCGTTTTGGTCATAAGGCAGGGTGCATGGTATTTAAAAGTAGGACATGTAAAAGTTCAATGCTAAACATGTCCTTACAATGAAAGCGATTTTCACTGTAGTTGTGATGGCTGTTCCATAGGAAACCACGAGATGCAATAATAAATTCTAATACAATAGCTCAGAAATGGGACTAGATAGAAAAATAATCAAGCAGCTATTTTTAATAGTTATTCAAAATCCAATTTAGTGATGAAGTCAGATTTTTCCTAAATTATTACAGAAAAGTCACTTTTCTGCATTTTGCTCCCCCTTTGCCAGCCAGCCAGCAATTTGAATAGGTGTGAATGAGGTGTGAACGTGTTCCCCGGTGCAAATAATAGGCTGACTTGAATTGGAAGAGATGACCCATCTGAACCTGATGCAGTATGCAGTGGGTTGAGGGAGATGCTGGGAGGATCCTTTTTGAGATTAAACGTCACATCCTGCTTGATAGGTCTGCTGGGGGCGTTTTCATATGACACTTGGGATGTACTTCAAAGAGGCATCTACTGTCAAAGGCAAGTGTTAGCTGGCAGTTTGGACAATACCTTCTTTCATCCTCAACAGGCAGTCAGGCCCCAATCACAGTGGACCTCTTTTCGACATTACAGTGTCACAGACTGTTTGACAGGTCTGCTGGGTTTACAAATAGCATTTTGTGTGCACTTCAAAGAGCGACAGGCAGAAGCCAAAACAGTTCTTGTTCATCCCATGACTGGTTGCTGAATACTCGCTTTGTTCTACCAGACTTCTGTTTCTGAGATTTTTGTGCTTACAGGGACTGTCTAAAATGTGATTTTTGTGTTAGATGTGGGAGGACACCAAGAGTACCACAGTTTAATTCCAGTACACTCCCTCAGCCTTCAGAGCCCAAGTTTAGTGTGACGGAAGACTTTGGCCATCTTGAAAATGCACAAAGTGGGTAGAGATAGCCTCAGGAACCATTACCCCTGCACAATCTAGTGGGTTCGAGTGGTCATGAGGTCCCCAGGGGTCTTTCCCAGCAACTAGGTTGTGCTAGTCATAAAGGTAGCATCCCCAGGCATCCACTGCAGAACAATCCTAGACCTGTGGAAGATCAAAAGAGGGGTGAATGAGCTGATTGAGAGGTGAGAAGAGCCTATAAGAGTGGACCTGCTCTCCCTCTTGTGCTCAGGACAAAGAGGTGGGGTCCAATGGTCACAAGGCTGATCTCCTGTTAAAGGTACAGGGACACAACAAGCTACAAGAGGTCTTGTCCTGCAACTGCCCAGCAGACCAGTGGCAACTAAACCTGGACTGGAACCTCCTGTTGACCTCTGCCCGGCAAACTTTGAGTATCTAAGGGGCAGATTTATGGAAAGTGGCACGTCACTTTCCTGCGCCCCTTAGCGCCCCCCTACCGCCACCATGTGCGCTGTATTTAACATATGGCGCACCATGGCACAGAGTAGTGGGTAATAGCGTCATTTCTTATGACGCTATTGATGTACTCTGCAGGAGTAGAACCAAAATATTGGCGCTACTACTTCTAAAGAATGGAAGCCCCCTTTTTTAGCTTGCTCTTGAGCAGGCGTTAAAAGTGCTGTAAAAAATGGCGCAAGGAGAACTATTAGATTACCTTCTGCCATTTTTCAGGCCCCCCCAAACGGGGGAATATTCTCGTTGCATACATTATGCCTGGCGCCGTAATAATGTAGCGCTAAGGGTTACAGAGTGGCAATTTCGGCATTGTTGGGCTACAGTAATGTAAAGAATAATTACATTAATAGGGCACAGGGTGGTGCTAGGGGACTATAAATATGCCCCTAAGTGCCTCCCCTGTGGTCCTGGGTATTTGATGTATACTTATGTGCTGAATTGGGACTTAAAGGATTAAAGTCAAAAGGTAAAATCCTTGACCAGTGCAAACCTAGTTATTTTGTCTGACCTGTGCTCTATCACTGTCAGCAACAAATTGCTCCTATGTCCTGTTATACCATTGACTAACATTGGCAGTATGTGCTTCTTGGGGCTATTTCTACTTAAAATTTAAAAATATTCATATCTCCAATTCCTCTGGATTTTTGTCAAGTTGAGGGAATTTTGTTAATTACATTTTGCTCTATTTGTCTAATTCGTTTTGGGAGTTTAACTGGTTTGCATTTAAACTTTATTACTATTTAGTACTGCATAAATCCTTTAGACATTGCCTCCAAATTAAGCCTGTCTGTTCTGTCTCATAAATACCACACAGTTGAGCTCAAGTTTATTTAGTGACTTTAGTGATTCACTCTGTCAAGGACTGTGATTATTATTTGAGGTGGGTACTTACCTCCTGTTAGACCTGGCAACCTTGGCGTGGTTCCCCTAACTCTTTGCGCTCTAACCTCCTGTTTTTCTGACTTATTTTTGCTGGATTTTAGCATTCTGTGCACTTTACCACTGCTGACCAGTGCTAAAGTGCAAGTGCTCTGTACTCTAAAACATGATAACATTGGCTTATGCACAACTGGCATACTTAATTTACTTGTACATTCCTGGTAAACTGCACTAGGTGTGCCCAGGACCTGTAGATTAAATGGTATTAGTGGGCGTGCAGCACTTTTTGTCCCACCTACTACAGTAGCTTTAAAAAATGTCAAAGGCCTGCCACTGCAGAGCCTGTGTGCAGTTTTAAACTGCCATTTCGACATGGCGAGTGAACACCCTTGCCAGCACCAAAACCTTCTTTTCATTACATATAGGTCACCCCTAAGATAGGCCCTGGCTAGCCCCAAGGACAGTGTGCAATGTTCTTAAAAAGTTGGACATGCACATTTTAGTTTATCCTGTCCAGATAGTGGAGAACTCTTACATTCATTTTCCACTACTGCAAGGCCTATCTCTCCCATAGGTTAACTTTGGAATTGCCTTAAACATCTTTTAAGTGTAATTTCCAATTGGGAGAAGATATAAATATGGAGAAAGTTGGCATTCTCTTACTTTAGCTATTCTGTGCCTTAGCCTGCCTCTGAATACACATCTGTCAATCATGTCAATCACATCAATGTCATATGGCCTGTGCTTGCTGATTGGCCCCTCTAGGTTCCAGGCAACCCTGAACAGCTCCTCCCACACCTGCACTGGCATTTAGGTTGGTGGAGGGAACCCAATCTAAAATCACA
Source organism: Pleurodeles waltl (assembly GCF_031143425.1). Classification (NCBI taxonomy): domain Eukaryota; kingdom Metazoa; phylum Chordata; class Amphibia; order Caudata; family Salamandridae; genus Pleurodeles; species Pleurodeles waltl. Next base: position 973,362,409 of record NC_090444.1, read on the forward strand.
ACTCGAGGTGAAGTCGGATTTTGAATTATAAGTCTGAAAATGCTACTTTTAGAAAGTTGTCATTCCCTTATTTTATCTATTCTGCGCCTTAGCCTGCCTCTGAATACATATCTGTCAATCATGCCGATCACATCAATCTCAAATAGCCTGGGCTTGCTTATAGGCCACTCTGGCTCTAAGGCAACCTTGAGCCCTCCTCCCACATCTGCACTGGCCTTTTAAGTTTGTCGAGGGAACCCAATCCAAAATCAGAACACATAGTGAAGTCGGATTTTTAACTGTAAGTTTGAAAATGCCACTTTTAGTAAGTTGGCATTCTCCTACTTTAGCCATTCTGTGCCTTAGCCTGCCTCTCAATACATACCTATCAATTATGTTAATCATATCAATGTCAAGTGGCCTGTGCTTGCTAAATGGACCTCTAGCTCATGGGCAATCCTGAGCCCTCCTCCCACACCAGCACTGGTCCTTCAGGTCTGTGGAGGGAACCTCAAGATAGCCACCTCCACTTTGTGACCCCAGCTTCTCTGTGCGATAAAGAGCCCTGTGAGCAAGAAACAAATAAATGTGGTAAGAACACAGACTCTGTGTTGTGTTTTCTTGAAATTTTAAAAGTGTGTTCTCCCTACCCTTGACTGTTTAAATTTATGACTGTTTAAATGTACCTCTTGCTTTCTGTGATTTTTGTACTTTAAAACTGCTGTTTGTTCTATTAGTGACTTTAGATTTCTCTATTTGTTTTTCCCCTATGCTGTACTTAACCCCCTCCCTACAAGGTAAAACGGTAAAATACACCTCATTGGCTAACCAGAGTGTGTTTAAGAGACTGCTTAATCTGCTTCATGGTTTAAACTGTGTTTGGAAAGTGTATGTCACACTTGTTTTTGGCTTGAAAAAGTGATTAGTTTAAGTGCATGAAAAGCAGTATTTTAGTGACTTCAGAATTGGGCCTTACCTGTAGAGCTGAATTAGGAAGGTATACAGTGTAGAATGAGCCTGTCTGTATCCAAGGAGATCCTGAATTGAGGAACATCTCCCTGCCCCCTGCCCTAACAGCCTGTGCTTAAGGTCAATTGCCCCTCATAGTTTTGCTGGTTGTTGCATCTGTGCTGTGATTGGTTGCTGGACCTAGGATTTCTAAAGGACTGAGGGCTTAGGGTTTGAGTTGTGATTGGCTGTTAGGGCTAGGGTTCATATTGGACTTAAGGTGTATGTTTTGATTGGCTAATAAGGCTATGATTGGTTAATAGGGCCAGGTCTCCCATTGGCTCTAGGGTTTAGTAGAGTTAGGGTTCTGAATGGTTAGGACTAGGGTTCCATTGGCCAATAAGGTAATTTAAGCCTAGGGTTCAGGCCATCCCAGCCTGGACGTCAAGGCTAAGGGCAGAGAGGACAAGGGCACTTGCTTGTTTGGGCCGGATTGGGCTTAGAGCCGGGGATGCTGCCCAGTTTTTTATTTACCAGCAACCGCCTTAAGCCATCCACATCCGAAAACATCCTAACACAATCCCAGCAAAGGCATTCTACTCACGTACCACAAACAAATCTCATACAGATTTCAATGTCTCAACAACCACTACAAAACCCCACAAACCACACCTACACACCCTCCTACCCCAAGCACAACACTATGGAACTTTCCTTCTCACACAAAACACAAATATGTCCTATACCACTATGAAATCCACACATCACAAGCACAGTACAAAGCCACATTATACATAACTTTAATGCATCCATACACACACTCCCTGTTCATGCAAAACACCAGCTCTATCCTCTACTTCCTCCAAAAACACCCCTTTTTGTCATCACAAAACCTGTACTATAAATATGAATACCCATACTCAGCCTTCCATCATTTCATCTACCTACAGCCTCCTCCTCTTTTTACCAAAAACACACAGCCAAACAATCATTACACTCCACTCCACCCCACCTCACATATTAACTCTTCCAGTGATCAAATCTAAAATAAGCACTCATAAGTCTTCTACATCCCCTCTTCAACACCACATACACTCTTCTACAAAACACATCACCACCCCTGTACAATTCAAATACCATTCACCAGCTGTACTTTACATACAAATCCTTTTCAGAAAACCATTAAATCAATATCTTCTCTCTCAACTCCACAAAAACAAAACAAAAGACACACACCAGCACATCAAAATCACACACACTTTAATAATACTTCCTGTCACAAATTAGAAACATAAACCCACTCCCACCCTTATGACTACACAAATAACACACATCATAAACCATGTTTGCTCCCAAATTTTATTTTTTCACCAACACCAACAACAAATACACCAACACAACAACTCTCATTCACCGCCTCTCATCCATTGCACAATTTAGAGCCTTAGAACATGACACACATGCTCCACCACCACCTCTAACCAATACTCCTTTCACCCTAAACAGGCGCAAACAATAAACAACATGCCACTCTTCAACTTTGCATCCCCATGTCTATTACACAACAAGGCTACTCTACAAAAACAACACAACTCACCATCTCACTCTCAACCACCATCTCCACCAATGACACACGCAGACCCAACAAAATGTCTTCTAAGCCTGCTGGACGAGGAACATGACATGGAAAAACAACACTATTGCGACCCCCGCATATAGTTAATTACCGCACTAATGAGACACCTGCTACAAGTTCAAAATATACTGCTCACTCTTCTACAAAACAAAGGCACATCACCATCAAAACACATCCTGTAAACTGCCTATTAATAAACGCTTGATCACTCTAAAACAAGCACCACATCTACGACCTACTCACTGATACACAACCTGACTTACTCTTCATAAATGAATCATGATTGGCAGATGGCATGGCTCAAATATTGCATGAAGCCATTTCTCAAGGCTATCAAACAATCACACAAAATCATATAGGCAAAAAAAGGAGGTGGACTAGCTGTTATTTTCAAGCAAATAATAAATCTCACCAAAACTGATGGCATTTCTATACAAGGTTATGAAGCCCTCATAACCGGATGCAACCCTACACCAACTTCCTCCTGTAACTTCCTCCTCTTTTACAGACCACCACCTAGCAATGCAACATTCCCAGACACATTGCTAGACCCAGTTTCAAACCTTATAACACTATACTCCCAACTATGCATTCTTGGGGACCTGAACATTTGGGGGTATATTTATACTTTTTGATGCAAAACTGCACTAACGCAGTTTTGCATCAAGAAGGTTAGCACCGGCTTGCGTTATTCCTGAGCGCCAGCCGGGCGCCATATTTATGGAATGGCGCAAGCCGGTGCAAAGGGTAGGCTAGCATGCAAAAAGATTATGTTAGCCGGGTGGGGGTGGCAGTATGGGATAAGGGGCTTTTGCACCAAAAAATAACGTTAGGCTGGTTAGCGCCAAAATAATGCTTCCAACCAGCCTAGCATCATTTTCTGATGTAAAACCATCAATACAACATGACTCCTGTCTTAGAAAAGACAGGAGTCTTGCTCATCACCCCAATGGCAAGCACAGGGAACCAGTTTCCCCTGGGCATGGCCATTGCACCCTGTGCCATGCAGGGATGCCTTTTAATTAACAAAAAAAAACTTACCTATACTTACCTTACTTTCCTGGGATGGGGTCCTCCATCCTCCGGTGTCCCTCTGGTGTGGGTGGGGGTGTCCCTGGGGCTTGAGGAGGGCACCTGTGGACCCATTCCATGGTGTTTAACCATGGAAATGGGTCCACAGGTCCTCTAATGCCTGGTCTGACCCGGGCGTTAAATAATGGTGCAAAGCAAGATTTGCACCATTTTTTAGCCCCTCCTCCCACCCGTGCGTCATTTTAGCACAGGGGTATAAATATGGGGCTATGGGGTTAGCACAATTTTTTAGATTGGAACGCCTACCTTGCATCTCATTGACGCAAGGTAGGTTCATGCATCTAAAAAAAGGTGCAAAGTCCAATATTTTGTATGTTAGATGGGTCTAACGTCAGAATATAAATATGAAGTTAGTTTTGTGCCGAATTTGCGTAAAAAGAAAATAATACAAATTCAGCACAAAAGGAGTATAGTATGGCCCATGGTTTAACAAACCAAGGCCCATATTTATGCTCTGCTTGCGCCGGATTTGCTTCATTTTTTTTAACGCAAATTGCCACAAAACTAAGACCATATTTATACTTTGACGTTAGACCCTGCTAACGTCAAACCTTCTCACTGTGCGTCATTTTCTGGATGCATGAAAACCGCCTTGTGTTAATGACATGCAAGGTAGGCGTTCCCGTCCCAAAAATTACTTACACACCTGTGCGCCATATTTATCCAACCGGGCAAAAATGGCGTACGGCTGGTAGGTGGAGGCGGAAAATGACGTAAATCCCGATTTGCGTAAAAAATTAACACCTGGGTCAGGGCAGGCGTTAAAGGACCTGTGGGCTCATTGCTCATTTCCATGGTGAGAGACCATGGAAGCAGTCCACAGGTGCCATTCCCTGCACCCAGGGACACTCCCTGCCACCCTAGCCCACCCCTGGGGGACACCCATGGATGGGGGGACCCATCCATGGGGAGTGCAGGTAAGTGCAGGTAAGTATAATTTTTTATTTTTAGAGTGGCATGGGGGGGGGCTAACTTGGGCCCCCCTACATGCCAATGTGCCCAATGGCCATGCCCAGGGGACAGAAGTCCCCTGGGCATGGCTACTGGGCAGGGGGCATGACTCCTGTCTTTGCTAAGACAGAAGTAATTTCCATGGGGCTTGTGCATCAAAAAATGGCGCAAGTCAGGCTGGAACCAATATTTTTTACTCTAACCTGACTTGCACCATTCTTTGACGCACAACCCCCAGTCTTCCATTCACCTCTGCTGCCCGGTTTGAGTCATTTATTTTGACGCAAACCAGGCCGCAGCACTGGCTAACTTCATTCCATAAATAAGGCGCCCGGCTGGTGCATTGGAATGGTGTTAGCCGGCGGTAAACTTTTTGACGCAAATCTGCCCTGGCGCTGATTTGCATCAAAAAGTATAAATATGGGCCCAAATGTGCCCCATTTAAAAACTATCATCACAGGCCCAGTCACACTGAGCCTATACCAGATTGTACACAATCCCATACACATCGCTGGACACACCCTAGATGTAATTTTTGCAAATCCAGAACTAGTTACGTTTCAAAGGATTACTCCAGTCACATGTTCAGACCACCAGTTGGTAGCTTTCCAACTTAAAATACCACAAATCAACACACCCAAGACCACCTTACATGAATCCACCTATCGGCCATGCAACAAACTCAATTTGAAATACTTAGAAACAGGTAACACAGATCTAGACACAGTAAATTATTTTCAAAAACTTTGGGTGGGTACAGGAAGCTTTAAATATCCTAATACCTCTAAGAACAACAAAACAGGACAAAAGAAAACAAGCGCATTGGAGAAATGCAGAACTAAAAAAGATAAAACAACAAATCAGAAGGCTGCAAAGAACAACAAACAACAATCAAGACAAACTTCACCTATGTAACAGAATATACAAATCAGCAATCAATAAACTAAAAAAAATATTCAAACAGAATTCATAATCCTAAATCTGTAAATAAAGAGTTTTATAAAATTCTCATCAAATTTCGTAAACCTAAATGCATGGAAGGAACTGATCCTATTACTCAAGAATTCACAGATAAACTTGCAAATCGTTACACAACCAAAGCAGACACTCTGGACTCCAATTTAAAACAAAGGAAAACCACCTGCACCAACCCTCTTCCAAAAATCCCCCCCAAGAGTAAGCCAACCCATCCTCTGCTTTCCTTTAATCAAATATCACAAAGTGAATCTATGGCTCTGATGAAAGCAAGCAGGCCTTCCAAATGCCCTTCTGACCCTTCACCACCACACATTTCCTAAAACATTCTTTTATCTACCTCTGCTGCCACACCAGTAAGAAGAATCATCTATAATTCTTTAACTACGGGAATCTTTCCAGAAGACCTAAAAAAGGCAAACATACGCTTATTATTAAAGAAAACAAGCCTGGTCCCACATGACCTCAACAACTACAGACCCATTCCAAATGGACCTTTCCTAGGCAAACTGATGGATAGTGCAGCACTCGCCCAAATGTCACAGTTGATTGAAGATAGCTCCATACTTTCAGACTGCCAAACTGGATTCTGCCCAGGAAGAGGTTTTGCCTTCATCACCATCTGGGATGACCGCAGAAACACAGAAGACCACAGTGGCGTTGCTGCACTACTTCTCTTGGACCTCTCAGCTGCCTTTGACACAGTTGACCATGACACACTAATACAAATACTCCACGAAGCCGGCATATAAGGGGCTGCTCTCGACTGGATCACAAACTGCCTTCAAAACAGAACAAACGTTATCCATACTACCCCTTTAGCATCCAAACCGTACTTCAAACAAGCAGGAGTCCCTCAATGCTCAATCATCTCAGTCTTGCTTTTCAATATCTACATGAAGTCATTACCTGCAATGATCAATGAATTACAGCTCACAAGCTACAACTATGCAGATGACACACAAATACTCCTTAAACTGGAAAGCCCCAAAGACATTAGAAGCTCACAAATCTTGAGTTGCCTCAGAGCGTTGACCAATGGATGACATGGACAAAAAGAACAGTTGATGGACGGAATGCAGAACAGATCAAACATTCACCCCCAGTCACAGATCTGGGTTTAATCTATCAGTTTTTTTGCTCATCATGCCATTCCAGTTTGGACCCAGCCATATGCAAATCAGTCCTGACCCTGTTTCCCCATGGGAACAGTCCAGCCTGAATTGCCAGGCCAGGTCCTCCCTGGACCAGACACAAGCATCTTGGGACCGGTTTTGGGGTATCACCCCTCTTCAGCCTGACTAGCTTGAATCTGGTGGCATAGTGAGCACGGGGCCAACGTCTGGGCATACCCTTCCCACTTGGGGTGACAAATGCAAAAAGTACAGTTGATGGACGGAATGCAGAACAAATCAAACATTCACCCCCAGTCACACATCTGGGTTTAATCCCTCATTTTCTTTGCTCACCATGCCATTCCATTTTGGACCCAGCCATATGCAAATCAGTCTTGACCCTGTTTCCCCATGGGAACAGTCCAGCCCGAACTGCCAGGCCAGGTCCTCCCTGGACCAGAAACAAGCATCCTGGGACCGGTTTCGGGATATCATCCCTCTTCAGCCAGGCTAGCTTGAAGATCGTGGGATAGTGAGCACAGGACCCACATCTAGGCATACCCTTCCCACTTGCGGCAACAAATGCAAAAAGAACAGTTGATGGACAGAATGCAGAACAAATCAAACATTCACCCCAAGTCACAGATCTGGGTTTAATCCATCAGTTTTTTTGCTCACCATGCCATTCCAGTTTAGACCCAGCCATATGCAAATCAGTCTTGACCCTGTTTCCCCATGGGAACAGTCCAGCCCGAACTGCCAGACCAGGTCAGGTCAGGTCCGGTCTGGTCCTCCCTGGAACAGAAACAAGCATCCTAGGACTGGTTTTTGGGTATCACCCCTCTTCAGCCAGGCTAGTTTGAATCTGGTGATATAGTGAGCACAGGAACCACGTCTGGGCATACCCTTCCCACTCGGGGCGCCAAATGCAAAAAGAACAGTTGATGGACGGAATGCAGAACAAATCAAACCATTCACCCCAGTCACAGATTTGGGTTTAATCCATAATTTCTTTGCTCACCATGCCATTCCAGTTTGGACCCAGCCATATGCAAATCAGTCTTGACCCTGTTTTCCCATGGGAACAGTCCAGCCCGAACTGCCTGGCCAGGTCAGGTCCTCCCTGGTAACAGAAACAAGCATGCTGGGACCAGTTTCGGGGTATCATCCCTCTTCAGCCAGGCTAGCTTGAATCTGGTGGGATAGTGAGCACAGGACCCACATCAAGGCATACCCTTCCCACTTGCGGCAACAAATGCAAAAAGAACAGTTGATGGACAGAATGCAGAACAAATCAAACATTCACCCCCAGTCACAGATCTGGGTTTAATCCATCAGTCTTTTTGCTCACCATGCCATTCCAGTTTGGACCCAGCCATATGCAAATCAGTCTTGACCCTGTTTCCCCATGGGAACAGTCCATCCCGAACTGCCAGGCCAGGTCCTCTCTGGACCAGAAACAAGCATCCTGGAACCGGTTTCAGGGTATCATCCCTCTTCAGCCAGGCTAGCTTGAATCTGGTGGCATAGTGAGCACGGGACCCACGGCTGGGCATACCCTTCCCACTCGGGGAATCAAATGCAAAAAGAACAGTTGATGGACGGAATGCAGAACAAATCAAACATTCACCCCATTCACAGATCTGGGTTTAATCCATCAGTTTTTTTGCTCACCATGCCATTCCAGTTTGGACTCAGCCATATGCAAATCAGTCTTGACCCTGTTTCCCCATGGGAACAGTCCAGCCCGAACTGCCAGGCAAGGTCCCCCCTGGCCCAGAAATAGGCATCCTCTTCAGCCAGGCTAGCTTGAATCTGGTGGCATAGTGAGCACGGGACCCACGTCTGGGCATACCCTTCGGACTTGGGGCGACAAATGCAAAAAGAACAGTTGGTGGACCAACCTGGGGTGGCGTGGTGAGGAAAAAACCGATGGATTAAAACCAGATTATTGTGACTGGGGGTGAATGTTTGATTTGCTCTGCATTCTGTCCATCATCTGTTCTTTTTGCATTTGGCGCACCAAGTGGGAAGGGTATGCCCAGACATGGGTCCCGTTCTCACTGCGCCACTGGATTCAAACTAGCCTAGCTGATGAAGGGTGATACCCTGAAACTGGTCCTAGGATTCTTGTTTCTGGTCCAGGGAGGACCTGGCTTGTCAATTCGGGCTGGACTGTTCCCATGAGGAACAGGGTCAAGACTGATTTGCATATGGCTGGGTCCAACCTGGGTTGCGTGGTGAGTAAAACAACGATGGATTAAGCCCAGATCTTTGTGACTGGGGGTGAATGTTTGATTTGCTCTGCATTCCGTCTATCATCTGTTGTTTTTGCAGTGGATGACATGGAGTCATCTCAAACTGAATGCTTCCAAAACGGAAATACTCACATATGGTGATTAGAAAAAATGTGACACACTCTGCACCTGGCCTGGCAATCTGGGACCACCTCCTAAAGTATCAAAGGAATAAGAAACCTTGGAATTACCATGGACTCCAAGTCAATAATGAATGCCCCAGTGGAAAAATTAGGAAGATTAATCTTCATCACCTTGAAAACTCTGCAATGCATCTTCCCCCACCTGGGATTTCCACACAAGGTCCAGGTTATTATCTCTCTTGGACTGTCTAAACTGGATTACGCCAATGGCCTCTACCACATATCATCTCTGTATACTATAAGAAGACTGCAACGGATTTAGAACTTTGCTGCCAGACTACTCCTACATGTAAAGCCACAAGCCCACATCTCCCCTGCCTTGATGGCCCTACAATTGTTCCTATTTGCCAGAAGATCCAAATTCAAGCTGCTTTGTATCTCCCACAAAGCAATACATGGAACAGGACCACTTTTCATCAGGGGTAAAATCACCAAACACATCCACAAAGGAACATCCGCTCAAGATTGGCACCTCGCATCAAAACCTTACCATACATGAAAAAGGCAATAGGTGGTACACCTTTCTCTGCTCAAGCAGCCAAAATTTGGAATTCATTACCACCAAATATAAGATCCAAAGATAACGATCTTACCATCAAAAAACTACTCAAGAGTTGTCTCTTTCCTACATAACCACCATACTCAAACAGCAAGGTACAATATAGCCATGTATGGAAACATTTGTAATTTGATTGTATGTATATATATCTAGATATGTGTATTTCTTTGTATAAATATGTATATTAACTAGGGTTATTTCTAAAATATATACATACTCTTTAGGCCTGCTTAGCAAATGTATATGTATATGTATATACATACATATAACTTGTTTGGTTAGAATCTTATGAGTCCCTATTTTATCTATTTAGCACAATAGGTAAATAGTATTTAACTATTTATCTGCAATCATTTCACTACTGAGTAATTGAGAAAAAAATAAAAAATACAAAAATTGAGTTATAAAAATACAGAAATAAATCTCCTTCAAATACTGCAACACTTGAAAGTCTGTGTTTATACAATATAACTTTATATCTCAGTATATTATCTTCTGTGTACTCATGTATCTATATATTTATTACTTAAGTCCTACTGTATAAGAGAAAAACACACACTCTCCAGTGCATTACTCTGTCTCACCATATACCTCTCTCAATCTATCCTCTATCTCCACTTTCTGACTCATCCCAAACTTCATTCTACTACTATAATATCCAAAATAACCCTTCCTAGACTTTTCCCTCCTCTATCCCTCCTGGTTCACCCCAAACCTCAGTTTATTACTATGATCTCCCATACAACCCTACTAAATTCTCCCTCATGTATCTCTCCTTTGATCATCCCAAACCTCATTTTACCACTATGATCTCCCTAATCCCTTTCTAAAGCCTCTTCCCTCCGCTGGCTCATCTTTACTCATTCCAAACCTCATCTTACTAATATGATCTCCCAATTAACACTTTATAGATTCTCACATCTTCGTCACCTCCATTACTCTATTCAATCCAACTATTAGACTCATGTTGGAAGGTGCGTTATTAGTTGTGTGGCCTGCACAAGTAATGGGTCTGCACACGACCACCACTGGGAACCAAACACCCCATTGTAGGGCTTGACTCTCATAGGGTAGCATTGCTGAGCAGACCCAGGCTTACTCAAGGAAGGTGGTGCGGGCAGGTAATCCCCATTCACGAGCACACAAGCATGGCACTCAATAAATGATTGCCCAGTCTGTGTTTTTTCTTTTGATAAAGTAAAAGTACATTTATTTCACACACACTACTCATTACTATGCAACAATTTACAAATATACACAAATTGATGGAATTACTCTTGGATGACATTGTGTAATCTGTCGTGCTTCCCCCTAGGAGAAATTTAATTCAACTACCTACATGGCAAAACAATCCCTAGTACTCCAATGAACAAGAAAGTGGATATCAATCTTATTACGCAAATCAGTATTATCAGAAACACCTAGAAATATGTTTAAATAATTTAAACAACAAAGATAACGTTTGGATTACTTTTGGATTCCTTTTTAATTACACTGGTGTGACATCATACACTTGATTTTTCTGGTGTAATACCAACTTGCATCCCTAGAGGGTGCAGTCACACACGCCAAGAACAAAAGTTTTAACATACTGGTGATTCACATTTGCTTGTAACCCTTGGGGGGGGAGGTTATATTTCCTTTGGCCCACCCAACCTAGGGTGGGAGACATAAACTTGGTGTTGGGGGGACACTGCGCTGTTCCTACTGCTCCCTTTGAGAATGGGCACTTGGTTGGTGGTGGACATGCTACATCACTTCCTTGCCCCTGTCCCCTCTTTCCTGCACAGTCTTCTAGGATAGCTCAAAAATAGTGTCGTCCAGGAGCTTGGGCCACATGGGCTCTGAAACTCAGCCCCTCCTTCCTAACATTCCTTTCAGGGCTTCTCTGCCCATTTCCTGGCAGGGGCTGACAGCTGACTGATTGATGCAAGGCCCTGCTCAGGCAGCTGGCTACAGCAGTAATTGACCCTAATCCTGAGCTGAACCAGGGAAAGATTACATTCCTGGATGATCCCTAAGTGGTACTACTATGCATTTGTAACCTACTGCATCATTCCTTTCATACAGGTTACAGTGTACATTGGTGCGACTCTGGTCTCTGTGGGCCCTAGGGGAATTGAGTTATGCCCTAGGCCACTCTTTACTATTGACATTGAATGGAGTGTCCCCACAGTGAAAACACAGATGTTGACATGTACTGGAGTGTCCCTAGGGTAAGACTACAGTAAGCACACTGACTATCCCTCCCCTGTGCGCACCCATCCCATGAGGCCTATACCAGGTCACCACCCACTCTGCATAGTTCCTTCTGCGCCAGGCTCCCTAAGCGCAGTTCTCGGGCTGCGCATGCCAGGAACCCTCCTCGTGCAGCCCTTACATGGGTGCACACACCTGGGCACACACGATCACGTGCAACCAGCCCAGGGCCTCCTACTCTTGCTGCGCCACAGCAGCCCTTCCTTAGCAAGTTGGCACTGGTGGTCACTCGTGCAGACCATATTACCATGAGTTTACTGTGGCGGAGTCCCTGAATAGGAGGCTCCCTCACAGTAAAATGTCAAAAACCAGGTGGTCAAAAAGCAAAAAAAATCAGGGTTGACCGAATGGTCAAAACCATCCTTTCACACATGCCACGCCCAGCTGATTCCTAAGGGGAAGAGGTAGCCACCGCACATGGTAGTCTTCCTTTGATCAGTGATAACAAGTGACAAGGGGTTCTGATCAGACACCTCCCTCACCAATTGTCTCCAACCCCCCCAATATTTTACTCTGGTCATCCGCCCCGAGGACCACCTCCTTTGCCCAAGCACAAGATCACCTTACATGGTCAGAGCAACCTTAGGCCTACCCTTGACCTGGGTCCCGCAACACTACGCCCTTCTCTCCTTTGGACAAGAGTACAGTGCCCCTGAACTGCTGCTGCCACATTGGCTAGGTGTAGAACCTGCATCCTGAGCCACTGGCTGGTCTCCCTTCTAAAGGTTATTCTGTCCAGTACCCTATTTCCTCTGGATCCCTACATCCTGAAAAATGCAGACTCATTGGACCCTCACCCTCAGCATGCTGCTGGGGTCTTTGCTGCCACCACCCTTTCAGGATGATTGCCTTCCCACACAGAAGAACAGCCCACTGGGGACACTCAGCACCTCTCCCTCACAAAGAAGCAGCCCTGGCTTGGCTCCCAGAAAGGATATCAGTCCAGGCTCACTGCTGCACAGGCAGTGTTGGACGAGGAGCACTGTGGGTGCCTCGTCAGGCAACCTAGATCTCCCTCCATCTTGGTAGCTCCACACGAAACCCACCCCGGGGACCTAGACCCTACTTTTGTTCTACACTGCGAGAACAAGGCCTAGCCCCTGCCTTCTCTAGGGAATGAGCTCTACCCCCTAGAGCACCATTGGAGGCCTCGCAAGCCCTGGGTCAGCTTCACCCAGGCCCAATTTTTGGGCCCTGCTAGGCCCCCCAGCCTCATGTAAGGAAACCTTCCAGGAACCCTCCAGAGCCCTGGCTAGCTAGCGTCACCCTGCATGGGAGCACAGGGTCCCTTCATTTAAGATAGGCCCCCACCTGTCTCCCAGTGACCACTAACTGTGCCACTGCAGGCGGACCCACCTTTGGTAACTTGCAGAGGGGACACCCCTCTCAGCCATCACCACCTTACAGGGCCCCGGGGGTCACCCTGGAGCTGGGACACCAGTGGTACCCCACGCAGGGATCTGCTAAGTAAAGGCCTCTGGAGCCCGTTCCTGATCGACAGCTCAGAGTGCCCCTTAACAGACATGGCCCCCTACCCCTTCTTTTTGTCCTGGGGCCTGACCTCACAGGACCTACCTGACTGGTCAGTTAGTTGGGCATCACCTCAACCACCCCCTCAGGTCCCATCTGTCTTTGCTCAAGGATGACATAATTTTGCTTCCTTTGGGTAGCCTCCTACCCTACCCTGACACTTCAGGGTCCACTACTAACTCCCTTGGAACTCCTCAGGGTTAGTCACTTAGCCCACCTAGGGAACCTAGGGGCTAACACTACACTTACTTTGGGGCCACCATGGGTCACCCGTGGGCCACTCGCCCTCTCCACCAGATGACCTAGGGGGATCAAGGGGTTCACAACTGCATGAACTCCTCGGGGCTGTCACTACTTGTGGGTATGAGTTCTCCCACCCCCACCCTTCCAGTGGATTTGGACTGCGCCGGTGGTGGGAAAACAGAATCTCTTTGGGAAGAATGACTAACTGGGGCCCCCTTCCTTTGGAAACCGGTTCTACCCTTAGCAAGCGTAAGAATTTTCTGGGGGCCCCTAACCACTTCCTGACCCACGAAGTCAGGTCACCCCTTCCCCCAGTCTGTGGTGTGGGTATCCACTGCTGTCCCTAAACCTTTAGAGAAGAACGCCTCCTCATGCAGGCCCAGCGTGTGCAGTGTTCAGAGTTAAAAAAGGATACACTCTGGCCTAAAACACTTTGTGAACATTTCTTGGAAAGCCCCCTCCCAGCATCCTGTCTCTTTGCGCAGGTACTAGTCATAACAACACAGTTAAAACATTGACTCTTCATTTCCCCACTTGACATATATGTGTGCACGGGTGCTTTCCTTTCTCATACTTTTAGTTCACATGACCAAACCTTCGAACCCTTCTCAGAGCCTTGCGCTCTCATATTTGCTCTTTACTGCATAGGTAATGTGTGGCAAAACTGGACTTATCAAGTGCCATAAATGCATACCGGAATTTGATCCTATATGGCCCTGATTTATACTTTTTGATGCAAAACTGCACAAACCCAGTTTTGTGTCAAAAAGTTTAGCACTGACTTGCGCCATTTTGTAACACCACCCGGGCGTCATATTTATACTATGATGTTAGGTAGTGCTAAAAATAGATTAGAGTCATTTTTCCCGGTGTTAACCATTGTGCCTTGTCATAAGGCAAAATTACATTAACAGAGGAAAAATGACTCTAGTCCATTTTATGGCATGTAAACACGTAGCAAAATGGAAATGCACCACTTTTGCCCGCTAACGGAGGCAACAGTGCAAAGGAGAGGCAAAATGGAGCCAGGAAGCCAGGAGAGACCCCATTCAACCAGGAACCAGCCAGGAGGACGCAGACAAGACACAGGAGAGAGTGAAGAAAAAGAGAAAGTGTTGTTTCAGGACAGAGGAGCACAAAATACTGGTGAGAGAGGTGAGGGAGCATCAAATACACCTCTTCATCACCTCAAAATTGCCAATTGGAAGGAGAGAGGCTATTTAGCAGCAGATAGTGGATAAGATTAACAGTGTGGCAGAGGTCAGGAGAACTGTAACTGAGTGCAAGAAATGCTGGCGTGAGTGCAAGCGAAGGACAAAGGAAAAAATGGCAAGGAACTGGAAGGTAGCTTTGCAAACTGGAGTTGGGAGTCCAGCACCACAAGAGGACTTGGGTGAGATGGAGGAGATGGTTGCAGTGGTCATCATGGGGGAAATTGTCACAGGAATCGCAGGACAGCGCAGACTACCAGGAAACACCACTAATTCAGGGTAAGTTGCTTGGGGGAAATTTATGCTAAAATGTCAAGTGCAAGAAGGGGGAGGCACGTAGGACTCACACAATGCATGTCAAAGGAGCGTAGAGGGACACAATGCACATTAAGCAAGTTGCTGACGTAAGCTACACATGCTGACGTAAGCTACGCCTTGTTAGTGCCATGCACCATAACACATACACTACCTGGACATATGTTGAACACCAGGCCTAAATACCTACATGTACATACACAGCACATGGGATGGATGGCATGTATAATCACTGTGGCATTGGTTGTGTCATTACAACATCCTTTGTATATAGTCATATCAACACTACCAATACGACCAAGACCTCTGAGACTAGGTAGTCAGTCAATACCATTCCTGGGGTTATGTCATGATGGTGTACCTTGCAGTAACATCTTGCAACTGCCTTGCCTCATTGCCCAAATGCATGTGTGCTGCATCTCATAGCACACAAGTCATTGCAACTGTCCCAACAGTACCCAGACATGTGCAGGTAGCATCACCACAACGCACATTGACAACATGACAACAAATACACATGAGGCAGCCACCACTCCATCATGCAGCCATGGTGCCGCCTGGGTGCAGGGAACAATGAACTGAACAGGCGCGGGGGAATAGCAGACTGGTCCTGTATTATTGGTAACATGCCACTACCCAGGCAAACTAAACTGAAGTAGTGTTGAACCACACATTTTAATGCTGAACTGAAATGTGCCACTACAGAAAATATGTACCACAGATAGCAAACAGTAGGTCACAACAGTCACAGGCTGAGACACAACTACTCTGACATAACCATGTCAGACACATGTGAATGGGGAAATAAACACACACATACAACACATGGGGTATGACAGTGAATATAATGATGTATAATTCCACATCTATGGGCGGGGGATGGTGCATGGGCAAGACTGGTGTTGGTAAGACTGCCAGGGCAGTGTACCCTTTGCAGTTGGCAGTATAAGTCACACGTTGGGATGGCAGCTGGAAATCTGTCTGCTCATGGTAGCACTGTGGGGCACTTAGTACAACATTCTTGATGGATCAAATAGACACAGTGGCAGTTTTGGGGTGCATTGGGTGTGACAGGACACACTGCACTCAGCCCTGCAAATCAGGCAGTGGAAAGAGCAAAGGGTCAGGGCATGGGCTGTGCAGGGGCACCCAGGGCCACACTACACCACATCACCAACAACCTTTGCATTGGGGTTTCACCGCCATGCAAAGACTGGTGGAAATGCAGAAACAGGCCCAGAGGGTACTGTTGAATGTAATACTGGTCTGGTGACACAGGACAACTGGCATTGCCAGTCCATAAGCTGCTGGAAACCTGCCAGTGCCAGGCCATTGGCCCATGGGGCATTCCACATGGACAACAGTTGCCACTACCACCTGTGCTGTTGGGGTGGTCAAAAAGACAATGGCAGTCAGGTGCCCATAGGACTGACACACTTTAAATGAGGGACCAGAATGATTTCCTGCAGAACTACCTCAAGCTAGCTTCAGGCCCTGACCTAAGTACAACTCCTGTTAACTGGCTATGCCGATAGACTCATTTACCATCAGGCACTGTCACATACAAAATTATGTACACAGAAGAACTTTCATACCCATGCGGGCCATCCCTGGGTCTAACCCTGTGTTTGTGTCACATTAGCTGCACTGCCACCATGCTGGACTCATGTATCATAGTGCAAGGAGGGCTGCATTGAGGGGGAGGGCATAGGTGTGTAGGAATGCAAATACACCTACAGAGACAGAAGATGAAATTGAACTCTGCTAGGCTCATGAGTGCCATGCAATGTAGCACACATACACAAACATCAACATGAGGAGTCATCAATGGTAACAAGAGCATAGTGTCCTGGTAATGCCATCCCTGGGGTGGTGCAAGGTTTCAGCACTGCATGGGTGTATGTGAAACATATAAGACTGTGACAGGTGAAAATTGCCATGTGTGGTGGTGTGGCATGAGCACAGCAACACCCATTTCAAGGCCTCACCATGCAAATGGATGCATAGGGAGGGTTGACAATGACAAGATGGTGTCAAGCCACAAAAAGGATAGACCACACCTAGAAGATATGACGCAGCCAGTTGCGCCAACTGGGCTTCCCTTCATGTGACACGCAGGTGGGGCATAGGGCTGTAGGCTGCAGCCATGATGTACAAAAACAATGTTTTGGAACTAAGGGGCGTATGTATAGGCCTCTAGTGCCACAGGAGCGTCACTTTTAGGGCATTCCAATAGGGCATGTCTAGTCACGTGTGCACAGTTGTAAACAGAGACAACGGACTCGCTCCCGAGTTCCGTAGTCAACACAAAAGACGGACTATACAGGTTGATGCCAGCACGCCTATGTGTATCGATAGCAACTGCATCGATAAGTGTCAAAATGAAAATAAAGAAAACCTCCTTCTATTAAAGAAAAAGGAATGGCTCCAACAGTCACATTATATAAAAGAATCACAGTACAGTAAAGATATTCAGAGAATGAATCAGGGGTGAAGCCAAAATATACAGGAAAACCTGAAACACAGTGTGCAGGATGACAACTAATTATGGTCATCCTAGAGCATTAAATAGTAGCAACGTGGAAAAGGGAATGCTGTGGTAAAAAAAAAAATATCCTCACTACACTTGAAAACATATTGTTAACCAGTGCCCCTAAAGGGTCATTCATATCGTCAGTGCAAATGCCCTTCTACCAAAGACAAGTGTAAGGGAGTCCAAAAGATTAAGGTACAGACTGGAAAGTAAGCATAAAGGTTAAAGAACAGGGAGACAACGGAAAACTCCTCAAATTAAACCTAACCAGTTAAGGAGACTGTAGGAAAGTACCATCTTGCCTGGCATGTTATCCCTATTCTTACTTGTATGTATGCTTTTTTTTGCCTGTGCCACTGGGATCCTGCTAGCCAGGACCTCAGTGCTCATAAAGTGTGCCCTGTATGTGTTCCCTGTGTGGTGCCTAACTGTATCACTGAGGCTCTGCTAATCAGAACCTCAGTGTTTATGCTCTCTCTGCTTTTAAAATTGTCACTGCATGCTAGTGACTAATTTGACCAATTCTGATTGGCACACTGGAACACCCTTATAATTCCCTAGTATATGGCACTTAGGTACCCAGGGTATTGGGGTTCCAGGAGATCCCTATGGGCTGCAGCATTTCTTTTGCCACTCATAGGGAGCTCAGACAATTCTTACACAGGACTGCCACTGCAGCCTGAGTGAAATAACATCCACGTTATTTCACAGCCATTTTACACTGCACTTAAGTAACTTATAAGCCACCTATATGTCTAACCCTCACTTAGTGAAGGTTAGGTGCAAAGTTACTTAGTGTGAGGGCACCCTGGCACTAGCCAAGGTGCCCCCACATTGTTCAGGGCAAATTCCCCTGACTTTGTGAGTGCGGAGACACCATTACACGTGTGCACTACAAATAGGTCAATACCTATATGTAGCATCACCATGGTAACTCCGAACATGGCCATGTAACATGTCTAGGATCATGGAATTGTCACACCAATACCATTCTGGTATTGGGGGGACAATTTTATGCATCCCCGGGGCTCAAGCATAGAGCCCGGGTACTGCCAAACTAACTTTCCGGGGTTTTGTCTGCATCTACCGCTGCTGCCAACCCTCAGACAGGTTCCTGCCCCCCTGGGGCCCGGGCAGCCCAGTCCCAGGAAGGCAGAACAAAGGATTTCCACTGAGAGAGGGTGTTACACCCTCTCCCTTTGGAAATAGGTGTGAAGGGCCTGAGAGGAGTAGCCTCCTCTGGCCTCTGGAAATGCTTTGAAGGGTACAGATGGTGCCCTCCTTGCATAAGCCAGTCTACACCGGTTCAGGGACCCCCCCAGCCCTGCTCTGGCACGAAACTGGACAAAGGAAAGGGGAGTGACCACTCCCCTGATCAGTACCTCCCAGGGGAGGTGCCCAGAGCTCCTCCAGTGTGTCCCACACCTCTGCCATCTTGGATGCAGAGGTGTGAGGGCACAATGGACACCATTGAGTGGCCAGTGCCAGCAGGTGACGGCAGAGACCCCTCCTGATTATTGCTTACCTTTCTCTGTAGCCAGTCCTCCTCTGAGGGCTATTTAGGGTCTCTCTTGTGGGTATCTCACCAGATAACGAATGCAAGAGCTCACCAGAGTTCCTCTGCACTTCCCTCTTCGACTTCTGCCAAGGATCGACCGCTGACTGCTCCAGGACGCCTGCAAAACCACAACAAAGTAGCAAGAAGACTACCAGCAACATTGTAGCGCCTCATCCTGGCGGCTTGCTCAACTGTTTCCTGGTGGTGCATGCTCTGAGGGCTGTCTGCCTTCACCCTGCACTGGAAGCCAAGAAGAAATCTCCAGTGGGTTGACGGAATCTTCCCCCTGCCAACGGAGGCACCAAACTTCTGCATCACCGGTCCTCTGGGTCCCCTCTCATCTTGACGAGCGTGGTCCCTGGAACACAGGAGCTGGATCCAAGTGTCCCCGACAGTCCAGTGGCCCTTCTGTCCAAATTTGGTGGAGGTAAGTCCTTGCCTCCCCACGCCAGACAGTAATCCTGTGTACTGCGTGAACTGCAGCTGCTCGGGCTTCTGTGCACTTTTGCAAGACTTCCTTTGTGCACAGCCTAGCCCAGGTCCCCAGCACTCTGTCCTTCATTGCCCAACTCGCTGAGTTGGACTCCGACTTCGTGGGAATCACTTTTGTTCTGCTGAATTGACCGTCGTGCTCAGATATTCTGAACGCCTGTTCAGGTACTTCTGCGGGTGCTGCCTGCTTTTGCGTGGGCTCTCTGTGTTGCTGAGCGCCCCCTCTCTGTCCTCCTCCAAGGGGCGACCTCCTGTTCCTTCCTGGGCCCTGGCAGCACCCAAGTCCTTCAACTGTGACTCTTGCAGCTAGCAAGGCTTGTTTGCGGTCTTTCTGCGTGGAAACAACTCTGCATCCTCCAGCACGCCATGGGACATCTTCTGACCAAAGGAAAAGTTCCTGGCACCTTCCGTTGTTACAGAATCTTCGGCTTCTTCCACCCGGAGGCAGCCCTTTTGCACCTTCATCCGGGGTTTAGTGGGCTCCTGCTCCCCCGGACACGTGCGTGACTCTTGGACTTGGTCCCCTTCCTTTACAGGTCCTCAGGTCCAGGAATTAGTCTTCAGTGCTTTGCAGTCAGTTGTTGTCTTTGCAGAATCCCCTATCTCGACTTTACTGTCTTTCTGGGGTAGTATGGTAACTTTACTCCTACTTTTCGGGGCCTTGGGGTGGGGTATCTTGGACACCCTTAGTGTTTTCTTACACTCCCAGTGACCCTCTACACACTACACTTGGTCTGGGGTCCATTTGTTTTTCGCATTCCACTTTTGGAGTATATGGTTTGTGTTGCCCCTAGGCCTATTGTCTCCTATTGCATTCTATTGTGTTCTCCAGTGTTTGCACTACTTTTCTAACTGTTTACTTACCTGATTTTGGTTTGTGTGTATATTTTGTGTATATTACTTACCTTCTAAGGGAGTGCATCCTCTGAGATACTTTTGGCATATTGTCACTAAAATAAAGTACCCTTTATTTTTAGTAACTCTGAGTATTGTGTTTTCTTATGATATAATACTAAGTGATATACGTGGTATAGTGGGAGCTTTGCATGTCTCCTAGTTCAGCCTAAGCTGCTCTGCTATAGCTAACTCTATCAGCCTAAGCTGCTAGAACACCTTTAATCTACTAATAAGGGATAACTGGACCTGGCACAAGGTGTAAGTACCACTAGGTACACACTATAAGCCAGGCCAGCCTCCTACAGAGACAGTCCCCTGTTCATGCATCTTAGTTATAAAGAAAGTAAAAGGTTATTATCGGGCAAAGTGCAACCAGGGGATGTCATCATTGAGCCCATGAATATGGGTCCCCAATTTAAATATCCAACATTGCTCAGTCTCAAAAAGGGAACTCGAATCGGTACTGATGTGCCTAGGGGAGTATAAAACCACTCACCACATATCAGCTGGACTGTGGTGCAGTTCAAGAAAATGTGCACTTGATCTCGTGGTAATGCGACCGCATCTGATGTTACTGCGGTGTTCATTGATCCTGACTACACTGTATGGCCGACCTAGTTGTCATGCCAATGTACCGTAGGCCACAAGGGCACGTAATCATATGAATACAATTACGTATATAACAATTGGTGTGTTTGACAAGTCGCCATGTACCTAACGATTCCAGATCTAAAGTATCCAAATGTCGGGTCAGAGGACACACATTACATTGATCACAGGGGAAATGGCCTGAAACAGGGGGAAGATTCCACAGAGTCGTCTGTTTCTGTTCTGCTGATTGTGCTAGAGGGCGAGTATGTACCACTATGTCTCTGATGTTGCTGGTCCTTTTGAAAGCAAACAGAGGTTTAGAGATGGATGTGTCTCCACTCTCTAAGATCGACCAACTCTTATTAATCAGTTTCTTAATGGTATTAGACAAAGGAGTAAACAAAGATACACACGTCAATAGATGTCAGTTTCCCTAGGGACGGTGGTCAGAAGAGCTTCCCTATTGTTGTTCCTAGCCCTCTTACGGGCAGTATTAACAACATGGTGGGTATAGTGTCTTTCCCGTAGTTTAATGACAAGGTTGTTTGCCTGATTCTCAAAAAATTGAGTATTACTACAATTACTGCATAGCCGTAAACACTGACCAAAGGGTAAGTTTTCACGTAATGCTCTAGGGTGATGACTGTCAAACCGGAGCAAGCTATTGCGATCTGTAGTTTTGTGATATGTGCATGTTGTCATCTTCCCTTTGTCAATGGTGATCATCAAATCAAGAAAAGGAATCTGTGTTGAAGACAGTGGAGGAGAACTTTAAAATGGGGTCAAGACTGTTGACCTAGCTGGTGAAGGAATCAACCTCTGCAAAAGAACCCTGCCATATAATCAAAATGTCGTCAATGTAGCGGCGCCATAACTTAATGTTGGTATGAAAAGGGTTGGTGGAAGGAAGTATATATCATTTCTCAAAATAAAACATGTAAAGGCAAGCCAGACTAGGAGCAAAGGTGCTCCCCATAGAAGTACCCCTTATCTGATGGAAAAGGAGATCTTCAAATTGGAAAAAGTTCTCAGTCATAGCAATAGTGGCAAGTTCGTATAATGAAGTGTACGGGGTGCCTTCAAGAGGGCATGCTCAACTACTTGAAGAGTAGCCTCCTGAGGTATGTTGGTATACAGGGCTTCTACATCTACCGTGATCAAAACATGGACTCCTGTTGTTGAGTTAATGCCCTCAATCAGATTTAAGATATCCTTAGTGCCCTTCAAGTAGGTGGTTGATTTTCTGACCAACGGTTGAAAGAAGTGGTCACAAAAGGGGGATAGAGGCTCTAAGATAGAGCCAATCCCTGACACTATTGGCCGTCCTGGGGGTGGCAATAACCCCTTATGTATTTGAGGAAGGCAATAAAAATACGGGGTACGAGGATTGGTAGTCTCCAGAAAATCTGCTTCCTTCTGAGAGATCCACAAATTATTGCGGGTCTCCTCAATCATACCTCGTATCTGAATCTGTTCTGTTCTGTGGGGTCTCTAGTGATAGGGGCATAATACGTTGAATCGCTGGCCGGGGCAGAGGAAGAGGCAGAAGAAGAGGAAGAGGAAGACATGTACGCTTGTCCCAGGAGGAACCCCAGATGGTGACCTGCAGTCATGGCAAGAATCAACCACCGAGGACCTAGTAGTCCATTTATCCACCAGGACTTTATCCTTAGACGAGTCCTCGGCTCTGAACAAGGGCTTGGGTTATGTACCCACCCCGAAAGAAGATTTTTTCAGACTAAATTGTGAACTTTCCAGATTTTTTAGGAAATTCGTCTGCATTTCTTTTTTAAAGACAACCCAGGTGCGCCGCAGGGTGAGGATTCAGGTTTGAGAAAACCTTCTTTCTCTGTTCCACCCTCTTCTACTATGCCATGTGAAGTACTCACTTTTGAGAAAACAGTAATGTGTGACCTCAAGCAATTACATCCCAGACGTTCTTTTGTCAATATTTAATCTAGCGAGAGGACAGCCCTACAAACCTTAGCAACTGACCAATCGACTGGGATAAAGCCAGCAGATAAAGGTGGAGCAATTGTCATTTTGAATTCTACTGACTACAGACAGGAGTGTATGCACCTCCTCAGCGATTCAACATATTATGCCCCTATCACTAGAGACCCCACAGAACAACTACAGATTCAGATACGAGGTATGATTGAGGAGGCCCGCGATAATTTGTGGATCTCTCAGAAGGAAGCGGATTTTCTGGAGACTACCAATCCTCGTACCCCGTATTTTTATTGCCTTCCTAAAATACATAAGGGGTTTATGCCACCCCCAGGACGGCATGTAGTGTCAGGGCTTGGCTCTATCTTAGAGCCTCTATCCACCTTTTGTGACCACTTCTTTCAACAGTTGGTCAGAAAATCAACCACCTATTTGAAGGACACTAAGGATGTCTTAAATCTGTTTGAGGGCACTAACTTGACCACAGAAGTCCCTGTTTTGATCACGTTAGATGTAGAAGCCCTGTATACCAACATACCTCAGGAGGCCACTCTTCAAGTAGTTGAGCATCCCTTCTTGAAGGTACATGGGACTCTCCCACCCCCGTATACTTCATTATGCAATTTGCCACTATTGCTATGACTGAGAACTTTTTCCAATTTGAAGATCTCCTTTTCCATCAGATAAGGGGTACTTCTATGGGGAGCACCTTTGCTCCTAGTCTGGCTTGCCTTTACATGTTTGATTTTGAGAAACGATATATACTTCCTTCCACCAACCCTTTTCATACCAACATTAAGTTATGGCGATGCTACATTGATGACATTTTGATTATATGGCAGGGTTCTTTTGCAGAGGTTGATTCCTTCACCAGCTGGGTCAACAGTCTTAACCCCTTTTTAAAGTTCTCCTCCACTGTCTCTTCAACACAGATTCCTTTTCTTGATTTGATGATCACCATTGACAAAGGAAAGATGACAACATGCACATATCACAAAACTACAGATCGCAATAGCTTGCTCTGGTTTGACAGTCATCACCCTAGAGCATTACGTGAAAACTTACCCTTTGGTCAATTTTTACGGCTATGCCGTAATTGTAGTAATACTCATTTTTTTTAGAATCAGGCAAACAACCTTGTCATTAAACTACGGGAAAGACACTATCCCCACAATGTTGTTAATACTGCCCGTAAGAGGCCTAGGAACAACAAGAGAGAAGCTTTTCTGACCACCGTCCCTAGGGAACCTGACATCCAATTGACGTGTGTATCTGTGTTTACTCCTTTGTCCAATACCATTAAGAAACTGATTAATAAGAGATGGTCGATCTTACACAGTGGAGGCACTCCATCCCTAAACCTCTGTTTGCTTTCAAAAGGACCAGCAACATCAGAGACATAGTGATACATACCCTCTCGCACAAGCAACAGAATTGAAAGAGACAACTCTGTGGAATCTTCCTCCTGTTTCAGGCCATTTCCCCTGTGGTCAATGTAATGTGTGTCCTCTGACCCGACATTTGGATGCTTTAGATCTGGAACCGTTAGGTACATGGCGACTTGTCAAACACACCAATTGTAATACACGTAATTGTATTTATATGATTACGTGCCCTTGTGGCCTACGGTACATTGGCATGATAACTAGGTCGGTCAAAGTCAGGATCAATGAAAACCGCAGAAACATCAGATGTGGTTGCATTACCACAAGATTAAGTGCACATTTTCTTGAACTGCACCACAGTCCACATGATATGTGGTGGGTGGTTTTATACTCCCCTAGGGACGTCAGTACCGATTCGAGTTCCCTTTTTGAGACTGAGCAACGTTAGGTATTTAAATTGGGGACCCATATTCATGGGCTCACTGATGACATCCCCTGGTTGCACTTTGCCCAATAATAACCTTTTACTTTCTTTATAAGTAAGATGCATGAACAGGCGACTGTCTCCTTAACTGGTAAGGTTTAATTTGAGGAGTTTTTCCTTGTCTCCCTGTTCTTTAACCTTTATGCTTACCTTCCGGTCTGTACCTTAATCTTTTGGACTTCCTTACACTTGTCTTTTGTAGTAGGGCATTTGCACTGACGAAATGAATGACCTTTTAGGGGCACTGGTTAACAATATGTTTTCAAGTGTAGTGAGGACATGTTTTTTTTTTACCACGGCATTCCCTTTTCCATGTTGCTACTATTTAACGCTCCATGATGACCATAATTAGTTGTCATCCTGCACACTGTGTTTCAGGTTTTCCTGTATATTTTGGCTTCACCCCTGATTCATTCTCTGAATATCTTTACTGTACTGTGATTCTTTTATATATTGTGACTGTTGGAGCCATTCCTTTTTCTTTAATAGAAGGAGGTTTTCTTTATTTTCATTTTGAAACTTATTGATGCAGTTGCTATCGATACACATAGGCGTGCTGGCATCAACCTGTATAGTCCGTCTTTTGTGTTGACTACAGAACTCAGGAGCGAGTCCGTTGTCTCTGTTTACAACTGTGCACACGTGACTAGACATGCCCTACTGGAACGAGCGCTCCTTTTCCGACATCCAGGTCATGCTGGCTTTATTTACTCGTCCGTCCGCATCCCTGATTGTCTTCCCAGGAACACAGCCACGGGTAAGTCCCGTGCGGGGGATTGCCTTCCGTCAAGTAAGTTTACCTAATCTATGCCTGGTTTTGAGCCCTTATTGTGCTTCCAGCGCTGTTGCCTTATAGATTACGCTCATGTGGGCTCTTTGTTTATACGCTTGTAATTTTTGCCAGCAGAAGTTCGATTCGACTCCTCAGTTCCAGGTCCTATATATTTTAATTCATGGATTTCTGGATGATATTACCGATCCAGGGCTGTTTCCCCTCACATATTGTTTACAGTTAAAGATTCTTCTGTGGTGTTTCCCTCTCTTTTATTTGGCATACCAGCATAGTTCAATGGTGTGCTCTTTGCTTGCTTTGAGCATATGGGGGCCTATAGTGAGGTGGCCCGAATGATTTAATGTGTATGTATATCTAATTTGTTTTACGCCTCTAAGTATGTGTTAAACCATTATAGTGACTTTGCTTTCCTCATGGCTCGTGTTTAGCTATGGAGCCGAATCCTAAATGAAGGACGGTAAGCCAATATATCTCTGTTCCAGACACTACCACTGAGCATGACAACACTGTTTGTTCACTGCATGCCACCTTTTGTTCGTGTGTGCACCAATTTATTTGACATACAAGTAATATGAGATGTATGCCTTGTTGTTTATTTCTGAACAGGTTGACCCTTACATTAGACTAGCCTGACGTGCAGCCTCTTTGTAGTAAGTGACTGAAGTTTAACGTGACTATCAGTTTGTAACACATTGAGTTCTTGTGTTTTAACCAATAGGAGAAGTGTTCAGTTGAGTTTTCTGGTCCTGATGAAGTGTCAATGGATCCATATGGACCATTTAAACACGAAACATGTTGACCCTGTTTTCATGGGCACAAGATAGGTCCTTATCCCCTGCCGTTATTGGTATTAGGAGAGTGTTTGAGCATTATCTCATTCCCCACTATCATTTCTATGTTTTTATTGCTTTGGCCATTACCCTTTCCTGACCATTAAAGTTTGATGTCCTGTTCGGGTTTTGAGGCCTTCTCTCTCTCCTACTCTCTTAAGTGCCTGTAGGTGGGCATTGACCTTTCTACGTTGTCTTCATCACGGCACAGTACTACTGAGAAAAGATCTCCGGCAAAGAGCCCCCTTACAGGGGTGCCCGTCAGACAGTGCAGCGCCGGTCTGAGGAGGAACTTGCCCGATGATGAAGCATGACATCCAATTGGATGTGTGAGGGCACTTGCTTCTAGCATAAGAGCTGCCCTGTGTTCATATTTTTCTTTCTGGAACAGTGTTTTTTGTATTTGTATTTAGTCACAGAGTGTCAGTACAAGAGTGCAGGAATATGGGTCACATATCTACGCACAAGGTACCTACATGATGAACGTCGATGCTGGTCTCATCCACTACAAGCAACTCACTGAGAATGTCAAAAAAATTTGAGCACATGTATGCTTTACACACTACATACAGCAGGAATGGCTGTGAAACAGTTCTTAGGCAATATCGTCAGCTGGGAGAACCAGTAGAACACATTGGTGTGAAACAGAGGTACTTAACCTCATCTGTAATTGCCACTGGTCAGCTTAGCAGCATAGATATGAAATGAAGGCTGTTGTCAGATGTCCCACAGTACCCAACATTCCGACACAGGACCCAAACAATGACAGCTGAATTACCACACCTACCTGTCCAATACATGGTTAACATAGTCACCTTGAGTGGTGGGCATGTATCTTAGCCTAACCTAACCTATCCTAACTATATACAGTATAACCAACTACTGATTCTAACTACCCTATGCTAAACTTGCCAAACACATTTAACAACATACTCTAAACATTGGCCCCCCACACTCTCGTATATCACGAGAAATATGCAGGATAACATATACTAAACTACACATATACTACGTATATCTAAACAAATATATATTTTTTTGTATTTTTTTATTTATATATTTTTTTATGCAACACATTAAAGTCCCAACATTACCCCAACCCACCTATCCACAAAGTAACATGTAAAAAGTAGAAAACCCACCCCGCAAACCTTCTTATCCTAACTAAATACTAACCTAATCTAACCTGACCCCCTAAAATCCACTATAAACATTAAAACAAATGAGGAGGGAGGGGACTGAACTTGGGGTGACAGTCATTAAGCCAATTTAAGATTGGCCCTCTTGAGTTTCCTTTTGATGAACTTCAGTCTCTTGGTGTTCTTCTCCACCTCCTTCTCAAGACTGTCCAATGTTTTGAGGACCAGTGTCACATCCCTCTGTAAGTCCTTTATTGCATTCGTATCCATGGCAGCAGGTGGGATGGGCTGTGGCACAGATGTTGAGGGTGTAGCAGTTGGGGCTGCTGTGATGGTGGCAGCTGTGCCCCCCCGCACAGCTGTGGTGCTTGGTCCTCTCTGTGTGGCCAGTGTGGGTCCCCCTTGGGTGAATGCCCGCCATTCCCCGTGGATCACTCCCTGTAATAGCAGCGTGCCATCCTCTGGAACCCAGATTTCACTACCAGGATGTGCCTATACTAAACTGCCCTTTTCTGAAAAGCCTGCAGTTCATCATTGCTCATGTTGGCAGCTCTTAAACTGAGACAGGCAACTATCCCTGTCAGCATTGTGTGGAGTATGAACAGATTATTAGCCCACCCTCTACATCTAATTGTACATGCACTCCAACTCACATTCACATTAGCATCGCCACTAAAACCATGGTGGTAGTCCCTACTGGTGGTAAGGAATTCCTTCCCTGTCACCGGTAGGTGGCTCCCCCACCCCCTCCACACCCACCTGAAACCCTCCATCCAAACTCCCCTCTTCCGATCCTCTCACCCCCCCATACACGCACACACCTGCAGAAACGCACCACGCATACACCCACTCACTCACACTTGCATACATCCAGTCATGCTCGAACATATTCTTACACCCATTCACACTGACATGTATGTACGCACTCACTTTACCATTCTTACATGCATTCACACACATGCATACACCCACGCAAACAACACTATAAACAGACGCATTCCTGCACACACTCACACATTCATGCACACAACCACACCCATACACACATCCCCCACACACACAGCACCCCCCTCCACTGTCAGAAGCCCAACTTACCTTCTTCCAGGTGGTCTTCTGATAGGGAACAGGAAGGGAAGCTGCTACTGCTAGCAGCACCCGCCAGCAGAACAACGCCAGGCCGTATCACAGGTCATGATACGGCTGGCGGCATTCAACTGGCATGGCGGTGCTGGTGGTAGCATCTCCAGCTTACTACCATCCGCCAGTATGATCACTGCTGGATTTCCACCCTTCTTGTGGCGGACGTCCGGCAGTGATCATAGCATGGCGAACGGATGATAGCCACAGTGACGGTATTTTTTGCGGCCTTCACCGCGGCGGTAGGTGTTTTTTACTGCCAATGACATAATGAGGGCCTATGCTGAGGCACAGGTGTTGCCATGGTCTCTGAAATGTGTGACTTAGTGATGGTTGTGCATGACTCACCAAACATCTGACCTGCATTGGTAAAATGGTAGGACATGTGAACTCCATGCCTAGACTAGCATGCAGCACGCCAACACATCTGCTACTGTCATTCAAGAGCAGTGAACAGTAAATAGTATGCCAAAGGGAGACTCACCAACAGGGCCACCCATCACCACACCAAGATGGTCAAGCAGATCCTGCTCCCTGGCCACCAGATCTGCCTAGCGATGCTTCAGCTTGTTCTTGTTGTGGCTGCTGGGGAACACTCTCTTCAGGTGGTGGAGCACCTTTCCCCACCACAGCCGCCTCGCCGCCATCCTGGAGCCCTGGATCACACAGCCCCTCATCTCCAACATTAATGGCAGGTAGTGGGCTACCAGCCACACAAAGCCTCCCAGCTCCTTCTCCCCCATCCTTGTCAACCTCCCCCTACCAGACATATCTATCAGGTACAGGTTGACAACAATAATGAATATAAACAACATGAAAATAAGGGAAACTTAAGGACCAAAAAAATAATCCCAACTAACGCAACTTATCAACTATCCTGGACAGATACCTCACTGTACAAGTGCCATGACAGATACAAAAAACACACAAATTTACAAACACTGGGAGAAAATTCAGTCAAAAATACAAAAAACACAACAGGAAGGACACAACAAGATACAATACAGAGCAGGAACACACCACCAACTCCAGGACACAACTACACAGTCAAAAGAGGCACAGACTGTAAAGAGAAAGTTATAGTAAACCCACTGTACCATGCCTGTAGACAGGATTTCCTATTACATCACTTCCTGTCCCGTGGTTCACGTTTTCAGTTATGCGTGTATTATTTGACACATGTGATTTTTCGTGAGTATTTCAGACGCATGACCTACATGCATCTTTTATTTTGACGCATTACCTTCATGCGTCAAATTAACAGAAAATCAGCATTGAGATGAGTGCGAAGGTGGAATTCACGCTAAGGGCCCATGGGTGTTATACTTTGTGTTTGCAGACGTTTTCACTGCATTTGCGTCAAATTTTTTTGACTCTATTTCTGATTGCGTCATGTTGTTCCATTGTCTATGGAAGCACCCTGTATCAACATACAAAGGGAATGGGCTTGGCTGCAGTGTGGCATTTTGTGTATGTCCACATGTGGTAGTCCATGCAACAATGTGATAGGGTGTGATTGATCTGTTACACCAATGTGTGTGTTGCAGAATCAAAAGCATGCAAATATTTGCACGTCATGCAGTGTATGCATGTGTGACAACAGTGTATCCACATATGTATGGCAGTCAGTACTATGCAACAGTGATGGTATGTGATTGTGAATTGTGTTTACTGATGTGATGTGATGTGATGTGATGTGTTTAGTCGTCTTACAGAGCATAACATTTTAGACGACATACACAGCTCGGACATTGTTGATGATGGCTGATGAATGCTGTCTAGGAAATGTTAACCGACAACTGTCTCCATATTTTGATCTTGAGTTTATGGTGACTTGTGTGATATGTATGAAATGTGTACATATGTGGTACAGATTAAACTCATTACATTTAGCGATGGTTGTTGTATTTGTGCGGTGGACCTGCAGCCCTAGCTGCATATGTTCTCATCCATTCTGATGTGCCTTCCATAGACGTGTCTGTGCAAAGTGTGAGGTCATATGTACCCTTTGTCAGAATTGGGCCCCATGGCAGTGGCAGGACTGATTTCCATGGAGGTACTGCACAGGCCCAACTTCTTCCATTGCTTGGCATACCTGGGCTAATCATGATGGCCATTGCCACCAATGATGTCCCCCCCTTGTCACACATGCTCCATGCAGCCATTGCAACTCTCACACTGAGTTCTGTTAGTGGTCTGTTCAAACATGAAAGCCTCACCATATTTTGACATCCACTGCTTCATGTGTGGGGCCCTTGTTTACCTCCTATTTGGACATGTTGTAGTTGTGTGTGATGAGCTATTGTTGTATAAGTTGGCAACGTGGATGTAATTAAAATGTTGTGGTCCATAAATTGTGTCCTTCAGTTGTCACATTCAAGTGATGAGGCTATTTGTGATGTGTGTGATGGTAGCAGTTCAATCTTACACATCACATGTAATGTTACTACAGTACTCTTCAGATTAGTGTTTGTAACATGGTCCCTGAGGCTAGACTCACAGTCCTGAGGTACAAAATTGAGGAGACTGAAGAGACCAAAGCCGGATTGTGTGAATAAGTGAGGTGTTTATTGACAAAATGTACAATGTGAGTTACGTGATTACTAAGTGAAGAGGTTCTCAACGATGTGCAGTCTGCGGCGTATCCCAGCAGCTGTGCTGTTCCCCCTCATATTCTTCTCCACCATCATCCTTCTCCTCCTCAGGCAGGTCATCAACCTGCTCATATAAGGGGACATTCATCCGCACACATATGTTGTGCAAGATAGCATGTCATTATGATCTTGCAGATGTTGTGTGAGGCACATAGGAGGCTCCCTCCTGTGATGTCCAGGCACCTGAATCTGGAGTTTGGGATGCCAGATGTCCTCTCCACAACAGTGATGGTATGTGATTGTGAATTGTGTTTACTGATGTGATGTGATGTGATGTGTTTAGTCGTCTTACAGAGCATAACATTTTAGACGACATACACAGCTCGGGCATTGTTGATGATGGCTGATGAATGCTGTCTAGGAAATGTTACCCGACAACTGTCTCCATATTTTGATCTTGAGTTTATGATGACTTGTGTGATATGTATGACATGTGTACATATGTGGTACAGATTAAACTCATTACATTTAGCGATGGTTGTTGTATTTGTGCGGTGGACCTGCAGCCCTAGCTGCATATGTTCTCATCCATTCTGATGTGCCTTCCATAGACGTGTATGTGCAAAGTGTGAGGTCATATGTACCCTGTGTCAGAATTGGGCCCCATGGCAGTGGCAGGACTGATTTTCATGGAGGTACTGCACAGGCCCAACTTCTTCCATTGCTTGGCATACCTGGGCTAATCATGATGGCCATTGCCACCAATGATGTCCCCCCCTTGTCACACATGCTCCATGCAGCCATTGCAACTCTCACACTGAGTTCTGTTAGTGGTCTGTTCAAACATGAAAGCCTCACCATATTTTGACATCCACTGCTTCATGTGTGGGGCCCTTGTTTACCTCCTATTTGGACATGTTGTAGTTGTGTGTGATGAGCTATTGTTGTATAAGTTGGCAACGTGGATGTAATTAAAATGTTGTGGTCCATAAATTGTGTCCTTCAGTTGTCACATTCAAGTGATGAGGCTATTTGTGATGTGTGTGATGGTAGCAGTTCAATCTTACACATCACATGTAATGTTACTACAGTACTCTTCAGATTAGTGTTTGTAACATGGTCCCTGAGGCTAGACTCACAGTCCTGAGGTACAAAATTGAGGAGACTGAAGAGACCAAAGCCGGATTGTGTGAATAAGTGAGGTGTTTATTGACAAAATGTACAATGTGAGTTACGTGATTACTAAGTGAAGAGGTTCTCAACGATGTGCAGTCTGCGGCGTATCCCAACAGCTGTGCTGTTCCCCCTCATATTCTTCTCCACCATCATCCTTCTCCTCCTCAGGCAGGTCATCAACCTGCTCATATAAGGGGACATTCATCCGCACACATATGTTGTGCAAGATAGCATGTCATTATGATCTTGCAGATGTTGTGTGAGGCACATAGGAGGCTCCCTCCTGTGATGTCCAGGCACCTAAATCTGGAGTTTGGGATGCCAGATGTCCTCTCCACAATAGTCCATACCCTCCGATGTCCCACATTATATGCATGCTCTGCTGTTGTGCTTGGGTTGGGAGATGGGGTCATTATCCATGGCTGTATGCCATAAACCTGATCCACTGCAAAAGATAAAAGGAGTAAGTTGTTGTTAAGGCTTACAACAGGTTTGTCATGTAGCATGGCAGTTGATATTTTGAGTTGGTTGTGACTCATGTGCATGTGGTATGCTGTGAGTTCCTATCCTTGTGTAATGTCTCCTCAGCACTAGGTTTGGACATGACAATCTTGTGTTTATCTCAAGGACCTGGGACATATGATTTGGATTCCATACTGATGGTCATAATGTATGTACCATTAGTTGTGTAGTGCACCTTTATATCAGTGTGCTATCACTAGAGGGGACATGACACATCCTCACAACACAATGGGTTCAGATGTGGCGGCAACATGGTAGCGCTACAGAGCCTGGACATCCCATCCATTTTGACCTGTGTCATTGCAACACTTAGGGCCTTTGAAATTGAAAAGTGACAATGCACAACACGTCTCCAAAATTGGCTGCACTGTTCTGCCACATTTAGACTATGCAAGAATTTCCCATGTGTGACATGTTACTAGGCAACCCTTTGTTATCCCCTGCGCCAGTTGCTCATATGGAGCCGTACACCTAAACTACCTACCTTGCACCAGGGTACTTAGCTAGCTGCCTTGTGGAGGTGGATGTATCTGTGCAGGAAGGGACACCACCCTATATATATATATATATATATATATATATATATATATATATATATATATATATATATATATATATATATATATATATATATATATATATATATATATATATATATATATATATATATATATATATATATACTGTTTTGGCCAATTTGGCCAATTGGCTCTTTCTGTGTGTGCAGCAGTATGCAGCATGCATTGGTGGCACAATCATCTGAGTTCAATGCACAGTCTACTTCCTTATTGCAACCTGCAAACAGCACCCCTGGGGTGGTGTTGGTTGCTGGCACTGCCTCACGTTTTAGGTGGTACCTACATTTGAGTCAGCATCATCATGCTATGTATCTTGTGGTGACAGGCCTGCAGCGACACACATTGCACACCCCTTCCACACTACATACAGCATGGGAGGGTGGCCGATTTACAATGTGGCTTCAAGTCAATATGAAATGGTCATCTTACAAGTTGTACATACAGTGCAGGCTATGACAATGGCACTGTGAGCTTTTACATAAGTACCTTGGTGATCCAGATTGGCAGCTAATGTTTGTGGCAGCCATGAGGTGTCCAAGAGTGTGTATCCCATTGTTACAGGATAATCATCATAACAACCAGTGTCTCTCCTATCTTTCAACACATGAATCAGCACTTATACTGTCAACACATGCACAGTGCAGGCTATGGGAAGGAGCTCAGTTACTTAGCAAATGTGTCCCTTGGCACTGTGTATGCGAGGTCAGTGATGTCCTGTTTTCTCCTACAAGGTCCCACTATGGCATCCATGATCTGCACTGTCTGACAGTGATTCTGGCTCATGTTGGGCCATTTATTGTATCTGGTACAGACATGATGGTGTTGTGAGTCAGTAAGTGTTGCATGTGAGATGGCACTACAGTAGGTGTGGTACCACTTATCATACATCTGGCACATGGTATGTGATGGGCATTGATCTTGTATTTCTATGTGTGTGAGCCAATGTGTTAGGCAGATGTCTCTGCACACTACAGGTTAGTCAAGTATGTGTTGATGAGATGTAGTTGGTATAGGCAGCTGTTGTCTGGAATTTGATGTTTGTTCTGGCAATGATTTGCACGGCATGACTTGAGGGCTCTTTGCCTGTATGTAACTTACATGACATGGGCATGGTGTATGCCATTGACATGGCTGTGTTATTCTTTGTTTTGTGTACTGTATGTGAAGTGTACGTAGTAGGAAAACTGTTGGCACTTGTAGTGGTCTGTGTAGTTCTTCTGTTAGCAAAGGGTACATGTCTGCACCTGTCCTTCACATGGTGTTCCTGTCAAATTGCGGGTGTGTTACATACATGTGGGTGTATGTGTTTGTGGTGTGCACTGATTGTACTGTACTGCATCATGGTGCATATGTGTTGTTACCTGCACATCTGTGTTATCCTGGCCATGTGTTAATGTAGTGGTGTATGTCTTGTGTGTCCTACAGGGTTGGTGTGTTGTGTGTATATTGCTAGGTTTGTTGACTTACCCACAGGTAGGCCATTTCCATATTGTCCACCCTGGAATTGTGAATTGATCCTAGTGTGCCGGAATATGGAGACATCATGGACACTCTCAGAATACTTGGCCAAAATGTTTATGAATAGTCCCCGTTGGTCCACTATGGCCTGCACATTAATGGAATGCGTGTACTTGCGATTCCGGTATAAGTGCACGGTTGCTGCAGGTGGAGCGAGCCGGACATGGGTGCAGTCAATTGCACCGAGCACATGCGGGAAGCCATGGATTTGATAGAAACTCTGTTTTTTTCTCCTGCTGCTTTTGCTGGGTGTTGGGGAAGCTGATGTGACGTGGTGTCAGGGAGATAATAGCGTCTAACACCTTTGGCAGGAATGCAGAGAACGACAGCTGTGAGACACGAGCAACCAGGGCACCCATTGTTTGGAATGAGCCACTTGTCAGCATGTGCAGGACAGCTAGCAGGTTTGTCACAGGTGGTATTTTGTGTGGGGTCTGCAGGCAGCTGTGATTTGTGGTTCTGTGTGGTGCAGCAGGTGTAGTATGGCTTGCCGGTTCAGTTCTGTAGGTCCTAATGATGTCCTGGTCCCTGAGGCCAAGGAGGGTTTTCCTAGTTCCGAAGAGCCTCTCCTGCCTCCTGCAATGCCTTTGTGGGCAGCATTGTAGTGGTGGTGATTGCTGTAGTTCGTACTGTCCTCTGCGTGGTCTTGCAAGCTGGATCAGTATCACCTCCATCTTCTCCTGTGGGTTGGTAATGTTACTACTGTGTGGTCTCCTTAAGTAGTGATGGGTTTGCCTCATTGTAACACCTGCCCTAAGCCAGGTGTTAAATTTTGACGCAAATCGGTGTTAACATAATTTTTTGTGTCTGCCTACCACACGTGCGTCATTTTTGCCCGGGTGGATAAATATGGCGCTAGGGGGTTAGTCATTTTTTGGACGGGAACGCTTACCTTGCATCTCATTGACACAAGGAGATTTCACGCATCCGAAAAATTACGTTAACACCAATATTTTGATGCTAGACGGGTCTAGTGTCAAAATATAAATATGGCATTGAGTTTGCGCTGTATTATGCTCAAACAAAATTACGCTAATTCAGAGCAAACAGAGTATAAATATGCCCCTATGTTTCCCACAGCTGAAAACCAAATGTTGGAAGGTGAGTCATTGTGTGGCCTGCACAAGTAATGGGTCCACACACGACCACCACTGGGAACCAAATAACCCATTGTACCAATTGACTCTCATACTACTCCCAGTTGCAAGTAGTGTGCCTGATAGTTGCTGGTATGACTGAAGAATAGAGCGTGATGCCTCGTTCAACCTGTGCATGGCACAGCCCACTGTGCTTCTACTCCTCCGGTCCTTCGCTTGCCTTAGTGTTCCCGTTTCCCGAGCGCTTGAGAAGGAGCGTCCCACTTTGGGGTCAAGCACCTGAGGATTAGCACTCCCACTGTGGACACCGCTGGAAGCCTCTATCGGCATGGGTGCCCCTCCCTGTTGCCTAGCAGCTGCAACACACTGGATACACACTCTCACCAATTTTCCGGGGCCGAATTGCTGCATGACTCCCCCAACCGCGGCTGTACCCCAGCCTCACCTGCACCTGTGAAACGTACCTTAGTGCGATTCACCTGCTCATAATGCAGGCCCCGTGAGTGATACCCGCTGACACCCAGGAGCAACTACTCTGCTTCTAAGGTACTGTGTTGCTGATTCTGAGCAGTCTGCTCACAATCCCCATGACACCAAGGGTAGTTGGGGGGGCGAATTACGTTGTTACAGTCCGAATGCCGCACTCAAACGCCTCCCAGAATTCCGAGGCTGAGACTGTCATAGTGTGGAGCATACCAAATTTCTGTAAAGGTGTTAAAAGGAGCCATTTGAAAGCACTGTTTGAGAATTATTGAAAAGTTAACAACTAGTGATACCCTTATTGGATTTTTGTTTATTTGGTCTTGTTTTAACCAGATAAATGTTATCTATTTTTCTAAACCAGTGTAGAGTCTTTTTGTGATGTCTTTCACTGTGTTACTGTGATTAAATGTTGCACAAACACTTTACACCTTGCCTCTTATGTTAAGCCTGGCTGCTCTATGCCAAGCTACTACAGGGTGAGCACATGTTAATTTAGGGAGTGTAACTGACTTAATCTGATTAGGGTTGTGGGCCCTATTTAGACAAGGTGCATACCTCAGCCAGCTAGAGACCCAATTTCTATCACCCCCCTCAACTAATAGCCCAATTTCTTATGGTAGGGTAGAACAGTGTTTAAAAAAAGGATATGAGAAGGGCAAGGATATAGGAGTTTTAGTTACTTAACATTCAGCCTCAGTTTTGAGTCACAGTCCCCAAATTCAGTACTTTGTCACCAGCTAACCGGATTCCTAATTGTGTTCCCAAATCTGAATTTGTGTGATTGTGACACTATCAATCAATTGACAGATTATTGCACAGGGAACCAGACAGTGTGTTAGGCTGGAATAACTAGCAGAGTATTACAAAGTTCACTGACACCTCTGTTTTTTGTGATGGTTATAAATTGTGAATTCAGCCTTTGCCAAATTTTGATAGATAATTTAATCATAGGGCAAATGTATTAGGGGAAGCACTAATCTTTCACAAGTATAGATGGAAAATACTTCCTAGTAAAATGTTCCTGGAAAATACATCTACCTTATCTTGTAGGGACCTGTAAAAAATGATTCAAACAAATGTATTTGATATGATACCAAAAAAAACACATTTGTTTCCTTGTTAGTCTCACATTACATTAGAGGAATTTGGTCAAATATGCATACTTGTCCTTTCAAAACAAGATAATTATTGCTGCAAGGTATTTGCAAAGCAAACAGTAATGTGTCTGTTGGTTTTCTACAGGCACACTTGCCTGTGTCTTAAGTCTGCTCTTCACAGACATATTGTTCACTACTGTTTTTTATATAGCACATACTAAAAAACAAATCTCATGTAGGCAAGCCCAATTGGGGAGAAAAGTAACTTGCCCAAGATCACAACTTAATCAAATGAGGATGTAGGTCTCATATTGCTGAACTCTTCACCTCAGTAACTAGACCACATATATCACCTTATTGTCACCTCACCCACATTCCTTTATCTCGTGAAGTCAAATGGCTGAACACATTGTCTGCTGTGGTGGTAGAGAGGAAGGGGTCAGGGCTGTAGAAATTATTCTTCTGGACACATTTTGCTAATGGTCACTTGCTATCCAACTATAATGATTAAGGGCCTGATTTAGATCTTAGCAGTAACAGTCCCACCGTTGACTTTTCGCCTGTAAACATGTCCGCTGCCACGACGGTCTGGAGCCATATTTAAATGTTGGTGGTCCCATAGACGAAAGCCCGCATTTGAACCACCGTCTTTGCCAAGAAACACCGCCTGCGTCAATGGTGCCATAGGGAAAAGTGGCTGATAGCGGGACCCCAGACACCTTTTTCGCAGTGCAGATTTGGATGTGCCATACCGTCAAGAAAAAAGTGGTGGTCCGACCTCTATGTTTGAGTTGTCTGGTGGAGGGGGTGAAAACTCAACTGTTTTCCGCATTCCACCCCCATTTTTGACTGGACATGACTGGACAACACCTGCTGTCACTGCTTCCACCGACCTATGGAGAAAACACGACCCCTCTTGGTTGCCAGACTCGAAAGTAGAGAAGCCGCATTGCCAGAGTACGTTGGGTGGGCACTGCAAGGGAGGTCGAGACCACTCAGGCATATATATAAGTCGCTTTCATTTTTTAAAATCACTGTGACATGCATATGTCAGGGTGGCAGTAGTGTCACACAAGGCTGGAGACACAGGGAGACAGCAGGTATATTGCACCAATATACAACTGCCATTGTGGTGTCATCATTCATTGGAAATTGAATGCTGGCAGCACAATGACGGTACACTCACACTGGACAATAGTGTCCATGTGTGCGCATTAAAAAGGGGACCTGTACGGGTAGGATTGTGCTATCTCTTGTCTTTGTGAGTCAGTGCGTGTATGTGTGTGTGTGTGAACTGGCTATTTGAAGTGGAGGGAGCTGGAGTGGGTGGTGTGGTTCTTTCCATATGTGTGTGTCACTTGCATGTGAGACTGATGTTGTGTATGTTGTGATGCCGTGTGACACATTCAGGTGAGTGTTGTTGTTGTGCAGTGGATGTTGTTGTGATGTGTGTATTTGTGCTTGTGTGTGAGTGTGTGTGTAGCTGAGTGTGTAGTTGTGTTGGTTGTTGTGGTTGTGTTGTGTGTGGGTGCAGTGTCAATAGTGTGTGTATGTTGTATCATGGTTATATGTCAATGTGTGTTTTTGGCATGTACGGAATGTGTTGTGTTGGAATGGCAATGGGTTATTGTGTGTATGTGGTGTGTTGTGTAGTGTGTAGGTCAGGGGTACACATATGGCTAATGAACAGTGTGTGTGTGTGAGTGTCACTTACCTATATTCCATAGCCCCTGTCAATGTACGAAGTCCATTAGGGTTCCCCCACGGTCTCCCTCTATCAGCAATCCGTCTCCATTCAGTCCTCTTGCAGAACTGTAACTCTAAATACAGCGGGTGGAACACATCTTGCTTGACGGTCTTTTTGTGTCCGCCGTCGACGCGGCTAGGCGGTAATACCACCAAGATTTAAATCAGGCCCTAAGTTTTAACGGTTTCCAAAAAATTTAAAATATCGTATATATTTTGTCAGATTAATGCATTGGACTTGGTCCCGTAAATCCCTCCCTTGAGAATGAAAATATCCTCGCTGGTACATCTAGAAAAAAATTCCGGAATGTTCTTAAATATACATTGAAATAATTAAAGGAGGTATTCTGTCTTTCCAAGTACAATGACAACAAAACAATTTTTCATGCACTTAAAATAATTAGTATTTGTGTTTTAAAGTGCCTCCCGTTCCTTAACATCCATTTAATGGGGTCAACTTGCACACTGTTCCAACTCCCACAATAATGCTAAGGGCTGCCTTTTGAATGTAAAGTAAAGTGGAAAATACAGAATAAACCATTTTAGGTCTGGCTTAACATTTATATAATGCAGTCACAACCGTTTCTTGTGACATGACTCTGTGTACTAAGAAAGCAAACTTTTTTTCTTTGGACATGTATTTTACCTTTAAAATTCTATTTCGGAGCTGTTTCATGATACAATGCCCTACGTTGATCAATATGGCATGATTGATGTACACCAATGAACTAGCCAGCCAGTTTGTTGAAAGCCCATAATCACGGTCCGTGTCTTAATGCTGGAAGACGTCACGCGGTTGGAAATGTTACATTAGCAGATGTAACAAAGCTGGAAACCTCGACACACACTATGACCACCACTGTGCTAGCACATGTCCCACTCCTCCGTATAGATGGTATATTTTACATTCTGCATGGTTGTTTTCTATGGGTTTTTAATCCTGTGTGGGCAATACAAATAAAGGCTTATCTTTTGGTTTGTGATAAAATGTAGGAATAGAACCAAGGATCATGTGAATCACCTGTCATTCCTTCTTGAATGTTTGCTTCCGGCACACCCCCTTAACTTCAAGGTTGATGCAGCGGTCAAAACAGTCAGTGCAGCCTTTCACAGTTAGAGCAGGACTAGCGTCAACTTCAGGCTTAACAAAAGTTAAAGTTCATACTTACCAATGCATGTGACGTCACATTTATTTTACTTAACTTTTGTGCAGATCTAGGGCTTTTTTCTTTTTAGACCGGTAGGATTGCACCAGGACACTCTTAAGAGTAGCGGTGCGCGCTATAAGTTACTCTATCATCATCTGGGTGCTGGTGCATTCAGCGTGTACAGCGTAGTATCAGTGATGGCTACTGTCCTATTTCACTGGTGTCTAAGAGCATGAATTTACTTCCTTTGTTAACATGGAAAGCAAGCTTACCTAGGAAGCAACAGAACGCTATGCATTATGTATGGTATTGGGAGGTGATGATACAAGCTTGTGTACATCAAGTTGGTATTTCACATATACATTGGACACAATATTTTTTATTTCTAGGGCTACAGAGATCAATTGATTTGCCCAGAATCACATGACATAGAGACAAGCGCCAAGGCAACCTGGGTCCCTGGATTCCAAAGTCAGCAGCCCGAGTCCCTAGGTCACACTTCCTGTGTTCCGCTTATTCCAGAAGATGACTGAGGCTTTGGAGCTCAGATACTGTATGAGATAAAGTAATTGTATTAATTAAAATCAAAGCCCTGTTAGAGAAATGTCTTTAAAAAGAGTTTTCGTCTTTATGTTTATGCCGGAAAAGAAAAGGGCTGATACAATGATGATGGTCACAAAAAAAGAAACGGTCATAGTGTATCCTAGTTTTCACAAATTCAATTGCTTTGCTTATGTGATAGATAATAAGAAACTAAGTAATATGGTGCCCTTTGGCCAATTTTAACCAAGGTAAAAGGATCCCGGTGTTTTCCTGTAGCCTTTGTGAGGTTTCCGGTTTACTACACTGTTTGCTCTGGTTAGTCAATGGGACAGAAGTATGCCGCAGTAGATTATAATGTATCAAATAAATGATGGTATTTTTTGCATGCTTCAGGTTTATTCTGGCAAGGCTCCAATGATAACACATCGCTGAGCCTATATGGCTGGGTTTCTGGGGAAAAAGCCATCATAGCCAATATTGCCATCCCTCCCCAACCGAAAACGTTTTGGGCTCTTATGCAAGCCCAAAACAAGCACTGACAATGGTCTTTGGCTTTTATAATCAGAAGATGCTAACAAACTTGATCAATACACAAAACAACTATCACATGGGTAGCTGTACCTGATGTTTAGCTTAAAAAAACAGTCACATTTTCACTGATTCTGTACGTTGTTTTC
Organism: Pleurodeles waltl; assembly: GCF_031143425.1. Taxonomy (NCBI): domain Eukaryota; kingdom Metazoa; phylum Chordata; class Amphibia; order Caudata; family Salamandridae; genus Pleurodeles; species Pleurodeles waltl. The sequence goes on from NC_090444.1 coordinate 973,404,630, forward strand.
CTTTTCTTTTCTGTGTCTGTGGGGAAGCATACACTGCTGCCATGTGTTAGAAATGGGGTTTCTGGTTGGCTAGGGTATGCACCTAAGCCAGGCAGAACCCACCCAGTCTAGTCAGGGCAAGGGAGTTACACGTCCAAGATAACCCCCTGCTCACCCCCTTGGTAGCTTGGCACAAGCAGTCAGGCCTAACCCGGGGGCAATGTGTAAAGCGTTTGCACAACACACACAAGTGATGCAAGATATACACCACAAAGTAAACACAACACTGAGCTATGTAAAAATAAACTGTGTTGCACAAAACATAATTAGACCAAACATTACACATCAGTAATACCCCGCTACCTTAGCAGTTGTCAGAATGTTACACAAGTTACTAATACTCTGCAAGAATAAGCAGTTGTCACAATGGAACATGTAAGTACTCAGGATTCTGCAACATAAACAGTAGTCAGGAATTACAATAAAGAAATATATGTACTTACCATAAACACCTCATAAATATCCATACTAGGAACATTAGAGAACATATGGCAAGTCATAAGAAAGTAAACATACATCAGCCTAGCATACCCATAACAGGAACATATAGCCAATATATATCATTAGAAAAATAACCTTGGAGCCTACCACCCTCCCAGTGTCCCCAAAAGTACCTTATTTTGTGGAACAAGGCACTCCTAGTGCCTGGAAAGTCGTGGTAGGGTCCCCTGGTCCTCCTATGCGCTCACAGGGGCCACACGTGGCTCTTAAGGGAGAGGGGCGGTCGGCACCCTTTCCGATTTTGTAATGGGCCCGTCCTGGGTCCTGCGATCTCTGGGGGGCTTCCCCCCAGGCCTTCGCTGGCACCCTCCATCTGTGAGGGAGGGGGGTCAAGCCAGCCCAAGAAAGCAAGGGGGCGAAAGAAAGGGGCCTCCGGTGAGGCCTCCCTTCCCCATTCCTCAAAAGAATGTCAGGCAAAAATCTGGAGCATCCCGCTCCTATGGCAGTGACCGGGGATAGGAGGAATGTTCCCCTCGCTCTTCAGGGCAGCCCTGGGATCCCGAGGACACCTCCAATGAGGTCTCTCTCCCTCCTGGGGCCGCTTCCGTCCACTCGCCCGCACCCAATGTGGTGAACGAGTGTATACTCGTCTTCCCGGGCCGCAGCGGTGTTTGGCTAATGTGAAAGCTTGTTGGTGCCCCGGGGGGCGCTCCTTAAAGCGTGCTCCACCCCGGGGGCACGATAGGAGCGCGCTCGCTCCTTTCTGTTCTCCTGGTGGTGCCCCGGGGGCACTAAGGATAGCGCTTTGCCTGGCAACAGCCGGGTCACGGCGGTGATTGCCCTGAAGGCAAAAATAGCAAACTTACAAGCGCAGGGGCATTCTTAAGGAGCCCAGGCCGCAGCTGTGAATCTCCTCCAGGATAAGGTGCTTAGAAGTGCAAAGGGGGCACACAGGAGCGCATTCCAAGCACTAAGCTGTTGAAGCAGCACTCCTCGTGCTGGGGTAGGTTACAGGGGTCAGGGGCCACAACACCCTGCCTCTGGAGACAAAAATGAAGTAGGAGCACAGGGCTGGTGAACCCAGCTACAGGCCAGCGCAAAGAGTGGATACACGCAGTGGCAGTTCCTCCTGTGGGTCACAGGTCAGCACAACAGCAGCAGTCCATGGTGGGTCCTGGTGAGTCCTCTCAGCAGCCTTCTGTCCAGTTCCAGGAATGTTCAAGGAATGTCTAAATTGTGGGAAAAATTCCCCTGTACTTATACTCAGTTTACAGTGTATTTGTCAATGAGGAGGAGAGGGGTTCCAACCAGTTACAACTGGTTCTGGGAGTGTCCCTTCTCTCCTCCAGCACAGGCTCCAAACATCAGTGGGGGGTAAACGACCCTATTGTGCGAGGCCAGGGCACAGCCTTTACAAATGCAGGTGTGCCCCGCCTCTCCCTTCTCTCAGCCCAGGAAGACTCAACAATATGTAGATGTACCTCTATGACACCTCCACCCTGCCTGTGTACAGGCTGTCTGAAAGGTATGCACAAAGCCCCAACTTTCAGTCTGCACAGACGTGGCTTGGAGTCAAGCTGCAGAAACATCAGAGTCATAAGCACAGAGAAATGCACACTTTCTAGAAGTGGCATTTCTGTAATAGTAATAAAAAATACACCTACACCAGTAAGCAGCATTTCTTATCACCATTACCACCATACCAAACTTGCCTACGCTACACCTCATAAATCAGACACATTAACACATACACATAAGGCAGGGCATTTCTAATGCAATCCTATGAGAAGGGAGCACTCACAGCAGTGAGACACCAAGTTAGGCTGTATGTCACTACCAGGACAGGCCATGCAACCTGGCACATGTCCTGCCTTCTACATACATGGCACCCTGCCCAAAGGGCTAGCTAAGGCGTACCATAGGGGTGACTTACATGTTGTAAAAGAGGAGTTCTGGGCCTGGCAAGTAAATTTAGATGCCAGGTCCCTGTGGCAGAAAACTGCGCACACAGGCCCTGTGCTAGCAGGCCTGAGATAGGTGTGAAAGGCTACTTCAGTGGGTGGCGCAAGCAGTGCTGCAGGCCCACTAGAAGCATTTAATTTACAGGCTCTGGGTATAGGGATGCCACTTTACAAAGGACTTATAGGTAATTTAAATATGCCAATTAGGTATAAGCCAATCATAGCAATTTCACAAGGGAGAGCACCCGCACTTTAGCACTGGTTAGCAGTGAAAAAGTGCTCAGAGTCATAACGTCAGCCAACAAAGGTCAGGAAAATGAGGAGGCAAAAGGCAAAAAGTCTGGGGAATGACCCTGTAAAAGGGCCAGGTACAACACCACGTATCCTGTAACTGTTACTTTGTGTAAGGCGAGCGTGGAATGCTCTAGTCGTGTTTTATGTTGTTGAAGCCTGGTGACAAGGCTTAATGAAATATAACTTTCAGTGAAAGTAATCCATTAAAAAATACAAAGGGATATATAGTTGTGCAGGAGAAAACAATTTGGCGGGATCCCTTTTGAATGAATGAAACGGGGAGTTCAGGGGCTCCTCCCCGACAAGTGAAACTTTAAAGACAAGGCAGTAGGCTCCTAGCAGCTCTTATTCATGTAGAACAAGCCCTACTTGCCAAAACAGTGCAGGTACAAAGCAGTAAAAATAGAGGCAGGCACCACAGACTTCACATTTACTTGCAATATGATCCTCTGTCTGCCACAGTGAGGAAGGGAGTGACCCGGAAACAAAGTGCATACACCTGACACCAATTCAAAAGGAAGAGATGAGGCTCTTGAGCTCAAACTGTAGCAATTCTGCTGGGTGACTGAAATAAAGGTACAAATGAAAAATAGGTAAGATGTGTCTAGTCCTGAGGCTGAATAAAGTCCAGCAGGTGAACTCAGAATTAACAAATATGGAACCTCTGTTCTCAGTATAAAGAAAAAAGCAAGCAATTCAGTGATGTGGTGTCACCAGTGGGAAAAACATACTGATGTGCTCAGAAGCTTACACCTAGACCGATCTAAAAACCATCTTTAGCACATTAAATTAACATAAAATATTAGGGAATGGTAAGCATAGCCTTACCTCAAATGGTCTTATCCCCTACTATATCAGAATATAGGACCATATTCTTTGCAAACGAGTACATCTGCATAATGAACACAATTGACATTCAGTCAATCCCCAGGTCTAGTCTGTGATAGGCCCACCATCCGCCCCAAATCTTCTTGTGTTTACGAGGGCAACTTTGAGCTTCGTATATATGGGTAGCTCCTGCTGGGCACACCAGTCCACCCCCCTCTGCCACTTTGCCACTGAGGAGGGCCTCAGGTACCTCCACTTATGAGTGATGCCTCGCTTGGCCACCAATGTCATCACTCCAATAAAAGTGCGCTCTGCCCTCGGCACCCCCACGTCCTCCAGCAACCCCAACAGCACCATTCTAGGAGTGAGGACGAATTGGAGGCACAATACTGCAGAAAGCTCCCTACCAACCTGCGAAGGCCAGCCCGCATCTTCGAGCTCCGTCACTTAGGCCTCTCATTTCTGCCGCAGTCTAAGAAGGTGGTTCGGGACACTAATGATGAGGGAACGATAAACCAGGGATTAGGCCCTTTCTGCAACTTTCCCATCAACAGTTTTGCCTCAAGGGGGCTAAACTCAGGGATCTGCATGTGAGGGGGAATATTAGCCAACAAGGCATGCCACAACTGCAGGTACTTATGAAACTGGGTTTCACAGAGTTGGTACTGCTCCCTCAGTGCCTGAAGCTACTGTACTTGAGTGACAGCCCAGATGTCCCCATGGTAGGTAATGCCAATCCTTTCCCATTGCACTAAAGCCCTCCAGACTCGCAGTGTGGTGCAGCCAAGAAGCCCTGCCAAAGTGGGGTCATCTCAGTGACTTGATTGTCCAAACCCAGAAACAAGAGTACCGCCCTTCAGCACAGCAACACCACCCGAGTGCACTCCAGAAGAAAACCGGGAATCAGGCCCCATAGAGCATACCTGTCAGCTTATTGGAGCCTAGCAAGGCCAGCTCCGCCGATAGGTCGGATTGCCCCATCCCATATTAAACCAGTCATTAATTGCGACCACCTGCAAAGCCAGATATTAACAGTACAAATCTACCATACCCATCCCAACATCAAATGGGGATTGCCAGCAATTAACAAAGGCCACACAAGAGGGGTCAAATCCCCAGAGGAACATATGGATAACCACAGCAAGAGTTTGGAAACACCGCTGGAAAATGGTGTGCGGACAATTCGAAAAAACATATAAAAATCAGGGCAGAACCATCATTTTTAAATGTGCCACCCTCCCTGGGACATGCAGTGGGAGATGGCTCCACCTCCGCAGGTCTTGTTTCATCCCAGGAACTATTGGACTCAGGTAAGGCACCAAGCCAAGTCTGGGAGACATGACATCTAAATACTCAGCTATTTAAAGGACACATAGCACAATGGTATCTGGATCTCCAAGAGCAAATACTTGCATCACCAGCAATGGGGACAAATAGGGATTTTGATTTGTTCACCTGAAGGCCGGGGGCTTCCCTGAATATCCGCAAGATCTCCAAACAGCACAGGCCAGAGGGTTCGCCAAGAACACCAAAATATCATCCACATAGAGCGCCATACGCTCTTCCGGACCGTCATCCCAAGGCCACCCCTCAGTATGACCATCACAGGGAAAAAAGCAAGCCAAGGACATGATTGCCAAGGCAAACAAAAGAGCAGAAAGAGGACAGCCTGGCCAGGTACCTCTATGGATAGTGAAGGAGGGGGACAGATTGCTGTTAACCCAGCATGAGTGGTAGAGTAGGCATAAAGAAGACCAGCAAGTGTGCGAAAACGAGGCCCCCAACCCGGCCTTCTCCAGCACATCACATAGGAAGAACCCATCAACTGTACCAAAGGCCATCTCAAAATCCACCAAAATCAACACCGTAGGGCAACAGAGGGAGTGGGCCTGAGAGAGGGCCACCTGGACCCTCGGGAAACAATGGCACATACCACAGACTGGCTTAAAGCCACACTGGTCCAGGTGGACCAGATAGGGCAACATATGGAGCAGCTGGTTTGCCAGAATTTTGGCAAACAGCTTGATTTCCAAATTGGTAAGGGAAATAAGGTGGTAAGAAGAACATCTATCCAGTGGTTGGCTCGATTTAGGAATCACCACAATGGTGGCTGCATCCAATCTCCTTAGAGAATGCCCCCAGTCAGCTGCCTCGTTGTACATCAATAGTAGGTGTGGAAGAAGAAGGTTTCAGAGTCTCTCATAATATTCAACTGAAAACATGTCTGGCCTGGAGTTTTCCCATACTCGTAGACCCTTTGTTTGGAGGCTCTCCAACACTGCCTTCCTTCCTCTAGTGAGATCTGATGCAGTTGAGACCAGGCTCATGCCAGATGTCATTCCAGGTCCCCAGAGGGCTGCTGCTGAACCTGCTGCTCCAGGGAGAGATTCTGCGCCTCTGAGGTCGTCTTTGCCAATTTGTGGGCTTCTTTGCCCCAAACCTACCCCTTTACTTATACCCCTCGGGGCATAACAGGAACGACATTGAAGTTGCCCCCCCACAGTGACACCATGTGGGAGAGTCAAGAGAAGGGCCCCAACGGAGAGCAGCGTGCTCTGAAGCAGGTGATGTGGAAGTACACCGATAGGAAGTTATAATGCCTACCCTCCAGACCGCCATCTATCCCCACATGCCAACCCTGAAGGTCCACGTGGGACACAGACAGCACCAATGTAAACCCCCTATGCAGCAACATTTCCATCCCTGGGATCCCTGGGCAAAGCCCTCATGATAGATTCTATCATACTCAATATGCCCCATGAAGGGACACTGGGCACCCAGCAGGTGCGTTTCATGAAACATAAGAACCGTTGGCTGAAACAGCCAAACATACCGAAGGATTACAGACCTCTTAATGTGGTCCAGAAGGCTGTTACACTCCAGGATAGTATCTTAACTGCCACCATCTGAAGGGAGATGCAACCAGACCAAGCCAGACTGCCAGAACCTCCGCAGGCCTTGGGAAAACCAACCCAAGTGTGGGGTGGCGGCATCACCAGTGTGAATAGTGCAAGATTGGGACTGACTGAATGGGCACACAAACGAAAACTAACATAAAATCCCATCAGCGCAGCTGTGTCGTGAGCGTATGACGCAGCATTTTGGAGCAACACTCCTGGAGCATTTGGAGTGTGACTGGTCTCTGTCATTCCGACCAGTTTTGTATTGTGTGCAGCCCGTGTTCCGGTGCCTTTGGTGCTCTTTTGTACATGAACTGGAAGTTTGTCTTTCACAGCAGCGCCCCCCCAGCAATAGATGCTGATCTGTTGATGTTCTCGCTGAGGGTTCATCACCAGACATGCGCACTGAGGCTGCGTTTGCTACGTGAAGCTAATTATGAGTTACCCTTCCTGGAGGAAGTTGCCATCAACTCATCTATGGGCACTGCACAGGATGCCGCCTTGCTTGATACTGGGGCTATGGAACACACCTGCTCCTCGCTCATTTTTTGCGCTGACTTTCCGGTTTTGGCATTTGCCGAAGTGGAAGATCTCCTGCTCTCCATGACTCGTGCTTGATTTGAAACTTTTCTAAATTGACATTTTCATTGAATTTGGTCTTAAGCCACATGCTCATGTTTTAAATTGCCAAGTAGTATGCTTGTGTGTCCTTTTAACTTGTCAAAATTGAGTAGGGTTTTAGGTATATCTTAGGTTGAGATATTTTAGTTTTGGCTTGAACCACTTTCTACCGACAAGGGGAGGGTGTTGTGTAGCCATTTTAGTTATAGCTCCATGCACGTTAGTTTAATACACTAGGCCGTTGTGCACCTTGACCCAGATATATTTTATTCAGCTACGCATTGTTATTTTTACAATAACCAGTTTTACGGTCTTGTTTTAATTTCTTCTATCTAACTGTTTTGCTTAGTCCAACACTGTGTTCTCAAACAACACATTCTTGATCACTCTGTGCTTCAGTCAAGGCTACAGTCTGGTACATTGCCGGTGAACGTGGTAGAAGTTTAGTCTCCAACATTCGTAGAAAATACACATCCTTACGTAGGGACATTTTCCTAGAACATCATCTGTGTTAATTATAAAAACACTTTCTAGTCCCATTACACATCAAGAGGGAGATTCCAGCCAGGGAACCACAGCTGTATGCTGAATGCTTCGCTGCAGATGCTAACGCAGATCACAGGCCTTTGCTCAGGTATGAGGGTTGATGTCCTCCGAGGGGAACCTGAAAGGCAGGATTAGAGCTTAACATGCCGTGCTCAAAATATGATTTAGATAGGAAATAGTCCATAGATTCTAGTGGCAATATGATAGCATTATTCTTATGCTTCACTCTCTTTGTCACCATTTTAATATTGCTGTGTTGTGTCGTTCTGGTTATTGCAGCTCACGCTTTGCTATCTAAAATGCAGTCATTTTATTAAACCAACCTTTAAAACTTATACTGCTCTTATTGTCATTTATATGTGAGACCGAATTGTGAATGAGAGAACCGGATGCGACCTGAATGACCACGACTTCCCTGAGAAGTACAATATGTCATGCGCTCGGCTGCCCAATCATCCCTACCTCCCGGGAGAGATGAGGCACTGCTAGTCAGCCGGAGCAAGGCCCAGATTTGGAGCAATAGGTATCACCCACCGTGGGTCAGACTCAGTCTCCCACACTGTGGACGATCCTGCTGCTCAAAATCCAGTAGTCTCATTAGAATAATGAGAGCCTACGCGACATGGCATAAGCAAGCAGCAGCAGCAGAATATTGATATTTAGTTCCAATTGCAGGTTGTGCAGAGCCATTGGTGTACATGACTCTATGATACTGATCGATAGGCAATGTGTTTGCTGGAACTGGATATTCTACTTCATATTGTAGGAATTCCTGAGTTTGTAACTTTGGGTAAAAAATATTGTCTACATCATTGGCTGTTAAAGACGTAGCCCATTGTATCCAACATGGATGTAGTGCTTTTGCGTTCGGAACGCTAGCTTTTGTAACAGCCTCTAGGGCTGGGATTGGAGAAACAACGATAATTTGTTTTCCTTGGGCAAGAGGTCTTTCTTTAATAACAGCCATCTGCACAGCAGTGAGAATTTTCTCTGTGGGAGCAAAGCATTGTTCAGCTGCTGAATACAAATGTGATTTGTATGCATTCGGGACTGTCTCACCTTCATTAAATGTCACATAGGTGAAACCGATGGCCCCAGCTATTACCCTGATGACCAAATGTGTTTTGTTGTCCCTTGTGTGTAAATGTTGTGCTGCAAGCATGTCCGTCTGCAATTCTCTAAGAATGCGTGTATGTTCAGTTGTCCAGAATTTACTTGAAAAATCTGGACGTTTTAAGTCATATAAAGGTTTTATGCGCGTAGCATAATCTGGAATGTAGGTTCTGCCAAAATTTAAGAAACCCAATAATGATTGGAGTTTTTTAATCGTATTCGGTGGTTGTAATTGTGCACAAATTTTTCTAAAAATTGTGGCGCTAGGCTCTTCCTGTTTTCTTGACAGCTCATAACCTAGAAACAGGAAGCTGAGGAAGGCAATTTTTGTTTTTTTTAATTTAAATTTGTAGCCAAATTCGGCAAACCCTACAACAATGCGGGCTACCTGTCTTAAATGTTGTAGTAACTCATCATCCGTGAGATATATATCATCTACATAGGACAATGCTTCAGGGTCAATCTCGTGTAAAATGGCAGTGACAAGAGCCGCGAACAGTCCTGGGCTGTTCTTAAAGCCCTGAGGTAAACAACAGAATTTTTCTGAGAGCCTAGTGCGCTGAAGCTTGTTAAGTCTCTGCTTTCAGGCGCTATATTCTGGCAGAAAAACCCATTTGAAATGTCTAATGTTGTTTTGTATTTTTTATGCACTATGTTGCTCATTAGTGCAGTGCTATGGGAATTTTGTATAGCATAGGTGCGTGTATGACTGTTTAAATGTCTGTAGTCTAAGACTATTCTGGATGAATGGTCCGGTTTAGCTACAGGAAATAAAGGGTTATTCATCAGTGAGACACAGGGCTCAACTGCACCCTGGTACTCTAATTGCGTGAGTATTTCTCTCACTGGTGCTCTTGCTTCATGTTTCATAGGATACTGCGGTTGTGGCTGAGGTTCACTTTTAATGGGAATAACATGGTGGGGGAGTCTTTATCCCACCCTACTTGATTTCTATATAATGCAGGTGCTTGTGCTAGAGCCCATTCAATGGAATAGGATTCAGCGACTTCCTCTGGAACAAGGGGCGAGAAAGAAGGCTTAGTGACATCTTCTCCATATGGGCAGGTACGGACAAAGTCAGGCGGCCAGTCTTGTTCGGCCAACAAGACATCATACACTTTTACTATGCGATCCCAAAGGATTTTGCGTTTTTTGTGCGTTCAATGTCTCCTTCTAATTGCAGCGTTACTTTGTACACCCTATCAGGCTTGGAGACATGCATGTCCGCTGTTTCTATAAAGTCATCAGTTGCTTTCACCTCCAGGTGCTCTAGAAGATTCAGGCAAACTATTGTGACCTCTGCCGCGCTGTCTAGCAATGCTAGAGCCCAGTTCTTGTTCTTCAAGAGGACCCTCTTCCTGTGTGGCATGTCGAACTGCGACTGCTGCCACCTTTTTCTTTTTAAATTGTTGTTTTTGTTGGGCAGGTTTCTCTTCCTTTTTAACAGAAACCTCAGAAGAGCGTTGTGATTCCTGTCTCGGTTTCACGTACTCTGTTCTTTGCTCTGATCGCCCACCTCTCTCATTTCTCTTTTCCGATGAGTCCTGAAAGGAAAGAGATTGGCGTGTATCAGTATATTGATATCTATCAGGCGTTTTGATATTATCTCTATTTCTGAGATTATACCTATTCTGTGGGGTCTCCGTACATGGAGATTCTCCCCTTTCTTTTTTAGGCGTCTATCGCTTTTTATTCCAGCGTTTCTTATTTCCCTCAGGTTGTTGTTTGGAGTTATCTTTATTTGATTTACCCTGGCATTGAGGTTTTTGTGGTCTGGCCCCTAGGCTATCTCGACCTATACTTGAATATGTTTCCGCTATTATTTTAGGCAGCTCTCGATCTTGGTCTTGTTGCGGAACGTCACGGAGCCACATGCACACTGCAAGTGCGATTGCTTCCCCTTTAAGTTTACGTAAAATGATAGAGGATACTGTGGCAAAGTTGCCCATCAGTTGCATCCCCAAATCTAGGGCCGGGGCAGCCCCATATTCATCTTGAATTTGTTTCAGCACTTCCGGTAAATTTGCTAGTGTCGGTGTACCATGTGCGATTGTGTAGAGCGTGGCAAATACCGTACACCAAGTATTACAGTTTTCTACTGTAGGGACCATCCCAAAGGGTAAGCACATCGTTAATATTCTATGTTTATCCTGAAGTCCCGTATGGGGAAATACTGCCTTCAGCGTATTCATTTTTTGTGCTAACCAAAACGGAGTTTCTTCTCGTTTGGCGGGTACGTTATCCATAATCGAATGTATAGTCGCAGGATTTATACCTGGCGTTACTGCATGTGGGTGTGCTGGAGCAGCATGTTCTGGGTTTGTATTTAATGTTTGCATCACAAATTGTATTAATCGTCTATATATTGCTATTAACTCAATGTATAAGCAACGAACCTCAGCTACTGCCAAATTCCCAACCGCAGGATGTGGTGTATAAGTGGCCAATAAAGGCCAGGTAGGACCGTCATTACTTAGTGGACCTAACCTAACTGTTAATATTGTATGGGGTAGGGCACCATCAAGCCAATTATTATGTTCTTGATAAGATAGAGGTATCTCTAAATATGCGTACACTCTGTATTGTCCAGGCGCATTCGCAACTATATATGGCAAATATGATATCTGGCTATACTGTTGTATATTACATTCTCCTTTACAGGATCCAAAGAAATGTTCTTACAGAGATTTGATATTGATTATTTAATATATACATTATTTTGGCGAGTGCCTCATATGCTACTGTTTGTCTGTTTCAACTTTGAAGCGTGCTAGTCACCTTTGAAGGGCAGTAGCAAGAGAATCAATCAAAACGGAGGTGATAGGACAGAGAGGTGCCAATAAAGATTGTCACCTCCGCTAAAGCCGGCCCTGATACCAGATGTACATAGGTCATGGTGTATCCAACTTGGCTACGAAGAAAAATCAATTTCAGCAGGCTTGGATAGTCCTATTGGAAATTGCATATATATTCTTCAAGGTTGTAAAAGCAAAGATTAGTAATCAGTGCATGCTTTGGAGGAATTTCTATGGGGCAAGTAAGAAATGTTGAGTAGGAAAAATTGAGTCACCAGAACGTCGTAGTTAAAATATGGAGGATCAAAATAACACAGGTAAGTATATATTTACCATACATAACTCCAATTATTTGTACCTTGATGATATAGATAACTTCAAGGCATGTAGTTAAGAATACTAAATCTATGCTTCCATATATATACTTACCTTCTTGGTATTTGGTCCTTGATATTTTGGCAACGGTATTCTGGTAACTTGATATTCTCTCCTCGATATGCCTGACGTTAACTGCTTGGTATGTAGTATGCAGACATGCACCTAATTGTATTGTTGAAGAATAACATGTAATGTTTTGAAAAATGAATGTAAGTAAAGGCATGTGGGAATGTGGCTGCTGATTGGATCTGGCTCAGAGTGACAGACATTTTCTGTTGATTCACTCATAGTGGCTTTCCACAAAGCAACATAAGAGCAAAATCAAGGTATAGGCAGCTTGATCGTCAGCTTGTGTGGGGTAGGAGTAACGTAGTTCACTGACCATGAGTAATTTATTTGCAATAGATGCAGTGAGTACCACTGATGAGTAGTCATTGTGTTTAGAGACAATGTACAGTTTTTCTTATGTGATTTGTCTACATTGTTATAAACTGGAGATTTGGTTCTACTTTAGTTCATTTTCTCAAGACCTGTGTTGCTTACACTATCCCCTTGTGTATCCTTCATTGTCTTTTCTAGTTAGATGCTTCCAAAGTGTCCAAGAAATTGTTTGCTTAAACAGGTCACTTGTACAGTATTTATGTCTCCTCATTGTCCCTTCTATATACAAAGATGTTCCCACTGACTTCTCACACTACTTGGCCTGCCTTACCACATTAAATAAGCCACACTCCGCATCCTTTCGACTTTCCTTATTTTTGGCCATATGTGTGTGTCATTTTACACGTGTAAGCATTACATCGTAGCTGCAGCAGTGTAGAACTGTTCCCAATCCCTTTTTACCTTCTTCAAATGTTGTTAAGTCTTAAATTGTTTTTGTAAAAGTAATACAGTTCCTCTGTTGACGTTCAGGTAGCACCCCTTTCCCTGAAAGGTTTTTCCCTTAATTCTATATAATAATTCAGCTGTTTACTGAAAACTGTGCCTGATTACTTGATTTGGTAAGTAGCCCAAGTAATCATTTCCTGGCATATCCCCTCTTGTTCCCCAAACCACGAGCTATCAATATGACATGTACCAGTAATAAGGGGAAGGCAATAACTCCCTACTGAAGATAGGTGTTAAAGACATGTGAAAATAATAGATGCTTGATGAATGTAGTGCACTCATGCCACCAAAAGATCTTGATGGGACAATCTTCCACACAGCAATAGCCAAAGAATACAAACACTCAAACCCTACCACATGCCCTGTTCTATATGGCACATAGTGACACTGATGCATTCTGACCTGAAAGTAGATAACATAGACCATCTTAAATAGACACCAATCGAAGATCAGAACATAGGACCCGATTGTTTCTTAGGAAATGGAGAATTACGAGGGAGATCAGGGTAATGCACCTGTTCTATAACCAAACATTTCCACTGCCTTTAGCAGCTGAAAAGACGGGGTGAAAGCATGGATACCACCATCAAAAGTAACATAGGACCTGTTATGTTTCCCTAAGTGCTAATTGAAAGGAGTCATGGTAGTCCTCCATCAAATGTCTGTTGTGTGTGTAATTCATTTGCAATCACATTACTATTTAAAACATTGATAAACCATGTGGATGGATTATCTTCTTATTATATAATTTCTTATTATGTCTTATTATATATTATGCCCACCTAAAAAGGGATTGAGCAGCCATAGAGATTTTTCATGTGTGAGCTGCAGCATGAAATATCACGCACGCATTGCATCAGGACACTGCAAATCATGCTGCATCTGGTTTCTTAAACCCACTCTCATGGCAAGGGACAAGGGACAAGTTCTTGTGGTTTTTATAGCCCTCTTCTCACAACACCATTTTTAGATCTCACCTGCCAGACAACACAATTTGTCTGGGTATGAAAGACCTATTGTGAGCTTATGAAGAGCTTACTTTAGGCTTATGCCCACGCATTGTTACCGTTGGACAGCTTTATTGTCAGTTTCATTTGCTTGCTTCCTATTTATTGGCATGCATTGGCTTGTCTTTCTCTTCTTATGTTTATCCCTTCACTGGAGCATAGCCTCTTTACCATGCTTTGCAGTGGCTGACTTGTATCTCTCGATTGCTCACTCTTAGGCAGATACTTTTTTTCTTTTTTTATTAAGCTCTCCATGAGATTTTATGTGTGTTGGACCTGGCCCTCTTTGCAAGGTGGCCCCAAAACTTCTCCCGCCACTCTAAGCTTTTTCCTTTTACCCCTCCTGGTTTCTGAATCCGTTTTTGTTGCCTTCTAGGACTCTGTACACTTTATCATTGCTAACCAGTGCTAAAGTGTTTGTGCTTTCTCCTTTAAACACAGTAAAATTGAATTACGTCCAATTGGCACATTTAATGTACTGGTAAGTCCCTGGGAAAGTGGTACTACATGTACCAGAGGCCTGTAAATTAAATGCCATTGTGGGCTTGCAGCACTTGTGTCACCCACGGTTTAGGTCTGCCATTGCAACTTGTGAGTATGCAGGTTTAAACGGCCAATTCGACTTGGCAAAATAAACCTTTTGCCAGTCCTAACCTTCCTTTTTAATACTTACAAGTCACTCCTAGGGTAGGTCCTAAACAGCCCAGAGGAATGTTTGTTTCATTGTATTTAAAAAGTGCATTGTTTTTAAAAAGCTGGACATGTACATTTATGTTTTACATGTCCTCGTAGTTAAAAACTCTCAAATTTGTTGTTTACTATTGCACGGCCTATCTCTCCCATTTGTTAATATGGGGTACCTTATTACATTTAATAAGTGATATCTTTTGGTTAGCCGCAGGTAGGAATGGCATGTTTGATGTCTGAGGAATTTAAAACCTTCGTTAATTGAAAAGTCAGATTTTAAGTACAATTCTGAAAATGCCACTTATAGAAAGTTAGTAGTAGTTCATGCAGCAAGGGAAACCCAAGGATGTTTAAGGGACCTGCGGTCTAAGTATGTTATAAGAAACAGAGGTCCCTGATCCACCCAATAAGGTTTATACATAAAAATACAATGAAGTCTATGTACAATCTCAAGACCAAAATATTTATTAATAGGAGATCATCAAAAAGATTTAGGAAACGGGGCCATTAAGTAGGGAAATTAAATAAAATTTAATTTAATGACTGTCAGCACATCCAATGAAGTGAAAGGCAAAAATACACCACAATGAGTTGCCTATTATTCAATAGGTATATGTACAAAAGGTTCTCAATCAGATATGGTAAATACTGAATGTAGATCAAGGCATTTTACAAATATTTGTAGTCAGACTCAGGCATAAGCAAGCCACAAATTAACAATCCACGGTTAACATTCGTCGAGCAAAGGGGAGAGAATAGTATTTGTGGCGCGTGAGTAGTGAAAATGCACCTTGCCGCTGTATAGTGCAAAGCATGAGCCAGGTAACGTATCCAATGAAGCAATAGGCACCTGGACAGTGAGTCCTAGTCTATGATCAGGCTTGTTTTGGTAATCTGTTGCTTGAATATCTACGTGCATATGATTACCAATTATATTAGTCTCTGGCACCATTTTCTGAGTCCTGATGATGATCCCATGCATTTAGCTCTAGGTATTGAAACATCGACAGTTGTACCTTAACTCATTTAACAATTTGAAATTGGTTCTCTATGAGTAAGGGTACTAATTGGATTTGACACAAATTAATGCATTACATTGTGTCACCTGCTTATGCCTGAGTCTGACTGCTGATATTTGTAAAATGCCTTGATCGACTTTCACTTCAAAGGAGGCACAAGTATGAAAATGGGACACTCAGACCCACTCTTCAGTACACTCCTGGACATGTGGATACTACAGAATAAGGTCTGCCCTACTGCCAGAGGACTTCTCTGCTATTTAGGCTTTCCCTGCTGACTGAGAACGAAGACTAGACCTGCACGCTTCAACCCAGACCAAAGTGACTTCAAGGGTCAGCTGACTGACCTCCTGTTCTGAGCTAGAGGGACACAACAAGCTCTAGAGGCCTCTTTGCAACTGCCCAGGTGCAACTGGACCTTCCTGAGCCCTCCTAGCATCTGCTGGAGTGTGTTCTTGATCACCAAGAGGTGACTTCCACGTGCTGGACCCTTAGTGTGGCATCATTTGAGCTCCTCCTTGAAGAATAAGAGAAATTCTGATGTTTTGGGCACTTTGCAACTGCAGATGGCTCTTTTGGGCCAAGATTTTGCCGCCTGCACCAACAAGAAGCTCCAGTGTATTGACTCTTCGCATTACAGCGACCACCAGCAATGACTGGCAACAACTAGCAGTGTAAGATCTGCACTTTGGGCTACAACATCAATAGTCTGCAGTGACTACTTACGTGAATCTCCAGCAAAGACTGTCCACGATAACCGTCAGGATCTTTTCTGTATAGCGACTGCCATCTGTGATGCACTCCCTGCTCCTCACGGCCTCCTCCTCCACCAAGAACAGAACTCTTCTTGCTGGAATTTAGAATTTAACTCATTTTAGCTGGAGTAACCTGGTCATTGTATCCGGCCCACACTCCATCGTGGTCAGCCTCAACTTGTGGCTTTCTCCCGGTCTCACATGACCAGATAACAAGGAGTGACACTTTGTGCTTTTAGGTGCTATACTTACCTGAACGCCTTAAAATTGCATATCTCCCTTTCTACTGATGGGATGTTGGTTGTTTTGGTGTCAGATAATTTATTACATTTTACTCTGTTTTTCTTAATTGGTGTTGGAGTTTTCTTGTGTTGTGTTTTCACTTTATTCCTGTTTGTGTGCTGCAGAAACACCTAACCTGAAAGTTAAACCTATCTGCTTTTGTGCCCAGCTACTACAGGGTTATGCACTGGTTAATTTAGTGACTTTTTGTGGTTCACCCTGACAAGAATTGTGGCTGTTGCTTGACAAGGGCTGACACCCACCTCAACTAACGATCCCAATTTATCACAATGGGGGTCATTACGACCTCGGCGGCCTTTTTTCAAGACCGCCGAGGGACCACCGTGCGGAAGACCGCCTGTGCAGGCTGTTTGCCGCTCGGCCTATTATGACCGTTGGCAGCTCTCCGTCCCTTTACGGACGGAGAGCCGCCAACAGCCATACTGGCGGGAGGCGGGGAAGTGGAGGTTGCTCCACCTCCACCGCCACGCCAACAGAACACCGCCCAGCGAATCACATCCTGTGATTCGCCGTGGCGGTGTTCTGTTGGCGGCGTGGTGTCGCCGGACCTGCCCCTATGGCTCCCGTCCCCTCCCGGAGGATCGACGGAACAGGTAAGTCGATCGTCCGTTAGGGGAGGGGGGTGGGGAGGTGTTGGGTGTTGTGTGGGTGCATGGGGGTGTGCGTGTGTGTATGTAGAGGGGGTGTGTGAGTGCGTGTATGCTTGCGGGGGTGTTGTGTGTATGGGAATGAGTGCGTGTATGTCTGTGGGTATGTCTGTATGGATGAGTGCGTGTATGTTTGAATGTGGGTGTGCGTGTCTGACTGTGTGTGTGGATGTTGGCATGTATGTCGGGGTGTGTGCGTCTGTGTGTTGGTGGTGCCTGCATGCGTGTCGGGTGTGTGTGAGTTATGTGATGTTGGGGGTCGGGGTGGGGAGGGGTGCCCTGCCACATTTGGGGGGTGGCAGGGGTGGTGGGGGGTGTAGGGGAGGGAGTCAGGTGGGGGAGACCCCTATCAGTGCCAGGGAAGGAATTCCCTGGCACTGATAGTGCTTACCGCCATGGATTTCATGGCGGTTCAGACCGCTGGAAATCCACGGCGATAAGCCGGGTCCAAATACTGCCGGCGGTATAGTGATGGCCGCCGGGCTGGAGACTTAGGTCTCCAGCCCGGTGGTCGTCTCCGCCCTGGCGTGTGGAACGGAGAACTGGCGGATGACCATGGCGGTAACCGCCAAGGTCATAATTCCCCAAGGTAAGACCGCCAGCCTGTTGGCGGTCTTACCGCCGGTTCTCCGCCATCCGCCAGGGTCGTAATGACCCCCAATGTGTTTTCTAGATTTCTCACTCCTGTGCTTCTCCCCCTACACTCTGTATTGCTCTCTCCCACTTGTGCTGCTAGCACTCTTTCGTGTGATTCTCATCCAACATACTCTCCCACGTTTCATGTTGCCGTCTTTCTTGCGTGCTTTTAGTTATGCCTTGTGTTGTTCGCTCCCTCGTGTGCTTCTTCCTGCCCCTATGCTGCACTCTAGCTCATGTGCTGCCTTTCCACTCCTCCCACCACCCAGCTTTATTTGTTGTATTGCTCCCTTCTCCCCTCCTCTGTTGCCTACCCACCCTTACGGCCTTTTCTTTGTTTTCACATTGCTGCCAGCCCTTGCACCTTAAAAAAACACTTTCACGCTACTCCAGTTTAATTTTTGTTTATGTACCGATCCATTTCATATCTTTAAAAACAATGGCACTGGATCATTTCATAGGTGTGCCTATGCGCGGCACTACATGCGCCCTTGCGTCGTGATGCATGCGCGTCCAGCTCTTCAACACTCATGCGGATGCCTACATTATGACGCAGCCCCCTGAAGGGGCTGCTTCATTGACCCTTTGTTTTCCTGTTGGCCAATGTGTAAAGGCATTGGTAAAGCCAATAGCCCCCAAAGACAAAGCTTATTGGTTTTGAGTGTAATTGTTCACCTAGCAACTCACAAATACCCTCTCAGATTGTCAAACGATGGCCTCAGCCAAGCTTTCATGTAAATGCTGATAGCAAGGTATTTCTGCCGGACTGGCACTTTAAATCCGCTCATTTTAAGGTGGAAAGTAGACTAACAGCGCTGAGCCATGATGAAGCCAGGTTTGTGAATGCATAATATCTTATTCATAAGGTGAAGGGTCAGTGTGCAGATTATCTAGTCATCTTTGAGAATTGTCTGTTCGAATTAATTTATTTAATTTCTGAATCAGAACACGAACTAAGCCAGCATTGTCCAGCATAGACTGGGGACTCAGTTGTTAAATGCATTATAATTGCATCCCTTTTAGGAACAGGTCACGGTTCAGGTGGATTCGAATACGATCGAGCATTCGCCTGGGCTGATTACGGACTTTTCGGCTGTGTATGCCCTTGAGTGAGATGGGTTTATGCATACCTTATGAGTGCACATGTTCTTAATATAACCAATGAAAACAAGTATCTCATAATGATTGGAATTTGTATTTAGAGTGAAAGGGAGCTTTGCACTAATGGCACAGGTGACCCTGGTTGGATGGCCTTTTCAAAATGTTATAGCGCTTAACCTTAAAGGAAAGCGAAATGAGATCACTACATTAATCAGACAATTAAATCACACTATGAACTGTCCTTTGAGCATTGCCACAGAATTGTTATACCCTATGGATAGCTCTATTGATATCACAGTATGCCCACCAAAGGTCATGAAAAATAAAGCAATGTCGGCGACCCGCCATGAGCTGCTCGAGGACTTGTGTATGTGCGGTGTGAGGTTATTGTATTTCAATTTGTTGCTCTATGTGTCCTTCGAGAAACAATAAAGTATGTTTATAAAAAAACAAATAAAAAAACAAAGAGGAGCCGCTCTCGAGGTAACTGGTTTTCAACTGCTACACCATATAACTAACCAGCTCCTTCAAAGACCACTTTAGGCACCAGTGATCTTGTGTACCTTGATTCCAGAAAGGGAAATGAAACATGGATGTTTGCTTGCTTGAAGTGAGAATCTCGTTTGCCTCATTTTCGCCGCTCTCATTGGCTTAATGTCAATTGACTATAGTCCTCTGCCTTCTTTGGAGTTGTGGCTGTTACAGGTGCTGCTTTTTCCCCTAGCAGGAAGTAGGATCTGCTTCCTGGTTTACAAGAAGAGGCCTTTTGTGGCCTGCATTATTCCTTCTGCTCATGTGCTTGTGGGTCCCTGGTTCAATGTCAGTACCGTGTGTTGGTTTCAGTGGCTGTCATTTGCCCTGTTTACCTCTTTTGTATTGTAACTGGCCACGTAACGGCGACGGTCTATCTGTAAATAGGAGCTTCATAGCCAGAAAGAGCACTGTGCAGGACCTCTTGTAGGACAAACTGCAACGATGCAGTGGCTGCTTTGTGCTAGCGGACCAATCTATGCTTGCTTCATGGCATGGCCTGACCGGTGCTGATAACTAGAGTCTTGGATCATTATTCACTCCACATTTGGGAGAGGCACGTAAAGTTCTCCAGTTTGTGACTCAGCTCTTCTTACTCACGTTTCAGCTGAGAGGCTTCTCATTCAAGATACTGACTTTGTATACCAGAACTGAGACCATCATGTCTGTGATGCCTACTTTTCTGTCATAGGTGTCCTTCTTGATGTCTAGAGCTCTCCTGTTCTTGGGCGTAAACTTTGGCTTCAAAGACGTAGTCATGACCCCACAGTAACTGATGTGTTTTAAGGTGTTGCAGTGTATTTTGCTGGGAATTGGTTGTTACAGGAAAGACGTCTCCACCACAGCCTCTGCCAAGAGTGCAGTTCTCACAGAGCTGGGGCGAGCTGATTTTTCAGTAGGAAAAGGGGTGATGCTCAGTGTACCTAGTCGGGGTCCTCCAGCAATCTCCATTCCCAACAACAAAAGTGATAGAATTTGGTGGATGTTTTTCACCAGTAGGCCTGAATTACGAGATATGAAGAAGTGGCACTTCCACGACTGAAGGCAACATGTTGGGATTGGCCTACACAGACCTTTGATGAGAATGTTTACACACTTACACAACTGCACTCCACCTCATATACACATTGATACTTGGTTCCACCTCCGTAAATAGCAACAATAACACAGCAACACAAATGCAAGTTCATCATGGAAAGTATTTAACATCTATTTGTTTTGACTCTTTTGTAAGGAAGAGGTCAATGTTACCACAAGATCTTTAAAAGATATGTACAAATATGTATTATTTTCTTCTTTTACAGAATCCTGAAATGTAAAGGAAGCATAATTCCCAGTGTCTCTCAAGCCAGCATGTTTTCACACCCTCTATGGGCTGGACCTCACTTTTTCACAAATGAGTCCTGATATAATTAATACAAATGGCAAACGATGGAGCTCTTTTTCATTCACAATCAGTTCAAGCTACAACATGTACAAATTAAAGGTTGATAAAAGTTTACGTCAACTGATGAATAAACAGGACTATTAGACCTGTCAGATCTTGGCGTGGTTTCCCCCGTCTTTTTGCTTTTGACCTCCCATTTTTGATTCTGTGCTGAATTTCGTTTTTTCTGGTTTTAGGACTCTGGGCACTTTACCACTGCTGATCAGTGCTAAATTGCAAGTGCTTGCTTTCTAATTTGTAGTGGCAATTGGTTTATCCATGATTGGCATATCTCATTTACTAATAAGCCCCTGGTAAAGTGCACTATGTGTGCCCAGAGGCTGTAAATCAAATGCTACTAGTGGGCCTGCAGCACTGATACTGCTAGCCGCATGAGTAGCCCTGCAAACATGTCTTAGACCTGCCACTGCAGTGTCTGGTCAGTGTGTGCAGTTTTAAACTGCCAAGGCAGTCCCATGTGCTAGGTGCAGTGTATTTAAAAGGTAGGACGTGTACTGGTGTGTTTTACATGTCCTGATAGTGAAATACTGCTAAATTAGTTTTTGACTATTGCAAGGACTATCTCTCCCGTGGGGTAACATGGGAATTACCCTGAAATATCTGTTAAGTGTAATTTCCCATTGGGAGCAGATAGAGATGTGGAATTTGGGGTCTTTGAAGTCATAATTTAAAAATACATCTTTTGGTGAAGTTGTTTTTTGAACTGTGCGTTTGAAAATGCCACTTTTAGAAAGTGGACATTTCCTTGCTTAACCATACTGTGCCTCTACCTGTCTGCTGAATACACGTCTGGGTCAGGATTACAGTTGGGGTGTTTGTGCATCCACTCTAGGTAGTCATTCAAAGGGGGCTGAGGTGTGCCCTGAATTTTCTGATAATTTTTCCTGAGCTAGAGTGGTGGGAGAAGCTGACATTCCACCTGAATAGGGCTGTGCCTGTCCTCACACACAGCAGCCTCCAATCCCCTGGACTGAGTCACGGGCTAGGGGAGTGAAAGGCAGGGTCCTGTGCATTGCAAAAACTTCTCATTGATGTTTGCCTACTTCAAAGATAGAAATGGGTATAAGCACTGGACCTCTGACACAACCTAGTTAGAATTCTTCTGGACTGAGGAAAATCTGACAGGAAGAAGTGCTGGATTCTGTAGGACGGACTGCCACTCTGCCTATTGCTTTGTTGTGCTGGCCTGCTGCTTGCTGCTTCTGTCCTGGGAGTGAAAGGACTGGACTTGGCTTTCTACATCCTGCTTCCAAAGGCTCTCCAAGGGCTTGGACCGAGCGTGCCTCCTGTTAAGAAGTCCCAGGGACATTAAAGACTTTACCTGCCAGCACCTGGGCTCTCTTGCTGAGAGTCCTTATTTGCCAAGTGGTGTCAAATCCAGTTCCTGGGCCCTTGGAAGTGAGTTCTGGTGCAACAAGGAAGAAACTAGTGCATGGACTTCCAGAATAACTTTGGAACCAGAGCTGCTCTTTGACACCATGCCGCTGCCTGCACCAGAGCTGTGGTCCCTGCTGAATGCAATTACTACGACCTGCAACACAGGCCCGACACGGCCACAGCAGCACCGAAGTACCGCCACAGCGTAAGTCCAGAGTGCCATGTCACCGATGTCTGTGACACCCAATTCCGCTGAAGCACCTGTGGCCCTGTGCTGTGATTGCGACACTGCAAAGTTGACGCCTCACGTCTTGACCTGCTGGATTCACCGACCCTGCCTTGTCGGAAGGAACCATCGCCAACGCCGCATTAGCTACTCTTCAACCTTAAGGGACCAACGTCTTACCTCCCCTGCCTAGCAGTGAGCAATGGACGCCGCTCCTCCCTGGTGGCATGAAGGAACCAACACCCACACCAGTGACGCTTCACCTCCTGACTCTGTGCGCTGTCTTTGTTTCCTCATCGTTTTCTAAGGTACTCCTCGCGCATGACGCTCAACTGTCGGAAGCATCTTTGTCATGCCATTTTTGATTGTCCAGTTGGAGCTATTGTGTTTCTAAGCGCTATACTACTTTTAATCTTTGAAAATGTGTATCTTTACTTGCGTATGTTGGATTTTTGTCATTTTGGTCTTGTTTTACTCATATAAATATTGGTTATTGTTCTAAACTGATGTGGAGTACAATTGTGGTGTTTTTCACTGTTTTACTGTATGTGTGTACAAATACTTTACTCATTGCCTCTGAGATAAGCCGGGAAAGTGAGTTGCTTGAGTACTTGACAAGTGTATCAAAACTTAGGGCCTTGTTACAAGTGTCCTGATAGTAGTAGATGAAAGTGAATGCACCCTAAAATCCACTACACTAGATGTTCAGAATTTATCAGTGCAGTGAATAGGACCTATTCCAAGTTTTTTTCCTTCAATGGGGAATAGTATTAAACTCTGAATCTCTTGGTAATTACAGACCCTTCTTCCACTGTTAAATTCAGGCAGGTTTGACCTTCTGAAAATGAACCACATTCCCAAAGATGGAGTGGACATTGAGGGAATAGTACTCAATTGGTTCATTTCCTACTGTTTTAACGGTCACAAGTGATTAATATAGGGAACTCGCTTATTAGTTTGGTTAGTTTACCACTGGGTGTCCACCAAAGAACTATTATTTTTCCCACACTGGTTAATCTTCATATGGTACTGATGGGGGTCATCCTCAAAATCCATGGCATCCTGTATCACCCATACGCTGGCAACAATCAGCTGTAGCTTAGGATTTTCTCTCCAAATGTCTTCAAAACTTTCATTGTTGAATTTCATTTTACCACATCTAACTTATTCTGCATAAGGCAGAATTTTAGCTCTTCTCACTTATGGAGTCTAACTTTCCTGTGCAATCTTGTATTAGCTGGTTCCTCCTCCTGGAACATCATTCCACCATTGTGGACAACGCTGATTGTTGGGTGGTACTCAAACACAAACGTGATGGATATCCCGTCCCCTTTACTACAAGTGCCATTGCCAATGAGCAGCACTCCATTGATGTGACAGTAATCTTGTGCACTGAGGGCATAGTTTGAGAGGAAACTGACACAGGGAAGAATGAAGGGGATACCCAAATACCTTTCCAGATCTGCCAAATGTAACCAAATTATCAATTGGGGATTTATAGAAATTTAAGGTTTCCTGACATTATTATCATTTGTTGTGATTCTGTGTGTGAAAGGTAATAGTTCACACCAAAAGCACTTCTATAAATTTGAAATTATTAGTAGTGCATTATATCTTAATGAACTTGTAGCAAGGCGGACATGATATCAGTCACATTTTCTGGTGGAATACAAGATCAACAAATTCTAAGTCAGGTCCTGAGTACTCCCTACCACATTACTGCATATGTGCCGGAAGTACTCACTACCAACTCAGACTACTGTGGGGTATTAGAAAGTGAATCATTGAGTGAATCCTTGAGCAGGATCTAATGCCTTTAATTCAAGCTTGGTTCACGCTAGATTTTAATACTGTTACTCATTCCTTAAACAATTACACAGAGGTCAGCTTGCCCCACTCAAAGCTGTTCTGAATGCTACATGTGATTTGTCTGGAGATGCAATACGTTCAACCACATTACTCCAATGATATTGATGCTACAGTGGCACCTCATTAAAGCTAGAACTCAGTTCAAGACAGAAGAATCCTACACAAAGCAGCCCCAAAGTATTGGGCATAAAAAATGAAATTCCCCAGCAGGTGTCATTATCTTCTTCATTATCTTTCACTACCTGTAACTCCTTGCCAGTCCAGCAACCAGGCTTCAAGGAATACCAGTCTTTCTCTAGTAGTGTGACAAGTCTTTGGAATTCTCTTCCTGCAGCCCTGTGCACCATCTCCTGTCACTCGAGTTTCAAAAAGGCACTGAAGGCTCTCTTTTTTCAAATGTATGATAAAGCCATACTAAGACCTTAATTTCAAGCCACAGTTTAATTGTACAAATTGCTCTTCTGCTTTATGCCTCGATCGGTCTATTGTATTATTCTTTTATATGTTCTCTATATTATTATTTGCTTAGGTTTCTCATGTAAAGCATATACAGTATATTGTCTTTGGGCTGAATGAGGGCCGCAGAAAAGGTTAGAGGGGGATCTTGCAGGGTTGAGGCCCCCTTTTCGCCGCAGGGGATGCACGGGCATACGTTACGCCCCTTGGAGACACCAGTGTATTGTTGGATTTGTGGAATGTGTTTGTTGTTTCGAGGTTGTTGGTTCTACTTTAAAGGCACTCATTCGATCATCGCGTATGTCTGGTACACCATCACTTGCATGCATGGTAAATAAACTGTCTTGTCAGGGCTATATGTAAGAAAGGAAGACACCTTTTACCAAGTGAAGAGTTTTAAACTTAACATCTTGGATTTTGCTTTACTTCTGCAAAGCGTGTTCAATCTTTCAGTCAAGGCGTAAAGACCACGCCATTATAGTTTGAAAACAGAGCAGACTAGTCAAACATGAAGAGTGATTTAGGAAACTGATTTCCGTTCATTGCCCTCGAATAACCCGGCCTGGCACGCTGCTCGATGTCAATAAGTGAAGTGTATTACTCAGAGAACTAATGTTAAAATAATGTTAAGGTTGGGCGAGCAAACATAAATGCATTGGAAATTCCAAAGGAAACCACGCTTTCAGTGTTCATAAACCAAGCCTGCGGCCAAGCGCATGTTGGGTGGAGTTAAACTCATTGCTTCTGCTCACTATCGACTTTGAAAGAGTATGTCCATGAAATCGATGCCAACGAGGCATTATAATGAGTGTTTTAAAAGCAAAATACAGTTTTATTTTATTCTAAATTCTATTTATTGCCTTGACCTTAAGTCACAAAATTGATCCTCACGTTTTGTCGTTACACGTCACGTTAAGGTTTGTTACACAGCTTTCAGTGCACTCACAATGTGCATTAATTCTAGCTCACAAGTAAAAAGATTCCATCGGTAAACAACCTTATGAGCTTTACCAGCAGAGCCCTTCCACCCATTCCTGCCGCAGGTGGAGCGGCTGACATCCCATATTTATACTTTTTTAGCGCCGCATTTGCGCCGCTTTTTGACGCAAAAGCGGCGCAAACTTACAAAATCCAATTGTATTTTGTAAATTTGCGCCGCTTTTGCGTCAAAAAGCGGCGCAAATGCGGCGCTAAAATAGTATAAGGGTCTCACGCACAAAAGACTTCACATTGAGAAATTAATCCCAACTGTATTTGGAAATGCAATGTCACAATTCACAATGTACTAAGGTAGTGCGAAATTGAAAAAGGATCCGCAGCACAGAATTAGCGCCTGCTTGCAGAGCAAGGGCATATTTATGACCTGGTTTGCGTTGCTATTGCACCACACAACATGGTACATGCGCAACGCATACCTTAGGTGAGATAAATGTGGAGTAAGGCAATGCAGCGCAAATCGCAGAGTTACTTTACTCTTAGCTACGGAGGCTTTCCATGGGCATTGCATTGGTATTCCCATGCAACTCCCATGGTTTTTGACACATTCCCAGATTTACCAGAACTGGTAAAAATGGAAATGCGCCAACAAGATGTGCCTCCCAGGAGAGGCGTAATGAGAAGGAATATATATTTTTTTCTCCTTGTTTTTCCTCTTGCTATATCTGCTGCATAAACGCCTCAGAGGATTGTTTTCGTGTAGGAAGGGCTCCTTCCTACACAAAAGCAATCCTGCATGCAACAGAGGCACCCTTGCATCATGGTACAAGGTTGCCTGCATTGGCGCTGGGCAACCAAAACGGCATCAGTGCCAGGGGGAAAGGCAGGAATGTGCTTTATTCTTTTATATACACCACATTCCTGCCCTTTCCGGCCCTTTCACTTTCACGCAGCACACCAAGGTGACTTACTGAGCTGCACTGCTTGAGAAATTCAAAAGTATGCCCCAAAAAGTCTTTTGAAAAAGTCCAAAGACAATAGTGATTGCAGATTCAGTCTGTGAATCACTGTTAACATGCACAAAAATGCAAACTTCGATACAGAGAAAAAATGCAAAGTTTGCCCCAGGAACAAAAAAATGTTTAATCACTCTACCCACTTTTATTAATAGCAGTGTACAGTTCCAGCCAGTGGAATACCTTATAAGCCTCGACCAAAAACATCTGGCTAACAAATGTAGTGGTGCCCTGTCTGGAATTTTGGTAGTTATAATAGGGATAGGGTGAGCGAGTTTCTTGTCATGTTTATGAGTAGGGCATAAAGACCAAACCCCAAAAATAGAAAAGGTGCTAGTGCTAGTTTTGCAGTGGCTAACCACTCTGATGATCACAGGTTTATTGCTCTTAGCTCCACACGTCATAGTAAATGATTTAGTAAAACTAGTTGTTAGATCAAGAGCAGCCATAAACTGCATAAATGAGTGTACTAGCTTACGCAATTCGTTGGGGGTGAGAGCCATTAGTACGGCGTCATCCACGTAAACAGGGCTGGTAATAGTATACCGTTAACCTTGGTTACATCGGGGTGCTTAAAATTAGCTCAGAGGCTAATTTGTTCATATAAAGAATAAATAACAATGGGGCAAGAACGCACCCATACCTAACTCCCCAGTTAACATGAGTTTCGTTTGATACCTAGTCAGACTGGCCGTACCTGTCCCTCACCTTCGTATTAACATGCAGTGGTATCAACAAATGGACCAGATTTAGATCAAGCCCCATTTCTTGAAGCAGGTCCCACAGTTTGCTTCGATTAACACAATCAGAGGTCATAGAAAGGTCCATAAAAGCCAAATAAATGGAGGACTTCTTGGCCACTGTGTACTTCTCAAAAATTAACTTTAAATTTAAACATTGTTCGATCATACCAACACCAGAGTGAAACCCATATTGACAGGCACTCAAAATATAATTTTCTTGACTCCATCCCAGTATTCTGTTATAGACAACCCTCCCTACATTTTTTGCTGGAATATATATAAATGAAATGGGGCAGTAGCAGTGTGGCTTAGATTGATCTCCCTTTTTAAAGATGGGTGACGTGACTGAACATGCCCACGATGGGAGTATGGTCTGAGGAATTAATCTATTAAAAACATTGTCAACAAGGGTGCCCATAATTCTATCTTGCGTTTTTTCAAATCAATTGGTACCCCATCTAGGCCTGGTGCTTTGCCCCCTATACTCTGTTGAATAGCAGTAGTGATTTCATGCACAGTTATTTGTAAAGTAAATGAAACTTCCAATAAGAAATATGATGTCAGAAGTGCAATGGGCGCTTGATAAATCATGGAGAAATTATTCTCCCAAGCAGCACTACTTATATGGGTGCTAATAGTGGTTAATGTTTGATCCAAAGTACGAATACTTGTGACTGTTCTCCAGAATTGTTTACTATCGTTTGAATGGGCCAAACATGAGAGTGTGTCCCGTCCCATTGTTGGGAAACAATATCACCCTTCTCCTGGACATCACTGTTTTATACTGTTTCCGGAGTGCAACTATTGCAGTGCAATCCCTGGGGATCTTCCGTAAAGCCTTGCGCAAAAGGTGGTTTACCCACGAGCGCACCTGATTAAACCAACGCAGGCCTCCTTTGATGATCCGTGGAATTTTATTTTTTTGTAAACTTTGTTTATTGGTATTTCTGTAATTGATTAACAATCAGTACAGAAGTGGGCCCCTCCACACAGGGCGGCGATCCAGATTTATACATTGTAATATGAATGGATGATAGACAGTTACTACGACATTTCGACCCTCTCACGGATTTTATACAGTCAAGCAATATGTACCTTACGTTATCCAAGCCATGCTGGATTCCATTAGCCGTTTTACAGTGCAGTCTGTCAGTTTCCCACATCATCTCAAAGAGTACCTTATAAACCTTTAACTAGGTCAATAATCAATAGAAAGAACATGCGCTGGATTAATAGGCAGTGGCTCGGTGGGACTAAGTTATACATGCATAACTAGGTTGTCTATCTGGGTGAGTCAAGTTTGGCGCCCGCCCATCCCCTGTCCCAATGAAGTGGTGTAGTCTAATCCCGGCTGCACTCGGCTAGCCCCAAAGCATGTCAAATAATCAGGTCCCATACAGTGACGCTGGCACAGTCAGTCCCATGCTCTACCCTCATGTAGAAGAATAGTATGGCCTCCCGCATGTGTGCACTATGACCCTCCGTGTTTCCACGCTCCGTCGTCTTCCCCCTAGTCATTACCTCGGCCACCCTCTAGGGGTGCCTCGTCCTTCCTAGTCTCTTGCGCCCCCCCAGCTCCCGCCTCCGATCCTCCCAATCCTGCAATCACTCATTCCAGAGTGGTGCCAAGGGTCGCGTCCTAACTCCCCGATCCTCCTCCCTTTGCAGCGCCTGTAATTCAGCTTGAGCCCACACCGATACATCTTGCCTCCTGTCTGCTAAATGCGGGCCCAATGGGGATCTCCAAGCCATTGCGATCCGCCGCCAGAACAAAACCAGAGCGAGGTCCAGGAACCTACTGCCCACCCTCTTGGAGGTTGGCCTCGCATGTAAACCTAGCAGGCACAGGTAGGGGTCTAAGCTTAATTGTGTGTCAAGGGTTCCCCCCAAGTCCTCCAGTATTCCCTGCCAGCATCTTGGTATGTCAGGACATTGCCAAACCATAAGATGGAAATCCGGGTCTGCCGCTCCACATTTAGGACAACCTCTGGGCTCTCCACCATATATTACTTTGAGTCTATGCCGAGTGAGGTATGTTCTATGTACAAAATTATACTGAATGTATTTAAAACGTGTATTTCTGGAAATACTCCAGGGGTACGCTAACACTTTTTGCCATTCCACGTCTGTCAGGGCCTTGCCCACTGTTTCTTCCCACTTTGCCCGGAGAATCTGTAAAGATGGCAAAGTAGCGGCAGTAAGAGCCCCGTACAGCCTGGTAATCAAATGTGAGTCCTCCCCCGCTGTTAGTAAAAGGTGCAGTATGGTATGTGTCTCTGGTTCCGCATTCACAGTAGTCCATAGTCTCCTCACAGCCCAAACCAGTGTCCGATACGTCAGAAACTGCCCCTTCGGGACCTCCCCTCTACGAGCTCCACAAAGGAGCGCAGGATTCCCTCACTGAAGAGGTCTCCCAGGCTCTGCACTCCGGCCTGGTTCCAGATTCTCAACCAACTTCGTGTCAAGGTGCAACCCGGTATCCCCAATGGTATTCCAGTCAGTGGTATCCCAGGGGAGTAAGCCACCGTTGTTCCAGTGCGCTTCAGACAGTCTCCAACAGGAGAGGGCCACCGTCAGTAAAATAGTCTGCTTAGGTAGGACACACCTGGCGCAGAGCAAGCCGGCCAGGAGGAGGTCTAGGTGGACCACACCACAAGGTACGGTCAGGTCCAGCCGGTGCCCCCCCCCGACAGCCACCCAGCCACCCACCGGAGTTGGCATGACAAATAATACAGCTCAAAGTCTGGAACCGCCAATCTGCCCTCTAACATGGGTCGGCAGAGGGTGGAGAGGGACGTCCGCTGGCAACCCCCATTTCACAAGAGCCCCCTAAGGAGCATGTTCAGGTCCCTAAACCAGGCCTCTGGTATAGTCACTGGGAGGTTGGTGAAATAGTATAGTAGATGAGGTAACAATCATTTTGGACAATGCCATGCGGGCCATCATTGAGAGTTTTAAGGAGTGCCAAAATGCCACACATGATCGTAGGGATCGGAGTGCCGTGCCAAGATTCCCATCACGGAGGTCACGCAGCTCGTGGAACACCTGTATGCCCAAATATTTAAAAGTACGAGGAGCCCAAGGAATATCAGCCGGACAGGAGGAGGGACGCTCCACGCCCTCCATCAGTGGGAAAACGTATGTCTTTCTCCGATTCACCTGGAGCCCAGATGAGTTACCAAATCGCTCAAGTAGAGTGAGAGCCCAAGGAATCCCCGACACACCATCTCGCAAATAAATCAGCAGGTTGTCCGCATAGAGTGATATAATGTGTTCTTCTCGACCCCAGGGCACCCCTCGACCTCACCCTTCCACCCAAAACTGCGCCGCCAGAGGCTCAATGGCCAGCACGAACAACCGAGGCAAGAGAGGACAACCCTGTCTGGTACCACGAAATATTGGATAAGAGGTCGATATCACCCTACCCACCCATACTTTCACCACTGGGAGACAGTACAAGAGCTCAACCCATCGTACGCAGTTCTCACCCAGCCCCATTCGGGCCATCACTGCTCGTAGAAAATCACACCGTACTGAATCAAATGCTCTCTCGAGATCCCCTGATATGAGCACGGCCCGGGGGCGCCGCTCCTCATGTGGTAGGTGTAGAAGTGTATAGAGCTCTCTCAGGTTCAGGGAGGTATTACGCTTGGGTATAAAACCATTCTGGTCCTCATGAATGAGGTGAGGAACATGATGCAGGAGTCTATTAGCCAGGGCTTTACTAAGGATTTTGAAGTCGCAGTTCAGCATGTTCACTGACGCTTCTCGTGACCTGGTCTTAGGTAAAGGAACCACTAATGCTTCCCTCAGCGTCTCAGGTAAGATACCCGCATCATAAGCCTCGGCGTAAAGATCAACTAGAGCAGGAGCCAGGAGGTCCACATATGTCTTGTAGAACTCCATGGGAAGTCCATCGGAGGCTGGTGCCTTGCCCGCGGCTAACTGTGTAAAAGTGGTTTTCACCTCCTCCAGGGTGAGCTGCCCTCCCATCCCCCCCAGAGGGTCCCGATCCTCTGGTTGTAGTGTGACCAGCAGGAGGGACCATAAGTGGTGGTCTAACGATTGCAGCAGGGTCTCCTCAGGTTGGCTATAGAGGGATGTATAGTAGGATTTAAAGGCGTCAGTTATCCCAGACGGCCAGACGGGTCATAAACGTGCTCCCCTTCCACCCCCGTACACTCGTGATCAGAGTACTCCCCCTCTTCGTTCGCACCAACCAGGCTAACAGCCTTGCCCTCTTCCTCTTGTATGGACATCATGTGCTGCCGGTAATCATGGCATCGTAGCCGTTCCAACATTCGATTAAACAATTCCCGCGTTTGGTGGAATCTACGCTGCACGGTCAGATCTGGTCCCTGTTCCACCTCTCTATCATGGAATTTCTTTTCCAGTTGATTTACTTCGCGCACCAGGGTGCGTCTGACCCCTGCTGATTGTCCCAGGCAGTCACCACACATCACCACCTTCAAAGTCTCCCACTCCACACAGCGTGATGCGGTGGAGCCTCTGTTAATACTGATATGCTCCGAGAGGTGAGGTCTGAGCCCCTCCCTATACACCAGATCCTCCAGGGCCCTCTGCTGAAGCCTCCATGATGGAGTAGGCGCTCTCCCACACCCCGCCAGGTGATAAGCAACGGGCTGTGGTCAGATAAAGTACGGCCTAAGTACTCGGAGCCTACGACCTTGTGGGTGATAGAACCAGTGCACAGCACCTGATCTATTCTTGTGTGTAGTTGGTGTAGTCCAGAATAAAAGGAGTAATCCCTATCTGGTGTTGCTGCACTTGCCAAACGTCCTCTAACCCCCAGTGCGTCAACCAGTAAATGAGATATTTTACCATCTTGTGCGTTGTCGCCCCAGGCAAGGGCGGAAGGGAACGATCCATTTCAGTGTCTAGTACGCAGTTAAAGTCACCCCAATCAGAAATCGCCCACTCAAGGATTTGGCCAAGCACCTGGAGAGAGTCTCCCAAAAAGGGGTCTGTTCCTGGTTAGGTGCATACACACGGCTCAGCACTGTGAATCTACCCTGCAGCCTGCCCAGCAGAACATATCTGGCGTCAGGGTCTAAATTCCAATCTGCCTGTATTTGGAAGTTGCTCTCTTTTCTTATTTGTCAATTATGTGGTAATAGAAGATGCAAAATGTTTCACCATCTATGTCTTTCTTACAAGACCTGGGTGAACCAATTATGGAGTTGAAACTTTGCCTTTGGTTATGTAAGGCTAATATGGGGGTAATCGTTGTGCAGAGATATTGGCCAGAAAGAAAACAAAATTGTTCTGCCATTATTTAGGAGGTCCAAAATATGTTTGACCTTCTGCAAGCGTATACACCAACACAAGGGGAAGATCCAGAAGAATTTGAAACAGCAATTATGCAGTTGGAGAAATTTTCCAGTGGCTCTAAGAACTTGGTGGTATACCGTCATAGATTTTTGTGCACAAGTTCCATCGTGAATCCATAGACTCATACATGGCAGCATTAAACATTTTAGCAGCAAATTGTGAGTTTAAAGAACTTACTTCACAGCTCATTCATGATCAACTAATAGCTAAATGTAATTAAAAAAAACGAAGAACATGTATTAAAATACAAAAATCCAACATTAGATAAGGCTATCAGTGTTGCTAAAAATATCGAAAAGCAGTTAGAGGATGCCAGGTAGCTTGAAGTACCTTTATCTTATTTATCAATTGCTGAGAAAGTCACAAGCTCTGCAAAACCTATATTTTCAAATGTCAGCGGTCCCGTGGGGAAAGTAACAATTAATCCTTTTAGACAAAGAAAGTCAACAAGTATCTAAATTCATGTCTTACAGACATGGATCTTTCACCCATATTTATTCTGCTAGGTATTGTCCTTCAATAGGCCAGCAACATAAAAATTATGGAAAGATGGGTCATTAATTTAGGGTCTGCAGTGGTGGAAAAAGAAGTAATCTGTTCAGGTGTGTGCCAAGCGAGAATATGACATCAGCGTAGAGATGTGCAGGAAGGAAATATAGTTGAATTGGTGCCTGATGTGACTTTGAAACACTTCATTACCATGAAAAGTGGTGAACTAGCTCATCCAGATATAAATGTAAGAATAGATGAGCATAATGTTAAATTATTAGAACAGTGGTTCCCAACCTTTTGACTCCTGAGGACCCCCAGTGGATCACTACGGGAAGCCAGGGGACACAATCAATTTGTACAATTTAAATTTCAACCATTAAAACAGTAATTCACAAAAAATACACAAACATGTATACACTAAACAAATATTCGAATTACTAAAGATAAAATTATTTTATATTGATCAAATATGCAAATATCGAAACATTTAAAGGGAAGGTTAGGTCTGCATCTCAATGACTAACTTTTCAATGTTTGGTTTTATTTAGGAAAGTTGACTCCTCAGGTCAGATTCTACATTTCCGAAGCAATTTCTGTTTCTATCTTTTAGGTACATAAGATCTGAGAAAGCTTCTTCACATAAATATATGGTGGGTGAAGGAAGTACACCCTTATGGGCCTCTCTTCTCTCCATAGCCTCTCTGTCACATGTAATTCATTTGTTATATAGCACCTCTCATACTAGTCTAGGGTGTTGGAGCACTTTACAGTGGACTACAAGGTGTAGGATTCACATGCCATCCATACTGGTAGGCATTTTCTAAGAGTGCCTGGTCAGGAGAAGAACAAACTCAGGATTAAAGAACATAACGCAGTAGTTAGCATTGACTTTAATAAGAATGTATTTCCATGCAAGCAAACCTTTTTTAGTAGCATAAGGAAAATGAAAATCGGGGGGAAAACATAACTTTTTAATTTGTCTCATGCAGTATGCATGCAGCTCTTTGATGGCAGTTCATAGCTCACTGTGCTAGATTACGATTCTAACTTATGAACTCCACAGTAATAAAATAATCTCTGACAATAACAGTAACCCACTGTGATATGCACATAAAATACTGTTCTTTGCATGATAAATGTTCTTTGCAGCAGGCATATTAACCATCTGGGCTACCTTTGAGTCGTAACTGCCACTTGACAAACCTCCCATCGTTCTCCAACGGGAACATTAATCACCAGAGTTATCTTGACGCTTTTATTTTTGCCCTAAAGCTGCTATTGGGTGTACAAGGAAGTTTGCAGTGCTTTTAAAACTCCTGCACAAATGAAGTAATAAATATAAAAACACGGACTTGTTTCTGAGAGAAAAGTGTCTTCCTGTCGGCCCAGGCCTGCGGACCCCCTGGGAATGTGTCACGGACCCCTGGGGGTCCACGGACCACAGGTTGGAAACCGCTGTGTTAGAAAATTCAGGTACTCTGGTCACTATTATAGGTAAGGATAAATACAATGAGTTTTGGTTTGAGAGAATGTTGTTGTCACCAGATGGGTGAAAATTCAAATTTGAGCCAAACCTATCAAAGGAAAAATTTATGTTGCAGAAAAAGGAATAAATGTTCTTGGGTGGTGGCATCAGGCAGAGTTTGGGGCGACTATCAAACGGGAGAGGAACAATGCAGTATTTATGGGTGGGAGCAAAGTGGTTGCAGTGAGGGAACATGAGCATGAGAGAAAGAGTTTGAGTCTTTTATTCAAAACAGATTGGGTAAAGACAAGGATAGTAGTACATTATTTCATTTAAACAAGGAGTAATCAATCAAACACAAAATGCATAATGTTTTGAATAGTTTTATCAGAGAATTGTCTGAAGTTGTGAGAGAAATATGTAATAGCGGTATTATTGAACCAGTGAATGCCACACTTTGGTTTATGCCAGTTGATTTAGTGGGGAAAACACTGATGATTTGCAAATGTGTGTTGACCTACGAAGATGAAATGATGCGATGTTGGTAGAGATTATTCCACTACAAAGGATAGATGATCTAATCACTAGAGTGGGATTTTCCAGTTGATTCACTAAATGAGATTTAAGAACAGCGTACCACCAAGTTGAACTTGATCCAAAGTCACAACATTTGTCTGCTTTCGTGGCACTTGATGGAACTTACCACTCCTGCAGGATGCCATTAAAATTGGCAATCAATTAATCAATAAGATACTTTATTCAATTTAAACAAAGTAAATCATAAAAGTACATATACATTGTTAAATTCATCAATCTTAAACATCATAAAATAATGATTAATATATCACGTCTCAGAGTGAAAGACCCCAGCTAAAAACTGTGATACATAAAAACAGACCTTAGAACTAGGTAAAAAATTGAGGTATAACAAAGCTGGTCATACTTGTGTGAAGTCATTATTCTTAAAAGGGGGGGCGAATATACTTATGCCATTGGGTTGCATATTTGGGGCAAATAAAAACTACATGTGAGGTGTCCAATGCACTAGCCATGTCACATGCAGATTCAGATTGGCATTGGTTACTGCAGTTTTATAGAGACTGATGTCAACATTGTTTCAGGGTATTCCATCAATCAATACATTTCAAGATGGCATCTTCATATTTTCAAGGACCCAAGAGGAGCATGAGAAGATGATTATGAAAGTGCTTTCAGTGTTGGAAAAGATACCACTTTGAGAAGAGATAAATGTGGTTTTAAAACTAGAGGAATAAAATAGCTACAACACTTACTTTTAGAAGAAGTAATGAAACCAAGGCCAGTCTTGGAAGAGATTATAGTGCAGAGACCAGCGCTAACCAATAGGGAGCATTTACTCTGGTTTCTTGGATTGTGTGAATTTTACGCATATTTTTGAGGACTTCTACAGGTTGGACAGTGTTTCAGGAGTTTGTTAAAAAAGGTATTATAGGTAGTACGTGTGAACCAAGGAATGTGAGGAAAAATGTAAAGAAAATAACAACAGGATTTTGAGTGTGGCAGCATTACAACCCTATGTGAAAGGTAAGATGAACTTTGTATTTATGGATGCTAGTGCATACATTCTGGCTGCTGTGTTGATACAGTTGAATGGGAAGAAGGAAGCAACTGTTGGAAGCAACTATTGGATTGTCTTCAAAAACTTTGAGAAATGTGAAATAAAAGTATTCAGTTATTTAAAAAAAAAGAACTACTTGCATGTGTATGGTGTGTGGACTTTTATTATTTGTGCTTAGTTAGCTGACATTTTCACAGGAACGAAGACCTATAAAGCAACAGCAAGGCTTGGCAGATTATCATGGTAATTGCTTGAATGCAATTTTAAAGCGTAATAAAAAATTCCAAGGGAGATTGCTTGTCAAGATTTCCCATCAAAGATGAGGTAGAGCAAGATTGGGATTGCAAGGTGTGTGAGTGCATCTTTGCAAACACTGATGATAATCCTGTTTTTACTGAAGCAAGAGTATGGTTGATGGAACTAGGGAATGATGCATGTCCACAGGAAGTGATGGTATGACGTCTCAAGCTAGCCTATAGAGAACAATTTACAACCTAAGTTCCAGTCATTTTGGAAGGTGGCAGATGAATAGTCCATCACAGAAAACAAGCTATTACATGATGGCAAGCTGGTTCAACCTTCATTTCAGAACAGAAAATATACATATTGCCCATGGAGATCATTTAGGCGTTAACATCACTAAAACGAATGTCAGAAATGACTTCTGGTGGCCTAGTATGGACAGAAAGATAGAAAGTGTTAAAAATTGTGTGTGGTGGGTGCACAAACAAGTTATGATGCCTTGTCTGGTCAGAGCGTGGCAACAAAGTAGGTTTTGATTGGACATTTTTTTTAATTTCCATCTCAGATGTGGTATTTTATTCTTAGCAATTATCATTTAACCAGGTGGGTTGAAACTAAGTATTTGGCTGAAACAACGTCAAAGAGTGTAATTCAATTCTATCACGATATGTTTGCTAGAGAGGGTATACCTAAAGAAATGTTAATGGACATTGGGATCCAATTTGTTTAATCAAAAATAAAATTGTGTTCATGATTGTGGCATGAAACACAGTGGGCAGCATTATATCACCTACAACTTAATGGCAAGGTGGAACACATTAATAAAGTGTTGGTGGAATGTATGCAATGTGTGGTCAGAAACAATATGGATGTGTTGAATGCTGTTAAGGGTTTAATGTGGTCACAATATACTTGACCCCATTTTGCTTCTGCCGACTCACAGTTCGAATTGACGCATTGGAAAAGAGCAGAAAATTAGTTGTGTATGTATTGGATGCTATACTTCAAGGATGAGAACGAAAATGTTCAGTGTATGTGGAAAGAAACTAAGGCGCAATCAGATGAATCTTGCAGAAGCTGAGTTCAGAAATCAACTAATGGTTGTCATTGTAGAATGGAAATTGGAGATTTGGTGATAGTTAAAAACCCTGTTCTAATGAAATTTTGAGATCTAAATGAGGTTTTGGAGAGCCAAGGAATTCAATGAAACTGTTGTATGAATGTTGGTGGGATGTCTCCATGTGGCACTTATGTCACAGAAAAAAGGGATAAAAAGGTGGTTGATAAGAATGTTTACAGTTGTGAATGTGTGAGGAAATCAGATTGTCAATGGATTAACAAAAGAAGTGAGTGTGAAAGGAGTGAGACGAGTAAAGAAAAAAATCCTAAGGGTGAATACCTTGATATCAGGAAGAGTTACAGGCCAAAGAATAAGACTTGTAGACTTAAGGACTTTTTGTGAACCATTAGGTATTGTAAACTTAATAGGAAATGTTTAATTAAACCAATTTTATAAATGAATTAAGTCTGTGAGAGTGCAGTTCTAATACTATGTTTGATGTATGCAAAAGTTATATTTAAAGGTTCACAACACAGAAAGTTGTAATGTTACATTGTTGTTATTGGATGTCTATTAAGTTAGATGGTGTGACACCTTTGACCTCACGTTTTATGGCGTGTATATTCCAAATATTGTTATCAAGGGAAGGGAGGTTGCTGTCACGTTGTAGGTACTCCTCAGACTCGGTGTGATGCAAATAAGGTCCACCTCCCGACACCACCAAGTCACCGATAAAAACCACGGTGTATTGGAGTCATCAGGTGAGGGAAGGAAGGGGAAGGAACAGCAGGGACGGGATAACTGTAAAGAAAAAATACACAGTGTTAATTATCACATTGCCTATCTATTCTCATAAAGTCTCACTAAAATACCCACGACCGTCCCTGCCCATAACTCAGGTGGGCAGAACTAGTCCAACGCCTGTCTATTCTCCACCTAAATCAACGATGGATGCCCAGGCCGACTACGAACACCACTAGTCACTTAAGGGTTTTTCAAAACCCGATGTTTATGCAAATTAATCCTTTAGCTAGGTTGCAACAAAAAAGAGAAAAAAAAAATATATAATAAGGAAAAGAACTTGTCCCGCACTTCTTCTTTGGATTCAATTAAAACATTGAGCCTCTAAGTAATGTCACGCACTTGAAGAAGTCACCCCTTCCTAATTCATAGAATACGATAAACGGA
The DNA here is from genome assembly GCF_031143425.1 of Pleurodeles waltl. Lineage (NCBI taxonomy): Eukaryota > Metazoa > Chordata > Amphibia > Caudata > Salamandridae > Pleurodeles > Pleurodeles waltl. The sequence continues at coordinate 973,443,587 of NC_090444.1, forward strand.
CAAATGTTCCCGGCTGTTTGACTTCTGCAAACAGTACGTCTTGATCCTGAGTTGCCACGAAGAAAACAAAGGTTCTGTCCTGAACTACCACCAAGGTTCTGTCCTGAACTACCACCATTCATGTTTCACGAGGATCTCTAATTTTTGTGCACCATCTCGGAAGTACACCAAATGTCGGATCACTAGATCCAAAACCATACCGGAAGGCGAAAGCCTCTGGCAAGAAACCGGCTCGCCTCTTACCACCGGTTCCAATTCTCGAAGGGAGGCAGCTCGTATCTCCAGCTGCCTTGAAATGCTGATCTCCGTGAGGGTTCCGGATGCCTTTAGTTCGTCGTTGTGGACGTGGTGACTTCCCCCATGGGAACGCCGTCCACCCTGCCCTCGTTGTGCCTCCGACGGGGAATGCGGAAAGAATAACGCGCAACCGCTTCCGGGAAGTGCCGGAGTTATGCGGTCTTCCCGCGCGAAGCGTCATGGGATATGTAGTCCCTAAGGACTACAAAATCCCGATCGGCCAGGTAGGCGCCTGTTACCCCCTGACAGTACGCCCCCCTCCAACGCGCCTCCTAGGGCCAGGTTTAGTGGGATGGCGAGCATGAAACCGTTGCACCGCCCTAGGGGCATGGATATTGCCCTCCGGCTCCCATGAATCCTCCTCGGCAGTGTACCCTTTCCATGAAACCAAGTACCATAACTTACCCCCTCTCCGCTTGGAATCTAACACACTGCGCACTTCATACTCCAGCTGCCCATCTCTAACCACCGGAGGTACCGCCCGTTGGGCCGTTGAAAGAGCTGGTTTCAAAAGGCTGCAGTGGAACACCGGATGGATCCTTAAGGAAGCAGGTAAGTTAAGACGGTAAGCCACAGGGTTTACCTGGCGTGATACCACATAGGGACCAATGTAACGAGGATGAAAGACGCTACGTATCTTGAAGCGTATATACTTGGTGGAAAGCCACACTCGATCCCCTGGTTGATACACCGGCGCCTCACGCCGGTGCTCATCACCCCATTTCTTATACTGTTCCTTGGCCTTCTCCAGATTGAATCGTATCTTTTTGTGCATGGATTGGAGGTTCTTAATCATAGCATGGACCGTAGGTTGATCCGTGACATTCCGAGGTATAATTAAAGGTAACATCTCCGCGTGGAATCCCGTGTTAGCACGGAAAGGAGACTCCTTTATCGAGCTATGCCAAGCATTGTTGTATGATAGTTCGGCCAGCCACAGCAACGCTACCCAAGATTCCTGGGCGTCCTTTGCATAGCATCTCAGATATTTCTTCAGGGTTTGGTTGAGGCGCTCCGTCTGGCCATCGGTTTGTGGGTGGAAACTGGTGGATAGGGCGGATTCAATGCGCAGAACCTTGCACCACATGCGCCAAAACCTAGCGACGAACTGGGGGCCTCTGTCCGAAATAATGGTTCTTGGTAGGCCATGTAACCGCACCACTTGCGACAGAATTAGATGGGCGGTTTGGCTTGCTGTAGGTAGGTTTCTGCAAGGGAGAAAGTGACCCATCTTGGTAAGACTATCGATTACCACCATGATAGCGTTGTACCCCTGATCCATTGGTAATCCCACCACAAAATCCACGCTGATGGTTTGCCAGGGTTTCTCCGGAGTGGGCAAAGGCATCAACTTGCCCTGGCTTTTTGCGTTTTCTCCCTTGGCTCGAGCACATATCTCACACCGAGCCACCCATGTCGCAACGTCTTTAGCCCAACCTTCCCACCGGAAATGTCGTTGAACTATTTGCGCGGTTTTGGTGTATCCTGGATGACCAGCCGTTACTGCATCATGACACCACTTGAGGGCTTGTACTCGGAGTTCATGTGTTGGTAAATATAAACGATTACCTTGCAACGGTATTCCATGCTTAAGGGTACGGTCCTGACTTACTTCGGCCCATTTCTTCCATTGAGCAGCAGACTTATGCTTCGAAACCTTTTCTAGGAAATGGGAGACATGAAGGGCACAAATCACTCTTTCAGGTTGGATGATTGCTTCATCAGGTCTTGAAGCGATTTCTTTCACATCCTCTTGTCGAGACAGTGAATCTGCCTTGCGATTATCAACCCCAGGACGGAAAGTGACTACAAACTCATATTCTGAAAAAAACAGCATCCACCTCATTTGTCGCTGGGTAAGCTGCCTAGCCTCCTTCATATACTGAAGGTTTCGGTGATCAGTATATACCGTGACCGGGTGTTGGGCCCCCCACAGATAGTGTCGCCATTCCTGAAAAGCCTTTTTTATGGCTAGCAGTTCCTTTTCTGCTACCGTATAGTTGAGTTCCGCAGCGGATAGCTTCCTAGATAGAAATGCAACAGGATGAAGCTGTCCGGTGGTTTTGTTTCTTTGGGATAACACAGCCCCAATCGCTATGTCCGAGGCATCTGCTTCGACTATAAAAGGTACGTCTGGCTGTGGATGTTGAAGTATAGGTGCTGAGCAAAAGGCCTGTTTTAAAAAGCAAAAGGCCTTCTCTGCCTCCTCTGACCAAACAAAAGACACACCCTTTCTTAGCAACCTTGTTATAGGTGACACAATGTGGGAAAAACGACAAATGAATCTCCTGTAATAATTGGAGAACCCAAGGAAGCACTGCACGTCTCTCACACTAGTGGGTACTGGCCACCCTTGAACGGCCTGTATTTTTCTTGTCGACATGCCGAACCCTTCAGGGCTTAAATCCACTCCCAAGAACTCAACCTTCTGGACATGGAACTCGCATTTGCTCAGTTTGCAATAAAGACTGTGATGTCGCAATGCTTGAAGTACTAAGGAAACATGTTCAAGGTGGCGCTCCAAGGATGTAGAATACACCAGAATGTCATCTATATAAACGATCACGAAATGGTCTATGTATTCTTTGAGAACATCGTTCAGAAAATACTGGAAAGCCGCCGGGGCGTTACACAACCCGAACGGCATTACCAAGTACTCAAACAGGCCATAGCGAGTTTTGAACGCTGTCTTCCACTCATCCCCTTCGCGGATTCTGACCAGATGGTAAGCTCCCTTCAGGTCCAACCTTGTATATATTACTGCCTCTTTCACCTGTTCCAATAGCACAGGAATGAGGGGAAGAGGGTATCTATTCCTTATCGTGTTCTTGTTCAACATTCGATAATCGATGCAGGTTCTCAACTCTTTATTAGCCTTAGCTATGAAAAAGAGTGGGGAGGCTGCCGGAGAACAAGAGGGTCTAATGAACCCGATTTCCAGGAAGTGGTCCAAATAATTTCTCAAATGCTTGGTTTCTGGGTTGGATAGAGCATATACCCTACAAGAAGGAAGGAGTGCTCCAGGAATCAGATCTATCTTGCAGTCATATATACGATGGGGTGGCAACGTCTCAGCCTGACCTTCGTCAAACAAATCCTTGAACTCGGCATACACAGAGGGTAATATCACTGCTTTCTCCACCACTGTGGCCAACTGTAGCCCTTGAGCCAATGCTAACGTGGGGGGATTGTCGCACAAGAAACAGACGCTCTCACACCTCAAGGACTGAAAACTAACCGTCTTGGTTTGCCAATTGATAACAGGATTGTGTATTCTTAACCAAGGCATCCCCAAAATTATTTCATACTGAGGAGCCTCTATTATATCTAGCCTGATCCTTTCTTTATGGGCAGGAGATACCCCTTTAAAAACCAATTCAACGTCCTCAGTTTGTTCTGTAAGGGGTCCAGATTTCAGTGGTGTACCATCAACTGCCAGTACTATTTCGGGTTCCTTCCTGGGAATGCTAGGAAGTCCCAGTCTCTTAACCAAACCTGCATCTATGAAATTTCCCGTGGCTCCGGAGTCTATCATTGCCCTTACTGGATAGTTTCGATCTCGGGACCCCAGCTCTACTGCTAACAAGAGATGTGACGCCTTTTCCTCTTGTGGAGCAAGGGTTAAAGAAGTTAACCGTAACCCCGGTTGAAAATCTATACGAGACAAATCCTCTTTCTCTGAAGTCTTCCCTGAAGTAACCGCTGCCTTTTGAGTGGGGAAGTAGGATAACCTTTTTTTTGGTTTTTGGGGACACTCTCTCACATAATGACCCTTCCTGCCACAGTACATGCACAACCCCTGTACCCTCCTGGTCTCCTTCTCGGTCTTTGACAGGGGTGCCCTAACGGCTCCCACTTCCATAGGTTCCCCACTCAAATCATTGGGATTAGGAACTGGTTGCCCCTCCTTTTCTGGAATGACAGGTCGCCGATCACCTGCTCTACGCTCAACTCTTCGTTCTGCTATTCTGTGATTCAATCTTAGAGTAAGATTCACAAGATCCGTACAAGTGGAAGGCTGCGGATCTATTTGAGCTAGTATGTCTTTCATGTCGTCTCGTAAGCCTTGATAATAGAGAGACATTCGCTTCTCCTCTGGCCACCCTGATTCCGCCACCAGTCTATTGAAGGTCGTAAGATAAGTGACCAGGTCAGATCTCCCCTGTCTCAGCTCCAATAATTCCCTATCAGCGCTAAAGGTGGTTGTTCTATGATCAAACACCCTCTCGAAGGCCGCCCGAAAGGCATTCCAATCCGCTAATAAGGGGTCATCGTTTCTGACTAACGGCACTGCCCAGTTAGCTGCGTCTCCCGAGAGATAAGAAATAGCGAACATTACCCGGGAAAGGTTAGAGGGAAAAGACGCAGGCTTACAAGAGAATTGAAGAGACAACTGGGTTAAAAAGGCCTGAACTCTCCTGGGGTCCCCTGAAAACCGTTCCGGACTGGCCAAAGGGATTGGAGGGGAGACGTTCACGGTTATCTGCGGTGTAGATGTTGAGGCATCGAAGGGATTCCTAGTAAGCCTTTCTACTTTTTCCCTTAGGGTCGCCGTCTCGGCCCTAGAATTAGCTAACTCTTGTTGCACCACCACCAACGCCTGTAATACGTCATCCATAGATGCCATTTTGCATTACACCGAGCGGGAGGAGTATTATTCGTGGGCGCGTTATTCTGTCACGTTGTAGGTACTCCTCAGACTCGGTGTGATGCAAATAAGGTCCACCTCCCGACACCACCAAGTCACCGATAAAAACCACGGTGTATTGGAGTCATCAGGTGAGGGAAGGAAGGGGAAGGAACAGCAGGGACGGGATAACTGTAAAGAAAAAATACACAGTGTTAATTATCACATTGCCTATCTATTCTCATAAAGTCTCACTAAAATACCCACGACCGTCCCTGCCCATAACTCAGGTGGGCAGAACTAGTCCAACGCCTGTCTATTCTCCACCTAAATCAACGATGGATGCCCAGGCCGACTACGAACACCACTAGTCACTTAAGGGTTTTTCAAAACCCGATGTTTATGCAAATTAATCCTTTAGCTAGGTTGCAACAAAAAAGAGAAAAAAAAAATATATAATAAGGAAAAGAACTTGTCCCGCACTTCTTCTTTGGATTCAATTAAAACATTGAGCCTCTAAGTAATGTCACGCACTTGAAGAAGTCACCCCTTCCTAATTCATAGAATACGATAAACGGACAAATGTTCCCGGCTGTTTGACTTCTGCAAACAGTACGTCTTGATCCTGAGTTGCCACGAAGAAAACAAAGGTTCTGTCCTGAACTACCACCAAGGTTCTGTCCTGAACTACCACCATTCATGTTTCACGAGGATCTCTAATTTTTGTGCACCATCTCGGAAGTACACCAAATGTCGGATCACTAGATCCAAAACCATACCGGAAGGCGAAAGCCTCTGGCAAGAAACCGGCTCGCCTCTTACCACCGGTTCCAATTCTCGAAGGGAGGCAGCTCGTATCTCCAGCTGCCTTGAAATGCTGATCTCCGTGAGGGTTCCGGATGCCTTTAGTTCGTCGTTGTGGACGTGGTGACTTCCCCCATGGGAACGCCGTCCACCCTGCCCTCGTTGTGCCTCCGACGGGGAATGCGGAAAGAATAACGCGCAACCGCTTCCGGGAAGTGCCGGAGTTATGCGGTCTTCCCGCGCGAAGCGTCATGGGATATGTAGTCCCTAAGGACTACAAAATCCCGATCGGCCAGGTAGGCGCCTGTTACCCCCTGACAGTTGCTTAAATTCTGGTATTAGAAAGATGATTATGCTAAATTGCAGTATGTGCCCTAAATCTGTCCAGATAGGCAGTTAAGTGCTGTTTCTTAGGGCCTGATTTAGAGTTTGGCATACAAGGTGTTCCATCACAAACATGATGGAATACCATGTCCACCAAACATTTGGTCCATCTGCTCTATTATAAGTGAGATGGATGATCAACGTTCTGTTTGTGGTGCCCCTTTGGTTCCATTGACAGAAAGCCTAGTTCAGCGGCCTGAATGACTGCTGGTCATCAGAGTAAAGGCATCACACCACCCACCCTATCTATGGTTGACAGTCTGATGTCCTTTTTTCTGCGTGTCACAACTCAGGTAGCCATGGCGATAATAAACAGAAAAATAAAAAGAATGACCTACACACACACACACATAGAAAAATCTCCCTAGGCGTGGAGGTGATTAGCTATCCCTTCTCAAAAACTAAGTCACATTTTGAAAGTTGGTTTTCTAAAAGTAAAAGATTTGATGGACGGCTGTCACAACCAACGGCGGTTGTCCCCCAAACATTTTGTATGCCGTGATGAGAGAGTTCATCGCTTGGCCAGTGGTGATCCCTAAACATGACAGCCTCTGTCCATCAGGTTGGCAGATGTAATAACCTTCCTGACACTGATGGACAGAATAAATACCACCAAACCTTAAATCAGGTGTTTAGTGTTTGATAGCAGGTCTGGCCACTTTACAAACTGCAGAGGCCATGCCGAGGTATTGTCATATGAGTGATTGCTACAGTACATCACCCTGAAACCTGAAAACCAGGGAACAAATTACTGTGTTGGTTAACATTAACAAGTCATCAAACTAAAACTCCTTGAATAATGTATTCCGATTCTCAAGTATTGCTTTTTCAGTGATGTTGTTTGCAAGATAAATGGCTTAGTCTTTAAATCATTATAGTTATCTGCATGTAATTGCATCTCATAATCTCTCCAGCCTGCACCAGCATTAATTAACCTACAAGCCACGCAGGGCTGTCAGACATGAGTGTTTGCAGATGCCAGTGCATAAGGGGGCAGACATCCAAAAACTACACATCATGGCTTAGTCAGTGGAAGAAAACGTGTCAGCAACGCTCGACACCCTCAACATGCCCGAGTGCAGCAAAATGAAAAGTGACTTTACAGGAACTAAATAACAAAACCCCTCCAGTCACATCATTTTTTATTTGTAAATATTGTTGATTGATAGCATCAGTGCTGGCTTGCCAGCACACTGGCTGCAGAACTAAAATAATGCGTTTTGAATTAAGCTATGTTGTAATGGGGCTTGATTACTCGCACACGAAGACTCACACAGATCACTTTAGTGTCTTATCCAAATGTATCATTCTAGTATGTCAATTTCAGACCCTAATGGGGTGCACTGTGGTATGTGTGTTCGTTTTGTGTAGCTCAGTTCGGATCACCGAGGACATCAGTGTGGAAGGTGGTTTTATTTGAGGCGTATAAGTTGAGCACTGCATAAATCACTTTCTCAACCTGCCTCAGTATACCGAAGAGCGGGTTGGTACCTATCTAATGGGGTAGAGTGAGCAAACAAATAATGGACTGGAAAATCACCCAGAGTAATTAACTACTAATAGCTGAGAAAAATGCAACCTTACATCCAACACTTTTTTGTTTTGCTCAGTAAATGCGACAGGTATGCCCTAATATGGGCCTTGTCTCCACCCTGCCATAGGACTCAAGCTGTACTTCATTGTTGGGACGGTTTTTGTTACTAATCTGAGTACACATGTCCTAATATTTCAGCGGGATCTGTTGAGAGCAGAACAAAATACAGACTGATTTGCATAGGTGTGGCTCCAATCTGTAGTGGTACACTGAGCAATAAATGGCTACGGTCTAGAGTGCAGTTCAGAATGATTACCAGTGGCTAAGGATTTAAGCATTTCATCCATCCCTTTTTAATGAGATTCCCAAATAAAGTGCTCGACAAATAATTATATTAACATAAGGATTGCAGAAACAGTTGCCAGAAATGGGGGTAGGGGCTGTGACAAGAACTAACGCTTGAAAACTGTGTCCCAGAAGTAAAATCAGTGCCTACCAACCCACCTCCATGTATGTATACTTTCAGTGCAGTCCAAAATGTGGAATGCAATTGGGATCTATTAATGACAACGTTCACACTTCATTGTAAATCAACAGAGAATTTCATACAGGGAAATGTCAAAATACAGGTCACATATAAAAAAGATTACAAAAGTACAAATAAAACAATCAGTTTATGCATAAACATATCCACTAACAATTGGGACTTCCTCATGAAGTAAGTTCTTGATAAAATACAGAACGAGTTTTCTGAAAAGGAGCGGATCATATAAATGAACAGAATAGAGTTCTACAGTTCATGAACGATGAGAGCAAATACATTAAATTGGAAAGGGGGCTGGGAGACAGTAAGACAAAGTTGTGTGGCAATGGAGAATATAAAGCTGAAAAAGTGAAGAAAGGTAATACCTAAAACATGAAAATTAGAAACAATACAATCAAAATGGAGCTAGAGACGAAAATTGACAAGCATTGGCAAAGCCAATCTGTCTGGTGTTTGGCTGCTGACCTTTAGACTTTGTCATTGGCTACTGTGTACCTGACTGTCCTTTGCCTAAATAAAACAAGCACTGCCTAAAAGCCAAAATATATATGGTGTCATCCAAGGCAAGCTGAAAAATTACAAAGGGCTTCATTATGAGGTGGACGTGCCAAAGACCGCCAGCCTTGCGGTGACGGTGGGGCCACTACAACTGTGGCGATCCATCTGCCACATTACAACCCTTTTGTTCCTGATGGGGTGATGGCAGTCTGAGTTGTACTGAGCCAGGGCGGGGATGAACTCAGTGCCTCCTTGCTGATTACAACTCACCTTACCGCCAGCCTTTTCATGGCAGTCACCCCGCCATGGAAAGGCTGGTGGTAAGGGTGTGTTGGGGCCACAGGATGGCCCCTGCACTGCCTGTGCCCACATTTTTGCAGACACTGCCCATTCCAAGGGTGCTGTGTGCTACGGTATTAGCCTCTTCTCCCTTAAAGGAGCCAAGGCCAACATCGTAGCACTGTTCCTGCCAGTCAGTGCGGTGGGAACATTGTAATACGCTCAGGGGTGGCACGGTGGTGGCGTCCTCCCTGCGAGTTTGGCGGTCCCACGTTGGGCCCTCCAAACTCATAATGAGGCCCAACAGCCTTTTACCATTCCCGGCACAGTATCACAGGTCTGGGCTGGTAAAATACCATCCAAGCCAACTGAGAACTAATAAAAGCAACACCAGATACATGAGTTTTGCACTTATTAAAGCTCATCAGAGAGGTGCAGCACAGTTGATGCCACTATGCTAAGTGGAAGTATTATTGGTACTTTTTTATCGACAAACTACTAAATGCTGAGTTTCAGTGTCAGCGTCCACAAATGTAAAACACAAACGGCAGGAGTAATGTCCTTCCTCACACTGAGGTGCTTTAACTATCAAGAAGTCTTACAACAGAGTTTGAAATTATGGATTATCTGGATAACACACCCAGTGCAGTTTTCCCTTTACCACCTTCTAAGCCATAGCTATTGGGCTGTATGACAGAATATCAAGGACATTGGAGATTGCTTAATATTGCAGAATGTAGTGGTGTCTTACTTAGAGGTGCTTTATCATACACTGGTGAAGTTAACATGGCTCTAAGATTGTATCTGATTGTACCCATCTCAGGAATGTGTATTGTTTATCTTATTAAACTAAGGAGGGTTGTCCATAAGGCCTGACAGAAGCTGTCTTTTCAGAGGCAGATGTATATCTGCCAGCCTCTTGACTTCAAATTGCTGGACATGTGAAATCTTTAAAAGGGTAATCCCATTACAGTGATTAGAAAATTGACCACAGGTGTAGTGAGTTCAATAACTTCAAGTTGGCAAAACACTAACTTCAAATCCACAAACACTATAGCTGGTGTTATAATGATTGTATGATGTCACAAGTGATGTCATCAATTATGTCATTTGACATGTTATGACTAGTGTAATATATGACAGGGGCGCAAGTTATAGTTAGCTCAATGAACTGGCGAAATACAGTGCTTTTGATTTTGGTTGTTAAATGTTTGTTTTTAACTCATTTCAATCTATCTATCTATCTATCTATCTATCTATCTATCTATCTATCTATCTATCTATCTATCTATCTATATAGTTTTAAATATAAAAACAATATTTAAACAATTAGAAAAAATAATTAATACTAAAAGTAACAAAAATATTAAAAGTTTTATATATATGTGTATAGATATATATAGGATTGATCAAATTAATAAAATTAATGAAACATTTTTAACTTATAAAGTACATTTTTCTAAAAATAATATACACATTAAAAAGTATTGCAAAATAAAAACAATTAAAATTAAACAGCAGTAGCAAAAATAATTAAGATAACTGCAATATAAACAAAAATAGGAAACGTGTTACATCTCACACTCATTACATTTACTAATCACACTCAAATGTAAGCAAAAGCAGGGAAAGTTATATTTACTAGCTCCATTCCAGTCTAAGCAACTGTAAGGAAAGTGTTTGACTTTGGAGGGATTAGATTTACTATTCCCACAGCAATCTAAGCAACTGTAGGAAAACTGTTGGTCTTCAGATGGGTGTGATTTAGTATTCCCACTCTAGTCTAAGCAACAGTAAGGAAAATGTTGGCCTTTGACGGGATTATATTTACTATTTTCACCACACTCTAAGCAACATTGGGAAAAGTGTTGTACATAAGAGCTGTTAGATTGCCTGTTTCCACTCCAGTCTAAGCAACAGTCTGGAAAGTATTGGATTTCAGAAGTGTTACATACATCATTCCACCTCATAATAAAAAATTTTAACACACCGAAGTTCCTAATGTGTAAATCATATTTAAACTATAAAATATACGTAGAAATTGTCAAGAATTAACGCAAAACATACAAAATAAGTTATCCAGTAAATAAAATATTACATTCATTTACATAAAATTTACTTCCCTCCCTACTACCCAAAAAACACAAACACCAAAAAGTTAATTTAAAAATGAATGCACAAAACAATAGTGAAAAACAACAAAATTAAAATACTACTTAAATGAAGCAAATAAATTAAAGAGCAATAATGAATGTTAAATGCATTTTAAACAAATATGTATATTATAAATAATCAGTTTCAATATTTACATAATCAATTATCAATTAAACATTGAAATAACATTAAAAATAAAAAAAAACAGTTATAAGTTGAGTAACTCCCCACTCTATTCCATACGAACACAACAGCCCACTACTAAAAAATGTATAAAGATACTAATTAAACTATAAAAAAATAAAATGTATGTTAAAATTAGCAAATTAAACTTAAATAAAATAACAATTTACATAGTTCATAATCTATCAAAATCGAATTTACATTAAAAAATAATTGACATTAAAAATAAATGATAAGTTAGCTAACTTCCCACCATATTTCTCTACATTCCAAGGAACCACTACTTCATTAAATATAATTAATTAAATTAAGAAAATAAAAATAAGCATTTAAAATTACAAACTATTTTTTAAAAAGTATAACAATTATACTAAGAATACTTCCACCTTAAACTAATATAAAATATACATGTTAAGTTAATTTAAAATTATATTTATTACAACTGTATTAAAGTAAACAATATTAACTATATCAGTATTCTTAAAAATGATATTATATTAAAAAACAATATTCCTACCTTAGAAATTCTGTTCCACAATATGTTTGTGGTGACAATATATATTTGACAAAATACTCATGTCACACAATATTTTTGAATCAATATTTGTGGCATTCACTTATTCCATACTTCTCATTTTTCTCATCTCTCTCTTTGTACAGTTTTTGTTTTACTATGAAATTATATTTTAAAAGTGCGACCCACCAAGAATCTGTTCAAGCAGCCTTGATTTCCCTGAACTTTCCCCGTCATTCCCTGGGGGCTCTATATTCAGAAGAAGAGTCTGACAGATTTAGGCAATAAGAAAGGTTCTTAAAGCCAGCAAATAAACAGGACTAGACTAGGCCTTAGCAGTCCACTCATACAAGTGAAACATTGTTTCAAAAGTACAATAGACTTACTGGTTGGAACCATAAAACAAAGCAGCATGTGTCACACCATCAAACACTCTGTTAATAAAGGCTGAAAAGTAACAGCTGCAAAACATGAGAAAATTTATCTCTGGGGTAATCTTTCTTCTGTCATTCTGTAATTGACCTATTCTGGCCTAACAAACATAAGCTACTTTAAATACTCCTCTCTTTCTTCTAATTTAAAACACCACCACAGCACTCAACCCATTATGGCCCAATATTAACAAGGCCAACAACAGACCTGTGCAAGCTAAATCTAGATATGAAAACACCAAGCAAGAAAGTGTTAACTATGAGATGAGAACCTGGCACAAGGGCCATGTCAGGATTGTCCCTGTGGTGATCAACGCAAACTATGCAAAGGGAAAGAAGCACAATAGGAGACCTAAGAAGCATTTTTAGATTCTGGAAAGGCACTGAGAGCAATTCATTAGGGGTACCTTTTAAAGCACTTGAATGGATGAATTGTAGGCCTTGTATAATAAATTAGAATCTACAAGATGCACATTGATAAAACTAAAACGGACAGGATAATCTCAGAGGACTAGGAGATCAGGGGGCATTTGGAAGGTGTACCCACTGTTCGCATCTTATTCACTATTGTCATAAAGCTATTAACTTTCATTTTATGTATGGTGTCTGCTGGGTGGCACAAAGGACTCCTCTGGGTTGCTTTTTTGTTTGTTTCCCTGCTGCCAGCTTCTCCCTGACTCTGTCTGCCAAGGCACTGTAGTGGTGTCAGGAGGAACCGCCAACAGGAATACTTGCTGCTTTATTGTGCAGACCTGTTACCTGTTGGGATATAAGAAGGCATACCACTCTGCAGCCCCCCTTGGTATGCCCAATGGACCCGAGGGACTGGTGGTTGCCGCCTCCTCCTTGTTTGGGTCGGCAACCCCTTCTCCCAGAAGAAGCTGCTCTCCAGTGTATGGCGAGCACTACCCCTGATTCCAGGCGTACTGTTGGAAGTAGGAGCTCCCTGTGTTGATCGAGGGCTTAGGGAAGATCAGTGGTTACCTGGGTCGAGCTTGCTGCATGCAGGTTGTGCATACCGAGCCCCCGAGCTACCGTCTCTGCCTGCACATTGCAGAGACGATGTTGGCCCAGCCTCACAGGGGAGAAACCACCCTGCTGCTCCTGGATCGCGTTGCAGTGCCTCTGTTTTAGAGAAGCGATGCGACCGCCACCCTGCAGGGACCCCCTAGGAGAAGCCTCACTCGCCAGACCAGGGCGACGTCTAGAGACCACACAGCGAAGATCCCCTTGGTGCAGCTCTACTCTTCAGGAGCACTTGCCTACCACTGAAGCTCACGCCACCCCCCCACGCGAGGCCGGGAGAAGCACCAGCTGCCCAGGTGCTGTTCTCGAGCAGCCCTGGCTGCCTCAGGCCTCGAGGCTACAGTGACCCACAGAAGGTACATCCTGGACCGCCACCCTGCTTCCCTGGTAGGACCCGGGCGGTAGTCACAACCCTTTTTTGAATACTCCCGACGTGGGGGAGCAAGTGAGTTCTCCCAGCTACCCTCAACAGTTTCAGACGAAACCACAGCACCGAAACCGCCCTTCTCGCCACCACAGACGACATCAGACGCCAAATGGACAACGGCAAAACATCAGCCCTCATCCTCCTAGACCTATCTGCCGCCTTCGACACAGTCTGCCACCGCACCCTGGAATCACGCCTCCACGAAACCGGAATTCAAGGAAAAGCCCGCGACTGGATCGTCTCATTCCTCTCCGGCAGAACCCAGAGAGTCCGCCTCCCCCCCTTCCGCTCCGAAGCCACCAACATCATCTGCGGCGTCCCCCAAGGCTCATCCCTCAGCCCGACGCTGTTCAACATCTACATGGCCCCCCTCGCACAAGTGGCCCGACGACACAACCTCAACATTCTCACCTACGCCGACGACACCCAGCTCATCCTATCACTCACCAAAGACCCGCGCACCGCCAAAACCAACCTCCAGGAGGGAATTAAATCCATCGCCGAATGGATGAGAAACAGCCGTCTGAAACTGAACTCGGACAAGACGGAGGTCCTAACCCTCGGATCCACCCCCTCCGCCTGGGACGACTCCTGATGGCCCACCGCACTAGGAACCCCACCGGCACTGACCGACCACGCTCGCAACCTGGGCTTCATCCTCGACTCCTCCCCCACCTTGTCTAAACAGGTCAACACAGTTTCCTCCTCCTGCTACAACACACTCCGCATGCTCCGCAGAATCTACAAGTGGATCCCGACAGAAACAGGAAGAACAGTGACACAGGCCCTCGTCAGCAGCAGACTGGATTATGGCAACGCACTCTACACAGGCATCCCAGCAAAAGACCTACTACGCCTCCAACGCATCCAAAACGCCCCCGCCCGACTGATCCTCAACGTACCCCTCCACAGCCACATCTCCCACCACCTGAGAAACCTTCATTGGCTCCCCGTGGACAAAAGGATCACTTTCAAGCTTCTTACCCACGCTCACAAAGCGATCCACGACACCGGACCAGCCTACCTAAACAACAGACTCAGCTTCTACACCCCCACCCGTCAGCTCCGCTCCTCTAACCTCGCCCTCGCTGTCGTCCCCCGCATCCGAAGAAAGACCTCCGGCGGCAGATCCTTCTCATACCTCGCAGCCAAAACCTGGAACACTCCCTACCAACCTGCGACAGACTCAAGACCTACTCACCTTCAGAAGACTCCTCAAGACCTGGCTCTTCGACCGGTAACACCAGCTTCCCCCCCCAGCGCCTTGAAACCCTCATGGGTACGTAGTGCACTTTATAAATCCAATGATTGATTGATTGATTGGTGTTCCCCCCTCCCTGTGGTGATGAGACCATGAGGAGCTTCGTTTGGCCTCTCGAAAAAAGCCCCATGGGCATCACCCAGTTACCCTGCACTACTTTTGTGGGCAGCACTGCTTTCCTTAGGACGCAACCCAGTGGCCACGGAGGGCTCCGGGTTCACCCATGGTTAGGAGGCAAAATCCAGGCCCCAACTGTATAAGATGTGTAAGATGTATGGTTTCATTGGATTCGTGACTCAGTAGTATGGAGTGGCTCCTCACCAGAGATCCTGTATGTCACCAGAAAGCGAAATCTTTCCTGGGTGGACTTACACTAATTACAAGCCATCAGAAGTAGGTGCCCAGGTGCTTCTGCGCCCTACCTCCCTATTTCCACCAGGTTCTCTAAGAATTACTGTCTCCCACCACTAGTAGGAGGGCAGGGGCCTCAGTACGTGTGAGGGCGCTTCTTCACAGCCCTTTACCCCCAGGTTGTTCCTGGCGGTGACAGCAATGAAAACTGATTTATATGTCTGTCCATCTCAATTAGGTGGCCGGAGACCAAGGTCAGCCTTTGATGCTCCTACTCTGTCAGGCCATCAAAGGGGTGTAACCATGATGAAAACAAAGTACTTTCCGCCATGTTTACACCTATGTTTACACCTATTGCTGGTCCGACTCTAAATTCGGTGGGTGGACCATCATCTTGGCAGTAAGGATACTCTGTTGCCATTTTGAGAGAGTATCCTTACTGCCAGGATTCAAATCACCCCCTTAATAATAAAACTGGGAGTGGAAGGCACATAAGTCCTTCCACTTCAAAATGAAGGGGTATATTCTTTATTTTTGTACTGCTGTAGTAATTGGCCTAATGTCCTCCAAAATGTGTCAGCTTGATAGCACATGATTCACAAATGGTAAATTACTCAGGTTTACTCCTGGGGACATCTGGGACACACTGTGTTCTCCCTGCCCTTCAATATGATTTTAGGTGGCAATCCATTTTTCTATTCAGTCCCATGCAATACTAACAGAAGCAAAGTTAATTCCTTAAGAATCGCCTCTAAAATCACATGAATAGAAAGGATGTACTTCATTTTGAACCAGTCCTGGAGGTTTGTGGCACGGGTAAGTGCACCCGATGAGTAATGTGAGTGCGGAATATACCAAGGAAAACATATAGTGGGTCAGAATTACTGCAGCCCTCATTGCACGCCCATCAACTGAAATCTATTTGTGTGAGGGTGAATTACGCTTTGTGGAGGCATCTCAAATTGTTAACGTAAATCAGGTTGACTCTGGCTTTTCTTGTTTAAAAAATACCACACAGGCTGTGATAAAGTAAAATAATTCTCCATATGCTGAATCACCCATTGCATATTTTCCGGATATTAATCATCATGTGCAATCCCGCAGTGAAAGAGCCAACAGGAAGATTATGTTTAACTGCTCTCTGGAATAGGTGAAGTCACATATCTGTTTACATTTCCTGCCTTTCCACCACTGTAGTAAATTAATGGTGACTTTCTCCAGAAGGCAGAAAGTCTGGGAGCTGTGTCAGAAATAAGAGCTTTTTCTCAAGTGTCTTTTAGGTGATTGTGGAACCCCCCTCATTTGATTTTAAATAATCTATGTCCATGTTTCTTCTGTTATTCATTTTTATGTACTTTTATTACACTATAAGAAAACATTTCACACAAATTTAATTTAAAAGGCATCAAATGCGTTGGCTAAAGATTATTAAATAAATACGTCACGATGAAGTGAGTAGCCAGAAACATAAAATACCCCTCACTTAGAACTAAACCGCTTATAACACAGAGTGAGAAGAGCGACACTTCCTATAATAGTTACTTGCACCCTAAATTCATTTATCTGTTGATTCAGATTCCCACCCTTTCATCCACCCTCCATTCATGTCTTGGTTCCTTCCATTTACATCTTCCTGCTTCTACACTTTCTCTCTTTCTTTCCCCTGTAATCTTTCCACTTTCTGCCTCCATTGTTTCTTTCTGTTCCCATCTTATTTTTTACTCTCTCACCTTTCTCTACTTGTGTTCTGTTTGCTGCTTGTCATTTGTATGTTTTCCTCATGTCTTTCACTGTCTCCTTAAATGAGCTTGGCCCACTTAGGAGACCTTGACCCCAGTCTCAGTCCTGACCTCATATTCCCTTGCTTTTATGAGCTTTTGTCTGCAGAATCCAAAATGAAAATAATAAACGTTTTAGTTGGTCGTTTACCAGTCCATCGGGTCCAGTGGTAACCCCACGTTAGCTGCTAAAGAGCACGACACTACAGGTCACGATCATTCTTTGTAAGTGAAAGGGAAGCAGCATTGAATATGACCTGGTCAGCTGTGTGAGGCCCATTGCAGAATGAGAATGTGTGATTGTCACGTAAAAAGGGCAAATTATTAAATGCATTTTCATACCTAATAGTGTCACAGGGCTACCATAATGCTCTAGGCATTCACTTAGAATTCCAAAATTGTATTGCACCAGAATATTGTTTCCAGAATATCTTGCTTCCATGATGTTGTGGGCAAAATGTTGAGGACCAAAATATCCCAGAGGGAAGAATAGGACGGTAAGTATAGATTTACTCTACACAACTCACCAATTTCAAGATATGTAGATGTGGATTAAAGAACTAAAGAACAGTAAACCTGCATGCATTTACCTTCTCGATAAGGCGGGCCTAAATATTTTGCCAAAGTTCTTAAGGCTGCATGATACTCTGGAAATTATATTATGAAACACAACTTTAAAAAAGTCAGAAATTTACTGAGAACACACCGATATGCATATGTGATTACTTTTTCCACTTTTGTTAGACTCAGGCAGAGAAAAATATAGAATACAGATGAATTAAATAAGTGAGACTAAGACTATTGTTGCCTGTTGGTATTCAGTAACACAGAACAAGGAGGAATGCCATTTAGACATTGATTATAGATCTCACTGAAATTTGTACCAATAGTGTAAAGATGGCCAGTCTATAAATGTAAGAAAACAAGTGTGAGTAGAAAATATGGTTCGTAAAGAATGAGGATAATTGAGTTTAAAGGAGTTTCAATGGAAACCAATACATGGGCACTAATATCAAGCTAAGTGGCATAACAATCATCAATACAAGAAAGGAATAAGGGTTCTTTGAGAAGAATTATGTGTTTCTTTGTGGTGATGTTGAAAGAAGAACAACGTAGGCTTGGATCGAAGCAGGTCAGCTTATTCTGACTTGTAAACAGCAAACCATTCAAATGTACACCCACTCCCCAAGTCTCCAACTCCCTTCACTGCAGATATCAACATTCCTTCCCAGAACCATAGAACACCAACCGGGCCTTCTAACATTACTACTTAAGAGACATAAACAAGATCATGTATATGTTTAAACACAACAATTTTCCAGATAATTAAGACTTGAAAACAATGAATGTGAGTGATATCCAAACTTTGGCGACTGGAAGAAAATACAAGTTTAATGCCAGTCAGAAAACTTGAGCAGAGATAGAGGTTTAGAGATGTGGTGGAGTTGAAATCAGATGAGGGAAGCTGGTTTTGGACACCAAGCAAAAAGCAGATGGCTGAACAAATCCATCACACAGAGAATGATACAGAAGTATCAGACTCCCTAAACATGCATGATACTTTGCTAAATTTCTAATTCTTGCCTGTTGCTCACTCTCCACCTGTTGGTTGGGCAGCCACACACTATCACAATATCGATGCATCATATGTTGTGCCTGGACCACCAAGTAGTATAGGATAGTATCATTCTTCAATGTATATTACCCTATCACCATCATATTCTCATAGGATGGAGGCCAGGAGTGCCATCACTACTGCAAAAAGCAATGGGGCGAGAAGGTCACCCCTGGCTCGTATCCCTGGCTATAGACAGCGTGCTGCGGAACGTTATTCACCTCTACACCAGTTGTCAGCATGGATGTCATTTACTGGTCTCCAGAGGTCACAGCTGTGACCCCTGGCATGCCTATTGCGGCCCATAATACTGCTTTTGCAATCCCTGGGATTAGAAGTCGGAATAGCAGTTCCAAGCAATGAAGCGAGGATGATAACCATGGGAGTTCAAGAAAAGTGTATAACCAGTAGAAGAATGGAAGGTATTGTTATAGGAGGATTCAGCTAACCATATGTGTTCAACCCTACTGCCTTTGTCTTGAATATAGCAGCACAAAAATATGTCTCCAGTTCTTGATTTACTCTCTCTGATTGCGCATCTGTCTGCGTATAATATGGAGATGATAGATGAGCTTCAATTTTTAAACTTTTACAAAACTCCCTCCAAAATTTAGAAACAAATTGACTGTTATGATCAGATACAATTATGTTTGGCAATACATACAATCTGATTATATTCTGTAGAAAGATTTTGCTAGCCTGCAGAAGATGGAAATCTTTTTACAGGAATACTGTGAGAGATTTTTGTGAAAAAATCTATCACCACAAAAATAGTGATATACCCCTGATCCAATGGTAACTTCACGTTAAATCCATGATAACGGTATTCCAAGGTCTGGCTGGAATTTCTAAAGACTGAAGTAACCCCCTTTGTCTGGTTGTGTCATTTTTTGCTTGCACACACACACACACATCACAAGTTGAAATAAATTATTTGATGTCTTCTTCCATATTTTCCCGATGATAATTCCACTTTATCAATTCCAAGGTCTTGAATGCTCAAGAATGACCTGAGAAAGGCGGCTCATTTCTTTCTTTCAAGGCTTCAATTCTTATCTGTTTTGTGAGCAGATATAATTTTGTTCACCCATGGCAAGCCTTGTTTTCCAGTTTTATTAGCTCTGTCTTTAATCCATTTTTAGAACCTTTCAGACCTTAATTGTCCAGTGATTTACTGTGTTATCATTCCAAATTTACTTCCCTCAATGATAGACTCAGAAGTGTTAATTGGAGAGGAGTCTTCAAGGTTGTAAACTCGTGATAAAGTATCTGCTTTGCCATTCACGGTTCCTGGACAATATGTTAGCATAGAATTATATTCGGCAACAAAAACTGTCTTGAAGTTAAGGTCTGTGCTGACTTTAAAAACTGAAGATTTCTGTGATGAGTGAACACAGTGACTGGTGCCATTGATCCAAATAGGTAATGTCTTTGTTCTGTGAACGCTGCTTTAATGGCTAAAAGTTATTTTCTGTGATAGTGATAGTAAAATTACCTTCCGCATTATTTAATTTCCTGAAAAAGAAACCTTCTGGATCCATTTGACCTGTTTCTGTCTGTCTTTGTGACAAAATGGCTCCAGTGGCCGCATTAGAGGCATTTCCTTAAAAAAAAAAAAGGATGATTAATGTCTGGATGAGGCAAAATGGGAGCCTCAGTAAAAAAAAAATGTAATTCTACAAATGCTTATTCTGCATCAGGAGACCAATGGAAAGTTACTCCTTTTTAATGAACCTGTAATGGGTGCAGTTATCTTATAAAAGCCCTGAATAAACCAGCTATAAAAAGTGGAAAATCGTAGAAAACTGTGGACATCTTTCACAGATTGAGGATAGGCCAGTCTAGAGCTGCTTCGACCATTTCTGCTCCACCTTTAGTCTTTCATGTGATAGAATAAACCCCAAAAATTCTACAGTTTTGGCATGAAAGGAACATTTTTCAGCTTTTGCAAAACATTGGTTTTCTAATAGTTTCTGCACCACTTTCTTACCATGCAGTTCATGATCTTCAAGATTGTCAGAAAAGATCAGGATATCTTCTACATAGATGATGATGAATATATCAACGTATTCTCTAAGAATGTCATTTACAAAACATTGAAAAGTGCTGGGGCATTACTAAGACCAAATGCCATGACTTGATCTTCATACAACCCAAATTTGGTTTGAAAAGCTATTTTCCATTCATCACCTTCGAGTACGCACACAAGATGATATGCACCACGTAAGTCAATATTAGTCAATAATTAAGTCTGCTATATCTGAGCCAACATCACTGAAATTAATGGTAATGGATTTCTGTTCTTGATGGTGACTTTACTTAAAGGTGTGTAGTCTATACATGCGCGAACATCTTCATCCTTTTTTTAGGGATGAAAAACAAAGGTGATGATATCAGAGAATGGCGAATGAACCCATTGGGCAGATATGCACCCAAATATTTTTTTTAATGCTCAGGTTCTGATTGGACAAGGCATATATCCTACTACATGGGAGTTTTGCTCCAGGTACTAGTTCTATACAACACTTATAAGATCTATGCGGAGGAAGAGTCTCTGCCTTTTTTTTAACGGAAAGGTTCAAGAAAATCATGATATTCAAAATGGATAAAATTCTTTAGGTCAATGAGATCTTCCTATTTTTCTGGTATAGTTGTCATAATGAGCTGACCTTTTGACAGCGCCTCCTCCTTCCCATAGGTCACCTCTCTTAGAATGCAGTTCTTCTGACACTGATATGATTTGAATTGAAGTGTACCAACAGCGTAATCTGGGTAAACCCCTGTTTGTGCACCCAATCTCCAAAATTTCCTGTTGCCCCAGAATCAATTACTGCTACCACTTCTGCGATTTCATAGTGATTTTCAAACAAGGATACTGCTATACTAATATGAGAGGTTGCAGGTTGCACTGTGTTCAATAAAACTATTCTTGACAGGGCTGAATGATGCTTATCACTCAGTGGGTCACCCCATCCTCCTCTTGAGCTTTCCTGGCCTTTCTCTTGACCGCGTTGGAGACAATTCCCTGCACCTGGTCAGAGTCCCACAGAGACAGCAGCAGTAAATAGGAGTGAACGCCTCGAGGGGAACAGGGGCCTGCAGAGAATGCTGAGTGTGTGCTACCGTGACATTGTTACCTGTAATAGTGGGCGAGACAAGATGAACCTGAGCCTGCACCCAAGTGCCATCGCATGGGTGAATTAAAGATTAACTGCATCCCTGTACACTGTGCATCTGCAGTGGGATTTGGCCTCTTGCCTGCATGTGGTTCCTGGTGACTTTTGAGGCTGCCATAAACTTGTGACCGTGCCCGGGCCTTACATGTGGGACATTTGCATGGTGGAGGACTGGCCCAGAGTGGATTTCTGGTCCTGTGACTGCTGCTGGGGCAATACATTGGGGCCCAAAAGGAGCTCTCTACTTGGATAGTCTCTTGGGGGGGCTCTGTGAGGTGATGTGATTGGCCGTGCCAGGTCCACGGCCCTATAATATCACCAAGGTTTTCCCTGGCAGAGACACTAGCTGCTGGAGGACTACCCTGGTGACTGGTTCCCTGGGCATCATCTGCCTATGTCTGCAATGCCCTGGCTGCTGGGACCCGGGGCACTGGCTGGTGACGAGCTGGAGTGTGCCATACAGAGCATGCATGTTTTCTTTGACTCCTTCAGATGCAGCCTGCCTACATTGCACGTTGGAGAAAGCAGGGGTGCTTGTGGAGTGCTTCTTCACTGAACTGTTGAACTGAGAGAGGGATTTCTCCCTGTCTTGGTGTTGAGCCCTCCAAGGACTTGCTGCACCTGCTTGCTCGCAGCTTTCACACTCCTTTTGACTGATACACCACCTGAGCACAATGATGATGTGGCCCAGGGCTGCCAAAGACCACAGTCAGAAGCTTACAGATGCTGCACCATAGATACGAACATTGATGTAATGGCCCATCTCAACGTCTCTCTTCGCTATCACTCTGCTCAATTCGACAAGGTCCTTCAGGGCATCTTGGTCTACAAAACCTCCTTGGAAGCCAAGATTGTGTCTCACTGGATGTTAATCTTCTCCGAGTGGCCCATCGTAAGCTGGAAGTGAGAGTAGATGATGCCAAATCGGTTTTGACCTTCATGCACCCTACCCTTCAGACCCCCAATCCAAAATACAGGACATGCAAACAGAAGTCACTTCCCCCCACAGCTGGTCGGAAGATGCAGAAGGCCTCTCACACTG
This sequence comes from Pleurodeles waltl, assembly GCF_031143425.1. Lineage (NCBI taxonomy): Eukaryota > Metazoa > Chordata > Amphibia > Caudata > Salamandridae > Pleurodeles > Pleurodeles waltl. The sequence continues at coordinate 973,466,512 of NC_090444.1, forward strand.
GAATAATATTTGTTTTCTTGGCTTCCCTGACTGCTCTGAGAGTCCCAATGTGGAATTGGTTTTGGAAGACTGGATGATGACAACGGTTTTGGAGGGCAATGTACCTAAATTCTTCTCCATGGAGCGGGAACACTGCATACCGGGCAGGCCACCACCCCCTTGTGACTGCCAAGACTTGATTTTACAGCTGTTCCAGTTCAAAAGCCCTTGACATTATGAAAATGTCACCATCACAGCATATTGGGACTTCATGGCGGAGATGCAATGAAAATGCAGTTCCTATGCTGCAGTTAAACAGAGGCGGTAAGAACTGTCCTTGTAATAAGCCCCACTGTACCTGGCCAAGCTTAAGTTTGTAGACAGTGACTCTACTCATTTCTTTTCTTCCCCTTAGGATGTACAAACCTGGTTGCATGCTAAAGGACTGGCAAGAGACGCTGGAATTGAACAGCTGTCAGGAGAATGGGTGGCACTTAAGACACCCCGCAGACGATGCAAAAAAACAGTGCACTGCCCCACCTTGGAGCAGGTATACAAGGAACAAGCACAAGCAGAGGAGGTGGCTTTGCACCTCCGGACAAATTCTTTTGCAATGTTACGCCAACAGCACCTCAGGGGCTTCATCAGAGACAACGACTCAGGGATCAGTTGTGACTCCTTGAATGGCAGACAACTTGATTTGACATTTCCATTCCCTTTTTGTTACCATATTAAGCTTTATATCTGTTGCCTGTCTCCTCAGCCGCCCAGCAGAAGGACTCCACTGACCGTATCCTGCCCAGCTATCATGAACATACTGATGGACACCACGGTCGGACTATGCTGTCATAACTGTGCCATGCTCTGTAGGGCTTCCGATATGGATAGGATTTGTTGGATGAGGGTTGGCGGGGGTTCTTTATATTTTTGTTGTTTGTGTGGGTTGTACAGGCCGAGACAAATAGTCTTACTGGCAAGGAGGGGGTGGACACTGTTGAGGTTTTCCTCCTTTTCTTTTCTTTCCTTCTTTTTATTTTTCATTGGATTATGTTACTTGTGCTTAAAAGAATCAGCTCTGCCACTTTATAGGAGTAGAAATTGCCTTTAGAAGACAACCCTTGGCTTTCGATTTCTAGGGGATTGTTGTGCAAAAAGGGATTTTTTCAAACGGGTGTGCAGCTCCCAGGGTCGGTGTACTTACTTACAATTACACATGGGTGATTTAACACATGACACTACCCCCATTACAGATTACTAACATGGAAGGTAGGGAGCATGGCCACTCCTTCCAAGCATTGCAAAATACATACATACATTAAGCACCACCAAGTACATGTTGTGATCTTACAGGAAACTTACCTCACATATGGCGAGTTAGGGAAGGTGAGGGCTAAATGTAGGGGGCAGGTTTATGGAACTACTTTGTCGACTTATGCGCAGGGAGTGCTGGTGTGGGTAGCCCCAGGTGTCCCATATGTGATGGACCCCCAAAAGATTACTGATAAGGGTTGGTTTGTAATCCTGGAGGGCCAATTGGATGAGTTGCTATTTACAGTGGTGGGTATCTATGCTCCAAACATTAGCCAATCTGCCTTCATCTATGCTCTTACCCCGGCATTACTGCAAGATCCGATTACACCTGCGATATGGGGCAGAGATTATAAGTGCCTGCTCAAGGTCGACAGGGACCGATCTGTTCCACCCCTTCAGGGGGCCACCACTGTACAGATGGCACAACACTTTAGGGAGTAGATGGCACCCAACCGTCTGCATGACCCATGGCACTTGCTTAATCCCACAGACGCTGAATCCTACTTCTGTTCTCTGGTCCATGGTACGAGGCTGGACCTCTTTCTTTGTAGTGAATTCCTGGGTGGGAACGCTGTTGGACTACTGATCACAAATGGTTACGATCAACTAAGGAAGGCTGCGGTCCCAGATTCCAACCTGGTGGCTCCAAACAGAGACCCTCCCGGACCCGCCCTTTAAGGAAGCCCTATCTACCCAGGTTCTCACATACTTTGAGCTAAATAGGCAGATGGCTACATCCAGCTGGAGGAGATCCAGCTTCCCATTAAACAGATTGCACGTCACAAAACCCCGGGCATGGACGAGCTCCCAATAGAGTTTTATGCGCCGTATGCACTGATTTTGACTCCAAAGCTACTTGAGGTCTTCAGTGACAGGCAGCTGGGGCAGTTGCTGCACTCTCTCAGGGAGGCATTACTTGTGGTCATCCTGAAGCCAGGATGTGACTCCTTGGATGTTCGGTGTTACTGGCCGCTGTCCCTCTTGAACATTGATTGTAAAGTGCTGGAGAAGGTGTTGGCCAATAGGTTGCTCCCTATTATTGACAATTTGGTGCACGCAATCAATCTGGGTTCATACTGGGCTGCAACACCTTCCTAAATATAAGCAGGATACTACGGATGGTGGATCTTACACTGGCTGGAGATAAGGGATGGAGTGCAGTGTCATTGGATATAGAAAAAGGCCTTTGACTCCCTGGGCTGGGACTACTTGATGGCCTCCCTCGAACAAATGGGCTTTGGTCCCACATATATGAGCTGGATTCTTGCCTTATATGGGAGTCCGACTACTCGGGTTCACACAGGTGTTACAATTTCTGAATGCTTTGAGATTCAGAGAGGCACCAAGCAAGGCTGCCTATTGCCTCCTTTAATATTTGCCTTGGCCATGGAGCCTTTGGCATGCAGTCTACAGCTGCTGGCACGACAGTAAGGAATTCCAGCCCAGGGCGAACATCATGTTACCTCCCTGTACACTGAAGATGCGTTAGTGTACCTATGTGATACTTATTCTACACTCATGGGTTTGATGACACTTTTAGAAGAATTTGGAGAGATTTATGGCCTCAAAGTGAATTTGGCCAAATCACGTATCTACTCGCTGGCACCAGTCCCTTAACCTGTGACTTTAGAAATGGGAATATAAATGGATCACTGACTGAAAAACGTAGGTCACTCCCATTCTGGACATCACTACCGTTGTCCCCAGCAGGGCGGGTGGTGATAGCAAAGATGTTGATATTACCTTGGCTCTTGTATTTCGTTGCTGCTTTCCCCTTTTATCTCCCCTGTACATTTTTCAAGGAACTACATGGACATTGCCTGGGCTCATATGGGGGATGTGGAGACGGAGGGTATCCCTATCTGTGCTGCAGAGACCGCTACTAGAGGGCAGATTGGGTGCACCCACCTATGAATGGTATTATGCTGCGCACAGCTGCATTGGCCGATGCACGGGTTGAGCACATGGACCTGTTCGGAGAAGGCGACAGATGTAGAGGCTTAGAGGGGAGTTCTAATATATACATGGCTGTGATGTCTGGGTGCCCGACAGCTAGTGGAGTCTCTGCAGATGAAGTTGGCCTGTTTGTATTGGTATCGATATATGCTGAGATGGGTGCCATCTCACCTTATTCCTCCCTCATTCCAATCTGGCAGATACCACCCCTCCATGTGCTGGCAGATGGTTTGGTCCTGGCACCATTGATGGCAGCTGATATATTAGTTTTGGGAGATCTCTATCATTAGGAGCGCCTCGTGTCCTTACAGGATGTCAGAGACAAATATGGACTGACGGCAGGATTTCATGCGATCCAACATGCACTATACAACATATGGGGAGTGGAAGAGAAGGAACCCCGCAATTTTAGTTATTACTTGTCTTGTTATCCTATGGAGGAACATGGCACGCCATTACGGATCTATATATTGCAGATGGCACAACATTACGTATCTATATATTGCCCTACAATCTACGCCCCTGGAGGGCTGGGGATGGCACATGGTTGCTGGACTTGGTTCTAACAACTCTGCTGACAGACAATGGGACCAGCCGTTGCGATATCTCAAGGAGGTATCCCGCCCTTCCAGTGCACTCAATTCAATTACTTACACCAAATGTACCTCACCCCTCACGGAATACAACACATGTACCCTGGGGCTTCCTCTGAATGTCCCAGATGCAAGATAGCAGATTCTGGTCCTTATCATATGTGGGAATAAGCAGTGCTCCAATGCGCTTGGGGAGAAATAACTGAGAAAATGGCTGAAATAGTAGCACGACCGCTGACATCCCGACAAGAGAGTCTCAGTGGACTTCTCAAACGTTCACAAATTCCCTTATACCTGTCTTGTAGAGGCGCCACAAACCCTGCAGTACTTTCCAACTTGCCCGACCAGAATCCACTGTCCAAAGAGAATTCCCCGATGGTGTCCCTGGTGGAAGAGGATTTGGGAAGAGAAAGAAGACAGCTGGTTCAGATATATGTCTCACTGGAGTGCTGATTTTCTAGTCTCTCTTCAGTGATAACTTAGGCATGTAATTGTTTCTTAGAAAACGCTCTTACTTGGAAAATTGCTATATCTGTTGACTTCCATTTATTTTCTCACCTCTTTCTTCTCTATTATATTTATCAAATATGCCGATCCGCAAAATAAAATAAGAAATAAAAACAATACTGACACAGTGTCTCTCTATCCACTCTCAAGTGCTCCAGGACTAAAAATAGGTAGTCTCATGCGACCGAGTCAAACGTCTTGTCTGCGTCTAAATAAACGGAGGCTACATGCAGTTCTGGATCAGTCTAATGCATCAGGGTGAAGTACCTGCAAATATTATAGGCTGTCAGACGCCTGAGAAAAACTAGTGTAATGGATAGGTAGGATCCCAATTTAAGGGAGAAAGAGATTTGATTGACCATGATATCATCATCCTCACTAGAAAAAAGGGTCAACAAGCATACTTATAAAAATAGGATGTTTTGTTTTCTAAATCTTTAAAAATAACTGTTAAAAATAAAAATTATTTTAAAAATATTTTAAAATAAATGGGCATGGCTAAGTGGGCATTACAGGGTTACTATGATCAGATCGTGATCTCATTAGTCCTGCGTCCATCAGATTAGAGGGGGAGCAGGATGTGATATGGTGCCCCATACATCACATCTATGTAATCTTTCTTCATATTATAGTGGTGAGCAGCATGCACATACCAATAAAGATGGCATGCGTGATGTAGTGCCCCATATCTCACACAAGTGTACTCTTCCATCTTTCATGATAATGTTGAACATGCAAACATCCTATTAAAGCGGATATGCTAAGATAGATGCCATTAATGACATGTTCTATTATCTTAAAGTAGAAAACTTGCTTGTGTAGTTGATGCATGTCTCAAGTGTGCACCTCCCTTACATTAAATAAACCTGATAGGCAATCAGTTGTCATTATTATAAATCAACATACATGTTGTTACCAATATTGGGAAACCATATGTTGTACCTGAGGTTGCGTTAAAGAGCGTTTTGCACCAAGAATCCATGTTTTTTGGGAGCCCACTTGAGTGGCCACGGAGACCGCTCTAGTACCCCAGGTGTGAGTCCTCTTGTGTGACCTCTGTGTGAATCATTCCTACTGCATTTAGGGTGTTCTACGCTCCATAATTAACAATCTGAACTCCCGAGTGTGCGTGTGATAATGCTACGCTTTGGGCTAAATCCTTTGGAGCAGGACAGTAGCACTGAGATTTACTTACACGTTATAACATGTGTTACATAAGTCTATGCTTAGAAGGCGAAAGTAAGGTAGTGATGTTGTGTGCGCGGGGGGGAGGGGGTGTTTCCAGTCGGCTTTAGAATCAATCAGTGCATGCTTGAAAAAACTGTTGCCATTTTGGAGTGGTGAGCTCCTTAACCAAAATTACCTTATGTCCATGCATTATCGAGTGAGACAGAGGACTGTCAGGAGAGAAGCAAAATTCTTAAAAAGTCTTTTACAAATATTACACTTACAGTTTTTACATACGGCAGTTTCCTAGCAAAACACTGCATACCAGAGAATTATGGAAACAAAACATGAATTAAAAAATTAAAGTATTTAGATTACTAATCTACCAGAGGCAGATAAACAAGGTTTCATGCTTGTACTCAGATGCGGCTTTAGTGTAATTGCCTTATTCTAGATATAGTTGATTGCATGAACATCATCGATGGTAACACCATACAACTCATTGTTATATTGCAGAATCATTATATGTGGTTGTAACGTGATACATGGAAACTCATATATAAAGTTTATCATCATAAGGTATCCTATGTCTAAATCAGTGGTTCCCAACCTGTGGTCCAGGGACCCCTGTGGGTCTGCGAAGCCTCCTCAAGGGGTCCGCGAGCTGCTTAGAAAATCAAATAATATCAACAGATTAGGATCCCAGCTTTCAGTAATGGCTCAGTGGGGGTTCCCCAGTTTCCAATAATGATTCGGTGGGGGTCCCTAAGTTCCAGTAATGATAAAGTTGGGGTCCACAGAAGTCAAAAGGTTGGGAACCACTGGTCTAAATCTTTACTTTGTTAATATTTTTATTAGATTAAACATTTCACCCAAGATATTGAGGCCCGTATTGACAGTTTCAAATTTTTGGAATAAACTTTGCCTCTAGGCATAACAGTATGGCCATATTTACACCTGTACTATAGGAGTTGTAAATATGGCCAGTTGTGTAGTTGGAGTTGTACATGCATCTGATGACTATATGGGGACTGGGATTGATGAGTATCCTGATAGCAGTTCCAAACTTGCAAGTTCATTTGGTAGTGAGGGCTGTATTTCTTTCAGAGAGTTACAAAGATGCTAATATGTTAATATATGGATGGGATTGATAGGTGTGCCTTTCAAGTAGACCGTAATGGACAAAAAGAAGCCATTGATAAATAGGTTACCAAGACATGTTGGGCCCTCTAGCATGCAATTGCTTAATCACTCCAGGCAACTGTAAATTAAATGCTTCTAGTGAGCCTTCAGCACTGACTAGGCCCCCCATTTAAGTAGCCTTTTAAACATGTCTCAAGCCTGCCATTGCAGAGCCAGGATGTGTAGTTTAAACTGCAATGTTGACTTGGTAGTTAGAACTCCTTGCCAAGCCTTAACCTCCCCTTTTATTACATATATGTCACCCCTAGGGTAGGCCCCACGATGCCCATAGGACAAGGTGCTATGTAATTTAAAGGTAGGACATATGCCTTTCATTTTTACATAACCTGTTAGTGAAAAACTCCCAAATTTGTTTTTCACTTTTCTGAGGCCTACCCTTCTCGTAGCATAATATTGGGGATTCCTTATTACATTTAATAAACTGTAATTCCTGATTAAGAGAAAGTAGACCAGTCATGTTTAGTACTTATGGAATTGTAATGATAAATCATCTTTAATGGCAAAGTCAGATTTATCGTTACAGTTTTGAAAATGCCACTTTTAGAAAGTTGCTTTTTTCCTGCTCTTAACCCTTTGTGCCCGCAGCCTGTCTCTGATCACTTGTCTGGGGTTGGTGACAGCTGGGCTTTGTGTATTCCCTCTAGAAAGCCACACACAATGGGAGCTTAGGTGTGACTTGATGGGCCCTGATGGGTCACCCTGGCAGAATAGGTGGGAGGAGCTGGCCACAGCCTCACACTTACACCTGAGTAGTCTGTATCCTGTCACCACACCAAGGGCTGCATAACCCCCTGAGGTGAGTCTGTAACCAAGGCAGGAAGGGAGGACATCTGTACATTTCAATAACTTCTTTGATGTCTCCCCCTCTTCAAAGGCACCACTGGGTATAAGAACTGGACCTTAGACCCTACCACTTCAGTACACTTATGGACCTGGAGTTACCCTGCCAGGAAGAAGGACTGCTGTGCTGCTACGAGGACTGTCCCTGTGCTGTACTGCTGCTCTGGAAGAACTTCTGCCAAGCTGTGCTGCCTGCTGCCCTCCTTACCTGGGTGAGAAGGACTATACTTGGATCTCTCCAACCCAGAACCCAGAGTGACTCCAAGGGCCAGCCGACTGTCCTCCTTAGGGACAGAAAAGACTTCCAACCAACCCAACCTGACTTTTCCAGCTGTGAACCTGACCTGCCAAGTGATGTCACTCCAGTCCTGGGCCCTTGTAGGTAGATCTTCAGGTGCTGCTCCAGCAGAACCACCACATCTGTCATTGCGTGGACCCAACCGGTGCATCCCCGCCCTTGTGTAGATAAAACCACCACATCTCTTTTGGAACCAGCACTGTAACTTTTCCATCAGCGCAAGGCTCCTACTTCCCCATCGACGACAGGCTCAACAACGATGCTGAACTCCACATTGCAGCCACTACGCTCATCGGAAAGAATGTATCGCCTCGATGTCGATGGGGCAGGCACTTGCACCCGAACTCCATAGCATCTCGGCTCTGACGCATCACTACCACTGCATGGGGAACATTGACACATCTTCTCCACTGCGTGGGGAAAATTGACGCATCTCCTCGACTGCGTGGTTCGGAACCAGCTCAATGCTCCCGCGGTAAGATTTAAGGTACTTTGATTCAGCAGGCCCAACTGTGTCCCTGTAACCGGCCTGCGCTCAATCGCGGATGACCGGAACTATTGACTTTGTCCCAGTCCAGCACAACCAGAAATCCCAGGGTGGCGCTTTTTGCTTCTAAGCACTTTTCTACATTTCATTCTTTAAAAATGCATATCTCGAGTTCTGCTTATTGGATTTTGTCATTTTTGTCTTGTTTTATTTATTAAATTAATTTCCATTTTTATAACCAGTTGAGTATCTTTTAGTGTTGTGTATTCACTGCTTTACTGTTTGAAGTGTTAAACAAATACTTTACACATTGCCTCTTAAGTTAAGCCTGCCTGCTTTGTGCCAAGCTACCAGAGGGTGAGCACAGGTTAATTTATGGTGTGTTTGTGACTTACTCTGACTAGGATTGTGGTTCCTGCTTGCTCAGGGTGCATACCTCTGCCAACCAGAAACCCAATTTCTAAAAGATAAGTATATAAAAAGGATATACTGCAATACAATATTCAAAGTTATGATTACTTGCTGCTTTCATCTTTTTGTGTCAGTTGTGTAATTGTATATATAATTGTTGATGAATTAATTTCTAGAACAATCGTTGATTTATATTTCACCTCCCTTGACACGTGTGACGTTTGGGCTATGTAGCCACAAATAACTAATTCAACTACATTAATTAATCCGTGTTTTTCCTGTCAACAATATTAGTAGGCAAGATTCAGCAAATCGAGAAAAATAATGACTGCAGAGCAAAATGAATGTCAGGTCGCAAGGCAGTCGTGTTCACAAGCACCAGCTGCTTCGTGGCTGTGTGGCTAGACATTTAGTACATCAGGCTCAAAATTCAGATAGAACTCGCTGTGTAATCAGTCTCTCATTGCATTCTAGAATATAAATCACTTAGGTGAAGAGGCCTTTCAGGAAGTGTCGGTTTCCCCACGCCTCGTTTATTTACTGTTACTCTATATTAACGTTGTCTCGCTTGCTCTTCAAGTTAATGTGAAATTGTAGTAATTTGCAAATTGGACACATTTCTGTGATTTTTTTTCCTGAAGTGTACTACATTTTGCTAGCGTAAATGCACCGGAAATTATTGTATTTAGTTTTCACCAGATATATTAAACAGATTCGTGTCTGTTATTAAAAAGCAAACAGTTCTGACTGAGACTAGGTTTCGTCCTTTTAACTTGATTTTTGAAGTTGGCGAGATAACGTATTTATTCCCATTTGTTTCTTTCCTGCCAGTGTATAGGGGGATGTTGACTAATCAATGTTTATTGATGTAGCTTCTCTTTTTAATCTGTTTAACTCCTTTGAAAGGCAGCCTTTACATTCTAAATCCTTTAAATAGGTAAATTAAAACGCTTCTTTGGTGGAGCCAATCCTTGTGCTGTAAGAAAACACCTGAATGGTAATCATCTCTTGGTATGAAGCTTTCACTTGGAATTTAGTCGTCTTCTTAAACGTGTCGAATTCAATTTTATTGTACTTTGCTGCTGAAGCATAATATGAGAAATGTACGGATGTCGCATTTAGTACATGAATAAATCTAGGTTTGGGTGTCCGTCTCGAGTGGGATGTTCACCATGATGTACGAACTGGACTGCGAAGGAGAGGCAAGGTGGTGGCATCCGCTTTAAAATGCCTCCACCACATTATTGAGTGACCTAGGGAATAGGTTATCTTATTTTTGGCTATGCAACGACTGTTGCATGAGAGGACAGAGTTAATAAAGTCAAAACAGATTAAATAAATCAGTATTATAGTTTTATTCCACAGGGTAATCAGCAAATTGCGTTTCCTCAGCGACCTTGAAGAGCTAGAAATGCTAATGGGTCATCTTGGCCTTAACGGGTTTAATGAGGGAACCAGTTTTGTGTCTGTGGTCACTGAATTTGTCAACAGTACCTACCAGATCATGCAAACAGGTTCATTTTGGTGGTATTATATCTTCTAGGTGGTAAAAGGCATTGGTGCTATTTGAATATTTAGGCAGTAAACTCAGTGATCGGTGTTCGCAGCGTTTAAACATATTTTTCTTTGTTGCGTGCTGTTTCCAATATTTAACAGTTTGCATATCGTATTAGACTACTGCAGACAGCATTTACCACCGAGAAATGTAGATACAGCTGACAGAACTCTTCATGTTATCCAACCAATAATGTTGAAGTTCAGATACCACAGACACATATCGGTTCACTTGACTTGGCCAGAGATTTTTTGTTGAGTAGTGCAATATGCGGCCAGATATTTTATAAAAGTTCCCTCAACATTTTAAGTATGTGGCTGCAATCTTGCCATGTTAGTGTGAATATATGTAATAGGTAGAGTCCTCATGTACCTACCCAGAAGCTTACCTTCCCACACCCCACAGAAGTAGGGCCCATAAAAGTAGTGTTTTCACCTATACTTCCATTACCTTATTCCACATGTGTGCCGTGTTAGACGACAACTCTGGCACATGTGTATCATACACTATGATGTCAAATTTAAATCTTAAAACAAGAATTGGTAAGGACAACTGGTTTTGCTTTGTCTGTGCTTTTAGGTTGCTGCTATTTTTTGCTTTGTAAAATGCACCAGCAGTTCTGCCGTGCAAGAGGACAGCTGTGGTACATGTGCCTCAGAGAGTAAGACAGCAAATTTGAACCAGCATCTTAAAACAAGCATTGGCAAAGCCAGTTGGTCTTGCGTTCTCAGTAACGCTATGTAGTAGGTCCTGTTGTTTTGCCAATGTCCAATGTATTTAAAGTGAGACATTATTGGCAAAGCCAGTAGTAAAACATATTAACGCAGAATGAAACGTGACGAAGACATAAAAGTATGAAAGCATTGTATGCAATATTTAAAGATGGCTATCAGGTTGCTTCACTATGTTGGATCACACAAAATGGTGACTCTCTTCAAAGTCTAGAAATTAATCTTTACTATACTTTAAAGTAAAGAAAACAATGTTTTCTGTACGTTTTGCATGGTTGGTTGCCGCTGTTGGCTTAGCCATTGCTAGCACATTTTAAAAGAATCCTGCATTGGCAAAGTCTTAACACAGTGACTACCTTCTGCAGGGGAAAGGAGTGGTAGGTAGAGGAGGAACACATGGAAAGTTCGCATCAGGAGGCACAGGAAAGTGAAAAGCATTGCCAGTCACACCGCAGAGAACTAAGAGGGAGGTTGGTAGGGGAGATCTAGATTTGAGGAGTTTCAGTCTGTGGGACATCATTTAGGTCATCAGCAATCCCCCCATCTGGATCCGACATGCTGCCTCGGGGGTGGGTATGTCCAGGCAGTGAGGAGACATGAACAGTTGCCATCTAAAGAAGAGGAAGGAGCAAGACACACTCCTGTGGAGTGCTAAATAAGAATGAACATAGGGAAAAAAGAAAAATAGTTTCATGATGTGAGGGGTAGATGAATACGCTTGGTGAATCAAAACCAAGTGGAAGCATAAATGGTCTACTTTTTGAGAAACACACGAGAATAGTGAGGAAAGCCATCTAATCAAAAGCAGAGAACTGAAACAGAAAAGAAAGCCATTCAGTCACGAGCAAGGGCTGACCCAAAACTCATTGTTTGAAGTTTTTAGTGCAGAGCTGAAGCTGTCAATAGCACGACTGCAAAAATAGGCTTCAAAGTAAACCTTGGTGGGCATAGCGCCAGCTTCCTGATTACACTCCATTGGGATGGAATGCACTAATTAATCTTTCAGATCACCTTCAGATTGTTTGGTGGCCTCTGTCTTCCTATAGGAGTACACTCTAATTGCTCTGCTGGGGGTCTCCAAACAGCTCTGGAGATATTTGCAGTTTTTTTTTATTTTTGCTAAGGTGACGTTTGTTGTGTGCACTCAAAGTCACGTTTAAAAATGCGAGCAGATGTTGTGCTTGCAGCAGCCCCTGTTGCAGTTCAGAGGCTCAGAACACCAAGTTCTGCAGTTTCACACATCCACGCGCGCAATTATGTATTCTAATTTACACCTTAGTCCCAAACTCATCATAAACTATAGAGGTGAGATGCACGCGCACTCCGTTTACGCAGCACCTTTCCTCGTCCGTTTATGAAGTAGGTTACATGAAGACCTCACAGATTGCGTAATTTGAGTTACGGACACATTTCTTTCAGCGTGATGCCCGTTAGGGCTGTAAAGTCTAAAGATTACTTTAAATGCTTTTCACTTTAAGCGAGCTTTGCATTTTAATAGCCCGACCTGATCGAAGCTATTTATATAACAACTATATGCTAAATTGCTGCACTGGTCTGCAATAGAGTTGTTTGGTGTGTTAAGAATATGTTGTTTTAAATAGGCAGGAACTGTCAGGCTCCGAGTACTTGCACCCAGGAGAGGCTCTCCTTCGCAATGGCGAAGAAGCGTCATGCCACTGGCTGAGCCAGCAGCTGAAAAATAAAATGATATTTTACTATTGTTTTATTTTTAAGCTGCTGGCTCAGCCAGCATGTGCAGGGAGGTGTGGGAGTGGGGTAGGAGAAGTGGAGTGCACTATGTACGGATGTCTGTTTGGCCAGCCGTCTTAGGCCGGCCAAAATGACATGCGCAATTAGGTTTCTCCAACCAGGGTTGGAGAAACTGCACAGACCACAGTGCACTGTCTGAGCGGCAGACCAAGCCGCTCAGACCAATCCTGACGCTGCACTCAAGCTAGGTATAGCATGAGAGCAGCTCCAGGATTGCGTGGGAAGCCTGTGTTGGTGTCCCAGGGACTGCTGGGACACCAGGAGAGCAGAGGAATGAGGTGGCAGGCAGCGGTAGCTGAATGGTAAGATTCTTTTTAATTATTATTTAATTTCTCCCTGCACCCCCTTGAGATTTGTGTCAGCCGCTGCTGCCTTCACCTATTTTTTTTAGTTGAGAGTACCAGACCTAACACATAGAGCAGAGGTTTTCAAAGGTTACTTTGAGCTTCTTATGCAAGATGTTTTGAAGTCGGGCCCCCCTCCTAAACGTTATGACAATGATTGGGGGAGTGGGAGAAATGGGGGCTGAGCGCAGGGGGTGGGGCTTATGAGACCATTTTAGTGGTACTTTTTCTGTAGCTCACAGTCCGCACTAAATGTGAGACTCGTAAAACAGTAAATACATCAAACAAAACCAATAATGAACTCAGATATACTTCTCCCCTGCACTCCTGGGCCTCAATGCAACTGCTCTTGCAGCACTAATGATAACTGATGAACCAAGTAGCAGGCTATCACCTCTGCTGCTTTCTCCCTTTACCCACCTTCAATCAATCAATTAATCAGTATTTGTAAAGTGCGGCTACTCACTCGTGAAGGTCTCAAGGCATTGGGGGGAGGGGCCCCATCCGAAGAGCCATGTCTTGAGATTCTGCCTGAAGATGGTGAGAGGCAGGCTTTGTCTGAGGTGCAGGGGAGGTTGTTCCAGCTCTTCGCTGCAGTGTAGGTAAAAGATTGTCCTCTGGCATTGTGTATGGCCTTGTACGTGTGGGTGAGAAGCTTGAAGGTGATTCACTTCTCAACCAGTCTCCGTGGGAGATGTGTTCTCAGCGAGGGAGGTCCAGAATGAGTCTGGCGGCCGCGTTCTGGATGAGTTGAAGTTTTTTGATGTTCCTAGTCGAGGTGCCGGCGTAGGGGGCGTTGCCCTAGGCAAGCTTGCTTGTGACTAAGGCATGGGTGACTGTCCTGTGACAGTCTGCTGGGATCCATCTGAAGATCTTCCGGAGTTTGCGGAGTGTGTGCCAGCAGGAGGAGGTGACAGAGTTTACCTGGCGGGTGATGGATAGGGAGGAGTCGAGGATGATTCCTAAGTTACGGGTGTGCCCGGTCGGCAGAGGGGAGGCGCTGAGTGATGTGGGCCACCATAAGTCATCCCAAGCTGAGGTGGCATTTCCAAAGATGATGAGCTCTCTCTTGTTAGAGTTGAACTTGAGGCAGCTTTCTTTCATCCAGGTGGGGACAGCTTCCATTCCTGTATGAGAGTTCCTTTTGGTGGATGAAAGTACCTTGCCTGCCCATCACTCCAATCTTGCAACAGGCTTTCTGTCAAATAACTCTCACATGTTACCCCCCCCTTTTTTCTTCTGCCTCAAGCATTTGCTGCGAGCAAAAGACACATATGGGAAAGACGAATGAAGGGAAAAACGAAAAAGCGCCACAAAGGGAGACAGTAGAAAGCTGTAGAGTGAGCTGAAAGGGCAGGGAGTGGCTTTATATGGATTGAGGAGGCCCAAGATGGCTTCAGGATTATGCCGCCTCAGTATTCCGTGGTCGCACATTTAATTGTAGCAGCCGTGTGTTTAAGAGCAGGGCTTTGGGCACCGGCACCTTTTTATTTACAAATTAAGCACTGGTGCAGCAGGCTGTCTCCCCTGCCATTTGTTAAAAACAGGGCTCCTATTGTGCCAAACCCCCTCCCTGCCATCTCTGTGAGGCTAAGCTAAGGTGTCTTCTCTGCTTCAATTTTCCCCTCCCTTGAGCCATTGCTAGGTTTCGCCTATGCAAATTCTATTGACTTTGTCAATGTCGTTTACATATTGCAGAACAGTTGAGTTGCTGTGCAATATGACTTAAATTTACCCCCAAAAAACATTATGACACAGGCAATGTTGGCCGCATCATAGTGCTTTTTTAAATTTTAAGCCATGTTGCACAGCAGCTCAACTTCTGTGAGACATAAAAAAATTGACAAAGCTGATAGATTTTGCATAGGCGCATAGAGATTTTGCAAGCACAGCGCCTCAAAACCCGTGTTGGGAGTAAACGTATTGCCATTCAAGCCAGCCAATCATCGAAAATTGGGATCATGTGCATTCACCACGCATACCTACAGATAAACTTAATACAACTCCTAAAAATTGAGATATACATCAACACAGAAATGCACACCTGTCACATATCAATATTTAATATGTATGTTAATAGTCCACTAAGTACCTTAAAACGTAGGCCTATATTTATACTTTGTATTGTGTAAATTTGCGCCGCTTTTGAGTCAAAAAATGATGCAAATGCGGCGCTAAAAAAGTATAAATATGGGCCTTAGTTTATGTTTAACAACGGTTTCCTAAATATTTGTACTTTGATCTTTTTTGCACTAGACTTGGTTACAGTTGAGCTTAAAACAAAGCCTATGCTGTTGCTAAACTTGACCTCCAAGAGTTCTCCAGCCCTTTGGCAGTGTAGACTGGGTTTAGCAAGGTGCAACATTTTTAGCACCTATTGGGTTAACTGATTGCTTCACTGATGTCTGCTTGTTTTTAGATAAATGTTGAATAGGTAAACACGATAAAAGTACGCAGGAAATGCTTAACTAGAACATGGTCAAGTTGACTGCAGAATTGCTTGATCGTGCATGCAGGACTGTAAAGGTTAACAAACAGGGTGTTTGGGTGGCAGTACAACCAGTTAGCGCATAACCAGTTAGCGCATGGAGATGTTGAGCACAGCAGTATTTAATCTCAGAACGTGCTCCAGGGAACTCATTACGAAAAAAACAGCTCTTCCTAAAAAAAAAAGAAGTGCCTGATGGACACACTGATTAATTAGTTAAGCAAGATTGTTCACTGTATTTTTATCACCATTTTAGGGGACTGTAAAAGGGCTTTTGCTCCATTGATCCCTCACTTTAAATGTTTGTCATGAAGAGAGGAAAGTGAAGCAACATTTTTTTTTTGCAGTTTTATATAGCGTTAACACAGCCCGAAGATATTGGAACCCTTTACATGAGTACCAATTGCATTACACAAGGATACATTCATGTTTGTAGGCTCAGGGAGATTACTGATTTGCCAAGAATCACAGGATGTTGAGCTGACTTCGAGACTCGAACCTGGTTTCCCAGTTCCGAACTCGGAAGCTAGTTACGCCACATCCTCTCCACCTATTATATTAGAACAACAATAACCCGTAAAGATGGGTTTAAAATGACTAGAAACAATCTATTCCCCTACATATAGGCCGATAATGACAAAACAGTCTGATTGGAAAGGTTATACAGCTGAAAATTCTGTTTTAATTTGGGCCCATAGGAGATGACAGTTTGCCAGACACATAGCCTATAAGACTCCACACGAGATCCAGTGTCGTGGTGAAGCGTAGTATGAGGCTAGACAGGGCTGCATGGGTGGATAAAATAATCTGGCGGCAGGGTGTACTTTTGTTGTACTGACCAAGTCGGTGAAAATAGAACAGGAAAATATAAGATGGCTTTGAAAAAAACCTGTAGCCCAAAGACACTGCCCATACATAGGTCCCAAAGCATGGTGCGCTATCTTAATTACCGCTGTATAAACATTGATTAAACTGTGAATCCCTGATGCACCACAGTCGCAGATCAGACAATAATCAGCCCATCTGCAAGGCCTGACACCCAAGTAGCGGAAGAGAGTGCTGCGGTTTCAGTAGCTCTTGTGCCCATGTGCATTTCACGGGGCGAGGGAGGAGACTGGTATGGGAGGGGGCTAGATCCGATAGGTAGGGTGACCAGACGTCCCGGATTTCCCCGAACAGTCCTGGTTTTTAGAGGACTGTCCCGGTGTCCTGACGCTTTCCCTAATATTAAATAAATGTCCCGGTTTTTGCGAAAAATGTTATATTATTAAATAAATGTCCCTGTTTTGGGACAAAGATCAGATCATCTAAGGAAGCATAAGTTAAAGAGGCCTACAAAGTATGAAATTATTAAAGTATTTTCTCTGTCAGGCAACACAGTCCCCTGTCTGCTCCATGCAGAGATATGGAGTTGGGAGCAGAGAGAGGTGGGTGGGAGCGGGTTGGGGGTGCAGGGTGGGAGGTCAAGCCATAGCTAATTTTATATATGTAGTCTTGTACATGTGTGTGTGTGTATATATATATATATATATATATATATAGGTGTGTGTGTGTGTGTATATATATGTATATATATATATATGTATATATATATATGTATATATATATATATATATGTATATATATACACACACACGCACACACATGTATAGCCCCACATTCACCACGCTAGGCAAAAAAACGGGACAGGCCAGATATAAAAGTGAGTAATGTCTTTAGTCCTTCTTTTATGTCTGACCTGTCCCGGTTTTTGCTCCTCAAAATCTGGTCACCCTACCAATAGGGGAATATAACGTGGCCTGCATCATAGCAGAGTAGATCGGATCGCTTTTGTGGAAACTGTCCCTGCGAGACTGGGTATGGGCTCAAAAAGGGGCTTTTACTTAGAGTTGTTCAAGGGCTGGAAAAAGGATCTGCAAACTTCTTTCATTTTATGATGCAGATCAGATTATTTGCTTTCCTGGAACTATCAGCTAAGTTTCGGAATAATTAAGACACTTACTAAAATGTTAGCACTACGTGCAGTGTGATTAATTATTGCTAAAGTATATATGGTGAAACCACTTGTTTTATCTCAAATACTACTTCAGGGTGTGGCATTATGGCTTGAGCTGATGCTTTTGGAAATGGGGAACTTTATTCTAGTCCCAACATCTGCTCAAGATCCTGCGGTTCAGGGCAATTCACAGAATCTCCTTGTGCCTAAAAACTGATTGTGAACTTGTGTAGTGACAATGATGCTCATGAAAGCACACCAATACCTTCGGATTGAGGCTTGTTAGAAATGGGTCTCACCCTTGTCCAAGTAGGGCACCACAATCCTAGTCATGTTAAGTCACACACAATCCAAATTATCCTGTGCCCACCCTCTGGCAGCTTGGCATTGAGCAGTCAGGTTTAACTTAGAAGACAATGTGTAAAGTATTTGTGCAATAAATCATGCATTAACACAGTGAAAACACCACAAAAATACACCACACAGGTTTTAGAAAAATATAAGATATTTATCTGAGAGAGTTAAGGTCAAAACTATCAAGATTTGATAAGTAGAAGGTGAAATATCACTTTTATAATGATAAGAAGAGTCTTAAGTCTTTAAAAAGCAACAAGTGTCTCTTGCAAGAACAAAGTACCTGGTATGCGTCAAAATTACACACACAGAGACCGCAGAGGATGAGATGAGTGGAAAACGAAGGGTGTGCATCGGAATTCTGGGTGCCTGCAGATGATGCGTCAATTCTTTTCCATGCGGCAAGGACTTTGAGTCAAATTCCGGCACTCAGGTTTGAATCTTCTTTGCAATATGGGGTCTTTTGACACCCAGGGACGATGAAGTCCCAGGTGCTGCGTCTATCCAGTTGGTGATGCGTCAGAGTTTCTGTTGCACGGCAAGCACTGTATCGATTCCTCCCGCAGGAAGTTGGGCTGCGTCATTCCAGCTCAGCGATGCGTCGAACCAGTGGGCTGTGCGTCGAATTTCCGGTCACAACGCTGGCGCTGTGTCGATCTCCACTCGGGGAGCCAGGCTGCGTCTTTCGGGTTCCATCAATGCAGTGATTCTTTCACCGCTAGGCAGGCTGTGCGTCGATTCTGGCAGGCAATGCGTCGATTTTCACCGAACAAGGAGTTCCTTTGCATGAAGTCCTTTTGGCCCTGAGACTCCAGGAAACAGGAGGCAAGCTTAATCCAAGCCCTTGGAGAGCACTTCTCAGCAGAGCCAGAGGGCAGCAAGGCATCAGGGCAATAGCAAGGCAGCAGTCCTTCACAGCAAAGCAATCCAGGTGAGTCCTTTGGGCAGCCAGACAGCTCCTCTTGGCAGGTTGCAGGATCTGGTTCAGAGTATCTGTCCCAGGAAGTGTCTAAGTAGGGTCAGGGACCCAGTTTATATACCCAAAAGTGCCTTTGAAGTGGGGAAGACTTCAAAGAGTGGTTTTGAAGTGCACAAGGTCCCCTTTCAGTACAACCCTGTCTGCCAGGGTCCCAGTAGGGGGATTGGCAGTCCATTGTGTGAGGGCAGGCCACTGTCCTTTGAAATGTAAGTGTCAGGCCCTCCACCTTTCCAGCCCAGGAAGACCCATTCAATATGTAGATGCGTGCAGGAGTGATTGAGCATCCTGTGTTTGTGGTTGTCTGGCTGAAATGCACAAGGGAGCTGTCAACCAGACCAGCCCAGACGTGGATTAGAGACAGCCTGTAAGGCACATAAGGATTTTAAGTGCAGAGAAATGCTCACTTTCTAAAGTGGCATTTCTAAAATAGTAATATAAAAGTCAACCTCACCAGTGAGCAGGATTTTGTATTACCATTCTGGCCATACTGCATATGACCTGTCTACCCCTTTCTGATCAGAACCTACCACTCAAACAGTATATGAGGGTAGCCCTAATGTTAGCCTATAAAAGGAGAATGCCTCACAGCAGTGGAAAATGAATGTAGGAGTTTTCCACTACCAGGACATATAAAACACACAGGTATATGTCCTGCCTTTTACCTACATAGCACCCTGCCATGTGAGATATCCAGGGCCTACCTTAGGGGTGACATATGTGTAGAAAAATGGGAGTTTCAGGCTTGGCAAGTACTTTTAAATGCCAAGTCGAAGTGGCAGTGAAACTGCACACACAGGCCTTGCAATGGCAGGCCTGAGACATGGTTAAGGGGCTTCTTATGTCGGTGGCACAATCAGTGCGGCAGGCCCGCTAGTAGCATTCAATTTACAGGCCCTGGGCACATGCAGAGCACTTTACTAGGGACTTACCAGTAAATTAAATATGCCAATTGGGTATCAGCCAATGTCACCATGTTTTAAGGGAGAGAGCATATGCACTTTAGCACATGTTAGCAGTGGTAAAGCGCGCAAAGTCCTAGAACCAGCAAAGACAGTGTCAAAAAAGTAGAGGGAGGCAGGCAAAAAAGTTGGGGGTGACCACCCTAAGTCTGTCAGGTCTAACAATGCTGTACTATAAAACTGCAAAAATATATTTTTGAACAGCCTATCTCATACTGTGTGCAATTTTATTTTAAAAAATGACTTACATATTCACAGTGCTTCCTGTCACATGCTGGGACCTCGTAACATTTCTAAATACTTAAGTCACTACCCCACATTGCACCAACTAGGATTCAAATCTGTGCCTTTCTGATCTCACACACACAGAGATCTTCAGTGATTGGATTAAACACGTGAGGTTTCACATTTCCCCCAGATTCGTTTTTGTTGTTGTTTTTTTGTGAAGTTTTATATTGCGCAAACTTGACCTGAAGGTATTGGAGTGCTTTACATAAATACCAATTACATTACACAAGGTCCAAGGTCAGATTCATTATTTAGGCGGGGGGGGACTAAGTGAGTTGCAAAGAATCATAGGATGTTTAACTTGCATTCATTTTTAATTTCACTTTGTGTATTTTATACGCAGTTACATGAAGGCAAAAAAATAACAAACTACTTACAGAATATTTTGTTCTTTTTAGCCACCTCTTAGACCCTGACAATACACTCAATGACCACCACCCCTATAACACTCCGATCACAGTTCCCATATTTTTTATGCACTTTAAGGTCTGTTTGAAAATTAAGACAGCTTGGAAACACCAAATAAAGAAGTTTGCACTTCCAGACGTTCTTTATTTACACTTCTTTCCTGAGGCATTTGCGTCCCCCTGGAAGTGCATCCAAGGACACCCATTGGGGCGCACCCCACAGTTTGAAGATCTCCTGCATAGGGGATCTATGACTACAAATCTTAGAATGTAAAACACTTTCATGTGGGAAGCGGTTACTATGGAATAGTGAACGCCTGCACTTCTAACCATGGATTTTAAGCACAAGTTAAAAAAATTGCCAGGGACTTTTGCAGGAAAATCAAACAGAAGATATATAATCTGTGAATATTAATATATCTGCAACCTGTGCCTGTGCCAACTAAGCATTTGTCCTTGGCTTTTCCAGTATTGACCTGATAGTAAGCATTGCTGCTGGTTAAAAGGGGGCTCTAGAGTAGTAAATGACAATATAGATAGCCAACACGCCAAGAGACGCTTCAAATATATTACTTAACTCTATGGAAGCGGCAGGCCACGTCCACGGGTAACAGGAAACTCAGAGGCAACTTTGCAATAATCTTTGTAAACAGTATAGTCATCAATCCCTACAACCTCAGGAGCAAGGGTCTGTTGTGAGCCTACTGAAAGTCAAGGGCCACTATTTTTTGGCTTTGACTTTCAGGATAATGAAAAGTCTAACAGTCACAGCTTATTCTTGAAGAATGGTTGTGAGATAATTAGATCACCGATAGAATAAACAATTAAACTGCACATAAAAAATATGATTTTTAGCTTGCTACAGTTATTTAATAAAAACAGTAAAATAGAGTGACCTTTTTTCTTTTAAGTTTAACAGATTAGTAGGAGGAGCTATCAGTTAAATTAAATTCCACCCTTTGTAGGAGAAAATGATTTTATATAACATATAACCTGGGCCACTGGAATTATATAATTCTAAAGCAGTGGCATTTTCCGCATAATCATAAATTTGCCTCATTTGCCGATCAATCCATCATGCATATTCTGCAAAGTTTTACAAAAAAAATGTTTCTAGCTCAAACGGATCACAGGTTTCTAAAAACTAAGTGACATGAGTGCCAGCAAAGTGGAAGGACCTTCTAAAAAGATCACTAGTCATCCTTCAGTTGCCCATTGCTACTTTGGTTGTTAAACAGATACTGATGAGACGAGATCTTTGCCCAGACAGTGTTACCAGGAGAAAAAGCTAACCAAAATAACACAGTAATACTGTCACAAAATGTTCAGCATTTTACCACATAATTTGTCCTTTCTTTCCACATATTCTAGCCAACCCTGCAGCATAATTTAGTCCTCCCCTGCCGCATTATTCCAGTGGCCGTGCGCATAACCGTTGGCTAAGTTGGAAATGTCAAGTACGAGGATCATAGCAGCTTTTCTACATGACCCACGTGCTGAGGTTCATCTTGTTTGACTGAAAAGTCCTTTATGTACTTCAGCAGATGTCCTTTCTTACATGTCATTCAGACATTACTGTAAACCGGGGCAGTCTTAGGGGGAGAGACCTTGCATTCATGACCAGGTGTTTTCAGTATTCATTGATCTACACCAAGCATATGTGTGTGCCTGTACCAAAGAGCCGTCTTGTGCATCAATGAATGGGAAATGGAGCGGGATTCTGTTCTGTTCAGCTCAGTGAGAATAACACAACCAGAACCCTTGCAGGGGAAGAGCAGCTTCTTGATGCAATTGTCACTTTTCCAAGATGGCAGCAGTCAGTGCTGCAATTGTTGAAAAAGTCTATGTCTTGACAAGATGCTGTGCACAGAGGCAGGTCTGGATCAAGAGAGGAGAAAAGGGGCACCTTGAATCCACTTATAATCTGGAGTGCACCACTTCACTAGGCTTCTTAAACTATCCTTCTTTTATCAAAAGTGTTACTTACAGCGGGGAAGTCTCTCTCACAGAGGATGCGTCCTTCAGGAGCTGTGGCTGGGCAGCCACACTCTACTCTTGGTAGTGCCTCTCAATATGGTATCAGCCAAGCAGATCTTTCCAAAAGTGCAGAATTCTCAGTTTGCATGGACCTCTGCCTCCTGTTCCTCAGGTGCTGCTAGTAACAGGAGGTTTTTTATTTTTTCCTCAGTCCTAGAATATGGTCCCTTTTTCTTCAAGAAGACCCCAAATCATTCTCTCTCCGGTCCAGTCCATTCATTTTTTCCAGAGTATGAATCAGGGAAGGGCATTGTCTGCTGTAAAGGTAACATTTGTGTCCATATGCTAATGCTGTTCGAACTTGTATCTGTGGTTCAATATTGCAAAGTCGTTATTATGAGGGTGACCACTCTAAAGAAATGTAAGCTCGGACTGCACTATTGACAGGAGTTCCAATATAAAAATGTGTACACACATTTCCAAAGTTTGATAATATGAGGCTACATATAATGCTCCCAGTATGCTCTCTGGTTTGAAGCTTGAAAGAAAGATTGGTGATTCTTTTCTTTCAGAATAACATATTGACAAAAAAATGCAAGTAGTGAAAAAACCGTTTTGCTAAACTACTGTGGAATTTAGGTGTCATTTCTTTTAAGCATCATTCAATAAAATGTGTTGATGCATGGTAGTATTTCCAAAAAAGAATTCATGATGGAAAACGTAGTGTAACCAGTTCCAACAAGATTATGGGAAACATGAAAATAAACAAACATTGGCAAAGCCAATATGTTGGACATTGATGGTCAGCGTTTTGGTTTTGTCAATGCGTGTCTTGTTTTGACATGCTTTTTTATAAAACTTTATTGTTGTGGGAGCTGCTGGACCCTCACCATCATGACAAATATTGGCAAAAAGCAAACATATTTTTAGTCTCAAAAAACACACTCTGCACTGTAGTTCGAGGCAGTGAAAATAACTACTTTATGAGTCAATATGTTCCTTGTGAAAGGGTAAAATGCTGTCGCTCACATTGAAGCCAACTGATAAACAGAGAGAGAAATAGAATTTCAATAAGAAACAAAATGCATTGGATAACCAATTAGGTGCCCAATTCTTTTAAAAAATCACAAAAATGCACACATGGTATATGTCCTTGCTTTAGTGCAGATTTACGACTTTCATGAATTTACAGTATTTTACAAAAGTAGGCCAGGAAATCGTACACCTAGAAAATATTTATGAACTGTATTTTAGCATGAGCAAATATGCTTGTGTGGATTTGCTCATGTGAAAATCTGTTGAGTGTTTACAAGTTCACTTTCCCTCCAGCCACTTTTTTCTAACTCTGGAGGAAATTTTACTTCTGCCCTTGTCAGGAGTAAATTTCCAAACATTGTGCAGGAAAAGATTAGAGAAGATCTGGTGAAAACCCCTAAAACATGCAAGTTAGTAGCTTTGCACAGACTCAAAAGGGCATTCCAACCCTAGAACTATTGCTTATCCCTGTCTCCACCCTCAGGATGCAGGTCTGCTGAAAGTTGCCACAATAAGGAAATTGGTAGTATTCAAGCCCTATTATTGTATGAGCGCAGGCATAATCAGAGAGTCTATTATCAGAGCTCTTATATAATGAGATTGCTGACATAATTTGTCACCACACGACATGGCACCAAAGGGACAAGTGAATTTTGTTTACAGGACAAGTAGATTCATGAAGCAACCTTTAGAGTGCTCACCCTCATAAGAACGACTTTGCAATAATGAACCATAGATACAAGTTCGAAAAGCTTTAACATATGGACACAAATGTTACCTTAACAGCAGACAATGCCATTTCTCGATCCATATTGTAGTACTGTAAACTGGCAGCAGAAGGGTTTGTGTTGCAGGGGGTTGGGCCTACTTGTCCCAAGGCCAAAATAAAAATGAAAAAATTAAAACGTGTTGCCCCTAACCCCAAACAATATGTCCTAGGCGTTGGGCTATAGGAATTCCACACCCCTGCATTTGGGGTGACTCTGCAGAAATGGGCAGGTCCAACAATGTGCAACACATGACATGGGAGAACTTATACTATGTGCTTTGGTGGCTGGCACATGAAATTACAACGTACACATTTGAATGAATGATTATGTGTATATGTCTATACATCCTAATTTTGTGGTACTGTAACTACCAAAGCAAGAGAATGTTAGGTTAGTCTTTTATGTGATGCTTAAACATGCTACTATTGGCTGCTCAGAATGTCATATCTTGCCAGACAATAGTAAACCAGTCACTAGCAATGAAGCACATTTGGCAGATAACGTTTGCATACTTCACAACTGGGTAACTCAGGCTGTAATTAGATGGTTTCAAGCATCAGCCATCTGTCCCCTTTATTCTACGGAGCTAGGAGACCTGAGTGTTTATAGAGCCCACGTTTAAGTTATATTTGTATAACCAGACATACTGTGATATCCAGCAGCACACAATAGGCCAATACGTTTTTGCACTCCATTTCTGGGGCATTCAGAAGCCGTCCAATTTTCAGACCAAGATATCTTAAGTGGTATTTCCATACTCTAGATATTGGCTGTGTAGTTGTACAGGATTGTTCCTATGCTGATGAAGTCTAGTGGGTCTGCTGATGAGATTCAGGAGATATGGACATATGACACTTGTTTGAAAGAGAAATGGAGAGAAGGAAGGCGCGTGGAGTAGAAATTATCTGACACCAGGAATCAGAAACAAAAATATAAAAATAGGGGCCTGCCCAGTCTCCTGGGGATGTGGTGCACACAGGGTGTGAAGAAATTATATGGAGAAAGCTTCATGCAACAGAAAGGAAACCACATATTTTTGGAACACGCTCACAATGCCCTTATAATACAGTTAAATTCCAAGATCTCTTAGTCATGTATTGGTCAATGATGTGCCAAAATGCACACAAACCATTGTTGTGATGGTATATTTATTGCTCCAGCACTTCACCCTCATTAGTACTAAGAATGTGAGAAACAGAAAAAGAAACAGTCCAATCACTTTAGAAAACAGTAGACGTGTTAAATCTATCATTACAACAACTGTGTGTGTGCATATCTTGGCAAACATGATAGCAGCGATTTAGACCTCAAACAACACAGATCACAGTAATGTGGGTAAAGACCGGGCAAAAGGTCATAAATGTCAAGTAAAGACAACTCACTAAATATGGCAAACCTTTGTTTTCTCAAGGTTTTCTGAAAAACCTAGTGGTAATTCTTTAGTTTATGTGCGAAGTTTTATTAAGTTTTAAACGCCCATTGGCTACGAAGAGCTTTGTGAAGCATTGTTTTCCGGACATGATGTGCAAACACAAATGATAAAACATCTGCCAGTCCAATGAACAGGGAGACACGTGCAGACTAGAAAAACAGTTCATGATAGAGTTTATGTGAAATAAACACACGAATGTGTGTGTGGGGGGGGAATACAACAAGCATTGGAAAACCCAACAGGTGTTGCCTATGAGGCCTATAGGCTTTAGCCAGGGGCGCTCCTCTGCTAAGGCGGAGGGGTGTCGCCCCACTGGATTTTAGAAAAAGGAAAAATAAAATGATAATAATGCTATGTTATTATTATTTTATTTTCCAGGGAGAAGGGGCGGCATGGGGCAGGGCTGGAGGGAGGGGGCAGGAGGAGGGCTATGTCCACCACAAAGTGTTGGGCCGGCCAAAAAGACATGCGCACTTTGCATGTCCTCTACCTTGCTGTATTGCACAGCCAAGTGGAGAACATGCACAGGCTCCCACTCCCAGTCTGAGCGGTGAAGCAGGCTGCTCAGACTAATCACGACGCTGCTGTCATGCTGGTGGCAGCAGCATTGTGATTGGCTGGGTGCCTGTGTGCAGTGCAGCCAGAAAGAGGACGAGGACGGAGGGAGGACGAACCCATCTCCCCAAGAAGGTGTTTTTTAAACCTTTTTTTGTTGTTTTTTTTCACCTCGTCCTGTCTCGTCCCACCACCCCCATTCAGTGGTGACCGCCACTGGCTTTAGCAATTATTTTATCCATGCTGTGCAGCAGAAAGGCTAAATAACATGTCAGAAATGGCGCTGTGACGTGGTAGTTTGTCGGTGAACACGGACGCATGCACCAACAAAAATGGGACAAGCATTTTTGTTCCTCTTTACATATAAATTCAAGAAAGATTAGTAAATACAAAATTGTGCAAAATGCACTTTTTCACATAGAGCTAATTCGTTTGAAAAAAAACAGGTCAGTGGGTTGGGGATGAGGCAACATGGTAGAGAAGGATGCAGGAGGTGGAGAGAAGGACGAGCGAGAGACATCAATGGGGAAGCCCACAGGCAACAGAGAGAGCGTGATGGGGAGGGAGTATGATGGGGAAGCACATGGACAACCACAGGTGTGTGGGCAGGGCTGTGAAAGCACACAGACAATGGAGTGTGGGCAGGCAGGGATGTTGAACCAGTCTGAAGGTGGGCAGCTGATAACAGGGAAGTAAATGGAGAGGGGGTGGGGAAGAAAGAATGGCAATGGAAGTTGGGCTGGTGGGATGAAAAAGAAAAGGCAGCTGAGGGAGGGAGGGAACTGTTGGAGGAACACATAGGCAAAAATAAGTATATGAGAGAGACAGTTGAAGGACACACAAGGTCTCATAGAGTGCGTGACCAAAAATAAAAAAGTAGTACCTGACAAGGAAGCAATGGAACGCAATAAGTAACGGGTCCATGCACCAGGGAGGAACAAACGCTAGAAGAGGAAAGACCACAAAGCTAACGAATAAAAAGCAAGAAAACGAGAGTGACAAAAAGGCCAACCAATGGTAAGCAATTGTGACCTCTAAGCCCACTATAAGCTAACAATATGTCTAGCAACAGACAGCACATACACTTAGGCAAGACCTAAAAATTACAACTGATATCAGGAGGAGAGGATAAGGAGGGACTGATACAAACATTTACAAAGAAATAATCTAAATGTGAAAGCATAAAAAGGAACATATCCATATTTACAAAGGGGAAGAGTCTATACCCCAGGCCCACATGAACTAAGTCTTTTCATTGTCCATGTGTCACGCAAGGCATTGCAAGATAGCGCAAAGGCTTAAGTAAGATTTATAAAAAGCCATGCAAGGGGGATTTGCGCCAACTTGTGTGACTTTGTAAAGAAATGTAAAGCGATGCAACAGCTTGGGCATCCACCTGTGGAATTCGACACATGCCAGATTTGCTGAAATCAGTAAACTTAGGACTGCTGCAAAAAGGTACGACCGTACTGTAACAAGGAGAAATATGTTTATTACTCAACATTAGTTCCTCTTACTTTGAGTGATGTATTCTGCATCATACATTAAAGAGCTAATTGCAGGATTGTTTTGGGCAGAAAGGTTCCTCTTCCTGCACAAACACAATCATACAGTTAATGCAGGCACCCTTGCAATATGTTGCAAGGGTGCCTGCGTTCACACTAGGTAGCCTCAAGTGCATCCATGCAGGTGGAGAGCTGAACAGAGATGCATGTTAGTATATATGCGCTGTTCATTTCTCTCGCATTCATGCAACACAGCTCACCAACTTTTGCTTGCTGCTCTGGGTGGAGTGAACTTTAGTAAATATGCACAATCATGGGGGAGTATGAAGCGTATACTACATGAATAGTGAAAAACAGTGACATCGCTATGGGAAGGGGAGGTAGATCACACCTGGATACCTGCCTCACTGATATATGTTTATCAAAAGGTCACAAAGGCCTCTGCTCTACTTTTTGTGACTCTTATCAGCCCCATCTCCTTCTTGAGATTTGTCCAGTCCCCTTGACCAGTGACATCTTTCAGCATCAAAGATCCCTTTTGAACTATACTGATGAGCCTGCTATTCCTTCCTCCAATGTGTGTCCCACCCTGGATTCAGTAATGCAGCAATCAACAAACCTGTCTGAAGAGATCCTCCGCATGCTTCTCTAACAGGCCGCAGGCCCGTCAAAATGGAACTCAGAGGCTTCCATATATTGTACCCTTTACATGCATACACACATCCCTGCACGCATGCCCAACCCACGCATGCAGGCTTCCATGTACTGCACCACTTCACAGGCACACATACATCCCAGCATACATACACAAACATGCTGTCATTCATGTATGGTGCCAGTCACTGGTACCCATACATCCCATCCGCACACGCAGACTCTGTTGCACTGTACGGTGCTACATTTATCCGAATGTAGACAGAGGGTGAGTTAAATATACAACAGCCAAACATGAGTGGGGTAGCAGGTCCCCCCCTCCTGTGGTAAAAAGGCCTATTCACTTTAATGATCATAATTATGTATCCACAGTATACTGCCACCACCACATTCATGCAGTTTAACCCATGGTGAAGGCAGTAGCCTCCCAACACACAAGGGTAGCACTTTGGGCACCCATCTGTGTAAGCAAGATCGCACTCCATGAGACATACCTAGGTCATAGAGTACACGCATGATCCTTACTCACCTTTGACCAAAAATTGTTACCAAGGATCCATATATAACCGCAGCTGGGGCAGTCAGGGTGATGGGTACACATCCATTACTATGCAAAGGACATCTCCGTCACAACAATGGTAAATTCTGATACATCTGGAATTTGGCCCAGAAAGCTCAAACTCTGCCTCAATTCCTCAATTGCCAGAAAAAACTCATATTTGGAGGTATTCACTGACCTGGTAAAACTGCTCTCTAAGATGTCATTATTTAATGGAAAAGTAAATACTTCATCCTTTTACAGCACACTTGTAATTAGGGCCTAAGACAGATGATATGGTTAATGTCCCGAAAGACTAGAACAAATTAAATATATTTTGCCAAATCGGAAAACTGTTCAGTGAAGTGTTAACAGAAAATCAATTCAACCAAAACCAATCCATATGTTTAGGACAAGGAATAACTTTGAAGTTGTGCAAAGCAGCTGTTAAGATTCTTTTAGACTGTTAAATAAGGAAAGGACTAATGATCTGTTTAATAACTAAATATTCAACAATTTCTGCCATGTCTCTCTATTCCTGTTCTGCTCCAGGTGACACATGACTTAAATGTGTGTCGCCTGGAGAAGAACAGGAATAGGGAGACATGACAGAGATGGTTGAATATTAAGATATAAATAAAGCAGAAAATATTTGCATATTGGTAATGATCCTAAAGAATATGACCCTCCAACCTGTTGTAGGAGTTGTGTGATATTTGACCCCCAAACCATATGGATCATCTATCATTGAAAGTAAAGCATGTGGGCATTATCCCATTGTGATTTGAAGTAACTGAGTTCCCTAACCTTTCACTGAAATGTTGATTGGACTAGTCAGAGATTACCGTAACAATCTCCTTTCCCATTTCTCATGTGGGTGGAAGTACAGATATTGAGACGGAAACATCAAAATACCAGAATATTGTAGCCAAAATATCAAGGACCAGAATATTGACATGTAAATAAATATAGGTGTGTACAGGTTCACTGCACTTAACTCCACATCTATGCACTTTTAATATATATATATCTATAACCATAGCCAATAGATCTTGAAAAAAAAGTTCATCAACGGAGACTTGGATCTGGGGAAAAGGACATCTGGATTTAGAAGATAATGCTGCAGAGGCGGTGTAGGTGAAAGAGACCAGTGTTGATCAGCTGCAAGATTACGTTCATGAGGATGCTTGCGAAGGAGTTGATGTTGCTGAAAGGGAGGGAAAACAAAAATAGAATTATTGTTGAGACGGGATAATACTCGCCTCCGTGTCTTTAATAAAATTAAGACTTTCCTTCATAAATTACTAGGAAAATCCACATTTTCTGACAAGACCGGAGGCTCATATTATGCTAGTTTAAAGCAAATTAATAACAGTTAAAGAGGCATGTTGTACTGGTTTACAATAGAACACTTTAAACACATTGTCATTAGACCAGTCAGCCGATTTGAGAATGTCTTCCAAACGAGAGCCAGCCCAAAAGGCTTTGGAAGCCATGGCACCCCTAGCAGAATGGGTCCCAAAAGAAGAAGTGTCAATACCCGCTAAAGACATAACCCATTTTACCCAACGGGCAGAGTTGGGGAGGAAATCATCTTAAAAGGTTTCTTGAAGGAAATGAGGAGTTGAGATGCTGAGGGAGATCTCAAAACAGCTGTCTTTTGTTCATATATCTTCAGACATTGACCCACACAAAATTTAGGGTGGTCAGGAAAATAGGGATAAAAAACTGATGCCAAATTAGTTTTAGTATGTCTATGGACATTAAATAAAACACATGAAGGAGTAAAGTGACGAGCAGTAATGTCAAGAGCTCTAACATCAGAAAGATGTTTAAAAGAAACCAGGCATAACAACATAGCCAGCTTTGCAGACAGCTTCTTCAAAGGGAGCATGTTATTATCTGGCCAGGATAAAAAGAGGTTAAAAATAACATTAACATCCCACAACAAACTGTATTTAGGTAAAGGAGGATTGGAAAACTTTACTCCCTTCAACAATCGACAAACCAGAGGATGTTCACCAACAGGTTTACCATTGATGTAAGGATGAGAAGAAGAAATCGCTGACCTGTACAGATTGATAGCACGATAGGACTTACCTTTCTTTACTAGCTTCAGCATCAAGGAAATTAATTATGAAAGTTATATCTGCTGAAAGGGGATAGATACTTTTTCCAATGCACCAGCTGTGCGATATGGACAAAGCTGACCTGTAGGCCTTTTTTGTACCTGTTGCCCAGGAATGTTCGATGAAGTTTGAAGCTTCTGCCGAAATAGCTGGGACTGGTTGGGAATCCCTGACAATTTCCATGCTGAAAGGGTGAGAAGGTTGTCTAAAATCAAATTGTGAGGAAGACTGAGGGGATTGGTGAGAAGGTTCGGAAAGGAGGGAAGGAGAAAAGGGGAGTCTATTGCCAACTCTAGGAGGGAAGGGAACCACACTTGGGATTGCCAAAAGGAAAGCTATGAGGATTACCACAGCCTGTTGACGTCTGATCTGGGCTAAAAACCTGCTTATCATGATAAATGGAGGAAAGGCTTAGTTGAGAGATATTGCCCAATCCTGAGAGAAAGTATTGAAGGCTAGAGCTAAAGGATATGGATGCCAACTGAAGAATTGGGGAAGCTGAGTATTGAGACGTGATGCAAAAATATCTACTTGGAACGGGCCCTATTTGCGAGAAATAGCCTGAAAACTGAGGGATGAAGTCTCCAATCGCTCGAATCTTGAAGATAACGCGAATGCCAGTCTGCTACCGTATTGAGATTGCCTGGAATATATTCTGCCTGGACCAGAATCCTTTTTTGAAGACACAACTCCCAAAACCCTTTCGCTAATTCCACTAAAGGTTTGGATTTTGTGCCTCCTAAATGGTTGATATATCGGACCGCTGATATGTTGTCAATCCTGAGAAGAATTGAACAACAAACCCTGTCTCTTGCTAGACTTTTTATCGCAAAGGAGCCAGCAAGCATCTGTAACAGTTGCTGTGCAACTGTGATTCCTGTAGAGACCATGTGTCTCCAGTCGAGATTGGACCACACTGGGCTCCCCAGCCGGAAAGGCTTGCATCGGATTCTAATACTAGATCTGGGGCTGATGCAAATATAGTCCTGCCGTTCCAGGTGTCTAAATGGTCTATCCACCATTGGAGTTCCACGTGAGAATATTGATCCAAAATGATTTTGCCCGTGTAAGCCAGACTGTTTTGAAGATGAAGGGGGTGATTCTGACCGCGGCGGTCGGCGGTCGCCGCCCGCCAAGCGGTTCCCGCCGAAAGACCGCTCCGCGGTCAAAAGACCGCGGCGGTCATTCTGGCTTTCCCGCGGGGCCGGCGGGCGACCGCCAGAAGACCGCCGGCCGGCCCAGCGGGAAAGCCCCGTCAACAAGGAAGCCGGCTCAGAATTGAGCCGGCGGAGTTGAAGGGGTGCGACGGGTGCAGTGGCACCCGTCGCGATTTTCACTGTCTGCACAGCAGACAGTGAAAATCTTTGTGGGGCCCTCTTACGGGGGCCCCTCGACACCCCATGCCCGGCGGAGCACCGCCAGCCTGTTGGCGGTGCTACCGCCAACCTCCGCCCTGGCGGTATTTACCGCCAGGGTCAGAATGACCCCCGAAGTGTTTTGAGTCTTTGAAGGGCTCTGTCTTGGAGAGGACCCAGAAAGATGGTCTGAATGGAAGAGGATAGAAGGCCTACAATCCCTGCTAGGGATCTTAGAGATATAAGGGATTTGCGCAAAGTTTGAAGAATCTCAGACTTTATGGATTTTACTTTTGCGGAAGACAGAGTCCACGAGAAAACCTAAAGATTCTATTCGTTGGACCGGAACTAGAGAGGACTTTTCGTGGTTTATGAGAAAACCTAGATCAGAGAGGAGAGTACGGGTCAACAGGACATGAGATTGGAGGGAAGAAAGGTTTGACTCATAATAAGGATATCTTCTAGATAAATTATTAATCTGACTCCCTGGGCTCTGAGGAAAGCTACAACCGGTCTCATGAGTTTTGTGAAACACCAGGGTGCAGAAGAGAGGCTGAAAGGAAGAGAGGAGAAATGATAAGTCTGGTTTGACCATTCGAACTGTAAGAATTTCCTGGAATCTGGGTGCATGGGAACTGAAAGGTAAGCGTCCTGGAGGTTTAAACGAACCGTCCAATCGCCCTGAAGAAGAGAATCTCCGAGATGGAAAATAGTCTCCATTTTTAAATGACGATAAACAACAAACTTGTTGAAATGTTTCAAGTTGATGACTGGGTGCATCTTTTTGTTCTTCTTTTGAACCAGGAAAACTGAACTGATTAAACCTGAAAGGTCTAACTGACAAGGGACAATTGCGTGTTTCTGAAGAAGAAACTGGATTTCTGCTGAAATCGCCTTTGTCATTTCTAGAGAAAATTTGGGAGGATGAGGAAACTGCAGCTCTATAGGCTTTGAGTAAAGCTCGATAGTGTATCCCTGGACTGTGTTTATTACCCATGGATCTGTTGTTATCGACTGCCATTTTGGAAGAAACAGTAAAAGGCGACCTCCTACAATAGGAAGGCCAGAAAAGGGACGTACCGGTTTGGGATGAGAATCTGGAGCCTCGCTTGCCTTTGTTCCGGAAACCGCGTCCTCTCTGAGGATAGAACTGCGGTCTGTATTCCTGGTATGAGGTATTGAAGGCACCACGGGAACCCTGGTTGTTGTAGGAACGGCTGGTAAAGTGGGTCCTGCCTCTGACGGCCCTGGCAAAAACCCAATTGTTGAACATCTTTTTGAGAGATTGTTGGACTTTGTCTGATGAAGCAAAAGTTGACACATACTTGCTTATCTCCTTAATAAAGGAATCCCCAAAAAGGAGACTTTCCACTTTGATGCCCGGATCCGATACTGCCAGGTTGACCAGTTTGGGGTCAAGTTTAAGGAGACCTTTTCTCAGTTTGTGAGT
This sequence comes from Pleurodeles waltl, assembly GCF_031143425.1. Lineage (NCBI taxonomy): Eukaryota > Metazoa > Chordata > Amphibia > Caudata > Salamandridae > Pleurodeles > Pleurodeles waltl. The sequence goes on from NC_090444.1 coordinate 973,500,535, forward strand.
AATTGCAGAGTTAGCATTCCCCAAGAGACATATGGACCTCTGAACCGATAAAGTCAGATGCACTGGTTAATGGAAGAATTGTCTAAACAAGCAGCTTCAGCTAAATCAAATATGCGAGTCAGCGGACCCACCACATCCAAAAGCTTATCTTGGCATGTGGACCAGGCTTTGTCAACACCCTTACGTGGGCCTTTGCCAAACTTAGTAAAGAATGTAATAAGAGAAGGATCAATGGCTGGAGTAGTTGTTATCTTAGAATGCAAAGAAGGGTGAGGGCACTCAGAGTGAAGTTTAGCTCTAGTTTGTTTGTCCGGGGACATACATAACCTAGAGGCGACATAATCTCCCACATGATCCGCAGGGAACCATTCAGTGGAGTGTGGATGGTGAATTTCATTTGGGTTAAACATAGGAACCCCTTCTGAATCAGTTATTACTAGAGGTTTAACGGCCTCTTGTGCCGAAAGCTTTGCTTTCTTGGGAGGAGGTGAAAACACCGAAACCACATCATCATCATCAGATTTGTCTGCATCAGAGAAAGTATCCAGAATGTCATCATCAGTGTCAAGGATACTAGAAATCACAATAGGCGCAGTATTGTGCTTGGATTTTTTAGAGCATTTAATAGCCGAATTATTTTTGGTGCTTGAAGACCCCTCCTTTAAAGGAGGCCTATGAGGAGCCGCGTCCTCTGACTTTTGTGAGGAAACCTCCCCAACCAACGCCACTTTAGGAATATTTTTGGATAAAAGGCGTTTTCTGCTTTCCCCCTCAGACTGGGCCAAAATCGTCTTAGATACCAAGCTTAAGACAGAAATTTCTAATTTTTTTGATAATTTATTTATAGAGGCTGAAACAGCCTGTTCTACAGAAAGTTGTATGAAGTCATTTAATTGCTCATTTAATTGTTCTTCCTCCTCATTCATAACTTTAGCTAAGGGAGAGCTATCAGCTTCCATTGTAAAATATTTGAAAACCAATGCAGAAATAGAAGAGGTTTGAAAGAGTTAAATATTTCCTCAACCGGAGGAAAAAGCCAACTTGGCTCTGCCTATGGGTCGAGAAAGGAACTGGTCCGTGTAGAAAATACACTTGGAGTCACCGGCAGACGAAGGAAAGAAGGAGCGCCGTGTGCTGCCAAGTTTGAAGAATAGCAGTGAGGAGAAAAACACTGCCGCTCCATTTCTCTCAACTGTTGACAGCAAATGGTATCGCGTTGAGAGAAAGTGGCGGTTATAACAAACGACGGTTAACAGCAAGTACGCGCGTGAGGGAAGACGCGCGTTAGAGATGCGGCTACAAGCCAAACTTAAAGAAAACAGAAGCGTGCGCAGTGTGCGTAACAGCAAGCAAAACAACCATAAACATTAACAATGAAGGTAATATAGCATGTACAATAGAAACGAGTAAAAATGTTTGTAATACTTATCTTGACTGCGAGCAGCAAGAAAAGAGGGTTGTACACAGTCAAGATGGGTATTTAGCGGTATGTTGCCCCGTGATTGGTGGATATGAATGAACTACTAGTTGTTTCCCATTGGCATTGTTATGTTTGGCCTTCTGGGAATTGTAGTTTTCTTGACTGCTGCTATTGAATAAACAATAAAAGAATAAAGCATAATATGAGCCTCCAATAAATTCAGATGTATAACTTCAACAAGGATATTGTGAATTTTGCAGCAGGCATGTGATTTCACCTTCAAGCAGTGAAGGCAAATTGTTATTGTCAGTTATACAGTGCATGCCTTCCACAAATGTGGTGTCCAAGAACTGTCACCATGTCTTTAGCATGCAATCAGGTTGGTGCTTGCATAATTTGGAAGGGTGTTGGTTGGTGCAAGCTGTGTTTAGAGAATATCGGGTGGTGAGTAGCAACTGGAGAGGTGCATGTACCTAAGCACTAACTCCTTTATACTAACATTTTTCCTTATTTAATGTTCTAATGACTCCATCAGAATGAATCAAAGCCCTTGATTCTGAGTTGGTCTGGGTTTTCCAACCCTTGTGCACATCCATATTTGCTTATGGGACGGAATTTCGAACTCGGTGAAAATTACTATGGGCCTGATTTAGATATTGGTGGAGGGCTTACTCTGTCACATCGGTGACGGATATCCAGTCCGCTAATATCTAAATCCTGTTGAATATTGTGGGAATTAGATTTTGGCGGACGGGATATCCATCACCGTTGTGGCAGAGTAACCCCACCACCAATAGCTAAATCAGGCCCTATGTCCGGTAATTACCTGGTGAGATGAAGTTCTCAGCCTCTGTTAAATTTGTCAGGTCAAATCAGCCAGTATTAATAAAGTAAAAAGAGAACATAATTTACTGTGACATAAGATTTTGTTGAATTAAGCACCAAAATCTCATTGTTAGTTCCTCAAAACTCAGAATAGGTGCAATGTATTGAACCCGTTAAATTTCGAACACTGGAAAGTAATATTGTGTACATTTATAAATTACACCGCCATCTTGCCAACTTATAATCAGGAAATAAAGCCGGAATTCCTGCAACTGTATTAATCAAAAGAACAGTGCTTATATCTAGACAGTTAACAATCTGTCAGGGTTATCGTAATGATATACCATACAACCACTACTGAAATACACCACAGACGTATTTTTTTATTATTGTGAATCACCATCAATGCAGAACAAATTGCTTAAGATACTGACAGAGGATACAATAATGAAAAAAGTGCTCCCCAAGTGAAGAGCACACCAAAAGACATAGAATGAAGGAATTACTGTTGTTTCTACATTAATTAATGTGTTGGTATATTATCACAAAGACAGCCTCCATATGGTTTTTGAACAAATATACGCATAGAACAGTTCCCCTATGGAATGAGAGGTAGCGAGGTCTGTCTTGTTGGCTGTCAACAACGTTTCGACCCTTAGGAAAGATATTAGAGTCTCTTCAGGACAAAAAGTAACCTGGGAAACTAAAATATAACATGGGTGAAGATGTTTGAGTAATCCATCTCTAAGAGCAGTGAGTCTCGTTTGCATTATGAGAGGCGATGTGGGAGAAGAGCTAGGCAGTCTCACCTCGTTGATGTAAACAGATGTGGGAGAAACCCCTCTCTGTGCTAGTGATTCCCATGTACAAGAGGTTATGAGTGTCACTTCTGTTATAGATGTAGATATTGAAGACATCTACTCCCTAAGATCTCACTTGTAATATGGATGCTCACCATGCCCCTCACCAAATGCCAGTGAAAGTCTCAACTTTACCTTGGATGCAAAAGTTGGAGAGTGCTGTTTTCGAGAAACCAATATATTTGCAGTGAATGATGTCTTACAGCGAACATGTAAAAGCGGTACAGAGGTAGGAAAAAACGGTGCCAGGTTATTTCCGTTGCTTGTCTAATAGGAGGTGCTCTTTTTATGGGTACTGGTGCCTGTGCTGCAGTGGTTGGTTTTGCTGTGCTATATGATATATTTGATATAAATGTTTGCATATTGGGAGATGTTCTTTTTCTGGAAGTCATCAAATGTGCTGCACTGGCAGGCATGGAGCTATTTTATAGTATTTCATAGAAATTTCGAGTAGAAAGTAATGTGAGACCTAAATATCCGAAAGCAAAACTATTGTGAAGGGAAATATATACAGGTAAGTGTAGGTTTACTATACTTATCTTCACATATATGTGTCTTCAAAGTAGGTAGATATAGAGTTAAGAACTTTAAATCTAAACTTACCTACATACACTTATCTTTTTGATATTTTGGTCCATGATATTTAGGCCTAAATATCTTTGTTCCAATATTTTGCTACTAAATGTCCTGAGATGCAGCCGTGTGCATGGATACTGTATTGCTCCTGTTGTAACATTTGCTCAGTGCTATGCCAAAAATAAAGTCACCTTTATTTGTAGGCTTTAGTAAGAGATAAGAGGTGACACTACATTTTTTGGGAAAGGCAAACTGTATATGTTACAGGGGACCAGGCGACGGTAAATACAGGGCAAAGTTTGTGCACTAGGTTTGAAATAGATGCCCAATGTTGATATATCAACTTCTGGATTCTCAAGAAGCAGCTGTGATATTTTATGTGGCTAGTGCTTACAGATATAGATGCGTAGGAGTGTAATCAGTCTACTTATAATAAAGGCATGGATTTTAAAACTAGTCGGCATCTAAAAAAACAGAGAAGTTCCTGCACCTTGGAAAAATTACTTTGCTCTTTCATCTGCGTGTCAGAAGGAAGGCGGGAAATTATTTGAAAATGTAAAAGTACATAATTTGATTCTGTAAGGCAGGCATGCCAACGCCTGTTACAGCTGAAAGATCTTTCCACGCAGGGACTTAAAAAGATGTCAAACTGATAAATAACCATTTCCCTTAAACGTTTGTATTTATTTCCAGCACAAGAGGACATTATTTATCTCTGTGTATTTTACTAGCGTCTAATTTTGCGGCATGGACGGGGGGGAGTAGCCGGGGTACGGGCAGCAACGGCGACTGCAACGGGGACTGTGGGCAGGCAGCAACACAATAAAGGGGTGGGTGGCAGAATTGAAGAAGTAACGGAGGGAAAAAAGAAATAGTACCACAATCACAGTCAGAGCAGCAGACGGACACTAATAAGGAGGAATCAATCTGTGCTTGGTCCTTGCTCCAGAGAAAAAACATAAAGTGACGTCTGGCATGTACCAGCCAATTAGGAGACAGCAAAGAAAGGTGCAAATGAAGCCAACAAATAGTAACCAATGGGCGGGATCCAAGCCCTTTCTGTAAACAATAGTGTCTTGCAAGTGAGAGCGCATGGCTAACACAGGCTCAACCCTAAAAATAGGTCTGGAAAAAACTTTTTTTTTTTACAAAAGTTTGGAATTTTCCACATTGAGCTTCTAATTGAAAACTATTTGCTGCTTGAGAGATATTACATTTATCACATTTGATTCCATAATTACAGATATATTGCTTGAGCAGGCCATTTGACACACACATGCACAATATTATGTTTAATAAATTAAAAAAAAGACTCAAATGCTATTTTATAAATCATACTCTGATGTAGTTTCCTCTTGCCTAGCAGAGGCTTGCAGTTTTGATAAAGACAAAAAACATCTGAATAGATCACTGAAAACATGTCCAGTGCATCCCTCTGCAAAATGTTTTGTAAAGAAAGTGCAGACAATAGCAAGATTGGCATTAAAAAGCCTCCATGCATTAGAGTAAAGTGTGCAGCCATGCTGGAAAACATTAATAGCAGTGGCAGGCTAAATATAGTCACCTAAGAATATGTTGCTCCATTAATTAGGATCCTCCTCTCAGTTGATGTCCCTGACAGCAGGTCTTCTATAAGTAACCTAAAAATATCAATGTGGCACTGGGACTATTCATCCGTATAACACTTCTCTATATCCTATATCATGATTTTACCCAGCTAAGTGAATCTTCTGTTTCAACAGAGTTAACCGTAGAAAAGTTACTACATTTATAGAGAGAAAAATGATAAAACTTTCATAATTGCTAGTGAGGAAAAGACCCTTGTCCTACCTACTGCTGATTAGACAATGTCAGGCTTTGGCCCACCACTTTTAGCTCGTCTCCAAAGCAGCTTTTCTGACCAAAAGCAGTCACGTGGACCTTGATGACATACATTATAATTATAGGTTGAATCATTGGCTCCGCTGCCATGGCATATCCTGAGTACAGCAAGGATATGTGGCTTGGTCAGTAGTTGTTTGTGGTTTGCTCCACAAAATAATTGAAGGGTTTAATTTTCCTGTGCAAAAAATAATCTTCTTCTTGAAATGTCAGATTAGTATACCATTGCAAAAACACTAGGCTATCTTTCTGATAGAAGAGTTGAAAAGGATCATCAGCCACACAGGTTTTGGTTTAGATGACTTATCTCCACAAGCCTGGATAAATTTAGGGGATAATTTGTGCTATCACCAATTGTTAGTCTGCCCTTTAACATTTTTGGAAGATATTTTCCCTCATCTATGAACAAACAAAGCTTTACAGTGCGATGATTACTTTTTTCCGCCTCCTTTAAGAAAATGAAAGAACAATCTCTTGTTTTTTGTGAAAGAAAATATAATTGCATTGATTTGTGCAAGCCATACGCAAGGCATTGAGTTTGAGGTATGAGATGCTTAGTTAATGAGGTGACTTTTTAATGATGGCAAAAAGAGTATTTGTAATACATATCCTGTACCTCAAATGACACCACACCCTGCTGCAGTCCTTCTCATGGGTCTTAAACTTCGCAACTCTCTCTGTCACCCTTGCTCCAGACTCGCTACTTCTTTCAAAAAGCAACTTAAAATTGAAAATTATCTGTAGGACTATCATTTCTATTCTGATATACTATTCAATATGTTTTTACAGAATAGTTTATCTGCTTCTAGCATGTTAACTTGGCATTGTTCTGTTATTCATGCAAGTTGGCTACTTAGCAAATAATTTCCTTATAATTATTGCCTTGTTCGTGCTACATTGCAAAATAAATATTTGGGTCCAAATGTACCTTGGTATTTACGTCTATGTTATTCACTCTGAATATATGGACTCTGTCAGGGCACTTATGTCAGACAGACTCCACAGGCTTTAAGAAGAACAAATGTGCTCTCTGAACTATACTGGTAACAATTTAGTTCTTTCACAAGTCACAGTTGGACTTCAATAGGCATAAGAAGTCATGGGAATTATATTCTAAGAAGAATGCCTGTTATACATAACACAATACCCAAAGTTATGTTTTTGGAGCAGCGGAGCAAGGCCAAGAAAAGCATGGTCCATGGAAGAAGGTTCCTTGAAGTCTGTCTTTGAGCACAGTTGCCTGGAAGTGACTACCAACTGACCTACTTGCTTCTTTGCTAATGGAGCAAGACCCATCTTACAAATTGCTCATTTTATGCCTACCATAGTGCTTCAATTCAACTACTAGCTTTCTGTTGCATGTGGACCAGACGCAGCGCACACTTGACCTTGGTCATGCATCTAGGCTGAAAAGCAAAACACTTAATCCAGCCTTCTCCTGCTGTGGCCCAAAAATCTCAAACCCTCTTTCAGATAATAATTGTCTCTCTGCTTCTCTTTCTGACTTTCCAGAAAGCCATGACAATCCAACTCATGAACTACGACCAGGCTCTTTGTTTTGTCACTATTCTCATACTGATGCCTTGTTATTGTTCTCTAAAGTTCCATGCGCAGTTCACTTGTACTCTTGTAATTAGAGCTAGGTTCTACCTATTGAAATATGCATAAATAGATAAACACAAATGGGAATGGGGAGCCCAGCAAGGGTGTAGCTTCGGGGGTGAAGTGGGGTTTGGGGTGACACCCATAAATATAGGTACTCTTGGCCTGGTAGTTGGGTTGGGTCTTTTGTGTCTCTGTCAGATTTCCTTGTCATGGGCCAGAGAATAAAAGACTTTTGTTGTAAAACAGGCGAGGTGGTGAGACAGAGACAGATATATATCTGGTGTCTGAATTTCAGAATGTGAAACCAGATAACCTGGAATCTGTACAACCTCTCTGCTTGTCAAAACTGTTTGATCCTAGGCAAACATTTTATTTTACAGAGCCTCCTTTTTCTTTATTTTCACATATGAGAGCACTGTTAAGTACTTGAGTTTAGGACGTGTGCTGTACAAACACCTCCTATGTTTGTTTTAATGGAGCATAAAGTTACTCCATCTGCTAGAAGAATCTAGGCCACATTTAGGGTTTACATGACTACTGACTTACGTCTTAGTTCACTAATGGCATTCTCATGGGGGAAGGGACAAGCCATTAATGTTGATCACTTCATGTAGAAAAACTATCACTTTTAATAAACGTCTGCCTATGCAGTGATATAATCTGGTGTACTATGGCAAAACGCTTCAGCATGTTAAATAAATATACCTTTTTTTAATTTTGAAGAGACTATATCATATTTTTACATTTTGTTTTTTGAAAGATATGCATTGAAAAGGTTTTCATGCTTGGGTTATGCATGGACTCTTAGAGCCAAGCCGAACTTTTGGCTCGGCTCTGGCTGGGATCAACCCAGTATTAATTCGCTTGTACGCCAACCTCTATTTGCAACTTCAACTTGGTAGATGAGGCTGTCAGTCACTTCATAAAATGATTTGTAAAAGGTGAGGATTGGAAACCATGGAGCTCTATATGCATTGATTTGACAACTCTACCATCAAGTCTTCTTCATAGCTGAGATGAAGAGAAATGCATGCAGTGAAAATACATTTAAAATAAGTGATCCCACGGCAGAGACTCCAGGCCTTTGTATTGTGCATGGCTGTTGTCATAAATTCTCTGGGAAGACTACCGGGCCCAGGTGGTATGGGCATAGCTTCAGAGTGGTGTTTGGGGTGTGGCATTCCTCATATCCATTCTTGGCTTGGTAGTTGGATCTGGGGTTCCTCTGTTGGGTTTGCTATTTCTGTGTAAGTTTGTCTGGATTTTCAAATGGGTGCAGATATACAAAAAAAATTGGAATATACAAAAATTGACAGTAGTAGACTTGGAAAGCTGCACCAGGCTCAGGTTTCCTGTATACTACTAGCAATCAAACACCCAAAAGGTGATTGTATGATTGCTTGCAAATAGTCTAATCAGTGGCAGTCTCTTAAGGCAGCTTTACAACTCATTGTTTTTCGCCCACTGTGCCACTCTAGACAGAGGCTCATCTAATTCAAAAACATATACTGAACTTGTTCTTGAGGCAGGACATCCTGAACCTTGGTCATTTCACCTCTCCACTCTGCAGCCCACTGTTGTTTTAGATGAAAAATTAGAGATTTACTCTCCATCACCCCTGAACCTCACAGACTAAGCCACGCCCCTGGAGCCCAGAAAGATCAAAGATAAAGTTATGTCATTAATTCAACTATTTTGCTGACTATGGCATTTCCTAAAGTGGAACAAAATGCTAATAAAATACTTTATCACTAAGTCAGTGTTTTCTGTTTTACCCAGTTAGGCTAAAATTGATGTTTAACCTTTCTCTAACACCACTTAGGAAAAGTTATTTTGGCTCAATGTGAAAACTGACCTATGCAGTTCTCGACGGTCAAATCGGTTAAGCAACACGTTACTAACTATACCACTTTGCTTTCTGATCGATTATAATTTGTTGCAGAATTAACAGTATTAGCTGCATCTCCAGACTATTTCCTTGTAGCTTTGCATATTACATATGCTATTGATTTGTTCATTTGGTATTTAAAGCCACTGGTACGAGATCACTTCGGTTATTTTATATGATGCACTTTATTATGTTATCGGAGACAGTCAAGCTGCATAACCTGAATCTATAGCTGCACATGTTTTTAATGAGTGGTTTTCGTAGGTTTTCTAAATTAGAGTATATTTGTTGCATTGTTATGAATACCTCTGCACCCTTTGAGACTATTTGTATTTCTAAGGAGGGGCTGTTACTGGAGTATTGATCTTAGCTTCTTAGTGGGCTTACATAGTTAAATAGATTACATTTTTAGACTGTGTTGTTTCATGTTCATTAAGAGGCATACCTGTAGATTCAGCTCTGCGTTGTTCAAATAAACGAAACTGTGCATAGCCAAAACTCTGCTATAGAAATGAGATATGGCCAGCCAGTGTATCACGGTTTAACATCCCCTCCAACGTGAGTCCCTTCAATCCTCAACATTTATTTTCAGTAGTTTGCTGCTGATAAAGTGGTTTGGGTTCAGGAAGGGAGGGCCAGACTGGTCTTATGGGCATTCTGGCATTTTCTCTCTGGAATGCATACTGGTGGGCTGCTTCTAAAGCTGTGTGGGCGGTCATAACCCACCCTTGAAAGCCCTTAGACCATATATTTGATTTGTGTTAAAAAATGCACGCTTAAATCAATTTTTTGCTAAAAATGTATTTTGGGTGCATCCTACCACTCCCCACACCCAGTCTTAGAAGGCCGAGCTCAGATGGTCCAATGCAAGGGCTGATATGTGCATTTTTTCTAGAGCTGGGTTTGGTTCCCAGCCTGGCCCTCTACAAAGGTATGGGACTACATGATATCCTAAAACCTGCCTTTTTCCATGTGTATGGACATTTTCACCAGTGTTCAGGTTATTGAATTCCCAAGCTATTGCAAGGATTTTAACGCCTGAGCAACTCTACGACATTCCAGCAAAGTTTTGTTGATACCCTAGTTGCAATGTCTTTAGGTAAAGTATACAAATGGCTACATGGATTGATGAATTGCTTTCTTTAAACAATGCAGCTAATACTCCTGCACACATTTGATGTGTATCTGAAAATCAACGCCAAGGTGTTCTGTGGTTCTTTTAAAATTGAGTGGCGCTTTTGGCTTCCCAGTGTAATGCAAATTGCCATGTTTCACTTTGACTTCAATAATGCCTCAAGTTACAGTGGCCATTGGTACCATGTTTTTTGGGGATGGTGATCTGCCTGCTCTCAGGGGATATGGTTTGTGCTAATGGCTTTGCACCAGCTGCACTATTGCACTGGTTACAAAAGTGGTCACAAATTATGCACTGACTTTTTGGAACTAATGATTTATTTTGCAAACTCATCTGTGTACCAGTAGGCCGGTTCACAAATACAATGAATCAAAGGGGATTAGAGGACCGCCTGCCTAATTAATATTCATTAGGCAGGTTGCAAATTGTGACTTGCTCCGATTTGCTGTTTTCACAGGGATGACGGCCTGCAAGAGACAGCAGACCTCCCTTCCTACAAATTTATTTAAATATGGATTTTTTTTAAAGCAACACAAGTGTTGAAGGAAATGGATCACTGTCTGCTCCCTCTGTAGCTGCCACAATGCCTCCAAAAGGGATAACCAAATGAAGGGAGACCCTTAACCTTCAAATCAGTTATGCCCCTCACCTTGGTAGTTGGTAACTTGTCAATGGTATGTAACTGAATTTTCAGTTACAAGCCATTAATACACAGGTTATTGATTCATAATTTGAAAGGGACAACCCATACATGCCCCTTGCAAATTGCGAATCAGTAATCATTTATAAGCCCATTTAATGACCCGGAAAATCTTTTTTGAATCACTAAGGGGGTCATTCTGACCTTGGCGGTCCATGACCGCCATGGCGGAGTGCGGCGGAAGCACCGCCAACAGGCTGGCGGTGCTTCATGGGCGATTCTGACCGCGGCAGTAAAGCCGCGGTCGGAAAAGGGGAGCCGGCGGTTTCCCGCCGGTTTCCCGCTGGCCCAGGGAACTCGCCATGGCGGCGCTGCTTGCAGCACCGCCATGGGGATTCGGACCCCCTTACCGCCAGCCTGTTTCTGGCGGTGTCCACCGCCGGAACCAGGATGGCGGGAACGGGTGCCGTGGGGCCCCTGGGGGCCCCTGCACTGCCCATGCCACTGGCATGGGCAGTGCAGGGGCCCCCTAACAGGGCCCCACAAAGATTTTCACTGTCTGCTTAGCAGACAGTGAAAATCGCGATGGGTGCCACTGCACCCGTCGCACCCCTTCAACTCCGCCGGCTCCATTCCGAGCCGGCTTCATTGTTGAAGGGGCTGTCCCGCTGGGCCGGCCGGCGGTCTTCTGGCGGTCACCCGCCGGCCCAGCGGGAAAGCCGGAATGACCGCTGCGGTCTTTTGACCGCGGTGCGGTCTTTCGGCGGGAACCGCTTGGCGGGCGGCGACTGCCGACCGCCGACCGCCGCGGTCAGAATGACCGCCTAAATGTGTTTAGTACATTAAAAATGAATTTAGTGACTGCAAACCCTCCAATTTAGAGAATCAAATGGTCAGCGACCACAAAAACCCTTTCACATCTGCCCTTATTTATTTAACTTGCATCTCTCAAAACTGGGTTCTAATCCAGCTGCTGAACTGAGCCATAGATTGTGTGATTCAGGGCAAGTGTCCACATCTTTATGTGCATCTTCATTACATGCTTACAAATGGATCCCATACTCCTTTTAACTGTTTGTGCAGCACTTTGTTTACTAAGTTTGCTTTTTCCAAGCTGTTATAAGGTTCTATGTGTGGGGAAGAGTACATGTTACAACCCCACTAAAGGAGAAAATAAGAAAAAGAATTGAAGAAATGTACACATGATGCAGGCTAGTGTAAATTTGCTGAACACCATTACCACTATTGTAGCTGATCCTGTTAACAATCGGATATTGTTTCCTGAAGTGGCAGGGTGTAGTTACTGGAGCCTTATATGATTATAAAGACATTTTGAATTTTGGATGTTGTTGTCCTGGCTGGGCATTATAGAGGAAGACATAGCATAAGTAGGGTTATTAAGTCATTTTGAGACGATAAAGGGATTTGCATGCTTTTGGATACATGCTAACTTTACAGCGAAATAGCCAAGTTGTTATTTTATGTTTAAAATGTGTTTGATCTAATGTCAATTGTGTCCTGAAAATCATTTCCAGAGTCTTAAGATCACCACCGGAACATATTGCGCTTTAGTTGACTTAACAAGTGTGGGTAAAAGGCCAACCTTTCCATTTGTTCCATAATCAGGAAGTACAGGAGTTGATTATGTAGACTAAATGTACCTTTGCCATGTTGAATTTTTGTATTTTATATTGCCTCATCCCCTGATGAGTCCTCAAAGCACTTTATGGTCATTAAGTAGGAAGCTACTGTTTTTGTTGTGGCAGCTAGAGTAAGGGTTTGTCCAGTCGTCTTTGCAGAAAAACGTTAGGTGTTATGCAGGATGTTCTGAGGGCTCTTCAGTGTTGGCATACTGAACATCTGGATGCACTTAAGCATGGGCTGAAGCAAAGGGATACAAGAGAGACTTAAAGTCACATGTTTACACGCTTTCTGTCTTCCAATGGTTGGGTACAAATGCTAATGAAGTGCTAGTAGGTGGCTGTGGGTGTGTGTTGCCTGACCTATGTGGTAAGCTTTGGATCTCTTAAATCAGGTTAGAACAGTTTCATCAGGACCTTTGTGGTAAAGTTATTATATGTGAAACTAGGAAACCTCAGGTCTAGCCCAAACTCTCGCGATTGACTCAGTTGTGAGACTCTGAGCAAATCGTGTTATCTCTGTACTTTGTTTCTTTAATCTGCTTGAAACAGGTGTACATTAAATGTTATGTTCTGTGAAAAAAAATCAAACTTGATTTTCTTTTTGTCATTTATATAGTCTTCTTCTAGATGTGCGTAATCCTGTGACATCTTGAGCCTGGCCTTAGCCAAATAATAGATTCTGGCTCAGCCTGAGGTAATCTTGGACCATCAAGTCAAAACAAATCGAGCTCTTAATGCGTGACATACACCAGCACATGTTGTAAGTGAGAGTAAGAGGGGCGAGGGAATGGAGAAGATTGAGTACATGATTGAAGAAGAGAGACAGAGAAGATGAAAAGTGCAATGGCTAGGAAGAGGCAGGACAGAGAGGGTACTGGGGACAACCTGATGAAGGGAACATCAGTTTGATAAGAGAGGATATTTGGCAAAAAGCCCACTGAGAAATGGAAGAGGAGATAGAGAGAGCACGGGAAGGAAAGATGTGCCATGGAACACGGGTGAGACAAGTTGGTGCATAAAGCAGGTAGGGTGGGGGCATAGTCAGTAGTGTGACTGTAACTGCCTGAACTACCAGTCTATCAGGAGCACCAGCTCATCACAACAGGCACATTTCTGCCAATGGTTCAGTCTGCTGCTGCCTCCCTCATGTCCCCTGCACCCCTTCAATTCCACCACCATACCACTCTGGCCTGTACTACCATGACAATGGTTTTGCGGGCTCAGAAGGTACATTGTCTCTTACAGTCTACCCGAACCCCTGGCTTGGCTCTTGCTTGCTTATGCTACTTTTATTCTCTAGAGTATGCACCTAAATTCCATGTATAAATGTCCGTATAAAAACTCCTTAGACTTGAAGGATAAAAGCAGGGTAACAGCAGTAAACCTTTTTCATCTGTGCTTTTTTTCATTTATAGCATACAACGGTTTTGCCTTTCATATTAATCGAGATGAGAACAACACACCATCAATATCCGAGCAGGAGCTGCGGGCTGGCTGCAGTGTGCACATTTTCCATTGGCTACATACTATGGTAAGGACTGTGCAGACTATGTTTTCATATTCAGGTTGGTTTTAAACCAGTTAATTAAGGCTACATGGAAATGTTATATAAAGTGAGCATTAGCAGAACTAAGATACAATTTCATGGGCCTATTCACAAAGGTAAACTTACTGGTAAAATTTGGAATAAATGGAGGTCTATTCCACTGGGAAGTAGAGCCCCTATGGTTGAGGTCTCCGCCCCCGTGGTGAAGAACTCCACCACCATACTGGAGATCCCTGCCACAATGGTGGAGATATCTGCCATCTTGATGAAGACCTCCATATAGGAATGGATAGGGAAAATTATTAAATTCTAATATTTTTTTAATGTTTCATGTATTTTATTGTAAAAAGTAAATGTAAAATAAATTAAAATAAATATTTTTACTCTTGAACTATTAAAATCAAATGTTGGAGTACATTACCTCTTCAACGTAAATGTTTAATAATGTACTAAATAGGCCAAGATGGCGTTGGAGTTGGTCATTCTTTGAAGCAGCTCCACATCGGGCCCTCGCTTTAATCCTTTGAAATCCTTGTGAGTCCCATGCTTGTGGCTCTAAATTCAGTGCCTGCATCCCACTAGCCAGGGGGTTAAAGGTGGGAAACACGTCACTGCCTGGAGGAGATATCCCGGTGCCGTCGAGGCTGTGGTTTGGTGCAGCTTTTCCGGGGCCTTCCGAGGGCGGGTCCCGAGGCTAAATTGGAGCTGAAGGGGAGGCCCACCCGAGACACTGCAAGTGCCGTGGGCCCTCTGGGGAATGGGCACTCACCCATGGAGTGATCTGGCAGACAGTTGGGAGCGGGAGACCTGGTGCCGGCACCCATATACAACGGAGGACAGGTGGACCCGGGATCGGCAGCGACATCGCACTACTATCCCCTTTTACCCACTCCACCACTAACTTACTGAGGAACATTGGGGGAGTGATCAGGCAGTCACTGCACCCAGCTCATCCTGCCTCAGGATCCTACATGCATGAGTGGAGGGGAAGAAGTGCCTTGTGCCCTCCTGTGGCGGCTGCCCTGCTTGTGAATGCTGTGACAGGTGAGAGACTTAGTAGCCTACCCCCACAACTTCTCTATAACAACTCCAGCGCAAGGGGGGCAGGCAGTGTAGTGCATGGCAGGCGGATCGGCCTGAGTCCCCGGAGACAGAGGAGGCGACCTGAATTGCCAATAGCGGCCTCCACTGGGCCTCCACCGTGAGGTGTGTGGCTACTGTGGACTGCAATCACATAGGCGTAGTGGATGGGCCCGGGCAGTGGGGCTGGCAGTAAAAGACTCTGGTGGCTCAAAAGGGTGTAGGTGAGAAGCAAGACCCCAAGGAACGACGTCAGAGATGAGAAAGGGCCTTTCGATCCGCAGATGAGTTTGGGCTTAGTGTGTCTCCTTCTGGCCTTGGGCCTGATTAAACCCAAGCATGCCAGACGGACATGGGGACATAAAGTGATAGCCCCTCACCTGCATGCTCTGGTCTCCTGAGGCTAGTGTGGCTGTCCACCAGAGGATGAAGATTGGCATCTCCTGATACAGGAGGCAGAAACTAGGGGGATAAGAGAACAGAGGGGTGGTATCCCCCACCCCTGCACTGAGATGCAGTAGTGAAAGCTTGCCCGTATCCCTGGACAAGCGGGTTCCCCGCACAAGATACTGCCTAAAATCACTGGGAAACCTGAGTTGAGGTCACAGGAGTGGTGGGCCAGAACAGGCGGCATTACCCATGATTATTACCCCAGACCCTCTCGCCAGGGGAAAATGGACCAATATACGAAAGGTGTGACTGCTCCGGCGAATGATGCTACAGAGACAATGCCAGATAATGCTGCCCTCCTCCTAGCCATCCAGTCATCTCTGAAGGCCCTAGAGGGCAGCGTGGGTGAGGTGCACTGAGTGGTCTTCCTTCTGTGCCAGGATCTCTGAAATGTGGAGAGAGTCTCCTCAGCCGAAGCCATAATATCCGAGCTTGAGGACACAGTCCAGGCCCTCTCAAAAGAGATGACAGAAGCTTCAACCACTAATTGGGATGTGATGTAGAGAATGAAAGATGCTGAAAACCGCACCTGGCGGAACAACCTCTGATTTGTAGGATTCTCGGAAGGGATTGAGGGCCGGAGTATGCTGCAATTCCTGAATGGGTGGTTACCATGAACAATGCCCCAAGATAAACTCTCTTCCTTCTTTATAATAGAACATGCACATCAAGAACTCTGAGGTAGGCCACCACCAGGGACTCCCCCAGGGCCAGTGATAGCACGCTTTCTGAACTTTCAAGGCAAGGACATGATCATCACGAAGCATGCAAAATGGGGGAGGTGTGCCATGAGAACTCCAGGATCCTGCTCTTCCCAGACTACACATGGGAGTTTCAGCGACAATGGTGCACTTCCGATTGGGTGAAGGCCAAGCTGCGCCAACTCCAGTACATGCGTGTATTCCCTGTCAAGTTAAAAGTCATATTTGAAGGAAGTAGCGCCTCTTCCAGTCACCAGAAGAGGCATGGGAGTGGCTGGAGGAGCGCCCCAGGCTGCAGGGGAGCAGGAGTGGAGACCTGGACCACCCCCAGCCGGTGGAGGGGGCGCGACCCAAAGACAAAACAGCGGCCAAAGAGGAGAGGCCAATCCTCGCAGAGGAGGGGAGGGGGAACACTGTGGTGTGGCGCAGATCCCGGTACATGGCTGACACTCACCTAAGTCTCAGATGAGGGCAGGGCATCGACTGCCAAAAAAAAGAAAAGCACAGCTCTGGGAGAAAAAGGCGTTGCATGGCTCTATGGAAGACAAGAGATTGGTCCGGAGATCCCCCACCCTCTGGTGGTGGCCATCGCCTATCTGGAACATTACCTTAAGGTCCCCTCTCTGACACCATTGCATCCGGACTGACAGAGACATCATTAATCATGGACTAACGGTGAAAACTGGGGCCCGGGAGTGGGAATCTCCTCACCCCATAATCAACAGCTCATTGAGTCGGAGCGGCTACATTCTAATAGCAATCATATCGCCACCGCATTCAGGCATGGAAGGCTCTAACTGTGTGTTACTGAGTGAATGATTTAAAGGGGGGGCTGGGCTACAGACCTCTCCGATCCCTCTGTTTATGAGTTACTAGTTATGTTTATGGGGACATGCACTCACAGAGGCCATTGGGGGGTGGGTAGGGAGTGAGACAGATAATAGTCAGAAGCTGTGTTGATGGAGGGATTGTATTTATGGACTTGGAGTGGAATAAGATCAAACAAGGGGACAATAATGGGAGCTGTTGCAAGCGGAGGTCGGACATGTTACAAAATGCAGATAGAAGAGGATAGGAGGCAAGGTGGACAGAGATGTTCCATAATGACCTGTAACGTAAACGAGCTAGGCAGCAAAATGAAGAGAGGACTGGTGGCCACATGCATCAGGAGACTTAAACCGGAAGTGGTCTTACTGCAGACGACCCCCCTGCAAGGCTCTCAATGCAGATTTTTTAGGAAAGGGGGCTTACATGATGTAGCCATATGTCGGCTTCATCACGAGATCCCGGGGAGTCGCCATTCTGATCAGGAAAATACCCCTGTTTAAGATGGAAAAACCTGGGTACACCCAAATGGAACATATTTGGCTGTCAAAGGAATGTGGGGACAGAGAGATGTAACCCTGATTAGTGTGTATGCTCATCTGAGACTCCAGAGGCAAACCCTAGACAAAGTCACTGAGATACTCTAAGAGGGAGGCTCTTCCATTCACGTAATTGGGGGTGATTTTAATGAGGTAATTAGCCCAGAACTAGATCGCTCAGGCCTGGCCCAATAACATTGACAGATACACCATTGGTAGGCTTTGTGACAACCTTGCAGTTATCTTATCTCTAGCAGCGCAGTCGTCCAGGAGACCTCAAATACTCCTATTTCTCTGGATCCTATGGAGTGTTCTCCGGGCTGGACTACATCTTCACTCTGGCGGGGAAGGTAGAAGGAATTGATAAAGCTGGGTTTCAGGCAAGGAGCCTGACCAGTCACTCCCCCCTCTGGATAACGTTCAGGACATGGTCTAGAAGCCGGGGCACAGGACAGAGGCTGAATGCCTGGGAACTAAAAGGTGAGATAGTCTCACATGAACTTAAAATAGAAACTGAGCTGTACTTTAGTGAGAACAGGAATTCAGTGGCAGTTGCATTTGGGAGTCCTACACAACTGCACTGAGAGATAGGCACAGAACATTATAACCCATAAAAAGTAGAGGGGGGTACAGGACATAGAGTCACTGGAAAGGCATCTACTTTAACTAGAGGGGAGACCGTCTGGTGGGTTCTGATCCCACCATCCTACTTAAGATAGCGATCCTCCGCAAGGAATGTCAATCTGTAGTGGATAAAGAAGCAAAAACCCTTATTTTAGCACAGCAACATCCTGTTTATGACACGGTCGACAAGGCTGGTAGATTACTGGCATGGTTGGGGAGGAAAGAGGCAAAGGCTTGCTGAGGCCACTGCATACAGGGAGGAAATACTTAAATATATTCCACAAACCAGGACATAGCCAACGAGTTTGGACAATATTACAAGGAGTTCTGTAGGGCACTCCCACTGGCAAACTCTTCTCCAATAGAGAAATACCTAGTGGGATGAAGGTCCCTCTCCTAACAGCAGAAGACTGTGAGACTTCAGAGGAAGATGTAACGCTTCCAGAGATATTAACAGCGATCAGCAAACTGAAGTCAGGTAAAATCCCTGGCCCTAATGGCATACCAGTAGAGTTGTTGAAGAGAAATGCTGGGATCCTAGGTCCATACTTGTTCAAAATGTATACAGAGGCAAGAAATGAGAGCACCCTACCTCCAGACCTCTGCCAAGCCACAATAGTGATAATCCACAAACCAGGAAAACCGGCCACAGACTGCAACTCATATTGTCCAATCTCGCTACTTAACATAGAGACAAAGATTCTGGCATTGATACGTGCCATGTGGCTGATAGCAGTCATAACTCCCCTGATCCATATGGACCAATCTGGCTTCAAGCCAGAGGTCTACCAGATTCAATCCTTGCAGGCTCCATAACTGGCTGGAAACCGTACAAGTAAGGGAAGAACCCCACATGTTCCTGTCCCTGGATCTCAAGAAGGCATTTGATGCTGTCCACTAGTCCTTCCTGACGCAGGACCTTAAAAGGTTTGGGTTTGAACTCAATTTCCTAGGCTGGCTAGTGATATTATACAGTAATCCAATGGCTGCAGTCAGAGTGAAGGGGGAAGCCTCTGCGGAGTTCCCCATTGGGTGAGGTATAAGACAGGGCTGCCCCTTGTCCCCCCCTACTGTTTGCTCTCACGTTGGAGCCACTGGCTTGCATAGTCTGGACACAGCCGGATATTGCAGGATTCTGAATGAGGGAGGACACAAGTGGATTTCAATATATGTTGATGACATCCTCCTCTATATTCCATGTCCAAGTGAGACTCTGCCAGGAGAGTTCCGGACTTTTGAACTATATGGAGCTCACACAGGCTATACAAGAAACTGGGACAAATCATGTTTGTATCTGGTGGGAGGTAACTTCGACCCATTAGACCTACCAGGTAACATGCAAATAGATAGGGAGGGGTTTCAATACCTGAGGTTATAGGTGACCTCAGACGGGGAACTCAGCCTAGGTCAGAATATCAGGAGGGTAACGACAGATTTTCATGGAGATGTCGAAAGGTGGAGGAAACTACCACTGACTTTACTAGGGAGGGCTGCTATGTTCAAAATGATAGCCCTGCCAAAACTACTGTACGTCCTCCCGAACACATACCACAAGCTCCCAGAAGAGATCCTTATCAGAATAGACAGTGAGGTCCAGAAACTGTTATGGAACGGGGGCTCCCACAAGTGGCACTGCGGACACAGCAGCAAAGCCAAAGCACTAGGGGAATAGCCCTCCCAGACACACGGGTACACTACTGAGTGGCACACTTGATAGTGATTAGGGGTATGCACCTGGAGACCAGCCCACTAATGCAATATAGAAAGGCCAGCTCAGATCCTATTTACACGATCTTTATGGAGGGAAGAGGCAAGAAAGCTGCTGACAACAACACAGATAACTATAGATGCCTGCGATGGGAGGGAAAGTACATGGGATAGGACACAAGGCTCATCCGAGAAAATCCCCTGTGGGTGGGAGCATGCCTAAAAGTAGTCAGGAAACTCAAAGGGTTTGGGACATGAGGCACAATAGAGATTTCCAAGTTAGGTGATCTATTGGAGGGGGAGACCTGGTACCGTTAGATTCCCTCCAGAGAGAATATCAACTTCACAAGACATAACACTTTAAATACATACACCATAAACAGGCCTGGAGGGTGGAGGGATTGGATGCAGCAGGCATTCCTGAATATGTACCTCAAGAGGAGAGACTACTCTAGGACATACAAGGCGATTAATAACAACATGCCTGACACACTGGAGAAACTGAGAAAAAGATGGGAAAGTGAGATGAGAGAACTGGATGACACAGACTGGGTTGTGGCATTGATGTAAATGAGGGGGGTGCCAATTGAATCCAGTCTAAGGCTGAGCCAATCCAAGATCCTGTACATGGTTTATTACAAAGCAGAAAAGGGGTTGTCCCTGCATACACTTTGGTACTGTCCCAGCATACATCCATACTGGTCCAAAATATTGGGAGAGTTGGACATGATATTGGTGGAAAGTATCCCAGTGATCCCTAAAAATGCCCTTCTGGGTATACCTACAAAGGTGGACATACAGTAACCTAAGGTTCTCTTTTGAAATTTGGGTCTAATAGAGGCCAAGAAAGATGTGACCACATTTTGGGGAGCCCTAGAGCGGCCCACCATTAGGGAATAGAAAACAGGAATGGGCTTGTACTTGGCAGCTGAAAAAGTCACATACAAGGCTAAAGGATCCCCAATGAAATTGTATACGTTATGGGGTCTCTTGAGGAAACACTGTGGCATAATAGAAGGGAAAAGAGGGGAGCGACCCCATTCTAATCCGTCCCAATAGCCTCAATAAAAGTCAGCCTGATGCGACCTAATGCCCGAGGAATGATTGACGGCCAAGAACGAACGGCCACTATACTGAACTATTGTAAAATGTAACACATGCATTTCCACTCCAATGGAGTACTTGTTGTGGGTGACTTGTTGAGCACCTTATTTTGCTTGAAGGAAAGACCGAATAAAAATACAATATATTAAATAATTTAAATATATGAATTTATTTGAAAAATATTAACTTTTAAACAACATTAATGTTCGTAAATGTAATTAATAATTGTGTTTATGCAAATTTTATTTTAAATTTTAACATAATTTTGAAGGTTGAATTTATGTTTTTGTAGTAAGGTAAACTTTAATTTTTAAATGAAATGTGTAGGTATTCATTTTGCATAAGTTACATACAAAATCGAAATAATTGAATCATTTTAGTATAATTTCCCGTTTCCTATTAAGTGCCTAACTCCATTATTTTATATTAGAGTGTGTTGTAGTACCTCTGGGCATTGTGTGGTGCCAGAAGTACTCCAGTGCAGAGGTAAAGTACATATACTACTGTTTTAGCACTTTTACAGCAGTAATATTTTAAGAAGTGTAGTTTGTGAATAGACATGTTCTTACTCAGCTATTGGTGGGTGTTTGGATTAAAATACCCCTCCTTAAACTCCTCCTTAGTCCGCACCTAATTTCCTCCTTATTCCTCCCTAACAGCCACCTTCATTTGGAAGTAGATATTCCCCATTTCCCCACCACTCCGTCAACCCCTTCAACATTTACCTAAAAGTAGTAAACGTATATGTGCAGAGATCATCCACCGAAAATATAGGCGAGGTGGAGGTGGTGATTTCCACCAACAGGTTTGTAAATGGTGTTTCATAGTAGATACGTAGTACTAATGTAGTACTAGTTCGTGTACTACAAAAAGCAGTTTGTGAATCAGGCCATATATGTGCCACACATTTGAGACTGACTTGTATCTTAAATAGTTGAAGAGCTGAAACAGCAATATTGTAACACCTTAGACAGTGGTAAATGGTAGGTTTGCACTGGAACGTTCAAGGTATGTGTTGCTTTTTCTGGAAATATAACAGCATGTTTTGTCACAAGTAAACAGCAGAACATAATAAAATAACATACACAAAGCAAGGTAAAAACGCAATTAAAACAGCTTGGTATCTCACAACAAAATAGTCAAAAGAGAATGTAATACCACAATCAAAATACACCACAACAAATGTGCAATAATGCAGCAGGAAAAAACAACAGAACACATCACAATCTCAACAAAATAACACACAAATACTGTGTATAAACGTTCTGGTCACACACCACTGTTTCAGAATATGATGAATATGATGGTAAAGGTTTTAGGAGCACGCACTGCCTTAATTTATAACCAAGGACATGAAATAGCTATTTTGTTATTTGTGATTTGGCCCATGATCTTTCTTAGCTCTAAGAAGTTTTTGCTGTTCTTTAGTTTCCCCTCCATATTTATATTTTTAGAATTTAAATGCCAGACCGCATTCAAGAGGAATTTGTTGAACAATCCCATGTAAGCAACGGGCTTTCCAACTCTACCTTCTTTTTCAAGTATTTTTTGTTTCAATAACTGTGAGCTTATTTGGATATTCAATTTATCACCTCCAGTTTTCCATTCTGTTTTGTGATCTTTCACACACCATGCAGGAAATACATGAAAAAGAAAACTTCTTTCAGTGCATTGGCAGATCTCTTTGGAAGAAATGGGTACACGTTGTACAGCTTTGTGTTCATAGTTGTACCTAAAGTAGACATGAAATCGATTATCGTTTTAAAAATGAAGCTGGCAAAGTGGTTCTAGCTCGTCTTAAAACAATTCGCACCTGACCACAGCTGGTGCGTTAATTGAAAGAAACAGAGAAATTAAAGACCAAAACTATCATTATTTTAAGATTTGTCCCCCTCAAAAGATACATATCTTTGATAATGAGTGGAACATCAATGCAGCACCTCCAAGATACGGTGCACTAGTGCAATGCACAGCGCTTGCTAGAGAAGTGCTGCGTGTGCAGCTCCTGAAAGCGTGGCAAAGCCTTGGCACGGGAGGGAAAGTGAACACAGTGCTTACTGTCACTTCTGAGCTTGAACTGCTCATGCGCGTCCCCGTGAACCTTTGAAGGGGACATTTTAACTAACACAATGGCAGAGCAAGGGTGTCGTGGCCTACTTTTGCCTGGTTATGTAGTAAAATTCAGCCATAATTATGTTCAGTGGTCGCTTGGACCCAGGGACGCTTCTAGCGCTGGTGGCGCCCGGTGCAGCAGTATTTTTTGGCTCCCCCACTCCACGACCACCTCCTCGATTTCCCTCACTACCACCCAGCGAAAGAGCACCTCATCGCTCCATAACCCCACCCCACATTCATTTAATTTGTTTTAAAGCAAGGGTTGGCTTTGCTAATCCGATCAGCTATCCACAAAAATATAGTTCTGTTGTCTAGAGCCGGCATATTAACCCTCAGTGCTACTTTAAGGCGAGTCAAAACTGCCACTAGACAAGACTCCGACCCCTCTCCCTAGCAAGAATATTAATTACAAGAGCTATCTTGACATTTCAATTGCTTCCTGAAGGCTGGACCCACAAGCAAGTTTTTAGCTGGTGCTTTTAATAAATCGCAAGTTTCATAAGTTATTGCTAAACACAGCGCCCCCTTCCCTGAGGTCAGCGCACCGACCCCCCAACACCTGGTGCGTCCGCACCGGTCGCACCACTGTAAAGCCCCCCCGCTTGGACCCCTGGGGCCGCAGGGTCACTTCACCTGCTCCGCTAATGTCTAGATCACTTAACGTTAGGCATCATTCCACAGCCAGTAGCCACAAACAAGCGAAACCAAGCACTGCGGCCTGTGGACCCACTTATTAAAATCTCGATATACCCTACTGCGGGGGTCAAAGCCCAAGCGTCAAAGCAGATGATATTATCGAGAAAAAGCAGACAGACCTCTGCACTGTCTGTGCTTGAATATGGCTCAGGGGTAGTTCAGTAATTAGAAAATTGTAAAGAAAGGTAATAAAACAAGAACTCTGGCCCCCACCAGAGCCTGGGGCGCCCCCCTAAGGACTGACAACAAAAAACAATACGAAGTGCACTTTGTGCCAGTCCATTTTCAGGGATTACAATAAGTACCCAAGGAGGTGTGGGCAAACTCCCTTTTCCACGTGATTACGTTTTAAAAGTGAGCTTTTATATGGGGTGTCGGGTAAGGAGAGATGAAACTCTCCTCGTCAAGAAATGCATGTGACAAGGAAGGAAATGAGGAGGGAAAGAAAGCAGTGCCCTTTACTAGCATTAAGACCTTGAAGATAGTTTAGAAATGAGCTACAGAAAAGCAGCATTTAAATTATTTTAAAATTGCTTCACACCCTTCCTGTCTTGAAAGCTAAGTTTTCACTTGTTTATTTCCTGATCAGATAATTTTTGATTCACAGATGCACAATGGCAACATATCTTTGCTGTAATAGGGAGGAAGAAGGAGGAATAAGAGTGGTTCTCTGTGTATTCCACAGCACATGTTCTATTGGGAAGACAAAGCATGGGCTGAAGGAACAGGAACAATGTACAACATCCCACTGGATATTTATGTTTTTATTGATGGGGAAAGAAAATGTGCCTAAAGCCCTCCTATATCTGTAATACAACTTAGCCCTTTCTCTCTACAAGGTAGTTCTGGAAGATTATTTGTAAAAGTTCAGGCTGACGAATGTTAAAAGGAACTTTTTACGTCTGGATATTATAATGCAGCTGTGAAAATGACCTATCACTTTCCAAGACGTATCGTAAAACAACTTCATTACTGAGCTATGGATAATACCGTTACACCAATAGAGCAAGCAGGTTTCAAAGTCAATAGTTCCACACTGAACAATATTGGTATATTACAGAGAGATCTTTACGATGTAGAAAATGAAGAAATTTGGGGGTTCCTAAAAAGAAAGGATCTAAATCAGAGCATACAATATAAATGTGTTTGATCCTATTCATTGTTTGGTTGAGCACAAATGTCTAGAGACATTGAAGTGCTAAGAGGGCAGTAATATCTGTTCCATGGAGATGGTAGACTACGGATATTGTTTGTTTTATAAACGATATTTCCCTACTTCCAACGAGAACTAGAAATAAATGCCAAATGGCTGCTGAGGCAGTAATCCTCATAGTGTGTTGTATCTGCGAGAATAAGTACTGCCAACTAAAGAAGCGCCTTGAAACATAGGAAACATAGTACTCACATATTGGAAAGATCAACATATCTGGTTTTGGCTGCCAGCCTTTTGATTTTGTCAATGTTTGTTTTATTTTGTTTTTTAGTAAACTTTTATTGTTGTGGAAGCTGCTGGGCCCGGCTTAACATGAAAAAAATGGCTAAAAGAAAAATATATTTTGAACTCAAAAACCATACAGTAGTTTTTGTCACTGAAGAGAACTACTTTTTATGTAAATGTGCTACTTGTGAAAGGGCAGATTGCCATCTCTCGCATTGACAGAGAGGATAGCTAGTTGCTGAAGTAAGCTGACCCACTTCCTCATGCTGTGTGGAGTAGAGGACAGAATAAAAACGTGAACGTGAATACAGTAATAAGCCAATGGATGATGGGGAACGATTGAAAGCCCCCTACAAGTAAGTATATCTTTCTTTCTTTCTTCTTTATTTAAGAATGAAAACACAATCCATAAAAGAAGAACACGGATCATGTACAATCAAAAAGGACTGATCCTAAAACAGGCACAATTAAAAGGAACACATCCTACAATCAATAAATAAATGTAAAATATTCCTATTAAAAAAATAGATAAGTACGTATGTTATTTTGGATGCCCAGGGCCCTCTGAAAATCTGTTTGACAATGGCTCTCCTAAACATTGGGTGGATCGAGGACAGTTTTAAACCTCAAAGTGTATGGGGCAATGTGTCCCTAGACATAAGTTTCAAAACAGCATTTCAAATACAGTCAATAAGAAAGGACTGTCTCCTAAAGAGAGTTTAAGATTAGAATTTCGGAAAACCATGAAGGTTTATTACAAAAATTCTAAAGTACAAGACAGAAGTAGTAAAATGCAGATGCAGCAGTAATCTGATTGAATTATATAGAAGTAATTTTCCATGAAGGCTTTCATATGCAGAGTAAAAAATAGTAGTAAGCGAAAATCAGAGAATTGCTTAGCCCCAAGTCTGCATCAGAATCAGTAAAAAAGTGTGCCGCTCCCTAATAAAGCCACCTCTTCTCACTTAGGGGCATATTTATACTCTGTTTGCACCAAATTAGCATCACCTTTTTTTCCTCTAATTCGGTGCAAAACTAACTCCATATTTATACTTTGGCGCTAGGCCTGTCTAGCGACAGATTTATGGAGTTAGAGTAATTTTTTGGAACTGGAAACCTACCTTGCCTTAATGAGATGCAAGGTAGGCGTCCCACTGCAAAAAATTACTCTATGGCCTTAACACCATATTTATACTCCCGTGCAAAAATGGTGCACGGGAGGGAGGAGAGCTTGCATTGCCCCATTTTTTAACACCTGGGTCGGGGCAGGCGTTAGGGGACCTGTGGGCCTATTTCCATGGTGAAACACCATGGAATAAGCCCAGAGGTGCCCTTCCCAGGCCCCAGGGACACCACCCCCCCCACACCAGAGGGACTGCAAAGGATGGGGGACCCCATCCCAGGTAAGTACAGGTAAGTATTGCATTTTATTTTGTTAAAGTGCCATAGGCGGACCTAAAATGGGCCCCCATACATGGCACACAGTGCAATGGCCATGCCCAGGGGACCCCGGTCCCCTGTGCTGGCTATTGGGGTGGTGGGCATGACTCCTGTCTTTTCTAAGACAGGAGTCATGTGGTATGGTAGGTTTTGCATCAGAAAATGACTCTAAGCAGGTTAGAGTCATTTTTTTTACTCTAACATGCCTAACGTAAGTTTTGGTGCAAAACCCCCTTCTTTCATACTGCCAGCCCCACCCGACTAACATCATTTTTTTTTACGCTAGCCTGCCCTTTGCACCGGCTTGCACTATTCCATAAATATGGTGCCCAGCTGGTGCACAGAAATTGGGCAAGCTGGTGCTAAACTTTTTGGTGCAAAACTGAGTTAGTGCAGTTTTGCACCAAAAAGTATAAATCAGGGCCTTAATGTTGTCTGGAGGTGTTGCAACAAACTAGTTACACGAACACCAGTAAATACTTGTAATGCATTGAATGTAACAAAGTGTAGAAGCGGATAGACCTTCCTCTAGCGAGCTCCTCAAGAACAGTGTTACACAGAAACAAACAATCCACATTGTGCTGCCTAACTGAGGCCTAGTTAGCCTAAGCCATGGAAAAAAACACTTTAGCACCTCATAGCAAGTTAGTTTCAGTTGCAATAGCTCTGTGTCGTGTCAGTATAAAAATATAAATCAAGTCCAGAGCAACTGATATTAATGCACATTTTAGTAAATTCATGAAAAGTCAAATGTTTTATATATATATTTATATATATATATACTTAAATATATATTTTAAATAACATTTTAGTCAAATTAAAAGGGCTAACACCAGGCATAAACACCAACATGCACACATAATACAAGTGTACTAGTTTACTAATATTTAAAAGAATAAGCCAAGTCAAAAACTATACAGTTCAACAATTACACATAGATGATCCAAGAGTTCAGTCAGCACAAAGTGAGGTAGTCCCACACTAATCATCTTACAGTAGGTTTATGTAGCCATGGGTTGTTGTTCCCACGTTTCTACATTACATTAAACAAAAGGATATACATTCATGACTTATGGACCAGATGTGAATATATCCAGAAAAACACTTTTCTAAAATGTTTCCGGTGCTACCAATTAGTCCTGATGAAGAATCCTCTTAAATAATTGATAGGAATCCTATTTTACCACAAAAGAAGGAGCGCCTGTTCACAGATTTTGTACCACAGACATTTCCACAAAGATCATGTTTTCAAGTCAGGAATTCTAGGCATAGTCCAGCAGTTAGATGGATTCAGGTGGAACTGAAAAGGAAGTATCCCTGCCCACACATATTAGTTGTTTCCTCGACATTTATTGTGCTAAAACCCCAAAGTAGCTGTAGAACACTGCTATATATACACCACCAGAAAAGTAGGATGTGCCTCCTCTTCGTGGTGAGGTGGGAAGAGATATTAAGGCCCTCATTACAACCCTGGCGGTCGGTGTTAAAGCGGCAGTAACACCGCCAACAGGCCGGCGGTAAAAAAAATGGAATCATGACCATGGCGGAAACCGCCTACACATACAGCCACTTTAACACTCCAACCGCCACAGCGGGAGCAACAAACACCGCGGCGGTAGCCGCCAACAGTCAGGTGGAAGACAATGTACCACCCACAGCATTACAACCTGCCCATCCGCCAGCTTTTCCGGGGCGGTACCAATGCCATCAAAAGCACGGCAGAAACAGTGCTCTGAATGGAAACAACTCACCTCTCGACACTCAAGGAAGAACCAGGACGCCATGGAGGCCGAGCTGCAGGTTTTCCCCATGCTGGTGTATCTTCTCATACACCAGGAGCACCAACGCCGTCGACGTCGACCACAGTGAGTACTGCACCTAGCGCACAAGGGAGGGGGGGGACAGAGAGTGACACACACACGCAACACCCCCACCCATACCCTCACCCCCAACACCATACACACAAACACATGCAACAACATTACATACACACCCTGTAACCCTCAGAAATAACGCAAGGACAAAAGGAATGGAGTCAAATGAGTGTAATATTAGAAATACTTAGAAATACGTTCATAAATCAAAAACAGTATTTACAATATATATACAATATATACAAAAGGCGGGACAATGCCCACTCAAAAAAGTCCGTGGCCCACTGGGCCAAAACACAAAGGCCAAGCCCACACTTGACTCCTGCCTCAGTGCAGAGAGAACACTGCAGTGGCATCAGGTCGAAAACACACAGGCGCCTCAGGGGGATGGGGAATGGGGAGGCACCTCAGCTGGAAGATGGTACAACGCCACTGTTCCTGGAGGGGGCTCCATGCCCACTGATTGGTCCTGGGAGTGCACAGTCCCTCAACTGCAAAGGAAGTATCCCTGCCTACACATATTAGTTGTTTCCTCAACTTTTAATGTGCTAAAACCCCAAAGTAGCTGTAGAACACTGCTATATTACACCACCAGAAAAGTAGGACGTGCCTCCTCTTCGTGGTGAGGTGAGAAGAGATATTAAGGCCCTCATTACAACCCTGGCGGTCGGTGTTAAAGCGGCAGTAACACCACCAACAGGCCGGCAGTAAAAAAAATTGAATCATTACCACGTTGGAAACCGCCAAACACATACAGCCACTTTAACACTCCGATCGTCACAGCGGTAGCAACAAACACAGCGGCGGTAACCGCCAACAGTCAGGCGGAAGACAATGTACCGCCCACAGCATTACAATCCGCCCATCCGCCAGCTTTTCTGGGGCGGTACCAACGCCATCAAAAGCACGGCGGAAACAGTGCTCTGAAGGGAAACTACTCACCTCTCGACACTCAAGGAAGCCCACACTTGACTCCTGCCTCAATAGGAAGAGAACACTGCAGGGGCATCAGGTCGAAAATACACAGGCACCTCAGGGGGATGGGGAATGAGGGGGCACCTCAGCCGGAAGATGGTACAATGCCACTGCTCCTGGAGGGGGCTCCATGCCCACTGCTTGGTCCTGGGGAGTGCAAGCCCACAGTCTCTCAAGTGGGTGCTTTGCCGACTGCTTGGTCCTGGGGAGTACAAGGCCACAGTCTCTCTAGTGGGTGCTTTGCCCACTGCTTGGTCCTGGGGAGTGCAAGGCCACAGTCTCTCAAGTGGCTGGTTTGCCCACTGCTTGGTTCTGGGGAGTGCAAGGCCACAGTCTCTGAAGTGGGTGGTTTGCCCACTGCTTGGTCCTGGGGAGTGCAAGGCCACAGTCTCTCAAGTGGGTTGTTTGCCTTGGTCCTGGGGAGTGCAAGGCCACAGTCTCTCAAGTGGATGCCTTCTTCCACTGGTTCTGGAGGGGGCTTTGTGCCCAGTGTGCTTCATCCTGGCAAAGAGGGGCTGATTGGATGCCTCCTTCCACTGGTTCTGGAGGGGGCATTGTGCCTAATGTACTTCATCCTGGCAAGGAAGGGGTGAGCGGATGCCTTCTTCCACTGGTTCTGGAGGGGGCTTTGTACCCAATGTGCTTCATCCTGGCAAGGAGGGGCTGAGTGGGTGCCTTCTTCCACTGGTTCTGGAGGGGGCTTTGTGCCCAGTGTGCTTCATCCTGGCAAGGAGAGGGTGAGTGGATGCCTTCTTACACTGGTTCTGGGGGGGGGGGGGGGCTTTGTGCCCAGTGTGCGTCATCCTGGCAAGGAGGGGGTGAGTGGATGCCTTCTTCCACTGGTTCTGGAGGGGGCTTTGTGCCCAGTGATGCAGATGTTTTGGAGTGCAAGGTCACAGTCTCTCACTTGGGTGTCACAACGATAGCTTTTGCAGGGGCCAGGACGCACTGCAGCCCATGTAGTCACCACTACACACTGCTCTCCGGCAGTGACGGCTGCTCATTGAATCGCAGTTGCGCTGCTGGTGGTGGTGTTGGCAGTGGTGGTAGCCTCCAGGCCTTCACCTGCAGCCTGGGACGGCTGCCCACTAGGGCTGCTGCTGCTGGCAGTGGTGCTCCTTGCGGCGGTGCAGGTGGCGGTGCTTGCGGCGGTGCAGATGGCGGTGCTGGCTGCGGTGCAGGTGGCGGTGCTGGCGGTTGTGGTGGTAGCCTCCAGGCCTTCACCTGCAGCCTTGGACGGCTGCCCACTGGGGCTGTTGCTGCTGGCAGTGGTGCTGCTTGCGGCGGTGCAGGTGGCGGTGCTTGCGGCGGTGCAGATGGCGGGGGTGGCTGCGGTGCAGTTGGCAGTGCTGGCAATTGTGGTGGTAGCCTCCATGCCTTCACCTGCAGCCTCGGACAGCTGAAGTGCCATGGCTGGTGTTCTGTGCCCCTTCCTGCCCTTGGCAGATGGTGGTGCCTCCTTGCTTCTGCCAGCTGGAGTCTTGGACTTGGCCTTGCTGGCTGGTTGTGCCTCCTTCCCCTTGCTGGATGCTGTCCCCTTCTTGCCCTTGCCAGGTGGCGGAACATTCTTGGCCTTGGCAGGTGTTGGTGGCACACTGGCTGGCCTGACGGGTGCCTCCTTGGAGTCTCTCACAGCTGCAGAAATCACAGCGGACGTGGACTTGGTGGCTGAGGTGCTGGGCTGGGTTCTAGCCACCCTGGTCCGAGGTGAAGGACGGGGGGTAGGGGTAGGGAAGAGGTCAATGTTGGTGAGGAAAAACTTCTTAGGGACAGTGGGGCAGGAAGAGGGTGAAGGTTTGGGAGTGGAGGAAGAGGGAGTGCTTGTAGGAGGTGTCAGTCTGCTGTGTTTGGGTGCAGGTGCATGAGCTGGATGCTGGTGTGAGGTGGATGGCTGTTGGGTGGGTGTGTGCTTGCGTTTGTGTACTTTGGGAGGAGGGGTCACAGGCACAGTGGGAGAGGACACAGGGGACGTGTGCATGGATGTGGGGGTGGTGACTGCCAGTGAGGGGAGTGTAAAGATAGACGTGCTGGTAATGGAGGTAGTGGATGAGGATGTAGTGCATGCAGGTGTTGGTGGAGATGCTACTGGGAGGGAGGTGGATGAGGAGGAGGATGGGGACACAGTGGAGGCAGTGGATGTTGGTCTGTCTGCATGGGGATGGTGCTTGTGTGAGTGCCTGTGAGATGAAGTGTGGTGCTTGTGTTTGCCTGATCCACTTCTGTGTGTTGATTTGGGTGATTGCTGGTCTGAAGGTGAGTTTGGGATAGGCTGGGGTTGAGGGGATTGGGACTGGGTAGAGGAAGTTGGAGGGGGGAGGCTGGAGACAGGGATAATGGCTGCCATCAGTGCGGGGGCCAGAGCCTGAAATGCTCTCTGTTGGGCCGCCACGCCAGAGTGAATGCCCTCCAGGTATGCATTTGTTTGTTGCAAATCCCTTTCGACACCCTGGATGGCATTCAGTATGGTTGACTGCCCAACAGTGAGGGATCTCAGGAGGTCAATAGCCTCCTCACTGAGGGCAGCAGGGCTGACTGGGGCAGGGCCTGAGGTGCCTGGGGCAAAGGAGATGCCCACCCTCCTGGGTGAGCGGGCACAGGAAACACGCTGAGGGGCTGCTGGGAGGGCAGTGCTGGTACGGGGTTGGCGGCCGTCCATGTTGTTGGGGTGGGCACAGAGGTGTCCGCCACTGCCAGGGAGCTTCCATCGGAGTAGGAGTCGCTGTTGGTAGTGTCCCCTCCTGTCTCCGTCGTGGTGCTCCCCTCGCCCTCCGTCCCACTGGTGCCCTCACAGTCGGTGGATTCAGCCTCCTGGCCCATGTGGGAAGCAGCTCCCTCCGTGCTGGTGCCTCTGCTCCTCCGCCAGATGATGCTAATGCACACAAGCACAGGGTGACAAAACAAGGAGGTGGGAGAGACAGAGGATACACTTGGTCAGTGCCAGCAACAACACTACCGTTGGCGTTCACAACACACAGGGATCAGCCCTATGCACTAGGCCATGCACTACCAGTTACAAAGCTAGTCACCAGCCCATGGGGTACATTGCCTAACGCCATTAGTTGCACACCTGAAACCAACAGGACCCTGCCCAGTAGTAGATGCCCACTAACACTATTGGGGTTGGAGTGCTTCAGAGCCTTCCCAACAAGGGACCTTCCCTGCCAGTTCGCCCTGGCCTACGGGCACCCACAGCCCTCATCCCCCGCAGAGATAAAACCTTAATGCGGGCAAAGTCATGATTCTGAATCTGTACTCACCCCCTTGTGGCTGCTGTGATGCCTTCAAATGCCCATCCAACTCCGGATAGGCCACCGCCAGAATGCAGAACATCAGGGGGTTCAGGGTACGATGGGCACCCCTTCCTCGTTGGGAGGCCAGCTCCAGCTGGGCCTCCGCCGTCTTCCTTGCCCAGCAGCGCAGGTCCTCTCACCGTTTGCGGCAGTGGGTGCTCCACCTGTCAAAGATCCCCAGGGTCCGCACCTCCTTGGCGATGGCACGCCAAATACCCTTTTTCTGATAGGCGCTGACCTGCAGGAAAATATGCATAGAAAAAAGGGATTACTCATACCGTCCAGAGTGTTACACTCATAGCCCACAATATCCCACCCATCCCCTAACGCACAGACATTGATCACCAGACATGCAGCACTCTGTCTAGAACCCCTCAAATCCCCCTTACACGAGGCTTACACACATAGCAATCCATACATTCATGGCCCACGCCTCATGCTCACAGTGTACTCATGCATCATGCTCACAGTGTACTCATCTGTTTGCCTGGAGGACCATAGAGTAAAGTGTACTGGGGTAGGAGCCCATCCACCAGTCTCTCCAACTCCTCCGAAGTGAAGGCGGGGGCCCTTTCCCCAGACACTCGAGCCATTGTCACTTCCAGACACAGGTCACAGCAGCACTTGCAGTGTAGGTCCTCGCCTGTTGAAGGTCAGGTAGCAAGTGAGTGAACAGATAGAAAATGGCGGTCACTTCCGCAGCGGTGCGTACCGTCAGCGCCGGCGTACATGGAACCCATAGGCCCCAATGATAACCAATGCGAAGTTGCGTGGCGGTCATCGAACGCCAACCGCAACGGCGCACAACACCAGCGGAATAACCTCATTTCCACTTGTCTCTCCTCACAGGTCAGGCAGCCGCCTTTTCAGGGGGGCACAGGCCATGGCACCTAACTGCGTCACAGCAGACATTGGCACATCAACTGACTCTCGAATTCACATACTGTTTCTGTAAAGGAAGAAATGCGTTTTTATTTTCACATATGTGTGAATATGACCCTCTGCTCACCGTTTTCCACCCTAGAGTTCAACCGCTGAGGATGAATAGGAGATGGAGACATCCCCCTGTGTACAGACCCCTGGTGGACCTGGCGACAATGGAGGACAGACACATTATCCTTACCTACAGACTTGATAGGGCCACAATCCAAGAACTGTGTGCCCAATTGGAGCCAGAACTGATTTCAACTATCCGCCAGCCCACTGGTAGCCCTCCTCTAGTGCAGGTCCTGTCAGTGCTCCATCTCCTGGCAAGTGGTTCCTTCCAAGCAACAGTGGCCATGGCATCAGGGATGTCTCAACCAATGTTTTCCAACGTGTTGACCAGAGTGTTGTCTGCCCTGCTGAAACACATGCGCAGCTACATCGTATTCCCCCAGGTGGCGGATATGGCCACAGTGAAGGCTGACTTTTATGCCCTGGGACATATCCCCAACATCATTGGTGCCATTGAAGGTACACATATAGCATTTATCCTAACCCCACCCCCCCCCCGGTGAAATTAAACAAATGTTCAGGGATAGAAAAAGCCTTCACCCTCTGAATGTGCAGATGGTGTGTTTGGTGGACCAGTAAATCTCCCATGTGAATGCCAAGTATCCTGGCTCTGTGCATGATGCCTTTATCTTGAGGAATAGCAGCATTCCATATGTGATGTCTCAACTCCAGAGGCACCGGGTGTGGCTAATAGGTGAGCCCATTGTCCCCACCCAGTTGATGTAGGTATATGGGTGTGGTTTGGCCCTAAGTGTGAGTGTGTGGCTAACAGGTATCCATCAATATTTGCAGGTGACTCTGGTTACCCCAACCTCTCATGGCTATTGACCCCAGTGCGGAATGCCAGGACAAGCGCAGAGGAACGTTACAATGAGGCACATGGGCGAACAAGGAGGATAACCTTTGGCCTCCTGAAGGCCAGATTCCGGTGCCTCCATCTGACAGGTGGATCCCTGTACTACTCACCCAAGAAGGTGTGCCAGATCATCGTTGCATGTTGCATGTTGCATGTTGCACAACCTGACCTTGAGACGCCAGGTGCCTTTTCTGCAGGCAGAAGATGGTCTTGTGGCAGCGGTGGAGCCTGTGTGCAGTGACGAAGAGGAGGCAGAGGAAGTAGATGTGGACAACAGACGTTCACTCATTCAACAGTACTGCCACTGACACACAGGTAAGACACTGCAACTTCACTTTCCATTGCAGTTTTGTGTTAGACATTGAACATGGCAGCCTTATTTCCCTATGTCTATGGCCACTTTCTGTACCCTTTGGCTTCTCTATTTTCAGATCTGTGTGCCCCACTCTGGCTCCTGGTATTTTTACTGCTGCCCACTACAGGTCATACCTATCTATATATAACTGTACATATGAATTGCAATGTTTACAGCTTGTTAAACTAATACATATTTCAATCAATTGACAGACTCCATACTTGTATTTGTTCCAAGGGTGTTTATTTATGTGCTAATAAGTGGAGGGGGTATTGCAATGGGCTGGGTTGCTGATGGAGGAAAGTCCAGGGTAGAGTCCAGTCTATTTGTATCACAGGTGCATTGTCCCAGGGGGCATAGGAAGGGGAGCAATGTCAGTTATAGGTGGACAGGGTGACAGAGTGGGACAGAAGGGTGACAATCAGGAGAGACTTATTTCCTGGCGGGGGTCTTGGCAATGTTCTCTGGCTTCTGCCTGGATTGCAGGGACCGTTTGCGGGGGTGGTTCTCCTTCTGCAGGGGGTGGTGTGCTGGTGGCCTGTTGGTCCTGTGGCGGGGCCTCCTGTCCACTAGCGCCGGCGGAGGTGGAGGGATGTTCATCGGTGTGGCTAGTGTCAGGGGCCCGTTGGTCTGCCACTGCCTCCCTCATGGTGTTGGCCATGTCTGCCATGCAATGCAATGGTGACCAGGGTGGTGTGGATGTCTTTCAGGTCCTCCCTGATCCCCAGGTACTGTCCCTCCTGAAGTCGCTGGGTCTCCTGCAACTTGTACAGTATCTGGCCCATGGTCTCCAGGGAATGGTGGTATGCTCCCAGGATCCCTGCAAGTGCCTCATTGAGAGTGGGTTCCCTGGGCCTCTCCTCCCCCTGTCGCACAGCAGTCCTCCCAGCTTCCCTGTTGTCCTGTGCCTCTGTCCCCTGAACCGTGTGCCCACTGCCACTGACCCCAGGTCTCTGATTGTCTTGGTTTGTGGGGTTGCCTGGGGTCCCTATAGTAGTGGACACACTTCTGATTGACGTGTCCTGGGGACAGAGGTATGGGCCTGCTGGGTGGGTGCTGTGCTGGTGTTTCCTGAGGGGGGAGGCTCTGTGGTGTGTTAGGACTGTGGCAGGGTAACCGACTGTCCAGAGGTTCTTGATGGCCCAGGTTGGTCATCGTGATCCAGGCGTGCAGAGCTGCTGTCATCACTGTGGGCCTCTTCTGGGGGGGGAACTGGATGTTGGTGGCACCTGCTCTACGGTGACGATGAATGGGGGTCCTGTGGGGATGTAAATGCAGTGTTATTGTATCGGCATGTGCCATCTTGGGCATGGATATGTTTCCCTCTATGGTTGTTATTAGCAAGGCACCTTTGGGTTGTGTGAGATGTTATTGGTTTGGCTAAGTCATTGTCACTAGTGTGTATGCTGTGGTGGTGGGTGTCCATGCAGGTCTGTGATGGGTGTCCATGCATTGGTGTTGCATGCAGGGCTTGGCATTGGGATGGGTTGGTTGTGATAGTGGGGTTTATGTGAGGTGGTGGAGTGATGGGGGTGAGGGTAGGGGTAGGAGTTTGTCATGGCATGCAGGTAGGGTGGGGGATATGGTAGTAAAGATTTGACTTACCAGAGTCCAGTCCTCCTGCTACTCCTGCAAGGCCGTCAGGATGCATGATCGCCAAGACTTGCTCCTCCCATGTTGTTAGTTGTGGGGGAGGAGGTGGGAGTCCACTGCCAGTCCTCT
Source organism: Pleurodeles waltl (assembly GCF_031143425.1). Classification (NCBI taxonomy): domain Eukaryota; kingdom Metazoa; phylum Chordata; class Amphibia; order Caudata; family Salamandridae; genus Pleurodeles; species Pleurodeles waltl. The sequence goes on from NC_090444.1 coordinate 973,537,341, forward strand.
GTAAGGCTACCTGGTGTCTTGCTACCAAGGAAAGCACCTTCCCCCGTAGGTCGTTCCACCTCTTCCTGATGTTATCCCTTGTTCTGTGGTGCTGTCCCATGGCGTTAACCCTGTCCACGACTCTCCGCCATAGCTCCCTCTTCCTAGCAATGGACGTCTGCTGCACCTGTGATCCGAATAGCTGTGGCTCTACCCTGATGATTTCCTCCACCATGACCCTTTCCTCCTCCTCTGGGAACCTGGGGTGTCTTTGTGGTGCCATGGGTGTAGTGTGGGTGGTATGTGTGAGGGTGTGTGGGGTGATGTGTTGGGGTGTGTGCTGTGAGGTGCGTGGATGGTTTATGGGTGATGGTGGCTCTGATTCAGTGGGTTCTCCTGGCTTGTCTCTCTCTCAGTTGGCAATATTTGTTTCCGTTGTAAGGAGTTGTGGGTATTGTGGGTGTGTGTTTTATATTGGATTGGGTGTGTGGGTGCGGTGTGTGTATGTGTGTCAGGTGTGTTTAGTTTGAATTGTCCAGTGTGGTGTAGTTTTGTTAGTGTGTGTGTATTTTGAGCGCGTCGGTGTGTACCGCCAATGGTTTACCGCGGTTGAACGACCGCTGCGGTGATTCGTGGGTCATGATGCTGTGGGCGTATTTCTGCTGGCGTAACGGTGTGGGTTTTGGTACCGCCATTTTATCACTGACCTTTGGGCTGGCGGACTTGTGTGGGTGTCCGTATAGTGGTGGATTTCTCTGTGTGGGTCATAACACCCATAACGGTGTACCACCGCGGTCACGGTATGTTGGGGGCCGTCAGCACGGCGATCGGCGGCATTTACCACCTGGGGTTGTAATGAGGGCCTAAATCACCAAAGAGTATTTGAGCTACAAGGGTTTGAAATTATAGGTACGATGCGTGTGTAGCTTCCCCAAGAGAGAGTAAATGTCCCACTGATTCCTGCTACCTAAGCCAACATATGCATCAACACCGTAGAACATTAACGAAAACATTTGTTAACTTTCTTTTTTAATTGATTATGTCTCTGGTTATTCAAACACTTCTAGAGCTAAGTTTTAGGTGATAGCACTGCTGCAAATACCACTAAGAAACACTTTTTACAAATGCCTGGGACTATGCATCTATCTACATTTAAGTGTACCTTTATGGAAGAATGCCCAAATAGTTACCAGTACAACAGGATATGTTCCGCAATAATCGTGGAAAGGTCTATAAAAACCTACAATTTGAATGGCAGATCAAGCTGTCACAACACTGGCAGTATATCCTACTGATACACTGCTTGTACAGCTGCCTGGAACCGGCTCCGTGCATTCTACAGAATTCTCCCGTTCTAACCTACACAAAGACCTGTGTACAGTACAGAGAAGTGATTTTAGGCCTATTGATACTCTAGCTCAGTGGTTCCCAACCTTTTGATTTATGTGGACTCCCACTTTATCATTACTAAAACCTGGGGACCCCAGTGAATCATTATTAGAGTCCTGGGACCACCCACCGGCCCCCACTGAGTCATCATTGAAAGCTGGGAACCTAACGTGTTAATACTATTTAATTTTCTAATCAGTCACAGACCCCCCTTAAGAGGCTTCGAGGATCCCAGGGGTCCCCGGTCCACAAGTTGGGAACCACTGCTCTAGCTGACAAACTATTCTCCAAATCATCACCAGCATGTTTCTTTGCAGCCCCGGCCCTTACAAAACTATGGGAGCGATTGGTTCGAAGGGAGCTAAGACTAGTGGAGGAGTCTGGTAACTTGATTACAGATGAATTATTCTTTGGAGACGCATGCCCTCTGTTCCACATTGAAGTCAAGAAAGCACAGGGTTTGCTTGATCCATGTCAGGTTAAAGTTCCTGATCCTGAGAATGTAGAAGGAGAAGCTCTGACGTTGTGCCTTGTCCTTTTTGCAATTTCTTTTCTCAGGTTTGATCATGTTACTACTATGGGTTTTACAAAGCATCAGAGATATTGACAATGCACGTCAGTGACAAAGAGCATTCAAGTTCACTGCATTCAAAGCAATGCAGTAATCTTTGAAGATGAAGCATCCGGGGAGGAGGATCCTGTAATGTTCTCTGAAAATGTTGCTGATCTTGTGTACCTTCAGGTCACTGAATATCCATACTCTAGCATGGAGGAAACTTTCCAGGAGGGTCAGGTGACAAGCAGGATGTTGCCTCAGCTAAAGTAAGAAAGGACCAGTGTTTTGACAGTTATGGAAGAAATACACTCAAGAGTAAGGTTGCCAGGCAGTTGCGCCTTAAAAGTGATGTGTTTTGTGAACCTTTGGTTGGAATCAATATGAAATCACAGAAAATGGCCAAAGCTGGGGTGTGGGATTGTCAACATTCATTGCTGAGAGTCAACATTGACTTTCAACTCACCTGCGGGTGCTGATAATAAGCACAGACTCATTCACTAGGGGCTTAAATTTGAGACATTCTTTTGATGGTTCCGAACCAGTCTTTCAGGCAGTTGATAACAGTACCAGAGGAAACCATCAAGTTCACTGGAGAACGTTACAAGCATACCAGACTATGTGACACATGTTTGGGGAAAGTAGAGATTAAGCAATTCATCCAGAATTACAAGATATTGAGCCAATGCCAGAATTCACACCTAGAGCCAGATTTAAGAAGCCCCTTGTGCCACATTAGCATAACGCCACGCCATATTTACAAAGTGGCGCAATGCACACATTGCGCCACTTTGTAAACCCTTCCACCACATTATTCCACTGTGCCATTTCTGGTGTCATTTTTAACGCCTGCCTAAGGCAGGCATTAAAATGAGGCTCCCATTGTTTTCAGTGGGCCTCCTTTCACTTTGCAGGATTAGTGTCAATATTTTTCGTGCTAGTCCTGCAAAGCGCCAAACTAGAGTCAACATTTTTGACGCTAGTTCCCTAACGTGCGTCATGGTGCACCGTATAATAAATACAGCGCACACATGGGGGCGTTAGGAGTGTGCAATGAGGCACAAGAAAAGTGGCGCATCATGACATGATTTGCCACTTTTCATAAATTTGCCCCTTAGTTCCTCAGGTTAGCAACTTCAGCCATTAGGCTATATCTCCTTCTGGTATCAAGAAGGCAGAGCAGCCCCTCTGTTTACTGTTTAATATTAGTCTGGGTCACCCCAGTTAGGCAAATCACACAAGAAAGTTACAAAAAGTCTTACAATTGTATTCTATTGCAATTAATGTTAATTATTTGTTTAACTGTAGACACTACTCAGTTTAAAATATAGAGATCAACAATAATATTGCAAAAACAAAAGTGAATGAACAAATTTCACAGTATCAATATGGTTCAGACACTGGAAAATGTAAAAAAAAAAAAGATGAATTAATCGTTTCCCTTGTGGTGTCTGATCCAAAAGCACCCCTGGATTGACTGGAACCCAAAATCCCTATTGAGGAATGCATAACACGAACCCCGAAAACAACTTGCAGAGAATGTACTAGGTACTTATTTCCATCGCTGAATGAACTTACCAGAACATCCTTTTAGAGCATTTTTCATCGAAACTCACACATTGAAAAGAAGTGCTGTGCTTAGCAGCTCTAAACACGTAGCGACCTGTCACACCGCGTGGTGTAAGCAAATTCTCGCAGAAAATGCGTGATCTGTCTGGTAGTTAAAACTCACATTAAAAAGCTGAGAATTAAGCCGACAGAAATACTACTACGCGGCCTTTAAAAAGCTTCGTGAGCCTGATCCAAGTGGGAGAAACAAGACCCGTGAGCGTGAGTCATACAAAACGTTTTTGCCGCGCGCACTTTGATTTCAGGGGTGCACCTTATCGCCACTCCCTGATCATGCGTGCTTCAGACAGCATGCAATGGTTTCACTTTATTCGGGTAATTTAAAGGGTTTCTGACGAAAACGTCACCCAAGTCAATGGAAATTAACAGTACAACGAAATTCTCCCAGTTATTTCTTAGCACTCCTTTTGTCTGTTAGCGAATTTCGTGTGGCATACTGCACCCCAACAGGACCCCTACAGAAAGCCCCACGGGGCCCAACATAAGCAAAGGGGGTTGCCCGCTCCGAGGGAAGCTCATTTCGCCACAAGTTCAAGACCACGTGAGGTTAGTATGCCTGATCTACTCCTGAATTCCCGAGGTACATTTTCGCTGTACGTAGCTCCGTGCCCACATTGCTCGCCTTTAGCTGGACCAGACTTAAATTGGCATGGCAGCTTCTTTCAAGTTATTGGGGATTAATTATTCCGTCCTTTGGCGGCGACAACACATTACCAACTCGCATGTTGAACTTACTTAAAGTTTTTCAAGGAAAGCCAACTGGATGCACGTACAGGCACACACAAAGGCATAGATTGTGTTTTGTCGTACTGCAACCGGCCTGTTTCTTTGCCTCCTATGCCAGTGACCTAGTTTTTATTCCCAAATTCATAGGACTTGATAGTGGATACCATTGTAATGTTCCTCACGTAGATTAATGGTTATTTTATCTCACCCTAATTGTTTAAGTGGCTGCCTTTATATGGTCCCAGCCACCACTTTTCCCCTTAACCTAACTGGGATACTCCTTTGCACCTGATGCTGGTACTTCCGCTCTCAATTATCCATTGGTGCCTTAAGGTGAACAGCTGGTCCCACTAAAGTCAGTTGACCAGAAGTTTTGTCCAGCTTGAGAGTAGGCGCAAGCAAATTTTCCGTCCGGTGTTATCATGCATAATTTTGAGACTTTTTTGTTGCACGAGTTATGCAACATTAATGAATTACACTATTATACCACCTGGCAGAATTAGGTTGTATTCATGACGAAGGTTTAGTGCAGGACCATGGGAACAGTGCCAACGACCAGAATTCGAGTGGCTGTTGTTCACAGCACTTGTGTTTTTGTGATGTTTGTCGTGAAACAGGACCCTTTTTTTGTAATAAAAATATAGAGCTAAATGCCCCTTTTGTATTTACCATAATTTTCGCATCACGCATTCCTAAGGTCTGCTGTGCCCATACTTAGCCCCAGCTATAGTAAAAAAGACCCCTCTTTCAACGAAGTTAATTCTGATCATCAGATCTAGCAGGCATGCAATGGAATGGTGTTTTCCAGAAGTTGTACTGAGAGTATACATATTTTTATTTATTATCCAACTACAGCACAGTATTTTTTAATATCTACAAGCGCACTACAATGCCTAGTATGAAAGAAAACCTTGCGATACGGTAATACCAGTAAACCTCAGTGTCATCCACCCTGATGTAGTGTGGAGCATTTGTGTTCCAGTGTGATGTATAATATTTAGAATATTGAATGGTTTTGTGTGAAGAGACTGATGTAGACAAAAATTGGTACCAAAAGTGTAAGCTTAAGCCAGAGTACTGTCTTTTGGTACAGCTAAGGCTTCTCGGTTTCTCATGATTTTGCTGTACGTTCTCATAGCAATGGGGTAAAAACAACCATAACTCCTCTTTCTCCACAGTCCAATAGGAGAATACTGACTGTCCATATAAACGGGCACTAGTGGTGGTGAGTATGAGCCTTTGAATCATAACTGTTCATTGATGCCACCCTTAACTATTAGGAATGTATTAGGAGAACACTGAATGGCCATATAAACAGGCACCAGTGGTGGTGAGTATGAGCCTTTGAATCATAACTGTTCATTGATACCACCCTTATCTATTAGGAATTGTTTTGCAATACTGGGAAATGAAAATGATCCACCACCTCCTCATTCATATTCTCAAACCTATGTAAAATCTAAGTTCCAAACTACAACCCCCATTAAGAGTTGGTTAAAATAGTAGGCCGAAAAGAACCTGCCTCCAGCGTTACCAATACCACGGTCAGCAGCAACTTCATTACAAGTTTTTGGAGAGTAACGTACTGGACATTGTGCTCCTTGCCATTCCTTGCATGGGTTTCTAAAATATTTATGGAGACAGAGTTGGATGTGTTGGCGTGCTGGGCCCGGGAATCATTTTTTCCCCGCTCTGGGTTCAATAACCACCAACGCGCAGGTGAGACACCATCACGATTCTGACCTATAGCGGTCGACTTAATATTTAGACTTGCCAAGGAGTGTAGCAGTCAGAATCATTCAATCACAAATCAATGACATTATTCCAGAAACAATAACAGACACCATAAAAATTTAGAACCAAATCAAACTCCAAACTGAATAAAGTTTCAAAGCTTTATTACAATCTCAAAATCAATGTCACACAAAACTAAATTGTAAACCTACATAAAAACCATAGACTGTCCGAATCATCTGAAAAGATTTAACTTACTAAACATCAATACTGTTAGACACTCCAAAAAAATGATATAGATTAACAACACAATATGCACATTATTGCTAGAATTCAAACCAGATGATGGTAACATCAGTAAATCATCAAAATACAATTTAACATTCAATTTCAGATTTCAGGTTTTAGGGCTGGGCCATCACTATCACAAATTTGGACGTGCATGTGTGGGGACGATCTAACACATGCAGGAAAAGCAAAAATAAAACGAAAGACACGCATAATTTAGAAAAATCATCTATCTAGGGCAACTCACTACAAAAATAAGCTGGTGTAATTGCCTAACTGAAAAGGAAACAAGAAACCATATTTAGGTATACCTCTCCTCGTGGGACAGCATGCAGAAATTATTCATCAAGCAGGGCGGTCACCTTTTTCTAATATCAGTTGATAGCAGCATCAGCGCAGTGCACATTGGACAGATCAGCAGTTCAGAATTAGTTGGGCTTATTAGAACTGAACCGCATAACAGAACAGGACAATTAAGACTAAGATGAGACAACTCATCAGGGGACTTAAAGAATCGGAGGGTGGCAACGGAGATAAACAGACTCCGACCGAATTCTGAACAGCATCAAGGCAGGAGTAGAACTAACTCAAAGTTTCAGCATTCTTCTCTGATTAGGAATATGCATGATCCATTTATTAGTCCTTCAGGTGGGCGCTCTTCAAACGTCAGATTTAGCATCTAATGGCTGCAGATGGCACCATCAAATTTGCAACTATTCCAAATCTTCTCAGCATAAGTGCATTGTCATCTGAATGATTTCACACATTTCCAACAAAATATTACATTCTCTAATAATTTGTTACTTAAGATCCTTTCTCACGACACTCAATAAACTAAACTAATACATTTCACATGAGAACTACAAGTTTCCTGTCTTGTTCCACAGCTAGAATATTGTTAATTCTAAAACATGTTTCTTGCCTTCAATACAATAGGACATTCAACATCACATTAACATCCTAGGGAAAGAATTCTGGGCAGAGGACACAGAATAAACAAGTGATTTTCCATTACTGCTGCAAAATTAATCTTTCTGGTCTAGTCAAGTTAAAAAAGCCTTCATACACATTAATACTCCTAATACATTAATAAACCCATTGCACACCTTACAATTCAAATATAAACAACCAAATTATTTAATGCAAACATTACTTACAGCATGTTAGAATTGAATATAAACGTGCATTTATTTTTCTGCACACGTGTAACTTGCATTAATGAAATCCATTTATTTCAATATAAGTATGTTTAATTCATATTCATTTAATTTGTTTCAAATCTAATACTCTACATCTTGATAAAAACACTCAATATTAATTCACATTAGTACTTCAATCACTATGAATACAAAATATCTCATGTTAAAGGTAGTGTTTAATACCAATGCTGGACACATAGTTCACCACAATTAAAACGTGCATATTTTACAACTCATGTTATTTTCTCTGTTAAGCCTTTAAATATAAGTTTCTCACCATATGCTAACTTCTATGCTTCTAATATATTAACAATGTTTGATTTCTCTCAGGTGAAAACTCCAGACCGCAGTGTACCCTCAAACCTTGCAATTCCAATGGGGCCCTTAACTCCTGTTACCAGTCCCATCAAAATTTGCAGGCCGCTCATAATGAGTGTCTAGGTTGTTATACTAAGTTGACAGGTGACAACCACCCTCTATCCTCTACCTATTAAATAAACATGATATCATTGTCTCAGTTCTGTAACCACAGCCACCTTCATTCCTGTGGATAGACTTGGCACCTCAATACACTTCTCTTTGTTATTTACATTTTCTTAAAATTCTTTGCAACCTATATGGGTTCTTGTTTCATGCATTTATTTGTATTACCCACCACATTTGTTCATGCAAAATTATCTTCACTTCCTTTTACTTGAGAATTAATTAATCAAGATTCGGATGTTCTGGAATACATTTCCTTTCTAACTTTCTTATTATCACACCTAGAAATCATTTGTCCCTCCATTTGAGTCCCAAAATAATATGAAGCAGTTAACTTGTGCAATCCAACTGTGGGTTTTTACTACACTCAACATCAGAAATTTAGATTGCATCTAAATGATGTGAATTTCTAACAATGTACTAGCTATCGACCACAGTGCAATTTTATTGTATTAGGCAAATTTCACATTCTTTTCAACCTGTGAGCATTCTTCAGAAGATAAGGTTTGCAGGTTCTTTTAGACACAGTGGGGCTGATTTAAAGTCTGGCTGGTGACAACCAGCACCCCAAGTCCACGAGAGTATGACTTCTATCCCCTGGCAAAGGACTGCCTGACATATTTAGAAATGTTTTTCAGGAGGGTAGAGATCTCTGTGCTTTCACTGAAGAGCAAATGTGGTGGCTGAGTTGAAGGCACTGATCCTATGCAGAGCATGCACCATGATTAGCACACTCTCTCAGCAATTTTTTTGTTTTCTGAAAGCAAGCTGCAAAATAGGAGTTTGTTTTTAGAAAACAAAAAAATATTCCTGGCCAACACATGGAGGCCAATGGTGCGTTTTCCTTACTAGGACCTCTACACCTTACACGGTTAATCATGGTCGCTCTGCTGTAAGTTTATTTAGTCAAGACCAGTGTCCCAAGACCACTGTTTTATGTTAAGCATGGCTCACCTAAGGTCCCAGGCGTCACTCGGGTTCCGTTGTTACCTATAACCTAAGTTTATATATGGCATGTTGAGTGCATTATTGTGACCTGGCAAATGGGCCAACAGGTAAAGAGTTTATGTTGACTAAGCCAGCAGAATTTCAAAGATTCCATGACTTTAAATGGAATGGGGAACCATAAGTTTGGTGGGGAGCAAGCTTCTTTAGTTAAGTACATACAAATTCTGTGCCCAAACCAAAGTCTATCTACAACACCTAGGGCCATATTTATGAAAGGGTTTGCGTTGCTTTTCAACCGTGCTATGGGATGCAAGCGCAATGGAACCACCTAGTGCAATTTACCAAGCCATGCAAGGCCCCGTTGCATGGCCCTGAGTGGCTTGATAAATCTGGAGTAACAGATAGTAGCGCAAATTGCTGCTTTGCGTTACACTGCCACATGTTTTATTTCCATGGGTGGTGCATGGGTTTTCCCACGCAGCGCACTTGGATTTTGATGCATTTCCAGATTTACCATCTCAATGCTGCCTGTTAAAAAAAATGAAAATGGGGGACCGGACAGTGCAATGCTGGATGAAGAAAAGACTTTCCAAGCGGAAAAGCTGCGTATTAGATATGCTTGAGGAGCACCGTATCAGACCTAGCCAGGGAAAACAAATTTGCATAATTTCCTTGTGTGCAATAGCATTCTAATAAAAGTGTAAGAAAGACTTAGAAATGCTAATTTTGAATTCCAGTGTTTTATTTAAAACTTTAATTATGCAATATTTTCCATTGTAATAATAATTAATGTTTTTGAATACTGGTATTGTTCCCTGTGATTATAATGGTGGTGCAAAGTTGAGTGTAAAGAGGGTGCCTTTACTGATTTGGTGACACCTTGACAAACCAGGTTTGCTTTACTTCTAATGTCACCCCCATATATTGTGATGATGCATCTAATATAGGTGGCTGGTATTGTGATTATAGAGTTCTGGACCCATTGGGGTGAAACGTGATAGAAGGATCTCACTCACCAAAGGTAGTTCCATTTTACTGAGTGTATATTTTGGTAATGTAATGCATAGTGTTTAGTAGTGTGTCTGTGTGATAAAAATATTACTACTTTTCACAAGAAAAAATACAGTCTAGACAGTAAGGTACTGAGTGTGGATGATGCGTACCATCGAGCTGTGGGATTAATAGCCCAAACCATCTCCCCTAAATTGACCTTTGACTGCTCTGCTTTGTAACCCTGAGTGAATCAAGTGCTGCAGTGGGAACCTTGGTTCCCAGTAAAGGGAAGGCTGCAGATTTATTACTTGTGAAGGATGCACACCCTTCACAGCTAATGACCCAATTTCTTACAAATGGGACTCATCTGGAAAAAAAATCTATCCATCCCCTACTATCTTCTGGACCTGCCAAAGTCCTTATGTACAAGCAATTCTGAAACGGCTGACTTGTCAACTGAATCTTATAATGTTGTTTATCTCCAAGCAGTTTTACACAGCTGTGCGTTGCTGCTAAATTTGTACACCTTATTTTTAAAACTATGACTGTTATCCCACCTCGATTGCCAACATATTCAAGCCATTTAACAAATGTTTTTAGATTATAATTTGTAAAACGGATTATGGCATGCTGGCTTTTTAAACATGTCGTTTCCATGCTTGAATGATCGGGAAAAAACATACTTGTCCTTTGAGTGCAAAGTTTATTGAACATTAATATTTTAATTCTTTTTGGCAAGTTTGGTTTGTCTAATATGTGTCTTTTTGACATAGTAGGAAGGGTAAACCATGCCATTTTATAAAGATCTGTTTTAATTGGTTTTATGATTCCTAAATTTGTAATAATTTTTAAATAATCTTACACGATAAAACTGTTCAATTCAATTCATACATTATTGAAGTGTGACAAGGGAGAGTAGTGTTTTGGATGTTAAATTATTCTATACCACATGTGCACTGCCTGGCTGCCCATCCAGCCACCACTGTTTCTGGTACCGTAGCGGGAACCGGAGATGGGTTTCTCTTCCTGCCAGTGTCAACACCAGTGGGATAATGGTACAGTGTGCGGCCTCCTGCCAACGGTCACAGGGCAGCAAGAGTGGCACACCACCATGTGTGAGGTGCGTAATGGTGCCCCCTCCTGCTCCTTGCTTCTGGATCCCATAAGCCTGTTATTAATGCGCTGCCCTTGGAAAGATGAGAGCGCCTGAGGGTAAAACTGTGCTTCGGAAAGGGACCTCCAGCACACCTGCGCCATCAAGAATAAATCTGTGCCACACCCAGGCCTTGATCCACCCCGGGGGTATGTTGCAGCGCAAAGCTCCACAGACTATGGGGGTTATTACAACTTTGGAGGAGGTGTTAATCCGTCCCAAAAGTGACGGATATACCACCAGCCGTATTACGAGTCCATTATATCCTATGGAACTTGTAATACGGCTGGTGGTATATCCGTCACATTTGGGACGGATTAACACCTCCTCCAAAGTTGTAATAACCCCCTATGTCCTCTGCCTTGTCATCACCACTACAGAGTAGGTTGCAGCTAGAGCCACAAATATGTTAAATTTTTTGCTAATTTCTCTTCTGATCGCCAGCCATAGCCATTGGGAACCTTTCTTTAGACCTCCTGGCCACTAATATGGTGCTTTTTTGTAGTGCGATGGATTTAATGGATCCCTGCGCCATACATGTCAACTGCTGCACTCCCCTGGCAACCAGGCTTCCTGGCTGTCTTTCAGAATACCTGAATGTCAGCAGTGGATTCTAGGGCCAGCCCACAGAAGAGCCAGTGGAACCAATGTGACCGTTAGCACGTAAATGAAAGACGGCATGCAGGGAAAAGATCCAAGAAGAATTTACCTAAATGTGTAAGGTCTAAAAATACGTCCCAGCCACCTCAAGAGAAGGAGGTAACTGAAACTCCCACATTCCAACCTCAGCTTACATTGTGAGTTCTAACATCACTAAGCACATTCTGTTCTCTAAGAATTGGTATAAGCATTGGTAACTAATGCAATATGTAGCTATAATACATTTGGTTACTACACACCTCCTCCCTTTTATAAATGTTTTTTGTTTGTTTTATCAGAGACAAAAAACAAAACACTGAACTAAAATATAACATAAACAATAGAACTTAAGCCACCTTATTACATGAACAATCATAGTAATTACAATAGAAATTCAACATATGTATAATATTAATTTCTTTACATGTCAGTTCAGACGTAGTCCTTCATGAACTTTGGAGAACTATTCTGCATCCATTAGGTTTTGTTGTTATTTTCCTATTACCTTCAGTGTCAACGCATTCTTTTCCCGACTTAGCACATATTACTACAATCTTTTTTAAATTCCAAATGTGGTTATCGTTCATCTTAACTGAATTTGGAAAAACATCTACAACTTAGAAAGGTGTGGAGATTTTTGAGTTCCCACTTTTCTGTGGGTGTCTCACCCAAACTACATCTCCAACTCCCACCACTGTGTGCCTAGCGGCTTTACGTGCATCAAATCTTTATTTATTTTTCCACACCTTCTCATGTTGTGATCTTTGCAAATCACCCTTTTTGTCTCCTACCCCCTCGAGGTTGTCACTCCTCTTCCAAGATGGATTTATCACAGTGTAAGCTTCCCCTTCTCGAAACAGCTCAAAAGGTACTTTACCCGTAACAGAATGTGGCGTGAAATGATAAGCTTCAACCCTTTTCCAGCAGATCTTGTTTCCAATCTTTATTTTTTGTTTTACTATCATTATAACTTTATTTTGGCAATGTACGCCATAAAAAGTTGCACAACAATATAAAAACATACATAAATAAAACAAAACTATTAGCACTGTGCAATTCTATAGAGCTTCAAAATGATCAGTCATTCAAATAATGCCATTTTGATTCAAAATACAAATTCTCCTAAAAATAGAGTAGTAATAAAAAACTGACTGCGCTCTTATAACTTATTAATAATAAAGGAGCCCAGTGCCAATCAAAAGTGAATCACACCATCCCCCTGACCAGATGTAAAATATACAATTCTGATGTAGAAGTACCATCAGCGAGGCACATCGTCAATCTAGGCAGCACCATATAGCCAATAGCACAATCTAATATCCAAATATACTCAGTTCGATTTTCTAAAAGTAAAATTGTGTGAATAACATCGATTTGATATCATGAAATGAGTCCCAACATAGAAATGCACAGGATAGTTGACATGAAGATATCATCAAGGAAGAAAACCATAGAGTCAATTTCTGTCTTGCAGTGCTAAATATACCACAAACACGGATACATAAAAACAGTCTTTTTCTGTTGGTAAAAGTTGTAAACATAAAAAACAGGCCTAGCCTTACAAAAATCCTGGGTGGGTTAAGATAGGTTTTTATTTTTTTACTTATCCCGAAGAAAATTATAAAGAGGGCATATCAATGCAATATAAAGAGGATCACATATGGAGTCACTGGTGCATGAAGGTGGATCAGGGAACTGATGCCTTGTACCCATGGAAGAAACCAACTGGTGAAACATACCTAACCTGAAATAAGTAAGTAAGTGAAGCTGCTGAATGATAGGCATTTCAAGAACAAGATATGGCTCTATCCCAAGAACAGTTTTTACCATAGCAAATTTAAGGAATGATAACTTTGCCAGGACTAAGGCTTCCTTCTCCACTGCCATTTTAAGGGAAAAGGTCTCTCTTAACTAAGCAACCTCCTGTTTGATGGTGCTCTGGGGATTTAACAATAACTCCAGTCTCCTAGGAGCTCTGAGGTTCTCCTTGACATAAACCAACCATGGAATATTATAAGTCATACTATCTAACAGCATACAGTCTTGGCTAAATAGCCAATTAAGGCGCTCAATTCTGCTGTCAGCCAAACAGCAATCCACTAAAATAGGGGTCACAACATGCTTCATGTAAAATCTCAGTGGGGGTACTTTGTCCAACTCCCAGGAGACCCCTAAAAAAATTGTTCACTGCCACTCCCATGGAATCGATCTTGACATAACCCCAGATCTCACTGGCAAAAGTTGTAATAGATATACATTTGGATTTATAAACCTCCAGCATGGTTTTCAGGGGCTTGTGACCCAAATAAGACGAAAAGTCACACACACTAGCACAAGCCCTTTTAAGGTTGCCAGTATTCTTTTTTTTATCAGGGGTTGCCAGTTGAGTCTGGAATCTATCAGAATACCTAAGTAAGTACAATTTTCTACTTTACTTAAAATCTGTCCTTGAACCAAAAAGATTGCACTTTTTATATTTATCGGCCCCAGAACCATCACATGTGACTTTTTAAAATTAGTGAGTAAGTCCAAGCTGGCTATTTAACCAACAGAAATATTTAAGAGCCGTTGCAGACTTCTGTCAATGCGGGCAGTTAAAACAGCATCATCTGCATATAAGAGAGCTGGGAGCGGTCTGCCCGACTTTTAGTACATTGATCCCTCGTTCCTAAAGTGCATTCTCCAAATGGTTAGCATACATTATAAAACGAAAGGGGGCAAAATACATCCCTGACAGACCTCCTCTCCAAGAGAAAATTGCTTAGTGCATTCTCCGTTGCTCCCATAACGAACTGAGGCTGACACCCCATAGTGAAGATCCCTTTAGAAATTAACTAAACACTTATCCACCCCCATGCACCCCAGCTCTGCCCAGAGCTTCTCCCTGCTAACCTTTTAGAAGGCAGAGCTGAGGTCCATTAAGTCAAGATGCAGAGAACTCTTCTTAACCAGTATATATTTATTAATGATAAGATGGAAATTAAGATTCTGCTCCACCATGCGCCAACCAAAGAGGAACTCGTATTGAATATCAAACACAATGTTTGGTTCCTCCGCCCAGTGAGTTAGCATATTCAATATGAGCCTAACTATGATCTTGACCTCAATTAGAGGGATGGGCCTATAGCAGGAAGGGTCATTCCTATTCCCTTTCTTGAACACAGGTACGATGACAGAATGATGCCATGAAGCAGTGTTGAGGTAAAAAGTGAGAAGAGGGTGGAATAAGGACTTAAACAGGGACACCATTTACCCTAGGAGCCTTCTACCATGGGATAGATGTAATCACGTCTCTGTCCTCTTCCCATAATACTATTATTTTAGTACCTAGGGCCGGAGGGAGGTGGAGGGAAAATTAAGAAGTAGATTCTTCCCCATGATATAAAGCTGAAAAATGGGACTCCCAAGCCTGAGCAGGGACTAGAGCAGCCTGCTCCGCCACCTTATCCTCCTTAAAAAAAAGGGTGGTGATCACTTTCCAAAATGATGCACTAGTTTTGTGACTACTTGCCTGGAGCCGGTTCTCCCGCAACTCTTTTTTTAACTCCAACCTCCTGTGTCTTACCACAGCACTGTACATAGCTCTACACTCTCTTACCTCCCCCATTCTGAGGGTGTTTTTTTAATACAGATAATAGTGCATTTCGAGCCTGCGTACAACAGCTATCAAACCATTGACAGGGAATCAAGGAACCCGATCTGGCCAGCCTAGAAAGAGCTTCATTAATATTAAAGCATATCTTATCATATGCCAGCAAAATACTACGTTGAGAGGCCTCTGAGTTTCAACAAATCTGAAGGTCCCAGTGACAAGTCGCAACTAACTTGACGACAAACTGCTCGGGATTATTTTACACCACTTGATTCTTTGTCTCTGGTCTGATGACCTAACTTGGGTTGAAAAGATGACAAGATTCCGCTGACTCAAATTCCCAGCAAAAACTGGTAACCAGAGGGTTATGGTCACTCGGTGTCCCAGTTTACTGAAAAATAAATAATTGAATAAAACAGAGCTGCAGGAATGTAAATATAATCAATGTGGGAACCATTTCCATGGACCCTTAAAAGTGAGGGGAATATGGACCGCTAGTAGACTCTCTAGACTTAAAAGATTGACCAAATTATGGGGGTCATTCCAACCCTAGCGGTCGGTGTTAAAGCGGCGGCTAACCCGCCAACAGGCTGGCGGTTAAAAAAATGGAATTCTGACCCTGGCGGAAACCGCCAACAGAGATCGCCACTTTAACACTCCGACCGCCATGGCGGGACAAACAAACAGCACGGCGGTCACCGCCAACAGACAGGCGGGAGTCAATGTACCGCCCACCCTATCACAACCCACCAATCCGCCACCTTTTCCGGGGTAGTAGCCCCGCTGATAAAAACACGGCGGAAACAAACATTTCAAACGGAAAACGCTCACCTCCATACACCCCACGAGGAATCTGGACAGCATGGAACCCGAACTACACATCCTACCAGCTATTGTATTCCTGCTCCTCTACCAGGAGCACGAACGCCGGCGCAGAAGACTACGGTGAGTACTGCACCTACGACACAGGGGAGGGGGGAGGAGAAAATATTACGGGCACACATACGCTACACACCCACCACCACCCTCACCCACTACAACACACACATCAATGCATAGCAATACATCACTGTTACAACCCCCAAGCCCCCCGGAAGAATGCAAAGACAAAATGAAATGATCATAAACAGTTGAATGTATTGTATTATCGGCATATAAAAATATCACACATTTAAAACTAATATATACATAAATATTAAAAGTCCGATAATTTTAGTAGTCATTGTCCGTGGACCACTGGGCCCAATTCACATGGGCAAGGCCCACACAGGATACCTGACACCAACGGAGAGAACACTGCAGGGGCATCAGATAGAAAAACTACAGGCACCTCAGGGGGAAGGGAAGGGGGGGCACCTCAGCCACATGAGTACACAACGCCAGATCCACGAGGGGCCTCCATGGCCACTGTCCCATCCTGGGGAGTGCAAAGCCACAGTCTCTCAAGTCCATACAGTGGGTGGTTTGCCCACTGTACCATCCTGGGGAGTGCAAAGCCACAGTCTCTCAAGTCCATACAGTGGGTGGCTTGCCCACTGTACCATCCTGGGGAGTCCAAAGCCACAGTCTCTCAAGTCCATACAGTGGGTGGTTTGCCCACTGTTACATCCTGGGGAGTGCAAAGCCACAGTCTCTCAAGTGGATGACAGTGTCCACTGGTTCTGGAGGGGTACTGGTGCCCAGAGTGCTTCGTGCAGCCCTGCCCGACACAGATGCGGCACTGACCCTTCCGCCAATGGGCCAGCGGTGCTTGAGATGAAGGGCCCAGTTCAGCGGTGCTTGAGATGAAGGGCCCAGTGCAGCGGTGCTTGAGATGAAGGGCCCAGCGGAGCGGTGCTTGAGATGAAGGGCCCAGTTCAGCGGTGTTTGAGACCGCGATGCCCAGCGGAGCGGTGCTTGAGATGAAGGGCCCAGTTCAGCGGTGCTTGAGATGAAGGGCCCAGTGCAGCGGTGCTTGAGACGGCGGTGCCCAGCGGAGCGGTGCTTGAGATGAAGGGCCCAGTTCAGCGGTGCTTGAGATGAAGGGCCCAGTGCAGCGGTGCTTGAGTTGAAGGGCCCAGCGGAGCGGTGCTTGAGATGAAGGGCCCAGCGGAGCGGTGCTTGAGATGAAGGGCCCAGTTCAGCGGTGCTTGAGACGGTGGTGCCCAGTGGAGCGGTGCTTGAGATGAAGGGCCCAGTGCAGCGGTGCTTGAGATGAAGGGCCCAGTGCAGCGGTGCTTGAGATGAAGGGCCCAGGGCAGCGGTGCTTGAGATGAAGGGCCCAGTGCAGCGGTGCTTGAGACGGCGGTGCCCAGCGGAGCGGTGCTTGAGATGAAGGGCCCAGTTCAGCGGTGCTTGAGATGAAGGGCCCAGTGCAGCGGTGCTTGAGATGAAGGGCCCAGCGGAGCGGTGCTTGAGATGAAGGGCCCAGTTCAGCAGTGCTTGAGATGAAGGGCCCAGTTCAGCGGTGCTTGAGATGAAGGGCCCAGCGGAACGGTGCTTGAGATGAAGGGCCCAGTTCAGCGGTGCTTGAGATGAAGGGCCCAGTGCAGCGGTGCTTGAGATGAAGGACCCAGCGGAGCGGTGCTTGAGATGAAGGGCCCAGTTCAGCGGTGCTTGCCCTGTTCAGCGGTGCATGCCTTGGCAGTCCTTGCCCTGTTAAGCGGTGCTTGCCTTGGCGGTCCGTGCCCTGTTCAGCGGTCCTTGCCCTGTTCAGCGGTGCTTGCCTTGGCGGTCCTTGCCCTGTTCAGCGGTGCTTGCCTTGGCGGTCCTTGCCCTGTTCAGCGGTGCTTGCCTTGGCGGTCCTTGCCCTGTTCAGCGGTGCTTGCCTTGGCGGTCCTTGCCCTGTTCAGCGGTCCTTGCCCTGTTCAGCGGTGCTTGCCTTGGCGGTCCTTGCCCTGTTCAGCGGTGCTTGCCTTGGCGGTCCTTGCCCTGTTCAGCGGTGCTTGCCCTGTTCAGCAGTGCTTGCCCCGTTCAGCAGTGCTTGCCTTGGCGGTCCTTGCCCTGTTCAGCGGTGCTTGCCCTGTTCAGCGGTGCATGCCTTGGCGGTCCTTGCCCTGTTCAGCGGTGCTTGCCCTGTTCAGCGGTGCTTCAGTTGGCGCTCCTTCATTGCCCAGCTGCGCTGTGGCTGGCGCTCCTTCATTGCCCAGCTGGGCTGTGGCTGGCGGGGCCCTCCTGGGCAGCTGGGCTGTGGCTGGCGGGGCCCTCCTGGGCAGCTGGGCTGTGGCTGGCGCTCCTTCATTGCCCAGCTGGGCTGTGGCTGGCGGGGCCCTCCTGGGCAGCTGGGCTGTGGCTGGCGGGGCCCTCCTGGGCAGCTGGGCTGTGGCTGTCGGGGCCCTCCTGGGCAGCTGGGCTGTGGCTGGCGGGGCCCTCCTGCACACCTGGGATGGGGCTGGTGGGGCCCTCCTGGGCAGCTGGCCTGCTGCCGGACTTGTCGGGCGTGCTGCCCTTTCCACCCTTCCCTGGACGTCTGTGGCCCTTTCCCACCTTTGGCGGTGTGCCAGGTGGCACCCCACTTCCAGCCGGAGCCAGGGTAGGGATTTTGGTCCCTGGTGTCCTTGGCCTCTCGCGCCCGGCACTGGTAATCTTTGGGTGTTTTTCCGGGGGTGGGCTGGCCGTGCCTTGGCTCCTAGCAGAACTAGTTGCCCTTGAGGGTGGGGGACTCCACAGTCCTTGGACAACAGTCTTGATAGGTCCTGGTTTGGTGGTGGCTGAGGTGCTGATTGCAGTCTTATGAGATGGACGGGGTGGGGGAGTGGTTGGAAAGAGGTCAAGTTTGGATAGGAAAATCAATTTGGAAAGAGAGGGACAGCTAGGTGTAGTGGGTATGGGAGTGGAGGAAGAGGATGTGGTTGTAGGAGTGTGAAGTCTGGTGTCTTTGGGTGCAGGTGCTTGGGCTGGAGGCTGTCGTGAGGTGGATGGCTGTTGGGTGGGTGGCTGCCTGCATTTGTGTGGTTTGGAAGAGGGGGTGACAGACACACTGGGAGAGGACACAGGGGACGTGTAAATGGTAGTGGGGGTGGTGACTGCACGTGTGCGGAGTGTTCTGGTGGGTGTGCTGGTGATGGACGTAGTGGCTGAAGATGTTGTGCATGCAAGTGTGAGTGGAAACGTCACAGGGAGGGAGGAGGGAGACGAGGAGGAGGGGGACACAGTGGAGGCAGTGGGTGTTGGTGTGTCTGCATGTGGATGTTGCTTGTGTGAATGCTTGTGTGATGTGTGGTGCTTATGTCTGGATGAGCTTCCCTTGGGTGTTGAGGTGTGTGCAGGCTGGTCTGTAGGTGTGTCTGGGATAGGCAGAAGTACAGGGGATTGGGTCTGGGTGGAGGAAGTTGGAGGGGGGAGGCTAGAGACAGGGACAATTGCTGCCGTCAGTGCTGAGGCCAGAGCATTGAACGATCGCTGATGGGCAGCCTGACCCGAATGAATGCCCTCCAGGTATGCATTACTCCGGTGCACCTCCCTTTCTACACCCTGGATGGCATTCAAAAGGGTAGACTGCCCAACAATGAGCGTCCTCAGGAGGTCAATGACCTCCTCACTGAGGGCAGCAAGGGTGACAGGGGCAGGGCCTGAGGTGCCTGGGGCGAAGGAGATGCCCCCCTTCCTGGGCACGGGGCAAACGCTGAGGGACTGCTGGGAGGGCGGTGCTGGTGCGCTAGGTGGCGGCTGTACCTGTTGTTGCGGGGGGCACGGATGTTGCCACCACCACAAGGGAGCTCCCTTCAGAGGACGAGTCGCTGCCACTGACATCAGCACGAGTCCCCGCTGTGGAGCTCCCCTCGCCCTCCGTCCCACTGGTGTACTCAGAGTCCGTTGCATGGCCCTCCAGGGCCATGTGGGATGCAGCTCCCTCGTGCTCCGATGCCACTTCTCCTCCGCCTGATGATGCTAATGCACACATGAACAGGAAGACCACAAAAAAGGGGGGGGGAGAAAGAAAGACATGTTGAGTGCATGGATTACCGCTACCGTTGGCGGAGAGGACAGACACAGAAGCCCCCTGCACTACGCTGCGCACTTGGGGTCCACTACTCAATCAGTGGGACATGGCCTACAAGCCTATGGACGACAACTGCACACATAGATGACACAGGGCCATGAATAGCTGTACTTGGCACCCTACAGAGGTGGGGGGCGGGGGCACAGGGCCATGCCTTACGGAGGGGCCTAGCCTACAGAAATCGCCCTGGCCTAGAGATACCCACAGCCCACCTCCCCCACCCAGACACCTCCACTGCGCGCAAAGTCACCAGAATGAGAGTGTACTTACCCCCTTGTGTCTGCTGTGATGTCCTCACACGCCCATCCAAATCGGGGTAGGCCACCGCCAGGATCCGGGACATCAGGGGGGTCAATTGACGACTGGCACCCCTCCTACGTTGGGAGGCCATCCCCAGCAGAGCCTCCGCCGTCTTCCTGCTCCCGCGTCGGATGTCCTCCCACCTCTTCCGGCAGTGGGTGCCCCGTCTGTTGTGGACCCCCAGGGTCCGGACGTCCTTGGCGATGGCATGCCAAATAGCGATTTTCTGGTGGGCGCTGACCTATGTGACATGTACAGGGGAGAAAAAAAATCATCACCTTCTGCATGCTTGATGTGAGTGGCCCCCCATCCCCACCCTTGCCATGTGGCCAATGCTCTCATCTGTCGTCTGATGCATGCTTCAATCGCTCCCCTCCCCACCATCTTTCATCCACCCGACTCAACCCAGGCATTGCCCACAAAGCATGGTTCCAGTGTACTTACCTGTTTGGTCTGGAGGACCGTAGAGTAGCGCATACTGGGGGAGGACCCCATCCACGAGTTTCTCCAATTCTTCAGAAGTGAAGGCAGGGGACAAGTCGCAGCAGCCATTGTCTCTTCCAGACCAAGGTCACAGCAGCACTTGCAGTGTAGGTCCTCTCCTGTGGAAGATCAGGTATCGAGTGATTAAGTAGATAGAAAATGGCGGTCACGCCCGCGGCGGTGTGTACCGCGACCGCCGGCGCACATCGTCATTGGCTCGTGAAACCCATAGGGTTCTATGTTAACCAATGCGGCTTTGCGCCGCGGTCTTCGACCGCCTCCCGCCACGGTGTGCCACGCCAGCGCATTGACCTCACATCCCATTGTCACACTTCACAGGTCAGACAGCCGCCATTTCAAGGGCCCATGTGGCTTAATTTCTACTGCGTCACACATACCTTTGCCTTTCCTCAACACTCATACAAACCATTCAATGCATAGTGAATCGTGTTGTGTGCAAGCTGTGGGAACGTACCTGTGGGTTGATTGACTCTGTGCTCGCTGTTGTCCTTCCTAGGCACCGTCCGCTGGGCAATGCGAGGAGATGGAGGAATCTTCCCGTGTACAGACCGCTGGTGGACCTGTCGACAATGGAGGAACGACATGTCATTCTGACATACAGGCTTGACCGAGCCACTATACATGAACTGTGTGCCCAGCTGGAGGCAGGCCTGATGTCACCCATCCGCCAATCCACAGGGATCCCCCCCTCTAGTACAGGTGCTGTCAGTACTCCATTTCTTAGCAAGTGGGTCATTTCAAACAACAGTGGCAATATCATCAGGGATGTCTCAACCTATGTTTTCCAAGGTGTTGTCCAGAGTGTTGTCTGCCCTGCTGAAACACATGCGGAGCTACATCGTTTTCCCTGGGGTGGGGGATTTGCCTACAGTGAAGGGTGATTTCTATGCCCTGGGACATATCCCCAACATCATTGGTGCCATTGATGGGACACATGTTGCTTTGGTCCCCCCCAGCAGGAGTGAACAGGTGTACAGGAACAGGAAAAGTTATCATTTGATGAATGTACAGATGGTCTGTTTGGCAGACCAGTACATCTCCCATGTTAATGCCAAGTTCCCTGGGTCAGTGCATGACGCCTACATCATGCGGAATAGCAGCATCCCTTACGTGATGGGTCAACTCCAGAGGCACCGGGTGTGGCTATTAGGGGACTCTGGTTACCCCAACCTGTCCTGGCTACTGACCCCAGTGAGGAATCCCAGGACCAGGGAAGAGGAACGCTACAATGAGGCCCATGGGCGGACTAGGAGGGTGATCGAACGCACCTTTGGCATCCTGAAGGCCAGGTTCAGGTGCCTCCATATGACAGGTGGATCCCTAATGTACTCACCAAAGAAGGTGTGCCAGATCATCGTGGTCTGCTGTATGCTTCACAACTTGGCTTTGCGCCGCCAGGTGCCTTTTCTGCAGGAGGATGGTCCAGATGGTGGTGTTGTAGCAGCTGTGGAGCCTGTGGAGAGTGAAGAGGAGGAAGCCGAAGAGGACGACATAAACAACAGGAACACAGTAATAGAGTAATATTTTCAGTGACACACAGGTAAGAGTACACACTGGCATATTACATTTACTCAAAGACTCCTACCTCTCTACTGTCTGACTTTTTCCCCCAGTGTATGGTAACTGTGTTGTGACTTTCCCTTCCGTTTTCAGAGCTGTGGGCCCCACTGCGTGACATCTGCTTTGTTTCCCCATGGACTACAGTGTGACAGCGGTTAGTTGGCATCACAATGTGAATAAAAACTTTGGCACTGTCATGTCTAATACATTTGTTAAAATCACAGACAGACTCCAGATTGTTTATGTGCAATAAGTGTGTTTATTCAAGTGCTCTAATTTGGACGGGTGGTTGCAAATCGGTGAGGGGTGATGGTGGAGGATTGTCCATGGCAGAGTCCAGACTATCAGTTTCACAGGTGTATTGTCCAAATGCCTGTGGGAAGTGGAGCAGGGGCAGTTTAAGGTTGGACAGGGTGACAATGTGGGCCAGTGGGATGACAATCAGGGCGGTATCCTTTGCTGGCGGGGGTCTTGACATGTTACTCTGTCTTCTTCCTGGAGCGTGCTGCCCTTTCCACCCTTCCCTGGTCGTCTGTGGCCCTTTCCCACCTTTGGCGGTGTGCCAGGTGGAACCCCACTTCCAGCCGGAGCCAGGGTAGGGATTTTGGTCCCTGGTGTCCTTGGCCTCTCGCGCCCGGCACTGGTAATCTTTGGGTGTTTTTCCGGGGGTGGGCTGGCCGTGCCTTGGCTCCTAGCAGAACTAGTTGCCCTTGAGGGTGGGGGACTCCACAGTCCTTGGACAACAGTCTTGATAGGTCCTGGTTTGGTGGTGGCTGAGGTGCTGATTGCAGTCTTATGAGATGGACGGGGTGGGGGAGTGGTTGGAAAGAGGTCAAGTTTGGATAGGAAAATCAATTTGGAAAGAGAGGGACGGCTAGGTGTAGTGGGTATGGGAGTGGAGGAAGAGGATGTGGTTGTAGGAGTGTGAAGTCTGGTGTCTTTGGGTGCAGGTGCTTGGGCTGGAGGCTGTCGTGAGGTGGATGGCTGTTGGGTGGGTGGCTGCCTGCATTTGTGTGGTTTGGAAGAGGGGGTGACAGACACACTGGGAGAGGACACAGGGGACGTGTAAATGGTAGTGGGGGTGGTGACTGCACGTGTGCGGAGTGTTCTGGTGGGTGTGCTGGTGATGGACGTAGTGGCTGAAGATGTTGTGCATGCAAGTGTGAGTGGAAACGTCACAGGGAGGGAGGAGGGAGACGAGGAGGAGGGGGACACAGTGGAGGCAGTGGGTGTTGGTGTGTCTGCATGTGGATGTTGCTTGTGTGAATGCTTGTGTGATGTGTGGTGCTTATGTCTGGATGAGCTTCCCTTGGGTGTTGAGGTGTGTGCAGGCTGGTCTGTAGGTGTGTCTGGGATAGGCAGAAGTACAGGGGATTGGGTCTGGGTGGAGGAAGTTGGAGGGGGGAGGCTAGAGACAGGGACAATTGCTGCCGTCAGTGCTGAGGCCAGAGCGTTGAACGATCGCTGATGGGCAGCCTGACCCGAATGAATGCCCTCCAGGTATGCATTACTCCGGTGCACCTCCCTTTCTACACCCTGGATGGCATTCAAAAGGGTAGACTGCCCAACAATGAGCGTCCTCAGGAGGTCAATGACCTCCTCACTGAGGGCAGCAAGGGTGACAGGGGCAGGGCCTGAGGTGCCTGGGGCGAAGGAGATGCCCCCCTTCCTGGGCACGGGGCAAACGCTGAGGGACTGCTGGGAGGGCGGTGCTGGTGCGCTGGGTGGCGGCTGTACCTGTTGTTGCGGGGGGCACGGATGTTGCCACCACCACAAGGGAGCTCCCTTCAGAAGACGAGTCGCTGCCACTGACATCAGCACGAGTCCCCGCTGTGGAGCTCCCCTCGCCCTCCGTCCCACTGGTGTACTCAGAGTCCGTTGCATGGCCCTCCAGGGCCATGTGGGATGCAGCTCCCTCGTGCTCCGATGCCACTTCTCCTCCGCCTGATGATGCTAATGTACACATGAACAGGAAGACCACAAAAAAGGGGGGGGGAGAAAGAAAGACATGTTGAGTGCATGGATTACCGCTACCGTTGGCGGAGAGGACAGACACAGAAGCCCCCTGCACTACGCTGCGCACTTGGGGTCCACTACTCAATCAGTGGGACATGGCCTACAAGCCTATGGACGACAACTGCACACATAGATGACACAGGGCCATGAATAGCTGTACTTGGCACCCTACAGAGGTGGGGGGCGGGGGCACAGGGCCATGCCTTACGGAGGGGCCTTGCCTACAGAAATCGCCCTGGCCTAGAGATACCCACAGCCCACCTCCCCCACCCAGACACCTCCACTGCGCGCAAAGTCACCAGAATGAGAGTGTACTTACCCCCTTGTGTCTGCTGTGATGTCCTCACACGCCCATCCAAATCGGGGTAGGCCACCGCCAGGATCCGGGACATCAGGGGGGTCAATTGACGACTGGCACCCCTCCTACGTTGGGAGGCCATCCCCAGCAGAGCCTCCGCCGTCTTCCTGCTCCCGCATCGGATGTCCTCCCACCTCTTCCGGCAGTGGGTGCCCCGTCTGTTGTGGACCCCCAGGGTCCGGACGTCCTTGGCGATGGCATGCCAAATAGCGATTTTCTGGTGGGCGCTGACCTATGTGACATGTACAGGGGAGAAAAAAAATCATCACCTTCTGCATGCTTGATGTGAGTGGCCCCCCATCCCCACCCTTGCCATGTGGCCAATGCTCTCATCTGTCGTCTGATGCATGCTTCAATCGCTCCCCTCCCCACCATCTTTCATCCACCCGACTCAACCCAGGCATTGCCCACAAAGCATGGTTCCAGTGTACTTACCTGTTTGGTCTGGAGGACCGTAGAGTAGCGCATACTGGGGGAGGACCCCATCCACGAGTTTCTCCAATTCTTCAGAAGTGAAGGCAGGGGCCCTTTCCCCAGTCGCAGCAGCCATTGTCTCTTCCAGACCAAGGTCACAGCAGCACTTGCAGTGTAGGTCCTCTCCTGTGGAAGATCAGGTATCGAGTGATTAAGTAGATAGAAAATGGCGGTCACGCCCGCGGCGGTGTGTACCGCGACCGCCGGCGCACATCGTCATTGGCTCGTGAAACCCATAGGGTTCTATGTTAACCAATGCGGCTTTGCGCCGCGGTCTTCGACCGCCTCCCGCCACGGTGTGCCACGCCAGCGCATTGACCTCACATCCCATTGTCACACTTCACAGGTCAGACAGCCGCCATTTCAAGGGCCCACGTGGCTTAATTTCTACTGCGTCACACATACCTAGGCCTTTCCTCAACACTCATACAAACCATTCAATGCATAGTGAATCGTGTTGTGTGCAAGCTGTGGGAACGTACCTGTGGGTTGATTGACTCTGTGCTCGCTGTTGTCCTTCCTAGGCACCGTCCGCTGGGCAATGCGAGGAGATGGAGGAATCTTCCCGTGTACAGACCGCTGGTGGACCTGTCGACAATGGAGGAACGACATGTCATTCTGACATACAGGCTTGACCGAGCCACTATACATGAACTGTGTGCCCAGCTGGAGGCAGGCCTGATGTCTCCCATCCGCCAATCCACAGGGATCCCCCCCTCTAGTGCAGGTGCTGTCAGTACTCCATTTCTTAGCAAGTGGGTCATTTCAAACAACAGTGGCAATATCATCAGGGATGTCTCAACCTATGTTTTCCAAGGTGTTGTCCAGAGTGTTGTCTGCCCTGCTGAAACACATGCGGAGCTACATCGTTTTCCCTGGGGTGGGGGATTTGCCTACAGTGAAGGGTGATTTCTATGCCCTGGGACATATCCCCAACATCATTGGTGCCATTGATGGGACACATGTTGCTTTGGTCCCCCCCAGCAGGAGTGAACAGGTGTACAGGAACAGGAAAAGTTATCATTTGATGAATGTACAGATGGTCTGTTTGGCAGACCAGTACATCTCCCATGTTAATGCCAAGTTCCCTGGGTCAGTGCATGACGCCTACATCATGCGGAATAGCAGCATCCCTTACGTGATGGGTCAACTCCAGAGGCACCGGGTGTGGCTATTAGGGGACTCTGGTTACCCCAACCTGTCCTGGCTACTGACCCCAGTGAGGAATCCCAGGACCAGGGAAGAGGAACGCTACAATGAGGCCCATGGGCGGACTAGGAGGGTGATCGAACGCACCTTTGGCATCCTGAAGGCCAGGTTCAGGTGCCTCCATATGACAGGTGGATCCCTAATGTACTCACCAAAGAAGGTGTGCCAGATCATCGTGGTCTGCTGTATGCTTCACAACTTGGCTTTGCGCCGCCAGGTGCCTTTTCTGCAGGAGGATGGTCCAGATGGTGGTGTTGTAGCAGCTGTGGAGCCTGTGGAGAGTGAAGAGGAGGAAGCCGAAGAGGACGACATAAACAACAGGAACACAGTAATAGAGCAATATTTTCAGTGACACACAGGTAAGAGTACACACTGGCATATTACATTTACTCAAAGACTCCTACCTCTCTACTGTCTGACTTTTTCCCCCAGTGTATGGTAACTGTGTTGTGACTTTCCCTTCCGTTTTCAGAGCTGTGGGCCCCACTGCGTGACATCTGCTTTGTTTCCCCATGGACTACAGTGTGACAGCGGTTAGTTGGCATCACAATGTGAATAAAAACTTTGGCACTGTCATGTCTAATACATTTGTTAAAATCACAGACAGACTCCAGATTGTTTATGTGCAATAAGTGTGTTTATTCAAGTGCTCTAATTTGGACGGGTGGTTGCAAATCGGTGAGGGGTGATGGTGGAGGATTGTCCATGGCAGAGTCCAGACTATCAGTTTCACAGGTGTATTGTCCAAATGCCTGTGGGAAGTGGAGCAGGGGCAGTTTAAGGTTGGACAGGGTGACAATGTGGGCCAGTGGGATGACAATCAGGGCGGTATCCTTTGCTGGCGGGGGTCTTGACATGTTACTCTGTCTTCTTCCTGGATCTCAGGGCCCGCTTGCGGGGTGGTTCTCCTTCTGCAGGGGGTGGGGTTCTGGTGGCCTGTTGGTCTTGTGTCGGGGCCTCCTGTCCACTAGCGCCGGCGGAGGTAGCCAGTTCTTGGTCCATGCTAGTGTCAGGGGCCCTTTGAGGTGCCACAGTGGTCCGCAATGTGGTGATTAAGTCATTCAGGGCCACTACAATGGTACCCATGGCGGAACTGATGTTTCTTAGTTCCTCCCTGAACCCCATATACTGTTGCTCCTGCAGAAGCTGGATTTCCTGAAACCTGGCCAGGACCGTCGCCATCGTCTCCTGGGAGCGGTGGTATGCTCCCATGATGGAGGAGAGGGCCTCGTGGAGAGTGGGTTCCCTTGGCCTGTCCCCCCCCTGTCGCACAGCAGCCCTCCCAGTTCCCCTGTTTCCCTGGGCCTCCGTCCCCTGGACCGTGTGCCCACTACCACTGCCCCCAGGTCCCTGTTGTTGTTGGGGTGGTGGGTTAGCCTGGGTTCCCTGTAGTGGTGGACACACCGCTGATTGACGTGTCCTGGGGACAGAGGTATGGGCCCGCTGGGTGGGTGCTGTGCTGGTGTTCCCAGAGGGGGGAAGATCTGCTGTGGCCTGTGCCTGTCTGAGGGGAACCGACTGTCCCGAGGTCCCCGATGGACCGGGCTGGTCATCTAGATCCAGGGAGACAGAGCTGCTGTCATCACTGTGGGCCTCCTCTGGGGGTGGAGTGGACATTTGTGGACCCTCCTGCGCGGTGACCTGGCGTTCGGGTCCTGCAGGGGTATAAAAGTATGGTTATTGCTTCTGTGTGTGCCAATGGCGTGCAATGGGTGGGTGCCCGTGTACCCCAGTGCTGGCATTCCTTTGTGGGGGCTGTTGTGACAGTGTTTTGGGGGGGGGGTGATGGGTATGTGCATTGGGCATGCTTTGGTGATGGGTGTCCATGCTTTGGGGCCGCATGCAGGGCTAAGTTTTGGGATGGGTGGGTTGTGATGGTGAGACATTTGCAAGGGGTAGTTGTGATGGGGGTGAGGGTGAGGGTGGGGGTATGAGTTGGCATGCAGGTGGGGGGGATGAAGTAGTGAAGATGAGACTTACCAGAGTCCATTCCTCCACCGACTCCTGCGAGGCCCTCAGGATGCAGGATGTTCAAGACTTGCTCCTCCCATGTTGTAAATTCTGGGGGAGGAGGTGGGGGTCCGCCGCCAGTCCGCTGTACCGCAATGTTGTACCTTGATACCATGGAACGCACCTTCCCCCGTACGTCGTTCCACTGCTTCCTGATGTCGTCCCTATTTCTTGGTTGCTGTCCCACAGCGTTGACCCTGTCGACTATTCTGCTCCATAGCTCCATCTTCCTGGCAATGGTGGTGTGCTGCACCTGTGTCCCGAACAGCTGGGGCTCTACTCGTATGATTTCCTCCACCATGACCCTGAGTTCATCATCTGAGAACCTGGGGTGTCTTTGAGGTGCCATGGGGTGGTGTGGATGATGTGTGGGGTGGAGTGTGTAGTGATAGGTGGGGTGCTATTTAGTGGTGTGTTGTGTGAGGTGCGTGGAAGTTCTGTGGGTATTGGTATTGTGTGCCTGTGGATGCTTGGTAGTTGACTGTGGTGTCTCTCTATGGCCTTCTCTCAGAATTTCTGGTCGTAGGGGTTTGTGGGTGTGTGTTTTATATTGTATTGGGTGTGTGGGAGTGGTGTGTGTATGTGTATCAGGTGTGTGTATTTCGAATTGGCCAATGTGGTAGTGTTTTGTACGAGTATCTGTATTTCGACCGCCAATAGAATACCGCAGTTGAAAGACCGCTGTGTGGATTCGTGGGTCGTAATGGCATGGGCGTTTTTCTGTTGGCGTGACGGTGGAGGTTTGGTCATCGCCAGTTTATCGCTGACCTTTGGTGTGGCGGACTTTTGTGGATGTTGGTATTTTGGCGGTTTGCCTGTTGTGGGTCAGAATGACCGTGGCGGTTTACCGCGACCGCGGCGGTGTTATGGCGGTCTTCTGACTGGCGGTAAGCGCCTTTTACCGCCGAGGGCGGAATGACCCCCTATATTTGGTTGACAATTCTTTCATCACATACCAATGTATAGTATGCCTAAGATGAACTTGATACTGAAAATCCCCCTCATGCCCATCCCCTTCATAAAGATAACAACCTTTACAAGGGTGCAAATTGAAATCACCAAGGGCCAGTGTAACTATATAAGAGCTGGGGTAATTGGAGTAAAACATGTGGAGAAAGGAGCTAAGTGAAGCCATCACGTCCGCCGACTAGTTCCCTTGTACTGCATTATAAACATCAGTACATAGGATCCCTGTATTATTCTTAAGGTTAAGAAATACCCCAAGAATATGAGGGGAGGTACAGACAATCTTTTCCACACTAATCTTACCGAAAGTCACCAGACCCCCTCTGGCCCTCCTGCTATACAAGGCGTTAATTAAGAAGGAAGCAAAACCATCAAAATAAATCCCCCCTTGTAAAACTCAGGTCTCCTGAAAGAATATAGGCCCTCATTATGACCCTGGCGATGAGTGATAAAGTGGCAGTAATACCGCCAACAGGCTGGCGGTAATCACAGTCAAATTATGACCATGGCGTAGAAAACTCCAATAGACTGACAATGTGCCACACAAACTGCCAGGGCATTAACACCATGTACCACTGCGGTAGCCGTCAACAGCCAGGCGGAAGACAAAGTACCACCCACCATATTTTGACCCTTCAATCCACCACAATTTCTGGGGCGGTACCAATGCCATCAAAAGCCTGGCAGAAACACTGCACAGAAGAGCAAAGACTCACCATCAGAGACACAGGGAAGAACAGTGCCACCATGAAACCGCAACTGCAAGTTTTCCCGATGCTCATCTACGTCACGCTCCACCTGAAACACCAACGCTGACAAAGATGATGATGGTGAGTACAGCCGCCTAGCACACAAGAGAGGTAGGGAGGAAAGCAAGAGTGACACACACACGCACCACACACACCCAACACACACATGCCATACACACAACCAGCTACAGACGAAAAACAATGGCACACGATACACGGCAGAATAATGCAAGGACACCAAGAATGCAGTAATGAGAATGTATTGATATAAACAGCTACCAAAGAAACCAATTGTATGAGAAATAGATATGTACAATTGTACACAAAGGGCCAATGCCCACCCAATGTACAAAGGGCTCACATGGCCACAGGGCACAGTCCAAGACCGAACTCGAATCCTGACTTCTTCCGGATAGAACTATGCAGGGGCATCAGTTTGCAAGTGGGCAGGCACCTCAGGAGAATGCGGGGTGGGGCGGCGCAACAGCCAAAGTCGGGAACAAGCCCACTGGTTCTGGAGTTGGCTCCATGCCCATTACTCTGTGCTGGGGAGTGCAAGGCCACAGTCTCTGGAGTGGGTGACTTTGCTACTGGTTCTGGAGGGGGCTCCATGCCCATTTCTCTCTGCTGAAGAGTGCAAGACCACAGTCTCTCAGGTGGGTGACTTTCCTACTGGTTCTAGGGGGGGCTTCATGCCCATTACTCTGTGCTGGGGAGTGCAAGGTCACAGTCTCTGGAGTGGGTGACTTTCCCACTGGTTCTAAAGGGGGCTCCATGCCCATATCTCTGTGCTGGAGAGTGCAAGGCCACAGTCTCTGAGGTGGGTGACTTTCCCACTGGTTCTGGAGGAGGCTCCATGCCCATCATTCTGTGCTGGGAGTGCAAGGCCACAGTCTCCGGAGTGGGTGACTTTCCTACTAGTTCTGAAGGGGGCTCCATGCTCATTTCTCTGTCCTGGGGAGTGCAAGGTCACAATCCTACAAGTTGGGAACATGCCCACTGCTCCTGGAGGGGGCCCCTTGTACAGCAGTCCCTGGAGGGTGGCCTACCTGGCTTCCGCTGTTGGTGATGGCTGCACTGTGTCATCTGGAGGTGAGGCTGCACATTGTCAGCAGGTGAAGGTGCCTCCTGGGCAGCTTCTGCTGGAGGTGAGGGATGAACTGTGGTGGCTGGTGGAGGTGGGCAGCCTCTGCAGGAGGTGAGGGCTGAACTGTGGTGGCAGGTGGAGGTGCCTCCTGGGCAGCCTCTGCAGGAGGTGAGGGCGGAACTGTGGTGGCAGGTGGAGGTGCATCTTGGGCAGCCTCTGCAGGAGGTGAGGGCTAAACTGTGGTGGCAGGTGGAGTTGCCTCCTTGGCAGCCTCTGCTGGTGGTGAGGGCTGAACTGTGGTGGCAGGTGGAAGTGCCTCCGGGGCAGCCTCTGCTGGAGATGAGGGATGCACTTCCTCAGCTGGCAATGGGGGCCCCTTGACCACTGGTGGTGGCGGAGGTGTCACCCTGACAGCCTCCGCTGGAGTCGAGGGCTTCTTCCCCTTCATGGCAGGCGGCGTGGGATCCTTACCCTTCCTGGCAAGGGTTGAGGGCTCCTTCCCCTTCATGGCAGGTTGTGCGTGTTCCTTAGCCTTCTGGGCAGGAGTTCGAGGGCTTCTTCCCCTTCATGGCAGGAGGTGCAGGCTCCATCATGGCAGGAGGTGTGGGATCCTTAACCTTCCTGGCTGGTGGAGTGGGATCCTTCACTGACTTACCACTAGGTGGTGCCACCAGTGTCCACGTGGTCTATTTGGCTGAGGTGCTGGGCTGGGTCGTTGGGACCCTGCTTTTACGGGCATGACGGGGGTGGGGGAGGGAAGAGGTCAAGTTGGGCAAGGAAAAGCTTCTTAGGGCCAGTGGGGCAGGATGAGGGAGGAGTGATGGGAGTGGAGGTTGAGGGAGTGGTTGTAGGAGGTCTATGTCTGCTGGATTTGGGTGCAGGTGCATGGGAAGTGTGCTGATGTGAGGTGGATGACTGTTGGGTGTGTGAGTGCTTGCATTTGTGCCCTTTGAGGGGGGACCACACAGGGTGGGAGAGGACACAGGGGATACGTGCATGGATGTTGTGGAGGTGTCTGCTAGTGAGGTGGGTATGCTGCTTGGTGTGGTGATGCTGATGGTGGCTATTGATGCAGTGCATGCAGGTGTGAGTGTGGACGAGATTGTGAGGGAAGTGGAGGAGGAGTGGGAGACAGTGGAGGCAGTGAATGTGGTTGTGTCTGCAACTGTCTGGTGTTTACGTGAGTGCTTGTGGGATGAAGTGTGGTTCCTGTGTTTGACTGTGCCAGTTTTGGGTGTTATCTAGTGTGCATGCTCGTCTGTATGTGTGCATGGGATGGGTTGAGGTTCAGAAGACTGGGACTGGGAAGTGGTAGTTGGAGGGGGGATGATAGGAACAGGGACAATGGCTGCCATCAGAGAGGAGGCCAGAGCCTGAATCGATCTCTTTTGGGCCGCCAATCCAAGGTGGATGCCCTCCAGGAATGCATTACATTGCTCCATCTGGGATGGCAGCTCCTGGATGGCATTCACACTGGTTGACTGCCCTATAGAGATGGATCTCAGGGGGTCAATAACCTCCTCACTCAGGGCAGCAGTGCTCTCTGGGGCAGGGCCTGAGGTGCCTGGGGCGAAGGAGATGCCCACCCTCCTAGGTGAGCGGGCACTGGCAACTCGCTGAGAGGCTACTGGGAGGGCAGTGCTGGTACAGGGGGTGGCGGCTGTACCTGCAGCTGGGGTGGTCACAGAGGTGTCCGCCATCAACAGGAAGCTTCCATCAGAGGAGGTATCTGAGTCTGTGTTGCCACCTCCTGTCTCCACTGTGGTGCTACCCTCACCCTCCGTCCCACTGGTTCCCTCTGCGTCAGTGGACTCTGCCCCCTGGGTCCTGTGGGAAGCAGCTCCCTCTGTCATCGGTGCCCCTGATCCTCCGCCAGATGATGCTAACGCACATATGGACAGGATGACAGAAGAAAATAAGGGGGAGAGAGAAAAAGGAAACACTGGGTCAATTACTGCACCAACAACACAGTTGGCATACACAGCACCGTCACACACAGGGATAGGCTTGAGCACTATGCATTGCCAGTGATTTGGCTAGATGAGGGCCACACACCGCCAACTGCACCCCTACTGGTACCCACGAAGCCCTGGCTGAAATGGCATTCTAACAAGCTAGGGTACCTACATTTGCCATACACACATTACCCTGGAGCTGCATCACGCTGCAATGTCTGGTCTGGCCTTAGTGGCACCCACTAACTCACATCCACCACCCGGATTCCATGCCACCTGCCAATTATTGTAATATTGCCCACTGTACTCACCCCCTTGTGACTGATGTGATTCCCTCAAGCGCCCATCCAGCTCTGGGTAGGACACCTCCAGTATGCGGGCCATCAGGGGGGTCAGGTTCCGACGGGCACCCCTTCCTCGTTGGGAGGCCATCCCCAGCTGGGCCTCTGCGGTCTTCTGTGCCCAGCGTCTCAGGTCCTCCCACCATTTCCGACAGTGGGTGCTCTGCCTGCCATAGACCCCCAGGGTCCGCACGTCCTTGGCGATGGAACGCCATAATCCCTTTTTTTGATGTGCGCTGGCCTGCAGAGGTAATACAGACAGGAGGACACCATTAACCATACAATCCAGCCTGTCACACAAATGGCCCACCAATCCCATTTCCGTCACTATTGGCACACACATCGGCCGATGCACACCATGTACACCACCACAAGACATTCCTCCCAATGACACAATGCTTGCACACACATCTCCATGCATCCTTCACACATGCATCGTACTCAAGGTGTACTCACCCGTTGGCCTCGAGGCCCATACAGCAGTCCGTACTGGGGTAGGACCCCATCCACCAATGACTCCAACTCCTCCGAAGAGAAGGCAGGGGCCCTTTCCCCGGTCACAGGGCCATGGTAGGCTCCAGACACAGGTCACAGCAGCACATGCAGTGTAGGTGTTCTCCTGTTGAAGGTCAGGAAACAAGTTAGGAATCAGATAGAAAATGACGGTCATGTCTGCGGCAGTGTACACCGTCACCGCCGGGGCAGATCACCCACTGGCCATTGATCTCGATAGAGCCCCGTATTATCCAATGAGGAATTGGACGGTGGTGCAAGACCGCCTTCCGCCACGACGCCCAATGTCGGCGGTTTTACCTCACTTCAACCTGTCCCTACATACAGGACAGGCGGTTGCCATTTCATGGTGGCGGACAATGGTCATATCAACATTAACTGCGTCACAGCCTAGATTAGCACATACTTCACCATTCCCACTGCCCCATCACATAAATGCACTATGTACACTGAGGTTGTGGTTCCATTGTTCAAATTGTGACAGCCTACTCACTCTTGTGTTACTTAGATTCCTACCGCTGTGAATAAATAGGAGGAGGAGACAAGACCTCGTGTACAGGCCTCTTGTGGACTTGGCTACACTGGAGGACAGGCACAATATACTCACCTATAGACTGGACAGGGCCACAATAACTGAGCTGTGTGCCCATTTGGAACCAGACCTGATATCTGCTAACCGTCACCTGACTGAGATCCCGCCTTTTTTGCAAGTGCTATCAGGGCTCCATTTCCTGGCAACTGGTTATTTCTAAGTGGCAGTGGGCTTGGCAGCAGGAATGTCACAGCCAATGTTTTCAGTCGTGGTGGCGAGCGTTTTGTCTGCCCTGGTGAAACACGTGTGCAGCTACATAGCTTTCCCCCAGGCGGAAACTTTGGCCACAGTGAAGGCCGGATTCTATGCAGTAGGACATATACCCAATATTATTGGGACGATTGATGGAACACATATTGTGTTTGGCCCCCTCGCCAAAAGGAACAGGTGTTCTGGAATCGGAAGAGTTTCCAATCACTGAATGTGCAAATGGTGTGCATGGCGGACCAGTACATCTCCCATGTCAATGCTAAGTATCCTGGGTCGGTGGATGATGCCTTTGTTCTGAGGAATAGCAGCATTCCAAATGTGATGGCCCAACTACAGAGGCACAGGGTGTGGCTAATAGGTGAGCCAGGGTACCCACCCACTGTATGTTAGAGGTTGCCTTCAGGTGTCATATCCCTAGCATTGTGTAAGGCTAAATGTTGTCCCTCAATACTTGCAGGTGACTCTGGCTACCCAAACCTATCGTGGCTGATGACCCCTGTGAGGAATGCCAGGACAGGGGTTGGGGAACGTTATAATGAGGCACATGGGCAAACCAGAAGGATCATCGAGAGGACCTTCGGGCTCCTGAAGGCCAGGTTCAGGTGCCTCCATCTGACAGGATCCCTGTGCTACTCACCCGGGAAGGTCTGCCAGATAGTAGTGGAATGCTGCATTTTGCACAACCTGGCCCTCAGACGGCATGTACCCTTTCCGGAGGAGGAGGAGACTGGAGATGCCCCTGTGGCCGATCATTTGCACTAGATGTGACTGTTTCCATAAATACACATTTTCAAAACATAAAATACTAGTAGTCAAGTTGTGTTCAAGGGTGTTTATTGTAGTGCTATGAAATTAAGGGAAAAGTGCAATGGAATGGGGTGATGATGGAGGAAAGTCCAGGGTATTGTTCCAAGCTGTGTGTAGCACAGGTCCAGTGTCCAAGAGGCCATAGGAAGGGGAGCAAAGGCAGTTAAAAGTGGACAAGATGACTGTGTGGGTCACAAGGGGGGCAATCAGGAGGGTCTCATTTCCTGGCAGTGGTCTTGCAAGTGTCTTTGGCTTCTGTCTGGGCCGCAGGAAACGTTTGCAAGGTGGTACACCTTCTGCAGGGGGAGGAGTGCTGGTGGCCTGTGGGTCCTGTGGCGGGGCCTCCAGCCCACTAGCTGCTGCGGAGGTGGAGGCCTGGTCAATTGACTGGCTAGTGGTAGAGGCCCGCTGCTGTGCTGTTGCCTCCCTCATGATGTTGGCCATGTCTGCCAGCACCACTACTATGGAGATCAAGGTGGTGTTAATGACCTGCAAGTCCTCTCTGATCCCCTGATACTGTCCCTCCTGCAGCCGCCTGTTCTCCTGCACGTTGTTAAGGATCTGGCTCATCGTGTCCTGGGAATGTTGGTAGGCTCCCAGGATCTCAGTGAGTGCCTCCTGGAGAGTCGGTTCCCTAGGCCTGTCCTCCACCTGGCACACAGAGGTCCTCCCAGTGTCCCTGTTGGCCTGTGTCTCTGTCCCCTGAACGGTGTGCTCACTGCCACTGACCCCAGGTCCCTGATTGTCTTGGGTATGAGGTGTGGCCTGGGGTCCCTGTACAGGTGGGCACACTGCTGATTGACGTGTCCTGGGACAGAGGTGTGGGTACGCTGGGTGAGTTCTGTGGTGTTGGATACTGATGGGGGAGGCTCTGTGGTGGACTGTGAGTGGGCTTGGGTGACAGACTATCCAGAGGTCCCTGAGGATCAGGTTGTTGGTTCAGATCCTGAAGTCCAGAGTTACTGTCATCACTGGGGGCATCTTCTGTTGGGGGACTGGATAGTTGTGACACCTCCTCTCCACTGAGATTGGCTGGGGCACCTGTGGGGATGTAAGTGATGTATTATGCTTCATGCCTGTGACATATTGTACATCCCTGGCTTCCCCTCTATCGTTGCTGTTGCCCTGCCACCTTTGTTTGTCTGTGGTGATGTATTGTGTGATTATTAGTTTCCCTATGCTGTGCATGCTTTGGTGATGGGTGTCCATGCAGGGCTGGGAGGGGTGTCCATGGATTGGTATAGCATGCAGGATTTGGCATTGGGGTTAGTTATCTGTGTTGGTGCAGTGTGTGGGGTGGTGTGGAGTGATGTGAGTGAGGATGAGGGGGGTGTGATGGCATGCAGGTATGGGGGGTGATAAGTGGTAAATGTTGACTTACCCGTGTCCAGTCCTCCAGCTACTCCAGCGAGTCTCTCAGGATGCAGTAATGCCAAGACTTGCTCCTCCCATGCTGTGAGCTGTGGGGGACGAGGTGTGGGTCCACCGCCAGCCCTATGTATGGCGAGCTGGTGCCTTGCTGCCACAGAACGTACCTCCCCCGTAGGTTGTTCCACCTCTTCCTCATGTCATCCCTTGTTCTTGGATGTTGTCCCACGGCGTTCACCCTGTCCACGATTCTCCGCCATAGCTCCGTCTTCCTGGCAATGGATATCTGCTGTACATGTGCTCCAAAGAGCTATGGCTCCACCCTGACAATTTCTGTGTGTGTCATAATACTGCAAACGGATATTCTCCTCAGAGGCAGTATGTTGGCGGCCGTCACTGCAGCGGTAAGCGGGATTTAAGCCAATGTCATAATGAGGGCCATAGTGTCATAGGAATGCAGGACTTAATCAGGCTCCTCAGATTTCCCCCACAGGCCTGCAATATTCCAGGACATAACCTGAAGTGCCCAGGGAGATGGGAACACAGGAATATAGACACTCAGATTATTATTCCGCCCCTGTCAGTCTTGCACGTTCAGGCCGCTGAGAGATTCGAAGTGGTTTGATAGGGCAATGTTCGAGCCTGCACTCACAAAAGGGGTTCTGTTGATTCTGTCAAGAGCACTGTAGGAATCTTGGGAAGAAGCCATAAAGGCTCGCCTCGGAGGAGTAGATTTATAAAAACAACCCAAGGGTAAGACGAATGCAGCCTTGGGGATCATCATTGCTGCCTTCGCTAGTCCAGGACTCTCTGTCCTAGGGGGCTTTGCGGCAGGAGCCGTCCCTAGGAGTCACCGCGCCATTTGGCCCATAAATACCAATCATTCATTTTAAACTCAATTTGCCTTATGCTTTCCAAGTGTCTTCCCCTTCTTGTGTTCAGGATGATGGCTCTGCCTGAAACAAGTTAGATTGACCCCAGCTGATGGATTTACATGTTTCCCCAGATAGTTCTAGTGGTCCTGTGAGATCTTCTAGTAGATGCCGTGATAAGGGTTAATCAGATGGCATGGGTTTTTCAATGGTAAGGAGGTTTTCATTGCTTTGCCTCAGGCAGTTACATCTGCCACTAATGATCCTTGCAGCCCATCAGTAGTCTGGTCTGACCACCTAAACAATTCTTCTTCTTCACCAAATGCTAAGAGTGGCCGTCCAGAAGTAAACATTGTTTCTTGGAATGTGGCAGGACTAAAGTCCAAACTATTGCTGCCCCATTGGAATGCCTCTATGGACACCTATGAAATTTCTATCATGCAGGAAACCTGGCTTCTTGAACCAGCCTACAAACCTGTTTTAGGCAACTTATCATCTTCCAACCATCCCTAGCAAAGCGGGCCATCCATCTGGGGGTTTACTAATCTGAGTGAAGATTGCCCTACAGTTCTCAGTGAAACAGCTATCCTCAGACAGCTCTGATATCTTAGGCATTAGCCTTAAGAGGCACGGAAAAAAACATTATCGATATTTTTACTATCTATACCAGGGTTACAAAGGGCGCTAATTATTCCACTACTCTGCAGTCTCTTGAGAACCTGCTGGGTGAGAGACCTAGCAATCACTCCCTCATTGTAGCAGGGGATTTCAAAGTTACATTCAAACCCCTTGGTTTGAGCGACATGGGTAATTGCTTGGAAGCAGACAACTTTTGGCATATACCCAGGCTCAAGCTCCCACCGTGAAGAAGTGGTATCAGGCCACTCTGCAGCTGAAGGCCTTGTCACTTGGCCTAGGCGTGAGGGCAGCCAATAGAAGGACAAAGTTTGATGAGCATGCTGCTTGTACTTTTATTGATCCTTGGGGGAAGAGTCATATTGACTACATCTTGATTGATCCTAGACATTGGTTTTTGGTGGATGATATGATGGTCAGTAATCTAACTGATAGTGACCATAACCCCCTTTGCCTTAGTCTAGTGTCCCCATGGGAAAGGGTGCAAGATGCGCTCCTCCCCCGCCAAATCACCAGGGAGGTTCAGTCTTCAAATAACAGACTTTGTTTACGGTGGAGCAAGGTTGCTCTTCATGATGACATCCTCCGCCGTATTAGTCAAGACCTGACGTCTTGTGTGTCATTAATGGAAAAGTTGGATGAGGAGGTGGGAGCTTCTCTATGTTTACAGACATTCACACCAGGTTCTTTAAAAGATTAGAGTTGTCCTTCACCATGCCAATTACTCAATTCCCCCACAGGCCAACACACAGTGGTGGAGCTCAGTGGTTTAATCAGGAATGTAGACTGGCTTGGGCAAATTTAGTTAGGGCAATAAAGCTGAAAGACATTTCCTATATTAGGACCCTGCGGAGAAAGTACAAGCTGACACAGATCAAGGCTAAGTGGGATTGGGACGAGGAGAGATGGTGGACTATTAATGAAGCCTGTGAGCGCAAAGACTCAAAATGTTCTTGGTCTTTGGTAAGCAACAGCAGCCATAGGGGGTCTGCCCCCTTCGGATTGGTTCCACTACTTTAACTCCCTATATAGTGTGGAAAGGTTACCTACGATTAGCCTGTCCTTTTTTCTCCTACCCAGTTGGGTAATAGCAGTTGAGGTGGCCTGTTTAACCTGGGTGATATATGTAAGTCTATCAACACCATAGTAGGCTCTAAAGCCGCTGTCCCTGATGGTATCCCTGGTGATCTTTTCCTGCATGAGAAAAAAATGGGCCCAGTAGATTTTACTGTTATCTAATGCAATTGCCAGGGGAGCATGGATCCCCGAGTCATGGAAGAGCGCAGAGGTGATAGATACCCATATTTAAGAAAGACAATAGGTCCTCACCCGGCAACTATAGGCCCATAAGCATTATAAACTCAGTCCAGAAGGTGTTTTGAAGCGCTCTTCTATCAAAAACCCATGATTAGATTATTGATAATAATATCCTGTCACCATTCCAGGCTGGCTTTAGGACCAAAACGAGCACTATTGATCAGGTCCTTCGTTTTTCGCTCCTGTATTGGAAAGTAGTTGTGATTGGGAAGGTGAGCCTCTGTGTAGCTTTTATAGATCTAAAATCTGCCTTTGATTTGGTTCCCAGAGGTAAACTCTGGAAGTGTCCTGTGATATGGGAATGCCTCCAGCGATTTTGGCTTTAGTTGTCTCGCTGAAGCCAATTTCTTCTAGAGTACGTTGGGGGAGGCAAGGCCAGCTCACTGATCCTTGAAGGGTTTCTAGGGGTGTACGGCAAGGTTGTGTACTGGCTCCAAGTCTTTTTTCTCCATATCTTAATCATGTTGTTCGGTACCTCTCCTCCCAGCCTTCGGATGCCCCAGCCTTAGGCAAGGATAGAATTGTGAAACTTTTGTTCGCTGATGATACTCTGTTAGTGTCCAAAACTCCAAGGGACTCCAATTGTCATTGAAGTGCTTTCAAGAATTTTGTAGCTTGAGAGGGTTAGAAATAAATACAGCGAAAACCAAGTTTATGGCGATTAATCCACATAGGTCTT
The DNA here is from genome assembly GCF_031143425.1 of Pleurodeles waltl. Classification (NCBI taxonomy): domain Eukaryota; kingdom Metazoa; phylum Chordata; class Amphibia; order Caudata; family Salamandridae; genus Pleurodeles; species Pleurodeles waltl. The sequence goes on from NC_090444.1 coordinate 973,578,150, forward strand.
TGGGCGGCACAAAATTAGAACAAGTTAATACCTTTGAATATCTTGGTATCAAACTGTCAGACGAGATGTCCTGGAAAGCACATATCAAGTCTATGCCCTTGACGTTCAGACAATTGGTTGGAGTCTTATTGAGGGAGCAACATCTATCCGCTAGTAGACCTATAGCTGCAGCCCTTCAGGTTTATGATGCGAAGTCCGGACAGCACTCTATAGGTTGGAATTATGGGGATTTGATAACCTTAAAGATCTCGTCCTCATTGAACTTATGCTCTTGAGGAATCTTGTGTCCCTGACCCCTAGTACTCCACTCCTCCCTTTACATTTGGATATGGCCCGAAAACCTCTAGCTGCTACAGTCAACCTTAGATGCTTTGAGGGAAGTTTGTTTGCTAGACAGCTCTAAAATGATAGCTTGGATAAATTCACTGAAACCATTCCTGTTTGCTGTTGGGTTGGGAGAGTTGTGGAACTGTCTCCCCTCTTAGCCTTTACCTTCCAACAAAAGGGTGAAGTCTTGTTACTGGAAATGGGTATCGCAGTCCGCGTTTCTCCCTTCCACTGGTTAACTAGTGATTTCTTGGACTTTAAATGTATCTATGTTGTTGGAGCCTAACCTTGATGGTATTACCGATCCGAGTGATAGAAAGCTGTATATGCAGTTTCAATTTGTCTGCCTACCTCTTAACTCATTTATGTCAAGATGGCAGAGTAGGGCTTCCCCAATTTGCAATGCCCCAGCTGTAGAACAAGTGTGGAGTCTATTGCTCATGTTTCTTTGCATGTCCTTTTTATGCGTCCCCTCGCACGAAATGGCTAGCCCCAACTTGTAAACGCCTGGGGACTCGTGATCATGCCACAGCCATGAGGATTTTAAAATCAGACTCTATTTTACCTATTGCTATTGTAGTTGCCAAGCTTCTTGGAGGTGTGTGGTGTATCAGAAGGAAGCTAGTTAAGAGCTCTTAGTCATCTAACCCTTGCTAGTGTTTGCACTTGCACTTTCTTGTTTTTATTGATGACTGATGCTTATGAACTGTATGCCAAATTGCACTGTTGCACTTTTTGTGCTTTTATTGTGATATTCTTTTATGAAGTTCATTATTTATTGCTGTGTTGTTAGACTTTGATGGCACTCGATGCCGAAATAAAGTATTTATTGGGTTGCATTACCAGGCCCAAGTGTCCTGATCAAACAGCCTGCGCTGAAGTTGTACAAAAATTGATAACACTTCAATCCCCTTCAATAGATTTTGAAGAATGACCAATCCAACCCACCCTACGCACCATGACTATTTCATCATATAGCTTTGATCTACTGTTGGATGAAGACCTCCCCTTGAGCCAGTGGACCACCTTATTTTTAAGTTGTTGGTAGTCCTTTCTTACAGATTGCACCACAGGTGTGACATTGGCCAAGATTAAAACATACAGGGTGCAGGCAGGAGGAAGATCAGAGGGCAAACCTGTTTGCATTGTCCAGGGAGATGGAAGATCCCTCTGCGCTGAGTTGGCCGTGGGAGAGACCGGTCTAGGACCTTCACTAAATTTGTGCTGGTAACATTCTCCACATAAGTGCCCTGTACATCAGGAGGGTTGCCTGGGGTTTTACGTATGTTGGCACAAGCAGCACTTGGAATATTCACAGTGTTCCCCCGATATATAGTACCATTTAAAACAGGCAAGCACTGGCTTTGGCTGCAGTGTGTTTCAAAAGTAGGTTCATTCGCCTGACCAGTAGTGGCTGGAGCATGTAAGATGTGTGTAGGTACACCCGCGAGGGATTCAGTCTGATCTCTCAGGCTACCAATAGAACATGCCAAAGATAGCACCCTGTCTTCCAGCTTATCAAGCCTACGAGTTGGATTTTCTAACGCCAATAGAATGTTTGCTTCAGTGGTACTAAGGGCACTCTGTATAGTGTGCTCAATTACATTGGCTGGCTGCCCGTCTTAGATTTCCTTGAATTGCTGGTGTTAGATTGTAGAGGCAAAGTCACCCCCTGCCTCTTTTGCCTTTTGCTCTAGTATCACAAGATGTAATTTTTTCTCGTGTGACCACCCACCCCATCTTGAGTGTCCAACGGGATGACCTGAGCTGCAGGATTCTGACTGATTCCCAAGCTCTCATCGTATAGAGAATCTTGATTAGTGGAGACCACAGTAGTAGTTGAGACATGTGGAGCAAGAGGCTCACTACCAACCACAATCTCCAGACCCTGCCTTGAAATTGGTTATTTGTTCCTTAACAGACGAGATTTCGTCAGCAAGAACTCCCACAGCATTGTTTTAAAACGTTAAAATAGTACTACTTGCTCTCGGATGTTTATCGATGGAGTACTTAGCCTCAGCTTTCCTTTACTCCATAGTGCAAGTATAAGCCAGCAAGCAGTCACTAGTCTATGAGCGTGTGAGAGCAAAGATTGAGTCAGCACAAATTAACAGAAAACAGGCAAAACAATGTTTAGACCCAAACAGTAAATTAGTCCAGCATGACAAAGTCTTGTGAAAATGGATAGCGAGACCAAGAGGGATGGCCCAGCCTCTTACAGGCTAGCAAGCACCGGGCGTGTCCTGCACATGCCCCGTGCTGCGGGTTTCCTCAAATGCCAGAGCTGGCCCCACTGATTGCTCTGGTGGCTGGGTGACTGGGTCCCAACCCAGCTGTGATGATTTTAGGAATGTGGACAGGGAAACCGCTAAAGTGAAAACCAGCGCTGCAGGCTTCCTCAGGTGCTAAATGTCAGAGCTGGCCCGGTCCACTGATTGCTGTGGCGGCTGGGGTACCGAGTCCCACCCCAGCCATGATGATTCCAAGAATGCGGACAGGGAAACCTCCGAAGTGAGAACCCATGCTGCAGGCTTCCTCAAGTGCTAAATGTCAGAGCTGGCCCCGCTCACTGATTGCTCTGTCAGCTGGGGGACTGAGTATCACCCCAGCTGTGATGATTCCAAGAATGCGGACAGCAAAACTGTGCTTTACTAATTTGAATAGACTATTTTAATACTCTATTAAACCATTAGTCTCAGGATGATAGAGAGAAATTGTTTTATGCTTAATTCCATTCATGGATAGGAACAGTTCCATTTCTTTGAATAGTAATTGAGCTCCATTGTCTGTCAAAATGTAGTCTTGGAACCCTTCTCTACTGAAATTGTCTTTAAGAAATGCAATTACTTTACTAGTTTCCACATTTTGTTTAATGCACATTTCTGGCCACACTGAGTACGTATCCAGTAGTTTTAACACCTAATATTGTCCTTTTTTTTTGTAACTGACCCCAGAATATCCAGAGCTACTTCCTGGCACACACTCGCTGGGGTACCCCTCACCATCATGGGCTATACTCTCGTCATGCAACTTTTATCACTGAAACAACATTCCATGGACTCAGACACTCCTCTCAACTTGTGTGTCCATCCCCGGCCAGCAAAAATATAACCTAATCCTTTCTTTAGTTTTTGAAATGTCTAATTGTCCGCTATGACTTAACAGTATGAGCCTATTTCTAACCTTACTTGGAGGTACCAATTTAGTTCCTCTCCATAGTAACCCCTGACTCTCAGATGGTTATTGTTGGACTTTTTTGCTTTTGCAGGGTCATCCCCAATCTTTTTGCCTCCTTTCTCCTATTTTTTCTAACCTGTTGCTGTTGGCTTTTGAACTCTGAGCACTTTACCACTGCTAACCAGTGCTAAAGTGCATATGCTCTCTATGTAAGTTATATGTAATTGGTTTATCCATGATTGGCATATTTGATTTACTAGTAAGTCCCTAGTAAAGTGCACTAGAGGTGCCAGGGCTTGTAAATCAAATGCTACTAGTGGGCCTGCAGCACTGGTTGTGCCACCCACATAAGTAGCTCTGTAATCATGTCTCAGACCTGCCATTGCAGTGTCTGTGTGTGCAGTTTTACCTGTAAATTCGACTTGGCAAGTGTACCCACTTGCCAGGCCTAAACCGTCCCTTTTCTTACATGTAAGGTACCCCTAAGGTAGGCCCTAGGTAGCCCCAAGGGCAGGGTGCAGTGTATGGTTAAGGTAGGACATATAGTAATGTGTTTTATATGTCCTGACAGTGAAATATTGCTAAATTCGTTTTTCACTGTTGCAAGGCCTGTCCCTCTCTTAGGTTAACATGGGGGCTACCTTTAAATCTGATTAAAGTGTAGATTCCCTTTGGGAGCGGGTGGACATGTGGAGTTTGGGGTCTCTGAGCTCACAATTTAAAAATACATCTTTTAGTAAAGTTGATTTTAAGATTGTGCGTTTGAAAATGCCACTTTTAGAAAGTGAGCATTTCTTGCTTATACCATTTCTGTGACTCTGCCTGTTTGTGGATTCCCTGTCTGGGTCAGTTTGACAGTTGGGCTGGTTGCACCTCACACTAGACAGTGACACAAAAGGAGCTGGGGTTTAATCTGCATTTCCTGATGAGCCATCTGTGCTAGGAGGGAGGAGAGGAGTGGTCACTTACATCTGAAAGGGCTGTGCCTGTCCTCACACAATGCCGTCTCCGACCCCCTGGTGAGGGTCTGGGGCCTGGCCTGGGAAAGGCAGGATTTCACATTCAAAAGAGACTTTACTTTGAAGTAGTCCTACTTCAAAGGAGAAATTGGGTATAAGAAGGGCACCCAAAACCACAGACTTTAGATCACTTCTGGACATCAAGAGGAACCTCTTCCTGGAGAAGAGCTGAGGAGAAGTGCTGCCCTGCCTGTGACTGTGCTTTGTGGAGCTATCCTGCAGTTGCTGCTTCTGCCAGAGCAAGAGGGCAAAGACTGGACTTTGTGTGCTTTCCAGCTTGTGAAGAAATCTCCAAGGGCTTGATTTAGAGCTTGCCTCCTCTTGTTTGAAGTCTCAGGGACAGCAAAGACTTCTCTCTGCTAGCACCTGGAGTCTCTGGAGAGACTCCTGCTCTGACAAGTGATGCCCTATCCAGTCCCTGGGCCCTTGAAAGGAAAACTGGTGGAAATCCAAGGAAATCGACTTCGGACGACTTCGGACCGACACCGCTGTTGAATCCAGTGACGCCGCCTGCACCCGACGCCGTGACCTTTGCTGGAACGTGATGATCTTTGCAGGCCCGATGCCGCTGCAGCCCCGCTGAAGTCCGCAACTCCGTGGAAGTCGCCGCTCCACGTCGTGACCGACGCCGCTCGAAGTACGCAGATTCAATGTTTCACACAGACGCCGCGATCCCTGACTTCGCGCATCGACTTGTTTTCACTCTTCACCAAAGGTACTTACTTGGGAGTTTACGCGACTCCGTGTCCGGCGCCGCTGGTGTCGGCTTGTTGGGAACGACTCCGTCATGACGCCGTGTTAACACCTCATCGAAGCATTTTGTGTTTCTAAGCGCTATTTTTGAGTTTAATCTTTAACAATTCATAACTTGACTTGTGTATATCGGATTTTTGTCATTTTGGTCTTGTTTTGTTTCGATAAATATTTCCTATGTTTCTAAACTGGTGTTGTGTCTTTTTTTAGTGTTTTCATTACGTTACTGTGTGTGTTGGTACAAATACTTTACACCTAGCGCTCTGAATTTAAGCCTACTGCTCTGCCAAGCTACCAAGGGGGTAAGCAGGGGTTAGCTGAGGGTGATTCTCTTTTACCCTGACTAGAGTGAGGGTCCTTGCTTGAACAGGTGGTAACCTGACTGTCAACCAAAGACCCCATTTCTAACAGTTATTTCGTTTTGAGTTTTTTTTTTTTTTTTTTTTTTTGAGTTTGATCCCAACCAGATAAGATATCTTATTTCTCTTAATACCTCATCCTCATCAAAACAACATCTCCACTCTTCTTTGCCAACCACTCCATCCATGACCTCGCAAACTGTGTATTCATCTAGATCCTCTATTTCTTCATCCACATCAGGATCTAGTTTTGTTTGTCTAGCACGAACTGAGACAAGCAATTAGCAAATCTATTCTCCACCCCAGGGATATACACCGCTCTGAAAATGTAGTCATGTAAAGCTACTGTCCATTTACAGACACGTCCTGAAACAGTCTCCAACTTCTTATTATAAACTATCTCTCTGAGGGGTTTATTGTAGGAGGCTGGCCTGGTTTGTAGTGGGTACCACAGGTACCTACACCTTATACCAGGTCTAGTTATCTCTTACTAGTGAAATGTAGTCAGTGTCTAGAAGCCAGGTTATCTAGAGGTAGCTGTAGGCAGAGCAGCCAAGGCTGCACTAGGAGACATGCAAAGCTCCTGCAATACCACTGTAGTCACACAGTACTCACACATAAGAAAGACAATACAGGTACTTCATTTTTGTGACGCAAGGCCAAAAATATCTTAGAGGTTATACTCCCTTAGGAGGTATGTATTATACATAAAATATACACTAGTAACCAAAATCAGGTAAGTAAACAGTCATAAAATAGTGCAAATAGTGAAAATCACCATAGGAATGGGCTTAGGGGGAACACAAACCATATACTAAAATAGTGGAATGTGAATGCCGGTATCCCTCCTAAGCAAGAGTAGTGTGTAGAGAGGCGCTGGGAGAAAACACCAAAGGTAAGTAAAGTACCCCATCCCAGAGCCAGGAAAGTAGGAGTAAAGTACAGCAAGTTTCCTCAGAACACACTAGAAGCCATGATAAAGAATAATGCAACAACCAAGCACGACTGCAAGCCACCAACAATGGATTCCTGGACCTGAAGACCTGCGGAGAGAAGAGACCAAGTCCAAGAACAGCTGAAGAGTCCAGGAGTAACAGGAGCCCCTGCTAACCCGGATGAAGGTGCAAAAGTAGATTCTCCGGTTAGAAGAAAAAGTCAGAAATGCACCAAAGAAGACCGCTTTGAAAAACATTTTAATTAAGAACTTGCCAAATTTCTCCAAGATTCTGGCACTTTAGACCCCACTCAACATGGTTTCAGAAAGCCCATAGCACAGAATCTGCCCTTATTACTACATCGGATACTATCCCAAAAATTAGTTGACGATGGGCTTGGAGCGATTTTAGCGCCATTAGATCTATCAGCACCTTTTGACACCATTTCTCCAGACATCATGGCACACCGTCTTTATCAAGCAGTCAGAGTTACAGCACTGAATACTCTGAAGTCTTTTATTTAGGAAAGATCTACTACAGTAAGTTGTGGGGATTTTAGAGCACCCGCCTATCAAATACCGTGTGGAGTTCCTCAAGGCTCCTCGCTTAGTCCGACTCTATTCAATCTGTATGTAGCACCATTGGCCAGATTGATTCGATCTTTTGGCTTTTGGGACACTTCCAATGCAGACGACACACAATTATTCATTCCCATTGATAAAAATTGGGAGGAAGTTGCAGATCGTTTTCACTGCTGCATGAGTGAGGTTAAATGATGGATGAGCATGAACTGGCTTAAGATGAATGGCGACAAAACAGAGATTTTGCTTTTTGGCTCTAGCAGGGATTTGTGGAGTGCACACTGGTGGCCATCAGTGTGCGGATACCTACGTGCCCCCATTAGCTCCACTAAGAATTTGGGGATTATCTTTGATAATGGCCTATCCTTCAAAACACAAGTTAATTCCATTACCAAAGCCTGTTTCTGGACTCTTAAAATTCTGAAAAAAGTTTTTCCATACTTACAAAAGGAGCTCAGAATTACTGTGTCCCTTGCTCTAGTGATCTCTAAATTGGATTATTATAATGCTTCAATGCTTAATATTGATAAAACCTTGCTCAGTAAACTCCAATTAATTCAGTATACAGCAGCCCTTCTAATACTAGATCTTCCCCTCTCAGCCTCGGCTAGTGGTAGTCTGAGACAGCTACATTGGTTACCGGTCAAGAAGTGCATTTTCTGTAAAACGATATGTCTGACACATAAGTCCTTATACATGCGCAGACCTGAATACCTGACCTCAAATTTAAACTGGTATGTTCCAAGTCGTCAGCTTAGATCAACAGGAGCTTACTTGGTTCATGTTCCTCACACTTGTAAGGTCAGATGGAGTGATAAAGCATACATAGTGGCTGCTGCCAAACACTGGAATTTTCTCCTCATGACGATCAGGAAGGAATTTTTTTTTTTGTCCTTTAGGAAGCAACTAAAGACCTGGCTTTTTCCTCAGTAATCCTATTCCTTTTCTTCTCTGTTTCTCCTTTGGTCACTCTACTCACTGTTGCTTAGCGCTTCGATGCTACGGCCGGAATGCGCTTTATAAATACAAATACAGCTGCGGGTTCCTGCTTGGTGCAAGAGATGTCTCATGTTGAGTAGATGGATGCAGGCTGGTTTTCGTTGTTGGACTCCGCCAACAAGCCTTGGCTCATGCAAAAGACACGTTTGGCGGGAAAAGGCACTACCTGGACCCAGGAGGGACCTGGGGGTCTCAACTCGGACTGGGGAGACAGAGAGGGCTCGCAGCACTTCAGAGAGCCATCAGAAGACCAGGCAGCACCCACAGGAGTTGCAAATTGGTGTTGTCGCAGCACTACACAAAGGAATCCCACGCCGCCGAAGGGAGCTTTGCTTCGCAGGGTAGAGTGCTGGGGACCTGGACTATGCGCTGCACAGGGGTACTGTCTGGCTCAGGGAGGCAGCTCTTACCTCCACCAAATTTGGACAGCTGGACCTTTGGACATTCAGGGTCACTTCGGTCCACCGCCTACGTTCCAGGATCCATGCTCATCGTCAGGAGAGGGGACCCACAGTACCCTTGTTGCTGCAGAGAGGTGCCTGCTGTAGCAGGGAACTGACTCCATCACTCCACGGGAGATTCCTTCAGTTCTTTTGGTGCAGGATGAAGACAGGCAGTCCTCAGAGCGTGCACGACCTGGAAACTGTTGCAATTTCTGGCAGGAGCTGATGTTACAGAGTTGCAGTAGCCTTCTTGGATACTTTATTGCAGTTGTAGAGTTCCTGGAGCAGTTCTGCGGTTGATCTGACGGTAGAAGGTGAAGCAGAGGTTGCAGAGGATTCCTGCCGGAGTCTTGTAATCCGAATCTGAGGAAACACCCAGAGGAGAGACACTAAATAGCCCTGAGAGGGGGATTGGTCACCTATCCACGTAAGCACCTATCAGGAGGGGTCTCTGATGTCACCTGCTGGCATTGGCCACTCAACTGCTCCCAGTGTGTCCTGACCATCCTGAAAACAAGGTGGCAGAACCCAGGGACACTATGGAGTAGCTCTGGACATTATCCCTGGGGTGGTGATGGACCGGTGAGTGGTCACTCCCCTTTCGTTTATCCATTTTCGCTCCAGAGCAGGGACTGTAGGTCCCTGAACCGGTATAGGCTGCATTATGCAAGGAGGGCACCATCTGTGCCCTTCAAAGCATTTCCAGAGGCTCTGGAGGATACCCCTCCCATGCCTGAAACACCGATTTCCAAAGGGAGAGGGCACCCCTCTCCTAAAGGAAATGCATTGTTCTGCCTTCCTGGGATTGAGCTGCTCAAGCCCCAGGAGGAAGCCTGTCTGTGAGGTGGCAGCAGCTGGGGCTGCAGTGAAAACCTCAGAAGACTGGTATGGCAGTACTGGAGATCCATGGTGGAGCCTCCAGCGTGCATGGAATTGGCCCCCCAATACCGGAATTGGATTGGGGTACAATTTCCACTTCCTAGACACCTCACAAGGCCAGATTCGGAGTTACCATTGTGAAGCTACATATATGTATTCACCTGTATGTAGGGCACACTTGTAATGGCGTCCCCGCACTCATGAAGTCCGGGAGAATGGGCCTGGACGATGTGGGGGCACCTCTGCTAGTGCAGGGGTGCACTCACACACAAGTACTATGCACCTAGCCTTCAGGGTCTGAAAGATAGACATATGGGTGACTTATAAGTGACCTGGTGCAGTGAAGATGGCTGTGAAATAGTGCTTACACTATTTCACTCAGGCTGTAATGGCAGTCTTGAAGAAGTGTTTGTATCAGCTCCTTATGGGTGGAAAAAGAAATGCTGCAGCCCATAAGTAGCTCCTGGAAGCCAAATACCCTGGGTACCTAGGTACCATATACGAGGGATTTATAAGGGGGGTCTAGTATGCCAATTTGGAGCGGAATACTGGGTTACCAGTATGTAAGTACAGATTTGGAACCAGAGAGAACATAAGCACCGGAGTTCTGGTTAGCAGGACTCCAGTGACACAGTCAAGGATACTGACAAAACAGTAAAACATACTGACATGTAGGAACAAACGATGAGCACCGGGGTCCTGACTAGGGTTTAGGGTGGTTTGGGGTTTTGGGCTGGAGTTTTTAAGGAGATGTATATATGTGTGTATGTGTGTGTGTACTTACTACATGAATGTGTATATACATATATGTGTATATATATATATTTATATATATATTCTGGATTGAGAAATTGCTTCAAGTAATATATATATATATACATATATATATATATTATTATATATATGTATACACATTATATAAATACAAATATTCATATAAATACATATTTATTCATATATTTACCACAAAAATGTAAGTATTTTACAGGAAAATATAAACTATATATATATATGTATGTGTACCCTGCAATACCAACGACACTCTAGATTTGCTCACCTCAAATGTCTGTTTATCTAGCAAGGTTTTTAAGCATAGGATCGGCACAGTGCTATCGACGCCGAGCTAGATAGGGAAAAAGTCCCCTGCCATTTGTACAGCAAAAACAATACATAGGCCCACCAAATCACAATACAGAACAAAATGCACAATACCCAAAACCATCCCCTAATTGATAATAATTAATCTGCTTTTGACCTGACATCAGACAGGACATCACAGAGCTAGTTACACATAAAGCAATGACAGACTTATTGAATGAATGGGCTCACTGAGTTTACAGCAGGAAGAGCCTTGAATGGTAACATTTCAAAAGAAATGCTTCCTCAGGAGCTCACCAAGAACAGCATATCATTTCTAGACAATAAAGAAAGTCACAAAGCATATCATGTTTCTAATTTCATTTTTCTGCATGTGGAGATAGTGAGAAAACTAAACATTGTCACGTTTTGAATTCATGATGGCGTTAGGGCTTAGTTTGGCTAAGCTAAGTAAAACACTGTTCTGTATGGAGCAACAAGTTTGTTACATATTCAAATCATTGAATAGACATTATTTAGAAATTAGTAATTTAACAGGCTGTGCAATACAGTAGTTTCACATATGCATCCCTAACAGATTTACAAACGTATGTGCTCACCTGTTCATGTGAGCCTCTCGCCCTTGCTGCACAGCTCACATGTTAGTGTGAGTCTCTTACTGTAGCGCCGTAGATGCACAGCAGAAACCTTATCTCAAAAGGTGGACACTGGTGATTAGCACTCTCAGTCCATTTACCATGAATTTACTGTGAATGATACTCAGGTAGTGAGACTAGTCAAACTAGGTAGTCAGATGTGAAAAATCCAGGACACTAAATGGACTGAACCTCTTCGCTATACCATGTAGGAGTACGTTTCCAACCTCCGGCCTCATTATGAGTGTGCAGGTCCGAGGACCACCACACTTGCGTTGACGGTCGGACCACTGCACTCCAGGTGGTGCAACTGCCCAATTACAACTTTGGTGGACCGACCCACCTAAAGACCGCCATCCCCTCCAGGGTCATAGATCCTGACAGGGTTACGGCGGGCGGGCTAGTAACCAAACTTGGCGGCGCTGAACTTAATGCCACCTGGCTGATTACAACCACACTTTTCGCCAGCCTTCTCATGGCGGGGACCCCACCACAAAAAGCCTGTCAGAAAGCCAATGCCAGGGCCACAGGGGGGCCTCTGCACTGCCCTTGGCAACATGGGCACCACTACTGCAGCCGACGCTATCACGGCCGCTGTCCTGTGCTGCTCCACCCTTGAGAATTCCTCTCTCCTGATAAGCACACTCTATGGGGTGTGGAGACGCCAACAGCGCAAGCTGACATTTGACTCTTCCTCGACCCCGAGGCAGCAGCATTCGAAATCTAAAGCAGAGGGCTCACCCCCACTAATCCTATTTTAACCGATGGTGCTGTTGCCTTAATGGCAGAGCTTCAAGCTGGATTTCAGCTGATTGACTCCTGTTTTGACACCTGCCTAGATCAGATGATTGAGAGACTAGGGGCCAGATGTAGCAAAAATAAAAATTGCGACTCGCAAAATGCGAGTCGCAATTTGGTATGCCAGGAAATAAACCGGTCCGATTTAGCGACTCGCAGCCGGACTCGCAACGCTGTGTGCGAGTCCGCAGATTGCGAGGTCGCTGTTTGCGAGTGTGCAAAAAACGAACTCGCAATTAGCGAGTGGGTGTCGCAAATTGCGAGTACCTTCAAAATTGCTTGCAGGTGCAGCAGAACACTCCAGAAAGCACACCAGAACACTCTGGAAACACTTCCTGGCACATGATGATGACATCACAGCCAGGAAGTTTACTAATACACCTGGGAGGAGGCTGGACCACACCCTTTTATAACTGCCAGTCTTGACACTGAACAAGCAGCAGCAGCCATGGAGGGAACCCCACGAAAAAGGAAAATCAAATTTTCTGAGAGGGAGCTTGAGGTGCTGACCGAGGAATGTTGTCAGCACCATGATGAGCTCTTTGGGAGAGCAGCCCTCACTGTTCCTGAGGCCACCAAAAAGAAAATCTGGTAGGAAATGCAAGAAAAAATTAATTCCCTGGGTGTGAGCCACAGGACAATTGAGGGCATAAGGAAGAGGTGGTATGACCTCCGCTCCCGGACCAAGGAGAGGGTGGCAGAAAGGCTCCGGGAGATGAGAGGCACTGGAGGGGGACCATCATCTGTGCCACCACCCACACCCCTTGAAGAAAGGATTGAGGAAACATTTGAGCCGGAGGCAGTGTGTGGATTTGGGGACCTGGACACCTCAGAGCCCAGCACATCAACCGGTGAGTACCATGTGATAAGCCTGTACCCCTATCAATGTCATACCCCACCCACCATGTACACAGGTGCATGCACAACCAAATTAGCTCCATTTCAGGGTAGAAAAAGCCAGAATGATGCATTATGGGAAATGTAGTCAAATAGGCAGTTCATAGGCAAATGTTTATTAGGAATTGTGCAATAGATACTAGACACTGACAGTGTGTTCCCCATGTCCCACAGGTCTCCAGCAAGACACCCCCAACACCCCAAGCACCCAGGCCCAGGAGGACACCCCAGGACCCTCCAGCACCCCCACCTGCACAGTCAGCAGCATTCCTGCAGTGGTAACGCCTGCTGCAACAACAACGCCAGGAGCTGCCCCAGCAACAGCCAGGGACGATACAGGTGGGAGCACAGGGCAGCCACCACTGCACAGGCGTCGCAGGGCAAGAGCATCTGGATCCCGGATACTTCCTCCAACCAGCAGTGAGGCACATCTGCTGCGGGGTCAGCGCCTGCAGAACAGAATATTGGGCAGGATTAGTGGGGTGCTGCACCGCTTTGTAAGACACAACCATGCAAGCATGCAGCACCTCAACAGACGCATGGACCTGATGTGCCAGAACACTGGGGACATTGCCTTTGCCATCAGGGAACTGGCGGGCGGAATGCTGGGCCAGGCAGAGGCTGGGCGGCGCAGAGATCGCCAGATAATGCTAAGACTGGACAGGATGGCCACATCGATCGGCAGACTAGCCATCAACACAACAGGCCTGTCGAGGAGGACAGTTGGCCTGCAAATAGAGATGGGCCATTTTGCTGGGGATGTTGCCAGGGGCCTGGGACGTCTCACACACATAATAGAACTAATGGAGACACAGGAGATGTCGAGGACCACCGGGGAAACACCCCAAGACAGTGAAGAGGGCTCCACAGTGAGCAGTGTATCTGCCACTGACAGTAGGGTGCTAAGGAGTGGTAGGCAGAGCACCATGGACGCAGCAGGGACCAGCCAGGCTGGCAGGAGGGGCAGGAGATCTTAGAGAACAGCCAGGAGAAATAAATGTGGCACATGCCGTTAATGTGCCACATGACTGGTTGGCATTTCCCTGCCCATGGACAATTTCATCTTGTATATAGTTATTTTACTTCCACTTAACAAAAGGAGTGTTTGGTTAATGGGTGAGTATGGTGGGAGTTTACACGTACCGTCCAAAATATTGCGTTGCAATGTGGTCCCGTCTCAGTCTGCCTTGATTAGCTAGACTCCTATCCCCATGATGGCGATGTGGTTGTTCTTGCTCTTCATCATCAGGATCTGGGTCTGCAGGGGTGAGAGGTAGCCCACGTCGGGTGGCTATGTTGTGGAGGATGGCGCATGCGACCACAATTTTGAATGCGGTAAGGGGGGTGTATTGGAGGGTGCCTCCACTGCGGTGGAGGCATCTGAATCTTGCCTTCAGGAGTCCGAAGGTGCGCTCGATCAGGTTCCTGGTCCTCTTATGCGCACTGTTGTATTGCCTCTCAGATTCATTTCTTGGTGTTAAAAACGGAGTCATGATCCATGGCCTTAGAGCATATGCACTGTCACCTGTTGGGCACAAAAGTACACTGTTAGGAAGTCCAGATAGTCGTGCACAGTGACCTGTGTGTATGTCTGCAAGTGTCTGTGGCTCTACCTAGGAGGTATCCGTCTCCAAATTCCCCACGTTCCAGGCGTTGATGTATCCCACTATGCCTAAAAATGTATGAGTCATGGGTACTGCCTGGAAACTTAGCTACGATGTCCATGATGACGTAATGGGCATCACAAACAACCTGTATGTTGAGTGAGTGGGTACACTTTCTGTTGTGGAAAATGTGTTCCAGATTAGCAGGGGGGCATATTTGAATGTGTGTCCCATCTACACATCCAATGACATGGGGAAAGTGGGCAATGCGGTAAAAGTCCAGCTTGGTGCTGTTAATTTCTGCCTCATTCCTTGGTAAGTATATGAAGTGAGACCTGTGCGTGACTAAGGCATCTAGGAATGCCCTGAGGAACCTTGACACTGCACTTTGGGATACCCCACCTGCCACGGCAGTGACCCCCTGATAGCGCCCTGAGGCCAAGAGGTGCAGTGCGCATAGTACTTGCACATGCGTAGAGATGGCGCAGCCACGCAGGGTCTTGTGTTCTAGCTGTGGCTTTAGTAAATCTATTAATTCTAGAATGGCTGCGCTGCTAAGGCGGTATTTATCATAGATCTCCTCTTCAGTTTGCTGGAAAAGGGTCTGCCTTATTCTATATATCTTCTCCTGTCTATGGCCCCTCCTCCTCCTCTGCTGGGCTGCATAGACTCTCCTCCTCACTGCTATCAGGTATATCTCCGCCATCTTGAGTAACCCAGATGGCTTCTGGGTCTCCTTTTATACTTTGGTAATGGTTACCACCTGCTCTGAGTTAGTGGTAAATGGGACATGCAAACTGGGCTTTTTGCGACTAGTCGCAATTTGCGAGTTGCAATTGCATATGGGTTGCGACTCGCAAATTGCGACTCGCAATTTGCGGGTCGCACAATGGGGTCGCAACAGATGCGACTCGCAAGCGGGTCCCATCGCTTTTTGCGAGTCGGAAATGGGCTTTTTGCATCCCATTTCCGATTTTGCACTGTCGCAAATTACGATTCTGCCCGTTTGCGAGTCGCAAACGTTTGCTACATCTGGCCCTATATCTCCATGCAATGCGCCAGGACGGCGTGGAGCGCCAACTGTCTGAGTTGGAGGATGGCTGGCCGATGCTCAAGCACTTGGAGAGGGTGGAGCAGCTGCCGAAGGCACTGGTGGATAAAAGCAAACTTCACAATCGCTGTCTAAGAGGCCAGGCGCAAGTTTACACATGCTAAGGAGGCTCTGTGCAAATAAGGCCTGAAGTATGCTATGCTATACCCAGCTCATCTCCAAGCGGAGGTGGATGGCCGGCACCACATCTACATCAATCCTGCCGAAGTCATCAAGCTATGTAAACAACGTGGGAAGTGCTGCTCAACTCCAGAGGCTCGATTCCTGGGACGCTCCCCACCTACCTCACCACAATTGTCAGCAAACAACCTCCCCTCATAGCCAAGACTACTGAGGGTCCCTCCACACCCTATAACTTGTACCCCAGCATTGTTCTTATCTCTGCTTTCCAATACCTGCCTTCTTTTTTTTGCATTTAGATATTTTGCAGTCGCAGATGTAATCACTGCTACATATTCTTGAAGGAGCCCAGCCTTTTTGAGGCTTTGTCACTGCCCCATGGCAAACGCCTAATGTTTAATTCTTGTTTATGTTCTTCGGTTCCAGAATTCACCAGTAATGGGTTACTGATGTGGGTGGGGTGTGCTGTTCGATACTGACTCTAATTTTGTTTGTCTTTGCTGTACTGTTTTTTACAGACTCGCTGCTGTGCTTCATCCACATTCCTGCATCTCATTCCCATAATGTAGGACATCCCTATATCTCCCCATGCCCTCTAGGGATGTAGAGCTACGCTGCCTCACTTGGAACATACGGGGACTAAACAACCTCCGTAAAGGGAAACACGCCCTAACGTACCTCACCAGACATCAGATCATACTGACATTCCTACAGGAGACACACCTTTCTCCCTGAGACGACTGTCGGTTTGCTCGCTCTTGGGCCGGAATTGCTTCTTTTCCTTTTATAGTAATTACTTCTGTGGAGTCTGCATATTGATTCACTAATTACTACCCTTTGTATACCATATTCATATCACTGATGAGGACGGCAGATAACTCCTAGTATCCAGCTTCCTCTCGGGAAGGGTGATCCTGTTGATAAAGGTTTATGCCCCAAATGTTAACACACCTGAGTTCTATCATAAACTCACAACCTTGATATCCTGTATGCCAGTCGACATCTTCCTACCCGGTAGGGACTTTAACAATACACATTACCCTCCCTCTGATTGTGCTGGGTTACGCATCAGTGCTAAACCACATTCCTTACGGGCATTTCAAGAACAATTAGACCTATATCTCCTTTTTGATCCTTGGCGCACACGTTACCCTCGTGCTAAAGGCTACACTTTCTATTCTGCCCACCACAATTCATGGTCTCGCCTTGAATACTGGTTTATGTCCCCAAATCTCCTACTTTGGTTGCGGATGTGACGAACATGCCCGCACACTTTCTGACCTTTCGAGGGTCCTCCTCAACCTTTTGATACCACACTCTAGCTCTGCTCCTAAACAGTGGTGGTTTCTGGAACTTCTTGCAGCTATTAACAAATTTTTCTGACTGAACTCAAGCTCAGTTTCCAAACAGGCAATCTTATGGGAGGCCTTTAAAGCCTATATCAGGGGGGTCTGTATTTCCACTCATTAAGGAGTTTTAAAAAGTATACACAACAACTTGGCTTGGGTGGAAAATGAGCTGCAGACTGTTGACTCTGCCACCTCTGAGGGCGCTAAAACTTCAGTGCTGCACAAGAGATAACTTCTCCTACAGGAATAGCAAGACTTAGTGGATCAAAAGGTGACCTTTCTTGGCAAATATGCCCCTGTTCTACGCTATTTCACAGGGGACCAACTGGTCCGTACCTTGTCCCGAATTCTGCGCCCCAATTACCAGGCCACGTATATCACAAATCTCCAGTCTGATGATGGTGCTGTAATCTCGGCCCACAGTAATATTACCCATACGCTCCTTTACTATTCCCAAACCCTATACCCCTTGTAAAATGTTGACACCACTGGGGAGAGCGCTTCTTACCTGTCTAAAGTCACTATGGTCTGGCTCTCGACTGGCCAGCAGCAATTCCTTGCGGCTCTCATCAAGCAGGAAGAAATCTCTCAGGTGATCTATGCCCTAAGTGGCTGTAAAGCCCTGGGTCTCGATGGCTTCACAGGAAACTTTGACAAAGCCTTTAAATCAGTCTTGGTCTCACATTTTTCCAGATTCTATGCAGAGGCGTTCAAGGATAGTTCCCCCCCTCCCACCCTGCGGGAAACTGTCATTACTCTGCTTCTTAAGCCTGGCAAGCCTCTGCACCTTCTCAGCTAATACAGGCCCTTGTTACTACTCAACTATGATGGGCATGGTCTAGGCTTCGACGATACCTGGGGTTTGATGACCTCTACTCGCCAGACATCCCTCTTCAGGACAACCCATGTCTCCCAATGACACGGGACACAATAGTGCAATGCACGCTATCCACCCATCAGATCCGTACAATGGACGACTTTTTCAATAATGGTAAACTAGATCTCTGCTCTATCTTCGAGGTTAACGGCACAGCATCCATAATGGACCACTTTGTTCGTCTTCGACTACATAGGAAACTACTGTAGACATTATCCACCTTCCAGGAAGAGCCACCTGACTTTTCCCCCTTACTATGATTATCTCCACAGTGCCAAGCACTAAGCTGGTCTCTTGCCTTTATTACACCAGCCTTGAGCTGCTCCCCTTGTGCCAGATTGGAGCCCAAGCAGCCTGGGAGCGTGATCTGAACTCCTCCATTCCTGACAAAGTGTGGAACTTTTGCTGCCTGCAAACCAAGCTGGTTTCAATCAATAGTCAACACAAACTCTTGCACTATAAATTTCTCCACTCAGCGTACACCACTCCCCAGGCCCTTGCTAAATTTGATCCCTCACGTTCACACAAATGCCCTAAATGTACAGCAGACAACGCCGATTTTGCTAATCTTACCTGGACTTGTACCATTATACAGAATTATTGGCAAGCTATATTCTCACTTCTTTCTGACATGTTAGACCATGCTCTAGCCCCTGACCCTGTCCTAGCACTTTTAGGATTTGCCAAACCTCTTGCACCACAACACAGATGGTTTGCAGCAATGGCGCTTCTGCTAGCTAAGTGGTATATTGCCATGCTGTGGGGTAGCAGTAGGAGACCTACTACTGTTGATTGGCTAGGTGACCTTATCTATTGTGATACCACAAGTGAACTCTACGCCTCCCTTCTCCCCCATCTGTCCAGACCTAAGGACATTTGGGGCCCTCTTCGTTCATACTTACTGACTCATGAAAGGCCTGACTCCTCTGTTGTTGTGTCTGATACATATTTTTTTTGCTACCTTCATGACCTCCACCTAGCACCCCTTTCTTGGACTGTGCCTGTTAGTTGGATGCAGTGTCTCTTCTTCATCTCTCACTAAGCTATGTATACCAGATTGCAGCTCTGTATGTTGTTTTTCTGATAAATGGAAATAAAAACATTTAAAACAATTGATTCATGCCATATTAAATATATAACATTAAATAATGTTGTCTTTTTATAATTTTGATTATTTATAGTTATAGTTTGAGTTTATATTCTACCTTTACGTTTTTGCCAATATTTAGCTATAATATTGAACATAATGTGCACATAATTTAATTTTATTCATTAGAACTAATTATTTAACATTATTATTTGTATTGTCAATTATACTGGAAATATTAATAGGTAAGAATGTGTTAGAAGTAATGTTTTTATTTACTGGAAAACAAGTTTTTTAAGCTGTTTTAACATGGATTATGGGGAGTTAATGTAACCCCTTTAGTGTTCAACACCACCTTCCAAATGGTTTAGATTGGAGTGTGAATAGTAAATGGACCGCCAGGGCCAACGACCGCGGAAGCACCGCCAACAGGCTGGCGGTGCTTCCGGGGGCATTCTGACCGCGGCGGTAAAGCCGCGGTCAGAAAAGGGAAGCCGGCGGTTTCCCGCCGGCTTCCCGCTGCCCCAGGGAATCCTCCACGGCGGCGCTGCAAGCAGCGCCGCCATGGGGATTCCGACCCCCTTCCTGCCAGCCTGGTTCTGGCGGTTTTCACCGCCAGAACCTGGCTGGCGGGAAAGGGTGTCATGGGGCCCCCTAACAGGTGGCAGACACTGAAAATCGCGACGGGTGCGACTGCACCCGTCGCACCCCTTCCACTCCGCCGGCTCCATTCGGAGCCGGCATCCTCGTGGAAGGGGGTTTCCCGCTGGGCGGGCGGGCGGCCTTTTGATCATTTGACCGCGCAGCGGTATTCTGCCGGGGGAACTTTGGCGGGCGGCCTCCGCCGCCCGCCAAAGTTAGAATGACCCCCTTAGTGTTCAACACCTTCCTAAAAATGATTTACATTGGACTGGGAATAGTAAATGTGACCCCTTAAGTGTTCAACACCTTCCCTAAAATGGTTTAGATTGGAGTGGGAGTAGTAAATGTAACCCCTTAAGTGTCTAACACTTTCCTTTAAATGGTTTAAATTTGAGTGATGTCTAACACCTTCACTGAAATGGTTGAGATTTGAGGGGGAAAAGGAAATGTAACCCCTTTAGTGCCTAGCACCTTTCTTGAAATGGTTTAGATTAGAGTGGGAATAATGAATGTAATCCCTTTTGTGTCCAACACTTTCCTTTAAATGGTTTAAATTTGAGTGGGAATAGTAAGTGTAACCCCTTTAGTGTCCAACACCTTCATTGAAATGGATTAGATTTGAGGGGAAATAGTAAATGTAATCACTTTAGTGGCCAACACTTACCTTGAAATGGTTAGGTTGGAGTGGGAATAATAAATGAAACGCCTTTAGTGTCCAACAACTTCCCCAAAATGGTTTAGATTGGAGTACGAGATGTAACCCCTTTAGTGTCCAAAATCTTCTCTGGAATGATTTACAATAGAGTGGAAATAGTAAATATAACCCCTTTAGTGTCCAACACCTTCCTTGAAATGGTTGAGATTTGAGTGGGAATAGTTAATGTAACCTCTTTAGTGTCCACAACGTTCCTCAAACAGGTTTAGATTGGATTGCGACTAGTACCTGTAACCCCTTTAGTATCCAGCACCTTCCCCAAACTGGTTTAAAGTGAAGTAGGAATAGTAAATATAACTCCTCTAGCATTCCGCAACATGGTTTAGATACAAGTTGGTATTTTAAATAATTTTCACATAGATAATTAATATTGATATGTTTTATAAAGGCAAAGATACATAACACAGTTTGTAATGTTTATTAATATTTTTGAAATATTTATTGAAGATATATATATATGCATGTTTAACATCTTCACTACTAGGCCTTTCCCCCGTGCTAAGCCTTTTTGGGGTATTTGTGGTATTTCACTCTTAGGCCTCATAACTTTTTGTCCACATAAGGTATCCTCGCCAAATTTGTGTCTTTTTTTTTTAACATCCTGGGGATTCAAAAGGTACCCAGGGTTTGTGTATTCTCTTGGAGGGGGCCTAGAAAATGGACAAAATATAGCTAAATCTTTAGTTTTTTGGAAAAAAATTGAACTAAAGTGCTGCAGAAGAAAGCATCTTTTTTCCCCTACAAATGACATCAACAAAGGGTTTGTGGTGCTAAAATCACCATTTTCCTAGCTTTCAGGAACAGGCAGACTTGAATCGGAAAAACACATTTTTCAACACCCTTTTGGCATTTTACAGGGACATAGTCCATTTTTCATATTTTTGTGCTTTCATCATCCTTCTAGTTAGTGGCAGAAATGGGTGTGAAACCAATGGTGGATCGATTGAGGAAAGCTATACATTTCTGAAAAGTAGACAAAAGTCTGCATTCAGCAAGGGGTCATTTGTGTAGCTCTTTCAAGGTTTCCCTATAGAAAGTAACAGTTGAATAAAAAACATTTTGAAATTGAATTAAAAAAAACAGCCATTTGTGTCTACGTTTACATCTGTAACTTTTTCTAACTATGACAGATTTTTTAAACCAATATACCGTTATTACCACTGGACCCTTCTGGTGGCGGCGATATATAGGGCTTGTGGGTTCACCAAGAAAACGAGGTACCCAGAGACAATAAATTAACTGCACGTTGCAATGTTTTTTCATTGTGTACCGGGTGTACAGTAATTCTTATGGTAAAATATAAAAGTAGGTATCAAACAATCCATTGGATTTCTGGAATGGGCAGAAGATGAGGAGTTTAGAAGCAGGGATTATTTGCAAGTCTCTGAATTTGTGGGTACCCAGAATAGCATGTAAATTAGAGAACTTTCTCAAAATTGAGGGGATTATTACAATTTTGGAGGAGGTGTTAATCCGTCCCAAAAGTGACGGATATACCACCAGCCGTATTACGAGTTCCATAGGATATAATGTACTCGTAATACGGCTGGTGGTATATCCGTCACTTTACCGTCACTTTTGAGACGGATTAACACCTCCTCCAAAGTTGTAATAACCCCCTGTGTCTTTCTTACACATTGTCTTACATTTGGAAGATGCAAATGCATTGAAATTCAATTGGTAATAACAGTTGTACCTGCTATTCTGTTTTCTCTTAAGTCTCCCATTAAAAATGGTACCTCGCTTGCGTTGGTAGGCCTGGTGCCCATGAAAGGAAACAGACCAAAATGCAACATGAATACATCACATTTTTCCACGCAAAATTGTCCCTTTTTTTGCAAAGTGAGTAGCTGTGGTGTTTTTGCCTATCCTCAGCTGGCACATAGGGAACCCTAATAAACCTATACATTTTTAAAAACTAGACACCTTGGGGAATCAAGGGTGGGGTGACTTATGTCACTCTCACCAGGTTGTTTTACCCAGAATCCCTTGCAAACCTCAACCTAAAAATACAAATTTTCCTCACATTTCTGTGATGGAAAGTTTTGGAATCTACACAGAGCCACACATCTCCTTCCACCCATCATTCTCCTAAGTCTTCTGATCAAAATGGTTCCTCACATGTATGGGTAGGCCTAGTGCCCGTGACAGGAAATGGCACAAAACACAACATGGGTACATACATTTTTTCTACGCAAAACTGGCACATTATTTGCAAAGAGGGTAACTGTTGTTTTTGGACCCTACCTCAGCTGCCACGTAGGGGAACCTAGCAAACCTGTGCATTATTGAAAGATAGACATGTAGAGAAATCCAGGGAGGGGTGGCCTGTGTGTCTCCCACCACATTTATTTACCCCTAATCCCTTGCAAACCCCAAAATGTATCTAAAAACACATTTTCCTCACATTTCTTTGATGGAAAGTTCTGGAATTTGAAAGGGGCCACAAATGTCCTACCACTTAGCGTTCCTCTCTGTCTCCTGATAAAAATTATACCTCACTTGTTTGGGTGGGCCATGTCCCTGCAACAGGGAAGGGCCAAAAAAGTGAATAGTTTGACGGGAACCAAAGCGGGTCCAAAAGGGCAGTTTTTTAAATATGTTTTTAGGCTAACTCTGCTTTGAGCACCCACACAAGTGATGTATCATTTTTATTGGGAGGCTGAGGGGGAACGCTGTGTGGTAGGGCATTTGTGGTTTATTTTTGTTTCCAGAAGAATATGGCACAGAAAT
Source organism: Pleurodeles waltl (assembly GCF_031143425.1). Lineage (NCBI taxonomy): Eukaryota > Metazoa > Chordata > Amphibia > Caudata > Salamandridae > Pleurodeles > Pleurodeles waltl. The sequence continues at coordinate 973,601,288 of NC_090444.1, forward strand.
GCAAGCAACATATGTGGTTTTAGTCACATTTTGAGGTTTGCAGGTGACAAGACCATGTCCACTCAACTGAATTCCAGGTTCCGCAGGAGCAAAGAGAATAAAGCCCTCACCCTTAAACAATATTCTCTCATATCTGAAATAAACAGGGAACAAGCGAATAGCCTCTGGGGGAAAGGGATAGGGAAAAGGGATTTGGGAAGATAAGAGACACAAAATACTGGTTCACAAAGGAGCGTCACTGTTGTTCTAAGTTGCCTAAGGGCAGGAATTCTAAGACCAAAAACAAATCAAAACCAAAAGAACTACAAATATCACATAGTCTTTCATCAAAATAACAATAATTATTATCATTTTATTGGGCAAACACCGAGTCTTTCAGCAAAGTCACAATAATTATTAGTGCTTGATTGCTGATCTAATAAGCACGCTTTTGTAACTCACAACAAACTCGTTATAAAATCAAACTTATGACTTGGGCCCTCATTACGACCTTGGTGGGGCGGCTGAAGCCGCCCGCCAAGATCTGACCGCCGGGCGGCCACCAATGCGGCCGCACTCCCGCCGCGGCCATCAGGAGATCCCCGCTGGGCCGGCGGGCGGAAAACCGGGGATCTCGGCCGCAACACAGGAGCCGGCTCCAAATGCAGTTGCACCCGTCGCGCTTTTCACTGTCTGCATAGCAGACAGTGAAAAGCTGCATGGGGCCGTGGCAGGGGGCCCCTGCACTGCCCATGCCAGAGGCGACTCCCCTTACCGCCAGCCTTTTCATGGCGGGTCAAACCGCCATGAAAAGGCTGGCGGTAGGGGGACTCGTAATCCCCTGGGCAGCACTGCAAGCAGCGCTGCCCTGGCGGATTAAAACCGGCGGGACCACTGTGGCGGGAAACCGCCGGGACCACTGTGGCGGGAAACCGGCTGGGACCACTGTGGCGGGAAACCGGCGGTGCCGGTGGTGCGACCGCGGTGCTTCCGCCGCGTGTCGTAATGCCCTGTGAAGCACCGCCAGCCTGTTGGCGGTGCTTCCTCCCGAACAGCCCTGGCGGTCTTTGACCGCCAGGGTTGTAATGACCCCCTTTGTCTTTTGTTATTCATTTCCACACTTAACTTCAATGCTGCTTTTAAAAATACTTCTCAATCTATCTTTCTAAAATAGTCTTGTATCACAGGTTTCTCAGCATCGACAAATGTCTTTCATAATGCACCTAAAGGTCACTAACCTCAAGAAGGCTGAAAACAGGGAGACGAGAGGGGAAGTACTCTCGAACTGACTTCTCCTGGAATGTTTTGATTATTTGAGGAAGATAGAATACTGCTCGTAAATTCTCTAGCCGCTGCAAAAGTAATCCGCTCTAGAGAGGGAAGCTCCGATCCGATGAAGCCTCGCACGGAAAAGACGACTCCTGAAAGAATCACAGAACTCCATCTGAACCAGGAGCACCTGTGAGCGAAGGAAGACTCAAAGCCTAGCACAGGAAACACCTTGGCAGTTTTGGTGATGAGTCATCTGACACATGCTAGTGATGAGTCATCAATCATGAGGGGTGTGGATGCTATGCTGATGGTGAGTCATCAGACACATGCGGGTGATGAGTCATCAAACACTTCTGATGATTCATATGAAGGAATTTGATGTCTCCATAATCTGCTTGGCACACAGTTCACAAATGGGACAACACTTGCTTTTATCAATATAAACAAACATACAATGTAATATTCGGTCTTCAGACGGAAGATCATTTTCCTCACAAGTTACAGGGAAGTGCTGTGCTGTAAACACATCCATGAAATGTTTCATCTTTTTTCACACATGCTGATTTATTTTGTGAGGGAGCAGCAAGAAGCGTGCATGTGTGAGTGCGAGTCCTAACAGCAGGGCTTTGTGGGCAAGGAAATGGTGTGGGATGGATGCAAAGCACACCACCCTGGACTCCACCAGATGGCTAGTTTTCAGAATTGTCTGGGTCTGATACGTTTTTCCAGGTGGCAGCCTACACAAGCCCAGAAGTGCAGCTGTTCACCATTGCAAGTGGGATGATACTGGGAGTTAGCCAAACTCTCCTGGCCTAATTTATAAAAACAGCACCCAACAAAATCAAATATCATCTTGCTTGCCATTGGGGTGAAAGGTGAAATGCTTTAGTCCGCAGAAAGCAGAAAGACTGTTTCCCCATTTTTGAGGGGGTGGAGGAATGGCCTTGTGTTGTATGTTTAAGTATAGTGGAAGGTTGAGGGGTGGAATGTAGAATGTGGGGAGATGGAACCTGGGGGTTGGAGGTTGAGGCATTCTGATATGGGAGACGGTTGAGAAAGGATGTGTGGACCAGCTTGAGAAAATAAACTTAAGAAATACAAGATTACGTGTGTCCTCATCTTTACATTTTGGCGACGAGGGAAAGGAAGATTCAATGAAAGAAGTAGTGGACTTTTAAAGGTTTGACAGGATGTACTCCAGGCGCACACTACGGAGGAGGTGAAGGAGTAGTACTTCACGCAATTTCAACAGTAGGAAACACATGAATTGAACGAGTGCGCGATATGGAGGCACGGCAGTGAAGGTGGGCTTTCAGTTTTTATTTTATTTTAGTGCTTTCTGTTCCTCCTTCTTCACTGCCTTTGCCTGCCAGTTTGAACTGCCGCTGTGGGTTTGGTCACGCGGCCTAATTTAAACAACGCACCGCCCGACATCCTTTTCTGGATCCTAGAGCGTGCTGTACATTCTGTGCTATACGCGCAGTAGCGAATCTTCGCATCGTACCGGATTGAATTTAAGTGGAAGACTGCTGTGTTGAGGATTACATGAGGATTACATTAGCAATATACCTTACTTGTTTGCGCAGCCCTGTGTTGGAGTACACCTGTTTCTTGCTGTTCCTGCCGTCTGTGCTGTTCTCTGCATATTGTTCTGGGCCGAGCCGGGACTTTGTCTTCTAGACATAAACAGAGGACTATCGGATGGTTTCTTCTATTATTGTCACTAAAGAAGGTCTTTAAAGGAAAAATGCGGAAAAGGAACATCGTTGTGACAAATATTCATTAACTTTATGAACAACTAAAGTCACTTACATAAATTTCTTTTTATTTATTTTTTATTTTTTCCTATTTTTTTTTTTCTTCCCCCTTTTTATATATAAGTATACTTATTAAAAGGAAAAGGGAGAAAAGATGCAGTTTGAACCTCCTGCAAAGTTTTTACAGAACAAGGGAGAACCACCATTGCATTGGACTAGGTGGAAGGAAGAGTTTTTGACTTATATGAAAGCTATTGATGATGACGAAATGTCACAAGATAGGAAAAAAAAAATTTTATTACATTGTTTAGGCTCTGAGGGGCAGATGGTTTTCAGAACTTTACCACCAGTACTGTTACCAGATCATACGGAGGGAGAAGTGGAAGTTTTCAAGGAAGCACTAATGAGATTGGAGAAGAGATTCAAACCTACTGCAAGTTTGGCATTAAATAGATTCAAGTTTTATACTAGGGCACAGCATTCTGATGAGACATTTGATGAGTTTTTAACAGCACTACGAGGATTATCTATACATTGCAATTTTGGTGATATGACTGATGAGATGATTCGGGATCAAATTATAGTGCATGTGAAAAGCAGGAAGATCCAAGAACATCTGTGGGTTATGGGGGATCCTAAATTGCAAGATGTAATCTCTACTGCGAAAGCTCTAGAGCAATCTGAGAAGTGGATGAGATCTGTACAGGATGTCGATAAAGTTAATAATATAGAATCTGAGGTGGTGGGTGCAATGATGGGTGGTAATTCGAGTGGTAATCCTGGTTTCAAGAATACTGGTGTGGGTAAGAAATGGGTGAGACAAGATAGGATGGAGAAACTATCCTGTTTCCGTTGTGGTAGTGTGAACCATCTTGCATCGTCGCCCCAATGTCCGGCAGTTGGAAAAGAATGTATGAAATGTGGAAGGTTGGGACATTTTTCTCGGGTATGTAAAGATTTCAAGAAAAGTAACTATGTAGCCAAAGGGAAGATGGCGTGTGTTAGTAGTGGTAAAGATGGTCATGATTGGCTGAAGGGTGATAATGAGCAAAAGGGCATGGTGTTGTCACTCAAGCATGGGGATGAAATACGGTGCGAACAGATAAAACGACCTAGATGTGAGGTACAAATCGCTGGGAGGAGGCTGGAGTTAATGGCAGATTCGGGGTCACCTTGGACAATTGTTACACAAGATTATTTTAAGCAAGTCTTTGAGGGAATTTGGGAATTGAGAGATTTGAAGGAACCAGATATTATTGCTGAAAGTTTTGAAGGGAGGACTATTGATGTGACTGGTTTTGTTGAAACTGGAATCACTTTTAAAGAGAGACGTGCCAATATTAAATTGTATGTTGCAGTTAAGGGGGTTAATGTCCTAGGATGGAGGGACCAAGGAAAATTGGGTGTAATTTTGAATCCCCGGTGTAGTGAACCTGTATTAGTGATAGAGTCCAGGGAGGCAACAGAGTGGATTACTTCTAAGTTTCCACAAGTTTTCACTAGTAAATTGGGCAAATTGATCAACTACAGCCACAGAATTAAAGTCAAGGCTAATGCCAAACCTGTAATTCAGAAACTTAGGAATGTTCCCATTAGTGTCAGAGATGAATTAAAGAAGATCTTGTCAGATATGGTGAATGAGGGTGTGATAGAAGAGATTGAATCCTCTGAGTGGGTTTCTCCGATCGTTTTAGCACGAAAATCTGACAATTCTTTGAGACTGTGTGTGGATTTGAGAGCTGTAAATGTTAACATCATTGTGAATTGCCATCCTTTACCCAAGATAAATGAGGTCATTAGTATGTTGGAGGGGGCGAATATTTTTTCCACATTAGATTTGAGATCGGCGTATCACCAAATTGAATTAACAGAAGATTCTAGACATCTCACGGCGTTTATCACCCCGCAAGGGTTATACCAATTTAAGAGGATGCCGTTTGGATTGGCGTCAGCAGCGTCAGTCTTCCAGAGAGCGATGTTTCATTTGTTTAAAGACATGGACAAATATGTGAAGTGTATCCAGGATGATGTTTTAATTTTCTCAAAAGATGAAGTTGAACACAAACTGCATGTAGAAAATGTTTGTAAAGTGTTGAGTGTGAATGGTTTGACTTTAAGGGAGAAGAAGTGCAAATTCTTCTTGAAATCTGTTGAGTACCTAGGTCATACAATTTCGGGAGAAGGTGTTGTACCAAAACGATCCCTAGTGGAAGCAATAGTAAATGCTCCTGCTCCTGATGATCGTGAAAAATTATTATCGTTCACTGGCTTGTGTGAGTATTATAGCAAATTTATTGAGAATTTTGCTACAAAAATGGAGCCTTTGAGGGAGCTTACGCGAAAAGGAGTCCAATATGTATGGACAGAAAAACAGAGTAATGCATTTGAGAGGATTAAGAAAGAGATAATACAGGCGCCTACTTTGAGACCTTTTTGTGTGGGGGCACAATGCATAGTTACTGTTGATGCAAGCATGTATGGGATTGGTGGGGTTTTATCTCAGAGATGTGAGAGAGACAAATGGAATGTTACGTTTGCTTCTCGCACATTGACGGATGCAGAAAGAAGGTATGCAGTAATTGAGAAGGAATTGCTAGCATGCATTTGGGCTGTGGAGCACTTTCGGGACTATATTTGGGGGTCCAATTTCATTCTGCAGACAGATCATAAGCCTTTAGTAGGTATTTTATCCCCTGGGGGAGGTTGGAATGCCACTGCCCGTATTGCCAGACTTGTTTCCAGGTTGCAAGAGTATTGTTTTAAAATGGAGTATGTGCCGGGTAGAAGTAATGCTGTAGCGGATTGTTTGTCGCGTCTTCCACAGGATGAAGGGAAAGGTGTGAGTATTGTGGAAAGGGATGTGGTATCTTCTATGTCTGGATACATGTCTGCCGAGTTTGGTAGTATACATGAAGATGAGTGGATGAAGTGTGATGAGGAGGATTTAGTTTTCCAAGAGGTTAAGAGATATGTGAGGGACGGGTGGCCAGGAAGGAATTGTATAGCTGCTGAGTTAGAACCATATAGTAAAGTTAGGGATGAATTGCATATAGAGAGTGGGTTGTTGTTTAAGAATGGGAAGTGCATTCCACCCAAGGGTATGCAAGATGTGATTTTGAAACTGGTACATCGTGGTCATCCTGGAATGTCTTCTATGAAAAGATTGATACGCACTTGTTTTTGGTGGCCTGGTTTAGACAAAATGGCAGATCAGGTTGTGAGGGAGTGTTGTGTGTGTGTAAATGCGGAGAAAATGCTGAGAACAGTACCTGCTCCCCTTGAACCTATTCCCTGGCCGAATTGTCCGTGGCAGAAGTTAGGTTTTGATGTTTCTGGCCCATTTTTTTCTCTTCCAACAGATACACGTTATGCTTTGGTGTTAATTGACTATTTTTCCAAATGGCCAGAGGTGAAGTTGGTTGCTCAGGTGACATCTGCAACTATTATTGAGTTTTTCAAGGAGGTGTTTTCTAGGGAAGGATATCCGGAGGTGTTGATTTCGGATAATGGCGTCCAACTGACTTCTGGTGAAATGCAAAGTTTTTTTAAATATAGTAATATCAAACATGTTACTACACCTCTGTATGATCCTCAAGGGAATGGTCAAGTAGAGAGATTTAATCGAGTTCTTAAGGATAGTATTTGCTGGGCAAGAGGATTTGGGGGAATGTGGAAAGAGAAATTAAGGGAGAAGTTGTGGTATTATCGCATTACCCCGCAAAGTACCACGGAAGTGAGTCCATTCAAATTACTGAAAGGAAGACATCCTGTGTCTAAATTGTGTCCGTGGTGGTTTAAGAAGAAACTGAGTAAGGACTGGGAGGATGTCTCAGTGGAGGACGTTAGAGAAAGGGTGAGGGGGAAACAAGAGAAATTTAAGAAGAGATATGATGACAAGTGGAAGGTGAGGGAACCTAGTTTTTCGGTTGGTGATTGGGTAAAGGTGCGTGAGCCAGGTTTTGTGAGGAAAGGTGCATCTAAGTTTGGCAGGGCTTTGAAGGTTGTAAAAGTGTTCAAAAAAAGTGTTGTTACACAGGATGGTAAAGTGTGGAATGTGAGCAGATTGGCAAAATGTGCTGGTAATTTTGAGTATCATGACGGAAATTGTGGAACTGATCCGTTAGTGATGTTTGGAAGTGGGATGCAATCTGGTGTTTGTATAAAAAAAGGGGCAAGTTGTGAACAACAGGAAGTCATGGAGAATGGTTCTTGTGAAGGAGAGGCTAATATGGAGTTGGGTGACAGTAATGGTAATGTTACTATGGATGATCATTCTGTTGTGAATTATCATCCTGTGAATTATAATTCTGTTACGTCACGTGTAAAGTCCTATGTCAGGACGAGACGACAGCCTGCAAAGCTCAAAGACTTTGTTTAGAAAAAAGTATGGTGTTTACATTATGTTTTGATTTACAATACATTTTCTGTATTCTGTTGTTATATGTATTTTAATGTTTATATTTCTTTTGTTAGTTTTGTTTAAGGAGAGAAAGTGTGTTGTATGTTTAAGTATAGTGGAAGGTTGAGGGGTGGAATGTAGAATGTGGGGAGATGGAACCTGGGGGTTGGAGGTTGAGGCATTCTGATATGGGAGACGGTTGAGAAAGGATGTGTGGACCAGCTTGAGAAAATAAACTTAAGAAATACAAGATTACGTGTGTCCTCATCTTTACACCTTGCCCATGCAGGGCAGCACCCCACCCCTACAAAAAAGTTATCCCTATCTGTGGTGTCTAGTGGAATTTCTGCCCCACCGGGGGGAGCAGAAAGACTGTTTCCCTTGTTTTTTTTTTTGGTGCGGTGGGGTATGACCATGTCCTTGAATGGCAGCCCCCATCGAAACAAATAAAAAAACAAAAAAAGTGTCATCCCTGGTGTCTGGTGGGCTTTCTGCCCCCTGGGGGGCTGCAGGTGGGGATAATTGCCACCATGTGCCCCCCAGGGGGAGGGGGGAGAAAGACTGTTTCCCTTTTTTTGGATGGGGGCATGGCCATACCTATGCTGGAAAGCCCCTACCCTTCCAAAAGAAAAAAATAGAGAGACTAATTCCTAGTGTCTAGTGGTTTTCAGCCCCCCTAGGGGAAGATCTGCCTAAAAAATAGGGCCAATTCGCCCCCAGGGAGGGGGGGGCTGAAAATGACCAAAAAATGCTCCCATATTGGGGAGCGAGTCTTGCCCAAAAGACTGCTCCATGAGGTATATTTATAAAAATCCCTGGTGTCTAGGGTATTTCTGCCCCGAGGGGCAGAGCGTCTAAACAAGGGCAAACTACCCCCAGAAGGGGCCGAAAACAGCCAAAATAATGCCCATAATATTGGGGTGTGGTCCTTGCCTAAGAGGCTGCTCCATTTTCACAAAAAGAAATCCCTGGTGTCTAGTAGGGTGGATCCATGTAGGGATCCACTTGGAAAAGGTATCATTGAAAAGGGGAGATTCTCCCCTTTCCAATGATACTTCTCCAATGTGATTCGGTGCTCACATGGCTCATTTCACTTTCACCGCAATGACGTCAGCTCGCCCTGTGCACCGATCATCATTGCAGTGACAAAAAAATGCCTCAGACAGCAGAGGAAACTCTTCTTCTGCTCCCAAGGCTAAAAGATAAAAAATGAAATCCCTCTGCTGCAAACTGCAGAGGGATTTAGTGGTCATGTGAAGAAGACGGAACAGTTCCGTTGTCAGCACACGAGCACCAGTGCTGAGAATGGAACTGTTCCATCCTCACCACCGAAGAAATTAATGCTTATAATTAAAAAAATATTTTAGTACACTTTAAATACTTTAAAAAATACATAATATTTGAACAGTATAGTACATTTCTACATCTTTTATTATTTTTTCAATTGAGGTACATTTATTTTTTGTACAATATAACAATTGGTTTACATAATGTTTTTATGTAACTTTGTAAGTATATTTTAAATAATACTTTATTTTCATAGCATTATTTATTTTATACTTCACATAAGTGTTTCATATTTTCATGACACTTTTATTGACGTGTTTTACAATATTCATAAATTTTTTAACATTTTACATTTATAAATTACATTCCCACTGTATCTATGGAATTCCGTTTTTTTTGTTTAATTTATCAGCCACTCTTCACCTCTAACTTAACTTTCGTAGTCTATTTGTGTCATTTTTTGTTCATTTTTCTAAAATGGCAGGAAGGTGTTGCAGTTCATCGAAGGAGATGAGACCTTTTTTAAGATTTTTTATTAGGTTTTGAGCTTGAGAGTAGGGCAGATGTAGGAAGCAGTAGTAAATTGTATAGTGTTGTTTTCCAGTGTTTGGAAGATTTATTTGTAGTTTTTGTTATTTTGTTTTCAGACATTCTTTGTTAGACTTAGGTAGAATTTGTTTGTAGTGTATCATTATTTTATATAATGTGATGTTTTGTGCGTTGTGTACATTTTCTATTATGTTTATGTGATGTTTGAAGATACTGTTTTTTGTGGGTGGGTATTGTATCTTATTTTACAGGTTTACGGATCCAAAGATATTGTATGAACAATTGGATTGTGAGTTTTTTTTAAAGGAAATCTTTTTGGTTTCTACTAAACCAATATTTAAAAATGTGGTTTGCTTTGATTTTTCTGGGTTCCAAGAGTGTTTGTTTATAGAATGTTTTTTTTTTTTATGGTTCCTTACGGGTTTGTTCTGTTTTATTTTCCCATTTTCTGTGGGCTTTTTGAAATTATTTTTCCCTTTTTGGTGAATTATATTGTTGACTATATGGATGCGTAGGGTGATCTGTGGCTATGGAACAGTAAGTTATAATCAAGTTAATTTTTGTGGGTGGAAATGTTATATTCTATTTTGTGTGTGCATTTGATGTGAGTGATAATTGTTATATTATATTTTATGTGTTGTATTTAATTGTTTACATTTGATTTTACCATCAATTTTGAGTATTGTGGTACTTGACTTTGTTGTTTATTGACTCATTAACAAACATATAATTTTATCCATCTGTCTTATTTGCATTTTTAGTTGTATATTTGTTTGACTGATGTATACAATAATTTGCTGGTAGTATGGGTGTGGTGGCCGTGTCAGTGACTGTTGCAGTGGTGTCTGTAGGTATGCTTGAGGTCGTGTGTGATGCTGGGGGTGGTGGAGGTGTCAGGGTAAGTTGTGACTGTTGCTGTGTCTGTGGGTGGATGTTGTTTGTGTGTGTGCTGGTGTGTCTTGTGGTGCTTGTGTTTGTATGCGCTACGTTTATCTGTTGAAGTGGATGCATGAGGATCTGTTTGAGTGCCTTTGGTAGGTAAGGGAAGGGGGGATGTGGACTGGGAAGAGGGAGTTGGGGGGAGCCGGAAGGTGGGAGGTGACTGGCTGCTGTCAGTGTGGAGGCCAGAGCCTGGAAATATCTCTGTAGGCCAGACATTGCACCATGAATGCCTTCCAGGAATGTATTAGTCTGTTGGAGTTGACGTGCCAATCCCTGGATGGCATTAACAATGGCTGTCTGACCAACAGAGATACTTCTCAGGAGGTCAATAGCCTCCTCACTGAGGGCAGGAAGGGTAACAGGGGCTAGGGCGGAGGTGCCAGCATCAAAGCAGACGCTTACCCTCTTGGGTGAGCAGGCACGGACAACTAGGTGGGGAGCAACAGGGAGGGCATTGATTGAATGGGGGTGGCAGACAAGGATGGTAATGGGTGGTCCCCTATGGGTCTGCCACCACTAGGGAGTGGCCACTGGAGGAGGTATCCGATGATGAGGATGTTGATCCCGTCTCCCCTGTGGCACTCCCCCTGCCCTCCAGGCCACTGGGTTCCTCTGTGTCTGTGGTATCTTGACTTGAGGTCCTGTGGCCAGATGCTTCGCTACTCGGCTGTGACCCACCTCTTTCGCCTACCTGTGTTGATTCTGCAAAGAGAATGAGAGGGGCTGTAACATGTACATGACAACACTTCAATCACAACTCTGATTGACAAAAAATACCATCATATCAAGTAGTCACCATCCAAAACTTTCACCTAAGTGGCACATTCATGTGCCATAGCATATACATGCATGCCGTCTGGACTCATCAAAGTTACCCACACGCTAATCAGGATCCCAGACAACTACTATTGCATGTCTGAAGTTTTGCAACCACAGTCCCCATACAACAGTTAGGTGACCTCCCCATCTTCAAAGCTGTCTTGTTGCCAACAGCAGTATCCCTTTGTAAAGTATCTTCCCATATTTCACACACATGTTTCTGCATACATCTATTTTGCGCTTAGATAATGTACTAACAATTTGAGATGATGTCAATCAAATCCAGCTATCTCAGACACAAAAGTGCAAAATCCTGGAGTAGTTGAAATGGAAATACCATTGTCATAGAGGACACGTTTTAACAATGTACAGCTCAAAAAGTGACACCTTTCCCAATAGAGTCAAAGAGGTAGTATCAATGTCACTCAGATAGCCCTCACATGTGTCATTGAAAGGAACAACATTGACATCAGGGAGAGGTGTCTCCAGAATACACATCACAATGAATCAGTAAGACCCAGAATAGTCGCCAGTAATGTCTGACACCCATTACAATGACATCATCTGAGTGTGTCTGTAGTAAATATCTGTACCTTCCATGTTGGAGAGATACAAACTTGCAAGTAATAATAGAAGGGCCCCAACCTGTTGTCCAATGAGAAGCAACATTACTATCCACATCTTTGACATGCCAACCCTGATATCTGTCTGTGGATGAATGCCTGAACCTAACACATGTGATGTCAGCATCATTGCAAGTCACTCCATAATGCATGACAACAGTCAGGGAACGATCCTCAATCATTAAACATGTGCAGTGCACTTTTCCACATACTGCCACATCAAGGACATAGATAAACACAGAGTGGTTCCACAATCTGGGCCTACCTGTCACGTCCCTCATTGCTACTGCAGTCCTACATGCCGAATGACATACTATGACGCATAAAGGTATCTGTCAGGCAATAAACAATTCTGATTTTCTCCTGTCTGTGGCACAACATGAAATGAACCACCATTGTAAATGTACTATTCCACTAACAGTTTTCCGTGCACTGATATGTGAGACAACATAGACTTCATCCCACCAACATGGGTAGAACATGCATGAAATTGTAGATTAAGGTTGTTTCCCAAAGAGAAAAGGACACATGATGACATGTAAGAAGAAGGAATGTTGGCTACAGTCATGGGACTTAATTCTACTCAATGGACACTCCCCACTTACCATGGGAAAGTAGTTTGCTGTGTCTGCAAAACATTAGCCATGTAAGCCATGTCACATCTATGCTGGGCACAAACCCATCACACACTGCAGTGAGGCACCAGCACACATCATGCACTGAAGATAACTTGTTTCTGGGTGGCCGAATATGCCCACATATGCCCAGACACATGGCAGAGGACAGTGATCCATAACCCACTTACCTTTTGTCTGACTTTCAGGGGAAGTGATCCGTGGGTCAGACAGTACACCCACTAGAACAACAAAAAGTACATGAAAGATCACAGTACACAGCCATTTGTGGTCCCTGCAGATAAAGTTCTTTGAGACTTCCCCCCAGGTTTGTATCAGATCCCAGGTTCAGAAGGCAAGGTACACCAGTTTTATACACATGACATGTCAACACAAACAATCTCTCATCTACTGTGTGACACGTGGCTCATCCCTAGTTGTCAGGGGCAGCAGTCAGTACCTCACTCAATCACCTGGCAATGGGACATGCAGGAAATTGCTGTCTACTCCCCCCTTGTGGCTGATGTGCCACCCTCAAACACCCTTCCAGCTCTGGGGTGGCCACCGCCAGAATGCAGACCGTTAGGGGGGTCATTGTCATTGTTAGGGGGGTCATTGTCCAGCTGGGCTTCCACCATCTTTCGAGCCCAGCGTCTCAGGTCCTCCCATCTTTTTCTGCAGTGGGCGGTCCACTGGGGGACCACCTTCTTGGTGATGGCTCTCCAAATCCCTGTCTTCTGGTGGGCGGTGACCTGCATGGATGCAACAGACAAGACAATAAATTATGTCAACATGTCCCATACAAAATGGTTGAGTTACATACATGTCGGGACCCAAAAGCTATGAACATTCTTTTTTGCCCAAACTGCGCAAGTGTGCCACATAACAGCCACTGAGTACAGGGACATAACGAAAAACACTTCCCAATCTGCAGACCAACCCAATACCCAGTTCAGGCTTTCCACTGACTAGGTAGGGCAACTGACATATTGGTGGACATGCTGTAGCAATCTGACTGAGAGCTGAGGAACTATGGGACACATAATACATCTGCGGTGTCTAAAAGGTAGACTTCTTAAGCATGAATGCATTAAAATACTTACACTCTGTTGGAATGATTCCCTACATACAGTTCCTACAGGCTAATGCCAGAGTACAAACTCAAACATTACACGTAGGTAAAGATGAAGGGACTGGCATGGTGGGTACAGAAGTTGTCCAACCTGTCCATGTGTTGACATGTGGACTGACAAATGCATCCTAATGCCACCTCAGGGGGTGTGTTTCTGTATCATGTACCTGTGCCATAAAACATGCTTCTGGACATATGTGTCCATACTACACAGATGGCATCCAAAAAACAAAGGCATGCATTGTCCATTTCCTGCTATGTGACCAATCAAATGAGTCACATTTAATGGATTCCCAGGATTCATCACAATGTCTGCACTGTAAGACTATAATGTATGCAATAAGCCTGCACTGGACAAAGTCGACCTGTGTGATGATGTAAACAGGGCTGTGGGAGTAAGGGACCTGTCAGGAGTCAGAGATACAGATTGACATTGATGCCAGTTGCATGTTAATCACATATCATTGACTCTCGACTAAAGTCATTTACATACTCGTCAGGCAAAGAACCTCAGTAAGCTGCATTTTAGCACAGAGCCTAGATTGGTTATCATAACAGGATATACTGGGATTCAACTGTTATGCAAAGTGTCACAGTTGCATAGTCAAAATGACTCTACACCAGTCTAGACCTGGACCCATACTGGGAGATACATTTGACAGGCTCTGGTATCTGCAGGTTGAGCAGACAGAACCTACATGAAACTCAATTCATATCACTCCAATGCATGACAGTTTATCATGTAGCCAACAGCAATTTGGCATGTGGTGTGTATGTGGCAGCCTTAAGGGCAGAGTGAGTCAGGATATGCCTTCAGAATAACAGTTTAGTAGGGCCAGATGTGATTTGAAGTCTCAGTCCAACATGCACATACCTCACTTTACACACACCTGACACATACAACATGCATACACAGCTCATGCTATCATGCAGATACACGTGGTCTCACATTGACAACATCCATGTGTCAAGGGATGTATGGGGGTGGCTGAGATGTCACCTCACCCAGTTTTGTGCATCCAACATAAGGTACAACAGGGTAGAGTCAAAACAGACACGCACCAAAGTCTAAGGACTCCACATCTGGCACTGAACACAGTTACATGCACATTGACTCTCTTTTTGATGTCTCACCGACTCCACCTCCATGGCCTTGACTTTACAGGTAATTTGTCTTGGGACATCAAGTCACAGTCCGAGTGGCAAGTTTCATGCACAAATTGTTGCTGACCAGATAGATGATGTGTACACATTTGTGGCAAAGCAAGGGGAAACATGTTCATTTGGTGTCATTGACAGAGGTGATGTGTACTGTGTATCATGTCCTCAACATGTGAAATGTCTTGTCACTGTGTGTCTTTGACATGCATATTGTATGCTGCAGGGGACAAAGTCAAAGATGGCTAAACTCATCACTTGTCCTTCATAGGTACCCAGGGAGGGGAAGGATCAGACATCCTCCGGTCAACTGTCCACTGACAGACCTTCAGGCCATGGAAGAAAGACACATTATCCAGATCTGCCGTCTGAATAGGCAAACAATTGTGGATCTCTGTCGTCATTTGGAGCCAGAACTGATGCCTGTCATTCTTCATTCTAATAGCATACCACTCATTACACAACTCATAGCAGTGTTGCACTTCTTGGCCGCAGGGTCCTTCCAAAATACAGTGGCCCTATCTATTGGGATGTCTTTTATTGAAGGATGTACTCTCAGCAATGTTAAAACACGTCGACAGCTACATCCAGTTTCCTCAACATGAGGATTTCGCCCATGTGAAGGCTGACTTAAATGGTTTGGCACACATCCCACATTTTGTGGGAGCCATTGATGGTACACATGTTGCCTTGGTTCCACCGCATGGCAATGAACAAGTCTATTGTAACAGGAAGAACTTCCATTCCATCAATGTCCAAGTTGTTTGCGGACCTCTAAATTTCACAGTTCTGTGCCCGTTATCCGGGTTCAGTCCATGATGATTTTATCATTAAGAACAGCACAATTCCACTTCTTACCTCACAACTGTACAGAGGGAGGGCCTAACTGGTTGGTAAGTCACATATGTCATGTTTGTATGCAATGTCTGCTGCAAAAATTCCAATGATAGGGACTCATAGTTGCACATATGTCCCATTCCATTACAGGAGATGCTGCATACCCAAACCGTCCATGCTTGTTGACACCGGTGAGGAATCCAACTACACCCACCAGGGGAAGTCTGCTTCAACAATGTCCATGGAAGAACACAGCGTGTCGTGGAGCGGGCTTTTTGGGCTCCTGAAAGCCAGATTTAGGTGTCTGAACTAGACAGGTGGAGCCCTCCTCTACTCCCTCGAAAAAGTATGTAAGATCATTGTGGCCTGCTCCACAGCATTGCCCTGAGGAGAGATATCCCATATATTCCAGATGAGGGGGCTAGCAGTACCACCGGGTGAGAATCCTGGTCAATCCTGTGATGAAGACCAAGGTGAAGACTTGCGGGCAGATCTCATCACTCACTACTTCACTTGAGTATAAGTATGTAATGTTATGTGATTACTGTAACTGTATGGGGAACTGTAGGGGTCAGGATGTGTTGAGTTGGGTATATTTTTTCATATAGACAGGGGATCTCATGCTATGCAGTATACAGCCAAGGTTTGCTTGCTAAGTCAGGCATGTAAATGTTACTACCTTGATGATCTGCTTTGTTTGTGTCAGTCTCATTGCAATGTGAGTGGATCAACTGGAGTTTGATATTTGGTGTGGGCCATATGTATAATTTTTCCAGCCTGAAATCCTTCTATTGTGTTTTATCCAGGTCTCCTCACCATGCCATCCTCATGTGGCCATTTCAGAGTTGCGACATTGGCAGGTAGCTATTGATGTTCTTACATATGAAGTGGACATGGATTGATACAGATTATGTTGGTCACAGCTATGGGGTGTATGAATCCTGTGTCAAAGAAGTCTGGACAGTGGGTGGATGGAATTCTGAATTGCACAATATACTTGTTTGATGTGGTGTGTTGGTCCAGTTGTCTCATGTGTGTGATCATGTGGCCTTAAAACATGTCATCCAGTGCAATCCATGCATTCTCCATTCACATTGTGTTGACACTTATTCTGTATGACCTTTGTGTAGCTGTTGATGTGTTGTCTCATTGCAGGCCACCGTGTCTGTGCCTCAACACTGACATGGATTTGTATCATGCCACCAGATGCTTGGTCATTGTAATAGGATGGACCTATAACCAGGGACTGTTGTACTGCCCTCTGTCTGTTCCATGGGGTATGTCAAGTTGGCAGACATGGTTTTGGTATGTGATAAGGGTCAAGCTAGTGAGAAAATCCATTAATCTGTTAGCCTATTCTACTGGACAAGGTCTGACAAAGCCCTTTCTTCTGTGGTCTGGGTGACAATACCTTTGGGATATCTAGCCTGACTCAATATGGTTCTGCCATTCTTGGCTATGACAATCCAGACATTTTAACAGCCTCTGTGCTATAAAATGTTTGGTGTTACCAGACACTTGTGTCATTGTGTTGCTAATACTCCTCAGCATGACACTACATGATACATATCCTTCCTTCCATTACCATCTTATGTCTTTCTCATGTGTGTCACTTAGGTTTAAAATTCAGCTTCTCAGCATGTTGAAACATGGTAGTAGGTAATTTTTGTTATAGGTGTGTTTATGTACATATCTACAGGAAATAATTATGAGACTCAACAAAGAAATGAAGGGATCAGTCATGGTGGATGAAATCAAATTTGTAGCTGCCACACCATTTGAAGTTCAAAGTCCAGTGTCCTACTACCATGGAAAGTGGGAAGTGGTTAAATAACAGTCAACAGAGTGAATCTGTGGCACACAAAGGAGTTCCTTCAGAAAGCGGTCACTTGCTGACATGGGTTTATGTCTTGCCATCAGCACCTCCTGGAGTCTTGGGTGGACGTCGCCATTTGTGGGAGGGGATCAGCTGCTACAGAGGCAGGGTTGGCTGAGCCAGGTCCTTCCCCTGACAGGGCTTCCCTTCCAGTGGCTAGCATAGATGTTGAGGGGGCTGGTGTTGCTTGGCCAAAGGAAGGGGTGTGGTGTTGCTCACCGTCCCTGACCAGGGTACTACTGACCTCCCTGAACACCCACTAGGGAGGCCAAGATGGTGTTTGAGGCCTCCCACTTGTACATGACTTCCCAATGGAAGTCCCTCTGCAGCTCCTTTATCTCCCGGAGTTCGGCAAGTACCTGGCCCATCACACTGTGGGATCGTTGGCAGGCTCCAAAGACTTGGCTGATGGTGTCCGGGCCAGGACGATCCCCAGCAGTCTTAAGCCGCAGGCCCACAACATCCCTCCCACGTACCCTACCGCCACGTGCCTGCACCCTTGGCACAGTTTGCCCACTACCACTGTCTCCAGAGCCATCATTGTCGAAGGTGTTTTGTTGTGACTCTAGATCCTGGACTGGAGGGCACAAGATGTTTGAAACTGTCCTTGGGACACAGATTTTGGGATGACTGGCTGCCTGACATGCTGAAGCAACGAGACTGGGAGGAGTCGATGTGGTCACGGTGAGGCTCAATGATTTCGTCTGACCAGGTTGCCCAGATGGCCAGAACCGTCTTCAACGTCCAGACATCCTGGAGTGGTGTCCTCATAAGGGCTTCATCCATGGGGGTAGTGGCAGTCCCTTCAGTGGTCTCGGTTTTCGCAGTGGCAACTAAGCCTGTTGATGTGAGATATACAATGTTAAAGGTTGTATTGTGACAGCTACCTCCAATAGTAAACAGTGACATTTGGCTAAGGCCATGTACACATTCGATTTGCAGATTTCCCTTATGTGACAGATACATATGCTATCAGTTGTATTGACCTGACATTTGAGTACCATACCAGTTCCATTTCAGTCAGCTAGCTTCAGAATGTCTGGGTTAATTAGCACTTGGAAGGATGGTCATAGACTTATTTATTGCCAGTAGTGCAGGCTAAACAGTGGGTGGGCAGTATGTGGTTTAGGTCATTTTAAGACCTTGTTGACTGTTATGCGGGCAGACCCAGAACCTTGTTGTATATGTGATAGTTGTAATTATGTGGTCAGTGCATTGTAAATATGTCTGCTGCTAGTACAATTTATATGATGCATCTTTGGGCCTTTAGTCTGTCTCACATTTTTTGTCACACAGGTTGAGCTGTCCTTCCTGCCCACAATGTTTTCTTCTTGGCATAGCTGCTCAAGATGGATCTAGGTGGAAACCACATCACAGAGTGTACCATGATCTGTAACTTGGTACCTCCCAGGTGGGTAAACTTAATTTGTGAGTTCACAGACAGAAGCACAATGTCATATGGACACTGGCCTGGTTATTGGAGTTACAGGGACTGGCCGTCTTGGGACCTACAGTCATGGTTACTCCAAGTACTACACACAGCATACATAGGTCATCCTCTCAGGTGAGTGCAGTTCCATGGCTGAGTAGAGGGAGAATAGTCATTGTAGCAGAGGACTCTGATGTGGCTGAGTGTGGTGATAGTAGCAGTGCTTCCTTGCCTTAGCATTCCTGTCAGTGTCTGTCCTACCCACACGCAGTATACGGATATCATCCTCTCAGGTGGGTACAATTCAAGGGCAGAGTAGAAGGAGATGGGTCATTGGAGCAGAGAGCACTGTTGTGGCTGAGTGTAGTGACAGTAGCAGTGCCTCCTGGCCTTAGCATCCCTGTCAGTGCCTTTCCTGTCCTACCCACACACTATTCAGATCGCATACTCTCAGATGGGTACAGTTCAGAGGCTGAGAGGAGGGAGAAGGGTCTTTGTAGCAAAGAACACTGTTGTGGCTGACTGTAGTGACAGCAGCTGCGCCGCCTGCCCTTAGCATTCCTGTCAGTGCCTGTCCTACACACACACTATACAGATGCCATCCTCCCAGGTGGGTACATTCCAATGGGGAGTTGACAAGCAATGTAATTTTGAGTAGGATATACTGTTCAGTTTTTTGTAGCAGTGGAAAAGTGCTTGCTGGGAACTGTATTGCTGTCAATACCTGTACTACATACACTATACAGAGATGCTGTTGCCCAAGGTGAGTCTAGTTCACATGTTGGAGGCCAGACAGGGGTCTATGGACAGGTGTACACTGGGCTGTTGACTGGGCTGACAGTGAAGTTGACAAAAGGTGACCAGTTAGCATGCATAACAATATATTTTGGTGATATTTTAGAGTTGTGACTTACCCGACTCAACTCCCCCAGGTATTCCTGTCAAGCCCTTGAGATGGAGGTTGGCCAAGACCTTCTCTCCCTATGATGTGAGTTGTAAGTGAGGAGGTGGGGACCCACCACCAGTCTTCTAGACAAGCAGCTGGATGTCTGGATGTCATGGAGAGGACCTTTTCCCTGAGGTTGTTCCACCTCTTCCTGATGTTGCCTCTTGTGTGTGGGGTGAGGCCTACAGCATTCACTCTGCTGAATATCCTTTGCCACATTTTCGTTTTTCTAGCGATAATAGTGCGCTGGACCTGGGCTCCAAATAGATGTGGCTCTACTCTAATGATTTCATCCATGACATCTTTAGTGAAACGGGGATTTCCCTGGGGTGACATGGTGGTGATAATCAAAACATTGATAGGTGATGGGAAACAAACAGGTGGCGGAGAGTAAATGCGGTAGAGAGGTGCAAATGGATGTGATAGGAGTGTGTTGAGGGTGTGGAATATGTGCGTAGTGAAAGTTGGAGGGTGCCTATTCCACGGTTTTATCTTTTTTGATAATGCACTCTGGCTAAAGTGTGTTTGATTGTAGATGCAAAGGATTGTAGTGTGTGAAGGGGTGTTTTATAGTGTGCTTTGCAGGTGTGTTGGGTGTGGCAATTTGTGTCAGCTGTGTTGTTTTCATATCCATCCAATGTGGTTTTGTGTATTACTTTGTTGACCCTCAACCGCTGTGGTTGGGACCGCCACTGGCGGACCACCATGGCTGGCTGCTACTGCAACTTTACACTTGTAATATGTTTGGTGGTTAGTTGATGGGCTGTCGGTGCTGGTGATTTGACCACCTATTTCCCACTCTCCAAAGTACTGGCAATGTAGGTTTTTTTGCTGGCTTTTGTCGGTCCTACCTGTGTAACTCGTAATACAGCGGTCTCTATGACCGCCAACATGGTGGTATTTTGGCGGCAGCGACTAAAGGGGTCTGGCGTTCTGACCGCCAAACTTGTAATAAGGCCCTTAGTTTTAATAAGGTGCCTGAAGTAGAAAATATTATGATCGGTGTGTAGTATTTAAGGTTATTGTGTTAAGAAGAAGGTTTCCTCATTTTGTCTGGTGGTTAAGTGTTCAGGAATTTATATATTTTGGTGTCTTTAAGGGACAGGAGGAGTATCACTGGTGGCTTTTTTAATTTGTGCTATTAAGCATTTCGATGTGGATGTAGCTGGTAGCTAACCTGTGATGTGTTTGAGGACTTTAGGGAATATATATTTTAGTAGTTTAGTTGTGGGCTCTTGGGAGCTAGTACTTGCCTCTCTTGAATGTAGAAGAGCATGTACTTCGATTTTTGTGACATTTGGGGGTTGTTGTATTCCCTTGTGAGAATTATAACATCATCGTTTGTAGTAGCCCTCCCCAGCAAGCAACAGAGTACTAATTAGTACATTTCTATTTGATAGTTTACATACTTCTACTTTCTTAGCTGTAAATAGCCAGTGTGAGAGAGCAATTGTTTCCTTTTCTGTAATGTGATGTATCATGTGCTTTCTGTCATTGTGTCTGAAAACAACCAAACAAAATGTATTACATATTAAATAAAAATAAAATGTTTACTAGGGCAGGATTTTTTAAAAATATTCTTAAAAAAACATTATTTATACATTAAATGCATATATTTTAATGTTTACATTTCAATGCAATTTCTATTTAATACGTGAATGTGCTGTAACATGATATTTAATAGGTTTAGGTTTATAATAAATATGTTAAATTATTTATATATATGTTTTATATTAACATTATTAAAAAATATATTTTTAAAGAATGATATCAAGTTGAAGCACTAAAGCCACTAAATAGACCTGAGTCTGGGATCAAAAATCATCAGCGGGGAGAGGCAGCAGGCTGTGGCCGAAGAATGCTCCACGTAGTTGGATAGCCACTGGATGAGGTCTTCTGAAGCCGTTGACTTTTGGAGGGAAGGCGCCGAGCTGGAGAAATGTGATTTTTGTGCCAAAATAAGGCCTTTCACCAACTGATACTTTTCACACATTCGCCTGATAAAGTTTTGCTTAAACTGAATCTCTGGCTCAGCTATACAAGTTTTGTTTCCTCACTCATTGCTGATACAAGTGAACTTAGTTCAGTGCAGCAACACCTGAATGTGAATAACAGGTTTTGAAGACTTGCAGAAACCCTTCCCCCCAATACTTAGTTGAAGTGACGTCAATACTTTTGGGTTACTAACAGTCCCTCAACAGGGGTGTCTTGATTGGAAACAAACCTGTTTTGTTCTTCTTGATACCACACAAACAAACTGCATTAATAAAAAGACCCAAGCATCTAAAAAGCATGCTTATTTTAACAAGTGGACCTCGTTGTGTTACATATGAAACAACTACACATAATACGATGAAAACAGTACAAATGCATGTTGTGAACAACAAGAACAAATTAAACATTTCTACCATGGTTAAAACGTCACCTAATAAAAACCCTAAAACTCACTTTTGTGCGCTACGTTAGGAGAGCATGGAGTAGCAGAACTTACATCTTGATTTTTTGTGGGAGAATAAGCACCCTGCATACTTCTTTACATCCAAACTCTGTAATTATCAGTAGCCAGGGAGGCTGTGTTCCCTGCGAAGGGCAAACGTGTCGCATCAGCGTATCCCAGACTCGTGTTCGATATCAGCTTTCAGTAGAGAGTGTGATATGGCAGCATCTCTGGCAATCAAGATCTTCTCTGGCAGCATCTTGTGCGATAATCTGGGGCGAAGGTCCTCTACTGACAAGTGGCAGTCCTTTTATATGATACCTTATCTAAGATGAAATATCCATCATCACATTAGGAATGTCTGGTATAACCAATGAGCATGAAGATGCTAGTCTAAGAAGCATTCTTTAAAAAAAAAAAGGTAAAAATCCGACTTTTCAGACTACACTGTTTGGCTGTTGTTTCTTGTTTGACCTTGAAATTGAGATAACAAGGCACCTGTATCAGACTGATGTTGCATTAGGTGTCTTGTTTATGTGTGTCTGACGACTTGACACTTTCACAGGTTCTTGTAAAGATAAGTACAAATGACATCTGCGTCAAAGGCAGACTTGTTGATGATTCTGCAAAAGTACAGAAAATGGAGCCTCAGCCTTTTTAAAATGGAGTTGGGCCTTATTGTCTTCACGTCAAAAGATTTCTAGCTTCAGAAAGTCACTTTTTTCAAGTCTGCATTATTCCAGTGGGGCAAGGTTGCAGTCGGTAGCTGAAGAGGGCTTTACATGGCGGATACCTTCTCCACGAGATCCCACTGAATTAGGTTTGCTGCTGCAGAGAAACAGGTAACGGGAGCAACCTGAATCTTTGGCTCAGAAGCAATGCACATTCGTCAGATCAGCTTGGCAGGTTAGTCCATATACCCTGCCAGTTCTCAGAGCAGAAAGTTGCCAAAACGTTTGTAAGTCCAAGGTTTCAGAAAACTTTAGGAGGAGTATACTTTGACATCAACCAAGAGTCTAGGGCCTTGGGGACATCGCTTGGATGTCAAGACTCACTTCTGAAGAGACCAACAGCAGCAGGGCTCAAGTCCAGCTGGAAATGGTCAGCTGGAAATGCAGGAAAAGGCCTCTTGATACTTGTTGTGTCCCTGTAGCCCAAACAGGAAGTCAACCCTATGATCCCTGGATTCCAGTTTTTGCTCTGGGTACAAGAGGGCGAGCAGGTCCAGTTTCCCAGGTCACAGACAGCAGTTACCTTGTGTTCTGTACAGATCCAGAAGTGATTTGGGGAGAGTATTAGGGATGCCGCATTGATGCCCACTGCTATCCCATGGGTGGGGGAAACGTCTGACCACTCTCTAAACAGTCTGGTGAAAGTTCCCAGAGGTGATCCTACCCACTTCTGCGGCACGTATTGTGAGTTTTACTACAGTCAATCTGACAGTGGCACTCTCCACACAAAACCTGCATGTCAAAACCTTTCTACTTCTGCTCAGAGCTGCTTTGCCACCCTAGATGCGTAGCCGGGAAAGTGAGCAACCCCGCCTTTGTGGTCACTCAAAACTGGTTCAGGGGCCAGCTCCTCTCCCACTGTGCCTGGGGCCTAGACAAAGGAGTGGGGCACACCTAGATGTTAACTATATCTAATGTGTCAGAGTAGACCCCTCTGAAGTTAATTAAGTTTCTGGGCACAGCCCAGATGATCAGCCTGCTAGAGAAACAGAATGCCGCCCCACACTGAAGGCCTTTTTTCAGTTCTGGGAGCAATTTCACATCTCATTAAGAAGCCTATTCAGCTCCTGGATTAAAGTTGGAAGTTCATGCAAATGGGCTTCTAGTGGCTTTAGGCAGGTTACAGACAACTTTCTAAAAATCAACATTCCAAAATATTTAATACAAATCTGATTCCATCAGTGAATTTGGCTTGTAATAAATATTTCAAAAAGTCCATAAATTAAATTTGTAGGGGGTTCCTACCCAGAGATAACACTTATTAAACCTAATATTGTATCCCATTGCTTTCCTATGCTTTCCTATGCTGGTACAGTGAAAATAGATTTTCATTGTAAGGATATGTTTACCATATGCTTCCCTTCAAGCGTTTACATGTCCTTCTTTTACATACCATGCACCCTGCCCTATAGACAAAAGGCCTACTTATGGGTGACATTTGAATATTTAAATGTAAATTTTAGGTCTGTCAAAAGCGGGTTTTTTGAAAGGTAAAATTTACATTTAAAACCTGCACAGCCCGGCTACTGGTCTGACTTCAGCAGATGGCACAATGAGTGATCCAGTCCACTGGTAGCATTTCATTTACTGTCCCTGGGTACATTTGGTTCTATATACCAGGTGTATACCAATTTCATCATGTTGAAAGGAGGAGCGGACACAAGCATTTTACCACTGGCTAGCAGGGGTCATGTGCACAGAGGTCTATAGCCAGCAAAAATAGGGCTTAACAAAAAGAAAAAAATATCTGTGATGACCCTCCACAAAGGGCAAATTTCCAACATTTCCCATGGGCATTTCTCTGTCAAGATGGCCTAAACCCCCAGCTATGTGTGAAAAGTTACTGGTACTAACTTTCCCGTGTAAATCCTGTTATAGGAGATTCCAACAGAGGGTAAAGACATGTACATCTATATCTAGGTGTAAATCTGCACTCAGAAATGATGACTTGCAAAAAAAATGTTGATTTACACCACGGTCTAGTAGTAAGTAAATCTACATGTGAATAAATCTGCATGTGTAGGTTTACCTGTATGAATCAGGTACAAATTGCATAGTGGAATTTTCAGAGTGATCAAATCTGCTCACAGGGACAGAGCTGTGGGAGCTCCAGGGAGAAGATTCTTGTCAAATCTGGTGAGACTCCTACTATTTTGCAAATATGTAGGCATTCAGAAATGTTGTTAGGCATATTTCCATCCTCATAGTGTTTGGAGAGTTACTCCATTTAAATAAATAAGGGCCTGATTTAAGGAAAGTGATGCTGCGCCCAGTGCAGCGCTACTTTCCTTGCGCCCCTTAGCGCCCCCTTACGCCACCATGTGTGCACCGTATCTAACATACTGCGCACCATGGCGGTAGTTAGGGGAGCCAGCGTTAAAACATTTTATGCTAGTTCTGAGCCTTGCAGGACGATAAATGTTGGCGCTAATCCTGCAATGCCCAATCAAGCCTATTGAAAACAATTGTGTGCCTCCTTTTAACACTTACTCTGAGCAGGTGTTAAAAGTGCCAAACAAAATGCAGCAAAAAAATCTTTTCGATTTCTTTGCACTATTTTTTCAACCTCCCCCAAACAGGAGTATGCCCCTTTGCATACATTATGCCTGGGTTGCATGCATTGCGCCACTTTGTAAATTTGGTGCTGTGATTTTGGCCTTGTTGGTCCCACATTAACGTAAAACAAATAACGCTAATGTGGTACAAGGAGGCACTCGGGGCTCCTAAATCTGCCCCTACGTATTTTTTTTCAGATGTAGAAAATGGGCAAACACCTCCAATATTGGTAGGGGTTTAGAAAATAATATTTTCTTAGAGAAATAAAAAAAACTTTGTAGGGCAATGCACATTCATGAGGCATTTTCACATGTATGAAAAGGTTAACACTTGAGTAACAGTCATAGTTTTCCCTTAGGTCTCTGATTCCGTAACCAATGCCCTCTACGTAAGTGATTCACCCCCGAAGATCATCTCAAGTACACTGTGTTCGCCGTGTCCATCTGTTCACTCAGTATTCTGCCACAAATTCCTACATTCATTTTGACCGTTAGTACTTACAGATTTCTGAGTATTCCAGATGAGGCCTCCTGTATAAACCTTCAACGGAAGACATTTTGCTTTCCTCCAAATAAAGAGGCACCAGCTTTATCCCATTCAATGCCTGGCCTTCACACTCAAACATTTAATTAGGTATATCAAATCAAACAAGCTTACATTTATGTTTATAGAACACCAATACTTGATTGACTTGCGTCAATATGAAGACTCTTAGTGTGTTTTTTTTTAATTATCTGCACTCCCCACCTTCTCCAAGTCAGTTCATTACTTACAACATGAAGATCAGAAAAATATTTAAGGAACTGTTTCTGATGTAGTTACATTTGTAGTCAGCATATGGACTATCCACAAAAGTTGTTAAAAATGTTAGTCTGCAGCAAGTGGCAATTATAAAAAAAATAGTAAAATCCCTGTCAGTGTACATTCTTCTTTAAATGATGCATAACAAGTGCAAGGTGGGCTTTCCTCAGTTGCACAAGAGGACACCCCAAGCTGTTGCAAACATGTTCTATCTTGACTGTGAACCCACTGGGACATTCAGTGTCAAAGAAGGTCTGAAATATTAAACTGTGGCACCTGCAGATCAGACAACAGAAGTTACCAGTTGTGCAGTGGCCGCAGTTTTCCTACTGAGGCTACAGTGTCCTGTTAAGTAAACCCTGGCTTTAGCAAAAAGCTACGTAGAATATTTTCGCATTTTTGTGATGCTGATTTAGTCATTCACGTTGCTTCCTGTGCAATCATCAGACGATTTAGTCGTCCAAAAGGAATAATTACAGCATTAAAGACAAGCTTTTTGTTTTTGGTCATTAGTGTGGTGAATCATACTTGGAGATACGTCTTTCTCTTATCACCAAGTATGCATGTAGTGGAGAACTGTGCCTTTCATGATCGTCATAAATAGCGTTGTAAGATGTGTTTTAAAATGACTTGCTCGAGGCCGTTCTTGAGCTGTGGATTCCGAATGCTCCTGCAGTGGCTGTTGCGGACGGAAGGGACAGGACAAGACGCTTCTTGGTGGGATCCTGCAACATTCATGCATAAACCACTTAACTTTACTCTAGCTTGGTGTTGTTTCCCTTCTTTCACCCTCCATCTGGTGACGAGTGGAAGCACGTGGTCTTCACAGGAGCTCACCAGAATTTCTGCCTATTCCCGTTTTAGCTCGGTGAGCTCTGGAGTTCTCTCTTGCCGGCTCATCTCATCTGTCAAACCCCTGGGACTGTGCCGGTCTCTGCTGGTCATCAGACTGTTTCCTGAATTTTTGCCGAGCCTCAATTCTATGTCAGGACTGGAGGCTCCGATTATGCTTCTCTTTCTTCACTTTAATTTTAACAGCAGCCAATTAGAAAGTCTAGCAAGAAAAACTACAAATCCCAATAATCTCAATAACACTTGATGACCATAGAGGAGAACCCCTATTATAACACTGACACACATAAATCAACTTCTCTTTCTTTGCTGCTTTGCAGCCAGTTAAGTGCTTTCATATTGCCTTTATTTCATTACTGTTTTGTTATGCTAATTTTATCGTGTGGTGAGCGCGGTGTTGTTTATTCTGTATTTAATTTGTGGGAGCGTTATTTTTCCTCCTGGGGGCGGCCGATCGGATCGCACCCACCGTATTAGTGGAGTGGGAGCAGGGGAGCGAGGACGCACACCTTTGCCGCTCAGTCCTCTTTCTATGACCACAGTGTTTTCTATTTTTAGCGCTTACGCGCGAACCCGAGTGCTTATGAACACGCTGAGACGCGTGCGATCGTCTCTCCTTGCCTGCTGTGTGTTTGCTCCCTGAATTACACCCCAAAGTATGCTTTTGGGGTTGCAATAAATTTGTATACAGGCTGGGCCTGTTTCCTTGATTTGGGCAGAGCTCCCTCCGCCCTCTATATTTTTATATCTATTTATATATATATATATATATATATATATATATATATATATATATATATATATAGTTATATATTTTTAGATATATTTTATATATATATACATTGCCCTTTTTCTAAGGGTTGACTTTCTGCCCTTTTGATTCCCCATATTCTAGTTTGCAGCTCCTTTGGAGCCCTCTCTGCTGGTTGTCAGCATGGCTGTCTATGATGACCAAGTAGGGGATGAATACTATATGGATGATCAAGCTCGATCGTTTGTGCAAGACCTTGTCTACACTTTGGATGCTGGAGTACGTCATACTGTTAATCAGGCTTTGGCACAGGCTATCAGGCCTAATAAACACCACCTTCTTGGTTTTGCTGAGCAGCAAGGACGGGTAGCCCCCTTGGGCGTTCAGGCACTCACAGAACTCTCCTTGTCTGGAGGTTCTCAAACGCTCAAGCAGAGTACTAATCTGCATGCTGCAGACTTTGAAAGCCTTATTAGGTCAATTACTAGGGATCACGGCTATAACGCTACTTCCTCATAGAAGTCTAAATCAAAAGAGGATCTAGCTTCTTCCTCGTCTGACCATTTATCTGATCAAGGGGATGATCCACCCCGTAAGCGCAAAAAGAAATCGCACTACCAGGAGGAGCCTATACCTATGCCTAAAGTTCTTACGTTTGAACCGGAAGACATTGTGCATCCCCGATCTTCCCTATGGTTGCCCCCAGCGGAGGTGGCTGACTATGTGGAATCCCACATTAGGCATGGATTTGAAAAGGAGATTCGGTCCAGATTGTGTTCTGGGTGCCCCAGACCAGATTTCTCTTCTAAAGTGACTGAAACGCCTGAATTGGATCCTACTTTAGTCACTTATCTGAAAAAGTCTTCAAAAGACCAGAAGAAGGGCATGGATCGCGCCTGGCGTGGTTGTCAGGACAAGCTTTTGGACGTAACTGGTCCATTGACAAAGATTTTGGAACTGGGCTTTCAGGCCAAGGAATCTGGTGAGTCCATTTACTCCGACGTTTTGGTGGGTTGGGCTCAAAGGGCTCTGTGCTTTCTGGAGAATGCTAATTGTGCTATTTCCACTGAACGTCGCTGTTCCACATTGATTAAGTTGGATCACAAGTTGGCGGACCTTGCTTCCTCGGAGTCAGGTCCCCTGGCTCAGGGCTTGTTTTTTGGCTCTCCCTTCCTTAAGGAGCTATCTAAATTTGCAGCTACTTACGCGAATCTGGACAAGGCCCAAGGGTCTATCAAAAGAGTTCTTTGCCCACTTTTTCATGGGGCCGGACGCTACAGAAGGCGTGCCTTCTGCCGTTTGAACCAACAGGGCCCTCATCAAGGTTACTATCAAAAAGGAAGAGGTGGCTTCCAAGAATATGACACCTCCACCCCAACCTTCTACCCCTCCAGCCCAAGAGCGGGTTGATCCAGGTTCCGCAGAGGGAGAGCTAAAGGCACCCAATCCTACTCCCAGGATCTACAGGTGAGCCTGATTGTGAGTTCAGAGGTTATTTTGGGGGGGCAGGACAGTGGGTTTTCTGCAAGCGTTGCACAGGATCACTCGCGATTCTTGGGTCATGGAGACCATTCAGGGCTTTAAGCTCGAATTTTACGAGTCCCCCTCTCAGCCGTTTCCCCCGTGCGACGTATTTTTCCCTTCAATAGCGCAGTTTCATTTCCACAGAAAAGGTTTCAAAGCACCCTATCGATTTTCTCAGTTCCGTGTTTCTTGAACACAAAAAAGGGGGTGGTTCTCCTCTTGTTTTGAACCTCAAAGAGTTCAACAGATACTTGGTTTATCGCCACTTCAAGATGGAGGTTATACACTTGTTGAGGGACATCCTCCAAGAAGGAGACTGGATGGTTTGCTTAGATCTAAAGGATGCTTATCTAACCATTCCTATATTTCCTCCCCACCGGCGTTTTCTCCAGTTTCTGTGGGAAAGCCTCTATTATGAGTACAAGGTTCTTCCTTCTGGCATCTCTTCAGCCCCTTGGTGCTTCACGAAGGTGATGCGGATGGTAGTCGAGTCCCTTCGTTCATGAGGGGTACATCTAATAATCTACTTAGACAACATTCTTATCATGGCTTAATGCCCCAGTCTTCTCCTCGCCCACCTGGAGTGGGCCATTTCCTTTCTTCAGGATTTGGGATTCATAATCAACGCCCAAAAGTCGGTATTAATTCCGGCTCAGCAAGTGGATTTTCTGGGATTTCGGGTAGACTCCATCCGATCTCATTTGATCCTTCCCCCTCAAAAGATTCATTAAATCAAGAGAGAATTGAGGTTACTGTTGTCCAGACAGACTTTATCATTGAGGGCGATTGCCCGCATGGTGGCCCTGCGCTCTTCCTCCATCCAGGCAATATTTCTGGGACTTCTCCATTACAGAGCGCTGCAGAAGTTGAAAATTTCCCATCTTCAGAAGGGCCTCAGGGATGCAGATCAGGTTCCTCTATCGGAGGAAGCTCGATCAGAGATGAGTTGGTGGTTGGACCAAATGGAGGCTTGGAATGGGAGTTTGATGCCAGTCTTTGGGGATAGGGGGCCCTTTGCGGGTCAGTCTCCACAGAGGGTCGTTGGTCCAAGTCGGAACTAGACCTACATATCAAGTGTCTGGAGCTTCTAGCAGGCTCATTTGCAATCAAGAGTTTGTCTCCTCTCAAGACGAATTGTTGTATACTTCTTCGAATGGACAATAGCTCAGCGGGGAGATATGTCAACAAACTGGGGGACCAGATCTCGCATTGTAGCGGAGATTGCTAAGGATTTTTGTCACTTTTGCCTGCAACACAGGATCTCAGTGGTGGCGGAATATCTGCCAGGGAGCAGCAATTCAGTTGTGGATTGTCATTCTCGTCACCTTTGGGATTTCAGCGACTGGAGGCTTCACAGCAAGGTTTTTCGGGCCCTCTGCGCTCAGTGGGGTCCTTACTCGATAGAACTTTTTGCTTCCTATCTCAACCCACAAATGAAGAGGTTTGTCAGTTGGAGGACGGATCCGGAAGCATTAGCGACGGACGCATTCCTGCAGGATTGGTCTCTGGATCTGGGGTATGCATTTCTGATAAATCAAATTGATATACACACGGTTCCAAAAAAGCAAAAGAAGGTTCTTTAGAACAAGGGTTTCCAAAAAAAGCAGTATGATTGAAGCAAGACCCCTCACTCACCTTCCGGTGACATGCTTCATCATAGGGCCATGCTCCTCGTCAGGCCTGCGCTGCAATGCCTGACGGGCCCCACAAGGGGGCTCTTTGCCGGAGATCTTTTGAAAATGATGTGCAACCGGTCAAAAAAGTGAAGAAAGGATTGGTATAAGAATAGTTAAAAATGCCTAGAGGTAAAAGTTAACTATTTATTCTGATATTAATACCCCTGACATGATTAAAAACAATTTATAGGGATATGGTAGGATAATGTCTACACTCCCCTGACAAAAATATATACAGTTTACTAAGTCTCGTAGTGAGAAATAGTACAGAAGGAGAGAACACAGAATCCCTGTGTTACTCAATCAAATGGGTCAACATGTTTCTCGCTGTTTTTAGTAAGAAATGATCTTATGCGATTCGTCAGGACCTTCGTACGTACCTAATCCTTTTGAAAAAAGTTTATATGAAAAGATTTTTTTGAGTCCCCTACTAGGGAAGTCAGAAACCTTAAGAGTAGAAAAGAAACCATCATCAAAAAGTTATGCAATCATCAACAGTTGTGTATATACACATTATCCTAAACAGTTATCCCATACACCGGGCATTTCTGCCCTTCTTGATGATTCCCAGTGTGTTGGCTCAGATCCGTTGTCAGCAGGTGGATCTTGTTCTGGTGACTTCTCTCTGGAGGTCCCAGGCCTGGTTTCCGGTGGCTCTGGAATTGAGTTGCGGCCATCCTGTATTAATTCCGTTCAGGTGGAACCTCCTTCTGAATCCTCTGGGCCTTCCTCATCCTCTTGTTCTTTCGGGGCAACTGGCCCTAGTGGCTAGGCATCTTTCAGGGAAAGATGGAGTGTCCCAGGCCTTTCGCAGGAGTCTTCCGCTTCCATTGTGGGATCCAGGTCTTCCAGTACCCACAAGAGATATGCTTCCGCTTGGAAGCAATGGAGTGCTTGGTGCAGTGCACAGAACGCAGATCCTTCTTCAGCGGAATGCAGTTTGGTCTTAATTTTTTTTGTCTTCTTTAGCTTCGTCTGGTTTGGTATATAGATCGGTTATTAACTATCGGTCGGCCATTTTGGCGGGTTATTTGCCAATAGAGGGTAAACCAGTGGGAGAATTACCCATTGTTTGCAAGCTTTTGAGGGGTATAAGGTTAGCTAATCCGCCTCATCCACATTATTCTACTCTCTGGGATGTGAATGTTGTTTTACGAATTTTAGAATCTTGGCCGGCTAATAGATTCCTTTCCAGGAAGCAGCTTTCTGCCAAACCCACCATGTTATTGTGCTTAATTTAATGTAAAAAGGTTTCTGCTGTTAGAGCCCTGGATTTAGCAGGCAGGATTTTTGCCCCTGAGGGAGTAACTTTTTCTATTTCACATTGTACCAAGTGTAATTTGAAATCGGTTTCTTATCCTAGTTTTGTGGACGATCCCAAATTGTGTGTTGTACAATGTCTCAGAGCTTATGAGGTAAGTACAGAATAATTTCATTCTGATATGGGGGGCAGTTGTTAATTGCATTGGTTAAGCCTTATCACCCTGTTTCGTCAGCCACTCTGGCCAGATGGGTTTGCTGGCTCTTGAGTGAAGCAGGCATTGATATTTCTAACGTTGGTGCTCATTCCACTAGAGGGGCCATGGCTTCAAAATCCTTTGCCTTGGGTTCCCGTCTGGAAGACATTTTTTTAAGAGCTGCAGATCGGTCCTCTGAATCTACGTTCAAATCATTTTATTGTAAGCCTATTGTGGATATTGCATCGGTGGTGGTGGAACAGCTTTAAACAAGCATAATCAGAGCCTCCGGTCCTGACATAGAATAAACAAAATTCTAGCATTCGCATTAAGAATTTTTCAATTCTATTAAGGACACGGAGGCGAGGATTATCCCACCCGCACTGTTGACATTGTGTTTGGTTTGTTATTCTATAACTGTTTGCCATCTTCATTGAAATGTTTACTGTGTTTCAGTGCTTTTCCCTCCCTATTAATACATATAGGATTATTCTATTGTTGTTCAGTTTTATGGCCTGGTTTTTCATCTCTTACAGGAGCTGAAGACAAATAATTTTGTCGGGCCTCCAGCGCATTGTTCTGAGGATCCAGACGGATATTGGATTTCACCCATCTTCTTCTTTTTCAAGTTGGTCATCTTGGTTTCTCCTCTATGGGCTGTTTGATGTCCTTCAGTTTCTGGATTATGGACTTGATTAGACTTTTTGTGTTGTTCGACCAAAGAAAGAGGAATTGATTTATGTGTGTCAGTGTTATATAGGGGTTTTCCTCTATGGTCATCACGTGTTATTGGGACTGTTGGGATTTGTAGTTTTTCTTGTTGTACTTTCTGATTGGCTGCTGTCAAAATTAAAGTGAAAAAAGAGAAGCATAATCCTCACCTCCGTGTCCTTAATAGAATTGAAAAATTCTTAACGTGAATGCTAGAAAATGTTTTATTGCCCTTTGCCGCTATTTTGCTGGTTTCAGTGCGACCGTGCAAATCTGTACCTCCCATCATTGGATCGTGCTGGGAACAGACGTCAGGTGATGTGTGATGTCATGACACCAAGCGTGGCAGCCATCTTAAGTTGGGATCATTCTGCATTGGATCTACACTTTCAGCTGTAAGTGACCAGGCAGTTCACGACCCTTCATTCAGTGATCATTTTCTGTGTAGAAATCTTCCTTATACATTCACCTACAACTGATTCCACTTGCACTTCTAATTTTATTCACATCCAACTATAATACAAATGGAGATTTTAAAAGTACTGCTTTTCTTGTAGGTGCATGAAATATCATACCAACCTATACAGATATTTGTATTAGTTCATTGATTTCTGCACCTCGTGGCTTCTGCACAAGTTGTTCAATTAGGTACCATTACCGGGAAAGCCTAAAATTCCATTGAAAATTTGGTATAATTCTTTCGAAAATGTTCTGGTCATAAGAGATGCTGAAACCTGTACCTCAAAGAAAACTGGCATTACTTTTTAGTTATCTTGGCACTGAAGGTCAACAAATATTTGATAATTTACCTGTAATCACTCCGTCTGGTGACAAAAACAACTTGAATATATATAGAGGTGATTCAAAGGTTAAACAAAAAATGATTGGAAGAACCTGATGTTAATGCTGGAACATTTTAACTTTATGACAAGAAAGCATATTAGTCATTAAAAAATTGGCTGCTAGTTGCTAGTTTGGTCCTGCATTGGATACATACATTAGAGATCAGTTTGTTTTTAGTTGTTACTCTAAGAAAATTCAAGAGAGATCTTAAGTTGCAGAGACCCTTCCCTTTCAGAAGTTATTGAAATGGCAAAAGAAATTTAATGTGCAACGGTATCATCTAAATGTATTTCAAATGATTCATCTAGTAACTGTTTGGTTATTCACTTCAAGATTTTGATTCTATTAATGTTCTTGCAGCTAAGTCTAAGACAAACAATCCTGTTTATAAAAAGTTGGATACAGTATGTTTCAGGTGTGTTTCTCATTCTCAAGTGAGTAGTAGCCCTAAGTGTCCAGCATTAGGCAACAAATTTATTAAATGCCACAATTTGGGTCACGTTCAGTCTGTATATAAGGGAACAAGTGTATTCCAAGTAAGCAATGTGCAAACTCATGAGGATAATGACTGTCTACAAAATGATTTTAATAAGATGGTTTTAACAACTGATTCTATTGAAGCATCTCAAGCCATTATCAAAATCAAGGGTCCTTTTTGTCAAGTGTCAATTACTGGGTGCTACTCTTTGGATATGATGGCAAACTCTGCTGCGCATGTGACTATAATTTTAGATCAACTTTATTATGGAAAATAGTCTGATAAACATCATCTATATAAAACAGACATTTCCCCAAAAGCCTGTGGAGATAATGACATTGACATGTTAGGTTATTTTTATTGAGACTTTATCACGTTTGGATAGACAGATTACCTCCAAAATATATGTTGCAGTAAAAGGCAAAAACATTGTAGGATGGCGAGCTCTGGTAAAGATGGGCTGAAACTTGTACCTGGTTCTGATAATGCAGTACAAATAAATGATTCACAGATTGCTTTTGTTTCAGACACATTTGATAACACTGAGTTGCAAAACCCTTAGACGAGTTTTGAGAGGATTTTGATTCTAAAATTTGAAAAATAGACAAGTTTGTGCATGTGATAAAACTGAAAGATAATGTAATTCCTATTGCACATAAAGTTAGATCCATTCCCTTAAGTGTAAGAGATGAGCTTAACAATTTGTTGGACAAATTAGTTCTTGAATGGGTAATTACTACCACAGACTGTTCTGAATGGGTCAGTCCCATTGTGGTAGTTTGCAAAAAGAATGGAGAAATCCATTTATGTGCTGATTAAAGGTATCTAAACAAAAATATTATTATTGAGTGCCACCCTCTCCCAAAGATTCATGATCTTCTTACTACTATAGGTGGTGCCAACATTTTTAGCCTATTGGACTTGAAGTCTTTGTCCCTTTGTCTTCAGAATCCACTGATCTTACAACATTTGTGACTCCATTTGGAGTGTATACTTTTTAAAGACTACCTTTTGGTCTGGCTTCAGCATCCAGTATCTTCCAAAGATTTATGGATCGCATTTTAAACGGGATTGATGGCGTGCAAGCCTATCCAATTGATGGCCTGATTTATTCCAAAACAGCTCAGAGCAGCTAGTAACGCTAAGGAATGTACTGAGCATTTTCAAAGCAGTTGGGATCTCTCTAGGTCTTGACAAATATAGATTCTTAACAAACAACTTGGACTACCTAGGTCACTCTATCACTTCTGAAGGGATCAAACCCAAGTTTTCCCAAACTCAAGCTAGCACAGAAGTCTCTCTTCCAAAAGATAAAGATGCCTCGAGGTCCTTTCTTGGCATGATGGAACATTATTCTCGGTTTGTTCCTAGTTATGCCCAAGTGATTCAGCTCCTGCGCTCTTTACTTAAAAAAGGGTATACCATTTAATTGGATCATCTCTTGTGATACAGCTTTTCATGATGTTAAAGAATTGATTGTAAATGCCCCAGTATAATCATCTGATATTTCAGGAAAAAAATGTTTTCTCACCGTTGATGCTCGTCAACAGGGATTGGGTGTTTGTCAATGGGAGAAATCTGTTTATGTGCTGATTTAAGGTCTCTAAACAAAAATATTATTATTGAGTGCCACCCTCTCCCAAAGATTCATGATCTTCTTACCACTATAGGTGGTGCCAACATTTTTAGCCTATTGGACTTGAAGTCTTTGTCCCTTTGTCTTCAGAATCCACTGATCTTACAACATTTGTGACTCCATTTGGAGTGTATACTTTTTAAAGACTATCTTTGGGTCTGGCTTCAGCATCCAGTGTCTTCCAAAGATTTATGGATCGCATTTTAAAGGGGATTGATGGCGTGCAAGCCTATCCAATTGATGACCTGATTTATTCCAAAACAGCTCAGAGCAGCTAGTAACGCTAAGGAATGTACTGAGCATTTTCAAAGCAGTTGGTATCTCTCTAGGTCTTGACAAATATAGATTCTTAACAAACAACTTGGACTACCTAGGTCACTCTATCACTTCTGAAGGGATCAAACCCAAGTTTTCCCACACTCAAGCTAGCACAGAAGTCTCTCTTCCAAAAGATAAAGATGCCCTGAGGTCTTTTCTTGGCATGATGGAACATTATTCTCGGTTTGTTCCTAGTTATGCCCAAGTGATTCAGCTCCTGCGCTCTTTACTTAAAAAAGGGTATACCATTTAATTGGATCATCTCTTGTGATACAGCTTTTCATGATGTTAAACAATTGATTGTAAATGCTCCAGTATAATCATCTGATATTTCAGGAAAAAAAATGTATCTCACCGTTGATGCTCGTCAACAGGGATTGGGTGTTGTCCTTTGTCAATGGGTCTCATGGGAGGAACATACTGTTGGATTAGCTTTCAGAAGCCTTAAACTGTAGTGAATCCTATCTTGTTTTAATGGGAAGCACGAGTTAGCTTATCCTTCTGGCTTGCAGACCTGTGCCCCCATCACCCAGTGACTTTCACCCTACTTAGATTGCTCTGATATAGTGCAATTATTGAATTATATATTTTCAAGACGGCTGCATTGTTTTTAGATAGAACAATGTTTTAGTTTCATGCTATCAGTGTCACTCTGCTAAGGCGTCGCTATCAGCACCAGAGATAAATAGGATGTAGATATTCACTTTAGGTACTTTCCCACTTTGTACTTTCGAGGGAATTGTTTATGTAATTGCCGCCCCAAGCATGTCATGTTATCTATTGTTTGGGAACAGTCCTACGTCAGGGGTCCGATCAGATCTGTATAAATGCACCTCATACAGACAGATAGACGGATTCCGACCAGATGCCTTCGACGTTATCCAAGCTACACGTTGCCTTGACGCTGGCCCAGTCTTTGTGTCCCAACAGAGTCTGACCTAGAGCCCTCATTCCAAGGTAACGAGGGTTGGGGGCTCTTCTCATGGACATGGTACCGGTGGATTAGGTTTATCACACCTAGCTCTCTTCAGGTTAAGGGTTACGCTCATTAGGCTAGGGTATTAGGACATATTTCATATCTCATGTCATTGTATGCTATTGCAAGATGGTGCGGGTCTTTGTACTAATGACTCTCGCTTTCACAATTCTGTTTTTTGCATTGTTCATTAACCCAATCATTGCAGCCCGTGAAAATGATGGTAGATTGCAGTCTTGTTAATAAAACCTATTGAAACGTTACTATATCTCCTTCATTGCCTCTGTGTTTGACTGAGACATGTTGTTCATGTGAGAAAGAGGTAATCTCCATTTAACCACAACACTCCCTGAGATGTCACACTCTTAAGTCCATGTGTAAAGGCTGCCACAAATCACCTTATACTGTTTGGGTTTTTGGTGAGGTGCTACTTGTGAGCCAGGAAGGTTGGGACGACAGTTGCGACTTATTGTAGGACCATCATAGTCACCTACAAACATAAGCGCTGTCCCCCTTAAACTAGTAGTCTTGCCTAGATCAGGAATCAAACTACGACAAAACAGACAGAATATCACTACAGTACAATTGAGAAGGAAGCTCTTGCCTATGCATGGGCTGTTGAGAAATTCAACACCTTTTTGTGGGGAACACAATTTGAAATTCTCACAGATCATAAACCTTTATTACACCTTTTGAATGGCACAGGCAATGCTTCTTCGAGATTAGTTAGGATACTATCTCGCCTACAAGAATTTAACTTGGTGATTAGATATATTTCTGGAGGATGAAATGTCATGGCTGACCGTCTGTCTAGAATGCCCTTACAAAATGTCATGCAAGATGACAAACATGATGAAGTAGAGTGCGTGGCTGCAAACATAGAAGACATTTTGGAATTTTGTCAGAACTATACAATACTAAGAATGGTTGGAAGCATCTCCAAAAGATGAGGTCCTGCTAAAAGCAATGGATTTTGTTAAAAAGTGATGACCAAAAGACCCCCCTCCTCCCTCTCCCTTAAAACCTTTTGCACAAGGATCTACATAAGTTTCCCTAGTAAAAGGGGTTTTAATGCATGCAGACCTTAGAGTCCCTCCTGTGTCTTTACGCAATAAATTGATTGAGACTGCACATGAAGGTCATTGAGGGATTGGAGGAGCATCTAGGTTTCTAAAAGAATATTTTTGGTGGCCATCGATGGATAACAATGTATCACAATGGATTGACAAATGTCAAAAATGTTTATTATCTGATAAAAATTGGAAGACCACACAAACACCTTTGCATAATGTTCCAATTCTTAGTGGAGCTTGAAATGCAAATGCTGTGGATTTTGCTGGGCCTTTCGATCTGTTGCCTCCAGAACAAAGGTTTCTATTGGTAGTGATTGATTAATATTCCAATTCCGTATACTTTGAATTCACTTCCACTCCTAACACCACAGAAGCTATAACATTTCTAGACAGGATTTTTAACATTGGAGGTTCACCCAAAAAATTGGTAACCAATACTGGTTCACATTTCACTTCAATTCAAATGAGGAATGTCTTAGAATTCCATCATATAAAACCTCTCAAAGTTGCTTTGTATTCCCCTTCTTCAAACGGTCTTGTTGAAAGAGTTAACAGATTTATGAAGGAGGGAATACAAACAGCGCTTGCTGTTAGCACTCCAGTTGAGGATTTGTTGAGAAAGAAGCTTTAGTCTTATTTGATTGCCCCACATTCTACTACTGGAGTGTCTCCTTTGTGCCTTTTGCGTAAGAGTGATCCAAGGTCCATTGCATGTCCTTATTGGATCAAAGAATTAGGAGGACGACCTAGCTGTTATGGATGTTTGGACTCAAAGAAAAAGATATGCAACACTGATATTAAACAAAGGTTGCAAAACACACATGTTGACTAAAAAAATAAAGGCAAAGATCAAAAATGTTGGTTGGGGATTTGGTCTTAATCAAGAGTCCCATTAATGTTAAAAAGGAGCCTTTGTTTATTCCTCACTAGTTCGCATCCAGAAAGTCTCTAAGGATTCCATATTATTGGGTGAAAAGGGATGGTGGAGTAGCAAGTGTGTGGTTAAACTGCATCATGATCCAGCAATTAAGATTTTGTCTATCAAAAATCTGCACGAAGATGATTTACATGAAACATTGCATTTGTTTTTTATTGATAAGTGTAGTGGTTCAATCGTGCCCACATTCTGCC
The DNA here is from genome assembly GCF_031143425.1 of Pleurodeles waltl. Lineage (NCBI taxonomy): Eukaryota > Metazoa > Chordata > Amphibia > Caudata > Salamandridae > Pleurodeles > Pleurodeles waltl. Next base: position 973,640,858 of record NC_090444.1, read on the forward strand.
TCTTAAACTATTGATGATTCGATGCATATTCATCCAAAGCCATATACTGATGCAAAACCACTACTGTGGCAAATCAGTACCAATCTGCCGCAGGCACTTCGGTTAATGCAAAGAAAGTCGGTCACTCCCATGATAATGTAAGTAGATTGTCACACAATATTTCGCGGCCTACAAAGTATAAAGATTTCTTTCTTTATTAATGTCTGTAAAATAAGATACTTTTGTTTGTAGGAGAGGAAGAAGGTGTGGTGAATCATACTTGGTGATACGTCCTTCTCTTATCACCAAGTATGCATGTGGTGTGGAGAACTGTGCCTTTCGTGTTCGTCATAAATAGCGTTGTAAGATGTGTTTTAAAATGACTTGCTCGAGGCCGTTCTTGAGCTGTGGATTCCGAATGCTCCTGCATTGGCGGTTGCTGACGGAAGCCACAGGACAAGACGCTTCTCGGTGGGCTCCTGGAACATTTATAAATACACCACTTAATTTTACTCTACTTTGGCTACGCTTGCCCTCATTCACCCTCCCTTCGATTAGACATCCCGATAACCTGTATGTGTCAAGTAGATCACCACCTGCTTTGCAGCATTCATTCAGTATTACAGCAGCAATCAACCTTTCCTGTTCAAGGTCATTAAGTGGCAATGTATCCATGGCAGCAGCCCCTAGCATCTGGTTCACATTAATACCACAAGCAAAGCTAGATAGTGTATCGCAGTCTGTCGAAAGCTGATGGCAACAGGTGGGTCTAGAAGCCTTGATTAGGACAAGGACTAGCATGTCTGGCTACTGGCACGCTGCCTCACAAGGACAGTGAATAACAGCTTAATAGAACATCAGGATTAGCCTCACGAAAATAAAGGTCAGTGCTGTCTGACATAATCCGAAATTAAAACGATGCAAATGCAGTTAGACATGTTCTAACTTCAGGGACATATAATCAAAGTTCGCTAGTTTATCAAGTATTTGATTGAATGTTCTTGCATTTTGGTCACCCAAGCCTTCTTGCAACCAAATAGGTTAGGGACAGGATTTTTACAAGAATGGTAAACGGTGCACTTTGTTTACAAGGAAGAGAAAAAAGACAAGACTACGGTCGAATTCATAAAGGTGTTTGTGCCTCTAACGAGCCCTTTGTGCTGGTTTCCAAGGGAGAAATGTGGGTATACAAGTCCTTTAAGTTTCAAAAAGCCCTTAACTTGCTCCTGTTGATATGTTCCTTAATTTATAAGGTGTTGTACTGTTCAAATGTTTTGGAAATATTCTTATGAAAATATTAATCCTAATGATATTTACATAATAATTTGTGCCCTCGTAAATCCATACAAAACAAAATAATTATAAAGTCTTCGGGACAAAACAACTAAAATAACAATATTACTCGACTTTGTTGTAGTTACTGCCACCATCTGAACCACACTGAAGTGCAAAAACACACCCCAGCAACATTCAGAGAATGCATGCAAATCAAATACAAGAATATAGACGGACCAACGTATACAATAGCAGTCATGCATAAACATCTGACCCAAATCAACAGTGTACATGATCTATAAAAAGCAAACGTCATTCCACGCCTAACAAGCAGATGTGTGTGTTAGTCCATGAAATGTCTTACACTGGTGCCTTCAACGGAAGGCAAAAAGAACAGATGATGGACAGAATGCTGAAAAGTGCAAACATTCAACCCCAGTCACAAAGATCTGGGTTTAATCTATCGTTTTTTTGCTCGACGCCACCCTAGTTTGGACCCAGTCATATGCAAATCAGTCTTGACCCTGTTCCTCATGGGAACAGTCCAGCCCGAACTGCCAAGCCAGGTCCTCCCTGGACCGGAAACAAGCATCCTAGGACTGGTTTCAGGGTATCACAGTTCATCAGTTAGGCTAGCTTGAATCCAGTGGCACAGTGAGCACGGGACCAACGTCTGGGCATATCCTGCCCACTTGGGGCAACAAATGCAAAAAGAACAGATGAAGGACGGAATGCTGAACAATGCAAACATTCACCTCCAGTCACAAAGATCTGGGTTTAATCCATTGTTTTTTGCTCACCACGCCACCCCAGTTTGTACCCAGCCATATGTAAATCAGTCTTGACCCTGTTCCTCATGGGAACTGTCCAGCCCGAACTGCCAAACCAGGTCATCCCTGGACTGGAAACAAGCATCCTAGGACCGGTTTCAGGGTATCACCCTTCATCAGTTAGGCTAGCTTGAATCCAGTGGCGCAGTGAGCACGGGACCCACGTCTGGGCATATCCTGCCCACTTGGGGCAACAAATGCAAAAAGAACAGATGATGGACGGAATGCAGAGCAATGCAAACATTCACCTCCAGTCACAAATATCTGAGTTTAATCCATTGTTTTTTGCTCACCATGCCACCCCAGTTTGGACCCAGCCATATGTAAATCAGTCTTGACCCTGTTCCTCATGGGAACTGTCCAGCCCGAACTGCCAAGCCAGGTCCTCCCTGGATCGGAAACAAGCATCCTAGGACCGGTTTCAGGGTATCACCCTTCCTCAGCTAGGCTAGCTTGAATCCAGTGACGCAGTGAGCACGAGACCCACGTCTGGGCATACCCTTCCCACTTGGGGCGACAAATGCAAAAATAACAGATGATGGACGGAATGCTGAAAAATGCAAACATTGATCCCCAGTCACAAAGATCTGGGTTTAATCCATTGGGTTTTTTGCTAACCACGCCACCCCAGTGTACTTTACTTGTATGCATTTTATTTGAAAAACATTCCCACCTTACATAAGTAGCTAATTTCTTCTTTAATTCTCATGCTAAAACAATACCACATCCAAATTATGCTCTCCCACCTCCTACCCAGTGAGAGAAATTTGGCTCAATAGGCTGAATAAATAGGTTTGTTCATTGCAGGTCATTTCTAAATCCTGCTAAATGTCAGAAATGGCCTGTGACATGAGTCTGAGCGGACCTGAACTCACGTCGAAGGGTATAGAAGCCTGACAGTCTTTAAGGATTCACAGGTCTTGAATGACTCAGTATGAAGATAATCTGCCCCATTCTCCAGACAATAGCTCTGCCCCTGCATGCGCTGTCTGAAGTACAAGAGACGTCTGCAAACACACCTCTCTTGTACTTGAGGGGAAGATGTGCAGGAAGAAAGGGAAAAGAATGTGACTGCAACAGGGAATCAGTTTTATACCTCTAGGGTCTGTTTACTGTACAGATCACTCCGTAGCGTGCTTGCTTTTAAAGTATCCCAGGATTCCTGTAGTGGAAAGCAGACTACTTGATATATTTCCACATATATCCCACACTTGTAACACTGTGACCATCAATGTTCAAAATTGAAATCACATATTACTGCAAGGGGCTTTGCAATGTAATTATTCTGTATAATAATTTGAGGCAAATATCAAAGTTATGAAAAAACACACAAGTATTTCTGTGTGTCTGTGGCAGTAATGTATTGTTCTAGATCTATTTTGCGGTAAGCTCTGTCTAAATATGAATAGTGGCCAAGCATTGCTAGATTCCATTTCACTGCTGTGAGGTCATCATTTAATGGAATACGTAAATACCATAGCAGGCAGTGCAAAAAGGAAGGTCTTGCAACTAAAACCTAATCAATAATAATTACTGGCTTTCAAACAGAAATAGAGCTTTCTGTGTCCTCAAATGTCACCGCCTAAGTAGCTATGGCTACGCTCTGTGGTTGGCTTGTGAGTGCAGTGGAAATATGCAGAATCTTTTAGCAAAATATACTTTTTGGACTGGAGAGTTTGGAACCCCTACGTTCTAGTATTCAAATGTGTATATGTTAAAATCAAAAGTGTCTAGGCTGTCTATCAATGTGAGGTTCGTCCATAGATAAGTTAGAACCATACATGTAAATGTTCTGCTTGTATCAGAGATATGCATTTCATTTTAATTGCACTAGGATCAGTCTAACTCAGAATATCTTATATCACAGATAAATGCTGTTGTTCACTCTCTCATGAGATGTATTTCCCTTTAAGTTTCATAAATAGTTGGATTATAAATCATTTCTGAAATTTCAATGTCGTTGTTGGTAGATTCAGTAAAGTGTCTAATTACGTAAAAACTATATTTTCATCAATAACACTAATTCTGACTATTTACCAGTTTTCAGAATATACTGCTTTAATGAAATATCCGACAGATCTGTGTCTCCAAATTTGAGTTAGATTACTGTGGTACCTGACAAACTGTGTCACAAATCACACAATTCTTCCCAACAAGCAGGACATGTATACAAATTCTGTGTGCAGCTGGTTGTTTCGGAACTTTCCAATAATAGCTCTCCAATAATGGTGGCTATTAAATGATTATGCCAATTACAAAATGGTCCACAGAGGTATGATCCAGTCTTGTTCAACATCTACCTTAGACCATTGACTGCCTCATTGAATCTTTAAACCTAACAAGTGGCAGCTATTAAGACAATATTCAATCTGCTGGAACTGGAACCTCTTTGGGACTCGATTGCTCTGCATTCAGATTCTGCCTCTCCTCCATCTTCAAGTGAAAGACCAGAAGCCATCCGGAATGTACTGTTTGAAAGACAGAAACCTTCACCTGTATGTCATGAGAATCCCACAGACTGCAGGCTCATGAACCTTAGCAACCTTCCTCAGGGCTGGTGTACCTTGGACTCACACCTCAGCCCTCAGAGTAACAGAGACATTGAGATGCCTTCCATCAACTGAGAACCCTCAGGGTGGTCTTCCCTTTCCCAGATGTTCCTCACTGGTTTAGGGCAACCATTGCCCATATTCTCACATATCTAACTAAGGTAATGAATTTTAACATGACTCCCCTCCCCCCGAATGTTTAAATCACAGGCTACAACAGCTCCAAAACACTTCAGCAAGAATATTTCTACGACCATGGGATCACTTCAGCATAGGCCAACATGCTGTGCTCTGGCTTTCAGATGCAAAATGACTGTTCTTCAATTCCATCTGTATCAGTCATCATACTTTTAATGAAATAAACTATGGGGGAAATTCTTTTCAGAAGACAATTTGCATATATCTGGAAGAAATGGAGGAATATGCTGCAGGAGTTCCACTACTATGAATATGCTGCAGGAGTTCCACTACTGTGTACCCTTTTATGTTTTGCTTATATTTAGATAGTTGACTAAATTTGGACTTTTGTTCAGTTAAATGTGCCTCTACGAGTGGGTCCTGGGATGAGGGTGTCTACTAGGCAAGGGTGGAGCCTCTGCGACCCTCACCTTTAACACTTGTGGGCCCTTCTCGCACAGCTGCCCTGGTGATTAGGAGGGAAATCAGCATTTGTCATTGAAATTGTCACCTGGCATTTGGCAAGTATGGAGGAACTAGTGATTGAGGCTCCCGCCAGATTTCCACTTATCTATGCCACAGGCAAGAGCCAGAAGGATGCCATTGATGCAGTCGTTCACCCCAGTTAACTGATGAAGGCCACATCTGCTCTAGTGCAGTGCCAGCTTCCATTGTTGCTAATACTGCCCAAAGTGCAATGTTTGCACTCCTCTGCCTGAGGCCTCATGAGTGTTTTTATTGTGTGATGGCTCTTTATTGTTAACACTGTTTGAGAGAATCAATATTTCCAGATCTGACCTAGAGGTTTAATATTGTTAATACTGCCTAAGGTGTAATGTTTAATACTCGGGGTCACTTTGAACAAAGTTGTTGGAAAGATATGCAAGTACGTCCATTACTCCAGAGAATATGTGGTTGAACCTACTTCATAGTTAGGGGCCTGCTTTAGTGTTATTTTCTGTTATAAGATGAACATGCAAGCAGATGTGATTTACATCTTAACCTCTTCACTCTATTTTAAACTAACTGCAATGATTAATTGAAATACGTAAAACAAAATGTGAAAAAAGCATTTGGTGCTAACTGTTGTTCACTATCACATTGTTTATTTGTGTACATATAATTATACATTGGGGCTGATTAGGAGTTTGGTGGTCGGAAAAACCAGACCGCCAGTTTCCCCATAGGAGACCACCACGGTGCTGGTGGTCTCCCCACCGGCCCCAAAACTTGCGGCTGCATTGGACTTGGCTCTATGTGTAGCCGAGTCCAATGCCGTTGCACCCTCGAAATGTGCACTGTCTACTAAGCAGACAGTACACATTCCAACGGTGCTGGGGAGGGGGCCCAAGGCACTTGTTCTCCGTCAGCCTTTTCATGGCTATTGAACCGCCATGAAAAGGCTTGCGGAGAACACAGTTGCAATCAGCACTCCGGCGCTGACTTCAGCGCTGCTGTGGCTGATCACAACCACGATCGCCATCATCCCGTCAGGATCAAAGATCCTAGCGGAGACAGCAGTCTTTTGGAGGTTCGACTGCCAGGGTCATAATTTTGTGGTCGGACCGCCACAGTTGCTGCGGTCTGACCTCCAACATAAGTCTGGCGATCTTCGGACCATCGACTTGTAATAAGGCCCATAAGTCCTCATTACAACCTCAGCGGTCTTCCCAGAAGACTGATGAGGCTGCGGGCACCAGAATACCGCCATTGCTGGCGGTATGTCTGGCTCCCTATTTCGACTTTTCCGCTGGGCCAGTGGAAAAGTCACATCAACATAGCTGCTTTCTTGAGATAGAGCCGGCGGCAATGCTGATGTGCAGCGGGTGCTGTAGCACACGTCGCGCATTTCACTGCCTGAAATTCGGGCAGTAAAATGCACGATGGGGCTATGCCTGGGGGCCCCTGCACTGCCCATGCAAAGTGCATGGGCAGTGCAGGGGCCCCCAGGGGCACCCCGAGTCCCCTTAACGCCAGCCTTTCCATGGCGGTGTCTACTGCCATGGACAGGCTGGCAGTAAGGGGAGTTGAAATCCCCAGGGCAGCGCTGCTTACGACCGCCGGGACCGCCATGGCGGTATACTGCGAGTCCTGGCGGTGTTACCACGGTGGTACCACCATAGTCAAAATGTGGTGTCCAGTACTGCCAGCCTGTTGGCAGTACAAACGCCACTATAGCTGCCAGGGTTATAATGAGGGCCATAGTCTTTTCGTAGTTTAAGCACAAGCTGCATGTATGTGGAAAATAAATTAATCAAGAGTTGCAAGATTTTCACTCACCTTTCAGTCTGCCTTTGCTTGTATTATAGGGTGTGTTGGGTTAACCATGTGACTGGTGTGTGGGTATACCCTCTACTGGATCATATCAGCCCAGGAGCCAAGATCATCTTCTTTCTGTTTGTTACTGTTATCATGAACATTTACTACATTATGGGAGAAGTACTCAACAGCTACATCTGGGACACACAAAAAGGTGAGTCTTTTATCAGGGTACGTGGTTTTGTTAAAGTGCTTTGAAACATGTCTTCTGTTCTTTGGAGCATGCAAAGAAATCACACCTGCCGCTTACCCAGCAGTAGTGCTTGTTGACCCAGCATAGGAAGACAGTGTTTGGGCCTGAGTCAGTTCAGGAGCAATAGGAAAGTAACTGATTTCTAGAGAAAGTGCTAAATCCGAAGGTTAATCTAGCAGTCTCTTTGTCAGAGGAAAATTCTCAGGATATCAGGTTTTAGAACTTCGTCCCAAAATCAGACGATTTCTTTCTCAACAACACATTAATTTCAGTAATACCATAAAATTTGTGTAGAAACCTGTTTTCATGTACACAATAAAAAAGATTTACTCTTTCCTGTAATACGGGGTCCATCTGTATGCAGTGTAGTGACATTGGCAACCTCATTATTTGAACTGTTTCATTCCACCAAATCCTTTTTGTTCAATCTGCAGAGCAAGAAAGGAAGGAAAAAAACAGATTTGACAAGAACATTACATGTTATATATGCCATTCCTGACTAATTTGTGTCAGAGTATTTTCCAGCAGAAGGTTTGGGGTTTTTATGGACCTAAAAAAGTCGAACTTCCGAACCTCAGAGTTAGAAATGGGGTCTCTGGTTGGCAGTGATTTGCACCCAGTCCAAGTAGGGACCCTCACTCTAGTCAGGGTACGAAAGTCACACAGCTAAGATAACCCCTGCTCACTTGCTTGGTAGCTTTTCACGAGCAGTCATGCTTATCTCAGAGGCAATTTGCAAAGTATTTGTACATACACACACACACACACACACACACACACTCACATGCTCACAGACACAGTGAAAACACTACAAAAGGACTCCACACCAGTTTAGAAAATAGCCAATATTTATCTGAATGAAACAAGACCAAAACGTCAAAAATCCCACATACGCAAGTAAACATATCACTTCTAAAAAGATGAAATGGGTCTTAATCCATAGGAATCAATGATTGTATCTTTTTAGCACAAAGTACCTGGAATGCTTCAAAAACAAAGACGATGCGGGCCATGGGAGGCACTGAAAAGGAAAGCAATGTGTCTGTTCCTTAATGCATAGGGGAGGTGATGTGTTGATTCGTTCCTCGCAGGAGAGGCGTTGGGGCGGTTCCTTACTGGCAGGGGAGGAGATGCATTGAGGGCCAGATGTAAAAAGCCGTATCACCACCAAAGTGTCACTTTTTGTGACACTCCGGTGGTGCAGTACCCTACTCCGTATTTTCAAGGTGGCGTTAAGCCACGTTTTGTGACTTAACACCACCTTGTAAATACAGCCCATTCACACGCAGCACTTTGCGTGGAAGGCGCGTGCAATGGGTGTTGCTGTAGGATGACGCTGCCTCAGATTTACAAGTTTTCGTAAATCTGAGGCAGTGCCAAAATCTACCGCCTACCCAGGGTGCAACAAGGAGAAATGCTCACATAGAAAGAGCAAATCACCATTTAAGATTGTTTTTGAGCAGGAAAGTGTTCCTTCCTGCACAAAACAATCTCCCTCTCAACTCACCCATCCTTGAACAATGGCGCAAGGGTTGCTGCATCCTGGGACAGAAGCAGCAAGCAGCAGGCCAGAACAACAAAGCAACAGGCAGAGTGGCAGTCCGTCCTACAGTATCTAGCTCTTCTTCCTGGCAAAATGTCCTCATTTGTTCTAACCATGATGTGTTCTAACCATGTGGTATCAGAGGTCCTGTACTTATACCCATTTCTGTCTTTGAAATAGACAAACTTCAAAGAGAAGTCTGTGTAGTACACAAGACCCTGCCTTTCCCAGCCCGGTTCCACACATACTCCAGGGGTTTGGAGACTGCTTTGTGTAAGGAGAGGCACAGCCATATTCAAGTGCAAGTGTCAGCTCCTCCCACCACTCTAGCTCAGGATAACCCATCAGCCTGGTGATGGGCCATCAGGATATGCACGACACACCTCACCTCCCTTTGTGTGACTGTCTAGTGTAAATACACAAACTGTCCAACTGTCATCCTGACCCAGACATGTATTCAGCAGACAAGCAGAAGCACAGAATGGTTAAGCAAGAAATTGCCCACTTTCTAAAAGTGGCATTTTCAAACTTACAATTCAGAAATCAACTAGGGTATTTTTCCATTATTGTACAATTAATGTTGTCATGATTTTAAGTGTTCTGTAACTAATAAGCCTGGACCCAGTTCATAAAGCTACTTACACATGTAGGGTTGGCTTAACTGCAATATAGCCTACTAGCAACTTCTGACAATCACAAATGGTAGTTGTAAGAAATTAAAACTGTGCTACGCCCCCTTGTAACTTGGCACAGAGCAGTCATGCTTAACTTAGGGGCAATGTATAAAGTATATGTGCAACAAACAGTAACACAGTGAAAACACACCACAAGATGATCCTACACTAGCTTAAAAATTTAATATTTTTAATAAATTAAACAAGATGAAAATGACAAAAATCCAATCAGTACAATCAGAAATAAGCAGTTTTAAAGATTTAAATGAAAATAGCGTCAAATAGCACAAAGCACCATCTGAGGGTGTCTGGTGGCATAGGAGATGTATTGGTTCTGCTGGGACTACAGGTGGACTGGCAGAGCACCTTCAGGCCCCCTTCCAAGGGCTCAGGGCTATGGGGGCATCACTTAGCCGAATCAAGGTGCTAGGATCAAGTTATTGAGATCTTTTGTCCCTGAGTATTTTGTCAGGAGGCCAGCCAACTATCCCTTGGAGTCACTGGAGTTCTGGGTTTAAATAGGTCCAGTCCTTCTCACCCAGACAAGAGGGCAGCAATCATCAAGTTAGCACAACAGGGTATCAGGGCAGCATTTCCTCTGAGCAGCAGTCCAGCAGAGTGGCAGTAGTCCTTCCAGCAGCACAGCAGGCCTGTTTCTGGCAGATTATACACAGGTCCAGAATGTACTTAAGAATTGGTATCTGAGGTCCAATATTTATAGCTGGTGCCCTTCCTCTAGAAGATGGGAGAAGCTGCCTTTGAAGTGCACAGGCTTCCTGCCTTCCCTGCCTTGACTCCAGACTAACTACAGGAGGATGCAGCACTTGGTGTAGAGTCAGGACACAGCCTATTCAAGTGTAAGTAGGGCTAGGCCCAGCTTCGCCCTCCCATCTTGCCAGTGATGGGCCATCAAGGCATACCTAAGCTCTCTATTTTGTGTGGCTGACTAAGAGGAATACACAAAGCCCAACTGTCAGCTACACCCAGTCATGTGACCCAGGGACAGTCTACAGACACTAAACCGCTAAGGCAGGAAAATGCCAACTTTCTAATAGTGGCATTTTCAAAATTCTAATCTAAAATACGACAACACCATAAGTTAGGATTCTTTATTGCAATTCCAAAGACACAAAACAGGAACAGGTTTCCTATTCCCATTTGGAAACTACAGCTTATTAAATTTAATAAAGTAACTACAATGTTTTCCTATGGGAGTGGTGAGCCTTGCAGTAGTGAAGAATAAATGTAAGAGTTTTTCACTGCCAGACATGTGAAACTCAAAAGCATATGTCCAACTTTTTAAATACAGTGCACCCTGCCCTCTGGGCTGTTTGGGTGAGCTAACATGGGGGTGATTTACACGTATTAAAAAGGAAGGTTCAGACCTGGCAAAAGGTTTATTTTGCCAGGTCGACATGGAAGTTTAAACTGCACACACAGGCTGCAATGCCAGGGCTGAGACATGTTTGCTAGGTTACTTAAGTGGGTGGCGGAACAAGTCCTGCAAATAGCAGCACTAGTAGCATTTAATTTATTGGCCCTGGGCACGGGTAGTGCCACTTTACTAGGGACTTACAAGTAAATTAAATACTCCAATTGGATATAAGCCAATTCTACCATGTTTTAAGCAGAGAGCACAAGCACTTTAGCACTTGTTAGCAGCGGTAAAGTGCATAGAGTCCTAAGGCCAACAAAAACGAATTCAGCAAAAGTAGGAGGAGTTAATGCAAAATGTCCAAATCTACCATTGATGCCGTAAGAGGACGCTTCTATGGGACTGATTTAGAGTAAGTCATGAAGCCAAATCCTGTAAAGTGCTAAACCTAAAAGAATATCCAGCAGTTGAATTTCATCCACCATATGGACTGTGTGAATTCTCCTGCTGTAGTCTAGGTAGGTGCTGATGCACTCTGAAACATTAACAATGGAAATGTCCCTCCTAGACTACCTTGACCTGTCAGCAGCCTTTGACACTGTTTACTACCATGCACTCATGCACTGCTGATGACCCTCACGCTCCTACAGCAGTTTACATCTGCCAAAGCAACATTATCTTTTATCTTCCCACTTGCCAGGTGGTTAATCATCTAAGCACTTTGGCATTCTTTACAATTGTTTTCTGCAATTGGTGGTGAGCACCATGTCTATGATCTTCTGAAGTGAGGTATTGCAGGCAGATGACCATTCAAACACTTTTGCTCTCATTACGAATATTTTCTCTTCTGGGTGAGTAATCACAATTCTTGTTCTAATGGATAGTTGCACCTGAATCATCATTCCAGTTTCTGTGCATAATTTGCACTGACCCAGTGCTTTTTCCTTATACAGAGTTCACTGTGAAAACTGCAAAATACTGCACTTTGCAGCTGCAAATGGTTGGAAAATGTTGGTTTCTAGTTGGCTTGGGAATGCACCTAAGCCAGGCAGAACCCACAACTTTAGTCAGGGCAAGTAAGTTACACACTAAATATAAACTGTGCTCACCCCCTGCTAGCTTGGCACAGAGCAGTCAGGCTTATTCCCAGAGGTCATCTGTAAAGCATTTGCGCAACACATTCACAACAGTGACACAATAAATACACCACAAAAGAGACTCCACACAGGATTATATTAAAAAATTGGTTTCTGTATTATATGTATATATCATAAGACCAACAACGACATAGGTCATAAGCACTGTGCAAACGGTACCCTTCCTGTGATAATACTCATGATCCTGACAAGGCAGGATAAAATGACAAATGTTATAGCATCACGCCATGAAATACACCAGTAAAGTATAGGAACTCTAATTATTGTGCCTCGTAAACCATTACTGAAAATAGTACTCGTTATACTGTGTAATGCAAGCCAGAAACGACATATAGCATGACAGTAATGCCAGTACTGCAGACTATCAGAGTAGATCACACATCTTACAGTAATACCCAGGTCACAATTATATGAATGGCAGTAATCTTGCATAAACAATTGTTTCAGATAGAAACCACAGGGTCTTGGGGCACCCACACTCCTATTTGGTTAAATATGGTGGATTTAAGGAGCATCCGTTCTAGGGAGCTGCCCCGGGCCTAGGACCTAGAATCCAGGCAACCCTGTGCTCCTCTTATGTATCATGAGGTAGTCATTGATCTCTGTCTGTTTATGGTTTGAATTAACTAATAAAACAAACTTGACTTGCTTGCACATGCTAAGAGTTTTAGCAGGGAGGCCTCGCCAGGTCCTCCCTGCATGTAGAATCAACCACGGTAGCTGCACGCAACCATGTGGTGCAGCTACCACCAGTCCCACACAGTTTGACCGCTCTCCCACAGAGAGATGATGCCTCCTTCGGCTGCCCATCTCTCTCTGGGGGTAGGGGTGCCTTCACCCTCATGCCACCCTCGCAGTGACCAGGCGTGGTATCTAGCACCCACCTCGCACTGGTCGGTTGGATTGAAGCACTCACCAGGTGCAGGTTGTTAGAAGGGGAAAACACTGCACTCCCCCTGCAAAGGTTGTCAAAAGAGGAACACAAAGTGTTAGCCAGGAGCGTAAGACCCCCCAGCGCTCGGGGACCAGCTGGCAGACCCGCTGCTCACCAGACACCATAATTACAGAGCCAGGGGCAGCAACCAACGCTTGCCATGCACTGGGCCCCTGGGAGGACACTTGGGGGAACACAAGGCAGGCAGCAATAGGCAGGCATACCAGCATGCCCAGACCTGCAGTCTCAAGGGCTATCTCTCCTTGCACTGCCACAGTGTCTCTGCAGAACAGAGTCAGGGAGCAGGTGGCAGCAAGGCAACAAGCAGAAAAGCATTCCAATGGGTCCTTTATGCCACCCAGCAGATGGCAGGCAGCAGGGCAACAGCAGAAGAGCAGTCCAGATGAGTCCTTTGTGCAACACAGCAGTCCTTCAGACAGAGGTTCAGTTCCAAAAGTTCTCTAAAAATACAGGGTCAAAGCCCTTGTACTTATACTCAAAAATGGCTTTGTTCAAGGGGTGACTTCAATGGAACCCTTTCAAGTGTAACACAACCCTTTCCAAACAAGCCTTGGCTTCAGACATCAGTAGGAGGCAAATCAGCCCATTGTGTGAGTGCAAGGCACAGCCTATTGACATGTAAGGTGTAAACAATCCTCCCTCTCCCCTGCATCAGTATGCACATGGATGCAGATGCCTTTCCTGTCACACCTAGCCCCTTCTGTGTTTTTGCTGTCTGGAAAGTATGCACAATGGATAGCTGTCACTCTGTCCTAGGCATGGTTTGGAGTCAGGCTGCAAAAAAACAGAGTTATAAGCACAGATAAATGCCTACTTTCTAAAAGTGGCATTTCTAAAATAGTAATGCAAAATCCAACTACACCAATAAGCCGGATTTCTCACTACGATGCCAAACATAACAAACATGCCCAGGGTACTTCTTTTAGATCAGAAATTACCACTTAAAAATATGTAAGAGAATTACCAATGCTAATCTATGAGAGGAGCAGCTCTCACAGTAGTGAAAAAAACAAAATAGGTTGTTTGTCATTACTAGGACATGTAAATACATGTCCTACCTTGTAAATACATAATGACCTGCTCATAGGGCTATCTGGGGCCTACCTTAGAGGTGTAGTAAAAAGGGAGTTTAGGCCATGGTAAGTAGTTAAAATGCCAAGTCAGTGTGGCAGTAAACGGTGCATGCAGACACTGCAGTGGCAGGCCTGAGAAAAGGCTTGAAAGGCTCCTTCTGTGGGTGGCGCGATCAGAGCTGCAGGCCCACTAGTAGCATTTAATTTACATGCCCTGGGTATATAGATACTACTTTACAAGGGACGTGCAGGTATATTAAATATGCCAATCAGGTGTATGGCAATAATAGCAAGTTTTAGGAGGGAGCACATGCAAGTTAGCACTGATTAGCTGTGGTAAAGAGCCCAGGGTCCTAAAGCCAACAGAAAGAGGGGCAGGCAAATAGGAGGAGAAAGGCAAAATGTTTGCGGATAACCCTGCAGAAAAGGCCATTTCCAACACAATGTTATCCCTGTTCTGATCAGCAGACATTCTAATGTGGCTCACATACCAGGGAAAATCTAATCCCACAGTATTAGTATTGCTCAATATTCTAGTACTGACCAGTAATGCCCCATATAATGTCACAATTAACTTGTTTTTGGTAGCAAAATCTTTCATATAGTCTGCACAGTAGCTTGTGATCTCTAGTAATGAGTGATGGTCCCCAAAATATTTATTTACCCATATGTTTCTGAGTGCATGGCCTTTTACTGCATCTAGTTGCGTTCCTTTTATGGATTAGATGTGACTAAAGAATTTTAATTCCTTATTGTCAAATGTGTGCCTATTAGGATATATCATGTATCCAGACATTTCTTTTTAATTTATGTTTTGTTAAATGCATTATCTAACACAAGGTCTGCAAGGTTTTTTGGCACTGTAGGAGCAGGGCATAAACAACAAATAAACTGAAACTATAGAAATTCAGCCTTCTTTAGATGAGATTAAGGTATTAGGAATATATATCCTAAACAGTAAAAAGAATGTTAGCAGCATAAAATATCTCAAGGGTAAGTAAATCCTACTTAAAAAAAGTAAATTAGCATATTCCTCAGTCTTACTATTCTTGGTTCTGCAGGTACTGCTTAAGGGAGAAGATTCTGTTAATTAGAAAAATAGAAGACCCCAATATTGTCAGACAAAGGATAATAATATCAAATTGTAATTATTATACACAGTATTAACTTTAAAATGTTTGTTAACTTTAAAAAATATTACATAAAAAAATACTTATAATATAAAAATATATTAAAATGTATAACTTACAACCATAAAATAGAAATATATACTCTAAAATAAGTGAAAAAAATCAACATAATATTATTTAAACATAAAAATAGGGAAAGTGTTGGACTTTAAAGTGGTCAGATTCACCATTATCACTCCAATCTAAGCAACAGTCAGGAAAGTGTTGGAGTGGGAAGTCACATTTACAACTCCCACTCCAGCATAAACAAAAGTAAGGAAAGTGTTGGACTTTGCAGAATTCAGACTTACTGTTCTCACTCCAGTCCAAGTATTATTTAAGACAGTGTTAGTGTTTGAAGGGGGCCAAACAAAAAATGTGAATATTAATAAAAAATATTTAAAAGAATGCATCTATTCATATAATATTAAACAAATAAAAATAAAATTACAAATAGCATTTCTATTGCACAAATAAAAAAGTCAAATAAAAAAATTACAAATATTTTAAATTAAAAGCCTTTGCTTCTTACAACCTTCAAAAGCAAACACTAACTTTTACACATAATTAAAAAATAATAAGAATGATAAATTACTAGTATAAAATAATTATTAAAGCGCAATTCAAATTAAAAAGTAATACACACACGATTAACACAATGTAATAATTATATAAACTGATCAACCAATCAACAATAAATTAAATTCTTCAAATAATTAGAATAACAATAATCAATTAATTAATTTATACAACCCTTTTTAATTGAACAAGTAAATTAAAAAGACAATTAATTATAAATGAAAAATGTTTCTTTTTTTTATTTAAAAAAAACTACACTAGAACCGTTCAATCCCAACAACCTGTTTCTAAATTAACAATGTCTAATTAAATTAAAAAAATAATTTCATCTAAATACTTACAAATTATACTAGAACAATATAACACAAATACAAAAATATTACTAATAACCTTTAACCCCTTCTGTGCCGCGGACGTAGTGGTTACGTCCTGCGGCACAGTGCTGCTGTGCCGAGGACGTAACCACTACGTCCTCGGCACACAGCCCAGAGGGAGCGCTCTCGCTCCCTCTGTGGGGTTCCCCCCCACCCCCCCAAGTCAGGGATGGAAGGGGAAGCCCTTCCCCTCCCACCCCCGACCCCCCCCAACCCCCCCTGTGACGTCAGCGCGCGAGCGCGCGCTGATTAGTCACAGGGTCTCCCCCATCGCGCTGGAAGCAGAGCTTCCAGCGCGATTGAAAAAGAAATGCTTTTGCATTTCTTTTTCAATCCCATGGGGGAGGCCCCGAGAGGCTTCAAAGGGAAGGAAATGTATTTCCTTCCCTTTGAAGTCTCTCACAGGTTTCAAAAGCTGGATTGCTTGCAATCCGGCTTTTGAAACCCCACTAGACACCAGGGATTTTTTTTTTTTTCTTGAAATTGGCAAAAGGGAGCGACCCCTTGGGCAAGGGTCGCTCCCAGGGGGGCATTTTTTTAGGAAGGCCTTTTCTGCCCCCCCTGGGGGCAGATTGGCCTATTATTAGGCCGATCTGCCCCCAGGGGGGGCAGAAACCTCTAGGCACCAGGGACCATTTTTTTTTTTTTTTTTTTTTGTGATGAATTCTTTTTTTTTAGGTGGGGAGCGATCCCTTAGGCAAGGGTCGCTCCCCTACGGGGCAATATATATTTAGGACATTTCTGCCCCCCTTGGGGGCAGATTGGCCTATTTTGATAAGGCCAATCTGCCCCCAAGGGGGGCAGAAATCATTAGACACCAGGGAGTTTGTTTTTGCGCGCGAATGTCACGCAACAAAGCGACCCCTTTGGCAAGGGTCGCTCCCAGGGGGGGCAATTTTTTGGGAAGGCCTTTTCTGCCCCCCCTGGGGGCAGATCGGCCTATTATTAGGCCGATCTGCCCCCAGGGGGGGAAGAAACCTCTAGGCGCCAGGGCAAATTTTTTTTGTGTGTTTTTTTTTTTTGTTCTTTTTTTTTTTTTAGAGATGGGGAGCGACCCATCAGGCAAGGGTCGCTCCCCTGGGGGGCAAATTGTATTTAGACCATTTCTGCCCCCCTGGGGGCAGATTGGCCGATTTTAGGTCAATCTGCCCCCAAGGGGGCAGAAACCACTAGGCACCGGGGATTTGTTTTTTGGCGCCAATGTCACGCAGGGGGAGCGACCCCGTAGGCAAGGGTCGCTCCCGGCGGGGGGTTGGGGGGGCAAATTTATTTTAGGCCATTTCTGCCCCCCCGGGGGACAGATCGGCCTATTATTAGGCCGAACTGCCCTCGGGGGGGGGCAGAACACTCTAGGCGCCAGGGCAATTTTTTTGTGTTTTTTTTTTTTGTTGTTTCTTTTTTTAGAGATGGGGAGCGACCCATCAGGCAAGGGTCGCTCCCCTGGGGGGGCAAATTGTATTTAGACCATTTCTGCCCCCCTGGGGGCAGATTGGCCAATTTTAGGTCAATCTGCCCCCAAGGGGGCATAAACCACAAGGCACCGGGGATTTGTTTTTTGGCGCCAATGTCACGCAGGGGGAGCGACCCCGTAGGCAAGGGTCGCTCCCGGGGGGGGTGTGGGGGTTGGGGGGGCAAATTTATTTTAGGCCATTTCTGCCCCCCTGGGGGACAGATCGGCCTATTATTAGGCCGAACTGCCCCCGGGGGGGGGCAGAACACTCTAGGCGCCAGGGCAATTTTTTTTTTGTGTTATTTTTTTGTTGTTTCTTTTTTTAGAGATAGGGAGCGACCCATCAGGCAAGGGTCGCTCCCCTGGGGGGGGCAAATTGTATTTAGACCATTTCTGCCCCCCTGGGGGCAGATTGGCCAATTTTAGGTCCATCTTCCCCCTAGGGGGCAGAAACCACTAGGCACCGGGGATTTGTTTTTTGGCGCCAATGTCACGCAGGGGGAGCGACCCCGTAGGCAAGGGTCGCTCCCGGGGGGGGGTGGAGGTTGGGGGGGCAAATTTATTTTAGGCCATTTCTGCCCCCCCGGGGGACAGATCGGCCTATTATTAGGCCGAACTGCCCCCGGGGGGGGGGCAGAACACTCTAGGCGCCAGGGCAAATTTATTTTAGGCCATTTCTGCCCCCCCGGGGGACAGATCGGCCTATTATTAGGCCGAACTGCCCCCGGGGGGGGGCAGAACACTCTAGGCGCCAGGGCAATTTTTTTTTTTGTGTTTTTTTTTTTTGTTGTTTCTTTTTTTAGAGATGGGGAGCGACCCATCAGGCAAGGGTCGCTCCCCTGGGGGGGCAAATTGTATTTAGACCATTTCTGCCCCCCTGGGGGCAGATTGGCCAATTTTAGGTCAATCTGCCCCCAAGGGGGCAGAAACCACTAGGCACCGGGGATTTGTTTTTTAGCGCCAATGTCACGCAGGGGGAGCGACCCCGTAGGCAAGGGTCGCTCCCGGGGGGGGGGGTGGGGGTTGGGGGGGCAAATTTATTTTAGGCCATTTCTGCCCCCCCGGGGGACAGATCGGCCTATTATTAGGCCGAACTGCCCCCCGGGGGGGGCAGAACACTCTAGGCACCAGGGCAATTTTTTTTTTTGTGTGGTTTTTTTTTTTTTGTTTCTTTTTTTAGAGATGGGGAGCGACCCATCAGGCAAGGGTCGCTCCCCTGGGGGGGCAAATTGTATTTAGACCATTTCTGCCCCCCTGGGGGCAGATTGGCCAATTTTAGGTCAATCTGCCCCAAGGGGGCAGAAACCACTAGGCACCGGGGATTTGTTTTTTGGCGCCAATGTCACGCAGGGGGAGCGACCCCGTAGGCAAGGGTCGCTCCCGGGGGGGGGGGGGGGGGGTTGGGGGGGCAAATTTATTTTAGGCCATTTCTGCCCCCCCGGGGGACAGATCGGCCTATTATTAGGCCGAACTGCCCCCGGGGGGGGGGCAGAAACCTCTAGGCGCCAGGGGAATTTTTCTTTTTTTTCTTTGTTTTTTTTTTTTAGAGATGGGGAGCGACCCATCAGGCAAAAGTCGCTCCCCTGGGGGACAAATTGTATTTAGGCCATTTCTGCCCCCCTTGGGGGCAGATTGGCTGAGTTTAGGTCAACCTGCCCCCAAGGGGGCAGAAACCACTAGGCACCGGGGATTTGTTTTTTGGTGCCAATGTCACGCAGGGGGAGCGACCCCGTAGGCAAGGGTCGCTCCCGGCGGGGGAGGGTGGGGGTTGGGGGGGCAAATTTATTTTAGGGCATTTCTGCCCCCCCCCCCCTGGGGCCGGCTGAGCTACAGGCCAAACACCACAGGTAGGCACCTTGCAAAAAACACCTCTGTTTTCTGTGAAAAAATATGTTGTGTCCACGTTGTGTTTTGGGCCATTTCCTTTTGTGGGCGCTAGGCCTACCCACAGAAGTGATGTACCATTTTTATCGAGAGACTTAGGGGAACGCTGGGTGGAAGGAAATTTGTGGCTCCTCTCAGATTCCAGAACTTTCTGTCACCGAAATGAGAGGAAAAAGTGTTTTTTGGGCCAAATTTTGATGTTTGCAAAGGATTCTGGGTAACATAACCTGGTCAGAGCCCCGCAAGTCACCCCATCTTGGATTCCCCTGGGTTTCTAGTTTTCAAAAATGCACTGGTTTGCTAGGTTTCCTCAGGTGTCGGCTGAGCTACAGGCCAAAATCTACAGGTAGTCACTTTGCTAAAAACAGCTCTGTTTTCTGTGATATGTCCACGTTGTGTTTTGGGGCATATCCTGTCGCGGGCGCTAGGCCTACCCACACAAGTGAGGTATCATTTTTATCGGGAGACTTGGGGGAACGCTGGGTAAAAGGAAATTTGTGGCTCCTCTCAGATTCCAGAACTTTCTGCCACAGAAATGTGAGTAACATGTGTATTTTTAGCGAAATTTTGAGGTTTGCAAAGGATTCTGGGTAACAGAACCTGGTCCGAGCCCCGCAAGTCACCCCTCCTTGGATTCCCCTAGGTCTCTAGTTTTCAGAAATGCACAGGTTTGGTAGGTTTCCCTAGGTGCTGGCTGAGCTAGAGGCCAAAATCTACAGGTAGGCACTTTGCAAAAAACACCTCTGTTTTTTTCCAAAATTTAGGATGTGTCCACGTTGCGCTTTGGGGTGTTTCCTGTCGCCGGCGCTAGGCCTACCCACGCAAGTGAGGTATCATTTTTATCGGGAGACTTGGGGGAACGCTGGGTGGAAGGAAATTTGTAGCTCCTCTCAGATTCCAGAACTTTCTGCCACAGAAATGTGAGGGACATGTGTTTTTTTAGCCAAATTTTGAGGTTTGCAAAGGATTCTGGGTAACAGAACCTGGTCCGAGCCACACAAGTCACCCCTCCTTGGATTCCCCTAGGTCTCTAGTTTACAGAAATGTACAGGTTTGGTAGGTTTCTCTAGATGCCGGCTGAGCTAGAGGCCAAAATCTACAGGTAGTCACTTTGCTAAAAACAGCTCTGTTTTCTGTGATATGTCCACGTTGTGTTTTGGGGCATATCCTGTCGCGGGCGCTAGGCCTACCCACACAAGTGAGGTATCATTTTTATCGGGAGACGTGGGGGAACGCTGGGTGGAAGGAAATTTGTGGCTCCTCTCAGATTCCAGAACTTTCTGCCACAGAAATGTGAGGAACATGTGTTTTTTTAGCCAAATTTTGAGATTTGCAAAGGATTCTGGGTAACAGAACCTGGTCCGAGCCCCGCAAGTCACCCCTCCTTGGATTCTCCTAGGTCTCTAGTTTTCAGAAATGCACAGGTTTGGTAGGTTTCCCTAGGTGGCGGCTGAGCTAGAGGCCAAAATGTACAGGTAGTCACTTTGCTAAAAACAGCTCTGTTTTCTGTGATATGTCCACGTTGTGTTTTGGGGCATATCCTGTCGCGGGCGCTAGGCCTACCCACACAAGTGAGGTATAATTTTTATCGGGAGACGTGGGGGAACGCTGGGTGGAAGGAAATTTGTGGCTCCTCTCAGATTCCAGAACTTTCTGCCACAGAAATGTGAGGAACATGTGTTTTTTTAGCCAAATTTTGAGGTTTGCAAAGGATTCTGGGTAACAGAACCTGGTCCGAGCCCCGCAAGTCACCCCTCCTTGGATTCCCCTAGGTCTCTAGTTTTCAGAAATGCACAGGTTTGGTAGGTTTCCCTAGGTGGCGGCTGAGCTAGAGGCCAAAATCTACAGGTAGTCACTTTGCTAAAAACAGCTCTGTTTTCTGTGATATGTCCACGTTGTGTTTTGGGGCATATCCTGTCGCGGGCGCTAGGCCTACCCACACAAGTGAGGTATCATTTTTATCGGGAGACGTGGGGGAACGCTGGGTGGAAGGAAATTTGTGGCTCCTCTCAGATTCCAGAACTTGCTGCCACAGAAATGTGAGGAACATGTGTTTTTTTAGCCAAATTTTGAGATTTGCAAAGGATTCTGGGTAACAGAACCTGGTCCGAGCCCCGCAAGTCACCCCTCCTTGGATTCCCCTAGGTCTCTAGTTTTCAGAAATGCACAGGTTTGGTAGGTTTCCCTAGGTGGCGGCTGAGCTAGAGGCCAAAATCTACAGGTAGTCACTTTGCTAAAAACAGCTCTGTTTTCTGTGATATGTCCACGTTGTGTTTTGGGGCATATCCTGTCGCGGGCGCTAGGCCTACCCACACAAGTGAGGTATCATTTTTATCGGGAGACATGGGGGAACGCTGGGTGGAAGGAAATTTGTGGCTCCTCTCAGATTCCAGAACTTTCTGCCACAGAAATGTGAGGAACATGTGTTTTTTTAGCCAAATTTTGAGGTTTGCAAAGGATTCTGGGTAACAGAACCTGGTCCGAGCCCCGCAAGTCACCCCTCCTTGGATTCCCCTAGGTCTCTAGTTTTCAGAAATGCACAGGTTTGGTAGGTTTCCCTAGGTGGCGGCTGAGCTAGAGGCCAAAATCTACAGGTAGTCACTTTGCTAAAAACAGCTCTGTTTTCTGTGATATGTCCACGTTGTGTTTTGGGGCATATCCTGTCGCGGGCGCTAGGCCTACCCACACAAGTGAGGTATCATTTTTATCGGGAGACGTGGGGGAACGCTGGGTGGAAGGAAATTTGTGGCTCCTCTCAGATTCCAGAACTTTCTGCCACAGAAATGTGAGGAACATGTGTTTTTTTAGCCAAATTTTGAGATTTGCAAAGGATTCTGGGTAACAGAACCTGGTCCGAGCCCCGCAAGTCACCCCTCCTTGGATTCCCCTAGGTCTCTAGTTTTCAGAAATGCACAGGTTTGGTAGGTTTCCCTAGGTGGCGGCTGAGCTAGAGGCCAAAATCTACAGGTAGTCACTTTGCTAAAAACAGCTCTGTTTTCTGTGATATGTCCACGTTGTGTTTTGGGGCATATCCTGTCGCGGGCGCTAGGCCTACCCACACAAGTGAGGTATCATTTTTATCGGGAGACATGGGGGAACGCTGGGTGGAAGGAAATTTGTGGCTCCTCTCAGATTCCAGAACTTTCTGCCACAGAAATGTGAGGAACATGTGTTTTTTTAGCCAAATTTTGAGGTTTGCAAAGGATTCTGGGTAACAGAACCTGGTCCGAGCCCCGCAAGTCACCCCTCCTTGGATTCCCCTAGGTCTCTAGTTTTCAGAAATGCACAGGTTTGGTAGGTTTCCCTAGGTGGCGGCTGAGCTAGAGGCCAAAATCTACAGGTAGTCACTTTGCTAAAAACAGCTCTGTTTTCTGTGATATGTCCACGTTGTGTTTTGGGGCATATCCTGTCGCGGGCGCTAGGCCTACCCACACAAGTGAGGTATCATTTTTATCGGGAGACGTGGGGGAACGCTGGGTGGAAGGAAATTTGTGGCTCCTCTCAGATTCCAGAACTTTCTGCCACAGAAATGTGAGGAACATGTGTTTTTTTAGCGAAATTTTGAGGTTTGCAAAGGATTCTGGGTAACAGAACCTGGTCCGAGCCCCGCAAGTCACCCCTCCTTGGATTCCCCTAGGTCTCTAGTTTTCAGAAATGCACAGGTTTGGTAGGTTTCCCTAGGTGGCGGCTGAGCTAGAGGCCAAAATCTACAGGTAGTCACTTTGCTAAAAACAGCTCTGTTTTCTGTGATATGTCCACGTTGTGTTTTGGGGTATATCCTGTCGCGGGCGCTAGGCCTACCCACACAAGTGAGGTATCATTTTTATCGGGAGACGTGGGGGAACACTGGGTGGAAGGAAATTTGTGGCTCCTCTCAGATTCCAGAACTTTCTGCCACAGAAATGTGAGGAACATGTGTTTTTTTAGCCAAATTTTGAGGTTTGCAAAGGATTCTGGGTAACAGAACCTGGTCCGAGCCACACAAGTCACCCCTCCTTGGATTCCCCGAGGTCTCTAGTTTTCAGAAATGCACAGGTTTGGTAGGTTTCCCTAGGTGGCGGCTGAGCTAGAGGCCAAAATCTACAGGTAGTCACTTTGCTAAAAACAGCTCTGTTTTCTGTGATGTGTCCACGTTGTGTTTTGGGGCATATCCTGTCGCGGGTGCTAGGCCTACCCACACAAGTGAGGTATCATTTTTATCGGGAGACGTGGGGGAACGCTGGGTGGAAGGAAATTTGTGGCTCCTTTCAGATTCCATAACTTTCTGCCACAGAAATGTGAGGAACATGTGTTTTTTTAGCCAAATTTTGAGGTTTGCAAAGGATTCTGGGTAACAGAACCTGGTCCGAGCCACACAAGTCACCCCTCCTTGGATTCCCCTAGGTCTCTAGTTTTCAGAAATGCACAGGTTTGGTAGGTTTCCCTAGGTGGCGGCTGAGCTAGAGGCCAAAATCTACAGGTAGTCACTTTGCTAAAAACAGCTCTGTTTTCTGTGATGTGTCCATGTTGTGTTTTGGGGCATATCCTGTCGCGGGTGCTAGGCCTACCCACACAAGTGAGGTACCATTTTTATCGGGAGACTTGGGGGAACATAGATTAGCAAAACAAGTACTATTGCCCCTTGTCTTTCTCTACATTTTTTCCTTCCAAATATAGGAGTGTGTGTAAAAAAGACATCTATTTGAGAAATTCCCTGTAATTCACGTGCTACTATGGTCACTCCGGAATTCAGAGATGTGCAAATAACCACTGCTCCTCAACACCTTATCTTGTGCCCTTTTTGGAAATGCAAAGGTTTTCTTGATAGCAATTTTTTACTCCTTATATTTCAGCAAATGAATTGCTGTATACCCGGTATAGAATGAAAACGCACTGCAGGGTACAGCTCATTTATTGGCTCTGGGTTCCTCGGGTTCTTGATGAACCTACAAGCCCTATATATCCCCGCAACCAGAGGAGTCCAGCAGACGTAACGGTATATTGCTTTCGATAATCTGACATTGCAGGGAAAAGTTACAGAGTAAAACGTAGAGAAAAATTGATGGTTTTTTCACCTCAATTTAAATATTTTTCTTTTTCAGCTGTTATTTTCTGTAGGAAACCCTTGTAGGATCTACACAAATGACCCCTTGCTGAATTCAGAATTTTGTCTACTTTTCAGAAATGTTTAGGTTTCTGGGATCCAGCATTGGTTTCATGACCATTCCTGTCACTGACTGGAAGGAGGCTGAAAGCACAAAAAATTGCACAAATGGGGTATGCCCCAGTAAAATGCCAAAATTGTGTTGAAAAATTGGGTTTTCTGATTCAAGTCTGCCTGTTCCTGAAAGCTGGGAAGCTGCTGAGTTTAGCACCGCAAACCCTTTGTTGATGCCATTTTCAGGGGAAAAACCACAAGCCTTCTTCTGCAGCCACTTTTTCCAATTTTTTTGAAAAAAACAAAATTTTCACTGTATTTTGGCCAATTTCTTGGCCTCCTTCAAGGGAACCCACAAAGTCTGGGTACCTCTAGAATCCCTAGGATGTTGGAAAAAAAGGACGCAAATTTGGCTTGGTTAGCTTATGTGGACAAAAAGTTATGAGGGCCTAAGCGCGAACTGCCCCAAATAGGCAAAAAAAGGCCCGGCACAGGAGGGGGAAAAGGCCTGGCAGCGAAGGGGTTAATACTAAAAAAGCCTATATTTATCAAACTAATTAAAATGATTGGCTACAACTATAGTAAATAAAATACTAATATATACAAGTATATTTAAAAATCAATAATAAATAACTAAAACCACCATCTCTTACCTTCTAAATTCTGCCCCACAATAGTGTTGACATAATGATATTTGACACATATGTATGACCCACAATATTTAGTACTCAATATTTTTCTGTCCCACAATAGTGTTGACATAATGATATTTGACACATATGTATGACCCACAATATTTAGTACTCAATATTTTGCTGGAATGTCATGACCTGTAAAGAGAGGGTACTGATCAACCTGGAAGCAATTTTCATGACTGGCTGTGCCAATTGTTTTCTGGGGCAGCAAGGTATATGATATTTCTGTAAAGAAAACACAGTTAGAAAAGGTAATTGTTCACTGTCATATGATATTGTGAGTTAAGCAATGGCAGTGTCAATCTCAAGATTTTCATTTGATATAAGCACTGTTTGGCAATTTTGAAGACCTGAGTCTCCAGAAATACATACACAGGTCTGGTGTAGGTGAAAGTGACCCATAATCTGGGATGAAACTACCATCTTTGGTGTGGCTGTATATTGCATGATAAAAAGTAGCTTGTTCTTGTCCAATTGTGCTTGAAACTTTTTTAGGCTTCCTACACTATGTGAAGGTCAGGCCACTGGTGTATGTGAGTTTATCTTGTGCCACACCAGCTCCCAATGCTCAATTTGGTAAGCTGAAAATCAGCTTACTGTCATCTTATTACATGCAATTTGTCCCCTGAGGAATGAAAAAGGGTGGATACTGGTATCAAGTAAAATAGAGTTACTCTTTTCAACTGACTGCCCATCATTTATATATTAATAAAACTCAAATTATTAAATATTGCCCAAATTTAAAATCCAGTAAAAAACTCTTCTGTTCAGCATATTCAAAGTGAAGCCAGTTTTAATGGTGCAGTACCAGGTGAGATGAGAATGCTGTGGGATTAGTGGAGTTGGTGGCATCGCTTGTATCAATTTAACTTGGAGAAGATCTCAGCTCCATTCTGCCAACATATCATGTCACTGATATGATTCCCTGGATACCTCTCTTCTTCAATTGCATAGTGGCAACAGATGTGCATCTTGTTGTGTTCTTTCTGGGAACAGCTCTTTGAAGAAGGCCCCTAGTTCCACCACATTCACATGAAGAGTAATGTTTATGTTCTTAAGTTTGCCAAACCTTTCGAATGGTGTTTTCCTTTGTTCTTCTGTGCCCTGAAAAAAGATTGAACAGCATGGTCAGCAAGCCACTAAATTGTGTTGTGTTAATGCAACCCTTTTGTTTCTATTTTGACGAATATACATCACGAAAGGGCGTCAACAGGATGTCCTTATGGCATATCCATACATCACTAGGACAGAGAGGCCCTCCACACCTGACAGCCATTATTATTTTTTTCACATTTTCCTCTGTTGGCCAATGAGGGACAAACTTCTCCTTGCCCTGACAGTGGGTGGAGGGAGTATGCCAGTGCCCGATCCTTTCTTGGCACCAGCAAACTCCCAAATGAGTCAACACCATGCATACTTCCAGGCTGCCTAACTGATATACATTTGATATCACTAGTGGTGTCACACCCATACACCCATATTAAATGGGCCTTGGGGGGATCCCCTCCCTTCTTAGGGCCATCCAATGATCAGTCTGGTTAGTGGGGCTACATGAATGGGTAAGGTCAGGTAATACTGCCCAAATCTCATCCCTAGCCATACCCACCAGCTCAAGCCACTATTTTCGCTGTTGGTGGGAGGAAGGGAGTTGGGAGAGAGGGTGGAAGGGGTAGCCAAGCTCCTCCAATAGATCAACATAAGAATCAAACCTGTAGATGAGGATTAGAAGGGGAGGAACAAGGATTGATCCCAGTTCCCCCTCCAGTCCCCACTTTCTGATTCACTTTCAGACAGCTCTTGTGTGTTCCAATGCTTCTCTGTGCATCAGAAGAATTGGAAAAGGAAGGCACTGTGGATCTGTCCCCCAGCAAGAGGTCTGAATATGTTTGGATTTTTTTCTTTAGCCTCCTGGTCACCTCACATTCACCCAAGAGACACACCTT
Organism: Pleurodeles waltl; assembly: GCF_031143425.1. Taxonomy (NCBI): domain Eukaryota; kingdom Metazoa; phylum Chordata; class Amphibia; order Caudata; family Salamandridae; genus Pleurodeles; species Pleurodeles waltl. The sequence goes on from NC_090444.1 coordinate 973,668,188, forward strand.
GTCGTAGGTTGTTTTAATTACTTTATTTGTTACTGTCAGGGGCATTTGTCCCAGACTCAGACGATGCTCCCTACAGGGGTTATTGTTCTCCTCTCCTCCTCTCTGGGTTTCTCTTCTGTGTATAAGGATATTCCATGCAATTCCTGTTGCCTCTTCTGACTCCTCCCCGTCTTCTGGTCCTTTCATGGTACAGAGATGGGGCGTAATGTGGCCCTCAAAAACAAATCAAAATAAGGGGAAATGTAAATGACAAAAGGCAATGGTCTTTCAGGTACCTTAGCTATTGTACCATCACCATGCCCAAGAAATAAGTGATGTCTTCTTTCTTACAAATGCTCTTCCCTTCCCAAGTGACCCCTTGTGGTGCCCATATTCCAGCTCACCTCCTCCTCACTGAGAACACACTATCAACTGGGACTTACCTGAAGCCACGGCCTCCAGCAACAAGAGCCACCCCATTCACTTCCTCACTGTGTCCGCTGGACCTGGACACAGTACTGGTACAGCACTCTTCCTGGCTCATGTCCTGGACTCGTTCTGCCGATCTCCTAGCTCCTCTCTCGCTCACCTCACACCTGTATGTGGTGTCTTCTTCACCATCCTCTCCTCACACGGTCAAGACTACTCCTCTCCCACCTGCCTTCCAATGATCTTGCTATGTTGTCCCTCCGTACACTCCACAATCTGCCACCTCCAAGCCAGCGCGCTTTCCCTCGAACCCTGGGACACAATGTTTCATTGTGGTGGCATGTTCTGGCAGTCCTGTGATGCTCATTTGAGCCACTAGAGCGCTGCAGTTCTCTCCTCCCAAGTCCAAGATGATGGCCATCTTGATGTCCTTGGTGTGCTGGTTGCCCAACTGCAAGCCTCAGAAAGAAAATTCATCCAGTACCTGGCTTTCTAACTGGGGTCAGAAACACATCTGGGCCTGGGGCTATCCAGCACGTAGAGAAACCAACCAATCCCAAATGTTTCTGAGCACCAGACACTTGGTGTAGTCTTGGTTGGTGTGACTTGTGAGGATACCACCAGTTTTTTCTCATCCAGAAATCCTTCATAGATCAAAAAGTGTTAACATTTTTCTTAGATTACTCTGACAGAAAGTTCCGGAATGTGAGAGCAACAGCAAAACTTAACATTTTTCATTTTATCTTCAGGCTGCATTGAGATATTGCACAATTTCCACCAATACATAGCCCTGAAAGTAAGGAAAAATAAACAGTGTTGCTTGTATGGATGCACAAAGACACTAAAGAGATACATGTGCTTCAACAACCGAATAATGTGTTTAAGAAAAAGCTCCAGCACAGAGTTTTACACTGTGCCAGTGAAAAATTAAGATTACATCAGCCTGGTGCTTCACACATCAGTATTAATATTTATTCTTCCAAAAATGTTGGTTTCAAGTGTATCGCTAGAGTCTTCCATCTCGTTGAAATAAGCTGATTTTTCATGATTACACAGTCCTTTTGATTCCCATCGTGTCATGTTTAAAGGCGCAGATGATGATACATGTTTCCACACTGTTGACTATAGCTTGACCATGTGTTGGCCTACAATCAGTCCCAGTAATTGTGTCTTTTTCATGTACAAGATCCAGACACATGTAGGGTAGTTTTTCATGCCTCAATGTGTCCTTTGTTTCTGCGCTGACTACCTATATATCCAATAAGCAAATCAAACCTGTAAATTGGAGTGTGTAACGACAAGAGGCCTTCAACAGGCTCTTTAAGGCTTTAAACAAAGGCCTTGTACTTTACAAGCCTAAATGTGATATGCCTCGTATGGTGCAGATGAACGCTCCTGGCAGGGGGTTTTCGTTTCACGTTGGGTCAAGACAACAACACTGTCAGACAGCATCTAGTGACATTTATCATTTGTTATCTCCATACCTGGAAAGCAGCACTCACAATCGAGAAAGGGACTTGGACGCTGAAGAAGTTGTATCCCATTTGTTCAAAATAATCTCCATTACAACAAGCTGTTGAGGTAGCAAACGGCAATGACACGAGGTACTTGAATTTGTTTGGGTGATATATTTATTTTCAAAGTTGGACGTCCTCAAACAGTACAATGCTGACCTGGAAGGAGTAGTCTATAACTTGTCTAACTGAGGGAGGGAAGCTGTTAGGTCGAGAGTCCCTGTTTCATGCTTCAGTCTGCTCCTCATTAGGTTTCATCTCTAGCTCAGTTGACCCGACCTGTTGTTTCTAATATACATAAAGTGGACTCCTTGCTTCAGATCGGATGCTTTTGTTGTCTTTCTTAATGGCATCCTCTTGATTTGAGATCGTTCTTCCCTATTCTTGTGTTTTCCCTGCCCAGGAGCATTTAGGTCTCACATTGTACTGATCGTTTGACTTATAGCCTTCACTGCTGATGTTGCTTCCACTTAGGGAGCTACTTGTTTCTTCGGCTCAAAGCTGTCCACTTGAGTGCATGTGTTTTCTTGCTCTCTGTCTCGCGTGCTGCTTTTCCTTTCACTTTGCCCCTGCATACTCCTCACTTTCAACGTTGCTTTTTTACTGCCTCCTTCTACCTGTCCTTGTCTCCTCTTTTTGCATTTTCTGCCTTCTCCAGCTCATCTTTTGCTTTCCTAGCCCACTATCACTTTTGAAATATTTCCTCACCCACTATCCCTTGTTGCTCTCTGCTCCTTTGAGCTTGTCACCTTTTCCCCCGCCCTTCTACAACTTTATCATTATGTCTTTGTGTGAGGCAGACTAGTTCCAGGGCCTCCCAACAGATGCTGTGATTGGTTCGGAAGATTGCTCACCAAGAGAGTGCTGGAATCTGTTAGGCAATAGAGGAACACCAAAAGCTGTACTCCTTTAATAATTGGTATTGACCGTCTCCGAGACCAGGCCAAGTCACTACTACTGTTTGATGGTAGCAAATTTACAGTTATGGAGTACAGGCTTTTTTATCTGCACCCTGGGTGAGGAGTCTACTGGCTCACCCCGAGTAAGTCTGTGCAGTTTAACATGATTATAAGAGATGTGAATGAAGCAGAGCTTGTATACTTGACCGGTGGAACATCCCATCATGCTGAAGGGTGCTACGTAGGATTATTGTAAGTGGGATGGTTTCTGTCTCCTATTATCAGCATATTCCATCACTTTACTTACTCCTTCTGCACAGTCTTTGCAACAGCTATTGTCTTGCTAAATGTGTGTGATCCACGCACCTTTCAATGGAACATTAAGACTGCTTTCTGGTCATCTTGCCTGGAAATGACTAGTTCCAGTAAGTTTTGTGGCAATAAGGCGAAATACATGAACACAGAAAAAAGCAGAAACAGGTAGAGATCATAGACGATATGTCAGCTGGCACCCTCGAAGGCATAACCTACATAATCATGAAATAGGGAAAAGATGTGCCGTTGCTTCACCCAGAAAAGAGAACTAAAGACTGCACATAATGTAGAGCACCTCGTTCCCAGTACAGGGGCTTCCGCTCTTGGAACCAGCGAGATGCATTTGGCAGAAACCTTGGTGAGGTTGGCAGATGGGGAATACATCATTTCTAGCTGATGCCCAGCATCTGCCAACTTCCAAATGACCTCATTGGCCTTTTGCTTCTTCAAAGCAAAGGCCTTTTCCTGTAGTAAATAATAAATATGGAATCTGTCCTTTGAAAATAGATATTCGGGTAAGCAGTTTAGAACCTATTCCAAAGCACACTATTTTGTGCTTTTCAGCGTGTGGCTAACATGCGGATAGATTCCTGGTATTCTGACTATTTTTTAATATAAAAGGATTGTAGACTTCTACTTATAATAATTTATATAACGCATACTATTGAGAAAGCTGTCTGGAGTGTTGGTGGTTATGTTTTACTGCATACAGAATGAAAATCACCAATGGAAAGCAAGAAAGTGAGTAGAAATAATATGAATCCGTATATTCCATTTATTGATTTAGAACAGTTGACTTGTTATTTGTCTCCTTAAACTGTTCTGTGTTTTTTCGGTTCCCCGTGTTCTGAAAGGAAGGGTGTGTATAATGTAACAACATCATTATTTCCAACAACTGTGTTATACTCAAACTTTATTATAGGCACAGTTTTCAGTTCAGTGCAGGCAGGAAGAGTCACCTGGAGTAAAGCTTTTCAATGTGATTTGCAAATGACAAAACCTTTACGAACCTAGTTATTTCAGGAAAAACACTGCACGCTTTTCTAACGTCAAACTAACAAAACATAAGATGATTATTAGCATGGTGAAAAGACTAAACTCCAGTTTTCAAGAACAGTGTTTGCATACTTCTTTCATTTAAGCAACTGTAAACCCAACAGTTCCCCAAAGTGCACCATGGTTCTAGCTTCCACCGCCCAAAGGCCTGGCATGAATAATACAAGCGGTAATTAAGCCTCACCTTTAAAGGAAGAGTAATGGAATGTGGAATTCTGAAGAATATTACCACAAGTTAGGTGTGGAGGTGGGAACAGGGCTTCATAGAAGATCCGCACAATTACAATACCAACTTTACTTGTGTAAGATTTGCATAAAGGCAAAATGAAGAATATATATATATATATATATATATATATATATATATATATATATATATATATATATGTTAAAGCGAATGACTCCCTTAAGAAACTTGCTTGTTATTATTTTCTTATGTAGCGAAACAGTGTTTGTAATTTACCTTTGCAACTGTTGAAGCAGATATACTAATTAAGAAAGTTATTGATGGTCTATATGTTACTACTAATGATAAATCGCGTAGAGAAATTAATTATATAAAATAATGTGCACGTTTGAAAATGTGCCCTCGGGGTATGATCACCATGTGTACTAAAATGACTGAAATTGTATGAAATAATGAAAATATATGAGAACAATGTAATAATATGTCATAATGAGATGTAGAACCTATGTCTTGTATTAATTTGTAGTGTTAAGTTAGCTGAATTAAAGGCCTACTCTCCCTAGGCCTCGCACACTGAGAGCAGAAAACAATAACCGTGTTTGCTTCGAAGCTGCTGTGGATTAGCCTTGAACTGCTCGATGTTGAAGTTACTTAGCTAGAATTTTCTGCAATGTACCGGTGGACAGGAGAAGATGAAGACAATTTGATAGAATTATGTGTAGAGTAGGCTAAATGTACTTTCCCAGGACTTGAACAATGGAGCTACTGACTGAAGAGGAACATGCAACAATTTCAATACCTGAAGGGCCAGAAGATGAGGACATCATATGGAAAACTAATCCGCTTCTTGTGAACAGAGACATATGAAAATTAGTAGATTTGGTAAACAAAAACTATAGGTTATAGTCATATCTGCCGACTGACTGACCAATTAGCAATTAGAGGGATGGACTGGGAGACCCTAATAAAAAGTCATGACAAGGGGTAAGAAATCCGAGTTGCGGGAGAAAAGCTGATGACGTCAGGAGACGCTGTCCGAAGTGCTGATGTTGGGCTCATGGTCTGTGAGCCTGATCCGTAGCTGACTAATAGATGACCTGGAGATGAAGATTGACTTGTTGCTGATCCATCCTGGATAGGTAGCTATGAAAATGTGACTGACTATTTTGATGCCTTTTCCTCTAGGTACCAACTGCGCTGTTTTTAGGGATTCTCACTTAGGTAGATTTTTCCAAATTTATGTTTTCTCTCAATTGTTTTTGCATGAAGACCCCCATGATAATGCTAATGTTGGTTAGGTAGGCTGTTAGGGGTGACGTTGACAGTGACAATGACTGGCAAACTTAGGGCCATATTTATACTTTTTGACGCAAAACTGCGCTAACGCAGTTTTGCGTCAAAAAAATTAGCCCCGGCTAACGCCATTCTGAAGCGCCATGCGGGCGCCGTATTTATTCAATGACGTTAGCCGGCGTTAGCCGCCGGCGCTGCCTGGTGTGCGTGAAAAAAAATGACGTACACCAGGCAGCGCCGGCGTAGGGGAATATGGAGCTTGGGCACCAAAAAATGGGGCAAGTCAGGCTGAGGCAAAATTATCGCCTCAACCCGATTTGCGCCATTTATTTCGACTCCTAACCCCCATTGACATGACTCCTGTCTTAGCAAAGACAGGAGTCATGCCCCCTTGCCCAATGGCCATGCCCAGGGGACTTCTGTCCCCTGGGCATGGTCATTGGGCATAGTGGCATGTAGGGCGGCACAAATCAGGCCCCCCTATGCCACAATTTTTTTTAAAAAAAATACTTACCTGAACTTACCTTAATGTCCCTGGGATGGGTCCCTCCATCCTTGGGTGTCCTCCTGGGGTGGGCAAGGGTGACAGGGGGGGTCCCTGGGGGCATTGGAGGGCACCTCTGGGCTCCTTCCGAGCCCACAGGTCCCTTAACGCCTGCCCTGACCAGGCGCTAAAACCGGCGCAAAAACGGCTGGACGTCATTTTTTTTGACCCGCCCACTCCCGGGTGTGAATTTTGCCCGGAAGTGTAAATACGGCGCACATGCCTCAGAGTCACTTTTTTAGACGGGAACGCCTACCTTGCATATCATTAACGCAAAGTAGGTGTCCACGCTAAAAAATGACGCAAACTCCATGGACTTTGGCGCTAGACGCGTCTAACGCCAAAGTATAAATATGGAGTTAGTTTTGCATCGGAATTGCGTCAAAAAAAACGACGCAATTCCGGCGCAAACAGAGTATAAATATGCCCCTTAATTTCACTAATAGTGAATTTCATTATTAAAGCTGGTATTCTTAGTTTGTGGTTTTGCATTGTCATATATGCTTTCTTTAAGAATTTATGTCTTTTATGATGGATTAATAAAAAGATTGATTTGAATGAAGATTGAACTAACGGATGATTTAGAATTGTAATCAATGGGGAATAAAAATTGTTAACTCCTTCCTGAGTAGTGGTTATTCTTGAGCATTATGTTTAAAGTTTTTTTCCATAGAATGTTTCTTGTTAATTGATGTTAGCTATCGATTCAGTAGTTACTGCATGACTAGAATACTCCATGCGATTCAAAAGGTTCATCGACCTATACGCGTCCCCTTGTAAGTTTACTTACTAAGGACAAGGCACGGTAGCAGTTTTTTGTAGCAGCTTGATGGTTAGTTTCCTTGGAGAACTGGTTATGTGGTAACTATAGGTTACGATAGCAGTATAAGTTAAAGTTAGTTGTGTGTATTTTTTTTATGAGGTTTGAATTTTGTTTTTCTGAAATGGCAATTGTAGTAAAAATGATGTCCCCTTAAGCCCAGAAATGACTTTTCCAGATCCTGGATCCCGCTAGTAAAGTTGGGTATGTTCTTGGCATGTTTGGTGATAGTGTGAAAGTGTTAGGTTGCGCTTGCTCAGGCTTAAGCAAATCGCAGGTGAATTGTGATGTATGTGAGGCAAAGTAGGGAGTCTGCGTACTCCAGTTAAGGTTTACTGAGAGTGCGCGTACTCTGCAGTATGAGAGTAGGGAAGATGTCGAACTTCACATGTGTGTGACGCTTTGTGCTAAAAAATTATCCACGTGGTTGTTGGTGATGTATGGACCCTACGCGGTCTAAGACTCCTGAGTATATTGACAAGTGTAGAAGGCACTTGGTTATATGTTGTAATCTGTCTGGCTTAGTAGGTTGATCGAGCGTGCTCAACCAGTCGGTGTGTGGGATAGATGAGTAAAAGGAAATTTTTCTACTGAAATTTGGCGAGTTCTATGTGCACCAGGACAGACCCACTGATCAGTTGAGAGTAAAATTCACAGTTCGAATTTTGCTTGCGAATGTGGGAGACTGAGAAAGAGGAATAGCTACATGAGCAAACGAGCCATTAGTGAAAATCCGTAAGGTCTCTGAAGCAATTGTGTCCCTTCCTGTAGTAAACCAGCAGGTTTGTTTTAGTTATTGGTATTTGGTTAAGGTGCTCGCAATGATTTGCATTGGTTGTGTGAGTTGAAGTAGAAGGACGAGCCGCAAGACTTTGTCAGCTGCTTTGTGTGAGTGTGACATCAGAGTGTGCCGCGCTGGGATAGGTTGGTTAGTGAGATGAGTCGCGAATGGATTGGCAGCCGTCCATAAGAAGCAATTGGTTGAGTAAGCGGGTGAAGGGAATCTTGGGAGCAAAAGTCATTTCAGTATTGAATCGAAGTAAACAAACAGACAAAATGAAGTTTTTCAAGGCGTTCAGAAGTGCGATGAAAGGTGATTCTTACATTAAAGTGTCAGTGGGGAAACAACCCCACCGGAAAATTCTCCGGCTTATATTGTGATGGAGGAGTGAGGTGTAGCACCATGTCTTTGGTTGAAGCAGTGGTGTAAGCTAACAAAGAAGCGAGGGTCCTTAGCTTTTCCAGAGCATGGAACGTTTAATTTGAGAATTTTGTATGAATTGCAAATGGTATTATAAAAAATTAAGCCGTTACCGAAACCAGCACAGTTAGAGGCTTAACTGGTTTGGGAACTAGTGACCAGACAGCAACAAGAAATTAAGTTCAAGAAAAGGATGAAATGAGTAGAGAAATCCTTTGCTGAAGCTAGATGGGATTGGGAACAGAAAAAGTGGAGAGCAGAGACTTTACAGGGTGTAAAATTGTTTCCTGCAATTACAGAGTAAGCGAGACAGAGAAGGAAGATAGTGCTAAAGAGGATGGGAGTGCAGAGAAAAAGAAAAAGAGAAAGCCCTATGTTGACAATGAGGATTCTGATGTTGAGGACCTCATTACGCAGCTCTTGAGGGATCGACCTCCACCCTTTGCGACATATTCAGGGGTTCCAAGTACTAGTGCCACTGCAACTGCTCCAACAAAAGTACAGGGAACTGAGGGAGCAGCTCAGACAGATAGTGGACAGATACCAGGGGTAGTACAGATTACTCCTAATGCAGGGACTACTACTGTGGCCCAAGTGCAGATGCATTCACCTTCGGTGCAGAGAATTTATCCAGATGTACCAGTTCTTGAGACAGTCTCGAACATAATGGTGCCAATGGAGCAAGTGCTTCCGAAGCCAATGCTAGTTCAGACAGAGCCGACTCCAATGTTATTGCCCCTAGCACAGACACAGGGTTTGCCGATGTTTACACCAATGATAGGAACACAGTCAGATATTACACCAGTCATGAACCAGGCAATGGGGGTAACATTCCCGCAAGGCGCGAGTGTTAGGGCAGCTCCAGATGCAATATCGCTACCAATTACTGTTGGTCCAGCTGTACCCTTGTTTGCACAGAAGAAAGCAAGTGTGGGAGAACAGAACGAGATGTCACAAAGCCTTGTAAGAAGGGTAGTAAGTGATCCGGTGCAAGTGATGTCATCAATAGGTCAGACTTTCATTGGATCTAGACCATTAAAGAATCTTAGTCCACTTGTAGCGCTTCCAGATGCAGTAAATGGCCTGAATGTGAGTCAAAGTTTGAAACTTTTGATGCCGCAGACTCCAGGTGCAGTGGTGCAACACCTACCAGTGCCAAATGTGAGTAATATTTCATTACAGGGATTATCAGCTCAGCAATTGAGTAAATGGTTTGACAGTCTAAACACTCCTCAAATTGCATCCAAAGGCAAAGAGCAGATAAATCGTGTGAGGTTGAATATAGAAGCAACCGAACTAGTTGAGGGAACAATGGGTGTGAACAGATTGGAATCCTACACTGAAGAAGAGCTGAGGTATTTTTGTCCAAAAATTACAAGAGAAGTGAGTAAAATACATCAGAAATTGGCAGAATTAGCAGAGAAACATGGCATTAGGATTGAGAAAACAAAGCATTTGAAACGCAGTTACAGATTAGATTTCGAGGCAAAGGATTTTGAATACATGAGATCAGCAGGAATGAAGGCTCATTTGAGAGAATTGCTGCAGAGTGCTCAGATTTGGGGAGCATTAGAGAAGTGGGAAGGTAGATGGACGAAGAAGAAAGACAAGCGAAAGTGGGATTCACAAGAGGGGCCTGAAGATGTTCAAAAGGAAAAGGAATCAATACAAATGCTTCCTATGAGAGAGATTCCAGGAGGGCAGTTTGTTCATGTTCCATGGCACTGGAGTGATTTATTATCATTTAAAAATGACTACCCAAAATTAAGAGAGAAGCCGGTCGAGTGGTATCAGCAGACAGATAGATATGTAAAACATTTTCCAAATGTTTGTGGGAAGACTTAAAGACACTACTGGAGATAGTGGTGCCAGCCGACATGTGGGTTGAATGTAAGAGAGCAGTGGATTGGTGAACAAATGAGCCGGAAAGGGACAAAGCAACGGGTGCACCTTCACCTGAGGTAATGACAAATTATTATAAGGTGATTGAGTTCCTGGAGACAAGAGTTTCTCCCAAAAATATTGACTGGCGGCGAATTGATAGAACAGTTGAGGAGTCTAAAGAGTCAATACATACCTACTATGAAAGATTGTTAAAAGCATTCAAGGAGTACAGTGGCAAGGAAGCAATTGAGCCGAAAGACATGTTACATTTTGTGTTCAGTTCGTTGAAGGTTTGATACCAGAAGTAGGGCAGATGATTAAGAGTCATTTCATTTGCTGGTAGGCAAAGCCGATTGATGAAGTGCTGCTGTATGCAAAATACTGTAGTGACGAGATTGAATTGAAGCAGAAGAAGTTGAAGGAGAAAGCAATGGTGATGCAAATAAAGGCAGCTCCAACAGGAGTGCAGTGAGCTTTAGTGCCACCTATGCCGCCACAGCAGAGAGCCGTTATGTTCCAGCCTCAAATGAGAGGTAGGAGACGTGGAGTTGACACGATGCGTAGTTCGGAGTTAGGGACTGTAGTGGTTCAGAATGACAAGCAGGGGATGAAAAATATGTTGCTGTGTCATTTGTGCGGAAACGTGGGACACTGGAAGCAGGAGTGTCTGTTGATGGCGCAGGATTGTGTTGTTCAGCAAGGTGGTAATGTCAGTACATTTCAAACTATGAAAGTCCCAAGAATGAAAGGATTTGTTCCTAATGTTCAAAATAGAGCACAGAATTTCCTACCGGTACAGCAAATGCAGGTGCCACGTGCACAATTTACACAGGTGCAACCAGTACAGCAGCAGGTCCCTATGGTATGGTACCTAGACAGCAAATGCAGATACCTCAAGCCCCAGTGGAGCAGGAATAGGTGATGCTTACTCAGCAGGTCACAGTTCAGAGACAAGACAGTAGTAATAACACAGTGCACCAATTTCCATTTTACAGTGAGGATGAATTTAAAGAAGAAAGGATGAGTGACAGTTTGGATGAAAGAACTTGTATGCTTGCAGCATCCCTAGAAGTAGATCAGAGAGGACCTTTCGTGAAAGGAAAAGTAATGGGATACAAGGTCTCATTCTTAGTGGATACAGGAGCTACATACTCTACAGTGAGAAGTATAGAGGTCCCGAATTTACCTCTTTCAGGTAGGACAGTTCAAGTTGTGGGAGTGGAGAATAGACAGTTGACAAACCCAATCACAGAACCAGTGCAGGTTGAAATTGGCAATTACCAGGGACTACATAGATTTGTGGTGTGTGACTCGAGTCCCGTATCTCTACTGGGGAGAGACTTACTGTGTAAGACAAAACGCTCCATTAATTGTTCAGACACTGGAATAGAAGTTCAAACCAATAGTGATTATGAGGAAGAACAGGTGACTGAAATGATGGTTAACAATGCTAATGAAGAATACCCGTTGATTGAATTTCTCCCAGTGTTTACTGTGAAGGTGTCATGGAGACCAGATCCTCGGGGTCTGCGCACGTTCCCAACATGTCCACCACAAGACAGCTCCAAAACTCTGATAGAAATATCACAGAGCCTAAGAGAGTACAAGTGGGGAAAAGGGGATTATGAAGGGAACAGCTGGGAAGGAGACCTGTAGGAAGCAAAGGTTAAACAACACAATATCAAGATATAATCACATTGAGGTTCACAAAAACTCTCTGTTGAATCTACGGTTCAATGATACTCAGAACATGAAATAACACTCTGTTGAATCTAGGGTTCAATGATACTCAGAACATGAAATAACACTCTGGTGAATCTAGAGTTCAATGATACTCGGAACATGAAATAACACTCTGTTGCATCTAGAGTTCAATGATACTCAGAACATGAAATAACACTCTGTTGAATCTAGAGTTCCATGATACTCGGGACATGAAGTAACACTCTGTTGAATCTAGAGTTCTATGATACTCAGAACATGAAATAACACTCTGTTGCATATAGAGTTCAAAGATACTCGCAACATGAAATAACACTTAGACTGAAGAAACATGAATGGCCTAGAACTAGACTCTAACTAGGCCTCAAGAAATCTAGGTACCTGTAAAGGAATCAAGAATGGTTAATACAATGTTTCATATGGACTTTTCATGAGTTGTTACATACTGTCTAGGAATATAAGAACCTTCTAGAATAGTGTTTCAGAACAAACATTGCATCTTTACATGAGGACAAAAGGTAATCTGAAACATTCCCTGGAAAACAATAGGAATTGTACTAAGGACTTAATATTCACAAAGAATGTAACATCTTGAATTTACCACCTTTGCAGAAAATTTAAAGGCCCTGGATAATTGTGTGCACTTCAGGAAACACTACACATCAAAGTTTTAATTGCCATGAAATGATCATGCACACTGTAAGTGATCTGAACACCTAGGTTTAAATGAGGGAAATGAATCGTGCACACTGCCGATTCCAACAAGTATATGCAAATGACGTGAAATGATTGCGCACTCTGTAAGCGATCTGAACATCAAGGTTTAAATGCGGGAATGAATTGCGCACACTGACGATTCCAACAGGAATATGCAAATGCCATGAAATGATCGCGCACTCTGTAAGAGATCTGAACATCAAGGTCTAAATGCAGGAAATGAATCGCGCACACTGCCGATTCCAACAAGTATGTGCAAATGCCACGAAATGATCACGCACTCTGAAAACGATCTGAACATTAAGGTTTAAATACAGGAATGAATTGCGCGTCTTGCTGATTCAAATGCCACCATGCAAATGCCAAGAAATGGTCTCACACAATGAGTATCAAGAGTTAAATGCAAGGAATGAATTGTGTGTCTTGCCGATTCGAATGCCACCATGCAAATGCCAAGAAATGGTCGCGCACAATGAGTATCAAGAGTTAAATACAACGAATGAATTGCACGTCTTGATGATTCGAATGCCACCATGCAGATGCCAAGAAATGGTTGCACACAATGAGTATCAATAGTTAAATACAAGGAATGAATTGCGCGTCTTGCCGATTCGAAAGCCGATATGCAAATGTCAAGAAAAGGTTGCGCACACTGTTGCCGACCCGAATTTCATAAGTCAAATGCCAAGAATGAATTGCGTGTCTTGCCAATTCGAATACCAACATGTAAATGCCAGAAACCACAAGCACATTCACACGCACAAGGAAAATCTTTCAATATGAAAACTAGGCCCAAAAACTCAAATGCCTTTGAAAACGGGGTCAGAGCCCAGCCCGACCTCTGTCTTACTGCCTTGTTCAAGGATCACCAATACAATGAAGGGCAAGGCCTGGAAGGTCAAAATAGGCCTCCGGAACAGGAGCTCAGGGAGTTGCTGCTGCTCTGCACCGGGACCTCTGAATAGTGAGCACGTGGAGCTGGGCTGGCTTATATAGCGTCTGCCCAGCCCACAAACCACACCCAGTCATGCTGCAGGGAAAGCTTTTAGAAGGTCCTAGAAAGGGACCACACCCTGATACACTCTGTAAGCCTGCAGCAATACCTTGCAAATGAACATTATTTGCAAACATCATATATAGTGATTTCAAGGTAAAACTGCAATGCAAAAGGTTAACAAACCGCATATAAACACAATGCATGAATTATGCTCTTGCATAAAGACTGGGTTTTTGCATTTTAGTCGCCTGTAGAGCACGCACTGCCCTGATGTTGACAGAAGGAATTGCACGCAGATTTACAGGGAACAGTAAAGGAAGAAGTCTGGGACCTGACAGGTAAGGAAGTAGGTCTTATTAAGGGAGTGGAGCCAGTTAAGATCACTTTAAATTCCATTGCAGTATTTCCACAGCTTCCACAGTATAACATTCCACAAGATGTTTTGATGAAGGTGGCACAAATAATCAGAGACTTTCTAAAACAAGGAGTTTTGAAGGAAATGTTAAGCACCCCATGCAATTCACCAATAATGGGTTTGAAAAAGCCATGTGGCAAAGTACGTGTTGTGCAGGACTTGTGAAAAGTGAATGATTTGGTGGTTAAATGTTGCCCAGTGGTGCCAAATCCAGCAGTGATACTGTTTGAGATTCCTTGTGGTGCAGAGTGGTTCACTGTGGTTGATTTGTCACAAGCTTTCTTTTCTGTGCCTCTTCATGAGGATAGTCAGTTTATTTTTAGTTTCCTAGACAGAGTCTACAGCTGTGCAGGCTTCCACAAGGGTATACGGAGTCACCATCACTGTTTAATCAGATCTTGAAAAAGAATCTGGAGTCATTGGAATTGCCATACCAATCGACTCTTGTGCAATACATTGATGATTTGCTGATCGCATCCAGAACAAGGGACAAGTGTAAGAATTACTTGATTGCCCTGTTGAATCATTTGTGAGAATTTGTGCATAAAGTTTCACCTGTGAAATTGCAGTATTGCCAAAAATCAGTAAAATACCTGGGACACCAGATTGAGAAGGAATTAAGGAGAATCTCCAGGGAGAGAATTACCATGATTCTCCAGAGAAGTCCCCTGACATCACAGAGATATGTCAGGATGTTCCTGGAAATGGTGGGGTACTGTAGAGAGTGGATTCTGAATGTGCCTGAAATTGCTAAACCCTTACTGTAATTGACACATAAGGCAGTTACAGATCCCATTACCCTAGATGAAGATCAGATGAAAGCATTCACTGAATTGAGAGAGAGTTTGTGCAGAGCACCAGCGTTGGGAATGCCTGATTACACAAAGCCTTTCACATTGTTTGCCATGAGCGTGCTGCTTGTTCGTTGTCTGTTTTGACACAGGTCCCTGGAGGTGTTTATTGCCCTGTAGCTTAATTTTCAGCTACCTTGGACCCGGTCGCAGCAGCTTTACCAGGTTGTCTGCGTGCAGTAGCTGCAGTTGGTCAAAGCCTTTCCCAATGTGAGGGGGTAATCATGGGATACCCGTTGACGGTAATGGTACCACTTTCTGTTGAAATTTTACTGACAAACGCAATATTTGACGGATGCAAGACTGACAAGGTATGAGACAAGCATATTGGGTGCTCCAAATGTAACGTTAAAGAGAAGTACAGTGCTGAATCCAGCGACACTGCTTCCAAGTGATACTGTTGAAATTGAAAAAGAAGATGACATCGAGCATGATTGTCTTGAGGTAACTGAATTGTGTACAAAACCGAGACCTGATACTAGAGACACACGTCTAGAAGAAAATGACCAAATTGCCTTTGTTGATGGTTCGTGTCTCAGAGATGGAACAGGTACTTTGAGAGCAGGATATGCAGTATGCACAATTACAGGCACATTAAAAGCTTCATGGCTTCCAGGTGTATACTCTGCACAGGTGGCAGAATTGGCAGCTCTTACTAGAGCCTGCTATGTTTCTGCAAGATTAAGAGTGAAAATCTATACTGACAGTCAATATGGGTTTGGAATTGAGCATGATTTTGGCCAGTTGTGGTCGCAGCAGGGTTTTATGACCTCTACTGGAACACCAGTGAGAAATGGCAACCAAATAAAAGAGATGTTGTATGCAATACAGTTACCTGAAGAAATTGCTGTGGTAAAATGTAGTGCACATCAAAAGACACAGGATTACATTTCATTGGGAAATGGATATGCAGATCAAGTCGCAAGGTTTTGTTCATTGAACTGTATATCATTTAAAGACAAGTGGGAAATAATGCCTGAAGAAGAGAATAATTCCATAAGTTTTGCTTTAAAAGTAATTGATACACTGGAAGAATTGAAAACATTGCAAGAGAATGCAGATAAGGAAGAGAAACGACTTTGGATCAGATTAAACTGAATTTAAAGATCTGATAAAATCTGGGTTTCTGAGGAGGGTCAGATGGTGCTGCCAAAAAGTTTGTTAACTCAGATGGCCCGCTATTACCATGGCCAGGCCCATATTGGAAGGGATGCCGTGGTCAGGTTATTTAAAGTTGATTGGTTTAATCTGAAATTCAGGCAGGGCAGTATGTCACCGATGTGTAATTTGCCAGCAATTAAATGTGGGAAAAGGGACAGGGGTGAATTTGAGCCACATTGGAAGAGCAGGAGGACAATTCAGCAGAATGCAGTTCAATTTCATTGAGATGTCTGCATGTGGTGGATTGAAGTATGTATTGGTGATTGTGTGTGTCTTTTGTCATTGGATTGAAGCATACCCCACACAAAGAAATGACAGTCTCACAGTAGCAAAGCTGTTGCTTAGAGAGTTGATACCACAGTTCGGATTTCCGATCTCTTTAGAATAAGATAGGGGAACTCACTTCAATAACGAATTGATCAAACTCTTATGTGCAGCATTAAACATTGAGCAGAAGTTGCATTGCAGCTATCGCCCTGAAGCATGAGGACTAGTGGAACAAATGAATGGTACATTGAAACCAAGAATTGTCAAGATGTGTGCCACAACTAATCTGAAATGGCCAAATGCCTTACCCTTGGTATTGATGTAAATGCGAAATATACCTGACAGAAAAACAGGACGGTCACCCCATGAGATCCTCATGGGCAGAGCAATGAGGTTGCCAGCAATCCCAGCCAATGCACTTGTCAATATTACAGATGATATGGTGTTGGACTACTGCAAAGGTCTGGCTGATGTGGTTCGCTCTTTCTCTCAGCAGGTGCAGACTATTACCCTGCCACCCATCCATGACCCGGGTCGCAATCTGAGAGCTGAAGATTGGGTCGTCGTCAAAAAGCATGTTCGAAAGACCTGTTTAGAACCACGTTGGAAAGGTCCCTACCAGGTGGTGCTAACAACGACAGCTGTAAAGTGTGCAGGACTGCCGAACTGGATACATGCAAGCCATACAAAGAGAGTGGTGAGTCTACAAGAACATGAAGAAGTGTTGTTGAGAGCACCAACTGCAGGAAAACAAGTGGCTATACCTGCACCATAAAAAGAGCAAGCTGAACCTGAAGTTGATCCTGAGCTTGTGGAAGATGGGTCAATCACCCCTGTAAGAGACGAAAGTGAAGATTTCAGGAGGGTGAGCTAGAGTCCAACCCAACGGATACAGCAGGAGAACCGAGCACAGTAGGGTTTATCCCAGAAGCAGACGGTGTTGAAAAGCAAGCAGAACAAGTGCCAGATCAAGAAGGGGAAAGAGTTGAGATGGATCAAAGTCAAAGTGGTCCGACCCCTCCTGAACCCGTTGCAGGTCCATCAAGAGAAAACACCTTAGAGAGAGAAAAGGAAAAGAGTCCAATCCTGAGGAGAATATTGACAGAAGGAACGAGAAAAGGAGATAATTGGCCTGAGTCGCGAATTGGAAAGAAGAAGGAATTGGTCATAAATGAACCAATAGAGTAAGAAGTGGATACTACAAGAAAGGAGGAATTAAGTGAAGGAGAATTAGGTGGAGAACATAGGTTGAAAAGAAAGAGAGTAACAAGTCGAAGATACGCAGGTCCTGAGTGGGCATATGCATCAATCAGTGAATGGTAAAACAAGTTTATATCTTTTTGTTTTGATAGAGAAGTTCCGAATCAGTACTTTGATGCAACCTGAAGGTGATCAATAGACTGAGTTGTTGAGCTGATCTAGATAAGTCTGAAAAAGAGACTGCGAGATAAAACTGGAAAAGACATTGATAACCTGATGTGACAATTGAAAACCCGCATGTGACAAGCTGCTAACCGATTTTTTATAAAGGAGAAAAGGGTTCCTATGTGTGAAACTGAACTGTGAGAAATAAATATTTTTCTTTATTTTTTTATTTTTTCTGTTGCACTTTATCTAAGAGTTATTTCTACTTTCTGATTCTTTACAGATCATAGCTGAATTAAATAATCACGTTAGAAATATTGGATATTGTAGGTATTTGAGTGTTGGAGTAGCAATTATGTGTGGAATAATGTTTATAATAATGATTGTGCGAATGTCTGTTCATGAAATGAAGGAGGCTACTATTGCCCCTGTTCCTGAGACTATTACCCTAACAGCTCTAGAAAGGTTTAAGTTAGATGAAAAATACTTGCATGACTATACTAATGTTCAAAGAGAGCTTTCTTCTAATGTGTTCTATCAGTTGTTGAGTGAGTATGTTGAGACAATGAATGCAAGGAATTGTCTTGTGTGTATGCAAATTCCTTCCTCTGTGGAAGAAGGGGTTACGTACCATAGTCTGCCATTAACCTATGGCATAAGTTGTAGTTTGCTATTAACCAGATTCTATAATCAAGAGTATATTCAGTATTTTTATTCTAACTACGATGTTGTGTTTTCTTTTGTTCCTATTATTAGATATTTGAGTAAAGTCGCTAAAGAGCATGATATATTATTAGTTAGAGGATTCTTTGAACCAACTCTAACGTTAGGCACTGCGTATGCTCATAAAAATAATTTAACCTGCTAACTAACCCCATTAGAAAAGAGCTTTATAGGGCATACTGAAGACAGGAGGAAGGCATTGAAGGAAAAGTTAGAGAAGGGATTGGAGAAAGGGACTTATAAGAATGATTATGCTTATACTGCTATTAAAACGCAAGCGAGATTAGCTTTAGATGCATTACATTTAGGGAAGCTTTGTATATATAGGCCAAAATCATGCACTGACACTTTATTTGTGGGAACGAGTGAATGTAGGCATGTGTTTTTGTTTCAGAGTAAATGGACTTTTATGCTGAATGGTCGGGACCCTGCGATTCCTGGAATCTACTATATTTGTGGACTTAATGCTTATAACCATCTTCCTAGAGGATGGTATGGAACATTATATTTGGGGATAGTTTTCCCTAAAATGTATCAGATTGATGATTTAAAGAAGTTTCCAAAAGTGTCTGAATTACATCATGAGCGACAGAGGAGGGAAACCTCTTCTGCCAGTGTGGAAGATATTTTTGGTGCAGTAATTCCTTCTGTAGGTGTTATTTTGAATGCAATCAAGACACAAAAGTTGTCTACCATTGTGGATAACATGTTGACGAATTTCACAGGGGCAATACTGTTAGATACTGAATTGGCTGCGTATAGAGCTATGACGCTTCAAAATAGGCTTACGTTAGACATACTTTTAGCGAAAGATGGCGGAGTCTTTAGGATGATTAGTGCTAGGCATTGTTGCTGGTGTATACCCAATAGTGATAAGGAGATAAGAGACTTACTTACTAACTTGACTAATTTGAGCAAGGATATGAAGGAATTGAAGGAACCAGGAGTTTGGGAAAAAGTTGGAAATGGATTTGCTTCCGTGGGCAATTGGTTTAGTCAAATTTGGAATGGGGTGTTATGGAAAATTGTACAGGGAATATCAATTGTGATTATTTCTATACTAGGATTATGGGGCACTTGTAAATTATGACAGAAAATAAAATTAAAGAGATCTAAGAATAATTAGAGGAGGGAAGAACAGCCTAGGAGAAGAACCTATAGAGAAAATTTAAGGATAAGTCAAAGTACAACAGAAACTGAACTGTAAAATAATTATAAAGGAAGGTGTGATAACATATTTAGTCATCAGAGGAGGGACTATTGAAGCAGAAATGCTAATTAAGAAAATTATTGATGGTCTATATGTTACTACTAATGAAAAATCACGTAGAGAAATTAATTATAGAAAATAATGTGCACGTTTGAAAAATTTGCCCTCGGGGTATGATCAACATGTGTACTAAAATGACTGAAATTGTATGAAATAATGAAAATATATGAGAAAGATGTAATAATATGTCATATGTATGTATAATCTATGTTTTGTATTAGTTTGTAGTGTTAAGTTAGCTAAATCAAAGGCCTAGTCTCCCTAGGCCTCGCACACTGAGAGGAGAAAACACTAACCGCGTTTGCTCCGAAGCTGCTGTGGATTAGCATTGAACCGCTCAATGTTGAAGTTCCTTAGCTAGAATTTTCTGCAATGTACCGGCGGACAGGAGGTGAGGAAGACAATTTGATACAATTATGTGTAGAGTAGGCTAAATGTACTTTCCCAGGACTTGAACAATGGAGCTACTGACGGTAGAGGAACATACAACAATTTAGAAACCTGAAGGGCCGGAAGATGAGGACATCGTATGGAAAACCAATCCGTTTATTGTGAACAGAGACATATGAAAATTAGTAGGTTTGGTAAAAAAAAACTATAGGTTAAAGTCATATCTGCCGGCTGACTGACCAATTAGCAATTAGCTGGATGGACTGGGAGACCCTAATAAAAAGTCATGACAAGGGGCAAGAAATCAGAGTTGCAGGCGAAAAGTTGATGACGTCAGGAGACGCTGTCTGAGATGCTGATGTTGGGTTCATGGTCTGTGAGCCTGATCCGTAGCTGACTAATAGATGACCTGGAGATGAAGCCTGACTTGTTGCTGATCCATCCTGGATAGGTAGCTATGAAAATGTGACTGACTATATTTATGCCTTATCCTCTAGGTACCAACTGCGCTGTTTTTAGGGATTCTCACTTAGGTAGATTTTTCCAAATTTATGTTTTCTCTCAATTGTTTTCGCATGAAGACCCCATGCTAATGCTAATCATGGTTAGGTAGGCTGTTAGGGGTGACATTGACAGTGACAATGACTGACAAACGTAATTGCTGAATTTCACTATTAAAGCTGATATTCTTAGTTTGTGGTTTTGCATTGTGGTATAAGCTTTCTTTAAGAATTGATGCCTTTTATGATGGATTAATAAAAAGATTGATTTGAATAAAGATTGAACTAATGGATGATTTAGAATTGTAATCAATAGGGAATAAAAATTGTTAACTCCTTCCTGAGTAGTGATTATTCTTGAGTATTATGTTTAAAGTTGTTTTCCATAGAATGTTTCTTGATTATTGATGTTAGTTATCGATTCAGTAGTTACTGCATGACTGGAATACTCCATGCGATTCAAATGGTTCATCGACCTATACGCGTCCCTTTGTAAGTTTACTTACTATGGACAAGCCGCGCTAGCACAAGCTAAATGGAGTACTTGCAGATGAACAACATGTAAACAGTGACTTGGTGTAATATATCAATTACCAGCATTATTCACAGGCTCCAAAATTAGTGATGTTATTATGGCATGAATGTTCCAGCTCTGTGACATCCATTTCTATTGTTCATGCAAAAAGACAAGTGTATGAACTGCAGCAGAGGACTTCCATCCTTATGTATGCGCTGCACTCTGAGGAAGCTGATTGGCTGTCATACTCCAGGCTGGCGCTTCCATAAGACGGGATAAGACAACAGCATTAAGTCTTCATCCATTAATTGCACGAAATTATTACAAAAGAGCAGAAAAATGCACTTTTCATTATATCAACTGCAACAGCCAGGTGCTCAGAAAAGCCTTCCACTATTCCTGATCCCCTTTAGTATTCCAGTTGGCAGTTTCTCTTGCTTTCTATGTATATCAATGGGATCGAGCATCCTGTTCACAGCAAGTCCCTAGGTTCGGTAATAGTAGGAACAGCAGTAGCCTTGCTCCTATTTACGTGGACTATGCAGTGCTTGTCTCCAGAACCCTTAACCATCTCAAAAATATATTTAATTGACCTCATTGGAGCTAACCACTAATTACTATAAATCGCTTTTGATAGCTTTGGGAACAAAACACTTAAAAACTATGGTCACAAGTACAATAGCAACACATTTGAGAGAGTGCATGGGACCGCCCACGGGTGACGCGACCACGTGGGCTCCTGTTTTCGTGAGGCACGTAGCAGTGGGGGCTCACACAGCCCTGTTGCATTTGGCTGAAACTGACTAGGCGGCAAGCAGCCCGTGCCGCTGCCCCGTCCTTCGTGGTGGACCACTTCATCAGGCGACGCAACACCATAGAAACACTATTACAGGATCTGAGCACAGGACTGCCCCACGTGGGCGATGCGACCGCACTCGACCTGGCCGTAAATCCCTTGTTTAGGAGCCAGATTGTGGTCGTGCTGCAATAACGCAGGGGCTTACCCAAACAGAAACCCCTATTATGGCGGCAGAGCACGGGACCGCCCCACGTGCTTGATTACCTGTTTCGTTCACTGACCGTGTGACTGCGCAGGACCAGCTGTTTTCTACTATAAACGAGTTAAACGTTTTGGGATTATAAAAGCTCATTTAAAGCAGAAGTACTGCCGAACTCTGACCGGAGAAGCGCCAGTCGGGCAATGCGATCGCAGAGTGGTGGCTAAGCAACTTAAGACAACAAGTTTGCTCCAGCTGGAGGCGGGACTCCAATTTTTAACCTCGTTAAGGGATTTCCTTCCTTATCTGGCCAGCAGGACACTTCAGAAACAGGGTATAAGGGACAATCCAAAAAAAACAAAAAACAGTAACAAATAGAAACTTTAGACCTGACCATCACCTGACAACATGGAAGAATAATGGTGGTAGAGCAGCAAGACGACCTAGAAAGGATGTTGGCACATATGAGGGCAGAAGCCCTGAGGTGCGGTAAGGACTAGTTGCGTGCAAAAATGGAGGAGAGAAGTGACGAGGGGCAACTAACACATATGACAGAACAAGATGGCGTGCATACAATGGAGGACGCCAGCGACGCAGGGCTCATACTGGCACCCATACCCAAGACAAGCAAATGGCAAAGAACGGAGGGGAAACCACCGAAGAAGGTGACCAAAAGACAGAGGGGAACATGCCAGGCCACCACGGCACCAGCAGCGCAAGGAGCGCCTGTGACCAGCTGTTCAGGTAAACCAACGGAGGGTGAGCATATAAGAGAAATAATCAAAGAATGTTTTAAGTCCTTCGCACCATTTTATTAAGTAGCAGCAGCGTGGGGCTAAGGTTAGAAGGCGCAGCGACAGGGGGGGTCATGAGAGCCCAAATAAAAGGGAGGGGGCAGGTGCACATGCAGTTAGAGACTAGCAGGAAGCAGCAGGGGACCCAACGCCAGCTTGGGGTATAGTTGGCAAGGAAGCAGCCCCTGTTAAATCAATAGGACGACCTCCCGAGACATACATCAGGCCCTCGCTAGGCCCCCCGGTCATGACAACAAGGTCGGCCGGTCTGGCAAACGCCATTCCTTTAACTGTGAAAGAAAGAATATGGCGTAGAGAATTCATAGACATTTTTTGACTGCTAGAAATTCGGTTAGAAGGGCTGGATCTAACAGTGTGTGATAAGAAGGATGAGAACAGGCGGGAACGGAAAAGAGTCAGGAAAGAAAGGAATTTTGAGAATTGGTTGGATGCTTTCAGGATCATGGCTTGCGTTATCGTAGAGAAATTCCTGCGCTGTGCGGCGGACCTCTAGTTATATGAGTCCAAAATACACGAGGCGCACCGCCAATTCTCACGGGATGCATGGTTAGAGTATGATAAAAGTTTTAGGCTGAAAATGCAGGCCCACCCAGAAATGGAGTGGAACGAGGAGGACGCTTCTAGCTACCTACACAAGATGATGGTGGCAGAAGAGGTTAAATCCTGGTCTGGGAGGGGAGAGCAGCCCTTTCGGAATACGCATTTCTAGGGGAAACACGAGAAACTCAAATCATTTCATAGGTACAAGCCTTGGCACAGCACAAAGGGTCAAGGGGAAAAGGGAACACAGGCAATCTGTTGGAAGTTCGAAATAGATGTCTGTACCTGGGGGCAGAGCTGCAAGTTCAGGCACAGCTGCTCAACATGTGGGGGGGAGCACCCAGCATCAGTGTGCAGAAAAAACAAATATCAATCAGACAAGAAGGAAAAGAAAAAGAAACATTGAGAATGTTTTGTCACCACAGGTGCAGGCGGTTAGCTGGGGAAATTACAAACTAGCCAAGTCACATATTAACACACAATTTCTGAGAAAGCTAGCCAATGAATACTACAACAAAAAAGAAGCAGAACTGTTAGTAAAAGGATTTGAGGAAGAGTTCAGAATTCCGGTAAGAGGACAAATAGTGGGGGGCAATGGCAAAAACCTAAAATCTGCTACAGAACACCCAGATGTAGTACAGCAAAAAATTGAAAAAGAGCTGAGGTTAGGGCGCATTGAGGGACCGCTACCCTCTCCACCCCCTAAAGATTTGGTTATTTCACCACTGGGCGTGGTACCCAAGAAAGAAGCTGGGCAATACAGGCTCATACACTATTTATCATACCCAGAAGGCACATCAGTAAATGACAACATACCCACGGAATCATGCTCCGTAGGGCACGCCACAGTGGAGGATGTTATTGATATGATCAAGTCAGCAGGCAGAGGGGCCTTATTAACAAAGGAGCGAAGAAAACCACCCTCCCACCCCAACAGCAAAGCATCTAGTCACGATGTCAGACAGAATAGGGCAAGCGTAAATTAAAGGAGGTTTTACCAAAATGGACGGTAAACACACCTAGTAAGGCGGTGTGCAAATGGATGGCCACACACCTGGGGATGCCTTACGGCAGGGTGAAAGTAGGCCAGCTAAGGGGAGTGTGCGCCGTCCAGGGGTCGTCCGTATGTCCCTCCAGAGGACGGTGCGCTCCTTAAATGTCCCCCCTCACCCCTTACCTGAAAAACCTTGGTTCCTTATTGGGGGGTTTGAATGATTCAGGCTCCCCCCCATTGGCATTACAGTTCTTCACACCTTCTTCCCCCTTTGTTGCCTGCGGTGGGGGGAAGGGCGCCATGACCGAGCTGGCACAACCTGCCCGAGAAACCGTTTGAACGGTCCTTTCCTGGTCCACGCAGCCGTTATGGCGCTAGCTCATTATGCCCCCTTTGGGGGCGGCCTTTGCTCAAAATAAATTGGCCTTTAAAACTCACTGAAAAACGTGTACGCATTTTGCAGGTCTGAAGAGCAATTTTCTCATCTGGCAGTAGACATTGCATTAGACCCTTTCAACATAGCTACAAATATGCAGAGCTATTTAACAATGGCAATTTATGGGGTGGGTGTTCGAGCAATTCTATTGCTAGATCGCTTCAGAAAAAAGAAAATCGATTTTTGAAAATCACTTCTTTGACACTGATCACTCCAATTTATGTGCTGCTTCGGGAACGTGTTCTACCCATCCGAGGGACAGTCATAGTGGCTCCACTCATTCTGTGGACTACCTACTAGACACAATCCCAAGCACTACTAACTCAAAGTGCATTTTTAAATATCTTGTGACTTGAGAACTTTTTTAAACATCCCTAAGATAGCGTGTCCTAAAGTAGTGCACCCAAGATAGCCTGTCGCGGGGTACGCCTTCATCAGATCTCACAACAGACACAGACCTCAGAAGAAGAGGTAGCTTCACTGCTGTTAAAATCCACACCCACAGTGAAGGGTTCTCTGCTACAGATCTTATGTGCTGGCCCCTACCTAGGTTTATAATTTCCGTTTTGAAAAACACAGGTCAAAGGATACTCATTTTGTTCAAATTCATTTTTAAGAAATACCTTTGCATAGCTGCTGCAGATCCGTTCACGTCTCGAAGGTCTTGACTATTTTCAAAATTTCGACTACAAATTAGGCACAAATTCTTGTAAGTAGTATAGTATCGCTAATCAGTGTTGTGTGCTTTATATTTTTTCTCTGCTGGAATAAACTAATTTTGACTGACTTTTTGGTTCAGTCACAGTCATAACACACGTCTAGCTCCTGCAAGCATTTGGAGCGGCTTAACAGCGCACAGAGGATCATTCCCTCAAGGAGAGAGTGGAGTAGCGGTGCCTCTAATCTCTGTGGTAATCCTCTCCAAGGCAGGGTCAGCTGGTGTGAATCACATACATCCTCTCTGCCATCTGTCTAATGCAGTGAGGCGGTAGTTTACCATAGGAATGAACGGCTTGCAGCCCAGCATCACTTCCTGCCTGCCCTTGTGCTTTCCCTGGACAGGCTGGGGACTGTTCTTCAAGCGCAGTCAGAGAGAAAACAACAACTGAAGAAAGCGAAGCTGGGTGTCAAGAGGATAAGCCAAGTAAAGAATACAAATAGATTGCGAGGGATATTGAAGTCCATAAGTAATAGTCTGTTGATTATTCTCTTATAAGCGCATTCTGGGGTCAGAAAACGTCTTTAATTCGAAAAACACCACTACTCGCTGTAATAACGTATTGCAAGCAAGTTGTGATGGCATCAGGGGCGTAAATTGGTCAGTACGATTGGGGAGGTGTGAGCCTCAGATTTCTCAGCAATCCCACTGGCATATTTTGTTAACATATATTATCTGCGAAGCAGGATATGGGGGGAGTTTAAGAGGCAGTGGAAAGGTAGAGCAGCGTGGATCCTAGATGAAATCCAACAGACACCTCATCATAACCTGTCCCCAACTATTTACTACATAAAACGTCTATTAGAGGGAGTGGGACAGCCCAATCAGCTCCCCCAAACCTACACCGTTGGATGTCACAATGCCAGTTCACAACTAGTACTAACCGGAGAGCAGCAAACCACTTCTTCTGCCATCATGCTCAGTTATTGAAGCAGCGCTGGTAACACAGTAAGGCAAAACCTGTGTCGAATGGGAGGACTTCTGAAACCCTCTGTGAACCACAATTTTGCAGCATGAAAGTTGGTCCTTGATCAAACAATAACTGGGCCAAATCATCTCCCTCAGTGTCTTCTTGAAAGAACCTGTCAGCACTGCAGTTCCCTGTTAACTTGGTACAGTTGAACTGCTGAAGCAAAATAATCATAACATAAATGAAGTCAAATAGCCTTATATTCATGCTATGTGTAATACCTCTAAAATTCTTAGTTTTAATTTAACATCCCTTTGTATTCTGCCACGTTTTCTTTTTTAATGTCAACATTATAACTAGGATTTAATCCTCCCAGGATGCAAAGGGCTCTTCCATAATGCCAAGACTTATTAAAGGTGTCACTTAAAACACCAGGCCTTAAAGAAGCAATGACTGATTGCATTATAAACAATAACATATCCCCAAAGGTACATAAGAAAGGTACATACAAAAAGATCATGGACTCCTGTGATCTTATAGAGGCACACAGTCTGAGGCCTTAAGGCTTCATATGGTCGGAATACTCCTTGGTGATTTCAAGTATGTAATCTTCCTTTCATGTTTGCAAATGATTGTCCCACTATAAGAACTGCAACATACTGGAAGGTGATGGTGGAAATGCTTGAATTAATCTCAGCCACTGGTGATCGCTTGGCTGCATTCCAGTCCATCCTTTTATGCTCACTATGCCACTTTAGGCAGAGACTAGCCATATGCAAATCAGTGTTTGCCCTTTCTCAAAAGGAACCTTTCAGCTCGAGCTGCCAGATTAGGTCTCCTCCAGATGGCAGCACAAGCAAGTCTAGGCTGTTTTGGCCTACTAAGGCCTTGTCAGTTAGGTGTAACTTGAGTCCTGTGGCGCAGTAAGCATGAGATCCACGTCCACTCAATACCAATTCCATGCAGTCATTCTAGTCAGTTATTTTTCACCCAATATGCCACACTAGACAAAGACAAAACAAAGGAACATCAGGGAGCAGGTAGGAGTACAGCCCAGCCCTGTTTTACTCCTTCAACACCAGCGGCGCAGCATACAGTGCTCAACCTTGCCTAACCCTACCCTGCCCTTGCCTACCTTGACAATTGCTCACGAACTTCACTGGCCATCCCACTTACGTTTTTCTGCTTGTTTTGACAAGGTGGAAAGTGCCATCATATTTGTCCCAGAAACTGGGCAAAAACCATCATAAAATGACCTTATATGCCTGGGCCTGTGTGGTCACTCCTCAATTCTGGGATAGGTCTTGTAAATCCTGGATTCTGGTTCTGGGATACCAGTTCCAGTATCTCTGCACCTTAATTTAACAAACTCTTAAAGAGGGACAAGTTTTTTCAGAATAGAAAGAAAAAACACAGATATAGAGGGTGTACCTGTCTTTTATCATTGCTAGCACAGTGTACAAAAGTGTTGTAAAAAATTGTTAGTACTAGATTTAATGAATATGGACATGTGCAATTAATGGTAAGGGTGGTAAGCCACTGTTGAGTGAAGTTGCCCCTCGTGGTTGCTCGCATAATAGCACTTTTTGACAAGACAAATCTTGACTGGGGGCCGCCCTCACACAGTGCAATGCTCCAGGTGAAGCAAATAAGTGAAATAACATAGGAATAGCAGACAACTCGGGATTGAAGATGGCCTTGTCCTCCCCTTCAGTTGCATTAAAAATAGTGAACAGAGGAGGCAATGTCTGAGCACAGCACATCCAGCGTGACAAAGGAAGACATGCCGGAGAGTGGCTTCCATTATGAGAAAAGTTGAGGATCAGTGGCCTCCAGCAGAAATCCTGAAATGTGAAGCGATCCCCATGGCAGTATCGTGGTAGTCTGCCATGCAGATCACCCTTGCTTGAAGAGAGACGTTGGCCTGATGGAAATTGCTGTATCTGCGGGCGATCTGCTGATACAGACACGGGGCTCAAGGCTGAGAGGTCGCAGCCACGGTGGACGGGGCAGACTGGCCACACGGAAAGGTGAACACCATGTCCAGAGACCACTGATCCTCCCTGAGACACAACAGGCCAGCCAACCTCACAGGATTGGGCTGACCCTTTGGACGGGGCTGAAAAATACAGTGCATGACAGCTCCTGGTGGCAGACCAGTAAGTACAGAAAGGAATATTATGAATAATACGTTTGGTGAGCTCACACTGAATTGTGATGTGCCCTTCTACTGTAATGTGTTTGTTGATGAGGCCTGTGACTCCTCCAACAGCATATGGAAGGCGATCTCTGTGGTGGTGAGGCTTCCTAGACTTTACAAGGTTAGTTTGCACTACATGTCTAAATAACCATGCATGCAGGCAATGCTGATAGCTAACTGTGCTGCAGAAACCCTTAGAGGTGACTACCTAGGCACATGTGTTGACTCACATGATATACAGGGAGTGCAGAATTATTAGGCAAGTTGTATTTTTGAGGATTAATTTTATTATTGAACAACAACCATGTTCTCAATGAACCCAAAAAACTCATTAATATCAAAGCTGAATATTTTGGGAAGTAGTTTTTAGTTTGTTTTTAGTTTTAGCTATGTTAGGGGGATATCTGTGTGTGCAGGTGACTATTACTGTGCATAATTATTTATAAGTATAAACAAAAAAAAATATATACCCATTTCAATTATTTATTATTACCAGTGAAACCAATATAACATCTCAACATTCACAAATATACATTTCTGACATTCAAAAACAAAACAAAAACAAATCAGTGACCAATATAGCCACCTTTCTTTGCAAGGACACTCAAAAGCCTGCCATCCATGGATTCTGTCAGTGTTTTGATCTGTTCACCATCAACATTGCGTGCAGCAGCAACCACAGCCTCCCAGACACTGTTCAGAGAGGTGTACTGTTTTCCCTCCTTGTAAATCTCACATTTGATGATGGACCACAGGTTCTCAATGGGGTTCAGATCAGGTGAACAAGGAGGCCATGTCATTAGATTTCCTTCTTTTATACCCTTTCTTGCCAGCCACGCTGTGGAGTACTTGGACGCGTGTGATGGAGCATTGTCCTGCATGAAAATCATGTTTTTCTTGAAGGATGCAGACTTCTTCCTGTACCACTGCTTGAAGAAGGTGTCTTCCAGGAACTGGCAGTAGGACTGGGAGTTGAGCTTGACTCCATCCTCAACCCGAAAAGGCCCCACAAGCTCATCTTTGATGATACCAGCCCAAACCAGTACTCCACCTCCACCTTGCTGGCGTCTGAGTCGGACTGGAGCTCTCTGCCCTTTACCAATCCAGCCACGGGCCCATCCATCTGGTCCATCAAGACTCACTCTCATTTCATCAGTCCATAAAACCTTAGAAAAATCAGTCTTGAGATATTTCTTGGCCCAGTCTTGACGTTTCAGCTTGTGTGTCTTGTTCAGTGGTGGTCGTCTTTCAGCCTTTCTTACCTTGGCCATGTCTCTGAGTATTGCACACCTTGTGCTTTTGGGCACTCCAGTGATGTTGCAGCTCTGAAATATGGCCAAACTGGTGGCAAGTGGCATCGTGGCAGCTGCACGCTTGACTTTTCTCAGTTCATGGGCAGTTATTTTGCGCCTTGGTTTTTCCACACGCTTCTTGCGACCCTGTTGACTATTTTGAATGAAACGCTTGATTGTTCGATGATCACGCTTCAGAAGCTTTGCAATTTTAAGAGTGCTGCATCCCTCTGCAAGATATCTCACTATTTTTGACTTTTCTGAGCCTGTCAAGTCCTTCTTTTGACCCATTTTGCCAAAGGAAAGGAAGTTGCCTAATAATTATGCACACCTGATATAGGGTGTTGATGTCATTAGACCACACCCCTTCTCATTACAGAGATACACATCACCTAATATGCTTAATTGGTAGTAGGCTTTCGAGCCTATACAGCTTGGAGTCAGACAACATGCATAAAGAGGATGATGTGGTCAAAATACTAATTTGCCTAATAATTCTGCACTCCCTGTAGTTGCCAATCACTGAATTACATTACATTGGTGAAGAGGGGGCTCCTATATAACTGGAATGACAAGTTAAGGTCAATGCACAGAGTTTAGACTTCAGATTCACTTGTAGAAACATCACATAGTTCAGTTCGGATTCCTCACTGTGTCCATGGACGGAGTGGTGAGCCTCAGTGGTGGCCATGCAGGGACAATCTATTGAAGATGCCTTGATAGTTATTCAGAAATCTCCTTCCCCATAGGAAGCAAACATACATGCAGTAGCCACAGATCTCAACTTGGTAAGGGCAGAATTGCAGAAAAAAACAGTCAGAATTACCCTGGTGGAGATTTCTGTGAAGGAGACCTCAGAAGTGACTCAGTTACCGCATAGCAGTGTACGAGCTACATGCAGCAATTAGTAGCCTTGATGCAAGGGTGGAAGATACCAAGGGAAAGGTGGGCTGGGGGAGATTCAGATACAACAATATTCATATGGTTGACCTGGGATAGAGGCCAGAGGGTCACAGTATGGAAGTCCTAATTGAAGACCGAATACTAATAGAAATCGAATCAATATGATACTCTGCATGGTCTCTGTAAAAAATGGCACACAGAAAACCTGCTCGTACTTCTTGTTCAACCTGGGTCAAGCATCGAATTGGCTAGATAAAATTCCCATAGAAAGAAACAATATGCCAAATTTTGAACAATATTGGTTGCCAAGAGAGCAAGAGACATGGATTAAGATTCACTGCCATCCTAAAAGAGAGACTTGCCAGCACTCCCAAAGCAAAGCAGGGTGCAGATGGATGTCATTCTACTGGGGTCAGCACCGGTGCCTTACAAGATGGAGTTATCTGGGACACTATTGTGAATAGATGAATGGCGAGAATTCCAAATTAACCCAGCAGCTAAACTGCAGCAAATTATAGTAACTTTCTAATAATGGGTATGCAGGTACAAGCAAGAAACACTGGTAGTAGAATCACTACAGGGTCATCCTGGTTGTGTAAAAAAACACAGCCAGCCTTGAACTCCTCAGGACCTGTGCTGAGTGGTAGAGAGTCCTTGTAATTGACAAATGGGTTATGCTTTTGGCACAGTAATGTTTTTCAATATATAGAATAAAGTTTTCGATCCATGGCAGAGAGTTTGGGTTCTTTAGGTGGTTGATTGGGGCTATGGGTTTATGGTAAATTGAGAGTTTCCTAGCGGATTTTCGTCTGCAAGTTCAAATTGGGCGCTCAGTTTGATCTGGCAGCAGCAACATGGGCTCATGATGTGGGCAGCACAAGAGACTTTGTCAAAAGATGAGAGGTTGCAGCCAGAGCCCAACAGCCATTGATACCCCATGGTAGGTAGGATAAAAAATCTCCCCTGAATGTGAGATGTCTAAATGGCTATGTTAAGCATAGGTGAGTAGGTTTGTGACTTAAGAGACACAACATACAAATACCACTCTTACTGAAAACGCACCTCACTAATGAAGAGAATATAACCATTCAGTAGAGATGGAGGGTCCACTTCTATAACTTGGCCTATGCACTATATTCGAGAGGAGGAGTTATATGTCTGGCACCGGGGATTCTGTTTTTGATAAATGCACCTTAAAGACTGTCTACGAGCGCAGGTTTGGTTTGTTGAAGGATTCGCTGCACCGAATGTACGTGTCTTTTAATATCCACGGCTCTAATATGGGAGATGTAACATCCTTTCCTATGATTGGTTTATTTACATTGTATGTGAATGCCTTCATGATGCAGGCAGAAAAAGTATGTTTTTTTAAAGGGAAGATAGGCATCACCAAGGGCATTGCATGACAGACACACCTGATCTTGCAATAGATGACTAGTTGAAGTAAGATGGACATATCAGGTAGAAGATCTAGAATACTCATTTTAGTTAACACTACAAGGGACTTTCTCCACACTGGAATACTTTGGCCCGTATTTATACTTTTTTAGCGCCGCATTTGCGTCATTTTTTGACGCAAAAGCAGCGCATACCTACAAAATACAATTATATTTTGTAAGTTTGCGCTGCTTTTGCGTCAAAAAATGACGCAAATGCGGCGCTAAAAAGTATAAATATGGGCCTTTGTCCTCAGGGGTGCCCATAAACAATATATCATTCACCATCAAGGCAGGTTAGTGTCTGGTCCTTCACCATACAGCCATCCCATGATTATGGTATTATGCATCTTAAAGCAGCTACATCGAAAGTCCACCCAGACGTTCTGAAAAAAACATATTTAAAAAATCTGTGAGGAGAGCTGAAGCAATACTTGTTGCTAACTGTTTAGACAACTTCCTAAAGGGCCAAAGAGTAGGAGGTGATGAAGGCTGTAATTTCAAGAAATGCCCTTGAGAGGATCACCGGAAGACAACTGAAAGATTTCACGCACTGCAGGAGAGTAGTTACACACAAGGAGAAAACTGATCAGAAGTCTGCATGGAACACTAGTTACATAAGAGAAGATGAACAAGATCTTTTTGATATACCTATAGAGTCTTTACACAAAGCCTGTTTCTTTCAATCCAAAAGAAGTACAGAGAGTACTTAACATCACCCCTTCCAGAGTAACCTGGGAACAGAGAAACACTCGACCTGACACAGGATAAAGAGACAGGGCCGGACTGGCCATGGCGGGCACCAGGTGTTTTCCCAGTGGGCTGGAAGGGTGGAGGCTGGTTTTGGAGCGGTGGGAGCCTGTTTTGTGAATGATGGCAGGTTTTGCAGCAGTGCTGCAAACTCGACCCCCAAAACAGCAGCAAGCTCGTGCTTGCACACCGCCTATGAGGTATTAAAACTGTGTGTGGTTTCTTTGCACGCACAGATTTAGGATCCCACTGTGCGCACAAAGTTCACACCTCCCCCGGGGTTGGGGAATCTGGTCAGGAAAAGTTTCCAGGGCTGTATTTGGTTTGCCCATGTAAAGAGCCCTCAAGGAAACATCGGTTGAAGATGGTTTCCCTGCAAAGTTTTATAAAACATATTGAGGCATCATCAGGAGTGTCCTCCCCCCCCCCCTCCCCCCCCCCCGCCAGCACCAACCACTGCAAATCCTTTCACAAAGAAAGGATAATAAACTCTGTTTATTATCCTTTCCATGTGAAAGGGGCGGGGCATTGGGGATGATGAGCAGACAGGAGTTCACTCCCCTCAGACCGCATGTGTGTTTGGTCAGCCGCCTTGTGCCGGCCAAACACACATGCGCCTGTGCCTACAGCAGCGACGGGAGAGGAGTGCACGGGATAGGAGCAGGTAAGTGATTTAAAAAAAAAATTGTTATTCATTTTTTCCTGTGCCCCCCTATCCCACCCACCCTGCGCCCCTGCCCGACAAAGCCCCATGAGCCACTCCTAGGCATCATCTCTGACAGCCTTCTAGGGGAGATTGCTGAAGTAGAAGGCCATGGAATATTACAGCCATCTAGAAGGAACGCAGTAACAATAATGGTCCAAAACCCCAATACACACTGACTAGACAATAAAGTATAGCACCCCTTGTCAATGCTGAATATGGACATAAAATTGGGACAATCAAAGCGAGTAGACTTGTGATGGTGATAACAGCCTAATACATAAAAACAGTTTGGCTTCATGCTAACTTCAAGGTTGGCCTATAGCCTACAATGCCTGGCACGTGCCGTGGGTGAATGCAGATAGAAAGAATGCCTCTGTACTCGCCTCTCTCGATATTGAGAAAACCGTTTGGCAGTTTTATGGAACACCGATTCAGAGTATTTAGATGAATGGATTTTGGCCTGGCTTTTGTTCAGTCCATATAGTGATTTTACACCTGTCCAGTGGCACAGGTACAGACCAATGCTTCCGTTTCAAGAAGGTGGCACTTGGAGAGGGGCACTAATTAAGGGTCCCATTTATCAGGCTCGCTTTCGCACTGACAATTGAACCCCTGGTTTGCCAACCTCATACCTTCCCTATGGAGAAGGTAATAAAAAGGGGCACAAGTGAACATGCCGCCTTGCCTTATGCTGATAGCATGAAGATATATGTTAAGGTTCCCAGGGCTACAATTGTCTATTAGTCCTGGACAGATGAGGTGATATGTATGCACTGAGAGTTATTTTTTATAGATGGTGTGCTGCATCCGGCCTTAACCCTGGTATACCCATTTTGCCAGGAGGTGGACGAGCAGCTGAAAGTTCAAGCCGGTGTCATGCTTAAAGCCTGTCTCTGGCTCAGCTTGAGGTCCTGTTGAAACCTCAAGCCCATAACGAGCCAAGCTTTCATGTGGCTTCTGGCTGCCACCCTCCCTCTACTCTTTTGTACAAAGAGTTAAAAAACAAAGTATTAACATTTGAGCTAAAACAAGAGACACGTAGATAACCATTTAGTGGCTGATTTGTATTATCTGAAACCACAAATTGTGTGATTTTCTGAATTTTTTTTATTTTTCCTATCCTTTTTTTTACTCATTATTGCTTAAGAAAGCACCTATTGTGTTTGATTTAATAGTTCTTTAGTTTAGTTGCTCTTTCTATAAGAATCTGGGCCACCGTCAGTATTCATGTGACATTTGTCATGCTTCATAGTTCACTAATTGCTCTGTTGCCAGGATGGGGGAGAGGGCGGAATGGTTCTAAGTTCTTGTTTAAAAACTGTCACTTATAAAGTACTTTTTACTACAGTGTTATAATGTGATGAATTCATGTGAAAGCTTCCACATGTTGAAGAAATACACTTTTTTAATATTGAAGAGATGTCATCATATTTTATGTAATGTTTGTTGTATGGTTTACATGGCAAACATTTTCAGTGCTCGGTTCATGGGTGGGCTCTAGGAGGCAAGCAATTCATACCCTTGGCTCAGCTCTGGCTCGGCTCGCCTTGCTAATTTGCTGGCTCACTCACCTCTAGTTTTGCATCTTAAACTAGAAGCTAAGATATATGGCTGTTCAAGGATACAGGTTGTGCATAATGAGACAAAATGTACACTCTTTATAGGGAGAATGGTTCTGGGACAAATCAGGCAACTTTGGGTTGTCCCTGTACTTATCTTTAACAATCACACTGGTAAAAATTATCTTTTTGCATTGGTGTCCATATGTGTTTCAATGCAAAATGTAGCTGTTTCCTAGAAGCTTTTTTCAAGAACTTACCAGTATATTTAAATTAAGTCATCTTTACTGTTATCAACTAAAAACCATAACAAACGTAGCACAAATAAAATGAATATAAAAATAAGCATGGTGCCAAAAAGTTAATACAAAAGAGAAATACACAATTACTATTTATTAACCTGAATAATCAGCCTTGCATCATCCAAAATATTGAGTGACAAAATATAGAAGGTAAGAATATTGTTTTTATGTTCATAATAATATTACTAAAAATATTGCTCTATATAATGTTGAATTTAATATTGTTGGTTTAAGTATAGGGCCCAAGTCACAAAGGTAAACTTAGATCAAAAGTCGAAGTTTAGACATAAACTCTAACTTTACTCGCAGTAAAGTTAGAGTTTTTTTTGTCTAAGTTTACAATTACGGTCTATGTTTAGACCAAAAGTGTCTAAACTTGGATCAAAAGTCTAACTTACTAAGAGTAAAGTTAGATTTTTCATCTAAGTTTACTCTTTTGGTCTAAACTTAGGGGCATATTTAATATCCCCTAGCGCCATCTACCGACACATTAGCATAATTTATTTTTACACTAATGTTTTGTTAAATGGTCAAAATACCCACGCCATATTTACAAAGTGGTGCAATGCATGCATTGTGCCACTTTGTAACCCTTTGTGCTACATTATGCCTGCGTCAGGCATAATAAATGCAAAGGGGCGTTCCCCCATTAGGGGACCCAAAAAAAGGGCACAAGGAAAAATAACAGATTTCCTTGCGTAATTTTTTTCAGCACTTTTAACACCTACTCTGAGGGGGCACACCATTGTTTACAATGGGCCCCTATATACTCTCCAGGAGTAGCGCCAACATTTTGGCACTACTCCTGCAGAGTACAGCAATAGCGTCATAAGAAATGACACTATTGCCCTCTACCCTATGCCACGGTAGGCCATATTTTAAATACGGCGCACACATGGTGGCAGGAGGGGGGGGGTAAAGGGCGCAAGAAAAGCAGTGCTGCACTGTGTGTAGCACCACGTTTCTTAAATATGCCTCTTAGACTATTGGTCTATTTACCTTTGTGAATTAGGCCCATATGTTTTAGTTAATTGAATATAGATTTGCTGTTATATTATTTTGAGTATTTTTGGTGTCATTGATGTCAAAATAATAAGTATAAAATTTAATTTTTATGTGTAATTAATATAATGTGTAATTCAATTTGTTATATTTAACAGTAAGGTTAATCTAGTAGTGGGTTGTTGGGCTTGAGGAGAACAGAGTGGGAAGTTAGTTAAATAGAGAAATTATTGTTTTATATTTTTATTTGTTTTTATGTTACATAAATATTTAATTTGTCATTAATAATGTAAAATTGATTGATTAATTGATATTTTGATTATTTAAGTGTAATTTGTGATTTTTAAAATGTACACTTTAATTTTGTATATTTTAATTAGTAATTCATATTTTAGCAGTAGGTTGCTGGTTTGGCAGGGCAATGGGGTTGAAAGTTATTGCAATTATATTTATTTTTAAATTATTCTTCATTTTAGTTAAATATTTATTTGTAAGTTAATTATGTTAAAATTTTAATTTATTGTTTGTTAGGTATTTATTTTATTGCTTTTTAATAAATTGTTAATTAACTAATTAGTTTGATTAATAATATTATATAAACTAATTAGGCAATTAAGGCGTAGCTTATAATTATTCTTGGTTTCAATTTTCATTGTTCTATTTAATTCATATTTTAACTGTATTGCTGTATTTATAATTTGTTGTAATTTTTGGGAAGTTGTAGGTTTTTTAAGTACTAGGAAAATAAGTGCATTTGTTGTAGTTTTTTATTTGTTACAATATTGTTGTATTATTTATTGTTTTTTTACCTCTAGTTTTATTTATTTATAAAATATATATATATATATATATATATATATATATATATATATTTTTTTTTTTTTAATATGTTTCAATAAATGTATGTTGTTTAGTATAAGAAAGTGCCTCTCTAGCATGATCACCCACCACATTTTTGGACTATTGCTGTTGTTTGTTGACTCCGAAGTCCACTGGGTCCTACTGACCAGGCCCCAAGTGCATGTGCTCTGACCTCACAACGCGTATGTGAAATTGGCTAATCACTGAATAGCATATTTCAATTACCTATTAGACTCTTTTACATGGCACAAAGTGTACACAGGGCTAGTAAGTTAAACATCCCCAGTGGACTGCAGCACTGCAGCACTTAATGTGCCACCACTGCTGTGGCAAAGTGAAAACATAGTCTTAGGTCTGCCAGTGCAACCTCGTCGGACAACTTTTAAACTGCCAACTCGACATGGCAAAAATATCCCTTTCTCAAGCCCATACCTTCCTTTTAAATATGTATAAGTCAACCTTAAGGCAGGCCTTGGTAGACCATAAGGCAGGGTGTCAGATATTAAAAAGAAGGACATGATAAATTTAGGCTTTACATGTCCTGATACTGAAAACATGAAATTGTCGTTTTCACTGTACTAAGGCTGATAGCCACATTGGCTAAGATGGGGTTTTGCTGCCCACACACTAAGGGCTAGCTTCTGTTTGGGACCACTGAATATGGTAATTTAGAACATCAAATTAATTGTACATTAGGCCAAGCTTATTGCTGAAGTCAAATTTAAAGTAACTTTTAATGCAAAGGTAACTTTAGAAAGTAACCAATTCCTTGCCCAAAACTTCTAGTGGCTGTTTCTGGTTGACTGCAGCAGTTAGCACCTGAGACAGCTTGATGTCCTCCTGCTAAGCGGCTTGAAGCACTCCCAGGAAGGAGGAAGGGAACAAAGGGTCTGCTGGAGGGAGGCGGTGTGACTTCCTCCTTCCAGGATGGCCCTAGGGAGGTAGCAACTTATGGCCTAGCTTTAAGGGGACTATAACCTCTAATGGGCAAATGTGATCCACACTGCCACCTGTTATTTGCTTTGTGCAGAAAGACAGGCTTGCATTTCTTCTAAGTGGGCAAAACCAGTTGCAGAACTGATTTTCCAGGAAGGGTAGCTAATTATACTGGACACACATCAGAAATGTGCCCTTGGCTCTGTCGCAGGGAAGAAGGGTCTCAACATCATGGATTTTGGCAGAGAGCTGCTCCGTGGCATTGTTAAATGCCAGCCCCAAAGGAAATTATGTAAAACTGGATAGGGTTGCCACATAGGAATTGTAGCTCCATTGGCTAGGGCGCCTTCCCGCCTCCAAGCCGAAAGTCTCCAAACACTGCTGGACTCCGTAAGAAGAGAAGAAGGATAGCACGTGTTGACCGTGCCTGTGGACCTCAGAAGGAAAGGTTGCACCAAGGAAGGCTGCACCTACTGAGCCAAGACAGAACTTAAGAAAGAGAAGGGCTGTCCCTGCTGTCGAACTGGTAGAGAGAGACTGTAAGGGCTGGATCTGCTCCCACTTGTGTCAAGGACCAGTGAGTGGACTCCAAGGGCTAGTTGGCTAGCCTCTCATTAGGCTTCAGGGAAAAAAAGCTAAAGAATCTCTGCACCTGCAAAGTGGTTAGCTGACCAGTCTGACCTGGACTTGCCCTGGACTCTGCTGGTGTAGCCCAGAGGTTGAGTCCTTGCACCCAAGAGTGTACTCTTTTTAGCCTCAGGCTGAATCTTTTAATCCAAAGATAACAGTTTCTGAGTACAGATTCTGAGGATCATGGACTACAGATGCCTGCCGGTTTGTAGGTAGCCTTGACTGCTGCTGAGAACCTTGGCTTTCACCAGACCCCTACTGCAGAGGACCCTGCCGACTTCACCGTAAAGAACGAGAACATTTTCTACATATGAAGGTAAAATCTTGCCCAGGACTAACCTATTCCATGCATCCGACCCTGACTTCCATCACATTCACCCTTAAACTTTGCTCTGGACCCTTACATTCCTGGTTCACAGGCTGCCACTAAGAGTGAAAAGCAGTGATTTACAAAACTTGTTAAAACGTTTGAAAACGTTTCTAGTGAAAAGAAGTGGTTTTTGAAAATCTTGTAAAAATCATAACTCTGGTCACCTTCATATTATTTTTGTCATTTCAGTGTCTCATAGAAGACAAAAGTATACTTTATTTTCCGTTTTTATGAGTTGTAGTTGGATTTTTATTGTGTTGTGTCTCTTACTTATTAACAGTTTTGGTACTTTTAAATGCTTTTAACTTGTTTCCTTTGACTTAAGCCTGACTCCTCTGTGCCAAAGCTGTGCTACAGCTACCCAGGACTAAGATAAGGTATTTTTTTGTTCAAAATATTTTATTGAGATTTTTAGAAAATACAGAAAACAATGAAAAAATGTATACCATACTCATTTCAAAGGCCCAATATGGTGTAATAATGCCAAACACAGTGAATGATGTCAATAATAATCAATCATATAATTGAGGAATTGACCATTAGGTGCCATAAGGCCTATTTTGAGAGACATACTATGTAAATATCAACACTACCATAATCCTCTTAACATATATTCCAGAATTGCATTTCATAATGGCAGATAATACAAGGACTTAATGGTGACACAAATTAATACATGGACACAAAAAAGCATATCACATATAACTCTAAACAAAACGTCGTTAGGCCACGAGGGTAAAATCTGCATAACAATAGGAAAGCAAAAATAAAATAGGTAAAAAATAGGAGATAGTATGTAGGTGAACAGAAATGATTGGGGGGAGAAGGTAAGGGCCATGGGAGGAAAACAGCTATGACGGGATTGGGTAAGCCCATTTGTGCAAGGTGGAAGCAGATAATGAAATACGGGCCACTATGGTCTGGAAGTAAAGTTCTCAAGGGTGTGCCAGATGGATTGTGAAGGGACAGCAAACTCAGAGGAAAGTGACACATTTTTTATGTGTAGTTCTATTGTAAGTAACCCATGCCCACCATGTGAGAAAGGAGATGTTAATTAGTGCTTTCCAATCTAGTAAAATAACTCTGATTGTCACTGTCACCAGTAGGTCCACTAATGCCATGTCTTTATCAGGTAAGTCCAGAGATGGGTTTAGTGCATATGGGCCCAACAAGATAAGAGACAGAGTTAGAGGAAAGGAAGCCCCCAAAACATTAGTATGTTGATCATGAACCTCATTCCATTAAATAGAGAGATGTTTACATGTCAAGAACATGTGATCAGGAGTACCGGTAGCTTCATTACAGGACCAGCGAAGTTCAGATTCAATCAGATTCAGCTTAAGCATTCTAGATGTTATCCAGTATAGGAAATGTGCCATATAAAAATGAGTCTGAGATAAAGAAGAAATCATTTTATTACTAAAAAGATTGTTACAGATAAGTGGCCAACTGGAATCTGGAATGGGGGCAGATTTGACATTTGAAGAAATTTAGACCACTGTTTTTGAACGGGTAAAAAAGATGTTACTAATGCCTAATGGAGAGCCTTATACATTTTTGATGCTACATAACCACCTCTACTCATTTGCTGAATAAAAGGGAGGATGCTTGAGGGGGCAATGTATTTACTTGTTTAAGTTTTTGAGTTATTCCATCAAGAAAGAGCTGAGGATTTAGATAGGATGGAGAGCGAAGACTTATCAACCATCAAGTAGTGAGTATAGTGAGATAAGGTGGCACTGTGTCAAAAGCCAGGAACTGGTATATGAGACTAAGTAACTTACTAGAATGCACTGAATGTGACAAGAAAGGCCCTCTGCTAATCAAACCAGTTAGAAAGACCTCAACCACCTGTCAGGGATTGTTAGAGATAAGTGGCCTACTGGAGTCCAGAATGTGGAGGAGATTTGACATTTGAAGAAATTAATACAACCTTTTTTGAATGGGTGAAGAAGATGTTACTAATGTCTATGGAGAGTTTTATAAATGTTTGATGCTACGTGATCTGATCGTCTTATGTGTTTAATAAAAGGGAGGAGACCTGAGGGGGCACTGTTTCCAATTTAGAGAGTTTTGCTTTGATTTTTGAGGAGCTGTAGAAATCCGTGTTTGGCATGGAGTTTTTCTCTTGGGGTGAGGTAAAGGATAGTGGGGTTCCGTCCTCCAACAGATCACATACCACATTGATGCCTTTAGCGGCCCAAACGGGTCTCACTTCGGCTGAAACTGTGATTGAAGATTTTTACTTATTCCATAAAGAAAAGGTGGAGTATTTACAGAATAGTATTAAGGAAAATGCAGGTGGACTGAGACAGCTTCAGATTGTTCATTGCTAGTGCTACAAGTAGTGAGTATGGTGAGAAAAGGTGGCGTTCTATCAAAAAGTACACAAGAAAGTACGGGGTTCTCTAAAGAGGGCGTCGCGGGTACCAGCGTAGCCCTAGGTTGTACGTGTTCCTATTTGGAAGGGTAATGTCAGTGAAATGTCAGTAAGTAACTGCAGAGTGCATGCGCGGGGAGAGACACCGGGGGGAGTTCCTTTTACGGACTAGGTGGTCTCACACACTATATAGTGTCATGCTTCATCATTTGACCACCTAGACCCACCCAGGTATGACAGTGCCACCTGGGCGTACTCAACCTCACTGTTAAAGGAACAGGAGGGAGTGCGTAAATAAACTTGTTTCTGGAAAGATCGGGATCCAGCTAATCTAGTGAAAAAATTAAAAACACCTAAGCAGACACCTGTGAGGAGTGACAAATTTAATGGTGGTGTCTGATTGGTGTAGTTAAAACAGGGGTTGGGACACCTCTGTGAGGATAAGGACTCACAGGGTCACCTATCTAATAGCCAACATGTTTCTGCCCTCAGAAGTGAGCCAATAGAGGTCTCGGGGCATTCGTCAGGGCCTAGGATCCCTACGTCTCACGTTGGAGGAAATTTACTCTATGTGAAGGTCAAAGAGTGTGAAGTAAAAGGTCTACCTTACCCAAGGAATTACCTTGAGGTGGCCTATGGGGGATAAACAAACAATTAGAACAATAGTGGCACACGACACTGCAAAAACCAACCAACTACACACGTGTCAAGGGGATGCATTCATGCACATAACACATATGTTCATAATAGGCAATCTTCATGCGTAGAGTGACCAAGTGGGTACATCTAACTATACATGTGGACAGTCCTACCACTGCAGGGAATTACAATTCTTACCCTTTCATAGAGGCTGCTAGCCTCTGGTATCCAGGAGGGGGAGTGTCCCCTTATAGTCAAACACTAAGGAGAGACACAGAAAGAGATGGACACAAAGACAAAGTGAGGAAGGGAAGGGAACAGGTGTAACCAGTACAAATACAGGGGAGAACAGGACTAGCGGCGTGGTTCCCACTAGGGACCCACTGTCATTACTAAATAAAAAAGATACTGCATAATGAGTAAAGTAGTAACAAGGGATGGCTACAATTAGTAGTCGAAAAACAGATAGAAAGTAAAATTAATAGAGGGAAGGAGGGGGAAAGAAGAAGAGAAGTCTTATCTGTGCTGCCTGTGATCCATTCAGTCACTCACTACATCAAAGGGGGCGCTCGCCGTGCGCCTATACCGTCCTCTCCTTGGACCGCTTGGAACAAGTGGCTGAAGGAAAACGGTCTTTTTAAGGCTGCTTGATGTTCCAGGTGCTCCCTATGAGCGCGGTAATTAGAGATTATGTGCAGTGAATCACCGCCGCGGGCCTTTCTGGTGCGTTTCTAGCTTCGATGTGGTCGCCGTCAATACGGTCGCCCCAGCTGAGTCGGGGCGCCGGCATGGATGCGTGTGAGTGCTCGGGTGGGGCCCGGGCCGGAAGTCTCCGGCCCGAGCGTCACAACCGGAAGCCTCGCGCTCCGGGCGGGGCCGCTGGGAAATGTAGTTCCCAGCGGTCCCGTGGCCCGGTGCGAGGAAGGAAGGAAAGGGAGAAATGAAGGAGAAAAGGAGCCAGGAACAGAGAGGGGGGGGGAAGGGGGAAAACAATGCAAAAGCGGGGGACAGAAAAGGGAGGGGGAAAGGAGAGGGGAGGGAGGGGGGTGACAACCGGGAAGGGAAGAAGGAAGGAAAGGGAGAAATGAAGGAGAAAAGGAGCCAGGAACAGAGGGGGGGGTGGCGGGGGGAGGGGAAAACAATGCAAAAGCGGGGGACAGAAGAGGGAGGGGGGAAGGAGAGGGGAGGGAGGGGGTGACAACCGGGAAGGGAACAGGGGGGCATGGGGGAGGGCAAAAGAGAGTGATGGGGGGAGAAAAAAGAGAGGAAGGAAAGGAGGAAGGGGAAAAGAAAGAGGAAAATCATAAGAGAGAGAGAATGTTGGGGAGAGCAAGTAAAAGGAACGTGGGGAGTGAAAAAACAAGGGGGGGTGGGGAGGTAGAGAGGGTGGAACAAAGGAGGGGTGGTACGAGGTGTGGGGAAGAGGGGAGAAGAAGGAAGCAGCGGGAAGGAAAAGAGGATAGAGAAATTATTTATTAGAATTAATAAAGAGAGAGCGAGGATAAAGACGAAAGAGAGAGAAATCTAGAGAGCGGAATAAGGGTAGGGTGGTGGTATCAGGGGACGAGGGAGGAGATAATGGTAAAGAAGAAGAAAGGAAAGAGCAAAGGTAAAGGGAGTGTGGGAAGAGGAGACAAGGTAGAGGGTTAGACAAACGGGGTGAGAGAGAAGAGCAGGGGAACAGGGGAGTCGAAGGATTGGAAACAGAAAAGGGGAAGGGGAAGGAAGTAAAACCAGGTGGGAGAAGAGCAAGAGCTTGGGGTCAAGGAAAGAGGGGCGTGGGGGAAAGCAAGGAAGGCACGGGAAGAGGAGGAAGGATTGGAGGACTCATAGATTTGTAAAAGGACTCAT
This sequence comes from Pleurodeles waltl, assembly GCF_031143425.1. Classification (NCBI taxonomy): domain Eukaryota; kingdom Metazoa; phylum Chordata; class Amphibia; order Caudata; family Salamandridae; genus Pleurodeles; species Pleurodeles waltl. The sequence goes on from NC_090444.1 coordinate 973,712,432, forward strand.
TTATTGAGTGTGAACCGGGGATCTCGTCATTAAGACCGTCGGTAATCTCCAGACCCAACGTTGTTCGGTCTGGAGCAATCTCTGTGTCATATTAGAGGTCGACGGAGGTAATTGCTCTATGACTGTCCAGTTTAAGTCATCTGCAGAATGTTTTTTCAAAAGGAAGTGGTTAGTCAATTTCGTTGCTTCTCGTTTACAACGGATCGTACTCCTATGTTCACAGATTCTCGTGGCGACCTTTCTCAAGGTCATTCCCACGTATTTGAGGTTACAGGGACATCTGATCAAGTAGATCACATTCTTGCTGTTACAGTTGGTTAGGGATTTTTGTACCCATGGGGTCTTGAGGTCTAGGTCTATAGTTTTCGATTTTTGAGTAAAACGACAGACACTACAGTTGCCACATGGGTAGTGTCCTGTTGGTGGTGGATGACCCCATAGTGTGGTCTGTGTGGTGAGGGAATTGATTCTTTCTTTGGGTCTTGTGTGGACAACCATGTCCCGTATGTTTGCGGCTCTCCTAAAGGCATGTAGTGGCTGCTGAAAAGGTAAACCCCCAGATGTGAGGATTTTCCACTCCTCTTTAATGATTTTCTCAATCTTGTTGGAGAGCGGGTTAAAAGTGGTTACACACACTATTTGTTCAGTGTCAGATGTCCTAGCGCGTGGTTGCAATAATTGGTCCCTGTTATTATTGCGCGCTCTTTTGTATGCTCTCTTCACCAGATATGTAGGATAGTCTTTGGTTTGTAGCTTAATAGCCAGTTTATCAGCGTGTTTACGGTAGTCTGTGAGGGTGGAGCAATTCCGTCGAAGACGTAGAAATTGACCTACAGGGAGGTTCTCCTTCAGGGACCTTGGGTGGAAGCTCTGAAATTGAAGAAGGTTGTTCCGGTCTGTGGGTTTATAATAAACCTCTGTGGCCAGTGCCCCATTGTTTTCATAAATGAGTAAATCAAGAAATGCTAGTCGGTTGTCACCTATGGTCATGGTGAAGTTCAGGAAAGGATTGGCTGCATTCAACCAATTTGCAAAAGTCATAGCCTCCTCTCTAGTTCCTGTCCAGACCAGTAGGATATCATCTATATATCGTTTCCAGAGTTTAATCTGCTGGAGGAACGGGTTGTCATCATGATTGACCACCTGTCTCTCAAAATGATCGACATAAAGGCATGCCAGGCTAGGTGCGAAAGTGCTGCCCATGGATGTTCCTTGTATTTGCAAGAAAAAGTTATCCTCGAACTTGAAATAGTTCCTCGTGAGAGCCACATGTGCCAGGTCCAGTATGAAGTCAGGGGGCGTGCATGACTCTCCTCTATTGGCTTCCAAGAGATCGCTGATGACCTGCAAAGTGGCCTCCTGGGGAATGTTGGTGTAAAGGGATTCCACATCCAGGGTGATCAACAATTCTCTAGTTTTGTCAAAAGACACAGAGTCTAGTAAAACTAACACATCCGTAGTATCTTTAAGGTAATTTGGAATTCTTTTAAAAGGTGGCTGAAGGAAGAAATCCACGAATTGAGAGAGGGGTTCTAAAACAGAGCCAATACCGGATACTATAGGTCTACCTGGAGGGGGGATTTGCCCTTTATGCACCTTAGGAAGAACATAAAAATAGGGAATCCTAGGGTTAGCCTGTACCAGGAAGTCTGCTTCATGTTGAGTAATCCAGTCATTCTCCATGCCTTTCATCACGAGAAAAGAAATCTCATCTTGAATGTCAGGTGTGGGGTCTCGAGATAAGCATTTGTAATGATGGGTATTACCCAATAGACGTTCGCAATCATCTCTATACATTTTTTGTGGAGAAATTACCGTTGCTCCACCTTTGTCTGCTGGTTTGATGATAATCGTAGGGTCAGATGTTAGACCTTTCAGAGCTGAGAGCTCATCCATACTCATGTTATGGTATGTTTTGTTAGTGGTCCCTGTAAGTGCGTTTACCTTTAGGGATACTGATTTCTCAAAGGCCAGGACCTCGGGGGCATCTGTCCAGTGGTTGGACAGAAAGTGGACTTGGGGCGTAGTCCTGTGTTTCGTTCAGGAGCCTCGAAATGTTTGCCCAAAAAGAAAGTCTTTAAGCGGATTTTACGGAACAGACCTGCTAGTTCTGTTCGGGTTTTAAATAAATCAATTTTGGGCGTGGGAACAAAATTTAGGCCCTTGTTCAGTGCCCTAGTTTCAAGTTCACTGAGAACACGGTTGCTCAGATTGATAATGTTATCTGTTTGATTATCCATCAGGCTAGTTATAGTGTTTTGCTTGTCCCTGGGAGGGGTTCCCTTTGTGCCGTATTCTCTGGGGCGTCCTCTCTTGGCCTCCAGTGTACCTCTTTCCTTTTCCCTTTTCCCCTCCCGTTGCCTCTGTCTAAAAAAGGCTGCGGTGGCTCAGGAAATGACCATTGTGCAGGGTGCTGGAAAAAGGGCGCCTGGTATTGAGGTGGGAGTCCATATTGAGGAGGCCAACCCCATTGTTGGTTATGGTATGGGGGGCACGGGGGTAACATTGGTGGATGATTCCACCTTCCCCGGCATTGCCCGCGTCGTCCACGGCGTTGCCGTGTATTGTCTGATGATGTGCTGTCATTATCTGAGCTGGTGTTCCCACCAGATGAAGTGTCAGACATGTTGTTTGTTTTTGCTACGTAGTCGGATTTGGTGTAAGGGTATATTCTCTCGTGAGAGAACTGGTCGAGATCTTTCTGGAATTTAGAGATCTTTCGCTGGGTGAGATATTCTTTATGCTTGTTCATATTTTTGTTTACCTCCTCTAGTTTCTTTTTAAAGGAGAGAATACTCAGCCCTGATTTTAGGTTATTCTCACTCGTTTTTATCTGAATTAGAAGTGCCTCAGATAACCTTGTCGCTGTTTTAATGATAAGGATGAGCCAATCTCTGGTGCACTTCCATGCTATTAAAGCCCAATCCTTTCTAAATTCCAGATCTTCAAGGAATATACGTGGGGCATTGGTGACCAACAGCCCATTGGGTGCTGTATTGCTGCGGAGGTATTCAGTTAGAACGGCTCCGTGGAGAATAGTTTTGACATGTGATCGTTTTAGTTCTACTAGTATGTCCCAGTCGCCCAGCTGGGACAAACTCTTGGAGAGGGTTGTATCACCAAGAAGTGAAGGGGCTGACAGAATGGCTGTCAAATCCTCATCACTGAAAGAGAGTCCTTCCGCCATACTGGGGAAAGGAAGAACAATGGTGTGGGAAAGTGATGGGGGAGAAAAGGAGTAAAATTGTGGGGGGGGGGGAATGTTTTTTTTTTTTTAACCTAGACAGACAAAGAACCTTAGTGTCGGCGTGTGAGCCTGGAAAGAAGGAGCCAAAAATTGCTCACTAGAACGGACTCTCGCAGCTAAACAGCTGCTCAACTATCAATACACATGGAGAGAGGATGAGGGAGAAGGAGGGACAAATATGGAGGAACCCACCGTACTTAGCTCCCTATTTCTATAACTCAAAGTACACAAGAAAGTACGGGGTTCTCTAAAGAGGGCGTCGCGGGTACCAGCATAGCCCTAGGTTGTACATGTTCCTATTTGGAAGGGTAATGTCAGTGAAATGTCAGTAAGTAACTGCAGAGTGCATGCGCGGGGAGAGACACCGGGGGAGTTCCTTTTACGGACTAGGTGGTCTCACACACTATATAGTGTCATGCTTCATCATTTGACCACCTAGACCCACCCAGGTAGGACAGTGCCACCTGGGCGGACTCAACCTCTCTGTTAAAGGAACAGGAGGGAGTGCGTAAATAAACTTGTTTCTGGAAAGATCGGGATCCAGCTAATCTAGTGAAAAAATTAAAAACACCTAAGCAGACACCTGTGAGGAGTGACAAATTTAATGGTGGTGTCTGATTGGTGTAGTTAAAACAGGGGTTGGGACACCTCTGTGAGGATAAGGACTCACAGGGTCACCTAACTAATAGCCAACATGTTTCTGCCCTCAGAAGTGAGCCAATAGAGGTCTTGGGGCATTCATCAGGGCCTAGGATCCCTACGTCTCACGTTGGAGGAAATTTACTCTATGTGAAGGTCAAAGAGTGTGAAGTAAAAGGTCTACCTTATCCAAGGAATTACCTTGAGGCGGCCTATGGGGGATAAACAAACAATTAGAACAATAGTGGCACACGACACTGCAAAAACCAACCAACTACACACGTGTCAAGGGGATGCATTCATGCACATAACACATATGTTCATAATAGGCAATCTTCATGCGTAGAGTGACCAAGTGGGTACATCTAACTATAAATGTGGACAGTCCTACCACTGCAGGGAATTACAATTCTTACCCTTTCATAGAGGCTGCTAGCCTCTGGTATCCAGGAGGGGGAGTGTCCCCTTATAGTCAAACACTAAGGAGAGACACAGAAAGAGATGGACACAAAGACAAAGTGAGGAAGGGAAGGGAACAGGTGTAACCAGTACAAATACAGGGGAGAACAGGACTAGCGGCGTGGTTCCCACTAGGGACCCACTGTCATTACTAAATTAAAAAGATACTGCATAATGAGTAAAGTAGTAACAAGGGATGGCTACAATTAGTAGTCGAAAAACAGATAGAAAGTAAAATTAATAGAGGGAAAGAAGAAGAGAAGTCTTATCTGTGCTGCCTGTGATCCATTCAGTCACTCACTACATCAAAGAGGGCGCTCGCCGTGCGCCTATACCGTCCTCTCCTTGGACCGCTTGGAACAAGTGGCTGAAGGAAAACGGTCTTTTTAAGGCTGCTTGATGTTCCAGGTGCGCCCTATTAGCGCGGTAATTAGAGATTATGTGCAGTGAATCACCGCCGCGGGCCTTTCTGGTGCGTTTCTAGCCTCGATGTGGTCGCCGTCAATACGGTCGCCCCAGCTGAGTCGGGGCGCCGGCATGGATGCGTGTGAGTGCTCGGGTGGGGCCCGGCCGGAAGTCTCCGGCCCGAGCATCACAACCGGAAGCCTCGCGCTCCGTGCGGGGCCGCTGGGAAATGTAGTGCCCAGCGGTCCCGTGGCCCGGTGCGAGGAAGGAAGGAAAGGGAGAAATGAAGGAGAAAAGGAGCCAGGAACAGAGAGGGGGGGGGAAGGGGGAAAACAGTGCAAAAGCGGGGGACAGAAAAGGGAGGGGGGAAGGAGAGGGGAGGGAGGGGGTGACAACCGGGAAGGGAAGAAGGAAGGAAAGGGAGAAATGAAGGAGAAAAGGAGCCAGGAACAGAGGGGGGGGGGGGAAGGGGGAGGGGAAAACAATGCAAAAGCGGGGGACAGAAGAGGGAGGGGGGAAGGAGAGGGGAGGGAGGGGGTGACAACCGGGAAGGGAACAGGGGGGCATGGGGGAGGGCAAAAGAGAGTGATGGGGGGGGAGAAAAAAGAGAGGAAGGAAAGGAGGAAGGGGAAAAGAAAGAGGAAAATCATAAGAGAGAGAGAAGGTTGGGGAGAGCAAGTAAAAGGAACGTGGGGGGTGAAAAAACAAGGGGGGGTGGGGAGGTAGAGAGAGTGGAACAAAGGAGGGGTGGTACGAGGTGTGGGGAAGAGGGGAGAAGAAGGAAGCAGCGGGAAGGAAAAGAGGATAGAGAAATTATTTATTTGAATTAATAAAGAGAGAGCGAGGATAAAGACGAAAGAGAGAGATCTAGAGAGCGGAATAAGGGTAGGGTGGTGGTATCAGGGGACGAGGGAGGAGATAATGGTAAAGAAGAAGAAAGGAAAGAGCAAAGGTAAAGGGAGTGCGGGAAGAGGAGACGAGGTAGAGGGTTAGACAAACGGGGTGAGAGAGAAGAGCAGGGGAATAGGGGAGTCGAAGGATTGGAAACAGAAAAGGGGAAGGGGAAGGAAGTAAAACCAGGTGGGGGAAGAGCAAGAGCTTGGGGTCAAGGAAAGAGGGGCGTGGGGGAAAGCAAGGAAGGCACGGGAAGAGGAGGAAGGATTGGAGGACTCATAGATTTGTAAAAGGACTCATTTATTGAGTGTGAACCAGGGGATCTCGTCATTAAGACCGTCCGTGTCCGTGTGTAATCTCCAGACCCAACGTTGTTCGGTCTGGACCAATCTCTGTGTCATATTAGAGGTCGACGGAGGTAATTGCTCTATGACCGTCCAGTTTAAGTCATCTGCTTCATCCGCTAATAGGGCGCACCTGGAACATCAAGCAGCCTTAAAAAGACCGTTTTCCTTCAGCCACTTGTTCCAAGCGGTCCAAGGAGAGGACGGTATAGGCGCACGGCGAGCGCCCCCTTTGATGTAGTGAGTGACTGAATGGATCACAGGCAGCACAGATAAGACTTCTCTTCTTCTTCCCCCCCCCCTTCCCTCTAATAATTTTACTTTCTATCTGTTTTTCGACTACTAATTGTAGCAATCCCTTGTTACTACTTTACTCATTATGCAGTATCTTTTTTATTTAGTAATGACAGTGGGTCCCTAGTGGGAACCACGCCGCTAGTCCTGTTCTCCCCTGTATTTGTAAATTTCCTCCAACGTGAGACGTAGGGATCCTAGGCCCTGACGAATGCCCCGAGACCTCTATTGGCTCACTTCTGAGGGCAGAAACATGTTGGCTATTAGTTAGGTGACCCTGTGAGTCCTTATCCTCACAGAGGTGTCCCAACCCCTGTTTTAACTACACCAATCAGACACCACCATTAAATTTGTCACTCCTCACAGGTGTCTGCTTAGGTGTTTTTAATTTTTTCACTAGATTAGCTGGATCCCGATCTTTCCAGAAACAAGTTTATTTACGCACTCCCTCCTGTTCCTTTAACAGTGAGGTTGAGTCCGCCCAGGTGGCACTGTCCTACCTGGGTGGGTCTAGGTGGTCAAATGATGAAGCATGACACTATATAGTGTGTGAGACCACCTAGGGGGTTATTCTAACTTTGGAGGAGGTGTTAATCCGTCCCAAAAGTGACGGAAAAGTGACGGATTTACCACCAGCCGTATTACGAGTCCATTATATCCTATGGAACTCGTAATACGGCTGGTGGTATATCCGTCACTTTACCGTCACTTTTGGGACGGATTAACACTCCTCCAAAGTTAGAATAAACCCCCTAGTCTGTAAAAGGAACTCCCCCCGGGGTCTCTCCCCGCGCATGCACTCTGCAGTTACTTACTGACATTTCACTGACATTACCCTTCCAAATAGGAACATGTACAACCTAGGGCTACGCTGGTACCCGCGACGCCCTCTTTAGAGAACCCCGTACTTTCTTGTTTACTTTGAGTTATAGAAATAGGGAGCTAAGTACGGTGGGTTCCTCCATATTTGTCCCTCCTTCTCCCTCATCCTCTCTCCATGTGTATTGATGGGCGTTCTATCAAAAGCCAGAAAACTGTATATTGGACTGAATATCTAACTAGCACGCACCGCATGCGACAATAAAGGCCATCTGATAATTGAACCAGTTAGGAAGACCACAATCTCCCATCAGTCATGCCAATCTGAGCTTCTTAATGCTCATTCTAGATTTTTTATTAGTCCAGGGAAAGCTCGAAGATACCTTATTGACTGAGGAGAAACAATTTGGAGATAATCGTACTGGAAACATCATGGCCAAAAAATTCACATGTGGAGTAAACATCATTTTCAAAGTTTCCAGTCTCCCCCCCCTATGATATAAATTTCTGGGAACAGGAGGATAGAATATTCTTATCTCTATCTAAGGTGTATGCTCATTAACAGCTACTGACTCTGAGCGATTACTAGAAAACAGGATAACAAGATACTTTATCAATTTTGGTTGCCAATGAAGACCGGACTGTCTAGTACAAGAAGAGTGAGAGTGAATATTGAGAGGCATAATCCCCGTCTAGTTCTTATTTAAAGTGTAGCCCGAAAATTCTCTGTAAGATTGAATCAGGGAAATTATCTTGGGGATCGTTGCATCTGGGTTCTCAGAGAAAATAAGTATGTCTTCTACGTACGTAGCTGTTTTAAATGTATGCGATCCAAATGTGGCATCTTTGATATCAGAAGGCTCATTAATCAGAACCAACAAAGGGTCTATCCTTGACATAACCAGACTACAATTGATGGATTAATTTAGGGCTCAAAGACACTAGGGGGGTGATTCTGATTCTGGCGGGCGGCAGAGGCCGCCCGCCAGAATTCCGCCCTCCATTATACCGCTCCGCGGTCAGAAGACCGCGGAGGGTATTATGAGTTTTTCCCTGGGCTGGCGGGCGGTCTCCAAAAGACCGCCCGCCAGCCCAGGGAAAAACTCCCTTCCCACGAGGATGCCGGCTCGTAATCGAGCCGGCGGAGTGGGAAGGTGCGATGGGTGCAGTGGCACCCATCGCGTATTTCAGTGTCTGCAAGGCAGACACTGAAATACTTTGCGGGGCCCTCTTACGGGGGCCCCTGGCATGGGCACGGCAGGGGCCCCCAGGGGCCCCGCGACCCCCCCTACCGCCATCCTGTTCATGGCGGCTTTCCCGCCATGAACAGGATGGCGGTAGGGGGGGTCAGAATCCCCTCGGCGGCGCAGCGAGCTGCGCCGCCTTGGAGGATTCGAAGGGGCAGTGGAAAACCGGCGGGAGACCGCCGGTTTTCCCGTTCTGACCGCGGCCAAAGCGCCGCGGTCAGAATGACCAAGGGAGCACCGCCGGCCTGTCGGCGGTGCTCCCGCCCCCGTTGGCCCTGGCGGTAGAGAACCGCCAGGGTCAGAATCACCCCCTAGATGTTTCACTAGAAGTTTTGCATAGATTTTAGCCTCCATGTTCAGGATGAAGATGGATCTGTAGACCTTAGTGTCAAAAGGTGGTCTTTCCCCTCCTTAGGTAAGACAACTATCGTAGCCTCAGCTGCCAAGCCAGATACATTACCAGAAAGTGCAAAATGAGAGCACAGTGATTCCAGGGGCAGGAAGATTGAATCAGAAAGAGACCTCTAAAACTCGACAGGAGTCCATCAGGACCAAGAACTTTCCCCCTGGGATGAGTTTAATTGCTTGGACAATTTCTTTAGAATAGATTATCTTGTTAAGGGATACTTTGCCTGCATCCAAAAGAAATTTCATGGATATGTGTTTGAGAAAAGATGTGCAGGCTGCAGTCTTCTGGGTGTAGAGAGAGGCATTAAACATTCTAAAGATTTCTTAAATGTCTGGGGTCTTAGGGTCATTAATTGTTGTTATGGTAGAATTTTTATGTTTAAATTCCAAGTAAGCTGTTAGAGAGTTGCCTGCCTTATTTAAATGTAAAAGTTTCATACTCCTCTGGAGCTATACAGCAAAGTGTGCTCTCATACTGATAATGGAATTATATTCATAGTTGAATTTCTCGAGCTCTGCCATTAGAGACAGGCCCATGGAATGTCTATATGGGAGTGTCTTTTCTTTAGTTGGCTTTTCAAGGTTGAGCAAAGAAGATGTGATGCCCTTATCCCTTTTAGCTATTCGGCTGATGCAGAAGCCCCTAGGATCACATTCCAGGCATCCCATAAGACCACTGGAGAAAAAAAAAAACTATTCTTTTGCTTTAAGAATTGTGAGCTATCTTTGGCCATCCGTAGTCTGTCCTCTTCAGAGTCTTGGAGCTCAGTGTTCATTTGCCAAGCACCTGTTTCAGGGCACGTGGGGGGAAATTGAAAAGAGACTGTATGGGCAGTGTGATCAGAGATTAAGATGGGTTCTGTTGAAGAGTCTAAGGAGTCCTGAGAAAGATCAACACTAAGCAGAATATAATCAATCCTAGAGAAATAATTATGTGGAGGGGGGCTAGAACGTGAGGTTGGATCCTGTAGGGTTCCACAGACACCATATGTCTAATAGTTTATGGGTCATGCATAGATTGAGCATGACTTTATGTGCTTTAGGAGGTCTGCATTGAAATGCTGATTGTCTGTCAAGAACTACATCCATAGGTAAGTTGAAGTCTTCTCCAAGAACAAAATGTGCCAATTGTGAAAGGAGGTAAACTTGGAGTTATTAGTATGCCAAATCTGGGGCTCATCACTATTGGGGGCATGCATATTAATGGCATATAATTTGCCATCACTATGCGAGAGTCTGGCTATAGACCATCTGCCTTTGTCGTCTTGCTCGACCACAATTATGGAGATTGCTTTATAATAAGTGTAATCACATCATTCTTTTTCTCAGAGGAGCAGGCCATGTCGGAGATCGGGCCAGTGCGAAGAGGCAAAATTATATCTCCTTTGAGACCATTGCAATAATTTAGAATTTTCCTTTGTTTTACTGGGTGGTTTAAGCCTTTAACATTGAGAGATGTAACTTTCAGATCAGGCATCTTAGAAAAGATTGGTGGATTATTACATAAGTGCAGATGCCCAAAACAAAGAGCCGTAAAGTGATATCATCCAGGCTAGAGGGTGTGTGTCGCAAGGCGCAGGGAGTAAGGTAAGGAGGTGAGGAAAAGGGGAAGAAAAGAAGGAGAAAAGAAGTAAAGGGACAACAAACCCAAAAAAACTCTTTAAAAAAAGAGAGGAAAAGTCCTAAAGGGCGAAGTATGAACCTAACAGTCTGTGGGAACATCCATGTAATGCCCTTGAAATAGTATAAAGCTGCCAACCAAACATTTGAACCAGCAGGAAAAGCTGTCGAGTTGAAATTCCTGACTGAATGGTAAAGATAAAAGCATAGGAAATACAGTATAAGTCCATGAACGAGCACAGATTATAATAACAAGGCAAAGTTGTGAACCAATATAAAACATAAGAAATAACATGAATATGAATAAACATTATTGAAATAACTGTTTCATAGGGAAAGAGCTGCAATCAGTTATCCCATAAGAGAATACAACCTATAATGAGACATATACATAAAAGTTGCAACACTTTTATAATAATACCATAAAAACGAACATTGAAAAAAACAGCATCCCCACCCCAAACATCATTTCTTTGAGAATTGAAATTAAAGATTAAATCAAAATTAAGGTAATTAACAAACATTTATGCCTTAAGGCATTCGTAGAACAACCTGAAGAGAAAATTTAGCTAGAAGGCTTTTGTGAGACTCATCGATTATACAATATAAAAAGACCATGGTGAAGACTGGGCATGCTAATTAACAGCTCTTCTAACTGGGGTTTCTGATTGTCACAGTATGCACCCGGTGGAAGCAGGAACCACCACTCTAGGCAGAGTAAGCTACATAGACAATTAGAGATAACCTGTGCTTAACCTCTGTAAGCTTGGCTCAGAGTAGTCAGGCTGATTTAAAAAGGCACTGTGTAAAGTATTTATGCAACAAACTCACAGAGTAATACAATGAAAACACTGCCAAAGATACTTTGAGAATTAGATAAATAGATTATATGGTTATGAGTAAAACAAGATAAAAATGACAAAAATCCAATAAGTAGAAGTTGAGTTATGAGTTTTAGAAGAATATATCAAACAGTAGTGCTTAAAAGTCAGTAGGGCTCAGGGGTTACTGGAGGCCACACTAGCTGGGGTAATTCAAAAGTTCAGGCTGAATGCGATCGAGGGCAGGCTGGCTACAGGACCCACACAGGGCCTGCTGAAAAGTATCCTGGATGGATGGTTGCTGCGATGTCGAGGAGGCGAAGCGAAGGCTTCGATCCTTGCTGTCAGGGCATGCATCGTAGTAAAAAAATCTATCAATCAATCAGCATTTATAAAGCGCAGCTTATCACCAGGAGGGGTCTCCAGGCACTAGCTGGGGGATGTGGGTCAGTCGAAGAGCCAGGTCTTGCGATCCTTCCTGAACTGAGCCAGCGAAGGGGACTGCCTGAGGTGGAACAGCATTGTGTTCCAGGCTTGCACGGCAAGGTAGGAGAAGGATCTTTCTCCGGCTGTATTCTTCCTGATCCTGGGGATGGTGGCAAGGACCAGTTGAGTGGAGTTGCCTGGATGGTGTTTGGAAGGAGAGGCGGTGGTTAAGGTAGGCAGGTCCAGTGTTGTGAAGGGCCTTGTATGCATGTGTCGGGACCTTGAAAGTGATGCGTTTGTTAACGGGCAGTCAGTGTGCATCTCTCAGGTGGGCGGAGATGTGGCTGTGGCAAGGGATGTCCAGAAGCAGTCTGGCCATGCCGTTTTGTACTCTCTGAAGTCTAGTTTGGAGTTTCTTGTTGATTCTGACATAGAGAGTGTTGCCGTAGTCAAGTTTACTGCTGACGGGTGTGTGAGTGATTATCCTTCTTGCGTCAATGGGTATCCACTTGAAGATCTTCCGGAGAAGGGGGAGAGTGTGGAAGCATGCGGATGAGGTGGTGTTGACTTGGTGGGTCATGGAAAGTGACAAGCCGAGGATGAGTCTGAGTTTGCTTGCGTGGTCGGTAGAGAAGTTCTGAGGGTGCTAGGCCACTAGGAGTTGTGCCATGCGGTAGTGGTGGGGCCCAGGATGAGGATCTCCATCTTGTCCGAGTTGAGCTTGAGGTAGCTGTCTCTCATCCAGTCAGCGACTGCCTTAATTCCGTTGTGAATGTCCTCTTTGGCTGTTGAATGTTTGTCAGTGAGGGAGAGAATAAGCTGTGTGTCATCGGTGTATGAGACGATGTTGAGCCCGTGGTGTCTGACAATCTTGGCGAGCGGGGTCATGTAGAGGTTGACGAGTGTGGTGCTTAGTCAGGATCCCTAGGGCACTCCGCATCTGGTTTCTGTTGGCATTTAGGTGAAGGGTGGGAGCCTGACTCTTTGGGTTCGGCTGGTGAGGAAGGATCGGATCCACTCCAGGGTTCTGCCACGGATGCCGGCATTGTGTTTTCTGGTGCACAAGGTGGTGTGGGAGACAGTGTTGAAGGCGGTGGAGTGGTCAAGAAGGATGAGGGCTGCAGCCATCCAGTAGAGAGCGGATGTTATCCGTGGCTGCTAGCAGTGCGGTTTCAGTGCTGTGGTTGCTCCTGACTCTGGATTGGGAGTGATCGAGGATGTGGTTGGTCTCAAAGAAGTCGGTTAGCTGTGCTTGATCGCTTTTTTAATTACCTTGGATGGAAGAGGGAGCAATGAAATCGGCTGGTCGTTTTTCAGTTCCGTTGGGTCTGCGGAGGGCTTCTTCAGTTGGGGATTTACCTCTGCATGATTCCAGGTGTCTGGGAAGGTGGCTGTCTCAGTGGAGCTGATGGTGCGGCATAGTTCGGATGCAATGGTGGTGCCATCTCGATTAAAGATGTGGTGGCGGCATAGGACCGGGGGAGCCCAAGAGTAGATGGTGTTCATGAGCTTCAGGGTATCTTCCGTGTTGAGGAAGGTCAAGTGGTTCATGATTGATTGGTGGCTGGAGTCTGTAGTGGTGCTGGTGGGTAGGGGGGCAGGCCTTTGCTTGTGAATCCCTCATCGATGTGCCGTATCTTACGGTGGAAGAAAATGACGAGGTTATTGCAGCGGTCCTGGGAGGGCGGGATCCACTTTCTCTTGAGTCGTCTGCATGCACTCTTGAATTCTTGGAGGTCGGGGAGAACCAGTTGGGTCTCTTGTGGTATTGATTGCAGGCAGGTTTCCTTAGGTGGGCTATGACGTCCATTGTTGGAGGTTGTGGGTTGAGACATTAGAGTCTGTGGTGTCAAGTGGTGGGGAGTGGCTGAGAGTGGTGGTGAGCTGGGCTTTGGTTACTTTGCTCCAGTTCCTACGAGGGGTGTGGTGTGTGTGGTGCTTGTCGACTATCTTGGTGAAGGCGAGGTGGACGCAGTGGTGTTCGGTCCAGTGGAGTTCGGAGGCGTGTGAGAAGGTACTGTGGTATCCAGCGGATAAGACGGAGTCGAGGGTGTGTTCTGCTGAGTGCGTATGGAGGTTGACCAATTGCTTGAGTCTGAGGGTGGCGAGGTTGTCCATGAGGGTTGAGGTGCTTGGGTCCCTGTGGTTGTTGAGGTGGAAGTTGAGGTCGCTGAGGAGTATGTAGTCCATTGAGATGAGGGCATGGGGAGCGATGAAATCGGCCAGGGCTTCGCTGAAGGGTGGGCAGAGTCGGTGGGGCAGGTCTGTAGATGAGGGTGCCACAGCGGATGGTGTTTGCATTTGTCTGGATCTGAAAGTGCAGGTGTTCGGAGATGAGGGTCTGGACATTGATGCTGGTCGTGAGGCAGAGTGAGTTTTTGTGTATGATGGCAACACCTCCTCCTGGTCGGTTGACGCGGTCTTGATATATGATTTTGTAGTCATCAGGGATGGCAATGGCTATGTCTGGTGCTGTGGAGGTGGGGAGCTGGGTCTCAGTGAAGTAGGTGACATCGGGGGCAGTGGAGTCGAGGAAATCCAAACCTTCTATTGCGTGTTTGATGAGGGAGCGGGTGTTGACTAGTATACATCTGAGGTGTCCAGGTGGCCCAAAGGAGCAGGGGTTTAGTGGGTGTGGACAGGTGAAAATGCAGTCACGTCAGGAGAATGGGCCAAGAGTGTCCTTGGGCGAGGCGCAATGGCTGGTGGTGGAGCCTCCGGAGTTGAGGCCGTGCAGGGTGCTTGCATCATACTGGTGGATGGTGCGGGAACCAGGGTCCATAGCGCTGGGCGTGGTCCGGGGGCAGATGGCGCGGCTGCCATAAAAAATTGGAGGGAGGTGGGAGTGGTCACTCAGCTGGGAGGCAGGATGGTGGGAAACACGGTGCTGGGTTGGGGCGGAGCTGCAGGGTCAGCAGTGGCAGGGGTGCACGGGGATCGCAGAGGGAGTCAAGAAAAGTGCAAAAACTATTAAAAGAGAGTGAAACGAGGCAAAGAGTAGAGAGAAAAAAACAGCAAAAGCAAAAATAGAGGTAAAAGAAAGGCAAAAAAGACAGCAGAGAGACAGTAGGCCACCAGTGGCCATGAGGGATGAGGCGCAGGTGGGTGCCTGCAGGTTGAGGATGGCCTCAAATACCTCAGAGCCATGCAGGCTCAGAGGACGAAGGGCAGCAGCACCAATAGATAGTGCTGCGCAGGGGGAGCAGGTCTCATGCTGACCAGGGGTCAGTGAAGAGCCACCCCATCACCATGCAGTGGCTGCCATTTAGAAGGGGAGGAAGGTGGTAGGGGTCGCTCAACTGGGAGGAGGGAGGGCGTGAAAAACAATGCTGGGAGGGGGTTGGGGCAGCAGGGGAGCGTGGGGATCACCAAGGGAGGTGAGAAAGGGCAAAAACTAAGATAGTGAAAGAGGCACAAAAAAGAAAAGAAAGGCAAAAAGAGCAAAAGCAGAAATAGAGGAAAAAGAAAAGCACAAAAGGAAGAAGGCAGCAGAGAGACAGAAGGCCACCAGTGGCCACCAGGGATGAGGAGCAGGCGAGTGCCTGCAGGTGGAGGAAGGCCTCAAACTCCTCGAAAGGCAGCAGCAGCAACAGGCGGTGCTAGGCGGGTGGAGCAGGTCTCACACTGACCAAGAGTCAAGCTTCTCAGTCATCAAAATGATGTCCTCGAGGCATCAAACCCTTTGCAATAAAGGTGATCTTCATTGTTGAGCTGTGTATCCAGTGATGCGAAGGTCAGGTGCCAAGGTTGGTGGACATGCGTCAATCGGAGCTGCAAATTTTGTGATGCAAAGTCCTCGTCCTCAGTGGCTCTGGTGATGCATCAGCATCGAGGAGGGATGCAGTGGTTCTGATCAGTGCAATGGCGTCGGTGCCTCAAATTTGTAGAGAAACAGCTGCAAAACCCACTTTCACAGCCCAGGGCTGGATTGGCACCTCTTGGCAGAGTCCACCAGTTGAAGCAGGGTTGAAGGAAGTCTTTGATGGCCCTGAGACTTCAAAACAGGAGGCAATCCAGCAAGCCCTTGAAGTCACTCTGGGTTCAATTGAGATGGGTCCAGTCTTTGTCCTCAGCAGGTGAGAGATTAGCAGGTGGCCGGGCAGCTCAGCAAAATAGAAAGCAGTCCTTCCAGGGCAGCAGTCCAGCAGAGTGCCAATCCTTGTACCACAGCAGTCCTTACTCCTGGAAGAGTTCTTCACAGGTCCATTAGTGTACTGTCGAAGTAGGGCCAGAGGACCAGTACTTATACTCAGTTGTGCCTTTAAGTGGAAATGACTTCGAAGAAGGGTCTTTGAAGTGCACAGCAGTCCTTTCTTCAGAGCCCTGGTTCCAGACTATCAGTAAGGGATAATCAGCCCATTGTGTGGGAATAGGCTCCCCTATTCAGGTGTCGGCCCCCCTCTCTCTTCCTGCACAGGAAGAGCTATCAGAATACAGATGACTGGAGATGAGTTTGATGTCACACCCACCCTTCATGTGTTTGTGGCTGTCTAGGGGGGATTCACAAAGTGTAGCTGTCACCCACCCCAGAGAGACAGGCTGCAAGGCACATAGAGAAGTACGAGCAGAGAAATGCCCACTTTCTAAAATGGCATTTCTAAAATAGTAATGTTTACTCCAACTTTATCATTGAAGTCAATTTATCATTGCGATTCCAAAGATATGAAAAATGATGCAGCTACTTCTTTCTAATCAAGGATTATAGCTTAAAAGGGTATTACAGAATTCCCAATGCTAGCCTATGAGAGGAGTAGGCCTCACAGCAGTGAAAAATCGAATCTGACTCTTTTATCACTACCAGGTCATGTAAAACTTAAAAGTACGTCTTACACTTTACTTACACAGCACCCTGCCTTTAGGGCTACCTAGGGCCTACCTTAGAGAGACTTATGTGTACTTAAAGGGGAGTTTAAGGCTTGGCAAGTAGTTTGAAATGCCACGTCGAAGTGGCAGTAACCAGCACACACATGCCCTGCAATGGCAGGCCTGAAGACAGGTTTGAAAGGCTTCTTGTGTGGGTGGAACCACCAGTGCTGCAGGCCCAATAGTACCATTTTATTTACAGGTCCTGGGTATATGATATACCACTTTACAAGGGACCTAAATTAAATAAGCCAATTGTGTATACACCAATGTTACTATGTTTTAAGGAGAGAGCCCAAGCCCTTTAGCACTGGTTTAGCAGTGGTAAAATGCACGGAATCCTAAAGCTATCAAAAACAAGGTAAGAAAAAGAGGAGGACGAAGGCAAAAAGTTTGGGGTGACCATTCAGAGAGGGCCATTTTCCAACAACAGCACATTATAGAACGTATACACAGTGTGGTGCGTTTAAAAAGACCCACAGTCATAAGTGCTCCCGGTGATAGAATGGGGGGCCATCACAAATCATAGATAGTAGGGTCACAATACCAATATATAAAAAGATAAGACCATCTGAATGCAGAAAAGGCACATCAGATACAACCTCGCAGGAGTCAAGTGAGAGAAATATTTGAGGAACCTTTAGCACTGTCCTCATCCTTCTGAGTTTCAGACGTATTGTCCAGGAAGGTTGCAAGATCTGCAGGTTCATCAAAGATTTATGTTTTACCTCTGAAGACGATTTTGAATCTTGAGGGACGGGTGAAGGAATGCAGGATGGCTCTTTCAGTGAGACTATTTTGTAGGGCCAAAACACCCTTCCTCCTAGACCCAGTATCTCTTAACAGTCTTGAGAAATGGAGATCTTTTCCCTTGTCAAGTGACCTCTGTAGATTTTCCCACATGAGTCAGATTGATTTCTGCGTGCTGTTGGCATAGAGGTATAAACAGTACCAGGAGTAGAGTCGTAGAGTTTTTACGTTGGAAGGTGGGAGGTTCTACAAACATGCTCAATTCTGAAGTATCATTGAAAGGGGATTTGTAGGCTTTCAGGAATCCAGGACTCTAAAAACTCAACCATGGAAGAGGCTTTCATCTCAGTGCCCTCAGGAAGCCTAAATAGTCTGAGTTTTCCACACCTACTCAGGTCTTCCATATTAATGTAATGTCTTGCTTGAGAGAGGAAATAGCCTGATCATACTTTTGTAATTATTTCCCATTGGCCGCATTACGATCTTCAATATTGCTTATTCGAGATTCAGCATGGTTGAGTCTAATGTTTAAATCCTTGAAGTCTCTCCTGATATCCGACACCTCAACTTGAAGAAGAGCTGTGTTTTTCTTGGAACTCTGTACAATGTCATTTACAGCGTTAAGTTTTTTCAAGATGGCTTCCATTGTTGTTAAATCTTCCTATTTATTCATGATAGGGGGTTCCAGGAGTGGGGGTTCCTTTTTGGTGTATTTCGGTTTCCCTATGGAGTCTTTATCCTTGGAATCTTTGGGTTCAGACATGGTGTGTTGTTTGGGTATGACTTAGACTACCCAGTGCAGCTGAGTTCAAAAGCAGGACTGCAGATACGAGAGCCAAGGCGTAGATCATTTTAGGGAGGGTCCCAGATTGAGGTACAGACACTGCCAATAACTCTTTTTAGAACAAAGCTACAAGCCCAGAAACCTTCCCTGAACTTCTACCAGCACCAGGCAACTTAACGAGCTCCACCACTTAATGAAGATCCAGAAAGACACAGATCAGACCACATCTGCCTTGGGTAACAGTCAAGACACCTGACCATCTGAACATGTGTAACGGGCATACCAGTGCATGGACATCGATAGCCAGAAGGATCTAGGCAAGTTGCAGGGAAGTCCCTTAGCTAAGCATTGAAGAAACAACAAAAAGAAAAGAGAAGAGAAAGCATGCATCACTGGAAGTTCAGAGCAAAATCTGCACGGTCCGCACATTATAGAAGTGCCATGTTCTTGACATATGTGTGCAGAGAAGGAGCTAAACGAGTATTTAGACAGTGGGTCATGGCCCAGGCACAGCGTCGGTGACCGAGATCATGCCGGAGGAATGGCTCAGTTAGAGTACAGGGCTCTTTGGGGCTCCAAAAACGGAAGAAGCCCAAGAGAAATTAAATCAATGGAGGGGGCACAGGGAGAATCCCCTGACACCTCTGGCTCACCCGACCAAGTTATAAAAGTATGTGCCGACTGCCGGTGCAATCTTCGAGTATGCAAAGACTCACTTGGGAAGGGCCATCTTAGGAGCCGCATGTCTTCTTTTCGGCAATCCTGCAATCAGAGAAAGTTACACCGCGGGCTGCCAGGACTTCATCAAACACCCCCTGAGGCGCTAGGAGGCCCAGGAGGTGCTAGGAGGCCCCTCATCATAGATGAGGGCAGGAGCAGCAGCAGAGCTGGTGCTGGAAGTGCTAGCGTGGCGGTAGCTCCATGGAGCTCACAAAGGAGCCACCACCCAGCACGGAGTAACCTAACTTGATCTGATACAGATTAGTGACATCCACGTTTCTTGCATTAGGCATCTAAATATTTTTTTAAAAATAAAAAGATTTAGAATGCTATAAGTAATCCTTCCTAAGTACATTAGTTTCCCTGATTTTGCATATGTTGGAGTGGGAATAGTAAATCTAACCCCTTCAAAGTTTAACCACGTATCTGATTTTGCTTATGTTGGAAAGGATAATGAATTTAACCCCTCCAAAGTCCAACACTTTCTCGTCTGTTGATTTGATCGGAGTGGAAATAGTAAATCTAACTGCTTAAAAGTCAAACACTCTCCATACTGTTACTTAGATTGAAGTGAGAATAGTAAACCAGACCCCTCCAATGTCAAACACTTTATCTACTGTTGTTCTACATTGGAGTGGAAATAGTAAATCTAACCCCTCAACAAGTCCAACGCATTTCCTGGTTTTGTTTTTGTTGGAGCGGGAATAGTAAATGTAGCCCTCCAAATACCAACAGTTTTACTACATTTGCTCAAATTAGAGTTAGAATTCTTAATCTGACTCCTCTGAAATACAACAGTTTGTCTAGTGTTGTTTATGTTTCATTGTTATCTGTTTTATTATGTAAGAATTTTTTATAGTGTTTATATTCCATAAAAAAATTACTTTTGATTCATTTTATTAATATTGTTATTTTTTAATTAATTGTGTTAAATGTTTTTGTTAATATATCTTAATTTTTAAGTTATTAATATTATTCATGTAATATTTTAATAATTATTCGAATATTGTGTTTTCATTTTTAATATACATGTCTATACATAGATATTATTTATTTATTTAGTTCACAGTATTGATTACAACTATTTTTACATGGTCATTAAAAAAATTAGTTTACATATGTGTTTTAGGTATGTATACGTTACTTATTTTTAATTTTAGGTTATTGCTAATTTAATGTAATGTAATTTAAAAAAGCTTACAAGCTTTAATTCATATTCTTATGTTTTAATATATGTGTGTGTATATATATATATATATATATATATATATATATCAAACCAAGGCCCTTTCAGGGTTAGAGTGACACACATATATATATATATATATATATATCAATGTCCAGTTGAAGGCTATTGCCGAAACGCGTCGACATTTGGTTGGGACAGCGTGTGTTTGTTCCTTGCAGGCACTTTAGATACCTTTTATAAGTGCCATTTACTTATTTACACTTTTTTATGCGTTGTCAATTTAACTTGTAAATGAACCCTTTTAATAAATTGGAGCCGATTATATTGCATACGAGTGATTTTCAACTCCTCATTTCATGTGATCGTCTGGATATTGTGCAGCCCTTTGGTGTGTGACCGAATTGCACCGTCTTTTTGAAAATTATATATATATATATATATATATATATATATGTATATATATATGTATATATACACATATATATGTGTGTGTGTATATATATATATATATATAATATCTAGTTAGGACCATGTTTCCATTGGACTTGGTTATACCTTTGGCACTGTTTGACAAATCTTCCTGAAATGTTCCCCCAAAAAGTGTGCTGGTGATTCTTGTTGCGCACAGAAAGTTTCTGGGTGATCTGTCAAGTGGGGACCGAGAAAAAAAAGGGGGGGGGGTCAAAAAAAGTTGCATTGCCCATGTTAATTCCCACAAGACCTTTAGACACGACTACAACCAGAACCACTGGACGGAATTACACCAGATTTGGCAGAAAGCTAGCTTTCGGTATGCAGATTACGCTTTTTCGTGTAAATCCGTTCAGTAGTTTTTGAGATATTAAAGGAAATACAAATTTGTATTTCTCTGGCTGCGATGACTTCGCGAATAATGATGAGCTTGTGCAGGGAAATGAACAGCTCTGACTGGCTGCCAACACTTCAAACCAGGAAGTGCAGGCAGTCATTTTGTGACTCGGCTTGAGCCGAGTCTCAGGAAAAAGGTTAAAAAAAAAGAAACGGGGCCAAGGTAGGGACACTGTGACCACTTAGCTCTGGTGTTGAGTTCCTAGTGGGACTCCCTTAAAGGGCTAAAAAGCATTTTTGTAAAATTTTTGCTGCGATTTGTGGTGGATCCAACAAAAGTGTTTTAAAAAAAACAAGGATGGGCTCCCACACTTCATTATTCTGAAGCCCTGGGTGGGCCAAATCGCAGGGGCATTGTTCATTGAAGTGCGAGAGGGCCTGACCCCCCCAGCAGCCCCAGGGACCGCCGCCTCCCTGGGGCTTTCATTATTAGGTATGGGGGGCCACCACCCCCTTTCCCTGTACCCCTGGGACCGACACCTCCCCGGGTGATGCATAAAATATGTGCAGGGGGCCACGAGGCTCCCGTGTCCCAGGGTCAAACACCTCCCTAAGTCAAAATGGTTTATATGTGTGGGGGAGGCTTGTCAGCCTCCCCATAGCCCCAGGGACCGCCACCTCCCTGGGGCATTATTCAAAATTAATGCGGGGCAGCCCTGGGGACCACCACCTCCCCAGGGCAAATGTTAAAAAAGAGATCAGGGGTCTGTTTCGCACACCATAGCCCCAGGAACCACCGCCTCCCTGGCACTATGTACCTTGGAGGGGGCCCTGAGGACCGCCACCCTGAAGGGCTAGCTCCTGCTATGTCCTGGGGTGCCCACCTGAGACATAGCTGTTTGTTGTGGCTTGGCGGCAGCTTTGCCAGCTGTCGCCAAGTCACAGCAAACACTGTGCTCCGATGTAGGGAGAGGTGTGAAACAGCTCTCCCTTCATCGGAGCGTAGGTTTCCTCTGTCTGCCTGTCCGCAGAGATGGGGCAGGCAGACAGAGGAAACTTCTCTGACAGAGTGGCAGCTGCTTTAACAGCTCCCTCTCTGTCAGAGCAATGCCGGCTCCCGCAGGAGGCAGGAGCCGGCTGGGACCACGGGGAAGGCTCTGAGGCTTCCCCCGCAGTCCCAGATAGCCCAAAAATGGTATTTAACCCAGGGGTGGAAATGCATTAAAAAAAGTATGGGACCTGTAATGGTGCATGCAGAGGGGGCAGGGGCAGTGAGCTTTGGGATGGGGTTAAAAGAGTGGTTAAAAAAAGAAAATATTTCACCGTTAGGTAGCTACATACAGGGAGTGCAGAATTATTAGGCAAATGAGTATTTTGACCACATCATCCTCTTTATGCATGTTGTCTTACTCCAAGCTGTATAGGCTCGAAAGCCTACTACCAATTAAGCATATTAGGTGATGTGCATCTCTGTAATGAGAAGGGGTGTGGTCTAATGACATCAACACCCTATATCAGGTGTGCATAATTATTAGGCAACTTCCTTTCCTTTGGCAAAATGGGTCAAAAGAAGGACTTGACAGGCTCAGAAAAGTCAAAAATAGTGAGATATCTTGCAGAGGGATGCAGCACTCTTAAAATTGCAAAGCTTCTGAAGCGTGATCATCGAACAATCAAGCGTTTCATTCAAAATAGTCAACAGGGTCGCAAGAAGCGTGTGGAAAAACCAAGGCGCAAAATAACTGCCCATGAACTGAGAAAAGTCAAGCGTGCAGCTGCCACGATGCCACTTGCCACCAGTTTGCCCATATTTCAGAGCTGCAACATCACTGGAGTGCCCAAAAGCACAAGGTGTGCAATACTCAGAGACATGGCCAAGGTAAGAAAGGCTGAAAGACGACCACCACTGAACAAGACACACAAGCTGAAACGTCAAGACTGGGCCAAGAAATATCTCAAGACTGATTTTTCTAAGGTTTTATGGACTGATGAAATGAGAGTGAGTCTTGATGGGCCAGATGGATGGGCCCGTGGCTGGATTGGTAAAGGGCAGAGAGCTCCAGTCCGACTCAGACGCCAGCAAGGTGGAGGTGGAGTACTGGTTTGGGCTGGTATCATCAAAGATGAGCTTGTGGGGCCTTTTCGGGTTGAGGATGGAGTCAAGCTCAACTCCCAGTCCTACTGCCAGTTCCTGGAAGACACCTTCTTCAAGCAGTGGTACAGGAAGAAGTCTGCATCCTTCAAGAAAAACATGATTTTCATGCAGGACAATGCTCCATCACACGCGTCCAAGTACTCCACAGCGTGGCTGGCAAGAAAGGGTATAAAAGAAGGAAATCTAATGACATGGCCTCCTTGTTCACCTGATCTGAACCCCATTGAGAACCTGTGGTCCATCATCAAATGTGAGATTTACAAGGAGGGAAAACAGTACACCTCTCTGAACAGTGTCTGGGAGGCTGTGGTTGCTGCTGCACGCAATGTTGATGGTGAACAGATCAAAACACTGACAGAATCCATGGATGGCAGGCTTTTGAGTGTCCTTGCAAAGAAAGGTGGCTATATTGGTCACTGATTTTTTTTTGTTTTGTTTTTGAATGTCAGAAATGTATATTTGTGAATGTTGAGATGTTATATTGGTTTCACTGGTAATAATAAATAATTGAAATGGGTATATATTTTTTTTTGTTGAGTTGCCTAATAATTATGCACAGTAATAGTCACCTGCACACACAGATATCCCCCTAACATAGCTAAAACTAAAAACAAACTAAAAACTACTTCCAAAAATATTCAGCTTTGATATTAATGAGTTTTTTGGGTTCATTGAGAACATGGTTGTTGTTCAATAATAAAATTAATCCTCAAAAATACAACTTGCCTAATAATTCTGCACTCCCTGTATAAAACAACATGCAGACTAAATGAAAAATAAATTAAGAAAGATGTTAATTTTTTGGAAATACACTATAGTACAGTATGAAACCTCTATTAGTTCATGCAGTGCAGAGGTCTGTGTGTAACCAGAGAGCCACAGAATTAAGTCTTGGTTGGTCCAGTGGAGAAATGAAACTTGTGCATTTGTATTGCTACAAGGTCACAGCCTGTGACATAAAGCACTGTGAATATGTAATTTGTTACAGTAAGCTTGCATTACAGAACGTATAAGATTAGATAAACTGCTACAAAATGCTCAAAATGTTTAGGATAAAATGGTACTTCCAAATAATAGATTTTAGTAATACCCAGAGTGTACGTTATGCATTTTTTACATCACTGTCCCTTAAACACTTCCAGGTGTAGTAAGTCATATTCAAATACAATTACAATTAAAAGCACGCACTTCACAGCACAGAGCTAGGAGTGTCATGATCTCATATAACTGATAAAGTCCAGCCTACCTTACAACAATAGGTAGTGTCCAGACTTAATGGGCAGATATTAGATAAAGCCTCTGCTCACCTGATTTAAAACTCAGATCCACTCTTCATGGTCATGATCAGTCCCAATCCCACCTTTAATTAACACTCTGACATAACGTGGTGCTGATAATTACATAATTTCGTGACAAATCGTTTTAGGCTGCACATAATGCCCCCCACAATGTCAGAGCTCCTTCAAAGTCACCAGGTTAGCACTTCACAGCCCAGTTGTTAACTCTTTGTACTACAGTTCCAAAACAATAAATCTTTGTCATCACAAAGCTTCAAGTGATTATGTCAATTAAAGCCAGTACCAGCTACAAAGCATCCTTTACATTTGCAGATTAACTTGTTTCACATGTGCATTTCTTTCAGGCAAGCAGGCAACCTGGCAAGAAGGTTTGTTTAACTGTCAGCCTGCTCCGGTTTCACTGCACAGGAGACTCACTGAATGACACTGAGGCATTTAAACTGTCGGAACTAACGGTCCCAGGGCGGTTGTCTTTTCACAAAAAGTAGGGGAACAGTGTTTCATAAATTATAACAGTATGGGCACATTGTGCCCCTCTGATTCTGTGCACTTTGACCACTGATTTAACCTGCAAAAAGGCACAAACACAGGACAGAAACAAGCAGAAAGAGGACAGAGAGGCACAGAGGGGAAAAACAGACATGACAACAGAAGCAAAAGGCAGAAACGAGCATAAATGCACAGAGGGCAGAAATGAGCAGAAAGAAACATACAAAGGGCAAAAAACCGGCAGAAAGACAAACTGAGGGCAAGAAACGGACAGAAAGGCAGAAACAGAGGTCAGAAACTAGCAGAAATACAGAAACAGCAGACAAGAAACAAGCAGAATATGGGCAGAGAGGCAGAAACAACGTTCAAGAAACAAGCAGAAAGGTAGAAACAGATGGCAAGAAGCAAGCATAAAACAACCAGAAAGGCACAAACAGAGGGAAGAACAGCCAGAAAGGCACAAACAGTGGACAAGAGTTTAGGGGAAAGGCACAAACAGAAGGCAAGAAACAAGTAAATAGAAAACAGGAAGAGAAGCAAAGAAAGAAGGCAGGAAACTGGTAGAGATGGACAAACAGAAGGCAAAAAACAAACAAAGGCAGAAACAGAGGGCAAGACAACGCAGGGTTTGGTGATTATAGGGGGCTGGTTGCAGAGCATGCTGCAGGCCAGAGTCAGTGGCCAGTCCCCACTGGGCACGGCCAAAGCTGCGTTTGGCGGGTGGTAGGTTGCTTATAGGGGTTGGCCGAATGGCTTGGCCAGAGGCCAGGCTCTGTGGCCAACCCCAGCCACACACGGCCAAAGGCAGTGTGTGGAGTTGGTTTGATTAACGTATAGTTATTAAAATAACTTTATGTTGAAAAACAATAGAAATTCACTGAAAAAACAAAAGGTTACAGGGACGTTATAGTGAGGTTCCTAATTTACTCGTAGAAAACCGTAGAAATTCAGCAGTTATAGTTAGAGTGGTCTCAAGTAACTATAACTTGCATCGTAAGGTAACTATAACTTGCGCTCTCACATACACTGCTAATTACCCCAGATATTACAGCGCTCATGACAATTTTTTATAACATCATAAAAAATATCAATGAAACATTAGTAGTCAGATTTTTTAATAGAAAACTGTGCATGGAGGTTTATAGTTACCTTAGGGTGCGAGTGCAGTGGCAGCATGCTGACCATACCTGGCATACAGGTTGCAGCATAACATCCCATGAAGGGCAGCAGCAAGGGGGAAGAGGCACGACAACGGAACAGACAAGGCAGGAGGAAGGGAATAGGAGTCTGCACATGGAAAACAGAGGGCAGGGTGCAAGGGAAAGAAAACTGTGCATGGGGGGGGCAAGTTATAGTTACCTTAGGGCACGAAGGGCACCGGCAACAAGCTGACCATACTTGGCAGACAGGAGGGACAGTTGCTGCATAATGGCCCATGAAGGGCAGCAGCGAGGCGGAAGGGAGACAACAATGGACCAGACAAGGCCGGGGGGGGAATAAGAGCCTGCACATGGAAAACGAAGGTCAGGGTTATAAGGGGGCAGGGCAAGAGCAGCAGGCTGATCATGGAGAGCAGGTGGGATGTGCACTGGAAGCACAGCACACCATGGAGAGCAACACTACGACTATAACGGCATACGCACTGACAACAGAGGGAGTCAGGGGCAGCAAGCTGACTACATAGGGCAGGTGGGAGCGGCTGTGGCAGCACAGAAGACCATGTATGGCAAGCAGCAGGGTTAGTGGCAGCACAATGGCCATGGAGGTCAAGAGGGAGGGGGCAGGAGCATGCACCACGGACCATGTAGGACAGAAGTGATGGGGAGCAGCTGGACACAGACCAGAGGGGGTAGGGGAAAGACTTCACAACAGACCACACGGCAGGCAGGAGGAGCGGTTGCAGCACAACAGTGCATGGAGGGCAGAAGGGAGTGGCAGCAAAATGCACCATAGAGGACAAGAGGGAGGAGACAGGGGCATGGAACTCAGACAGGCAGGGTAGAGGTGGCAGGGACAGAAGGAATTAATCTGACCATTAGGTTCAGATTTTACACTCACAAAACCATAGAAATTAATCTGTTATAGTTAGTGTTATTTCAAGTAATAGTTGTAGCCCTCCTCCCTGGAAAAAAAGGCATTTAGGCCGGGCCTCGGATCTGAAATCAGCTGAGCATAGCAAAGACTGTGTGAGGTTGGGTGGTTACGGGTATTGGTCACAGGGACTGGACGCAGGCTAGGCCCTGTGGCCAACCCCCGCTGTGCACAGCCAAAGGCCGTGCGCAGGGTAGGTTTGGGTGGTTAAAGGGATTGGCTACAGGCTCTGCAGACAACCCCCGCTGCGCACAGCTGAATGCGATGGGCAACGTGGGGTTAGGTGTTTATAGGGGTTAGCTGCGGCCAGGCCCTGCAGCCAACCCCGTGGCAGTGGTTGGATTAACGTATGGTAATTACTGTATAATTACTTTACGTTGTAAAAAAAACATAGACATTCAGTGAAAAAAAAAAACATTACAGACATGTTGTAGTCAGGAAACAGAATTGTTAAAATACAAATAAATTCTCTGACAAAAACAAAGGTAACAGGGACATTATAATTAGGCTCACATTTCACACTTACAAAATCATAGAAATGCAGCGGTCAAAGTTACCTGAGCTAGCTATAACTTGCGCCCCTGTAATGTCCTCACTGTTGACGTCATCCACAGAACCACTCTCACACCCAATCATGGGTGAACAATTTCCAAACAAAGTTAGGAGCACTCACAGGTAATTTTCATCCATTTATTACACCTCACAGACGCATTTCAGAAAACCACTGCCTTCCTCAATGTAATTGACGCACCCAGCTGATGTTTAAAAAAACTTGATGCACTTCCCTTTTAGCAACACATCATATTCACAGAAAGCGGACTATTATTATACTTTCATAGTTGCCACTCAATGGTAAAACATGCCTGTGAAACTCTGATTTGGTAATAGAAACCTCCCATTTGGTAATGTCTTGACTCCGTGTTAGACGGACATTCCAACCTATTGGCTGCAGCGGTTCAGGCACTCCTACAATTACAGTTCAACGAAAAGCCACCAAGAATGGTCTGAACTCAAGCGAATGGGTGCTACCCCTCTGTGATGGTGGAATCACGCTGAACAATTTCCAAACAAAATTGGGAGCACTCACAGGTAATTTTCATCCGTTTATTACGCCTCACAGATGCGTTTCAGCAGACCACTGCTTTCCTCAGTGTAATTGGCAGACCCCGCTGATATTTTAAAAAAAACACACACTAAGGTAACTATAACTCCTGCCCTCACCATGCACTGCTACTTACCCCAGATCTTACAGCACTTGTGACAACTTCTATAATGTTATTAAAAATATAAATGAAACATTATCAGACAAATTATTGAAAAGAAATCTGTGTGGTGGGGGTGTGAGTTTTAGTTACCTTAGGATGCAAGTTATAGGTACTTGAAATAACTCTAACTGTAACTGCTGAATTTCTAAGGTTTAGAGTAAATTCAGAACCTAACTATAACGTCCCTGTAACCTTTGTTTTTTAAATGAGTGTCTAAGGTTTTTTAAATTCTATTTCCTAACTATAACATCCCTGTAACCTTTGGTATATATATATATATATATATATATATATATTGCAAACTAAACAATTATAAATCTGTTGCACTCCAAGAGAGTTAATCCTTTTATTATTGTAATCCAGCACCAATTCCACCAACGCGTTTCAACCAACAGGTCTTGCTCACAGTATGTGAGTGCATCTTCTATGTCTTGTTTTTATACTATTTACAGGCACCCCCCTGACAATGCATTATGGGAAATGTAGTACACCAACATTAAAACCACTATAAATCTTTTACAAAAATACTCTACATGGAATCCAAATTAACAGTGGCTGTAAAGTTAATTCCCATTAAGACCTCTTGGTTTAGTGGTCCGCATTTATAAATACTATAAGTAGAGTTTGAAAATATTGAAAAAGAATATGGGAAATATATTTAAAGAATCCCAATACACAGGGTATCGAAAAGTGATTAAAGAAATGAGTAAAGATATCCAGTTAAATAATATCTATAAATATATTTAGTAATAAGATGAATATGAGTATAATATGATTTAATTGAGGTGAAAGTAAAAATGAATATATATTTTCTGTAATTACTTGGACATATGAGATATATAAGAATACAATGTGTACTAATGAATTGAGAAATATGAGGTAGAAAGACAAGAAGTAAGGATAACCTGGCTTGAATTAGACTCCTTATGCCAGTTTTAAAAGAACTGTTCATTTGGATTCCATGTAGAGTATTTTTGTAAAAGATTTAGGCCCTCATTACAACCCTGGCGGTCAGTGTTAAAGCGGTGGTAATACCGCCAACAGGCCGGTGGTAAAAAAAAGGGAATCACGACCATGGTGAAACCACCAACACAGACAGCCACTTTAACACTCCGACCGCCATGGCGGTAGAAACAAAGACCGCAGCGGTAACCGCCAACAGACTGGCGGAAGACAATGTACCGTTCACTGTATTAGAAAGCACAAATCTGCCAGCTTTTCTGGGGCGGTACCAACGCCTTCAATAGCACGGCAGAAACAGGAATTGGAAGGGAAACCACTCACCTCTCGACACCCAACAAGGAACCAGGGCGCCATGGAACCCGAGTTACAGGTGCTACCAATGTTGGTTTACTTCCTCTTCTACCAGGAACATCAAAGACGGCGGCGACGACCACAGTGAGTTCTGCACCTAGCACACAGGGGAGGGGGGAGGAAAAAGAAAGTGACACACACATGCAACATGCAACAACCCCACCCCCACTCTCATCCACAACACCATACACACAAATACATGCAGCAACATTACAGTTACACCCCGTAACCCTCTGGAAGAACGCAAGGACAAAATAAAATGATTGTAACGAGTGTAATCATCAAAAATCCAGATAGGGAAACAGGTCTGTAACAGATCATTATATACAAATATGTACAGCATCTACACAGGTCCGGATAGTGTTCCATTCATTGTCCGTGGACCAGTGGTCCCAAAATGCATGGGCGAAGTCCACACATGATACCTGCCTCAAAACGGAGAGAACACTGCAGGGGTATCAGGTTGAAAAAAAACAGGCACCTCCGGTGAAAGGGGAGGGGGGGCACCTCAGCCGGATGATGGGACGACGCCACTGCTCCACGAAGGGGCTCCATGCCCACTGTTTGCTACTGAGGAGTGCAAAGCCACAGTCTCACAAGTCTCTCAAGTGGGTGATTTGCCCACTGTTTGCTCCTGGGGAGTGCAAAGCCACAGTCTCACAAGTCTCTCAAGTGGGTGGTATGCCCACTGATTGGTCCTGGGGAGTGCAAGGCCACAGTATCTCCAGTGGATGTATCTCTCCACTGGTTCTGGAGGGGGCTTGGTGCCCAGAGTGCTTCATCCTGCCAAGGACTAGGGTAGTGGATGTATCTCTCCACTGGTTCGGGAGGGGGCTCTGTCTGTGCCCAGAGTGCTTTATCCTGCTAAGGACTGGGTTAGTGGATGCTGTTCTCCACTGATTCTGGAGGGGGCTTTGTGCCCAGAGTGTTTCATCCTGCTAAGGACTGGGTGAGTGGATGCTGTTCTCCACTGCTTCTGGAGGGGGCTTGGTGCCCAAAGTGCTTCATCCTGCCAAGGACTGGTGTAGTGGATGTATCTCTCCAATGGTTTTGGAGGGGGCTTTGTGCCCAGAGTGCTTCATCCTGCCAAGGGCTGGGTGAGTGGATGCTGTTCTCCACTGGTTCTGGAGGGGGCTTGGTGCCCAGAGTGCTTCATCCTGCCAAGGACTGGGGTAGTGGATGTATCTCTCCACTGGTTCTGGAGGGGGCTTTGTGCCCAGAGTGCTTCATCCTGCCAAGGACTGGATGAGTGGATGCTGTCCTCCACTGGTTCTAGAGGGGGCTTGGTGCCCAGAGTGCTTCATCCTGCCAAGGACTGTGGTAGTGGATGTATCTCTCCACTGGTTCTGGAGGGTGCTTGGTGCCCAGAGTGCTGCACATGGTGTGTGGCAGTTCCCATTCCCGCACCTGGGTGTCAGAGCCACGAGATTTCCTGGGAACATGTAGCATGATACTCCATGGAGGCAGAGACACACTCCACCCTGCGGCGACTTAGCCTGCCAACTGCTGGTACTGCCAGTGCTGGTTGTGGTGCCTCATGTATCTGTGCAGGGTCTAGGACGACTCCTGCAGCCTCGGGCGACTACCCACTGGGGATGATGTTCATGTCAGCTGTGGTGGCACTGTATGAGCATGTCACGGGGCAGGTGGCGGTGGTTGCGGCGGTGTCAACAGTGGAGATGGTGGCGGTGGTGCATGTGTCAGCACCAGTGGAGGGAGACACCAGGACGTCTCCTGCAGCCTCGGAAGGCTGCCCACTGGGGATGATGCTGGGGACTGTAGCAGAGGCAGCAGAGGTGCAGGTGGGAGTGCAGGTGGCGATGCAGGTGGCGGTGGTTGCAGCGGTGGCCACCGCCGTACAGGTTGCTGTTCTGTCTTGCAGAAGGGGTGTCACCAGTCCCTCACCCGCAGGCTCCATGGCCTGAGCTGACTTCCCTTTAGCCTTGTGTCACTTCCCCACATTGGAAGTCGCTGCTGGGACCTGGGCACTGTCCTCTTTTGTCTTGGAGGAGGCCTTGCTGGGTGGTTGGTGCGGCTTTTCCCTATGGCATGTTGTCCCCTACTTCACCTTGGCAGGTGGTGGAATAGGGTGACCCTTGGCCTCACTAGGTGGCACACTGGCAGCCCTGATGGGTGCAGCCCGCGATGTTACTGGACTTGCAGGGACCACAGTGCTCGAGGATTTCGTGGCTGAGGTGCTGGGCTGGGATCTGGACAACCTGGCCCTAGGGGAAGGATGGGGGGAGGTGTGGGGAAGAGGTCAATGTTAGCGAGGAAAGGTTTTTTAGACACACTGGGACGTGAAGATGGAGGGGGTTTGGGAGTGGAGGAAGGGGTAGTGGTTGTAGGAGGTGTACGTCTGCTGAGTTTGGGTGAGGGTGCATGGGCTGGAGGCTGTTGTGGGGTGGATGGCTGTTGAGTGGGTGCGTGCCGGCGTTTTTGTACTTTGGGAGGAGGGCTCACA
This sequence comes from Pleurodeles waltl, assembly GCF_031143425.1. NCBI lineage: Eukaryota > Metazoa > Chordata > Amphibia > Caudata > Salamandridae > Pleurodeles > Pleurodeles waltl. The sequence goes on from NC_090444.1 coordinate 973,744,244, forward strand.
GACACACTGGGAGAGGACACAGGGGACGTGTGCATGGGAGTGGGGATGGTGATTGCACGTGAGCGGTGTGTGGTGATGGGCGTGCTGGTGATGGAGGTAGTGGCTGAGGATGTAGTGCATGCATGTGTGAGTGGAACGAGACTGGGAGGGAGGAGGAGGATGTGGAGGAGGGGGGCACAGTGGAGGCAGTGGATGTTGGTGTGTCTGCATGGGGATGGTGCTTGTGTGAGTGCCTGTGGGATGTGTGGTGCTTATGTTTGACATGTCCACTCTTGTGTGTTGATGAGTGTGCATGCTGGTCTAATGGTGTCCTCGGGATAGGCTGAGGTAGAGGGGATTGGGTCTGGGTTGTGGAAGTTGGAGGGGGAGGGGGAGGCTGGACACAGGGACAATGGCTGCCATCAGTGCTGAGGCCAGAGCCTGAAATGCTCTCTGTTGGGCTGCCACACCAGAATGAATACCCTCCAGGTATGCATTTGTTTGCTGCACATGCCTCTCAACACCCTGGATGGCATTCAAAATGGTTGATTGCCCAACAGTGAGGGATCTCAGGAGGTCAATAGCCTCCTCACTGAGGGCAGCAGGGCTGACTGGGGCAGGGCCTGAAGTGCCTGGGGCGAAGGAGATGCCCACCCTCCTGGGTGAGCGGGCACGGGAAACTCGATGAGGGGCTGCTGGGAGGGCAGTGCTGGTAGGGGTGGTGGCGGCTGTACCTGTTGATGCAGTGGGCACAGAGGTGCCCGCCACCGCAAGGGAGCTCACATCAGAGGAGGAGTCGCTGTCACTGGTGTCTCCTCCTGTCCCCGTCGTGGAGCTCCCCTCACCCTACGTCCCACTGGTGCCTTCAGACTCCGTACATTCACCCTCCTGGGCCCTGTGGGTTGCAGCTCCCTCCTGCTCCGGTGCCAAAGCTCCTCCGCCAGATGATGCTAATGCACACAAAGATAGGGTGACAAAACAAAAAGGGGGGGAAAGACAGAGGAGACACATGGTCAATGCCTGCAACAACACAACCGATGGGGGACATAGCACACAAGTAGCAGCCCTATGCACTAGGCCATGAACTAACAGTTCTTAGGAAAATCACCTGCCTATGGGGGACGATGCCTAAGCCCATTTGCTGCACACCAGGAACCCACAGGAGCCTGACTAGGTGTAGAGGGCCACTACCACTTTTTCCAGTTGGACTGGCACTGAGTCTGCCTAACAATGGATCTACCCTGGCATGTTTGCCCTGGCCTCGGGGAACCCACAGCCCACTTCCCACACCCAGAAACCTCATAAAGCGCGCAGAGTCAGCTGCATGAGACAGTACTCACCCCCTTGTGGCTGCTGTGGTGCCCTCAAGCACCCATCCAAATCTGGATATGCCACCGCCAGGATCCGGTACATCGGGGGGTCATTGTGCGATGGGCACCCCTTCCACATGGGGAGGCCATCCCCAGCTGGTCCTCCGCCGTCTTCTTGGTCCAGCGGCGCAGGTCCTCCCATCTTTTGCGGCGGTGGGTGCTCCATCTATGTTGACCCCCAGGGTCCGCACTTCCTTGGCGATGGCACGCCAAATACCCTTCTTCTGGTGGGCGCTGACCTAGAGGAAAAGTAAAGTAAGAATGGATTTTGCTCCCCCATCCGGTTCATCTTACTCATTGGCCACAACCTCCTACCCTGGCCCAAAAACACATACACTGATCATCCTCACATGCTGGCCTCTGCCCACCCCCCACCTGTATCTTCCATCGACGCCACTCCATACATTCATGTCCCATCCATCATGCTCACAGTGTACTCACCTGTTTGTCTGGTGGACCGTAGAGTAGCGTTTACTGGGGGAGGACCCCAGCCACCAGGTTGTCCAACTCCTCCGCGGTGAAGGCAGGGGCCCTTTCCCCAGACACTGTAGCCATTGTTGCTTCCAGACTCACGTCACAGCAGCACTTGCAGTGTAGGTCCTCTCCTGTTGAAGGTCAGGTATCAAGTGAGTGAACAGATAGTAAATGGCGGTCACGTCCGCGGCAGTGCATACCGTCACCGCCGGCGTACATCGTCATTGCCTCCTGGAACCCATAGGGACCAATGATAGCCAATGCTGAATTGCGCCGCAGTCTTTGTCTGCCTACCGCGACACTGCACACCAGCGCCATTACCTCATTTCCACAGCCAATGTTCTTTAACGTGTTGTCCAGAGTGTTGTCTGCCCTGCTGAAATACATGCGCAGCTACATCGTATTCCCACAGGTGGAGGATTTGCCCACAGTGAAAGGTGACTTCTATGCCCTGGGACATATCCCCAACATAATTGGTGCAATTGATGGTACACATGTGGCATTTGTCCCCCCCCCGCAGGAATGAACAGGTGTACAGAAACCGCAAAAGCTACCATTCGATGAATGTGCAGATGGTGTGTTTGGCAGACCAGTACATCTCCCATGTGAATGCCAAGTATCCTGGCTCTGTGCATGACGCTTACATTTTGAGGAATAGCAGCATCCCTTATGTGATGGGGCAACTCCAGAGGCACCGTGTGTGGCTAATAGGTGAGGCCAAGGTCCCAACACAGTTTACATAGGTGTCTGGGTATGGGAGAGTACCTAAGGGTTGGAGGATGTCTAACAGTTATCCCTCGATATTTGCAGGTGGCTCTGGTTACCCCAACCTCTCATGGCTAATGACCCCAGTGAGGAATCCCAGGACAAGGGCACCAGAACGCTACAATGAGGCACATGGGCGAACTAGGAGGATAATTGAGCGTACTTTCGGCCTCCTGAAGGCCAGGTTCCGGTGCCTCCATCTGACAGGTGGCTCCCTATACTACTCACCGAAGAAGGTGTGCCAGATAATCATGGCATGCTGTTTGTTGCACAACCTGGCTTTGCGACGCCAGGTGCCTCTGCTGCAGGAGGATGAGCCTGATGTTGGGCTTGTGGCAGCTGTGGAGCCTGTGGACAGTGAAGAAGAGGAGGCAGAAGAAGAAGATATAGACAACTAAAACAACATCATCATGCAATACTTCCAGTGAGACACAGGTAAGAGACTGGAACTGCTCCTCTGATATCATACTACTGTAGGGCATTCCATGATTCTGCCTTTTTACCTCAGTGTATGGACCCTGACAGTTCACTTTGGCTTTCCATTTTACAGATCAGGGTACCACTTTCTGCCTTCTGCTATGTTTACTGCTGCCCAACAACTGTCAAACATTGATATGTGGGAATGAACATCGACATTGCTATTTTTCAGATAGGTTGCAATTACACATTTGTGAAAATACAGACTGACTCCATATTGATTTGTGATTCAAGGGTGTTTATTTCTGTGCTAATAAGTGGATGGGGCTGTGCAATGGGCTGGGGTGATGGTGGAGTAATGTCCATGGTGGAGTCCAGTCTATTGGTATCACAGGTGCATTGTCCAAGGAGGCATAGGAAGTGGAGTAATGGCAATTCAAGGTGGACAGGGTAACATAGTGGGACAGAAGGGTGACAATCAGGAGAGTCTTATTTCCTGTCAGGGGTCTTGGCAATGTTCTCTGTCTTGTTCCTGGATCTCAGGGACCGTTTGCAGGCTGGTTCTCCTTCTGCAGGGGGTGGGGTGCTGGTTGCCTGTTGGTCCTGTGGCGGGCCCTCCTGTCCACTAGCGCCGGCGGAGGTGGAGGGCTGTTCATCGTTCAGGCTAGTGTCAGGGGCCCGATGGTGTGCCACTGTGTCCCTCTTGGTGTTGCCCATGTCTGCCAGCACCCCTGCAATGGTAACCAGGATGTCGTTAATGATCTTCAAGTCCTCCCTAATCCCCAGGAATTGTTCCTCCTGCAGCCACTGGGTCTCCTGAAACTTGGCCAGTACCATGCCCATAGTCTCCTGGGAATGGTAGTATGCTCCCATGATGTTGGAGAGTGCCTCGTGGAGAGTGGGTTCCCTGGGCCTGACCTCCCCCTGTTGCACAGCAGTCCTCCGAGCTTCCCTGTTATCCTGTGCCTCTGTCCCCTGAACCGTGTGCCCACTGCCACTGACCCCAGGTCCCTGATTGTCTTGGGTTGGTGGGTTTGCCTGGGGTCCCTGTAGTGGTGGACACACTGCTGATTGACGTGTCCTATGGACAGAGGGATGGGCCCGCTGGGTGGGTGCTGTGGTGGTGTTTCCTGAGGGGGGAGGTTCAGTGGTGTTTTGTGACTGTGGCAGGGCCGGGCTGGTCATCTTGATCCAGGCATGCAGAGCTGCTGTCGTCATTGTGGGCCTCTTCTGTTGGGGGACTGGATATGTCTGGGACCTCCAGTCCAGTGACGTTGGGTAGGGGTCCTGTTGGGGGGTAAAGCCATAGTTATTGTATCTGTGTGTGCCATCTTGCCCAATGGGTGAGTTACCCTCTACTCCTGTGCTTGGCTTATTGTCTTTGCCCTTGTGTGATTGGTGATTTTGGGGCCTGGGTGAGTATCTGAACTGGACATGCTTTGGTGATGGGGGTCCATGCATCGGTGTAACATGCAGGCCTTGGCTTTGGGATGTGTGGATTGTGATAATGGGTTATCAGTGGGGTGTTAGGGTGATGGGTGTGAGGGTTGGGCTAGGTGTTTGTGATAGCATGCAGGTAGGGGGGGATATAATAGTAAAGATATGCCTTACCAGAGTCCAGTCCTGCTGCTACTCCTGCGAGGCCCTCAGGATGCATGATCGCCAAGACTTGCTCCTCCCATCTTGTTAGTTGTGGGGGAGGAGGTGGGGGTCCACTGCCAATCCTCTGTACTGTTACCTGGTGTCTGGATACCACAGAACGCACCTTCCCCCGTAGGTCGTTCCACCTCTTCCTGATGTCATCCTGTGTTCTTGGATGCTGTCCCACTGCGTTGACCCTGTCAACAATTCTCCGCCATAGCTCCTTCTTCCTTGCAATGGATCTCTGCTGCACCTTTGATCCGAATAGCTGTGGCTCTACCCGGTTGATTTCCTCCACCATGACCCTGAGCTCCTCCTCAGAAAACCTGGGGTGTCTTTGAGGTGCCATAATTGTGGTGTGGGTGATGTGTGAGGTGCTGTTTGTTGTGCTGTGTGATGTGTTGTGGTGGTGTGTATTGTATGTGGTGCGTGGATGTTGTATAAGTGATGGTGTTGTGTGCCTGTGGATGCTGGGGTTGTGTTTGCTATTCTCTCTCTCTCTCTCTCTCTCTCTCTGCTTCTTCCAAGAAAATCGTTGTAAGGGGTTGTGGGCAGTGTGGGTGTGTGTTTTATAGTTTTGTGAGTGTGTGCATGTGTATCAGGTGTGTGTATTTTGAATTGTCCAATGTGGTTGTGTTTTGTAAATGTGTGTGTATTTTGAGTGCAGCGGTGTGTACCGCCAATGGATTACCGCAGTTGAATGACCGCCACGTTGATTCGTGGGTCGTGATAGTGTGGCCATAGTTCTGTTGGCGTGACGGTGTAGGTTTTGCTATCGCCAATTTATCACTGACCTTTGGTGTGGCGGACTTGTGTGGGTGTCTGTATTGTGGCGGATTACGAGATGTGGGTCATAATACCTGTAGCGGATTTCCGCCGCAGCCACGGTATCTCGACGGCCATCAGCACGGCGGTAAGCGGGATTTATCACCAGGGTTGTAATGAGGACCTTATAGTGGTTTTAATGTTGGTGTACTACGTTTCCCATAATGCATTATCAGGGAGGTGCCTGTAAATAGTATGAAAACAAGACATAGAAAATGCACTCACATACTGTGAGCAAGACCTGTGGGTTGAAACGCGTTGGTGGTGGAATTGGTGTTGGATTACAATAATACAATAATAAAAGGATTAACTCTCTTGGAGTGCTACGGATTTATAATTGTTTAATTTGTAAAATAAATCAGGGCCTGGTCCATCCCTGCCGTGTCCACCAGCAAAAAGTGCGCCACAATGAGGACTGTTTTATTGGTATATATATATATATATATATATATATATATATATATATATATATAGTTTAAAATGTTGATATTTGTATTTTTTTGGGTGGTATTCTGTTCCACAATAAACTCGATAGCTCGTTATTTTTGTAAGCAATATGTTTTTACGCCATATTCGTGTGTCACTATATGATTGTTTCCAGTATTTTGTTATTTAACCATGGCAGAGAACCAAGGCGTATATGTGCACTTTGACAACATATAGCAGTATCACCATTTTTTGTGGATAAGTATCATTTTAGTTCCAATAACAATAAAGTGTAAGATATTTGTTCTCCCAGTGTTTTAAATGCTTTAGTATGGGATGTAAAATGAAGACGAGAAGTACTGAACACACTTAAAATGACCACTGAATAGTGTGGCTTGCACCTGCCTGACATGGAATTCTATTACCAGGCTGTACAGTTGTATTTTGTCGTAGGGTGGTGTAGTGTCTTTGATGTCATGTAAGCAAGGGCTCTCAAGGTCCTCAATGGACTCTAGACAGAAACTGCGTAATTGGATGGGAGGTGTTTAGGTGTGTTTATAAAAGTTATGATGCAATGTGCGGAGATCGTGATAGTATCTTGCAGAATAAAGATGTCTGCTACAAGCTGGGGAGGACACTACAACTGACAATGAGGATGGGATACGTGCCCTGAAGAAACAAACCTGCTCTCCCTGAGAGTTTTAGGAAGTACAGCAAACTGCTCGTACGTGCCATGTGCACCCCAAAATCATTGTAAAGCGGTGTGCGAGTGACAGATGTAAATTCAAAGCACCATTCCATCGAAGAAAGTAAAGGCCCTTGCAGAGGAGCATATTCGGAAAGCACACCAAAACCCATTGGTAAAGCTAAAAGGCTAAATACTGCGCAGCACGATAACAAAGAGCCATCATCAATATGAAGCAAACGCTAAAGATAATGACAATAAAGTATGAAAACAGAAACTTACTTAATGGCACCTCGAAATCGGGCGTGACGGCCAGGCCCCAAGCAACAAGGTTAACGTGGAGAGGTTGCTAGTCCTGCTGTGCAAGGCAAACATTGCTTGAGCAGCACTTTGCTCTCAATGGCAACCAAAGGAATCGCAACTTCCAAGGAGTCTACATTCCTGAAGACACCACCTTTGTTTGATACAGTGAAGAAGCAGAACATTGGGGCCTGTGGACTGCATGGATCGAAGCGTTCAGTTTAATAGATGCACTAGAATAAGAAGATGATAAGAAAATCATTAAATATTTGAAAAACCTTGCTGATGATTGACTCAAAGATGTGTTAATGAAATTCTCACAAACTGATGCCGCATAATATCAAAAGATAAAAGAAGCGTTGGATGCCAAGTTCAATCCAATGCCGAATGTTGATTACAAAAGATTATAAAAGATACATCTTCAACCAAGCACGACAATAAGCTGGTGAAACGATGGATGAATTTCTTGAGAGATTTCTGAGTCATTAATGGCTGCCTTTCAGATTCCATCAGAAGACACATGCTGAGAGAACCACTCAGTTTGGAGAAAATGTTAATGGCTGCAAGGGCAGAGGAAATGAGCATGTCAACAAGCTGTTGAGATGGAAGCAGGAACAGTGCGTAATGAATCAGCACTGATCATAAAAATCAAGCATAAAGCACAAAACAGATATGTGCAAGTAGACGTCTCTGAAGAAGAAAAAGTCATGCTTCTGATGTGGGGTTTCATTTCCCCATGAAGGTAAATGTCCAGCCATAGGAAAGACTTGCCAACGCTGCAGGAAAGAAAACCACTTCATAAAGGTATCGTTAGAAATGGGCTCTCTAGTGGGCAGTGGTTTGCATCTGTCTAAGTAAGGACCTCACTCTAGTCAGGGTAAGGGAGTCACACAGCTAAAATAATCCCTGCTCACCCCCTTGGTAGCTTGGCATGAGCAGTCAGGCTTATCTCAGAGGCAATGTATAAAGTATTTGTACACACACACAGTAACACAGTGAGAACACTGGTAAAGGACTCCACACCCATTTAGAAAAATAGCCAATATTTATCTGAATAAAACAAGACCACAACACCAAAAATCCTACATACACAAGCAAAAATATCACTTTTGCAAGTTGCAAAAAGTCTTAATCCAGAGGAATCAATGGCTGTCTCTTTTTAACACACAGTACCTGGGGTGCGTCATAAACAAAGACAATGCAGGCCACAGAGGAGGTGAGGTGCCAGAAAACAAAGGGATGCGCCGGTCCCTTAATGGATGCTTACTGACAGGGGAGGTGATGCATTGATTCTTTCTTCACAGGAGGCGTGATGCATCGGTTTCTTACTAGTAGGAGACAGGATGCAGTGGTTTCTGGTCAGATAGCCTCGGTTCCTTGCTGTGGTGCAGGGTGGATACGAAATTGCAACCAGGGACGATGCGTGGGAAAATCCAGACTAACTGCGATGATAGAGCTGTGGTATTACAAGCGGTGCGTCAGTCCTACAGGGGCTGCGTTGACCCTTCCACTGAAAGGCAGGCACTGCGTCGATTCTTCAGCCGCAGGGCAGTCTCTGCATCAATTCTTCTTGCCGTAAGCCAAGCAATTCCTCGATTTTCAGCCGTGGCGATCCGATACATCAATTTTCTCCCTCAGGACACCAGTTTCCACTTCCAAGAGCCCTGGGACTGGATTTGGCACTGCTTGGCAAGTCAGGACTCTCAGCAGAAGAGTCCAGGCACTGGCCGATGAAGTTGTTGATGTCCCCGAGACTTCTTAACAGGAGGCAAGCTCAGTTTGTGGTGAATCCATTTTAGTTTCCTGTTGGGACACATGAGTTTAGCTTAGCCTTTGGCTTGCAGGCCTGTGTCCCTGTCACCTAGTGACCTTTTACCTACTTAGCTTGCTCTGTTTTATTTAATTTATTTTATTATTTTATTCTAGCTAGATGCCATCTATGCTGCGTGTCACCTTGCTGCAGAACTCAGCGTTTGTGTCACCACGGAATCTGACCCAGAGACCTCATTCCAAGGTAACAAGGGTTGGGGCACGCTTCTCATGGACATGGTACTGGCAGATTAGGTTTATCATACCTAGCTCTCACTAGGGTCGAGATTAGGTTTTCATGGTTAGGAATTTTTTAGCTCATATTTATTGTAAGATGGTGGGGTGTTTTATATTCACAACTCTCATCTTCACAATTCTACTTCTTTTACTGTTTATTATTCTAATTATCGCAGCATATGCAGTTTATCATAGATTGAAGTCTTTTCAATAAATATATTGAAAACTCTTCTGCATCTCCTTCATTGCTTATGTGTGTATGAGACTTGTTGCTAATGAGAGAAAAGGGTACTTTCCATCCCACCATGACTTCCTTGAGAGTCTATGTGTAAGGCTGCCAGAAATCACCTTTGCTTTCTGAGTTTTGGTGAGGTACTGCTTGTTAGCCTGGAGGGTTGGGCCAACAGTTGTGACTTGTTGTAGGAGTGACTCAGTCGCCTACAGTCAAAAGTGCTGTCATTCCTAAACCAGCAGTCTCGTTTAGGAGCGAGAGTCCAACTACAACATGGTGCCACCAACAATGGTGTTTTGGCACTAATTTATGGATATCCTGAGTCACACAGCAGGTACCCTAAGTACCATTATACAGAGACGTCTGTGGTCTTAGGGGTGATCCTCCTCAGATGAACAGGGAGCACCTAACTAGGCTGTAGGTTGTTCAAGCTTGAACCCTTTAAAAGGATTTCCCCCCATTTGGTGTTCCATCTCTGCACCCATTATTCAACATGGCTAACGCCATAGACATTTCAGAAGATGTCATACACACAATAAAACAACTCTTAGTAGCCTATGGCTTAACAGATGAGGGCAGGGATGTCACATTTAATGTGGAAGCTTGTGACGCTTACCAAACACTAACATTCTATTCCTGGATCACCTTTCCCTGAAGAAGATGACAGAACACATACATTTCACACATAAAACAGCGAACGTACCGTAGTAAGTACCAAGCTTACCAGTATATAGAGATAGGGCTTTCTTATCAAGAACATCAAAATTGGTTTAATGGCACCCTACCATATGTAAACCAATCCGTAAAATGACATCCCTTAGGTAGTGATGGACCAACGTGGCCCATGTTTGCCACATACACACCACATCCTGCCGAACAGACAATGCAAATAGCTGACCTGTAAGCACCTTACAGGGAGTGCAGAATTATTAGGCAAGTTGTATTTTTGAGGATTAATTTTATTATTGAACAACAACCATGTTCTCAATGAACCCAAAAAACTCATTAATATCAAAGCTGAATATTTTTGGAAGTAGTTTTTAGTTTGTTTTTAGTTTTAGCTATGTTAGGGGGATATCTGTGTGTGCAGGTGACTATTACTGTGCATAATTATTAGGCAACTTAACAAAAAAATATATATACCCATTTCAATTATTTATTATTACCAGTGAAACCAATATAACATCTCAACATTCACAAATATACATTTCTGACATTCAAAAACAAAACAAAAACAAATCAGTGACCAATATAGCCACCTTTCTTTGCAAGGACACTCAAAAGCCTGCCATCCATGGATTCTGTCAGTGTTTTGATCTGTTCACCATCAACATTGCGTGCAGCAGCAACCACAGCCTCCCAGACACTGTTCAGAGAGGTGTACGGTTTTCCCTCCTTGTAAATCTCACATTTGATGATGGACCACAGGTTCTCAATGGGGTTCAGATCAGGTGAACAAGGAGGCCATGTCATTAGATTTCCTTCTTTTATACCCTTTCTTGCCAGCCACGCTGTGGAGTACTTGGACGCGTGTGATGGAGCATTGTCCTGCATGAAAATCATGTTTTGATTGAAGGATGCAGACTTCTTCCTGTACCACTGCTTGAAGAAGGTGTCTTCCAGGAACTGGCAGTAGGACTGGGAGTTGAGCTTGACTCCATCCTCAACCCGAAAAGGCCCCACAAGCTCATCTTTGATGATACCAGCCCAAACCAGTACTCCACCTCCACCTTGCTGGCGTCTGAGTCGGACTGGAGCTCTCTGCCCTTTACCAATCCAGCCACGGGCCCATCCATCTGGCTCATCAAGACTCACTCTCATTTCATCAGTCCATAAAACCTTAGAAAAATCAGTCTTGAGATATTTCTTGGCCCAGTCTTGACGTTTCAGCTTGTGTGTCTTGTTCAGTGGTGGTCGTCTTTCAGCCTTTCTTACCTTGGCCATGTCTCTGAGTATTGCACACCTTGTGCTTTTGGGCACTCCAGTGATGTTGCAGCTCTGAAATATGGCCAAACTGGTGGCAAGTGGCATCGTGGCAGCTGCACGCTTGACTTTTCTCAGTTCATGGGCAGTTATTTTGCGCCTTGGTTTTTCCACACGCTTCTTGCGACCCTGTTGACTATTTTGAATGAAACGCTTGATTGTTCGATGATCACGCTTCAGAAGCTATGCAATTTTAAGAGTGCTGCATCCCTCTGCAAGATATCTCACTATTTTTGACTTTTCTGACCCTGTCAAGTCCTTCTTTTGACCCATTTTGCCAAAGGAAAGGAAGTTGCCTAATAATTATGCACACCTGATATAGGGTGTTGATGTCATTAGACCACACCCCTTCTCATTACAGAGATGCACATCACCTAATATGCTTAATTGGTAGTAGGCTTTCGAGCCTATACAGCTTGGAGTAAGACAACATGCATAAAGAGGATGATGTGGTCAAAATACTCATTTGCCTAATAATTCTGCACTCCCTGTATAGTGAGCTAGTATAACTTACAGACAATTGGTACAATTCGATTTGGGGACCTTGAATACTGCCCCAGTATGGGCTGCACAAGCTGGTCACCAATTTGCTGTTACTGGGATTAACCTACTAACAGTACATTCTATCATAGGCTTTATGTTTGTCCCTCCTTGGGGCGGTTTTGTTACCGCCTTGCAGACTGCCCCTGTTACCTGGATAATTGCATGTTTGCCAATACATTTGACTGTGAGCTAATTTCTTTTTCCTTTAGTGCCTCTCCTTCGCGCTCACGCTCATGGCAGCCTTGGCACTTTGAATTGCCTCACTTATGTCAACTGTTCTAGTTTTCATTTCCAACTTATGTGGCAAGAAAAGTCCAGTTAGGAATTTACAACGCTAATAGCTCTAACTCGAGCAAACGCAAGGCCAATTGCATTGTACTGGTGAGGTTTTAAGGGATAGTGGCATCTAGCGGCAGTCCTCAAGGAGACCATCTTGTTGGAGCAGCTTCGGTGGTTTCAATGGCCGAGCTAACGCAACAACATTAGCGCGGCACCTATGGGTAGAGGCACATTTTTTAGAAAAGTCCCGAAATTGCAGTTTTACGGTGCTTTCTTGCAGCATTCCTAGTTGGCAACTTGGCCCTGGACATGCCGGCACATAAAGGTGTCCCATAGTCCAACGTGGTTTTCAGCCAGGGGCCCACTACAGTGTCTGGGAAGTCCTGCCAGTTATTTGCTGAGGTTCCGGTAGGAAAAGGTAATTTGTGACAATGTGAATTTGGGTGTTCATGTTAAAATCACTTTTGAGGTAGACCATCAGATTTGTTACTGCCAACAGTCAAAACGGGGAGCACTCTGTATTCCATTCCAGCATTTGTGACCCCAAGGCATCATGGTAAATGCAGTCATTAGCACAAATTTGAATAATAACTTTCTGGCTATTTGGCCGTCATCAGCGAAGAGCAACGTTCTTCGCTGATGACGGCCAAATAGCCAGAAACACGTGTCCGAAGATACGGCACTTGCTACACCAACTTATGGTGAAAAACTTTTAAAACTCTATTCAAATTTGTGCTAATGACTGCATTTACCATGATACCTTGGGGTCACAAATGCTGGAATGGAAGACAGGGTGCTCCCCATTTTGACTGTTGTAATTAAGGCTCCCGTGAGCCTCTGAGCTGACGAGCTCGGGTGAAGCACCTGTGCGCCTTCTTGAGTGGTACTTAAACTTGTGAATACTTTCAAGGCGGCATTTCAAGCAACCCCGCCAGCTACACGTTGCTCTTTGCTGATGACGGCCAAATAGCTGGAAACACGTGCCCGAAGATACAGCACTTGCTGCACCAACTTATGGTGAAAAACTTTCAAAACTCTATTCAAATTCATGCTAATGACTGCATTTACCATGATGCCTTGGGGTCACAAATGCTGGAATGGAAGACAGGGTGCTCCCCGTTTTGACTGTTGTAATTAAGGCTCCCGTGAGCCTCTGAGCTGACGAGCTCGGGTGAAGCACCTGTGCGCCTTCTTGAGTGGTACTTAAACCTGTGAATACTTTCAAGGCGGCATTTCAAGCAACCCCGCCAGCTACACGTTGCTCTTCGCTGATGACGGCCAAATAGCCAGAAACACGTGTCCGAAGATACGGCACTTGCTGCACCAACTTATGGTGAAAAACTTTCAAAACTCTATTCAAATTCGTGCTAATGACTGCATTTACCATGATGCCTTGGGGTCACAAATGCTGGAATGGAAGACAGGGTGCTCCCCGTTTTGACTGTTGTAATTAAGGCTCCTGTGAGCCTCTGAGCTGACAAGCTCGGGTGAAGCACCTGTGCGCCTTCTTGAGTGGTACTTAAACCTGTGAATACTTTCAAGGCAGCATTTCAAGCAACCCCGCCAGCTACACGTTGCTCTTCGCTGATGACGGCCAAATAGCCAGAAACACGTGTCCGAAGATATGGCACTTGCTGCACCAACTTATGGTGAAAAACTTTCAAAACTCTATTCAAATTCGTGCTAATGACTGCATTTACCATGATGCCTTGGGGTCACAAATGCTGGAATGGAAGACAGGGTGCTCCCCGTTTTGACTGTTGTAATTAAGGCTCCCGTGAGCCTCTGAGCTGACGAGCTCGGGTGAAGCACCTGTGCGCCTTCTTGAGTGGTACTTAAACCTGTGAATACTTTCAAGGCGGCATTTCAAGCAACCCCGCCAGCTACACGTTGCTCTTCGCTGATGACGGCCAAATAGCCAGAAACACGTGTCCGAAGATACGGCACTTGCTGCACCAACTTATGGTGAAAAACTTTCAAAACTCTATTCAAATTCGTGCTAATGACTGCATTTACCATGATGCCTTGGGGTCACAAATGCTGGAATGGAAGACAGGGTGCTCCCCGTTTTGACTGTTGTAATTAAGGCTCCCGTGAGCCTCTGAGCTGACAAGCTCGGGTGAAGCACCTGTGCGCCTTCTTGAGTGGTACTTAAACCTGTGAATACTTTCAAGGCAGCATTTCAAGCAACCCCGCCAGCTACACGTTGCTCTTCGCTGATGACGGCCAAATAGCCAGAAACACGTGTCCGAAGATATGGCACTTGCTGCACCAACTTATGGTGAAAAACTTTCAAAACTCTATTCAAATTCGTGCTAATGACTGCATTTACCATGATGCCTTGGGGTCACAAATGCTGGAATGGAAGACAGGGTGCTCCCCGTTTTGACTGTTGTAATTAAGGCTCCCGTGAGCCTCTGAGCTGACAAGCTCGGGTGAAGCACCTGTGCGCCTTCTTGAGTGGTACTTAAACCTGTGAATACTTTCAAGGCAGCATTTCAAGCAACCCCGCCAGCTACACGTTGCTCTTCGCTGATGACGGCCAAATAGCCAGAAACACGTGTCCGAAGATACAGCACTTGCTGCACCAACTTATGGTGAAAAACTTTCAAAACTCTATTCAAATTCGTGCTAATGACTGCATTTACCATGATGCCTTGGGGTCACAAATGCTGGAATGGAAGACAGGGTGCTCCCCGTTTTGACTGTTGTAATTAAGGCTCCCGTGAGCCTCTGAGCTGACAAGCTCGGGTGAAGCACCTGTGCGCCTTCTTGAGTGGTACTTAAACCTGTGAATACTTTCAAGGCAGCATTTCAAGCAACCCCGCCAGCTACACGTTGCTCTTCGCTGATGACGGCCAAATAGCCAGAAACACGTGTCCGAAGATATGGCACTTGCTGCACCAACGTATGGTGAAAAACTTTCAAAACTCTATTCAAATTCGTGCTAATGACTGCATTTACCATGATGCCTTGGGGTCACAAATGCTGGAATGGAAGACAGGGTGCTCCCCGTTTTGACTGTCCAGATTTGTTACTGATTTGACAAGCATGACCGTTTAATCTGAGGAAGAGAAGAGAGAATACAAGCACTCGATTGGAGGTGGACTGAAATGGCCAAAAACCCGTTGCGATATGTTCAAACGATTATTTTCTGCTGTGATAAATCCAGGCCAATATGTTCTCACAATCTGATTTTCTGCTATACAGAGTAAGTCAAGGGAGTATTCTGAGGACAACAAAAAGCAAGCCAAGTCTTGTCTCATTAGGGAAATAATCAATATCATATATAAAATAATACATTACCATCAGTTTTGAGGACGTTTCTTAAGTGATTGTAAATTAACAAAATTCAAGTGCTCCACTTATAATGACATCAAACACTCAAAAGGTGATGGGAGAAGTGCATGCATGTTATCTAACCACTGCAACCGCTGGAGGTTATCATTCCAAAGCCAGCATCGCTCTAAACGGAGGGTTGTTTAAGCATAATTCCAGTGTGTTTTAGGTTTCCCCAAGGATGCGGTTTTAAGCATGGCCCTGCTGCCCATTTACATTGAGACGGTGTTAGTGTTTTCTAGTGTGGCGTGCTCTCGCCCTCCCTTACCCACCCACGTTCGATTTCCATCCCAGGCGCTGTAATAAAACTGCGGGCCAGCATTCCCACAATGTAGGCTGTTGTGAATTTGTTCATACACGTACATGGGGAATTACATTAATTGGAGTGGGCTAAGTGCGGGGAGTTATGTAAAATTATGTTTTTTACAAAACAGGTAAGGCCTGCTTGCTGAGTACTTTAACCACTTTAATAAAGTGCAACCCTGGCGAGTATACTCTTCCCAGCCAGGCTCCCGGCTTTTTACTTCTTCAGCCGGTCTGTTGGTGGCCACGGATGATGGGCTGCTGACTGAAATAAGAGCAAGCTCCTGGCTAACAGGACAGTACATTATGTTCTGATTATTTCTGGCAGATGTGAAATGTTTGTACATTTTCGGCATGGCTTACCATGGTGAAGGATACACAGGGCACTGACAGCGCAGAGCGGAGAAAGTTGAGACCTGCTAACGGGGCCGAAACAATTCAAGAAACCTTACGCAGCCTCATCAACACCATTGATGTCTACATTTGTTACCTGTGACGGGGGGATATTTCCATTTCACACATTTTTGGTTGCTAGCAATAATTAAGCAGTATCCCCATGACTAGCTGAGACAATATGTGATGACTTGAATTTTAAGGGAAAAAAAGAAAAGGGTCTGTTTTGGTGAACTGGTCCTGAGCGCCTGTGGAAATGTACTTGTTTAACCTGTTTGTCTTTTTTGTGCCTCTTTGGGATGCAGTCCTTCATTGTATGTTTCTGGGGGCGCAAGTCCTGTCTCATGTGCCAGCATCCAGTGTTGTGTTACTGCTGATGTGACTTTAAACATGGGTGCAATTAAGCGTTCGCAGTAGGGATTGGTTGATCCATAGTGAAGCAGAAAGGCAGTACAGAAGATGCGAACTGGACTTTTTTTTTAACATAAACTGCCAGGGCCAAGAAGCAGCATCCTCTTATTCCAGAACCCTTTCCTGCACAAAATGTCAATAGGCAATGAATTTCATAGGACCAAGCATTGCATCACCAGTAGAATCTCTAAGGCCCAAGTGTGGATGCCCAAATGACTAACAGATACCTGTAGTAGGTGTACTTTACAAATGCACAGTCATTGTAGGACATCACACAGTGGTGCACTCGTGTTTGCTCCTGTACAAATGCTTTGTGAATTGCACTCATAGATTTATACCCCTCAAACCAATCAATCTGTTATGTATGTTTGGCCAGTGCTCCCACAATGCACTTTATACTCGTGTGCTGCTCCTCTCCATCAGTGATTAATTTGTTAAGAACGTAAGGGCAGGAGCCGAAAGATTTTCTTAGACTGCCTAGTCAAGATTCTACTTCATTCCTCTTTCTTCTCCCACCCTACACTTTCTGTCTCTTTATCTCACTCTTGCAGGTTATTTTTCATCCCTGCTGCCTCCCCTTGTTACTGTTTCCTATCTATCTCCTCCTCCCACTTTCTCCCTTTTCTGATTTTCTCTGTCTTCCTCTAGTTCAAAGTCAGGTGATGAAAATAAGCCACAGCCCCCCAAAAAGTGTAGTTGCGATCACATGCAACCACTGCCAAAATTTAAGCCCTGCAGTTTTGGGAATCAGTGTCTTTGTGATCACTAAAACTATTCATAGGTCAGGCCCTGTGAAAATACCCTTTAAAAACAAACGTTTTCCTGACATTCAGGGACAGTCATTTCATATTGCACATCTTAATTAACAGTCTATTACATCCAGAAATTCTTGAACTTGGCACTTGAAATATTAAAAATGTAATGCTAAGACTAGAAAAGGGGTGCTTTAACTTTGGATGTTAGGAGAAGTATTGCTCCTGTTTTTATCATAAATATTGCCTGCGAATTATTCGCAGATATTGAGTTCAAATTTATGTTGACGTTTCTTTGAATAATAGCTACAAAAAACTTACACACGTTCTCATGTAAAACATACATATATTTTCAACACTAGCTAACTTTCCTCCCCCCACAAAACAGAACTCAAAAACAGGTTTTCGCAACATAACTTTAACATTTACTTACCCTGTGTCCGAGGCCCAGGTTAGAAATAGCTTAAAAGAATGTAACACAAATATGATTATTCTGCTGCCAAATGATTTTACCAAGACTTAATATGTATGAAGCAGCACTCCCATTACATCATAGGCCATTAGATTGGAGGCGCTACATTCTCTGCAAATGCATTAAAAAGGTAAGTGTGACATTAATTATGCCTTGACATTATCAACCCCTTCACCAAACCTACGCATGCCCTGATTGACTTTTTAAATTGTGTTTTTATTTTCATTGTAATTCTGTGTTCATTTTATTTGTTAAACTATAAGTGTACTTGTTTTTATTGTTTTAGTATAGTAAAGTAGACCCGGTTTTAAAGATATTTTAGAGGACAACCTTGTATAGTTTTTTGTTTTTTACACATAATTGTCCTATTTTAATTTTATTTTTATTTTACACCTTAGTCCTATGTTTGAACTATATTTTAACACCTGGTTTCATTGTTATAGCAATTGATTTATCTAGCCCATATCTCTAAATGTATTAATATAATTATATGGATAATTATATATTTTTCTCATCTTTTAACTAGACACAAACAAGGATTGTTCTGTATTTCAGTTACTGTTTTCAATAAATATTGAAAAATACACCATTTCAAGTTTCATTTTCATTACATACAATATTTCTTCAATATATTAGCTTCCCAATGTTTTTTGTATTTCAGCTATGCAATTCCCACTTTGTGTGTTTCATTGCTTCTTTTCCAATCTTTCAAGACTTCGCAATAGAACAGATAAACAAATATGCTGAAGAGGTGTAATAGCAATTAAAATCTGCCCTTTTCGTGTACGAACCAAGCACATCTCACTTTTGTTTGAAAATGTTGTTCCTAACTTTGGGCTGCTTAAAAGCTGACTCGACCTGAACCTAAGTCTGAAGAAATACATTTGACTTTGAAATAGGTACATATGTTTTTAAAGTTCTTTTCACATTTCTATTGTAATAACATTTAATTCATTTGCTTTTTATAGCACTCACACAGCCAAAAGGCTATCTCAGAAAATTAATAATCACAAACCTCTGGGATTCTTGGCTAGAAAGCTGAACTCATGCCCAATCGCCCATTCTCTTTAATATATCACAAACACATGTAGGCATGTCAGACGATTTTGAGGGTTTGGGAGGCCTTGGTCTACAATTAGCCCATATTGCACAAGATCTGTTTCTAAGTTAAAAACATATATTTCATTGAAAGAGAAAATACAGCAGCTACAGCATCTGGCTACATCAAGTGGTATAGCTGTGCTAGCTGCCTTATCATTAATAAAGAGGGCAGGCTAACTTAAAAATGTATAGATTAATTTTTCAGCACAAGCACAGGGTGCTGAAAAAAACGTGGACTGGGGATTAATGCACCTTTGCTTCCCATTCAGATTACCCTAAATACATACATTTTACATAATGCATTATTAATGGTATTAATTTGAGAGATCCATGTATAAAAATGACAGCATAAGAATGCATAGATTCTTAAAGCATTATTTAATTTATGATTGTTATATAACAGGTATGATTTAATTTTTATAAAGCTATGTACACTTAGTTCTCACTTGACAGCTCAGCTGTCTGCAAGACATATTGTTAAACCTTCTTTAAAATATATTTAGAGTGAGCTTTGTTTTCGCCTGAAGGTTTGCTCCCTGACATCATGCTATTAGTTGTTTGGTGTATCATTAGGTCTCTTTTGAGGCGCTTGCATTGCAATGCGTGAGAGACTATTTTACATCTGAAAAGTATACTGAATCATCACCCATTCACTTTATCTCATATATAATTTTTTTACAGCTCTTTTAGTATTGTGCTTGACTTCTATAGGCTTTTTCGAAATGTTTTTAGAGCTCAACTGAAAATTTAAAACCACCACCTAATTGCTTTGTAATTTTCACAGTTCATTGAGACCTGACCCCAAAAAGAGAGCTACTCTTGCAGAATCCCACCTCCTATCCCACCATTTTTGTTATTGTGGCTGATCTGCTTCTCGGCAGCTGCCTTAATTTTATCATGTGTAGCAGCTCTTCTAATACTGCCCTATTGTGCAACTTTATCATGCTCCCACCCACTGCCTTTTTACAAATCACAGCTCCCGGCTCTGCTGCTCCTCACCTCCTTACTTCTTGCACTTTGTGTTATGTTGCATCATCTACCAGCTCCAGCGGAATCCTACTGACCTTTTTACCACGCCTCTTCCGCTCCTGGGCAGCCTAGTATAATTTCAGCACATCTGGTAATTCCGCTGATGCTGGGTCATTGTTTTAGTCCACTGAGCCATTACAACCATTGTCATTATCACCACCATTTCAATTATCATGTTTACCAACACCATTACCACCACCACTACCATTACCAACAGAATGTCATTACCATACTAGTATTATCAAGATTACCACTACCAATACTAACATGACCACCACCAATACCACCATTACCACCATTAATACCATCTTTATCGCCACCACTGTTGCCATTATCACTGCTACCATAGCCACCATTATGCCCACTATCACCACAGTTACCCCTACTACCATTACTAATAGTGTAAGAAAAAAATACCCTACCCCAAAATCAAGACACCTTAAAATTTACCTTAGTCAGATCTCACTTTTTAGACTGGATCAGAGATGGTGTTAAACCTCAGTTTCAAGGCTCTTTCCAAAGTATTGGAATCCATAAAATACAATTTCATTAAATAATTCTAATTGAAGACTAATGTGGGTCCTCTCAATACCTGAATTCGAAAAAAATAAAAAGTTAAAGGGGTTTATTACAAAATTCAAAATAAGCAGGACAAAGTTAATGCCATGAATGCTGTCAAATGCAAAGAAATTCAGAGTGAGTAACAACCAGATAATATTCAGTTCCCAATGTAGAGGAAAATCAACAACAAAAAACAGGCAACATTTCCAGTAGAACAGGAGATTCTTCATGCACACCCCAAAATCAGGAGGTATTCATACACAATTCTTGCATAAGAAATAAAAAAAATTGCAGAACCATCATGGTGTGAGCAATGTATAATTTCTTCATCAAATCAGAGAACACGAAAAAAAAGGGCATTTACTTAAAACCTTAGCACTAACCCATTTTCTTGAATAGATATTCAGCACCCTTTATGGTAGGAAAAGTTCAAGTAAACAAGGTATATTTACAGTGACACACTATTTGAATGAATAGATTTCATTGAGGCAGCAGAAGATATAATAACATGTTAGGTATGTCCGAGTTAGAAAAGTGCACCATGGGCGGAACAACAACAGTGAAGGATATTCTGATATATGACAGCTTGACTGTATTCCGTGGCGCTTGTAGGGAGAGGATGTGCGCAGGAGGGAAGCACTGTGTAAGTGACAGATGGCTTCAATCCTAATTAAAAAGGCATTTGCAGAGAAATGTGACCTAACCAAGACACCACAAAATACACACTTCTACACGTTATTGGAAATCTGTTTCAAAAGTAATTGTATTAAATCTGTCTGCATCAGTGCCTCATTCAAGCAAGTGGTTGCTGGTGGGGGCCAGCAGCAATTATTTTTGGGATCCGGCACTTATTTTTCTGCATCACATATTGATCAGTGCAAGAGAGGGAAAAACGCACAGATTGGAAAGACAGCAGAAGGGAAAGATAGGAAAGCATTAGAAAGGGAGAAAGAAAGATCCTTTAAGAGTGAGAAAAAGGGGTGGGGAGGGTCTGGTAGTGGAATAAAGACTACCAGCCTTGGTGTACGCAAATGTTTAATTGCACCGCCGTCGGCTTCTGAGCAGAGCTAAGGCAAAGGCATTATTTCTTTCACAAATTAAGCACTGGTCTGCATATGTGACATTGTTTGTGTAAATGCATATTGCACATTGTTAATGATGCACGAATACATAAATCCATAAAATGTTTAACACTGCCACTATTAACATTAGCATCACTACCATTGCCTTCACTACTATTGCTGCCATCACCCCACCACCATTACTACAGCCACCTCTACCACCACATTATGAGCACCATTCCTACCACAGCCATTACCATATTATCATTAGCACTACCACTACTAACACCATCACTGCCATTATAAATACCACCATTACCTCTCAAGCCAGTCAGATTGGCTTTAATAAGCTAATACGGTCATGAACAAATGCCAGAATTATTGACTTTGACAATACTTGTTTTTAATGTAGGCCCATGAATCGCCACAAACATTCACTGCTGCTTTCCAGTGATAGACAAAAACTTGATAGATATGATTATGTGAACAATATATATCGCCATGCACGTTACATGTTATGCACGCATTATATGGATTTAGAAAAAAACATCAAGCAAAGTTTGTACTCCAGCTTTGGAAATTAGGAGGATTCCCATTCAAGAAAATGGGAGATAAGATTGTGACCTATCTTTCTGTCAGGTAGCAACAGAATTGCACGTTGCTTTGGCTAAAAGCGCCCCCCATTACAGATTGCTCCCTAGTCTCCATATTCAGGAGAGGGACAGCTCTGATGCCGTAAAAGTGAGACATTGTTAATTTGCTATGTTTTAAAAGTTATAAAATTTAGTATATAATGTCAAATCTGACGTAAAATGCACACTCTTTCACCATGGTGTCATTTTTGGGGGAGAGCACTCACCCTCATGTACCCCACTCCCAAACTCTTGTTGTGTTAGTAGACTTGCTCCCTATGCTAGCTTTCTCTGCTCATTAGAGGTGCACCGTGGAAATATAGGGTGAGTGGTAGCCAATCTTGTTGCAGGACGCTGGGTGCTTCTCCCCTTACACCACCGAGCCAAATTAGTTTGGCTCTACGTGCCACTGCTGGGAGGCTGGAAGAATATGGTGTGTCAGTAAAATGCCCACACAGGACCACGAATATTAGCAGCAAAGATGATAAAATCAGTAGCAGGTGGTCAACATTACTAAAGTACACATGCATTTAAGATTAATTATTGAGTATTGATTCTGCTCTCATGTATTCTATGTCCCTCTGCCCTCATCCCAGTCATTACATTTGAAGTGGATCCCCCTCAGACAGGAGAAAAGGACAACCTCTGGGCGTCATAAACCACAGCCTACCTGTTATACCAACCTCAAAGAAGGTCAGCATAACAACATAAAGGCTGTGGCGAGCACTCTCAGTAATCAGGATAATCGTTACTAGTAAGTAATGGGGTATTAGCCCTCAAACTGTAGCTTTTCCCATTTAAAAATCAGTTTCAGGTATCTTCTTTTGCCGTTAGCATATAAAATGCATGTACAAACAAATGGCAATATTTACACAACCCAGGGCGGTGCAGCAAGTGCTGCGCTGCCCTGCGCCACCGGGAAAGGGAAGAAATGCGCTGTATCTGCAAGATACAGCACATTTCTGTCCTCTTCCCCTGCGCTGGCACACAAATTGCTGCCACGTGCCACCGCAGGCACCCTTGCACCATGGCGCAAGGGTGCCTGTGTTGTGGGGATGATTGTTTTTGTGTAGGAAGGGACACATTCCTGCACAAAAACAATTCATGAAGGTGATTTCCTCCTACTGTGTGTCCTGCAGAATATTTCATATTGTATTGTACATCTCCAAAGTGCAGTTCCTGAGGAAGCAAGTAGAAGATTTCTGCTGCCTTAAGAACTGGGTTAGTGTTAAGAGCCTTTTGAATTTATGAAAATGTTTTGATTTGCCATTGTGATCTAACCATGATCATGTCATGCTGAGTTTGTACTTTAATTTATAAATATGCATCAAATATGTATAAAAAACCCTGGTTCTGAGGGATCGGGCAGCTTTCCATTTTCCTCCTGAAACTGTCCGAATATTTTGAGATTTTCCATACTTACGATGCTGTTAGCGTGTCAGTACTCCTTATGAGTTTGACATTCAGAACTTTGAGAGATTTTTATTGACTAACTCAGGCTTCTGTTATGACTTATGATTCTATATTCTGTATCTAAGCCTTGATGGCAAAACATGCACATTTCTCTGTTATGCTCATTTTGACAATTCTGTATTAAACCTTTTAAGCCTAATTTTGGTCTAGGACTCAGTTCATTGAGTGGTCCCAGTTTCTAGTTGGTGTGTAAGTATGAATAGGGAGAAAATGAGATAGTGATGGTGTTGGTGATTCCAAAATCTCAAGATATTGACTGTTTGTGATGTGTAGAGCGAGGCACGGCTTGCACATCTGTAGGGGTTCGGAATAACACATTTTTCTTTTCAGGTTGAAAAGTTTAACTTAAGTTGTTTGCTTCCCCTAAGTGCATAGTACCTTGATTTGGAGGTAAATTTCAGCTTGTCAGGATTTGCTAAGGATACATTTTGTAGGATTGTTGAAACTTTTTCTTCCATTGTTCTAATTTAGCTCAAACTTAGGATGTCTTGGTTTGTGATTGAGTTACTTTACTTAAAAAAACGTACTTTTATTTCCTCTCTAGGGTAAACAGACAAACCTTTATTGATTTAATGTGATTTAATGTGGTTCTGTAATTGTTTTCCTATTCATGAAGAAATCATGCTGTGATTGGCTGCAGAGCCAGAGAGCCATGCTGAGACTGGTGGGAAATCATCATGAAGCCATGCTCTGATTGGTTGGTTGCTGGCATAATCGCGCTGTGATAGGTTGACCTTTGACAGAACTGCACTGATATTGGCTGTTGTTCGCTAAGTTTGTTTATATAGTTTTATTGTGGTTTTGAGTTTGTTTTAAGTCTATTCAGGTGTGAAACGAGATTAGTATATTTTTAAAACCTATACCATAGAAGGAGATACCTAGAGTGGGTCAGAAGTTTTGGAGTGAAGGAACGGGATGGACTAGATATACTGCATATGATGAGGTTTTACAGTTTCCATTGGCGGGAACTTATAATAGTAGCAAGTTAGATTTCTTGAGACAAACCATGGACGATATGAAACCAATGCCTGGACCTACTCAGTTTGAGGCGGTTAATAATGGGATTACATGGCAGCTGAAAAACAAAGAGAGAAGAAAGATAAAAACATAAAGAAGTAATTCAGGGGTTGGCTAGAATGTAAATTGGCAGATTGTCAAGAGAAAAGCTAGAGGGAAGATATGATAGAATGTGTGAGATCATTTCCTGTTATAGTTAAGGGAAAGGAGCAGGCTAAAGCAAAAACTAACAAAAAGAAAAATGAGTTAGATGATGATGATGATCAAATCACAAGTAAGCTGTTGAATTCCAGACTTTCCCGTATACGGCTAGATCGATGAAGGCAACTCAGCCTGTTGTTGGGATTGATAAGGATGCTGGGGATGGCACAAACCCCTATTGGGACTGTACTGAGTACCCTAACAGGTATTACAGCTACAATGGCAGTGCATATTGTAAGTGGAGGCAGGTTACTGAAA
This sequence comes from Pleurodeles waltl, assembly GCF_031143425.1. Lineage (NCBI taxonomy): Eukaryota > Metazoa > Chordata > Amphibia > Caudata > Salamandridae > Pleurodeles > Pleurodeles waltl. Next base: position 973,769,212 of record NC_090444.1, read on the forward strand.
GATTAGAGTCAGGTTATACCTGTGACAGCAGTGGTGGTAGAGCCACCTCCTAAGAAAATTTGTATTGGAATTCTGAAAATCAAGTCTGGTGAAATGCTGCAAGGAAATGTGGATTTGAATAGACTGTTGAATTAAAATGCTGCTGAAATGCCATTTCTGATGGAAGAAGCAGGTAGATGTGCTAATGAATATCACGATAAATTGGAAGAACTAGCTGACGAGTTAGAAGTCGACATTACCAAAATGAAAAATCTAAAACAAAATTCTTATATTGATTTAACTCATGATAAAATTAAAGAGATGGGCTTGACTACTTTAGGGGCTCATATTAAAGATTTAAGAGAAAACAACAGACTGGAATGATCTGAGCTACATGGAAGACAGGGACAGCAAATAAAAAGAAAATGAAAGCACTGAGGAAGAGGCAAGAAGTATTGCAAGTGATTCAGAAATAGGGACGCCACTGATGAACTTCCCTTTCAGTAAAGTTCATGAAGGGAATTTCGTGCATGTTCCATGGACGAGAGCTGAGTTGTTTGCTTTTACGAATAACTTTCCAAAATTGCTGGAGGATCCATCAAAGTGGTGAGGAAATACACCCAATGACACACATTTCCCCAGTGTTATGGACTGATTTAAATACAGTGTGTGAGATTGCTGTGCCTGGAGGTCTGCGATTAGAATGTAAGGTTGTTACGGGATGGCCGACACAAAACCAGCTGGGTTTTGGTCCTTATAATACACTGCCAGCTGAGATAGCAGACAAATATTGGGCTGTGATGGAGCATGTGAGAAAGTGGGTTCCTGAAAAGGTTATAAACTGGGAAAAGATTTTGAAGGAACAACATAGGGACCTGAAGAATCAGTGCATTCATATTACAAGAGGTTGATGCAAGTTTTCAAGAAAATGCAGAGAACAATGGAGCTCGTGACTTAGTTTCTGCTTTCGGAAATTGGTTGAGATAAGAAATTAGTAATAATTGTCAACACAGCGAATTGTGTTGGCAAATGAAGAGCACTGATGAGATATTAATGTTGGTAAAAAATAGCAGTGACTATTTTGAGACAAGGCAAACGAAAGTGAAGGAGAAGGTGATGATTGTTCAGACAAAGCAGTTTCAGAAAACACTGAGGAATAACATGGGTTCAAATATGAATTTTGTGCAGAACGGAGTGAATGAGGTGAGTCCAAGTATGCAAGGTAGAGGTGATGGGATAAATGCAAATGTTGAGAGGTTGAAAAAGAACACAGTGTGTCATTGTTGCGGGAGGATTGGGCACTGGAAAAGAGAATGAGGACAGAATCCTAATAGGACTCAGGTGAATTATGAATAATTTCAGCAAAATCAGAGAGGAAACATTATGTCGAATATGCAAAATATAAAGCATAATATGCAGTATCAGAAATCATTCCAAATGTTCATGCCCACAGTTCCAGCGATGCAGCAAAATATGAGAAATAAAATGCCATATAATCCAAGGTATCAACAGAATACTATGATTTTGAATGATGAAATGGCAGGGAGTAGTTGACAGTGACAGTGCTTGGGGAATGGGGGGATTGCATGCTTGGAACAGTCCTAGAGGTAGACCAGAGTGGCCCTTATATTGAAGGAGAAGTCAATGGCTACCCCATTTCATTTTTGATTAGTACAGGGGGCTACCAATTCTACAGTTCGTTCTATGGAAGTCTCAAACCTACCTCTCTCTGGAAGAGAAGTCCAAGTTGTAGAGATCAGCAATGAACAAGTTGTTAATCAAGTTACAGCAGATGTTCCAGTAAAAATAGAATACAAACTTGTTTATGCTATGCAATTCAAGTCCGGTGAATTTGCTTGGAAGGAACCTTCTTTGCAAAATGAGTTGTGTGATATAGTGCACACCACAAGGTGGCAATTAAAACGCAAGATGAGATTTCATTAATTAAAAGTAATTCCGGGGGGGCGTGGCCACGGGCGTCAAGATGGCGGTCGCACTCTGAGAGTGCTCTGGACCCCCTCCGTCATCCGCCTAGAAAGCCAAGCCGTTCCATGCCCGAAGAGACAGAGTAAACGACCCTCCGGAGGTCTGTGGGCGCTGCTGGACTGAGAGCTGAAGAGCCGGAGAAAATCCGACTCCAGAATCGGGCCCGAGGTGGACTAGGGCCGGAGCTGCGGGACAGGCGGGGTCGGCGCTCACCGGACGCGACCCCGTGGAGAAACGAGTCAGACCAAAAGTTGGATCCGACAAGATACGGGGAGGAGAGAGCGGCGGACACGAGAGAGCTCGCTCCCCGGATGGGGTCGGGCGGAGCAGTCCAGGCACCGAGCGAAGGTGGGCGTCTGCCGTAAAGGGCCGGATCTTGTCTCAAAGGAGCCGGAGACGTGAAGGAGCCACGCAAGTGCCGCTGACGAGTCGTGCAATCGGCTCGGTTCCGGGGAGCTGTGGGCCGCGGAGCCTGAGGGTCGGTCCCTGCGATTGGGCCTGCTCCTCCGTTGTTGGCCTGGATCGGATAGCGACCGAGGGGCCTGGGAGGAACCGAGGGGGACCCTGTGGTCGGGTCGGGTCTGAGGGCCTCCGAAATACAGTGCCTGCTCTGAGCCGCTGGAGGAGTTGAAAGCGGTGGCCCAGGGGTGGCGAATCCTGGGGTTCCCTGTCCTCGAGGCCCGCAGCTCGAGCACGACAAGAGAAGCTGGCGGGCGGGGCCTCGCGCGACGCGCGGGGCCGTCGGAGCGAGGAGCCTTCGCAGACGGGCCGCAAACTGGTGAGTGAGCCGGCCCCTGGCAACGTGGAGAGGGGACCAATAAACAGGGCGCCTGAAACTGATGCGCTGATCCAAACATTTCCTGCCCCGGTGGGGCGCCTGAGGAGACCACTGTGGGCCCACTGGATGGTCTCTCTGCCCCGCGAGGAGTCAGGTCCCCGGAAGAGACGGGCCGGAGCCGCAGCCTCCACCCGGAGATCGCAAAGGCCCTATTACACCTACCCCAGGGGTGCCCTGGGGGAGCCCCAACACCAAGAAACATCGGACCTGGCCTGCCGTGGAGGCCTGTGGGGCCACGCTCATGGATTGCACACCGGGGTGGCGTGTGCCAGGGCCAGAGAGGCCAGACCGGGGCGAGAGCCCGTTCCCCCCCTTCTGGGCTGTTCGCCGTGGGGCGACACGGCACCTTAGCTCCAGTGATTCGAGGGGCGTTCCCCCCGGGTCGGAGGGAGTCCGGAACCACAATGGGAAAAGAAAGAGCTGCCAGGCAGCCCCCTGCCTCACAACAGAAAATCGAGCAATACACCATCCCCGCGACCCCCGCGGAGATGCCACTGTGCCGCCGGGGGCCTCCGCACCTGAGTAAACGCAATCCTTCTGGCTATCCAGTCCTGGCAGCTGGCAGTAGAATCTAAAATAGGAGAGGTGCACGTGGACATGGGACTCATTAGGCAACACCTCAGAAACGCAGTGGGCAGCATAAGGGAGGTGGAAACCAGAGTCTCACAAACAGAAGATGACCTCGGGGAACTTAAAACTAAGGTGGCCCAATTACAAACCCGGACTGGCGAGCTCCACCGATGGGCCGAAGACGCTGAAAATCGTTCCAGGACAAACAACCTGCGCTTCGTGGGTTTCCCGGAGGGAGTGGAAGATAACAAAGCATCTGAATTCTTAGAGAACTGGATCAAGTCCTGGATCCCCGATCAGACATTGTCACTAGCCGCCCGACCTACTCCCGGGGGCCCACGCAGGCCGATGATCGCTCGCTTTATCAACTTCAAGGACTGGGACAGAGTCCTTGAAGAAGCCAGACGCACAACCAACCTACTCTGAGACAATCACAAAATCCTGGTGTTCCCTGACTACACCCAGGAGGTGCAGAACAGACGTCGGTCCTACGAGCGAGTCAAACAGAAGCTTAGAGCCATGCAGCTCTCCTATATGTTGCTGTTCCCCGCACGCCTAAAAGTCATAATGAATGGAAAGACATACTTCTTTGATACCCTGGAGGAGGCATGGGCCTGGCTGACGGAAGAGGCTCCGAAACCCCGTAGAGAACCCAGAGAACAGACAGACACCTCTGTGGGGAAGCATTCCCTCCCCCGAAGGGAGCGAAAAAGAAGCCAAAAACGCTCTGGGACCGGGCGTGGGGATTGAGCGGACCCCATAGAATTAGCCAACGGGGGCCATGAAGGCGAGCCGGGGACCGACTTGGGAGAAACACCTGAAGCCACCCCAAGTAGTGGCGACCCGATACAAGGAACTAAGGAGGACAGACTAAGTCAGTCCCCGACACTGGGCTGACAAGAACTACCTGACCTGTCCCAAACTGCCGAGCACTGATGGACTGGGCCCGATCCAGGCACAATGAATGCGAGCGGAACATCCGCTGCGAGGCAAAGCCCCAAAGCTTGTTGGGTGTGTTACGGTTAACTTTCCAAACATATATTGCAGAAGATCCATGCACCAGGAGGGGTCCACCACTCCACTCTAGAGCCAGGTTTAGTAGTTAAACTGGTTAAAATGGGCACTAGGGCGACAGATGCTTCTTGGGTGGCAGTATGGGGTGGGGGGGAGTTGGGGGGAACTACGTTTACATCTCAGTTACAAGTTAATGTATCCATAGATTTTCTTAAATATGAGGGTTTTTCTTTTTCTTCTTCTCTTTCTTTTTTGCTCCATGACATGAAGTGCTTATACAGACACACTCAGGGCGAGGCCCGGCTACTGCACCCGCTACCCTTCCCATGCATTGCTCCCAATGATTAAAATTCTGTCCTGGAACGTAAACGGCCTCATGGACAAAATTAAAAGATCAGCGGTATATAACACTTTGTGCAGATACACACCCGCTGCGATCCTGTTGCAGGAGACACATCTCCTTGGGACCAAATGCCCCATGCTAGCCAGAGGAGGATATGACAGAGTCTACCACCATTAATAGGAGGCGATTTTAACGCAGTGCTGCACCCCGAGCTGGGCATATCAGGAAATAGAACGGCCAACCGGTCATCCAGAGCATCGACACTTAGGGACTGGGCTGACAGCCTCGGCCCGTGCGAAGTATGGAGAACCTGGCACCCCAGAACCAGACAATACACACACACATGAGCCGCACATGGGTCACACGCTAGAATCGATCTCATATTCGCCCCAGCATTAGACATAGCTAGTGTTACAGGAGTCGAGATCCTTCCCCACGGGGTTTCCGATCATGCACCTATGCAAGTACGCCTGGGCGGAACTGACCCAACTAACAGACCTACTTGGAGACTAAACGTCTGGTACTTTCAGGATGAGGGATACAGGGAAGCAGTGAGAGTTCGTTTGACACAATACTTTGAAGAAAACATAGGATCGGTGCAATCTCCGGGCACGATCTGGGCAGCATGTAAGGCGACAGTTAGAGGTCACGCCAAGCATCTCATCCGAGTGAGAGAACGTGCCCGTATCTCCCAAATAAATGAACTAGAATCACAAGCAATGCTCCAAGAGCGCAGACACCTTGCCTCCCCCTCGACTCAGGACCTCCGCCAGCTCCTGAAGGTACTCGAGGAGATTAAAGCCCTCACCCTGGAATCTGCCAAACATATGTGGAGGGCTTCCACCACCCGAATATACGTGTGGGGAGACAAAAATGGAAAACTCCTGCATTGGCTGGCCACGCGGCCAATGACCAACAGAATCATATCTGAAATCTCAGATGAGTCCGGAGCACTCGCTAGAACCCCTAAAGACATCGCACGGAGCTTCGCAACTTACTATGCGCACCTAAAAAAAGAACGCCCCCGGTCCCAGGTAGAGAGAGACTCAACCCTTCTTGGTGAAATCACTCTCCCCAGAGTGTCTCCTACAATAAGAGACATAATCGACGAACCGTTAATCCTGAGGGAGGTGACATCTGCAATAGCCGCATTGGCCTCAGGCAAGACCCCTGACCCGGACGGCTTCCCAACAGAGCTATATAAGGGATGCAGCAACATAATAGGACAACACCTCCTTAACATGTATGAGGAAGCCGAGAGTATGGGACACTTCCCCCCAGGCATTGATCAAGCTACAATTGCAGTGATTCCTAAAACCCAGCCTCCATCACGAAACTGTGCGGAATACCGGCCCATCTCCCTTTTGAATATTGAATTTAAGATACTCTCCTCAATCCTGGCAACAAGATTAAAACCTGCCCTTCCACCATTAATTCATCCTGACCAATGTGGCTTTATGCCCACCCGGAGCACCAGGCACTGCATTAGACGCCTGCACTTGGCCCTAGCACACCGTGGTGCCCTAACTGACTCACCCAAAGCTCTACTCCTCCTTGACTTTGAAAAGGCATTCAACACTGTGGACTGGTCATACCTGCACCAGGTCCTAAAGAGTAACGGGATAGGTCCCAGATTTCGGAAACTCGTGGGACTTCTGTACTCCCAGCCTACGGCCAGAGTGCAGGTAAACTGAGTTGTGTCAGACCCTTTCCACATTGGACGCGGCACACGCCAGGGTTGTCCTCTATCCCCACTCCTCTTTGCGCTTGTAATAGAACCGCTAGCAAAACTGCTCAGAGAAGACCCTCTGATCGAGGGATGGTCCTGGCCCTTTGGTCCAGAAGATCGCATGGCGCTTTACGCCGACGACGTTCTCCTGTACGTTGCTAATCTGGCTGCAAGTGGTCCGCGTATTCTACAGATCTTAGACCTATTCTCAGAGGCCTCTGGCCTCACATTAAACCACCACAAATCCCTACTGATCCCACTACACCCCGCAAGGGACTGCATTGACTGGCAACAGACCATTCCCATCCGTCGAAACAGTTTTAAGTATCTGGGAATTTCTGTTACACTCATACCAGAACTAACATGGGAACTCAACGTCACACCACTCATAACCAAAGCCAAAGCCGACCTCCAGCGTTGGCAAACTTTACCTCTTAATTTACTTGGGAGAATCGCACTTTTCAAAATGATGGTCCTCCCTAGACTCCTCTACCTGCTACAGAACTTCCCCCACCCAATCCCCAAGAGGTGGTTTAAAAACCTTGACTCAACGATCCGCCAATATCTGTGTAAAGGCTCCCGCCCTCGACTGGCACTCACCACGTGCCAGCGAAGCGTATACGAGGGAGGTCTAGCGATGTCAAACCTTTACTGCTATCACCTCGCGACGCAACTTATCGTTGTCAATGACTAGGTCAGAGGCGGCTGGTCAGATCCTGCCTACAGACTTGAACTCCACCCACTGAATTACTTGGGAGTATTTGACGCCCTCTACGGGTGTCCAATTCCAAGTTCCACCCCCGAGGTAACTAAGGTGACGCTACTGGGGTGGAGAGACGCCAAGAAAATCACCGGTTGGTGGAAACGAGTTACCAAACAAACCCCACTGTGGCACGGTAACATTCTCGCCAGGTCACGGGACTACAGGGGTTCCGGAAATGGGACGCCATCGGGATCTCTACACTGGGGGATGTCTGGGAGGGATCACACGTGAGGTCCTTTGAAGATCTCCAGGGAACCTTTTCGCTGGTGCAATTTTACAAGTACCTCCAGATCCGCCATGCCTTCGCGGCACACATACGAACTGATGAACCCGTCCCAGAACACTCCCCAATGGAGGCGAAGGTACTAATGGGCAACTTAGGCAGAGGAGGAATCTCGCAGATATACCGCTCGTTAATAACCAACACATCCGGTCCTCTAGATAGACTTCGCGGCAGGTGGGAGCGGTGGGTGGACAAAATTGAAGAGGGAGAGTGGGAAGAGGCCCTAACGGCGCCAGGTGCCCTAACTATATCCACCAAACTCCGCCTTGTGCAGACTTACTTTTTACACACTGCATACATGACACCCAAGAGACTGCACGAAGCAGGTCTCCGCTCCACGGCCACCTGCCCAAGATGCTCCCAGCCGGAAGCAGACTTCTATCACATGACATGGTCATGCCCAGTCATAGAGACTTACTGGAGAGCAATTGCAACACAGATCTCCAGAACCCTACAGACTGATCTAACACCAGACCCACTTCCGTTCCTATTGGGGGTGATGGGGGACACTGATTTAAGAAGAGCAAAAAAAACCTTTCTAGGAATAGCATGCCTGGTAGCCAAAAGAGATATTATGACCAAATGGATGACAGAAGGGGTGCCATCTTTAAACAAATGGAGGCAGGGAATGGACTGGTGTGCACAACAGGAGAGACTGGTATATGAGGCCAGGGGCTGCCCGGGCAAATACGATAAGATTTCGGGAGGATGGGAGGCTTCGACGGGTGACTAGAGTATAAAAGAGCTTAACACACATTTGAAACATCAACCCCACAAACGGGCCCATACCCACACGGACCTTGAGCCCCCCCCAGTCATGTGCCTGGATCCCGAGAAACCTATATCCCCACTACTGTGAGGTGTAGACACCGGAAGCTGATCCCTTGTTTAGAACTGGTCTTTCAACACCAGAACAACCCAAACACCAATAACGAACGCCACTCAGCACTCATGGACTGGGAGCACTCCCTTTACTTCCTTTATTATAATTTAGGTGATTTAATTGATTTTGTTTCTGTTTTCGTTTTCATGGTAAGACGTTATACAGTAGTGTATGTCACTTGGTTGAAAGTTGCATATGATGTTAAGTTTTACTTCAAACAATAAAAATGTCTTTATAAAAATAAAAATAAAGTAATTCCGAAGACACAAGAGTTGAGATTTACCCAGTTCTGACAAAAGATGACATGCCTCTGGGTTTAAGATATACTGCCATCGAAGAGGTATGGGATTACACTAGGAAAGAAACTGAACTGCTTAAAAAGAAGAACTGGTTAAAATAAAGATTAAATCTGATTCTATAGTTTGAGAATTAGACAGTAAAGATTTATAAGAGAGGATGAGGAAATAATTAAACCAGTAATGGGGAAAATGATTGAGCATAAAAATTCTTAAAGAAGTGCTTGGTATCCTTGCAGTTCTCCGGTGATGGTAAGTAAAAAGCTTAGTGGCAAATGGAGGACCATGCAAGACCTCCATAAAATCAATAAAACTGTTGTACCTCGTTGGCCAGTGGTACTGAAGCCAGAAGTAATAGCGTTCCAAATTTCATCAGAAGCAGAATGGTATACAATCATTGACATTCCAAGCGTTCTTGTCAATTCCATTACATGAGAATTCACAGTTTCTCTTTGCATTTCAATTATTTAATAAAGTTCATGTGTGGTATAGAATCCCACACTGAGAGTCTTTCAATTTCCCCCCAAATACTAAAGAGAGATTTAGAAAATCTGAAACTGCCATATTATTCCATTCTATTTCAGTGCATAGTTTACTTGTTATTAGCATCTAAGACAAAGGAGGACTTTAAATTGGATATCATTGCCCTTTTGAATCATATAGCTGAAAATGGGCATAAGGACTCCCTGACTAAAATGCAGCATTGTGAAAAAGAAGACATTTATTTCGGACACTATATTGAGAAGAGCGTGAGAGAAGTCTCTAAAGAACGTGCGTGTGTAATTCTGAAATCGAGCCCACTGACCACACAGAGGGAAATGTTTCTTGGGATTGTTGGCTACTGAAATCAGTGGATTCCAAACTTTTCATTGATTTCAAAACCGTTTAGTGAGGTTGACTTGTAGTGATGTACAAGATCCGTTGCCACTTGATGATGAGTGTCTTGATGCATTTAAGAAATTAAAAGAGAGTTTGAGTCATGCACTTGCACTTGCACTTGGGATGCAAATTACAATATGATGTTTTCCCCATTTTGTCATGAACAAGATGGATGTGCACTTCCAATTTTAACTCAGAAAGATGGAGATGTTGCATCCAGTAGCTGTGTGTCTTCCAGGCTGTTTGAAATTGGTTACAGCCGTTTGTCTGGCAATTGGACAAAGCGAGGGAATTCTGATGGGCCATATATCAATTGTCTACGTCCCACATTCAGTTGAGATCATTTTGATAAGGACGAAGACACTGCCAATAACGAAAAGTAGCTTGAAGTGTTATGAGCAAACTATTCTTGCAGCAGAGAATATTTCAGTATGAAGTTGCAACGTTTTGAATCCAGCAACTCTTGTTTCCGATTTCAGACAAAGTTTATGAAGACCAGGAAGATGAAAACGACTGTGAGCTGGTACATGATTGCATGATATAACTATGCACAGACCCAAGATGACACATAAAAGAAGTTCCATTGGAAATGGCAGATCTCACTTGCTTAAGAAACAAATATGGAGGATTGAGAGCTGCTTATGCAGTATGATCTATTGCAGAGGCACTTGAGCATCCTCCTTATCAAATCAGCGCATGCAGCAGAATTAATTGCCCTGGCTACAGCTTTCTGCTTGTCAGAGAATTATAAACTGATGATCTACGCAGATATCTAGTATGATTTTGGTTATTGTTCATGATTATGGGCAACTGTGGTCACAGAGGGGTTTTATGACATCTTCAGGAGCCCCAATCAAAAATGGAGTGTATGTTTTAGATTTGCTGGGTGCAGATCAGAAACCAAAGGAAGTGACTCTGGTTGTGTGATAGAATAACACATGCGCCAGCCATGCAAGCCTGAACAACACAGCCAGAACAACGACCGAGTTGTTACCAGAAATGCCTTTACAACGCATGCCTTTACAATGATTTTTCATTGTAAAGGCATGTGTGGAACTGCATGCGTGGTTGTTGCATGCCACCCCCACACCCTAAAAACACAACGACCCCGACCGCTCTGCCCTGACCCTGCCCCTAAAAACAAAAAGTACCCCAACAGTCCCCACACTCCCCGAGCCATAAAACCTTCACCAACCCCCCCACGCACCCTAAAAACAACCCCCTACCCACCCTAAAATCAAAACGACTTTGACCCCCATCCCACCCCTAAAAAAAACTACTCCTAAAAACAAAAACTACCCCAACTCCCCACCCCCACCCCTGAAAAGAAAACTAAACCAACCCCACCCCTAAAAAACAAACCTACCCGACCCCATCCCAACAAATAAAACTACCCCAACCCCTGCCACCACTGCCCCTAAAAATAAAACTACCCCGATATCCCCGCCCACCCTAAGCCCTAAAACCTTCCATGACCCCCCACCTGCCCAAAAAACAACAGACCCCACCACCAAAAATAAAACTACCCCTACCCTGCCCCTAACAAAACTACCCGCTGCTGAAAACAAAATTAGCCCGACCTCCTCCCCTAAAACCAAAACTACCTAACCCCCAACCCGCCCCTAAATACAAAACTACCCTAGCCCCACTTACCTGACCACGTCCTCTCCCGATGCACTCTCCTTTTTTCTCTGCCTTAATCACGCATGTGTGTTGTTCAGCACATACGTGGTTAAGGCATAGAAAAAGGGAGTAGTTGTTAACGCAAGCGTGATTCCACTTGCGTTAACAACGTAATCGTTGTTCCTGAGGCGTTGTTCCGGATGTTTCCCAGTGACTGTAGATAAGTGCATAGCCCATAAGTCTGGCAAAGTTATGGTCACTTTAGGAAATAGATATGCAGACGAGGTGGCCAAATATTGTGCCCTTCAGGAAGAGTCAGTTGTTCAACAAAATGAAAATGGTGATTCCATGAAATATATTGTAAGGAGTAAAGAGTTCAAACAATGTGAGTTGTTTCTTTATAGATTTGGTGCAGAAATCTCTAAGTAAAGTAATAGATATGTAGGAAGAGGCTCCTGAAAATGCGAAAAGAACATGGAAATTTTGGTTATAAAAATAATTATCAGGATTTGTATGTAAATTCAGAACATAAATATATCTTGCCAGATGGAGTGTTACTGCCTATGTGTAAATATTTGCATTTAGAAAGATATAGTATAGTTTGAATGTTCCAGAAGTACTGGGAGAATAAAGGGTTTCAACATGATGCTGAGTATGTTTGCAGTCGCTGGCTAGTGTGCCACTTAAATAATCAGGGCAAGAAAACTGTTATGATTATGAATCACTTCACCAAATCAGAAGGCCGATTTGCAAGATTGCATGCAGACTCCATTGAGATGCCACACCGTAAAAGCTTAAACTATGTCTTGGTAACAGTCTGCCTGTTGTCCAAATGGGCGGAAGCATTTTCAAGGAGAAGAGCAGATAGCCTTGCAGTTGCCAAATTTTTGTTGAGGGAGTTGATTCCAGATTTAGACTCCCAGCTTCTATTGAGACTGATCATGGCACACACTTCATGTATGAAATGTTGCAGATAATCTGCGCAGCATTTGAGGTCAAGCAGAGATTCCATTGTAGTTATTGGCAACAATCCTCAGGTTTAGTGGAATGTACAAATGGCATACTCAACAATAGACTGGCAAAGGTTTGTGCCTGAACTGGTTTGAAGTGGCCTGATGCTTTCTCTTTTTTTTATGAATATGAGTAGTGCGCCAAACAGGAAGACAGGTTTGTCTCCTTATTAGATCTTAATGGGCAGGGCATTGTGACTTGCAGCAGTGCCTTCATCAGCACTAGTTTCAATAACTGATGACCGTGTTTTGGATTATCCCAATGGTCTGGCTGAGAAGGTGACATCTGTCTTTCATGAGGTGAATGTGTCAACTGAAGACTACAAATACACATCTTGTCACAATTTTAATGGGGGAGGTTAGGTGGTTGTCCAGAAGCATGTTCAAAAGGGTTACTTGGACAAATGAATGAAGAAGATCTTCCAGGTCATACTGCTGACCAATACCGCTGTCAAGTGCACAGGCGTACCTCAGTGGATCCAAGCTGATCACACAAAGAGACTGAGAACAGCTGAAGCAGTGGATGAGGTGAACCACCAAAGTATACAGTCTGCTCAGCAAACTGAAAGCCAAGTTGAGGTTTTTAGCATAAATCCAGGGGTTGGTTAAGATTTCTCTTAAACTGGTGAAGTCAAAGTGAAAAGCAAAAGTCAGGAAAGATTTCAGGTGAGCAAACATCGAGTTACAAAGTGATCAGTGTGAAGAACTACTGCCATGTAAAAGATCAAAGCATGAGTGGCAGCAAGAAGAAGTAGTCTCTGATCAAGGTTGTGCCAAGTTGCAGTTGAATATTAAAGTGAAAAAGACTCCTTTAAAAAAAATGACTCACATTGGAAAGAGCGGGCAAAGAAAGATTTGATCAAAGAGCAAGCTAAAGTTTGAGTCACAGCTCAGAACTGGATTCAAGTCAAAGGCTAGAAGTTGTCAAAAATTTAAAAACTATAGGAGAAAGAGAGAGTGCTGGAGATCTTCTAAGAATGAGACCCTGTAAACAAAAGCATTGTGAGGAAGAACAGGACTTCAGGTGGCATTCCAGCAGAAACTGGTCAGCGAGCACCCTAGAGGCTGTTAGGGTTTCAGGGGGCACTGCTAAGGTGCCCTCTGGGTGCATGTATTGATAGATCCAACACTGTTTTTCCTCCCAAAGTATAACATTGCAGAACTCAGAAATTGCACTGTGTCCACTTTTTAAAGTGAAAAGAATTCCTATTTAAAAATGTACTTACCTGAACGATTTTCTCTGATGCCTAAACATACATATAGATGCCTGCTATTTTTATGAATTGGTGTGGATTTCCTTCTCAAGTTGTGTGTCTCATTTATTAACTTTGGGATGGCATAGCAAGCCCTGTCCACTCACTGGGGAACCCCTAGACGCTTTCAATGGTATTCACATACCACATAAAGGGCCAGCTTCCTACAATGCATCTGACTGTACCCGAAGAATTAATGATTTTGCGATTGAAACATTATGGTTATTTCATTTAGAAGTGTGATTAATAATGTAATATAGTTGTGCCATATTTTCGTGCAAGACATCATTATTTTTAAAATGGATGCGGCTTTTGGTGTTCTGCTCATTTTACACCTGGTCATTGCCCCGCCCAATCAGTATCCTGCTGCAAGCCTTCTCTCCCTAAAGTTTCCGCAGAACACGGAGAGCAATGACGCAAATGTACTGTAGTGCCCGTATTTATACTTTTTTAGCGCTGCATTTGCGCCGCTTTTTGACGCAAAACGGCGCAAACTTACAAAATACAATTGTATTTTGCAAGTTTGCGCCGCTTTTGCATCAAAAAGTGACGCAAATGCGGCGCTAAAAAAGTATAAATACGGTAATGTGAATGAAACTTTCAACTTGTGCACCTAATGTATCATTTTTAGGGATTATCGCTGTTAGTTCCGATTTAAGCAAGCAATAGACCATAATTCGATGAGCTATTGTCAAAAAAGTGTTTCATGTATGGACTTTCCATTTTCTTCCTGAAAATCTATTTTGGGAATTTCCTTACTGAGGATGCTGTCAGACTGTCAGAACTCTCTAGAAGTCTGACATTCAGAAGTTCGGAGGCCCACATTCAGGCCAATGCCGATGATTTTTTGTGAGAAATGGGAGACTCTGCCTCCTCATCACATTCTATACGGGGCCTCATGATTTTGCTTTATGCTACTGGCTGTAACTGTTGTTCCTTGAATAACAGGGAAGGCCAGAGGCAAGCATCCAGTAAAAAAAACGCATCCAAGAATCACAGGTGGATGCTTTGTACCATATGTGCAACATCACCTCCGCTATGCTAAAGCAAAATACTCATTCACCGAATATAATCAGCAACCTCTGTCTTATTTCAGTGCAAGTGCTTCTATGCTTCCAGGATCACAAAAACAGAACACATTTTAAAGGACTTTTTATCAAATATCAGAGAGGTTTATGTTTGTGTTTCAGGTTTCAAGTTCAAGTTTCAAACTTGAAGCTTGAAACTTGAAAAGTTATTTGTTTATTCAGTAATGGGGCATCGTAGTAAAGGTATTTTTAATCAATAATTAAGACCAACTAAAAGAGAAGAACTCTTTAGCTACTTGCCATTTTAAATTAATTGATTTCTACTGATTTAAAACAAATTAGTATTTGTACTTGTTTAAATTATGACTTATTTTGAAGTTTTTTTTAGTGGAAACGTGTTTGCTTATTTGGTAATATATTCTATGTGCTTATTTCGTAATATATTTGAAGAATGACTGCAATTTTTGTGATGCAGAAATAAAAATATATTATTTAGTTTTATCATCTTATCTTTTAGGGGTATAGGAAGTGGCATTGGTGTCTAGATATAGAGCAATTTGCTCTCCATAAATGACTTTCTGTAGAAAATTATTTTGAGCTTTACTGACGTCACTCCAATATCCCAATAGAAATATAAGACCTATTGGCTTTGCAAATGCTTGTTATGTGTGTTAATATTTTAAGTATTCACCAATAAACAGAAACTAAACCAATTGCATTGTGTTCTGCCCTGTGTTGCTATAATGTTAGGAAGGTCAGGATGGAGTGTTTCTGTTTTCTTTAAGGCAATGTTGTCAGTTCTCAATCTGGAAAACTAACTAACTAAATAAATGAATACAGATGCCCAAGATTTTTCTCAGGGGCTCACCCAGTACCAAGGTTGCCTGCTCTTCCGTCCACCTCATGCCTCTTTCTTCCACCACCCTACTCTTCCCGTTTCTTTAAATCACTCACAGGTACTTGTGCATCCTCGCTTTGTTACTTCCCCCCCCCCTATGTTTCTCTGCCTCCTTGGTTTTCCCTTTTCTGCCCCTCTCACGGGCCAGTGTCTGATGATGAAAATTAAGCCCCGGTGCCCAAAATGAATGCTGTTAATCTGACTAAAGATTTATTTCTAAAAGATAAATGAATAATAACCTGCCTTTCATTTCAGGTATGGAAGGGAGACAAGAGAAACCTAAAGTGGACTGAGTGATCGACCTACCGGATAACCATATTTCACCCTGAATTACTCTGCAAAGGCAACTAGCACAGTGTAAACAGAGTATAAGAAGTCCTGTGGAACACAACAGTCTGTGTGGACCTAGTGGCATCAGTGCAAGGATACTTGCATTTTTATGCTGGGCGTGACTTTCTCAAATGACTTAGCCTAAGCTTCCATAGCATTGTATTTACTGCCCCCTAGTGTATGCTGAATGCAACACCCTTTGAAAGCCGAACAGTTCTCAGTTGAGTTTTTTAAACATTTTTTTAAATTCCATGTCACCACTGTCGTAATCATCATTTACTGGAAGCATCACTTGTGCGATTCCATGCTAACTTAATAAATTTGAAAAACAATGCCAGTTTTCATATTGTGGACCATTATTTTTAAAATGTTATTTAAATGCACAATGTTATGTTTTTAAAACCGGGGTGGTGTTTCCTGTCACGAAAATCTAGAAAGTGCTGAAAACGTTAATGTATTCAAGGGCGAAATACTTGCTCTTTTCAATCCAATCCTAATATCAAGGCACTGTATGCATTAGAATGTTTCAAAAACATATCTTTTAGCCCATCCTAAAATCAAGGCAAAGAGTAAAAATGTAGGCCTTTTTTTATTTATGTTTTTAATTCATTTGTCAAAATAAGAGATACAGGGCCAGATGTAGCAACGTAAAAATTTGCGAGGTGCAAAGTGCGAGTCCATGCGACTCGCAATTTGCACTTCGCAAATTGGTATGCAGTACGGTGTCTCAGACACTGACTGCAACTCGCTATGGGGTCACAATGACCCACCTCATGAATATTCATGAGGTGGGTCGCAAATTGCGGCCCCATAGCGAGTATAGGCACTCGCAAACATGGAGGCCTGCTGTAGTCAGCAGACCTCCATGTTCGTGACTGCTTTCAATAAAGCAGTTTTTTTTTTTTTTAAGTGTAGCCCGTTTTCCTTAAAGGAAAACAAGCTGCACTTAAAAAAAAAACCGAAACCTTTAGGGGCAGATGAAGCAAATAAAAAATTTGCGAGTTGCAAAGTGCGAGTCCATGCGACTCGCAATTTGCAACTCGCAAATTGGTATGCAGTACGGTGTCTCAGACACCGACTGCAACTCGCTATGGGGTCGCAATGACCCACCTCATCAATATTCATGAGGTGGGTCGCATATTGCGGCCCCATAGCGAGTATAGGCACTCGCAAACATGGAGGCCTGCTGTCGTCAGCAGACCTCCATGTTCGTGACTGCTTTCAATAAAGCAGTTTTTTTTTTTTTAAGTGTAGCCCGTTTTCCTTAAAGGAAAACGAGCTGCACTTAAAAAAAAAAACGAAACCTTTAGTTTCGGTATTTTTTAGGGCAGGGAGTGGTCCATGGGACCACTCCCTGCCCTGAAAAAATATTTTTGGGTCCATTCACAAAGTGGAAGGGGTCCCATGGGGACCCCTTCCAATTTGCGAGTGGGTTACCATCCACTTGAAGTGGATGGTAACTGCGATAAGTCGCAAATGGTATTGCATACCACTCAGACTCGCAAATAGGAAGGGAATACCCCTTCCTATTTGCGAGTCGGAAATGCATTTTGCGAGTCGGTTCCGACTCGCAAAATGCATTTCTGCATAGCAAAGAGGCATTTGCGCCTCGCAAACGGCGATTTTTGCCGTTTGCGACGTGCAAATCCTTTGCTACATCTGGCCCTTAGTTTCGGTATTTTTTCAGGGCAGGGAGTGGTCCCTGGGACCACTCCCTGCCCTGAAAAAATATTTTTGGTTCCATTCACAAAGTGGAAGGGGTCCCATGGGGACCCCTTCCAATTTGCGAGTGGGTTACCATCCACTTGAAGTGGATGGTAACTGCGATACGATTTGCGACCGCGTACGCGGTCGCAAATGGTATTGCATACCACTCAGACTCGCAAATAGGAAGGGAACACCCCTTCCTATTTGTAAGTCGGAAATGCATTTTGCGAGTCGGTTCCGACTCGCAAAATGCATTTCTGCATAGGAAACTCCGGTTTGCGACTCGCAAACGGCAATTTTTGCCGTTTGCGAGTCGCAAACTGTTTCCTACATCTGGCCCACAGTTCTTTGCAGTACATGCAAAATGGTGTGTACCTTCTGTTATCACATTTCTGACACCGTTACTTATGCCTGAGACACATCCTCATTTAAATCGGAAGATACAGGTGAATATGAATTTTGGTCCCACAGTGAAACATAAATAACATAAGGCAAACAGAATTACCGTACAGTTTACCACATTTTTCCCCAATTTCTGGGCCAATTTCCGGTCCACTTGTGGAATATGTGACTGTATGTACTGGTGCTATTATCGGGAGTAGCATTACTCTTTTCCGCATCTCGCCCGATAATACAGATAGTGTGCGTACAGAAAAGTGTGTGGAAATACCACTCTGCTCAATTCATTCGTAATGGCAGCTCAAGTAGTCTAGAGCAGCGGTCTACATACAGAAAGAAAAGTATGCGAACTGTGATTTTGAGTACAGTGGGGGTGAGGGGGTCTGTGAGTGTGTTGAGCGGGGTCAGAGATGTGTCTAAAAGGAACAAATATTCCTTTCGCCTAAGAGTAACTACGTATAAAATTTAATGCACACGCTTTAAATTAAATTTCATTTTATCTGTGGGAAATTGCATTTTTCTGCTAGGAAAACTCGTTGGTTAAAGGAATCACTTCAGATGTCTGTGAGTGTAACCGGGTAGTCACAGATCTGAATCCTGGTTGGTACACTGGGGAAATAGTGACATGTATTTATATTGCTAAGAGGTCGAATCCTATTACAGAAAGCACTGTGACTACGTGTCAACATTTTAAAAATAACAGTATAATGTTGTACATAGTATAAATTGGTGGTTGTAAAATATGCAAAACGATATAAATGTCTTCAGTGATTTCAAAAGTTATGTTTTTAGTAAGATGTTGACTGAAGCTCATGTCAGCCTTTTAATATTTTTTCATTAAAAGGATAAATTCCAGATCTTATCAATTTAAACATGTACTGGCTTCCAAGCAGTTTTTAGATTTGCTGATTAACAAATTCCAAACATTTACATTTCTGTTAGGCAGCATGCACTCTGGAGAGAATGCCTGTTTCTTCTTCAGCCTCCTCTCCTTTCTTTCAATTAACAGTATAGGAGACACTTCTGTTCTTTCAACCATTCAGAAACTGTTTGTGTTTTATAAATAAAAAGTATGGGAACTGTTTTGACCAATTTAATATAACTTGGGAACGTTATTCCCTGTTAATTTGCTCACTTCAACCACTTTTCTAGCGCCCCCCTATTGCCACCATGTGTGCGCCGTATTACTATGCAGCGCACCATGGCGCAGGGCAGGGGCAATAGCATCAACATTTCTGATGCTATTGATGTACTTTGCAAGACTAGCGCCAGTCATTTTGGCGCTAGTCCTGCAAAGTACACAAAGGCCCATTTTAATAAATGGCATGCCTCCTTTTAATGTCTGCTCAGTGCAGTCGTTAAAAATGCTGCAAAAAATAGCGCAAAGAAATGCCCCCCTTGCATAAATTATGCCTGGTGCATAATGTGGAGCAAGGGGTTACAAAGTGGCGCAATGCATGCATTGCGCCACTTTGTAAATCTGGCTTGGTGATTTTGGCCTCGTTGGTCCACATTAGCTCCCAAAAATTACGCTAATGTGGCGCAAGGAGGCGATAGGCCCTCTTAAATCTGGGCCATAATGCCTTAAAATTCTTATATTAACATTTCAAACAGTAGATCACTACCTACCTCTTCCCTGCATCTTATGTTCAGCAATTTTCAAACTAGAGGGCTGATTTAGATCTCAGCGGAGTGGAATACTCCTGTCCGCCGTATTACGCTCCAGTTATAGCCTATGGGGATCATAATATGGCAGACTGGATATGCGTAACGTTTTTGACAGAGTATTCCCTTCGCCGAGATCTATAGCATGCCCTAAGACTTTGCCGTGAACAGTGCATTGTTCACACATGTGTTTGAGTTTAAAGCTGCAAGGTATGCAAGATCATAGAAGTCATGTGCACTCACACTGTCATTCTTTATGGTTCCGCATTTTCTGGATGTGTGCACTTCATGTTATTGGGTGGCAAAGAATACTAAACCATTACCCTCGTTATCCACCCAAGTCTGTACTTTTTGCATGCCTAAATTTATTACAACATAATGCACATGAACCATGAACAAACACACCATGGAGATTTATAACACTCATTCAAAAATGGCACCCATTGGCATTTTTTTGGATTTAATACAATGATAGTTCATTTTTGCTTCTGTAATACAAAAAAATCAATGACCCTGGCATAATGGGAATCTTCTTCCTGTTCTTTGCGGACAATCATGTTTTTTCCTGCCTTGTCAGTATGTATGTATTTATGAATTTGTTCTTTCTGTAGCACAAACCTGTCCAAAAGACAGTGGAAAATATGGTGGTCATTTTGATGTGCTAACCCCGTCAGCCCTGTGGCTGATTGGTACGGAGGCTCAGCAGTTAAAAACCTAGCAATTCTACCATCTCTAAATGAGGCAAGGGAACCACAGGTTTGGCAGAGCTGGTGAACTGCTGATTTAGAGTCATTTGCCTGATCCACCATTAAGTTTCAAGTTGTGGTGATGAAGAAGATTATGAGGGCTGTGAAAGAGATTCTCATAGCGCATTAGTTGCCCATTTTCACACCCTTTACTATCTGGAAATATTATGTTTATGTTACTGTACAACAATAATCGGTACAAGTGTGCTTAATTTTCTTTGTTTCATATGTGCCTACCCAGGAAATATCACTTAGCACTTTCCTAACGTATAGTTGCCAGTGTGTTGCCACATTTGACATTGTGGTACAAGATAAGAAGCGCACTTAATGGCGAAATACATGGTGAGATTTAGGGCCATATTTATTCTCCGTTTGCGCCGGATTTGCGTCGTTTTTTTAACGCAAATTCAACGCAAAACGTACTCCATATTTATACTCTGGCGTTAGACGCGTCTAGCGCCAAAGTCCATGGAGTTTGCGTCATTTTTTAGCGTGGACACCTACTTTACGTTAATGATATGCAAGGTAGGCTAAAAAAGTGACTCCGAGGCATGTGCGCCGTATTTACACTCCCGGGCAAAAATGACGCCCGGGAGTGGGCGGGTCAAAAAAAATGACGTCCAGCCGCTTTTGCGTCGTTTTTTAGCGCCTGGTCAGGGCAGGCGTTAAGGGACCTGTGGGCTCGGAAGGAGCCCAGAGGTGCCCTCCCATGCCCCCAGGGACCCCCCCTGTCACCCTTGCCCACCCCAGGAGGACGCCTAAGGATGGAGGGACCCATCCCAGGGAACATAAGGTAAGTTCAGGTAAGTAATTTTTATTTATTTATTTTTTTGCATAGGGGGGCCTGATTTGTGCCCCCCTACATGCCACTATGCCCAATGACCATGCCCAGGGGACAGAAGTCCCCTGGGCATGGCCATTGGGCAAGGGGGCATGACTCCTGTCTTTGCTAAGACAGGAGTCATTTAAATGGGGGTTGGGAGTAAAAAAAAATGGCGCAAATTGGGTTGAGGCGAAAATTTTGCCTCAGCCTGACTTGCCCCATTTTTTGGCGCCCAAGCTCCATATTCCCCTACGCCGGCGCTGCCTGGTGTACGTCATTTTTTTTTACACACACCAGGCAGCTCCACCGGCTAACGCCGGCTAACGTCATTGAATAAATACGCCGCCCGCATGGCTCTTCAGAATGGCGTTAGCCGGCATTAGATTTTTTGACGCACAATTGCATTGGCGCAGTTGTGCGTCGAAAAGTATAAATATGGCCCTTATTTCTTAATTCTCAACCTCAGAAGCCACCGCTGTGCGCTCCGACAGAAGTGCTTCAACTACCTTTCATGGATCGCCCAGGCAGAGCATGCAGTAGTGGACTACTCGTGGACAGCGGCGGCTGCCGCAAATCTCAAAGGGGGGAGGTGGTGTGGTGTTATCCCCTGGGTTGGACTGTGAGCATACCATCACCTCCATGTGTGCAATTCATAATTATACTCAAAGTGACTGGTAACATTTAATAATTTTGCTTCATTCAGACTAAAACATACTGATACCTTGGGATTTAGGTACACTCAAGAATCCTTGTTTTTGCCTTTTGGGAATTAGACTATATAACATCTAACATGACAGCTGTGCTTATCTTTATATTGTACCAAAACATGTATTTTTCTGAAAGTGAAACTGGCGAGCAAAAAGAAGACTCAAAAAGGTGGAAAAATCAGTGAGACAAATTCTGGCAAATGAAGCCAATCTAAAGTAGGTATGTGGAAGCTATGTAATTTTAGATGTATATAACACTTGGTGACAAAAGGAGGCTAAAGCAAACCCCACGTCTGCCTCATGCAAACTATCACAAACACATCATGACACAGGGGCCATGATACCCCTTAGTGTCCCGAATTGATACTTTTTATTTGTATTTTTATCCATACCGGGATACCACCAAATAAAGGAACCCTTGTGATTTATCCCATAGTATTTTTAGTTAATTAACTGGATCCCAGAGAAAAATCCGGACAAGTAATCTATTAGAACTCCATCAAGATAGTCCCCCTTGAGGTTGAGTCTGCCCTGGTAGTATTATCTTGCCATGATGGGATAAGGTGGCCAATGATGAAGTATGTCACATTACATGAGTGAGTCCACCTCATCTGTTTCTTAGAATTGCCCTGAGATTGACTAGGCATGTTCCAAGGGTGGTAGTACTTCTTGGAAACGAGTACTGGAGGTAAAAGGCATAGGCCCATATTTAAGAAGAATTGGCGCATCAGAGCTGCTGTGCCACTTTTTCTGCACCCCCCTACCGGCACCTAACGAAGCCATGGTTGCGCCGTATTAATAATACGATAGACCATGGCGGTTGTTAGTACAATAGTGTAATAATTTTTTACGCTATTGTGGCGTTTGCTACACTAGCGTCAAACGTTTTGACACTAGTGTAGTAAAGTGCAAGGAGGCCCATAGATTTCTATAGGAGCGCCATTTCTACGATTACTCTGAGCGGGCGTTAAAAATGATGCCAAAAATGGCGAAGTGAAATCTGTTAAATTTAATGGCATCATTGCTGCGGGACTCCTAGCGCAGGAACACCCCCCTTGAATACATTATGCCTGGCGCAGGCATAATGTGGCCCAAGGGTTTAACAGGTGGCGTAATGCATGCATTGCACCACTTTGTAAATGTGGCGTGGGGAAAAAGCCACTTTAGCGCCTACTTAGCGTAAAAAAAATTATGCTAAGGTGGCGCTAGGGGCTCTTGAATATGCCCCATAGTACCATATGATTCAATCGCCACATCAAGATGTGTTTGTGGCATTTTAGATGTAAGCATAGATGTCATGCTAGAATGTGGGGGTGGAGATATTCTGGAAGGAGGTTGGAGAGTCAGGGACTGAGCTACAGTAGCATCTGTTTGCTACTGATAGCGCGTCAGAACCTTGATAGTTAAACTTACAAGGAGACACGCCTATGCCAATGGACCTTTTGACCACGTTTGGAGACTTCCCAGTACGAGATATCTTTCTGGCATCACAAAATCAACATATCAATAACCCAATCAATATTCTTAGTACCTAATCAACAAGTGAATCAATAACATTCAGTAAGGATCAATAAATGAATACACCATTCAGCCACGAATAACCACACAAATCTAGTTAAGTGTTAGGATATTTATACCTATTGGTTACAATCTAATAATCATCTCCGTTAATCTCATTAGCAATCAGTCTCATTAGTAACCGTTCAGATTTATTATTAAAACACAAATAATCGATGCATAGAGAATATTCATTAAGCATTAACACATCATTAATAAGAACAGCTTAGAAAAGTCTCAGAGTGCAAGATTCAACAAAGCAAGAACTC
This sequence comes from Pleurodeles waltl, assembly GCF_031143425.1. NCBI lineage: Eukaryota > Metazoa > Chordata > Amphibia > Caudata > Salamandridae > Pleurodeles > Pleurodeles waltl. The sequence continues at coordinate 973,792,790 of NC_090444.1, forward strand.
AGTCATTTGTCTATCTGCATCCGGTATTTGTGAACACCTTAACTAACCTCGAATTAGCATCAGCATGTTGGGCTTCATGCAAAACAATTTAGCAAACACAAATTTGGAAAACATCTAACTATGGCCTCTATCAAAAAGCAGTTGGTACCTAGAAAGAAAAGGCAAACAGACAATTACAATTTTCATCAGATAGTTACCCCTCCAACGAATCAGCAAACAGCGTCAGTCTTTGTCCTCAGGACATCAGTCGATTCACCATCAGCAAAGATAGGGCAGGACAAAGTCTCAGTATGGCATAGCTAAAGAATAAGGCTCTTACCTCATATGGAGGAGAAGCAAGTATCAGTATGGATGAATAGAGGATGGTTAAAGTATCAGGAAGAATAAACGGCAAAGTCTCAAAATGGCAGAGTGTGGCTTAAGGTAGAATGTCAGAATAATGGCTAATAATGTCCCATTTCTCCTCGGGTCATGCGGTTATATGAAAACTGTCGAACTAGCCTTTAATTCCCAATTGGATAATATTTGGTGCATCATTATCTCTGTCCAATAATTCTCCACGCGCTTCACTAGAATTTTCCACAGAACACAGTTCTCATGTCGTTGATTGGCCCACGTTATTGACGTCTTCAGCGGGTGGAATGTCAGGTAAGAAAAGTTACACTTCACGCTCCAGTCAGTGGCTCTATTGTTTCTCCTACTCTAGGCAGCCTTGCACCTGTTACGAATTACACTGTTGCATTCAGCAAGAATGTCTACTTGAGCAAGTCAGGTCCCATGAGAAATAATTTACTACGGCTACACACACATCTAGCTTCTGGAAAAATACAGCGTCGTGTCCTTCAGGAAGACAGCACCTTGCACGTTAGGAAAAACACAGTTTAATATGAAACCAGGCAGCTAGGCCCACACCCTTGCTAACTAAGGCCTAGTAATTTAGCTAACAAACCCTTAACATATGACTCTAATTATGATATGGTAATACAAATTCAAAACATTAGTACATTATTAATTCATCATTAATAAGTTTCATTAGTCTTCGTATACATTGGTGGCCACTCCCTGTGGGCACATTTCAAACGCACGCATTATTTTTCTACGTTAACGCATTTTCTATGCAGCTTCATTACACAATATATTGCAAGCTTTTCATGTTAACATTAATTTTAAAAGACACACTCCAACAATCCCTCCTCTGATGACTCTTGTCATCACACAAACCTTACCCCAGAAATTTTACATATTAAAATTCTCTCATCTCAATTCCCTCTCTTAATCGTTCCCCCTGTGCTTTTGCCCTGAATAATTTTCCCCTTCATTTTTCCTCCCGCCTCTTATTATTTTTCGCCATTTTTAATTTAACTCTTTTACTAATTTTACATGCCACCCACAACCCAAATAAGCAAGCTTTAACAATCAATATTCCCTGTATTATTTTCGCCAATATCCCATGCCAAACATTACTAAACCAGTTTCCCACTGAAGCAAGTCCTTTCCCAACCTTTTCCCAAACACCTGGCTCTTTCAGTTCCTTCAAATCTGTACTATCCCTATTTAAGTTAGTAAGCATACTTCTAATCTCATTACTATTGTCTGGTATGTAAGCACAGCAGTGACGCTCATTAAGCATCTTACAGACTCCGCCATTTTTCGCTAAAAGAATGTCTAAAGCAAGCCTGTTTTGAAGAATAATAGCCCTCTCCGCAGCAAGTTCAGTATCCATCAGGAGTATAGCCCCTGTAAAATTTGTCAGCATTTTATCCACAATAGTAGACAACTTTCGAATCTTTATGGAGTTTAAGATAACTCCCACTGAAGGAATTATCGCCCCAAATATGTCTCCTACTACACCAGCAGCAGTCTCTCTCTTTTGTCTAGTACGATGTCATTCAGACAATTTCGGAAACCTTTTCAAATCGTCAAGTTGATATATATTTGGGAAACCTATCCCCAGATAGCATGTCCCATACCATCCCTTTGGAAGACGGTAATAAGCATTAAGCCCACATATATAATAGATCCCAGGGATCGCTGGATCCTGTCCATTTAACATGAACGTCCACTTACTGTGAAACAAAAACACATGCTTACATTCACTCATTCCCACAAACACATTGTCATAATATGATTTTGGCCTAGATATGCAAAGCTTACCTACGTGTAGTGCATCTAAAGCTAATTTCCCCTGTTCCCTAATTGCACTATAACCCTCACTACTAGCAAAAGCTCACTGTTGCAATCCTTTCTCCAATTTGCCCTTCCATGTCCTTCTTCCATCTTTCGTGTGATCTAAAAAGCTTTTCTCTACAGATGTAAGCAAGCATGTCAAATTATTGCGGTGTGCATAAGATGTACTAATTGTTACTGTCGCTTCAAAGAACCCTTTGACTAACATTATGCTATAGTACTTAGCTACGCTATTCAAATCCTCTATGATAGGCACATAAGAAAACATAAGATCATGGTTTGAATAAAAATACAGAATCTCTTCCTGGTTATAGTATCTTGTTAGTAACAGACTACAAATTATCCCATATGTTAAAGGCAGACTATGATAGGTAACCCACTCTTGTACCGAAACAGGAATTTGTGTGCACACAAAGCAATCCTTTGCATCCATTGTGTCAACATACTCACTCAGCAAGCGATAGAAAACATTAGTGGATAGTTCCCCTTTTGCGTTAGTTCCCTCGTGCAAATATTTTGTATCCTGCTCAAACCTCTCCCAAGCTGTTAGTGCAGTGGTAGTCTCAGGAATTGTAGCATTGTTAGTCCCACTCTTATCCGCTAGTGGCATACCCACAATCACAACTATGATGAATATTACACACACAACACCCAAACCAACGCCCAAATATTTACAACGCCTACTCCCTTTATCATCCCCTCTAGTGTTAGCCATCATCTGTAAAGAATCAGAAAGTGAAGGAGCAAAGTCAAAACAAGCAAGTATTTACAGCTCTCAGTTTCACTCTCAGGATCCTTGTCAATTCAGGTTAGCAGCTTGTCAAAATCGGATTTCTCAAAAGTCAATACAGGTTATCAGTGTCTCATCCGGTAAGTTGTCAGTCTCCCTTTCTCAATAATTTTCTTTAATTCAGTTCTTATGCCAACTCAGTCTCTTCGGCCAGACTCAGGTACCAAAGTACTGACCTGGAATCTCTCTATCAAAGCAAAACACCAAGAACTCTTGTTGCCATTCAGCTGATGTTGCATACGCCCTTTCAGGACCCTCGTACATTCCGTTCGCCACTCTCTTTCTTTTCAACTTGCGATAACCTTGCAACTCTCCTTCACTTAGATCTTCTCTCCTTGTTGTATCAAGCTCTTACTCTATTGCATCTTCGACAACCACCTTTCCCTTTTTCACTTGCAACTCTGGCCACTTATCACCTTTCAGTGTCTCTTTGGTCCTTGATTTTTCCTTTGGCAAACCTTCACCCTTCTCTGACTCTATGGTGTTTTCTCTTGATGGACCTGCAATTTGCTCAGGAGGAGTCTGGACACTCTGGGGCATATTTATACTCCGTTTGCGCCGGAATTGCGTCGTTTTTTACGCAATTCCGACGCAAAACTAACTCCATATTTATACTTTGGCGTTAGACGCATCTAGCGCCAAAGTCCATGGAGTTTGCGTCATTTTTTTGCGTGGACACCTACTTTGCGTTAATTATATGCAAGGTAGGCGTTCCCGTCTAAAAAATTTACTCCGCGGCATGTGCGCCGTATTTACACTCCCGGGCAAAATTCACGCCCGGGAGTGGGCGTGTCAAAAAAAATGACGTACGGCTGCTTTTGCGCCGTTTTTTAGCGCCTGTAAAAGGCAGGCGTTAAGGGACCTGTGGACTCTGAAGGAGCCCAGAGGTGCCCTCCCATGCCCCCAGGGACACCCCCTGTCACCCTTGCCCACCCCAGGAGGACACCCAAGGCTGGAGGGACCCATCCCAGGGACATTAAGGTAAGTTCAGGTAAGTGTTTTTAAAAAAAAAAAATTGTGGCATAGGGGGGCCTGATTTGTGCCCCCCTACATGCCACTATGCACAATGACCATGCCCAGGGGACAGAAGTCCCCTGGGCATGGCCATTGGGCAAGGGAGCATGACTCCTGTCTTTGCTAAGACAGGAGTCATTTCTATGGGGGTTGGGATTCGAAAACAATGGCGCAAATCGGGTTGAGGCGAAAAATTTGCCTCAGCCTGACTTGCCCCATTTTTTGGCGCCCAAGCTCCATATCCCCCTACGCCGGCGCTGCATGGTGTACGTCGTTTTTTTCAACGCACACCAGGCAGCGCCGGCGGCTAACGCCGGCTAACGCCGGCTAACGTCATTGTTTAAATACGGCGCCTGCATGGCGCTTCAGAATGGCGTTAGCCGGCGCAAATTTTTTTGACGCAAAACTGCGTTAGCGCAGTTTTGCGTCAAAAAGTATAAATATGGGCCTCTGACTCTCTTCCGCCTCAACTCCTTCGCCTTCTGGGTCTGTCAGGGGCTCTAGCTCATTTCCATATTCGTCTGCTTCTGGGAGAACCTCCCTCTGATTCGGCTCTCCTGGTGCCTCAGTTGAGATAGGCTCACCGTCACCCCTCTGGGTCTCTTCTCCTTCGTCTCTTACTGGAGTGAACAAGCCATCCTCAACGGGCTTTCCTTCTGTCTCAGTTCCCCTTTGATCACTCTCCGGCCCTGAGACTTCTTTCTCTGTTGTTGGTACTTTCAACAACTCAACTTCCTCATCAGTTGGACATGTCACCTTTTTCGTGTGACTGGCATGGATCCAGTTTGGAATTCCCGCACACCTCACAGCAGTAGTAGTCATTAGTATTACTTGATATGGCCCCTTCCAACGTGGCTCCAGACACGACTTCCTTACGTGTTTCTTGATGACAACCCAGTCACCAGCTTTCAGATTGTGTCCTGGATCATTTATCGGTGGCAGGGTGGTAGCTTTCACCTGGTGAGAAAAAGAGCGGACCACATCAGCCAGACCCTTGCAGTAGTCCAACACCATATCATCTGTGATATTCACAAGAGCATTCGCAGGCACTGCGGGCAGTCTCATAGATCAGGGCGGTAACTACAATGCAACTTCTGCTCAATGTTCAGTGCAGCACACAATAGCTTAACCACCTCGTTGTTGAAGTGACTTCCCTTATCTGATTCTAAAAAGATCGGAAACCCAAAACGTGGTGTCAATTCCCTAAGCAGCAGCTTCACTACTGTGAGACTGTCATTCCTACGTGTAGGGTATGCTTCGATCCAGTGATTAAAGAGACACACAATCACCAACACACATCTCAAACCTCCACACACAGGCATCTCAATAAAATCTAATTGCATTCTGCTAAATGGACCTCCTGCTCTCCCGATATGGCTCAAATTTACCACTGTCCCTTTCCCCGCATTCATCTGTTAACAGATGATACACCTATGACAGATCACTTCTGCAGCTTGTCTGAATTTCGGATTAAACCAGTCAATTTTGAACAACCTGATCATGGCATCTCTCCCAATATGTGCTTGACCATGGTAAAACCTTGCAAATTGTTACAGGAGACTATATGGCAAAACCATTTTCCCTTCATCTGAAACCCACAAATCATCGGGTCTTTGTACACATTGCATCCTAACCCGAGAACGCTTCTCATCTTTGCTAGCATGTCCCTGAAACAATCTCAATTCTTCTAACGTGTCAATCACCCTTAAGGCGTAACCTGTGCATGTCTCATTTTCTGTTTCAGGTAACAATTCCCACTGATCCTTAAACTATATATACAGTTCAATGCGCAAAACCTTGCGACTTAATCCGCATATCCATATCCCATAGACACAAAGGCGGTCATTCTGACTCTGGCGGGCGGCGGTTGCCACCCGCCAGGCGGGAACCGCCATTTGGCCGCTACGCGGTCAAAAGACCGCTGCCGGCATTTCAACCTTCCCGCTGGGCCGGCGGGCGCTAACCATGTTAGCGCCCGCCGGCCCAGCGGGAAGGAGGCCTGCAACACAAAAGCCGGCTCCGAATGGAGCCGGCGGTGTTGCGGGCGTGCGACGGGTGCAGTTGCACCCATCGCGCTTTTCACTGTCTGCTAAGCAGACAGTGAAAAGCTTCATGGGGCCCTGTTAGGGGGCCCCAGCACTGCCCATGCCAGTGGCATGGGCAGTGCAGGGGCCCCAGGACACCCTTTCCCGCCAGCCTCTTCCTGGCGGTTAAAACCCCCAGAAACAGGCTGGCGGGAAGGGGGTCAGAATCCCCAGGGCAGCGCTGCTTGCAGCGCTGCCCTGGCGGATTCGCCCAGCCGGGGGAAAAACGGCAGGAAACCGCCGGCCCCGGTTTTCTGACCGCGGCTTTACCGCCGCGGTCAGAATGGGCTTGGAAGCACCGCCAGCCTGTTGGCGGTGCTTCCGTCATTCGCGACCCTGGCGGTCAAAGACCGCCAGGGTCAGAATGACCCCCTAAGTATTATGATTTCAAATGAGCACTGCATTTCACCACGGCAATTTCATGAGGTAACTGAATCGCATGCAACAACTCCTTTATTCTTTCACCATTTTTCACTGGAGAACCAGAAGAGGTCAGGAAACCCCTCTGTGACCATAGTTGGCAAAAATCATGGACAATTCCAAATCCGTATCTGCTATCAGTATAGATAGTCACTCTCAACTGGACAGCGGCATGGCAATCTCTAGTAAGAGCATCCAATTCAGCCACTTGAGCAGAATATACTCTCTCAAGCCAAGACGCTTCAAGGATACCAGAGATCGTACATACAGTGTATCCGGCTCTCAGCACTCCTACTGAGTCTCTCAGACATGAGCCATCAACAAAGATAATTTGGTCATTTTCTTCCAATTTGGTATCTTTGATATCAGGCCTCGGTTTGGTGCACATTTCTGTTACCTGAAGACAATCATGTTCTACATCTTCAACATCTTCAACTTCTGTGTTTTCATTTGGAAGCAAAGTTGCCGGGTTCAACACTGTACATCTTTTCAACGTTACATTTGGTGACCCCAATATAATTGTTTAATATTTTGTCAGTCTTGCATTTGTCATGTGTTGCGTTTTGGTATGGGTTAACAGGATCTCAACTGAGTGAGGGACCATGACTGTTAAAGGATGTCCCATCACTATGCCTTTACACTGTGTGAGGCTTTGACCAAGTGCTGCTACTGCACGCAGACAACCCGGTAAGGCTGCTGCAACTGGGTCCAAGGTAGCTGAAAAATGTGCTACTGGTCATTTTACACCTCCATGGACCTGTGTCAGGACAGACAAAGAACATGCATCACGTTCATGACAAAACAGCACAAAAGGCTTCGCGTAATCAGGCATACCTAAAGCTGGAACCCTGCACATGCTCTCCCTTAATTCAGTAAACACCTTCATTTCTTTCTCTGTCAGCACTATGACATCTGGCCCTTTCTTAACCGTCAGTCTCACCAATGGCTTGGAGATGACTGAGAAATTCGGGATCCACTGACAACAGTAGCCCACCATTCCCAGAAACATCCTAACATCTCTCCGTGTAGTTGGGGGATTGATCTGTAACAATGCAGTCACTCTTTCCCTGGATAACTTCCTCGACCCTTTCTCAATTTGATGACCCAAGTACTTCACCTCTTTCTGGCAATATTGCAATTTCTTGGGGGACACCTTGTGCCCGTTCTTCCCCAAGTGGTTCAGTAAGGCAATCGAATCATACTTGCACTCATCCCTCGTTTTGGAAGCGATCAACAGATCATCAATGTACTGCACTAGAGTCGATTGAAAAGGCAATTCCAATGACTCCAAATCCTTCTTCAGTATCTGATTGAATATGGAAGGTGATTCTGAAAACCCTCGAGGAATTCAACACCAATTGTAAACCTTATCCAGGAATTTGAAACTGAAGAGAAATTGGCTGTCCGCATGAAGAGGCACAGAAAAGAACGCTTGGGACAAATCAATTACTGTGAACCACTCTGCATCACATGGAACCTGGAACATAATCACAGCTGGATTTGGCACCACTGGGCAACATTTCACCACTATGTCATTGATCTTTCTCAAATCTTGGATAATGCGAACCTTCCCACAAGGCTTTCTCAATCCCATTATTGGTGAATTACATGGGCTGCTCATCATTTCCTTCAAGACTCCCTGTTTCACAAAGTCTGCAATCAATTGCGCCACCTTTATAAGGACATCTTGTGCCATATGGTACTGCGGTACCTGGGGAAACACAGCATTTGGCTTCACACTGACTTTAACTGGTTCTACTCCTTTTATCAGTCCTACTTCTTTCCCTGTTAAATCCCACACCTTCTCTTGGACAGTTCCCTGCAAGTCTGGCGGGAGATCATCCACTGTGAACATTGGGAAGAAGTTAATCAGAGGATATTCCTTGTCTGTGGTCTCCGTTTCAGGCTCTGAAATCTGCTCTTCATCTCCTTCATCGTCACTGTTTGTCTGAACTTCAATCCCCTCATTGGAACTAGTGATTGAACACCTTGTTTTGCACAGTAAGTCTCTTCCCAGTAGGGACACAGGACTCGAATCGCAAACCACAAATCTGTGTAATCCCTGAAAGGTGCCAAGCTCAACCTGCACCGGATCTGTGATAGGGTTAGTCAGGAGCTGGTTTGCCACTCCTACCACCTTGACTGTACGTCCCGAAAGAGGCAGTTTCGGAACCTCTGCACTTCTGACTGTAGAGCGTGTAGCTCCTGTGTCAACCAAGAATGAAACCTTGTGACCCATTACCTTCCCCTGAACATAGGGACCTTTCTGATCTACCTCTAAGGACGCTGCAAGCCTACACTCCTCACTATCTGAACTCTCATCCGACCATTCATCGTTTATTCCATTCTCACCACGCAATGGGAACTGTTGCACTGTGTTATTTTGACTCATTCTTTGACCTGTGACCTGTTGAGGAAGCATCACCTGTTGCTGTTCCACTGGCGCTAAGGGCACTTGCATTTGCTGTCTAGGTACCATGGGAACCTGCTGCTGCATTTGCTGCATCTGCATCGGCTGTATACGTGGCATCTGCACCTGCTGCATGGGTTGAAAACCCTGCATCTGATTCATGTTATTTTGGAAGTTCTGATTAGGACCTCTTATCCTCGGTCCCTTCACATTTTGAAATGCACCGACATCATTACTTTATTGAACAACACCCTCCTGCACCATCATCAGGCACTCCCGCTTCTAATGTCCAACACCCCCGCAGGCATGACAAGGTAACATCTTCTTCATCCCCTGCACATCATTTTGAACTACTATAGTGTTCAAGTCTGTGCTTCTGTTCACAAAACCTCCTCGACCTCTGCCTCTCACTTGTTCCTGAAACATTCCGTTTCCTTGCAGCTATAGCACCATCTGTTGTAGACAACCTCCCTGCATCTCTGATTGTGCTGCCTTAATTTGCATCACCATCGCCTTCTCCTTCAACTTTCTCTGCTTCAACTCAATCTCATCACTACAGTACTTTGTATACTGCAACACCTCATCAATCGGCTTCGCTTGCCAACAAATCAAGTGATTCTTAATCATCTGACTAATCTCAGGTCTCAACCCTTCAACAAATCTGAACACAAGGTGATTCATGACCTTCGCCTCAACAATCTCTGTGCCGCTGTAGTGCTTGAACGCTTTCAACAACCTCTCATAATAGGCATGTATCGACTCTTTGGCTTCCTGAGCTGTCGATCTTCCTGAGCCGTCGAGCTGCCAATCAATATTCTTCGGCGAAACTCTCTGTTTCAGGAATTCAATCATCATATAGTAATACTTCATCACCTCGGAGATGGTGCGCCTGTGACTCTATCACTTGCCGGTTCTGCAGCCGGCCAGTCCACACTCCTCTTGCATTCAAGCCACAAATTAGCTGGGACTATGATCTCAAAGAGAGTATTCAGGTCTTCCCAAATTTGGAAAACATCTAGCTATGGCCTCTATCAAGAAGCAGTTGGTACCTAGAAAGAAAAGGCAAACAGACAATTACAATTTTCATCAGATAGTTACCCCTCCAACGAATCAGCAAACAGCGTTAGTCTTCGTCCTCAGGACATCAGTCGATTCACCATCAGCAAAGATAGGACAGGACAAAGTCTCAGTATGGCATAGCTAAAGAATAAGGGGCATATTTATACTCCGTCTGCGCCGATTGTGCGTAAAAAAGTTTGACGCACAATCAGCGCAAACGTTGCCCCGTATTTAAACATTGACGCCCGAGCCCGCGGACCACAAATTTCCGCCGTGTGCGTAATTTTTTGGATGCGGAAACCCGTCTTGCGTTAATTATATGCAAGGTAGGCGTTCCCGTCCAAAAAATGGCTTAAAGGGCCGTGCGTCGTATTTATGCTTTTGGGCAAAAATGACGCACGGCCAGGAGGCGGAGCCAGAAAATGACGCACAGCCCGATTTGCGTAAAAAATTAACGCCTGGGTCAGGGCAGGCGTTAAAATGGGGCAAACACACCTGTATTTAATCAGAACACACAGAACAAACAGCAGAGCAGCAGAGCAGCAACAGGGAGCCATGGAGGTCATTCTAATCCAGAATGCACGCAGACGCAGAGCCCAGCAACAACAACAGCAGCTACAACAACACCAGCAGGGACCCCAAAGGCAGCGCAGAAGGCAGGAGAGGATATTCCGCCCAAGAACAACCCTTCAGGGCCTCAGGGAACACGACATCATACAGAGGTACCGGTTGAACTGGCAGGCCATTCAGCAGCTGCTGTGAAACATTGAACTGCAGTTGGCCCCCACTTTGGTGACACCCCACACCATCCCAACAGAAACAAAGCTGCTTGCCGTACTTCATATGCTGGCAAGTGGCTCTTTTCAAACAACTGGTGCCCTGGTAGGCGGAATATCACAACCATCATTCTCCGCCTTTTTGCCCAAAGTACTGGATGCCATCATTTGACTGACACCCCGCCACATCTGCTTCTCTAACACACTGCAGAAGCAGCAGGAAACTAAACAGGGGTTCTACGCAATCAGTGGCTTCCCACACGTCCTTGGTGCAATCAACTGCACACATGTACGCCTTGTGCCACCTACTGCAACTGAACACCTCTACCGCAACAGGAAGCACACACATTCCATCAACGTGCAGGCCATTGTCGATCACCAGGGATTGATCACCAACATCGTGGCTAAATATCCTGGGACTCATTCATCTTCCGTCACTGCACCATCAATCAACACTTCCAGGATGGACGGTATGGCAATGGACTACTTGTTGGTAAGTACAAAAACCTACTTATATATATACTGCACAGCAACCCACTAGGACACACAACACATACACCACAACAGCAACATGTCAACAGGAACACACTGAGGTTGTGACATCACTAGCCATGTTTCTGAAGTCACCATTGAACCTGTCACACATCGGAAATTACTGTACAGCCTAATGTGAAGACGTCAATGAGTGTGGTTGTTAATATCTGGACAGTTGTATTGAGAAGCTACGTTATTTGACAGTAGGGACATTCCAATTATCTACTGCGCAGTTGATATGTCACATTACCCAGAGACAGATTTGTGGTGTAAGTGCTATTTATTGAAAAGTGCTGTAGTGCTATATGTACATTGTCCATTTCTGTGAGTCCATTATAGTGACATTTTAAATTGGGATCCAACACAAGGGTTTACCAAAATGCTTTTGTCATGCTGGGGTTGCTGTTTCAGACAGTGCAGAGGGACAGGATTTGGCAATGAGTAGGAGAGAGACAATCACTGGGCTGGGTGACAAGATATACAGTGGTTTCCAGAACAGTGCTTGAGTACAAATGTTGCAAGACTGGCAAGTTACAAAGCGCAGGACTTTGGTAAATGTCGGCCATGTGGCAGGGACTAGTGCTTCCGGGTACTTTTCCTTGTGAATGTGATCTGTACTATGTCTTCTTCTTCTGATGTGTGTGTTGCCTGCTTTGTCCTTGTTGTTGTTGGTTATGAAGGGGCAACACACACCTCAGTGTTAGAAGACGTGGAGTCAGACATCCCGGTCGCTGCTCCCTGTGAAGGTCTTAAGGGCAGGACTGCAGCAAGGAGGATCTGCTGGTTCTTGAGAATAGCAGCCACATCACGATGGTAGGCAGCCATGTCGGCCCTGAGGGAGTCATGATTGCATTCGTGCATGCAGTGGAAGGTTTGGGGTGCGAGGTGTTGTGGCAACTTCCTTACTGCAGTGGTGAATTCCTTGACAGTTTCTTGTAGTCCTTGCAGTATGGATGTTAGGGCTTGCATAGCTGCTGCCTGATCTGCAGATGACATCATGCACAAACGCACCCCCTCAAGGCTGGCTGCCATATTTTGCATCCCCACCCGCACCTCCTTGGCCAGCTCCTGCTGTACTCCAACTACAGTTCTCTCAAAGCTGGTGCCAGTGTCGTTTGAGTCCTCAGCTGTATTGGAGCTGGCAGGTCTTACAATTGGGGTGGTGGGTGGATCCTCTGCGATGGCTGCTTGTTCTGTGCTCCACCTTGTGTCTGAAGGTGGGGTCTAGAGGGTTTCAAGGACCTTTTGGATGGTCTCCTGGGGAATGTTTATCGGCTCGTCATCCATGTCATCAGGGAAATCTGGGACAGGCATATCTCCAGGAGATCCATCTTCCTCTGCAATGAAACAGGGTACAATTAGTGTGTCTGTGTTTTGACAATTTTGACGTGACGTGCCTGCCTTTTGATGAATTCACTTAGTGATCTTGTTTTGTATTAATATCTGCAGTCCTTCAGATGGACATTGTTTCAGGCCTATGGCCCACCTGTGTGTTACATGTATGTTATTGAGTTATCAGACTTGTCGGCCTTATTGCCTCTAGGTGTTGCTTTATGCCAAATAGAGAATTGCCACCTTTTTGTCCTACTCGACCCTCCGTGTATATCCATTCTCAGGGTGAGACCTTTCAATGGCTGTGGGTGTTCTGATGGCCCTGGCAGCACACTTACCTATCAGGACCTGCCCCAATCCCTGATCTTTCACATCGACTTAATTGTAATTGACATGTAGCATATCCTATGCATGGCAATGTTATGATGTGATATGGATGTTGACATTGTTAATGTGTCCTGCTGATGTTGGGTAATGTGTGGTACATTGGATTGCCCTGATAATCGTATCAGTGTCCTATTTCCCCCTCTGACTGTGCAGGAGTATTTCAGTGACCAGTTACATGTGTCCCCTCCTCAATGCTGTTGTCTGAGCAGTATGACATTTGTGATGTTGCCTTGTTACCCAGGCACATGATGGACCCTGACATATGCAGCATGGGTGTGTCCTTAGTGCTGTGTCGCTCCTATTGTTGTTTACATTGGCTGATGTTTGTGGCAACTATGGGCATTGACATTTGAGTGTACTAGGGCCTTTGTCTTGTTTCTGGAGATTGTTGCAGTTGTCATCCTCACCCCCTAATTTAGGTATGTATGTTCCATGGGGAAGTTACTGCCATTTGCTACTTGAGCTGCACACAGATCAGAGGTGGTAGTGGCAACTGTTGTTGCAGTTACATTGCAGTTGTCGGCTTGGCTAGAGGATTGCTAATAGGGCCCTAGTTAATGTAGGAAGTATGTTGGCTGATGAGTGCCAGGATGTCAGTTTGACGTAGTGGCCTTCCCTCCTGTTGTGGCTTTCCCTTTGCTCCATCGTTGGCATGACAGCATGCCCCCATGGGACTGTTGTTGGTGTAGTGTAATGGTGTGCCCCAGCTTATGTTTGTGTGGGCCATGCCCCCCTATCGTGCCCCTTTACCCATGCTACTCCATGTATATGATGACTTACATGCAATGTGTTGTAGGTATTTCCCCCCCGGTTGCAGTTGACATTATTGCATTATAATTCCCCATGCGACTTCCCCTGCATGTGCGTTGTCTCGTGGTAGTCTTCGCTGTCCTGTCCTTGAATCCCTGTGACGATCTCCTCAGGGATGATGGCTGCAACCATCTCCTCCATGTGGTCCAGGGCCTCCTGGTGTGCTGGACTCCCCCCTCCAGTCTGCAGTGCTGCCTTCCTGTTCCTGGCCATCTTTTCCTTGGTCCTGCTTTTGCAGTCATGCCAGCTTTTCTTGCACTCGATGACTGTTCTGCGTACTTCTGCCACACTGTTAATCTTCTCAACAATTTGTTGCCATATAGCCTCTCTCCTACTGATTGGCAACTTTGAGGTGACAAACAGTTGGTGCTGGTGTTCCGTCACCTCTTTAACCAGGATTTCCTGCTCCTCTGCACTGAAGCAACACTTTCTTTTCTTCTTAAAAGTGTCCTGGTTCTTGTGTGGATCCTCCTGGCTGGTTCCTGGTCTGCTGTCATCTTCCTGGGGTCTGTAGTGGCATCTGGGATCCATTTTGGCTCTCCTCTGGTGAACTGGCAGTGTTCGCGGGTTTTTTTGACGCTATTGCGTCAAAAAACGGCGCATATCCGGTTTGCGTTGTCGTAAATCGACCCACAGTAATTTCTGCTGCGTTAACGTTGTTTTCCTTTACGACTTGACGCTGCGGTGTGTGTAAAAAATAATGACTCCCACGTGTTGTTTGCGCACCAAAATGGCGTTAGCCGGCGGTAATTTTTTTTACGCAAAACTGCACCGGCACAGTTTTGCGTCAAAAAGTATAAATATGGGCCTAAGGCTCTTCCCTCATATGGAGGAGAAGCAAGTATCAGTATGGATGAGTAGAGGATGGTTAAAGTATAAGGAAGAATAAACGGCAAAGTCTCAAAATGGCCAAGTATGGCTTAAGGTAGAATGTCCGAATAATAGCTAATAATGTCCCATTTCTCCTCGGGTCATGCGGTTATATGAAAACTGTTGAACTAGCCTTTCATTCCCAATTGGATAATATTTGGTGCATCATTATCTCTGTCCAGTAATTCTCCACGCGCTTCACTAGAATTTTCCACAGAACACGGTTCTCATGTCGTTGATTGGCCCACGTTATTGACGTCTTCATCGGGTGGAATGTCAGGTAAGAAAAGTTACACTTCACGCTCCAGTCAGTGGCTCTATTGTTTCTCCTACTCTAGGCAGCCTTGCACCTGTTACGAATTACACTGTTGCATTCAGCAAGAATGTCTACTTGAGCAAGTCGGGTCCCAGGAGAAAGAATTTACTACGGCTACACACACATCTAGCTTCTGGAAAAGTACAGCGTCGTGTCCTTCAGGAAGACAGCACCTTGCACGTTAGGAAAAACACAGTTTAATATGAAACCAGGCAGCTAGGCCCAGACCCTTGCTAATTAAGGCCTAGTAATTTAGCTAACAAACCCTTAATATATGACTCTAATTATGATATGGTAATACAAATTCAAAACATTAGTACATTCATCATTAATAAGTTTCATTAGTCTTCGTATACATTGGTGACCACTGCCTGTGGGCACATTTCAAACGCACGCATTATTTTTCTACGTTAACGCATTCTCTATGCAGCTTCATTACACAATATAATGCAAGCTTTTCATGTTAACATTCATTTTAAAAGACACACTCCAACAATCCCTCCTCTGATGACTCCTGTCATCACACAAACCTTACCCCAGAAATTTTACTTATTAAAATTCTCTCATCTCAATTTCCTCTCTTAATCGTTCCCCCTGTGATTTTGCCCTGAATAATTTTTCCCTTCATTTTTCCTCCCTCCTCTTAGTATTTTTCGCCATTTTTAATTTAACTCTTTTACTAATTTTACATGCCACCCACAATCCAAATAAGCAAGCTATGACAATCAATATTCCGTGTATTATTTTCGCCAATATCCCATGCCAAATATTACTAAACCAGTTTCCCACTGAAGCAAGTCCTTTCCCAACCTTTTCCCAAACACCGTGCTCTTTCAGTTCCTTCAAATCTGTACTATACCTAGTTAAGTTAGTAAGCATACTTCTAATCTCATTACTGTTGTCTGGTATGTAAGCACAGCAGTGACGCTCATTAAGCATCTTACAGACTCCGCCATTTTTTGCTAAAAGAATATCTAAAGCAAGCCTGTTTTGAAGAGTAATAGCCCTCTCCGCAGCAAGTTTAGTATCCATCAGGAGTATAGCCCCTGTAAAATTTGTCAGCATGTTATCCACAATAGTAGACAACTTTTGAATCTTTATGGAGTTTAAGATAACTCCCACTGAAGGAATTATCGCCCCAAATATGTCTCCTACTACACCAGCAGCAGTCTCTCTCTTTTGTCTAGTACGATGTCATTCAGACAATTTCGGAAACCTTTTCAAATCGTCAAGTTGATATATCTTTGGGAAAACTATCCCCAAATAGCATGTCCCATACCATCCCTTTGGAAGACGGTAATAAGCATTAAGCCCACATATATAATAGATCCCAGGGATCGCTGGATCCTGTCCATTTAACATGAACGTCCACTTACTGTGAAACAAAAACACATGCTTACATTCACTCATTCCCACAAACACATTGACATAATATGATTTTGGCCTAGATATGCGAAGCTTACCTACGTGTAGTGCATCTAAAGCTAATTTCCCCTGTTCCCTAATTGCACTATAACCCTCACTACTAGCAAAAGCTCGCTGCTGCAATCCTTTCTCCAATTTACCCTTCAATTTCCTTCTTCTATCTTCCGTGTGATCTAAAAAGCTTTTCTCTACAGATGTAAGTAAGAATGTCAAATTATTGCGGTGTGCATAAGATGTACTAATTGTTACTGTCGCTTCAAATAACCCTTTGACTAACTTTATGCTATAGTACTTAGCTACGCTATTCAAATCCTCTATGATAGGCACATAAGAAAACACAAGATCATGGTTCGAATAAAAATACTGAATCTCTTCCTGGTTATAGAATCTTGTTAGTAACAGACTACAACTTATCCCATATGTTAAAGGCAGACTATTATAGGTAACCCACTCTTGTACGAAACAGGAATTTGTGTGCACACAAAGCAATCCTTAGCATCCATTGTGTCAACATACTCACTCAGCAAGCGATAGAAAACATTAGTGGATAGTTCCCCTTTTGCGTTAGTTCCCTCATGCAAATATTTTGTATCCTGCTCAAACCTCTCCCAAGCTGTTAGTGCATTGGTAGTCTCAGGAATTGTATCATTGTTAGTCCCACTCTTATCCGCTAGTGGCATACCCACAATCACAACTATGATGAATATCACACACACGACACCCAAACCAACACCCAAATATTTACAACACCTACTCCCTTTATCATCCCCTCTAGTGTTAGCCATCATCTGTAAAGAATCAGAAAGTGAAGGAGCAAAGTCAAACCAAGCAAGTATTTGCAGCTCTCAGTTTCACTCCCAGGATCCTTGTCAATTCAGGTTAGCAGCTTGTGAAAATTGGATTTCTCAAAAGTCAATACAGGTTATCAGTGTCTCATCCGGTAAGTTGTCAGTCTCCCTTTCTCAATAATTTTATTTTATTCAGTTCTTATGCCAACTCAGTGTCTTCGGCCAGACTCAGGTACCAAAGTACTGACCTGGAATCTCTCTATCAAAGCAAAACGCCAAGAACTCTTGTTGCCATTCAGCTGACGTTGCATACGCTCTTTCAGGACCCGCGTACATTCCGTTCGCCACTCTCTTTCTTTTCAACTTGCGATAAACTTGCAACTCTCCTTCACTTAGATCTTCTCTCCTTGTTGTATCAACCTCTTCCTCTATTGCATCTTCGACAACCACCTTTCCCTTTTTCACTTGCAACTCTGGCCGCTTATCTCCTTTCAGTGTCTCTTTGGTCCTGGATCTTTCCTGTGGCAAACCTTCACCCTCCTCTGATTCTATGGTGTTTTCTCTTGATGGACCTGCAATTTGCTCAGGAGGAGTCTGGACACTCTGACTCTCATCCGCCTCAACTCCTTCGCCTTCTGGGTCTGTCAGGGGCTCTAGCTCATTTCCATATTCGTCTGCTTCTGGGAGAACCTCCCTCTGATTCGGCTCTCCTGGTGCCTCAGTTGAGATAGGCTCACCGTCACCCCTCTGGGTCTCTTCTCCTTCGTCTCTTACTGGAGTGGCCAAGCCGTCCTCAATGGGCTCTCCTTCTGTCTCAGTTCCCCTTTGATCACTCTCTGGCCCTGAGACTTCTTTCTCTGTTGTTGGTACTTTCAACAACTCAACTTCCTCATCAGTTGGACATGTCACCTTTTTCGTGTGACTGGCATGGATCCAGTTTGGAATTCCCGCACACCTCACAGCAGTAGTAGTCGTTAGTATTACTTGATATGGCCCCTTCCAACGTGGCTCCAAACACGACTTCCTTACGTGTTTCTTGATGACAACCCAGTCACCAGCTTTCAGATTGTGTCCTGGATCATTTATCGGTGGCAGGGTGGTAGCTTCCACCTGGTGAGAAAAAGAGCGAACCACATCAGCCAGACCCTTGCAGTAGTCCAACACCATATCATCCGTGATATTCACAAGAGCATTCGCAGGCACTGCGGGCTGTCTCATAGCTCGGCCCATGAGAATTTCATGAGGAGACAGTCCTGTTTTCTTGTTGGGTATATTTCTCATTGACATTAACACCAAAGGCAACGCATCAGGCCATTTCAAATTCGTGGCTACACACATCTTTGCCATTCTTGACTTCAGGGTACCATTCATCTGCTCCACTAGTCCTGATGCTTCAGGGCGGTAACTACAATGCATCTTCTGCTCAATGAATGCTGCACACAATAGCTTAACCACCTCGTTGTTGAAGTGACTACCCCTATCTGATTCTAAAAAGATCGGAAACCCGAAACGTGGTATCAATTCCCTAAGCAGCAGCTTCGCTACTGTGAGACTGTCATTCCTACGTGTAGGGTATGCTTCGATCCAGTGATTAAAGAGACACACAATCACCAACATATATCTCAATCCTCCACACACGGGCAACTCAATAAAATCCAATTGCATTCTGCTAAATGGACCTCCTGCTCTCCCGATATGGCTCAAATTTACCACTGTCCCTTTCCCCGCATTCATCTGTTGACAGATGATACACCTATGACAGATCACTTCTGCAGCTTGTCTGAATTTCGGATTAAACCAGTCAATTTTGAACAACCTGATCATGGCATCTCTCCCAATATGTGCTTGACCATGGTAAAACCTTGCAAATTGTTACAGGAGACTATTTGGCAAAACCATTTTCCCTTCATCTGAAACCCACAAATCATCGGGTCTTGTTCTGCATCCTAACCCGAGAACGCTTTTCATCTTTGCTGGTACGTCCCTGCAACAATCTCAATTCTTCTAACGTGTCAATCACCCTTAAGGCGTAACCTGTGCATGTCTCATTTTTTGTTTCAGGTAACAATTCCCACTGATCCTTAAACGATATATACAGTTCAATGTGCAAAACCTTGCGACTTAATCCGCATATCCATATCCCATAGACACAAAGGCCCTCATTCTGACCCTGGCGGTCTTTGACCGCCAGGGCGGAGGACCGCGGGAGCACCGCCGACAGGCCGGCGGTGCTCCAATGGGGATTCCGACCGCGGCGGTAAAGCCGCGGTCGGACCGGCACCACTGGCGGGGTCCCGCCAGTGTACCGCGGCCCCATTGAATCCTCCGCAGCGGCGCAGCTTGCTGCACCGCCGCGGGGATTCCGACCCCCCCTACCGCCATCCAGATCCCGGCGGTCGGACCGCCGAGATCCGGATGGCGGTAGGGGGGGTCGCGGGGCCCCTGGGGGCCCCTGCAGTGCCCATGCCACTGACATGGGCATTGCAGGGGCCCCCGTAAGAGGGCCCCTACATGTATTTCACTGTCTGCTGCGCAGACAGTGAAATACGCGACGGGTGCAACTGCACCCGTCGCACAGCTTCCACTCCGCCGGCTCGATTCCGAGCCGGCTTCATCGTGGAAGCCTCTTTCCCGCTGGGCTGGCTGGCGGTCTGAAGGCGACCGCCCGCCAGCCCAGCGGGAAAGTCAGAATTACCGCCGCGGTCTTTCGACCGCGGAACGGTAACCTGACGGCGGGACTTTGGCGGGCGGCCTCCGCCGCCCGCCAAGGTCAGAATGAGGGCCAAAGTCTTGTGATTTCAAATGAGCACTGCATTTCACCACGGCAATTTCATGAGGTAACTGAATCGCGTGCAACAACTTCTTTATTCTTTCACCATTTTTCACTGGAGAACCAGAAGAGGTAAGGAAAACCCTCTGTGACCATAGTTGGCAAAAATCATGGACAATTCCAAATCCGTATCTGCTATCAGTATAGATAGTCACTCTCAACTGGACAGCGGCATGGCAAGCTCTAGTAAGAGCAACCAATTCAGCCACTTGAGCAGAATATACTCTCTCAAGCCAAGACGCTTCAAGGATACCAGAGACCGTACATACAGCGTATCCGGCTCTCAGCACTCCTGCTGAGTCTCTCAGACATGAGCCATCAAGAAAGATAATTTGGTAATTTTCTTCCAATTGGGTATCTTTAATATCAGGCCTCAGTTTGGTGCACATTTCTGTTACCTGAAGACAATCATGTTCTACATCTTCAACATCTTCAACTTCTGTGTTTTCATTTGGAAGCAAAGTTGCCAATTTCAACACTGTACATCTTTTCAACATTACATTTGGTGACTCCAATATAATTGTTTCATATTTTGTCAGTCTTGCATTTTGTCATGTGTTGCGTTCTGGTATGGGTTAACAGGATCTCACCTGAGTGAGGGACCATGACTGTTAAAGGATGTCCCATCACTATGCCTTCACACTGTGTGAGGCTTTGACCAAGTGCTGCTACTGCACGCAGACAACCGAGTAAGGCTGCTACAACTGGGTCCAAAGTAGCTGAAAAATGTGCTACTGGTCGGTTTACACCTCCATGGACCTGTGTCAGGACAGACAAAGAACATGCATCACATTCATGACAAAACAGCACAAAAAGCTTCTCGTAATCAGGCATACCTAAAGCTGTAGCCCTGCACATGCTCTCCCTTAATTCAGTAAACACCTTCATTTCTTTCTCTGTTAGAACTATGACATCTGGTCCTTCCTTAACCGTCAGTCTCACCAATGGCTTGGAGATGACTGAGAAATTTGGGATCCACTGACGACAGTAGCCCACCATTCCCAGAAACATCCTAACATCTCTCCGTGTAGTTGGGGGATTGATCTGTAACAATGCAGTCACTCTTTCCCTGGATAACTTCCTCGACCCTTTCTCAATCTGATGACCCAAGTACTTCACCTCTCTCTGGCAATATTGCAATTTCTTGGGGGACACCTTGTGCCCGTTCTTCCCCAAGTGGTTCAGTAAGGCAATCGAATCATACTTGCACTCATCCCTTGTTTTGGAAGCGATCAACAGATCATCAATGTATTGCACTAGAGTCGATTGAAAAGGCAATTCCAATGACTCCAAATCCTTCTTCAGTATCTGATTGAATATGGAAGGTGATTCACCAATTGTAAACCTTATCCAGGAATTTGAAACTGAAGAGAAATTGGCTGTCCTCATGAAGAGGCACAGAAAAGAACGCTTGGGACAAATCAATTACTGTGAACCACTCTGCATCACATGGAACCTGGAACATAATCACAGCTGGATTTGGCACCAATGGGCAACATTTCACCACTATGTCATTGATTTTTCTCAAATCTTAGACAATGCGAACCTTCCCACAAGGCTTTCTCAATCCCATTATTGGTGAATTACATGGGCTGCTCATCACTTCCTTCAAGACCCCCTGTTTCACAAAGCCTGCAATTAATTGTGCCACCTTTATAAGGACATCTTGCGCCATATGGTACTGCAGTACCTGGGGAAACACAGCATTTGGCTTCACACTGACGTTAACTGGTTCTACTCCTTTTATCAGTGCTACTTCTTTCCCTGTTAAATCCCACACCATCTCTTGGACAGTTCCCTGCAAGTCTGCCGGGAGATCAGCCACTGTGAACATTGGGAAGAAGTTAATCAGAGGATAGTCCTTGTCTGTGGTCTCCATTTCAGGCTCTGAAATCTGCTCTTCATCTCCTTCATCGTCACTGTTTGTCTGAACTTCAATCCCCTCATTGGAACAGGTGATCGAACACCTTGTTTTGCACAGTAAGTCTCTTCCCAGTAGGGACACAGGACTCGAATCGCAAACCATAAATCTGGGTAATCCCTGAAAGGTGCCAAGCTCAACCTGCACCGGATCTGTGATAGGGTTAGTCAGGAGCTGGTTTGCCACTCCTACCACCTTGACTGTACGTCCCGAAAGAGGCAGTTTCGGAGCCTCTGCACTTCTGACTGTAGAGCGTGTAGCTCCTGTGTCAACCAAGAATGAAACCTTGTGACCCATTACCTTCCCCTGAACATAGGGACCTTTCTGATCTACCTCTAAGGACGCTGCAAGCCTACACTCCTCACTATCTGAACTCTCATCCGACAATTCATCGTTTATTCCATTCTCACCACGCAATGGGAACTGTTGCACTGTGTTATTTTGACTCATTCTTTGACCTGTGACCTGTTGAGGAAGCATCACCTGTTGCTGTTCCATTGGCGCTAAGGGCACTTGCATTTGCTGTCTAGGTAACATGGGAACCTGCTAGTGCATTTGTTGGATCTGCATCAGCTGTATACGTGGCATCTGCACCTGCTGCATGGGTTGAAAACCCTGCATCTGATTCCTGTTATTTTGGAAGTTCAGATTAGGACCTCTTATCCTCGGTCCCTTCAGATTTTGAAATGCACCGACATCATTGCTTTTTTGAACAACACCCTACTGCACCATCATCGGGCACTCCCGCTTCCAATGTCCAACGCCCCCGCAGGCATGACAAGGTAACATCTTCTTCATCCCCTGCACATCATTTTGAACTACTATAGTGTTCAAGTCTGTGCTTCTGTTCACAAAACCTCCTCAACCTCTGCATCTCACTTGTGCCTGAAACATCCTGTTTCCTTGCGGCTGTAGCACCATCTGTTGTAGACAACCTCCCTGCATTCCTGATTGTGCTGCCTTAATTTGCATCACCATCGCCTTCTCCTTCAACTTTCTCTGCTTCAACTCAATCTTGTCACTATAGTACTTCGCATACTGCAACACCTCATCAATTGGCTTCGCTTGCCAACAAATCAAGTGATTCTTAATCATCTGACTAATCTCAGGTCTCAACCCTTCAACAAATCCGAACACAAGGTAATTCATGACCTTCGCCTCAACAACCTCTGTACCGCTGTAGTGCTTGAACGCTTTCAACAACCTCTCATAATAGGCATGTATCGACTCTGGCTTCCTGAGCCGTCCGATCAATCTTTTGCCAGTCAATATTCTTCGGTGAAACTCTCTGTTTCAGGAATTCAATCACCTTATAGTAATACTTCATCACCTCGGGAGATGGTGCGCTTGTGACTCTATCACTTGCCGATTCCGCTGCCGGCCAGTCTACACTCCTCTTGCATTCAAGCCACAAATCAACTGGGACTATGATCTCACAGAGAGTATTCAGTACTTCCCAGAGACATTTCGTAAGCTTCACAAACCTGCCCGTCTGCTGATACCACCCTATTGGCTTCTCCCTCAGCCTGGGAAAGTCATTCGTAAATGACAGAATATCACCTCTAGTCCACGGCACATGGACAAGAACCCCTCCAGCAGTCTCTTGCATTGGTAACATCTTTACCGCACCACCATCCTGTATGGTTTTAGCTGGCTGCTCTATGCAGTTGTTCTTCCTCTTGTCTCTTTTCTTCGCCCATCTACCTTCCGATTTCTCTAAGGCTCCCCAAACTTATGCACTCTGTAATATTTCCTTGAGGTGTGCCTTCATCCCAGTAGACCTCATGTGTTCAAAATCCTTAGGCTCAAAGTCTAACCTGTAACTCCTCTTCAAATGTTTGGTATTTTCTAAGTCTATTCCATATTTATCTGCCATGTTCTCCAACCTCTGGTGCACCCTGCTCACTTCTTTAGTTTTCTTTGGACACAAGTATCTCAGTTCTGCTTCCGTGTATGACTCTAACCTGTTTACTTCCATGCTCCTTTCAAAAAGTGCATTTGCCTCCATGCCCAACCTCACAAAATTCAGGTACTCTTCTCCTTCCGACCTCTCTGCTGCTGCAGGAGTAGTCTGTGGTGAATTTAACTTATCTACCCAGTCATTCAGCTGTTGAGAGGACAAACCTTGTAATGAGATATTCCTAGCCTGCGCTATGGGTGTCTGCGGCATGTTCGCATTTGAGATCTGCGGTGTCAGCAGTCCCAAACCTGATTGTCTCATAGCATCCGGAGGAGCCCCAATTGCGATAAAGTCTAACAGGGACCTAGATCTCTTGAATGTCGGCTCCACTGGAGTCATCCCTTGAGAGCTCTCTACGAACCCTCCTCTTGTCATCTCTTGAGTCATTATCCCTTGATCGCATACACTAGGCTTCGCCTGCGCATACATTGGTACTGGTGGACCAACTGTAATGGGCAAGGATATGGCGTCTGGTGTCTGCCTGTGTCCTAAAACCTGTGGAGTATTAACTCCCATATTCTTGTTCATTACTGGTGCCATGGCTGACTGCAGTCCTGTGACCGAAGTGTAATTCGTAATCATTTGTTGCTACACCTGGGGCAGTAAAGGTGGAGTTGGAACAGTCGGAATCAGCTTTGGTCTCATATGTGCCGGCTCTGACGGCACCATCAAATTTGTTGTGGTCTCAACTGGTGTAGAAACAGGAGTAACCTGTACCGGATTCATCGTCCCCTTGTTTTGAGTCGAACTTACAAGACATGTACTAGTACTCGGTCTATTGTCATCTATTGCATATGGTGGAGGTCGGTCATTCAGTGACTGATTAAGGAACTCATCATCATCTGAGTCATCCATCTCTGACCAGGGCTTCTTAGCCTCTTTGTCTTTAGAAGAACTTTTGTCAGTCTTACAAGTAGCTTTCCCCCCTTTTTTTCACCTTCTTGAGCTATTGCTGGAAACATTCTAATTCCATCTATTGTTTCTCTCCTCCAAACTCTGTGTACTATCCCACCTAGCCTCCGCTAGTGTCTTTTCTGCCTTCCTCATTCTCCTCTCAAATTTCTTTTGCTGTTGTCGTATGGCCATCAGTTCCCAAATTGCTAATGCCTCAAACTGTGCTGGCCTAGGAGGTGGCTTTAGCTCATTTAGCACCCTCTGAAAATTTTCCAAAACCCTTATATTGAATGTTCCGTGCTCCGGAAACGCCAAACACCCTTCTTTCTCTGTCGCTTTACACCATTGCTTTAGCCAAAGACATGGCGCAACACCCCTTTCCTCCATTACAGCATACGCTGGCGGTGTAACCTCTCCTACACTCGCGGTAATATATGCATCTCCCCTCAAAGCGCTCTTTAAAGCCTTGAAAAATTTAATTTTTGCGTCTTTTATTTTGTTCACAATCGAATCAGGAAGTGACTTTAATTCCAAGAACTCTCTTCACCTACCTTCTCAACCAATTGCCTCTCACGGACAGCTGCCAATCCGTGAGCGACCCTTCTCACTAACTGACCTATCCCAACGCAGCTCCAATGACGTCACACTCACACACACTGCGGTTGACAAAGTCTTGCGGCTTGTCTTCCTCACTCTCGATTCACACAAAAACTAATGCAATATATTGCGAGCACCAACAAAACTCAAATTTGCCAGATTACTACAGGAAAGGGTAACACAATCGCTTCAGAACTTTACAGAGATTTTGCTTAGCCTCGGCCGCTACTCTCTCCTTCTCAGCTCCCGCACTCGCAAGCAAAATTTTACCCGCAAATTTCACTCTCGACTTGTCAATGGGTTGTTCTAGTGCACTTTAGAACTCCCCAAATCTCCATTGAAGTTTCCATTCACTCACTTTGACTCAAACTCGACTCGTCGATTTCACCATTGAGCTATTAAATCGCGCAAATTACAACATAAACCAAGTGTCTCATACACTTATCAATATACTCCGGAGTCTTAGACCACGCAGGGTCCGTACATCACCAACAACCACGTGGACAATTTTGAGCACAAAGCGCCACACTCACATGATGTTCACCAACTTCCCTACTCTCATACTGCGGAGTACACACACTCCTACTAAAACATCATCATTTGGCCTAAAATCCTCACAGACTTCACACTTCACCTGCGGTATGCATAAGCTGTGCAAGCGCAAACCCTACTTCATTCACACTATCACTAGAACGCCGAGACCATACTCAAACTTCCTTCAGCAGGCTCCGAGATTCCAGGAAAGTCATTAGGGACTTAGGGGCACATCATCTCTTCGATTTGCATAATTTAGAAGAACAATTTTTCCCAATACCCAGTTTTCCGATACACCTTTCTTACTTCCAAACTATGCTCATCAATTTCTACCAGACCTTCAGACCTTTCGAGCCAACAATCTTATCAAACAGTAGTCCCTTGTCATTGGGCCCCAAAGGGCCAAACCATTACCTCTGCTACCAAAAACTGACAGCACGTCAGAACTTTGATAAGTAAACTTACAAGGAGACACGTCTAGGCCGATGGACCTTTTGACCACGTTTGGAGACTTCCCAGTACGAGATATCTTTCTGGCATCACAAAATCAATATATCAATAACCCAATAAATATTCTTAGCACCTAATCAACAAGTGAATCAAGAATTTGTTCTTTCTGTAGCACAAACCTGGCCAAAAGACAGTGGAAAATATGGTGGTCATTTTGATGTGCTAACCCCGTCAGCCCTGTGGCTGATTGGTACGGAGGCTCAGCAGTTAAAAACCTAGCAATTCTACCATCTCTAAATGAGGCAAGGGAACCACAGGTTTGGCAGAGCTGGTGAACTTCTGATTTAGAGTCATTTGCCTGATCCACCATTAAGTTTCAAGTTGTGGTGATGAAGAAGATTATGAGGGCTGTGAAAGAGATTCTCATAGCGCATTAGTTGACCATTTTCACACCCTTTACTATCTGGAAATATTATGTTTATGTTACTGTACAACAATAATTGGTACAAGTGTGCTTAATTTTCTTTTTTTCATATGTGCCTACCCAGGAAATGTCACTTGGCACTTTTCTAACGTATAGTTGCCAGTGTGTTGCCACATTTGATATTGTGGTACAAGATAAGAAGCGCACTTAATGGCAAAATACATGGTGAGATTTAGGCCCATATTTATACTTTTTGACGCAAAACTGCGCCAACGCAGTTTTGCGTAAAAAAAATAGCGCCGGCTAACGCCATTCTGAAGCGCCATTTGGGCGCCGTATTTATTGAATGACGTTAGCCGGCGTTAGCCGCCGGCGCTGTCTGGTGTGCGTTAAAAAAAACGACGTACACCAGGCAGCGCCGGCGTAGGGGGAAAATGGCGTATGGGCGTCCAGAAATGGTGCAAGTCAGGCTGAGGCAAAAAAATCGCCTCAACCCGATTTGCGCCATTTTTTTACGACGCCCATCCCCCATTGAAATGACTCCTGTCTTAGCAAAGACAGGAGTCATGCCCCCTTGCCCAATGGCCATGCCCAGGGGACTTACGTCCCCTGGGCATGGTCATTGGGCATAGTGGCATGTAGGGGGGCACAAATCAGGCCCCCCTATGCCACAAAAAAAAATAAAAAAAAATACCTACCTGGACTTACCTTAATGTCCCTGGGGTGGGTCCCTCCAGCCTTGGGTGTCCTCCTGGGGTGGGCAAGGGTGGCAGGGGGTGTCCCTGGGGGCAGGGGAGGGCACCTCTGGGCTCATTCTGAGCCCACAGGTCCCTTAACGCCTGCCCTGACCCAGGCGCTAAAATCCGGCGCTAATGCGGGTTTTTTAGACCCGCCCACTCCCGGGCGTCATTTTTGCCCGGGAGTATAAATCCGACGCAATAGCATCGGAGTCATTTTTTAGGACGGGAACGCCTACCTTGCATATCATTAACGCAAGGAAGGTGTTCACGCCAAAAAATGACGCTAACTCCATGAACTTTGGCGCTAGACGCGTCTAACGCCAAAGTATAAATATGGAGTTAGTTTTGTGTCGAATTTGCGTCTAAAAAAACGACGCAAATTCGGTGCAAACGGAGTATAAATATGCCCCTTATTTCTTAATTCTCAACCTCAGAAGCCACCGCTGTGCGCTCCGACAGAAGCGCTTCAACTACCTTTCATGGTTCGCCCAGGCAGAGCATGCAGTAGAGGACTGCTCATGGACAGCGGCGGCTGCCGCAAAGATCAAGGGGAGAGGTGGTGTGACAAACAGGTGGGAGGAAGGGGACGGAGATGGAGGGGGTAAAATATATATTTTTTAAATGTGCCTTACCGCCGTCTCTGTCTCCTGCTGCCTCGCTCCTCTTCTGGTGTTCCAGCATCTGCTGGGACACCAGCACAGGCTCCCCATCAATCCTGGCACTGCTTACATGCTAAACATAGCATGTAAGCAGCATCAGGATTGGTCTGAGCCACACTGACTGATGCTCAGACACAAGCCTGGGGTCTGTGCAGTTTCTCCAGCCTGGCTGTGTATGCAGTTAGGTTGGAGAAACCTAACAGCGCATTTGTGTTTGGCCAGCCTCAGACGGCGGGCCAAACACACATGTGCACTTAGTGTACTCTTCCCTCCTCCTCCCTCCCACCTCCCGTGGCCCAGCCCCGCACCACTCTGTACTGCTGGCTAAGCCAGCAGATGAAAATGAAACAATAGAAAACTATTGTTTTATTTTTCTTCTCCTGGCTCTTGGCCAGGGAGGCGACGCTCATCCGCAATAGTGAAGAATCCACCCCTGCATGACAGCATGCTAAGGTACGCATTAGTCTTAACATGAGCATAACACAGTGACATAAATCTTGCATCCTTGGCAGGACCACAGATTTCAATAGCCATATTAATCTTGAATTATGAAGTCACATGGCTACAGTGTCAACATTTATGCTCAAGTCTAACATTATCCCCTGGGTTGGACTGTGAGCATACCATCACCTCCATGTTTGCAATTCATAATTATACTCTATTTGTTAAGTGACTGGTACCATTTAATAATTTTGCTTCATTCAGACTAAAACATACTGATACCTTGGGATTTAGGTACACTCAAGAATCCTTGTTTTTGCCTTTTGGGAATTAGACTATATAACATCTAACATGACAGGTGTGTTTATCTTTATATTGTACCAAAAACATGTATTTTTCTGCATCATCTATGCATGCATAATAAGCTCTGGTCTCAATCACGGTGTAACAGTTGTCTCTTAAGTCAGCATATCATAGACTTGAAGATGGGATGATCTCCTCAGGTAGCCACATTGTCTGCCAATGAGAAGGAAATAAAGCATCTCGAGTGTCACCTATGAAACCACCAATCAGGAGAAATAAAGATAGTGACAAAAACATTTTACATACTTTTCCCTCAGCCACAGTACACAGGTAGCTGAAGAGCTAGCCAACCATCACAAGGAGAGTCAAAGATAGAAGCTATATACAGGCAAGAGTTCTCAACGTAATGGATGAAGTCTTAACCTCTGAAAGTGAAACTGGTAAGAAAAAACAAGACTCAAAAAGGTGGAAAAATCAGTGAGACAAATTCTGGCAAATGAAGCCAATCTAAAGTAGGTATGTGGAAGCTATGTAATTTTAGATGTATATAACAGTTGGTGACAAAAGGAGGCTAAAGCAAACCCCACGTCTGCTTCATGCAAACTATCACAAACACATCATGACACAGGGGCCATGATACCCCTTAGTGTCCCGAATTAATACTTTTTATTAGTATTTTTATCCATACCGGGATACCACCAAATAAAGGAACCCTTGTGATTTATCCCAAGGTATTTTTAGTTAATTAACTGGATCCCAGAGAAATATCCGAACAAGTAATCTATTAGAACTCCATCAAGATAGTCCCCCTTGAGGTTGAGTCTGCCCTGATAGTATTATCTTGCCATGATGGGATAAGGTGGCCAATGATGAAGTATGCCACATTACATGAGTGAGCCCACCTCATCTGATTCTTAGAATTGCACTGAGATTGACTAGGCAGGTTCCATGGGTGGTAGTACTTCTTGGGAATGAGTACTAGAGGTAAAAGACATGGGCCCATATTTAAGAAGAATTGGCGCATCAGAGCTGCTTTACCCCTTTTTCTGCACCTCCCTACCGGCACCTAACGAAGCCATGGTTGTGCCGTATTTATAATACGATGCACCATGGCGGTTGTTAGTACAATAGTGTCATAATTGTTTACGCTATTGTGGCGCTTTGCTACACTAGCGTCAAAAGTTTTGACACTAGTGTAGCAAAGTGCAAGGAGGCCCATAGGTTTCTATAGGAGCGTCATTTTTACGATTACTCTGAGCGGGTGTTAAAAATGATGCCAAAAATGGCGCAGTGAAATCTGTTAAATTTAATGGCATCATTTTTGCGGGACTCCTAGCGCAGGAACACCCCCCTTGAATATATTATGCCTGGCACAGGCATAATGTGGCCCAAGGGTTTAACAGGTGGCATAATGCATGCATTGCACCACTTTGTAAATGTGGCTTGGGGAAAAAGCCACTTTAGCGCCTACGTATCGTAAAAAAATGATGCTAAGGTGGCGCTAGGGGCTCTTGAATATGCCCCATAGTACCATATGATTCAATCGCCACATCAAGATGTGTTTGTGGCATTTTAGATGTAAGCATAGATGTCATGCTGGAATGTTGGGGTGAAGATATTCTGGAAGGAGGTTGGAGAGTCAGTGACTGAGCTACAGTAGCAACCATTTGCTACTGATAGCGCGTCAGAACCTTGATGAGTAACCTTACAAGGAGACACGCCTAGGCCGATGGACCTTTTGACCACGTTTGGAGATTTCCCAGTACGAGATATCTTTCTGGCATCACAAAATCAATATATCAATAACCCAATCAATATTCTTAGTACCTAATCAACAAGTGAATCAATAACATTCAGTAAGAATCAATAAATGAATACACCATTCAGCCATGAATAACCACACAAATTTAGTTAAGTGTTAGGATATTTATTCCCTATTGGTTACAACCTAATAATCATCTCCGTTAATCTCATTAGCAATCACTCTCATTAGTAACTCTGCAGATTTATTATTAAAACACAAAAAATCGATGCGTAGAGAATATTCATTAAGCATTAACACATCATTAATAAGAACAGCTTAGCAAAGTCTCAGAGCGCAAGATTCAACAAAGCAAGAACTCACTAATTTGTCTATCTGCATCCGGTATTTGTAAACACCTTAACTAACTTCGAATTAGCATCAGCATGTTAGGCTTCATGCAAAACAATTTAGCAAACACAAATTTGGAAAACATCTAACTATGGCTTCTATCAAAAAGCAGTTGGTACCTAGAAAGAAAAGGCAAACAGACAATTACAATTTTCATCAGATAGTTACCCCTCCAAAGAATCAGCAAACAGCGTCAGTCTTCGTCCTCAGGACATCAGTCGATTCACCATCAGCAAAGATAGGACAGGGCAAAGTCTCAGTATGGCATAGCTAAAGAATAAGGCTCTTCCCTCCTGTGGAGGAGAAACAAGTATCAGTATGGACAAATAGAGGATGGTTAAAGTATCAGGAAGAATAAACGGCAAAGTCTCAAAATGGCAAAGTGTGGCTTAAGGTCGAATGTCCGAATAATGGGTAATAATGTCCCATTTCTCCTCGGGTCATGCGGTTATATTAAAACTGTCGAACTAGCACTTAATTCCCCATTGGATAATTTTTGGTGCATCATTATCTCTGTCCAATAATTCTCCACGCGCTTCACTAGAATTTTTCACAGAACACAGTTCTCATGTCATTGATTGGCCCACGTTATTGATGTCTTCATCGGGTGGAATGTCAGGTAAGAAAAGTTACCCTTCACGCTCCAATCTTGTTTCTCCTACTCCAGGCAGCCTTGCACCTGTTACGAATTACACTGTTGCATTCAGCAAGAATGTCTACTTCAGCAAGTCGGGTCCCATGAGAAAGAATTTACTACAGCTACACACACATCTAGCTTCTGGAAAAGTACAGCGTCGTGTCCTTCAGGAAGACAGCACATTGCACGTTAGGGATACATTGGTTACATATACATTGGTGGCCACTCCCTGTGGGCACATTTCAAACGCACGCATTATTTTTATACGTTAACGCATTCTCTATGCAGCTTCATTACACAATATATTGCAAGCTTTTCACGTTAACATTAATTTTAAAAGACACACTCCAACACTACTACTTAATTGGTGTGACTTACCTATGAAATAAAGAAGATTTCTGTCAACCAAGGGTCTCCTTTCTCCTTGTTATCCTGGCGATGAGTTGAGGGAGAGGATTTTCGCATTTCTGGACGCTACTTCATGTGTTGATCACGGCTAGGTTGGTCTTCCTGCTTTATTGGTGGTGGTTTGAGGAACAGTGGTTATCTTTTGGTCTCTTCTTGAGTTCAAAGGGAAGTCATCTTTGAGTAAAATGTTTGTTGCTGACAAATGGGATCTGTTTTTGGGTGGCCTCATCAGGAGGATTTTAGGATTAGTCTTAATCCATATGCTATTTCACCAGTGTATTCAGTAAGTGCAGGCGATAAAAAAAGTTTTCACCAACAACTTGGGGAGTATAAAGGATTTAAGCATAAGATAATCCTTAAAGAGAATGCCATTCAGGTGAGACACATGGTGGGGATTAATCTGATTAATTATAGAGACAAATTGAAGAGCTAAGAATATTATTAAACATATTCAATCTTCGCCATGGGTTTTTTCTGTGATTGTGAATTTTATAAAATCAATCAAAGATTTGAGGTTGTGTGTAGACCTTCGTAGTGTAAATGAAGCCATATGGATTGATCAACATTCCTTGCCGAATATCCATGAGTTGGTATCCCTGTTACCAGGAGCTACCGTCTTCAAAACTCTGTACCTAACTAGCACATATCACCAGGTGGTGTTACATGAAGACACTAAGGGCCTGATTTAGATATTGGCAGACAGGTTACTCCATCACAACGGTGCTGGTTATCCCATCCACTGAAATCTAAGTCCCATTATGTCCTCTAGGATTTAGATTTCAGCGGATGGGATATCTGTCACCGTTGTGACGGAGTAACCCGTCTGCCGATATCTAAATCAGGCCCAAAGTTCCCTACTGATTTTATTACCCCAGAGGGCCTTTTCCAATATAAACGCATCCCTTTCAGATTGACCTGTGCAGCTGCCAAGGATCATGAAGGAGACCTTGGATGGGTTAGACTGTGCAGTTGGCTTCCAAAATGACATATTTGTTTATGGAAAAGATTAACTGGAGTGTGGCAATAAATTACAGGATGTTTTGAAAGCTTTACATAGGAAGGGACTGACTTTGAGAATGGATAAGTGTAATTGTGCTAGCAACAAATTAGAGTATTTAAAGCATTGCATTTCCGCTGAAGAAATCATACCAAAGGATAAACATGTGAAACCCATTTGTGATGCACCAGCTCTGCAAACCAAGGAACAATTGTCTTCTTTTCTGGGTTTGACTGAGTTTTATGCAAAAGTTTCACAAAACAATGCTTCTAAAGTTGAACATCTAAGGAGGATTATTCGTAAGAATGTGATGTTTGAATGGGGCTTTCTCCAGGAGACCGCTTTCAGATCTCTGAAAGAGTAAATAATTGCATCACTTTGCTTGAAACCTTTTTTTGCAGGGACAGAGTGTGTAATTTCTGTAGATGTGAGTGCTGTGGGGATTGGAGGTGTTTTGATGCAGAGGGAAGGAAAGGAAAAATGGGCTGTTGCATATGCTTCTAGGACGTTGAAAGGAGCAGAACGGAATAATTCTGTTATTGAAAATGAATTGCTGGCATGCACATGGGCTTCCAAACATTATTGAACTTGTAATTGGATACAAATTTTATCATAAGGACAAATCACAAGGCCTTAGTGAATATTCTTTTTCCCGGTGGGGGGAAATATTTGAATGTTAGGTTGAGTAGACTAGCAAGTAAATTACAAGCTTTTTGTTACAGGGCGTTTTGTAGAAATGATATTTATTGTTAGGCTATTTTTCTTTTATTGTTAATTTTTATTTTTTTTTGTAGTTTGTTGATTCATTTTTATTTTTATATAAACAAGGGACATGGGTGGCATTTTTGATGTAAGCATATACATTTATTATTTTGATTAGAGTGGGATTTTAAGATGGCATTCTGGAATGTGGGGGTTGAGAGATTGTGGGAGGCAGTGACTGAGCTGCAATAGCTTCTGTTTGCTAGTACTTAATTGCTATTACTGTCCTGCGAAATAAAGAGGATTCCTGTCAATGAAGGCTTGGTTTCTCTATGTCATAGAAGTCTCCTCGTGCACAAAGGTGATGTCAACAATGTTTACATACAGTATTCAGCCCTGGAATAAAATCAAGTGTCCTGGAAGTAGCAACCTTTAATTGGTAGTATCAAGATCTGTGGACATGATGGATTGGGATCAGTAAACAGTATGTCCTGTCCCAAGCACAGCACAGTCGTACTCCCTACTCTAGTTGAAATCATGTCATCTGCCTCTTCCTGCTGGTACATCGCCCAGAGACCTTGAAGAATCTCCTAGAGAGGTAACTTGAAGCAAAAAACTACCTACAGTACATGGCAGGGTCCTGTCCAAGTAACCACAGACTGCGCGCAAAGATGTTCAGCCCTCCAGAGGCCAGGTGGATCAGATGATCCTGGCAGGTGGAGCTAAAGACAGGTATGTCATCTAGGTAAGCTGCACTAAAGGATTCCAATCCAGCAAGGACTTGGTTCATCAATCTCTGGAAGGAGGCAGGTGCATTATTTAGTCCAAAGAGCATAACTGTGAACTGATAACGCCCACTAGGAGTGGAGAACGCTGACCTCTCTTTTGCTCCTGGGGTCAGGCCAATCTGCCAGTACCCTGATGTTAAATCAAAAGTACTCAGATATGTGGCTGCCCCTAGTCTGTCAATGAGCTCATCAGCTCTTGTGATTGGTTGTGCATCAGTTTTTGTTACAGAATTGAGGCCCCTGTACTCCACACAAACCACATCTCCTTTTTCTCTCCCTGTCAGTGAAGTCTGGGGACCAAAACTACTGGGCTAGCCCACGGACTCTCTGAGTGTTAAATGACACACAAATGCAACATCTTTTTGACTTCAGCTTGTATGCTCTCCCTGACATTGTCTGACTGTCTCAGATTTTGTCTTTGACAAGCAAGCTGTCATCTGTGTCCACATCATGGGTACACCAATCAGTCTTCCCAAGGGTCAGAGAGAATAGCTCAGCATGCTGGTTGAGGACTTGCATGTAATCAGCCTGCTGTTGTTCTGTGAGGGTGTCACAAGACTACTCCATCCACTGAACCATCTTGTGGGTTGCTGGAGAGGAGACCTGGGAGAGGTTCACTTTCTTCTTCCTGTCCTTCATCTGTAACCATGAGAATGGTCACGTCATTTATATCATAATAGGGTTTTAGGTTGTTGACATGTAGGATTTTTTGGGGGGTTTGCAACTGCCTAAGTCCACCAAATAGGTGAATCCCCCTTCTTTTCTAGAATGGGATAGGGCCCAGACCATTTGTCCTGAAGAGCAACAGGCTCCAACACCCAAATTTTCTGCCTTGGTTTGAACTCAACCATAGCAGCTTTTTGGTCAAACTAGAGCTTTTGCAGTTCCTGGCGGGCCTGAAGATTTTGGCTTCCTTTCTCCATGTATTCTCCCATCCTTGAATGTAGGCCAAGTGCATAGTCCACAATGACTTACTTGGGCTCTTTGAGAGGTTTCTCTCAGCCACACTTACAAGACTTTGTGGTCCCCTAATAGGATACACAAACAAAAGTTCAAATGGAGAGAATGCTACTCCCTTTTGTGGCACTTCTCTGTAGGCAAAAAGCAGACATGGAAATAAGACATCCCATCTCCTTCTGAGTTTTTCAGAGAGTCCTCCAATCATGCCTTTTAGTGCGTGGTTAAATAGTTCAACCAACCAATTTGTTTGAGGATGGTATGCGGTAGTGAACTTATAGGTCACACCACATTCCTTCCACATGTGTTTTAAGTATGCAGACATGAAGTTAGAACCTCTGTCTGATACTGCCTCCTTAGGGAACCCTGCCCTGGCAAAAATACACAGGAGTGCTTTTGCAACTGCAGGAGCAGTAATGGTCCTAAGGGGTATAGCCTCAGGATATCTAGTGGCATGATCCGCTACCCCCAGAACGTACCCATGTCCTGATGCTGTTTGGGGGTCAAAGGGGGCAACAATATCAACTACAACCCTCTCAAAGGGAACCCCAACCACAGGTAGGGGCATTAAGGGGCCTTTAAGTGTCCTCCTGCCTTGTTACTGGCTTAGCAGGTACTGCAGGACTGACAAAAGCCCTTCACTTTTTGAGATGTTCCTGTCCAGTAGAAGTGGTTAACCAACCTACTCCAAGTCTCAGTTTGGCCCAAATTCCCAGCTAGGGGAATGTCTTGGGTCTGAGGTTTCCTGCCTCAGTGTACTGGACCCCATCCTCCCAATAACCCCCCAGGTGTCACTGACACTACCTTGTTCTTCCTGTGCAGCTGAGTGGGACAGGTTCTCTGCCTGGCACGGATCCTCCCTAGAGGGCCCCCTGGGCCCAAGAACGCTGGGTGTTAAGGACCCAGCTTTGCAGGGTCAGTTCCCTCTGGGAATGGCACGTCCCCTTCCTGGGAAGAATGGTTCTGACCTGTGATCTATTGGAAAGCTGGTTCCCCAGTCTTCCTGCCCTTTATCTTGAGAGGCTGGTCCACTATTTCAGGATCCAACTCTCCTTTTTCTTTCCGAAGTTTACTCTCTGCCCTAGTCTTGACACAGGCCCA
Source organism: Pleurodeles waltl (assembly GCF_031143425.1). Classification (NCBI taxonomy): domain Eukaryota; kingdom Metazoa; phylum Chordata; class Amphibia; order Caudata; family Salamandridae; genus Pleurodeles; species Pleurodeles waltl. The sequence continues at coordinate 973,829,487 of NC_090444.1, forward strand.
TTCTGGGATCTCAAGCATGTCTGCATTGGTCTTCAGTTTTGCTTTAGCCCAGGGGAACGCTCCAGATCATTTCCACGCAGGTAATCTGCTGAGATGGATGAGGATACAACCACTTCTTTTTGCTCTACTACTCCCCCCAATCAAACGTTATCATAACCATGAGATGGAACTTCATCTCTTTGTCAGCATTCGTGACAGGATAAGACTTCCCTACCAGGTACTGATTTGAGTGGTCCAAGTGCTGGGTTACCATGGTCACACTAGCTCCTGTGTCCCTCAGTGCTTCCAATGTCTCCCTAATAACCAAAGGGTGCTGCCTGTATTTTTGCATATTACTTGGCCAGGTAGCACAGGATAATTCTACCCTTCCCTTCTCAACAAATGTTGCCTCTGTGGGATCACTTACATAGTCAGGCACACCTGTGTACAGGCAGGAGCTCCAGTTTGGTGCCCCCTAGTCTGGAAATCATAGCACCAAGTCTTGTTGGGATCAAAGTTCTTACCTTTGTACCTACCCCTAAACTGTGAGGAGCCTCTGGGCCCTCCCTCCTTTGCATGTTTTTGGAAACCTTGAGAAGACACGTTATTTTTGTTTTCGCTCCCATCTTTCCCTTGAGGAGGCTTTTTGGCCTCTTTCTTTTGGTCTCCTCCATCAGTGGTAGTTTTGGTTACCCTTGTTTTGACCCAGTGGTCTGCCTTCCTCCCCAACTCTTGAAGGGAAAGTGTACCTTGCTCTGCCAGGTATTGATGTAGCCTCTCATTGTAACAATTACTCATCAGATACTCTTTCATGAATAGGTTATACAGCCCATCATAATCGTGTACCTTGTTATCAGCTAACCAACCATCAAGCATTTTTACTGAATAGTCCACAAACTCTACTCAAGTTTGGTTCTGGGATTTTCGTGCCTCCCTGAATTTTATGTGTTACTGTTCAGTTGTAAATCCAAAGCCCTCAATCAGGGTACCCTTCATTAGGTCATAGGATTTAGAATCTGCCTCATTCAGTGTCAGGAGCCTATTCCTGCACTTATTTGAGAATAACTCCCACAACAGTGTGCCCCTGTGTTTTTCTCAATTTCCCACCCAGTGCAGGCGGCAGAAAACCATTTCACTTTTTCATCCCCTTCTGTGAAGGGAGGGACATCTCCTTTTGGGAGTTTAAGATTGAAAGGTTTTTCTTTCAATACTGCCACCAGATATGGGTTCTAGGCCCAACTTTGTTTTCTGTTTTTCAAGTTCCAAATGCTGACTCTCTAAGGCCAGTCTTTGGTCAGCCTGGCTAAGACCAGTCTTCCTCTGGGGGTGCACCAGTGCTGTGGGTAGAGGAGCTACCCTCATCCCCATTTCGCACAAGGTCCTCTTCTCCCCCAGTTACTTCATCATTTAATTCATCTATGGTGTTATCTTTTTCATGCTGGGCCACCAGAAGCCTAAGCTTATCTGCACTGGGGTTTTTTCCAGTACAAATTTGATACAGTCTGCAGAGTCTCCTTAACTGGTCATAGATATATGCCTGGTAAGTGGCCAGTCCAAGCTCCTGGCTCTGGCTCTATGCATCAGACATGTTTACTTTACTAAAGTTGGGGCCTTTTTATAAATTTGGAATCCCTTTCTGGTTAGGCCAACTAAAGTAAGAACTTTTAAACGTATGCTATTGTTATAGGAACCTAGCCAGGGCCCTAACAATTATTTTATAAAAGTGTAAAAAATTCTAGCCAATGAAAAAACAAAAACAATTAAGCTAAAGGCAGTTTGGAGAGTTATTTGCATGCTCACAAAATTGAAAAAGTGGTATCAGCATATGCAAAGTCTTTATCCCACTGCTGATACACCAGATGTAGGAGGCTGGCCCTCTATGTAGTGTGCAAAGCTGGGCACACTGCGCAGAGGGTCCATGCAACCACATGTTGGTTTACAGAGGTAAAAACTAGACCACCTAATGTTCTAATTTTTATGGTAGCTTGGTCTACCAGTTAGGCTAATCTTGGAAAAGTGCAGCATTTGCTGTACTCACAGCATCAATAAAGCAAGACACACACTCAAAAGAATAACTCAAGACTAAGTTACAAAAATACTTCAGATTTTTATAAACTTTTTAAGACCAAGATCATCAAAATTGGGTACTTTTTAAGTTATGAATTTTTGGAGTTTTAATAAAACAAGCCTTTTTGCGCTTTATTATGGACCATGGGAATCAATGGAGAAAATACTTTTAAAATGCACATAAAATCAGGCAATGCTTTTACCAATGTCTCTTTTTGCAGGTATGTCGACGTTTTCGGTGGGCACTATGGACCAGCTGGAGAGTTTCGGTGGCACCCAGTTTTAGCAGAAGCAGCTTCAGAAAGTCTTTGGAACTAGTGACAGGCCACTGTGGGGGACCACTTGGAAAAGCAAGGCACAGGCGAACTTAAAGGTATGTCTGGTGGGTCCTCTTGGAGTGTCGAGTTTGCAAGGGGTGGGGGACCCTTACAACACAGCTGGCTCTTTGGTGCAGGGCACAGGGCAGCTGGGTGCCGAGCGAATCGGTGAGCCAGGAGCTGTGTGCCAAGGTTGTAACCGGCCAGCAACCATACCAGGGTAATTAGCTTTTGCAGGGGGCACCTCTAAGATGACCCCTGGGTACATTTTGTAATAAATCCAATACTTGTACCAGTTTAGATTTATCATTCTAAGTTGTTTGATACCAAACAACCCAGGGTTCAGAGTAGCCATCATGTAGCTGTGAAACTCTTACTGACCAGTGTCCAGCACATGTATTAAAATTGCTGCTGTGTTCACTTACTAAGTCCGAGGTTTGGCAAAGACATAGTACGGGCAAATTGCTCATGCATTTATGCCCACACATACCATATAGTGCACCCTGCCTTAGGGATGGAAGACTGCCATGTGTGCCATGTCAAGTTTGTCTTTTAGGATTGCATCAGAACAATCAGCCTGCAATGGCAGTGCTGGGTGGTTCTGGATGCATGACCCTAGAGCAGAGGTCTCCCAAACTTTTTAATGCCGCGCTCCCCCAGCTGAAAAATAAAAATCATTGGGCCCCCTCTTCAGAATTTTTCACAATTATTGTATAAAGATGGCAATGTTTAAATATGTATAGACCTATTTAAACATTGCAGTTCAGTACTGTTACCTTTTTAAAGATGCAATAACATGCTTCTGCTTAAAACAAAGGCCTGTTATCTGTGTAATGCTTCTTTTGGCCAGAGTCTGGCGCCCCCCTGTGATCACTTGATGCCCCCCTAGGGGGGCCCGCCCCCAGTTTGAAGACCCCTGCCCTAGAGGGAGGCAGAAGATGTGCTGCTGCCTTCAGGGGCTTACCCTTAGTACCCTATGCCCTTGGTACCTAAGTACCATTTACTAGGGACGTATAATGGCAGACAAAGGTGTTGTCAATTGTGCCAATGCATCACAACAGTTTTAGGGAAAGAGATCTGGCCCAGTAAACCTGGTTAGCAGGGGCCCTGGGCACTAACAACTTTGAAACTACATCAAATACCAGGCAAAAAGTGTGGGCTAACCATGACTAAAGAGGCTTTTCCTCACACTGGGCTTAGTTGAGGAGTCAGGTATTGAGTCTCTTCCTTAAGTCGGTCAGAGAGGGTGATGTTCGGTGGTGAAGAGGGAGGGCATTCCAAGACTTGGCAGTGAGGTGGGGGAAGGAGTGGCCCCCACTGTGGCTACGCAGATGCGCGGTGTCTAAGCAACAGCCAGGGAGGCAGAGCAAAGGTTTCTGGATGGTTGGTGAAAGTTCAGTCAGTGGTTTATGTATGCTGGTCTTAGGTCTTAGAGGGCTTTCTAGGGGTGTGTCAGTAGTTTGAATTGGCATCTTTTTTGTGTGGCTGGGAAGCGAGTGGAGGATCCTCAGGTGGTGGGTGATGTGTGTCCATTTGGGCAGGTTGAGGATCAGTCTGGCTGCTGAATTCTGTACCATCTGGAACCTTCTCATGAGATCGGTAGTGGTTCCTGCATACATTGCATTGCCGTTGTCGAACGGCTGGTGATTAAGGCTTGCGTGTGATTTTTCTTGTGGTTATTGGGAGCCATTTGAAGATTCTCCAGAGCATGAGGGGGGGTGAAAGCAGGCAGAGGAGACTGTGTTTGTTAGAAATGGGGTCTTTGGTTGGCAGTCAGGTTACTCCCTGTCCAAGCAAGGACCCTCACTCTAGTCAGGGTAAGTCACACACAATCCAAATTATCCTTTGCCCACCCTCTGGTAGCTTGGCACTGAGCAGTCAGGCTTAACTTAGAAGGCAATGTGTAGAGTACCACCGTATGGCACCGCACAAATACACCACACAGTATTTAGAAAAATATATATGCCCTCATTTCAATATTGCCGGGCGGCGGTCGGGCGGCCGCCAATGCAGCCGCACTCCCCCGGGGTCAATTTGGAGATCCCCGCTAGGCCGGCGGGCGGAAACCTGGTTGCCGCCCACCGGCCCAGCGGGGATCTCAGCCGCCACACGGGCCCAGGCTCCAAATGGAGCCGGCGGTGTTGCGGCTGTGCGACGGGTGCAGTTGCCATAATGAGGGCCATAATATTTATCTGGTAAGATGCAGGTTAAAAATATTAAAATGCAATAAGTATATGTTGAGATGTCACTGAAAAGTGATATAAAGTGTCTTAAGTCTTTTAAAAGCAAAACAAAGTCTCTTTCGAGCACAAAGTACCTGGTTCGCGAGAAAAATCTCCGCAAAGAACCGTAGAGGAGGAGATGCGTGGAAACGAAGGGGTGTGCGTCGATTTCTCGGGCCACACACGGCAATGCGTTATTTTAGTTTTCACACAGGGACGCCTGTGTATCGATTTCTGGCGCTCGGTCGTGGATCCTCTTCGGGTTGCGGGGTTTTCAGACGCCCTGGGACGATGCGTGGATGTCTGGCTTTTTACGGCATGGCAGGGGCTGCATCGATTCCTCTCTGGAAGTCAGGCTGCATTGTTCCGGCTGTGCGTCGATCCGGTGAGGCTGTGCGTCGAATTTCCAATCGCTACGCTGGTGCTGCGTTGACCTTCTCGTTGCAAACTCGGGCTGCATTGTTCCAGTTTGGCGTTTGGTGAAATTTTCACCGCGGTGCAGGCTGTGCGTCGTTTCTGGCAGGCTGTGTGTCGAATTTCACCACACAAGGAGTCCTTCTTGTAGAGATGAAGTCTTTTTGGTCCTGAGACTTCAGGAAACAGGAGGCAAGCTCTATCCAAGCTCTTGGAGACCACTTCTTCACCACAGCCAGAGAGCAGAAAGGCAGCAGGGCAACAGCAAGGCAGCAGTCCTTCACAGAAAGCAGACAGGTGAGCCCTTTGAGTAGCCAGGCAGGTCTTCTTGGCAGGATGCAGGTTCTGGTTCAGGTTCTCTTCTCCAGGAAGTGTCTGAGTTGGTAGGGGTAAAGGCCCTGTTTAAATACCCAAATGTGCCTTTGAAGTGGGGGAGACTTCAAAGAGTAGCTTAGAAGTGCACAAGGGCCCCTTTCAGTTCAATCCTGTCTGCCAGGGTCCCAGGAGGGTGTGTGTCAGTCCTTTGTGTTAGGGCAGGCTACTGTCCTTTGACATGCAAGTGTCAGGCCCTCCACCCTCCCAGCCCAGGAAGACCCATTCAAAATGGAGATGTATGCAAGTGAGGCTGAGTATCCTGTGTTTGGGGTGTGTCTGAGTGAATGCACAAGAAAGCTGTCAACTAAGCCCAGCAAGACGTGGATTGTAAGGCACAGAAGGATTTAAGTGCAGAGAAATGCCCACTTTCTAAAAGTGGCATTTCTAAAATAGTAATATTAAATCCAACTTCACCAGTCAGCAGGATTTTGTATCACCATTCTGGTCATACTAAATATGACCTTCCTATTCCTTCCGGATCAGCAGCTGACACTCAAACAATGTATGAGGGCAGCCCCAATGTTAGCCTATGAAGGGAGCAGGCCTCACAGTAGTGTAAAAACAAATTTAGGAGTTTTGCACTACCAGGACATGTAAACTACACAGGTACATGTCCTGCCTTTTGTCTACACAGCACTCTGCCCTATGGGTCACCTAGGTCATACCTTAGGGGTGCCATATGTAGAAAAAGTGGCGTTTTAGGCTTGGCAAGAACTTTTAAATGCCAAGTCGAACTGGCAGTGTAACTGCACACACAGGTCTTGCAATGGCAGGCCTGAAGCATGGTTAAGGGACTACTTATGTTGGTGCTGCAGACCCACTAATAGCATTTCATCTACAAGCCCTGGCACATGTAGTGCACTTTACTGGGGACTTATAAGTAGATTAAATAAGCCAATTGGGTGTGAACCAATGTTATCATGTTTGAAGGGAGAGAGCATATGCAGAGTGTCCAAGAAGTGGAGGGAGGCAGGCAAAAAGTTAGGGGTGACCACCCTAAGGCTGTCAGGTCTAACAGTGTTAATTTCACGTTTCATGGTGAGTTTGCTGTCCAGGACGATGCCAAGGAGCAGGCGTGGTCTTTAGGTGTGGTGGTGGGTCTGAGTTCAGCAGGCCACCAGTGGTAGTTCCAGCAGGAGGCATAGTTGTCAAAGATCAATACTTCTGTCTTGTCCATGTTGAGCTTCAGGCCCTTGTCCTTCATCCAGGCTGCGACGTTTGTCATTTGCAAAAGTTGGTCCATGAAGAGGGATTGGCTTCCTTATCTTCTAGCATGTGAGAAGCACTGTGGTGCCTCTGGGGGCAGAGTGGAATGTGAGTAGAGTGCTCCTGGCTCCAGCGTATGACAAGTGCCTCACCTCTGGCGCACAAAATTTGACCCCGTGTCCTTGTAGTTGCACCCACCTTCCCCGACGCAGGAGGGGTCAAGAGAAGCCCAGAGGGGCTACTTGCTTCACACAGGCAGCTACTGTGTGGGCTGGACCTGAGCCCCTGCCCTAAAGAGAACCGGCAGCCTCTCCTAGCATCGCTGTGCTACACCTTTGTGTGCAGTGGCCCCCTTTCAGCCCTTTGCACAAGGAGGTCCAAGGAGGACCCCTCCGTCATGCTCTTGCTGGGGAGATCCCCAGGCGGGGAGGATTCACTAAGGGTGAGGCTGAGCCCAGGTGGTGTGTGGGCTCCTCCTTTTCCCACCACCGGATCAGCCTCATTCCTTTGAAGGCAATACATAAACATTCTTCGGCTTGCAGGACGAGAAAGGAACCCTCAACGGAGGCCCCATCCCTGCTGAGCCCTGTCCACCCACATTTTTTAAAGTAGGAATGCATGAGCTCCTTAGTGCATGAGTGCTTGCCAGAGTACCAAATTCTTTCTAGTAGGAGCACCTGCGCTAGCCGTGTGAGGCCGGGGCTTATCGCCCCTCATATAATATAAGCGTAGGTCCATTTATGATAATGTCTTGGCATTTCTAATAACGTTTCCCTGCATTCCTGATGATGTCTTGGTAGTCCTGATAATCTGTTTGTTCTGACCCATGTGCTGATTAGTGATGTCATGTTTATCTAGCTAAAGCACCATGCATTTTTCATGGCCAGCAGTACATGTCCGGAGAGGTGGGATATTGTTTTTGACCCATGCCACATAGGAAGTCTTATGATATGTTCATTTATGATGATGTCCTGGCATTCATGATGGGATATGTTTATTCTGATGTGCATTTCTTTTTCTTTAGTGTTAATGACAACCTGACTACTGCTAGTGTTTCATAATAGCAGTAACCTACATTTTTACATGACTACAGCTTATTTTTGCAGAGTACTGGTAACCTGTATAATGTTCTGACAACTGCTTGTGTAGCGGGGTATTATTGATCCATTTTGTCTTTGGTCTAATGATGTTTTATGCAATACAGTTTATTTTTATTTAACTTGGTGTTATGTTTCCTTACGTTTCTTACTTAAACCCACCGGACAAAGAGAAGCCAGCCATTTTCTTTGATGCCATTTTGAAGCCAGATTCAAGAAGCCATTTTGATGACACTTTGATGCTTTTTCTCTATCCCAGAGAGAGAGACTTTAAAGAATTCGCACCCTAGAGACTTTAACTTTAACTTTATCTTACCCTGCCCATTCCATAACTCTTGTTCCCCCATTTTCCTTGCGTCTGCAAGTAAAACTTGACTTTAACTTTGCCCCTCCTTTGGAGAAGCCCCATGCTGATCGAACCGGTATCTGAAGGACGAAGACTTACCTTGAATGCTGATTGTATTTGGTAATTATGAAAAGATAAATGTATTATGCATTGTGTTTTCCTTTTTAGGTACCAACTGCTTATTTGACAGAGCCCAAGCTAGAAGTTTTCTAAATGTATGTTGACTAAATTCGTTTTGCATGAAGCCCCACATGCCAATGCTAATCAGAAGTTAGTTGAGGTATTCATTTGATGCACCATGCTGAATTGAAATCTTGTTCTGCTGACCGATGTATGCAATTAGTCAAATTCAGTTACTCTGATTAGTGATTTGCAGTGCTATAACTGAGTGCATTATAATCCAAATTTTGCGTAGATTGCGTTTCTTCCGTCGCTATGGACAGCTAGTAATGTTCGTATATGTGTATCATTTGATTTTGAGACTTACTTATATTGTATTAGCTTTGTTAATATAGGGAAATAAACTCATTAACTTTTAAGAAACAGGTGTGGTTATTCATGACTGAAAGGTCATTGTGTGTCAAATTACTGATTACTATTGATTCCTAATTTGTTGTTTGATTACTAATTGAGTATTGGTTATTGACAATAAAAGATTATTGATTTGAGGGATCTGAAAATTCTTTGGATGAGGAGAACTCAACCCGGTCAAAAGGTTCACCGACCTCCGGCGTGTCCAAGTATAAGTAATTTATAAGGACTGGACGCTCTATCATCTGCCACACAGAGGTCTTAACAATATTCACAGACATACTAGGTGCTGGTATCGCCGAGTGACCATGAGCGATCACCCAACCTTTATTTATACTATTGAGCCGCACCTGGCCCTCTGACTGCACGGTAGCACAGGCACTCTACATCTGTGCCCCCTGTGGGTGCAGGTTCAGCGGTGTGTATGTGAGAGTGTAGAGTGCAGCACATTAAAGCCCACCCTATTGGCATTGCCAATGCATGCTTGTGTTTGTGAATCGCGAAAGCGAAAAATGCTACAACCTACTTTTTTTCAATCCTTGGAAATTTCGCCAATTCATGGTTTGCCTTTCGTGGTATTTCGCATTAATTTGAGTTTGGCATATCAGTTCAGGTGGTTCTAGGGAGCGGGAGAAAGCCTTCAAACACACAAAAATTGCAAAAATACACAAACTCCTCTTACCAGCATAAACGTGTGAGAAAGTAGCAAATTCGTTACTACCAAATGTCTACCACAGACCTTTTTTCGAGTGTTATACGCGTCGATGGAATTTTTCACCCGCTTCTAGCTACTGCTACTCGCAGAGCCTAGTTTTTATGAATGTCGTAAATTTGACATTGTTTTGGTAAACTCTTGGGCCATATTTATACTTTTTGACGCGAAACTGCGCTAACGCAGTTTTGCGTCAAAAAAATTAGCGCCGGCTAACGCCATTTTGAAGCGCCATGCGGGCGCCGTATTTATTCAATGACGTTAGCCGGCGTTAGCCGCCGGCGCTGCCTGGTGTGCGTGAAAAAAAACGACGTACACCAGACAGCGCCGGCGTAGGGGGATATGGAGCTTGGGCGCCAAAAAATGGGGCAAGTCAGGCTGAGGTAAATTTTTCGCCTCAACCCGATTTGCGCCATTTATTTCGACTCCCAACCCCCATTGAAATGACTCCTGTCTTAGCAAAGACAGGAGTCATGCCCCCTTGCCCAATGGCCATGCCCAGGGGACTTATGTCCCCTGGGCATGGTCATTGGGCATAGTGGCATGTAGGGGGGCACAAATCAGGCCCCCCTATGCCACAAAAAAATTAAAAAAATAAACTTACCTGAACTTACCTTAATGTCCCTGGGATGGGTCCCTCCAGCCTTGGGTGTCCTCCTGGGGTGGGCAAGGGTGGCAGGGGGTGTCCCTGGGGGCTTGGGAGGGCACCTCTGGGCTCCTTCCGAGCCCACAGGTCCCTTAACGCCTGCCCTGACCAGGCGCTAAAAAACGGCGCAAAAGCAGCCGGACGTCATTTTTTTTTACCCGCCCACTCCCGGGCGTGAATTTTGCCCGGGAGTGTAAATACGGCGCACATGCCTCGGAGTCAATTTTTTAGACGGGAACGCCTACCTTGCATATCATTAACGCAAAGTAGGTGTCCACGCTAAAAAATGACGCAAACTCCATGGACTTTGGTGCTAGACGCGCCTAACGCCAAAGTATAAATATGGAGTTAGTTTTGCGTCGGAATTGCGTCAAAAAAACGACGCAATTCCGGCGTAAACAGAGTATAAATATGCCCCTCGGTGTTTTTGCTTAAGTCTTAAATCCGCTCCCTGTAATTCCTTATTTCTAGAAAGTCATTTCGTTCCTGGGCCGCTGGGCGCTTTCCTAATCTTAAAAAAATGTTTGGAGATATAGTTACAAACATGCCTTAAAATTTTATGAATAAAGCGGAGTAGCCAAGACTGCTGATTAGTCAGACGGGGTCAACATCAAAAACTGGGTATCCATATATATTTCGAAATCTGCAGGGATTTACTTCATAGGAAAACATTTTCTTGTCAAAGCCGCACTACAGCATTAGATCCAGATGCTCGTCGAACGGGTCTTTCTAATTCCCTTTCAAAAGGCATTGTCAGTGCACCTGTGTGAGAAAAAGGGGTACTAAACTGTAACAGGGGTTTTTAATAGCACATTCAAGCAGTACAACCCTATGTCAGATTGACCAGGACAGTGACCTGGGCGGAAAGAAAATTTGGGCCCATATTAAAGAACAAGCATTTGCAATGCAATGGGTCTCGCGTTTGCTCGAGTTAGAGCTACTAACGTTGTAAATTCCTAACTGGACTTTTCTTGCCACATAAACTGAAAATGAAAAGTAAAAAAGTTGAAATAAACGAGCCATTTCAAAGCGGCAAAGCAGCCATGAGCATGAGTGCGAAGGAGAGACACAAAAGGAAAAAGAAGTTAGCTCGCAGGCAAACACATGGGCAAATGTGCAATTATCCATGTAACAGGGTCGACGGCCAAGGTGGTAACAAAACTGCCCCAAGGAGGGACAAACGTAAAGCATTTACCAATGATAACAAAGGATTTTTGAAAGGCAAACCCATGAACGAGTGAAAGTGATGGTCGTGCGGTGGACATGGTTAAATGCACACAGATAGATCACAACATGTCAGAGCGCTTGCGAGTTCAACCTAAAAAGTGGCACATTAGAGCTGATGCGCCACTTTGTCTGCACCCCCTCACCGGCACCTAACAATACCATGGTTGTGCCATACTTATAATACAGAGCACCAAGCAGGCGTTGACAAAATAGTGTCAACATTTTTTACTCTATTGTAGCACTTTGCTACACTACCGTCAAAACTTTTGACGCAAGTGAAGCAAAGTGCAAGGAGGCCCATAGGTGTCTATGGGAACTTCATCGTAATGCCTGCTCTGAGCAGGTGTTAAAAATAATGTAATGAAATCTGTTAAATTTCACTGCACCACATTTGTGGGCCTCTTAGCGTTGAACGCCCTTTGCATACATTATGCCTGGCACAGGCATAATGTGGCGCAAAAGTTTACAAAGTGGTGCAATGCATGCATTGCGCCACTTTGTAAATATGACGCGTGGATAAAGCCACTTTAACGCCACCTTAGCAAAAAAAAATGATGTTATACCTTTGCTAAGGTGGTGCTTTGGTGTTTGTTGCGGGAGCGGCTGTCGTTGCGGTGTGACAGCAGGAGGCTTGAGGAAGATGGGAGGAGGGCAGGGGGTTAATGGGGTGCTAACAACTATGCTGAGGTATATTAAGGGCTGATTACAAAGTCTTTAAGGGGACCTGATTGAGAGCAAGTGGGATGGACGAGCTGCTGTTTGCTTGACATTAAGTCAGGTAGCTCCTTGCTGCGTCCCTCGATATATTGGCGCCACCCAGGGCCTGTGCCCAGCTTGCCTATGCCCAAGGCCGGCCCTGTATTCAAGAATGTTATTCTTCAACTTTTCATTGATTTGGATGGTAAGCCGGATTGCCAGGCAACATGTCCGCTTCCCCTGGCTCCTGTCCATCCCATTGGCATGTTGCTATTAATTTATTTATTTATTTCATGCAAATTTATATAGTGGGAACATAGCCCAAGGGCGCTAGAGTGCTTTAGCAGCAAGGACAGGTAATTACAAAATGGATGAGCTGACCAATGACTATAAAAGTTCAGCTGATAAAGCAATCACTTAAGTGTCACTAAAGAAACCTTCTACAGTATGTATAAAAGTAAAAAGCATAGGACATATAACCAGGGTCATACTGGGAAACAAATAGGCCTGGGCAACAAAATAAAAGTGGGCCCCTATTAGTTAGTTAGATAGCTAAAAAAGTGGCCCATGTATTCAATGCGGGGCAGGTTTCAACTTGTAAAGATGCTGTATAGTTGTTGTGCAAGGTATGGAAGACTGCATGGATTTGAGCTTGCTGCAGGCAATTTTTGTGTTAATATCAGGTTAATCAATGGTAAAAACTGGCCCAGCAGACCATAAATAAGACACAAACAGCAAAAAAAGGGCCCACTCTGAGTTCTCAGATCAGCCAATTGGTCACTACCTTACTGTTCTATAGGTCAGTCCAATCATGCATATAAATGCTTAACTATTCCAGGATAAAACTGGGAATCTGAAGCCAGACAGAGGAAAGGAGAGGACAACAGTTCAAGAGAGGGTTTTTGGAAAATATTTGCAAATCAGGTTTAATTTCAGGAAAAATTGTGTTACTTTTGGAAAAGAAGAATATTTAGCCCTTTATTGAAGATAGACAGGGTGGGTATGTAACCTTTGAGGGAGAGTTTATTCAAACACCTGCCATGCCACCAACGAAAGACTGCAACACTGTGCATTCCTTTCTGAAAACTGGAGATTCTCAAAGAAGTGATTCAGAAATGCAAAGCTATCACAGATCATCAGAACTTTTCCGTTTTGAGGCTAACTATCAGGGTGGAGGTGTTAAGCACCTTGTGGCAGTGGATGTCTTGTTGTAGATTGGTCTATTGTCTATGGGTAGCCACTGTAATATTAATAGCTCTGGAGCAATATGGTCAGATTTTTTAGCTCCTGTAGTAAATCAAACAGCTGCATGTTGTTTGACTTTCAGGGGGAAAAAGTGCATCTGGTAAAGACGAGTCATAAGACAGATTCCGTAGACAAGTCTGGAAAGCACCGGTAATTGAACCAGTGTCTTAATATTGTGCTAAGTAAAGAATTGACGGATCTCCCTTGGTTTTTCTCAGTTGATAGCAAGCAGCCTTAACCATTGCGTTAATTTGAGTATGCACATTAAACCGCTTGTCAAGAATGAAGGCAAAGGATTTACGAATGTCAACTGGAGGGGTTTGCATTCTAGGAGTCCATGTGTGTCAATTCAATATTGGGCAGGAAATGAGGAGTGTGATGAAAAAATAAGGAGACATTCATTTTCCGAAGGACTGAGTTTGAAGTGATGCAATGTCATCAAATCTTGAATGTTTGTTAAGTTGGTATACAAATTGAGATTTCTTCTAGACAGGGAATCTTAAGATGGAACCTGTATCTTCCACATGCTGGTAAGAAACGTTTCCCAAGCTCATAAATAGTTTGATGAGAAGTTCAGTTTAGAGGTTGAAAACAAATGGAGCAAAAATAGAAAATAGGGAATCTCTGAATTACAGCAACCTCACTGGTGTGTCAAAGTTCAATTTTTACCTGTTGGGACCAGCGGATCAGATAAGAGGGGAACCACCTGAGAACTACCCCATCAATTTCCTTGTGTTCTTGAAGGATCCTGATAAACATAGAATGGTTCACTGTATCAAATGCAGCAATTAGGTCTACTATGACAAAAGGCAAGAGTCTTACAGGCAGTTTGTAGAACCATTACTTTCATAGACATCCCCCTATATATTTTTTAATCATACCAGGAACATGGTGAATAAAAGGGATTCCTTTGGTGTTTCCAAGGTATTTTTAATCCAAGACCGGGCAGGGAAAATTATCCAAAGTGCTCCTTGGAATATGGTCGAGCCCATCCTGGTTATTAGGGGCCACAATAAGACCTGATGATGAAGCATGACACAAGTAGGGTATTTGAGGGTCTAACTAACAACACAATGTGATGTCCTGATTACGGGTACAGCTTCACTTTACCTACATTAGGGATCCTCCATCATCAGCAGGCAGATAAGCTAGAATGTGTAGGATACCATTTGTGTTTTTTTTATTACAAGGGAGGGTGTATCCTATATTTCCAACCTCTCCTCCTCTCCGAGACACCGGATTAGACTTCTGAGCCTTTCGGTTTGTCTAATACTAGAAAACAAGTGTTGCTAGAGTCCAATATGTGAAGTGTATCAATGACTACTTGGAGCACAACAGTTTTAGAGATGCATTCCTTCCTGAAACCTAAATGCAATTCGTTCAAAAGGTTGTTATCAATGATATATTGTGTAAGTTGTGTCGCCAAACAGCTTTCAACCCTAGGGGTAACTTGTACAGATTTAAAAGGAAGGTTTAGGCCCCTCTAAAGGGTGACTTTGACATGTCAATTTGGCAGTTTAACAAATTGCACAGCCAGGTCACAGTGGCAGGCCTGGACACATACTTTACAGTTCTACAGTAGCGGGTGTCACAAAGCGTGTTGCTGTCCACTAGTAGCACTTAATTTACAGGCTGTAAGGAAATGCCTCCTTGGCATGGTTACCCCCTGACTTTTTGCCTTTGCTGATGCTAAGTTTTGATTTGAAAGTGTGCTGAGGCCTGCTAACCAGGCCCCCCCAGCCCCAGTGTTCTTTCCCTAACCTGTACTTTTGTTTCCACAATTGGCACACCCTGGCATCCAGGTAAGTCCCTTGTAACTGGTACCCCTGGTACCAAGGGCCCTGATGCCAGGGAAGGTCTCTAAGGGATGCAGTATGTCTTATGCCACCCTGGGGACCCCTCACTCAACACAGACACACTGCTTGCCAGCTTGTGTGTGCTGGTGAGGACAAAACGAGTAAGTCGACATGGCACTCCCCTCAGGGTGCCATGCCAACCTCACACTGCCTATGCAGTATAGATAAGTCACCCCTCTAGCAGGCCTTACAGCCCTAAGGCAGGGTGCACTATACCATAGGTGAGGGCACCAGTGCATGAGCACTGTGCCCCTACAGTGTCTAAGCAAAACCTTAGACATTGTAAGTGCAGGGTAGCCATAAGAGTATATGGTCTGGGAGTCTGTCATGCACAAACTCCACAGCACCATAATGGCTACACTGAAAACTGTGAAGTTTGGTATCAAACTTCTCAGCACAATAAATGCACACGGATGCCAGTGTACATTTTATTGTAACATACACCCCAGAGGGCACCTTAGAGGTGCCCCCTGAAACCTTAACCGACTATCCGTGTAGGCTGTCTAGTTCTAGCAGCCTGCCACACACCAGACATGTTGCTGGCCACATGGGGAGAGTGCCTTTGTCACTCTGTGGCTAGTAACAAAGTCTGTACTGGGTGGAGGTGCTTCACACCTCCCCCTGCGGGAACTGTAACACTTGGCGGTGAGCCTCAAAGGCTCACCCCCTTTGTTACAGCACCACAGGGCACTCCAGCTAGTGGAGTTGCCCGCCCCCTCCGGCCACGGCCCCACTTTTGGCGGCAAGGCCGGAGGAGATAATGAGAAAAACAAGGAGGAGTCACTGGCCAGTCAGGACAGCCCCTAAGGTGTCCTGAGCTGAGGTGACTCTGACTTTTAGAAATCCTCCATCTTGCAGATGGAGGATTCCCCCAATAGGGATAGGAATGTGCCCCCCTCCCCTTGGGAGGACGCACAAAGAGGGTGTACCCACCCTCAGGGCTGGTAGCCATTGGCTACTAACCCCCCAGACCTAAACACGCCCTTAAATTTAGTATTTAAGGGCTCCCCAGAACCTAGGAACTCAGATTCCTGCAACCTAAGAAGAAGAGGACTGCTAAGCTGAAAAACCCTGCAGAGAAGACGGAGACACCAACTGCTTTGGCCCCAGCTCTACCGGCCTGTCTCCCCCCCCTTCTAAAGACACTGCTCCAGCGATGCTTTCCCCAGGGACCAGCGACCTCTGAATCCTTAGAGGACTGCACTGCTCTAAAAGGACCAAGAACTCCCGAGGACAGCGGCTCTGTTCATCCAAGACTGCAACTTTGTTTCCAAAGGAGCAACTTTAAAACAACTGCGTTTCCCGCCGGAAGCGTGAGACTTGCTACTCTGCACCCGACGCCCCCGGCTCGACTTGTGGAGAAACAACACTTCAGGGAGGACTCCCCGGCGACTACGAGACTGTGAGTAGCCAGAGTTGCCCCCCCTGAGCCCCCACAGCGACGCCTGCAGAGGGAATCCCGAGGCTCCCCCTGACCGCCACTGCCTGTTTCCCAGATCCCGACGCCTGGTAAAGACTCTGCACCCTCAGCCCCCAGGACCTGAGAGATCGGAACTCCAGTGCAGGAGTGACCCCCAGGAGGCCCTCTCCCTTGCCCAGGTGGTGGCTACCCCGAGGAGCCCCCCCCTTGCCTGCCTGCATCGCTGAAGAGACCCCTTGGTCTCCCATTGATTTCCATTGGAAACCCGACGCGTGTTTGCGCACTGCACCCGGCCGCCCCCGTGCTGCTGAGGGTGTACTTTCTGTGCTAACTTGTGTCCCCACTGGTGCCCTACAAAACCCCCCTGGCCTGCCCTCCGAAGACGCAGGTACTTACCTGCTGGCAGACTGGAACCGGGGCACCCCGTTCTACATTGAAGTCTATGCGTTTTGGGCACCACTTTGAACTCTGCACCTGACCGGCCCTGAGCTGCTGGTGTGGTAACTTTGGGGTGGCTCTGAACCCCCAACGGTGGGCTACCTTGGACCCAAACTTGAACCCCGTAGGTGGTTTACTTACCTGCAAGAACTAACTAACTCTTACTCCCCCTAGGAACTGTGAAAATTGCACTGTCTAGTTTTAAAATAGCTATATGTGATTTATGTGAAGACTGTATATGCTATTTTGATTATTCAAAGTTCCTAAAGTACCTACCTGCAATACCTTTCATTTAAAGTATTACATGTAAAATTTGAACCTGTGGTTCTTAAAATAAACTAAGAAAATATATTTTTCTATACAAAAACCTATTGGCCTGGAATTGTTTCTGAGTGTGTGTTCCTCATTTATTGCCTGTGTGTGTACAACAAATGCTTAACACTACTCCTTTGATAAGTCTACTGCTCGACCACACTACCACAAAATAGAGCATTAGTATTATCTCTTTTTGCCACTATCTTACCTCTAAGGGGAACCCTTGGACTCTGTGCATACTATTCCTTACTTTGAAATAGTGCATACAGAGCCAACTTCCTACACAGGCCTAATAAGAAAATTAAGGTCCAGTTTTGAGAGCCTCTAGACATTTGTTCTGGCACTTGTAACGCCTGCTCAGAGCAGGTGTTAAAATGAGGCTTCCATTATTTATATTAGGCCCCTATGTACTCTGCATGAGTAGCGCCAAAAATTTAGTGCTACTTCTGCAGTGTACATCAATAGCATAAAAAAGTGACACTATTGCCCCCTACCCTGCTCCGTGGTGCGCCGTATTTTAAATATGGCACACACATAGTGGCGGTAGGGGGCACTAAGAGGCACAAGGAAAGTTGCTCTGCACTATGTGCAGCGCCACTTTTCTTAAATCGGCACCTAAATGTGCCAATCTGGTGTATGCCAATTTCAGCATGTTTTAAGGGCAAGAACAGCACTATATTACTGTTTAGCAGGAGTAGAGTGCACATAGTCCTAAAGACTTTTGCATGGTATTCCACCAGCAAAAGTCTGGTGAAATACCATGCAAAAGATGGTATTTTCCAAACGTGACCTTGTCTCTGAAAGTATTTCACTTGTCCTGACTTCTAGCTGTTGTGATGGCTCCTACTTGGGCAGGAAGAGTGATCGATTCCATTTAATCTCCAGTCCTCTTGAGGATTTTCTTTCTTCAAAGAGACTTTTGGAAAACAAGGGTGCCAAGGGGTTGGGTCTTTTTTCCTTTTTGAAGGGTGTGTATCTTCAAGAAGCACAGACAAACATTTATTGAATGTAAGCATAAAAGCATAACAATGTTCACATCATCATCACTGGGACTGATAGAGAAGAGTTTGCTCATAGCCAGGCCAGCAAAGTTATTAATATCAAGGTATTTGACGTCTCTGAACCAAATAAGTACTTTTTTGTACTGGCCATGGGTAATGAATTGAATGAAAGCCAATGACTCCAGGAATGAAGCATGTTATTATATAGATAATTTAATGGTGTCAAGGATAGGATACTGGTCAGTCCTGGTAGCTCCTAAACCAGCTTAAATAACCTCCCTTAGTAACACCCACTCCACACGGTGTACTGTTCTTTGAGACACCGACACATGATTCTGGTAATGCAAATTATTTATTCATGACACAGAGCTTGTTATTTCATTTAGCAAGCTAATAGATCTTTCAGAAAAAGAAGTATGACATACCTGAAGTGCACTAGTGCAGTTAGAGAGCTGAAGAGCACCATATCTTAGTGAATATGTCTCTGGTCAGAAAATGTAGTGCCGCAAAATTGCTTGCTGCCCTATGTTGCATGAACGTTTAGTAAATATACCCCCTTTTGGTCACCTCTTGACAATACTTACACTTCTTAAACCTGGGCACATAAATATTACAAGTCCATTAACACCACAAACAACATTACCAACCAACATGCCATGGCAGAATCTCTCTCAGATACATTGTCATTTTCCCATTTTGATTGATTCATGGACAACTGATAATATCTTAGACTTTAGATTTGCATTGACAGACAGCCAACGAAGACATGCCATATCAGAGACAACAAGGTCACACAGTTACCTCTAAAACCTGATAGCCTTCCGATCTTGTAAACGTTGTAGGTGGGCAGTGGTGTAAGGAAGACACCACACAGACATCAAATTGCAGTCATCAGTTCTTGAAAGTATTGTCACCATTGTGACAGAAAAGTGTTCCCAGCATTTAAGAAAAGGTAGACTGCTTATTGAGAGCTCTAGATGGCAGCTGCTGGATTTGACCACTTATGCATTTTGCTTCCAAAGTGAAGTTTCTGACATTTTGTGAGAAGGTGAAAGTTTTTGCCAATGACTTGCACCACAGAGATGATAGGCTTTTTGAATTGGTATCGACTATCAGCGTCCCTTATGCTTTGGCACCATTTAGAGCCAACATGCTATTCTGCATACACAACTGTACTGCAACAGGGCAGTCTGAGGTAGACTCATTCTCCCTCTTCACCCTGTCACCTCCTTCATTTGAAACACCAGATGGACATCATCATTGTACAACTGGGAATTCAGGTAATGTTTCATTATAAGGCCAGCCAGCAGTTACATGCAGATGTTAAATAGTTGTTAACTGAGGGCAGGCCCTGGAGGCACCCCAGTCTCACTTTAGGGCTCAAGAGTTGTGATCACAGCCAAAACGTTTGACTCTTGCCATTGGGAAATTATTGCAGTCCTTTACAGGCTTTCCAAGTGATTATTGCCACATCTTTGAGACAGAAGCAGTGCATGTTCCTTCATACTGTATAAACATCAGATCCCATAAACTTAATGCTACTTGATTTCCTACATCCTTAGCCCATAAAAACCTACATTGGTCTCCACTAGGACAGCCCTAAATTATATGTGCAAGGTGGTATTGCAATAGGAAGGTATTCAATTTTCTCTTGAAAAATCAAAGCAAGCATCTCAGTCTGGAATATCATATTCTGAAGCATCCTCTGAGTTTTTTATTTATAATAATCTTTATTAAGTTTCATAGGATCAAGACATTACATCTAAAGTACTTTGCAGTAAGATGTATTCAGCAATTGCACAACAACAACTTGCAATCTACACAAAATACCTCCACCTTCTCCCTCCATCCCCCTAGCTGCAGACAGTTCAACATAAGAGTATTTTCAAAACATATGAGTAGTCATATGAGTAGTCTATTTGGAAGCGGTTGGTATAGGCAGGTAGCACATCTAGTACATCCTGAAAGCCCATTAATCTGACATTTTGTTACATCCTCCCTTCGTGGGACACATCACAAAAGGCAACACATTGGGTCGTCCACCCATATAAAGTATCCTTCCGGATATGTGGTTTCCATTTATAGACCAGGCCTCAGCAGCTGTTGGTGTCCCCCCAGTAACACGCAGATCTGCCAACATCTGCGCCCAGGCAGCCAAATCGTCTCCAAGGCCTTCATTGTGCCTCATGTTTCATCCTTACTTCCTCTGCTACTGGCCATTCAGACATATCACGCAACCACTCAGCGTAAATTGGGGGTCGGGATCCCATCCATCTAATATCAATGGGTTGCTTTGCCAATGACAAGCCCAGAAGCAAAAATCTATCACTGTGGCCCAGATTTATACTTTTTGGGGCAAAACTGCACTAACGCAGTTTTGCACCAAAAAGTTTAGTACCGGCTTGCACCATTTCTGTGCACCAAGCAGGCACCACATTTATGGAATGGTGCAAGCCGGTGCAAAGGGTAGGCTAGTGTAAAAAAAAGAATGACGTTAGTCGGGTAGGGCTGGCGGTATGGAAGAATAGGGTTTTGCACCAAAAAATGACATTATGCAGCTTAGAGTAAGAAAAAAAAGACTCTAACTTGCCTAGAGTCATTTTCTGACGCAAAACCATCCATACCACATGACTCCTGTCTTAGAAAAGACAGGAGTCATGCCCACCACCCCAATGGCCAGCACAGGGAACCAGCGTCCCCTGGGCAGGGCCATTGCACCCTGTGCCATGTATGGGGGCCCATTTCAGGGCCTCCTATGGCACTTTAAAAAATAAAATACAATACTTACGTGTACTTACCTGGGATGGGGTACATCCTCCGCTGTCCCTCTGGTGTGGTTGGGGGTGTCCCTGGGGCTTGGGGAGGCAACCTGTGGGCTTTTTCCATGGTGTTCCACCATGGAAATAGGCCCACAGGTCCCCTAACGCTTGCTCCGACCCAGGCGTTACAAAATGGGGAAAAGCAAGCTTTGCACCATTTTTTGACCCCCTTCTCCCTCCAGTGCACCATTTTTGCACAGGATTATTAATATGGCGTTAAGGCCATAGAGTCATTTTTTGCACGGGAATGCCTGCATTGCATCTCATTAAGGCAAGGTAGGTTTCCAAGTCCAAAAAATGACTTTAACTCCATAAATTTGGCGCTAGATGAGTCTAGCACCAAAGTATAAATATGGAGTTAGTTTTGCACCGAATTAGAGTTAAAAACAAAAATGACACTAATTCAGTGCAAACAGAGTATAAATATGCCGCTAATTTTCCTAGCTGATGGGGCCTGAAGCAATCCCAGTATTATCTCTTGTGAGACGTGCGGGACCTCCCAGCCAGTAGCCTCATTTAAACTGTGTACCACCTCCTTCCAGGAAGGAAAGACCCCTTTGAGGGGTCAACAAGGGGCAACTCCATGCCTAATGTGTGAAGTCCGCTGCCAAGGTTCCACACCTAGCACATTAATCAGGGTGTGTGGGTTAAATAGCATGAGATGTCCTGGGTGTAAGATACGCCTGATGCAAGTAATTATAGTGTAAGTTTGAAACCGGCATTGGTGCTGACACTATGCACACTCATATGGATCTTTTTCCAGTCTTTTGCAGTGAGTGCTTTACCCAGCACCTCCTCCCACCTCTTCTGCTCAACTGGTAGATCATCCTGCAGTGCACAGTATATGTGCGATATTAATCTACATCCTCCAGTGAGTGGGAGGAGAACTGTCAATGTCTGCGAGGGTAATGGTTCCGCCGGAAAACAGCACCATATTGCAAGGGCTGTTGCCAGTAGCTTGGCGTACTGCATATATTGGCCTGCGCCCAGCGTGAACCAGGCTGTCACATCCTTCCATGTAATGAACTGGCCTCCTAGGTATAAGTCCCCTAACACCTCACAGCCTCCCTCCTGCCATTTACGCACAGACATCACCGCTGCCAGCACCGCATATGACTTTGACATTGACATTGTGGCAACACCACCATCTTAACCAGTGAGACTCGACCTATCATTGATAGCGGGAGATCTTTCCAGAAATGTATTGACTTTCGTAGGCCCTCTAGGATTCTGCCCATATTCAGCTCCATGAATGCCTGTGCAGTATAGGCAATAATAATGCTCAATAATGTATTCCCTCAGTTCCCCACTGGAGCCCCACTACTAGAAGTGCCTCAGGGCTCAATACAGACAAAGTACCCAATCGCAACAGGTGAGACTTACGAACATTCACAAAGAGGCCTTATCTCTCTGAAGTTCTTTAAAACCCGGAAGAGTACTGGGACTAATCCCACAGTGTCTCGCAGATACACTAGCATGTCACCAGCGGATAAAGACACAACATGTATTGTCTTTCCCACTGAGATCTCCCAGGGCCACAGTGTATCACACAGCAGCACTGCCACCAGCTCCATAGCCAGGGCAAAGAGCAGGGGCACCAGGGGTCATCCCTGCCACGTGCCCAAGTGTAATTCCAAAGATGAAGACACCATACCACCCCCGCGCTTTAGCAGTCGGGTCAGTGTATAGCAATTTTATCCAGGTTATATATTTGTATCTCAACCCTACCTTTTCCTTAACACACCAGAGTTATTAACATGCGACAGAATTGAGTGCTTGTTCGATGTCCAGAAACACCAGTGCGTAGGAGTCCTCAGACAGGTGGGGGCATGGATTACATGGGACAGTCTGTAAAGATTATACATGCTGCTTCTCTGTGGGAGAAATCCACGTTGATCTTCATGCACGAATGTCGGGAGGCACGGTAGCAGGTGCGCACTGAGCAGTCCACTCAATATTTTAACGTCCACATTAAGGAGCGAGAGCGGTCTATATGAGAAGGCATCGTCTGGGTCTTTGCCCAGTATCAGCACTATGAGGGCCTCGCGAATTGACGCCAGAAGGTGTCCATGCTGAAACGACTCCTGATACACCTTGAGTAATCTATCTGTGATGACATCGCCATATTTATGATTGAATTTTGCCAGGAGCCCGTCACCTCCTGAGGTCTTAGCAGGTTGTTGCTGCCGTATCGTAGCCAAGAGTTCATCTTTTGTGATATTCTCCTCAAGAGCTGCCTGCTCGTCTACACTCAGGCGGTGGAGATCTATGTTTCCTAAAAAGGCCACCCAGTGATCATCCAGTCCCCTAGCACCATTGGCATTAGCATTACTAAGATTGGTGCGGAATACCTCATTAATCGCAAGCTGGGTATTAACTAGGGTTCTATTCATGTCATGCACTACCAACACTGATTCCCGGGATTCTTGTTGACGTACTAGATGTGCCAACATAGCTCCCGTCTTATCACCCTCTGCATGTTATCTCTGAAGGCATGCTTTGTAAGTGTATTTTTCCAGTCTATGTCAGTCGTCCAAGAGACCCTCATGGGCACGCTGCCAGTCAATAATCTTTTGTGGGCTGGAGGGTAACTTACACTCTATTAAAAAAATGTGGGATTCCCCCAGGCAAGATCTTGTTACAGTTGCCATCGAACCCCATAAGTGGTCTTAAGGCAGATCCCACTAATCACCACTTTCTTTGCATCCCAATTGTGGGCTATACAGCTCGAGCTGCCTCAGTTCTCCTGGAAGTATTGACAGTTCCTCAGGGACGGTGGCTTCAAATGATGGGTCAGCCAAGGCCCCAGCTCACAGGCACCACATTGGCGAGCCAGGTGAACAAGTCCCCTCCCTATGGATAACAGGAGTGGTAAATGATCTAATAAATAGTGTGCTAAATAGGAAACCTCCCTTGCTTGTTGCGCCAGTCTAGCAGAGACTAGACAATAGTCCAAACAGCTATGTGTCCCTGTAGCACTGGTATACATAGCTGGAGAACACTTTCGAGGTTGGATGTCGTTTTCTCCAAATATCTAGTAGCTTTAGGCTGTGCATTATGTCTGTGAGTTGTCTTGTCATGAGTGGCTTCGTATTTCTGCGTGGGGGTTCATGATCTAACATTCCATCTAGCACACAGTTACAGTTGTCAGCTAACATCACATCTGCGGATGGGTAGGATGCAGCTGCCACCATCACCCCGGTGAAGAAGTTTTCACAATTATTAGGAGCATAGACATTTAGTAAGCATATTTCACACCCATCTAGGTCTGCCCACAGGCTACCAAATTGGCCCTCCAGGTCCACCACATGTGTTTTACGATGGAAAGGCACTCCAGGGGCTACCCATATCATAGCACACCGGGCAAACCCAGAATACGAGATTGCATATAATTGTCCCCTCTAACTCTTAGGGAGACTTGGGATACAGGCCCCCCACACATGAGTCTCATGTTGGATGGCTATGGAGACAAGGGGGGTCATTACAACATTGGCGGTAAATGCCGCTTACCGCCGTGCAGAAGACAGTCAACACACCGCCGCGGAATTCCGCCACAGCTATTACGACCCACAGCTCAGAATCCGCCAAAATCCAGACACCCACACAAGTCCGCCACACCAAAGGTCAGTGATAAACTGGCGATAACAAAACCTCCACTATCACGCCAACAGGAATACGCCCACACTATCACGACCCATGAATCCACTAGCGGCCTTTCAACCGTGGTATTCCATTGGCGGTACACACCGCCGCGCTCAAAATACACAGACATTTACAAAATACTACCACATTGGACAATTCCAAATACACACACCTGATACACAAACACACACCACACCCACACACTCAATACAATATAAAACACACACCCACATCACCCACAAACCCTTACGACCAGAAATTTAGACGAAGGCCAGAGAAAAAGCACTGCAAAGACAACCCCACCATACAGAGGCACACAACAACATCACACATACACATCCACGCACAAAACACCACACACCCCTAAACATCACCCCACACATCACAACACACACCACCTCACACATCACCCACACCACCCCATGGCACCGCAAAGACAACCCATGTTTTCTGAGGAGGAGCTCAGGGTCATGGTGGAGGAAATCATCTGGGTAGAGCCACAGCTATTTGGATCACAGGTGCAGCACACCACCATAGCTAGGAAGATGGAGCTCTGGTGCAGAATCATGGACAGGGTCAACGCAGTGGGACAGCACCCAAGAACACGGGATGACATCAGGAAGAGGTGGAACAACCTACGGGGGAAGGTACGTTCCGTGGTATCAAGACACCACATCGCGGTTCAGAGGACTGGCGGCGGACCCCCACCTCCTCCCCCACAACTAACAACATGGGAGGAGCAGGTCTTGGCTATACTGCATCCTGAGGGCCTCGCAGGAGTAGCTGGAGGAATGGACTCTGGTAAGCCAAAACTTTAACTACTTCATCGATGAACTGCCCACCACCTCCGCCGGCGCTAGTGGACAGGAGGCACCGCCACAGGACCACAACACCAGCACCCCACCCCCTGCAGATGGAGAACCACCCCGCAAGCGGTCCCTGAGATCCAGGACAAAGACAGAGAACAATGCCAAGACCCCGCCAAGAAATGAGACCACCCTGATTGTCATCCTTTTGTCCCTCTTTGTCACCCTGTCCATCCATCAACTGCCTCAGCTCCACTTCCTATGCCCCTTTGGACAATGCACTTGTGAGACTAATAGACTGGACTCTGCCATGGACATTCCTCCACCATCACCCATGACTATTTTACAACCCCCTCAACTATTTAGCACTTAAATAAACTCCCTTAAATCACAAAACTATCTGGAGTCAGTCTGTGCTTTCGAAAATGTGTATTTGCAATAACTAAGGAAAAAGGCAATATCCATTGTATTGTCAACATACCTATGTCACACAGCTCTAGTCCATGAGGAAACAAAGCAGATGTCACACAGTGGGACCCACATCTGTGAAATCGAAAGGGAAAGTGACAACTCAGGGTCCATACACTGGGTGAAAGTGACAGACAGATGAGAGGTAGAACAAGTGTATCAGATGTAGCAGGCAGTGATGTCTTCTTACCTGTGTCTCACTGGAAGTATTGATGAATCACTGTGTTTCTCTTGTCGATATCCTCTTCTTCTGCTTCCTCGTCTTCACTGTCCACAGGCACCACAGCTGCCACAAGACCTCCATCTGGACCATCCTCCTGCAGAAAAGGCACCTGTCGTCGCAAAGCCAAGTTGTGAAGCATACAGCAGGCCACGATGATCTGGCACACCTTCTTTGGTGAGTAGAATAGGGAACCACCTGTTATATGTGGGCACCTGAACCTGGCCTTCAGGAGGCCGAAGGTCCTCTCTATAACCCTCCTAGTTCACCCATGGGCCTCATTGTAGCGTTCCTCTGCCCTTGTCCTGGGATTTCTCACTGGGGTCAGTAGCCATGACAGGTTGGGGTACCCAGAGTCACCTGCAAATGTCGACGGACAACTGTCAGACACACACTAACCCTTAGGGACAACCCCAGACACCTAGTCACACTGTATAGGGTCCATGTCCTCACCTAATAGCCACACACGGTGCCTCTGGAGTTGCCCCATCACATAACGGATGCTGCTATTCCTCAGAATGTGAGCGTCATGCACTGAGCCAGAAAATTGGCATTCACATGGGAGATGTACTGGTCGGCCAAACACACCATCTGCACTTTCATAGAATGGTAACTCTTCCGGTTTCTGTACACCTGTTCACTCCTGCGAGGTGTGGGGGGACCAAGGCCACATGTGTCCCATCAATGGCACCAGTGATGTTGGGGATATGTCCCAGGGCATAGAAGTCACCTTTCACTGTAGGCAAATCCTCCACCTGAGGGAAAACGATGTAGCTGCGCATGTGTTTCAGCAGGGCAGCCAACACGTTGGAGAACATAGGCTGGGACATCCCCGATGCTATGGCCACTGTCGTCTGAAAAGACCCACTTGCCAGGAAATAGAGTACTGACAGCACCTGCACTAGAGGGGAGATACCTGTGGGATGGCGGATAGCTGACATCAGGTCCGGCTCCAACTGAGCACACAGTTCCTGGATTGTGGCACGATCCAGTCTGTAGGTGACAATTACATGTTGCTCTTCCATTGTCGACAGGTCCACCAGCGGTCTGTACACCGGAGGATGCCGCCATCTCCTCACCTGCCCCAGCGGACGTGCTCTATGGAGGAGAACAGCGAGCAGAGGGTCAGCCAACACTGAGGTACGAAAACACAACTTTATTGCACACATTTTTCATTCTGCTATGTCCCTATTTTAATGTGTATGCAAGGCCTAGATATGTGTGACGCATTTAAAATTAATGCCATGTGGCCCCCTGAAATGGCGGCTGCCTGACCTGTAATGTGGGACAAGGGGATATGAGGTAACTGCGCTGGCTTTGTACACCGTCGCGGTAGGCGGTCGCAGACCGTGGCACAATCCTGCATTGGTTAACATTGGACCCTATGGGTCCCAGGAGCCAACGACGATGTACGCCGGCGGTGACGGTACGCACTGCCACGGACGTGACTGCCATTTTCTATCTGTTCACTCACTTGATACCTGATCTTCGACAGGAGAGGACATACACTGCAAGTGCTGCTGTGACCTCAGTCTGGAAGAGACAATGGCTCATGTGTCTGGGGAAAGGGCCCCTGCCTTCACCACGGAGGAGTTGGAGAAACTAGTGGATGGGGTCCTCCCCCAGTACACGCTACTCTACCGTCCTCCAGACAAACAGGTAAGTACACTGTGAGCATGCTGTATGGGCAATGCCTGTGTGGAGTGGTGTGGATGGAAGAAGGGGGGGGAATGAGGCGTGCATGAAACAACGGTGAGTGCATGTGCATGGCAAGGGTAGGAACGCGGGCCAATGACTGTGATGGTCCGGACGGTTATATCTTCTCCTTTTCCCCTGTACTATTCCTGTAGGTCAGCGCCCACCAGAAGAAGGATATTTGGCGTGCCATCGTCAAGGAAGTCCGGACCCTGGGGGTCCACCACAGACGGAGCACCCACTGTCAGAAAAGTTGGGAGGACATTCGCCGCTGGAGCAAGAAGACGGCGGAGGCCCAGCTGGGGATGGCCTCCCAACGTGGGAGGGGTGCCTGTCGCACCATGACCCCCCATAATGTTCCGGATCCTGGCAGTGGCGTATCCGGAGTTGGATGGGTGCTTGAGAGCATCACAGCAGCCACAAGGGGGTGAGTACACTCTCATTCAGCTGAATCAGCGCGCATTACGGGGTGTCTGGGTGGGGGAGGTCGGCTGTGGGTTCCCCTAGGCCAGGGCGAGTTTAGTAGGCAAGGTCCCTTCATAAGGCAGGCCATGTGGCACCCCACCCCACCAGTGTTCAGAGCCAACTACACCTAGTCAGGCTTGTGTGACTTCCATGTGTGCAGCAATCGGGCATAGGCCTTGTACCCCATGTCCCTGTGATTAATTCGGGAACTCTAAGTGCACGGCGTAGTGCAGAGGTCTTCTGTGTCTGTAGTGTCCGCCAACGGTAGCGGTATTGCATGCACTCAACATGTCTTTCTTCTGTCTCCCCCCCCCCTTTTTTGGTCTCCCTGTTCTTGTGTGCAATAACATCATCAGGCGGAGGAGCAGTGGCACCGGAGCAGGAGGGAGCTGCATCCCACATCGCCCTGGAGGGCGAGACAACGGAGTCTGAAGGCACCAGTGGGACGGAGGGCGAGGGGAGCTCCACGGCGTGGACAGGAGCTGAGACCAGCGACATGGACTCCTCCTCTGATGGGAGCTCCCTTGCGGTGGCGGGCCCCTCCGTGCCCCCCGCATCTACAGGTACAGCCGCCACCCCCCACCAGCACCGCCCTCCCAGCAGCCCCTCAGCGTGTGCCCTGTGGCCGCTCACCCAGGAGGGTGGGCATCTCCTTCGCCCCAGGCACCTCAGCCCCTGCCCCTGTCA
This sequence comes from Pleurodeles waltl, assembly GCF_031143425.1. Taxonomy (NCBI): domain Eukaryota; kingdom Metazoa; phylum Chordata; class Amphibia; order Caudata; family Salamandridae; genus Pleurodeles; species Pleurodeles waltl. The sequence goes on from NC_090444.1 coordinate 973,858,399, forward strand.
GCCCTGCTGCCCTCAGTGAGGAGGCCATTGACCTCCTCAGATCCCTCACTGTTGGGCAGTCTACCATTCTGAATGCCATCCAGGGTGTAGAGAGGTAGTTGCAACAGACCAATGCATACCTGGAGGGCATTCATTCTGGTCAGGCAGCCCAACAGCGAGCTTTTCAGACTCTGGCCTCAGCACTGATGGCAGCCATTGTCCCTGTGTCCAGCCTCCCCCCTCCAACTTCCTCCACCCAGACCCAAACCCCTGTACCTCAGCCTATCCCAAGCACACCATCAGACCAGCATGGACACACCTCAACACACAAGGGAAGCTCTGGCAAACATAAGCATCACACATCCCACAGGCACTCACACAAGCATCATACCCATGCAGACATACCAACAGCCACTGCCTCCACTGTGTCCTCCTCCTCCTCGTCTCCCTCCTCCCTCCCTGTCACGTCTCCACTCACACCTGCATGCACTACATCTTCATCCACTACGTCTATCACCAGCACACCCATCACCACACACCGCTCACGTGCACTCACCACCCCCACTACCATTCACACATCCCCTGTGTCCTCTCCCAGTGTGTCTGTGAACCCACCTCCCAAGGTACACAAACGCAGTCACACACCCACCCAACAGCCATCCACCTCACAACAGCCTCCAGCCCATGCACCTTCACCCAAAGTCAGCAAACGTACACCTCCTACAACCACTACCTCTTCCTCCACTCCCAAACCCCCTCCATCTACCCGTCCCAGTGTGTCTAAAAAAATTTCCTGTCCAACCTTGACCTCTTCCCCTCACCTCCCCTACCCCTTCAGTCCCCTAGGGCAAGCCTTTCCAGGTCCCAACCCAGCACCTCAGCCACCAAATCAGCGTGAACAGTGGTGCCAGCAGTAACCGGCTTCTGGAGTGCCCCAAGCAACAGGGCAGCCAGTGTGCCAAGGAGCCAGACCACGGACAGTCCCCCACCTCAGAAGCATAAGAAGTTGGCCACTGCCCGGAGGGAGAAGGGTAAAACACCTGCCACCAAGGGCTCTCCCAGGACTACAGTTGGGAGTGGGAAGAAAACTGAGCCACCATCCAAGGTGGGGAAGGGGCACAGAAAGAAAGGGAAGTCGCCGCCAACCTGCATGGCGGACAAGACTGATACCAGCACCACTGCCAAGGACACCGCCGCCACCATCACCGCTGCCCAGGACACCGCCGCCAGCAGCACCATTGCCAAGGACACTGCCGCCACCAGCACCGCTGCCCAGGACACCGCCGCCACCAGCACCGCTGCCCAGGACACCACCGCCACCAGCACCACTGCCCAGGACACCGCCACCAGCAGCACCGCTGCCAAGGACACCGCTGCCACCAGCACCGCTGCCCAGGACACCGACGCCAGCAGCATCGCTGCCAAGGACACCGCCGCCAGCAGCACCGCTGCCCAGGACACCACCGCCAGCAGCACGCTCACTGAGCCACCCACCAGCACCGCAGGCCAATGAGCGCTGCAAGCACCGCCGCTACTGAGGCCGCCACAAGCAGGATGAAGCACTCTGGGCACGAAGACCCCTCCAGAACCAGTGGAGAAAGTCATCCACTACCTCTGTCCTTGGCAGGATGAAGCACTCTGGGCACGAAGCCCCCTCCAGAACCAGTGGAGAAAGTCATCCACTACCTCTGTCCTTGGCAGGATGAAGCACTCTGGGCACGAAGCCCCCTCCAGAACCAGTGGAGAAAGGCATCCACTACCTCTGTCCTTGGCAGGATGAAGCACTCTGGCACGAAGTCCCCTCCAGAACCAGTGGAGAAAGGCATCCACTACCTCAGTCCTTGGCAGGATGAAGCACTCTGGGCACAAAGCCCCCTCCAATCCTTGGCAGGATGAAGCACTCTGGGCACAAAGCCCCCTCCAAAACCAGTGGAGACTGTTATCCACTTGAGAGACTGTGGCTTTGCACTCCCCAGGATAAAGCAGTGGGCAACCCACCCACTGGAAAGACTTGAGAGACTGTGGCTTTGCACTCCCCAGGATGCAGAAGTGGGCAAACCACCCCACTGGAGAGACTTGAGAGACTGTGGCTTTGCACTCCCCAGGATAAAGCAGTGGGCAAACCACCCACTGGAGAGACTTGAGAGACTGTGGCTTTGCACTCCCCAGGATAAAGCAGTGGGCAAACCACCCACTGGAGAGACTTGAGAGACTGTGGCTTTGCACTCCCCAGGATACAGCAGTGGGCATGGAGCCCCCTCGTGGATCTGGCATCGTGCACTCGTCCGGCTGAGGTGCCCCCCCTTCCCTTCCCCCTGAGGTGCCTGTTGTATTTCTATCTGATGAACCTGCAGTGTTCTCTCCGTTTTGATCGGGTATCTTGTGTGGGCTTCGCCCATGCATTTTGGGCCCAGTGGTCCACGGACTATAAATGGTGCAGTACCTGGACTTGTATTCTTGTGTATATATTTGTTAATAGTGTATATATATTTTTGAGTACTGGATTTTAATTGATTACAATCATTTCCTTTTGTCTTTGCATTCTTCCGGGGGGGTTGGAGGGTGTAACTGTAATGTATCAACATGTATTAGTGTATGTGTTGTAGTGGGTGAGGGTGGGGGTGTTGCATGTTGCGTGTGTGTGTCACTCTCTTTTCCCTCCCCCCTCCCCTGTGTAGTAGGTGCAGTGCTCACTGTGGTCTTCGCTGCCGGCGTTCGTGCTCCTGGTAGAGGAGCAGGAAGACAAAGGCAGGTAGAACATGGAGTTCTGGCTCCATGGCGTCCTGGTTCCTCGTGGGGTGGGTAGAGGTGAGCGTTTTCCCTTCCAACTCCTGTTTCCGCCATGTTTTTGCTTGCGGTGAATCCGCCCCGGAAAAGGTGGGCAGATTGGCCTTTTGTAATACTGTGGGCGGTACATTGTCTTCCGCCTGTCTGTTGGTGGTTACCGCTGCGGTGTTTGTTTGTACCGCCGTGGAAGTCGGAGTGTTAAAGTGGCTGTCTATGTTGGCGGTTTCCGCCATGGTCGTGATTCCATTTTTTTTTCCGCCGGCCTGTTGGCGGTTTTACCGCCGCTTTAACACCGACCACCAGGGTTGTAATGAGGGCCAAGGTATCTTTTAAGGTAGGCATGGTCTCTGGGGCGCTTCTCCAATGTCACTAATCCCCTGACATTCCACATTAGGAATTTGAATACCTCATCTACCATATTGCTGGCATTGGGGGATTGTTACAGAATTCGGACAACCAGGTGGGCCTCGTCGCAGCACACTAACAGCCAACATCCGTACCTCACACCACCACCTCCGTCCACATATGCAGCTAGTATTACCCCAAACAATAAGAAGAACAAAACGTCATCCCCTTGTAACCCCACTACCCCATGGGCAGATACGCAAACTTGCACCATCTAGCTGCAGACAGTGCATGAACTGGTGTGTCCTGCCCCATTCCCAGTGTTGTGTACATTTATCGAGCCAAGAATACAAACATCAAACAACTAGGCGCTTCACTAGAGAATAGCACATTATAGCAGCAGGACAATACCTCAAGCCAGGCCGCACAGCACCTGTATCCTGAAGCCCCATGGCCCTTGCCAGCTAAGGTGTAAATAATCACTATTGGTTCGCCCCGCCCACACCCCGCACCACACCCACAGCAAGGGAATCATCAGTAAGAAAAAAAAACATACATAGCAGCTGTAGCTGCATCACAAACAGTGAGTCAAGAAAGAAAGCAATCATTCTCCAAAGTATCTACCCCACAAGAACCTGCCCATCTCAACTGGGGTGAGTTGTCAGGCAGTCAATACCACATTCACCTGTATTCTCTTACCACCACTAGTGTCACAGGTGCACTCGCCATGAGGCACCTGGTGCTCAGGGAGGTCCCCCATCATTACTGTCTGTACCTGTACCAGGGTCTGTGTCGGTCTATAAAAGAGTCTTGTGAGGGAGGCACTATTTCCGTGTCTCTAAATGTGCCATCCGAGTTCACCTAAAGGAGGCCCGGCACCCCAGAATTATCCGACCGTCTGTATCTCCTGTTCTTCCTTCACAGGTGAGATGAATGTAGCTGCTTGGTCGGAGGCATCACTCTGGCTTTTGCCGACAAGGGCTGGAGCCCCTGTCATTGGGTCTACCCAATCACTGGCTTCCACTGCTGTGAAGAAGTGCACTTTCCCTTTATGCACCACCCAAAGTTTTGCCGGGAACATCGGGCTGTAGCACAGGTGAAGGTCATGTAGTTGTCCTTTAATGTCAAGGAAGGTTTTGCGTTGATTCTGAGCCTTCTGGATATAGTCTGGGAACACGGCTGTGGCTGACCCTCAGAGGTTGGTGGTCCCTTTATCTGTACACATTGTGAAATTGCATCACAGTCCCGATAGTTAAACAAACGAGCAATGAGGGCCCGCAACGATGCACCCAGGTGCAGCAGAGGGACCAGCGCCCAATGCTCCCTTTCGACAGTAAAGAATCTGGACAGCTTGTGTGGGTGCTAGGCCATGGTAATCCAATCTTCGTGAAAGAGTTCAGCAGGTTGCCCTTCTGCTTTTTCAGGAAAACCTATAAGGCGCAGATTATTTTTCCTGGACCTTCCCTCAGCATCTTCAATGTATTCCTCCAGTCTGACCATGAGCTTTTGTAAGGATGACACAGTATCCTGCAGTCCAACAACCTCTTGCTGCAGCTTTTCCACATTTCCTTTAGCTGTTGTTACTCACTCTACCACTTGTGTAGGTCGGTCCTAAATAGATTAACATCTATGGCCAAAGAGTCTATCTTTGCAACCATTTCCATCTGGGATCGCTTAATGGCATACAGTAGAGTGAAGGGTCATCAGCAGTCCTAGCCACAGCTATGTCCTCTTAGTCTCTCAATGGGACCTCCTCTGACTTGCCCAATGGAAGAGAGTGCGTATAGTTCACTATTTTGTTGGCCTGGACTGATTTCCTCCCCATGTCTTTCACCATGGCGACCTTAACACACGCTGGGCGCCCAGTGTCTCACTGCCACTCCAAGCCCCCGGAGGCACTATCTATGGTCAGTTCCCCCTTTTTTTCCAGAGGGTCTCCCTGTCTTCCAGAAGGTGTGGGCCACAGTCACATCCCCAAGGTCAGCTCCAGAGTCAATAGTTAGGTGACAAGGTCGCAATCTGCAATCTGTCCTTTCTATGAATACTATAGGGACAGTGTCATCCCGGGTGGTAGCAGTCAGTACCAACTGCTCCCAGCACACCGTGTCAATGCTGACCAGGGGACACCAGCCCGGTTAGTCGATCAACATTACAGTTTTGTCATAACCAATATATTGGACCAGGAGTGCTAAAGTATATCCATGTTCCCTTGGGGGATGCAACCCTTTGCACATCAGGGCCATAGGTGCACAATTCAAGCACTGCATTCCAGTCAGCCAGGTTGCAAACGTATAGCACACACTGTGCAATACTCAACAGTTATGAATGCAGTTTGTGGCGTAGCACACCATAGATCTTTAGCATGCAATGTCACAGTGTGGCGTGGTAGTTGTATGTGTCCCCGCAGGTCCCTCAGGCTCCTCTGACCCCGCCAGCATCCATCAGCAGGAATTAGGGAGCCACCTGGCCAACACTGCAGTTCATTCAAAGGGCAGGGCTACAGCCACACCTCTCGTGCTGCCAGCACCCCCTCCTGGGTGGCAATCAGGGTTTGCTATTAGAGACCCCCTTGCCTCCAGTCCGCAAGCCGAGGCCCAATGGCACAGCAATGCAAGACCCCCGGCCACCTCCAACAGGCTGCACCTTCCAGTCACCTACAGCAGCCTGCAGATCTACAACACCAGCACTGGGGGGCGGGGACGGAGATTTCTGACCTGCAAACGTCCATCAGGTCTCAGCTGTGAACCAGTGTCTCTCTCCAGGTCAGGCGCATGCTACCTCAATCTGTTGTTCCACACAGCACACGCATCCATGGCCGATGTCCCTTGAATGCAAGGATCAGCGGCCGCCATTCCAGGTCTGCAGCACCGCCCACAGGCCTCAGGTGCTCCAAGCATGGCCAAGCCAGCAGCACCCACAGTGCTGCACCGCGGGCCACAGATCATGCCAGGCAGGCCGCTGCAGGCACCTGAGTCAACTCCACAGAGGTGAACGGGTCATCAGCAGTCCCCCCTCTTTTAAGCAGCAACTCCTCATGTATTGTGGGGCCAGAGGGGTACCAGATGGGGTCGATGTCACAGGATATTTCTTAATTGCTGGCAGGAGCTCCAGTAGGAACAACTAGTTGGCCATCTTGCTAGGCCACGCCCCACATCCCCTGAGTTATTCTACAGTCCAACTAATCCACTGCAAGACCAGATGTTCTCACCTACCTTTCTAGACTCACCAAAGGGATTGAGCTCCTGTTTCCCCAGGATTCACTGAGGGTGATTTCTATTCATAAACATTGCTTCTTTTCTTCAGGCAGCCCAGCTATGGAGGGGAATTTCCCTCATGTCAGTCTCTCTCTTTCTCACGCTCTGCTAAGGGCAGTTTCGGTTGTTTTTATCAAATTTAACTGGAATTACTTTTTTCATTTCTTTCCTTTTTTAATTCAAGCCAATGCTGCCAATGCTTTCCATCTCTTACCCTCAGTTAGATTATGACAATAGTATATGCTTTAGATTCTTCAAGTTATTCTCATGTCGGCCTACCATTATTAAACACCAGACTGTCACTAACAGTCTCAGCACCCTGGACTACAAATGTGTACAAGATAGGTGCTCCACATAGTTTTTTTCTTTTTTTTGTTTCCAAAAGCACAAAAAACAATATTTGAGTACATGCATATGTCAATCAGCCATTGTGAAAATGTTAAGTTCACATTGCCAAAAAGTGGTATGCACACTCCTCGAGTGGCAGCAATATAATAGTACATTCAGGTCATGGTTTTGTGCATATCAGGTGCACCAATCACCTGATCAGATGTATAGTGCACTGTAACCTTTGCAATTGCATGTACCTATAGGAGATCTGGCTTTTCAGTGTGGTCACCCTGTTTTTTTTATTTTGTATTTGCTGTACCCTCATTTATTGCTGGGTTTTAGAATCTGCATAGAGGTGCACTGCTATCCAGTGCCCAGTATATGTTCTCTAACCGCTAAAACATGGATACATTGGCTAACCCCTGATTGGTGTTTTTAACTTTTCTGTATGGCCCAGTACATGGTGTACACTCATTGCATGAAAATGTTACTGTCATCTGTGGACTGCAGCACCTATTGTGCCATCCTCAGGTGTGGCAAAAGAAAACATGGCTTCAGGCCATCATTCGAGTGTGCTGCTGCAATGTAAAACCTGTTAAAATAACAATTTCTGACAGGTACAAATCTCACTTTTGAATATTAGTAAATCAGCCCTATATGCATTGTAGCCACAAGAGGTCATGCATGGTATTTAAAAGTGGTAGAAAATCTAAATGCTACCCTGTCCCTACTGTGACAGGGCCCTAAAAGCTATTTTTAATGTGGCAGGCCTGTCCTATGCAGAAAATCAGAGCAGAGATTAAAATACTAATACTGTATCTCAGAAATGGGACCATCTAGAAAAATAATTAAACCACAATTTTTAATAATTATTAAAAATCCAATTAAATGATGAAGTCGGATTTTTAATACATTTTAAAGGAAACTAACTTTTAGAAAGGTACCCATTACATGTCTGAACTTTCAGGCAGATAATTAGCATAGGCCTCTGCCAACTCTCAGCCTATGGACAACCTTATATAGGTGTGAATGGGGTGTGAAATGCTTCCCAGGAGCAAGCAATAGGCTGACCTGATTGGGCAGTGATGACTCCTCTGCACTCTTCTGAATATTCAGAGAGGCGGATGTGGATGTCCTATGACACCACACTGCCAAATCCTGCTTGACCAGTCTGTTGAGCTACAACATTGAACGCTTATGGCACAGTTGACAGAGAGATAACAGGATGCCAAAACTACTGTTGTTTATCCCCTATCTAGTTGCTGAAGACCCCTGCTTTGTTGTACCAGACTTCTGTCTCTCGGTTTGTTGTGGGACAGTGCCTGCATCAATAGTCTTGGATGTGGGAGGACACTAGTGATTTCCCTATGACACTCCCACGCACACACACACAGAGCCTTCAGAGACCAATTTTAGTGGGTCTAAAGAATTTTGCCATCTTGAAAATGCCCCAACATATGGCTAAAAGATCTGACATCCTAGGAGTGGTTCTCACCTAACTTTTTTTCCTTCAACCCTCCTGTTTTTGCTGGCTTAGGACCTGCTTTAGAACTTAAAGGTGTTACAGCCAAGCAGCGTCTGCGGCAGACCCCAGAACACCGCCAAGTCGATGGTTTTTTACCCGCTGTATTTAGATGTTACAGCTCTGCAAGCGGTAGACTGGTAACAGATTGCTCATGAAGAAAGACAGCGGCAGGACCCAATGGACTTTGCACAATGGCAGGGGCATGGAATAGAGGTGGGTGACACACACACACTGTACCTTAGCCATATGTGTCTCCCTGCACTACACACAACACACCACATACACATCATCTATTACAAAACCAACAGAACACAACCTGCACATGCCGAAAACACACATTGGCATACATCCATGACACAACACACGCCATTGGCACTGCACCCACACACGATACAACCACAACAACCAGCACAACTACTCACTCAGCTATACAAACTCACACACAATCACAACTACACACATCACATTAACATCACAACAACACTCACCTGAAAGTGTCACATGGCATCCTAATACACACAACATCGGTTTCACATGCAAGTGACACAAATACAGACACAACTACATCATGCACTCCAGCTCCCTCCACCTCAACCAGCCAATCCACACACATGCATACACGTACTGACTAACATACACAAACCTCCCAGTACAGGTCCCTTTGCAATGCGCACAGATGGACACCATTGTCCAGTGTGAGTGTACCATCACTGAGGTGCCAGCATTAATTTGGCAATGATTAATGACACCACAATGACATGTGTGAATGTGTGCGATATGCATGTTGTGCAAGTGTGTCCCTAGCCATGTGTGACACAATTGCCTCCCCGACATATGGATGTCACAGTGATTTAATAAAATTACTGTGACAAGCATATGCCTGCAGTGTTCTCGACCTCCCATGCAGTTCCCACCCAACGTACCCTGGCAGTGTGGTTTTCCTACCTTCGAGTCTGGCGATAGGGGAGTCATGTTTTCTCAGTGGGTCGGTGGCATTAGCGATAGCAGGTGTTGTGCGGTCAAAAACAGAGATGGAATCGAGAAAAAAGATGAGCTTTTATCCCTGGGCCACCCCGTTAATCTGCCAACTCCCAAGTGGGGGTCAGAACGCCACTTTTTGCTTGGTGGTAAGGTACACCCAAATCTGCACAGCAGGAGGGGTGGCTGGGGTCCTGCTGGCAGCCACTTTTCCTTATCCCGCCATTGATGCAGGCGGTGTTTCTTGGCAGAGTGGGAGGTTCAAATGCGGGCTCTTGCCTATGGGACCGCCAACATCTAAATACAGCGGGAAGACCGTCATAGCGGTGGACAAGTTCCAGTCAACAACTTGATGACGGGACCATTACCGCCAAGATCTTAATCATGCCCTTAGTTTGTACTGGCTTTAGGACTGTGTGCACTTTACTTCTTATGCTCTCTCCTTAATACATGGTAGATTTGGCTTAGACCTAAATGGCTTATTTAATTTACTTGTAAGTCCCTGGCAAAGTGGTACTACATATGCCAGGAGCATGTAAATTAAGGCCCAGATTTATGGGCTTTTGATGCAGGGCAGCACAGCAAGTCACTTTGCTGTGCTGCGCTGCCCTGCGTCAAATGGCAGGAATGCACCATATCTATGCAATATGGCACATTCCTGTCCTTTCTCACTGCATTGGTGCTGTTTGGCTGCCTGGTGCCAATGCAGGCACCTTTGCACCATGGTCCCTGGCCCAGCTCTCTCTCATTGTCAGCCCCCTATCAGCAAGATTCGTGCCCTCCTTGTGCTTCGATTTTTTTCCTTCTCCTGGTCTTTGCCTTCTATGCCTCTTTCCTTTGCTTTAGTGCCTTTCCCTTTTGTGCCTGCCCATGTTTTGTTTTTCCCTCCTTTTTCTCCTTCCTTTTTCTCCTGCTTGTTTTGTCGCTTCCCGTTTCCTGCCTACAGCTAGCCCCGCCCACTGTCACCCAGTACCTCTCACTCCTCCCAAGACCTGCTTAATATAGGCCACAGCGCAGCCACACGCTGAAGTTGCACCAAAGGCAATCCCGTTAGCTCGTCCATGCCTGGGCTGCACCCAGCACCAGGAACCCTGGTTCTCACACGCATGGTAGTTACACTACTGAACTCCGAGCCCTGAACCACAGATGCCAGGACAACTACTGCTGATGCACCTCCACTCATCCACAGTAGGACTTTTCTCCTGCATCCACTGATCCCTCTCCTGCATCATCAGATTGCCCACCAACACTCCAACCACCACCAAACGAACCAACCAACACAATGCCCCTACTTCATAACAATTTACCTGCCTTCTCCTCAACACATGCTTGCTGTGCCAACAGGCCACGGAGATCTAGGACCTCTCCACCCTCGCCCCTTACGTCGTCTTCCTCACTGAGACCTGGCTCACACCCATGTTCGCTCCCGACAGTGTTACAGCAACAGCCCATGGATACAAGATCACACACCAAGACCGCACCAACAAACCCAGAGGAGGGATCGCCATCATCCACGAAGAAAACATCCACTGCACCACCGAGACAGAAGACACCATCCAGACCATGGAACGCCTAAACTTCAAACTCCAAACAGATGGAAAAACCACCATCAGAGGCACCCTTGATTACAGATCACCTGGACCATGCCCCCATTTTTGCACCATCATTCCCAACTTCATCGCCCCTCTCGCCACTGACTCCAAAGACTACGTCTTCCTCAGGGATCTGAATTTCCACCTCAACGAGCTCAACAACACCAACACCGCCAGCCTCCTTGACAGCATGAACAGCATCCGACTCACCCAACTCGTCACCAACCCCACCAACAATACAGGACACACGCTGGGCCACATCCTCACCTCCTGCAACAGGGTCAAGTTCAGTGATGTCACCAAACTCACCTGAACTGACCATTCCATCATACTTTTCAACATCTCCAGCCCCTCCACCCTCACCGTTGAGCCGCCCATGCCCCCTACTGCAGCTGGAGCAAAGTATCAGAGTGCCAATGGGCCAACACCCCCAACACATCATGCCCTAACAGAGCATCAAACCTGGACCAAGCGGTAAAAAACATCAACCCCTGGATTGCCAACTACGTGTACATCATCACTCCCATCAAGACCAGCAAACACAAGAGATCAACCACGCAGGCAAGATGGTACACGAAGCAACAGAACAGCAAAACACTGCAAGCAACTGGAAAGAAGATGGCGCAGAAGCAAGGACAGCTGAGACAAGACCACCTTCAAGGCTTCCCTTGACCTCTGCTATTGGCTACTGAGAGAGACAAAGAGGAAAGCCCTAGCCGACCGCATCGAGTCCAGTTCCAACCACAGCAATGAGCTCTTTAACATTGTCAGAGAGGTTCCCAACTCCACAGCCACAGAAAACAGCATCATCCCTTTCCAAATACTATGTGACAGACACACTAACTTTTTCCACAACATGATCACCACCATCTATGAGAACTTTGAATCCCAGCCGAAATCCTCAGACTCCCTTCACCTTCACACACTCACCAAAATCAACACGGACCACCAACTTGCTTCATGGGACCAGCTCACCTCCTAGACACCTCCACCATCATGAACTCTGTTCACTCAGGAGCCCCCATGCTCCCCTGTCCACACCACATTTTCACCCTTGAAAGCCACAGGATCAGCTGCAAGCTCATCTCTCTCTTCAACTCCTCACTTACCACGGCCACCTTTCCCGAAGACTGGAAACATGCTGAAGTCAAACCACTCCTCAAGAAACCATCTGCCCACCCGAGCAAACTCAAAAACTACTGCCCCATCTCCCTTATCCCACCAAAGTCCTGGAAAAAGCCATCAACTGCAACTCACAAAGTATCTGGAGCAAAACTTTCTCCTAGACACCTCCCGTTCTGGATTCTGCTCCAACCGCAGCACCAAGACTGCTTTGATCGCAGCCACATCAGACCCCTCTTTGACCTATTAGAAACAGCAGCCCTGATCCTCCTTGACCACTCAGCATTCTTTGACACTGTATTTAATCACACCCTTATCAGAAGACTGCATCACATTGGCATCCAAGGAAATGCCTCAAGTAGATCACCTCCTTCCTCACCGGAAAAACGCACAAGGTCTGCCTGCCTCCATTCATCTCCGCACCTAAGAACATCATGTGCTGTGTCCCTCAAGATCCTCCCTCTTCAACACCTACATAACCCCCTTAACCAGCATCATCAGATCTCATGGACTAAACATCATACCCTACAAAGATGAATCCCAGCTCTTCCTCTCGCTCTCAGAAGATCCAGCCAACACAAGAACCAACTACCACAGGTGCATGGAGAGTGTCACCAACTGGCTGAAGGACAACTGCCTGAAACTCACCTTCGACAAAACAGAAGTGCTGATCTTCAGCAACAACACCACTCTTTGGAACGACTCCAGGTGGACCTTGGAACTGGGACCATCACCCAAACCAACCGACCACGCCAGAAACCTTGTCATAATCCTAGACAGCAAACCGACCATGAAATCCCAGATCAACCATTTTCACCTCCCTGTTTTCGCACACTTCACATGTTACGAAAAGTCTTCAAAGGGCTCCCATACCATCACTCAGGCCCTAATCACCAGCTGATTAGACTACTGCAAACCACTCTGCGCTGGGATCAACACACACCTTTTGCAGAGACTCAAGACCATACAGAACTCCGCTGCCAGATACATCCTCGACATCCCCAGACGGACCCATATCACCCTCACCTCAAACTCCGTTGGTTCCCTATACAGAAGAGATGCCAATTCAAGCTGATCCTCCACACCGCCAAAAGCACTGCACAACCAAGGACCAGCCTACATCAACCATTGCCTGAACTTTCATCACCCTACCAGACAACTATGCTCTGCCTCCTTCTCACTCATCTGCACTCCCCACATCCACCAAAGCAACAGTGGAGGACGCACCTTCTCCTACCTCACCGCAAAATCATAGAACCTCCCTCTGCAGCTACAGATCTCCACCTCTTTACTGGAATTCCAGAGAGCACTCAAGACCATGCTGTTTGACTAACTCACATAAACAATCATGACCCTCAAGTGCCTGGCTAACCCTCTCAAGTGATTAATCGCTCTATATAAATCCACTTGATTGATTGATTTACAATGCCAGGGAGTAGATCTGCAATAGTCTGGCTGCTTTGACCATGGTCCATTTTGACTAATCTGTGTGACACACTATTTGTATTAGCTGAAATACAAGTTCTCGGTTCAGCCTTCTCTAAGCTGATCACTTTCAGTCAGAAGGTGTGGTGCATCGCTTTCTGGGTCAAGCTGTACATAATGAGATTGTGCTGCATGGTAATATCTTTCTAGATCTGGAACTGCAAAATCTCTTTTCCATATGGGAATTCAGGGTATTCAGTGTCAGTCTGAGGTTACTAGTCCAAATACAGGTATTATCAATAATGATCTTAGGCTAGCAAAGAAGTGTCTGCTAAGGGATAGAGTCATTTTATTAAACAGTATCGTAATTTTTCCCTGCACTATCCTGCTTGTCATTGGTAGTGGTAGCGTTTTTCATCCCTCTATCTGTTTGTTTAGATATTCCAGTGCCAGGCTTTTGTTGCCTCGTAGCACCATTTGCTGTTCTTTGTTAGTAAATATGCCCACGTATTCTTTACACTAGTGTAGAGGACATTCAGTGGGCGATCTATTTGTCAGTTCTGTAAGTGGGAACAACTGATTTTCCCTAGTACATTTGTCCATATTTCGTTGTCTCCCTGATAATAGCTTCTAAATTCGCCTCTTGATTTTTCATAAAAAACATAGGCCCATATTTATACTTTTTGACGCAAAACTGCGCTAATGCAGTTTTGCGCCAAAAAAATTAGCGCCGGCTAACGCCATTCTGAAGCACCATGCGGGCGCCGTATTTATTGAATGGCGTTAGCCGGCGTTAGCCGACCGGCGCTGCCTGGTGTGCGTGAAAAAAAACCACGTACACCAGGCAGTGCCGGCGTAGGGAAAAATGGCGTTTGGGCATCCAAAAATGGGGCAAGTCAGGCTGAGGCAAAAAAATCGTCTTAACCCGATTTGCGCCATTTTTTTTGGGCGCCCAGATGCCATTAACATGACTCCTGTCTTAGCACAGACAGGAGTCATGCCCCCTTGCCCAATGGCCATGCCCAGGGGACTTCTGTCCCCTGTGCATGGTCATTGGGCATAGTGGCATGTAGGGGGGCACAAATCAGGCCCCCCTATGCCAAATTTTTTTTAAAAAAAATACTTACCACAACTTACCTTTTCTTCCCTGGGATGGGTCCCTCCATCCTTGGATGTCCTCCTGGGGTGGGCAAGGGTGGCAGGGGGTGTCCCTGGGGGCTTGGGAGGGCACCTCTGGGCTCATTCTGAGCCCACAGGTCCCTTAACGCCTGCCCTGACCCAGGCGCTAAAATCCGGCGCAAATGCGGGTTTTTTAGTCCCGCCCACTCCCGGGCGTCATTTTTGCCCGGGAGTATAAATACGACGCATATGCATCGCAGTCTTTTTTTAAGACGGGAACGCCTACCTTGCATATCATTAACGCAAGGAAGGTGTTCACGCAAAAAAATGACGCTAACTCCATGAACTTTGGCGCTAGACGCGTCTAACGCCAAAGTATAAATATGGAGTTAGTTTTGCGTCAAATTTGCGTCGAAAAAAACGACGCAAATTCGGCGCAAACGGAGTATAAATATGCCCCATAATATAATCTACTTAGAGAAACAAGATCATACGTTTAGTTGGTAGTGCAATCCTCCTTTGTAAATACCTCTCTCTCTCAGTCAGTTTTCGAAAAGCTCCATGGCAATGGCAAAAAGAAGGTGCGAGGTGGGGCACTCCTGTGTTTGCCCCAGTAATCTGTAAATGGTTGTGAAGTGTACCCATTGATACACACTCGGGCAATGGACTCTGTAGAGCAGTTTAACAAGCCCCACAATCTAAGAGCTCACCCCAATCCTGTATAACTGCAAGGAAGAAATGCTACTTAAGAGGCAAAAGCTCTCAGCATCGAGAAAACACAGATAGAGATTCAATATCCGGTCACATGTGATGAATATGGGCAAGCGGCATGCAGAAATTGTTCGAATTCGCATTTCCCAGGAAGGTTCCCGACTGCGCCAGTAATATGAGACTTTTCATCAGTACGTTTAGGCAAGGATCTTACAGTCTATGTTCAATATTGATAGTGTCCCATAGGATTTACGGTGTTGCCCTTCCCTGGTTTGAGGATCAGAGTGATAACCACTTCTCTTGTGGTGGGTAGCCGTTTACCCCATTCCATAGCTTCCTCATATAAGGCAGCAAGTCGTGAGCCAGCAGTGCCTTGAACTCCCTTACAAGTACACTTTGAGCCCATAGGACCAAATCAGACACCGCGTGCCCCACTCGCCTCTCCTCACAATGCGGTCGGCTAAGGCCCACAGGCGGGCTGCCGCATCTTCCAGCGTCTACGGCAGGGGGCCTCAGGGAATGGCTATCAGCACCAACAGGGCTGCTGAAGCCCTGCCCCCTCTGCCCCAATCAAAGCGCCACATAGCTGCCTCCACATCGCGCCCGCAGCCCATGAGCCTGGGTGCGTCCAGGCAGGCCAGGCCGCAGATTCTATGTCAGGACCGGAGGCTCAGATTATGCTTCTCTTTCTATGCTTTAATCAACACAGCAGCCAATAAGAGAAGATGTTATTCAACGTAAACATATCCCAGAATTCAAGAGAGAACAACAACCATAGAGAACACAGAGTATATAAACCCAAGAGGCAATAGAACTTCCTCTTTCTTTGCTGCTTCCGCAGCAGTTAAGTACCTTATTCCGTTATTCGATATTTACTGTTCGGGGCTTTGTTTCACTTGCGCTAGCGCTTGCGTTTCCTTGCGCTTCTGAAACTTGGAGTGGGAGCGGGAGCATTTATTATGGGACTTTTCCCATCCCTGTAATCGGGAGGTTTTTCCTCCGGTGGTGAACCCAGTCGACGTGAGCGTTTTTTCACTCCCTTACGCGCGCGCCTGTGCATGCAGGTATTCCTGCGCCCGCGCTCGCTCGTTTCTTCTGGCGCTCGTTTCAAATACGGCAAGAATTTCAACGGGATGCCAGAGAATCGAGACAGCACGTGTATTCCGACGCTCATTCCCCAAGTGCTATTTTTTTTATTGACTGGCTCTACCTTCGCTCCCTGACACCCTGAGTTCACTGTTGTGGCCAGGGTTGTAAAATTTGAATAGGCGTTGCCTAGCATGCTGCAGGCCGCTCCCTCCACATTTAAAGAATTACAGATCATTTATTTGGCCTGCTGGGGTTTGCACTCCCCCTGATTGTAGTCTTTGACTACCCTGAATTTACGTTTTTGAACGTACCAGAGCTATTATGGCCCAGTCATACGCCTATGACGAAGATGAATATTTTGGGGGCGACCCCCCCTCATTTGAAGAAAATCTGGTGGGCGCATTGGATAATAGCGTACAGCTATCAGTGAATAAAGCACTGGCGAAAGCTCTGGGCCCCTGACCCATCACTTCGAGAGCTTTGCGCGCCAAAAAGGTTGGCTCCCACCCATCACTCCATCTGAAGAGGCGCAAACTGACCAACCCCCTACCTCCAAGGGTAAATCTAAGTCCAAGAAGTAGGCGCACTCCGATCTTTTTGAAAAACTTTCTTCCTCCATTCAAAAGGAGCACGGGTATCGCTCCTCACAAGCGCAAGACGCTTATGATTCAGATTCGGACCAGTCTTCCTCTAAACATTCATCCGACTCTGATTCGGAAGAGGATCTCGGGGACCTGCCTGGCCCGAGGAAGCGCAAAAAGACAGAGAAAGCTAAAGCCCCACCCGCCAAAGCTCCACGGGTCTTGACCTTCAGCCCAGAGGAGATCATTCACCCTCGCTCCTCAAGCTGGACTCCGCCTCCGGAGGTTGCAGATTACCTCCAGAACCACATCAGAGCTAATTTCGACAAGGATATGATGGCCAGGATTCGCGCTGAGTGTCCTCGACCAGATTTTGAGGGTAGGGTCACTGACACCCCAGATATTGACCCGACTATGGTCACTTTTCTAAAGAAGTGGGCTAAGAATCCCAAGAAAGGACTTGACCGGGCCTGGCGCTCTTGCCAGGACAAACTTCTGGACCTCTCCGGTCCTTTGGCTAAAATCTTAGAGATGGCTGTTGTGGCTAAAGAATCAAATTCCCCTATCGATCCTGACGCTCTGGTAGGTTGGGCTCAGCGAGCCATTTGTCACCTTGGCAATGCCAACGTAGCCTTATCTATGGAAAGAAGACGCTCTATTTTAATGAGAATAGACTCCCAGCTCACTGAACTCGCTCCCCCTGAGGCAGGTCCAGTAGCCCAAGGCCTCTTTTTCGGAGCCCCCTTCATTAAGGACTTAGCCAAGTTCGCCGTGACTTTCAATACCATGGACAAAGCCCAATTGTCATTTAAAAAGGTCTTCAGGGAGACTCTTTTTCGGAGAGCCGGACGTCTGCGGGATCGCTCGTCTGGCCGCTCCTATTAGCAAGACCCCAGACGAGATGCCCTTACCCGTGGCTGTGGGTACTACAGGGAACAACAGGCAAACTCCACCTTCTATCCATCACGACCCCGAGGAGACAAAGGCTGTTACCGCAAGAATACTTATAAAGGACAACAAGGAGCCTCCCAAGACTCTACCAATTCAGGTGAGGATCATTCACCCCTCGGAGGTGTCTCTTGGGGGCAGGGTTCAGGCTTGTTTGTCAGAATGGCAAAAATTAACCAGGGACCCCTGGGTGTTACAAACCGGTCAAGGGTTCTGATTGGAGTTTTACCAGACCCCTTTCCAACAGTACCCCCCTCCACTTCTCCATTTTTCCCGTCGCGATCAAGACATCATAAACCTGGAGGTTCAGGCCCTTCTCAAGAAAGGGGCAATTTGTCAGGCTGTTCTCCATCCGCGGGGCTTCCTAAGTCCTGTGTTTCTGGTAGACAAGAAGGACGGCGGGTCGCGTTTGGTCCTAAATCTCAAAGAATTAAGGCCCGTATTTATACTTTTTGACGCTAAACTGCGCTAACGCAGTTTAGCGTCAAAAATTTTTGCGCCGGCTAACGCCATTCTGAAGCACCATGCGGGCGCCGTATTTATTGAATGGCGTTAGCCGGCGCAAGCAGACCGGCGCTGCCTGGTGTGCGTGGAAAAAAACCACGTACACCAGGCAGCGCGGCTTAGGGAAAAATGGCGTTAGGGCGTCTTAAAAATGGTGCAAGTCAGGTTGACGCAAAAAATCGCCTCCACCCGATTTGCGCCATTTTTAACGACGCCCAGACGCCATTTACATGACTCCTGTCTTAGTAAAGACAGGAGTCATGCCCCCTTGCCCAATGGCCATGC
This sequence comes from Pleurodeles waltl, assembly GCF_031143425.1. Lineage (NCBI taxonomy): Eukaryota > Metazoa > Chordata > Amphibia > Caudata > Salamandridae > Pleurodeles > Pleurodeles waltl. The sequence continues at coordinate 973,876,973 of NC_090444.1, forward strand.
CCAGGGGACTTATGTCCCCTGGGCATGGTCATTGGGAATTGAGGCATGTAGGGGGGCACAAATCAGGCCCCCTTATGCCAAAAAAAATATATAAAAAAAAATATATATATACTTACCTGGACTTACCTGAATGTCCCTGGGGTGGGTCCCTCCATCCTTGGGTGTCCTCCTGGGGTGGGCAAGGGTGGCAGGGGGGGGCCCTGGGGGCATGGGAGGGCAGCTGTGGGCTCATTTTGAGCCCACAGGTCCCTTAACGCCTGCCCTGACCCAGGCGTTAAAAAGAGGTGCAAATGCGGGGTTTTTTGCCCCGCCCACTCCCGGGCGTGATTTTTGCCCGGGAGTATAAATACGACGCATTTGCGGTGCAGTCATTTTTTTGGACGGGAACGCCTACCTTGCATCTCATTAACGCAAGGAAGGCATTCACGCCAAAAAATGACGCTCTTTACTCATACTTTGGCGCTAGACGCGTTTAACGCCAAAGTATAAATATGGCGTTAGTTTTGCGCCGAATTTGCGTCGAAAAAAACGACGCAAATTTGGCGCAAACGGAGTATAAATATGCCCCTTAATGCCTGGATAATCTACCGGCATTTCAAGATGGAGGGAATCCACCTCCTCAGGGATATACTTCAAGAAGCAGATTGGTTGGTACGCCTAGACCTAAAGGACGCTTATCTAAGCATCCCTATCTTCCCTCCTCATCGGCGTTTCCGTCAATTTCTTTGGCGAGGCCAATGTTTCGAGTTTCAGGTCCTACCATTTGGGCTTTCCTCCGCTCCTTGGTGCTTCACCAAGGTAATGAGACCAGTGGTGGAATCCCTTCACGCCCGGGGTGTGCGCCTGATCGTTTACCTCGACGATCTGATCCTTATGGCTCAGGACCCCCTTCTCCTTTAGGTCTACTTGACTTGGATGATTCAACTCCTTCAGAACCTGGGTTTCATAATCAATCAACCCAAATCATGTCTCCGCCCATCGCAGCAGATCGAGTTTTGAGGTTTCCGGATAGATTCCGTGAAAGCTCAGTTGATCCTTCCACCGCTGAAAGTGCGCAATATAAAGAAGGAGTTGCGCCTGCTCTTATCCAGACAGAAGGTGTCCTTGAGGAGCTTAGCCAGGATGGTAGGTCTTTTATCATCTTCGATCCAGGCTATTTTTCTGGGCCCCCTACACTACAGAGCTCTCCAACGTCTCAAGATATCCCATCTGTAGAAGGGTCTGTCACATACGGACATGGTACCTCTGTCTCTAGAGGCCCGTTCGGAGATAGCCTGGTGGCTGGAGCACATGGAGGCCTGGAACGGGCGGGCGATTTTCGGCACTTCTCCAGATGTGATCCTGGCGTCGGATACCAGCAGATGGGGCTGGGGAGCCCGTTGCAGAGATCTGACCACAGGAGGCCGTTGGTCTGAGGAGGAACTCCACCTCCACATGAACTGCCTGGAACTTCTAGCCGGATCCTTTGCAATCCGGAGTGTCTCTCCTCTTAAATCAGATTGTTGCATTCTCTTGAGAATGGACAACATTTCCGCAGTCAGATATGTAAACAAGCTGGGGGGCACGAGATCTCAGACGGGAAACATCCTTTATTACGAAGGGGGTCATTCTGACCCCGGCGGGCGGCGGGAGCCGCCCGCCTGGAGGGAGCCGCCAAATGGCCGCTCCGCGGTCGAAAGACCGCGGAGGCCATTCTGGCTTTCCCGCTGGGCTGGCGGGCGACCGCCAGAAGGTCTGCCCGCCAGCCCAGCGGGAAACTCCTCCCCACGAGGAAGCCGGCTCCGAATGGAGCCGGCGGAGTGGGTATGTGCGACGGGTGCAGTGGCACCCGTCGCGTATTTCAGTTTCTGCAAAGCAGACACTGAAATACTAAGTGGGGCCCTCTTACGGGGGCCCCTGCAGTGCCCATGCCATTGGCATGGGCACTGCAGGGGCCCCCAGGGGCCCCACGACACCCCTCACCGCCATCCTGTTCCTGGCGGTCGGAGCCGCCAGGAACAGGATGGCGGTGAGGGGGTCGGAATCCCCCATGGCGGCGCAGGGATTCCCAGGGCAGCGGAAAACCGGCGGGAGACCGCCGGTTTTCCTTGTCTGACCGCGGCCAAACCGCCGCGGTCAGAATGCCCTGCGGGGCACCGCCAGCCTGTTGGCGGTGCTCCCGCATCCCCGGCCCCGGCGGTCAAGGAATGACCCCCGAAGTCTTTTTAACGAAGTCGTGGTTAACGAAAGCGCAACAACGCTTTTTTTAACCACGACTCCGTTATTTTGTGCCTTAACTACGTATGTTCTGAACTACGAACATGCGTGGTTAAGGTACAAAGAAGGGAGTTGGCGAAGGAGGAGGACGCAGGTCGACTAAGGGGGTGGGGGTTCAGGGGGTTTTAGGTTTTGGGGTGGGGTTGGGGGGGTGGGGCGTTTTTGGTTTTAGGGAGGGGTGGGGGGTTAGGGGGTTTTAGGTTTTGGGGTGGGGTTGGGGGGGTTGGGCGTTTTTGGTTTTGGGGAGGGGGTGGGGGGTCAGGGGGTTTTAGGTTTTGGGGTGGGGTTGGGGGTGGGGTGTTTTTGGTTTTGGGGAGGGGGTGGGGGGTCAGGGGGTTTTAGGCTTTGGGGCGGGGTTGGGGGGGTGGGGCGTTTTTGGTTTTGGGGCGGGGGTGGGGTGAGGGATGTAGGGTCAATGGTGCCTATTAGTAATGCTTTTATCAGGAATGCCTTTACAACGAAAATCGTTAAGGCATTCGTGGTAAAATCATTAGTAGTAGCAACGAGGTCGGTGTTGCGACCTCATTGTTAAGGCACTAGTTGTTTAGGAAATCGGTGTTCCGTCGTACAACCTCTCAGACTTTAGCTCGAATTGGCATGGATTTTTGGCAATATTGCCTCCAACATCGCCTTTCGGTGATTGCGGAGTACCTTCCGGGGACTCACAATACAGTAGCGGATTGGAATTCCAGATTCCTTCGGGATTGCAGCGATTGTATGCTCCTCCCAGAAGTGTTTGCTACTCTGAATCAGAAATGGGGCCCTTTCTCGATAGACCTGTTTGCTTCGAGATTGAACCGCCAGCTCCCTCTCTTCTTCAGCTGGAGACCGGATCCGGAGGCAACTGCCACGGATGCGTTTCTCCAGGACTGGTCACCCCATCCGGGTTATGCCTTTCCCCCGTTCAGCATGATTCCTCGGGTCCTGTCCCAGGTTCGCCGGCAGAGAACAGAGATTGTGTTGATAACTCCCCTTTGGACAGCTCAAGCCTGGTTCCCCTTGGCTCTAGAGTTGCTGTGCGATTTTCCTCTTCTGATCCCTCCTCAGCACAACCTATTGCTGGATCCTCTAGGGACTCCTCATCCCTTGATTATGCAGGGCAAATTACGCTTTGTGACTTGGAGAATTTCCGGCAACAATGGCTTTTGCCAGGCCTTTCTGAACAGACTTCCAGTTTCATTCAACAAGCCTGGTCTTCCAGCACGCACAAACGCTATACCTCCACTTGGAAGCGATGGGTTCATTGGTGTGCGGAACGGGGTTCTGATCCCTTTAATGCTGATGTCAGTTTAGTAGTCAATTTTCTGGCTTTGCTTGCCGCAGCGGCCTGGCTTACAGATCGATCAATAATTATAGATCCTCCATCTCAGCTGGTCACTTGCCAGTTTTGGGTAAACTGATAGGTGAACACCTTATCGTCTGCAAATTAATGAGGGACATTCGTCTTTCGAATCCTCCTCTCCGGCGGTATTCTTCCCTTTGGGACATTAACCTTGTTCTTTCATTTATTTCCTCTTGGCCAGACAATAGATTCCTGTCACGCAAACAACTCTCGGCTAAACTCTCGCTGTTATTATGCCTCATTTCTTGCAAAAGAGTGTCTGATGTTCGCTCCCTTGACCTTGCAGGTAGGATTTTCTCTCCTACAGGAGTTTCTTTTTCAATTTCCAAACGCACTAAAACAGGCACCAAATCAGTGTCTTACCCTGCCTTTCCCCATAACCCCAAGCTGTGTGTGGTGCAATGTTTAAAGGCTACGAAGCGGTCACAGAGGAATTTCGTACAGACCCTAGGGGTCAATTGCTGATTGCTCTTCAGAAACCTTTCAATCCGGTCTCATCGGCTACTTTAGCCAGATGGATCAGATGGCTTCTTTCTGAAGCAGGAATTAACGTTTCCATTTTTGGGGCTCACTCAGTTCGTGGAGCTATGGCTTCAAAATCCTTTAATTTAGGCATGAGATTAGAGGACATTATGAAGGCAGCAGACTGGTCTTCACAATCTACATTTAAGACCTTCTATTATAAACCCATTTTAGACATTGCATCGATTGTGGTTGATCAGCTTTGAACTAGCATAATCTGAACCTCCGGTCCTGACATAGAATGAAAAATGTTCAAGTTTACGCGTCAAGAATTTTCAATTCTATTAAGGACACGGAGGCAAGGATTATCCCCCCTAGTTAACAATAAGACATCTGCTTATGAGTTAAGTATTCTTTTTTGCTATAATGTCTCATTGTTTTTACCCACCCATTGGTTGTGACAGTGTATGCATTTTATTGATGTCAGTTATGGTTATGCCATATACTATTATTAGTTTCTCGTTTCCCCTTTGTCACAGGATTCGACCAGATTTGAAGTTCTTCATTCCATGGATTTCATGATTATTCCGGTTCTGAGTCGCCGTTTCCTCCTTGGATTTTGGATGGTTTTCTTGTCTGGATTCGATTTTGATTGACTTCATTGACTTTACTGACTGAGACTTTGCAAAGAAAGAGGAAGTTCTATTGCCTCTTGGGTTTATACACTCTGTGTTCTCTATGGTTGTTGTTCTCTCTTGAATTCTGGGATAAGTTTTCGTTGAATAACATCTTCTCTAATTGGCTTCTGTGTTGATTAAAGCATAGAAAGAGAAGCATAATCCTCGCCTCCGTGTCCTTAATAGAATTGAAAATTCTTGACGCGTAAGCTTGAAAAATTTTCATTGTCTTTAGCTTAGTCTGCACTTCGGTTTGGGTGCTCCATTACGTCACCAGCTTCATTTTATTGGAGGCTTACAAAGGATTAGTCGTGGGGGCAGCGTTATGAAGGAATATAGAGAAAGGGAGAGGAAGATCTGCAACTAGTCGTCCATCTTGAGTGGCGGATGCCAAGCACCCAATGCTCCACACAGTTTAAGCACTAAACTATGAAATGTTTTGTCTAGCACCCTAAGAGATGAACCAAATCACTTTACACTGACGACAGCACTGAACGCTTGCTTTTCATAATCCTTTTGTGGTGTGCACATGCAGCACTTTTCCATGCATAACTTCAGATAGTTCATATAAACAGTTGTGTCAGTATTACATATATACAAATCTTGCATGGACACAACTGGAATGGACATAGAATAGCCGACAGAGGAAACAGTCACCACATTTCAAACGAGATACAACAATTAATTGCATCAACAACCAAACAAATGGCAGTGAAGGGAGACAAAGCATGCCTTCCGAAACTCATATATAATGACCTCAGCTGAGCAGTCATTTTTTGATCCGTCCTAATATGTGAACTAAAATCATCAGCCAACAAAGCCACTCTTATGTAGGTACCTGGTCCTTTAAAAATACTAGAGGCAAGCAAGGTAGACACTCTACTTTGAGAATCTGAACGCCAAGCCCATCCTTCAGCCTGCGTCTATTCCCAGAGGCTCGAAATAGGCTTTGGTTGTGTGGTGGTGTTTGAAAGAACTACTGGTGAGATGGGTGGTCTCACTCGCAGACGGAGGGGAGCAACTGTGGGGTCTGACCAGGATACAGGAGAGTTTGCCCGGACACTGGAGGGTGGACTGCTCATCCAGTGTCAGCTGTGAGAGGGAAGGATGCCAGTCACTCCCAGTGATTACAGGCTGGGCGAGAGTGATGTGAGTGAAGGCAAATGATTTGGCCAGAATGGGCAGAGGAGGTACAAGCAGGATTTCTTTGGTGAACGTTCAATAGCTTAGCAGGTGGCAGATACAACTGAGGACATTGTGGTGTCTGTACTGGCCAAGGGCCTGAAGGAGATGAAGGAGGCTTTAGACTCTCAAAAAAGTAAGAGAGAGTGGAAGAGTCTACTACAACTATGGGAGCAAAACTGGAGGCAATGGATTTTAGGGTAAAAAGAGTGGCAGTACTGTTGTTGACTCCAAGATGGACTGTCTGGAGATTAGGGATGGCAAAGCAAAGGAGTGTATAAAGCACTGTAATGGATTCAGGGGCAAGGTGGCATGTGCAATGTGTATTTTGAACTCTACACTGAGTCTTTTGAAAACAAGTGGAGTGCAGCTACCATCCATGTCCTGGGCTTTTCTCCAAATTAACCTGGTACAACTACTGTGGAAGTGATGAGTACCTTTTTTCAAGTAACACCTTTGGAGAGAGGGGAGGACCTAGGCTGCAAAGCATAAGGCCCTCATTATAACATCGGCGGCAAAAACCACCTACTGCTGCGGCGATGGCGGCTAAAAGACTGTTGCCGCAGCTACCATCAGTCCGCCAAAATATGACCACAGACGGATTTCCACCACAAGAAGGGCAGAAATCTGGATGTAGCCATACTGGCGGATGGCGGTAAGGTGGTGCTGCTACCACCAGCAGCGCCACGCCAGTAGACCACTGCCAGCCGTATTTTGAAAAATAATACAGTCTGGCAGTGTTCTGCTGGTGGGTGCTGCTGGTGGTAGCAGCGCCGTCCTGTCTCCTGCCGGAAGACCCCCTGGATCCAGGTAAGTAGGGTCTCCGACAGGGGTGGGGGGTGTTGTCTGTGTATGTATGTGTGAGTGTGTGTGTGAATGCGGGTGTGTGTTTAGTGTTGATTGTGTGCGTGAATGTATGGAAGTTTGAGTGCATGTATGTATGGCAGTAGGAATGCGTGTCTGCGTGCATGTTCTGTGGTCAAGTTCTACAGTAGCAACAACAACTGTAGTTGTTGCACAGAGCCTACCAAAATCTTGGCATAACAGCAACGGTCTTGAGCCTGGTGAAATAGAAGCTTTGGCATATTGATAAGATGTCCATCTCCACCTGTGAAAGAAGCGCAGTAGTATTTGGACAGTCTCAAATACGCCACTTGAGTCTAATGTAGAGGCGTCATATTTAGGGATGGCGGACGGATGCAATTCCTACAGCATGTGGTTTAATACTTCATAGCCCTATTTTGTAGTTTCGGGAATATGGCATTATTTTCATAACAACATGGTGGCTGTGATCAGGTGTCCAGAATTGTGGTGTTTCTTCTCCGCTTCTAGCATGTTCCCATTGCTTTTGCCCTTCACTTCCCCCTTGTCCTTCCATTTTTGCCAACTCCTCTATCTTTTTCCGGTAATGTTCCTTTGCGATGTATGGTAACTGAAGTTCTAATTAATGGTTTACTTAAAGGTAGTGTTGATGTTTGCATTGGCACTGTAATACCTGCATGTAGTGTTATCACAAGCTGAGAGGGCTTTGATGCATTGGGGCCTGTAGCGTGAACGGCTGGTGTGTTTGTTGGGGCTGTTCAGAGTCACATAGTGGGGTGACAGGTGTTGCAAAGGTGCATCTTGTGTTGGAGTGAGGGTAAGAGCAATGAAAAAAAAATATGATCCCCTATGCTATGCAAATCGGGGTACTGTTTAACTTGTAAAGACATGCTGTACACGTGTTTTGCAAGGTATGGAAGACCACATGCATTTGTCCTTGCAGCAAGCAATATCTGCTGTAAGATCAGAGAAATCAACAGTAAAAACTAGGCCACCTTCCATAAAATAGGCCCACAAACAGCCAATACCTGGCCTTCACATTGGTCTGCCAAACCAACCCTTCGGTCACTGCCAGACTACCCTAAAAACCAGTCCACCCTGTAAGAAGGTGGGAAATTATGGTCCTAACTCACCAGGGAAGAAAAAGTTGTCCTTGCTAGAGAAATGCACGACAAACTGCCCACATGCACAGTGGATTGAAAAGGTTATCCATGTCTTGGATCTCCCTAAGGCTAGGATACTCACTTGCAGCTCTGGTTTACAATGGACTGACTAGTGACACAAAGTGAGTTCAAGCACTAGCAAGGTAGACTCTTGCTTAAAAAGTCTTCCCTCTGTGCATAGTGGTAATGTGTTCTGGAGCGGGGTGGGAGAGGTGGGATTGAGGTTCCTTATTTTGTGTCTTTTTGGAGCGACTAATAAGAATTGATTGTAGCAACAGAAACGTTTGTGGTGAAGATGCTGGGTGGTGAATCAGTGGGGGTGGGTATTGAACAGTTGGGTGATGTACTAGCTGAACATTGTGATTGCTGTGGCATGGCTATTAGCACACATATAACTGTGTTGCAAATGCAGAATGGCAAAGGCTTGCACTATAGTTAAATCAGGTAGCTTTTTAGGGTGGAGCGCACAAAGCGCTCTGTCCCTGGTGTAATCTCTCTATGGCTTTTAACCACGCCCATGTCACGCCCATCAATTAGGTTGGTTCGTCGTCTGGCCTATTCAAATTCTCTTGATTTCATTAGTGAAAGGCATGCATACGTCCTGCCTCTTCCAGTGTTCAGCCCTCCTCGAGCGCACCGGCCAACTACTGAAAACATACAAGGCTCGATATTTTCCATATCGTTTTTGGACTACTTTTTATTTTTATTTCGTAGGCAGCATAATCTTGCTGGGAGTAATCAAGCACTTTGCATGACATTGACCCTGCTATATGGATAATTGCACTTTTGCCGATTACATGTATAGATTGCACTTTTGCCGACATGTTTGACTGTGAGCAAACGTCTGTTTACTTTTGTGTGTCCTCTTCGCACTCATGGCGGCTGTCGGCTCGCTTATGTGAAACTGCTTTACTTTTCAGTTTATGTGGCAAGAAAAGTCCAGTTAGGAGTTTAAAACGCTAATAGCTCTAACTCGAGCAAACAGTAGACCCATTGCAATGCAAATGCTTGTTTTATTTTATGTTGTTGTTATTTTTTGGATTTTAACTGCACCCATGCCATGCCCATCAGTTTGGTTGGTTCGTGGGCTTGCCTTTTAAAATTAACTTGATTTAATTAGTGAAAGGCGTGCATATGTCATGCCTTTTCTGGTGTTTAGCCCACCTTGAGTGCACCAGCCAACTACTGAAAACATATGAGGCTCCATGTTTTTCGTATGGTTTCTGGACTACTTTTTGTCTTTAATTCATAGGCAGCGCAATCTGGCTGGGCAGCAGTTGAGCACTTTGCATGATATCGACCCTGTTACATGGATAGTTACATTTTTGCTGGCTACATGGATAATTGCACTTTTGCCGATATGTTTCACTGTGAGCGAACTTCTGCTTCCTTTTGTGTGTCTGCTGTGCGCTCATGGTGGCCGTCGGCTCGCTTATGTGAAACTGTTTTACTTTTCATTTTCAGTTTCTGTGGCAAGAAAAGTCTGGTTAGTCATGTGAAACTGTTTTACTTTTCGTTTTCAGTTTGTGGCAAGAAAAGTCTGGTTAGGAGCTGTTGGACTTTTTTCCTTATGCAGGGTCATCCCCAATCTTTTTGCCTCCTGCCTCCTATTTTTTCTGACCTGTTGCTGTTGGCTTTTTAACTCTGAGCACTTTACCGCTGCTAACCAGAGCTAAAGTGCATATGCTCTCTGTGTAAATTGTATTTTTGATTGGTTTGTCCATGACTGGCATATTTTGATTTACTAGTAAGTCCCTAGAAAAGTGCACCAGAGGTGCCCAGGGCCTGTACACCAAATGCTACTAGTGGGCCTGCAGCACTGGTTGTGCCACCCACCTAAGTAGCTCTGTAATCATGTCCCAGACCTGCCCCAGCAGTGTCTGTGTGTGCAGTTTTAACTGTAAATTCGACTTGGCAAGTGTACCTACTTGTACCATCCCTTTTCTTACATGTAAGACTCCCCTAAGGTAGGCCCTAGGTAGCCCCAAGGGCAGGGTGCAGTGTATGGTTAAGGTAGGACATATAGGCCCTTTTTACGACCCTGGCGGTCGGTGGAGAAGTGGCGGTAATACCGCCAACAGGCCGGCGGAATTTTTTTTAATTTTTCAACCACCACTTCTGCCCACCCGCCGACGGTATCAGGACCCTGCATACCGCCATGGATTTTGTGGAGATTGGAACCGCCACAAAATCCATGGCGGTAGGCACTATCAGTGCCAGGGAATTCCTTCCCTGGCATTGATAGGGGTCTCCCCCCTCCCCAGAGTCCTCCCCCCCACACCCACGACCCCCCTACCACCCCCAAAGGTGGCAGAACCCCCCTCCCCAACCCCCCCAACTTGACACACACCCCCCCGCCCCCGTACACACACACTCACACACCAACTACACAGACACGCTGACATACACGCACACATACACACAGACATATGCGCACACATTCCCCATACACTCAACACACCCCCTGCATGCATACACGCACTCACACACCCCCTCTACACACTCACACGCACACCCCCATGCACGCACACAACACACAACACCCCCCCACCCCCTCCCCTAACGGACGATTACCTTACCTGGTCCGGTGATCCTCCGGGAGGGAACGGGATCCATGGGAGCTGCTCCGCCGCCAACAGAACACAGCCACGCCGAATCCTGGGTTGGGATTCGGTGGGCGGTGTTCTGATGACGGGGCGGTGGAGGTGGAGCAGCCTCCACTTCACCGCCAACCGCCAGTATGGCTGCTGGCGGCTTTCCATCCGGAAAAGGGCGTAGGGCTGCCAGCAGTCATGATACGCTGTGCGGAAAACCGCCTGCGCTGGCGGTCTTCAGCATGGCGGTACCTCAGCGGTCTTGCCAAAAGACCGCCGAGGTCGAAATGAGGGACATAATAATGTGTTTTATATGTCCCTCTCATAGGTTAACATGGGGGCTACCTTTAAATATGATTAAAGTGTAGATTCACTTTGGGAACGGATAGATCTGTGGAGTTTGGGGTCTCTGAGCTCACAATTTAAAAATACATCTTTTAGTAAAGTTGATTTTAAGATTGTGTTTTTGAAAATGCCATTTTTAGAAAGTGAGCATTTTCTTGCTCAGACCATTTCTGTGACTCTGCCTCTTTGTGGATTCCCTGTCTGGGTCAGTTTGACAGTTGGGCTGGTTGCACCTCTCACTAGACAGTGACACAAAGGGAGCTGAGGTGTAGTCTGCATTTCCTGATGAGCCATCTGTGCTAGGAGGGAGGAGAGGGGAGGAGTGGTCACTCAAACGCAAATGGGCTGTGCCTGCCCTCACACAATGCAGTCTCCAACCCCCTGGTGAGTGTCTGGGGCCTGGCCTGGGCAAGGCAGGATTTCACAAACAAGAGAGACTTTGCTTTGAAGTAGGCCTACTTCAAAGAGGGAAATGGGTATAAGAAGGGCACCCAACACCACAGACTTTAGAACACTTCTGGAAACCAAGAGGAACCTCTGCCTGGAGAAGAGCTGAAGAGCTGAGGAAGAAGAGCTGCCCTGCCTGTGACTCTACTTTGTGGAGCTATCTTGCAGTTGCTGCTTCTGCCAGAGTAAGAGGGCAAAGACTGGACTTTGTGTGCCTTCCATCTTGTGAAGAACTCCAAGGTCTTTATTTAGAGCTTGCCTCCTGTTGTTTGAAGTCTCAGGGACAGCAAAGACTTCTCTCTGCCATCACCTGGAGTCTCTGGAGAGACTCCTACCCTGCCAAGTGGTGCCCACCCAGTTCCTGGGACCCTGAAAGGAGAAGCTGGCAGCCTAAGAGGAAGAAATCTACACACTGACTGCCGTGCGGGGGAAAGGATCAACGTGGCTCCGATCTGCGGCTGAAAAATTGACGTGCCGCCGGCTTCGTGGCTGAAAATCGACGCTCGCCTGCAACGCGACCCGAAGATTGACGCCACTGGCTGGGGAAACGCCGCACAGCATCGCTGATGGAGGCTGGTGAGATCGCAACCCACGCTACGTGGTGTTCGGATCATCGTGCGGCTGGATTTCCGACGCACGTACCGTTGGGTGTGTAAAAACAACAAGAGGCCTGCCCGAACCCGAGAGTGCTGACTGGATCGACGCATCGCCCTCCTGCGGTGAGAAGAAACGACGCGGCCCGACCCGCCAAAAGGAGAAACGACGCAAGGTCTCACTCGTGAGTGGAATCGACACATCGCAAGCCATTTTTAATGCACACTCGCTCGTGTGGGGTTATTTTTGACGCACCCAAGGTACATTTTCATGCGAACAGTGTTAGTGTGTGTTTAAAATTACATAAAGACTCTTTTTGCATTTTTATTGATAACTTGACTTGTGTATTGTGGATTTTTGTAGTTTTGGTCTTGTTTTGTTTAGATAAATATTTTCTATTTGTCTAAACCTGTGTTGTCATTTCGTAGTGTTTTCATTAAGTTACTGTGTGTTTTGGTACAAATACTTTACAATTAACATTCTGAAGTTAAGCCTACTGCTCGTGCCAAGCTACCAAGAGGGTAAGCAGGGGTTAGCTGAGGGTGATTCTCTTTTACACTGACTAGAGTGTCTGTCCTTGCTTGGACAGGGGGTAACCTTACTGCCAACCAAATACCCCATTTCTAACAGGAGCTTACAACGCTAATAGCTTTAACTCGAGCAAACGCGAGACCCATTGCTTTGCAAATACTTGGTATTAGGGTTGAGGGCAAAGCGCTCTGTCCCTGGTATAATCTCTTGATGGGCTTTTAACCGCCCCCATGTCACGTCCATCAGTTTGGTTGGTTTGTCGGCTTGCCTTTTAAAATTCACTTGATTTAATTAGTGAAAGGCATGCATACATCATGCCTTTTCTGGTGTTTAGCCCATCTCGAGCGCACGGGCCAAATACTGAAAACATACGTGGCTCCATGTTTTCGGTATGGTTTCTGACTACTTTTTCTCTTCAATTCATAGGCAGTGCGATCTCGCTGGGCAGTAGTCAAGCACTTTCCATGACATCGACACTGTTACATGGATAATTGCACTTTTGTCGGTTACATGGATAATTGCACTTTTGACAATATGTCTCACTGCAAGCAAACTTCTGTTTCCTTTTGTGTGTCTGCTTTGAGCTCTTGGCGACTGTCAGCTCGCTTATGTGAAACTGTTTTACTTTTCATTTTCAGTTTGTGTGGCAAGAAAAGTCCGGTTAGGTATGTGAAACTGATTTTACTTTTCCTTTTCAGTTTATGTGGCAAGAAAAGTCCGGTTAGGAGTTTACAACGCTAATAGCTTTAACTCTAGCAAATGCAAGACCCATTGCATTGCAAATGCTTGTCATATTGGAGGTCCATATTTTAACACAGGTAGAAGTGATATCAAATACAAAATTACAGAGGGGAGATTTGGGCACCCGCATTTTTTTATTTAAAATTAAGCACTGATTTTCTCCTTAGAACTGCAAGACTAATTCCCAGAAATCGCATAGGGCTACGAAGCGGCACCTTGTGTGGGACCATTTCGCCGCTTCTATTAATTCACAGCTAAAACAGTAGCCCGACAGCGCTGGGTTGATTTTATGTAGGAATTGTGGGTTCGGTAAATTAACCACTACCGTAGAACGGCCTCTCAACACCGCGAAGTTCCATTTATTGATCTAGTTTTGTTCGACACTTCTCTAGACATCCCGAAGCCTTCATCTCTCTCCCATTTATAAACAGCTTTTTGGAAAATAGCTGCCCCTTTACTTCGATCGAGGTATTTTTTCCAGTCACCTGACCGCTTTTTAAATTGGCGACGAGCTCTTTACTCCTCAATAACATATTTATATCTATTGCTCTTAGCCGTGCAGGCAAAGTGTTGTACGATCAACGCAACCAGTAATTGTCTCCTGTTAGCACCATTATTTCGGGCCAAGTTTTCTACCTACATCCTATGATAACATCTGCCAGTTTCGAAAAACGCTTTGCCCTCCATTTTGATAAAGTGGTTTGATCAATACTTCTCCTTTGGCCCAGCTCCTAGTGAGGCACAAGTATAAAGGATAGAGTGACTTTTAGAAAACTGGGCCAGCCTTTAAAAAAACACTGTAAAATCTTATGTTTACACCGAACATTCCTGGGGGATTTAGTCAGTCGTAAAATGCCAACTGTGTTGTTTTATTTTAAAATTATATCAGGTCATTCTTCAAAATCTGATATGATACAGGCAGCGATTGAAATGTTAATGCATATTGGGCAAAATAGCTGTAATAATACTCTTTCAAGTTAGGTAGGGCTAACCCAACTTCTTCCACGCTTCTTTACGAAGTGTGAAGTGTTGATCTGACGCTTGTAATTCGGAAAATAAAAGATGAAAACGTGGATTCTGTTTTCTTAACCCCTTCGGGAGAGGCCTTTTCCCCCTCTAGTGCCGAGCCTTTTTTTGGCTATTTGGGGCAGTTCGCGCTTAGGCCCTCATATCTTTTTGTTCACATAAGCTACCCACGCCAAATTTGCGTCCTTTTTTTTCCAATATCCTAGGGATTCTAGAGGTACCCAGACTTTGTGGGTTCCCCCGAAGGAGACCAAGAAATTAGCCAAAATACAGTGAATGTTTTTTTTGTTTTGTTTTTAAAGTGGAAAAAAGGGCTGCAGAAGGCAGCTCGTGTTTTTTTCCCTGAAAATGGCATCAACAAAGGGTTTGTGGTGGCAAGATCACCATCTTCCCAGCTTTCAGGAACAGGCAGACTTGAATTGGAAAACCCCATTTTTCAATACAATTTTGACATTTTACTGGGGCATACCCCATTTTTACTATTTTTGTGCTTTCAGCCTCCTTCCAGTTAGTGACCCAAATGGGTGAGAAACAAATGCTGGATCCCAGAAAGCTAAACATTTCTGAAAAGTAGACAAAATTCTGAATACAGCAAGTGGTCATTTGTGTAGATCCTACAAGTGTTTCCTACAGAAAATAACAGCTGAAATAAAAAGATATTGAAATTGAGGTGAAAATAACAGCCATTTTTCTCCACGTTTACTCTGTAACTTTTTCCTGAGATGTCAGATTTTTTAAAGCAATATACCGTTACGTCAGCTGGACTCTTCTGGTTGCGGGGATATATAGGGCTTGTAGGTTCATCAAGAACTCTAGGTACCCAGAGCCAATAAATGAGCTGCACATTGCAATGAGTTTTTATTTTATACCGGGTATACAATTCATTTGCTGAAATATAAAAAGTTAAAAATAGGTATCAAGAAAACCTTTGAATTTCCAAAATGGCCACAAGTTAAGGTGTTGAGAAGCAGTGGTTATTTGCCCATCTCTGAATTCCGGGGTGCCCATACTAGCATGTGAATTACAGGGCATTTCTCAAATATATGTCTTTTTTACACAATGCCTTACATTTGGAAAGAAAAAATGTAGAGAAAGACAAGGGGCAATAACACTTGTTTTGCTATTCTGTGTTCCCCCAAGTCTCACGATAAAAATGGTACCTCACTTTTGTGGGTAGGCCTAGCGCCCACAAAAGGAAATGGCTCAAAACACAACGTGGACACATCACATTTTTTCACAGAAAACAGAGGTGTTTTTTGCAAAGTGCCTACCTGTGGATTTTGGCCTCTAGCATCAATCGGCACCTGGGGAAACCTAGCAAACCAGTGCATTTTTGAAAACTAGACACCTAGGGGAATCCACAATGGGGTGACTTGTGGGGATCTGACCAGGTTCTGTTACCCAGAATCCTTTGCAAACCTCAAAATGTGGCCAAAAAAACACTTTTTCCTCTCATTTCGGTGACAGAAAGTTCTGGAATCTGAGAGGAGCCACAAATTTCCTTCCACCCAGCGTTCCCCCAAGTCACCCGATAAAAATGGTACCTCACTTGTGTGGGTAGGCCTAGCGCCCACGAAAGGAAATGGCCCAAAACACAACGTGGACACATCACATTTTTTCACAGAAAAACAGAGGTGTTTTTTACAAAGTTCCTACCTGTGGATTTTGGCCTCTAGCTCAGCCGGCACCTGGGGGAACCTAGCAATCCAGGGCATTTTTGAAAACTAGACACCTAGGGGAATCCAAGATGGGGTGACTTGTGGGGCTCCGACCAGGTTCTGTCACCCATAATCCTTTGCAAACCTCAAAATTAGACCAAAAAAACACTTTTTCCTCTCATTTCGGTGACAGAAAGTTCTGGAATCTGAGAGGAGCCACAAATTTTCTTCCACCCAGCGTTTCCCCAAGTCTCCCGATAAAAATGGTACCTCACTTGTGTGGGTAGGCCTAGCGCCCACGAAAGGAAATGGACCAAAACACAACGTGGACACATCACATTTTTTCACAGAAAACAGAGGTGTTTTTTACAAAGTGCCTACCTGTGGATTTTGGCCTCTAGCTCAGCCGGGACCTGGGGAAACCTAGCAAACCAGCACATTTTTTAAAACTAGACACCTAGGGGAATCCAAGATGGGGTGACTTGTGGGGCTCTGACCAGGTTCTGTTACCCAGAATCCTTTGCAAACCTCAAAATTTGACCAAAAAACACCTTTTCCTCTCATTTCGGTGACAGAAAGTTCTGGAATCTGAGAGGAGCCACAAATTTCCTTCCACCCAGTGTTCCCCCAAGTCTCCCGATAAAAATGGTACCTCACTTGTGTGGGTAGGCCTAGCGCCCACGAAAGGAAATGGTCCAAAACACAACGTGGAGACATCACATTTTTTCACAGAAAACAGAGGTGTTTTTTACAAAGTGCCTACCTGTGGATTTTGGCCTCTAGCTCAGCCGACACCTGGGGATTCCTAGCAAACCAGCACATTTTTAAAAACTAGACACCTAGGGGAATCCAAGATGGGGGACTTATGGGGCTCTGACCAGGTTCTGTTACCCAGAATCCTTTGCAAACCTCAAAATTTGGCCAAAAAAACACTTTTTCCTCTCATTTCGGTGACAGAAAGTTCTGGAATCTGAGAAGAGCCACAAATTTCCTTCCACCCAGTGTTCCCCCAAGTCTCCCGATAAAAATGGTACCTCACTTGTGTGGGTAGGCCTAGCGCCCATGAAAGGAAATGCCCCAAAACACTATTGTGACACATCAAAATTATCGACCTGTTTTTCCAGGGGGGCACCTGCGTTTTTGGTCCTGGGCTCAGCAGCCTTCCTGGGAAACCTACCAAACCCAGACATTTCTGAAAACTAGACACCCGAGGGAGTCCAGTGAGGTGTGACTTGCGTGGATCCCCCAATGTTTTCTTATCCAGAATCCTCAGCAAACCTCAAATTTAGCTAAAAAATCTCATTTTTCCCACATTTCTGTGTGGGATCACGGCACTGGGACACATTTCATACCACCCAATGTTCCCCTTAGTCTCCCGGTAAAAATGATACCTCATTGGTGTAGGTGGGCCAAGTGCTTGTGAAAGGGAAGAGTCAAAAACATGTCGATATTGAGGGGCAACAAAGGGGGTCCAAAAGGGCAGTTTGCAAAAAAACATTTTTAGGCTGAAAAGTGCAGCAGAATTTTTATCGGTATAGATGAGACAATGCTGGGTGGTAGGAATTTTGTGAATTCCTGCAGATTCCGGAAGGTTCCATCACAAAAAAGTGGGAAAAATTTGTGATTTCCAGCAAAGTTTGAGGTTTGCAGGGGATGGTGGGTAAAAAAATGGTGCGGGGTGCATGTAAAATACACCACCCTGGAATCACCCAGATGTTTAGTTTTCAGATGTGTCTAGTTCTTGTGGATTTTTCTACATGGCAGCGTCCCAAAGTCCATAAAGTGCAGCCCTCACCATTCCAAGTGGGACGATTTTGAGAGTAAGCCAAGTTCTAATGGCCCAAATGTAAAACTAAAACCCAAAATAATCAAATGCCTTCTTGCTTGCTGTGGGATAAGATGTTTTAGAGTGCGGGGGAGAGCTGAAAGACTGTTACCCCCTTCAGTTGAGGTGGGGGCGTAACCAGGCCCATACTGGTTGGTAGCCACCACCCCAATATTTTTTGTTTTTTTTAATTCCCTGGCATCTAGTAGACTTTCTGCCCCCCCGGGGTGTGGATCAGGGGTAATTGCCCCATCTGCCCAGTGGTGGGCAGAACAACTTTGGCCCCATTTATTTGGGGTGGGGGTATGGCCATACCCCCACCCTCTTATTTTTGAAAAAAAAACTTCCCTGGCCTCTGTTGGGCTTTCAGCCCCCCTTTGGGGCAGATGGGCCTTTCAAAAATAGGCCCATCTGCCCCAATGGGGGGCAGATATGGCCAACAGTAATGTGCCCCCATGGGGAGCGACCCTTACCCAAGGGGCTGCCCCCCTAAAGAAAACACACGCATACACACACACCAATCCCTGGTGCCTAAGTGGTTTCTGCCCCCATGGGGGCAGGTTGGCCTAGCAAAATTTGGCCGATCTGCCCCCAAAGGGGGCAGAAATGGTCTAAATACAATTTGCCCCCCAGGGGAGCGACCCTTGCCTAATGGGTCGCTCCCCATCTCTAAAAAAACAAAACAAAAAATAAAATTAGCCCTGGCGCCTAGAGGTTTCTGCCCCCCCGGGGGCATACCGGCTCAATAACAATAGGCCGATCTGCCCCCGGGGCGGCAGAAATGGCCTAAAATAAATTTGCCCCCCAAACCCCCTGGGGAGCGACCCTTGCCTACGGGGTCGCTCCCCTTGCGTGACAATGGTGCAAAAAAAAATCCCCAGTGCCTAGTTGTTTCTGCCCCCCTTGGGGGCAGATTGACCTAAAATCGTCCGATCTGCTCCCAAGGGGGGCAGAAATGGTCTAAATACAATTTGCCCCCCCCCCCCCAGGGGAGCGACCCTTGCCTAATGGGTCGCTCCCCTTCTCTAAAAAAACAAAAAAAACAACAACAAAAAAATTGCCCTGGCGCCGAGAGGTTTTTGCTCCCCCTGGGGGCAGATCAGCCTAATACCAATAGGCCGATCTGCCCCCAGGGGAGGCAGAAATGGCCTAAAATAAATTTGCCCCACCCAACTCCCCCGGGGAGCGACCCTTGCCTACGGGGTCGCTCCCCTTGCATGACATTGGCGCAAAAAAAAAGATCCCTGGTGCCTAGTGGTTTCTGCCCCCCCTTGCAATCCGGCTGCTAAAACGCTCAGAGAGACTTCAAAGGGAAGGAAATTCCTTTCCTTCCCTTTGAAGCCTCTCCGGCCTCCTCCACGTGATTGGAAGAGAAATGCTTTGCATTTCTCTTCCGATCGCGCTGGAAGCTGAGCTTCCAGCGCGATGGGAGGAGGCCTCTGTGATAGTCAGCGCGCGATCGCGCGCTGACGTCACAGGGGGGTTGGGGGAGGTCGGGGTTGGAAGGGGAAGGGCTTCCCCTTCCATCCCTACCTTGGAGGGGTGGGGGGTAACCCCACAGAGGGAGCGCTAACGCTCCCTCTGGGATCTGTGCCCAGAACGTAATGGTTACGACCTGGGCACACGAGCACTGTGTCTCAGGACGTAACCATTACGTCCTGGGCACAGAAGGGGTTAACAAAAGCAGCATTTAACACACAAGGTATAGCACAGAAGAAGAAATTGAACAGATGGAGGAACGCCTTCTTTACCAATGCAACTCTCCCCAACAAGGTGAGGGGCAGCGGTTTCCTTTGTGTTAGCAACACTTTTCCTTTGGATAATAGTGGACTATAATTGAAATCATACATATCCTCAACATTAACTCTAAAATGACCCCTAGAGAGCATGTAGGTTTGTTATGAATGTAGCCTTGCAGTTTTGGCAATAGAATATCTCTTCCTAAAATCATTTAAATAATTTCAGTTTTAATTTTATTAATTTTCCAACATCCTAGCACTTGAACCTCTGAGAATATCTCAAAGACTCTAACTTGTGTTATCTTCCTAATTTCTAATATCAGCATTGTGTCATGTGCATAAAGCTTTATTTTACCCATCTGTGGCAGAGGTGGTCAAATGATTCCTTTGTTTCCAATGGCAGTAGGCAGAGGATCAATAATGAAGGCAAAAGGTCCGTAGACAGAGGATACCCCTGTTTCGTCCCTCATCAATCTCTCAACGTCCCTGCCTCTAACGCATTAATAATCAATATTGTGTCCACATTTTCATACATATTCTGCATAAGCCTCTTAATCTGTGGCGGGATCCTGAATCTCTCCAAAATACTAAAAAGCGTATCTCAAGCCACGAAGTAAAAGGCCTTTTTCCTGTCTAATAAAAATATTGTTGCCGGGATTTGAACAGTTTTAAATATCAAGAGCCTCTGCTAAATAATGCGTGGTCGTCACTAATCGACATCCAGCAATAAAACCATTCTGATCGGTGTAAATCAAGTTAGAGGCCACGCTATTTAATCTTTTTGTCAACAGTTTTTTTATTATTTTATTCCGAGTTTACTAATGTTATGGGACAATATGAATTCTTGCCTTTTTTCAAAAAGCTAACCACATTACCAGAATTAAAAGAGTGTAACATTGATCTTCCCCTAAGATAACATTTTCTAACAACAAAATTCACTTAATACATTGAAAATTCCTTATAAAACTCAAATGGGAAACCATGAGGACCACACACCTTACTGTTTGCAAAACTATGAAATACCTCCTCCAGATCTTCTTTACTAAAAGGGTTGGGCATGCTTTGCCTATCTTCCTCAGGGAGTGTAGGCATGGACAATCCTCCAAGAAATACATCCAGTGCCCCAATATCAATTGTCTGAGTATGATTATAAATTTTATTACAATGTCCGAGGAAGATGTTGAGTTTTTTTCTGTATCCTGACAATGACCCCCTGTCTGGGGATATTTTAAAATGTGAATAGTGTTTCTGGCTTGATTTACCAAAGCTTGTCAGGCTATGAACTTTCTTGCATAGGTATTTTTGTCATAAATCTTTTGCAATTAAATAGAATTACTTATGTAGGACTTTACCATAATATTATTCACTCAATGCAGACCTTGTTTTTTTAAGCACCTTTCTGCTCCCCACGGTATGATGGGGCAAGAACTTTTCAGATTCTTCTCTAACCAGCTTTCTGAATTCCAGTCTTTCCTCCTTAGCTTTTCTATTGGCTGCCGTTTCCTTGGTTATCAATTGCCCACAAAGGTGAACTTTAAATGCATCCCACACTACTCTCTGCGAGGACATTCCTTGATTTAGTACCATAAGATCTCATATTTCCCTCTTAAACATTTCAACCCAATCCTTGTCCTCCAAATATGTCTTATTAAAATCCAATTTTGGGCAGAAAATTTCTCTTACATCAGACAATGCCTAACTAGTGAACAGAATGGTCTGAAAACCCACTGGAAAGTGTCGAAAATACGAAACCCAGCCTGACTGAAACTGTAAAGTAATCTATCCACGAAGCAGTTTTAAACCTAGTCAAGAAGCAGGTAAATTCTCTTTTTTCTGGAAATGCTTTCCTCCATGGGCCTTTAGGAACTAGATTCCTTTGATATTCCTGTAGAGCTTTAGCTGTTATAGGCTTCTGTCGCTTTTTTTTACCCATTGAAGAGTCAATTTCTTGGTTTTGTAGGGGATTAAAACCTCCCCCTATTACAATTTTCCCCGGGATACGTAATAGAGAGTGGAGTAAGTCAATACAGGATCCTTGACAGTCCTCCACTGGCGCATAAAAGCTCACCAGGGTAAAGCGCACTGAGGCTATAGAGCAATTAACCCAATGCCAACAGCGCTCTGTGTCGTTCCCCAATCATGAATTTCAGATTTTTAACTATTAACACCCCAATATGTCACACGTGCAGTGGAAAACCCCAATTTCTTAAGCACTGAAAACTTGGCCAGGTTCGCTGTGGAGAGGAGAGGCTCCTGTAGTAATACCAATGATGGATTGCACCCCACCCCTTAATCCAAGACTTGATAGCGTATATTTTCTTCCTCTTGTTTACTACATTAAAATTAAATAAAATTATACTTTACTCAATGTACCTCTCCATTGCGCCCCCCCCTGCTCTTCATACATTTTGGTGATGCATCGATCCGGTCGGCTGTGTGTCGAAGTTCCGGTCACAATGTTGGTGCTGCGTCGATCTCTACTCTGGGAGCCGGGCTGCGTCATTCCGGTTCGGCTATGCAGTAATTTCTCACCGCTGGACAGGCTGTGCGTCGATTCCGGCAGGCTGTGTTTCTATTTTCACCACACAAGGAGTTTCCTTGCAGAGATAAAGGGGGTCATTCTGACCCTGGCGGTAAATACCGCCAGGGCGGAGGTTGGCGGTAGCACCGCCAACAGGCTGGCGGTGCACCGCCGGGCATTCTGACCGCGGCGGTACAGCCGCGGCCAGAAGCGGAAAGCCGGCGGTGTACCGCCGACTTTCCGCTGCCCATGGGAATCCGCCATGGGGATTCTGACACCGCATACCGCCATCCTGTTCCTGGCGGTTCGCCCGCCAGGAACAGGATGGCGGTATGGGGTGCCGTGGGGCCCCTGGGGGCCCCTGCAGTGCCCATGCTAATGGCATGGGCACTGCAGGGGCCCCCGTAAGAGGGCCCCACAAAGAATTTCAGTGTCTGCTTTGCAGACACTGAAATTCGCGACGGGTGCAACTGCACTTGTCGCACCTTCCCACTCCGCCGGCTCCATTCTGAGCCGGCGTCCTCGTGGGAAGGGTGTTTCCCTCTGGGCTGGCGGGCGGACTTTCGGCGGTCGCCCGCCAGCCCAGTGGGAAACCCAGAATGACCGCCGCGGTCTTTTGACCGCGGTACGGTCTTCTGGCGGTTCCCGCTTGGCGGGCGGCGGTAAGAATCACCCCCAAAGTCTTTTTGGCCCTGAGACTTCAGGAACAGGAGGCAAGCTCAATCCAAACCCTTGGAGAGCACTTCTCAGCAGAGCCAGAGGCCAGCAGGGCAGCAGGGCAACAACAGGCAGCAGTCCTTTACAGCAAAGCAGTCCAGGTGAGTCCTTTGGTCAGCCAGACAGCTTCTCTTGGCAGGTTGCAGATTCTGGTGCAGTGTGTCTAGCCCAAGAAGTGTCTGTCTTAGTAGGGTCAGGGACCCAGTTTATATACCCAAAAGTGCCTTTGAAGTGGGGGAGACTTCAAAGAGTGGTTTTGAAGTGCGCAAGGTCCCCTTTCAGTATAAACCTGTCTGCCAGGGTCCCAGTAGGGGGTTTAACAGTCCTTTGTGTGAGGGCAAGCCACTGTCCTTTGAAATGTAAGTGTCAGGCCCTCCACCCTTCCAGCCCAGGAAGACCCATCAGTATTCGGATGTGTGCAGTTGTGACTGAGCATCCTGTGTTTGTGGTTGTCTGGGTGAAATGCACAAGGGAGCTGTCAACCAGCCCAGCCAAGGCGTGGATAGGAGACAGGCTGTAAGACACAGAAGGATTTAAGAGCAGAGAAATGCTCACTTTCTAAAAGTAGCGCTTCTAAAATAGTGATATAAAATCCAACTTCACCAATAAGCAGGATTTTATATTACCATTCTGGCCATACTAAATATTACCTGTTTACCCCTTTCTAATCAGAATATACCAATCAAACAGTATCTGAGGGTAGCTCTAATGTTAGCCTAAGAAAGGAGCAGGGCTCACAGTAGTGGTAAACAAATTTAGGAGTTTTCCACTACCAGGACATATAAAACACACAGATATATGTCCTGCCTTTTACCTACACAGCATCCTGCCCTCTGGGTTACATAGGGCCTACCTTAGGGGTGACTTATCTGTAGAAAAAGGGGAGTTTAAGGTTTGGCAAGTACTTTTAAATGCCTAGTCGAAGTGGCAGTGAAACTGCACACACAGTCCTTGCAATGTCAGGCTTGAGACATGTTTAAGGGGCTATGTATGTGGGTGGCACAACCAGTGCTGCAGGCCCACTAGTAGCATTACATTTACAGGCCCTGGGCAGATGTAGTGCACTTTACTAGGGACTTAGAAGTAGCTCAAATATGCCAATTGGGTATGAACCAATGTTACCATCTTTCAAGGGAGGGAGCATATGCCCTTTAGCACTGGTTAGCACTGGTACAGTACACAGAGTCCTAAAACCAGCAAAAACAGTGTCAAAAAGTGGAGGGAGGCAGACAAAAAGTTGGGATGACCACCCTAAGGCTGTCAGGTCTAACACCAATCTTTTGAGTTCTTTGGTGATACATTTAGGTTCTTTCTAGCAATATGTATGCCTATGTGGAATATTCCAATGTTAGCCTATGGAGCTAAATATCTATAATGGAAAAACAATAAATGAGCAGTTTTCCCTCACTAGGGCATAAAAAACATATTTTATAATATCCCTGCTTATAGTTACATGGCATCACACCCCTAGGGCACCTAGGGGAGACCTTAAGGGTCTTTGATGATATGCTGCCCTGAGATCTAGGGTAGAAAAAAAACAGACTCATTAAGTAAGCTAAGCATTTCTGTAATGTTGGGGTGTGGATATCTGTCTGCAACTATGCTCCTATTGAGACCTCTTAGATCCATGCACAGCCTTATTTCACCAGAAGCTTTGCGTGCAAGGACAACAGGCGCATCTGGTAGCTCAGATTTGGTACGCAAGTGGTAATTCAGGTCAAAATAGATACTTTAGATGAGAATAATGTTGACATGACCACCAATAGGAAGGGAGTACACAAACGTGACTTATGGGCAAGGCCAATTTTGATTGTTGATTATACACACTAAGATGGCAGCTGCTCTAGTCGGTGGATTACTGCAACTTGATGGAGTTACTGATGGAAGCGTAGTCTGTCCTTACTTTCTAGTCTGTAAATACGAGGTGGACATGGAGCCTGACGAGAACGCTGAATGGGAGTGCACTTGTTCATCGGCTTGATAACAATTAAGGTGAGATTATTTTCACAGGACGACATTGAAGGGATCACAAATGGATTTTTTGGGGGGGGGCAAACATTAGATACATGGATATACATAGCATTATTTTGTTCTTGTCACAGATACAAATTTTAAATTATTATCTGGCGACAAGAGGCTTTAACAATATGCCAATGGAGATAGATTTCTGAGGTATTGGTGAGTGGTTCGCATATACTTTTTTTCATAATGATGATTTTATTCATGCATGTAGATATGATTCTATTTGAATATTGTTCTCATTTCAAAATAGAGGTTGAACTTTAGGAGTGTGATCCACTTTATTGGCTCACGATGTGTGAGATTGCACACAACATACTCAGGGTTTTGGTGAAGGTGCGCAGTGAGGGTTATTATTTATGATTACAATGGTTGCTGTTTTATGTTATTTCTAGCCCTGGTGAAGTCATGGGGATATTCCCAAATGATGAAACACGTGTTGGCTGAGATTTGGATGGGACTGTGAATCATCAAAGGAGATAAACTCACCAGGAATAAATCACAGAGAAAAACCTTTCTAACTGTTCAAAGACTGCATATTATTTGGGTGTGTGCCTTGTACTTGGATTTGGGATTAATCAATCTTTGCATTGTGGAGTAGGGTGTGTTCTACCCTCTCAGAGACCACTGCATGATGCAATTTACTGTGGAGAATACTCCATGTGTTCTGTTGAGCACCTATATGCCTAATGAAACCACCCCATTCTTTTTCCAACAGGCACAAGCCACTCAGTTGCCTCTGTCTCAACAATGTTGCTCTCATTTTTCAACTTGTTAAGTTCCAAGAGCATAGCTTCACGTAAGGTTAAAGGCACACCTCGAACTTTGTAGGATACAGGTTCAGCTCCGTCTTTGAGCACGATCTTATGAACCTAGTTAGTGAGACAACCCAGCTTGTCAGTAAACACACCCTCAAACTCTCTGTGCAAACATAAGCAGGATCGGTTGCGAAGCAGATGACAGCCCCTTATGAAACAGCACAAGGATTTGCTATGCTGTGCAGCCGGGAAGCGAGGTTGAGCGCCAGGGAAAGTATGAGGACAGGTAACAGCCACTTCCAAAAGTAAGTAATGCGGTAGACAAATAAAACTCACAGTACCTTGTAAAGTCAATTACTTCCCAAAAGGTGCCTGCAACTAGTGAAGTCAAGCCGTAATTTCTCCTGTACTAGTAGGCATCGGTTTGGTACATGTTGAGACATTTCTTCAAGCGCTTGAATAGGCTCTCACCATAGATTTTCACTAATTTGGTAAACAGAGTTTCTAGGAACAGCTGGTTATTTTCCACGATCGTCACCAATGTGAAGAAGTGCACTTTCAAGTTTAATGTTGAAACAGGTTCATTCAGATACTTCAGTACAAAAAAAGTCCCATCAATGTCAGCTGCAGGACACCAACTGACCAGCATCATTCTACCTTTGCCTAGTTTCTATCTTAGAGGTCTAAGTTCTATATAAGTTCCATTTCTAACATTTTTATTTAAAGAGTCAGGCTGCACACACAGAGAGGATACCACAATTACCATATAACTTTTGATTAGAGAACTGGCCCTGGGCCTGGTTAGCAGAGCCCAGGACACAGTCAGGGTCAGTTACTATCAGTATCAGTCAGAAAAAACGGGGGAGAACATTCTAAAAGGATGACTTTCTCACACAGCTAATTAGGGACAATATGCAAGAGCTTGGGGAGATATGATTACACATGGGTGTTTCATGTAGGGTTCCATAAGTAGTCAGAAAGGATGACAAATATTGTTAAAAATTCCTGCCCCTATATAGTTAG
This sequence comes from Pleurodeles waltl, assembly GCF_031143425.1. Classification (NCBI taxonomy): domain Eukaryota; kingdom Metazoa; phylum Chordata; class Amphibia; order Caudata; family Salamandridae; genus Pleurodeles; species Pleurodeles waltl. The sequence continues at coordinate 973,903,415 of NC_090444.1, forward strand.
TTATTCCCTTAAGTACAAGCAGGGGAGATACACCATAGGGTCAGGACATCTGTGGATATTCCTAAATATCAATGCACCTCCCACCCCACACTGACTAAAGATATGGTTAGGTACTAGCCACACTCCTAACAAACAGTCTTTAGAGGTGACAAATAGCAGTTTGTATGGGACTTTAAATCATGTATAGCCAGAGACTTGAATTACCAAGCTTTGTGAGCAGGAGGTATTTCCCGGCTGTCTCCTTTTAATGATTGGGCATTCACCCTATGACTTCAGAGATGCATAGTAGGAGTGGCCCCATTAGAAACGGCAAGTCCTTTTTTTTGTGCTGCTTTGTTAATTTTCTCATCCTGATCATTTTCTGTTCTAACTGCAGACATGCTCAAGATGGTAGAAACAGCAACTGCATTCACAGACTACTATGGGCATTTTCTTTGCAGAGATGACTCAGGGAAGAGGGCGGATCTTCAGGAATTTATTTGGGACCTCCAAATGCATCAGCTTAGTGATGCAAAGCGTTAGTAGTTTGGCCTTGCACTTACTCATGAGGAGCTGCATGAGACCAAGGCAGACATGCAGTTAGGATAAAATTTAGGATCAAAAGGTCTGCCAATTGAATTATTTAATCAATTCACCAATATGCCCGATCCTCATCTCTGGCATATGTCCTGTGAGTCGATGCAAGAAAGGATTTTCTCAGACAACTTACAAACTGATACTTATAGTGATATCTAAGTCTGGCCGTCTGCCAGACTGCCGTGTGTCATATCTCCCAATCTTCCTTATCAATTATGAGGCAAAATCCAGATTAAAGCCATCACCAATACATTTTATGAAAATTATTAGACATTTTATACACTTAGATCAGAATATGCTATGCATGGGTGCACAACCAGATCTAATATTAGGCAGATTTATAATACCCTTTCTCATAGCCAAGCCACTGGGCCCTTGGGCTCTATTTTTGTGAAAGCCTCTGATACACAGGACTGGAAATACCTATTTTGTGCCAAACAAACAAACACTTTGAATCCCATTTCCTAAGCTGTCAATGTCAATGTCTTATCTGAAGGCTTGTGGAAAGAGTGTTATTAATTCAGATGGTATTGCTAATCGCCTCTTTCCTCAGAGGGATGATGATCCACGAGGGTTTTCCCCTCACAGCACTATTTGCCCTTGCAACGAAGCCATTGACAGAACAGATTCAACAAGAGGTGCTGCTGCAGGACCTTTGGGTGGGAGGGAGTTGCTTGTTTTAAAGTGTCTCTTTAGGTGTATGACATGCTAGATTTAGCATAAAACTTGAAATACTTGGAGGCACAGATGGAAGAGATGTAAAAGTGAGCTAGGCATGCAACATAGTCCCCTGTTTGAGGCCCTGTGCAGAAATTTGCAGGTGTGGAATTCTTTTCTGATCTGTATAATGGGTTGTATTTTCTTATTTCAATTGGTGAACGTTCCCTAGGTGTTATTTATGGTGCACAACTTTTGTGCCAAACTAATGAAACAGTTTTTCAGCATGGTGCCCAGTAATATATGTTCAATTTGTAGGCCCATAAGGTACTCATACTCATTTTGGTCTTGTACAACTGCTACCAATCAGTATATGAGGAAGGGCAGTGGAGATGGAAGACTTTCAACCATATCTTTGGGCAGACCAATTCATAGTCATAAATGTCTGCACACATAGAGAGAAACTAGCTACTAGTTTGGAACATGCCTTAACTTTGCTAAATATATTGTAAAGCAGCCTACTGATATTGGATTATCCTCCTGTCACCAAACGTGTTTGCATAAGTTGCTGGCACAAGGGGCTGAGGTGGATTGGGTGGGAGGGTAGGATGACCCAGGAGACAGCCTATCAGCTGGAATGTGGCTGCAACAGGTAACATAGCCAAATTTCTGTGTGTGGAATCTCTTCGGCATACTGAGGGACTGGAGGACTACCAGGCCAGGGACCACACATTAGTAATTAGATAATAAGCAAACTTGCTGCTGATTTTGACATCCACAATTCTCAATTCTATAAGTACTTAAAATTGAAGTGGAGACCACCCTTGGTACATATGAGGTAGCCCTGCAAGAGTTGTCCTAAATCAGTCTTCTTGAAGTAAAGCTCATCATAAATGGACTTGAAGTGAAGAGGGTGTCACAGTTTATTACACCCTAAAAAATAGTGCCCTAGAATTTTTTACCCATTTGAGAGAGCAGTGGGAAGCCTACCTTAGGAAAGTGATGGAAGAAGGCTGAGATGGTTTTAAAGGAGACAGCAATTTTGGCCAAGCTTTGATTGATCTAATTTAAGTATCTATTTAGAGTCTGCAGCTCACATAAAATGAGGAAAAACCCCTCCAGGGACTGTTTTTATGTAGAAAGGTGCCCCTTTCTGCACAAAAACAATCCTGCCAACAATGCAGACACCCTTGCACCATAATGCAAGGGTGGCTGCATTGGTGCTAGGTCCCAAATTGTGCGCTGGCTGGAAGGACAGGAATGAACCATATCTTATAAATATGGTGCATTCCTGCACTTGTGATGTGTCTAGGGCAGCGCAGCAAAAAGAATTGTGGCGCTGCCCTATGGCAAATCTTTGTAAATGAGGCGATAAGTGACTTGAATATAGAAGCCTGAAAATGCATATACATCGGGCACTCTAACCAAGCAATGCTAGTTATTTGCCCACATCAGACAATTGATGCAAAATTCTAGTTGGTATTTACAAGCCATTTCAAATGGCAATTTTCGTTGGCAGCCAAAAGAAACATAGAGCAATAAGTGATGTGTTGCCTTGCATTACTTTGCATCAAAGGCATTCCAAGGGTGGTGCATGAACATTCCTGTGCTTCCACCTGTGGATTTTGACCCAAATTCATATACACAAACATTACAGTCATAGATTTGTGCCAGAATCCTACACCTCACTGAGGCAGGCGTGAAGAGGAGAAACATTTTTGTTTCCTGTTTTCCTCTTTGTAGGCATGTTGCATTCTGCAGCACACATATAAAGAGGAAATTGCCTTAAATCCTGTATTTGTGTGCCAGAAATTATCACTGCAAGGGTGCCAACATTGGTGCATGGCTGCCAGAAGTGTGCCAACTCAGAGACAGGACAGAACTGCTCCACTTCTTAGATCTGACGCAGTTCTACTTGCTCCCGTTCACACAATGTAGCACTGCAACTTTACTTGCTTCCCTGCCTTGCTTGAACTTTTAATCTGTGCGACAGTGCACTACTACCAAACATATATCACAGGTTCAATGTACACAAATACACACTTTACATACACATACACACAAACACGCATGCACAAACATTCATTTAAAAAATGGTCAGCCTGACAGACACTCTCCATTTTTGGTCAGGCAGCCAGGAGCTAGACATACGCTATTTGTGCAGGCTCCTGGCTGCTTGAGCCGAACATGGCTGGGCCGTGGAGGTCACAGCTCCTGTGGGCTTGACCTCCTCCACTCAGCAAAGGTCCTCAAGGCACTCCCCCTCGGTGACCAGGGGTAGTGTCATTCACTGCCTCGAACCTGGACACTTCAGCTTTAAGCCCTGAAGCACCCAGAGCCGAGGGTCAATCAGTGACACATCCTCACAGAGTGGGGTCAGCAGTCTCAGTGACCCCATCCCACTCTGTGACAAGGTTGGGACTGCTGCCTTCCCTCATTGGCTGACCCAAGGTCAACCAATGAAGGAAGGCAGTAGCCCCAACCCTCCTGGGATCTCGAAGGCTGAGCTGCAGATAAGTATCTTTTTTTTTTTTTAAATGAATGTTTGGTGCATGTGTGTATGTTTGACTATTTGGTAATGAGTGTTGTGAATGAATGAGTGTGCGCGCATGTGTGTGAAGTGTGAGTGTGTATGTGTGCCCCGTCCGCCCCCACCCTCCTAAAATTACCGGCCGCCACCGTCCTGGGGTTTGCATTTTCAGGGAGAGACCTTGGCATCCTCACACATTCTAGATTAGCATGAAGCTAAGGCCAAAATAAAAGCCACAATACTAGAGGTACATACAGCTGAGGTTTTCAAATTAATGTTGATTTCATGTTATACAAAAACAACCCAGGCTTCATTTATGTTGTAAATCTCTTTGGGATCTACAAATGTCAGAAACATAGCTCCCATGCCTCATTTCCGTCCTCTTATTTTCACTCTGGTTTACCATCCTATTCTAATTCAGTAATTGCCAGAGGGAACCACACATCTGAGTCGGCTTGCAACCAGAGTGGGATTCTGCAAGCTTTTGATTTATACAAGGAGCACAGCATGAACAGAAGAAGTGCACTTTACAGCCATAGATGAAAAAAGGAAAGGTTTGCTTGCCTTCAAAACTATAATGAAATCGATAGAGTACAATATGTTACATGAAGAATCCCTGCACTCGATGTTCTTTGCAAATGTTGGCTACAACTCGAGTGATTTTCTTTAGACTCATCCTTGAGAGTGTTTTTGTGGTTTTTCTTTAAGTGTCCCTTTAGCTTCAGACCGCAGCAATTAATTCAAGGACATATTTTCAAAATCACCTCAATACACGCTGCTGTGGCTTTTAAGGAGGGCTCAGGTTTATTCCGCTCTGTGGGTCCATCTGCGCACCTGTGATCCGCCTTCTATTCAAAACCTAGCAAACATGCCAAAAACAGAAGCCCGAATCACAACAATGTATTTTTCAGTGTGTTGCTTCAGTGATACGCGTGGCAGATGTAAACTTCGCACGGGGCCTATATTCAGCTCACAACGCTTAGATAGTTGACGTTTTGTATGCGTGGGTCTCACCTCTGTACTTAAGTTTTCAAACAGGTCAAGACCAACAGCCAAGTGAAAAAGTACTGGTTATGGCTTTTGGGTCGTAGGTGCAACCTAAATAAGTAGAAACATGGCATGCCATAAACTAAGGTAACTTTGAGTAACATTGTACTGCAATACACTTCGGGCCATATTTATACTTTTTGACGCAAAACTGCGACGGTGCAGTTTTGCATCAAAAATATTACCGCTGGCTAACGCCATTTCGGTGCGCCGTGCGGGCGTCAAATTTATACTTTGACGCACGGCGGCGCAAACCACAGGTGTAAGTAATTTTTTTTTACGCACACCGCAGCGTCAAGTCGTTAGGCAAAACGACGTTAACGCGGCGGAAATTACTGTGGGTCGATTTACAACACCACACACCGGATATGCGGCGTTATTTTGACGCAATAGCGTCAAAATTCGCGGCGAACACAGCCATTTCAGCAGAGGAGAGCCAAAATGGATCCCACATGCCTGTACAGACCCCAGGAAGATGGCAACAGACCAGGAACCAGTCAGGAGGACCCACACAAGAACCAGGACTCCTTTGAGAAGAAAAGAAAGTGTCACTTCAGTGCGGAGGAGCAGGAAATTCTGGTTAAAGAGGTGACGGAACACCAGCACCAACTGTTTATCACCTCAAAGTTGCCAATCAGGAGGAGAGAGGCAATATGGCAACAAATTGTTGACAAGATTAACAGTGTGGCAGAAGTACGCAGAACAGTAATCGAGTGCAAGAAACGCTGGCATGACTGCAAGTGCAGGACCAAGGAAAAGATGGCCACGAACAGGAAGGCAGCACTGCAGACTGGAGGTGGGAGTCCAGGACACCAGGAGGCCCTGGACCACATGGAGGAGATGGTCGCAGTTGTCATCCTTGAGGAGATCGTCACAGGGATTCAAGGACAGGACAGCGCAGACTACCAGGAGACAACACACATGCACGGTAAGTTGCATGGGGAATTATAATGCACTAATGTCAACTATAAGCGGGGGGATACGGACCACAAAATGCATGGAAGTCATCATATACATGGAGTGGCATGGGTAAAGGGGTATGGTATGGGAGCATGGCCTGCACAGAGAGAAGCTGGGGCACACCATAACACTACACCAACAACAGTCCCATGGGGGCATGCTGCCATGCCAACGATGGAGCAAAGGTAAAGCCACGCCCGGAGGGAAGGGCACAAAGTCAAACTGACATCCTGACACACATCAGCCACTATACCCCCTACAATAACTAGGGCCCAATTAACAACCTCTAGTCATACCGACAACTGGAATGTAACAGTGACAACAGTTGCCACTACCACCTCCGCTCTGTGTGCAGCTCAAGTAGCCAATGGCAGTAACATCCCCATGGATCATACACACCTAAATTAGAGGGTTGAGGATGACAACTTCAATAATCCCCTGAAACAAGACAAAGGCTCCAGTCCTGTCAAATGTGAATGCCCATAGTTGTCGCAAACATCAGCCAATGTCATCCACATTAGGAGCTACACAGCACTAAGGTCACACCCATGCTGCATATGTCAGGGTCCATCCTGTGCCTGGGTCACAATGCAACATCCCAAATGTCATACTGCTCAGACAACAGCATTGAGGGGGAGGACACATGTAACTGGTCACTGACATACACCTGCACAGTCAGAGGAGGAAATAGGACACTGCTACGACTATCAGGGCAATCCAATGTACCACACATTCCCTAACTTCAGCTGTACACATTACCAATGCCAACATCCATATCGTGCCATAACAATGCTATGCATAGGATACGCTACATGTCAACTACATATAAGTGGATGTGAAAGATCCGAGAATGGGGCAGGTCCAGATTGTTAAGTGTGGTGCCAGTGCCATCAGAACACCCACAGCCAGTGAAAGGTCTCACCATGAGAATGGATGTAGACGGAGGCCTGAGTAGGACAAGAAGGTGGCAATTCACTATTTGGCCTAAAACAACACTAGAGGAGATGATACTGACAAGTCCAATAACTTAATACTATACATGTGGCATGCAGGTGGGCCATAGGCCTGGGAGAATGCCCATCTGAAAGACTGAAGCAATGAACAGGAAACAAGATCACTATGTGAAATCATCACAAGGCAGGCATGTCACATTACAAATGCCACAACACACACACACTAATTGTACCCCATTTCATTTCAGAGGACGATGGATCTCCTGCGGATATGCCTGTCCCGGAATACCCTGATGACATGGATGACGAGCTGACAAACATTCCCCAGCAGACCATACAAGATGTCCTTGGAACCCTCCAGACCCCACCTTCAGTCACAAGGAGGAGTACAGAACAAGCAGCCATCACAGAGGATCCACCCACCACCCCAATTGTAAGACCTGCCAGCTCCAATACAGCTGAGGACTCAGACGACACAGGCACCAGCTTTGAGAGAACAGTAGTTGGAGTACAGCGGGAGCTAGCCAAGGAGGTGCGGGTGGGGATGCAAACTATGACAGCCAGCAGAGAGGGGGTGCGTTCATGCATGATGTCATCTGCAGATCAGGCAGCAGCTATGCAAGCCCTAACATCCATCCTGCAAGGACTATAAGAAACTGTCAAGGAATTCACCACTGCAGTAAGGGAGTTGCCACAACACCTCGCACCCCAAACCTTCCACTGCATGCACGAATGCAATCATGACCCCTCAGGGCCGACCTGGCTGCCTACCATCGTGATGTGGATGCTATTCTTGAGAATCAGCAGATCCTCCTTCCAGCAGTACTGCCCTTAAGACCTTCACAGGTAGCAGTGACCGGGATCTCTGACTCCAGGTCTTCTAACACTGAGGTGTGTGTTGCCCCTTCACAACCACCACCACCAAGGACAGAGGACCAACACACACATCAGAAGAAGAAGACATGGAACAGATCACCTTCACACGGAAAAGAACCCGGAAGCACTAGTCCATGCACATGGCCAACTATTACCAAGGTCCAGCGCTTTGTAACATGCCAGTCTTACAACAACTGTACTCAATGACTGTTCTGCAAACCACTGTTAATCTTGTCATCCTGCCCAGTTATTGTCTCTCACTCACTCACTGGCAAATCCTGTCCCTCTGCACTGTCTGACACATCACCCCAGCATGTCAAAAGCATTTTCCTTTACCACTTGTGTAGGATCACAATGGAAGATGTCACTATAATGGACTCACAATCATGGACAATGTACATATAGCACTACAGCACTTTTCAGTAAATAGCACTTACACAACAACTTTGTCTCTGTGTAACGTGACACATCAACTGTGCAGTAGATAACTGAAATATGACTCCTGTCAAATTACATAGCTTGACAAAACAACTGTCCTGCAATTATGTAGTCAGATAAATTTGCACACTGGCCAGGATTGCATCATACTCTGCCCTTCTTGAGGGTAATATCTGATGAAGTGAGAAACCATACACTATCATGCTGTGTTGGACATAATAATGCTTCCTCAAGGGATATCTAAGTCATCAAATAGTGGCAGCAAAATGTTGTCACCATGCAATACTAACACACATAACAGTGCACACAAATCTAAGCAAACATTCCAAAAACTGCATGAATGAAGGTGTCTGAGTTTACATCCAAATAAGTAATCATGCTGAACAGTGTCACAAATCATGCCTGTGAGTCATGAAGAAGATACTACAAGAGTGCTTACGACAACTCACCTTATAAGGGTGTCCTTGAACATCACACTGCTGTCACACCTAAAACAGTTCCCCCAATACCAAATCTGGAAGCACTGTTTGTGACTTTGAAAACATACTTATTGACAAAAACACTTTGGGATCCATATTAACTGTGATTGGTGGTTGCAATGAATGGTGGAATCTTTGCAAGGTAGCTCTGGGTTAGCTGCCAATCTTACAGCTCAGTTGGGATTTGTTCGTAGCACAGGACACAAATGTAATGGAACAAAATTAATGTACACTAATGCCAAGGCCCTGATCAACAAGTATTTAACACATACTGTAAAGGGTTCACTATATATTTATTAAACGGTAATCACAGAAGAGGAAACTCAGGGAAAAGTCTTACCTACCCTAATCTACCCTAACTACTCATTATCCCACAACTGTCCCTAACTAACCTAACCTAAACTTACTTATCACATGTAACGAAATGTTCTAAACATCAACCCCCACACCCCTTATGAGACGGGACATATGGAGGACAACAGATACTAACCTAAACACATACTATACTATCCTAAACAAATATATATATATATATTTTTTTTTGATATATTTTTTTATTTTTTATTTTTTATTTTTTTATTTTGTTTGTAAACACACAAGAACCCCAACATAGCCCCCCACCCACACACTTAAAAAGTAAAAATAGAAAAAATCTGGACCCCACCCACCCACTAACACTAACTAAACTAACAGCCTATACTAACCTAACACGAAGCCCCCTAAGCCCACTAAGTATAAGAACAAGGAAAGAGGAGGGAGGGGAGGGAATCATGTCCATATCAAAAGTCTAGAGGTTGGCCCTCCGGAGGTTCCGCTTTATGGACCGCACACGCCTGTTCATATGTCGAACATCCCGCTGCAGGTGACTGATTTTCCATAGTACACGGTCCATTTTTCTTTCCATTGCCTGAAAAGCTGCAGGGTCAACTGTAGCAGCTGGGACAGTCTGGGTACCGGCGGAGGATGTGTGTGCGCGTGTAGAGTCAATGCCGGTGGGCTGCCCTGAAGGTGTTCCACTGCTGGGGCCTGGAGCAACTGCAGACGTTGGGACAACAGTCCCAGCTGTGGGTGGTGCCACCTGGGTGGAAGTGGTGGTTGTGCTGGTGGTGGCTGTGGTGGGCAAAGTAGGGCCACCCTGTGGGAAAGCCCTCCATGCTCCGGAGGCCCATTCATTCCGGTATCTTCGGGCCATCCGTCTGAACCCCGACTCTACCAGAAGGATATGCTGGTATCTCATAACCCGCCTCTGGAACTCACGGACCTGAATGGGTGTCATGTTCGCAGCTGTGAGGACAAAGGCAAACAATTTACATTAGGAACTGCATTGTGTGAAATGGCACAAGAAGTAAATCAGACAGTACATCTACTGTACTTGTAACAGCTCATATCATCATACAGATCATTGAATGACCCTGAGGAAGTACATGGCAGGGCAGCCTACAAAGGTCATATCACACATAGCACATCCAAACCCTACAAGATGGGTAACAACTGGTATTAATTTGGCATCTGAGTTCTGCCAGTTGTCAGCTAACAATCATGCTGCACATCCTCCGCCAACGCCAGGGCTACAGATGTCAGTGTACGGGATGGAAATTTAAAGCCCCATGATCTGCAAGTTGTAATTGGACTTGCTAGTATAGTACTCATGTGCCATACCTGAGTGTGTATACTAGGTTCTGACCAAACATTCACTTATTCACATGTCTGTGTAACATACTGGTAGCATCAGTCCTAGGTACCCTATTCACAAACCCATGCCTGTGTTTGAGGGTGGGGGGTGGAGAAACAATGAACAATTCCAAACAACATGGACACCCAGGAGTCTATAGAAAGCTGGACATGTGTTTGGCTCTACACACACACCACAGGTAAGGTCTATCAACAAATAGGAGACAGCAAACCCTTGACCAATCCTAGCGCCACACATTTCAGGAAATGCATACCTTTGTCCACATCATATACTTCCAGTAAGGCATGACTTAGAACAGACACACAGTTGCAAGAACACCCATGATCATGATATGCATGCACACCTAGGCCATTGCACTCAAGTGCCACATACTTGTAGAACTACATGTGGAACTACATGCTGCTAGGAAGTTCTACCTACATTTTAATAAGTACTTTGGTGAATAGGGAAGCAGAAGTCTGTTGGAAAACGATTTGCAGTCCCAATCTGGGAGATTGTGGGTCTGACAGGCAGACTAAATCTGAGATGAGTTCCAGTGCGACTCTTGTTGATACAAGTGTTATCCACATGACTCACCCCAGTTCTCATTGCAGGGCCTACAGGAATGACCTACAATCCCTAGATAATACAATAGGATAAGCATTGACCAACTCAAAAATGGTGAGAAACTGAAATACCACTCATGGAACAAGACAAATGATTGGCCAGCGCATCACACCTTGCTATGTGTTCAACACACAGGAGTCCATCACACATCACCAGCAAACAAAACACATAACAGACATATCAACACTTACTGAGTGGTCGGGGTCCTCAAATGTAGCCACCTCTCCCACAGTGTAGGGTGCCGGTCCACCTGTAAGGCATGGAAGGAAGAAATGTGCTCAAAATCTTTGCACTGACCAACAATTCCAAAGACAAAAACAATGTGTAAGATGACATAAGTAATGAAAGCCATTCAGACATGATGATACTGCATCTGATATATCACGGCTAACATGTACATAGCATGGGTCTCCTGTGACAATTACACATATATCTGCACACATGCAGTGGCCCAAACTATCATGTGGTGGCAAACATGCTCCTTCATTAGTAAGCAGAAATAATAATGGTGTGCAATTGTCTCATCATGTGCATCCAAGAGAGACATCCAAAACCTGGTTACTTGAGGACTGCATTACCAGTCAAACAGCCTATGTGGCCATGACACATTTATGACACATAAGTACAATGTACAGAGGGGCAGGGACTTTTGTAAGCCCTCATGTTGTTACCGTTTCTTCATTTGATGTGGCCCAGCAATGGTGATTTGCACCAAACATAGAGATATGAACCCATGTACATACCTTTGGACTGCCATCCCTAATTGGAATGTGGCACAACAAACTCCAAATACCAGTGTAAGATGTTAGCTAAGGGCACCTTACACCTTTTCCCGATGTTTTCAAATCCAGATCTGACATGTATCCAAAAAGATGAAGGACCACAATAATTCCTAACATTCATAGAACTTCCAAAAACGCTTTCCTTACACACTCACCAGACACACATGAGACATATGTCTGGGCCACATTGCTATCATCAATTGACGTGAACCCAGCACTCATTTTGTGCATCATGTAGTGTTTCTAAAGTCAGTCTAGCTATTGCGTCAACAAAGGTTGCCAATATTTTAGTAAATCTGTACTTCACTGGCAAATGTGACCTATATAGACATGATTGGTTCCTATTTTGTGTTGCTGTCTGACACAAAGGCGGCACCAAATTACATTAAGCAAAAGTATTCTGTAAGTTTGCAGAGCACGTGCTTCCTGACAGCTAGCAATTGTGGTCCTTCACAGAGTCCATCAATGACCCTGTATGTTTCCACAGCATTCCACACAGTCAGCAACTTAGCCGGCAGATATTGTAAAAATCATCTGATGTCACTACAGAGCTTTTAATTGTGCAGATTAACATGATTTGTACTCACCAACAGTGCCACCAATCACTATTCTCAGGTGGTCCGGCAGATCTTGCTCCCTGGTGATGAGGTCAGCCCAGCAGTGCTTCATCTGGTGGTCATTCCTCTGGCTCCCATACACGCGCTGCAAGTGATGCAGCACCTTTCCCCACCGGATTCGTCGCGCCTCAGTGTGATACCCCTGTATCACCCTGCCTCGATCATGAGTGGGAGGAAATGGCACACCAGCCATATAAACCCCCCAAGGTCCTCCTCACCCATACTGCCAAGATGTGGCCTACCCAACATCTCAGCACTGAAAAGGGGAATAGGGGATAAGGAAGTAGAAAGGAGCAAAGGGGGAAAGTAGAAGTACAAAAAAAAAGTAAACTTAACAACTAAAAGAGCCCAACTATCCCCAAACTAGCACTACCCACAACAGACTCCCACAAACAATAAATACAATACAATACAGGACAATTGTAAACAAAACACACTCAGACAGTATACAACAACAATATTTATTTCACAAAGTAACAAGTAAGATAGCACACAGGACACAAAAGCACAAAATCACAGGACAACACTCGGAACACAGTCACACAGTCTAGAAGATTCATAGACTGCAAAGTGGAAGTGAAAGTACACCCACTGTACATATTCTGTAAACAGGATATCCTATTACATCACTTCCTCCATAAAATGACCGCCGTTTTTATCGTTATGCGTCATATTTTTTCATGCATACAGATTGTGTGTCATATTTTGTGACGCACAGCAGTGAAAATTAGGCCGCATCCAAATAATAGTAAATAGTCTTTACAATTATTTGGATGCGGCCTAATTTTCACTCCTGTGTGTCAAAAAATATGATGCACAATCTGTATGTGTGAAAAAATATGACGCATAACGATAAAAAAGTCGAAATTTCAGGGCATGAACTGGTTTTGGGGATTTTTTCCATTTTAATGTTATGTTACATTTGGGACACAACTGAGATAGGCGGATTGCTCCCACTTTGGTGTTGATGGTGTATGTTCACATGTGAGACATCATACTGCAGCGGACCATGACCCGCTACTTCATTAACAGGATTTTGATGCTTGGCCGACGCACTAGATGGCCATATGTGTGGCCTACATATATGTATTGCACAATTTGGGCATTTCTGGCATCAGGAGAGGATAGCAAGGTGACGCACATGAGTACAATACCTCAATGCCTATGGCTCAATGTGTGTGCAGTGGCTACCAATGTATTAGTCGACCCTGTGTGTGTGCATCACAAGATGCATTATTGCAAATATGCTTGTATGAATGTGAAGTCAATGTGTCCAAACCTTAGATGCAAGTCATTGTGGAAATGAGAGAGGACATGTGTTAGTCAAACATGTAGCAACATCCGTTGTGTGCACTTCCAAGATTTTGGGTAACATAGACACCACAAATGACAAAGCATGCACCAGATAGATGGCAGAAGCTTGTTCATGTCAATGGTCCACAATTTGGCCATCCCAGGTCCTAGACTTTTGGTAACTGCTTCCTAGGCACTTGTTGGTGAATCCCACAGTGAGTCAGGCACATGCATAGACGAAGTGGGTACCATGTAATTGGCCCAGACAGCCAAAGGTGAACCACAAATGTAATATGACGCCACAGTTGAGGTCATATAACTGAGCCACAACTCTCCAGTGGCTGTGGTGGACCAGCAGGGGAGGCAGCATGTGTCCACATTTTTCCAGTGATCAGTTGCACAGAGGTGGGGGGCGTGGCCAAGGGTCCGGAGATGGCGCATGCCTAAATCCCTCACTCCGGAGGGGCCGACTAAAAAGTCGAGGAGAAGCGTGCCATCTCCGGGCCGATCTGAGCCCGAGCTGGAGCGCTGAACTGGGGGCTGGCCCTGGGTGCTGCCGGTCCCCCCGTCGCGGCTCCAGAGAGCGTTGCTGGGCGGACCCGGCCGCGGGGCAGGGGCGGACGGGCCGGGGGTGGCTGGGACCCCGGCCGGGTCTCCCCGCTGCTTCGGAGGTGCTGGGGCGGCCGGCAGGGGCCCGGGGGCCCTGAGGGGCCTGCCCCATGGAGCGGCAGAGCAGCGCTGCTGCTGAATGCGGGCGCAGCCCCTGTGTGCGCTGGGGCCGGCCCACAAACACGACACCTGGCCCGGGCGGGGCACGGAGGCATTGGAGAGGCGGCGCGGCCCCAAAGCTGAGCCGGGGCCGGCTGCCACATCTGCGGCAGGGGGCTAGAGCCCCGAATACGGAGAGAGTGGCGGGGGGCCCGGCTGACAGAGGACCCCGGTGGGTCCCTGGGGGTCCCTGCAGAATCGTAGGAGGCTGGTGAGGCAGGTGGGGGAGCGCCCCTGCCTGGGGCAGGAGCCGGCCTGCGAACATACTTGGCTGTGGTCCCTCAGAGCCTGACTGGGGACGAAGTGAGGCCGACCCCCTGGCTGGACTTAGCCAGCGAGAGAAAGAAACGCTCGACGGAGATGGCGAGTGAGGAGGCAAACCCCGCAAAAGAAGCAGAGGGCAGATTACTTGGCGGGTGAAGACCACAGACCGCCCCGGGTACCCTGGAGAGCCAACGACCCCTACGAGAGTAGCACTGTGGACAGAGCACCTGGAGAAGTTGGAGCTCGAGGGGTGAGCAAATGTGCCTGGTCGTGATGCTGGCACCGCAGGGGGAACAGTGAAGAGGCGGTAACGATACCACGAGGAAGGGCGTCCGGGCCGGGACCACGACGCACCAAAGGGCCCGAGCAGATGGGCGTAGCCCTAGACACGTAGCGCGCGGTGGAGCGGCCGGGACAACCGGAGCTAAAGAGAGTGGCAGTTTGCCACGGACCGACAACGTGGAGCCCCCAGCTCTGCAACCGGAAATTAGAGGTAACCGGCGGGGTGTCTGGGACCTGCTCGGGACCGCCTAGGGGCTGCGGAGCGGCCTACTGAGACCATGGCGCGGAGGCAAGGACGGAGAAGAACTCACGATAATGTTTGGCCCACTGCCTGGGCCCCTGGGGTGCGACCCCTTACTCCGATGCCCCCCAAGAGCCGTCACAAGAACAGAACCATGGACCCCGCGGCACCGCCTGGGCACAAAGAAGCGGAATCACAGGACCATGCACAAGTTAAAGTACAGGACACCTTAGATAAAATACTTGGGGCAATAGAAGACACAAAGACAACATTACAACGGGACATCAACCAAGTCGCGGTTGAGGTGGGTGTACTGAGAGCGGACCACCATAAACTGGTAGACAGAGTCAAAGAAACGGAATCCATGTTGGCGGACATCGTACCGAAGCAGAAAGACCTGGCGGCTGAAGTGACTTCCCTTGCTGACAGAGTGGCACGACTTGAAAAGAGAGCTGAGGACGAGGAAGGGAGGAATAGGAGGAACAACGTACGCGTGGTGGGCCTCCCTGAGAGGGCGGAGGGGACGAACATGGTGGAATTTCTGGAGAAGTAGTTCAACACAACAGTTTCACCTGGGTGCCTGACTCCCTTCTACACGCTGGAGCGGGCGCATCGGGTGCCGTTGAGGCCTCTTGCCCCTGGTAGACCTCCCCATGCTGTGATCGCCAAACTATTACATTATAGAGACAGAGACATCCTCTTGCAGAAGGCCAGAGAGTCGGGCCCGTTTAAAGTAGCAAACGGGGAGGCGACACTATTCCCGGACTTTACACTGGAGGTTCAGAACAAGCGTGCTTCATTTATAGCAGTCAAGAGGGCCCTAAGAGAGGAAGGGATCCAGTATTCGCTGCTTCATCCAGCCAGATTAAGAGTGATGTTAGAAGGGAAGACCACGTTCCTCCAGTCCCCTGAGGAGGCATGGGAGTGGCTAGTGTCACATGGGTCCCAAACGGGGCGGTCGGCAGGAGGGGGCCCGGCTGGGAGCGGGCCTCGCAGGGCCCTGAGGGGACTGAGACCCAGAGATCGCCCGCGACTAATGCCAACGCAAACACAGAAAGAAAAGGGCAGGAAAGCGGCCTTGGAGGCGGCGGCCCGCGTGGGTGGAGAGATGTCTCCCCAGGAGGGCTCCGAGTAGGAGTCGGATGATACATTGGTGTCCTCTGCCGGAGAGTTGGGGTGCTCGGCCCGTGCCCCGAAGGTGACCCCGCAAACGGCTGACGAACTTGGCTAATCCAAAGTCGCAAAAGGCCCCGGAGATATGGCACAACGTGTGAACAAGTGGCCCCTCCGGACCTGCCCACCCCTCTGACCAGAACCTCGCCTGTCTAGCCAGGCTGGCGAGTACTGCTGATATACTTTTGAACAAGTTGCACTGTTGCACAGTTTTCTGGGCAACCTACAGTTTGGGAGGCGCCCTGGGGTTTGGGAGTTGGGGCACACAGTTACAAGTTAAAATGGCAAAGTGGGTGGTGAAGTCCGACTATAGCAAAAGTCTGAACATGCGAAGGGGCAAATCCGAGGCCCGGGAGAGCCGGGGACACTTTTACCAGACTGATATACAGAGATGGCAGACTACAATCTCTTAACATGGAACGTCAGGGGGATGGGCACACCGGCTAAAAGACATAGAATTCTCTCCTACTTAAAGAGAAGGGGGGTACAGGTGGCAATGTTGCAGGAGACTCATCTGGCATCGGGGAGGGAGAAAAACTGAGGCGCAGATGGAGGGGACAGGTGTTTGCCACAGAGTATTCGGCTTATGCAAGGGGTGTACTGATATGGGTCAGAGCAGGGGTCCCTCTAACAATAGACTCTTCCAACATAGACCGGGAGGGCAGATTTGTGATACTGGAGGGGAGACTACACGTTACCCCGATAGTCCTGAGTTGCATTTACGCCCCTAACCAGGACCAGGTCTCCTTCATGACAGGTTTATCGAGCCACCTTACCCGTCAATGCACTGGAGAGTTATTAATTGGGGGGGACTTCAACGCAGTACTAGACATAAATATGGATAGGTCAACCCCGCCACTACAAGGGGCAGTGGCAACTAAAACAGCCAAAAGACTGTGCGAATGGCTGGGCACTTGGGGGCTGGTGGATGTCTAGCGAGAGCAACACCCTAATGTTAGTGACTACTCGTATTACTCGGGCCTCCACCGGGTGCACACCAGAATTGACAGAGTGGTTTGCACAGCGGGTCTTATGAGTAACATGACACGCTCTGAATATCTTGCCCGCACCCTATCTGTCCATAATCCCCTGTTGCTGACGTTGAGGGCATCGGAGGATAGACCCCCCATACCGTCGTGGAGATTGACCCCCGCTGCACTCGAAGATCAGGCATACAGAGAGGCCCTGCGCTGCCACCTGGCAGAATATATTGAGATAAATAGTGGGTCTACCCCTTCCAGGGCCACGGAATGGGAAACACGGCGGGGGTGAAACACACACTTGAAAGGGAATTGGCTACCCTAGAGAAGGATATGCATGAGGGGGAATTGAGAAAGGGCCCTGCAGCTCAGGAGAATGAGGAATATAACCGTGTCCGTAGAGAACATTCCCGGATTGAGGAGCAGCTTAGGTGTCACAGCAGGCAAAAATATTTGGCATCCCTACAATCGGAGGAGGGCAGATCGGGGAGACTGCTGGCGTGGCTGGTGCGCCCAGGCGGGTATAACGAGCCCATCACGAGTGTACTCGATGGGGGGGACTCCGCAGACTCAGGCCAGGCCCCATAAATGACGCATTTAGGGAATATTATACACAACTATATGGGAGACCTAGCGACCTGGGAACGGAGGCCTTTGATAATTTTCTACAGCAAATCCCACTGCCAACACTGAATTCAGAAGAGAGAGATAGCCTGGGGGGGCCAGTGACAGCGGAGGAGATAAGCGAGGCCATAGCGCAATTAGCCCCTGGGAAGGCCCCTGGTACAGATGGTCTCCCCATGGATTTTTATAAAAAATATAAATCTCTATTGGCTCCCCAACTGGCGGAAATGTACACGGAGGCATTACACTGCGGGGACTTGCCACGCACGCTACGTGAGGTCTTGGTGGTGGCACTCCCCAAGACAAACGCCAGGGAAGCATTGGTGACGGACTTTCGTCCTTTATCGATGCTAAACAGCGACTTTAAGATCATTAGTAAGATCATGGCTGGCCAGTTGCTCCCTCTCATGACCACACTCGTGCATGCGGACCAGAACGGCTTTGTTCCTGGTCGTAGTACCTCCCTGAACCTGAGGCGGATTTTCGCTGTTCTGCACATGCCTAACAAGTCGAAGCCGCCAGCGGGGGTCTTGCTTGCTGTAGACTTCGAGAAGGCCTTCGACTCGATCAGATGGAACTTCCTAAGTTGTGATGCTGAAAATGGGACTCGGGGAGGGTTGGGTAAAATGGGTGGACCTGTTGTATTCGTCCCCACTAGCAAGAGTGTAGACGGGCAGAACAATATCTAGTGCATACCCAGTATTTCGGGGAACCAGACAGGGATGCCTCCTGTCCCCACTGTTATTTGCCCTGGCAATTGAACCCCTGGTGTCCCGGCTGCGGCGGGAAGGTGTAGGTAAGGAAATTGAATGGGGACCAACTGAACATAATGTCTCTCTGTACGCCGACGATATACTTGTTTACCTGAGGGATGGGGCCAGTGGACTTCCATGGGTTATGAGGATCCTAGAGGACTTCGGGGCGTTGTCTGGGCTTCGCCTTAACCGAGGAAAGACATTTGTGTTTCCCATGCTGCCAGGCAGTGCACGCCCTGGAGCATGCCCAATGGACATGAACTGGGCCCCGCGGACCTTCAAATATCTGGGCATTCAAATATTCCACAAACTTAGTGATCTCCGGGATGGTAATCTTGGCAGGGCACTCCGATCCCTGCTGTCCTCGGTTGGGTTCTGGTGCTCACTGAAGTTAACAATAATGGCCAGAGTAGCGCTATGTAAAATGATTATGCTTCCTCGCCTACTCTACTACTTCGCTAACTTACCACTGCTGGTCCCCTCGGCGTGGTTTCGCGATTTGAACGCTTTGCTCAGGGAGTTAATATGGGATGATAGTCGTAGACGCACGGCACTGACGACCATTTGTAGACCGACTCATATGGGTGGACTGGGTGCCCCTGACTTCGAGGCATATTACCTTGCATCTCAACTACAATGGGTGTCTGGTTGGCTGGTGGGCAGGGGACATCTGGATTTGTGTACCGCCCACAGTGAGATAGACACAGCTCGGATTGTAGCACGTAATGCAGGCAGGAAGATTGCCCCCTTAGGGGCCAACATAATGAATAGTGTTGCAATGAAATGTTGGAAACAGTGCACGAGAAGGGTTTGAGTGGGCCCACCATACTCCCCGGCCTTGCCGCTATCGGTCCTTGCCCTGGACCCGGGAGGAAAGGGACGGGGGGGCTAGGGTTGGGACCGTGGACAAGAGCAGGAGTAGTGACAGTTGGGGGCTGTTCAACGAGGGGGTGCTGAGGAGCTTCACTGACCAATTGGGGGGGAGTTCCTCAGGGACAGTTTTTACTCTTCGGGAAGTTAGTGCATACCTTGAAGGACCATTGGTATACGATTAATGCGGAGCCCACTGTCCACGGGGTGTCACACCTCCTGATGACCTCAGGAGAAGAACCTCATTTGGTTGCTAAAATGTACCGAGCCCAGATTGAGGCTGCATTAGACCCTCTGCATTCTCTGAGAGAAAGGTGGGCGAAAACGATTGGGCGGGACCTGTCTGAGGCAGAATGGAGTAGAGCACTGGCTTATCCCCGGACGATCTCACGCAACACGAGATTAAGATACATCCAATACAACTACCTACATAGGACGTACCTCACTCCTCACCGACTGTTACGTATATATGGGGGGACCCCCAGGACAGGCCCCAGATGTAGTGACGGGGAGGCTGACTTTGATCACATGGTGTGGGGATGCCCGGTACTTCAGGCTGGTTGGGGGGCGATGATGGTGGTCCTGTCAAGACTATTTGAGGCGGAACTGCAGCCAACACCTGCTATGTGCTTACTGGGCCTCAAGGCCGGTGCCCCGCGGGGGAAAGTTAGGGGTTGTTTCCTGGACCTGACTCTGGCCCTTTATAAAAGACTGATCACGAGGGGCTGGAAGGCCTCCAGCCACCCCTCGCTGACTGAATGGAAAGGCGATGTTACGAGATGGACCAGGGCTGAACTGCAGGTCTTAAAGGCCGAGGAGGCCAGGGGAGTTTGCCAGACCCCCATTGCTCCGGAGTGGGAGGACTTAGTGACAAGCTGGAACGACCTAATGAAGAGACCAATAGCTCCCGAGGTGGTAGGATGAGATGACCAATACGTCCAACAGACTTGGCCCTTGGGGAAGGTCCCTGGAAC
Organism: Pleurodeles waltl; assembly: GCF_031143425.1. Lineage (NCBI taxonomy): Eukaryota > Metazoa > Chordata > Amphibia > Caudata > Salamandridae > Pleurodeles > Pleurodeles waltl. The sequence goes on from NC_090444.1 coordinate 973,923,853, forward strand.
TAGAACTGGGGCAATGACGGACACACCAATAGGCCGCACCCAATGACAAAGGGTAGAGAGGAACTGGACACAAATAGCTACATAACTGCTGGAAGGGGGGGAGAACGGATGGCTGGCCATCCCCGCTCATTGAAGTGCCCCGGCAGAGTCTTCCTTTAAAAGATGCAAAGGCCCACCCACATAAGCCATTAAGTTTATATATAGTTTGAAGTTGAGTTAAGTCTGTTATGAGGTCACATAATTCAAAATGGTAACAAAGAATCACAAAGTAAATAACCACTTAAAGTAGAAATGTTAATATATTAGAATCAGTGATTAACGAATACTATATGGTAATCAAAATGACTAAGGAGTTATGTAACAAAGTATCTGTAAAGTATAACATGAACACGGATTGCTCGACTGATATGTATGATAAAAACAAGATGTTGCCGCAAATGGATTTGCATATGTAAGACAGCGAATAGTTAATAAACATATATTTGAAAAAAAATCAGTTGCACAGAGGTGTCTTGTTCATGTGTGTGGTCCAATGTTGATCCTGTATATTTTTAGGGGTGTATGTTGTCACAGTTACATCCAGGTCTCATCATGAGTCAGTGGCAGCTATTCCTGTATCTACTGAGTATCCTTCAGAGATCAATGTGAGTAAAGTCAATGAGGACATGAGAACCTACATGGGGATGGTCCCACCCTATCACTGAAGACATGTAATGAGACTGTCAACAGGGCAACCTTGGTGTTCTGAGTGAGATAATGTCTCAGGTGTCATGTTCCGGCAGGTGTCATTACAACATTTGTACACAGGTTGGCCTCTAAAATTCCCACTGCATCTGGGAACATCATAGCCTCTGTGCTGATTATTCTCGCATCTTTTCACCACGAACAGCCCATCAATATGCTGTGAGCAATGTGATTCAGCGTGTGAACTGTCAGGGTCCTAACATGTGTGGACTTTTCATGGACATTATCAGACGTAGCTGGTTCTGCTGGAGGCACCGTACCCAATCCCTGCATTCGGCCCTGGGACAGTGTCACACTTTGTCGTTCATGCATACATGAGACCCAGACAAGGGATGGGCCTTGATTTTGGTATTCAAAGACAATTTAACAAATATGGTACAATTAAAAGGCAGATGATGCTATACAATGTATTTGGGTATGCATTGATGAAGCACATGACAAAATACCCTCTGAGGAATGAGAGGTTTGGTAAAGCAAGTGTGGTACATATGTAGCCACAAGGAATCTTTAGCGTAACGCAAAGACAGGTGCCAGTCAGGCTGACAGGAAACAGGGTCAATCAGGATCCAGCAATTTCACAAGTTACATAATCAGTGGTCTTACTAAGACTGGTCGGAGGAAGAACAAGACAGTTGACATGTAAAACTGTGTATGTCCTATGTTTTTGAAGGTGACACATGAACCCAAGGGCTGTGTTACACAGCTTAATTACTAGCAATGCATAATGGTGTATTTGACAAAATGGCAACTTCTATGCTGTTTCAAGCATCAGCAGGGGCAGTGCATGTTCAGATGGGTGGTGTGCATGGAGGTGATCACAGGTGTGTGCTGCATCTGTTTCTCACAAGTCCTGTATGTGAGATTTGCATTCAAATGGCCAACAGTACCTTTCACATGGGAAGCAATCTACAGGTGCTACCAGGGCTTAGTAACTACAAGCCGGTGTATTAATTGACCTGACGTCCATGCAGTCAGATGTACTATGACAATGGTATACCATAGGAAAGGGTGTAGCACACTGGATTATTGATGTTTGTCTGTGTGTGTGTAGAGGAGGGAATATCGGGGTACACATATTACTAATCCAGAGACCTCTTCAGACAGGTGGGTTGTGACCAGGAGCATGGGTGTGTCAGGAGTTAGGAAAGGGGCTGACATGTACGTGGAAGTCATGTGCGCAATGCTTGTCATATGTGTGGCACTTGTGCTGTCTATGTTCTGCTTATATGGAACTCTAGTCACAGATAGTCATTGCAAAGATTGGATGCAGTTGGACTTATTGCTGTCAAGGGTCTGGTCATACATTCCTGTTACCAATGCAATAGCACATCAACTGCCTCATGTATGAGGCTTGTTTTCCCCTTATTGAGTGATGGCATCTTAGTTGTGTGCCATATGCTGCGATGAACCATGTTTCCAACATGTATGTGTGAAATAGGTGTGGTCCTCTGCTATTGCCCTTCAAAGGTGAAATGTACAGGATATATGTCATTTACAATGTTTGTGTATGTGACCGGTGTATGATACGCATCACTATTGCTCTGGGATTTTCTGTGTCCTGATCGGTATATCAGCAATGCTCCATGAGGCTACACTCTTATTCTGATAGTTAGAGATAAAGGTGAGCAAATATGATTAGCCAGACCATGCTATGGTGATTATTATCGGTGTTTATTTACATTAGTTTATACAGTGGCATAAATAGGACGCACGGCTGTTTAAGCCATTTTTTGGACGGGAACGCCTACCTTGCATATGATTGATGGAGGGCGGGTTGCCGCTTCCAAAAAATGACGCACACGGGCGGTGGGATTTTGATGTCCGTGGGCTCGGGCGTCAAAGTTTAAATATGAGGCAAGGTTTGCGCTGAATGTGCGTCAAAATTTTTGACGCACATTCGGCGCAGACAGAGTATAAATATGCCCCTTCGTGTGCTGACCTAGAAGTCGCTAAAACGTGTAGGTTTGACTGTCACAACTTGAAATATTGATATCTTTAACAAATATGACAGAAACATGGGGCCTCATTTACAAGGCCTTTGCGCCACAGTTGCATCATTTTTTTTAACGCAACAGTGGCACAAGCAGTGCTTTACACTGCTCCACATTTACAAAGCGACACATTGGGCCCAATGCATCAATCTGTAAAGCCTTGCATCACATTATACCTGCTCCAGGTATACTATTTCAAAGGTAGACGTTCCCTCGGGAAAAGCCAAGCAGAACTGACGCAGTGAAATTTACAACATTTCACTGTATTGTTTTGCGACTTCACAGCGTCAGAATTTTGACTCCTGCTTGAAGCAGACGTTAAACTGATGCAGGGCTTTTCTCTCTGGGAGCCCTCCTTGCATTGCTGGAGTAGCATAATTTTTTTGACCCTAGTCCAGCAATGTGTCAGTTTGGTGCCACAGATGCGTCAGAATTTCTGATGCATTTGTGAAAACGTGCGCCATGGAGCTCTGTATATGTTATACGTTGTGGAATCGTTGGACAGCGCAAGTAATCTGAAGCATCGGGCCGATGCATCAGTTTCTTGTAAATGAGGCTCACAATATTTTAGTAGTGATATGAATGCGCTCAGGAAAAAAGCCAGTGCATACATGTTCTGGCTCCGATTTAAGTTGGATCGTCACATAATTAGTTTAGGAAATATTTAGGTTGAGACTTTTCCTATTATTTGCCAGGAATGTGATATTTTTATGTGTTCTAATAGATTTTTGCTGTCCTATGATTTAATGAATGATTTTCCATGGCAGTGCGGCCACCCCTCCATAGCCCAATAGGACCCCAGGGACCACCACCTCTCAGGGGCCACAATTAACAACAAAAGGGGGTGGGGACCATGCAGCCCCTTCTCCTGGGCCATATTCGGCCCCGAGGACCACCACTTCCCTGGGGCTTGGCCAACTTGTTAATAGGGAGGGGGCCGTGCCTATGTAACATAGTGTGGAGTAAATTACAATAGAGTGTATGGGTGTGTCATAGAGTGGCAAGGAGTGGAGTGCATTGCATAGCATAGGTGGTAAATTATTTTAAATTGCAGTGGAGTCTTATATAGAAGAGTGGAGTGCTGTGTTGTATTGAAAAGTGTTGTATAGTGGAATAAAGTGTTGTATTTTGGCGTGCACAGATATACAGTGGACCATAGACAGTGGAGTGTACGGGGACAGAGTGGAAGAGAATGTCACAGAGTGCCATGAAGTATGGTAGACGTTTATAGAGTGGAGTTATATAGAGTGGTGGAGAGTCTCATACAATGGAGTGGTGTGGAGTGGAATGGCATACATACACTGTATGGTGTAGAGTGGTTTACCGCAAAGTAGAGTAGCATGCAGTGGACTAGCGTGGAGTAGAATACTGTAAATAGAGTGTCGAAGAGTAGAGTGCCATAGAGTGGAATAGAGTGGAGTAGTGTACGGTGGAGTGGTGTAGAGTGGAGTAGGGTACAGTGGATTAGTGTATAGTGAAGTGGCATACATTGAAGTGGCATAGCGCAGAGTCGAGGAAACTGTTATAAATTGGAGTGGCCCCTCATACAGTGTAGTTGGAGTGCTGTGTCATACAGTGTTGGCAACTGTCATAGAGTGTTGTAGAGTGTTGTACAATAGTGGCATGGTGTCTAATAGAATAGCATAGAATGGAGTCGGGTAGAGTGGAGTGGTACACACTGGAGTGGCGTAGAGTGGAGAAGCATACAATGAAGTGGCATACAGTGGAATAGCATAGAGTGGGGTGGCATACAATAGAATAACACAGAGTGGAATAGCATATACTGGAGTAGTGTAAAACGGAATGACATACAGTGAAGTGGCATACACTGAAGAAGCATAGAGTGGAGTTGCATACAGTGTAATAGCGTAGAGTGGAATGGGACTGGTCTAGAGTGGAGTTGTTTACAGTGTAAAAGCGTAGAGTGGAGTGGCATAGAGTGGAGTGTTGTACAGAGGAGTGGCATAGAGTGTAACAGTGTATACTGAAGTAGCGGACAGAGGAGTGGCGAATGATGGAGTTGTGTAGACTAGAGTGGTGTACGTTGGTGTTTTGTGGAGTGTAATAGCATAGAGTGGAGTGGCATACAGTGGAATAGAGTAGAGTGGAGTGACACACAGTAGAAAGGCATAGAGTAGAATAGCGTCTAGTGGAGTAGAGTCCGGTGGAATGGGGTACAGTGAAGTGACGTAAACTGGAGTAGCGTACAGTGGCATTGCATACTAATAGCGATCAAGTAGAGTGGCTTAGAGTGGAGTCTCGTACAGTGGAGAGGCGTAGTAAAGTGGAATAGCTAATAGTCGAGTGGCTACAGCGGTGTGGCATACGATGTATGTGAAATTTAGCAGCAATATAGATTATGGTGTGCAGGGTAATGCAAAACAGATGATTGAGATGCCTTGCATTTCTCCAGATTTACCAATCAATGCAGGGCCATGCATTGTGGTCTTGCATTCCTTTGTAAATCTGTCTTAAGTATTGCATTGCCAATGGGAGACCATGAGTGACGCAAGGGTACCTCAATTCAATAATACAGCTAAGCCTTAGTTACAGTTTGGGCTATAGTATATTATGATAACTTTGCCGTATACCATGGTACATAGAATTGACAAGCTACTATAAAATTGGGTAATGGCTGTTTTTTGAGAATGAAAAGACAGTCATATTTTTTTGCTGCCGCAAGGGGGGGAGGAGCCCCACCCTCCACCGAGCGCATATAGCGTGGACTGCTCCCCGCTGTGCGGGACGCCATTCTTTTGCTGCCACGAGGGGGGAGGAGCCCCACCCTCCACCGAGCGCATATAGCACGGACTGCTCCCCGCTGCGCAGGACGCCATTCTTTTGCTGCCACGAGGGGAGGGGAGCCCCACCCTCCACCGAGCGCATATAGCAGACTTCCGGGCCACCCCTCCAAGTCTTTGCTCAGAAGTTCCAGTGGCTTGGGCAAACCAGGAAAAGTAACATCGTCTGGAGTTTTGAATTTGTCAGAGGTGAGGCAAGTGTCTGGGGTTGTGAGTTTGAAGAGCTTTTGGGGTTGCCTTGCAGGTTTATTGAAGGAGGGAGATAAGGTGACGCTGTACTTATCGCAAGGAAGGGCAGGATGGGTAGGCAGAAGGGGGCGGCCTCGCAAGCCAACTGCAATATTAACCAAACTCTAGACGGCTTTTTGCAGAAGGCAGTTGGCGCCCTAGATAAAGAGATAGAGATGGCTGAGCATTGGTTATCTATCTCATCATCCCCAGCCTCCGCAGCCCCTATTCTCCCTTCCCCGCCTTTATCCCAACTCTCCCTCCAGCAGTCCCAGAGCATGCAACTAGCTCTGCCTTTATCTCCAGACACTCATTCAAGAAATGCCCGGGAGATCACCGGGGAGATTACCTCTGTAATTTTGGACAAGGCTACTCCAGCAGACCCAGCTCAGCGGATTTTGGATCTCCCAGGGGGAGTATTTTCATCTGATTTAGAGTCACACCCGAAAGGGAAAAGAAAGTGAGGGGAGGCCAATCCAAGGAATAAGCGAGCCCGTACCACGAGCTCAGGTGCAGAAATCAGGAACTGTAGGTCTACAATGCAATCAGACAATGTTGTTGTCCAAGTGGCGCTTGACCGTATAATAGAGCATACAAGGGAGGAGCTCGTTAAGGGACTGCATCCTATTGAAATTCGCCTGCAAGCTATCAAGGATAAACTCAGAGGACTTTCTAAGCCCCCTTTGCTTGACAACTACTCGCGAGACAACATTCAACTGAATAACCAACCCTCTATTTTGGGCCATCCTCCTGGTTCCAATGAGGGGACTTCTCCTAATTTGGCTGAGGGGCTTCCGCCATTTAAGGATTGTCGTGACTATTGTTGCCAACTGGAGGAGGGTCAGAGAGCCAGACCCTTAATAAACCCTGTGGTTAACAGCCCTATGCTTATAATGCCCACAGCTACCTCTACTGGGGGACTTGGAAGAGCGGCTTTATCTTCCAACATTTGTGTATCAGAGGCGGCCTTGGAATCCAGCAGAATTAGTTTGGGGAAACAAGGGGATAAGCTAAGTGTTTTACATCTGCCCCCAGAATCCTGTCCTTATGTTCTTGTTATTTCTAATGTCCCAAGATTACAACCTAATAGACTGGAATCCGATGAAGAGCTGAGAAATAAGGTCATTCACTGGCTGGACGTTAATGCTAACTTTAAATTTTGTATGGTACCCTCTATATTAATGGTGAGGAGGGTGGGATGGGTGGGTTTGCTGAACAAGATAGGAAGGGGTGACTGCATTGTTGTTAACTTTGATTCTCCCGTATTGGTTCAACAGCTGCTTCTAAACACGTGTAGACCTGGTACAGCAGCAGAAGGAGTTTCTTTGTGCAGGCTTACGACCTTTTACCCTCCAGCAATTAAAGGCGTTTCTAGCAGGGAGATACCTGTTCCCAGCGATCATCCTCGTTCTCAATCACAAGATATCTATCACTCAGAACGTAGGCGCCCTTCACCCTCCCTGACGGATGTAGATTGACTTAAAATCAATACCTCGCAGGGTCCCACAGAGATCCCGAGCAATAGACCAACTATTAGGGAATGTATTATTCCCAGTGTCAATGAGCAAGGAGGTTCTAGAGCAGGCATCCCAGAGGGAAATTTGCCTTCAACTATGGACTTTTGGGGCCTAACACAGATTACGATGCTAGCTCAGAACGTTGTAAGACCCCCTGTTACTAGTAGGAATGACACCGATTCTGAATTTTCTGGGGAGAGTAATGTCATTGGTGATATAGAAGCTAGGGGATTAGTGGTGAGTGTTTTCCGACAGACCAAATGTGTAACACAAACTCCTCGAACCCCTCCAACAATTTATCTAAGACACCCCAAATTACATCGGAAGTCCCGATTGATGTATCACAAGTTCTAGATGACACCCCAGGGAAAGTCCTCTGTTGCAAGTCTAGGGCGCAAAATGCAAATTCCAGATTGGGGTCTTTTTATAGACGAGCACGAGATCTGATTATTCCAAGAGACATGGGCTTTGGAGCCCAAGTTTAGGTGCGGTTTTCAAAGTTACTGGGTTCCAGCCCGCAAGGTGACTTCCGAGAGACCTTCCGGAGGGTTACTGACATGGGTCAGCTGTTCCCTTAAGTGCCAGATCAAAGAATTGGATATGGGCTGTGTCGATCTGCAACGATTGATACTGACGAATGCTGTGGAAAACCCCTTATTACTAGTAAATATATACTGTAGAAGCGTGGGTAGTAACGGTGAGCCTGATGTCTTGAAGGCTTTAGATAATATTTTATCCAGTAAATCTGCTTCCCACTATATCATAATAGCAGGGGACTTTAACATGACCCTTGAGGCCCACCCAGTGGTCCAGGAACTTTATGAAGAAGAGGACATTTATTGGGGTATTCCGCAATTATTACTGAATAAAAGTACTAGAATCAGTAGATCAGCGTATCAAATAATTGACATTACCCTTACATATGGTCTCCGTGCTTGTAATGGCCGTTCCTGCTCAGATGCTAAACCCCGCCCTACTTTTAGGCGAGGAGTCCATAAGAGCCACATCGACTATTTCCTATTGGACATTCGTTTGTGGGGACATATGATTGATATGACGGTAAAGAAACATGAAGAAAGTGACCACGAACCATTAGTCTTAAGAACCAGGGGTTTGCTGCATTTATTAGATGCCCCTGAACCACAGGACTATGTACAGCAGATTGTTATGACAAACAATAAACGTAACGTTAAGTGGGACACTGTGAACTCATCATCGGGCTCCCTCATATTTATATACAGCCTATTAATAGATCAAATGAAGCATATGCTCTGCTCACAAGAGGACGGGGATAGGCTTTTGGCCGCACATGCAGAATTTTTTAACTCCCTTAAAAAACATTTTATCAAAGAATCGGTTGTTAAAACAAGGAATAAACGCAGTGAGAGATGGTTTAACCATTCATGTAAGGAAGCTAAGCACAAGTTATTGAGGGATCTGAGGAAGGGGGATTAGAGAGCACATAAGACAATCAAGAGAGGGCTACAAACAGGAGCTTATTAAGGCACGCAGAAGTTGGGAGGAATAAAGGTGGGCTGCACTTCTGGATTCTGCTAGAGCGAATGATACTTCTAAGTTTTGGAAGCTGATCTCAAATGATAGTGGTGAATTGCGCCGCCTGTCTGGTACTTCGATCCTCCCTGCAACATGGATAAAACACTTTGGGTCACTTTCTGCAGGGGTGGATGCTCCACATTCCAGGGCATCGGTGGTGTACGGGAAACCCAACTTACCCCCAATCAAATTTAGCTTAGCAGAAACTAAGGCCGCAATAACTTTCTTGAAGTGGGGCAAAGCCCCGGGTCCTGACAAAATTCCCGGCGACCTCTACAAATCAAATCCTTATATTTGGGCCCCTTTTTTGAATCTGGTCTGCAATGCGGTCGCCGCGGGAGCACCCATCCCCCGGACATGGAAGGGAGCTGAGATAGTTCCCATTTTTAAAAAAGGTAGTCCTAGTGACCCCTTTAATTACCGTCCAATTTGTCTACGCGACAATTTGCAAAAACTGTTTGCAAAGCAGATTTTGTTTCATCTTGATGAGTGGATCATAGAGAATGATGCTATTTCGGATCTCCAGGCAGGGTTCAGACCAGCGGTTAGCACAATAGATCAGGTTCTGAGGTTCTTAGCAATTAAATGGAAGACAGTGGATGTTGGAGGTGCAAACCTATATGTGGTTTTTGTAGATCTGAGAGCGGCTTTCGACCTGGTCCCTAGAAACAAACTTTGGCTTACACTATCGAACAAGGGTGTTCCTAAGGGCCTCCTAGATCTTATAATCTGACTCCATGAAAGTACCTCTGCTCAGATTAGGTGTGGCAAAGATGGTGAACTAACAGACCCAGTTCCTATTGAAAGAGGAGTTATGCAAGGCTGTGTTTTGGCTCCTACTCTCTTCCTTCTACATATAAATAACTGCATTAACTATTTAACCAACTGTAACAACGATTCAGCTAAACTGGCAGGTAAGAAAATTCCAGGTCTATTTTATGCAGATGACACCATCCTATTAGCCAAAACACCTAAGGGACTGCAAAATTTGTCTGACCAATTCTGCTTGTACTGCAGAGACTTTGACCTGGAAGTCAACGTCAGGAAAACTAAGCTGATGATATATAGTTCACAGAAAATCAAAACAAAAGTGACTATCCTAATGAATACTACTACTCTGGAAAGGGTTGCCGAGTACGATTATCTGGGGATAAGTTTAATGGATTCGGGTAGCTGGGACGCGCCCATCAGAAAAGGGAGCCTCACTCTATACCAAAGAGGGGTGCCGAAGGCCGCAAAGCAAGAAGTGTAGGTAGCCCACCCTTAAACCCTACTTTTGAAATATATAAAGTTCAAATTCGGGGTGCAGCTTTGTATGGGGCAGAGCTCCGGGGGTTTCATAGGCAGCTGGACGCCCTACAAACTAAAGAGAATCACTTTATCAGATATATAACTAGGCTGGGGAAGGGCACGCCCATGATCCCCCTTAGACTCGATCTTGGAACAAACAGCATTAAAGATATAGCAGGTCTGAAACCCCTTTTATATTGGATCCGCATATGGAAAAAGGAAGAATTGGCTCCCTTTCGAGAGGCAATTAAAGATTTTACTAAGACCCAGTGTAACTGGAAAAAGGTTAGCTGGTTAAGGGAGATGAAATTGGCCTGGGATAAATTAGCTCTCCCCCTCTTTTTTGGGAGAGGCCGGAGTCGATTCCCACCAATGCCATTTCACTAGTTAAGCAAAAGTATTGGGAGAAGGCTAATGAGGAGATCCTCCACAGTAACTGGGTGGGACGACTGACAACTGAGTTCCTGATGGCCAAACAAGAACCAAGGCCGGAGCAATTTTTGGATTTAGCCATACCTGCCCATGCACGTGCCCTATTCCTTCAATTTAGATACGGAACCTTACCAGTTAATAGTTTCACTGCCCGATGGCCGAAAAATAGCTCAGAGGCCAATAAATGTTTACACTGTAACACGTGTGAGGAATCTATTGAACACGTTTTATTCTTTCGTCCTCTGTATAAAAACCCAAGGGGAAGATGAATCATTCCCCTTTGTAAAGTTTTGTTATTATATGATCGAGCCAATGCTTATAGAATATGCAAATACGATTCGTCCACCCTGGTTGTAAGCGCAGTAACCAAGTTCCTATCAGCAGCTTAGTCTATTCGTCTCAGGGCTACTTCAGTCTCAGATTCCTAACATTATGTTGGATTGTAGAACTATTGGGGACTTATAGTGGGGCTTGTCTCAGGGGAGGCTTCTTTCCTACTCAGTGTCACTGTTTTTATGGCCTTAACTATGATATTTTTGAATTAGATTTTATCCCTATTTATAGTGTTTAAATCAGTATAGCAAACAGCATTTGTGCTTGGGCCTTTGTGCTCGAACAGATTCTTATATTTTTAATATATCCTATTTTATATAATCATGTCTGGTGTTTTAACAGTTTATAAGCGGAGATTATAGGAAAGAGCTGATGACTGGATTTCAGTTTTAGCCCCCTTTTAGAGCCCTAAAAAGTTTTTTCTTTCAACACTCACGTATTGTTGTATTGCAGCTAGTCTGAATGTACCTAACAAATTTACACCTGCTTTGACCAAGAGATTTACTGCAGCTTGCCCCTCCAGGGAAGTTGCTGGGAGCACAGACAGTCTCGATTTTCCCTGTGATATTTCCGATGGCAAGCTTCATGTATTACATCCTTACACTTCTAGCTACGGAGATGCCTTATGAGCCAACCTCAGTGTTTGCTCATAATGCGACTTAATATGGATGTATTACCTCCCCTTTGGGAAGTCTGCGATCTGGACTCTTGTGTGGTTGTTTTATACTCTGGGGGTTATGCAGAAATGCCTAAATGCTTGTATGAGGCTGTGCAGAAATGCTCATGAATCTATGAACTCATGTGATTGTTTGTATTGCATTTGATATGTTTTAAACAGTTTCTATTATCTTCCTTGTAGTTTTATGAATGTGTATTTTTATTATGTGCTTTAATGGCTTGAGAATAGCCGAATAAAGTTTGATGATGATGATGACAGTCATATTGTTTTCTACACTTTGGCTGTGATCAATGTTAGCGTCTAAGATATAGATAAGTAGTAGATCCCTACATACCTTCTACCTCTTTATTAAAGTGGTAATAGGCAGGGACATTTATGTATATATTTTTAAATAAGTTCACAGCCATGTACTGAGGTAGTTTCACAAACGTTAGTGAAATTCTGCCAAAATACAGCGGTGGCAGATGTCACTAAGTTTAAATGCCTTATAATTTACAAATGCTTACACTATTTAACTGCAGTACTCATAAAAAGCACCATCTCTGCACCATCATGTATAATCCTGCCAAATTTCATGTAAATCCATTCAGCCGTTTTCACGCTACATCAAATATAATAGTCTATGGAAAATGCATTAGTGGAAAAACACATTTATGGACCCCCTTTTATCTTTGCACCCCTTAACATTTCACCACAAAAATGTACATCATCTCAAAATGTAGAAAATGCTATTGGTCTACAAAGTTTTGTGATTATTCGTCAAACTGGTGTAAGGTTATTAGGGAGTTAATATCCAGTGAATTCCTAACTTATGGAACACTAACAATAACTACAGAGTAGCAATCAGATTTAATGCAATTTCTTTCTTTTTACCTATTGTATTAGTTATGTATTTGTTTATTGGGTTACCTAATCATGTGACTATAAATGTGTCTTTTAGTTGCTCATATAGTAAATCTCAAACTATGCATATGCAGTCTACCTTATTATTTGGGCTTCCTTGCTACTTTTATAGGATTGTGCTACATATGAATCTCAAATTGAACTAAAGCCAATCATTGTTGTAATAAAAATTAAGACTATTATTTTTTTTCCTAATGGCAAACTATCATGTCCTCCAAATAGTAAGTTGTGTAGCTCACTGCTAGGTCACCTTTTCATTTTGTTGCACAGGAGTACGAAAGGAAGATTTTTTGTTTGGCTTGTTGGACACAGTTATATTTTCTGAGCCAGAGAACATGCAAAGAAAAGTTATGTAGATTAAGATGTAGTAAGTATGCATTTGTTTATAGGTTCCCATTACCATGTGACCACAAATAGGTCTCATGTAGTAAAATCTGAAAATGTACATATACAGTCTAGTTTATTTTTGGACTTCCTTGCTACTTTTAGTAGTATTGTGCTACAAGATATCACTAAGTTGAAAACCTTGTAAGGTAACATTTACTTACTCTACTTACCTGCAGTACCTCACAGAAACATCCGTGCCCCCTAGTATGTAATACAGCCAAATTTCATAAAAACCAGCTCATGGCTTTTGCACTATGTGAAATACAAGTGTCTATGGACAATGCACTGAACTTGAACCTCATCTGGGAACCCCCCTTTTCCTTTGCACCCCCTTGGCCAAACGCTGCAAGGGAGCACCCAGTATAAGTCAAAACAAGTCCTCTCAAAATGAAACTGGGCAGTAGGTCTGCAAAAATTCACACACACTCATCCAACGGATGTAATACTGTGCCTGGAGTGGTAAATGGCTTTTGTCATTTTACATCTCAGCAAGGTTGACACTGTGTCAGACCTATGCTTAAAGACTTTGCTGTACAAATGGCAAAAGACTTTATCACTATCTAGCTCGGCGTGGATAGCACTGTGCTGATCCAATGCTTAAAAACTTTGCTAGATAAACAGACATTTGAGGTGAGCAAATCTAGGCCCGTATTTATACTTTTTTTGCGCTGCATTTGCGTCGTTTTGTGACGCAAAAACGGCGCAAACTTGCAAAACACCATTGTATTTTGTAGGTTTGCGCCGTTTTGCGTCAAAAAGCGGCGCAAATGCGGCGCTAAAAAAAGTATAAATACGGGCCCTAGAGTGTCGCTGGTGTTGCAGGGTGCTCCTTACTAGAGCTGCTCTCCACCTAAACCTGGGAACTACCCAGAGTTCTCTATTCTTTTTTGCATAATTTATGTGGCACTCTAACCCTGAAAGGGATTTTTTTTCACTTATACTGGGTGCTCCCTTGTGTCTGGACAAAGCTAAACCTCTCTGATGAGCTCTAATGAGAGTGAAACACGTGTCAGGGGTTGCTTTTACTCATTCCAGGTTGGCTTGGATGGTATTTTACCAGTCCAAAGCTGTAATACTGTTCCTGGAGTGGTAAATGGCTTTTGTCATTTTACAGCTCGGCAAGGTTGACACTGTGTCAAACCTATGCTTAAAGACTTTGCTGTACAAATGGCAAAAGACTTTGTCACTATCTAGCTCGGCGTGGATAGCACTGTGCTGATCCAATGCTTAAAAACTTTGCTAGATAAACAGACATTTGAGGTGAGCAAATCTAGAGTGTCGCTGGTGTTGCAGGGTGCTCCTTACTAGAGCTGCTCTCCACCTAAACCTGGGAACTACCCAGAGTTCTCTATTCTTTTTTGCATATATATATATATATATATATATATATATATATATATATATATACATGCAAAATACTCCTCCTCACCCTCCTTCTGTGCAGAGAAACGAGCCACTCCTGATTAGTTTGCTTAGTGATTCACGTTTATTTCACTCTCGGCAGAAGTTTTTTAAAATATATATATATATAATATATATATATGTATATATATATATATTCACTGAAAAAAAAGATCACAGGGACATTATAGTGAGGAACTAGAATTAAAAAAACAATAGAAATTCACTTAAAAAACCAAAGGTTACAGGGATGTCATAGTTAGGTTCTGAATTTACTCACACAAAACCATAGAAATTCAGCAGTTATAGTTATGGTTAGCTGAAGTGATACATATATTTACATAAATAGCAGAAATAGCAGAGTGCCATCAATGCACAGTGAATCAGTGAGTTTATCCAGTGGATCGAATGGCTGACTCATTGCCCTGTGCTGTAGTTAGCAGAAGAAAAATGTGAATGGCACAGCAACAGACAATGGATGTAGAGGACTAGCGTAAGTCATGGTTAACACCAGACCTAATAAAAAGTGGTCATTTCGCAGTGTTTTGCTGTAACAAGAAAGTAGGCTCTGTTGCTGTGTCAGAGCAGGCTGTTTCACCCGGTCCATCAAAATTAGGGGTGGGAGGAACTTGTGGAGTGTCACTCTGTGTAATTCAGCAATGAAGTTCCATCAACAGGCAGAAAATATGCATGTCACACAGCTCGCAAAGCAATTTAGCACTGGAAGCGCAGCACTCAAAAATAAGTGCAAAAAGTGGTGCGCAAGAGCGCACAGCAATTGAAGTTGATTTTGCTGTCACCCCAGTAGAAAATATACTAGAGCTGCAGCAAATATACTCGAGAAGCAACCCTCTGACGTGACTGCCTGCAGCCACTTGAATTAGAAAATCATGCTAGGGGCTCCAAATCTCGATTGGGCTTGCCAGCTCGCATTTTAGGAGCGTCGCAGGAAAATAGTTCCACCACACAGCATTTGAGGAATTCGAGTAAGGCAGAGTCAGCAAATTTTGCAATTTCTGCAGCAGAGTGAAACTTTCCACCCACCCCTAATTAAAAAGCACATTTGTCAAAGTAGAGGGGATTTGTTTAATATGAGCATGTTTTAAAGATGTATTGTTTAGATAAGCCATCTATCTTAAATATTCTGGTGTATCTCAGTCAGCCTCATAACTATTCATGCAAATGCTGGAAGCCATGTTGAATGGCATATATCATTATGTCACAATTTGAAAAGGTACTGCTATGTTGTCTGCACATGAATCTAGATCCTGTTATCTAGAATCATTTCCCTGTGTGGTGAGCGCTGTAAAGTGCACATTCATAGACATGGCTCCTGCAAAAGCAAAGGGAAAAAAGAGAAAACTTTAGTATAAAAAACAATACTTATACTTGTTGAGTGTAAAAATGATTTTAGATGCAGATTTCATCATCACAGACTGCCGTGCCATCTTTCTATGGTACTCAATGTGTCATACATCTTACGTAGCAGCAGCACTTTCATCATGATGGGTATGCACAGAACAACTCATCCAAAATGCTGCAGCAAGGCTTATTCTCTGCCTTCACCTAAGAGAACACATGACTCCAGTCCTGCAATCACTTCACTGTCTACCTATCGCTAGAAGAGCAATGTTTAAGACTGTCAGGAATAAGGCCATGCGCGGTCCAGGTCCCGTCCGAAACTCTTCTGCGCGGCTCTGCGGTGCTTTATACGCACCACTTGTCATCCCCTCTTGTTCCAAAGGTGGCCATCAGCGTCCTCTGCCCTGTGGCAAAGCTCATAGAGCTGCAGGTTCAGGACATTGGTGGACAAGATGCACTTATCAGTGCTATTCCATGAAGGGACTACAATTCCCATGTTTTTAGAGGCAGCATCCATCTTGGGGTGTGGCAGGCCTATAAAGCCCAGCCACACCCAAGCACGTTGCTCACTATTTTGAAGACTTCGATTCAGTCACACCTCGTGGGGGGTTCTCTGAAGAAGAGCAGAGTTCCTGCATGGCAGAGTGACATCCAATCGAAGTATCCTTGTTTCCATGGTGAATTAAAAAACGAGTAGGCTGTACTCGTAGCAGTAAGGCCTTGATGAATCTAATTTTGGAGGAAGTCATTACTTCCAGAAGTAAGGCGCCCCTTAGCACAACGAGCAAAGCGTTTTCAGTTTCCAGAGTACAGCGGCCTTGGCGCGATGATCAAAGGCATTTCAGAGCACAGATGTAAAGCGCTCTTTGCACGACAATTCAAGTGCTTCAGTTCACAGATGTAAAGCGCTCAAGGCAAGGCAATTCAAGCGCTTCAGTCCACAGGTGTAAAGCGCTCTTGGCACTGCAATTCAAGAGCTTCAGTCCACATGTGTAAAGCGCTCTTGGCACGGCAATTCAAACGCTTCAGTCCACAGATGTAAAGCACTCTTGGCACGGCAAATCAAGCACTTCAGTCCACAGGTGTAAAGCGCTCTTGGCACAGCAATTCACGAGCTTCAGTCCACAGATGTAAAGCGCTCTTGGCATGGCAATTCAAGTGCTTCAGTTCACAGATGTAAAGCGCTCTAGGCACGGCAATTCAAGTGCTTCAGTCCACAGGTGTAAAGCGCTCTTGGCACGGCAATTCAAGCACTTCAGTCCACAGATGTAAAGCGCTCTTGGCACGGCAATTCAAGTGCTTCAGTCCACAGGTGTGAAGCGCTCTTGGCACGGCAATTCAAGCACTTCAGTCCACAGATGAAAAGCGATCTTGGCACGACAATCAAAGCGCTTCATTCCCCAGGAGTAAAAGCCTCTTGGCACAACAATCAAATTGATTCAGGCCACATGAGTAAAGCACCCCCTTAGCATAACGAGCGTAGCGCTTCAGGCAAGACAAGTAAAAGTGCTTCCTGGTATTATAAGTAAAGCGCTCCAAGTTCAATGAGTAAAAAAATTTCGGCCTTTATAGTTGTGAATGTGAAAGTATTTTTGGAGATAAGCAAATCATAGTTTTCATTGTTTTTTGGAAAGCATAATATGTGAAAGGCATATTTAATTCTTTGAGATTTTCTAGGTTATGTTCAAAGGTTTATGTTATGAATGCATAGATGTTACAGGATTGATATTCTGAGTATGATCATAGTCCAAAGCTCTTGCCATCTCTTGGTTCTGAGGTCGTAGTTTATTCTTGTTCCAAGATGATCATAGTCCAAAGCTCTTGCCATCTCTTGGTTCTGAGGTCGTAGTTTATTCTTGTTACATGATTCAAAGAAGGGGCTTTGCCCTCATTTCAAAAGGGGTCTCCATCTGATATCAGAGACGCATTTAGTCAAGAGTCTATTCATGAGCTATATTTCTATGAATGAGTAAGTGCATATTTGTTCTAACCTTTTCTTTTCAGATCCCTCTCCCTGCTGTTCCCTACCCTAGTTCCCTTCCCCCCGACTGGCTTCATCATAACTCTGTGCTATAATAGCTTTCTGAGTTGGTGATGCCGGAAGGTGGGCCTTTTGTTCATCAACGTGCAGATCCCAAGGAAAGGACACTGTGACAAAGACACTCTGCATTGTCCACAAAGCCTTCCAAGGAAAAGGACCACTAAGCCGACAAGTTAAATTCAAGCAATACAAGCAACACAGAACACTGTGCCCTAGACTTGCACCACTTATCATCATACTACCTTACCATAAGAAATCTGTTGGATGCACTGCTTAAAAAGTATGGGCAGCCAAGCTCTTGAACTCACCACAACCGGCATTAGAAGCACCAAGGATCATATACACTTCCAAAGACATTCGAAAACATGGCTATTTCTTAGATAACTGCAATACCACATCCAGGCAACAGTGCCCAAAAACAGTTGTACCCTCAATCACAATCCACAACTAACAACCACAGATTGAAACCCCCTAACCAGCAAACTGCTGTCAATATGCAGGTAAGCTAAAAATGGCTATTTATGGTTCACTGTAGCATTATATAGTTTTGTACTTGCATATATAACAGCTATGGCCCTCAGTAATACTAAGGCCAGAATCTGCAGCAATCAGCAAAAAAGTGTAACTTATACAATTTAAATTCACACTAGCATATCTGCTATGAATGTTGTCCATCACCAGCACTGTACAGCCAAAATAACAGACATCACCATGTGAACAGCCATAGAACAGCTGAAGAGATCTGTCACACATTTCTACACAATTCAGAGGACTTTAATATAATCCACCACTGTAGGTCCCAAATATGCATACAATCTGACCACTTCTTCATATCTCACAATGACACTCAGATGTGGGATAGTACTTAAAAATGTCCATCGTCACAGATCTATCCCCTTCTCTCTTCCTCCAACCATGCCATTTCTGGACCACAACTGTACACAAAATCTTAGATTGGACAACCCAGTGCACTAATCAGCTAAGCAAACTATAATCATACAAGATGCTAAAGCTACCAGCATACTGAAAAACATAAAACTGTGCGCCTGTCTCTCATTTTTTTGTTTGAATCTGTATTAAGTTTCCATTGTACAATATAACAATTGTACAGACAACAGTCAGGAGAGATCAAAATTACAGGCATGATAAAACATTTAAGATAGCGGATATTGGCATGAATGAAATTCACAGATTACAGAATGGGGCAAGGTTGAAGACAAGCCATTATGGGAGGAGAGAGGGGGGACATAGAAGGAGAGAAAAAAAGCTATGTACCAGCCCACAATTGTTACAAATGATTATTGCATTACAATAAATATGTTAGGAGATCAGCACATTATACAATATAACAATGGTACAAACAACAGTCAGGATAGATCAAAATTACAGGCATAACGAAACATTTGAGATAGCGGATATTGGCATGAAAGAAATTCATTGATAACAGAATGGGGCAAGGTTAAAGATAAGCCACTACGGGGAGGGGGCATGGAAGGAGAGAAAAAAAGCTATGTACCAGCCCATAATTGTTACATATGATGGTTGCATTATAAGAAAAATGATAGGAGATAAGCACATTGTCCCACACGAAGGGGCTGGCGATTCCATCATCAGTAAGTTAGCCTGGAAGACAATCAGTTGAGAGGGCTGTTTCATACATTGCCAGAAGGTGTGGGATAAGAAGAGGCACATATGCTTTGTGGAACTCAGAAGGCAGAACATTGTGACCTGGGGGCTTGCTTGAGGCAAGCACTGTTTTTGCCTGCATGATAGGGCCGTCTAGCTCTGCTAGCTAGTCTAATGTAATGCACAGTAATAATATTGTGGAGAAGAAAAAGTCAAAGTCTTAAGTGCGCACGCCAGAAACAGATTGGTATAAGACCATGTAGTGGCACATTAGCTCATCATGTATGGCCGTTTGTGTGTAGAGTAGTGTATCAGTAGGGGATCGTAGCACCATTATGGGGTGTCTGTGTTGGTTTTGTCGAATAAGCCACGTTATTAACCAACTTGATCTATCAGCTGCGGCTTGTGTGTGGGCCGAGTGAGCAGCGTAATTAAGACAGTGCAGTCTTTCCAACAACATAGCATGTTCGCCAGTTGGTGTTTGCTGTTGACCTTTTGTACCACTTGGTTCTCGTAGTCTAAAAGCTTTTGATCAATACTTAATATGTCCCTATTGAGCATTTGACACATGGTCAATGGTGTCCCCAGGCATCCCCAGGCAGTGTCCGCATATTGTCACTTTAAATGCGTCCCATTCTATTAATCTGGTGGAGGCTGTGTCATTGTTATGCTCAAAGTAGTCTGAAATGGCTGAACCAAGAGAGGCGCGGAAGGGGGGATCTTCCAGTGCCACTGTCTGTAAGCGCCCGGTGGGAATGGGAGGGGGTTTCCATCCCACGCCATCTGTAAATACTGAGGGCCTTATTTATACTTTTTGGTGCAAAACTGCACTAAGGCAGTTTTGCTCCAAAAAGTTTTGCACCGGCTTGCACCATTTTTTAGCACCAGCTGGGCACCATATTTATGGAATGGTGCAAGCCGGTGCAAAGGGTAGGCTAGCTTTAAAAAAAATGACGTTAGGCAGTTTTGAGTCAAAATAAATTATTCTGACCAGATTAGCATCATTTTTTGACACTAAGGGCCGTATTTATACTCCGTTTGCGCCGAATTTGCGTCGTTTTTTTCGACGCAAATTCGACGCTAAACTAACGCCAACTAACGCCATATTTATACTATGGCGTTAGAGGCGAATAGCGCCAAAGTTCCCGGAATGTGCGTCATTTTTTAGCGTGAACCCCTTCCTTGCGTTAATGATATGCAAGGGAGGCGTTCCCGTCTAAAAAATGACTCCCAGGCCTTTACGTGGTATTTATACTCCCGGGCAAAAGAGACGCCCGGGAGTGGGCGTGGCTAAAAACGGCGCATTTGCGCCGCTTTTTAACGCCTGGGTCAGGCATGGCGTTAAGGGACAAGTGGGCTCAAAATGAGCCCAGAGTGCCCTCCCCTGCCCCCAGGGACCCCCCCTGCCACCCTTGCCCACCCCAGGAGGACACCCAAGGACGGAGGGACCCATCCCATGGACATTAAGGTAAGTTCAGGTAAGTATTTTTTTTTTTATTTTTTGTGGCATAGGGGGGCCTGATTTGTGCCCCCCTACATGCCACTATGCCCAATGACCATGCCCAGGGGACAGAAGTCCCCTGGGCATGGCCATTGGGCAAGGGGGCATGACTCCTATCTTTACAATGATAGGAGTCATGTTGATGGGGGATGGGCGTCGAAAAAAAATGGCGCAAGTCGGGTTACGACGATTTTTTCGACGTAACCTGACTTGCCCCATTTTAAGACGCCCATACGCCATTTTCCCCCTACGCCGGCGCTGTCTGGTCTACGTGGTTTTTTCCCACGCAAACCAGGCAGCGCCGGTCTGATTGCGCCGTCTAACGCCATTCCATAAATACGGCGCCCGCATGGCGCTTCAGAATGGCGTTAGACGGCGCAAAACTTTTTGACGCTAAACTGCGTTAGCGCAGTTTAGCGTCAAAAAGTATAAATATGGGCCTAAGGGGCATATTTATACTCTGTTTGCACTGAATTAGCGTCATTTTTTTATAACTTTAATTCAGTGCAAAACTAACTCCATATTTATACTTTGATGCTAGACCCGTCTAGCACCAAATTTATGGAGTTAAAGTCATTTTTTGGAAGTGGAAACCTACCTTGCCTTAATGAGATGCAAGGTAGGCGTTCCCGTGCAAAAAAATGACTCTATGGCCTTAACACCATATTTATACTCCCATGTAAAAATGGTGCAAGGGAGGGAGGAGGGGTCAAAAAATGGGGCAAAGCTTGCTTTGCTCCATTTTTTAAGACCTGGGTCAGGGCAGGTGTTAGGGGACCTGTGGCCCTATTTCCATGGTGGAACACCATGGAATAAGCCCAGAGGTGCCCTCCCTAGGCCCTAGGGGCACCCCCACCCACACTAGAGGGACTGCGAGGATGGGGGACCACATCCCAGGTAAGTACAGGTAAGTGCATTTTATTTTTGAAAGTGCTATAGGGGGCCCTGAAATGGGCCCCCATACATGGCACTGGGTGCAATGGCCATGCCCAGGGGACCCCTGTCCTCTGTGCTGGCCACTGGGGTGGTGGGCATGACTCCTGCCTTTTCTAAGGCAGGAGTCATGTGGCATGGTAGGTTTAGCACCATAAAATGACGCTAATCTGGTTAGAGTAATTTTTTTTAACTCTAACCTGCCTAAAGCCATTTTTTGGTGCTAAACCCTCTTCTTCTATACTGCCAGCCCCACCCGACTAAAGTCATTTTTTAAAACTCTAGCCTACCCTTTGCACCGGCTTGCACCATTCCATAAATATGGTGCCCGGCTGGTGCACAGAAATGGTGCAAGCCGGTGCTAAACTTTTTGGTGCAAAACTGAGTTAGTGCAGTTTTGCAGCAAAAAGTATAAATAAGGGCCAATATTTTGTAAGTTTGCACCACTTTTGTGTCATAAAATGACGTTAATGCGGTGCAAAAAAAGTTTAAATCAGGGCCTTGGTGCTAGATGGGTATAGCACCAAAGTATAAATATGGAGTTAGTTTTGCACCGAATTAGAGTAAAAAAAAATGACACTAATTTGGTGCAAACAGAGTATAAATATGCCGCAGAGTATAAATATGCCCCTAAATATGGCGTTAAGGCCATAGAGTCATTTTTTGCACGGGAACGCCTACCTTGCATCTCATTAAGGCAAAGTAGGTCTCCACTTTCAAAAAATGACTTTATCTCCATAAATTTGGTGCTAGAGGGGTCTAGCACCAAAGTATAAATATGGAGTTAGTTTTGCATCGAATTAGAGTAAAAAAAAATGACACTAATTCGGTGCAAACAGAGTATAAATATGCCCCTGAGTGTTGTGATCGGAATGTGTACTTTCCAGATAGTGAAACAGAAGGAAGTAAAGGAACTTTGCCTATTAGTCTGTCTATGCGGACATGTACGTGATGTGAAGAGGAGAAAAAGGAACATACCCTCGCATCTGGGTTACGGAAATGCCAAACATCGACTAGCTGCCAGTGTTGAAGCCAGTCATGCAATGCCTGAGCGTTAAATGTTACAGGTGTGCGAGGCAGCAGGGGAAAGGAACATCCAAGGGCAGTGTTTAGGATGCAATTAAACCTCCCTGACCCCAATGATCCACGGCAGCCCACCCCAACGGGACAATGTCTCAGATAAGTTGTGAAGGAATAAAGCTTGTTAGGAATTGTGGGCACAAATGGAGCCTAGAAGGATTTGATGGCCATCAAGGCTGCCCTTCTTGACCACATAACGGCCTTCTATATCTATAACAGTGACTTTTGCCACAAAGGGAGTTCCTGGTTTGACCAACATCATCACACTTCTAGCATATGAGAAGAAATTAGTAGCGAACACTTGACCTCGCCAACATGTTTTTAGCTTACTGGCTTCTGTTTGTGTTAAATGTGTCTCTTGTAACAGTGCAATGTGAGTGGAGCAGCGCTTCAGATACAAGTAAACTGAGTAGCAACGCGAGGGGGCTATACATTCCCCACATGTTTAAGTTAATAATGTTAAGATGGGTCATGTGCACAGTGAAGGAGAGCCCAACAAGTGACCGCTAGGCGCTTGTCAATGTGGGCAGCTCTGTGCGATATCAGTGGAACGAGGGCGTAAGATGCAAGACTGGGTCCCAAATAATAGTGACATAAAACTATGAAACAAACCATAAACAAGGAACTGTAAATATCAATGGAGTGGAGGGACAACATGTTTCAGCCCAAACAGCTGAACAGCAGAGGTTGGATAATGCTATAAAGCTAGAAAAGGAAACTAGTGGGGGAAGGTGCGCAGCCAAAGATGAGGTGCCCTGCATATTAAGGATGAACGTGTGTTAGCCCTTACAATTAGTACATCATTAAGCCATGGAGTGCAACAAGATATAAGGTTGCTTCCAGGACGTGGTCTGGTGCCGCAACATGGGGGGCAGAACCTAGTAGAGCTCCAGCTACTTGACTGCTGATCCGAAAACACACACCGCTCCCAGGACACAATACTTAGGGAGAGTGGTGGGACTGTGTGTCCCGGGGGCGGGGCACCAAGAGAAGCTGGGAAGGCCTCTATGGCCTCCCCACATACAGTGCTGGCTGTGGCTGATTGACAGGCCCCTGCCGTGTGACGCGGGGAGGTGGTGCTGCCTGGGAGTGGTCTGTCTGCCGGGAGAGCTCCTGGATACCCCCGATGCAGCACAGTATTGGACTGTAAAGATGCTGCAGGCCTTGATTAGCCCTACTTGTTAAGACAGCCCAGAAGTTAGCTACTGGTACACTACACGGAGAGGCTAACCCCTCATGTTCTGGAGCATTGCTGTGGGGGACCTTCCTGGTGATGCAGCATGCCATATGAATATAGGTCAGTGGTGGCGTGCCTTAGCCCCCCGGCCCCTGCCGACAGAGCCCTTCATCCGACGCCTGCTCCCTGCTGTCCAGCACAGACAAAGATGGACATTGCACTGTTGACATTCTTCTTAGCTTGTCACAGGACACTGATTGTGGGAAACTGAGTTCGCCACCTGCAATTTTGGCACTATGGGGAAGAGAGGGGGATCCAGAGCTGGCCCACCAGAGCAAAGGGCGACCATGTCTACGGCACCCCCGGGGACGCAGCATGTAGAGATGGCCCCAACCCTTCATGATGAAAAATTGGCTAAACTCCTGGAAGCCATTGCAACCACTGGACAGGACTTGTGCTATAGAGTGGATGCGGTTGCAGTGGAGGTCAGCCTGCTACGAGAGGACCAGAAGAATTTATCCGCAAGAGTAGCAAGCACAGAAAGTAAACTCAGAGACTTGCGACCATCACTAACTGTCACGATTCTTCCACTTTGATTATAAACGAACTAACAACCATGATTTAATTCTAGTGCACACCAATGGGAATATACATTACAAAATGATAATAATGACTGTTAACTGTATTACAAACTCATTTTAACATAATCATGTTCATAAACTATTGATCATTACAATATTAACCATATCCTTTCCCAGTTGGACTACGACAATCGGTTGCATTTGCCAAGTATTTTTGAACTTTGCAGTAATCCTCATGTCCTTTCTCAGTTTCCGTAGTAGCTTCTAAGGCTGTCTCCGAGGCTACAAAAGCAGCCCGCCCCTCACACACGTGCAGGTTATTCTTGGCTGAAACAGAGGTCTGGTGTTGTCTCTGGTCGTGTTTGTTTCCCTGGGGACGCTCTTCTTTCCCAGTCCTCAGTGAGTCAGCTTGTCATCACATGTTACAAAAGCAGTATTCCCTGAATGTTTTCAGTCACTGTCAGGTAGGGGATCAACGGTTATTTATGGGATAGAAAGAACGTCAACCCCACAGCAAGATCACGCGTTTAAGGTTTGGTTTTTGAGTTTCTATGGCAAGGCGAATTGTCCAGTGAACTTTTGTCAAGGGTCAAGTGTTTAAACATTGAAGGCAACATTGTGATATATCGATGATTGTTGTAATTCATGATGTTCTCATAAAGCAAGAAACGAAATTGAAAGTGAACTTTTGTCAAGTGTTAAAACAGTGAAGTCAGCGTCGTAACGAACAATATTTATTTACCGATGATCGTCATGCTTTTAATGATGTTCTCCTAAAACAGGAAATGAAACCAAAAGTGAACTAATGTTCATAATGTTCACATAAAACAAGAAATGAAACCGAAAGTAAATTGAAAAGGAGAAATAATAATAAACACGAGAAAGAAGTAAATCTAACAAATTTATATGGTTTGATAATGGTTTGAGAATATTTAACAAAGAATTCAAAGTAAAACAAGCATTAGGAGTTTTGAAGTATTATAAAGTGTATTCTAATCAACCCTAAGACAAAAGAAGGTCACATCTTTCACAGGTATTGGTGACTATGTTTTTGAACCTTGATATTATAATTACTGAGAGAGAAAAGACAGGATTTTAATTATTTTACTCTGCTTACACATCTCCCTCCCCGCAGTACCCTCCCTAAATCCCTTCCCCTCGTCTGGCCATTCTGATACTCTGTGTATATATATGTATTATTATATATATATATATATATATACAATCAGAGTCAGAGCTGCCGGAAGGTGGGGCCTCTTGAGGGTACTGCTCCTGAGAACCAATCAAACGAACTGTGACACTAACGGTGTTAGAGGGGAAAGTCAGGTCCCTCACCGACAAGGTCAGAGAATTAGAGCATAGAGCAGAAGATTTAGAGGGCCGGTCCCGACGGAATAATATCTAAATAGTGGGGTTCCCGGAGGGGGCAGAAGGATTAGCCCCATCAAATTTTTCGAGACCTGGCTGGCTCAAACTGTGGGAGTGGAGGCTTTATCTCCACACTACATTGCGGGATGAGCACATAGAGTACTGGCTCGCAGACCGTGGGATGGAGTTACACCCAGACCAGTACTGGTCTGCCTTCTTAATTACAGAGACAAAGAAACAATACTGCAGGAGATACGCACAGCGCCGCTGCTCCAGTATGAGAACTCCCACATCTACTTGTTTCTTGACTACACAGCTGTGGTCCAGCGTCAAAGGGCCTCTTTCGCGGGGGTCAAGAAACGCCTGAGCCAAGCAGGCCTATCATACTTCTTGCTATTCCCATCCAGACTCAAGGTAATAGCCAATGCTACCAGTTTCTTCTTTACTGAACTCACGGACGCCTGGGGCTGGGTGGAACAACGCAGATATGAGGTCTCCATGTCGTCATCACCAAATGCACACCCTAACCAGCCAAGAAGAAAGAAGCACAGTAGG
This sequence comes from Pleurodeles waltl, assembly GCF_031143425.1. NCBI lineage: Eukaryota > Metazoa > Chordata > Amphibia > Caudata > Salamandridae > Pleurodeles > Pleurodeles waltl. Next base: position 973,950,337 of record NC_090444.1, read on the forward strand.
AAAGCCTGCAGAGAGTCTGGCACAGATAGAGTGAAAGGAGCTCCCACCATGGCCCAGGCACGTCTAGAACTGAAGTAGACACTGTCAGCTGCATCTGCACTATGGATGGACTGACCATGTTGCAGATCAGTAACGGATGGCTCACCGACTCTGAGTCGGAAGCCTCTGTCAGTGAGGCTCCTTCTGACACCCTGCCAGTGGTAACCCCGCAAATAGCGGACATGCTAATCTAGAAAGGCACTGGTTATCAGTATAAGTGTCAGTGACTCCGTCACTCCCCCTAGCCCTTCGGGCTACTGGTTCTGCTGAGTAAGACTAATGAACCTAAATGTTTGAGGTGAGATGTTGCATTTAGTTACATAACGTGTTTCATGAGTCAGGAGGCGTAGACACTGGGAGTCCCACTTGTGCTGCACTACAGACCAACCAAGCCCCCACCGTACTCCTGGGTGTCCACAAGTCATGCTGCTGGGCAAAATGGAGACCCTGTTGTTTGGGACTATGTGTTCAGGGTTTTGGCATACCATATGCTCAGGGCTGACCTGAAATGGGAGTTCTGGGTATCAGTTATAGTTGTAATCAAGTTCAAGGAAGATGCATGAAACACGCAAGCACAGGAATAGATTTGGTCTAGCAAAGGGGAATGGTCATCCATCCTGCTATCCTCTCCATAATTGTGGTTAAATGGCAGAAATTAAAGTAGTGACTTGGAGTGTACGGGGTCTGGGCACCACTCGTAAGAGACATGCAATACAACAGTACATAAGACGGCGTGGGCTGCAGATAGCTCTATTGCAGGAGACACATATAGCTGAGGTCGAGGATGCCAGGCTGCAGCACAGATGGCATGGACAATGCTACTGCACCATGTATTCTGGGTTTGCCCGTAGAGCCATGGTTTGGGTTTGTGCAGGTGTCCTGTTCCAATCCAATGACACAGAAATAGATCCAGATGGTTGATATGTTTTTATTGAGGGGTCCTCGGACGGCAGACCTGTGCTACTAGGTAGTGTCTATGCCCCTAACACCAATCAAATTGCAGTCTCTGGGTGTTTATCACCTGTATTGGTTAAATTGGCACATCTGCCATGGATTGTAGGTGGGGACTTTAACAGTGTACTTAACATAGTTCAGGATTGCTCACATCCCCCACTACCAGCTTCACCTGTAATGTCAGTGGCCACTCACTTATCCCAATGGCTGCAGCAGAGGGCGTTACGCAACTGCTGGTGTGTACTACATTCCGAAACTAGACAGTTCTCACACTATTCTATACAACATGGCCTACATGTCAGGCCGGACTATATAATTTGTCAGTCCCCCTACAGTTATTAGTAATTGCAGCAGAATATTTTGGGAAACCCTTCTCCGATCATAATCCCTTAATGATATGTTTCCAGTGGGGACAACTGCAGCCACCGGTCCCTACATGGACGTTGCACCCTGTAGCACTGGAGGACCAGGGATTTCGGGAAACCTCCCGAGAAATCCTAACGCATTACCTGACTGAGAATTGGGGCACGGCAACCACACACACGATTGATTGGGAGGCACTGATGGTAGTGCTACAAGGGCACTGTATTTGTACAACAGTGGGGGTTTGAGCAACAATACACAGGGAATAACATGCTTAGAAACTAAACTTAGGGAGTAGAAGTACAGTCACAGGATTCTCCAGAGGGAAAGCGCCAATTACTTACTCGACTCCCTGGCCCTCCAGAGTGGAATCAACCACCCCACCTGATGGGACACTGCTGAAGGCAGAGGACATTATTTGAAAATTACAATGTGCAACCTGTAATGCCCAGTCCATTGCGTTGAAGTTAATCGCTACATCATGTTATTTTATTCCTGCCTCTCCTAACCACTCTTCCTTTGCAGCTGGTTCATTGTGTTCAACTGTTAGCATTACTCTGTTAGGCATAACCATTCTGTGAAAGCAACCTTATATCTATTTTTTTAACCAATTTTATTAGCTTTTCAGGTTATAATTACAAGTCAGTTATGTTATTGCTGTACACATCATTCAACGGATATTACATTGTCCAGGAAGCAACATTATGCATATGCTCCAGTGGCGAGAAAGGAGTTACTGGTTCAATCATTTCAAATTCTAAACAAACTTAATGCGCATATCAAACAAACTGGAAGTTTCTCGTCGATAAATGGTGTTAAGATTACAATCAAGTATCCCTTAATTAATGGTGGGGTCCATCGGTGCACAGCATTAACATTGTGTCAGTATTGGTGTAATATCTATGTATATATTACATCCCAGTGTCTCTGACATCTCACCTCTGACAACATGTAACAGTGTACTAGCCGCCACTGATATTTCCTACTGTGGAGAATTGGTATGTGATTCTGGTATGTGAGGCGGGGAGCCAGGATCTTTGTTAAGGTAGGTTATATACTGTTTAGCTTAGCCGCTATGGTGTAACCATTAGGGTTGCATTAGTTCTCGATACTTATGCAACTCTGGCATATACATGTCCCAGCCACTAGCGATTGGGACCTTATGCAGCCCTCTGGCTTCCTCCTGCCTAAGTGCAACCACTTCAGCTTTACCCTATTTCAACAATGCAGCACTCCAGTGGGAAAGTGTTGGGAGTGTGGGTGAATTCCAGCTCATAGTGATGGCTCGCCTGTCTATAATTAGTGCAAGGTTGATAAAGCGGCTAGTTGCAGCCGCCTGCTTGGGGCAGCGAAAAGTCCCAAGAGGGCACCTTCTGCCGTATGTATGTCTGTACACTGAGTCAATTCTGTAAGAGTCTCAGTTATTTGTTGCCAAAAAAGACCCGATTCAGGACAAGACTAGAACATATGTATTATATTGGCAACTGGTTCATGACAGCGGGGGCATTCTGCTGAGGATCCAAATATTTTATTCAGGTGTAAGGTAAGCCCTGTGCAGTATATTGTACTGTATATATTGAAACTTAGCATTCCTTGATACTCTTTTGTGGTAGATCAATACCCTGTCCCATTCGTTATCCTGAATTTCCCTGCCCACATTTTGTTCCCAGTTCCCACATAACACTTGTAGGGGGTCTTGGGTCATGTGTGCTAGTGCCCTGGTGAACCAAGTGATTAAGCTCCTCCCACTGCCCATGATGTGTAGGGCATGTACTAACGGATGAGGATCCGGTTCCAAGTCTGTTATTTGCCACTGTTCAGCTAGTATAGCAATAAGCCTAGTGTGAGCTATGAAGTGTCCCCTTGGGATTCCTTCCTCAGTGTGTAAGTGGTCAAAGGACTCAAGCACCTTATCACAGAATAGAGCTCCTACTGTTTCCCATTGTTGTAGTCCCGCTTGGCCCAGCATTGTCCGAAATGGCTTAAAGGCCACTATCCTAATTTTGGGGGAATACGTCAGGAGTGGGGGCATAATTCTAATACTGCGCTCGTAGCTGGCATGGCTACTGCTAGTAGTGTACTACAGTGTGGAGGTGGGGAGGCGGACGGGAGAAAGGTTTCCTGGACCAATCGTGCATCTCTACTGGTGCGCTGTCCCAATTCTTCTAAGAGATGGCCCGCTAACCACCGGGCCAGCCGCTGTAATTGCGCTGCCATGTAATAATATTAAATATTGGGGGCTCCCAACACCCCCCCCCTCTCAATTGGAAGCTGCAATTTTCGTAGCGCCACCCAACGTCTGCCCTTGATCCAAAGAAAGGTACCTAATACAGCATGTAACATACGGAAGACCTTCCTGGAGATAATTAGAGGGTGATTATGAAAATAATACAAGATGCATGGAAGTACAACCATTTTAGATAATGCAATCCTTCTTAAGCATGCTGCTCAAAGTGGTCTTGCTTGGGCATTCCTCCATTCCTTAGCTAAGTGTCAGAGTGCTCCAGAAGCTCATCTGAGAGCTTATAGTTGTAATAGCTCTTGTGAGACTACCATCCTGCAGGTCTTGCGCTGCGTGGTAAATGTTTATACCTAAATAGTGAAAGGTAGTGGGCTCCCAACTGATTTCTCGAGTTTCCACTTGGAGGTGCTGTGGAGGACAGCGTGGGTGTAAAGGGAATAGGCAGGACTTGGACTAATTTACCCCAAGACCCGACGCTGCCCTGAAGTCAGATAATATCTTAGTTATGGCCCTTATACCATTCCACAGATATAAATCAGCATGTCATCTGCATATAATGAGGTGGCGGGCATGGTTCCGTTCAATGGGATCCCCCAATCTGCGCCTTGCTGATGGAGTCTCTGAGCCAGCGGCTCCATAGCCAAGGCAAAGAGTAGTGGAGTTAGGGGGCATTCACCGAGAATGAAGGGGAAATACAGTGTCCTTTCTTTGCTCGATCTATAGGATCCACATATAAAATCCATATAAGATTATTCAGGTGCCCAGTTATGCCAAACATATAGTTCCAGTCCAGCGTATCAAACACTTTTTAGAGGTCTAGAACTAGACCTGCAGCGTATGCCCAATGTGCTGGAGCCCATTCCATTATTCTGTACAGCCTGCGTATATTAAGTGATAAATCCATTCTGGTCTATATGTATTAGCCGGGGCATCTGGACTAGTAACTTAGAGGCTATAAGTTTGCCCAGTACTTAATAATCTGACCCAAGCATTGAAAGAGGATGGTAGAAAACTAGTTCTTGCGGGTTTTTCCCCATTTTGGGAAGAGATAATAGCAAGGATTCTCGCAAGGACAGATTGAGTCTACCTTCCTGCAATGCGGTCGGGTAAACCTCTAACAATTTGGGCGCTAATATCGGCAGACAGGTTTTATAAAACTCAATAGGTTACTGTTAGACCTGACAGCCTTAGGGTGGTCACCCCTAACTTTTTGCCTGCCTCCCTCCACTTTCTGGACCTGTTTTTGCTGGCTTTTAGACTGCACACTTTACCACTGCTAACCAGTGCTAAAGTGCATATGCTCTCTCCCTTAAAACATGGTAACCTTGAATCATACCTGATTGGACTATTTAATTTACTTATAAGTCCCTAGTAATGTGCACTCTATGTGCCCAGGGCCTGTAGATTAAATGCTACTAGTGGGCCTGCAGCAATGGTTGTGCCAACCACTTAAGTAGCCCCTTTTCCTTGTCTCAGGCCTGCCACTGCAAGGCCTGTGTGTGCAGTTTCACTGTCACCTCGACTTGGCATTTAAAAGTACTTGCCAAGCCTAAACCTCCCCTTTCTCCACATATAAGTCACCTCTAAGATGTGCCCTAGGTAACCCCTAGAGCAGGGTGCTGTGTGGGGGAAAGGCAGGACATGTACATGTGTAGTTTACATGTCCTTGTAGTGTAAAACTCCTAAATTCGTTTTTGCACTACTGTGAGGCCTGCTCCCTTCATAGGCTAACATTGGGGCTGCCCTCATACAGTATTGAAGTGGTAGCTGCTGATCTGAAAGGAGTAGGAAGGTCATATTTAGTATGGCCAGAATGGTAATATAAAATCCGGCTGACTGGTGAAGTTAGATTTAATATTACTATTCTAGAAATGCCACTTTTAGAAAGTGAGCATTTCTTTGCACTTAAATCTTTCTGTGCCTTACAATCCACGTCTGGCTGGGCTTGGTTGACAGCTCCTTGTGCATTCACTCAGACACACCCCAAACACAGGGTACTCAGCCTCACTTGCATACATCTGCATTTTGAATGGGTCTTCCTGGGCTGGGAGGGTGGAGGGCCTGCTCTCACACAAAGGACTGCCACACCCCCTACTGGGACCCTGGCAGACAGGATTGAACTGAAAGGGGACCTGGTGCACTTCTTAGCCAATCTTTGAAGTCTCCCCCACTTCAAAGGCACATTTGGGTATTTGGTATTTGGGTATAAAACAGGGCCTCTGGCCTACCTCATCAGACACTTGCTGGAGAAGAAACCTGAACCAGAAACTACATCCTGACAAGAAGAACTGCCTGGCTGCTCAAAGGACTCACCTGTCTGCTTTCTACAAAGGACTGCTGCCTTGCTGTTGGCCTGCTGCCTTGCTGAACTCTTGCCTGGCTGTGAAAGTGCTCTCCAAGGTCTCAGGACCAAAAAGACTTCTCTTTTTCACTTGGATGCTTCGTGCGCCGAAATTTTCGACGCACAGCTTGTTCCGCGGTGAGAAAAACACCGCACACTGACGCTGATCGACGCAATGCCTTCGGGACGACCGGAACTTCGACGCACGGCCTCGCAAGGACAACGCCGCCCGACCTCTAGAGGAGAAATCGTCACGACGCCGTGAGAGCGAAACTTCGACGTGCAGCCCCGCAGAACGACGCGCAACCGGAAAACAAGCAGGAGAATCCACGCACAGACCCGGGACATCTGGTAATCCCCGCGACCCACAGAAAGAGACTGTCCGCGCGCCGGAAAACGACGCACGACTTCCCTGCGTGAAAAATAACGACGCAAGTCTGTGTGTGCTGGGGAGAAATCGACGCACACACCATTTTTCCACGTATCTCTTCTTCTGTGGCCCTCTGACGAGATTTTCCTCTCCAAACCAGGTACTTTGTGCTTGAAAGAGACTTTGTTTGCTTTTTAAAGACTTAAGACACTATGGGGGTAATTCCAACCCTGGTGGTCGGTGTTAAAGCGGCAGCCAACCTGCCAACAGGCAGGCGGATAAAAAAAATGGAATTCTGACCCTGGCGGGAACCGCCAACAGAGACCGCCACTTTAACACTCCGACCGCCACGGCGGGACAAACAAACAGCGCGGCGGTCACCGCCAACAGACAGGCGGGAGACAATGTACCGCCCACCCTATCACAACCCACCAATCCGCCACCTTTTCCGTGGCGGTAGCCCCGCCGATAAAAACACGGTGGAAACAGACAGTACGAACGGAAAACGCTCACCTCTACACACTCCACGAGGAATCTGGACAGCATGGAACCCGAATTACACATCCTACCAGCTATTGTCTACCTGCTCCTCTACCAGGAGCACGAACGCCGCCGCAGGAGACAACGGTGAGTACTGCACCTACGACACAGGGGAGGGGGGAGGAGAAAAGATTACGGGCACACACATACGCGACACACCCACCCTCACCCTCACCCACAACTACATACACATCAATGCAGAGCAACAACTCAGAGTGACACCCCCCAAACCCCCTGGAAGAATGCAAAGACAAAATAAAATGATCATGAAAATTGAAGTATATTGTACGGCTAAGTAAATAAATATAACAAACAACTATAACTATATATACATATGTAAATTGTCTTGTCCAAATTGGGTATCAGCTATTGTACGTGGGCCAATGGGCCGAAACACATGGGCAAAGCCCACACAGGAGACCCGAATCCATTGGAGAGAACACTGCAGGGGCATCAGATATCAAAACTACAGGCACCTCCGGGGGAGGGGAAGGGGGGGGCACCTCTGCCAGATTAGTCCACGATGCCAGATCCAAGAGGGGCCTCAATGGCTACTGTTCCATCCTGGGGAGTGCAAAGCCACAGTCTCACAAGTCTCTACAGTGGGTGGTTTGCCCACTGTTCAATCCTGGGGAGTGCAAAGCCACAGTCTCACAAGTCTCTACAGTGGGTGGTTTGCCCACTGTTCAATCCCGGGGACTGCAAAGCCACAGTCTCACAAGTCTCTACAGTGGGTGGGTTGCCCACTGTACCATCCTGGGGAGTGCAAAGCCACAGTCTATCAAGTGGATTACAGACTCCACTGGTTCTGGAGGAGGCATGGTGCCCAGAGTGCTTCGTTCAGCCCTGCCCGACACAGATCCGGCCCTGCCCCTTCTGCCAATGGGCCAGCGGTGCTTGAGATGAAGGGCCCAGTGGAGCGGTGCTTGAGATGAAGGGCCCAGCGGAGCGGTGCTTGAGATGAAGGGCCCAGCGGAGCGGTGCTTGAGATGAAGGGCCCAGCGGAGCGGTGCTTGAGATGAATGGCCCAGCGGAGCGGTGCTTGAGATGAAGGGCCCAGCGGAGCGGTGCTTGAGATGAATAGCCCAGCGGAGCGGTGCTTGAGATGAATGGCCCAGCAGAGCGGTGCTTGAGATGAAGGGCCCAGCGGAGCGGTGCTTGAGACGGCGGTGCCCAGCGGAGCGGTGCTTGAGATGAAGGGCCCAGCGGAGCGGTGCTTGAGATGAAGAGCCCTGTTCAGCGGTTCTTGACACGGCGGTGCCCTGTTCAGCAGTGCTTGTCTTGAAGGGCCCTGTTCAGCGGTTCTTGACACGGCGGTGCCCTGTTCAGCGGTGCTTGACTTGAAGGGCCCTGTTCAGCGGTGCTTGTCTTGAAGGGCCCTGTTCAGCGGTGCTTGACTTGAAGGGCCCTGTTCAGCGGTGCTTGACTTGAAGGGCCCTGTTCAGCGGTTCTTGACACGGCGGTGCCCTGTTCAGCGGTGCTTGTCTTGAAGGGCCCTGTTCAGCGGTTCTTGACACGGCGGTGCCCTGTTCAGCGGTGCTTGTCTTGAAGGGCCCTGTTCAGCGGTGCTTGACTTGAAGGGCCCTGTTCAGCGGTGCTTGACTTGAAGGGCCCTGTTCAGCGGTTCTTGACACGGCGGTGCCCTGTTCAGCGGTGCTTGACTTGAAGGGCCCTGTTCAGCGGTTCTTGACACGGCGGTGCCCTGTTCAGCGGTGCTTGTCTTGAAGGGCCCTGTTCAGCGGTGCTTGACTTGAAGGGCCCTGTTCAGCTGTGCTTGACTTGAAGGGCCCTGTTCAGCGGTTCTTGACACGGCGGTGCCCTGTTCAGCGGTGCTTGTCTTGAAGGGCCCTGTTCAGCGGTGCTTGACTTGAAGGGCCCTGTTCAGCGGTGCTTGTCTTGAAGGGCCCTGTTCAGCGGTTCTTGACACGGCGGTGCCCTGTTCAGCGGTGCTTGACTTGAAGGGCCCTGTTCAGCGGTGCTTGACTTGAAGGGCCCTGTTCAGCGGTGCTTGTCTTGAAGGGCCCTGTTCAGCGGTTCTTGACACGGCGGTGCCCTGTTCAGCAGTGCTTGACTTGAAGGGCCCTGTTCAGCGGTGCTTGACTTGAAGGGCCCTGTTCAGCGGTGCTTGTCTTGAAGGGCCCTGTTCAGCGGTTCTTGACACGGCGGTGCCCTGTTCAGCGGTGCTTGACTTGAAGGGCCCTGTTCAGCGGTGCTTGACTTGAAGGGCCCTGTTCAGCGGTTCTTGACATGGCGGTGCCCTGTTCAGCGGTGCTTGTCTTGAAGGGCCCTGTTCAGCGGTGCTTGACTTGAAGAGCCCTGTTCAGCGGTTCTTGACATGTGTCTCCAGGGCACCAGATCCAGCCATGAGATGGAGTTCACTCGCCACCCGACATGTGGCTGCCGGGCCCTTCGTGCACATCTGTCTTCTCGCTTGCGGGGCCCTCCTGTGCTGCCGTCCCGGGCCCGTGGGTGTCCTCCTTCACACCTGGAATGGGGATGGTGGGGCCCTCCTGGGCAGCTTGCCTACTGCCGGACTTGTCGGGCGTGCTGCCCTTGCCACCCTTCCCTGCTCCTCTGTGGCCCTTTCCTCCCTTTGTCGGTGTGACAGGTGGCACCCCACTTCCTGAAGGTGCCAGGGTAGTGCCATTGGAGCCTGCTGTCTCTGGCCTCTCGCGCCGGGCCTTGCCTTTCTTAGATTTTTTACCAGGGGGTGGGCTGGCTGTCCCTTTACTGCTAGCCGAAGTAGCTGCCCTTGAAGGTGGTGGACTCCAAAATCCCTGGACTATTGTCCTTGTAGGTACAGGGGATGTGGTGGCTGAGGTGCTGATTCGACTCTTAAGAGATGGAGGGGGTGGGTCAGGTGATGGAAAGAGGTTAATTTTGGACAGGATTTTTTTTTAGGAGCAGTGGGAAGGGTAGGTGCAGTGGGTATGGGAGTGGAGGAAGAGGATGTGGTTGTAGGTGAGTCAGGTCTGGTGTCTTTGGGTGCAGGTGCTTGTGCTGGAGGCTGTCGTGAGGTGGTTGGGTGTTGGGTGGGTGGCTGCCTGCGTTTGTGTGGTTTGGAAGAGGGGGTGACAGACACACTGGGAGAGGACACAGGGGACGTGTAAATGGCAGTGGGGGTGGTGACTGCACGTGTGCGGAGTGTCCTGGTGGGTGTGCTGGTGATGGACGTAGTGGCTGATGATGTTGTGCATGCAAGTGTGAGTGGAGACGTCATAGGGAGGGAGGAGGGAGACGAGGAGGAGGGGGACACAGAGGAGGCAGTGGCTGTTGGCATGTCTGCATATGGATGTTGCTTGGGTGAATGCTTGTGTGATGTGTGGTGCTTATGTCTGGATGAGCTTGCCTTGGGTGTTGAGGTGTGTGCAGGCTGGTCTGTAGGTGTGTCTGGGATAGGCAGAGGAACAGGGGAGTGGGACTGGGTTGAGGAAGTTGGAGGAGGGAGGCAGGAGACAGGGACATGGCTGCCGTCAGTGCTGAGGCCAGAGTGTTGAACGATCGCTGATGGGCAGCCTGACCCGAATGAATGCCCTCCAGGTATGCATTACTCTGGTGCACCTCCCTTTCTACACCCTGGATGGCATTCAAAAGGCTAGACTGCCCAAAAATGAGCGTCCTGAGGAGGTCAATGACCTCCTCACTGAGGGCAGCAGGGGTAACTGGGGCAGGGCCTGAGGTGCCTGGGGCGAAGGAGATGCCCACCTTCCTGGGTGAGCGGGCACGGGCGAACGCTGAGGGGCTGCTGGGAGGGCGGAGCTGGTGCACTGGGTGGCGGCTGTACCTGTTGTTGCGGTGGGCACGGATGTTGCCGCCACCACAAGGGAGCTCCCTTCCGAGGACGTGTCTGTGTCACTGGTGTCACCACGTGTCCCCGCTGTGGAGCTCCCCTCGCCCTCCGTCTCACTGGTGAACTCCGAGTCGGTTGCATGGCCCTCCAGGGCCATGTGAGATGCAGCTCCCTCGTGCGCCGATGCCACTTCTCCTCCGCCTGATGATGCTAATGCACACATGAACAGGAAGACTAACAAAAAAGGGGGGGGAGAAATAAAGACATGTTGAGTGCATGCGTTGGCGACACCGTTGGCGGAGAGGACAGACTCAGAAGCCCCCTGCACTACGCCGCACACTTGGGGTACACTACTCAATCCGTGGGACATGGCCTACAAGCCTGTGGACGACAAATCCACACATAGGTGACACAGGGCCATGATTAGCTGTACTAGGCAACCTACAGAGGGGGGGGGGCGGGGGCACAGGGCCATGCCTAACGGAGGGGCCTAGCCTACGGAAATCGCCCTGGCCTAGGGATACCCACAGCCCTCCTCCCCCACCCAGACACCTCCAATGTGCGCTAAATCAGCAGAATGTGCTTGTACTCACCCCCTTGTGTCTGCTGTGATGTCCTCACGCGCCCATCCAAATCGGGGTAGGCCACCGCCAGGATCCGGGACATCAGGGGGGTCAATTGACGGGAGCCACCCCTCCTACGTTGGGAGGCCATCCCCAGCAGAGACTCCGCGGTCTTCCTGCTCCCGCGGCGGATGTCCTCCCACCTCTTGCGGCAGTGGGTGCCCCGTCTGTTGTGGACCCCCAGGGCCCGGACGTCCTTGGCGATGGCACGACAAATGTCGATTTTCTGATGGGCGCTGACCTATGTCACATGTACAGGGGGAGAAATAACATTGTCATAATTTTCTACATGCTCGATGTGACTGGCCCCCCATCCCCACCCTTGCCATGTGGCACATGCTCTCATCCGTCGTTTGATGCATGCCTCAATCGCTCCCCTCCCCACCATCTTTCATCCACCCGACTCAACACAGGCATTGCCCACAAAGCATGGTCCCAGTGTACTTACCTGTTGGTCTGGAGGACCGTAGAGTAGCGCATACTGGGGGAGGACCCCATCCACGAGTTTCTCCAATTCTTCAGAAGTGAAGGCAGGGGCCGTTTCCCCAGTCGCAGCAGCCATTATATCTTCCAGACCGAGGTCACAGCAGCACTTGCAGTATAGGTCCTCTCCTGTGGATGATCAGGTCTCGAGTGATTAAGCAGATAGAAAATGGCGGTCACGTCCGCGGCGGTGCGTACCGTGACCGCCGGCGCACTTCGTCATTGGCTCCTGAAACCCATAGGGTTCAATGTTAACCAATGCAGCTTTGCGCCGCGGTCTTTGACCGCCTACCGCCACGGTGTGCCACGCCAGCGCATTTACCTCACATCCCATTGTCGCACTTCACAGGTCAGGCAGCCGCCATTTCAAGGGCCCACATGGCTTAATTTCTACTGCGTCACACATGCCTAGGCCTTGCATTGACACTCATACAAGCCATTCAATGCATAGAGAATCGTGTACTGTGCAAGCTGTGGGAACGTACCTGTGGGTTGATTGACTCTGTGCTCGCTGTTGTCCTTCCTAGGCACCGTCCGCTGGGACTTGCGAGGAGATGGAGGAATGTTCCCGTGTACAGACCGCTGGTGGACCTGTCGACAATGGAAGAAAGACATGTCATACTGACATACAGGCTTGACCGAGCCACTATACAGGAACTGTGTGCCCAGCTGGAGCCACACCTGATGTCACCCATCTGCCAACCCACAGGGATCCCCCCTCTAGTGCAGGTGCTGTCAGTACTCCATTTTTTGGCAAGTGGGTCATTTCAAACAACAGTGGCCATTTCATCAGGGATGTCTCAGCCTATGTTTTCAAAGGTGTTGTCCAGAGTGTTGTCTGCCCTGCTCAAACACATGCGGAGACAAATCGTTTTCTCTGAGGTGGGGGATTTGCCTACAGTGAAGGGTGATTTCTATGCCCTTGGACATATTCCCAACATCATTGGTGCCATTGATGGGACACATGTGGCTTTGGTCCCCCCCAGCAGGAGTGAACAGGTGTACAGGAACAGAAAAAGTTATCCTTCCATGAATGTCCAGGTGGTCTGTTTGGCTGACCAGTACATCTCCCATGTAAATGCCAAGTTCCCTGGGTCAGTGCATGACGCGTACATCATGCGAAATAGCAGCATCCCTTATGTGATGGAACAACTACAGAGACACCGTGTGTGGCTAATTGGTGACTCAGGTTACCCCAACCTGTCGTGGTTACTGACCCCAGTGAGGAATCCCAGGACAAGGGCAGAGGAACGGTACAATGAGGCACATGGGCGTACTAGGAGGGTGATCGAGCGGACCTTCGGCCTCCTGAAGGCCAGGTTTAGGTGCCTGCATATGACAGGTAGATCCCTAATGTACTCACCAAAGAAGGTGTGCCAGATCATCATGGCCTGCTGTATGCTTCACAACCTGGCTTTGCGACGCCAGGTGCCTTTTCTGCAGGAGGATGGTCCAGATGGTGGTGTTGTAGCAGCTGTGGAGCCTGCGGAGAGTGAAGAGGAGGAAGACGAAGAGGACGACACAGACAACAGGGACACAGTGATACAGCAGTATTTTCAATAACACACAGGTAAGAATCAACACCGGCATTTTACATTTACTTACAGTCTCCTGCCTCTCTACTGTCTGTCCTTTTCACCCAGTGTATGCTAACAGAGTTGTTCCCTTCCAATTTCAGAGATGTGGGCCCCACTGCGTGACCTCTGCTTTGTTTGCCCATGGACTACAGCTGTGTGACAGTGGTATGTTGTCATCACAATGTAACTGGTCATTTTGGCACGTTTATGTCTAATACATATTTTCAAAAATACAGGCAGACTCCAGATTATTTGTGTGCAATAAGTGTGTTTATTAAAGTGCTCAATTTTGGGACATGGTTGAAAATCGGTGATGGGTGATGGTGGAGGAATGTCCATGGCAGAGTCCAGATTCTCAGTCTCACAGGTGCATTGTCCATATGCCTGTGGAAGGTGGAGCAGGGGCAGTTTAAGGTTGGACAGGGTGACAATGTGGGACAGTGGGATGACATCAGGGGGTATCCTTTCCTGGCGGGGGTCTTGGCATCCTACTCTGTCTTCTTCCTAGATCTCAGGACCCGCTTGCGGGGTGGTTCTTCTTCTGCAGGGGGTGGGGTTCTGGTGGCCGGTTGTTCTTGTGTCAGGGCCTCCTGTCCACTAGCGCTGGAGGGGGTGGTAGCCTGTTCCTGGTCCATGCTAGTGACAGGGGCCCTTTGTGGTGCCACATGGTCCCGCAATGTGGTGACAATCTGGTTGAGAGCCACAACGATGATGCCCATTGCGGAACTAATGTTTCTCAGTTCTTCCCTGAACCCCATAAACTGTTCGCCCTGCAGTACCTGGATCTCCTGGAACCTGGCCAGGACCGTCGCCATCGTCTCCTGGGAGTGGTGGTATGCTCCCATTATGGAGGTGAGGGCCTCGGGGAGAGTGGGTTCCCTGGGCCTGTCCCCCCCCCTGTCGCACAGCAGCCCTCCCAGTTCCCCTGTTTCCCTGGGCCTCTGTCCCCTGGACCGTGTGCCCACTACCACTGCCCCCAGGTCCCTGTTGTTGTTGGGGTGGTGGGTTAACCTGGGTTCCCTGTAGTGGTGGACACACCGTTGATTGACGTGTCCTGGAGACAGAGGGGGCCTCTTCTGGGGGTGGGATGGACATTTCTGGACCCTCCTGGGCGGTGTGGTGGCGTTCGGGTCCTGCAGGGGTATAAGAGTATGGTTATTGCTTCTGTGTGTGCCATAGCGTGCAATGGGTGGGTGCCCGTGTACGCCAGTGCTGGCATTCCTTTGTGGGGGCTGTTGTGACGGCGGTTTGTGGGGGAGATGGGTATGTGCAGTGGGCATGCTTTAGTGATGGGTGTCGATGGTTTGTGGTGGCATGCAGGGTTTGGTGTTGGGATGGGTGGGTTGTGATGGTGAGACATTAGCAAGGAGGGTGGGGGTATGAGTTGGCATGCTGGTGGGTGGGGGGGATGAAGTAGTTGAGATTAGACTTACCAGATTCCATTCCTCCAGATACTCCTGCGAGGCCCTCAGGATGCAGGATGTTCAAGACCTGTTCCTCCCATGTTGTAAATTCTAGGGGTTGAGGTGGGGGTCCGCCGCCAGTCTTCTGCACCGCGATGTTGTGCCTGGATACCATGGAACGCACCTTCCCCCGTAGGTCGTTCCACCGCTTCCTGATGTCGTCCCGATTTCGTGGATGCTGTCCCACAGCGTTGACCCTGTCCACTATTCTTTGCCATAGCTCCATCTTCCTGGCAATGGTGGTGTGCTGCACCTGTGTCCCAAAGAGCTGGGGCTCTACCCGAACTATTTCCTCCACCATGACCCTGAGTTCTGCGTCTGAAAACCTGGGGTGTCTTGGGGGTGCCATGGGGTGGTGTGGATGAGGTGTGGGGTGGTGTTTGCGGTGATGAGTGTGGTGAGTGTGGTGGTTTGTGGTGTTTTGTGCGTGGTTGTTGTGTGGGTGATGGTGTAGTGTGCCTCTGTGTGATGGTGTTCTCTATTCTGTGCTGTCTCTCTCTGGGCTTCGTCTCTGATTTGTGGTCGTAGGGGTTTGTGGGTGATGTGGGTGTGTGTTTTATAGTTAATTGGGTGTGTGGGAGTGTTGTGTGTATGTGTCTCAGGTGTGTGTATTTCAAATTGTCCAATGTGGCTGTGTTTTGGAGCTGTATGTGTATTTTGAGCGCGGCGGTGTGTACCGCCAATGGAATCTCGCGGTTGAAAGACCACCGCGTGGATTCGTGGGTCGTAATGGCATGGGCGTATTTCTGTTGCCGTGACGGTGGAGGTTTGGTCTTCGCCAGTTTATCACTGGCGGTTGGTGTGGCGGACTTTTGTGGATGTTGGGTTTTTGGCGGTTTGCCTCTTGAGGGTCAGAATGTTAGGGTTTGTGCACAGCAAAGAGCATGTCCCCTCTCACTGCACTAGTGAGTTCTGTAATAGCTCCCTTTTAAACTTACT
The DNA here is from genome assembly GCF_031143425.1 of Pleurodeles waltl. Lineage (NCBI taxonomy): Eukaryota > Metazoa > Chordata > Amphibia > Caudata > Salamandridae > Pleurodeles > Pleurodeles waltl. Next base: position 973,966,061 of record NC_090444.1, read on the forward strand.
ATTGAAAGCCTTTCTTGTTATCTCACCTTCCCCCCCCCCTAGGCTTCTGTGTATGTTGTTTAATGTGCTGTTTTGTTTACACATTGGGCCTTGCTTTTACCAAGGCTTCTTTAAAACACTCCTCTCTAGGCCATGTGTTAATTTAACTCATTTGCATAATAACTGAAACTCTGCACACCTTTCAAGAACATGTGCAGCATGTGAGGACCACACCCAGCCCTGTCTATAAAAGGCAGCCCTCGAGCCTCGCCCAGTGCTTGTGCTCGTCTACCTCCCGCTTACCTGAGGACAGATCCCTCGGCGCTGGCACTCCTGCTCGAGGGCCGCAGATTTGTGCAGCACTTCAACAGTGGAAACGCAAGAACGCTCTTGTCTCTTTATTTTATTTTATCCACTTCCCCCCTTCCCTTGAGCTTCTGTTCTTAGTGCACTGTTTTAAAAAACTAGTGTGCTGGAACAAGCAGTTTCAGGGTGGGGTCGGATTGTCTTCAACCTCCATCAGAACTGAACAAGGACTCAGGTGAGCTGGGCTTTGACAGAAGCACAAGCCTTAAATAAAAAAAACTAATTCAGTTCTGGTGGACGATGAATATCGGGGAAGAAATAGAGGGCATTGACGTCACGGATATGGCGCAGGCCCTAAATGAGGACTTGGCTCATAATGAATCAGTGTCTGGCATCTTGCAACATATGCAAGAGGAAATAGAGAGATTGAAGATGGAGAATACCTCTTTAAAACAGGATTTAAGCAGGTATAAATTTAGGGTATCTCAGTGGAACACAGCTTTTACGCCTTTGTTTAAAACCTCCTCAGAGACAGGGGCGCCATCAAAACATACAACTTTGCCTCCCCCAGTTGAGGTCACTGTTAATGTTCCTAATGCTGTGCCCTTAGCAGCACCTGAACGTTTTCATGGAGATAGTAACAAATTCCATGTTTTTATCAATCAATGTCAATTACACTTTGTTTGTAAGCCACAACAGTTCCCTACTGATGCTACGAAAGTGGCATTCGTCTTGTCTTATTTGGGTGGCACAGCAGCCAATTGGTCAATTCCTTTCGTAGAGAGAGATGATCCCATCCTCCATAATTGGAATCAATTTAAACGTACCATGACCAGCCTTTTTGCAAAACACACTTTCATGCAGGCAAGTGATAATGAGCTTTTAAATCTTAAACAAGGTAACAAGGATTTATTGACCTATCTCACTAGTTTTAATCGTTTACTCACCGAGACACACTGGCCAGAAGAAAAGTGTGTCTCCCTTTTCTATAAAGGTTTGAGAGACGAGTTAAAAGACGCGCTGGCTCATATCGTTGATTTGCCAGAAGACTATTCGGACTTTGTAGATTTAGTTGTGAAATTAGAACATAGACTAGGAGAAAGAAAGGGAGATAAATACAAACTGGAATCACGGTTAACTTGTATTAGACACGAGAAGAAAGACCCAGATAATAAACTCCCTGAACCTGAGCCTATGCAAATAGGGACACTCAGAGGTTCACTCACATCAGAGGAAAAAGAAAGAAGGAGAAAACTTCAATTATGTTTATATTGTGGAAGGGCAGGTCACTTTGCCAGAGAATGTCCAGTAAAGCCTAAAAATCCACGAAAGGGTGCTGTTTCCTCCACCTCCTCAACTGAATCGGGAAACGATTAAGCTCGACAAGGGGAGAGGTTACTTGTTCGAGAAAACATCTTAATCAAACCTCTAATGCTGCAGCCTTCATGGTACCGCACATACCTAGACATTTCATAATTCAGGTCGTTTTAATTGTTACTACCCAAGTGAGGCATTCTCTCCCTGTCCTACTGGACTCAGGCGCGACAGGAAATTTTGTGGATAATAAGTTAGCTGAAAACTTAGGACTTCCTATGTGCCTAAAGCCTTGTCCAGAAGCAGTATGTGCAGTGGATGGGTCAGAATTGACCTCTGGATTAATCACAAAACAAACAAGTCCACTTGTTATGGTCTGTCAGAACGGGCACACAGAGGTGATTAGCTTTGATCTGATAGATACTCCTAATTTTGGTTTGATTCTCGGGGTACCCTGGTTAACAACTCATAACCCAAAAATTGATTGGGTGAATAGAAATGTTACTTTGGATTCCTCTTTCTGTAGAACCAATTGCTATCAAGAAGCAGGTACAGAACAGAGCACAGTATTACACTGTGCTAGTGTTATACAAGATGAACCAAGTCTCCCTCCTGAATATTCTGACTTTAAAGACGTCTTTGATCCAGTAAAGGCTAGTGTGCTGCCCCCACATAGGTCTTATGACTGTCGTATAGATCTTATCCCAGGGGCCCCTTTACCTAATAACAGAGTATATGCTTTGACTGTCGAAGAAACCAAATACTTAAGAACCTACCTAGATGACCTACTACAGTCTGGGTTCATCCGTCATTCCACATCTCCGGTGTCATCTCCACTCTTTTTTATCCCGAAGCCGGATAAATCCCTGCGCGCGTGTATCGATTATAGAGGACTAAATAAGGCTACAATAAAGAATAAATATCCTCTTCCTCTAATACCTGTGTTGTTGGATCAGTTAAGACATTCTACTGTATACACTAAACTAGATCTGCGGGGAGCTTACCACCTGGTCCGAGTAAAAGAGGGGGATGAGTGGAAGACAGCTTTCAAGACAAAGTTTGGTTTATTTGAGTACACAGTAATGCCCTTTGGGTTATGTAATGCCCCTGCGGCCTTTCAGTTCTTTATAAATGAGGTCCTACACGAATTCCTGGACGTTTGTGTCATAGTATACATAGACGACATCCTCGTTTACTCTAAGAACTCAGAAGAACATACCCAACATGTTCGTGCAGTATTATCAAAGTTAAAAGAAAATCATCTTTTTGCTAAGTTAGAAAAGTGTACTTTTAATGTCAGCAAGGTGGACTTTTTAGGATACTGCCTGTCACCTCAAGGAATAACTATGGATGTAAAGAAAATCAGTGTTATTGCTGATTGGCCAGAACCATCCTCTGTAAAAGATATTCAGAAATTTCTGGGTTTCGCCAATTTTTATAGGAGGTTTATTGCACATTTCGCAGACATTGCGGCCCCAATAACTACCTTGTTGCGGAAAGGGCAACGATTTATTTGGACTGATGAGGCGGCACACGCCTTTCAACTCCTAAAACAAAAGTTCACTTCAGCCCCAATTCTGAAACATCCTGATCCTGACTTGCCTTTTTTTGTTGAAGCGGATGCTTCACAAGTAGCTTTAGGAGGAGTTCTCTCTCAACGAGATGCAGTAGATGGCCAGTTACATCCTATAGCCTTCTATTCCAAAAAGTTATTACCAGCTGAACAAAATTACACTGTGGCTGAAAGGGAACTACTAGCTATCAAAGTAGCCTTTTCAGAATGGAGGCACCATTTAATGGGAGCCAAGTACCCAGTTACAATCTTTTCTGACCATAGGAACCTACAGTTTTTTGGATCACTTAAAGCACTAACACCACATCAGATGCGCTGGTTAATTTTTTTTAGCACATTTGACTTTGTAATAACCTATAGACCAGGTGCACAACAAATTCAATCTGATGTGTTGTCTAGATACGGACATACTTCAGACATGAAACAAGATAAAATAGGAGAACCCATTATTCCTCCCCAAAAGTTTTTGGCACCAGTACAACAGAAGGATTTCATCACAGATCTATATAATGCACACATGCAAATAGCACCTCAGGATTGGTTAAAAGATTCCCATAACACAATACAACGAGGTTTATTGTATCACGACAACATGCTGTTAGTGCCCACCTCTGAATTACAAACACAGGTGATAATTTGGCATCACGCCTCACCGTTGGCAGGTCATCCTGGTTGGGTAAAAACCCTGGAAAATGTGCAAAAACAGTTTTGGTGGGACACTATAAGAAAGGACATTAAGCAATTTGTCACTACCTGTCCAATTTGTGCAAGACATAAATCTTCTCATAAGGCCCCTGACGGTTTGTTAATACCAATGCCAACACCCAAGCAACCTTGGCACACTGTGAGCGTAGACTTTATTGTAGGTTTACCACCTGTAAAATCTTTCACAACAGTGTTGGTTATAGTGGATTTTTTATCTAAAATGGCACATTTTGTACCATTACGGAAATTACCCACGGCGGCAGAATTTGCCGATATTTTTATAAGGGAAATTGTGCGTTTACATGGTTTGCCAAGCAAAGTGGTGTCAGACCGAGGGAGCCAGTTCAACTCTAAATTTTGGAAAAAATTATGTAAAAAACTGAAAATAGATGTGGCATTATCCACTGCTTTCCACCCAGAGACAGATGGACAGACTGAACGACTGAACCAAACCTTACTTCAAACGCTACGTTGTTTATTGGCTGATTATTCTAGTGAATGGTTGGAAGCTCTCCCTGTAGCGGAGTTTGTTTATAATAATACTGAGCATTCAGCTCTACTTTGCTCACCATTCTATTTCTTGCAGGGGTATCATCCAAGAGCTATACCCATTTTGTTAGAAGATTCTCAGTTACCTACAGTAACGGATAGACTAACAAGGTTAGGTGACATACAAGACAAAGCCAGGAAACATTTATTAAAGTACAAGGAAAGCATGAAAAGACAAGCAGACAAACACAGATCTGAGGCCCCAATGTATAAAATCGGTGACAAGGTATGGCTCTCCACAAAGAACCTAAACATAGAGGGATCCCGAAAGCTGCAACCACGTTTCATTGGACCCTTTAGTATAACTGCCATAGTAAACCCGGTAACAGTAAAATTAGATTTACCAAAAGAATATCCAGTACATACTACATTCCATGTGTCCTTGCTTAAGCCGTACAATCCAAAAACCCGACCTGAACCACCACCTCCACCCATACCAATTAAGGGAAATCTAGAATATGAAGTGAAAAGCATAAAAGACTCAAAAAGAATTAGTGGACGTCTGTTTTATTTAGTAGAATGGAAAGGATATGATAAATCTGAGAATTCATGGGAACCAGCATCATATGTACATGCCCCACAGCTGATTAGACGGTTTTATTTAAAAAATCCAGGAAAACCCCGTCCTGTAGGAGGGCCTTTGAGGGGGGCAACTGTTAGGGTTTGTGCACAGCAAAGAGCATGTCCCCTCTCACTGCACTAGTGGGTTCTGTAATAGCTCCCTTTTAAACTTACTATTGAAAGCCTTTCTTGTTATCTCACCTTCCCCCCCCCCTAGGCTTCTGTGTATGTTGTTTAATGTGCTGTTTTGTTTACACATTGGGCCTTGCTTTTACCAAGGCTTCTTTAAAACACTCCTCTCTAGGCCAATATGTTAATTTAACTCATTTGCATAATAACTGAAACTCTGCACACCTTTCAAGAACATGTGCAGCATGTGAGGACCACACCCAGCTCTTCAAACCACACCCAGCTCTGCACACCTTTCAAGAACATGTGCAGCATGTGAGGACCACACCCAGCCCTGTCTATAAAAGGCAGCCCTCAAGCCTCGCCCAGTGCTTGTGCTCGTCTACCTCCCGCTTACCCGAGGACAGATCCCTCGGCGCTGGCACTCCTGCTCTCTACAGACTTTCATTGGCTTCAATGGGCGCAGCTGCTGGCTCTTCCTTCTTCCAGTTTCCGGTTCCTCCTTGCCTCAGCCTCTCTCCTACAAGCAACCTGCAAAAGAGAAAGAAGACAAGGTTAGACTGATCAGTATCTCTTGCCAGCAACAAGTAAGTGCAAAACTTTTATTACCTGAAAGAACTTTGACAACAATTTCTGGATTCGTGTATAGACAATTTGAAACAAGATACCTTCCACGAACATTGTGATTCAAACTCTTTGTTACAACAATACTTTGCGGAACTTTGTGAAGCAAACATTTTTTTTATGGAACTTTTAAGAATCGAACCGTGGAAACCATTAACAGCAAGGCAAACAGTAAATCAAGGACTTGCACAAATTACATGCTGTATTTTGACGTAAAAGTACAGTATTTGTTTTATAAAAGATTCTGGAAATATGGGAAAAGTGAGTCTGCTATTGGCAATTTAGGCTTTAGTTATATTAAGATGAATGTTTGATATTGATAATTCTGATAACGGTATTTGTTTAATGTTTTAGAAGCTTTAGAGTAATAGAAAGCACATCCCAGAGCAGTAACACATTCCAAACCTGGAAACTAGAGACCTGGATCCAAGAGGTACTTTTAGAAGAAAATTTCTAATAAATAAAGGGATAGTCAGGAACCCAGTTAGGAATAGGATGTACTTATCTGTTCTTTGTTTATGTTTCATTAGGCACCAGTTTCTACCGAAGTCAGAGAGGGCCGCAGATTTTTGCAGCACTTCAACAGTGGAAACCAAGAACGCTGTTGTCTCTTTATTTTATTTTATCCACTTCCCCCCTTCCCTTGAGCTTCTGTTCTTAGTGCACTGTTTTAAAAAACTAGTGTGCTGGAACAAGCAGTTTCAGGGTGGGGTCGGATTGTCTTCAACCTCCATCAGAACTGAACAAGGACTCAGGTGAGCTGGGCTTTGACACAGAATGACCGTGGCGGTAAGCGCCTTTTACCGCCGAGGTCAGAATGACCCCCTATATATCACTTTTCAGTGATATCTCTACAAATTCACATTGCAACTTTATTCGTTTTGACCTACAATTATCCTGATAAATATTATATATTTTTCTAAACACTGTGTGGTGTATATCTGTGGTGCTATATGGTGGTATTGTATGATTTATTGCACAAATACTTTACACATTGCCTTCTAAGTTAATCCTGACTGCTTGTGCCAAGCTACCAGAGGGTGGGCACAGGATAATCTTGGAATGTGTGTGACTTACCCTGACTAGAGTGAGGGCTTTTGCTTGGACAGGGGGTAACCTGACTGCCAACCAAAAAACCCATTTCTAATATTGGTGATCAGCGGTGAGGATAGGACTTGTGTTTGTGCAGTGACATACAGTAGCTAAGTATTTCACTACCTACCCACAGTTGAAGGTCAACTTGATTTTTATCTCTTTTTGCAAAATTTCATTTTTTTTCTTCCTGACAATTTTAAAAAACTAAATCCTCACTCAACATGTCTCTGAAGGGGTCTCAAATGGGAGACTTTGACCTATTCCTGTTGGATACATATACGGTCAAACAGCTAAGAGGGTTCTGCAGGGCAATGAGGGTACCTACCCAAGGGGCCTCCAAAAAGGAGGACTTTCAAGTGGCGCTGAGGGCCTGGGCAGAAGCCCATTTAGAAGAGGATGATGAGGAAGAGGAGCCAGAAAATGGCCCCTCAGAGGATTTGTTGCTATCTGTGGATGATGTTACCACTGCAATTGTGCCCCCTTCCAGACCAGGGAGCAGTGTCTCTGTGCAAAGCCTGACCGCAGAGGAAAGGAGAGAGGAAAGGGAGTTCCAATTGCAAATGGCAAAACTGAAAATTGAGGCTCAACAGGAGGAAAGAAGGGCTGAGAGGGAAGCCAAGCAAGCTGAGGCTGAAAGAGCAGCCAAACAAATTGAAGCTGAAAGAGAAGCCAAACAAGCTGAAGCTGAAAGAGCAGCCAAACAGGTGGAAGCTGAGAGAGCTTTGGCTGAAAAGAAACTATTGTTGGCTCATGAACTAGTCTCAAGGAGCTGGAGATCAAGGCGAGACAGTCTGAATCCAGCAATAATGGTGGCAGCATACAGACAGGACCTGCTGGAGAAAAGAAGGTTTGTATACCCAAAAATGTGGTGCCCAGTTTTGTGGTGGGAGATGGCATAGATAAATGGTTAGCTGCTTATGAAGTTGCACTAAGGGCTCATGAGGTTCCTGAAGGGCAATTCGGGGTAGCTATGTGGGGTTATGTGCCGCCATTGGGGAGGGACACACTTCTCACATTGGATCAACCTGATCAAAACACATACCCACTTCAGAAAGCCACTTTACTTGCCAAGTTTGGGCTGACCCCTGAGGGATACCGTCAGAGGTTCAGGGACAGCACCAAACAAACCACACAAACATGGGTAGATTTCTTTGACTTTTCCAGTAAGGCACTGAATGGATGGGTGCGGGGCAAAAAGTAGATGATTATAAAGGGTTATATGACTTGATTCTGAGAGAGCATATGCTTAATACTACTTATACAGAGTTGCGCCAGCACTTAGTGGATAGTAAGCTGACTGATCCCAAGAAGCTTGCTGAGGAGGCGGACCTCTGGGTTAGCACCAGAGTGTCCAAGAAGGTACCTGGGGGGACACCCACAAAGGTGGTCAGGGTTCCCAACAGATGAAAGAGGGGGGAGATAAACTTACAGATAAGGAACTCTCCAAAGGCCCCCAAAAGAATTCCCAGGGAGGGGGTGGCAACCATTCCTTTTCCAGATTTGGGAAAAAGCTAGGGACATATGATAGGTCAGGGAAATCCAACCCCAAATGCATGGAGTGTTACCAGTATGGTCACTATAAAGGCGACCCCCAGTGATCCAAGAGAGCACCGTCCACTACCGGACAGACACCTGGGTTGACTAGTGTAGCCCAGATAGCTTTGGGGAACAGGTAGAGATTTCCCTAGTGTCCCTGGGAGAAGGAGAAATGGTGCCCAGAGCCCACATGCCCCAAAATACTTCCAAGTACAGGCAGTGGGTCACCATTGATGGGCAGAAGGTGGAGGCTTTGCGTGACACAGGAGCCAGTATGACTACTATCAAGAGTCAGCTGGTGTCAACAGAGCAGATAGTCCCTAATACATTCCACCAGGTCATAGTCGCTGACAATCGTGAGAGTCACCTACCGGTGGCTCTGGTTCCCTTTGAGTGGGGGGGGGGTCTCTGGTACTCTGAAAGTAGCTGTGAGTCCTGCCATGCCTGTAGATTGTCTGTTAGGCAATGATCTTGAGCATACTGCTTGGAAAGAAGTGGAGCTCAGATCTCACCTGGAGATGTTAGGGTTACCTGAGTGGGTCTGCATGACCACACGGTCCATGGCTGACCGAGAGGGAAGTCAAGGGCATCTGGAGCCTGGAACAATGGCCCAGAGAGCTGCCAAGAGGAAGGGCAAGGGGCGCGGGAAACCGGTCCCAGAAGTTCCCGCAGTGGTTGACGGGGCTCCTGAGGAGGAGGCTCCCGAGCCAACTGGGGAAGACATTGCCACCCTAGGTGACCTACCGGAGCTTGCTGGCTGGCAAGTTGAGGGTGGACCCACCAGGGAGGAATTCTGCAAGGCGCAGAAAGAATGTCCCACTCTAGAGGGTCTGAGGAAGCAAGCCTCAGACCAGGCGGCAGGTGAAGCCTCTGGCGATCACCACATATATTGGGAGAATGATTTCCTCTACAGTGAGCCTAAGGTTCCGGCCTTTGGGGCAGCGCGTACGCTGGTGGTCCCCCAGTGTTACCGAACCTTCCTACTGGGTCTGGCTCACAACATTCCCCTGGCAGGACATTTGGGGCAAGGCAAGACCTTTGACAGGCTTGTCACCCACTTTTATTGGCCCAGAATGAGGCCAAACTCAGATAAGTTCTGTAGGTCTTGTCCTACCTGCCAGGCCAGTGGTAAAGCAGGGAAAAGGGTTAAAACCCCCCTGATTCCACTTCCTGCCATTGGCACCCCCTTTGAAAGGGTGGGCATCAACATTGTTGGTCCATTGGACCCCAAAACTGCCTTAGGCAACAGGTTCATCCTGGTTTTGGTGGACCATGCCACACGTTACCCAGAGGCAATCCCTCTGAGGACCGTAACTGCACCGGTGGTGACCAGAACTCTGATGGGGATATTTACCCGTGTGGGATTCCCAAAGGAGATAGTGTCTGACAGAGGCACTAACTTCATGTCTGCATACATGAAGTCTCTGTGGGATGCGTGTGGTGTAACCTACAAGTTCACCATACCCTATCACCCCCAATCTATTGGTCTTGTGGAGAGATTCAAAAAGACCTTGAAAGGCATGATTGGTGGCCTCCCTGAGGCCATGAGGCGTAAGTGGGACGTCCTCTTACCATGCCTTCTCTTTGCTTACCGAGAGGTCCCCCAGAGGGGGGTGGGGTTCAGTCCCTTAGAGCTTCTCTATGGGTACCCTGTCAGGGGACCCTTAAGCATTGTCAAGGAGGGGTTGGAGAGAGCTCCAAAGGCACCCCCTCAGGATGTGGTCAGGTACATGTTGGCCCTCCGCAACCAGATGACCCGCTTCTGGAAAGAGGCCCAAAGTAACCTAGAGGCCAGTCAAGAGGTAATGAAACGCTGGTATGACCAGAAGGCCACCCTGGTAGAGTTTCAACCTGGAGAAAAAGTGTGGGTAATGGAGCCAGTGGAGCCTAGAGCTCTCCAGGACCGCTGGTCTGGCCCATTTGAAGTAAAGGAGCGGAAAGGGGAGGCCACTTACCTAGTGGACCTCCAAACCCCTAGGAACCCCCTAAGGGTGCTCCATGTCAACCGACTAAAGGCTCATTTTGAGAGGTTTGAGGTCAACATGCTTCTGGTCACAGATGAAGGAATGGAAGAGGAGAGTTAACCTCTCCCCGACCTCCTCTCTGCCCAAGAAGGTGATGGGTCAGTGAAAGGGGTCATCCTCTCTGACTCCCTGACTCTAAACCAGAAAGGAGACTGCTATGAGCTGTTGGAGCAGTTCTCCCCCCTGTTCTCCCTTACTCCTGGACTGACCCACCTCTGTGTTCATGACATTGACACCGGTGACAGTCTCCCTGTGAAGAACAAAATTTACAGGTTATCGGATAAGGTGAAAGCCAGCATCAAGGAGGAGGTCTCCAAGATATTAGCTTTAAGGGTTATCGAGAAATCCAGTAGTCCCTGGGCCAGCCCAGTGGTGTTGGTCCCTAAGGCTACTGCCCCAGGTGCGAAGCCAGAACTCCGGTTCTGTGTGGACTACCGGGGTCTCAACTCAGTCACCCGGACTGATGCTCACCCTATCCCCCGAGCTGATGAGCTCGTTGACAGACTGGGCGCTGCCAAGTTCCTGAGTACGTTTGATCTTACTTCAGGGTACTGGCAGATCGCCCTGACTGAGGGGGCTAAAGAGAGATCCGCATTTTCAACCCCTGATGGCCATTACCAGTTCCGGGTGATGCTATTTGGATTGAAAAATGCCCCCAGAACCTTCGAACGGTTGGTTAACGGGGTCCTAGCTGGCAAGGATGCCTTCTGTTCAGCCTACCTGGATGACATAGCTGTCTACAGTTCCAGCTGGGAGGAACACCTGCTCCACCTCAAGGAGGTGCTTCAGGCCCTGCAACAGGCAGGCCTGACCATCAAGGCTAGTAAGTGCCAGATTGGGCAGGGGTCCGTGGTGTACTTGGGACACCTAGTGGGTGGTGGCAAGGTGCAGCCACTCCAGGCCAAGATTGAAACTATCAGGGCCTGGCACCCGCCTAGAACTCAGACTGAGGTGACAGCCTTTTTAGGCCTCACAGGATACTACCGTAGATTTGTCAAGGGCTATGGTACCATTGTGTCACCCTTGACAGAACTCACTTCCAAGAAACAACCTAGGTTGGTGAATTGGACAGAGGCTTGTCAGAAAGCCTTTGACTCCCTGAAGGAAGCCATGTGCACGGCTCCCGTGCTCAAGGCCCCTGACTACTCCCAGGAATTTATCGTGCAGACAGACGCTTCAGAGCATGGCATAGGGGCGGTCCTAGCACAGCTAAATGAGGGGGGCCTAGACCAACCAGTAGTCTTTATTAGCAGAAGGCTATTACCACGGGAACAGAGGTGGAGTGCTATTGAAAGAGAAGCTTTTGCTGTGGTCTGGGCACTGAAGAAGCTAAGACCCTACCTGTTTGGGACTCACTTCCGGGTTCAGACAGACCACAGGCCCCTCAGATGGCTCATGCAGATGAGGGGTGAGAATCCAAAACTCTTGAGGTGGTCCATTTCCCTACAGGGGATGGACTTTACGGTGGAACATCGCCCCAGGGTTGACCACGCCAATGCTGATGGTCTCTCCAGATACTTCCACCTTAGCGATGAGAGCTCCCAGGAGGTCGGGTAGCTCTCCCCACTTTCAGCTGGGGGGGACACATGTTAGACCTGACAGCCTAGGGTGGTCACCCCTAACTTTTTGCCTGCCTCCCTCCACTTTTTGGACCTGTTTTTGCTGGCTTTTAGACTCTGCGCACTTTACCACTGCTAACCAGTGCTAAAGTGCATATGCTCTCTCCCTTAAAACATGGTAACCTTGAATCATACCTGATTGGACTATTTAATTTACTTATAAGTCCCTAGTAATGTGCACTCTATGTGCCCAGGGCCTGTAGATTAAATGCTACTAGTGGGCCTGCAGCACTGGTTGTGCCAACCACTTAAGTAGCCCCTTTTCCTTGTCTCAGGCCTGCCACTGCAAGGCCTGTGTGTGCAGTTTCACTGTCACCTCGACTTGGCATTTAAAAGTACTTGCCAAGCCTAAACCTCCCCTTTCTCCACATATAAGTCACCTCTAAGATGTGCCCTAGGTAACCCCTAGAGCAGGGTGCTGTGTGGGGGAAAGGCAGGACATGTACCTGTGTAGTTTACATGTCCTGGTAGTGTAAAACTCCTAAATTCGTTTTTGCACTACTGTGAGGCCTGCTCCCTTCATAGGCTAACATTGGGGCTGCCCTCATACAGTATTGAAGTGGTAGCTGCTGATCTGAAAGGAGTAGGAAGGTCATATTTAGTATGGCCAGAATGGTAATATAAAATCCTGCTGACTGGTGAAGTTAGATTTAATATTGCTATTCTAGAAATGCCACTTTTTTGAGAAAGTGAGCATTTCTTTGCACTTAAATCTTTCTGTGCCTTACAATCCACGTCTGGCTGGGCTTGGTTGACAGCTCCTTGTGCATTCACTCAGACACACCCCAAACACAGGGTACTCAGCCTCACTTGCATACATCTGCATTTTGAATGGGTCTTCCTGGGCTGGGAGGGTGGAGGGCCTGCTCTCATACAAAGGACTGCCACACCCCCTACTGGGACCCTGGCAGACAGGATTGAACTGAAAGGGGACCTGGTGCACTTCTTAGCCACTCTTTGAAGTCTCCCCCACTTCAAAGGCACATTTGGGTATAAAACAGGGCCTCTGCCCTACCTCATCAGACACTTGCTGGAGAAGAAACCTGAACCAGAAACTACATCCTGACAAAAAGAAGTGCCTGGCTGCTCAAAGGACTCACCTGTCTGCTTTCTACAAAGGACTGCTGCCTTGCTGTTGGCCTGCAGCCTTGCTGAACTCTTGCTTGGCTGTGAAGGTGCTCTCCAAGGGCTTGGATAGAGCTTGCCTCCTGTTCCCTGAAGTCTCAGGACCAAAAAGACTTCTCTTTTTCACTTGGACGCTTCGTGCGCCCAAATTTTCGACACACAGCTTGTTCCGTGGCGAGAAAAACACTGCACACCGACGCTGATCGACGCAACGCCTTCAGGACGACCGGAACTTCGACGCACGGCCTCGCAAGGACAACGCCGCCCGACCTCCAGAGGAGAAATCGACGCGACGCCTGCCGTCAGAGCGAAACTTCAACGCGCAGCCCCGCAGAACGACATGCAGCCGGAAAACAAGCAGGAGAATCCACGCACAGACCCAGGACATCTGGTAATCCCCGCGACCCACAGAAAGAGACTGTCCGCGCGCCGGAAAACGACGCACGACTTCCCCGTGGGAAAAATAACGACGCAAGTCCGTGTGTGCTGGGGAGAAATCGACGCACACACCATTTTTCCACGTATCTCTTCTTCTGTGGCCCTCTGAGGAGATTTTCCACTCCAAACCAGGTACTTGTGCTTGAAAGAGACTTTGTTTGCTTTTTAAAGACTTAAGACACTATGGCGGTCATTCCAACCGCGGCGGACGGCGGTAGCCGCCCGCCTGGCGGGAACCGCCGAATGACCGCACTGCGGTCAAAAGACTGCGGCGGCCATTCTGGCTTTCCCGCTGGGCCGGCGGGCGACCGCCAAAAGGCCGTCCGCCGGCCCAGCGGGAAAGACCCAGCAACGATGAAGCCGGCTCTGAATGGAGCCGGCGGAGTTGCTGGGGTGCGACGGGTGCAGTGGCACCCGTCGCGATTTTCAGTGTCTGCAAAGCAGACACTGAAAATCATTATGGGGCCCTGTTAGGGGGCCCCTGCACTGCCCATGCCAGTGGCATGGGCAGTGCAGGGGCCCCCAGGGGCCCCACGACACCCGTTCCCGCCATCCTGTTCCTGGCGGTAAAAACCGCCAGGAACGGGATGGCGGGAAGAGGGTCGGAATCCCCATGGCGGCGCTGCAAGCAGCGCCGCCATGGAGGATTCCCTGGGCCAGGGGAAAACCGGCGGGAAACCGCTGGTTCCCCTTTTCTGACCGCGGCTTTACCACCGCGGTCAGAATGGCCCAAGAAGCACCGCCAGCCTGTTGGCGGTGCTTCCGCGGTCGTTGCCCCCTATGGGGGTCATTCTGACCTCGGCGGTAAAAGGCGCTTACCGCCGGTCAGAAGACCGCCATAACACCGCCGCGGTCACGGTAAACCGCCACAGTCATTCTGACACGCAACTGGCAAACTGCCAAAAACCCGACATCAACAAAAGTCCGCCACACCAATGGCCAGCGAAAAACTGGCGATGACCAAACCTCCACCATCCCGCCATCAGAAATACGCCCATGCCATTCCGACCCACAAATCCCCGCAGCGGTCTTTCAACCGCGGTATTCCATTGGCGGTACACACCGCCACGCTCAAAATACACACACCTTTACAAAACACAGCCACATTGGACAATTCAAAATACAGACACCTGAGATACATACACACACCACTCCAACACACCCAATCCAATATAAAACACACACCCACATCACCCACAAACCCTTACGACCACAATTGCGACTGAAGGCCAGAGAGAGACAGCACAGAATAGAGTACACCATCACACAGAGGCAAATCCCAACATCACCCACACAATATCCACGCACAAAACACCACACACCACCACACTCACCACACTCTACAACACATACACCACCCCACATCTCATCCACACCACCCCATGGCACCCCAAAGACACCCCAGGTTTTCTGACGCAGAACTCAGGGTCATGGTGGAGGAAATAGTTCGGGTAGAGCCCCAGCTCTTCGGGACACAGGTGCAGCACACCACCATTGCCAGGAAGATGGAGCTATGGCAAAGAATAGTGGACAGGGTCACCGCTGTGGGACAGCATCCACGAAATCGGGACGATATCAGGAAGCAGTGGAACGACCTACGGGGGAAGGTGCGTTCCATGGTATCAAGGCACAACATCGCGGTGCAGAAGACTGGCGGCGGACCCCCACTTGCTCCCCCAGAATTTACAGCATGGGAGGAGCAAGTCTTGCACATCCTGCATCCTGAGGGCCTCGCAGGAGTAGCTGGAGGAATGGACTCTGGTAAGTCAAATCTTCACTACTTCATTCCCCCCATCCCACCTGCATGCCAAATCATACCCCCACCCTCACCCCCACCCCCACCCCCATCACACCAACTCCTTGCAAATGGCTCACCATCACAACCCACCCATCCCAACACCTAGCCCTGCATGCGTCCACAAAGCATAGACACCCATCACCAAAGCATGCCCACTGCACATACCCATCTCCCCCACAAGCCACCGTCACAACAGCCCCCACAAGGGAATGCCAGCACTGGGGTAAACGGCCACCCACCCATTGCACACTATGGCACACACAGAAGCAATAACCATACTCTTATACCCCTGCAGGACCCGAACGCCACCACACCGCCCAGGAGGGTCCAGAAATGTCCATCCCACCCCCAGAAGAGGCCCCCAGTGATGACAGCAGCTCTGTCTCCCTGGACCCAGATGACCAGCCCGGCCCATCGGGGACCTCGGGACAGTCGGTTCCCCTCACACAGCCACAGACCACAGCAGACCTACCCCCCTCTGGGAACACCAGCACAGCTCCCACCCAGCGGGCCCATGCCTCTGTCTCCAGGACACGTCAATCAGCGGTGTGTCCACCACTACAGGGCACCCAGGTTGACCCACCACCCCAACAACAGCAGGGACCTGGGGGCAGTGGTAGTGGGCACACGGTCCAGGGGACAGAGGCCCAGGGAAACAGGGGAACTGGGAGGGCTGCTGTGCGACAGGGGGGGACAGGCCCAGGGAACCCACTCTCCACGAGGCCCTCTCCTCCATCATGGGAGCATACCACCACTCCCAGGAGACGATGGCTACGGTACTGGCCAGGTTCCAGGAGATCCAGGTACTGCAGGAGGAACAGTACATGGGGTTCAGGGAAGAACTCCGAAGCATTAGTTCCGCAATGGGGACCATTGTCGTGGCTCTTAACCAGATTGTCACCACATTGCGGGACCATGTGGCACCACAAAGGGCCCCTGTCACTAGCATGGGCCAAGAACAGGCTACCACCTCCGCCGGCACTAGTGGACAGGAGGCCCCCACACAACAACAGGCCACCAGAACCCCACCTCCTGCAGAAGAAGAACCACCCGCAAGCGGGGCCTGAGATCTCGGAAGAAGACAGAGTAGGATGCCAAGACCCCCGCCAGCCAAGGATACCCCCTGATGTCATCCCACTGTCCCACATTGTCACCCTGTCCAACCTTAAACTGCCCCTGCTCCATCCTTCCACAGGCATATGGACAATGCACCTGTGAGACTGAAAATCTGGACTCTGCCATGGACATTACTCCACCATCACCCATCACCGATTTTCAAGCATGTCCCTAAATTTAGCACTTAAATAAAATCACTTATTGCACTAAAATTATCTGAAGTCTGCTTGTATTTTGAACAAATGTATAAGACATAACGGTGCCAAAATTTTCATTTACATTGTGGTGACAACATACCACTGTCACACAGCTGTAGTCCATGGGCAAACAAAGCAGAGGTCACGCAGTGGGGCCCAGATCTCTGAAAACGGAAGGGAAAGTCACAACTCAGTTAACATAAACTGGGGGGAAACTCAGACAGTAGAGAGGCAGGAGACTGTAAGTACATGTAAAATGGCGGTGTTGAATCGTACCTGTGTGTTATTGAAAATACTGTTGTATCACTGTGTCCCTGTTGTCTGTGTCGTCCCCGTCGTCTTCCTCCTCTTCACTCTCCACAGGCTCCACAGCTGCCACAACACCACCCTCTGGACCATCCTCCTGCTGGAAAGGCACCTGGCGTCGCAAAGCCAGGTTGTGAAGCATACAGCAGGCCACGATGATCTGGCACACCTTCTTCGGTGAGTACATTAGGGATCCACCTGTCATATGCATGCACCTAAACCTGGCCTTCAGGAGGCCGAAGGTCCGCTCGATCACCCACCTAGTCCGCCCATGGGCCTCATTGTACCGTTCCTCTGCCCTGGTCCGGGGATTCCTCACTGGGGTCAGTAGACAGGTTGGGGTAACCAGAGTCACCAATTAGCCACACACGGTGTCTCTGTAGCTGTTCCATCACATAAGGGATGCTGCTATTTCGCATGATGTACGCGTCATGCACTGACCCAGGGAACTTGGCATTTACATGGGAGATGTACTGGTCAGCCAAACAGACCACCTGGACATTCATCGAATGATAACTTTTTCTGTTCCTGTACACCTGTTCACTTTCACTTGCCGGAACCAAAGCCACATGTGTCCCATTAATGGCACCAATGATGTTGGGAATATGTCCAAGGGCATAGAAATCACCCTTCACTGTAGCCAAATCGCCCACCTCAGGGAAAACAATGTAGCTCCGCATGTATTTCATCAGGGCAGACAACACTCTGGACAAAACCTTAGAAAACATAGGCTGAGACATCCCTGATGAAATGGCCACTGTTGTTTGAAATGACCCACTTTCCAAAAAATGGAGTACTGACAGAACCTGCACCAGAGGGGGAATCCCTGTGGGTTGGCGAATGGGTGACATCAGGTCTGGCTCCAGCTGGGCACACAGTTCCTGTATAGTGGCTCGGTCAAGTCTGTATGTCAGTATAACATGTCTTTCTTCCATTGTCGACAGGTCCACCAGCGGTCTGTACACGGGAACATTCCTCCATCTCCTCGCAAGTCCCAGCGGACGGTGCCTAGGAAGGACAACATGGAGCACAGAGTGAAGCAAACCACAGGTACGTTCCCACAGCTTGCACAGTACACGATTCGCTATGCATTGAATGGCTTGTATGAGTGGCAATGCAAGGCCTAGGCCTGTGTGACGCAGTAGAAATTAAGCCATGTGGGCCCTTGAAATGGCGGCTGCCTGACCTGTGAAGTGTGACAATGGGATGTGAGGTCAATGCTCTGGCGTGGCACACCGTGGCGGTAGGCGGTCGAAGACCGCGGTGCAAAGCCGCATTGGTTAACATAGAACCCTATGGGTTTCAGGAGCCAATGACGAAGTGCGCCGGCGGTCGCGGTACGCACCGCCGCGGTACGCACCGCCGCGGGCGTGACCGCCATTTTCTATCTGCTTAATCACTCGAGACCTGATCATCCACAGGAGAGGATCTATACTGCAAGTGCTGCTGTGACCTCGGTCTGGAAGAGACAATGGCTGCTGCGACTGGGGAAAGGGCCCCTGCCTTCACTTCTGAAGAATTGGAGAAACTCGTGGATGGGGTCCTCCCCCAGTATGCGCTACTCTACGGTCCTCCAGACCAACAGGTTAGTACACTGGGACCATGCTTTGTGGGCAATGCCTGGGTTGAGTGGGGTGAATGAACGATGGTGCGGAGGGGAGCGTATTAGGCATGCATCAAACGACAGATGAGAGCATGTGCCACATGGCAAGGGTGGGGATGGTGCGACACTCACATCGAGCATGCAGAAAATGATGATATTTTATTTTCTCTCCCTGTACGTGTCACATAGGTCAGCGCCCATCAGAAAGTCGACATTTGGCGTGCCATCGCCAAGGACGTCCGGACCCTGGAGGTCCACAACAGACGGGGCACTCACTGCCGAGAGAGGTGGGAGGACATCTGCCGCGGGAGCAGAAAGACCGCGGAGGCTCTGCTGGGGATGGCCTCCCAACGTAGGCGGGGTGCCACTCGTCAATTGACCCCCCTGATGTCTCGGATCCTGGCGGTGGCCTACCCAGATTTGGATGGGCGCGTGAGGACATCACAGCAGACACAAGGGGGTGAGTACAAGCACATTCTGCTATCTTAGCGCGCAGTGGAGGTGTCTGGGTGGGGGAGGAGGGATGTGGGTATCCCTAGGCCAGGGCGATTTCTGTAGGCTAGTCCCCTCCGTAATGCATGGCCCTGTGCCCCCGCCCTCCTCCTCTGTAGGGTGCCAAGTACAGCTATCCATGGCCTTGTGTCACCTATGTGTGCAGATGTCGTCCATTGGCTTGTAGGCCAAGTCTCACTGATTGAGTAGTGTACCCCAAGTGCGCGGCGTAGTGCAGGGGGCTTCTGTGTCTGTCCTCTCCGCCAACTGTGTTGCCAATGCATGCACTCAACATGTCTTTATTTCTCCCCCCCCCTTTTTTTGTCTGCTCTTCCTGTTCATGTGTGCATTAGCATCATCTGGCGGAGGAGAAGTGGCATTGGAGCATGAGGGAGCTGCATCTCACATGGCCCCGGAGGGCCATGCAACGGACTCTGATTTCACCAGTGAGACGGAGGGCGAGGGGGGCTCCACAACGGGGACACGTGGAGACATCAGCGACACCAACATGTCCTCGGAAGGGAGCTACCTTGTGGTGGCGGCAACATCCGTGCCCACCGCAACAACAGGTACAGCCGCCACCCAGCGCACCAGCTCCGCCCTCCAAGCAGCCCCTCAGCGTTCGCCCTGTGCCCGCTCGCACACCAAGGCGGGCATCTCCTTCGCCCCAGGCACCTCAGGGCCTGCCCCAGTTACCCCTGCTGCCCTCAGTGAGGAGGTCATTGACCTCCTCCGGACGCTCATTGTTGGACAGTCTACCCTTTTGAATGCCATCCAGGGGGTGGAAAGGGAGGTGCATTGGAGCAATGCATACCTGGAGGGCATTCATTCGGGTCAGGCTGCCCATCAGCGATCGTTCAACGCTCTGGCCTCAGCACTGACGGCAGCCATTGTCCCTGTCTCCTGCCTCCCTCCTCCAACTCCCTCCACCCAGTCCCACTCCCCTGTTCCTCTGCCTATCCCAGACACACCTACAGACCAGCCTGCACACACCTCATCACCCAAGGTCAGCTCATCCAAACATAAGCACCACACATCCCACAAGCATTCACACAAGCAACATCCACATGCAGACATGCCAACAGCCACTGCCTCCTCTGTGTGCCCCCCTCCTCCTCGTCTCCCTCCTCCCTCCCTGTGACGTCTCCACTCACACTTGCATGCACCACTTCATCAGCCACTACGTCCATCACCAGCACACCCACCAGAACACTCCGCACACGTGCAGTCACCACCCCCACTGCCATTTACACGTCCCCTGTGTCCTCTCCCAGTGTGTCTGTCACCCCCTCTTCCAAACCACACAAACGCAGGCAGCCACCCACCCAACAGCCATCCACCTCACGACAGCCTCCGTCACAAGCACCTGCACCCAAAGACAGCACACTTGACTCTCCTACAACCACATCCTCTTCCTCCACTCCCATACCCACTGCACCTACCCTTCCCATTGCTCCTAAAAAGTTTTTCCTCTCCAAAATTAACCTCTTTCCATCACCTGACCCACCCCCTCCATCTCGTAAAAGTCCAATCAGCACCTCAGCCACCACAACCCCTGGACCTACAAGGACCATAGTCCAGGGATATTGGAGTCCACCACCTTCGAGGGCAGCTACATCGGCCAGCAGCAAAGGGACAGCCAGCCCACCCCCTGGGAAAAAATCCAAAAAAGGGAAGGGCCGGCGCGAGAGGACAGAGACGGCAGCCTCCACAGGCACCACCCTGGCACCGTCAGGAAGTGGGGTGCCACCTGGCACATCTCCAAAGAGAGGCAAGGGCCACAGAGGATCAGGCAAGGATGGCAAGGGCAGCACGGCCGACAAGTCCGGCAGCAGGCGAGCTGCCCAGGAGGGCCCCACCTGCCCCATTCCGGGGGTGAAGGAGTACACCCACGGGCACGGGACACCAGCACAGGAGGGCCCCGCAAGCGAGAAGTCGGATGACGAGTGAACACCATATATTGGCCGGATCTGGTGCCCTGGAGACACATGTGAAGAACCGCTGAACAGGGCCCTTCAAGACAAGCACCGCTGAACAGGGCCCTTCAAGACAAGCCCCGCTGAACAGGGCCCTTCAAGACAGGCACCGCTGAACAGGGCACCGCCGTCTCAAGAACCGCTGAACAGGGCCCTTCAAGACAAGCACCGCTGAACAGGGCACCGCCGTCTCAAGAACCGCTGAACAGGGCCCTTCAAGACAAGCACCGCTGAACAGGGCACCGCCGTCTCAAGAACCGCTGAACAGGGCCCTTCAAGACAAGCACCGCTGAACAGGGCACCGCCGTCTCAAGAACCGCTGAACAGGGCCCTTCAAGACAAGCACCGCTGAACAGGGCACCGCCGTCTCAAGAACTGCTGAACAGGGCCCTTCAAGACAAGCACCGCTGAACAGGGCCCTTCAAGACAAGCACTGCTGAACAGGGCCCTTCAAGACAGGCACCGCTGAACAGGGCCCTTCAAGACAAGCACCGCTGAACAGGGCACCGCCGTCTCAAGAACCGCTGAACAGGGCCCTTCAAGACAAGCACCGCTGAACAGGGCACCGCCGTCTCAAGAACCGCTGAACAGGGCCCTTCAAGACAAGCACCGCTGAACAGGGCCCTTCAAGACAAGCACCGCTGAACAGGGCCCTTCAAGACAGGCACCGCTGAACAGGGCCCTTCAAGACAAGCCCCGCTGAACAGGGCCCTTCAAGACAGGCACCGCTGAACAGGGCCCTTCAAGACAAGCACCGCTGAACAGGGCACCTCCGTCTCAAGAACCGCTGAACAGGGCCCTTCAAGACAAGCACCGCTGAACAGGGCACCGCCGTCTCAAGAACCGCTGAACAGGGCCCTTCAAGACAAGCACCGCTGAACAGGGCACCGCCGTCTCAAGAACCGCTGAACAGGGCCCTTCAAGACAAGCACCGCTGAATAGGGCCCTTCAAGACAAGCACTGCTGAACAGGGCCCTTCAAGACAGGCACCGCTGAACAGGGCCCTTCAAGACAAGCACCGCTGAACAGGGCACCGCCGTCTCAAGAACCGCTGAACAGGGCCCTTCAAGACAAGCACCGCTGAACAGGGCACCGCCGTCTCAAGAACCGCTGAACAGGGCCCTTCAAGACAAGCACCGCTGAACAGGGCACCGCCGTCTCAAGAACCGCTGAACAGGGCCCTTCAAGACAAGCACCGCTGAACAGGGCCCTTCAAGACAAGCACCGCTGAACAGGGCCCTTCAAGACAGGCACCGCTGAACAGGGCCCTTCAAGACAAGCACTGCTGAACAGGGCACCGCCGTCTCAAGAACCGCTGAACAGGGCCCTTCAAGACAAGCACCGCTGAACAGGGCACCGCCGTCTCAAGAACCACTGAACAGGGCCCTTCAAGACAAGCACCGCTGAACAGGGCACCGCCGTCTCAAGAACCGCTGAACAGGGCCCTTCAAGACAAGCACCGCTGAACAGGGCACCGCCGTCTCAAGAACCGCTGAACAGGGCCCTTCAAGACAAGCACCGCTGAACAGGGCCCTTCAAGACAAGCACCGCTGAACAGGGCACCGCCGTCTCAAGGACCGCTGAACAGGGCCCTTCAAGACAAGCACTGCTGAACAGGGCACCGCCGTCTCAAGAACCGCTGAACAGGGCCCTTCAAGACAAGCACCGCTGAACAGGGCACCGCCGTCTCAAGAACCGCTGACAGGGCCCTTCAAGACAAGCACCGCTGAACAGGGCACCGCCGTCTCAAGAACCGCTGAACAGGGCCCTTCAAGACAAGCACCGCTGAACAGGGCACCGCCGTCTCAAGAACCGCTGAACAGGGCCCTTCAAGACAAGCACCGCTGAACAGGGCACCGCCGTCTCAAGAACCGCTGAACAGGGCCCTTCAAGACAAGCACTGCTGAACAGGGCCCTTCAAGACAAGCACCGCTGAACAGGGCCCTTCAAGACAGGCACCGCTGAACAGGGCCCTTCAAGACAAGCACCGCTGAACAGGGCACCGCCGTCTCAAGAACCGCTGAACAGGGCCCTTCAAGACAAGCACCGCTGAACAGGGCCCTTCAAGACAAGCACCGCTGAACAGGGCCCTTCAAGACAGGCACCGCTCCGCTGGGCCCTTCAACTCAAGCACCGCTCCGCTGGGCACCGACGTCTCTGCACCGCTCCGCTGAGCCCTTCCTCTCAAGCACCGCTCCGCTGGGCCCTTCAACTCAAGCACCGCTGTCACATTGGCAGAAGGGGCAGGCCCGGATCAGTGTCGGACAGGGCTGCACGATACACTCTGGGCACCAAGACTCCTCCAGTACCGCTGGAGTCTGTCATCCACTTGAGAGACTGTGGCTTTGCACTCCCCAGGATGGCACAGTGGGCAAGCCACCCACTGTAGGGACTTGAGAGACTGTGGCTTTGCACTCCCCAGGATGGCACAGTGGGCAATCCACCCACTGTAGGGACTTGTGAGACTGTGGCTTTGCACTCCCCAGGATGGCACAGTGGGCAAGCCACCCACTGTAGGGACTTGTGAGACTGTGGCTTTGCACTCCCCAGGATGGCACAGTGGGCAAGCCACCCACTGTAGGGACTTGTGAGACTGTGGCTTGGCACTCCCCAGGATGGCACAGTGGGCAAGCCACCCACTGCCTAGACTTGAGAGACTGTGGCTTTGCACTCCCCAGGATTGAACAGTGGCCATGGAGGCCCCTCATGGATCTGGCGTCATGGACTCATGTGGCTGAGGTGCCCCCCCTTCCCTTCCACCTGAGGTGCCTGTAGTTTTCCTATCTGATGCCCCTGCAGTGTTCTCTCCAATGGATTTGGGTCTCATGTGTGGGCTTTGCCCATGTGTTGAGGACCATTGGCCCACGTACAATGACAGAAAGCCAATTTTGACGGGACAATTTACATATGTGTATATAGTTATGGGATGTTCGAGTTACTTATTTACTTAGCCTTACAATATATTTGAATTCCAATAACATATTATTTTGTCTTTGCTTTCTTCCGGGGGGTTTGGGGGGTGTCACTCTGAGTTGTTGCTCTGCATTGGTGTGTAGGTAGTTGGGTGGGGGGGGGGTGTCGCGTATGTGTGTGCCCGTATTCTTTTCTCCTCCCCCCTCCCCTGTGTCCTAGGTGCAGTACTCACCGTTGTCTTCTGCGCCGGCGTTCGTGCTCCTGGTAGAGGAGCAGGTAGACAATTGCTGGTAGGATGTGTAGTTCTGGTTCCATGCTGTCCAGATTCCTCGTGGAGTGTGTAGGGTGAGCGTTTTCCCGTTCGTAGTCTGTTTCCGCCGTGTTTTTATCGGCGGGGCTCCCGCCCCGGAAAAGGTGGCGGATTGGTGAGTTGTGATAGGGTGGGTGGTACATTGTCTCCCACCTGTCTGTTGGCGGTGACCGCCGCGCTGTTTGTTTGTCCCGCCGTGGCGGTCGGAGTGTTAAAGTGGCGGTCTGTGTTGGCGGTTCCCGCCAGGGTCAGAATTCCATTTTTTTGGCCGCCTGCCTGTTGGCGGGTTTGCCGCCGCTTTAACACCGACCGCCAGGGTTGGAATGACCCCCTATATATCACTTTTCAGTGATATCTCTACAAATTCACATTGCAGCTTTATTCGTTTTGACCTACAATTATCCTGATAAATATTATATATTTTTCTAAACACTGTGTGGTGTATTTTTGTGGTGCTATATGGTGGTATTGTATGATTTATTGCACAAATACTTTACACATTGCCTTCTAAGTTAAGCCTGACTGCTCGTGCCAAGCTACCAGAGGGTGGGCACAGGATAATCTTGGATTGTGTGTGACTTACCCTGACTAGAGTGAGGGCTTTTGCTTGGCCAGGGGGTAACCTGACTGCCAACCAAAAACCCAATTTCTAACAGTTACAAATCCTTCCCCGGGGTCTTTCTTGTCACTGACGCCTGTACAGCCTTACAGATAGCTTAAGTCATAATGGACGCATTTAGGGCTTCTATGCCGGAGGGGCGTAGTGCTGGCAGGGTCACTTCCTGTATGAAGGGGTGTGTCTTCTGGGTTCTATCTAAAGGCGGGGGTTATACAGGTCTCGGTAATATGGAGTGAAAGCATCATGAATGTCTACTTGGGGGGTAAGAAGGTGCGTGGGGGATAGTCTAATTGCCATGATCGGTGGTGTGGGGGCTGAGCTTCGCAACAACCAGGCCAGCAGGTGCCACGATTTGTTCCCCTCAGACTGTATCCTCACCTGATATGCTTTAAAGTCAAGACAACGGAGTTTCTCTGTTAGGCGGGCATGCCTCTCTGAGAAAATATGTTGAATCTTTGTATTGTGGTGCCAAAGAGGATGTCAAAGATATCATTTTAAATGCCAGTAGAGGATGGGCAAATGGAAGATGCAGAAGTATGGACCAAACTCGTTGAGAATTTTGTCCTGTAACAATTTTTCCATTATGTTCTGTAAAACAAGCCACACATCCTGAAAAACCAAAGGCTAGCATTTTTTGCTTGTACCCAAAACAACCACTAAACAATCTGAATTTGGTCAACAATGGTCAAGGATGTGTATTATTTAAAAACATTTTTATTAAATCTGACTTTAGAACTTGGAAATGTGTTATGTATGAATGTATATGAAACTAGCCAAAAGGCAGCAGAGTGCTGTATATGGTCAAAGACAAGCTTAAAGTCGGGGAGCAATGGGAGAAATAGCTGCGTTGTGGACAGTCAATGCATTGTGATGTAGTGTTCTTTTGAAAGGTGAGTCTTCAACTCTTTCCTAACTTGGAATAACATTGCAGCGTTCTTTTTTTAGTACTTAGCTAAATAAAAAAAGCATGACTTTTTTTCTTCACTGTTTCTAAGCTGCATACAAATATAGTACAGTGATTCCCCTTAACACACATAGCATATTTGAGGCTCTAAATAAAGAAAATAAGGGCCATATGTCCAAATATCTTGTTGCAAAATAATGGTTGTGAATTGCGACCAGTATTTTTACAGTCAGTAAATATTTTAAGAGTGGTCTATCTACTAATAGGTCGTTTTTTAAAAATCTGTATTGTAGCGGGTCACAATACAATCTAACTCATGAATTTTAATGAGGTAGATCAGAAATTGTGACTTGTAACAATTGGAGACCATCACAGGAATGTTAGCCACTGCTTAGTTATGGCTAAGAAAGCACAAGTGCATGCAGCACATGACACAAAACTTGCTGTTTTAGTCATGTTTAGGCATATTGAGGATATAAACTTCCCAGGTAAACTTCAATCTAGGCACATTGAACATTTAGGATCATTCAATTAAAGATAGAGATGTTGACAAATGTTTGGATTACTTACTGGTTATCTTCATTTCTTTGATTCTCCCTTCCTCGTCCCATTCCTAGCAAATGGAGTGGATGTGCCCATTCACTCCCCACGTCACCTCTAGAAAGATACTTCTTCCCTTTCTATAGAGGGAAGAAGGGCAAGGAGCATATAGTCCCTCCTCTCCCAAGAACTACCCATGTATCACAGAGCGCCACAACACAGGCTGATGAAAGAACAGGGAGGGGGAGAGACGTATGGAATGGGATGAGGAAGGAAGAATCGGAGTAATGACGATTACCAGTAAGTAATTCGAGCATTACCTCCTCCAACTCCTTCCTCGTCCCATTCCTAACGAATGGAGGAATGCCCAAACAAGACCACTTTGAGCAGCCTCACAAAGGAACCACAAGGAACACAAGCAGTGCTGTGCAAACTTTAATGAAGCACAAAGAAATGAAGCCATGGAACACAACAGACCATAAGCCACTAAC
Source organism: Pleurodeles waltl (assembly GCF_031143425.1). Taxonomy (NCBI): domain Eukaryota; kingdom Metazoa; phylum Chordata; class Amphibia; order Caudata; family Salamandridae; genus Pleurodeles; species Pleurodeles waltl. Next base: position 973,992,903 of record NC_090444.1, read on the forward strand.
ATGAACAGGCCCCAGCCAAGAAGCCGCCTCAGGAGGAGGAAGTAACTGCCACCAGGAGTTCGGAACCAAAGGACAATTTGGAACCCTGAGCAACGTGTAACCTGTAAGGGGTAATGAAAGTAGAAGCAGAGAACTAGATGGCAGCCTTGCAAATATCCCAGAGGGGAACACCAGACCATTCAGCCCAGGGAGCAGCCATACCTAGTGTGGAATGTGCTGTAACCCCACCTGGAATCTCCTAGTCCAGGGCCTGGTAAGCTTAAAAGATAACAAACTTAATACAGCAAGGCAAGGTGGAAGAAGAAGGCCGTCTGCCCTTCCGCACAGGACCAAAGCTGGCAAAAAGGTGGTCAGAGAGTCGAAACTCGGAAAACCTAGCCAAATAGATCTTCAAAGCACAGACTGCGTCCAAAAGAGACAGGGAAGGGTCAGAGACCAAGGCCTCCGGAGGCAGCACAGGGAGAACAATTTCCTGCTCAAATGAAAGGAAGAATTCAACTTGGGATCCAAGGAAAGGACGACACAGTCCTCAAAAATGCGCAGGTAAGGAGGGCGACAAACCAAGTAATTAAGTTCCCCAAAAGCTTTGCAGACGTAATGGCAACCAGAAAAAAGCATTTCAAAGTCAGGAATTTAAGGGACACCGACTCCAGGGGCTCATACAATGAGGACTTCAAATGGGAAAGCACCACAGGAAAGTCCTAAGGAGAAAAAGGGTTCTGAAGGGGAGGACGAAGAAGTCAGAAACCCCTGAACAACTTAGAGGCCACACCTACAAAAGAAGATTAATCATCCCATGGAGCCCAAAAAGTTTTAACAGAGCACCACTGAAGTTTCAGAGTAGCAACGGCGAGACCTTTATGAAAACATTCCTGAAGAAACTGAAAAATCGTAGAGCAAGGGGCAGAAACAGGAGACAAAGACCGGGCCCTGCACCAAGCATCAAAGGAACCCCAATGATGCGCGTAAGCCTTGTTTGTGCAACCCTATCTAGAAGACTGGAGGGTATGGGAAACCTGCAGAGAAAGACCCTTATTCATGAAACCCTCCCTCTCAACCTCCAGAACATGAGATGCAAACCTGCCGGAGTCCGCAGAGGAAGTAGAGGGATGAACAGAGGGGAAGGTTCCAGAGGAAGACACCACTCCTTGCCCACCCCCAGGAGACAGCGAAGAGGGAACCAAGGTCTCTGAGGCCAAAAAGGACTGCCTACATCTCTAACAGAACAAACTCCAGGGAGGACGGGGACACCCGGCTCAGAAGATCTGCCTGATGATTCAGCACCCACTGAATGAGAATGGCCCGCAACCAGAGGAGATGGAACTCTGCCCAGGACATGATGAGGTGGGCAAGGAGATTTAGGGAGGAAGATCCAGTGCTGAACTGGCGATTGATGTATGACCTTGCTACTTGGTTGTCCACCCAGGCCAGCACCAAGTGACCCCGAAGAGGGGAGGTAAAGACCTGGAGGGCATTCCCGACCCCCCGCAGCTCCCTCCATTTGGAAGATATCAAAGCCTCCTCCACTGACCAGAGGCCCTGAGCAGTGAGGTCCCCCAAGACCGCCCCCAAACCAGGCTGCTGGCATCGGTAGTGAGGGCCAAAGGAGTCCGAGACTGAAGATGAAGCCACAAACCAGGGAAACAGGATGCAACCACCAGACGAGATCTGGGCGCATGGAAGCGGAACAGGAATAAAAGCCTTGTAGTCGCTGGTGGCCGGTGTCCGGTGAAGTAGGATATGGTGCACCTTCGGGCCCAAGTGGAGGTGCACCCAGGACAAGGCATCCAAAGTCGCCGCCTGAAAGAAAGAAGAGAGAACAAAGTAGCACCTTAGAAACTAACCCCAGGGACAAGTAACAGAGCTGCAAGGAATGGGGAGGCCCACCGTAAAACAAACCCCATCTTACCATCAAACCCTGAAGATGCAGCCGTTCCCTCGCAGAAGCTTCTCATACATGCAGGATACGCTGAAGAGACTGACAGAGCCAGGTACACCTTGAAGCAGGAAGGGACACTGTCCCCTGAGATGTATCGAAAAAGGCACCAAAATACTCCAGGTGTTGAGAGGGTGTCACGTGGGACTTGGAGGGATGGATCAGGAAGCCAAAGCCCTCCAAGAGGGACACTGGTGGCTGTGTCTGCCAGAGACTTCTCCAGAGAGGGTGCATGGATTAGAAGGTCATCGAGATATGGGTGGACCAAGACACCCATGGAATGGAATGACCATGGAGATAGGCAACCTGAAGATCGATCTTTGTCAGGAAATCCACTGGAGAAACCAGTGAGATCACCTAATACAAAGTGGACATCTGGAAGTGCAGCGTAGAAACAAAGTGGTTCAGAAACTGCAGGTTGATGATCAGCCGAAAATCCTCAATGACCTTCCTCACTATGAAGACACCGGAATAGCAACTACAACCCCTCTCCTGAGGAGGACCCGTGAGGAGGGCACATTTCTGGACAAGGGAGATTATACCATCGTCCAGGGCGAATCCCTTCACTGGATCATGTGGCCATGCCATTTGCAGGAAGTGGGGATCCGGAAACTCTGCAGAAATGTCCAGACAAATACCCTGGGACACCACCTGATGAACCCAGGCGTCCGTGACGGAGGCTTCCCGAACTTGAAAAAACTGACTCAGGTGCCCTCCAATAGGAGAAATGGTGTGGGCAGCCCAGTCAGGAATGATGTTTCGGACCCCCCTTACCACCAGACTGACTGGGGGAACCCCCTGAAGAAGAACCTTTATGCTAGAATCGTGAGCAATTAGGCTATGAATCGGGGCAGCATTTCCGAAAGTGATCCACCTGTCTCCTACCACTATCCCAGGATTTAGGCTTCTGATAGAAATGTTTCTAACTCTTGAAGGATTTCCTGAGGACCTCCTCCAGTTCATCCCCGAAAACCTTAGAACCACCAAAGGACATGCGCAACAAACAATTCTTCTGAGACAAATCAACTTTCCAGCCACTGAGATGAAGATGACGCCTAGCAGAAACAGAACCAGCAGTGACAATCGCAGAAGCCCGAAGAGAGTCAAAGGCAACATCGGAGAGAAATTTAGCCTGAACCTCCATACGGGACAGCAAATCAGAGCAATCTTCACCATCCTGCAGAGCAGAGGAGAGAGACTGAAAATCCTTGACCAGGGACTGAGAAGTATAGACCCCATAAATTTCAGAACGTAAGGAGAGACTAAGTTCAGCGTGAGATCTCTTTATAGCAGCCTCAACATTCTTATCAATGGGATCAGTCAAATTTACCTCCTCCGAAAGTGAGGAAGGTTTCCCAATGAGGTTAGAAATAAAAGGATCCAAAGTGAGAACCTGAGGAACGGAAATCTCCCCTTGGGACAAAGGATAAAGGCGGCCCATAAAGTGAGGAACAAAGACTCAATCAGGATCCCGCCATTAACGTTGCAGTAGGGAGTGAACAGCAGGGATAACATTAAGCTTGGGAATGGAAGGACACTGGAACTGACGGAACCATTCCCCACTAGTGCAAGGTTGGTCCAAATCCACAGGGAGCTGGAGATTAGACAACAAATAAAGGACCACCGGTTCCAAGTCCTCCTTCAGAATATACTTTCCTTTAGCAGAGGTACCAGCCAGGAACCCTAGATCGTCCTCATCATCAGAAGACAATTAGGAGGACACCGATGAAGGGAAAGAAACAGAAGAGACAGAACCAGAAGAAGATGCTGGAGAAACAGGCGAAGACTTCCCCTGCTGCAGATTATGGCCCTCATTCCAACCCTGGCGGTCTCTGACCGCCAGGGCGGAGGGCAGCGGAAGCGCCGCCAACAGGCTGGCGGTGCTTCCTGGGCTATTCTGACCGCGGCGGTAAAGCCGCGGTCAGAAAAGAGGAACCGGCGGTTTCCCGCCGGTTTTCACCTGGCCCAGGGAATCCTCCATGGGGATTCCGACCCCCTTCCCGCCAGCCTGTTTCTGGCGGTTTTCACTGCCAGAACCAGGATGGCGGGAACGGGTGTCGTGGGGCCCCTGGGGGCCCCTGCACTGCCCATGCCACTGGCATGGGCAGTGCAGGGGCCCCCTAACAGGGCCCCATACAGATTTTCACTGTCTGCTTTGCAGACAGTGAAATTCCCGACGGGTGCCACTGCACCCGTCGCACCCCTACAACTCCGCCGGCTCCATTCGGAGCCGGCTTCCTCGTTGCAGGGGCTTTCCCGCTGGGCCGGCGGGCGGCCTTTTGGCAGTCGCCCGCCGGCCCAGCGGGACAGTTGGAATGGCCGCCACGGTCTTTTGACCGTGGGGCGGTCATTCGGCGGTAACCGCATGGCGGGCGGCGACTGCCGCCCGCCGCGGTCAGAATGACCGCCTATGTGTCTCACAGCTGATGAACCATATCCTGGATCTGGGCATTAGGAACCGGGGGTCGGTGATGGCAAACCCCACCATCACGCACCCTTTATGGGGTAAGTCAGGAGAAAGATGGTGACTCTTCCCAGTGTGTTTTTCCATGTCGCCAGCGTTTTGAACAGAAGCAAAAAGGAGCAGACAACATACAGAGGAAGGAAAGTAAGGCAACCAAGGACCCCGGATGACCACCCAGATGATGGGGAAAAAAGAAAGGACACCCGAGCATTTGAAAAAGCTACCCGGGGCAGAGAAAAACGGCAAGAGGCAGGGAGTCTGTAACGAGCCCCCATTCCAGGACTCACCAAAGGCACCAAATTATACAGGCCAAGTGGCAGAATCTAGAATTGAAGGAGGCCAATACACAATAGGTGACTTGTCCTGAATCCTCCCTTCCACAATAAACAAAACTCAGCAGAACTAAGGAGAAATGCAGACAGCAACAAAAAGGGGACCCCTCCACAACAGAATACACCCAGCCGGCTGATCCATTGCAGCAGGCCGCCACTGCAAGCCCCTGAAATCGAATGCCGAGGGCCAGTACAAAACAGGGGAATGACTGCAGACACACCCAGGCGAGAACCAACAGCCCCCAGTGCAAAGGGCGGTCCCACCCCTGTGTCCAGGGGCTCATACAGCTGCAATGTATGCACGCAGATGAGAACCCTCACCCTTTGTGAAACAGTCTGCAGCTAAAACTGTTAAACCACAAGTCACAGGCAACTGTAGAGCTGCAGAAGAACTGCAGAAAATGCAGACGTAGGCTGCACCTGCCAGGCAGGAGGGGGAGCCATGTGTCTGTCGCGTGCCGACCATCGCACTCCTGCTGCGAGGTGAGGAAGTCCCTGCCTGAGCATGCAGGAGGACAGGGCAATCGCACAGTCACCGGCAGGTGCCAGTCATCATTAAACCACAGGGGACGTCCATGCAAAAACACACCAGACTTCCCCACGCTCCACACACACAGGTCAGAGAAACAAGGTGCCACCACAGCCCAAACAGGAGATGTGGCGCCTATGCAGCCATCAGAATGGCGCCCAGGCAAAAGCAGAACCAGGAAGCACTGCAGTATGCTGGACCCACTGTAACCGGCAAAGTAGAAACACAGACAGAAACCTGCGGCGCTGACACAACCGCCCTTACCACAACCTTGAAGAGAAGAAACTCCTAAGGGCGCCCAGACAGCCCTTACAGCCTTTCATAGAAAGTGAAGAAGTAGCTTTCTAGAGGTGACATGGGGAGTGAATGGGCACATCCACTCTATTAGTTAGGAATGGGACGAGGAAGGGTGATGAGGAGGTAATAGGTTATTTCTCAACGGACTTGTGTTGGTGTGCAGGAAGTCTCAATAGGGATGCCCATAGTTTTACAGGTGGTGGGGTACCGACGTAATGATCCATCTTTATCATAAAACTGTGACATACTGATCTGACAGACGAATGTTGACTATAGAGACAATTAGTCCCATGGAGATACAAAACTCAGGTTGAGGCTCTGCGCAGTACATGGGAATACTGGTTAGGGGTATGGAATAGGTGGGGGGAGGGGACAAGGGGTCAGTATCCCCTTCCCAGGCTTATTTTTATTTTCCATACCCTAGACCTGGGTTAAAAATATATTTTTCCTTATTGCTAAGTGTCACTGCTGGGATAGACTTACCCTGACACATGACAAGGGCATCTACGTAGAAGTTTGACAGAAGTTCGATGGAACTCCAACAAGGTATGGGATAACCACATTAAGCCTTAATCAATGAGCAGGGACTGAGTTAGTATGCAAAAGGTTGTTCAGTGTTCCAAATATGAAATGTGATTCGCCTCTCCCTACATGTACCAGAAGTATATTCCAAAGTATATTCCAAAAGTTGAACCCTACAGTGGGAGAATCATGTTCATCCACAACAGATTTGGATTTGGCACTGGTTTGCAACTGGCCAACAATTTTCTGCAGGTACTCATTGACTGTACAGGAAGAAATGAAGCACTTGGTTATGAGACAACGGCATTTGAAAATAATTTTCTGTTAAACTGGCAGCCGTTAGTGCCCTTGACGTGACATCAGCTACATGGGGCCGGACCACAAACGTTTTTAAAGTCTGCTTTTCATGTCCTAAGCGTTATGTTAAGACCATACTTGCTACAAACACATTTTAGCTCTGTATTATGAAAACAGGATTCATTATGTTGGTGGTAATATGTGACAAGGATGTTTGTGCACGTGTTGTATGGCATTTTGTTGTTTTGTATAGCTGTGCTTTTTTGGTCTATTTTTGCAAAGTGTTTTTGTTGTGATTTACTGTATTGAATATCTCTCTACCCCAAGGAGAAATGCCAATATCTAAACTCAGAGCTGCACACATCAAAATGCATAGGAGGACTTGAAACAATATGAGGGTGAAGAATTGGCAAATACTGCTCTAAAAAGCATGTAATGAGGGCCAATGGAAATATGCAATTGTGCGGCAAGGTGTTTTTCGCATTATTATGGAGTTAATGCATTTGCCAGATAATCCATTATCTGCTGCATAATCTGCACATTTTAACAAAAATAGTTCTGTTTCTAGCTTCAACGGTTCAAAAGTTACTAAAAATGCAACAACATGTTGCTGTGCATTGGAACAGCGTTTGCAAAGGTTGACTGGTCACAGTTCTGTTGCTTTTTGCTATATTTGGATGTTGAACGGGGACTAATGAGGTGCAATATATGCCTACACAGTGTGCAAGTGTAAAAATGAGAAAATATTGAAGTAGTACTATCACAAAATGTGCTGCATTACACTGCATAATGTGCTTTTTCTTACTACGTAATTTACTCAACCCTGCTGCAACATTTCACACTCCCCTGCCACATACATCCAGTGACTCTGGATATAAGAGAGCAACTTCTTCCCTGGAGTTTGTCTTCTTGATCCTGGAACTCGCAGGAGACTGATCCTTAAACCCTAGTCTGGGGCCCTGGGTGCATTTTACAGCATGATAGGCTAGACCCCTGTTCTTAATGTTGCTTATCATTACTTGCATGTGGTTTTTTTACTGTTTTTGTGTGGTGACTGGCTGTGCTAGGCCGCACATCATATAGCTCCTATGTATGAATGGAAACCACCATGAGGAAGCACTCTGCAGTCATCATAGATATCGGTGAGCTTAGCATGATTACCAGTGCCATCATACTGCTCATGTTGTTCTTATAATCAGAGGAGCTGTCAGATGTGGTGGGTAAGAAACTAGTACTGATTGTGCACTTATTCCAGTATCATTCAAGTGACTTTGGGTTTCATTAGGATATAGGCAGATGGGTTACTCCATCACAATGGTGATGGATATCCAGTCAGCCGAAATCTAAATCCCATAGGATTTATTGGGATTTAGATTTCAGCAGACAGGATATTTGTCAAATTTGTGACAGAGTAACCCCTACGCCAATATCTAAATCAGGCCCTCAATCTCAGCATCAGTGTGTATTCAGAAGAATAAGCAATGTGAATTTGTCAGAGTTCAGGCCCTGAGTACCTTGACCCATTTGGTGTGGCGCCATCTTGTCTTCATGTATGCTTCTGACTGACAAAATGATTAGTGCCTGCCACAGTTTTGATTGCTCCCAAGTATCTAATTGCTGCCATTTGATGCCTTCCAATGCCATTTTCTAGTCTTGTGCACATGAATTAAGCGTTTTGTGCAGGCAAGATGTTGTAATTGTCATTTAAATGTGTGCTGCCATTTTTTACCCACTGTTTCGTTTTAAGGCACTCTATAACTTCTTACTTTGCATGGTTCCACATTATTAAGGGACTCATTTACCATTCCTTTGTGCCACCGCTGCATCATTTTTCTTTGACACAACGTTGGAGCTTGAAGTGCACTACACTGCTCCATATTTACAAACTGGTACATTAGGACCAATACGTCACTTTGTAAAGCTCTGTGTCACATTATACCTGTACCAGGTATAATGTATGCAGGGTAGGCATTCCCACGGGTGAAGCCCCTCAGAATGGACGCAGTGAAATTTACAATGTTTCACTGCATCATTTTGTGACTTCACTGCGTCAAACTTTTACTGCCTGCTCAGCAGGCATAAAGTTGGTGCAGGTCTTTTTCCTATGGGAGACTCCTCACATTGCTGGAGTTGCGTCAGTTTAGCAAAGCTACTCCAGAAATTAGTGAGTTTCGCACCGACAGATGCATCAGAATTTCTGACGTGTTTGTGAAACATGCACCATGGAGCTCTGCATTGTAAATACAGCGCATCCATGGTGTCATTACGGGTTGTGCGGAAGCTCAAGAAATCTGACGCATCAATAGCGATGCGCCAGATTCTTGTAAATGATGGCCTAAGTTTGCCATGGTGCAACAGATTTTGAAGTTCAATTTGTTCATAACAAAGATTCTGGTGTAAATCAGGCTGTTACGCCGTCAGTACGATCACCTGATATCCACAGGAACAACCTGGCTGCTAGCTCCCAATGTTCCTTCCTCTCTTCTGAGCTTCACAAAACAAAGATCCCTGTGCAAACTGAGTGATCAAAAGAGTTTGAGTGGAAGGGGAAAGAGAAGAGAAAGCGAGGAGACTTCTAGGAGCTCGCCTCAACTTCCTGCACTGCACTTTCTTCACAGACTAAACAGTAAGCACAATTATATAGGTTATTTAATTAATAACATTTAATTTTGGCAACAATGCATTTTTTTAAATTTCACCATCTAGTGCAAAACCTGAACAGTGAGGAGTTAGCGTCTTCTCTCAACATTCAGTTGCCATTCAGTATGAACAGTGACACAGTTCTATATTAAATGAGAAACAACATTTTATGTACACATACGTAAACTTTAGGTTTCCTGTGGATATTCTTTGTTGTACCTAGCCCTTTCTGCAGGGTTACCTCAGATTTCCACCTTCCTTTGTTGAACTTGTTTTTGTTGGCTTTTAGGACTCCGTGCAGTTTTTTCCTGATAACCAGTGATAAAGTGATTGTGCTTTCTCCTTTGGACATGGTAAAGTTGGCCTACACTTGGTTAGTACATTTAATTTATTTACTTGAAAGACCCCAGTAAATGGCACTACATGTACACATCTTCTTTCCCAAAGTGGCAAGTCTCTTGGATACTACTGTAAACTAAATGTTACTGGTATGTAGCTTTACTCATTGCAAACCCACTAAAGAAACCTTATGAACCATGTTTCTGACTTGCCGCTGCAGTCTGTAGTGTAGTTTAAACTGCCATTTCGACCTCGCAAAATAAACTTTTTGCCAGCCCCAAACCTTCTTTTTTAATACTTATATGTCACCCGTAAGGTAGACCCAAAAGGATCACAGGCCAAGAAGCATGGTATTTAAAAAGTAGGGCATGTGTGTTTAAGTTTCACATTTCCTGACAGTGAAAAACTCCTGGTCCTGTGTCATTCCTTAAAAACAAAAGCTCTGATGTCTTTTAGGAATATAATGTTTTCACCATCCATATATTGCCAACATATTTTGCTCGATTTCTACATGTTCAACCGGGTCACTCAGCCTTCTTCAGGTCACCTAGATCTTACTGCCTGCCCACAACTAAGTGTAGTGGACTAGTGGAAAGTGAGGAGCCATTATGGTTCTCCTACCTGCAGTCTCCGTAGACCCAACTTTAGGTCTCTATGGTCCCTATTGGCACTGAGGGAGTAGTCGCCTCCCTGTTGTCACACTTACTCCACGGGTACAGAGTTGCGGATACAGCTGTCTTCCTCTGCAGACAAACTAGGGATGCCAGAAGCATTGTATTCCTAAAAGACATCCGAGCTTTTGCTCCTTAATTGTGGCATGAGTTACCGCTAATAAACCGTTCGGGTAAACCCATGACTGTGTTTGACTTGAAGCTGGCCTTCCAAAAGTCACAAATATATAAGAGCTTCCAGGAAATGGGTAAGCCCACCCTAGCGGTATTTACCTACTGGGGTGAGACAAAATGCAGAGAATAAGTAAGCATACTGTGATGATAGATATTGCTAAAGGTGTGTTTAGCCAGACATAAAGAGGCATTTCAAATATATGAACACTGTTTGTCCCTCCCCAATGTTAATAATTTTATTTTAATGTAAAAAGACTTTTGAGTTTCCCTTTCAGGATTTCTGAATGCTTCCCTTTGCTTATTATTATGCCTATATGGTTAGGTTTATGTGTGCGTAGTATGCTATAACTGAACCCCTTCTGAAATCTCTTAACATGCACATTTTTCTGTTTTGAATGCCTATTGCATTGCTTAAAGGCATGCGGAAATCCCATCCCCTGTAGAAAACTTTAAATATAACATATACTTGTGTAGCTATATTTTCCAGTTGAATTTCTATTAAAATACTTAGGGCAGGGTTCTGTCAACTCTTTTTGTTTCTTGTATTTGAATTTGTTGACTGTAAATTGACTTCTGATTGATGTTAACATCGAGTTGTACCATGTCATGTATTTTGTGTTGCTTGTAATATTTCATTATATGACGTATTGAGTAATTGCAAATATAAATTAATATTTTGGTAAAATATTTTTTCATCATGAAGAAACTGGACATTAATTGAGGGAAAAGTATGGGTTCTTCAGGTTCTTCAAGTACACATATTTTGTGATATCACTGATCCCATAGAGGCTACAAAGCTTTTGCAGTTCAGTTTCGGATTCTGAGACAGCACTAGTGTAAAGACACAAATCCTCAGGCACTGAAATGTGTGGCCTGCAAACACAGGTAACCTCGGTCATGTGTCAGCATGAAGCATTTTGAGCATTGTGAAGCAGATTATCTAAGACTCACTATGGTCTTAATTGTTTTGACACTTACGGTACAAACAATTTTTACTTGTTCTTTCCCTTACGTCCTACTGTTGCCTAAGTCTGCACTTGCACCCAATTTATGATGACAAAACTGGCGACCACATTGTTGTTGAATTACTTCAGCCCTGAAGACGACCCTCAAAAATCTTGAAAGAGGGTTGAAACGTTGACAAGTTGTACCTACCCTTTAGTATAAACAAAACAAAATACACTCTTTATTAGACATAATTTTACGTGCCTCTTCAACTGCATGGAAACTGTTGGGATTCATTCTGGTCTGTTCATATTTTGTAAAAAAGGTTGGTACTTTCTCATTTTCTCCATGGCCCATAGTTTCAAGGTAATAGGCTGACTTTAAATGTAGACTAGTTCCGGAGGAAACGCTTTTTTAAATTTATATATACCCAGGTTTACTCTCAGAATACTGTGTATCTTTTTATGTTAACCCCTTCTGTGCCGCGTACGTAATGGTTACGTCCTGCGGCACAGTGCTCGTGTGCCCAGGACGTAACCATTACGTCCTGGGCACAGAGCCCAGAGGGAACGCTAGCGCTCCCTCTGTGGGGTTACCCCCCACCCCCCCAAGGCAGGGATGGAAGGGGAAGCCCTTCACCTTCCACCGCCGACAGCCCCCCGGACCCCCCCAACCCCCGTGACGTCAGCGCACGATCGCACGCTGACCATCACAGAGGCCTCCTCCCATCGGGCTGGAAGCTCAGCTTCCAGCACGATCGGAAGAGAAATGCTCAGCATTTCTCTTCTGATCACGTGGAGGAGGCCTGAGAGGCTTCAAAGGGAAGGATATTAATTTCCTTCCCTTTGAAGTCTCTCTGAGGGTTTTAGCAGCCGGATTGCAAAGCAATCCGGCTGCTAAAATGCCCACTAGACACCAGGGATTTATTTTTTATAGGAAATTGGCATAAGGGGAGCGACCCCTTGGGCAAGGGTCGCTCCCCAGAGGAGCATTTTTTTTTAAGGCCTTTTCTGCCTCTAGGCACCAGGGATCATTTTTTTGTTGTTGTTTTTTTAGAGATGGGGAGCAACCCATTAAGCAAGGGTCGCTCTCCTGGGGGGCACATTGTATTTATACCATTTCTGCCCCCCTTGGGGGCAGATCGGCCGATTTTCGGTCAATCTGCCCCCAAGGGGGGCAGAAACAACTAGGCACCCGGGATCTTTTTTTTTGTGCCAATGTCACGCAGGGGGAGCGACCCCGTACGCAAGGGTCGCTCCCCAGGAGGATTGGGGGGCATATTTATTTTAGGCCATTTCTTCCCCCCCTGGGGCCGGCTGAGCTAGAGGCCAAAATCCACAGGTAGGCACTTTGTAAAAAACACCTCTGTTTTCTGTGGAAAAATGTGATGTGTCCACGTTGTGTTTTGGGCCATTTCCTTTTGCGGGCGCTAGGCCTACCCCCACAAGTGAGGTACCATTTTTATCGGGAGACTTGGGGGAATGCTGGGTGGAAGGAAATTTGTGGCTCCTCTCAGATTCCAGAACTTTCTGTCACCGCAATGAGAGGAAAAAGTGTTTTTTGGGCCCAATTTTGAGGTTTGCAAAGGATTCTGGGTAACAGAACCTGGTCAGAGCCCCACAAGTCACCCCATCTTGGATTCCCCTAGGTGTCTAGTTTTCAAAACTGTGCGGTTTTGCTAGGTTTCCCTAGGTGCCGGCTGAGCTGGAGGCCAAAATCCACAGCTAGGCACTTTGCAAAAAACAGCTCTGTTTTCTTTGTGAAAATGTGAGGTGTCCACGTTGTGTTTTGGGGCATTTCCTGTCGCGGGTGCTAGGCCTATCCATGCAAGTGAGGTACCATTTTTATCAGGAGACGTGGGGGAACAGAGAATAGCAAAACAAGTGTTATTGCCCCATGTCTTTCTCTACATTTTTTCCTTCCAAATGCAAGACAGTGTGTAAAAAAGACGTCTATTTGAGAAATGCCCTGTAATTCACATGCTAGTATGGGCACCCCGGAATTCAGAGATGTGCAAATAACCACTGCTTCTCAACACCTTATCTTGTGGTCATTTTGGAAATACAAAGGTTTTCTTGATACCTATTTTTCACTTTTTATATTTCAGCAAATGAATTGCTGTATATCCGGTATAGAATAAAAACTCATTGCAAGGTGCAGCTCATTTATTGGCTCTGGGTGCCTAGGGTTCTTGATTAACCTACAAGCCGTATATATCCCCGCAACCAGAAGAGTCCAGCGGATGTAACGGTATATTGATTTAAAAAATCTGACATCGCAGGAAAAAGTTACAGAGTAAAACGTGGAGAAAAATGGCTGTTTTTTTCACCTCAATTTCAATATCTTTTTATTTCAGCTGTTATTTTCTGTAGGAAACACTTGTAGGATCTACACAAATGACCCCTTGTTGAATTCAGATTTTTGTCTACTTTTCAGAAATGTTTAGCTTTCTGGGATCCAGCATTGGTTTCTCACCCATTTCGGCCACTAACTGGAAGAAGGCTGAAAGCACAAAAAATAGTAAAAATGGGCTATGTCCCAGTAAAATGTCATAATTGTGAAAAATGGGGTTTTCTAATTCAAGTCTGCCTGTTCCTGAAAGCTGGGAAGATGGTGATCTTGCCACCGCAAACCCTTTGTTGATGCCATTTTCAGGGGAAAAAACACAAGCCGCCTTCTGCAGCCCTTTTTTCCAATTGTTTTGAATAAAACAAAATTTTAACAGTATTTTGGCTAATTTCTTGGTCTCCTTCAGGGGAACCCACAAAGTCTGGATACCTCTAGAATCCCTAGGATGTTGGAAAAAAAGGACTCAAATTTGTCGTGGGTAGCTAATGTGAACAAAAAGTTATGAGGGCCTAAGCGCGAACTGCCCCAAATAGCCAAAAAAAGGCTCGGCACAGGAGGGGAAAAGGCGTGGCAGGGAAGGGGTTAAAAGACCCACAACCTATCCAGCATGATGTTCCACCAATGTATTCTTATCCAGGCCTTTACAGCTCTTAGAAGACAGCTGTCAGTTTTTCACCCCTCCACGTTCGTATTGATATGCAGTCCAATGGACTTACCAAACACACGAGGAAAATACTAATGTCACTGACACCGCAGTCACATGAGTCTGAAGCCATGAGGCAAGAGGGAAGAGAGGGACTTCCTTAGCAAGCAAGGCAGCCCAGTTAAAGGTCACCAGTGTACGGGAAAAGGCCTGTTCAAGCAATCATTGCCCTTTTTCAAGCACACACTGAAAGACCACCTCCTAAACAAACACCTTAATATGAACATCCACTGAATTTCCAACAACGAACGCTGTATCAAGAATAGAGGTAGGAACCTCACACTGTGCCAGATTCCACTTGGTTTTCCCATTATTGTGCATTTACATGTTTTCTGTGTCTCTGCTGCTATAATTACCATTCCCCTTGAAAGGAGATGTGTTTTTGTTTTTATTTGGATTTCTGTTGATGTTTATATTTTCTTTCACCCTTTATACATGCTCTCTGTACAGCACTTTACATCTATTTTTCCCAGTCTTGCCCATGCTTCAAAAAACATCTTATATAAAAATATGGAATCAATCTTTGTACCTCTGCATTGGGAATCCTTTCGATTTCACTTTATGAAAACATTGGAAATTCCATTCAGGATTTCTAAATGCTTTGTACTGTTTATCGTTTTACGAATGTGGTTAGAATTAAGTGTGAGAATTATGTAATAACCAGCCTCGTGTTGGCATCTCTTTACAAACACGTATGCATCGAGTACATTTTGAATTACTTAAAGGCATTGGGATATCCCAACTACGGTGGTGTACATTAAAATATCAGTTTTCCTTCCAGCTGCATTCAATAAAAAAACAGATGGTTCCTGGTCATGTCCATTGTGTTTGGCGGCTGTGTTTGAGTTTGCCCGCGAATTTCACCATATCATCATGTTGCTGGTGGTATTAGAAAAAACAGTGTTTTACTCATTTTTAAGCTGCAAACTGTGACTTGGAAATACTTTGTCCCCGTAACAGAAACGGACAACAGCAAAGGAAATAAGCATTGGCAAAGTCAAAGGTCTGGCGTTGGCTGTCTGCAGCTAGGCTTTGTCAATATCTGTTTTGATTCGTCATGGTTTTCGTGAAACCTTGTTGTTCAGAAAGCTTCTGGTATCAAAAGGCACACATTGCACTAGTAGTCACTGGCATTAAAGGGAACTGCTTTGTGTTTGAACGTGCTCCTTCTGAAATGAAAGGACGAAGTCACCCCCAATCAAGGTAACCAATGTCACACTGTATGCTGCAACGAGTGGAAGAAAAATGTCAATGGCATCAGGAGAGACCACAGGATGAAGAAGGGTGACTGAAAGGCTCTATGAGTAAGTATATTTTACGTACATCTAATTTAAATAAAATTAAAAGGTCTAGGATGCTGCCAGACCTAAAAACCAGAGTTCATCATAAACAAATATAATCCATAATATTTCTAAAATCTCTAGAGGACAGTAAGGCATTTCACTTTCCTTTAAGGAATCTACAAAGTTGTGTGTCTCACATTTCTCACAACACAAACTCTAAGAATGTGACTAACATTCAGGAAACACTAAGTAAACATACAAAACAAAGGGGTTTCTCTAGATAACAAGCACTGGAACAGCCAATAGTTATGGCTTTAATGTGCTAATACATGCAAAAAAATATTTGCATGGTTATCACATTTTAGCTAGACATATTAGCTTTGCCAGTACTTACTGAGTGGGTAGTCTGAGTGGAATGTTGTAATTCCCACAAAACAATCTTGTGGGCGGGTAGTACATTTAAGTCCCCTTTCAACAGAGAGAAGCACAACTTTGTAGGGGCCTTACTTACATTGCATCAATGTCTTTATCTTGAGCCCTTGCAAACCTGTCATACAGGCATATATCCCAGGTGAAAGAGGAGGCATGAATGACTGTGGAGTTTCGAAATTTAAGATCTAATTGCTGGAGGACAGGCAGAGAGTTGAAAGTCTCAACAAATGTATATCATATTTTTGACGTAAATAAATAACTGAAGGACCGCACCCAAACGTTAGGCGGAATTTGTTTGCAAAAATCATGGAGGTGGCATTGTTTTTGAGCCATTCACTATAAGGCTTATCTACCAACGAGGGGGATGACTATGGTGAAAGTAACAGTAGTGGTGCCACCTCGTCCTAGGCTGTGCAGGACCTCTGCCTAGGCTGAGCATCCTACAGTAGAAGGGTAAGGCGCCACAGAGTAATGGTGTGGGCCCATGAGCTCCCAGCCTCAGTCTGGGCTCCTATGGCTCGCCAGCATGGTTGCCTGGTTGTTTTACCTGATGGGTGTTGGGATCGGGACTCAGAGGGTCTACCACAGAACAACTTCTCTGAAATGCACTGGCGTGGTGGTAAGTTGCTATGTACAATAGCCAATCCAGGAAGTACCATTTGGTGACCGTATGAACTGTACACATGCGGGTGGAAGCTGCAATTTCAAAGGCTTCTGAACACTGGAATATGCCGAATGGTATATAAGGGCACAATTCCAAATCGGCTGCTTTAGTTGTGGGGAAACTCGGTGTGCCCCGAAATGTCAGAGGCTTTGAGGCATGGGCGTAGGAAGTGTGGGGGACGCGGGGGATGTATCCCCCCCAGATTTTGGAGGGTGGGGGACACGGGGGACGAAGGTGGGGGGGACAAGGGGACGCAATAATTTCCCCTCTCACATCTGTCATTCAGAGGGCCATTAGCGCACAAAAGCGCTACTTACGATAGCCCTGTACAGACCAATCCTCCAAGCTGATGGTAACCAAATGAAGGTGAGTCAGGAGGCCCCCTGCGCCCTCTGCCCTTTTGTCCTGTTCTAAGGGTGCTCATAAGAACAAAGGGCACAGGAGGAGAAAAGAGTTTTGGATAATTACTGTCACCTGCTGCCTTGAAGAGGAGCACTGCAGGATGCCTTCAAGAGGAGCTGCAAAACAATGAGGAAGATCTAAAGAGAGAACAGAGTCCCACTCACCGTGATGCCTGCAGGCTAGAAAGGAGACTCTGTGAAACACAATATTTGTATTTGCCTAAGATCACACCAGTTGGTGAAACAGTGAAGTCGAGACTGAGCCCAGATTTTACATTTTTACACAACAATTTAGCTATTAGAAGGGTATATTTTTCTATTATTTATGTTTAATGTTTTGTTTTCTAGGTAATTAAGTGCTTGATTACAGCGTGGCTAACAGGGAGAAGCCATATTTCATTTTGGGCCGTTATGCCTAGCGTTATTATTTATGTTGTTGTTATCGTTACATACTTCAGCATATTGAAGTATATTATCTTTTCTCTATCTTTTCTTCACTCTACTCTGAAACAATCTACCCTATGCCACTGCACCCTACACCACTTTTCTCCACTCTGTGCCACTGTACGCCACTGCAATCTATGCTGTACCACTCCACTCTACACCACTGCAATCTATGCTATTCTACTCTAACCATTGTACACTACACCCCTGCACTCTGCCAGTGCACTATTCACCAATTTACTCAAAACCAATGCACTCTATCCCACTGCACTCTATGCCAATCTACTCTGCACCACAGCACTCTATTCCACTGCTTTCAATGCCACTGTACTCTGCACCACAGCACTCTATGCAACTGCACTCTGTCACTCTACAATACACCACTGTACTCTGCGACCCTTTAATCTGCAACCTTGCACTTTCTGCCACTGAACTCCACGCCACTCTACTCTGCACCACTGCACTCAATGCCACTGTGCTCTGTCCCACTGCACTCTTTTCTGCACCACTGCACTGTAATCTACTCTACACCACTCCACTGTAGGGCACTTCACTCTACTTTGAAATCATCTCCTCTGCCACTGCAATCTACGCAACTCTACTCTATGCTATGCCAGTCTAATCTATCTTGCACCACGCCAATGTACCCTGCACCACTTAAATCTGCTCTGCACCGCTGTATGCTACTGCATTCTACATCACTATGCTCCACTCTGGCACAATCTACTCTTCACCACTATACTATACTCTGCAGCAATCTACTCTATGCCACGGCACTCTATGCAACTCTAATCTACTCTGCACCTCTGTACTCTAAGCCACTCTTCTCTACTCTGCATCACTGCAGTCTACACCAATGCATTCTATGCCACTCTACTCTACACCACTGCCCTTTATGACACTCTACTCTGCAACACTGCACTCTGCCACTGAACTATACTCCTCTCTACTCTGCATAACGGCACTCTACTCTGCACCGCTCAACTATATGCCACTCTACTGCACTCTACACCAGCGTACTATATGCCACTACACTCTATGCCCCTCTACTCTGCATCACTGCACTCTACACTAGTCTACTCTACCTTGCACCACTCCACTCTACAATGCACCGCATCACTCTATGACACAGTACTCTGAACCACTGCAATCTATTCTGTGCTCCCCTCTATTCTTCACCACTCTACGCTACTGTACTGTACGCTAAACCAGTGCAGTATTCGCCAATGCACTCTACACCACTTTACTCAAAACCAATGCACTCTATACCACTACACTCTACACCAATCTAGTTTGCACCACTGTACTCTATGCCACTTCACTCTAGACCACCCAACTCCACTCTATGACACTTCACTATGACATTACACTCCATGATATTAGACTCTGACACTCTATTCCATTAAACTCTAACACTTTCTCCACTCTGTAACTCCCTACACAACTCCCTATACGCCGCTCCATTCCACTTTACTCCACTGTATGCCACTCCACACCACTCTATGCCACTTCAATCTACGATACTCTGCTCAATGCCACTGCACAACCCTCTACGCCACTCCAATATACAACAATGTACTGTGCTCAACAACACTCTACCCAACTTTCTCTATGCTAGTTCACGTTACTTTACTTCACTCTACTCCAGTTCACTCTTCTTTATGCCTTTCCACTCTACGACTTTCTGCCACTCCACTCTATGACCCTCTATTACACTGTGACACTACTCCACTCTAATACTACTTTATGGCATTGGCGCTTGATTAGAGATTCAGATCTCCATTGATTGCCTTCTCACTCATACGAGACGTGAGTCTGATTTATCTTCGCCGTTTTGGTTACAAGCACTCTGTAACCCTTTTAACTCAAGCTTAACGAAAGCTTAGGATGATCCTGATACTTGTCTAGGGGATCAAAATATTGTCGGCCAAAGTACCTTGACTTGAATTTTTGATATTGTACGTAAGTTGGCATTAGCATAGGTACTATGAGCTAATGACTTCTTGATTCACTATTTGAGTCATTCATGTAAAAGTCGGTGTATAAAAGCTTGTAAATCATTGTTGTGCATGCTAACCTTGTAGGAAAGTAGCCTCTTTCTAGCTTGGTTACCCCCACATTTGGCCTGTTTGCCAGTGTGTTTGCGTGTGTCTACTGGGATCCTGCTAATCAGGACCCCAGTAGTTATGCTCTCTCCCTTAAATTATGGTTTTTGCACACTGGTAACCCAGTATTTCACCCAAAATTGTCATATTGGTGCCCCCTTGTAAGTCCCTAGTATATGGTACTTAGGTACCCAGGGCATTGGGGTTCCAGGAGATCCATATGGGCTGCAGCATTTCTTTTGCCACCCATAGGGAGCCCATGCAAAGGCTTCTGCAGGACTGCTATTGCAGCCTGCGTGAAAAGGTGCATGCACCCTTTCACTGCCAGTTGCACTGCACCAGGTCACTTATAAGTCACCCCTATAGCAGGCCCTCCAGCCCTGAGGGCAGGGTGCAGAGTAACCGTGTGTGAGGGCACCCCTGCACTAGCAGAGGTGCCCCCACGACCTCCAGGACCATTTCCCCAGACTTCCTGAGTGCGGGATGCCATTTTAGACGTGTACTGGAAATAGGTCACTCCCTATTCCCAGCTACATAATGGTAACTCCGAACATAGGTATGTTTAGTATCAAACATGTTGGAATCATAACCCAAGGCTTTTGCAAGCATTGGTTGTATGATTTCATGCACTCTGGGGGCTCCTTAGAGGACCCCCAGTATTGCCATTCCAGCCTTCTGTGGTTTTCCAGGCAGGCCCAGCTGCTGCCACCTCTCGGACCGGTTTTTGCCCTCCTGTTGCTTGAGGAGCTCAAGCCCATGAAGGCAGAACAAAGGATTTCCTTTGGCAGAGGGGTGTTACACCCTCTCCCTTTGGAAATAGGAGTTACAGGCTTGGGAGGCATAGCTTCCTTCCCCAGGCCACTGGAAATGCTTTGAAGGGCACATTTGGTGCCCTCCTTTCATAATCCAGTCTACACCGGTTCAGGTACCCCCTGTCCCTGCTCTGGCACGAAACTGGACAAAGGAAAGGGGAGTGTCCACTCTCCTGTCCATCACCACCCCAGGTGTGGTGCTCAGAGCTCCTCCAGAGGGTCCCTGTGTTTTTCCATCTTGGATTCCAAGTTGGCAGCAAACTCTGGGAGCATCTGAGTGGGCAGTGCTAGCAGGTGGTGTCTGAGCCGTCCCCTGATAGGTGCTTACCTGTTTAGCTGAACAATCCCCCTTTCATGGCTATTTAGGGTCTCTCCTTTGGGAGGTTCTTCAGATTCGGATTGCAAGACTCCAGCAGGAATCCTCTGCAGCCTTTACTTCACCTTCTCACTGAAGAAACTGCATCTGGACCCTCCAGGAACTCCACAAACTGCAACAACGAAGCAAAGACGACTTCTGCAACATTGTATCTTCTGCTCTTGCCAGCATATGCAACTGTTTCCCGGTCGTTCATCCTCAGAGGACAGCCTGTCTTCAGCCTGCACCAGAAGAATGAACGAATCTCCCTTGGAGTGAAGGAGTCACTCCCCTGCTTCAGCAGGCACCTCTCTTCAACGACGACCATCTGCTTGGGTCCCCTCTCCTGTTGAGTTGCATGGATCCTACATCACGGGTGGTGGACTGAAGTGGTCCCGATGGTCCTGACGTCCTACTGTCCAACTTTGGTGGAGGTAAGAGCTTGCCTTCCCAGGCAAGACAGTAACCCTGTTCACCACGTGTTTTTCAGTTGCCAAGGCTTGTTGGCATCCTTCTATGAAATTCTTTGTGCATAATGTAAGTCTGGCCCCCAGCACTCCTTCCGGCAATGCACAGCTTCCTGAGCGGTTCTCTGGCGGTGTGGGATCCTTTGTTTTTGTGCTGCGTGGGCCTCCTTTTGCAACTCCTTTGTCCCTGTGCTGGAGGACTCCTGTGTGCACTGGCTGGTCTTCTGTGGGCTCTCTGAGTTGCTGAGAGCCCCATCTGACTCCTCCTCCTGGGTAGAGTCCACCAGGTCCCTCCTGGTCCCAGGCAGTGCCATTTTCCGCTAATCGTGAGCTTTGCGTGTGCCAAGGTTTGTTGGCAGAATCCAGCGACGCAACCAGACTGCAATCATCCATCTGGTGTGGGATATCATCTGCACCAACCAGGAACCCGCATCCATCTTCTTGGGTGCAGTACTGACTGTTGTTCTTCACCAGTGGTTCTTCTTTTGCACCTTGATTCGAGTTAGCAGGGGCTCCTGTCCTCCCTGGACTCTTCTGTGCTTCTTGGACCTAGTCCCATTCTTCCACAGGTCTTTAGGTCCAGGAATCCACCCTTTGTGTCTTGAAGTATCTTCTGGTTCTTGCATTATCTTCTTTCTCGTGTTCTTGTGTGTTCTAGGAAAGTTACTGTCATTTACTCCTGCTTTCCTGGACTCTGAGGTGGGTTCTGTTACTTACCTTTGGTGTTTTCTAATACTCCCAGCGCCCCTCTACACACCACACTTGTCTAGGTTGGAAACCGACATTCGCATTCTACTTTCTTAGTACATGGTTTGTGTTTACCCTAGGCCCATTTCTAACCATTGTGATTTTCACTAATTGCACTTTTCTAACTTTTTATTGCTATTGCTGCATACTGGTGTATATAATTGGTGTATTACTTACCTCCTAAGGGAGTATAGTCTCTATGGTATTTTTGGCATTTGTGTCACTAAAATAAAGTACTTTTATTTTTGTAACACTGAGTATTTTCTTTCATGTGTGTGAGTGCTGTGTGACTACAGTGGTATTGCATGAGCTTTGCACGTCTCCTAGATAAGCCTTGGCTACAGCTACCCCTAGAGAGCCTGGCTTCTAGACACTGCCTACATTTCACTAATAAGGGATAACTGGACCTGGTATAAGGTGTAAGTACCATAGGTACCCAATGCAAACCAGGCCAGCCTCCTCTAAACCACTGTACTATATAGGTTACTTTTTACATTTTTCTTGTAATTGGTGACATTGGGTCATCCAGATAACTTGTGTAATGCCTGAATACCAGTTTTTCTCGATTTCCCCTGTTGATGTTTTCCCACTACATTCGATCTTTTATATTGTGATTGAAAAAATGTATGAAACAATCCATTTGCATACTACTTTAATATCATTGTTTATGGGAGTGTGTTGCATTTTATTCAAGGGACCCCTGTTCCTTTAAAGTTAGTTTACTGCTCCATTTTAGGACACTCTACTTACTCCATGACACTACACCACACCAGTCTATGACACATCATTCTCCTTTATGCCATTAACTTTGAGCCATGCTGAATAGTAGTCTCACTAGTGTACAGCATGGCTAAAACACATTGGCAAAGGCAATAGAACTTGCATAGGCGAGACCTATTGGCTATGCCAATGCTTGTTTATAAGGTATGAACTTCAAGGTGACTTGCAATATCCTTATGTACGCAGGGGGTATTTTACCCCATATAATACATGGTCACACCACCAACTTTCCGACAAACCACTTAAAACCTTAGTGCATAGCTTCTGACATTCAAAGCTATGAAAGTAGAGCAGAAGAAAGAAAAGCAACATTCCATTTTTTGCTTAAACAGCTGCAATAATTATGCTCTGTGACCTGGTCTGCCTTTTACCTTGGCTGCTAGCTCTGGCAGAAGGCATTGTAATGTCAGAACTCGACTGTAATAACCCTATCATAGTCATTTTCCGATGTCTTTTCTTTATAATCAGTGAATGTCTTTTCTTTACACGCAGTTACTTGGTGCATCACAAACAGCCGTTTCTAGAGAAATTAGTGACTGCAGTTTATACAGAGATTAGAAAATCCATGTTTATGTAGCCTGTAACTGCAAGAGCTTCTTCAGTTGAAATGCTTCTAGTTATGACTGATGTGGAGCTGAGCTGCCCAAGATCACACACAGGAGTAGAAGTGTTATTAGAACTATGGTTTCCGAGCACAGTTTACAACTCTTGTACGTAATCGCTTTTGATATCTCCAGTGCGGTTCCAATTGGCATGAGGCAAAGAGCATGGTGGGTGTGGGGCGCAAAAGGTATGTTCTTCCTTTTTACCCTCCTACCTTTATTTGCTTGGTGCATGAAGATGCAAGGTTAATCAACATGTTATTTTCACATTTTAGCTAATTACTTTGTGAATGTAAATAACAATTAAAGATACTTTCAGACTGTGAAAACATGCCTTCCTTTCTCCCTATTTCACTTCCAATATATATGATTGTGTATATTTATCGGAGAACGCAGTTCGTAAACAACGAGCGATTTGTATAGGGTTGATTGAAAGTCCCCAAGGCTGTCCCTGTCCCCCCCAGAAATGTATTGTCTCCTACACCCCTGCTTTGAGGGTAAGGGCTCTTGCACAATATTAAATATGTCTGAGGGTAACCTATCAAATACACAAAAGGTGATGGGAGGAACGCTTGCAATAAGTCTAACTGAAGAAGTCACAAAAAGGTACGTAAGCCTCAAGATATAAGTAGTTTATGCATGAACTTGAGAACAAGCCTGAGCACAGGACCCCGACAGTGCAACTCTCTTTTAAGCAGAATCAGGCCTCACACAAAACAAAACATTCTATTCACAATGGTACTCCAGATCATTTAAAGAATGGCCAAGATAAAACACAAACCACTGGCAGTTGCTCGGGTAGCATTCCAACTCATCTTTCATGAGTGTAACTTATGGCCGATCATAGAAGATATTAACTGCATAAGGAGGTCATGAAATCATTTGTGGGAAGAAGACAGGTACCAGGACACTACTGTAGAGGGAACCAGGATGGCAGCAAGGACACCCATGTACATCTCTTCGCCATGAAGACTTGAACCCGGCACACAGGCTTAAAAATGCAACAACTCAAACCATCAATAGATGAACACATCAGTATTCTGGAAAGAAAAATGTATTTCCAAAATCTTTGTGAATCCTTGGTCTTCCTTTCAATAAGTTAGTAAGAGCTGTTGCATCATTTTCAAACACTGTTGATTAATTTCCACAAGTCCACTAGTTGTGCTTGTTTATGATTGTATCCTGTTAGCTTTCATTTCTGTGTTTTACTTCTGTCTTTGGGATTTGTATTATTTGATTCCCTTTGGTGAATTTAAATAGATTTTTGCCTTATGATAGATCAAAGATGGCAGCACACACAAAAATTATAAGATAACATCAAATGTCAATCATGATTATAAAATGGTATACAGTCGGAAAAAACAGAAAGCCATTCAAAATAACCACTTGTTTTTGCTATGCCAGCCAAGATGAGCCGCACTCTTGTGAGCTTGCAGATGGCAGCAAGTGGTAGAGAGAAATGCACAGATTTATGAAACCCATGGCCTTACAATGGAATTACTCCCGAGAATGATGTTGAAACTAATCTACCGCCCTGATGGACCAGAAAAAACGTCCCACATACTGGTCCTTTCCATATGACCCATCTGTCAGTGTGGCCGACAGTCCAATCCATCACTGGCTGCTTTAAGGGCGACGCCTGTTTGGGTATGACCTGAACCCAGTGTAAATGAGCTCTCTGTGCACAGGACCTTTGTGCAAAGCTCCTTCAACCCAAGGACCTCCTCACCAGCTGCTCCTGCCTCACATCCAAAGTTGCATATTTCTGTACTTCCTTACTAGGGCATCAAGTCCTTCGTCAATACTCTTCTGTGCTTTTACAATTCTCCTTATGGATTAAGCGCCTCCTATTACACGAGCCAATGAAAATGTCCACGCAACAAAAAATATTAAAAAAGAACGATCACACCTGAAAGCGATGCACGGTGAACTGGGCCCATTTGTTTAGCTTTTTAGTGTTAAGGGATACTTGATCCCTGAAAGGTATTTATAGCAATACACGAGTTGGTGCAATTCTCCTCCACTTAACAACACAGCACCAAATCAATTCTTCAATGGCTATCATATTTTACCTAACAGGTTGAATCGCGCCAGTGCAATTGCAGTAAAACATCCGTGCTATTTTACAAAAATTTGGGGGAAACCTGCATTTGAAGACTGAACGCTCGTAGTACACCTTGCCTAGAAGTGGGTAGTGATGGTGCAAATTGGTGTAGGTCTCCAGTAATCTAGCAACCAGACATTTTTCTGCCCTGAAGGATGAAGACACATCTATGGCACACATTCCAACCCTCCCGGTTTAGGCCCGAGACACTTGATTTCAAGGCTAGCCTCCCGATTGCTGCATGCAGATATCCAATTCAGATTGCCAATTGTGATCTGCTGGAAACAGGCAAAAGTGCATTGTTGATGCCTGACACGCACGCTCCCATCTCCTCCTTCAACAATTACCTCGGACATCAAAGGTTAACGTTTTGTGATTAATTCTTGGAGGGGGAGATTAAAGCGTGTGGAAAGAATCAACATTTTATTTTTGGCAGTTTTACATAGCGCATACAAAAACAAAGTTTAAAATTCTGTTTTTGTTTGCACTATGTTACCCTATTTTATTAAACTACCAACAATGAAATGCTGATTGCCTGTCACCTTACATGTCAATAGACCTGATTTAGGCAGATTACCTCTGCTTCAATATAAAGTCAATGGGGAAAAAACATTACTAATTTTTTGAAATCTCCCACTTGTTTCCTCTAAAATGTTGGCATGTATGCTATGGTATTACTGGGAGTTGTAGAGGTAATAACAGAAAATGATTTATGTTCTTATTGGTAATCTTTAATAATCCTGATATGTAGTCCTCCTTTTCCTAGTCCTAACGGTATGAGGCGATCCCGCCTCCAACAGGAAGTTCACCAAGCAACTTGACAGAAGTTCTGTAAAAATAGTTTGTGTTCTATGTTTATCAGCCATCAATAAATACTCCTACCCCGTCCACTCCGCCTGTATTTTTCCAGCAACTCTCAATGGAGGTGCAAAGGGAGAAAGGGGGTGTAGTGGACTGGGACAAGGAAGACTGCGTATTGAAGTAATAACGATTACCAGTAAGTAAATAAATATTTTCCCCCTTAACTCTGTCCTCCTCATTCCAGTCCTAACAGTATGAGGCAATCCCACCTACGAAAGGAAGTTCACCACGCATCTTGACCAAAGGTCTAAAAACATAGGTACTCATTATGACCCTGGCGGTTGGTGTTAAAGTGGCGGTAATACCGCCAACAGGCCGGCGGTAACTATTATCACCATGGCGGAAAGATCTCCGAAAGACAACCAATGTACCACACTGACCGTCAAGGCGGAAATAAAAGGCACCCCGGCGGTAGCCGCCAACAGCCAGGAGGAAGTCAATGTTCCGCCCACCATATTATGACCCAGGAAACTGCCACCTTTTCCGGGGGGTACCAACGACATCAAAAGCCTGGTGGAAACTGAGCTCAGAAGGGAAAAGACTCACCATTGGAGACACAGGGATCAACCACTCCGCCATGGAACCTGAACTGCATGTCTTCCCCATGATCTTCTACGTTCTGCTCCACCACGAACACCAAAGCCGGTGAAGACGATGACTGTGAGTACAGCCGCCTAGGCAAAAACAACAAGTGATGGACGGAATGCTGAACATTGTCAAACACTCACCCCCAGTCATAGATCTGGGTTTAATCCATGGATTAAACCCAGATCTGTGACTGGGGGTGAATGTTTGACAATGTTCAGCATTCCGTCCATCACTTGTTGTTTTTGCATTTGTCGCCCTAAGTGGGAAGGGTATGCCCAGACGTGGGTCCCATGCTTCCCATGCCACTGGATTCAAGCTAGCCTGGCTGATGAGGTGTGAAACCCCGAAACCGGTCCCAGGATGCTTGTTTCCAGTCCAGGGAAGACCTGGCCTAGCAGTTCGGGCTGGACTGTTCCCATGGGGAACAGGGTCAAGACTGATTTGCATATGGCTGGGTCCAAACTGGAATGGCATGGGCAGCAAAAAAACGATGGATTAAACCCAGATCTGTGACTGGGGGTGAATGTTTGACAATGTTCAGCATTCCGTCCATCACTTGTTGTTTTTGCATTTGTCGCCCTAAGTGGGAAGGGTATGCCCAGACGTGGGTCCCGTGCTTCCCATGCCACTGGATTCAAGCTAGCCTGGCTGATGAGGGGTGAAACCCCGAAACCGGTCCCAGGATGCTTGTTTCCAGTCCAGGGAAGACCTGGCCTAGCAGTTCGGGCTGGACTGTTCCAATGGGGAACAGGGTCAAGACTGATTTGCATATGGCTGGGTCCAAACTGGAATGGCATGGTCAGCAAAAAAACGATGGATTAAACCCAGATCTGTGACTGGGGGTGAATGTTTGACAATGTTCAGCATTCCGTCCATCACTTGTTGTTTTTGCATTTGTCGCCCTAAGTGGGAAGGGTATGCCCAGACGTGGGTCCCGTGCTTCCCATGCCACTGGATTCAAGCTAGCTTGGCTGATGAGGGGTGAAACCCCGAAACCGGTCCCAGGATGCTTGTTTCCAGTCCAGGGAAAACCTGGCCTAGCAGTTCGGGCTGGACTGTTCCCATGGGGAACAGGGTCAAGACTGATTTGCATATGGCTGGGTCCAAACTGGAATGGCATGGGCAGCAAAAAAACGATGGATTAAACCCAGATCTGTGACTGGGGGTGAATGTTTGACAATGTTCAGCATTCCGTCCATCCCTAAGTGGGAAGGGTATGCCCAGACGTGGGTCCCGTGCTTCCCATGCCACTGGATTCAAGCTAGCCTGGCTGATGAGGGGTGAAACCCCGAAACCGGTCCCAGGATGCTTGTTTCCAGTCCAGGGAAGACCTGGCCTAGCAGTTCGGGCTGGACTGTTCCCATGACTGATTTGCATATGGCTGGGTCCAAACTGGAATGGCATGGGCAGCAAAAAAACGATGGATTAAACCCAGATCTGTGACTGGGGGTGAATGTTTGACAATGTTCAGCATTCCGTCCATCACTTGTTGTTTTTGCAGTACAGCCGCCTAGCACACAAGGGAGGTGGGGAGTTAAAAGAGAGTGACACACACACGCACAACACCCCCCTCCCCCCCAACACCATACACACAACCAGATGCATTACAAAAACAATTTTACCCTGTAACTCGGATGAATAATGCAAGGACAAAACGATTTTGCAAAAGTGAATGTAATGAGATCAACACAGCATGAAAAATAAGTTAGGCAAGATAATAGATATACACATATGTACAGAAAAAGGGACACAGCCCAGTTCACTATTTGCGTAGTCCACATGGCCACAGGCCAAAGTCCAAGGCCACACATGTCATCTGCTTCAACACAGAGAGAACACTGCAGGGGCATCAATTGGTAAATAGGCAGGTACCTCAGGGGGACGGGGCACAGGGGTGCACCTCAGCCGGGAGATGTAAGAATACCACTGGTTCTGGAGGGGGCAACATGCCATGTGCTTGGTCCTGTGGAGTGCAAGGTCACAGTTTCTCATGTGGGTGTCTCACCCACTGGTTCTGGAGGGGGCAATGTGCCCTGTGCTTGGTCCTGTGGAGTGCAAGGTCACAGTCTCTCATGTGGGTGTCTCACCCACTGGTTCTGGAGAGGGCAATGTGCCCTGCGCTCTTGGTCCTGGGGAGTGATGGGCCACAGTCTCGCGAGTGGGTGTCTTTCCCACTGGTTCAGGAGGGAGCAACGTGCCCTGTGCTTGATCCTGGGGAGTGATGGGCATATGGGTGTCTTACCCACTGGTTCTGGAGGGGGCAACCTGCCCTGTGCTCTTGGTCCTGGGGAGTCATGGGCTACACTCTCTCGAGTGGGTGTCTTGCCCACTGGTTTTGGAGGGGGCAACGTGCCCTGTGCTTGATCCTGGGTAGTGATGGGCATGTGGGTGTCTTACCCAGTGGTTCTGGAGGAGGCAACCTGCCCTGTGCTCTTGGTCCTGGGGAGTCATGGGCCACAGTCTCTCGAGTGGGTGTCTTGCCCACTGGTTCTGGAGGGGGCAACGTGCCCTGTGCTTGATCCTGGGGAGTGATGGGCATGTGGGTGTCTTACCCACTGGTTCTGGAGGGGACACCCTGCCCTGTGCTCTTGGTCCTGGGGATTCATGGGCTACCGTCTCTCAAGTGGGTGTCTTGCCCACTGGTTCTGGAGGGGGAAACATGCCATGTGCTTGATCCTGGGGAGTGCAAGGTCACAGTCTCTCAGGTGGGTGTCATATCCACTGGCTTTGGTGGCGGCAGGCCGCACAGCAGCCCATGGAGGCAGGATTACATACCGTCCGCCGGCGGTGACCGCTGCACAGCGGTGGTGGTGCTGATGGTGGAGGGCGGCCCCTGCCCATCCCCTGCAACCTCGGACAGCTGCACAGTGGTGGTGGTGCTGCTAGTGGGGGTAGGTTCCTGCCCGTCCCCTGCAGCCATTGCCGGCTGCACAGTTGTGGTGGTGCTGCTGCTGGTGGAGGGCAGCTCCTGCCCATCCCCTGCAACCTCGGACGTCGCTGAATGTAGTTTTACATTCAGCAATGATGTAATTGTTGATTGGTATTGAAAACTTCTTCCTGCGTTTGTTGGTGCTATTGATTGACGTGATAGATCCTCATGCCATTAGGGGAGGGACAAGGAAGGCAGAGATGAAGGGGTAATGACCCGGTTATATTGTTTGTCTCATGGAAATATCATTGATATCTCCCCAGCTCTCTGCTGAAGGTGACCAGAATTTTAAATCCAAAAACAGGGACATTTCATAAAAATAGAAAAGGGACAACAATTTTACTTCAACCAAACGCATTCATCAATGTAGATTTGCATCAGAGACATCAAGAACATCCACAAAATGCAATTTTTAAATACAGTATCGTGCCTGTCACTTAAATTACTTTCCTATAACAGCTTCTAACTATCCCTGCTTTTTAAAGTATAGAAAGGCACCTCCATAAAAACCAAGACATGAGCTAAATTTCCCGAAAACTACAGGGACAGCTGATGAAAAACCGGGACTGTCCAGTAAATACGGGATGGCTGGTCACCCTATCTATGCTGGAATTAATTTTGAGTAAACCCCAGCGAATATTCCCATTGTTTCAGAGGGAGATCTCCTAACTGTAAAACATCTACGGTTATTTATCTTTCCTTTGCTGATCCGCCTGCTCTGCTACTTCAAGGTGAAATGTCCAGGGGCACAGCAACTATCGGTGCTGCAGGTGCAATGCACCAGTGCCTAGAACCCTGAGGGACCCATTGAACACTGTAAATTGCGGTATTTTACTACCCCAACAGGAGTCAAAGGGGCTATTTTCCTTGCTTGCACCAGGGCCCATGGTATCATCCTTGCTATGCTACTGATGATGTCCACTAAAGTATGCCAAGTTTAAAACATTTTTCATCTCTAAAACACAACTCTGTAACTGCAGGACCTTTTGTTCTCCCGTCTTGCTAGCTTTAGTTTATATATTTTATACACTCCAGTTACTTGATTATTTTGATATTCTTTCTGCAAGTTAGTTTTCTTTCTAATGGGGGCAGTCTTCAGCAGCCTTCTCCCAAAATGTTGATCGCAGGTCTATAAAATAAATCAGACATCGTTGCCCATGCTACCTTGCTAAGAGGCGTGGCTCTTTTTATCTTTTATATTCTAAAATAAATCAAAGAAGCACCTTAAGGTCCACATGTTCTTTTTTATTGAAACAAATAAAGCTAAAAGCGGGTTGACCCATGGGATGAAAGCACTGTACAGCAATTTCAGTTTTTAAAACCCTTTGTATATTTCTGGAAAGGCGATGACACGGTCATATTCTTTAGAGAAGCTAAAAATGTATTTTTTGCTAGTCGTAGGAGTAATTGATGGCTATGTACTCCGTTGGCGATAAAGTGATCTTTTATAACTTTGAGCACAGCCATTGGCATGAACAGCAGAACCTTAACCTGCATTGGCACGACTTTATTCGAAGCAATCGGAGTTAAGACAAATCGCACCAAATCACAGATCATCACCCAGCAGAGCACAATCTTTGCCTTTAGTATTAACTATGTGCAGGGCATCATCAACGTTTAATAGTGCGGGAAGACCAAGAGCTCGCCTCCTCTCTGTCTGTGCACTCACTCACATCCTTCAAGCTTTTCAGATTTTTAAAGGTATTTATTTTGCATTTGGCCGTCCAGACTTTGCATCTGTACGAACCTAACTAAAACATACTTGAACGTGTGCCGAATTCACAGTCAGCAAAGATTTAAGGCCATATTTATACTTTTTGACCCAAACCTGCGCCAGCGCAGTTTTGCGTCAAAAATATTACCGCCGGCTAACGCCATTTTGGTGCGCCGTGCGGGCGTCAAAGTTATACTTTGACGCACAGCGGCGCAAACCACAGGTGGGAGTCATTTATTTTGACGCACACCGCAGCGGCAAGTCGTAAAGCAAAACGACGTTAACGCGGCGGAAATGACTGTAGGTCAATTTACGATCCCGCAAACCGGATATGTGCTGTTTTTTGACGCAATAGCGTCAAAAAACCCCGCGAACACTGCCATTTTATCAGAGAAGAGCCAAAGTGGATCCCAGATGCCACAACAGACCCCAGGAAGATTACACAGACCAGGAACCAGCCAGGAGGACCCACACAAGAACCAGGACACTTATAAGAAGAAAAGAAAGTGTTGCTTCAGTGCAGAGGAGCAGGAAATTCTGGTTAAAGAGGTGACGGAACATCAGCACCAACTGTTTGTCACCTCAAAATTGCCAATTAGTAGGAGAGAGGCCATATGGCAACAAATTGTTGACAAGATCAACAGTGTGGCAGAAGTACGCAGAACAGTCATCGAGTGCAAGAAACGCTGGCATGACTGCAAGCGCAGGACCAAGGAAAAGATGGACAGGAACAGGAAGGCAGCACTGCAGACTGGAGGTGGGAGTCCAGCACACCAGGAGGCCCTGGACCACATGGAGGAGGTGGTCGCAGCCGTCAACCCTGAGGAGATCGTCACAGGGATTTAAGGACAGGACAGGACAGCACAGACTACCAGGAGACAACGCACATGCACGGTAAGTCGCATGGGGAATTGAAATGCACTAATGTCAACTGCAACCGGGGGGGGGGCAATACCTACTCCACATTGCATGTAAGTCATCATATACATGGGGTGGCATGGGTAAAGGGGCACGGCATGGGGGCATGGCCTGCACAGACAGAAGCTGGGGCACACCATTACACTACACCAACAACAGTCCCATGGGGGCATGCTGCCATGCCAACGATGGAGCAAAGGGAAAGCCAGGCCAGGAGGGAAGGGCACAACGTCAAACTGACATCCCGGCACACGTCAGCCACCATACCCCCCACATTAACTAGGGCCCTATTTACGACCTCTAGCCATACCGACAACTGGAATGTAACTGCGACAACTGTTGCCACTACCACCTCCACTCTGTGTGCAGCTCAAGTAGCCAATGGCAGTAACCTCCCCATGGATCATACACACCTAAATTAGAGGGTTGAGGATGACAACTTCAACAGTCCCCTGAAAAAAGACAAAGGCCCCAGTACTGTCAAATGTCAATGCCCATAGTTGTTGCAAACATCAGCCAATGTAAACTACAATAGGAGCTACACAGCACTAAGGACATACCCATGCTGCATATGTCAGGGTCCATCCTGTGCCTGGGTCACAATGTAACATCCCAAATGTCATACTGCTCAGACAGCAGCATTGAGGGGGGGACACATGTAACTGGTCACTGACATACACCTGCACAGTCAGAGGAGGAAATAGGACACTGATACGATTATCAGGGCAATCCAATGTACCGCACATTCCCAACATCAGCTGTACACATTACCAGTGCCAACATCCATATCGTGCCCTTACATTGCTATGCATAGGATATGCTACATGTCAACTACATTTAAGTGGATGTGAAAGATCAGAGACTGGGGCAGGTCCAGATTGTTAAGTGTGCTGCCAGTGCCATCAGAACACCCACAGCCAGTGAAAGGTCTCACCATGAGAATGGATGTAGACGGAGGGTTGAGTAGGACAAGAAGGTGGCAATTCACTATTTGGCCAAAACCAATACCTAGAAGAGATGATGCCGACAAGTCTAATAACTTAATAACATACATGTGACATGCAGGTGGACCATAGGCCTGGGAGAATGCCCATCTGAAAGACTGGAGCAATAAACACGAAACAAGATCACAATGTGAAATCATCACAAGGCAGGCATGTCACATCACTAATGCCACAACACAGACACACTAATTGTACCCCGTTTCATTGCAGAGGAAGATGGATCTCCTGCGGATATGCCTGTCCCAGATTATCCTGATGACATGGATGACGAGATGATAAACATTCCCCAGGAGACCATCCAAAAGGTCCTTGAAACCCTCCAGACCCCACCTTCAGTCATAAGGAGGAGCACAGAACAAGCAGCCATCTCAGAGGATCCACCCACCACCCCAATTGTAAGACCTGCCAGCTCCAATACAGCTGAGAACTCAGACGACACAGGCACCAGCTTTGAGAGAACTGTAGTTGGGGTACAGCGGGA
Organism: Pleurodeles waltl; assembly: GCF_031143425.1. Taxonomy (NCBI): domain Eukaryota; kingdom Metazoa; phylum Chordata; class Amphibia; order Caudata; family Salamandridae; genus Pleurodeles; species Pleurodeles waltl. The sequence goes on from NC_090444.1 coordinate 974,026,792, forward strand.
GCTGGCCAAGGAGGTGCGGGTGGGGATGCAAACTATGGCAGCCAGCCTAGAGGGGGTGCATTCGTGCATGATGTCATCTGCAGATCAGGCAGCAGCTATGCAAGCCCTTACATCTATCTTGCAGGAACAGCAAAAAACCCAAAAGGAAATCAGCACAGCTGTAATACAGTTGACCCAACACCTGCAACAGCAATCCTGTCAACGCATGCACGAATGCAACATTGAACCCCTCAGGGCCGACCTGGCTGCCTACCATCGTGATGTGGCTGCTATTCTTAAGAATCAGCAGATCCTCCTTGCTGCAGTACTGCCCTTAAGACCTTCACAGGTAGCAGCGACCGGGATGTCTGACACTGAGGTGTGTGTTGCCCCTTCACAACCACCACCACCAAGAACAGAGGAGGCAACACACACATCAGAAGAAGAAGACATGGAACAGATCACCTTCACAAGGAAAAGTACCCAGAAGCACCAGTCCCTGCCACATGGTCAACAATTATCAAGGTCCTGCGCTTTGTAACATGCCAGTCTTACAACAACTGTACTCAATGACTGTTCTGCTTACCACTGTATATCTTGTCAGCCTGCCCAGCGATTGTCTCTCTCTTACTCATTGGCAAATCCTGTCCCTCTGCACTGTCTGAAACATCACCCCCAGCATGTCAAAAGCATTTCCGTAACTCCTTGTGTAGGATCACAATGTAAGATGTCACTCTAATGGACTCACAATCATGGACAATGTACAGATAGCACTACAGCACTTTTCAATAAATAGCACTTACACAACAAATCTGTCTCTGGGTAATGTGACATATCAACTGTGCAGTAGATAACTGAAATGTGCCTACTGTCAAATTAGGTAGCTTGTCAATACAACTGTCCTGATATTATGTAGTCAGATAAATCTGCACAGTGCCCATGATTGCATCATACTCTGCCAATCCTGAGGGACATATCTGATGAAGTGAGAAACCATACACCATCATGCTGGGTTGGACTGAATAATGCTTTCTCAAGGGATATCTAAGTCATAAAATAGTGGCAGCAAAATGTTGTCACCATGCAATACTAACACATATAACAGTGCACACTAATCTAAGCAAACATTACAAAAACTGCATGAATGAAGCTGTCTGAGTTTACATACAAATAGGTACTCATGCTGAACTGTGTCACAAATGACGTATGTGAGTCATGAAGACAAGAATACAAGAGTGCCTACGAGAACTCATCTTATAAGGGTGTCCTTGATCATCACACTGCAGTCAGACTTTAAAGTGTTCCCCCAATACCAACAGCTCATATCACAAAACAGATCATTGAATGTCCCTGAGGAAGTACATGGCAGGACAGCCTACAAATGTCACATCACACATAGCACATCCATAACCTACAAGATGGGTAACAACTGGCATTGACTTGCCATCTGGGTTCTGCAAGTTATCAGCTAACAATCATGCTGCATATCCTCCGCCAATACCTGGGCTACAAATGTCAGTGTACGGAATGCAAAACTAAAGCCACATGGTCTGCAAGTTGTAACAGGACTTGCCAGTATAGTACCCATGTGCCAAACCTGAGTGTGTGTATACTAGGTTCCAACCAAACAGTCACTTTTTCAAATATATGTGTAACATACTGGTAGCATCAGTCCTAGGTACCCCATTCACAAATCCATGCCTGTGTTTGAGGGTGGGGGTGTGGATAAACAACTATCAATTCCAAACAACATGGACACCGAGGAGTGTATAGAAAACTCCACACGTGTTTGCCTCTACACACACACCACAGGTAAGGTCTATCAACAATTAGGAGTCTACAAACCCTTGACCAATCATAGCGCAACACATGTCAGGAAATGCAGAGCTTGGTACACAACAAATACTTCCAGTAAGGCACGACTTACATCAGAAACAGAGTTGCAAGAACAGCCATGATCTTGATTAGCATGCACACCTAGGCCATTGCACTCAAGTTCCACATACTTGTAGCACTACATGTGGAAGTACATGCTGCTAGGAAGTTCTACCTACAGTTTAATAAGTACCTTGGTAAATAGGGAAGCAGAAGTCTTTTGGAAAGCACTTTGCTGTACCAATCTTGGAGAATGTGCGTCTGACAGGCTGACTAAATCTGAGCTGACTTCCAGTGCAACTCTTGTTGATACAAGTGTCATCCACATGACTCACCCCAGTACTCACTGTGGTGCCTACAGGAATGGCCTACAATCCCTAGATAATACAATAGGATACGCATTGGCCAACTCAAAACATTTGAGAAACTGAAATCCCACTCATGGAACAAGACAAATGATTGCCCAACGCATCACACCTTGCTATGCGTTCAACACACAGGAGTCCATAACCAGCAAACACAACACATAACAGACATATCAACACTTACTGGAGTGGTCGGGGTCCTCAAATGTAGCCACCTCTCCCACAGTGTAGGGTGCCGGTCAACCTGTAAGGCATGGAAGGAAGAAATGTGCTCAAAATCTGTGCACAGACCAACAATTTCATAAACATATACAATGTGTAGGCTGAATAAGGAAATGGCAGCCATTCAGACATGATGATACTGCATCTGATATATCACTGACAACTTGTACATAGCATGGGTCTCCTGTGACAGTTGCACACATATCTGCACACATGCAGTGGCCCTAACTATCATGTGGTGGCAAACATGCCCCGTCATTGGTGACCAGAAAAAAATATGGAGTGTAATCGTCTCATCATGTGCATCCAAGAGAGACATCCAAAGCCTGGTTACTTGAGGACTGCATTACCAGTCAAACAGCCTATGTGGCCATGACACATTTATTACACATAGGTACAATGTACAGAGGGACAGGGACTTTTGTAAGCCCTCATGTTGTTACAGTTTCTTCATTTGATGTGGCCCAGCTATGGTGATTTGCACCAACCATGGAGATGTGAACCCATGTGCATACCTTTGGACTGCCATCCCTAATTGGAATGTGGCACAACTAACTCCAACAAACATTCTAAGATGTTAGCTGAGGGCACCTTACACCTTTTCACGATGTTTTCAAATCCAGATCTGACATGTATCCAAAAAGATAAAGGACCACAATAATCCCTAACATTCATAGAACTTCAGTGAACGCTTTCCTTACACACTCACCAGACTCACATGAGACATATGTCTGAGCCACTTTGCTATCATCAATTGACGTGAAGCCAGCACTCATTTTCTGCATCATGTAGTGATTCTAAAGTCAGTCTAGCTATTGCGTCAACAAAGTTAGCCAATATGTTGGTACATCTTTACTTCTCTGGCAAATGTACCCTATATAGACATGATTGGCTCCTATTTTGTTTGGTTGTCTGACACAAAGGCAGCACCGATTTACTTCACGGAAAAGTATCCTGTAAGTTTGCTGAGCACGTGCTACCTGACAGCTAGCAATTGTGATCCTTCCCATAGTGCATCAATTATCCCAGTATGTTTCCCCAACATTACACACAGTCAGCAACTTAGCTGGCAGACATTGTACAAATCATCTGATGTCACTACAGAGCATTTAATCGTGCACATTTACATGATTAGTACTCACCAACAGGGCCACCAATCACGATGCCCAGGTGGTCCAAGAGATCCTGCTCCCTGGTGATGAGGTCAGACCACCGGTGCTTCAGCTGGTGGTCACTCCTCTGGCTGGCATACACACGCTGCAGGTGATGCAGCACCTTTCCCCACCGGATTCTGCGAGCCTCTGTGTGATACCCCTGTATCACCCTGCCCCCTGCCTCGATCATCAGTGGCAAGAAATGGCACACAAGCCATATGAAGCCCCCCAACTCCTCTTCACCCATCCTGCCAAGACGTGGCCTACCAGACATTGTAGAAATGTGAAAGGGAATAGGGGTTAAAGAAATAGAAAGGGGAAAAGGGGGAAAGTAGGGGTACAAATACAGAAGAAAAGTAAACTTAACCACTAAAAGAGCCCAACTATCCCTAAACTACCACTACCCACAACAGACTCCCACAAACAACAAAAACACTAGATAAATGGACAAATGTACACAAAACACAGTAGGACAGTATACACCAACAATATTTATTTCACAAATTGACAATAGAGACAGCACACAGGACACAAAAGCACAAAATCTATGGACACCACTCTCTACACAGCCACACAGTCTAGAAGAATCATAGACTGCAAAGTGAAAGTGAAAGTTCACCCACTGTACATGATCTGTAAACAGGATATCCTATTACATCACTTCCTGTATAAAATGTCCGCCTTTTTTCACGTTATGCGTCATAATTGTTTCACGCATACAGTTTGTGCGTCATTTTTTTTTTACGCACAGGAGTGAAAATTAGCCCGCATCCAAATAATAGTAAATAGCCTGTGCAATTATCTGGATGCGGCCTAATGTTCACTCTTGTGCGTCAAAAAAAATGACGCTAATTCAGTATTGGTGTACAAAAAATTACGCATAACGCTAGCAACGTCAAAATTTCAGTGCATGAACTGGTTTTGGGCTTTTTTTTTGTTTTTATGTTATGTTACATTTGGGACACATCAGAGATAGCCTGATGGCACCCACTATGGTGTTGATGGTGTATGTTCACATGGGTGACATCATACTGCAGCGGACCATGATCCGCTACTTCCTTCACAGTATATTGACGGTTGGCTGACGCACTAGATGGCCATATGTGTGGCCTACATATATGTATTGCACAAATTGGGCATGTTTGGCATCAGGAGAGGATAGCAATGTGACGCACATATGTAGAATACCTAAATGCCTTTGGCTCAATGTGTGTGCTGTGGCAACTAATGTATTTGTTGACCAAGTGTGTGTGTATCACATGATGCATTATTGCACATATGCTTGTATGAATGTGACGTCCATGTGTCCAAACCTTAAATGCAAGTCGTTGCGGAAATGAGAGAGGACATGTGTTAGTCATACATGTCACAACATCCGTAACGTGGACTTCCAAGATTTAGGGTAACGTAGACACCACATATGACAAAGCATGCACCAGATAGATGGCAGACGCTTGTTCATGTCAATGGTCCACATTTTCAACATCCTATGTCCTAGTGTTTTGGTAACAGCTTCCTAGGCACTAGTTGGTGAATCCCACAGTGAGTCATACACGTGCATTGAGGAAGTGGGTACCATGTTGTTTGCCCAGACAGACAAAGGTGAATCACAAAGGTATGATGACACCACAGTTGTGGTCATATAAGTGAGCCACAACTCTCAAGTGGCTGTGGTGGACCAGCAGACGAGGCAGCACGTGTCCACATATTTCCAGTGATCAATTGCACATAGGTGTCTTGTTCATGTGTGTGGTCCAATGTTGATCCTGTAAATTATTTGGGGTGTAATTTGTCACAGATCGGTCCAGGACTCATCATGAGTCAGTGGCAGCTATTCATGTATCTACTGAGTATCCTTTGTTGATCAATGTGAGTAAAGTGGATGTGGACATGAGAACCTACATGGGGATGGTCCCACCCTGTCACTAAAGACGTGCAATGTGATAGTCAACAGGGCAACCTTGGTGTGCTGAGTGAGTTAATGTCTCAGGTGTCATGTTCCGGCAGGTGTCATTACAACATTTGTACACAGGTTAGCCTCTGCAATTCCCACTGCATCTGGGAACATCATAGCCTCTGTGCTGATTATTCTTGCAACTATTCACCAGACATGGCCCATCAATATGTTGTGAGAAATGTAATTCTGTGTGTGAACTGTCAGGGTCCTGACATGTGTGGATTTTTCATGGACATTATCAGAGGTTGCTTGTTCTGCTGAAGGCCCCGTACCCAAATCCTGCATACGGCCCTGGGACACTGTCACACTTTGTCATTCATGCATAAATGAGACCCAGACAAGGGATGGGCCATGAATTTTGGTTTTCACAGAGGATTTAACTCATATGGTACAGTTAAAAGGCAGATGATGCTATACAATGTATTTGGGTATGCATTGAAGAAGCACATGCCCAAATACCCCCTGAAGAATGAGCGGTTTGCTAACACAAGTGTGGTACATATGTAGACACAGGGATACTTTAGTGTGACACACAGACAGATGCCAGTCAGGCTGACAGAATGCAGGGTGAATCAGGATACAGCAATTTGACAAGTTACATAATCAGTGGTCTGACTAAGACTGTTTGGAGGATTAACTAGACAGTTGACATGTCAAACTGTGTATGTCCTGTGTTTTTGAAGGTCACAAATGAACCCAAGGGCTGTGTTACACGGCTTAATTAGTATCAATGCTTAACAGTGTATTTGACAAAATGGCAACTCCTATGCTGTTCCAGGCATCAGCAGGGGCAGTGCTTGTTGAAATGGGTGGTGTGCATGGAGGTGATCACAGGTGTGGGCTGCATCTGTTTCTCACAAGTCCTGTAGGTGAGATTTGCATTCTAATGGCCAACACACATTTTCACACGGGAAGCAATCTACAGGTGCTAACAGGGCTTGGAAACAAGAAGCCAGTGTATTCATTGACCTGACGTCCATGCAGTCAGATGTTCTATGACAATGGCATACCATAGGAAAGGGTGTAGCACACTGGATTGCTATTGACAAGCTGTGTGTGTAGAGGAGGGAATATCAGGGTTCACATCTTAGTATTCCAGGGACCTCTTCAGACAGGTGGGTTGTGACTAGGTGCATGGGTGTGTCAGGAGTTAGGAAATGGGCTGACATGTACATGGAATGTCATGTGCGCAATGCTGCTCATATGTGTGGCACTTGTGCTGTCTATGTACTGCTTCTATGGAACTCTGGTCACAGATAGTCCTTGCAAATATTGGATGCAGTTGGACTTACTGCTGTCAAGGGTCTGGTCAGACATTCCTGTTACTGATGCAAAAGCACATCAACTGCCTCATGTATGAGGCTTGTTTTCCCCTTATTGAGTGATGGTGTCTTAGTTGTGTGCCATATGCTACGTTGGACCTTGATTTCAACATGTATGTGTGAAATAGGTGTATGCCTCTCCTATTGGCCTTCAAAGGAGAAATGTACATGATATATGTAATTTACAATGTGTGTGTATGTGACCATTGTATGTTACGCATCACATTAGCTCTGGGATTTTCAGTGTCCTAAGCGGTATATTAGCAATGCTCCATGAGGCAACACTCTTATTCTGATAGTTAGAGATGAAGGTGTGCAAAAATGAATAGCCAAACGATGATATGGTGATTATTATAGGTGTTTATTTAAATTAGTTCATAAAGTAGTGATGGTGATTATATTTAAAAGAAATTGTTCACCATATGTTGCTGCCTGCGTAAACCAGCGGCCGTGTTCTGTAGTTCCCCCTCATGTTGCAGGCCACCATCCTCCTCTTCCTCCTCTTCAGGCATGTGTGGCTCGGGTTCCAGGAGGGGAATGTTCCTTTTGATGCAAATGTTGTGCAGAATAGCACATGTTAGGATGATCTTACAGACCATCTCCGGGGAATATAGGAGGCTACCACCAGTGATGTCGAGGCACCGGAACCTTGACTTGAGGATGCCGAAGGTCCTCTCGACTATGGTGCGTGTCCTCCTATGTGTGTCATTGTAGCCACGCTCTGCTGCAGTACTCGGGTTGCCAATAGGTGTCATTATCCATGGCTGGATGCCATACCCCTGATCAGCTGCAAGAGAAAATGAAGGGGATCATGTTGATGTAGCTAGCCCCATTGAAATCACCTTTCATGGCAGTAGTTGTCTTGTGTTGTCTGTGACTCTTTTGTGTTATTATGTCGCATCCTAGGCTTGTAGGATGTACATTCTGCATCGTGTTGTTTCCTTGGCTGAACGAGAGTTTGGCTGCTGACCGTTTGTCAGCAGTATGTTTTGAGATTTGCAGTACAGTGTGCCCTCCCTAGCATTGTGACTTGTGATACAGGTGTCCGTGTGTCTTCACTGGGGGTGAGATGATAGTTCCATACACAGATTCATTTTGACAGTGTTGTTAACACGTTCATATCAATGTACCCTGGACATCCCATACCTTTAGACTTATGCAATGGATTAATGTAAACGTCATTGGGACACTTACAATTTGCAAGGTGACATTTAGGCAACCTACTCCACACGTTGTGATCTTTCACGTCTTAACATTAGACTGTACACTAATTTCCGATGTGTGACAGGTTCAATGGTGACCTAAGAAACATGCCTAGCGGTGTCACGACCTCAGTGTGTTCCTGTCGACATGTTGCTGTTGTGGAGAATGTGTTGTGTGTCCTAGAGGGTTGCTGTGCAGTGTGTATATAAGTAGGTTTTTGTACTTACCAATAAGTAGTCCATTGCCATACCGTCCATCCTGGAAGTGTTCATTGATGGTGCAGTGACGGAAGAGGAATGAGTCATGGACACTCCCAGGATATTTAGCCACGATGTTGGTGATCAATCCTTGGTGATCGACAATGGCCTGCACGTTGATAGAGTGTGTGTGCTTCCTGTTGCGGTAGAGGTGTTCAGTTGCAGCAGGTGGCACAAGGCGTACATGTGTGCAGTCGATTGCACCAAGGACGTGTAGGAAGCCACTAATGAGGTAAAACCCCTGTTTTGTTTCCTGCTGCTTCTGCAGTGTGTTAGGGAAGCAGATGTGGCAGGGTGTAAGTCCAATGATGGCATCCAGTACTTTGGGCAAAAAGGCAGAGAATGATGGTTGTGATATTCCGGCAACCAGGGCACCAGTTGTTTGAAAAGAGCCACTTGCCAGCAAGTGAAGTACAGCAAGCAGCTTGGTTTCTGTTGGGATGGTGCGTGGTGTCAGCAAAGTGGGTGCCAACTGCGGCTCAATGTTTCGCAGCAGCTGCTGAATGGCCTGCCAGTTCAACCTGTACCTCTGGATGATGTTGTGTTCCCTGAGGCCATGAAGGGTTGTTCTGGGGCAGAATATCCTCTCCTGCCTTCTGCGCTGCCTTTGGGGTCCCTGCTGGTGTTGTGGTAGCTGCTGTTGTAGCTGCTGGGCTCTGCGCCTGCGTGCACGCTGGATAAGAATCACCTCCATGTCTCCGTTTTGCTGCTCTGCTGCTCTGCTGCTCTGCTGCTCTGCTGTTGCTTCTGTGTGTTCTGATTAAATACAGGTGTGTTTGCCCCATTTTAACGCCTGCCCTGAACCAGGCGTTAAATTTTGACGCAAATCGGGCTGTGCGTCATTTTCCGGCTCCACCTCCCGGCCGAGCGTCATTTTTGCCCGAAAGCATAAATACGACGCACGGCCGTTTAAGTCATTTTTTGGACAGGAACGCCTACCTTGCATATGATTAACGCAAGGCGGGTTGCCGCATCCAAAAAATGACGCACACGGTGGACTTTTGTCATCCGCGGGCTCGGGCGTCAAAGTTTAAATACGGGGCAACGTTTGCGCTGAATGTGCGTCAAAATTTTTGACGCACATTCGGCGCAGACGGAGTATAAATATGCCTCTTAGAGTTCAGACGCTTGAGGACATTATTGAAGCAATTTAAGAAGTAGTTAAAAAAGAAGACAAATCAGGAGGTAAAAGGAAACTTGTGTGAATCATGTTTCCACGGGCTACCTGTCATTATTTGTAATGATGTTATTTCAAAAGTTATCCTTTCTGTTCCTTCACTTTGGCCCATCGTCACTTCAACCCTCAAAAATTATTTACATTGGAATGTTTACTTCCATCCCATTCCTTCACACTGCACCATTAGTTTGCCTGTTTGAGCAATTTCGCTACCTCCAGAGTTTGCTTTGTAGACAGCCATAACATTGCCCTTGTTACTAATGGCAGGTTTAAACTAACCCTACCACTATCTTTTTATGGGTCAGGCTGCCCTCAATGTAGTTGGAAGAACAAGTGTTCAGTGTGGTGTCAAATTATTTATTTGCCAGTGCAGTTTATCACAATGGAAGGTCGCAGGCGATAGAGCGTAAATTTGAGCTCTGTCCCTCTTGTCACTGAAATCAGCAGACTGTGACAAGTTTAAGCTCATAAGCTTAATAGAGACAAAAACTAATATAGAAACCTTCACTGACACCTATGTGCTATTTGCAAGTATTTCACAGTTGGGCATAGGTGCATTTCTAATTTAATCACATGCTAGATGGTTAAAGTTGATGTTAAAATGTAATTTAGATTCTAAACTAATAGACAATGTCTAAAAAATTTAGATTTATTGTATTTAGCGAAAGCTTAATGACTTTGAAAATATGTGTGAGAAAATGCACTTCTCTGTTATACCTAATGTAATGCATTAATAAAGCTTTACTTATACTGATGAAATATTATTAATGATGAATTAATGTCACAAGTGTGTTTTTTCTAAAAACTTTCACATGACGTATATTTCTGCAGTGGTCACGTGCTAATGTGGAGTGACCTAACAATATACACAAGTAATGTGTAATGCTTACCTTCGAATCGGCATCTACGGGGTTGTGTGTCCTCTGTGGTCCAGTGGCAGCAGCAAGGGTAGGTCTTGTCCAATTGTGTCCAATCCAAAACAGAAGTGGAAACAGGAAAAAGGTAAGTTTTTACCACATTTCCCTTCCAATCCCCTCAGATTTGGAGGTAACACCACCACAGTTGCCTTGGCAGGAAAGCACATTGTGATTGGCACGGCAGGAACAGTGGCTGGAGTACCGCTCCCAGCTACTATTTCCAATGGTACCATTGATGTGGGTGGAGATTCCTGGTAGAGTCTGTGGGACTCGGGCTGTCTTTTGCCTATGGTCCCACCAACTTCTAAATAGGGGAGGCGGACCACGGAGGCGGCGGACGAGTTTTCCAATGGAAAACCGATGGCGGCACCGTTACTGACAACATCTAAATCAGGTCCTCAGTTTTGGGCCTGACCCTCTCTCCAGCGTCACATCCAAACTTTTTGCCTTCACCCCTCCTGTTTTCTGAATTAGTTTTTGTTAGAATTAGGACGCTGTGCAATTTAGGTCTGCTACGCACCACTACAAAGCTTGTGCTCTCTCCCTAAACATGATAAAAGTGGCCTACACCTGATTGGCGCATTCTTAGCAGTGTCTAGTACATGGTTCTAAATGTACCAAGGAAATGTAAATCAAATGCTACTCATTGTGCCATACACTAAAGTAGCACTTTAAAACTTGTTTTAGGCCTTCCACTGCGGCTTGAAGTGCAGTTTCAAACTAACAATTTGGCTTGACAAACGTTTTGCCAGGTGAAAACCTCCTTTTTAGTACATATAAGTCACCCCTAAGGTTGGGCCTAAAGGCTCATAGGGCTGGGTGCATTGTAATTAACAAAAGGACATGTGGGTTTATGGTTTACATGTTCTGGTAGTAACAAAACTCCTAAATTCATTTTTTACTACTGTATGGCCCGTCTCTCCCATTGACTAACACTGGGCGACCTTATTACATTTAATAAGTGCTAACTTTGTGGGAGCAGGTAGAGATGTGATGTTTAGATTCAAATTAATTGTAATTGCAAATCCTCTTTATTAATAAAGTCAGATTTTAAGTTACCATTCTGAAATTGCCACTTTTAGGACATTGTCACTGTCTTGTCCTAACCGTTTGTGCCTTCTGCCAGTGTCCTGGCTCACATCTGCGAATAGCTTTGCTGTTGGGCTTATTGTATTCCTTCAAGACAGTGACACAAAAGGGATTAGGTGTGGGCAGGTTGGGCTATTCTGCGAGGATGACTAGGATCCTGAGCTTCTCCTTGCCCCACTTGCATTTCAAAGGGGCTTGCTTCCAGCATACACAAAGGAACCTGACCCTAGTCTTTTGTCACCCCAGATATCTTGGAGCCTTGACAGGGGAAGGGAAGAACTTTCCAGAAGCAGATGTGGGAGTAGTATAGGTAAGCTCAAAAGGCTGGCACCAGGTCTAAATATTGGACCCTCAGAACACCTATTCAGTATACTCCTGGACCTGTGGACCCCCAGACAACTGCCCTGTTACTATAAAAGGATGGTCCTGCTGCTTGAAGTCCTGCCTTGTTGCTTGAAGGCCTGCTTTGCTGCTTGAAGAAGAACCGGTCCATCTCTTTGAACCCAGGGCCACCAGAAGTGACTCCAAAGGTCAGTTAGCTGGAGCCCTGTGTGAGGTACAGGGATATTACAGGGACATAACAAGAGCCTACGGCCTTGGGTTCTGTACCTGGCCTCTGCTGTAGTGAAAACTAGCCCCCCTCAAGTCGTGCCCCCCAGGTTCTGGATCCTAGGAAGCAGTTTTAGAAATGCTAACCTTATCTCACCCTAAAACTTGGGACTTAAAACATTTTTCACAAAAAGTGCCCTGAGACTAGACAGAAAACTGGGACCTGCCTGCCAGCTGCTTGCCGAAGGTGCATCACCAGTAGGCCTGACTTTGCGGTAGCTATTGCTATGTTCTTCTCTGGAGCAGTAAATGCTCTTCAGCAGGGCTCTCTTCAAAGGTATCTGGCTCTGTGGAGCCCATGTCAGCCACAGCTTGCAGCTTTGCCCCAGTGGATATTTTTAACGCCTAAAAAAGGTAAAAATCTTCACCTTGTTCAGCAGCTTCCAAATGCCATGGCCTCCTCCTTCCCAGGAACATTTCAACAAAATTTCGCCTAATTCTGAAGGTAAACAGAGTCCGGGCCTAATCCACCTTGTGAATTTGACACACGCTCCAGCGCAGTCAGCTTTAACTTTTGACTTTGCCTCAGTCTTGTCTGACCTGTTACCCGTGGCTGATTATTTGATCTTTTAGGTGTTATTTTGCAAATAAAATAAAAAAACACTTTGAAAAATTCAGAGCTCAGGTTCTACCTTTTGGGCATAAGTCGTTTTGGTGTCATTTTATTCATTAAAATTTAACATTTGTCTAAATTGGTTTTGGATTTTTCACTTTATTACTGTTTGTGTGCTGCATAAATACTTCACACATTGCCTCCCAGCTAGGCCTGACTGCTCTGTGCCAAGCTATCACAGGGTTAGGCACAGGTTAATTTAGTAACCTTTGTGGTTCAATCTCACAACAATTGTGGTTGTTCTCTAAGTGGGGTGTCCACACCCTTTCAACCAATAACCCAATTTCCATACTTGACCACCATAAATGGGTTCTTATCAAGCTTTTTAAAGCAGACATACCCACATACACTTGGTGCTTTGCCTTAAGAAAAGATCACGCAGCCCTTTTGGGGGGGAAGAGATTTATTGTTACAAAAAAACGAGGTCATTCGCCATACTTAGCTCTGCTGAAACTTGGGAAATGAATGTATCAGACCTTTTAATTTTCTTTCTGTTGGTCACAAACATACTTCTTCACTTTGGTGAGGATTTTGTCCGCAAGTCTTTTCAGCACCAAACATCTTCAAATAACGACTAACCTGGAAGGATGCTTACTTCCTGCACTACAACCACCACATCCTCTTCATCTTCTTCACTCCCACCTCCTCCGGTACTTACACAAGGTAAATGTGACAAGCAGACAGCAGTTTGAGTTCTATGTCTCTTAATGGAACACATTGCATGGTTGAGCATTTTTTATTATTTTAAGTATTTGTCTTTAATCAATACAATATTGCTTTTTCCTTTGGGTCCATGATAATGTGCTAATTGATTTTATGAGTTTTTGCCTCTACGGAAGGATTAGATTGACGTTCAATAATCAGATTTGGCAAGGCTTTATAATCAGTCGCTCAGCTTTTGCTGTTGATGGATGGTGAGTCTGTGCTCATTTGGCCTGGAAGTAATATGACACTGCTCTTAGATAAAAAATAGACATGACACCTAAATGTTTGGTCATGTTGGAAAAGATGGAATTTATATGTAACATCATGAATAGAAATGTATGTGAATTAAGGAGAGTTTATATTGCAAATAGGGCAACTAAGTAAATTCATCTTTAGTCATTTTTATGTGTATGTTTCAATAGATTTTGCATTAAAGTCAACATGACAGCATTTTCCATATTAATCAAAGGGGAAACAGGCTTTGTTGTTAAAGTCGAAAAGCTAAGGGTTTTTTTGCATTTAAGGTGTAGTCAGCCGCAGGATAAACGGAAGAGGAAAGTGTGAGTGGATGTTTTGAAAAATCTGAATAAGGAAAGTATGTTTTTACATATGGTGCATGGCACACAGTAACCCGAGGAGTTTACCAAAATGAGTGGGGATCCCAGTGGGAAGTGTTTGCAACCTGATTTTATGAGAGGCTTCAGATTATGCATTCTCTTTTCTGCTTTTATTATTACAGCAGCCATGTAAACTGCCCCAAACTATAGAATGCTGCAATAAACGAAATGTGAAACCCATAGTTTCTAAGGAGAAAAAACTAAATTTCCTAATAGCAGTAATGTATCAGCCAATCATAGCCCTGACAGTCCTTTAAAGCGAAGCAGAAACACGTAAACCACCTCTTCTTAGTGGGAGCAACTGTCCATTGTATAAGTATCATTCGGAGCTCACTCTTGTTTTAGATCTAAAACAAAAAAAACAATAACCTAAGTAGACCATCACATCATAGAACAGTGACAACAGGATGGGTGTAGAAAGACATTTTAAACAAAATTATCAGTTCTTGAGTACCAAACAACGGGTGGGATCATCTTTGTCTCCTCATCCTAGATAGAATTAAAAATTCTTATTCACAACTATTATAACTTTTTAATTTTATGACAGGCCAGGAGGTTTCAGATTATGCACGTTAAAAACTTATCAAAATGGGTTATTTACTGGCTGTAATACAACTCCTTAAACATGGAATCTGATGACCAGTCCGCCATGTGGATAATTTCTTCCAATCTCTGTTGGGTACTAAAGCCAGGCTCAAGAATAGTCTGTTATTTGCGTATTTTATTGATCTGAAGGCTGCCTTTGACCGTGTGCCAAGAACTTGATCATGGGAAAAATTGAAAGGTTGGGGCCTTCCCTGCAGTCTAATGAACGCAATGATGAACGTATACTCGGGCACTTAGGAGCAAGGAAAAAGTTGACTGGGGGCCAAGTCACCAATAGAATTTAAACCGCAAATTGATTAAAACAAGGGTGTGTACTAGCTCCTATGCTGTTTAATTTATACCTTGCAGACTTAGCCGATGCCCTTGCACCCGTGAATAGTCATCCAACGGTTTTGGCCAGGGAAGGAATAGCATGGCTACAGTAAGCAGACGACATAGTTTTAGTCAGTCAAACACCAGTCTGACTACAGCAGAGCATTGACGCACTTACTACATATATTATTAAGCAAGGTCTGGAACTGAACTTGAGCAAAACTAAGGTTGTCCGTTTAGTTGATACAAAGTTCAAATCTTTTGCGTGGTTCATTAATGGAACACAGGTGGAGGGTGTCCCTATATACAAATACTTGGATTTCACCATGGATCATCTCTTGACCTTCAAACCACAACTTGCTGCTGCTCAAGCAAAGGCCCACTCCTTGACCTATGGTTTCAAACTATTAAAATGAAAATTGAGTTGCCCATCATATAATAATCTGCTTTCTGTTATGGCACCACGGCTAATGCCCACTGTTACTTATGGGGCCAAAATAATGTTGGGTAAGGAAGCAGTTTTCTATAACAAAGCTCAAACGAAGGCTTACAAATCAGTATTTCAGATCCCACATTCAGCATCCCCTGCTCAGGTTCGCTTACAATTTGGTCTGATAAAATTAGGAACATCAGAGTAAATGTGCCTATATCAAATTTTGCTGGAGAATCTGAGCTGCAGAGACTGGTACCATCAACAACTTATGCTGGACTGAAATTGAGAAGCAACAGCGCTGTAATGATAAAGGCACATGGAGTCATCACTTAAACAACTCTGTTAATGAACTAGGCTTGCAAAAAGCATGGGATATGAACCTGGGTAAAGTGGAGTTTTACTGGAAGGCAAATGCTGCCACTAGGTTGCTGTCCTTGACCACTGACAAACATATGCTCTCAAGAAGACGACATGCCTGGACCATATTAACATCATATAAATCTTTACGAGCTCAGGACTATCTAGCAGTACCCTTCACCCAGACATTGAAACATCAATTAATGCTTTTGCGATTTGGTATGATGGAAACCAAAGACATGGTCCCTTCATGGAGACAGCAAGCACAAACACATTCTTGTCGACTTTGTGGGTACAAACAAGAGTCACTTGTACATGTTTTTTGTGTGTGCCTGGCTTTGTCAGAATATAGGAGAACGTATTTGAAAAATATTCTTAGGTCACTAAACATAAGCTCATGCAGGCCGGCTGTTAGTAGTCAGTTAAGTGGTATTTCAATCCTGTTTTCTTGTCGGGGGACTAAATTCATGGTTCAGGCCCATAACGGAATGGAGAAAGTAGCTGAGTAGGTACTGTGTGCCTGGCGTTGTAGTATATAAGTTAGTTATCAGTTATTAGTAATTAATTTAAATTATGTTTCATTTGTCTTTATGAATTTGACTGTGTTTCATTTTAGTAACTAGGATGCAATGTCACTTTTTTATGGACGTAAGCGAGTGCTTGAAATTAAGACCAACAAAGAAAGGATGAAATTAGTTGAGTGGGTTTATTTATGACTGTAATCATTTATATTCCTAATATTTTAAGAAATGATTTAGGATAAGGACAAACCAAATTACTATGTGTGTTTATATTTTAAGCCAAGAACATGTTTGAGTGTTTATAATGTACGAATGTGTGATTAGCAATGGTTTTAATTAACTTTGCTAATAAAATTATTTACAATTTACGATTTCCAATCCTTCCTCTGCCCCAAAGGATGTTGAGGCCATGGCTTCTCTGCCTGAATGTCTTGTAAGCTACAACAAAGGCCGCCCTGCCATCTAAGACCTTGGGCTAAGTTACTATATTCAAAACAGTGGCTGTTATCTGTGTTACGTATATATTGATAGAAAAAACACACAATGGCTCCAATTAGCTTTGCAACGGAACATACAGCCAGAAAGGCACCTCTCCTATTCAAATGTAAAGAGTGATTTAAAGCACCTCAATGAAAATTTGAACACATATATTCATGTGAAGTGCACATAAAAAACAAATATTAAAATACACCCCAGCAAAAATCTGATCATCCAAGGTATCCAAACAGATTATTTAATGTCCCAAAACCTCGAACCTGCAACATATAATAGATTACATATAATACATATGGCAAACAGGTTTCTAACAACCTTCCAACAACAAGTGGCCATACACGACTCAAAATAAAATAATGTCCTTTCTTATGCCATGATTTGCAAAGGCAATTTCCTTGAGTTCGTTATGGCCTGGTCGACAACGTTTCAACCCTCTATAAAATGTGGGGTCTCATCAGGACAGAACAAATGTTAAAGGGACACCTAAAAAACAGCGCAAAACTTTAAAATCCATGAACCAATAATGCACAGTGAAAGTGACCTTACTTTTAAAAAAATTGAGTTGACCCCACCTTCTAATAAACGTAAAAAAAAAAAAAAAAACTTTCACCAATTGCATCTACCAAATGCAGAGGAGTAAAATTCTACTGACAAGAGGAAACTTTGCACTGTGTTTAATAGACACAAACATATATATCATTATATATGCAAAACCACTCCACGACAAATCACCACAATTAGAAAGCATGAAAACAGAGATTAGAGAAGTAGAGAAAGCCACTTACCCCCCCTTGGTCAAAATATATAGCAGACAATTGATTCCTAGACAAGGAGCCATTGTCTTGCCAAACCTCAGAAGTAAATCAGCATCCCATACAGATGAATAGCTGGGTTGAGGAGCAGCAGAAAATCTGATGCCCCTCATCATGTTAATCCTTGAGGCACAAACCCAGGGATCAGTGAAGAATGGAGATTTTTACTTTTATGTAAAAAACAATTTTTTGTATCACCTCCAATTAAAATTAATCAATGGCGGTGATATAATATCAAATGTGGTTTGCAAATTAAATCAGGGAGGGCAATGAGGAGATACATGCATTTACAAGCAGTGACTTAGGACAATGCTAGGTGCTATGTCAGGTGCAAGGGTAATAATCGTTCTCAATACTGAATAATTGATATTGAACTTCCAGTCTTAAATGGAGGTAGAGATGGTGATTTCTGAAAATGACCTTATCTGGGAGTTGTGGATAACAGAACTGCTGTAATTGTGTTAACCGTTTCAAAAATACTATTTGCTAGGCAAAGCTCTCCACCTATTTTACAAAGCCATAATAGAGTGTAATTCAAGTCAGGGAAGGTACATGGCTAAAGGAACTGGGTGTGGAGCAGAGGTTTATGCCAGTGTAGAACCCCAAACAGTAATGGAAGCATGTGAGGTTCAAGTATGTTAATAAGAACAGCTCATGATGAAAAGTAATTTGAATTGAGAAGAAGAATTGCAAAAAACACTGTGGTGATATAATGTAACTGTTAACACAACTACTAGTTACAGTCCATCTGGTATCATGAGAGCCTGGACACCTGGACCCCTTTTTCTAAAGTGATGTCAAGACTATAAATAAGCGAAAAATTACATCCTACGGACAAGTGAACCGGATCAACCAGCCTCGCAAGTCAGTGGACCACGCAGTCGCAGACCTATTCTGTCCTACCTGCAAGCCTTGAGTTGTGAAACATACACTGTCACAGAGATGACACCTGGCAGAGTCTCTCAGACTAGTTCTGGGTCTGGACATCCAGGTCTGCACAGTTTTGGCCTGCTAAAGGTAAGGTCAACCCCTTCCAGTAGCAATGTTGTTGTCGTCTGTGGCATCAAGTAGAAGGTGCTCCTCAGGAGGAGCCCCAAGGCGGAAAAAACCCAAAGGCAAAAACTTCTGAGATAGTGGTGAGGTTTTGGAGCTGGCCAGGAGGATTTGGCACGAGAAAAAATTAGGCAGCATAATGGCAAGATGAGAAACTGGTAGAATCCAATATAGCCAACAGGAAATGTGACACAGAGGCTGGAGAGTGAGGAAGGAGTCGGGAGGAAGAGAGGTAGGAATATCAAGACACAAGACAAAATAATATCAGGGAATAACCGAAGGAAGGTTCAGGAGCAAGGAAACATGACAAAGCACTGCTCAAGCCATTGCAACGCAAGGCGTAAAAGGCTCTTTCACCTTTTATACACCAAAAGCAGGAAATGATGTTAAAACCAACCACCCTCCATCTTGTCTTGGGAAGGTTTCTCTAGGAGGAAGAAAAGTGGCAGCCATCTTGAATCTCCAAAATATACATTCCCTGGTCCTCTACAGATAAAAAATGGGAGAGTTGTGAGGATGAACCTTATGATGAAGCATGCCTTCTCAGGGTGGTTGAAGGTTTCTGTCCTAAAGAGCCATATGAGTTTAGATTAAGAGACTCTGGACTATCACCCAAGTGGGCACAATTTTGCCACCCTGGGTTATTAACTACAAGCAGCTTTGGGGTGTAGAGAGGAACAAAATTCCTTATCGAACTGAAAAGCTATAGAAACAGAAGACTAAACTAAAATAAAACAACCTGAACAACAGAGGATTTCTAAATACTTTGAAATTGTGTTTGGGATATAAGTAATTCAATGAGCACTGTGAGGCATCTGTATTAGCCAATACTGACAGAAGATAAGGGTGGCACTAAATGCTCTTAACACAGCACAATAAAATACAAGCTAAAAATCAGATAACAATGTCTGTCCTGCAGCTCCAAAGTCATAGATGATCAATTAATGACACGCCACGTCAAAGTCTAAAAATGTTGATTAAAAGAAGAAAGGTTTATCTGTGAGTCACAGAAATGGCCAGTAAGAGGGGTCTCCAGCACCACAAACGAGAAAAAGCTGCAGAAGCAAGGCATAAATGCATAGGTTTGTATATTGAGGGCTCCAATGTAGATCTTGTGATGAGACTGAAACAAAGGACTTACATACATGCAAGATTCTGAAGCCATGAGAAAATACAAAAAACACCTTCAGATACAAAAGGTAAACTCGGCACTGAGCAAGCTAAACAGAAGTTTCTCACTTACAGTACCAACCATGAAAACAAGGTTTCCGATGTCATAAATAGGCACAACTTAAAAGCATGGTTAGCATGAGCTCTTAGAGATATGCTAAGGCAACATTTTGAAATCTCACACCCATTTGGATATCTAAACAAGAAAATGCTTCATGGCACCTAGACAGCACATGCCTATATAACATTTTTTCTAATAAGCCATGGCACTCAATGTTTTTCCTATTCTTTTTATCAAGAAGAAATATTTGTTTCTTGGCGTAAGAGGTAAGGTTAATCCAACATGACCATTAATTCTTTGGTACCTGCACTCTAAATTGTTGTTACGCAAAGCCTTCCGCATCCAGCCTTGTGTCCATTAGGGTACGATGCGCTCGGCTTCGATATATTCCTCAACGTCTTTAAAATTTGTTACGAACAATCCGATGCATTTCTCAATGTCTGCTCCTTGCAGGCCTGCACTGATGTTGCCATGGTATCTGTAGAGGTGAGTATCTTATTCTCATGTGTATATTTTTTTTCCGTGATAGTGCTATGTCAGCTTTCTGTATGTTCATTTTTAGCAATTTATTTCATGGAAATAATCTCGAGAAGTTGAGAAAGTTCCTCACACTAACAAAATCTGCGCATATTATATGTATTTTTTAAATAGAATGAGGTACAAAACTTACAGACACAGACGATTGTACAAAAAAGTGAACTGAAACCTATTCTACCCAACTGTAGGAAAATTACTTAAAAAACATTTACCGAAAAAAAGTAAACCGAATATGAGAAAATAATCAAATGAACACAGAGTACTAAATCTAAATAGAATTCATGAAAATACAAAAACTGCTGTATCTGTCATAGCGCTGGAGATATTCTTTAATCTCCTTTACCCTTGGTGGTCAAATAGTTCACATAAGGCACGATAAAAGGGCAATAAAATCCCATACTGATCTATTAAAAGCTCTGTAAAAGCATTAATATTGCTATTATGAAAACTGGAGATAAATCGTTGCTAAAGGTTTAAGGCACAGTAGTGAAGGATGTATTTATTAATTTACATAGCTTTATAGAATACGTTTAGGCCTACTGGGCGTTATAGCGTTGTACATGTTGGTTATGTGTATCATCCATTGAAGAGAAAAAGCAAGGTTTGGACAAGCTTCGTGCTACATGGGGAACGAAGATAAACAGTGGTAACCACAACAGAGTCCATCAAGGAGCGAGACAAACACAGCAAAACAGCCATCGCGCAGGAAAGGACTTGAGTCAGCACTGGCGATAAATTCAAATTTTAACATGTCTGCAGAAAGAACTCTTTGCGGCAAAAACAATACAATCCTAAAATCGGTTTATCCAGTAATTCCTGGCACTGAGGCAGTCTCTGCGGGTCCTAGTCACCTGGGGTGGACACACAAACGACTGAATCATTTTTCCCTGAGGATTTTGATATATCACTTTTTAGGTTGATGAAGCAGAAAATGAAGGTTTTGGTTTATTAACGCTTAAACGTAGTGCTGAAATAATCATGTGTGACTTTAACCGAACTAATTAAGATTGTACGGGGACAAAATGTGCCCTTAGAGTAGTTTGCCAACATTTATATGCGTGCTTTATATAACGTGGTGTATTAGAATTGCACTAATCCGACATAATCATAAACGTATGCTACGATTTGCTCGTTTGAAATGCTTTAGCTTAGCATTACTTTAGCGGAGGCTTTGGCCTAGTGGCCTGGTCTCACGGTTTAGATGTTCGTATTTTTCCAATGTGCTATGTATTTCTGCTTGAAGCTGTACTTTTCCACAGAAACTGTTCACATGCTTATCTTAAAGTTTCGTGCCAGCTTGGCATATTTTCTCTTTAATTCAAGGTCGACTTGCAGGTGCGGACAATGGAGGCTCTGAAAGTGAGCTAATTGGGAGACAATGTTGCGATTTGCGTACCCATCTCCAAGGATAATGTATGCTTAAGTAAAAGCTTGAGAACTGTCGTTTTTGATTGGACAATTTGAAGCTAACCTATGAACCCTCCAATGGAGACCCTACTGGATTCGAACTGTTGTCTATAAAACCCAGGTGCACGAGAAGAAGGTAGCCATTACCAGCCATTGCGCTATTATTGGCCATTATCAGCTCGATACCCGCCATTTTGCAGACTTCGTAGCTATTATGGCCCACTTTGCTACGACGCCATTTTGAGAGACTTTGATGCTTTCTCTAGTCGAGAGAAAGAGACTTTAATGATTCTTGCCCTAGAGACTTTAGCTTTGATTTGTCCCTTTGCATGAAGTAGTAGTTTCACCTCGCCGCCGTGAGGCAATTGCCCCGTTCACCCCTACCCCTTTGTCCCGTCCCATGCTGATTAAGAAACGGTACCCATGCTGACTGAGAAACGATACCTGTGAGACGAAGACTTCATTGATTGCTGATCGTAATTGGTAAATATGAAAGGAAATTGTAAAATTGCATTGTGTTTCTTTTAGGTAACCAACTGCTGATTTTGATAAGAGCCCCAGCTAGGAGTTTTCTAAATTGATGTTGCTAAATTGTTTTTGCATGAAGTCCCACATGCCGATGCTAATTTGAGGTTAGACGAGGTTTCCATATGTCGCACGATGCAATTTGAGATCTTGTTATGCTGACTAAATGTACGCAATTAGTTCATTACAGATTATCGTATTAGTGCTTTGCATTGCCATTATCGAATGTCTGGTGATTCAAATGCTACATAGATTACACTTGTTTTGACGTTATGGACAGCTATTAATGTTCATTTATGTTTATCATTTGGTGTTGAGACACATTTATATTGTGCTAGCTTTGTTAATATAGGGAAATAAATCCACTAACTTTGCAATAAACTGGTGTGGTTATTCCTGACTGAAAGGTCAGGGTTCGCCGAAATGTATTCTGGATTGATTGTAAAGTGTTATGTCGTTCAAGGTGTTGCTTATGTTCGTTATTGATTATTGATTTGGTGCGACTGATCGATTAAGAGTACAGAGTGTTCCCACTAAGTCAAAAGATTCATCGGCCTAAAGAGCGTCCGAACACAGGTAAATTATTAGTACGGACTGCTCTATCAGTAGATGGTAGCAGAGGATGGTTATGTCTTTTGGGACCCTGTACTAGTAGAGTACATGGTGTTGGATTAGCGGTTACGCATTTTTGAGACCCCACTCGAGAAGTTGAATTAGATTTTCTTGGGTAAAACAGATTGACAGAATGATGATGGGCTAGGTCCACCGCGACTTTCCCGGGATCTTGAAGCTTGCGAATGGAGAGAAAGGAGATGTGGAAACAGCGTTGGCGGTACTAGTGATGGTATGAGTGAAGTTAGGGTTTTGCGCTTGCACAGCTTATTGCCGCAGGGTGTGTGAAAAGGTTGCGAGGATTTTTTTCTTTTTTAAGGATAGCGGAGGTGCGACTCCGAGTGTAGAAGTAGAGAAGTCGTCGAACTTCATAGAGATATCGGAGGTGCGGCTCCGAGTGTGAGAGTAGGGAAGTCGTCGAACTTCATGTGCGTCTGGCGCTTTGTGCATAAAAAGGTCCACGTGGTTGTTGTGGTTGAGACGGGCCCTGCGAGGTCAAGAGACTCCGGAGTATGTTGATCCATGTTGTGGTCTGGGCGGTTTAGTAGGTTGATCGGGCGTGGTCAACGAGTCGGGTACGGGTGTTAGGGAGTGAAAGAAACTTCGACTTCGGGCTTTGACAAGATTCTAAGTGCACGAGAACAGATCATTGACAAGTTGAGAGTAGGTCTGCAGGTCAGATTTGCTTGCGAATGTGGGGACTGAGAAAGACGGAATAGCGGCCAGAGGCTAGTGAAAAGTCCCGAGGCTAGTGAAAGGTCCCTAAGGTCCTGAAGCGATTGTGTTACCCTTCCTGTAGTAAACCGACAGATCTGTTTTAGTTTTTGGTAGCTCGCGATACATGCAAAAAGTTGTTACGGGAGGAACTGAGTGAAGGAGGACTAGCCGCGAGGCTTTGTCAGCCGCAGTGTGTGTGAGTGTGACGTCACTAGAAGCCGCGCTGGGATAGGTTGGTTGGAGAGAAGGGTCGCGCACGGATTGGACGCAGTCCGTGGGACTCGATTGGAAGGGGAAAGGCAGGTGAAGAGTATTCCGGGAATTAAAGTCACCTATTGATTACAAACTTTGTGGAATAAAAGTGACCTATTGACTATAAATTTGGTGAAATAAAAGACGTGAAAATGAAATTCCTTAAGGCATTTAGGAGTGCGATGAAGGGGGAGTCTTACATTAAAGCGAGCGTAGGAGAGGAGACGCCACCCGAAGGTACACCAGCTTACATTGTAATGGAGGAAAAAGGGGTAGCTCCGTGTCTTTGGCTAAAGCAATGGCACAAACTGACAGAGAAACATGGGAGCGTAGCGTTCCCGATACATGGGACATTCAATATAAGGATCCTAGAGAATTTGAGATTCGCGATGTACGACATGAAGGTGCCTCCAAGGCCAGCACAGTTTGAGGCTCTAGCAATCTGGGAATTAATGGCTAGACAGCAACAGAAGAACAAGTTTGAAACAAGGATGAGGAAGGTAGAAAAGACACTAGCGGATGCTAGGTGGGATAATGCGCAGAAGGTGTGGAGGTCAGATGTATTGCAGGGAATAAAATTGTTTCCCGCAATTACTAAGGATGAAGAGGAGACAGGTAAGAAAGCTACCTGTAAAACAGACAGGAAGTGTTCGAAGGATAGAGAGGATGAGGAAAAGTTGAGAAGAGAAGAGGAGTTAGAGGATGAGGAGTTAATAATGCAATTGCTGAACGACCGTCCACCACCTTATGCAGAAAATGGACAAGGTCCAAGTACCAGTTCTGCCCCTCCGGCACTAGTACAGAACAGTGAAACCCAGAGTCCAGGAGCACCATCGGGATCTAAGGACCCGAGTCTGCTGTTCACCCCGCAGATACCGCAGGTTAGGAGAATATATCCAGATGTGCCCGTGTTGAAACCAGCAGAAAATTATCAGCCGCAGATGCCAGGGTACTACAGCAGTGAAAATAGTGGAGGAATGATCCTAGATCCAACCGTAAGGGGCGTACAGAATGGCTACAACCCAACAATAGCACAAGCTGAATCAACTCAGTTTATGATGCCTCAGAAGCAGATGCAGGGAGGAAACGCATATGCTCAAATGACGGGGAGCCAGATGGGCATGCCGGCAATGATGACCCATGGTGTGGGAATGAACATGCCACAGAACATGGGGAATGGACAGAACCCAGACGCGATATCCTTACCCATTACCGTAGGTCCAGCGGTACCTCTGTATAGTCAGCCTAATTCGGGTCTGAGCAGTCAGGGATCAATGCTGCAGAATGGGACAGAAAGAAGGTGCATAGAAAACACTCCAGGGATAACTCCGATAGCGGCTCAGCCAACTGGGTCTGGGTCCTTGATGGAGTTTAGTCCCATATGTGCTCAGTCAACACTGGTGAGGTCGAGCCCCCCACTGATAATACCTCTCACATCGAACACTGAAAAGTTGCCGCAACCATCGATGGCAGTCGATGTGAATGCTACACTGATGGGGGTAAATGCGCAACAGCTGACCCAGTGGTTCAACAGTCTAAATTCCACACAAAGTTCAGGCAGTGGGAAAGGAGAAGAGTACCTGAATAGGATGAGGCTGAACATGGAAGCACAAGAATTGGTGGAAGGGAATATGGGTGTGAACAGGTTAGAGTCCTACACGGAAGAGGAGCTGAGGTATCTATGTCCAAAGATCACGAAAGAAGTAAACAAGGTACATAAAAGTTTGCAGGAAGTAGCGGACAGAAACGGGATTGACATAGGCAAGACGAAACACTTGAGCAGGAGCTATAGGTTGGATTTTGGGACCACAGATTTTGAACACATGAGGTCAGCAGGCATGAAGGCACACCTTAGAGAATTGTTGCAGAGTGCACAAGTGTGGAGGTGCTTAGACAAGTGGGAAAGCAGGTGGGTAAAGAGGAAGGATAAGAGGAGGGACAGTGCTACAGAGCACAATGAGAAAGGACCGCAGAGTAGTGATACAGTAACAATGTTACCAATGAGGGAGACAGCAGGGGGAAAATTAGTACATGTACCATGGCACAGAAGCGACATTCAGTCTTTTACGAATGATTTTCCCAAACTGAGAGAGAAGCCGATTGAATGGTATCAACAGACTGATAGGTTTGTGAAGCTTGCAAAATGTCTCTGGGAAGACCTGAACACTCTATTCGAGATTGTGGTTCCGGCAGATTTGTGGGAGGATTGCAAAAGAGCTGTAGGTTGGCCGACAAGTGAACCAGAGAGAGACAGAGAGACGGGTGCACCATCACCTATGGTGATGAGCTTGTACTATAAGGTGATTGAGCATTTGAAGACGAAGGTTGCCGCGAAAAATGTGGATTGGCAGAAAATTGATCGAACTGCCCAAGAGGCTAAAGAATCGATTCATAGTTACTATGAAAGGTTGTTGAAGGCGTTCAAGAATTACAGTGGCACGGAAACGATCGAGGCGAAAGATATGCTTCATTTTGTGTTCAGATTTGTGGAAGGGCTGAGACCAGAGATAAGTCAGATGATAAAGTCGCATTTGATTTGCTGGCAGTCGAAACCGATTGATGAAGTCTTGACTTATGCGAAATACTGTAGCGACGAAATTGAAGTGAAACAGAAAAAGCTGAAAGAGAAGGTGATGATGATGCAGCTTAAGGCGGCTCAGACAGGTTTGCAAGGTCTGCAAGGACTGCAAGGGTTGCCAGGGATGCAAGGGTTCCAACAGCAAGTACCGCAACCGCAGCCGCAGTTGCAGGGAAACATGGCGTTTCAGTCACAGGCCAGAGGCAGAGGCAGAGGAGGTTTTGTGAATAATGGTCTGGATTTAAACACTGTTGTGACGGGTGTGCAGGCAATGAAGAAAGTGATGCCGTGTCACGTGTGCGGAAATGTAGGTCATTGGAAACGCGAGTGCCCAATGGTGGTGCAGGAAGGTGCAGGTGCAGGTGTAGGTGTTGGTCAGCAAAACAATGATGTCAATGCATTTCAGACAATGAGAGGACCGAAAATGAGAGGTCCAAACTCAAATTTTCAGACCATAAATCAATTGCAGGGATTACAACCTATGCAGCCGCAGCAGATGCAGATGCCCCGTATGCAGATGACGCAAATGCAGCCGATGCAACAGCAGTTACCTATGGTACCTAATCAGCAAATGCAAATACCTTTGGCACCAATGAGTCAGCAGCAAGTGATGGTTCCTCCACAGGTAACGGGTCAGGTAATGAGTACAAACGGCACAGTACAACAGTTCCCATTACACAGTGAGAGTGGAATAAACAATGTATGGGAGAGTGAAAGCTCAGAAGAGGAAGGAGACCGCACCAACCAAGTAGGAGGAGGTGTCGCCATCATCTTCAAAGACTCCATCAGCGTCACCACCTCCACCGAAGACCCCCCCCTCGCCGCTGAACACCTGCATTTTCAGATTCGCACCGACCCAAGGACCACCCTCAGAGGATCCCTCGTCTACCGTCCTCCCGGACCTCGCGCCTCTTTCAGCGACGCCATCGCCGACTTCATCTCCCCGCACGCCCTCGCCTCACCGGACTACATCCTCCTAGGCGACCTCAACTTCCATCTGGAACAAAACAACGACCCCAACACCACCACCCTGCTCGACAACCTCGCCAACCTCGGCCTCAAACAACTGGTGAACACCGCCACCCACATCGCCGGACACACGCTCGACCCTATCTTCTCCGCCAGCAAACACGTCTTCTTCAGCCACACCTCTGCCCTACACTGGACCGACCACAGCTGCGTCCACTTCACATTCCGACGCGAGACCTCCCACCTCCGCACTCAACCCATCCCTCGTCGACAGTGGAACAAGATCCCTGAAGAGCAACTCTTCTCCGCTCTCGCCGCCAACCAACCCACCCTCACCACCGACCCCAACGACGCAGCTCTCAACCTCACAAACTGGATCTCCAACTGCGCTGACAACCTTGCTCCCCTCAAACGCACGCATCGACAGACCAACACCAAAAAACCTCTCTGGTTCTCTGACACCCTCAAAGAATCAAAGAAAACTTGTCGTGCCCTTGAGAAGGCCTGGCGCAAGGACCACACCGCTGACAACATGACCGCCCTCAAGAACGCTACACGCGAACACCACCACCTGATCCGCACTGCCAAAAGGAACTTTTTCACCGACAGACTAGACAAAAACAGCCACAACAGCAGAGAACTCTTCAGCATCGTCAAAGAGTTCTCCAACCCCAGCGCCAGCACCAACGCCGTCACGCCCTCACAGGATTTGTGCAAATCCCTCGCCACTTTCTTCCATCGCAAGATCAGCGACCTCCACGACAGCTTCGGACACCAGACCCAACCATACACCACTGAACCCGCTTCCCCGGACATCACCCTCAACAACTGGACCCACATCAACACGGAAGAAACCAAATCCATCATGAACTCTATCCACTCCGGCGCCCCTTCGGACCCCTGCCCGCACTTCATCTTTAACAAAGCCGACGACATCATCGCCCCGCACCTCCAGACCGTCATCAACTCTTCTTTTTCTTCTGCTACCTTCCCCGAATGCTGGAAGCACGCTGAAGTCAACGCCCTACTAAAGAAACCTACGGCTGACCCAAGCGACCTGAAAAACTTCCGCCCCATCTCTCTTCTACCTTTCCCAGCCAAGGTAATAGAAAAGACCGTCAACAAACAGCTGACCACCTTCCTGGAAGACAACAACCTGCTCGACCCTTCACAAACCGGATTCCGAACCAACCACAGCACGGAAACCGCCCTCATCTCAGTCACAGACGACATCAGAACCCTGATGGACAACGGTGAAACAGTCGCCCTCATTCTCCTCGACCTCTCGGCTGCCTTTGACACCGTCTGTCACCGCACCCTAATCACCCGCCTACGCTCCACCGGGATCCAAGGCCAGGCCCTGGACTGGATCGCCTCCTTCCTCGCTAACCGCTCCCAAAGAGTTTACCTCCCTCCGTTTCGCTCAGAACCCACCAAGATCATCTGCGGCGTACCTCAAGGCTCATCGCTCAGCCCGACACTCTTCAATGTCTACATGAGCCCCCTCGCCGACATCGTACGCAAGCACGACATCATCATCACCTCCTACGCCGACGACACCCAACTTGTACTCTCCCTCACCAAGGACCCCGCCAGCGCCAAGACCAACCTACAAGAGGGTATGAAGGACGTCGCAGATTGGATGAGGCTCAGCCGCCTAAAGCTGAACTCTGAAAAAACGGAAGTCCTCATCCTCGGCAACACCCCGTCCGCCTGGGACGACTCCTGGTGGCCCACGGCCCTCGGCACCGCACCGACCCCCGCAGACCACGCCCGCAACCTCGGCTTCATCTTGGACCCTCTTCTCACCATGACCAAGCAAGTCAACGCCGTGTCCTCCGCCTGCTTCCTCACTCTCCGCATGCTCCGCAAGATCTTCCGCTGGATCCCCGCCGACACCAGAAAAACCGTGACCCACGCCCTTGTCACGAGTCGCCTGGACTACGGCAACACCCTCTACGCCGGGACCACCGCCAAACTCCAAAACCGCCTGCAACGCATCCAAAACGCCTCGGCCCGCCTCATCCTCGACGTACCCCGCAACAGCCACATCTCCGCACACCTGAGACACCTGCATTGGCTCCCAGTCAGCAAAAGGATCACCTTCCGTCTTCTCACCCACGCACACAAAGCCCTCCACAACAAGGGACCGGAATACCTCAACAGACGCCTCAGCTTCTACGTCCCCACCCGCCCCCTCCGCTCCGCTGGCCTCGCACTTGCTGCCGTCCCTCGCACCCGCCGCTCCACGGCGGGTGGGAGATCTTTCTCCTTCCTGGCGGCCAAGACCTGGAACTCCCTCCCCACCAGCCTCAGGACCACCCAGGACCACTCCGCTTTCCGGAGACTCCTAAAGACTTGGCTGTTCGAGCAGCGATAACCCCCCCTTTCCCCCCTAGCGCCTTGAGACCCGCACGGGTGAGTAGCGCGCTTTATAAATGTTAATGATTTGATTTGATTTGATTTGATTGTGTGCTTGCGGCATCCCTAGAAGTTGATCAAAGGGGTCCGTACGTAGAGGGAAGAGTAATGGGTCATCGTGTCTCATTCTTGGTTGACACGGGAGCCACACGTTCAACTGTTAAGAGCAGTGAAGTACCAAATTTGCCACTCTCAGGGAGGACAGTTCAAGTGGTGGGAGTAGCAAACAAACATCTGACGAACCCAATTACAGATCTGGTACCAGTCAACATTGGTAACTATCAAGGGGTACATCAGTTTGTGGTGTGTGACTCAAGCCCGATAGCACTGTTAGGAAGAGACCTATTGTGTAAATTGGGTTGTTCGATAATGTGTTCAAACGAAGGCATAACAATACAGACGAGCAGTGATAGGGAAGAAGAGGACAGTGTAGAGGGGGATGAGATGGAAACAGTCGACGAAGAGTATCCTCTGATTTGTCTTTTCCCGATGATAACTGAAGAAGATATCCCAGCAGAATTACGGGAAACAGTCGGAAAGGAAGTGTGGGACATGACAGGGAAAGAGGTGGGATTGATGAAAGGAGTGGAACCAGTAAAAGTGATGGTAAAGCCCAATGCGATCTTTCCCCAGACCCCACAATACCACATGCCACAAGATACCCTCATGAAAGTTGCCCAACTTATTGACGAATTCGTAAAGCAGGGAGTACTGAAAGAAGTGTTAAGCAGCCCATGTAATTCACCGATAATGGGACTAATAAAGCCAAGTGGGAAAGTCCGACTCGTGCAGGATTTGAGGAAAATAAATGACATCATAATAAAGTGCTGCCCTGTCGTGCCGAATCCAGCTGTGATAATGTTTCAAGTCCCTTGCGATGCTGAATGGTTCTCAGTCATCGATTTGTCACAGGCATTCTTTTCTGTGCCTCTTCATGAGGACAGCCAATTCCTCTTTTGTTTCAAATTCCTAGACAGAGTGTACAGTTGGTGTCGAATTCCTCAAGGGTTTTCTGAGTCACCGTCAATATTCAATCAAGTTCTAAAGAAAGATTTGGAAGAATTCGAATTGCCATACGAGTCAATTCTAGTACAGTACATTGATGACTTACTGGTTGCATCAAAGACGGAAAATGGCTGCACAGCCGATACCATTGCCCTGTTGAATCATTTGGGAAGGAATGGACATAAAGTGGCCCCTTCCAAATTACAGTTCTGTCAGAAGAAAGTGAAATACTTGGGCCACCAAATAGAGAAAGGGTCACGGAGAATAATGAAGGAAAGAATTACAAGCATACTCCAAATGAGTCCACCAAAGACAAGGAAGGAGGTGAGGAAGTTTTTGGGAATGGTGGGATATTGTCGCCAGTGGATTCCCAACTTCTCGTCTCTAGCAAAGCCCCTACTGAAATTGACCCAAAAGGATGCCTTGGATGAAATTGAGCTGAAAGGAGACGAGATGGATGCTTTTGTTGAACTGAAAGAATGCATGTGCAGGGCTCCAGCTTTAGGTATGCCTGACTACACAAAGACTTTCACATTGTTTTGTCATGAACGTGATGCATGTTCTTTGTCTGTCTTGACTCAAGCCCATGGTGGCGTAAACAGACCAGTAGCGTATTTTTCAGCTACTTTGGATCCGGTCGCAGCAGCACTCCCAGGGTGTTTGCGCGCCGTAGCAGCAGTTGGTATCAGCCTCACTCAGAGTGAAGGGATAGTGATGGGACACCCAGTAACATTCATGGTCCCTCACTCAGTTGAAATACTTTTGACCCGCTCCCGAACGCAACACATGACTGGAGCTAGACTCACAAGGTATGAAACGATAATTCTGGGCTCACCGAATGTGCAGCTGAAAAGGTGCACTACGTTGAATCCAGCTACCTTGCTTCCTGGAGAAAATGCTGAAATTGAGAACGCTGAAGACGTCGAGCATGACTGCCTTCAGGTGACTGAATTTTGCACAAAACCCCGACCGGACATCAAGGATACTAAACTTGATGAAAATGACCAAATTCTTTTTGTTGATGGTTCATGTCTAAGAGATGGGATGGGAATTTTGAAAGCAGGATACGCTGTATGCACTGTAACAGGTGTCTTGGAAGCGGGATGGCTTCAAGGAGTCTATTCTGCACAAGTAGCAGAACTTGTAGCCCTTACCAGAGCATGTCAACTGTCTGCATTGATGAAAGTCACCATTTACACTGATAGTCAATACGGGTTTGGGATTGTGCATGACTTTGGACAACTATGGTCGCAGAGAGGTTTCCTGACTTCTTCAGGATCCCCAGTGAAGAACGGGGAGAGGATAAGGGAATTGTTACACGCCATTCAAGTGCCAGCCGAAGTTGCAGTGGTGAAGTGTAGTGCTCACACGAAAGGACAAGACTATGGGGGTGATTCTGACTTTGGAGGAGTGTTAATCCTTCCCAAAAGTGACGGTAAAGTGACGGATATACCACCAGCCGTATTACGAGTTCCATAGGATATAATGGACTCGTAATACGGCTGGTGGTAAATCCGTCACTTTTCCGTCACTTTTGGGATGGATTAACACCTCCTCCAAAGTCAGAATCACCCCCTATGTGTCTCTGGGAAATGCATATGCAGATCAAGTCGCAAGATTTTGTGCTTTGATCTGTATATTGCTAAGGGATGATTGGAATACAATAAGTGAACCAGAACTCGAACCAGCTGAAGCATTTGCCTTGAAGGTCGTAGATACAATAGAGGAACTAAAAGCACTACAGAATAATGTCAGGGAGGATGAAAGAGATTCCTGGATTAAATCACAATGTATAAAGAGACAAGACGAGCTATGGGTTTCACATGAGGGAAAATTTGTTTTGCCAAATGGTCTCTTATCGCAGCTTGCGCGGTTCTATCATGGGCAGGCTCACCTAGGGAGAGATGCCATGATAAGATTGTTCAAAACTGATTGGTTTAACCCCAGATTTCGTCAAGCTGCAGAAACAGTTTGCCATCGATGTGTCACTTGCCAGCAGATGAACCCAGGAAAGGGAACAGTTGTGAACGCGAGTCACATTGGTAGGGCAAGCGGACCTTTTAGTCGAATGCAGATGGATTTCATTGAGATGCCTGTGCATGGGGGTCTGAAATATGTGTTGGTGATTGTGTGCATTTTTAGTCACTGGATTGAAGCATACCCCACACGTAGAAACGACAGCCTTACAGTTGCCAAGCTATTATTGAGGGAGTTAATACCACGTTTCGGATTCCCGATCTCTTTAGAATCAGATAGGGGAAGTCACTTCAATAACGAGGTGATAAAGTTACTTTGCGAAGCACTGAACATTGAGCAAAAGCTGCACTGTAGCTATCGCCCTGAAGCCTCAGGACTGGTGGAGCAGATGAATGGTACGCTGAAATCGAGAATGGCAAAAATATGTGCATCAACAAATTTGAAATGGCCTGACGCATTGCCCTTAGTGCTAATGTCAATGAGAAACACTCCTGATAGAAAAACTGGATTGTCTCCGCACGAAATTCTCATGGGCAGGGCTATGAGACTTCCTGCAGTTCCTGCAAACATGCTTTTGAATATTACAGATGATATGGTGTTAGACTACTGCAAAGGACTGGCTGATGTGGTTCGCTCTTTCTCTCACCAGGTGGAAGCGACCACCTTGCCACCGATCCAAGGTCCAGGACACGCACTGAAAGCAGGTGACTGGGTCGTGATAAAGAAGCACGTGAGAAAATCGTGTCTGGAACCCCGTTGGAAAGGCCCTTTTCAAGTGATCCTGACGACAACTACCGCTGTGAAGTGTGCGGGGGTTCCCAACTGGATTCACGCCAGTCACACAAAGAAGGTGTTGTGTCCCACAGATGAGGAAGTTGAAGCGCTGAAACTACCAGTGCCTGACAAAACAGTGCCGAGTGCTGAGACAGAACAAAAGCGAACTGAAAGCGAACAGGCAGAAGCAGGAGAAAAAGAGATATTCTCCAACGACGAAGACACCAACTCACTTGGGGGAGACCAAGGAGAAAGTTCAGATAGCGACGAAGAAGCTGCAGGTGACAAAGAACCTGAAGCAGCTGAGGGTAGCAAAAAGCCTGAAGCAGCTGAAGGTGACAAGGAGCCTGAAGCAGCTGAAAGTGATAAAGAGCCTGAAGAAAGTAACGGTGACGAAGGGCTCGAAAAAGGTGAAAAGGGAGGAGAGCCTGATCAGAGGAAGGCTTTCCCAGAAGCAGACGATACAGAAAGAGAAAAGGAGAACGTGATCGATTCTCCGGAAGAAGGGGACAAGGCAGAACAGAACGAAAAGGTTCAAGCTTCCACAGAAAAGATCGCAGGTCCATCAAATGGACATGGTGCAAAGAGAAGACTAAGTATCTCACCAATAAAAGAAAGGGGTAAAGAAAGTTTGAACGAAGGAGGAAGGCCAAAAGTGAAAGAGAAAAGAAAGGAAGTGACTGTTGTGGAACAATCGTCAAGTGAAGAAAAAGACTTGACAAAAGAGGAGAGTACCAGCGAAGCAGAATCGAAAAGAGAAGCAAAATTGAAAAGGAAAAGGATACCAAACAGGAGGTATTCCGGTCCTGAATGGGCATATGCAGTAAATGATGATTGGACTGATGAGTTTGTATCTCTAAGCATCGAGAACGAAGAAGAAGAAGAGATACCAATAGAAAAGAAAAGTTTCATAGACTCTGTCGATTGAAAGGGTAGTAAATGGTATTGCTTGCTGCAATCTAACGTGAGACAAACAACCAGTTGAGACATTGCTAAACCGAATTGAGACAAATGCTGCTAACCGATAAGTGACTGGCCTTTTGAAGAAGACGGTGTGAACATTGCGCTCGCTCAGCTTTGTAACGGAATTGCTAAATAGTTTCGTTTATAAGTGCTTCTAGCTCTCTGATTCTATACAGATCATGACGCAAAACAATAGAAAGAAATATTGTAAATACGTGTGTATAGGCTTGGTAGTAACATGTGTACTAATAATAATGGCAATTGTGTTTGGAATGCATGGAAAGGGTGAAAATGAGACTATTGCTGCTTCTACTATTGCTCCTGTTACTGTCACTGAACTAACACCATTGAAAAGACTAGCACTGGATGAGAGGCTCTTGCACGATAAGAAAGAGCTTTCGTATAACGTTTTCTATCGCTTATTAACAGAATATGTTGAGACTATGGATGCGAAAGATTGTTATGTGTGTACCCAGATACCGACATCAGTAAAGGAAGGGGTAACTTATCACCACATGCCTCTTACATATGGGATTACATGTAGTATAGTAATGTCTAGGTTTTATGGTCAAACTAACATACAGTATTTTTACTCGAATTATGATGTTACCTTTGCTTATGTTCCTATAATAGCGCAGCTAAGCCAGACTGCAAAAGATTGGGATTTTAAAATTATGAGGGAATTTTTCGAGCCAATGCTACCTTTTGAGACGGCTCATGCTCATAGGGAGAACCTTACTTGCTCCGTCTCTGCTGTAGAAATAAGCTTTTTAGATCGCACAGATGATAGGAGGGCTCAAATGAAAGCGAAATTAGAAAAGGAGCTACATAAGAGGACTTCAGTAGATAATTATGATTTTGCTGCTATAAAGACACAGGGGAAAATAGCTTTAGATGCTTGGCATGTAGGGAAGTTTTGTATATATCGAGGAGAATCTTATTATGACAATATTTTTAAGGCCAAATGGACATTCATAATGAACGGACTTGACCCTGTCATTCCAGGTGTATATTACATTTGTGGGCATAACGCCTATTATCGTCTTCCAAAGGGATGGTGGGGGAGATGTTATTTGGGTATAGTGTTCCCAAAGGTTTATCAACTGGATGACGTATCGATGATTCAAAAGACATCTGGATCCCATCGTATCCAGAAAAGAGAGACCGCAGCTGCTGTGGTAGGTGATATATTTGGAGCCATGATTCCTTCATTGGGAGTTGTGCTGAATTCCATCAAGATACGAAAGTTGTCTACTATAGTGGATAACATGTTGACAAAGTTTTCAGGTGCTATAATCCTGATAGATGCTGAGCTTGCAGTGGAAAGAGCTATGACTCTTCAAAATAGGCTTGCTTTAGACATTCTTTTAGCAAAGGATGGAGGCGTTTGCAAAATGATTGGTGCACGTCACTGTTGTACCTATATACCGGATAATAGTGTGAAAATTAAAACTATGCTTGCTAATCTAACAAAAGAAAGTGCAGATTTGAAAGAACTGAAAGAACCAGGAGTGTGGGAGAAGGTTGGAAAGGGACTAGCTTCAGTGGGACATTGGATTGGGGGAATTTGGAATGGAATATTATTGAAAATAATAGAAGGAATATTAATAGTAATAATTTGTGTATTTGGAATTTGGGGAATAAAAAGGGGAATAATAATGATTATGGAAAGAATTAAAAGAAGAAAGGAGGAGAAAATTATGAAAAGAATGGCAGAGGAATACAAAGCGCAAACTAGGGGTACTAAAAGGAAAAGGGAACTGACAGAATTTTAATGGAATAAAAATTGTGGGCTAGATTTGTGTGATGACAATTAGTCATCAGAGGAGGGATTGATGAAGCAGAAAATGAAGGTTTTGGTTTATTAACGCTTAAACGTAGTGCTGAAATAATCATGTGTGACTTTAACCGAACTAATTAAGATTGTACGGGGACAAAATGTGCCCTTAGAGTAGTTTGCCAACATTTATATGCGTGCTTTATATAACGTGGTGTATTAGAATTGCACTAATCCGACATAATCATAAACGTATGCTACGATTTGCTCGTTTGAAATGCTTTAGCTTAGCATTACTTTAGCGGAGGCTTTGGCCTAGTGGCCTGGTCTCACGGTTTAGATGTTCGTATTTTTCCAATGTGCTATTAAACGTGTATTTCTGCTTGAAGCTGTACTTTTCCACAGAAACTGTTCACATGCTTATCTTAAAGTTTCGTGCCAGCTTGGCATATTTTCTCTTTAATTCAAGGTCGACTTGCAGGTGCGGACAATGGAGGCTCTGAAAGTGAGCTAATTGGGAGACAATGTTGCGATTTGCGTACCCATCTCCAAGGATAATGTATGCTTAAGTAAAAGCTTGAGAACTGTCGTTTTTGATTGGACAATTTGAAGCTAACCTATGAACCCTCCAATGGAGACCCTACTGGATTCAAACTGTTGTCTATAAAACCCAGGTGCACGAGAAGAAGGTAGCCATTACCAGCCATTGCGCTATTATTGGCCATTATCAGCTCGATACCCGCCATTTTGCAGACTTCGTAGCTATTATGGCCCACTTTGCTACGACGCCATTTTGAGAGACTTTGATGCTTTCTCTAGTCGAGAGAAAGAGACTTTAATGATTCTTGCCCTAGAGACTTTAGCTTTGATTTGTCCCTTTGCATGAAGTAGTAGTTTTACCTCGCCGCCGTGAGGCAATTGCCCCGTTCACCCCTACCCCTTTGTCCCGTCCCATGCTGATTAAGAAACGGTACCCATGCTGACTGAGAAACGATACCTGTGAGACGAAGACTTCATTGATTGCTGATCGTAATTGGTAAATATGAAAGGAAATTGTAAAATTGCATTGTGTTTCTTTTAGGTAACCAACTGCTGATTTTGATAAGAGCCCCAGCTAGGAGTTTTCTAAATTGATGTTGCTAAATTGTTTTTGCATGAAGTCCCACATGCCGATGCTAATTTGAGGTTAGACGAGGTTTCCATATGTCGCACGATGCAATTTGAGATCTTGTTATGCTGACTAAATGTACGCAATTAGTTCATTACAGATTATCGTATTAGTGCTTTGCATTGCCATTATCAAATGTCTGGTGATTCAAATGCTACATAGATTACACTTGTTTCGACGTTATGGACAGCTATTAATGTTCATTTATGTTTATCATTTGGTGTTGAGACACATTTATATTGTGCTAGCTTTGTTAATATAGGGAAATAAATCCACTAACTTTGCAATAAACTGGTGTGGTTATTCCTGACTGAAAGGTCAGGGTTCGCCAAAATGTATTCTGGATTGATTGTAAAGTGTTATGTCGTTCAAGGTGTTGCTTATGTTCGTTATTGATTATTGATTTGGTGCGACTGATCGATTAAGAGTACAGAGTGTTCCCACTAAGTCAAAAGATTCATCGGCCTAAAGAGCGTCCGAACACAGGTAAATTATTAGTACGGACTGCTCTATCAAGGTCTTACATGCAGAAAACGTTAGCTGGCTGTTGGCAACGGGCGTAGTGTATCCAATATACAAAGAGTGTGCTTTGGCTCTGTCCTTTATTCAAGAGTCAAATACATTCTAGTCTACCTCAGCTCTCAGCTCCTGATTCAATGGCTGTCCTCCCTATTCTTGCATTTGTTCTACCTAGAGGAGCATTTCAGCCTCACAATGTTTTGATTGGAATAGTTAAATCCTTTCACTGCTGACATTAAGGGGCATATTTATACTCCGTTTGCGCCGAATTTGCGTAGTTTTTTTCGACGCAAAACTAACTCCATATTTATACTTTGGCGTTAGACGCGTCTAGCGCCAAAGTTCCTGGAATTAGCGTCATTTTTTTGCGTGAACACCTTCCTTGCGTTAATGATATGCAAGGTAGGCGTTCCCGTCTTAAAAAATGACAGCGATGCTATTGCGTCGTATTTATACTCCCGGGCAAAAATGACGCCCGGGAGTGGGCGGGTCTAAAAAACCCGCATTTGCGCCGGATTTTAGCGCCTGGGTCAGGGCAGGCGTTAAGGGACCTGTGGGCTCAGAATGAGCCCAGAGGTGTCCTCCCCTGCCCCCAGGGACCCCCCCTGCCACCCTTGCCCACCCCAGGAGGACACCCAAGGATGGAGGGACCCACCCCAGGGACATTAAGGTAAGTTCAGGTAAGTATTTTGTTATATTTTTTTTGTGGCATAGGGGGGCCTGATTTGTGCCCCCCTACATGCCACTATGCCCAATGACCATGCCCAGGGGACAGAAGTCCCCTGGGCATGGCCATTGGGCAAGGGGGCATGACTCCTGTCTTTGCTAAGACAGGAGTCATTTCAATGGGGGATGGTCGTCGTTAAAAAATGGCGCAAATCGGGTTAAGACGTTTTTTTTTGCCTCAGCCTGACTTGCCCCATTTTTAGACGCCCAAACGCCATTTTTCCCTACGCCGGCGCTGCCTGGTGTACGTGGTTTTTTTTCACGCACACCAGGCAGCGCCGGTCGGCTAACGCCGGCTAACGCCATTCAATAAATACGGCGCCCGCATGGCGCTTCAGAATGGCGTTAGCCGGCGCTAATTTTTTTGGCGCAAAACTGCGTTAGCGCAGTTTTGCGTCAAAAAGTATAAATATGGCCCTAAGACCTTGCATTTCAGTGCACGAGGGACTATTTTTCTCCATCGCTATCTCTCTCCCCTTCATCGGTCTCTAGAGCTCTCCTTTTCTCTCACCTTGCTTTCCCTACTCTCCCATTTCCCCTCTCTGATTGTATTCCTAAAAAACCTCACTCTCCCCCTAGTGTCTATTTGTCGGCCCCTCCCGGTGTCTCAGCTGCCACCCAGTACAAATACAGTGGTGGGTGGCCAGCTAGGAATTGTTTACAAAACTTTCCAAAGTAAGGCCCATATTTATACTTTTTGACGCTAAACTGCGCTAACGCAGTTTAGCGTCAAAAAATTTAGCGCCGTCTAACACCATTCTGAAGCGCCATGCGGGCGCCGTATTTATTGAATGGCGTTAGCCGGCGCAAGCAGACCGGCGCTGCCTGGTTTGCGTGGAAAAAAACCACGTAGACCAGGCAGCGCCGGCGTTGGGAAAAAATGACGTTAGGGCATCTTAAAATGGGGCAAGTCAGGTTGAGGCAAAAGAATCGCCTCAACCCGATTTGCGCCATTTTTTTACGACGCCCAGACGCCATTTCATGACTCCTGTCTTAGTAAAGACAGGAGTCATGCCCCCTTGCCCAATGGCCATGCCCAGGGGACTTGTGTCCCCTGGGCATGGTCATTGGGCATAGTGGCATGTAGGGGGGCACAAATAAGGCCCCCCTATGCCACCCAAAAAAAAGTAAAAAAATATAAAAAATAATACTTACCTGAACTTACCTGAATGTCCCTGGGGTGGGTCCCTCCATCCTTGGGTGTCCTCCTGGGGTGGGCAGGGGTGGCAGGGGGGGTCCCTGGGGGCAGGGGAGGGCACCTGTGGGCTCATTTTGAGCCCACAGGCCCCTTAACGCCTACCCTGACCCAGGCGTTAAATAGTGGCGCAAATGCGGGGTTTTTTGACCCGCCAACTCCCGGGCGTGATTTTTGCCCGGGAGTATAAATACGACGCATTTGCGTCGCCGTCATTTTTTTAGACGGGAACGCCTTCCTTGCATCTCATTAACGCAAGGAAGGCGTTCACGCAATAAAATGACGCTATTTGCCAATACTTTGGCGCTAGACGCGTCTAATGCCAAAGTATAAATATGGCGTTAGTTTTGCGCCGAATTTGCGTCGAAAAAAACGACGCAAATTCGGCGCAAACGGGGTATAAATACGGGCCTAAATGTTCTACCAGAAAGTGATACCACAAACAAAACAAACCTTGACAAAGCCATTAAATTTGTGCCCCGGCGCCACAGGCTAACAGCGTTGGTTTTGCCATTGCTTGCTTATTATCTCATTGAGTGTCCCTTATTGAAAGGGATGTGCCAAAGCTTAGATCCCGAGCCTGCTGTTCTTAGGGATCACAGCTGTACGGGATTGTTGGGGGCCAATGTGGTTGGAACATATTTGGGATTGCTCGCCTTTTCATTTAATTGATATAAGGACTTGCAGTTTGAAATGGGAGGAATGCTATCCAGAAGAATTTCCAGTGAAAAGAAAGTATTGCATTTTGAATATTCTTTTTTTAAATGATCTTTTCTAGGTCTTCCGGTTTTATGGTATTTAATTTGTCAACATTTCAGTCTCTATTTACCCGTATTTATGTTTTTACCATCTTATTGGCGTGTATTCACATTTATTTTGTGCTGTGTGACTAAAGTAAGTCGACACTTGTATATTTCCACGTGTATTTATCCGATAAATATGCAATCCTACTTTGATGCTTGTCAGGCTTAAACA
This sequence comes from Pleurodeles waltl, assembly GCF_031143425.1. Taxonomy (NCBI): domain Eukaryota; kingdom Metazoa; phylum Chordata; class Amphibia; order Caudata; family Salamandridae; genus Pleurodeles; species Pleurodeles waltl. The sequence continues at coordinate 974,067,770 of NC_090444.1, forward strand.
CATTAAATAGCCAAAGAAAATTAAACAATACACCTATGTGACAATGTTTGTATTATACAACAAATATAAGATGAGATATACATTGATTTAAGGAAATCTTAAAGATTTTTTTAATTCCCCATGGTGTGAGCCTGCTCAGCTGTCGGCCTAAAAATCATGAATAACAGCATAAAGAGTCACTCAAAAGATGCCAATTTTTGTACTTTTCTGCCTTTAATAATAAATACAGAAATAAAAAACAATACTTTCTATCCGTATTTATGTGTAAAAATCAGTAAAAACTGAAAACTGGGAGGCTTAATTCATTTATTTGATTTTTCAACTGCAAAACCAAAATAACAGTACAGTCTCTACTACAAGTGAGGAGCACAGTGGTATGTCATATATAAGCTCAGGACAGCACACCATGTGGCATAGGAGTAGGGACAGCAAACATTTAGCGTATGTCCAAATCACTGTATTACAGGGTCCCAACATCCCCAATCTGCATAGTTCTGACATTCTCAGTAGCCATGATAAGCTCACCAGCCACCCCACACTTTCTGCCACTTCTGCAGGCCTCCCCCACATTGGTACGTCACTTCCTCTTGTCCAATTCCAAGTCAATTATCTTGTGGGGGCATAGGGGTACCCCACGCTCATGTCACGTTGCATTTGGCCACCCAGGCACTCACTGTTAACCACAGTTTTGGGTATTTGGGCCATGCCAGTTCGCCATCTACATTTAGCAGAAGCCATTTTGCATCCATTGGGAACTCCAAGCCCTGTATCTGTGCCATTATACATGTTACATCTTCCTAGTAGGCCTGAATGTTAGGGCAGGTCCAGAGTATCTGGATAGAAGAGTCCTCCTGACCACAGCCTGTCAGACAAGTGGAGCATCCCCTTCCCATTCTATGTAGGAGTGCTCTGGAGAAGTAGGACCTGTGTAGGTTGCAAAGTTGAATCAATCAGAACCCTTCCCTAATTGCCACAGCTCGTGGGCTCTGCAGAGCCTCCTCCCATTTGCCATCATCTAGTTCTCCCACATCTGCTACCAGTTGTCTTTTAAAGTTTGCAAAGTGTTAGGAGTGTTTGTTCATTATCATTTTGTATGTAAGGAAGATGACTTTTTCAAGCATAGGACCTAGAAGGAGGCAAGCTTCCAACAGTGCTGCTTCCACTAACTGTGTGACACCAACCATGTGGACCCCAAGGGCATGCACCACTTGTATTTACCTGAACCTCTCCGTGTGTGCCAGTTTGTATTCCCTCGGAAGAGCCTCAAACTTCACCTCCTTGATGTTCTATGCCTGTCAGGCCCCACCTGGTAAAACCCTGAATTGCGCCAACCTTCCTCAGCAGGTCACTATCCCAGAGTGGGGTCCACTCCATCAGCCTCCTGGCCCAGCCAAGAAAATTCATGACCTCCGTCCACACCTCCACAACCGTCTGTGTGTGAGTTGGCAGCATGCCCCTCCTCCGCCCTCGTTTATAAAGTATCACCTGGTAGCCTCTGGGTCCCACTGCCTCTCTATCCAAGTGCCGTCTCACTTCAGTCTGAAAAGACCCAGTCATTTACAACCATGAGCTGCAGGGCCCAATTGTATTTGAGGATCACTGGGACTGCAAGTCCTCCATCATTAAACCCTTGCTAACGCATCCCTTTCTAGCTAATTTATTCACTCTGGGACTCGTTTTAGGCCAATTAATCTTTTGACCCGGATTGAAGACACCTTAGGACGAGATAACTGATCAACATGTCAATCAATAGGTCAATAACGTCATCAATATTCAACATAACAAGACAATTCAGATTAATCAATGACATTAATAAGACTTAGAAACCACCATGACCTTTCAGTCATGAATAACCACACCAGTTTAGTACAATTTTATGATGTTTATTCCCTATTGATTACAATTCTACTAGTAAGTTTATTAGTCTCAAAACCATGAAACACATCAGCATTGTCATAATATGGCAACTCGAATGAGATTTCATCAAGGCAAGGATCATAAACATTAGAACATAGCACGACGTCAACATGGATTAACCCCAGCAGAGTATTATTTGCACGTTATTCAACAAAGCATAGATTCAGTCATTTGTCTATTTGCGTCCGTGTAGTGAACTCCTTAACTAACCTCGAATTAGCATTGGCATGTTGGGCTTCATGCAAAACAATTGGTAACATCAATTTAGAAAATCTCTAACTAAGGTCTCTGTCAAAAGAAGCAGTTGGCACCTAGAAAGAAAAGGCAAACAGACAAATACATTTCATCATAATATAGTTATTCTCTGTAATGGGTCATCATACAGAGTCAATCTTCGTCCTCAGGACATCAGTTGATTCGCCACCAGCCAAGATTTCAGCAAGACGGGTAAGAAGGGACACTTCCCTCTTAAGGAGGAAAAGTGTAGAATCGGGCAAGGTAAGGGTGAGGATGGTTTGAAGAGTCAAACAGCAAAGTCTCTAGGTAGAGTGACAAAGTGTCTGGGTCATAGCAAAAGTTCGCAATGGCATTTCCCTCCCGGCTCCTAGTGTCAGAGGGTTTTATCCCTTTTCTGTTGTACAGTCCCCTAATTCCTAATTGCGTGAGGTTAGCACCTCACTATTTCCATCCAATGATTCTCCAATGGTACCATCAAAATTGTCACCCCATAACAGTTCTCACGTAGTTTATTGGTTCTTGTGATTGACGTCTCCAGCGGGTAGAATGTCCTGTATGATTTCATACTCTCGTGGTCCTTTTCGCATCTCTAGTCAGTGGTTCCATTGTCTGTACCGGTTTAGGCGACCTTGTACCTGTAACTAGTCTACACTGTAGCATTCAGCAAGAAGGTTTCCTTGAGCAAGTCGAATTTCATGAGAACGGATCTACTACGGTTACACTCAGAGCTTTTGGAAAAGTACGAGTCATGTCCTTCAGCAAGTCTGTTTGTAACCCTCTTTCTTTTCAGTTTGCGATCACCCTGCAACTCTCCTTCACTGAGATCTTCTTTCCTGGTTGTGTCAACTTCTTCCTCTATTGTTTCATTAGGGATCACCTTCTCCCTTGCAGCTTGTGGCTCCGGCCAGTTATCTCCTTTAATGTTTTTCTTTCTGCCCGGCCTTTCAGGATGTTGAACAGTGCCCTCCTCTTGTGCTATGGTGTTTTCTATTGAGGGATCTGCAAGCGGCTCAGGAGGAGTCTGAACTCTTTGACCTCCCTCTACTTCACCTCCTTCGTCTTCAGGGTCTGTTAGGGGTTCGACTTCAAACCCGCATCTGTCTGCTTCTGGGAGAACCTCTCTTTGGGTCGGTTCTCCTGGTGCCTCAGTTGAGATAGGCTCACTGTCACCCCTCTGGATCTCGTTCGCTGTTTGAGTGACTAAACCGTCCTCAACGGGCTCTCTTTCAGTTCCAGTTCCCTTTTGATTACTCTCCGGCCCTGAGACTTCCTTCTCTGCAGCTGTTGTTTTTGACAGTTCAAGTTCCTCATCAGTTGGACACGTCACCTTTTTTGTGTGACTGGCATGGATCCAGTTTGGAAGTCCTGCGCATTTCACAGCAGTAGTAGTTGTCAGTATTACTTGGTATGGCCCCTTCCAACGTGGCTCCAAACACGACTTCCTCACGTGTTTCTTGACAACAACCCAGTCACCGGCTTTCAGGGTGTGACCTGGATCACTTATCGGTGGCAATGTGGTAGCTTCCACCTGGTGAGAGAAAGAGCGGACCACGTCAGCCAGACCCTTGCAGTAGTCCAACCCCATATCATCCGTGATATTCACAAGAACATTTGCAGGCACTGCGGGCAATCTCATAGCTCGGCCCATAAGAATCTCATGAAGAGACAGTCCTGTTTTCTTGTCAGGTGTGTTTCTCATTGACATCAGCACTAAGGGCAATGCATCTGGCCATTTCAAATTTGTAGCTGCGCACATTTTGGCCATTCTCGACTTCAAGGTACCATTCATCTGCTCCACTAGTCCTGATGCTTCAGGGTGATAGCTACAGTGCAACTTCTGTTCAATGTTCAATGCAGCGCACAAGAGCTTAATCACCTCATTGTCGAAGTGTCTTCCCCTATCTGATTCTAAAGAGATCGTAAACCCGAAACGTGGTATCAATTCCCTAAGCAGCAACTTCGCTACTGTGAGACTGTCATTCCTACGTGTAGGGTAAGCTTCAATCCAGTGACTGAAAACGCACAGAATCACCAACACGTACCTTAAACCTCCACACACAGGCATCTCAATAAAATCCATCTGCATTCTGCTAAATGGACCTCCTGCTCTCCCAATGTGGCTCAAATTCACCAGGGTCCCTTTACCCGCATTCATCTGTTGACAGATGATGCACCTGTGACAGATAACCTCTGCAGCTTGTCTGAATTTCGGATTGAACCAATCGATTTTGAACAACCTGATCATTGCGTCTCTCCCAACATGTGCTCAACCATGGTAAAACCTCGCAAACTGTGACAAAAGGCTGTTTGGCAATACCATTTTCCCTTCCTCTGAAACCCATAAATCATCGGATCTCTGTACGCATTGCATTTTCAGCCAGGAGCGTTTTTCATCTTTGCTGGCACGTCCTTGCAACGCTTTTAACTCATCTAGTGTATCAACCACTCTTAATGCATACCCTATGCATGTTTCATTTTCAGTTTCAGGTAACAATTCCCAGTGGTCTTGAAACGATATACAGTTCAATGCACAAAACCTTTCGACTTGATCTGCATATCCATTTCCCATTGACACAAAGTCTTTTGATTGAACATGAGCATTGCATTTTACAACGGCAATTTCAAAAGGTAACTGAATCGCGTGCAACAAATCCTTAATTCTCTCGCCATTTTTCACTGGAGAACCAGAAGAGGTTATGAAACCCCTCTGGGACCACAAATGGCCAAAATCATGTACAATTCCAAATCCGTATCTGCTGTCAGTATAAATAGTGACTTTCAGGTTCTCAGCTGCGTGGCATGCCCTAGTAAGAGCAATTAATTCAGCCACTTGAGCAGAGTATACTCTTTCGAGCCAGAATGCTTCTAGGATCCCAGTGATTGTGCATACGGCATATCCAGCTCTCAATACTCCTACTGAGTCTCTCAGACATGAACCATCAACAAAGATAATGTAATAATTTTCTTCCAATTGGGTATCTTTAATGTCGGGTCTCGGTTTGGTGCACAGATCTGTTACCTCAAGACAATCATGCTCCACTTCCTCAGCATCATCAATGTTTGCATTTTCAATAGGAAGCAAAGTTGCCGGATTCAACACAGTACATCTCTTGAGAGACACATTTGGGCCCATATTTATACTTTTTGACGCAAAACTGCGCTAACGCAGTTTTGCGTAAAAAAATTTGCGCCGGCTAACGCCATTCTGAAGCGCCATGCGGGTGCCGTATTTACACAATGATGTTAGCCGGCGTTAGCCGCCGGCGCTGCCTGGTGTGCGTTGAAAAAAACCACGACACCAGGCAGCGCCGGCGTAGGGGGATATGGAGCTTGGGCGCCAAAAAATGGGGCAAGTCAGGCTGAGGCAAATTTTTCGCCTCAACCCGATTTGCACCATTTTTTTCGACTCCCAACCCCCATAGAAATGACTCCTGTCTTAGCAAAGACAGGAGTCATGCCCCATTGCCCAATGTCCATGCCCAGGGGACTTCTGTCCCCTGGGCATGGTCATTGGGCATAGTGGCATGTAGGGGGGCACAAATCAGGCCCCCCTATGCCACTTTTTTTTTTTTTTAAACACTTACCGGAACTTACCTTAATGTCCCTGGGATGGGTCCCTCCAGCCTTGGGTGTCCTCCTGGGGTGGGCAAGGGTGACAGGGGGTGTCCCTGGGGGCATGGGAGGGCACCTCTGGGCTCCTTCCGAGCCCACAGGTCCCTTAACGCCTGCCTTTTACAGGCGCTAAAAAACGGCGCAAAAGCGGCCGTATGTCATTTTTTTTGACCCGCCCACTCCCGGGCGTGAATTTTGCCCGGGAGTGTAAATACGGCGCACATGCCGCGGAGTCAGTTTTTTAGACGGGAACGCCTACCTTGCATATAATTAACGCAAAGTAGGTGTCCACGCTAAAAAATGACGCTAACTCCATGGACTTTGGCGCTAGACGCGTCTAACGCCAAAATATAAATATGGAGTTAGTTTTGCGTCGGAATTGCGTCAAAAAAAACGACGCAATTCCGGCGCAAACGGAGTATAAATATGCCCCTTGGTGACCCCAATATAATTGTTTCATACTTAGTCAAATGTGCATTTGTCATATGCTGAGTCTTTGTTCGGGTCAACAGGATTTCAACTGAATGTGGGACCATTACTGTTAAGGGATGTCCCATCACTATACCTTCACACTGAGTGAGGCTTTGACCAACTGCTGCAACTGCACGCAAACAACCAGGTAAGGCTGCTGCAACTGGGTCCAAAGTAGCTGAAAAATATGCTACTGGGCGGTTTGTACCTCCATGGACCTGTGTCAGGACAGACAAAGAACAAGCATCACGTTCATGACAAAACAGTACAAAAGGCTTTGTGTAATCAGGCATACCTAAAGCTGGTGCCTTGCACATACTTTCCCTCAGTTCCATGAATGCCTTCATCTCTTTCTCGGACATGGTTATGGCACCCAGGCCATCCTGAATTTTCTTGACAGTCAATCTCACCAAAGGTTTAGAGATAATCGAGAAGTTGGGGATCCACTGACGACAGTAGCCCACCACTCCCAAGAACATCCTAACGTCTCTCTTTGTTGTCGGGGGATTCATCTGTAGTATGGCTGTCACTCTCTCTTTAGATATTTTCCTTGACCCCTTTTCAATCAGGTGACCCAAGTACTTCACCTCTTTCTGACTGTAGCTGTAGTACTGTAGCTTCTTTGGGGACACTTTATGCCAGTTCTTTCCCAAATGATTCAATAAGGCAATAGTATCATACCTGCATTCATCTTTCGTTTTGGACGCGATCAACAAATCATCAATGTACTGTACTAGAGTTGAACTAAAAGGCAGATCTAAGGATTCCAAATCCTTCTTCAATATCTGATTGAAGATGGATGGCGATTCTGAAATCCCTTGAGGAAATCTACACCAACTGTAAACTTTGTCCAGAACTTTGAAACTGAAAAGAAATTGGCTGTCCTCATGAAGAGGCACCGAAAAGAATGCTTGAGACAGGTCCACAACTGTGAACCACTCTGCATCAAACGAGACCTGAAACATAATCACGGCTGGTATTTGGCACTATGGGGCAACATTTTACCACAATCTCATTGATATTTCTCAAGTCTTGCACAATTCGAACCTTCCCACAAGGCTTCTTCAGACCCATTATTGGTGAATTACACGGGGTGCTCATCACTTCTTTCAGAACCCCTTGCTTCACAAAATCCGCAATTATTTGTGTCACCTGTATAAGGACATCTTGTGCCATATGGTACTGCGGTATCTGGGGAAACACTGCATTTGGCTTTACCTCTACTTTAACTGGTTCTACTCCTTTCATTAGTCCCACTTCCTTTCCTGTCTGGTCCCACACCTTTTCTGTCACTGTTCCCAATAATTCGGCTGGTAAGTCAGTCACTGTGAACATCGGGAATAAGGTTATCAAGGGGTACTCTTCATTTGCAGTCTTCGTCTCTAGCTCTGAGATCTGACCATCGTCCCCTTCGTCATCACTGTTTGTCTGCACCTCAATCCCTTCATTAGAGCAGGTAATTGAACACCTCGTCTTACACAGTAAGTCTCTTCCCAGTAGGGATACGGGACTCGAGTCACAGACTACAAATCTATGTAATCCCTGGAAGGTACCAATCTCAACTTGGACCGGATCTGTATTTGGATTTGTCAGGAACTGATTTGCTACTCCTACCACCCTTATGGTATGCCCAGAAAGTGCCAATTTCGGAACCTCAACACTTCTGACTGTAGAGCGTGTAGCTCCTGTATCAACTAGAAACTAAACTTTATGACCCATCACCTTTCCCTCTACATAGGGTCCCCTCTGATCTACTTCTAGGGATGCTGCAAGCCTGCACTCCTCACTATCTGAACAATCATCCGACCATTCAACATTTATTCCATCTTCACCACGCAATGGGAACTGTTGTACTGTATTATTTTGACTCATTACTTGGCCTGTGACCTGTTGAGGAAGCATCACCTGTTGCTGTCCCATCAGAGCTAATGGCAACTGCATTTGCTGTCTAGGTTCCATGGGAATCTGCTGTTGTACCTGCTGCATCTGTGTTGGTTGAACACGTGGCATTTGCATTTGTTGCATGGGCTGTAGACCCTGCATCTGCACCAGGTTATTCTGGAAGTTCGGATTTTGACCCCCCACTTTTGGACCCCTCACACTGTGAAATGTACCGACCTCATTGATTTGTTGAACAACACCATCCTGCGCCATCATTGGGCATTCCCGCTTCCAGTGTCCCACGCCCCCGCATGCGTGACACAGTGACACCTTTTTTATCCCTTGCACATCATTTTGAACCACAACGGTATTCATATCTGGACCGCGATTCACAAAACCTCCTCGACCTCGTCCTCTTGGTTGTACCTGAAACATTCCATTTCCCAGTGGTTGCTGTTGTACCATCTGCTGTACTCCATTTCCCTGCATCCCTGCTTGCGCTGCCTTAATTTGCATCACCATCACTTTCTCCTTCAACTTTCTCTGTTTCAGTTCAATCTCATCACTACAGTATTTCGCATACTGTAACACCTCATCAATCGGCTTCGCTTCCCAACAGATAAAATGATTCTTAATCATCTGGCTAATTTCTGGTCTCAGCCCTTCAACAAACCTGAACACAAGGTGATTCATGTCTTTCGGCTGTATGACCTCAGTGCCACTATAGTGTTTGAATGCCTTCAACAACCTCTCATAGTAAGCATGTATCAACTCTTTGCCCTCCTGAGATGTTCGATCAATTTTCTGCCAGTCAGTCACCTTCAGCGACACCTTTTGCTTTAGAAACGCATTCACCTTATAATAATACCTCATCACTTCAGAAAACGGTGCTCCAGTAACCTTGTCCCTTGCCGGCTCCTCTGTCGGCCAATCCACACCCCTCTTACACTCAAGCCACAAATCAGCTGGAACTATGATCTCAAACAATGTATTCAAGTCTTCCCAGAGACATTTCGCAAGCTTCACAAACCTGTCCGTCTGCTGGTACCACTCTATCGGCTTCTCCCCTAACCTGGGATAGTCATTTGTGAATGACAGGATGTCGCCTCTAGACCACGGCACATGGACTAGAACCCCTCCAGCTGTTTCTCTCATTGGTAACATCTTTATGGTCCCCGTGTCTGGTGCAGCTTTAGCCTGTTTTGGTTCCGGGCCGTCACCTTTCTCTTTATCTCTTTTCTTTGCCCATCTGCCTTCCCACTTCTCTAATGCCCCCCAAAGTTGAGCACTCTGCAATATCTCTTTAAGATGTGCCTTCATTCAGTGGATCTCATGTGATCAAAATCTTTAGGCTCAAAATCTAACCTATAACTCCTCTTCAAATGCTTAGTAGTATCTATGTCTATGCCGTACTTGTCTGCTGGGTTTGCCAACCTCTGATGCACCTTGCCCACTTCTTTGGTTATTTTGGGGCATAGGTACCTCAATTCTGCTTCCGTGTATGACTCCAATCTGTTCACCCCCATTGTTCCTTCTACTAATTCTGCGGCTTCCACACCCAACCTCACAAAATTCAGGTATTCCTCTCTTTCTGATCTCTCTGCAGTCACTGAAGTGGCCTGCGAAGTGTTGAACTTGTCTAACCACTCGTTCAATTGTTGCGCTTTCAAACCTTGCAACAAGACATTTCCAGACTGCACCATTGGTGTCTGTGTCGTAGTTGTACTCATTACCTGTGGGGTTAGTGTACCTAACCCTGCTTGCCTCATTGTTTCCAAAGGGACCCCAATTGGACTAAAGTCCAAGAAGGATCTAGACCTTTCAGAAGCTGTCTGTTCTCCCTGTGTCATTCCCTGCAGGTTTCTTGTGGACCCTCAGGCTTAGCTTGTGCATATAGCGGCACTGGCGGACCAACAGTAATTGGCAATGATATAGCAGCTGGTGTCTGTCCAATTCCCAAACCCTGCGGAGCATTCATGGCTTGATTTATCATGGGTGCTGTGGCTACCGATTGCGGTCCTGCAACAGAAGTGTAACTTGGAACCACGTGTTGCTGCGGCTGGGGCAGCAATTGTGGAGTTGGCTCAATCTGCACTAACTTTGACCTTGTGTATACTGTATCAGGCGGCACCATTAAGCTCGTAGTTGTCTCTAGTTCTGGGACATCAGGATAAAGCCTCTGAATTAGTGGCGGCTGCAACTGTATCTGCGTATCTGGAGCAGTGGGTACACTGACACCATTCTGTATCAAAACTGTATCACTTGTCTGCACTGTATTCGTGATTCCCTTATTTTGTGCCGGATCTTCAGGACCCACACTAGTACTCTGTGAATTATCATTCATGGCATATGGTGGTGGGCATTCATGTAACAACTGATTAAGAAACTCTTCATCGTCCGAATCATCTGCATCTGCCCTAGACCTCTGGGTCTCCTTTGGCTTACTAGAGCTCTTGTCTGTCTTACAAATGACCTCTTTCCCTGCGCCTCATCTTCTTGCGTTATTGCCGGAAACATCTTGATTCCGTCAACTATTCCCCTTCTCCACATCTTGGTCTCATTATCCCATTTAGCCTCTGCTAAAGTCTTTTCTGCTCTTCTCATTCTCCTCACAAATTTCTGTTGCCTATGTTGTATGGCCATTAAATCCCAGAACGATAATGCCTCATACTGAGCTGGTCTCGGGCAGTTTTTGCTCACTTAACACCCTTCGCAAATTTTCCAAAATTCTTATATTAAACGTTCCATATTCCAGGAACGCCAAACATCCCTCCTTTTCTGTTATTTTGCACCACTGCTTTAGCCAAAACATGGCGCAACTCCCTTTTCCTTCATTGTAATATAAGCCGGAGTATCCTCCGGCAGTGTAGGCTCCCCCACACTCGCTGTAATGTACGTATCTCCCCTCAAAGCACTCTTTAGCGCCTTGAAAAACGTCAAATTTGCGTCTCTTATTTTGTTTAGAATCTAATCAGGAAGTGACTTTAATTCCCAGAACACTCTTCACCTACCTTCTCAACCAATTGCCTCTCACGGGCGGCTGCCAATCCGTGCGCGACCCCTCTTGGCAACTGACCTATCCCAGCGCGACTCAAATGACGTCACACTCACACACACTGCAGCTGACAAAGTCTTGCGGCTTGTCTTCCTCACACAGAAACTAAAGCAATATATTGCGAGCACCTTTAACAACAAAACCCAAATCTGCCGGTTTACTACAGGAAGGGTAACACAATCACTTCAGATTTTTACAGAGATTTCACTTGAAGCCTCGGCCGCTACTCTCTCCTTCTCAGATCCCGCACTAGCAAGCAGAATTCGACCCGCAAATCCTACTCTCGACTTGTCAATGGTTCGTTCTAGTGCACTTTAGAACTTGCCAAATCTCCATCGAAGGTTTCATTCACGCATTTGACTCAAACTCGACTCGTCAACCACGCCCGATTGACCTATTAAACCGCACAAATTACAACATAAACCAAGTGTCTCATACACTTATCAATATACTCCAGAGTCTTAGACCACGACGGGTCCGTACATCACCAACAACCACGTGGACAATTTTTTTGCACAAAGCGCCACATTCACATGAAGTTCGCCAACTTCCCTACTCTCACACTGCGGAGTACGCCCACTCCTACTAAAACAACATTTCCTGGCCTAATATTCACACAAACTTCACAAATCACCTGCAATATGCATAAGCTGAGCAAGCGCAAGTTCTACACCACACATACTATCACTAGAACGCCGAGAACATACCCAACTCACTGAGGCAAGCTCCGAGATTCCGGGAAAGTCATGGGGAATTTAGGGACTCATCAATTTGCATTATTTAAAAAAAACAATTCTAAACAATGGTCCTTCGTCCTAGGGCCCCCAAAGGGCCAAACCATCGCTCTGCTACCAGAACTGCTAACGCGTCCCTTTCTAGCTAATTTATTCACTCTGGGACTCGTTTTAGGCCAATTAATCTTTTGACCCTGATTGAAGACACCTTAGGACGAGATAACTGATCAACATGTCAATCAATAGGTCAATAACGTCATCAATATTCACCAAAACAAGACAATTCAGATTAATCAATGACATTAATAAGACTTAGAAACCACCATGACCTTTCAGTCATGAATAACCACACCAGTTTAGTACAATTTTATGATGTTTATTCCCTATTGATTACAATTCTACTAGTAAATTTATTAGTCTCAAAACCATGAAACACATCAGCATTGTCATAATATGGCAACTCAAATAAGATTTCATCAAGGCAAGGATCATAAACATTAGAACATAGCACGACGTCAACATGGATTAACCCCAGCAGAGTATTAGTAGCACGTTATTCAACAAAGCATAGATTCAGTCATTTGTCTATTTGCGTCCGTGTAGTGAACTCCTTAACTAACCTCAAATTAGCATTGGCATGTTGGGCTTCATGCAAAACAATTTGGTAACATCAATTTAGAAAATCTCTAACTAAGGTCTCTGTCAAAAGAAGCAGTTGGTACCTAGAAAGAAAAGGCAAACAGACAAATACATTTCGTCATAATATAGTTACCCTCCGTAATGGGTCAGCATACAGAGTCAATCTTCGTCCTCAGGACATCAGTTGATTCGCCACCAGCCAAGATTTCAGCAAGACGGGTAAGAAGGGACACTTCCCTCTTAAGGAGGAAAAGTGTAGAATCGGGCAAGGTAAGGGTGAGGATGGTTTGAAGAGTCAAACAGCAAAGTCTCTAGGTAGAGTGACAAAGTGTCTGGGTCATAGCAAAAGTTCGCAATGGCATCTCCCTCCTGGCTCCTTGTGTCAGAGGGTTTTATCCCTTTTCTGTTGTACAGTCCCCTAATTCATAATTGCGTGAGGTTAGCACCTCATTATTTCCATCCAATGATTCTCCAATGGTACCATCAAAATTGTCACCCCATAACAGTTCTCACGTAGTTTATTGGTTCTTGTGATCGACGTCTCCAGCGGGTAGAACGTCTGGTATGATTTCATACTCTTGTGGTCCTTTTCGCATCTCTAGTCAGTGGTTCCATTGTCTGTACCGGTTTAGGCGACCTTGTACCTGTAACTAGTCTACACTGTTGCATTCAGCAAGAAGGTTTCCTTGAGCAAGTCGAATTTCATGAGAACGGATCTACTACGGTTACACTCATCTTATAGCTTTTGGAAAAGTACGAGTCATGTCCTTCAGCAAGTCAGCATACTGCACGTTAGAAAAACACAATTAATATGAAACCGGGCAGCTAGGCCTCAACTCATGCTAACTAAGGCCTAATGACTTATTAGCAAATCTTTAACATATATCCCTTAAAATTAGTATAAAATCATACATTAACTTTTCATTAGTTCATTATTAATCAATTTCATTAGTCATCGTATACATTGGGGGCCACTCCCCGTGGGCACATTTCAAGCGCACGTTTAGCAGAAACACATTAATACATTTTCTATGCGGCATTATTATGCTTTAGCTCATAAACATTGAGGGGGTGATTCTAACCTTGGCGGGCGGCGGAGGCCGCCCGCCAAAGTTCCCCCAACAGAATACCGCTACGCGGTCAGAAGACCGCCACGGTTATTCTGTGTTTCCCGCTGGGCTGGCGGGCGACCGCCAGAAGGCCGCCCGCCAGCCCAGCGGGAAACCCCTTCCCACGAGGAAGCCGGCTCCGAATGGAGCCGGCGGAGTGGGAAGGGTGCGACGGGTGCAGTAGCACCCGTCGCGATTTTCAGTGTCTGCAATGCAGACACTGAAAATCTTTTAGGGGCCCTCTTACGGGGGCCCCTGCAGTGTCCATGCCATTGGCATGGGCACTGCAGGGGCCCCCAGGGGCCCCAGGACGCCCCTCACCGCCATCCCATTTCTGGCGGTCACGACCGCCAGGAACAGGATGGCGGTGAGGGGGTCGGAATCCCCATGGCGGCGCAGCCATGGAGGATTCCTCAGGGCAACGGAAAACCGGCGGGGGACCGCCGGTTTTCCGTTTCTGACCGCAGCTGTACCGCCGCGGTCAGAATGCCCTTGGGAGCACCACCAGCCTGTTGGCGGTGCTCCCGCGGTCCCCGGCCCTGGTGGTCAATGACCGCCAGGGTCGGAATGACCGCCTTAATGTTAATTTTGAGTATAAGAGCTACGCTCCCTCACCCTCTTTGCAACTTGTGGAGGACAATACCAGCGCCACGGCCATCCCAGTGGAGCAGCTGGACTTCATGGTCTATTTCACAGAAGAAATCTCTGGGAACCCTGAAGAGTGTATTTTGAATTAAATATAAAAAAACGCAGCAGAGCCATCATCTTATACATGGCGGCCTAACTATTAGAGAAAGCTACATAGTTCTCCAGTGACTAACGTCTCAACGAAATCGATCCAGCAATCTGTAGAGGTTCCTTAGCAGGAATTCCACATGATCTCCGATGAAATAAATGCCCAGATACAAGAAACCCTGCATCATTACCGGTATAAAGCAGCAAGGATAGACACAACACTTGTCCCAGTTGATACAATAGCCTCCCAGTTGGATGGGCCGGGACAACAGCCTCCAAATTGCCAAGTCGTAGCAGCAGGGGGGAGCACCAAGCCCCACCCCTCAGTTCTCCAGGCAGGTCTCACAAGCAGCTTTTCCCGCAGAGTCTGAAGGCAGGGCCAGCTAATCACCATATCACCTCACCGTTGGTGCAGCACAGTCAGGGCCCAACAGCATAGCATCCAGACTAGGACACCTCAATTTGAAGGCAGATTGTAGGCAGTTCAGGCCCTCCTGTGGTGGCTATATTAGGGGCCTCCGCCAGGCATGCACCCCTTACCAACCTGATGTCTGCAGCCACGCAAGCGCAAAGTAACTTGGCCTCCCTCCTGGCCACACACATCACTCTCCTCGCCTGGCGGCAGAGGGGGGAAGGAAGACGAGATCTGAGGGCCCCCTCAGCAGTTCAGACTGCCTACCTTTGCTCATTTCACTATTTTGCCCCCAGGGCCGTCATTAGGGTGACCACCTGGCATTGAGGCAAATTCTGGACAGGACTGTAAAAAATTCAGGACAAAGGGTCAAAATTCAGGGCAAAAATTCAGGACAAAGGGTCAAAATTCAGGACAAAAATTCAAGAACAAACGTCAGTTTTACAGACAAACGCAAGAGAGGACATGACTCACTATGTTGTCAGTGCATTTATTTACTCTTTTTAACATAGCACTATTTATTCACTGTGGACCTTTTGTGATTGCCTCCTGGTATGCTACATTCAGGTGTCACATTAAGTCCTTGTTCAGTAGTAAATTAATGCCCTTCAATACTGCGGCAAGGCCATCACCCCTATCCAAATCTACCCGATCTTTCCTGAAGAGAAAGTAACAGCAAAATTTTGATTATGTTTCTGAACATTTAAAAACCCCTGGTAAACAGTTTGGGACAGATTAAGGTAATTAACCTTATGCTAGTTTAAACAAATTGAACAAAAACATCTGGCTTACCCCAACCGCCCATGGACTTTCAACCTAATTTATTTTAAAGAGGCAGGGCAGATGGTGTGGGCGACAGTCTCACACCTAATGTCAGGATGTGATGTACCCATAACCTGTCTGTAGTCTCACTGCACTAGAGTGTATGAATGGGACTCTACCTTTATCTCAGAAATGGGAGCCCGGACTACCAATCAAAGAGAATAAAAGAGGAGGATGAAATCGAGATCAAATGGGAGATCCACGGCAAGTAATTCAAAGGGTTGTTGCTAAAAACTGGATAAATAAAGAAGAGAAGAACAAGGTGGGACAATTCCTAAAATCAGACAAGATGGGTCCACCAAGACTATTCAAAGGTGTTGGGTACCTGGGGAGTTGTCTCTGCACACAGGAGCGAAACAGAAGGGGCACTGTCAAGTGGTTGAACAAGCAACACTCATCCACCTTGGCAAACTCTTCTGGTGCAATGGTCCGCTGTTAGTGCTTTTGAAGGGTGAGGAGGGGCCAGACCCCTTGCAAGGTTGTGCAAGGCAATTGCCCGCTTTGTCCATGTCTTTATATGGTTTTGAAATTGAGCAAAAGCCAAACTAGAGATCTGGGTTATCCCTAAGTGTCAAGTACACATAGAATCTTCAAAATATTTGGGATGTAAATTGCACAAACAAAATTTAAATTTTTTAAAATTTAATTAGTGTTTCTTTAACATATGGCACTGTTTTCGCCTTCATATACAATTAGATTGCAGATTAAAATGGGAACCAGTTACCTTTTGATACCTAGTGATTAATATCTACCATTCTTACACTGATTTCCAGGATGAAAATCTCGGCAGAGCGAACTGTCCCTCCAAGCCCAGTTTGCTTTTTGGTCTTCTCTTCTGCTTTCTGTAAAGGCCACGTGGCACTAGTGAAGATGGTGTGCTACCCCAATGATAGTATTATTTTGCAAACCTTCCCCTGCTCGTCCTTCATTCCTTCTTCAGATAGGCCACACATCTGATTTGGTCACTGCGGCACCATCTGGAGCTCTTTCCACTCTTAAGCTAACTGTGACTGCGGGTGGATTAGGTCTTCCGGACTCAGAATGCTATTATTCAGCTGCACAGGTCCAATGGGTGGCTCACTGGCTTTCTGCCCACCTCCCTGCATGAGATGGGATTTACCAGTAAAGACTTTTAAGGAAGGCTTAATGCACTGCTCATTGTTTCCGACTGACTGTTCTACGGATCACCATCCGGGGTTATCATGCACGGCTTTCTCTTGCCTTGCCAGAACCTGTAAACTCACTGACACGAAGAAACCCTATGCTCCTGCACTACCTTTGCTAAGCCTTCCCACTCATACAGGATGGCTGTGCTCAGAGCAACTCCATCAGTGGCATGTTGCAGGTGTCTTAAAATTGGGGCCTTTTTTCTGAACAGTGAGCTACTAAATTTCCAAACCCTTGTGGCAGACTGCCATCTTCACCCCGGTCAACTCCTTACTTACAACCACCTTAAATAATCATTAAATGCCCTATTTCATGTCTGCCACCTAGCACTAACCCTACAAGAGGTGTGCCAGAAGCTCTTTACCATAGGAAATGGTGGCAAACTGATAGAATGGGTGTACAGACCTATCCTGCAACATGGAAACCACTCCAGGTCTTCTCGTCATACTACCTGGGTGATTGATGTAGCCAAACCTCTGCAGGATATGGACTAAAATACTGGACTTTACCCACAAAGTATCCCACAGCTGTCACTTTAAGTAAATTCATAGTGCTTCCTTGTGAATGCATTCTGCCCGTTGCTTGCCATTGACCTTGTGGTTTGTAACTCACAATTTGTTGCTTTCACTTTGCTAGCTTTATTTGTTTTAGGCTATGCAGCTTGAATTCGTCCCTTCCCTTGCCAAACCCTTATTTATAGTATCCTACCGAGTGCTCCCTTTCTGTAAACAGGCCTGTAAATCTTGTTCTTATCTTATCATATTTGCTGTGCATTCAAAGAACAAAGTCAAATGTCAGGCTCTGTCTTCAGTGGGAACTTAGGCCCTCATTCTGACCTTGGCGGTCTTTTCGCGAGACCGCCGAGTTACCGCCGCGGTGAAGACCGCCGACCGCGGCGGTATGCCGCTGTGCGCATTCCGACCGCTGGGAGCGTTCCGCCGGGAAACCGCCAGCAGCCACACTGGCGGTCGGCGGAAAAGTGGAGACTGGTCAACCTCCAGCGCCACGCCAGCAGAACACCGCCCACAGAATTACGACTCACATATCTGTGTGGCGGTCTTCTGTTGGCGGTGTTCTGTTGGCGGTCACCTCCCCATGGCTCCCGTCGCCTCCCGGAGGACCAACGCACAAGGTAAGTGAGGGGAGGGGGAGGGGGGGTGTTGTGTGATGTGGGCGTGCATGGGGGTGTGCGTGTGAGTGTGTAGAGGGGGTGTGTGAGTGCGTGTATGCGGGCGGGGGGTGCTGCTGTGTCTATGGGTAATGTGTGCTGTTCGGCAGGTGCGCATGTCTGCATGTATGTGTGCGGGTATGTGTCCCCGTTGTGTATGTGTGTGTAGGGGGTGTGTATATGTGCATGTTGGGGGTGTGTGCATGTCGGGGTGCATGTATGTGCATGTCGGGGTGGGGGTGGGGAGGGGGTTCGTACCACCTCTGGGGGGTGGCAGGGGGGTGGAGGGTGTGGGGGGAGGACTCGGGTGGGTAGTGGGGGGTGGGGGAGACCCCTATCAGTGCCAGGGAAGGAATTCCCTGGCCCCGATAGTGCTTACCGCCATGGTTCGCATGGCGGTTCCCGACTGCCAGAAACCGCGGCGGTAGGCAGGGTCATGATACCGTTGGCGGTCTTGGGACGACCGCCGGGCCGGAGTGCGCAAACTCCAGCCCGGCGGTCATGACCGCCGTGGCGGTCGGAGTGGGGAAGTGGCGGTCGATCGCGGCGGTGACTGCCGCGGTCAGAATGCCATTTTTCCGACCGCCGGTCTGTTCGCGGTCCGACCGCCGCCTCTCCGCCGACCGCCAAGGTCAGAATGAGGGCCTTAGTGTTTACTTTCCTTTCTCTGACTTCAAAGTGAGAGGATTTATGCGACAATCTTGCTGGATACTGGGGTTAGGAAAGAGTTTTTTCTATCACATGACAAAATTTAAATAAACTTCAGAATATATCAGAATTAGAAGTACAAATCAAGCACATTTTTGGAAATTCTGAACTGTGCTGGAAACAAATACCTTTACATGATTAAAACAAATCATTGCATTAGGTGATGCAATTTCCACACATCACGTCTGTGCACAGTATAGTTTGATTTGAAAAACTGTATATCTGTGCGAATGTAATGGTCATTTCAATCAAACATGTGTTGTCTGTAATGGCAGTGTGTTAGCATATCATCCATACTGCACTCCACTCTGCTCTGCACCACTACACGCCACTGCACCCTACTCTGTATCACTCTACTTTACTCCACTCCATGCCACTGTACTCTTCTCCATTCGGAACCACTCCACATTATGCCACTGAACTCTATGCTACTTCACACTATGCCTCTCTACTCTCCTCTGTACCACTCTACTCTATGCCACTGCACTTTACGCCTCTCTACACCACTGCGCTCTGCTCGTCTGCACGCCATACCACTCCAGTCTAGGCAACACCAATCTCATCCGCACAACTCCACTCTCTGCCACTCTGCAACACTGCACTGTACGCCACTGCACTCTAAGCTAATACACTCTATGCTAATTGACTTTACTCTGTAACACGCAACTCACACATGGGATATTTGTGCATAGTCAATTGTCAACACGTTAGTGCTGACAACTTATGGAGATGTGTTGTACATTGTCACCTTGCCAAATCTAAGGGCCTCACTGATGTTTATCTAATTCTATTGCATATGTTAAATTGGATGGGATGTCCAAGCCATATAGATGCAACCATGTTACCACCACTGTGGAATTGATTCTGTGTATGGAAGTATCATGTCACCCCCAGTTAAGACACATGGACACCTCTTTCACATGACATAATGCAAGGGAGTACACAATGTACTGCAACTCAACAAAAATACTGCTGACATCTGGTCAATCAGCCAAACACCAGTTCAGATAATGAAACAACCCAATGCTGATGGTACATCCTAGAAGCCTAGGATTCCACACAATAACACAAACACAGATGAGTCACAGACTACACAAGAGAACAACTGCCATGCAAAGTGATAATCAAGGTGCAAGCAACATCAACATTTTCTCACTCATTTTCTCTTTCAGCTGATCAGGGGTATGGGATCCAGCCATGGATCATGACCCCATTTGCAAACCCAAGCACAGCATCAGAGTGTGCCTATAATGAGGCACATCGGAGGACACGCACCATAGTTGAGAGGACCTTTGGCATCCTGAAGTCAAGATTCAGGTGCCTCTACATCACCGGAGGCAGCCTCCTATACTCACCTGAAATGGTCTGCAAAATCTTTTTGACCTGTGCCATCCTGCACAACATATGTGTAAGGAGGAACATTCCCCTATAAGAACCTGACCCACAAATGCCTGAAGAGGAGGAAGAGGAGGATGCTGTCCATCAATATGAGGGGGACCATCCAAACACAGCTGCTGGGTTGCATCGGAGACAACATATTGTCCAAAATTTCTTTTAACTCTACTCACCATCACCACTGTCTTACCATATGTCATTAAACACCTATTCTATTCACTATATCATGGTCTGGTTAATCACTTTTGCTTAACATTATCCCTAAGGATCATAATCAGAGTGTAGCCTCATGGAGCATTGCAGAAATACAGATTAGGATACAGAAGAATCCACATCATATTTGATGGGTATGAATGTACACCCAACTTCACACACACTGTAAACAACATATATCCTGTCCATTTCACATTTGAAGGTCAATATCAGAGGAGCACAGCTCTTTCACACATACATGTTGGCAACATGGTTCATTGCAGCGTATGGCACACAACAAAGACACCATAATTCAATATGGACAAAAAATACCTCATACATGAGGCAGTGGATGTGCTATTGCACTGGTAACAAGAAGGTATGATCAGACCCTTGACATCAGTAAGTGTTACATCAGCTATCTTTGCAAGGAGTATGTGTGACAAGAATTCCATATAAGCAGCTAATGGATAGCACAAGTGCCCAGGTATGACTATCATTGCTCACAAGACATCTCCTGCACATGCCATCCCAGGTCATAAGTCCTGTCACTGCCATGTTCTCTGTCTCACCCCACCCTTCTTCAGAGGGCGCTGGAAATTGAATATTTGTACCCCGATAATCCCTCATCTACACACACCCAGACTCACATTCTGAATCCAGTGTGCTTCCCTCTTTAGTATGGTCTGCCATAGTCATTGTTCTTCTGTCTGCATGGACTTCTGGTTGAATAATGCACTGCTTTGTAGTCTGTAGGGCCTGTAATCAACTGTACATTGCTTCCCATGTGAAAGGTACTGTTATCCCCTTTGAACTTCATTCTCACCTACAGGACTTGTGAGAGACTGAAGCTGCACACACCTGTGAGCACCTCCATGCAGACCAGTCATTTGAACATGCACTGCCCTTGCAGCTGCCTGGAACGGCATAGAAACTGCCATTATATGGATAACACTGTAATGCATTGCCGTTAAAATGACTTGTGTAACACATGCCTTGGGTTATTGTGTTACGTTCCAACACACAGGACAAATACAGTTTTCATTTTCCATAGTATTGTTCCAGCTTTGACCAGTCTCAGTCTGCTCACTGTGTATTTGCCTTCTTTATTTTTGTTTCTGATTGACCCTGCATCCTGTTAGCCTGACTGGTTCCTATCTTTGCGTCACCATAAAGGTTCCCTGTGGCTACATTTGTCTCATAGTTGCTTTCCATGCCCTCACTTTCCATGTAGGTCATGTGTCATGTAGGTCTACAATGAAGACTCAAATACATTTTATAGCGTAATCAGTTTACTTATAGTATCATGGGGTGGAACTTGTCTTCAAATAGCCTAATCATGGCCCATCCCTTGTCTGGGTGTCATGTATGCATGAGTGACAATTAGTTACAGTGTACCATGGCTCTATGCATGGATTGGGTATGGTGCCTCCAGCACAACAAACAACGTCAGATAATGTGCATAAAATGGCAACACATGTTAGTACTCTGACAGTACACTCACTGATTCACATTGCCCCCAACATATTGATGGGGCCTACGTGGTGAATAGCTGTGAGATTAATCAGCACAGAGGCACTGATGTTCCCGGCTGCATTGGGAATTTTAGAGGCCACCCCGTGTACAAATGTTGTGAGGAAACCTGCTGGTTTAAAATTCCTGATCCATTAACTTTGTCAGCACACCAAGGTTGCCCTGTTGTCAGTCTCATAACACGTCTGCAGTGCGACTATCCCCATGTGTGTTCTCAATTCCTCTTTGGCTTTCGTTCAATTCAGCTGTGAAGGATACTTTGTAAATGCAGGAAATGGCTCCACAGACTCATGACTACTGTGACATCATGGACCCCAATAATGACTTAGGCTACACATGGCCCCACACACTTGAACTGGACACCTTTGTGCAATTAACCACTGGAAATATGTGCACACATGCTGCTTGGTCTGCTGGTCATCCACTGCCACAGGAGAAACATGGCTCATTTATGACTCAAACTGTGGCGAGACATGACATTTGTGGATTTGTTTTGGGACTCGGTGTCACAAACACCGAACCCACATATCATTTTCCAATGCCTGACTCATGGGTAGTATACAAACAAGTGCCCAGGAAGTGGT
The DNA here is from genome assembly GCF_031143425.1 of Pleurodeles waltl. Lineage (NCBI taxonomy): Eukaryota > Metazoa > Chordata > Amphibia > Caudata > Salamandridae > Pleurodeles > Pleurodeles waltl. The sequence continues at coordinate 974,090,141 of NC_090444.1, forward strand.
ATCCAACATTCCAGGACATGTGATGGCCTAGTCTTGGAACTTTGCCATGATCAATAGTCTTCTATCTATCCTTTGCATGGTTTGTCAATGGCGATGCTTCTGTCCCAAAAAACCTGGGAAGTTCACACAGCATTTGTTGCTACGTGTATGACAAACACATTTCCTTTCTCATTTCCACACTGAATTGCATCTGATGGTTGGACACATTGACAACACATGCATACAAGCAGAATTGAGAAAACGCGTCTTGTGATGTTCACACAGTGGGAAAACTACATTAGTAAGAGCCAATTCACACACATTGACACACAGGCATTGAGTTACTGTATTGCGTTGCGTAGCCTTGCTATCCTCTATTGACACAAAACATGCCCAAACTGGGTAATACCTATTTGTATTCCACACGTTTGGCCATCTATTGCGTCAGTGAAGAGTGCAAATCCGGTACAACAACTAGAGGATCCTGGTCTGCGGTAGTATGATCTGTCACATGTGCCCATACACCGGAATGCACAATGTAGGTGCAAACAGCCTATCGCTGTATTGTCACACCTGTCATGTACTATTAAAAATGAGAAATGACCCAAACCTAGTCAAAGACAGAAACCTTGATGCATACGCGTCAAAAAAAGACGCACATGCATCAAAAAAATGCTGCATATGCGTTGAAAAATGACGCTCACTGTCATGATACATCCATCGGGCCTGAGCGGTAATTCCCACAATGTACTCCATGAAATTGGTCAAGTATGAAAAATATTTGAAAGTATGGATGCGGGGTAATTTCTAAGCATGTGCGTAAAAAATAAATGATGCACAGACTATAAGCGTTATAAAATTTTGAAGCATAAGAATAAAAATGCACCGCATTTGAGGCAGGAAGTGATGTAATAGGATATCCTGTTTACAGAATTGGTACAGTGGGTGTACTTTCACTTTCACTTTGCAGTCTGTGATATTTCCTGACTGTGTGGCTGTGTTTTGACTTGTCTCTCTGTGTTGTTTGTGAATGTGTCTCCTGTGTGGTATTTAAATTGCCTTTTGGTGTTTCCTAAGTTTCTGTGGTATCCTGTGTAAGTGTATTTTTGTCATTTCTGGAGTATAAATTTGTCTTTGTACTGTTGGGAGTCTGTTAGGGGTAGTGTTAGTTTGGGGATAGTTGGGCTGTTTTGTGTTAATTTGTTTTCATTTCCCTCTCCTACTTTCCCTTCATTATCCTCTGTACCCCTTTTTCACATTTTTTTTGCAAGCTTGTTGGGTAGGCCTCGTCTTGGGAGGATGGGAGAGGAGGAGCTGGGGGGATTTATTTGGCTGGAGTGCCACTTTCTATCTTTAATGATAGAAGCAGGTGGGCGTGTGATACATGGGTATCACACAGAGGCAAGGAGGCTCCGGTGGGCAAAGGTCCTGTACCATCTTTAAAGAATCTACAACACACCGCGCAACGACCACCGTTGGGTTGACCTGGTTGCCAGGGAGCATGACCTGCTGGACCACCTGGGGATTGTGATTGGTGGCCCTGTTGGTGAGTACAAATCAGAGTAATGTGCACATTTAAATGCTCTGTAGTGACAGTAGCAGATTTGTTCATATGCTGCAGGCAATGTTTTTGGACATGTGGAATGCAAGTTAAACATACAGTTTCCGTGAGTTATACAATAATTGCTACACATTACCGTCATTTGTTGACGCAACATCTGCACTAACTCACAAAACACAACAGGAGCCTGTAAATTAGTGCTGCCTTCACGTCAATAGATGATGCAAATGTGGCTCTTACATATGTTTTATGCATGGTCTGTGAGTGTACCAGGAAAGACATGTTTTTAATCCAGATATTTTAAAGCAATAACGTGTCCCAAATTTATTTCTGATACGTGTCTGAACTGGATTCTGACACATACGTAACAAGTTATAGCTGACCTCAGGTAATATCTTAGACTGATATTTGGACTTTGTTGTGCCACAATTAAATTAGGGATGGATGCAAAAAGTAATGCACACAGGCTCATATCAAAATGTTTGGTGCAACTTGCCATAGCTGTGGCACATAAAATGAAGCAAATGATACAAATTGAGGGGTAACAACTATCCGTGGCCCTCTGTACATTGTACCTGTGTGTTTTACATTGGTCTTAGTCACAATAGCTGGCCCGAGCTAATGCATTTGCCATCTGTGTTACTCTATTGCCATGTACTTCTCATAAGTTATGGGATCATCATGGGATACGTGACGTTGGGGAATGCATGATCACAATGGATTAGGTGCATGATGTCATGCAAGGGACCACTGACCAATTCCATCATACATATCAAGTAAACTAATACTTTGCTAGTTCAGTTAGGCACACCCATGCTGTTCAAGTGCAGCATATGTTTCATAACTAACCTCCCAGTATAGAGGCTATCACTGACATGGGTGTATGCTAAGATCAGTAGACAAACATTCCTGTGACTGCTCTCATTCCGAAGGTACATACAAATTGAAACCTACATCGTCATGATTGACACACTGGTACATTTGCTAAAGCATGTATTAATAATATCATGGTGTCAGTTTGCTATAGATCCGCTGATCAACCAAATTGGCAAATGTAAGATGATGAATGTGGCTCATCTGTGATTTCCGAAACCCATTTTGGGTAACCAGGGTGTTGGACTTTTGCTTATGCAGGGTCATCCCGAATCTTTTTGCCTCCTGCCTCCTATTTTTTTCTGACCTGTCGCTGTTGGCTTTTGAACTCTGAGCACTTTCCCACTGCTAACCAGTGCTAAAGTGCATATGCTCTCCGTGTAAATTGTATGTAATTGGTTTATCCATGATTGGCCTATTTGATTTACTAGTAAGTCCCTAGTAAGGTGCACTAGAGGTGCCAGGGCCTGTAAATCAAATTCTACTAGTGGGCCTGCAGCACTGGTTGTGCCACCCACATAAGTAGCTCTGTAATCACGTCCCAGACCTGCCACTGCAGTGTCTGTAAGTGTATTTTTACACTGTAAATTCTACTTGGCAAGTGTACCCACTTGCCAGGCCTAAACCTTCCCTTTTCTTACATGTAAGGCACCCCTAAGGTAGGCCCTAGGTAGCCCCAAGGGTAGGGTGCAGTGTATGGATAAGGTAGGACATATAGTAATGTGGTTTATATGTCCTGACAGTGAAATACTGCCAACTTCGTTTTTCACTGTTGCAAGGCCTGTCTCTCTCATAGGATAACATGGGGGCTACCTTTAAATATGATTAAAGGGTAGATTCCCCTAGAGAGTAGATGGACATGTGGAGTTTGGGGTCCCTGAACTCACAATTTAAAAATACATCTTTTAGTAAAGTTGATTTTAAGATTGTGAGCATTTTCTTGCTTAAACCATTCTGTGACTCTGCCTTGTTTGTGGATTCCCTGTCTGGGTCAGTTTGACAGTTGGGTTGTTTTTTACCTCGCACTAGACAGTGACACAAAGGGGGCTGGGGTGTAACCTGCATTTCCTGATTAGCCATCTCTGCTAGGAGGGAGGGGTGGAGTGGTCACTCTCATCTGAAAGGACTGTGCCTGCCTCTGACAATGCCGGCTCCAACCCCCTGCTGTGTGTCGGATGCCTTGCCTGGGCAAGGCAGGATTTCACAAGTAGGTGTGAGTCCCCTTTGAAGAAAGGTGACTTCAAAGACTAAAATGGGTATAAGAAGGGCACCCAAATCTACAGACTTGAGAAACACTTCTGGAACCAAGAGGAACCCCTGCCTGGAAAAGAGCTGATAGCTGAGGAAGAAGCGCTGCCCTGCCTGTGACTGTGCTTTGTGGAGCTTTCCTGCAGTGCTGCTTCTGCCAGAGTAAGAGGGCAAAGACTGAACTTTGTATGCCTTCCATCTTGTGAAGAAATCTCCAAGGGCTTGATTTAGAGCTTGCCTCCTGTTGTTTGAAGTCTCAGGGACAGCAAAGACTTCTCTCTGCCAGCACCTGGAGTCTCTGGAGAGACTCCTGCTCTGTCAAGTGGTGCCCTATCCAGTCCCTGGGCCCTTGAAAGGAAAGCTGGTGGAAATCCAAGGAAATCGACTTCGGACGACTTCGGACCGACGCCGCTGCTGAATCCGGTAACGCCGCCTGCACCTGACGCCGTGACCTTTGCTGGAACGCGACGCTCTTCGCAGGCCCGACGCCGCAGCAGCCCCGCTGAAGTCCGCGACTCCGTGGAAGTCGCCGCACCACGTCGTGACCGACGTCGCTCAAAGTGCATGGATTCAACGTTTCGCACAGACGCCGCGATTCCCGACTTCGCGCATCGGCTTGTTTTCACTCTTCACCAAAGGTACTGTACTTGGGGGTCTACACGACTCCGTGTCCGGCGCCGCTGGTGTCGGCTTGTTGGGAACGACTCCGTCACGACGCCGTGTTAACATCTCATCGAAGCATTTTTGTTTCTAAGCGCTATTTTGGAGTTTAATCTTTAAAAATTCATAACTTGACTTGTGTATGTCGGATGTTTGTCGTTTTGGTCTTGTTTTGTTTAGATAAATATTTCCTATTTTTCTAAACTGGTGTTGTGTCATTTTGTAGTGTTTTCATTGAGTTACTGTGTGTGTTGGTACAAATACTTTACACCTAGCGCTTTGAAGTTAAGCCTACTGCTCTGCCAAGCTACCAAGGGGGTAAGCAGGGGTTAGCTGAGGGTGATTCTCTTTTACCCTGACTAGAGTGAGGGTCCTTGCTTGAACAGGGGGTAACCTGACTGTCAACCAAAGACCCCATTTCTAACACAGGGCAATGAGAGACACATTTCATGTGCAATGGCAACACCTGTGCCCATGCAGTCTGTCATGGATGAATACAATGTACACTGTCAACATATATCTCCTTGTTGTATCCAAATTAGAAAACTGGTCAATCCATGGCTAGCCTCAAACTGTCACCAAATAATGCACAGGATCCCTGCCATTATGGTGTCATAGGGGGCATATGTGGCTCAGGGTACACTGTTAATGTAGCATATGTAACCTAGACACAACCCAGGCCCTACATGTAAGGGACATGTAAGGGACGATAGAAAGCATGATAAAGCATGCCCTTAAATCAGCCCACAGGTGCGTAACACAGTAAAGGATTGTCCTTTGATGCCCAAGCCACAATACCTGAGTGACTGGTATTGCAGTCCTCCAGGAAAGTGGCTTTGCATGTCTCTCATGGATACACATGATGAGAGGAATACACTCCATAAATGAGTCTGCAAACAAATGATGTAGCATGTTTGCCAACACATGATAGTTAGGGCCACTTCATTTGTGCAGATATGTGTGTATCACTCACTGGAGTGCTCGGGTCTGTACATGTTTGCAGTGGTATGTCGGATGCAGTATCCTTATGCCTGAGAGGCTTGACTTTCTGATTTAATCTTACACACAGTAATTGTATTTGGAAGTGTTGTACAGTGCACAGACATTGAGCACACTTCTCCCTTCAATGCTTTACAGGTGGACCTGCTCCATACACTATCAGAGAGGTGGCTTGATTTGCAGACCCAGACATCTCCAGTAAGTGTTGATATTTCTGTTCTGTGTTGTGTTTGCTGCTGTTGTGTGATTGACTCCTGTGTGTTAGACACATAGCAAAGTATGATGCGCTGGTCAATGATCGGATATGTTCCTTGAGTGGAGTATCATTTTTATTCCATCTTTGAGTTGGGCAATCATTAGCGTATATTCATATTTTGGGATTGTAGGGCAGCCCTGTAGGCACGGCCATGTGAATAGGGTGACTTTTGTGGATAAAACGTCTATTAAGGAAATGTAGCAGAGGACCATATGTGTGATTTAGTCAGCAAGTCAGACCCTGAATCTCACAGAATAGGGATGCCAAAGTCTTACCCACAGACTTGAGCGTCCCTATTTACTAAGAACATTTTTGACTGTATGTTTGACTTCCTAGCAGCATGTAGCTTCACATGTTGTGTTTCATGTATGAGGCACTTGAGTACAATAGCCTAGGTGTTCATGCAGCTCATGGCCAGATGTGTGCTTGCATCTATCTGCTTGTTGTAAGTCATGTGTTACTGGTAGGAAATGATGTTGACAATTGTCTGCATTTCCAAACATAAATGTGGATGGGATTGTCCAAGGTTTGGGTATATCCTAGTTGGACATCTTCGTTACCTGTGGTGGACTGCCCAAACCCATTTACAGATGTTCAGAGCTTCCTGGGTGTCCTTGATGTTTGAAAGTATGTGTTGCTTGTCCATCCTCCCCCACCCCCTCAGGCACAGGCATAGGGTTAAGAAATGTGTACCTGGGACTGATGATCCAGGTTTGGTACATGTAAATCTGTAAGTCCCTTGTCCAAAACTAGGATACCCACTCATGATTAGCAACTGCATTGTATCCTGGTAATTCCATTTAAAACTCACAGATCTTGTGGCCCTTGAATGTCATCCAGAAGTTAGTCTTTAGTTGGCCTGTCACATGTGGAGGACTTGCAGCATTTGTTACGTGACAAATGGCAGAACAATGATGCATAGGGCATTTAAGTTTTTACCCATGTTTTAGAGCGTTGCTGTGCTGTTTGATAGGACATGTGTAGGCTGCGTTGGCATGTACTTCCTCAGGGACAATCACTGTTCTGTATGATGATATGGCCTGTTTCTGGTACATTAGATGTATTGTCTGATTTACTTCTGGAGCCATATAACACAATGAAGTACCTAATGTTTGGTTTTATATTTTTTTTAACAGCTGCCAATATGAATCCCATCCAGATTCGGGAGTTTCAGCGCAGGGCAATGCATTACCACCACATTCTGGATGTGGAGTCTGGGTTCCGCAACATGGCAAGGCGTTATCGCCATGAAAGAGCCTCCGGAGTGTGGAGGGCATTTGCCCAAGGGGGCCCTTCGGTGTCCACCACAGCCACCACCACCAGCACCACCACTACCACCCAGGTGGCACCAACCATAGCAGGCACCTTTGCTGGACTGTCAACCTCCACTGCTCCAGGACCTGCCACAGCACCACCTGCACCTCCTCCTACACGCATGGCACCCACAAGGGGACATACATCTTCAACTGGCACCCAGACCACCCCTGCTGTAGTCATTGACCCAGCAGATTTTCTGCGGATGCAACGGAACATTGACCGAATGTTGAGGAAAATGAACAGGCTGCAGCAGGCGCATGCACAAGTGAATAGGAGGGTGCGTGTCATAAGGAAAACCCTGCGGAGGGCGAACTTGTAAACATTTTACCCTCAGCCATGATTCCCTCCCCTCCCTCCTCTTTCCTGGTTCTTTTTTATTAGTGGGTTTAGGAGGCTTAGTGTGAGGTTAGTATAGGCTGTTTGTTTAGTTAGTAGTAGTGGGTGGGGGGTGGGGGTATGATACGTTTAATATCTGTTTTTTATTATGTGTGTGAGTGGGTGGGTGGTGGATGATGCTGGGGTTTTGGTGTTTTAAAAAAACAAAAAAGAAATAAAAAATATAAAAATAAAAAAATATATATATTTGTTTAGGATAAGATAGTATGGCGGTCATTCTGACCGCGGCGGTCGGCGGTCGCCGCCCGCCAAGCGGTTCCCGCCGAAAGACCGCTCCGCGGTCAAAGACCGCGGCGGCCATTCCGGCTTTCCCGCTGAGCTGGCGGGCGACTGCCAGAAGACCGCCGGCCGGCCCAGCGGGACAGCCCCTTCAACAATGAAGCCGGCTCGGAATGGAGCCGGCGGAGTTGAAGGGGTGCGACGGGTGCAGTGGCACCCGTCGCGATTTTCACTGTCTGCTAAGCAGACAGTGAAAATCTTTGTGGGGCCCTGTTAGGGGGCCCCTGCACTGCCCATGCCAGTGGCATGGGCAGTGCAGGGGCCCCCAGGGGCCCCACGGCACCCGTTCCCGCCATCCTGGTTCTGGCGGTGGACACCGCCAGAAACAGGCTGGCGGGAAGGCGGTCGGAATCCCCATGGCAGTGCTGCAAGCAGCGCCGCCATGGCGGATTCCCTGGGCCAGCGGGAAACCAGCGGGAAGCCTGTTGGCGGTGCTTCCGCCACCCTCCGCCATGGCGGTCATGGACCGCCAAGGTCAGAATGACCCCCTATGTGTTTAGGTTAGTATATGTTGTCCTCCATGTGTCCCGTCTTATAAGGGGGGTTGGGGGTTGATGTTTAGAGTGTTTAGTTAAATGTGATAAGAAAGTTTAACTTAGGTTAGTTAGGGCCAGTTGTGGGTAATGTGTAGTTAGGATAGGTTAGGTTAGGCAAGGTGTTTCCCCTGGTTTTAGCTTCTGTTTTTACTGTTAAATAACTATTTAGATAACCCTTTACAGTATGTGTCACATGCCTGGGTATCAGGGCCTTGCCATGGGTGAACAGTGTCTCTTTAGTATTAGCTTTTGTGTCCCATCCTGCAACCTAATCCTAATTGAGCTGTTACATTGGCAACTACACCAAAGCTACTGTGCTAAGATTCTGGCATCCATTGCAACCACCACTCAAGGTTACTATGTATCCCAAGTGTTGTTAATTTTTGATGTATGTTTTCAATCTCACATACTTTGCGACCAGAATTGGTATTGAGGACACTGTGTTAAGTCTGCCTGCAGCCTGATGTCCAAGCGAAGCGGTATAAGGTGAGTGGTAGTATGATCTCATGTTGTAGGGTATACATAACTCACACCTATCATTTGTTACAATGTTCAGCCAGGTTACATATTTGCACGTACACTCATACACATCCATTCATGCAGTATGGTGTGTGTTTGGTAAAATGTGGGTCAAATCTCACATACGTAAGTTTTGACTTGAAGAAAAAGGTGAAGGCAATCATTTTTGGCTTAGACATCCCTTGAGGAAGTGTTAATCTGTCCAACACAGCATTATGGTGTATAGTTTCGCTTTCCCTCAGAATTAACCCTCAGAAGGGCAGGTGATGGTAGAATCCAGACCACAGTGCCTAGTTATCAGCCAACATTCTTTCAGGTAAGTTGAATTTACAATCTACAATCATTGACCTGAGGTAAACATCAATGATGGGCATCACGGTTGATATGTCACATTACACAGAGACAAAGTTGTTGTGTAAGTGCTATTTATTTTAAAGTGCTGTAGTGCTATATGTACATTGTCCATGATTGTGAGTCCATTAGTGTGACACCTTCCATTGTGACCCTACACAAGTGCAAAAGGACATGTCATTGGACATGCTGGGGTGAAGTGTCAGACAATGCAGAGGGACAGGATTTGCCAATGAGTTAGTGAGAGACAATCACAGGGCAAGGTGACAAGATAAACAGTGGGCTGAAGAACAGTGCTTGAGTGCAGTTGTTGCAAGACTGGCATGTTACAAAGCACAAGACCTTGGTTATAGGTGGCCCTGTGGCAGGAACTAGTGCTACTGGGTACTGTTACGGGTGAAGGTGATCTGTTCCACATCTTCATCTTCTGATGTGTGTGTTGTCTCCTCTGCCCTTGGTGGTGGTGGTTGTGAAGGGGCAACACACACCTCAGTGTTTGAAGACGTGGAGTCAGACATCCTGGTAGCTGCCAACTGTGGGGCTATTAAGGGCAGTGCTGCAGCAAGGAGGAGCTGCTGGTTCTTAAGTATAGCAGCCACATCACTGTGGTAGGCAGCCAGGTCGGCCCTGAGGGGGACAGTATTGCATTTGTGCACGTGTTGACAAGATTGTTGTTGTAGGTGTTGTGTCAACTCTCTTACAGCTGTGATGATTTCCTTCACAGTTTTTTCGAGTTCCTGCAAAATTGATGTTTGCCCTTGCATGGCAGCTGCTTGTCTGCAGTTGACATAATGCATGAACGCACCCCCTCTAGGCTGGCTGCCATATTTTCCATCCCCACTCGCACCTTCTTAGCCAGGTCCCGCTCTACTCCAACTACAGTTCTCTCAAAGCTGGTGTCAGTGTCGTCAGAGTCCTCAGCTGGGTTGGAGCTGGCAGGTCGTACAATCGGGGTGGTGGGTGGGTCCTCTGTGATGGCTGCTACTTCTGTGCTCCTCCTTGTGACTAAAGGTGGGGTCTGGAGGGTCCCAAGGACATCTTGGGGGGTCTGTTGGCTGATGTTTGTCAGCTCGTCATCCATGTCATCAGGGAAGTCCAGGACAGGCATATCCGTAGGAGAGCCATCGTCCTCTGCAATGAGATATGGTACAATTAGTGTGTCTGTGTTGTGGGATTTGTACTGTGACGTGCCTGCCCTCCTATTTGTTGCACATTGTGATCTTAGTTCCTGATCAGTGTTCCTGTCTTTAATATTAGCATTCTCCCAGGCCTATGCCCCACCTGCATGTCACATGTATTGTGGTCAGTTTGGGGACTTGTCAGCATCACTTCCTCTAGGTGTTGGTTCTGGCCAAATTGTGAAGTGCCACCTTCTTGTCCTACTCAACCCTCCGTCTACTTCCATTCTCATGGTGAGGCATTTCACTGGCTCTGGGTGTTCTGATGGCACTTGCACCACACTTAACATTCTGGAACTGACCCAGTCTCAGATATTTCACATCCACCTATATGTTGCTGAGACCTAGCATATACTATGTATTGCATTGGCATGGCACGATACGGGTGTCAGCATTGGTAGTGTGTACTGCTGATGTTGGGAAATGTGTGCTACATTGGATTGCACTGATGATCCTAGCAGTGTTCCAGTTCCTCCTCTGACTGTGCGGGTGTATTTCACTAGCCAGTTACATATGTCCTCCCCCTCAATGCTGTTGTCTGAGCAGTATGACATTTGGGATGTTGCTTGGTGTCATTGCAGCTATTGTGACCCAGGCACAGGGTGGACCCTGACATATGCAGCATGGGTATGACATTAGTGCTGTGTACCTCATAATGTTTATGACAATGGCTGATGTTTGTAGCAACTATGGACCATCACATTTGACAGGATTGGAACATTTGTATTGATTTCAGGGTATTGCTAACGTTGTCATCCTGAACCCTCTAATTTGGGTGTGTTTGATCCGTGGGGACGTTGTTGCCACTAGCTACTTGACCTGCACACACAGCAGAGGTGGTAGTGGCAACTGTTGTCAATGTAAAATTTCACTTGCAGATATGGCCTCAGACTGTTAATTGAGCCCTAGTTCATGTCGGGAGAATACCAGATGACATGTGACAGCAGGCCAGTTTTACGTTGTACCCTACCCTCCTGGCCTGGCTTTACCTTTCCAACATCCTTGGCATGGCAGCATTCCCCCATGCAAAGGTTGTTGGTGTAGTATAGTACTGTGCCCCAGGTTTCCTCTGAACGGGCCATGCCCCTGTGCCGTGCCCCTTTACCCATGCCACTCCCTGAATATCATGACTTACATGCATTGTGTAGTAGGTATGTACCCCCCGCTTGCAGTTAACATTTATGCATTTTAATTTCCCATGCGACTTATCCTGCATCTGTGTTGTCTCCTGGTAGTCTGCGCTGTCCTGTCCTTGAATCTCTGTGACAATCTCCTCAGGGAAGACGGCTGCGACCATCTTCTCCAGGTGGTCCAGGGCCTCCTGCGGTGCTGGGCTCCCACCTCCAGTCTGCAGTGCTGCCTTCCTGTTCCTGGCGATCTTTTCCTTGGTCCTGTGCTTGCAGTCATGCCAGCGTTTCTTGCACTCGATGACTGTTCTCCGTACTTCTGCCACACTGTTTATCTGGGTCAACAATTTGTTGCCATATTGCCTCTCTCCTACTGGTTGGCAACTTTGAGGTGACAAACAGTTGGTGCTGGTGTTCCGTCACCTCTTTCACCAGAATTTCCTGCTCCTCTGCACTGAAGCGACACTTTCTTTTCTTCTTCTCCCTGTCCTGGGTCTTCTGTGGGTCCTCCTGGCTGGTTACTGGTCTGTTGTCATCTTCCTGGGGTCTGTGCAAGCATCTGGGATCCATTTTGGCTCTCCTTAGCACATTTTGCTGTGTTTGCGCCGCTTTTTGATGCAATTGCGTTAAAAAACAGCGCGGATCCGGTTTGCGATGTCGTAAACTGGCTCACTGTCATTTTCGCCGTGTTAACGTCGTTTTTCTTTACGACGTGACGCACTGGTTTGAGTAAAAAAAAAATGACTCAAACCAGTGGTTTGCGCCGCCGTGCGTCAAAGTATAAATTTGATGCCCGAGCGGCGCAAAGAAATGGCATTAGCCAGCGGTAAAAATTTTTACACAAAACTGCGTCTGTGCAGTTTTGCGTCAAAAAGTATAAATATGGGCCTTAATTGTACTTTGTAAGTTTGCGCTGTTTTTGCGTAAAAAAATGACGCAAGTGCGGCGCAAAAAAAGTATAAATATGGGCCTTACTACCTCTGAGCTACTTGTCTTGAGTATGCCAATGGCTGTTTCCCCATTTTGTTACATTTCGCAACATTTTTATTTTTCCATTTCTATAGATGAAAAAAAGTACTTACTATAGAGTGTGTGAAAGAACTTCCATCGGCCTGGTTGTCCAGTGTTTATTAACAAGATGTAGTTGCAGGGGCCCAAACCCTTTCTTCCTAACATGTTACCAATGCTAAGGGTTGCTGAATACCAAGCACTGAGTCCACTTCCTGACTCTTTATACCGCCACCCTAAACTTCCTGTCTATTTCACTCTTGTGGGTTCTTTTTCACCCCAACATTCTTCCCTTGGCAATGTTTTGTCATGTTTCTCTTCCTCTCTTATTTGTCTTTCTCTGGTCAATGTTTAATGATATAAAATAAGTTTTCTCTTATGGGAAGCCGTTCATGTCAAAATTACAGCTCCCCATATTGGACACCTCCTGAAATGCATAGCGCGCTGCAAAATGAATATGACACACACCAGAATGAATGTACTATGTGACAAAATAATTATGATACCTGGCAGAGTGAATCTGAATTGAACCAAAACAAATATGAAACCTGGCAGAATGAATGTGCTACTTGGTGATTAATATGAATAACACACACACCAAATTGAATAAGAAATATACTGAAATATATATAAATCATACTGAAATTAATATGGCCCTCACTGCAAACAATAAAGCAATCACTGAAACGAATACAATATTCACCAAAAAGAATGGGGTATTTCTTGAAATGATTGACTTATCCCAAAAGAAATATGACATACATTGAAATTAATATGGCAGATTGAAAATAATATAAAGTATTGAAATTAATATATTATATTCTGAAAAGAAAACAATACACATTAAAACTGATACAATGTACATTGAAATTAACATTCAACATGTTGCAATGAATTTGAATTGTGTTGAAATGAATATTACTGAGATGGCAATGAATATGAGACACACAGAAATGAATAGGAGATGATTGAAAATGAAATGGCTTGTGTTGAAATTAATGCAACCCCATTGAATTGAAGTTGACATGACTTCAAATGAGTATGACCACAGCTGAAATTCACATGAGATTTGTTAAAATGAATATGGCACGCCTTAAAATTAATATGACACATATTCAAACTAATATGATACATATTCAAATTAATACGATATATGTTAAAATTGATAAGTTGCATCTTAAAATTAATATGACAAGTGTTAATATGAATATGACATCCACTGAAATAAATTTAACATTGATTGAAAAGAGTATAACACATGTTAAAAGGAATATGACCTACGTTGAAATGAATATGACCTACATTGAAATGAATTTGACATGTTTTAAAATTAATACGTGTAACGTTAAAATTATCATGACATTTATCACAATGAATATGGCTTGCATTGAAAGCGATATGATATACATTGACATGATTACAATATATGTTGCAATGGATATGATTCATGTTAAAATTAAGATGTGTTAATATGAATGAAGCATCCATTGAAAGAAATATGACACATGCTAAGATGAATATGACATGCATTGAAACAAATATGAGCTCCACCAAAATTAATTCAACATGTCTTAAACTGAATATGACCCATGCTGAAATTAAAATGAAACTTGTCAAAATGAATATGTTGTGCTTTGAAATTGATATGATACACAGCTAAATAAATACTGCATATATTGAAATTAATATGACCTATGTTGAAATGGATATGACCCGTGTTAAAATTATTATGACAGGTGTTAAGGTGAATATGACATCCATTGAAATGAATGACATTCATAGAAAGGAATATGACACATGTTAAGATGAATATGAACCACTTTGAAATGAATATGACACCTGATGAAATTAATATGGCCCACATCAAACGTTATGTGACATTCTGTAACATGAATATCACACTGTTTGAAATGAAAATGAAACTGTGAGATAAATGTAACATGCTTTGAAATGAATTAGGTAAATATAGAAATGAACACAAGCCATGTTCAAATTAATATGACTGTTGTTTAAATGAATATGGCTTGCTCTGAACTTATGTGGATTTGCTTTAAAATTAATATTACATGTTGAAATTAATGTTACATATTCGCATTACGAGTTTGGGGGTTTATGCACCACCGTGGCGGCGGTGTGACCGCCATCTGCTTGGCAGTCAGACCACAGTATTACGATGCTGGCAGTCCCATAGGGAAAGACTGCTGCAGTATCGCCAGCACCACCAGGCAGCGCAGACCACCGCGGTGTGCGAGGCAGGCCAAAAAGGCTGACGGAGCCGGTGTTTCGGATGGAAACATTATGATGTTGCTTACCGCCAGTGTGACCGTGGCAGTCCAACCACCACATTCCTGCAGGTAGACACGGAAAGCATAAAGGAAGCAACTCACCTTCAGGCAGTGTTACATGACCTGTGCAGCCATGGAGCCCATCACACACACGTCCTGCCGCAGGTGCTGCTCATCGATGGACCCACACAGCACCCACATTGCAACACAATGGAAGGTCAGTGGGATGCACAATAGGTTGTGAAACAAATATCCAAAGCTCACAATGCAAACAATACCTGCATAATAGTGATGGCGACATCAGGAGGATTCATGGACACATTTCACTTTGCACATGCCCCTAAAACAGCATTTGCATAGGAACTGACCCTTCATGTATCTCAGGGACAAAAAATATTTGAGCCAAGTGATATGCCTAGCTGCCAAATGTGTAAGTGCAAGTCAAGAAAGCACAGACAACGGCAACAACACGGTCCAGACAACTAGATGATGTAGCTGTAAGGTACACACATCAAAGTGGACACATGGTCAGTCAAATCCAAAGGAAGCTACCACAATTTAACACCCTCCATGTGTGGACAAACAAAACTCTAGCTCCCGCACATGAGACGAAAGTACAATCTATATCAGGGGACAAATCTACACCATACATGTTGACATTGGCCAACACAAGATTAAATACTTACCCTAGCAAGCATAACACAATGCAATGACACCCCAATTGGATCAACACCAACATATCCATACAGTGAACATCTACCCTTGTCTTGGGTGACCAACACTTCCCACAAAGTCAGATATTAAAAAACAACAGCAAATGTGGTGGATGTGTCTGTGGGGGTTGTGGTGGTGTCTGGGGGTATGGTGACTGAGGTGTGTGGGGCTGTGGGTTGTGAGCTGTTGTAAGAGGCTGGCCTGGCTTGTAGTGGGTACCTTAGGTACTTACACCTTATACCAGGTCCAGTTATCCCTTATAAGTGAAATGTAGTAGTGTTCTAGCAGCTTAGGCTGATAGAGGTAACTAGCAGAGCAGCTTAGGCTGAACTTGGAGACATGCAAAGCTCCTGCAATACCACTTATAGTTACACAGTACTCATACACAATAAAAGACAATACTCAGTGTTACCAAAAATAAAGGTTCTTTATTTTAGTGACACAAGACCAAAATTATCTTAGAGGAAATACTCCTTCTGGAGGTAAGTATTATACACAATATATACTCTAGACACCAAAATCAGGTAAGTAAATAGTCATAGAATAGTGTAAACAATAGAAAATACCATAGAATGCAATAGGAAGAAATAGGCCTTGGGGCAACACAAACCATATATTAAGAAAGTGGAATGCGAATCACAAATTCCCCCCTAGGCAAGTGTAGTGTGTAGAGGGGCACTGGGAGTGTATGAAAACCACAAAGGTTGGTAAAATACCCCACCCCAGAGCCCAGGAAAGTAGGAGTAAAGTACTGCAAGTTTCCTTAGGACACACTAAAAGTCGTGAATAGAGGTATTGCAAGAACCAAGCAAGACTGCAAGCACCAAATGGTGGATTCCTGGACCTGAAGACCTGTAAAGAGAGGAGACCAAGTCCAGAAGTTGCAGAAGATTCCAGGAAGGACATGAGCCCCTGCCAACCTAGAAGATGGTGCAAAAGAGGATTCTCCGGTTGGAAGAAGTCTGCAGAAGAACACCAAAGAAGATGGCCATGGGTTCCTGCATGATGCAAAGGATGTCCCACATGGAGATGGAGATGTTGGATGCAGGTGAGTTGTAGCGCTGAATTAGTCCAACAAGCCTTGTTTCAAGCAATGTCGCTGATTGTGTCAAAATGGCGCTTCCTGGACCCAGGAGGGACCTGGGGGTCTCAACTCAGACTGAGGAGGCAGAGAGGGCTCCCCACACTGGAGGGAACTCACAGATGACCAGGCAGCTCCCACAGAGGTCCCAGGACACGGGGACAAAGAAGGTGCAAATTCCGGTTGCTGCAGCACTACAAAAGAAGGTCCCACTCAGCGAGTTGAGTGTCACAAGATAGAGTGCTAGGGACATGGGCCAGGCTGTGCATGAAGGATTCTTGCAAATAGTGCACAGAGGCCTCGGGAGGTGAAGATGACATGGTGCACAGGGGTACTGTCGCAAACGGGTAAGGCAAGCTCTTACCTCCTCCAAATTTGGACAGCTGGACCTTAGGACAGTCTGTGTGAAAGGGGTCCACCACCTGTGCTCCAAGGAGCATGCTTATCATCAGGAGAGGAGTCCCAGAGAATCTGTTGTCATCTTAGAAGGTGCCTGCTGGAGCAGGGAAGTGACTCTGTCACTCCACGTGAGATTTCTTTGGTCCTTCTGGTGCAGGGTGAAGACAGGGTGGACACCATGGAAACTGTTGCATTTGCTGGCTGAAGTTGTAGAGTCGCAGTAGCCTTTCTGGATACTTTGTTGCAGTTACAGTGGTTCCTAGAGGAGTCTGCGGTTGACCCAAGGTCAGAGGATGAAGCAGAAGTTGCAGAGGATTCTTGGTGGAAACTTGCAAGCAAAATCTGAAGAGGAACCCACAGGAGAGACCCTAAGTAACCCTGAGAGGGGTATTGGCTACCTACCCAGGTATGTACCTATCAGGAGGGGTCTCTGACGTCACCTGTTGGCACTGGCCACTCAGAGATCTCCAGAGTGTCCCCACACCTTGGAAAACAAGATGGCTAACGCAAGGGACACAATGCAGGAGCTCTGGGCACCACCCCTGGAGTGGTGATTGACAGGGGAGTGGTCACTCCCCTTCCCATTGCCCAGTTTCGCACCAGAGCAGGGACAGGGGGTCCCTGAACCGGTGTAGACTGGCTTATGCAAGGAGGGCACCATCTGTGCCCTGTAAAGCATTTCCAGAGGCTCTGGAAGGCTACCCCTCCCAAGCCTGTAACACCTATTTCCAAAGGAAGAGGGCGTAACACCCTCCTCCCAAAGGAAATGCTCTGTTCTGCCTTCCTGGGACTGGGCTTCTCAGACCCCAGGAGGGCAGAACCCTGTCTGCGAGGTGGCAGCAGGTGTAGCTGCAGTGTAAGCCTCAGAGAGCTGGTTTGCCAATACTGGGGGTCCATGGTGGAGCCCACAGGATTCATGGCACTGGCCCCCCAATACCAGATTTGGAATGGGGGGACAATTCCATGATCCTAGACACCTTCCATGGCCATATTCGGAGTTACCATTGTTAAGCTACCTATAGGTATTGACCTATATGTAATGCACGTGTATAATGGTGGCCCCGCACTCACGAAGTCTGGGGATTTGGCCCTGGACTGTGTGGGGGCACCTTTGCTAGTGCAAGGGTGCCCTCACACTTAGTAACTTTGCACCTAGCCTTCAGTAAATGAAGGTTAGACGTATAGGTGACTTATAAGTTACTTAAGTGCAGTGAAAATGGCTGTGAAATAGTGTATGCACTATTTCATGCAGGCTGCAGTGGCAGTCCTGTGAAATGGTTTGTCTGAGCTCCTTATGGGTGGCAACAAAAATGCTGCGGCCCATAAGGATCTCCTGGAACCCCAATGCCCTGGGGACCTAGGTACCATATACTCAGGACTTATAAGGGGGGGTCCAGGGTGCCAATTGGAATTGGCATATGAAGTCACTAAACTATAGTGACTAATTTGGAAGCAGAGAGAGCATAAGCACTGAAGTTCTGGTTAGCAGAACTTGAGTGACACAGTTAAGCACTACTGACAACACACACAGTAGGCCACAAACTATGGGCACTGGGGTCCTGGCTAGCAGGATCCCAGTGAGACAGTAAAAACACACTGACATGCACTCACAAACAAGCCAAAAGTGGGAGTAACCATGCTACAAAGAGGCTACTTTCTCACAGGTGTTGTCTGGGTGTATGGTGGGTGTGATGGATGTGTCACTGGGTGTTGCGGTGGTGTCTGTGGGAATGGTGGATGTGGTGTGTGGGTCAGTGGGAGTGTGTGTTGAAATGATGGCTGATGTGGTGTCTGTGGGTGAATGTTGAGTGCCTGCATGCCGGTGTGCCTGGTAGAGTTAATGTCACTGTGTGCTGCTTGTGTGTGTTGAGGTTGGTGCATGCGGATGTGTCTGTGTGCTTAGGACAAGTAGGGGAATAGGGAATTTGGATAGGGAAGAGAGAGAATGTGGGAGGGAGGATTGGGGATAGATTGCTGTCATCATTGAGGAGGCCAGAGCCTGAAAAGATTTCTGTAGGCCAGACACCATCAAAATCATGAACACCATCCACTCCGGCTCTCCATATGTCCCCTGCACTCACCACATCCTCAACAAAGCAAGCTCCGTCACCGCAACCCAACTACGGAAGATCATCAACTGCTCCTTCGAGTCTGCCACCTTCATGGAGAGCTGGAAACACGCCGAGATCAACGCCCTCCTCCAAAAATCCAAGGCGGACCGAAAAGAACTCACGAACTTCCGGCCTATCGCCCTGCTCCCCTTCCCGGCAAAATTCATAGAGAAGGCTGTCAACAGACAACTAACCCGTTTCCTCAAGAAAAACTGAACCCTGGACCCTTCCCAATCCGGATTCTGCAGCAACCACAGTACCGAAATCACCCTCCTCGCCGCCACCAACAACATCAGAACCATACTGGACAAAGGCGAAACCGCGGTTCTCATTCTCCTGGACCTCTCGGCCGCGTTCGACACCATCTGCCACCACACCCTACGCTCACGCCTCAGCAATGCAGGAATCCGCGACAGAGCCCTGGTCTGGGTCACCTCCTTTCTCACCGGCAGAACCCAGACAGTCCGCCTACCCCCATTCCGCTCAGAGGCCACCAAAATCATCTGCGCCGTACCCCAGGGTTCGTCCCTCAGCCTGACCCTCTTCAACGTCTCCATGGCCCTGCTTGCTAACATCACCCGATCCCACTACCTCAACATCATCTCATACGCCGACGACACCCAGCTGATCCTATACCTCACCAAGGACTCCGCCAAGACCAACCTCCATGAAGGAATGAAGGCCATCGCCGAATGGATGCCTCAAACTCAATTCCGACAAGACGGAAGTCCTCATCTTCGTCTCCACACCCTCCGCATGGGATGACTCCTGGTGCCCTGACACTCTCGGAGCTGCTCCGACTCCCACCGACAACGCACGCAACCCAGGATTCATCTTGGACTCCCCATTATCCATGAACCAACAAGTCAACGCCATCTCCTCCTCCTGCTTCAACACCCTCCGCATGCTCCGAAAGATCTACAAATGGATACCCACCGAAACCAGAAGAACAGCCACCCAAGCCCTAGTAAGCAGCCAACTGGATTACGGCAATGCCCTCTATGCAGGAACCGCGGCCAAACTCCAGAAGAGGCTGCACTGCATCCAGAACGCCTCTGCACGCCTCATTTTGGACATCCCCTGCCACTGCCACATCACAGACCACCTGAGAAACCTGCACTGGCTCACAGTCAACAAAAGAATCACCTTCAAACTCCTCACCCACGCTCACAAAGCACTGCACAACACCGGACCAGAATACCTCAACAGACGGCTCTCCTTCTACACCCTGACCCGGCATCTCCGCTCCGCCGACCTCGCCCTCGCAAGCGTCCCATGCGTCTGCAGAACTGCAACCAGCAGTAGATCAGTCTCGGACCTCGCCATCAAAACATGGAACACTCTTCCAACCCACCTGCACCAGACCAAAGACCTCCTTACCTTCAGGAAACTTCTCAAGACCTAGCTGTTTGAGCAATAGGAACACTCCCCATTTCTCCCCTCCACCCCCTCAGTGCCTTGAGACCCTAATGGGTGAGTAGTGCACTTTACAAATTCCTGATTGATTGACTGATTGATTGACATGTCACTATGAATGTCTTCCAGGAAAGCATTTGTCTGAAGTTGGCTTACAAACCCCTGAATGGTACTCACAATGGCAGTCTGCCCCACAGAAAGCTATTGACCTCCTGATACTCCTTAGGAGGTCAATAGCCATCTCACTCTGAGCATATTTACCAACCACAGAGGGTAACCCTACAAAGCCCCTAAAGGGTTTGGGTATAAATCATTTACAAAAAACAACAACCCCTCGGTACAATAACAACCCACCATACTAACCACATCACACAACGTTACCCATCATTTATCTCCAAAATAATTTATTATAAACATTACATAAATATCTTTCTTTATATACAATTTTGGACTATCCCCATCATATCACAAAAAGAAGAGAAACCAGTGAAAAAAGATATAAAGTGCTTGTGTTTAGAGTAAAGAAATGAGAAGTAATAGATATCCCCTCAAACCAATTCAAAGATGATTCATAAAAATATATACATTCTAAAATACAGCCTGTTGGTTAATCCTTAAACCACATTAAATCATCATATTATTTCTTCAAAATAGAATTATATTCTCCAGTCCCCAATTCTCTCCAAGAAATCCAACCAATCCAGGTATGAGCAATATCGTCGACAAGTGTGAAGCACATGCCAATAAGTACAGGGACATGACTACACACTTTTGGATTCATCTGCAGACTAACCCACTACTCTGCTCAAGGCCTACAATGACTAAGCAAGCCTAATGACATCAGGTAGTCGATGCTCCAGCAACATGTACTGTGATGTGAGCCACAATGAAACACCACACAGCAATGTGGTTTCTGAAGGGTAAACTCGTTAGGCCTGACTTGACAAACACATTTACACTCTGCAACACTGACTCAATGCATACAGTCCCTACAGGCAACTATCATAGTACAGACTTCATCCTTACACTTGAGTGACAATGAAAGGGCTGGCATGGTGGGCACAGAAAGTATCTTCCCTGTGCATGTGTGGATATGTGGCCTAGCAAATGCAGACTCATGTCACTTCAGAGTAGGTTTCGGTGGTATGTACCTGTACCACAAAACACTCCTTTAAACATATGTTTCTAACCTACAAAGAGAACAACTCAGCGAGTTGAGCGTCACAGGATGGAGTGCTGGGGACCTGGGCCAGGCTGTGCACGAAGGAATTCTGCAAATAGTGCACAGAGGCCTCAGGAGGTGAAGAAGACGCAGTACACAGGGGTACCATCGATCTCAGGGAAGGCAAGGTCTTACCTCCTCCAAATTGCATCAGCAGGACCTCAGGACAGCCTGTGTCGATGGGGTCCACCCTATGTGTCCTTAGGAGCACACTTGTCACTGTGAGAGGAGTCCAAGGGTACCAGTCGTCGTCTTGGAAGGTGCCTCCATGAGCAGGGGAATGACTCCGTCACCCCATGGGAGATTTCTTCGATCCTTCTGGTGCAGGATGAAGACAGGGAGTCCCCAGAGTGTGCACACTGTGGAAACTGTTGCAGTTGCAGAAGAAAAATATCCCTTGTGGATACTTTGTTGCTGTTACAGCGGTTCCTGGAGCAGGCGCCGGTTGATCCGAGGTCAGAGGATGAAGTAGTAGATGTTGCAGAGGATTCCTGAAGGAAACTTGCAAGCAGAATCTGAAGAGAACCCACAGGAGAGACACTAAATAGCCCTGAGAGGTGGATTGGCTACCTTATCTGGTTAGGACCTATCAGGAGGGGTCTCTGACGTCACCTGCTTGCACTGGCTACTCAGAGTCCTCCAGAGTGCCCCCACACCCTGCAAAGCAAGATGGCTGAAGTCTGGGAGACACTGGTGGAGCTCTGGGCACCACCCCTGGGGTGGTGTTGGACAGGGGAGTGGTCCCTCCCCTTTCCTTTGTCCAGTTTCGTGCCAGAGCAGGGGACAAGGGGTCCCTGAAGTGGTGTAGACTGGCTTATGCAAGGAGGGCACAATCTGTGCCCTTCAAAGCATTTCCAGAGGCTGGGGGAGGCTACCCCTCCCCAGCCTGTAACATCTATTTCCAAAGGGAGAGGGTGTAACACCCTGCTCTCAGAGGAAATGCTTTGTTCTGCCCTCTTGGGACTGAGCTGCTCAGACCCCAGGAGAGCAGAACCCTGTCTGAGAGGTGGCAGCAGCTGTAGCTGTAGTGCAAGTCTCAGATAGCTGGTTTGGCAATACTGGGGGTCCATGGTGGATCCCCCAGGATGCATGGAATTGTCTCCCCAATACCAGATTTGGATTGGGGGGGACAATTCCATGATCTTAGACATGTTACATGGCCTTATTCGAAGTTACCATTGTGAAGCTACATATAGGTATTGACCTATATGTAATGCACGCATGTAATGGCGTCCCCGCACTCACAAATTCCCAGGAAATGGCCCTGTACTATGTGGGGGCACCTTTGCTAGTGCAAGGGTGCCCTCACACTTAGTAACTTTGCACCCAACCTTCAGCAAGTGAAGGTTAGACATATAGGTGACTTATAAGTTACTTAAGTGCAGTGAAATTGGCTGTGAAATAGTGTGTGCACTATTTCACGCAGGCTGCAATGGCAGGCCTGTGCAAGGGTTTGTCTGAGCTCCCTATGGGTGGCAAAATAAATGCTGCAGCCCATATGGATCTCTGGGAACCCCAATGCCCTGGGTACCTAGGTACCATATACAAGGGACTTATAAGGGGGGTCCAGTGTGCCAACTGAAATTAGTAAATGAAGTCACTAGCCTACAGTGACAAAGTTAAAAGCAGAGAGAGCATAAGCACTGAGGTTCTGATTAGCAGAGCCTCAGTGACACAGTCAAGCACTATAGTAGCATTTGATTTACAGGTCCTGGGCACACATGTTGCACTATACTAGGGACTTACGGGTAAAACAACTATGCCAATCATGGATAAACCAATCATCATGTCAATTTAGATAGAGAGCACTGGCACTTTAGCACTGGTCAACAGTGGTAAAGTGCTCAGAGTCCAAAAGCCGGCAAAAACTAAATGTAGCACATAGTCGAAAACATATATTTCTTTTAGTTAATTAATTTGTGTTCATATCATATCCTTTCAGAATATGTAATATTAATTTCAATATGTATTGTTAATTTTAAAGCAAATCAACATCGATTCAAGGCTAGCCATATTTATACAGTGAGCATTTTATTAACACATGGCTTGTGTTCATTTCGATATGCGCTTTATTCATTTCAACGCATGCTATATTTATCTCATATAGTTTCATATCCATTTCAATAGGTGTCATATTAATTTTAATGAATGTCATATTAATTTTGATACGGGTCATTTCAACTTCATCAGATATCATATTCATTTGAAAATGGTCCATATAAATCTTAACATGTGTCATATTGCTTTAAATGAATAGCATATTCATGTCAGTGGATGTCATATTCATCTTAACACCTGACATTATAATTTTAATATGGGTCATATCCATTTCAACATAGGTCAAATTTATTTCAATATATGCAATATTCATGTCGCTGTGTATCATGTTGATTTCAAAGCATAACATTCATTTTGACAAGCTTCATTTTAATGTCAGCATGTGTCATATTCAGTTTAAGCCATGTTGAATTAATTTCAAAAGGGCTCATATTCATTTCATGTCATATTCATCTTAGCATGTGTCATATTCCTTTCAGTAGATGTCTCATTCATATTAACGCATGATATTGATTTTAACATGACTCATACCAATTGCAACACATGCTATAATCATGTCAATGTGTATCATATTACTTTCAATGCAAACCATATTCATTTTTTTATAAATGTAATGTTCATTGCACATTATATCCCTTTCAGAATAATGCATTTTCATTTCAGTACCTTATATTCATTTCAAGCTGTCATATTCATTCCAATGTGTGTCATATTCCTCTTGACATATGTCAGTCATTTCAAGAAATGTCTCATTCTTTTTGACAAATATTGTATGTGTTTCAGTGATTGCTTTATTATTTACAGTGAGGGCCATATTTATTTCAGTATGATTGATCTACATTTCAGCATTTCTCTTATTCAATTCTGAGTGTGAGTTATTCATAATAATCACTGAGTAGCATATTCACTTTCCCTGGTTTCATATTTGTTTTGGTTCAAGTCAGATTCACTCTGCCAGGTATCATATTTATTTTGACACATAGTACATTCATTCTGGTGTATGTCATATTCATTTTGCAACACGCTATGCATTCCAGGAGGTGTCCTATATAGGGAGCTGTAATTTTGACATGAACGGCTTCCCATAATCTCTTCCCAAAAATGAATACCTGTGGCCACCACCTATAACCACTGGCACAAATTTGTCCGATAGGTAGTGGTAAAGGGGTCAAAGGGGAGTTTTGCAACATTACAACTGCACTGAAAACAGCGAACTGCCAACTCCAGTGAGCACCAGATAAAAATAACTCTCTTAGGAAAAGACTCTTGAGGACATCAACATCTATTTTAAAATAACTCAGTTTCCTTAACACTTAAATATTTATGGGCAAAAAGGGCTATATTTGTCTTGAATCGAAACTTGCGCGAGCAAGCAATCAAAATGTTTTTCTCCTCAACATTTTTATAAATATGACTCGTTTCAGGGTTCCTTCACCAGTCTCCAGGGTTGGGGAGAAAACGTATGGATAGTGCCAAATATAGCCCCATTTTATGGTCTTCCTATCACCTACGCGCAGTAAAGTAACGACCTAATAGTAGCTGTAACTTTGCTGAGTACAAATGACCGTAGAGAGAGTTCATGAGTGGTACAAAGGTCCTGTCAGGACCAACCGTGATTATACTATACGTGAAGTGCATTTTGCTGAACAAAAAGGCAGTGAAATACATAAAGCAGAAACTGGAAATGGGAGGTGGCAGGGTTGCTAGATTTCCAGATTAAAAATGGCGCCACCCACTCGCATGCCATCCCAGCAATGCTTTGTGTACGCCAAGAGGTTGTACTACTAAAATATCCGGGGCCATATTTATGGCCAAGTCGCAGACTGCAACGCAGCAAGTCACCTTGCTTCGCTGCTCTGCATGACAAGGAAAGGGCAGGAATGTGCCCTATTAAGGCAACATGCTGCAATCCTGGCTCACAATGGGCTGCCTAGCGCCAAAGCACCATGGTGCAAGGGTGCGTGCCTTTCATGCAGGATTGTTTTGTTCAAGGAAGGGCCACCTTTATGCACAAAAACAATCCCCTGAGGCCTTTTCCTCTTCCTGGGCGTGTTGCAGAATGCAGCACACATAGAAGGAAGAAGTAACAAGGAGAAATAAGGATATTGCTCCTTGTTACTCCTCACCCCGGGGAGATGTAGGTTTTTGGCACATTCTCAGGCATACTCCTTCTTGTCAATCTGGGAATGCATCAATGTCCATGAATGTTGTATAGGAAAACCCACACAACACCCATGGATATGCCTCCCTGGCGCAGAGTAATGTAATGCAGTGATTTGCACTGCGTTACATTACTCGAGATTTATGAAGCCACACAGGGCCATTCAAGGTGGCCTAGCATGGCTTCATAAATCTAATTTTGTATTTGCATCACTCTTGCATCACGTTGCGTGGTGAAAGACAGACACAAAAAGGCTCATAAATATGCCCCCCAGTGTCTTTTACAGACCCACCGCTGGCGGTAGGCATGGGCAAAGTGAGCAGGGCACTTCTGTCAGCAGAAAGATAGGGCCTCGCGCCCCACTCCTGTGGGTCTAGGATGGCAAACCATCCCTCAGTTTGCAGATTTGTCTTGCAGTCAGGGCTCCTGTTCCACAGCCAGCATGGAGGCACTGTCAATAGTAGCGTTGTGGCCATGTATCTTGTAATAGAGATGCAACATGTATGAAGCATTTGTAAGTGCATATTCAAACGTACAATAGTTTGTACAAAGGTAAGTGCATTTATTAAGTTAAGCAATTTATTGATGAAAAACAGTAAAATCAATTTCAAATAACAACATTTTTGTTATTTTAATGCTCAAATAAGAAATGCAGGAGTCAAAGTCTTCTTTTAGGAACTTCAGGATATGACACACAGATATTTTGTACTACAGTCTGAGAGTATTTAGCTGTCTGCAAAGAATAATGAGTATTGTTGTTAAAACATGTTACATAAATATTTTATTCACTCATGAAGGTACTTTTTTAATGTTCATGATCCTCCTTTTTGATGATTTGTGAAGGCTGGACTGTTTTTGGGCTGCTTATGGAAGGCTATGTGCTTACTGTAGGCTTTTTTTAGAGGGAAATCATTCTTGCTTGGTATTTTAAGCCTGGCAACACAGCAGCAGTAAACAAGCAGCAGCAAAAAGGGAATGTAGACTGATAGGTTGTATCTGGGACCCAGAGGGAGAGAAGTGTACAATAGGCAATTGGTGCTTGGGAGTGACTAGTGATGAAGCAGAAAAAGAAAGACTAACAAATATTCATATATCATGTAACAAAATCGTATAAGACAATGTGATTTTAGCAAAGAAAAATAATTTATGTAGAAAAATGTGCCCACGAAGTCGATCGGCATAAGTATAAACAAGCTTAATTAATCATGAAAAACGATAAATGTACGACTATGTCATAATTGAAGCTATATCTTATGATTTTCTTGTTAAACTGTTATATGCTTAGCTTAAATTTAGCAGAGGCTTTGGCCTAGTGGCCTGGTCTCAATTTTAACTGCGTAGTTTTCACTTGTATTAACAAAGACGTGTTTTAAACCTTTAAAGCTGTATTTTTCCACTAGAATGACTAATTCACTTATCTCAAGGTTGCGTGTTAGGCAACTTTCATCCCCTTTGAAGTAAGGTCAGTTTCTGCAGGTGCAGACAATAAAGACACTGATGCAGAATTAATTGGCAACTTTGTTGCTACTTGTGTTCCAAAACTCCAAGGACACCTTATGCGTAGATGAGTATTAAGAGAAAAGACACTATTCATTGGTCAAAGAGAAATCACCCCATGAACCCTCCAATGGAAGAACCTGAAGAATTTGGAACTTTTCTTACTTAATCCCACCGGACGAAAAGAAGCCAGCCATTTTCTTTGATGCCATTTTGAAGCCAGATTCGAGAAGCCATTTTGATGACACTTTGATGTTTTTTCTCTATCCCAGAGAGAGAGAGAGACTTAAAGAATTCTCACCCTAGAGACTTTAACTTTAACTTTACCCCGTTTTGCCCATATGATAATTTTTGCTCCATTTTCCTTGCTGCTGCAAGAAAAACTTGACTTAAACCTTGCCCCTTGAAGTCTGCCCCATGCTGATCGAACCGGTACCTGAAGGACGAAGACTTACCTTGAATGCTGATTGTATTTGGTAATTATGAAAGGATAAATGTATTATGCATTGTATTTTCCTTCTTAGGTACCAACTGCTTATTTTGACAGAGCCCAAGCTAGAAGTTTTCTAAATTTATGTTGACTAAATTCGTTTTGCATGAAGGCCCACATGCCAATGCTAATCAGAGGTTAATTGAGGTATGCATTTGATGCACCATGCTGAATTGAAATCTTGATATGCTGACCAAATGTATGCAATTAGTCAAATTCAGTTACTTTTATTAGTGATTTGCATTGCTGTAGCCGAGTGCATTATAATCCAAGTTTTGCGTAGATTGCGTTTCTTTCGTCGCTATGGACAGGCAGTAATGTTCGTGTATTTGTATCTTTTGATTTTAAGGCTTACTTATATTGTGTTAGCTTTGTTAATATAGGGAAATAAACCCATTAACTTTTAATAAACAGGTGTGGTTATTCATGACTGAAAGGTCATGGTGTGTCTAATTACTGATTTTCTGTTTAACTAATTTGTTGATTGATTACTAATCAAGTATTGGTTATTGATTATAAATGATTATTGATTATTGATTTGAGGGATCCGACAATTCTTTGGATGAGGAGAACTCAACCCGGTCAAAAGATTCACCGACCTCCAGCGTGTCCAAATACCAGTAATTTATAAAGACTGGACGCGCTATCAGTAGATGGTAGCAGAGATTGATGGTTACGCCCTTTGGGACCCCATCCGAACAATAGACGGATTCAAGTTAGAATTTTCCTTGATAAAACAAGTTGGAGAGATGATGATGCCCTATGACTTTCCCGGAATCTCGGAGCTTGCGAATGGAGGAAATGGAGGTGTGAGAATGTTTTCGGCGTTTCTAGTGACAGTATGAGTGAAGTTAGGGTTTTGCGCTTGCACAACTTATGCCGCAGATGAACTTTGAAGTTTGTGAGGATTCTAGGGGGGTTACGAACCCCAATCAAAAATTTTAGAGGAGTGATACTCCAAAGTGTGAGAGTAGGGAAGTCGTCGAACTTCATATGCGTGTAGCGCTTTGTGCAGGAAAAATTGTCCATGTGGTTGTTGATACGGGCCCTGCGAGGTCAAGAGACTCCGGAGTATGGTGAAAAGTGTATGAGACACTTGATTGATGTTGTATCTGTTCGGTTTGATAGGTTGATCGGGCGTGGTCAACGAGTCAGTATGAATATTGAGGAATGAAAGGAAATTTTCGACTTTGAGATTTGACTAATTTTAAGGCGCGCTAGAATAGTTCATTGATCAGTTGAGAGTAAAGTTTGCGGGTCAGATTTTGCTTGCGAAAGTGGGAAACCGAGAAAGATGGAATAACTGCCGAGGCTAGTGAAAAATCCCTAAGGTTTCTGAAGCGATTGTATTACCCTTCCTGTAGTAAACCGACAGATTTGTTTTCTTCTTTTTGGTTAGTGCTCGCGATATATTGCAGAAATTAGTTTTGAGTGAAGCTGAATGAAGGAGGACAAGCCGCGAGACCTTGTCAGCCGCAGTGTGTGAGTGTGACGTCACTAGGAGCCGCGCTGGGATAGGTTGGTTGGTGAGAAGGGTCACGCACGGATTGGACACAGTCCATGAAGTGCAATTGGTGGGGAAAGGCAAGCGAAGAGTATTCGGGGAATTAAAGTCACTTATTGATTACATTTTAAGAAAATAAAAGACGGAAAGATGAAATTTTTCAAAGCACTTAAGAGTGCCTTGAGGGGAGATATATATATTAAAGCAAATGTAGGAGAAGAAACACCGCCTGAGGGCACACCAGCTTATATCGTGATTGAAGAAAAGGGTGTCGCACCATGTCTTTGGTTAAAGCAATGGTGTAAATTAACAGAAAAGCATGGAAGTGTAGCGTTCCCTATCCAGGGGTCGTTTAACCTAAGAGTTTTGGAGAATCTAAGATTCGCGCTATTCGACATGAAAGTACCTCCAAGACCAGCACAGTTTGAAGCATTAGCAATTTGGGAACTAATGGCTAGAAGGCAACAACAAAAGAAATTTGAGACAAGAGTGAGAAAAGTAGAAAATACTCTAGCGGATGCTAGATGGGATAGTACTCAAAAGGTTTGGAGATCAGACGTATTGCAGGGAATTAAATTGTTTCCGGCTATTACTGACGAAGCAGAAACGGAAGGAAGGAAAGCTACCTATAAAACAAACAGGAGTCAGTCCAGAGATAGAGAAAACAACAGAAATTCGAAAAGGTCAGGCGAGTCAGACGATGAGGAGTTCATTATGCAATTGCTAAATGACCGCCTGCCGCCATATGTGGAAAGTGAAAATGGCCCAAGCACTAGTACTGCCCCCCCCGAACCAGTACAGGGTACAGTAACACCGAATTTGAGAATATCACAGAGGCAGAGCAGTTCCGATATGCCTTTTACACCACAAATACCACAAGTTCAGAGAATATATCCTGACGTGCCTGAATTGAAACCTGTCAATGATTATCAGCCGCAGGTTCAAAGGCGCTATTGTGATGAGCATAATTTGGAAATGACTTCTAGTTTCATGGCACAGGGAGGACAGAATTATCAAAGACCGACATTGATTCAAGCCGAATCAATACAAATATTAATGCCTCAAAAGCAGATACAAGAAGTGCTGAGGTACACTCAAATAGCAGAAAACCAGTTAGACATGCCAGCAATGATGAACCATAATGTGGGAATTAACATGCCACAGAATTCGGGGAACAGACAGAATCCAGACGCAATATCTCTGCCCATCACTGTAGGCCCGCCAGTGCCATTGTATATACAGGCAAAGCCGAATGTATGCGACCAAGGGGTAATGACACAAAATGAGACAGGGAGGAGATGCATAGAAAATACTCCAGAAACAACTCCGGTAGGAACACTGCCAAGTAGATCTGGGTCTTTGTTGGAATTTAGTCCAATTCCAATTTGAGCACCGTCAACTGTGGTAAGGTCAAGTCCACCACTAATAGTACCGCTAACTTCAAAAACTGAAACGTTACAGAAACCATCAGTAGCAGTCGATGTAAGTGCTACATTGATGGGACTGAATGCGCAACAGTTAACACAATGGTTGAACAGCCTGAATTCCCCACAGAGTACACCCAGCGGGAAGGGAGAGGAATATTTTAATAAAATAAGATTGGGCATGGAAGCAGATGAACTAGTAGAGGGAACAATGGGTCTGAACAGGTCAGAATCATACACAGAAGAAGAGCTGAGATACATGTGCCCTAGAATTACAAGAGAAGTAAGCAGCATACATAAGAAGTTATAAGAAATTGCAGACAGAAACAAAGTCGACATAGGCAAGACCAAACACTTGAGCAGAAGTTACAGGTTAGATTTTGAAACAAAAGATTTTGAACACATGAGATCTGCAGGAATGAAAACACACCTTAAAGAGATACTGCAAAGCGCCCAGGTTTGGAGATGTTTAGATAAATGGGAGAGCAGGTGGGTTAAGAAAAAGGACAAGAAGAAAGAAAGTACCCCAGACCGGAATGAGAAAGCACAACAGAATGATGATCTGATAACCATGTTACCAATGAGAGAAACGGCAGGGGGAAAACTTGTCCATGTACCATGGCACAGGTGTGATATTCAATCTTTTACGGATGACTTCCCTAAATTAAGAGATAAAACCGATCGAATGGTATCAACAAACAGATAGATTTGTGAAACTCGCAAAATGTCTTTGGGAAGACCTGAATACTTTATTCGAAATTGTAGTTCCGGCAGATTTGTGGGAAGACTGTAAAAGGGCTGTGGGTTGGCCAACAAGTGAACCAGAAAGAGATAGGGACACAGGTGCACCATCGCCTACGGTAATGAGTCTATACCATAAGCTGATTGAACATTTGAAAACAAAGGTTGCGTCGAAAAATGTAGATTGGCAGAGAATTGACAGAACAGCACAAGAAGTTAAAGAATCGATAGATGCATACTATGAGAGATTGTTGAAAGCGTTTAAAAATTACAGTGGTACGGAAACGATTGAGGCAAAGGACATGCTCCATTTTGTGTTCAGATTTGTGGAAGGATTGAGACCCGAAATCAGTCAGATGATTAAAATGCATTTGATTTGTTGGCAGTCAAAATCGATCGATGAAGTGTTGAACTATGCAAAATATTGCAGTGATGAGATTGAGACAAAACAGAAAAGGTTGAAGGAAAATGTGATGGTGATGCAGATTAGAGCAGCTCAGACAGGTTTGCAAGGGTTGCAAGGTTTCCAACAATAGTTGCCGCAGCAGCAACAACAGGGAAATGCTATGTTTCAACCACAGATGAGAGGCAGAGGCCGAGGAGGTTTTGTGAATAATGGTCCTGATTTAAATACTGTTATGATTCCAAATGGTATACAGGCAATGAAGAAGGTGATGCCATGTCATACATGCGGAATCGTCGGGCATTGGAAACGGGAGTGCCCAATGATGGTGCAGGAAAGTGTAGGTCAGCAAAACAATGATGTCAATACATTCCAGAATATGAGAGGACCGAAATTGAGAGGTCCAAATCCAAATTCCCAAAATAATGTGAATCAGATGCAGGGTCTACAACCCATACAACCACAGCAGGTGCAAATGCCCTGTGTACAAATGGCACAGTTGCAGCCAATGCAACAGCAGTTTCCCATGGTACCTAATCAGCAAATGCAAATACCCTTAGCACCAATGAATCAGCAACAAGTAATGCGTCCTCAACAGGTTCCAGGTTAAGGAATGAATCAAAATGACACAGTACACCAATTCCTGTTACACAGTGAGAATGGAATAAACGATGTATGGGAGAGTGAAAGTTCAGATGAGGAGGGAAATTGTATGCTTGCAGCATCTTTGGAAGTTGATCAAAAGGGACCATATGTGGAAGGAAGAGTTATGGGTCACAGCATTTCATTCTTGGTTGACACAGGAGCTACACGTTCTACAGTCAGAAGTATCGAAGTACCAAATTTGCCACTCTCAGGGAGAACATTTCAAGTAGTGGGAGTAGCAAATAGGTATCTGACAAACCCAATCACAGATC
Source organism: Pleurodeles waltl (assembly GCF_031143425.1). NCBI lineage: Eukaryota > Metazoa > Chordata > Amphibia > Caudata > Salamandridae > Pleurodeles > Pleurodeles waltl. The sequence continues at coordinate 974,122,851 of NC_090444.1, forward strand.
CAGTGCAAGTCAGAATTGGCAACTTTCAAGGGTCACATAAATTTGTGGTATGTGACTCAAGCCCAATATCTCTATTAGGGAGAGATTTATTGTGCAAATTGGGATGCTCGATTATGTGCTCAAATGATGGAATTAAAATTCAGACAAACAGTGATGAGGAAGGAGAGGACAGTATGGGAGGGGACGGAGTGGAAACTGTTGATGAAGAATATCCCCTGATTACTCTTTATCCAATGCTCCCTGAAGCAGATATTCCTGCTGAGTTACAGGAAACAGTTGAAAAAGAAGTGTGGGATATGACAGGGAAAGAAGTAGGATTGGTTAAAGGAGCAGAACCAGTGAAAGTGACTGTAAAACCTAATGTGAATTTTCCTCAGACGCCACAATACCATATGTCACAAGACACTCTCATGAAAGTCGCCCAACTCATTGACGAGTTTGTAAAACAGGGAGTACTGAGAGAAGTACTAAGTAGTCCATGTAATTCACCAATCATGGGGCTAATAAAACCGAGTGGAAAGGTCCGAATTGTTCAAGATTTGAGAAAAATAAATGACATAATAGTCAAATGTTGTCCCGTGGTACCAAATCCAGCTGTGATAACGTTTCAGATTCCCTGTGATGCAGAATGGTTCTCAGTCATCGACTTGTCACAAGCATTCTTTTCTGTGCCTCTTCATGAGGACATCCAATTTCTCTTTTGTTTCAAATTCCTGGACAGAGTCTACAGTTGGTGTCGAATTCCTCAAGGGTTTTCGGAGTCACCATCAATTTTCAATCAGATTCTAAAGAAAGATTTGGAATCATTGGAATTACCATTTGAATCAACCTTAGTACAGTATATTGACAATTTACTGATCGCATCCAAGACAGAAAATGACTGTACGGTTGACACTATTGCCCTATTGAACCATTTGGGAAGGAATGGACACAAAGTGTCTCCTTCAAAATTACAGTTCTGCCAGAACAAAGTGAAATATTTGGGTCACCAAATAGAGAAAGGGTCGAGAAGAATCATGAAAGAAAGAATAACAAGTGTACTTCAAATGAGTCCACCCAAAACGGGGAGAGATGTGAGAAAGTTTTTGGGAATGGTGAGCTACTGTCGCCAATGGATTCCCAATTTCTCGGCTCTAGCCAAACCTTTATTGAAACTGACCCAGAAAGATGCGCCGGATTAAATAGCGTTGAAAAGAGATGAAATGGATGCTTTTATTGAATTAAAGGAATGCATGTGCAGAGCTCCAGCTTTAGGTATGCCTGATTACACAAAGCCGTTCACATTGTTTTGTCATGAACGTGATGCATGTTCCTTGTCTGTCTTGACTCAAGCCCATGGTGGCATAAACAGACCAGTAGCATATTTTTCAGCTACTTTGGATCCAGTTGCAGCAGCCTTACTGGGATGTTTGCGTGCTGTAGCAGCAGTTGGTATAAGCCTAAATCAGAGTGAAGGAATAGTGATGGGACATCCTTTAACAGTTATGGTCCCTCACTCAGTCGAAATACTTTTGACACGTTTCCGAACACAGCACATGACCGGTGCTAGGCTTACAAGGTACGAGACAATAATTTTGGGATCGCCCAATGTGCAGCTGAAAAGATGCACTACTTTGAATCCAGCAACTTTGTTCCCCAGTGAAAGTGTCGAAATTGAGAACGCTGAAGACATCGAGCACGACTGTCTTCAGGTGACTGAATTTTGCACAAAACCAAGACCTGATATCAAAGACACCCGATTGGAAGAAAATGATCAAATTATTTTTGTTGATGGTTCATGTTTAAGAGATGCACTAGGAATATTGAAAGCAGGATATGCTGTATGTACGATAACCGGTGTTCTGGAAGCATCTTGGCTTCAGGGAGTTTACTCTGCACAGGTAGCGGAACTAGTAGCCCTTACTAGAGCTTGCCAACTTTCCGCATTAATGAAAGTCACCATTTACACTGACAGTCAGTACGGATTTGGAATAGTGCATGATTTTGGACAATTGTGGTCGCAGAGAGGTTTCATGACCTCTTCAGGATCACCAGTGAAAAATGGTGAAAGAATAAGAGAATTGTTACATGCCATCCAGTTACCAGGAGAAGTAGCAGTGGTAAAATGCAGTGCACACACGAAATCACAAGACTTCATTTCTTTGGGAAATGGATATGCAGATCAAGTCGCAAGGTTTTGCGCATTGAACTGTATATTGCTCAGAGACGAATGGAACTTGATAAATGAGCCAGAACTTGAACCAAGTGAAGCTTTTGCTCTAAAAGTTGTAGATACAATTGAAGAATTGAAATTCCTGCAAAATAATGTTAGCAAGGATGAAAAACTCTCATGGAGTAAATTACAATGCGTAAAGAAACCAGATGATTTGTGGGTTTCAAGTGAAGGGAGATTGGTTCTGCCAGACAGTCTTTTAACGCAATTGGCCAGGTTGTATCATGGACAAGCTCACCTTGGAAGGGATGCCATGATTAGATTATTCAAAATTGATTGGTTTAACCCCAAATTTCATCAAGTTGCTGAAGCAGTTTGCCATTGTTGCATCATTTGCCAACAAATGAACGCAGGGAAGGGAACAGTAGTAAATTTGAGCCACATTGGAAGAGCAGGTGGGCCATTCAGCAGGATGCAAATGGATTTCATTGAGATGCCTATGCATGGAGGCTTGAAATATGTGTTGGTGATTGTGTGCATTTTTAGTCACTGGGTTGAAGCATACCCTACACGCAGAAATGACAGTCTCACAGTTGCAAAATTACTCTTGAGAGAACTAATACCACGTTTCGGATTCCCGATCTCTTTAGAATCAGATAGGGGAAGTCACTTCAATAACGAAGTAATCAAATTACTGTGTTCAGCGTTGAACATTGAGCAAAAGTTGCATTGTAGCTACCGCCCTGAAGCATCAGGACTAGTGGAGCAAATGAATGGCACATTGAAATCAAGGATGGCGAAAATATGCGCATCCACAAACTTGAAATGGCCTGACGCGTTGCCTTTGGTGTTAATGTCAATGAGAAACACTCCTGATAGAAAAACTGGACTATCGCCGCATGCAATCCTCATGGGCAGAGCCATGAGACTTCCAGCAGTTCCTGCAAATGCTCTTGTAAATATTACAGATGATATGGTGTTGGACTACTGCAAAGGTCTAGCTGATGTGGTCCTCTCTTTTTCTCACCAGGTGGAGGCAACCACCTTGCCACCGATCCAAGGTCCAGGACACGCCCTGAAAGCAGGTGACTGGGTCGTGATAAAGAAACACGTGAGGAAGTTGTGTCTGGAACCCCGTTGGAAAGGACCTTTCCAAGTGATTCTGACAACTACCACCGCTGTGAAGTGTGCGGGAGTTCCCAACTGGATTCACGCCAGTCACACGAAAAGGGTGACGTGTCCCACAGAAGAGGAAATTGAAGCGCTGAAATTACCAACAACTGACAGGAAAGTACCAGGCACTGAGACAGAACGAAGAGAGCCTGAAAGCGAACAAGAAGAAATAGGGGCAGAAGAAATATTCTCTGAGGAAGACGCAGCTGATCCTTTTGAGGACAACAGAGAAGAAGCCTCAGGAAGTGACAAAGATCCTGAAGGTGACGGAGATCCTATCTCAGATGAAGAAGCAGGAGAGCTTAATAAGAGGAGGGCTTTCCCAGAAACAGACGATCCAGAGAAAGAAGGAGAAAACCTGATTGACCTCCTAGCGGAAGGAGACAAGACAGAGCAGAGCGAAAGTGTCCAAATTCTTCCAGAACCGGTTGCAGGTCCGTCAGGTGAAAATAGCGGCAAACGAAGACAAAGCATATCGCCAGTCAAATCAAAGACTGAAGAAGTATTAAAAGAAAATGAAGGGCCAAAATTGAAGGAGAAAAGAAAAGAAGTGTCTATCGTAATAACAACACCGAGCGAAGGAAAGAGCACAGCCAAAGAACAAGACATCAGCGAGAGAGAATCAAAAGGTGATGCAAAATTGAAAAGGAAAAGAATACCGAGCAGAAGATATTCCGGTCCAGAGTGGGCATTCACAGCCACTAACGATTGGTCAGAAGAATTTCTATCTCTCAGTCTTGAAAACAAAGAAGCAGAACAACACTTTGGTACTTGAGAAATTAAAATTTCATGAACATTACCGAATAAGACATTGACAACCTGATTGACTTTTGAACCGAATAAGACATTGATAACCTGATTGACTTTGAAACCAATTTTGAGACAAAAGCTGCTAAACCGATAAGAGACTAAGCTGCTAAAGAAAACCGTGTGAACATTGAAATCGTTCAGCTTTATATATATATCTGCAAATTTGATTTGATAAAGTGTCTTCAGCTTTCTGATTCTATATAGATCATGACAGGCTACACTACAAAAGGACACAAAATGAAATGTAAATACATGTGTATAGGCCTAATAACTGCATGTGTACTAATAATTATAGCAATAGTTCTTGGAATGCATGGAGAGAATGAAAGAGACGCGAATGATGCTTCTACTTCTAAACCTACTACTGAATTAACTCCTTTGCAGAAACTCGAACAAGACGAGAAATATTTACACGACAAGAAAGAATTATCTTCAAACGCCTTCTATCGCTTGCTGAATGAGTATGTTGAGACAATGGATGCGAAAGATTGTTATGTGTGCACACAAATACCTACCTCAGTAATAGAAGGAGTGACATATCATAGCATGCCGCTTACATATGGAATTTCATGTAGCTTGCTACTGACGAGATTTTATGGCCAAGAGTCTATTCAATACTTCTATTCCAATCATGATGTTGTATTTCCATATGTTCCTATAATAGAGTACTTGAGTAAAGTGGCAAGAGATTATTATATAAAAATAATTAGAGGTTTCTTTGAACCACTATTGCCTTTTCCTGTAGTCCACGCTCATAGAGACAACCTTACATGCTCACTTTCACCCGTAGAAAATAGTTTTTTAGAACACACTGAAGATAAAAGGAGAACGATGAAGGAGAAATTAGAAAGGGAATTACACAAAAGGACTTCCGTAGATAACTATGCTTTTGTCGCAATAAAGACACAAGGGAAATTAGCTTTAGATACATCACATATAGGGAAACTTTGCATATATAGACCTAAATCATATTATGACACAATTTTTGTGGGAACGAGTGAATGTAAACATACGTTTTCGTTTAAGGCTAAGTGGACATTCATTCTGAATGGACAAGACCCAGTTATTCCAGGGGTATATTATATTTGTGGACTTAACGCCTATTATCGTCTTCCTAAAGGATGGTATGGGATGTGTTATTTGGGAATAGTATTTCCAAAGATTTATCAACTGGATGACTTAAAGAAATTTCCAAAGCTGTCTGAATTATATCGCATTCAGAAAAGGGAGACAGCTTCTGGTGTGGTAGGAGATATATTTGGAGCTATGATTCCTTCAGTGGGAGTCATATTGAATTCAATCAAAATACGAAAGTTGTCTACTATTGTGGATAACATGCTGACAAAATTCTCAGGAGCCAGAATCCTGATTGATGCTGAACTTGCTGCAGAAAGAGCTATGACTCTTCAAAACCGGCTTGCTTTAGACATTCTTTTAGCAAAGAATGGAGGAGTTTGCAAAATGCTTAGTGCACGTCACTGTTGTTCTTATATTCCGGACAACAGTGGGCAAATTAGGAAAATGCTTGCAAATTTAACTAATGATAGTGCAGATTTGAAAGAATTGAAGGAACCAGGAGTATGGGAAAAGGTTGGAAAAGGATTTGCTTCCGTGGGAAATTGGCTCAGCAACATTTGGAACGGAATATTACTGAAAATAGTAAAAGGAATATTAATAATATTAATCTGCTTATTAGGTATTTGGAGAATATGGAAAGCTATTAAAATATTGAAACTGAGAAGCAAAAGGAGAAGAGAAGAGAAAGAAAAAAATAAAATGGTGGTGATCTACAGAGAAAAAGCAAAGGGAACAAAAAGGAAGAGGGAATTGACTGAAGTGCCAAATTACTAAAACAGAATTTTCATGAAATAAAATTTGTGATGAAAGATTTGATGTGATTACATAATTAGTCATCAGAGGAGGGATTGATGAAGCAGAAAAAGAAAGACTAACAAATATTCATATATCATGTAACAAAATCGTGTAAGGTAGTGTGATTTTAGTAAAGAAAAATAATGTACATGGGAGATTGTGCCCACGGGGTAGTTCGCCATTGTTATAAACGAGCTTAATAAATCATGAAGAATTGACAATGTAGTAATCCGTCATAATTGCAAATGTATTCTATGATTTTTATTGTTGAAAATGTTTTATGCTTAGCTTAAATTTAGCAGAGGCTTTGGCCTAGTTGCCTGGTCTCAAATTTAACTGCGTGGTTTTCACTTGTATTAACAAAGACATATTATTTTACTTTAAGGTTGTATTTTTCCAGTAGAAATGACTAATACACTTATCTCAAGGTTTCGTGCTAAGCTAGATTCATCCCCTTTGAAGCAAGGTCAGTTTCTGCAGGTGCAGACAATAAAGACACTGTGATCAAATTAATTGGCAAACTTTGTTGCAACTTGTGTTCCAAGGCCCCAAGGACACCTTATGCATAAATGAGTACTAAGAGAAAGACAATATTCATTGGTCAAAAGGAAGCCACCCTATGAACCCTCCAATGGAAGACCCTGAAGAATTTGGAATGTTTCTTACTTAAACCCACTGGACAAAGAGAAGTCAGCCATTTTCTACGATGCCATTTCGAAGCCCGATTCAAGACGCCATTTTTGGAACGAACCCTTTGATATCTTTTCTCTGTCGCAGAGAAAGAGACTTTGAGAATTCTCACCCTAGAGACTTTAACTTAAATTTTGCCCCGACTTGCTCATGCAGTAACTTTTGCCCCATTTTCCTTGTTGCCGCAAGGAAAACTTGCATTAACTTTGCCCCTTTGAAATCTGTCCCATGCTGATCGAACCGGTACCTGAAGGACGAAGACTTTTCCTTGAATGCTGATTGAATTTGTTAAATATGAAAGGATAATTGTATTATGCATTGTGTTTTCCTTCTTAGGTACCAACTGCTTATTTTGATAGGGCCCAAGCTAGAAGTTTTCTAAATTCATGTTAACTAAATTCGTTTTTGAATGAAGCCCCACATGCCAATGCTAATTAGAGGTTAGTTGAGGTATTCATTTGATGCACCATGCTAAATTGAAACCTTGTTATGCTGACCGATGTAAGCAATTAGTGAAATTCAGTTACTTACATTAGTGATTTGTATTGCTATAACCGAGTGCATTATAATCCAGATCTTGCGTAGATTGTGTTTCTTCCGCCGTTATGGACAGCTAGTAATGTTCGTATAGGTATATCATTTGATTTTGAGACTCATCTATATTGTGCTAGCTTTGTTAATATAGGGAAATAAATTCATTAACTTTTAATAAAGTGGTGTGGTTATTCATGGCTGAAAGGTCATGGTGTGTCAAAATATTGATTGTTATTGATTACTAATGTGTTGTTTGATCTATTAATTGAGCATTGGTTATTGATTATAAATGGTTATTGATTATTGATTCAAGTAATCCGACTATTCTTGGATGAGGAGAACCCAACTCGGTTAAAAGGTTCACCGACCTCCAGCGTGTCTAAGTACCAGTAATTTATAAAGACTGGACGCGCTATCAGGTCCGAGGCAGGAGTTGCCAAAGAGCGTCTTCAACTTCGGAGTCTCCTGAAGGACGCTGGACGAAGGACGTCGAGCAGAACGAGTGGAAGCAGTGCGAGTGAGCGGAGCGGTGGGGAGCAGTGAGCTTTGCAAGGAGCCATGAGGAGCCGTGGGGAGAGCCATGAGGAGTGAAACGGTCAGCTTTGAATGGGGGAAACTGTGGAATAGGGTGGAGAGCTCCGGAGCACCAGAGCTCATCGTCCCAGAGTTAGTTCCCTATCTTGCTCCACCTCCTGCCCTATCTCCCGCGGTTACCACTGACGCCATTCCTGCCTCTACCTACTGCCGCACCGCCAGTTTGCAGTGCCGTGCTGTACTGTGTTGCTGCTACCCAGTGCTTAATTTGTAAATTAAGAGGTGCCGGTTCTCAAAGCCCTTCTCTTAAACACGAGGCTGCTGTAATTAAATATGCCAGCGCTGAATACTGAGACAGCGTAATCCTAAAGCCATATCGGGCCTCTTCAATCCATTTACGGCCACCTCTGCCCCTTCAGGTCATACTGCAACTTTCTACTTTCTCCCTTTATTACGCTTTTTAGTTTTTCCTTCTTCCGTCTTTCACATATGTGTCTTTTGCTCGCGGCAAAATAAGCCGCGGCCCTCACAAATAAGTGCCGGTGCTCAGCACCGGAAACAACAAGCACAAATTAAGCACTGCCGCTACCACTGCCTTTACTACTGCAACTGTTACTGCCGCGACTGCTGCATCATTGCCATTACGGTTGGTTGCTGGTGGTTGGTTGATGGGTGGTGGCCAGTGCCACCTAGCAGCTCACGGTACACGGCTCAGGGGGTCAGTAGTTCAGTGGCTTAGTGACCCAGAGGAAGATCCAGTGCACTAAGCCCTCGTGTCCCTCATACTCCAGGCCTTGGTGTTGGGTCGGCCAGCAAGAGAGTGGCATGAGTAGGGGCAGGAAATACCCAGCAAGGCATGTCTAAAGGAGGAGAATGCACTTAAAAATTACAAAAACTAAAAACTGAACACTTGGAAGAAGTTTGAGGGGGGCTGAAGAGGCTGAGGAGGCCTGAAGTAGAGAGAGGGTGACTTAGTAGGCTTAGTAGCCGTGGAGCCTGACTGAGGGGCAGAAGTGGCCGGCAAAAGGCTGGTGCGGCTTGCTCCCTGGTGAGGTCTGCCTAACACCCCCCAGCTCTTTTTCCTATGTACTACTTGCCAACTTGCCGAAGAAGGAAATACCCCAGGATCCTCCAGATAGAGTGTGCTCGTGCCCCCCTAGGTGGTGTGAGGGGTGTGGCAGCACCCTGGGGAATTCCGGGGGAAGAAAGGCACATCAAGTAAATAGCCGTACAAAGTAAAAAAAGAGAGACTGGTGCGTGGAGTAGTAGGGCAGCAGGTGTGCTAGTGCCCTCCTCAGGAGTTCTATACATACAGGAGAAGGCAGCTCTGTAGCATTCCTACCATTTAACGTGGTTGACTTAGCATGAATAGAGTGAATTTTAAAGGCATCACAGGATCAAAAACTCAAAAACTGAAATTGCAGGGAGATTTTTGAACAACCACCAGCGAAAGTGGGTAAACTTAGATCAGGTTGTGAAATTGGCAAATCCCCCCATAAAGAAAAAGAAAAAAACTGCAGGCTTCAGTGGCAATGAAACACTCAAAAGCAAAATCTGCGGGGGGTTTCCAGCCATTAATATCACCAGAATACCGAATGTTTGAAAAGTCGACTAAGATCCCACAGAAGTTTGATTTTTTAAAGGACCCTGTTGGGGCCATGCTTGAAATATCTGAGAAAACAGTGGACCTTCCGGAACCAATATCTCCTACAACAACTATCAACGATACCTTAAAAGATCAAAATGTTAATAGCATAATGAGAACAGACTTAGAATGAGTAGGAGCCCAGTCAGCTGCAATTATAGACTTAACAGAACATCAACATTGTGGCCCAATATCTGACTTAGAATTGTTATACTTGAATTGTCATCACCAAAAAACACTCCCAACATCCAGCTTAATATCATCACAAGGTTTATCAAAGTAAAAACCGGGGCCAATTTTTGAACAACCAATAGATGTTAACACAAAAATTATTCAAATCAAACAACTTTTGAACAGGACCTAGAGGCAAATCAAAGGGAACATTTAATGTGTAAAAGACCCACATAGTCTGAGGTTCGTATAGCCTTCCTCCTGTATGGATGAATCAGTCCCTAATGGATAAATATGATGAATATAAACTAGAGGAAAGAAATTCAAGTCTGTAGAGCACACCGTCACTGCCTATTAAGCAAAGTAATACCCAAATTGTACAAACGAAAGCGGACGCAGAGACTCTAGAAAAGCTCAGATTTGTAAGTAATAATAGATCAGAAAATAAATTAGACTCTAAATGGTCAAGGCCATCGAAACACATCTTTAAATTATGTTCGGGCGATATGGAACATGCTGTTTAAAACATTTCAATTGACATTAGCAGCATTAGCCTATCAATCAAACAAAATGGATGTTCAGGTAGATTTGCTTAATATTTTGGCAAACTCAGTGGCAGGTATTGACAGAAATTAGCGATCTAAATAATTTAATAGTCAGAGCACAAAAGAATGTGGCGGACTCTTTTTTTTTTTTAAACTGTGTGTATTCGTTTTTGAATAGTAGAAACCAAATCAATATAGTGCACGTCATCAGCATCACGTATAATATTTTATCATTAGCAGTTACTGTTCAGGGGCCAATACAATTATTTAAGACATCAAGCAACTGCAGCCTGTCCACTGGGAAAAACAGCTACGTATTCCGGAGAATCATCCGGTCATTAGCCCTGTCCAGATCGTTAACCATCATAACATTTAAAACATTCCTGGGGTCTGCATTTCACACAGATCTTATAAAAAAAACGGAAAGCATGCCTTGCCCTGCCAGATCATTATACATCCCCTTCAGAGCTCTCCTCCAATGTCGTGATGTCATCCTCGGGGCACCTCTCCAGTAAATAAGCCCAGAGTTGGACAGCCGTGACCGCCCCCTCATCTGTGCGTGGTACTCTCATGTGAGATTCCTCAGCTGATCCTCATTCCAAAATGTCTCAGAGCCATTTTGCAAACAGTCGTCACTCCCATAAGACAGACAAGTGGTGCCAAAGGGACATGCATTTCAATGGCCAACTCGATACGTGCCACAACTTGCCCCAATAAACCTCCATGCCAAGTGCAAAAATTTAGTTTCGACTACTCCACAGCATGGGCAGGCAGCCCGCCTAGTGGGGTCTATTTTATTTAGTTGTTGTGGAGTGACATACGATGTAGATAGTGAAAATACAGAAGTTTAAACTTATTATTGCAGGATACGCTACGAACGAACCCCAGTGCTTTCTCCCATTTTGAAACCAAGATAGGTGTACCCAATTCCTTCTCCCACATGCTCAGTGCGGGGTACTGGCTTGTTGTCATGTCAGATCGAAGGGCTTTGTAAAAGAGAGTGATTAAGTGTCTCCCTTCTCCCCAATCAAGGAGCCCCTCTGGGACTGCAGAGGTTCTGGGTGTCACGGAAAACCCCACCCAGATCTCTCTCGCTACACTTTACAATTTTGCCTAATGCAAAAAATGGTGTGGACCTATCCCAAAGGTACGTTGTGCTTCCTGAAAGTTAATAAAGATGTCCCCTGGGTACAAGGCTTGTGGCAGACTCTTACATTGACTGCACCTGCGCCCCATTGATCAATAAATTAGCAACAACCCCAGATACCATGACTATTTTAATAGGAGATTTAAGAGCAAGAGCAAATAATTTGGGAAGTACTAAAAACATCACTCCACTAAAACAAATAGCTCATGAAACTAGTAATCTGTATAGCTCTGGGACTATGGCCAGGGATGCAGGTAGGGATGTTCAACCAACAGAGTTGAAATGGAAGGATACGGAGTTATCAGGTCAGGGGTTAGGGGGTAGCCCACATAAAAACGCACAGGTATTAGAGACCCAAAATTCAGCAATAAGGTTGACTAAAAGGCAGAAGAAGAAGCAAGGTAAGGCGATGAATAAATTACAATTTATGGAAATTAGTAGTCCAGGTTTAAATAATAACACTGATACTATCACCAGGAGCACTGAAGAGCCTATGCAGGTCCTAAAAAAGACAGAGTTCTAGAAGAGGAAGTTGTATCCCCTTTTTAAACACAAAGTAGGGAATAAACCTGAAACTGGCCTTGCTATAGAGGATGACGAAGATATAGCCAAAGAAAAATCATCTGCCCTTGCCGTCTTGGCTCCAACTGAGGGCCAAACAATCCTTAACAAATATATTATGGACGACAGGGGCTTCTCCCATGGTCCTACATCTAGTAGGGGGAATACCAAAAATCTGTGGAGTCACCGAAGCACCCAATTCTGTAAGACCAGTGGATACAATTCTAGCACCAAAACCAGCAAATAGAGAGGGTTTTAAACCTAATGTGGGTAGTACAACCACCTCGTTAGATCACTTAAACAAGTACAGTCAAATAATTTTTACCCCAGAATACAAATCAAGGGGAAGACATGATATACTTAATCGTTCAAATATTTTATAGCTTCTACAAGATATTCCATCCCTAGGGAAGGTGACTTCAGAAGATATAGATTATATCAAATTTCTGCCTCCTACAGATAATAAAGTACAAGAGTCCACCCTGGTGACCTGGGCCTCTATTGGTTAAGCTAAGAAGGTAGTCTAGGAAAAAGAGTGCTTCGTCAAATGGTGAATTAAAATTAACACACCATGGGCCAGATGTAGGAAGCCGTTTGCATGGTGCAAACTGCGAAAATCGCAGTTTGCGCCATGCAAACGTCCTAACGCGATGCACATTCACAAATTGCGAGTCGGTACCAACTCGCAATTTGTGAATGCGACTCGCAAATAGGAAGGGGTGTTCACTTCCTATTTACGACTCGCATCACAATTCAGAATTGCTTTGTGACCGCGAATACGGTCGCAAAGCAACTCGCAGTTACCACCAGTGTCACACTGGTGGTAACTCATTCGCAAAAGGGAAGGGGTCCCCTTTGTGAATGTTGCCCAGAATGTTTTTTCAGAGCAGGCAGTGGTCCAATGGACCACTGCCTACACTGAAAAAACGAAACCAAATGGTTTCAGTATTTTTTTCATTTTGCAACTCGTTTTCCTTTAAGGAAAACGGGCTGCAAAATGAAAAAAAAAAACAGCTTTATTGAAAAAGCAGTCACAGACATGGAGGTCTGCTGACTTCAGCAGGTCACCATCCCTGTGAGTGCATGGACTCGCTATGGGGTTGCAAAATGCGACCCACCTCATTAATATTGATGAGGTGGGTCTTTGCGACCCCATAGCGAGTCGCAGACGGTGTCTGAGACACCGTTCTGCATCTGATATTGCGACTCGGAAATTGCGATTCGGACAGACTCGCAATTTCCGAGTCGCAATATCGGAGTTTGCTACATGTGGCCCCATGTCCAGTATAATATCCAGCTCCGTTTGTGCCTAAGGAAGAACCCTCCCCTTTAGGTAGATCAAAGGAAAAAAGCAGATATACTCAATACTTAAAAATCCATTAGGTAGAACTTTAACCCAGGGAGAACATTCTCAGGATAGGTCACATGGCGCAATACAAGTTAATAAAGGTTGGCTAACAGCACTCCTGCATGGGAGCGGATGCCCCTGACAAGCACCTACACAGACCTCACAAGCCACTGATGCCAACCGCCAAAATCAAAATTTGAAAATGTGTTCATGGAATATAAACGGTGTGCATACTAAAAGGGTAAACAACTATTTGGAAAGTTGGAGTAAAGACTTTAACATCATTCTTCTGCAGGAAACATGGGCAACACAACCATTTGTATTAGACGTATTTGTGGGATATTTTAGATTGGTAGTTAAGTTTAAGAATTATGGGCGACCACGTGGGGGACTGGCCACATTTATAGCAGTAGGAACAAATATGAAAACTGAGCAGGTGCCCTTGGAAGACAACAATGATAATACTTAGCGGTATAACTGAGTAACTGTCATTAGGGGTCTGTCGGCTTCCTCTTGATAATAAATATCTATATTCACCCAGATCATGTGGCAAGGAAAACAATGTCCTCTACATTGATCAACACACTGTTAAGGATAATACAGGACATATCCTATGCAAATATTGCAGTACCTGGTGATTTTAATATGAATTTTCTCTTGCCTTACCAAGAGAGGAGAATTTAGTACAAGAGGACAGTCGTGGGCAATCCCAAATCCATGTGTTGGCTCGGCAGATAGCGGCCCAAATTATGTGAAGGCAATGGTATTAGTGAAAGACTTGGAAGCTGTGGGTTTGAGAGTCGTTAACGGTAGGTGTCACCATGATTCTCCTCCAGCATGGACTTTTCAGACAGTAGATTTGCAATTAAGGAAAGGTTATACAATAGAAACTCTCTCAATAGTCCAACAAATTGCATATTTTAAGATTTAAAAAAACAAATGAAAGTTATCATGGACAGCAAATACTGGAGTTAAAAACCAAATGCGATCTACATCAAAGGGTGAGCTCCGTGTCAGGTAAGATAGAGACAACAAATTTTAAAAAGTCATGCTGGACTGAAAAAAACAATAGGCTCCTTTGAGGCACTTGCCTCAAGTCTTATAAAAGACTGCTTTGCGTTTAGCCCTAAGGATCCATTTGAGAAATGGTCAATGTTTACAGAAAAGATAATGGTAACATGCTGGCTGGACAAAATTAAGAAGGATACAAAACCACGACTCAAGTTCCAAGCCTTAAATAGGGTTAAAATGTCAATAGAAAGCCGTACCCAAAAAAGGAACCTGAACAGAACTCTGAGACTAGTAAGGAAGTATCCAGGCTCTGTGGAACTTCGAGCCAAATGAAAGACATAAATAAAAAGTATGAGAGGCTCGTCTGGGAAGAAGGAAGGACAGAGAAAAAAAAAGTTTGGGCTAAAGCGTTATTCCTTAGTAAACAAAAAAACGCAAGGAACTTCTGGAGAATGATTAATAGCCTGAACAGGGCACCATCAGTGCTTATGTCCTCAGCAGTAACTGAAACATCTTGGGCTGCTTACTTATCCAAACATTCTAATCAACCACTTGTATCAGTACCGCTCACAGTGCAAAACATGGATAGCTAACACCCATTGGGAGGAAATTAATTTAAGTGACCGAATCCTGAACTTTTCTGAGGAACAAATTTGTAAATTTCTCAAGTTAAATAGAAAAGACGGGGTGCTGGGTCCGAATGGAATTCCACAGGCACTGTACAAAGTGAACCCAGAATTTTCGGCGGGATGTTTAGTTAAAGTAGTCAGTGGTGCACTCTTATTGCAAGCTATCCCTGAATCATGGAAGGGTTCCAAAATAATACCTATATTGGAAGGAGGAGATTGGCATCAACTATATGTGTTTTGTGGACTTTAAGTCAGTGTTAGACTGTGTGCAACGTCATATCCTCTGGCAAAAGTTGGTACCCTTGGTTATTCCCCCTGGCCTTTTAAAAGCAATTCGAATGCTGTATTTGGATACCTGGGTAAGTGTGAAAATAGGGGAGGACACCTTCCTCTTCAGGAAAATTGAGACATCATAGAGATTGAAGCAAGGCTGCGTTCTACCACCCTATTTGTTGAACTTATTCTTGGCCGAACTGACAGACGCACTGGCCGAAGTAAATGCGCATCCACCAAAGCTGGGTAAAAAACATGTATCTAATCTTTTTTATGCAGATGTTGTCATTCTCTAGAGCCAAACCAAAGTTGGTTTACAACGCCTTATTGATAAAATGGCACATTACTGTATGGCTAATGGTATGACAATTCATGAAAAGAAAACCAAGATTATGGTGGTGAGTAATGGAGCTCAGAAAAAGTATAAATGCTACCTACAATTGGAACAGGTTAAAAGTTATAGATATTTGGGAGTCATGTTTGACGAGAAGGGCTCTTTTCATAAACATAAAGAGGATAGCCTAGGAAATGAAAATATGCTGCTGCTTGTATTTCGATCATTACAAAGGTCAGTAGAAGGTTTAAGTCATTTGCCTCTGCAAAAAGTGGTATCTGCTAAGTTGCTACCAAGCATCACCTATGGGAGTGAGGCACTGCGGGGCAGGGAGGCTCTAAGTTTGAATAAAATACTGTCAAAAGAAGATAGGTCACTTTTTCGCCTACCTCGCAATACTACAGCTGCACAAATAAGGTTGGAGTTTGGCTTAGTACATCAAACGATTGCAAGGAAAGGAGCATATATTAAAATTTGGTCAACTGACTCGAATCAACTATGTCAAACTCTTTGGCAAGACTTGCAAAAGAATATGAGTGTTCCAGCTTGGCAGTACCTAGAAGCTGCAATTAATGATCTGATGATTCGCCCACTAAGGGAAATGTCCATGCCTCCTGAGTCCTTTAAGAAAGCTAACAATGGTTGTATGAAGAAAATCTCACTGTTAACCCCATAGGTATGAGGGTGAGCAAGTGGCGACACCCTGGTGCGGGTCACGACCAGTGGCCGACGCCAGGGAGGGATTTTTTTTTTAAATTTAAAACCCTCTCTAGAGACACAGAAGAGCTTCTGTGTCCCCCCCGCCCCTCTGTGACATCAGCATGTGTAGATGCGCACTCACGTCACACTCTGTTTTCCCCATCGGAGTAGGCAGCAGCAGGTAAGGCCGCTCGGTGGGGAAAAACGGGCCCGAAAGGGCCTCCCCACTATTCGGGAAGGCCTCATTTGAAAGGGAAGATTCTCCCTTTTCAAACAAGGCCTTCCTGAAATGGTTTCCTGGCTGTGGGAAATCCCACTAGACACCAGGGATTACACTTGGGGGGGTTGGCCCCCTCTGAAAATGGGCCGTATCACCCCCCCCGGCATATATATATTTTTTTAAATGTTAGTTTACCCCTGTGCGCGATCGCACCCCCTAGGGGTTACAAATTAATTATTTTTTTATTTATTTAAAATGAAACTGAAAGGGAATCGCCCGTGAGGAGGGCTGACCTGCTTTGGGGCCAATTTGTTTAATAGCTGTATGGTTTCCCTGGGGAAAAATATATATAGCTCTATGTATAGATATATATATATAGGGAGATCACTTTTGTCAATGCGTGTGTGGTTTCAAACCACACCCACTTATAAAAGTGATCTCTTTACATATGCATATATATATATATATATATAAATATATATATATATATATATATATTCGCCACCAGTTCTCTTGCAGCTTGCATATTTAAAGCAATGCACATACTCCTACCGGCGCGTTCCAACTGTAGCTTTTAGGCAGCAATAAAAAAATCAAGCTAACTCTTGTGATTATGTTTCTGCTAGAAAAGGATCTGACTTTTGTCTAGTGGCAGTTTTGATGCCATAAAGTAGTGCAGAAGGTTTATATGCCCACTGCAAAGATCAAATCTGTATTTTATGTGAATAGCTGAGTGGATTAGTAAAGCCAGCCATTACCTGCACTATAATACAAATGAAATGTATGTGCGAGGGGGGCTGTGGAGAGATGAAGGGCACTTTTGCTGGGTGGTAGTGAGGGAATCCGAGGAGGAGGTCATGGGAGTGGGAGCACCAGAGGCGCTAAAGACTGACAATTGGTATGTGACAAGGTGAAGTAATAGTGTAGGAAGGTAAGGTGACCTTGACTGTTGCATGCATCACACACACACCCACCAGCAATTTTTTGACTGTCTACATAGGTTAGTGTTTTAGAGCGACAGTTTAGCCAGTAGCAGAGATGGCGTCTCGTTGGATGACTGCTGCTCAACCCCTATCTGACGTAGGATCAGAGTCTGAGACGGCAGATACTGAGACAGCATCTGAGGGCTAGGACAATGGCGCAGACTCTAGGAGTGATTTTTAAGTTGGCGGAGTCCCCTATCGACACTTCCCTCTTCTGAGGGAGGTAATGAGGACAGTCTTGCTGTCCCTTCGCAAGCACAGTCTATGCAGTGGGACAATAGCAGGTTAACCCAACCCAGAGAGCAGGTGCATGCAGAGCCAAGCACAGAGAGAGTGCTCTCTTGGTAGCTCCCCAATTTAGTTCAGCCCGAAATCCCACCGCCAAAATTGTATTGTGGAGACATCAAAATTGTCTATCACAAAACAACCTGATTTTGTAAGGCAGGTACCTGCATTTTTGGTCCTGGGATTGGCGGCCATATAGTGAAACCTACCAAACCCAGACATTTCTGGAAACTAGACACTCCGGGGAGTCCACGGAGGTGTGGCTTGTGTGGATTCCCCAAAGCTTTCTTACCCAGGATACCCTGCAAAGGTGAAATGTTGAATAAAAACTCTATTTTTTCTTGCATTTGTCACACAAACTACAGGAATATGCTGGGATCCACAAAATTCCTACCGCCCAGTGTTTCCCCACCTGTCCTGATAATAACGCTACCCCACTTGAGTGCCTGTACCTAGTGCCTGCGTCAGGAATGGATCACCCAAGGGTCAACAGTTGCCCTCATGTAAGGACTAACATTGACCATTGTGTGATCCATTCCTGACACGGGCACTAGGCCTACCCACACAAGTGAGGTACCATTTTTAGCAGGAGACGTAGGGGAATGCTGGGTGGAAGGAAATTTGTGGCACCTCTCAGATTCCAGAACTTTCTATCACCAAAATATGAGGAAAAAGTGTTTTGTTTTTTGCCAAATTTTGAGGTTTGCAAAGGATTCTGGGTAACAGAACCTGGTGAGAGAGCCACATGTTGCCCCATCCTGGGTTCCCCTAGGTGTCTAGTTTTCAGAAATGTCCAGGTTTTCTAGGTTTTCCTAGGTGCCGGATGAGCTAGAGGCCGAAATCTACAGCTAGGCACTTTGCAAAAAACAGGTCAATGTTCATAAGAAAAATGTGATGTGTCAATGTTGTGTTTTGGAGCATTTCCTGTTGCGGGCACTAGGCCTACCCACACAAGTGAGGTACCATTTTTATCGAGAGACTTGGGGAAATGCTGGGTGGAAGGAATTTCGGGGCTCCTCTCAGATTCCAGAACTTTCTATCACGGAAATGAGAGGAAAAAGTGTTTTTTTTGCCAAATTTTGAGGTTTGCAAAGGATTCTGGGTAACAGAACCTGGTGAGAGACCCACAAGCCACCCCATTCTGAATTCCCCTAAGTGTCTAGTTTGAAAGAATATTAAGGTTTGCTAGGTTTCCGAAGTTGCCGGCTAAGCTATAGACCAAAATCCACAGCTAGGCACTTTGCAAAAACAGGTCAGTTTTCTTTGGGAAAATGTGATGTGTCCACTTTCTGTTTTGGGGCATTTTCTGTCGCAGACACTAGGCCTACCCACACGTGACGTATCATTTTTATTGGGAGACTTGGGGGAATGCTGGGTGGAAGGAAGTTTGTGGCTCGTCTCAGATTCCAAAACTTTGCAGCACCGAAATCTGAGGGAAAAGTGTTTTTTTGCCAAATTTTGAGGTTTGCAAAGGACTCTGGGTAACAGAACCTGGTGAGAGCCCCACAAGTCACTTCAACTTGGATTCCCCTAGGTGTCTAGTTTTAAACAATGCACAGGTTTGGTAGGTTTCCCTAGGAGCCAGCTGAGCTAAAGGGCAAAATCCACAGCTAGGCACTTTCCAAAAAACATGTCAGATTTCAATGTAAAAATATGATATGTCCATTTTGCATTTCCTGTCACGGGCACTAGGCCTACCCACACAAGTGGGGTACCATTTTTAGCGGGAGACGTGGGGGAACACAGAATAGAAGAACAAATGTTATTGCCCCTTGTCTTTCTCTACATTTCTTCCTTCCAAATGTAAGACAGTGTGAAAAAAATTAGTCCATTTGAGAAATGCCCTGTTATTCACATGCTAGTATGGGGACTCCAGAATTCAGAGATGTACAAATAACCACTGCTTCTCAACACCTTATCTTGAGCTCATTTTGGAAATACAAAGGTTTCCTTGATACCTATTTTTCACTCTTAATATTTCACCAAATGAATTGCTGTATACCCAGTATACAATGAAAACCCATTGCAATGTGCAGCTCATTTATTGGCTCAGGGTTATCTAGGGTTCTTGATGAACCTACAAGCCCTTTACATCCCCACAACCAGAAGAGTTCAGCAGACGTAACAGTATATTGCTTTAAAAAATCTGTCATAGATGGAAAGAGTTATAGAAGAAAACGTGGACAGATATGGCTCTTTTTTTTCACATCAATTTCAATATTTTTTTATTTCAGCTGTTACTTTCTTTAGGGAAACCTTGAAGGAACTACACAAATGACACCCTGATGAATTCAGAATTTTATCTACTTTTCAGAAATGTTTAGCTGTCCAGGATCCAGCATTGGTTTCACACCCACTTTTGTCACTAACTGGAAGGAGGCTGAAAGCACAAAAATAGTAAAAATGGCGCATGCCCCAGTAAAATGCCAAAATTGTGTTAAAAAATGTGGTATTCTGATTCAAGTATGTATGTTCCTGAAAGCTGGGAAGATGGTGATTTTAGCACAGCAAGCCCTTTGTTGATGCCATTTTCAGGGGGAAAAACACATGCTTTCTTCTGCAGCCCTTTTTCCAATTTTTCTGAAAAAACTGACATTTTAGATGTATTTTGACAAATTTCTTGATCTCCTCCAGGGTACCCCACAAACTCTGGGTACCTTTAAAATCCCTAGGATGTAGGAAAAAAAGGACGCACATTTGGTGTGGATAGCTTATTATCTACCAAAAAAGTTATGCAGGTCTAAGCATGAACTACCCCAAATAGCCGAAAAAGGGCTCAGTACTGGGGGAGGGAGAGGGAGGGAAGGCCCAGCAGCTAAGGGGTTAAGAGACAAAGAGACGTTTACAAAGAGATCCCATGCTTTGGCAATAATAAACGAATACAAGATCCTCCAAACCATTACCCTATTTGGAGGTAGGATGGCCAAGATATGCAAAATATGAGTTTATCAGGTTGAGGTTTGGAGTTCTGCCTAGTCTTTCACGTGCTATGCCGTGATACAGGACGTAAAAAGTATTCTCTGTAGACTGTGTTCATTAGGAGAGAAAAATATTATCTATTTGACCTTTATATACCAAGCATTACTGACAGAAAGGAAGAGGTTGTTAAAACCATTTTTCAGTCATTAGGGTGTGAGAACATGTCAGCAAGAAATAATTGCATGTTTCAGATCATCAGAAACCCCATTCAACTCCAGGTATGTAAAGTATTTAAAACTAGTGATACAAAACTGGAAAGCACAGGAAAAATCTTTGTCTTAAATTATTTGTGTGGAACTAATTTGGGCTATTATTAATGATATCAGTAGTCAAAGGCTTTGAATGCTCAATAGGAGTGAATGCCACATATTATTGAGGTGTACTTTTTTGGTATTCATGATTGAATCCCTCTCTATAAGCGTTTGAAGGTATTTATTTGCATAGTATTTTTATTATATGTATTCAGGGAGAAACTAGTTTTATATTGGTGATCTTATATTTGGATAACTTTCATGGCATTTTATTTTTTATACTGGTTATTGCTAAGATTTTAATTAATCATGCAAATAAAGAATGTTTCACTGGTGCTTGGGAGCACAATGCTTTGGGACGCTTGCAGGAGATAAACTGAATAAGACACAATAACGGGATTTATGTGGAATAGAAAAAGTGAAACCAGGAGAAAAATAAGTAATGCACCTTGGTAATTCACATGAGGAGTTTACTGTACTGCCTGTGAATAGAAATGTGTTTTCATACTATTCATCCTGCAGAGTGGGTTTCAAGCATAGATGCTTATTGGTTCATCAGCCACACTGACATTTTAGTCACTTGTACAATGTATCTCGGGAGTGGTCGTTTTGATTTTTAACATGCTAATCAGTGTTTTGAGTGGTCAAGGCCCCGTCTCTTCTGAACCATTATGTCTGTTCATGTTAGTGCTGTCTCAGCAAAAGAAATCGGATAGTTAAAACAAAAATAAAAATCTGAGTGTCAGTCTTGGGGGTTTTGCCTGATGCTAACAAGTAGAAGAATAGGGAGAATGAGGACCAGGAGGTGGACAACCCAGAGGGCTAGGACAACCAGAGCCATGAGAACTAGGACAAGAAGAAGCAGGCCCAGGGAGACCTAATCTGCGAGGACCAGGGTTGCTAATGCAGAGGGGACCAGGGTCAAATACATAATGAGGAACAGGACCAGCTGCACGAGGGCGAGAAGGATAGAAAAGGCAGGAGGATCTGGACTCACTTTCCAAGGGCCTGAGGGAACTGAAGGACCAAGGATAGAAACAACATAAGGCCATGGACTATAATGATTAGAAGAGCTAGGATGGGCTCAGCGCCCCACTAGGACCAGATGGATGAGGACAACCAGGGCCAGGAATAGAGGACCCAGGTAGATAGACCAAAGAGGACCAGTAACAGGAGACCAATGGAAAGAAGGACCAGATCAATGAGGACCAAGGGCCCAGAAACGAATGGACAAGGTCTGAGAAGACCTCTACAAGAACTGACCATGGCTAGAAGGACCTAGAGACCCTAGATTAGATTGACCAGGGGCAATTAAAAATTACCAGGAAGGATAGGTCTAGTGGGACCGGGATCAGAAGAGCCATGAGGGTCAGACCCAGCAAGACCATTACTAGGAAGATCATGATAGAGAGGACCACAGCCAGATTTGCAAGGACAACGTGGAACAGGCAAACAAGGAGACCAGGAGGACTAGTAGGGCTAGGATGGGGCAGGAGGACCGGGCAGCTTGGAGAGTTAGGGAAACCAAGGCCAGTGGGATCAGCACCAGATACAGTAGGACCAAATAAATGAGTACCAGAACTAAGACCAAGTCTACATGGACCTGGAGCACCAGGAGCACAAGGATAAGGAACAGGCAAACCAAGGAACTAGATAAGCCGAGAGAGCAGGACCTGCAGGATTGATGGTCAAAAATTATGGTCATAAGGGTGAAAAGTTCCAGGACTGGGAACCCGTGAAACAGGAGACTCAGGATCCAAAGACTAGGTGCAGGAGTACATGGGAATGATGACCAGGCAGACCATGAAGTACAGGCATAGGATATTGTAAGGTTAGCATGAACCAGACACCAAGAAACATCAGAACTAGGAAAGACTAGGATGATCTGTAGTGGGCCAGAACAAGTCATCGCAGAACCATGAGGACAAGGAGTGGGAGGACTAGAGCCAGGAAGATTAGGTCCAGATTGAAGAGGGCCACAAAGATCAGTACCTCGAAACCATGACAAGCAGGACATAGATTAGGAAGATCAAGGGGGCCAGTACCAAGGGCAACTAGCAGACCAGATCAAGGAGGATTAGGTGAACTAAAAGTATCATGACCAGGAGGACCTGAAGCAGGGCTAAAATGGACAAGAAGATCAGGACGTAGCGGGCCAGGGCTCGGATTACCAAGTGAGGCCAAGCAATCATTACAGATAGCAGGACCAAGATAAGGAGGAACAGAGGTAAAAAGGTCAACCTGAATCTGGAAGACCAAGAGAACTGAACAGTGGTGGCAAAGAGGACCAGGTCCAAACTGGCCAGTTTCAGGAGGACCGGAAAATGGAGAAACTGGATCATGAGGGCCGGGATCAACGCTGCAGTACCAGTAGGACTAAGAGAACAAGAAACACATCCTGGAGGACCAGGACAACCCAAACCAGGAGGACAAAGACTAAGAGGGCCAGGACACGAGAATCCAAATGGATCAGGGCCGTACCAGGGCTAGAATGTTTAGGAGGAGAACCAGGACAAAGTGACCATGGCCAAGATGACCACAAAAAAACAGTGTCAGATGGGCAGAGACTGGGGGAATGAAAGAGGGCCAGGATGACCAAAAGGCAAGTTTTAGAACAACAAGCACAATAAGAAAAGAAGGACCATGACGACCAGGACCAAGGCTAGGATAGTTGGTGAACTAGATGCATGAGAACTAGGCACAGGAGGAACTAATCTATAAGGGCCAGGACCAAGAGGATGAGGGCCAACTGGCACCTAATCTCAAGAAGGAAAATTAGTATTAAAAACAATAATAGCATGGACATGGCCAGGGATGTGAGATCAGGGACACAGGCAACGAGAGCCAGAAGGAAAGTTCTAGCATAATCAGGAAGCAAAGGACTTGGGCACAGAGCAAAGAGGATCATGACCTTCAGTGGCAGGATCAGGATAAGGTGAAAAAGTAGGACCAGAATGTCCATCCCCAAGAGGACCAGGACACAGGGCTAGAAACAAGCTGGTTGGGAAGATGAGGAACACGACGGCTAGGCCCAGGACGATCAGCGCAAGGAGGACTATGATCACTTGGTGTAGAAGCACGAGGACAAATAGCAAAAGGATCAGAAGCAGATCATGTAAGACTGTGAAAATTAGGAGCATGAGAAACCTTGCCAATAGGATGAGAGGAGCAAAATAAGCAAGGAAGATGGGGAGGTGCAGTACCAAGGATGCCAAGAGTAATGCCCATTACCTAGACACTTCGATTGGTAGGCTCTCAGGCCTCCTGGCATGTTCAGGGATCTTTGGGGAGGACGTCTACTTTGGTTATCCAGCCCTCCGTATTAGGACTTGCCCAGCTACAGCCTTATACTGCTCCGATGTCTCCTAAACAACAATGCCCTCCAGTAAATTGTTGTTTGAAGTAGTTCTCGTTCCAGCGAGGTATTTGATTTTCTCCATTAGTGGTGAGTCTCCAAGAGGGTGGGGACAAGGGTTATTAAGTTTAAAACAAAAAAAACATTTCTCATACTTCTCCTCAATGCTACCTGTGGTTCTTGTACTAAAACATTCAGTGATAACCTCTACCGGAAGCAGTGTGACATGTTCATACCTATTAACCAAGCACTTTTCTAATTTGCTTGACCTGACAAGTTGTTTTGATTTTGTGCATTGTTTTTGTAATCATATGATGTTTACACAACGGTGTAATGGTCTGTTATCTGTAAATGCCAATAAAATTATAAATATAGATCAAAAAGTATATGAGGAAGACTAGAGTCAGGAGGCCTAGGACCAGAGCAAGGAGGATTATATGGATCAGCACTGAAACGGCCATGATCAAGCCTAGAAAAGCCAGGAAAGCCAGGGTACAATGACTATGGGACCAGGGACCAGAATGTTACGTAGAGCAGGAACACCAAGACATGGGAGTAGCCAGACCAGGGTGAAGATGATCAGGAAGACCAGAACAGCCAGAGCCAGGAGGACTCAGGGAACTGTACCTGGGCGTCCAGGAGGACCAGGACCAAAATAATGAAGCAAAGAAGAACTCATACAAACAAAATTAGGACCAAGAGGGCCCAGACCATTGGGTGCAGTGCCAGAAGGCCATGATGGCATGGCACAGGCCCAGGAAGACCATGATGATCCAATCAGGAAGACAAGGGCTAAGAGGACAGGACAGAAGAGGCCTGGTGGACTGAGGGGAACAGTAGGACCAGGAACTGATGTACTAGGAACCGAATGAGCAGGGATCATTTGGTCAGAATGCCCAGATCAAGGGAATCGAGGGTTAAGAGGATCAGGAAGAAGGAGGAAGCTCTAGGGAATGGTAACCTGGAAAGACCAGGATGGCCATGAGAAATGTAAGCAAGACGATTAGGCATACGAAAGATCCAAACAAGGAGGACCAGAAAGTAAAGAATCAAATCTAGTGGGCACAAAACCAGGATGTGAACACAGACTGTGAAGATCAGCAATGGGAAGGCCAGTGCTAGGCAAATCAAACTGAGACTGAGGAAGACTATGAGAACAGGACCTGGAGAATTAGAAGGCGATGGCCAGGCAATCATAGTCAACAGGATAAGAGCTAAGGGGACCAGTAGAACCACAACCAAGGGGAAAAGAAATCTCAAGTCACAGAGGCCCAGGAGTGTCAGGACCTGGCATACCAGGATAAGCAGGGCTAGGATAAGGAGGATAATAGGACAAGTACAGAGAAAGCCAAGACGACAATAGCCATGATGACCTAGCAGGGTGGCTAATAACAGGATGACCCGAACAAGGAGAACCAGGACAAAGTGGACGAGTTAATGCATGATGACCACAAGCAGGAGCAGGAGGGACAAGAGTATTCTGATATGTTGGAGGAGGACCCAGTGAACTAGTCAGCTCAGGAGCAGGTGGACGACGGTCATTAAGACCAGGGGCCAGATGGCAGAGGATTAGGTGGACTAGAAGGATCAGAATAAGAAGGACCAGGAACAGGACTAAGTGGGTCAGAGAGGTAAGAAGCAAGGGTACCAGGACATGAGGTTCCAAGTGGAGGAGGAGGACTAGGAACTGGGGTATTTAGACCAGACTGGTGAGGATC
Organism: Pleurodeles waltl; assembly: GCF_031143425.1. Lineage (NCBI taxonomy): Eukaryota > Metazoa > Chordata > Amphibia > Caudata > Salamandridae > Pleurodeles > Pleurodeles waltl. The sequence continues at coordinate 974,148,770 of NC_090444.1, forward strand.
AGGGGAACCAGGACAACCAGAGCCACAAGGACCAATGGGACCAAACCAAAATGACCAGGCAGAGCCCAAGAGGAGCTGATAAGGATGACTAGGACCAGTGGACGCAGTACCAGGTAAACCACAAGGTCCAAGGTTGGATAATCAGGATGACTCAAACGAGGAAGACTAGGAGTACCAGCCATAGGAGAACAAGGACAACAGGGCTAGATGAATAAGGACCCAGCAGAACAGCAGGGTCAGAGTGAGGATCAGTAGTACCAGCATCAGTAGGCAGAGGAAGGGCTAATTGAAAGCTGAGCCAGAAGCATGGCCAGGAAGACCAGGGTTAGGAAGGACTGCAACCAGATTCCGGAAACCAGTGCAAATGTGACCAGAACTAGTTTGACCGGAGCCAGGTAAGGATCAGGAGGACCAAAACAACCCAGGAAAGGGAGACTTGGTACAGGACTAGGAGGAAGACCAGTGCCTAAAGGCATAGAATAACCTGGAAGAGAATGAAGAAGACTGGGAGCAGGAGGATACCTATGTGATTCTAGGCCACATATATTAAGATACCCCTTTTGAAAATTGTTCTTATGTTGTCAACCCACAGAAACCTCTACCTTTTGTAGCCCACATATTGAACTGGCATATATCGCTGAAAAATCAGAGCATGCAAAGGGAACCAAGACCGTTACACTCTGACATCCAAGAGATAGCAGACACTGTTTGATGCTGGCACAGCAGCCTGAGGGTTAATTTAGTGGTAGGGGGACTGAAAGTCTGCATTGGGGTCAAAAAGTGGATGGGTGAAAAGGAATGTGTTCTCTGAAGTATGGCAGAAAGGGTTTGAGAAACTCAGATGGCTGAAGTCAGCATAAATAGCTAATGGCTAACAAAGGGGGTCAAAGGGCTACTGCAATCAGCAAAGGGGAGCTCAGGATCGTAAGAAGGCTCAGAGATGAGCAGAAAAGATGGAGAGTGAACTTCCAGATAGATCGCATCAGATGGCCTAAAGAGGGATTCTGAGTAACAAAGGGCTTTCATTGCTGGCTGTGATAGTACTGGGAACCAAGGCCAGCAGTGAGAGCTTCAGCACCAGAATAGTGGTCTGGAGGAGATATATATGTGACAGAAGTGTTTGGAAGGCCAGCAAAGAGGCAATGAGTACCAAGACCAGTAGAATAGTCTGCATGACTCCCACACCTTTGGCATGACATTCCGCATGCATATATGTGCAGTGGATATGTAGCAATTGTGTAGCAGTAAGACTCCATGTGTGGTGAACTCTTAAGCACATGGACCAGTGGGATGAATTTTGTAAGATGTGATGGAGAGTGAACAGCTTCCTTAGACAGTGGAAATGTATTGACTGCAAGCCTGTGGTTGGAGGATGGACACCCAGACATTAAAGAGAGGGGGGACAGATAAAAGGATACCCACTGGAATTCTGTGAAGTCCTTGTTAGCAAATGGCTGCTAATTAGTTCTTTCTGAGAGATGACATAGCGTAGATGTTAAGTATGAGGGGTAGGTGAGATGTTTCTCTTGTTAAACGGGACATAGTTTTAAAGCAAGGCTGCCCTTTTGTCTGTGTATGAAGCCTGCTCAGGAAGGCTGAAAACAGCCATGTGCTGAGATCCAATGCTTCATTCCGTCCTTGTTTTGGATAGTCCTGCATGGAGCCAACACTACTCCTACTTCTGTGAGAGCCATGACTCAGCACAAAAGCTGTGCCTGAGCTATGGCAGAAAATTAGGTTTAAAAGGGAATCACCCGTAATCAGTTCTGAAACCCCAACAGTGGATCCACACCACCTGTCTGGAAGACAAGTACAACAGTAGAACTGTGAAAGGATGGAACAAAATGTCTCTGTTTATTCAGTGTCTTATTTCCTACAATATTTGTATAAAGTCAATCAGTAAAATATTTATATGAGTTTCTTTTATTCTGCATCTTTGATGTGCACATGTCTTTCTTTTACTGGCAATATTCATTTGCATTCCAGTGACATTCAGTTCAATTAATTATAGTCCCATTCCTTTTCTCATGGCTCCTCAATGGAATACTTCCACAGGCAGCCTGACACAGATGTGGTCATCAGAGGACGGACACCGTCCACCATATTTAGGGTAAAACTTGGGTGTAAAGGAAAAAATAATAATAAGCCCAACACATGGTGGGAAAACTCCCCACTTGTGGGGGGCATTAGCTTTTCACAATGGGAGCTTGTTTTTAAAAAAACAAGTAACTTTTGAAAAGTTAGTGGACTGGCCAACATGTCTGATGGCTTCCCTGTATAGACAGGGGTTGCAGTGACAGCAGTTCCTGTCAATGTAGAGAGTTGTTCACAATTTGGCAGGCGTAACTTCCTCAGGATAGCAGAGGTATTGTCCTCTACCATCTCAATGGAGTTAAATCATCTTCCGAACTCGAAAGCAGACCCCTGGTTTTAATTCCTTCCATCATGAAATTGGAATGAAGCCTCTCAAATATACTATATCGCGGACCTCATAAGGGGCCCTATGCAGTTGTTTCAATTTTGATAAGGTCACCCTAAATATGAAATGGCACTGCGTCACTGGGATACACCATTTACAGTTCTGGCCTTTGCTTTATCAGTCATTGTTTTCAGGTGTTTTAGTCTGAATTATTTAATTGAACTGAACCAGAACTAATAATTTGAGAATGCACTGACTTGCTGCAGAAAAAGAGGTGTTCTGATAACTTGGAGCCTTTTGTAAATACTATGGGGGTCATTCTGACCCTGGCGGTCATGGACCGCCAGGGCCAACGACCGCGGAAGCACCGCCAACAGGCTGGCGGTTCTTCCGGGGGCATTCTGACGCCGCGGTCAGAAAAGGGAAGCCGGCGGTTTCCCGCCGGCTTGCCGCTGCCCCAGGGAATCCTCCACGGCGGCACTGCAAGCAGCGCCGCCATGGGGATTCCGACCCCCTTCCCGCCAGCCTGGTTCTGGCGGTTTTCACCGCCAGAACCTGGCTGGCGGGAACAGGTGTTGTGGGGCCCCTGGGGGCCCCTGCAGTGCCCATGCCACTGGCATGGGCAGTGCAGGGGCCCCCTAACAGGGCCCCACATAGATTTTCAGTGTCTGCGTGGCAGATACTGAAAATCGCGACGGGTGCAACTGCACCCGTCGCACCCCTTCCACTCCTCGTGGAAGGGGGTTTCCCGCTGGGCGGGCGGGCGGCCTTCTGGCGGTCGCCCGCCAGCCCAGCGGGAAACTCAGAATGACCGCCGCGGTCTTTTGACCGCGGTACGGTCTTCTGGCGGTTCCCGCCAGGCCGGCGGCATCCGCCGCCGGCGGGGGTCAGAATGACCCCCTATATTTGGCACTAGTAGTAATAGCAAGTATCTAGTGGTAGGCGAGTAAACGGCTTCAAGTAGTCTTGTAAAGGTTCTGATCATCTACCAGGAGACACCTGTACAGGTAAACTTAAAGGAGTAGGAGTAGGAGTATGTGTGGAGCACAAGACAGCTCTATAAAGGGTATCCCAAGTCGCAGTGTCTTGGCCCAAGGTGTCACCGAGTGTGCCATGTCTGTCAATATAACTTGTAAACATTCAAACATTTGTCAACATAATACCTTTAAGAAGGGGTGGGTGTAATTTATGTAATTTGCTGTAGCTAAATTACAAGGAATTACAGCAAAATTATGTGGAATTACGTGAGAAGCATGATCCAGAATTTAGTGCTATTTTCTTAGCACATAATGCACCCTTGCATCCAAAATGGACTTGAGGATGCATTTCGGCTATTGAAAATAGTGCTAAATGCAACCGAACACAAACCGCAACAGCCGGAAGCCTCTTGAACTTGATAAATTCATTGTTACTGTGCTACTGTGGTAGGATTTGTGCCCAAATTACACTTAATTACTTGAGTGGTCACAATTGCATAATTTTCAGCAATTTTGCATCTGAAGACTAATGCAGAATTATAAAAATTACTCCGATTACTCCGGCGTAATTACATTTTCACCTAGGCTTACCTTTAAGTTAGTGCTCCAAGCCAGTTTTAGCACTAAGGGCCTCATGTTGCAAAATCACAGGGTTTGTGACCACATAAATGCTTTTCATTATGTGCAAAACCCCTTTTACTATTTGGAAACTTTTCTTGACTCAGAAAAGGACATTCTTAATCCTTTCTGAATTGAAAATAGGAAGGGTAATGAAAGGGGGTTGCCTCTTTCTATTCCAATTAGGAAAATAATTTATTGATAGTTTATGACTGCAATTGCTGTCAAAAACCATAAACCATGAATGCCTCCACCGAAGAAGGCCTCAGTTCAGCCATTGTGGCCTTCAGACAGATAGGTAGGAGTTTGTGGCACTTCCCTCTCCAACAACCCCCACTGCAGCTAGTGAAAAGAGTTGCTGTACTAGAGACCACTTCATAGCCACAACTGGGCCCAGACGACACCGGGAGAAGCAACCCTGTGTTTTCCCCTCTTTAGAGACACCGACCAGCTGCGTGTGCAGTGGCAGTAGCTACAATAATTGCAATGGGGTCTCAGGGCCCTGTCATGTGAGTGGTGTGATTGCCCACCAATGCTGACAACAACTCCTCCTTCCTCCAAATCCAAATCCAAAAATCGATATATATAGCTCTACCTATCACCCTGGGGGAAATCCAGGTGCTGTGAGATGATGCTGCGGGTTGAAGGGTTAGTACTAAAAAAAACAGGTCTTGAGCTTCCTTCTGAAATCCGTGAGGGTGGGTGTGGTTTAAAGGTAGGTGGGGAGTTTGTTCCAGTTCTTGGCTGTGATGTAGGAGAAGGCATGTCCCCCACTTCGGGCACGCTGGATTCTAGGTATACGTGCAAGGGCGAAGTTGGCTGATCGGAGCTCTCTGTTGGGCTGGTGGAAGGAGAGTTTGTGGTTAAGGAGACTGGGTCCAATGTTGTGGAGCGCTTTGAAGGCCAAGGTGAGGATCTTGAACCTGCATTTCTTGTGAACGGGCAGTCAGTGAAGTTTCCTGAGGCGGGGGGTAAGGTGGGTTCTTCTAGGTAGGTCCAGGACGAGTTTAGCTGCAGCGTTCTGGGTGGCCTGGAGTCTGTGGAGCCATGGTGCAGAGAGACCCAGGTGCAGGGCATTTTCGTAATCCAGTCTGCTGATGATGGTGGCCTGTGTGACAGTGTTTCTGGAGTCTACTGGGATCCATTTGTAAATCTTGTGGAGCATGCAGAGTTAATTGAAGCAGGTTGCTGCCACGGTGTTTACTTGTTTTCCAAAGGTGAGCTTGCTGTCTATGATGAAGCCTAGGTTTCAGGTGTGTTCAGTCGGGCCAGAGGTATTCCGAGCGCAGTGGGCCACCATGTGCTGTTCCAAGGTGAGGGGTTGTTTCCGAAGATGATCACTTCTGTTTTATCTGTGTTTAGCTTAAGATAATTGTTTCTCATCCAGTTGGCTACTTGACACATGGCCTTGCTGACGTTTTCGCTGGGTGACGTGTGGGCTTAGGAAGTGGGGGGTCTCTCAGTGAGGGAGAGGCCAAGCTGCATATCATCAGCGTATGATATGATGTTGAGTCCATGGTGGTGCACTATCCCTGCTAATGGGGTAAAATAGATATTGAACAGGGACTTAGGGAGGAGTCTTGGGGGACTCCGCAAATGATGTCCTTGGGTCTGATGTGAAGGTAGGTAGGCGGATTCTCTGGGTGCATCCTGTGGTGAAGGTGTAGATCCATTTGAGAGCGCTGCTCTTGATACCGATGTGGTGCAGTCTTGTGGTGAGGGTGTAGTGGCTGATGGCGTCAAAGGCGGCAGAGAGGTTGAGCAGTATCAGAGCCACCTTCTCTCCTCGGTCTAGGAGGATCCGGATGTCTTCTGTTGCGACAATGAGGAAGGTTTTGGTGCTGTAGTTGGACCTGAAACCGCACTGGGTGGAATCCATTAAGTTGTATTTTTCTAGGTGTCCCAAGAGTTTGTTGATGGCTTTTTCCTGTACTTTTTCAAGGAATGGGAGCAGCGAGATGGGTCAGTAATTTTTGAGTTCGCAGGGGTTTGCCTCAGATTTTTTGAGGAGAGGTTTGACTTCAACTTGTTTCCAGAATTCAGGGATGGTGGCTGTTCTAATGGGGGAGTTGATGATGGGAGTGATGATTTGGCTGATTTACTTCTGGCACAGGTTGAAGATGTGGTGGAGGCAGGGGTCAGAGGGTGAACCTGAGTAAGTCGATCTCATGATGTCCACTGTTTCCTGAGTGGAGAGGGTTGGTGAGGGAAGTTGCTGTAGATTTCGGTGATCTTGTTGTGGAAGTGTTCCACCAGAGAGACGCAAAGTGTCTGGGAGCATTGTATGGCGTTTTTGGCGGCCCCCCGGGCAGGAGAACTCCTTGACGATCTTGAAAAGCTCTTTGGGTCCATCAGGGATGTTAAAGCCATGCTAGCCCCTAAACTTGATGAATTAACGGTCAAGATGAGTTTACTCGGGGGGACCAAGCCAAACTGAGAAGGAGTTGAGCTAAAGGGCAAACGATACTTAGGGCAGATCACAGCACGACAGTGTTCGAATTGTGGGCAGAGGGCCAAATATGGACCTTTTCCTTGAGGACTGGTTACTCACCACTCTGCTGGAGGGAGAAGATTGATGTTCTTCTCTGTCGAGCGTACACACAGGGTGCCTGGAAGGCCGCCTCGCCGGTGTCCTCTCCTAGGTCAGCGGTGGTGCGCCTCTTCAACAATCGAGACTAAGACCACATCTTGCAGGTTGTGCACACTAAGGGAACCTGGCAGTTGGAAAACAACCCAGCAAACATATACTTGGACTACACAGTAGTTGCACAGCCCCATACAAGGCTCATTCATTACAGTCTAGCATGAACTCCACCTAATAGGACTGCATTATTCCTTGATGTTCCTGGCCAAACTGCGGGCCCTGGAGGCTGGCACTACCCATTCTTTGCCTCCCCGGCAGAGGTCTGGGATTGCCTGGAGTCGAAGGGAGTGATGCCACCGCTCTGAGACCAGCTGGGTTCTGGGGGGCGGGGGGAAGGATGCCACTCCCGCTGGCAGCATTCCAGCAGCCCCACAAAGGGCAGGCCATTGGAGGAGCAAGCCACGTGAGAGAGCGGACCCAGGCCGTGGCTGAACTGGAATCCCATCATGGCCATGCCATGAATTCTCCTGTCCGATCAATGTTCTCCTTGGAGGGAGAACTTCTATACATGGTGATGGACATTCCACCGGAACTTCTAGCTGAACCAGCCCTCATTCCAAAGACTGCTGAACTGGTGATCTGAACGATGACACCATATCCTTTGATTGTTTTGTTATAACTGTTTTGGCACGGGGGACATACTTTACATACATCACAGACTTTGTGGGTGTCCCATGACTATAATAGGGTCGGCGAGCCAAGCCCTTCATGCCTTCTCTACGTTTGGACTCACTGACCGCCACAACCTTGGTGGATGTTGCTTGACTGATAGGCGGTTTCTTCCCCCCTTTCTATTCTTTGATGTTTTGATATTGGTCTGTGTTTTTGTAGTTACTTTGACCTGAGAAGGGGAGCTGTGACTTATATTACTATATTTGTTCCTGTGCTTTTTTCAACATCAAGTTTTGTCTGTGATTGGCTGCAGCTAGCCTGCTGGAGGGGGGGGAGGTGGGGCCTGCAGGTGGGGCCAGGTGGTGGGGAGGCACGGTGACACCAGCATGATGATGGGAGGGGTACTGACTCTCTTCCTATTTACACCTTCCTGTCTTGGACCATGAGAGGGATGGGGACCCCTAGGCGGTGTCACAAAGTGTATTCATACTGCAGGTGCAGACACATCCATATCACCTACTTACAGGAGACACACATGACATCGATTGAACTATCTCGCCTACAACATCGCTGGTTGGGCCAGGTGATGGGAACTGCTTACTTGGCATTTGCTCGGGGGGTACTGATTTGGGTGGCACTCACAGTTCCACTGCAGATTGTGCATCAAAAGATGGACCCAGATGGACGATATGTGGTGGTTGAGGGCCCAGTGGATGGGGCACCCCATTGCTATGGGAGCATTATACGCCCCTAACTCAGGGCTGTCTCACTTTCAAGATTCCCTTCCACCAACAATAATGCAGGATCTACAAGCTCTAAGCATCTGGGGAGAATATTTTAACTGCGACAAGACATATATATTGATAGGTCCACTCCTCCACCTAATGGCGCACAAGCGATCAGGATGGCTCACTCCCTAGCAACTGGCTTCAACACAGCAGGCTTCGGGATATATGGCACTCCCTGAACCTCCCGGTGTGTGAGTACTTTTATTTTTCACAAGTCCATCAACTTCATACTAGGACTGACCTCCTCTTGGGTACTGCTGAAATGCTCCCCTTTGTTCAGTCAGCTGAATACTTAGGCCACATGTTATTGGACCATTACCCACATCTGGTGGCGTTGAGTTGGAGAAGGTGTTGCACCCTGATACCCACGTGGAAACTGCCCACACAAGCACTCTTGGATGCCCATGTTTAAGAATACTATTGGTAAACAAGTGCTTAAATACTTTGGACTCAACAAGGGCACTGCGTTGGACAGACAGGTAGAGTAGGACGTCTTTAAGGCAGTCATCCGCGGACTTGATCAAAACTACCTATGTTGTGAAGGTGACCTTACGGCGGGAATTGACAAGGTTGGAGATGGCTGCCGAGCAGCTAAGATTCATTCAGGGAAATGGGAGGAGCAAACAGCCATGAGAACTACCTCACTGAATAGATTAGGGAGACTTGACTATGCTGAGTATCCTTCCCGACAGCATGTTGAGAGAGACAAAGTGGGGCAGATGCTTGCGTTATTGGTACGCTCCAAGAATGAGCAGCCACAGCTGACAGCTATTCGGTCCCTAAACGGCAGCATACTCACATCACAGATGGCCATTTACAAATCTTTCTTTGATTACCGCAGCGCCCTTTACCACGCACAGTGGGAGGCCAAGGGAACCCAAGCTATTGGACTGTGTGGATACTCTGCCAATCCCTCACCTCGATCCACTTCATAGTCAGACACTGGATGCTCCACTGTCACTTGCTGAGGTTCAACTAGCTCTCGACCAGAAAGCGGACAATAAGACAAAAAGGGATAGATGGAATCCCAGTGGAGTTCTGTTCTGCGTACCAGGCAACACTCTTCCCGCAGCTTTTGTGTCTATTTCAGTGAGCCAAATCGGCGGGCGGCCTCCCACCGTCGCTGTGTGAGGAAATAATTGTGGTACTCCCCAAGCCAGATAGAGACACATTGGAGTTGCGCTCGTATCAACAACTTTTGCTACTTAATATGGACTGCAAGGTCCTGGGGCAGATTATCATGAATCAGCTACTACCCCACGTGGCTGAGTTGGTACATCCCAACCAGAATGGCTTTATCCAGGGGAGGAACACTTTCGTCAGTCTTCGCTGGTTGTTCCGCCTCATGGACGAGCAGCCCCCCAAGGTTCCATGTGGTGTGGCCCTCTCATTAGATATTTAGAAAGCATTTGACTCCTTGAGCTGACCTTACCTCTGGGAGGTGCTCTGGCGTATGGGTCTGGGTCCAGAAATAAGGTCATGGATGTACCTTTTATATACAAGATCAGTCTCCAGTGTACACACCAGTAGAGATATCTAGGCATTGTTTCCGGTGTGTTGGGGTGCCCGCTTTCCCCTCTCCTTTTTGCCTTAGCCATGGAGCCACTCATGGGCCTCTTCCCCAAACAGAGGCCACAATGGTGTATACAGAGTGGCACTGATTGTAAGGTGATTTCAATTTATGCAGAAGATGCATTGATAATCCTCAGGGATTTCCGCCCCAGGGTGATGGAGGTACTGGAGGGCTTCAGCTGGATGTTAGGCTTATGGTTGAACTGGTTCAAGTCCTGTCTTTTTTCCCTCTTGGATATTCCAATTGCACATAGAGAGAGCACCCACCATGTCAGATTACCATGGCATTAAGATACTTTTTGTTATCTTGGGGTTAACATATAAAATACCGACCACAATCTAGTGGAGGGCAATTTGGGCAAGGGGCTGACTGGTGCACATGGCTCATTGACATTCTGGAACTCCCTTCCTCTCTTCTCTATGGGGCGAGTGTCAATAGCTAAATTGCTGGTGTTGCCTCAGCTGTTCTACAACTTCTTGGCTCTGTCTGTGTCTTGTCCCAGAGCTTCTTTTAAGACCTGACCTCGTTCTAAAAAAAAGTGTTGAATAGCAATGGCTTGGAAGTCTGCAGCAGCATCAATGATATTACTCTGGCTGGCGGACATGCTCAAAAGTGCAACTGCCAAGATAGTGGCATGGAACGCACTGCCAACAACCTGGGGGCACCCCCTGCGCTAGATGCTTTCGACACATATATGGTTGAGCTATTGGCCAAAACAGATTAGCATCCTCCCTGAAGGATGAAGGGGTTCTTTACCTCCATACAAGGTCGACAGGATCCTGCCGGTGTCCTGCTGCTTCCCCTCCGCCTGCTCCTTTATGTGCCACATGATTTGATGATTGTTCCTTTTCCCCATCCCCTCCCTGCCAAGCCATCAATCCAGCACGTTATATGTACTTAAGTCCCCATGGGGAGTCCTTGCCATGTGTATGTTTCTATTTTATTTTTTGTGTTTTCTTTTCTTTGTTCACAAGGTTACAGTTTGGTAAAGGTATCTCCTTCTGGCAGCAGCAGCCTTAAACCAGAATTGTAATTCTGTCTTTCTCCTCTTGCAGGTGGAGTATACATTCTGGATGCTGCCGATTCATTACAATGGGGATTGGTTGTTAATAATGTCTCATTGCTGGTTTTTTGTTTTCTTCTCCTCCTGAACTTGGTGTTCTTCAATAATTTCTGCATACACGCACATGGACTTGGATCTGTATTGTATAGCATTAAACTTTTTTTTTCTCCCCCTCCTTTCTCACTGTATTAATGTGATTATACATGTGACATGATGGGACATATTGTCATTATGATATGTGGTACAGTTTATCAAGTACACATTTATCTATGTACATCCACAGCCTGAAAAACTATAAAGATCTAATAAAACAAGGAGATGGATGCAAAATGTATTTATTCCTTGTTTGCAGTTCTTCCATGGTGGTAAGTACCGGCTGAAGTCTGCAAAAGACATGTTAGAAATAGGGTCTCTAGTTGGCAGAGGTATACACCCTTGTCCAAGTAGGGACCACAATCCTAGTCAGGGTAAGTCACACACAATCCAAATTATCCTGTGCCCACCCTCTGGTAGCGTGGCACTGAGCAGTCAGGCTTAACTTAGAAAGCAATTTGTAAAGTAGTTGTGCAATAAATCAGACATTAACACAGTGAAAACACCACAAAATTACACCACACAGGTTTAGAAAAATATAGGACATTTATCTGGTTAAATTAAGGTCAAAACGAGAAAGATTCAATAAGCACAAGTTGAGATATCACTTTTGCAAGATTAAAAAGAGTCTTAAATCTTAAAAATCAACAGTTGTCTCTTGTTTACACAAAGTACCTGGTTTGCGGAAAAAAATAACATGCACTGAGACCGCAGAGGAGGAGATGCGTGGAAAAATAGGGTGTGCTTTGGATTTTCTGGTGCAGCACAGATGATGCGTCATTTCTTTCCACGTTGCAAGGGGCTTTGCAGCGTTTTTTGGTGCGTAGTCTAGGTTCTTCACATTGGCAGGGACAATGTGGGGAAATCCTGGGCATGTGGGAAGAAGTCACACGCGTTGCACTGATCCAGTGTGGCGATGTGTCGAATTTTCTGTCGTACGGCAGATGCTGCGTCGTTTTTCCACTTGGGGAATTGGTTATATCGTTCTGGTTCGGCTGTTCATCGATCTGTTAGGGCTGTGGGTTGAATTTCCGGTCGCAAGGTAGGCACTGCTTCGAATCTTCACTCAGGAAGTCGGGCTGCGTCATTCCAGCTCGGCTGTGCGGCGATTTCTCAGTTGTAAACTGGCTGTGTGTCGTTTCCAGCAGGCTGTGCATCGATTTTCAGCGCACAAGTTTCCTGAAGAGATTAAGGCCCTCATTACAACCCTGGTGGTCGGTGTTAAAGCGGCGGTAATACCGCCAACAGGCCAGCGGTAAAAAAAAATTGGATCACGACCATGTCGGAAACCGCCAACATAGACAGCCACTTTAACACTCCGACTGCCACGGCGGTAGAAACAAACACTCTGGCGGTAACGGCCAACAGACAGGAGGAAGACAATGTACCGCCCACTGTATTACAAGGCACCAATCCGCCAGCTTTTCTGGGGCGGTACCAACACCCTCAAAAGCACGCCAGAAACAGTACACAGAAGGGAAACCACTCACCTCTCGACACCCAACGAGGAACCAGGACGCCATGGAGCCCGAACTACAGGTGTTACCAATGTTGGTTTACCTCCTCTTCTACCAGGAACATCAAAGGCGGTGGCGACAACCACAGTGAGTACTGCACCTAGCACACAGGGGAGGGGGGAGGAAAAAGAGAGTAACACACACATGCAACACGCAACACCCCCACCCCCACCCTCACCCACAACACCATACATACAAATACATGCAGCAACATTACAGTTACACCCGTAACCCCCTGAAAGAACGCAAGGACCAAAAGAAACGATTTTAACAAGTGTAATCATCGAAAATCCAGATAGGGAAACAGGTCTGTAAAAGAGCAATATATACAAAATGTACAGCAACTACACAACTCCGGATAGTGCTCCCTTCATTGTCCGTGGACCAGTGGTCCCAAAATGCATGGGCGATACCCACACATCATACCTGCCTCAAAACGGAGAGAACACTGCAGGGGCATCAGGTCGAAAATAAAGAGGCGTCTCAGGGGGAAGGGGAGGGGGACACCTCAGCCAGATGATGGGACGACGCCACTGCACCACGAGGGGGCTCCATGCCCACTGCCTGGTACGGGGAGTGCAAAGCCACAGTCTCACAAGTCTCTCAAGTGGGTGGGTTGCCCACTGTTTGGTCCTGGGGAGTGCAAAGCCACAGTCTCACAAGTCTCTCATGTGGGTGGGTTGCCCACTGATTGGTCCTGGGGAGTGCAAAGCCACAGTCTCTCTAGTGGATCCTTTTCTCCACTGGTTCTGGAGGGGCCTTGGTGCCCAGAGTGCTTCATCCTGCCAAGGACTGGGGTAGTGGATGCTTTTCTCCACTGGTTCTGGAGGGGGCTTGGTGCCCAGAGTGCTTCATCCTGCCAAGGACTGGGGTAGTGGATGCTTTTCTCCACTGGTTGTGGAGGGGGCTTAGTGCCCAGAGTGCTTCAAACTGCCAAGGACTGGGGCAGTGGATGCTTTTCTCCACTGGTTCTGGAGGGGGCTTGGTGCCCAGAGTGCTTCATCCTGCCAAGGACTGGGGTAGTGGATGCTTTTCTCCACTGGTTCTGGAGGGGGCTTGGTGCCCAGAGTGCTTCATCCTGCCAAGGACTGGGGTAGTGGATGCTTTTCTCCACTGGTTGTGGAGGGGGCTTAGTGCCCAGAGTGCTTCAAACTGCCAAGGACTGGGGCAGTGGATGCTTTTCTCCACTGGTTCTGGAGGGGGCTTGGTGCCCAGAGTGCTGCACATGGTGTGTGGCAGTTCCCATTCCCTCACCTGGGTGTGTGAGCCACGAGATTTTCTGGGAACAGGTAGCATGATACTCCATGGAGGCAGAGACACACTCAACCCTGCGGCGACTTTGCCTGCCAACTGGTGGTACTGCCAGTGCTGGTTGTGGTGCCTCATGTAGTCTGTGCAGGGTCCAGGACGTCTCCTGCAGCCTCGGACGGCTGCCCACTGGGAATGATGTTCATGTCGGCTGTGGTGGCACTGTTTGAGCACGTCGCGGGGCAAGTGCCGGTGGTTGCTGCAGTGTCTGTGGCGGAGATGATGGTTGTGGTGCATGTGTCAGCACCTGTGGAGGGAGACAGCAGGACGTCTCCTGCAGCCTCGGACGGCTGCCCACTGGGGATGATGCTGGGGACTGTTGCAGAGGCAGCAGACGTGCAGGTGGCGGTGCAGGTGGCTCGTGCAGGTGGCAGTGCAGGTGGAAGGGTTTGCGGCGTTGGCCACCGCCGTACAGGTTGCTGTTCTGTCTTGCAGAAGGGGTGACACCAGTCCCTCACCCGGAGGCTCCGTGCCCTGAGCTGACTTCCCTTTAGCCTTGTGTCCCTTCCCCACCTTGGAAGTCGCTGCTGGTACCTTGGCACTGTCCTCTTTTGTCTTGGATGATGGGTTGCTGGGTGGTTGGTGTGGCTTTTCCCTACAGCATGTGGGCCCCTTCTTCACCTTGGCAGGTGGCAGAATAGGGTGATCCTTGGCCTCACTAGGTGGCACACTGGCAGCCCTGATGGGTGCCGCCTTCGATGTTACTGGACTTGCAGGGACCACAGTGCTCGAGGATTTCATGGCTGAGGTGCTGGGCTGGGATCTGGACATCCTGGCCCTAGGGGAAGGACGGGGGGGTATAGGGAAGAGGTCAATGTTAGCCAGGAAAAGGTTTTTAGACACACTGGGACAGGAAGATGGAAGGGGTTTGGGAGTGGAGGATGAGGTAGTGGTTGTAGGAGGTGTACGTCTGCTGAGTTTGGGTGAGGGTGCATGGGCTGGAGGCTGTTGTGAGGTGGATGGCTGTTGAGTGGGTGTGTGCCGGCGTTTGTGTACTTTGGGAGGAGGGCTCATAGACACACTGGGAGAGGACACAGGGGACGTGTGCATGATAGCGGGGGTGGTGATTGCACGTGAGCAGTGTGTGGTAATGGGCGTGCAAGTGATGGAGATAGTGGCTGAGGATGTAGTGCATGCAGGTGTGAGTGGAGACGAGACTGGGAGGGAGGAGGACGATGTGGAGGAGGGAGACACAGTGGAGGCAGTGGATGTTGGTGTGTCTGCATGGGGATGGTGCTTGTGTGAGTGCCTGTGGGATGTGTGGTGCTTATGTTTGCTATGTGCACTCTTGTGTGTTGATGAGTGTGCATGTTGGTCTGATGGTGTGCTTGGGATAGGCTGAGGTAGAGGGGATCGGGTCTGGGTAGTGGAAGTTGGAGGGGGGGTGGACACAGGGACAATGGCTGCCTTCAGTGCTGAGGCCAGAGCCTGAAAAGCTCTCTGTTCGGCTGCCACGCCAGAATGAATGACGCCAGGTATGCATTTGTTTGTTGCAAATGCCTCTCGACACCCTGGATGGCATTCAGAATGGTTGACTGCCCAACAGGGAGGGATCTCAGGAGGTCAATTTCCTCCTCACTGAGGGCAGCAGGGCTGACTGGGCAGGGCCTGAGGTGCCTGCGGCAAAGGAGATGCCCACCCTCCTGGGTGAGCGGGCACGGGAAACAAGCTGAGGGGCTGCTGGGAGGGCGGTGCTGGTAGGGGGGGTGGCAGCTGTACCTGTTGATGAAGGAGGCACAGATGTGCCCGCCACTGCAAGGGAGCTCCCATCAGAGGAGGAGTCACTGTCACTGGTGTCTCCTCCTATCCGTATCGTGGAGCTCCTCTCGCCCTGCGTCCCACTGGTGCCTCCAGACTCCGTAGATTCACCCTCCTGGGCCATGTGGGTTGCTGCTCCCTCTTGCTCCGATGCCAATGCTCCTGCCGCCAGATGATGCTAATGCACACAAGGACAGGGTGACAAAACAAAAAGGGGAGGAAAGACAGAAGAGAGATGGTCAATGCCTGCAACAACACCACCGTTGGCGGACACAGCACACAGGGAGCAGCCCTATGCACTAGGCCATGCACTAACAGTTCAGGGGAAAATCACATGCCCATGAGGGACGGTGCCTAGACCCATTTGATGCACAACTGGAACCCACAGGAGCCTGACTAGGTGTAGAGGGCCACTACCACTTTTGGGGTAGGAGTGCCACTGAGCCTGCCTAGCAATGGATATACCCTGGCACGTCTGCCCTGGCCTGGGGGGACCCACCGCCCACTTCCCCCACCCAGAAACCTCATAAAGCCGCAGAGTCAGCTGAATGAGTCTGTACTCACCCCCTTGTGGCTGCTGTGATGCCCTCAAGTGCCCATCCAACTCAGGATATGCCACCGCCAGGATCTGGTACATTAGGGGGGTCATGGTGCGACGGGCACCCCTTTCACGTTGGGAGGCCATGCCCAGCTGGGGCTCCGCCGTCTTCTTGCTCTAGCGGTGCAGGTCCTCCTATCTTTTGTGGCAGTGGGTGCTCTGTCTATGATAGACCCCCAGTGTCCGCACTTCCTTGGCACGCCAAATACCCTTCTTCTGGTGGGCGCTGACCTAGAGGAAAAGTTAAGTAAGAATGGATTTTACTCCTCCATCTGGTTCTTTTTACTCATTGGCCCCAAACCTCCCACACTGGCCCAGAAACACATACACTGACCATCCTCACATGCTGGCCTCTGCCCCTGTATCTTCCATCCACGCCACTCCATACATTCATGTCCCATCCATCATGCTCACAGTGTACTCACCTGTTTGTCTGGAGGACCGTAGAGTAGCGTGTACTGGGGGAGGACCCCAGCCACCAGGTTGTCCAACTCCTCCATGGTGAAGGCAGGGGCCCTTTCCCCAGACACTGTAGCCATTGTCGCTTCCAGACTCAGGTCACAGCAGCACTTGCAGTGTAGGTCCTCTCCTTCTTACTCATTGGCCCCAAACCTCCCACCCTGGCCCAGAAACACATACACTGACCATCCTCACATGCTGGCCTCTGCCCCCGTATCTTCCATCCACGGGTTTGCCTTGGGTCCATGTAGTGGTGGACACACTGCTGATTGACGTGTCCTGGGGACAGAGGGATGGGTCCACTGGGTGGTGGTGTTTCCTGAGGGAGGGGTTCAGTGGTGGTTTGGGACTGTGGCAGGGGAACGGACTGTCCAGAGGTCCCTGATGGGCTGAGCTGGTCCTCTAGATCCAGGCGTGCAGAGCTGCTGTCGTCACTGTGGGCCTCTTCTGTGGGGGGACTGGATATGTCTGGCACCTCCTGTCTAGTGACGTTGGGTATGGGTCCTGTTGGGGTGTAAATGCATAGTTATTGTATCTGTGTGTGCCATCTTGTGCAATGTGTGAGTTACCGTCTACTCCTGTGCTTGGCTTATTGTCTTTGCCCTTGTGTGATTGGTGATTTTGGGGCCTGGGTGAATATCTGTACTGGACATGCTTTGGTGATGGGTGTCCATGCATTGGTGTGACATGCAGGGCTTGGTTTTGGGATGTGTGGATTGTGATAGTAGGGTATCTGTGGGGTGTTGGGGGGATGGGTGTGAGGGTTGGGCTATGAGTTTGTGATAGCATGCAGGTAGGGTGGGGGGGATATAGTAGTAAAGATATGACTGAGTCCAGTCCTCCTGCTACTCCTGCGAGGCCCTCAGGATGCATTATTGCCAAGACTTGCTCCTCCCATGTTGTTTGCTGTGGGGGAGGAGGTGGGGGTCCACCACCAGTCCTCTGTACTGCTACCTGGTGTCTTGATACCGCGGAGCGCACCTTCCCCCGTAGGTCATTCCACCTCTTCCTGATGTCATCCCGTGTTCTGGGGTGCTGTCCCACTGCGTTGACCCTGTCGAATATTCTCCGACATAGCTCCATCTTCCTTGCAATGGATGTCTGCTGCACCTGTGATCCGAAAAGCTGTGGATCTACCCGGATGATTTCCTCCACCATGACCCTGAGCTCCCCCTCAGAAAACCTGGGGTGTCCTTGAGGTGCCATAATGTGGTGTGGGTGATGTGTGAGGTGCTGTTTGTTGTGATGTGTGATGTGTTGTGTTGGTGTGTGTTGTTTGAGGTGCGTGGATGTTGTATGAGTGATGGTGTTGTGTGCCTGTGGATGCTGGTGTTGTGTTTGCTATCCTCTCTCTCTGTGCTTCTTCCAAAAAAATCGTTGTAAGGGTTTGTGGGTAATGTGGGTGTGTGTTTTATAGTGTTGTGAGTGTGTGGGTGTGGTGTGTGTATGTGTATCAGGTGTGTGTATTTTGAATTGTCCAATGTGGATGTGTTTTGTAAATATGTGTGTATTTTGAGCGCGGCGGTGTGTACCGCCAATGGATTACCGCGGTTGAATGACCGCCACGTTGATTCGTGGGTCATGATAGTGTGGGCGTATTCCTGTTGGCGTGATGGTGTAGGTTTTGCTATTGCCAGTTTATCACTGACCTTTGGTGTGGTGGACTTGTGTGGGTGTCTGTATTGTGGCCGATTACGAGATGTGGGTCGTAATACCTGTAGCGGATTTCCGCCGCGGCCATGGTATCTTGACGGCCGTCAGCATGGCGGTAAGAGGGATTTACCGCCAGGGTTGTAATGAGGGCCTAAGTCTTTTTCACCCTGAGACTTCAGAAATCAGGAGGCAAGCTCAATCCAAGCCCTTAGAGAGCACTTGTCAGCAAAGTCAGAGGGCAGCAGGGCAACAGCAGGACAGCAGTCCTTCTCAGCAAAGCAGTCCAGATGAGTCCTTTGGGCAGCTGGCAGTTCCCCTTGACAGGTTTGCTGGTTCAGACCCAGAAGTGTCTGAATTGGTGGGATCAGGGACCCAGTTTATATACCTAAAAATGCAGTTGAAGTAGGGGAGAAGTCAAAGAGTGGTTTTGAAGTGCACAAGCTCCCCTTTCAGTACAGGTCTGTCTCCCAGGGTCCCAGTAGGGGGTTTGGCAGTCCATTGTGTGAGGGCAGTCAACTAGCCTTTGAAATGTAAGTGCAGATGAGTGCAGGTGTGACTGAGTGTCCTGTGTTTGTGGTTGTCTGGGTGAAATGCACAAGGGAGCTGCCAACTAGCCCAGCCCAGAAGTGGACTGGAGACAGGCTGTAAGGCACAGATGGATTTTAAGTGCAGAGAAATGCTCACTTTCTAAAAGTGGCATTTCTAACATAGTAATATAAAATCCAACCTCACCAATAAGCAGAATTTTCTATTACCATTGTGGCCAATTCTAAATATTACCTGGTTACCCCTCTCTGATCAGAATCTACCCCTCAAACAGAATATGAGGGGAGTCTTAATGCTATCCTATGAAAGGAGCAGGCCTCACAGTAGTGGAAAACAAATTTAGGAGTTTTCCACTACCAGGACATATAAAACACGCATGTGTATGTCCTGCCTTTTACCTACATAGCACCCTGCCCCATGGGTTACCTAGGGCCTGCCTTAGAGGTAACTTAAATGTAGATAAAGGGGAGTTTAAGGCTTGCAAGTACTTTTAAATGCCAAGTCAAAGTGGCAGTGAAACTGCACACATAGGCTTTGCAATGGCAAATGCAATGATGTCCTGGTAAGCATCTGCTGCCCTCCCCATCTCCTCTGGCTGATGCTGCTGCTGCCTCTGCCTTTGCTGGGACGAACTGAGAGTCACCTGACTCTCAGTTCAGAGCCCTCCTCCACCCGTAGGCTCATCCCTGCGCTGCATCCCTGGTGGTCTAGTGACCATCACATGTAATTATCTCTTTCTCTCTGTCGCTCTTTCACTCTTGCTTTTTCTGCCTATTTCGATTTTTTCTCTCGTTTTTCCTTTATTCCTTTTTCCTTTGCTCTGCCCGCCTCCCTCCTATGAAGCACCTTTCCCTCCCTCCCGTCTCTGAGGTGACTGCTCCCCCCACTCCCCTCCCGTTCTAAATGGTGGCCTCAGTACGGCCCCGCAGCAGGCGTGCCGCTGGCGCGCCAAAGGCAAGCTCATCTACGCCCATCCGTGCCTGGGACTGCGCCCAGCGCCAGGAACCCCAAATTTCCATCAAACCACCCACAGGTCTGCCTCCGTTACGACTCAGAGACCTTCCTCCGCCTCAACACCAGACGTCTCAGCAACTGCTGCATCATCTCCCCCAAGGACACCCACGGACCTTTCACCTGCAGGAACTGCAACTTCAGCGCCAGCCTCAACAAGCTGAAGGTACTCTCCGCACACAAATATACCAACAACCTCCACAACCACATCAACTGCCTGCTCCTCAACATCCGCTCCCTCCACAAGCATGCCACCGAACTCTGGGACTTGATCGACACTGCCCGACCGGACATCATCTTCCTTACCGAGACCTGGACCAACCCCACCTCGGGTCCGGACATCGCCATTGCGATTCCCGATGGTTACAGCATTCTAAGGATGGAACGGCCCTCCCGCCGAGGCGGAGGACTCGCCATCGTACACAAGTCCTCACTATGTGTCAAGGCCGTCCCAAAAGAACACTGCACCACCATAGAACACCTTCACTTCCTGGTCCACTCCTACCACAATTCCTCCATCGGCGGCACCCTGGTGTACAGGCCACATGGCCCCCACCCAGCTTTCATAGAAGACATCATAGACATCACTACCCCCAGGCCCCGGTGTCAGTCGACTACCTCCTCCTCGGCGACCTGAATTTCCACCTCGAGGACTACACCAATGCTCTACTCGACAACCTCGCCACCCTCGGCCTCAGACAGCTGGTCATCACACCCACACACATCGAAGGACACACACTGGACCCCATTTTTACCTCAAGCAACTGGATCACCATCGACACCATCTACAGCCCAGACTGGACCGACCACCCCTGCATACACTTCACAATCACCGCACCCAGCAGCTGCACCAGTACCTCCAGGACCCCCCCACAGGAAATGGAACAATATCACCAACTAGCAACTCACCTCATCGCTCGCCAAATCCCTCCCTCCTCCCTCCAACGATGTCAACATAGCAGTGTGCAATCTCAACGCATGGATCCCTGAATGCGCCGACACTCTAGCTCCTCTCCACCCGACATCGGCCAAACGCTTACCCAAGAAAGCCAGCTGGGTTACCACCGAACTCCAAGAATCAAAGCGTACCTGCAGACGTATAGAGACAAAATGGAGGAACAGCCAAACCAGCAAAGACCTCGCCTCATTCAGAGCTGCAACCGCCGCCCACTGACAAAAAATCAAGAACACTAGGAAGGACGTGCCCCGGGAGCGCATCAACTCCTCCGCACACAACTCTAAGGAACTCTTCTCAGTCATCAACGAGTTCACAGATCCCCCCCTTCCGAAGCCACCAGCATCCCTCTGTCACAGGACCTCTACGACAAATTTGCCTCCTTTTTCCACCACAAGAATCAGGACATCTACAACAACTTCCTCCCAGAAAATCCTGGCAAAGGAACCCGTGATTGACCCACTGCCCCAGAACCCACCCAGACCATCCACAGCTGGTCCACGCTCACCACAAAGGAAACAGTCAACATCATGAACAGCACCCACTCCGGAGCCCCCTCGGACCCCTCCCCGCACCAAATCTACATCAGAGCCAGCGCATCCATCGCCACCGAGCTCTGGAACACAATCAACTGCTCCATCAACACGGGCACCTTCCCCGAGGACTGGAAACATGCCGAAATATGCCCTCTCCTGAAGAAATCTTCTGCCGACCCATCAGAATGAAAGAATTTCCAGGCCATCTCACTGCTACCCTACCCGACCAAAATACGGGAGAAAGCAATCAACGCTCAACTACAAAATTTAATCGAGGCACACAACTCCCTGGACAGCTCCCAGTCTGGCTTCTGCAGCAACCACAGCACGGACACAGCCCTCCTGGCAGCCACCGACGACATCAGGTTACTCCTAGACAGCAGCCACACCACAGCTCTCGTACTCCTCGACCTCTCAGCAGCATTCAACACGGTCTCTCACAGCACTCTGAGCACCATACTCCACGACATAGGAATCAGTGGAAGAGCCCTGGAACTCCTTCCTCTCCGGGAGGACACAGAGGGTCAGACTCCCGCCTGACATTTCCAGACCCACAGGAGTCAACTGCAGAGTCCCCCAAGGATCCTCACTGAGTCCCACACTGTTCAATGTATACATGGCCCCTCTTGCTGCCATCGTCAGAAGCCACGGTATGAACATCTTGTCATATGCCGATGACACTAAAACTCATCATTTCCCTCACCGAAGACCCGGACACGCCCAAAAGGATCTTCCACTCAGGAATGGAAGCCATCGCCACCTGGATGAGAGAATGCTGCCTCAAGCTAACCTCCGACAAGACTGAGCTCATCATCTTTGGAAATGCCACCTCAGCTTGGGACGACTCCTGGTGGCCCACATCCCTCAGCGCCCCCTCTGCACCAACTGAGCACGCCCACAACTTAGGAATCATCATCAACTCCTCCCTATCCATTACCCACCAGGTAAACTCTGTTGCCTCCTACTGCTGGCACACACTCAGCAAACTTTGGAAGATCTTCAGATGGATAACAGCAGTCTGTCGCAGGACAGTCACCAATGCCTTAGTCACTAGCAAGTTAGACTACGGCAACGCCCTCTATGCCGGCACCTCAACCAAGAACATCAAAAAACTACAACTCATCTGCCCCCAGACTCATTCTGGACCGCCCTCACTGAGAACATATCTGCCAACACCTGAGGACGCTCCACTGGCTACCGGTCGAGAAGCCAATCACCTTCAAGGTTCTCACCCACACGTACAGGGCCATACACAATGCAGGACCAGTCTACCTGAACCCCCGCCTCTCATTTCACACCCTCGCTAGATCTCTCTTCTCCGCCCAGATTGCCCTGGCCACCATCCCTTGCATCTGCAAAACTACCTCTGGAGGACGATCCTTCACCTACACTGCAGTGAAGAGCTGGAACAACTTCCCCCTGCCCCTTAGACAAAGCCCGTCGCTCACCATCTTCAGGAAGAACCTCAAGACGTGGCACTTTGGATGAGGCCCCTACCCTCCCCCCCAGTGTCTTGAGACCCTCACGGGTGAGTAGCCATGCTTTACAAATACTGATGATTGATTGAATAGCAGGCCCGAGACATGGGTAAGGGGCTACTTATGTGGGTGGCACAATCAGTGCTGCAGGCCCACTAGTAGCATTCAATTTATCGGACCTGGGCACATCTAGTGCACTTTACTAGGGACTTACAAGTAAATCAAATATGCCAATTTCGAATGAACCAATGTTACCATGTTTAAGAGAGAGAGCATATACACTTTAGCACTGGTTAGCAGTGGTAAAGTGCGCAGAGTCCTAGAACCAGCAAAAACAGTGTCAAAAAAGTGGTGGGAGGCAGGCAAAAAGTTGGGGGATGACCACCCTAAGGCTGTCAGGTCTAACATGTGTCCCCTCCAGCTGAAAGTGGGAAGAGCTGCCCAATCCTTTGGGAGATCTCATTGCTAAGGCAGAAGAATCTGGAGAGACCATCAGCATTGGCGTAGTCAGTCCCCGGGCTATGCTCCACCGTAAAGTCCATCCCATGTAGGGAAATGGACCACCTCAAGAGTTTAGGATTTTCACCCCTCATCTGCATGAGCCATCTGAGGGGCCTGTGATCTGTCTGAGCTCAGAAGTGAGTCCCAAACAGGTATGGTCTCAGCTTCTTCAGTGCCCGGACCACAGCAAATGCTTCGCTTTCAATGGCACTCAACCTCTGTTCCCGTGGTAATAGCCTTCTGCTAATAAAGGCTACTGGGTGGTCTAGGCCCTCTTCATTTAGCTGTGCTAGAATCGCCCCTATGCCATGCTCTGAAGCGTCTGTCGGCACGATGAACTCCTTGGAGTAGTCAGGGGCCCTGAGCACGGGTGCTGTGCACATGGCTTCCTTTATAGAATCAAAGGCTTTGTGACAAGCCTCTGTCCAATTCACCAACCTAGGTTGCGTTTTGGATGCTAGTTCTGTTAAGGGGCTCACTATGGAGCCATAACCCTTAACAAACCTACAGTAGTACCCAGTGAGGCTTACAGTTTGGGTTTAGGTGGTTGCCAGGTCGTGATTCTCAATCTTGGCCTGGAGAGGCTGCACCTTGCCACCACCTACTAGGTGCCCCAAGTACATCACAGAACCCTGCCCAATCTGGCACTTACTTGCCTTGATTGTCAGGCCTGCCTGTTGCAGGGTCTGGAGCAGGCATTCCTCCCAGCTGGAACTGTAGACAGCAATGTCATCTAGGTAGGCAGCACAGAATGCATCCTTACTAGCTATCCCCCGTTAACCAACCGTTGGAAGGTAGCAGGGGCGATTTTCAACCCAAAGGGCATTACTCTGAACTGGTAATGTCCCTAAGGAGTGGAAAAAGCTGATCACTCTGTGGCCCCCTCAATCAAGGCGATCTCCCAGTACCCTGATGTGAGATCAGAAATACTGAGGAATTTGGCAGCGCCTAGCCTGTCTAGGAGATCAGCAGCTCAGGGGATGGGGTAAGCATCTGTCTTTGTGTAAGAATTGAGATCCCAGTAGTCTACGCAGAACCGAAGCTCTGGCTTAGCACCGGGTGCAGCAGCCTTGGGTACCAGCACCACAGGGCTGGACAAGAGACTCCTGGACTTCTCAATCATTCAAAGAGCCAGCATCTTGGCAACTTCCTCCTTGATGCTGGCCTTCACCCTGTCTGACAACCTGTAAATTTTGTTCTTTACTGGGGGACTGTCTTCCGTGTCAATATCATGGTCACACAAGTGTGTGAGTCCAGGGGTGAGGGAAAACAGGGAGGAGTACTGCTCCAGTAACTGGTAGCAGTCCCCTCGCTGGTCCAGGGTCAGGGAGTCAGAGAGATTGACACCCTCCACTGATCCATCACCTTCTTTGGCGGAGAGGAGGTCTGGGAGAGGTTCACTCTCCTCCTCCACACCCTCATCTGTCACCAGAAGCATGTTTACCTCAGTCCTTTCAAAATGAGGCTTCAGTCGGTTCACATGGAGCACCCTTAGGGGATTTCTAGGGGACTGGAGGTCCACTTGGCCTCCCCTTTATGCTCCTTGATCTCAAATGGGCCAGTCCTGGGGTCCTGGGGTCCTGGGGAGCTCTAGGCTGTACTGGCTCTATTACCCAAACCAACCAGGGTGGCCTTCTGGTCATACCAGCGTTTCATCACCTCTTAACTGGCCTCGAGGTTGCTCTTGGCCTTTTTCCAGAAGCGATGCATCTGGTTGCGGAGGGCCAGCATGTAGCTGACCACATCTTGTGGGGGTACCTTGGGAGCTTTCTCCCACCCCTCTTTCACAGTGCTTAAGGGTACCCTGATAGGGCACCCATATAGAAGCTCAAAGGGACTGAACCCTACCCCTTTCTGGGGTACCTCTCTGTAAGCAAAGAGAAGGCATGGCAAGAGGACTTCCCACTTACTCCTCATGGCTTCAGGGAGGCCTGTTATCATGCCTTTCAAGGTCTTGTTGAATCTCTCCACAAGACCATTGGATTGAGGACTATAGGGCGTGGTGAACCTGTAGCTCACCCTACATGCATCCCACATGGACTTCATGTATGCAGACATGAAGTCAGACACAATCTCCTTGGGGAATCCCACATGGTAAATATCCCCATCAGAGTTCTCGTCACCACCGGTGCAGTCACCGTCCTCAGAGGGATTGCCTCTGGGTAGCGGGTGGCATGGTACACCAAAACCAGGATAAACCTGTTGCCTAGAGCAGTTTTGGGGTCCAATGGACAATAATGTTGATGCCTGCCCTTTCAAAGGGGGTGCCAATGATGGGGAGGGGGATCAGGGGGGGCCTTGAGCCTTTTCCCTGTCTTGCCACTGGCCTGGCACGTACGACAGGACCTCCAGAATGTTTCTGAGGCTGTCCGCATTAGTTGCCAATAAAAAAAGGGTGACAAGCCTGGCAAAGGTCTTGTCTTGCCCTAAATGTCCTGCCAGGGGAATGGCATGAGCCAGGCCCAGTATGAAGGCCCGGCAACACTGGGGGACCAACAGCACACGTGCTGCCCCAGCCTCTGGTACCTTAGGCTCAATGTAAAGGAGATCATTCTCCCAATATATAAGGTGATCACCAGAGGCTACACCTGCTGCTTCAGCTGAGGCCTGTTGCCTCAAACCATCATGAGTGGGGCACTCTTTCTGCGCTTTGCAGAATTCTTCCCTGGTGGGCCCACCCTCAACTTGCCAGCCAGCAAGCTCAGGTAGGTCACCTAGGGCAGCAATGTCCTCCACCGGTTGGCTCAGGGGCCTGCACCTCGAGGACCCTGTCAACCACAGCGGGAACTTCTGGGACCGGTTTCCCACGCTCCTTGCCCCTCTCCTTCACAGCTGTCTGGGACATTCTTCCAGGCTCCAGATGCCCTTGACTCCCCTGGTGGGCAGCCATGGACCTTGTGGTCATGCACTCAGGCAATCCCAACATTTCCAAGTGAGACCTTAGCTCTACCTCCTTCCAGGTAGTGTTCTCACAGTCATTGCCTAACAGACAATCTACAGGCATGGCAGGACTCACAGCTACTTTTAGAGTACCAGAGAGCCCCCCACACTCAAAGGTGAGCAGAACTACTGGTAGGTGGTTCTCACGATTGTCAGCGACGATGCTTAGATGGAATGTATTCAGGAGGACCAGCTCTGCTGACATCAGCTGACCCGTGACAGTAGTCATGTTGGCTTCTGTGTCACGCAGGGCCTCCACCCCTTGCGCATTGATGGTGACCCATTGCCTATACCTGGAAGTATTTGCAGGCACATGGGCTTTTGGCACCATCTCTGCATCCCCCAGGGACACTAGGGGTACCTCTATCTGTTCCCCAAAGCTAGCTGGGACTACCTCCTCCCCGAGCGATACACTAGCCAACCCATGTGTCTGCCCTCCAGTGGGGGGCTGTACCCTCTTGGGACACTGAGAGTCGCCCTTAGAGTGACCATACTCTTACTGTCAAAGAACACTTTCTTTTTAAACTCAGACTGGGACTGGTCACCACTATTCCCTTTGGAATTATTTGGGGGGCTTTTTGAGAAATCCTTATTTTTAAGTTTTTCTTCCCCCTCTTTGTTCTGGTGGGAACCCTGATCAACCTTGTGGGTGTCCCCCCAGATACCATTTTGGACACTCTGGTGCAAGCCCAGAGGTCCGCCTCCTCAGCAAGCTTCCTGAGATCAGTGAGCTTACTGTCAATCATGTGCTGGTGCAACTCTGTAAAGCAAATACTGAGCATATGCTCTCTCAGGATCAAAGTGTATAACCCCACATAATCATTTACTTTACTGCGCCACACCCATCCATTCAGTGCCTTGCTAGAAAAGTAAAAAAAGTCTACCCAGGTTTGGTTGGAGAACTTGGTACTGTCCTTGAATCTTTGGTGATACTTTTCAGGGGTCAGTCCAAATTTGGAAGTCAAAATGACTTTCATAGGGGCATACTTGTTCAGATCCCCAACCTCTAGTGTAAGAAGTGTGTCCCTCCCAAGTACTGGCACATGTTTGCTCAAGCCCGCCCCCATTGCTCTTCAGGAACCAAATGAGCCCTTAGTGCAACTTCATATGCAGCAAACCACTTATCAATGTCATCTCCCATCACATAACTTGGCACCACATCCTTGGGTATACAAACTTTTTTGTCTCCAGCAGGTCCTGTATGTGTGCTGCCACAATCACTGCTGGACTCAGACTGTTTAGACCTAAGGTCCAGCTCTTTTAGACTCAGTTCATGAGCCAGAAGTAGTTTCTTTTCAGCCAAGGCCCTCTCAGCTGCAGCCTCAACTTGTTTGGCTTCTCTCTCAGCTTTCCTCTCCTCTGCCTCTTTGTTTAACCTTGCCAACTGCAGGCTGAATTCTCTCTCCTCCCTCCTTTCCTCTGCGGTCAGGCCGAGACTTGAGACACTGCTCCTTGCTTTCTCAGGGGGCACAAATCCAGGGGTGTCATCCCCCCACTGGTGTTGGCAAATCCTCTGGAGAGCCATCTACTTGCTGTCCCAACCCAACATTCTCTTGTAAACGGGCTCCTACCTAGGCCCTAAGCGCCTTTTGGTACTGCTCCTACATGGAGGCACCCGGGTAGGTACTCCCATCCACTTGCAGAACCCTTTCAGCTGGCTGACAGAGTATGCCTCCGGCTTAGCTAGGTCAAACTCTCCAGTTCCTCCTTGAGACCCAGCGAGAGACATGTCATATAGGATTAGGTTAAAATATCAAGCAGAAAAGAGAAACAAATCAAATTGACCTTTAACTGTTGGTAGGTGGTGTACACATAGCTATTGTATGTCACTGTACAAACACAAGTTCTATCCTCACCACTGATCAACAAAGTTAGAAATGGGGTCTCTAGTTGGCAGAGGTATACACCCTGGTCCAAGTAGGGACCACAATCCTAGTCAGGGTAAGTCACACACAATCCAAATTATCCTGTGCCCACCCTCTGGTAGCTTGGCACTGAGCAGTCAGGCTTAACTTAGAAGGCAATGTGTAAAGTATTTGTGCAATAAATCAGACAGTAACACAGTGAAAACACCACAAAAATAAATCACACAGGTTTAGAAAATATAGGATATTTATCTGGTTAAATTAAGGTCAAAACGATAAAGATTCAATAAGCACAAGTTGAGATATCACTTTTGCAAGATTTAAAAGAGCCTTAAATCTTAAAAATCAACAGTTGTCTCTTGTTTACACAAAGTACCTGGTTTGTGCCAAAAATAACACGCACGGAACCGCAGAGGAGATGCGTAGAAAAATAGGGTGTGCATTGGATTTTCTGACACAGCACAGACGATGTGTCATTTCTTTCCACGCTGCAAGGGGCTTTGCAACGTTTTTTGTTGGGCAGTCTTGGTTCCTCATCACTGCGATGTGGGGATCTTTTTGACACCCAGGGATGATGCGGGGAAATCCTGGGCGTGCGGGAAGAAGTCACAGGAGTTGCGTTGATCCGGTGTGGTGATGCGTCAAATTTTCTGTTGCATGGCAGGTGCTGCGTCACTTTTTCACTTGGGGAATTGGTTGCATTGTTGCTGTTTGGCTGTGCTTCGATTCTGTATGACTGTGCTTCAAATTTCCGGTTGCAAGGCAAGTGCTGCGTCAAATCTTTACTCTGGAAGTCGGGCTACATCGTTCCGGGTCAGCTGTGCAGTGATTTCTCAGTCGCAAAACGGCTGTGTATCTTTTCCGGCAGGCTGTGCGTCAATTTTCGGCACACAAGGAGTTTCCTGAAGAGATGAAGTCTTTTTGGCCCTGAGACTTCAGAAAACAGGAGGCAAGCTCAACCCAAGCCCTTGGAGAGCACTTCTCAGCAAAGTCTGAGGGCAGCAGGGCAACAGCAGGGCAGCAGTACTTCTCGGTAAAGCAGTCCAGATGAGTCCTTTGGGCAGCCAGGCAGTTCCTCTTGACAGGTTGCAGGTTCAGGTCCAGGGGTGTCTGAGTTGGTGGGATCAGGGACCCAGTTTATATACTCAAAAATGCTTCTGAAGTGGGGGAGACTTCAAAGAGTGGTTTTGAAGTGCACAAGTTCCCCTTTCAGTACAAGGCTGTCTGTCAGGGTCCCAGTATGGGGTCTGGCAGTCCATTGTGTGAGGGCCGGCCACTAGCCTTTGAAATGTAAGTTTCAGGCCCTCCACTCTTCCAGCCCAGGAAAACCCATTCAGTATGCAGATGAGTGCAGGTGTGACTGAGTGTCCTGTGTTTGTGGTTGTCTGGGTGAAATGCATAAGGGAGCCATCGACTAGCCCAGCCCAGACGTGGATTGGAGGCAGGCTGTAAGGCACAGAAGGATTTTAAGTGCAGAGAAATGTTCATTTTCTAAAAGTGGCATTTCTAAAACAGTAATATCAAATCCAACCTCACCAATAAGCAGGATGTTCTCTTACCATTCTGGCTATACTAAATATGACCCTGTTACCCCTCTCTGATCAGAATCTACTACTCAAACAGTATATGCGGGGAGTCGTAATGCTATACTATGAAAGGAGCAGGCCTCACAGTAGTGAAAAACAAATTTAGGAGTTTCCACTACCAGGACATATAAAACACACATGTACATGTCCTGCCTTTTACCTACATAGCACCCTGCCCTATGGGTTACCTAGGGCCTACCTTAGGGGTGATTTATATGTAGAAAAAGGGGAGTTTAAGGCTGAGCAAATAATTTTAAATGCCAAGTCAAAGTGGCAGTGAAACTGCACACACAGGCTTTGCAATGGAAGGCCTGAGACATGGTTAAGGGGCTACTTATGTGGGTGGCACAATCAGTGCTGTAGGTCCGCTGGTAGCATTCAATTTATAGGCCCTGGGCACATGTAGTGCACTTTACTAGGGACTTACAAGTAAATCAGATATGCCAATTGGGAATAAACTAATGTTACCATGTTGAAGGGAGAGAGCATATGCACTTTAGCACTGGTTAGCAGTGGTAAAGTGCACAGAGTCCTAGAACCAGCAAAAACAGTGTCAGAAAAGTGGAGGGAGGAAGGCACAACGATGGGGGATGACTTCCCTAAGGCTGTCAGGTCTAACAAGGCATAATATCACAAAATGTAAGCTGTTTAGAAAGCAGCCGGATAAATAGTGAAGTTCCCCTATTGTTTGCATGGCTAGTGGCCAAGTTGTGTATACTGTCTGCCACCAGGTGAAGTTTCTTTTCTATTTGCAAGGCCTCTAGCCAAACAGTACACCATTTATACTATTTAGTCAGCACCTGAGGAAATATTGAAGTGTTTTTGCTATTTATATAAATACGATTACAATTACAATTACAATTACAATTTGGCAGGCTATCAGTGAAATAGTATATAATTTCTGATATTTAACTAAGAGCCAGGAAAATAACTAGACTTATTTGCTATTTGTAAGGCTTCTGGCCACATTGTGAATAATGTCAACTGTTTTGTGAGAATGAGTGCAGTTTCTTTGCTGTTTGCTATACTGTTGGCCAAACAGCACATAAACTCTGCTATCCAGCCAGGTAAATACTGAATTGTCCTTGTTATTTGCACAGCTGCTGGCCAAACAGTACAGAATTGCTACTATTTAGCCTGCGGCCAGGTAAATATTGAAGTTTTTCTGCTACTTGCACAGCTGCCGGCAAAACAGTGCAGAACCACTATTATTTAAGCAGCGTCCGGGAAAATAGCAACGTTGCTGTGCTATTTTCAAGGCTGCTGACCATATAGTAAACAGTTTCAACTATTTTGCCAGTGGCCAAGTAAATAGCAGAGAAAAGTCGCTATTTACTATTTACATAGAGTGGTGTTGATTGGGGCTGTAACATTTGACAAGACAATACCTGTCGAGGACATTCGACCTCAACAAAGCCTAATCGGCCATATTTATCACTAATTTCCAGATGAACAAAGAATGGAAGCTTTTCTGACAAGATATGTCTAACCCACTGCTTTAATTTCCTGCTTTGTGCACTTATTAACTTCTTCCAGCCTGTTGACAGCGCCCTTTGGTCTAGAACTTCAGTATCAGTTTTCCTGTGTTATTACTTCAAAGGCCTTCATATCTTACAGAGCTTGAAATTATTAACCTTTTTTACAGTCAGTTTAAGTCGTTGGTAATTGAGATTACTATATCAGGCTGACTGATTTGCTCTTGTCAATTTCTCCAAAATCCCACAAGGGACCCATTCTGGACTTCTAGTGTGCTTCGTGCTGCAAAGTGTGAGAAAGATTAATTTGGGTTCAAATTCTTTTCCATCGTAATCTGTAAACAAATCTAATACTCTCATCATTCTGTGAATCCCGTTAATTCCCAAATCTACATGATGGCTAGCAATAGAAAACATCAACTTGCGTCTGCCCTCTCACTGCTTTCTCCATCCCGCTGATGTTTAATTGTTGAAGAAATATCCATGGCCTCCTGGCATAGTTTCGGTATCAGTGGAAAACTTCAGTTTGTAGTTGTGGCCTTCAAACAGTAGGGCACAACCTAACCGAGGGATGGGGGCTTGTTAGCAAGCTAGCGTGCGAATGACTGCCATGAAAGAACGCCGAAGGTGTGTGCACTGGCCCTCCTGTTGGATGCTAAAGGCTTTGTTTCATATTCTAAGCAGAGCGCGGTCAGTAGGAAAATAGAGTGTCGTGACCCCACCCAGCTACGACTGCGAGTTTTTTCAGAGTTGTGTGAAAGTGCATTTCAAGAGCCATAAGGAGTCCAGCTGTGACACTCACGCCATGCTGCCAGGTTCACCTGGGCCCATCAGGGAATAAACCAGTGTGAGATACTGTCAGGAGAACAAGGAAACACATAGTTTATTTCTTACATAGAATGTCCTGCAAATTGCTAATCTATGAGTAAAAACATATTTCCCTCACACCTATATGACCACAAATTCTGAATCCTGTAGCTGATAATGAATGTCTTATCCTGAATTCCCACACTTTCCTTTATGAAAAGGGAACCACAGATCTCTAAGTAGGCCTCTCTTAGGGAACAAGAAAGAGCCAAATAATTACCATATGCATAATTTTTAGACTTCACGTGGTTACATTTCTGAGCAAATTCAGGTGCATTCCAACACATAAATGTGAGGAAATAGTGTGTTTTTTAACCTTACGGTTGGTAGGGATTTTGGCGGGATCCATGCAAGCCACACCACCCTGGATTCATCAAGTCTCTAATTTTCAAAAATCTTTTGGGGCTTAGTAATGTTCTGTCGGTGGTGATGGTGATGCAGTGTGACTATTTTTCGTTTGCTTTTCATAACATAGTTCTATATAACACTCATATTTAATACTCTCATGATATGTACATGATATTTTACACTTAGATTAATAATAATGTGTACGTTTCACATAAACTATTAACTGTTGTTAGGGTATATTCATATGAAGTTAGTTTGAGGCGTGGTAGGCCTCAGGTTGAACAACTCAATTTTAATGAAACTTTGTGTTTGCGGAGTCTAACCTTACTCTCGAACCAGGCACCAAGAGCTGCTGTGATCTTGTTAGGTTGAAATGCTGATATTGACACTTCAGCTAAGGGACTTTTTTACTACTTAAATAGTTGAAGGTTAGCTTTCTGCACTTGGGAAGGAAAAGAGTTAGAAAAGAAGAAGTCCTCCATTTGTCTGACATCTCTGACAGCCAAAGGACTGGAGCTGCTTGCTACCTTAATCATATGAAAGAGCCCCACAACAAGTGCACCGTGAATCTTTAGATTTGATTGGTTTTTCATCTGTGAGAACGAGTGCAATGTACCTTTTAGGTGATTTCATGTTTTAATTGTGTGGCTTAGACTTTAGTTAGTTGTACTTTCTTTTATCTACCTTCGCAGGCAGATGACCCCTTTTCCACTTCTGATATCCACATGCTTCTTATATTTCTGCTTATAGAGTTACTTTCTAGATCAAGCACATTTCGTTTCGTTTTGATCAGAACCTTCAATTGGTTCTACTTGTGATGCTATATGCGCTGGCACCAGCTTCTTCAAAAGTCCCTAATAGACCCATAACTTATCTTAGCGTTAGGGAGTTTCCCTTCAACAGAACCGAATTTATCCAACATTGCATATGTTGACTTTTAATAACCTTTTCTTGCATTTACTTGCCAGGATTATATTCACACATGCTGTATTCAGGTGATTATCAACTGATGATTAACCTGATCTAATTTTAATTTGTAACATTACTAATTTGCTTATAAACCTTTATGGTTTGCAAATTAACTCTTCTCTATTGTTACTGTGGACCAAACCTGCTTCACTGACATTGATGTGTTACAGAAGTAATGATTTTAGCCTCAGTTTGAGATAAAGATACATCTCAGTGGACATTGTGGAGCTTAGAATTTGCATCAAGTTTGTGTAGTGCAAACACCATCCTTATCTCTCCTTTATCACCGGCCAACCCTTGGTCAAAATATTTCATTCATCCCATATGGGCTTTGCAAACCATTTCGAACACTGTAAATTAAGCTATGCATATTTGTTGTGTGGCCATTTCCTGTCACGTAGATAAACCCTTCCAGTGTAATTGGGAAGATGTTAATTGATAGGGCTTTTGGTGTTTTCCGCAAATTCTCGAGTTTTACATCACATAAATATAAGTAAATTGTATTGTATAGCTAGAATTTGTCATTTGCAGGTGGTTCTAGGTAAGAAAGAGTCGTGGAGACCATGTCCTAGTTCCCTGCGTGCTGTATGACTCTCATCCCTAACACATCAGCCATATCCCAACCATCCCCCAAAGAGGTCTGACACCATTTTATTACCTGTAAATCATGTGAGGCATGGTAGTGGTTCTGTCATTTTCCTGTCAAGTACAAAAGGCCCACCCCACATGTAGGGTTCTGCTTTTATCAAGAGAAACTAGTGACACTTTATTGTTGGATTTTTGCCTTTTCCCTAAAATTCCAGATTTGTTGGCATATAAATATGAGGACAAATATGTGTTTTTAGTCACTCAGGGTACATACGTACATGCATTGATATAAAAATGATCCCACCAGAGCCCCGATATCTTGGCATGTTTTCAGGTGATATGAAGGAGCTTGTACCACGGTTTGAGGAACACCGTGGTAGAAGTGCTGCCTTTTCCACTATTGCAAAAATTAATATTGTACTAAAAAAAAGTCTAATCTAGACTGTCATTTGTATTTTCATAATGAAAAGTCTGGCATCACTTTTAGGTTATATCTTATTTAGATATTGTGTTGACTGTCTAGAGCATACAGGTGCCGAACAGCATAAACATATATATCAAGCATACAAACAAAAGAACTATTGAAAAATCCAAATGAAGTGGCTCTTCTATAGCTTACGCATCTAAAGACAGCAAATAGAAAATACAGCAAATATACATCCATGCTTAGAAGCATAGAGCACACATGCAGACATGCATAGAATCACTGACTACTTGGTTACAGGCACACATTTACACACAGTTAATGGATGACTGTGTGGGTAGAAGACGAATGGATGCATTATTGTGAGTGTATACATGGACGACTAGATGAATGTATGCAGGTCAGTGGATAAGTGCACGCTTGGATTGGTGGTGTAATGATATACATCAAAAGATGAATGAATGAGGGTGTGGGTTGATGGAGGGATGAATAGATGTGAGTGGGTGTATGAACAGACAGAGTGGAACAAAATGCAAAAGTTTGAATTGATGATTAACCCATTTATCCATACAAGTATACATTTTACTCACCCATTGATCTATCCACGCTCTTACTCAGCCATTCCTCATTCATTCACTAAACCCATTCATCTAGTCATCCATCAACACTCTCTGGCATTCTCCTGACCCTCGAGTACACATCAACACTCCTAGGAAAGTCTCTCCTCATGTACAAATTGTCATTTATGAGGTTATATGAAAAGGGAGAAACTTAGTAGGATATTGTACTAAGGCTTAGTGGGATATTGTACTAAAATGAATATTGTACTAAAAGAAGTCTACTCCGGATTGTTATTTGTATTTTCATTCATTCAACTAGCCATCCATCCACTTGTTTGCCTATTCATCTATCCATGAATTCACTTATCGATTCACCGATCCTAGGGCCTCACAGCATGAGCCACCCACCTCGACTCGAACAAATAACACGTCTCCATACCTCAAATGAACGGTAATCTGATGATGTGCTGTTAAAGAGTACAGGATCTATCTCATCTGAAATATAGAACTATGGAGGCTTTGAAGAAGAGTATAGGTGTGTTTAAAAAATCACTCTGCTCCTGCCGAGCCTCTTTCCTACCTATTTTCCTCTCCAATCCCAATCAACCATTCCATTTCCACCAACAAGCTCTCACCTCCAGGGGTGGTGGTTCAAGAAACTGCAATGAGTGTAGTACAACAACCATGATGTAGCAACATTGAGTCACTTAGAGGCATTGTCCTGGTATGAATGGACCTGTATCTGGTATTTATGTATGGGCTGTGCTGAAGGCCTGATTTATTCAGGGGATTTTTTTACTATAATACATGTTTTGCGTTTCTGGGACATTAACACAGAAGCATGCACATCTTATTAACTGTGCTATGTGCACATTTATATTGATCATAGCTACTGTAGGCCTGCACTTGAAAATGGCTCACATAGGCGGTCATTCTGACCCTGGCGGTCAAAGACCGCCAGGGCGGAGGACCGCGGGAGCACCGCCGACAGGCCGGCGGTGCTCCAATGGGGATTCCGACCGCGGCGGTAAAGCCGCGGTCGGACCGGCAACACTGGCGGTCTCCCGCCAGTGTACCGCCGCCCCATTGAATCCTCCAAGGCGGCGCAGCTTGCTGCGCCGCCGAGGGGATTCCGACCCCCCCCTACCGCCATCCAGATCCCGGCGGTCCGACCGCCGGGAACCGGATGGCGGTAGGGGGGGTCGCGGGGCCCCTGGGGGCCCCTGCAGTGCCCATGCCACTGGCATGGGCATTGCAGGGGCCCCCGTAAGAGGGCCCCTAAATGTATTTCACTGTCTGCTGCGCAGACAGTGAAATACGCGACGGGTGCAACTGCACCCGTCGCACAGCTTCCACTCCGCCGGCTCAATTCCGAGCCGGCTTCATCGTGGAAGCCTCTTTCCCGCTGGGCTGGCGGGCGGCCTGAAGGCGACCGCCCGCCAGCCCAGCGGGAAAGTCAGAATTACCGCCGCGGTCTTTCGACCGCGGAACGGTAACCTGACGGCGGGACTTTGGCGGGCGGCCTCCGCCGCCCGCCAAGGTCAGAATGAGGGCCATAGTCTGCATTTTTGCTCTGTGACAGGCGAATACTTTATTTCTAGGAGAAGCTGTAGTGCTTATAAGCAAAGACGATGTTCTTTTGTTTACCTTCCCATGTGAAATGTTTTCTTTTCACTGTGATAATCTTGAAATCTTAAAATTGGTCTCAATTCTGACAAGACACCTGCAGAGCCCAGGCAAGTTAAAAGTATCTTGTTTTGTTGCAGATAAATGTAAGTTTGAAGGATGCTGAGAAAAGCTGTATTGTGGAGAATCCTGAGAAGCTAATGAGCCCACGATTGTATCTCTTTACTTTAACCTGATTGGATACTTTCATGAGAACTTTGTGTAGGTGTAACAAATGTTAGAATTGTGTGATTTAAGTAAGTTGAGCATATTACGGTTCAGAGAATGCTTTTATCTGCTTTTTGATGCAGTTTAGAGCAGAGTAGGATATTTTAGGGTACGCCAATGGAGAAATGACTTTTCTTAATCTTTCATTGTAAGAATATTTTGATGCTAGTTCATCCTTTCTTTCTATATAACCTTAATTTGAACTGCCACATTCATAAATTGATCGACGATTGATCCTAATTTGATGATTTTACCTTCTGTAAACCATTAACATTTAATAAACCTTTATGGTTTGAAACGTAATCGTTCTCTGTCTTAATTGTGTAGCATAATGTGCTTCCTATTAATTGAGTGTATTCCTTTGTTGAACAGTCTCAGTTTTGAATTTCATCAGATAACTCTTTATGGGTCCTGAAATTTGCACATAAAAATCGCTAACAAAATCAGTATGCTTTGATTTTACCCTGACCATAGAGAAGGCGGAAGTGAGACGGAGACAGAGGGAGAGTTTAAAGAGCTGTATGGAGCTCATTGAGATGCAGAGTCATGGTACTGGAGAGGCTGCGTGACCAGTGTGACCCCCTTTGTGCCACGTCATGCCACGTCTCCGAGGTGTCTTGAGATGCTGACACATCGATGTGGGTGCTGCGGCCAGATCTGCCGCACCTGGCATGCTCCTGTTGCTCCTGCCTTGCTCGGTGCTGGTTGCTCCAGCTGCTCCTATTGCAGACCTGGCACTGAAGGTGGGGCCCGCATCGATAGCTTGAGCTGCCTAGGAATCAGCTCACACCGACACCACCAGAGGTTACCGGCCAGAGTACACAGCTCCGACAGCTCGCAGAAGGGAGCTTGTAAAAGGGAGAGAGACAAGCCTGTGTGATTGAGCTGCCTACTTGGACCACCAAGTGCCCTGCTGCATGGCACTGTTGGAGATCTGCAGAGGAAGGCATCCACAATGCATCTGCATCAAGCCATGGTCTGGCAGTCTTTGTGGCCTCTGATACAGGAAAGTAAAAACCCTGTCAGCATCATCCAGTATCATTCAGGCACCCCGGAACCCTCGAATAGTGGGCAGTTCTAGGTTTGGGGTTGCTGCAATATGTACTGCAACTACGTTGCAATGTGTAATGGAGTCTACAGGCGTTTGGAGTAAGAATGAAGTGGTCACAATATGAGGGCCCCATCGGTGTCTTCTGCCTGGTGAGGGCCACATTCTGGGCACCCTGGGTGTTTTGCTTCAGTTGGCCAATTGGTATTTGGAACTCAATATAATTAATTTCTCCAGTTCTAGATACTTAAGATCAGTGGCTAAGAATCCAAGGCAACTCTGGTGGAAGTGATGGGATGTGCAACACCTTCTAGGTGTATTTCAAGCATATTCTAAGAACATCCATTTGATCCTTAGCCCTTGGTCCTCACACTGTATTTCTAACCCAACTACATTTATCGACAGCTTGTGCAACTAGGGAACCTGTCGCTTGCTGTCCGTTGCTAGGAAGGTTGCGCTGCACTGGGATTCACTGCATGCGTGTCACAGAGAGGGCAAGGATCTTCTGGAATAACAATCACCTCACAATTATCCCACAATCGATACAGGGTCGAGTCTTCAAGATACCCGATTGTATTGGAGCGGATATAAACATAATCTTTTTTCTGACTAAGTAGACTTGAGTTACTGAGTGCCAACCCCAAAGATGACATCAACGCAGAAACAGAACCCCAGGGAAAGCAAGCTTGGACATAGATGGTCACTAAGGTTCCGTGATAGGCTGCTTGCTTCCTTACCCAAAAACAGTTGATCTTGAGGCCTATGCAAGCATCTCATCACTAGCTAATTATCGAAGCTGAACGTACTGCTATACCCAATACCAAGTCAAGTTTACTTACAGATTTGTTCAAGGAAAAACTAAGACCAACCATGAACATTGAACCCTCTGAAAAGAGCACTGTACACGGCATCCTATCAAGGAGACATGTATGAGGTCAGCAGAAAAGCTTAATCTGAAGATTTATTAATTGGAAATGAATCCCTTAAAGTTAAACCCAAATTCAACTTCTGTACTTATGAGGGCTATACCACTAGGGGTTAACAGTTTAAATCAGCAGCCTCGTATTGGAGGCATTGCAGCAAGCAAGCCAGAAGTTGGGTCTATGGTACCTTCCATTGAAACAGCAAGGTTAATACCCCAAGGAAACCAG
This sequence comes from Pleurodeles waltl, assembly GCF_031143425.1. Lineage (NCBI taxonomy): Eukaryota > Metazoa > Chordata > Amphibia > Caudata > Salamandridae > Pleurodeles > Pleurodeles waltl. Next base: position 974,187,591 of record NC_090444.1, read on the forward strand.
TAAATGATTATCCCCTTTGTCAAGCTCTGCTATGAGTCTGGACTTCACTCTACCAGACATACCTGATAATATAATGCAAAGAATGCATCCAACTAAAGTTGTAGATGTAGCAATGCATCCTGAGCCTGGTATAGCAATGGTAGGAGTGTTTCACATTAGTCATTTAAAGCTTTGCTTGGGAGATTCCATTTTCCTTGCTATGCCAGGCCAAAGCAACCCCAAAATGGACAGTCAACAAACTACTAACAAACGAGATCTTATTATTTCAGAAGCTTTAATTGCTTTGAATAGAATACTGAATTTTAGGATTCTGCTACTGGAGAAATCCTTGGGAGGAATGGGCCATATTGCATCATTAGTAACAACAATCCTCCAAGTTTTGAGTAGCACTACGACCAAAAGTTATATTGCCATTCAATCAGAGCTGGTATTTAATTGTGCCATTACTGAATCATTCACAAGTCCAGGAAACATCATGAAATGTAATCTAATTGACCGCATTAAATACAGTGTAGAAGCAGAATCTATAGCTGCCATTGGAAAGGCTCATTGTATTCATGCGAAGGAGGAAATTGGGCCTATAGGAATTCGCAAAACATCACGAACTTACAGCAGTGACAAATGTGACGTCCTGTCAGCAGGCAAGGTGAAAGGCCAAAAGAGCGATAAGAGTTAAAAAGAGAACTTGACAATGTATTCTCCAAGGAAGCTATTTTCCAATGCCCATGCTTCCAATGCAATTCTGTGGATACAATTAGCTATCAAGAGACACAGGCAGAAGAATGTTCCCCAAATTAATCAGCACAGGATAAAATGGGGAAAAACTGTAACAAGTGACTGTCTACCAGTGTTTCCTATTTTCAAAAGGAGGCAGCAGAAGTTGAGTGACTTGGGCGGTGATGCACAATTGGTGGATATAACAAACTAATCACAGAGTGGCAAGCAGTTGAAGAAAAAGAGAATGCGTAAGTTGCATAGAAGCCAGCTGCTTTTCATGGGGATGAGAAACAAGTTGCATGTTATAAGGAAAAAGACCAAAGTGGAAGGTGTTGGCTTCATTTCAAATGAGGCGACAGGGTTGACAATGATAATTGATGACTCCATACCTTTCACTGCTCCACTTAAAGATCTACAAGTCAGCAAACAAATACTAAACCCAAAAGCCAACTCTATGAACTGGGACTGATATCCACTACAAGTTTTAGAGCGACCAGCACAGCAGTTGCAGAGGTCTCGTCTGATGTTGTTAGTAACTTTGTATCGTATTGTTATGAGTTTGTTGATCTATTCACTGATGTTAGCAAATTGACACCTCTGAATAGGTCAAGACTCCTCTCACTTTTCAATGATATTCCACATTTAGTGTTATTAACATCACAAGACATTAAATGAGGGAGTTTGGAGAAATTGCCAACAGCTGGTGGCTTGTGCCAAGTCACTGAAGTGGTGTGTGCATCTTTCAGTGTCATCAGACTTACCCTGAGCAATCTGGACAACCTATGCATCATGGGCATTGACATTCTGCCATGCCAAGACCCAATGAAGTCTAGGACAAAACTATCAACTGATTGCCCACAAATGTGTATATGTTATCAGGCCTCAACATGGTCAAGATCCTGACCCAGGCAATAACTCTGCCATGGCAACCCTGTAGCAGGCCGACTATGAAAATCTCCTCATCACTAAGGGGGAGTCTTCAAGGAAGATTGAATTATTGAGAAGGAGGGCTATTAGAATTATTGAGGATGGTGGAGGAAGAGGTGATGGTCTAAAGTGACTGAATCTCAAGTAACTGTTGCCACTCCACTGTGAAGTAACAGGTTTGTGAGGTATGAGCACCAAGAGGAGCAGTCAGTATTAATGAGAATAATATTTACATCTTGCCATGAAATATTGCTGGACTGGAAAATGAGGGTTTGATGGGCAGTGGCTAAGGTTTGTTAGCTGTAGTAGGATTTGCTGTTTTCAGTAAACAATAGCCATTGTAGAGAATGTAATAGATGGTTATGTTGAATTCCATGAATCCATCAAACGTCCAAAATAGAGTAGGTCAATGGTGGGAGACTGTCAGTTTGGATTTCATGCAAATTAAACTGCAAATCACAGCAAGGTAATGCAGCCCACATAATTGCCAATATTTTACATGTGAGACTTTCAAATGTTAGCATTGAGGTTCACAGCACTAACATTCCTAATGTATGTATCCCATTTGTGTTGTCTTTAGTGGTCCAACACGTCTGGCAGAGTTTAGAGAATTATGTGGATCACATTAGAGAGAATGGTTTGAGTAAAGGCAGTCAAATAATATAGGCTGTAGGGGCGTTAATACTCTTCTAGTGAGAAAGGCTACCAACAATGAGGTTCTTGAAGAAGATATGTGCTGGGGCATACGAAAACTTACCATGAACTAGAAAAAGATGAACAGGAAGGGTAAGGCAAACTTTCCTCACAAAACATAAGCTAAGGATCTTAAACAGTCAAATAATCTCAGACTCCCTAGCAAAAAATACATTAGTTGTTGTGAAAGAACCTCTCTCATTGACTATTTCTTGATTAATATGAAATGTTGGAAGAATGTGGTTGACAAGACGATTGAGAGGAGGGTAGACACCAACCACTTATCCCTTATTGTTAACCTAAACATGCACCCTAGGGGGTGGATGGGATCATCAAACTATCTTCATGAGCTGTTTTGTTTGGATATTATTCCAACTAATGACAGGAGAGCAATGCTCTGGAAAGCTGAGAAATACCCAAGAGAACTCTCATTACATAATTTAATATTGCAGAAAGTTGCTATGCCTATCGTAGAAAAATACAGGGATGATCATGACATAATTCTGGTCTCATGACATGTAATGGTATATAACATATAAATGCTGCGGTCTCAATCAACACAGCAGAATAATAAAAAATTTGATGCCTCACATAATTATACCTAGTACAATGCAGGATGTTATGATTTGAAGAGAAAGGTCTCATCAGCACTATTAACTAGTCACCTTAGACAATCAAATGAGGTGTTCTTCCAACAGTGCAGGAAAGATTATAAAAATCTAACAAAGGGGAAAAGGTTGGAAGTTCAGCATAGTGTGTATAAAAAAAATAAAAAATGCAGTGAGAAGGAAGTACTCAAAATGATTCTGGATGGTGGTCACTTGTATAGAGAAGTGGGTGGTAAATAAACCAGAGTGCCTCATGGGAGCAGTAGAGTGGCTACCACAATTCAGGAAAAGATATAGAACAAATATATATGGGCAGATAGAGTAGATGTATATGGGAATGTTTAGCAATTTTAGAAAGATTGGGATGTTCTGTAAGGAATGTTCCTGTTTGAATATTTTGATACTGGAGGAGGATAGTACACTTCCAGAAATGAAAATGGATATGTTCTAGTGGACCTCTTCAGGGTGAATTCAAAATTTTGGCCTGGAGTCCATGCAAGAGTCTACAATGCTGCTGCAGCAAGTGGTAATTTACCCTCTTCATGGCTATCAGTGATTATTGCACCACTATTTAAGAAAGGTAGTCATGATGATCCATTGAATTACCAGCCAATAATACTATTTGATGGGTCTGGGAAGAATTTTGGGGTAATTTTGCTTAACAGACTGCAGAGATTGGTGAATGCTAAAAGTATTTTGACCGAGGTCCAAGCTGGATTTAGGTCATGATTTGGGATAGTTGATCAAACTGTGCATTTGTACATGATTTGTTACAAGTACACAGCAGTAAAGAAGTCCCATTTGTACTTTTGTTGACTTAATGTTAATATTGCTTTCCTACAGAAGACCCATCTATCTTCCAGGCCTTCTCACAGATTTGCAAATACCTGGGGCACACAGCGATTCTTGTTCTAGCTTCAGTACTTATTTATAGGGTATGGATATTGGTTCACTAAAACATAACCTTTCAGCTAACGCCACTTGTGCCGATCAGGGAGGACGATATGTATTAGTAGCAGGTCACTTAGCAGGGCTCCATGTATTACTAGCTAATTTGTACTCCCCTAACACTGATGACCCGGAATTTTTTAAAGCACTACCGGGTCAAATTGACCAGATGGATACAGACCGCATTACCTTTGGGGGGGGGATTTTCATGTGCTTCTTTACCCCTTATGAGACACAATGGTCCACAACCCTGCAGGGAAACCTCGCTCCGTACACATACTTCACAATATCTGTGAAACATATCTGCTTAAAGACCGCTGGCATCTGCTCTGCGACATGACAACACACCTGTCTATCCCTTCCACTCAGCACCTCACAACACATGGACACAAATTGACTACTGGCTGATATCAGTCATGCTTGCGCCGTGTCTTCACTCCATCACACACCTCCCATGGACGCTTTCCGATCATGTCCCTGTGGTAATGTCTTTGTGCGTCCCTGTTGGTGGCGTTCTTGATAGCCAACGGTGATTTCCCAATATGGCTCTTCATGATAAACCGTTTCGCACAGAACTCTGTACTGCCTATCTCAAATATTTCAAACTCAACCAAGACTCTGTACGATCTCATGCTACGTTGCGGGAGGCCTTCAAGGCCTATATCAGCGGCATATGTTTGGCTAAACATTCTGGAGTACTGCGTGACATACGAAGGTGCCTGTCCCGCATCGAGTAGGCTCTGGCAGACCCCAATCGTACAGAAGCCACCGATCCATAGGGACTAACTCCCATCATCGAGCTATCCTACTAAGTGACCTCTGAGACCTCGCAGAGAAGGAAGCCCACTACTTGGGGAAGTATGTTAGAGCACACTGATATGACGAGGGGGGAAGGCCAGGACAAACACTAGCAAGGCTCCTACAACCACCCTGAGGGGGCATCCTACATCTCAGAGTTACAACAATCAGAAGGCACTCGTGTTACGGACACCATGAGTGTACAGTCCGAATTACTTAATTATTACACACCTCTACTCCACACAATTGAATGAGGATCCCACTGGGAGGGTGACTTGCCTTGACAAGGTGGCTATGGTCTGGCTCACAACTGCACACCAACAATTCCTCAGTGAACCTATTTCTGCCAAGGTAATCGTTGCAGCGATCGACTCCATGGATGCCTCCAAAGTGCCTCACCTAGATGGCTACACAAGCACTTTCTATAAGGCCTATAAACATGTGCTAGGACTGCACCTCCCTGCTATGTATTTGAAAGCCCTGGAGGCCAGCATACTTCCACCCACATTATGTGAAGCAGTGCGCGCATTACTCCTGAAACCAGGTAAGAACCCCCAGCAACGCAAATCATACCAGCCGCTATCATGCCTACATTTTGACAATAAAATCTCGACTAAGGTTCTAGCTAACCAACTAGCGGGAGCAGATCATCTCCCCGGGACAGTCGGGTTTTGTCCTACACTGCTCCGCAGCCCCCAACCTACCAACAGTCTTTTCAGTACATAATAGGATCTCCCCATCAGTCCCCACTGCTGTTGCACTGTTAGACACAGTAGAAAGCCTTTGATTCCCTAGAATGGCCATTTCTAAATACTACCCTCTGCAAAATGGTCTTTCTACGCTATTCTTCCTCCTTAATCACTTTACTCTACATGCAAAGGACAGCTTGGATTAGAATTAACAGTGAACTATCACTCTCATTTGCAGTCACCAAGGGGGCGTGACATGGCTGCCCCCTCTCACCCTTGCTGTTTATAATAGCAGTGGACCCAATAGTGCGCCACTTGCAGGAAAAACATCGACACAGAGGCTTGCAATTCAAACCTGCCCACTATTTATTGCGCTATATGCGGATGACATTTTACAGTTCATGCGACACCCTAGTAAAAACTTAGATCCAATACTCCTCAAGATAGATAGACATGGGCTACTATCTGGCCTACACATCAATTTGACTTCATCTAAGTTATTTCCCCTCACAGATGCCACCAACCAGGTGCATCCAGATTTTCCCCTGGCTTGGCGCGATGGTCCAGTCCGATATTTGGGCATCCAGATCTATCTGGATAGGGAATAGATAATATGTTTAAACTATGGTCCAGCAATCAACTGAATACTCAGGTGGAGCACTGGATCCGCCTCCCATTGTCCACAGCAGGATGTATTGCTATTATCAAAATGATAGTACTTCCCCAATCATTGTACCTATTTCAAAGCATCTCTATCCTCCTCACCAATACATTTTTCCCGTCACTGTGGAGTATACTGTTACAACTTTTATGGGCAGGGAAACAGCCGCGAATAGGCTGAGACACCTCAATACTACCATATGAGCGGGGGAGGAAGGGGTCTGGTTGCACAATGTCACTTTTCTCGTCATCTGTACTATGCCGATGTACATCTACCCTACTCCAAGTCTGAATAACACTGTGCAGCCCAAACACCACTGAAAGCTTTACTCTCAGCAGGCCTACCATTAGATTCAAAGGGCATAGAACTTTTGGCCACTACCAGCTGGGCATGGAGGAAACTGGCTCAGATTCCAGGGGGACGGACCCTATACTCTCCTGCAATCCCATTAGCAAGGAACACTTGGCTCCCCATTACTCAGGAAAGACTGGTCCAGGGTACCCTAACAAAACTAACCCTACACACCATCAGAGACCTCTTCCCCGACAGGCACGTGTTTTACCGTACGGAAGACAACAGATTCCGAGGTGCCATTCATATAGATCGTTTTGTACTTCGCCATCTTCAGAGTGTGCTCAGGGCTCAGACTCTGTCGTATCCAATGGCCCCAGAAGAGTTTGCCCCCTTAACACTGACAATCACTGACAGCGAGAGAGATAGTTTGTTCTCCAAGCTATAAACACCTGCCTGGATCTCCTACTGACTCGGGACTCCAGAATCTGAGCCCCCTGGGGCACTGACTTGGGACACTCCTTGACTGGCAATGTTTGGTACGCCTGTTGTGCACAGACATACTTTGTCTCACTCAATCATTGTCATAAGCTCGTCCACTCTGTTGGACTTTTTCCCCTTTGCTGGGTCATCCCCAATCTTTTTTGCCTCCTGCCTCCTACTTATTCTCACCCGTTGCTGTTGGCTTTTGAACTCTGAGCACTTTACCACTGCTAACCAGTGCTAAAGAGCATATGCTCTCTGTGTAAATTGTATTGTTGATTGGTTTGTTCATGATTGGCGTATTTGATTTACTAGTAAGTCCCTAGTAAAGTGCACTAGAGGTGCCCAGGGCCTGTAAATCAAATGCTACTAGTGGGCCTGCAGCACTGGTTGTGCCACCCACATTAGTAGCCCTGTAATCATGTCTCAGACCTGCCATTGCAGTGTCTGTGTGTGCAGTTTTAAACTGCCAATTCAACTTGGCAAGTGTACCCACTTGTCAGGCCTAAACCTTCCCTTTTCTTACATGTAAGACATCCCTAAGGTAGGCCCTAGGTAGCCCCAAGGACAGGGTGCAGTGTATGTTTAAGGTAGGACATATACTAATGTGTTTTATATGTCCTAACAGTGAAATACTGCTAAATTCGGTTTTAACTGTTGCAAGGCCTATCCGTCTCATAGGTTAATATGGGGGCTGCCGTTAAATATGATTAAAGTGTAGATTCCCTTTGGGAGCGGATTGACATGTGATTTGGGGTCTCGGAGCTCACAATTTAAAAATACATCTTTTAGTAAAGTTGATTTTAAGATTGTGAGTTTGGAAATGCCACATTTAGAAAGTGAGCATTTTCTTGCTTAAACCATTCTGTGACTCTGCCTGTTTGTGGATTCCCAGTCTGGGTCAGTTTGACAGTGGGCTGTTTGCACCTCTCTCTAGACAGTGACACAAATGGAGCTGGGGTGTAGCCTGCATATCCTGATGAGCCATCTGTGCTAGGAGGGAGGGGAGGAGTGGTCACTCATAACTGAGAGGGCTGTGCCTGCCCTCACATAATGCAGTCTCCAACCCCCGTTGTGTGTCTGGAGCCTAGCCTGGGCAAGGCAGGATTTCACAAATTAAAGAGAGTTTCCTTTGAAGTAAGCCTGCTTCAATGGGCAAAATGGGTATAAGAAGGACACCCAAAACCACAGACTTTAGATCATTTCTGGAAATCAAGAGGAACCTCTGCCTGGAGAAGAGCTGAATAGCTGAGGAAGTAGAACTGCCCTGCCAGTGACTGTGCTTTGTGGAGCTATCCTGCAGTTGCTGCTTCTGCCTGTGCAAGAGGACAAAGACTGGACTTTGTGTGCCTTCCTGCTTGTGAAGAGCTCTCCAATGGATTGTCCTGAGCTTGCCTCCTGTTGTTGAAGTCCCAGGGCCATCAAAGACTTCCCCTGCCAGCACCTGGACTCTCTGCTGAGACTCCTGCCCTGCCAAGTGGTGCCCTATCCAGTTCCTGGGGCCTTGACAGGTGAAGCTGGCAGACCAAGCCTGAAAATCCATGCACAGACCGCTGTGCAGAGAAATTTCCGACGCAACCTCCGAGAGCGGCTGAACAAACCACACGCCGACGGCTCCACGGCTGAAATCGACACATCGCTTGCAGCGCAGCTGGGAGATCGATGCACGCAGCTGAAGAAACTACATGCTGCATCGCTGATTGAGGCTGGTATCATCGTAACCCACACAGCGTGGTTTTGCTATCACCCTGCGGCAGGATTTTCGACGCACACCTTGCTGGGCGTGGAAAAATGATGCAACGACTACCCGGACCTGAGTGCTGCCTGGATCGACGCATCACCCCCCTGTGGGGAGGAAAAACGATGCACGCCGGTCTGACTTGAGAAGGAGAAACGACGCACAAGCTCGCTTGCGGGTGAGAAATCGACACACTGCTTAATTTTTTTTTACACACACTCGCCCATGCGTGTTATTTTAACGCGACCCAGGTACTTTTCAACGCTAACAGTATTTTATCTGTTTACCAAAGGATTTAAGACTCTTTTTGCTTTTTAATTAATAACTTGACTTGTGTATTGTAGATTTTTGCCGTTTTGGTCTTGTTTTGTTGAGATAAATATTTTCTATTTTTCTAAACCTGTGTTGTGTCATTTTTGTAATGTTTTCATTAAGTTACTGTGTGTGTTGTTACAAATAGTTTAAACATAGCACTCTGAAGTTAAGCCTGCCTGCTCGTACCAAGCTACCAAGGGATTGAGCAGGGGTTAGCTGAGGGTGATTCTCTTTTACCCAGACTAGAGTGAGGGTCCTTGCTTGGACAGGGGGTAACCTGACTGCCAACCAAAGACCCTATTTCTAACACACTCTAAATTTTTATGGCGGGCATATTTTGTACCCACAGCACAGGCTCGCATAGACCCTACTCGATCCACTGAGTGCCAGAAGTGTTGAGCGATGACCACCGACTTCGCTCACATGTCAAGGACTTGCGGTGCTTTTGCACCACACTGGAGGGAGGTGTTTTGATAAACTTACCCTGATGACATATATTGCTCTTGATACCACCCTATTGTTAGCCCTCTTGGGTTACGTCAGAGACATATCCAAATCACTACGTCAGTATGTTGCAATCACATTACTCCTAGCCAAATGAGAAATAGCAATACACTGAGGCAGCAAGCACTCTCCTACAACAGCAGCATGGATCAATAGTCTAATGTACTGTGCTACTAACAGTAAATTATTTGCAACTCTACAACCACCCACCTCCAGACCAAAAGACATTTGGCAGCCTCTTCGACACTACCTGCTCACGTTAGACCACCCAGGATCTTGCTTAGTCCTCCGTGTAACCCATACTCTTGCACGTAGCAACAAATATTGCTTACCTTATTTTGCGTCCTATACGTCGGGCAGATAATGTTTTTCCATACTCATATATACACATATCATTGCATTGCACATGTGGTGATATAATAACACTAGTTGTTATGTTTTTGTTCTTTTCATGTATCTGATGAAATAGCAAGCCATTTTCTCCCTATTATGGGAGAACATACTTGCCTTTGTAATATATACTAAAACAATGAAAAGTTTTAATAAAGAAAAATTCTTGAAACAAAAAAAAAGTTAGCATTCGACCACATCAATTGTGAAAAAATGTGGCTTTCTCTTCAAGCACTAGAGATTTATATGCCATTTTGTAGGAACTACTGGGTCTAAATATTAGCAACACTGTTAAAGTCTGCTATGGGACCCACAGTGGGTGTAGTGACCCCTTCCTGAATATTAAAGGACTTAGACAGGGCTGTGTATAAGCTCCATTCCTTTTCAGCCTCTTTATAAATAATATAGTGCCGTAGTTTTCAACCTGTGATCTACGGACCCCAGACGGTCCATGAAGCCTATTCAGGAGGTTCACGACTGCTTAAAAAATTAAACAGATTAATAAAGTGTATATAAATAAAAAGAGGAAAATTGAAAAAATTTAAGATTTTCTGTAAATTTCATTTGGATTTGGAGGCTAAAAATGTAGTTGGTATCTCGGATTGATTCGTTGTACAGTACAAGTGCATCAAAAAGAGCATAGTATTTATGCAGGAGGAACCAAGGGCCAGATGTAGCAAAAAGCAAAATTGCGACTTGCAATTTGCGAGCCCATCCGACTCGCAAATTGCAAGTCGCAATTTGCTATGCAGTACGGTGTCTCAGACACCGACTGCGACTCGCAATGGGGTCGCAATGACCCACCTCATGAATATTCATGAGGTGGGTCGCAAATTGCGGCCCCATTGCGAGTATAGGCACTCGCTAACATGGAGGCCTGCTGACGTCAGCAGACCTCCATGTTCGCGACCTGCTTTTAAATAAAGCAGTTTTTTTTTTTGAAGTGTAGCCCGTTTCCCTGACAGGAAAACGAGCTGCACTGCAAAAAAAAACGAAACCTTTTGTTTCGGTATTTTTTCAGGGCAGGGAGTGGTTCCTTGGACCACTCCCTGCCCTGAAAAAATATTTTGGGGTCCAGTCACAAACTGGAAGGGGTCCCATGGGGACCCCTTCCAATTTGCGAGTGGGTTACCATCCACTTGAAGTGGATGGTAACTGCGATGCCATTTGAATGGTATTGCATCCCACAGCGACTCGCAAATAGGAAGGGAACACCCCTTCCTATTTGCGAGTCGCAAATGCATATTGCGAGTCGGTAACTACTCGCAATATGCATTTCTGCATGCCAAACCCACGTTTGCGACTCGCAAACGGCGAATTTTGCCGTTTGCGACTCGCAAACGGGTTGCTACATGTGGCCCCAAGAGAGGCCATCATTCAATACTCATAAACAAAAACACTGCCTCTTCCAGACTGGTAGAATGGGAGGCCTTCAAGGTTGTGCCGCAGGGCGTGTGTATTAGGTTGAACATCAGTCCTATTCTTTACTCTGAAATCAAATAAATGAAAGACTCGCTCCTGGAACTAGAACGTTTAGCAATACAAAACCCAGAGCAGACCGAAGTTCAAACTAATTTAAACAAACTCATGGCAGCCTAATGGAGTACCTGCATTGCCTAGACCAAGAGGCCTACAGAGCCAAATCCTACACAGAGAGGGAAAGGCTGGACAAATCTAAGGGTGGATACTTAAATCACCCAACTCACGGACGTCCATCACAGCAGTTGTAACCAGTGAGGGGAAAAAGTGGAGAAGCAAAACGAGATTAATCAAGCCTTCCTTCCATTATTCAGATACCATCCCCTTCCCATAGGTGGCCACGCACATCACAGAACAGGTAATACAAGGACTAATCAGAGCACTCAGGCGAGGCAACTTACCCCTCTTACTGCAAACGGCACTAGCAGTCCTGAAATGCAGCATTCATACACACCTCAGTCAGTGGTGTAATATGCCCCTGCCATTCCACTATTGGAATTTCTGACAGTGGGCAGCTTGCTCACCCGTGGGGCATTCTGGCAAGGGGGGCATTCTACAACCCTTTCAAACCTTAGCCGACACAACAGGCTTGCCTGCGGGGTAAGTTATGCTCTATGACAGATTAGTGCATACACTTCAACTGTTGTGGAAGGGAGTCAAGGGAGAACTCACTATCCATGCATTGATACAGACCTTACACACAGTTGGGCATGCACAGCGACTCATTACATGGATTTACAGGGCCATGCTGGAACACGCTGTGGTATCTCTACAAACACTAAGACTCTGGCAGGGACAGTGCACATGACATCACTACCATGAGAAGAAGTGACAGAGGGCACCGAACTACCTGAAACACATTTCTCGAAATGTGCCTTTAAAATTGTTAAATTTACCATTTTGCATAGGGCCGACTTCACCTCTTCCAGACTCCACGGGATCTACACACAGGCGACTGATACCTGCACTAGATGCCAATAGCCACAGCATACTTTCCCCATGTGGTCTGGTATTGCGCTCTACTCCGTCTGTTCTGGGAGGGAGTCCTGGAGTTGATGACAGAGGTGACGACCCTTTCCTGGTTAGATCAAATAGAGGCCTGTCTGTTAAGCAGTTACCCCGCTCAAAAAAACACCAAGGTATCAACTAACTTTAATAAATATTGGACAGGTTTGTAGAATACTGTAGAGTGAAGGACTTATCTAGTAACATCAAGAAAACAAAGGTCATGGCAATGAGGCTCGCAGGCTCATTGAAAAGAAAACCCAAGGTCTAAGGTGAAGAGATAGAGTGTGTTTCCCATTTTGAATATTTGGTTATACATTTTGGTAGACACTTTAAAGGGAAAGAACAAATATGTAAAGCAAGCAATTTGGTGTTACAAACCTCAAGGTCAACAGATTTAAAGAAGAGTATTCTATGCACCATGATATACGTATGACTGGATTAAATTGAAGAATAACTCTCTGACTACTTCTGAGCGCTCCCTCTATGTTGGATTTATGGTTGAATGAGGAATGCTTTCTGAGCAGTGGAACCAGGCGGGGTTAAGAGCCATCTAGCTACTTGGGTCTACTAACACTAGTGCGGCCCTTTAGGGCCAACGCTGCTGTTTTGTGGTTGAATTTTGCTAATGCTTAGAATTAAACCAAAAGCAGTCTGCCAGTCTCTAAGTATAATACTCCAAATCTACAAACAGAAAGTGGTGGATGCTGCTTTATATAGACCCAAACTAAATGGCCATGGTAACCTAAGGGACTACAGATAACAGAAAATAATTTCTTGAGGTTCTTGCTAAAGATAGGCCCAAGGACTCCCATTGTGCCACTTTTTCTGGAGTTGGGCACTACTCCTGTTACAGATTTGACGGCATTAAGGCCAGTGCTACACTGGCTGAAATTACACAGAACCCTCAACAATGCAGTATTTAAAATTCATAACGGAAATGAGGAGTTCTGGTGGTGTTGGCAAAGCTAGCTGGGGGGCACACGTCAGAAAATGATTAACAGTGTTGCAGCTACTGTAACGGTTGTATGATTGAATTTTGCATGCCTTAACAACGCGGTCTGAACAACGAACGATTCTTTTTCATACATGCCTCTACCACACATGCCTTTACAACAAAGTTTGTTGTAAAAGCATGTTTGGTAAAGGAACATGCGTGATAAATTCTCACCCGCCTTGCCCCCTTACACCTGATACCATACTCCACCCCGCCCAAGACACTAAAACCGCCCTTTCCATCCCCTGCCCTGAGCCCTAAACGCCCCCTGCCCTGAGTCCTAAAAGTAATAATGCCCTGTCCTAAAAACTAGCCCTAACCTAAAACCTACCCCGCCCAGTCCTAAAAACTATTCCCACCCCCTGCCCTGAACCCTTAAACCTAACCTGCACTATCATAAAAACTACCCCGACCACCACGCCCCCACCCTGAACCCTAAAACCTACCCTGCTCTGTCCTAAAAACTATCGGACCCACTGCCATGAACCCTAAAACCTACCCCTCCCTGTCCTTAAAACTACCCGATCTCCGCCGTGAACCATAAAACCTACCCTGCCCTGTCCTAAAAACTACCCCAACCCCTCACCCTAAAACCTAACCCGCACTGTTCTAAAGACTACCCGACCCCCCATAAACCCTAAAACCAACCCACCCTGACCTAACAACTACCCAACCCCGCCTCCACCCTGTACCCTAAGACTTACCGCGTACTGTCCTAAAAACAACACCAGCCCCGCCCCCACCCTGGACCCTAAACCCCACCCTGCCCCATCCTAAAAATTACCTGCTCCCACGCCTCCGCCCTGAACCCTAAAACCTACCCCACCCTGTCCTAAAATGTACCCTGACCCTCCTGACCCGCCCTGATCCCAAAACCTACCCCGCCCTGCCCTAAAACTACCCCGACCCCGCCACCCTGAACCCTAAAACCTACCCTGCACTGTCCTAAAGACTACCCAGACCACTCCACCCTTGCCCTGAAGCATAAACCCTACCCCGCCCTGTCCTAATAACTACCTGAATCCCCCGCCCTGAACCCTAAAACCTACCCTGCCCTGTCCTAAAAACGACCCCAAGCCCCCTGACCCCACCCTGAACCTTAAAACCTACCCCACCCTGTCTTAAAAACTACCCCGACCCCCAATACTGCCCTGTCCTAAAAACAACTCCAACCTCCCCCTAAACCCAGACCCAGACCCACTTACTTCTTTCTCCTCTGCTCTCTGCTCCTTTCTGTTCTGCCCGGACAGCTAGACCGCAATCTCTGTCATCACCACGCATATGGGAAGTAAAGGCATGCGTGCTAAAGGCATGTGTGCCAGACGAATATGTGTGGTAATGGCAGTGTGGTAAATGCATAGCATTGCATTGACCATGTTGTAAGTGATGTTTACCCTAGAACTCTAGAAAGACCCCAGCTTAGTTAGTGTGGACAGTGTGAAAACACTGAAAGAAAACGACAGACATTTTAAACTGGAGACAATGATTTCAAAGATATGTCCAGGTAGCATGCAGGCAGGTTATCTCTCTATTAAGACAGAAATAGGATTTGAAAACTACCTTGACCAACTCTATCCAGAATTGAAGTGCACTGTATCCCTCCAGTTCAAGTTGGAGATATTCCCAACTAAAGAGTATTTGGTGAGATGTGACAGGATCAACAACAGGGAGGAATGCTGTGAATATGTTTGGTGAGAGAAAGGTAACATTCTGCCCTTTTCTGCTATTTTGTACAAAAGTGCCCAATGCTTCCAAACACTGGTTATTTCTTGTCTAATTTTTATAACATTAGGCGGAGCTTGGATGCACAAGCACTTTGTTTTAAGGCAGATGATGGCATGATTTTTAACTCAGTATATTTTTGTATATGGCCAGCTTTATATATACCCGAGCAACATGGCTAGTTGTTAAGAGTATCAAGCATAGAGGTGGCTCAAAACAAAATATATCGCAGGGAGGACAATAAGTTATCTGCTGCATATTGTGTTATTTTATACAATGAGCTAATGTAGAGAACATGTTTATCAAATTTTGTGTATTTGTGCAACGAGTACTTGGCACATGCAATGACATTTGGTGCTTGTTCACACAGTGAAAGAAATTCAAAGAGAAAGTAATGAACCTATGCTTTGCTAATTCTGCTAATTTTGCACGTTGAGAGTATTGGTTATTTACATTAGTGCCTGACTGGTTTGAGAATTTTATTGCTTGATGGTTGTGATATTATTGTAAACTATATACTTATATTGTGTATGGAAGTTTTTAATTAAGATTATTGTTTTTTTTATATATTGTATTGCTTATTGCTGATGGCAATAAATTGAATTTTGATCGCTTTGAAAATGTTAGAGATGGTCGTTTCAAACTGAGGCTTGGATGATTTAAAATGTACCCAGACTCCAACATTTGCCACTATTCAATCTGCGATCTGGATCATCCATGGTGCAATTTGGGTTATTGACGTAGTGTTCCAGAAACTGGTTGCAGTATCGTAGGAATGTGAGTTTAAGTATGGTGATGCGGTTTTGATTGTGTGTTGTCAAGAGTTGTGGTGTTTACAGTTTTTGATGATCTGATTTGCTTTGGATGTGATTTCAAATTGAGTTCAAGAGGGCTTTGTGTTGAAGTTGGAAAATGAAGTGCCTTTTCATCCATATTGCTTGCGCTTGCAGAGATAAATGTGCTTATTGCTCATAGTTGAAATTTGGTCATGTTAGATTGTGAAGAGCCACGGCTGCACTAAGATAAATAACCTATTTAACTATTGTTGTGAGATTGGACTGAGATTGGTGTTTGTTGATCATTTGTGAACAGAAGTAGACCACATTGGGCAGGGTGAATTTCTGCGGTCGATAACTTATTTTTTGTGCTTGATAGTGCCAGAAGGGTACTATTCCCTATTTCCCCTTGAGTGATTGCCAACTATTTATTCTTTAGGAAAAGAAACAAGAATTTATTGCTTTATTTTTTTTATTATTTTGCTTACGTGAAGCTGATCGAAGTGAGTCACTGTGCAGTGCAGCAAGTTGCATCATCAGGTATTGCGCTGGGGTCAGTTATTCAATTTGTGTGTCATGTTAGGAATGTTTGTTATATTATCACGTGTAACACTACTATTGGTTTGTTCTGTAGTGTCGCGCTGGGATTGGATGTTTGAGTTGCTGGGTATTGTGTAGTGATTTGTTGGGAACTACCAGTTATTTCAATTTGAGATTTACAATTCTGTCTTTACTCATTGTGGATAGAGAAAAGGAAATTATTTAAGAAAATAAGAGCTATGTTGAGAATTAATGTGTGTGTAGCTATTCATGAGTGTGAGGAGGCTCTACTAGAGCGCACACCCACATATGATATGGCCACTATAGTTGGATTGCACACTCATTTTTTGTTTAAACAATGGAATAAGATCACAGCTAAAGATGGGTGCTTGCAATTTCCCCCACATGGCACGCATGAAAAATTGAGAATTTGAGATGACTACTGTGTGAGATGAACCCCCAAACAAGACCTGAACAATTTGAAGTTTTGACTGCATAAGGGCGTGCTGCACATGAGAAGGAGAAATATAAAACCCAAAAGAGAAATAAAGTCTGTAGTTGGATGGAGTCAAGATGGAATGTGAGCCAGCAATGAGTGGTGAGAGAATGTGATTGAGGGCATAGGAATGTATTCTATAATAGCGACTGAAGGGACAGAGGTGAAGAAGCCATCAAAAGGAGATGGGAAGACAAAAGTGAGTCAGGGGTTGACACCGATTTAAATGCTAGACTTTGGATGCTTCGCTGAATTCCTGGCCACCTCCTTGCAATGTTGTGCCTCCACCTGTGGTGTACTTCTCAAACCAGGTGGTGACCAGAGGAGGAGTATGCCTTGGTGCATGAGCGCCTGCTTAACAGGGTCTCCCAAACAGAGGATACACCAAGTCCATCATAAGTAATCGATAGTGCACCTGGTGGCATTAGGCCCTCATTGTATCTGTTGTCACAACAGCCCCTAGCACACCTACTATTGCTACTATTCTAGATTTGGGAGCACAATTTAAGGCAGGGGAGGTCGCCCCTAGAAGTACATCTGTTTTCACTACTGTTGTAGTTTCAGACTAACAATTTCAGACAGAAGAGACCCCTCTTAGAGAATTGAATGTCGTACAATTAAATGCAGAATTTGAGGAGCTTGCAAAGGGAAATCTCAAACTTGATTTCTTGGATGCATACAATGAAGCAGAGTTTAAGGCCCTGAGTAGGAAAGATTCAAAGTATGCTTTTGTGGTGCATGAAAAATGAAAGATTTGGCTACAGAATTTGGGATTTAATTTGAATAAAAGTCAGAAATTCAAGATGAATCATGGGATGTTCATGACTGAGGAAGTGTTAAGGAAAATGTAATCAGCAAGTTCAAAAACCCAGATCAAAGAGTAGGTAAAATGCATCAGTGATTGGGGGAATACCCAGAAATACAAGAACCAAAAAACAGGAGAAGAAAAAAGAAAAAGAAAGAGGGTACACGTGGGGCAGAAGGGGGTGATAGTGTGAGTGATATAGAGGTTGACGAGTACTTGCTGAGAGAGGTACAAGTAGGTGGGAATGTTCATGTGCCAGGAGTCATAGTGATCTTTGTGGAGCCATGGTGATGTTTGTACATCCACAAATCAATTTCCAAAGCTGTGGGAAATTCACAACAATTTCCAAAGTTGTGGGAGATTCACAACCAGTGAACAGGATTGTGCAAATTTGGAGGTGCTTTGAGAGGACTTGAATACTTTTTTGACATCTTGGTCACTAAGGATTTGTAAGCAGAGTGTAAGATGGTAGTGGGATATCCAGATGTCGAGCCACAATAAGATGCTCAGTAGCACGCACCGTCTCCTTCTGTTATGGACAAGCATAACTAGTTGAATGCTCATTAGAAAACAAAGGTCCAGAAGAAATAGGCTGAGAGGCTCAAAATAAACAGAACTACCCCAGAGTCCAAGATGTCTGCTTGTCCTTACTGTGAGAGGTTGATGCAGGTTTTCAGGTAGCATAGTAGCATCAAAAATATTATTTTAAAAAGAAAATATAAAGCATACATTCACCATAGGGCTCTTGGTGCTAGATAACCAACATATTGGAGGGTCATAGTACAACTCAATTAGATCCCATATGCTTGTTTAGAAACTCAAGTCTTCAGACTTTTCCTAAAGGAAAGAGTATCCATCACTTGTCGGATTGTCCTTGGCAGGAGATTCCAGCTGGTAGGGGCTATGACTGAAAATCTTAGTTGTTCTCCAAGTCTTCTCTTCCCGTATTTTGGGCCAGTTAATGATTTAGTATATGTTGACCTCAGGTTGCATAGAGGATCATATTTGTTAATTGTGCTCGCAATAAATTTCAGAGCTAAATTATTCAAAGTCTTAAAAACAGTGGAACAGAGTTTAAATTGTATTTGTTGTTTGACTGAGAGCCAGTGCAATTGTCTTAACAAAGGGTAACATGTAATCCTAGGAACCCCAAAGACCAACCTGGCTGGTTTGTTCTGTATCACCTTAAGTCTTTGCAGCACCGTATCTGTAATCCGGCATACTTTGCATTTGCATAATCCAGTCTAAACTGCATGGATTAAAAAACAATCATCTTTTGTGTTTCAATGATCATAAAAGGAGCAACTGTCCTCAACATTTTCAGCCGAAATTAACATATGGATACCACAGAGTTATGTTGGATCTGCATTGAGAGGTTCTCATCTCTCATAACCACAAGGCTTTTAGCCATCATTAGGGGAGAAGAAAGCAGGCCTAAAGCACCAGGCCAGTAGTGTGAATTGCAAGCATGAACATTATTGTTAAGTAGGACTACACCTGTCTTTCTAGAGTTTAGTTTTATTTGGTTTAGTTCCGTCCAATGAGCAAATAATCTTATGGTGTCCTGAAAATATGTTTGTGCCAGATGAGTGCCACCTAGAGGAAAAATTAAATTGGAATTGTCAGCGTAGTTGTATATATTGCACCCTTTGTTCACCAGTTCCTCAACCAAAGGTTTTATGTAAAGGTTAAACAGACAGGAAGGCAAAGAGGACCCTTGAGGGACCCATATCCCAGTTTCCTAACTTGAGATGTGAAAGATCCCAATCTGACCATTTGTGTTGATCCATCAAAAATGATTTGAGCCACTGCAAGGCCCTGTCCTATATCCCTGCATCCTACACACAGTCGGCCAACAGCTTGTGGTCGACAGTGTCAAAGGCCACAGGCACATCAAGCAGAATCAATGCAGCATCTTGCCCCTGATCTAGTTTCCTTCTAAGATCATCTAATATGGATAGCATGACAGATTCAGTATTGTGTTGAGGACAGAATCCAGTTTTGACAGGGAAGTGCGGAAAAGTAGAACCTTAGTGGGTTCTTGTCCCTGTTCATTCTTGGTTTCTGTCCAGAAATCAGTTCCCATATACAACAGAATGTGATTTGTTGGCAGTCGAAGTCCCTAGACGTGGGTCAAAGGCTCACTGTGCCACTGGATTCAAACTAGCCTGGATGATGAAGGGTCATATCCCAAAACCGGTCCCAGGATCCTTGTTTCCGGTCCAGGGAGGACATGAGCTGGCAGTTTGGGCTGTACTGTTCCCATGGGGAGCAGGGTCAAGGTTGATTTGAATATGGCTGGGTCCGAACTGGGATGGTATGTTAGGCATAAAAACAATGGATTGGGATGCGGCCCAAGTGATTGCCTATGTCTGAGATTAAGTCAAGCATTCCATCCATCACCTTGTTGTTTTTGCATCTGCCCCCACTGAGTGCGCTGGGTATGCCGGGGCTAACTGTGCCACTGGGTTCAAGCTAGTCTAGCTGATGAGGTATTGATACCCTGAAACCGGTTCCAGGATGCTTGTTTCCAGTCGAGGGAGGACCTGGCCTGGCAGTTCGGACTGGTCTGTTCCCATGGGTAGCAGGGTCAAGACTGATTTGCATATGGCTGGGTCCAAACTGAGGTGGCATAAAGGCAAAAAAACGATGTATTGGGATGTGGCACGAGTAATTACGCCAACCCACACAGGATCCCGCACCACACCCATCCGGAAGACTATGAACAACCCAGAACTGCTCCAGTGCATCCTGCTTAATGCCCAATCCCTCTGCAAACAAGCCACAGAAATCTGGGACATCATCACCAGTCTCTCCCCCAACGTAGCCTTCATCACAGAAACCTGGTTCAGCCCCTCCTCACACCCCGACATTGCCACAGCAACACCCGATGGCTACAAGATGATACCCTGAGACCGTACCAGCAACCATGGTAGAGGCATCGCCATCATCTTCAAGGAGACCATCTGATGCATCGCCACCGACGATTATCCCATACCTCTGATGGAATACCTCAACTTCCAACTACAGACTGATGCCAAGACATCAGTAAGAGACACCCTCGTATCCAGACCCCAGGACCTTGACAGGCCTCCTGCAACTCCATCTCCAAATTCATCATGCCTCTAGCCATTGACTCCAACTACTACATCCTACTCAGTGACCACAATTTCCACATTGATGACCCCAGAAATGCCAAAAATACCACTCTCCTGGAGAACATGAACAACATCAACCTCACCCAACTCGTCACAACCCCATGTACAAAGCTGGACACACACATCATCAGGCACCACAGCTCCACCCACCACAGCAGCAACAAGGTAACAGAGACGCAGTGTACTCAGGCCCTTAGCACCACCCAACCCGAAGCTTCATTAGACCTAGAACCGGCCGTCCAGAACTTTTCCACCTGGATCACTTATTGCGCCGACAGAGTTGCCCCGAGGAAGCCAGCGAGAGCCAACAAACTGGAACCACCAAGCGCAACTGTTACCAACTCCAGAAATGATGGTGCAGAACACCTCCGACAGATCCGCTCACAAAGCAGCCGTCAGCAACTACTACCTTCTCATCAAAGAAGCCAAGAGAGCAGCCAGCACAGCCTCATCGAACCAGCAGCCAACCACATGACAAAACTATTCAAAATGGTCAAGGAATACTCCAACCCAGCAGCCACAGAGAACACAATCCACCCTTACCAAGAACTCTGTGACCCCCTCTCAGACTATTCCCACAGCAAGATTGTCACCATCTACAACAACTTTGACTCTCAACCCACAGATCTCAACCTCTACAGCCAAGGGCCTAGGCCAACCAATGCACACCAGCTGAAAAATCACTAAAAAGCCCTGTTCACCACAGAGACCACCACCGCCATCATGTCGTCCATGCACTGCAGAGCACCCACCAGCCCATGCCTCCACCATTTTTTCAAAAATCACATGATGTAACTGGTAAATGCTTTACGTTTGACCCGCCTTGACGCTGTCACGCCTTGCAGAATGCCAATATTTCATGGATTATTGCACGATTGCTGATATACTTCAGCGTGAGCAAACTATTTCTTTTGTCTCTTCCCTTCGTGCTGCATGGCGGCCATGGTGCTCACAGCATGAACAGGCACTTGATCTGCGGTATTGGACCGCTGGTCACAAGGTTCACAGCTACCAAATTAGACTTGTTTCTTGTGGCTTTCCCCTTAAACACTTGAAATTGGTGAATGCTTTATGTAAAACAGAAATCCTCAAAGGGAAAGAGGCTCTCCTGGCACAGCAGGAGAGCTGATACTACAATATTCTCTGCACTCGGGAAACCTCAACCCATAATGCTTTGCAAGTCATTACTTTTACAAAACATTTTTGCTCCTTACTCAGCCTGCGGTGGTCGTAGGACTATGGGACCACTACCAAACGTTCACGGCAACATGGTCTTTCTGTCTACATCATCTTTGGGTCCCCACACTAGGTTATTGGGTACCCCCAAAATAATAACCTCTCTTATTGTTGGAACTTTTCTTTTATAGCTGGGAGGTGTTTGGTTTGCAATGTAAATGTTTGTAATATCATTGTAATATCATTGTTCATAATATCATTGTTATAGGCCTGATTTTCTGAATATATGTAATGCTTTATGTCCACTAGGGGCTAAATGTATGGTTACACAGCCTTCTTTATTGCCATGTTTTGTTTGGTTATGCCTTCTAGGGACAAGCTATATAGTTACATGACCATGTTTCTTAGAAATTCTATTTTCATGTGGCGTTCTCTAGGGGCTGTACTAAGCATTACAGTCATATCAACATATTAAAATATTTTCGTCGCACGGAAACGTGTCCCATAATGCTTTTCAGGGCATTACTTTTACAAAACATATTTGCTCATAACTCAGCCTGTGGTGGTCCTAGGACAATGGGACCACATTCAAAATGTTCCAACAACCTGGTCTTTCTGTCTACATCATCTTTGAGACCCCACACTAGGTTACTGAGTACCCCAAAATAATAACCTCTCCCACCATGCAATGTCTGTTTAAGCTCTCTCATGGCTAGAATCTTTGGTTTATAGCGGGGAATTGTTTGTGTTTTAAGGACCTTATTTGTAATATCATTGTACTAGGCCTGCTACTCATGAATATATACAATGCAGTATGCCTGCTATGGACTAAATATATTGTTATACTGCATTCTTTATTGCCATTTTCCTTTTTTGTGGTTATGCTCTCTACTGACTAACTATATAGTTACATGCCCATGTCTCTTAGAAATGCTATTTTAATTGTGGTGTCCTCTAGCGGCTGTTCTAAGAATTGCAGTCATATCAACATAATAAAATATTTGTGGCACCTAATCTCATCCCATAATGCTTTGCAGGGCATTACTTTTACAAAACATTTTTGCTCATAACTCAGCCTCTGGTGGTCCTAGGACAACGGAACCACCTTCAAAACATTGACCACAATGTGCTCTTTCTGTTTACATCATCTCTGGGTCCCCACAATATGTTTATGGGGACTCCGAAATAATAACCCCTACCACCATTCATGATTTTTTTTTTTTTTTTTATGTTGTCTCATGGATGGAATGTTTGTTATACAGTGGAAAGAAGCTATGTTTTATGGCACTTGTTCATAATATCATTGTAGTAGTCCTACTAGCCTTAAAATGTGTGTTGCGCTATAGCCTCTAGGAGCTAAATACATGGTTATACTGCATTGATTTTTCCCATTCAATTTTCATGTGGTTACACTCTCTAAGTGCTGATTGTATGGATACATGACCATGTTTCTTCCAAATGCTATTTTTACTATGGTGTCCTCTAGGGTCTGTTCTGAGCAAAACAGTCAACATAGTATAATATTCACGACTTAAAAACTTGCCCCATAATGCTTTGCAGGGCATTACTTTTACAAAAAAATTTTGCTCCTAACTCAGCTCATGTTGGTCTTAGGACAATGGGACCACCTTCAAAACGCTCTTTCTATCTACATCATCTCTGGGTCCCCACACTAGGTGAGTGTGGACCCCAAAATAATAACTCCTCCCACAATTCAGTATCTTTTAAACTTTCTCATGACTACAATTTCTGTTTTACAGCTGGGAGAAGTATATGGTTACATTGCATTACTTTCTCCAGTTTTTTTGTTCCATGGGGTTATTCCCTATACAGTTAGATGACCGAGGCCCATATTTATACTTTTGACATTCATTGCAAATCTTGCCCCATATGTAAACCATGACGCCCGACCCCGCGGACATTGAAAGACCTCCTTGTGCGCCATTTTTTGGATGCGGGAAACCACCTTGCGTTAATGACATGCAAGGTAGGCGTTCCTGTCCAAAAAATTACTTTAAGGCCTGAGCGCCTTATTTATACTCCTGCGTCATTTTGACTCACAGGAGGGGGCGGGCCTTAAAAAACAGCGCACAGCCTGATGTGCACTGTTTTTTAACGCCTGGGTGAGGGCAGGCGTTAAGGGACCTGTGGGCTCACTTCCATGGTCCAGAGGTGCCCCTCCCTGCCCCCAGGAGGACACCCATGGATGGGAAGACCCATCCCAGGTAAGTACAGGTAAGTTGAGGTAAGTATTATTTTTTTATTTTTTAAAGTGGCATAGTGGGGCCTAATTTGGGCCCCCCTACATGCCACTGTGCCCAATGGCCATGCCCAGAGGACAGAAGTCCCCTGGGCATGGCCATTGGGCAAGGGGGCATGACTCCTGTCTTAGCTAAGACAGGAGTCATTTCAATGGGGGTTGTGCGTCAAAAAATGGCGCAAGTCCGGTTTGAGCCATGATTTTTTACTCAAACCTGACTTGCACTATTTTTTGACGCACAACCCCCATTTTCATCGGCTAACGTCAATCCTTAAATAAGGCGCCCGCATGGGCGTAGGAATGGCATTAGCCGGCGGTACATTTTTTGACGCAAACCAGCATCGGCACAGTTTTGCGTCATAAAGTATAAATATGGCCCTATATGTTTGGGTGACCCTTCTAGTTTATTTCTCCTCTGTGGCTGTCTTGCGTATTTTTTGGGGGGGGAATTGTGTTAGCCAGCCAGCAGCTCTGATGATGGGATGGTGAAGGTGTTATTCTATTGGAATTAGCACGGCAGATTTAAATTAAGATGCTAAATGGCAACATTTTCATGTTTTCCTGCAGACAGAGGAAGAAGGTAAATTGAAGTGCTTTAGTTATCTGCAAGGCCACTTCAATTATATGGCAGGAAAAGACAAAATTATGTGGCAGGGTTGATTAATTTATGTGGCAAGAAAAGTCCAGTTATTAATTTACAATGCCAGTAGCTCTAAATTAAGCAAATGTGAGACCTATTGCATTGCAAATCCTTGTTTAACCTTGGAACCAATCAAATTAGCACAGAACTCACCAGTATCCACAACACCTCCATCACCACCGCAGCCTTCCTGGACGGATAGAAACATGCAGAGATCAGACCCCTCCTAAAGAAACCCTCCTCCAATCTCAGCAAACTCAAAAATTATCGACCGATCTCTTGGCTCCCTTACACTGCCAAAGTACTTGAGAAGGCCATCAACCAACAGCTCACCGAATACCTGGAACAAAACAACTTGCTTGACATCTCCCAATCAGGATTCCCACAGCATGGAGACCGCACTGATCGCAGCCACAGATGATATCAGAGCCCTCCATGACCAAGGAGAGACTGCAGCCCTGATTCTCCTTGAACTCTCAGATCCATTTGTATCCCACCACAACCCCATCAACAGACTATACAACATCAGCATACAGTAGAACGCCCTCAAGTGGATCACCTCCTTCATTACAGGACGTATGAAGAGCATCTGGATGCTTCCCTTCACCTCCGAACTGAAGAACATCATCTGCTGCGTACCCATAGGATCGTCCCTCAGCCCCACATTGTTCAACACTTATATAACCACTGTTGCGGACATCGTCAGATCCCACAGTCTCAATATCATATCCTACGCAGATGACACACAACTCATCCTCTTGCTCACCGAAGACCCCTCCTCACCAGAATAAACTTCAGTGATGCCATGATTAATTGCCTTAAGCTCAACTTCGGCAAGACAGAAATGCTGTTCTTCGGGAGAAACACATCCATATGAGACGAAAGCTGGTGGCCAGCCGAATTCGGACCAACCCCTGTTTCAACAGACCAAGGGCATATTTATACTCTGTTTGCGCTGGAGTTGCGTCATTTTTGGGATGCAAATTCAGTGCAAACTTAACTCCATATTTTTATTTTGACGCTAGACCTGTCCAACATCAAAATATTGGAGTTTACGTCATTTTTTGGATGTGTGAAACCACCTTGCGTCAATGAGATGCAAGGTAGGCATTCCCATCCAAAAAATGACTCAAAGCCCCTAGCGCCTTATTTATCCTCCAGTTCAAAAAAGGTGCACAGGTGAGAGGCAGGCCTAAATAATGGCGCTAAGCCTGCTTAGCGCCATTATTTAATGCCTGAGTCGGAGGAGGCGTTGGGGGACCTGTGGACCCAATTCCATGGTCACACACCATGGAAAGGGCCCACAGGTGCCCTCCCCTAGCCCCAGTAAGTATAGGTAAGTATTTAACAAAAATTTGTGAGTGCCATTGGGAGCTCCTTCATGTCATTGGGTGCAATGGCCATGCCAAGGGGACACTGATCATCTGTGCTGGCCATTGGGGTGGTGGGCATGACTCCTGTCTTCTAGAAGACAGGAGTCATGTGGTATGGATTGTTTTGCGTCAGGAAATGACGCTAGGCTGGTTAACAGCATTTTTTTGCCGCTAACCAGCCTAGTGTACGTTTTTGAGGCAAAAACCCCTTACCTCATACCACCACCCTCACCTAGCTAACGTCATTTTACCAGACGCCAGCCCACCCTTAATGCTGGCTTGCGGGATTCCATAAATTATGCACCCGGATGGCGCTCTGAAATGACGCAAGCCGGTGCTATACTTTTTGACGCAAATCTGCATTTGCGCAGTTTTGTGCCAAAAAGTATAAATATGGGCCCAACTTTGGCATCATCCTCGACAGCGAACTGACCATGAAGCCACAAATCAACTGAGTTGCCACCTCCTGCTTTCACATGCTTCGAATGGTCCACAGAATCTTCAGCCGGGGCCCAGTCAGCACCAGAAAGATGTCACTCAGGTCCTCATCACCAGCTGCCTCGACTACTGCAGCGCATTCTACTCCAGCATTGCCACCCAACTCCTCAAAATACTCCAGACCATACAGAACTCTGCAGGCAGACTCATCTTGGACTTACCTAAATTAACCCACATCACCCCCCACCTCAGAAACCTCCACTGGCTCTCTCTCCAGAAGAGATGCCAGTTCAAGATCCACATGCACGCCTACAATGCTTTACATGATCAAGGGCCGACTTACATCAACCACCAACTGAACTTCCATCAACCCACCAGACACCTGCACTCCTCCTCACTAGCCCTCGCACAGAGCCCCTGCATCCGACACAGCCTCAGCGGTGGCTGCTCCTTCTCCTACATTGCTGCCAAAACCTAGAACGACCTGCCCCTCCACCTTCAAACAGCACCCTCTCTTGTGGGCTTCAGAAAGAAACTCAAGACCTGGCTTTTCAACAGAGACATCACACCCCAGCACCTACACACCCCCAGGGATGACAGTACTGCACTCTATTAATACTAATTGATTGAAATATTGTAATTAAGCCTTTAAATGTTGTAAACTAGTATCAAGGCCCAATCCCAGCGGTCCTGAAGGTAAAAAGAAAAAAAAAACTAGGAAAGATTACTATTTGGCACCAACAATACACTGGGAAGTAACAGGTAGAACTGCCCTGAGGGGATAGCATGAGGGCTTGAGAAGACCAGCCAGAACTACATTGCTTGGAGAGGACCAAGAGAGGCAGGAGAGGACAAGTGCTTGAACCATTACGAATATGTCAACAACTAGCACTTATGGCAGAAAGTCTGGTATTTAGAAGACTTGGTAATGGATTGAATGCAAGACTTCAGTGTCAGCCCTGGACCAAAGGTGAATATCAACAACCTCTCCATAACAGCCAGGACAGAAGTCACCACTCATCGGTCAAGTTCCTCAGGCCTGTAACCCACGAAGGTTCAGAGAAAAGGAATAGATGTAGTGAATCCTAGTTTGTTTTAATATGATCAGGAGTTAGCTTAGCCTTTGGCTTGCAGTCTCGTGCCCCCCTCACCTAGTGACTTTTACCCAACTTAGCTTGCTCTGTTTTAGTGCATTTATTTAATTAAATCTTTTAAGATGGCTGCCTTGTTTTTAGTTAGGTCCAAGTTTTAGTTTGCATTATCAATGCCACTGAGCTAAGGCGTAAATATCTAACAACAAAGATAAACAAACTGTAGGTGTTCACTTGAGGTACTTTCCCTCTTCAAGCTTTTGAAGGAATTGTTTATATAAATTACCGTCCCAAGCATGCCTTGTTATCTATTGTTTGGGAACAGTCCTACGTCAGGGGTCCAAGCAGATCTGTGTAAATACTCCTCACTTAAAAAGACAGTCCTCGTGTCCCTATGGAATCTGAGCCAGAGACCTCATTCCAAGGTAACGAGGGTTGGGGGCTCTTTTCACGGACATGGCATTGGCAGATTAGGTTTAACATACCTAGCTCTCCGTTAGGTTAGAGGTTAGGCCTATCATGCTAGGGCAGTGGTTCCCAAACCTTTTCAGCCTGCAGCTCCCTTGACGTATTCGCCATTGGCCTTGACTCCCAGTTGTGCCATTTTTGTTTTTATGGGTGAGGGGATGTAAGCCAGGCCTATGGAGCACTACCATTTTTCTCCCTGAAAATAATTGGGATGAAGCCGATAAAGGGCTTCTGCGACAGGTGTGCCTTCCATAAAGCCCCCGCATAGCATTCCCACATGGGTTACTTGGGGCCACAAATGCACATTACAAAAACCTAACAAGTTTGATTTATTTGCACTGTGATTCTTTATGTTTCATACTGTTGTACAGATTTGTTCTAAACGTAAGGTCTTTAGAATGGATCCGTATGGTAGTATGAAAGTGAAAAAATTGCAATGCAAATAAATCAAACTTGTTAGGTTTTTGCAGTGTTACGATGTAAATTGTAAAACCCATAATGTTTGGTTTGTTTCCACTGCAAGTCTTTCTCTTTTATACTACCTTGCGGCTTTGTTAGCTATACAGTAGTATGAAAGAGAAATACTTGCAGTGGAAGCAGTTTTTAATTTGAGACTGTGGTTTCCGGTGGAGGCCAACAGCACTTATTTTTGAGGGCCAGCACTTAGCTTTCTGAATCAGGCATTTACTTCGATCAAAAGACACATATGGGAAAGACAAAGAAAGAGAAGGAGGGAAGAGCTCTACATTAGGAGAAATCAGAAAGCTGCAAGAGTGAGCTGAAGGGGCAGGGAGAGGCTGTAAATGAATGAAAGAGGCCCAAGATGGCTTTGGGATTACGTTGCTTCTGTATTCTGTGCTTGCACATTTAATTGCAGCAGCCGCATATTTCAGAGGAGAGCTTTCAGCACTGGCACTTTTTTATTTACAAATTAAGTACTGACTTGATGGGTTTTACAATTTACAACATAACATTGCACAAACCTAACAAGTTTGATTTATTCGCAAAATGATGCTTTCTTTTTCATACTAACTACTGTATGGCTCTGTTGTAAACATAACATGGCTTTAGAAACATAACATAGCTACTGTACGGTAGTAAGAAAGAGAAAGACTCACAGTGGAAACACATCAACCTTGATGGGTTTTGCAATTTACAAAGAAACATTGCAGAAACCTAACAAGTTTGATTTATTTGCACAGTGATGCTTTCTTTTTCATACTAATGCACGCCTCTGTTCTAAATAAACATAACATGGCTTTAGAATGAAGCTGTGCAGTAGTATGAAAGAGAATGAATTCCAGTGCAAATAAATCAAACTTGTTAGGTTTTTGCAGTGTTACAATGTAAATTGTAAAACCCATCAAGTTTTATTTGTTTACACTGCCAGTCTTTCTCTTTCATAGTACTGTATGGCTTTCTTACATGTACGGTAGTAAGAAAGAGAAAGACTTGCAGTGGAAACACATCAAACCTGATGGGTTTTGCAATTTACAGCATAACATTGCAAAACCTAACAAGTTTGATTTATTTGCAAAGTGATGCTTTCTTTTTCATGCTACTGCACGGCTCCGTTCTAAACATAACATGGCTTCAGAATGGAGCCCTGCAGTAGTATGAAAGAGCAAGAATCCCAGTGTAAATAAACCAAACTTGTTAGGTTTTTGCAATGTTACCATGTAAATTGTAAAACCCATCATGTTTGATTTGTTTGCATTGCGAGTCTTTCTCTTTCATACTACCGTGTGGCTATGTTAGCTGTACGGTAGTAAGAAAGTGAAAGACTCGAAGTGGAAACACATCAAACTTGATGGGTTTTGCAATTTACAAGGTAACATTGCAGAAACCTAACAAGTTTGATTTATTTGCACAGTGATGCTTTCCTTTTCATACTGCTGCACGGCTCCGTTCTAAATAAACATAATGTGGCTTTAGAATGGAGCAGTAATATGAAGGAGAAAGAATCGCAGTGAAATTAAATCAAACATGTTAGGGTTTTGCAATGTTACTATGTAAATTGTAAAACCCATCATGTTTGATTTTTTTCCACTCCGAGTCTTGCTTTCACAAACTGAAAGCATTTCCAAGGTTCCCAGGGTGTGCGCGGTGCCCATGGCGAGTTCTGACAGCGCACCGGGGTGCCGCGGTGCACACTTTGGTAAACACTGTGCTAGGTTATTAGGACTTATTTCACATCTCATGTCTTTTCATGTTATTGCAAGATGGTGGGGGTCTTTGTATTAATGACTCTTGTCTTTACCATTCTGTTTCTTGCTCTGTTCATTATCCTAATCATTGCAGCCCATGCAACTTATTGCAGATTGCATTTTTGCTGAATAAAACCTTACTGCATCTTCTTAATTGCCTGTGTTTTGATTGAGACATTGAGTTTATGTGAGAAAGGGGTAATCTCCGTTTAACCACGACACTCCCTGAAATGTCCCACTCTTGAGTCCATGCGTAAAGGCTGCTACAAATCACCTTTTACTGTTTTGGGTTTTTGGTGAGGTACTTCTTGTGAGCCGGAAGGATTGGTACAACCATTGCGATTTGTTGTAGGATTGGCATAGTCGCCTACATACATAAGTACTGTCATCCTTTAACCAGCAGACTTGCCTAGAGCAAGAGTCCAACTACGACATAGCTTGGTCCTGGAGGTTTTAAATTAAGGGCAAGAAACTCTCCTGATTCATAGACATACTAAAAATGACCTCCTCATATGTGTGGGACAGAGCTTGGCATAACCAGTATACGTCTTCACTGACATGACACCTAAAACCATTTGTGTATGTCCTGATTGTTGAGGTCACTTCTGAATAGCAATTTGTGTGTGGTGGTGGGGATGACCAAGTGTTTTCAATATACAGACACTTTTACACATGGACCATTGGTTGTAGGATATATCACTATCCAAAGGTCAATTCAAAGCGACGGGTCTGGCGAATACTAAGGCTGTCCTGTCTTGATTCCACCTCATGGCACTTTCGGCTACCACCCTAAACTGCTGTCTTTTTATCTCAGTCTAGGATTTTCTTGTCATCCTTTCATTCTCCACTTTTCACAATTTTCCAGTCTTTTCTACTCATTTCTCCATCTTCTCTAATCTTCTCTCTTGCTTTGGGTGAAAGTTAGATGATGAGAAATAAGTGTAGTTCCCACAACCTGCAAACACTGGCACAAATTGAACCCTGCTCCATTGTAAACCATAGCTATGTTGCACATCATACATATAGAAGTCTCGCCCTCTGATATGGCCTTATGTCCAGTCTCATTGAGGTTTTTGATCTGCAAACTCATATTCAACCAGACTCCTGCTGCTGCCCTTCCTATGTGCAATACACACAACCTGCTGTGTGACATACCATACAGCTAGAGAGAAAAACACACGGGATTGACATCTAAGATCCATATCACCATCAATTAAAAGTGAATAACATTTGTGTACATTCCTATTCACCTCCATTATGTCCTTCTTCATGTATGTGATTTAATAAATATTCGGAGAATAGTAAAAATAGTAACTGAAAAAATCATAGGTCATAACACCAGAGTTTAAAAAAAAATACGGTTAGTTTCTCTGAACTGATCACATTTAAAAGGATAATTAATAAATAATAGAAAAAGAGCATTAAACGTATTAAAAACTGAAAAGTGGAAACCCGCATATAAACAAGATAGCTCAAGACTCCAGTTAATTGTAGATCTTTTTTATATCTAGAAGCAGGTGGTTCAAATACGGGCTGATTCATGAATTCCAAACCTAGAGTTCACAGCAATATTTGCGCTGGTCACATTGTCAGAACCAACATTTATAACGGAAAATGGATTCTAGCAGGTAGTGAAAAAATTAAAAAGTTAATGTGGCCCAACGAGGCCGAAATCCCCACGCCGTATTTACAGGGTGGCACAATGCATGCATTGCGCCACTCTGTAAACCTTTGTGCTACATTCTCCCTGCGCCAGGCAAAATGTATGCGAAGGTGGCGTTCCCCCGTTAGGGGAGCCGGAAAAATGGCGTTAGGAAATCTATGAGATTTCCTTGTGCGATTTTTAACGCCACTTTTAACACCTAAAAGGCGTTTTCCATTCTTTAGAATGGGGTCCTATGTATTCTGCAGGAGTAGCGCCAATGGCGCTACTCCTGCCGAGTACATCAATAGCATCATGAGGAATGACGCTATTGCCCCCTACCCTGCACCATGGTGCGCGGTATTTTAAATATGGCTCACACATGGTGGTGGTATGGGGGTGCTCAGGAGTGCAGGAAACGTGCACTTGGTGCAGCGCAACTTTCCATAAATCTGCCCCTAAGTTTATCACTTGATGCCAGAAGATGCATGGAATGTGTGAAATTCTCGACAAATGCAAAGTTAAAACTCAACTCTCTTTGATTGGGTATCGCAAATATTTGATTCCGGGCCGAAGATTTCAGAAAAAAATCTACCTCTTATTAATGCTTTTGTGTTCGTATTATTAGTCATACACAGTATAATGGAAAAAGAACTGTTAGTAAGTAAAGCGGAAAGCCAACTTGATGAGTTATACGAGCTCAACTTAAAGAGTTAAATGATATTATAGGATTAAAGATCAGTCAATTAATTGTTAATTAACAATATCGAATAATTACAAAACAATCAGTAGCTAAAGAAATTACATAAATATTTTGATATATTACACCCTATTTAAAAACATGCATCGCCCATTAATATAACTGGACATATGGAAAGCTTAGGTTTCTATCATCAGGGGTGCATCTAGGCATACGTGAAAAGAGTGAAGGGTTTTACAGGGGTTTGTTTTCCTGCGGGTATTCATCTAGTTTACTTCAGAGTGGTCTGTCTTCACCAGTGGATTGCTGACTGAGCTCCGACTAAACAAGAGCCAAACATTATTTGCCTAATTTGTATTCATTCAGAACTGCCTCCGTACCTATTCTTAGCATCAGATCTCATTCATTTAATTTTTTAAAAAATATTTTAATGAGATCCAGCACCAGAACATATCATTCATAGATCACCAGTAATATACAAAAGTATAACATCTACAGATCATATTTTATTACAAAGTGCCTCTGCATTGCAGCAATAACACATCAATTTCATACTATCAGCAGCAATATCCGTATAAAACGATTTTCCCTGCCAGCTCTACCACCTTATTTTAATATCCTCTAATGTCACCATAAACTTCCCTCAAATGTTAAGGAACCTCTTAACCCCCCCACATCTCAACGCATATAGCCGCCCCTGGTTCCTTACTTGTTTCATTTTGGCAATCCAATCATCTATAGTGGGGATTAATGAGGTTTACCGCTTTTGTACTAAAAGAGATCTAGCCACTGCCATAGCAATATATAATAACTTTATAAATCTGGGAGCGAACCTCCCCACGGGATCAAAACCCAAAACTAACAAGCAGACACTGGGAACTATTTTTATCTGCAGGGCCTTCTCTAAATACATGAGTATATTGTCCCAGAATTCTTGAATGAGGATATACCTACCTATGACAAGTGTCCAAAATGCAATGACCCCATTCTTTACACTGAAAACATTGTCCGGGCCAGCTGGGATTAACCTGGGCTACAAATTGCAGAGTACAATCAAGAAGCCATTTACTAAAATAGAGCATTCTGCACCAATTGGCACCTCCCAAGACACTGAAATTCAATCAATTAATTTCCTCTCACATGTGTTTTGTTAATTCTAGCCCTTCATGCTTCTCCCATTTTTTGATTGCTTTTGAACAGGGGTCCAAACCCTTCACATCTATGAGCAACCTTTTCCATTCTCCTGCTCGCTTATAACCTGAAGGATTCACCAAGTCTTTTAATACATTTTGGCTATCCCACATCTCTCGACCATCAAGATTAGTAAAAATATTAAGCATTGTTCTATAGGACCCCAGGAGCAAGAAATTCCCTTGCACAACTTCCCCAATTTCCGACAAGCTTCTCCACTTATCACCAGATAAAAAGTTGGCAACTTTCTGAAATCCGGCACTCTCCCTTTTTTTTATTACATCCAAAATAAGCCAAATGCAAGACTCCCTCACCAATTCTGACAAGTGGGTTGAGGTGCTAATATAAGGTACTGCATATCTCCAATAGAGATCTGCCCTCTTCTTTAAAGAACAACTCAAAATCTTATAGCGAACCTTCTTTGGGCATTTCGTTAGTTTTGCCGCATCCCGTATACCATGCTCCTTAAAATTCAATTTCAGAAAATCCTACTGAAATAACTCCCATATTGCGGCTTTGCATTGAATCTGGCCATATATTGTGCAAAATATGCAAAACAATAGTCTTTGACATTAGGAAGTGCCAAGCCTCCCTACTCCAATTCCACACATAAAGTGCTGAGTGCAATTCGGGCAGTTTTGTTTTGCTAAATAAAAGGTGAAAACATGGATTCCACTTTCTTAAAAAATGCAGTAGTTAAGACACATGAGATGGATGAAAATAGAAAGTTGAATAACGGCAATATAGACATTTTAATCAAAGCAGCAGTCCCTAAAATAGTAAGAGGGAGCAATCACCACCATGCTAACATAGTCTGTACTTTAGAGAGTAGAGGGGCAAAATTAAGACCCTATATATCTTCAATTTTTGAAGAAAATCTAATCCACAGATATCTTTTGGGTTGAGTGTTTATGCAGGGAACAAATTCAGGGAGTAATCTATCCAAACTATACCCACAGAGAATAATATCTGTTTTTTTCCTATTGATCTTATATCCCCCACTTGCTCAAATTGCAAAAATATCTCAAAGGCTCTTTCCTGTGACCCTTTATTATTATCAAGCAATAATATGATATCGTCAGCAAATAGTTTACTCTTCCCTATCTGCCTAATGGGAGGACAAATCTCGATATTCTGTCTAATTGCGGAAAAGGTTGACATCAGGAGTGCTATTAATGGAGAATTAATCCAATGCTTTGGCTAAGAAATGTGTGTTTGCTGCCAATTGGCGACCTACAATAAACCCATTCTGGTCATGGTGGATCAATTTATCAGCTATCATATTAAATCGATTAGCCAGAAGCTTCATGATTTTCTTATAGTCAGAATTCAATAATGCAATCGGGCGATATGAGTTTGGATCTTCACTATCTTTATCTTTTTTTTTCAAACTAATCACATTTCCTACACACAATGATATCAGGAAACTGCCCCCCTTCAGCATTGTATTGGCAACCAGCAAAAAGTAATCTGCCAATATGTCAATGAAAGTTTTAAATAATTCCACCCGGAGGCCGTATCAACCACATACCTTGCCATTTGGGAGGTTTGTAACCACCTCCACCAATTCCAAATTGGTAAAAGTGCGAGAAATGCTTTTCATATCTTCCTAGATAAAGTGGGTCCAGTAGGACCAGCTAAAAATGTCCCCAATGCTTAAGTATCTACCACTTGATTCTGACTATATATACGTCTATAACGTTCTGACATAATTTCCCCCAGTTTCCTATGCTCCGTACATCTTATCCCCGAAACCAGGTATTTCAGTGCATGAATCATATTTGTAGCAGCCTGCTCACCTGCTTGCGATGCTAGAAATCTTCCTGTAAAATTGCTTTCCTCATATACTTTCTGCCTATAAGCCTGGTACGTTGCCTCACACCTGGTATAGTGCTGATCGATAAGTGCCTGCTTGGCCTGGTCTAATGCTTTCTTTTCTTATTTACTCTTGGAAGGTGCTTTAAAAATGTGTCTAAACTATCATGCACCCTCTCTTCTAGAGTCTGTTTTTGTTGTTTTGTGCGTCAGCTATTAGCAGCATCCTTTGCTAATATGATCCCTCTTCAGTATGCTTTCAGCGAATCCCATACAATACTAGGAATGGCCGATCCATGATTCCTGCTAAGGAACTCTCTAAACTCCTCTTCACAAATTTGAACCCAACCTTCCTCTCGGAGGTGCTGCTTGTTAAAAATCCATCTCCTAGGTCGGCGCATCTCTCTCCAGAAATACTTCCAAAACAAGGATTGCATGGTCTGAGAAGCCATTATGAAGCATCCGCTGACCCTTAAAGACCAAAGTTTTTGTTAGCAAGAAGAAATCAATCCGTGATGAGCAACAAAATCGACTAGAGAAGCATGTATATTCTACCTTAATTGGATAAGCCACCCTCCAAAGATCGATAGGTGTCAGTGTTCTTAAATAATTCTGGAGAAAAAAATTGCATCCATAGATTTTACCAGTTTTTTACCTTTTTACAGAGGAATCTGTACGGGAGTCTTGGAGAAAATTAAAATTCCATCCAATGATGATTTCCCTTGGGACTTGTAATAAAGACTGAAAAAAATCCTCGTAAGGCCCTAGGTTAGCTTCCACTGGGGCATAACAGCTTACAAACGTAAGTCTCTTGGAAAGCATGGAGCAATTCACCCAGCACCAGTGACTGCTTCTATCACTAGTGAAGTCTATCACTTGAGCCCCTTGCCTTTTGGGAAAAAAACAGCAGTGCCCCTGTGTGCTGCTTGGGCATCCGAGAATCCTTTCTAACCTGCCCAATTCTTAAACATGGACAATTCCAGAAGCTTCTTGACTATAATATGGGTCTCTTCCAGTAAAATTACTGAGGGATTCTCAGCTTTAACCCTTGCTTCTATTGCACCCTTCTTCTACCCATTGTTTAGGCCATTGGCATTCAGTGAGACCACTTTCAATATGCAATTGGATTCAACCATTTAAACAAATAAGCACTACGGCTTTGTTCTGGATTGTCGACTTTCACCACACCCAAAAACAGCAATAAGTAATCCAATCAAAGTGCAAAAATGCCTGAAAGTGCAAAGTACGCATAAAATGGCTATAGTGCAAAGCTATTATAAAATGAAATTTGTCAATGTGCAATAGAACACTTTCCCCACTATTGCTTCTCCGAGGGTCCAAAGAAATATTCCAGAAAAAATATAAACATAGAAGAGAGTGCACATTGAGCCTAAAGCGACCATAATACCATAGTACAACCCTATGGTACCTGCTTGAATGATATTCCAAATGCAGTCATTTAAAATGCCACCTACATGTTCAGTGGCCCAGGCCCTCCATATTGCCTTACAACTTAAAGTGCATAAAGTGTAGATGTACTGATTCAATCTCAGAGTTGCCCAGCCATTAAAGTGCCCAACATTTCTCCTTCTCATCTCCATCATATGACTAATGCCTACACTATCCATGTGTTAGTCCTGGCAGCTCTTGGCGTGGTTTCACTGTACATTTTGCTTCTGACCTCCTGTTTTTAAACCCTGTGCTGCAATTTGTTTTGGCTGGTTTTGATACTCTGTGCACTTTATCACTGCTAACATAGTGCAAAAAACGCAAGTGTTCTCTGTCTAAATTGTATTAGTGACTGGTTATCCATGATTGGCATATTTGATTTACTAGTAAGTCCCTGGTAAAGTGCACTGGAGGTGCCCAGGGCCTGTGAATCAAATGCTACCAGCTGGCCGGCAGCACTGATTGTGCCACCCACCTGAGTAGCCCTGTATACCTGTCTCAGACCTTCGACTGACCTTCCTTTTTACTACACGTAAGTCACCCCTACATCGGTAGCCCCATGGGGAGGGGTACAGTGTATGTGAAAGGTAGTAATAGTTTTTTAGTTTTTGGTAGGTAATAGTTTTCACTATTGCAAGGCCCATCTCTCATAGGTTAACATAGGGACTTCCTTTAAATATCTTTTAAGTGTAGTTTCCCATTGGGAGCAGGTAGAGATGTGGTGTTTGGGATCTCTGAACTCACAATTTAAAAATACATCTTTTAGGAGAGTTGGTTTTTAGATTGTCTGTTTGTAAATGCCACTTTTAGTAAGTGGGCATTTTCTTGCTTAACCATTCTGTGCCTCTGCCTGCTTGTGTATTCCAAGTCTGAGTCACTCTGACAGTTGGGCTGTTGTTAATTCCCTCTAGACAGTGACGCAGAGGGAGCTGGGGTGAAGCCTGCATATCTTGATGAGTCTCCTGGGCTAGAGTGGGAAGGGAGGAGCTGACACTTACACCTGTTAAGAAGTCTCAGAGACATCAAAGACTTCACCTGCTAGCACCTGGGTACTCCTGCTGAGGACCCTAACTTGTCAAGTGGTGCCAATCTGGTACCTGGGCCCTTGGAAGTGAGTTCTGGTAAGAAAACAAGAAGATCCAGGTGCACTGACTCCAGACGACTCAAGCACTGACGCTACTGCACGACTCCGCGCCGCTGCCGGCAACCCAAAGCCGTGGTCCCTGCTGGAGTACGATGCCCCAACCAACACCGCAGGTCCAATGCCACCTTGTCGAAGTTCCATGACTCCGTGGGTCCAAAAGTGCCATGTCATCGACATCTGTGACATCCAACTCCACCAAGACACCAGCAGCCCTGTGGTGTGACCGGGACCGTGTGAGGTCGTCCAACGTGTCTTGACCTACCGAATACATTGAGTCCGCCGGATTGAGAGGGACCAATGCCTTGCACTGACCCCAGATCACCTCCCCTACTCCAGAGTAAGGAACCGACACCGCACCGGATCCAGTGGCACCTCTCCGACTCCGTGCCCTGGCTTGTTTTTTCATTACCAAAGGTACTGTACCTGGGGGTCCGTGTGACTCCGTGACCGGCTGCATTGGCGTTGGATTGTTGGGAACGACTCCGTCACAATGCCGCGATAACTCTAAATTGAAGCATTTGTGTTTCTAAGCAATATATTCAAGTTTAATCTTTAAAAATTCATAAAGTTGCGTGTGTATGTTGGATTTTTGTCATTTTGGTCTTGTTTTACTCAGATAAATATTGGCTATTCTTCTAAACTGGTGTTGTGCCTATTTTGTAGTGTTTTCACTGTTTTACTGTGTGTTGGTACAAATACTTTACACATTGCCTCTGAGATAAGCCTGACTGTTTGTGCCAAGCTTCCAAGGGGGTGAGCAGGGTTATCTTAGCTGTGTATCTCCCTTACCCTGACTAGAGGGAGGGTTCCTGCTTGGACAGAGTGCAAACTGACTGTCAACAAGAAACCTCATTTCTACCACCATGTCTTATCCAACGTGCCCCAGCACCCTGGCAGCCTATTATCCAACAATGGAATCAGAATCACCAAGGTGATTGTACTCCCCAATTTTTCACACCTGTACCAGTACATATTCCAGTATTTCTTCATTAGGACCTCGTCCCCCCAAAAACATCTTGCCCTACCCCCTAGAACCACCCCAGTATGTACACCCCCAATCTCCTCTCGCACTCTGAGCATCCTGCACCTGAGCCCCCTCCTGCCTAGGGACTCTGAGACCACTCACCACCCTCCCCCCCAAGTGACCATGCCCCGACCTCCACACCCAACTGCATCCCCTGACCTCACAACACCGAAAAAGGTTCCATGACATGGTACCAATGTCGCCAACAGCATCCAAGAGGACCATATGATCATCACACTATGCATCTTAAATAATCTACCTACAGCTGCCTTGTCAAACTCAATTAAACATTTTGCTCCCCCTCCTTCATTTGAGTTCCGTATTGAGTACAGGAGGACTTTGGTGACGTCAACCATGTGTAGTATGTTGGCATTGGGAGCTCCCGTCATGCTCAGTGGTTGATTGCTGACGCCATGAGAGAGGAGAGGAATGGAGCGCTGCTAGGGAAGACGCGCTGCACTGCACTGTAACTCAAGCCTACAGGGCTTTCCTCAGAGCCAGTTTTTGACCTGTAGCGAACGTGGCAAACGCAAGGGGACGCGTTACTCGTCCAAAAGATTCCTTTGATTCTGTCTTGATATTTATTGTCTTTGTCAGATGACGAGCTGTGCAAAGGAGCATTTTTCCCCTTGCTTGCCTGTGAACACCATCCCTCCCATTCGGATCGAATGTCGGCTCGGCAGCCCAGTCCAGATTGTTTCAGCTCAACAAACTAGTTTAATCAAATCAAATTGGCAGACTGTGAAATTGCATGGCCGGTTTTGGTGAGTGGACTTTAAAATGTAATTGTCTTGAGCTATATCCTGGGTTTAAAACTACAGAGAGGTTAAGAAGTGGTGTGGGATAGGCACATATATTATGCTGATGCCACGCCCCAGAACTCATGCACCCCTCATACCCCCAGGGAGGGTGGCATTAGGCTCTCTCGCTGGGTAGCTGTACACTTGGACTGATATGGAAGCGGCCAGCGTAGGCGTGGGTGCAGTTTGTGGCTTCCAAGCAACACCTGAATCACGGAGTGGGTCGCAGAATGATTGCTGTTCGCTAATATGATAAAAAGGATTTCACGAGACTCATAATTTAAATCGTGTACCTCTGTTAAACCTACACGATATTTTGAGGGTAAAACGTCCGATTACATTAGACAAGTCTCCAGGGTCAGGTTCGGTTGCTCAAATTGCTCTACCCTCTACTTCTACCTCTGCCTCCATGGCATCTGGTTCTCAAATGACATGTCTATTTCCGGACCGTGAACGCAATGAGATGACAATGGGCGGTCAGGTGGGGAGTGAGTTCAGGATTCTGGATGAAGCCATTTGTTCTTCGCAGAGCTCACTCCTTTTTAAGAAAAGCTTACAGTCAAACCCAAGCCTACCTATACTCAGGACAGCGGGAGTGCGCACCCTCAAACATACCTGCTATTTGCTACAGTTGGGGCTAAGGAGCCCAAGGAACCCCCTAAGACGACCAGATCTACCACTCATACATCAGGAGGCAGGCAGGTTAGGCCCAACTGGGTGCCTATTGTACATAGCTATTTGCCCAGTATTCAACGTTGCTCAGATTCGTTCATTTTTACTGGTTTGGCACTGACCACACGCCCCTCTGGTTCCATGGGAACTGGGTTAGAACAGCTGGAAGCTGGTAATATGGTTGCCTCCTCATATGCGGAATCAGGACATCCTCAGCCAGGTATTCAAAACCAGAAGAGTGGTGAAAAGGATGAAAAATGTGCGACGCTAACGGAGAGCCTGCTTCTTCAAATACTGGGAGAGCTTAATATCCTGAAACTATCACAAGAGGCATATCGAAAGACTGAAGCACAATTACATTTTATAAGCAGTAATATGCAGCAGCTGAATACCTGTATTGACAAGGTAGAGCAATGGCTGTCAGATCTGGAAGATGAGGCACCCATTTGGAAACTTGAGTCGCTAAATGTCAGTCAGAACTGGCTAACTTACAGGTCCGCACTGATGATGCTGAAAATCGATCGCACCGCTTACATTTAAGGTTCATGGGGGTGCCAGAATGGAATGGCATGCTGCCAGGGAAAACGCACTACACTGCAACTCAAGTCTACCGAGCTTCCCTCTGAGCCGTTTTTTGACCCGCAGTGAATGTGGTGAACAGCAAGGGGAAACGTTACACGTCCAAAAGATTTATTTGATTCTGTCTTGTTCCTGTCTTTGTCGGATGACAAGCTGTGCAAAGGAGGTTTTTTTTTTCCCTCGCTTGCCTGTGACGCCCCCCTTCCTCCCATTGGGCTTGAATGTCGGCTCGGCGGCCCAGTTCAGATTTTTCAGCCCAAAAAACTAGTTTAATCCAATCCACATCCAGGAACTTGCTCGCCCTCCGGTGGCATTAGCCTCTCTAGCTCGGTAGCTGTACACTTGGACTGACATGGAAACGGTCCACATAGGTGTGGGTGCGGTTTGTGGTTTCCAAGCATCACCTGAATCACGGAGTAGGTCGCAGGATGATTGCTGTTCGGATGGTGAAAAGGATGAAAAATGCGCTACTCTAACGGAAAGCATGCTCCTTCAAATATTGGGCGAGTTTAAAATTCTGAAACTATCACAAAAAGAGGCATACCCACAGAATGCAGTAATATGCAGCAGCTGAATACCTGTATTGACAAGGTAGAGCAATGGCTGTCAGATCTGCAAGATGGCGGGACCCATTTGGAAACTTCAGTTGCTAAATGTCATTCAGAACTGGCTGATTTACAGGTTAGGATTGATAATGCTGAAAATCAATCGTGCTGCTCAAATTAGGTTCAGGGGGTGCCAGAAGGCTGTGAGAATGGGCAGGCTGTTACTAAATTAATCTCAGCCCTTATAAGTCAGCATGTCTTCCCACAAGCAGCAAATAGAGATATGGATCTCACCATAACACAAGCTCATTGAGTTCCAGCAGCTCAGCCCCCCAGCGCTAAATATCACAGGACAGTGGTTCCCAAACTTTTTGACTTCTGTGCACCCACCCTTTATCATAGCTGGAACCCGGGGACCCCCATTAAATCATTATTGGAATCCAAACCCCTCTCCCTCATCCCCCCCCCCCAATGAGTCATTACTAGACGACGATGAGCCAGGCTCAAACATTGTAGATGATGTGAACCGCAAAACAGTACACAAAAATACACAAAAAAAGCATTCCAGCAAACACATACACAAATTGATAATACATTTTATTTAATTTGCAGGCAAATAAAATTAAAATTAAAATTTTAATTTCAAAAGGTTGGAGCTTTTCTAAATTCAATTAAAGCCACACATCTTCCATACTATATTCTGTTTGATGCACCTGCATTGCTTCCACAAATCAATCTGAGGATACTAATTTAATTTTAAGCCTCTAATTTCACATTCCTTGATATTGACAGTGCGTTTTGAAATTTCCAGTTGTACATTTAGCCACTCTATTTATATACACTTTATCAATCTGTTAATAGTTCATATTCTAAGCAGTCACGGCCCTCCTGAGGCTGCTTCGCGGACCGCTAGGGGTCCCTGGACCACAGGTTGGGAACTACTGTCCTAGGCCTATCGCATCAAGGAACGTATTCTTGCATTGGCAATAAAGCTAAGGTGTATCAGATCCCCGGGGATTACACATTTAACATTTTCTTAGATATGTCTGCTCTCACAGCTCAGAGGAAGAGTGAATTTAAAGAACTGATACCTAATTTCCAAAAAGTTGTGGCTCCCACGGGCCTTGTGCAACAATCAAAATTAAAGTTCTTTTTAAGGGATGGTCAAAGATCTTATTCATTTAGTTGAAGTGGGGACAGAAGCATAAACACTGAGGGTGGCTTTGATGAAATCTGATTGTTCAATACATTCTGGCATTTGCAATCTAATAAGATGTCCAGTATTTCGGTCTGGCGTTAGCAAGGACCTTTCAGTCTTAATAAAATTATATTTATAATATACATATTAATAGGGGCTTTCACCCAGTCCTCTTCTATTGGTCTGACTGGATGTCTTTCACATTTTCTTCCAACCCCCTACAGCATACAGCACATGGTA
The DNA here is from genome assembly GCF_031143425.1 of Pleurodeles waltl. Classification (NCBI taxonomy): domain Eukaryota; kingdom Metazoa; phylum Chordata; class Amphibia; order Caudata; family Salamandridae; genus Pleurodeles; species Pleurodeles waltl. The sequence continues at coordinate 974,230,983 of NC_090444.1, forward strand.
GTGTGTCAGCCCACTTCAGCCATTGGCTAATTTCACTGAGAATGATGGCATTCTGCTCTTTCACAAGAAGCACATCTACCACAAAGTAGAAATCTTTGGTCCCCAGGACTAGAATAGCAGTGTTTTTTTTTCTTTCTTAAGATTAAAACCTCTGCTTTTACCTAATATATTTTTATATTGTCAAGGGCCTAGCAGCTTCTATCACAATGGACGGAATGCTTGAATACATCTCAGTCACTGGTAATTACTCTGGCTGCATCCAGTCCTGAGCTGCATGTGTTCAGGTTCAGGAAGGGCCTAGCTTGGCTGAACTGTTCCCATTGGAGAAGGGTCAGAATTAATATGCATAACAATGGGTCCAAACTGAGGCGGTATAGAGTGCAAAATAACATGGATTGGGATGTAATTACTAGTTCCTGATATTAATTCAAGCATTCCATCAATCACTTTTTTGTATACTTTTTAATATGTCGCCTGGGATGGCTATGTCTAGGCATGGGTCCGTGCACATGGTTTTACTGAAGCCAAGCTATACCTGGCTGATGAGTCCTAAGAACAGTGAAATTGGCCAGAGCAGGGTCAAGGCTGATTTGCATATGATGGGGTACAAAATGAGGTGGCATGGTGTGCGAAAAACAATGGATTGGGATGTGCCTGAGCGATTGCCAGTGGCTGAGATTAATTGAAGCATTCCATCCTTCACCTTGTTGTGTTTGATGCCCCAAGTGCACCAGGTATGACCAGCGGTGAGTGTGTCACTGGATCCAAGCTCTACCTGGTTGAAGAGTCACTTACTAGGGCAAAACTGGTCCTGGTTGCTTGTGTTCCTGTTTAGGGAGGACCTGGCCTGGCAGTTCAAGCAGGACTGTTCCCATGAGAAGCAGGGCCAAGGCTGATTTGCATATGGCTGGGTCCAAACTGAGGTTCCACGGTGGATGAGAAACTGAAAAAACTATGGATTGTGATGTGGTGCTGAGTGATTGCCCAGAGCTGAGAATAATTCAAGCATTCCATCCATCACCTTGTTGTTTTTGTATTTGATGCCCTAAGAGTGCCAAGTATGCGCACATGTAGGTCCTGGGCTCATTGTACTACTGGAAGCAAGCTATACCTGGCTGAATAGTTCTAACGAGGGTGACGCTGGATTCAGGGAGGATCTGGCTTAGCAGTTCGGGATGGACTGTTCCCATGAAGGGGAGCAGGGTCAAGGCTGATTTACATATGTCTGGGCCCAAACTGAAGTGCCATGGGGTGAAAAACGATGGATTGAGATGCATCCCCAAGCGATTGCCAGTGGCTGAGATTAATTCAAGCATTCCATCCATCACCCTGTTACTTTTACAGATACTTTCTAAGGCATGGGCAAATTGGGCAACTGCCCAGGGCCTTCCCTTCACCTTCTAAATGACCCTCCTGTAAAGTGATTTGATCGGTCCGAAGTCCTGCTAGAGTAGTAACAGTGGTGTATAGAAAAAGAACACAGTGTTTTAATTTTGACTACTGAGCATGCTCACTTTACAGAACTGACTCCCACTCTTAATCGCTGCACTGTCAGGCAGATGGTGCCAATTAATTTATAAGAAACTCTTTCAGTCTCATCTTTCTCCTTATATCACTTCACCTTTTCTACCACAACCCTTTCTCATTATTTTTCTCTTTACCTTTCTCTATATCTCAGCATCACACCTATCTTTCTAAACTCTCTAAATCACCTAAGTCTACCTCACCTTTCTCTCTCTCTTAATATATCTCTCAACCCCACTTCCCTTTAACACTCTCACAAACAGATCACGCTCTACCACTCTCCTGGCTTCCCCTTGTATTAGTACCTCTCTATCCCTTCTCTTTACCTCAGTTTTCTTGCTGCCCCTCACTGCATGGTTTCCATCTCATGTACCTGTATCTGTCCTGCACCAATTTCTGGTCACTCTCAACCTCATCTGTTTACCTCACTCCATCTTTCTATGCCTTACCTCTCGCTACCTTTCAGTCTTCTCTCTCCCTCACCTATCTTACCTCTTTCTCTTCCTCGCATTTCTCTCACTGCCCTATATCCCACTATCCCATCTCTCTCTCTACCCAACCTCTCTATTTACCTCACAATTTGTTCAGCACCTCACATCTACCTCTGCTCCATCTCTTATTACAACTGTTCTCTGTACGACACCTCTCTCAATGCCTTACCCTTTTCTCGCTACCTCTTTACATCTGGCTTTACAGTGTCACCGTCGCCGGATCCTACATGATGAAGAGAAAAAGAGGATTAAAAAGCAGTACTGAGAGAGGGGGATCAGGCTTCACCTACATGTCGATCTTCTCAAAGAGCTTTTGTTGGACAGAAAGTGTGTCCTCCTGCAAAAAAGAATGCACTTTTTGCCTTGTTGGAAAGCTTATGCTTTATACAATAGTCTTGAGTTGGTATGGTGATGAGCCGATGATCAAGGCCTGAACGGTTCACTGGGAAAAGTTATGTCAGATGCCATAGATCTAAAGTGTTTACTATGAAATGTTCCATCAAAGGCAGTAAGTTTGACCTATTTATTCTGAAATATATGTTAATACAAGTCTCCATCTCTACCTTACCCACTGTATTTCTATCTCTGTAACAACCTCACCTCTCATTGTCTACCACACATGTTTATCTACGTCATGTCACTTCTCTCTATACCTTATCTGTCTTTCTTTCTTTAACCCCTATCTCTATCTTTCACACTGCCTTATTACTCTGTCAACATGACCTGTCTTTCTATACTTCTTCCCATGTTACCCCTCCCTCTACCTCACTGCCTGGGCCCGTAATACTGATAAGGTGCACTGTCCTTGTTTGCTCCCTTTTATGATGAATGCACTGCCTTCAGGGCATCTCTGAACCTGTACTGCCCTCGGGACAGTGCATTAATTGAAATACGGAGTGGCTGCTTTCAAGCCACTCGATGTTTCACAGTGAAAAGGGCAATCCATCAGTACTTTGAAGAGGGGAAAGAGATCCTCCTGCGGGCGGATGCAGTGAATGACTGCACTCACCTGCAGAGGGATGTCTGAGGTGTCCACGGAACACACTTTCCCCCTTCCAGAGGGCTGCCCTCAGTGGAAGCACTGACAGTCTGTCACCTTTCTATGGCATACTGTCAGTATGCCGACCTAAGGGCATGTTTGCCTCTGTGCTCAGATCTGTAATAGGACGCAAGCATAAAGTGATTCCTTCATTTGCATGGGGCCACGCCCCCATGCAAATGAGAGAACACCCTCTCAAGATACCTGTGTGCAGCGCTATCCGTGATACTTTGAAACCGGTCCCAGGATGCTTGTTTCCGGTCTAGGGAGGAACCGGCTTGGCAGTTCGGGCTGGACTGTCCCCGTGAGGAACAGGGTCAAGACTGATTTGCATATGGCTGGGTCCAAACTGGGGTGGCATGGTGAGCAAAAGAACGATGGAGTAAACCGAGATCTGTGACTGGGGGTGGTGTTTGCAATGTTCAGTACCCCGTCCATCAACCTTTTGTGTGCTAGTGTTTTGAATACAGCTCCTGATGGCATTCAAGAAATATGCAATGCGACCTTATGCTCCCCCATGCAGGGACCTGTGCATGGTAACTTGGTGTGGACGATGAACTGGGGCCCCAGAAACCCCCATGTCCACCTCTCTAGTCATCGGATCAGACTTCATGTTTTCTCACTCCCCTGTTACTAACCGTTATTGTCAGGAATCCAGGCAATGCCAAACATCCCTTGGTTGCTGCCTCAGAGGGAGCCAGACTGAATTAAAACCTGAACGTGAGCATTCGTGTTTTTTTTTTTAATGAGGTGCTTATTTTAGTGGTTTCGTATTGGATGACATGTTCCTAAATTTGGACAATTTTCTTATAGAGTTCAGGCTCACTATTGTTTATTTTTAGTGGTTTCGTATTGGACATGACACGTTCCTAAATTTGGATAATTTTCTAATCGCGGTCATGCTCACAATTGTTTATTTTTAATGGTTTCTTATTGGCTATGACATGTTCCTAAATTTGGATAATTCCCTAATAGAGTTCAGGCTCACAATTGTTTCTTTTTAGTGGTTTCTTATTGGATATGACGTGCTCCTAAATATGGATAATTTTCTAATAGAGTTTAGGCTCGCTATTGCATGTTTTCATGAAATGTTTTTGAGTTTTAGCCACTGAACTTTCAAGCTATTCTACTCGAGAATAGTCTGTGTGCTACTTAATAATTACGAGACATTTTCCAGAATGTCTACGTTTCCCTCTGTGTATGCAACACAGCCTTTGTCTCACCGTGTATACCACACAGGTCAAAACGAGGCTAATCAAGGACACATTAATTTGATGTAGCGATCAAGAACCTTTATAGCCCGATGTAATATTTAACATATTTAGACATAACTAACGTTGTGGATTTTGGAAGACGCCGGGGTGCATACTGTTTTATTTGTGATAGCTCCATTTACCACAGACAAGGCAAGGATTGCTTAAAGATCCATTGTTTTGTACTCCCAGGAATAAATTACCTTTTTGACCTGTGCTGCAAAGTGAGTGAAGCCAGGGTTCCCTGATCTTTTAGCTGCCTTGTAAAGCAAAAATAATGCCTTAAATGTGATAGCTGTGACTGCATGAGTTGTTGGCACATTAAACCCAGAGGTTTGCCATTTCTTGTTTTTATAGGACAACAGTAGTCTGTAGCATTCTGATGCAAGGTCATGGCACAGCAATCAAGAGAACAGCAGCTGCAAAACCACCAGGGGCCAGTGGTGTAAGGGGACCTGGCTCTGTCCCCAAGTTGTGTCAGTATTTCACCACCTACAAGGTGTCATAGGGTTCCAGTTTCCGAGCTTGGTTTCCGAGCTTGCATCACGGCCCTTGATGCGACCTGGTTCTTTAAAAAAATACTAAATCTACAGTTGGATATTTATGCTCTAGTATGGGTCTTTTTTGACATTCACAAAGGTTCCCCAGGTATGTCTGGAAATGGCAGTTTCGCAGGTGCACCCCTAGTTAAATATTTATGAATCTCAGTCATGGCCCGCGGGGATTAAAAGGGCCGGGCAGCGTGGTGAGGAGTGGGGGTAGCGGGAGGGGGGCACGGTGGAGGGGTGGCATAATAATTAAAAAAAATATATATATATATATATATATATATAAAATAAAACTTACCTGCTCCGCTCCCATGCTGCTCCTCTCTACCTTGTCGCTCCAGGCAGGCACAGGCTACCAGCCTGCCCTGCGCCCTGGATTGGCTGGGACCACCCAGCCAGGCACTCCAAGGCAGACTGGGCAGCCCGGCAACTGTGTTGCTGGGCTGGAGAGAGCCCTGTGCACATGTGTGTTTGGCCGGCCCGAGACGGCTGGCCAAACATACATACGACAATCATAGAAAGAGGGACCGGGAGTTTTTATGGTCCAGTGTACAGTCTCCCTAATGCAGTAATAAAAATAAAGAAGTACACTGTTCCAAAACTAGCGTAGGGAAAGAAACCTATTTTAACAGGAGCAAGAACCCTCAAGCATCACATTGGATGTCTGGTTTCATCATTGGGAACGCTCCTCGTTAGGCCGGTGTTGCAATGCCTAACGGGCTCCCAGACGGGAGCTCTTAACCGTACTGCAGATGGAATGAGTAGTTGATTTGAAGTACTCATGCAATAATGGAGAGACAAAGATAAAATTGGTTATCCATCCAAGAACAATGATCATGAAATTTTAATCAGAATAGGTAAGATGGAGACCAAAGTTAAAAACAGGGTGAGAGACAAAGTGTGAGTATGATGCTCACGTGCTCTCAACACTTGGGCAAGAGGAACAGACCTATTATGGTTCCACTTGACACTGGGTCTACATGTTTCGCGTCTGTTGGCCCAATCGGGTCCATTGACGCTTCATCAGGACCAAAAGTAATAAAGACTTCTCCAAACGAAAAATTATAATTATTATTATGCCCAACTTGGGACAAATAAATGAAAACAGTCACTTACTTTGATGTGTTTGCTATGTCAAAAAAAGGTCGCCCATCCCCGATTCTTAGGATAAAGCTCCTAGAGATCGCAATTCAGTGACTGGAACTAGCATTAATTCGATGCTGTTCGTAGGTCGTTGCACCTACCTGACTAACCGCGTCCCGACCTATTGGGGATGGGCGACCTTTTTTTGACATAGCAAACACATCAAAGTAAGTGACTGTTTTCATTTATTTGTCCCAAGTTGGGAATAATAATATTAATAATTTTTCGTTTGGAGAAGTCTTTATTACTTTTGGTCCTGATGAAGCGTCAATGGACCCGATTGGGCCAACAGACGCGAAACATGTAGACCCAGTGTCAAGTGGAACCATAATAGGTCTGTTCCTCTTGCCCAAGTGTTGAGAGCACGTGAGCATCATACTCACACTTTGTCTCTCACCCTGTTTTTAACTTTGGTCTCCATCTTACCTATTCTGATGATCATTGTTCTTGGATGGATAACCAATTTTATCTTTGTCTCTCCATTATTGCATGAGTACTTGAAATCAACTACTCATTCAATCTGCAATACGGTTAAGAGCTCCCGTCTGGGAGCCCGTTAGGCATTGCAACACCGGCCTAACGAGGAGCGTTCCCAATGATGAAACCAGACATCCAATGTGATGCTTGAGGGTTCTTGCTCCTGTTAAAATAGGTTTCTTTCCCTACGCTAATTTTGGAACAGTGTACTTCTTTATTTTTATTACAAACATACATGCGCACTGAGGGCAGTGCACAGTGCACTCCCCAGGTCCTCGTCATACCCTATGGCCCCACCCATTTAACAACCAAACGATAACGAACCTAGTTTATTATCGTTTGGTTTTTAAAGATTTGCAGTGACTGCTGCTGGCGACGCTCCTTTGCCCTCATGGAAGAGCCGCCCATGGTAAATCTGCATTTTCCGTCTGCGCAGTTAAACACATTGTATAACAAATGCACATGGGAAAATGTGCAATACATTTTTTCTTTCTCCACAGGGAAAATAAGTATCTTGTTCCCCTAAAATCCATTCAATTTTGGGGGTGCTCAGATTCCATTCCTACCATGAAAAGAGATATGATACTCTAAAGGATAAAATCTCACATAGTTCCCAGGGTGAGGATTGCAGGAGAACTTTGTACACAAAAATGTGCATGTATGTGCGTGTGCAAAAACAGTTCCCGTGAGTAAATTGTTTTTTAACTAAACTTTTCTGAATTCAGAAAAAAAGCTATATGCCTCGTTAGCTAAACCCACAAACTGAAACAACTTTGTCAGTCAGGCCCAATGTATTTATTTCTTTGATTTGCACAGCATCAGACATGTTCGCAAAACACCCACTCGTGCTGCTCTAATTCTTCCAAGCAAAACAAGCATTTGCAATGCAATTGGTCTCGCATTTGAGTTACAGCTATTGGCATTGTAAATTAATAAATGGACTTTTCTTGCCACATAAATTGGTGAACCCTGCCTCATAATTTAAACTTTTCCTGCCATATAATTCCAGTGGCCCTACATATAACTAACTCTGGTAAGCTACAACAAAGGATGCCCTGCCATCTAAGAACCTGGGCTAATTCACTACATTCAAAATAACGGTTCTTATCTGTAATACATGTATAATATTAATAGAATAATAATCTAGAGAGAACATAATTTTGGAGTTTTCTCAAGCTTCTTGATCTCTGGTGCCCACCGACTTGTATTTATTTTATTTTTTCAAGGGGGTAAGTGCCTTTCCCTATTTTCTCTTTCTTTCGCTATCATATTTTCTAAAGGTGGTGATCTGTCATGGAGTGGATCTGAATCCATTATCATAATGATACACGTGATTCTGTCTATTAGAAGCAGTGCTAAGCTCCCTCTTGTGAGTAAAGATTATTTTTTTGGGGCACTTCGGTGGATGCACTTGGTGAATGTTCTTTTTTACTCATTAAACAGTGTCCCTTTAACATCTTCTCTGTCCTGATGAGACCCCACATTACATAGAGGTTGAAATGTTGTCAACTAAGCCATAACGAACTCAAGAAAAATTGCCTTGTGACTTAAGGCATAAGAACAGACTTTTTTTATGTTGAGTCGTGTACGGCTATTTGTTTGAAACCTGTTTTGCCACATATTCTATTTGTACTGCATTATATGTTTCAGGATCGAGGTTTTGGGACATTTTAAAATGTGGTAGGATACCTTAGATTATTAGAATTTTGTTGGGATGTATTTAAATATGTGTCTGTATATGCACTTTATATAAATATATGTGTTCACGTTTCTCTTAAGGTATTAAGATCACGCCTTACATTTCCATGAGAAGTGCCCTTCAGGCTGCATGTTCTTTTGCAAAGCTAATTGGATCCATTGTGCGTTTCTAATTATATTATACATGTATTACAGATAAGAACCGTTGTTTTGAATATAATGAACCTACATATAACTAAAACACGTTCTTCCATTTACCTTCTTCCTCTATCACCCCACCATCAGAGTTGCTGGCTGGCTAACACAATTCCCCCAAATAAAAGACACAAGACAGCCACAGAGGAGAAATAACTGGAAGGGCCATCCAAACATATGAACAGTGTTCAAACAGTCAAAGTGTAATAAGGATGTTAAGTTGGCCTGAATGATGGTCATAATTGTAACAAGGAGAGATTATTAAAACATATACAATTATCAGTTAAACCTTTATCAGAAATAAACTTTTGGCATCAGACTGTAATGATCAAAACAGCCCCTAAGGGGGACCATAACAAAAATATCATTTATAAGGAACATGGCCATGTAACTCTATTGTTAGCCCCTAAAGGGCATAACTCCATGAAACAAACAGGCAAAAGTAATGCAATGTAACCATATTCTTAGCTCATATAGATCATTTTTAGAGCTAGCAGGCCTACTACAATGATATTACAAACAAAGCCTTTAAAACAAATCTTCTCATAGCTATAAAACAATGGTGGGAGGGGTTATTATTTTGTAGTCCCCACTAACAGTGTATGGACCCAGAGATGATGTAGACAGAAAGAGCATATTGTGGTCAATGCTTTGAAAGTGGTCCCATTGTCCTAGGACCACCACAGGCTGAGTTATAAGCAAAAATGTTTTGTAAAAGTAATGCCCTGCAAAGCATTATGGGGCAGGTTTCTGTGCCACAAATATTTTAAAATGTTGATGTGACTGTAATGCTTAGAACAGTCAGTAGAGGACACCACAATGAAAATAGTATTTGTAAGAGACATGTTCATGTAACTGTATAGTTAGCCCCTAGATGGCATAAATAAAATGGCAATAAATAATGCAGAATAACCTTATATGTAGCATCTAGAGAGCATAGTGCTTTACATATTTTCAGGAGTAGCAGGCCTATAACAATACTACAAACAAGGCTCTTAAAACAGAAGCTATTCCCAGCTGGAAAACAAAAGCTCCAGCCATGAAAATGCTTAAAAAGACACTGAATGGTAGGAGTGGTTATTATTTTGGGGCCCCCACTAACTTAGTGTGGGGACCCAGAGATGACCCGGACAGAAAGAGTGCACTGTGATGAACGTTTTGGTTGTGGTCCCATTGTCCTAGGACCACCACAGGCTGAGTTATGTGCAAAAATGTTGTGAAAATGCTTGCAAAGCATTATGGGTCGAGTTTTCCCAAGTGCAGTGAATATTGTAGTATTGGCTCTCCCGTTGTGCCAGTAGAGCAGCTTTCCTTTGAGGATTTCTGTTTTATGTAAAGCATTTACCAATGCCAAATGTTTTAAAGGAAGAGTTGCGAGAAATGACTGTGATGCTGTCACAGTACTGACGTCCATGAGTGCATCACACAGATGATTCATCACAGCAGTCAGAGTAAAATTATATATCAACACCATCAATGAGGCCACCAACAGAAACATAATGTATTTCAAGACAATCAAGCACTGCACCAACCCTTCCCTGTCTCACCTATTCCTCACTCTACAGAAAAGAGCAATACCACCAACCTATTGATCAGTGATAAACATACAAAAGATCCAATAGCACATTGAAGCACATTGACAACACCAAGCCTGCTTCATCTCTTGAGCCCTTCCCTTTCTGTAGAACCCTGCAATGGTCATCCTAGGAAGCCCTATAACTGGCAGATCTCACAGACAGATTCAACTTCCTCAAAGCCACTTCAGATGAAGATGCCTTACACCTTTCCTTCATCAAAGCTCCCTTTAGGGATATGCTTTCAGCCTTACTCATTACTGTTAATGTCCCTCTAACTCAAGCAATTTTCTCAGAAACTCTCAAGACAGGCCAGATCCTCCCATACCTAAAGAAACCTACATTAGACGCTGATGACCTCATCAACTGCCACCTACCACTCAGCTGCCATTCATGGGAAGGAACATTAAAAAAGAAGCCTATATTCAACTCTAAGGTCATATTAATGCTTATCTTCTACGCAACTATTAGTCTGGCTTCAGGTTATGCTATAACATGAAGACCTCTACTTTACACATTGTTGGCGATGTCCTCTGGACCACATATGAGGATGACCCTGGAATCCTGATATTGGTGAACCTCCCTGCTGCCTTTGACAGTTGACCATCCCACCCTCATAAGCACCCTGGAGTCTCGAATGGGATTCACCCACAATGTCTGTCATTAGTTCTTCTCCTCCTACTTTCCTAACCAACACCAGTGTGTTAACATGGGCACCTCCAGGTACCAAAAGATTTCCATGACCTGAAGAGTTTCCCATGGTTTCTTACTGTTTCATGTCATCTCCATCCTTTACAAGGAACTGATTTGTGCTCTACTCAAAGATAACTGCATCATGTTTTCCAATATGCGTATGATACACAGCTCTACTCAAAAGTCTCATCTGCTTCCATTATCCAAAGTCTCAAACCACCTCCACATCATCCAGACATGGATGTCCAGCGCCTACCCGAAGCTCAAACCAAGCCAACCCAACCAAAAAAAGAATTCTTGTTATTTGCCAAGAACAAACAAGAAACAGAATAAACCTGGCCCAATGACATGACCCCTGACAGCTTTGAGCCCCAAATTTAACCTCATGCCAAGTTACCTCGGTTCCTCCTGGACATCAACCTCACCTTCAAGAAAGATAGTGCCAAAACACAAAGACCTCCTGGTACCAGTTCGGTCTTCTAAAGAAACTGAAATGTTTCTTTCAGAAAGCGACTTCAGAACAGCAGTTCAACCCTTTCCACGCTTGCATCTGGATGGTGCTAATACTCTGCTTAATGGCTTTCAAGACTATACACTGGCACCCTGAAGAGTGTCCTTCACACCTTAGCATGTCTGAAGACATATGGTCACATGACCCCCACCCTGATGGAACACCACTGTCTCCCCTTTGCTAGGGACCAGCTACATGATTTACAAAGCCATCACAATCAGTACCCAACTTATCTTGCAGACGAGCTCATCATCTCTAGTGGTTCTTGGAACACCCACAACCACGACATCATTAGACTGCAGACTAAAGTGTACATAATAAAAAAATGAGGCATGATGCATTTTCAATCCAAGCACCCGGGATCTAGAACAACATCCCTGCATGCAACAAGACCATGCCAACAATGCTCCAATTTAGGAAAGAATTAAAGGTGCACCGCTATAGAGAACACTATATTACAGCCCATTACTAGTCACCACACCTGATACCTCTCCTATCACTCGACTTTATGCATGACTTTGACCCTATAGACTCCTCCACTGCCTTTTGTCTAAGTTCGTACTGCAGAAATAAAACATACATCCAGGCATTTTCTTTCAAGCAGTAAATCTTTTGATTTTATTTTACAGTATACAAACACCTCCAATGGTACTCTTATGTGAAAGCTTTACTAAACACAATTGACACTGTCACTCTAAAGATTCTAGAAATAGCACTGATTTTTCATACACTGCATGGTCAGTCAGGCAATTAGTTCTTTCCACTACTTGAACAAATATTCAAGAATTCTGAGCTCTTTGTAAGGGCTTTATTTTGCTTAAGAACAGTTTTGTTTACTTTGTTTTTTATGTTACTTAACATTTCAAAGCATGTACATGGTTTTTCTACCTTTTTCTGCAGATAGAAGCTCATTTCTACTTTTTTTGTTTGTGTTAAAAAATGAATCTTGGAAGCTTAACATTACGTTTGTTATTTGCCTTTCAGATTCTGTGAGACTTTACAGAAGCCTGCTTAAGGGATTTAAGAGTTAATCTCTTCCGCTAGCCCATCATCTGTGAAAGGACAAAGTGTTTTTGCTCCATCTCACCAGTCCTTGAGGTTACCAGCTCAGACCCCCTGCAGGGTTCTTCAGGCTAACCGCAGCATCACTGCCACTCCCACTTAGGGTGGTCTTTGAGACCTTCAGAGGTGCCTTATCAGTTGTCAAAGCATTGCTTGCTATTGTGAAATGTCTTGCCACCTGTGTCTTCAACATCAGTCAAGATTCCACCAACAATGCCATCGATATCCATGGCCTATAGTCCAATTCCCAAGTCTAGGCCATGAAAAAGATCAGAACACTATCCCCCTTTCTGAGCCTTAAGTAGTTACTGCCTATTCTGGCATCAGAGAAGCTGGGCACCTTGGAAGCAACCATCAATAGATTTGCCTCCTTTTTTGTCAAACGTTATTTTATTGTTTTCCATTGGTATTCCAATTAACAAAACAGCAATACAGTTCAGAAACACCTTATTTCCCAATTTTCCAAGGACATACGCCACACAGGTAATCCTTTTATCTTTGCTCTTCACTGCGCTGCCTCTGGTCAATCCAGGTCATGTGTCGTCTGGGATTTTTGCCCTTACCTTGTTCTCTATCACCCGGCTAAGGATATTATCTTAAACATGCAAAGCCTCAGTGATCCCTCCATGGCCCAAACACTTTCTCAAATTTCTTAGGGCATCTCGGTGCTTCATACACCCATTTTCCCGCAGTCATATACTAGTCTAGATTTGTGATGCAAGGATTTAACTAGAAACCATAATTGCCAAATTACAAAAGATACATGGGTACTTAGATATGGATGAGTCATGCCGCACTCTAAATAACGCCCCCTCTCCACTATCATATCAAACTGTGTTTCAATAGTGTTTTGTTATCTGTTCTTGAACCCCTCTCTAAAAAGCATTTCTTTGTGGAAGTCCCATCACGTGTGCGTGAAGGTGCTCACTTATTGGCATCCTCGCAGGCATTTATCTCAGGCAATACCACATTTCGGAAGCTTCTTGGTGTGCTATGTTCAGTGAATAATTTTTTGTTATACCACTTTAAAGTTCCACCTAATGGCTGCTTCTCTTGGATACCTAGAGATCCTTCCTCCAGAGTCCCTATATCCCTTTCCCATTTCTCCCTAAATGTACTATGTCTAGTTCCATGGTTCTTGCATGTTTTACCACTAAGGATATATAGAAGAAGAGAGCGCTCAAGATTCCAGTACATTCTTCTTCAATCTCTAGTGTACACATGGTGTGTTTCTGTACTGTGTGTTTCATTTATACTTTTGGGAATCTTGTAGTTTACATTTCTCTTAAAGCTGCAGAAGGATTTTAGCCCTTGTGTATCCTAAACATCCCCCAGTTTGGAAATGCCCATTTCACTCCATTTGCTAAAACCTTCCAGTGCCTGTAGTTTACCCGCTGCTTTGTATTACCCCCAAAAGGGCTTCCTATGTGAGTTTTCCCACCCACTTAATTTTCTTGTTTGCTAATTTACGGGTTCATGCCACCATAGCAATGCAATGTGGCCATGTAGTAGGTATTTTCCCACTAAATAATGCACTTAAGCGGTACATACATTTTTGGACCAATCTCTTTCAGCCAATGGCTTTAGGCTTTGCCAATAACTTCTTGCCTTAACCATGTGGAGTATTTCTCTCCCAACTAATGCCATTGGCTGTATTTGTCCGCCATCAGTCGACTGTTTGCATTACAATGCATGTGGGCTGATTTTCCACCTATAAGCCACTCTCTCATTTGCCTCCTCCACACTCATTTACCACCCCTGGCACTTCCCAATTTTGTGTTCCCTCCTTAGTCCCCCTCATTCCTCCAGCCTGCCTGTTCCTCTCGTTGCTCCGATACAGCTTTTTAGGTCGAGCATAGCAGCCGCTGCTTTTCTGATTTGTTGGTATCTATGTGGGCTTTTAACCACGCCCACCACACCCCCATCACTATTACTCTCTCGTGGGCTTGCTTTTCAAAAATCCTTTATCATTGTTAAATGCTTCACATTTGTCCCTCCTTGGGGCATTTTTGATATCGCTTTGGCCATCGACCCTATTACATGGATAATTGCACGTTTGCCAATGTGTTTGACTCCGAGCAAACTTATTTTTCCATTTGTGTCTCTCCTACGTGTTCATGCTTGTGGCGGCCGTGGCGCTTCGAATTGACTTGCTTATGTCAATTATTTTACTTTTCATTTTCAATTTATGTGGCAATAAAAGTCCAGTTATGAATTTACAACGCTAATAGCTCTATCGCAAGCAAACGCGAGACCCATTGCATTGCAAATGCTTGTTTTCTCTTTCCTCTGTATGTTGCTCGTTCATCCCCCCCACACACACGCATTCCCACCTCACCCGCTTACCTTCCTAACTGCTTCCTGCTACCCAACTCAGTTTGCGCCATGCGGTACTTCTCGCAACCCTTCCCTCCGTTCCCTGTTGTGTCATCATCATCATCATACTCATTTATTCAGCTGAATATTAGTCACAAAAGCACATAAAATGCAAAACGCAGGTAAAACAATTATACAATCAATACATTATTTTCCTGATTATAAAATCTCACTGCAAGCAAGGAAAGTACAAATAGAAGAGGGTGAAGTTCAAGGTATAATTTAAGGGAAATGATGTCCCACATACCTCCCTTGTGCCACAGCACAAGGGAGAGATAAAGTTTATGACTGCTGAACAAGTGCTAACAGTATCTAACTGCAGTGTCTTTCCAAGCTAACCGCAGATTCGTATCAATCCCGCCAGGTAAGGAACGAAAGTACTAACGGAGCCTCCGATGCCATCAGAGCGTTGTTTGACACAGAAAAAAGAACTGTATTGGATGCATTTGCGCTCTCAGCGTAGACTGGCTTCAGTTTCTTAAATGTGCTAACGCGGTCTCTGCGTTAGTTAACGCATGAAACCCAGAGCTTTGCCAATGCTTGTTTTTATAGGACTCCGGTAGCCCGGCGACACACTGATGGTACGGTGCATTAATAAAGGAGACCGTTGTGGGAGAACTATAAGAATCACACCACTTTAAATGGTGACAAAATGCGAAACACATCGCCCATGGGTGATATCAATGCTGGTTGACACATACTCACACTCACAAAATGGCTGTAATTGTTCAGCATTGCAGATGGAGATTGCAAAATTCCAGCTTGCCAAATATGCCAGAACAGAAAGGGTAGGTTCCGCTTCTCATCCTTACAACAAGATTAACAGGTTACCTTTTATAATTTGAAAAACACGTATTTACTATAAACTGCTTGTCGTGGGGGGTAAGAGAGCTGTCCTTGCCCGGGGGCAATGACCCCAAACTGACTGTGTTGGGGGACCTAGTGCAGAGCAGCCTTGAATACAGAGGTCAGAGATAGGTGTGACACGTAAGAACTATGGAAAAGTCGGCAATGGCAGCGATCAGAACGCACTTGTCAGTCTGCAAAAAAATCCACATGCAAACAGCTAACTTTTATTTCAGAAACAGTGACTGACCAAGCAGCGACTGAATGTCCGAAACAAAGGCTAAAGTCGATCACAGTGGGTGACAAGATACAGATGGCGGAGGGGGCCCGATTCAACACTGCAATTATGAACTGTCGTGAAAAATGTTAACTTCTATTAAATAGTTTCAAACGCGGTGCGCCCAAGCAAGTCTCGTTACTGTAAAGCACGGATTGTTGAAATCTTCAATCTCGAAGTAACTTTCAAAAAATAAAAACTCGAGCTGTTGTTTTGACTGTTTTTAGTATTTATTTTCAAATAGTCTTTTTCCTGACATTTAACTAAATACATGGTCAAAATTGTCATAACAAATATTGGACCACTTCCACGAAAATACTTTTGCTCACTTCATCTACAAATTGAATAAACACAACATTCATGTCAGCTAGCACGAGATTTCCTAGTGGGTGTAATGCTCTCATGGAACTGGAAGGCCCTCTCCTGGACTGACTACATACTGTGCGTGGATGTAAACTATGAGCCAAGTACAGCAAGATCCCTCACTGCCTTGCGAATATAGTCTTTCTCTGAACCTCTGACTCAAATTGGAAAACTGCATTTAAGCAAACGATGCTAAAACTAAAACGCGCATGAAGTTTTTTCAATGACAAAAGTAAAACTAAAAACAAAATAGAAGGGTACAAATAATATTCATTTATTTAAACTAAAATGGAATTGACGAGACCCTTTAATTTTTTTCCTCAAGTGCTCCTGACTGTCGATTCATCATCGTGTCAATACCTCTCGTGGGGAATCTGTTAAAACAAACTTTAAAAACACACAAAAGCAAATTTTCTACTGCAACGTCGGAGCCTGCAAACAAGGTGAGGTAAATTGACAGTTCTTCTAAGCTCTACAGATTTGGTTACATCGTGCGCTCCAAGACGCCACTCCCATTGCATATGGTCTTGACTCAGCGCGGGATCAGTTACCTGTAGGCTGCCTCCATTGTTCCTATCTCGGAGGCTCTTTCCAACATCACTGCTAGAAGGTGGCATGGTACTCACCGTAAACTAAAGAATACATAGCTAAAATGGTCAATTTAAATCTCCCATCACAGCAGACTGCCATTGGCTGTATGCTACCAGGACAAGTTTACAATCTCTAAGGGGCGCCATCAGTGCCACACTGCAATGCCACTCATGGTGGGTGGAGGTTTCAAGTTGGCCACCATGCAGTAGCTTAAGGCTCTACATCTTCACTGTCTTTAGGCACTTCATCCTGAAAAATGGATATGGAGTTATAATGAATAACAGACCACTGTAAAACCCTTGTGGATCTCCTGCTCTGTGGAAGGAGCTATAAGGCATTATCCAAATGAGAACAGACTGCATCACTTGAATCAGAAGAGGTGTTCCTTCCACCATCTCATACTTTAACCCTTAAGTATGGAAGAAAACAGAATCAACATGCTGATCTTCCGCTCATCACTGATGCAGCTGGGATGAGGTTGAAACAATTTCAGAACCTTACTTTCTAATCAAGGATATTATTTAAGTTTATAATGAGAAAGCTTTTCAGCAGAGCAGGGGACTGCGCAGTACTCCCATTCATACACAACAGAAAATCAAAAGTATTTTCTTTAAATCCACCACATGCTTACGACTATGCGAGTGCCAGCATTAGCTGCCACCAGAGAAGCAGATTTTGGAAGAGAACAACCCTGGCTCTGCAAAAAACTAAGTATATGACAGTACCTAATGCCCACGGCCCTCCATGTCTGTGCAAATATTTACACAGGTGTGATCATACCTATACCAGTTGTCAACCATGGTCACCTTAAAACAGTATCAAAACCATCAAACACTTTAAAATTGCATCACAGAGCAAGATCATAATATGGATCAAATCTGTCTTCACTGAAGAGTATCGGGAATTGGCTCAGCATGAGGGCAGCTTGCATGTCAGTCTTTCTTCCGTGCTTTGGATTTCGGGGCTGATGAAAAGGAAAAAAAAACAAAAAAGAATGAATAGTAAAATCAAGGAGCACTGCAAGAAAGTCTTCCGATACAACAACCCTTCCGACTCTAATAGAATTTACAGTTTTCCGTCACTAGGTCTCTTATTTCGTCTAGTGGAGTAACAGGTGTGCACTAGGGGGCATCCATGAAAAGAGGGAGGGAGTAAACTCAATCCTCCTGCCCAACTGCAGTGTGAAGGACTTGGTAGCACCCCTCCCCTCTGACTGTAAAGTTCTACATCTACCTCAAGCCAAAGGGAGTTGTTGCCTCAAAGATCAAGTCATCTCGTCCGCAGGAAACCACATCCACCTGCTCTTCAACAAACTATCCTGGGTTCATGCATCTACCACTATTGCTCCATCAGAGAAAGGACTAAACCAGATCATCCTACAGGGCAGCCCTCAGCGCTACAATCCTCAGATTTTGTTGCTGACCGCACCTTTGACTGGGGCTAACATTTACGAGGAAAAAAATGAAAGCAGCTGACCATTCGGGTTTTCTTGTTTGTAGAATGTTTTCAACATTTCCACAGCTTCCTCAGCTCGGTAGCCGCCAATGCACTGTTCAAAGAAAAAAGGCCACAGTCATGGAGATAATTAAATTACTGAACCAATTTACTGATGTGAAAAACACACTATCAACTGGTATATCCCAAGAAACAACTGCTTATGCTTATGTGGTTTTGTTTGTATAGCGATGATTAATATGAGGAGTCAGAGGTGTGTAGGCACTGCACAATACCGGACCAGAATACCTCAACAGACGGCTCTCCTACACCCTGACCCGGCATCTCCACACCACCAACCTCGCCCTCGCAACCGTCTCACGCGTCCGTACGACTACAACCAGCAGCAGATCATTCTCGCACCTCGCCGCCAAGATGTGGAACACTCTTCCCACCCACCTGCGTCAGATCAAAGACCTTCCTACCTTCAGGAAACGTCTCAAACCCTGACTGTTCGAGCAGTAGCAGCACCCTCCTCCTCACCCTCCCCCACCTCACCGCCTTGAGACCCTCATGGGTGAGTAGTGTGCTTTACAAATTTCTGTTTGATTGATTATGAGGCTTTCAAATGAATGTCACAAACATGCACAACAAATGAATCAGAGGTATTTTCTGTGGCAGCAGCTACCACCAGAGAGAGACACTTCTGAATGAGCCCTCTACCAACAGGAATGCTGCAAGTGAAACTCTTCAACTACTGATAACCACTTCTAAGGTGTGACTAAAATAGAAAAGTAGGGTATTTTGACGCCTAAAATGTATTCCCGGTGACTTACATCTATTGTTTCCAGTGCGTTGATAAACAGGTGTATGGCATAAAATCACCAAAGTTGTAAAACATGATTGGCTTAGATCCAGGAGCAACTAATACGATCTGTAAATGTGTAGTTTGGTTTTTGGACAGAGCATTATGTAGGTCCTAGTTAACCAATGGTAACCGTGGCGACCTAATTGATTTGTAGATTCTGCAGGAATGGCTCCTGGGATATAATTTATGTTTTGCAGCTTCACATTTTTTTATTTAATTCTGTTGAATTTTAACTGTAGTATCAGTACTGTGTTCTAAATTAGTTTATAAGGTTACTTTAGATTACTGTTATTTTGTGTTGCAAAAAGAGTTGTATTCAAAATAAAGCCAAAATACTTTCTAAGAGTTAAAGCCAATTTATGTCATCACAAAATATGTAACACCTTTAAGCGTCCATGGCTAAGAAGAACAAATCTGATTATTTCTTGGAGGTCATTTACCTTTTATTTCAGAGGCTACAGTCTTAGGTCTGGCATTAGCCAAGACCTTTTGATTTTACTAAAATTATATGTATAAAATACACAAATGCGCTTTCAGCCAGCTTTCTTCATCCGTTGGTCTGTTATCGTCATTCACATTTTGCTTCTGCCCACTACAGCTTACAACATACGACAATGGGTCAGCCTTCTTCAGCCAATTTGAGCGAACGCATTTTGTTCATTCACAAGGAGCACATCTGCACACAAGACAGTTCCTTTAATTGCCAGAGTTTTTATTTTTGCCTTATTATTACTTTAGTGTTGCCTTTACGTTTAAATCCTGATGTGGTAGAAGAACACTTTCTACCAGCTCTTTATGGTGCTTTTGGTGTGACCATAGGGCATATTCCATTTTTATCAGTTCCTGTCTCCAGCTGATGCTGATGTAAACTTCTTTTGGCCTTTATCTGAATGCTGCTATTTTCACAGCATACGACATAGTGCCCATTTGAACCTGTTCTTTATAAAGTTACCCTCTTTTTAGTATCAATGAAATTCTGTGAATTTATAAGTAGAGTCTATGTCATGCTGGTATGTATTTTAATTGAGAACTACAGTTATACTTGTAATCCATTTTAGACTGTTTTTTCATTTGTAGGTCTTTGTAGCTAGGTTTCAGTGTTCTTCTGTATCATTCTTTTGGAGAAATTTAACTATCTTTAATCTGTCTGTTTATCTATCTACCCGTCTGCCTATTTACCAGTTTTATCTATCTGTTTATCGATCTTGGTCTACATAATTATCAGTCTGTCTGTCTATCTACCTGTCTATCCAGCTATCTCTGTCTATCTACCTCTATGTCTAACTACCTGTTCTTCTGTCTGTGTACCTGTCTATCGATCCTGAAGAATGGTTGCCACGCCTCCGGTGGGCACTGATTTCCCATCCAGGCCAGCCGCTGTCAGGGTTCCTTAATAAGTCGAGCCCGGGCCAGTAGTAAACTGCTCCATACGTGTTTGCACCAAAGTGGACTGGGCCGGTTTATCCTTGCCCATTGTAGCCCTCCCTGGGTGTGTTCACAACAGCAGAGGAAGCTGGCTCCGCAGAAATCCACCATCAATTGTAGTGGTCGCGCCACCCCAGGCTCCTGGACCTCCGTGCCCGAGGCTCAGATCGATGACCACAGCGTCAGCACCACCTGGGCTGCAGTAGCCTGTCAGCAGCTATATCCAGTCAGTGCGCCCACGAGGGACCACAGAACACACTCCGCAGTGATGCAGGCGCTGAGAAGTCCAAGCGAGGGCTATCAGGGAGCCACCACAGCAGCCACAGATCCAGGCCGGCACGAGATGCCCTCTTCAGCAGACCCAGGCTGCCAACCCAGACCCCATCGGGACTGACAGCCACCCCAGTGGAGTCACCTGCTTGCCTTTGCCCCACAGCCCCAGGTTCCACAGGGCCGCTGGGACCAGGTCTCACCTCACAGCACAGTCACAACATCAACAACTGCCAGTGGTACCTCAATACTACTAGCATATAACTGATGGATCCTCTTGTTTGGAAGGGCAAGTCAATTACAGTCAAAGCCCCCACTTCTCATCTCTTTCCAGTGGAAGGTGGGCCCTCTCCAGCACTCGCAGGAGGTCAGTCTGGATGGCTCGGAGTGGAGACGTGGCCAGTAAGGGCTGAGAGCCCAGCACCCCTGCTCCACAAACGCAACTCCCATCCCTCGCCGGTAGGTCTCAGGGTCCCAGGCTGCCTGCATAGGCCAACAATCTTCCCCTGTGGCTCCTGCTCAGTCTCTTTCTCCCCAGGGTGGCACAGCTCCCAGGCGCCCGCCTCCACAGGCCAACGTCCCACTCTCTCAGTGGGCCTGCGATTATCCCTGCATTCACTGTCACCAAGCACTTCCAGCCGCACTCGCCTGCTACACTGCACCGCAGCCCTTCCTGCAGTGCTGGTTCACTTCCTCTTGTGTCTTTACTGCGTACGGCCGCGGGGGCACGGACTCTGGGGAGATCCCAGTCCAGTCAGCAGCCTCCCACCCAGGCCAGCCGCAGACCCTCCGCTGCTGCACCAAGGTGCCGCCCCGCCTCCTCAGCGCCCTCGGACGGCCGGCTCTGGAGACCCCGATCCAGCCCCAAGCCACCTCTTCCGCTGCGGCTCCACCGGTCAGGGCTTCAGCTACCGGGCCGCACCAGTGCGGTCTCAATACCAGCGGATCGGCCTTCCGCTCCCTCCACAGCCACTTCAACAGTGTCCACAAAGCTCCAGCGCAGACACTAATCAGGAGCTCTCAACAACTCCCATCTGCCATTTAAGGGCGCGTGCCGCCTCGTAGCAAGCGGCGTCTCACGTGTCCCCGTCAGCCCCGTACGCCGGCTCAGACGCTGTCTGGGCTGCACAGAGCTTTCTACACCCGTTTCGATGCAGGGCATAGGGCGAGAAGGGCACTATCAGAGGCAGATGACGGAGGGCTCCGGAGCCCTATTAAAGTGCGACCGCCATCTTGACACCTCAGCCACGCCCCCCCCCCCCCCCCCCTGTGTGATCAATTATACGTGTGTGTTTGTATGATATCCAGTGGTACTTCCTATATATAAGAAGAAACCATGTCTCAGAAAATAGAAGTTTAGGATGAAGTTTATACAGTGTATTTATATGTAAAGGATTTCCATCACAAAAATAAATACGGTTACCTCAAATGGAGTCCCGGTGTTAGGTAAATAATCTGTAGCGATATTCAGAACGGAACCACAACCCCCAAATCGATCATTGCGACAGCCATATATGACAAGTGGGATTTCTTAAGGCAATTGTTAAGATCAATAGACAAAAAAGGCATAACAATCAATAGCCTCTGTAGGTAAAGAAGGAACGTCTTGTGAAGCATTATCAAAGTACCTGTGATATTCATGGGCCTACACGCATGAAAGGTATACTTCCACTTGCCAGTCGGTAGTGAATTATGAAGCCTGACCATTTAGTAACATGCTGCAGGGACTAGGTTTGAGTGCTGAAAGACACAATTTTTTGTCCATTTAATACTGGAGAAAGAAGAAACGGGAGAAAAATGGATCTGTATAGAAGGGACCTCTACTGAGTGGTAGGCTGCTCAGTAAAACAGCAGTGGAGTCAGCATGTTGATGAGAAGGATCTTGGATGCAGGGCAGTCGTGTTTGCACTGACGGAGGATTTTCTCAAGGAGACTTACATTTCTCTAATACCAAAACCAAAAAAACAGATCTTTGTATTATGGAACCTTCAGCCCCATATCTTTGTCAAACGTAGACAAATGGGTTTTGTCCCAAATCGTTCATCCACAACCCATCTGAGGACGTTCTCTCACATACTAGGGCAGGAAAGAGACAAAAAATAGGACAAGCTTGTTGTGAACTTTGATGCACAATAAGCTATTGATTGCACGGAATGACGCCAAGGCATGGATGAAAATGTGCCTGGGAGAGGACTCTATCCAAACGGAAAATTGGTTGTACAATGAGTACACACCCGTGTTGAATTGTGGAAATTCCATACTGCAGCCCTTCAAAGTGCTGAGAGGGAGCAAGCAAGGATGTCCCTTCTCTCTCCTGCTATTTTAGTAGCTCTATGGCCGTAGGCCAATCTGAGAACATAAAGGGGATTGACATAGCAGCAGAAGAGCAAAAAATAATGCTGTTGCCATCATGGTGACACCAGTAAACTGAATACCATTAATACCAAAATGAACCTGGTAATCTCTTTATTTTCAAAGTTTTCTAGGCACAGAATAAACTTGAAGAGTGAGGTGTTACCCATAACTACAATCCAATGGGCTTTGTAGCTTTAGATCTGCGATTTACCCAGCTAACGGCTCTGAAGTTCAGATCCAGTGTAACTTTCCTATTACCATCTTAGTGCCTGCTAGAGGGGGTTACAGAGAAGCACTGCTTAGCAAACGCCAGTCTCGTATAAACAAATCTATGGCAGGACGGGAGAAGAGGATTACGCTACTTCTTTGTTCGTTTTATTGATAGCAGCCAAGTACAACTACTACAGACTAAGGTGGTCATTTTGACATTGATGGTAAAAACCACATACTGCTGCGGTGACGGCCACCAAAATACCGTCACAGCGGCTACCATCCGTCCGCCATAATATGAGCACTGCCGGACGTCTGCACAAGAAGGGTGGAAATCCAGCAGTGATCCTGCTGGCGGACGGTGGTAAGCTGGCACTGCTACCACCAGCACTGCCACGCCAGAAGAACTCTGCCAGCCGTATTATGTACATTAATATGGCCTGGCAGTGTTCTGCTGGTGGGGCGCTGCTGGTGGTAGCAGTACCCCTTCCCGTTCCCTGTGGGACAACCTCCTCGCCAGTCAAGATAAGTCGGGCATCCGATAGGGGAGGGAGGTGGGGGTGTTTTGTGTGTTTGTGTCTGAGTGTGTTAGTGCATGTGTGAATGCGTCTGTGTGTGTTGTGTAGTTTGCATGTTTGTATGCGTGAGTGAATGCGTGTAAGAATGGTGAAGTGAGTGCGCGTCTGCATGTCAGTGTGATTGTTTAAGAATGTGTGTCAGTATGTCTGTAAGTATGCGTGTATGAATGCGTGAATGTAGTGTGTATGAATGCATGTATGCCAGTGTTAGTGAATGGGTGTATGGTTGGTGCATGTGAGTGTCTGTGTGCGGGTATACGGGGAGGGAGGTGTGGGGCGCTGTGACTGGTGGGGGGGGTGATGTGTGCATGTTTGGCTGTGGGGTCAGTTGTGTGGTGTGTCTGTGGGTGTATGGGGGTTGGGGGGTGTTTGTGGATCAGAGGGGGTGAGGGTGTGTGTGTTGATCGGAGGGGTTGGGGGTGTTTGTGGATCAGAGGGTGTGTGGGTTGTGAGTGTTGATCGGAGGGGGTGGGGGGAGTTTGGCTGGAGGGAGGATGGGGGGCGTCTGGTGAGTGTTGGGGGGTGGGGGAGCTGCCTACTGGTGACAGGGAAGGAATTCCCTGTCACCGGTAGGGCCTATCGCCGTGGCTTTCGTGGTGTTGCTAATGCCATGAAAACCACTGTGGTAGGCAGGCTCATAATGCCGCCGGTGGTACTGTGCCGGCCGCCGGGCTGGAGACTGACATCTCCGGCCCGGCGGCTGATACTGCCATGGCAGTATGAGTGGAGAAGTGGCGGGTTAATGTGGCAGTATGTACTGCCATCCGAGTGTCAGTACTACCTCCACATTAACACTCACCGCCGGGGTCATAATGACCCCCTTAATTTCCCATAACAACCAGGCAAAGAAGTAATAGGAAAAACAATAAACAACTGATCAGCCAGTCACTGGATCGTCATAGTCCTATGTTTCTTCGCTGCTTGGCAGTCGAGTTAAGTGCCTCCAACCTCCTGGGTCTCTTTGTACTCACTTTTGGCTTGTTATTGTGGTTATATAGAAATTTGACCTTTATTGCTTCCTGTGCATCCGCAGTAATGTTCCTCGCTCCTCCGTGGCAGCTATAACGTAGTCTATTGACATTTTAGTGTATATGTGTTAGGTGGCCGCAGGAGCACTAGACGCTGCTCCCGTGTGGCTGCCACCCAGTGTTTGTTTAATTATTTAATTTATTTCACCTGTAGCCGTTGTCGCGTGGGCTCTCATTATTCTAAATGAGACTACTGGATTTCTAGGTAGCAGGGTCTATAACGGTGTGGGGGACTGAGTCTAACCCACGTGTAAAGAACTCTGTCACCCTAAATCCGTTTTTTGCTCCGGCTAACTAGCAGTGCCTCATTCCTCCCATTTGGAAGGAATGATTTGGCAGCCGAGCGCATGACATCTTTGGAACTTCTCAGGGAAGTCGTGGTTACTCAGATCCAAAACAACTCTCTTATTTCCAATATGATCTCATATACAAATGACAAAGACAGTATAAGTTTTATATAATGTTTTAATAAAACGACTGTATTTTAGATATTAAGGCGTGAGCCGCAATAACCAGAACGATACAACACAGTAGGATTGTAATAGTTACCAGGAGAGTAAAACATAAAAACAAAGCTATCATATTGTCAAACAGTTTCTACTCTCCCTCTGCTTGTTTTATCTAGAGCACAGCATGTTAAGCTTCTAGATTGCCTATTAGAATCACTGTGGATACATCAGCCCTCATACCTGAGCAAAGACCTGTGATCTTGGTTCAGCATCTGCAACTAGGCAGTCAGCGTCAAGTTGTGGTTCCCTGGTCGGAATCTCCCTCTTGCGTGTATTGGGACAAGGAAGTGATTTTATAACTAACATGTCATCGTGATCACAAAATGTCCCTACGCAGGAATGCCAAGTCTAAACTCTTACCACGTCTATCGGCAATGTACCAGACTGTATCCTTGACTGAAGCACAGAGTAAATATGTTATGGAGAACTCCAGTGCTGAAGTAGGCAAAACAGTGTGATATGAATAAAAAACAGCACCGTAGAACTGGCTATTTGAAAAATAACAGTACGAAGCCTAATAAAAAGCATGTAGAGCAAAGTGCACAGAGGCACTAAGCTGTCAGCAAATGAATAAAATATATTCAGGGCAAAGTGCACAAAGGCCTAAAGCCTGAAGCTAAAGCGCAATGAATACGTAAAACTAACCACACTACACCGTTTCAGCTATTGCGGCAGTGGGAACGCTTGTCGCTCCTTCGCGGCTGCTTTCAGGTGTTTTCCCTGATGCGCTTTGGTGCCTGGGACCATTACGGCACCGGCCTCCAGCCACTAGAGGGCGCCACTTCAACACACCTAGTGCGTCACTTTCATCCTGACCGGTGCGCTCATTTTGAATATTCCTTTCAGCATGGCCAGCCGGGATTAATGTCTTAATTGTGCCCCCGCACACCTGGATCAGGTGAGTCCATAGCCCCTAATACGGTTGTGGGCTAGTGGTGTCCTGCAGGGCCTGCTCCCTGTCATTAGCTCTTTGGGCCCCTCTTCTGCTAGGTAAAACCCAATATACATTCCTCATTACCTAGGCACCCCCCCCCATTTCTGCTATCAGTGTTAATAGATAGTTGTTTCTACCAACATGAGTGATATTGAGGACTCATTTGTGGAGGAGGAGGCCACTACCTACCTCCCCATTGATGATCGGTTTTGTGAGGTCATGGACGCCTCGACTACCAAAGCAGTGACCCTGGCAGTTGCCACCCCTGGATGTCTCAATGCAGTACGTTGACCCCTGCTTCAAAGCCCTCCACAGGAGGGAAGTGGACCTTGGGCTGTCCCCCTTCTCCCCACACAGTGCCCCGTCCAGCCGCCACCATTGTTAAAGATAAAAAAGGACCCCGTATCTGGCATTGACCTGGATGCCCTTGCTAAATTAAAGCGCTCCTTTTGAACCTGTGAGCCTCCTGAATCCTCAGACGCTGCTGAGACAGGCCCCTCAGGTCTTCAGCCTCTGGCTGCGCCCTGCAATCTGGAGGCCTTTTTGGCCCCTCTCATGACATCAAATCTCCCTTGGGCTCAGACGGCGAGCAACAGTCAAACTCACACCCCTGGTGCCCTTCTACAGACCCCCTTTAGGAGAAGGCGGATGAGGACTCCACCCAGGGGCCCTCAGATATGCTTGACCCAGAAACCCTCCTGCACCCCCATTCCTCTGAATGGTTTTCTGCAGAAAAAGTTGTGGCCTACGTCACGGGGCATCTCGCCAAGCCGCTGGACAAAGAGGTCCGTTATTGCCTCTGAGTGGAGCGTCCCCGCCCTTCTTTGGAAAACAAAGTGGCTCTCAACCCTGAAACTGATGAGTGCATGACCACCTTTTTGAGGAAATATATAAGAGACCCAAAGAATGGGATTGACTGGTCCTGGAGGGCGTGCCAGGACAAGCTTTTGGACTTGGCGGGCCCCTCACAAAAATCTTGAACATGGCAGAGGACGCCAAAGTGTCAGGAAACCTCATTTCCCCAGAAGTCCTCTCGGAGTGGGCCCAACGGGCTATCATTCTTTTGGGGAATGCAAATTGTGCCATCCCCATAGAGCGGCGTCAGTCACTCCTTATCAAGACTGACCCTAAGCTGGGGTACTTAGCCATGTCGGAGACTGACCCAGTGGCCCCAGGGCATTCCCTTCATATGTGAACTGGTAAAATGTGTCCAGACCTTCAATTCTCTTGACAAAGCGAAGTCGTCTATAAAACACATTTTTACACCTTGGGTTTTCGCTGGGGCTGGTCGAGGAAGGGGGAGTTCGGCTGGCAGTGCTAACAGCACAACCTCTGCCACAGCCAAAGACCCAAGAAGGACCGCTATCAAGACGCCTCCAGTTTTGGCAGCTATTACCCCATGCATGGTTACTCCAGGCATCAAGGGGCAAGAGGAGGACGACACAACAGAATTAACCAGGGATCCAATTCAGGTGAGTGTTCATATTCTGCCGTACCAGGGGCTAGGGGACAGACCACAACCTTTCCTCCACAATGGGCAATCTCTAACGTCCGACACCTGGGTCATCCACACGGACAGGGATTCCACATACAGTTTTATGTTTCCCTATGGCAGAACAAGGCCCCGATCCCTTTGCTTTTTTTCTCCAGCACACACTTCCTTGGTAGACAATGAGGTCACAGACCTTCTCCTACCCACCCCATGGGCTTTCTAAGAAATATTTCCATTGTGGAAAAGAGGGTCAGTGGGCAGAGGCCAGTGATCAATTTAAAGGAATTTCAAAATTGGGTGATGTACCGACATTTCAAAATGGAGGGCATTCACTTACTCCAGGACCACCTCCTTCTTAATGACTGGCTGGCGCACCTGGTCCTCAAGGACGCCTACCACAGAGTCCCATTCTCCCCCCTCCACTGTCACTTCCTTCAGTTTCTTTGGCGGGGAAAAGACTTTCAAATTCACCTCTCTCCGTTCGGGCTGTCCTCCGCTCATAGTTTATCTGGACGACATTGTTTCCATGGACCAGTGCCCTCCATGTCTCTCGCTTCATCTACAAATGGTGGTCACACTGCTGGAATCCCTGGGCTTCATCATCAATCAGCGGAAGTCCTCCCTTGTCCTGGGTCAATCGTTGGTGTTCCTAGGCTCCGTTGTGAACTCGGGACAAGCCACCCCCAGCCTCCTGTCCAGGAAGATGGCCAAGATCAGGCACGACCTGCGTTGCATGGCATCTCGGCTTTCCGCCTCCCTACGGAAACTAGCAAGGGTGGTGGGCTTTTTTTCCTCCTCGATATAGGCAATCTTTCCGGGCCCCCAGCACTATGGAGCTCTTCAACGGTTGAAGACGTCTCACCTAAGGAAAGGACTGACATTCTCAGGCGGTCCCCCTTACTGAGGACGCCTATAAAGAGATCCAGTGGTGGCTGACTCACATGGAGGCCTGTAAAGCTCGAGTGATCTTCAGCTCCCTTCCTGATCTGGTCATAGAGTCTGATGTCAGTGGGTTGGGATGGGGGGCAAGTTGTGGGAAGTTCTTCACAGGAGTAAAGTGGTCCGCTCACGAACGTTCAATGCATATAAACTGTCTTTCAGTTTGCTGCTGGACCAAGGAGGGAGCACAATGATGCATCCTCCTCAAAATGGACAACGTGACAAAAGTCCACTACATAAATCATCTGGGAGGAACTTGATCCAAGAATTTAGCAGACCCAGCTTGCAATTTTTGGGACTACTGCCTTCAGAACCAGATAGCTATCTCAGAGGAACACCTTCCATGGGCAGCCAACCAAGTTGCCAACTAGCACTCTTGTCACCCCAGGGACACAAGCATGTGGCGTCTACATCCTTCGATTTTCCGACTCATTTCGGATAGATGGGGTCCATCTCAGTGGATCTTTTTGCCTCCCGCCTGGATCATCAGCTGTCAAAGTTCTTCAACTGGTGCCCAGAGGCGACGTCCACAGATGCTTTTCTGCAAGACTGACGACAGGAACACAGCAATGTCTTCCCTCTATTCGCGATGATCATGTGACTATCAGCCCAGGTCAGACGACAGAAAGCGGACATAACGCTGGTGACCCCGATGTGGAGATCACAAGCCTGGTTTTGAGTCCTTCTGGAACTTTCTTGGGATTCTCCAATCCTTCTACCTCAGTTTCCAAATGTCCTGCACGATCTGGAGGGGAATCCCCCATACCTTAGTTCTAGAGAATTCTCTGGCTCTTATGGCATAGAGGATTACAGGAGATGTTGGGAAGTCCAGGATCTTTTGCGACAGGCTGCGCCTCTCCTTTCCAAAGCATGGGCAGACGGCATTACCAAGCGCTACCGATCGGCATGGTCTTGATTGTTGGCCTGGTGTAGTACAAGACACCTGGATCCTGTGGGCGTGGACGTTGTCCACATCCTAAACTTCCTCGCCTATTTGACCTCTGAGGGCTTGGCGCATATAACTATCAACACTTTTAGATTGGCAATCTCGTCAGGCCAATCCTAGGTGGGCGATTGCCCAGTATGGGAGCATCCACTGGTGTGTAAGCTTTTATGAGGCATACACCTATCCATTCCCCCGAGCCCAGATACTCAACAGTATGGGATGTTAACAAGATCCTCAATCTGTTTCAATCTTGGCCATCTAATAGTCTCTTTTCCTGCAAACAACTGTCGGCTAAACTAGTCTCACTCCTCTGCCCACATGTATCAGATGTCAGAGCACTGAATATTACGGGTAGAGTATTTACCCCAGAAGATGTTTCTTTCCGTATTTCTAGAGGAACGAAATGTGAATCGAAATTGGTTAACTACCCTTCTTTTCCAGATTCCCCCAGTGTGGCAAGATGCCTCAAGGTATACAAAGCCATGTCGAGGAGGTACGACCTTGTTTTACCTAGGCCGTTTACAGCATTCCCCTCTATGAGAATTGCCCGATGGGTCCGATAGGCCATGCAGGAAACGGGCATTGACACAACCATATTTGGAGTACAGTCTGTCAAAGGAGCTATGTCCTCCAAGACATTCTCCCTCAGACCTTGCCTGGAAGATATCCTCAACGTTGTGGACTGGTCTTCTGACTCTACTTTCAAGAGGTTTTATTTTAAGCCAGTTTTCCAGCATTGCTTTGCTGGTGGTGAATAAGCTTTAAACCAGCATAATCCTCACCTCCGGTCCTGCCAGAGAACGAAAAATGTCCTAGCTAATATGAAGGAAAGTTTCAATGCTATTAAGGACACTGAGGCGAGGATTAATCCACCCGGATTGCTTCTTCCAACACCCACCAAGACGATACTAACCATCACTGAAATAAAGCATGGATCTTTCTGCTAACTGAATCTTATGACATTGTTTTGGGTGGGAGCGTGTGTTAATGGCTGGTAGAATGTTTTTCGTTAAAAATGGCCGGATATGGTTTCCAGTTGTTGTGTAGCCATTTTAGTTATAGCTTCATGCACGTTATTTTAACATACTAGGCCTGCCCCTGTGCACTTAAACCTAGATATATTTTATTCGGCTTTGCTTTATTATTGTTACAGTAGCCACTTTTACGGTCTTGTTTTATTTTTTCACTAACTGACTGTTTTTGCCTAGGCCAGCACTCTATTCTCAAACAAGACATTCTTGCTCACTCTGTGCTTCTTCCAAGGCTGCAGTAAGATAGGTTGCCGGTGAACGTGGTATAGGTTTAGTCTCTGACATTCATAGAAAATACACATCCTTACGTAGGGACATTTTCTCAGAACATCAGCTGTTTTATTATAAAAACACTTCCCTGCCCCTTACACGTTAGAGGGAGATTCCAGCCAGAGAACAACGACTGTTTGCTGATTGCCGAATGCTTCGCTACAGCTGTCTTTACAGACTTCAGGCCTTTGTTCAGTTATGGGGGATGATGTCATCCCAGGGGAACCTAAAGGGCAGAATTAGAGCTTAACACAATGTGCTCTATCATAGCCTAATTCCTACCTAGCATTATTTTAATGTTTCACTCTCCTTGTCACAATCTTAATCTTGTCATGCTGTATCGTCCTGGTTATTGCAGTCCAGCCTTTGCTATCTAAGATGCAGTCACTTTATTAAAGCATTAATGAAATATATACGGTCTCCGTTTGTCATTGTGTATGTGAGACTAATGTAACTGAGAGAAACGGACGAGACCTGAGTGACCACGGCTTCCCTGAGAAACCAGTTATGTCATGCGCTTGGCTGCCCAATCATCCCTGCCCTAGGGTAGAGAAGAGGCACTGCTAGTTAGCCGGAGCAGAACCCGGATTGGAGCGACAGGTGTCACCTGTAGTGGGTTAGACTCAGTCTCCCAGGGCTGGTGATTCTGCCACTCGAAATCAAGTAGTCTCATTAGAATAATGAGAGCCTACGCGACAAAGTTTCATATACTTTGTTCATCTTCTTATAGGATCTGACGGGCCAAAGCAAGGTTAAGGATGACTCTACGTTTGCACTCGCAGGAAGAAAAAGGAGGCAGCAACAGGGGCATAGGACTATGAAGATCCAATGACTAGCTGATTGGTTGTTTATTGTTGTTCCTATGACTTCCTTTCCTAGGTGTTATGGGAAATGAAGTCTATTGTAGTTGTGCTTGGCTGCTATTATTAAAACAAAGGAAGGAGCAGCAAAATCCTCACCTCCGGGTCCTTAATAGAACTGAAACTTTCCTTCACATTAGGTAGAAAATCTTTCATTCTTATGATGTATCAACATTAAATGAGATTTACTGACTATGTAATAATTCTGTTCCAGAGGGAGTATTGTTTAAAGAAGAGGATGGGAATCTACTCAACATATCAGAATAAGCATTGGAATTACCTAGAGACTTGGCAATTCCAGATTTACAACTTACCGGTGTTATCCTAGCTGACAGAAAACACATTAACACTGGTTTTATTTCTAATAACGTCCCAATTTCTTTGACACATGGGTTTTTCACAACTGCAAGTTCTTTCATGGAATTTGGCTAGTCTGAATTCTAAGTTATCCAATCCAGCATTAGAAGCCTTTACAGTCTACTACCAAATAAGCATGTTTCAAGAAACCTGGGCGACTGTGCCAATGTAGCGAAAAGGGCACTTAACATATAATGTTGAGGCTTCACCTTGAAGGCAGCTCGCCTCCTCGTGGCCTACTCTTCTTGGTGAAAATGTAATTAAATTGTAGAACCCATCAGTTACACATAATATCACCAGATATCACAGCATTAAAATAGACAGTACAGTATCAGCAAATGGGCTTTCTGTGATTGTTTACAACATATATACGACACATACACGTAATTGAGGACCACTTTAATTTGTTACAATAAGAAATATCTAAATCTGATTGCTGGGGGTTATAATGTCCCATAGGAGCCACTTAATTGTACGAGTGTCCTAACGGAATGGCAGGATGAAGCCTTGGGTAATCCTGGTCAGCCGCAGAATTTTAGCTGTCCACCCTGACACTAGCTCATGGCCTACTTTCATGTAATGGTTGATCAGGGTCCGTCATCAAAAGGGCATACATATTTAAGCATGGTAGTGATGGTACTAGAATTGACTACATACTCCTAGATGTTAAATTACTCTCCAAGACCTGAAAATCATCGATGGAGAAGACAGTGACCATATTGCCCTTGATTTAGTCCCGAAAGATGTGGCAATCCATGACAGGCTATATTAAATATTATCTCTAACACAGAGCAATAGTTGAAAATAATTGTAGTTCTATTATATGGCAAAAAATTATAGAGAAACAAGGGGTTCTGCAGGTTTATATGCAGCCTTTGCCTCTTTATTGGGACTGTATGACCAGCTAGAAACAGGCCTGAAGCCAATTAGTGATGTACATCTTACACTTTTCTTATCCAGAAAGGAAAAATATTGTTTCCTTAAGCAGAGAAGCCTGTGCTCCAATAATAAAAATATATAAGCTCAGTGGCTTAATAATGATTGTAGAATTGCTAGAGGCAGCTGTTAAATTCCAAAATGGACTTACAATAAAAAAGGCTAGGAAACATTTTAAACATTTTAACATATTCAGATCATAGCAATGAAGAAATGAGATGATTCTAACTGGCATGATCTACTCGAGGCAGCAAAGAAACAATTGCTTCTTTTGGCATATTATTGCACATGGTAGCTTGCACAATTACACAAAATAGAGAATTACTTCCACTGCCAGGTTTGCATTTGTAAGTTTTCTAACCTCAATACTGCTCCTCTAGCATTAGATCATACATCTTTACCCCTACTCTATAAAAGCCCTGTTGATGGTGAACTGATTAAATTCCCATTTTCTGAGACATCTAAAGCTATAAAATGCCTAAAGAGTGGTAGAGCCCCAGGACCTGTTAATATCCCTGGGGATCCTGTTTGCTTGGAGCTCACTGTATGAGCACCCTATTTGAATTTACTCACACATACCATCCTAGCGGTGCAGATATTCCTGCCACATGGAGAGGTGTGGAGATTATACCAATATATAAGAAGAGTTAAAAGGATGTTCCTGCCTAGCTTTAGATCTAAAGTCAGTACGATACACTAGGACTTTTGCTTCAACAAGCTACATTCGAAGTACATGACCCTTTTGAGACAACATTTGCTGGTGGCATGAGCTGTGGTCTATGCTGAAGGCTCTAGGTGTACTGAATAATTTGTTATCAATTTTAATAAGAGTCCACACTGATAACTACGCCCAGGTTTGTTTGGGAGCGAACGGAAAGTGACAGATCATATTGCCATCCATGAAGGGGTTAGACAGGGTTGCGTATAGGCCCCTACTTTATTTTCACTCTAAATTAACAATGTAATTGAACATATTAATGACAGTAGGAATGATTACCCTAAACCTGACTATTATAAAATTCCACCTTTGTTGTTTGCAGATGATACACTGTTAGTACCTAAAACCCCAATGCAAATTTTAAGTGAATTCTTGAACTTCTGCAAATAACAAGGTTTGTAGATCAATATCAAAAGAATATATGAACTTTAATCAGTGTAATCATATAAATGGTGGACACTGTGATAGCAAGGGCCAATCACTTTGACTAGTTGGGAATAAATATTTTGAAAACATTCTTATTCTTCCTATTTTTTTTTTTTTTTTAAATGTGTTTTTATTATTTATTATCACACAACAAAGTTACACAAATGAAAACTGTCAATGAGAATAACATTTGCAACAGGTGCGTTCATCACGTCGCCCTAGACGGCTATTGTACCGGGCCTGGGCTAAGGTGCACTCCGCCCGCTCCCGCGCCACTGCCAGGGGGTCCGTGTAGCCACGAGCCGGGGTAGGGGGGGATAGTCCGGGCTAAACATCATATTAAAGCATCCTGTTGCACTAAACAAAAAAAAAACAAAAAAAAAAAAAGGAAAGGGTTTTCTGTGAGGGGGGGATGAGGGCCGGCGGGGGAAGCGGGGGCAGAGGAGGAGGGGAAGAAACGCGGGCGGGCGATTGGTCATGAGCCCCTTTATGTGCTGGTGTTATTACTGGTTGGTAACCATCTGTTAGGTTATACCAGCTTCATGCAGACGCCCCCTACTCCTGTCCGCTTTTATATATATATTTTTGTTCCTTATCGTTTTTATTTATTTGTTTATACTTCTACGCCGTTTTGTCACACTAGGTCTCCTGCCTGTTTACTTTTTTGTTATTTATACTTGGGTTAGCTTTGCGGTTAGGTTCAGCTATGTGATATTTTGCTTCCAGCCTGATGTGGGGTGGTTGCGCGCTATCCCTGGGGGGTTGCAGCTATTTGGGACTGTATGGTGCGGATTTTAATGTTTGTTGGGGGAGTGTTCAGAGCGGGCGTTCGTCATCTTTTCTTTCTATTATTGCAACAAAAGAGTTCCAGGTGTCAAGACCTTTGACCCGAACGCCCCTTGTTGATAGGAGCTGCAGCGTGCCGGCCTCGGCCCTGGCCCAGAGCTGCAGTTCCGATCGCCATTGTTCGATGCCCGGCGCAACTGGGGCCTTCCAGTGCATGGCTATAAGGCGTCTGTACATCACCAGCGCCAGCGCTATGCATCTTAGAGTTTGTTTCCGTTTTTTGAGGCTTGGACCTATACCCAGCAAACACAGCTCCGGGGTGGGGGACAGTTCAACAGCTGTCCAATCGACAAGCAGTTCTATTATGTCTCCCCATACTTTCCGGATTGGGGGGCATTCCCAGGTCATGTGGTAAAAGGTGGCTTCGGGAGTGGCGCATCTGGGGCATGTTTGCTTTGATTGGGGGAACATACGGGTTATTCGGTGAGGTGATAAGTATGTTTGATGTAAATAATTAAACTGGGTATAGCGAAAACACGGGTTGCGTGATACTTCTTTTGTCATTGTCAGCGCATGATTCCATGCGGGTTGTGACAGGGGTTCTGCTAGCACTGCATCCCATTTGTTCTTTGATTGTACTTGTATATTTTCAACGCAGGAAGTTAAGATTATGTATGCTCTTGATACATTTATTGGGTCTTCTATGCTACCTAGCAACTCATGCAGTCTGGGGGAGACATTTGGTTCAGAGTTTTCATTGTTCCAGCAAGACCGTAGTGTCTGACGTACTGCTCCGTATGCTATAAAGCTTCCGCGCCCCAGTTCATATTTATCAGTTAGTGTATTGAAAGTTAGGAGGCGTCCTTCATTGTAGATGTCGCCGATGGTGCGTATTCCCTTTTCTGGCCATCTGTTCAGGCCAACTCTAGCTGCTATGTTGGCAAGTTTCGGGATGGCCAAAAATGGTAGCCTGGGGGAATATTGTGGTGTTTTATTGTTCATGAGCACATGGTGGCCCCATATCCAGTGCGCAGTTTTCAGTAGTATGTTGCGTGGGTGTTTGGGGGATTCACGATTCATCAGGTATTGTATTAAGCCCATGTTCCCTAGAGACGAGATGATCATCTGTGATTCAGCTCCGTCTGGACGGCCTAGCCAGGATGAAATCCATTGTAACTGGGAAGCTGCATAGTACATTTCGAATCTAGGCGCTCCCAGTCCACCCATTGTTAGTGGTTGGTGTATTTTTGATAATGCCACTCGTCGTCTTCCGTTGCCCCATACGAGATTTATTAATAGGCTATTCAGAGGTTTAAAGAAGGAAGCTGGTAGAGCCAGTGGGAGGGACATGAAGAAGTACAACAATCGGGGCAGGATCACCATCTTCGCTATGGCTACTCTGCCCATCGGTGACAGTGGGAGTGAGCACCAGAAGGGCAGGGAGCCTCTGATGGATCGGACCGCCTGCCCCAAGTTGCCGTCCCTGAGGTCTCGTGCGTCGTGGTAGATGTTTACACCCAAGTATTTGAAGGTGGTGTAACACCATTTCAGTTCGCCAGGGTTGGAGGGTAATCTGTGTGCTTCAGGGACAGGGCACATAGGAAAATGCACGACTTAGACCAATTTACCTTGAGCCCGGCCAATGTGCCAAACCTGCGCAGTAACTTCAGCACTTCAGGTAGGGATTCTTGGTAATCTCGTAAGAAAATAAGTGCATCGTCTGCGTATAGTGACACTATGTGGTATGTGTGGTCGTCTCGGATGCCCCATGCAGGGGCTACCGCACGTAGGTGAGCTGCTAAGGGTTCAATTGCGAGGGCGAATAAAAGCGGGGATAATGGACAGCCCTGTCTGGTTCCTCTCTCTATTTTAAACGGTTGCGAAATCGTGTCGCCCGTTTTAACTCTTGCAGATGGGTTAGTGTAGAGTACCCCTATCCATCTGATGAATGTTCAGCCGAAACCCATACGGCGCAATGTTTCCATCAGAAAGGGCCAACCCAGCGTATCGAATGCTTTTTCTATGTCCAGTGAGACTGCCACTTGAGCATAGTCGTCCGTTTGTGAGTTCGCCATTAGGCGCAATAAGTTTCGGATATTACTAAATGTGCTCCGGCCAGGTATGAATCCAGCCTGATCACGATGTATCAGGTCCGGCATACATGGGAGCAAGCGGTTGGCTAGCAGTTTGCCGAGTAGCTTGCAGTCTGTGTTCAGTAGTGATAGTGGTCTGTATGAACGTACATCCAAAGGGTCTCTCCCCGGTTTAGGTAGCACTGCTATCAGTGCTTCACGGCATGTGTCCGGTAGTTGTCCACACTCTAGCGCCTCAGTCAGCATCTCTAGGTATGGGGTTAGTGTTTGAGTCGGGAACATGCTATAGTATTCAATAGGCAGTCCATCGTTGCCTGGTGCTTTGCCATGTGGCAGTTGTTTTAGGGCCTGCTGTATCTCACTAATATCGATCGGTCTTTCCAGGTCTGCAACCTGATCGACCGTTAGATGATTCAGCTCGATATCAGTAAAAAACTCATTGAGTGGTGTTTCGGGTGGGGGAAGGGGAGCTTTGTATAGTGTGCTGTAATACTCCTTGAAGGCTAGGTTGATATCGGCCTGGGCATTTACTATTAATCCTGTTTCTAAACGGATGGCTCCTATGGGGGATTTCCGGCCTCCGTTGTGTATGAGCCATGACAGTAATTTACCCGATCTGTCACCTTCAGCGTGGTTGCGAGCTATGTAGTGGCGATAATCGAACAGACCTAGTCTTCTGTCAGCATCGTGCCATTGTGAGCGCTTCCCAGCTAGTTCTGTTTGTGTAATCTCGCCCATGGCGAAGTCATTCTCGAAAGAATGTACTTCCTTTTCTAAATTACTAAGCTCGCGTACTAGTGTTTGACGTGCACCAACTGTTGCTGAGATGCATGTTCCTCGAATGACTGCCTTGTGTGCGTCCCATTCTGTTGATCTAGAGCACGTTGTCCCCTTGTTTTGGGTGAAGTAAGAGGATATGTGTGTGGCTAATTCTTCTCGAAACGGGGGGTCTTGTAGCAATCGGGTCTGGAGGCGCCAAGTTGGGATGCATGCGCGCAGACTGCCCCATCGGATATGAGCGATGAGAGGGGAGTGATATGAGATTACCCTGGCGGTGTAATCGGCGCTTGTGATCCTGTTGGTAATGTCTTGGGAAGTGAGGATAAGGTCTATGCGGGTGTGGAGGAGGTGTACTGGGGAGTAGTATGAGTATTCGCGATCGTGGGGGTGTATGTGCCTCCAGGTGTCTGTGAGACGGCGATCTGCCATCCATTGACGCAGCATCTGCGAATTTTTAATTGTTGGGGAGGCTGCTATGGGGGGGTGTGATCTATCCGTGTCTATATGTGGAACGCAGTTCATATCCACGCCCCAGATGCATGTAGAGGGGAGGTCATTTGAGAAGTGTGAGATCGTTTTGTGTAGGAATTCACTTTGTCCTACGTTCGGGACGTAGAGTCCGTTCAGTGTTACTGGTTCCCCGTCTAAGCGGCCTGTTAAATGTATGTACCTGCCCTCTATGTCAGTGACGCTGCGCTGTATGGTGTACGGGACCCCGGGGGCTATCCATATCAAAACCCCTCTTGCAAATGTTGAATTTCCCGATCCGTAGACCTGTCCGCCCCACTTCCATTCCAACCAGGGGATATCAACGGGGGTAATGTGCGTTTCTTGGAGAATGGCTATATGGATATGGTGACGTTTTAGGTGTGCGTGTATCCTATTGCGCTTTCTTATGCCCGCCATTCCCTTAATATTCCACGTCATTATGTTATACGTTGGTTCCTTATTTGTCATGTTGAGTTAGGTTGTTGCACACCTGTTTTTGTGTACAGTGGGGCCAATCCTGTGACGCGTCCAGAACCTTCCGCTAGTCTAGTATGCGCATCCCGCCCACGAATTCCCCCCGCCACCCGCCCCCGCCCATTAGCCCCCCCGGGCCTACAAAATAACATTATCAAAAGAGAATAATAAAAGTGAGAGAGAAAGAATAACAGGCAAAAGGATATTTCGGGTAGAGCCCGGAGATAAACATAGTGGCACAACTGGTGCCTAAACTGCAAACTGCGAAATTAAGTTCCATTCGGGAGTGACTGGGGTGTCGGAGAGCGTGGTTTTGGTATAGCCGGGCGGGTAACGACCCGTCTCCAGGATAATTTTGTCCCTGCGCGGTCCAAGTTGTAAATTCGTCCGCTTTGATTACCCTGTTAGTCCCAGTCAAGGAAGCAGGCGGCCAGGTCCCATCCCAAGGAAACCACCAAGCCTCGCACTAGGCCGCAGGAGGGCGGGAGGTCGCGTGTCCCACTGCCAGACTCGCGTTGGTGGCACAGATCGTGTTCACTCCTGAGGCCTAGAGATCATCCGCAACGCGCGGAGTAAGGTCAGGGCCGGCCAGAAGGAAGGAGGAGGATGCACTGGATTCCCCACCTGGGGATCCGCTGTTTGTAGCATCTGTGTCGCTACGGGTTTTGGATTGTGGTCGGGTGAAGGAGCTAGTCTCCCTTAATATTTGAGCTTGCTCTGATTCCATTTGCAATTTCGTTGGGCGCAATGTGGTCTTGTTTTTTTTTTTTTTTCCTCCTGGAGCTGGGAGTTATCCAGTCCTCGGTTGTTGTCTTTTCCGTTGGTGGGCTGATCAAACCTTTAGCGTGAATCCATGTCCATGCATCCTCTGGGGTAGGGAACATGAGCGTTTTCTCGTCTATGGTGATACGCAAGCGGGCTGGAAACATAAGAGAATAAGTAATGTTATTTTGTCGCAAGATTTGTTTGATCTTTACAAAAGTTGCTCTTCTACGTTGTACTTCCAGTGTGTAGTCCGGGTATGCAGATATGTTATTATTTTCCAAGCTGATTTGACTGGAAGATCTAAAGTGTTGAAGAACAGAATCTCTATCTCTGTGGTTGAGAAATCTGGCTATCATGGGTCGGGGTGGTGCTCCAGGCCGCGGAGGTCTGCCCGGCATTCTGTGGGCTCTCTCTATCATTGGTAATTTTGTGGCATCCTGTATTTTCATTATTTCTTTCAGCCAGTTTTCTAGGAAATCCTCGGCTTTGGGTAGTTCCAATCGTTCTGGGATGCCAGTGAATCTGATATTGTTACGTCTTGAGCGCCCCTCTGCCTCTTCAGCTCGGCGTTGTAGCTGTGCCAGCTCAGTTTCCATTTGTTTGAATTTGCTTTTCATGTCTGTCATCTCCGGTTGAACAGTTTTTAGCGACAGTTCAGCATTATGCACTCTGTCAGACAGTTTACGGTGGTCAGCTCGGAGTAGGGAGACCTCCAGCACTGCGGCATCAATTTTCCCTTCTAGCGAGGTTTTGGTTTCCATGATTGCCTGCATAATTTTATCAAATTGCTGAGAGTGTGTGCGTAGCGTCTCGTTCAGTTGAAGCAGCGTTGCATTTTGCATGTCCGGATGGCCCACGGAGGGGGGGATTTCTCCCTCCGCAGAGGTCCCTGTTTTGGAGTGCTTAGGTTTAACCATTGTGCCCAATGTGCATCCGGGAGGAATTAGGCCGTAAGAAATCAGCTATGTGTCCTGGAGGGGCGAAGCGGGGGCCCCGCACGCCAAAGTGGGTGATTTTAGCGTATCCAGTAGTCCAAGGCGTGGTTGCGTATTTTTAGGGATATTAGGAGTTAGTATGTTTACTTATTGTCTGAAGCCCGCTTGTTGCTATATCTTCATCCCACTCCACGTTGCCAGGCAGAGAGCTGACTGCCTCTAGCCTGGATCAGGTGCGAAGGGTTTTCCACTTGTATGCTTGTGGCTTGATATTTTGGTGGCCCAGCGTGGTTGTTTTATGTGCTTTTAATTTATTATGTACCTGCGCTCACAAACTACTTGCTTCGATTTCTTTATTTTCTTCCTATTTTTCTTTTTTTTTTTTCCTTTTTATTATTTTATTGGCTCCCTTTTTTTTTTTTTTTTTCCCCTTCTTTTCCACTCCTCCGCCTCTTCTTTTTTATCCTTTGTGTTGGATCAGGGCTGGTGCTTGTAAGTCGTTGTCGCTAGCCCAGTGCGCTGTTACTTCTTCTTCCTGTGTGGGAGGGGAGGCGGCCGCCCGCTGGCCGCGAGTCCTCCCCGCCGGTCCGGTCCACGCCACCGGAGGGGGGCCCAGAAGGCAAGCCGGGGCCCCGGCTCCACCCGGGCACGCGCTCGCCGGCCGCCACCCCAGATCAAGGGCGGAG
Source organism: Pleurodeles waltl (assembly GCF_031143425.1). Taxonomy (NCBI): domain Eukaryota; kingdom Metazoa; phylum Chordata; class Amphibia; order Caudata; family Salamandridae; genus Pleurodeles; species Pleurodeles waltl. Next base: position 974,272,238 of record NC_090444.1, read on the forward strand.
CGTCACTGCAAGCCAAACGCCCGGTCCTGGCGCCGGCACGTCCGAGGCACGGCCCCGTGGGGAGACACGGCCCAAAGCGCCCGCCGCAGCGTCACCGCGCGATGCGGTTACCAGTCTTCGGCAGGGGGGGTCACGGAGAATTGTCCGGGGTGCTAGATCATAGCAGGGGGGACTCGCTCACAGCCGCGTGCCCCCCCGAGCTTCTTGTTGCTCCGGTAGAACGCGGCCAAGCCGGAAGCCGCGGCGTCCCCGGGGCCGCGCCCCAGCCGACAGGCCCACCTCCAGGGCCCACGGCAGTCTGGGCCCACTAGCCCCCGACCCCCCCGGCGATCCCACGGGGAGGCCGAGCGGGGCAACCTCGCCGTCGCGCACACGCCTCACCGACCGCGAGCGGCCGTCCCACCGACCGCGAGCGGGCCGCCTCACCTCCCGATCCAAAGCTCCAGGCGCGCCTCGCTCCTTCGGATCCTGCAGTCGATTACGGGGCCATCCGCAGCTGTTTCTGTTTTCTTGGGGGCTGCCCCCGGCACGAGGGGGGAAGCCTCACCATTTTAGCGCCGACCGGGGACCAGGATACTCGGCAAGAAGGAGGGCCGCGAGCGGAGCTCTTTGCTCAAGCGTCCGCTCCGGCCGCCATCTTGGCCACGCCCCGATTCTTCCTATTTGATTAAAGTGGCTACGTTGTGCATCATAGGGAGGGCTGATCTTTTAAAAATGCATATAGCTACGGAATCGAGATTGGTATCACTCAAATTACATATATATATCTATGAGATGCACTTATGGAGCCGAGATTTCTGGACCATCACAATGTTAACAGCCTAGCTATAAAAAAGAATCACCTCATTAGATCTTTACTTGATATGCCAGCAAGTACCCCTGCATTTCCCATATTCCTGGATTTGGGGTCTGAGGAGAGTTTGACATCTAGTGAGTCTTAGAACCTTTGCCTTTTGACAGAGGTTATGGCAGACCACAGAGTTGGAATCTTATAGAAATGGTATACTTTAAATCATAAAATAGATAAAGACAATGTGGTATTGAGGTGAAAACATGTAAAAAAGAAATGGTTGCATATCCTGGTCTTACAAGTACTCTGGGATGATCTGAGGAGCATTAATGGCAGATCTATCAAATTTCTGAAAAAAAAACTATTGGTCTCCAATTGCAGAGAAATGGAATGCTTGGCACCATACTCATTCTGTATTAGCGGTTCATAAAAGGCTACATGTACAGGCAGCCATAGGGCTAAAAGAGATCATTATGTACAGATTCACATTACAGAGGAATTACAGAAAGTAAGAGGTATGCTTACAATAGACCCTTTGAGTCGGACCACGTTTGGGCAGGCCACAGGGCAGAAAGGGGCTACTGGGCCCCAACCATCATGATTGAAGTAGTTTGACACTGGTGCCCTCAGGCATGTACTCAAAGGTTCTCCAAACTACTGTCTCAAACTTCAGAACCGGTTTGGGGGGGTTCTCTTTCCAGTGTCCTCAGACTACTCTCCAGAAAGAGCCTTTGGCAAAGTGATGCTTTTCACAGCAAATCGCTTTTGGTCTGTCTCCAGGCAGGACTACTCACAAAATGGGCACCAAGTGTGAGGTTTTCAGCACCTGGCTAGCATTAGCATTTCTGAAGCAGAAATCAGGGGAGTATAAAGGAGCAAGCCTGTTCTAGGAACATTCTCATCCTGAACAACAGGGACTCCAGTTCCAACCTTCACCCTTACCATCTACCAAACGGCAGTGAACAGGAAGAACTATTCAGCAGACCCTCATAAGAAAGTCTGTTAGGGAATTTCTAAGGGGAAGCCTCACACTTCAGTGTTTGGTTCACCAGCCTCTTGTGTTTGAGGGCGTCAGGCTATAAAGATTTTTCTCCATTTCACTTTCTCTTTAAAAATAAGAATTGGCAAAGTCATGAGGTTTAGCCTATGCGAGAGCTATTGGATTTGCCAATTTGTTTTGGCCATGTTGTACAGCAGTGTGGCTAAAAGTAAAAGTGAAAGTAAGAGCAATTCGGTGGCCAGAGAAAACATTCTTCTTCGGACTTGGCACGAAAGGAACAGGGAAGAGGGTAGGGGTATGGGAAAGCAATGATGATGGTGAGGAGTAGAAGGGAAAGAAGTAATAGCACCTCAATCACAGCGCAAGCAGTGGATGGACACTGATCATGTTGTGTTCTGTCCTATCAGAGACAGTGCTCTGACTTGTGGCAGGAACTTGTTAGAAAACCTTCTGCTATCAAGCTTAGACGTGGAGCTCCCTGGATCCATCTCTAACCTAGAGATCTTAGTTCACCAGGTCTTCCCATTCCCATGTCCTGTCAACAGTCTTCTCCTGTACATAAACACATGTATTTCAAAGGCTGAGGTTGTGCGGAGTTACACATACCAATGAAATTACATGGTAAGGTAATGGCCAAGAACAGAATGGCCTCGCAGTCAACATCATTATTCAGAAAAAGCTATTAAAAGAACTTTGAAAAATGCTAGTAAAGTAACGTTAATGGGAATTCGGATAAAAAAAAGGTTGATGCAGGAGCATCGAGGCACACAAAGAAGTGAAGGGCTGGTCAACGTTTTAATTTCTTTGACATTTCTGGTTCTAGTAACAGAGCTATGAAACATAAATAGAGAAAATGTGGTCTCGATGTTAAGAAGGTTGGCTGTCAAAGCACGAACCCGAGTTTACTTGAGTAAACAGTGAGATCCCGGGACTATGCCTGATTTTTTAATAGGTTTACATTTTGGAGTGCTTAGAAACATGATAAGCCCATAACTCGGTGCTGAATAAAAATGTGCGCATATATAGAATTGGGCACTCAAAACCGAAAACGTCGACTGAGCATCTGGGTCAAAAGCGTAGGGTTTATCAGGCTGCATGAAGCAGGTTTGAAAATTCCATGTACAAGGACTCAGGATTAGTGCATTCTTGGATCCCACAACCTCAGAAATTCACCAGAAAGGTGCTGGTCGTAAAGCTCTAGCTGCCCCCTTATGTGGTTGTGCTCTGTTGGATGTCTGTGGGGGTCGTACAGCCTGAAAGAGAGACTAACAGAAGGTGTTTATGATTCACTATTTACTTCTAGAGGGCCAGTAATGGGCTCAAGCCTTAACACATGTGCTTTTAGGCCATCATTAATTTCAAGATAGCTCAAGGACATAAGCAAGGAGGGGAGAAGTAGGTGGGGGTACAGGCAAACACTGACATAGAGGGCTGGAGGGGGAAGAAGCAACACAGAGAAGTGATGTGTGGGAGGTGAAAGAAGCAACAGTACTTTAATCACAGTGTGAGCAGTGGGCGGACACTAATTAAGATTAATAAATTTGTGCTGGGTACATGCTCCACGGACAGAAAAGGAAGGTACGCTCGGCACGAGCTGTCCAATTAGGAGGCAGCAAGAAGAGTGACAATGATGCCAACGAATGGTTACCAATGGGCAGACTCCAAGCCCTTATAGGAAATAAATACCCCTTGCAGCAGTACATGCGATATGGGCAGGCAAGACATAACAGGCCTAAATGTTTGAAGGTTTAGAGGTGTAAAAGGTCTAAAAATTAACTGTGCAATACAATTTTATTTAACTTTACCCCAAAGATCCTAAAGGTATTTTTAAGTAACAAGACCGATTCCATACAAACCAGCCAACATAGTAAGTACTGCATTCAACTCCACCAAGATTCTCAATTTTCCTTATCACTAAAACATGCCAAGATCATCCAACCACATTCGAATACACCTAGATTAACGGTATTGCATTTAAAACACACATTCAACATCATCTGCAAATAGCTGCCACATACACTACATATGCTCTGGAGTAGTGAGAGATAGTAGTGATCACTTGAATACTCTTAAAGAAGACAAACGGAAACCATCAAAAATCATCTTCTGTAACTCTAAATAAAGTGCAGCCACCATACAGGATCAATAAATACTGGCAGTGACACTCAATTTACTTGCTTTTCAAATGGGCATCAGGGTTGAGTGTGCAATAAACACCACCAGCTTTACTCAGATGTACGACAGACAGCAAAACTATTCTGGAAACATTTGAGAAGAGCTTTCTTACATCCGATTTTTCAATCAGTAACCTGAAATAGTAATAATGAGGAAGTTTGCATACACAGGCTTATGTTACAAATGTACTTTCGCAAATAAAATAGTTTTCCATCAAAATATTATTCCCTTATCTGAACAGTTGCTCAGCACAGCAGATAGATTCAATGCTGCAAGCAAGGTATCCTACAAGGTTTCCTACACCATCTTGCCTACAAGCAGCAAGCAAATGTGCATTGCACTTCCGACACCATTCTGTCGCCGCAGGGGTGTACCTGACCATGAACATTCATATGAAAACAATATGCTGACATATGGCTTCCCAGCATGCTCAAAGAAGAAAGGATACTGAGCAGACGCAAGGCAGCTGCACACATGATGCATGGCTCAACAGTCACATAGAGGGTCGTGTGTTCAAAGACGTCGGTGGTCTTCTCGCTGTGGCGCTGGCACCAGTCCAGAACCTGATCAATCGCCACCATCTCCGCATGTCTGGTGGCCTGTGGATGCACAGAAAAAACAAGCATCTCGGTGAAAGGTTTTTATTTAATGTCATCTTGAAGCGGTGGATCAACTCGCCAAAATAACTGAATGCAGACGTATTATTCACTGACTGGGAGGAAAATGGCGTTGGAAGAGCCGATATCAATTCTTCATCCTTTACTTTTAGTATGACTGTTCAAACTAACACAAGGTTTGTAACAAACTAAACATTAAAATGCTCCTAATCCTAGCTAGTGTTTTTAATTGCCAGGATACCCCTTATTGGTTTAAATTCAGTTGCTGTTTAATTGTTTTTTGCACTGCTTAGATCTATTTTTATTGAGAAAAAGCGAACTACTTATTAACAATCTTACTCCAAGGAAAGAAAACACCGGGAAAACTTATCATCAATTATGATGAAGCAGCCTGAGTAATTATTTACACCCTGGAACCTGAGCACAGCCAAGAAAGCAATGTCGTTGGGCACCTGGGGTACTAGATACATTCCTTTTCCTATCCCACATTCCTGGTTTCATCACAATTAAGCCATTTCCTGAACTAGGGGTGTAGCCGGTGTGGTAGGAGGAAAGTGCAGCAAACTATATAATGTCCTGTGTTCATATGTGTCCCAGTAAGCCTTTGGTTTTCAAACGTTTTAATGCTGTGCCCCCCATTTCCCCCACTCCCCCCAAGTGGGGGAAAATAAATGAACCCCCCCTCCGAACTTTTCACAATTATTCTTTTAAGTAGGCAATGTTTAAACAAGTCTAAACTTACTTAAACATTGCAGTTAGGTTCTGTTACCTTTTTTAAAATTGGAACAAATTGTTTTCTGCTTAAAACAATGCACTGTTATCTGCATACGCTTCTTTTGGCCACAGCCTGGCGCCCCCCCCCCGGAATCACCTGAGGATCTCCTAGGGAAGGGCCCACCACCCAGTTTGAAGACCCCTGCAGTAAGTCAATAACCTGACAATGTTCACAGCAAACGTCATCCCCAGACTGCCAGTTATAATGAACGTATTTGTCGTATTCCCTTGCTACAAAAGTACTGAAGTAAAGATCTCTAAATATCCATCAATTCCAGACAACAAAAGCAAAAATACAGGGCAGATACATAGCAATATTTATCGCAAACCGCATAATCATTTAGGCCCTCATTACGAGTGTGGCGGTCTCAAGACAGTCACACTCGTGATGGCAGTCGGACCGCCATGGTGGTTGGACCGCTGCAGACAAGGTGGTCCGACTGCCCTATTATGACCTTGGTGGAGCCACCACGGTCCGACCGTTCACATCGGCAGGCTGCCGCCAGCTGGCAGCCTGGCAGTCCCGGGGGTTGTAATCCGCCAGGAGTCCCCATACGCCAGCCTTTCCCTTCCGTGGCGGTGTAACCGTCATGGAAAGGCTGGCGGAATGGGGTGCAAGGGGGCCCCTGCACTGCCCAAGCACTTGGCATGGGCAGTGCAGGGGCCCATATGCACAGCCCCATCGTGCATTCCACTGCCGAGTGGGCAATGGGTGCTGCTGCACCTGCCGCACCGCCCAATTGCAGCCGGCTCGGTTATGGCCCTGTTTCCTGCTGGGCCAGTGGGCAGAAACAGTGTTTACGCCTGCCGGCCCAGCTGGAAACTGAAAATAAGGATGGTGGGGTTTAGCCCACAATGGTGGTCTAGTGGCAGTATGAGTTTGGCGGGTGGCGGAGACTCATGATGAGGCCCTTAGTTTGGATTACATCTCTTCATTTAAAATAATAGTAGTAAATAAATATCCACAACTTATCCGTAAAATTGTAATAGATAACCCCTCAGATTGCTAGGGCAGACCAATGCAATTAAAATCAGAGTCCTTCGAATGAGTTGTTTTATAAATGGAAAATATTCTGTTATATCTTGATACAGCATGTAAAATCAATAATTTGGGTATACAAATGAAGCACCTCATGGAAGAAAGCGAGCCTACACCACTGGATAGGAGACAAGAGGTTGATAGGGCTGGTATGCCCAACTCTGGTTTGTCAAGCCATACAACTAAAATGGAGTAGATCTAGGCTTACCGTACCAGGGGATGTGGAGACAAGTTTATAATATAGCTGGACTCATCCTGTTCCTTAATGTTTTTTGTCCAAGTTTTCCAGTCATGAGATTAAAAGCAGTAGATCAAAGGTGGCCCAAGTAATACATTAGAAGGCTTTTGAAGGTTCAAACATTTCTAAGATATTCGGGACTCCGATCTCTTCAGAATATTTAATCATGGTCATGGTGCACCACTTAAAATATTTGAATTAGCCACTGTGAGTATTTATTAAATTAGAATGCCCTGAAAAGCTGGTAAGCATTGATAAAGTGGTAGGTAATAAAGTTATTACTTTCAAATAGCTCCAAACAAAGAAGAGACTAAGGGGGTGATTCTGACCCCGGCGGTCTTAGACCGCCGGGGCCAGGGTCGGCGGGAGCACCGCCGACAGGCCGGCGGTGCCCCGCAGGGCATTCTGACCGCGGCGGTAAAGCCGCGGTCAGACCGGCAACACTGGCGGTCTCCCGCCAGTGTACCGCTGCCCTGTTGAATCCTCCAAGGCGGCGCAGCTCGCTGCGCCGCCGAGGGGATTCCGACCCCCCCTACCGCCATCCAGTTCCCGGCGGTCCGCCCGCCGGGAACCGGATGGCGGTAGGTGGGGTCGCGGGGCCCCTGGGGGCCCCTGCAGTGCCCATGCCACTGGCATGGGCACTGCAGGGGCCCCGTAAGAGGGCCCCTACAAGTATTTCACTGTCTGCTTGGCAGACAGTGAAATACGCGACGGGTGCAAATGCACCCGTCGCACCTTCCCACTCCGCCGGCTCGATTACGAGCCGGCATCCTCGTGGGAAGGTCGTTTTCCCCTGGGCTGGCGGGCGGCCTTTTGGCGGCCGCCCGCCAGCCCAGGGGAAAACTTGAAATACCCGCTGCGGTCTTTTGACCGCGGCGCGGTATTTTGGGGGCGGAATTCTGTCGGGCGGCCTCCGCCGCCCGCCAGAATCAGAATCACCCCCTAAATTGCCTTTTCCAGTCAAGGCTGCAGAAAGGTGCATGAAGCAATCACTCAACTAGTACAAATGTTATTGGAAGGAAGGAAACTTTGCCAAGTGATGCGCCTGCACGACATAGTGAAGGAAAACACACAGGTGGTCCAGACAAGAGAGATTGCTGACACTCTTCTCACAGAGGCTTGTCAAAGGTGCAAACAATATGCAACTACAGATTAATAAGTCTGAAAGTTCTTTGAAAGGTGTGCACAGACTATTCTGATTTCCCAACATGCTGATTTGTTGAGAAATCGATTGAGGTAAATATTTTCTTTAGTACTGTAAGCTAGAATGTAGACTTCTCAAGAATAATTTAACAGATACGTACCAAGTAGACAAATTTGGGTAAGAAAAGCATGTACCATGTTTTGGATAAGCAATGCAGCTCTCATTGGAGGGCTTTTTTGGTCCTTGCTTTTTGTACTGTTCCTAGAAAATAACATAGAAACACATCAAGCCTAGAGCCATTCATGCTTATGGTGCCTTTATTTTGTAATGAATTAACCTATCGTTTATTGAGGGATAACTACTAGAAACAGAATGACTCTTGTGATGGTTTCTAGATGATTGCAAAATGAGAATTATTTATTCAGTCCAGTCATTATCATATAACGGTGGAACAGTATTCTACTGCACATCTATCTGGCAATCTTATGAGCCTACTAGCTTAGAGCTACAAACAAGAAGCCAAACATGAGGACAATCAGTTTCATAACTTTTTATTCCATTTTCATTCACATACCTTTAACCACTGGTCTGCGAGGTGCTATGATAGCTATTAGTAAATAAATGTAATAGTTTTGAACCCATCCCCACCCTCTTGAGAAATACCTCCAGGCAACAACTTCCCTTATCTGTGCCATCTGTGAATGTGCCGAAGGTCACGCTAAAACGTTTGTGCATTGGTCACCTGTCCCAACACTCACCATTCCTTTTGAAAGTCATTGTGCCAATCCAGTTGTATTACCCCCCTCCCCCAACAATGTGGAAGCAGAACTGACTGCTGGGTAGCAATAATCTGGGGCACTAAAAAATAGCGAGGTTTACTCAGCTTCTTAGACAGAACAGCAAAATATGGCACGCAGTCCATGTAGTAGGTTTTGTTTTGTTTGTTCTGTTGCAAGATTTTCTCCATTGCTAGTATGTTTCACATTCTATTGACCCAATGTATTTCATTCAATTACTTTATTTGAATACCATCCTATCCATAAAAGTACAAAACGTGCACAGTAAAATACATACATTACTTGATAAAAACACAGTCATAAAAACAAGAAACTAATATCCAATGCCATAACCACAATGCACAAAACAATACAATAATTATTTCAATGAGCCTAATCAGTATTCATAGGTCCTAAGCTCGTACTGCTACTCTCAGGATTGCCCCGACATAGGCAATTACCTCTTCATCTTTAAGTTGAGAAAAAATGATGAGGGTTGCCCTGAGTTTATTAATGTTGCGTCTTTTTACAAGAAGAATCAAATAGTTCTTCGAACTACATAGAGTAATATCAACAAAAAAATGTAAAGTTTGTCATCGATTACCCTGAATTCCCATCACAAGGACAAGACATGAAGTCAAGATTGGCATTAAAACCCAATGGAAAACATAGGAAATACTTTATTGTGCCAGCCCTATAAAGAAACAATAAACTTCGCTCCCAAAGGCCCATTGGTCTAGTCATGTACCCTTCAGGTGAGCTATCTGTTAGGAGATTCATTAAGGCAACCATACTAGCCTTCCCCCTCTCTATGGTCATTCTTTCAGTATCAACTAAATTAACCAAACCTTTCTGTAGCAGTTTTTTTTATTGATATTGAGATTTCCCTCAGGGGCCGTAAAAACATGCTGTTGACCAATCGTACGCAGACTGGATTCCACATAGGATAATCTCAGGGACTTTGTCACAACTAAGGCAATCCATGATGGTATCTCTGGTGAGAATTGCCTCCTTAGTTTCCCACACTGTCATCAATAATAAAGGTGGTATGGGCTCTGCTGTAATCTTCTATATATGGGATGCCCAATTCTCTGTGATGGGTCAAATGGGAGTCGCCAGGACCTTTCTACAGAACCTGTTTTCTTCAGTCTGAATTATGTCACATTTTTGGATCCCCCATACCTCTGCTCCATTTGTTGGTGCTGGGATACACTGTGTTTTGTAAATTTGCAAAAGGGGGATGAGTGCACCTCCACCCCTAGGTTGTGGCAAGCTAAATAAAGTCCCAGTAGCCTTTATTAATTTAGCCCTGCAGTGAATAATGTGCGGAGCCCTAGAACCAGTATCAGCAAAAGTTAGGCCTAGATCTGGGAAAGTGCCAGTGCATTTCAAACTGTTGTTACCAACTGCTAGAGTGGACAGACAATATTTCTTTGGGCCACAAGCCATGATATACGATTTTGCAAAATTAGTCCGCAAATCTAGTGCGGCCATAAAATCCATAAAACCATGGACTAGAAGCCACAAGCCTCTTGGAGTACAAGCCATTAATACAGCATCATCCGCATACAGGAATAAGGGTAACGTGGAGCCTTTAATAATTGGGACATCTGGCGTTATATTCATTAAAAAAAAGGATGAATATTGTTAATATATAAAATAGAAGTGAGGCTAAAACACATCCTTGTCACACTCTGTGAAAAACTCCTCTATGTTTTGTGACCTCACCGTCTGAGTTTATTCTAACTCTGGCCTTCATATCTATGTGCAAATACGCTGGAAAGTGCACTAGTGCTTCATCCATCCCATATGCAAGAAGGTTTGACCACAGCAATTAAACGCTGAGGTCAAATCCATAAAAGCCAAATACAAAGGGAATCGTTTGGCAATGGTATACTTCCCAATAATCAGGTACAGGTTTAGACATTGCCCTAAAGTTTCAACACAGTTCCTGAAACCATATTGGCAAGGACGCAAAATGGACTTCTCCTCGGTACACTCTCTAATCCTGTTGTAAAGACTCTTACGAGAATCTTTACTGCGGTGTCAATTTAAGAGATGGGCCATTAGGAACCTGGCTGTGAACGATCGCCCTTTTTAAAAATAGGTACTATGATGGAAGATGTCCACAAACTAGTTAGTGGACAGTGGGTAAGACAGTTAAAAACATTCACCAATAGAGGTGCCCAAAACTCAGGACTGTACTTTTATAAGATCAACTGGGATACCATCTGTCCCAGGGGCCTTAACTGACTCTGGACCATAGCATCTTCTACCCCATTCAAGAATACATGTATTTCCCTAAAAATAGACCTCACAGCGAAGTCACTTGATACTTGGGTTGCGGCTTAGGTTCTTGTGAAATGTGCTTCCCATGTCCCACTGTAAATATGACAACTGATCGGGGTTACAACTTGACTCATAGGTTTCATGTCTGACACGGCTTCCCAGAACAATTTACTGTTCTTCTTGGCTGCAGATAAAACCACTGAATCCCACTGAACTTGTAGCTCTTCCCTCTTCCTCCTGGAAGTTACCCCTTTATACGCCTTACTTCGGAGTGCCACTTCCAAGGGGTCCCTAGGGTTGGCTGCAAGTGCACTACATAACTGACGATTAGCTTCTGAACATTGATAGTTAATGTGCATGAAGGGCGTAATAGCTTTTTCCTGATGTTCAAACAAAGCGGATTAAAGACCCCTATCACTTCAAATTCAGTAACATTCTCAGCTAAACAAGCCTCTATGAGATTTGGATCCTCAGTGATCATTTTATGAAAGAGTTGGCCGGGTTCTACTGCTTTCCAAACTAATCCTAAGCCATCAGTGGTCGTCTGGATGTTTCTAGTTACACACTCCATTCTGGATTTAGGACTGGGTACATTATGAGTGCCATCGCAATGGGGTTATGACGGGGTTATGATCCCCAAAGTCGGACCGTACTACCATCACGTGCAACAGTGTTGGGACCACAGGAACTTATTGGTCATAATGATACCAGCATATGTTTGCTCCCATTAGGATATTTTTACATACCTTAAGCGTTGGGTGCTCCTTGGAGTTCCCAAAATTGCTACACCCCAAGTCCACAGCCTGCATTTTGTAATAGGTTCTCTGCCCTAAGTAATCTCGATGGAATAGACTGACTGGGGACTAGTCTTGTTGACAGGAAAGAACCTATATTAGAACCATTGCCTAAACTGCTCCATCCTGATACTCTTTCACCCTCTGGTAGTATTCTGGACTCTGAGGATTCTGTGTTGAGGATATTGAGATGGGATGTGACAGGTCTTCAATGTAAGATTACAATACTAGTGTTGTGAGGTTACTTTAGCATTTACACAGGCACAATATTTAGTTCCCAGTAGTTTCACAGTTTTGGAGAATGCCATAGAGTGTGTGTTAAAGTACTGGGCAATTTGCACCCCCGCCAACAGCTCCCATCTATCTGCTCGTCCCATTCTGCCAGTTTTTGGGGAGTTCAATACTAATGACATAGTAACTTATATAGTGGTTGTTTTAATTGGAAAACTTTGTATTGTCTGTTTTCAGACTGGACTGCTCCGATTGGAGTAGGGTCAAGACTGACTTGCAAATAGCTGGGCCAAAACTGAGGTGACACAGTTTGCAAAATTACAATGGACTGGGATGCAGCTCAGTGGAATTACTGGTGGCTGAGACTAATTTAAGCATTCCATCCATCACTTTTTGTATACTTCAGTATGTTGTCCTAAGAGGGTCAGATATGCCGGATGTAGGTCCAGTGCATAATGTGTCACTGGAGCCAAGCTATACCCAGCTGATGAGCCCATAACAAGGGCAAAACCAGTCATGGGAAGCCTGCGTCCCTTTTCAGGGAGGACTTGGCTTGGTAGTTGTTCTGACTGCAGCAGGGTCCAGATTGATTTGCATTTAGGTAGGTCTAAACTGAGGTGACATGGTGTGCAAAATAAGAATGGGCTGGGTTGCTGCCCAAGTAATTACAAGTGGCTGAGATTAATTCATGAATTCCACACACCATTTTTTGTATACTTCAGATATACAAACTTTGCCATAAATTTCGCTCCACTCTTTGTCCTTCAGCACCCTTGGTTAAAGAGTGCTCGTCCATCAATTGTCTCTAAATAGATGACACTTGTGTTCATTGTGGTGTGTGTTTTTATGACGTATCAAATGGTGTCAAAGGTCAGGATATACCTTCTTCCATGCCAGGCTGAAGCATCCAATCCATAACTTGCAGATGTATGAAACGTTTGGGAAGTTTATAATGGCTCGAGTCCTTCAATTATTTAATTTGCCCATTCCTAAATAACAAAGCCACCATGACACATCAGTTGTTATTCAACTGCGTAAAGACTTGTTTAACCATGGCTGGATGGAGGTCAGGGTTGAAGTGAACAGGTGTGAAATGGTATGGACATGAGATGAGTCTCTATCAGAACTTTACTTTCTCCCAGGTAAGCAGTGTAGCCCATGTAACAGGGTATGAGTATAATTCTTAGCTCCTAGGAGTTATGGCCATTCAGGGATTTTGGAATAGTGGTTATTACCGGAAATACTGGAGGTCTATTGTGCACCACTTTTTGTCAGTTTCAAGCTTCTACCACTTTATTAAGTAACGCAACAGGGCAGCTTAATGATCAGATAGTTTGTGGAGTACCGCCAGTTGCCCATGCCTATTGATTTATATGTGTATTTGGCTGGTATTCTCTGTAGCTTATTAGGGAACATGTAATTGTTAAGTAGAGCTTGTAGTTATTGGAGGATCTCTTTGAGTACATCTTTACTGGTACAGTCAAACATGGAAACAATTGTGTGTTGTAACGTGGCTAAAGTATCTCAGTGTAATATAGAGATTCTTCAACTTGTTTTCCCTTGTGCACACAAAAATGCATCGCTTCTCCACACTACATGCATTCAAGCCTGGCAGTACTGGATGGTTCTTGCTTAGGTGCTCTTGTGTAACCACAAACATTAAGGTTGTTAGTTGAAATGTGTATGATCCAATATTTGTGTAGCTGTCTCTAGCCCTGGCAGAGTGCAGGGTAGCCCTGCAGTGGGCACAACCTCATCCTCTCCATCTTCGCGAGTCCTTAAGCTTCATAGGCTAGAAAAGGCTCCTGCCATTCTGCAATGGAGTGGAAACAGTGCAGATCATGACCAAGCTACATGTAATCATTTTAATACCTCACTATTTATTTGATTCAAGATTTCCTATTAGAAAAAAGGAGCATCAGAAAGCTGTACACTGTAAATGTTAAAAGAGAATACAAAAATGTAAAATAAAAGTATTAAAGTATGCATTAAGTTTCCAACAGTTTAGGTGAAACATATTCAAATATTTACCGTTTATACACTTGAGAACATTTATATAGCTGATTCTGTGATTTAGGGCCAGATTTAAAATTTGCTGGTAGGACCATCCCATGCTATGGTGACAGACTAATTTACTCCAACCACTGGCAGAGGGCCTGACTGCCAAATTATGAAATGTCCATCCGCCCAATGGGCATTTCAAGAGTTTACTGAAATCACCATCAAGGCGGTTCCAGTAAATGCATTGAAGCTTTGTTTACAAAGTCTTTTCAGTTCCAAAAACAAAACCCCACACCTCCCACGGCAATGGGGGCATTTTTTGTTTTGTTTATTGCCACGACCCGCCAGTATCTTTATTAATTAAAGTACATAATAGTTCATCAAAACCTTTACACCATCCATAATAAGGTAAAATTCATAGTACAAATTTCATAAGAAGCCATAAAATCAAGTATTTTTTTAACAATCCAATACCTAATACTAGATAAGATCCATAAAAACAAGTACACTTTTTACAGTGCAAAATCCTTCTTGGGTATAAGTGTAAGGCAGCCGAGCTTTACCTATACCCATAAAGCGTGACCTCTAATATTGATATGCATTAAATATACTTGACCAATTATTTTGATTTAAAACCATATACCATAAAGTGCAGCTACCAAACAGGTACAGCCTTGTTGCCTTTAATCCATGTGATTTTGTACATAATAGGTTAACATACTGCAAAGCCTCCACCTCTTACTGTACCCTCAATTGAGACTGTCTTACTATGGGCATCCTGTTTTTTCAGAGACCTGACTTAAAAAATGTATTAATCTGGCATTTAAAATAATGTCGGATGACTTAAAACTAGCAATTACCGCTTGCCTACACGTACGTATATTTCCCAGGTTAAAATCATCCTTAAGATATCTTCTGCGATCTTGATTTAAGCCTTGGCATATGCAGATCCAATGTATAAGGTTCCGAACTCCACACCCAGATAGAATACAAGGGGAATTTAAACCAGAGCATTCCCAGGGGGTAGTAGCAGAACCTCCTGGGAGAAGAACAAATCGATATTTAATGAATAGATCTTTTTCTTTCTTTGACCATCCCGACTCCAGATACAGCTGGTATTTCATGGTTTTATACTGATTTATTATTACCCAGGAGTGAGATCTACCAACCAAAAGACCCCTGTTCATATCCAAAGACTTTTTCTTCATAATACGATTAATATATATACTTTTTTTTTTTAAGTCTCGAGAGCTAGATTCTCATGCCACAGAGAATGGGTCCCCAAATCGTCAAAGGTTTGGTCTAGAGATACCTGGGATGGGGCACTTGGATTCAAACTCATCTCCTGCCAGAGTGCTTGACATTTCCCTTTACTTGTTGAACATGTTTCCAGATTTTAATATAGGCACCTTGTCTTGCAATAATTGATTCATTTACCCAAATTCCAGCCTGATTTGGGCCTGAGATGCATTAACTGGGAGATGAAAAAGAGCTCTAAAAACTTTACCAATTATCCCATTCTGGGAAACTGCATCTCTACCCCTCAAAGCTTCACTATCATAAGTGATAGTAGAAACTAGTTGGCGGATATCACTTGAAGCAGAGGACGATAGCTAGGACCGTCTAGAGATTTCGGCAGGGTACAGAAAGCAAACAACAGTGCGTTAAATCGGTTTTCTGGGGAGTAAAAGACCTCCTCTCATCGAATATTACCCCCAAGTATCTATAGAGTTTTACTTGTTCAAGTTCATGGCCTTGAAGGTACACTTATACGTTTTGTGTACTCTTTTACTTATTTCCATAGTATTCGTTTTCTTCTCATGTATTACCATTCCATTTTGTTCAGCAAAATCTGCTATTTTCACTATCAATTGCTGTAATCCTACTTTAGTATGACTTAGAAGGATTACATTATCCGCATAGAGCAAGTTTGAAATACAAAGGTCCCCAATCTTTGGAGGGTGCACATTTACCTCATTTAGCATAGAGGTCAGATCAGATACAAAAAGATTAAAAAGATAGGGTGCAAGCACACAACCCTGTTGAAGACTGCGTTCGGTCATAATTTTTCTTGATAGGAATGTACAGTTCCCTACTATCACCCTAATCCATGTGCCAGTAAGTAGCATCTGAATACCTTTTAATAGCTGCACCGGGATACCCCACTGGGTTAATCTTGCCCATAACTGACTACGCTGTACCAAATCAAATGTGGATTTAAAATCCACAAAACATACGCACAGGGGTCGTTTTATTTTATTACATTTATCTATAATGGTGGTGAGAGATAAAATGTTTACCGCTGTTCCAGGCCCTCTAATAAAGCCTGTCTGATTGACCGAAATTATGTTGTTTTCATTTGCCCAGCTCTGGAGATCCTCCAAAAGGGAACCAGCGTAGTATTTGGATTCAGAGTCAGTTAAGGTGATTAGGTGGTAGTTCTCAGGGTTGGCACGATTTCACCTTTAAAAATCAGGTGAATAATAGCGCCCTTCCAAGATCTTGGATTAGCTTCAAGTTCCAGTGCATTATTAAAAACCACAACCAACTTCTTTGCCCAGAAGCCTGGGTTTGTTTTATATAAGGCATTAGGGATCCCATTTGGACCTGGAGCTCTGGCCTGCCTACTATTATTAATAAGTCTAGTATCCTGAGCAACCGTAAACGTTAAATTGTTTTCTTCTTTGAGCTTGGGGAAGGTTAAGGTGTCGATGGTTCCCAGGTCGTAGGCCCCTACTGGTCCCCCTTGGCTAAACACCACTTTTTTGCTTTCTTTTGCTTGATTGAAATATTGAGTTAAAAAATATCATACCAAGAACATTCAGAAATATCTGAGCTAGTCAGGATCGTATGGGCTTTGTTTAAATCATTTACTATTTGCAAAATGCCTGAGAATTCGTTTTTTTACTTAAAAACAGAGCCTTTGCCCAGAAGTCCTGTCTATTCCTTGCCTTGTCTTCCCACATCTGTTTCCTTTATGAGCTATTTGTATCTTTTAAATCTTTTTGGATACAAAGGTCAGTTGAGTTCTTCTTTGCAAATCTTGAGGCAGTAAGGGCTATTATTTTTATTTTATCTCTATTTCTTTACTTATTCCAATGCATAATTCTGATTAGATTTTTAAAGATTTTCAGAGAGAAAACCGATTCATCCAGGAAAGCTGACCATTGAAAAATTAGGTCACCAATTAGGGCACCAGTCGGATCACAAATAAGTTGGTTTAGCAACAACTCTGAGTTTATACCAATAACTTCAATTGAATCACAACGCCATTGAAGTTTCTTATAATTAGTCGTGGTAATATTTCTTGGATGCGTAGCAGCGGGTTATGCTTTGGGTAACTATAATTAATTTCCATACTTTGCAGACCATGATCACTTAATTCTGTCCTAACAATGTGGTAGGTGGCAACTAGGGTTAGGAGTGGCAAGGTGACCACTACATAGTCAATTAGGGATTGGTTCCCAAAGGCATAGTAAGTAGCTGCGGGGGAGAATATCCTGTTGGTACCTTCTGAAATGAAACAAACAAACAAACTGAACTCCCTTAGCGTCTATTGGGCCTGAACCATTGCTCCCTAAAGATTGTTGAGGGACAGACCACATATAGTCCTGGTGCACAATCTGTTCCTCTCTCTCAAAGGGTTGCAAAACTTCATGTTAAAGTCCCCTGCAATTAAGAGCTCCGGAGCATCAGATTCTTGCATACGTGTTAGAATTTCTTCTGCCAGTTTGGAGGTCATAAGTTTCCTGGAGTGGGCATCGGGATGAATATAAACATTAATTATCAGGAGAGGCCTCCTTATCTTTTTATGTCAATTTAGCAATTTTATTAATAAACGGTCTTCATCTTCCTCCTTTTATTGCATACACGATGCATTTAGCCCTACTTCAATAGAAGTCGCCAGGCAACCCTTCGGATGACCAAACTTTTCATCTTATATGCTGGGGAAAAAAAACCTATATAGCCATTGACAGAAAATGGTTTAGTCGCCCAGGTCTCCTGTAATAACACAATCTGAAAGTCTTTTAATAAAGTTAGATCTTTTAATTGATTATTAGCACTAACTCGGTTTATGTTCCAGGAACATATTTTAAGTGAGTTTTGACTATATTTAGCCTTGGTCTATCTTAATGATGTGCGATATGGCTCTCAGGGTCTCCTACTTTTGTGAAGAGCAGCTGAAAACCATCCCAAACTTAATTGCCCAGACTCCTGTCCGTTATCTAGATAATAACTTACAGGATGATAAATAGCTGGTGTAGAATTCCCAACTGCAGTTCTAAGAACTGAATAGGGTTTTTGAGAGCCACTATTTTGTGTTAGTTGTGATGTCCTATTGTCAATTTTTAAGGGTTCTGGATAACCAATCTGCTCTGGGATTTTGAGCTCAATTCCTAATTTTAGAAAAGCGCTTTTCTCATTAAAAACCCTATTGACAAACTTTGATGCAGCCCAGGTCACCATGGTCGATTCTTGGATGGGACTACTTGCCGCCTCAGACCCAGTCAGGAATTCTATGTAGACAATGTCTACAGACTGGACGTTCTCCAGCGAAGGTATTGCTTGCAAAGGTTTTAGTATATTACCGCGATTTAATAGATCTTGTGGGTCCCTGGTCTGATATCTTGGAGAGAAAATTATCCTATTTCCACCCCGGGCAATCCTGCTGGAAACCTTCTATTATGGTGTCCTGGCTGACTTCACAGAATTGTCCATGCTGGGTTTTCTTAAAGATAAGTAGGGTCCTCTCCCTACTAGTCAAAACCTGATGATTTTGATTGGGGCCTGTGTCTGAGCTAACTGTCCTAAGGTAATCTATACGAGGCCTTGGGTACCCACCCCTTTCCTGTGACCCATGCTGTATGGGGGATGTTGGTCTACTAAGTAAACCTTTACCCCAGACTGCTATAGCCTCTGCTGTGGGAGCTACATTTTTTAAAACGTTATCAGTTAGCATCGCTCTGAGATTCCTCCTTTGTCCCTCTTCTGTTGAGAATTCTGTTTAGGTACCTTGTTTTTTTTTTTATCTCTACAGCCGGTATCCCAGTCTACTTGGGAGTTTATTTTTCCATGACTCGGGCTTTCGCTATTTGATATAGCCACTATCTTTTTTTTTGTTAAACTGTTTTTATTAACATTTATCGTTTAAGAAAACAGTGATACAAGCAATTCGAATCACAAATAGGCTTAAGCAATATACCAGGCGTATCAGCGCCCTCTAGCCCCAACTGTAATCATATCAATGTTTAACAGAGGGTAGAGCTACATTCAACGTAGAACTCAAACATTCCCACCCGGAATAAGTGCTGAAGCACAGACATATGTGATATCTCATACAAAAAAAAAAGAAAAAGAAGAAAGAAGAAAAACCACAATGCAAACAACCAAACTATGTGTACCACCTCCTACAGCTCTTTGTATAAAGTCTGAGGATAGAACAGAAAAGCAAGGGATTCACCCGCACCGGAGTCGCCACACACCCAACCCTTCCCAATTGTTCCTCCCGTGGACTGATTCTTACACGTGGAAAAGGTGAGAGCCCTAAGACGCGGGCTACAAGCTGTGAGGGGTATGCCCCTGGAGAGGAACCTCACCAGAGGGTCCCAAATGTAATCAAAGCTTCTCCTGGAGTCATCCAATTTATCAGATAATCGATCCAAAGCGAGCCCGCGTCACAGTCTAGTATACCACAATGCTATTGGGGGTGGTTCTGTTTTTTTCCAATATGACGCTAGTACTGTCTTCACTGCACCTAGTGCCAACCACAGAATAGAACGGTCGCCCCGTGTTTGATGTTGCAGTTTCGGAGCACGCAAGCCCAATAAAACATGTGCCGGTAGGCAGGTACGGGGTAACCCCCAAATCTCTTTTAGATGTGACAGAATTTCGTTCCAGTATGGGCGAATAACAGGACAGTCCCACCAGACATGCCTAAAATCTCCCAACATCCCACATCCCCGCCAACACCTATCAGACACCGGGGGATAGAGTTTTTTTAAGTTTCTCCAGGTAGAGATACCAATTGTAGAGAATTTTATAATGTGCTTCCCTAGTTCCCATGGAGCAGTTATAATTGACTATGTCCTGAAACAGGCGGTGCCAGAGACCTTCCTCCACCGGGGACTCCAGAACCTGCTCCCACAAGGGCAGATGCTGGGGGGGTATAAGCGTGCTGCGCCGATGTCAACAACCTATATTGTGTGGAAATATTACCCTGCGCTACCCCCCTGCTGAACTAATCTCTCAATGGGAAGGAGATTCCTGGTGGCCGCTGCCCGCACATGAGGCTAAGTGACCCAGTGGAGAAGTTGATTATAATGAAAGCGCTCAGAAATGGGTAAATGAAAGTCTCTACAGCAGTTTTCGAATGTACGTACATGTTCCCCATGGAACAACCTCCCTCCCTCCACTTGTCAAAAGGACCTGGGTAGCTACCGGGGGAAAGGCCATGTTATAGTGGATTGGGGTATGGGGTGAGGGAAAGTTTGTGAGCCTGTAGGCTCTTGTCATCGTGTCCCATACCTTAAGGGTTGTAGCAGTGGGGGTGCTGAGATAAGCGTTCTTCGGGTGGTCTCCTTTGGGTTTCCCTAGCACATCCCATAGTGTCTGCCCCGTCTCTGCCCTGTCCATGTGTAGCCACAACTTATCGGATTCTCGGAGTGAACACTCAGTGATAACGCGGAGCTGTGCCGCTCTATAATATGTGAGAGGATCTGGTAGGGCCAAACCACACTTGTCTCTGGGGCACGTAAGCAATTTATTGGAAAGCCGAGCTCTTGTGTCTTTCCAAATGAACTGGGTGAACATCTTACGGAGCTCTGCGTAAAAATCCTTAGGAATGTCAATGGGCATGCTTGGGAACAGATATAAAAACATGGGAGAACCATCATCTTAATGGTGTTGATACGACCTAACCATGAGTGCCAGTGTGTTGACCATCTCTTAAAATCCACTCGTAGCGTCCTAAGGAGGGGTGGAAAATTTGCCTTAAATAGATCAGCCACCCTGGGGGTGAGCGTGACTCGCAGGTACAAAATGTCTTTCTTGGCCCATACAAATGGGGAAGTGGCAGCTAACACACTCATCTCAGTGGAAAGGACTGTTAAGTTAAGGATATAGAATTTCCCCCTATTCACTTTGAAGCCTGCTACCTGCTCGAAGAGGCCCAACTCCTCCTGGAGGGCCCGAAGGGTCGTACGTGGTTGAGTAACAAAAAGCAAGATGTCGCCGGCAAACAGTGAGATCTTATGTTGATCAGGGCCACATTGGATACCTTAAAAATTCGGATCGGCCCATATCCGGGCTGCCAGAGGTTCCACGCTAAGTGCAAAAAGCAACGGGGAAAGGGGACAACCCTGTCTGGTTCCCCCGGAGAGGTCAAAGAAATCAGAAGACACCCCGTTGATGCAAATTCGTGACCGGGGACCCGAGTAGTTGCTCATTACCATCGCTATGCACATTAATTTCATGTTCCAACAGCTGACAAGGAACAACGAAGCGATTTTTTGCTTTACTCGTAAATTAGGTCACTGACCCCTTGCACAGAAGAAAACACTTTATAACTCCAAGTGTGCTGCAGCAGTCTTATATGGGGCAGGTGTTTGGGGCTATAACAAAATACCCTCCCTCCAAAGTGCTGAAAATAAATTCCTGCGTAGATTACTGACGGTTCCAAAGTGTATAGCAAACTTCATCAGTCATGAGGAAATTGGTCAATGTTTTTTGGAGGACAGGGTTTCTATTGCTCCTTTACTGCTCTGGATTAGATGTTGGCTGAACGCTGTGGCAAAACTTGTTCAAGACTGCATTTCTGATTGCTTACAGTTGGACAACTCAAATAGGATTCCCTGGATTGTGTTTTTGCGAAACTCCTTTGAGAAGCTAGGGCTCAGGTACATGTTTGAAGAACCCCAACTGTTAACTACAAACTCTAGGTCTGTCTTGAAGTCAACTTATTTTGAGTACATATCAGAATCGAGATTTTATAGCTCCCTGAAACTGAAATCCTTCGACCCCTATATCCGGATTGTAACTGTCCCATGTCTTGAACCTTACTTGATCTGGTTTTCAAGTTCTAAAATAACCTCTTTTTTAACATTTTTTAAATTTAATTCGATTCATTTTAAGGTAACCTTTCCTAAACCATGTCTTTGGCAAAAGGATTTACCACTCTGCCCCTGTGATTCCAAATCAAAGCAGAGTACCTCGCATTTTTTTTCTTTTTTGTTCTTTATACGCTGCTCCTAGAAAGGTCTTTATTTTACCCATTTTATGTCATCTTAGACCTATCCATTATAAGGAAGCTCTATTATATTTTCAGAATGTCAGATATTCAAACTTGTCACCACGTACTAAATTTTGTTACAGCTTCTTTAAGTATCAGGAAAAGGTCTATTCCATTTTAATCTCTATATGTTTGAGAGAGGTTTCTGTATAATACTACAAGGTAGTTTCTGTTCTGAGATAACATCTGCAAATTTTGTGTTTCTGCGATCTTTAACTATGTTCTGTATACTTAGTTGTCCGTTTTTAGAAATTGTTTTTAAGGTATTTTATTGTGTTTTATACTATTTATAGATTTGTAATATGTGTCTTTGTATGCACTTTTATGGCAACTGCCGAATAAAGTTCTTTGACTGACTGACTGACCATCGCTATGAACTGTTCCCCGAACCCAAATCGCCGCATGGTCGCTACCAAAAAGGACCATTTCACCCAGTTGAAAGCCTTTTCAGAGTCCAGTACCAACAGCATAGCCAGAACCTGCTTCTTCGTCACCTTTTCCAACAGGTGGCTGACCCTTCTTAGGTTATCATGTGTTTGCCGACCTTTGATGAAGCCCGACTGGTCGGGATGAACCAGATCTGGCAACACCCCCTCAAGTCTCCGGGATAATATTTTGGTATAAAGTTTTGCATCGAGATTAAGCAGGACGATGGGCCTATAGGAGGCACAGAGCTGAGGGTCCTTCCCCTCCTTAGGAATAGGTGTGATCAGGACTTCCCTCATAGTGGGGGAGTGTGTGTGCTTGGTTCTTATGAAATTGAACAGATCAGCCAGGTGATGTGTTAGCTCTGACCCAAAAGTTTCATAAAAATGCGCAGTGAATCCATCAGGACCAGGCGCTTTGTGTAGTTGTCATGACCACACAAACTTGCCAAGTCAAATCAAAGAAGTGCATGAGAAAAGCAAAGAGATATCCTCAGCGGAGACAGCAAAGCCCAAACTGGAAGAAGGTTTGCAGAGTAATATTGCGCTTATTTCAAAGGAAGAATCAAGAAGAGAAGATCCAAGATGGCCGCTGTGAGTCCTGAAGGTTAGTTACAGTTCTAGTCTTGCAATCGGTTGGTTGCTAGGTTACGAGCTCTCCAGCTGGAAGCCTTGCACTTCAACTGAGGTCTGACAGGAATCAGCTGTGTGGAGAGAGAGCGCGTTTCAGAATAGAAACTCCTGTGAGGTAAAATTACATTTGAAGATTATATTACAGAAAACAGATAAATATTGTCAAGGTTTATTCGAAGAGTTTGATAGTAGACCGTTCCCGTGGAAGTCGGCAAGGCTACAGAGTTAATGTATGAATTAGCCTTATGTTTACAAAGTTCTTGTTTAAGATATTAAAGTCAAAGAAAAAACTAACTTTAAAAGAGCAAGTATCTACAAATGTCAAGGTTATAAACAAAGGCCAAGTTTAAAGGAGAAACGAACTGTTAACAAATAAGCATTTACAAATTCAATGGTAATAAACCAAAATAGAGTTTAAAAGAGAAACGAACTTAAATAAACAAGCATTTACAACTACAAGTTATCGACAGATGTCGAAGTAAGGAAGGAGAAACTAACTGTAATAAACAAGCATTTACAAATACAAGTTATCAACAAATGTCGAAGTAAGAAAGGAGAAATTAACTTTAATAAACAAGCATTTACAAATACAAGTATTGACAGAAGTCACAATAAGACAGGAGAAATTAAATAACATCAGCTGATTTGAAGAACGCATTATCACCAACTATATGGAAAATGTCACTTACCCAGTGTACATCTGTTTGTGGCATTAGTCGCTGCAGATTCACATGCTGTGCACATCCCGCCATCTGGTGTTGGGCTCGGAGTGTTACAAGTTGTTTTTCTTCGAAGAAGTCTTTTCGAGTCACGAGACCGAGGGACTCCTCCCATTTCGACTCCATTGCGCATGGGCGTCGACTCCATCTTAGATTGTTTTCCCCGCAGAGGGTGAGGTAGGAGTTGTGTATGCTAGTAATAGTGCCCATGCAATGGAGTGAATGCGTATGTACATAATGAAGTTTCAAGTAATATATTTACAAATGTACAAATGTTTAAGATCTACTTCTAAACGGCTACAGGCTCCCGGGGAGGCGGGTGGGCGCATGTGAATCTGCAGCGACTTATGCCACGAACAGATGTACACTGGGTAAGTGACATTTTCCGTTCGATGGCATGTGTAGCTGCAGATACACATGCTGTGCATAGACTAATAAGCAGTTATCTCCCCAAAAAGCGGTGGTTCAGCCTGTAGGAGTTGAAGTAGTTTGAAATAATGTTCTTAGTACAGCTTGATCTACTGTTGCCTGTTGTGCAGTTAACACATCTACACAGTAGTGCTTGGTAAATGTATGAGGCTTAGACCATGTTGTTGCCTTACATATTTCGTTCATTGGAATATTTCCCAGAAAGGCCATGGTAGCACCTTTCTTTCTGGTCGAGTGTGCCTTTGGTATAATAGGCAGTTCTCTTTTAGCTTTAAGATAGCAGGTTTGAATGCACTTAACTATCCATCTAGCAATGCCTTGTTTTGAAATAGGATTTCCTGTATGAGGTTTTTGAAAGGCGATAAATAGTTGTTTTGTCTTTCGAATTAGTTTTGTTCTGTCAATGTAGTACATTAGTGCTCTTTTGATGTCTAATGTATGTAGTGCTCTTTCAGCTACAGAATCTGGCTGTGGGAAGAACACTGGTAATTCTACCGTTTGATTCAAGTGGAACGGTGAGATTACTTTTGGTAAAAGTTTGGGATTGGTCCGTAGAACAACTTTATTTTTGTGTATTTGAATAAATGGTTCTTGAATGGTAAATGCTTGAATCTCACTCACTCTTCTTAGAGATGTGATGGCAATTAAAAATGCAACTTTCCACGTTAAGTATTGCATTTCACAAGAGTGCATGGGCTCAAAAGGTGGACCCATGAGTCGTGTTAAGACAATGTTGAGGTTCCATGAAGGAACTGGTGGTGTTCTTGGTGGTATAATTCTCTTTAGGCCTTCCATAAACGCTTTTATGACTGGTATCCTAAATAATGAAGTTGAGTGCGTAATTTGCAGGTAAGCTGAAATTGCCATAAGATGTATTTTAATGGAAGAGAAAGCTAGTTTAGATTTCTGCAAATGTAGTAAGTATCCTACTATCTCTTTTGCAGATGCGTGTAAAGTTTGAATTTGATTATTATGGCAGTAATAAACAAATCTTTTCCACTTATTTGCATAACAGTGTCTAGTGGTAGGTTTTCTAGCTTGTTTTATGACCTCCATACATTCCTGTGTGAGGTCTAAGTGCCCGAATTCTAGGATTTCAGGAGCCAACTTGCTAGATTCAGCGATGCTGGATTTGGATGTCTGATCTGTTGTTTGTGTTGTGTTAACAGATCTGGTCTGTTTGGCAGTTTGATATGAGGTACTACTGAAAGGTCTAGTAGTGTTGTGTACCAAGGTTGCCTTGCCCATGTTGGTGCTATTAGTATGAGTTTGAGTTTGTTTTGACTCAACTTGTTTACTAGATATGGAAGAAGTGGGAGAGGGGGAAAAGCGTACGCAAATATCCCTGACCAGTTCATCCATAGTGCATTGCCCTGAGACTGATGTTGTGGGTACCTGGATGCGAAGTTTTGGCATTTTGAGTTTTCTTTTGTTGCAAATAGATCTATTTGTGGCGTTCCCCACATTTTGAAGTAAGTGTTCAGTATTTGGGGGTGAATTTCCCATTCGTGGATCTGTTGGTGATCCCGAGAGAGATTGTCTGCTAACTGATTCTGAATCCCTGGAATAAATTGTGCTATTAGGCGAATGTGGTTGTGAATCGTCCAATGCCATATTTTTTGTGTTAGGAGACACAACTGTGTCGAGTGTGTTCCTCCCTGTTTGTTTAGGTAATACATTGTTGTCATGTTGTCTGTTTTGACAAGAGTGTATTTGTGGGTTATTATGGGTTGAAATGCTTTCAGAGCTAGAAACACCGCTAACAGTTCTAAGTGGTTTATATGAAACTGTTGTTGCTGAATGTCCCATTGTCCTTGGATGCTGTGCTGATTGAGGTGTGCTCCCCACCCTGTCATGGATGCATCTGTTGTTATTACGCATTGTGGCACTGGGTCTTGAAAAGGCCGCCCTTGGTTTAAATTTATACTGTTCCACCATTGAAGCGAGATGTATGTTTGGCGGTCTATCAACACCAGATCTAGAAGTTGACCCTGTGCTTGTGACCACTGTGATGCTAGGCACTGTTGTAAGGGCCGCATGTGCAACCTTGTGTTTGGGAGAATGGCTATGCATGAGGACATCATGCCTAGGAGTTTCATGACTAATTTGACCTGTATCTTCTGGTTTGGATACATGGTTTGTATTACATTTTGGAATGTTTGGACTCTTTGTGGACATGGAGTGGCAATCCCTTTTACTGTGTTGATTGTTGCTCCTAGGTATTGCTGTGTTTGACACGGCAGAAGGTGTGACTTTGAGTAATTGATTGAGAAACCTAGTTTGTGTAGGGTTTCTATGACGTAATTTGTGTGTTGTGAACACTGTTTTTGCGTGTTGGTTTTGATTAACCAATCGTCTAGGTACGGGAAGACATGTATTTGCTGCCTTCTTATATGTGCAGCTACTACTGCTAGACATTTTGTAAAAACTCTTGGCGCAGTTGTTATTCCAAATGGCAACACTTTGAATTGGTAATGTATCCCTTGGAATACAAACCTTAGGTACTTTCTGTGAGAAGGATGTATTGGTATATGGAAATATGCATCCTTTAGATCCAGTGTTGTCATGTAGTCTTGTTGTTTGAGCAGTGGGATTACTTCTTGTAATGTAACCATGTGAAAGTGGTCTGATTTGATGTATGTATTTAATATTCTGAGATCTAGTATAGGTCTTAGAGTTTTGTCTTTTTTGGGTATTAGAAAGTACAGTGAGTAAACTCCTGTGTTTAGTTCTTGTTTTGGTACTAATTCTATTGCCCCTTTTTGGAGCAATGCTTGAACTTCTAATCCTAGAAGATTTATATGTTGTTTCGAGATACTGTGTGTTTTCGGTGGGACTGTTGGAGGGAATTCTCGAAACTGTATGCAATAACCATACTGGATAATTGCTAGTACCCAAGTATCTGTTGTTATCTCCTCCCAATGTTTGTAAAATTGGCTTAATCTTCCCCCCACAGGTGTTATGTGATGGGGATGGGTGACTTGTGAGTCACTGCTTATTTTGAGAACTTTTGGGGCTTTGGAATTTTCCTCTACCTCTTTGGAATTGTCCCCCTCTATATTGCCCCCAAAAACTTCCCCGCTGATATTGGCTTTGGTAAGTGGGCCTTGTCTGTGATGTTGTGGTTTCTGTAGGTTGTCCTCGAAACCCTCCCCTAAAAGGTGTTTTGCGAAAGGTGCCTCTGCTCTGCGGGGAGTAGAGTGCGCCCATGGCTTTTGCCGTATCAGTGTCCTTCTTGAGTTTCTCAATAGCAGTGTCGACTTCCGGCCCAAACAACTGCTGTTCATTAAATGGCATATTTAGCACGGCTTGTTGAATTTCTGGCTTGAAGCCTGACGTGCGGAGCCATGCGTGCCTTCTTATTGTTATTGCATTATTTACTGTCCTTGCAGCCGTATCTGCTGCATCCATTGAAGACCGTATCTGATTATTAGAGATACTTTGTCCTTCTTCCACCACTTGTTGTGCTCTTTTTTGGAACTCCTTGGGTAAGTGTTCTATCAAATGTTGCATCTCATCCCAGTGAGCTCTGTCATATCTTGCCAAAAGCGCTTGTGAATTGGCAATGCGCCATTGGTTTGCTGCTTGTGCTGCAACCCTTTTGCCCGCAGCATCAAATTTGCGACTCTCTTTGTCTGGAGGTGGTGCGTCTCCCGAGGTATGAGAGTTTGCTCTCTTACAAGCTGCCCCGACAACTACTGAGTCTGGAGTTAACTGCGTTGTAATATAAACAGGATCTTTTGGCGGTGGCTTGTATTTTTTCTCCACTCTTGGAGTTATGGCTCTGCCTTTAACAGGATCTTGAAAGATTTGTTTTGAATGTTTTAGCATTCCTGGGAGCATAGGTAGTCTTTTGGTACTGGCTATGAGTGGAGGTTAGCGTGTTAAACAAGAAGTCATCCTCAATTGGTTCTGAATGCAAGGTGACGTTATGGAAAGCAGCTGCCCTTGCGATCACCTGTGTGTAAGATGTACAGTCCTCAGGAGGGGACGGCCTGGTAGGGTACGAGTCTGGGCTGTTGTCCGATACTGGAGCATCGTAAAGGTCCCATGCATCGGGATCATCTTGACTCATGGCAGTATGAGTCGGGGAGTGCATCAGTGGAGGAGTTGCTACTGGTGATGTGTGCACTGATGGTGGTGGAGAAGGTGGTGGAGTTGTTTTCTTTGCCACCTTTGCCTGTGGCTCCTTCTCCTTTTCGTGAAAGGCAAGTTTTATTTTTATTTTAATTGGAGGAAGAGTGGTTATCTTCCCTGTGTCTTGATGAATGTGGAGCCTCCTTTGAGTATAGTCTGGCTCTACAGCTTGAAGTTCCTCTCCAAATCTATGTTTTTTCATTTGGGAGGCCAATCCTTGTTCCTCTGTATAGGAACCTGTTTTCGGCTCAGAGGCTGGATGTTTCGGAACCGAAACTTTTTCGGAGATTATTTTAGGCTACGAAGAAACCTTCGTAATTTTCGGCGTGGTGGTGTCTCGATGCCGAATTTTTTCGGTGCCGCTGTGACGGTGCCGAAATTTCTCAGAGCCGATGTCTCTGTTCCGAGATTGCTGTGTGGCGGTATCTCGACCGGAGTCGGATGACTTCGATCCCAGCGTGCCCTTTTTCGGTGCCTTGGCTCGGTCACCGCTTGTTTGGGTTAAGCCATGGCCTGTTGGCGGTGGCGTCCCCTGGGCTTTTGTTGACTTCTCGTGAGTCTTATGTTTTGACGTCTTACTCACGTTTTTCGGCGTTTCTTCGGCCTCGAGCTCTTCCGAGTCCGAATCTTGGATGGAGAAAGCTTCCTCCTCTTACTCGAAACGCTCTTGTTCTGTCGGCGTCGACGCCATCTGCAGTCTTCTGGCTCTTCGGTCTCTTAACGTCTTTCTGGACCGAAACGCTCGACAGGCCTCACAAGTATCTTCCTTGTGCTCTGGGGACAAGCACAAGTTACAGACCAGATGCTGATCCGTATACGGATACTTGTTATGGCATTTTGGACAGAAGCGGAATGGGGTCCGTTCCATCAGCCTTGAATTCACACGTGGCCGGGCCGACCAGGCCCCGACGGGGAATCGAAAAAAAACCAAAGGGACACCGGAACTCTTCTAAATTCGGTGTCGATCTGTTGTAACTAACCCGATACCGAACGCAAACAATACCGACATTTTTTTCCGAGATTCTAACTAACTTTCCGACCCGAAACACGGAGCGAAAAGGAACACGTCCGAACCAGATGGCGGAAAAAAAACAATCTAAGATGGAGTCGACGCCCATGCGCAATGGAGTCGAAATGGGAGGAGTCCCTCGGTCTCGTGACTCGAAAAGACTTCTTCGAAGAAAAACAACTTGTAACACTCCGAGCCCAACACCAGATGGCGGGATGTGCACAGCATGTGTATCTGCAGCTACACATGCCATTGAACATATATATATATATAGCAACATAAAACCAATCTCTAACAAAGGTTGAGAAGTTCTTCCAGAATCAGTAATAAGCATTTCTTTAAGAAGAGCTATCATTTATAGAGAGAAGCAAGGCTACAGAGAACTCAGGGTGAGTGAAGAAATAATAGAATTAAAGAGAATTAAGTGTTGAGAGTAGAAAGTGAAAAACTGATGTTGTATGTCCCTAGTAATTGCGACTGTGACTCTTGCAGGTGCTGAATCCAATCTTAGATGTGAAGAGGCAGATTGAGTACTGGCTTTCATCATCTCTGTGGCAGTCTCTCTACCATCCCATTCCCCTTTCCCCCTCCGGGGTACTCAGCACGAAGGATTAATATTTGTTGTGAGTAGCTCGGGTCGGGACTGAGGAGTTATCTTCTGCTTCTGAGGAAATCGAATTGAAGTATCCTGACAGATTGAAGTGCCATCACCCTAATTTTAGGGAAAAAACAGATTTCCTCCTGAGCAGAATGGCAGAAGGAATTGATATAAAAGCATTAGCCACCGTTTTGGAAGGGTTGCCGAAACAATTAAATAACACCATAGAAGAAACAGTCCAAATAAAACAGCGAATAAATGAGTTAGGGAACACCGCTAAATCAAATGAATCTGTGTTTTCACAGATCCCTAGCCCTTCACAGTCTGCAGGTATATCCACTCAAGTAATTCATGCGGTTTCCCCTATTATTCCTTTGGCTCAACCCGAGCGCTTCGGTGGGGATCCAAATAAGGCGCAGATTTTTCTGACCCAATGCTCATTGCATTTTTTATGTAGACCAGTCATTTTTTCCGAAGACCAGTCCAAAGTGGCATTTATATTGTCTTATCTGACAGGAGATGCGGCCGCATGGTCCATGCCAATAATATAATTTCCAAAATTTCAAGGAAGAGTTCTTAAGAATATTTGATCGGCGAACTGCAGCTCAAGCCACTGACAATGAACTACTGGAAATCAGGCAAGGTAATAAAGATCTAGTAGCCTATCTGGCTCATTTCAATAAACTCATTGTAGAGACTGCCTGGCCGGAGTCAAAAAGAGCCGCTATATTTTATCGTGGACTGAGAGATGAATTGAAAGATGCCTTAGCACAAGTTCCAAATAGACCCACCGAAATTTCGGAGTTAATTGATCTTGTGTTACAGATTGACCACCGGTTAACTGAACGAAGAGCAGAAAAGAGAAGAGAGTATCGACCATTTCCCCTGAGAATTGATCGTGTAAGAAATGATCATACGAGAGCCGGAGAAGGGATAACGATAGAAGAACCAATGCAAATTGGTTCCATCCGAGGTCCTTTATCTAAGGAAGAAAAAGAGAAAAGAAGAGTGAATCAACTATGTTTATATTGCGGTGCATCTGGGCATTTTGTTAAAAACTGTCCCAAGAAACCCAAAGCTCTTCAGTCGGGAAAAGGCCAGCTTCATCAGTAGAGGGAGTTGCCCTAATGAAAGCAGAACCCAAGACAACTCCTTTAGATCAACGAGTGGCGAATACCTTACAAACCGCAGCGCCACATTTGGTACAAACATTATCAGTTAAGACCCTTGAGAAGGAAATTCAAGGGATCTCAGTTATGATAGACTCTGGAGCTACGGGCAACTTCTGTGATATCAAATACGCTCGTAAAATGGGTATTCGATTTATCAAGAAATCTACTTTGGAAGTAGTAAGAGCTGTGGATGGAACCGATCTTTCTTCAGGACCCATTTCCCATGACACCGAACCAATTCAGATGCAAGGTTTTGGTGGACATCAGGAGCAGATAATCTTTAATTTGATAGATGCTTCACAATTTCAACTCATTTTGGGTCTACCCTGGCTTACAGAACATAATCCACAAATTGATTGGAGCAAAAGAACGATCAAGATGAATTCCTCTTACTGCAAAGAGAATTGCTTTCATGATGGAGTGGAAGTGTCCACCAAGTCCCAAGCGGGCCGTTTATCATCACACTCTTCAATGATCTGTGCACTAAAGGCAGCAGAAATCCCAAAAGAATATGAGGATTTAGTCGCCGTTTTTGATGAAAAGGAGGCTGAGAAATTGCCACCACATCGACCCTACGACTGCAAAATTGAACTGGAGCCAGGTGCGATATTGCCATTTAGCAGAATATACGCATTGACCGAAGCAGAGAATCAACATTTAAAGGAGTATTTGGATCAATATCTTGCTAATGGTTTTATTCGTCCTTTGAATCTCCAGTGTCATCCCCACTATTTTTCATACCAAAGAAGGATGGGAGTCTTCGAACTTGCATTGATTATCGAGCCCTCAATCAGGTTACCATCAAGAATCGATACCCACTGCCTTTAGTGTCAGTTTTATTAGATCAAGTAAAGAATGCTAGAATCTACACCAATATGGACCTGCGAGGAGCATATCATTTGATTCGAGTGGCTTCAGGGGATGAATGGAAAACCGCTTTTCGGACTCGATACGGATTATTTGAATATCAAGTGATGCCTTATGGGTTATGCAATGCTCCCGCTGCCTTCCAGCATTTCGTTAATGATATATTACGAGAATTCCTCGACCGGATTGCCGTGGTATATATAGATGACATTTTAATCTTTTCCGGCAATCTACAGGAGCACATTTCCCATGTTCGATCTATCCTCACAAGGTTGCAAGAAAACCATCTCTATGTAAAATTGGAGAAGTGTGCATTTCATGTGGAACGAGTTGAGTTCTTAGGATTCATTTTGTCACCAGAAGGAGTTAGTATGGATCCTGCCAAGATAAAGACAGTGCAACATTGGCCTTCTCCTTGCAATGTCAAAGAGATCCAGAGTTTCTTGGGGTTTGCTAATTTTTATCGAAGATTCATATCCAAATCGAATTGAAGTATCCTGACAGTAGTGGAAGAGAGTTGATGGCTTCCCGAACTTCGTCTGTGGTAAATGGGGCCGCCAGAAACTCGTTAGAGTCGCGAGAAACTGCGGGAGCGGAGTGTGGCGCAAATAGCCCTCCTGGGCGGGAGCGCTCGGATTATCTGATTTATACAGTTGGGTATAGAAGTTCCTAAAAGCTTGCTTTCTCCTCATCCCAATGATGCTCCCCTGACTCATCCTGCACTTGCGCTATATAGCCCTTAGTTTGCTTGGCACGTAATTGCCTGGCCAGGAGAGTGCCTATTTTGTTCCCACTGACATAATAAGATCTCTGGAGCCTTAACAATGCAACTACTGCCCTGTTCGTGTAGATAGATTGCAATATGCCTTTAATGGAAGTTACTTTCCTCCGAGTCTGCCAGGTAGGAGAAAGTTTATGGGCCTTTTCAGCCTCCTTCAATGCACTCTCCAGACCTTGTCTTTCAACCGGTAAAGTGACAATGCTAATGAGATGCATGTGCCCCTGAGGACAGCTTTAAACGCAACTCAGGTGGTGGGGGGAGGAGTGTCCCCTGTTTTATTATTCGGAAAAAAATCTCTGATAGCTCTCCGTAACTCGTCTCGAGTCGTTGGGTCACGGGTTAAAATGTTTGGAAAGTACCAATGTCTACTCCTTGAACTCGGAAGGGACCACTCCAAACCCACCTCAACCAGCGAGTGGTCAGATATGATAATCAGGTGGACAGTTGCTGATCGGAGAGCTTGTCGAAGTAGCTGGCTTAAAAATATATAGTCAATCTTGGAGTAGGATCAATGAGAGTGGGAGAAGAATGTATAATCTTTCTCCGTGGGGTGAAACGCGTGCCAAGAATCAAGGAGCCCCAATCTGTGAAGGGCCGTCTTAACGGATTTCGCAAAGGCACTTGTAAGCGGTCTCTGGGGATGCGTTGTGTCCACAGCGGTATCCCAAATCATCCAGTGCAGTCTTAAAGTCAGCTGTGAGTTCCTCTTGCAATTCCGCCTTGAAGGTGCAAAGGGACGACAGAAGGTCCTCCTTAGTTAGTGCCATGTCCCCTGACTGCGGCGACGCGGACACCTCGGATCTGGCAGGTGCAAAATAACTAGAGACCCTGTTAGACTGTAGCTTTCGTCGAGGCATAGGCACTTCCCAGACACCTCTCTCGCTTGTGCTCTTCTGCCACTGTATGCACCACTTTCTCCGCTGACCCCCTTCTGCTCCTTACCGGGACCTGACTCTCCGCGCTGAAACCGCCATAGAAATCCCTTTCACTGGGAGAGAAATGTCCGTCTTGCTACTCCTCAGCCATGGGCCTCCACGGGGAAGCTCCATGTGGGCTGACCTCTGGCGCCATTTTAGGGTCAGGCAACAGCATCAGGCATGCCCCAGGACCGGGCATCCAGGGGCCCGCCGCCCCCCCCCCCCCCCCATTCCTCTATGGGGGTCACGAGCCGATGTCTTCCCTCCCGCAGTCCCCGGCACTCTCTCCTCGCCGGGACCGCACTACTTCCAGTGTCGCTCCAGATGCGGACGCGCTCTGCCCTTACCGGGCGGACACCGAGTGCTCCCAGAGGGGCTTTACTGCCCCCCCGCCAGTCCGCCATGAATGCCGCTGTGTCCCCCAACCCAGGTGTGTCCTTCACCCTTCTCAGGGACACACAGAAGCGCAGGCTGCAAGGCTCCCGGCCCACGCTCCGGCCCTCCGTCGTCGAGCGCCGCCCGCACCGGTGGAAATACTCACCGGGCTCCTCTGCCTCGGCTCACTGCACCCCAGGACTCCCAACATCGCCCCGAGGGCCTGACCAGTGAGAGGCCCCCCTCCAGACACTGGATTAATGTGTCTGCAGGTTGTGTGGCTGCGGAGCCTCCGGGCTTCACAACCAGTTGGCCATGTTGGTTGGCCCCACCCCCCACTACCCTCTTTTTGAATAGTAAATAAAGGAAACAACTTGGAAGTTGGTTGACTGCTCTTATCGTTTGCTTCGTTCTTTAAACTTCTTCCTTTCTTGTTATTGATACTCAAGGGGATTGTAGTGTTAGTCATAATTTCACAGGTTGCCCCTGGGACACCCTTCAACTTTTCCCTAGCTTTTCTTTCCTTTTCCCTTTGTCTTTTGGTGACTGCTAATTTTGATGTTTTTTTCACTTGGCTGTAAGGGGACAGGGAGAAAGGTGAAGGGGGGGATGGTGGAATCTGATTGGATATTCCTTCGGGAACGTCAGCTATCTCTTCTACTGAAATCTCTATGACACCTACATTTTCACAGCATTGATTGACCTCTTTTACATCTTTCACTGTAATACCTGCTCTTTCCCCACCCCCGTATAACCAACCCATCTGTTCTCCCCCATTCCTATGGTGTCAGCCCTTAATTTACATTTAAAATGCATCACTAATTCGGCATCATTTCTCTTCCCAATTAGCTTTAAAATCATTCATCAGGGCGGTTATAAGCTCTGGAAGAGTTACAAGCTTACTAATTATTGGACCACAAGTGCAATCATGCTCAATTGATTCTGCATAGGACTGTTCTCGTTTGATCAGTGCAGTTAAGTCTGCCAGTTTTTGATCGAAACTGGCTGAAACTGACTGGGCCATCATATTTAGTATATCCACCTGCACGTAAATTTTTGTAGACTGGTAAGATAAGGCATCCAAAGTCAATTGTGATGTTTTGAAGAAAATGTCCCACACTTTACTTTGCTCAGCGGACCCTAAAAGATTCTGTATAGGTTTAGGGCACTTGCTACGCTCCCCTTGACTGGAAGCATCTAATAATTGGGCTTGAGACGAAGCACTGCCTCTTAAAGCTCTTTGATCTTGAAGTGGTAAGTTTGTAAGATTATGCAATACGCTGACCTGCGCTACATGAGATGTACCCTCAGACTCAGATGAACCACCATCTTTAAAGACAGTGGGAAAACATTTACTTGAGCAGAGATGGAAAATGCGCGACACCTGTTACCTGTAATTCCACTGTCCATATTTGGGCTGGGGACCACATTCTCAAGGGCTTGAGGGGTAATCAACGTGTAAGTGTTACCTCATCATTTGTCACCCCCCCAAGCCTCTTAGTTTGTTATCATGTTAAGGTTTTCCATAGCCTTTTTGATGGTAACATTCACCTCTAGAGGAATCAGGGATCATCTCTCAGTGGGGCCTTTGGGCGTTATGGGAGCGTGATGGAGAAGGCGATCTTAAGATGAGTAACTCCAAATCAGTAACAGAGCACCAAGCATTTTCTACCGATGATTTAATGGGAGTACCCAGGGAGCTTTTCGGCCCCTCCCCTCAGCTTCTAATCCAATTTGTCTCCCATATTGATATTTCAAATTGCTCCCACTTACTTCACATTTATTTGGGGAGGATTGGATTTGAGGAGCACCTTGGGCCATCTAAATAGAGGGGACGGTAGACTCGCCCAGGGCACTTACCGACACACCTTGCACCACTGACCCAATTTTATCCCCTTTTTCATATATTAAGCTACTTTCACTCTTTATTGGGGAAATGGAAAGAGGAAGGGCTGTTTGATCCTTGGTGGTAGAGCGCTATGCCTCCACTGGGATCAGCAAGAAGTCAAATTTATAAGGCGTCTTTGCTGCCTTACCAAACATACAAGCAATGGGGGAGATCAGGATCTGACATTCTTTCTCAATATTTCTCGACCGCTTTGACTTGGCTGATTGCAAGATTGAAGATTTTTGTTTCCTCTTGTTTCTTTTTGCTAATGGATGAGATTACCTCTCTTTCCCTGAGCGCACTCTCACGGATATGGAGAATGAATTCCTTAGAGACTGTGATAACTGCCTTAGATGGCTTGCAGGCTGCTAGTCTCTGGGGAAATTCTTGGTTGCAGATTGCACTACAATGTGCTGCCTCACCTCACCTCAAACAGTCGAGAGGCATCAGCACGCAGGGGCCATAAGTGGGGAGGGTGGGGGGTGGGCTAAGGGGGGAAAGGTGGGGGTAAAGTTGTGAAGATATTACCACCTCTAAAAACCCTCCGGTTGCAAGCTGCACCCTTCCGTAACCACAACCTCAGGCGCTTGACGCCTAGTCCCTCCACACTTCGTACACTTTACACAATCTAGGAAGGCCTTTAAACCCTATCAGTCCACAAACACAGCCTGAAGTAGGCTCAACGCAGGCAGACAGTTGATTCTCTGCAAATTCTATGGTCTCTGTGGTTTATCACCACACACAACACAGCACCTCCTCAGGCCCAGTGCTCACCTCCACTCACCTCTGTTACTCCATGCCAGGGAGGCCCTCGCAGGGTGCTGCAGATGCAGTGATGTCAGTCAGTGAGCCGGTGCTAGACAAGGAGGTGGGTGGGGGTGTATGGGGGGCACTTCCAAAAATTACCATTTGTTTTTTCCAGAGCCACTTCAAGACTGTACTGGGGATAGCTCCAGCTCCTCCGCATCTGCCTTCCCATCGCAGGGATACTGCATCCTCCCGGCAGTAGGAAAGCAGGTGATTAAAGTACTTTGGGCAGGTTACAATACTGCTGATACCGTGGCTGCTGTGGGTGCTGTGGTGCTGCGGTACCACGTTTAATCAATGTTGCTCCAGAGGTGCAAATCAAGTCAATTGGACCTAAATAGCGAGCGGGTTGACCAGGCGGTGAGCGACAACAGGCAAACAGGCAAGAGACAGCGGGAGTGGGGGCAATCCTGGGCTGGGCTGGTTAGAGTTTGGCCCCCCAAAAGGGAGTAGCTGGACTGAACCCTTGTAGCTGGTTGTAAGAGGGCTATGTCGACTTGAGATATTAATTTTTAAATATTAAATAAAAAATAGTGCTTAGAAATCACTAACGGTCAAAACGTTATCTCAAGTGGCGAGGGAATGGTGCAAAGCCAAAGTTCAGGCTGGACGCAATAGAGAGTATGCCGGCTACAGAACCCAAGCAGGGTCTGCTGAAACAGTACCTTTGATAGAGCAAAACATCAATGTCTCAATGCGTCCCTATTTCCCATGCTGTCGGGCCACTGTGCCATCGTCGGGCTACAGTGAAGTGAATGGGATGCGTCATTGTTGAGCTGCAAAGAACAGGGTTAGAGCCCCAGTACTTATACCAAAAAGTGCCTTAAAGTGCACAAGTACCCCTTTCACCCAAGCCCTGGCTCCAGACTATCAGTTGAGGTTAATCAGCCCTTTGTGTGGGGTCAGGCCACTCACCTTTGAAGTGCAAGAGTGAAGCCCTGCCATCCTTACTGCCAAGGAAGACCCATCAGTATGGAGATGAATGCAGATGTACTGGGGTGTGGAATTCCTATTGCCCGATGCCCAGGACATATTTTTGGGGCAGAGGACAACAAGTTTTTATAATTATTTTGTCCCTGGAACAAGCAGGCCCACCGCCTACAGAACAAACACTTTGGCTGCCAGTTTACAGTACCACAATATGGATCAGGAAAGGGCACTGTGTGTAGTAAAAGTAATATTTGTGTCCATATGTTAATACTATTTGAACTTGTATTCATAGCTCATTAGTGCAAAGCCTTTATTATCAGGGTGAGTGGTCTAAGGAAATGTAAACTCGGAATGCACTACTAATAGCAGCTGTGTAAAAATGTGTACAAACGTTTGCAACATTTAACATTATGAGGTTACATATAATGCTCCCTGAATGCTCCCTGATTAGATGCAAATATCCGCAGTAGCTTGAAAGCAAGAATGAGAAATTTTTGATTTCAAAATAAAATGTTCACAAAAAATGCAACTAAAAAAAAAGGTTTTGCTAAACTACTGTGAAGTTATAGGTACCATTTCTTTGAAGCATCATTTTGTAAAATGTGTTGATCCATGCTAGTAGATGCAAAAAATATATATACTTGTAATGGAAAGTCAGTGTAACCAGTTTCAACAAGATTGAGGGAAACTTGAAAATAAGCAAGCACTAGCAAAGCCACGTACATTCGACATTGGTGGTCAGCCTTTTGATTTTGTAAATGTGCGCTTAGTTTTGCATGGTTTTTGTGAAACTTAATTTTTGTGGGAGCCGCTGGTA
This sequence comes from Pleurodeles waltl, assembly GCF_031143425.1. Classification (NCBI taxonomy): domain Eukaryota; kingdom Metazoa; phylum Chordata; class Amphibia; order Caudata; family Salamandridae; genus Pleurodeles; species Pleurodeles waltl. The sequence goes on from NC_090444.1 coordinate 974,310,897, forward strand.
TTTTCCCCACTATAACAAACACTAGCAAAAAGCAAAAATATTTTTTGGTCGCAAAAAGCACACATTGCCACAGTAGTTCCTGGCATTGAACAAAACTGTTTTATGTACCGATATGCTCCTTGTGAAAGAACACAATGCTGTCACTCATAGTCAAGCCAGAGGATATATAGAGAGAGAGACAGAATTTTAATAAAAAAACAAAAGATCTTGATTAATGCCAGACCTAATTAGGGGCCCAAATCATAAAGAAAATCACAAAAGTGCACCCATGATATATGTCCTTGCATTAGTGAAGATTTACGGCTTTCATGAATTACCAAGCGTTTACACAAGTAGGCAAGGAAATGGTGTTCCTAGAAAATATTTGTGAACTGCATTTTAGCAAAGCAAATGTGTATATGTAGATTTGCTCAAGCGAAAATCTGTTGAGTGTTTTCATGTTCACTTTCCCTCCAACCACTTTTTTCCCCAGCCCTGGAAGACATTTTACCTCTGTCCCTGTCAGGAATACATTTCCAAGCTTTCTCAGTATGGGAAGAGATTAGACCTGGTGAAAACCCCTAAAACATGCAAGTTTGTGGGTTTGCACTGACTCAAAAGGGCATTCCAGCCTTTAAACAATTGCTTACTGTTACCTACAGCTACAGCTGTACATCTGTGGAAAGGTGGCAAAATAAGGGAGTTGCTAGTATTCAAACCCTACTATAGTATAAGCTCTGGCATAATCAGGGAGGCCTTCATCAGAGCACTTATTTGATGAGATTTTGGACATAATTAATGGCTGCACTTCATGGCACCAAAGGGACAAGTGGATTTTATTACAGGACAAGTAGATTTATAAAGCAACCTGTCCCATGGACAAGAGGATATTTTATCAAATTCCACACCCCTGGATGTAGTTGAGTGTTCTGTGTTGTGGCTGCCTGGAGGGAATGCACAAATGTAGCTGTCACCCAGCACAGTCCAAACGTGTACTGGAGACGGCTGTCAGGCACACAGAGTAGTGAGCGCAGAGAAACGCCCACTTTCTAAAAATTTCTAAAATAGTAATAATAAATTTGACTTCACCACAAAAGAGGATTTATAATTACCATTCCAACTCATTTTTGATCAGGAATTACAGCTTAAAAGTATATTAAGGAATTCCCAGTGCTAGCCTTTGAGAGAAATAGGCCTCATAGTAATAAAAAATGACTTTGGGAGTTTTTCATTCCCAGGACATGTAAAACATAAACGTACATGTGCTGCCTTTTACTTACATAGCACCCGGCCCTATGGGCTACCTAAGACCTACCTTAGGGGTGACATATATGTAATAAAAGGGGAGTTTAAGGCTTGGCAAGAGGTTTTAAATGCCAAGTCGAAGTTGCAGTGAAACTGCACACACAGGCCTTGTAGTGTCAGGCCTGAGATATGTTATCAGGGCTCCTTAAGTGGGTGGCACAATCAATGCTGCAAGCCCACTAATATCATTAATTTGCAAGTGCTGAGTATATGGTATACTACTTTACAAGGGACTTGCAAGGACAATAAATATGCCAATTGTGGATACACCAATGCTACCATGTTTAGTGGAGAAGCCATGCACTTTAGCACTGGTCATTAGTGGTACAGTGCTGGAAGTCCTAAAGCCAACAAAAACAGAAGGGGCAATTTCCAACATATATTGACTGTTTTTATGATCAGAATAGATCTATATAGATTTAGTTACATGGTTGTGATGATCTTTTTTTACGTTTTATTTCATAGCTGGTGGAGAGAAGGGAAAGATTTGTATATCTCTTATATTAAACTCATTCTTTACATTTTTTATAAATTAGTCGCTACTCCTTCCAACGGTATTTAGTCACAATAGTGAGCTTAAAGTCTCTGCTATCATAAGGCCTTTTCAGTTTAGTTGGGGAAAATCACAGAACATGGACACTTGATTAGTAGAAATGTCACAAAATGTCAAAAAGCTTATGGTGCAAAGGGTAAGACTCAATGCTTACAGATCAGATATGGGGCGCCGGATGTAAAAGGTTGGAACTGCGTACGTTGCAACTGCTCTCCTCTGCGGACTGCTGGATAAGAGGACGCTACCCTATCCTCCTTCACACAGCCCACAAGTGCTTGGGGAGGAGTTTTCCAGGAGCCCATACTGTACAACCTTACACCCCATTCATCCTGCTCCGGAGTCAACCCCTGGGAGATGATAGAATCACAGCCCTATAAGTGGGATTGTGGAGGGAGATAGGTGTCACAACATTGGCGATTTATTAACAGAGGGAACATTGTTGCCCTTCCAAGAGCTCCATGAACTCTGTGGCTTACACAAGGGGGAGTTCCAGGGATACAGGACCCTCCGGGTGACGCTACAGAAACAATTGGAGATCTGCGGCCCAGAACTGACATAACACCCATTACTCCATACACTGTACTCAAAGAACCATGGTAGGCGATTGGTAACATGGATATATCAAGCCTTTGCACGTGAAACCCTAGAAGCGCTGGCCTGCCTACGGTCAGAATGGGAAGGCTCTCTGGGACAACCATTCCACGACTCCGAGTGGCTCAAAGCATTAGAAAATGCCAGTAAACTCCCTTGTAACTCCGATTCAAATACATACAATTTTGTCTCTTACACATGGACCTGACCACCAACCGGTCCCACTGCATGTATCCCACGTTCACGGACAAATGCCCTAGGTGCAGAGCAAGCACGTCTGATGTAGTCCATATGTTCTGGACCTGTGGCCCTTATGACCCTACTAGAACACCATATTGTCCAATATATTGCAAACTATGGATAGAGAACGATTGCCTACAGAGCAACAATGCCTACTGGGCCTGTGCCCTCCCCAAAACTAGCAAAATCACAACTTGCTTTACTGACCTTGCACTCCTCTTGGCCAAAAGAGGAATAGTAATGCAATAGAAATCCACCACTCCCCCCTCGTTTCCACACCGGCTTACTAAGGTGACAAAATGGGCGCAAGCAGAGAGCACTACGCAGAGCAGAGAAGAGTACTGCGGACTGTGAAATTTCCCCCAGGCTGACCACTGGGACTTGACCCACTGTGATTTTACACCCCAGACCATAAACAACCATCCCCCTTCGACAATCCATGCTCAAAGATTACACTCCCCACCACCCCCCTCCAGCAGTAACGGATCCCACCTCCCCCGCCTCCCCATCTTTCCTCTGAGATGTTGCTTGGTCAGATCCCCATCCCCCCCAGTTGCAATGAACTTGACCCTTGAGCCCATTGTCCTGGGTTGCCACACTTGAAAACAAGCATCAGAAGTTTCAGGGGATTTTGGGGGGTAGGAATCTCTTTTTCTTCTAGTTGCAAGTTTTCAATTATTTTATTTGTTCTTAAAGACTAAACAATGCTTAACAAGGTGAGAAACTGTTGCCACCGTGACTAAACTTTCGTATTGTCTTCCAGCTCATGTACTCACCTTTACTGCCAAGTGCATCTTTACCCAAACATGTATACCGTTTTACTGTGCTTTACTTTGTACTTGTCAATAAAAATTCAGGGAGGTGAAATTTAATAAAATATCTACTTGTACATGGGACAGGCTGCTTTATAAATCTACTGTCCTGTTAAAAAAAATTTAACTTGGCCCTTTGGTGGCACGTAGTGCAGCAATAAATTATGGAAGCAGTCTCATTATATAAGAGCTCTGAAAATAGCCTAATTGATTATGCCAGGGCTCACACTATGGTAGAACATACTGGGGCTAGAGGTAGCATTAACAAATAGTTCCAGGTTGGAATGTGCTTTTGAAACTGTGCAAACCAAACTTGCATGTTTTAGGGGTTTTCACCAGCTCCTGTATATTCTTTTCCCATACTGAGAAAGGTTGAAAATGAACTCCTGACAAGGGCAGAAATAAAACGTCTTCCACACCTGGGAAAAAAATAGTTGAAGGGAAAGTGAACTTATAAAAGCTCAACAGATTTTAGCATGAGCAAATCTACACATCCATATTTGCTTGTGCTAAAATGTAGTTCATATATTCTAGGAGTATGATTTCCTGGACTGCTTTCACAAATTATTGCGAATTCATTAAAGCAGCGCATCTGCACTAATGCGAGGAAATGTACAAAGGGTGCACTCTTGTGACTTTAAGAACTGGGCCCCTAATTAGGGTTTTTAATTAACCAAGACAAAAAAAAAAGTCAACTTAAACTATTGTTTTTGCAATTCTAAGTGGTTGTCAAGACTTCCTATTTTTGAAGTGTCTAGTGATATGCAATATATGGGCAAACAGTTTTGAAACCCAATGTGGACCGAGCAAGTTACACATTTCTAAAAAATAGACAAACTTCAGAATTCAACAAAGGGTCATCGTAAACATAGGTCAAGGGTTTCCTAAATAAATCGTTGCAATGAAAAAGTAGTGAGTGTAAAAAAGGCAAATGTGCACTAAGGTTTCCATCTGTAACTTTTTGCACTGAAGGTTGGTCTATAAAAGCAATTTATTACTACGTTTGCCAGACTCTTCCAGTTACAGACACATATATTGTTTTAGATTGTTTAAAAACCCACAATAGCTACACCCAGAAAAATCCCTTTTTATTGTGTACTGACCATGCATCGCTTGATAATGAAAAATCGAATTAATTTGTGTTTAGGGTTAGGGGGAATTTGTACCACACATATGTGCTTTTTGTGAGGATTGACTTACAATTTGAAGCCAAAAATATACAGACATCAATAGACAACAGTAAATGCCCTACCACTGTGTGCTCACATACTCCTGATTAAAATAGTACCCCACATGTATATGTGGACCTTTCTCATGGAAATGTCAAGCACAGAAACAGGACTAGTCATTGGCATTAGTAAATCCATTTTGATTATACTAAACTTACATCTGTCACTTACTAAACTTTCATCCACTGGTGTGTTGTTGTGCCATCAACATTTTCCTTCCACCACTACAGCATACACCAGGGGGCAGAGGATCAGCTGGCTTCAGCTAATATCTAACTTAGTGAATTATGACATTCTTTCCTTTCACAAGGAGCACATCTACACACACGAAAATGTTGGTTTCAGCCAATCTAGTTAGATGAAGGCCTGGCAGCCTCCCCAACATAGTTTTGCAAAAGCCTAAAAAAAAGAAAACAACTTTGACAAAGCCAAAACGCTGTTAGCTAACTCTTTAGAACTATTTGTTTTCCCAGTGCTTGATTTTTTGGGATGATTAAAACACTTGTGTCTGGTGTCAGCTGGCAGCCGGGGAAACAAACCAGCCCCTGGCATGCCTGATAACTTGAGACCCAGGGAGGTGAATAATGTAATGGCTAGCATGGAGGTGACCACTTTTTCTCATCAAGGAAGGGGCGCAAATGTCAAAATGTGATATGTTTGGAATGTTTCTGCTGGGCAGGACAAACATTCACAATTGTTTCGAAGTAAAGATCTTTTGGGGTACACACTGTTGATCAGTCCAAAATCCTCAAAATATCTTCCAATCTACCATCAACCAAATCCACCTTAGAAGCCATTACCCTTCCACCTGAGTGCATTCTAGTAGAATAAACTTAGCGTGCAATGCTAAAGTGAAGGTGTTACAGCCAACACTATGACTATGATAACAAATTGTCCTTGTAAGTCCACTCCTTATACAACCCTCAGCTTGGTCAGGAATTAGAATTCCAGACAATGAGGAGTTTATTGCACCCAATAATACCAGGTGCAACACCCCCACAATTTTTTCCCAGGGTAAACCAGCCTAACTTTACCAAGGGTAAAATGGCTGGCACCAGGACTTGTGCTTTTGGTGTGATAGACACAAAATTCTGCACGTTATGCCAAATTTTCAAATTTGAAGTCTGAATAAGACGCATTTACTGAAAGTGGTAAATACCTCATCCGGGGATTGTACTTACCAGGTTTGGTAAATACCTGGGGGCTTCTGTGTAACTATGGTGAACAGTAAAGAAACCATTTTAAAAATGAAAGAATGCAAATGAGCAACCCTAGATTAAGGACAGTTAAGGCAGAACAATAGAAGGGTCAATAGTGGCTACAATAGATGCAGAAATGTGGAGCCTAGATAGGCACAGCGGTCTACTGAACCGCTTTCAACATATGTTGATGCTTTTCTAGAGCCTTTAGTTACCTCCTTCAGTTCATATGTGAAGGACATGGGACACATGATTTCTAAGGTAGAAGGAATGTTATTCAATGAGAAAGATGAATTGCTGATCACAATGGGTATTGAGGCCCTATAAACTAATATATTGCAGAGGCAATTAAGAACGTACTGACAACAGAACGTGCTGCAGAGACTAAGCTGGATATTCCTGGTTGACTGGCCCCCTAACCTAGGTGCGCAGGGTACCCGGCTGATTTCTTGCACATAACCTGGGGATGTACACGACTAAAGGACTACTGGACTGGAGTGCTATGGTCACTAGGGAGGGGTCAGAGAAGCTAAGCTGAACAGAACGGAATGCCACTGCCTGCTCAGACTTTTGCCACTCCGAGGGGAGGGGAAAGAAATGGGACACTGGTTTGCCCTACTGGGCCTAGTATTGGCTAGGAGGCGCAGAGCAATACACTGGATAGCTGCCGTCCCCCTACCGTGGCGGATATGGTTGTTGGATCTGAATGAGTGGTCAATTGCAGAGGAGGGTCCGCTGAGGAGCGAACGAATTAGAACGTGGAGCGGGACTCAGAGCTTTGGCGAGCAATGGTAGAATGCCTGGATGCAGTGACGAAGGACCTCTGTGGTTCCCGTAGACATTCTCAAGTGGTATCTCCGGATGCACCCTGAGCCATGAATGCGTGCATGCGTAGAGTTGAACCTGCAACTCTGGGAACTGTGCCAAAGTTAGTGAGGTGGGGTGTTGGTGCCTGTGTGGGACCTTTCAGGATTTGTGCTACTGTATTACGTGTCGTTGTTGTGGTGGCAACAAAGACACCCCCCTCACCTCCAGGGTGGCCTCATGACACATCTCAGGTACATTGTAATTCTTGCCTGCTCCAGGTGTTCATCTTTGCTGCAAAGTTTTGATGTGTTGCCGGTAAATGTTTTAAATATGGAAAATGGTAAATGCTTTTAAGAACGTATTAGCAAGTCTAGGCAAATCATAGACTCAATGAATTTGTCATCCAGCATTTGGAGATAGTACTTGAGGAAAATTACTTTGAACTTGATAGTGAACTTGATGTAAAGCATCCAAGGTCCGACTCATAGGACTCCATTTTAAGTAGGCCAATCATCATTTTAGATCATGGGCTTTACCATCTTTCTCAATCTATACAGAATCAATGTCATGTCTGCCACTGACACGGATATTGTCTGACCTTATCTTTCTAAGAACTGTGAAAGCGTCAGGTCATTTAACTGATGACACAGATATAAAACATGATGCAACATCAGTCTGGGACAAGTGCCTACTTGTCACCATGTCAAGATCAAATAAGAACAAGTACAGATATTCAGTCAAAACAGTGTAGTCTGAACCGACATCCTCTTATGTCAGAACTTCCAATCTCTGATAAAATGTACTATATATATATAGAGAGACTGCCATTTGACCACTTAAGAGGAGAGGTCCTTCACACAGTTTATCGCATGAGTTCTGCCAGAAGGCAGTCTCACCTATAGCCGGCACACTTCAAAAATGCTACATCGTGCTCAGTGCTGATAAAGCCAAGTCTGGGATGAAGGCTGCTACTGCAGCTGGTTTTTGCCCTTCCAAGGGAATACTGATAACAACAGCCCTTGCTGTCAACAATGTATGCAGTGACTCTCTTCTCCATAAGAAACTCTAGACTGCAGATTGCTCTGTTTTTCATGCTCTCTCCAAGTATAGCACATAGAAGTAGGTTTTAGCGCATTATGTTTTAGATGACATTCTAAACATGTAAAAAAAAAATCATTTTATTCTTGTTGCTTACAACATGCCCTTTCCTGTTTTAATGAGGTGTTCTAGACGTACTGAAAAACAAGTCATGCCTTTCATAATAAATGCTTTTATTTAGAAGTGTCTACTCTTCCTAGTGCAGTGTCTGATATTGTGAACAACAAAATTGGTTTGTTTCTGTTGCCTCAGTGTCCCTAATCTCCACAGTGATTGTTAGTAATGCAAAAGCAATAACTGTACTCCAACAATGTATTGGATAGGGCTCTGTGGGGCTGCAAAAACGTGTCTTTCACATTCTACATTGGTACATTAAACTAAGTTCACTTTTGTCACCTGTGGGTGGAAATGCAAACCTTGTAGAACTATGCCAAAGTTGTAGCTTATGCAACAAACTGTTCCACAGATGAAGGGGACCAGCATGGAAGCATCTTGCACTCCCAGTGTAGTAAATATTTACTTTGGTCTTTTCGAAGAGAAGTTCCTATATATCAAAGTAGCCTCGTTTTTTGAAAATATTAAAGCACAGGCTGCGATTATATATTTATTGACAACATTTTCTTCAAATGACACTGGGAGAAATCACAGTTGAACTAATTCATTCAGTGGTTTAATTTAAGTGACCATAATTTGATATTCACTCCCAACATCAGTAGGGCTAGAGTTGAGTTTGTGGACATCTGTGTCCAACACAGAGAAAATAAATTGGAAGTTGATCTGTACACTCAGCTGAGAAATACATGTAATACATGACTACATTTTCAAAGTTTTCGCCCTGCAGTCAGAAGCAGGGAATACTTTATTTGACAATGCCTCTGTTTACAACGAAACTGTACTAGCTTTCATCACAAATGCTGACACCTTAAAAGAAAAAACTATTGAGGAAATGCATCCTAAATGTCTGGTCCGAGACGCCTTTAAAAGAGCAAACTAATATAACAGAGAAGTCTGGTTTCTGGAGAAAGAGGGGACTGAGAGTAATCGAATTGTCTGTGTTACTAGCCAATCTGACTTGAGTAACAAGGTAAGGCATATTATTAACTCACAGTGGCACATTCTTAACAAAAATAAGGATTAACCTATGCCACTGAGACCACTGTTCCCCCTCAAGATGAATTACAATCTTAGGGACAAACTAATTGGTTTCTGCTGTCACTTCATAAATCTTCACCAGGCGGGATATATAAATCTTCATCAGGGGGACTATGCAGTACAAGTGAGTGGTTTATGGATAAATCGAGAATTTACGTTCAATACAGATTGGAGCATAGCTTACAACCCAAACATAAGGGTTGTATCTTGAAACATGCTGGGGTTTCGCTTCTTCATGTAATCTTGTTAAGAAATGTCTGACATACTTGTATTAAATAATGCATCTGTCCAGTGTGCTATCATAAGTGTGATGGGCACCCACTGTACAGAACCCACTACAGAAATTTGAGAGAATCTGAAGATAACAGGTTAAAAATCTTGGCGAGCCAATTCTTACCAATAAATCAACTAGAGAATACAAAAAAAAGCTGTTAGTGCCAAGAGGAAATTTAATTAGCAGCACTCCCTACATAGCCACAGTTAAATTTACAAAATCTAGTTTTCAAGGCAAGAGTAGAGAACTAGGGGGGGTTGCATAATCAAATTTCAATCTAGCAAAGACAATGTAAAGCATGTCATTCTTTTGATTAAAGATGACTAATGGGCATGGTTTTGGAGTGCCAGCCTATGTTAAAGGCAAAAAGGTCTAAGGAAGTGACAGATGGATTCAGCAGGCACATGGGACGGCATCTGAGGCATCTTCTACAACTATTTTGTTTGGTCTATCGGGAACCAGGAGAAAAAAAATTCACAAAGCACAATTAACATTAACACAGAACATGAAACCACTCTCTTGCAGAGGAAACTACAAGTGGAACCACCTGACAACTGAGAGGCAAACAATTCATTGAGAGAGACTGAGAAAACTACGTTTTTCCACTATGTTTGTTCTTCTTCAAGTGTGCTAAGAGCAAGGGAAAGATTAGTTTCACAGGCAAATGCAGAAAAATGATTCTTGGGTTATTTTCTACAGGCAATAGGAAAGGTCGAGAATGCATAAATGTAGGTGGATAAATTCAGGGGGGCGTACTGCAGACAGAGGGGACCAGACTAGTATTAATCTAAGGTGTTCCCGACTAAGGATGAGATAGATTCTTTGTACCCCCTTTCAAATTGTCTGCTGGATATTGGGGATAGATATAAAATACTTTGCATGCTATGCAGGACATTTTATTTTTTTAGGGAATTTAACGATAGCTAATGTAGGTTTTTTGGTGAAACAAACGTAAAATATTGTTCTGGAGATTAGAAGGGGAGCTGTCTGAAGGATGCTTTAAGAGGCATTAATTACCGCAATAGGATTTAGTTTACATTATCATATTTCCGGTCTCAGTGCCAGATATAACTGTTGCACGCATCAATGATTTGAAGCTTGTAGGGGGGTTAATTTTTTATCTTTATGAGAAAGTCTTGAAGGTAATTCTAATGCGAAGGCTTAGAATTCTGCCTAAGAACTGATGATAGTTGCTGAGCCAGGAAAACACTAGCAAAAAGGTAAGTCTCAAATATTTCCCAAAATTCAATTTTCCTTACTTACATTCTTTGTTTCGTTGACCTCATTCCTTCCTTGTCCCACGATCTGTTCTCTGTAGACCATAAGGCACCCAACAGGGACCTCCCCCTGTTCCATTGCTTCTTTAGCCTGGTCAAGAAGCACACATGAAAGCCATTTTAGCTCTGGTTTGAAAACATGTTAAAATAGTTATTATAAAAAATTATTACACATCAAAATTCTCTAGGTAGGAAAATGAAAAAAATTGTAAAGAGCACAACCTAAATGACGAGTAGTTTAATATGGTCATGTGTTTTACCAAGCACGCACTGATTTTTACCAGCTATAGATATGCCTAAACATTGATGAAATACCATTGCTGTTAACAGTTATAGATTGCCATATGTGAGAGCAACAACAATTCTTTCTGTGTTTTTGTTAAACAAATGTTCTTCATTAACCAGGATATCCCTATTTGCACCCCCAAGGTAAGTTTCCAGCTAGCGTAGTATATACTGTTTCTTAACCAAGGCACGCAGGTAATTGTTCTGTATTACAAATATATCAGTCCTCGGAAAATCATAAACATTTAACCAGACCTGCACGTCTAGTGACTTGAATAATTTGCTCAACCTAGCTGTAATGGTCTTGACCTATAAACTGATCTGTGATCCTAGGCAAAATTTTACTTCACTGAAACACCTTTTGCTTCATCATCAAATATGTGAGCTCAGCATGTCTGTTGTCCAAACCTGTTTTATTTAATTTAGTAGACTACACTCTTGCTCCAGGTATAATACAGATCAAGCCCACATATAGGATTACACATGACCCCTATCTGGCATCTTAGTTCACTGACAGCATTGTCATCAGGGCTTGAGCAGGACGGAAGGTTTTATAGTTCATGTTTAAAAATTCCCACTTTTAATAAATAAATTACTGAAGCATGATGTGCTGACTGTAAAGGAAAGTTCATTGAAATGGCCACAGAAAATCCAACTGACATGAGGTTTTACTGATAAATGGTGTACAAAAGAATGTCTGGAAATCGGGTTTCTGCAAATATTTATCATTTGCACATCACCAAGAAAGATGTTCTGATTTGTTTTGATACTATTAAAAAGTTTGTTTCCATCACACCTCTGAATTACAAAAACATGTTTTCCAAATTGCTGATATACTTTGAAATATCTTTACTGTTCATTTACAATCCATTTAAAAAGTTAGGTTTACAAAAAAGTATTGACAACCTACAGCCTTTTCTTTCACAACGACTGTCAGATAGTTCACTTTACAAAATCCCAAAACTTTTCCCTCGGGGAAGGAAACGGAAGCAGCAATCTCCAGTATAAAATAAGAAGCAATTTGTAAGAAGACATAACCTGACATTTTACCTCTGTCTTTGAACATATAGAAAATGTGACAAAATAAAAACAAGATTTAAAGGCATCTTTATTGCGCATTCACTTTCGGACTGAACAGAACACCTATTCTTTGTCAGCACAGCTCTTGTGCACGAGTAGGCCCTAACAATAGCTTGCTCTGATAAAATCTGATTCACCATATCCAGAGGGCTGGTAGATCTTTGAAGGCCTGATTATTAACATTCAGTTTATGTTGTCACCTCAAGCAAGGCAGTAGAAGAATCAAAGTACAGACAAAGGTCAAAGAGTATAAGACAAACCATGCAAAGTTAAGGCAAGGAATAGCTAAGTAGACCAAAGCTGTAGCTGTTAGTGTAAGATAATTTTGCAAGTGTTAAGGATCAGGTGATTCACACTGGGTATCACTCCTTTGCACCGAGATCTTCTAGCGTTTAAATTTTAAATTCTTGCTTTACAGTACTCAAGGGCGAACAGAAATTAGCTCTCAGCTATTCAGGCACTCTGTGCTTGGTGCACTCTCCTCAGGGCAGCAAAGGCTTTTGTTGTCCCTTTATTTTTTCTGTGGATAACAGGAGAGGGGATGGGGGCGGCAGCCTCATGTTAAAACAGGGCCATCTTCCAAACCCTGAGGTGTTGGTGCAGAACCAGTAGGATGAGGGGGAAAATGTAGGATTTCGATAGAGTATAATGAGACAAGGACCTAGTAACCAGGTTTAGCCATCAACTCTTCATGACGTTAAATTAGTAGTTCTATTGGAACCAGGGTGTTCCCTTTACATGCCTGGGTCATCCCTTTACATGCCTGGCTGTTTTCTTTGCCTCTGTGGGTAATCCAGAATGGTTGCAACACAGCCCATCTTTAAGTCTTGCCATCAGGAAGCTTAAATGTCAGGTGGTAACAGAACTATTGTACCCAGTCCAGACCTTGGGCCAGATTTCCATTTGTAGGACAGACTAGTCTGTCACAAGTGTGACAGAGTACCTTGTACACAAAACCCCTGGACAACCCCTACTTTGACTGTGAGCTTTCCATCAGCAGAGGTTCCTTTGGATCTGTTGACAGAATGTTTTCTCTAACGGACAGACTACGTCAAGGTCGTTGAAGGAGAGGCATTATACTGCCCACCCTATTTATGGTGGATGGTGCAATTTCCTTTTTTTACTTTCTTTTAGCAGCAATAAAGACCTGGTGGTGGGAGATGAGAAAAAACAAATAATGACCTCATGGAAAGAAAATCCCTGTGTGTAGGGGTCATTAGTTTTCCGTTTCTCAACAACAAACTTCAACTCTGAAAAACAAAACGTTTGTTAAAGCCTGGTGGACGGACATCAAAACTGATGGCGGCTCCTGTTGAGGTACACTGATCACCGTTGGGCCAGTGATGACCTGTACATCTGGTAGATGTTAGTCCTCAAGGGTGGTAGAGGTAATGTTCTCCACCACCATGACGGATTGAATACTGTTTTCCAAACTCTATATCTATTACTCCGAGTAGTGTTGTAGATGGAGGGCAGGGTCTTAATTTTGGTAGGAGATAAGTTCTTTGTCATGTTTGGCCCTTAGGTTATAGTAAAAGCAGGTAGGTCCTGTCTGGGCTCCATTTTCCCTCCAATTGCCCATATCTCCTAGATTCCACTCAAGACCACACACCAACAATGCTTTACATCATTCCAACTGAGCATTACAGGCAGCAATTTTGACATACAGGAAACGGGGACCCACAGGATGGTACAAGTGGGCTTTCTCACTGCTCAGGAATCTATGGCTTTTTGTCTATCTCAGTTCCTTCTTCCTAAATCAATGCCTTATTCTCCTTTTACTTGTGTTTACCCTACTAAAGGAGTATTTCAATCTCACTGTGTTATACTTCTGACATCATGCATTTCACTGCAGCAGGCACACTTCCTTTCCCTTTGATCTCTTCACTACCCCATTGATTCCCACCTCCCACTGTCTTTACTGAAAACCTAGCTCACACAAGCATCTGCCTGTTTCCCTCAACCTTGTCGCTCCATCTGTTGCTGTATTGGTGGAGACGGTCACCTTGAAAAGACTTTCGCAGTATTCCAAGATGGCTGCCCATGCATACACAAACAATTGCCATCTAGGATTTTTTTTGTTTTTTTTTTTGCTTTAAGAAAAACATATTCCAAGATAGACCCCGCATGTGCCCAAGCATTTTTGGATGTTGTCCGATTGGGACATAAAACATTGGCAAAGCTGATAGGCATAACCTCCATTGCCACAGGTGGGAATGAGTGGCTCTGTCAATGCTTGGACTAGGTAGATGTTGAAAATATTGCACCATCAAACTAAAGTAAGAGCTACTTTGGCTAACCACTGCCTGCAAAGTTCCACAGATCATTTGTAGGTTTTGGAGGAGGGAGGGAACAAGACCATGTACGTTTATATAAACACAATGTAATCTAGACTTTCCAGACTCCACATGTGAGGGGCAAAGAAAAAAAAACAAATATGTGCCAATTCTAAATTTGAAGTTCTTACTCTTTCCCTTTCCAAGGCACTTCTTTCCTAGTGTATATCGTTCCCAAAACAGAAGTGTCATTTGTCAAATGTAACTTTTCTGCTGGACCCCAAGTGTAGCACTAATCTCATTCTCCCCTCTCACACTTGGACGTGCAGAGATGTTATTTTTCCTTCCTTGACCGCAATCTCACCAGAAAGATATTCTTTCTGCAATCATTCCCTTCACATGTTGCACCATCATATTTTCTCACTAGCAAGTCTGTGCATGTGCCCATCCCTCCACATGCATGCCATGGTGTGGATGTTTTTCACCTACTAACCAAGTGCAAGTATGGGAGAGTGACAAAAATTGTTGTTGGACAAGAAATGCATGGCAACACAAATGTGCAACTCCTGCTCTGGGTAACTCCGCTGCATGACATCCGGCCTAACGAGCATGACCAACATGCATGCACGCTGTGGCCTAGGTGATCCTGTAAGTTGTCAGATGCAGAGCAATGTAATATGGTCTGGAGGGACACACCAAACATATCTACGAGCTAACACAAGATTACTCTCTGTGTCCTGGGGCATTTACATTAAGGGTTTGTGCTAGTGTAACATGTTTTCAAATTGGTAATCATAAACATGTCTTTTTCTTGTTTAGGGAGCGTGTGGTGCCAATTGGCCACACCGGTTTAAAGGTCTGTTTGAATGCAGTGCCCAGATTCTTTGATGACATACAGAGTGAATGTTTGTGTTAATGTGTGTGTGGTGCTGTTTGCAGGGCTCCATGGTAAAAAGGAGCATATGCTTGACCAGGACAGCAGGATCCATTTTTTGGCTGTATCTCGTAGAACAAAGCACAAGACAGAGGTTGCGGCTTACCCTTCTCATACAAGGAAGTGGATTGCTGACATTGCTTAGAGGGAACATCCCCAGACATGGAATTGTGGGAGGATTTAGAAATGCAGCAATGACCTGGAGAGATTGCAGATTACTTCTCTCAGAGCAGTGCCATACGAGTTAATGGTGAGCAGAGGGCAGGGTGGATGGGAAATCAGATTCTTTTCAAGTGAAAAGGTCTTTCCTTTTATGTTCCACCAAGTGCTTCTACGAAAAGGCCGAATGAAAGCCAGGTGCAGTGCTTTGCACTTGAAACACTTGATTTTGCTACAGTTGTAGATGCTTAAGTTGGAGACACCCTTGATCACTGGCTGTTGAGAAGAGCCTCACCAGAGGCAGTGTTTACATCTGCCCCACGGAGTTGAAATACAATAAGAGGAGGAAATGCCACAAACCATCCCCAGGCTTTTGACAGTGGGATTCAGGCCCATTGTCTGGTAGAGTACTATTAAAGTGGGGCATAAATATTTTCACTGGACTCCAGTCTCATTATTTACCAAAGAGAGGGTACTCCTCACACCACTCCCCGAGTCAGATGCCTGGAACTGGTTTGGGGCATTTCCCCTTCTGTGTGTCCTAAGCTTCTGGGTTTGTGCCTTTTGCAACCCATGTAAGAAATTGGATTATCATCATCTCAAGGAACAATCACAATCCTTGCCAGGATGTACCCTGAAAGTCACTAACTTAACCTGAGCTCAACCCCCTGGTAGCTATGGCACAGAGTAGAATTTTTTTATGCAGCACCAAAAGAGTAATAAAGTCAAAATACAAAATAATAAAAATCCCAAACCAAAATAGAAAACTAAAGCAAAATGTAATAAACAGAATTACACCAAATTGACAAAAATCCAATAGGGGAACCTGGGAATAGGAATTCTTAACGGTTTTAGAGGAAATAGTGCCAAAAAGGAGAAAGTGCCAATGACAGTCTGTTGTTGTGGTAGACCAGGAAAAAGGCACAATTTGAGTCTGACCATGGTGGAGGTTGGGGGTCAGATACACCATCCAGGTTCGTCCTGGTTAAAGATTTTACCTTCTGACTGCAGTGAAGTTCCAGAACTCTGCAATATTGAGAAACAAAGGTAGTATTTCCTCTATGCACTTACTGATCAAACACATCACTAATGGACGTCATTTCTGCAAATGTGTTAAAATGTGGACAAGTCATACCATTACTCAAATAAATGAAAATAGTCTCAGTAAACCGTTTCAAGTTCAGGCAGGTACTACTACATTTTGTTGGCACAATCATTGAGAATGTGGCAACCACTTAACTTATGACACACTGTTGGGACGTGAATGTCATCAGCATGGTACATGGGCATGTACACCAACTCTGAGTGACCCTACTATAGGTGAAACTGATATATTGACTTTTTGTTGGCCTAGGTTACTCTATAATCCACAAAGTGCATGGAGGCCCAGCCCTGTCCATGGTTTAGCCAAATCCCAGAAAATATTCTGTGACACGGAATGGTGCAACAAATATGCCCTCTTTAATGACATAGGACTACTGCACATGGATTGTGTTGTTAACATAAAGAGGCAGTGGCAGCTTATTGATTTTTGTAGATTAATAGTCCTAAAAAAGACCTGTATTCTCTTCTAGGGGGCCCACTCATTTAATGGTCTGCTGAAATGTAACACCAAGACCCTTGTGCAGACATCCTGTGTCTGTATCAAGTGTGTGCATGCCTAATGGATAAGTGGTACATGTATGTTAGCAAAACTCCCTGTGTGGTGGGAGTCTGAATGCCGGAATGAGTGGGATCCATTTTGGTGGCCCCCCGAAGATGCATGGCACAGTACTGAGGATGGGATACAGCTTCCCCATACCGTAGAAGTGTATTTCCTGTATTCCCATAGCTACAGTGCGATG
The DNA here is from genome assembly GCF_031143425.1 of Pleurodeles waltl. Lineage (NCBI taxonomy): Eukaryota > Metazoa > Chordata > Amphibia > Caudata > Salamandridae > Pleurodeles > Pleurodeles waltl. The sequence continues at coordinate 974,327,991 of NC_090444.1, forward strand.
ACCCGGGCAATAAAGTGAGGGAGGACTGAGAAAGGGATGCTCTTAGAAATTTTGTGAGGACATTTTAGCAAGGGATTGGCAATTAGTTTTTCCTGAGCATTACCATTTGGTGGATATAGACAGCAGTATCTGTTGCTGAAGGTTGAGAAAGTTTCTAGGAAGGGCCTGCTCTTGCATCTGTCACCAATTACTACATCAAAAAGGCTGATGACAGCCAGGCGAAAAGCCTTCACACTTCATTGCGCCCATGTTTTGGATGCTCCTTTTTGGAGCAAGCTTCATCACTAATTGCTGCAAGAGCCATCACCTTGTAAAAAAGCTGTATCTACACTACAACTACAACATAACATTCAAAGGGTAACACCACAAACTGATTCCAGGACATTCAATGCTGGATCCACATTCCCTGTCTGGGAAAGGAGTATGAATGTGAGATATAAACCAGGTAACTTGGTTCCAGTTCCAAGCTGCTTCATTGATCAAGGAAGGGTGTGCTCCCTTTGAGAAATCAAAGAGCTGTTGCAAGACCATAGCTGGTATCCCCAAAACAGTCACTACCCCAAAGCTGAGGTCTGCCCAGATCACTGTATAAGTTATGGGCCTCTCTACTACCTAGGTGCCTGCCTCATCAGAGGCAGAAGAAGAGCACTTCACCCTCCAGGAGAAGAGACTATCCACGAGGAGAAGCCCAGACATTTCCCTAGAGTGTGGAGTACCCAGAAGCCAACTAACATCAGGAGTGCAACTGACCCAACCAAGATGTGAAGGATTACCTGGTCTCCTCATGTGTTTAGTGTAGTGAACTGCAAGACGAAAACTGCAAACCAAACAAGCAGCAGTGTGGTATCGACGGATATGAGTTGCTCCTGAAGAAGCTGCCAACGCCAACCAGACAAGCGCATCACTGGCATCCCCTGTGAACAGGTAAAACGGGGCCTGTAGTCAAAAGACTGGATCTTGAGCTGTAAAAAAAAAAAAGTCTGCTGCTGGAGAAGTAATATTGCTAGTATGAACACTTTTTGCTCCAGATCAAACAACTGACTCAAGGGTTGCCTAATTTGGTAATTGTTTAAGTGAACATGCACTCTGTCTGTTGCCAATTATGACATGTTATTCCTGCTAGATACCAAAGATACTGGGGCACTAAAGGAACAGGGAACATCACATTAGAGGTGGCGGGACACTTAGCTAGACTCCATAGACTAGATCAAATAAACCCTTTACTGAAACGTCATTATGGGGTGTGGTACTACATTTGGCTGTGACACACACTGTACAGGAATTATTGTGTCTGTTGTTTCATTGTTGCCTTCTGAATCTTTGCCCCACCCCCCAAACAGCCTCCATGAAAAGCCTTTGGCTGCTTGCCCTGGCTACCCTGAGAGTCAAGTGCAGACATGTGGGGGCACATCTTGTAGAGTCGTAGTAGCACAGAAACCTAGGACACTAGAGGCAACTACCCCTCCCACCATGGTTATGGCCCAGTAGCCCCTGCCTGCACTGTGGCCAACTGAACGTGGTCTGCCAACCACAAAACCAAGAATAACCTAAGCAAAACTCAATCTGGATTTTCAGCAAAACAAAGCACTGTGAGTGAAGGAGGGGCAGGAGCCCTTTAATTTTGAAATCGCGCTCCCGCCGTCGCGGGAAGCGCCGTGAGCGGAGGAGGGGCAGGAGCCCTTTATATTTCTGTCGCGCTCCCGCCGTCGCGGGAAGCGCTGTGAGTGAAGGAGGGGCAGGAGCCCTTTAATTTTGAAATCGCGCTCCCGCCGTCGCAGGAAGCGGCGTGAGCGGAGGAGGGGCAGGAGCCCTTTATATTTCTGTCGCGCTCCCGCCGTCGCGGGAAGCGCTGTGAGTGAAGGAGGGGCAGGAGCCCTTTAATTTTGAAATCGCGCTCCCGCCGTCGCGGGAAGCGCCGTGAGCGGAGGAGGGGCAGGAGCCCTTTATATTTCTGTCGCGCTCCCGCCGTCGCGGGAAGCGCTGTGAGTGAAGGAGGGGCAGGAGCTCTTTAATTTTGAAATCGAGGGGCAGGAGCCCTTTATATTTCTGTCGTGCTCCCGCTGCGCGGGACGCGCGCGGGCGGCGCCCGGGCGGAGCCCGGGCCAAGGGCGGGCCCGTCCTTCGCCCGTCATCAACCGGAAGAGGCCGGGCTGGGCCCCCCCCCCCTAACGTCTACTTCTTCTGCCTGTGGAATCTCCATCGGGGTGCTGTTTCAGATACTGTGTGAGTTTGTTATCAAATATGGGGAAAAGAAAGTCTAATGTTCAGAAGGGGGAAGCCGGGTCCAGCTCCCTTCAGTCCTCCATTACTAGTTATTTATCTTCTGTGATGGGGGCCATTGAATCCGAACTTGAACATGTAGAAGAAAGGATTGGGGCTGTCCAAAGTACTGTTCAACACCCCCCCTTGGAACCTACCATCCATATTTCCACTTTTCCAAGGACTGGTCCTTCATCACTGATCTCGCCTCTGAATACCAGCCAGTTCGGCGCCGATATACTCCCCACTACCGACCAAATTAATTCTTCTCTCCTTTTAGCTATTCCTCCTCCTGAAAGCTCTTGCTCTCAGGCCGATTCTCCCCCTTTGAAGAAGAGGAGAGCCGGGAAAAAGCTCAAAAATACAAAAAAGGCCCCGGGCTCCAAAAATAATCTACCTACCTCCCTGGCCCATAGTGACCAACCCCCAATCACCCTGGTCTCCTTCCCCGAATGCCCTCCGAGTAAGGATGCTCCTGAAGATCTTTCTAGTTTTATTGACTTGACACTCAAATCCTTTTGCGCAACTCTTGAGGCAAAAATTTCCACCTTGATCGCTAGGAAGCTCGATTGCTTTTGTAACGATGTGACCAGGTTTTTATCTAGTTTTTTAAAACCAGGTCCTTTATGCACGGGAACACTTCATAGCCCCGAACCAGCACATCAGTCTACTCCTCCCCCTACTTTGGTACCCCAAGGAGTAAGTAATTTTTTGCCTGATCCACGAACCGTCTCTGGTCAAGGACCTTTCGCTGACAACCCTGCATCAGGGCCGATAAGGGAAGTTTATTCCTCTAGAACGCATGACAAAGATCCTACTAAACTTACTAACCGTGCAGACTTTTTACATTTACCACCTGCCTGCAACCCGTACGTTCTGGTTCTCTCAAATGTTCCTCCTCTGGAGTGCTCCAAACAAGAAGATACCCACTCCCTAATTAGAAAAGCTGGTCACTGGTTGAACTTCAATTTCAAATCCAATTGTTTCCACAATGATAAGATTCTCATGGCCCGAAGAGTGAGGAGGGTAGGACACTCCAAAGTATTGGAGGAGGGAGACTATGTTGTTTTAAATTTTGCTAATCCTCGTTCAGTAGACAATTTTTTGACCATTTTGGACTACTGTAAAATGTCAACTAACAGGATTCAAATACATCCCCTGTATCATTTTTACGACCCTGTGCTCCTACCAAACCGCATTGTCACTAATTCTAGTATTCGCAGACCAGATTTTGAAAGGCTTCATTTACAGGTAAATGTACCCTCTAGCAACCGGTTCTCGACTCTCAGTCACCTTGACGTGAACGATTGACTATCGGTGACCCACCCCTGTTCTTCTAAAAAGGAGAGACCAAAGGCTGGGAATGTCCACGCTGAATGTACCTGGGACACAGGAAAGCCTGATTTGGACCTGAAAGCTCCTATAAATACTAAAGTTCTAATGTCATGTCCTGTGTCTAGACCATTAACTCTGCTTAGCTGGAACATAGCAGGGCTGCGATCCAAATCTGACAATTCGGACTGGAAGAGCTTCATTTCCTCCTACGATATAATCTGTCTACAGGAGACCTGGTCCAAAGATACGTTCCTCCTGAACGGTTTCACCTCTTTGTGTCAGCCGGCATTAACCTCCCAGATGGGGAGAGCTAGTGGCGGCCTCTTAGTTCTCGTTTCCGTACATCTCCCGCTTTTAAAAGTGTCTTTAATCTGGTCTTCCCTTTATTTTATGGTTGTCCTAGTCTCTATTTGTGGCCAAAAGGATATCCTTATTTTAAACTTTTATAACAATATCCCTCGGGGCCTCCTTATGGGTCATTTGGAAGAGGTAACGGATTTTATAGATTCTTCACATGCTTTGCAGAATAGTGACCTAATTATTATATGGGTGGGCGATTTCAACACTCCTCTGTGCAGCAAAGAACACATGGACCTGTGTGCCTTTCCTGCTGAGGGCAGAGAGTCAGTATTTCATTTTAACCATACATCTGAAGGAGATGCCTTAAACCTTTTTACTTGTAAATTTGACTTGGTCCATGTTACCGAGAAATTGGCCCCTGACGCCTGCAATATACCAACCTTTACAGGGAATTTGAGGGGGAGTATTATCGATTTCATACTTATCAGCTCCTCTGATTTTTACGTAATTCAAGAATTCAAGATTACGCCCCACTGTGCAAGCGATCATAACCCCCTTAGTATTATATTGGACCTAAAAATTATTCAGGCACCCAATAATAAAAGCTTGAGCGCTGCTACTGTTTATAATCCAAACTGTGGCATACGTTTAAAATGGGACAAAATAGATCCAAAACTTTTTAACCAGGAAATTGTAAGAAGTAGGTCGGACTCGATTCATATGTGTCTCTCCCAGCAGTTAGATTCTGACCGCATAGTGCGTGAATTTGAATTTTTAAGCACTGACATTTCACGCGCCTTGGCGGTGGACAGGCCTGCGAAGGGGCCGGCGGCCCACAGATGGTTCGACTCCGCGTGTTCATCTGCCCACACAAAACTCAAAGATGCACTTAAAGCAGTTCCTCTCTCCCGTCAATTAGTTAAAATAGCCAGAGTTGATTATAAGGCTGCCATTGACAAACGGAAATCAGAAATTAGGTCCAGGGCCTGGGGCGATCTTTTGGCTGCATCTGAGCAGAAGGACACTTCTAAATTTTGGAAAGTGATTAATCACTCATACTTTTCTGGTCACCACTCTTTGGCCGATGACTGTCTTATTGCTGAGGATGTCTGGTTAACTCATTTTAGGAAAGTCTTCTGTTCAGGAACCTATGAGAATTCGCATGTAAATCCTTCTGCACTTTTCAATTTAGATTCCAAAACTAAAGCCCCAAACATTATTTTTGACCTCCACGAGGTCAAAAATGCTATTAATAGATCAAGGCAGGGAAAAGCTCCCGGCCCCGATGGGGTTCCCGCTGATCTTTTTAAATCAGAAATTGATCTTTGGGGTCCGCTAGTTACAAATGTTTTGAATAGTGTGGTAAACAGTAACGTGCCCCTTTCATGGAAATCGGCCATTATTGTTCCTATCTTTAAAAAAGGTAATAGACAAGATCCTTCCTGTTACAGACCAATCTCTCTTATTGATTCGACGGCAAAGATTTTAGGTAGTGTGATCTTGTCCCGGTTAGAAGACTGGGTGTCCGAGGCCCAGATTTTATCCCCTATTCAATTTGGTTTTAGACCTGGTGTAGGCACAGTTGAGCAAGTTTTAAACTTGCAGCTGATACTCAGCAAATATGTGACAGTCAAAAAAGAGTCTATTCACATGGCTTTCATTGATCTAACCAGTGCCTTTGATATGGTTAATAGGTCAAAGTTATGGCAAATTTTGGAAGCCTTAGGCTGTGATCCGCCTCTATTGGAGCTTATTAAACGCCTACACACAGACCTAACAATTTCTGTTCAGGTCGGCTCACATGGGCAGAGAACCTCCCCCATCCCGTCAACTAGGGGCGTAAGGCAGGGATGTATCTTAGCCCCTTTTCTCTTTCTGATTTATATAAATGGGCTCTATGATTCACTTTTAAAACATGCAAAGGACATACCGAAGATGGGTCAGAGACACCTTCCAGTTTTATTATACGCTGACGATGCAGTTTTAATTGCCCGTACTGCAAACGGTTTACAGGGACTACTGGATGTATTTTACGATTTTATGCTGAATCTGGATCTGAAAGTAAATTACCCCAAGACTTTTGTTATGACTTGTGGCCCACGCAATACAAAGTCTAAACTATTTTCTATGGGAGGGCTCACTCTTAATAAGGTCAAAGAATTTTGTTATCTAGGCATGTACATGAGTTCTTCTTTGTCCTGGAAGACACACATTAATTTTAAGCTCCAACAGTTGATAAGGAACAATGAAGCAATTTTTCGCTTTTCAAATAAACTAGGTCACAGACCCCCTGCTCAGTTGAAAACTCTTTATAATTCCAAATGCACTGCATCAGTCCTTTATGGGGCAGGCGTCTGGGGCTATAATAAAATACCGTCTCTTCAGAGTGTAGAAAATAAATTCCTGCGCAGATTATTGTTGGTTCCAAAATGCACCGCAAACATAATCTGCCATGAAGAACTGGGTCAGTGCTTTTTGGAGGACAGGGTCTTTATGGCTCCCCTACTGCTGTGGATCAAATGTTGGTCAAACCCTATGGCAAGTTTGGTCCAAGACTGTATCTCTGATTGTCTTCAATTGGAATACTCAAATAGGATTCCCTGGCTTATGTTTCTGCAAAACTCCTTTGAGAACTTAGGGCTTAGATATATGTTTGATGATGCCCATCTGTTAACCACAAACTCTAGGTCTGTTTTGAAGTCTACTTATTCCAAGCACATATCAGAGCTGAGATTTTATAGTTCCCTGAAATTGAAATCTTTCGATTCTTATTCTCGGATTGTGACTGTTCCATGCCTTGAACCCTATTTGTCTTGGTTTTCAAGTTTTAGAATAATTTCCTTTTTAACACTTTTTAGACTTAATCTAATTCATTTTAAGGTAGCTTTCCCTGAACCATGTTTCTGGAAAAAGGATTTACCACTTTGTCCCTGTGACTCCAAATCAACCCAGAGCACTTTGCATTTTTTTCTTTTTTGCCCTTTATATGCTGTACCTAGAGGGGCCTTTATTTTACCCACGTTACGTCTTTTTAGACCTATTCATTATAAGGAAGCCCTGCTATACCTTCAGAGATTGCCTAATATCCAAATTTGTCACCATGTATTAGACTTTGTCACAGCTTCTTTACGTATTAGGAAAAGGCCTACTCCTTTTTAAATATTTTATGTACGTATAGTATATCTTTTTAACGCTAACATTTGTACTTTTCTGACTTTGTGATTTTTAATCATGTCTAGTATATTTATCTATGTATGTTAAGGGGTTTCAGATTGGATGTTCATCTGGTGCTTCCAGTAATGGTTTTAAAGTTTTATTTTACTATTTATAGATTGGGAAATGTGTCTTGGTTTGTACTTTTATGGCAATTGCCGAATAAAGTTATTTGACTGACTGACTGACACACTGTTGGGACGTGAATGTCATCAGCATGGTACATGGGCATGTACACCAACTCTGAGTGACCCTACTATAGGTGAAACTGATATATTGACTTTTTGTTGGCCTAGGTTACTCTATAATCCACAAAGTGCATGGAGGCCCAGCCCTGTCCATGGTTTAGCCAAATCCCAGAAAATATTCTGTGACACGGAATGGTGCAACAAATATGCCCTCTTTAATGACATAGGACTACTGCACATGGATTGTGTTGTTAACATAAAGAGGCAGTGGCAGCTTATTGATTTTTGTAGATTAATAGTCCTAAAAAAGACCTGTATTCTCTTCTAGGGGGCCCACTCATTTAATGGTCTGCTGAAATGTAACACCAAGACCCTTGTGCAGACATCCTGTGTCTGTATCAAGTGTGTGCATGCCTAATGGATAAGTGGTACATGTATGTTAGCAAAACTCCCTGTGTGGTGGGAGTCTGAATGCCGGAATGAGTGGGATCCATTGTGGTGGCCCCCCGAAGTTGCATGGCACAGTACTGAGGATGGGATACAGCTTCCCCATACCGTAGAAGTGTATTTCCTGTATTCCCATAGCTACAGTGCGATGACCCGGGCAATAAAGTGAGGGAGGACTGAGAAAGGGATGCTCTTAGAAATTTTGTGAGGACATTTTAGCAAGGGATTGGCAATTAGTTTTTCCTGAGCATTACCATTTGGTGGATATAGACAGCAGTATCTGTTGCTGAAGGTTGAGAAAGTTTCTAGGAAGGGCCTGCTCTTGCATCTGTCACCAATTACTACATCAAAAAGGCTGATGACAGCCAGGCGAAAAGCCTTCACACTTCATTGCGCCCATGTTTTGGATGCTCCTTTTTGGAGCAAGCTTCATCACTAATTGCTGCAAGAGCCATCACCTTGTAAAAAAGCTGTATCTACACTACAACTACAACATGACATTCAAAGGGTAACACCACAAACTGATTCCAGGACATTCAATGCTGGATCCACATTCCCTGTCTGGGAAAGGAGTATGAATGTGAGATATAAACCAGGTAACTTGGTTCCAGTTCCAAGCTGCTTCATTGATCAAGGAAGGGTGTGCTCCCTTTGAGAAATCAAAGAGCTGTTGTAAGACCATAGCTGGTATCCCCAAAACAGTCACTACCCCAAAGCTGAGGTCTGCCCAGATCACTGTATAAGTTATGGGCCTCTCTACTACCTAGGTGCCTGCCTCATCGGAGGCAGAAGAAGAGCACTTCACCCTCCAGGAGAAGAGACTATCCACGAGGAGAAGCCCAGACATTTCCCTAGAGTGTGGAGTACCCAGAAGCCAACTAACATCAGGAGTGCAACTGACCCAACCAAGATGTGAAGGATTACCTGGTCTCCTCATGTGTTTAGTGTAGTGAACTGCAAGACGAAAACTGCAAACCAAACAAGCAGCAGTGTGGTATCGACGGATATGAGTTGCTCCTGAAGAAGCTGCCAACGCCAACCAGAGAAGCGCATCACTGGCATCCCCTGTGAACAGGTAAAACGGGGCCTGTAGTCAAAAGACTGGATCTTGAGCTGTAAAAAAAAAAAGTCTGCTGCTGGAGAAGTAATATTGCTAGTATGAACACTTTTTGCTCCAGATCAAACAACTGACTCAAGGGTTGCCTAATTTGGTAATTGTTTAAGTGAACATGCACTCTGTCTGTTGCCAATTATGACATGTTATTCCTGCTAGATACCAAAGATACTGGGGCACTAAAGGAACAGGGAACGTCACATTAGAGGTGGCGGGACACTTAGCTAGACTCCATAGACTAGATCAAATAAACCCTTTACTGAAACGTCATTATGGGGTGTGGTACTACATTTGGCTGTGACACACACTGTACAGGAATTATTGTGTCTGTTGTTTCATTGTTGCCTTATGAATCTTTGCCCTACCCCCCAAACAGCCTCCATGAAAAGCCTTTGGCTGCTTGCCCTGGCTACCCTGAGAGTCAAGTGCAGACATGTGGGGGCACATCTTGTAGAGTCGTAGTAGCACAGAAACCTAGGACACTAGAGGCAACTACCCCTCCCACCATGGTTATGGCCCAGTAGCCCCTGCCTGCACTGTGGCCAACTGAACGTGGTCTGCCAACCACAAAACCAAGAATAACCTAAGCAAAACTCAATCTGGATTTGCAGCAAAACAAAGCATTCAATTGGGTTAGATGACGTCAACAAAATTAAAGACAAAGCCAACGCCTGTCTAATAATGTTTTAAGACCTTTCTGCAGCATGTGATAATATTAATCATGCAAACATCTTCGTGACCAGGATGGGATGGGAGGAACAGCATTTAATTGGTTTCATTCGTACCCGACAGCCAGAACAGAAGTCATACAAAATTGTCTCCTTCAAATCATTGAATTGTACATTAAACTGTGGCATACCAAGTGGATCAGACTTCTTCCAATTCTTGTTTAACCTTTCCACTGAACCCTTGTAAAAAAATGACAAACGATGAGAACATATATTTTATACCAGTATGCTGATGATACCCAGGTCTTCCCAAGGATATCAAATCCTTTAAACTCGGGTATTTGAACATCTTGTTTTACAGGATAATTGAATGGACATCTGTCTTTTCTTTTAAAACAAACTCATTCAAGACAAAATTCATATTTCTCCATTTAGAAAATGTCCATTCACTAATACAACCACCATTGGCAAAGCCAAGAGGTCTAGTCTTGTACAAAACATTGGCAAATGGGATTAGTGAGTGGACGAGATCTAAACGAGCAGAGCATGAGTGCACAGGATGGGAGGAGACAGGCAATGGCATATGGCACGTTGTGAAGAAATGGATATAAAATTGAAAGAACAGTACGGGACACTAGAGGATGGGAAGGGCACATGCTGACAAAAACGAAAAAGAAAATGGGAGGCCAGGATAAGAAAGCAGAGTATTGGCTGAGTGTAAGATCGGAGAGTGGAGGATGGGAAGGTGACCAGAGCAGAAAATGAACATACTATAAAAAAAGTACCCAGTAAGATAGATTGCAGAATAGGAGAGATGGTGCAAGATGTGAGAACACAGGTTGGGAAAGAGCACAAAATGGGATAGCTTGGGGCAATAAGATGTGACAATATAGTATAGGAGATGGCATGCACTGATTGGAGAGGATTGGGCAGGGAAGCTCCTAGAATCTGCAATAACACAGAAGGGACAGCACATAATGTCAACATGCACAGGACAAAGAGATAAGAGCAGAGGGTGAAAGAACACCGGGTGGGAGAATGCAAATGCATGCACGGACCGGGTGGGAGAGGAAAACATAGGTAAATGAAGGAAAGGAGTGACACGGGGTAGGAGAGCATAGGACAAGAGCCACCCCGGGATGAAGAGAGCACATGGAAGAACAGCAAGCAGGCACTGTGTAAAATTAGAAAGTGCAGGGACAGCACAGGGTAATAGGCACAATAAGAGAGTGCAGAGGGTGGATGAGAATAGCAAACAGAGAGTAGGATGGCTGAAATCATATAATGAGGGAGCTGAGAATGAAAGGAAGATGGAGCACAGGATAGGAGAGTGCTGGGTGGAAAACAGAACGTTTTTTTAAAGAAGGTGATGAACATTACATATAGGAAGGTCACAAGATCAGTGAGTACGAAATCAGGAAGCACAATGTAAAGAAATGGCTCCCTGTTGCAGTTACCCCCCACTTTTTGCCTGATACTGATGCTGACTTGACTAAGAAGAGTGCTGGGACCCTGCTAACCAGGCCCCAGCACCAGTGTTCCTTCACCTAAAATGTACCATTGTATCCACAATTGGCACACCCTGGCATTCAGATAAGTCCCTTGTAACTGGTACTTCTAGTACCAAGGGCCCTGATGCCAAGGAAGGTCTCTAAGGGCTGCAGCATGTCTTATGCCACCCTGGAGACCTCTCACTCAGCACAGACACACTGCTTGCCAGCTTGTGTGTGCTAGTGAGGACAAAACGAGTAAGTCGACATGGCACTCCCCTCAGGGTGCCCTGCCAGCCTCTCACTGCCTATGCAGTATAGGTAAGACACCCCTCTAGCAGGCCTTACAGCCCTAAGGCAGGGTGCACTATACCATAGGTGAGGGTACCAGTGCATGAGCATGGTACCCCTACAGTGTCTAAACAAAACCTTAGACATTGTAAGTGCAGGGTAGCCATAAGAGTATATGGTCTGGGAGTTTGTCAAACACGAACTCCACAGCACCATAATGGCTACACTGAAAACTGGGAAGTTTGGTATCAAACTTCTCAGCACAATAAATGCACACTGATGCCAGTGTACATTTTATTGTAAAATACACCCCAGAGGGCACCTTAGAGGTGCCCCCTGAAACTTAACCGACTATCTGTGTAGGCTGACTAGTTTTAGCAGCCTGCCACAAACCGAGACATGTTGCTGGCCCCATGGGGAGAGTGCCTTTGTCACTCTGAGGCCAGTAACAAAGCCTGCACTGGGTGGAGATGCTAACACCTCTCCCAGGCAGGAATTGTCACAGCTGGCGGTGAGCCTCAAAGGCTCACCTCCTTTGTGCCAACCCAGCAGGACACTCCAGCTAGTGGAGTTGCCCGCCCCCTCCGGCCAGGCCCCACTTTTGGCGGCAAGGCCGGAGAAGATAATGAGAAAAACAAGGAGGAGTCACTGGCCAGTCAGGACAGCCCCTAAGGTGTCCTGAGCTGAGGTGACTCTGACTTTTAGAAATCCTCCATCTTGCAGATGGAGGATTCCCCCAATAGGGTTAGGATTGTGACCCCCTCCCCTTGGGAGGAGGCACAAAGAGGGTGTACCCACCCTCAGGGCTAGTAGCCATTGGCTACTAACCCCCCAGACCTAAACACGCCCTTAAATTTAGTATTTAAGGGCTACCCTGAACCCTAGAAAATTAGATTCCTGCAACTACAAGAAGAAGGACTGCCTAGCTGAAAACCCCTGCAGCGGAAGACCAGAAGACGACAACTGCCTTGGCTCCAGAAACTCACCGGCCTGTCTCCTGCCTTCCAAAGATCCTGCTCCAGCGACGCCTTCCAAAGGGACCAGTGACCTCGACATTCTCTGAGGACTGCCCCTACTTCGAAAAGACAAGAAACTCCCGAGGACAGCGGACCTGCTCCAAGAAAAGCTGCAACTTTGTTTCCAGCAGCTTTAAAGAACCCTGCAAGCTCCCCGCAAGAAGCGTGAGACTTGCAACACTACACCCGGCGACCCCGACTCGGCTGGTGGAGATCCAACACCTCAGGAGGGACCCCAGGACTACTCTGATACTGTGAGTACCAAAACCTGTCCCCCCTGAGCCCCCACAGCGCCGCCTGCAGAGGGAATCCCGAGGCTTCCCCTGACCGCGACTCTTTGAACCTAAAGTCCCGACGCCTGGGAGAGACCCTGCACCCGCAGCCCCCAGGACCTGAAGGACCGGACTTTCACTGGAGAAGTGACCCCCAGGAGTCCCTCTCCCTTGCCCAAGTGGAGGTTTCCCCGAGGAATCCCCCCCTTGCCTGCCTGCAGCGCTGAAGAGATCCCGAGATCTCTCATAGACTAACATTGCGAACCCGACGCTTGTTTCTACACTGCACCCGGCCGCCCCCGCGCCGCTGAGGGTGAAATTTCTGTGTGGGCTTGTGTCCCCCCCGGTGCCCTACAAAACCCCCCTGGTCTGCCCTCCGAAGACGCGGGTACTTACCTGCAAGCAGGCCGGAACCGGGGCACCCCCTTCTCTCCATTCTAGCCTATGTGTTTTGGGCACCACTTTGAACTCTGCACCTGACCGGCCCTGAGCTGCTGGTGTGGTGACTTTGGGGTTGCTCTGAACCCCCAACGGTGGGCTACCTTGGACCAAGAACTAAGCCCTGTAAGTGTCTTACTTACCTGGTTAACCTAACAAATACTTACCTCCCCTAGGAACTGTGAAAATTGCACTAAGTGTCCACTTTTAAAACAGCTATTTGTGAATAACTTTAAAAGTATACATGCAATTTTGATGATTTGAAGTTCCTAAAGTACTTACCTGCAATACCTTTCGAATGAGATATTACATGTAGAATTTGAACCTGTGGTTCTTAAAATAAACTAAGAAAAGATATTTTTCTATATAAAAACCTATTGGCTGGATTTGTCTCTGAGTGTGTGTACCTCATTTATTGTCTATGTGTATGTACAACAAATGCTTAACACTACTCCTTGGATAAGCCTACTGCTCGACCACACTACCACAAAATAGAGCATTAGTATTATCTATTTTTACCACTATTTTACCTCTAAGGGGAACCCTTGGACTCTGTGCATGCTATTCCTTACTTTGAAATAGCACATACAGAGCCAACTTCCTACACACAAGATGCAATAGATAAGGATGGGAGATGGCACAGTATGAACTGCATAGGATCACAGAACATAGAAAAGGAGGGCACATTATGGGGAAGCACAATGCTGGCGTACAGGACACAAAAGGGCATGGTAATCCTGAAGATTTCATGTAACAAAATACCTCTCGACACAGCCTGTTGCATAGTGCTTTAAGAAGACACTGTTGAAGGCTTATATGCCTTTTACATGTTTTTCTAAAGTAAGCCAGTCGTACTGCCTTTGTCATAAATTCCCACAATAAACAGACCAGACGTATGGCTTCAGACATAACTTTTCCCAATGACCCAATCAGGTCTATGCCCTGTATCGTTGGCTATTCACTAGAATCCACTCAGGCCTCCTGTATTGAGCATAAGCTTTGCCGCAAGGTCCCCATCAAGCACACTTAAAATGTTAAATGTATACAAAACTGCATTTTCGCAAAGCAGAAGTCTACCTTTGCTAAGCAGGTGTAACGACTGTGGAAATCTTTTTTCACCACAGTTTGTCAGAAGGAGTAATCAACACCAAAACCCTTTCCTATCACAGCAATCTGGGAGATTTCATGTAGCAAAATACCACTCTGCATGCCTTAATACAGGGTAATAACAGGCCACCCTTAAGTGCCTACAGGCTTTAACATAAACCTTTCACAGTAAATACATCAGCCCTACTGCCTTTATCATACCTTTTTTGTTCTATTTACTTAACTGTTTGCTCTGGTACAAAGACCCATACACAATAAAAACAAAAGGAAAATGTATACATCAAATATAAAAATGCTCATGTACGATACATACAATCATTACAATTTTTCCACAAAGGAATTGAACTGTCATCATTCTTACGTGCAATGTGGACCCTGAAAATGTAGGAATGGTGAATACCACATAGACACTAGAGTCAGTTTTACATATATATCCTTAAGGCCACCCTCCACTGTTGGATTCCTAAGAATCGACATAAAAGAACAATCTATTTGCATGTTGATTTACAATATACCGCACAGAAAAGCAGATGTTCCTCATTCTCTTTCCGGAAATTGCAGGTCAGGAACGCAGGGAAATATTTATTATTAGATGGCCATTTGAAGGTAGAATTAGCTATTGGGAAAATATCAAGTCTAAATTTGACATATAGTGCCTCTCATTGCTGAGGGAATAATATAATTGAAGAGCACCAGTGGCAACTTCAAATTACCTGATTTTCAGTACCTTACAACCAGAACAAGGAATCAATGTGGGATCTGACCAATATGTACCCCGCTGTTTAGCCAATATTTCACGAAGACCACCCAGGCAATCTTAAGTACAGCAGGCCAACTCAGGCCCTGTAGGGACTCAACTCATTAATTGTATACATTTGTAACCAGTGCAAATGTGGCTTCAAAGTAGCTATTTCAATAATTGGTTTTAGGGCAAAATTAAACCTTATTGGAAGTGTTGGGGCACTCGCTGGGACCTTCAATAATTAGTCAATAAACGTCTTTTAGAACTTTTAACAGTGCTTCGGTTTTGTAATGGCCTCAAATCCTCAATCCGGTAAGGGCTGCACTAAACAGCTTCTATTCTGTACATCTCTAATGCAGGGGATACAGCGAAGGTGGTGGAACGAATAGCAAAGCGCACTCCTGCAGTCACTCTGTCTTTTAGAATAAGTCCACTATTGACTGTTTGGAAAGACTAAGAGTAGGAATCTGAGTCTTATACCACAATGGTCAATTTGATGACCCCCTCTAGTAAATAATCAGTCATACTAATCAAACCCCTCAATGATCTGCGGGGTTTAAAGCCATTAATTTTGATCTAGCAGTATTAATTTCTAACCTTCTGAAGCCCATTGGTGTTTTGGATAAAAACAGGGTTTTGTCCACAAATAAGAGTGCTCCAACCTTATGTCCCTTAGTTCGAGGAGAATCACGAACACAATTCAACATAAAATCAATACAACCATAAATAAAAAGTAAATACAGTGTTGGGAGGAAGACACCACCGTGATAAACTCATCTGTTGATCTTTATTTTTTTAGTTAAGTCACCATTATCACCCTACAACACCTGAGAAACTTCCTCTGAATAAAGTTGAATAATAATATGAAGAAGATACATTGAAGTCCTGCTTTATTGAATACATTCTTTCCCATAAAGCAGAAAATTGAAATGCAAGCTGTCAGAACCTCTTTCAGAGGGCCACAGGGCAACCAGGAACTACTGAGTCCAACTGTGGGAGTTGAGGCCTTTAAATATTTATGTCCTGGGGCCCAAACTACTATGGATTCTTAACAACTGGACAAGGTACCCCGGCAGCACATGACTCTCAGGGTGAGCGTGGTCGAGCAGTCCAAAGCTTCATCGGAGTTAAGAGGGAGGTCTATCCATGGGTTGAACACAGGCACGTAAAATACACGTAGCAGCAATAAATTATTGTCCAGCCAAGAACTCACTTTTATGAAAAAAAGTGAAGTTTTTTATTTTATCGCTCTCAACATAAAGGTAAATACGACAGTCTCATACAACTACACAGTCACCCTGAGATCAGGGCTCCAGTTTTCAGAGGTAGTTCCATGTGTCCCAGTCCCTCTTCACTCTAGCGATCGTGGTTATTCCCCATTCACCGTAGGCAACATCCAGGGTAAGCCCCACAAACAGTTCAAATATTTAGAGTCCACTCCAACCCTACAGTTACGAGGTCACTGGCTCTTCACCACACTAGGGCTACGGCAATCTGGCCATGGCGGCCCCTCCTGGCATACAGGATCGCTAAATCCTCACTTCACACAGGCTCCGGTGTGATCGGTACATTGATATACATGGTACTGCTGGCTTCCCTCCTCTGGCATACGAGAGTCGGCGACTTCTTCCTGCATACGGGCATCCAGATCGGTGCAGCAGCCATTCATCAACAACTTGCTCAGGAAATCCACTCAATAGGATTCCCCACTGGACCTCGCTCCCTCCAGTGCTCTCCTCTTCCTCACAGGGCACACTGTTCTTGGCAAGCAGGCAGGTGGTGGTGCTCCAGGCTGGGTGGTCAAGGATTCCCTAGATGATGTTCACTCACCCAGAAGGGACACTCACAGGCCTTTGCCTCCAGTCGTGGTCACAGGCAGAAGTCTTGCAGAGATTCTCTTCCCCACACAGCCTGTTGGGGTCTCAGGCTCCCCTTCTTATAGTCGATTTCCAGACTCCAAATGTGATTCGAAGTATGAAGCTTTGAAGTTTATGTTGGGGGTCTACTTCATTTTGAAGTGTCCACTCCTCTGCACTCTCATCCTCTTGAAAGCAGTCTGTGACAGTAGAAATGACTCCAAAGCTGATAGCCCCACAACACAGGCCATGGGGGTCACACCCAGATGTCAGACACAGTGATATGTGCATCAAAAGGTTAGTTAAGGGCCTAAGCCCTACTCAGTGATTCACTTATCAGCCCTATCTCCTCCCTGAGATCTGCCCAGGCCCTTTCCTTGTGACCTCTCTCTGAATCAAAAAGAATCCTTGAAATGTAAAGAGGATGCCTTGCTCTCCCTTCTCCAGTGTGTCCCACCCAGCTTTCAGGCATTTAGCAATACACAAATCTGTCTGGGGGATTCCTCCAACTTCTCATGTTTTACCATGTAGGCCTGGATCTCACAAAATGGAACATAAAGTCTCCCATGTACTGTGCCACACACAGTAACACATACAATCAGTGCATTCATTTAATATACACACACTACACAGCAATGCATCCTTCATGTACTGTACCACACACGGGCACGTATACACCCAGCACATACATTATGCATGCACTGCACACTACTCACAGATACACATACAACCAGCACACGCATATACCTTGCATGCAGTGCCCAGAACTACATACTTCATGTATGGTACCACTCACGGGTACACATACATTCAGCACACACATTTACCATGCATGCACTGCCCAGTACATTATCTCTGTAGGGTACCTTTCCCAGGTACACATACACCCAGGGTAGATACACCACTCATGCGCTGCGCAGCACTTCACAAATGCCTGATGCCAAAGCACGAGTTAAGCACACAGCAGCCTGTAGGCCTCACTCCTGTAACACAGGTTAAAGAGGACCTGTTCACTCCTACTGATCACAACATGGTATAATGCAACCACGGCATTCATGCTGCTTTTCTCCCAGTAAAGGCAGTACCCTTTCACCACTATATGAAGGTACTGCTTTGGGTACCCCTCATGGTCCAACAAGGCCACAATCCATGAGACAGGCCTATGTCACGGTGCACACACTTGAACCATCCTTGCCTACAACAACAAAAATCAGCATTAGGGATCCAGACATCAGTACAGTTGGGGTACTCGAGGCAGGGGTGCATGCCTGTTAACATGCGGAGGAGTGCTGCGTTCCAACACAAGCACTCTTCTTCAGTGAAGACATACAACTTAAGACCAATCAAATGATGTTCTCATAGAAAATCAATATGACTGTGCAGCCAAGCCACCCTCTCAGTAGTACTTTTGAGAGCTCTTTTTTCTTTGATCACAAAAGGACTGGTGACAGCCAGGCAGTCAATGGAGACTTAGAAATGGCTCAAACCATTAGCTCCTTAGGTATCAAACCTAATCTGGTTCCAGTGGCATAATCTTTAGGCTTTGCAACTGAAAGCTCCCTAGCTTCAATAATCATATCAAGAATCTAAGAAAATCAGCGACTTAACAACTGTATCTTCTTAACAAAATAAAAAAGTCCAACACTACAGATTTTTGGTGCAAGGTGTGGTATTCTCACCCACAGACTGCAGGAACGTAAACTGGCCAGGGCTTCCTAAATCCACAGCCTGACATATTAAAAATACCTTACATGCCGCCGCCTGGCTAGCAGCAAACACAAAAAATAATTTGTTCATATAAACCCAGTCCTAAAAACAACTTCACTGGCTCTTTTTAGAAACCTACATCACGTTCACGATCACCTGCATAATGCAAGAACAAAACACTTATATGAACCCGGACACCTGTAAGAAAGACTACATACCTCAGGGAATCAAGAGAAACATGAGCAAAAGAGAGAGTATGAGCAAAAGAGACAGTATAATGCTGGAGATTCCTACTTCCAACCAGAGATAAGCTGCCAAAGAGGCCTTCTTGCGCATAGAACCTAGGCTTTACACACAAATTCCTGAAAATATGATAGAAATTCCCAAACCTTCTAACTTTCAGTAAAAATCTCAAAATGCACCACTTCAAGTATCATCTTTCACATTTTCCCCTCAAATAATTGGATAAGGAACATGTGAATAGTCACAATTATGTAAATGTTACCGGATGTCATGATGTAACTGTACTTGTAATATCTGAAGCACTGAATTGCACCAAATTCCTTTATAATGAGATATTAAACTTTGTTAAACTTTGGAAAATGAAAACTATATTCCTGTACCTTTCTTCTTACTGTGACAGAGTAAATTTCGATTTTTGTAAGCTATGTTAAAAGGACAAACTATAGTGATTGACTCTGCTTCTCAATCCACTGTATTCACTGCAGTCAGCATAAATTCCAAGATGGCTACATCTTCTGTGCAATTGGAACTCACTTAAAACAAGCACTGGCAAGCTAATATCCCACCTATTCTAGTTGGCAATCTTTTTTACCCATGCTGTAGAATAAACTGGCTGCAGTGCAGCAAGGCTATTAAAACAAAAGTGCAATGAAGTAACCTTTGCATCATTTTGTAGGCACAGACATATGTTCAACATGTATATGCATGCCCACAAAATGACAGTGAGAAAGAGTTGTTTTAAAACACAGCACAAATGTGCTTAAAATGTTTTTAAAAAATCAAATGTATGACGGAGGGAAGGAACAAGGGTTAAGCCATACGGCTGGTGGGGGAAATGGAAAAAGAGCGAAAATGAGCAACATGGGGGGGGGGGGGGGTGTCGAAAAGCACAGTGTGAATATTGCTGGCAAACATATGCATGCTCCTGGAGTGCTGAAATAAAAAGAAAAAAGTAGTTCACGAGAAGCAAGCAGTGGAAACATAGAAGGCAGTCAATCAAACAGATGTTAAAAAAACTGTGCTTCATGGGAGAGACAAACACAAGATGAAAAAGCTGGAATGGGACACAAATAAAAAGCAGGCAAATGAGAAAAAGAGTTTGAAGAGAAACCCGAGTGAAAGTAAAAGAGCCTCTTATCTGTGCTCTGCTTACTTCACTGCATGTCAAATTTCTACATTCTTATAGGAGCTGGGTGAAAATGGCTGACAAATAACCAAAGAATCCTGATGTTTAATTCTAAAACTTGACCACAGAAATGTCACGGATCATATCACATTTACTCATGCTCCCACTCGCCTCTCATTCTTTACACGGTCACGTCAAATGGGCAGCAGAGCCCACCTTTCATAAACTTCAAGCAGGCATTCCCAGCAGTTTGACTTGACCAGAGAATGGAATGAGAATAGAGTTAATAGAAGGTGATGTAATACTGTGGCTAAGATGTAGAATTTAGCATCAGGAGACCTGTGTTTGAACCTCTGCTCCTGCATTACAACAAATAGGTTGCTTCTGGACATTTTGTTTTTTCCCAGGAATCTCAAATACTGCCAAAAGACTCTGTGACATGTAACTTTAGATAGTTCTGGCGCTTTAGCGAACAGCACTTTGAATTCAAATAATTGTAGTTTCATGTTTTCCCATTCTAGGTAGGGGCCTATAAGGCCTTTCATGAACAGTGCCATAGACTGATATGCACAGCCCTCAAAGCACCTGTCTCCCTTCTTCACCCGCCTTCGTACTGTGTTCAACACACTATAGCTACAATTCCAATGTCCTTACACTGAGCCACAACGCTCGGACCAGACTGCATGCTAATTGATAGGTTAATAGCTAAGAGATGATTCTAAACAAATGCACTTTGAAAACGTATGACTTTGTTCTAGATTTGATGATCATGCTTCAAATGAGACGAAACATAAGAAAGCCATCAATACTTGTAAAAAATGTTTTAGCAAAGCAGAGTGTGCTGTAAAAACAGAGATCCATTTTATGCAAAAAGATAAAACAATAGAATTTTCAGTTATAATGTTCAGTTGTTTCATGCCTAAGTTGTATGTTGATAAGCATGAGATCACATCCTGAATTTTCATCCTTCATGCTAAAGTAAAAGGTAAACAGGCATGGAAGTGACATGGATATCACCTGTATCAGAAAGAAGCTTGGTACGAAAATGGAAAGATCATTCGAAACCCAACTAAAACAAACACTAGCAAAGCCAATGGGTCTCGTCTTGTTGCCCTACTGGCTTTGCCAATTATTTAGCCGATGGTCAGCAGTATCAGCAAAAATCAAAATGCTTCTTTCCGATGATACGAAGCAAAGGCAAAAAAAAAGTGCAATGAGAAAGCTGGCTAGTCTGTAGGCACATGCATGCAGGGTGGCGCATGCACTCTCTTTCAAAATGATGTGGGCACCACTTTTTTTCTAATTTATAGCTTTAAGATGAACATGCCACATGGATGAATAGATTTAAAAAACGTGCTTCTGGTACAGCAGAACTTCAAGTTGCAAATGACAGCTGCCGACCTCTACAATAAAATTAAAATATGCAAATGATCATGAGGGGTGGGGGGGAGGAAATATTGGAAATGATGAGGGAGAAGCTACAAGGAAAGGTAGTGAGTGATGGAGCAACAGAGGCATGCAAAAGCACTTTCTGGAACGCAGAGCGGCCAGGCAGTAAATGCTGACTACCGCGGTTAAATGGAAACATTTATTTCAGGAACTGCGAGGGGTAGAAGAGCAAAGGCGGAGCGGGTGAATATTTGAGGGGGCTAAGAAGCAAAGGAAACAGAGCTGGAGACATATTTTGCTTTTCGGAACAGAAGGCAAATAATCTGAGAATATCAAAGAGATGTTAAGTCATCGAATAAGAAGCAAAGTAGGGTGATAATAAAGCCAACCAATGGTAAGTAATTGCAGGCTTCCAGCCCACTTAAAAAGTTTTTTGTAAGGCCTTTAATAGGTCTTTGTAAACAGAAAGCTAAAAGCTATCCAGGTGGGGAGAACTAAAAATATCAGAGGTGGGAGAGCCACTAAAAGCTCAAGTCATGCTCGAGCTAGAGGCCTGGCTCTCCTCACCTCAAGGTCATCCTGAACCCTTGAGCCCCAAACAAGCTGAGCATCCATCTGGCTTCTAGTTTCCACCCATACTAAGCTTAAACTGGTGAAAACAATAAACAAGCATTTGCAATGCAATGGGTCTCGCCATTGCTTGATTTAGAGCTATTGGAGTTGTAAATTCATAACTGGATGTTTCTTGCCACATACATTGGTCAACCCTGTCTCATAATTTGGTCTTTCCTGCCACATAATTCGTGTGGCCCTGCATACAACTAAAGCACTGCCATTTACATTCTTATTCTATCTGCAGCCAAAAATGAAAATGTTGCCATTTAGCATCCTAATTTAAATCTGCCATGCTACTGCCAATAGAATACCACTTCCACAACCCCACCATCAGGGATGCTGGCTGGCTGACACAAATCCCAAAACAAGACAGCCACGGAGCAGTAACAAGAGAAATAACCTTGAGGGGTCACCCAAACATATCAAGAGTGCTCAAACAGTCATAGTGTAATAAGGATGTTAAGTTGGCCTGAATCATGGTCATAACTGCAATAAGGCGAGATTAATAAAACATATACAATTATCATATAAACCCAATAAAAACCTTAATCAGAAATAAACATTTAGGATTAGACTGAAATGCTCAGAATAGCCCCTAGAGAACACCACAATAAAAATATAGGGCCTTATTTATACTTTTTGGTGCAAAACTGCACCAACGCAGTTTTGCACCAAAAAGTTTTGCACCGGTTTGCACCATTTTTTAGCACCAGCTGGGCACCATATTTGTGGAATGGTGCAAGCCAGTGCAAAGGCTAAGCCAACAGGTGCCCTCCCCAGGCTCCAGGGGCACCCCCACCCACACCAGATGGACTGCGGAGGATGGGGGACCCCATCCCAGGTAAGTACAGGTAAGACTGCATTTTATTTTTGAAAGTGCCATTGGGGGCCCTGAAATGGGCCCCCATACATAGCACAGGGGGCAATGGCCATGCGAGGGGACCCTTGTCCTCTGTGCTGGCCAATGGGGTGGTGGGCATGACTCCTACCTTTTCTAAGGCAGGAGTCATGTGGCATGGTAGGTTTAGCACCATAAAATGACACTAATCTGGTTAGAGTCTTTTTTTTTTTACTCTAACCTGCCTAAAGTCATTTTTTGGTGCTAAACCCTCTTCTTCTTTACTGCCAGCCCCACCTGATTAAAGTATTTTTTTTTACTCTAGCCTACCCTTTGCACCGGCTTGCACCATTCCATAAATATGGTGCCCGGCTGGTTCACAGAAATGGTGCAAGCTGGTGCTAAACTTTTTGGTGCAAAACTGAGTTAGTGCACTTTTGCAGCAAAAAGTATAAATAAGGGCCAATATTTTGTACGTTTGTGCCACTTTTGTGTCAAAAAATGATGTTAATGCGGCGCAAAAAAAGTATAAATCAGGGCCTTGGTGCTAGATGGGTCTAGCACCATAGTATAGATGGGTTAAGGCCACAGAGTCATTTTTTGCACGGGATTTCCTACCTTGCATCTCATTAAGGCAAGGCATGTCTCCACTTCCAAAAAATGACTAACTCCATAAATTTGGCGCTAGACGGATCTAGCAAAGTATAAATATGGGAGTTAGTTGCACCAAATTTCGGTGCAAACATAGTATAAATATGCCCCACAGTTTATAAGAAACCAGGTCATGTTAGCATATAGTTAGCCCCTAGAGGACATAACACCATGAAAAGAACATGACTGAAAGTATTGCAGTGTAACCAACCATATATTTAGCCCATTGAGAGCATGGTACATTACACATTTTCCAAGCTAGCAGGCCTACTGCAATGATATTAAAAAGAGAAACTATTCTGAGCTATGAAACAAAAGTTCTAGCCATGAGCGAGGTAAAAAGACACTGAATAGAGGGAGGGGTTATTATTTTGGGGTCTCCACTAATCTAGTGTGGGGACCCAGAGATGATCTAGACAAAAAGAGCGGGATGTGGTGAACGTTTTGATGGTGGTCCCATTGTCCTAGGACCACCATAGGCTGAGTTATGAGCAAAAATATTTTGTAAAAGTATGCCTGCAAAGCATTATGGGACGATCGAGTGCAGCAAATATTGTAGTATTTTGCTGTAATGCTCAGATCAGCGCCTAGAGAACACCACAATAAAAATATCATTTGTAAGAAACATGGTCATACAGCCATATAATTAGCTCCTGGGGGGCATAACCACATGAAAATAGAATGGCACAAAGTAATGTAGTGCAGCCATATATTTAGCCCATAGAGGATATAGGGCCAGATGTATCAAAGGGTTTTACCCATTTTGTGTCTATGGGAAAATGTGTTCATACATATGGCCCATAGTGCCTTACACATTTTCAGGCCTAGCAGACCTACTGCAATACTAAGGCCCTTAGAACACAAACTACTCCAAGCTCTAAAACAAAAGTTTCTGCCATAAGAGAGCTAACAAGCACTTGCAATCCAATGGGTCTTGCATTTGCTTGAGTTAAAGCTATTAGCGGTGTAAACTCCTAACAGGATTCTTCTTGCCACATAAACTGAAAATGAAAAGTAAAACAGTTGCACAAAACTAACCAGACTTTTCTTGCCACATAAACTGAAAGTGAAAAGTAAAACAATTTCACATAAGCGAGCCGAAGACCACCATGAGCGCAAAGCAGACACACAAAAGGAAACAGAAGTTTGCTCGCAGTGAAACGTATCAGCAAAAGTGCAATTATCCAAGTAACTGGAAAAAGTGCAAATATCCATGTAACAGGGTCGATGTCATGCAAAGCGCTCGACTACTACCCAACAAGATCGTGCTGCCTACGAATTAAAGAGAAAACGTAGTCCAGAAACCATACCGAAAACATGGAGCCTCACATGTTTTCAGTAGTTGGCCGGTGTGCTCGAGGTGGGCTAAACACCAGAAAAGGTATGAGATACGCATGCCTTTAACTAATTAAATCAAGCAAAAGGCAAGCCCACACACCACCAAACTTATGGGCGTGACATGGGCGCGGTTAAAAGAGATTACACAGGGACAGACCGTTTTGCACTCAACCCTATAAAAGGAACTGACTGGTGGGAGGGGTTATCATTTTGGGGTCCCCACTAACCTAGTGTGGAGATCCAGAGATGACCTAAACAGGAAGAGAGTGTCATGCTGATTGGGTGGTGGTCTCATTGTCCTAGGAACACCACAGGCTGAGTTACTGGCACTAATGTTTAGAAAAAGAATGCTCGCAAAGCATTATGGGGTGACTTTTCCCGAGTGCAGTGAATATTTTAGTAACAGCTCTCCCGCTGTGCCAGGAGAGCCGCGTTGTGGATTTCTGTGTTTTTTACCTAAGGCATTTATCAATTACATGCGTTTTTAGGAAAACTATGGAGCGTGAAGGGGAGAGCCTAAAAAACAACTCTGAACAATGTGACCAGTGCCCTAATGGAGTTTGCGCTGAGGGGAGAGACAAAATTAAAAAATAGTTCACCCATGCTGAAGTATATCAGCAGTCATGGAATTATCCATGTAACAGGGTCAGTATGCAAGGCGGTAACGAAACCACCACAAGGTGGGCCAAACGTAAAGCATTTACCAATGACATCAAGGGATTTTTGAAAGCCAAGTCCATGAACGAGTGAAAGTGATGGGCATGAGGTGGGCGTGGTTAAAAGCCCAAAAAATACTTACAACAGGTCAAAGAGCTTGTGCGCTCGACCTAAAAAGCACCTTCCCTGATTGACAAGGTTCAACTTAATTCCTTTTTAGGATTAGCTGAATATTATGTGAAACATGAAGATCATTTTGGTGATCAGGTTCAGCCATTAAAGGCTTTATTGAAGAAAGGGATCAAGTTTGAATGGTCAAAGGAATGTCAACTGGAATTTGACAGGATCAATGAGAACATAGCAAAAACTGTAGTTTTGAAAACATTTGATGCAAATGATAAAGCACACTCATACCAGTGCATAGTTTGGGAGCGGTGCGTATGCAATCTGTGGGTGGACACGAAAGAGTGGTAGCTTTTGCTTCAAGAACTTTAAAAGGTGCAGAACATACCTATTCCATTTTAGAAAAAAATAGGTGTTTGCTTGCTGGTGAGATGTACAATACTTCATTACGTATATCTTGGGCACAAGATTTCAATTATGTATTAATCACACGCAGTTGGTGGAATCGGTCTCTACAAGATGGGCAGCCAGACAACACCATATACTGCTACATGGTTGTTCCATTTACAAGAATATTCATTTGATATCAAGTAGGATCCTGAAAGTTGAGATGTGAATGAGGATTGTTTGCCCATATTACCTTTAGAAGCACAGGAGTCCATGGATGAAGATGATGAACGGATGTGGCTAATATTGAGATTTCCCATAAGGGTGCAACTGCTGAAGAAGAATGGAAGCAAGCAGTTGTGGAAGATGAATGCATGCAACTGCTTTTTAAAAGGATTAGTGGGAGTATAATGTTGGATCTGGTTTGGAGGATCACAAACATGCATGAAGTGAATTATCTGCCTTGAATGTTGTGGTCAGACGATGTGACAGGCAGTGGTACCTAAGATGCTGTGTAATAGACTGATGGCATTGCATCATGAGGGCCATGGCGAAATTTCTGCCATGAAGAGGAAAACTCGGATGGATTGTGGTGGTGTTAACGCAAAGTGTCTTAATTTGAAACTATTAATGAATGTATATGTATTTTTAATAATGAATTTAGTAGAAAATGATTAACGTAGAAAAAAAATGTGCACGTTTGAAATTGTGACCTTGGAGAATGGCCCCCAGTATCCACAAATTGTACTAAATGAACGATTAACATACATGAAATATTAAAAATGTATTAGATTCATATAGTAATATGTAATATTGAGAGTTATAACCTATGTTCTATAATAATTGTAGGCCTTAACTTAGCGAGGGTCTTGGCCTAGTCTTGCCAGGCCTCACGCAGCTGTATTTCTTAACATTCAATGGAAAATGCTGACAACACGAACTAACTATCAACTGCTTATTGTTTAATAAAATGTCTAGTCGAAGCTTTCTATGTGAACCGACGATCAGGAGATGGTGTCCCTAGCAATGTATCTAATAGTGTGTAATGTGCATGAGATGTACTTTCCCAGGAACGGAACAATGAAGACACTGACTGGAAAAGATGCAACATTTTTTATACCTGACGAGCCGGATGATGAGAACATCGTAAGGCGAACCAATCAACGACATGTTAACTGGGAAATATTAGAATTCATAGATTTGATTTACGGTCTCTATTGGGTAGGGTAATAACGTACGATTAATTGACCAATTGGAAATTGGTGGATAGTCTGGGTGACTTTGATATAACAACGTGACAGAGGGAAGAGAAGTCAGTTGTTAGGGGTGCAGACCATATTCCTAAATTGTGATGCGATATTGGGATGAAGAGATTCGAGATTCTGTCATTGGGCTCATACTCTGACTGAGAGTCTGATGTGATGCTGCTCGACTGATGACCTGAGGACGAAGACTGACTCTGTTGCTGACCCATACCGTAGATAGGTAGATATGACAATGTGACTGAATTTTATTTTTGTGCTTTTCCTTTCTAGGTACCAACTGCATTGTTTAAATAGTATTATTCTTAGCTAGATGTTCCTAAATTCTTGTTTCTAAATTGTTTTGCATGAAGTCCCACATGCTGATGCTAATCTGGGTTAGAGGAGGGTTCCTTACATGACGATTGACAGATTACAGAGACACACGGTTGACTGACTAATTTGCTGAACTCCATTACTAGAAATTATTTATTGCCTTTGATTCTTTTATTGACTTGTGTTAATGCTTTAGAATGTACTCTGATGCAAGCTTTGATTAGATTGTTTTTGGCGTCTTCTAACTAATTAATTCTGTTTTTATATGAATTGAATTGAGTTTGAATTAATCTCATGATTTAGTATTGTAACAAAAAGGAAAATAAAATTACTAAAACGTTAATTGAGGTGTGGTTATTCATGGCTGAAAAGTAATGGCATGAAGCTTATTGCTTAATGATTGGTCTCAATGGTTATTGAATTTTGTGCATTGAGTACTGAGAACATTGGTCACATCATAGCTAGGATACTCCTTGCGAATCAATAGGTTCATCAACCTATATGCGTCATTTTGTAAGTTTACTTAGTGAGGACCGACGTGCTAACAATGGTAAGCATTGAAAGAGATATTGACAGGTATGTGCAAGGTTGTTTAGCCTGTGCATGTTGTGATAAGTCACATACAGAGGGAATCACCTTTAGCACCTTCAGAATTCACATGAAACTCCACAAAGAGAACTAAAGAGCAGACATCTACCCTGAACATTCCATTACATTCTAACACAGCTCATCACTGCACAGTTCTAAATTGTGGTCGTTGTATAATTTACATGGCAAAACATATCAGGGATCCGTTCGTGCACGGACTGTGGAGCCTCGGCTCCTTCTGTTAATTTCTTGGCTCAGCCACCTCTAAAAATTATCAGCTAAATCCTGTTGACAGATCATTCCAATTACCTCCCTGACGTTGGATAGGTGCTTTAAGTGGAAACGGGCAGAGTAGATAAACTATTATCATATTGGGCCAATACATTTAATCTCTTTTCCATTACCATTAAAAAAGCTTTCTGCATCCAATGCCTCTGCTCAGTG
This sequence comes from Pleurodeles waltl, assembly GCF_031143425.1. Classification (NCBI taxonomy): domain Eukaryota; kingdom Metazoa; phylum Chordata; class Amphibia; order Caudata; family Salamandridae; genus Pleurodeles; species Pleurodeles waltl. The sequence goes on from NC_090444.1 coordinate 974,356,410, forward strand.
TTTAGCCCATCAGCCGCGGGTTTTTCCTCTCCGATGTCCATACGCCCACTCGTGATCAATGAAAGAACACCAACAACCGGACAAAATGAAAAAGCGAAGCACCTAAGTTTAGAAGCCTGGCCTGCACGTGTTTACTTTAGTCCTTTTTCAGTGGCACCAGTAAGCATCATCATAGTGCTGCCCAACCTCGCCCCCCAGGTGTTTAGGAATGCTAGTAAAAGTAAAAGGTGCTAGTAGTGTGCACAAGCCCTCTTATGCAAGGATCAGTCGTCGTTCGCTGTTTACCAATTCATTTGGCATTGGAGTTTTCTTTCGTGAAAATATAAGCAACTGTTTGACTGGAAGCACGTATTAGTCACATAAGCGGAGCGTATTTACCATTCTAAGATGGCGCCTACGATTATTAACATTTAAAGATGTTTCTTAGTTCGGTATTCACTTACAACCGCCTGTGCCACCAATGATTTTGACAGATTGAAAGGCACCATCTATGTGCACTTTGGTCTGAAATAAGCAATAAGACACCGGGCGCAAGAAGGAGTCGGTTGCTGTGTCAATTCCAAGGAACAGGGGCTTGAGATAGCTATGTGAACTTGCACGTGCACACTGGTTTGGAACAGCAGATAGCTCTCAAAATAGAAGATGGGCATCTGTATTTAGCACAGAGCAGTCAGATAGAAAAATACTTTAGTCCTACGTCTGTGTCTAAGTGTGTCAGGCATACATTGGTTCCGCCTGGAACCATGAAACATGATTCGTAGTTTCCGGAGGAGCGGATTGGGCGGTGCGCCGCTTGGTTCAGACACCTAAATCCATCACACGGCTGTGTGGTTGTGTGTGCTGGTCATCCTCGGACCCTTGTCATCCCACTAACCTTATCTCCACCTACGTCAGCGCATGCGCATCAGTAGCTTCTGTGTGCGCGGCAGGTGCTGCTGTCGGAGGCTACAGCCACTCTTGCCCGTGCCGCGCGGAAGATGCTGTCCGTGTGGAGTTTCTTGAAGCGGCACAAGAGGAAATTTGTCTTTGCGGGAGCGGTAGCCGCAGGTCAGTGTTGTGGGTGGATGGGATTTACTTTACCAGTGACCTGCAGGTTACCCTGTCCTGAGACACACAGAATTCAGTAGTCGGCTGGCACTAGAATCAGCCGTTTACCGCTTGGTTGCACTTTATCATGAGTGGAATAATTCAGTTCTGTACATTTCTTTTTTAGAGTTGTGATGGTCTTGAAGGGACCTTAAAAAAAGCTGCAACATTGCTGAAGTAAATTTCAAAAGTATCCGTGCTCAAATGCAGCAGATATCCCTTCATTGTAGAGCAAGATAGTGTTCACTAACGCATGCTGAGTGTATTAGCATATCAAAGCAACTGGCGCATCCACTTCGGTCCTGCGGGCTACAGACAGCATGCTGTAGCAATGATTCTCAGAGCACGGACTTTGTGAAGAAAGTAAATCCTTTATTCAACATAAACAACGAACAGACCCTGTAACCGGCGTGTTACATACAAGTTAAAAATCGTTTACAACCTTCTAAACCCCACTTAAATACAGAGAACATAAAATAAAAGAACACCAATCCTTACTTTACATTCTAACCCACTTAATGGACAGAGAAAGCAACACTACACAATCCTCACGTGTGTGAATGTGTGTGTTTACATATGTGTGTGTATGTGTGTATATATATATATATATATATATATATCACATTAAAAAAATAAACTTCAGTCATAGATTTCAAAATGTTTAGGGTTCTTCGCTATTCACCCACAAGATGTTCTCATCTCATTAGTTTGAGCGGCATTCTCATCCTTCCTAACAAATTAATTAGGTTTGTCTCCTGACGCACACTCAAACATGGAATCGAAGCTATCAATTGGCTCATAATTCACCTGTTCACCTGAAATTGCATTATTAGAATCCAGCCACCAGTAAATACTGTATGATTCTACTTTGTTATCCAACACACCATCATCCTCACAACCTTTACCTGATCTCATGTAAGATGGACTCATGTGCCATGCACACCCATCCTCCAACATAACTGGGTTATTCGTCAATTTAGTAAATCTCTTGGGGTTACTTAACTTGCTCTGTCCCCTTGCAGTTTTCCTCACACTCTTCAGACGTACGTACTGTCCTACTTGAGGTTTAACCTGTTGCACTCCATGTTTAGAATTGTATTGCAGTTTACAATGTAATAATACGTTCTTTCACCTAATTGACATCCCAGTTTACTATTTTATGTCTCTTCATCCAGCCAGGATTAACTTTAAAACATGGTACTCTGTTTCTCATTATTGTAAATGGACTGTCATCTACAGAATCACAGGAAGTTATTCCATTAGTCCATATCGTTCTCCTTAATTCAAAATTCCAACACTTACTGCCTTTATTGGACAGCCGTAATATTCCTTTGACTGTTGTCCCTCTCCACAATACTGTTACCACTAGGATGATAAAGGGCAGTACATTTTGGGCAATACTAGCCACTTTTAATTAATTTGTCTTAAATTTATGCCATTATCTGTAAGGATAAATGCAGCAAATCCCTTCTAAAAAATACTTCACTCAAAAATGTAATCACCGCTCCAGGATCAACTTTCTCAACAATACACAATTCTATCAGTCTAGAAAACATGTCACCCAAACCTTTGATGCTTTTGCAACTACCTTCTTGCCATTTAATCGGCCTCATCATGTCCAAAGCTGCTACTTTAGGTTGTCCTAATCTACCTTGGGGAAAAACTAATCTGAGGATTAAGGGTATTCGGAGTCTTGTCAGCTCTTTCACAGTCAATACGTGCCCTCACAAATCTTTCAGTCTCCGAATCCACCTTATGCAACAAATACAGCTCTCTCACATTATGTTTAGTCCTGGTAATGCCAAAATGTCCCTCATGACAAAGACTAATAATTTTCTCAAGCATTCCTTTGTGAGGAATAATTTTATCACCTCTTAACAACAAAATAATCATTCACAAGCTCATTCCTAGCTTTCTAAATACAAGCCTTTCTATGACAGAATATTTTTCGTCTGTTGGTGATAGTAAACAACTCCTGTCTCTTTACCTTCCTCATCAAATTGAATAAGTACACTTCCCAATCCTTTACTATTTGCTTCCATAGTTACAATAGTGATAGCTGTCGGATCAAACTTTGTAAATTGGGCTCGCTACAGATAGCATTTTTGATTACCGTAAAGAAACTTTGACATTCATTGGACCAAACAAATTTAGCTTTAGATTTCAGTAAAGCTTTCATGACATGCATTTTCTCAAAGAAATTGTCCATGTAGTTAAAATAAAATTCGGCCATACCCAATATTGACCCAAGATCATCCTTAGATTGGAGTGATGGTTCATCTACAAGTTTTTCTTTTGGTTTGAGCCCATTATCACTGATTTTATGACCCAAATATGTAACTTTCTTCTCCGCAAATCTGCATTTTAGAATTTCCACTGTAAAACCTATATCTCGTAACACTCATAAAATACTGTTTAGCCTTTCCCCATGCTCTTTCTTGCTTCGACCAATAATTAAAATGTATTTGGAAAAACAACTACCCTTCATATCACCAAACTGTTCTGGCTATAGTCCTTGAATACCGCAGCCGCAAAAGCAAGCCCGAAAGGCATACAGCAGAATTGAAAGCAACCAAAAGGGCTACAAAGTCCTGTTAAATATCTACTAGAAGGATGCAAAGGAAAACTGTGATATGCCGAAGATAAGTATATGGTGGAAAGCCCCTTGGCGTACCTAGTAAAAGACTCTTGGTAATGGAAATTGATTTATAAGAATATTGTCATTTAAACATCTCATATCTACCCACACACAGATTTTACCATTGGTCCATCCAGCAACAACCACTGGCGAAATCCATTCAAATGCTTCAACTGTCTAAGTGCCAGAATCTTGCAATTTTCTTAACTGCTACTTACCTTCAGCTTTCACAATAATGGGAATGTTTCATGTTTTATGTAATTTGAGAACAGCCGAAGCTTTAACCCTGATACGATGAGTAAACACTTAGTTTTATTACACACAAGGGGGAAAGGCAAGATGAGGTGTGACGGAATACAATGCTAGCCTCGATTCGTCTCACTAACACATATAGTGTGTGGTACTCCTACTGTCTTCAGCCTGAAGCTTTCTGTTACACAAAATCTGTACAGGCGTATCCCTTCTCGTCCATAATTCCTGGAAATCTCAAATATTTGAACGAGGTGGGCTCACTGACATAATGTGACATGCTTCATCATCGGCCACCTCATCCCACCCTGGTAAGATGATACTACTAAGGCGGACTCGACCTCAAGTGGGGCTATCCTGAGGGAGTTAAGAGAAATTATCTGACCAGACAAGGAACTCAGGTCCAGATGTAAGTAAAAATATCTAAGGATAAACCACAGACAGTGTCCTGTTTTATTAGGGTGGTATCCTTGATATGGTTAAAATTACTCCATCAAGGAGTTATCTGCAGGGTTATAATGAGTATTATGCCCACGTTGTGCCCCTATATGTATTACCTGCCGAGATGTTTCTGCCCATATAAACTAGCCTAAAAAAAGGTCATGGGCATTCCTCAATTCTTTTCGCAAACTGAACATGCAGTGATAGTAAGTGGATCCATAATCTGCTGCAACCTGCAATAGAAACCACCTGCCCACAAAAAGGTTGACTACAATCATTTCCATTAATGTTCAACACCACCTTTTTTTGTAGAAGCTTTCTGCGAAGTGACTTCATTATTAGCGTTGTTTTCCTCTGAATCAGTTTTACTATCAGCAGTGCTTGCAACCAAAACCTTTCTCTTTGTTTTCCTCTTGCAGACCCTTGCAGAGTCGCCAGTAATACCACATTCTAAGCATTTAACCTCTTTTGCAGGAAATTTCTCGAATCTCGCTGAATGTGCAATAATGTTATTGGCTACTACTGTACCCCTTGCGGAACTCCTTCTTAGTACCATAGATATTTTCAAACTCTTTTTTTTTTTTTTTTAACCAGAATTATAGTTCTTTCCTTTCAGTAATCGTGTTGACTAACAATTCAGTATCATGAGTTAACATGGCTTTTTTGCACAATCTTCTGATAACTCTGTTTTCTTCATTAAAAGACAGCATTCCCTTTCAGTTTGAACCTACATCAGTCTATAGCCCTTCTTGTATTCCTTTATTCTTGGACTGCATAGCTACCTGATCACAAATACATTTGTTGTGCAAGTTTCCCAAATGTGCACTTTGCTGCTAACTTTTTAAGTGCAGATACATAGCCCTCCATACTTTCACCATCTTCCAGTTTCCTTTGAAAGAAGTGTTTCTTATGACAGCAGAAGTATGGGAGTGTTATGCTCATCTAAATCCAACACCACACTTTTGAAAACATCAGTGTCTCCATTCCTGTCAACTTTCTGCATTTGTGTATAAATAAGAAGGTCTTCTGGACCCAAGCAGCTTATAAGGTTATATTTCTTCCTTTCAGGAGATAGTGATCCATCATTATCTTGTGATGTGACCATATATTTTAGAAAATACTCTTTCCAGCCTGTCCATTTAATCGGTGTTTCACGCAGAATGGATAAGAACTCCTTTGGATTGCTCAAATTTATACTAATAAGAGTAGATGTAGACATTACACAATGTAAAAAGCATGTGGGTTTGTTTTAAAAAAATAAATTTTAGGCAATCGTTTTTAATTCAAGAATTTGCTCCAACAAATAAAAAAAATTAAGAAAGTGTGCCTTAATTGATACTTCCCGATTTCCAACCCAAAAATTAGTTCTCCAGACTGAATTTGTGGAAATAAAGGAAAAAGACCAAAATGCAGGCATGCAGGTGTCACGTAGCTTGACCTTGCTAGGAAACGCTAGACATCTGTGTAGCTGCACAGGCTTAAATACATGTAAAATGACTGCACATAAGTAAAAGGCTAACCTCATAACTATTGGGTCAGGACACCTTGAACTTACGTATTTGCCATGCAGTAGAAGGGGTGGAATGGAGTGCAAAAATGAAAACATTTCCTAGCTACCGAGAAGGAAAGTTTCAATTCTATTAAGGACAGGGAGGCGAGGATTATGCATTTCCTTCTTCACTTTATTGAAGTAGCAGTTTTCAAATAACGTATGAAAGAAGAAATATCACAACTACATGAAACATTGGGAATAAGTGTCCATAGTAACCACAACTGAGTTGGTGGGGTCATAGACCCAGTTTATATACCCCAAAATGCACTTGAAGTGGGGGAGACTTCAAAGGGTGGTTTTGAAGTGCACAAGTTCCCCTTTCAGTACAGGTCTGTCTGTAAAGGTCCCAGTATGGGGTTTGGCAGTCCTTTGTGTGAGGGCAGGCCACTAGCCTTTGAAGTGTGTCAGGTCCTCCACCCTTCCAGCCCAGGAAGATCCATTCAGTATGCAGATGAGTGGAGGTGTGACTGGGTGTCCTGTGTTTGTGGTTTTCTGGTCGAAATGCACAAGGAAGCTGTCAACCAGACCAGCCCAGACGTTGATTGGAGACAGGCGATAAGGATTTTAAGTGCAGAGAAATGCTAGCTTTCTAAAAGTGGAATTTCTAAAATAGTTTTACAAAATCCAGGATTTTCTATTACCATTATGACCATACTAAATATGACCTGGTTACCCCTTTCTGATCAAAACCTACCACTCAAACAGTATGTGAGGGTAGTCATAATGCTATCCTATCTATGAAAGTAGCAGGCTTCACAGTAGTGGTAAACAAATTTAAGAGTTTTCTACTACAATACATATAAAACCCACATGTACATGTCCTGCCTTTTACCTACATAGCACCCTGCCCTAACAGTTACCTAGAGCCTACCTTAGGGGTGACTTATATGTAGACAAAGGGGAGTTTCAGGCTTGGCAAGTACTTTTAAATGCCAAGTCGAAGTGGCAGTGAAACTGCACACACAGGCCTTGCAATGGCAGGCCTGAGGCATGGTTAAGGGGCTACTTATGTGGGTGACACAACCAGCACTGCAGACCCACTAGTAGCATTCAGTTTACAGGCCCTGGGCACATGTAGTGCACTTTACTAGGGACTTACAAGTAAATTAAATATGCCAATTGGGTATCAGCCAATATTACCATATTTTTAGGGAGATAGCACATGCACTTTAACACTGGTTTGCAGTGGTAAAGTATATAGAGTCCTAAAGCTAGCAAAAATGAGGTCAGAAAAAGAAAAGAAGGAAGGCAAAAAGTTTGGGGGTGACCCTGCAGAGAGGCCATTTCCAACATACCCTCCTTCCAGTCTAAAGCCAGGGTAGGTTAATCAATACTTTGATGGACTTCCCTGCTTAGGGTGATAGAACATGGACAATGGCCCACTACTGCAGGTGCGCTTCCAGTTCTATGCCTTTCTGAAATCAGTGAGGCTCCTCTGTCTGGACTCTCTGGGGCCACTGAACAGACCCATGGGGAACCCTTCTCCTCATCTAGGGACCCCATCTGTGAAGCTCCTAACCTTAATTTGCTGACAGATGCATCCCATTAGGCAGTCAGTACTACTATGGCCAGCAGAGTGATGTGACCCGTTCGACTCCTTGGGTCTGACTTCTGTTCCCAGCCCAAGGAAAACTCTGTCCACAAGGACAGCAACCAACAGAGGCAGCTGACAGCTGTCAATGCCAAGAGACAGGCCCCAGGCCATCCACTATTTAGTGAATGCCTTGAGTGGGGCCATTGGGTAAGCTTCTCCTCCAGCCTGGGGGCTGGAAGGAAGTTCAATATGGGCTCCTGAGGTTTCCCTGACCTCCAAGGCATCCCAGAATGGGGGGCAATGCCCAAAGAGGCCTTGTACCACTTCTCCACTCTACCTCCCACCAGTTCAGGGGTGGTATCCTTACACTGGTTAATCGACCCAGGGTCTATGCCCTTAGGGTGAACACGGGACAGGGATTAGTCCTCCCTCACCTTGCCCCTACATCTGGGCTCCCGTACCCTCCTCTGGGGAGTGGTACTGCCAGACAACTGAACGGTCAGGGTGCCCTTAGGAGTCACCCCCTCTAAGTTCTGCCACCATGGGTAACTCATTTCCCCAGAATGCAGTCAATGGGCATCTGAGGACTAACCAGATGTTGATTGGAGACAGGCTGTAAGGCACCGATGGATTTTAAGTGCAGAGAAATGCTAGTTTTCTAAAAGTTCCATTTCTAAAATAGTGATATAAAATCCAACCTCACCAATAAGCAGGATTTTCGATTACCATTCTGGCCCAGGGGTGTGGAATTTATTAAAATATCTACTTGTCCAGGGGACAGGTTGCTTCTCAAATCTACTTGTCCTGTTAAAAGATCTACTTGTCCCTTTGGTGCCATGTAGTGTGGCGACAAATTATGGCAGCAATCTCATTATGTAAGAGCTCTGATAATAGCCTCTCTGATTATGCCAGGGCTACTACCATAGTAGGGCTTGAATACTTGCAGTTTCAATCCCTACTGTAGCAATTTCCTTATTTTGCCACCTTTCTGCAGATCTGCATACTTGGGCTGGAGGAAGCAGTAAGCAATAGTTCCAGGGCTGGAATGCCTTTGAGTCTGCAAACCTACTAACCTGCATGTTTTAAAGATTTTCACCAGCTTCTCTCTAATATTTTCCTATAATAAGAAAGGTTGGACATTTACTCCTGACAATGGCAGAATTAGAACTTCTTCCAGGGTTGGGAAGAAAGTTGCCGGAGGGAAAATGAACTTACAAAAGCTCAATAGATTTTCACATGAGCAAATCTACACATGTGTATTTACCCATGCTAAAATACAGTTCACAAATATTTTATAGGGGTACGACATATACCATGGGTGCACTTTTGTGACTTTCTTTAAGAATTTGGGGCCACATGTAGGTAGGTTCAGATTTGCGACCCACAAATTGCGAGTCAGAGCGACTCGCAATTTGCGAGTCGCAAACCCGAATGTAGGATGGTGTCCCTGACACCATCTGTGATTCGCAAGGGCTTCGCAAATGCCCAACTAGTGAATAATCATGAGGTGGGTCGCAATTTGCAACCCCCTTGCGAATAGCGGCCCTCACAGGGATGGTGGCCTGCTTGAGACAGCAGACCACCATGTCTGTGACTGCTTCCTTAAAGGAAAACGAGATGCATTACAAAAATGAAAAATTAAACTTTTTCGTTTCATTTTTTCAGAGCAGGCAGTGGTCCGCAGGACCACTGCCTGCTCTGAAATTTTTTTAAAAGTGACATTCACAATGGGGAAGGGGTCCCATGGGGACCCCTTCCCTTTTGCGAAAGTGTTAGCACCCATTTGAAATGGGTGCAAACTGCGATTGGTTTGCGCCCGCGTTCGCGGTCACAAAACAATCATACATTGCACTGCGAGTCACAATTAGGAATGGAACACCCCTTCCTAATTGCGAGTCGCAAACCCGTTTTGCCATTCGGTAACTAGGTTACTGAATCGCAAAACTGGGTTTGTGCATCACAATGTGCTTTTTGCACGTCGCAAACAGCGAAAGTCACTGTTTGCGACATGAAAAAAGCTACCTACATGTGGGTCTTGGTCCCTAATTAGGTCTGGTGTTAACAAAGACATTTTGTTTTTATTAAACTTCTATTTCTCTCTCTTTCGGCTGATTTTACTGTGAGTGATCGCATTCTGCTCTTCCACAAGGAGCATATTGGCACACAAAATAGTTTTGTTCAGTGTCAGGAACTACAGTGGCAATCAGTGACGTAACGAAACTGGAGGGTGCCCCTTTGCAAAGAACATGGAGGAGCCCCCTCTCGAGACTCACTCAGGGCAGGTGCTGTGCTGAAGGGGCCCCCTGGAGGGCAGCTGCGGGGCCTTCGTTATGCCACTGGTGGCAACGTGTGCTTTTAGAGTTCAAAAACTTATTATTATTTTTTTTGCCAGTGTTTGTTACAATGTTGAGGGCCTGGTAGCTCCCACAACAATAAAGTGTTACAAAAGCCATGTCAAAACAAGACACGCATTGATGAAACTAAAAGACTTATAAAAATATGTCAGACCAGTTGGCTTTGTCAGTGTTTGTTTATTTTCATGCTTCCCATATTCGTGTTGAAAATGGTTACACTGATTTTCCATTAGAAATATTTTTGGGAAATGCTAGCATGCATCAACACATTTTACTAAATGACACTTCATTTGCATCTAATCAGAGAGCATTCTGGGAGTATTATATTTAGCCTCATAGCCTAAACTTTTCAAACATGTGTATACACGTTTTTGTTTTTTTTGTACTGGAACCAACGTCAGTAGTGAAGTGTGACCTTAAAACATTTATTTACAGCACTCACCCTAATAATGAAGGCTTTCAAATAATGAACCATAAATACAAGTTCGAACAGCATTATTTTGTGGAAACACATTACCTCAACTGCAGAGAGTTACACTCTCTGTAAACAGGCAGCCAAAGGGTTTGTGCTGCAGAGGGTTGGGCCTACTTGTCCCAAGGACAAAGTAACCATAAAAACTTGTTGCCCTTGACCCCAAACAAGATGTCCTGGGTGTCGGGCGATAGGAATTCCACAGCTATCCTATGAAAGGAGCAGGACTTATGGTAGTGGAAAACAAATTTAGGAGTTTTCCACTATCAGGACATATAAAACGTACATGTCTGCCTTTTACCTACACAGCACCCTGCCCTATGGGTTACCTAGGGCCTACCTTAGGGATGACTTGTATATAAAAAAGGGTAAGTTTAAGGCTTGACAAGTACTTTTAAATGCCAATGCGAAGTGGCAGTGAAACTGCACAGACAAGCCCTTCAATGGCAGGCCGAGACGTGGTTAAGGGGCTACTTATGTGGGTGGCACAACCAGTGCTGCAGGCCCCCTAGTAGCATTGAATTTACAGGCCCCGGGCACATGTAGTGCGCTTTACTAGGGACTTACAAGTAAATTAAATATGCCAATTGTGTATGAGCCAATGTTACCTTGTCTTTAGGGAGAGAGCACACACACAAACAAGCAGGCAGCATAAATATTTAAGACTCTAGAGGTGCATGTGAAAGGAGAGCATACCTTTCACTTCTGACTCGCAGGTTGACCTGACCTTTGTCCTAAAAACCGTGACATTCAGTTAAAATTAAGAAAAGCGTTTGCAGGTTGACCTGACCTTTGCCCCAAAAACTTGGACATTTATGTAAAATTAGCAAAAGCGTCAGTACACCTGGACAGTCCTTTTGAAAACCGGGACTGTCTGGGGAAATCCGGGACATCTGGTCACCCTAGCCTTGAGTGATTATACTATTCAAACGGTGCACGTTATAAAAACTTGTAACCAATTTATGATAATCTGTCATACCAATGAATCCATAACATGATGATTCTTTGCATCAAGATGAGAAAAAATTACAATTTAGTTCACCAGATATCCATTTACATGTTTATCAATTATTGACTTTATTTACTGAAAACTAAGTTTCATAGGGAGGGTCAGGAGATCATGTTCTGAGGTCCCTGGGTGGGAAAATCCTTGCCTCCTTGTCCTTAATAGAATTGAAGTGTTCCTTCTCGTTAGCTAGGAAACTTTTCATTCTTATGTCAGGACCAGAGACGAGGATTATGCATGCTCAAAGCTTACTTGCCACCAGACATGCGGCTTTGGAAATATTTTTGAAATAGAACTTCTTAAAGGTTGATTCGGATGACCAATCCGCTGTGTGCATGATGTCTTCAAGACTGGCACCTACCTGAATGGCTTTAGATGCCACGGCTCCCCTTGAGTGAGCACCAAATGTATCATATCCACCCCAGTTTCTGTCATGAGCCTCCATACCCACCTGACAGTGAAAGGAGAAAATACTGCCTTAAAGAGTTCCTGCATAGCGATGAGAAACTGCCTCTCTCCTGGTGGTCTGACGTCAGCTGTTATGTCCTTATATGCTTTAATGCATCTTACCACATATAGTTTGGGTTGTTCCTGAAAGGCCAGATAGAATACAGACTTGGTATCCGTCTTAGTTCTCCTGGATATAGTAAATGTGACCTCTTCTCAAGTGAAAACCCTGGCTGAAATATCCAGAGCTTGAATGTCTGTGACTCTTTTGCATGATATGAGACAAAGTAAGATGGCTAATTTAGCTGAAAGCTCTTTCCTAGACAAATACTGAATATCTTGCCAACCCAACAGTAGTCTTAAAACCACGTTAACAACCCAGAGACCAGAATATCTGGGCTCAGGAGGTTGAGAGTTGAATACCTTATATCAATTTGCAAATCCAAGGATGTTCACCAATCAGTTTATCAATGGCATTATGCCCTGAAGATATGGCTGACCTAAAGGAATTGATTGTGCGGTATGCTAGTCCTGATTGGGCTAATTCTGCCAAAAATGTTGTTATACGTGTAACCTCTGCCCCCAAGGAATCCAGATGTTTTTCCACCCACCAACGAACCCATTGTCCCCAAGCCGACCGATATCTCTTGGTGGTGCCCGAAGCCCACGCTTGTTGGGTGAATTTTGCAGCCTCTGCTCAAAGGTGATCATTTTCCTAGAATGCCTGGAAATCCTTCATACCATAAGTGATAGATGACCCTGAAGGACCATTGGACGCAAGCAACCTTTTTGCTCCCTTAGGATTGAATGTGAATGGAATAAAGGCAGTTCTATTGAGAGATCCCAGGAGAGTTCCATCAGCGTTAGGAACCATGGTTGTGATTTCCAGATCGGCATTTCTAGCACCAGAGACGCTGTTTGTCATCTGACCTGAGTCGCCACCAGGGGACTCGTCAGAAAAGGTGGAAAGCATCCACTGCTACGCCCTCTGGATCTGAGCCAGTTGGTGGTTCATTCGAGAAGCTAAAAGGTCCAGATTGCTGGGCGCCATCTGTCCTTCAGGGCTAGAAAGACTGTGTGGTCTAGTTGCTAATTGTGCTGTCCGTGAAGTTCCTAGAGTTCCAGTCCACCACCGTATTCTAAATCCCCCCCGAAAGTATTGAGGCATCGGCATGATTTTTTTCTGTAGGCAGTAAAGCCAGAAGTTCTTCACCAAATCCGATAGCATCTTTCACCGTGTTCCTCCCAAACGGTTGATGTATTGGGCCACTGAGATGTTGTCCATCTGTAAGAGAATACAGCAGGAAACTCTGTCCTTGGTGCAAACTGGAGAAATCTCCGATGAAGAAGGAAGATGGGAATCGTGAGGTAGGCATCCTTGAGATCCAGCCATGACCATCCAGTCTGCTGTCAAAAGGATGTCTCTTAGAAGATTGATTTCCTCCATCTAAAGTGGCAGAAAACCAACCACTTATTGAATTCTCTCAGATGTATTACTGGCATGAAGACTTTGTTCTTCTTTTGTACTAGAAATAAGTTGCTTAAAAACCTTTGAGGGTGGAACACTGGCCTGCAAATGGCACCTTTTTTGTAACGACTCCATCACCTCGGAATCAATGAGAATCATCTCTTCGTTCAAAAAGACCAGAGGTCTTGGTTGAGTTATTTGAATTGGAGACCGCAAAATTTGATGTGAAAACCTCAATGTTGAAGGACCCACGAGTCCACTGTAATCTTCCCCCAGTCATGAGCATACTTTAGGTGTCTCACCTCAAGTGTTGGGGGGGGGGGGGTACTGCTTACAGGTGTTTCCTCCTGGATCATTAGCGCTTCCTCTGCTGGCTCGGTTCTTTCTTCCTCTGCCTGAGCCTCTCTTGGGGTAGAAGGTTCCCTGTCTTCAATTGTTCCAGACGTTGTTTCTTTTAAACTGGGTTCTAGGTGCGGACCTTGGTGGAAGGAGCAGCCACAGGAGCGTCCCCTGCCTCTCCTGGCCCTTGCAAAAACCTTCCCAGGGAAGATCTTTTTAATTGAAGAGTGTGCCATGTCAAGGGCAAAGTAGGTTGCCACAAATTTCTCTAACTCCTTGATAAAGGGCTCCCCAAAAACGTTACCTTGGGCAATCGCCCCTGCCTCAGAAGTTGCTAATTCACTGAGTTTGGGGTCGATTTTAATGAGCAGGGATCTCATGTTTGCTGCCACAAGCATGCAGTTTGCTTTACCTAGCAAACAGCTCTTTGCGCGCAACCAGCTACTATTTCAGTGGACATGGGAACGCCTGATTGTTTTGCTTGTTAGGCCACATAAATGATCTGGGGAAGAGGGCTAACAACGTCTGAGTTTATCCTGTCAATTTCTCCAGGATCGATCTATGCCCTTTTTAAGGCTCTTTCATGTATTTATTGAAGAATGTGCACAGTTTTGCATCAATATCAGGAGTGGCTGCTACTTTCCCCTGCAGTGAAGGTCTGGGAGCATTCTTCCCTTAGCCTTGCTCTGACCTCGTTCACTAAAGGCTGGCGTATTTTGCTAGCAACATAATCTGCCACTTTTTGGTCAGGTGTCCATTCGGAGGAGTGGGGGTGATGCATACCAGAGGGATCAAACATGTCCGAATGGCTTGTGTCCCCATCTGGGGAATCAGAAAGATTGGACCCCGGACCCCATGGTCTACTAGATTCTTGATCTTCATCAAATGAAAGGTTTCCTTTTGAGTCACCCTCCCCTTTATAGAGAAACCCATCATCGAATTGTGAGTAACCGAGTCAGTTTTCTCCGGGGCAATCGCCCTCCCAGTGGGATGCATGTTTTAGGAAGGTTTCTGTCAATTTATCGAAACCCACCAGGTGCCCCACTTCATGCTTAGAGGCCTTCTTTTCTCCCTTTTACACTAGTACTAGGGCCTGGTTCTAGAGATGGAGTACTAAAAACCCCTGGGCTACTCTTGCTAGCTTATCTACTTGGTCTTTAAAGGGTGCCAGCACTGTAGATATTGCTAGTGAAAACGCTTGGTCTACACCAGCAGGCAACCTTTGGGGAGGCAATTCTTTTTCAGCATCCTGGATGGATGAATATTCATGGTCACTAAGGTGATCCATTATTTATGAGAGTGAGTTCACCAAAATAAAATTATACGCAAAAACGTACACTGGGCAGCCACCTCGCAGGTGTTTACAACCGTGTAAATGGTTGTAAAATGAGTTATTGCCACCAGGTGGAATTAAAATCTTATTGGGAGACCTTGCGAGTTAAGGGGAACAGCACCCACTCTAGCGGTGTAAGGGCAAGGGTTGGCAGGGGAAATAAATGTGAGGAAACTGACAGAAATTCCTCAGAGAATTTCCCCTGACGCTCTTGCAAGCTCTGTTAGAGCACTGGAGAAAAGCAGTTCTACGAGGCCGCAACACAACTGACACGACCATTGTAAGCACACGAGAGCGCCTCCTCAGGACCTGCGAGATATCGAGAAGTCAGCTCTAGCTGAAAGACTACCATGCCTGAGAAGGTTCACGGGTCCCTCATATATAATTAAATCATCAAAACAATGTCAATAACCATTAATGAAGCGTAGTTAAGAAAACGCAATGACTTAACTGGTGAGCAGTGAAGAAAGAGGAACAGGAAGGGACATCATACACTTGTACACAGCAGACCAAGTTATGATTGGACTGTGGTTACTGTGGACTTATTCCCAGTGTTCCATGGGAAATGTAGTTGTGAATTTTTTTTTCATATGTTCTTCGTAAACTACTATCTTAATAAAGTGAAGAAAGAAATGCATTGCATATGGCTCAACTTCAAATCAAAACAGGAACTGTGCGTAAGGGCTAACTTTCACAAAGCAACTGCTACAGCCACAATCCACAAATATGGTCTGACTGGAAGGATTAGTAAGCAGTTGCCGAATTCCTCTGTTATGACTCTCCTAAATTGCATATACTTATACTGGCTAAAATCCATTGGTAAACACACTCTGGTACACCCGAGTAGCTAGAATTACAGTAGTAGATGGGGCCAGGGGTTGATTAACTCTGTTGCCAAATCTTGTAGCAATGATCCTCAAAGCAAGGTCTTTGTGAAGAAAGTATCATCTTTATTCAACCAGCACAACATACGGCACCTGTAACTCTTGAAACCCTCACTTCCTGTTATACACTTTCCATTCCTCTCTTTGTCAGTCAGTCTTTCCTTGAGCTTCTCCTTTTTTATATTTAAGCTTTTGAGTTTTGTCTTCTACCCTATTATGCTGTGCCTTTACTGTCCTTCCTTTACTTGCTCCAGTCCCAATTGTTTGTTCTTCCTTTTCCACTCTCTCTGTCATTTCTCTCTCCATCTTCTTTCTCCTGGATTATCCCCCCTTTCCTAAATTCTTGCCATCCTCTTTCATCTCTTTCCTTTTCTAGCACTTCTTTGCTCCCTCCTCTGCTAGTTTTCTTTTTGTCTCTCCCTGGGACCCATCTCCATTTGTTTCTTTATGGTCGAACTCCTGTTCCTTCTCTCCTTTTTGCCACATCCCCTCCTCCGTTTGTCTTTCTTTCTGTCTCTTTCCCTCTTTACCCTGCTCCTTTTTGTTTCTCGCCTCCAGCCTCAGCCCTTTCCCTTTTGGTTCTTTCCTCTCCTCTCCTCTCACTCTCCTTTTCTCTTGCTCTTCCCCATTTGTCTCTCCCTTCAACTCTTTCCCATCCTCCCTTTGTCCATTTCGTTCTCACTCTCGTCATTTTCTCTCTTTTTGTCTCTCTACATTGTTATTTTGTCTCGCCCTATAACTCTCCTCCTTTGGTCAATCTTCTCCCCTCACATTACTTTCATCCCTCATTCTTTCTCTCTCTCGTGTCCCCTGTTTTTCCCCTCACCTGGTGACTCCTCTGTGTATTCGGTTTTCCAGCCTTTTGGATTCTGGAAGACTCCCTGTTAATATGAGTGACTCTCCCCAGAGAGCCTTCTACATGTTCCTTGCAGAGACCTGAACAGGTGTCCATGCAGGCACGGCTAGCTCACCACATCCAGAAATATCTCCCGCAGGCAGAGCCATAGACTGATCACTGAAGATACGCAGTTCTAAGCCACCAGAGCAGATCCCAGTGGCAGATTTATCTAGCACATGCAGTTCCCAGTAAACTCAGTTGTAGCTCTCCACAGGCAGGACAGTTCCCTAGGTGTCACCAATAGGCATAGTTAGGGATATCTTCTTATAGGCAGAAGTGGAGCTAAAGATCTCCATAGACCGGGGCCTGAAAGTTCTAGGCATCTGCAAGAACAGCTCCGGGCATCTGCCTTGTTGTCTGTCCTGGATTCTAACTGTGGTCTCATACCAAAGGTTATCAAGATCGAAGGTCGATTGGCAATTGAGTCAGTGGTAACAGCCATAGAAAATACACTTGTGAGAGCAACAGTTTGGCTGATCCAGTTACCTTAAGAAGCTCTCGCCTGCAAAGAGTGATGAGATACCAGAGTTCCTCCAAGCATTACCCGTGGTCTGCAGTATGCTTAGAATGCATATAAAATGACTGCACAGTTGTTTGTTAATGATCTTTGCTCATTACTAGAACCGCACATTTTTATGCAACTGCTTGTAAACCCTTTCTAGCATTGTTTTGAGATCGTCTAGCATGATATTGTGTATGTTCGTTAACGTAGTCAGCACTTGCTAGATAGGGAGACTTCCTTTGCATGGGTTCTAATCATAATTTAGCAGCCCTAAGCTGATGTTTTGTCACCCACATTTTGATGGACAAAGACAAAAAGCCATTAATCGGGAGATGCGAACTCACTAGTTAGGAAGGTTTGTCATATTCATAGTTGTGCTGTTTCTAGTTCACCTTGGCAACGTACAGCTCCGCATATGTCAAAAAGGGATTCAGACAAAGGCGTAGACTAGAATGCATTTCCTGAATTTGGTGATGACCGTTTTTGTCCTTAATTCTACATTTGCAATTTTACCACATAACCCATTTCCTTTCTTATAACTTGTAGAGAGTTCCACCAAAAAAGCTTTGATGAAAATGGACAAAAGACGCCGTGTTTGCAAATGCAATGTGTCTTGACGTTTCTAAAGTTTCTCATGTGATTGGTATATTTATTTATTTAAAAGCTAAGAATGTGACCCAAAATATATTTTTTCTAATGCAGTATACCACAGACACACGTTTTAAAATATAATTAAAACGCTGCGGAAATAATGTTTGTGTTTTTGTCTTGAAAATGTTTCTGTTTCACTGTGCAAGCCAATTAATGTTAAGAGAACATGTTCTTTAAGTGGCAGGTATTTGAAGAATGCGAGTTGTCTGTTAAAGCCCTTCTGAAGTTTAATGCCTTGATTTCAAAATGCCTCCTAGATATACTACTTAAGAGTGAAGTATACATTTGATGTATAATGCTGTTCTTTAAGTCCGGTTTCAAGGTAGAAAGAAATAGAACCACAGATCCCAATCTATGAGGACGGATCCCTTAACGTCCCCAGTTTCGTTTGAGTTGCTTATCCAGTCTGTTTTTTTGCGTTGCATGCTGGGATTTATCGTCCTTTTTAACCCATTTTAAAACTACGAACATAGATTTTAGAATGGGAAGAAAATACCTGGGTTGGAAGAGGTACACATACATGGATTTGGTAATTTGCGAGCTCAGTGAAGAGAATAAACCAGACACCGACTTTTAGAAAACTAATTTTAAAACATAGCAGGAGAGAGCAGAATACAACACATGCACCTTTTTCACAAGACGTGTGTACACGTAGGTTTGTTGGTAGTAGAGTGCAGCTTTGGATGCACTTACTAAATTACTCCGTTAATTGCCGTTCCGGCCCTTCTATGTAAAACAAAATCATTAACTGTTAGCTAGTACCGTTTTAAAGAGCATCTGTTGAATGTGTTACGTTTACTTTCTGAAAAACTTTTCTGGTTTTGTATGTGCTTTATTTTCCTGGTTCGCTAAATCGCCGAGCAGGCCCGTTTTTCTTTATTATTGGGATTCATTTGTATGAGTGTTGGTTAAAATGTTAAACTAGCTAGATATTGCCACAGAACCTTGTTTGATAGTTTTTCGTTAGTCTGTGGATATGACACTTAATCTGCCGTTCCTGCTGCATAATTCAGTCAGTTTTGCCCGGGGGCACCGGTGAGGGTCCATCTTTAAATAGTAGTAATGGAACGGCCAGTGCTCTTTATTTACAAGTGGACTGAAACATCTGAAAGCCTTGTACAACATAGGCACGAATACAATACACAGCTGACTAGCAGAGCCTGTGGGATGCAGGTTGCACTTAATATATAGGCGGACAGACCTATTCAGGTAGCTTGCCACATGTACCAGCCCTCTTTAAATTCTCATCTTGCAAACCATTTTGTAACCTCCCCAAATCAATTTTTCTTTTAAAGGGGGGTTAAAAATAAAGGTTTTCTCTGGAAATATATTCCATCCTAAAGGGAAAGGCCCTGATTGCAGGATGCCAAAAAATCAATGGCCTATTGACTAAATCTGCATCACTGGTTTTAGGGTTTCGTGGTGCTGTGCTCTTTAAGGAGCAAGGACACTGTTCAGTGGTAATAGAAAGGTAAAATTTTTTGCTTGCAGGAAAAACACTAAAGTAAGTTCCAAATATGGAAAATTTCAGGTAAATATAAAATACGTTTTTTTCACCCATCTTAATCCCTTCACTGCCAGGCCTTTTCCACCTTCTGTGCCAAACCTCTTTTTTTGGCTATTTGGGGTAGTTTGCGCTTAGGCCCTCATAACTTTTTGTCCAAATAAGCTATCCACGCCACATTTGCGGCCTTTTTTCCCAACATCCTAGGGATTCTATAACCAGAGTTTGTGGGTTCCCCTGGAGGAGACCAAGAAATTAGCCAAAATACAGCTAAAATTTGTTTTATTCAGAAAAATGGGGAAAAAAGGGCTGCAGAAGAAAGCGTGTGTTTTTTTCCCTCCTGTAAATGGCATCAGCAAAGGGTTTTTTGGTGCTAAAATCACCATCTTCCCAGCTTTCAGGAACAGGAAGACTTGAATCAGTAAACCAAATTTTCAACACAATTTTGGCATTTTACTGTAACATACCCCATTTTTACTATTTTTTGTGCTTTCAGCTTCCTTCCAGTTAGTAACAGAAATGGGTGGGAAACAAATGCTGGATCCCAGATAGCTAAACATTTCTGAAAAGTAGACAAACTTCTGAATTCATCCGGGGGTAATTTGGGTAGATCCTTCAAGGTTTTCCTACAGAAAGCAACAGCTAACAAAAAAAAATATTGAAATTGAGGTGAAAAAAGAGCACTTTCTGTCCACGTTTTCTTCTATAACTTTTTCCAGCTATCGCAGATTTTTGAAAGCAATACACTGTTACGTCTGCTGGACTCTTCTGGTTGTGGGGATATATAGGGCTTGGATGTTCATCAAGAACCCTAGGTACCCAGAGCCAATAAATGAGCTGCACCTTGCAATGGGTTTTCATTGTATACCTGGTATACAGCAATTCATTTGGTGAAACATAAAGAGTGAAAAAAGGGATCAAGTAAACCTTTGTGTTTTCAAAAGGGGCACAAGATAAGGTGTTGAGAAGCAGTGGTTATTTGCACTTCTCTGAATTCCGGGGTACTCAAACTAGCATGTGAATTACAGGGCATTTCTCAAATAGACTTTTTTACACACTGTTTTACAGTGTAGAGAAAGGCAGGGGGCAATAACACTTGTTCTTCTCTTTTGTGCCCCCCCCCCCCCAAGTCTCCAGATAAAAATGGTACCTCACTTGTGTGGGCAGACCTAGTGCCCGCGACAGGAAACGCAACATGGACACATCACATTTTTTACATTGAAATCGGACATGTTTTTTAGAAAGTGCTTAACTGGATTTTGGCCTCTAACTCAGTCGGCACCTAGGGAAACCTAGCAAACCTGTGCATTTTTAAAAACTATACACCTAGGGGAAATCAAGGATGGGGTGACTTGTGGGGCTCTCATCAGGTTCTTTTACCCAGAATCCTTCGCAAACCTCAAAACTTGGCAAAAAAACACTTTTTCCTCACATTTCGGTGATGGAAAGTTCTGGAATCTGAGAGGAGCCACAAACATCCTTCCACTTAGAAATTCCCCCAAGTCTCCCGATAAAAATGGCACCTCACTTGTGTGGGTAGGCCTAGTGCCCTCGACAAGAAATGCCCCAAAACACAACGTGGACACATCAAATTTTCCCAAAGAAAACTGACCTGTTTTTTGCAAAGTGCCTAGCTGTGGATTTTGGCTTCTAGCTCAGCCGGCACCTAGGGAAACCTAGCAAACCTATACATCTTTGAAAACTAGACACCTAGGGGAATTCAGAATGGGGTGACTTGTGGGGCTCTCACCAGGTTGTGGCACCCAGAATCATTTGCAAACCTCAAAATTTGTCTTAAAAACACTTTTCCCTCACGTTTCGGTGCTCCAAGGTTCTGGAATCTGAGAGGAGCCACAAACTACCTTCCACCCAGCCCCCCAAGTCGCCCAATAAAAATGGTACCTCTCCTGTTGAGGACACGAGGCCTGCCAACACAAGTAACGCCCCAAAACGCAACATGGACACATCAAATTTTTACATTGGAAACAGACGTGTTTAATGGAAAGTGCCTAGCTGTGGATTTAGGCCTCTAGCTCAGACGGCACCTAGGGAAACCTAGCAAACCTATACCTTTTTTTTAAAACTAGACACCTAGGGGAATTCAGAATGGGGTGAATTGTGGGGCTCTCACCAAGTTGTGGCACCCAGAATCCTTTGCAAACCTCAAAATGTGTCTGAAAAAACACTTTTCCCTCACATTACGCTGCTGCAAGGTTCTGGAATCTGAGAGGAGCCACAAATTTCCTTCCAACCAGTATTCCCCCAAGTCTCCCGATTAAAAAATGGTAACTCAGTTGTGTGGGTAGGCCTAGTGCCCGCAACAGGAAATGCCCCTAAACACAACATGGACACATCAAAATTATCTATTACAAAACTACCTGTTTTTGAGAGGGGGCACCTGCGTTTTTTTGGTCCTGGGGTCAGCAGCCATCTAGGGAAACCTACCAAACCCAGACATTTCTGAAAACTAGACACCTGAGGGAGTCCAGGGAGTTGTGACTTACATGTATTCCCCCAGTGTTTTCTTACCCAGAATCCTCAGCAAACCTCAAATTTAGCAACAACAAAAAATCACATTTTCCTTTCATTTCTGTGTGGGATCACCACCCCGGCACAAATTTCCTACCACCCAATGTTCCTCTCACTCTCCCAATAAAAGTGATACCTTACTTGTGTAGGTGGGCCAAGTGCCTGTGATAGTGGATGGGCCAAAAACATGTCGAAATTGAGAGGGAACCAAAGCGGGTCCAAAAGGGCAGTTTGGAAAAAAAACAAAACATTTTTAGGCATACAAGTGGGGCAGAATTTTATCGGTATAGATGCAACTATGCTGGGAGGTATGAATTGTGTGGTTTCCTGGAGATTCCGGAAGGTTCCATCACAAAAATGTAGGGAAAATACATGATTTAAAGCAAAGTTGGAGGTTTGCAGGGCATTATGGGTAAGAAAATGGTGTGGGGTGCATGTGAAGCACACCACCCTGGACTCACCCAGATGTTTAGTTTTCAGATATGTGTATAGGTCTGGTAGATTTTTCTAGGTGGCAGCGTCCCTAAGTCCAAAACGTGCAGCTGCTCACCATTCCAAATGGGACAATATTGAGAGTTAGTCATGCTCTCTTGGCCCAAATGTAAAATCAAAACTCCAAATAATCCAATATCCTCTTGCTTGCCATTGGGATAAGATCCTTTTGTTTGCAGGGGGGGCTGAAAGACTGTAGCCTCTTCAGTTGGGGTGGGGGGCATAACCATGCCTATATTGGTTGGCAGCTCCCACCCCTCTGTGTTTTTTTTTAATTCCCTGGCCTCTAATCAAAATAGGCCAATCTTCCCCCAAGGGGGGCAGAAATAGCCTAGAAATAAATTGCCCCCTTGGGGAGAGACCCTTGCCCAAGGGGCCGCCCCCCCTTATTTGTTCACAAAAAGTAAACAAACTCCCTGGTGTCTAGTGGACATTCCTGCATATGATCTTAATACGATCATGCTTCAGGAATGCTCAGAGAGAAATGGAAAGGAAATGAAAAGCCTTTCCTTTCCTTTCCTTTTCATGCTTCTCCAACCTCCCCTGCACCCATCCCGAGGAACAAGGATCACGCTGGAAGCATGGCTTCCAGCGCAATGGAGGTGACCTCTCAGGTCAGCGCACGATTACGCGCTGATGTCATCAAACATCACTGGTGAGGGGGGTCCCCGGAGGTAGTAGGGGAAGCGATTTCCCTTGCCATCCCTGCCCATGGGAGGGAGGTGGGTGGCCCACAGGGGTGTGCTGGCTCATCCCCCTGGGCCGGGTGCAGGACAAGCTGGTCTTTGCCTACATATCAAGCTCGTCCCCGGCACCCAAGGGGTTAAACATAGGTGCACCTTGTTCCTACTTTTGTAATGCTCTTTGGATGTTTGATTTGCTATTTGGCCTAAGGAGTCTGCGGCAATTGCTTGTTTCTGTGCGTGAGCACAGTTTAATATTTAATATCACAGTAGGAAACTGCTGTTCAATTCAGGCTCCTAAGTGCAAATCACTAAATGTGTGGTGAAGGATCCAATGGAGAAATACTTTATAGGAATGCCAGTATTGTTGTTATATTTCAATCTTTAAACGTTAACTGCTTTGTTTAATCAGAATGCATGTTACTCGAGGTCTAGAACGTTGCTGATGCCATAGCGAGGCAAGTTTCCCTGTCGTTGCAACCTCATGTTACCACGTGGTGCCAAGACATTTCCACACTTTAGTAAATATTGTTTGTCTTCTCTTCCAGTTATACACGGTTTCTGCTAGACAATATTACAATATTTGCGCTTGTCCAATTGGCCACACTTATATGCACTGTGTTGTAAAACCAAATAATAGATTGCTTCTAGTTGACATAGTTAAAACTAGGCAGAACTGATCTTTTATTTATGGCACTAAAGAACTCGTTACACAAACTTCTGTTCTTTTGGACACTACCCCCCCCCCCCCCCCCCCCGCGCATTTAGCTGACCAACCATGCCATGGCTAAAGCAAGGGGTGCACACCATCTGCACACACAGACGGGAGGGTCCAAATGCCAAGTGCCATGGCAGCACAGAGTAGTGCAACAGGAGCCCAACCTCCGGGCCTCCCTGTACCTTGGTCGCCACTAAATAATAAATAAATAAGGACACCCAGCCAAAGCACCAGTTTATAAAGTGAAGGGAAAGGAGCACGACTGCGTGCCTGGGGAATCACCCCGTAAGCCCCTGCGGCCTGATCAGTTGAGGAAGTAGTGCCCTATAAGTCTCCGCAAAGGGTTAAAAAGTTTGCGTAATGGTCGCTGGGGTCCCTCAGAAAGGGCAGGGGCACCACCAACATTTCTGCAAGTGTTTTGAGGACTTCCAGAGGTGTAGTAGCATCTCGAGAGAGCCCACACCTGTAAGTTTTTCTGAAATGTTGCCCAAAGTCACCTAGGGGAATATATTGATGACCAGGGGAGACATTTTTCAGTTTCAAACACTCGTGGAGCTAGTGCTACTGGAGTGTGCAGACCCTGCAAGTTGGTCTTAAAGCTGCACTTGCAGCATGTTAAAAGTAAAAGAAAGGTAGAAAGACTCACTCATTCAATTGAATTGCTAAACTTCCATTGGCAGTGACAAAATTGACAAGGAAACGTAATTTGGTATAAACAAGGTCATGAAAAGGCTTTATTGACAGGCACAAAGTTAAGAATCCATCATTACATATTTTAGGGAAGCTCATTGAAAGGTTTTGAAATACTTCAATCAATTTCAAAATTAACAGTGAAACATGACAGGCCTCAATGTATATGTCACTGTAAGTTGGTAACATCTATCGCAATTTTAATAGTGTCCTTGGGCATGGAATTTTTAAAACTATCTACTTGCCTAAGAGAGGTGATGCGTCAGAGATTTACTTATTCTGTAAAAAAAAAAAAAAAAATCCAAGTGGCCCTTTTGGCGTCTCACAGTGAGGTGACAGATCAAGGAAATGTTCTCATTATATGAGGGCTCTGATAACAATCTATCAGATTATGCCCATGTTCTATCAGGGTTTGTATTCCAACATGGCCCAGATTTTAGCACATTTCTGCTTATCGACATACAGGGTCTGAAAAAGGACGAAAGCTGTAGTGCCATCGACGGGATGCCCTGTGAGGCTGAACACCCACTAACTTGCATGTTGAAGGGTGTTCATCAACTCCTTTCCAGTCTCTTAGTCTCTTCCACACTAGAAAATGTTGGCAGTTTACTTCTGACAGGATCAGGGGTAGAACTTTTTCTAGGTTGGGGGGAAAAAAAGAGATGCAAAGAAGTGAACTTGCATTAGCTCAGCAGATTTTCACATGAGCAACTATAACCTACGATAAGTTGTATATTCCTGTAAAGCACGTGTTCACCCTGGGTCTCTTGGCACTAAAATGGATGTTTATTGTTATCCAACTCAGTGTTATTAATTTTAATCAACCTCAATAGGTTGAAAGGTTGAGTGGACATGTCGAGATGGAAACATGTAGCCATGTACATTTTCTCATTCAAAAATGGGATTCACAAAAGTATGCCTGAAGTAAGGGTTCCAGCCATACTTGGTAAACTTTGTGAATTCCCTAAAGGCTTAAATCTGCATCAATCTATGGGCATGTATCTGTGGGTGAACTTTAGTGTCTTACTTTAAGATTTGGGCCCTGGGTTGTTTTCATTTTGCCCATTACGGTTTTATTCGGATTCTCCCTAAGTTTCCTTTTAAACATTGACATGTGTCCAACACATTTACTAAAACATGCCTCAGAAAAAGTTCTGTAACAGTTTGGAAAAACACTATCTTTTTTTTGTTTTTTTTGCAATTTTGTGTGTGTTAATTTTACGTTGAAAGCAAAATCACCAATCTTGTTGTCAGGATTTCACCTGTACTTGGGGAGTATTCTGCGAGCATTGTAAGAAGCCTCATATTGTCAGAGTGCAAATGTGTACGATTTTTGTGTACTGGAACCACTGTCAATAATGCAAGCCTAGCTCGCTGCATTTCCTTACAGCACTGACGAATGTTGGGGTCGAGCGCGCAAAGCTCTTTGTCAGTGGTGTAATCTCTCTGTGGGCTTTTAACCATGCCCATGTCCTGGCCATTAGTTCAGTTGGTTCGTGGGCTTGCCTTTTTAAATTTTCTTGATTTAATTAGTGAAAGGCATGCATACGTCATGCGTTTTCCGGTGTTTAGCCCGCCTCGAGCGCACCGGCCAACTACTGAAAACAATCGAGGTGCCATGTTTTCGGTATAGTTTCTGGACTACCTTTTCTCTTTATTTCTTAGGCAGGACGATCTGGCTGGGCAGTAATTGGGCACATTGTATGACATCGACCCTGTTACATGCACAGTTTTTCATATTTTTTTTTACTGCAAATATTACATTGATATGATGACTGATGTTATCAAAGATGTCAGGAGTGCTGTAATTTGTGGGTAGATTAGCAGTGCATGGCGAGCCCGCAAGTTATAGTTACCTTAGGGCATAAGTTATAGTTACCTGAGATAACTGCAACTATAACTGGTGAATTTCTATGGTTTTGTACGTTTAAAATGTGACCCTAACTATAACATCCCTGTAACCTTTGTTTTTTTTCAGTGAATTTTTCTTTTTTTTTCAGTATAGTAATTTTCATTACTAAACGTTAATCCAACCACGACGGCTGTGCCTGGCGGCAGGTGGCCACAGGGCCTGGCCTGTGGCTAGGCCCTGAGGCCAACCCCATATAAACACCCAACCTTCCACCGTGCACGGCCTTTGCCTGTGTGCAGTAGGGGTTGCCCGCAAGGCCTGACGTGCAGTCAGTTCCTGAGACCAACCACCCAACCTTACTCTGCACACAGCCCTATGGCTGTGCGCGGCAGGAGTTGGCCGCAGCCTATCTCTCCCTGGGTGTGATCATAGGTTTAAGATGGTGTCTCTGGAGGTGAGAGTGTGTGCATACCTGTCTTAGTGGGTGTGTCAATGTCTGCACAGGTGTGTGAGTGGCTGCGTGAGGGTGTCGGTGGGTCTGTGGTTCCGTGTATGCAAGTCTGAGTGGGTATGTGAGTGTGTGGGTGTGTGAGGGTCTGACTAGGGCTGTGAGTGGGTATTTGAGGGTCTGACTGGGGCTGTGAGTTGGTGCAGGAGGGTCTGAGTGGGTCTGTGAGTGGCTGCGTAAGGGTCTGAGTGGGTGCAAGTGACATTGAAAGACAGAGAGAATGATAGGGAGAGTTTTTAGGCTTTGATGGATGATATATTTACAATGAGATATTTCTGCACATATTGAAAAGAAAAATGCATTTGTCAATGAAAAAAAGAGTAAGATTACCTTTCAGTATGAGCCTTAAACATGAATAAAAAAAATAATAATAATAAAAAGAGTGAAACGACCAGGTACACACCTGGATGTGGACTCTAAACGCTCAGTCTGGAGGTCTGCGACCTTCACACTGAGCTATTTAATTTTTTTCTTCATCATTTCTTTTAGCCCTTTAAGGGCTATCTGGGGCCTCATGAGAAACCTCAATGCCTCCCTTGCAGTCCCTGACTATTCATTTTTATTTATTTTTTTACTAAGCCCTTTACAGGCT
Organism: Pleurodeles waltl; assembly: GCF_031143425.1. Classification (NCBI taxonomy): domain Eukaryota; kingdom Metazoa; phylum Chordata; class Amphibia; order Caudata; family Salamandridae; genus Pleurodeles; species Pleurodeles waltl. Next base: position 974,383,832 of record NC_090444.1, read on the forward strand.
ATCTGGGACTGCGGGGGAAGCCTCAAGGCCTCCCCCGCAGTCCCATTGCTTCAGCAATTAAAGAGCTGCTTTTGACAGTAGCTCCCTGCCTGCTGAAGCAAAGCTTCATGTATGTCTGCAAACAGAGATGAAAATTGCCTATTGACTGCGTCCCGCTGTCAAAAAGTGGAGTGTTTGCTCTGACTTGGCTGCAGCCAAGCCACAGCAAACAGCTATGTCCCGAGAGTGGACACCCCGGAACATAGCTGGAGCTGGGCCTGTGCGGTGGTGGTGGTCCCCAGGGCCGTCAATGGCTCCATGAGGGGGACTGCACGGCCCCCCTCCTACATGTATAGCCCCGGGGAAGTGATTGTCCCCGGGGCTAATGGGGGTCTGAAATGGACCCCCTATAATTATTTCTAATATAGCCCTGGGGAGTTGGTGATCTCTGGGGCTGGGGGGGGGGGGAGAGGTTGGCCCCCCACACCTAATTGGTTAACTGCCCCGGGGAGGTGGTGGTCACTGAGGCTGCGGGGTGACCTGTGCACCCCTTTCCCCACACCCAATTCCTGTAATGCCCCGGGGGTGGTGGACCCCGGGGCGCATGTGGGGGACATGCAGCCCCCCTCACATGCTTCATTTATCGCCCCGGGGAGGTGGTGGTTCCTGGGGCTATGGGGGGCCAGGACCCTGCCCCCCCCCCATTAAAAAGAAAACCGTGCCCCTGGGACCTGGTCCACCTGGAGGCTTATTTAAAAACAAGCATGGCTTCTCCAAGGAATAGGGAGGGGCATGAAGAAGCTGGAATGTCAAGCAGAACAGCTCCGCTCACATTAAACACAATAGCTCACCTCACCATTCTCCCCTAGGGAATCCACTGGCTTTCAAACACACATCCCGGGTAGACAAAGGCAACAGGACCACAGGCAAAAAAGACTTAACAGGCTTGATAAGCAGGGTGGGTAGTAGCTACCCCCCGCCCACCAAGGGTACAGGTATCCCAGCCTATAGATTTTTTGCTGCCACCGCCTTGGTAGAGAGGGCAGTAGTCACTCTCTGTGAAATAGGGGGGCACCATGCATGCTTCCCGCCCCCGACCTCAGAGCTAAGCTCTAGGGTCTCAGTCCATGTTAAAAGGGAGATCCTCAGAGAACATGCATGATTGGCATGTTCACTGAGGTAGGGATCTAGAAACCATGCAATAAAGTTTAAGTGACTTGCCTGTAGATCACCATAAGGTTGTGGAAGCGCACTCTCCAGAGACATGCAGAAGACTTGCGGTCCCAACAACCTCTCTGAAAATGTCACTGCTAGAAGTTCATCACTATGCAAGGCATTGCACTGTGGTGAAATACAAAAATAATATAGCCCCCAAAGAGAGCTACTCTTGCCCAAGGGTACACTCCCATACAAAATCCCTGGACACACTGGACGGAAATGCCTGCCAGCACGTCACTGGCACCATCTGATGATGTTGGTATGCCGTGTGCGTGCTGATGTCATCAGATCGCCAAAGGGGGGGGGGGGGGGGGTTGTTGGGTGAAGCTCTTCCACTACCACCCCCCAGTTGAGACATGTTGCAGGGGCAGTGGAGGGAGCACCAGCAGCGCTTCCAAAACAGCTGGGTGCCAGGATGGCTGGGGGCTGTCCTCCGCATGTGACCACCATGGCTGAAGACAGCCACAGGCTGTCCTCAGCACCCGGGGGTTAAAGGTATAGATGGATTCAGATTTATGTAGGTTAGGATTTTGGTGGACTGTGAAGGGATGAGTGGTATCAGAGGTTCTGTGTGTCATTGATTTTGTTTTTTTAAGAGGTTAATTTGTGTGGTTGTAAGATAATGTACGTGCAGTGGAATACATTAGTCAATCGTTTTTGCAGTCCTAGGATGCAGCTTGGTGCCAGGTTAATCTCTTTACCGCCATGTATTTCACTGACATAGTAAAGATTTGCATCAGGTACAGCAGTGCACGAGGTGGCATGAACTGCGATCCTATGTTCATATATCGGGCCACATTACTAAAGACAAAATAGGATAATATGAGTGGAGTTGTAATCCCTCTGCCTGATGCTTCCTTCTACTGTGTCTTGACATTTACCCTATAAAAAAACATTACTTCTTCAATAGCTAACATGTTCTGTTGTGAAAGGTTTGTGACACATGCCACAGATTGAGTGCCTCATGCAGATGGAATCTGAGTTGAATTGGATTGTGGCATCATTGCAGGCAACAAACATAATCAATGGATATAAAGTTCCCCACTCCACACTGCAGTTGCTTTACACTTGTAAGGCCTGGCCATACTGTCCAAGTACCAACAGACTAATGGACCTTGCCCGGTTTGAGAAATTTACAAAAATCCTGCACGCTGCCATGAACTGCCTTAAGAGCATTGCATAATAGAAGGTTATTTCTGTCTATGCTGGGTCTTTAAAAAAATGTTCTATCTGTACAAAACCAATTTGGCTGCACTTTTTTTGTTAGTATTCATTTTGTAATATTGAATATTCTGTAATACTTCGATGTGGAATGTTGCTATTGTACCAGTTGTTATTGATTGCCACAAGAAAGGTTTTTAAACTAGTCTTCCAAACTGTGATTGTCACACGTTTTTTATGGTAAGTTTATTTGATCCTACATTCCTTCTGTACACCCTAGAATAAACACGCTACAGGGCCAGCCACCTCTAAATTCTGCCAGTGTCCCCACTTGTATAGGATTAAGAAAATTCTACAAAGGTGAAACATGATTTCAAAGAAGCACTAAGACGGCTGCTGACTCAAGCCTTGTTTTTTAAATGTAAGGAAAAGCCAAATACGTAACCAGTGAGATGTGTAGCCAAAAGAATGCATATGTGGCTCTTATTTAGTGAAAATCGCGTTTTTGCTGACACCCATTAATTTAATAATATGATATAGAAAATACCGTGCTTCTCAATGATTAGAAAACAAGCATTACATGTACTAGTTTCAATAGCCTCAAAAAGACGAAAGATTGAGTTAGCCCTGATGATATTCATGGTTGCATAGACGCAGCTCTGCATCAGGCCCACAGAGGTGCTTATGTCTGCTGAGGTATTCTTCTTTTGTTCTTGCTGTAGTCTACCCGGTGGTTATTTAATCCGGCCCCTGATAGTGTTTGTTGCTGCTCTTGGAATTAAGTACAGTCGAACAGTAGACAGTAACAAATTAGCGCTTGTGAATTAAATGGACGGAATTATGAACACATCCCTCATGGCCTTCCCCAGGCACTATGCTACCGGAGTGGAGCAACAATGTTGTCTCGGGTTAGTTTAGATTGATTCAGGTATTAGCAGTAAATGTATATGTCCTGAAGTGCATGGGGCTATGCTGGTGACGATGCGACAATGTGTTTAACTCTGTCCAGGCTCCACTCGCCCCCCAAAAGGCAAGTGACTGTAGCACCGGCCGGGGCACGACGTTTAAAACCACCTCGAGGCAATATATAGTTTTTGGAAGATATCCTCGACATGTACGTAGAAGTAAATAGATGCTGCTGCTCTCAAAGGCACCCTCTTTCGGACGGTCCACATTTCACTGTTACTGAAATATCGTATTCCAACCTATCACAATAAATAACATAATAATAATCTATGCAATTCTCTAACCCATCGCAGGTACTATATATGTCGCTTAGGCACTGCTAAAATCCCCAGGTAATGTCGAGCCGCTTTTCAGTATGATCAAAGGGAGTGATGGGGCAGACTTAACGGGTTTCGGGTGCGCCAGTTCCCTTCGATCAAACAAAACCGCGAACACTTTAAGGCGTTATAATATTACATTTACGTGGAATAATTATGATTCATTTCTTTCAGCATACAAGTTAGAATGTAAATGTAAAAGAAATCAAAGATGGTGTGCTCGTTTTTTTTTGTTTGTTTTGTTTTTACTGACACGCATTCTCTGCACCAGATGTGGACAAGCAACGCTTTTGAAAGGCCGCTTTATGTATATATATTCGTTCATTTTTGCATAGTGCGAGAGCGGTGGGGGCAGCAAGAAAAATAGGCACTCTGTGTTGGGATTTTGTCCTTCTCAAAATCATTCTGTCGCTGTAATGGCAATAGGATTTTCGGTAAATACTAGCCATAAGGGGTTGGACCACGAGGCGATCATCTACTGTGACCCTCACAAACATGGTGTCAGTTAAAGCAGCTTTCTTACTAAATGCTATACAAGCTACATAATGAAGTACATCACTGAGAATACAATTAAGTATATACGTTCACTATGATAGTTATCCAACTTTTTTTGCTTTTTATTATTGCTTTTCGCTGTAAGGAGGGAAATAATGCATAGGACCCGAAGACAAACACTTTACCTAACCCATTAACCTCTCCTCATTCAGTCTCTTAATATTCTCTTCTTAAATAGCCACTAACAATGATACTGACACTCGTATCAGGATTATCTTTTTTGTTGAATTCCTGTAATTATTATCTCTGTGGTTGGTCCTGGTCCAGAACAGTGCAGCATAATGTCTATCAAGATCTCACATTCTATTAGGACCATGTTTAATTTGAAGGGCTTTCAGTAACCCCTGGCACACGATTTTCCCTGTAGCCTGAGAAATATGCAAAATAGGTGGCCAGTTTTTCTGAAATCGTAGTTTGTCCCCTTTTAATTGTGTATGTGTTTTTTTTTTCTCCAATACCAAGTATAAGCAACAATCATTGGTGCCAGTTGTGCAAGTGTGGTGGCAAGGATGATCCCAACTTAGCTAAAACAGCCTTTTTGGCTGCTAACAGCAAGGCATTCAGCATTGTGGTATGTCTTTTTAGGTCACAGCTATACTGCGCATGCACTGTCTCTTCAAGACTATTGTAATCCTGCGGTGGGCTTAGAGCCTGTGGCAATCATCTTTACAGCCTTGTAATTGGTCACTGCAGACCTAGAATCAATGCCGTTCCTGTCTGTGGTGCAGGAACCAGGGACTGATTGATTCAACTAAATTAGTGCCTGTTAGCAGCTCCCAACTTGATTGAGGAATTATTTTTAACTTCGAGGGCCATGCAAGCAGGTGTGTGACTGGCAAAATGGTGCTCAGCAGGCCAAACAAAAGAAGTTTTATTTTCTATAGTTAACTTGTTTCCTTCATTTTGACAAGTTTTTTTTTTTTTTTTTTTTGCTTTGCGCTCCTTTTTTGTTTTTGCTTGTGGACACTGTTCTCAAAAGATGATGAATATCTTGGTCTAAATTTTGCAAAGTGACATTGTTTCTTTCTTATGTGTAATTTCAGACATTATGCTCTAACATATAAACCCGCAATACACTCCACTCCAGTCCACCCAATCTCATGCACACAAATCCACTCTACACAATCCAATCCACCCCACTCAATTCAATACACCCTGGACCAATCCAGTCTACCCCACTCCAATCCAGACCACTCACCCTAATCCAGTCCAATCCACTACAACTCAATCCTCTCAACCCACCCTATTCCAACTTGCCCCACTTCAATCCAAAACATTCTGCCCCACACCAGTCTACCCTACTCAAATCTAAAACAGTCTGCCCCACTCCAGTCCAAAACAGTCTTCCCCACTCCAATGTGCCCCAATCCAAGTGGCAGCCAGACAACTTTCCTGCAAAGAGGCCCCCTGATTCTCAGCCACTAAAGTGGGCATGCCCCTCGTAGACCTCCCTTGGATCCCCAGAGGAAATGACAAACCAAACTGCTTGTATGCCAGCAGAACCACAGATTTGATCCACATGCTCAAGGTCTGAGTGGCATACGCCCCTCCCCCCCCCTTATGGGCAGGACCAAAATGTACAAACACAGTGGAGGAAACCCGAAACTCCTTCACCCAGTCCAGGTAGGTCAGAACCACTCTCTGAACATGAAGTGAATGAAGCGCCACCTCCTCAGGCGACTGAGGATCTGGAAAAAACACAAGGGGAGTCACTTCTTGCAGAAGATGGAACATAAACTTCACCTTTAGGACAAACCTAGAACCTAATCAAAGAACAATCCTGTCATGAAACACCCAAAGAAAAGGAGGGAGACAAGACACAGACCCCAAGTCTCTGGTATGTGGTAGGGCATGTAGGTTTAAAGGCCCCACTGGATTTAAGGCACTTAAGGGTGCACTGCTGTGGTGTCAGCTGTCGGTTTAGAGTCAGCCTTGCAGTGCAGGCTCATTTTAAAATAAAATTTTGTCCAAATTCGACTTTGGAATTAAAAGTACTCCCAAAGTCTAAAACTACCTTTTAATTGCATACAAGTCACCCGCAAGGCCTGCACTAGGTGCCACAAGGGTAGGGTGCCTTGTAATTAAAAGCAGGGGCATGATAAAATATGTTTTATATGCCCTCATGAGGAAAAACCTGCCAATTTCATTTTCCCCATTGTAGTGCTGCTAGCTCCATAGGCTAACACAGAAGGCTTAATTAAACTTTAAAGAAGTCTAACGTTTGACAAGATGAGTTATAACAGCCATTCACTGTCACAAAATAATAGTAACAAAAATTCCAACAACTTGCCATGGTTGAATATATAATAACTATTGCAGGAAAGTGGTTTAAGAATTTACTTTCCTAAAGTTACCTAAAGCAGCCCTGTAGCAGCATCTTCTGATTAGCCTCTTCTGGTTGGTCAGCACTGGACAGGGTAAGCCAAGCTGCTCTGATGAGGAGTGAAGTGGCCTGGCCTGAAAGAATGGGACCACCTGGTGGGAGGAGATCTGCTGCTGCAGATGCCAGGACAGGTGGTGGACTGGCTAGCCAAACTGGTTTTCAAAGGGAGAAATACAGATAGTGCACCCCCAGCCAGATGGGAGCCTCTCTGATTAGATCAAGGGATGGGCTGGAAGGGAAGTGTATGGAAGTTAGCCACTCCTGTTGGTTTGGTTAACCAGACCTGAAAGTCCAGGAGAGATTTCTCCTTTTTGTTTTTTTGTTGAAATGTGCATTCTGGAATAGAAATATTCCACATTTCTCAGTAAGTGGGTGGCAACTTGCACATTCTGTCCCTCTCCAGTCCAAAACAATCTGCCCCTCTCCAGTCCAAAACAATCTGCCCCTCTGAAGTCCAAACGAGTCTGCCCCGCTGGAATCCAAACGAGTCTGCCCCGCTGGAATCCAAACGAGTCTGCCCCGCTGGAATCCAAACGAGTCTGCCCCGCTGGAATCCAAACGAGTCTGCCCCGCTGGAATCCAAACGAGTCTGCCCCGCTGGAATCCAAACGAGTCTGCCCCGCTGGAATCCAAACGAGTCTGCCCCGCTGGAATCCAAACGAGTCTGCCCCGCTGGAATCCAAACGAGTCTGCCCCGCTGGAATCCAAACGAGTCTGCCCCAGTCTGCCCCGCTGGAATCCAAACGAGTCTGCCCCAGTCTGCCCCGCTGGAATCCAAACGAGTCTGCCCCAGTCTGCCCCGCTGGAATCCAAACGAGTCTGCCCCAGTCTGCCCCGCTGGAATCCAAACGAGTCTGCCCCAGTCTGCCCCGCTGGAATCCAAACGAGTCTGCCCCGCTGGAATCCAAACGAGTCTGCCCCAGTCTGCTCCGCTCGAGTCCAAACGAGTCTACCCCAGTCTGCTCCGCTCGAGTCCAAACGAGTCTGCCCCAGTCTGCTCCGCTCGAGTCCAAACGAGTCTGCCCCAGTCTGCCCCGCTCGAATCCAAACGAGTCTGCCCCGCTCGAATCCAAACGAGTCTGCCCCGCTCGAATCCAAACGAGTCTGCCCCGCTCGAATCCAAACGAGTCTGCCCCGCTCGAATCCAAACGAGTCTGCCCCGCTCGAATCCAAACGAGTCTGCCCCGCTCGAATCCAAACGAGTCTGCCCCGCTCGAATCCAAACGAGTCTGCCCCGCTCTAATCTAAAAAACGCATCTGCCCGGTTCGAATCCAAAAAACGCGTCTGCCCCAGTCTGCCCCACTCGAATCCAAACGAGTCTGCCCCAGTCTGCCCCACTCGATTCCAAAAAACGCGTCTGCCCCGCTCGATTCCAAAAAACGCGTCTGCCCCGCTCGATTCCAAAAAACAATATGCCCACTCCAATCCCCCCAACTCCTGTCTGCCTAACCCTAATTCCTGCCTCACCCCACTCTAATCCAGTCCACTTTACCCCAATGCAGTCTAGTCCACTCCAATCTAATCCACCACACGTTACCCCACTCCAATCCACAAAAATCAGCCCCAAATGGGATTGCTTAATAACTAATTTCTGAAATAACACCAAGTAATTTATTGGTTATTGGTTTGATTCGCTATTTATTGTTCAATATTTGATTTATGGCAATTAGGGTGTCTTTCTATTTTGTGACATTATTACTTATAATTGATTTATTGTTTGTGTTTTTTTTTCATTTGTTGACCACCTACTCGAATGCTACCATTGCCTGTATAATATGCACAGATCTACACAATCCCAAAGCTGCATCAAAACTCCAGCATGTATAAGAAGCACTTAGAAGAAAACTGTGTTTTGAATACATATTTTGTGTGGACTAAAATGAAAAATGGCTTATATTTTCTTATTAACGTAAAAATCTGTCTACCAATTGCTCAGGTAGCATTCAACCCCACTTTTCGTTCGCCCACCACCCGAGTTTGGACCCAGCCATGTGCATATCAGCTTTTGACCTAGCTCCCGAAGAAAGATCCCTGCATGAACTACCAAACCAGGTCATCCCTGAACCAGAACACAACTAGTAAAGCCCAGTTTCACTGTGATTTGGGCTTTTCAGTCAGTTATATTGTGGTTCTAGTGGCACAGTTAGCACTGTACCCACGTCTGGGCATACCATTGGCTACTTATCACATCAAACATACAAAAGAAGATGGGAAGAATGCCTACAATCAGTCTTAACCACTGGCAGTCGATCTGGCTAAGTGGCGAAGGATACGCCGCACCAGATGTGGGTCCCTTGGTCAGTGTGCCATTGAAACCTAGTTATACCTCACTGATGAGGACTAACAAGGCTGAAAACGGCCTGGGGTTGCTTATGCTCCCTTCTGGATGAGTCCTTATCTGGGAGTTCGGGTTGGTCTGTTCCAAGGAGGAACAGTGTGTGTACTGATTTGCTTAAGGCAGGCCTCCGTCTAGAGTAGCACTGTCGACACAAAAAATTATGGGTTGGAATACTACCCAAGCAATTGCTAAGTGGTTATACTATTTGCAAGCTTTCCTCTTATCAACTTTTGTGTGATTTAAATATGTATGTATGTATTACCATACCTGATTGTTGGGGTGGACGCATAGTGGTGGCATGTATTACGGGATGATTTTTTTTTTCTAAATTGTGGGCATCTTTAGAAAATATATATATATATATGTGTGTGTGTGTGTGTGTGTGTATATAATAAAAACTTGTGTGAGTAGTGGTAGAAAGCACATTAGTGCTCCTTAATTAAAATAAATAAATGGTGAACTTCGAAACTTGTGCAAAAGTTAGTCCAAGCCTTGACAAATGTCAACGTCATTTCTGCTGAAATGTAGCTGTGTTAGTGTGCCTATGTTGCAAGGAAAAATAGTTTCTATATCTGTCTGGATGTGTGTGTGTGTATATATATTTTTTTAATACATGCGTTTGTGGTTTATATCTATAATAATGTGCATAATGGCCATTGCAACCATGGGGAGGGTGATTGGGAGGGGCACAAATGAGAATTGAGTATGCCCTCTCATTTTCCTTGAATCGAAGGGCCGGCGTTCATTTTGTTTATTTGTTCTGCTGTTTTCAGTACATAGTCTAGATAATTCAGACTATAGGTGTTTGAGTAAACTAGTCTGTGAGTGAGGTGAAGTTAGATCTCTTTAGTGTTGTAAGGAGAATGGTTGCATAATTAGTAGTAGCCAGAACAAAATGTGCCTTTCTTGCTCCCACTTGTTCACTTGGTGTTCTGTGGGCCATATAGACTAAAGCATGATCCTGTAGACACAAAATAAGTTTAACACTTTATATATATATATATATATATATATTTATGGCTAAGCAAGCAAAAAGATAGTAAATGGTAGGAATCGCACATCCAGATGGTGTCCACAGTGGTGAGTTGTATTAAAAACAATACTGGTGCGCGTGGACAAGTGCCCTACAAACTAAAGGCACAGTATAGTGTATAAAATACACAACATATAATGGACAGAAAATGACCACAGCACTCACAGTGTACAAATTGTAAGCGTATAGGTACAATCTTATATGTAGCAGGTAAGTAAATAAATCATTCAAAGTTCTTCTTGATGTTCCAGTAGGTCTTTAATTCGGATTAATAGTCATGAAGTACAGTCAAACAGGATTGTACCTATACGCTTACGAGTTGTACACTGTTTGAGTGCTGTGGTCATTTTCTGTCCATTATATATTTATGGCTCTTTATTGCTTGAATCCTGTTACTTTGGGCAGAAATCTAGTTGGTTTGGGTATATTTTTGGGGTTTCTAGTCTGTAATTTAGCAGAATTGCTGAGCACTGCTTTATTAATCCATTAGTTTGCCTTTCTACTCACGCAGCCCTTTTCTCTTGTAGGCGTTTACCTGCTTGGAAAATATGCCCAAAAGAAAATTAGAGAAATACAAGAAAGAGAAGCAGCTGAATATATTGCACAAGCCCGGAGACAATACCATTTTGAGAGCAATCAGAGGACGTGCAATATGACGGGTAAGGGCTTAGCAGGCAACTTCAGTTTTGTGATCTTTCTTTTCCCTAGTTTCACCCAAACTGTAGTATATATTTGACATAATTTTCTATCACACCCTTACACCCCAGATTGGTGGCCTCTGCGCCGGTTCCAGTGAATGTGTCTTAGCATTATCCTTTATAAGTTCCCCGAAGAGGACCAGGTAAGCATAACTATAATGGGTAGATTGACACCCACAAGTCTGTAGTGCCTGAGAAAAGTGTGGGAAGACGCCCAAGTGGCTGCCCAACAAATCTCATTTGGTGACACACTGTACATCTGCCCAGGAAGTAGATCTGCCCTGAACCCTCTCAGGGATGGGTTCATGAGTGAAAGAGTAAGACAAGGAATAAGTCAAGTCTCCCGGGTCAACCTACTGGTGGAGACATTGGAAGTCTTGTGATGTTGGTGCTTTACCCCAGACATCATGAATAAGTGGTTTGACTTTATAAAATGACTAGATGTCTCCTGATGCACAGAAATGGCCCATTTGGCATAAAAAAAGCCACATTTCCTGGATGGAATAGTAAAAAAAAAAAAAAACAACAGCAGAACTTCCTGCTGAATGTGAACATTACATAGCACTTTACGAAAGAAAGCAGGTTTAGGACTTAGTCACCCCATCCTCCGTCCTCTTAAGAAAAGGAGGTTTGCACAGCAATGCAGCCAGTTCCCCCATCATTGTGTCGGATGTAATCGCCGTTAAAAATACCACCTTCATGGTCGGATATTTTAAATCCACTAAAGTCAGTGGTTCAAAAGGAACCCCCCTGCAAAGCTTTTAACACAAGGGGCAGATCCCAAGATGACAGCATAAGTTTAACTGGTGGTCCAGAAGTGGAAAAACTTCCTTAGATGCTCACTACCAGATCCTCATTTTGGAGAAGTAGCTCTTCTGATACCCAAAGCCCTGTCATGGATTCCCATTAGGCCTTTAAAGTACAGTTAGCCAGTTTCTTATTGAAGCCATCTTGAAGAAATTGCAAAGCCGCTAAAATTTTACAATCTATCATCAAAACAGTGCCCTAAGTACCAGCGTTCAGAACTTTTCCAATGTTTTGAATATGAAGATAACGTCACAGGGCAGCAAGAATTCTGGATCACCTCCGCTAGACATTGTGGGATTCTTCTATTTTGAAATACTATCCCCCACCACCTCCAGACGGGGAGAGAGTTTTATCAGAGACCCCCCAATTCCTGACGCGAAGGAGACACAGGGGTCCTCTGGCAAAACAGCATGGCCATCTCCTTCAATCAAAGGAACCTAGTTCTGCAATACTATATTGTTACCACCACTATGACTACTGCCCTCTCCTTTTTGCAACACTTAGGGAATTAACAGAACTGTTGGAGAAGCATAAAGGAGATAAGGAGACCAAGGTATAGAGAATGTGTCTACCCCAAGGACCCTGTTCAAAGTATGGATACATTTGCCAGCCCTCCAGATACATGAGGTAATTCCCCACCTCCAACATGAGAGAAAACAGGAAGTTCAACAGACAGCTCCACCCACCCTCAGCCATGTAAAACTAGGCAGCACTATTTTACTTCCTGTTTTTTCTCATGTCTTTGAAATGAGGAAGTAGGATGTGGGGTCTTGGCGGGCCTTGACCTGCATCGTTTGCCCCTGTGTTCTTCTGTACAGGAGGAGCTTATGAGTTCAGGGGCACAACTAGCACAACAGCATTTGGGAACTTGGACAGAGGGTTGGTGTTTGCAGAAGGACTACCAGCTGGGAATTGGCTACCGGCACGCAAGGCTCAGACACTGTAGGTATCAGTCTCCATAAGGTAATTATACCTTATGTGGGACTGGGGCTAGCACTGTTTGGTATCTGGCATCCCCGCTGTGTTTTCCATGCTGTAGTTGCCGCTTGGTGAGCCCTGTCAGACTGCAGGTGGGGCAGGGTAGCTTATGGTATGCAGCTCTGTCTAGAGTTAGTGCATGCATGTGGGGCAGAGGTCCATGCATGTCTTTTATGCTTATCTACACATGCACAGTAGTCTCGGCCCATGCACGTGCTGGGAAGCCGGTGGATGCGCAGTATTTAAATGCAGTTTACTCTGAGCTCCCTTGTTAGTTGGTATCAAGACAGTGTGTGGGCGGTCTCCTGAGTTTTCTTGGCCTGTTTGTGAAGCGCCATAGGTTAGTGTTTTGTGACTCTTTCTTCTTCTGACTCCAGTTCTTCTCTTCCTAAACCGTGGCATGAACAGGTAAATGAAGGTTTATAGGAGAAGATTAGAAGGGTTATTTTGGAGACAATGTCTGGTGTTTAGTTTTTCTACAGCCCAAACAATCAGGTGCCTCTTATATCTTCAGCCTCATACTCTGAGTGGGAGTCTGTTAAGACTCCTCCGGAACAAAGGGGCAAATTCATAAGTAAAAACACACTACTGGTGTTTTCACCAGAAACTGCACTTAAATGGACTTTTCAGCAGTCAGCGCACCATCTACATCCCCTGATAGAGTGCTCAGGAAATTTGTGAATGTTTCTGCACCTGGGTTACCAATCCATCAACATGTGGTTGCTGGGCTGTTATGGGAATGGAAGGACCCGGATGAAAATTGCAATTCCCAGATTCATGTTTAAATTATATCCATTGAAGGATATGGAGAAGAAGGTACCTGAATCGATTGTGGTGTATTCTATGGTGGAGAGTTTAGTAGGGCCCACTTCTATAAACTGAGGAGAGTTGTCTACAGGATCAAACTGATATCAAGGTGAATTCAGCTTTGAAAAAAAACTATGCAGGAACGCATTTAGCCATGAGAGCTGGTATTAATGGTGCTTACACAGCGCAGTCTCTAATTTCAGGTCTTAAGGAGTTTCCTCTGGCTGGGCAGGATGATACTGAGTGTTCTGTTTGCTGGAAGCTATTGGAAAACAAGCGAAGTTCCTTTCAGATATTTCTTTTGACATTGCTTTGGCCCAGGCAGAAGGTGCTAATGTGGCTGCTACGAAGAATCTCTTTTTAAGGGAGTGGTGTTCGGACTCCACAGAAGACAGCTGCTGTATGTATGCTTTTGATGATACTCATCTATTTGAAGTGGAGTTGGAAGAGAAACATCACAGTCTTGTAGTGTAGCCATTTTTAATATAGCTTCATGCACGTTAGTTTAACATACTAGACCACTGTGCACTTTGCCGTAGATATATTTAATTCAGCTTCGCACTGTTATTTTACAATAACCAGTTTTACGGTCTTGTTTTAATTTCTTCTATCACACTGTTTAGCTTAGTTCAGCACTGTGTTCTCAAATAATGCATTCTTGATCGTCCTGTGCTTCAATCAAGGCTACAGTCTGGTACATTGCCGGTAAACGTGGTAGAAGTTTAGTCTCCAGTATTCGTAGAAAATACACATCCTTACGTAGGGACATTTTCTTAGAACATCTGCGTGTTAGTTATATAAACACTTCCTAGTCCTAGTATACGTCAAGAGGGAGATTCCAGCCAGGGACCGACAACTAGATGCTGAATGCCCCGTTGCAGATGCTGATGCAGATTACAGGCCTTTGCTCAGGTGTGAGGGTCGATGTCCTCCCGGGGGAACCTTAAAGGCGGGCTTAGAGCTTCACATGCTGTGCTCAAAATATAACTTAGAGAGAAAATAATCTAGCGGCACTATGATAGCCTTATTCTTGTACTTCACTCTCATTGTTACTATTTTTATTTTACTGTGTTGTATAGTTCTGGTTATTGCAGCTCACGCTTTGCTATCTAAAATGCAGTCGTTTTATTAAACCAATCTTTAAAACTTAAACTGCCTTTGTCATTTATACATGAGACCGTACTGTGTATGAGAGAACCAGTTGTGACCTGAGTGACCACAACTTCCCTGAGAAGTACTAAGATGTCATGCGCTCGGCTGCCCAATTGTCTCTACCATTCGGGAGAGATGAGGCACTGCTAGTTAGCTGTAGCAAAACCCGTATTTAGAGTGACAAGTGTCATCCATCGTTGGTCAGACTTAGTCCCCCACACTGTGAACGATCTTGCCGCTCAAAATCCAGTAGTCTCATTAGGATAATGAGAGCCTATGCAACAGTCTATTTGAGAAGAAGCATTCCTCTTCTTTTTTTTAAATCTTCTTTTCTCCAAGCTGCAGGAAGTCCCAGCAGCAGTTTTTCAAGATTTTCCAGAAAGTAATGAAACGAGAACTACAAACCTACATTTGATACCAAGTCTAACCCTATGTCCCTAAATAAACAACAATGTTCCTGACTATGCTAAGGACCAGTCTTTAATGGTGTTAGGTTGATTATAGCATTTGCCTCTGGTTTGGTAAAGTTCTGTTTCCAACGCTTGGTCACTGAAACTGGAACATACAGAGGACAAGATAGAATTGTTTGCTCTGCCTCGACCAACGGGGACCATAATTACACCTTTACCTGGAGACCTAAACAGGAGAACAATTATATGCTGGTCAAACTCTGTTGGCGAAGTAGGCAATAGCTTCTGTCCCTACCGAGGAGGAAGGTGAAGGGTTTACACCAGAATGTCAGCTACGGTGATACGTTTTTCGTAATGCTACCTTAGGGCCTCAGCCTGACGCTTTATGATTCCCTTTTCACTCTCATTTCCTTTCTGAGATGTGCCAGGCCCCTTTCCAGTGACCAACCTGTCTGACTCAAAGATCGCCCCTGCGAAGTGAACTGAAGAGCCTGGCTCTTCCTTCCTCCAGAATCTCACCCACCTCACAGGAATGCAGAAGTTGACAAATCTGTCTGAGGGGAGGGGGTTACTGGGGGGCAGTTAGCCCTGGGTCTACCAAAATGACATCCAGAATCTTCCATGTATTGTTCCAGGCACACATACATCTAGCCCATGTTTAGAACAAACCTGCACTGCATAGCCCTAAATACCGGTCCGATGCAGACCAAGGATGAGTTGAACTTTAAACGCAGCTGAACTTAAAATGAATGAGTGAGCCTGTAGGCCTCATTCCAATGACACAGGTAAAAAGGCCTGTTCACTTCTACTGATAACTACATGGTATGCTGCCGCCACCACATTTCTGCTGCGTAACTCCTGGCAAAGGCAGTAGCCTTTCACCACCATTAATGTAGTGCTTTGGGCTCCTCCTTCCGGTCCTAGTAAGCCGTAATCCGTGTGACAGACCTATGTCATGGCTCACACATGATCCTAGTTTGCCCATGACAACAAAAATCGGCACTAAGAATCCAGACATTATTGCAGTTAGGGGGGGGACTCAGGGTAAGGGTTCACGTCCGTCACCTTGCAAGGGTCTTTTCAATTCCAACAGTTGATATAGGATCTACATCACTGATTGGTCCCTGTGATTCATGCATTCCTGTTCTTGGAACAAGACTGCTCAGTCTCCTATGCAAGAGCTTTTTGTACCTCCTCAAATTCAGTGATGCAAAACATTTTTCAGCCTCCCGCAATTCTTACCCTACGCTATGATGTGACAAATACATGTATTGCATATCGTTACGTGGTTTCTGAATTCTCACAATTGTGTCAGCAATTTATTAAGATTTCCAACATCCACAATATTGTTCTTTGGACACTCGATATCTAAACACTTTTAATCATTGTAGATTGAAAAAGGCGGTTGACACATTCTTGAAAAAGGCAGTTGACAAATACCATGATGTAGACGCTTTACAGATTTCCTAATTACACTTTGGGTGTACATGAATCAAGTTTGACCACTCCTTTGCTTCCTTAATCTTTATTCTGTGAATACATGTTTTACACAGTTACCGTGTTGACTTTTATGTTAAATTTATATCTTTCTATTTTCCAGAATATGCAAGAGATGGAAACACACACTTCTTTTCTAAAGATGTGTGGTAATTTCCATTTGCAAAAAAAAAGTAAAACAAAAAAGCACAAATGCATGACCTCTTTCCTCTGCCCTATCCGTGTAGATTCAGAGCACACTGGAGAGACGGAAAAATTGCACCTTAACAGGCAGGAGCATGTGTGGAAATATACAAATTGCACAGAATTACATACTTACTGCAGGGATACTTTGTAAATCCCCTAAAATTCTTAAGTCTGTGTAAGTTGTAAGCATAAATCATTAATACATAAGATTCAAACTTCCCAGTAATGTATTGTAAATCTTGCCAATGGATGGTTGATATTGGTGGAGGACGATAATGCGTTACTACAGTCTAAACCTAATTTTGAAAGATATTTTTCTCTGTTTATTTAATTTTCAGTTTTATCGATGCTTCCTACTCTGAGAGATGCCCTAATGCAGCAGCTGAATTCAGAGAGCCTAACATCACTGCTAAAAAAGAGGTGAATGGTGCTTTTAGTCTTATTTGCTTGGAAAATGCAATCGGGAGTTTGCTTCAGTTGGTGCAGCCTAAAGAAGTTATGTTGAGAGGATTTTTCCCCTTTGTTTTAGGCCACACCTTGATGTGAACACTATTTTGTAAACCTTCCTTCTTGGGAATGCACTTGCCCCTGCCTTTCACATGAGTACGTTTTTGTGAGGTTTAGGATGGGGAAACTACGTGCAGAATGCTTATGTCCACACACCTATGAGCGTCTGGATGTTCACTGTTTTTGGCATCACCTCTTCCCCGGTACATTCTTGCAATCACCCCGATACTAAATTTTCACATTTGATGGATTTTCCACTGTTACAAGTGATATTTCCACATATGCTGTCCTGGACGTTACTGCCATATTTTTTTATTTTGTCCACCTACCACCCAATTAGGTACACAAAATTGTTTGTGGATCAGTCCCTTTTTCTTGGTTTTTAATTTTCCTCCAAAGCTGAAGTTAAGCATCTGAGTGGTTCTGGATAAACATTGGTTGGGTAACCATGGTAGAAAAGAGATGAAGGGTAACATATTAAGTTGTTTGCCTAGTCATAAGAAATGCAAAGAGTTTCCCAAGGTTTGGTATTGACAGGCATCTTTACGATTTGTTTGTGTAGACTGCAAATAATTTTCGTTTTCTTTCTCAAAGGCCGTCAAACAAGCTAGAGATATGGGAGGATCTAAAAATAATAAGTAAGTCAGAGTTCCATAATCCATGAACATTATAAATTGTGCTACACGAAATGCGTGCTTTTTATTTCATATATTCTGGTATGTCCTTGATTTATTTATATTCTCGGTCGATGAATACCTTCTGTTTGACAACATGATTTGTGCCCTTAAAAACACACCAGGAATAGGGGGCTTAACCTGCTCTTTATATTTCATTTTATTAAACTCAGACTATTTCATCCCCTATTCGTTGTAGTAAAAATATATTTCTTACTAATAGTTCAATTCTTTACACCTTACATTGCAAGTGAAAATTAACCCAGTGCTACTCTGTCAAACAGCGTTCCTGTGTTTGGGATTGTACTAACTAGAAGGAGAATAAAAATGTGATTTCAGTGCTACATTTGATGTTTCTAAGCAGCAATGAAAACATAGTTTGTTTGTGTGCATCAGTGATGCTGTTTCTCTCCTTTTCAGAGGGATGGGATAGTATCTGAGGCTGCGCATTTCGTTCTGGGATGGCCTGTAGCCCTTTAGACTCTTCAGTTCGGTTTGATTTGGAGGCTGAGGTGGCTATCTGGTGGTCTATGCGTGCCTTCAGCCATATCACTATAGATGAGCAATACTATGCCAACATTGATAGAGATACTCTTTTCTCCAGTTCTAATCAAACCTCTATATATCAGGTTTGGTTGGTGATTTTTGCTTTGGCCTACTTCCACTGCCCACACCTTGTTGATTGATGCTTGCTGGGATAAGGATTTGTTTCCCATTCAGCACTTTGTTGTTATCCAGTCTTTACATGTTCCTTTTTGTGTGATCTAATGGCGGTGGCTTTTCTTGCATTTTGCCTACCTTCCAATTTTTCTGCGGTGTTCCCCTTGTCTCCTAGAGGTTTTGCTGGACTTGGTGGGCCATCTAAAATCCCCAATGTTTGCTTTTCCTGTCCCGCATGTAGCATGTTTTGGGGATTATTAGCCTAGCCCATGACACTTGCTTTTTGCAACCACCTTGTTAATCTTGTGGAGCTAGAGAGCCTAAGGAGATTGGTGCTCTCATGGTGTCATATTTGGGTTTCATGTGCTTCCCCATTTCTGCTGGTGTGGGCTTGCACCTGACCTTGGTGCTGCAACTCATAAATTTACTTTGGGGGTCGAGTATTTTCTTTCTGGTTCTTGTGTAGAGTTGTAATGTGCCACCCATACTCCCTTCACCTCCATCCACCACCAGTGCATTGCTGAGGCTCCATCTAGTGCTTCTATGCATCTCCAGGGCTACAGCAGTATGTTTTTGAGGTAGTTTATTTTGTATTGCAGTGGGAGGATTGTTGCCTGTGAGATAGCTCTGTTCTTCTGGGGAGTCAAATTGTTATATCTAATTAGTTTTCGAAATGTAGTCTTTTACCTGTTACTCAGAGACCTAATGTGTCTTTAGACGTGAAACAATGTGCCTGGTCATAGCCTAGGTTTTTTTAGATGTGTTGTGCACTGACGGTGGTATAACCTGATGGATGACGCGAATGTTATAAGGCCTCAGATAGTCTGAAAGAATTAACTTTCAGCTATGCATGACTTCTGAGGCCTGAGCCTGTGAGGCAGTTATGCTCTTTACAAGTGGGCTGGTAATTACTTGGTCTCCTGTTTGGCTCTGCAGTTTGAGTCCTAAATGTGTTTGCTATTTAAAGCTTCAAGGATACTTTTGCAAGCTACTATTGAAACAGATATGTCCTGCAGGGGAGATAGCTGTGATGTCTAAAGTAAATTTCTGTAGGATTGATGTCATTTTTGCAATAGCGCTGCTGTCAGGGTTAACACTATGGGTCATATGCTACTAGACCATTGGCTATGCTGAGCTTAATCCAGACCTGCAAGGTTATGGGGAATGGGATGTAACCCTGCCATGTAGGGGTTTATAATTGCTAGATCTGAATAATCTAAAGATTGATATGCTGTGTGAAATGTATGCTCCTTTATTCTAACTAGATCATGCCCCTGATGGATAGCTCTGCTATTTAATGCCAGTACCTGATGGCCTGTGTCCCTTCAATATAGGTCTACTTTCCAAGCTTTCAGCTAGCCTGATCTTGTTTTCCACCATTAATCAATGACCTGTGTGTGCATGTCCCTGTATTGTGTTGTCCGACTAATTCTGGGTTTGTGTCTGTCTCTGTTTGCACATTTATGGGTACTTCTATCTGTTTTATGTTTGATTGAATCCGCATACATCATACATCAATTTACACTCCTTAAAGCACAAAACAGTAAATGACACCAACCTAAAGCAGGCCACATCTATTGGTTTGGCGAATACTTGTTCCCCATGTCTGGTCCATTATAGAAAGCAACCAGCCCTGTGCAAGTTAGTCCATGTCCTCCTCGGTAAGGGCTTTCTGGTCTGCACTGCTAGGTCATGTTCTATCTGTATAAGACGAGTAAATGCACAAACATTTCAGACATTTTGGACCTAACAAGTTATTTATAAATTGGTCTTGCAGTTTGGTCTAGATTGCTCCCTTTGTGTGATCTGGCATTGCTTGTCATTTCACACTGACATTTCAGATTAGGTTTAAGCTTCATGAACTGATAAGTACTAGTTTCTCTTGTATTTGGGGCAATAGGTCAGTGAATTAGCTCTTTGCAGAGATGTGTGCACAGTTTGCTGGCCACAGTTTAGAATCTATTTAGGATCACTGATCGATTTCTGTTTGTGAGACTGATAGGCCCAGTGGTAAGTGCCGTTCTCATACTAGACTATTTGGACAACTCAAATAGGGCACAAGAAGTAGAAACAATACAAATATAATACGAATTATACGAACTTTTGGTGGTTTTCTTGGCACCAGGGACCTTAATGATATCTCTGTATTAAAGTTGGTGGTTATATTTCTGATCTTATTGGAGTGATGTTCTGCTTCAGTGAAAAGGGGGTCACTAGGTCTAACCAGCTGTTAGGCTGTGGCTTGGCCCTTTGGCTCTCACCAGTACGTTTCACAGATTCCACTGTTTTGAGGACTGTATAACTTTGGTGTTCCCCCTTATATGTCAGGGAGAGGAGAGGTACTCTCCTGTGGACCTGTATGCTTCCAGAGAGAACAGCTGGGGTGTTTATGATGAATACTTTTACGGGCATTTTCTTTACTTGTTGAATACCCCCAGGTGCAGGTCTGGATCCAGAAATGTTTCAGTAGCTCTCCTGTACCGGCCAGTAGAGGTCACTGGCTCCATCTCTTACCCTGCACCACCTTGAATACCGCTTTAGCTTTCCATGAATGAGCATCTGGAACCCACGGGGCAGTAAGTATTGTCCTTTCTGAAGACCTATAAGTCCATAGTATCAGATCAAGTATCCTCCAAATTGTATAAAAGGGAGGGATGACTTACTTTTCCTGCAGATATTTTCCCAGACTCCCCAAATCAATCCTTTTGGTAAGGACACAATTTCCTAATCATGCAACTGGAGCAGGCAGCCCTGCTACAGAAGGGAAAGGTGGGGTTTGTTCCAGATCAGGACAGGGCTGGACAGGGCTGCTGCTCTCTGTACTTCCTGGTTTCCAGGAAGAACTATGGTTTTCGTCCGATCCGAGCCCTCAGGCTCCCAAACATTTACCTCTGCAAGGAAAAGTTCAATATGCTGCCCTTGGATCAGGTTCTTTTGGTGTTGGAAGTGGAAGCCTTAATGATGTACCTTGTTTTGCTGGAAGTGCGTTTCGATATATCAATCTTGCAGTCTCACAGGAGGTACCTGTGATTTGTGGCAGGGCCCATTCACTACCAGTTTGCGTTCCTCCCATTTACGCTGACATAGGAACCTCAGGACTCTATGAAGGTGAAGGCAGTGGTTCTTATTCTCTTACCTGGAAGACTGGCTGCTCAGAACCAGATTGCTGTAGGTGGTGTTGCATCATCTGCAGGCAACAGTGTCACTACTGTTGGACTTGGTTTTTTTCATCAATCTGCATCCTACTAGTCATCCTTCAGGTCCAGAACGTGTGCTGGCATGTGAGGACATACAAAACCTCTCCCATGGTGCCTCCACAGGCTGTGGTTCCAGCACAGGGGAGATCTGTCAGAAAACATTGTCATCTCCCAGGACACTGCAGTGGATCTGGCCTAGGTGACCTGTGGAGGATCACATCCCTTAGGGACTTTTGTGACCCCCACCAGCAGTGTCTACCGTGGTGACTGATGCATTCACTATCTGTTTGGATGCTAATCTGGAGGAGCTGGAGATCGGAGGCTTCTGCACTCCAGCTAAACACGTATTTCCTGTCCGCCTGCTGAAACAGAAGGTCATTCTTCTGGGGGTCAAGGCCTTTCTCCCTCCTCATGATCAGTCTGTCGTAACCTTGATGGACAACATGACCTCTGTGTTGTACATCAACAAACCGGGAGGAGTTGGACTTTGCCTTCTCTGTCGAAGCATTAAGACTAAGGGCTTAAGCACACCTGCATGGGATCTAGCTAGTATCAAGCCATCTTGTCAGCTCTTTGAACTCCAAGACCAGCTACCTTAGTCAGTTTGTTCTTGCAGATCTAGAGTGGTGTCTCCATCCAGAATTAGTAGAGCACACATTTGCAACACTTGTGTTCTAAGGAAGATTCTCCAGACCTCTTATGCCACTCCTGGTGTGCCCTGCTCTTTCTGTAAGGACAGACCTCCTCTTCCAGCCAGGGGCAGGTACTGCATACCAACCAGGGCCTTCTCTTTTATGCTTCAAGGTTAAGCGGGTACACCTAAGCTTCTTTGAACTGCCATGGGGCTGCTCGTTGCTCCTCCACCAAGACAGTGTGCTCTGGAATGCGGAATAGATTAATCACTTTGTGTGAGGTGCAGAAATATGAATACCTTGGAGACTTATCTGTCAGAGGTCCTTGACTTTGTGCGTTGCTCCCCCAGCAGGGTTGTACTCTTGACATACTTAAGAGCTACATTGCAGCATTGGCCGTTTATGGTTACCAGACCAGACTTCTGTGTTCAGATTCCTAAAGACATGATTAGTTTTGAGGGACTGATAAATGTTTCCTCTAACTTGATTTATTATGCCCCACTGGTTCCCTTTTTGTGCTTCTCCTTTTGTCAGTTGAGATTGTTGAAGTTTATAGCAGTTTTTCTAACTTGCCATAACCTCAGCAAAGCTTGTCAGTGAGTTGCAAAGACCAAGCATCCTTCTGCCATACATGTACTTCTTCCTCAACAAACTAGTCCTCAAAACTAAAGTGACTTTTTTCTCAATGTGGTTACATTTCCTTCTTTGCCTTCTATTCTCATCCCACTAAGGAGGAGGAGAGAGGGGCGATTACACCAGTTGGACCCTAGTATTTACACTGGCTATTCTAAGGAGATCAGTTCTGACAAAGAGCTGTTTGTGAGATATACAAGCAGCAAGAAAGGCAAGGCAGGAGGAAACCTTAACCTGATAGATAATACTGCTTATAAATATGTTACACCCTTGCCAAGAATGAACCACTGGAGAGAATCTGGGTCTGTTGCACCAGAGCAAAGTCTTCCACCTCCATACTGGAAAGGAGTGTTCCTGTGGCTGAAATTTGGGCCCCCCATAACACCTTTCATCAAGTAATATTGATTGAATTCAGAGGTGAGAAGGGATGGCCATTTTGCACACTTGTTATCCATGATTGCCTCATCTGATCATTCCTTCAGACTCGCCACCCAGCATGAATACTGGTTTGGAATCTGTCTAATAGGTGTGGAAT
This sequence comes from Pleurodeles waltl, assembly GCF_031143425.1. Lineage (NCBI taxonomy): Eukaryota > Metazoa > Chordata > Amphibia > Caudata > Salamandridae > Pleurodeles > Pleurodeles waltl. Next base: position 974,407,156 of record NC_090444.1, read on the forward strand.
CTGCAGGTAGAAGTGTCCATTGGAGAAAAAAGTTACTTACCTTTAGTAATGGCCTTTCTAATGTTTATTTTATTGACCTGTAGAGCCTGACCTATCCGACCCACATCTCCGTTCTGAAGGGTAATTATAGGCCAGATTAAAAAGGCTCCATTTTAGATTGTTGCACTGCATAGCCTCATATTGGCAGTCATTTCCTTATCTCGTTCTCTCTAGTGCAGTGAAAAAATGAATGAAGAACTGACATCGGGTGCCAGGGTTTGTGTTTTATGGCTCCAATAATATCACTGTTGCATTACTTCCAGTGTTGAGGTAGAGCCAGCAACCTCTACCAGTGTGGGAGAGCTATGGAGAAGTTCTTTATCCATTTTGGCATCTGGGGGATGGTCAACAGGTGAGAAATCTGCAGGTAAGTATCTTATCTACTATAAAGAACGTTTCTAAAGGTAAGTAATGTTTTCTTTGTATCCTTGAAGGGCGATAAGTTGCGAGGGCCATGGCCTGCTTTCTATTAAGGCTGTCCCTCTAGTGGTCTTAAAACTGATGAAACCGATGATTTGACAAAGATAAATAAGGACTAAAGTGTCTATTTTCAGCAATTTGAACGTAGAAAATTATTGGATTCATATTTCTTTTTTAAAAGAGTTGGTAAAAAATAAAGTGTAACTTCATTAGCTTTTCTGATAGAAACTTCTAACCGAAGATTCCTAATTTGAATACCCCCACACTGGATCTGGAGAATTTTGATAGCAATATTCTTGCGCATTGGTAGGTGATGTCATGCAGCTCCGCGTTGGAGCTGCCAGGCCCTGGATGTGACACTAGAGCCTCTATATCTGCACCACCTATGCGCGCTGACCTAATTTCCTTTCTTTTCATGTGTTCCGACACGGAACTGGAGCTCCTTAGAATTCTGCCAGTTTGTCCAAACTTCTTTCCTCAAAATGTATCCCGTGTGCAAGGGGCATGTTCCTCCAAAAACCACATGATTTAAACCTTACAAGGACTGCAACTTTCCGATATCTGTAACAGATACTCATGAGATCTGTCCCTGTTGACTTTGTTAAAAGCATAACTCGGTGTTGTGCTAATGCTGCATGAAGATGAACAAGGCGGCCATCTGCAAAGCTAAAGCTGCGATCTCAGAACTGTCTCAAACGTTCATCATAAGTCCAGGTAAGTCCAAAAAATCAAAGTACAAGAGGTCAAAGCACAGCTCTCCATCGTCCCACCAGTCACATCATTCAAAGCTGTGTGACATTCCGGGTGCTTCCCCAATGTACCCTGACTTTCCAAGGCCATCAGCAACTCCTCCATTGCTATTACACTGAAGCTGGCCTTGGACAAAATATTTGGTAAAACACCAGCTTCCTTTAGACCCTAAGGATTTGAGGTGGCCTCTGGCAGGTTGGCTGATACAACCCCACCTCACTTCGAGGCCAAACTCATCTCCGAGCCTGGTTCTGCTGGCCTCAGCTTTAGTGCAGTGACTGACGGTGATACAGCTGAGGCTGCAACTAGAGTCTCGATGGAGGAAACTGGGTCAATAGATTTATCGGATTCTGAAACTTAGATACCCCCCGCAAACAGCATGCCTGTACTCTGATTCAGAAACCTCCCAACCTGATCCTGACAAAGATAATCATGATGACACATCTTACAATGATGATAAACTTATTTCTAGATCTATCAGATCCTAGTGGGTTGGACACTTCACCAGATAATTTCCTGCCCCTCCTCTCACTAATCTTTAGCAAAAGAGGAATTTGCCTTCTTCAAAACAGTGATCAGGAGAGCAGTGGACGTTTTGGATCACACCCTGCCCACTACAGAGGTGAGGACAAGTATTGTAACTGAAGTGTTCAACACAGGTCAAACGAACCAAGAACCTCTTCTTCCTTTTAATGAAGCCCTCATCAATGTCCTTGAGGGCACCTGGGCAAATCCAGGATCTTGCCCCTGAGGTAATAGGCAGGCAAGACGACCTAGGCCTGTTCCTGGGGATCAAGGCTTTCTCCTTTAACACCCTACCCCGGAGAGCTTGATGGGGCAGGCATCCACAAGTTGCCTTAACTAAAATGTGTTGCCTACAACTCCCACTGAAAAGAGAGTCCATACATATGGAGATGTTCACCAAGCATATGGAGAGCTACTTGCACAGAGTGACTGACATCTTGCCAGCTGTTCCCGAGGACATCCAGCCAACCCAACAGCGTCTCATCGCAGATGGCCAGGACACAGAAAACTACTCAAATTGCTCAGGCTTGGATTTAGCGGACTGTCTTGGTAGGGCAGTCAGAACCAGCGTGATGCTTCAATGCCACCTCTGGATTGAATTCAGATGCATCTCTTCTGATGTCCAACAATACCTGATAGCTAGGCTCTTCAATGGCTGTAGATTGTTTGGCGTGAAGTTGGACTCCACTAGACCTGGCGCTGTAATTTACCCAGCAAACTCACCCCTTTTGAGGCTTTGCTAGGGGATATTAGCAGAGGCAATGCCAATACGTGTCTCAGCACCAAAAGGTCTCCAAGTCCTTTTGATTTATAGTCCGAGATCGTCAAAAGTGTATAGGCTGCTCGAGGAACATGCTACCTAAAGTCCAGCACCCACTTCCCACTGCTGCAGCAAAACATCTTTAAGTCACCCTCAGCATAACACGATTGCCTACTAGGAGGCCGCATCACCATCTACCTCCCCAGGTGGAGGATTATCACATCCCACCAATGAGTGCTCTAAATTGTGGAACTGGTTGTTACTTCTCTTACTTTCTGGTGCTGAAGAATGACAGATGCCTTTATCCCATCCTGAGTCTTCACCCAATGAACTTCTTCCTCTGGAAGGACAAGTTCAAAATGCTGAACCTTGTCCAATTTCTCTCTGCCCTGGATTAAGGAGACCAATTGATGGCACTGGATTTGCAGGATGCTTACTTTCACATAACTGTCCAGATGTCCACAGATGTTATCTGCGGTTTCAGGTAGGCCAGGAGCAGTTTCAGTTCTCTGTGTTCCCCTTTACTCTTACCAGTGCACCTCGGATGTTCACAAAGGTGATGATGGTGGTTGCAGCCCATCTGCAGAGGTTGGGAATTGCCGTCTTCTCATATCTCAACAACCTGCCGCTGAAAGCAAGCTCACCTCAGGTAGTTGTAAGTCGCCCTTTAGACAGTCATCCTTTTGACATTATTGGATTTTTCCATAAACGTGCAGTCACACCTGACTCCTTCACACCAGCTCCCCTTCATTGGAGCCATCCCGGATATAGTGCCCTTCCAAGCATTTCCTCCTCCTCAACACGTCCAGGACATTCGGGCTGTGATCGCAATGTTTCAGCCTGTGATCTGTGTCTCAGGGAGAGCGGTTCTGAGGCTTCTGGTCCTCTTGACCTGCATCATACTCATGCACCACTCCAGGTAGAAGATGTGAACTCTGCAATGGGATCTGAAGTCTCAGAGGTCTCCGCACCAAGGAGATCTGTTAGTCTGCCCAGGTGTGGAAGGAGACTGCAAACGACCTGCAGTGGTAGCTGCTCAACTGCAATTGAATCTGCAGCAGACCCTACTCTCTAAGACTTTGGTTTCTGGTGAAAACATGGCTCCATACCAACCTGCTGGAGTTGTGAGCGTTTTGCATTCCATGCGACCATCAAGGGGAGTATGGGTAAAGGTTCTCACAGCTAACACAATCCCCATCTGGGATCATAATATATAGGTCGAAGTGTGGTCCTGTGCCACGAGGGTCTCAGTCTCTGGAAGTGGCTGTAAGCTCAGGGCATCTCCTTTTCTGCCCAGCCGCTGTCAGGATCCTTAAACGTCAGGGCAGACAGGCTCAGCCGCTGTTGCCTAGCAGACTGTGAATTGCAGTTTCTCTCGGAGATGATAGAGGGCATCTGCCAGCAATAGGGAGAACCCAGGCTTGATCTAGTAGCCACTGCAGAGAACATGGACTGTCTACACTTTTCCGCATTAGGGTTCCCATGGCAGTACTACCTCAAAAACGCCTTCTGTTTTAACTGAAGCTCTGGATTATCTGTACACCTTTCTGTTCCTGCCTAGAATACTGAAAATAGATCAAAAAAGTAATTCCAGTGTCTCTGGATTGTCCCAAGAGGGTATGGTACCTAGAACGTCAGGCCATGTGCATTTGTTTTCTGATCCGGTTGCTCCTTCGGTAGGACCTCCTATTGCAGCTGTAAGACCGGGTCTTGCACCCTAGTCTGCAGAACCTGCACCTCTGTGTGGAGTTTGAGCTGCGACAGTTGATGTCTTTTGGCATCTCTCCAAAGGTGGTTGGTGTCATTTTAACACTAGGTGTCCATCCACTAAAATGGTCTATGCAGGATGCTGGAAGACGTTTGTTGCCTGGTGTTCCCCCATAACATCCAATGCGTGAATGCAAAATTGCCTGGCATTCTGCTGTTTTATGTGTCCTTATCCGAGTAAGGCCGTGCTATGGCAACAGTAAAAGGTGATCTTTTGGTCTTTTTACGTTTGCCAGGTCAAACCACCACTTTGTAAATCACCGGTTCTTTTGCTTTTCTTGAAAGAGTTGAAAGTGTTAACTCGTTGACAGGAACATTTTGATATGTTGGAGTGGACCTCAGTCTGGTTCTCACCTGCCTGATGTCCACTCCCTTTGTAACAATGCAGTCCTGTCCTCTAGGCTTGTTGACCACCAAAACTGTTTTCCTCATCAACATTACGTCTGCAAGTTGAGTGAGTATTCGAGCTCCAAGCCCTGTATGTCCAGCAGCCATACTAGACATATTGGTCCTTCGGACGAAATCGGCATTCTTTCTGAAGATAGCTACACACTTCCACGTTGGACAGTCCATCACCTTGCCTGCTTTCTAAGCTCCACCTCTCCCCCTCTACTATTTGACCCTAAGCAGGCCCTCAGGTTTTCTCTTCATCAGGGAAGAGACCATCATTTGAACGATCAACTATTTGTGGGCTACTCCGGTGCAAAACAAAAAAAAAAAGGGGTGGAAAGCAATGTAAAAGAGAACCATCTTTCAGTGGATTGTCTTATGATTTAAGATCTGGTATGGGCTAGTTAGAAGTCTCTATTAAAAGAATAAATTACTTATCTTTGCAAACTCCTTTTCTGGAAGAGGCTACCTAACTGGAGATTCCTCACTAACCAATCAACCTTCCCATTCTGTGGAACGGACTCCGTCAGTCATATAATAAGATCCCAAACTAGAGACCTACTGACGCATAAGAGAATTGTTATCAAAGTTGCCTAGATCCAGTCTGGTACCTGGGGACATTTCAGAAGGGGGGCCGGATTTGTGATTACATAGTTTCTACCAGAATAGTTGTTGCAGACTTATACTTACTATCAGCAGTTTTTTGCCTTACGAAGACATTGCTGGCATTACATTTCATGTCAGTACCAATCATTAAAGATGTAAAGGTTGCTGTATATTAATATTCACAATTAAATTTGCAGTGGTTTAAAGTAACAGTCTTAAAACATATAAAGTTAGCCATACCAGAAGCCACTGTTTTAATGTAGCTGCACCTAGAGTCTCAATCCTGATCAATGTTGGCATTTTAGTCCATCCGTAAATGACTCCTTTTCCTTGTATAACACCCATCCAACTTGGAGCTGTCAGATGACATTTTCAGCCCGATACAGGCTGATTAGAGGATGCTCAGGAGAGCATGATACAAGAGCCAAATGCCATAGCAAAAGGCTGAGCTAAAGGCAATCCTGTTACATTGTATTTGAACAGAGCTGTAGTGCCTCTAGTGTGTTTGGATGTTCGGTCTGTTAGTTTCTACTTGCGTGGATGGTTTTCATTTGACTTATGAGGGAAGCATTATGTGTTAGGCACGAGGTCCTAAATGTGCCTCCATTCTCATCACTTCTAACCTCGAACTTTGCAAAGGTATATATGTTGCAGAAGACAGTACAGCAGCACATTTTATATTGTTTATTTATACACCCACAAGGTCCATCACTGGGACCACTACTTTCTCTAGTATGTCTTCATATGTTTCGTGTGGTGCATCACATAAGTCTGTATTCCTTTTCAGAAATGTCTCATGGAGTGGACGGGTGTCAGTTTTGTGAATGATGCTGTCTTGTGGTACACACAGGCAAGGGAAACAGTCACGTCTTTGTTGCTTTTTGTAATTTAAGGTGGTATGTGATCTTTCGTATTTAGTTTGAGAGGAAGCAGGTAAAATTGAAGGAATAATTGACAATAGAAACGGATGCGGGCATTTTCAAAGCACAGAAAAATACCATGCTCCAGATTACGTATGGAGCAAAAAAGAATGATTTTTCGAAAGTTTTAAAATGCTGGTGAACAGTGAAAAACCACACCAGAATTTATAATAAGCAGAAACTGAAAATTGGCTAGCTTCAGCATAATGTAATGGGTAGAAAATTGTAATGTAGAATTGAACGGCCATTAAGCATTGGGTAGAAAGCTTCAGCTTTCACATGGGAACCCACTACAAACTGAAATCTTTCCAGCTTCCTTTTCTAATACCATCCTGTCCAGCACTTTTCTCCATCCCCGTGCCCCCGATTGGTCCGTAATATTTTGTCCAGAATCGTTTATCAACTTCACTACCACAATAACAAACTCCCAGCTTTTAAATATTAGGAAAATTCACCCTGGTCGTGAGCACAGTGAGCCAGAGGAATAACCTTCTAATATGTCCCTAGCAATTTACATTCACTTCTGGAAACAATAATAACAGTGGGCAAGCACCTACTCTTCAGTCACCTGTGATTATTTCCTGTGAACTCCGAGCCAGCTGGCTGGTAGTCAAACAAAGCACACAGACCACCTTTCTATTCAGGTATGGCTAATTCTATCCACATGAACTTCTCCACTACACTGAAACTCTGGGCAAACTCCGCCTCCTCCTTGTTTTCACTCTGCCTTCAAAACCTATCTTCTCATATTCGAAGACCAACACAGCCCATGTGCCTGTCCCCTCGCAGGGCCCGTCTCACTTCTCTAGAACCTTCCTACTCTTAGTATTATGTAAGTGTATTATTATCTATATATTTGCATCATTAACTCTACTTGGCTATCATTTCTGTGTGTAACCAGTGAGTGCCACACAATTATGTACACAGTATGACACTTCTATTCTCAAGTAGTTACAACTATCAGTGCAGTGTTATTGCGAAGTCAGCATTTTATGACCTAAAAATGTTCACTAGCCGTACTGTTTCCTTGTTGAGGTAGCTAAACATTTGTTTTTGTCTTTTTTTTTTTTTTTTTTTCTCTTCTGTTTTCACAGGTTTCACAAGAAGCATTGTGGCAGTTTACAGTACCTGCATGCTTGTAGTCCTTTTACGTGTCCAATTAAATATTATTGGGGGATACATCTACCTAGACAATGCAGCAGTCACCAAAAATGGCACAGTAAGTTGATCAATTAGTTACTCCTAGATTGTACTTGGAGCCATTTATGTTAGTTTTACTTCTTCTTGCATCCTTCTCCTTTGCCCTTTCAGTTTCTTACGTTTATCCTTCTCACCACCTATAAAAAATTGTACAGATTGCTATAGTACTTTCTTTATTAATTAACTGTTTCCACGCAAACAGTAAATGTACCTATTTTCTATCATCAGTTGGTTTCGACCCTGCTTTTAATTGTTATACAAAAAAGAAGTAGGAAACCCTGGGTGATTCCCAAGTTTTAGGTGGAGAGCAGCTGCTATCATAGTGGGTGTTCTGGAGTTCTCCGTGTAGGAGCCGCACTCCAGCTAAAACTTGGGAACTACCCAGGGTCCCCTACTTCTTTTTTGCAGAAGTATGTAGCACTCAAAGTCTGAAAGGGCATTGTAGGTCTTACATGGGCGACTGCAAATGTGTATATACATCCCAATACAATTCAATAGCAGCAACAGGAATGCTCCTGTCATATTTTGCCATTCAGAAAACTGGGCAGGTAACTTCTGAAATTCTCACGCTGCTGCGTAACAGAGCAAAGATGAGGTTCCCTATATATTTTCTGTGTGAGTGAGTGAGAGGTCTTTTTTGCATGTTGCATGGTGGGGTGCTCTAGGAGAAAGTGAGTTTTCAATCGAATGCCTGAAAATATACGTGTCAAAGAGCAAAGTTCAGTCCCAGTCGGCTGCTGTGGGAATTGGAGTTTAGTCCCACCAGAAATCCCAGCAGTCATTCTGAATGACCCATGTTGTGCAAAAGGAGAGTTACTCAACTGCTCTAGACCCTTACAGTGGCAGGCAGTGACCTGCTGAATGAATGTGTATGAAAGGTCGCACAAATCTTCACACACGCAATGTGTATTTTTGGAAGGGGAAATCCTAGCGGTCTGCAGGACAATTTTGGCATGAAATTACACACACTGTTCTTTAGCAGAGTGATGTTTCTCACTTCCAAAAAGGAATTATGACTCATTATGTCAACCATAATTTTTTTTTTCAATTTTTATTTTTTTATTTGCATTTATTATAAACAGTAACACCGAGTAAACATTGCACCGATACAATCACAGGACATCCTTTCTACCTTGTACACCAGTTCGAACATGTACTGCAACCCCATCACACACCCCCTATACTCCCCCCCCCCCCACCCACCCAGTTGTTCTGCAGTCACTGATACAGCACCCATTCCCCAAGTATCCAGATCTATGCCCCATATCTTTTCAAATTTCTTCTCACAGCCCCTACCTTTGTAGACCTCACGTTCCACTATTTTGCAACAATTAATCCCTTCCTCCATTTGCCAGAAGGGCGGGGGTCGTCTCTCGTCCCCACTTCTGGGCAATGTTTCTTTTGGCCACTAGGATGGCAGGTTTACTAGTAATTTTTATATTTGGTGAAATCTGCAGATGGCCATACCCCAGGAAGGGCAGGTCTGTGGCAACTTGGTGGTGCCTCCCACTGCTCTTTTCCCAACAATTCTACCACTTGGTGCCAGAAATGGCGAATATATGGACAGTGCCAGCATGTGTGGATGAATATGCCTTCCATCCCGCAGTTTCGAAGGCTTAGAGCATCTTTTGCCTTCCTAGTCTTGTGTAGCAATGGTCTAGTATAATATACCCTGTGTAAGAGTTTTAATTTAATAAACCTATAGCTATCCTTTAAAGCCCCTGCAGCTGGAAAACTCAAGGCGTCCTGCCAGTTCTCTTTCTCAGTTTCTGCAATGTCCTACTCCCATCTATCTTTGAGGTGTGTTAAGGTTCCCTGGGTATTCCGCATCTGTGTTCCCTATGTCAGGGAAATCAGTTTGTGTTTAATCCGTCCATCTAGCAGTCTGTTCTCTAACGGGAATCCTTCTTGGGTCGCCTCATTTTGGAGATACTATGCAAAAGGGCATGTCGCAACTGTCTATACTTGAACAGTAGAAGGCATTTGATACTCCTCTTGCAGATAGGCAAATGGGACCACACCATTGGCGTCCCATACGTCTGCCAGTATGGTTATGCCTATCCTGTCCCAACCCTGGAAACCCTTCAGAGCGGTCACTTTTCATATCCATGTGCCTCCCCAGAGCGTAAGTCGTGTGTCCCAGTTCATCTCTCTAAGCAGCTTCTGCCAGACTGTGAAGACCACACCCATTGACGGACATGCTTTATTATTTAGCCTGCCTCCGTATAGCATGTGCATGCAACTGTGTTCACTCATCCCCCATCTGTCTACCCTGACTGCTGGTTCACCTGTGTCTGCTGTGTACCCAATCATTTACCACTCCCACCAGAGTGGCTTCATACTACTTCCTGATATTGGGGAGCGCAATACTGCCTTCAGATTTAGAGCGATGGAGAGTCTTCAGCGCTGTCCGGGGTTAAATCATGCTGTTCCACTCGAAGGGGCAATGGTAGTGGGCTGCTTTGCACCCACCCTCCCATGGGGCAGAGGAGTGGTTGTGTTTTTTTGTTGTTGTTTTTTTTCCCTTTTGATCACAAATCCAGAGGTATCACCAAAGATTGGGAATATTTCTTAGATACAGGACAGAGAGTCATCAGTTTGAGTCAGGTAGACAAGTATGTAATCGGCATACAGTGAGATTCACTCCTCCCACGCCGAACTTCCCGCCCAGACCCTGGCATCAACTCTCACTAGAGGCGCTAGAGGCTCCACTGCCAATGTGAATAACATCGGCGAGCGTGGGCATCCCTGTCACGTGCCTGTACAGGTGGGGAGTTCCATCAAAAGACAATTATTAACTTTTACTCTGGCGTAGGGCCCTTTGTACAGTAATTTGATCTAGCTACAATATTGGGGGGGGGGGGGGTCCCGAATTCCAGTAAGGATTCAGAGGGGGCCACGGGTTCCAGTAAGGATGAAGTGGGGGTCCACAAAAGTCAAAAAGTTGGGAACCACTGGCCTAGAGAGTTATTCTCTGTGCCTCCCTCCTGCGTGAAGTTGTTGTGGAGGTGCCACAAGTTCAATTTGATCGACTGGTAGGGCATGAAGCCTGTCTGGTCCACCCCCACTAGGTCCGATATCACCACACTCAGCCTGTTAGCTAGCACTTTCGCAAGGACCTTTACGTCTGTATTCAGCAAAGAAATTGGCCTGTATGAGTTGCACCTATAGCCGGGGTTTCCATCTTTAGGTATTAAGACAGTGGTTGCTGCACGTAGATCTGGTGGCAGAGTCCCTACACTAAGGGCATCACGGTACATCTGTAGGACTGGTTTTGCCCCTGCCTAGCCAATTTACGAAAGAGTTCCACAGGTAGACGATTGGGGAAAGAGGCCTTCCCCGCATATAGTTGAGCCAGTTCTACTGCAGTCTCCGAGTTGGTCAGGTCAGACTCCAAAGATTCACGCTGCTCCTGGTTCAGAGTTTTCAACAGGCAGTCCCTTACAAACTCTCTTATTTCTTCATCTGATGTCTCTGTTTTCGGTTTGTAGAAGGGGGCCATGTAGAGTGTGAAGACTTCTGCTATTCATCTACTGCCTCTAATGGTCTCTCTGACTTCTGACTGGATCTCTGTTACGCAGATCCACACCAGCAGTTTGCTAGCTTTATCGCAGGCTTTATATATTTATTTTAGCTTAGAGAGGAAAGCATTTTTGACCTCCTGGCGCATCACTTTCCTGTACTCGATGCACTTTTCCTTCTAAACTCTAAGAGGCTTTGTGGGCCTGGCGGCCACGTCTCTTTCTAGAGTCTCTATATCCTGTTCTAGATCATCCAGGCTTCTACCATGAGTTTTCCTATCACTCACTTCCCTATTATGATCACCCCTTCAAGAGTTGCTTTGTAGGCTTCCTACATTGTGCTGGTGATAGTTACCATGCTCTTCTTTTCCTTAAAGAAGATTTCTGTGGCTTTATCTAGGGCCTTCCCAACCTTTTTATTAGCCAATCTCCATGTAGCCATTCTCCATTCCCTGGGTTCCCTCTGTCTTGCAGTCATGTGTCGCGGGGAGTGGTCCAGTATGCCTTGCACCAGGTACCTTGCCGTTGTGAACCTATCTAGTGTTTCTGCAGGTGTCAGGACATAGTTGAGCCTGGAGGACAGTGCATGCATGTATGAATGGAAGGAGTACTCCCTCTCCTGCCCATGGAAAGCCCTCCATACGCCTGCCAGCCATTGCGTGGAGGAATCATTTTAGTTACCCTGCTGTTGCTTCTGTTTCAGTTTTCTTACTCACCCAGTCTAACTGTGAGTCGTTGACAAGGTTGAAGTCTCCTCCTACAGTCGTAAAGGCCCAAGGGAATCGCTTCAGGAGTTGCCCCAGTTTTTTTAAGCATCTGTGATTGGAGGCCTGGCAGTATGTATATATTGAGAAGAAACAGTGACTTGCACTCTCATTCCCCCAGAACATCTGTGTAGCATCCCACAGTGTCTGACCAGGTCTTAAGAGTGTGGAAAACCATTGACTTCAGAATTAGTATTGCTACTCCCCATTACCCCGAGGTAGGTTGTGCATAGGACGCTACTGTGTATTTTCCCCTGCGTAAACTATTATGGTGTGCATCCATCATGTGAGTTTCGTGCAGAAAGCTGATATCAGCCTTATATCTGTTCAAAGCTTTGGCGACCAAACCCCTCTTCACTTTATGGCCAAGCCTGTTGACATTCCATGAAAGTAATGTTATGTCTTGGGTCTGTAGTGTAGTCACTTGGTTGATTAACGTTGAGCCCTTTCCTGCCAGTGGAACGGGTGCGGCTTATGCCCCAAAATCGGTATGTATATCGGTCGCATAGAACCCCTTACATCCCCCCCCCACCCTACCTTACTGAGCTGTGACCCGTATCTTGACTAACCCTCCAATTCACCGTATGTGTATACTCTCATCAATTTAACAGTTCAAACCCAACTTGATATGCTGCTCATTTGGGGGCAAAGTCTGTAGGCCTTTTGAAGAGAGAGAAGGGCAAATGCAAACCAGCCTTCACACCCTGGCTCATCCAGCTCCCCCACCCCCAGAGCACAACCTCACGATGGTGCAGGTATCAAGAGGAAGTTCAGCCCATTTGCCATCAGTTCAGTATGTCCTTGTCTGTCTAATGTACTTTTAGTTTGTGTCTCTTAGACTGTATGCTTACTCATCCTTGATGGTCTGGCGTCATTGGGGTGAACACCAGCATATGCTCACCCTCGATTTACGACTCAGAGCCCAAGGATTCTGTTCCGCTCCCCACCGCCCTGGGGAGCCATTGTTCTCCATCTATTGGTGTCTAGCTGGTCCATGCTGTTTTTGTTTGTCGCCACCGTTCGTCTCTGCCTTCATCCGGGCCTGTGTGTGGGGAAGGATCTATGATTCAGTCCTACCACTTCCTAGGTTTCCACAAGTGTCAGCCGACAGCGTTCTCCGGTGATGCCTCTGAGCCAGTTGATAGCCCTTGGTGTTCGAACCATTGCCCTGCTTTCTGTGAGGAGAAGTCGTCTTTGTCGATGTACACTACTCTGAGCTTTGCCGGGAATATAAGGACATATTTAAGTCCCAGTTGACGCAGTAGTTTGTTTATTGGCACAGGAGCACCTCTCTGTTTCTGAACTATTGCGGTATAGTCAGGGTATATGTTGACCTCCTGCCCCTCGAATCAACCACGGGCTGTGGGTGAGGGACAGTTGAATATTGTTGCGGTCCCTGTAGTTCATTAGCCTGACTATTAGCGGTCGGGGAGCCGTCCCAGCGCCGGGGTTCTCAGCGGTATTCTGTGAGCTTGTTCGACTAAGAAGGAGCAGGAGGACTGTTGTCTGCAGCCATTCCGCTACCAACCAATCGCATATTATGTCTTCTTAATCTTCCTTCTGCAACCTTGAGACAGTCTGTTGGAATGGGCACGCCTTTTCCAAGTTGTGCCTATTGTTTCTTTAGCTCTTGCACAGTCGGTTGGATCTTTTCTAGTTTCATTTCAGGTTCTCGCGTCCTTTCAGTGAGTTTCCTATGGTCAGTGTGTCGGATGCCAACCTCATTGACCACTGCCGCCAATTGTGCCTCTAAAGTCTGTTTTGTATCTTGCATAGGGGCTAGGATTGCTGAGGTGTGCGCAGCTAGGATGCTATTTACGCGATCTTGGGTTTCCACCATGATTTCTTTTTCACCGCTGCCAGACCGGTGCTTTGTATTTTAATTGGCTTGGGTTTCACCATATTGATTTCATCTGTACCCTTGCCGGGGTCTGCCGAGATTTGCGCTGTTTTGCTGTATATGATGTTCTCGATCAGGCTAGAAGTAGCTTGCAGTATACTTGTGTCCGAATATCCCAGGGCGTACAGTTCTCACTTCTCCAATCGGATCAAGGCCCCCGGGGTGCAGTTTATTTTTGCCTTCCTTCATCCCCTTAGGCTGGCCCCTTTCAGTGCATGATTACTATGCAGATCTACAGACCATAATTCGGTTGGGGGTGGCGGGGGGCAGAGCTGGGGAAGGGGGACAAGAAAGAAAGGGGGAGGTCAACACATTTTTCCTACGCGCTTCATCTAATAGAACCCGGATGCACTTAATATGATAAGGACTAGTTCTGTTCCTCAGGACCAGCAGCCCAATCAATAGTGTCTGCAGTTTCTGTATTTACTGCTTAAATGTCTGGGCTTTAATGCCCGCTAGCTCTTTCCCTGTGGAGACCTCGGTGGAGCAATCATACATTGTTCTCCTATTATTGGGGGATCAGGCCATTACTGTTGCCCGTGGTGAGATTGAAATAAGGAGAGAAAATCCTGGTCTCTCCACGCTTGTCTGGTTCCAGGTACGCCACAGCAACTTGAATCGCCACTTCTGCAGTCTTCATGCCTACTTTCAGGCATTCAAGTTACCAGATAGACCCGAGAGTGGACCATGGCTCTTTCCATATCCAGTCGTCTCTGTAGTGAGCAGGTAAGCGTAGTTGTTGTTGCTCTAGGAATAAGGTTTAGCAACTTGCATGAGTTCAAGCATGACGCCGACTCCCGTCTACAGCCTTTCACTGTCGCCATTTTGCCCTTTTTGGAGTCTCAGCTCCATCCCTACGGTGTGGGATTTCCAAATCTTTCGGGTCGGCCAGCAGTCCATCTACATTACATGCTATGGTAGGGGGTCCCTCTTTATTGCTCTGTTCTCCCCCAGGTCTTCCGCCTGCACTCTGGGTAAGGCAGGCTTCCGTGACTCAAGCTGCCCACCTCGTCGATGCCGTCTTCAAGGTGTTGCCCCTCCTCGTGGCCGGGCCAGAGTGGTCCCCTCACCTCCCAACTGCTAAGCAGAGCAAGTAGACACTTGACTGATAGCCCCTAGTGCTTGATGGGCCCAAGCAGGATTTGGTGGGCTGACCGTGTCTTTCTGTTTCTCGCCATTGCCATCTTGCCGGCTCCGGAGTCACAGTGCACTCTCCTTGGAGCTGGGCTGTTCTTGCCGACTCATCTGGAGCCACCAGTTTTCCCTGCTGCTCATCAGATCTGGGGGGGCAAGAACTCCCTTTTTACCGCTTCAAGCCTTATTTGTCCAGGATATTTGGGCTTCTGGGCTCAGCCATTGAATTCCAGGCCACCCCAACCATGACATTGAATGCTGCCATTTGGCCTGTTCAGAGGGTTAACTCGCGGGGCAATCCCCCATCCTATTTTGTCCATCATTGAAATGGTGGACACCATTATTTCAAGGCAATATTGCAGCGCTCCCATGGCATAACGGTAGTCAACCTTGATTTATTGTTAGCATCCTCAAAATGAATCCCACCTAACGCATGATAGTGGCCACTGCAAATAGTCCTCTTCCTTAACATATTTTGGGCAACTTTGGCAGAGTTATGGCCATCCCTGGCATATGATGCGGCATAATAAACAGCTGCTATCTGTCAATAAAGGACCCCAGAAATTCGATTTGTTGCACTCTTCAAACACGTTATTTTATGTTATCTGTTGTATATGAATTTATTAAATGAACATAAAAAATAGCATATTGATTAAAATGGCATGGCAATGTTTGTAGACCAAAAGTGCATTTTTCTAAATTTAAAAAGTGGACATTTCTATTTTCCCTGCAACTGACTAGCTTTTCTTCTATGTTTATTTTATTTATATATATAAAATAGTTTGGTTAATTTTTTTTTACATTTTACAAAATTATGTCTTTAGACAAAACAATTATATTTTCTATAATCTAGTTACCACTGATGTGTGAGTGGTAAATTATGCTGATTTTGGAAGTGTTATTGATGATATTGTTTACTTGGTGCCTGAGGGAACATGGGTCTGTGGTTGTTTATTTCAGGATTCGTGAAAAGTCTGATAACCATTTATGCTATCATTAGTGATGTGTGAGGCCTTGGCCTCTAACATTATGAAGAGTTTTACACAAATAAAAAAATGAGAAAACACTAATTCATCAAAGCAATTATTTTTGATCTTTAACATTTTCACTAACCCAATCTGTATCATTAAAAAGGCCAGTTCTTTACCACACTTGTCACCTGATCACCAGTGAGGCACTGCTTAATGTAGAAGAGTCCAGGTTGTCAGTATGAAGAACTTCTTCAAAGACTCCTTGACATCTGAGCACCATTCCGCCGAGCCCCCCCCAACACTCCCCTGTCCTTTCTACTTCAATGCTGAAAAAATTAAATTGAGAGATAAACACCTGCATCCTCATTGTTCAAATATCTTATTTGCTTACTAGAGAGGTTACTCTTCTGGTAGTGTGAGATCTGATTCACCAAGCATTTCTCTACATTCCTTGGCCAGTGCAAACCTTTTGGCTTTGCCCAAGCTTTTTGTTGATGTGTTTAGCATTGGCAAAAAAAAGTTATTGCCATTGCCCCAATGTGAAGTTGTTTATGTATGTATGTGTCGTCATGCATGTGCATACATCTGTCATGGCTTGGCTGCCATTGTTTTTTTTTCCCAATTCATGATTCAAAAATGGTGGACGACCATCTTGGAGTGGTAAATTTAAAAAAAACAAAAAACTGAAAAAAGAACAATTTTAGCAATTAGCAGTCTGGTAGCCACCTACAAGTGTTGGGCTGATATGAGCAGAGGTGGTTATTAGTAAAAAAAATAACGGACATGTAAATACGAACAAGAAGGGAGTTGAAGAGCAGTACAGTGGGTATGGGGTGGTAGGAGGTAAAAGTGGAGACTGAAACAAGTAGGTAAACCAGCACTGACCTAAGTCAATGAGTGGGTTTACCAGCCTCCCCAAACATTTCCTTCCTAAGCATTGAATGCCTGCACAGCCGCCAGTGTGAGAGTTTGACCATCAGGGCAACTCTGACACTTAAGCAGTAGAACCACTTGGGCCTGTGACGCATTCCATGATCGACACCTGAAAAAGTGAGCATGGCTCCTCGCCTGTGCCTCTGCTGTGAACCACGAGCAGTACCGCTTGTACTGCTGCTGTCTGCGAGCCTTGCATTCAAGATTACCCAATACTTTGGGTAAAACATTCAAATGAATTCTAACTTTGGCTGTGTCTATACTGCTAAATTGAGTGGGTGTTTTTCTTCTTTATGCATTGAATCCCTGGGAGAGCTTTTTAATAATGGAACTCTGTTTATCTGAACTAAGCATTACAGAACCAAGAAAGCGGCTTGATTATGTGCCATATTCTTGCGTAGTCTTTTTTTATGTGAATATAATCCTCTAGGGTCTGTACTATAACTTTGTGCCTGACTGGCCTTAGTTTGCGTAGTATTACATTTTGTTGTGTAATAAAAGTTGTTTTTTTTCTTTCAAGAAAAGCACAGAGCTGGACAGAATTTGTCAGTTGCATATCTGTTTGCACTCTGAGTCTTTGTCTGCAGGCTATCTTTTTACGAAGCCTTTGACTGCTACTGTTCATTACTCTGAGAGTCAAGTTTGGATCAGTGTGCTTTGCAGTGCCATAGTAGGTTAGGCCACAGGACATCAGTGGTAAAAGGTCCCAATTCCCGTGGTTGAGAACCAGTGACACCTGCTTGTCCTGTGGCCCCAAAATGGGTTCTGAAGGCATTGTATTGCATATTTTGCACAGTGCTTTGTGCCTCTGATTAGGAAGTAAAGAAAGTGATCTGCTTTGGAGCTAATTACAGGCTAAAGATTGAAGAGTGAAGAGAGGACGATGCAGACATTTTCTACAAGGAGCATTGGAACTGGACGTGAACTCTGGCAGTGGCAAGGCAAGAGGAGGAATCCGTAAGAAGGCTATCGGGCTGGACAAAAGTTTCACAGAGAGTTCATTAATGAGTACACAAATAAGCAGTTTTAATCTCTGGTAGCATATAAGCAGTTGTAGCTCCCTGTCCAAGAAGCATGTCCAGGGGGGAGGCGCATGACCTGAATGCACAAACCTAGTCACAGGTTTATTCCATTATGACACAAGTCCTGGAAATGAGAAGCTGGTTGTGAGTATTATCATAAGTATTATGACTGAATACAATGCACGTTTGTTGTCTGATTTTCATGACTACTTGACAGTCCATCTTAAGATCTTTTAGTCCAAAGAAACATATCTAGCATAATTGATTATTTCAAGAGTGTACGTACATGCTGATAAGTCATAAAAGGGGTTTAAGATGTGTGGAGGTGATATTTTCAGCTCGTCTATGAACAGTGCCTCTATGAAGCAGTGATAGAATCTCAACATTAAAAGGTTGCTGATTTCCTTCACCTCTGGATGGCATTCATGCATACCTGGTGAGATCCAACAAAACTTCAGTCGCACTGTAGTGACATGATCCCTTGGAGGTCATCTGTATACCAGGTACCCAAGGAATTCTTTACACTTTCTGCAGATACTGCTGTGGGCTCTTGTGTTCGTGTCCGGTTTGGTCAGACTCTTCTGAAGAAATTGATTTGCTCAGCTTCTGTTGATAAAGATGCGTTCTTTACTCAGAATCACATGTTTTTCGATCACTTCATAAGTTTGGAGAAAAGCTGACTGGATGTACTCATAGGATAGAAGCTATTCAAAGTAGAGGCTCATACTGGTGACAAATTTGCCTACCTTCCATGTTTGTCTCTATTCATTAAGAAAAGACTGAATTAAAAAAGACTGAGCTTTTTAAGCTGACAAGAGCATGAAATGGTGGACCCTATAGTTGTACTGCATTTCAACTGACATTATAATTTGTAATGATTTGCTTACAACAGATATGTTGGTAGTCTGCTTGCAGCCAGGTCATCTAAGGTGTGCAGAAAAGCGAATTTAGTACTCTCATACAAGAGTCACCATAGTGAGTATGTTTTATTTTCTATGTATAGGCTTTTAAGATGAGGTCTGTCAGCATTCTAGGTTGTTCACCTGAAGACCGGGTTGATCGTCCTGTACCGTCCTCCCTGTCACCTTCTCTTGGTATTGGGATTGAAGAGTCCTCTGCATGGTAAAAGGTGTGCACCCCTCCCCTGAGTACCTAACTGTACTGTTGCCTGGATCCCTAATGCTGTTTTTTTTTCTTTTTTGTCATGGCCAAACACAGATCATCCGTGTGTGCAATGACGTAGGCCTGTCTCACGGATTGCAAAGTGGTCGGACCGGGAGGGGCACCCAAAGCTCTACCCGCATAGTGGTGGAAGGCTGCTGCCTTCCCCAGGAGTTAAGAGGCACGAGCGCGTGGAAGCAGCATGTAATAATTAGTAGTGGTGAACAAGACATTTTTACCCTGTGTCACTGGACTGAGGCCTACAGACTCACTCATCTTTTTAAAAGATTCCGCTGCTTTGTATATAACTCTCCCTTAGCCTACATCAGGCAAGTTGTGGAGTGCTGCCCAGCACAGGATTAGTGTCACTGTGTTAGTTTAATTTGTGCCTTTGAAGGGTATAATACAAGGATGAGGCAAGTACTGAGCAGTGCATGTGTGCTTACTACATGTACTCGAGTGTATGTATGCCAGGATGAATACATTATATGAAATGTGTAGAACTGTACAGTGCATGTGTTGATAAAGCATGTGTTGAGTGTGTGTGTGCTTGCATGGAGTACAATATGAAGGTGAAGTGTTGTGCAGTGTTAACGTAGTGAGTGTGTGTGCTGGCAGTGTGTGTGTGTTTCTGAAGTACACACCCTGGTTAAATATTGAATAGCTTCAGTGTGAACAGTAGCGCGGTGTGTGAGTACTGAATGCATGAGTACAAGACATGGAGAAACGGTACTGGACTGAAAATGTACTGTGAAAGTGCCTGCAATGGTACATAGTATAGAGAAACCTGGCTTCCATCTAGGGAAACCCTGAACTGCCATGTAAAGACATGAGGAGGAGAGGAATCCCTCCAGCCAGATTTGTGTATTGCTGCATTCATGTGCCCTGGGTGGGGACAACGTGGAGCGAAAAGTAAGGGATTACCTCTACATTTCAAAAGACTGCTCTTGAATTCAATGATAGATCACAATGAAGGGGCCTGAGCACATCCCAGGAAGGGAGATGGGGCTAATAGGATAATCATAAAGAGTAGGGCTGTGGGTGTTTGATTGACCTTTTGAGGCACATGTCAATGTGGCTGAAATCCAGGTGTGAACTCTGATCACTCCCATGAAATGTGTTATGAACAATCAGCTTTGGAGACATGCCTGCTATGGCAGACCTCTTTCATGAAAGAAGATGAAAAGGAGAAGTGCCCACTTCAAAAGAAACACAACCCCAACATAAAACGTCAACAACCCAGACCCTAAATCACATTTGATGTCTGGAAAAGGAATGTAAGGAATGGAAGTTGAGTCCCCAAAAAATAGTTATGTGCCAATCAGCTAAATGGGCTTGGCGAGGAGGGGAAGTTCTGCAAGAATTCTATCTGTGACCAGGACTGGGAGCCAAGGCCTGCTAGATTCCCTTCTGGGTGAGGGAACATTACCTAGGGAAACCACAAGCACCTGCCCTGCAGCACCAGCACCTGCCTGCTCGCCAAGACCAGTGTGCCCTGTTAGGAAAGGGACAGCATTGGACCAAGCAAGATCCAGTGGGGACTACCTGTGCGAGAGGTGAGGATTCGGCTGAGCCCCGCTTGGGCTGTCTCCTGTGTGTAGGATTGTATTCGCCCCCTCCCCTCCCCCGTATGCCAGGAGAGAGCCACCCTAGACTGAGCCATATGTTGAGTGCCATATAGATCTTGCTACGCCCATACCGTGGCACTACAGTGGCCCTGTATGCCAGAGGAGGCCACTGGTAAAGTTACTGCTTCAAGGAGGGCCAAGACGTGTGACTGTCTGGGTCGGTGCATGTTTGCTTGGAGAGTCTGTGCCTGAATAACCCTGTACCACAGCAACCCCTTATGCCAGCAGGGCTGCTGGTACCAACATTGACAAAGTATTTGGGCCACCACTCGAAAGAAGAGGCTGAGGCTACGATCCATGAGTTGGACCTGCACTGCAAGAGAACTGCCCCCGACTCGCCACTGAGGACTTCCACAGATGCTGTGGACGACGTCACACTCTTGCTGGCTTCAGTCGGGAGATGAAGCAAAGTCAGCTTCTTTTTCGCAAACAAGGAGCTGTTTCGACATCCTGCATGTGCTGCAAGAGTGGGTAAGACTTTAACTGGGCTAGTTGGCCAAGGGGGGAACTCTCTGCCAACGGTGCTCTTGCACCATAGACACTTTGACTCTGTTCCTAAAGGGTCAAAAGAGAGTACTCTTGAGTTCAGCCTAATAATTTGCATTCCCTGATGTGGCCACCAGTAAATGGTGAGTAATATGAACATATTAACTGAAGGTGTGTGGGACAAGGATTCACTTGACAAATACTAGACCCCCTACTTCAAGAGGGATTGTGTTGTTGCATTTGAATGTCTCATTTCTTTGCCTGTGTAGAGTTAGAAATAAAGTACTACTTCTTCTTATAAAAACAAATATTTGGCTGGACATTGATTTAGTGTTTGTACTGTTTGCACTTTCAGTTATGAGTCGCGTTTACTGACATGTATTTGCATCTCCCCCAAGGGAGCCTTGACTGCTCGACCACAGCTGAGAGTCAAATGCAGAATAAGGTACTTGGCCCGTTGAGCGGTATTCATAGTAGGTAGGGCCCCAGGACTTCAGGAGTAAAAGGCCTCAACCACCACGGTTGGGTGCAGTATTCTCTGCATGCCCTGTGGCCCTCTGAAAGGGGTTCTAACACTTGGTAATCAACATCCATCAGTTGTGCATGCAAATATACAGTACAATAGTCTCCTTAGTATCGTATTACTAAGTAAAAAAGTGAATACACCTACCTCTTGGTCAGGAAGTGAAGCTCCTTAATCCAAATGCCTCTGCATAGGGTGCTGACTAGGTACTTTCCGGTTCTTGTAATTATTGCAAAGGAAACTTGTGAGTTCCAGTGTGGTTTCTTCGTCTAGATACATCAAGCTTTTTTGTGTTAAAATGAAGGTCTTCAAATAAACAAGGTTGGTGGCGGTTCTGTGTGACCTGGGCAGTTGCATCACAAGATCATCTTAGTGTATTTTCAAAGGGCTGTCTGTTATTGGGGCCTCACGGGAAAGCCTACCTATAACCAGGGGCCTCAGTAATAGTGTAATCCTGGTTATCATTGTTTTCATGCTGATTTACTAGGTGTCTTCTCCCCTTGTGCAGGTATTACCCAATGTTTATGGCCTGGAGGAGCTCAGTATATTTTCCTTTGCTGAATAACCTTATCATTGACTTCCTTGGCAGACACAGTTGGCTCCACCTGAGGTCCAGCAACAGTATTTATCAAGCATCCAACACCTTCTTGGAGATGGTATGCTATTGATTTCTTTAGTCCTTCCACATATACTTATAATAGCTCTCGTAGAACATTGTTTTTTAAAACTATGAATTCCTTCTGTTTGTCTTTCCTAGGTCTTACAGAGTTGATTACTGTGGTAAAACACGCTGTGGAGATGGTTTTGGGAAGGTAAGCAAAATGTGAATTAAATGTAATTTCATTGGGTCATGTGCGTATTTGCTTTTTACGTGGACATAAGCTTGATTTATTGTTGTTCAGTATTTGCTTTGCCTGGTATATATTTTACACTCGTGCTCAACTGTCACATGAGGTGTGTGCTTGAATTCTGCTGTCTAACCATTGTAAGTGCGCTATTCAGTAGAAACGTAGTATATTGTTATTTGGATGATAAGTAGATGCCGATCAGTGCCCTTCAAACTTGGGTAGGTTTTGTGTCTTCTTTGCTAAATTAAGTTAGACAAAAAATACACTTGGAGAAGTGAATGCAATGAATCAGAAGTTGCTAGAATCCATGTTTTCATGATGAGGTTGAAGGTGACTGAAAGTCACTTAAATGTCAGTTTCCTTTAAACCAGACACATAAGATTTGACACCTTGCCCCAACCTTTCTTTTGTTATTTTTTGTATCTTTACAATTATATTTTGTCATATAGGGACAGATATGCGAAGCATTTTTGTGGTCGCACCGTTTACAACCACAAAAATGCTTTTTCTGATGTACAAAGCCCAGCTTTGTAACTTGTTGCCGAACCTCAGTTTGCGTTTTGTGATTCAGTATTTGGGAGGGTTATGTTGCGGTGGCCCTTTCTAATACTGATTTGCAGTGTTGTGTACAAATGTTTTCAGATCAAAATGTGGTTGCAGAACATTTGCAATTTACCACCAACTCGGAGCTGGTGGTGAGCCATTAGCAAATGGGAAGGGGTTACATGGGGTGACTCCTTCTCTCTTTAAAATGGTTGAATAAATATTTTTTACGAGCGGACGGTGGTCCCACAGACCACTGCCTACTCTTAAAAATTTAAACTTAAACTTTTACGTTAAGGAAAACAGGCTGCATTAAAACAAATTGCTTTATTTGAAAGCAATCACAGACGTGGGGGTCTGCTGACTGCACCAGGCCACTATCCCTATGATGGGGCAGCAAATACTAGTGTATCCCAAATTGCGACCTATCTCATTAATATGGATGAGGTAGGTCTATTTGTGACCCACTAGGGATCGCTAATGAAACTCTAGAGTTTCATACATTAGGAGTAGTGAATTCCTAATTGCAACTCACAGGTAATCGCAGTTAGGAAATTGCTATTCCTAATCTTTGTAGGTCTGTCCCTTAGTCTTTTGTCAACTTAACACTTCTTAAGGTTAGTTACTTTTCCCATCAGTTTGTCGATTAGTTCCAAGCTTTTTACCAGAGGGCACAGATTGGTGTACAAATCAGTGGCCATACTTCTGCCCCTGATATCAGTTGGGTTACCCGGCAAGGATGTCAGCTATCTCCATTTCTTTATGGTCCACCAATATCTTCCTGATATTGTTACAGTGTGGTAAATCCAAAGTTTAGGCATATGCCAATTGTCTTGATTACCACCTCAGGTATATTGTATGTGATGCCTGCTACAGAAGCCAATTGTTTTTCAATTTGGCTGAGGTTGGGGTACAAATAAGGAAGAACCCAAATCCTTAGCATGTTTTTTATTATTATCAAATATACCAGAAAATTATCATGTGAACAAACTAGTATCTTGGGATGTGGCCTACTGAGAAATATAAAAATTTGAGGTCTTAAAACTACAACAGAGCCTATCCAGGCCCTTTTTTTATGTTAGAGGCCCAAGTGAGTTTATTTAAGGAGGTTCTGATGTCAAAGATTCAATACTTGTTTTAGGCCCTACCTTTCTATGAGCCTCAGTCTTTTTTGATTCGGAAACAAAATCACGAGTTGAGTGTGCGAGGCCCAGAATCTATAAAAGAAGCCACAGGGCCTCGCCAAGCATATTAGCAAAGTATAAAACTAGACAATGAGAATCTTCAATATCTGACAGGAGTGGGCCAATCCAGATGCCCTAAAACACATCATGTGATGCAAACCCATTGCCAAAGACTTTCTGTTTTTAGAATCATCAATCATGGACTTTATCTTGCGTAAATGCACCTTCCCCTTTGCTCTACTCCCACCGCCTTTGCTAAAGTCCTTCACCACATTCACTCATATTTGCCTAAGGAGAAGTCTGGACCAAAAAACGAAAACATCAAATCACCAGAAGAGCCATATTTTTCCTAGGAAATATTTTCTCCCCTCACTTGAGTTGGATCTCACCTCCATCATCTTTTCATTTCAGCTTGGCATTGTTCCAGGCCCCTTAAAAGACATTATTGTCAAGTCAGGTCAAGTATTTCTTTATTCAATTAAATTTGATCATAAAATCACATAAATAAAACATCAATTAAAAACAACAAACAATAAGTGCAGTCCCTAGCATAAATTCTGGCGCTTTAAGGCGTTAAGTCCAATAAAGCATGGTCACAACACAACTCAAACAATATTGACAGCGTGCGGAGAAGGATGTTACCATATTTGATGCCTCGAAACAAAAAACACTTAAAAGGGTTGCTGCGTTAGCTGGCAAGATTGGTACCATCATTACGCCGGAGACTGTCAGGGTAAACTGAATAATACGATAGTGGATTATATAAAGCTGCCTGAAAAGCTAGGGTACATAGAATTTTCAAAGCAATCACAGTAAACAATAAAATGAAACCCAAGTATAAAAAAGCTAAAAGTCTTAACTTTAAAAAACAGACAAATAGCCCTTAATAATCGATACCCGAGAATAAAAACATATAAATCAGGCAGTGCTAATCAGCAAAATTGTAAGGCTAGGAGGGGAAACGGTGTATGGGAAACTTTGACATACGAGTCCTTCCTCTGCATACTAATCTTGAGCACCCAGTGAATGTAACTGATCACAGCAAAGCATCTAGCTTGTGATTGTAGGCACTTTAGGAATAGCAAGCCTTCTTTGTATGTTGAGAAACCCTTGTGGCACAAAATTTACAATGTATAATTTACAAAAAGCACAAAATGGGACGTTGATTGGGATGAGATGGGATCACACGGTCGCCAAGGCTCCCTTGTGTCTGGACAAAGCTAAACCCCTCTGAAGAGTTCTAATGAGAGCGAAACACGTGTCAGTGGTTGGTTTTACTCATTCCAGGTTGGCTAGGATGGTATTTTACCAGTCCAGAGCTGTAATACTGTGCCTGGAGTGGTGAATGGCTTTTGTCATTTTACACCTTGGTGAGGACGACACTGTGTCAACCCTATGATTAAAGATTTTGCTGTACAAATGGCAAAAGACTTTGTCCCTATCTAGCTCGGCAGAGATAGCACTGTGCTTATTCTATGCTTAAAAACTTTGCTAGATAAACAGACATTTGAGGTGAGCAAATCTAGAGTCTTGTAGGGTGCTCCTTACTGGAGCTGCTTTCCGCCTAAACTTGGGAACTACCCAGAGTTCTCTTTTCTTTTTTGCATAATTTATGCGTCACTCTAACCCTGAAAGGGCTTTGTTTTGACTTCTACTGAGTGCTCCCTTGTGTCTGGACAAAGCTAAACCCCTCCGAAGAGTTTTAATGAGAGCAAAACATGTGTCAGGGGTTGCTTTTATTCATTCCAGGTTGGCTTGGATGGTATTTTACCAGTCCAAAGCTGTAATACGGTGCCTGGAGAGGTGAATGGCTTTTGTCATTTTACAGCTCGGTGAGGATGACACTCTGTCAATCCTGTGATTAAAGACTTTGCTGTACAAATGGCTAAAAAACGTTGTCCCCATCTAGCTCGGCATAGATAGCACTGTGCTGATCCTATGCTTAAAAACTTGCTAGATAATCAGTCATTTGAGGTGAGCAAGTCTAGAGTGTCACTGGTGTTGCAGAGTGCTCCTTACTGGAGCTGCTGTCCAACTAAACTTGGGAACTACTCAGAGTTCTTTTCTGTTTTCACACACACACACACACATTATATCTATATATGTATATGTGTATGTGTGTGTATATATATATATATATTTATGTGTGTGTGTGTATATGTATATGTTTATGGTCAATGTCGTCTTTGGGAAGATATCTTATGGGGATGTACTGGAAACCTTGGTACACTTCCAATGGGCAACCATTTTTTAGTATTTTCTGTAGCAAATTTGGATTAGATTTGTTTCCCTAGGTGGCAGGAATTAGCTTAACCTCTTGAAGTAGATAAAC
Organism: Pleurodeles waltl; assembly: GCF_031143425.1. NCBI lineage: Eukaryota > Metazoa > Chordata > Amphibia > Caudata > Salamandridae > Pleurodeles > Pleurodeles waltl. Next base: position 974,433,483 of record NC_090444.1, read on the forward strand.
TAATAAGTACCATATAGGTGTCATCCTGCAGGACGGTCATTACCTGTTTCGCTATGACAATTATATTACTAAAATATTGCATTCCCGGCAATATGCAGCTGTCTAGACCTCACAGGATGGGCACCTTTTTTACCAATTTATGTAAGAGTCATCATTTCAGATGCCTCTCACATCCATGGAATAGATGGCAAGGGGTGTTTTCGCCTGTATACGTACAAAGCGATTTGAAGAAGCTTTTAATTTTACCAATATCTGTATTAGATGGTTTGAGGTAGCTTTTGATGTACCTCAAAGCTTTATATTAACCACCCCATTGTAAAATGGTGTGAAGCTAAACATTCAGGAGTGTGGTTAATGTTTTTCCTGCTGGTATTGAAGAGAAATCAAGTTTAAAAAAGGAAAACTACAGAGCAAGTGACTGATTCCACTAACATATGAATTACCAAAAGTAATGACCATTTAAAATGATTTCTGCAAATATTTTTGCTTCTTGTGGTTAAATGCACATCTATTGTGAGGTTGAGGAAGATCATGCAAAATGATGTAAATGTTCAATCAATCAATCAAGCAATCAAAAAATGTATAGAGCGCGCTACTCACCTGTGAGGGTCTCAAGGCACTGGAGGGGGGAGGGGGTGTCACTGTTTGAACAACCATGTCTTGAGGTTTTTTCTGAAGAGCCGGAGGTCTTTGGTTTTGCGGAGGTTGGTGGGGAGGGAGTTCCAGGTTTTGGGGGCGAGGTAGGAGAAGGACCTGCTCCTGTGGTGGTGCGTTGGATGCGGGGGATTGTGGCTAGTGCGAGGTCAGCAGATCGGAGGTTGCGGGTGGGAGTGTGGAAGTTCACTCTTTCGTTGAGGTAGGTTGGGCCGGTGTTGTGGAGGGATTTGTGTGCGTGGATGAGGATCTTGAAAGTGATTCTCTTGTCTATGGGGTGCCAGTGAAGGGATTTGAGGTGTGGTGTGATTTGTTTGTGGCAGGGGAGGTCCAGGATGAGGCAAGCGGCTGTGTTCTGGATTCTCTGGAGTTTCCGTTTGAGTGTGGTGCCGGCGTAGAGGGCGTTACCGTAGTCTAGCCTGCTGCTGATGAGTGCATGGGTGACTGTCTTCCTGGTATCTGTGGGAATCCATTTGAAGGATTTTTTCAGTGTGCGGAGTGTGTGGAAACAGGAGGAAGTTACTGATAGTGTTACTGAAATGTTAAAGATAGTAAATGCAGAGTATCGCTATTTGGTGATTCTAAGTTTGGGCATACTGCAGTTGTGATTACTAATAAGAAGGGCCCTTGTTTTCACAAACGTTACAATCAAGTGTTTCTAGGTAAAAAAATATATATATCCTACTCTAGTGAACCATGTTTGTGTTAACAATGTTCTACCTTAATGTCCACTTATAACAGTATATATAGTGTTTGGAGTTGGGGTTTCCTGTGCAGTCAGAGTCTTCCACCTGGTGGCATGTTTTAAATTTATCCCATTAGAGATGCATGTGCTTTGCATATATAAATTTGAATGACTTATTAAAAGCAACTGGTCATGAAAGCCTCTTATAGGTGAAGGTGATGTATGTTTTTAGGTATCTCTCCCTACACAAAGGTGTTTAGTTAATTGATTCTGTTGCGACTTATTATGTAATAAATAGCTTGACTCTGAATTTTATTCATCATATTGTTGTACGCTCATTATCATTGTGTACTAGAAATGTACTGTTAGTTTGACTTTTTCGTTTCTGATGGTAACTCAAAAAGAAACTAACATAAATATTCAAAACTTCAACCTAAATTAAAGTGGCTTTTATATGTGCTACACCTATAGCTTAATTTTCTAAAAGAATTAGTGCCACTGACTTAAGCTGCGTTATAAAATGTTAGTGCTATGAATGCCAAGTGTGAGTAATCTGCGATCCACCTCAGGCCTCTTTGATCTACTACCAAACACCCCCTCTTCCTTTAGCTCACTCTTTGAGGTTGCTCCTTTCTCCTTGTGTCAGAGTTTTTCCTTCATCCTCTTCCTCCTTCTTTCCCCTTTGTGTGTTTTTCCCTCTCTTGCTCTTGGGAAATGTCTCGTCAGAAAAATAAGTGCTAGTACCAAGAAATTAGTGTTGGTGCCGCTACCGGATTAAATTGAGCACTGAGTAAACCATCAATATGCTTAGTTGACATAATTAGGCCATTGAATCAAACCAAGAAAGGATTACATGTATTATTCATTGCATTTCCCATTACTGTGTATATAAGGCAGTCCTATGTAGGGACAATGTAAAAAAAAAAAAAAAAAAATATTTTCTGATTGGAGTGAATTTGTTTAAGGAAATATGTTTTACTGTAGAATTGTGCCCCTTGTGCTACGTTTGGCATAATTCTTTACATTATTCACAGTAATATGTTTACAGTGAGACTATTTGTTGATTAACTTTAGAATGGGTGATGCTAATTCAGCTTGTAATAGCCAATGTTTCAAGTAACTAATCCAAATAAAATGGTAAAGAACAAATACTAGTCATTTCAGAATCATGGAAAGTTTGTATTTGGGAACCACCTATTGATAGCCAATGACATGCTGATCCATTTCAAGTTACAAAATAGAGCAGTGAATCTGGCCATTATCACCTCTTGCCTAGTCAATGTGTTATACTGAATGTAGGAGAACCACCTTTTTTGACAGAAACCAAGCCTGAGATTATGGCATTGAGGTTAAAAATCAGTGTCCTAAGAATTGTTCAAACATATTCACTATGGATATGAATGTAGAGCCTTGGGGGGGGTTCAGGGCTCCAGAGAGTGGAATGCTCTTAATTCCAAGCCTTGAGGCAGAGTCAAAACAAAGTGAGGTTTGAAAACAACTGTTCCAACTTGCTGACAACTGATCACCTCAAAACCTGAGAATAGCAGCTAAAGAACACTTGACCAGGCCTGCTAGTGACGATTTGACTTTAACCCACATCGTATTGTGTGGAGTAAATGACAAATTACATGCAACACTTCTCACCTTTATAACAAGTAAACCATATGTTCACTCATAAACATGGTGAGAGGATAGGCGCCAACCTTTAAGGCCACAATTCCACCTCTGCATATTTTTGCTTCAAAATAGATTCCCAGATCTTGGGGACAATGAAATTGCTCTCAACTCTGGACTGGACCTCTACTTGCCAATCCGCCTCCTCTGCAATCCCTTTGTCCTGATGGCCATGTGCCGGATATTTAGATATGGTGTCTGAGATTTCTCAACTGAATTTGATTGGAATGCCCCTTAAGCACAGGCCTTTTGTTAGACCTGACAGCCTTAGGGTGGTTCCCCCCCCTAACTTTCTGACTACCTCCTCCACTTTTCTGACCTTGTTTTTGCTGGCTTTAGAACTCTGTGCACTTTACCACTACTATCCAGTGCTAAAGTGCTTGTGCACTCTTCCCTAAAAATGGTAATATTGGCTTTCCCCAATTGGCATATTTAATTTAATCAGACGTCCCTAGTACAGTAAACTAAATGTGCTCAGGGCCCGTAAATTAAACGCTGCTTGTGGTCCTGCAGCACGGATTATTCCACCCACTTACGTAGCCCTTTAACCATGTCTCAGGCCTGCCATTGCAGAGCCTATGTGTGCTGATTGTAACTGCCATTTTAACAGCAAAATAACCAAACCTTCCATTTTTACATGTATGTATAGCTCACCCCTAAAGTAGGGCCTGGACAACCCAGAAAGCAGGGAGCAGTGTATTTAAAGGACAGATCGTGTACTTTTAAGTTTTATATGGCCTGGTATTGAAAAACTTCCAAGGTTTACCTTATTACATCTTACAAGTGTAATTCACAATCTGGTTTTCAAATCTGGTGTCTTCGATATCACAATTTAAAATCACAACTTATGGTGAAGTCTGATTTCAAGTTGTACTTTAACCATTTAGTGCCTGCTGCCTGTCTCTGACCGCATGTCTGTGGTTGGGGTGACAGCAGGGATTTGTGTATTCCTCCTACACAAAACACAATGGAAGCTTAGGTGTGACCTGATGGGCGATCCACATCCTGATAAGCCATCCTGGGCAGAATCAAAGGGAGAAGCTGGGCACAGCCTCACAATCTGAATAGGCTGTCCTGGCCCCACACAAAGTGCTGCATAACCCCCTGTAGTGAGTCCGAAGACATGGCAGGATGGGCAGGACCTCTGTGCACTTCAATGACCTGTCTTCCCTACTTCAAAGCCAAACTGGATATAAGTACTGGGCCTCTGACGCCACCAACTCAGTACACTTCTGGGCCAGTGGATACTCTGCCAGGAAGAAGGATTGCTGTGCTGCTACAAGGATTGGTACTCTGCTGAACTCCTACTTTGATGTCCTGCTTGTTGCCCTCTTGGCTGGTAGTGGGAAGGACTGGACCAGTATCTCTCCAACCCACAGTGACTCCAAGGGCCAGCTGGCTGGGCTTCTTATTGAAATCTCAGGGACATAAAAGACTTCTTACTTGACCTAACCCACCTACATCTACACCTGGAGTCTGCCATCTGTTAGTCTACCCTGCCAAGTGCTGCCACCCCAGTCTTGGACCCTTGGAAGTGGGCTTAAGGTGTTGACTGCAGCTGAAATGACGCATTAATGCCCCTGCACAGATCAGAACTGATGCATCACCCCTGCTGCCTGGATCAGAACCAATGCATCGGCCACTGTGCGTGGATCGGAGTCGACACATCACCTTTCCAGTGCAGAACGACCTTGGTGCATTGCCTTCAGACCCGCTCCATCTCTGACCCAGTGCTTTACGACTGTTGCGTGGAGAAATCGATGCGTCTTTGCTACTGCACGGAAAGGATCAACACATTGACATTGGCACATCACTTTAGAGTGCTCCCCACATCTTCAACATAAAAGCAACCAGGATGAAAGTACTTTTCTTCAGCAGGCCATACGGGGTCCCTTTAGCTGCTCACATTACATAGCGGTCAGCCTGATCTTTTGACTTTGTCCTGGTCCAGCACGACCAGATACCAGTTGGTGCTTCTTGTTTCGAAGCACTTTTCTACAGTTTATTCTTTAGAAATTCATAACTCAAGTTCAAACTATTGGATTTTTGTTGTTTTGGTCCTGTTTTATTTATTAAACTGTTCTATATTTCTAGACAGGTTGGTATATTTTTTTTGTGTTTTTTCCACTGTTTTACTGTTTGAAGTGTTGCACAAATACCTTGCACATTGCCTCTCAAGTTAAGCCTTAACTCCTGTGTGCCTAGCTACCAGAGGTTAGTTTAGAATGTGCTTATGACTTACCCTGAATAGGATTGTGGTTCCTGCTTGGATAAGGTGCATACCTCTGCCTACCAGAAACCAAATTTCTAACACCTCCTGCTCCCCCCCCACCCAAAAGGAGAAAATATTTGGTTGCTGATATTGCGCTTTTGCCTATCTTCTGCAACTTTCTTCTCTTTTCAGAGTACTTGGGCTGCTCAGGATGCCTTCTTGCTTGATTTCATGCCTGTCTTCCGTAAAGTTAACTATGTGTGCCAATTGCTTGAGAGTATCAACCAACTGATCAATCAATCATTTGTAAAGCGCGCTACTCACCCGCTAGGGTCTCAAGGCGCTGAAAAGGGGGTTGGGAAGGGCTGCTTTTGCTCGAATAACAAGGTCTTGAGGTGTTTCCTGTATGACCCCTCTGTAGCCGTAGGTGTCTCTTTCAAGAAACAAAATGTAGATTCATTCATCCCCTCCGTCCAAAAAGTCAGTCCAGAATGTTTCGGAAGCTCCTTTCTAAGCCTTGCCCCACTACAATGTTTCTCCAACGTGCTCTGCTGCTCACTGGTATTTGGCAACGTTTGAGTCTTCAGAAATGTAACTGTTTTGGGAGCCTAGGTGGTCCACATCCCTTCCCATTTCACAGCACATCATTCTGCCTTCCTATGGCCGGAAAAAGGCAAAGGTTTTTGGCTCACTAAGCATATAGCATTTGTTGTTTGAATCCTTTCTTGTGCCCTAGTAACAGGACAATTGTCTTGAGTTTTCCCTATAATTTCCCTATATAACCAAAAGTCACTTTCCTTAATAGCCAACCCTGCCTGTGGCTGAGTGGTTAGCCCCTTGATTGTTGCATATTGAAATTGACTTCACCCAGGCTTCCCTTGGTGAGATTGTTTCCTCTTGCTGATCCCAATGTACATAGTAAATCTGAAAGACCACTGAGGCTAGTATCACACCTGTAGAACACCAGGATACCCTCCCAGGTGATTGCACACATTACAAATACACATAATATAGTGAAATTTGTCAATCTACATGTCAGACTCTGGGTATACTGCCGAAGGATAATAGCCACATTATTTGTAAGAAGATTAATTCCAGTGGCCCATAATTTATGCCTGTCGTTAAGCCCATGTACTTTGAATGAAATTATGTTTAAAATAGTTAATACGATGATGAAGTATTTTATAAGCTGCTATATCAATTACTTTAAAATCGACAAAACACTGAGTGTAATAATCTGTTTCTATAAATTGTTCTGTTTGTTTCCCATTGATTTTAAAGTGTTGATTTGCACCCCCCACACACACAAAAAAAAGTCCACACCAACCCTTCCATGCAGAACATTGATAGAATACAGCACTGGTCCTCACTTCAGTTTATTTGCCGATTCATTAGTTATATGGAAATACAAAAGTGCAAATTACTGAATACATATCAACATAATAGATGTATAGTGCCTACAGAAAGTGCTATTTTCCTTTTCTCATGAAGTCCCTTACCACCCATTTAATAAATAACTGTGATCCCAAACTCATTAAAAACATATTCTACTCCATTGATCTGATAGCAACTTGAAATTAATGTTCACTAAATGACCTAACATGCATATTAATAGCCTATGATTAATAACAAACTGTCCTACTCTTACTTTTAGAAAGCAACCTCACCTACTATCGATATTTTTAAACGCTTGAACCCTTCAACCCTGAAACAACCAAGTCTTAATGGGTCATCCTCCAACCATACTTGCTGCTAGTCTCCACCACTAGACATGAAAATAACATCCTAATCATCATGCAGCAAGGTGACTCGAGCATTCAAAAGGGACTGCTTTTCTTTAATACCAGTAAATAGAATGAGTGTCCCTTTTTTTAAACAATAACTAAATAAATAACAGTAATAATTCAATCTAGTTTGCTGCACTATAGAGGCTTAAAGCACCTGTTGAACAAAACTGTGATAATATGTTTTTAAACTTGTTGCGATTGCAGGAATTTTCCACAGTCATACCTGAAACAATTAAAACGGAATACTTGTTTTGAACTTGAAAAATCGTTTCTCTTATTGGTTTAGTGAGTATCCGTTCATCTGATAGAGACTTCTAGCTGCTGATTCCTTACCTGTGAATTGTCCCCAGGTGTCAGGTTGGATCCAGAAGATTTTTCATGAGTAGTAGCCCTGCATGACGGTAGTTGGCTCTGTGTCTGTCTGTAAAAGCGTCAGCATCAGAATTGACGTTGTGGTACCTATATAGGCGGCACCCAGGTGCGCCAATGTCAGTTCTTTTCTTTCCGTGCCATCCACCACTGATCCGAAAGAAAAGCTATCCCTTTGTCGTTTTTTGACTGAACTTGTTCGACTTTTTGTGGAATATTTTTGAGGTTTACATCCTGATGTGTCGAAGGTGCCAGGTTTTAAGCCCTGTAGATCCTGTCATTGAGCGATGACGGTTACGGATCCGCATCCCGTCTGTTTGTGGTGATTAGAGCACGACCATGACCCGAAGTATTTGGTCCAAGTGCAAGTCCATGCTTCCGAAGGCTTTGAGGGAGCAGTCCCCAAAGCTGATAGCTGTCTGGCATGCGACTCTGCACAGGTCGAGGTCCTGGATGAATGGAAGGTCCTGGACCCGTCGCAGAGTCAGAAGTCGTCGCCGTCCTACTCCAAGTCCTTGGGATGATCTGGTAAGTCGAGGCACAAGAAGAAGGGCAAGAAGTTTAAATGGTCTTCGACTTCTCAATGGCGGTGGCCAACACGACGAGTGAGCATAGGCATTCTAGAACCTCGTTCTTTGGAGCCTGGGCCGGCTCTGCACCTCCCTGACTTTCCCGGAGCCAGAGCAACCCCTGGAGAAAGAAAATTAGCCTACCTCATGGCAAAGAGCTGAAACTTGTCTCTTCACCTCAGACAGTCACCATTGTTACCTCAATGCAGGAAGGACCTCAAGACCTGGCTCTTCGACTGAAGCACAGAGTACCAAACCCCCTCAGCGCCTCAAGACCCTTAAGGGTGAGTAGTGCACTTCATAAATTCCGATTGATTGATTGATTGATTTGATTGACTGTCCAACTGAAGGAGTTCTATGAGGCCATGTGCCTCATTTTTGGGCAGTCCGACCCTGTTGTTGCGCCTTCAGGCCCAGTGGAGGTGGAGTTGGACCCCATCTGGTTCAGCGGCTTCAGCCTTCGCTCCAATGGGCCCCCGAGGATCTAGTCCTGCACCTGGACTGACATTGGTCGTACCATCTCCACCTTCCCGGGTACCGGTCCTGATGTTGACACTCCCAGCGCCCATCCCCATCGCCAACTCTGACACGTAGCCGGATGGTCGCCACCCCTTGCCATCTCCAAGCTTTGCCCCCTAGATCAGAGCCTGAGCTCTAATCTGTGGGGCTAGACCTCTGGGAAGATTGGGAGGGGTCACTGGCTCTCTTTAGAATACCATATTTATGAGGAGGAAATGGACTGGACACATATCCGGATACCTGTATGCTTTCTTCTCCCCCCCCCCCCACCCCAACCTGGCTACAGAAGAGGGAGCTTCTTAGGCAGTGGTGGTGAGGAGGGCAGCTGAGGTCCTGGACCTTCAGCTACCATCGGTGTCTATCAAGACTAATCTCTTGACAGAGGTGCTGCAACCAGGGGCTTCCGCATCCGAACCCCTGCTCAATGATGCCCTCATGGACACCCTTATTGGTACCTGGTCCAAACAAAGCACAGGGGCTCCCATGAATAGGACGATTGCCCACCACCATCATACAGAACACGGGGGTCCACCCATCCTCACACAACACCCCACCTCTGAGAGCTTGGTTGGTCAAGCCTCAACTTCCACAATGTGTTCCCTACCGCTGCTCCAGATAGGGAATCCAAGAGGCTGGACTCATTTGGGAAGAAGATGTTTTCTTCCGCCAGCCTGACATTGCGGTCAGTAAACATCACATGCCTTTTGGGCCATTATTCCCATACTCTGCTGGACACAGTTGTGCAGGTGCTGCCAGAGGTCCCGAAGGAGGCCCGGGCTGTACTCTCTCTTAATCTGTTGCCGACAGGAGAGACGTGGCAATGTTCACAATTCATTGCTTACTTGACATGACTGACTCGCTAGGCAGAGCAGTTTCCACGACCGCAGTCCTGAGGCAACACGCCGGGCTGAAGTAGTCTGGCTTTTCTGAGGATGTCCAAGCCTCCATTATAGACATGCTCTTCGAAGGCACATGTCTCTTCGGTGTTATAAGCATATTCGGTACTCAAGCACTTCAAGCATTCTTGGGCAGTGGCCAGGTCCTTGGGCGTCATGGCGGCCCCCTGCCCATCCCATAATCTGCCTTTTGCTGCTAGAGAAGGGACTGTGCCACTCCTAGCAGATCACAAATGGCGTCTACACCTGGAGGTGGCACAATGACTCAGCAGTGGGGAGAGCCTTAGTTAGATCTGTTTGTTTCTGTCGAACGTGCAGTGTCAGCAATTTTGCACGTTATAGTTTCCAAGGCCGCCCTCTCTCTGAGAAGCTTTTTGTCTCAAGTGGAATTCAGGCCTCCTGTACGCCTTTCCACTCATACCACTCCTGCCCAGAGTTCTCAAGAATATCAGGAACAACCAGACCCAAATAATCCTTGTGCCTCCGTACTGGGCACAGAGTCTGGTTCCTTCCACTGTCTGCGCTCTGCCTCCTTGCACAGAGATAGAACGGTGGCAGTTGACAGCTTTTTACCTTCCTCCGAAGTCTGTAACATCATCTTAGTAGCCAGGCGTCCCTCCACCAAAACAGTACACTCCTGACGTAAGAAATTTGTGGCATGGTGCACAGATAAGTCTGCTGATCCCCTTTCTGCCCTCTGTCTGATGCTTTACTTTTCATTATTTTTCTTGCTACACAGGACACTCCCTTGGGCATTCGTAAGCGCTATTTATCTACCATTTCTGCTTTCTTGCGGTTGTCTGATCAACATAGGTTCCTCAAAGGTCTTACTAATCTATTCTGTCCTTCCCCACTCACTATGCCCCAGTGGGATCTTAATTTGATTCTGACTTTTTTGATGATAGCTCCTATCTAGCCCCTCCACAGTTGTCACCCTCAGGCTTTACACATTAAAATCAGCCTTCCTTGTGGCAGTTGCATCTGCCCGCAGAGTGAGCTGCAGGCCTTATCACCTAAGCCGCCCTACCACTCCATATATTCTGTCAAAGTGGTGCTTCACACAAGGGCCTCTTTTCTGCCATTGGTGGTCAAGCCTTTTCATGTAGACCAGTCAATCACCCTGCCTACTTTTTAAGCACCTCTCATATGCTTCTAAGGAAGAGGAGAGACTCCACCGCCTGGACCCAAAAAGAGTGTTGCCGTTCTACTTTGATCGTACCCATGAGTTCCAGGTGGACAACCAACTGTTTGTGGGGTATGTGGGTGCCAAGAAAGGTTGGACAATGCAGAAACAAACCATCTCTCATTAGGTCGTGCTCTGCGTCAAGATCTGCTACTCACTGGCCAAAAAGCAACCTCCTGAAGGCTTGCAGGCTTAGCCGCCGGAGCTAAAGTTGCGACCGCTGCATTAGCAGACACAGTTCTGCTCCTGGACATCTGCCAGGCAGCAACGTGGGCATCTCTGCACACGTTTATCAAACACTACTGACTGGATAGTCCGGTCTGTAGAGATGGGCACTTTGCCCGTTAAGTCCTGCAGGACTTTCTCCTTTGAAATTGGTTCGCAGACCCACCTCTGGGGATGGAATTGCTTGGGTATCTATTCAGAGGTAAGGAATCTGCAGTTAGAAGTTGCTATCAGATGGATAGGTTACTTACCTTCGGTTACGCCTTATCTGATAGAGACTGTATCTCGCTGTAGATTCCTTACCTGGCCACCCATCCTCGTAGCTTTGCAAACGGATTTGTAGAGGCGGGGACTTCCCTTTCAGGGCCCTAGTTTTAGCACACCAGTGGTCAGTGTTTTTCATGGCTTGGTGCATGAAAAAGAATCGTTCTGGGATTTTCCACATGTAATAAAACTCGTAGGGCACTCTGTTCGGCATTACTGTAAGATCTTATGCATATTATTACAGATTGTGTCCTTGTTATTGCCTCGACAGAATAGATGATGTCAACGATGTCCTCTCTATGGTCTGGGACTCTTTACAGATTGAAATGCTTTGAATGGTTTCTTTCTTTTATTTATTCCAGAGGCAACTAATTCCTTCTCAAATGGTGCAGTTTGGTCTTATACTTTGAACAGTTTATCCTGACAGTCTCCATTTCCGCAGTCTTATCTAATAACTCAGCCATCGTGTTTTCTATTTTATCCAAGTGACCTTTAACCTGAACTGTGGGGTCTATCCGATGCTTTTTCAATTGGTTAATCTCTCCCAGAATCTCTTTAAATATTGAGAAAGCCTTTGCGTCCATATTTACAGTTCTTCTCCAACCGAATAACCTCTGCAGTATTTTCAGGTAGAGACTCCATTGGACCCTCCTAACTCGTCTGCAATTGAGGTAACACGCGAACCGTATCAGTCACCAGAGAGAGACAAGCTGGATAAATAAACTCTGTTATCCGGTCCTTTTTCCCCAGTTCAGCTTTTATGCAATTTTACATGGTGGAAACCAAGGGAAAACATCACTTGAGGGTTGTTCTGCACTGCAGACATTTGGGGACTGTTAGCATCCACATTCACATGCTGAAGTAGAGAGCAGTCCTTCTTCTGATCAGCAGCATGTGCCAAGGGACTAAAATTAGTAAACCCACTGTCTAAGTGCATACAGATGGATTCCCAACTTTATAACATTGTTACATTACCCCTTTCTACGGTCCGCACACTGTTTTGCACAGAAACTATAGCTGAGGCGGGAAAACACTGTTTAAACAATCAATCCCAGACAGCAATGAGCTAAATTGTGCAATGTGTTGTCCTTCAACTCAGTGGAATTTGGAATCACAGGTGTGCTTTTGCTTGCTTAACTAACTTTGGTGAATTAGTTATTTTTGTAGACATAGCTTGTGACTGGCTGCCACAGCGCTTATTGCGCAACACCAGTAGCTTCGTTCAGGTAATTGTCATTCAGAAGAAAAGTACACACTTTGTAGTTGTGATTAACACATATTTAAGCCATTAAGCAAAGTTCATAACTGTGGCCCTGTTATGAGGCCGGTAATTAAAGTGTGAGCCTCCCACCACCTAAAATAGCCTCCGACGTTCAAGGTGCATTTTGTGCGAACAAACTCTTTTCGAGCACCATGGACACCTCACCATCTCTCCACAACATAGATCCCTATCGTGGTGAGTTGGACAGGCAACGGCACGGTCGCAGTTGCCTGTGACAGGCAGCATCCTAGGGCAGCACCTTCTCAGTTCCACCGTAGGAGACCGAAACTAAATGTAACAGGAAGCTGGGGGGCACTTGAAGGTCCAGATCACTCCCCTACCATTCACGTTGGTAAAGATAACTCCGGTATTGGGACATGAAATAATGCGAGTAACATAAATCTGCAGTTAGGAATGGGCAATATAATGATTATAGCAATGCACCATAGTTAATGGATTAGGAATTCCGATATGATTTGCTTACTTTTAGGAATAGGTGGAACCCGCATTCTGGCCCGTCCTGATTCAAAGAAAAAAAATGACATTGTTTGAAATGATATTTTTTGGTTACTCTTGTGACTTTACTTCTCTTAATGAGTTATTATCTGTGTTTGTTTCTCTCCTCTCGCAATTAGTCTCACTACTACAGTCTGAATGATATTTTTGTTGCTTTCTCTCTGTTAATTTTGGTAGTTCGTCTCTCAAGGAAACCTTATCACTTTTTGATTTGGAGGAGAAACTGAAAGACATCAGAAGTCTGGTAGAAGAGAGAAAAGATTACTCATTGCACTGCGACCAGGCTGAATCCAGGTCGCCACTGTGCCCTTACATGTTGGCTGATGAAGAGAACCCTTTGACATCGCAGGTAATACTTTTAGTCGTTCCTCAATACTTGGTTCTTGAGTAAATGAAAGAATGACTAAATATGTAGTTTGATGTATTATTATTTTAGATGTAATCGGTGACATTGTGCACATACTGTACCATATTATATGAAGTACAGTACACTCATTGACATCTCATTTGCACCTTTTATGTGATGGTAAAAGGTAAAGTAATACAATAACATTAGCCAGTTCTGTTTTCCTCATTCAGACTTGACTCTAGCTCAACTTACATTATCCCAAAATCAAACATTTTCCCACACATGCAGTACCACATTGCATAACGTACAAACGTGTTTAATGTTGGAACTATTGTATGAGAGTTTAGGTTGAGTGAGGACAGCAGGGGCAGAAGCTTAGATGAATATATTACCATAACTTTTCTGTCTGTTCGGTCTTAAATTCATCCATTTTTTCTAATCCATCAATACTACATTTCTTTAATATTTGTAAAAAAAGAAACAATAATGCATTTGTGTTTTTTCAGTGATTTTTGGATTGTGTTTTTTTGTTTAAATAGTTGGCAAAACCAATGTTTTGAGGTGAAGTTTTCACAGCCATTTTGATCCCCATGCGCCATATCCTATTCTTACTGGCCTAGTTCCCTTACGCATCTGAGAATACAAACTCCCCTTTGATATCACTGGCTATGGAGTCAGGGCTTGGCACCGACGAGTATGGCAGGTCATCCATAGGGCTCCATTGAGGAAGTGAGCTCTATTCATCACCATCCTGAGAAGCCATTGACATCCGAGGAAAGGGATAAACTGCAGAGACTGCGAGTAAGGCACAACTCATACCAGCAGACCGACTATAATCACCAGCTCCAAGCTGTGACCTTCCTGACATCAGCCATAGCGCTGTCCACAAGTTCACAATCCCTACCCCTGCCTCGCTGCAATGGGAAAGCGGTCATGTACTTGCAAGGAGAGACTCCATCCCACAGTGAGCATCTGACCATGCATTACCCAATCCTGGAATGTCTGCTCCACCTGCATCACAATATGATAGTGAGTAGGGGAAATCCAAGATACCTGCTCAAAGCAAAAGTTGCCAAATTAAAGCAAAGTGACTCCTAGTAACCAGCCCATGCACCATAACAACATCACCATAAAAATAGGACTGTCAACATAGCTGTCATCTTGGTTCTGGGCCATGGTTGGGGGTAACTGAAGACCAGGTAGTGTTCTCATTGCACAAGCATTAAACTTCTAACATCACCACTAGTACCCTAAAGGACGTGCTAAGTCTTCCCGAGGAAATAGCCTGTCTTTGCAGAGTTACCCTCCTGGAGTCTTTGTAAATGGATACCAATAAACACTATTGGGAAATTTTACAGCTCTCATTATTAACCTTCTTCACTATTCATGTGTGTGAGTCCTTTGCTGTTCTCTTCTTGTGAACTTGCTACATCAGTATCAAACTCTCACACCGGTATATGTCAAAACCCAAACATGCAGGGCAACTCTCGTTCTCTGAAGCTGTGGCTGTAATGCCAACAAAGGAAACCTGCCCCCCTTGGTCTTGGTGCCTGTCCCAGAAATACAGGACTTGCTCTGGTTATGCTTCTGAAAGAGCTGATGGACATAAAATGCTTCATTTTCCTTGTAAGCACAGAAGTGCCATGATCTGTACTGAAGTGCAATCCTCACTGGGAGATATAACCTAGTTTTAAATGCAGTTAGTAATAATTGGTGGCCGAATCTCTGAAATAGAAACACGGCTGGACAATATCCCAGACTGGAGACGGGAGATGTGATATCTACACCAGAAAACTGGTGATTTGAGGAATTAAGCCAGAGGAAAAATATAAGAATCCTTGGTGCACCAGAGCATACTGAGAAAGCCATATTCTCTTTTTTTAGGCACCTTGATCCCAGTTTTGCTGAACACTACCTGCACTCTGACCCTGGAGTTCCAAAGAGCACACAGAGTCCAATGCGCACTGCTGCTCGAGGCACACCATGCGCCGTATTCTAGCTTGCTTTATGAGACATCAACATGCTAGATAGATTCTTCTAGAAGCGTAAAAAACATGGTCCATATCATTACCAAAACAACCAAGTTATTATGACTTCACACTTATTGGTAAATTAAAATTTTAAAAGCAATTTCTGGCTTTAAGCACCAGACTGTGGAAGAGAGGTATTAAAAATGGCTTGCTGGACCTTGCCATCATAATCATCATGTACCTAGGTAGCACAACGGAGTACCATGGACCAGGTGAAGTGGAATCTTTCTTTGACGAGCAGGATGACACCCTGATAGACATTGTGCAAGAAAAAGACAGTACTGGGCCTTCGACATGAGAACTCAGGCCAAGACGGCCCGTCCGATCTAGAGGAACATCGACGCTGGGAATCGGTGACACAGAATTGGTCCCAAGGTGGCAAGCAGAGATCATGGAAACCTTTTGAGACAAGAGACAAATTGAGGTCATCCTTTAAGTCATAGCCGGGAAGCCTCTGTGAGACAGAAACTAAGCTTTTGTAATGTATACTTACTTTTCTTTACAGACTCACCAAAGGGCTAGTTGGTTTAAGTTGAGGGGTCTTAACCATAGGTAAAATTCACAAGTGCTAGTGAAGACTTTATACTCTTACTACTGATGGGCCTACGTGACCTTAACGCTCAAGAAGATTAATTGCACCCTCTTATACGCCCTATCCTCATCTCCTTCTTAGACCCTGTAGCCCTAGGGCTGGAGACTGACAGGTTATTAAGGATGGGTTTCGCTGCCCTATCACTGTAGGTAGCAGGGCCACCTCTTTCATCCAGGAGAAAGGCAACTAAATCCAGTTATAAAGCACTCCCTGCGCTGATAGTAGAACCTTTGAATCACATAATCCCAGAATACCACCATCATAGTACTTGATATCTTTCCCACGCTTACTTCACGACTAGAGACAAACACCAGTTGTCACCCACTGCTACCTGGTGCACCCTTGTAAGCCCTAGATCACGTCTGTTATCTAATATTCAAAATGTGCCCCTCACCCCATTCCTAATTGTATGTCAGTCACTGACCATACACGGGAATGACCCCTCCTAACACAGGTCTTCATGCAACCACAGATACGGAGAACTTTGAACGGAATGCTCCTTAGTGTCAACGAACTGACAAATTTTATTCCATAGAAAAAAATACTTTGCTATCCCGATGAACACTCCAGATATAGCTCTTTTACAAGAGAGCAATCTAAACCCCAGGAGAGAGTGAAAAACGTAAGCAAAAATGTGAGTTGAATAATATATACTAGTGCCACTCCCAAGAAACAAGGTCCAAGAGGGAAGATGTCATACCCCTGGCAACGAGGAGTGGCAATTTCCTTGTGTAAAAACCTCCCTTTGAAATTACTCCATAAATTGGCGGATATAGACGAGGTATATTTTGATGAACCTCTAAATACAAGCTGCGTACATTATCGTAGGGTCTGTGTACTCCTCACTTGACACTAAATCCACCTTTCTCTCCAATATCAAAAGGCTACTGACATCTTTTGGCTCCACCAGAGTTGTCATGGGGGAGCAGGATTGAAATGTAACAATTGACCCTATCCTAGGCAGATCAGAAAAGACCGACCTCTGTTGAAACAGGCATAGCTGTGCCTCCCCGGACATTGGTTATGATAACATATTACAAGAACCTTGGTGGCTGTTGCACCTATTAAAGACGCATTTTGCTCACACAACATTTGAGAAAAGTATTAAATACTTATTAAACTCACCTACTCTCCTCACACAAGTGGCCGGGAACTCCATACCTCATGGGGTATATCAGACCATGATCTGCTTGATATGCACATAGACCTCGACCTACAGAGACACCTAAAAACTCAATGGCAACAGTACCTCTCTAATTAAAAAGATCCATGTGTCATTTCACATTTACACTCGCACGTAGAAATGTTTCTCAAGGATAATTCAAACTCTGTCACATCCACACAGACCCTTTTGGTAGCAGTAAAGACCACTGTGAGAGGCATGCTGATCAGATACTCGGCTTAGGCCATGGTCCAAATGACTCGCACTAGGCTTCAACTGAAATCCAAGATTTAGACCTTCACTTCAACCGTCTCGCGATTGCCCTCAGATGTGATGTGAGGGAACTCCTGACTGGTAAGCTCAGCCTTAATGTGACTTGTACATCGGAAGCTGAAATATGTATTTTCCGTATTCTCCAAAGACATTACGAAAGCAGGAAGACAGCAGGCTGCCTACTGGTCCCAGCTCTGCTAATTAGACTCATCCAGTACTATGCTGGCTCTGTGGAGCTCTAGATACTTCTGATACTCCAGACCGAGTTAACAGCAAAATTTCAAAAATATTACAAAGCCTTATACATCTTCAACACCTGTAGAGCTGACCAATGAGACAGATTAATTTTAACCCCTACATCTAACCAGACTGTTCCAAGCTCAGTGTGACACATTAAAAATTGATACTGCTGTAGAAGATGTTGCAAAAGAAGTTGACCACTAGCGCGCCACTTGCTGAACTGGCTTCCTGATGGAATTTTATAAGCTCACCAAAGCACTGACCAGTCCCACCGTAATCTCAGTATTTAATGAGGCCAGCGACAGGGGGTCACAGGACAGACTACATTCTGTGAGCTAAGATCTCCGTGATCCCAAAAACTGGATAAGACCCATTTGAATGGCCGAGCTACAGACCAGTTTTACTAATTAATGCTGATGTAAAAATCTTGGCTAACATCCTGCTGACTTCCTTGAATAAAGTAATCTCACTACTAACCCATCTCTTACAAGTTGATTTTGTACCGTGCGCTCCTCGACTATCTTCGTGCTCAGTCACAGGAATTCTGTAACCTAAAAGATGACCATGACAAGAGAGCCTCTCCTTTGATGCCGAAAAAGCTTTCAATTAAGTTGTAGGAAGAATTGCTCTCTATATGGTGCACTAAAAAGACATACACTGTGCAGAGAGTCCAGTGGATCCCCAATTGGTTTGCTGAGGCAAAAGTTGACAGGGATAATGCTGTATTTTGTGGTATAATATAGTGTATAGTGTGGGCGAGCAGTTAGGCTTATCAGAGGTAATGCTAAGCATTTGTTGTACTCAGAGGCAATACATGAGACACACTCAAAGAATAAATCCGAGAACAATTTAGAAAAATAACAGTTCTTTTTATATATGTTTCAAACCTAAGAACTTCGTAGTCAGGTAAGCACTTTATCAAGCATAAATACTTTTCAGTTTCAAAAATCAACAATTCTCAGAGTTCTTCCGTGTTAACCTATGGAGGAAAACAATGTTCTGCAAACACAGAGTTAACAATGACTTAAAATTCCAGTCTCAGGGAGTTAAGGTAACTACTGAGCAGTTATCAGAATCACACCAGCAGGTCATTCCAGGCAGCACTGGGGCGGCCGGTTTCAGGGGTGCAGTAAGGCTACGGGTGCCCAATGGTTTCCTATGGGAATTTGGTCCTCGCAAAGACAGGCTGCAGGCTCTGGCTAGGAAGCCAGTCGGGGACAACAAACAGGTAGGTTGTAGACTTGGGGTGCTCAGGGACGTAGGTGCACCTTTGGTCCTTTTCTCCAGGGGCTACAGATGGGGAGTGTCCTTAGGCGTCAGGTTTTTTCTTCCAGGAGCAGTCCGAGTCAGGGGTCCTGCATGTTAAGACTGCAGTTGGGGAGGTTGAGGTTGGGGAGTCCAGCAGGGTGGGGGACCCAGGATGGACTCGAGCTCAGGGGAGCCTGGGGTGGTTGTTAGCACAAGTGACCCACCTCAGAAGGGTTAAGTGTTGATGGGTGCAGTGGTTGCTGGAGGCGTCTGGTTTTCTCTCACCACGACTGCAGGAGAGGGGGCTTGCTTGCAAGGACTGCAGGTGACTTGGGGGAGTCCAAGATGGGTGAGACCACACTGAACTTGGACTCTTGACAGCTGAGGAACCACTGGTTGGCTTTACCTCGGGTCGTCAACGTCTGGTACAGAGGTCACTTCAGTTGTCGGGTCTGTGCTGCCCTGGAGCCTGCAGAGTCCTTTCTTGAGACTGTCGCAGAGCAGATCCTCTGCTCACAGGAGTCTTGAGTCTTTATTGGAAGGAAGGAGGTACTCCTGGGTTTCTTGGAGACTCAGCTGCAGGACTAGTCCATCTTTTTGGGCAGAGTCAGTCAGGGTCAGCAGGCAGGTTGGAGGGGCTGGTTCCAAGTTTGCTGCTTCTTCTTTTCCTCTTCTGCAGGTGCTACTCTTCTTTGGCCTTTGCTTCTTATGTCATCAGGATCTGAGTTCTAGGGTTCAGGGGTGTGACCTAATTTCTCAATTTAGGGGTGTTACAGGGAGTGCCAGGTGGTAGCCAGTCGGCTGACCGCCTTTAGGGTGACTACACCCTTCTTATGACCACTTCCGGTGGGAAGTGGGCATAACCTTAACCCTAGTATCCTAATTCCTTCCAAACAAGATGGGGGTATTTAAAAAGTAGTGTCCACTTCAGTTCGTCCACCTTAGGAGTAGGACTGGCATGAAGTGGGCACACCTCCTTATCTGACCAATTTTCACACCTGTTCTGCTGCCAAAAATGGGGTCAGGAGAGTGCGGGTCATATCCTCCATCTGGAGTGACCTGGGTTGCATTTGAAGCTCCCCACCCTGGAATGTCCATCCTGCCTCAGTGAGGTGCTAATACCTCCACCCAGTGCAGGATTTTGCCTGTGGCCCTCAAGAGCGCTGACTCTCACCTTGGGGAACCAGAAACCTGTGCAAGTTGGCTGAACTAGTCAGGACCAGTCAGTCAGCACACTAGTAGCTGCTAGTTATTCAGGGGGCACCTCTAAGGTACCCTCTGGGTGTGATTATTAATAAATCCCTCACTGGCATCAGTGAGGGTTTATTAATCTGAGATATTTGATACCAAACATCTCTATATTCAGAAAAGCCATCATGTAGCTGGGGAACTCGAAGTGACCAGTGCCCAGCACATGCATTTAAAATGGCTTTTCTGGTCACTTACTATGTCTGAGAATTGACAAAGACAAAGCAGGGGCATATCTGCATGCCCTCGCATGTGATATAATGCACCCTGCCTTAGGGCTGTAAGTCCTCCTAGAGGGGTGACTTACATATATTACATGTTGTGTTTTCAATTTTGGAAGCACCTTATCACGCAGCCTGCAATGGCAGTCTGTATAGGGTTGGTGCTGGGTCCTTCAGAGTGGCACAAGTTGTCCTGCAGTTCTGAGGGGTCCTCTTCAGTGCCCATGCCCTAGATACCAGGGGTACTATTTACTAGGGACTTATAGGGGGCTGAAGGGCCTGGTCACTTGGGAATCAAGTGACTAGGTGTCTTGTTTTAGGTAGGGGCACTGGCATTGAGGACCTGGTTAGCATGAACCCAGTGTGCGTCTGTCAAAGTTGCATCTAAAAAAACAGGCAAAAAGGGAGGGGGGGTTTACTCTAACCAGAACCCAGCTCCATGCGCAAGTGGAATGGGGCTACTTATTTCACACGATGGAGCAGATTGGCTTCAGTCAAAACTTTCTACGGTGACAAAAGGAATATACCACAACACCTCTTCATCTGGCAGCCCTGGTGGCTTTACTTCGAAGCATTTTCAGGTACAGTGCGGATACCCACAAGGGCTGACCCTTTTTCTCTATACTGTTCCTTGCATCCCTGGAGCCATTGGTGATTGCTATTCAAACCAGTGCTAGCATTGGGGGTATACCGGCTTCTGCAGGGGACATTAAGGCATTCTACTAGATAGACAATATCCTTTTGACTCTGTCCCATCCTACGGAGTCATCCTTTACCCTGGAGACACAGCTTAACACATCAAATGCAAGCCCCTGACAACTGGGAAGGCATCACTGTGACGTCTCCCTTTTAAATGGTTATGTATCAAGTTAAAATATGAGGATGTATGTTAATCCGGGGCTAATCGGAGTGTATACAAGATATGATTTTGATAATACTGCATCAGTCATGCACAGACTCAAACAGAAATTTCATAAACGGCCCATCTGAATATATCTCTGTTGGGGGAATGGTCCAAGTTATCAAACGGAACACCATACTGAAGTTCCACTGTGTGTTCAACACATTGCCCCCCCTAATACCCCAATCCATTTGTAAAGACATAACATGATTCCTCTCTCGATTTATGTGAGGAAAGGACAAACTGAGACTAAAGGTATTCAGATTATATGCAGATGCTGATAAGGAAGGGGCACTCTTGTATATCATGACCACCCGGAGAGCCACACCCCAATAGGTTGTAATTGAATGGAACCTCTTGAACACTGGGGAAGGCCCCGCCGCCTGCTACACCTCACAAGTCACATCCCCGAATCACGCATTTCGTCACACACTCTCAACATGCATAGAAGAGGGCTCATAAACGTCTGAGAAGCACTGGTCAACTTCACTTCAAAGCACTGTTATATTGTAACGCCGACATCACAATTAAAGGGAAAAGATTTACTGGTCCCTCTGAAAAGCAGAGAAGACAATATACTGATAGCATCCTTACTCATGGCACTCTGAAACCATTTGCTGATTTACAGTGCCAATATGGTATCCCCAATACATAAAAGTGAGGCAAATTCAACTGACCACACACACCCTGTCAGGCAAGTTGGGGGTGGGACACCGATTGTATTAAAGCATTTCCGCCACCACCCACTACTTGTACACTTGGAAAGATTTTGGAGAGGGGATCATGTCGGGGTCATACACTATGCTGATTAATCCCCTATAAAACTATCCTCTTTGCTGTGGATTTGGTGGGAGGCACCCCAACTACTTGGAAAGACTTTGGGGAAGGAGAGGGATCCTGCCACCAATTCTGTATAGAAATATCCTCTTCGCTCCGGATTTGGTGGAAGACACAACTGCTTACAGATTTCAAGAGGACACATGGGACATTTGTATCCGTCTACGATAAGGGACTCAGAGAATCTCGACTGAAATAAATAATTTCTTCAAAAATCGTCATGGCTGGCACTGGTCACCAGCAAAACTGTACAGGGCCAGACTTAGTACTGTTCCACGTTGCTGGAAGTGTAGAGAAGCCGCCAGTGACAATTTTCATGATCTGTAGGAATGCAGATTACTAAATGGTTTATGGCGTTAAATATGTGATTACTTGAAAGCTGAGCTCCAAGCGACAGAATGCTAACCTCCCTTGTGGGATTACTGCAGGACACCTAGGAGTGGCCTACTCTGATGGCGCGTCAGCCGATGGCTGTCCACTGCATTACTCATTGTTAAACTTGGCATACTGCATCACTGGAAAACCTGCACAATCTTGACGTTTCATTCTGGTTGTAAAACGTATGAAATGGCGACATTTGAAAGACTGATTTTCAAACCTGACAATAAGCTGCAGACGTTTGAGGCTATTTGGGGACGGCTTTGTTTGTTTCCTGTAATGTATTCTTTTCTTGTGGTTGTAGTTCAGTTGATGCTTATATTCTTGTGACCCATTATACCCTTTGCAAATGGTGGACTCCGGGATTCCAGTGAAGGGTGTATACCCGGGTACTCCCTCCATGTGCAGAGGAACTTTCCGTTGTTTCTGTGTTGTTCATGGTGTGGAATGTTCATTATTGTGGTTAAGACCTACTAGAGGTCTAGCAGTTGCGGCTCGCTGTGCTTACAAGGGGCGGCCGGGGGGAACAGCTCGGGGGGGAGGGGGAGTGGGAGGGGTTAAAATTGAATTAACTGTTTTTTGTTTGTTTTTTTAAATACAATTTTTAAAAAACTTACCTGAACTGCTGCTGCGCCGCTCCTGTTTCTCCCGTCACTGCAGGCACAGGCTCCCGGCCTGACCTGCGGCCAATCCCGACGCTGCTCAGAACATCGGGAGCCCTGCAACACAGTGCTGGGCTAGAGAGAGCACACTGCGCGTGTGTGTTTAACCGGCCCTACACAGCCGGCCAAACACACATGCGCTCTGAGGGGTGTGCACAGTGCACTCCCCCACTGCTCATCACCTCCAGTGCCCCGCCCCTTTCACAACAAAAGGATAATATACACAGTTTATTATCCTTTTGTTGTGAAAGGTTTTGCAGCTTCTGCTGCAGACAGGGGGGCAAAGCTCCTCCTCCCTAACAGTGGAGCCACCACTGGCTACTAGTAGCACTAAAGCTACCCATAAGTAGCTCTCCTGTGTGTAGCCCAGCCTACAAAAACTGAAAAGCTTATATTTAAAACAAACATGTAAACTTGTCTGATGTGGTCAGTATGAAAAAGCTAATAATTTTCATAGCTCTGGATGATTTCAGCAAAATAAGTAGCTTTTACTACAAAAAAGGTTGGAGACCCAGCGTTAAAATACAGATCTGTAAACCTGAGTATTTCTTCCTTTGTGATTTTGATTGGAAATCCAATAAAGAAAGATGTTTAAAAACAATGACTGGCTTTACATGTCAGCTACTCACTACTTTTAAATGACACACTGCAGTCATGGCTCAGTGGAGAGTTATTGCAGCTAAAAAGGCTGCATGCATTCAAAATGACATCTTTCCTAAAAACTCTATTCCACTTCCAGAGACATCCGCTCTTGGTTTCTGACATTCTGCGTTTGAAGACTCAAAGACTGTTAAACTGTTTTATTTGAGCAACTAAGCAGCCAAGGACAGAGATACTTGTCTTGGTTCTGGCCCCAAAGGTGGAGTCTTGAGTCTTCCTTAATTAGTAAAATACTACCAAGCTGCACGGCTGCAGTGTATGTTGAGTGAGGAAAGTCTGAATCTGAAAAGCAGTGGTGCTTCACAAGTTTTTGCAAGCACTCAAGTATGGAAAGCACCTTTGCTTTAGAATAAATGTTGTGACTGTTGCATCTACTTGTCCGCAGTCACTGGGGCAACCCTAGCAGTATTGGACATGCTAACCAAAGATATTAACCTGTTCAAGTTCCCTTATCCTTTCTGCCAGTCATAGGCAGTGCAGCGTCACTCCAGTGGTGGTTGATGACACATACCCCATGTGGAGAATGGGAAGCACTGGTATGGTGGGAGGGCTATTCAAGGAAGAGGGAACTACATATTTTCAAACACTAAAAAACAAAGTTTGCCCCCTTCGAAAGAGAGAACAATAAACACTGAAGTATGGCAGTGGACAGTTCACTTCTCTGTTCAGTCCCATTGTTTTAGACATCTTACACTTTTTTAACCGCTGGCTACATACAGAAAAAGGTGGGGAACAACTGTCTCTAAAATCTTCAAAATATTGCTAAATAACTCACCAAAACCAGTAAATCCTCGGAGCATCCAAATCGAGAGGTGGTGTTTGGTTCTGAATTCACAGGAAAAGATTGGGATGCCATATTAATTAGAACATGCCCTAGAGCCCATAACTTGACACCTAGAGAAGCACTGCCCACACTTGTGCTGCACTGGTATCATACCATGTAGGTAGGATGTGCAGTGGGAAAAGATCACTTTTACGCACATTTGCTGGCATTGTCAAACTCCAGATTTCCTGGTCGAGTTTTCTAGATGCTAAATTCTCAATGTTTAAAACCAAATTCTCAGCATGTACTGTCTAGGCCTGCCAGAGTTTCCCACTATACTCACTTATGAGGAAAACATTTCCCTAATGCCTTTTTCAGGTAGGGAAACCTACTTTATTGGTCAGAAGACCACAATGTCTGTGATTGCTTTTAAATAAAGCAATCCTTTTTGTGTGGCTTGTTTTCCTTAAAGTAAAACTGGATGAGTTTAAAAAAATAAAAAATAAATCTTTTTTTTTTTGTTCACTTGGACCACTGTCTACTCCCAAAAGAAGAAAAAGTATTTTGTTAAGGAAAGGGGTCCCATTCACATTTGCGAATGGGTTGCCTGTACATTTTGTGTAGTCAGTAAAATCTACATTTTTTGCAGACGGATTACAGTCTTAGAACATTAATACATGCCATAAGAAATTGAAATCCGAATCTGTCTTGCCCTAAACAATACCCTTCCACGTACCGATGTGGTATGGTTTCCTAAACTTATTTAACTCTTTGAAAATCCTTATCAGAATCTTAATACCGGCTTAGTACATTTGAAAAAGGGTCTTAGTGCTCACAGAAGCTATGATTTACCAAATTAGAGGGTTTACGAAAGCTAAAACCCTTTGTACATATGGCCCAGAAACAGTTATTTATAGAGCGCTACCCGTGACTGATGGGAGGGAGAAGGGGTGTGGCAGTTGGAAGTTGCTTAATTGAAAGTGTTACTGATCTAAGTGGAGGACCACTTGATCTTCTCTTCGCCTCAGTACTTCCACTGATGCTGTATTAAGCAGCAGTGCCCCTTCCGAGCTCTTTGACATTCTGATTGTGCCTCTCCCACTTTGCACTGTCAGTATGAAGCAGAGAGGCAGTGGGCCAGGAGACCAGCCCCGGACAGTTGCATATCGTACCTGCCAATGTGTTGGAAAGGGCTGGCGTCTTGGTACCCTGTTCTCTACCTCACAGCCGTCTGGGCTTTCCTTCATCTTGCAGTCATTGAGGAAAACAAGCGGAGGGAAAGGGCTTTCTTGACTATTAGGGGGTCAGGAGATTGGAAAACTGGACTGGGCTACTACCTGTGCCTTTTGACTGTATATCTCCAGTCGCCTTACTACTAGTGTACTTGTTCCTGTCCGTTGGCCCTGTTGTAGTTGCCGGACCGCTAATGTACCAATAGGGTTTAGGGTCGTTCAGTAGTTTTTTTGTTGTTTTTTTTGGCTTGAAATATTAATACGTTTTAAAAGCTGGAATAAATATTCACGTGTTACCATAAAAACAAATGCATATTTTTCTCTTTTTATATGTTTTTTTATTGCGGACTTGTGTTGTTGGGCACACATTGACAAAGCATGATCGTGAGACGCCCTCGTTAATTTATACTGTAAATTTGCAATTATATGTGAATCAACTGTACCACGTAATCGTGCTGCTGTTTGTTTGGGTTCAAAATCTAGAAATAAGGTCTATTTGTGAAGTGTGGTGTAAATGTAAGCTCATATTTCCCTGGTAAGTTTGCCCTCCTTTTTACCTGTGACTAGTAAAAACGAAAGTCTTTGAGAATACTTTATTGTGAAATCTGTGTCCCTATGAATAATTAACATTTTTTGTTAAATTGTAATTATTGTTTGATTTCTGAGAGTCGTTTGCTTTAAGGTTTGTAGTTAACATTACTACACTGTGCAGTCTTTTGCAGCTGTACTCCGCCATAGGCATTCTATAGTTGTGGCTTCTTTACACTTGGAAACACCCAGACTCGGTGGTCTTTATATATGAAAACCACAAAGTATTTATTTGCATTGTAATTATGTACCAATCACCTGGCATACCTTTTGTTTTATAGGCATCTGGACTAACGGAAAAAGATTTTACTACAATAAAACTGATAAATGAGACCCGGGACATGTTGGAAAGGTATGACAAGCACTTGCAAAACACAATATTCGAATACACCCATTTGGGAGTGTAGCTATACGTTTAAATTCCTACCCCAACTCACCTTACGCTCACATTCCACAGTCCAGTGATTCAAACATGTCCCTGTGATCAGACCTTTCACAGACGGATCAACTTTAATTAATTTGCTATTTGTTCTTATATCTATTGCTTGAGTACTCATAAAACCACAAAATACTGGTTTGCCTGATACGGTTGTACTTTTAGCGACATAAAATGTTTTGTCTGGCTCTTCAAATTATGGATATATGGACCCTGAATATGCCTCTAGAAATACTTTCGTAGCCCTGAAATGATATCGCTCTAGCCCGTCTTGCACCCAATACTATCAACTCCAAATAACTTAATTTGCCTCCAAGATAGAGTAAATAATGGGCCAGAAACACTGATTGTCACCAACACATTTTGTCAGACTGTCCTTTGCACATCAAAATATTTTGTCTCTACAGAACTTTTGTATCCCTAACACAAAGTACCAGATGACTTATGAAGCCCCACCTCTCTTACCTGGCAGAGAAATAAATAGGCGCAATCTCTTTTGCATTCCCTTGAATAAATGCAAAAATCTGTCTAGGGTTAATTTATCCCCCTGTAAACCATGTTTCCTGCCACTGCTTCCTGCAGCTTCCACATTCCACACAAAACTAAAATAGTTGGTCTCATACCCTACCGTTGTTAAGATCTGCCAACATCTCACAGAGGTGTGAACTCTTCAGGTTACCTCTTAGGCTATCCGTCTCTCTTCGTCTGAAATCTCCTGTTAACCAGAGTACTTTGGGTCAGGAGATGGTCTTCTATGGTGTGTGACATCCTTTTCCCTTTTATCATCTGAAACCTGTCACCCTCTCTCCATCTCCCTCTCTGTATTCCACCTTTTCTATGCTTCTCTTCCGCCTCTGTCTATCCCCCCTCCCATACTCATGTTCAGACGTTGTCCTCGTAGCATTTACTGCAGAACCCCAAGTACATCTGCTGTTGGTATTTTAGTACTGCAGAATGACAGGAGGTCAGCGATTTTCCTTCACTGTTCCCTGCATCCTGGTCCATGGACTATCTGCATTAGCAGAGATAAGCAAGATTAAATATTTTTTAAGATCATAATTGCAAGGGCTGCGCCGCATGAGGTTGCATTTGGCTGGGAATACGATTAAGAAGGGCTAACTGCTTAGTCGGTCATTATTGCTATTAGAACATAATCAAATTTTATAACTAATAAAAAATCTTCTTCTATTAAGCACTTGCTATTAGGAAGTTGCAAAGAGTAGGAAAACTCCGATGCTCTAAAAAAAAATAAAAAATAATGCTAATTGGAAGTAAAAATGCAGACTACCGAGAGCTTCTTCTTAAATGCTGCGCCCTCCACGAGTTATACAGCCTAAGGTGCCCCCTCTGATTTTACCTAACCTCAAGAGCTATGTGACATATCTTTTGCATGCCTTTCATAAGATCAGTTGTGTATCTTCTGAAAGTTGTGCTCTGCTGCATGTTGAGGCCTAACCAACTAAGGTGCTTGATAACAATTCCCAGACCTTCTGCAAATGTATCTGAGCTGGTTACATGCCCTCCCTGAAGAAGTCCTCCATAATACTTTTATGTGACACGTGGCATGTCCCCAGTCGTTGGAGCTAGAGTCTTGGTAGAGTCTCCTATTGTAACAATTGTGGTGAAAAGATCGGTATTATATTCCTTATGTCCCTCTCCACCACTAAACTTTAAAGTATTTGTGTTGGACTTAAGTGTGGTTTGGCTATGGAAAATTGAATCTCTGGGTCAAGGATTGAGTAAGAATTTAACTGAGTCCAAAAGAGGGGACTAAATGTTTTTTTAGCCTTAAATGTAAAAGTCGATCATTATTTTTTTGCATGGACTAACAATCATACTGTATGGAATGCAAAGAGGAAAAATAGGATTATGTAGTGAAGAACAGGAGTTTAGGTGTTCGAATACATGTTGCTTGCAAATTCAGTAAATTTCAAACACAAATACGTCGCTGATCCTCCCTTTTTCTACAGTCCAGATTTCAGCATGGTTTTGAATACTTGTATAAACAGAGGATTCAGCCGCCTTCTAGACAACGTGGCAGAGTTCTTCAGGCCAACTGAACAGGACTTCAGTCAGAAGAGCTGTATGAATAGGTAAATTCTTCTTTGAGAACTGCGTTCTTAATACATTTTGCAACTATTTCTATAATTATAAAGTGCCTGGCTACATAGTTTTTTTCCATTTTACGCAATAGCTGACGTTCTGTTCATGAATACTACTTTAATGTTTGTGTTTTCTTGCATGTTATGAATTCTTTTTTTGCATCGTCCTGCTATTGGCATTCCCTTTTTTTTTGTTATTCAGTCGTCCCAATTCCTTTCAATACTGTTGATCGCATTTTTGGTCACTGCTGTTACATGTATGAATAAATGTCCATTTATTATTATATAGCATCAGGCATATTACCTTGCAGCTTCTTCAAGGTGCACTGTTGCAATACCAACTCAAATCATAAGTATAAGACAAGTCAAGTAATGAAGGGAAGGTGATCACTGAAAAAAGCGGAGGTTTGCTAGCAGACATATAATGTGGTTTCAGTGCAGTAGAACTAGGAGGTCCTATGTCTTGTGTTACTCTGTTGCTCTTACATGTGAACAGTTCTCTGTTTAGCCTTAATATTGAAAAGAGAGAGTGTAAGAAGTACCTCGGGAAGAGCAGACTCTGAGCTGGTAACTTAGTCATTTATCAATCAATCAGCGACATTTATAAAGTGCAACTTATCACCCATGGGGTCTCAAGGCACCCTAGCAGGAGACGCGGGTCACTCGAAGAGCCAGGTCTTGAGGTCCTTCCTAAACTGAGCCAGGGATGTGGGTGGACTGCCTGAGGTGGATAGGCATTGTGTTTCAGGTCTGTGCGGCGAGGTAGGAGAAGGATCTTCCTCCAACCATGTTCTTCTGGATCCTTGAGGTGGTAGCGACGGCCAGTTGCGCTGAGCGGAGTTGCCTGGAGGGGGTGTAAAAGGAGAGGCGGTGGTTGAGGTAGGCAGGACCAACGTTGTGGAGGGCCTTGTATGCGTGGGTCAGTAGTTTGAAAGTGATGCGTTTGTTGACGGGGAGCCAGTGTAGGACTCTCAGGTGGGCGGAGATGTGGCGGGGATGTCCAGGATCAGTCTGGCTGTGGCGTTCTGAATTCTCTAGGGTCTTGCTTGTAGTTTTTTTATTTTTTATTCCAGCATGGAGTGTGTTGCTGTAGTCGAGGTTGCTGCTGGCGAGTGCCTGGGTTACTGTTCTACTTGTGTCAAAGGGGATCCACTTGAAGATCTTCCAGAGCAGGCGAAGGGTCTGGAAGCATTAAGAGGAGACGACGTTGACTTGGTGGGTCATGGACAATGATGTGTCAAGGATGATGCCAAGACGTGGTCGGTCGCAAATGGAGAAGTGCTGATGCAACTAGGCCACAAGGAGTCGTCCCAGCAGAAGTGGCGGGCCACAGGATGAGGCTCTCTGTCTTGTCAGAGTTCAACTTGAGGCAGCTGTCCTTCATTCAGCCGGCAATAGCCTTCATTCCGTTGTGAAAGTTATTTTTGGCAGTTGATGGTTCGTAGGTGAGAAAGAGGATGAGCTGTGTGCCGTTGGCGTATGATACAATTTTGAGCCCGTATTGCCTGACGATCCCAGCGAGCGGGGCCATGTAGATGTTAAAGAGGGTGGGACTCTGGGAAACTTCGCAAGTGCTTTCAATCGGCTTCGAGGTGAAAGGTGGGAGCCTGACTCTGTGTTCGGCCAGTGAGGAAGGAGCGGAGGGCATTCCAGGGTGTTGTCGCGGATGCTGGGGTCGTGCATTCTGGTGCACAGGGAGGTGTGGGAGACTGTGTCGAAGGTGGCGGAGACGTGGAGGAGGATGAGGGCAGCTGTCTCACTGTGGTCCAGTGGGTGCGGATGTCATCTGTGGCTGCTAGGAGTGTGGTTGCTCCTGAATCCAGATTGGGAGGGGTCGAGAATGTGGTTGAATTCTATGAACTCAGTTAGCTGGGTGTTGATCGCTTTTTCGATGACCGTGGCTGAAAAAGGAAGGAGTGACATAGGTTAGGGGGGTGATCCTGTGCTTGCAAATCCTTCATAGATGTCCTGGATTTTCTGGTGAAAGGAGGCGAGGCTGTCGCAGAGGTCTTGGGAGAAAGGAATGTCCGTGGTGTCCATGTTGGGATTTGTGAATTCCTTTTCTATGGTGAAAAGTTTGTTCCTGTTGTGTGCTTTGGTGTTGAGCCTCTCCAGAACGGCTGATTACCTGGTTGATCTGATGAGCTGGTTTTGAGATCTGACGGCATCTTTGAGGGCCTTGTGGTCTGTAGCGCTCTTACTACTTCTCCACTTTCTCTCAAGTCGTCTGTATTTGCTAGTGGATTCCTGGAGGTTGGGGGGAACAAGCTGGGTCTCCTAGGGTGATGATTGCCTGGGGGTTTCCTTAGGGGGGGCTAGAGTGTTGGGGCAGTCGGCGATCCATTGGTGGAGGATGTGCGCGAAGATGTTGGTGTCCACGGTGGTGAGGAGTGGCGGATCGCGGTGGTGATCTGGGCTTCTGTGACCTTGGTCCAGTTCCTGCATAGGGGTGGTGGGCTTGGTGTAGTTCGACCATCTTGATGAAGGAGAATTGGGCGCAGTGGTGGTCGTTCCAATGGAGTTCGGAGGTGTGTGAGCAGGAGATGTGGTTTCCGGCGCAGAAGCCTGGGTCGAGGGTGTGACTTGCTGAGTGAATGGGGATGTTTACCAGTTACTTAAGTTAGAGTGTGGCGAGGTTCCCTGTGATGGTGGCCTTGTTTGGGTCCCTGGGGTTGTCGAGGTGAAAGTTGAGGTAGCCGAGGAGTATGTAGTCCGTTGAGGTGAGGGCACTGGGCAATAAAGTCCACCAGTTCTTTGCTGAAGGGTGGGTGGGCTACCAGGGGGGAGGGGGGGTCTGTAAATGAGTGTTTCACAGAGGGTGGTGTGTGGATTAGTCTGGATCTGAAAGGTGAAGTTGTTCGGCGATGGGGTCTACAGGGAGTGCAGAATTATTAGGCAAATGAGTATTTTGACCACATCATCCTCTTTATGCATGTTGTCTTACTCCAAGCTGTATAGGCTCGAAAGCCTACTACCAATTAAGCATATTAGGTGATGTGCATCTCTGTAATGAGAAGGGGTGTGGTCTAATGACATCAACACCCTATATCAGGTGTGCATAATTATTAGGCAACTTCCTTTCCTTTGGCAAAATGGGTCAAAAGAAGGACTTGACAGGCTCAGAAAAGTCAAAAATAGTGAGATATCTTGCAGAGGGATGCAGCACTCTTAAAATTGCAAAGCTTCTGAAGCGTGATCATCGAACAATCAAGCGTTTCATTCAAAATAGTCAACAGGGTCGCAAGAAGCGTGTGGAAAAACCAAGGCGCAAAATAACTGCCCATGAACTGAGAAAAGTCAAGCGTGCAGCTGCCACGATGCCACTTGCCACCAGTTTGGCCATATTTCAGAGCTGCAACATCACTGGGGTGCCCAAAAGCACAAGGTGTGCAATACTCAGAGACATGGCCAAGGTAAGAAAGGCTGAAAGACGACCACCACTGAACAAGACACACAAGCTGAAACGTCAAGACTGGGCCAAGAAATATCTAAAGACTGATTTTTCTAAGGTTTTATGGACTGATGAAATGAGAGTGAGTCTTGATGGGCCAGATGGATGGGCCCGTGGCTGGATTGGTAAAGGGCAGAGAGCTCCAGTCCGACTCAGACGCCAGCAAGGTGGAGGTGGAGTACTGGTTTGGGCTGGTATCATCAAAGATGAGCTTGTGGGGCCTTTTCGGGTTGAGGATGGAGTCAAGCTCAACTCCCAGTCCTACTGCCAGTTCCTGGAAGACACCTTCTTCAAGCAGTGGTACAGGAAGAAGTCTGCATCCTTCAAGAAAAACATGATTTTCATGCAGGACAATGCTCCATCACACGCGTCCAAGTACTCCACAGCGTGGCTGGCAAGAAAGGGTATAAAAGAAGGAAATCTAATGACATGGCCTCCTTGTTCACCTGATCTGAACCCCATTGAGAACCTGTGGTCCATCATCAAATGTGAGATTTACAAGGAGGGAAAACAGTACACCTCTCTGAACAGTGTCTGGGAGGCTGTGGTTGCTGCTGCACGCAATGTTGATGGTGAACAGATCAAAACACTGACAGAATCCATGGATGGCAGGCTTTTGAGTGTCCTTGCAAAGAAAGGTGGCTATATTGGTCACTGATTTGTTTTTGTTTTGTTTTTGAATGTCAGAAATGTATATTTGTGAATGTTGAGATGTTATATTGGTTTCACTGGTAATGATAAATAATTGAATTGGGTATATATTTTTTTTTGTTAAGTTGCCTAATAATTATGCACAGTGATAGTCACCTGCACACACAGATATCCCCCTAACATAGCTAAAACTAAAAACAAACTAAAAACTACTTCCAAAAATATTCAGTTTTGATATTAATGAGTTTTTTGGGTTCATTGAGAACATGGTTGTTGTTCAATAATAAAATTAATCCTCAAAAATACAACTTGCCTAATAATTCTGCACTCCCTGTGGATACCGACACTGGTTGTGAGTTGGAGTGAATTTTTTTTTTTTTTTTTCTGTGGATGATGGTGACACCTTCTCCAGGTTGGTTGTCGTGATCTTGATGTATGAGCTTGTAGCCGTTGGGGATGGGTATGGCGATAGCGATGTCCGGAGCTGAGGAAGTGGTGATCCAGGTCTCTGTGAAGAAGGCGACATTGGGGGCGATGGAGTTGAGGAAGTCCCAAACTTCTATTCCATGTTTGACGAGGGAGCGAGTGTTGTAGTATACACCAGAGGGGAGGTTTAGGGTGCGAGGGCAGGTGAAAGTGCAGTTGTGGCAGAAGAACAGGCGTTGGGGGAGGTGCGGCGACAGGCAGCTGAGGCTCCAGTGTTGAGGATGTGCACGGTCCTGGCATGGAATCTGCGGGTGGAGGATGGACTAGGGTCCGTGGTGCTGGGTGCGGTCCAGGTGCAGATGGCCTTGCCTTTGGTGTGACCATCATTAAGAAAGGGAGGGGTCGCTCAGCGGGAGGGTGGGAAACACAGTGCTGGGACAGGAGCGGGGAAGCAGGGGAGACTCTGGGAAAACAGAGAAAGGAGGAAAAGAGGAGAAAAGGAGAAAAGAACAGAGGAAAAGCAACAGAGCAAAAGGGCACAGAAAAGGCAGAAGGCAGCAGAGCGAGGGACAGAAAGCAATCACTAGACCACCAGGGATAAGGCGCAGACGGGAGCCTGTGGGTGGAAAGGGCCTCAAACACAACAAGCCAGGCAGGCTCAGAAGGTGAAAGGCAGCAGCAACAGGTGGAGTTGCGTGGGGGAACAAGGCTAACGCTGACCAGAGGTCATATGTCAATGTCCAAAAGAGGCTGTGAAGTCTCATGCAGCAGCTCTGGTCACTTCTAGAGCTCTTATGAGGCAGTGGAGGAGATAGTAGTTTGTGAATGGATTGATCTAGCAACACTTTTTTTTTTTTTTTTTTTACCTCCAAATCTATGTGTAGGTTACTCTATAAATTACCTCTCTGCTTGTCAGGCACCCCGTTGGGAGCATGGAGCATAGACCCAGTGCAGATGGGTATACTTGGAAACAGCTGTCCATATTTTAAAACAGCAGAGTCTGGATGTATGAGCCATAGAGGATAGAGGGCACTATTTAGAGAGATGGTAAATGCCCTCTTTGTCTTAAAAAGAACACTCCTGAAACAGTGTTGTCTGCAAAATTATAATCGTGAACCATGAAACAATATATGGTGATCAGTAACTCTTCAAAAACTAACACTTACTGATTTGCATTTCTGTCCACTCATGATGATGGTGTTCTCAGTCACCTACGGATTGCAATTCACAGTTTTCAAACTTAAATAAATATAGGTACGAAGATATAGAGATAGATAGATATAATAATAATAAAGCTGAAGCCATGCCGGTCTTTTCAGAAAGAAAGAAATGCCTGGAACACTTCCAGCACTGGCTGCACCTACGAGGGTGAAACACTTTTATATTTTTCTCTGCTGAAGAAAGGATTGACCTAGAAACACGTGTCCAGAGATGATTTTATCACCTAAGGCCTGGAATAATGAAACTGCTTAAAGAATTCACTGTGAGTTGCTGGCTTTGCTTTTTCTTCCCGTTTATATAACCTGTTGGGAGTGCGCTTTCACATGAGGACAACTTCGTTTTTGATAATTAACCGGCCTGTCCAGCCGGGAAAGCAGCACCACTGCACATCGTAGCAGGTCTGTGTGACTAAAAATGGATTGTCACACAAGAGCAATCAGGTTGGGATATTCACAGCAAATCTGACAATTTTCCTTTGGATTCGCCTACGACGGTTTTGCACTTTGGTTCATTATTTTGTTTTGGCTCCAGCAAACCCCCTTGGGGCAAAATGAAAAAATTGCAGGACTACCACAACCAGCATGCACTGTTACTCACTTGAGAGGCCCACTGGGGCGGACTGGTATTTAAAGAGACTAATCAGGTGCCTGTAATTAGACAAGCTGAAGCCATGCCGGTCTTTTCAGAAAGAAAGAAATGCCTGGAACACTTCCAGCACTGGCTGCACCTACGAGGGTGAAACACTTTTATATTTTTCTCTGCTGAAGAAAGGATTGACCTAGAAACACGTGTCCAGAGATGATTTTATCACCTAAGGCCTGGAATAATGAAACTGCTTAAAGAATTCACTGTGAGTTGCTGGCTTTGCTTTTTCTTCCCGTTTATATAACCTGTTGGGAGTGCGCTTTCACATGAGGACAACTTCGTTTTTGATATATATATATATATATATATATATATATATGTTCGATGGCATGTGTAGCTGCAGATACACATGCTGTGCACATCCCGCCATCTGGTGTTGGGCTCGGAGTGTTACAAGTTGTTTTTCTTCGAAGAAGTCTTTTCGAGTCACGAGACCGAGGGACTCCTCCCATTTCGACTCCATTGCGCATGGGCGTCGACTCCATCTTAGATTGTTTTTTTTCCGCCATCGGGTTCGGACGTGTTCCTTTTCGCTCCGTGTTTTGGTTCGGAAAGTTAGTTAGAATCTCGGAAAAAACGTCGGTATTGTTTGCGTTCGGTATCGGGTTAGTTACAACAGATCGACACCGAATTTTGAAGAGCTCCGGTGGCCCTTTGGGGTTTTTTCGATCCCCCGTCGGGGCCTGGTCGGCCCGGCCACGTGTGACTTAAAGGCTGATGGAACGGACCCCATTCCGCTTCTGTCCAAAATGCCATAATAAGTATCCGTATACGGATCAGCATCTGGTCTGTAACTTGTGCTTGTCCCCAGAGCACAAGGAAGATACTTGTGAGGCCTATCGAGCGTTTCGGTCCAGAAAGATGTTAAGAGACCGAAGAGCCAGAAGACTGCAGATGGCGTCGACGCCGACAGGACAAGAGCGTTTCGAGGAGGAAGAGGAAGCTTTCTCTATCCAAGAGTCGGACTCGGAAGAGCTCAAGGCCGAAGAAATGCCAAAAACCGTGAGTAAGACGTCGAAACATAAGACTCACGAGAAATCAACAAAAGCCCAGGGGACGCCACCGCCAACAGGCCATGGCTTAACCCCAAAAATAGGTGACCGATCCAAGGCACAACGAAAAAGGGCACGCTGGTGTCGAAGTCATCCGACTCCGGTCGAGATACCACCACACAGCAATCTCGGACCCGAGACATCGGCTCAGAGAAATTTCGGCACCGTGACAGCGGCACCGAACAAATTCGGCACCGAAACACCACCACGCCGAAAATTACAAAGGTTTCTTCGGAGCCTAAAAAGACGTCCGAAAAAGTTTCGGTTCCGAAACATCCAGCCTCGGAGCCGAAAACAGGTTCCTATACAGAGGAACAAGGATTGTCCTCCCAAATGCTAAAACATAGATTCGGAGAGGAACTTCAAGCAGTAGAGCCAGACTATACTCAAAGGAGGCTCCACATTCAACAAGACACAGGGAAGATAACCACTCTTCCCCCAATTAAAATAAAAAGAAAACTTGCCTTTCAAGAAAAGGACAAGGAGCCACAGGCAAAGGTGGCAAGGAAAACAACTCCACCACCATCAGTGCACACATCACCAGTAGCAACTCCTCCACTGATGCACTCCCCGACTCATACTACCATGAGTCAAGATGATCCCGATGCATGGGACCTTTACAATGCTCCAGTATCGGACAACAGCCCAGACTCGTACCCTGCCAGGCCGTCCCCACCTGAGGACAGTACATCTTACACACAGGTGATCGCAAGGGCAGCTGCTTTCCATAACGTCACCTTGCATTCCGAACCAATTGAGGATGACTTTTTGTTTAACACGCTATCCTCCACTCATAGCCAATACCAAAGACTACCTATGCTCCCAGGAATGCTAAAACATTCAAAACAAATCTTTCAGGATCCTGTTAAAGGCCAAGCCATAACTCCAAGGGTGGAGAAAAAGTACAAGCCACCGCCAACAGATCCAGTTTATATTACAACGCAGTTAACACCAGACCCAGTAGTTGTCGGGGCAGTTCGTAAGAGAGCAAACTCTCATACCTCGGGGGACGCACCACCTCCAGACAAAGAGAGTCGCAAATTTGATGCTGCGGGCAAAAGGGTTGCAGCACAAGCAGCAAACCAATGGCGCATTGCCAATTCACAAGCACTTTTGGCAAGATATGATAGAGCTCACTGGGATGAGATGCAACATTTGATGGAACACTTACCCAAGGAGTTCCAAAAAAGAGCACAACAAGTGGTGGAAGAAGGACAAAGTATCTCTAATAATCAGATACGGTCTTCAATGGATGCAGCAGATACGGCTGCAAGGACAGTAAATACTGCAATAACAATAAGAAGGCACGCATGGCTGCGCACGTCAGGGTTCAAGCCGGAAATTCAACAAGCCGTGCTAAATATGCCATTTAATGAACAGCAGTTGTTTGGGCCGGAAGTCGACACTGCTATTGATAAACTCAAGAAAGACACTGATACAGCAAAAGCCATGGGCGCACTCTACTCCCCGCAAAGCAGAGGCACATTTCGC
This sequence comes from Pleurodeles waltl, assembly GCF_031143425.1. Classification (NCBI taxonomy): domain Eukaryota; kingdom Metazoa; phylum Chordata; class Amphibia; order Caudata; family Salamandridae; genus Pleurodeles; species Pleurodeles waltl. Next base: position 974,471,156 of record NC_090444.1, read on the forward strand.
AAAACACCTTTTAGGGGAGGGTTTCGAGGACAACCTACAGAAACCACAACATCACAAACAAGGCCCACTTACCAAAGCCAATATCAGCGGGGAAGTTTTCGGGGGCAATATAGAGGGGGACAATTCCAAAAAAATAGAGGAAAATTCCAAAGCCCCAAAAGTCCTCAAAATAAGCAATGACTTACAAGTCACACATCCCCATCACATAACACCTGTGGGGGGAAGACTAAGCCAATTTTACAAACATTGGGAGGAGATAACAACAGATACTTGGGTACTAGCAATTATCCAGCATGGTTATTGCATAGAATTTCTCGAATTCCCTCCAACAGTCCCACCGAAAACACACAGTATGTCAAAACAACATATAAATCTTCTAGGATTAGAAGTTCAAGCATTGCTCCAAAAGGAGGCAATAGAATTAGTACCAAAACAAGAACTAAACACAGGAGTTTACTCACTGTACTTTCTGATACCCAAAAAAGACAAAAGTCTAAGACCTATACTAGATCTCAGAATATTAAATACATACATCAAATCAGACCACTTTCACATGGTTACATTACAAGAAGTAATCCCACTGCTCAAACAACAAGACTACATGACAACACTGGATCTAAAGGATGCATATTTCCATATACCAATACATCCTTCACACAGAAAGTACCTAAGGTTTGTATTCCAAGGGATACATTACCAATTCAAAGTGTTGCCATTCGGAATAACAACTGCGGCAAGAGTTTTTACAAAATGTCTAGCAGTAGTAGCTGCACATATCAGAAGGCAGCAAATACATGTGTTCCCGTACCTAGACGATTGGTTAATCAAAACCAACACGCAAATACAGTGTTCACAACACACAAATTATGTCATAGAAACCCTACACAAACTAGGTTTCTCAATCAATTACTCAAAGTCACACCTTCTGCCGTGTCAAACACAGCAATACCTAGGAGCAACAATCAACACAGTAAAAGGAATTGCCACTCCAAGTCCACAAAGAGTCCAACCATTTCACAATGTAATACAAGCCATGTATCCAAACCAAAAGATACAGGTCAAATTAGTAATGAAACTCCTAGGCATGATGTCCTCATGCATACCCATTGTCCCAAATGCAAGGTTGCACATGCGGCCCTTACAACAGTGCCTAGCATCACAGTGGTCACAGGCACAGGGTCAACTTCTAGATCTGGTGTTGATAGACCGCCAAACATACATCTCGCTTCAATGGTGGAACAGTATAAATTTAAACCAAGGGCGGCCTTTTCAAGACCCAGTGCCACAATACGTAATAACGACCGATGCATCCATGACAGGGTGGGGAGCACACCTCAATCAGCACAGCATCCAAGGACAATGGGACATTCAGCAAAGACAGTTTTAGATAAATCACTTAGAACTGTTAGCGGTGTTTCTAGCGCTGAAAGCATTTCAACCCATAATAACCCACAAATAAACTCTTGTCAAATCAGACAACATGACAACAATGTATTACCTAAACAAACAGGGAGGAACACACTCAACACAGTTGTGTCTCCTGACACAAAAAATATGGCATTGGGAGATTCACAACCACATTCGCCTAATAGCACAATTTATTCCAGGGATTCAGAATCAGTTAGCAGACAATCTCTCTCGGGATCACCAACAGATGCACGAATGGGAAATTCACCCCCAAATACTGAACACTTACTTCAGAATGTGGGGAACGCCACAAATAGATCTATTTGCAACAAAAGAAAACTCAAAATGCCAAAACTTCGCATCCAGGTACGCACAACATCAGTCTCAGGGCAATGCACTATGGATGAACTGGTCAGGGATATTTGCGTACGCTTTTCCCCCTCTCCCACTTCTTCCATATTTAGTAAACAAGTTGAGTCAAAACAAACTCAAACTCATACTAATAGCACCAACATGGGCAAGGCAACCTTGGTACACAACACTACTAGACCTTTCAGTAGTACCTCATGTCAAACTACCAAACAGACCAGATCTGTTAACACAACACAAACAACAGATCAGACATCCAAATCCAGCATCGCTTTATCTAGCAATTTGGCTCCTGAAATCCTAGAATTCGGGCACTTAGACCTCACACAGGAATGTATGGAGGTCATAAAACAAGCTAGAAAACCTACCACTAGACACTGCTATGCAAATAAGTGGAAAAGATTTGTTTATTACTGCCATAATAATCAAATTCAACCTTTACACGCATCTGCAAAAGATATAGTAGGATACTTACTATATTTGCAAAAATCAAAACTAGCTTTCTCTTCCATTAAAATACATCTTACGGCAATTTCAGCTTACCTGCAAATTACGCACTCAACTTCATTATTTAGGATACCAGTCATAAAAGTGTTTATGGAAGGCCCAAAGAGAATTATACCACCAAGAACACCACCAGTTCCTTCATGGAACCTCAACATTGTCTTAACACGACTCATGGGTCCACCTTTTGAGCCCATGCACTCTTGTGAAATGCAATACTTAACGTGGAAAGTTGCATTCTTAATTGCCATCACATCTCTAAGAAGAGTGAGTGAAATTCAAGCATTTACCATACAAGAATCATTTATTCAAATACACAAAAATAAAGTTGTTCTATGGACAAATCCTACATTTTTACCAAAAGTAATCTCACCGTTCCACTTGAATCAAACGGTAGAATTACCAGTGTTCTTCCCACAGCCAGATTCTGTAGCTGAAAGAGCACTACATACATTAGACATCAAAAGAGCACTAATGTACTACATTGACAGAACAAAACTAATTTGAAAGACAAAACAACTATTTATTGCCTTTCAAAAACCTCATACAGGAAATCCAATTTCAAAACAAGGCATTGCTAGATGGATAGTTAAGTGCATTCAAACCTGCTATCTTAAAGCTAAAAGAGAACTGCCTATTACACCAAAGGCACACTCAACCAGAAAGAAAGGTGCGACCATGGCCTTTCTAGGAAATATTCCAATGAACGAAATATGTAAGGCAGCAACATGGTCTACGCCTCATACATTTACCAAGCACTACTGTGTAGATGTGTTAACTGCACAACAGGCAACAGTAGGTCAAGCTGTACTAAGAACATTAATGCAAACTACTTCCACTCCTACAGGCTGAACCACCGCTTTTGGGGAGATAACTGCTTACTAGTCTATGCACAGCATGTGTATCTGCAGCTACACATGCCATCGAACGGAAAATGTCACTTACCCACTGTACATCTGTTCGTGGCATTAGTCGCTGCAGATTCACATGCGCCCACCCGCCTCCCCGGGAGCCTGTAGCCGTTTAGAAGTAGATCTTAAACATTTGTACATTTGTAAATATATTACTTTAAACTTCATTATGTACATACGCATTCACTCCATTGCATGGGCACTATTACTAGCATACACAACTCCTACCTCACCCTCTGCGGGGAAAACAATCTAAGATGGAGTCGACGCCCATGCGCAATGGAGTCAAAATGGGAGGAGTCCCTCGGTCTCGTGACTCGAAAAGACTTCTTCGAAGAAAAACAACTTGTAACACTCCGAGCCCAACACCAGATGGCGGGATGTGCACAGCATGTGAATCTGCAGCGACTAATGCCACGAACAGATGTACACTGGGTAAGTGACATTTTCCATATATATATATATATATATATATATATATATATATATATATATATATATATATATATATTTCTGAGTGTTCTTTCTACTTACACATTCCTCTCCTGGTGAACAATCCCAGGTGTCGGACTGGCTCCGGAAAACATCAAGCTACTATGCCGCCAGTAGAGGGTGCTGAACTCGACACGGATCTGGAGCTTCAAACTCTGAAGAGTTTTACTCACACAAGTTTAAAAAAAGCAGTATCATCTCACCTCCAAAGAAATCAGGTTTTAAACCCTGAAAGGATTGTGAGGGGCAGAATCCCTGCATACTGTTGTACGAAACTGTTGGGGACATTTTTAACTGGTAATTTTTTAACTTTACTATGCTTTTAATTTTGGAGGCATGGTAGTGCGACCACGCAGAATCCCTGCATACCGTTGTACGAACCTGATTTGGGCATTTTAAACTGGCAATTTTTAACTTTATTGAGCTTTTAATTTTGGAGGCATCCATCGCACTATGCACTCTAAAGACTATTTAAGATTGCATGTTAGAGCGACTGTGCAGCTCGCGCTAAATGCAAGCCCGGAATGCACTATGCACTAGAACCCCTAGCTGTTTCGAGGCACACTTCTACTCTAAGGTAGCCATGTTAGGCCTTAATATTCCAGGTAGGCGATTGGCCTGTAGTCTTTAGACCCTGAAGTAAACTCAAACCATTTTGTTGCAATGGTGGCCCTAATACCTTGACTAGATAGGTCCCGTTACATTAAGCACTCGGAATTTTCTGAGCAGAAAGTCTACTTTTTGAGTTGTTTTTTAATAAATGCTCGGTCACTTGTCAAACATAAATATTAATATTTTGAGTTATTAGACTCTCACAAACCTCAATTGGTATTCTTAACTGAAACATGGTTAAAAAATACTTCTAATCCAGATGTTGTATCAGCACTGCTGTCAGGCTACGCCATTAGTAGACATGATAGGCAAAGTAACCCTGGTGGCGGCCTTGCAATAGCTCATCACTACTTGCTGAGTATCATGCGATCCTTTCATCATTTTGAATTGTGTAGATGTTTAGATGTAAGATTACAGACCATTATACCTTCGTGGACTTATGATTTATAGACCCTCTAAACCTGTGGCCACTTTTTTAGATTATATATGTAATCATGTTAGTGTACAAAACCCTAATTACACTATACTAGAGGATTTTGATTTCCATTTGAAAGATTTGAATGACAAAGATGCTGCTTTGTTGGCAGAATCTGTATGTTGCTTTGAACTGAATCAAAGAGTAAAGTTTGCCACACATAAAATTGGTCACACCCTTGATGGTATCTTCTCAAATGATCACAGCCTCAGTTGTGAGGTTATACTGCCTTTGATCTGGTCCGACCATATGTCAGTCCAATTTAACTTCAATATTTCAACATTGTTGCAAGATACTAAAACCCTAGCGCAGAGTAAAACTATTTGTCTATGGAATAAGATAAACAAAAAGCCCTGGTAGAGAGCCTTGATCAGACTAAACCTGACTTTGGCAATTAATCTAATGCAGCAGCCACTGGTTACCATGAATGGTTGAAGTCTGAAAACAAGCACCAGAAAAAAATAGTTAAATCTTATAGGAAACAGCCATCTCCCTCATGGTTTTCCCCAGCAAAATGCTGTAGACTCGAGAGAGCCTGGAGATGCGATTATAGTGAGGTAGGCAGAGACAATGAATGAAAGGCCATTGATGAATGTAAAAAAACTAATATTGGAGGAAAAGACCAAATTCTTTGCAGATAAAATCGAATTGGCCTTGAACTCCTCAAGAGAACTTTTTAAAGTAGTTAGATCTCTGTCAAGTCCAATCCCCGCTCCAGCTGCCCCACCAGTCAGGTATTTTGATATAGACTGGATGATTTTTTTTTAAAACAGTTGAAACGATGTGTAGAGAATTTGATTCCACCCGCTCTGTAGCTAATCCAGTTTAAGTGTCCTTGAATTTAGATTGCGGGAAAGCTGTGTTACATGACTTCCCACTACTGAGCATCGACCAAACTACTGAGCTTACTGATCAAGTAAAATCTGGTGCACCTTCCAAGCCCTGCCCTCCTAAGATAGTGCAGGTCGTTGCAGGTCAAAGCCTTGCACCAGTCCTGATAACCCTGCTGAACATTACTATAGTTGCAGGCACTTTTCCGGCCACCTGGAAAAAGGTCTCAATTCTACCTTTGTTAAAAAAAAAAAAAATAGCCGTTGCTGGACCCAATGAGGAGAAAAACTTTCGCCCAATCTCACAGCAGCTTCTTCCTTTCTCAGCTAAGTTACTCGAAAAACACCTCAATGCTAGTCTATCTGGACATTTGGAAGAGAATAACTTTCTGGAGAATGCACAGTATGGTTTTAAAAATGGTTTCAGTACTGAGACAGATTTGATTGCTTATTAAGCTTTTTAACATTTATGTAGCATCGATCTACTCTTATGGTTTTGCTACAGGGCCTATGCTGATGATACCCAGATCGTGGTCCCAATCCCTGGTAAGGTAGAGGGAGTTGTAGATCGATTCAATAAATGTATGAACACCATCGTCAATTGGATGATTGCCAATTGTTTGAAATTAAATTCAGAAAAAAACAGAGATTCTATTTTTTTAAAAGGACTCCTCCTTTTGGGGTCACGCATGGTGACCACAAGCCTTGGGCTCCCCTCCACAGCCCATCCCCAAAATAAGAAACCTTGGAGTAATTTTCGATGCCGATCTATCCTTTAAAGAGCAAGTTAACAAATTGACATAATTTTGTTTTCTACTGCTTAGGTCCCTAAAGAAGGTGTTGCCTTTTATTCCTTTCCAACTCCAAAAATCAGTAGTCATTGCTCTGATTTTATCAAGGATTGATTATTGTAATGCCCTCTATATGGGCATCTGACAATCGGTACTCAAAAAGCTCCAGAAGCTGTAGAATGCAGCTGGTCCCCTCCTAAAGAAACGTTCTAATTATAAGTTGGTGTCATATGTTCTACTGGAACGCCACAGGCTTCTCACTCTTTAGAAATTAAATTTGTTCATGTCTGTTATGGATCCCCACTGTATCTGTTTATGGTGCTTGGGAATATGCCTTGGGATTCTTCAACAGGTGAGGAATCCGCAGGAATATAAGTTTACACGAGAAAGATTGTTACCGCAGGTAAGTAACTTTTTCATATTGAATATGATATATATTTATATTTATATATATATATATATATATATATATATATATATATATATATATATATATATATATATATATATATATATATATATATATGGAGAGAGAGAAATATAATTACAAAACTATATGATTAAAGAAGCTTGTGAAAAAATTATGATTGAGAAAAAAACTAAACGGCTTTGAAGTTAGCCAGTAATGGTTCTCATTACCACTGCCGCCACTAAACTGAAACAATCATGGATTTTGGTTGTGTTGGGACAGAAAAATTCTCTGCATGATAATGGAGGTACACTTCTGCCCTGAGTGCCCAACTGTACTGTTGTCTAGATCCGTAATGCAGATTTTTGTTGTTGTAGGCAAATACAGGTGTCATGCGTGTGCACCATGATGTAGGCCTATCTCACAGATTGCGGCCTTGTTGGACTGGCAGTTGCACCCAAAGCACTGCCCTCATAGTGGTGAAAGGCTACCACCTTCCCCCAGGAGTTCAGCAGTACAAGCACGGTGGTGGCAGGATACTGTGTAGTGATTAGAAGGCATGAACAGGTCCATTTTAGCCTGTCATTGTAGTGAGGCCTGCAGGCTAACTCACCTTTTTTGAAGTTCTGCTGCTTTGTGCTTAACTCACCTTTTCACCAACATCAGTTAGAAAAACAAGTGGTGCGCAGTGCAGGAGTAATCACTCTGCATTGGTTGTAAGAGTGCCAGGAAGGGTACAGTATTGGTATAGTGGTGTGCATGTATTTGGGTGTATGTATACCTGTGAGGAGAACATTACATAAGAGATATATTGCTGCACAGTGCATTATGTGCACCTGCCAGAAATACAATACATGAAAGGTGTAGTGCAGAGCTTGCTCAGTCAATGTGTGTGATGGCGCTGGGTGTGTTTGCAAGTGTCACACCGTGGCACAATAAAGTAAGGCTACATCACTGAGCAAAGGGCACAGAGTGAATGTGTGTTCTCAATGTATTTGTGCCTGGGGTGAAAAAATAAATGGAGGTAACAGTACTGGACACTGTGTGTGCTATGTGCGTACACTGAGTCTAAGTGTGAATGTAATGATACATTACATGGAAGACCCGGGGTTCCATTTTGGGAAAACCAGGCCTGCCTGTTGACATGAGGCGGTATAGGAATCCCCAGACAGATTTGTGTATCGCTGCATTCCTGTGAGCTGGGGCAGGGGCGCAGACTGCAGGAGGATAAGAGAGAGACTCCCCCTGTATACTTTAAAAGGTGCTCTGTTGTCAGTGAGAGATCCCAAGAAAGGGGCCTGAACACATATCAGAAAGGAGATGGGGCTGATAAGGAGAACAAAGAATTGGGCTGAAAGCCTGGGATTAACCTTTTAATGCTCCCATCATTGTGGCTGACATCCAGATATCTAGTATCTCCCATGGCCTGTTTTGTGGGACTATCAGCTTCGAAGTCTCTCCGGCTGTGAGAGACTGCTTTTCAAAGGAAGAGGGAGAGGAGAAGTATGTACTTAAAAAGGAGCAGAACCCCAACAACAAAAACTTCAAACATCCAGACCCTGAATCACATTTGGGGTCTGGAAATGGACTATAAGAACAAGAGGTTGAGAACCCAAAAATTGTCATCTGCAAGAAGCAAGACGGGCTTTGTGAGGAAAGGAAGCTCTGCAAGACTTGTGCTGGTAACCAGGACTGGAGGGCTAAGGCCTACTAGTCTCCCTGCTGGGTGAGTGGACATCACCCAAGGACTCCAAGACCACCTGCTCTGAAGCTTGGAACACTAGTGCCTGCCTGCTTGCAAAGACCAGAATGCCCTGTGAGGAAGAGGAGAGTGTTGGAGGGAGCGAGGTCCAGTGGTAAGCCATGTCAACTGGACTACCAGTGCGAGGTGTGAGGATATGGCTGTGGCACCGATCGGGTCATTGGGCATGTATAGATTCAAGTTGTCAAACCCTGTATGCCGGAAGAGGGCCACTGTGAAGCTAGCCATGAGCATAGTGCTGTGCAGGAAGAATAAAAGCCAGTACGGCCTTGTTTCTGTGACCCCGTGTGCAAGGAGGAGCTTCTGTGGAAGATACTACCGGACAACTAGGGCCCAATCCTGCACAGAACTTTATCTGCAATCTTGTATACCAGGCGGGGCTGCCATGATACGGAGTACTGTGTGGTGAGGGCTGGATCGTGGGTTGGTAGTGTTACAGCAGCCCTGTATGCCCGGAGGGACTTCTTTTCTCAAGAGTGCTGTAGAGGATCAGACCGAAGACCTGAAAACTGTGAAGCCATGTGACCCATAGGTCATAAGAAAGCATCTAGGATTGCACCAGAGTTGCCGCCGTCAACTAAGGAGGACACCATGGCCCCATTGCCACATCGTTGGGATCCCAACTGGGTGCATCGGAATCCAACCCACCTCACTCCCCCTCCCTGTTGGGGAGTGCAGGTTTTACCATCCAAGGGAGCGCATCGCTGCTGAAGCCGACTGCTTAAGCTCAAGAGAGAGCCTTTGCCTGTCAAGTGCTCCACGCCTCCTGTTTGCAGGCAAGTCCCTGAACAGGACCAGAGATTTGCGAGTGCCCTTTGGTGGGACACCCACTGAGAATCTGCACGCTGTCTCACTGCTGAAGCAGGTAAGCCTGTTTACATGCTTATCAGGCCCCAGAGAACTTGCTGCTAAAAGCACTTCGGCGCCAAGACACTTTTGACTATTTTCTAAGACTCGAAGAGGACTCTTGAGGTAAGGCTTACTAGTGAGCATTCCCTGGATGTGACCACCAGTGAATGGAGAATAACCCCGACTATGTAATGAACAATGGGTAGGACAGGGATTAGCCAGTTAAAATACCAGAGCCCCCAACCTTAAGGGGAAATGTGTGGTCCTTTATTTTTGTATAACAACTCTTTGAATGCGTAGAGTTAGAAATAAAATACTACTTTTTATCACAAAAATAAGTATTTGACTGGACAATGATTTAGTAACACTGCTGTGCACTCTTAGAGTTAGGAGTCGTGTTCACTAACCTGTATTCACACCTCCGCCCCCGAGGGAGCCTTAGGCTGCTCGTTCACGTCTACTTTTGAGAGTCCAGTGCAGAAGGGGTACTTGGCCTAGTTGCTCGGGGTCCATAGTAAGTCGGCTACTCGGAGTAAAGAGCCTCAACCCTCTTGGTTCGGCGCAGTAGTCCTTGCGTGCTCCGTGACCCTTTAAATTGGGTTCGTTATTTGAAGCTCATGCGCCTCCAAAAGAACGAATTTACCAGTTAGTTAAACCTAATTCTCCAAGTGCACTGTACCTGACCTCACCTATCACAGACATCACAAATTACATAAGTGAAATTACTATTGACGTCACATAACCATTCACATTATTAGTTTCACTAAATTGAAATGGGTGGTGGTCCACCAACTGCACCACACGTCTAAAATCCGGGAATTATACCTATAATGTATTGAGCATACCTAGATTTCACTGGGCTCCGATGGAAGAGGTCATAGGTCACACTCACTTTAGCAATTTTATGTTCAATTCATTTGTCTATTTATAGTGTTATACTTTGGTTACTGGCGGCAGTAAAAACGCTTATGAAGGCCCCTGGGCATGTGCACATGAGTTGGACGTGGCCCTGCCCACTAACCTCCAGAGCCCAGACCAACTGAGTGCAGTGTCCATGGCCCAGAACCCATTTCGCAGAGCCTTCGCGCATGTGCAGAATGCTCTGGATGCAGTGCATCACTTTGCGCCACTCAAATTATCTGTCTTGTTCCCTCAGCAATTAACCACAGCCTTGGGCTTGCCTTTTCGGTGCACGCCATGTACATGCCTGCAGCGTGATCCCATACCTGAAAATCCTGCTGCGTGCTGCCTTCACCACGAGTTCTAGGCACAGGGCTCGATCACTCCCTCTATCCCTGGAGCGAGCTGGCCTTGCAGGTGCCACCTGTGATGAGGGTAATGGTGTCATTGCTCACCGTAGGTGGCGAATTTTAGTGATTATTTAGATTTTCATTATAATGAGAATGTCTCATGTTTTTTAGGCAAATATACAGTGTTTTGCAAGCTTGTTCGATTTCCAATAACTAATTTACAAAACAGAAAATCTTTTTACATTGTGAGCAGTAATGGGTTTATACTTTATTTTTGTGTTGTGTGTGTTTTCTCTGTATCCTCTCCAGTGTTGGTCTTCCACTAGCAAAAATTATTCCAATAGTAAACGGGCAGATCCACACAGTGTGTAGTGAAACCCCCAGCCACTTTGTTCAGGTAAGAAATCTGTTTGTCTTTGGAAAAAATAATCGCATTGCAGTCGCAGATTAAAAAGAAAATGTTTCGAGTCATTAAAAATGCCAGTCAAGCTGTGGAATAAATACTCACATTAAAGTGTTAAGAGGAGCCAAACCCTTACATCTGATGATTCCGCTTTTTAAACAATCATTCCCGCCCGGTAACGCTTGAAAAACTGTTGGTGATCAGTAGAATATTTTACCATGTGCCCATAATCTTCGATTTCATTAGACAATTTTACTATTTAAAAATTCCTTTCAGACCTAATCCGTATATTAATTGCACCTGGTCTTTGCATCCATTCCCAGAATGCCGTGATATTTGTAAAGCAGTTGCTTACTTATTTTAGTTTTTATCATGCTCGTGGTTTACTGCTTGTTATAAACTGACATGCTTTCGATAGTCGGTCAGACTCTAAAATACGGAGTAAATATTTAAACCATGCACGTTTGAAATATTGCCTGTCTTTGTTTATATTTAAGTCTGTTTAGCCCATACAATCTCTTGCACGGTGTTCACCTCCTGATTTTAGCGGTCGAAGACTACCAGACAGGGCAATCTCACAATTCTCTTAACCCCTTCGCTGCCAGGCCTTTTCCCCCCTCCTGTGCTAGGCCTTTTTTTGGCTATTTGGTGCAGTTCGCGCTTAGGCCCTCATAACTTTTTGTCCACATAAGCTAGCCAAGCCAAATTTGCGTCCTTTTTTTCCCAACATCCTAGGGATTCTAGAGGTACCCAGACTTTGTGGGTTCCCCTAAAGGAGGCCAAGAAATTAGCCAAAATACAGTGAAAAAATCGGTTTTTTTTTCTCAAAAAAATGTGAAAAAGTGGCTGCAAAAGAAGGCTTGTGGTTTTTTCCCTGAAAATGGCATCATCAAAGGGTTTGCGGTGCTAAAATCACCAGCTTCCCAGCTTTCAGGAACAGGCAGACTTGAATCAGAAAACCCAATTTTTCAACACAAATTTGGCATTTTACTGGGACATACCCCATTTTTACAATCTTTTGTGCTTTCAGCCTCCTTCCAGTCAGTGACAGAAATGGGTGTGAAACCAATGTTGGATCCCAGAAACCTAAACATTTCTGGAAAGTAGACAAAATTCTGAATTCAGCAAGGGGTCATTTGTGTAGATCCTACAAGGGTTTCCTACAAAAAATAACAACTGAAAAACAAAAATATTGAAATTGAGGTGAAAAAAACATCAATTTTTCTCTACGGTTTACTCTGTAACTTTTTCCTGCAATGTCAGATTTTCGAAAGCAATATACCGTTACGTCTGCTGGACTCCTCTGGTTGTGGGGATATATAGGGCTTGTAGGTTCATCAAGAACCCTAGGTACCCAGAGCCAATAAATGAGCTGCACCCTGCAGTGCGTTTTCATTCTATACCGGGTATACAGCAATTCATTTGCTGAAATATAAAGACTGAAAAATAGCTATCAAGAAAACCTTTGTATTTCCTAACTGGGCCCAAGATAAGGTGTTGAGGAGCAGTGGTTATTTGCACATCTCTGAATTCCGGGGTGACCATACTAGCATGTGAATTACAGGGCATTTCTCAAATAGATGTCTTTTTTACACACACTTATATTTGGAAGGAAAAAATGTAGAGAAAGACAAGAGGCAATAACACTTGTTTTGCTAATCTATGTTCCCCCAAGTCTCCCGATAAAAATGATACCACACTTGTGTGGGTAGGCCTAGCGCCCGCGACAGGAAACGCCCCAAAACGCATCGTGGACACATCACATTTTTTGAAAGAAAACAGAGGTGTTTTTTGCAAAGTGCCTACCTGTAGATTTTGGCCTCTAGCTCAGCCGGCACCTACGGAAACGTACCAAACCTGTGCATTTTTGAAAACTAGAGACCTAGGGGAATCAAAGATGGGGTGACTTGTGGGGCTCTGACCAGGTTCTGTTACCCAGAATCCTTTGCAAACCTCAAACTTTGGCTAAAAAAACACATTTTCCTCAATTTTGGTGACAGAAAGTTCTGGAATCAGAGAGGAGCCACACATTTCCTTCCACCCAGCGTTCCCCCCAAGTCTCCCAATAAAAATGATACCTCACTTGTGTGGGTAGGTCTAGCGCCCGCAACAGGAAATGCTCCAAAACGCAACGTGGATACATCACATTTTTTGAAAGAAAACAGAGGTGTTTTTTGCAAAGTGCCTACCTGTAGATTTTGGCCTCTAGCTCAGCCGGCACCTAGGGAAACCTACCAAACCTGTGCATTTTTTAAAACTAGAGACCTAGGGGAATCCAAGATGAGGTGACTTGTGGGGCTCTGACCAGGTTCTGTTACCCAGAATCCTTAGCAAACCTCAAAATTTGTCTAAAAAAACACGTTTTCCTCACATTTCGGTGACAGAAAGTTATGGAATCTGAGAGGAGCCACAAATTTCCTTCCACCCAGCGTTCCCCCAAGTCTCCCGATAAAAATGATACCTCACTTGTGTGGGTAGGCCTAGGGCCCGTGACGGGAAATGCCCCAAAACACAACGTGGACACATCACATTTTTTGAAAGAAAACATAGGTGTTTTTTGCAAAGTGCCTACCTGTAGATTTTGGCCTCTAGCTCAGCCGGCCCCAGAGGGGGGCAGAAATGGCCTAAAATAAATTTGTCCACAAACCATCCCCGGTGCCTAGTGGTTTCTGCCCCCTTGGTAGCAGATTGACCTAAAATCGGCCAATCTGCCCCCAAGGGGGGCAGAAATGGTTTAAATACAATTTGCCTCCCAGGGGAGCGACCCTTGCCTAATGGGTCGCTCCCCATCTCTAAAAAAAACAAACAAACAAAAAAAAAAACACCCCAAAAAAATTTGCCCTGGCGCCTAGAGGTTTCTGCCCTCCCTGGGGGCAGATCGGCCTAATAACAATAGGCCGATCTGCCCCCGGGGGGGGGGGGCAGAAATGGCCTAAAATAAATTTGCCGCCCCCCCCCCCCCCCCCAGGGAGTGACCCTTGCCTACGGGGTCGCTCCCCCTGCGTGACATTGGCGCCAAAAAAAAAATCCCCAGTGCCTAGTGGTTTCTGCCCCATTGGGGGCAGATTGACCTAAAATCGGCCAATCTGCCCCCAAGGGGGCAGAAATGGTCTAAATACAATTTTCCCCCCAGGGGAGCGACCCTTGCCTAATGGGTCGCTCCCCATCTCTTAAAAAAAAAAAAAAAAAAACATTTTGCCCTGGTGCCTAGAGGTTTCTGCCCCAAAGGGGGCAGAAATGGCCTAAATACAATTTTCCCCTCCAGGGCAGCGACCCTTGTCCAAGGGGTCGCTCCCCATCTGTAAAACAAAAAAAAAAAAAATCCCTGGTGCCTAGTGGTTTCTGCCCCCCTTGGGGGCAGTTTGGCATAATCAAAATAGGCTGATCTACCCCCCCAGGGGGGCAGAAATGGCCTAAAATAATCCCCCCCCCCCCAGGGAGTGACCCTTGCCTACGGGGTCGCTCCCCCCTGCGTGACATTGGCGCCAAAAAAAAAATCCCCAGTGCCTAGTGGTTTCTGCCCCATTGGGGGCAGATTGACCTAAAATCGGCCAATCTGCCCCCAAGGGGGCAGAAATGGATGGTCTAAATACAATTTTCCCCCCAGGGGAGCGACCCTTGCCTAATGGGTCGCTCCCCATCTCTTAAAAAAAAAAAAAAAAAAACATTTTGCCCTGGTGCCTAGAGGTTTCTGCCCCAAAGGGGGCAGAAATGGCCTAAATACAATTTTCCCCCCCAGGGGAGCGACCCTTGCCTAAGGGGTCGCTCCCCTTGTGTGAAATTCACGTAAAAAAAAAAAACTCCCTGGTGTCTAGTGGTTTCTGCCCCCCTTGGGGGCAGATTGGCCTCATCAGAATAGGCTGATCTACCCCCAAGGGGGGCAGAAATAGCCTAAATATAATTTGCCCCTTAGGGGAGCAACCCTTGCCTCAGGGGGTCACTCCCCACACCTAAAACAAAAAAGTAAACAAAAAAAATGATCCCTGGTGCCTAGAGGTTTCTGCCCCCGGGGGGGCAGAAAAGGCCTTCCAAAAAAATGCCCCCCCTGGGAGCGTCCCTTGCCCAAGGGGTCGCTCCCTTATGACAATTTCACACAAAAAAAAAAACATCCCTGGTGTCTAGTGGGCGTTTCAAAAGCCGAATTGCAAGCAATCCGGCTTTTGAAACGCTTGGAGAGACTTCAAAGGGAAGGAAATACATTTCCTTCCCTTTGAAGCCTCTCCGGGCCTCCCCCACGTGATCGAAAGAGAAATGCAAAGCATTTCTCTTTCGATCGCGCGATGGGGAGGCTCTGTGATTGTCAGCGCTCGCTCGCTGACGTCACGGGGGGGGGTCGGGGGTGGAAGGGCTTCCCCTTCCATCCCTGCCTTAGTGGGGGTGGGGGGGAACCCCACAGAGGGAGAGCTAGCGCTCCCTCTGGGCTGTGTGCCTAGGACGTAATGGTTACGTCCTGGGCACAGCAGCACTGTGCCTCAGGACGTAACCATTACGTCCTGGGCACAGAACCGGTTAATAAAACGGTGCCCACTTTTTTGACGGGGCCTCGTGCCTGCCACAGGAACACTAGAACAAGTGACAACTGTGACCACACGAAGTCAATATACACCTCGCATGATCTCTGGTTTAGTGAACACTAGAACAAGTGACAACTGTGACCACACGAAGTCAATATGCACCTCGCATGATCTCTGGTTTAATGCACTCCTGTTGCGGGCGCTAGGCCCAGCCACAGAAGTGGGGTACCGTTTTTGTTGGGAGATGTGTGGGAACACTGGGTGGTTGCTAGAAAAAATATGGTAGTGAGGTTTTAGTTTTAAGAGCTCTGCTTGTTCTTGAAAGCTGGTGAGGTGTTGATATGTTCACAGTAATCCGTTTGTTAATGCCATTTAAAAATAAAAAACAATAAACATTCACTTCCTTTTGTTCCCCATTTTTTTTTTTCAATTAGTGCTATAGTTTGCCTATGTATTCAGTTTCTTCCAGGAAAATCCACAAACCTTGGGAACTTTTTAAACCCCGAGATTTTAAGAAAAAAGAATCAAAAATTGACCTGGATACTTTTTGTGGGGAAAAAGTTATGAAAGCTTGGACCCGAAGTGCCACAAATTTCAAATAAGCATTGACTAAAGCCAATAGGTCCGGCATTAGCTGTTATCTTTCTGGTAATTCTAGTTTTGTTTTGTCCTGGTTTTTGCCAAACTTTATTGTGTGGAAATATGCCGGGTCCTCATCAGTCAAAAAAAACAAAAAAAATGAATACAAAGTTTTTGGGGTCTCAAAAAGCCACACCGTACCATAGTAACCCAGGCACTAAAGGTAACTACTTAAAAAGTCTTGCCTTTACGAAAGAAACAAAGAATGCAAGAAACAGAGATGCCAATAAAAAAGGCAAGTAAGAAGGAAAGGAAAAAGGAAGGAAAGAGCGAAGAGAAAGAATGAATGGAAGAAGGAAAGAGAAGGATAAGAGAAAGGACTGGAAAAGAAGGAAGGGGAGAAAGAAGGAAAAAAATGAAACTCAAGAATGAAAGAAGGCAAGAGAAAGAATGGAAAAAAAGGAGGAAGGAAAGAAAGAAATTAGAAAAGAAAGGAGAGAGAAACGTAAAACTTAAAAAGAGGATAACAATACACAACAGATTCAAATGAACACATGGTATGCTGTCAAAATAACAGAAGTCAGAAAAGCAAAACACTACAGAAGGAATTTACAACAGCATAGTAGGCAGGATGTGGTATCTGATAAAGATCGAATGAGCATTAGAAGCACCCTACTATCGCATCAGGTTCTAAACACAAAGGCATCCCTAGTGTAGTTTATAAAGTAATAACAAAAACATTGGCACAGAAAGGAACTAGCTTGTTTGTGAATGTGGTCCTTGCAAGAGCAAAATGCAGTCACTCAGAGTGAAGCTAACCAATGGTGGCTTAAGTACGCTGACCCCTTGCCCCGTGCTATATATTGTAGTGGGTGGAAGCAAAATGTGAATCACAGAACATAACACAATTGGTTGAGGAGAGGTGACTCAAATCTCCTATATGTATGTATATTATATATAGTTTAGTAAAATCAAAAGGTCTTGGCTAACGCCAGTCCTAAATAAGGACTTTGCACTGGGGGTGGAAACCCTGGCCAGCTAGGGGGTTAAATTATATAAACTAAACAGATCTAAATGCAATAATTGATTTAAAAAATGAAGGTACATTTTATGCTGCAGATGTCTTAGTATTTATGTGAACCAGGTTATTTTGGTATTCAAAAGTGTTTTCTTCAAAAGAATAGGGCAATTATTCTGTGAATTGAATTTTTGGGTAAAGCTTTCAAATACTTTTTGGGATCTGAGTAACCCTTGCTGTTTCTTTCGTGTATGTCACTTTCTAGTGATGTTTGTATACTTCTCTAGAAGGTAACCTTTAGTGGTGTTAAAACCCACATCTAGGGGCAGACATATTGGGAACAGCATGTCTCTCTGTGTTCGTAACTCTCATTCTGGACAGAAAGTACTGGTGAGATGCCAACAAATGACTTGTCAAGGAAAATTAGAAACCTCGATCTCCCTTCTATATTTCATCTATCTGAACCTCACAAAATTGGACCTTTACATGCAAATACTATAGCCTAAGAACTGAGTAATGTCCTATACGTAGCTTTCATAATGGACCTTATTAATATTTTCTTTTTCTCAAAGCTTACAAACTCCTTCTCTACCTTAAAACTAACCTGGTCTTCTAGATGAGACTCAGATATCATTACTAAGGAGTCGTGTTGGCCTCTATGATCCTCAGAAGCAGATCTAGGTTGCATCCAAAATTAGTGTCCCTGGAAACAGAGTAACGTCATATGGTTCATGCCAGTGCTGGCAACTGAATCGTTCACTGTAGTCCTAATAATCTCATTTGATTAGACCTCACAAACATGGAACTGAAAATCCTCTGATGCCTGTAAACATTGTGTGACCCTAGTGGAATAAAAAACATACCTCAAACCTATTGCAGATTAAATGTTTTTTTTTTTAGCTATCTCATAGTTCAGCAGTTCAACAACAAGCCTTTATTCGGTTATCATAACCATCAAAGCAGCATAATACAATTGGTTTCGGAATTTAAAACATATACAAAAATATAAAGGAACCTAAAACTAATAGAATACAATCTTAAACTTCATAGCTTTAAAATGCCTGTGTACCTAATATTAATTTCAAAAGGAATTATTTAAAAAAACGACTTCGTACATGGCAAGCGGCCACAAGGAACTTGCTAACCGCAAGGATTAAAAAATTAGAGGTATCACTTTTTAAAATTCTTATAGCTGTACAGCACTGGCTCAGACCCAAGTCTCGACAAATTGCACAAATCCATTTTGACCGTGGAATAGAATATGCAGGACAGAAAAACATAAAATGTTCTACAGTTTCTGAGCTACCACGACAAACTGGGCATAAGTCAGAAAGTAGAGTTGGTCCCCAACGTCTTGATAAGGACAGCAGCGGAAGACTCTCAAAGCGAAAGCGTGTATACAGGCCCTTCCCCAATAAATCAGGTATAAGATCTAGGTACGGTTCATACTGAGGTACCACTTGAAATCAATAAATAAGTTGGTCAACCAACCATATGGTTTACAGCAAATGGAATTGTTTCTTACATAGGACCAATAAGCTGTTTTTAGAATGGTTTTATGAGATTTTTCCAAGTTTTGTGGGTTCTCCCAGAAAATTCCCAATCCCAGGATACAGAACCAGTTGCTATCTCATAGGTTTCCTGTATCTAAGGTGTGCGTTATTAATGCAGTTACTATAGAAAACCTATAGATATATGACCGACTTCCGTGTGTGATAATGCTAACCCTTGAATTTGCCTACTCTGTTGAATGGTTACAATTGCTCGATGATGTATGTCTCAGCAGAAAATCCCCCAAAACGTATTAATCTATTTTGTATAAGTAATTCACATAGCTAAATAATTTGTGGTATAATATATACTACTAGGTAATCAAAAATATATTATCTGCATTGTTTGCTTTGTTTCCACTGGTCATTCCATAACACATTGGACTGCCCATCCAAAATACATGCAGCAGTTCAAATATGACATTTTGATAATCATTGAACAACACTTCTTGTTCAGCAGTGCATCTTACTCATTATTTTCAACATATAGTAATAACAGTACCCAACAGAATATTTTGGACAGATTTCCTGAAGCTGTGATTTTCAGAACAATCACCCAAGCTATATAGTTGGCAGGATGTTGCCACGTCAACAGCAAATCCTTATACCACAATTATATACAACTTAAAGCCAATCAAACAAGTTTGTTTAATACACAGATCCAGACACAAAGTACACTGCATAGATCTCCTTCTGAATTGGGCACTTAAAAAAAACTGGCTTGGGCTGGGGGGGGGGGGGGGTCACATTCCTGATATGAGCTGTGACTGAGCACTCAGTGCATAATCTGGTTCCTATTGGCTCACCCATGATGCTGGTTCAATCAGCAATGTTCCTTCAGAGAAATTCATGGAATTCATAATTAAGAGCTGACCAGAATATCAACGTAGGTTTTAAAATGTCACAAAAATGAAGGGAATGTGATGTAGGTATTGAAGAATATAGCAAAAAGGAATTGGATTTGGCTGTAGAAATGAAAAATCAAACACACTTGCATTTGTTTTTGACTCTGGCAGAAAGCAGTGCCCAATGCAAATTTGTTTAGCAAAGACCGTTTTTAAAATGTTTGGCTTTATAAAAATGATTCGGCTCACTCATAGCAGCATACATCCTTATTAAAAAGTATGTAATGTCAATTTTTCAAGGTTGGTAGACGTAGAGCCCGAGATTTCCATTTCACAGGGCTGTCCATATCACCATTTCAGGCCCATGGCAATCTGCTCATCTGCAACTAGTTCCTCAGTTTCCTCTCTAACCACGCTAACTCCTTGAGTCTGCAGGGATTTCTTCACTCTTGCAACACAGGGGAGAACTTTCATATGTGAAAGCTGAAGAAATATCTACGTGCATCCTGTCTGGTTCTCCACTAGGCATGTGCCGCTCTGATTCCTGATACTTTATCTTCAGTACAGAAGCACCACATGGCAAAGTGGTACCAATGGATGAACCAAGACCCCTTTGTCCTTTCTATTCTCTAAGAAAGTGTCTTCCTCAACTTTTACAATGCAGTTTGAAGATGGATGACTTTTGGGAGGATTGTACCTGGAGCTCTGTCAGGCAGTAGAAATTCTCAGAACAGTCCAATCTTATGTTCTTCTGTAGGAAGCAGCTTTTTATCTGAGAGAACGCGCACATCAAGCTAAATTTCACAAAGTTCCCACACCTCTATTGAGTAAACTGAGTGACTTTTAGACTCCTGCACTACTGCAGTGCTATTCCAGTGTTGTGTACTACACAACAGAAATCCAAAATGTAATCATTAGACAGGCTATCTAAAAATTATAAAACCTAGACAAGGAATGTGGATAATCGGAATCCATTGTTTCCATTGAGTTTGTTATACTTACAGGCATGCTGCAGATTTGAAGTTTGTAGTTATTTACTAAAAATAGGTAAGACAATTAGGTTGTTAGTCACATATTTCAACCCTGTTCTCTGCAGACTGTTGTACAAACATGTTCATCCAACTTTAAAAGTTAGTGTAGCTACATAGAACATTTTCATACAGTTACAGCTACTTACAAAGGTCACAAATATCTAAAAAGCACAAACCTTTTTTAGGTTGAGTCTGTGGACGGCTTGTGCACTGTCTGTTGTGTGGCTTAACAACAATGTGGAGGGGCTTGGTGTCCTCCCATTCCTTACCGTTGATTTTGTTTCCTTGCCACTCTTATTTGGCTGCTTCTTATTCGTGCCCCAGCTGGTCAATGTTGTGTTTGTCCCTCCCATGGAGCATTCCCTCCTTACCATTGTGTTGATTGGCTGTCAACAGTGTTTCCACTGCATGCTTTTCAAGCACTACTTCATTCTTGAATGTGAAGCACTCCATTAGACTGCATGTGTTTTTGAACTGTTAAACTGTTAACCTTGTGTACTTATCTTCCCATTGCTCTCTATCACCCTACCCCCTCCCCCCCCCCCCCCCCCCCCAACATGTTGTGCATGCCTATCTGCTTCTCCTCGTTTCCTCCTCATACCGTCCATGTTGCTTTCCATTTCTGGCGCCCTTTACAACCCCCTGCACTCCCGCTGTTGCGTTTGCTTTCTCAAACCCCTCCGACCTTACCTCATGTTGCTTTGTCAGACCTCTCTATCCCCTGTGTTCTTTTGAGTGAACACCCCTCTTGTGTTCTTTTTTTTTTTTTTAAAGAAAGGTTTGTTCGTTTTACGTTTTTTTTTTTTTTTCTCTTTGGTTACCGATTCTACTCGGATCTGTAACTAAAAAAAAAAGCAACAACAAAAAAGCTGTGTCATTTTGTGGTCATGCTTATGTGTGGTGCGAACACCTGCAAAATGATGTAGCACTCTCAACAGCTTATTTTTGTGTTTGTTTAACTTTAGCCACAATGCTGCGCAGTATACCTACAAACCATTGGCAAAGCCAATAGGTCACAAAGGTGAGACCAATTGGCTTTGCCAATGCTCGTTGTTTTTAGAGGTCGTATTAGGAGGCCCAGCTAGTACAGAGGTCAAATACCAGATTTTCACAGTCAAAAAATAATTGGCAGAACACAAGAAAAAGGTGGATTTCCTAAAAACACATTCTTTTTTTTGACACAATTTTACAAATATTAGACAAACTCATGTTCCGTAACCAAAGGCAACCTTGACTTGTCAGTAAAAATCTCCAGACATAATGAATATACCAGGGTCTTCCAGACTTTCAAAGCGCTGTAGTGCTATAGAAATAATAGATATGCGCTACACAAATGTGGATAGTTTAATGTAACGTATTATGGAATTGTCAGTGGCATCACTAGCGGACAGTCAGATACAGCCCATGCCGCCAGCCTTTTGTCCTGCCACCCACTTGGGCCCCAATACCACATCTGCTGAATGTGCCAAGAGACCACATCGAAAAAAAAACTGACACACACACACACAATCGCCCTTTGTAGGTAGCTCCACCAGTTTTATCTGTGGCCACTTTTCTGACCCCCAAAAATCACTTCTAGAGACCTCAAGTGCAAATTCCTCTGTTTGGCATTGTTTATACTAATACAGTTGTGCAATCATGATCTTCCTCTATAGGACCTGTTGATGATGGAACAAGTCAAAGACTTTGCTGCTAATGTATACGAAGCTTTCAGCACTCCTCAGCAGCTGAAGAAGTGATTGATCTTACACCTTGAAAAGGATTATGGAAGAGGTCATTTGCTTCACATTGATGTCCTCCGGAACAACACAGCTGGAATTAAACAATGAAGCTAAATTTGAACCCGTGCTTCTCATAGCTGAATTGACCAAGTACCTTTTATCACCAAATAGTTCTTTAAAAACAATGTATCTGAAAAGTACTCTGGATGAATGAGACTACAGAATGCGTAGTTGTCGAATGTGCCCGCTCAAATACCTCAGATAAAAACAGTTAAATAGAAATGTGCGCAGAATGACTCATCATTTGCCTGGATAAATAAGCCCGGCGCACCTATTTTAGATGCACCAAAACAATGCCTTCCATGGGTACCAGTACATAGATGAGTACGGTGCCTACATTCATCATATTAATGAGCACAGATTGCAGTTACCATCATGATACAATCTACTTCTGAAAAATATTTACACAATATAGTCTACTGTGCATGGAGCGTGGTCCTATAAAAGGTCTAACATGTGGAATGTAATACTTTTTCTGACCCAGTTAGGACGTAGCTGTCTTTATTACATGAAACATTTTAGATTCCAGTCCAGCGTCCCCCTTCTGTTGCTGTAGTAAAAAGATTTCAGTGTCTGCTTGGGCCAGAGAAAAAGTTACTGTATATCAGTCGAAACAGTCAGCCGATGGTACCTTTGTATAGCAACTTGATTCATTTAATTTACGTGTTTAATTTGTACAATATGTTTCACTGCTGTTTGTATAAAACTACCACTGTGCATATTCATTTGTAAATACCTGTTCTTACCAATGTTTTAATTATTAGGATATTTGAGCCCACTGGAATGTCTGTATCACAATAAAATATTTTAATGTACAAGACCCGTTTCTAGCCATACTTTTGTAATTTAAATGAAGTTATTGTTTTTACTCATTTTCACAGATAATTACTGAGAGAAAGCCCTCTGTTTCTTGATCTGTACCTATTTTTAAATGTCGACAAAAGCAAAGAGTAAATCTTGTTTTGAGTACTTTCATTGATGTCAGTCATGACTGCCAGGCCAACGGTTGGCATCTGATCTAATGGACCTTGCGTTATGCGTTTGTAGTAAAGCTGAAAGATCCAATTTCAGGTGTGCCATTATCAGTCACAAATGACAGTATAAGATATTTCTGTCTCGGTCTATGCACATGTAGAATTAGTTTGGATTGGAGGGGGGAACCTGTACGGTACCCGCCCCCTGTGATGATGCTCACCGGCACCTGTTAAGGGACCCAGTTGATGTTGCGGTGATACAAAAAGGTATCGGAGAATATTTTGACCTCAATGATATCCCGGGTACCTCTCTGCATACAGTCTGAGCTGGCTTCAAGGCTACTATTAGGGGAGTCATGTCCTCTATCGCTATCTCATCTGTGTGAGGGCCTCTCGATTAGAGGAGAAAAGACTGACGACAGAGATCAAGACTCTTGAGCTCTTTGACCAGTCTGCCCCATCTCGGCACAACTGAGCGAAAAGCATTGCTTTCCTATGGATCTGGTGGTGAATTGTTGACTCCTTTAGGGCCTTGCTTGGCTCCCCAAACATGCTAGACCGTGAAGCTCATATATACCCACCCCTACTAAAAGAGGTCTCGAAATATGGGTTGCACTTAAAAGGGACCTCACTACATTCCCTCTCCAAACACTCCACTAGCTCATATCCCAGACTTTGCCCTGGCCCTTGAGGCCCATTTCTTTACTAGCTGGGGGGCAGGAGACATGCCTCACCCCTTCACAGCTTATTTGAGGGCACGACTGTCAAGACGTTTGAAGTGTAAAACAGAATTCCACATCCTCTAAACGGTGCTGCTGCAATATTGCCACCTGCGCCACTGGTTACTTAACCCCACTAACATCTAACAGGCTACGAGACAATACATCCCTTTTGAGACACTGGCCAGGGCATAAGCTGGCACCAGCGACCTGATACCACGCACCTGTCAGGTATGCCAACAAACCACACCAGCGATGCCTCACACGTATGAAACTCAATGGCAGGGTGACTCTACGGATGACATTTCCCAAAAGCAATGGAACACACTCTGATGAGACATCCCCAGGATCTATACCAGCATACCACAATGCAAGACAGCATACAAACTGATGACCCCATGGTACTACACATTAGCTTGCCTCCATGCCGTATACCCTGTTACCTCATACAAATGTTGGAGATGTGGCACCACTCCTGGGACCTTCCACCACATATGGTGGTCCTGCTCTCACATCAAAATGTACTGGAAGGACATTCTGGGCCATATCAAAGACCCAGTAGGCTTCCCTCTCCCCAAATCTTACAACACAGCAGTTCTGGGCATCCGCCCCCTGGAACTGAAAGCGATGAGTCATGCCGATTGGCACCTCATCAATCACATGCTAGGTGCTGCCAAACAACTTATCGCACTACACTGGAAGAAAAAATAACTGCCCCTCCTGTTGCACAGTGGATCATACGCATCTGGCATGTTATGGCCATGGAGCTCCTGTCCCATGAGCTGGCACACAGATTCTAACTTCACCCCTGTTTTACGGGAACCTGCCTTAACCACGACTCCCTAACAATGAAGTCGTGGACAACGAAAGCAGAACCACGCTTTCGTTAACCACGACTCCCTTGTTCTGTGCCTTAACCACGCATGTGCTGAACCACGCACATGCGTAGTTAAGGCACAGAAGAAGGGAGTTGGCTGAGGAGGGCAACGTGATTAGGTAAGTGGGACTGTTTTAGGGGTGGGGGGTCAGGGTAGTTTTAGTTTTAGGGGGTGGGGGTCAGGGTGGTTTAAGTTTAGGTTTGGGGAGGGGGGTCGGGGTATTTCTAGTTTTAGGGGTGGGGGGTCGGGTGGTTTAGGGGCAGGGGGTTGGGGCATTTTAAGTTTTAGAGGGGGTGGGGGTTTGGGGTATTTTTAGTTTTTGGGGGTGGTTTAGGTTTTAGGGGGGCGGGGTGGGGGGGTCGGGGTGATTTTAGGGGAAGGGGTCGGGGTAATTTTAGGGGCGGGGTTGGGGTGGTTTTAGGGGTGGGGGTCAGACTAATTTTAGGGGCGGTGGGGGGTTGGAGTAGTTTAGGTTTTAGGGACGGAGTGGGGGGTTGAGGTAGCTTAGGTTTTAGGGATGGGGTTGGGGTGGTTTTAGGGGCGGGGTGGGGGTCGCGGTAATTTTAGGGGTGGGGGTTGGGGTTGTTTAAGGGGGAGGGGTGGGGGGGGTCGAGATAATTTTTAGGGGCGGGGGGTGGGGGGCCAGGGGGGACTCATGCTGAAACAATGTATGCCTTTCACTAATGCCTTTACCAAGAATGCCTTTACAACGAAAAATCGTTGTTAAGGCATTCGTGGTAAAGGCATTAGTGGTAACAACGCGGTCGTTGTTCCGATGCGTTGTTCAGGCATGCGCTGTTCTAGCATGTGTAGTTCGGACATACATTCCTGTTTTACGCCAACCAACCTTAACAAGCGGCAGCTTTTTGATTAAGCCCCTCTGCGCAGTCAGGCAGTCACAGAGATGATAGATCCCTGGCCCGCTACACTCTGACCACTTGAAACAATTTTTGAGGCATTTCTTTGTAAGCGTTCAAGACCTGGTAAAAAATTTGCGGGTACACGCAAAACTTGCATACACTCATGACAGGTACTTGCATAGCCATCTCGTCAGACTCTGCACCGTTTGCTTCGATATTGCCCTTAGATATCTATCAGTAGTCTTCAACAGCCCAGTAATAAGGGCACGTTTTGAAAGAGCCAGCACCTGCTGTACAATAGATAAGGATAACATGTAGAAGCCATATTTATCATTTTACCTTCTGAGCCATTTATACACTGACTCACCAGAACCACCTTCTAACTGTTCAGGAGGGCAGCTCTACAAGCTTTTAGAAGTGAGAATAATTCCTCTCATTGCGAAACAGCAGTGAATCATAATTGAGTTTGACAGAAATAACTTGGTTTTCTTTTACCGGATAACTGCTCTTAAACATTGCTAGATATAAATAGGTATGGTTATTTTTCTCAGCATTCTTAATACTTTTTTCTTCATCATTACAGAGCATTTTAATGTGCCAAGCCTTTAAGGCTTACAAGTCATGGCAAACTGTTAATGAAAATCACATTTTTCCTCTAAAGAACACAGATACTGCGCATATGTCATGATAGCTCGGCATCTGCTCAAAATTCCAGGGTTAGCCTTACTCATAGAGCAGATGGTAGAGTGCCTTTTTGGCGAACGATCCTGTTTTGCATGTCATCAACTATGGCTAATCAGCTGGACACCTTCAATTCCTGCTCCACGTCAGATTTCAAAATAAATCTGTAAGTGTTTTGTACAGTTTAAAAGATGTAATTTTTCGGAGTCCAAACAGTACACCCTGTGACTGATAAGCACTTTGAGCCAATTTACTTTTCCGAGCTTCAACTTAAAAGTCATGTTTTCAATCTGATGCTAGGTTGGAAAGTAAGACCAACATTAAAAACAGCGGGATGGTTGCCATGCCAGAACAGCCAGCTTACAAACTACTGCTATATTACCTCTGTTAAAGATTTATGCCTGCATATCTCGAGTACCTACAGATTCTATAATGCACCTTAGATTTGAATGGGTGGCTAATTAACTGCTTTCTGAACACACACTCAGCCCCGTCAGATCCTGAATAAAGTTAAGCTATTAGATTGTGTTACAATCAAAAAGAGCATCTAAATTATTTTTTTCATCTTGATAGGCAAACTAAATATCCAAAGGTGGGGGTGTGTGTGGCGGTTCCCCTAACCCTCTCCCCTTCTGGTGTATTTCAGCATCTTGACTGCTTCAGAGAACAAGCGGCATAAATGAATAAGTATATCTCGTATTTCCATTATTTATTTTCTTCTTAAAAACGTAAACACTTTGCCAACACGTTCAGCGATTCAAGACCACTTCTTCATGGTCACAAGTCTTTTATATAACAAATTAACTCTACAAGATTATTTTAAAAATGATAAAAATTCACACAAACTAAAAAAACAAACTCTTAATTATATTAACGGAAAAAAGATCTCATATGATTCAGAAAGATAATTTTCAACCTAAATAAATGTCGGATGTATTTAACAAATAAAAAAAAACATTGTAGCAATGTTGCGAATAATTACATTTTCCTGTTTTTAAGTGTTTTCTCCAATAGAAACATTACCATTCAAACCTTACAATTCATATGTTTATGTTCAGTCTCCCACACCACCCTCTGCACTATCCTACATGATGCCGGCATCTGCGGCAAAGCCCTTTAGTGGATCGGCTCCTTCCTCACCAGCCAAACCCAGAAAGTCCGGCTCCCAACATTCACCTCGAAACCGTCAGACCAGCTGCGGAACCCCCGGGCTGGACTTGTTCTTGTACACCTAGGCCAGTTTCCAAGGTTTCTACTGGCTTGATGACTACAGTGGCTCGGACACCTCCTGAGCCCCTGCACAGGCTCCAACACCAGTATCTGAAAAGTGCAAGCCTGCAACAGTGCCGTCACCAAAGTGGTTTGAAGCTTCTTTCACCCAGACGTTCATGCCGTCCTCTCTCCCGACTAGAGTACCTCCTTCAAAGTATGCTGAAATTAATAGCAAATAAAAGGTTAAAGCAGGTTCAAATGAATGAGATCTACCTTAATGGAAGAACTGTTTTGATCTGACTCATTCCCTTAAGCCATGCCTGATAAGTATTACATCTGCACAGTGGGCTATGACTCAGGCACCACTGAAAAACCCTCATCTGCCATCTGATGTGTGGCACTGATTGAATGCATGCTGCCATAAAGCATAGTGGACAAAAGACCTACAGAACAGGGATCTGTGTCTAAGTCAAAAACATTGTGATTGTGATGAGGAAAAGCCTCTATTCGGGTCTAGCACTGAACTTAATGAGTGTTAGCTTCTGTGTGGGAGTGAGGTGAGTATTGGGAATTGAGAGCAGTGCTGGACATGACCCGAATGGAGGCTCAGGAGAAATACAAAAGGCTGTCCTCACTTACAGGTTTCCTCTCACCCTAACCACCCTTCTCTCCCACAATCTACCAAATGGTATTGCACCAGGAAAACTAATTAGTATCTCCTCTCAGCAAAATGCCTGATCAAATTTTTAAAGGAGCTTTATCTTCATTCTCCCCACTTCATTGTATAGGTCTTCTCCCTCCAACTTCATCAATCTCAGTAATATGCTTCCAATGTCCAGGAAAACAACCCCACCTCCATCTGGTGCACAGGAACAAGCCAGTGGTATCCAAAAGGAATCCTACATGCCTCCATTACTCTAGCTAACTCATACACACAACACATTTACAATACAGGCCACATAAGCAAAAAAGTCCCACAGACACTTGGGATGTTGGTTCTAGGATCTGAGTTAGCACATAGAAGTAGAGCTTTATGACAGTGGGACAAGTAGGCCTCCACTCGAGTGACAGATTAGAAAGCCTGGTCACAAGGTCACATGACCAGTCTAGGAGCCCATACTCATGTCCAGGACCGGGCCTAGGCTTCTGCGCACTGACTAGGGCTGAACTCAAAATCTAGGATACCAGATACTCTGTCAGGTACACAGGGCAAGATAAATTTACTGTATAGGATGTAGGGGACATTCACATCCCAGCGTGGTTTCATTGGTTAATTGGAAATACTACTGCCCATCTCCCAGGCAGGCATTACTTTGCGATTCATTCATAAGGTGAGAAATCTGTGGAAAGATGTTTCCATTAAAAGATAAAATGACGTTTGTGGTTTTTAAACATGTTTATTGAGTATTTTTAGACATGTATTCAACATGGGTATAGCCATAAATCACTATTTCGAACTAGTCTATCATCCAGCAGTTGTCACTTTTATCAATGCAACCATGAAATAAGAGTACTTCAATAACATTGTGCCTCATTCCATACCAGTAGAGTTAGAGGGGCCTAACAGGTGAGGGTGAGGTTGGGATAGAAGAGGAGGGGGTGACCATTAAAGCAAGGAGGTGCTGGTGATCCATGAGACTGAGGTGGAATCGGAGGGGCCAGTGACTTCCCCCAATCTCGTTTTGGTGTGGAATAGGACCCTAATCGAAAGAGAAACGTGTGCTGCGTCAGGGGCACAGGAGGGAGAGCTTTTCCTTAGTGTACCTGTTCAGGAAGGTAAAGGGTACACACTACTGAATCTCTGGAGTCGGACGAGGCCATTGTCCGCTGAAGAAGTAATGCTTCCCACCCAGGAGCCATCGGGTGGTTATGCATCCCCTTAGCCTCCTTGTGGTGCAAGGCTAATGCCTCAGCTTTCACCCAGCAGGTAAAGATATTCTGCTGGTTTCTAGGCTGTGTGGGGTTGGAAGCTTCCAGCGTGCTGTGACCAGTTTTTGGCTATGATTAGGGCCAGGTCTTGAAGCAGTGTCTTCGCTTTGCTGTTGCATGGTCGTATGTAAATGTCCGGGGCTCCCGCCTACCCAGTGGATATGCCCATTATTCCCCACGATTCACTCCATGCAGGAGATTACTGTGGTCCAATAGTGTTGAAGTTGAGGGAACTCCCACAGCCTGTGTCTCACATCTGCTCCAGGAGTGTTGCACCTAGCACAAGTGTCCACTACTGTAGGGAAAATTCGAGTAAGCCAGTTAGGAGAGAGGTGTATCCTGTGCAAAATGTAGAATTGAATCAACCTTAGCCTAGCATTACAGGACACGTTACATGGGTATAACAGGGCCCTTTCCCATTCTTTATCTTTAAGTGGTCTGGCTAAATCGGTTTCCCAGGTGTCTCGCAGCAGGAGTTATGATGTTTTGGTGTGCAGGATGATGGCTTTATTGCTGATCAATCTCCGATCCTCACCCTTTGTGTGCATCGTTCATATTAGTTGATGTGTTTCTGGCTTAGTCTCAAGTGCTGCCCATAGATCCCTCCTAAGGTCCCCTTCAATGTCACATATAGGAGAAACTGCTTCAGGGAGGATATATTGTCCTTCCATGACTGAAGTTGCTGGCCAGAGCGATGGCCCCCCTCGGAAGGCCTAGCAATGGTATCGCAGGGGCATAGGATGGAATGAGGTCAGTGAGATGCACTGCTTATAGGAAGCAAGGGAGGGCCACTTGCAGGAGTAGGGGGTCTACCGTGGGAGGGGGTGGTGGGGAAGGGGGTCATATAGCTGGATGAAGAGGTCCAAGGAGAGATTCACAAGCTAGTGGGTTGTCAAGTGAGCCCATTTGCTCCAGGGATCGGCCCACTATAAATTATATTTCTTTGTTAAAGATATCTCTGGTGGAACATAATCTTCCTGCAGATTCCTTAAGTCTCTTCCTCCTCCCCAGTGAAGTAGTGCAATGCATAACAAGATCCCTTTGTAAGAAAACCTGTTATTTGCTGTCGCTTTCTCACGGAAAAAGTACCCGGAAATTATGTCTGCACACTAGTTGGGTAAATGGCAGTGGAATCTGCAGGGCTCTGCCTGGCGGTGCTAGAGGGCTATTACTTGGGAAAGGTTACTGAACAACCTCGGCACCTAGAGTGGCATTCATGTGGTGATGAATGTTCTGCCAGATTGTGTATCTACCAGAAATTTACTGAAGGTAACTAATGTGTTCCTGTTGCACGCCCAGTTAACCTTTTTTGGAAGCTCATTAGCACGTTAGGGACAACTCCACAGCACTCTACCCATTCCAAGAGATTGCTCGTCAGAATTCCAGAGAAGGCTTTAATGCAAGAGCTGAGCCTCGAAAATTTACAGTTGAAAGGCAAACGGGTATTATTTTTCCCATCATATCAATAACCAGGAAAGGAATCTTTATTACAGCGCTTTCGGGTTCCTGGGTTGGGGGTAGGGGTAGGAGGGGTGGGGGAGGGGTGGACGTGGTGCTCAAGTGTTACAGCGTGTTTTTATGTCCAGATTGACTCGGTTACCGATATTATTCCTTGCCAACATCTTGTCATGCATCAGTGGATGGTTGGAAATTTGTGTTCGTGCCCAACTCCATCTTCTCATTGTGTGATCGTTCAGTGGCCTCGCTGTGTTTTTTAGATTCAGACTTGTAGCCTCGTTGTCCTACCCATATCATGGACAGCATCAGTACTGTTTTCCCATAAACATAATGTCGAAGTGACTTTTGTAACCTAAGCCCTAGGGCTTGGGGGCAAATGCCAAAACAAACTTGGAAGATTTCCCTGGAGCTAATAATTTTACGATGTGGTGCTTTAATTAAAATTTGTAACCATTTGGTTCGGTTAGTGTGGGGAAGAGCATCGGAATCTGTAATAGTAGCGCAAGTAAGAGTCCGTATGTACGCAGTAGTGGGAAGGAGGGATTGTCCACATCATTACACATTCTGTTAATTAGCATAGCCTCTAAACTCGGTCTATAGGGCTGTCTTGGCTCAGGTGCAGGTGAAAACCTTACCCCAATTTCACGCAAGTCTTGCCTTGATACTGTTACCACCAAGCCCTATGGTCTTGGTGGGAGCAAAAGCTAACCAGTCGCCTGACAGCATTTTGTTTTCCATGTGCAACTTTACCCTGCTCATCGAGGGCAGCTTTGAAACCTTGGTGAGGCATGCCACCAGTTCCTTATTGTTATCTTCTGCTACCAGTACATTTGCCTCATTAGGCCAGACTAGATTGCTACCATAGACACCTTTTCAGCATGTACTTCAAAAGAAGGTACACCGTTACCCTCGAAGATAGTTTGGAATGAGTTGGCACATCTGTCTAGTATTCTTTTGACTTCCTTCAAGTTGTTGCATGGATTATGCAGTTTAGCCAGTGACACTGACAGTACCTAATTTGAGCTGCTGTGTGCAGGTTGGGCCTGCAAGCACTTTTTTTTTGGGACTGAGATGTACATTTGGTCACCAGAATTTGACCCAGAACAAGAAAGATAAAAGCAACTAAGAGGAAGGGAAGGGCGGAAAACCGTGCTAAAAGGGAGAAAGCAGGGATGAAAAGAAACCTGTGAGAGTGCAATATTGGGGAAGGGAGAGTATGTTAGTGGATGAAAGAGACATCAGTTCAAATTAGGTGTATAGCTTTGGAATTCAGTAACCTCAACTTCTGATGGATACAACTACCTGTGGATTCCTCACCTAATGAATACTCCCATGGCGCCAGCATTCGACGGAAATCTTCTTACTAGTCTCTGCACGTCGACGAGGATGTCACTCTAGCCCACGCGACGCCGTCTGACGTCATACAGGCAATAAAAGGTCCTCGCCGATGACAGTTCCCTTTTTTCCCTGCATTCGAAACGGTTATCTTCGAGGGAGCTACTGTTACCTTAGTGGTTACAGTGTATTGTCTGCTGCGTAGTCTTCTCTGCGGTAATAATGTCTCAGAGGAAGTCGGGTTTCAAGCCCTGTCGAGAGTGTGGGGGCAAGATGTCAGTTACAGATCCTCACTCCGACTGTCTATGGTGTTTGAGCTCCGACCACGACGTCTCGACTTGCGATTCATGTCAACACATGAATCCGAAGGCCCTCAAAGAGCGTGAGGCCAAGTTATTCATGGCAAAGTCAAAGAAGAAGGAGAAACATCATAAGAAGTCTTCTTCGCCAAGGTCTCACCAGCGTCATCGAGACTCCCGGCGCCGTAGAGACTCACGACGTCATTCCAGCAAGGAGTCCCGTTCGAGGTCACCTTTGGCTCGGCGTCGGAGGACTTGGGAGGTCAGCCCCACGGTCACGCCGCATCCATCGACGCCGTTGCCCTCTCCGGCGTCACCGACTTCGCCTGGTCAGGCGTCGGTGATTGAGGTGGTGCAGCCTCTTGTGTTTTCTCCG
This sequence comes from Pleurodeles waltl, assembly GCF_031143425.1. NCBI lineage: Eukaryota > Metazoa > Chordata > Amphibia > Caudata > Salamandridae > Pleurodeles > Pleurodeles waltl. The sequence continues at coordinate 974,504,259 of NC_090444.1, forward strand.
GCGTCGCAGACGTCGAGGCCGGCGTCGGGGTCGCCCTCGATCCAGGCACCCCAGTATCCGGCTTTTCCCACTCCTGGAGCCGATAGTACCGCGTTTCTTAATGCGATGTATACCATCTTTCAGCAGATGGCTCCAGGAGCTGCTCCGGCTGGTCCTTCGGGGCCCTTGGCCTTTTCGTTGGGTGATCCTGCGCCTCTTCGGCCGGCACCCTTTATGCCCTTTCTCCCTTTTGGGAATGTGGGCTGTTGCTAGAACAGGAGGTTCAAGTCCTCCTTTCAAAGGGTGCGGTAGAGTTGGTCCCAGAGCAGGAAAAGGGTCGAGGTTGTTACTCAAGATACTTCCTGATTCCCAAAAAGGATGGTCAGTTGAGACCAATCCTGGATCTGAGGATCTTGAATTGGTTCCTCAAACAGGAAAAGTTCAAGATGCTGACCCTAGCACAGGTGCTTTTGGCGTTGAACAAGGAAGATTGGATGGTGTCTGTCGACTTGCAGGATGCTTACTTTCATATCCCGATACTCAAGTCGCACAGGAAGTATCTCCGGTTTGTGGTAGGGTCGCAGCACTATCAGTTTGCGGTCCTCCCGTTTGGTCTTACTTCAGCACCTCGAGTCTTCACAAAGGTGATGTCAGTGGTTGCGGCGGAGCTCAGAAGGAAGGGGATAGCAGTATTCCCTTACTTGGACGACTGGTTGATCAAAGCCAAGTCCCCGGAGCTTGTGTCGCATCATCTGCAGTCAACAACCCAGTTGTTGTTCGACCTGGGCTTTTCGGTGAACGTGCCCAAATCTCACCTGGAGCCCTCTCAGCGCCTCCCGTTCATATGGACAGTACTGGATACAACATTGGGTCGAGCCTTTCCTCCGCCTCAGCGGATTCAAGATATTCAGGAATTGGTTCCAATGTTTCGAAATGGAGCGGTAGTTCCAGTCCTCAAGGTCCTTCGTCTGCTCGGTCTGTTCGCCTCCTGCATTCTGTTGGTCACGCATGCTCGCTGGCACATGAGGGCTCTTCAGTGGTGCCTCCGAAGGCAGTGGTCTCAACACAAGGGAGATTTAGTAGGTACTGTCAAGATCTCCAGAGATGCTGCTGTGGAATTGAAGTGGTGGATTGCGGGCAACAATCTTTCACAGGGAAAGCCGTTCGCACAGTCGCCACCAGTGGCCACGGTCATAACGGATGCTTCCACCCTAGGATGGGGAGCTCATCTGGGGGATCTGGAGATCAAAGGGCTTTGGTCTCCAGAGGAACAGGTGTTTCATATCAATCTGTTGGAGTTACGGGCTGTACGTCTGGCTCTCAAGGCCTTCCTCCCATCCCTTCGTGGTCAGTCGGTACAGGTCCTGACGGACAATACTACCACGATGTGGTACATAAACAAGCAGGGAGGAGTAGGGTCGTACCTTCTCTGCAGAGAAGCTCTTCGGCTATGGTCCTGGGCAAAGGACCATCAGATTTGCTTGGTGGCAAATCATCTGGCCGGGGTCTTGAATGTACGTGCGGACAGTCTCAGTCGCCAATTCTCGGCAGACCACGAGTGGCGTCTCCATCCAGATCAGGTCTGTCTAATCTTCCAGATATGGGGGTTTCCTCGGATAGATCTGTTTGCCACTCTAGAGAACGCGCATTGCCCGTTATTCTGCAGCCTCCAGTATCCGATGCAGGGAGCGTTGGGGGACGCGTTTCAGATAACCTGGTGCGACCAGTTGCTTTACGCGTTTCCCCCCATACCCTTGATTCCTCGAGTGTTGAGGAAAATTCGCCAAGACCGGGCCCAAGTCATCTTAATAGCTCCGGATTGGCCAAGGAGGGTATGGTACTCCGACCTTCTCCAACTCTCACTGTGCCCTCCGCTCCGTCTCCCTCTCAGGGCAGACCTCCTCTCGCAGTCGCAGGGGCAGGTTTTACACCCCAACCTCCAGAGTCTGCACCTACATGCTTGGAGATTGAACGGGGCAACCTGAGTTCCTTCTCTCTCCCGCCTGATGTAGTGGATGTTATCTTAGCGGCCAGACGACACTCCACTAAATCTATCTACGCTAATAGGTGGTCTAAATTTATTATGTGGTGTGGAGAGAGACAGATTGATCCCTTACATGCTCATCTGTCACATGTTTTGTCTTTTGCACTGTCTCTAGCGCAGAAAGGTTGTGCAGTGGCTACCATTAAGGGTTATTTGTCGGCCTTGTCAGCCTTATCTTGTCTTCCAGACCAACCATCGTTATTTAAATCCCCTATTGTTCTCAGATTCTTGAAAGGTCTTCTGAATCAATATCCTCCAAAACCATTCGTTATGCCTCAATGGGATTTGTCCTTGGTCCTGACTTTCCTTATGGGGTCCCCTTTTGAGCCTATGCATTCTTGCCCCTTAAGGTATTTGGTTATTAAAACAGTATTCCTGGTAGCTATAACATCTGCAAGGAGAGTGAGTGAGTTGCAGGCCTTATCGGTTAAACCCCCTTATATAACGTTTTATGGGGATAAGGTGGTGTTGAGGACCAAGGCTGCTTTCCTTCCGAAGGTTGTTTCACCCTTCCATTTGGCTCAGACAATCACTTTGTCCACGTTTTATCCTCCGCCTCATCCTTCAAAGGAGGAAGAAAGACTACATCGCCTGGACCCAAAAAGGGCGTTGAGCTTCTATATCGACAGAATGAAGGATATCAGGCTGGAGGATCAGCTGTTTGTCGGATACGTGGGCAAGAGGAGAGGAAAGGCAGTCCACAAGAGAACACTCTCCAGGTGGGTGGTTCTTTGCATTAAAATCTGTTACTCTTTGGCAAAGAAGGATCCGCCTGAGGGCATTAGAGCTCACTCCACCAGAGCTAAGTCGGCCTCTTCGGCCTTGGCCAGGGGTGTTCCTGTGGTCGACATCTGCAAGGCCGCAACTTGGTCGTCCCTTCACACTTTTGTGAAACATTACTGTTTGGACTCTGAGGTCAGAAGGGATGGTCATTTTGCACGGTCAGTGCTGCAGGATTTCTTGGTTTGACCATTTAGGCACCCACCGCCGGGCGTGGTACTGCTTTGGGACTCTATTCATTAGGTGAGGAATCCACAGGTAGTTGTATCCATCAGAAGAACGAGTTACTTACCTTCGGTAACGATTTTTCTGGTGGATACATTAGCTACCTGTGGATTCCTCACGGTCCCACCCGCCTCCCCGTTGCCTTTTTGGTCTCTCCAAGCAATCCTTGAGTGTGCTCCTTTTGGTCTTCAAAGTTGCAATACATTTTGCATATATGATATTTGTATATATGTGTATATTTATATATAAATCTATATATATTGTGTATATACATGATTCGTATGTATAAATATATTTATTTTTTTGTTTAAAAAAAAAAAAAAAAAAAAAAGGTTATATTAAATCTACAGCTATTTTATTGCAATGTTGTGTGATTTACCATATTAAGAGATGTTGCTTTGCTCTTTCATTACATTGGGTTATTATTATTCTCATGCACGTAAAAAAATGTTGGTACTGTCATCGGCACGTCGGCGAGGACCTTTTATTGCCTGTATGACGTCAGACGGCGTTGCGTGGGCTAGAGTGACGTCCTCGTCGACGTGCAGAGACTAGTAAGAAGATTTCCGTCGAATGCTGGCGCCATGGGAGTATTCATTAGGTGAGGAATCCACAGGTAGCTAATGTATCCACCAGAAAAATCGTTACCGAAGGTAAGTAACTCGTTCATTTGGCACTGGCTCCTATGGGATTCTTAGAAAAACGTAGGTATTGGAGTTTATTGTTTAACAAATTGAATGCTGGTCAGAGGTGATTTAAAATGTGTGGTCCTTTCGTTATGGTTATTAAGGTTACATTCTTTAGTTTTGACATGTTGCAGACCAACTCTCCCCCATTGTATGTCTCTATCTCTATCTATTACTCAACATGTCTTGCAGCCAATACACTGCACTACTGTTGCACCAATTTCTAGACCGGTTTCTCAGCTGCTGGTTATGACTGCAGCTCACCTAAGTATTTCGACTTCAACAAGTTCATCTTTCCAAGGCATTGTTTTACTTTTATAATGTTCCCCTACCTCCAGTGATATTACACTTTCAGAGCAGATAAGAGGAGGTCACCAAGAAAGAGACACAAGAACGCCTGAATGAACTGAGAGCGAAAAAGGCCAATGTGTGTTATGGCCACTTTGTTATGGAAGCCATACGAAATGAGAAGTGGGTCATGTGGCACCTGGGAATGGTGCTCCTACGGTTCTGCCCACGCACTCTCCAGTAGATAAGATATTGAAATTGAAAGCATTATTGGACAAAGCAATCAATATTTTTGACCAGTTGATGGGTGAAAAGATACATTCTTGTTATATGACTGCAGAGAAAAGTCATGAAATGAACCAGAAGCAGATTGTTTTCGAAACACTTGTGGGATGGGGGTTTACTAGCCATCAAGTCTCTCCACCATCCTTGGATGACAAAACACTAAAGCGCTCAAATGAGATTTACAAATACTGAGAGAGACTGTGCTGAGTACTTCTTGACGGTTCCATTGACTTAGAGATCTGAAGGGGAGGGGATGGGATAACTCACCAAATGTGGAAGGATACCATTATTAATCTTGATCTGTGCTTGAAGGATATGAATGGACAACTGTCCCACGAGTGCAGACTGCATCCACTATTATTATAGATACAAGTACATACCTGCCCAACAGAGGAGGTCAAGGAAATGGCTTTGAGGAGGTGCAAAAGACTTTGCATTACTTCCTTCAGATCAGAGGTAGAAGCAAATATTTTAGATACACAATTTAATGACTAGGCATTGTTGATCAATCAACAGCATTGTTCGGATGATTAAGTCTGGCACATTACAACTTAGAAGAGGCTTCTGATTTCATGAAGCGAGAGGAAGAATCTCTGCTAAAGGCCCAGGGCCTTATTTATTTGTTATACAAGTTCCTCCTTCAGCTTACTAATTGTCAACTTTGCTAGCAGTGAAGATAGCCCCTCTTCACAAACAGATGGCGGTGTTCAACTTAGGGTGGACCGTCTAAGCCTTTGCCAATGTTCCCAGAAAATCGAGTCACCTCTGAAAGACAGGTACTGAACATTGTTAAATTTGACCAGTCATAAACACTCACGAAACCTTCCAGACCCTGTGAGGGATGCCATACAACTTCTAAGATCCCTGGATTAAGGAACTGTCTTAGTGTCCGTAAAAGAGCAATAGAAAAAATGCAAAACAGGCAGATGAACAGGGGGGCTTTCTCCAGATAATCCCTGGTAAAAAAAAACTTGAAATCTTGAGACCCATCTTGGACTTAACACTTTCACAGTTTTCTCAGTAAACAATCCTAAAAGATAATAAAACTGCACAACATACTCCCCCCTTTTCTTAACAGAATTCCTTGTCTGCATCAATCTTAAGAGTGCCATATAGCTCATCTCCCCAAATCAAAGTCATTTCATATTTCTATAACTCATGGTATATGGTCAACATCAAGGCTGTTCACTGAACAAGGAACAGTCTGTATTATGCTGCAGATGAAAAAAATGTCTTTAAGGATAGAATGCAGAAACTGCTGAACCCTATCAGCACCCTCAGGCAACAGTTTGCACTGCACATAAGTACAAGTCCTTTGGGGGGAAGTGTCATTCTTCACTGTCCTGGTTCTGCATTGCAGGCATCACACAAGGCTTATACACGAGGAACTACACTATCACTTGCGTCACTCAATCAACCACTTAGAAAATCAGGTCAGAGAAAAAGGGACATTTCATGTAGCATTCACCTGATGGTTGGAATATCGTAAGGTGACAGTTTGTCTACACTTCTGGGGACCATTTACTCAATTTGTTCTTACACAAACTTTCTTTAAAGGTTCGGGCACCCATCGCAAATCTTTCAAACAATACACTAAAACAATCAAGATAAACAATTAGACAAACATTTTGGAACTGAGAGTGATTTGGCAGACGTGTGAAGCCCTTCTGCCTCCAGGAAAGCCTCCCACTGGTAAGATTTGCACAGAGAACATGATCTTTATGTTTTACAAAAAAACGCAAGGAGGCATAAGGTTCTACTTTGTGTTCAACATGGTCCAAAAACTCTGGCACTGGGTGATTGGTCAAAATGTATCTGAAGCCTTAAAACAGCTGCCTGGTCAAATTAATTACTTTGCAGATGCTGAGCAGAGACACAGCGGGAGGTAAACAGTTAACAGTTGTATTATAAAGGGTATATTTATCCTAGTTTTGTGGTCCCCTTGCCCCACTCATGGGGGGCAAGGGTGACGCAAAACCTAGAATTACACTTACCAAGCCCTTGGACAGCCAAGCGTGGCTAGGTAAATGTGGAGTAAGCCAGGGCAGCGCAAGTCAAAGCATTCCGTTACTCTGCCCAAGGTAGGCATTCCATGGGTGGAGCATGTGTGTTCCCACGCATCAACCCATGTATATTGGCACAATCCCAGATTTACCATTAGTGGTAGACTTGGGAATGTGTCAAAATGCTACACCTCCCCAGGGGAGGTGTAACAAAGAAAATGTGTCTTATTTCCCATACATTTGTTGCTCTTTCTACATGTGCTGCATTCTGCAGCACATAAAGAAGGAGGAGAAGCCTCAGAGGACTGTTTTTGTGCAGAAAGCTGTCTCTTCTTTTTTTTAGAACCACCACCTCAAACCACAAAAAGCTTATCTCTATTAAGCTGTGATTGGCTGGCCACACTGACCTTTGTGGCTAGTGCCAGGTGCAGTAGGCAAGTATAGGGACTGGGCACACGCCATGCCCTGTTGCAAACCTCTACTTGTGCCTGGCCAAAGGCCAGATGCAATGGGGGGGGGTTGGACAACTGTGGGCCCTTCAGCCATGTGCAGTGAGGTTTGACTGGCCACGACAGATCGAGCATATGGTCTACCTGAGGCCAGGCCCTGTGGCCAACTTCTGCTACACACTGCCAAAGACCATGTGCAGCAGGGGCTGGCTGGCCTTTGTGTGCCAAGGGCAGACACTGACCACAGGACAGGCCCTGCACCTAACTTTCGCTTTGCACTGCAGAAGTAGTGCACACGGGTGTTTGGGAATCAAGAAAACACTAGAAATTAAGTGAAAGAGCCACAATTAAAAACTGGTTCTGCTACAATACAACTGAAATTCATCATTTATGGCATGCAATGCTCACAACAAATGCCATAACTCGTGTGCACACGTGCACAAAACAGCAATTTCCCAATGGCACAGGAGAAAAAAAGTCCCACGAAATTTAAACATGGCATGTGATGGCAAGGCAAAGTTGCCAGGACAACTGAAAAGCAACATTATGTAGTGATGTCCCCATGTGATGGCTCAGAACTTCAGAAGGACAATCTTATGTCACACTCCCACACAATTTTCAACAATTCCCTTTGTGCTGACAGGCTTCTTTTCCATGCACAAAACGTAGCAGGTTTTATGTAGCCAATCATTAAAATTTGAGATGGGGATGTTTACCGTTTGCTTCCCTGGTGAAGGCAAAATGTTTCCAAACATTCAATGCCAGGATGGTTTAAAGAATAGGTAACACGTGCCCTGTTAATTGCTTTATCACTGTCATTAGCTATCTCCTGTAATTACGTGGATTTAGATACGGCCATAAAACGTGTAATGGTTCCGGTCATCCCACACCAATGTCAGCATGTCTATGATCATGTCTCGTGTTGAGTATGCAATTGAGCCATTGAATACTGCCAGCTACTTAACATTTACAACATTTACCTCTCCATTGCACGTGCATTGAAAAGTTATTTGGTTCCACAAATTCTCATCTAATGTTTCTCGTTACTTCATCCATGCTGTCTTTAATAGAGATTTGCGAAACCGCGTACGAGGATGAGTGCTTCTTCAGTAATACTGCTTCAACCAGGATGATCCGTTTTGGGGCTCGTTTCACTTAAGTGTATACGAACCAGTGGCTCACTGCCATCACTCTACATTGTTTGCTTCTGCTAGGGCAAAATCGATTTTCATCTGTTGGAAAGATTTAGGGGCTGATTTAAGAGCCCTTAGCGCCTCCTTGCGCCACATTAAAGTAATTTTTTTATGCTAATGTGGCCCAACGAGGCTAAAATCGACACGCCAAATTTACAAATTAGCGCAATGCTTGCATTGCAACCCTTTGTAACCCTTTGCGCTACATTATGCCTGCTCCACCCCGAGTATCCAGCGCACCTTTACAAGCTACAATGAGAAGCTATATAGCATGCGCAGGCAGCAGCGGACAAAATTTGATGAGTGGCTGGATGAGATAGTATTGGGCTGACTGGGCGACGTCCAACTAAGTTCCTAGCTGCGGATCTAAGTGAAGATGAAATTAGGGAAGCAATCATGCAGCTGCAGTCAGGGATAGCCTCCCTGCAGAATTTTATAAAGCCTACATTGATTTACTGACCCTTGTTCTGATAGGGGGGGTATGAGGAATCCAAGGAAGCAGTTATACTTCCTCCGACTATGAGGGAGGCGTTGATACTTGCCCTGCTGAAGCCTGGGAAACCGCAAGAAGAATGTGACTCTTATAGTCTCTTGTCTTTTAAAAGCACTGGCCAACCACCTTTCCCTACTCCCCTTCTTGATCCGACCGGACTAATCTGGGTTTGTTCGAGGAAGATCAACCTCACACAATCTGCGTACACTATTTGCAGTGATAGATGACATTGATCCAACACTAGACATAGTAGCAATATTCCTTGACGCCACCAAGGCGTTTGATTCCCTTGAGTGGGACTATCTGATGGCAGCACTCCGGAGGATAGGAATCCCAGAAGGATTCTCAAGATGGGTGGCCCTTTTATATTCCCAACCCAGGGCCAGGGTGTGCAAAAATGGATCACACACAGAACCAATCATTATATCTAGAGGCACAAGGCAGGGTGTCCACTGTTGCTGCTTTTATTTGCGCTAGCTGTCGAACCGTAGGCAGCCAAGCTAAAACAGCGTGACACTGGGACTATTCCCTTCCACACCCATCGAGACACTTGTTCATATCTATGTATGCGAATGACATTACAATATATCTGAAGGAACCAAAACACAGCCTAAGCCCCATCCTATGAGAGTTCATCAATTTTGGTGGACTATCGAGTATACTAATAAATTGGGAGGAATCCTGTATATTCCCACTGATGCCACAGACAAACCCCGTTGAACTGGGCTATGCATTGCAGTGGTGTACAGCAGAAATCAAGTACCTCGGTATTAAAGTTACATCAGACACAGCTGAAACTATCAGAGCAAATTATGGCAGGGCTAGAACAGAAATAACAGACAATGTGACAAGGTGGATTTCCCTGTCTTTATCACTAGCAGGCTGTATAAGCCTAATAAAGATAATCGTACTCCCTAAACTACTATACCCATTCCTCAATATACCCTACAGACCTAGGTGTGCTTTTTTCAACACACTACGCAGTTAGATTATTAGGCTGGTATGGGTGGGGGAAACAAGCCCAAGTAAGTTGGGAAACTCTCACTATCCCCTTTTTGCAAGGCGGCTTTGAAGAGCTGAATTTCAAGTTATATTACCAATGTGCACAGGCCCACTATGCGATATATTTTTTTAAGCCTGACCCATATATGCCACATTTAGTGGTAGAGGAGGGATATATGGCTCCCACAGTATCATATCTGGGAGCGTTGCCCCAGATCCCAGGCTTTAGGGATTCCACGGTGGCATGCACAACAGCCGCATGGAATGCCTTGGCACGATATGCAGGCAAGCCCATGCTGTACTCCCCCTCTGTGCTCGCTCTCGCACACTCCTTTTCTCCCAGTCACACGAGAAACAGAATGTAAGCGACTGCTGGACAGATTAAAATATCACCTGTTGGGCGATCTAAATGTAAATGGCACATTCAAAACTATAGAACAGTTCTTCGCTGACACCCCATCCCCTGCCCTAGATGTATTCCTATATACCAGACTACGCCTTAACATGCGAGCAGAAACTCCGAGGTTCCCCGATGAGCCCCCTGTGGTGAATACATTCCATACACTGATACAAGCATGGGCACCAAAGTGACTGACATCCATGCTCTACTACACTATACAAACAGAAACACGGGAGGGTACCCTAGAGGTTTGACAGAGATGGCAGGCTGAATTGGGGATGGAACTGTTGGATGACATTTGGAGGGAATGTTGTGCTCATACTGGGCAGGTCTCGTCTGTCAGTCGACTTCGCATTGTCAATCATTAATTCCTACACAGGGTTTACTACACACCGCGAAGAATGTACAGATAAGGGCTGAGGGAGAACGATGGATGCCAGAGATGCAACATGACTGGAACAGATTTTCTGCTTCTGGCTTTTGAGTGTGGTTGCATAGGTGAATACTGGCATGATGTAGAACAGGCACTACAGAAAACACTAGAGCCCTCATTCCGACTTACACTTAACAGCCTTATTGGGATACACTCAGCAGATTAAGCCACAGTAAAGGTGATGCGCAGCCAAGGCACTACTGCTGGCTAAGCGTAGAATAGCTTGTCGCTGGGGCAGAGGATGTTCCCCGATATTCAAAGAACGGCTGGCAGATCTTGTTTGTTGTAATGAGCAACTATAGATGTATGCCGAAACCCTACCTGTGAACTCCAGGCCACGAGACACTTGATGGCCACTGCACCATTATCTGTTAGCATACCGGGATGACCCCTCAGATGACCAATTCCCAACCCCATAAACAAGCGTCAAATTTCCAAGAGGGCCAAGTGGCATTCAGCCACACAAGATGCCAACAAGACACTGCTGGTGAACTGAGCAGGATGGACGGGAGGGAGATGTAGAGCTGTTCAACCAGGAAGCTCTGGAATGGTGTTAGACAGCTTCTTGATGGTATGACCACTTCTTAAACTGCTATATGATGAGAGATCGGTATGATAAAATTCAGTGTACTATGTAAGCTAGACTTGAACTGATAGACTGCTCCAGGAGAAGGCTATATGCAATAATCGAATTAAATGGTGACATGTTGATGTAAGACTTAACTTTCCAACTCACACTTGTACAAATTATGCCTAGTCAATGCTTGTTTTGATGTTGTTATTGTAAACAATAAAAAGCAATTAAAAAAATAAAAATAATTGTTAGTACATGTTTTGATTCTATAGAATCACTTATATGGAATGTTGCCCTGATTACTCAGGATATATGTTGATTGTCTGTTCTTTATTGTCTCAGGAGTCTTGATTATTCATAAAGTCTGCATTCCAACAATGTACAGTCAATAAAGCACCAATACTTTCTTAACAGTATTGCCTAATAGTATCGAAATAAGAATGGGGTTACCAGCTCTGCCTCATGTGGACACAGCATATGAGGGAGCAGCTGGGATATTGGAGAACAGTTGAATCCCAGTTTACTTTATTGACGTGATCATCCAGCTGAAATGAGTCTCTTACTGAGCCTGTTTGACTTATTTAAGTCCAAAGTTAGGGTTAGCAGGAAAGAAGTCTTCAGGCTCAGCCTGGAAGACCAGAGTATTGTCGAGGAACAATATTAATTTCCAGACATTATCACTCAATTTGATAATTTGTGTCATCTATCATAAATTTGTTGCACAGTGGGTTACACCAAGATGGGAAATTGCAAAGGGGAGAAAGGGCACCCTTGACAATTTCCTTGATGGATATCAACAATTGAAGACAGTTGCAAACATATTATGATCATAGTTGTAGGCTGCCTGTAGCTTGCCATCATCCAATACAGAAAGCATTCACAGAATCCCCTTTGTACCAATGCGTCTTCACCGAAATTATCAGTCTACCCTGACAACCATCATCTTGGGGTTGAGTGGGAGAATATGGCTCCTTTCTTGCTTTGTATCCCAATGTGATTTTGGATTATCTTTCATATTACGTCCAATCAGGCGTCCCATGAACAATCCTGCTTGTGCCTGGTGCCACAGTCAAGTGTACCTGACCTGACTGTCCTAGCAGTAGTACCTTCTCAACTATTTTCGAATGTTTTTATTGGATTTTCTTGATATTTCAGGAGCAGCCCTTCTCCAAAATCTTCCAGTTTTAGGCCCAGCAGCTCATGCCTTTAGCAGATGTTAACTACAGATTCTCATCTGGAGTCTTTAAAGATCACAATGCCTAATTTCATCTGTTTTTCCACATGCACCTCAAGATAGTCTGTGAGAGCTGCCAATAGCCTTTCTCAGACAGAAATCTAAATCTCTTTCCAGAAACATTCATAAAACGATCACCACTCATTGGCACACTACTATTTAACCAGGCTGGGAATCAAAAACAATTGGTGCTAGAGGAAGAAAATACTTGCATCAGCGAACTCCCACCCTTGAAAGGTTCTAACATAACTTGCCTCTTGGCAAGACACACCAATGGTTTATGTGAGACAGCCACCTCAGCTGTTCCAAACCTAACAGACCAGTAACTGACCTTTGGTAATGCTTCTTCTGGTAGACTCTATTTACCTGCTGATTCCTCACCCTAGAATATTCCCCAAGCATCAGACTGGTTCCTGAAAATATTGAGGAGTACCTCTGCGTGCCGAAGAATCCAGAACGCATCCGCCTGCCTCATTCTTGACGTCCCACGCCGCAGCCACATCTCCCCCCACCTCAGAGACCTACACTGGCTACCAGTATCAAAGAGGATCACCTTCAAACTCCTCACCCACACACACAAAGCCCTCCACAACACAGGTCCAGCCTACCTCAACGACAGACTCACCTTCCACACCCCCACCCGCAATCTTCGCTCCACCAGCCTCGCCCTCGCCTCCGTCCCCTTTGCAGAGTGGGGACAGGAGGAGGGAAGAATGGGAGAGTCAGTGAGGAATCTGCGGTTGGACAGGGCCTCTACCAGAAAAAGCATCACTGAAGGTAAGTAACTTGTTCTTCTAATAGAGATTTCTAACCGCTGTTTCCTCACCTTAGATTAAATACCCAAGCAATACCTCTCTGGATAAGGGACTGTGAACTGGATTAAGCTGAAAAGTCCTGGAGGACCGAGCAGGCGAAATGCCCATATTGACAGAACTGACGGTCCAAGCATTAGTGCTTTTGAACGTGCGGAGTGACACCTACTTAGCGGCTTGGCAGACAGATGTCCAGGATAGGTAACCCAAATGCCAACACAGTGCTAACAGCATGTATCCAAAGAAAAAAAACGAGTGTATGGAGGGTAAGCCAACAGAGAGTGAAGCTTGCTGACCCTCCTGGCTGATGTGATGGCCACTTGGAGACCATCTTTATAGTCAAGAGCTGCAGAAAACAGATGTGTAGTGGCTCAAACAGAGAACACATGAGAAATTTGAGAAGCAGATTGAGGTCTCATTGAGGCATCACAAAAGGGGTAGGAGGGAACAAATGTTCCACACCTTTTAGGAAATGAGTTACAATTGGTGACTTGGACAGGGAAGTTTGATCTATCAACCACAGCTAAGTCAAAATGTGCAACAGGTAACTCATAACAGTGCTCAGGGCAAAGCCTTGCAGGGCTACAGATACAACAAGCACCACGCTTCCAGAGGCAATGCAGAAAGGGGGTCCACATGACATGAGAAACATCAAGTCACAAACTTATCCCAAAGGAAGGCAGGCAGTCTTAGTGGTGGGATGCTTGGCAGCCAAGATGACATCACAGAGCTCAGGAGCAACTAAAACCCTCATCTGTCATCACTCAATTTCCATGCATGAATGTGGAGACTGTGCAGGTTTGGGTGCAGGACCATGCTCTGTTTTTGTGACAGGAGATCCTCCTGAAGGGGCAACCTGACATGCTTAAGAGTTTGAAATACCATACTCTGTGCAAAATCTGGAGCCAGCAGGATGACTTGGGCCCATTTGGTTCTCATCAGAATGCAAGACAGGAGGGGTATTGAGGAAATGCATACAGGAGTCCCAAATGCCACTCGAGGCGGAATGTACTTCTGAGCAAAAGCCGCTTTGGAAACTCTATTGCACAGAAGTGCTGAAATTGCTTGATCTCAGCAGTGGCGAACAGATCAAGCCAAGTTTCTCACCATTCTTGAAAGAGACCTTGTGCCACCTCTGGATGTAGTCACCATTCATGATCTCCAGGGCCTCAATGAATGAGTTTGTCCATCCTGCCGTTCAATGAGCCTGCCAGGTGCTGTGCAGCCAGAAAGATGTCCTGGCATTCCAGCCAAGTCCAGAAGCACAGAGCCTCCCGGCACAGGATACACAATGGTGTTACTTGTGAACCCCTCTACCAGTCTTCCCTTGAGGGAACTGTAGGAAGAATTTCAAAGCTAAGTGGATAGGTCTCAGCTCCACAAGATTGAAGTGGGAGCTGAGATTCCACCAGAGACCAGAGTTCACTGATCTCCACCTCAGGTGGCCAACCCAGATGTGAGGCACCAGTCACCACTGTGAACTCTGGATGGGGTACGGAAAGGGGTCTATCATTGATCCAATCATGGTCCACCATCCACCCCTGCAGATCTCTTGCAGTCTCCCTCAAACCCTGGACCAGGTCAGAGAGATTCCCCTGGTCTTGAGCCCACTGGGACTTCAGATTCTACTGCAAAGCCCACATATTGCTTCACCAGCAGGATGTAGGAGGCCATCGGATCCAGCAGCCCCAGGATTAGTCTAAATGAAATGCATTATTGAGGCTGAAACATCAGGATCACAGCCGAATATGCTGGGCTCTGCGCTCCGGATTATAGGCGTGGAGCTGCACTGTATCCAGAATGGCCTGATGAAAGGGTAGCATCTGAGGAGTCAGGTGTGACTTTGGCATGTTGATAGTGAACCCCAGCGAATGCTTGGGTTTATCCGACTTAGAGAGGAAACAGCCCTGGGATCTTACTTGGGTACAGGCATTAGAATGTTGCAGAGCCTTCTTCTGCTGCACTGATCTTCACGGACCACTCGCAAATCGCCTTGGGGTGCATCAACTTGCACTTGACACAGGCTTTGGGATGGTGCCCTGGCCCAAGGCACCAGAGATAGAGAAGTGAGGATCAGACTAAAACACCTGTCTATGATATTTCTTGCAGGGCTTAAACCCTGAAGGTTTAGGAGGGAACATGTACTTAACACACAGGGGGCAAATACTCATAAATAGTTCAAAAAAGTGTTGAAAAAGTTTGTCAAAAAATGACCAAGGGATCTCTCCAGATCCGGGTTATTTTCGAGGAAAGAAAGGAACTGATGTCAGCAAACTGGGGTGGTGCATATATGGCCACCGCAACATCACTTCCAACACAAATGATGTAGACATGTTGATCAATGCCACCTATTGGCTCACAGAAGTACTGCTCAAGATTTTCCAGAGCTATTTTGATGCCTGTATGATAGTCAAACATGAAGAATCTAAGGTTAGAAGTCACTATCAGAAATGGACTTGCAATGTTTTCATGGCATAGCAACATCAAAGCAGGACAAACGGTTTGGCTTGGACACAGCACACTAAGGCCCATATTTATACTTTGTGATGCAAAACTGCGCAAACGCAGTTTTGCGTGAAAAAGTATAGCACCGGTTTGCGGCATTCCAGAGCACCTGCAGGTGCCAAATTCATGGAATCCTGCAAGCCCGAGTAAAGGGTGGGCTAGAGTCTGGGAGAAGTACTTTAGCCAGGTGGCAGTATGGGGAAGAGGGCTTTGCACTAACAAATGATGTTAGGCCCCCAATGGCACTTTGAAAAAAATTATAAAAATACTTACCTCTACTTACCCTACTTACCTGGGATGGGGTCCCCCCCATCCGCTGGTGTCCTTCTGGTGTGGGTGGGGTGCTCCTGGGGCTTGGGCTGGGCACTTTTCCATGGTGTTTGACCATGGAAATAGATCCACAGGTCCCCTAACGCCTGCCCTGACCTGGGCGTTAAATAATGGTTCTACAGCCGGCTTAGCACCATTATTTCGGCCAATCTCCCCCCATGCACCATATTTGCACGAGAGGATAAATGAGGTGCTAGGGGCTTTGAGTCATTTTATGGACGGGAACACCCCCCTGGCATCTCATTGACGCAAGGTGGTTTCACGCATCCCAAAAATGACTTTAGCTCCAATATTTTGGCACTAGACGGGTCTAGCGTCAAAATATAAATATGGAGTTAAGTTTGCACTGAATTAGCGTAAACAAATTGACGCTATTTCAGCGCAAAGAAAGTATAAATATGCCCCTTATGAGCTAGATATGTGAGCTCAAGTATAGAGTTATGCAAGCATGACTGCACGAGGACCATAGAATGTTCATTGGTTGTTCAGGCACAATCTCTAGAAATGCCATCGATAGCCAGCACCTTTTCAACAAAGAAGATGCCTCAACTTTGGAAATATTCAAACAAAACTAGCCTTATTCCTGGGCCCTGAGAGTACCCAGTTTGCCAGGCAATGGCAATCTGCTGCATAGCTTCACAAACAGCATTAGTTGGCTCTATAGAAACCGGGATTATGGGCAGACCAATACGTTCTCCAGATTTTGTAAGCTAGTTTTAATGCCCTTCCTCTGCAAGCCCACTGGACCCTCCACGATGTCCTCTTACCCCATTCAAACATCTTGATGAGACAGATAACTAAACAGCTACAAAAGTGAAAACGAATTGGTCCCCAGCAGAAATTGGGAAGAGGTGTGATAATATGTATTTCTTGATCCTGAAGAAAAATGGAGATTTGCACCCAGTCATAGACCTAAAACTATTAAATACATTTCTCAAAAAAGAGAAGTTCAAGATGCTAATTATGCAACAGATTCAGCAAGCTCTTTAAGAACCAGGCTGTATGATTTCTCTAAACCCCCAGGATGCTTACTTCCATAACCTGTTATGTACATAGGTTAGAAACAACCTTATTTGTAATAAAAGATCAATATTTTCAACTTTCCTTTCTGCCTTTTGGCTTGGCTGAACTCCCATGATTTTTACAATAATGGTGGAGGTGTTGGTAGCTCATCTGAGCCATCAAGAAAACTGTGTCCACCCTTACTTAGACAATTTCTTCTCCACCTGTTTTTTTAAGATCCTCACTGCTACCGCCACTTCTTCACATGATCTGGTATTCTCCCTAAAATACAAGAAATCATGCCTCATTTAGAGCTAACTGCAACAAAAAGGTGGCGGGTGGAATGCCTGAATTAATTTGAGCCACTGGCAATTGCTCAAGATGTATTCCAGTTGATCTTTTTTCGCCCACTAAGCCACTCTACGCAAAGGCTCACCTTAGGCAAATCAGCTCCTCATGGGAACATTCTTTTCCGAACTGCCAGGCGACTCTCTCTCCAAAAGGGACTTCAAGCAAGCCTATACTGGGTGAAGCTTCAAGACCTAAACATCTTTCTCCATTCACTCAGTTCTGCCTCCATCTTTCTCTGGAATATCCCACTTATATATGTCCTACACGTGTATACTAAGACCTTTGTCTAGTCAGTAGCTGTGATCTGGATCCTACAATCCATCTGCCATTATATCTAATCAGCAAGCAAAGTTCTGGGTGTTCTTCACTTAACGCTCTGTAGAGAGAATACAGAGGGTAGCCTTCCTGAGTTAACCCGATACGTTTTAAGAAATCTGAATTCTGGTGGTCTACCAGGGAACTCTTTCAATGTTTTTAATGCTGCAGCATATACCCATGAGTAAAACATGAGCTGTCCTGATGGCATCTACATCTGCACTCTGGACTCTTAACTCATCTGGAAATGCGCATCTTCATTAATATCATTATCAGATGTAGACTCCTCCTATGTAGTCAAATGCTCTAGATGGTATGTTCTAGCTGCTGTACATGCTACACTTAATCTGTAGAACTCTCTGAGTTCCCATAGTGGAGCACCATTGGCAAGGACACATTTTAACATCATTTTAGCCATCCAGTTCCAAACCCTAAATATCAGAATAATTGAGAGATGCCACAGCCCTATTACATTGGGTTAAAAAATGTAATTTCGGCTTCGTGCTGCCATAGCAGTCAGCCAACAGATTTGGTTCTTGATAGGAGAATTCTCCAGATCGTTCAAGGAAGAAGTTGCAGCTGGGTGGCAAAATCACTTCATATGAGGGGCACACACTCATCCTTTTCATATGAGATTTTTAAGGTCTTTAATTTGACTCAAGAGCGAGCACAGACCAAGAATATGGTGGATAGTAATGAAAGTACACTTTTCAAGATGATCATTCAATACATACAGACATCTTGGCAAAATTACAATCTTAATCATAGCTAGTCCCCCCAGTAATAGATTGTATTAGTTTTGACCAGAATGTCAGCGAGTCGCTGATGCCGTCACAACTGGGCTAACCATCAGATTTCTATACTTCTGTTCTAATCAAATTCCAAGACATTTCAAGTCACAGACATGCTGTGGGACACCCAGTCCAGCAATTCGCCAATTGCACAGCTTACAAATGTATCCAATTAAAACTGATACGAATTACAAAACTTTGTAAACAGCCCAAAAAATTCACCATATGCAGAACTGAAAATCCATGGTTTCCCAAATGCATCAAGGTATACACTGTATGGATCAAATCGACCATTTTTGTTGTTGTTTGTGTCTACTAAATTAATTCTCAATATGTTGGACTGTGATTCCATGACCATTGCAAATAGAGCTAGGAAAGCAGACAGTCCTGTTGGGCACCATGTCCCACCACCAAACTAACATAAATAATCTTCCTAGTCCTAGGCTTCTCCCTCGGCTGTGCAAAAAGAAGTCTAATCCACGTCATCAGGTAGGGACTGTTATTACATTTCTCACAAATCTGAGTTAAACGCCCACCCCACTATATCAAAAGTGTTTTTCGATGTCTAGTGAGGCCACCATATAATCACCATCTTCCATATTTATATTACATGAGCCGATTGATGTATGTTTTGTATAGAGTTGTAATGAAGGATAAACCATATTGCTCGACATACACCTGTATCAATCTTTTTACCACACCCCTATTTAATATTTTGCATCCTTTGCTTCCCTTACTGCATCAGAGAGGCTATCTCTAACACAGAACTCCTCTAAAAGCCTATTAAATAATATCTACGGGGCTGGTATGTCTATACAGAGACTATAACTAGCACTTGAAACACATCTTTAATTGCTGTTTATGTATATGACATTGTCCCTGCTTGACCAGAAATTCAAGGTATGGAATGGCCTTTTGCCTTCCTTTCCAGGAGCCGAACTACCATTCTACCATCAGTGTCTGTATGTCATGCAGGGGAACTTATCTACATCACCGTACTGATGTTTACATTCAGTCAGTTAAACTTTCAGATTTAAATACAACCTCAAACTCCAGACTACCATTCCACTTCTCTGACTTCAAACATTACACATGCGTGGCCGGCCCAATCAGTGCAGCTGTTCCAACATGGACCCTAATCTCAGACTGTACTTCAGGGAGCAACTCAGCAGAATCCACACTGGACCTTGTTTCCTCCAGGCAATTTTTCATTTTTCACAGCGCCTCTGGTCTTGGGTCAGGCAGAAACTAGTGTTCCAGGGCAAGTGGTCTTCATTCTCCTGGTTGCAAACCCTTCGTCCCTAGTCCTGGTCCAAACAGGCAGAACTCATGCTGAGCTTCTCCACTCCGGTGTACAGCTTCAGTTTATCAACTTGGGAGTCTCCAGCTCCCCCCACTTATAATCCATTTCCAGACACAAATGTGTCCCATTCAGTTTTCAGGACTGAAGCAATCCACAAACTTGTCTAGGAGGTTAGGAGGTTACTCTACCTCCACTTGCTTCTCCAGCAGGCCAATGGTCTCCTAAAATGGATCCCAGAGACATGCATTGTGCCCTTCACAAGTACACCTACATCCCAGCGCACAAATGCAATTACACGTGTGCTGGCTGTCATTTACTGTACCACTTCACAGGCACATATACATCTCAACATGCACCCACATGTGCTGACTTGCATGCACTGTGTCACTTCACAGCCACATATACATCCACACACAAGCACCAATGTGCACTGATTAGCATTGTGTACAATTCAATGCCAGCCACGGGTGATGTAAGCACAGCAGTGGAACTTTACACAGTGGGCAAAAGGCTCTACTTGAGTGACACAGTTAAAAAGGCCTGTTCACTCTACTGATCACCAATATTGAAAACATGGTATGCTGCCACCACCATGCTTTTGCTGCTTAACTCCAGGGGAAGGCAGTAGCCTTCCACCACCTGAGGGTTGTGCTTTGGGTATCCTTCTCGGTCTAAGTAAGCCTGCAATCCATGAGATAGACCTGGATCATGGCACACATGCATGATCCGTGTTTGTTCATGCCAAACAGTTGTTACCAGGGATCCAGATATCACCGGAGCTGGAGAACTCGGGGCAGAGATATACATCCATTACCATGCAAGGGACTTTTCCATCACAACAGTTGTTAGATATATTTCAGTGATGAGGTGAATGATATCCTATTCAAGATCTATTGGCTGGGTAATGTTATTGCACTATACGCTCTGACTTTGACTAGGCTATGAAACATGACATTAAAATAATTTGCTACTATGTTCCGTGTAGGGCATGTAGGCCCACTAGCACAAATTCTTGAGTTCACAATAAATGCTTGCACAACGACAGACACTCCAAACCCCACCTCCTTTTTAGTTTCATAAGACTTGTATAGGTGTACTCATGCCCCAGCACAAGCCATTGTGTGGCGCTGCTACCAACTGTAGAGAACAAACCCAAATATACAATATGGGAAGGTGCACCCCCAATGTTCAAGAACCCAATAACTCCAATAGGTCACAATATTTTCATTTCCTTTATTTCATCAATACAAAAACAGCCTGAAATCATGTAATCCTTATGTCACACAAGTTACTGTTTCCTCTTCACAAGTAAAAACAAACAGGATCTTCTCCCTATATCAGACACTAAAATCCATCTCTGTGGCCTCTCCTCTGGCTCCCACCTTCATGCCTGATCCAAGAATTCGATTGGGAAAAGCCTGAAGTCATATAATCCTTATTTCACCCAAGTTACTGTTTCCTCTTCACAAATAAAAACAAACTGGATATTCTCCCTATATCGGACACCAAAATCTGTGTCCGTGCCTCTCGTCAGGGCCTCACGTTCACAGCTGATTCAAGAAAACGATTGGTAAAAGCCTGTTTTGTATTTTTGAAATAAAGGAAAATTTAAATATTGTGATCTATTGGAATAAATGCTTGAGTTCAGTCAGGGGTCTTCGGTTGCTGGTTTGGGCATGATGAGGCCATGAGTTGCTGTTGGTGGGTTCCACT
Organism: Pleurodeles waltl; assembly: GCF_031143425.1. Classification (NCBI taxonomy): domain Eukaryota; kingdom Metazoa; phylum Chordata; class Amphibia; order Caudata; family Salamandridae; genus Pleurodeles; species Pleurodeles waltl. The sequence continues at coordinate 974,525,449 of NC_090444.1, forward strand.
GCCATTTTCATTAAATTGAGCAGGCCTTGCCTAGAGTGATACAGTGGAAAGGCATGCTGAGAGTGTGTAAACATTGTGGACCCCTTACATTATCAGAAAAAGAGCAATTGGAGGACTTCACTTCACTTTTTGCTGCTAGAATGATCGCTGTCTGGACAGAAGGAAAGCTACTAGTTGCTTGCAGCTTAAGAAAAGGTTGAATACATTTCTCCTCTAGATGGTTTCAGCTGTTTTTTTTTCATGCCAGCACCTGCATACCCACAGGTTGTCTCTGAATGCAGAAGTATTAATATGCTGGATGTTCTAGTTATCCAGTTATAGCATTACTTAACTTATTTTACCTTAATGGGCGATGAGAAAGCTGATAAGTGCAAAAGAGATGAGATTGAACGTGATCATTTGTTTATAGAAGGTTCTGCACAGCTCTCCATGGAATGTTTATTTTATTTCTCTTTTTGTACCAGCTACATTGAGGCCTCTACTCACCAGCCACAAACATTTTGATTTGATTATGAAACCAAGGCCCATATTTAAGGAATAGTGCAGTTGTGCGTCAAAGATATTAGCGCAAGCTAACGCCACTTCTTAGCGGCATCCATGCGCCATATTTTTAAAAAGACGCACAATGGCACTAAGGAATGGTTAGCGTCATTGAAAATGACGCTAGCGGGTACTGGATGCCGTTCAGAGAAATTGCGCTAGTGGGCCAAAGATGACGCTATACTGATTAGCGGCAGAAATTATGCTGCTAATCAGCCTAGCATCATTTCTTGGTTGCACAAGCAGGCAGAAAATGATGCCTGTCCATGTATGTCCAGGAGACATTACCAACATCACAATGCCCACCACAGGCGACCAGTGTCCCAAGGACAACCCCAACAGAACCAGTGCCAGCCAGGGGGCCCCATGTAAGTGGCCCCCAGTGGCACACAACAGGTAAGCATGTATACTTACCTGGGATGGGCTCCCTCCACTCGTAGTGTCCGTGTGGTGTGGGTGGTGATGGTGGGGGTTGGGGTGGTCATCTGTGTGCCCAAAATAGTAACACCATGGTGGACTCCATGGTGCTTCCCTTAGAAAATGTGCCTAACATCCTTTTAACACCTGGTTTGACCAGGCGTTCAAATTTGATGCTAATCTTCCTTCGCATCATTTTGTGGGTCCGCCTCCTAGGTGCGCTTCATTTTAGTGTAGGGAGGTAAATATGGTGCTAGGGGGCTAGAGTAATTTTTTGGACTGGAATGCCTACCTTGCATATCATTGTCGCAATTTGACGCAAGGTGGGTTGTCGCTTCCAGAAAATGACGCTAACTCATATATTTTGATGCTAGACTGGTCTATGATGAAAATATAAATTTGGAGTTAAGTTACAGCTGCTTTAGCAAAAAAAAAAAATTATGCTAAGGCGGCGCTAACTTTTAATACATATAGGCCCAAATGTTCCCAAATCAGTCTTTATTATATAAACCAAAGATACACATTTTGACTGTTGTTAGTTACACTTACAAGAAAAAAAGTAACTCTTTGCATACATCCGTTTAAAAAAAACTAAAGTTCCAGGCACCTAAAGGCACTTTTGGAAATGTCTGAAAAGCAAACAACACTCGCTCAGAACCTTTACTACGACCAGCCAGTTATGTTAAACAGGCCAGTATTGATTTCAGAGATACTATAATGTCAATGAGCACACGTAAAAATTCTAAAAACAGTTCAAAACAGTTTAGCGGGGGGGGGACAGCATCATTTTTTGTACAAGAATAATTAAAAGCACATAGAATGGGGGTACATATGAAACTCTTATCTTGACATATATACAGTTTATCACATACGGTTTACATAGACATACAAACAAATACTGTCTGCATTTATTATAAAATAATAACGACATGCATCTATTTTTACATTTCCACATTTGTGTTGAGAGATGTCAGTTTGTTCTTGGAAGGATTAGATATTTCAATAAATGGGAAATTATTTCCTTCCTGCAACGATAACTTAAATCAACTGAAGATATTGCCTGTATCTTTTGAGGAAAAAGGGCACAAGTCTAAATAAGGAGATGACTGGGATTCGCCATATTGTATCCACCTTTGTATAAGGGTGCAGTCTTGACAAATCTGCACAGTGACCACTACTTTTACATACTGCGGAGGCAGACCAAACAGGAACAGAGTACTGGGAGAACAGCCCAAAATTAAGCAGCACACGCAGGACTATTTTGGAGTAAAACAAACAGCACTGAGCAGGTCTCAGAAACAAACCAGAAACAAATTTTACGTGAAACAACAAAATACTCTGTAATCCTAAAGCAGGACAAGGAAGCTTAAGTAAAAAATGTATAAGTCCAGGATCAGAATTTGCTGTGAATTCGGGTTGCTTGAGACAGTACACAAAGGGGAATCTATGAGCAGGATATGGCGAACTGAACTAGAATGAAATGTGAATTTCAGTTTAGCAAATCTGTTAATTGTAACACATGTCACAGTGTGCAGACAGACAAATGGCGGATTGGGAAACACAGTAGATGAATGGTTTTGATGAGGGAAAGAGGCATGTGCTGGAGTGTTTCCATACCTTCTGTTGGTCCAGAACCAGGCAGATGTGAGAAGGAAGTCACTTCCAAAGTTATGCCACGAGAACCAGAAGAATGCAGAATGCAGAATGCAGCACACGTAGAAAAAACAAAAACTAGGAGGAATAAAAGTATTTCTCCTTGTTGCACCATGATAATGCCACACCTGCGGTGGTGGTAGTTTTTGCCGCTGCCACAGATTTAGACCTTCTTGTAAATCTGTGAGGGCGTGAAAAGCAATGGGTGTTGCAGTGGAACGCCCACAGCAACACCCACTGCATGCCCCTCTGATGCAGAAAACTGTGTTGGAGGGGTCCATATTTAAAAGGCGGCGTTAAGTCACAAAAAGTGGCTTAGCGCCTCCTTGTAAATTTGGCGCACTGCGCAGCGCTACCAGAGCGTCACTAAAAGTGACGCTTCAGTGGCACTGGGGCCTTGTAAATCTTACCCGATGTTTGACTTCCAAAGAGATAAGAGGAGCCTCACGGAACGGAAAATGTTTCTGGTTCCTTCTAGGAAATATTTACTCACAGTGGATGACTTTACAGAAGTGATGTGGCAAAGAAAAGAGAACGCACAGGCAGAGTCAAACAAGAGAAAGGACCGAGATCTGTACTCTTCATGCCCAGTACAATCTCCACATGACAAACACATCCACATTCTCAATGATAGATCCGAAACACTGTGCATTGTAGAGCTTAAGGTAGTCCTGACTCAAAAATATTTAGCTGTGGGGCATTTGTCATTACAAAATTTAACGACCAGTACCATAGTTGTGCAGGTCGTCCATGTGATCTCCATAACAGTACATTGTTGTCTGTGATGACGGATTTAGTCAGCACGGACTTCTGCTGTTTGTGCAGCACCAAAAATATAACCTTTGCATTGACTGGGTCCAAAACCGCTCCCAGGTACTCTTTAGTTTGCGGTGGAGATTGTGAAGGACCTCTGTCATTTTGTGGAGATCTTGCAGCACTTTTAATATGTTGAAGACTTTAATGATCTCATCAGCTATTAAAGGTAGTCACTAATTTCCGGGCATCTTAGATGAGCAGCACCGCCTATGTGCACCTGGAGACAGTCAAGAGTTTAACTTCTGGACGAGTGACTGGTTCTCACATTAATGTACAAGTTACTTACTTTCAGTAACGAAATATCTGGTAGAGACATATTCTAGTTGCAGATTCCTTACCTTAGAATTTCCCTCAGCCGTCAAACTGTATCTGGAGATTTTTGTTCAAGCAATACCGTTGCACGTCGGTAGGTGGTGTCGGTCGACTCCGCGGGCGTCGTTTCCGTCGTGATGACGTCAGGAGTAGTACATAGACGCCGCCTCAGCGCAGTGACGTCAGTTTCTTTTAACGACTTTCCACGCCAAAGCGCAGAGCCACTAAGAACACAGATTGGTGCACCAGAGCTAAGGACCTAAAGGGGGGAATTCCTGTCCCTAGAAATTAGTTTGCAGGCGGGGAGGATGGGTGGGTCGGTAAGGAATCTGCAACTAGAATATGTCTCTACCAGATATTTCGTTACCAAAGGTAAGTAACTGACAGAGACTTCTAGTTGCAGATTCCTTACCTTAGAATAGATACCCAAGCCATTCCAGCCTCAGAGGTGGGCTGCGAATCAAGATCATACTAGAAAGTCCTGCAGTACCGGACGACCAAAGTAGCAGTCCGGACGGACCTGACTGTCCAGGCAGTAGTGTTTAGCAAACATGTGCAGGGACGCACACGTAGCTGCCTGGCAGTTATCCAGGACAGGAACTCCATGTGCTGACGCAGTGGAAGCAGCAGTTGCTCTGGTGGAATGAGCACGCAGGCCCGAGGGGGTTGCTTCTTGGCCAAAGCGTAGCACATCTTGATGCTAAGAAGTACCCATTGAGAGATGGTATGTTTTTGCACCTCTTTCCCTTCCTTTGCACCCTCATACCTAAAAAAAGAGTTGATCGTCCACCCGGAAATCTTTAGTACGATTAAGATAGAACGCCAATGCTCTTTTTGAGTCCAGACGGTGGACTCTCTCCTCCTTATGGGAAGGATGTGGGGGTGCTTAGAAAGTAGGAAGGGTGATGGACTGGCCTACAAGAAAAGGTATAACCACCTTTGGAAGGAAGGAAGCCTTAGTGCACAACACCACTTTGTAAGGGTGCACAAACAAGTATGGAGGTTTGGACGCAAGGGCCTGAAGCTCACTCACCCTGCGGGCAGAAGTGATGGCAACAATAAAGACAGTTTTGAAGGGGAGCAGCTGTAAGGGATACTTGTGCATCGGCTCAAAAGGAGTATACATTAAATAAGTAAGGACAAGATTGAGGTCCCACTGAGGCATGATAAATGGAGTGTGAGGAAATAAATGGGTGAGACTTTTTAGGAATCTACTCACAATAGGAGATTTAAAGAGTGAGGGCTGATATTGTAACCTACGAAAGGCCAAAATGGCAGATAAATACCCTTTAAGGGTGCCCAAAGCAGAGCCCTGCTGGGCCAAAGAAAGAATGAAAAAAAGAACCTCAGAGGAGCAGAGAGGGGATCAACAGATTTGTTGGTGCACCATGCCACAAATTTATGCCAATGACAGGCGTTTACTGCTTTGGTGGAGGGATGGCTGGCTGCCAAGATAACATCAGAGACTTCAGGTGGAGGATCAAAAGTCCTCAACTGTCGCCGCTCTATCTCCACCCATGAAGGCATAGATTGGACAGGTTTGGGTGGAGAACCATCCCCTGCTGCTGCAACAGAAGATCCGCTAGAAGAGGCAGTCTGAGTAGAGGATTGATGGCTATACTCAATAGCTCTGGTTACCAAACTCTCCGTGCCCAGTCTGGAGCCACCAAGATGACTTGGGCCAGGTCATTCCTGATCTTCTTGAGAACTCTGGGCAGAAGTGGTATAGGCGGAAAGGAGGCCAGAGTTCCACTCAAGACGAAAAGCGTCTCTGAGCGAGTGCCGCCTTAGAAACTCCAACACGCACAACAGCTGACATTGCGCGTTCTCTGCGGAGGCAAACAGATCTAACCAAGGCTCCCCGCACAGCTGAAAGAGACCTTGCGCCAACTCCGGAAGAAGACGCCATTCGTGATCAGCTGTGCATCGATGGCTGAGTTTGTCCGCTCTGGCATTGAGAGAACCCGCCAGATGTTGAACCACCAGGGTAATGCCCTGATTTTCCTGCCATGTCCAGAGACGTAGTGCCTCTTGACAAAGGATCCAGGATCCTACTCCGCCCTGTTTGTTGCAGTACCACATGGCAGTAGTATTGTCCATAAACACCTGCACTACCTTCCCTTTGAGACAGGGAAGAAAGCTTTCAACGCAAGCCTGATTGCCCAGAGCTCCAGAAGACTGATATGGAGCCCTGACTCCGCCGGAGACTAGAGGCCTTTGACCTCCGCCTCTTCCATGTGGCCGCCCCAACCCAGAAGCGATGCATCTGTCACTATAGATAGATCTGGCTGGGGAAGGGAGAGGGATCTGCCATGGACCCAATGCGGATTCAAAAGCCACCACTGCAGGTCTTTCACAGTCCCCTCCAAGATCTGGCCCATGTCGCAGAGATGCCCCTGATGCTGCGCTCACTGGAACTTCAAGTCCCACTGCAGAGCCCACATATGCCATCTGGCATGTGTCACTAGCAGGATGCAGGAGGCCATGAGGCCCAGCAGCCTCAGAGTCGGTCTCACTGAAACCCAAGACAGAGGCTGAAAGATCAGAATATAGCCTGAATATCTTGGACTTGTTTTTCGGGAGTATAAGCCCGAAACTGCACTGTGTCCAGAACAGCTCTGATGAAAGGGAGCGTCTGAGAGAATCAGGTATGTTTATAGTGAACCCCAGCATGTGCAGGAGGTTCGCCCGTAGTCTGAAGGTGGGAGACGACTTTCTGGGGCAAGTCTGCCTTCAACAGCCAGTCATCAAGGTAAAGGAAGACTGAGACCCCTAACCTGGGCAGATGAGCTGCAACTCCCGCCATCACTTTCATGAACACCCGAGGGGCACTGGTAAGGCTGAAGGGGAGCACGGTAAACTGATATCTTGTGACCTACCATGAAACGTGTGGGCAGGCAGGATGGGGATGTGGAAATAACCGTCCTGCGAATCCAATGCTACCATCCAGTCTCCCGGGTCTAAGGCAGACAGAACCTGAGCCAGGGTGAGCATTTTTTATTTCTCCTTCTTGAGGAAGTAGTTGAGGTCCAGAAGGTCTAGGATAGGACATAAGCCCTTGTCCTTTTTCGGCACCAGAAAGTAGCGGGAATAACAACCACAACCTACTTCTGGCACAGGGACCTTGTCTATAGCTCCCTTGGGCAAGAGAGCCGTGACTTCCTGGCGGAGAAGTGCCAAATGATCCTCCGGGAGTTGGCTGAGTGATGGAGGCATGGCCGGTGGGGCAGATTCGAAAGGGAGGGAGTAGCCCTTTCGAACGATCTGTAAAACCTACCTGTCCATAGTGATGGATTCCCAGTGGGGCCACAAAAGGGACAAAAAGCGGACTGCTGGGGGCGAGGGGCAGCGGAAAGACCAAGGGACCGAGCCGTAGCCTGGGAATCCTTGAATCTCTCCAAGGCCGAGTCCGCTTTGTCTCCAAAGAGACGGGAGCCATCAAAGGGCATGTCCATGAGAGACTGTTGGACATCCCCTGAAAAACCAGAAGTACGCAACCAGGCGTGGCGTCTCAAGGCCACTGTCGTAGCAACCGATCTGCACAGAGAGTCTGTCGTGTTCAGCCCACATCGGATCGTGAACTTCGCTGCATCTCTCCCATCATTGACAGCTTGGGAGACAATAGCATGGGCCTCCTCCGGTATCTGCGGCAGGACTTGCACAACAGTATACCACAGAGAGTGGGTTAGCGGCCCAAAAGGCATGCGGTGTTCACGCACCGCAGCGCGAGGCTGGAGGAAGAAAACAACTTCTTCCCAAATTGTTCCAGCCTTTTTGATTCTCTAACTGGGGTGCGGAACAGAATGCGCCTGAGGAAGGGGAAGTTTGGATGACATGACTCTCAGGCGCGGGGTGTTGGGACAGGAATTTAGGGTCGTTAGGAGCGGGCGGATGGCAGCGTGAGATAGTTCTATTCACAGGAGCCCCTGTGTTGGGTTTGGACCAAGAACCCAAAAGGACACCGGTGAGGGCTTCATTGAAAGGTAAAAGGGGCTCAGATGTGGAAGCCCCTCCCTGGCTGAAGCACCTCCGTCAGGAGGTTGGACCTGACCTCTACAGTAGGTAGCTCAAGTTCAAGGAGCTCGGCCGCCCTACTGTCCACCATACCATAAGTCGCTCCCTCCGCCATAGCCATGGTAGGGGGAGAGCATGCCAGCGTCTGGAGAAGTGTTCAGTCCACTGGTGTCGCCCAATTCCTGTGCCTAGTCCAAAGTTGGGTCATCCTGGTATTCATAAGGACCCAGGGACCCCTCCAATCCTCCCACGAATTTGTACCCATAGGAAAAAGGGTCCAAATCCGACCTGGGGTGAGTAGGCCCCATCGAAGACAGAGGCGGCGTCTGCCGATGTCGCTACAACTCTAAGTCGTCGGGGATAAGGATCGGGTCGACGTCGATAGTGGGCACTACATATGTCAGGAGCATCGACAATCGACCTGGCGCCAGGGAAGGTCTCAGTGGTGCAACCGGCACGGATCCGTGAGTGGATCCGGAGGGGACCTCGGTGGCCGGTGCCAAAGCCGCCGGCGCGGAACCTGTAGGCCCCTCAACCGAACCCCTTGGGCCCAAAGGCACCATATCGGGGTCGGGCCGCCCAAAGATGAGGGGCATGGCCTCATAGAATTCCTTAAGCTGGGTGGGGGTAGCTCCGGCTCCCGGAAACTCAGGGAAGCGCGGAGCGGACCCAGATGCAGGCTCTGGGGACAGAGGCCTTGAGTGTCAATGCTCCTCCCTCCTCAGCCGAGCGACGGGGCAAAGTTGAAGTGCGATGAGACCGCTTCGACTTCTTCTTCTTACCTGCACCCGAAGATTTTGAGAAAGATGAGTGGTGATGGCTCCGTGAACGGTCTCGAGACCTTCCTCTCGAGTGAGACCAGGACCTTACGCGGAGTCGAGCGCCGGGCCGGCATGAGCATGAGGGACCGCTTCCTGAAGGCCTTTGGGTGCATGGCCCGGCACTCGGAGCACGACTTTGGGTCGTGGTTGCGCTTGAGACACCACAGAAAAAACGGATGCGGATGCGCATCCGTCACCGATATCATGCGGTGACAGTCCTCGCACGTCTTGAACCTGGCCTTCGGGGACATCCTCGACGCACCAAAACTAGCTAGAAAACTCAACAAAATGGTCGAAATCGGTCAAAATGAGACCAGGGTAGCTCTCTCCGGATCAGCGCGTGGTGCGGAAAGAAAAGATCTGACGTCACTGCGCTGAGGCGGCATCTATGTACTACTCCCGATGTCATAACGTCGACTACGATGCCAACGACACCCGTGGAGTTGACCAACGCCACCTACCGATGTGCAAGGGTATTGCTCCAAGAAAAATCTCCGGATCCAGTCTGATGCCTGGGGGAAATTCTAAAGTAAGGAATCTGCAATTAGAAGTCTCTATCAGATAGTTTTGCTTCCCAACTCTGAAGCAGATATATTTTCACTGTGTCTCTGTTTCTGCAGCATGAAACTATGGCCTTGCAGGTCAACAAAAATCACCCAGTCCCCTCTTTATAGCTGAGGGTAGATTTAATGGAGCTTTCCTACTTGTTCCACTTGCTGGTAGCCTTTAGATTTAGGGTGGGGTGAAATTCAGTTTGACAAGAAAATAACGAGCAGATTTGCTTATTGTTATGCCAAGTCTGCATTTTTCTACTACATCCTTTGGAAGACGTAATTGAACTTCTCTCACTAACTGGTGTAGATGTCTTGAATGGAATGTTGAAGTCACTGGAGGGTTGCTGTAGGAGCTTTCCCAGGGGGTTGCTGACCTCTTTTGCCTCAGGAGGCTGGTTATTTCTTTTGGAGGTTTTTTTTGGTTTGATGGTTCTCTTACATTTTCCAGTGAGATATATGAACCCACTTCTGATGCTGTCCCTTTCCCTAGGACTATAACAGCACCATTTGATAAATCTCTTACAAGTCGACTCTTCTAATGGTATTTGCTTCCAATTTAATATCTTGTAGTTTCTCAGCAACATAGATGGCGAACAAAGATAATTAAGAAAATGAAATGGGAGATCTGAGATCTTTTATTGTGCACTGGGGTCAAGGGGTACGAACCTGAACTGCAACTGTTCCAATGAATCCACCAAATCACTATTATGCAAGCCCAGGAGTGCTGACTAACAAACTAACCACACAAAGAACTGTAGATTCTGTTTGGCTTGCCCTTTTTACCTTATGACACTTGTATATCAACTCTTTGACTAAAGCAACCAGAGATGTTGACACAGATGCATTAAAAGTATTCTATATTGTTGAGACAATCAAGATCTGAAGGTGAGTTCTCTCTCACAGAGGGGTCAGTGTCTGAAGCCTGGTTGGTACTCCAAGTTTCTGTCAGTGGCCAATGATTAGAATCCAAAATTGGGGATATTTTAGGACTTCGTAGGGAGGTAAGGCCCTTGCAAGGCAGACATTTTAACTCCAATTTGAACCATTAACTTTCCAGGTTTTCTGCCTGAGTGAGAGACCGAGGCCCATATTTATACTCCGTTTGCACCGATTGTGCGTCAAAAATTTTGACGCACAATCAGCGCAAACGTTGCCCCGTATTTAAACTTTGATGCCCGAGCCCGCGGATGAAAAACTTCCGCCGCGTGCGTGGATGCGGCAACCCGCCCTGCGTTAATGATATGCAAGGTAGGCGTTCCTGTCCAAAAAATGGCTTAAACGGCCGTGCGTCGTATTTATGCTTTCGGGCAAAAATGACGCACGGCCGGGAGGCAGAGCCAGAAAATGACGCACAGCCCAATTTGCGTCAAAAATTAACGCCTGGGTCAGGGCAGGCGTTAAAATGGGGCAAACACACCTGTATTTAATCAGAACACACAGAACAAACAGCAGAGCAGCAACAGGGAGCCATGGAGGTCATTTTAATCAAGCGTGCACGCAGACGCAGAGCCCAGCAGCAACAACAGCAGCTACAACAACACCAGCAGGGACCCCAAAGGCAGCACAGAAGGCAGGAGAGGATATTCCGCCCAAGAACAACCCTTCAGGGCCTCAGGGAACATGACATCATACAGAGGTACTGGTTGAACTAGCAGGCCATTCAGCAGCTGCTGCGAAACATTGAACAGCAGTTGGCCCCCACTTTGGTGACACCCCACACCATCCCAACAGAAACAAAGCTCCTTGCCGTACTTCACATGCTGGCAAGTGGCTCATTTCAAACAACTGGTGCCCTGGTAGGCGGAATATCACAACCATCATTCTCCGCATTTCTGCCCAAAGTACTGGATGCCATCATTCGCCTGATACCCGCCACATCTGCTTCCCTAACACACTGCAGAAGCAGCAGGAAACTAAACAGGGGTTCTACGCATCAGTGGCTTCCCACACGTCCTTGGTGCAATCGACTGCACACATGTACGCCTTGTGGCATCTGCTGCAACTGAACACCTCTACCGCAACAGGAAGCACACACATCTAATCAACGTGCAGGCCATTGTCGATCACCAAGGAATGTTCACCAACATCGTGGCTAAATATCCTAGGAGTGTACATGACTCATACATCTTCCGTCACTGCACCATCAACCAACACTTCCAGAATGGACGGTATGGCAATGGACTACTTGTTGGTAGTACAAAAACCTACTTATAGATACACTGCACAGCAACCCTCTAGGACACACAACACATACACCACAACAGTGACAACTAGACAGGAACACACTGAGGTCCTTACATCACTAGGCATGTTTCTTAAGTCACCATTGAACCTGTCACACATCGGAATTTACTGTACAGCCTAATGTGAAGACATTAATGAGTGTGGTTGCCGAAATGTCACCTTGCAAATTGTAAGTGTCCCAATGACCTTTACATTAATACATTGCATAAGTCTAAAGGTATGGGATGTCCAGGGTACGTTGATATGAACGTGTTAACAACACTTTCAATTTAAACTCTACATTGAACTATCATCTCACCCCAAGTGAAGACACAAGGACACCTGTATCACAAGTCACAATGCTAGGGAGGGCACACTGTTCTGAAAATCCCAAAACATACTGATGACAAACGGTTAGCAGACAAACACTTGCTCAGCCAAGGAAACAACACAATGCAGATGGTATAGCCTACAAGTATAGGATGTCACATCAGTGTACAAAAGAGTCACAGACAACACAAGACAACTACTGCCATGAAAGGTCTTTTCAATAGTGCCAGCTACATCAACATGATCCCATTCTTTTTCTCTTTCAGCTGATCAGGGGTATGGTATCCAGCCATGGATTATGACACCATTTGGCAACCCAAGTACTGCTGCAGAGCGTCCATGCAACGAGGCCCATAAGAGGACACGCAGCATTGTCGAGCGGACCTTCGGCATCCTCAAGTCAAGGTTCCGCTGCCTCGACATCACTGGTGGTACCCTACTATATTCCCCGAGATGGTCTGTAAGATCATACTAACATGTTCCATCCTGCACAACATTTGCATCAAAAGGAACATTCCCCTCCTGGAACCAGACCCATACATGCCTGAAGACGAGGAAGAGGAGGATGCTGCCCTGCAACATGAGGGGGAACAACCAAACACGGCTGCTGGAGTGCGTAGGCGCCAACACATTGTGAACAATTTTTTAAAAATATTATCACCATCACCACTTTATGAACTATTGTAAATACACACTGATAAGAAACACCACATCATGGTCTGGCTATTCATTTCTGCACACCTTTAGCTCTAAATATCAGAAGAAGAGTGTCGCCTCATGGAGCATTGATGATATAACAATCAGGACACAGAAAATACCACTACAAATGTGATGCATATCATACAACGGTCACATACACACACAATGTAAATGACTGACATCCTGTACAGTTCACCTTTGAAGGGCAATAGCTGAGGACCACACCTATTACACACATACATGTTGGAAACATGGTTCATCACAGCATATGTCACACAACTAAAACACCATCACTCAACTAGGGGAAAACAGGCCTCAGACATCAGGCAGTTGACATGCTATTGCATCAGGAACAGGAATGTATGACCAGACTCTTGGCAGCAGTAATTCCAACTACATACAATCTTTGCAAAGACTATCTGTCACTAGAGTTACACATAAGCAGAACATACACAGGACAAGTGCCACACATATGACAAGCATCCAGCACATCACATCCCATCTACATGTCAGCCCTTTTCTAAAAATCTGACACACCCATGCGCCTGGTCACACCCCACCTGTCTGAAGAGGTCCCTGGAATACTAATATGTGTACCCTGATATTCCCTCATCTACACACACACACACTCAGAAGAGTCATCCAGTGTGCCACACCCTTTCCTATGGTATACCATAGTCATAGTACTATCTCACTGCGTGGAAGTCATCTCAAATAATACACTGGCTTGGAGTTTTTAAGGCCTGGTATCACCTGTAGATTGCTTCCCGTGTGAAAGGTACTGTAGGCCATTTGAAAGCAAATCTCATCCGACAGGACTTGTGAGACACTGATGGAGGCCACACCTGTGATCACCTCCATGCACACCACCCAAATTTACATGCACCGTCCCTGCTGATGACTCCTACAGCATAGATGTTGTTATTTTCGCAATTACACCGCTAAGCATTGCTACTAATGTTAGCGTGTAACACTGTATCTGGGTTCATGTGTCACCTTCAAAACAACACAGGACATACACAGTGTGACATGTCAACTGTCTACTGCGCCCTCTGACCAGTCTTAGTCAGACCACTGATCATGTCAATTGTTAAAGAGCTGGATCCTGATTGACCCAGCATCCTGTCAGCCTGACTGGCACCTGTCCGTGGGTCACCCTAAAGATACCCGGTGGCCACATATGGACCACACTTGCTGTTCAAAACCTCTCTTTCCTCAGAGGCTAATTTGTCAGTTGCCTCATCAATGTATACTCAAATACATTGTATTGCATCATCTGACTTTTATTTGTATCATATTTGTTACAGTGCCCTTGAATAGCTAAATCATGGCCCATCCGTTGTCTGGGCCTCATTAATGCCTAAACTACAAAGTGTGACAGTGTACCTGGGCCATAGCCTTTGATGGTGTACGTGGCCTCCAGCAGAACCAGCAACCTCAGATAATGTCCATGAAAATTCAACACATATGAGGACCCTGACAGTTCACACGCTGAGTAACATTGTTCAAATAATAGAGATGGCTCGTGTGTGGTGAATACCAGCCATATTATTCTGCACAGAGGCTATGATGTTCCCAGATGCATTTCCATCCACAGAGGCTAATTTGAGTACAAATGTTGCAATGACACATACCGGATCCAGACACCTGAGACATTCTCTCACTCTGCACACCAAGGTTGCCCAGTTGAAAGTCTCATTACACGTCTTCAGTGACAGGGTGGGACCATCCACGTGTAGGTTACCATGTCCTCAATGACTTTACTCACATTTAGCTCCAAAGGATACTCATTAGATACACGATTAGCTGCCACTAACTCATGATGAGACCTGGACGTAACAGTGACAACATACACCTTAACAGTTGATACAGGATCAACATTGGACCACACACATGTACATGTACCATCCAATCAACAAAGTGGTTGCAAGCAGCCTATCACAGTAGTGTCCCAATTGTAACCTAGCATGAAGATTGAAACATGCCACTAAACCAGGTAATGCATAAAGGGCCACATACATCAAAAACCTATTTGCAATTATGACATAAGGAACTTTGAGAATTTGCTATTAAATCAATGCTAAATGGCATGTCAGAATTCTCTAAAGAAGTAATAGGGCAAACTTCAAATGGGCAAATGGTATTACAGATTTGCAAAAAGAGAATCATACTCAATTTGCATCTATGGGCCTGCTGCCAATGGTTTAGCATTACTGAAATTGGGAAAACCGTTGATTAATTTGCAAGTCAGGAACAGCAAATCCCAGGGTGCTGGGGGCCTAAGTCCCCCTCTGCTGCACCCCAATTAAACACATTTTACGGACACGTGAAGCACACACATGCTTAAGGGGCATGTGTGCCCTACGTGTCTATAGTGAAACATATTTTAGCTACATTAACTCGTAATTATCACATGGTTACCCCCAAAAATTGTTTAGGTGACAATTGCATTACCTAAATGGCCATTTTGCTATTTGGAATAGCTTGATACATGTGCTCACAAATTAGCTAATAAAGACATCCTGTTAGCTCTTTCAAATTTGGAAAGTCGCAATCAGCAATTACCTACATGTGTGCGCAATTATGAGTAATATCCATTTTGGTCAATCATTACTATTGCACTGTGAATACCTTCCATACATCCTGTAAGGCACATTTGCTTTCGCTAACCCCAGTATTTATCATTTAGCACCGTTTGGTAATGGAAAATTCCATGACTCATTTGGACATATGAAATGCATATTTGTCATTATGCGTCATATTTTCACTCATACAACTTGTGCGTCTTAATTTTCACCTCTGGAAGTGTAAATTATGCCGCAAACAAATATTATTTACCAATTATTAAAAATATTTTGACTCCGCATTATTTGCACTCCTGTGCGTCAAAAAATATGACGCACAAGCTGTATGCGTGAAAATATGACGCATAATGCAAATAAACGGCGGCCATGTTATGCAGGATGTGATGTAATAGGATATCCTGTTTACAGATTCTGTACAGTGGGTGTACTTTCACTTTCACTTTGCAGTCTCTGATTATTCTAGACTGTGTGGCTGTGTGCAAAGTGTTGTCCTGTGAATTTGTGCTTTTTTGTCCAGAGTGCCATCTTACTTGTTGTTTTGTCATTAATATATTGTTGTAGAATACTGTCTGAGTGTGTGTTGTTTAAATTTGTCCAGTCCAGTGTTGTATTTATTGTCTGTGGGAGTCTGTTGTGGGTACTGTTATATAGGGGATAGCTGGGCTCTTCTATTTGTGAAGTTTACTTTGTATTTCCTCATTCCAACTTTCCCCATTTTCCCCTTTCTTCTTTTTTTACCACTACATTTTCCCCTTTTCTGTGCATAAATGTCTGGTAGGCCTCGTCTTTCCAGGATGGGTGAGGAGGAATTGGGGGGGTTCATATGGCTGGTGTGCCATTTCCTCCCACTGATGCTGGAGGCTGGGGGTAGGGTGATACAGGGGTATCACACTGAGGCCCAAAAAGTCCGGTGGGGAAAGGTGCGCCATCACTTGGTGCGTCTGTATGGGAGCCAACGCAATGAGCATCAACTGAAGCACCGCTGGGCTGACCTGATCTCCAGGGAGCAAGATCTGCTGGACCACCTGGGAATCATGATTGGTGAGTACAGGTCATGTAAATGTGCACAATTAAAAGCTGTGTAGTGACATGAGATGATTGGTACACAATCTGCCAGATAAGTAGCTGACTGCGTGTAATGCTGAGGACACATACAGGGTAATTGATGCACTATGTGAAGGATGACAAATGCTAGCAGTCAGGCAGTTTTGCACACTTACAGATTGCTTGTTGCTGAATATAATTTAGTGCCGCCTCTGTGTCAGACAAGCGAAACATTAATGAGGCAATCAGGACTCTACAGGTCACAATTGCAAGTGAAGTATGGATGCACTAACATCATACCTACATATGTTGACGCTATAGCTAGAAACCCTACATGATGCAGAAAATGAGTGCTGCCTTCATGTCAATTGATGATATCAATGTGGCCCAGACATATGTCTCATGTGTGTCTGGTGAGTGTGTAAGGAAAGTGTTCACGGAAGTGCTATGCATGTTCGGGATGAATGTGCTCCTTCATATTTTATTGATAAATGCCAGATCTGAACATGAACCATATTTGGAAAGGAGTCAGGTGCCCTCAGCTAACATCTTAGACAGGTATTTTTTGTTTCTTGTGCCAAAATCCGATTAGGGATGGCAATCCAAAGGTATGGACTAGGAAATCTATGTTTGGTGCCTATCACCATTGATGGGACACATCAATTTATGAAACCTTTACAAGATGAGGTATTGCCAAAGTCCCTGCCCCTCTGTACCATGTACCTATCTGTCACAAATGTGTCATGACCACATAGGCTGTTTGACATGTCATGCAGTCCTCAAGTAACCAGCCTTTGGATGTCTCTCTTGGATGCACATGATGAGATGAATACACACCTATATTGTTGCTGCACACTAATGGAGGTGCATGTTTGCACCACATGACAGTCAGGGCCACTGCATGTGTGTAGAAGTGTGTGTAACTGTAGCAGGAGACCCATCCTATGTAAATGTTGCCCAGGAATTATTCCATGCAGTATGAGCATGTCTGAAAGTGTTTCATTATCCATGTCAGCTTACACATTGTTATTTTTATTTGAAATTGTTTGTCAGTGCACTGATTCTGAGCATATTCTTCCTTCCATGCTTTACAGGTGGACCTGCACCGTACACAGTGAGAGAGGTGGCTCGTTTTGAGGACCCCGACACCTACAGTGAGTGTTGACATGTGTGTTATGTTTTGTTTGCTGGTGATGTGTGATGGACTCCTGTGTGTTGAACACATTGCAAGGTGCCCAATCATTAGTCTTGTTCCATTAGTGGGATTTCAGTTATTAGAATATTTTGAGTTGACCAATGCTTATCCATTTGTCTGAACTTGGGTTTGTAGGCCATTCCTGTAGGGCCCGCTATGAGAACTGGGGTGAGTCATGTGGAATACACTAGTTACAATAAGAGTTGCACTGGGACTCGTCTCGGACTGAGTCTGCATGTCAGACTGACATTCTCCCAGATAGCTTATGCAAATGGCTTTTCTGAAGACTGCTGCTTCCCTATTAACCGATGTACTGAGTACACTGGAGGTTGGACCTTCTGGGAGCATGTACTTCCACAAGTTGTACTAGAAGTGTGTGGAACTAGAGTGCAACGGCCTAGATGTGCATGCTATTCATGATCATGGGTGTTCTTGCTCCTCTGTGTCTGTTGAAAATTATGC
This sequence comes from Pleurodeles waltl, assembly GCF_031143425.1. Classification (NCBI taxonomy): domain Eukaryota; kingdom Metazoa; phylum Chordata; class Amphibia; order Caudata; family Salamandridae; genus Pleurodeles; species Pleurodeles waltl. The sequence goes on from NC_090444.1 coordinate 974,543,114, forward strand.
CTCACTGGAAGTATGTGATGTTGACCTAGGTCAGTACATTTTGACATGTGTGGGCCTTGGATAGGACAAGGTTTAGCTGACTCCAATTTGTTGATAGCCCTTACTGGTGGTGTGTGTGTGTGGAGCCAAAAACATGTTGAGCTTTCTATACACTCCTGGGTGTGCATGTATTTTGGAATTGTTTGTTGTTCCCCCCCCCCCCCCTCAAACACAGACATGGGTTTGTGAATAGGGTACCTAGGACTGAAGCAACCAGTATGTTACACATACTTGTGACTATTTGAAAAATTGTTTTGAACCTAGTGTACACACTCAGGTATGGCCCATGAGTACTATACTAACAAATCCCATTACAAATCGCAGACCTTGAAGTTTGTGATTGTTATCACATACACTGATATATGTAGTCCAGGCAATAGGCGGAGGAGGTGCAGCATGATTGTTAGCTGCAACTGTCAGTACTTTGATGACAAGTTATTGCCAGTTGTTACCCATCATGTAGATTTTGTATGTGCTATGTGTGAGATGACCTTTGTAGGCAGGCTTTCCATGTACTTCCTCTGAGACTTTCAATGATCTGTATGGTGATATGAGCTGTTACAAGTACAGTAGATGTATTGTCAGATTGACCACTTGTGCTATTCCACACAATGCAGTTCCTATGGTAAATAGTTGCCCTTTGTCTTCACAGCTGCAAACATGACACCCGCCCAGAAGCATGAATTTGAGAGGCGGGCCATGAGGTACAGACACATCCTGCAGGTGCAGTCGGGGTTCCGAAGGATGGCCCGTAACTACCAGTCTGATCGGGCCTCCGGAGCATGGTGGGCTTCACCACAGGGTGGCCCAAGGTTGCCCACTACAGCCACCACCACCACAACCACTGGTTCTCCCCAGGTGGCCCCAGCCACAGCGGGGATAGTTGTCCCTACATCTGCAGCACACCCAGGCCCCAACAGTGTGACAGCTGCAGGACAGTCCAGTGGGCTAGGCTCCACACGCCCACAGAGCACCTTGGCCGGGACACAAACGGCACCAGCACCACCAAGTGACCCTGCGGCATTCCTGGCTTTGGAACTTAAGATGGACAAAGTTCTAAGGAAGGTGAACAATCTTAGCCAGGATGTCAGCTACATCAAGAAGCGGTCAAGTCTATCAGGCGGACCCTCCGGAGGGCCAACCTCTAGGAATAATTTTTTCTATGGACATAATTCCCTCACCTCCCTCCTCTTTCCTTGTTATCATGATTAGTGGGCTTGGGGGATTAGTGTTAGGTTAGTATAGGTTGTTAGTTTAGTTAGTGTTAGGGAGGTGGGTGGGGGGTCCTGATTCTTTCTACTTTTCCTTATTAAGTGTGTGCGTTGGTGGGGGGCAATGTTGGGGTTCCTGTGTGTTTGAAAAAAAATATATATATATATATAAAAAATATCAAAAAAATAACAAAAAAAATATGATTGTTTAGGATAGTATAGTATGTGTGTAGGTTAGTATGTGTTGTCCTCCATGTGTCCTGTTTCATAATGGTGGGTGGGGGGTTGATGTTTAGATCGATTCGTTATATGTGAAGAGTAAGTTTAGCTTAGGTTAGTTAGGGACAGTTGTGGGTAATGAGTAGTCAGGTTAGATTAGGGTAGGTATGACTTTTCCCTTAGTTGCCTCTGGTGTGATTAGTTTTGAATAAATGTATAGATAACCCTTTACATTATGTGTTAACTGCTACTTGATCATGGCCTTGGCATCAGTGTAGATGATTGTTGTTCTATGACATTTGTGTCCTATGCTACAAACAAATACAAACTGAGGTGTAAAATGGCAGCTACCCCAGTGCTACCTTGGTAAGACTCCATCATTTGTTAGAACCACCAATCTGAGTTGACGTGGATCACAAAGGATTTTTGTCGATGAGTATGTTTTCTACGTCACAAAGTGTGCTTCCAGACTTGGTATTGTGGGGACAGTTTTAGGTCGGACTGCAGTGTGATGTTCAGGGACATCTTCGAAGATGAGGTCTTGTTAACACTCTTGTCTTCTTGTCTTCATAACTGACATAGATCATTTGTGTCAAAATTCAGCATGATTACCTATTTGGATGTTAACTCAGAAAGATTGATTGATGCTGTGTTTTGTAGTGTTTGCTTAGATTAGACTGCACAGTTCAATGTGTTAGTATTGAATGGTGACAACATTTATCAGCCACTATTAGTTGACTTTGATATATCTTGAGCAAGCATTATTCTGTCCAACACAGCATGATGGTGTGTGGTTTCTCACTTCATCAGTTATTCTCCTCAGGATGGGCAGGCTATGATGCAATCCTGGCCACTGTGCAGATGGATCTGACTTCATGATGTCAGGACAGTTGTATTGACAAGCTACATGATTGTCACACAGGCACATTTGTGTTATCTACTGCACAGTTGATGTGTCAAATTACACAGAGACATATTTGGTGTGCAAGTGCTATTTATTGATAGGAGCTGTAGTGCAATATTGTCCATGTTTGCTGAGTCCGTTCTAGTGAAATCTTACATGGTGATCCTACAGAAGGGGTGTAGATAATGCTACTGACATGCTGGGGTGATGTTACAGACAGTGCAGAGGGACAGGATTTGGCGATTAGTAGGAGAGAGACATTAACTGGGCATGCTGACAAATTATACAGTGGTTATTGAGTATAGTTGTTGTAAGACTGGCATTTGACAAAACGTAGGCCCTTGGTCAAAGTAGGCCATGGTGCAGGAACTAGTGCTTCCGGGTACTTTTCCGTGTGTATGTGATCTGTTCCATGTCTTCTTCTTCTGATGTGTGTGTTGCTTGCTTCGTCCTTGTTGTTGTTGGTTGTGAAGGGGCAACACACACCTCAGTGTTAGAAGACGTGGAATCAGACATACCGGTCGCTGCTCCCTGTGAAGGTCTTAAGGGCAGTACTGCTGCAAGGAGGGCCTGCTGGTTCTTGAGAATAGCAGCCACATCACGATGTTAGGCAGCCATGTCAGCCCTGAGGGAGTCATGATTGCATTTGTGCATGCAGTGGAATGTTTGGGGTGCGAGGTGTTGTGGCAACTCCCTTACTGCAGTGGTGAATTCCTTGACAGTTTCTTGTAGTCCTTGCAGTATGGATGTTAGGGCTTGCATAGCTGCTGCCTGATCTGCAGATGACATCATGCACGAACGCACCCCCTCAAGGCTGGCTGCCATAGTTTGCATCCCCACCTGCACCTCCTTGGCCAGCTCCCGCTGTACTCCAACTACAGTTCTCTCAAAGCTGGTGCCAGTGTCGTCTGAGTCCTCAGCTGTATTGGAGCTGGCAGGTCTTGCAATTGGGGTGGTGGGTGGATCCTCTGCGATGGCTGCTTGTTCTGTGCTCCTCCTTGTGACTGAAGGTGGGGTCTGGAGGGTTTCAAGGACCTTTTGGATGGTCTCCTGGGGAATGTTTATCGGCTCGTCATCCATGTCATCAGGGAAATCTGGGACAGGCATATCGGCAGGAGATCCATCTTCCTCTGCAATGAAACAGGGTACAATTAGTGTGTCTGTGTTGTGACAATTTTGACGTGACGTGCCTGCCTTTTGATGAATTCAGTTTGTGATCTTGTTTTGTACTAATATCTGCAGTCCTTCAGATGGGCATTGTTTCAGGCCTATGGCCCACCTGTGTGTCACATGTATGTTATTGAGTTATCCAACTTGTCAGCCTCATCGCCACTAGGTGTTGATTTATGCCAAATAGAGAATAGCCACCTTTTTGTCCTACTCGACCCTCCGTGTATATGCATTCTCATGGTGAGACCTTTCACTGGCTGTGGGTGTTCTGATGGCCCTGGCAGCACACTTAACTATCAGGACCTGCCCCAATCCCTGATCGTTCACATCGACTTAATTGTAATTGACATGTAGCATATCCTATGCATGGCAATGTTATGATATGATATGGATGTTGATATTGTTAATGTGTCCTACTGATGTTGGGTAATGTGTGTTACATTGGATTGCCCTGATAGTCGTATCAGTGTCCTATTTCGTCCTCTGACTGTGCAGGTGTATTTCAGTGACCAGTTCCATGTGTCCCCTCCTCAATGCTGTTGTCTGAGCAGTATGACATTTGTGATGTTGCCTTGTTTGCCAGGCACGGGATGGACCCTGACATATGCAGCATGGGTGTGTCCTTAGTGCTGTGTCACTCCTATTGTTGTTTACATTGGCTGATGTTTGTGACACCTATGGGCATTGACATTTGAGTGTACTGGGGCCTTTCTCTTGTTTCAGGAGATTGTTGCAGATGTCATCCTCACCCCCTAATTTAGGTATGTATGTTCCATGGGGAGGTTACTGCCATTGGCTACTTAAGCTGCACACAGATCAGAGGTGGTAGTGGCAACTGTTGTTGCAGTTACATTGCAGTTGTCGGGTTTGGCTAGAGGATTGCTAATAGGGCCCTAGTTACTGTAGGAGATATGTTGGCTGACAAGTGCCAGGATGTAAGTTTGACGTAGTGGCCTTCCCTCCTGTCGAGGCTTTCCCTTTGCTCCATCGTTGGCATGACAGCATGCCCCCATGGGATTGTTGTTGGTGTAGTGTAATGTTGTGCCCCAGCTTATGTTTGTGCAGGCCATGCCCCCCTGCGGTGCCCCTTTACCCATGCCACTCCATGTATATGATGACTTACATGCAATGTGTAGTAGGTATTTTCCCCCCTGCTTACAGTCAACATTATTGCATTATAATTCCCCATGCGACTTACCCTGCATGTGCGTTGTCTCCTGGTAGTCTGCGCTGTCCTGTCCTTGAATCCCTGTGACGATCTCCTCAGGGATGATGGCGGCGACCATCTCCTCCATGTGGTCCAGGGCCTCCTGGTGTGCTGGACTCCCACCTCCAGTCTGCAGTGCTGCCTTCCTGTTCCTGGCCATCTTTTCCTTGGTCCTGCGTTTGCAGTCATGCCAGCGTTTCTTACACTCGGTGACTGTTCTGCGTACTTCAGCCACACTGTTAATCTTGTGAACAATTTGTTGCCATATGGCCTCTCTCCTACTGATTAGCAACTTTGAGGTGATAAACAGTTGGTGCTGGTGTTCCGTCACCTCTTTAACCAGGATTTCCTGCTCCTCTGCACTGAAGCGACACTTTCTTTTCTTTCTATAAATGTCCTGGCTCTTGTATGGATCGTCCTGGCTGGTTCCTGGTCTGCTGTCATCTTCCTGGGGTCTGTAGTGGCATCTGGGATCCATTTTGGCTCTCCTCTGGTGCACTTGCAGTGTTCGCGGTTTATTTTTACGCTATTGCGGCAAAAAACGGCGCATATCCGGGTTGCGGTGTCGTAAATCGACCCACAGTCATTTCCGCCATGTTAACGTCGTTTTCCTTTACGACTTGACGCCGCAGTGTGCGTCAAAAATAATGACTCCCACCTGTTGATTGCGCCGCCGTGCGTCAAAGTATAAATATGACGCCCGCACGGTGCTACGAAATGGCGTTAGCCGGCGGTAAATTTTTTGACGCAAAACTGCGCCGGCGCAGTTTTGCGTTAAAAAGTATAAATATGGCCCAAATCTATTCTCTTCTGCACTTTCCAGTGATCACAAGGGTGCAGCGCAATTAAGTAGACAACAGGTGTGCAACATTTTGGTCACGCCACTTTTGAGAGCCCAGGTGCAGTTTTCCATTCTCAGGGGACTATAACAGGGCTTTCCAATCTTGCTTTCAGAGTCCCAAGCAATGCTTTTTTTTTCAATACAATTTTTCTTACTTTTAGATAAAAAACATAAAGTGGTACAAGCATATTAGACGTGTCAAGCAATTTGCATTATGCAAAAGTTCCACACATAAACGTTTTTCCACGCATTACGGTATATTTGTAAGATGGGCCGAAGCCCATTATTGTCCCATTTAGTCATAGTTCCACATGATTTAAACGATACAACATTGTTTACTTTTCCTGACTTATACCTTATACCTTGTACATTATACATTATACATCATATTATACAGTCGCCAGCCATTGAGACCAGATTTTGTCAAATTTATTTGGACAGCCCCTAGCCAGGTAAACTGAGTGTTCCATTGTGGCACACCAGTCCAGTCCTCTCCTCCATTGTGTCAGGGAGGGGGGGAGTGTTCCCCGCCCAATGTGTAGCAATGTCTCTTTTGACTATAAGCAGTGCTGTGCCCAGGAGTGTTTTTTGTGCCTGTGTTCCTTCAGCTCCTACCATCACCCCCAGAAGAATCATCAACTGGGAGGGTTCGAGGGCAAGCCCAGCACTCCCGCGAGCTCTCCCAGGATTTGTGACCAGTAGGGTGCAATGATAGGGCAAGACCAGGCTATGTGAAAGAAGTCAGCAGGTGAATGTGCATACCTATTGCATTCAGAGTTGGCTCGTAGCCCTGCTCGGTGGAGCCTGGTAGGTGTTAAGTATACATGGTGTAGGTAATATGTCTGGATAAGCATAGTCTGGCAGATATGGTAAGGGTATGTGGCGCCATTAAGCCATCCCTCCAATCCTCATCGTCCATCGGCCCAATCCATGTCTCCCAGCGAGAGCGCAGGGATTGAGGAGAGACAGAAGCGTTAAACACCAAGGATCAATAGATGCTGGACATCCCCCCCAGCGCCCAGGGCTCCCATCAATATTTTAGCCTCCATGAGACAGAATTCCGGAACAAAAGTGTTCCCGGGAATGTGGACCGCCAGTGCGTGTCCAAACTGCATAAATTTATTAAATTGCTTCTTAGCCAGAGCATAGCTCTGTTGAAGTTTCTGAAAGGACCGCAAGTGATTGCGGTCCCTGATGTCACCAACCACTGAAATGTCAATATTGTCCCATTTGGAGAATCCCTCCAGACTCGCCACCTCCCGAAGCAATGTCCCTTGCCAAAACGGTGTGCATTGGGTGATTCAGTTCCACCATCCTGTGTGTTTTTGTGCAGAGCGCCACCCCTTGAAGACTTGGCTTGCGATCTCAGGAATTGTCCTAGGGATGGGTTTCCCATACAGCATATCCATGATATTGGAGAACCCGATGATAGAAAGTTCTAGGCGGTAGGCCGGGTCAGTCCACCCACCTTAAGCCATTCATTAATGATCAGCATTTGCATGGCCAAGTAGTACAGGTATAGATTTGTCGTGCCTAAACCGCCTTCATATGGATCCTGCTGACATACATCCCAAGAGATACAGTGCCTGCCATTGTGCCAAATAAATGCACAGGCAACCGAGTCCATCTACCGAAACCACTGGCAAGGGAGTCGAATGGGGAGATTTTGGAGGATGTACAGAAAATGTGGTAAAACTAGCATTTTGTAAAGGGCTATGTGCCCCATTATATTCAGAGGTAACACTTGCCATCGACTAAGGTCGGCTTTCACTCTTTTGACGATAGGGGTGATGTTCAGGGACCATGTCATGGGCTGCTACAGAGCAACTTTGATACTCAAGTACTTGAAGCTAAGGCATCGTATCGGAAATGTGAGAGTGGCAGTCTATGGTGTCTCGGGAGTTGGCAAGTGGGATCAAGAGGGATTTCTTGTGGTTCACTCGGAGACCCAAGGCTTCCTCAAAAACCCTAAGTAGGTAAAGGCATCGGGGACCGCTCACCGCCGGATGCGACAAGTATAGAAGGACACCATTGGCATAAAGGGCGTTGCGGTCCTCCTCATCCCTGGTCCCCCTCCATCCTGTGAGGAAAGCGTCCGGACGAATCAGATGCGCTCGGGTTTCTATGGCAAGGGCAAAGACGAGAGGGGACAACCTTGCCGCGTCCCCCATCCCCACAGGGAAGAACTTTGGTAATACTCCATTAACAAGAACCCTGGCAGTTGGCCTCTGATAAAGAAGTTGCACTATACGATGGAAGGTGCCTCCTAGACTCATTTTTTTGAGAACAGAGTCAAGGTATCCCCAGTCTACAGAATCAAACGGCTTCTCAAAGTCTATTAATACTAATACCAGTGGGGAAGCAATGCTCCGTCAGTGCGCTAAAGCGACATGCAGTCTCCTTAGGCAGTGTTGAGTCCCCTGAGTGGGTATAAAGCCACACTGATTGGGGTGAACCAAATGGTGTATGACTGTCTTAAGGCAATTAGCTAAGATAGCAGCAAATATTTGTATTTCACCATTTATTAGGGAGATGGGCTGGTACGCGGTGCATGATCTGGAAGAGGGATGGGATTTGGTGATGACTGTAATAGTGGCTTGGTCTAGTTCCTCAGGCAAGTGCCCCCTATGTAGTGCTTCACCGTAGAGGTCGTGAAGGTGGGGTAGCAATATGTCTCTGAATTTATAATAATATTCGGCAGAGTAGCCATCAGAACCAGGTGTCTTACCCGGTTTCAGTGTCAAGATAGCCTCAACGATGTCCTCCCGTGTTATAGGTTCATCTAACGTGTGATTGAGCCATGTTGACAGGCAGGGGAGAGAGATCTCATGTAGAAGTGGGGCATCCCTTTCAATGGTCGGCCTAGGGACAGGTTTGTATAGGGTAGTGTAATATTGGGTAAAGGTGGAGGCGATGTCTTTGGGATTGTTATGGATTGTCCCAGCTGCATCACCTATTTCTGGGACCACACGTCCTCCCATCGGTCCACGGGCCATTTGATACATTAGTTTGCTATTTTTATCCCTCATCCATATATGCGCGCTTGGGAAGCACGCCAAAGCAGCTTTGCCTCCTCAAGGGAGCGGGTCCTATGTTCCTCCCTCACAACCTATAGGGCCCACCCCTGGTCCACCCCACCCCCCTGATTTAGTTCTCGTTCCAGTAGCAGTGAACGGGATTCAAGATCTGTTATGTGTACTGTTTCTCCTTTTCTATCCGGCGCAGGAGAGCCTTAGCATGGCTCCGGATAGCCACCTTACCCGCTGCCCATAACGTTACATGGAATTGGACGCTACCCACGTTCTCTCAAAGGTAATGTTTAATTTCAGCACGGAGAGCAGCCGAGTAGGTCGCGTCCAGTAGAACCCGGGCATTAAGGAGCCATATCTGTCTCTGAGTGGCACCTGGGGAGATAGTGGTTAGGAGCACTGGTGCATGGTCAGAGATACCCCGGACAAGTATCTGCACTTGGGTGAGCAAATGAAGGTCAGTGGCCGGCATAATGAGCATGTCTATGGGTGCGTGTGTATGATGGGCTGCCAAGGTATGGGTATATTACCGGGAGCGGGGATGCCAAGTGCACCAAGACCCAGGTTACGTAACCATTTGTTGAAAAGAGCGGAACAACTGCATCTGGATTGTGAGGGAGGCTGTAATGTCCAGGTATAGGTCAAGAACAGCATTCATGTCACCCCCCTATGATAGTGGGGCCTATGGGCATCTGGACGTTTATGTCTGTTAGTGTAGTAAGGAATGTTACCAACCCAGTAGGGGAGCGTATATACTAAGAAGGTTAATGGGCTGTCATTCTACCGTTCCCGCTAGGGCGATAAACCTCCTATGGTGATCCAGCCATGTTCGGTGTACCACCATCGGGTAGCCGCGATGGAAGAGTACCGCAACTGCCCTGGCTCTATGTGTGAAGCACGCAATATGAACCCTGTTGAAGCCGTGCCGGGCAAGGAATAGGTAATTAGTCCCCATTAGCTGCATCCCAAGCAATGCTAACAACCAGTCTGTGTCAAGTGCACCAACTGATGAGAAAGGGGACAGCTTATCTCAAGGCCTGGAGGCTTTCAGGAGCAGATGGACAGGCCTTGGACATCTGTCGTAGGATGAGGCAGTTTATCCTCAGAGCATGGGCGGATGGGACAGTCAAATGATATAGTTTAACATAGGGACAGTGGCCTAGTTGGTGTTTGTGACAGAGTCCTGGATTCCATGGAGATAGACCTTGTCCATATGATAATTTCCTTATCAGAAATTGCAAGTTCAGATATGGCATGTGGAAGTATAAATTCCTTTTAGTGTGCATATTATTCAGGTAATGTCGCTATTGGAATTGCTTCACTTGGGGAGCACCCTGTGGTTTGCAGGCTCCTTAGGGGTGTTGATTTTCGTGACCACTGGAAACAGAATACTCCCACCTGCGGGACTTTAATGTGGTCCATAACTTGCTGCTATCTAGTTATCCACTAAGTTGACCATACCACTATGTCTGGTCTCCTAAAAGATTATCAAACGTAAAGGCACTAGACTTGTCGAACAGAGCTTTGCGCCTGGAAGGGGTAACTTTTAATGTTGGTAGGACGACCACGTTTAAAACCTGTATGATATTTTACCTGGCATTTCCGGATGTACCGAAGTTACATGCAGTCAGATTTATAAAGGAGTATGAGAAATGACAGGAGCAGTGACATCCAAAGAGTACCAACAACAACAATCTCCTATTAGGAAACTGTTTGGTACAGTATCAAGGAAAGTACTTTGGATGAGAGTAGAGGCCACTATTAATAATTCAAGGTTTGGTGCCCAATCAGCTAGGAGTACTATGACATCTCAAGCCTTTCTTAGTTAGAAAGCCTGCTGGAAAATGTCAAAGGAGCTGCTGACTGGTTAAATATTTCAACTTCCAAAAGGTTTTACTTTAAGCCAGTAGAAGGCATAACCTTCCGGGTAGTGAACTAGCTTTGAACACAGAATGCAAATCTTCCTAGCCAATGTGAAAAAACATTTGAATTCTATTACGGACACTGAGGTGTGGATTAGCCGATGCCGTAGTAAAGAATTACTGAATACCCTCCCAAGAAATGTTTGAAAAGTACGGTGTATATATATATATGCATTTTTCCTTTTAAAACATTTCTAGGAAGATTATTTCATTGTCTCACTATAATGATATATACTATGAAATTATGGCTTAGACCTGTTAATAAATGTTACATCTGTTTTTTTTTTATTTCATGACAGGACAGAGTAAACACAGGACTAAAGAGTTGGACGAAGTGGAGCTCTCAGAGAAGTCTTCCACAGAGATGACATTAAGAACTTTATCATTCTTTATGTGCGGACTGTGCTGGATTATTTCATCTGTGCACGTCTCCTGTGTATTCTGGTTGGAACCTAAGAAATGTAGTTGTATTTAGTTTATATTTTAGGAAGGTTCTTGAGTAGAAGTATGCATAATACTCACCACATTGCCCTTGATATAATTGAAACTTTCCTTCATGCTAGCTAGGTCATTTTACATTCTCATACAGATCAATCTAGGCGCATAGGTGTTGGAAATTGGTGTACGGGGTTGCTGAGGTTCCCCCAAATAATTATGCTGGAGTTCAGAAGATAAATGAGATATAAAGATGCATTTAAATTTTGTTTTCACCTCATCACATTCACCATGCATTAAAAAAAAAGGTCAAATGTACGACTGTGCCTTCTGACAAACAGCAGTTTATTGTCTTAACATGGAACCTGGTGTTTACATCCTTTCTCTAATTAAAAAGTGAGAGGCTTTTGTAAAGTAAACTGTTACATCTTGCTGTCTTATAGAGGGTGTGCAGGTAAAGGCTGAAAGATGTCAGTTTGTTTCTGAAACACAACAAATATCAACTATCTGTAAATTAACTGTACAAATATTTCAAAATATACAAGTTAGGAAAATACAAATGAAGCCCATTTTTTGTAATTCTCAAGTTCAAGTATGATGTAAACAGCGATCTTAATACAGCAAAATTAATCAAGGCTCTTTACTTGGTAATGCCCAAATTATTAACATTCACTGAAATCCCACACATTATCTATCAGTTCTGTTTATATAGTAATTTCAAAAGTAAAACTGCACACATTTGGTGGCAAATTAAATTGAAGTGTGTTGTTTGTAAATGACAGTGTGCTATCACACCATGCTGTAGTAACATATTTGTGATGGTGTGCTCTAAAATGTACCACTGGCTACATACTACACCATTGCCACTCTCCTGCTGAATGGGCGTGGCTCATTTGCTTCACTTATTCTTTGTGTGACACTTAGATTTTTCACCATCCCTATGACTTCAGTGATGAAACACTGAAAGCAGCACCCACATTCTGAAAATCGTTCCAGAACTACTGTCTAGTTGTGAAAAGGGGACTACCACCCCCAATCAAGTCAACGCCCTAAGTGTAACAAAGTGTGCACGATGAGGACTTGATCTTCCAGCATCTTGACCTTGAGCTGCCTTTTGTTCTTTCCACAGACTGAGGGTCCTCAGTTGCACCAGAATCAGAATTTGTCTCAGCTGCATAGATGGGATCCTTGCAGCATTTTCCTGAAAGCTACTGCCCCTCTTATCCAGAGGACACACTGATGCCTTGGCACTTTACTGCAGAATGGGTGGGAACTACAATTGACACTAACATCCTTGCAGGCATTACTGGAGAAGTGCTGTACTAGGCATGCTTTGCTACCTGAAGTTAACCCTGTGCCTCAAACCTTTTGCTCCTTAATTATGTTTATGCATTAGAAGCAGAGGACATGGCCTTTGTGCTGCACACAGTTACTTTTGCAGTTCTAGTTTCTAAAAAATATTAAACAATACTTGTACATCCAGCCCAACGTTTTTACCTTTACAAAACCAGGTTTTTCTTTCAGGAAACAGAAAAAAAATATGTAGCAGCTTATGTCTTTGGGACATCAGAATTACTGGATATCGATGCACCCTAAGGTCTCTGATCATTTTTGTTTTGATAGCACGGCTACGAGTAAATTAGACTGTAATTTGGGGTACAGTCTAAATGATTAAAGTTCCAGCATTTCAAACTATTGAAGGCATAATGGGTGAACAATACACACAACTGTAAGACAATAAGATACACTCAAAGTTTCCTTAGCAAACATCCCAGCATAAAACTTGATAAAAAGGTTAAAACCAAAATTACTGAATTGCATGTTTTTCTTCTAAAATCATAATATTGCTTCTTTTTTCCAGTTCTCAGCCAGTTCCAAAAAGGAAGTTCATCTAATTAGTGCAGAAATATGTTCCCTCATAACCATACAACATTGATGAAATAAAACATGTTTTAGATTTAAACTGTCTCTTTTTATGCTATTCATTCAACACCAACGAGTTTGAGAGTCCATGCCCATTTGCAAGGCATTTCACTGTAGGTTAGTGGAGGCAAAGAAACAATTATTCCTTGCTTCCCCGTTGACACCCAAGGTAGCGACTTCTCCCATCCAACCAGGTACACCTAAAAGAGCAAAGAAGCAAACAAATGAGGTGGTTGTAACAAGTTAGTAGCCAAACATTTTGGGCCCGATTCACAAAGGTAAATTTAGACCAAAAGTCTAAAGGACATATTTATACTCCGTTTGCACTGAATTAGCGTCATTTTTTTAAAACTCTAATTCGGTTCAAAACTAACTCCATATTTATACTTTGGTGCTAGACCCGTCTAGCACCAAATTTATGGAGTTAAAGTACTTCTTGGAAGTGGAAACCTACCTTGCCTTAATGAGATGCAAGGTAGGCGTTCCCGTGCAAAAAATGATTATGACCTTAACGCCATATTTATACTCCTATGCAAAAATGGGGCACGGGAGGGAGGAGGAGTCAAAAAATGGTGCAAAGCTTGCTTTGCCCTGTTTTTTAACTCCTGGGTCAGGGCAGGCGTTAGGGAACCTGTGGGCCTATTTCCATGGTTGAACACCATGGAATAAGCCCGCAGGTATCCTCCCCAGGGGCACCCCCACCCACACCAGAGGAACTGCGGAGGATGGGGGACCCCATCCCAGGTAAGTACAGATAAGTAAGTATTGCATTTTATTTTTTAAAGTGCCATAGGGGGCCCTGTAATGGGCCCCCGTACATGGCACAGGGTGCAATGGCCATGCCCAGGGGACCCTTGACTCCTGTGCTGGACACTGGGGTGGTGGGCATGACTCCTGCCTTTTCTAAGGCAGGAATCATATGGCATGGTAGGTTTAGCACCATAAAATGATGCTAATCTGGTTAGAGCCATTTTTTTTGCTCTAACCTGCCTAAAGTCATTTTTTGGTGCTAAACCCCCTTCTTCTACACCGCCAGCCCCACCCGACTAAAGTCATTTTTTTTTTTTTACTCTAGCCTACCCTTTGCACCGGCATGCACCATTCCATAAATATGGTGCCCGGCTGGTGCACAGAAATGGTGCAAGCCGGTGCTAAACCTTTTGGTGCAAAACTGCTTTAGTGCAGTTTAGCACCAAAAAGTATAAATAAGGGCCTAAGTTTACACCAAAGGTCTAAGTTTAGACCTAAAGTCTAACTTTACTCACAGTAAAGTTAGACTTTGGTCTAAATTTAGACTTTTGGTCTAAACTTACACCAAAAGTCTAACTTTACTATGAGTAAAGTTAGACTTTTGGTGTAAGTTTAGACTTTTGGTCTAAACTTAGACAAAAAGTCTAAACTTAAACAAAATATCTAACTTTACTATGAGTAAAGTTAGACTTTTGGTGTAAACTTAGACTTTTGGTGTAAACTTAGGGGAATAGTTAGGAAAAATGACACTGCATACAGTGCAGCGCCACTTTTCTTGCACCCTTTACTGGCCCCCCCCACCGCCATCATGTGTGCGCCGTATTTAAAATACGGCGCACCATGGCGCAAGGTAAGGGGCAACAGTGTCATTTTTATGAAGTTATTGATGTACTCTGTAGGAGAAGCGCCAAAATGTTGGCGCTACTCCTGCAGAGTACATATGGGCCTACTGTAAACAATAGTGTGCTCCCTTTTAACGCCTGCTCATAGCAGGCATTAAAAGTGGCGGAAAAAGTAATGCAAGGAAATCTGTTAGATTTCCTTGGGCCATTGTTTTGCCCTCCCCCAACGGGGGAACACCCCCTTTGCATACATCATGCCTGGCGCAGGCATAAATTAGTGCCAAGGGTTACAAGGTGGCGCAATGCATGCATTGTGCCACTCTGTAAATATGGTACGGGGATTTTGGCATTGTTCGGCCACATTAGTGTAAAAAATAATGACGCTAATGTGGCGCAAGGTGGAGCTAGGGGCTCATAAATATGCCCCTTAGACTTTTGGTCTAAGTTTACCTTTGTGAATCAGGCCCATGACATTTAGATTTAATCGTAGTACAAGGCTAAAATGACGAGAGAACATTATCCCACCACATAAACACACTTTTACAAACTACACATATACAGGTTACAATACTTTATCAAAAAGCAACAGAGGAGCACGTTTACTTCATTACATTGACTGATCTGTAACGAAGAAATAGACTGAACCAATGTTTGCCCTGTTGCTTCCAGTTTTAAAACAGAACAATATTCAGGGGAACTAGCATAGTCCCCACTCCTTTTTAGCATTGACAAAGCTAACAGGCTATACTTTCTATAGATGGCAAAGAAAGAAAGAGGCAGGGTGCACAGAAACAAAATACAAATAATTGCATGTGAACACATCTCTGTTTGCATGCATTAGCACATTACAGGCAGAGCCATTGTCTTTGCTAATACGTGATTAACCTTAAATGTATTTCTCCTTAAAATAATAAGATATGATTTTAAATATTACATTTAGTAATATATTTCATGGACAGTGCCAACTAACTTCCTTGCTTCGAAGAGATATAGCGGCCCCTTTAGAAAAACGATATAATAAAAGTCATGAGGACCTGAAAGCTGCTTGCTATCTCAGTTTTTCACCAAAGGATGACTGATCCTTCGAGGTAATTTACTCAGAAATACTGCTACAACTGCATAACCACAGTACCGGCATAAGTGATAATTTAAAAGGTTCCTTGTCTTGCACTGTATGAACCTCAGACAGGATTCCTGTCTGTAAGCCTGAAGCAATGTCTTTACCGTGGGCTGAAGCTGTGAAAGCTACTGGCAAAGAACAGGCTATCCATCTAAAGTCATGTATACAATGAACAGAGGCATATGAAACCACGGCTGCTCTTAAATAATATTTCTGGTCCAGGCTGGAGTGGTTATTCTAATTAAGCAGCGTCTGTGCAACTGGAAGAGACGTGAGACGCCGGGAGTATTCTGTACTCTTTTAAACATGGATGACTATTTCCCCATGATCAGGCTATGACATGACTAACGATTGGTGGCAGTAGGTCTACATTTGTGCACAACAGGCCTGCACCTCACTTTGGGTAGCTTGTTTACTGGCTCTCGCTGTAAACTGTGTAGTCCCATAACTGGGCCTTAAGCTTGCCCCTGGGCATAAGAGGTGTGTGATGTTGTGTGAGGAAACATGAGAGCGCAGTACCATAATGTCTGTGTGTAGCTCTAAGGGGGCATGCTGCTTTTCAGATTTAGGGCAGTCAGAGTTCTGCTGCCCCTTTCCTGCATCTCCCCCATGTAGCTTTCCTTTCTCTCCATCTCCTTCCCCCATTTTCGTACATCAGGCCAAATGTGTGTCTAGTTTTGATTCACATCTCCTTCAATTTGAGTAGGAAATTTTCTGTCTTCACTTTCTCTAGATCAAGCCAGTTCTCGTAGGTCAGGTGGTGGCCACATGTCCAATCAAGAACTATTGGCAGTTAAGTTACTTGCCAACGATACCCAGATTAGGATAAAGCAAGCTGACAAAGGGGGAACAACTGTAATTATGTCCACCACGGATTAAAACTCAGAGTGTCTCTGGAAGCCAGCTGGCGATAGAGACAACCTTATTGGATGAAGATTGGGCTTATCCTACCTCAGTCAGATTCATTATGGAGTGCACTACCCTGGCCTTGACAGAAAAGTTCTTTAAATATGGGGACCAACTGTACCACCAAACCCAGGGTATGTCTATGGGGAGAACCTTCACTCCAAGCCTGGCATTCTTGTACATGGCTAGTTTTGAAAAAGATAACATACTATGTACTACTAACCCATACTCCCGCAGCATTCTACTAAGGTGTAGATGCATTGATGATATCTTGATCTTCTGGCGAGGGGACACAGCAAAGTGTGGCCATTTCTGTGAGTGGATTAACACTCTCAATCCCTATTTGAAGTTCACGAAGAACATCTCAGACAAGGGCCTAATCTTTCTCGACTTGTTGATCACCCTCACTGACGGCAGGTTAACAATCACTACAAATAGAACATCGACTGATAGTAACAGTTTATTACTAGGTGACAGCCACCATCCCAAATCCCGTAGGGGTAACATTCCCTTTGGCCAATATCTACGGCTTCACCGTAACTGCAATACCACAAAAGATTACGAGTTCCTGGCATGATAATTGACACGAAATCCAGAGGCACGCAATTACCTACCTCACTGTGTGAAGTGTCCCGCAAAAGGGCAAGAAACAACAATAGGGCTGCCTTTTTGGAACCCCATATCGGTACACAGGAGGATGTAATGAGATGTGTGACCACATTCACATCTTTTTCAAACAGAATACAAAAAATCAACAAGAAACAGTGGCCCATTCTGCAGACAGGCAACCTGACTTTACCATAATCACATTTTGCCAACAAACGCATGCAGAACATAAAAGACATTATTGTACATACAAGACCACATAAATCATTAGGACCTGAACAATGTCCCCTATGGGCCCTTCCCCTTATTAGAGGCCATTTTCCTTGTCGATCCTGCAATGTCTGCACCTTCACACAACACACAAAAGGGGCCAGACTTGATATGACTAACATCTGGGTCCAGAAGAGACATACCAACTGTAATTCAAAAAACTGCATCTACATGATCACCTGTCCTTTTGATCAAAGGTATAGTGGTATGACCACTAGACCCATCATAGGTCAGAATAATGGAACACCGTAGAAACATCTGTTTCAAAAAAGCTACCAATAAATTAAGCACACACCATATTGATCAGTGCCACTCTCCCAATGACATGTGTTGGACAATTCTGGAAGCCCACCAACATATAGTAAAAATGGCCTGTTTAGAAGGGAGCAAAGCTGAATATTCCACCTTGCCACACATAAATATGGTCTGAATTATGGCATTCTACCGAGTGAGTTAGAAAATTGACTATACTTACCACCACCACCACCACTTGCCCAGACTCTCCACGTGAAGCCCACTCATTTCATGATTACCACCTTTTACTATCATCATTAAGTTACAAAGTAACCTCTCCCTGCCTCCACCTGGGCATAGGTCCCTTGTATTTAGACTGCTGTTAACTTGTCTGCACACTCTATATGCACTCCTCGTATGAGGACTAGAACTGAGTTCCCCTTTGAGTTAGTTTAGGTTACTTATATTAAGTGTTTGAAAAATATTTTTTTGTTAAAAACATTTGGCCTTTTTCATTCTGACAAAATTATTTCCATGAGTCGTGCTCTCGATTCCAAGACTGTGCCAGTAATGAGAACAGGTGCACTATCATTAACCTGGTGTGCATCCTCTTGTTTCCTGTGCATGAGGCAATGCCTCCATCACTCTAATATGTTTGTGGACACATTTGGCCCTAAGAGCAGTACAGGCATTGCTGCATTACTCCTAAGGTGATGCTAGCATTGCTCTATTAAGGTGCCAACATACTTACCTCGTGCGACTCCAGCTGCCGCGTGGCACGCTGCACTCCTCCCCCCTTTAGTTATTATGTCTGAGGATGGTTTTGACATTCTATCCATAACAGGTTCAACATATCTTTGTGTTTTCATGTATGAAGCAAAGCCTCCTCCATTCTAAATATGGCACAGACACTTTCCGCTCTATTAGCAACACAAGCGGTGCCATGCCCTTCCTTAGTATAGTCACCTGACTGTTATCCCTGAGGCAAGGTTTTCACCACTCCAATATGGTGCCGATAAATTCACCCAGTGCAGCCCCCGTAGCAGCGGGGTGTGCTGCCGCTGCCCCTTCACAGCACAGTCACCTGTGGCAGATTAAGCAAGGACATACAAGTACCTAAAGCTCATCCCTTCCCTGTTCCTCTACCTCCAAGGTGGCAGAGATGAGGTAGGTTAGTGACCATAATTTGAGTCACAGTAAGTGTTGACTGTCTCACAGGGGCGTCGCCGGCAGCCAATGAGGCTGCAAGTGTAACGTCGAGCTTCGGGGCGCGATCAGGGCCCGGCCGGCAGTATCTCCGCGCAGAGCGCACTGGAGCATTTGCGACCCGCTGGGACCATCCCCTGTGGACCCCCGGCATCGGGGGCGACCCTGTTCCTGGCGATTCTGCCCTGCAAAAGCATCTTTGGGCGAGTGTAATGGGCGTCCCTGGGAAAACTTTGAGAAACAAGATGGCAGCCACGGCGTTTGCGGCGGCGGCTGGCGAGAAGACAAAGGCACGGAGGCCCGGAGTAGCGGTGGAGTCCGGTAACTGAAAGCAGCAACTCGAGGAGCCAGCCGGGAGGGCTGTTGACCCTGTGCAGGCGCTAGGACTGATGAGGGCAAGGAGGCACGAGCGGAGGTAAGCAGTGGGGCCCCACCAGAGCGCGGGGAGCGGACTGGAGTCCGTCCTCCCAAATAATAAAGAGACTGACCTCTGGGGCCCCCCAAAAGACTTAAAAAGGAGCACTCGCAGCGCGAAGGATACTCGCCATCCCTCCTGCCTAAATTAAAAGAATTCTCCCCCTGGTGTCGCCGAGGGAAGGGGGGGGAAGTCAGGCCCTCCCCTCTGAGGGAGCTTTGAGTAATCGGGGACCCCGGAGCCGTTTCACCCCGGGAGTCCCCATTAGAGACTGGTTCTGTCCACACACCGGGTCACCTCTGAAATTATAAACGGAGTGGGGATGTTGGACCACGGTGCCCGGCCCATATCTCAACATATTAAGGGGCTTGGTTCATTAGCTCAGCGGGTGCAGATGCGGCTCATACTACCTGCTCCTGCATCCCGCCCCCTCCGTGGACAAGCTCAGTTCTCGGCTTCACGACATCTATACCGGTTGGACGCACAAGAGACCGAATCATAGAGCTCCCCCCACGCCCTATATGCCTCCACATACCTGGGACCTATCGGAACTCCACAGACAGTGCCATCTATGGGAGGAGGCAGAGTGAAAAGGCGGGGAGCCCCCCCAGATAACGGATACTCAGGGGTGGATTGGGTGATCCAACCTGACCCCTGCGGTGGCCTGGGAACTCGATTCACCTTCCCTGCGCACAGCAAAGGTTTTAATCATGGGGAAACCCAAAAGGAGTGAAGACCAACCCCAATCGGATTTTGCAAATACGAAACAACCCACAAAGCCCTCCAACCTGGCTGGCTCTGATAACCTGAATTCACAAGAAACAACCTTGGACACGGTCCTATTAGCTATTAAAGAATCCCGGGAAGCACTTGAGAAAAAAATTGACTGTCTATCGTCGGACCTCTCACTACTTCGAGACGACTACCGCAAACTGAAAGAGAGAGTGGAGACGAATGAAAAATCATTATCCACAGTCGACCTTGCACAACAAACAACAACCAAAGAACTATCACATATAACAGCCCGCATTAAGACACTGGAAACTAGAGCAGAAGATGCTGAAAACCGAGCTCGTAGAAATAACCTCAGATTTATAGGAATACCAGAAGATTCAGAAACCTCAACAATTAACTTAGAAACCTTCCTGGAAAACTGGATAAGAAACACAGTGGCCCCTGAAGGCCTCTCAGCTTATTTTGCAATAGAAAGAGCTCATAGGATCCCTAACAGAGCTCCACCTCCAGGAACTAGACCACGCCCAATTATAGCTAAACTGTTACATTACAAAGATAGAGACAATATACTCGCCCAATCACAACAACTAGGTGAAACTTTATTTAATAATCAACGGGTTATGATCTTCCCAGACTTCACGAGAGAAACTCAGGCGCAAAGAGCCTCGTTTCATGGTCACAAGCGCACCCTACGAGAAAATGGGATAAAATATGCAATGCTTTTCCCTGCCAAGCTCAGAATAGAATACGAGGGTAAAACACATTTCTACATTTCACCTCAACAGGTAGGCGAGTGGCTGGAAACCTTGAACCTGTCCACCTCGGCTCTTCCACCCGGACCCCTCCGTGAACCAGGAAAGAAACGTGGTCGCTCTTCTAGGCGGACTACGGGGGCAGCCCTCCCTAAGCACCAATCGCTTCAGGAAATGCGAGATGCCGTGGATGCGGCCTCCGCCCTTAGCCGGGGTCCCTGCCACAAACCTAGGTCCTCTGGTAACCTCTCAGACCCGGACTCCAGCTGCGGGGGGTCATCAATATCCTCACGAGACACTGCCACCAGCATAATAACTCCAGGAACATCGGAAGAAATTATTTGACTGTTCTTTGTTCGGCCCATCCTGACCGTGAGTAATTTTAAGAAAGAATTAACTCCAATGTTGGATCTTGCTCAGCACTAGCTTAAGAACACTGCTGGTGAACCCATGTGTTAAAAGCGGACTCCACATTGAGCTTTCCATGTTGCGGCCGGGCCCCGGGAGAGGCTCTGAGCACGCGCTCTCGACCCCAGCCACGCCACTCACCTATAGGATATTAGAATAGGATTGTTTACAGTTTGGACGGGAAGAGTTTTAGTGACCGGTCCTGGGGAGTGGGAGTTGGGAGTTATGTTTATTCAGTTAGTGTTAGGGGGAATTCGTGCACTGGGGCCTAGAATGGTCAATATCTCTAGTTCTAAACACCTGATAGCTTTTGGTAGCAGCAAACTACTCTTGGATTCGTCCCCTAATAGTAGCCAACAACTAGAAAATCAAGACTATGACTTCAAAATACAAATTAATAACCTGGAATGTCAGGGGGTTAAATAATATTGCCAAGCGATACAGGGTGTGCAGCTACCTTAAACGCAGAGGAGCCCACATTGCTATTCTGCAGGAAACTAATTTGCTAGAACAGGAGGTTAGGGCACTTAGGAAGAGATGAAGAGGCCAAATATTTGCTACTAATTACTCTGTGTTTGCAAGAGGAGTTCTGGTGTGGATACGTCCTGGCGTTCCATTCCAGGCCCTTCACTCAAAACTAGACAAAGAAGGTTGATACGTTGTTATATCAGGAAGGTTGGATGGAAGGGACATAACCATAGGAGGTCTTTATGCCCCGAACCAGGATCAAAAGAAATTCTTTGACACTCTGTCTAGGGAGCTGAGCCTGATCCTAGCGAACCCGAAAATAATAAGTGGGGACTTTAACTGCATAACAGATATCAATATGGACAGATCCCACCCCCCCTCACATACTCAAACACTAAAAACTGCTAAAGCTTTTGAGGAATGGCAACAACACTGGCAAATTAGAGACTGCTGGAAACACCTCAACCCGCCTAATAGAGAATACTCCTTCTATTCAGTAGTACATGACCTACACGTTAGACTAGACACCGTACTAGCCTCCCCAGAGCTACTACCCGTCATAGTCTCTGCTGAATATCTGAGCCGTACCATTTCAGATCACAATCCATTGCTGATTTCATTAGACTGGCATAGGGAAAAACCTGTGATCCCCTCATGGAGATTGTGGGCAGAATCCTTAGAAGACGAGGCCTTTAAACACTTCCTCCACAATAGCATTAAAGACTACTTCAAACTAAATGCAGGAACAACTTCCACTAGAACATTAGAATGGGAAACCTTTAAAATAGTAACCAGAGGCAATTGTATCGGGGAAAGTGTAGGTGTGCAAAGAGCTATAGATTCTGAACTTAAAAAGCTTGAAGACTCCCTAAGAATCACAGAACGCAACCTTCCCTCACACCCTGAGCTGCTCCCTCTTTTGCGGGAAACTAAAACGAAAATAGTTGAAGTAGATTTCAGACTATCTTGCTTCAACTACAAACAGTACTTAAGTAGACAACACGCTGAAGGAGATAAGGCAGGCGCTTTACTGGCGTGGTTAGCCAAACCCTCCAACCAACAAACTATTATACTCAAAATTGAGAGGACCCCAGGTGACAGAGTACTCAGCCAAAAAGAAATTAACACCTGCTTTTATGAATACTACTCCTCCCTTTATGCCCCACCCACTGATTCAATGAATAGCTCTCAGATCACAGAATTGGAGTCACTTGCCCTCCCTAGACTGGGTATAGAAGAGAGTGCAACCCTAGCCGCCCCTATCTCGATAGCTGAAGTTAAAGCTGCAATACAAAGCATGGCAAAGGGCAAAGTACCGGGAGCAGAAGGCCTTCCATCAGAGTTCTATCAATTATATCAAGATACACTAGCAACTAGACTCTGCCCATTATATACAGAAGCGTGGCATAATAATAAATTACCTTAAACCACCAACGAAGCCATAATGGTCCCATTACTGAAATCTGGAAAACCTGCCACAGATGTCCGCTCATACCGTCCTCTTTCTATGTTGAACCTAGATTACAAAATTTTAAGCAGGATATTAGCTAACAGACTCTTACCCTTCATGTCCTCATTGATTCATCAGGATCAGTCGGGCTTCATCCCTCTTCGCAGTACAGCGAAAAATATCAGACGCTTAGTCTCCATTCTTCACTCCGTGCCTAATTCCATACCACACGAAGCAATAATCCCAATAGACATTGAAAAAGCCTTTGATAGTTTAAGGTGGGATTACCTGGAACAAGTAATGTTAAAACTGGACCTGGGAGAGGGCTTCACTCGATGGACGAAATTATTGTACACAAACCCCACAGCGAGAGTTCGTACGGGTGGCACCATTTCCAAGCCCTTCACAGTGGGAAGGGGGACCAGATAGGGCTGCCCACTCTCCCCCCTTCTATTCGCTCTAGCGGTCGAACCCCTTGCATAAACTGCTAAATCCAAAAGATACTATGAGGGCATCCTGATTAATAATTGGACACATCACATAGCCCTCTATGCTGATGACATGCTACTTTTCCTCAAGAACCTGAGTGCCGATCTTCCTGGGCCAATAGAAATGCTTGAAAGTTTCGGTTCTGCCTCGGGACTCCAGATTAATTGGAGGAAATCCTCAGTCTTTCCAGCGTTCAGGGACACCCCGGAGCCATCCGACACCAGGGGTTTGCCCTGGTCCCCAAACACCTTTAAATATCTAGGAGTCAATATCTATCACTCAGTTGAAGATATACTATAAGGGAATATACATGGAACAATTAGGGGAATCAAGGCTAGCATGCAATTCTGGAGCACCCTGCCTCTTACAGTCGCAGGGAGAGTCACCCTGCTTAAAATGATAGTACTGCCCAGACTCCTATATTACTTTTCTACGCTTCCTCTAATAATCCCGAGTTCGGTATTTAAGAACACAAACTCTTTAATTGCAAGCTTTATATGGGGTCCTAACAGAGACAGAATTGCATTGTACACGCTACAAAGACCTACATCGGAGGGAAGACTAGCTGCGCCTAACCTGGAAATTTACTATTGGGCGGGACAGCTTCAATGGCTAGCGAAATTGATTAATAGACCCGCAGTTGAAAAAGATCTACAGATACCTTTAAGCCGTTCGCTAGGAAACATCTTACGTATAGTATTGAACCCCAAGATGCCAAAAGAGCCTCTCCCTTTGGAGTGGGAAGCCGCTAGATATTGCTTGGATCTCTACCTCAAACGCTCGCACACTAAGACCCCATACGCCACTATGATACCTCTAGAGTCTTTGAACTGCCCACCAGGTACGCAAATCACCAAACATATTAATAAATTAGCCCCTTTCAATATTACGAATTTAGGCGACCTGTTCCTTAATGGGAAACTCTGCTCCTTCGCAGAACTGCAGGACAGATTTACCCTCCCACCCGGATTATTTCTCACCTATGGTGCCCTCATTAGAATTATCCAAAAACTATGGAGCGCAGGCATTAACGAACCCCCGATCCACAGGGGTTGCGAACTCCTCTGCTCCACTGGAGACCAAAGGGGAATAATCTTGAGGACATATAAACTCATGCAGAACAGCATCTGCACCCCACTTAACAAACTCATAGCAAAATGGCAAATAGATCTTGATACCCCACTGGAAGATACCCAATGGACCAGAATAGCAGCCCATGTCTATAACGTTTCCAGGAATGCAAGATTTAAACTGATAAACATGTACATTTTCCATAGAGCCTATCTTACCCCCCATATGATAACCAAAATATATAACGAAAATAATTCTCTCTGCCTGCGATGCTCCGAACCAGCGGCAGACCTAATGCACATGATATGGAACTGCTCTCAGATTAGTTCCTACTGGACAGAAGTATTCAGGATAATAGACAGCTCTACTGAAAGGCCTCAAACTCCAAACCCATTAGCAGCAATTTTGGGGGATTTCCCGTGCCCCTCGTCACGCAAAACTTCGAACAAATTCATAGACTTGGCCCTGATATTTGCAAAAAGAGAGATAACCTCACACTGGAAAGATCCAGGGGGCCCAATAGCAAGTAGATGGCAAGGTGCACTAGAAAAGTGGGCGGAAATAGAGAGTGCTGTGTTAGTGAAAGAAGCCCTACAGGGCCAAAGACCCAGGGAGAATGCCACACATTGGGACTTACTGCAGGATAATTTAAAGAAGGTGGACGCCCCTACTACAGAGGAATACAATTCTATCTTGGGCTCGGACTCTGAACAGATTGCTACAGCTGCTCCATGAACACGTTGAAACTTTGACCTACCTCAGGACCACAGAGACTGGCCGCATAAGATCTGTATTAAATGTACTCAGTGCACGTTGGGGGAGGGAGGGATTACACGGTTGGGGAATATATTAATGGGTTGTGATTTATACTATCTTATGTATAAAAGCAATAAAGACATATTTTTAAAAAAAAGTCTCACCTACATTGGAGTAGATACTGATCCCCTTGCAATATAGATACACTGCTTTTGAACCTTTTTTTTACTATTTCTGAATCAGTGACTTGAGCCAGCTGAAAATAGCTTAGCCTCTGTTTCCAAATGAGGGCGCCTATACACTAGCCCTACTGGGGTGGGTTTCACCACATAACGCAATATTTATGTTATTGGGTGTGTTCACTGGTGTGTTAACACATGTGTGTCAATGGTTTTATTTGTTTGTTTATATGTACAGTGAACCTTGCACTGTCGGGGCAGAGTCACTGTGGCATGCTTTTGAAGTACTAAGCATGTCTACACTTTTAGCCACACGAGAGTTTGTGTGATGATCATGTTTATGTTTTAAATGCCCTCATCTTCTTTTGCAGGTCAGTCTCAATACCAATACCAAGTATTATTTGTGCTGCCTTGCGTTAACCCAGATTGTCAAGCTGCATAAGGCCACAGAAGGTGACCTTACTTGACTTGATAGATCTGATTCTAGGTTTTGCATTGCCCTACATCACCTTGCGTGGTGTAATGGTAATGCAAAACATTGATAAATTGCCCCTTGATTTTCTTATTTGTCCATAATGAGGCTCGAGACTCCTCAACCACTTTTTTTCTAGATATTACTTTGATAGTTCTCTTGTTCTCAGCATTAGTTTGTAACTGTTTAGATAGCTTATTTGTGCCAACCATCTATAAAAGATGTAAATGTTTGGAAACTACAAGATTGCATTTGGGCCTCTGGTGGCATTAGAGAGCATTCAAGCAATTGACCTGAATGTAAAATGTAAAAAATATGCAGTGGTTCAAAGAATTCATAATGCTGTTGTGGGGGTTACAGTATTTTGAGCGGGGTATAAAAGTACACCGCATCCAAGCATAATAATTTACCTTTACCACAATAGGTGCTGGCTGAGAGACTCCAGCGATAGCAAAGTAGCAGTAGTGATTTAACTGTGGTATAAATCATAGTATGTAAAGGGAGTGCAGAATGTTACAACAGATTTCTTGCTGAGATTACCAATGAAGGAAAAATAAAAGATACGGGAAAGAAATTGTCGTAGTTTGACTCTTGCTCTAGGCAAGACTGCTGGTTTAAGGATGACAGGAGTTATGTTTGTAGGCGACTATGCCAGTCCTACAACAAGTCGCGACTGTCGTCCCAACCCTCCCGCCTCACAAGCAGCACCTCACCAAACACCCAAACAGTAAAAGATGATTTGTGGCAGCCTTTAAGAATGGACTCAAGATGTGACATCTCAGGGAGTTTTGTGGTTAAACGGAGATTACCCCTTTCTCACATAAACACCATGTCTCAATCAAACACAAGCAATGAAGAAGATGCAGTAAAGTTTCAATAGGTTTTATTTAGCAAAACTGCAATCTGAGGTAAATTGCATGGGCTGCAATGATTAGGATCATGAACAGTGCAAGAAACAGAATGGTAAAGACGAGTCATTAATACAAAGACCCCCACCATCTGGCAATATCATGAAAAGACGTAAAGTGTGTACTATATCTTAATACACTGGCATAATGAGCCTAACCTCTAATCCTAAAAGAGAGCTAGGTGTGATAAACCTAATCTGCCATTGCCATGTCCATAAAAAGAGCCCCCAACCCTTGTTACCTTGGAATGAGGTCGCTAGGTCAGACTCTGTAGGGACAAGAAGACTGGGTCAGCGCCAGGGCGACGTGCAGCATCGATAGCAGTGATGGCATCTGGTTGGAATCCCTCTGACTATCGGTTTAAGTGAGGAGCATTTATGCAGATCTGCTTGGACCCTTGACGTAGGTTTGTTCCCAAACAATAGATATCAAGACATGCTTGGGACAGTAATTTATACAAACAATTCCCTCGAAAGCGTGAAGAGGGAAAGTACCTAATGTGAACACGTACAGTTTGTTTATCTTTGTTGCTTGATATTGACGCCTTAGCATGGTGGCACTGATAATGCAAAACTAAAACATGGGCCTAACTAAAAACAAGGCAGCCATCTTAAAAGATTTAATTAAATAAATGTGCTAAAACAGAGCAAGCTAAGTATGGTAAAAGTCACTAGGTGACAGGAGCACAAGTCTGCAAGCCAAAGGCTAAACTAACTCCTATATCCCATTAAAACAAACTAGGATTCACTACAAAACTTTGGGGAGGGAGGAGAGTGTTTGATTAGTTTTGTCAGTACTGTTCTGGGGGAGCTCTGACTGACAGGATTTTGAGACTGGTGTCCAGGTTGGGTGGTGAGGTTTTGAGTGAGTGGCAGTGGGTTTTATGGAAGGCAGATGCTTTATAGAAGAATAGTGAAACCCCACTCATCTGCAGAGACTCACTGATGTCTTTACTGGCCTCTAAAGGTAGACTTGTGCTGACACCACTCACTAAGACGCTGAGTTTCTCCAGTAATTGCTTTTGGGGAAACTAGGCAGCATAAGCACAGTGCACCATCTTGAGTGACTAAGTGATTCTGTCTGCACTCTGTTACTTTCCCATCCCCTGTGCTGATGCCATATGTGCACCATCAACAATATCAGGAATATACTCCCTTGTTGAACTGCCAGCAAACTACTAGCTTTACTGCTGCAGAGAAGATGAAAAACGAGACTAGAGACAAGTCATCTAGGTTCCCTGCAGTTCTGAGTTTACTCACTACTATGTCCAGCCCTATTTATGCAAGGAAATGGTGATGTCATCGTAGTGTGCACTGAATGCAAATTCCAGAGCCGTAAGGAGCTTAGGACTCAGACTACCTTCTAATGTGCTCCGACACTGCCATCTCCTGCCACCACCAATTTTAGGCCCAGAGCTGGGTGTATAGATGTGATGATCTGTGACCCACACCTACCTCCTCATGCAGGACTTGTCCTGAGGTGCAATACTCCAAAGTTTCAGAATATACAAGCCTTCAGAAGCAGGACAAACTGGCTCTACACGAAGAGTGTGGGGGCCACCAGGGGACAGACGTAATATCTATACTGGATGTGCTAAGAGACACACATGAATTCTGTCAAGAAAACCTAAATATTCCATCACGCCATAGGGCTCTCAGAAGACTTGCAAATGGCTGCAAACATTTTGAACTCATAGTGTATAAGTTTCTCATGGGCCAAAACAACTTTGCTAGCCAACTGAGATACACAGTTGGTGCCACGTTAATCTTGTAGCCAGAGTTTTAGAATTTTGCAGACTGTTGTTTTTCTTGAAAGGCAACAATGCAGAGAACCATTTTAGGCGAATACTTGTGTATAAGAATTTAGGGCCTTTTTTAGGGATTGGTGGGCGGTCCACTAAGGTGGGGAGATCATAACCTCTGCCACCATGTTCGATGACTGCCTCCCTTTTTTAGAGATCTCTGCCAGACTGGTGGAGATATCTGTGCCTTCCAAGGAACTATTACCACAGCAGAAAAGGAATGTCATTTTTACTCAGGCTAAGGACCTGAATTAGATTTTGGTGGGGATAATACTCCTTCACAAACGTAATGGATACCCCGTCACCTTCTTACAATATCCATAGGATGTCATGGGATACTAATAAGGCGGACAGGATATCCGTCACGTTTGTGCTGGAGGAAAAGATGGTACCTAGCACAGTTGCTCTGTGCCATCCTTCTCCTTATTTCATCATTCTCCGATGTTTATTTGTTTTTATTGGTAGCACATCTGGAAAGAACACCTGCTGAATTTCCCGGGTGAGTCCAGCTCATCAGTTTTAACTGGCACCCCTTACTCCTCCCCTTCACCCAAGTGTGAGAGTGTATGAGTGTAGCATGGATGAAGGTGACATCCCAGTCTGGATGTCCCATTCTAATTAT
Organism: Pleurodeles waltl; assembly: GCF_031143425.1. Taxonomy (NCBI): domain Eukaryota; kingdom Metazoa; phylum Chordata; class Amphibia; order Caudata; family Salamandridae; genus Pleurodeles; species Pleurodeles waltl. The sequence continues at coordinate 974,572,474 of NC_090444.1, forward strand.
GCCCTAAGATGTGGAAATGCCATGATACAAAGCATTGTGCTGTGTTTGCTGTCTTTCCTGGCCCTCTGCATGTCCTTGAACAGCACAACTCTATCTCACTATCTCTCTTCCCAAACCTCTGTGTCCAAATTCTTGTGTGCCTTGTTTTGAAAAGGAAGCAACACGTTCTGCTTACTTCACTGGTTTAGATCACTAGGATAAGCCAATGTGTAACCTGAAAGGAAGTATGACTTGTAGAAAGACTGTACCAAATGGCAATCCAAAAACCATTCTAGAACCTCAATACTTTTAGTAAATGCCTTGCCCACCACCTCTGGTCTACTTTGGCAGAAGAGATCTGCGGATAAACAAAAAGAGCTTCACCTGCTGTCGGGCTTTATGAGTTGAACCTGGACTGAAAAGCCTATGGGGTGTTCGTTTGTAGGAGACAGTCAGGGTTTCCGTACTATTGATAATGCAGTATAGGTCCGTGGAGAGTCTTCCAACAACAAGCCACAATACAGTTCAGATTGTTATCGCCTTATTTCACTTACTTGTATCTGATAGTTTCAACATGGGGGTACAGAGTCTCGACCTGTAGACCCCATACCTTGGCTCCAATGGATCCCATTAAATTTACCAGATTAAAGAGGTTTACGCTGGATCAGCAAAGCTATTTTCTGGATAAAGCTCTGCAAGCCTCTCTATCAGCATGCAAGAGGACACCACGGCGTGCATTTTCCCAAAGGATGGGTAAAGGAGGAACCATTTTCTAAAAAGGACAGGGGCTAAGGAGAGGTAACATAAAAAAGGGGGCGAGGCCAAGCATGGTCAACCTATCATAATGCTCCCCGGAAAGAGGCAAAGTTTATCTGAGTCTCAAAACTAATCCCATTGGAAGGATCAGGAATGGGTGGGCTTACAGCATCTGGAGCTATATAAAGATGATAGGCCCACAGACGTTTATGTTAGCAATCACTTGGCAATGGAAATTGGAGCAAGAGCCTATTTCTCTTTTCACAGGCAAGTAAAGGTTATACCAAAGGGAAGTGGGCTCCAGAAAAGACAAGGTGGCTGTGAGACAATCTGGAACCATGGAGAGTGACACCCTATTTATCTTTTCACTTCACCAATTGCAGGGCCTTGATCATACCCTTTAAGAGACACCAAAAGATACTTCTGTGAGGAAGAGAATGACTCTTTCTAACCCAGGCAACCCTCAGGGATACATTTACTGAAAGCAACTTGTATATTGCCTGGAAAACTGTTTAAAAGAGACTCTATACTCCCATAATTCAAGTTAGAAAGATTCATGTTAATTTTTGCTTCCTTAGGTAATGGTAACTCCTTACTGGATTTCCCCAAAAAGTAATGACTTACTGTGCCCCCCAACTGCCACTATGAGGATATAAGCTGGCTGCCTGGACCACAGAAAGTGTACACTTTTAGGTTTTGTATCCAGAGGCAAGAAGATTGGCCGTTCCCACGTTCCAGGTTTGGATCACAGCTGGATCACTGTAGAGAAGTCTATACTGTAAAGGAGTGGAGGACAGAAGGAAGCAGACTGCTCTGTGTTGAAAACGTTCCTTACAAGTTAGAGAACCAATGCACACCTGCTTGTGTGTCTAACATGTAGCTCACTGCTTAAAGCATGGAGTGCTGCCAAGATCAGAGAGGCATGTTGCTGCTCATCCTGACACAAGACAGCATTGATCATCAACTGTCGCAAGGAGCGAAAGAGAAGTGCTAGAGATACGATCACGTTGAACTGATCTGCAGCACAGTTTGACCATGCTGCTTTATTGTGCCAACAACAACATGGACTAGCCCATACTGTCCCCTGTAACGCCAGCTTTGAATTGATCCACTATAATTTCCCACACAGGACCTACCTAACCCCTAGAGACTTCCACAGAATGAACTCCTGCCAACCGGACAGCTGTCGTCCTAGATGCAGAGAAATTAGTGCAGACTTTTTACATTTGGCCTGGCAATTTTGGGAGGTGCCTTGGTATTGGGAATGGGTGGTAGTGGACTTCAAGAGGACTGTGAGCATCAACCTGGAACTTATGCCACAAAGTTGCCTCCTGGGGAACATACCCCATCCGAGTGGGAGGAAGTTGGCACATAAATTTCTGCAACTGGCATTGGTTCTGGCCAAAAGCTGGGTCACTGTCACATGGATGGGACAAAGAGCACCGGATTTTGATCACTGGCATAGTGATATCAGGAATGGGCATTAGCTGAAGAATCATATATGAAGCTCAGTAGGTGAGATGAAAACATGGCAGAGGACCTCGCAGTCTGGAGTGACCTCTGTGACAAACTCCTTCACCCGGAGGCCTTTGCAGACTCCTTTGATAGCAAAAATATGATTGATGGTGGGGATGATGGAACAAGAAGTCTCATCTTAGGGGTCTCAATGGGTTTTGCATGCCAAAATGTAAGGGGTGCTTGACGTCTGGCTGAGTTGTCAGAGCTGATTTAATTGGTTATTCCATGTTAATGTACTCTCCCTAATTTACCTGAAAAGTTATGTCTTATATTTCAACTACTGCTGTATGTTAGTTTATTCAAAAACTGGAAAATAAAGTTGAAAAAAAAAAAAACTACAACACAGGACTTCAACAAAAGACCAGTGAGGTGCCATGAAAACTCGTAGCTGAATGCAAACTTCAGATTGGAGAGGGGAAGTGGGGAAGTGGGATTAATAATGTGGAAGCAGTGCAGGGTGAGGTGCCAACAAAACAGTATATGGTAGAGGATTCACCTCTGGACAGCACTGAGGCACTCTAACGCGCATTAAATGCTAACAGATGATCACAGTCTGAGGTAGAGGTGGGTATCACTGCTGTATTTTTGTAGTAAAAGAGGCATCATGCAGGTCCTCATATGTGTTGAATACAGGATAGACCTATCTAGCCCCCTAAACAACATGGGAATTGGGTGAGACTTAGCACTTTCCATATTGCATATGGACTGAAAGATGTGCTGTGAATCAATATGAAGAATTTCCCAATATCTCTATGTGACATACTAAGATGGACAAGAAGGTCGCATAATCCACTGTGTTGAAGACATTTGACCTTTGTCAAGAAAGTAAGAGTACATTCTAAACATATTTTTCAAGATCCACAATAAAAAATAAATGTTGTGGAACATGAATAGTTGACTTACTTCTGTCTGTCCAACAAAAGCGCTAGGCTCTCCAAGTATTATAGTTCCTGATTGCGGCCAATTGAAGAAGATTGCATAAACCATTTCTTTAGAACTAATGGTGTACCTAGAAACATACAAAGAAGCAAAGTTTCAACAATATATTGACAAACAATAAGGTAAAATCACTTATCTTTAATGCTACTTCTCTGCTGTGGGTATTTCATCTGAATCCATAAATAGTAGAATACCTCCCCACACATGTGGGATCCTCAGAACACTTTTTAAACAACTTTAAAAAAAACTATTTTCAATTAAATATAAGTCTTTTTCTTAAGCTTTCTTTTTTGTTTTTGAAAAGTACATCAAAATAGTCCAATCTGAATGAAAATTAGACAAGGTTGAAAACACGACTGTTTTGAATGTGTTTTTAAAACTAAAACCTACAGCAGCCTCTAATATGCAAACGTACAATATCTTTGACGAAAAGTGGGCTTTTCTGTGGTAATAACATCTACCAGGGCAGTGACTAAGCTTCAAGCTATGTGTTCAGGTAAGTCCTATTTTTTTTTTTTTTTTTGCATCAATGACTCCTTAAGAATGTACTTTTCTTGACTAAACGAATCCATTTCTATGATAATCAGACCATTTCACTCCCAAATTTCCTTTGGACAATTCCTCCATGATAAGACAGGGCTTACATACGCCATATTTGATATGGGCATTGAAATAGTGGTTGAGATCAAAATAAGGGTAACAGCAGGGTCAATCAATTATGGAGCTGTTTGCATTAGCCTGGTTTACTCCAGGAAAACCATAGCTAGAAGGGTGGTCTTGTGTATCATTACATGTTACCAGAAACCTAACAAGTCTTTCCATGACAAACCTAAGGCACATTGCACTTAAAGGAAAGCTGCTACTGCTGTACTGACAAACATACTTATCCCAGATATGCTTGAGCAGTAACCTTGAGCTCAGCTTACACATTTGCTAAATTCTATTGTATCGGCTCTGACACCAGAACGGATACCCTAGTGAATCAGGCTTTGCTGCATAATTTAATCATGTGGCGATTTTTTTCTTTTCACCCATGTCTCTGGTCTCTCTCTTGGAGCGAGTGTTATTTAGCTTGCTACTCTAAATTACTGTTTATGTCATCAAAGAGAAAGCCATGATAGAGAAGGAAACATTACTTACCTATAGTTCTCAGTCTCTTTCATGGGCATTTTCTCAGCATCCATGAACCATCTTTCTGCATTCCTGACTCCTGAAGCATTGGCAGAAGTCCTGTAAGAGTAGTACTACCGCAGAACAACCTTCTACTCTAACCCTGCACTGCATGATGGGAATGCCGGCCAGCCTCTAGAATTTGTAAAGGTACTGTTATTTTTCACAGTAAGCATGGAGACGTTCCCTATAGGATTTGCTTTCAAAAGGGGTTATAAACAGTGGTGTTTTCAGCAAAATATAAATCTCATTAAATTTGGTTAACTGAATGTACTTTCAAAACACAAAAATGAATAAAATGTAGCCTATTTTTGTATGTTCCTATAATTGACATTGTTTTTCCAAATAAAACAACCCACTCAGCCGAGCTGTGGTATTCTACAGTTTATGGATATCAGATAGAATCCCGTTACAAATAAATTAAGTGCTTTGGCAACTATTCACCATACCAAATACCCCTAACATGATGCTGAGAAATCTTTTACTAGCATTGCCTTAGTCATGGCAATTTAACTCCTTTAGGGAAGCAAGTCCGTGGAAAAAAATAAACATTTTACTCAATGTTAGTAACTCTAGTATGTTTGCCCAGTGGATAACATTACAAACATGCTGGTGTACTGGAGCAAACGAGGGGATGAACAAGGCTTTGCACACCCCAGACAGTCTTTTGCAGGCGTGGCTCCTCCGTATGGGTGGATGAGTATTGCCCCCCTAGCAGCAACAGCTGCAAATCCTTTTACATGGAAAGGATAATAAACCCAGTTAATTATCGTTTCCATGTGAAAGGGGCGGGGCATTGGGGATGACGAGCTGAGGGGAGTGCACTGTGCACTCCCCACAGGGCGCATGTGTGTTTGGCAGGCCGCCTTAGGCCGGCCAAACACATATGCGGACAGGGCTCTCTCCAGCCCAGCAACTCGGTTGGACAGAGTCTGCACAGACTCCCAGTCTGCCTGGGAGAGCCCTGGCTGGGCGCCTGTGCCTGCAGTTGACGAGGGACAGAGGAGTGGCGTGCGGCGGAGGAAGTAAGTGATTTTTTTTAAATTAATTTTCTCCCGCACTGCCTCACTGCACCCCCTCCCCACCCCAAAAAAGGCATGTGAGCCGCTCCTGGTCTTTTGCACAGTGTCAGCAAGGCTCAATAAGGAGTATAGTCACAACTCACATGCATTCACATCAACTGAACTCCACTCTATTTGTAAATTTGAAAAGCAGATCCGCAAAAATGCTCATCAAAATATTTTCAAAAACATAAACCACTCAAGAAGCAGTTTTAATTTTAAAAAAAAGAGTTTTACGATTTTAAATCCTGCAGTAAAACTATACCCTTCGTCATTATTGTTGGCTCTTTACAAAACAAATTTTGGCAATAAAGCATGCACTCCCAGCACTACTTTATTGAAAATATGCTTTATTGGCATTTAAAAAAAAAAACTAACCACAACAAATATTATCAAAAAACAAGCATTGTCACACGTAGTCACATGGTGGTAACTCCAAAGAAATAGAATCTCAAGCACAAGCCATGAAAACTTCAAGATGACAAGTGAAATCTCATCACTAAAATCTCAATGAGTGTATGTATAAATGTTACCAGACAGCGGGTTCTAGCTCATTCGGCAAATCTTCCGAAGCGGCCTTCCAGAGGCAAGGATCAATCAAATACCAAACAATCATTGGCATAGCCAATAGGTCTTGCTTTTTGTGACCTTTTAAGTATTTAGCCATGCAGCCGCAATAAACCTTTATCAAAAATAAACTATGTGCATTCCTTCATACACTTGGCATTAGACTGTAATGGTCAGAACATCCCCTAGAGGACACCACAATAAAAATAGCATTTGGAAGAAACAACATAGTCAGCCCCTAGAGAGCATAAACACATTAAAAGAGAAGAGCAGACAGCACTGCAGTGAAACCATATATTCAGCCCCTAGAGGGCATAGTGCATAACACGTTTTCAGGCCTGCAGGGCTGGTAGAATATTATTACAAACAAGGCCCTTAAAACACAAACTACTCCCAGCTGTAAAGCAAAAGCTCCAGCCATGCAGGAGCTTCAAAAGACATTGAATGGTGGGAGAGTTTATGATTTTGAGGCACCCCACAGCCTAGTTTGGGGACCCAGAAGATGTGCTGGAGAGAAAAAAGTGTGTTGTAAAAGTAATGACCCGCTAGGCCTTATGGGGCGAGTTTACCAAGTGCAGTGAATATTGTAGTATTGGCTCTCCCGCTGTGCCAGAAAGAGCTGCTTTGAGAGTTTCCTTTGTGTTTTTTCTATATCAAAGTGGACAGTTTATTTATTCTTCAACTGCTAAACTTGGGAAGAATTCAGGAATGGGGCTACACATTTAACTAGTGCTCATGTAAAGCGCTCCAATCTTCCAGCCAAGTTTGTGGAATTTAAATAAATAAAAAATAATCCCCCTCCAGCTTGCAGCCACAGGTGCAGACACCGCAAAAAAACAGGGAGATGCCAGAGGAAGAAACAACATACTGCCTGAGCGCGATCAGGGTCAGTCTCCAAGGTGGGAACAAAACTGCCTCAATGTGGAACGAACCTAAAGCATTTACCTACCAAACCAAAGGAATTTTGAAAGGCAGGCCAAGGAACAAATGAAAGTGATGGGCGTGGTGAAAGCCCACAGAAGTAGATCACAGCAGGTCGAGAGAGCACATGCACGCTGTCGAGGCTCGACCTAAAAAGAACTGCAACACATTAGACTGTAGTATGTGCATGGACAGAGGCAACACAGCAAATGCAACCCATAATAGTACTGGCAACTAGGGAACAAGTACAGCCCAGAGCAGCAATCAGGCCATCACTATAGCATCAGCTTCCAAAGGAGGGCACTGGCAGCTGCCAGCCCAGAGAACAGAAACACTTTCAGATGAGGCTGAACTCTGAGCTCAGTACATTGGGCATGTTGATTGGATGCTGAGGAGTTTCTTTGCGACGGCTTGCAGCTGTTTCCTTCTGTGCACAAGCTCCAGGCTAAGATTAGGGAAAAAGCACACCCCTCTATCCACTACAGTTGAACATCTTGTGCAATAAGGCTCCTTTTAGAACTCCATCCCTGCCTAATTTAAAACCGCCATTATCATTTCAGACCTAGCCTTTCTTTTCATCTGAGAGCCTGGTATTCCATCGGGTAGGGTCTGTTACCCTGTCCATGAATGTTGTGTGAAACAGCTTCCAGGGGCAGTATATGGATCACTATTACAATTGTGTGCCAGCTTGTCCATCACTATTTTAATAGTAAGCTATTATGTGCTGTGGTATGGAAAAATAAATATCTTTAATGGTGCCTCCTTCTATTCTGTTTAAAGTTTTAAACTGTCTTTATATGACAACTGGCCAAGGCTCATTGTGCATGTCCTGGTACAGTACATACGTTTATTGCAAAAAGGTGTTTTGGGAACCATCAATGATAATAGTGTTCATCAGACACACTTGCTGGTGGTGAATTCATGGAACTATCACCCAAACCTACCAGATAAATGTCAAAGAATCTCTTGCTGGTGAGCTTGAAAAATAACGTTTCCCTTTTAAAGCAGGGCTGAAAGGGGGATCATATAAATATACATTCAGCTCAATGACCTTGGAAGCCTTCTTTTAATATAAGTGAGAAAGGAGCAGAATCTGAACTGCCTTCACAACCAACCGGGCTTAGGGAAATATATGGATATCAGTGGTAGGGTAAGTTTATTTTAGAGTCAAGCAACCATAATCAAAAGGTTGAGATTTTTGTTGATAGCGTTGGTCTTGCACTACTAATCAGGTGGTTATATATAGCCCTGCAAAAGTATGAATCCTATAGGTCCAGTAGGACACCTTAACCCCCTTCCTATTTGTTTTTATTATTTTTATTGAGCCTAGTAACCAACAAATACCATCAATCAAGGCAGATGATTTACATCATTGCAAATTTCTACTTTTGGAAAACCTTATCGTAGGGCAGCGTAAAGAGCTACATATACTAGAATATAAAGTTTTGAACAGTACAAAGTACATTGAATAAAAATTACAGTGGTGCAGTACATTTTACTCAATATAAATTCTAAACTATAAAACACAGTACCGCTCCTTATAAAAACAGCCTTAAATCAGCTCCGGTAAAGTGCAACATGCATATTTCCAAAACGGCACTAATAAAAAGCAATTCATTGCCAAACCTACTCCTGAGAGCAAGCGTGCAGAAGAATACGAGTTGTCGTACAAATTCAGAATCTGGACTAACGCAACCATCTATTCATTCTACAACCGTTTTTGATCCGCCTCTACATTTTTAATTTCGGAGAAATAGGAAGAGCAGGAACCATGACTTTACAGCTATTATGCTCTGAGGCCTACAGGCAGAGTGACAGACATGATTTTGAATTTCCACAAGGCAAGCTGAAGCTCGTTCAATACACTGGGAAAATGAGGAGAGAGTATTTAAACTTCATAGGTTTTACCTTGTGCTTAAACAGACACTTACTCTTGCAAGGGAGGCAAGTTATTTTACAAGATTCCAAAGACGTATTTGCAAACTTCCTTAAGGAGCCATGCAATTGTTTTAGGATTTTCACTTGGTGTAGTGCAATGTCTTAAACAGTCTGTAAAAATTGATCCTTTATTAGTTGCGGTTACAGTTACATTGACTCATCCACAAGGCAAGCTGAAGTTCTTTGAATCCACTGCAAAGATGAGGAGAGATTCTTTAAACGTCATAGGCTGTACCTTTTGCTTAATTAGACACCTATTCTTACAAGGGAGGTGAGTTACTCTACAGGATGGAAAAGACACGGGCCCGATTTAGATACTGGTGGACAGGTCACTCAGTCACAACGGTGACAGACATCCCATCTGCCGAAATCTAAATCCCATTATATTCTATGGGATAGATAGGAGAAGATGGGGAGAGATTCTTTAAACTTCACAGGTTGTACCTTTTGCTTAACCAGACACTTACTCTCACAAGGGAGATGAGTTATTTTTTAAGATGGAAAATACATAGTTGTCAACTTCCTCAAGGAGCCAAACATTAGGTTTCTCACATGGTTCAGTGCAATTGCTTATATAGTGTGGAAAATGTGACCCTTTATTGGTTGAGATTATAGTTACATAGAATCTTTGGGCTTTATTTTGAGCTTGAAGGATTAATTTGGAACTCATGGTCAAAGCTTTTCATGAGGACATCCATCTAGCATCACAATTAGTCCTAAACTGTGGTGGATGGGAGGCGACTCATCCCATAAAAGTTATGACAGTATATGCCCCTTTCAACAGCATAAATGGCTAACTGGAGCTGTTGCACTGTTTCTCCCTACTTCCAAACAAAATCCATTAATTCTTACAATTAGATGAGATAATCTGTTGTTTCCTTGCACCTCCCAGCCCTTAGCTCTCTTTTTGAGGTGCAACGTTTGGCTGAGTCAGCAGGCCAACGATATCTTATGCTAGAAACCGATTCCACAAAATGGATGCTGAATTTGAGACTCAAGTGCTATTTGCTTTGAGATCGATACCACACAGTGGCCCTGGGTCTTTTGAAGACGTCCACGTTCCCAATCCTCTGCAGTTAATGTTAACATGGATGTGATATTATACACTCAAATACTATTGAAACAGACATGGACTACATATGGTCCACTCACTTCATTATGTAACACAAATTCTAGCCAACGAGGTGAAAGTCGCAACTCCCGTCAGAGGCTTAACTCCTTACATTTTCACAGCTAAGCAACACACCGCAGAGAAGAAAGCCTCATTACTGGGGAGAAAAGCAGGTTGTATTTTACTCAATGTAGGATACCAAATTTGAAGCACTGGACCTTTCATAGGTTTATATGTCTGAATAATGATTACCACAGCAGTAAAAAGTATAATACAAACAATCAAGAAGTAAGTGCTATTTAGGCTTACTTTATTAAACTAGGTGCACAGTACCACTTGATCCCCTGCTGCCTCAAATGTCTTCTGGACCTCGAGCCAGTAGTACAGATGTAAGCAATCAGCAGACTAGCAAGTTTCATGTCAAATAAGTGCATGGCTTTCCAAGTCAGAGTAGTTGGCGGGGTGAAGAAAGTTAAAAGATTACTCCTTTTGTTCAAAGGAAAGGATGATGTTAATCTTGCCATGAAATGTGACTTCGCTGTCAGTGTTTTCACTAGACTTCTTGAATCGGAGACATGGGGGATGAATAGATCTGCAGAGTAGCTCTGTGAAGGAGTTCAAAAGGACTTTTCATGAGTGACCCTAGAACGGTATTTAGTTCCCAGACAAAAGGTTATTTTGTTGTTGTTATTGTGGGAAGATTCTGAATAAATGTTTCATAAACTCCTTCACTAATCTCTTCGGGTGGTGTTGCTGGGGCTCCTTGAAATCGTGGCCAAGTGAACACAGACTAAACCATATGTCAATCTAGACTGCTGATGCAGTAGATAATGCAAAAACTCATGGTGATGCATGAGTAAAGGATGTACATTATGATCTATCGCCCAAATACAAAATATTTTGTATTTCAATGAGTATTTCTTGGTTGTTGAAGCTGCTCTTACCACAGTTAGGATGGTTTAAGGTTTAGGCAGGATGTCGAATGATTCAGGTTTTAAGTCTAAGTTAGCAGCCAAGCAGCCATGTAAAGTAATTATGGGTTGTGGCATAGGACGTGACAACAATATCTGGGCATTAGTTAAGGGTCTACCTTTAATTGAATAGGCACACCAACAGGCTCCACAGATCTGTATACCGAAATTGCCTGCCCCATGTTGGGGGTAAAAGGATTGGCTTGCAGAGATCTCTTTAGTTTTTGGAGTATTCTCAGGATAGGAAGGACTGGACGAAAAGAGTATGTAAAGGTTCTTGACCGAGGAATCAACAGAGCTTTTCCCTAGGACCCTGGATACCACGTCCTGCTTGCATAAAGTGGACAGTTGACATTGTCTGCAGTAGCAATTTGGCTACAGGTAATCTGCTTGTTGAAAACTAGTTACATTTGACTCCCATTCTTGGCAGTCCCAGTTGCACCTGCCCAATGTATCCGTCATTGTTCTGCAGGCACAGACCATGCTCGATGTTGTGGAGAAGAACCCAATGCTAAAGAGCTAGAGCTTCATGAGATAAAATTTGTGATCTTGGCCTACCTTACTTTTTTAAATAAAGGGTTGTCATGCGGTTTGTTCCTACGAGTACTTGCTGATCTGCAGTCCACAGTAGAAAACTCTTCAGAGCCAATATCACCACTGCTAACTCCAAGTCACAGCCCATCTCAACTGCTGTTGGAAGGTTGCTGGTGGAAAAGCACTGAAGATGAGCTCTCTAGCCAAACGGGGATGCATCCATTGTAAAGAGGAACAAATGATCTTCTGAATATAAATTCTGAGTCACAAAAATGTTGCACGGGTCAGTCCACTACATCCAGGCCTCTTTGACTTTAAAAAAACAACAAGACAATGTTGTCTCAATGGCCTGTCATTTGTTTCTCAGAACATCCAATTGCTTTTGGAGGGGATGGATTCAAATGCACCACTGAGGAAGAAGAGAGATATAGAATGACATTACTCCCAGCAAGGTTTTGGATTTGCACTCTGAGAGTCATGTCTGCTTGTTGAAATCGCGGCCAAATACAATAGTGTGTCACCTCTTGCCTGTGATGAATAAACTTTGAGGGTAGCCATGCAGATGCAAGAGCCCAGCAATATGATTTATTGGTGTGGTGATAGCATTGCATTTTTTGTTGAAGGCAAGACCCCATCTCCTTAACAATTTACTGCTTGACTTGTGCAATCAGAGAACAAGTCTTTCATGAGTCAGTCACTTAGACAGAAAAACACACTTACTCCCCACTGTTGCAGGTATGCTGTCACTGGGCTGGACATTTGTTGAAGACTTTATGGTGCCAAAGAGTAGTACACTGAACTGATGTTGTCTGCTGACCATGAAATGAATGTTCCTGTGTTGGTATTGAACTAGAATAAGAAAGAAGCCATCCTCCAGGTGTAGGTACAGTAGGTAATCATAAAGTGTCTTAAGTCTTTAAAAAGCAAACAAAGTCTCTTTCAAGCACAAAGTACCTGGTTTAAAGTGGAAAATCTCCACAAAGGGCCGCAGAAGAAGAGATACGTGGAAAAATGGTGTGTGCGTCGATTTCTCCCCTGCACACACGGACTTGCGTCGTTATTTTTCACGCGGGGAAGTCGTGCGTCGTTTTCGGCGCACAGCCCCGCGGAACGACGCGCAGCCAGAAAACAAGCAGGAGAATCCACGCACGGACCCCAGGACATCTGGTAATCCAGCGACCCACAGAAAGAGACTGTCCGCGTGCTTGAAAGAGACTTTGTTTGCTTTTGAACGACTTAAGACACTTTATATCACTTTTCAGTGATATCTCTACAATTTCACATTGCATTCTTTATTCGTTTTGACCTACAATTATCCTGATAAATATTATATATTTTTCTAAACACTGTGTGGTGTATTTTTGTGGTGCTATATGGTGTTATTGTATGATTTATTGCACAAATACTTTACACATTGCCTTCTAAGTTAAGCCTGACTGCTTGTGCCAAGCTACCAGAGGGTGAGCACAGGATCATTTTGGATTGTATGTGACTTACGCTGACTAGAGTGAGGGTTCTTGCTTGGACAGAGGGTAACCTGACTGCCAACCAAAAAAAACATTTCTAACAGAGCCTTACAAAGTAATGGTTGTTGGAGGAAGATCTTTAACTCTTTTTCTTTTATAGGTCCAGAAAATGTTCTGAGGAGCTGGTGGTAAGGCCCACTTCTGTACAGTTCAATTACAAATGGGTGAGGGTGACTCCCGCACATTCTCTAACTAATGGGGTAAAATTCACAGGGACAACCCTAACCACTTTTGCAGCACATCCATTGTGGTTTATTGCAAACTGGCCGAAAATGCAGTATTCTGTGGGGAATCCAAGATGGCACCGGCCTTCTACCCTTGGAGGGAGCATGTGTGCGAGGCAAGGGTGAATTTGGGGAAATCAGCAGTCCCCGCTTACTAAGCTACATGAAGCTCATTCTGGGATAAACTTTCCCTGCCACTGAGATGGAGCTAGGCTGCCTACCATGGTGCCTGGTTTCAAAGAGAGTTTCCGGCTTCCAGGTTTCTCCTTACACTAAATTGTGAATGGGCAGGTTTCACCTTGCCCTGCCTGGGTCAAGTTAATTAAGTTCCTGCAACCTCACAAGCTGCACTTGCTGGGGTGATAAGGATCGCTTGCCTATTGCACAGCACATTCAGTTACAAGCCCAAAGCCACTTTTTCTGCTCTGGAAGCTGTTTTCACACCTCGTTAATGTCAAACATGCATTGGGCAGCTGCTAGTAGGTTAATGCAAATTAGCCTCCAGGATCTTCAGGCAGGGAAAAGGTAACTGCCATAGATCGATCTGCCTGTGTTCTGTTCTCCTTTATCATCAAGTTTTTTTTCAGATAAATAGGTGCCATGTACTCTGCTATGCACTGTTTAAAGATCTGTTTACATATATGCTAATGCAAACAGGTGATTAGTTAAAAGCTTCTGTTTCCTGCTGACCTCAAAGTTGTCTGATATGCTTGTCTGTTATTTGTTCAACTGCCATAACAGTTGGTGCTAACTAGTTAGTTAACAGCCTTTGTTTCCTGCTGACCTCAAGGTCACCTGATATGCTTTCTTGATGTTTATTTGTACAGCTGCCCTCTTTCTAATTAACAGCCTCAACTCTGTGCCCAAATATCCTGCTAGAGACAGCCTTCTAAAAGACAGGAAGCACTCAATAATGCTCAGGAAGGCTCCAGCGCTTAATGTATTTGTTTACTTAACCTTTGGTTTCCTACCCCAGTCTGCCAATAAAAACAGCCTTCTAATTGACTGGAAACACTCGGTAATCTTCTCGAGGGCTCCAGATAAACCCTTGTATGACAGTCTATAAATATAGCTTTCAAACACAGCCTCCCCTGCTTGTCTTAGTCAATCAGTTTGAAGAGGGAGCTGTGTCTCACGTCACCATTGTGTTTTGGTTCCAAACCCTGCTGCCTGTGACAAGAGTAACCTAGACACCGTGGACATTTCTGCTTCGCCCACTTGCTTGTGGGCCTCGAGGGATGCTGGAGGATCGACAGAAGGGGGGCGGGCATCTTGAACCAGCGCGTAAAGCACATTGCCGTCTCCCGCTGCGCGGGACATTTCTGCTTCACCCACTTGCTAGTGGGCCACGAGGGACGCTGGAGGATCGATAGAGGAGGGGCGGGGCCCCTTGAACCAATGCGTAAAGCGCATTGCCGCCTCCCGCTGCGCGGGACATTTCTGCTTCGCCCACTTGCTTGTGGGCCTCGAGGGACGCCGGAGGATCGACAGAGGAGGGGCGGGGCCCCTTGAACCAGCGCGTAAAGTGCATTGCTGTCTCCCGCTGCGCTGAACATTTCTGCTTCGCCCACTTGCTTGTGGGCCTCGAGGGACGCCAGAGGATCGACAGAGGGGCGGGCCCCTTGAACCAGCGTGTAAAGCGCATTGCCGTCTCCTGCTGCGCGGGACATTTCTGCTTCGCCCACTTGCTTGTGGGCCTCGAGGGACACTGGAGGATCGACAGAGGAGGGGCGGGGCCCCTTGAACCAGCGCGTAAAGCGCATTGCTGTCTCCTGCAGCATGGGATGCGCGCGGGCGGCACCGGGGCCAAGCCCGGGCCAAGGGCGGGCCCATCCGGTGCCCATTTGTGACTTGAGGAGACCGGGTCGGACCCCCCCTCTGACATCTGCAGCTAAGGAGACCTGTTCTATCGCAATCAATGACATACATGAGGCCTTAAACTTATTTTCAGACTACCCTTCCTTGAAGTACAACATATGGATAACTGTCGCAATTTGGTCAGCACTGCTTACTTTCAAGGAAACATTAGAATAACAGGTTGCTACCCTAAGCCTGGTGGGACACCGAGTCCCATGGTTCACCGCTGCTGCATCTCACCTGGGGGTCATTGACTCGCGGGCGCTATAAAGCGCGCCGCGCCTCGCCGTTGCGCGGGACACCTGTCATCGCCCAGAAGAGGCCGGGCAGGCCCTACCATCTTGGCTACAGGAATAACCAACACACAAGTAAGGGAACCTTTTTTTCCAATTTGTATTTATTGGCCCTGTGACTATTTGTACATTATAGGGAAAAGAAAGGCCGTAGATATACCGGCGCCAATTAAGGGAACAAAAATAGCGAAAAAACACTCAGGTAGATCCTCGAACCCGGGACCCCTGAGCAGGGGAAATCCACTTGATGAAATTGACCTCTTACTCGAAGAAGTCGAGTCTATATTAAGCACACATCCAACGGGGGTAAAGCCCCTGAAGAAGGGTCCTCCCAAGGATAGGAAAATTCCGGAAAATTTAATAAGATGGGAAAGAGACACTCTCCAGATGCTATAACAGAGGTTGATGAAAATGAGGACCCGCACACTTGTAGGAACCCTCCTGCAAGATCCACCTGCAGTGAAATACATCTCCCTGCATCTCAGAAGGGTCTCCCACCCATGCCGCATACGCCATCCCTTCTTCCACTGAGCCCGGTGATCAAGGTGGTCCCAAACCTATTGTGCACTAATCGCTTTGAGCCGCTGTTGGAAAAAGAGGACCTGCCCACGCCCCTGAGTGCGCCCCAGCCTTCATCCGGAATAGTTATCCCTATTGCCATCCCACCAAATCATCAGCTTGACTTGGAAGGTATTAAGTCATCAGCCAGCAGAGTCAACTTGGCTACAGTCCTCCAGAGAGTGGACAAAGTTAAGGGTTTGGTTCTAGCATTAACAGGTCTTATGAAGGGAAAATCTGTGTACCAATGAGGATGTAATTGCATACGTCAAGGGGCTAGAGGGGAGGCAAGGGGAAGCAAAGTTTTTACTTCCATTGATTCAACTATGGGGGCTGAGACAAGGGGAACTTTGGTTCTCCCCAACAGTGGGGAATTAACTACATCAGAAAGAGAGGGTCATCATTCCAACTATATAAAAGACAATCTGAGACATAAAAGGATGTCCGAAAGTGCACCTAGATGCAGAGACCGCTGAGGAAATTGGACAAGTAATTCTGATCATTCCAATGATGACAAAGTTAGAGGAAGGGCAAGAGAATTTGATCCCTTGAAAGCCGACCACGAGGGCAGTCTTCTACAGCCCCCTATTAGGCCATTTAAAATCTTACATAAAAGCAAAATCTCCCCCCCTGTAACGACACTGGAGGTACAGCAATTAAGGTACAGGATTTGGGTACGCAAAGTGGCACAAATAAAATCTATTTGACTGATGTTCCAAAATTGCCATTAGGGTTGGTCGAGAACCAGGACTCCCTGACTAATAAAGTAATACATTGGATACGCTCCAGACGGAATTACCTTTCTGTTATTCATTCAGACATACTAGCAGCCGAGAGAAGCTGCATTCTAGGCACCAATTCTGATATAATACCATTAATTTTGAAGATAAGTCTCTGGTGTCTCAACTAATGGATTTTGACACCTGTACTCATTCAAACAAAGTGACAAATGGGGGGGGGGGGATAAGACTTACACTGGATCCATTTAATTCCAGACAAGATGTAGGTCCAGACGGCCCAATCTGTACTCGGGGAAGTGCCATACCCATGGCAGTTGCCAACTTTTGTTTGCTGCCTGACCTTGTATGACTGGCTACTGAACCAGCGGCTTGGAGATCTGTTCCAAGGTCCCACATCCCAAGGGGAGCGATAGGGCGCCGCTATTGGATACCTGTAGAAATGACTTGGTCTTGAGGGACCTAGGTTTCTCAACCTTGGTAATCAACCTAGACAAATGCACGTTGAAACTTATGTTTTGGAATATTGCAGGTTTGGCCAGGAAATTGGACGATATAGAATGGGTTACTTACATCAAAGATATAGATATCTGCCTGTTTCAGGAAACCTGGGCAGAGGATGCCATTAATATAGACGGATTCCTTTCATTTAGTGTTCCTGCCCTACCTCGAGAGAGGGGTTGGGCTGCGCCAGAGGTGGGCTGCTATTGCTCTTAAATAAGAAATTGTAATGTGATTTTAAGCATTTGGAAATCGATTCTGCTGATTTAAAGGCTATGCGTATCACGTTTAAACAGGGTTTTACAATCGCTATTGTTAATGTTTATATACGATCGGCTCCATGTAGCTCCGAGTCTCAGGCTCTGGTTATACTGTCCGAATTTGTAGAAAGCCTGCAACCCTCGACCATTTTTATCATTGCTGGTGATTTAAATTGCACATTCGAACCCTCTACCCTGCTTAGTGGCCTAACCAACGAAGAAGACGAGCTGTGGGGGATCCCACAGTTAACCACCACTCGGCCTTGTATACGCTCTTGTGTGGCCACACAACTAGCCACATTATGCCTAAGGGCTTGCAATGGTAGAACACCATCTGATCTGAATATTGCACTGACATTCAAAAGGGGTATGTCCATAAGTACTATTGATTACTTCCTGGTGGATGTCAGGCTGTGGCCACACTTGAAGGATATGAGAGTAGAAGTGAGATGTGACAGTGATCACTTCCCTCTGCTTCTTACTCTGTCTGGGAAAATGTTTAGAAGAACACTAAATAATCTTGTCACAGTGGTTCCATCACCATGCTGGAACAATAACTTCACTAAGGTTACTTGGCCAAAAGTGATGTCCAAACCCCATCTGATCAGAGCGATTTACCAAACCTTTTTAGATAACCTGGCTGTGTACGAAGACCAGGCTGCTGGGAATATTCTGATTCTCAAAATACATGACAGCCTGGCCATACAGTTACAGAGCTTTTTCTATAAAGTGGGTTGGCCAAGGCCTAGTGAAGGGAAAAGGGTCCGTAAGGGATGGTTCAATGAGACCTGTTCCAGGGCAAAGTCTGGGCTAAAAGTAGCAGTAATGTCAGGTTCCCAGGGGGAGATTAAACAAGCTAGGTGCATATATAAAGAAACTTTAACCCATGCTAAAAGGCGGTGGGAGGACCTCCTGTGGCAGGAACTACTAGATGCCTCAAGAATGAAGAACAACAAGCATTTTTGGGAACTTTTGTCTAAAAGAGAAAATGGAGGCAGGAATTCCCCTAATAATCACATACAACCCGAAAGTTGGGTAGAGCATTTCTCCAGTCTTTACGCCTTACCAGTGGACCTAACAGTTAACAATGTAGTCTATTCTCTCTCAATGCTACCAGATTCGAGTCTTAGTTTGCCCCCTCCAGAGGGGGACCCTTACGCCTTCGAGGGTTGTACTATTTTTTCCATAGAAGAAACTCTTGAGGCCATAAATAGTTTAGAATCTGGCAAATCACCTGGGCCGGATAAGCTTCCTGGAGATCTTTACAGATCTGAACCAAATATTTGGTCCTGGTACATCAATGCTATTTCGAATAGCATTGCTGCAGGGGGACAAATCCCAGACACATGGAAGGGTGCCGAAAATATACCAATTTATAAAAAAGGCAATATAAATCTTCCAGCTAATTATAGGCCAATTAGCCTTATAGATAATTTACAAAAGATCTTCACTAAACAAATTTTACAGAGGCTAACCAGCTGGGTTGAGGGCCATCAAATTCTCTCTTCACTTCAGGCAGGATTCTGCGCGAAAACTAGCACGGTAGACCAGATTTTCAGGTTGGCTATTCTTTACTGGAAATATGTAGCTATTGCCAAGGAGCACCTATATGTTATATTTATATATCTGCGATCTACTTTTGACCTGGTCCCAAGAGCTAAATTGTGGGAAGTGCTGGGCAGGCTGGGAGTCCCAGGGGACATACTACTTCTGTTAAAACAACTACACGAAAACACTTATGCGCAAGTGAGGTGGGGCAATCAAGGCGAGCTGACTGAAAAGATTCCAATTAAAAGGGGAGTTCGCCAAGGTTGAGTGTTAGCCCCCTTATTATGTACCCTATGCATTAATGAGGTGGTGAAGACTATGATTACTTGCCAGAATGATGTCCCCTCCCTAAATGCACAAAAAATTCCCATTCTTTTGTGTGCAGATGAGACACTCCTCATTTCAAAGACACCAATAGGGTTGCAAACCCTTGTCGACAGATTTAATTTATTTTGTAGAGAAGATGGGTTGGAGGTTAACATCAACAAAACTAAATTGATGGTGCTTTGTACATGTCCTAGCAAAAGCTGCACCATCAATATTGATGGAGTCCCCTTGAAGAAAGTTAGCTCCATAGATTATCTGGGTGTTAGGCTAACCAGTAAATTATCATGGGAAGATCAGACCATGAAGAGTGCGGGGTTGTTACAACATAGAGCTTCATCCATATTACGTTTTTATCAAAGCTCCTTAACAAAAGTTGTATCCCCAGCAATTAAAATGTATACAGTCAAGGCACAAGGAGCAGCTCTGTATGGAGCGGAAGTATGGGGATTTTCTAATTGTAACAAGATATCAGTGGGTGAAAATAAGTTTGCAAGGGCCCTGATTGCGTGTCCTCGCAGCACACCCTTGTCTCCATTATTTTTTGACTTGGGTTTAAATCGAGTAGCTGACCTAGTCATTTTAAGACCTCTTTTATATTGGATCGGGATATGGACCACTCCTGAATTAGATATATATAAGGCTTCATTACTCGATTTACTAAAAGTCAATCTATTGGTCCCATGTCAAGGATAATTATGTAATCTGTAAATCACATGGTCGTTTAACAAATTCTTTTAATGATTTTAAGTGTTTCCCACAGTTTGAACCTTACTTGGATATTATAAATGATTTGCAGGGCAAAAGCTTATGTGCAAGATTTCGGTTTGGATCTCTACCTTTGATGTCATTGACTCACAGTTGGGGGCAGACCATTCTTCCCGACATATATCCCATTTATGGTGGCACTTCAGAAACTATAGAACATTTTATATTCTTTTGCCCTGCATATTCGATCCCACGGTCAAAATAGATCCGCAAAATCTGCAGGGTCATGGGATTAAATTGTTTTACTTCTGCTATAAGGGTTCTAAAAAGTCATAATTCCAACGACTCAATTCTTGCAGTTAGTAAGTTTTTAGTGGCAGCATGGCATATTCGTCGCTGTCTTTTAAAAAACAAGGATCCATGCAACTGACCTAGATAAGACTTTTATGTGTAGACCTGATTTTATTTAATGTATTAAATGTTTTATATTAGTTTATTGACTACTGTATTTAAATATGATCACTTATTGTATTTTGTTGCTTTCATGGTCAATTGACCGAATAAAGCTGTTGTTGTTGAAGTTTTACCTAGACACCTTTGCTTGGAAACTGGAAACCAGCAGACCCTTCTTGGAGCTCTGTCCCTTAATGATAGCTTCCAACTACCTTGAACCGTGGAATCTGGCCATTCAAACAGCACCATTGTGTCCTTATCGCCTTGACAGTGACCATCATTCTCTCACTGCCATTCAGTGCTCCAGCGATTTTGACTCATTATATGGACCTCAGGTTAGAGCATTATCTGGGTGCGTCTAGTTTTTGGAATACCCTTTTTCTCATCAAGGACACCATAGCAATTTGAGTTTGATAGAAAGCTTTTGCAAAAGAAAAATCTGTGAGAAGGTATACAATGTTAAGGACAGATAAAGATTTCTGACTTGTCTTAGCCCAGTACTTCTCCTGGTTGAAGGAGTGTGCCTTTCCGCTATAACATGTGGAGTCCAGCTCAGAAAGATTTACATACCCAACTGCCAGCCTCTTCATAGGAGTGGCAGGTACACCAGAACCATGGCTCTCTCTCTTCCCAACCCTTACCCTCTAGGGTTAGTCAGCATTATCAGTCATCTCCTCTGATACTAGGGAATAACCTCAAGGGGAAGTGGTGTAAGATATTTGCTTTGCTGTACCCCTAGAAATTCAGGTGAGTGGCCCTTGTGACCATAATTTTCTAAAAGTTTCTTTCCTAAACATTTATTAAAAATCGAACTTCACCACTGTAATGGATTTTCAACAAATACTGAAAATAGTGGTTGAACTATTTCTCTAGCTTGTCCCAAACATGTGATAGCAGGATTAATGTTTTATTCTGTACTGTATTGTTTCCCATATGACAGCCAGAGCCTCCCACAGTGAAAAACACTTTTAAGGTCTTGTCATTGTAGGGACATGGTACAATTACATGTCTACATGTCTGACTTTGAAATAATATTTACCCTACCTTATGGGTTACAAGGTCTACGAAGGGGTAACTTATTAATTAATATTTAAAAGGGTATGTTTTGACAGTTTGGAATGTATGTTAAAAACTGCAGGCGTCGGGCTACAATAGCATGCCTTTAGGCATGTTCTCCTTGTCATACTTGTGGCTAGCACAAAAAGTGCTTCAGTCCACAGGTGACAACTAACTTTCCTTGCCATGTGAGTAGTTTCTACACCATACACTATGGCCTTACAGGACAGTTAAATACGGTAATCAGGAATTAGCCATTTTTGCATACTTTAAGGATCAGCACGCATACACTGGGCACTGAACGGCAGCGTCCCAGAATGCAGAGGCAAAAAACTAACATTAAAATGTAGCAAAATAAATGGTGGGTGTGACTATGCAAAAAAGGGCATTATCACACTCTTACCCTCCTACGAGCCTGGATGTTTAATGTGAGAAGTCAGGTTTATCAAGCATGATCTGCAGATTTGCTGGATGAACAGAAGGTGCCAATCGTCTTCATTGGCAGCGTTTACATGGCTGCCACTGAGTTGAATACTGGTGAGATGTGTGTGCAGGTAGTTTAAAGATCCTTGACTGGTAATACAGTTGAACAGTGTCAGATTATGAATGCTTGCAGTGGCCACATGAATATCACTTTGGTTGGAAGCCTGGTTTGCACTGGATTGAACCAAGAGAGTAAACTGTGTTACTATCAACATTTATATTTGCAACGTGTTACCAACATGGTTTTCAAAAACCTACTGCTCATTGAAAGCCATGTTTTAGGTCTTACTTTAGATTGCACTTCCCAGTAGAAGGATATGTTTTCAACCACCTGCAATAGTGCAAAACCGCTCCATGTGCCATTTGCCTAAACCCACTGATTGAGATGTCTGAGGAAGAATTTATCATCACTGTAAATGCAGTAAACTCTAGTGTGCTCTGTAATCTGTGGGTAATTTGTGGAAAATATGCTTTTTCTAGAACACCATAATAGAGCTTGCATTTGGAAGTCTTACTGTTATCAAAGCAAAGCCTCCCATTCTTTTGCCCCTTGTACCATGGAAGCAGACTTCCTAATCTGGTGGTACCAGAGAGGGTGATGAGGGACTAAACAATCATCTCAGAGTGGCTGCTGAAATGACTCGATCTAACTTGAGGTAGTTGAGTTGGCATGATGGGACAGAATCTGTCCCTTTGAACTTTTTTTCCAAGTCCGGCAATTGGGGTCATACCTGTTTCATGATTTCTCATGCATGTCAGTCCTTCTTCCCACAAGTGGTGGAGTAAGTAAATTACTCAGACTGATCTCCTTAACTTGTCTTTGTAGTCAAAAAGCAAAGAAATTTTCTCCACAGTAAAGGTTGGTGGACTGAAATTAAGAGATGCTTTGTCTATAAAACTGTGGAGGTGATAAATGTAGTCAGATGGTGAATCTTTATAGGAGTCAGTGTGCACTTCTATTGGGGCGTAAAGTGTTTGGCTCGAAGCTCTGCAGGTCGAAGATGTGCAAGTATTTGCTACAGAACACTGTTTGGTAGGAAAGAGAGTCCTGGCAGAGGCTTTTCATGATCTGGAGCACTGAGCTGAGAAGGTACTCGCTGTGGAACTGGCAGAGGTGGTGAACACTGCAGGTTGTGTGCAGAAGCTGAAGAAAAGTAGACAATCAGAAAATGTTTAAATGATGAGCTTCAAAGAATCATACAGTATGAAGGGGCTTGAAATAAAAGGGACGTTGGCAAGTCAGATAAGCCATCATAACCTAAAGGACAGTCATATAGATATTGTTCTGATTCACTATTGATTAAATAGATGTTTAGGTCATGAGCATCTGTATCCTTCCAATCACATTTGTCATCAATATGAAAGGCTCTAGACCCTAACATGGATTATTTTTGATCACTGTCCAGTCACTGCCTTGCAGGCCCACAAGTGCAATTTATTTTTATTGGTGACATAGGGGGTGATTCTGACTTCGGCGGGCGGCGGAGGCCGCCCGCCGAAGTTCCCCCGTCAAAATACCGCTCCGCGGTCCAAAGACCGCTGACGGTATTTTGAGGTTTGCCCTGGGCTGGCGGGCGGCCGCCAAAAGGCCGCCCGCCAGCCCAGGGCAAACCAACCTTCCCACGAGGACGCCGGCTCCGAATGGAGCTGGCGTAGTGGGAAGGTGCGACAGGTGCAGTGGCACCCGTCGCGTATTTCAGTGTCTGCTGTGCAGACACTGAAATACTTTGCGGGGCCCTCTTACGGGGGCCCCTGCCGTGCCCATGCCATTGGCATGGGCACGGCAGGGGCCCCCAGGGGCCCCGCGGCACCCCCTACCGCCATCCTGTTCCTGGCGGGCGAACCGCCAGGAACAGGATGGCGGTAGGGGGTGTCAGAATCCCCAAGGCGGCGCAGCATGCTGCGCCGCCTTGGAGGATTCTGACGGGCAGCGGAAAACCGGCGGGAGACCGCCGGTTTTCCTGCACTGACCGCGGCCAAAGCGCCGCGGTCAGAATGCCCTGCGGGGCACCGCCGGTCTGTCGGCAGTGCTCCCGCCGACCCTGGCCCCGGCGGTCTGAGACCGCCGGGGTCAGAATGACCCCCATAGTCTGCATGAGAGTTAGACTAGAGGTCAAAGAACTTTAAGGTATCATTGGAAAAATAGCCATCAATTAATGTGGCGTAGACGAAGGCACAATCAAAAACAATGCTATTGACAGGGGAGTCTTGGAAGGTACAGTCATCATCAAAGGGACTGAAGATATGGCAGTCAATGTAGTGGAAGATGTTGCCACCACTGAGGATGTAGTGGTTGTTGACAAGGACATTAGAGTTACTCTCAAAGAGCTTTGAGCCTTCGTCGATGAAGATATTTTTTGTCATTGATGAGACATGTTTGGCTGTAAAACAATGTGTGGGGAATTCGAACCCTCAAGCCCTATTGGTTTTTCAAATGGTGGCTGGGGTATTTTAATGCAAACATGGCTGTGGGGCATCTCGAATTATCCTGTGCGTCCACTACCCTCACTTTTACAAGGGCAAAGGAGAATTAGGGTAACTCACAGCTGCTCTGGCCCAGGACTGCTCCTAGCTGCCCAGTTCTGAAGACAGCAAGGACACAGCTGTCAGCTCTACTAACTCTTTTACATATTTTAAATAACTCTTTCACCCTTTGGCAAGGTGATAGTGGACGTTGGGGCATTTAAGCTTCCCCCGCATTAGGAAAGAGCAGGGAATGAACACAATACTGCCCAATGTGTTGCACGTGGGGGTGGCAAGTACACTCCGGCTGACAGAGTATAACTTTCTGCAAGCCCCTTATTCTTGGATAAGGTGACAGTGGGGTGGGGGCACAATGATATTGCCTCAATACATGGTGGTCGTTTCTCATTTTCAATTCTCTCCCTCGGCTGTGGAAATGGCGAGGGTAGCAGAAAGTGACCCTCCTTCACCCTGAGTAAGGCAGAAGGACAGTATTTTACACAAGGTGTCCATAATTCCACCCAGCTGCTTGAAAAAAGGTAGAGGAGGTTGGTTTTTTTAACCTCCAGCTGTGAAGCCTGTGAGTAAGCATAAACCCCACTGGTCCAGGCCAACCTGGGGTGGGGGAGATGAAGGACCTTTTCTTTTTCAGTTTCTCCCATGCTCCATGGCATTCTGTGAAAAACACTTCAGCTAGGGTCCCATTTCGTCCCACTCATCCCCACAACCTTGACCGGCTACCCCATCCCCCACTGCCTTAGTAACCTTCATTCTGTCCCAGCAGGCATTGAATCCAGTAGTTTTTCTAGCATTCCTCAACATACTTCCATACCCACCACACCTCATCATCCCTTCGGGTGAGCTTTATGTGCTGTTCATCCACTAGCGCCTACTCTAGCAAATCCGTCTGCCAAGCCCCCACCACTGGAGCTCTGGCCGTCTTCCAATGGATCGTTGTGTGCGTTCTGGCCAGTACCAGCGTCAACATACACATTTGCATTTTGAGGTTTTTGTATTTTTTTAGGGCCCACACCTAGCAGGCATAGGGAGGCGGATTCCTCTATATCCTGCCCTACTATATGCACAAACAGGACAGCATTGTTCTCCAATACCCTGTTAGCTGGGAGCATAACCAAATCATATGTAGGAAGTCAGCCAACATCTGCCCATATCTATTGCAAGCCACTGGCCTCTCTAGCTATACCTGTGTCAGTTTGGCTAATGTCAGGTAGGTCCTGAGCAAATAATGAAACTGTATCAGTTTAAACCTCGTCCTGGGTGCGACCTGTCTAACATGCTTGCAGGCCCGTTTCCACACCTGCTACGTGATATTCTCTGGACAGTCCACATTCCACTTTTCCTTCGCTACGTCTGAGGAGCCCACTACATACTCCACCATTGCTTCCTGCAGGTGCGTGATCAGGTGAAGCTAGCCTGCTAGCTTGATGAGCTGCCTCATTACCTCACACTCCTGAGGTATTTCACATAACCTGCACCA
The DNA here is from genome assembly GCF_031143425.1 of Pleurodeles waltl. Classification (NCBI taxonomy): domain Eukaryota; kingdom Metazoa; phylum Chordata; class Amphibia; order Caudata; family Salamandridae; genus Pleurodeles; species Pleurodeles waltl. The sequence goes on from NC_090444.1 coordinate 974,598,428, forward strand.
CTTGCGCCAGCCTGGCATAGTGCAGGATCTGCCTTGGACCAAGTCGAAACTGGTCCTGAGCCTATTATTCAGATACAGATACCCTGCCCAGTTACCACCACCCTATCTCTATTTCCCTTGTGCCTTATCAGCTCTCAGGGCAGCGCAGGGTCATATTACCCATATAGGCAGATCATCCCCAAAGGGGTCTCTTTTTAGAATCTTACTGATCCCTCTATCTCATACTCCCGCTGTCATCTGGATCAAATATAGGGAGCCCCTCAGGACTCCTTTTTCCCTGCCAACAAAGTCTTCTCCAGGTTAGGTTCGTTGTCAAAATAGCTCAAAGATTGCTGGAGCAGAGTGGCTGCATAATATATAACAAGAAGTCTGGCAGTCCCAGTCCCCCCTTTGCCTAGGGGAGTTTCAGGATTGCCAGTATCACCTGACTCCTTTTTCCTGCCCACACCAGCGTGAACAGCAGTCTGTCCAACTGATCAAAATTACTTTCTGGGACGGGCAGGGTACATTCTGCGGCACATAGAGGCAGTGTGTTAAGAACATCATCTTAGCTAAGGACACTCTACCCATTATTGAGAGCAGAAGAACCATCCAGAACTCCACTAATATTTTATACCATTCAGCAGACATCCAATATTCATGTCACATTCGGTCTTCAAACAAGAAGTCACCAAGATTCTCAGGTACCACATCTTTTCCATCTCCCATTCTAGCCCAATCCCTCTAGCTCATGGCACAGACCACCTAAGGGGAATCATCCAGACATGGCTCTGTTGGTTCACAATCTAAGACCCCTGCAAATGTCTCCATCCCTCCCAGCAGTTGAGGCACTGAGTCTTTAGAGGCGCAGAGGTATACCATGGTATCATCTGCATACATCAATACTACATGGCTAATGTCCAAAAGAAGGGCTCCCTACAGCTCCAGTTTTGATTGCAGCTAGCTCATTAATGGTTCCACTGCCAGCACTAAAAGCACAGGGGATAGGGGCAGCCCTGCCTAGTACCTCTGCCCAGCATCCACACCTCTGTTACAGCTCCTCCTGTATGCACCCTTGTCTTCAGATCTGTACACAATAGTCGCCAATAAAGCATACAACCCATCCAATAAAGGCAGGTCCGTAATTAATTTCCCTCAGAACCGCCCACATGTAGTGCCACAACACAATATCAAAAGATGCATTCCAGGTCTAGCGCCACTAGTGAATAGTCCCCCTCAGCAGCCTCCAATGCATGAATCACATGGTTGTCTACAAAATATTAAACATAGTGCTTCATCAAGGGATAAATCTATTTTATCTGGATGCACAAGTGATTCAATCACTCGCAGTAGTCCAGTAGCCAGGACCTTACATAGCTGTTTTATATCTACACTGAACATTGACAGGGGCCTGTATGAGGAGATCTTCCAGGGGTCCTTACCTTCTTTCGGGACCAATATATGCATTTCCTTCTGTAGTGCCATCTTATAGGCCTCCCACTTCATCCCCCGGCTATCCATTGTAGCAGTATACCTGTTTTGATTGGAGGGAGGTGATTTGCTCCATGATGTGGGCTCTGAAGGCATCACCCGTTAAGGTGTTTATCTGCAACCTCCATAAGTGGATCCTGTGTCTTTCCCATCCAGGCACTAGCAGTAGTGGAAAATTGTCAGAAAAGTACTTGTTAAGGTACACCGAGATTTTGTACATCGCCAATGCGTCTGCACTGCCCAGCATATAGTAAATTCGACTGTTCCCCCATGCACTGGAGAATACTGCCAGTATGCCCTCCCTGCAGATTGGTGATGACTCCATATATCCATCAAGTTGAGGTCATATATTGTCAACCGCAATGCCTTCCCTATATTGGTTTTTTGAGCAGGCATGGGGTGGGGGAGGGGTGTGAATGGGGAGTTTGAGAGGGGCATTTTTTTCTACCTGACAGTTATGCTCACAACCCAGATAAGGTGCATCACTATGTATGGGGCAATGACCCTCTGGAGGTCTGCCAAGAACAATTTATCATCCACGTTCGGGCATTCATGCTCACTATGTAGGTTTCAATACCACCTATGGTTCCTTCCACTACTACCTACTGTCCCAAGGGAGTCTTCAAGACCGCCAGTTCAAAGGAATGAGACCCCAGCCGCCATCCATGTCACCACGCCCGATCACAGTTTGAGTATGTGGGCTCATACAACTGGACTGCGCCATTCTTCCCCAATTTTGTTTCTTCTATCTGGAGCAGGTGCATCTCCTGCAGCATTGCAATTTGTATTTTCTATCACTGGAGGTAGAAGTATACTCTATATCTCTTTGAGTAGTTATTTGGGCCCTGCATACTCTGTTATTAATGCTCTGGTTGTGTCCTAAAACCTTGAGTGTACAGTTCCCAATGGGGAAATCAGATCCCCCACCCTCTCTAGCTCTCATGTTCATCAGCCAACACATTGTTTACCCTGACTACAGCAGGTGTTTCAACCTCCACCGTAATTCAAATTTGACCCCCTCCCCTCTGGCAACTTCCATATCCTTGCCCCAACTTTGGGATCACCCAGGTGCAACATCAACCATACCTTCAATGTGGGTAAGCATCCACATTTCGCCCTCCCCCACCTCGTATTATCAAACCATTAAAATTCCCTTTAACTCAGCAACAAGAAAACCGAATACGGCTATCGACCAGCCCGAGCTCACCCAGTGCTGGGGACAAGCACAGTTCAGCCAGCTGTTCTATGGGAGGTGAGGCAGCAAGTCTTTCAGTTCAGTACCTTCACTCTCGTTGTTGGTACTATCCCTTAGTTCCCAAGATATCTCCCCCATTCTCCAACAGTCAATGAACAGCATCCGAGTGTGTGGTTCAAGTTACTTTAATATGATTCACTGCTCTGAGTTTCGTCCCTCCCGCTCATCCCACCAACTGGGGCAGTCACTGTAAGTTTTTTTCTGTCCTCCAATGAAATATACCAACATTACGATTTTCAAAGGGGTAATTTGGAGTCTCCCTTGCAGCAGCCAGGATTTTATTTCTGTCTTTATTATGAAAGATGCAGACTATGAGGGACCGTGGGGTCCTCAGGGTCTTCACTTCCGCCTGGAGCCCCGAGTCTGAATCTTTCATTGTGTGCAACCACTCCACCACCCTCGGAAGTCTGGTGATAACAGGTTTACATCTATGGTAACCACATCAATTCTGCCCTCCAGGGTCTCTCGTGACCCCTAAATGCCATCAGATCCACCCTGGTGGACTCTCCAGACTCGCTTGTGCCCTCCTTCAACCCCAAGTGCTCTGTTTGTTGTGTAGTTCTCTGCGACTGATGATGTGGTGTGGTATATTGGGAAATGGTGTTGCTTTGATGAGGCTGGGTAGTTTTGTCTTTGATCATCCTGCCACTTAGCGGGTCCGCTCAGAGCGCAGTTTCCAGATGGAGCCAGGTAGGTTGTGCTGTCACATTTAGCTCCAAAGCAGGACCCTCGATGGGACCTTCACGGTTTGCCTTTGTCTTCCATTCCAGTAGAATAAAGAAGAAGTGGAGGAACAGCACCCCCCTCACTAATGCATGTCCTCCCCCACAAGACTCATCTCTGTGTGCAACAGTCTTTGTAATGAAATGGAGTCATGCCTCCACCTCTTTGCGAAGTCTGCCTGTAGTCCAGCAGGCCCATTGCTCACCCCCTCCTCCAGCTGGGCCCCTGTCTGGCTGCCACAGTTGTCTCAGGGCCTGTGCTCTCCTCCCTGGGCCACCTATCTGCATCAAGTCCTCTATGGGGGAGCCTGATTGAAGCACTGCTTGCTCCCAGTGCTGCTCTCCAGCTGTTCTGCAGTCTGTGGGTTCCCCCTAGTCTGTCCTCAGTAGGTGCCAGAACTTCTCATGGTGACCCCGCACCCTCTAACTTCTGTGGACCGGGGCGGATGCTGCCACCTCAGCGCTTGTGGTCTCTTCACTCTTCTTGCTGCTGCACGGTTCTCCCACACCAGATGGGACATCCAGAAGGCATCCGGACCCCCAGCCACTCACTAAAGGAATTGGACAGCACAGGCCCTCACAGCAGCCAGCAGGGTCCACAGCAGCAATATTAAAGTGTCTTAGTTTCCACACAATTTCACAGTGCTATTGAGTTGCGGTCCCCAAAAATGCCAATATTCAAAGAGATGAAGGGAGATTTGGTTTCAACATAATGAAAGGTTAATGTTCACATACTTAGAAAGTATGACTGTTGTGTCACTTAAGCACAGTGATAAAGTGACAGACAAATTCTAAAACACAACAGTCAATCGTTTGTCAGTCCTTGCCTTCTCTATTGCCTGCTGGGCTCGCGCTCCTTTTTGCCAGCAGTAGGCCTCACTCCACCCCACAGCTAAGCAAGCCACACGGATCACTGCTTCAGAGCTCGCGGCCTCCTCCCTCTCCTTGCTGCCATCCCCCACTGCTCTACTATACGCCCCCTTCCAGCCCATAGTCTGGAAGGCCCCTCAGGCCACCAGCCACACAACACAGGACTCAGGCCACAGCCCCTGCTGTCTCTCTCGCTGTCAGGCTGTGCGAACAGAGTGCCAGCCGGCCACTGGTTCCACCAGGCAAGTTAGGAGACTCACTGATGGGGAAAGCAGGCATCAGATTTATCCGGTATGCTATCCAGGATTTCATAGGATTACTTTAGGGCTGGCAGAGCTATGTGCAACTACCTCCTGTCTGCCATCTTGCTTCAAATTATATCTCAAAGTTAACATTAATGGGGCTGTGGCCTGGTGCAGGTACCTGGTAAGGCATCACTATTGAGCTCTGAGTCCACAGTGTCTAGTAAAGGCTTGTGGCAATAATACCTTCCAATGACCACTGTTACCTAAATGTGAATCGGAAGTGATTCTGAACTAGAGATAACAAATTTTGGGTTGGAACTGACAGCCCTTTTCAGGGATTGGGCAATGGGAAAAAACACTTTCCTGTCGTTCACCAGGCTGTGCAAGTCCCAATATGGCCGGAGTTGCAGTCACCAAAGCTGGAGGAAGGCCTTGAGGGAGATAGTTTGACCCACTGCACTGATCAGGAGCCAAGCCAGCCAATGTCTGGAAGAAGTAGCAAACGTGGCACTGTGGTGTATGCAAGTTTGGCCCATAAGAAAATGGAGTAACAGAAGCTGGATTAACTCAGAGAGTAGATCTCTGAGTCACTGAAATGTGCTGCATCCTTCTGCATCAGCAGAATAAGGGAGGTGGGATGGCATCATTGGGTGGACAGATGACAGATGCAGCAGTGAGCTGGAGTGGTGAGCACAACTTTAGAAGAGGACAATAAACCAAGTACCTGGAAATAGAGGCAGATGAACCATCACATACCAAACATTAATATGAAAGCCTGGGCATGCAGCTTCAATTGATATCAGCTTGGCCAGCCCAGAAGTGACCACCTATATTTGTGTACCCTATTCTGTTGCAGAGGATAGCCAGGGCCCTGGTTATCAATGCATGGTGGTATTGCTAAACAGGGACAGCAACAAATGCCCGTATATGCACTGTGGCCATATAGCTTCTGCTTAAGCTTTCAACTTTGCTGTGAAAATGTCAACCTAATCCTAACATCGAAGGTCTAACCACTAGAACAGGCCATCACAAACTGGCCATATCTCTTGATGTCCTTTATTTTAAAACTCGGACAGTGTCCCTTAGCTTGCGCTGACTGCTGAAATCTAGCTTTTCTCGCTAATTTCAGTGTTTAAATCAATTATGCCAAATTGGTGTGGATCTCCTAGCAATCAATATGTGTTTATTTGTCACAGGAGCCATATAGGGCCCACCCATCACCTAGACATCAGTTCTCATAGGTTTTTAAGCATGTTTCTCGAGGCGAGAAAAAAATTACGCCTAGAGTAAAATAGGTGCATTTTATGAGGCCTTTAAATTTCCTTCAGAAAATGGGAAGGCAGTGGGATCAGGAAGTACTTTTTACTTCTGATGCATATTCTTCCTGCAGATCCCTCAACTCTGAATGGACTCCAAAGCATTTCTCCCTGTAGGAGGTGGGTCTGAAGGAAACCTTATTAAAAGAGAAAATCCTGTAAAACTGAGAGGGCAAAGCTACCATCCCTCCTCAGTTCTGAAACTTAACAATAGTGTTTTCAGAAAGGGGGGAGGGAGGCCCAAGACGCTTCTTCCCAGATGTCTACCAATGGTTAATCTCTCGCTAATCCTGAAGTGGAAGACTTTGCCCTGCTGGAATGTGCCCAGATTCCCAGAGGCAGCTATTTAGTCACCAGTTTGTAGCAGATCTGTATACATGGTATAATCCAGTGGAAAAGAGCTCTCTTTTGAACTGTTTTACCTTCCTTGTTGCCTGTGTACTCGACAATGAGTTGTTCGTCCAACTGATATAGAAGTTTACCTGGTGGTTGGGGTCCAACCAATGTAATCACTCCTCCTTCTTAGTTGGGTGGGGCAGCAGGGAATAACTGGGCAAGGTGAAAGACTGCCCAAGAGGAAAAGGGGACATCACCTTCAGTAGGGAAGCCATTTTAGTATGTAGTATGAGTTTATCTGGGAAGAAGCACAATAAAGGTAGACAAACACTCAGAGCCATGCAGCTCCCCAACCCAAAGAACTGAGATCATCGCAACCAAAAACACAGTCTTCAATATGACAAGTCTCAACAAGGAACTATGTGAGGGCACAATTACAGAACCCATTATAAATGTCATCACAAATTCAGGTATCATAGTGGTGTGATAAAAAGAACCGGTGGAAATACATGTGTCAAATCCCTGCAAGAACTCAACGATCAATGGTGACTTGAAAAAAAGAAGGTTGCTCTACGAGACCTAAAATAAGCTGACAAGGCTGCAATACACCCATTGACTGTATCCATATTGAGCCAAGGATAACCTGAACTGAAGGAGGTTAGCCAAAGTCACTTGTAAGAGGGCAATGTGTCTGCTTGCGCACTAGGCTACCAACTTATTCCATCTCCTGGAATGGACTGACTCAGCTGAAGGGTGATAGCTGAACATGATCACGTCGACCACCTCAGGTGGAAGGTGAAAGGAGGTGATACTGCCCCTCTCAAACTCAATGCACAAAGGTATAACCCTTGGACACTGGCATGCCCCTGTACCCTTGATTGAGAGAGCTGGTCTTCTCCGAGTGGGTGATGAAGAGCAGCAGACAGGGAGAGGTGCAGTAGGTCTGTATACCACATTCCTCAGCCAGTCCCAGGTGATGAGATTTACTTGGATCTGGTCCTGACAAATCTTCCTCAGAAACCAAGGAATCAAGGGTCTGAGTATAAAGTGTAGTGAAGCATAAATTTCCAATCATATTTAAATGCGTCCCTCAAAGCTCCATGTAACTGAAACTGGAAGACACAGAATGCTGGGCAATGGCTGTTGTGGTGACTAGCAAACAGATCCACCTGATGTGTGTCCCATAGGGCAAGGTTGACATGAACCACCTCTGGATGGAGACATCACTTGTGGTCGGCAAAACAACCCCAACTCAAGCTGTTGGCTGTGACAAAGAGTAAACCCGCCAAATGGCTGGCAACCAGCCACAGCCTATAATGGTATGCCAAAGTCCGCAGCCTCAGCGCTGCTTAACAGAGATGGTGATATCCCACTCACCCCTAGTTTTGATGTACCACAGTGTGGTCCTGTTGTCTTTCAAGATCTGGATGAATCAAACATGAAGAGACAGTAAGAAGGCCTTGAGTGCCAGATGGACTGCCCGGAATCTTGTAGACTGATGTGTAAGTTGTTCTCTTCTGGTGACAGAGACCTCTAATCTTCAGATCCTCAGGATGCGTTTCCCACCGAAAGGAGGACACTTATCACCACCATGGTCACAATTATGGAGTTAGAGGGGGGAGCAGAAGGACCTCTATCAAAGCAGGTTCTCCTCTAATATCCATCAGCTCAAATACATTCTGGCATCCAAGGTGTTCACAATAGAATCTGCCAGATCTCCCTGTTGTTGGAGCCACTGTTTGCGGGGGAACCACTGGAGGGTCCTTATGAGTTAGTGTGTGTGTTTGAACAGAATACTGCAAGATGCCAAAAGACCAGAAGGATGCAAGAAACCAACAGAACAAGCAAATGCAAAAATATCAAGACTAAAACACAAGCTCCCTGCAGAAACATTGAAAGCATATCCTAATTGACCCAGATTGTCTGAGGAGAGAAAACCTGATGTAAGCTGTACCCAGAATAGTACCTAATAACAAAAGACATTGGGAGGGTTCCAGGTGAGTCTTGGGTACACTGATTGAAAACCAAAAATTGAACAGCAATGAAACTGTCAACTGCAGGTGGTAAGAACCAATCGGTGGCAAATAGTCTTGAGCAGTCCATCATCGAGGTATGGAGTCATTGGGACTCCCAATTTTCTGAGATGGGCCACAACCACTGCCATTACCTTGATGAAGGGTTGCGGTGCTAAAGTCACTCTGAAGGGAAGAACCACAAATTGGTAAGCAGATGAACCTGTTACAAAGTGCAGGTACTTCCTGTGTGATCCTTGCATCGGTATATGAAAATAAATGTCTTGAAGGTCGTGGAACACCATCCAATGTTCTGGATCCAGTGCAGGCAAAACCTGAACCAGGGACAGAATCCTGAACTTCTCCTTGCACAGGTACTAGTTCAAGATCGTGAAATCTAAGATCAGGCGAAGGCCGCTGTCTTTCTTGGGAACCAGGAAATACTGAGGTGAGCACCCCTGCCAATTTCCTGCTTTGGCACCAAATCTACTGCTCCTTTCTGCTGCAGGGTATGAAAAGGTCTCTTGGAGAAAAGGAGTACTGGGGAGGAATTGTGAAGGGTGGAGGAGTTGCTGGTGGAAGGGTCAAGAATAACCCTTATCTCCGATTTGTAGTGCCTATTGGTTGGAAATAATGGACTGACAAACACCTAGAAAAGAGGATAACTGTACTCCCTCTAGAATCACATGATCCTTCAAAGAGGAAGTTTTGACACTTCGCTGATGAAGCAGGAGGAAGAGAAAGAAGGTGGGACCTCTTGGCTGTGTCCTTTGCCTATAACTACCTCAGTAATGTTGGATCAAAGGATTGAGCTGCAGCTGAGTGGGGCGATGCAGATTAGCTAAATGTGTGTTGAAATTATGTATATGAATTAATGGAAAAACTAAAGCTGAGAAACCACATTGGAGAAAACCAAATCATGATAAAACAATTTAAAAAAAGGACAATTTTAAGGAAATAAAAATAAATAAAAAATTCAGGGAAACATTTTAAAGAAAAAATAATTTTAAGGAGAGATCCAAAATCATACACTTGTGTGAAAATTAGGGGTTGTGAGGTTTTTGGGGGTTAGGGATGGGTGACGTTTAGGGGCGATGAGGGGTTTTTAGGTGTCAAGGATGGGTGGAGTTTAAGGACTGTGAACTGTTTCAGGCATCAGGCATGGGTGGAGTTTAGGGTGGTGAGGAGTTTTTAGTCACTGATGAATGGATTTTAGGGCTGGTGAGAGTATTTAGGGTTCAGGGATGGCTGGCATGTAAGAGTGTTGAAGTTTTTTATGATCTACCGATGAGTGGCGTTTAGGGTTGGTGAATGTTTTTAAGGTTCAGTAATGAGTAGTGGTTTAAGGTGGTGAGTAGTTTTTAGCGTTCATAAATGGATGGCCTGCAGGGTGGTGTGGGTTTTTAAGGGTTCATGGGTAAGATGTAGAAAGAGTTTTTAGGATTCAGGAATAGGATAGTTTGGGGATGGTGACCCCTATTAGGGGTCATAAATTGGTGGTTTTTTTTGTGATGATGAGGGTTTTTGTAGGGTTCAGGGATGAGTGGAGTTTAGGGGTGGTGCAGGATTATAAAGGATCTTGGATTGGTGGGAGTTAGGTTAAAAAGGGTTTTTTAGGGTTCAGGAATGGGTTGAGTTTAGGGGTAGTGATGGGGGGTAGAGCTTAGGTGTAGAAGGAACTTTAAGGATTTATGGATGGGGTTCAGAGATGGGTGGAGTTATTTGCAGTGAGAGGTTTTCAGGGATGGATGGAGTTTAGGGTTAGAAAGGGCTTCAAGGGTTTGGAGATCAGTGGAGTTTAGGGGTCAGGGATGGGTGTAGTTTATGCTTGGGTAGACATTTTTAGGGGGCAGAGATCGATGGTATTTAGGGGTGGTGAGGGTTTGGCGAATTAAAAGCATATAAAGTTATTGTTTAACACTATAAGAGATGTAAATCTGAAATAATTTCCCCTGACATAAGGGATTGAAATAAATGCCTTTAGCAAAATGCTTCTGGAAGTAAGACCTGCAGTCATTTCATTTACACTTTAAAAAATAAGTGTGCAGAAGCCAATTTAAAAAAAAAAAAGACATTCCATTAATTGGTTTCTATGAAATGGTAAATGCCATTCAGCCTAAAAATTTCCATTAAACCATTTAGATGAAAATGTTTTCTCTGTAACGGTAATCTATTAAATCCTTTTTCAATGAAATCACATACAACCACGCTGAAAGCCTCCACCAAAGGCCCTGGGTCTTCAAAAGAAGTGAAAAATCCCTAGTGGTTGACTGAAGTCCCAGCAATCTTGCCGTGGCTCTTCATTTCTTAAACCATTCAATCGCGGCATCTGCCTTTTGACCACAAAAGCCACTCCCATTCGAATGGTATGTCCATTAAAGCATGTTGCACATCTGCTGAGAAACTTATAGATCACAGCCAGGCATAAAATCCTGAGATAAAAGATGAGCTATTGGTCCTGACAACACAGATTGCTCTGTCCAGGCCTGCCCTGATGATGTGACAACAGGCATCCTGTCCATCCAAGACTACCTTTGCAACGTGCCCCCTTAGGAGTTCTGGTAGATTTGGGACTACCAATGCTGCCATGTCCCAAAGGGCGTGGGCATAGCGACCCAGAAAACAAGTGGAATTCAGCAAACATAACACCAGTCTTCCCATAGAAAAGGATTTCTTCCAAAGTCTTTGACTCCCTGCTAGAGGTAAGTAGAAAAAACGTGTGTTCCATTTAGTAGCAATGGAGACTTAAACCACCAAACTCTCCAGAGATGGCTGCAGAAAAAATAAGACAGGGCCTCATTGCAGGGGCTGGTCTGTAGTGTTGGGGCAATGGATCTGCTGACTGCTGGTCAAGATATTGGCTTAGACCACAGGCTCTTAAATGTCTCTAGAAGGGCCTCGTTAAAGGGCAGCAAGAGCTCCACTGTAGCGGTGGCTTATTGAAAAATGTTTATCAAAAAGCTTGAGTGATACTTCACTGAAGGAATCTTCAGCTGCCTTTTTTAAGTACTACATGAAATTTTGCCATCTCTGCAGGTGCTGGACCAGGGGGTGATTTGAGGTTTATATTAGGCTAGGTATCAGGTGATGGTGTCCCAATAATGTACCCCAGCTTTTTCCTTATAATACTGTTCCTCTTTGAAGAGGCGCTAAGCTTCCCTGCAAGGCCTCATCAACTTCTTTGGCTGTCTATGAGGCTGTAATGATGTGGTGGAGAGGACTAGGTGCCACTGGAGGTGGTGGCGCCGCCATAGTTGAGTCAAAGGTGGCGTTGGTGTCAGCATCATCACTGGTGTTGGAGCAAACAGGTCCAACAAGGGTGGTGTCAAATAGAATACTAAAAGGTCCCATGGGCCAACACACACATCAGAGGGAATTGCCACTCTCTAGAACATATCAAACATGGCTTTCACAAAGAAGGCCGGGCTGGCACCCAGCACTGAGAACACTAGACATGCTAGCATCAGTATCAACCTTGGTACACGAAGCAACAGACGGGTGTTGGCACTAATTCTGGGTGAGGTGGTATCAGTTAAACCTGAGGAAACAACACCACTAATTTTGGCTCCAGAGAGGTGGGTGACAGGAGGCAGCGACAGAAGAGGCGACCTGCCTATGGATTTTGACCTTTTGGACAGAGATGTATTTCCTCTTTTCTATGCTGGCTCATCTTTCCCCTTGAAGACTTAGATAAGGGGAGGAAACGAGAAGGTGACCTGGATATCAATCTGGCTCTAAACCTCGACCTTGCTGTTTCTGATCCCTACTGTCCTCTTTAGCACGAAATATGAAAAGCTTGGGCTCACACTCTTTGATGACTTTAGGGAATAACATAGGTCTTCAGGACCAAGGAACAACTTGGAGCCATGTAAGGTGGTTAGATCACGCCCAGGAAAACTATGAATGTTGGAAACACAGACTGATACGCAAAACAGGTGGGATCCGCCCAACACACTTCCGCTTGGGAAGAAATGCGAAAAGAGATAAAAAACTTTCAGAGACCAAACAAATGTCAACGGATGATTCATTAATGCTTGGCCAAAAATAAGTGGTTCAACAGCGCACTTAAACATCAGAAACATGCATTAAAAGGAGTGAAAGTAAAGCAACATGCATAAAGATATGGACCTCATTTGTCCGCATTCACAGAGTTAAGAAAAGAGTTCAAAAAAGCAATTTGGGAGGCAAAGTGTGCAAAGAGCAAGCAAGACTGGATTGAGGTCATGCATGCCTGCAAATCAAAGATCAACAAACTCCTGTGGACCTTGATCAACCAGCTAGAGCAAGGGCCAATCCGTTCAGCTGGCAACCACATCCCTCAACAAGCCTGGCTCATTCACGGCTCTGTAAAACTTTGGGAATTGCCAATACAGTACACAGATGACAAGACTGAATCACCAACTATTTTCTTCTCCTAAGCCACAGGCGAAGCTAAAATAAAGAAAATGAGAGGAAGTTGGGCGCAATGGCCAAATGGACTGCCAGGATCGCTATTCAAGCACGACCTGGGCTTCTGGTGCAAACAACTCCTTCCGCTGTACAACTTCTGCCTCCAAGAAAACAACATCACAGAGTCTTGCCACAGGTCTATTCTCCACCCTCTTTATACACAGAGAGCTACCGAACAATCACACTATTAAATACAGACACAAAGATCTTTTTGCTACAAGAACTGGAAAGCTGGAAGGGAGGTGCAGGCCTGATTCCATGAAATCAAACAGGTTTCCGGCCCAAGTCAAGTATGACTGATAATGTTCTGGCTCGTTCCAGGCTCAAAGAGAAATACATACAGAAATAACAACTGCTCTATACAAGTTTCATTGATTTCTCAAAAGCTTTATGTAGACAATAATATACTTTGGCATAAACTGACATCTTGGAAAATCCGGGCAAATCTTTTACAAACTGTGCAGCCTTTGTATTCAGAAACCTGGGCAAAGGTGAGCCTTGGTGGAAACAAGAGCTTATGCTTGTTATTAAGAACTAGCCTGTGTGTCAAACAAGGTTGTGTACTCGCCCCAGTTTTGTTCAGTCTTTTTATTTCTGATTAAGCAAATCATTGGATGAGGAGCATTCACAACCCCCAAAACTGGGACAACAATTGTTGACTAACTATTGCAGCCGAACAAAAATTAAGAAAAAGGGGACAAAAACTAAAGTTATAGTGTGTAGCATGTTTTTCAAAAAAATATTCTTTATTGTTTACTGGTAACATCAAGAAAAAAAATGACAACAAGTCAGTCATAAATATATGCCAATTAAAACCTATTCACAGGGAGGTACAGTTCCAGATCCACACCACAATAAAGAAGCATGCAGCACACTACATGTAATAGCCAGTCCCATAAGCCTACAAGTAGCAATACAGAATATGGAAAATGTGTGAGAGTGTTGGGTTCAATCAGAGGTACATATAGAGGAGTTACCAGTATCATCTCCTAATGCCCAGTCTGAGTAGGAGGGGTCCAGGAAGGCAGACAGCAGTCTGCCCGAAGTATTGAGGTCCTCTCCTAATTTCTTGTCAGTTCTGCATTTTTTCAGTCTTACTTCCTCTGCCACTGCTCATTCAGCCACATCATGTTCCCAGCGTTTCAGGTCTGGGCTCGCTGCGCCCATCCAGGTGATTGCAACAAGGGGCTTGGCAAGAACGAGGAGTAAGTGTAAAAACTTAAAAGCCATTTTCTGACCCTTTTTGCAGCAAATGTCCCCCAAAATACATGTAATTAGGTCTGCCGGATAGGGGATCACTACCACTGACATCACCCTTTCACCCACCCGCTCCCAAAAGGCACGCACCAATGGGCAGTGCCATGCGAGGTGGAAGGCTGCTGTCAGATGGATACAATGGGGGCATCGTTGAGACCTGGAAAGGTCTATCTTGTGTAGTGTGTATGGTGTCACATAAGTTCAATGTAAATAGCGAAAATGTGTAAGTTTAAATCTGGCATTACTAGAAACAAATTGTACCAGCACACACATATGTGACCTATATGAATCATCAAGCTGCAGCCCCAGTTCTCCACTCCAGGCTGCCCTAGCAGGAGGGGGGGTCTACCTTCTGTCTGCCGACATAGCCTTGTATAAATGTGTAGCCAGGTATCGCCATCCGCACAGCAGGGACCGGATAGTGTGGGTAATGGGAGGGGCCGCCAGGAAGAATGTCCAGATGTCTCTGGTAACAGCAGTGATGTTAGAGTGCTGAAAGAAATGTCCCAGAACGAAAGTAAAGGCATCTTGGGCTGCCTCAAATGATATAAATTCTTCATTAGGGAAGTGATCCTCTAAGGTGTCACATGTACCCTCCCCTTAGCAACACAAAAGGACGATAGACAGAGTGCTGAACAATGCAAATACTCACCCCCCAGTCACAGATCTGGGTTTAATCCATTGTTCTTTTGCTCATCATGCCACCCCAGTTTGGACCCAGCCATATGCAAATCAGACTTGACCCTGTTCCTCATGGGAACAGTCCAACACGAACTGCCAAACCAGGTCCTCCCTGGACCGGAAATAAGCACCTGGGACCGGTTTCAGGGTATCACCCTTCATCAGCCAAGCTAGCTTGATTCCAGTGGCACAGTGAGCACGGGACCCACGTCTGGGCATACCCTTCCCACTTAGGGCAACTTTAGCAACAGAAAAAGATGATGGACGGAGTGCTGAACAATGCAAACACTCACTGTAAGGAAATGCCTCCTTGGCATGGTTACCCCCTGACTTTTTGCCTTTGCTGATGCTATGTTTTGAATTGAAAGTGTGCTGAGGCCTGCTAACCAGGCCCCAGCACCAGTGTTCTTTCCCTAACCTGTACTTTTGTATCCACAATTGGCACACCCTGGCATCCAGGTAAGTCCCTTGTAACTGGTACCTCTGGTACCAAGGGCCCTGATGCCAGGGAAGGTCTCTAAGGGCTGCAGCATGACTTATGCCACCCTGGAGACCCCTCACTCAGCACAGACACACTGCTTGCCAGCTTGTGTGTGCTGGTGAGAACAAAATGAGTAAGTCGACATGGCACTCCCCTCAGGGTGCCATGCCAGCCTCTCACTGCCTATGCAAGTATAGATAAGTCACCCCTCTAGCAGGCCTTACAGCCCTAAGGCAGGGTGCACTATACCATAGGTGAGGGCACCAGTGCATGAGCACTGTGCCCCTACAGTGTCTAAGCCAAACCTTAGACATTGTAAGTGCAGGGTAGCCATAAGAGTATATGGTCTGGGAGTTTGTCAAACACGAACTCCACAGCACCATAATGGCTACACTGAAAACTGAGAAGTTTGGTATCAAACTTCTCAGCACAATAAATGCACACTGATGCCAGTGTACATTTTATTGTGAAACACACCCCAGAGGGCACCTTAGAGGTGCCCCCTGAAACTGTATCCAACTATCTGTGTAGGCTGACTGGTTCCAGCAGCCTGCCACACTAGAGACATGTTGCTGGCCCCATGAGGAGAGTGCCTTTGTCACTCTGAGGCCAGTAACAAAGCCTGCACTGGGTGGAGATGCTAACACCTCCCCCAGGCAGGAGCTGTAACACCTGGCGATGAGCCTCAAAGGCTCACCCCTTTGTTCCAGCACCGCAGGACACTCCAGCTAGTGGAGTTGCCCGCCCCCTCCGGCCACGGCCCCCACTTTTGGCGGCAAGGCCGGAGGAAATAATGAGAATAACAAGGAGGAGTCACTGGCCAGTCAGGACAGCCCCTAAGGTGTCCTGAGCTGAAGTGACTCTAACTTTTAGAAATCCTCCATCTTGCAGATGGAGGATTCCCCAATAGAATTAGGGATGTGACCCCCTCCCCTTGGAAGGAGGCACAAAGAGGGTGTACCCACCCTCAGGGCTAGTAGCCATTGGCTACTAACCCCCCAGACCTAAACACGCCCTTAAATTTAGTATTTAAGGGCTTCCCTGAACCTAAAGATTTAGATTCCTGAAACTACAAGAAGAGGACTGCTGAGCTGAAAAACCCCTGCAGAAGAAGAACAGAAGACACCAACTGCTTTGGCCCCAGTCTTACCGGCCTGTCTCCTGCCTTCCAAAGAAACCTGCTCCAGCGACGCTTTCCAAAGGACCAGCGACCTCTGAATCCTCAGAGGACTGCCCTGCTTCAAGAAAGACAAGAAACTCCCGAGGACAGCGGCACTGCTCCAAAAGAACTGCAACTTTGTTACAGAGGAGCAGATTTAAAGACCCCTGCGCATCCCCGCAAGAAGCGTGAGACTTGCAACACTGCACCCGGCGACCCCGACTCGACTGGTGGAGAACCAACACCTCAGGGAGGACCCTCCGGCGACTCCGAGACCGTGAGTAACCAAAGTTGTCCCCCCTGAGCCCCCACAGCAACGCCTGCAGAGGGAATCCCGAGGCTCCCCCTGACCGCGACTGCCTGAACCTAAAGTCCCGACGGCTGGAAAAGACCCTGCACCCGCAGCCCCCAGCACCTGAAGGAACAGAACTTCTGTGCAGGAGTGACCCCCAGGAGGCCCTCTCCCTTGCCCAGGTGGTGGCTACCCCGAGGAGCCCCCCCCCCCTTGCCTGCCTGCACCGCTGAAGAGACCCCTTGGTCTCCCATTGAAACCTACAGAGAACCCGACGCTTGTTTACACACTGCACCCGGCCGCCCCCGCGCTGCTGATGGTGTACTTTTTGTGCTGACTTATGTCCCCCCCGGTGCCCTACAAAACCCCCCCTGTCTGCCCTCCGAAGACGCGGGTACTTACCTGCTGGCAGACTGGAACCGGGGCACCCCCTTCTCTCCATTGAAGCCTATGTGTTTTGGGCACCTCTTTGACCTCTGCACCTGACCGGCCCTGAGCTACTGGTGTGGTAACTTTGGGGTTGCTCTGAACCCCCAACGGTGGGCTGCCTTGGACCCAAAACTGTGACCTGTAAGTGATTTACTTACCTGCTAAAAATAACAATACTTTACCTCCCCCAGGAACTGTGAAAATTGCACTAAGTGTCCACTTTTAAAACAGCTATTTGTGTTTTTTGTGAAAAGTATATATGCTACTGTAATCATTCAAAGTTCCTAAAGTACTTACCTGCAATACCTTTCAAATGAGATATTACATGTAGAATTCGAACCTGTGGTTCTTAAAATAAACTAAGAAAATATATTTTTCTATAACAAAACCTATTGGCCTGGATTTGTCTCTGAGTGTGTGTTCCTCATTTATTGCCTGTGTGTATGTACAACAAATGCTTAACACTACTCCTTGGATAAGCCTACTGCTCGACCACACTACCACAAAATAGAGCATTAGTATTATCTCTTTTTGCCACTATCTTACCTCTAAGGGGAACCCTTGGACTCTGTGCATACTATTCCTTACTTTGAAATAGTGCATACAGAGCCAACTTCCTACACTCACCCCCAGTCACAGATCTGGGTTTAATCCATCTTTCTTTTGCTCACAATGCCACCCCAGTTTGGACCCAGCCATATAAAAATTAGTCTTGACCCTGTTCCTCATGGAAACAGTCCAGCCCAACCTGACAATCCAGGTCCTCCCTGGACCGGAAACAAGCACCTGGGACCGCTTTCAGGGTATCACCCTTCATCAGCCAGGCTAGCTTGATTCCAGTGGCACAGTGAGCACAGGACCCATGTCTGGGCATACCCTTCTCACTCAGGGCAACTTTAGCAACACAAAAGGATGATGGACGGAGTGCTGAAAAATGTAAACACTCACTCCCAGTCACAGATCTCTCACTACAGGTCTACCTAACTCGTGAGTGTCCTAAATCCAGATAGGTCCCAGAAATTAAATTCTCAGGCAAAGGAGGTCCTCTTCAACAACAATTTAACTATGCGTTCCCACAGCAGTGCAGTGTGTTTCACCAGAAATGGCACCGGATCCTTGCCCCTACCCCCTGCCATAAGGATCTGAGGCAATGTAATGTAATGTGTAGATTTATATAGCCCGGCTTATCCAGGGTATCCAGGCAATGAGAATGCACTGGAGTCGTCCTCCAGCAATTTCTTTTACCAGTTTTCCCCCTCCGGAAGCCAGTGGACCGCATGTTGTATTTGTGAAGCCAGGTAAATACTGTTTGAGATTAGGAACTGCCAAGCCCCCCGTCCACGTCCATCGGACGGCAAAACAAGATGCCTCTGGCAACATGGGAGAGACCCCTGCCCATATTAGAGAGGAGCACAAGGAGTTTAGCTGCCAGAAGACGGTAGAGGTGATACAGTGTAATGAGCATTGGATGCAATAAAGGCATTGCGGTAAGAGGACCATTTTGGAAATGGCTACAAATCCCATAAGGAAGAGCAGAACAGTGTTCCAAAACTGAATGGATGAACAAAGGCCTTTAATAATTCTAAAGATATTGTGTTTCTGAGGGGATTGTGCCACCATCATGCTCAAGTAATGAAACCTGTCACTCTGCCAGTGCAGGGGGGGGGGCCGGCAAGGTTGTGATGTCCTGAGTCCGTGGTGTTCCCAATGGGAAGAGCAAGGACTTCTGATAGTTAATCCGAAGGCCCAATACCCTTTCAAACCTGTCTAAGAGGTCCAACAACTGGGGAAGCGAGTGTCCAAATAAGAGAGAGTGTTGTCCGCATACAGGGACAAGAGATGATTGGTCCTCCCCCCCCATCCCCCCACCTCCCTCCCTACCCCCCCTCCCAAGTGATCGACCCAGGGCGCCATCTCCCGCCGAACCCAGATTTCCATACGCTCCATAGCAAGGGCAAAGAGGAGCGAGGACAGGGGGCAACCCTGTCATGTTCCCCTCCCATTGGGCCAGCACTCCAAATATAATTTACCCACTCACACTCTGGGGACAGGCCGTTTGTATAACAGCTGTACCCAAGAGGGAAATCGAGGACCAATCCCAATGGGGCTCAGTACTTGCATAAGGTGTCAAGGGCCATCGCAATATATATGGAGACATGAGCAAGTGCTTCCTCCTTACCATCTACTTCATGTAGGACGTCGGTCAGCTGTCTTACGTTCTTAAATATTACGATCAGGAATTAATCCACATTGATCCTCGTGAACCAATTGTTGACTAACAGGGCACATCCGAATAGCAAGGGCTTTACAAAGGATTCTGTTGTCCATGTTAATCATGGACAAAGGTCTATAGGAAGAGGGATCTGAGATGTCAGAGCCCGGTTTGAGCATCATGGAGATATAGCACTCCTGCATAGATTCCACCAGGATGCCAATGCTATTGGCTTCCAGGTATACTTCCAGTACCAGTTCCAGGTGTTGGGTGAGGGAAGGGGGAAAATGTTTTGTAGAACTCTGCTGGAAAGCCATTACCGCCCGGCACCTTGCCGCGAGGGAGCTGCTGGAGTGCTTTGCGGATATCTTCCAAAGTGAGATCGGCCTCTAAATCCATGACCACCCCATCGTCCAAGTGAGGTAGGGGTACGAGTGCACAGCATGTTACCCTACAGTCGGAGTTGAACATAATATTGCAAGTCAATATCCCATTATGGATAAATGACTAAATACTGTGACGGCAGTTGAATGCACTTTATGATGAAGCAAGAGCCACAGAGTGGTCACCACACACACACACTACTGCACTCTGAGTACTAACACATTTACCTCTTGCATGACTGCACTAATAGGGACAAATGTCTAAACAGACTAATGGCATTGGAGTCCACTATTTGAACTAACATGTAGCAGCCATTATCAACTTACTCTTGCACTTTTTAAAACCGTCATCTTAACCTGCGCAATTTGAAGAGATCTAATTGTGGCATACGGGGCACCGGACACAAACAGAATACATTTTTAAATATGTTTTATAAGGGTCCTTAGTATGTGTACCTGTTGTATTTGTTTTCCTTTTTGCTATTTGCATTCTTTTATCTCATAAAGTTTTCATTGACTGCACCATGATCAATAACATTCACAATAATACAGATGATAAATACCGCAAATTCAGTGACTCGGTTATGGATATTTTGACTCTGTGTGTTCATAATATTTTTGATAGGGGGAATGTGGAAGGCTCAGTCTGTGTTTGACATCTTTCAGTAAAATTCCATAGTGAGCCCATCGTTATTACATCATCAATGCATTAAGGGATAAAAATGCACCAGAATACTGAAGGGTTTAAAAAAATAATTTTAAGGCTAAAGGTAAGGGCGGGGAAATGAAACGGTGATTCGACGTTTCTGTAGCACAGATCACAATGTGACAGCATTAAATGCAATAATCATGTACCATAGGTTCGCATATAATAATGAATGTAATAACCAGATTGGTGAGGCTTAAAATGGCAAATTAGGTAATGCAGAATAATATATAATGTGTATGAGTGATTAATGCAGTATGGAGTCATAGTTAGGTATTTCTTGCTTTTAAGCACTTTTTGCACCCACTATGCAGTTCATAGTCTTTTGGCACCTAGTGCATCGCAATGGAGGCAGGTAGATGAATGGCATACAAGGCGTAGCAAGTTGGGAAATCCTTAAGTTATGGTGTTAAAAGAGTGTATGCTTTTGGAATGGGCTAAGGGAACTTTCTGCTAGTGCAACTGCCTTACCATAATCCTTCGGCTGTACTGTCATTTTGTGCTCGCCACGGTCTGGTTGCATAAATGGCCTCCCCATTAACTTCAAGCCACTCGCCCATCTGCCTCAAGCGCTCTTCAAAAATGGGGATAATGTGGCCTTCATGAGTAGGTCCAATATTCATCAAAAGGTTTCCACCACATGATACTGTCTCCACCAGTGTCTGAAACAATTACAGTGCATAATTATACGGTTACATATGGCAATTTCTTTAATTTAAAATAACCTCTAACATTTACACTAACAAAGTTACCATATGTAATTACTGCTTAAAATAACAAATTACTTTCCTGTCCCTCTCCTACCTAACATGAATTTCGCCAGTGTTGGTATACTCCAGGTTAAATGTAGGAAGAGTACCGTTCAGGAAAAACTATCTGGATGATGGTTCTCGTACGCTTAGTTGCATCTCCCTTTCTTTTACAGCCATCTGGGAAATGCCTATAATCCAGTCAGTACCAGAAAACCCGTCTCAAAGAAATGCTATCACAATTGTTTTTTTTTGCCTGGGGACCCAGTATGTGCTGCTCCCTCCCATTCCTGTGCAGTACCAACCATCATAGGTTGTCCCCACTTTTTTTTAGGGTCGAGCCTGCGAGTGCATGCGTCGCGCTTGCGAGACTCTGCTGTGTTCAGTACAGGGCTCACCTGTAGCTCACCATTTGTTGGTTTGTGTGGCACTCTTCTTTACAAACTCGTAATTCGTCAAGGCGCGCCTGGCATTACTTCTGTTTCTCTGTGTGGAGCAGGGATCAAGCACTAAATGATGCAACTTAATTAGTGCCTGTTCGCTGCTCCCAATGTGCTTGGGGTACTATTTGTTGTTTTTAGCTTCAAGTGCTCCACAAACAGAAGGCTTGTGACTGCCAAAAATGTGCCCAGCAGTCACAAAATTGCAAAGTTTTATTTTTTAAAGCTAACTTTATTTTATTTTGACAAGTTGTCTTTTCTCAGTTTCTTCTCATGTTTTCTCTTGTTTTTCGTCGTGGGCGCTGTTGTCAAAAGATAACAATTAACTTGTTCGAAATATGCGAGACCCATTGCATTGCAAATGCTTGTCTCCCATGTGGTAAAATTAACAGTGGGATGACTAGGTGGGTCAATCTGATGTCAATTTTATTAGTCTGTTGCTCTGGAGCTCCTTCCTAACTTGTTTAGACCCTGATTCAAGAGCCCCAAAATGTTGACAGGGGAAGCAGCGTGTGGTATACTGTGCTTCAAGCTAACAGGTTGCAGAGAACTTCGTGGATGGGAAAATGCATCCAAGAAGTAGTACCTAGGAAACAAAGGCACTGCCTTGTGGATGCATTTTCCCGCAAAGAAGCAGGAAACAGAAACCAGCTACCTAACATATTTCAATAAAGACTTTTAAAAGGTTGCCCGTGCTGCGATAGTCCTAGCGGGATAAGCGTGAAGTCTGCAGAAGAATGGACCAGAGAGGAATAGACCACATTCGTGTCACAGCCTTCGCTGTACATGTAACTATTCACCTGACAATAGATTCTGTGCCTTACTGCCCATGAGTGAGACCACCAAACGTAATACAAAGATGATTCCATTTCGTAAAAGTGGAAATCGTTTTAAAGTAAAAGTTAAGAATTCTGAAACTATCCAGGTTGTAAAGAGTGCAAGTTCTTGGCTGATAGAAAAATAAGGTTAAGAGGAAATAAAAGAATAATCTTTGTAGGAAATAAAATATAGATCCCTCAAAGAAGGAGTACAAACTGCAATATCCTCTATGCAGATGCGACTGCAAATAATGGTATAATTTTTACTACAACAATCTCACAAGATGGTAATGGCTCTCATGAATTTTGTAGTAAGGAGGCAAACATCAAATTAAGATCCCACTGAGAAGCAGGATTTCTGATTAGGGGGTCTTAGTGCAATACGGTATAAAAGTAACTTTTTACAGCCTCTTCCTTCAGAAGGCAGATGTCTCTTGGCCTATTAAGCAAGGCACCTATAGCCGAGAAGTAACATTTTCAGGAAAGAACGGGGATATGTGAATCAGCTAAATAAGTTATACCAGTGGCAATATCACCTAACGTGTCCTGTAAACACCGCATGTATGACAAGGAAAACCACTAGTTCTAATATTGGCCCCGGGATGGAGTATTCAGCTGCATAATCTTACACTGTGACAAACCTAAGCTTGCTTAAGTAATTTTTTCATGAGCCAGGCTCTCACTGTCCGCAATAGAAACAAGAAGTGGATCTTTATCAACCCTGCTCTTTTAAGAGATTTAGGGCCAGAGGTAGCAAAGGTTTTTACCCATTCTGTGTCTATGGGAAAAAGTGTTCGTACATATGGCCCTTGGTATCTAGTGAAATTCCAACATCATCTTGTTTGAGAGACGAATGAGATCTTAAAAACGAATCTGTCTCAGTCAAAATGGAGGTGTGAGGATCCTCTCCACAACTGGAGCAAGAGCAAAGAAACTTTCCCACTGATGCAGCAGAGCATCCCCTAGGGAATCCCGCTCCGAAGTAAGATGTAAAAAGGGGCAAAAGTGATTTGTGTGTGTTGCTAACAGATCGATTGCCCCATAATAAAATAACCAGAAGAGAGTGGCATACTCTGTTAATGGTGTCCACTTGAAGCAACGGGGTACTTTCTCAGTCCAAGAGTGTCTTCCCTGTGCAGGGCTGCGCTTTCAGCTTGTGCCTAGTTGAGCATTGAGCACTCCCAAGCTGTGACCGGTGGGGGCTCTGGGTTTTCCATCTATGGGTGCTTGGGTACTATGAGGCCCAAATCTAGGAAGGGGGAGGTAACACCTACAAAACAATCCCAAGAGACATACCTTTCACTTATGCAGGTCAGGGCGCTCAGTGCAGGCAGACAAGTATGCGGTGATGCTGATCCAGATTATGTAAGAGGGGGCAGGACCAAAGCATGTGCAGTAAATCAGCATCTGGGAAAAGCATGGGCAAGCCACATCCTCCCTGTGATAAAACCCTGTTGATGTTGGCAGGCGTGAGATAAGCCCTATGTAGAATACAGAGCTGAATAAGCTGGAGTCACATTGCGTGGCACGTCATGGGCTTCCCAATAAGGCAGCCCATTCCTTCTCAGTGCAAGGGCATGTTAAATCAGCTTCCCAGTGGTGATGCACAGGGAGGAGCTGGGGAGCAGTGTGGGAGTGGAGGGAATCAGCGAACCAGCGCATTGGGGATCGGACCCCAATCATCAAATGTGGGTATTGAATTGTGGGATGCAGGGGCAGTTCAGCAGTGATATTGGCCCAGTGGCGCCCCAGCGTGGCAAGCAATGAGTTTGAAGCAAGAACTGACCTGGAGGCAGACTATCCTCCTCAATTACCATCTCAAATGCTGCCAATGTACCATCCCTGTACAGGTACACCAGCATGTGTACGCCCGCTACATGTCATGATGCCAGCTCAGCTGTTGTCGTGGACCCTCCAAGCCTAGGTGTACCCAGCAGAACCAACCGTGGAGCGTAGGGGATCACATGTTTGGTGATGCATAAGCATCTGCAAAAACATCAAACGCAACCTCCAGCGACAGTGAGTCAAGCACCTGCACTAGTGTGCAAAGGTGAAAAAGGGGCGGGATATCAGGGAGGCTCCTGCTAGGGGAGGACGTGGCTGTGTCCAACAGCTGTTACCCCCCCTAGCCACTTAGCTATCCACTGGACTTGGGCAGCAAGGTAATATTGCTTGAAAGGCGGGGCAGCTACTCCCCCTTTCTCTGTGGGTGAGCAGAGTTTGCCAATGCCATCCTGCACCTCGACTTGTTCCAGACGAATTTGTGAGTCTGCTTCTTAAACACATGAAAGATCGTGCCAGGGATGTGAATAGGAAGACTAGTAAAGAAATACAAAAAGCGGGGCAAAACCACCATTTTCAGCAATGTCACCCTGCCCGCTACCGCCAGAGGCAGAGTGCGCCAGAAGGTCATCTGTGCACGCAATAATGTTACTGACCGAGCTACATTACCTTAAAAAAATATCAGTCAGTATCTGAATGTGAGTTGCTGCCTGTCCAGCTGCATCCCACAGAGAACAAAGCATGGATCAGGCACATCGGGGAGGAAGGGAAAGAGGCAAGATTCCATCCAAATGACTCCCAATCCGGAGACAGTTGTAAAATGGGTCAGTGCCAAAGCAATTGTGTCATGAATGTTGTGCATGCCCCAAATGTACAGCAGCAAATCGTCCACAAATTACGACATCCCATGTAACCCATCTACCTAAGGGATTGCCCACTGTGACTCACAGTAGCACACTGCCAGTGCCTCAGGTTCAATTGCCAGTCAGAACAATAGTGGCAACAGCAGACAGCCCTACCTCAAACCCCTGTGTATGGAAAAAACAACCGAAAGGAGAGGCTTGACCCCGTCTTGACCATAGTTAGTGGGTTGGTAGATAACAGTTCACTAAATGGAGACAGCAGTGTCCAAACCCTTATTAGGTCAGCACGGCAAAAAGATACCCCCACTCCAAAGAGTCAAAGACCTGTTCAAGTTCGAAAACTAGACATCCAGTATGAGGCCACGCCTGCTGGGCATAAGTCATGCCTCTAAAAAATGCTGCGCCGATTCAAGGAAGTGTTGCAACAGTGGACTTACCCGTTTTGATGTGGGTGAACCAAAGATGGGACCAAAGGTGCCATGCCGTCTGCGAGTATTTTTGCCAGGAACTTGTAATTGGTATTGAGCAGTGCTAGTGGCCTGTAGGAGCTGACAAGTAGGGGTCTTTTTTGGGTTTTGGTAAGGAGATGACCATTGTCTATCTCTGGGAGGCAGAGGAAGGCCTAGTTTTGTTTCTTGCATTAGGTCCCATGATACCACCCTCGCTTTACCACTGGGACTGACTGATTTCCATGGCTGCTAAGGTCAATTCAGTGAGCTGCAGAGTCATTCCAAGAGTTAGACTTCATTGTTATCGGAGTGACTGGTGTTTGGAGACATTCACCTGTGAGGAGAGTCTTCTCCTAAAGCACTATAAGAGCCAGGCTACCACATTTTTAAAATAATGATCTACTTAGACTCTTTTTATGAATGTGGGTCCAAAGTATATCCAGATAAGTTGTGCAGCACTCCTGTTCAATTCATCAAGAAACACTACTCAAATGAAGAAGGACCTAGGACTAAGGGCCTCTTAAACCACCATAGTAGTGTCTGACTCCTTGATGAAAAATGAATGATTATTACAAGAATCCACCTCTCATACAAGATGCACCATTCAAAAAGAAGTATTGAATTTGACTCCAATGAAATCGAGTTTGTGAAAAGGAACTACCCAGGACTTTGTGACAGTTATCAAGATCAATATTGCACATCTACCGATGGTTCTTGGCTATGTCTT
The DNA here is from genome assembly GCF_031143425.1 of Pleurodeles waltl. Classification (NCBI taxonomy): domain Eukaryota; kingdom Metazoa; phylum Chordata; class Amphibia; order Caudata; family Salamandridae; genus Pleurodeles; species Pleurodeles waltl. The sequence goes on from NC_090444.1 coordinate 974,624,531, forward strand.
CTAGAGTGAGCTCTTGCAGCCAGTTGTCAAAGTAACATTTAAGGTGATCTCCCTACATGCAAAGACAGGATGCCACTACAGAGAGCATTATAGCTAAAACACCTGAGCAGTGTTGAGGCTAAATATAATAGATCTGTGCTGACATTGCTGACCTCTATCTTCATACCAAATGTACTCCGAAAGCATTTCCTTGACTGGGTCTCTAAGTGGGTAGCTATAGACCACTCAATGAAATAGCTCCAAAATTAGATCTAGAGTAACCCTATGGAATGGTTTCTTTTCAAACTGCAAACGTGCTTCTCCCAAAGACGTAGTTGTTTGGGAGGAGGGACAACAGGGCACTGTAATCCTTGCAACAATGTTTTGTCTGCTAATAACTAACATGTAGCTAGTATTCCAATATGACTGGCAATTAAGGCCTGATTTAAAACTTGGTGGATGAAATACTCCCTCACAAACGTGACAGATGTCCCGTCCGCAGTATTGTGATCCCATTATGTCCTATGGGGATCGTAATACGCCGGATGGGATATCCTTCACATTTGTGACGGAGTATTCCATCCGCCAAGTTCTAAATAAGACCCTTAATCTTCGAATAATCAACATGTAGCTGGTATTTCAATATAACTGGTATCTAATCTTCGAGTCTTCTTTCTGTTGAACCTGTCAATAATAGAGCATTACCTTGCCCATGTATAGGTTATTAGGCTTCATTTGAGCTATTCAGTGCCCCACCATACAATCCATAAATCACTTATGCTGCAAGAATAGCTGCATTTACTGCAAGGTGTGCTCTTGAGTAGTAAATATCTCAGTAAATGATTCCATTCCTCCTGAGGTTGCTAACCTTCCATTCCTAGTTAAAGCCCTCTGACGACCAATGATATTGTCTGGCATGCACTTTGTCTGGTTTGTTCTTTGGTCATTCACAGATGAACACTACCTAGCATTTAGTACAGTGGATTAATTGATTCCTCCTTTATGTCACTCCTCAGTCACTCTAGGAAAGTACAAAACACATTTTTTTCTTTTGTTAACTGCCTAACTAAACAATAGTAGTGTCATTCCCAAAGTCCAGTTCCAAACAACCCGTTAACAAACTGTTCTATCTAATACATTGCAGGGACTCTCTTCACAACCTTATCCTACCAAGATCAACGTTTTAGGGTGGGGGTGGGGAGAGTAAACACAGATGGCCTATCAGCAAATCGTCACTGCACTGCAGTTAAGTGCAGTTCATAATATTTTCAGTAACTCACACATAAGGAAGTGTTCACCATCCTTTACTATAGCCAGTTCTGATATTTTGTGGGCATTTTTGAACACATTTTGGAGTAATGGCCCATCTTCAACTGGAAGTAGCAGTCCATATTCGGGGTGATTGAAATGCTGCTTGTATTTCATCAGGCTTGAGATTTAAGTTCCACACTTGGTTTCTAGAAGCTAAGGATGCCCCACCCAGGGTGGTAATCAAAGCACTAAGATTATTAACAAAGTATATCAAAAGGACATACAACCAGCAATGCAGGTGGTTTCTGAAAGATGGGCTTCTGCCACTCTAGAGGTAAGACTGGTGTCAGAATTTGCATGCATGCACATAAAAGGTTTGAAAAACAACATCCAAAATGTTATTTGAACAAAGCCATAGCTCTTAAAAAGTATTTATCTGCTTTAAAATGCATTGGCTAACTTTTCGGCCAGTTGATTTGCTAAAGTCTGAGTTGAAGCACTAATTTTTCTCAATATTTCACATGCCTCTGATACCATTCATCACCCTACATTACTACAGACTTGACAACATAAGAATTTAGTAACTGCTCTCAAATGGATTGTCTCCTTCCTCATTGACAGGCCCCTGCTTGAATTACATATGCCCTTCTACTTGGCACTATTCTCCTCCACAGCTTCTATCACTCAAAGTTCTACTGGGACGTCAATTTCTGCAAAGGAGTTACTGTTAGGACAATTCATGTTTTGTCTTTTTGCCTCTCATTTCCATTTCCAGCACCTTTCTTTCGTGTCTCGTTGAATGAAAGTTTACCGGCCGCAAAGTAACTTTATTGAGAGCATCATATAAGGAAATTATAAAGCACATTTAAACTACAAACATAGGGGGTCATTACAACCTCGGGTCCGCCGCGCCGAAGACTGCCAGTATTGGCGGTTTGCCGCTCGCCGTATTATGACTGTTGACTACTCTCCGTCCTCTTTACGACGGAGAGCCGCCAACAGCCATAGTGGCGGGCGGCGGGGGAGTGGAGGTTGCTCCACCTCCACGGCCACACCAACAGAACACCGCCCAGCGAATCACGTCCTGTGATTCGGCGTGGCGGGGTTCTGTTGGCGGTGTGGTGTCGGCAGAGCAGCCCCCATGGCTCCCGTCCCCTCCCGGAGGATCGACGGACAAGGTAAGTCGATCGTCCGTTAGGGAAGGGGGTTGGGGGGTTGTTGTGTGTTGTGTGGGTGCATGGGGGTGTGCGTCTGTGTATGTAGAGGGGGGGTGTGAGTGCGTGTATGCTTGCGGGTGTGTTGCGTGTGTTGGGAATGAGTGCGTGTATGTCTGTATGTATGTCTGTATGGATGTGTGCGTGTATGTCTGTATATGGGTGTGCGTGTCTGACTGAGTGTGTGCATGCAGACATGTATGTTGGTGTGTGTGCGTGTATGTGTGTTGGTGGTGCCTGCGTGCGTGTCGTGTGTGAGTTATGTGATGTTGGGGGTCGGGGTGGGGAGGGGGGCCCTGCCACTTTTGGGGGGTGGCAGGGGTGGTGGGGGGTGTAGGGGAGGGAGTAGGGGTGGGGGTGGGGGGTGATGGAGACCCCTATCAGTGCCAGGGAAGGAATTCCCTGGCACTGATAGGGCTTACCGCCATGGATTTCATGGCGGTTCCTACCGCTGGAAATCCACGGCGGTAAGCCGGGTCGAAATACCGGCGGCGGTATTGTGACAGCCGCCGGGCTGGAGACCCAGGTCTCCAGCCCAGCGGTCGTCTCCGCCCTGGCGGGCGGAACGGAGAAGCGGCGGATGACCATGGCAGTAACCGCCATGGTCATAATACTCAAAAAAAGACCGCCAGCCTGTTGACTGTCTTACCGCCGCTTTAACACCGTCCGCCAGGGTTGTAATGACCCCCTCAATGTTTAAAAACTTAGGCGGTCATTACAACATTGGCAGTAAAAGCCGATTACCACCGTGCAGAAGACTGCCAACACACCGCCGCGGCAGCGGAATTCCGCCATAGCTATTATGACCCATATCTCGGAATCCGACAAAATTCAGACACCCACACAAGTCCGCCACACCAAAGGTCAGGGATAAACTGGCGAAATCAAAACCTCCACCGTCACGCCAGCAGAAATACACCCACACTATTACGACCCACGAATCCACGCGGCGGTCTTTCAACAGCGGTATTCCATTGGCGGTACACACCGCCGCGCTCAAAATACACACAAATCTCCAAAACGCAGCCACATTGGACAATTCCAGATACACAAACCTGATACACACCCAATGCAATATAAAACACACACCCACATCACCCACAAACTCCTACGACCACAATTAAGAAAGAAGCACAGAGAGAGACACCACCATCAACAAACTAGCATCCACAGGCACATAACACCATCACCCACACAACTTCCACGCACCTCACAATACACACCACTACATTATCAGCACACTTATCACCACACACTCCACCCCACACATCACCTACACCACCCCATGGCACGGCAAAGACACCCCAGGTTCTCGGAGGAGGAGCTCAGGGTCATGGTGGAGGAAATCTTCGGGGTAGAGCCACAGCTATTTGGATCATAGGTGCAGCACACCTCAATTGCAAGGAAGATGGATCTATGGTGAAAAATAGTCGACAGGGTCAACGCAGTGGGACAGCACCCAAGAAATCGGGAGGACATCAGGAAGAGGTGGAACGACCTACGGGGGAAGGTGCGTTCCGTGGTCTCAAGACACCACCTGGCGGTTCAGCAGACTGGCGGCGGACCCCCACCTCCTCCCCCACAACTAACAACATGGGAGGAGCAGGTCTTGGCGATTCTGCATCCTGAGGGCCTCGCAGGAGTCGGTGGAGGAATGGACTCTGGTAAGTCTAATCTTAACTATTACATCCCCCACCCTACCTGCATGCTATCACATACCCCCACCCTCACCCTCACCCCCATCACTCCAACTCCTCACAAATGTACCAATATCACAAACCACACATCCCAACACCAAGCCCTGTATGCAACAACGACGCATGGACACACATTACCAAAGCATGCCCACTGCACATACCCATACACCCCCCTAAACCATCATCACACAAGCTCCCACACAGGAATGCCAGCACTGGGGTACGAGGTCACCCACCCATTGCACACCATGACACACACAGATGCAATAATCATGCCTTTCCACCCCTGCAGGACCACTACCCAACGTCACCAGACAGGAGGGTCCAGACATGTCCACTCCACCCACAGAAGAGGCCCACAGTGATGACAGCACCTCTGTCCACCTGGATCTAGATGACCAGCCCGGACCATCGTGGGCCTCGGGACAGTCGGTTCCCCTCACACAGACACAGGCCACCACAGACCTTCCCCCCTCTGGAAACACCAGCACAGCACCCACCCGGCGGGCTCATACCTCCGTCGCCAGGACACGTCAATCAGCTGTGTGTCCACCACCACAGGGAACCCAGGATAACCCACCACCCCAACAACAACAGGGACCTGGGGGCAGTGGCAGTGGCAGTGGGCACACGGTCCAGGGGACGGAGGCCCAGGAAAACAGGGGAACTGGGAGGGCTGCTGTGCGACAGGGGGCGGACAGGCCAAAGGAACCCACTCTCCACGAGGCCCTCTCCTCCATCATGGGAGCATACCACCACTCCCAGGAGACGATGGCAACGGTACTGGCCAAGTTTCAGGAGACCCAGCGCATGCAGGAGGAACAATATTTGGGGTTCAGGGAGGAACTCAGAACCATCAGCTCCGTCCTGGGCACCATCGTAGGGGTGCTGAAGGAAGTACTCAACACCAGGAGGGACACTGTGGCACTACAAGGGGCCCCTGACACTAGCATGGACGAGGAACTGCCCACCACCTCCGCCGGCGCTAGTGGACAGGACGCCCCGCCACAGGACCACCACACCAGCACCCCACCCCCTGCAGATGGAGAACCACCCCGCAAACGGTCCCTGAGATAAAGGAACAAGACAAAGCACGATGCCAAGACCCCTGCCAAGAAATGAGACCACCCTGACTTTCATCCCACTGTCTCACTTTGTCACCCTGTCCATAATTAAACTGCCCTAGCTCCACTTCCTATGACCATATGGGCAATGCACCTGTGAGACTAATAGACTGGACTCTGCCATGGACATTCCTCCATCATCACCCCTCACCATTTTACTACCCCCTTCAATATTGAGCACTTTAAATAAACACACTTAAAGCACAAAACAATCTGGAGTCTGTCTGTGATTTCAAAATAGTGTATTAGCAATTACAGTGACAAAATGCTCTTTCAAATGTAATGTCAACATACCAATGTCACACAGCTCTAGTCCATGAGGAAACAAAGCAGATGTCACACAGTGGGACCCACATCTGTGAAATCGTAAGGGAAAGTGAAAACTCAGTGACCACACACTGGGTGAAATCGACAGACAGGATAGAGGTAGAAGTGTAAAAGTACATGTAGTAGGCAGGAATGCATTCTCACCTGTGTTTCACTGGAAATATTGCTGGATGACTGAGTCCCTGTTCTGCATGTATTCTTCCTCAGCTTCCTCCTCATCACTGTCCACAGGCGCCACAGCTGCAACAACACTGCCATCTGGACCATCCTCCTGCAGAAAAGGCACCTGTTGTCGCAAAGCTAAGTTGTGAAGCATACAGCAGGACACGATGATCTGGCACACCTTCTTTGGTGAGTAGAATAGGGATCCACCTGTCATATGCAGACACCTGAACCTGGCCTTCAGGAGGCAGAAGGTCCGCTCGATCACCCTCCTAGTTCGGCCATGGGCATCATTGTAGCGTTCCTCTGCCCTTGTCCTGGGATTCCTCACTGGGGTCAGTAGCCATGACAGGTTGGGGGTAACCAGAGTCACCTAATAGCCACATACGGTGCCTCTGGAGTTGACCCATCACATAAGGGATGCTGCTATTCCGCAGGATGTAGGCATCATGCACTGAGCCAGGGAACATGGCATTCACATGGGAGATGTACTGGTCTGCCAAACATACCATCTGTACATTCATGGAATGATAACTCTTCCGGTTCCTGTACACCTGTTCACTCCTGCGCGGGGGGACCAAAGCCACATGTGTCCCATCAATGGCACCTATGATGTTGGGGATATGTCCAAGGGCATAGAAGTCACATTTCACTGTAGGCAAATCCTCCACCTGAGGGAAAACGATGTAGCTCCGCATGTGTTTCAGCAGGGCAGACAACATTCTGGACAATACGTTGGAAAACATAGGCTGGGACATCCCTGATGCCATGGCCACAGTTATTTGAAATGACCCACTAGCAAGGAAATGGAGCACTGATAGCACCTGCACTTGAGGGGGGATTCCTGTGGGATGGCGGATTGTTGAGATCAGGTCTGGCTCCAACTGGGTACACAGTTCCTGGATTGTGGCACGGTCAAACCTGTAGGTGATAATCAAATTTCTTTCCTCCATTGTCGACAGGTCCACCAGCGGTCGGTACACCGGAGGATTCCGCCATCTCCTCACATGTCCCAGCGGACGGTGCCTATGAAGGACAACAGCGAGCACAGAGTCACACAACTCAGAGGTATGTACCCACAGTCTACACAGAACACCATTCATACACAAAAGATGGCCTGTATGTGTGTTGAGACTAGGCCCAGGTATGTGTGACGCAGTACGTAATTATGCCATGTGGGCCCCTGAAATGGCGGCTGCCTGACCTGTAAAGTGGGACAATGGGATGTGAGGTAACTGCGCTGTCGTTGTACACCGTCGCGGTAGGCGGTCGAAGACCGCGGCGCAATGCTGCATTGGTTAACATTGGACCCTATGGGTCCCAGGAGCCAATGACGATGTACGCCGGCGGTGATGGTACGCACCACTGCGGACGTGACCGCCATTTTCCATCTGTTCAATCACTCGATACCTGATCTTCGACAGGAGAGGACCTACACTGCAACTGCTGCTGTGACACGGTCTGGAAGAGACAATGGCTCGTGCGTCTGGGGAAAGGGCCCCTGCCTTCACATCGGAGGAGTTGGAGAAGCTCGTCGATGGGGTCCTCCCCCAGTACACGCTACTCTACGGTCCTCCAGACCAACAGCTAAGTACACAGGGAGCATGTTGTATGGGCTATGCCTGTGCAGAGAGGGCTGCTTGTAAGAAGGAAGGGGGCAGAGTTCTGCGTGCATGAAAGACGGTGGGTGCATGTGCCACATGGCAAGGATAGGGATGGGGGCCACTCACTTTGACGGCAAAGTTGGTAATGACTTCTCTTCTTTCCCTGTACATTTCATGTAGGTCAGCGCCCACCAGAAGAAGGATATTTGGCGTGGCATCGCCAAGGACGTCCGGACCCTGGGGGTCCACCACAGACGGAGCACCCACTGCCCGAAAAGATGGGAGGACATTCGCCGCTGGATCAAGAAGACGGCGGAGGCTCAGCTGGGGATGGCCTCCCAATGTGGGAGGGGTGCCCGTCGAACCATGACCCCCCTGATGTTCAGGATCCTGGCGGTGGCCTACCCGGAGTTGGATGGGCGCTTGCGGGCATCACAGAAGACACAAGGGGGTGAGTACACTCTCATTCAGCTGACTTTGCGCGCAGTGGAGGGGTCTGGGTGGGGGAGGAGGGCTGTGGGTTTCCCTAGGCCAGGGCGAGTTCCGTAGGCCCCTTCGTAAGGCATGGCCCTGTGGCCCCCCCACACCACCTCTGTAGAGTGCCAAGTACAGCTTTTCATGCCCCTCTGTCATCTATGTGTGCAGATGTCGTCCATAGCCTTGTAGGCCATTTCCCAGGAATTGCACTGTAGAGCCCAACAGCGCGACGTGGTGCAGGGGGCTTCTGTGTCTGTCTTGTCCGCCAACGGTAGCGGTAAGCCATGCACTCAACATGTATTTCTTCTGTTCCCTCCCCCCCCCCTTTTTTGCGGTCTCCCTGTTCTTGTGTGCATTAGCATCATCAGGCGGAGGAGCAGTGGCACCGGAGCACGAGGGAGCTGCATCCCACATGGCCATCGAGGGCCACACTACGGACTCTGAATACACAAGTGGGACGGAGGGCGTGGTGAGCACCACGGCTGTGACAGGAGCTGAAACCAGCGACACGGACTCGTCCTCCGATGGGAGCTCCCTTGTGGTGGTGGCAACATCTGTGCCCCCCACTTCTACAGGTACAGCCGCCACCCCCCCTACCAGCACCGCCCTCCCAGCAGCCCCTCAGCCTTCGCCCCGTGCCCGCTCACCCAGGAGGGTGGGCATCACCTTCGTCCCAGGCACCTCAGCCCCTGCCCCTGTCACCTCTGCTGCCCTAATTGAGGAGGCCATTGACCTCCTCAGGCCCCTCACTGTTGGGCAGTCTACCATTTTGAATGCCATCCAGGGTGTACCTTTCAAACTCTGGCCTCAGCACTGATGGCAGCCATTGTCCCTGTGTCTAGCCTCCCCCCTCCGACTTCCTCCATCCAGACCCAATCCCCTGTAACTCTGCCTATCCCAAGCACACCATCAGACCAGCCTGCACATACCTCACCACACAAGGGAAGCTCAGGCAAATATAAGCACCACACATCCCACAGGTACTGACGCAAGCATCACACACATACAAACACACCAACATCCACTGCCTCCACTGTGTCCCCCTCCTCCTCGTCTCCCTCCTCCCTCCCAGTCTCGTCTACACTCACACCTGCATGAACTACCTCTACAGCCACTACGTCTCGCACCAGCACACCCACCAGCACACCCCGCTCACGTGCAGTCACCACCCCCACTACCATTCACACGTCCCCTGTGTCCTCTCCCAGTGTGTCTGTGACGCCCCCTCCGAAGATACACAAACGCAGGGGCACACACCCACCCAACATACATCCACCTCACAACAGCCTCCAGCGCATGCACCTGCACCCAAAGCCACAAAACTTACACCTCCTACAACCACCACCTCTTCCTCCACTCCCAAACCCCCTCCAACTACCCGTCCCAGTGTCTCCAAACAACATTTCCTGTCCACCCTTAACCTATTTCATACTACCCCCCCATCCAACTCATAGGTCCCGAACTAGCACCTCAGCCACAAAATCTCTGGGACCAGTGGTGCCTGTTGTCACAGGTATGTGGAGTGCACAGGCCACCAGGACAGCCAGTGTGTCACGGAGCCACAGCACAGCCAGTCCCCCCCCTGTGAAGCACCAGAAGTTGGCCAGTGCCCGGCGGGAGAGGGGGAAGACTCCAGCCACCCAAGCCGCTCCCAGGGGTCCCGGTGGGAGTGTGGACTCAGCTGTGACTCCTCCCAAGGTGGGGAAGGGCCAGAAGAAACCCGGCAAATCTGGGAGGAGCAGCACCGCGGAGAAGACCTCCATCATCCCCGCTGACCAGGAGAGCCCCGCCAGCCCCATCGTCGCTGCCCAGGAGGCCACTGCCAGCCCCATCATCGCTGCCCAGGAGTCCACCGCCAGCCCCATCGTCGCTGCCCAGGAGGGCCCCGCCAGCCACAGCCCAGCTGCCTAGGAGGGCCCCGCCAGCCACAGCCTAGCTGCCCAGGAGGGCCCCGTCAGCCACAGCCCAGCTGACCAATGAAGGACCGCCAGCCCCAGCCCAGCTGGGCAGTGAAGGACTGCCAAGTCAAGCACCGCTGAACAGGGCAAGGACCGCCAAGTCAAGCACCGCTGAACAGGGCAAGCACCGCTGAACAGGGCAAGGACCGCCAAGTCAAGCACCGCTGAACAGGGCAAGCACTGCTGAACAGGGCAAGGACCACCAAGTCAAGCACTGCGGAACAGGGCAAGCACAGCTGAACAGGGCAAGGACCGCCAAGGCAAGCACCGCTGAACAGGGCAAGCACCGCTGAACAGGGCAAGGACCGCCAAGTCAAGCACCGCTGAACAGGGCAAGGACCGCCAAGTCAAGCACCGCTGAACAGGGCAAGCACCGCTGAACAGGGCAAGGACTGCCAAGTCAAGCACCGCTGAACAGGGCAAGCACCGCTGAACAGGGCAAGCACCGCCAAGTCAAGCACCGCTGAACAGGGCAAGGACCGCCAAGTCAAGCACCGCTGAACAGGGCAAGCACCGCAGAACAGGGCAAGGACCGCCAACTCAAGCACCGCTAGCCCATGAGCGGCAGGGGCACTGACGCAACAGGGACCGTCACGGGGTGAGTGATGCACTCTGGGCACCAGTCCCCCTCCAGAACCAGTGGAGACATGCATCCACTACGTCTGTCCTTGGCAGGATGAAGCACTCTGGGCACCAAGCCCCCTCCAGAACCAGTGGAGACATGCATCCACTACGTCTGTCCTTGGCAGGATGAAGCACTCTGGGCACCAGTCCCCCTCCAGAACCAGTGGAGACATGCATCCACTACGTCTGTCCTTGGCAGGATGAAGCACTCTGGGCACCAAGCCCCCTCCAGAACCAGTGAGACATGCATCCACTTCGTCTGTCCTTGGCAGGATGAAGCACTCTGGGCACCAAGCCCCCTCCAGAACCAGTGGAGACATGTATCCACTACGTCTGTCCTTGGCAGGATGAAGCACCCTGGGCACCAGTCCCCCTCCAGAACCAGTGGAGACATGCATCCACTACGTCTGTCCTTGGCAGGATGAAGCACTCTGGGGGCCAAGCCCCCTCCAGAACCAGTGGAGACATGCATCCACTACGTCTGTCCTTGGCAGGATGAAGCACTCTGGGCACCAAGCCCCCTCCAGAACCAGTGGAGACTTTCATCCACTTGACAGACTGTGGCTTTGCACTCCCCAGGATGCAGCAGTGGGCAAACCACCCACTGTAGAGACTTGAGAGACTGTGACTTTGCACTCTCCAGGATGCAGCAGTGGGCAAACCACCCACTGTAGGGACTTGAGAGACTGTGGCTTTGCACTCCCCAGGATGCAGCAGTGGGCAAACCACCCACTGTAGAGACTTGAGCGACTGTGGCTTTGCACTCTCCAGGATGCAGCAGTGGGCAAACCACCCACTGTAGAGACTTGAGAGACTGTGGCTTTGCACTCCCCAGGATGCAGCAGTGGGCAAACCACCCACTGTAAAGACTTGAGAGACTGTGGCTTTGCACTCCCCAGGATGCAGCAGTGGGCAAACCACCCACTGTAGAGACTTGAGAGACTGTGGCTTTGCACTCCCCAGGATACATCAATGGGCATGGAGCCCCCTCGTGGATCTGGCGTTGTGCACTCATCCGGCTGAGGTGCCCCCCCTTCCCTTCCCCCTGAGGTGCCTGTTGTATTTCTATCTGATGCCCCTGCAGTGTTCTCTCTGTTTTGATCTGGTATCGTGTGTGGGCCTCGCCCATGCACTTTGGGCCCAGTGGTCCACGGACTATAAATGGTGCAATACCTGGACTACTAATCTTGGTGTATATTTTGTTAATAGTGTATATATGTATATTTTTGCTTACTGAATTTTGATATATTACAATGGTTACACTAATTTCCTTTTGTCTTTGCATTCTTCCAGGGGTTTGGGGGGTGTAACTGTGATGTATACATATGCATTGGTGTGTGTGTTGTAGTGGGTGAGGGTGGGGGTGTTGCGTGTGTCCGTCTCTGTTTTTTGCCTCCCCCCTCCCCTATGTCGTAGGTGCAGTACTCACTGTGGTCTTCGCCGCCGGCGTTGGTGCTCCTGGTACAGGAGCAGGAAGACTATCGCAGGGAGAATATGGAGTTCCGGCTCCATGGTGTCCTCCTTCCTCGTGTAGTGTGTAGAGGTGAGCGTTTTTCCTTCGAAATTCCTGTTTCTGCCGTGTTTTTATCTGCGGGAGAATCCGCCCCGGAAAAGGTGGCGGATTGGCCTGTCATAATAGTGTGTGCGGTACATTGTCCTCCGGCTGTCTGTTGGCAGTGACCGCCGAGCTGTTTGTTTGTACCGCCGTGGCGGTCTGAGTGTTAAAGTGGCTGTCTTTGTTGGCGGTTTCCGCCACGGTCGTAATTCCAAAGTTTTTACCGCCGGCCTGTTGGCGGTCTTACCGCCGCTTTAACACCGTCCGCCAGGGTTGTAATGACCACCTTAGTCTGTATATCTTGATAATGGTTACATTCAAATCCAGTTAATAACAATGCCTTTAAAAATAAGTAATAATCTGGTTCCGGATTGTTTTTTCATGCAGATAAACATTTTGCTGCACTGCTGGCAAGGGCCACTAGCAGGCAGTTTCCCCAGGGCCCACTGATCCCAACATTACACTCCCAGTGCTGCACACATAGATGGAGATTTGGTGTACAGATGCATTCGCATCTTAGTGGAAAGATCCTTAAACCCAGACACTGATGAATCTGTGAAATCTCTGGGCACTAAATATTAATTGAGAGGACAGACAATACAGCTCCTTTGTTTACACCCTATGTTGAATCTTATGCATTCGGATCACTCCTTGTGCTCCTACATTTACCTTTCTTGGCAGACGAATACAAATAAGGACTATGGAATGAATTTTAGTAGCTAATAATTCTCGAGGACATGTTTGAGGGTCAAGTGACTCCTGTGGCAGAGAAAGGTTGCAGAGTTATTGACACAACACGGACTCACCTGCCCTCAAAGGTATGAGATTAAGAATGTTAACGGGTGTTGAACAACCTTAATTTACATACATTTAAAGTATCTATAGGTGGTCATGTAGTGCAGTGAGCATAGATTATACTCTTCATTTCCAAGTCCTGTGATGTGAACAGTGGGATCACATCTGCCCCTGCACAAGAACTGGAAGACTGGATTTACAGGTGGCATCCCAGAAGCAAGTGGAAACACGGGAAATGGAGTAAATACACAGAGCTTGAGGGACCTAACAGCCCAAACAACCACAATGAGAAGCAGTCACTGAGGCACAGAAAAGGCAATAACAACAGAGTATGATCAGAGTGGAGGTGTTTATGGCCAGTGTACATGATGCTGTTATCCAACTTTTGTAGGGTTTAACCTGGGGTGATTACATTGCATCCACAAGTAAACCACTTGGAGTCATTATTTGATAGTCAAGAGTAAAGATTGGATGAATTATCAAACTGTAGTAGAATTTGTCAGTTATCGGCATAGTCGTAGAAGTTGAAATTAAAGGAGAGAAAGAGGTCAGGGCTAAGGTAAACATTGAGAAAAGTCTGGATAACAGCATTCATAAAGTTAAGAGTACTCAAGCTTTGTAATTCCAAGACCCACCACTTACTCTAACAGACAGGAGTAAGAAGCTAAAATGATGGATAGCATGGATGGTGGTGAGGGAGAGGGAAATTATTTGCATAGCTGAGTTTGTACTGAAGCATGATGGACACAGGACTGTACCCTTTCTCATCTCACTCCTACATTGTGTATATTCTCATTGCCTTGTCCCATCTCTCTTATATCAGATGGACCTCCTTCCTGTCACAGCCTCATCTGGCATCATGGCAAATCTCTCCAGGTACTGCCCAGGTACCTAAACAAATCTCACAAAATGATCTCTCGCTCCCAACGTTCTCCACCTCTCCTGTCACTGACAACCTCTGTCACTTCCCTACTCTCTCACTTCTGCTCACTTTTCTTCCGTCATTTGTCCACCTTTTCTCCGTCACTGTCCAACTCTTCAATTCTGTTCCCTACTCCTGTTGATGTCCCCTCTCTCCTGTCACTGCCCACTCTTAAGTGTCTGTTCCACACTCTCCCATTACTGTGCACCCATGTCACTCTGTCTCCAGTCTCAAACCTGTCTCATCGTTTCACTTACCCTCTCCTATAATTCAATATATAATCATATCTACCATTTTCCCTTTCTATTGTCACTTCCTGCAACTCATCTCCTGTGACAACCCTTCTGCAATTACGACCCATATCACACATCAATACCACGCTTCCTGCCTCATCTTTCTCTCTTCCCACAGGTTGACATCACTGAAAAGCTGGCAGTAGTGAGGCAGAATCAACCTGACATGTTATTGACACTTTGCCTGTACTCACATTCTTTCAGAGTCCTAATGAGGGGCACTTCTTTCCCAGGAGGCCCCTCACAGCCGATCCTGTTTTGCTCTGTATCTAAAGTTTTAGAGGTGCCATCCGGCTCTATTCATCCCTCACTTCTACTCAATCGCTGGCACTGAAATCTGCTCTGACAGCCAGAAAATGCTTAAGACAACAAAAGTATGATTACCTACGAAAACAAGCCTAAAACAAGTACAACCTAACAATGATTAGACCACTCCTCAAGAACAAAAACCTTGACTCGTTCAACCCAACAAACTACAGGCCTATTACAAACAGCCAATTCATAGGAAAAATATATCAAAGAGTAGTGTTTGCTCAACTCTCAAATTTTACAGAACATAATGAATTATTGTCAGACCAACAGTCCAGCTTCAAACCAGACATATGCGCAGTCACCTATCATATCATCTTAGAAGTATCTTAAACTCACAGTGGACATGATTGGAGTTGGCCCTATTGCTTCTGTAATTATCACCAGACTCTACTACCCCATCTTCTTAATGTATGCGAAAATGTTCTAAATAGATTGCTTTTATCTCATAGACAAAGTGCAGTTTACTTGCCACCTTTCACATGCTCCTCACACCCAATACTGTGGCCTCCCTTAGGGGTCCATAATATCCCCTTTATTATTCAACATCTACCTAAAACTTTTCCAAAATGTTGCCTCAAGACTTCTTTTCAGCCTTCACTCAAGAGAACGCATGACTCCAATCTTGCAATCACTCCACAGACTAACTATAGCAAGAAGGGCAACATTCAAGGTACTCTGCATTGTATACAAAGTCTCCTAAGGTAAAACGACCTAGCATTAATTATGGACTCTGAATTCTCAATTAAGTTTCTGACATAAGATGCCTCTGCTAGTTTTCTTTAACCTAGGATTCCTCAAAAAGCTCAAGTCAGTATCACATCAGTCCTTTCTCACCTTGATTATGCCAATGGATTACACCTTGAAGTCTCACTCACCCTATATTGCAAGTATTATTGCAAATAATAGAGAATTGTCGACATATCAGCCTGTGAAATCCTCAGTCAACCTACCTGGATTGACCCTGCAACAACCTTCAAATATTCACACTGGCTGACAGTTGCTACATGAATCACTTCAAGGCTTTGTGCATAGCTCATGTAGCAGTTCACATTACTGGACCACTCTTCCCTCAACATAAACTCTGTGTATACCACCGACCAAGATTGCTACACTGTTGGTTGGCCAACTCTTGATCATCCCTTCTCCTGAACTTGCAGACTGGCAGGAACTCTCTCTGTTCAGACAGGTAACTTCTGGATCTCGATTCTTATGCGACTAAGAAAACTGACAATAACCGAGAATTTTGGAGAGCATAAGTCACCTGCCTTTTTCATTCTGTTTAACCATATGGTAAAAGGCACTCAAAAAACAAAAGAGATTTTACATATTTACACATGCAACCACATCTGTTCTCACAATCTTCTGCATGTCGTAGTTATGCCCAAATACTAGTTTTTTGCTCCATGTTTGGAGTGCATCTCAGAACCTTAACCACTTCACCCATTACCTTCACACAGACCAAAGTGTAACAAACCATCTGCCAACCATGCACTGCAAAAAGGTTCCTATAGCATGATGTGAATCGCAGTGCTTCGTGGACTCATAAGGAGTATTAAGGGAAATATGATAGCTAAAATACTTTACTTGAACAATAACTCTTAATAAAGCAATGCACTGTACCTGTACTAGCTCTTCAATCGTGAGATAATCACACAAATTGGCATTCCTTCGGTAACCCCAGGAATACTTGTCTATAGTCATGCAGTTTTCCCATTTATGTTCCAGAAGGTGCCCTGGGTTGAAGCGGTCATTGCAAGTGTAGAAGCCACCGTGTTTGCATGCGGTCCCAGATCCCCAGCGGTCGTTGGTCACCACAACATCTTGAACAGGGCTAACAGAAAGAAAAAAAAAATTCCTAGTAAGAGCAAATTACTAATATAAAACACATATAAATTCATTAATTATTTAAAGCATACACTTCAATGATTCCTCGTAACCAGGGATCGTATTTAAGACACAATGAAACATCTGGAAGGCAGTTGCCTTGTCCTCACATTGCACATTTCGCTGATAATTCTATGTGGCCAGAACAGGCTGCAGAAGCAGGTTCAAGTGTCTTTAACTGATGCATGGCAAATGAGTCAAAATTTCCCCCACATGAAGAACGAGCAGATGAGAATGTATTGGGGATCTTTGCACAATATACACTGCCAATACTGAGTTTCAGATGTTTGGTTGATTCCTCATCAATATAGAAAAAAAAACTATACTGAAATCATGAACTCATGCGATCAATAAATGTAATCTTTGGCATAATCAAGGAACCCATGTTATATGATAATTGTGGGTATTGAATCAATATTAGATGCAACCTGTTTGCATAGCTGTATAGGGTGGTCTATAGGGTCTGAGGACATATAGCATACATACAAAGTTAGCTCCTCTCACACTAGATGCCTGGCAAGACATGCTATATTATGACAGAAGATGGTCAAAATGGCTTCTCAGTTACTGTACTAGAACTGTAAGGGTAAGACAATTGAACGGTAACCAACATCCTCACTGAATGGACTCTATATGTACCAGGTATTAACCCATTTATTTTATTATTTATTCTTGGTATGTTTATATCACAAACCTTGCTGCTAGGCCAGTGAAGTGCTTTATAGGTAACATAAACAGGTATAGTAAGACAGAGTGAATTATCCAAAAGTGAAAACTGCTTTAATGTTCAGTAATGTGAAGACTTGTAGGGCAGCACATTAGTCTTAATGTTTTCCTAAAATATAAGAAATTTTGATTGATTCGGGTGTTCTCAGGTTGCTGGTTCCCCAGGCTGTCAATACTGGAAAAGGGATTTCCAGTAGGTGAAAAGATATCTCTCGTCACTATTTTCCATCTTTTTTTATTTACTTACTGCCCAATATGCCAATTAGCATGTAAAACATCAACCAAGGACCTCCACTTCTGTCCGTTTTGGGCACATTTCTGTATGGTGCCCCATCTGTGGTTCAGGCTATTCAGCTCTGTTTCCACAGTTCACCTCTGGGTGTTCTTCGGCCTGCCTTTCTTTCATTTGCCTTCTGGGTCCAGTGCAGAGATGTTCTTGTGTTGGAGTCTTGCTCTCTTCTGATGTGTGTCCTATCTATTTCCATATTTTTCTCATACAGATGATGTCCCTGCTATCTTGTTCACATCTGGTAAGCAGTTTCTGGTTGGAGATGGCTTGCAGACAAACAATTCACAAGATTCTTACGTTACTGGTGTGAAAGGCTGACAGTTTGGTGATGTTGCTTTTCGTCATCTGCTAGCATTCTTAACCCTACAAGAGTGTGGCCAGAAGGCAGCTCTGGTAAAGCCTCAGCATGGTGTTGGTGTTGTACTGAGATGACTCCACACATAATTCTGCACCTTGAAGGCATTCCTGGCCTTGATCATAATCCTTATTTATTTGGCTCTTGGTGTCACTGCCTAGATAGGTGAACTATTAAATCATGTCTAGGTCCCCTCCATTCACCTTGACTGGTGAAAGGTTTGGGAACTTTAGTGCATGACTTTGGATTTCTTCAAGAAGAAATCAGAATTCATGTTTTCCCTCCAGCTGTCTGCACTTAGGGGGTGATTCTCACCCTGGCGGCCGGCAGAGGCCGCCCGCCAGAGTTCCCCCCTCCAAAATACCGCTCCGCGGTCGAAAGACCGCTGAGGGTATTTTGGGTTTTGCACTGGGCTGGCGGGCGACCGCCAAAAGGCCGCCCGCCAGCCCAGTGCAAAACACCCTTCCCACGAGGACGCCGGCTCAGAATTGAGCCGGCGGAGTGGGAAGGTGCGACGGGTGCAGTTGCACCCGTCGCGAATTTCAGTGTCTGCAAAGCAGACACTGAAATTCTTTTTGGGGCCCTCTTACGGGGGCCCCACGACACCCCATACCGCCATCCTGTTCCTGGCGGGAGAACCGCCAGGAACAGGATGGCGGTATGGGGTGTCAGAATCCTCCGCGCCGCCATGGAGGATTCATTTGGGCAGCGGAAAACCGGCGGGAGACCGCCGGTTTTCCACTTCTGACCGCGGCCGAACCACCGCGGTCAGAATGCCCAGCGGGGCACCGCCAGCCTGTTGGCGGTGCCCCCGTCATTTTAGCCCTGGCGGTCTTGGACCGCCAGGGTTAGAATGACCCCCTTAATGTTTTAGATCAGGGGGAGACCTGTGTAGAAAGCTTTGTTACGCAGTTTATTTTGAAGTTTATATGAGTTGCCAAAAGTAGCCAGTGGAGCGCATTTTGGTATGTGTGATGTAGTTTTCGTGGCACAGACCAAGCATGCTGCTACACA
This sequence comes from Pleurodeles waltl, assembly GCF_031143425.1. NCBI lineage: Eukaryota > Metazoa > Chordata > Amphibia > Caudata > Salamandridae > Pleurodeles > Pleurodeles waltl. The sequence continues at coordinate 974,643,093 of NC_090444.1, forward strand.
GAAGATGGACTTGAGCGTTGCAGCTGTAGGCTTAGGAAGGTCAGTTAATATAGCATCATCCCTGTCAAAGTAAAAGATTTCCAGTGTATTGTACAGCTGTCCTGAAGTCTGCAGAAAGAACGGCAGTCTTCAGTTTTCTTTGAAGGAAGAGTTGGTTGCCTGTTTGGTTTAATTAGGAAGCCTAGAGATTTGGCTGATGGTATAAGAAATGGTGAGATTCCAAGATTGGAGAGGATATTCAGTCAGGTCTGGGCTGAGGGAGGGAGTCTTTAGGGAACAGAATCAGAAATGCTGTAATCAGGTCTGGTTTTTGACAGAATACATTCATCTTATTAATTTTGCTAACAATTTCCTTAAGGGTGATATACTTTCAGGATTGGAGACACTGAAGTATAGCTGAGCGTCACCACAGTGCTGATGAACGGAAATGGAATTGTCTTGGACTATGAAGCCTATGGGTTCCATGTAAAGACTGAAAATACGCAGAGACAGTATAGAGGCTTGTGGAGTGCCACAATTTAGTGGGTAAGAAGAAGATCTGAAGGAGTCCAATTTCCTGGAGAAGAATGCTCCGTACATAGATAAAACCTTCAGAAATGGACAACTCAGCTCCCCAAACAGACAACATAGCTCCTCTCATGAAAACTAATCTGCGTAGATGGACAGCATATTAGCCCTTTATCAGATTGTTTGCCAACAACTACTATGGCATGTATAGGTGCTATGAATTTCTCATTGATAGCTTTTAACTCATGGGTGGCTACTGACTCGTGAAAAATCAGCAGAAAATAATGTTGGCCAGACTTGTAATCTGCATTTTCCAACAGACACTTCAACCTAATTGAACCCCTCTTAAAATGTTTATAATCAGAATGGAGGTAGACCCTTTGCTAAAATGTAACTGGATTCTATACATTGGGGCAATAGTCCTATATCCTGTTCGTCTACCAAGTGTTGTGACATGATAATCCAGTAAACTTTATGACTAATAAACCACCCTTGCTTGTCCTGCAACACTGTGGTAATGCCATTTACATAAGCTTAACAAGTGTTCGTCGACTATCAGCTTGATTTGAACCTTGGGTTTTCTGCTGTAGCCGCTGCCACTATTAATAAGAATGTTCATACTTGTATCAAAAGTTCTGCACTGGCTCCTCAGTGAGAGGGGTACAGTTCACCATAGTCTGATGGCGCATTCCACCAAAGTGTAAGACTACACAGATACATGCTTATTTGAACTGTCCACCAAAAGAGACTCATCCACATTAGATATCACAGATGAACACTTCTCCCTTTGCAGGCATTTTATTTCCAATTCCGAAGCTATTTACTTAACTATTGTTAGAGATCCCATCATTATGTCAAATTCTGCCCTTGCATTTTAAACTCAATCACAGACATGCAGGCTCTTGCGTATACCACCTGTGGTCTGTATTTAAGGGAATAACACATCCTGTCATTCCTGTGCCACCCAAGTTTCATCAGAAAGATTGAGGGTCAACAAAGGCGCCACAGTTTCCTGACTCTTGGCTGACTGAAAACAAGAATGGATCAATTTTGGAAGCATTCTGGTACTTTTACAGAGGTGTCATCATAGATACTCCATTACAGTACGCAGTCAGTCAAAACAGTATCAGTAAATATTGACTTTATTTTTTCCCACATTAGCGATTTCAGTTAAAGGTACAGAACTGCAATTTTCAAGTGACCTATGTCGTAAGAGCTTATAAATCAGCATTTTACAAAGGGAATTTGTTAAAAGCTTGGACAAAGCCTGGAAATATACAGAATAATTTACCTTTTTAAAATTCACACATACTTCTGGTACCCGTTTTAATTTTCAAGGGAACCATGCCGTCGTGAAAGCACTGTGTAATCCCATGATGCTTCAAAGAAACTTATAAAACCATTTTTATGACAATTATTATACACTAAAACATTCTCAACTTCATATAGTCTTTCAGAATCAGTGTGTCTTTTCTATGCAATAGTTGAAGTATTGCATATAAGCATAGCTAAACTCACAAAACTCAGGCATTGCGTGAAATTAACATTGCAGTAACGCAATGTGCTGTTGCCAATCACATTGCAGAAAATGGAAAAAGTTCTAAACTGCTATTTGCCTTGCATTGATTCATGACGTGTGAAAAAGAAGTATTGCTGCACAGCATTAACTGTGATATGTTATCCATTGCTTTAACATCTTTAAAAGGTGTGAGACCAGGGATCTACAATGCATCCATCCATCATATTTTACACACATATTTATTTGCATATAAACACCATGGTCAGATTGGGAATCTCAAGTAAAATACATAAAACCACAGTCTGTTTCTTAAACTCTTTTGTATTTTGAGTAAAGCTCATTTTCGATTTTCATCCACACTCTAACCACAGCTATGTCTGCATTTTTAGGTCTGTCTTTATAAGCAGTGCTTCTTGCAAGAAACTGGTCTCGTTTTTGTTGGCTTTTGGAGTCTGTGTGGTTTACTACTGCTAACCAGTTTTAATGGGTGTTTGTTCACTCCTTCAAAAATGGTAAAATTGCCCCACACCCAATTGGCACATTTAGTTTACTTGTAACACCCTAGCAAAGGGGTACTACATGTATCCAGAGCCTGCAAATTAAACTCTAATAGTGGGTCTGCAGCACTTATTGTGCCACCCACCTACGTAGCCTTTTAAACATGTCTCAGGCCTGCCACTACAGCTTGTGTGTACAGTTTTAACTTGCCATTTTTAATGGGCAAAATAAACCTTTCGGCAGGGCTAAGCCTTCCTTATTATTAATACATATAATTCACCCCTTTGTTAGGCCTTAAACAGCCCAGCAGGTAGGATGCAATGTTTTAAAAAAGATAGATATTTACTTTTAACTTTTACATGTCCCGGTAGTGAAAAACTCTTAAATTTGTTTTTCAGTACTCCAAGCCCTACATCTTCCATAGGATAACACGGGGTTAGCTTATTAAATTTGATAAGTGCTAACTTTCTTTTTTTTTTTTTTTTTAATTTCTTTTTTTTCATTAAAAGAACACAGAGCGTGTTACATGTTTGCAACATAAAAGAAGAGAAACAAAAATAAAGAAAAAGTCATAAGTACATCAATGTTGTCATACATACATGGGAACCATGCATTCTATTCTAAATCAATAGTCATAGTTTCTGCTTTTAAAGATCTCATATAAGATTACTTATTTAATTAACATATTCTCGAGGCCTCGAGAGCCATGCAGAAAAGGGTGCCCAAACTCTAGTGAGTATTTTACCGGCCGCTGCTCCTTTTAGTTCATACAGGCTATTCTCCAAGTGATACATAGATAAAAGTCGTGAAAACCATTGATTAAATCGTGGGGATCTACATCACGCCACAGAGATGCTATGCAGCTGCGAAATACCGACATTGCTATGAACAGGAAATATCTATCTCGACTATTACAGACTGCATGATCTACTCCCAGCAAAACCATTTGAGGTGTCAGATAGATAGTCTGTTTCAAGATTTTCTTCAATATATCGGATATCCCGGTAATCAGGCTATCCAGCTTTACGCATTGAAAAAACATATGACAGAGATCTGCGTTCGGGCAACCACATCGTGGACACATGATTCCCATTGTTTTACCCCAAATCGCAATCTTAGCAGGTGTATAATATAAATTATACAATACCATAAAATGTTGAGCTTGCGGGCTCGCAGACAATAAAACAGTCCATGCCATTTCCATAGATTCACAAACCTCTATCTCTTTAGCTCCAACCCGTCCTTCCCATTTTTTAACAAGTAAAACCCAGTCGTCCAATATAGCATTTAGAAGCAACGGATACAGGTTTTTAATGCCGCAGCTAGTGGGGTGTCATGAAACTTCCATTAATTTAATCTTGTCTATATGCCATTCTTGGGTCATACTAGTTAGAAGAAAAGCTCTAATCTGTAAAAATTTTAAAAAGTCTGTTTTTTCCAGCGCAAATTCCACACTCAGTTCCTCAAATGATTTGAAGTGGCTGCCAGAATGAAAAAGGTCCCCGACTTTATGAATGCCCCGGTTACTCCACCTCAAACAATAATGGTCTTTAAATATCGCCGGAAATGTGGGAGTAATCCACAAGGGAGTGTAGTAGCAAATTCGTCCTATACCTATCTTGCGCTTAACCTGGGTCCATGCCTTAAATGCAGCATAAATTACCTTAAATTTAACCTTTTTGTAGTAGCTGGGTTCCAGAATCCGCAGAAAGACTGCATCTGCTTCTTTGCCCAAAATCAGGGTATATATCGAAGGGAGAGCATCTTGCCCAGATCTATCTGTGACATAAAGTGTCTGTGCATACTGAAGCACTGCTGCCAGATAATAAAGTTTAAAGTTGGGAAGTGCCCACCCCCCTTTCTCTCTAGGAAGAGTCATATAGTGGAAAGCCCGGCGCGGCTTTGTATAGGACCAAATAAAACTATTAACCAATCCCTCTATTAGTTTGAACCAGTCTTGCCCAATCTCTAGGGGGATTGTTCTAAAGAGATAGAGTATTTTGGGTAGAAAGACCATTTTTATCACGTTGCAACGTCCCATAAGTGACACATGTAGATTGTTAATGCGAGCAAGATCTTTCCTAGTCTTTGTTAAAATCGGGCCCATGTTTATTTTCACAACTTCGTCAAGGTTTACTGTGAGTTTAACACCTAAATATTGTACCTGTGTCAGCGCCCGCTCATCCTTAAAATCTATTGAGTCGTTCACCAACATTTGGCATTTACTTTTGTTCAGCAAATAGCCAGATTTTTTCCCAAACTGCAGGGCTTCCTGCTCTATTTCCAATATAGCAGTCCTGGGGTCCGTGGTCACCACCGCAATATCATCTGCATATGCTAAAATCTTAGTACACCCTCCTTTCAATGAGACTGGAATGATCCAATCATTCCTGATCATTCTCCTGATCAAGGGGTCAATATATAGCGCAAAAAGCAGTGGTGAACACGGGCACCCTTGTCGCGTACCTCTCTGGATACTGATTGAGGTCGACTTTAGCCCAGCAACTTGTATCGTGGCCGTTGGTTTGTGGCAAAGCTGTTGAATTGCTTTAACAAACCCGGGACCAATGTTATTTTTACGCAAGACAGACCATAAAAAGGGCCAGTGAACCCGATCGAAAGCTTTTTCCGCATCTAGCAAGATTACTGCCATGGGAAGCTTGGCTGTTGCACTAACATCAAGTAACGTGATGACTCGTCTTATATGATCTGCTGTGCTCTTCCCCGGGATGAAGCCATGCTGCCATGGAGATACTAAACCTGAGATTACCAAACTCAGGCGACTGGCAAGTATTTTAGCATAAATTTTGGCATCACTGTTAATTAGAGAAATTGGGCGATATGAACCAGGCTGCGTGGGTTCCTTGTCCTTTTTCAAAAAGACTACTATCTTAGCCTCCCCCCAGGAGGCCGGTTGAGGAGCCCCTGCTTGTACTTCAATAAATAAATTAAGCAACTGTTTACATATCTCCACAAAAAAAACTTTGTAGAATTCCAGTGGGATTAAATCCCCCCCTGCCGCCTTCCCGCTTGCCAAGGCGCGAGTTGCTATCTCCAATTCTTCCAATGTCATAGGTGCTTCTAAAGCTGCCTTATCTTCCTCTCTTAACTGATCTGATATCTCATTGCCCGTAGCATCGATCCCTTCCTCTTCTTGGGGCTGTTCTTCCTGGGTATATAATGTTTGATAGAATCGTCTAAAAACTTCCATAATCTCTGGACCGTTGTGTACCATCCGCCCCTCTTCATTCACTAAACTTTTAATGCTCCCAAATACCTGCTTTTGTCTTATTCTTAAGGCCAGCTGTTGGCCCACTTTCCCGCTATACTCATAGCATTTCTGGCGATATACTAAAAATTTTGCAGCAGCCTTATCCATAAAAATCTTAGTGGCTTCTGCCTTAATGATATTCACCTCACACAGAATGTCTGCGATCTCTACTCCACTGCGGATCACTTCCCCTAGTCGCTGCTCTGCTTTAACCAGCTTTGACTGAACTAATTTTAACTGATCCATGCGTATTTTCTCCTTTCTTAACCCATAGCTCAGGGTTTCTCCTCTGACAGCAGCTTTGAATGTATCCCAAACTGTCTGGCAAGAGGTAGAGTCCTGATTTATCTTAAAGAATTCCGGGATCCATTCCTTCATTTTTTGGATATACCCTGGATCGGCTAATAGTGCCCTATCAAATGTCCAAGATCTAGGCTGCGGGCCCTTTCTCCCAATCTCTAAAGCCAAAACCAATGGGTTATGGTCTGATATGATTCTAGGAAGTCTGTTGATCCTTATTTGGTTTTGTAGAAAGGCTGTCACAAAAAAGTAGTCTAGCCTGACTAATTTCTTATGCGGGGCAGAAAAAAAGGTGAACCCTGAATCCTGCGGGCAACACAGCTGCCAGACGTCAATCAAGCCATGATTAATGGCCAATGATTGAAGTGCCCTAAAAACTTTATTCTTTCTACCCAGGTAGAGTGTTTGTTCCTGAATGGGTTCTTTATTATCTAAATGTATATTGAAATCTCCACACATTATGATAGGTGTTGCCCAGGTCGCAAGTTCTAAATTAAGCCAATCCAGTATCTCTGGATCATCTGTGTTGGATCCATAAATAGAACATAGAGTGAACCTTAGCCCCTTAACCGAACATTCCAACAGAACCAGCCTGCGAGTTTATCAGCGAATTGTTTATGTATAACCAAAGTACTGATCCGAGTTAATATCGCGACCCCTCTAGTGGTTGTGTGTTGTCGTGTAAAAACCGCTAGCTTCCAGCCATAAAACTCCATTAGTTGCTTTTGTGTAACTGGGATATGTGTTTCCTGCATACAAATAATATCGACATTCCATGACTTGAAAACCTCTCCTACAAGCTGCCGTTTTTTGTTATTATTGAGCCCACAAACATTCACTGTGGCAATACGTATTTCACTTAACTGTCCAATTTTCATGGATGTTGGTCCTTCTGGCTCCCCTGTATGCCCCATTCAAATTTGCTGCTTTCACACCCTGTCCCTTTTTCCACTGATGAGAGCCATCCCCACTCCCCCCGCTGTGTGTCCCATTATCCTTTTTGTCCCTGTGACCCCCCACCCTCCTTTAACCCACCCCCCAACCCTTACCCCTACAAATGGAATTGCCAGGCTGCTGAGCCTGTAAGATGGTATTAGCCAGTCCCACTCCCGTTAGCCCACCCATACGTTAAAAAAACACCTTCACACATCTATTACCAATCCTTACCCGCGGCCCCTCTTCTTCACCCTCCCGATCGAAACCCTTGACCAATACACAATTCAAAAAATAAAAAAAGGCCAAAATAATAAAATAAAAAAATAAAAATAAAAAATGGGAGGGTAAAGAGCGGAGTGAGGGGGGAGTTTACCTACCCCCAATCAATATCACATACATTTACATATAAACGGCTATTTACGGCAAGCCCTCCCCCCCCTTCTCCCGTACCCCCTGCACTTGACCAGTTTTCAGTTGCTGTACATATTCCCCTGCCTTAATTTCTGAGAGAAAAAATCTTATAGTTGTTTTATAGACAACTTTTAGACGTGCAGGGCTTAACAAGTAGGCTTCCGCCCCCAACTCTTGGAATTGAGCAATCATCTGCCAGAGTCGCCACCGTCTCTCTACCGTGGCGTGTGCAAAGTCTGGCCTACTAAAGAATGATACACCTTCCACCATCACCTTTGAATTGGGGCGAGCTTTTTCAAACACAGCCTGTCTCAATAAAAAATTACCAAAATACACTATAATAGCCCGTGGATAGCTCTGGTCTCTACCGGCAGAGGTCAAGGCTTGTTTTTTCCTCATTAACGGAAAACGGTGTGCTCTCTGAATCTCCTTTTCCCAATCCCACCCAATCAGGTCTGGGAATGCTTTCTTAAAAAGTAAAGCTATGTAGGCCCTAGTATCCTGCCCCTCAAGGTCCTCTGCTATACCCAAAATCCTCAAGTTATTCCGCCGCTGGCGGTTTTCCGCATCTTCCAGTTTCCATTGAATATCCGAGATCTGCTGTCCTTGTGTCGTCGTCTGTGCTGTTGCTGCTTTAACTTGGATTTCCAGCTCCTCTGTTCGAGTCTCCATGGTGGCGATGCGTGCACCAATGTCCTGGCAAGATTTGCCCACTTTTTTAATGGATAATTGTAACTGTCTGTTTGCTGCTTTCATTTTCCTGCTCTCCCTCTGTGCCTGTTCATGATTCTGAACCATTGTCCTGTAGATAAGATCCAACGAGGGAGGCTCTGCAGGGCCACCCATGGAAGGGGGCACTAGAGTACTGCAGGCCGAATCACTTTTAGAAAAGGCCTGTTGGGTGGCCGTATAGTCCCACTGCATTTCACCATCCTCCTCTTGAGGCTTAAGCGGGTCTCTCCTAAGCTTGGCCCCTGAACTACCCCTAACATCAGTTTGCTCAACTGATTTTCTTCTACATGTTGAGTAGTTGGATACCCAGATACTTGCTGCAGAGCTACTCTCAATATCTGAGTCTGTTAAAGGGATTTCTTCGTCCAAGTCTGAGTCTATAGACTGATCGGAGAGAGAAAAAAATGTTTCTGCTGTATCTAATGACCCCTGATCCATGTTTACTAGTTTCGCCTCTTTCCCCCTCTGGACTGGAGCTGGGGGGGTAGTCTCATATGTCGTTGGGGACTTGGCCATACCCTCAGCTTGTTGCGAGTTTAACTTGCAGCTTAACGTACAAGGTTGTATTTCACATTTCTCTGAATTAGATTCCTGAGGCCCCTGATTTGAATCTTTGGGATCCTGCTCAGATAATTTCTCACCCTCATTGGGGGGGAGGGGGGCACCACCTCCCCGCTCTTTCCTGGACTTGTACTATCAGTCTCTCGACTGGGTGGCTCCCTCCCCCCTGCATTACATATAGGAGTGCGTACTTCAAGAAATGTAGATGCAGCAGGTACCTGCTCCTCATTGACTCCTAGCACGTTAGATCGCGAGTCACATACTGCCTTTTCCATGGACCTTTGCTTAAGCCGAGTCACGCTAGTAAACATTGTTGGAACAGAGTACCTGGTGTCTTTTTCCATGTCGGTTGTTTTATGCAGGGCCCCTTTCACTTGAGGATTGCTGTGCTCCTTCAAACCGGGGACCGGTAGCTTTTTGTCTTTTCTGGTTCCTCCAGGATCTTGGTTCTGCCGTGCCCGTAAGGAGCGAGGGGTCCTGTTTAACTTCGGCGCCATCAGGGCATCCCACACACCCCACAAGCCAACCAAAGTTGCCAAGAAACGGCGGGGGTCGCGATCGGTCGAGAGGAACAGGAGCGTGGGTCTAGGGCGAGCGCCGCGCTCGCATCTTCTTGCGGGGCCCTCCGCTGCTTGCCGACGCAGCCCCGATCCTAGCGGGGGCCGCCAGAAAGCCGTGAAGCGCCCGCAGCAGTCCGTGCTGCAGGCGCACAGCGTCCGCGGCATCTGAGTCTTTCGCGGGTGAATGGGAGCCGCGTGTGATCTGGAGGTGGGCTAGAGCGGTAGTGGCGATCAGCCGGAAAATCCGGCCGCCATCTTAGATTCCTTGCCTTCTAATAAGTGCTAACTTTCTATTGGGAGCAGAGAAGATACTTGAGTTTGGTGTCTAAAGAATTTTACTGTGCTACCCATAATTGAGGTTTTTGGCATATAAAATTTGCTAAGAGGTTGGTCAAAGCCTACAAATATGCAGTCATTTACCTTTTTAAAATGTAAATATAATTCTGGTACCCATTTTAATTCCCAAGGGAACCATGCTGTCGCAAAGTTACTGTCTAGGCCCAGGATGCTGCTAAGGAACTTCTAAAACTGTTTTTATATAAAGTTGGATTTTAAGTCACAATTCAGAAAATGTTACTTTTAGAAGATTGGCATTTTCATGCCCTAATCGTTTGGTGGCTGCAGCCTGTAACCTGGATCACATGACTAGGTGTAACTGGTAGTTGGTCTTTGATTATTTCTCCCATATAGTGATAAAGGGGGAATGGGTGTTGGCAGGATTAGCCATCTCTGACTTAATGAGACAGAGGCGCTGTCACCTACCACACTTCCACAACACAAAGGCTCTGCCTCAGCCCACCCACAAAGGGTTTCACACCAGTCTATTATGCCCCCAGACAAGTTGGGGCCAGGACAGGGAGGCAGGAAATTCCAAACACCTCTGAGGGTTGAAACCTTCAGAACCTTCCCCTCCTTCAAAGCTGGCACCAAGTAAAAATATTGGACCCTCAGGCTCAACTCTTAAATACACCTGTGGACCGGTGGGAGACTCAGAAAGACTGATGTGCTGCTCTGTTGCAAGAAGGAATCATACTCTTCTGCCCTGCAACTCTGTACTCTGCTGCCCTCCTGCTTGCTGCCTGAGTGAAAAGGACTGGACCTACTTCTTGAACCCAGGACCACCAGAGTGACTCCAAAGGCTAGTAGGCCGGCCTCCTGATCAGAGCTTCAGGGACACAAAAAGGCTCCAACCACCTTGACTCCAACACCTAGACTCCACCTGCTGTGATTCCCCTCTCTTCCCCCACCCCAAGTGATGCCACCCCAGTCCTGGACCCTTGGAAGTGGGTCTGAAGGTCTCTGCCAGCCCAGCTGTTTTTTTTGGACAGAACCAACACCAACCAACCAGCGTAGTGTGATGCATCTCCTCTCAGTTCCGCACCAGAACCACCACTGTGTGACGCATCCTTGATATAGGACCTCGAATCGCAGCCTGCAGCTCCTCGGAATAGCGGCTGTGTGATGCATCCCTGATGCAGGACCTTGCATCACAGCCCACAGCTCCTCAAAACCACAACGGCGTGACACATCCCTGACACAGGACTTTGCATCGTAAGCCTTCGTCAACGGCATACTCGACAACAGCACAGGACTTTGCATCTCTAGCCTTGTTGATGGCTTCATCAGAGCAGCTGCTGCATGAAGCACTTTCGACGCATAACCTTGCATCCCTGCCCACAGCTCATCAGAACCACCCCTGTCTGATGCATCCTCAACACGCCATCTTGCAACGCTCTGCAAACAAGAGTTAAGGTACTTTGTTCAGCGGTCCCTATATCCAGCCCGTGTTTCATTGCAGTCGGCCTGAACTTGTGACTTTGCCTTAGCCTAGTGCAACCAGATAACCACAGTTGTGCTTTTAGGTACTATTTTCACTTAAACCATTAAAATGGCATATTTCCTGTATTACTGATTGGATTTTTGCTGTTTTGGTCTCAAATAATTTATTAAATTGTACTCTATTTTACGAAATTGTGTGGGATTTTTCTAGTGTTGTGTTTTCACTTTATTACGGTCTGAAATGTTGCATAAATACTTTACACATTGCCTCTAAATGAAGCCTGACTGCTTTTGTGCCAACTTACCAGAGGGTTAAGCACAGGTTAATTTGAGGTTGCTTCTGACTTCACACTGACAGAAATTGTGGTAGCTGCTTGAGTAGGATTTCACCCCCCCCAAAGCCAGTAATTCAATTTCCTACAGATATTATATGCCTTGAGCAAGATACCTCCAGAGTAGTGTGACCGTATAGTGTCAAAAAGGTGCAGATACAGGCTCACTGGCTGAAGAAAAAACAAGGGGGGCAATGGACACTTGCCTAATTCCCTTCTCTTCTTCAAACTCCATCAAGTAACCTAGGACAGTAGTGTCCTAGCTATTGGCTCTACATAGAAATGCCTGATCCAACCACTTATATTTGGACACAAACCTCTTCAAGTCAATACTTCATACAGGAAGGTCCATAACAGGCTATCAACATTTTATTCAATGTCCAGGGTGGCAATCGACCCCCTCAGGTGGTCTTCAGGTGCCTCTCTTATTATATGAAATGCCCATGTTCAGTTTCCAGCTGGCCACAAAGCTGCTCTGTTCTATGTGCAACATAGTTGGTAACATAGAAGGTAATCTCACAGCCACTATTTTGCTCAATTTCCTATAGTCTGCATCAAGCAGTGATAGTGGTCTGTAAGCTGCTTTCTCTAGTGGGTCCCTACCCTCCTTGAAAAGGACCACATTTAGAGCCTCTCAATAATTTCAGAAGCAACCCTTTCTTCTTGCTTTCATACAATTCAACAAGAAACAAACAGCTGGTTAGCAAGCGCCTCAAAAATCCGATGGCAGACCATCAGAACCTTAAGCTTTATTTTTACACACTGTACTTATAGCTTTGCATACTTCGTCTCGGGTTATTGGTTGTTCCAACACCTTGCTCCACTCCTTGGGGAGAGGTTGCAGATTAGCCACTGACAAATCTTTCTCTACTAGGACACACTCTGAGAGCCAATTCTCTGTGTTTAATAATTTATAATAGTTCTCAAAAAGTTTGTTTATTTAACTTTAGGAGTTAACTACATCACCAGTGGTGTTCCATATAGAGATAATAAGCACAGGTCCACGCTGGTCTTTTCTGCGCAGCATGGCCAGAAGTGCGCTGGATTTGTCCACCTCTGCATGCACTCTATTGATGTATGATCCGTAATCAAAGCAATGCAACCATTGCATTGCCATCTCCCAATATTTACGTTTGCCTGATTGTTCCACCTCAGAGTTGGGGTACTGTTTAGACTAAATTTGTAGTTCCTGGTTATCTTCCTGTAATATGTCTTCTTTCCTCACAAGGGTATTATGAATGCTCTTGGAGATTTTTATACACTACCCTCTTACAGTCACATTAAAGGTCTTGCACATTATTCCTATATTCACTGAATGTTCATTCTCCTTCAAATAATTGTCCATAATCTCTCCAATGGTTCTTATAAAGCTACATTTTGTAGGCTGGATGCCTGTAGCTGCTAAGATGCAATACATTTTATGGATGTGGCCCAATGAAGTGTCAAAAATAATGGATTATTGTCTGAAATGGTCTTGCTCAGATATTTAGAAGTCCACACTAACTGTAGGCTTTGAGGGTTCATTAAGAAGTTATCTATTTGGGTGTGGAGGGAATAGACCAAGAAGGTAGCTAAAAATATCCTAGACTCTGGGTGCAATATTCTCCATACAACTTTTAGATTCCAGTTGCCCAGCCACTGTACCATAACGTTGGCATTCATAACACTCATTATATTACTTATTGGTGGGAAGGATAGGTCCCTGTTATATCCGCCACTCAAGTCTCCACCCCATATGTTACAAAATGGCTCATCGTTCAAAAGCTTAAATGATGTATGCTGTATCTGGTCCACTTGTGCAGCATTTGGGGTAGATACAAAAATCTTTCAGATGACAGCCCTATCAAAATCCCCCTCAACCAACATATATCTGGCTTAGGGATATAACAAAATCCTTCCATTCTAGGAACAGAACATTCACTTTCACCCAAATCAATACAACTCTAGTTTAAGCAGAGTACCTTGTTGAGTAAACCCTTCCTTTCCTGTAAACTTCAAATTACTGTCATATGTGGGTTTCCTTTCGGAAAACTATTTACACCACTTCTCTTGAGGTTTGTGCACTTTTTTCTAAGCTTGATACGGGATGTCATAACTCAAACATTCTGGGTCATTATTTTACAATATGAGTGAACCATATATTACCACCTGATCTATCTACATTTCTCAGCAAGGTACCATGTCTACAGTGCCACAGCAGTTTCTTATGAATCAAGATACAGGTATGTGCACGGCATATGCTCCCCAAACCCCTGGATCCAACCTAGAACTGGTATGGGTTTTTTATGACTATACCAAACACTGGTGCCATCATATAAGGCATATCAATGTAGATATTTTACCAAAGAAAACAAACCAATTACTCTCTAGCTACTGATCTCATTGTGTTGGTGTGTGCAACCACTCCTAATACTGTAGGTTTTCCAAAGACCAGGAGACCAAGATAAGTGCAGGTTTCCCAAAGTTCAGGAAACCAAGATAAGTACTAGATGTAGGAATGGGACTGGTTTGTACTAGCCAATCAAGTACCTATCATTAATTTGTACTCATCAATACTGCGCCTGCTTCTCAAGCCCTATTCAGAACATATTTACGTGGGTGAGGAGCCTATCAGAAAAAGAGTGTTGAAGAATGCTCAGCCCGGTCTTTCAAACCAACACTTGATAGTGTGCCCCACACTTATCTAACTCTAAAGTTTTTACAGTAATTAACTACCGTTCTCGCCTCTCCTCCCCACACACTACTGCCAAACATTCAAACACCTGGCCAAACTCATTATGCCATATAGTCAGCCATCAAGGGGGTGAGAACATGATCATTTTGATCCTCCTCTTCTGATGCATCCACTATATTTACCCCAAGAGTCTGAGTCTTGTGGTTGCATCAACTTTTCCTCTGCTTATGTGTCCTGTATCGCCAACTCTGCCACCACTGCATCCTTCCTGTCCTCTCTCATCCTGCTGGGGGAAGGGTGGCCTCCACCTCTATTTCCTTCTGGCATGTCTTCTCCCCATAAATGTTCTGAGTGTTGCCCAAAACAAAATATGTTGTTATATGAGCCAGTTCACCACTGCCTCAACTTCCCTGAAAAACTCTTTTTGAACTTCGCTGGAAACAGAAGCATGTATTTAAAACTCTGTTTTACCTGGAGGAACATCTGCCTGGGAACCTGGATTGAAGCTGTGAAGTCATTTTTAATTTTGTATGGGCCACGTGCTCTAGTAGCTTGTAATATTTATTTTCAGTATCTGTAATGTTGAGGTTTTCACATCAAAGGGTACAGTGAAGCCTCATGGCAGGGGTGTCAGTACAGACATCTGGTGTGCTCTATCCATGGTAAACAACATTATGAGGCCCTGCGGGCTTACCTTTGAGGACAACCAGTGCTCAAGAAATGCTGAAGTATCAGTTCTTTCTGTGCACTCTGAGTCCCAACCACCCGCATTTTACTCATCCTCACCTTTACTGCTAAATCTTCAGCATGGAATTCAAGATCTTTGTCATCTTCTTTCACTTGTATGTGATTTCTGGTTTTAGTGAGGCCATTTCTTGCTCTGCAGTGCCAACCCTGTCAGCCAGCTTCCTTTAATCAGTTTGCGATAATCTCAACAGCATCAATTTTGTTCTCTAAAGTAAACTGGATCATACAATAGGTACAGTGGGATGCCACCCAGCCATTCTCTTTCTGTTGTGGGGCAGAAATCTTCAAAGCTAGTTGACAGTGCCACTTGCCGCTCTAACGGTCATGCCCTGGAAGGATTTGACAGCTCTTGACTCTTGGATAATGCAGGATCAACGGGGACTAGAGAGCAGCTCTGCAGAAAAGCATCCTGTTGGCCATGCTGCAAAGCCATGCCCATAGAAAATACATTCCTGACATCAGCCACACCTTTCACCTGCACATCAGTCACCTCCACCACACCAATACACTGGTTCCTCCACTAGAGCACAAAGACTAACAGTTCCACCTCAGCCACTTGTCCTCAGTCATATTGTTCAAATGCCCACTTCTAGAGCTTACCAACACCAAACTCCTCATTACAATGCTCATTTTCACCACGCCATGGATCACCACTACCCAATCACTTCTCATCCCCAACATAGCGCCCATTTCCATCAATAACACACAAAATTGTTTTGTCCCTTACAATCGCTCTGTGTTGCTGTCTTTCTCAGACTGGTTTATGAAGCATGTCAACCTGTGGCACCAAACATATGAACAAGTTTAAACCAATACTTACTGTTATTAAAAGAGGCTAAAAGAGGCTCAAACTGTTTTGAGACATATTGAACCAAGGTATACAGATGATCTCATGAAGACCTTCCTGATCCAGCTCATTGCTAATTCTAAGTGTTTACATTAACTCGAAGCATATTATATTTTGTTGTGAAGGATAATCCGTTTATTAGTCAATTAAGCCATAAACATCAATTAAAAAAGGCATATAATAAAGTCAGTTCAAGATAATAATATGACATGTAAAGCAACATAGATTTGTCTAACAAATGAGAAACTTGTATAAAAAAGTGATACGATAAAATAAACCAGACGGACCCTGTATTTCATCTTGTGCAAATAGCACCGATAGTACATGTAAAATATTTTTACATAAAAGTAATAATACAAGTTAATAAAATCATAAATATTTGACGAGTGCAAATGGCGCAGATAATGCAGACTGAGCAACCTCAGTCTATGAGACAGTACACAAAAAATGATAATAAGGTTCTAAATAACTCACCCTAACGAAAGAGGGACCCACAAAACATCATTGGCCCTGGAAACCCGACATAACGATTACCATAAACTGCCTCAGTTATGGTAATCATTAAATTGCTTTGATCTATCGACTGCTGCCTAAAGGGTGATAGTGAGGTGCGAGCTTGCGCACACCCTGATGGGATAGGGGTATTCAGAGTGTCCAGGACCCTAGCAGGTCGAATGCTTATGACATGTCTTGTCAAGGCACCCAGCTGCCAATCATCTTGCCCTTCTTACTGACATGGGACGTCCTTGGTGAGTGACTTAAATATTTCCAGGAACTGGGTCAGTCTGATGTTCAACATTGTGTTCCTTGGATCTAATGACTCCACCGAAGCTGATCAGCACAACCTGATCCCTACGTTATGAAATTATTTTTTCAGCAGTCCTCTTCGCTGAGTGGCCATAGCTGGGCCAATACATATGATATGCTGTAACGTTTCATCTACGTGATGACATAAATTACATTTCTTATCCATACTTATACCCTCTTGCCTCCATTTCGGGCAGAAATCTAGTGTGGGAATATCCCCCAGTCTTAGTGCCAAAAATCTCTATTTTATTTTCCAGTGATAGGTGGCTTCCAAAAGGGGCGATTCTTTCATACCAGTGTAGGATTACAAAACTAGCCAACCATGGGATCGCTTCGCCACCTGTTGTTTATTGGCTACCCTGCTTTGCAGTTTTCAAGATTTATCGACTGCCTGCTTAAAGGCTTTTGCAGATATATTGCTATTCCATAAGTTACCCAGCTCATACATATCAATACTTTCCCCAAGATGTTTTTTTTACTCGGCGTTCCTTCGTTTTGAATTGATTTCGGCCCAGACCGCTCACTTTACTGCTTGTCAAATACATCTGAAGATACTGAATATAACGTATGATAGGAAGGCTGGGTCTTTACTCATAATACTAGTTCCCCCTTGCAAAACAGATTTTGATAACCCGTCCCAGAGAGGACTAGAGAAAGCATTGTATAGTTCGAACAAAGGCAAACCTACTACTGAACTAAAACCTGCATACCTCCTGATGAAATTCAGATACTGGCATGACTAGACAGCGATCATAACCTTGTTGGCTCAACAATGCATTTCTGTTAACAGGTTGTAGATCTCCTCACAGGAGTAAAATAAGTAGCTTAAAGATCACAATATACCAGCTCAGTGATAATCCTCACATTTATAGTGTGGCAAAATTTGAGGTGCTTCTGTCAGACGTCATATTAAATAGCTGGATAACTATGTGGCTTCAGTGATCAAAGCTATCAAATGGAGTAGTAGCTTACATGGGTTTCTTTCAGTTAGAAGGTTATGGGCCTCACTTAAAGGCATAAGCTATGCTAAAACAGGTGCTAAGGTTCTTCATGCTCACTAAGTACTGCACTAATTGCAATTTTAGCACTAATTGAGCACACATCAATTTGTAACTTTTTATCTTTGATAAAACTGATCAAAAATACAGTTATAATGAGCACAAAAAGGTGCAGGAAACAAGTGTATGCACTTCTCAATCTTTATAGCCTATCAGTATGCAACCACAAAAACTATGGAGTCAACTGGTGCAAACTGTATTTGCACCAAGGGCAGCATCATGAGGTTTTATGTGCCTATTTAGGAATTATAATGAGTGTTAAGGATTGCAAAATAGACAGAGGATATAGACTTATCAATTCCCGAGAGGTCTTGGATATTAATTTCGAAGAAGAGAAGGAAATTCCTCTATTTGTGTCAAGTGTAAAGATACTGATTACAAAACAATGCATCAGTGGTATTTGTTATGTATGTTGATTTGTAGAGCGAACTATTCACCCATAAGACAATCCAGGCACTTGGGCAGCTTAATGAGCTTATGATCCCCGAGGGTTTATTTAAAGAGTCAGGTCTTCAGCTTCTTGTGGAACTCAAGAAGTGAGGATGAGGCCCTGATGTGCTGAGGGATGTTGTTCAAGGTTTTGGGTGTGATGCAGGAGAACAAGCGACTTCCTGCTTTGTTTTTGTCAATGAGGTTGTTGTATGTGTGCAGGAATGAGATAAAGCATAGATGTCTGGTCGGCTGGTAAAAGTGTATGAGGGTGCTAAGGTATGTTGGCCAGGTGTTGGGAAGGGCTTTGTATGTGTCATTGAGTAACAGCAGTTCGATTGGGAGCAAAATATGGGGACACAGAACTCTGCTGGAGAGGGTGTGACCGTCGGGATTGTATACTCGTATGTGGTGGACATGTGGCCAAACTATGGGAATTTGAATGCAAGTTGTACAGAAAATTAAATACATCACTAGTGTACAGCTACTGTTAGACCATTAGTGGTTCTGTTGGGAGTGGTGGGTACTATCAACCCCGATTGGCAGGTTCACATCCCAGCTTCTGGTTTGCGGCCAGATTGACTGTAAATCAGAAATGGAAAGCTCCTGATCTTCCTACTTTGAGATGGAATCTCTATGACATGGAAAAGTTGACTGCAATACTTAGAGGTAATGTACTATGATTTGAAAGAATTGGCCCCTTTCTTATATATCACAAGAGACAGGTGGAGGCATGGCCACATCTTCCTCCAATACTAATTACAACAGTCAGAATGCTATGTTAGTTACTTTGTATGTAGTGCACCATGCAAACATCAAAACGAGGTATTCTGGCACTGCTGCAGTGCTGAAATTACAATACTGGCCCTGAACAGAATGATTAGCAAGGCTACGTTAATTAGATTAAACAAATATGTTTTACAACCATTTTTTAAACAATGTCAAATCTGGTTGAGAGCTCAGCTGAATGGACATTTTATTCCAAGCAGCTGGTGTTATCACTGAGAGCACGGTCCACCAATTCTGGCTTTACAAGAGTGGGAACATCCAGCAGGAATTGAAATGAGGATCCCAACCTTCTAGGGGGCATGTCTCCGAAGAACAGGCCTCTCATGTAGTTATCTGTCTTGCTCCTATAAACTGCATTATGACTAAATCTTGAGCTCTGTATAAGCTTCTTGTGTCTATGGGGAGCCAGTGAAATGTGCATAGCTGATCCCAAGACCTATTTCCAAGGATAAGACCTAGCACTAATCTAGCTGCCGAGTTTGGAATAACTTGCAGCTTATGAATCATACATTTTGGGAAGACCAAGAAACAGAGAATTGAAAACAGACCCTAGTGAAATGTCTGACTAATTGGGTTTGTGGGGGTAGGAGGAAGAGGGGTTTCAGTTGTTGCAGTTTTTTATACTGTTTTATTGGAATGTAAAATATGTGAGCATTTTCAACAGTCACACAAAGATTCAAAGTGATTGTATATAGGTAGTACAGTACAGTTGCATAACAGCACTTCTGATTGTGCAATGCAGCAGCAAGCCCACTTCTACTGTAGTTGCTCCACTCCTGACATGTACCATGCCAATCTCATGATAACAATTTACAACACAAGATAAAAACAAACAATAACCCCCCCTACGCACACAATAGAACCTTCACACTGTCGGGATGAAGCAAAGCCACTCAAATGCGATAACGGAAGTCACCCTCCCACCAGCCCTGACCCTGTTCCCTTTATATATAGCATATTTGCAGTGTGTGATCCGACACACCCTATCGGGCACTCCCTCCTTCACTGTCCATCCCTCTCCGAGGACCGTTCGTCCTCCGATGAGTCCACTTTACCAGCTGGGCGGTGAAGCATGTTCACCCACTCCCTGAGATTTTCCTCAACCTTTTCATCCATCTGTTTCTGCTTGAGGTAGATCTCTTCCGCCAGTGCTCACTCCAACCTGTCTTGTTGCCACCTATCTGCTGTGGGCCCAGCACTGGCCACTCAGTGTATTGCAACCCACCCTTTTGCCACAGAAGAATTAGTTTTTCAAACCTATAGTGCATCGCCTTCTTTTTAGGATGGGGATCATGCCCAGCAAACAGTGCTGAATCGTCAGTTGGATGTCCACCCCAGTCACTCGTGCTAATCTCCCAGTCACTTCCTCCCAGTGCCTCGTTAAGATCTTGAACGCCCATGTCATGTGGATAAATGTAGAGCCTGGTTCATTACTTCTAGGGAAATCCGATGACAGATTGTTGTAGATCTTATGTAACTCAAAAAGATAATGGACAGAGTGATGAAACTTATCAACCACCAAGCCCCAGTCACAGATCTGGGTTTAATCCATCGTCCTCTTACTCACCATGCTACTCCAGTTTGGACCCAGCCATATGCAAATCAGTCTTGACCCTGATCTCCATGTGAACAGTACAGCCCGAACTGCCAGGCCAGGTCCTCCCTGGGCTGGAAAAAAGCATCCTGGGGCCGGTTTCAAGGTATCACCCTTCATCAGCCAGGCTAGTTTCAATCCAGTGGCACAGTGAGCATGGGACCCACGTCTGGGCATACCCTTCCCAATTAGGGCAACTTTAGCAACACAAAAGGATGACAGACAGAGTGCTGAAACTTTTCAAACACTCACCCCCAGATACAGACCTCGGCTTAATCCACTGTTCTTTTGCTCACCATGCCACCCCAGTTTGGATCCAGCCAAATGCATATCAGTCCTGACCCTGTTCCCCCTTTGCCGAAGGACAATGAGGACCACCCTCTCCCAAACTTGAGTCACCTGTTTAACTATCAGCGGTACCTGCTCAGGACAGCCGTTCCCACTCATCAAGAGTTGAGGCAGCCATTGTGCTCCAGTAGACCTACATAGCAAACCTTTCTCCCAATTGGGATTGTCATCACACCATATTGTGGCATATTGCAGTCTCCCTGCAAAAGTAATACAACCGAAGATCAGAGAGTCCGAGGCCCCCCCATCCCATAACTTATTTTAGGATTTCAAGACGAACTCTGTTCTGTTTGCCTGCCCAGAACAATTTCACCAATATTTCATCTAGTTGCTTGGATAAGTATTTAGATGTTTTAAAATGTATGGTGTGATATTACTTTTTAGTAACTAATTTCCTGGAATAATGTTGTAAGATACTGGTGCATTATTGTATGAGATGAAGTAGTGTTTACATAAGTACTTGCTTATTGGTTCGTGCATTAGTACATGATACTTAAGCAGCATAACGTTTGATATTTGAGACAGATGATCAAGATTGCATTTAATCTTATTAAGTGTTGTTTGCTTAGTCTACTTAATTAAATAATACAACTTTACTACCTTCAAAATAAAGCACAGATGGGCAAGTTTTCAATTTATATATTATAAATTGTAGATAAATACCTTTCATTGTAGAGCCAGGCTAAAAAGTCTGTGCTGTTCCAGTAAGTATCAGGTGCATTACCATCGCCATCTGACCACAGTATCTCTGGCTTGTATAGTTTCACAAGTTCATACAGCTCCGGTATCGACTTGGATTTGGGGAATAGCCTTGTCTTAAATTGATTTTGTTTATCTGTGAGAAAAAGAGGGTTAAACCACTCAAAAAGAGAGTGATAAAGTCCAAAGTGCAAATCTGTCTTCGTTCTAATTGCAGTTTCCAGTTCACCCACCAAATCTCTTCTTGATCCCATATCAACCGAATTCCAGTTCCAAGAGTACTTGGAGCCCCACAGGGTGAAACCTGAAGACAAAATAAAACACTCTTTAAACAAACAGTTTGGATTGAAGATTAGAAATGCTCACAGAGGTAAAGTACTAAAAACGCAAGCAGTGTTAGAATGGTGACTATACATATTGATAACTCTTTTATTGCTGTAATTAAGGCAACTTCACAACACACACATATACAAATAACAATTGTATGCGCAGAGCACAACCATTTAAAAAAAGCAACAAAGAAACACGATAACTGCTAATAACATTCATTCACATCAAGGTGCGTGCGTCATTACATTTCTGAATTAGAGGCTATTACTTGCTTGTATGTTCTCCATTAGACATAGGGTGCTGCAAATACGGCAGCAGGTCCTTACTAAATATACTATGCATACTATTCTCCCCGTGCCAGGTGAAGCTGGGATTGGTGTAGCATCCACATTAGCGATAATGTCCAGAGAGAAAATAATTTGTCTTGAAGAGGTTACACAACTACTTTCAGTGTCAGCAACGAGTGCTGATTAATGCACACGTGTCCTCTGACGCACCTGGAAACACATCACGAGACAGAGTGTGGAACAGGTGTTTTATTTTTCTCTCATGATCTACACCCCTGACATTTAAGGACGTACACGGTGAGGAGACCACTGAATCGAGGAATCAGCACAGAAGTGGGAAGCCTTTTGGAGCAAATTTAAAGCCCAGTAATATTGGTCTTATATTCACAAGATTAAAGCCAGCAAAGGTGTAGCTATCAATAGCGCAGGAGTTGCTGTGGGAGCGGGGCTCAGGCGTTTGATGCGCACTCTAGATGCCAATTTTAACTAGTGTGTGCTACAAGACCGCTGCACTCTGGTCCATCTCACCCTTGATATGCCATTGACAGGTAGGACAGCCCACAGCAAAGATATTAATTCTTCTACGATTTCACACGTTTCACAGGGCCAGATGTAGGTAGCCTTTTGCACGTCACAAACTGCGAAAATCACAGTTTGCGGCATGCAAAAGGCCTAACGCGATGCACAACCTCAAATTGCGAGTCGGTACCGACTCGCAATTTGAGGCTGCGACTCGCAAATAGGAAGGGGTGTTCCCTTCCTATTTGCGACCGCATCGCCATGCTGAGTTGCTTTGTGACCGCGAATGCGGTCGCAAACCAACTCGCAGTTACCATCCACTTGAAGTGGGTAGTAACGCATTCGCAAAAGGGAAGGGGTCCCCATGGGACCCCTTCCCCTTTGTGAATGTCGACAAAAATGTTTTTTCAGAGCAGGCAGTGGTCCTATGGACCACTGCCTACTCTGAAAAAAACGAAACCAAATGGTTTCGGAAGTTTTTTCTTTTTGCAGCTCGTTTTCCTTTAAGGAAAATGGGCTGCAAAAATAAAAAAATAACTGCTTTATTAAAAAAGCAGTCACAGACATGGAAGTCTGCTGTCTCCAGCAGGCCACCATCCCTGTGAGTGCATGGACTCGCTATGGGGTCGCAAACTGCGACCCACCTCATTAATATTAATGAGGTGGGTCTTTGCGACCCCATAGCGAGTCGCAGAAGGTGTCTGAGACACCTTTCTGCATTTGGTTTTGCGAGTTGCAATTTGCGAGTCGCTGTGACTCGCAAATTGCAAGTCGCAAAATTATGCTTACCTACATCTGGCCCTAAGTCTCTGTATACAGCTGACCCAACATTACAAGTCACTCAGAGTAAATTGTCTTCGAGCCTCAAATACAATTTAGCCCGAATGTACTGATAAATGAAGAAGGTGCCCTGAAAACACTGCAGTTCTCTGACATCAGTACAGCGCAACGACGAGTCAGATCTCCATTTTATAGAATAAAAGCATCCGGTAGTTCTGGGCACCAGAGTCTGCTGTTTGTAACTGTGCAAGTATCAAATATCTTAAGGTGAAATACCAGCACCGGAAAGGAGACTAGAAAGCGCAGCCTTACAGGGCTATTGTATTAATCAGTGATGTCAAGGCATGCAAAAGGAGTCTCCTTGCTGGGTTTGGCCCTTTGCTTCTGCTAATCGTCCACCAAGGATAGACCTATTTTGTGCCACTCAAGCAAACTTCTGACAACATCAAGAAAATCGATTAACCGGTGGATACAGTCAAAATGTAAACAGAAGGCTTGGCTGTCGCAAAGGCCTTCAATTGGGCTCGCTGTAAATATATGGCTTTAACACTGAGGACTAAGGGACAAAACATTTGTGAATGATAATGTTGTAATGCGCTAATCCTTTTGTGCACAAACAATAAAATATGTTTCTATCACTGACAAGTTCTTATAGATAGGTCTGAGATA
This sequence comes from Pleurodeles waltl, assembly GCF_031143425.1. Classification (NCBI taxonomy): domain Eukaryota; kingdom Metazoa; phylum Chordata; class Amphibia; order Caudata; family Salamandridae; genus Pleurodeles; species Pleurodeles waltl. The sequence goes on from NC_090444.1 coordinate 974,667,076, forward strand.
GGAATCCTCAGGCTCTCGTCATATTCAAGCAATCTGTCATCATTCTCATGATGGTAAAGTGCTAAATAGTAATCAAATTAGGAAACAGTTATTTAAGTTGTCCAAGTTTGTCGACAATATTATCATCTTATTCCACAGCTCTAGGTCTGCTCTGTTTTTTAGCTGTCACATGAAGCAAACATCTTCTAATGAGCCCTCTGTATTTAAGGTAAACTTTTCTTAGTCTCAAAGAGGATCTTGTTGCTTTCAATGCACAGGATAGCTGAGATGACATCAAACGGCCCTTAAAATGGAAGCAAAACATCTATTGTCAAAGTGGAAATCAGGCATAGGGAACTAGAAATACGCACTTTTGTAGACTTGCTATTCACTATAGTAACAACAAATATTTTGTTAAATATTATTGAATTTATTCCTAACACCACCTCCAATTCTCAAAACCAGATATGGGTTTAATCTCCTGTAAAGTGAGCAACAATCTGCTGCTAAGAGTGCCACCACCAATATTTCCCTTTTAATCTTTTTAGGCTTGAGGGTTCCAGAGCTTCTGGGTTAGTCCAGTATTCATAGCAACCAACGCAGTTGATAGTGCTTGCTATGTGCTTAAGACATGGGAGCTTACGGGAGTTGCTGCTGTCCCAAAGTTAGCAAATTGGCTTGAGGTAGGTTGATAAGTTCGAACTGGTCCAGATTTAAGGCCAAAACAGAAGAGTCTTTTGATGCCGCAATAGCTTTGGTGTTATTTAAGCCCAACCTATGTCTAAGTGCTGCCAATGGGGTTCCAGCACCAAGTTATAACAAGCAGTGTAAGAATTGGTATCGATTTTCTGGAGACCAGATGCTTTGCCGGTCCCCACAGCACCATATGGGCCGGCAGCATGTGCTTTGGCTTTATAGGCCCGTCAAGGTGGTTTAATTGCTCTCTGTCCAACACTACTGCTGAAGCAGAGGGAGGCAGTTGACTGCTGGGGCACATTCATTTGACTCTTTTTCCCTGTTAGCCCCAGTTTAAATTGGCATTGAAACTTATCCCTAGGTAGCTGTAGGAGTCAACTCGATCTAACGGCTGATTATATACTCAAAATGAATTTTTCAAACTGTGCTACGAATAGATATTTAGTTTTTGATATGTTTATTTTAAGATTGTTCTTGGAACAATACATTTCGAAACATTTAGGAAGTTTGTGCATGGAAAGCTCAGGACTGGCCAATAACAGCATCATTGGTGAGCAGCATTGGTGTTTTGATTCCCCCTAAATCGTGAGGACATCCAGGTTCAAGGCTAGTAATTGACTGCTGGTATCTTAACAAATAAATTCAATAATAATGGTGCAAGTACGCACCTTTGCCTTATGCCCAGTTCTAGGTCAAAACTTGGGACTAAATCTCAGTACAGCTGTGCTGTTCTGATGAAGCAGCTATATGGTGCACAGGAGCTTGTTGTTAATGCCCTGTTCTTCTAAGGCATGCCAGAGGGCCAGCCTATCTACAGAGTCAAAAGCGGTACTAAGGTCAATAAACATTAAGAAAAGAGCCAATTGTTTTATCAAGGTGTACTTTAGGCAGGTGGAATACAATCTGTCTGCTTGATCAGTCGTACCTTGTGACTTGTGAAAGCCAGTTTGGAATGGAGACCTCAATTTAATGGCCCTCAGCCCAGGCCTCTACCCGAGTTAGGAGTAGTCTGGCTTTAGATTTTTCCTTCCCTGTCCAGGAGAGAGATTGGATGATAATTCCCTGGTTAATTCCAATGACCTTTTTTGTGCAGATGGACATTAACTGCGGCCCTCCAAGAACCTGGGACTTTCCCAAATTACTAGATTCTATTTTATGCAACCTATAGAATTGGGACTCAGATAGGTAGATTGTGGTGATGGATATCTGTCAGATAAAATGTTGTCACTGCCAGGCGCTGTCATACATTTTTGGTTCAAAATGGCGGATTGAACTTCACTTTCCAAAAATTCTGGAGTTGTGATGGCAGATGATGCTAAAATCTCAGCACCTACTGATATAAAACCATTTGCCAATGCACAAAGGTTTCTGTGTAGGAGAAGACTGCAGATGAACAATACAACAAGAACCAGTCTGTATGAAAACATTTTAATCTTAAATGAGCCCTAGTGGACTTGTTGTCTCATTTCACAAGTTGCAAACCCTTGGCCACATTTATCTTGACTAGCCAAACAAGAGAGGGTACATCAGGAGCTAGGAAGACTCATTAATCAAGATGAATTAAGCATATGGTGAAGGCCACCCAGTTCTTACTTCTGTGTTAAACATATAAAGTTAGAATACCAGTCAAACAGCCTGCAGGATCCAACCCCAACTCCATTTAGGTTACACAAAATGCAAGTGCATTCCCTTCATGTCTTCAGTAGGGAATGACATCAGGGAAGAAAACTTTTTGATACATCGTGGTCCAAAGTCAAGCCTCAAGACTTTTAAAAGGAAATAAGAACTTGTAACTAGGGAATCTGTGCATATTTTTCCTCATAGAATACTCTTGCAATGCTACTTGGCTCGCAAGTTCCAATAAAAAAAAACCTGAAATTTGGAATTACATCACGCAGCTTCACAAATAACCAAATAAACAACCTCCTTTTCGTGGACGAGACGTCTGAAAGTGAACTTTTAGTATATAACAAGCTGTAGTGAACAGCAGCAAAGTAGATAATTGAATAGCTTTAATTAATGAGTGTATTCTTTTTTGACAAAGTATACACATAATACAAAGCCAAACTAAAAAGCGAAACTGAGGGCCACTGGCTGAGCTTGGACAATAAAATAAAACATTAAAGAACTCACAAAGCCACTTACTTTTACTCAAAACGGACTTCTACCTACCTTGGCTTTAATTTTTCATTTTATTTCACTTAATCTTACTTATTTCATTTTAGTCAAAATCAATTGTTTTCAATAGCAGATTACCTTGTAGCAACTGTACATATTAGCGAGGAAAAAAAGGTTTCAAACAACATTTGGCGCACATACTCCCTTCAAACACTGCTGCATATATTATTTTTTTTTTTGTATTATTTATTATAAATAACATAGAACCCTTTTGAGGAAAAATACATAAGTTGTTTCCCTGCAAGCATTTAGGGCCAAATGTATGAAGCCTTTTTGCATTTGCAAAACGTCCAACTTCCAGGACCAGGCCGTTTACAATCGCAAAAAGGCCTTTTTAGTATGTACAAAACTCGAATTCTGATTTGGTAACATGTTACTGAATTACAATTTGGATTTACGACAGAGGGCATGTTTGGGGGTGGGGGAGCGTCCCTTCGACATATTGAATCTAAATGGTATGTATTAAAGCGTTGCGACTGAAATCTGGTTACAAAACATTTTAGACTGCAAACATGTGATTGTAAGCTATTCACAACATTCGCATATGGACCTCTGCTCCTTTTAGAATTTTGAACAAAAATATTTTTTAAGATTAGGCAGAGGTCGATGGACCACTGTCTACGCGAAAAAAATTTAGTTATATTTTTTGTAATTGCATCCCATTTTCCTTCAATGAAAACGAGATGCATTTAAAAAAAACACATTGGCTTATTTAAAAGCAATTACAGACATGGTGGTCTACCGATCCCAGCAGGTCACCATTCCTGTGATGACTGCAAATCATATAAGTCACAATTTGCAACCTATCGAATTAATATTCATGAGGTTGGTTGAATTGTGACCCCTTACTACTCTTCATTTTTCAAACCCACCAAATAGTACAGAGAAGTTTGCAAAATATTGACCAGTAATTTGCAACCAGTTCTTAGTATGTCTGTTTCAACAATTAATCAGTGCTAAAGTACTACTGATTGAGCAGTACTGTAGCGCACATTGGTTTTGAAACAGTCTTTATGTTGATGTCAAAGATTTCAGCTACACAGAATTGTACTTGTCCCCACTGTGCTTTACAAATGGCAACTAGATGAAGTGTTATTCCCAGCTATGAAGTGGAAGCCATGCCCAGTAATGTATGGTACCTAATAGTCTTGGTCACAAATAGATCACTTACCTTCATGATGCTTTGAAGTCAGGACAACGTATTTAGCACCAGAAGCTTTGAAGAGATCTGCCCACTTGTCGGCATCGTAGAACTCTGCTGTGAACATCGGACCAAAGTCTTCGTAGGTGAAATCAGGACGGTAATTCTTTTGCATAAAATCCACATACGCTTTTGCTTTTTGCGTTTGCCAATAGCACCTTTCAGAAAGAAAACAAAGGTTATTTTGAAAGGACCTAAAATCACACCTCTTAAACAAATTTAACTGCCAAGACTGCTGCAGAGCCTCCTGATTTAAAAGCTAAGGAGGGTATAACAAAAGTAAGTGGATTATATTATCCGCCAACCCAAAGTAAATAATACATATGTGCAGCCTCAAACCGCAAAACAACTTTACAATACAATACACACCTGAAGGAGCTCAAAATGTACCCTCTAAATACTATACATAGATTATTATGCTAGATAAATATTTAATCAAACAAGAATCTTTGTATAGTTCAACAATTGAATCAGATTTTGTAAAAAAACAAAAAAAAAAACTTAGGCACACAGCGTTTTGCCCACCACTATTTTCAGTTCAACAGGTGGAACATATACTAAATGGGCAGAAGTAAACATTCACAAATTGTACTTATATGAAGATTTATTACTTTTCCATGTACCTGTCCAAAAGTGAATAAGACAGATGTTAACCTAGTTCCACATTTAAAAAAAATCAGGAAATTCATTGTGGTTTTTGCTTGATCCACAATGCAGAACATGGGATACAGAAAAAAGTAATCACATCTCCTCAAATCTGAATACTTTAAGTTAATAATTAAAACGAGGATTTGAAAAGCACAGCAGATCACCCGTGAGGGTCTCAAGGCACTGGATTGTAGGTGCAGGGAGATTAAGTGTTTTGCCCAGAATCACAGAATGGTGAGCTGATGTCCAAACTCAAACCTGTTTCTCCAGCTCTAGAGTCCGCAGCTCCAGTGGTTAAGCCACGCCCTCTCCCCTTTGGGTCAGATGTACTATTATCCTATTCCCAAAAAGTGGTCACCAATTGAGCATAGTCGTTTTGCAAATGGCATTGGATTTTGAGAACTGACCTATGGACTAATCGGTCAGTTCACATAATAACAAATAGCGTCAGGTTTCAGAAAAAACAGCTTAATTAATATTAATTGAGCTGGTTGCAATTTGCAACACCCACCCACATCATTGGCTGTAATCATTGTGATTGTCTACAACCACAAGTGTAGTAGTCTGCAAGGGGTAGCAGACCACCAGCCCTGTGACTACATCCCACAAAGGAAAAGCTGGGTTTCTGTACGAGAACAGGGGATACTTTAAAAACAAAAAAAAGTTGTTTTGGAAAACTTCGTGGGAGAAGGCGGTGGTCACCTGGACTACAACCCACTCCTTCTGAGGCTGCCACCCCGACTCACAAATAGGAAGGGGTCCAAATAGGAGCCATTCCCCTTTGCAAATCAGACGTTAACTGTTCAACGGTTCGCAACAGGTAATGTGTGATACATACCATAGTAACTCACAATTTGTAAGGAAAACCCATTTCATGTGACTTCCAAATTGCGATTCATCATGGTCTGCTTATCCCATTTTGCGATTCAGCAAAAACTTTCCAAATCAGATTAATAATAGGAAAAGGGAATTTTGTGGTTCCAACTCCTGTGATTTGGCAAATCACTGGGTTGCTACCGCAACATCTCTTAGTACATCTGACCAATTGTTCATAAAAAAATAGGTCTTTACTTTCCAAAGCGTTGCAGGTTTGTAGATGAATGTGCAGCATAAATGTAAGTTTAGAACAAACTGTCAGGAATAATATATAACAGATCATTAGTGCATCTAGTTCCACAATCCATTTTTTAATTGTCTATTAGCACGTACATGTGATAGATGGAATCTGTGGCACACGTATGTGCCATGCCTAATCTTTGTATTTCCTGATTTCAGTAACACAAATCAAACCCGCATCCTAGGACAGACACCAACGGGATCCTTCCCTGCGAGTTCCCAGACGCCTAGTGGATGCCCCAAATTGTATACCGGCGACATAGGAGACACACCACTGACTGATTGCTGACCCCAGATGCTGCCCATGTCTCTGAATAAATCGCAGAATGAAACCCGTGTCGGATTAATCCTGAGGCACTTAACTAAATCGTAGAACACGCCTTGTTAATAATGCCTTTAAGTGCGTGAGTGCTTATATGGGTATTTAAACTAACTGTATTTGAAGCAAACAATCCAACAAAGAGCTCAAGTGCATGCATGCGTTTTAGCACTCCTGTATGACCTTTGCTTTTGGTTATCTTTTCCTCTACCTAAAATTGAAATTAGGCCTTCCAATCACAAAGCCAAGGAGATTCCACCGGATTCATAGCTATCCCACTCCTTACCCAATGCACCTGGTCGCTGCCCCTTCCCTCAGTGCATGAGCCATCTTCTGAGACCCATCTGTTCCCCCCAACCTTTTTCAATTAACCTTTCTACCAGGGCTTTCAGTGAAAGGTGCTCAGAAAAAGGGCAGAGAGTAATTGCAGACAAGTTCCTGTTGCAACGTCCCTGCTTGGGCCTGTTGTGACTTGAAAATGACCTTCGGCCTGAACTCCTGCCCCTTAGTTCTCGCTGCAGACCCCTCTTGTTGATCCTTTGCAAACTAACTACATTTCTCTCACCGGGCTGTTTTTTAAGATTCCTTTGAGTGACATTTAAACAAGAAAATACATTTTAAAAGATAAAAACTGTGTCACTTCTTAAACCACCACAGGTAGTTGACAAAAGATCGCTTGACAAACTTCCATTTCCAACTCAACAGGAATAATTCCTAACCATTAGTCCCACTACCATCATGTTTCCAGTGTTTCCCAATGGATCCCAGGGCCTTTATTCTTCTCCCTTTCCAGAAATCCTGTATCAAGTCCATTTTTGCTATATTTTTTGGTGTTTTAGGGGACAACTCTCGCTTCATGTATTAGGAGTTCATACAGCTAACATCTAACCCAGCCTTCAACTAGTAATTCCCAGAGATGCACTACTAGCTTCGATAGCACCAGACTCAACCCCATCTGAAATGTATCTGCCTGTGTAAAGGGCACATGTGTGTTCATCAGTACACTACATTCCTCTCAAACGTTATTAAAAATAAAAGTTCAAACTGTAAGAATAAAACAGAACCACACATGACACCAACTAAGTCTCTCAGCCTCGAGAGGCAGTCCGCAAGACGGGAGTGGACAGGTGCAGCTGGGAGCACCAGGGTATCTCTGCATGCATCCATGATTTAACCAGATGCTGCTGGGCACAAACCCTGTTTAGATGGAGTCCAGATTCTATGATAATCAGTAGGTTGGTTCAAGGTCCACTCACGCATTGTTGCTCAGTCCTGTGGGCTCTCGCAGTGATGCAGTTGGTGTAAAAACTGTTTAAACGTGATGCATCAGGAGCGTTGGTGGATTTCGCTGCAGAGATTTCTTGTGAGACATCCTGACTCCATGAAGGTCAATCCCATAAAGAGAGGGAAGACATCTGTGATGGTTGGACGCCATCTTCAGAAGCCCTGGTGCTTCCCGGTACCCTGTCGGTGGAGCAGGTTCCGGACCATCTCTCATGTGGGGATTCCTTTAAGGCCCTTTTGATGGGTCACCATGGAACTGTGTGGACTATGCTGGGCTGCGTGTGGGCGTCTGCGGCCCGCAGCAGGCTCTCCAACAGACGCCACGGAGAAGTCATTGGTGCAAATGCATAGGTGGATGATACATGTTTGGTGTGCTTTTGCCAACAGGACTCAGGTACTTGTGGGGCCTCAAAGACAGTATATGAGCAATTGTTCTTGCAAGTTGCCTGGAGTGCCTTGGTGGGTTCTTGATGTTTTGCCGAGGTACGATCCCACTTTGGAGATGAGATGCTCCTTCACTGGATAAGGTGATGCACATGGCAATGATGGTGACTGCCATTAGGTGACCTAGATGACACACGGTGATGTTGTGCTGGAGTGAGGGTGAGTGGAGGAACTTCGCAGCCACGGGACTCATCGCATAGTTGGTGCAGTTCTTCTCCTACAGCATGTGCAGTTGCTAGCAGGGATGCCATCTGCTTCAAGTAGCTGGAGACAAGTGGCTGGATGGTGGCACTGTGAAGTATGGGGCAGGTATGTGGTTTGCGCATGCAGGTGGCTTACGATCAGTACTTCCGCTGAGCTGTCTCCGGTGACGTTGCAGCACCTCATGGCTGGCTTGTCGGTAGGTGCAATCTAGGGTAGTGGCACAAGCCCTCCATCTCTTCACCCTGTGATCTTTTGCTCTTGTGCACCTGTGGTTGCCAGGTCTTTCAGTGTGACAAGTCTGTCCCATGATCTTGTCTTCTATCCCTTTCCTTCTTTCTTTGCTGCGTGGCATCGTGCCACACTCACGTCTTACTTGCCGTTGCTGGCATCTGGCCATATGTCTTCACTTTGCATGATTGCCTTGGTGGCAGCATGCCACTCCTGGTGTGAGCGACTCACCTCTTGCCTGTCTTGGGCCACTGGCACTCCATCTTGAGGCACTGTTGGGGCGGACACTCCTTGAAGTGTCTCTGGCCCACTGCGAGGCAATGATGACGCGTCATTTCCTTTCTGCCTCCTCTTCGCTCAAGGGCTTAGTGCTCGCACCTTAAGGCTGCACCCTCATGGCGCTCGGTCCTGTCCTGCATCGGTTTGTGAGGGCTTGGCAGGGCTGGTCACCCTTTGTAACATTCTCCTTGACGAGCCAATGGTGGCCATCAAGTGCTGGGGTGGCTGGCTGATACGGCCCTTTGCATGCAATGGTGCATTGTCTGTTTTGGCAGTGATGGCCTGGTGGCCATCAGGGGGCATGTTGGGCTTTTCCTTTCAGTTCCTGTTGTAGCCTTGGTATGTTGCTGGTGTGGTGCTATCACCCACCAGAGGAGGCAGCAGCAGCACTGAGTCTTTGAGTGTTCATGAGCTGCTGCAGTAAACAGTCCTCGTTCCTCCCCACGTGTCAGCAGACAGTCATCGGAGCGGGGGTGGGAATATCACACTCACAGGTAGTTTCTCTTTTGTTTTTCCATACCTGGGGTACACCTGCCCTGGTGTCTCTGATGCAGCATAGGAGGCAGGATACTGTTTATGCTTTCATTTCAGTCTGGTGAGTTTGTAAAGTGCGGGGCACTGCAATTTTTTTCCCATTTTGGGCGATTGTATGTTTCCCAAATACCGCTTCTGCCTGCCGTTGTTGAGAGCAAGGTCACAGTGCCGTCTGAGACTAGTCACTTTCTTGTTACTTGTCTTTAATCAAGGCTGACCCAGGCAACCATCACCTGTACTATTACAGGACTCTTTCACTGGGCCTCTCTTAAATGTTTTTTTCAGCAGCTCAGGATGCGGTGCTGTGAGCAACCGCTGAGTGGCGCTGCAGACACTTGAGGACGGAGGCTGTGGCAGGTTTCCCAGGGGTGCGGGCCACGTACGGGGGGGGCTTGCAATGCAGGTGCAGGATATGTGCTGCAGGTGCGGCAGGGCTTCATTTGTACTGCAGGTGTGGTCTCTTTCTTTGCCCAAGCGCCTGCTCCTGGTAAGTACAGTTTTCTCTTCACCGGGTACTGCAGAGGCTGGCGTCAACCACTTAGTGCAGGGAGCAGTCTTGGGCTATCACGCAGCCCTCTCCTCGTTCAGTCATGGAGCCAAGGGTGCAGCTGGCGTTATTTTAATGAGGGTGTGGCTTCAGGCTCTGTGTGATGAGTGTGAATTGTGGGCCTCCTGGCCGATGCAGTGTTACCTTCCCTTCTTTATTTTAATGGGGCAGAAATGACGGGCAGAGGCAACTAGCAGGTGCCGCAACAGGTGTAGGCAAATGGGAGCTGACATTCCTTAGCTGACGCACAATGTTCGGTACAGTCCCTTTGCTCCTCGCCAGGGCAGAAGGCAGCAAGTAGGGGTTTTCCAGTGTGGGAATCGCCTGATCTGTGGAGCAGTGTCATGGGCGGGTGGTTGCTGGGAGGTCCGTGGGGCCTTTTCTTTCTGCGCCGTTTATTTGTATCCTCCAGCGGGGCGCTGTGTTTGTCAGCAGGCAACTGATGCACTTCAAGCTGGGTCGCTGCACCGCTCCTGTCTTGGTGATGCAGAGGGCTGCAGCGGCTGTTCCTGTGGGCACTCCAGCCACTTCACGGTAGGTGCAATCTCTTCGCCTACGAGAGCACAACATAGGCGGGGGTTGCAGGCAAGTGTGGGTGTGACTCTAGTCCTGTTCTTCATGGTGGACAGCAGGGTCCCACTGCGAGGTGTCTCTTGCCAATCACAGCACATCTTCTCATGCACGATGCGGTGCTCTACGGGCGGGTGCTGTCTGGCAGCCACTGCACACGTCAGTGTGCCTCTCCACGTTGGGAATGGCATGGCATGGGCCCGGTCTTACGTGGAGGTGTCAGGGAGCTTACTTCTTTGGCGTCCTGCCAATAGCACTATTCACTATTCGCTGTGCTTACACCAAATGTCGACTCTGCCAGTGGGGAGTCTGAGGCGAAGCAGTCTCTTTCCTCTCCCCCTTCACAGCAAGGAGAGGATCTCCTCTACTCGGGGTAACGTGTAGGCAGTCACGGCTGTGCCTACGGGTTTCTCCTCCACCTACACGGCAGTTGGCAGCAGGGCAGCACAGTGCATGGGATCAGACCCCTAATCGCCAATGTACTGTTGTGTGCCCTGGAAACGATTGACACAGATACATTGTTGTAGAAGTGATAACTGGCCACGAACATGTGCACTCCGGCTCTTTTATTGGCTGAGTCACCTAACCGTTGACGCACGTATTGGATGGGCGCGGGTGCAAAAGTCCAGCCCTCGGGGAGTAGCTGGCAAACTAATACGTGCAGAAGGGCACATATGTTTCCTGCAGGACACTACAGTCTCCGTCTTCTAAATCCTCCTGAGAGAGCGTAGTTTTTTTATTACATATTATAGACGTGAAATGCTTATGATTAACAATGCTACATCAAATAAAATATTCATTGAAACATATACATTAACATAAATGATTTTATGTGTGTAAACTAATGTCAACTATAAGAAATAATCGTTCATAGATTGCTAAAACTGTGCCTATTAAAACGTATAAAACTGCATTCATTAGAACTCGTATATCTTAAGTTAGCATGAGCCAAGCAAAGCTGTGTAGCACTCATATTAAAGTGTATTTTTCTGTCTCTTCAGTGTGCTGACTTGTAAAAGACCATGATCCAGCGATTGTTCTTTTCCTTTCAATAGTTTGCAACAGAGCCACATTTTCCCATCCGCATGCTAGCAGTTTTTAGTTTAGAGTTATGTGCTTCGAAACATTATTTGACACTTCCAAGGACGATGGAGCGAAGAAGAAGAGAACTTGTGACCTGATATGTATAAAGACAATGAAGTAATTCCGGATGAACCACCTACGAAAATACGTCAATTATGATGACCAATTAGAACATAAAGTTTTATCGAACATGACAAAATGCATTACTTAATGTATAATTTGATAGGTTAACAATGGTGGGGTGTTTTGGCTGACCAATAGAATTTTGGGGGAATGTATCACGAAAAAGGGATAAAAACCCATGACACAGGAGACAAACGGTCATTAGGTAGGGAATGATATTGATTGCATCTCGAAACTCTGTCACTCTATTTGGTGACTTGAGACTTAGAGAAAACTATCTTTGCCCATAGACTGCCCCTTACACTTTTCTCCGTGGGAGGAGAGTGTCTTTGCCTTTAACTTAGATAGACTGTTGGCGATCTAACTGATGTCCTGAAGACGAAGACTGATCCTGAATGCTGACTTAATCAGAGGAGGGTAATTATAAAATTGCTAATGAAAATTCATTTATTTGCCTTTTCTTTCTAGGTACCAACTGCTGTATGTTTTGATTAGAGACCTTAGTTAGATGTTTTCCAAATTGGTGTTCAAATTGTTTTGCATGAAGCCCAACATGCTAATGCTAATTAGAGGTTAGACGAGGTATTCATTTTGACTGACAAACCGACGTGACTGACGTGATGCTATGCTGAACTAGTATCTTAGAACATTCGATGTATTCGATGTATTACGATTCACTTATATCCATCTGATTATCTATGCTACTGATCTATGCATTATTGAAAGCTTATTATGATTATCATCTTGTGACTGTGCTTATATGTTTCCTGGCTTTGAGATTGATGCTTTTGCTATTAGATTGTAATCAATAGGGAATAAAATTCATAAAACTCCATTAAGGTGTGGTTATTCGTGACTGAAAGGTCATGATTGCGACGAAGGTTTATTAATGACTAAAGTAAGATATATTTTGGTGTTAACTATTGACAATGTTATTGACGTATTGATTGATATATTGATCAGTTATCTCGTCCTACGGTGTCTCACCACTGGGCCCAAAGATTCATCGTCCTAAAACGAGTCCTGATGTGTATAAATTGACATAGACGGACTCGTTAACAGTTCTGGTAGCAGAGTACGGTTTGGCCCTTGGGGGCCCTAGGACGGAGTTTTCATTGTTTAATTGTTTTCTTGTGATAATACAATTTGGAGAAATGATGAGTTGCTAGATTCGCCATGGCTTTCCCGGGATCTCGGAGCCTGCCTAAATGAGTTGGGAATGTTCTCGGCGCCATAGTATGTGTGGTTAGGGTCTTTTGCGCTTATTAAATCTTATGCACTTTGCAGGCGATTGTGAATATTTGAGTGCGATTAGGCCAAATTAAGTGTTGTTTAGAAGGAGTGGGCGTACTCCACAGCATGAGAGTAGGGAAGTCGGCGTACTTCATGTGAATGCAGCGCTTGTTGCTCAAAATTATCCATGTGGTTGGTTGTTGTATACGGGCCTATTGAGGTCTAAGACTCCGTAGTATGATGTTAAAATGGTTTATGTTGTAATCTGTGCGGTTTAGTAGGTCAATCGGGCGTGGTTGACAAGTCAAGTTTCGAGTTATGATGCATGTGTGAAACCTTCGATGGAGATTTGACAAGTTCTAAAGTGCACTAGAAGGAGTCATTGACAAGTCGAGAGTAGGATTTGCAGGTCGAATTCTGCTTGCGTATGAGGGAACTGAGAAGGAGAAAGTAGCGGCCGAGGCTTCAAGTGAAATCTCTGTAAAGTTCTGAAGCGAATGTGTTACCCTTCCTTTAGTAAACCGGCAGATTTGTGTTGTCATTCAAGTGCTAGCAATAATTCGCATTAGTTTGTATGAGTTGTGAGGAGTTAGCAAGGTGTGGACAAGCCGCAAGACTTTGTCAGCTGCAGTGTGTGTGAGTGTGACGTCAGTGGTGCCGTGCTGGGATAGGTCAGATGTCGAGAGGGGTCGCGCACGGATTGGTTACCGTCCGTGAGAGACAATAGGTTGAACAAAGGGTAGGTGAAGAGTGTCCTGGGAACTAAGCCGTTTTCTGATTAAATATAAAATAAAATGAATTTTGTTAAGGCATTTAAAAGTGCTTTGAAAGGAGATGTGTATATTGTTGCAACTGATGGGGAACCTACACCACCTGAGGGTACACCAGCTTACACGGTTATGGAGGAAAAGGGTGTTGCACCGTGTTTATGGATAAAACAATGGCGCAAACTAACAGAGAACGAGGGGTGTCTAGCGTTTCCAGAACATGGAACATTTAATCAAAAGGTGTTAGAAAATTTGAGGTGGATGTTAAGTACGCAGAAACCACCTCCTCGACCGGCACAATATGAGGCTTTGGCAATTTGGGACCTAATGGCTCTTAAACATAGACAAGAAAGATTTCACAGAAGATTGACAAGGGCAGAAAAATCCTATGCAGAGGCTAGGTGGGATAATGAGAACAAAATGTGGAGACGAGGAATAGTGGATGGGTTAAAGCTGTTTCCGGCAATAACCCAGGGAGAGGAGACACAGGGAAAGAAAGCTTCTTGCAAAACTGACAAAGAACCAGGCAAACACAAAGAGAATAAAAGATCCTGGGAAGAAGAGGACGATTCAGACGATGAGGCGTTTATGGATAGATTGCTACATGATCGTCCGCCACCATATGCGGTGAACGACAGTGCACCAAGTACTAGCTTGGATCCTGGGAACCAGACGAAGGAGAAGGGTGTTACTGATACAGTGCAGACTAGCGATACAGCTTTGATACAGAATGGTGTCAGTGTACCCACTGCACCAGACTCGCTGATACAGTTACAACCTCCACCACAGATAAAAAGAATTTACCCCGATGTTCCAGTACTCGAGACTACTACGAACTTGGCGGTACCGCCAGACCCGATATATACAAAGCCAAGGTTAATGCAGATTGAGTCAACTCCACAGTTAGTGTCACAACCGCCACAACTGATACCTGGGTATAACCCAGTAGCGGATCCTTTGAAAGAACCTGCACCAGGATTATTAGAACAGACCTATGGTGTCACCGCTCCAAGAAGCTTGGGATCAGGCCAGACACCTGCCGCTATATCACTACCTATTACTGTTGGTCCCCCAGTACCATTATATGCACAGGAGAAAACAGGGACACGCGAACAGGGGGTCATAACTCATGAAACGATAAGAGGAGGGCCTATTATAACTCCACAAATAATGGCCCAGGGAGGACAGGTTTGTGAACAATCAAGACCCTTAATGGACCTCAGTCCAATAGGGGCACCTCTTGAGGCAATGCGACAAGCAGGGTTGGGAGTCCTGACTCCCCCAACTATGAGTACAAATACCTCATACACTCCAATGATACATGCAGGGAACATTTCACTGCAGGGTTTTACAGTACAGCAGTTAAATGAGTGGTTAGAGAAAACTTGCATATCACAAAAGACTACAGCGACTACAATCGAACCTGAGAAAGAAAAACAAGATGAATACCTAAATATAGTACGACTAGGAGCAGAAGCTGCTGAATTGGTGGATGGAACAATGGGAGTAAATAGGTTAGAGTCTTACACTGAGGCAGAATTAAGGTACTTATGCCCTAAAATCATCACCAAAGAGGTAGGCAAAGTACACCAGAAATTAACGAATTTGGCAGACAAATACAATATCGACATTGGAAACACGAAACATTTGAAACGGAGTTACAGATTAGATTTTGACACTAAGGATTTTGAACACATGAGATCTGCAGGCATGAAGACACATCTTAAAGAGTTGCTGCAAAGCGCACAAATTTGGGGTGCACTAGAGAAATGGGAAGGCCGATGGGTAAAGAAAAGAGATAAGGGAAAAAGAGATAGTCCAGGATCTATTGAAACAACAGTCACACCAAATTTAGAGACGGTGAAAATCCTACCTATGAGAGAAACAGCTGGGGGTGTTTTGGTGCATGTGCCTTGGTCCAGGGGAGACATTTTGTCCTTTACGAATGATTATCCTAGGTTAAGAGAAAAACCGATTGAGTGGTATCAACAGACAGATAGATTCGTAAAGCTTGCGAAATGTCTCTGGGAAGACTTAAATACCTTGTTTGAGATTATTGTTCCGCCAGACTTGTGGCTCGAGTGTAAGAGAGGGGTAGATTGGCCCACAAAGGAACCAGCAAGGGATAAAGTGACTGGAGCACCTTCTGAAGAGGTGATGAAATATTATCATAAAGTAATTGAGTTTTTGAAACAAAAGGTGTCGCCGAAGGTAACTGATTGGCAGAAAATCGACCGGACCTCTCAAGAGGTTAAAGAGTCAATACATGCATTTTAGGAAAGGTTGTTAAAGGCATTCAAACATTACAGTGGTACTGAAACAATTGAACCGAAGGACATGAATCATCTTGTGTTCAGATTCGTCGAAGGGCTGAGACCGGAGGTCAGCCAAATGATTAAAAATCATTTGATTTGTTGGCAAGCTAAACCGATTGATGAAGTATTACAGTACGCGAAATACTGTAGTGACGAAATTGAGTTGAAGCAGAAAAAGTTGAAGGTGATGGTGATGCAGATAAGGGCTGCACAGGCTGGAATACAGGGAAATGGTGTTCAGCAAATGATACAGCAACAACCGCATTTGAATGGTGTGTTTCAGGCACAGCCGAGAGGTAGAGGTCGAGGGTTTGTGAACCGTGGTTCGGACATGAATAATGTTGTTGTTCAAGGTGATGGTCAAGGAGTGAAAAAGATGTCACCATGTCATGCGTGCGGGGGCGTGGGACATTGGAAACGGGATTGTCCGAATATAATGCAGGATGGTACAGTTCAGCAGAGTATTAATGCCGGTACACTGCAAAATTCACGAGGTCCAAGAATGAGACACCAGAATCAAAACTATCATAATAATTTGGTGCAAATGTCGGGGGTGCAACCTATGCAGCAAATGCAAATGCTGCGTTTCCAAACAGTGTCAGTACAACCAATACAACAGCAGATCCCTATGGTGCCTAGACAGCAAATACAGTTACCCCTGGCTCCGATGGGACAGCAACAGGTTACGCTTCCTCAATAGGTCACAGGTCAGGTAACAAATCAAAACAACACTGTACAACAATTCCCATTACGAGGTGAAAATGAGATGAATGAGGATTGGTCAGATGACAGCTCAGACAGTGAAGAGTGCAGACTCGCAGCATCCTTAGAGGTAGACCAGAGAGGCCCATATGTGGAGGGAAAAGTAATGGGCTACAAAGTCTCATTTTTATTCGATACAGGAGCTACACGCTCTACGGTTCGCAGTGCAGTGGTACCAAGATTACCTCTCTCGGGGCGCACCATACGAGTGGTTGGTGTGGCTAACCAGTACCTAACTAATCCAATCACTGACCCAGTGCAGGTTGAAATCGGAAATTTTCAGGGCCTGCATAGATTTGTTGTATGCGACTCAAGCCCAGTATCCTTATTAGGAAAAGACTTATTATGCAAAACCAAATGTTCGATTACCTGTTCCAATGGTGGAATAGAGGTACAGACAAACAGTGATGATGAGGGAGATGAGGGTCAACTCATAGAAGAAGGAGGAGAGATGAATGAAGATTACCCTCTAATTACCCTTTTCCCAGTGTTTACCTTGATCGATCTACCTGCTGATCTGCAAGGATCGGTAACAGAGAAGGTGTGGGATTTGACTGGAAAGGAGGTTGGATTAATCAAGGGAGTAGGTCCAGTCAAGGTGCAGATAAAGCCGAATGCAGTGTTCCCACAATTGTCACAATATCACATGACTCAGGATGTCCTTATTGAAGTGACACAGATAATTGCAGATTTTCTCAGACAGGGAGTTTTGAAAGAGGTCCTGAGCAGTCCGTGTAACTCTCCAATTATGGGTTTGAGAAAGCCCTGTGGGAAAGTTCGAATTGTGCAGGATTTGAGAAAAATAAACGAAATTGTGATAAAATGCTGCCCTGTGGTTCCCAACCCAGCGGTAATAATGTACCAGGTTCCTTGTGATGCTGAATGGTTTACCGTAGTAGACCTATCACAAGCGTTTTTCTCGATACCACTTCACGAAGACAGACAGTTTTTGTTCAGTTTCAAATTCCTGGATAAGGTGTACAGTTGGTGCAGAATTCCTCAGGGGTTTTCTGAGTCACCATCCATCTTCAATCAGATATTGAAGAAGGATTTGGAACCTCTTGTGCTACCTTACAATTCGACTCTTGTACAGTACATTGATGATTTGTTGATTGCATCCAAAACCAAAGACAGCTGCAAATATGATACCATTGCATTATTGAACCATTTAGGGAAAAACGGACATAAGGTGTCACCTAAAAAGCTGCAGTACTGTCAAAAAGAAGTGAAGTATTTGGGGCATCTGATTGAAAAAGGGTCCTGAAGAATATCAAAAGAGAGAATAACAGTTGTTTTACAAATGAATCCCCCAACAACAAAGAGAGATGTCAGGATGTTCTTGGGAATGGTGGGCTACTGTCGCCAGTGGATACCCAACTTCTCGATCATTTTAAAACCATTAACAAAACTGACAGGAAAGGAAGTTAAGGATGAACCATACACAATCACATTGACAAAAGAAGAGCTTGAGTCATTTCTAGAGCTGAAAGAGTGCATGTGCAGGGCTCCAGCATTAGGAATGCCTGATTATGAGAAACCATTTTTGTTGTTCTGTCATGAACGTGATGCTTGTTCTTTGTCTGTTTTAACACAGGTCCATGGAGATGCAAATCGCCCTGTAGCATATTTTTCAGCTACTTTGGACCCTGTCGCAGCAGCCTTACCGGGTTGTTTGCGAGCAGTCGCAGCAGTTGGTCAAAGCCTTTCACAATGTGAGGGCATAGTCATGGGATACCCTTTGACAGTATTGGTTCCACATTCTGTTGAAATTCTGCTGACACGAACTAAGACACAACACATGACAAATGCACGACTTACCAAATATGAGACAATTCTTCTGGGGTCACCCAATGTCACATTGAAAAGGTGCACTGTGCTGAACCCGGCAACTCTACTTCCCATTGAGAATACAGAAATAAAAGATGGGGAAGAGTTTGAGCATGATTGTCTGGAGGTGACTGAGCTCAGTACCAAACCTCGCTCAGATATAAAAGATACCCAGTTAGAGGAAAACGATTACATTATGTTCGTTGATGGGTCCTGTCTAAGAGATTCAACAGGAACCTTGAGAGCTGGTTATGCAGTATGTACCATATCTGGTATAGTCGAGGCTTCCTGGCTCGAGAAAGTGTTTTCTGCACAGGTGGCAGAATTGATAGCTCTCACAAAAGCCTGCCATGCTGCTGTAAATCTGGAAGTCACAATCTATACAGACAGCAGATACGGATTGGAATTGTACATGATTTTGGTCAACTCTGGTCACAGAGAGGGTTCATGACATCCTCTGGTTCACCAGTGAAAAATGGAGAACAAATAAGAGATTTGTTACATGCGATTCAGTTGCCTCTCGAAATTGCCGTGGTGAAGTGCAGTGCTCACACCAGATCACAAGACTTTGTGTCAATGGGGAATGGTTATGCAGACCAAGTTGCCAGATTTTGTGCATTAAACTGTATATCCTTTAAAGAGCAGTGGGAACTGTTACCACAACCTGAGAATGACACAACCTTAAGTCTAGCATTACGAGTGGTTGATAATTTAGACGAATTAAAGACATTACAAAGCCACGTTAACAAAGAAGAAAAACGTTCCTGGCAGAAAATGCAGTGTGTACAAAGAGCAGATGATATTTGGGTGTCAGAAGAGGGAAAACTGGTTTTGCCAAACAGTCTTCTGTCACAATTTGCCCGATTGTATCATGGGCAGGCACATTTAGGAAGAGATGCCATGATCAGATCATTTAAGATTGATTGGTTCAATCCAAAATTCAGACATGCCGCAGAAATTACTTGTCACAGGTGCGTCATCTGTCAACAGATGAACGCTGGAAAAGGAACAGTGGTAATTTTGAGCCACATTGGGAGAGCTAGTGGTCCATTTAATAAAATACAAATGGATTTCATTGAAATGCCTGTTTGCGGAGGATTGAGGTACGTGTTGGTGATTGTGTGTGTTTTTAGCCATTGGATTGAGGCATATCCCACACGTAGGAATGACAGTCTTACAGTTGCAAAACTACTACTCAGAGAATTAATACCCAGGTTCGGGTTTCCGGTTTCTATAGAATCAGATAGGGGAAGACACTTCGACAATGAGGTGATTAAACTTCTGTGTGCCGCACTCAACATTGAACAAAAGCTGCATTGTAGCTATCGCCCTGAAGCCTCAGGACTAGTCGAGCAGATGAATGGTACTTTGAAATCAAGAATAGCAAAAATGTGTGCAGCAACAAACATGAAGTGGCCAGATGCATTACCTCTAGTGCTGATGTCTATGAGAAACATGCCAGATAAGAAAACGGGATTGTCCCCACATGAAATCCTCATGGGCAGAGCAATGAGGTTACCGGCGGTACCTGCAAATGCACTAGTGAATAATACAGATGATATGGTGTTGGATTACTGCAAAGGTTTGGCTGACGTGATTCGCTCTTTCTCTCACCAGGTGGAAGCTAACACGTTACCACCAATCAGCGAACCAGGACACTCTCTGCAAGCTGGAGATTGGGTGGTTGTCAAGAAGCACGTAAGAAAATCGTGTCTTGAGCCGCGTTGGAAAGGGCCATATCGAGTGATATTGACGACCACTACTGCTGTGAAGTGTGCCGGGGTTCCCAACTGGATACATGCCAGCCATACAAAAAGGGTAGCGTGTCCTGTTGAAGAGGAACTTGAAAATTCCGGTACAGCAACTTCAAGAGGAGAAGTCTCAGAGTCAGAGATCAGTCAAGAAAGATCTGAGACTACAGGAGAGCCCGCTGAGAACAGCCGTGTCCCTCAAACTATCAGTGAGTTCGAGAGAGGTGACGGAGTGCCAATCTCAGTGGAGGCAGCAGGAGAACAAAGGCAAGGAGAGGTTCTCCCAGAAGCAGACGAATACAATTCAGAGTCTGAATACAGTGTCGAACAAGAAGGAGAGAGACGCGAAGAAGTGGCAAATTTAAATCAGAACGAATCAGAATCTCCTGAACAAGTTCCAAGCCTATCAGGAGAAAACACCATATTACAAGAGGAGGGTGCTGTCCAAGGTACTGAAGGGAAACGCCGAAGCAAGACGAACAGAGGTGACAATTGGCCAAACAAATCACACCTTAGAGTAAGAGAAATAGCAAACGAGACAATAATAGAGGAAAGCAATACCTCACAAACTGACGATCGGAGTGAAGGAGAACAACAAGGAGAACGAAAATTAAAAAGAAAGAGAATAGCAAACAGAAGATATACAGGTCCTGAATGGGCATATGCTACAACTTCTGAATGGCAACAAGAATTCTTAGCATTCTGTTTTGATCGAGAAATACCAGGCCAGTACTACGGTACCTGAAGAATATACAACAAGAAAACTGAAGATAAAAGAATGAAATTGTGAAAGCTGAAAAATAATAATCAAGAATCTTAAGGAAGAAAAAAAAACTACCGGATAATTCCGACAAGCTGCTAACCTGAATTGACGAAAAAGGTCCTGGAGTGAGTGAAGACGCTGTAAAATACGCAGAGAGAGAGTTTACTACTCAGAGTTGATTGTTGATCTGCTATTCTGATTCTATACAAACATGGCTTATAGTAACAAAGGAAGTAAAGTGTGTGGTTGGTTAGGACTTATGATAGGTGTTGTATGCGCAATAATGATTGTGGGAGTGATTGTCGGGATGCCATGGAGAGAGAGTGAAACTATTAATGCAACTTTAAAACCTGAGACTACTACTACAACTAATAAACTATCACCATGGGAGAAATTTGAGCAAGACACAAGACATCTGCATGAGGGAACTAATGCAAAAGGGGAGCTTTCTACCAATGTTTTCTATCGCTTACTAAATGAGTATGTGGAAACTATGGATGCGAAAGACTGTTATGTATGCACTAAAATTCCTTCATCTGTGCAGGAGGGAGTTACTTATCATAGCCTCCCTCTTACGTATGGGATCAGCTGTAGCTTGCTACTAACAAGATTTTATGATCAAGAGCATGTGCAATATTTTTATTCAAATTTAGACGTTGTGTTTTCTTTTGTGCCTGTTATTGAATTCTTAAATAAGCTAGCTAAAGAGCATGATATAAAATTAGTTAGAGGATTCTTTGAGCCAACACTAACATTTGGAACTGCTTATGCACATCGCAATAACTTAACATGCTTACTGTCTCCTGTAGAGAAAAGCTTTTTAGATCATACAGATGATAGACGCAAAGCATTAAAAGAAAGATTAGAAAAAGGTTTAGAAAAACGCACTTATGCAAATGATTATGCTTATACTGCAATTAAAACACAAGGCAAGTTAGCTATAGATGCATTACACGTAGGTAGACTCTGCATATATAGACCGAAATCTGATCAAGATAATTTGTTTGTAGGAACGAGTGAATGTAGGCATGTGTTTTTGTTTCAGAGTAAATGGACCTTTATGTTAAATGGACAAGACCCAGCAATTCCTGGAATCTATTACATCTGTGGGTTAAATGCATATTACCGTCTCCCTAAGGGATGGTATGGGACATGTTATTTGGGAATAATATTCCCAAAGATCTACCAGATTGATGACTTAAAACAAATACCTGAAACGTCTGGATTACAACATACCAGACAAAAACGAGAATCAGTGGCGGCTGTCATTGGTGACATATTTGGAGCTATAATCCCTTCAGTGGGGGTTATCCTAAATTCTATGAAAATTCAAAAGTTGTCTACTATTGTGGATAACATGCTGACAAACTTTACAGGAGCTATACTTCTGATGGATACTGAACTTGCTGCAGAAAGAGCTATGACTCTTCAAAACCGGCTTGCTTTAGACATTCTTTTAGCAAAGAGTGGAGGTGTGTGCAAAATGCTTAATGAACGTCATTGCTGCTCATATATACCTGATAACAGTAAGAAAATTAGAAGCATGCTTACTAACCTGACTAGAGATAGTACAGATTTGAAGGGTCTAAAAGAACCTGGTGTTTGGGAGAAATTTGGAAAAGGAATTGCCCGAGTGGGAAGCTTGTTTACCAACATTTGGAATGGGGTACTTGCAAAAATCATGATGGGATTATTAATTGTTCTGTTTTGTTTATTGGGATTTTGGGGAATATGTAAGAATAATGATAAAGTGAAAAGAAATTTGACTAAAAGAACCAAAAGAAACGAAGAAAGTGAAAGAGAGAAAATGTTCAATGAAATATGGGAAAGCTCACATAAAGGGCAGGATGTTGAAATGCGTATTATGCGCAAGGTGAAAAATTAAGACCAAAAGATTTGTGATGACAAGCGTCATCAGAGGAGGGACTGAGAGAGCGTAGTTTTTTTATTACATATTATAGACGTGAAATGCTTATGATTAACAATGCTACATTAAATAAAATATTAATTGAAACATATACATTAACATAAATGATTTTATGTGTGTAAACTAATGTCAACTATAAGAAATAATCGTTCATAGATTGCTAAAACTGTGCCTATTAAAACGTATAAAACTGCATTCATTAGAACTCGTATATCTTAAGTTAGCATGAGCCAAGCAAAGCTGTGTAGCACTCATATTAAAGTGTATTTTTCTGTCTCTTCAGTGTGCTGACTTGTAAAAGACCATGACCCAGCGATTGTTCTTTTCCTTTCAATAGTTTGCAACAGAGCCACATTTTCCCATCCGCATGCTAGCAGTTTTTAGTTTAGAGTTATGTGCTTCGAAACATTATTTGACACTTCCAAGGACGATGGAGCGAAGAAGAAGAGAACTTGTGACCTGATATGTATAAAGACAATGAAGTAATTCCGGATGAACCACCTACGAAAATACGTCAATTATGATGACCAATTAGAACATAAAGTTTTATCGAAAATGACAAAATGCATTACTTAATGTATAATTTGATAGGTTAACAATGGTGGGGTGTATTGGCTGACCAATAGAATTTTGGGGGAATGTATCACGAAAAAGGGATAAAAACCCATGACACAGGAGACAAACGGTCATTAGGTAGGGAATGATATTGATTGCATCTCGAAACTCTGTCACTCTATTTGGTGACTTGAGACTTAGAGAAAACTATCTTTGCCCATAGACTGCCCCTTACACTTTTCTCCGTAGGAGGAGAGTGTCTTTGCCTTTAACTTAGATAGACTGTTGGCGATCTAACTGATGTCCTGAAGACGAAGACTGATCCTGAATGCTGACTTAATCAGAGGAGGGTAATTATAAAATTGCTAATGAAAATTCATTTATTTGCCTTTTCTTTCTAGGTACCAACTGCTGTATGTTTTGATTAGAGACCTTAGTTAGATGTTTTCCAAATTGGTGTTCAAATTGTTTTGCATGAAGCCCAACATGCTAATGCTAATTAGAGGTTAGACGAGGTATTCATTTTGACTGACAAACCGACGTGACTGACGTGATGCTATGCTGAACTAGTATCTTAGAACATTCGATGTATTCAATGTATTACGATTCACTTATATCCATCTGATTATCTATGCTACTGATCTATGCATTATTGAAAGCTTATTATGATTATCATCTTGTGACTGTGCTTATATGTTTCCTGGCTTTGAGATTGATGCTTTTGCTATTAGATTGTAATCAATAGGGAATAAAATTCATAAAACTCCATTAAGGTGTGGTTATTCGGGACTGAAAGGTCATGATTGCGCCGAAGGTTTATTAATGACTAAAGTAAGATATATTTTGGTGTTAACTATTGACAATGTTATTGACGTATTGATTGATATATTGATCAGTTATCTCGTCCTACGGTGTCTCACCACTGGGCCCAAAGATTCATCGTCCTAAAACGAGTCCTGATGTGTATAAATTGACATAGACGGACGCGTTAACACTCCTCTCTGTTGCCATCAACGTTTTTCTCTTGTACACTATTCGCATCTGGTTCTGACGTCCTACGCTCTGTGCGCAGTTCCCATTATTTCCAACCACTTTTCTTCTTCTGCACACACTACCTTCTGTCTGGCCTTGGCATCTCCCCAGCCTATGCACCAAGAATCTCCTTTTTTAGTCCGTCCTTACTTTTTATTGACTTTATCTGGCCCTCTTCCTAAGTCTTTCTTCTCTGCCTATTCTGTTTTCATGCGGCTGACCTTTGTTTATTTCCAGGTCTCTCGCCAGATTACCTGCAGAATGCTGCATTGTGGCACCCATGCCCACAGTAACTATACCATGTTACAGTCCTGAAATCGTTTTTTTTCAGAGACTTACCTTTTCCCTCACAACCCAAAATGGTGCCACGTGGGTCTGGGCTAGTGAGCCTGCTTAGCATTTAAATCATTTGGCCCAAGCATTTTAGCCAGATGATAGTGAGCAATGGGTTCCACACTTTTTTTTCCAATCGCCATGGCCTCTGCCAGCAGAGCTTTGCCCTCTCGTGTAAGGCATAACGGAGGGAGGAGAGAAGCATAACCGTGCAGATAACCTGGAGGCCAGAACTTGCCTGAACCAAATAGTGTTTGGTAGTACTGGGAAAACTCCTGCACAATCTCAGTTGGCAGCTCCATTTGCTCTCTGTGAGGAGGCTACTGATGTGCCTAGCTACTTCCTCTCTGTGGATCCTTGATTGTATTTCCTGCTCTGGGCTGCCAGTCATAATTTTTTAGATTCACCTAAAAGAAACTTAGATGTTGCAGTTACAGATGGAGCAGGAGTTTCAGAAGTGTGAGCTTTGGGTGGATTCATCTCTGAATCTTCCTCCTGATATTTGTCTTCTAATTCTAACACAGCCACTTCCGAGTGGGCCAGTGTCTCAACCTGCATTTTCTTTCAATGTGAAACTATACTGATATTACCCCTGTCACTGCCTTGTATGCATTTCAAAGGGCAACGGGGGAGTCAACTAACTATATATTTGTCCAGAAGTAGTTGGTGGTTCCTTCCTGTAACTTCTCTATGACCTCAGCCTTGGTCAATCACCAAGCACTGAGTTGGCAGATGTGAATCTTCCCTGGGATGCCCCATGCATCTTGGTTTCAAGTGGAAACTGGTTTGATAGTATCCTCTCAAGCTTGTGGGCATCTGCATTCACTCATAGCTCAGCTACTCAGGCTAAGAAGTAATCTAGTTGAGAAAAGGATTATGCACCCTGAGAAGAAGGTGTAGCTTTATTCATCATGGTGAAAATGTTGTAAAATACCATACAGACCCAGGGATTGGGTAACATACGTAAGCAGATGGGGACTTGAAGGGGCCCACAGTTGGAGTCCACATCTCTCTACTGTGGAGTCCATCAGTCTGTCAAACTTTCTCACCCATGCCCCAAGATTAAGAGGTCGAGTGAGGTTTCCATCAAGGTGTACTCAATCATCTGCGGAAAATCCTTTGATCACAGGACTGTTTTTTTTTAACCCTCTGCATACTGTTTGAGCGCATGATTCAGTAATCAATCAGGATTTGTAAAGCACAGCTAATCACCTGACAGGTATTCAGGTGCTTTCAGGTCCCGGAAAAAGCTGTGAAAATGAGGGAAAAGCAAGGAAAAGGCAGACAAAAAACTGGGAGAAAAGCAAGGAGGAGCAGTGAAAACAATGGAAAAGCAAGAGGGGCACAAAAAACAAGGGAAAAGGCAAGGAGAATACAGTGAAAATGAGGGAAAGCAAAAGGGCACACAAAAAATAGGAGAAAGTAGTGAGAACGATGGAAATGCAAGGAGAGAGCACACAAAAAATGTGAGAAAAAAGCAAGGCAAAAGTAGTGAAACTAGGGAAAAGCAAAAAGGAGGCACGTGACAAATGGGGAAAATTTAAGGAGAAGGCAGTGGGAACGAGGAAAGAGCAAGGAGAAGGCACGCAAAAAACAGGGAGAAATAGGAAGGAGAAAGCAACAAAACGAGGTAAAAGCAAGGAGAAGGCAAACAAAGAACAGAGGAAAAACCAAGGAGAAAGCAGTGAAAAATGAGGGAAAAGCAAGGAGAAGGCATACAAAAAAATGGGAAAGCAAGGAGAAGGCATACAAAAAATGGGGGGAAAGCAAGGAGAAAGATGTGAGAACGAGGGAAGAGGAAAGAGAAGGCACTCAAAAAATGGGAGGAAAAGCAAGAAGACAGGAGCAAGAGCGATGCAGCAGCACAGGGAGAGCTGGGCCTGGAACCTGCCCCTTTGATTGTCAGTAGTTATACTGGGTAGCAACATATTTGCTTCTTGGTAAATCCTTTAGATCTACTACTATAGTAGTCTGTGGTTCTCTCTGGTGGCAACATATTTGCTTCCGGGTGGACCCCACAGACCTAGAGCTGCAGACCTAGAAAGGGGGACTGGGAGCCAGCGGACACGTGTCCATCTTTTTAACTAAGTTTGAAGGTATTCTTCTTACTTATCTGTATCCTGTTAAACTGTGGTTTGATGCCACTGTTAAGTGCTTTGACAGCAGAGGATAGGGAATCCTGCTAGAGGTCCATTTTCAGCAGTCAGGCTCCATTCACCTTCTTCCTTCCACTCATGCAGATCTACGGATAATTTGTGGACAGAAAAACTAGGTTTCTGCCTGCCACTTCTTGCCTGTAACCTCCAAACAAGTAAGATGCTTCCCACAAACATCACAGAGATGACCCTTCCTATCAATTTTTCACACCTTTCGAAAATCTATCTATGTAGTGTAGTGGTTCACTCTCCCAAAAATATCTAACCTCGGCCTCCCTGAAAGCACAGACTATGTCATCTAAATACCATGTATAACTTTGTCTAGTGTGTGCTCGGCCTTGCTCTGCTGTATCCCCGCGGTCCCACCACCCGTCCACTAGGTATCCCCATACATTCACTCACCCATTCTATAGATCTTCAACCAGGATGCCTTCACATAGTTGGTGCTTCCATCCATGTGTGCTTCCATCCATGTGTGCCCCGTTACACATTCTGTGCCCTCGCCTTCTCTGCCTTAAGCATACACTTTTTCCGCCCACTCTTTGCCATCAGCCAAATCAGTTCTCTCCAGTCTTGTGTCCCTTCATTCCCTCTGATAACTCTTTACTTATTGGTTTCAATAACAGTTCTGCACTTATTATAAATGTTGGGAAGCAAGAGCAAAGATTTTTTTTGTTGCTCCTGTGCCTTCTCAAAGCTCACAAGTTTCGGGTCCTCACACAGAGCTTCCTACTGAGTAGATCCCGGCTGTATAAATAGCAATGCCACACTCCAGTTCCACTGATCATACAGCGCTGGGATACTCAGGCACAGAATTTATTACTTGACTCCTTTAGACATGTGCTTGGAAAGCTGCGCCAAGCCCTGCCAGTGAACTCCAACTGAGGGAGAACCACACGTTTTTGTTTTTGTGCCACCTTCCTGAAAGTAATAGGAAGAGCATTTTTTTCTGCAATTATCCTCAGATGAGGGAGCATCTTTTTTGAAGGAGAAAATGTCCTTCTTCTCTAAAATATATAAGACCAGCTTCCTCTCCCTGGTCTTTGTAGAGTTTTAGAAGGGAATGTCTTGCAGATGTCACAGTGAGAAGGTCTATGCATAAACGTCAATTGAGAGTCACGAGGGGTTGCAATTGCGACCCATAGGTCACCTGTTGAGACCCCCTGCCACTTTGCTTGTGACCCCTGCTCCTTACTAACATTTCTTCATACAAACCAGTTCAGCTGTTTCGCCCCTTGATTAAACAAATGCATTCTGTTTGTTTCAAATTTAGTTCTTTCTACAGTTCTAGTCGTCCGTGATGCTAACCACATTGTGTGAGGCTGCAGCTATACTGTTTGCACTGTAGACAAAAGCACTGTTAGAATCATGGCACACATCTGCAGCATGTATTTGTCTTCTGTGTATGTGCCAGTTCAGGCACAGCCAGGCAAGGCACTGCACTGAGTCAGCAAGCGCAAAGCCTGCTGCAGCCGGTGCCCTTGGCTTGCAAAGTTGTAGCGCCTTCCTAGAGATTTGGAATACCAAGCATGGCACGTTGGAAACATGTGTCCTAGCGTGTCTGTGCAGTTTCTCTTTACCCAGCCCTTGAGGTCCAGGCCTAGGGTGACCACCTGTCCGTAATTTTCATGGACTGTCCATAAATTAGCCCTAAATTATTCGTAGTCCATGACTGAGGGTTTAACGGATGCCATTCGTCCATAACTTTAACCTCTCAGCTGAAGAACAAAAGTTCATTCCACACAAGTGACATTCCCCAGCTGAAGTGGAAGGGAGGGAACCTCCTCTGCTGAATTCCGGAGGGCGGGGCAGACAGCTAAAAAGAAATAAGCTTTCTTGTCAGGGTGTCTGCGTCTCTGAAGAAAAGCAAATGTATGCAATGGGTAAATCTGCAAAAGCAGAGGCTGCTTCGGAGGTGTTAATTGAGTGAGTCACTTGAATTTTCCTGATGAGAAGATATTTTCTTTTTGAGAGTCCTGTAAGGGTGTTCAAGGCTGAGCTATGGAATGCATGCTTTAAAAGACAGTTATAAAACATGTTTGCACTACGTATAAGCTGCATATTACTGAAATCTATACTTCAGAAGCACATTTTATTTTTAATCTGAATTTATTTGTGTATTTAGTGCCAGTCTATATTACTGTGTATTGTGCACATTTAAAATAATGACTTAAACATCCACAGTGCTTTCGGGGACCTCCTTGCACTAAAATACACAAGTCACTTTTCCCTGTTACAGAATTCAATTCTGTGGGCCTCAGATTGCACACGAATAGATTTGTAGTGATCACATCAACCAATATAATTCATAACATAAAATAGTGTTTTTTTCACTGATTAGTTTAACTTTTAATAATTTTTCAGTTACGGTGTGTGCTATTTTATATGTCGTTACCTGACAGTGAAAGATGAACAAAATAGTTTCAGAAATGTTGCTGTTTTTAGCCGTGCCTTTGATTTCGCCACCCCGCTCACTGACCCTGTCCCCATGGCAGTATCCATACTTTTTTTAATGCATTTCTCCCTCTACATTGAATAGATTTGAGGTGAGTGAGTCAACAAATTAACACGGGGAATAACACGGGGATGTGTTTGCTATGTAAATCACATAACAGGCATTGTGTAAAATATGATACAATTCAAGACAAGTGTATTTCTTTAACATGTGATACACTGACATTAATATGTCACATTAAAGTCTATTAAATCAAATATAATAGGTTTTTGAACAAATGGTATTCGGAACTCACCTATTTGAAAGTGCTTTCAGGGGTGTGGCCAATTAACATGGGGGGCGTGGCCAACCAACATGGTCAATTGGGCTGGGCCAACCAACATGGTCAACTGGGCGGGATCTCCAGAGGTTCTGCTTAAATCCTTCAGAGAGACTCCATTTGCAGTGTCCAGATGCAAGCAGGAGACCTGAACTGCACCAAGGAAGGTGCAAGGAGAAAGAGGCGCTGCAGTACAGGCACAAAGAAGAGGACACCACCAAAATTAGAGCCCTCGGTGCTGGAGCACAAAGAAGCAACCTGGCAGAAACACTGAGCCGATCCCGCTGTCGCTGGAGCGGCTCAACGCAATGGTGCAGGTACGGTGCTGGGGGAGTTTAGATTATTTCTTACTCATAGGTTTTCATCGCTGACTTCAAACGTTCCTCCTAATTAAAAGGTCAATGGTTTGTCTAAACAATAACTTTTAATGCGGAGGTTTAGAGTATAGAATATAATTCTCATAGTTTATTTAAACTACTGTTAAGGGTTTACACTGTGGACATTATCACTTGAAAAGGGAAGAGGGAATTCAACGCTTAGGGGATAGGAGATACATAAACTTTGTTTGTTTCTTTTGATTAGGAGCAACGATTGAAGTCAACTATGAAAACCTATGAGTAAGAAATAATCAGAAGAAAACTCTCACTGAAAAGCGATTCTGATCGGGGGTAAATAGTTATCAGTTGACCTTTAAGTCTAATTTATGACGGTCTTGAATAGATTTCTCTATGTTAGGCCATTCGTGGCAGTGAGAGAGTATCTCTAATTATCAACTGCCCATCGTAAAGAAATGTCTAATAGAGTAATATTTTATTTATATGAGGTGCTTCCTATAAAAGATTATCAGTCCTGATGATGACCCATTATCGATTAGTCCTTATGTGCTTGGTCGAAACACCGACATAATTTGATGTGGATTAATGTTGAGATTAATGGTGACTTCTAGACACCTGAATTGAAGGGGTCCTTTTGAAGATCATTTATTGTTTTAACCACATTGTTGTATATATATTGTATATAACACTTTGGCACTTAATACATCACGTCATTCACTTTCACTGCACCGTCACTTTAGGAGCACCTGCATCTGCTTTTAATTAAAAATTTGGATTTTTCAATTGGTAATCATGATAAACTGTTTATTGAATAAAAGGTATTAAATTATTGAAAACATTATTAGATACAAAAGGCTTCTTTATACTTATTTGAACTATTGCTGTGGAAGTCAAGGTGTACACTTCCCCCTTGGGGCCAATGTCTTCTGTTTCTTATACAGAGGATGGCCAGACAGCCAGTGAAACACACATTGGAGCTATCCAGCTAAATAATGGAGTTCTTAGTCCAGAAAGGCTAATTCACCCCCTGGTATGGGGAGTTTCAGAGTGGAAAGAGCTACCTGGTGGCACCCCACTCCCCAAATCAGATGAGGGACATGTCAAGGTGTCTGAGGAAGGTAGGAGGGATGAGCAGGTGAAGGTTTGCAAAATAATACAATAACTAGGGCAGAACCACCATCTTCACTAGGTCCATGTTGCCCATTACTGAAAGTGGAAGAGAAGATCAAAAAGCAAACTGGACTCTGAGTGACCATGTTCCTCTGCCCAGATTTCCATCATGCAAATCAGAGGGGCAATCGTAGATATTAATCCCTTGGTATTGAAAGGTAACTGATTCCCAGGTCAATCTGGGGTCTAATTTTATATAAAGGGAAAAACACTATTGTATTTAAAGAAACACTTATTATATTATAAAATATTTATCAGGGTCTTACATTTTGCTTGCGTAATTTACATCCCAAATATTTTAAAGATTCTGCATGTATTCTGGCACTTAGGGATGAGCCAAATGACTGGTTCGGCTTCGCCTGACTGAAGAACCATTTTAAGACATGGACAGAGTGGGCAATTGCCCAGCACTATTTCCCAAGGGGTCTGGCTCCTGCTCATAATTCACACGCGCAATCAGCAGACCATTGTACCAACAGAGTTTACAAGGGTGGGTGTGTGCTGCTTGTTCAACCGCTTGACTGTGCCTCTTCTGTTTCTCTTCTCACTGCTCAGACAAATCCCCATGTACACAATACTTTCAGATACTCATGGCAGGCCCGTCTTGTCTGATTTTAGGAATTGTCCCGCCTTGTTCTTCTCTTCCTTATTTGTCTAGGTTCTTAGCAACAACCCTTTCAATCAGTTGCTGTGGATCTCCCATCTGACCTCAATTTCATCCTGCTCTTTAATTCTATTTGATCTTGATTACATCCTGCTTTTTAATTCTATTTGTCTGAAATTCTGGGCCCCCTGTTCTGAGCTAAATGCAGAGTCCCAAAAACACACTCCAGTGCTCTGAGACTACAGACAAGTTGTGGGTACCTTACATCCTGACATTAGGAGTGAAACTGTCACCCACACTAACTGCTCTGTCTCATTATTTTGTTTTAGGTCTAATGTTGACTGGAGGTTGAGGTGAGCCAGATGTTTTTGTTTAACTTGCCTAAGCTAGCAGATGGTCACTTACCCTAATGTTTCTCAAACTGTTTGTTAAAGCACTTAAAATGTTTTAAAATGTTTAGAAACATCTTCAAAATGTAAATCTGGATGAGGATTACAGTGCTCAAGGGCATTATTTATAATAAACAAGATTATAATGTGCCTCTTGAATGTACCATACCCAGAGGCAGTCACATAAATACCATAGTGAATAAATACTGCTATGTAGAAAATAGTAAATAAATTCACGTATAAAGTAGTGGGGTAAGGCCTCTTCTTGGATGTGTCTGTAAAATTGACCTTTTGTCCTGAATTTTTGTTCTGAATTTTGACCCTTTCCCCTGATTTTTTTGCAGTCCTGTCCAGAATTTGCCTCCATGTTTGGTGGTCACCCTATCCACGCTGTGCTGCTAATGCACATGTAGTTAGGCAGGGGCCATGGTTTGGGACAGTTATTAGGCAGCGCGGCAGGTGCTTTATTTACAAGTTTAGACTGAAACATGTAGGCATTGCATTGCAGATTGATTAGATTTTAAAACTATTTTGCTTCATGAAGAATAATGGTTGATTTTACAACTCTTTATTACTGGCATAATTATTGGAGAGTTCGTACGACATCCATTCTCTACACAGCAAAAAGTAAAATTATTTAAATTTTTCATAAGATATAACTGAAGAACATATTCCATTCTCTGTAGCACATTCATAAATGAAGAAAGCAAATACGTTTTTCCTTAGCAGATGACATAAACAAAGAAATACCTCTGTCTGCTGAAGGACCTAATAGATGTTTAAATGTTTGGAACTTCTAATTTTAAGGAGTAGTGCATTCATAATTAAGTCCACTTTCATACACCACAGAGGAGTAGAGGGAGGCACTATCACAGGCTGTGTTTTAAATGTACACCATCTGCTGTGACACAACTATCATCAAATATGTTATCTAAAAATATATTAAAAAAACAGAAATCTCAAATTCATGAAACTTTCATAGGTTTTCGGTAAATATGAAAGCCATATCAATACACAGAGGGGGTGGGTCACTTTCATTTTTGAGGCTTCTAGCCATAATTAATTTATGAAATGAGGAAACGTGAATAAGTGAAAGTGCATGGGAAATGACAATAACTGCCTTTAAAATTCCTAATTCAAATTCAGGTCAGGTAGCATTTGTTTTAACAAAAACCAGGCCAGAATGCATAGCTACCAGTTTTTGCTATAGCTTGTTTGTGACATTTCAATTGTTTTATTGTGCCTATGTTTGCCATTTTATTGCCTAATTGTTGACACTTTGAGTGATTGTGTAGCACCAGTGAAGATAAGCAGTGAAATTCATACAGCAGGAAAAATACGAGAGAGTACCTATCCTTTTTTGCACTGGGTGATGCCCTCGTGAACATTGCTCAAACAGGTGCCACACCCCTCAAGCACTAATGGAAGAACACTAACCTGTTTCCCCTAGTACTGGAAACAACTGTTGCACCATGATATTTAACAGGTATTTTGATCCAGTCTTGGAGTCAGAGGCTATTTCCTCAAGGGAAGGCCACCCACATTTATTTACATTGTATTACATTGTATTACAACAGGTACACAGTGCTTACTATGCTTACGTGGGGCATTGAAGGCCTCACCGTCATGTGTAGCACACTGCACCTTGTGAGTTGTGTGGTTGGAAGCGTGATGTTGTTGTTTTGATAATGCATGGAAAGTGTTTCCATGTCGTGCATGGGAACCACCAAGATGCACTTATCGTGTTATGAGACATAGCCCTTAAAAGTGAGATAAATTAAGAAGTGTGAGAGACAGGTGCATAGTTTATGGCTTTCAGTAAGCTGGCAGGTTTGAGCAGCTCTGTATGTCCCTTTAGGATATTTCTTATTTTCATAGTCTACTTAACTGGTTACTGCAATTAGTTGTTCATTCTGAAATATTTACTTTCAAGTTTATCGTTCTGAGCAGTTATTACTTACCTGTTCAGTTTGGTATAGGTGGTTTATTGCTGTGGACTGTAATAGTAGAGGGTAATGGGCTTGACTATTACAGTTCTGTCTTATGCAAGTGTGAGAGTGTCAAGCAGTATACGAAAATTAATATGCAGTCTGTATGAACTACAATCGACTACCTAACTGCTGAGTGTTATGCTATTAATGAATGTTATTCATTGTATTCTACTATAAACATAGCACGTAGTACCCCTGAAGAAGTATTGTAGCCATTATACATCGGGCAGTACGCCTCTCCGGAGCTCAGGGTTAAGAGGGTTTTCTTTTGGCCTATTGTTGATTATTAGGATTAGTCTTGCTCTCCTAAGAAAACTACACTGCACATTTACTCCTGCTTCTATGTAGTAGAGTAAGTAGGATTTGTGTGTGATCTTTAGTGGAAGTGGGGAGATATGAGAATTCATGCATTGGTTGGCGGTATTAATAAAGAAGCTACAGGAGACTAGGTATTGTTTGTTTGCAGGGGTATGACTTTTCAAGGAGAGGTTGTGATATTTGAAATGAGGTGTGGGAAATTTGTAGCAATACAAGAATAGGGATTAAGGAAAACATGCATGTGACAGAGTAGGCTGTGCACGGGGAGAGGCAGCATGCAGAGGATGGGAAGGAAGGAGTGATTCATTAAAAAGAAAAAAGAGAGTCAACAATCAAAGTTGTAAATCAAAGTCATTCTTCATGCAGAGTTTAAGGAATACTGTGGAGGCTGCTTACGGTAGAAAGAAACAACATAATCTGCATGTGTTGCAGTATCATTGTAGGGCGCGAGAACACCAGTGCACGCACACACCGCCATAACCTGTGGGTAAATAGACTTAAAACAAATATGGTATAATTTTCTCATAAATCTGATGGAAAACGAGGAACATGAATGTTGTTCTTTAAATGTTAGGTTTTGAAATGCTCCTCCCCTTTCCATCTGGTGATCAGGGTAGGATGAAGGATAACCGAATCTGTTTTAGTGACATTGTGTAAAGTAATGTTTCATGGGGCAGCACTGGGGATGTCCCCAGTCTGAAGCACCAACAACAGACACAATGACGTGTGATATCTTGCACCTGACTGTCATTGAGCCTTCCTGCAGCAGTGATAAGACATACTAAAGGAAAGGCCCTGCCTAAATAGTTCTTCACCTGGCGAACCAAAACTGGAGGGTTCCTCGCCTCCCTCATACTTACCATCTACTAACCTGCAGCACTCAGGAAAAACAAGTAATCAGCAGCCTCTTCCTAACAAGGCACGCATTACATTTCTAAAGGGAAATCATGCCCGCACTCTGTCACTCCACCGTCAGATCTCCGTTCTCAAGCCACAGGAGGGCAGGCAATGCATTTCCATTGTCTGAGGAAGTAGATGGATTTGTTTGTCTTGCGTTCAGAAGCAAGACAACAGGGCGCACCATTTAGATAAGATTTTACACCATGAAAATGTAGGAGTGAAGGCTTCATCCTATGAGCCTGATCAACAATTCAGAATCACGAGAGGCAAGCAC
This sequence comes from Pleurodeles waltl, assembly GCF_031143425.1. NCBI lineage: Eukaryota > Metazoa > Chordata > Amphibia > Caudata > Salamandridae > Pleurodeles > Pleurodeles waltl. Next base: position 974,702,685 of record NC_090444.1, read on the forward strand.
ATGCTTTTAACAAACTCACAGACTGCTAAAAGCCAGGCAGTGTGATAGACATATCTTGGGGTGCTCCGTATTAATTGCAGTCATGCAGTGACAAACATACCTGGTGATTCTCTTTTTTCCCTCGCAGTAATGCATTGTAATAGGCATGCCTGGGGATGCTATTTATTTCGTAGAAAGGCTAGGTGTGTCCTTGTTTACAATCTGTAATACAGTGAAAGGCATGTTTGAAGTGCTCATTATTAATGGAGTAAAACAAAAAACAAAATATGCTTGTGGTTGCTGTTTATTGGATCAAGTGATGCAGTGAGATTTTAGGGGAGCAAATATGTTGTGGTGAAGTGGGATAAGTTTAATTTGTGCCTCACATGGCTCTGGAGAGTATTTGGTAAGCATGCTCTACTTTGTCCACTGCAAAACGGGGTAGAAACAATCTTCCCATCAAACACTTTCCAACAAGACATTAAATTGATTTTACTTTTCACCATTTTTGTAGCATCAATTTTGCAGGTGTGCTTTATATGTTATGACATGTTATGGGTCCTCCAGGCCTTGAAATTTACACGCTGTCTTACATTCTCCATTTGTTGTGTATAGTGCATCTTTGCTAGCCAGTCAGCTGTGTTCGTGCTACAGAAACACCAAATCAAAATACACACAAACATAAATACTGTGCTTTGAATTATTACCTATGTTTGAGTGTTACCCCCTCGCCATAGTCAGGCAAGGCCACTAGTGCACGTCCCCTCTTCCTCCAGCAGGTTTTTTACTGACCATCCAGAGGACACAACTTTGCATTATTGCATTACACAATATTGTTTTAGGTGTGATGGTTCAGTTAGATGGATTGAACTATGTCAGGACTGCAGGTCCCAGTATGCACTGATGTGTCTACATGTACGAATGGGAGAACCATTCTTGATACAAGGCAGGATCAGCACTAAGATACTGAGATCACCAGCCAGGATGAGCATGTTACAGAGGGGTGGTCATGGAGAGAGGTTGCCCTGCATTAGATCCCGTATCCTATACTAAATTCCCATCTGTACCATAAAGATAAGTACAATGTTTGTTCCATTATTACTTGCATGCTGGACGCAGCAAAAAAAACAGGCCAGCAGCCATCATGCACCACACAACTGGTTTTCAGGCTTTTCCAGAAATGTACCAGTTGACTCATGCAGCCTTGGGCTTTGTAAGCTCAGCTTACTGACTAGTTCAGAAGAAGGAAAGATACAGGCTTGTGCACTGATTGGCAAGCTAAGGATGCAAGTTGAGTGACACTACTAAGCAATCTAAGTCAGCTCTCCTCTGTTTCTTGGCGCTTGGTGGTGTTCCTAAATGTTATCATGTATGTCACCTGGTTATCCTATCTTTTTCTATGATTGATGTTTATGAGCAATCTACGATTTCAGTGGAACTGGAATAATATATCCCAAAGCAGACATAAAGTGGATATTTGAAGCTCCATAGGATTATCATGCATTTCTCTGGGCAGAGGCAGTAGTATATGAATATTTATATGGACACTATTCTCTGAGGTAACTTGCTGTACAATATTAATTAATATTAAAGAACACAATTGTATAATACAGCCTACGGGCCCGATTCACAAAGGTAAATTTAGACCAAAAGTATAAACTTAGACCAAAAGTTTAACTTTACTTGTAGTAAAGTTTAGACTTATGGTGTAACTTTAGATAAAAAGTCTAAATATACACCAAAAGTCTAACTTGGTCTAAGTTTAGATTTTTCGTCTAAACTAAGACTTTTGGTTTAAGTTTACCTTAGTGAATCAGGCCCTACGAATTTGTCAGGTCTCTCACACTGATAAGAAAATGTTCTTTATTATTACTCAATTCAACCTTATTTATTGTATTGAGCAGAGGAAAATGAAAGTAAAAGTAGAGCGGGCAGTATTCCAACCTATGAAGTTTCCTTACATGACTCTGATCTCTACAAAGATGCTTTAGTCCTCACAGCTATCTTATCAATTCATGCTTATGTAGATAAATGGGCCAATTATTTAGTTCCAAAAGTTGTTTTTTCTGCAAAGATATCTGCCAGTGATTTTAGAACCCAGTAACCTCTGCAGGACCATGGAAGTAGGATGCTGCCAAGCAGTATAAGCCTCTTCTTGACTGGCATGCAAGCAACTGTTGATTGCAGTTAGTCTCTTCTCACCTGAAAGCAAATGGTTCCTGACAACATCTGACTAATCGCAGAAGCTAGTACTTTATGCAGGTTCATGAAGACAGCAGCTACCATGCTGCCAAGCCGCATCAGCAAATCTCCAACTTGCTGTCCACTTAGTTTCTTCCTATCACAATGGGTTTGCAGCCTCAGCACATCAGCTAGTTATGTATAAAAAATTAAAACAGTAATGTAATGCACTGTTAGATTCCTCGATTTTGTGCAGCCAAGCAAAACGTGATGTCTACCAAGTTTTGTTTTCTCATCAAGAATGCCAAGTATCAGAACACCAACTATACTTTAAGCCATTAGTATCATATTCAGAGATCTGTAATCCAGGTCTGCTGCACTTTGAGCCACCTTCTTAATCTTATACCAGTCAAGCATCAACTTTCTCTTGGGTCAGTCTCTTTACAGCAAAATAATAGTCATGTCTGTCAGACTGCTAATTTCAAGCAATCAAAATACTCTTCTCATCAGCCAATCAACATCAGCATAGCAGCCAGTGTAAGCTTCCATGTGAGTAACCTCTTGCCACCTTTTGCTAACACACTAAACATGCTGAGGGCAACACTCAAACTATCAATCAACAACAGAACTCTTTTGGCGATGTGCACTTTTTTATGTAGAAGTAAGGAATTATAGTAAACCTGGGAAGGTGCATAGGCTCCTTAGCTGATAAAGTATATATACACACCATGTCACGAAAAGAAGCGTTGCCTGGAGAATTTGATCTTCATTAAATAAAACTGTGACTTAAATGCTAAGACTGGGTTTTAATTACATGGTACTCATAATTTCTAAAACAAATGACAAAGTGTACTTGTGCTGAGTATTATTAGGCCATGAGCCAAGACCCCAAACTTAGGCCACTGATACCACTCGGGGATGGGTTCTAAATTTTTTTTTTTTTTTTTGCAAGGTATGGATGCCTAGAGATGGAAAATATGTGATAGCAGGTCACCACTCTTTGCCTTTTGTCTATTATTGGATTAGCAACCATAGGCGGAAAAAAATAATGGTTTTCATATCTTTGATAAATAGCATACAAATTCATCATAATATGTGGAAAAATAAATCTAATTCCACCAGATTGGTTAAATTCAATATAATTTTAAAATAGTTATGATTATTAATTGTAATAATAACAATATAGGTGGTCATTACAACCCTGGCGGATGGTGTTAAAGCGGTGTTAAGACGGCCAACAGGCCGGCGGTAAATAAATTGGAATTACGACCTTGGCGGAAACCGCTAACAAAGACAGCCATTTTAACACTCCGACCGCCACGGCGGTACAGACAAACAGCTTGGCGGTCACCGCCAACAGACAGGCGGAAGACAAAGTACCGCCCACAGTATCACAACCTACCAATCCGTGACCTTTTCCGGACAAAACACCGCAGACAAAAACACGGCGGAAACAGGATTTCGAAGGGAAAAAGCTCACCTCTACACACCCCACGAGGAATCCGGACGCTATGGAAGCAGGGCTGCACATCCTGCCAGCCCTCATCTTCTTGCTCCTCTACCAGGAGCACGAACGCCAGCGGCAAAGACAACGGTGAGTACTGCACCTGCGACACAGGGGAGACGGGAGGGAAAAAACTGGGACACACACACGCAACACCCCCACCCACAACAACACACACACTAAGACATATTTATACATTATAGTTACACCCCCCCGGAAGAATGCAAAGACAAAAGGAAATGAGTGTAACCATTGTAATATATTAGAATCAAGTACGCAAAAATATATATATACACCATAAACAAAATATACACCAAGCTTAGTAGTCCAGGTAGTGCTCCAATGAAGTCCGTGGAACACAGGGCCCACACAGTATGGGCGGGTCCCACACAAGATCCCCGACCATGACGGAGAGAACACTGCAGGGGCTTCAGAGAGCAAGAAAACAGGCACCTCAGGGGGAGGGAAAGGAGGGGCACCTCACCCGGTTGAGTGCACGACGCCAAATCCACGAGAGGGCCACATGCCCACTATTCAATCCTGGGGAGTGCAAAGCCACAGTCTCACAAGTCTCTGCAGTGGGTGGGTTGCCCACTGTTCAATCCTGGGGAGTGCAAAGCCACAGTCTCACAAGTCTCTACAGTGGGTGGGTTGCCCACTGTTCAATCCTGGGGAGTGCAAAGCCACAGTCTCACAAGTCTCTACGGTGGGTGGATTGCCCACTGTTCCATCCTGGGGAGTGCAAAGCCACAGTCTCTCAAGTATCTACAGTGGGTGGATTGCCCACTGTTCCATCCTGGGGAGTGCAAAGCCACAGTCTCACAAGTCTCTACAGTGGGTGGGTTGCCCACTGTTCAATCCTGGGGAGTGCAAAGCCACAGTCTCACAAGTCTCTACAGTGGGTGGATTGCCCACTGTTCCATCCTGGGGAGTGCAAAGCCACAGTCTCACAAGTGGATGACAGTCTCCACTGGTTCTGGAGGGGGCATGGTGCCCAGAGTGCTTCATCCTGCTAAGGACAGAGGTAGTGGATGACAGTCTCCACTGGTTCTGGAGGGGGCATGGTGCCTAGAGTGCTTCATCCTGCTAAGGACAGAGGTAGTGGATGTATCTCTCCACTGGTTCTGGAGGGGGCATGGTGCCCAGAGTGCTTCATCCTGCTAAGGACAGAGGTAGTGGATGACAGTCTCCACTGGTTCTGGAGGGGGCATGGTGCCTAGAGTGCTTCATCCTGCTAAGGACAAAGGTAGTGGATGTATCTCTCCACTGGTTCTGGAGGGGGCTCTGTGCCCAGAGTGCTTCATCCTGCTCGTGACGGACTCAGTAGCGACAGTGCCCTTGGTGCTCATGGGCCAGCGCTGCTTGTGGCGGCGGTGCCCTGTTCAGCAGTGCTTGTACCGGCAGTGCCCTGTTCAGCGGTGCTTGAGGCGGCGGTGCCCTGTTCAGCGGTGCTTGAGGCGGCGGTGCCCTGTTCAGCGGTGCTTGAGGCGGCGGTGCCCTGTTCAGCGGTGCTTGAGGCGGCGGTGCCCTGTTCAGCGGTGCTTGAGGCGGCGGTGCCCTGTTCAGCGGTGCTTGAGGCGGCGGTGCCCTGTTCAGCGGTGCTTGAGGCGGCGGTGCCCTGTTCAGTGGTGCTTGAGGCGGCGGTGCCCTGTTCAGCGGTGCTTGAGGCGACGGTGCCCTGTTCAGCGGTGCTTGAGGCGGCGGTGCCCTGTTCAGTGGTGCTTGAGGCGGCGGTGCCCTGTTCAGTGGTGCTTGAGGCGGCGGTGCCCTGTTCAGCAGTGCTTGTACCGGCAGTGCCCTGTTCAGCGGTGCATGTGGCAGCGGTGCCCTGTTCAGCGGTGCTTGAGGCGGCGGTGCCCTGTTCAGTGGTGCTTGAGGCGGCGGTGCCCTGTTCAGCGGTGCTTGAGGCGGCGGTGCCCTGTTCAGCGGTGCTTGAGGCGGCGGTGCCCTGTTCAGCGGTGCTTGAGGCGGCGGTGCCCTGTTCAGTGGTGCTTGAGGCGGCGGTGCCCTGTTCAGTGGTGCTTGAGGCGGCGGTGCCCTGTTCAGCCGTGCTTGAGGCGGCGGTGCCCTATTCAGCGGTGCTTGAGGCGGCAGTGCCCTGTTCAGCGGTGCTTAAGGCGGCCGTGCCCTGTTCAGCGGTGCTTGAGGTGGCGGGCTCCTTTGCAGTGACTCAGCTGCTGGCGGTCCTCTCTGTCCCAGCGGGGCTTGTGCTGGCGGTCCTCTCTAGCCCAGCGGGGATTGTGCTGGCGGTGGCCTCCTGGGCAGTGGGGATGATGGCGGTGGCCTCCTGGGCAGCGGGGATGATGCGTCGGCTTCCTGGGCAGCGGGGATGATGGCGGTCTCCTCCGCCGTGCTGCTCTTCCCAGACTTGCCGGGTTTCTTGTGGCCCTTCCCCACCTTTGAAGGTGTCGCAGCTGACTCCCACTGGGACCCCTGGGAGCGGCTTTTGTGGCTGGAGTCTTCCCCCTCTCCAGCCGGGCACTGGCAAACTTTAGATGCTTGACAGGCGGGGGCCTGTCCGTGCTTTGGCTCCGTGCCACACTGGCTGCCCCGGTGGCCGGTGCACTCCAGATTCCGGTGACTACAGGCACCACTGGTCCCGGAGATATTGTGGCTGAGGTGCTAGGTTGGGACCTGGAGAGTCGGGCCCTTGGAGACGGACGGGGTGGGGGAGGTGTGGGAAAGAGGTCAAGGTTGGACAGGAAACGTTTTTGGGAGACACTGGGACGGGTAGCTGGAGGGGGTTTGGGAGTGGAGGAAGAGGTTGTGGTAGTAGGAGGTGTTCGTTTGGTGACTTTGGGTGAAGGTGCATGCGCTGGAGGCTGTCGTGAGGTGGATGGCTGTTGGGTGGGAGTGTGCCTGCGTTTGTGTATCTTGGGAGGTGGCGTCACAGACACACTGAGAGAGGACACAGGGGACGTGTGAATGGTAGTGGGGTGGTGACTGCACGTGAGTGGGGTGTGGTGGTGTGTGTGCTGGTGATGGCAGTAGTGGCTGTAGATGTAGTGCATGCAGGTGTGAGTGGAGACGAGACTGGGAGGGAGGAGGGAGACGAGGAAGAGGGGGACAAAGTGGAGGCAGTGGATGTTGGTGTATTTGCATGTGTGTGATGCTTGCATGAGTGCCTGTGGGATGTGTGGTGCTTATGTTTGCCTGAGCTTCCCTTGTGTGTTGACGTGTGTGCATGCTGGTCTGAAGGTGTGCTTGGGATAGGCTGGGGTACAGGGGATTGGGTCTGGGTGGAGGAAGTTGGAGGGGGGAGGCTAGAGACGGGGACAATGGCTGCCATCAGTGCTGAGGCCAGAGTCTGAAAAGCTCGGTGAAGGGCCGCCTGACCAGAATGAATGCCCTCCAGGAATACATTTGTTTGTTGCAACTGCCTTTCTACACCCTGGATGGCATTCAAAATTATAGACTGCCCAACAGTGTGGGACCTGAGGAGGTCAATGGCCTCCTCACTGAGGGCAGCAGGGGTGACTGGGGCAGGGCCTGAGGTGCCTGGGGCGAAGGTGATGCCCACCCTCCTGGGTGAGCGGGCACGGGGCAAAGACTGAGGGGCTGCTGGGAGGGCAGTGCTGGTAGGGGGGGTGGCGGCTGTACCTGTAGATGCGGGGGTACAGATGTTGCCGCCACCACAAGGGAGCTCCCATCAGAGGACGAGTCAGTGTCGCTGGTGTCGGCTCCTGACCCCGCTGTGGAACTCCCCTCGCCCTCTGTCCCACTGGTGAACTCCGAGTCCGTAGTCTCGCCCTCCAGGGCCATGTGGGATGCAGCTCCCTCCTGCTCCGGTGCCACTTCTCCTCCGCCTTACGATGCTAATGCACACAAGAACAGGGAGACCACAAAAAGGGGGGGCGACAGAAGAAAGACGTGTTGAGTGCATGCATTACCGCTACCGTTGGCAGGCACGACAGACACAGAAGCCCCCTGCACTACGCCGCACTCTTGGGCTCCACTGTTCAATCCCTGGGAAATGGCCTACAAGGCTATGGACGACATCTGAACACATGGATGACAAAGGGGCATGACTAGGTGTACTTGGCACTCTACAGGGGTGGGGTGGGGTGCCACATGGCCTGCCTTACGGAGGGACCTTGCCTACTAAACTCTCCCTGGCCTAGGGAAACCCACAGCCCACCTCCCCCACCCAGACACCTCCACTGCGCGCAAAATCAGCTAAATGAGAGTGTACTCACCCCCTTGTGGCTGCTGTGATGCCCTCAAGCGCCCATCCAACTCTGGGTACGCCACCGCCAGGATCCTGAACATCAGGGAGGTCGTGGTGCGACGGGCACCCCTCCCACGTTGGGAGGCCATCCCCAGCTGAGCCTCCGCCGTCTTCTTGCACCAGCGGTGAATGTCCTCCCATCTTTTCTGGCAGTGGGTGCTCCGTCTGTGGTACCCCAAGGGACCCACCCAAAACACTTTCATGTGTAGGTGACTGGTGCCATGAGCCCCCTGATGTGAACTCTACAGGTGGTTATTGTAGCTCCCCAGCTGTGTAGTCTACTCTGCTGGGATGTTGAAGCAGAGAGATAGCATAATATGTGACAATTGCAAAATCATGTGAGTACGAGCAGAATGGCTCTGCTCTCTGATATTAATCTGGCCTCGTCCCATTGTTTCAGCAATGTATAGTGTTCGGCAGGACACCAATGTTTGGTCATACTTCCTAAGTTTGTCGTGAATTTTATCTGTTACTTTCTCCATCACAATCAAGTGCTGTATCTTCGTCCACCATAGCTGTACTGGGGGAGGATTCAGAGATTTAAAGACTTGAACAATGGTCAACCTGGCAGCAAGTAACATAAAAGTGACGAAAGTTAGATCTTCATCCCCTTTCTTTGATCTTGGTAGTCATTGCCTAAAGTTATAACTGAGGTAGAACAAATTAATCTCTTGACATTAATTTAAAAAGATTAGTACGGGACTCACAGTCCATGACCTCACTTTTATTTTATAGTTTTGTCAACACTAGAGGACGATCCCATCGCCATCAGTTAAACTTAATATTGAACATCCTGTACAGAATTCTGAATTATCAGCTAATAGGAGTTAGAGGTGAAGGGATCATCATTCAACTTTTCTTCTAAAGAATGAGGTACCAGTTGTCTAGGCAAATAGTTGTTGTTCACAATGGGTAACCTAGATGCTTGTGGGATTCCCTGAGCAGCCAAAGGATGTGCAAAAGAGGAGTCTTTAAATACTCTTGGTCGATAAGGACGGCCCAACACTTTATCGTGGTTTGGGTGGCCCATTCTAGTGCTGGTTGACTACAGGCTGCTCATAAAAAAGGACTACATAGGGAAAACTCAAACCTCTGTAACCTACTGGTTGATAAATAGTTCATCTTTTGATCCTTGCATTTTTACTTTTCCAGAAAAAGGCTTCTAATTTTGGTCTTATTCTTTTAAATTAGCCTTTACGTAGTTTGTAATTCAGAGGCTCAGGCATGTTTTATGCCATTCTTTGCACAGGTAACTACACCTCAGTAAAAGTATTTTTCAGCTTTCAGTGAGAGGGCCACCACAGGTCATTTATCTTGTCTACCACATCCATCAAGGCAGTAGCAACTCTAACCGTAAAGAATCCAGATTGATAAGAGTGATAAAGAGCCGTCAAATTACACAAAGTCTAGTATTTATACAACTCTTGCAAAATTATTTAAGTCGGTATTCCCCTCCATCACTAGTATAACCAAATAACAGGAGGATCAAGTCAGATGGGTAAACCTCTCAGTAAGGAGCTTCAAAATGTTAATTCAGAAGATCTTAATGTTAGAGAATGGTCCTACCTCCTATGCCCTAGTGTGTCCTTTGGGTACATCCTCTCCATCCTCTATCTGATTCTCCATGCATTGACGTTCGGCGTTCAGGAGTGATATACAATTGAAAGAAATGCAGCCTTGCATCCAACATGGTGCCCCCGCATCTGTGAGCCGCGGGGCACACTGTAGCCCAGAGAGACGAGTTGCAGAAACAAGTAGATTTTGAGAGGAGCCGGTACTTTGCCCTGCCCGAGTGATGGCCGACTCCTTCTGCCTCTGCTGGACTGTAGCTCCAGAAAGTAACACTCCTTTGCATCCAACATTGTGGCTTTCCTGACCAGTGAGTCGCGAACCATGCAACAGCACTGTGAAATGCATACCAGAGCTGGGGGAAGATTGAAGCTCTGCCCTGAGTGAGTAGCCTGGTGACGGCCCACTCCCCTCGCCCCCGCCAGACTGAGATCACAGAGGCCTGCCCACCCGAGGCACCAGGGGCTGACTGCCCGGGAGGCATGGGGGATGCCCAAGACAGAAGTTGGAGCCCGGTATCCTGCGGAGAGCAGCGGGAACATCTAAACTGCTGCAGTGTGTGCTGAAAGAGAGGGGGGAGTCTCCCTGCTGAGGAGCCTAGAGCTCTAACTGGTCAGTGTTATTACAGGCCCTGTCCTGGAAGGTGCATCGCTAATAGAGAATGCCTGGCTGAGGATAGGGGGGAGAAGTGGCGGACCCAGGGATCACACAAGGGGGGCCCCTGCAATTGGAGGCTGACGATTCGTGATGCACTTCCTGTCCACCCCCTCCATTGCCCCCTGCTGAAGTGAAGCCATCTCAAACCTTGGCACACACTAATCCAAAGGCAGATTGCTGGCCACCAACCACTGCTGGGGCACATATATGGACAAACAAGGTGGCAAGACCACAGGGGCCTGGTCTCTCATTGAGGGGAAGTGGCGTGAGTGGGACAGCTGCAGTGACTCCCTGGTTGAGGGACAATACTACTCCAAGGACACAAGACTAGCTGTGCCAACCGAGAAAGACCCCGGGGTGCATTAGTGGCGGACATACACACATGTGGCTGGTCCACTCAGTGTGGTTGCACTGAGCTTTGGGGATCCCACCTCCCGGGGTAGATAGCACCTGGCAAAAACACCAGAACATTGAAACGAGGACTGAGTGCAGATGGAGGCCCAAAATATTGAGTGAGAAACACATCAGCGTGTCTCGGCCTACCTGGAGCTGCTCCTGCCCATACCTCTGACACATAGACTTCCAGGTTAGCACACCCAAAAGGACACTGGTGTGGCTAGCTGCCACTGGCCCTGGGGGACGAGCTGAGCTGACCACCCCTAGGCTATCTCCTTATACCTATCTGTCCTATGTGCCACTTGTGACTCAGTAGCCGATGGATGGTGGGCGCAGCGCCTGTGAGAGACAGAGCTGCCCGATGAACTCCTGGATCTACAATGGGATGTACACTGACCAGCTTGAGGCGCGGCACACACTGTAAAATCCCAAGCAGCGATCTGTAAGTGTATCACGGACCCCAGAGACTGCACTGACTCATCGAATAGCCTTCTGCCCAGTTCACCCCGCTGCCCACTTACTCTGTGTCCACGCACCATAGTGAATGAGAAAGACACAAGACCATCCTAACAAGCCAAGATTGACAAATATGCTAGAGCCGCTGACCCCACAATGTGTGAAGATTCAAGCACTCCGGTGCCTAACAATGCAGCATCTTTAATGGCGATAAACCAATCTAAGACAGCATTGAAATCAAGAATCCGAGAAGACCGCTCAGAAGTCTCACTCCTAAGGCAAGACCTTTGTAATGTGGCAGAGCTTGTAAGAGCGGCAGAAGAAAAACTATCTGAAGTGGAGGACGTCACTCAATCTATGAAAAAGGAGTTGATAGACATGAAGGCTGTCACCAAGGACCTGCAATGGATAGCCAACGACGCCGAAAACCAGACGAGGCACAATAATCTAATAATAGTGAGCTTCCCTGAGGATAGTGAAGGGTCCAGTATGATTGCCTTCCTCAGCACTTGGTTTCAAACTACCTTTCTGGTGGCCACCTTCTCTACTTGCTTCGTCATAGAACGATCCCACAGGACACTGGCGGCCAAGCCACGACAAGGCACTCCATCACAGGCGTAAATAGTTAAGTTCTTGCATGTTCAGGACTGAGAAACACTGCTTAGGAAAGCAAGACGGTTGGGTGAAATCAAGTATGAATCCTCAAGAATAATGTTATTGCCAGACTATTACGGAGAAGTGCAGAAGCAACCCATGTCTTTTGATGCAGTTAAGGTAAAATTCGGAGCTCACCAACTGAAATACATGCTGCTCTTCCCCACCAAGCTCAAGGTGCTATACAATGAAAAATCACATTTCTTCACCGCCAGGAGAGGCTTGGAAATGGTTAGAAAACAGACACCAATTAGGATCTCGAACACGCATCACAGACCACCTGATGAAAGGAGAGTATATGGGTGCGAGGCCTAAGCTGTGGCCTTCCAAGCGGGAACATAGACAACAAAACAACAGGCTTTCAAACAGAACCGAAGAGGAAAGGGTGAAACAGCAATTAGATGTTCACAGCCAGACTCAATGTGTACGGGAGTGGAGGGGAAGATAACTCTCCTTTCCTGGGAGAGAGGTGGACTCTACCTTGCACCTTGATGAAGACGGATTGAGCCACAACACGACTGAAACACCTCCAGAGCCGGACACTCTGCAGGAGGACAATAATAGATTGGAAGACTCTTGAGATAATGGGTTAATTAGAAGTCTGGGGTGTATACAGGCCAGTACGCCCCAGTTAGTCGCTTTCAAGTGTTAGTGTGAGTTAGAAATGGGGTCTCTTGTTGGCAGTCAGTTTACACCCTGTCCAAGTAGCGACCCTCATTCTAGTCAGGGCAAGGGAGATATCCAGCTCAGATAACCCCTGCTCACCCCCTTGGTAGCTTGACACGAGCAGTCAGGCTTATCTCAGAAGCAATTTGTAAAGCATTTGCACATAACACACAGTAATACAGTGAAAACACTACAAAAAGACACCACACCAGTTTCAGAAAAATAGCCAATATATTTGTGTAAAACAAGACAAAAACGAGACAAATCATACAAACAGTAATAAATATATAAATCTTGCAAGAATTAACTTAAAAATACAGTTCCTTGAAGTCAATAGCTCCGTTTGGGCTATCACGGCGTTGTGAACAACAAATCCAACAATCCACACTGCATGCGGGGTGGCGGGCCAGCTACGGTGTTGGGAAGACCCACATACTGTACCTTGGAAATGTAGGGCGTCATGACCCTCGCAATCAGATCTGGAGTGCAGCCTCACAGGCATTGGCAAGTGTTGGCAGGAGCGGGTTCTGGAGGTCGGTGCAGGGGTCGTCGGTCCCTTGAAGTCACACACGTTGCAGATCGAACTCCAGGCTGATGACAAAGTCAGGAGCTCTGGCATTAATGGTGTCTGGGCTGCGGTGCGACGTGGGACGATGTGACGTGCGATGCCCACAGGTCACAGTGCAGGCAGTGGCTCGGTAATGGCATCTTGCGGCGTGAATGAGACCAGAGCTGGGGTGTAAAGCGGGCGGTGTGACCTGCGGAGTCTCCAGATTGCGGTGCAGGCAGTGGTGTTGTTATTGTTGGAGCGCTGCCATCAGTAGGTCCATGGTGGCAGTATGATGCGGGGCGGGCTCCGTGCGGCGCCCGCCTGTCACGGTGTAGACAGGGCCATCTGTTGACGATACTGGAGTCAATGGCGTTGGTGGACCGGGGCTGTGGTGCGGGACAGTGCTTCATGTCCCTCACGAGTGGTGTCCTCGGGCCAGGGTGCAGGCAGCGATGTCGGTGTCAGTGTAGAGCGTCATCGTTGGGGGTACCAAGGCTGGGGTGTCAGCAAGGCGATGCAGAGTGCGTGTCCACAGGCCACAGTGCTACCAGCAGCTCGGTGACAGCGTCATGTGGCTTTGCCGGTGAGACCAGGGTTGCGGTGCGAAGCTGGGTACGCTCCGTGCAACATCAGGTCACGGTGCAGGCAGCTGCATCATTGACGGCATCATGGTGGTTTTCTTATTTTGCAGCACAAAACACACAGTTCCCAGTGTTATAGGCTGATGAACCTGAAGTATTTGATATCCCTGAGACTTCCAACAGGAAGCAAGCTGTACTTCAAGCCCTTGGAGAAACTTCACAAGCAGGATACATTGCAAAGTCCAATCTTTGTCCTCTTTAAGGCAGGAGCAGCAACTGCAGGCCAACCCAGCAAAGCACACACAGCAAAGGGGCACTACTCCTTCTCTAGCTCTTCTCCTTGGCAGAGGTTCCTCTTGATCCGGAAGTGTTCTAAAAGTCTGGGGGTTTGGATCCACTACTTATACTAATTTCTGCCTTTGAAGAATGCAAACTTCAAAGGAAAGTCCCAGTTGTTCACAAGATCTTACCTTGCCAAGGTCTGGCCCCAGACACACTCCAGGGGGTTGAAGACTGCATTGTGTGAGGACAGGCACAGCCCTGTCATGTGCAGGAGTCAGCTCCTCCCTCCTCACTCTAGCCCAGGAAGACTCACCAGGATATGCAGGGCACATCTCAGCTCTCTTTGTGTCAATGTCTAAAGGGAATTCACAAGCAGCCCAACTGTCAGTCTAACCCAGACGTGGATTCTACAGACAGGCAGAGGCACATAATTGTTAAGCAAGAAAATGGCCACTTTTTCTAAGTGGCATTTTCAGACAGACAATCTAATATTCGACTCTACCAAAAGATGGATTTTCAAATTGTGAGTTTAGAGACCCCAAACTCCACATCTCTACCTGCTCCCAATAGCAAACAGCACTTAAAAGATATTTAAAGGCAGTCCCCATATTAACCTATAGGAGACTCAGGCCTGGCAGTAGTGAACTCGAATTTGACAGTATTTCACTATCCAGACATATAAAACACACCAGTGCATGTCCTACCTTTTAAATACACTGCACCCTGCCCATGTGACTACCCAGGGCCTGCATTAGGGGTGACTTACATGTAGTAAAAGGGAAGGTTTGGGCCTGCATGTGGGTACACTTGCCAGGTCGAATTGGCAGTGCACAACTACACCCACAGATACTGCAGTGGCAGGTCTGAGACATGGTTAGAGGGCTACTCATGTGGGTGACACAATCAGTGCTGCAGGCCCACTAGTAGCATTTTATTTACAGGCCTGGGCACACATAGTGCACTTTACTAGGGACTTACTAGTGAATCAGATATGTCAATCATGGATAAACCGATCATCTTTACAATTTACAAAGGGAGCACTTGCACTTTAGCACTGATCTGCAGTGATAAAGTGTGCAGAGACAATAAACTAGCAAAACAGATCTGAAAAAATGGAAAGACGAAGGCAAAAAGTTTGGGACTAACCCTGCAATAAGGGCCCTATCCAACAGTGTGCCTGCTATTAGGAGACGGTTTCTCCCCACCTACGAGTCTGGGTGGAGCGGTAGTGGAGTGACTGATGGACGAATAGGGTGTGCATTATTTGAAGACTATCTGTGTGGAAAGTGTGATAGTGGTTAGTATCCTTATAATTCGTAGGGGAATATAGCCCTAACGATGAGTGTACAGGAGATGAATGATGTGAAATTGTGGGGGTGCGCGTCTTATATCGGAAGAGAGCGGGAATGTTCGATTAAGTAATTAATTAAGAATGGAGGAGTAATCCTCACTTGGTCCTGATGGCAGATTGCATGTGAGATTGAGAGTGACTCTGTCTTATTCTATGTTTTCTATAACTTGTTTTTACATTTTAATTCAATCCGTTTGGGATACAGGAGGCCACAGACCTCTCATGCCTGGACCTGCAGCATGATTACCTTGAGTGATATGAAGGTGAATGCTTGTCGGGATGGGGGGGGGGGAATAGGAGGTGGGGGAGATAATCAAAGTTTTGATGTTATATTTGAAGTGTTAATTGTATTTTGTAGTTAGTTTGAGCAGTGGAAGGGCACATTAAATGCACAGAAGGCCCGTTTCTCTAGGTGGAGGAGAATCACAATGCTATGTACTAGGTGTGACGCATATCACTAATCTAGACTTTAGTAAAAGGTCTATACTCACCGTAGACCGAGACAGGTCAGGGCCAACTTCAGCCCCAGGTGGAACCACAGCCCTGGCTCAATTTGTGGATACATTGGGCTCTCCGACTTATGGCGCCGACAGCACCTGCAGGACAGAGTTTATTCCTACTACTCGGGCGCACTCTGGAGTATTTTCCAGACTAGACTACACTTTCATACCAGCAGGTGAAATAGGCACAATACATCAATCCTAATACTTAGCCAGGGGCCTTCTGACCATTCCCCATTATGGATCTCATGGAGACACAGACATTGGGGGGCCGTTAGGGAATGGGGATTGAATGCCTGGGAGCTGAGGGATGGGACTACCCTAAATGAGATTTGTACAGACTCCGAACTCTACTTCTCAAAGAACAAAGACTCTGTTGAATCAGCTGTTACACTCTGGGAGGCCAATAAGGCAAAAATATGTGCTAATATTCTGTACCCTACTGCCTTCAAGAAAAAGAGGGCGGAGAGGGACAGAGAAGACCTAGAGAAACAAATGATAAAAGCGGATGCTGCATATACACACTCGCCAACCCTCCCCTGACGGCGAGATAGGTGGACACCCTGCGCGAAGAATATATAGCACAGGTCAATAATTAAGTGCATACTCAGATGCCAGTTATGAGGTATCGCCTCTACAATGGAGGAGACAAGGCTAGGAAGCTACTGGCCTGGTTGTGCCGCCATGAAATGGAGGCTTGATTGGTCCATCAAGTCAAGGGAACAGTGGATAACCTGTACACTACAGACAGAGAAATTGCGGAATAATTTGCTGGATTCTTTGAGGCCCTGTACAAATACTGGCAACATCACAAAATAAAATGATGGATGGAGTGCTGAAACTTTTCAAACACTCACCCCCTAGCCACAGATCTGGGTTAAATCCACTGTTATTTTGCTTGCCACGTCATCCCAGTTCAGACCCAGCTATATGCAAATCAGTCTTAACCCCGCTCCCTATTGGAGCAGTCCAGCCCGAACTGGCCATGGAACAGGGTCAAGACTGGTTTGCATATGGCTGGGTCCAAACTGGGGTGGCATGGTGAGCGAAAGAACAATGGATTAAACCCAGATCTGTGACTGGGGGGTGAGTGTTTGAAATGTTCAGCACTCCGTCTATCATCTTTTTGTGTTGATAAAGTTGCCCTAAGTGGGAAGGGTATGCCCAGACGTGGGTCCTGTGCCCACTGTGCTGCTGGAGTCAAGCTAGCCTGGCTGATGAAGGGTGATACACTGAAACTGGTCCCAGGATGCTTGTTTCCGGTCCAGGGAGGACCTGGACTGGCAGTTCGGGCTGGACTGTTCCCAAGAGGCACAGGGTCAAGACTGATTTGCATATGGCTGGGTCTAAACTGGGGTGGCATGGTGAGCGAAAGAACAATGGATTAAACCCAGATCTGTGACTGGGGGTGAGTGTTTGCATTGTTCAGCAGTCCGTCCATTATCCTTTTGTGTTGCCTGTACGAATACTGCCCACTAGCACAGGCTACTCAGATAGAAAGGTACTTAGCAGATATCGGCCTCCCAACTCATCTGGGTGAAGACGGCTTGGCATTAAAAGAGGACATCTCCCTTGCTGAGAGGCCTCTCTGTCCCAGATGAATTCAGGTATAACGCCGGGACCCACTGGCCTTCCAGATAAAGTCTTTAAAAAAACAGACCAACTTCTTGGCGCCCCATTTGCTTAGACTTTACCTAACAGCAAGTGAAGAAGGCTTTCTCCCACGGACCAACTCAGAGCCACGATCTCGGTCATACAGAAGGCCAGGAAATCACCTACTGATTGCGGTTCTTACTGACCGATATCATTAAGTAACATAGAAACAAAAGTATTGGCAACTATCCAAGCTACTAGACTTATAAGTGTCATTTCCCCCTTGGTCCACAAAGATCAATCAGGCTTTATGCCCAAATGTTCCACTAGAGGAAACCTCCACAGACTCCACAATTTGATGGCCGAAGTCCAGGCTAGAATGGAACTCCATGTGTTTGTTTCCTTGGACGCCGAAAAGGCGGTTGAAGCCATACATTGGCCCTTCAAGATGCAAACGCTGATAAGGCTGGCATTTGGAACACAATTCATGAGCTGGGTAGGCTTACTTTACAAGGTGCCCATGGCAGCAGTGAGAGTCAATGGGACACTATCATCAGAGTTTCCTATCAAGAGAGGGACCAGTCAGGAATGCCCTCTGTCCCCCTCCTGTTTGCCTTGACCCTGGAACCACTGGCATGTGTGGTCTGTGCACACCCACACATCTGAGGCTTTGAGATAAACGGATCCCCGATTCATGAAAAAAAGATGTCCCTATACGCAGACAATGTCCTCCTCTATCTGACCAGACCAGAGGAATCGCTCCCCACAGTCCTTCAGGTCTTTGAACAGTAAGGGGGCCCATTCGGGCTAGACAAAAAATTGGAACAAATCTGTCCTTTTCCCCCTCTAAGATCAATTAGATCTAATGGACTCCGCTGGGGGGTGACGAGTAAACCGAGAGGGATTCCAGTATATTTAGAGATTTACCCTACAAATGAGCGGGAGAAGTGTTTGGATCATAATGTAAGGAGGGTACTAGTAGATGCGGAACGTTGGAGTAAACTTCCCCTAACGATACTAGGTCGGGCAGCAATGTTTAAAATGATCACCCTCCCAAAATTCGTATATGCTCCACAAAACACCTACTATAAAAGAGTTCTTCACCAAAATTGATAACGAACTGAGAAAATATGAAATAACGTGCACACAGAATAGCCCTCCGAACACTACAACGTAATCTGTTTACTGGAGGAATAGCCCTTCTGGACATCAGGGCCTACTATTGGGCCCCCAACTGATAGCCATTACGAGTGGGGACACACAGAGAGCTACCATCATACTTTTGTGTTGGAGAGGACACAATTCCAAACACGCCCCTATCACCTTTATCTCTATAGGTGAAGGGTATAAGAGGCCTCTTGCCGGTTACTCAAAGAACTTTGCAGGCTTGGTTCAGGACAACTAAATGTCTAGGATGGGCGCATAAAATCACCCAGGAGACCCCACTGTAGCTGGGATGATGACTTAAGGAAATTGGAAAGCTGAAGGTATTTGAGGCCTGGGATCGGATTGCCATATCCAGAGTAGGTGACCACCTTAAGGAGGGTGCCCTGATGCTCTATTCATGCCTCCAGCGGAAATACTAACTTAATTCTGTGCAATGTACTAAGTACTTGCAACTGGCCCATGCCTGGATAGCCAAAAACATTCCCACAACACTCCCAGGCTATGCACCCCTAGACGGAAGGCTTCTGATGGGAGAGATACAGGAGAAAGCAATTTCTGCCATATAGGAAACTATCAATAGGTGAACTAGATAGTCTGGACTGGGAAGATGTGCTAATGTTGAATGTAATGTGTTAAAATCTAGATTGAGACTTATCCATCTTAAAATCCTACATCACACTTACTATGACCAAGTTCACCTCCACAAAATAAGCAGGATGCCCTCCCCAGAATGCCTTATATTTCTTTTCTTTGACCTTTGTAGTCACTGCCCGATCTCTTAATCAAGATAGACCACATTTATCTCTTAGCATTAAGTTAAAAAGATCAATACAGAACTCACAATCACTGACCTCACCTTTATTGTTTAGTTTTTCAAGAACTAGAAGAACACCTTATTATCAAACGTTAAAATTAACATCTAACATTGTGGACAGAAGTCTGAATTTTAAGCTAAAGGAGTTATAAGTATACAGTTTGTCATTGGACTTTTCTTCTGAAGAATCAGGTACCAGTTGTCTAGGCAAACAATGATTCCTAAAGGGGCAACCTTGCAGATTGTGTAATCGCCAGGGTAGCTAAAGTGTTTAGAAATGAGGTAAGTCTGAGTATTCTTGTTCGATAAGGATGGCAAAAGGCTTCATTGTGGTTGGAGTGGCCCATTCTAGTGCTGGTTCAATACAGGCTTCTCATAAATAAAGATCTACGTATGCAAAGCCAAAACCTCTAACTGACTGGATGTTATATAGCTAATCTTTTGATACTTACCTTTGAACTATTTCAGAGAAAGGCTTCTAGTTTCTGTGTTATCATGTTAAGAGCATTAGGTAAAACCCAGAGTGAAGGAGGTTTATTTTACATAAAGTGTTTGTGAGGGAAGGTCAAGAAACCTCAAGGCATCCCCATCAATAAAGGTGCTTCAAACGTGTATCTAATAACCCTGGAAAATTCAGTAAGCAAAGCTGATGTGATTAATTAGAATCAAAACAAAAACAAAGGACGTCATCAACAAATATAATGTTTTAAGATTGTCATACTTGGCCCCAATGTTTCTACATAAAAAGGGAACCTGAGAGTCATCAGGGACCGTTTGTAAACATTGTAACACAAAACAATATCCCCTAGATATATGAATGCAACAATGCTACCAACCAAATGGTTATTTATTCCAAACAATAATTCGGAAAATGTCTCTTTATAAAAGCACTGTAGAACGGCGCAGTGGAGGTGAGTGAGAAAAAAAAACGTGCTTGGTGCTCTCTCATTGGTGATACACACAGGTGGCAATAGTGATCATAAGTGTGTATCTGAAAACAATAGCATGGTCTGTTCTTGGCTAATCAATAATATAGGTAAGGGTCTGGGATTGCATTTGACGTCTTGACCCCTTAAGAGATAGGTGGATCATCATCAGGACTCTAAATATAACCGAGCCCTAGAATCACGTGTGAAATAAAGAAAAGATAGAGATAGAAAGGAAACAAGAAAATGCTGTGTAAGGTTTGAAAAGCATACAGGGAGTGCAGAATTATTAGGCAAGTTGTATTTTTGAGGATTAATTTTATTATTGAACAACAACCATGTTCTCAATGAACCCAAAAAACTCATTAATATCAAAGCTGAATATTTTTGGAAGTAGTTTTTAGTTTGTTTTTAGTTTTAGCTATGTTAGGGGGATATCTGTGTGTGCAGGTGACTATTACTGTGCATAATTATTAGGCAACTTAACAAAAAAAAAATATATACCCATTTCAATTATTTATTATTACCAGTGAAACCAATATAACATCTCAACATTCACAAATATACATTTCTGACATTCAAAAACAAAACAAAAACAAATCAGTGACCAATATAGCCACCTTTCTTTGCAAGGACACTCAAAAGCCTGCCATCCATGGATTCTGTCAGTGTTTTGATCTGTTCACCATCAACATTGCGTGCAGCAGCAACCACAGCCTCCCAGACACTGTTCAGAGAGGTGTACTGTTTTCCCTCCTTGTAAATCTCACATTTGATGATGGACCACAGGTTCTCAATGGGGTTCAGATCAGGTGAACAAGGAGGCCATGTCATTAGATTTCCTTCTTTTATACCCTTTCTTGCCAGCCACGCTGTGGAGTACTTGGACGCATGTGATGGAGCATTGTCCTGCATGAAAATCATGTTTTTCTTGAAGAATGCAGACTTCTTCCTGTACCACTGCTTGAAGAAGGTGTCTTCCAGGAACTGGCAGTAGGACTGGGAGTTGAGCTTGACTCCATCCTCAACCCGAAAAGGCCCCACAAGCTCATCTTTGATGATACCAGCCCAAACCAGTACTCCACCTCCACCTTGCTGGCGTCTGAGTCGGACTGGAGCTCTCTGCCCTTTACCAATCCAGCCACGGGCCCATCCATCTGGCCCATCAAGACTCACTCTCATTTCATCAGTCCATAAAACCTTAGAAAAATCAGTCTTGAGATATTTATTGGCCCAGTCTTGACGTTTCAGCTTGTGTGTCTTGTTCAGTGGTGGTCGTCTTTCAGCCTTTCTTACCTTGGCCATGTCTCTGAGTATTGCACACCTTGTGCTTTTGGGCACTCCAGTGATGTTGCAGCTCTAAAATATGGCCAAACTGGTGGCAAGTGGCATCGTGGCAGCTGCACGCTTGACTTTTCTCAGTTCATGGGCAGTTATTTTGCGCCTTGGTTTTTCCACACGCTTCTTGCGACCCTGTTGACTATTTTGAATGAAACGCTTGATTGTTCGATGATCACGCTTCAGAAGCTTTGCAATTTTAAGAGTGCTGCATCCCTCTGCAAGATATCTCACTATTTTTGACTTTTCTGAGCCTGTCAAGTCCTTCTTTTGACCCATTTTGCCAAAGGAAAGGAAGTTGCCTAATAATTATGCACACCTGATATAGGGTGTTGATGTCATTAGACCACACCCCTTCTCATTACAGAGATGCACATCACCTAATATGCTTAATTGGTAGTAGGCTTTCGTGCCTATACAGCTTGGAGTAAGACAACATGCATAAAGAGGATGATGTGGTCAAAATACTCATTTGCCTAATAATTCTGCACTCCCTGTATATAGAAATGTACTCACTGTAGAAATGGACCTTGCAAAAGACTGTAACGCTTGCTTTTTCAATTAATTAATTTTTTTTTTAAACGTAAAGTAATTTTAATTACTTAACGTTAATCCATCCACCGCTGCACATGGCCTTTGACCGTGCGTGGCTAGACCCTGCACCAAAACCCCTATAACCACCCAACGTCATGCCATGCAAGCCTTTGGCCATGCACAGCCTTTGGCAATGCACGGTAGGGTTTGGCCGCAGTGCCTAGCCAACGGTCAGGCCATGCAGCCTACCCCAAACACGCTTGATGTGCTTCTTTGATGTGATCACATTCCTATGTATCAAAAACGTGTCTCCACAATTAGAGGGAAATACGCCAGGTGGTCCTTTTAGTAAGCTCTCCGTCTTCCATGGAAAATGGGAGGAAGACGCTGAATATCACTAGTGTATGTGGGGTGGAGCCAAACGTGCGGGTCTTCTAGGCAAGTTTACACACTTGTAGTAGGCACGTCTACATTCTTGTAGTTTTTAAAAGTTTAGAACACAATCTCTGGTTTCAGCAGCAGATGGCAAGAAAGAACCCACTTGTCACAGACACTGCATGAGATATTGCGCTCCAAAAAAGCATGCAGACACTTTCTTCAAGGATTACAAATAACTGTTTATGGTGGAAATGCAGAGAGAACACACTTGCTTTGCCTTGGCCATGCACATGAAGTTAGTATGATCAGGGGACTGCGGAAGCCTCAAGGCCCTACGGTGTCAGCTGGCTTCTTGCCTTCTGTGTGATCCGGCATTGCTCCTGCACGCAGGGAGCTGCTGAAAATGCTGCTCCCTGTGTGCAGGAGTAATAGAGTCATTTCTTTCCCTGCCTGCATGTCAGCTGGCAAGGAAAGAGATGAAGTGAGAATGCTGCTCCCTGTGTGCAGGAGTAATAGAGTAATTTCTTTCCCTGCCTGCATGTCAGCTGGCAAGGAAAGAGATGAACACTCCACTTCCAGCAAGTGGAAGAATTGTCACAGGTCCCGCTTGTTAGAAGTGGAGTGTTTGCCTTTGCTTGGCAAGCAAAAGCAAACCGCTACCTCCTGAGGGTGGGCACCTCAGGAGGCAGCAGGAGCTGGCCCTGGAGGAGGGGAGGATCGGGTGTGGCAGTGCTATCCCAGAGCCATAATTGGCTCCAGGAGGGGGAAGCTCTCTCCTTCTTTCTTAATATCTATTTGGCCCCGGGGAGGTGGCGGTCCCTGGGGCCGGTGCGGACCTCTTTGTTAATTGCTCTTGAAGCCCCGGGGAGGTGGTGGTCCTGGGGTTCGGGGGGCGCGCTGCCCCCCAAAAACCTATTACATTTAGCCCTGGGGAGGTGGTGGCCCCCGTAGCCCAGGGGGTCTGTGTGCCCCGCCCCTGCATATATGAATAATGTAGCTCCAGGGAGGTGGTGGTCCCCGGGGACTGAGGTTCCACTGGGCCTCCATATTCATTTTTGGTTTCTTGCCCCAAGGAGGTCGTGGTCCCCAGGGCCGGGGGGTCCACATGGCCCCCCAGCATATTTGTAAAACATAGCCCCAGGGAGTTGGTAGTCCCTGAAGCTTTTAACAGCCATAGGAGGAGGGCGCCATGAGCCCCCTCCTTAGTTATAAAACTAATTATTCCCCCAGGATCTGGCCCACCCAGGGGTGAAATTAAAAGCAAGCCCGGGAGACAGTGCTTGCTTTTTTTTCCCCAATTCTCAGCGAAATTCGCAAACTCTTGCGTATTTTGCTGGGAATTCTTTTTCTTTTAAATGACATTTTGCCCTGCCAGGGTACAGGGGGACCCCTGGACCAAGGCACGGGGGTTAGAGTAAACGTACCCTGCCCCCTTTTCTTTTTCTGTTTTTTTTGGTGACTTGGCTGAAGCAGAGTCTTAAAATGGCTGCCAACACGTCCTGGTTGAAGTGTTGACAGACCATCAGATCTCTGCACGATATCGGGAGGGTTTTCAAAATGTTCGTGCCTCTAGATATACAAATGTGTTTTTCCTTTAATATCTCTAAAACTACAAAACAGACTTATACCAAATAGAAAAAGTGTGCTCGCCAGACTAAAATCTACCTTTCTGCCAAATTTGGTTCGGCTGTAGTCATGTTGTCATGCACAACAAGACTCTTGGGCACACTTTGTTCTGGAAAATTTTCTAAAGATTCGTCAAACGGCATCAAAGATATAGCCAAGTTAAAAAACGCTCTGTCAATGGAAACTAAGTCCTACCTATGACTACCTACTGGCAACCACCAGTAGGTTGTGTGTATATAGATATATACACACTCATATACACACACACACACACAGTTTATGACTATGGGGGTCATTACGACCCTGGCGGTGTAATGTGGCGTCCGTACCTCCAACAGGCTGGCGGCACGGAGACTCGTATTACGACCGCGGCGGTAGCGCCGCGGTCACACCGCCAGGGCCGGCGGTTCACGTCATTTTAGCCCCGGCGGTGATAATCCACCAGGGCAGCGATGCAAGCAGCGCTGCCCTGGGGATTATGACTCCCCTACCACCGGCCTGTTTCTGGCGGTTTGCACCGCCAGGAAGAGACTGGCGGTAAGGGGAGTCCTGGGGCCCCTGAGGGCCCCTGCACTGCCCATGCAACTGGCATGGGCAGTGCAGAGGCCCCCTAACAGGGCCCCATGCAGCTTTTCACTGTCTGCATCGCAGACAGTGAAAAGCGCGACGGGTGCTACTGCACCCGTCGCACGGCTGCAACACCGCCGGCTCCATTAGGAGCCAGCTCCTATGTTGCGGCCGCATCCCCGCTGGGCCGGCGGGTGTAAACAGCGGGGATGTTGTAATGGGGTCCGCGGGAGTGCGGCCGCATTGGCGGCCGCACGGCGGTTACAGCTTGTAATGACCCCCTATGTCTGAGATGATTTATGTCATTTTTTGATTCAAGTATGTTGATAGGGAGAAGTTTTACTTCTTCATTATTGCAGTATATATGTAATAAAATTGATTTAGAATAACTTTATTACAAATAACGATATTGGAGCTTCTCTGTTCTATAGGAGTTTAACAATAAGATTCATGTTACTTAAATACTGCCCCCATTTTGATACCTCTAAAAGTTATGCTTTCCTTCTTAGAAGAGAGTCTACATATTCATGTCATGAATACAATAATTAAATCCAGGCTGGATTATGGTAATGCAATCTGCAGTAAAAATGCGGCTGTGTGTTTGATAACTAAAGTATCGAGGAGATCGCACAGGTCTCCTGTTCTCTGTAAATTACACTGGCAACTGATAAAAGACAGAATCACTTTTAAAGCTGGAGTTCTAACCCTTTGGGGATTGTATCTGAATATCTGGCAAACAAATTTAAATTGTACACCATACCCCACACTTTAAAGAGCTCCCGGGCTCCAGGCAACTACCAGACTGCCAGCTGCTGTTTTAAAAATAAATCCTGAAACATAGTCCAAAGGTTTAACAAATATTTTTTCCAGAAATAACTGCTAATGGAAATCAATTTCTTTTATTGGCATGCAAACTTGCTAACATGTATACATAAAAATGCCTTTGAGCATTTCTTGAAATGAAGGCAAGCTCCTTGCACAGTTCATGCTGAATCAAGTGTAATAAAGTGCCACAATACAAAGATAAGAAGGATTCCAGGTATGAGCCAGCACCATAGATAGCATAGTCATGGAAACATGTAACTGCCTAAACAGACCCTACATGGATGCATCAACTAAACTGTACTGCTGCTCATCTAATCCTATCTCACAGCATCTTCATACCTTTATGTGTTCAGGTTTTGCTAGTTTCCTAATGTGATTTTCTCACTTTCTGGATGTAATTCTAACCCTCTGATGCAAGGCAAAAAAGAATGCAGATGCCAAAATAATGTGGTTCGGCCATGCACAATTCGTCACAATGCCACTTGTAATAATAGTTACTAACTAGCTTGTTTATCAGTATTCCCAATATGAAGCATAAGGAAAGTAAGGCACAGTCAGATAACTGACATGCTGCTGAGGACCACATGCTTTTGTCAAGCAGAAGAACTGTGAGAGAAGTTGGAGGGAGGTGGACATAGGTTTACAGACCTCTAGGCCTGCAGGTGTCGAATTATAGCGAATTTGATATTACTGTGAATACTATTACTTGAAAGTAGCTTCTTGCCTGAGACATCCGTTTTCCTTTGGGGTACCTATATTTGACCTGTGGGGTCATTCTTCGACTCAATAATAAGTGTGTGAGGTGGAAAACGTCATCCTGAAGAGACCTCTTGAGTTTGCAGGGTCGAAACGTCGACAATATTCCCCTATATGGTTAAAGATGATTTATGAGTGAAGGGAGTAAGACTACCTGACAGACTTGCCACTCTGGCAGTACCGTTGGGAAATGTACGATGTGCCATTGTAATGTGTTGTATATATGTGTTTTTATATGTTTATGTGAGCACTGTGTCATCTGCAGTGCTGATTCACTTCTTCACACACTGTTCATTTTGCAATACTTGATAAATAATTGGAATTAATACATATTCTTACATGATGAATTCAAATGACGTGTCCAGTGGGCTTTCTGTGGCAATAACTATACAACTATAGAAACTGCTGCTCAGTTACATTGGGGATTATATATTAAGTGACTAAATAGGAGTATATGGCTCACAGACCATTTGTATTAGAAGCCCTGATTAAAGTAAGTCCCACATGACTGCTGTTGTATGTTGACTGTATTCACCCCAGGTCTGTGCGTACTGGGTGGTCCTTGTTTTGCAAGCTAGTAAAAAAACATATATATGCAGGTACCCAAAATGTGTCTATCACCTCTCTTCCAGCACTGGCATCTCTCACTGCTACCACTGATGTTGCCCAAAGCCACATTGAGATGATGTACATTCGTCAAGGGAGTTTGTTGGGACTGTCTTGCTTGTGAAATAATTGAAAAAACTGTGTTAAATAGTGAATTTTACAATACAATTTTCACTTAAAATGGAGACAATCCAGGGTGAATTGAGACAGTAGCGAGGTCGATAGAGCCATTTCATATGCGTTCATCTGCCAACAGGAAAATGCATCTAAATGACAAAAAGTATCATCTGTGTATAATGAGAGCAATCAGAATGAAACTATTCTTTATGATTAAAGGTAGCATATTATACCCTTATAAGTACTGCTATAATTACAGCTGTTTTCTAAGTATCCGTTCCTTTAGAAATAAAAATTATCTGATATTTTATTTAAGTTGGCCTGACCTGTATTCAAGATTTGTATGTAGGGTTCATTGGGCTCCACTGTGTAGTGTAACACCCCGCAGAGTCTGTATACAGATCACTGTTTATCTATGATGTGTACAAAATGTACCCATTGAATTCACAAACAGCTGCATACAAATCACTGCTGAAATCAAAGCACACATTTAGAAGCTACACTGGTGATGCACACAAGAGCAGGGTTAGAGTTTCAGGATCCATGGTCCACTCTCGCTTGGGGATGTCTGAGAAGGTGGGAGACGGAATTCCCAAAACTTCATGGGAAGGCAAGTTCTTCTTTTTAGAGAAGACTATTGATGTATGCAGAGTGTAAGCCCTAACTTGAACAAAGGTTTTGCATTTATGAGAGCTAAGCTACATGAAGCAAGCACTAGAACACAGGTGAACTACAAAACCAAGATGCTGCAGGACTCTCGCAAGACTTGCTGCAGTGACTGTCGTCTTGATCCTTTGGGTATATATTCCTCATGTTGTATGGCATTCATTGCTAGGCAAATGAACTTCGTGTTGTAACAACCGGAACCCTTGCTACCAGGAGTTGGTTTTCTTCATATCTGCACACCAGAGTGATTCAAAAGCTTGTTGTAATGCTATCTGTATTTAACCACTGGCTCCATCTTGACCACTGACTCCATTTTGTGCTTAGCTTAGTGTAGTGAAATATGTGTTTTTGACCACTGACTTTGTGTTGTACTACTTTGCACATGGATTAGCTGTCTAGTGTTCACCAGTTGCAGATTACATTTTGTATTCAGTTTAGCTGCCTACTGACTTTATCGCAGCGTCAGACACTGCCATGTTAAATGTGTTAGGAATATTCCACATTGTAAACTGTGCTTGTTTTTGTATTCTTTCGCACCGAAGAGCTAGGACATATTATCACTGAACAGTTAGTTAGTCAGCACGATAAGAATGTACCAGACTGCAAGCAGGGAACAGTTTGGTCTTGAGAGAGACAATTTGGGAGACTGGCCAGTTCTAACTTGTTTCTTTCAACACTGACCTACATTAGCCAGCATGTTTGAATATTTCTTTTTTATGGGAGGCTTTTTCCCGAAAGCCCTCTCCGGTTCTTAAGATATAAAAAGGTGGCCATGCTCAGTAGCGGTGGAATTTCCAAGACATCGGTCAGGATTAGACGTCGAATGCCTGACATATCTGTCCCGTGAGGGTGGAGATCTCTTTCTCGCAGTTGAACGGGGTCGTCTTCTTGTTGGCATGAGAAAGATGAAGAGCTTGACAGGCCCTACGGTGATTCATTTTTACTTTATTATTTGCTTTGCAATTATAATATAATATAACCACATATATTTGCTATGTACATTGCAGTTGAGCATCATTTTGGTATATTTTTCTTTTATTGTTGTAACTATCTTTGAACGTGTGCTTTCAACCTACTAATCTCCTTTTTTAGGAACCTCGTGGTGAAATAATAATAAATGTCTTCTTTGAAATGAGGAGTACATTCCAGAGATGTTTGTCAGCTCTGTCATTAGTGAAAGCAAAACACTTAGTTTCAAACACTATCACATTGATGGCGCAGATATTTTTCCGTGCACAGCTTCTTAACCTGTTTTCGCTCTTCTCACCAGGGAAAGGAACAAAACATGGGGGAGCAATGAAGATAGACAGGTTCTGGGCTGAGAATATTTATGATAGAGCAGGCTACAGCTCAGTCTTGGAAAAACACTGTGAGATTTAAACAGAAACAAACGTGCGAGGGAGGAGAAGTGTCTTAATGGTTTTCACATGAACAAATTCGTGGACTATGGATCCCAGAATGCTGCTCATAAATCAGGACGGCAGGAGAGAAAGAGAAACATCAGACGAAAACCACCTGGAAGAAGACAATTAAGTCTAAACACTTCGTGGTGTCAGATGGAAGCTTTTGTGAAGAAACCAAGAGGAATAAATGAAGTTTTATTTCAGCCTCCGGGAGTGCAGCGCCATTTTTTTGTGGGTTTGGTCTTTTACCCTAAACGCAGCACGGCAGACAGGCATGTCGTTGTTTAAGACCAAGTGTTTGTTATATATATATGCACAGAAAAGATGCTCACTATCGGGCTCCTGAAGGCCCGTGAGGGGTGGTGCGTCGAGAACCGGCAGAGCACTCCGGATTTTCAAATGAGAAAGAAAACAACACTAGGACAGTGTTGCCTAGTGAAGACGCACACTCAGGAATTTGCAAACTAATAGTATTTATTCACACAACGCGTTTCGGCTGTCTCGCAGCCTTGTTCATGTGAACAAGGCTGCTAGACAGCCGAAACGCATTGTGTGAGTTTCGCTACTATGAACTTTTAGGTGCTATTTCTTTGAAGTGTCCTTTAGTAAAATGCATTCATGCATGCTAGTATTTCCAGAAACTGTTCCTAATGGAAATTAATGTAGCCATTTTCAACAAGATTATGGGAAGCATGAAAATAAACAAGCACTGGCAAAGCCAACTGATCTGACATTTTTTGTGAGTCTTTTGTTTTTGTCAATGCTTGTCTTATTTTGACATGGTTTTTGTAAAACTTTATTGTTGTGGGAGCTGCCAGGCTCTCACCATTGTAACAAACACTGGCAAAAAGAAAAATAGCACACATTGCCAGCAGTGGCGTAACAAAGGCCACGCTTGCCCCCTCCAGCGGTCCCCCTCAGCACAGCACCTGCCCTGATTGAGTCTGGAGGGGGGCTCCATGTTCTTTGCAGGAGAGCCCCCTCCAGTTTTGTTACACAGCTGATTGCCACAGTAGTTCCTGGCACTGAACAAAACTACTTTGTGTGCCGATATGCTCCTTGTGAAAGCGCAGAATGCGATCACCATAGTAAAGCCAGCTGATAGAGAAATAGAAGTTCAATAAAAAACAAAATGTCTTTGTTAACGCATTAGGGACCCAATTCTTAAAGAAAGTCACAAAAGCACACCCATGGTATATGTCTTTGAATTAGTTGCTTTCATGAAATCACAAGCACTTACAGAGGTAGACCAGGAAATCGTACTCCAAGGAAAGATTTGTGAACTGTATTTTAGCACGAGCAAATATGCATGTGTAGATTTGCTCACATGAAAATATATTGAGCATTTACAAGTTTACTTTCCCTGCAACCACTTTTTTCCCAACCCTGGAAGAATTTCTACTCCTACCACTGTCAGAAGTAAATTTCCAACCTTTCTCATTGAGGGAAAAGATTAGAGAAGAGCTGGTGAAAATCCTTAAAAACATGCAAGTTAGCAGGCTTGCAGACTCAAAGGCATTCCAGCCCTGGAACTATTGCTTACTGATTCCTACAGCCCTAGTATGAAAATCTGCGGGAAGGTGGCAAAAAAAGGAAATTGCTATAGTAGGGATTGAAACTGCAAGTGCTCAAGCCCTACTATAGTAGTAGCCTTGGCATAATCGGAGAAGCTAGTATCAGAAGTCTTACATAATGAAATTACTGCCATAATTTGTCGCTGCACTACATGGCACCAAAGGGACAAGTAGATTTTATTACAGGACGAGTAGATTTAAGAAGCAACCTTTCCCATGGACAAGTAGCTATTTTAATAAATTCCACAACCCTGTCGTTTACTCATGTACAGTGGTAAGATATTACCAGCAGTGGAGAAATGGCTGCATTTGATCAGGAGCGATCAACATAATACTCAATTCAAATGATTATGGATACTGGACTATGTGAATTTGGAATTAATCAAAACATAGATTTAACTTCCAATCTGCTGAAGGTAATTACTGAGACTAGATCAGGTATTATAGTCTAATATATGTAATGTTTCTAAACAGTATTGCTTTCGTTCTTTCAGCTTTAGGAAATCATCAAGTTGTCAGCAACCTTGGGAGACTGGGTAATGCAGAGATTATTATGAGGCATATTAGCTGACATAGCAGAATTAGTGAATTGTAATCTTGATCTAAAACAGTATTTTCTTTTCGTAAATATCCACATCTCCATGACAAATGTTGGGACCAATAGAAAGATCAGATGAGGGAAGATACCCAGTGCCTCTGTTTCTCTCTGTCTTTATTTACCTTTTCCAGAGTGTCTACCTAACTAATCGTTTGCATGGTCAATAGTAGGGCTAGGGAAGTGTGGATATTAGCAACACACATATTGGATCTGAATTACCAGGATAGTGAAATCATAACAGATTGAGTAGCCCACACTATCATTCAAACCCAAATGATGGTCATCCTGTCTTAAAACCTAGTCATAAATACCAAATTACAATGGGAATTAAATATAATCATAAGAGAGAATAAGCCTTTACATTCAAGGATAATTCAAGCAAGGAGGGAACTATGCTTACTGTCATAATCAGAGAATAAAGATGTAAGACAAGGTTAACGTTCTACAGACACCAAAATTCCTAGCCCTGGGGCCTTTACTTTTACCACTAAAAGATCAGAAGTCACGTAAACATTTATGCCTACAGGTACATCCTGTAATATTGCTAGCAACCCTAAAGAGTCTTTGAGGTGCTCCCAAAAATTTTGGATTATTCCTTAATCAATGTCTGCTACAAGTCCTATGAAAACCAATGATTATTTCCTGACAACTAAAATTAGTTAGTGTTTGTTCTATATTTCCTGGGAATAAAGCCAATTTTACCTGCTTCTGTCAGGAAGAACAAAAATTGTTTGATGAAACAAATCACATGCTCTTTCCCTCAGTAGTGAGCTGCTAAATTTAAAAAAGGGGGAATCAAAATATAACTTCACTATTTTTGATCATCTGGTAGTGGAGACTGGCAAACTGGAAGAAAAGAAATCTACTCAATCAGTCAGTCAACCATTCCATCTTTATTCGGCATATAATGCCATAAAAACATAAAACATGAACATGCAAAAGCAATAATACAATTTCATAATCATACATTTATAATGCTAAAATAAAATGGATAATATTTATAAATAGAGAATAGATGGGCCTAAAACTTGAAAGTGGGACATAACTTACAACCAATTCAAGTAGCTACCTGTTCATACTGATTTCTTATCACTCTTAAAAAAAAAAAAATCAGAATTGTACTACATAAATCTATGAACCAAAGAGTTTGTAAAATTCCATAGTGGGCAAATATTGATTAAAAGCAGCCTTTCACAGAAGGGTAGTAAAAAGACACCCCCGGGTCTGAATATAAGGAACAAAACAGAATAAAGTGGCTGCAATGACATGGAGGTAGATCATGATTCCGTGAGCCTTCGATGGAAAAAGCAACTTTAAAATGTATAAGATTCAGTCTAAAAGAAGTTAAATAAAAACAATGGCTTGGATTCACAAACCAAGACAAGTGTGGTTCGGCGTTAGTCACCTTAACTAAGGGTATACACTGCTCCACAGTCTTTAATCTTGATATAGTGCTTAACCTTTCATTCATGCGGAGCTCAGTGTGACAAGATTTCGCAGTGACTTTAGGATCTCTTTTATTAGATAGTGGGTGTGTGAACATTTTCGGAATCCATAGTTTACCATTTACATATGCCAGCCACAGAACTTTATTCCTATTTTGAAGTGATAGACAAGCTGAGATGCACTCTCTCACCACTTCTGCATCAGGGTTCAGCCAACACTTCACCCATAATAAAAGTGGGGTGATTATTTTATGGTCCTCCATCTGGAAAGCCCAACTCTTCATAGCTTATGAAGTTAGCAATGTTTTCTGGGAACGGTCAGCAGTCTACGGGCAAAATCATTTTTTATGCGCTGCAGTGCATCCACATTGTGGTACCCCACACACCAGCACCATAGGCAGCAGCTGAAATACGCTTTGGGCCTGATTATGACCCTAGCGGATGGGGTACTCAGTCACAAGAGTGATGGATATCCCGCCTGCTGTTTTCCAAGTTCCATAGGATATGATGCAACTAGTAATTCGGTGGACGGGATATCCGTCACGTTTGTGATGGAGTATCCCATCCACCAAGGTCGTAATCAGGCCCTTTGTCATAAACAATGTTATCATCTCCGGCAATGGATTATGATTTGAAAGTCTTGCAAAGAGGAAGATCCCTTCCGTGTTCCTTGCTATTTGTTGTGTTTTCTTTAAAATGTGATCTTTTCAACTTAAATTAGAACTAAAAGTAATAACAAAATAGTTAAAAACGCTTGCCAGTTTTAAAATGGTCTCCCCATCGCTATACTACTTGGTTTTAATTTTTTTAGGCCCACAGGTCATAATATAGGATTTTGACTGGTTTATTTTTAGGTCTAGCCCCTCCATATACTTCTTAAAGAGATTTGGTAATTTCTGCAATACACGTGCTGTTTGGGCAATTAATAGCGCATCATCTGTGTATAACAATATAGGAAGTGAATTTCTCCCCATCTTAGGTACATCCGGCCCAGATTGGCCTATAACAGGCAGACGATGGCTTATCTACTTTTTAAGTCGAGCGTAGCAGCGCGCATATGCTGCTTTTCTGCCGTGTTGGTATGTATCTGGGCTTTTAACAACGCCTACCACCCGCCCATCACTACCACTCGTTCATGGGCTTGCCTTTCTAAAATCCTTTGATGGCATTAGTAAATGGTTTACGTTTGTCCCTCCTTGGAGAGATTTTGTTACCGCCTTGCCATCGCTCCTGTTACATGGTTAATTGCACTTTTGCTGATAAGTTTGACTGAGAGCGAACTTCTTTTTCCTTTTGTGTCTCTTCACTCTGATGCTCATGGGGGCCGTGGCACTGTGACTCGGCTCACTTATGTGAAATTGTTTTACTTTCAATGTTCAATTTATGTGGCAAGAAAAGTCCGGTTAGGAGTTTACAATGCTAATAGCTCTAACTCGAGCAAATGCAAGACCCATTGCATTGCAAATGCTCGTTTAAAAATGGGAACTAAAATGGCAGATCTTCTGGAATCTTATCCTCCACCGTACTTCTTAAAACATTAGTCAAGATTAGTCCCCACAGATTCATATCTGATTTAAAGAGGTCTACTGGCACCCTGTCTGGACCGGGGGCTTTACCAGGTGAAGAAAGGTTCGATGCCCTAAGTACCTCACCCAGCACAATGAGTGTGGATATGTCTAAGGGTGAGGAATCTGAGGAAGAAACACCAATTTGGTCTTCCAGTTGAGTTTGGGCTATCCCACTCAGTTGAAAAATGCCTATAGAGTGGGTTATTCCCTCCACCTAGGGAATCAAGGCTTCCACCTTAGAGGAGTATGCCTCGGAGTAAAAAGGATGGTTAATAACCACCCGGAACTCTGCACTGTTCTTTAAGGCAGATGCTGCTGCCGGGGCTTTCCAGGCTTTTGCCCTAGTATCCCCTTTCCTTGTTTCCACGGTATCCTTATATTATCTTCTTGCTGTGCGCAAAGCGAAAGGGCACAGTGGAATTGATTTTAAAGCAAGCGTTAAGCGTTTATGGGCTGCGGAGCATGGCACACTGAACCAATGTTGTAAGGGAGTATCCTGCACTGATCTATGGGTCGTCAGGCCCTCTCTAATTACCCCAGATAATTGGTCAAGACCCTCTAGAACAGTCAGATCGGATGAATCCTTTGCCAGACACTGTTCTATGAAATCAATATTTTCCAATACTATTTTATGCGTAAAACTGATTGGGTCAATTAGCTCCCATTTAACCATAACACCTTAATTTCTATTAAAAAACAGTTTTTGCCCTATGTCTGGGGGATTTAATCTAGTGTTTAAATCTAGAGTAATGCAAACGGGACTATGATCACTCAGGCAGTTGACAATGGTTTTGTGGTCTGAGGTCCTAGGGCGGCATATGGCGAGATAATTATGAAATCCATAATACTTCCCCTAGTCCCTCCTGTAAAAGTGGGAAGTGTTTCACTACAATCGCTCCTAGGTTCCCCTAAAAACTGTAG
Organism: Pleurodeles waltl; assembly: GCF_031143425.1. Taxonomy (NCBI): domain Eukaryota; kingdom Metazoa; phylum Chordata; class Amphibia; order Caudata; family Salamandridae; genus Pleurodeles; species Pleurodeles waltl. The sequence continues at coordinate 974,737,661 of NC_090444.1, forward strand.
ATCTAATTTAAAAATAAGCTTATTCAAAGAGTGACCCAGAGAATTATGTCTAAAATGTGCCCTATTCAACCCCTCATCATCCATTGGCATGCCACACGCCTGGTTATTTCCCGAGACACAAAGTTGAATGTTGAAATCTCCCGACCATACCACAATTACTTTCTTGTTCAGGTGAAGAAAATAGCTATCCACAAATTCATCAAAATCCTGGATGGCTTTAAGTACTTAATTGCTAAAAATATTATTGTAAAAATGTATCAACAGGATGTCCCAATCACCCCTGCGGAGATCTATGATGCCAAAAACTGATGGCATGATCATCTAATGGCTACTTTAACTTAATCTATTTTTACAGACATTAAGGTGGCAAGCCCGCCACTTGGTCTTCCTGCTGTAGAAGGCAAGGCAGGTTGGAACAAGGCATAAAAGCCATCAATGTTGAAGGGGTTTATCACCCAAGTCTCTTGTACCCAGATCACATCAAAAGTGGACGTAAATCCACGTGGAATAAATAAAATGTAGCCAATCTGGGTTGTCCAGTTTACAGCGTGCCCCGTGGTCGCACTATTCAACAAGCCACTCTTACTGTAAACCACTTTGTTCAACGCTACTAATACTGCATGCGTACTCCGGCGCGGCAAGTCAATCATTTTGGTCCAAGGAGGTAAGGGCCTGAAATCTGTTTCCAGCCAGCACCGGTAGATGTGCATTGCAACTATTGTGCCCATTGAAGTGAGGTTGAGTGAACTGATTTCTCCTCGTGGACGGACATGTCAATCCATCTCTGGCCATCACCAAAATTTCCCCTGCAAGCCTGGGGTTTCTAAAATTTATGATAATTGAATCTCCTTGAAAAAGTATGTTCAAGTGCACCAATGTCTTCCATGCACCCAGCAAAAATAATCTCTTGGAGCAAGCCCCCATACTCCTTCAAATTCAACGACGACCAATGTGTCACCCTATTTATCAGGGCTATTGTTGGCTCAGCCATGCCATCTGGTGTACGGGGGACATTGGCCAGAACTACCACGTAAGGCCAGGCTGCGGGAGGAAGATGGATCACAGGCAGCAGCGAACCGCTAGGCTCCGATACCATAAGATTTACTGTTGGAGCTGTCAAGTGAGGCTGCCACCTGGTCCTCCCATTAGTTGGTCTAGAGGTTGTTGCCTTTACACTATATTCCATTCCAACTGACTTCCCATTATAATTCCCATCTGTGAGCTCTGGCTAACTCCTGCTCCATCATGTATTGGGGAAGGTAATAACTGTGCAAGTTGGGTAGCATTTGGTGTAATTTGCCCCACCCCTTCCTATTTGGTCCAAAGGTGGAGGGATTGAGGCCCCTGTAATGTGTTGGAAGTAATTTTAAATCCATCTCCATGGTTGTGAGCCATTCGAAGACTGGGCGTAACTTTTCAGCCCACAGATCACTAACAGGGCCACTAATATTTGCCCACAAGGCTTCACTTGAAAGTGATTGCAAAAATGAAGATACCGTGAGTTGCCACAGAGCCTTCTGGTCCAGCCCTGCATTTTTTGGACCTGCTTCCTACATTTGGCAGCCAGTTCATGCTCCGGGGAGAGGACAGTAACCATTCCTGGTATCTGTTAGAGCCTCTGTGACTTCCTCTGCAGGTGCCCTTGTTAGATGGTTGGACTCCCCCATGGGATGACTGAAATTAGTCTGACCACTTGGGGACACTATGATTGAGGAACTAGTCAGTTGAAATGGTCTAGGCAGCGCTGTAGACAATGTTAGGGGCGAGGCCAGATTCTCTGCTGTAAGGGAAAGCCTTCTTTCTTGACAGTTTTATCTTATTGGTTATCACAGCAACTGCCCTGACCAAAACGTTTTCAATCGTTGACCACAGTAATGCCTGAGGGCATGTTACCGCTGAGCTGGCGGGTTTACTCTTTGCCCATTTTCAAAAGCACGGGTATCAGGCCAGGCCAAAAGAATCACAAGAAACAAGGCGGTACATGGACTCAAAAAATAGAAAATATGCACAGTACCTTAATCCAGGCTCCACATAAAAGAGAAAGGGCCTGGCCTCGGTTGGCCTATGACGAGCTAAGATGGGCCTGTCTTGGCCCGGTCTTCGCCCGGGCACATACTGAGCTGCAGGAACCAAAGGTGCAATTTAAAGTGCCTCCGGGGGCGGAGGTAAGTGACATTGGCAGTCCTTGCCGAGATGAAGCTTGGGGTGTGAAGTTTCAAGGCCCCCACCCCAGCACAGGTAAGTAACGGTGGCGGACCTTGCCGCAATACAACTTAGGGCGTATGTTCTCAAGGCCCCTGCTCCAGCATTACTAGCACCCCGTCCCACGGTGTGGGAACCAAAGGTGCAATTTAAAGTGCCTCTGGTTGTGCAGGTAAGTACCGTCGATGTGACTTGCCACAATGCAGCTTGGCACGTGAAGTCTCTAGGCCAGTGGTTCACAACCTTTTGATTTCTGTGGACCCCCACTTTAACATTAATGGAACCCGGGGACCCCCACTGAATCATCATGGGAATCCGGGGACCCCTGCCTGAGTCATTACTGGAAGCTGGGGACCTAATTTGTCAATATTTGTTAATATTTTTTAATTTTCTAGGCTCTCGCGGACCCCCTGAGAAGGCTTCGCGGACCCCAGGGGTCCCCGGACCACAGGTTGGGAACCACTGCTCTAGGCCCCTGCTCCAGCACAGGTAAGTAATGTTGGCAGCCCTTGCCGTGACACAACTTAGGGCGTATGGACCCCGCTCCAGCACTACTAGCAGCATGTCCCTACTCTTTTACCGGGGGTTATATAATGAGTTGAAGGAGTTAACTGAATGGTGTTCAAAGAAACATCAGGCGATACCCACTGTATTTGTACCTAGGTCAGTCCTGAAAGAACCTGGAAAAATAGACAATTCAGGAATTATGCAATTAGGGTTTGTGAGGAGTCCATTGTCAAAGGAGGAAAAAGAAAGAAGACTTGTGCTAAGATCATATACTATAATGAGTCTGGTCATTACGTGAAAGATTTTAAGAGTACATTTAGAATTCCAAAGTAACATTGCAGTTAGAAGTGTCACAACCAGCAGGGTAATTCTGAAATCCTCAAAAATGAAGGGGGCTGCTTTGAAGAAAATTTGGCAGTTCCAAGATGAGTATTTAGACTATGTAGTCATCAGTTGCTCATTTAATATCTCTTTTGAAAATATTCCCAAATGGACAGGGTGACGTGATATCAAATTCAGGTGCCTCAAGGAACTATATAGATATGAAGTTTACACAGTTTTTAAAACTTTCTGTGACTAATAAGAAAGTTCTTGAACAGGTTACGGAAATAGATGGTTCAGCATTATCTTCAAGATTAGTTAGTCAGCACACACATATGATTAATTTGGTATGTTTTGGAAGTCATTATGAAAACATATTATTTGATCTGAATGATATTAAAGTAATTCTGTGTGTTTCGTGGCTGACCAAGCATAATCCTACTACTGATTTGACATCAAGAACAATTTAAATGAGTTCTGATTATTGTCTCAATTCTTACGGGATAATCAAAGAACAGACACCTAGTTGTCCAGAAGTGGCTTTTACAAGCATAATGTCAACTTTTGTCACCCGTTGTACAATTACCTGTGAGGGCTTTTATGATGTGTATGATGAAAAAAAGTATTCTGCCCTTATATCAGAATTATGAAAGCAAGATAGATTTGGAACAGTGGCATCTATACCATGATGTTACGAGATGCAATGAAAGAAACCTAAACAGGATATTTTAAGTAATATGTAGATGAAAACATGGCAAATACTTTATTAGACTATTGCAGTTTCCAGCATCCTCACCTTTATTTTTTGTGCCAAGAAAGGGAAGTGAGCTAAAAGCAAACTGATTAAAGAACACTTAATAGAATTAAAGTCAAAAACCGATATCCATTGTCATAGCTCTCGGTTATTTACTTAATCTGATCGAAAAGGACAATTTTTACCAACCTTTATCTCAAGGAGCTAATCATCTCATCAGAGTCTGAGGTAGTGACAAATGGAAACTGTACTTTAATCTAAGTTTGGTCTGTTTGAATAGCAAGTCATGCCTTTCTGACTCGGTCACATCCTTGCTGCCTTTCAATTATTTTGGATGTATATTTTGCACAATGTGTTCAGACAATAACATGATTTATTTTGAATCTCTGGATATACATGTGCAACATGTCAAGACAACTTTACAGAGGTTAACAGAACATTGTTTTTGCTAAACTTGACACGTGTTTCACATCACATTAGTAGAACTGTTGTGGTGCCTCATCAGGCCGCAAGGAGTTAATCATGAGCTTCAGCAATCTTTGATTGGCCAACACTGGCTTCCATGAATGCTATACAAAGTTTCCTAGGATTTGCTAAATTTTACAGAAAATGCATTCATCAATTTTCTGTAATGATTAGACATATAGCTCAATTACTTTGTAAGGATGTTTGTGTCTTGAAGAAAGTGTTTCTTGTGCTCCATTTTTGCAACATCCTAATGCTGATCTTTCATATATTGTGGAAACAGATGCTTCCTATCATGCAATGGTAGCAGTACTATTCCGGAGATATACAAGCACTCAACAAGTGCATCCAGTGTCTTATTTTTACTCCAAATGTTTCTCCTGGTGAGGTAAACTACACTATTAAAAATAACTTTCAGTTATCAAGAAATCTTTTGAAGTATTGAGGCATTATTTACCAGGAACTAAAAACACAGTTGACATTGTAATTTTTAAGAGGCACGGTTCAGCGCTTAGGAGCATCACCACAACGTGAATGAGCTCCAGGCTTCCACAGACTCCAGGAATTATATGCTGCCCATACACACATGCAGTCGCCACTGCTACAAGAGGCAGAATAACAGATACCCTGCCCTAGATGAATGTGGTGAGCAGCATGAACAATGGAGAGTGCAGATACCTGGCAAACAGAAATCACTGGGACAGAGGGCCCCGGCTTCAGAGAAGACTGCATAGAAGGCCTTGGAGGTGGGAAAAGGCGAGGACTGCAGGGGACAGCTCCTGGCTGGACCCTAGTGGACCTCGCACCAGAAGGAGGTGGATGGTTGCAGAATGACGTAAGAACTTGGGAAAAAAAGGTGGTAGGAAGCTGGAGCAGCTATGGGAGGTGACGGGTGCTCACAGGGGAATACACAGGATGCAGGGGCCAGACAGCAATGCAGCCCGAAGTGGCTGTAGTGAGGATAAATGGGGAGTGATCGACACACATAAGAGATCTATACTAGCCATACCGCATATAGCAGGTGCAATCACGATACAAAGAGAACCAGGGACCTTTTGATGGCACTCATCTTTGTTTAGGGCATTTGTAGCAATGGCTAGGTGTACTGGTCACAGTTATATACAGTGCAGACAGTATTAAGTGCATTGGTTTGATCCTCTAGACTAAAGATTTACTCATATTCACTTGCATCACACAGAGGGTTGGGACACATCCACCTCTGTTTCTATGTATTATCTCTAGGGCTTGCCAAGAAGAAGACTGCCAGTTCTCATACTGCAAAGTTAAAGTGCTCCAATTTTCCTGATATTGTAGCCCAAATGAAGGAAATGTGATAATGTATCCGCCAGGGCCAGAAAGAATCACATAATACTATCCTCTTACAATTTAGACTATGCGTCATAACACTTGCAAACATAACCCATAAGAATGTCCGTTTACACATGTTGAAGGCGAAGCCAGTGAGACATATCCTCTTCACTGACGCTGGAGCCAACAAACTAAAACTGAAGCAGCAAGGTAGGTTCAAGAGATGCGCAAGTCTTTTGTGGTGGATTCCACAAGACAGGTTGTTGAACGAACTGTTGGAAATCAAGGTAGCCATATAATCAGCGGATATGACGGTATCGAATAAGGCACTGAAGGTACAGTTTTTACGTGAGGACATGACAGCATTTCAACACTGTTAAAAAGGATGTTGAAGGTGGAGGAAGGACTTGATAACCAACCTGCTTGGGTCTTGGACTTATGGAACCTACGCAGCAACAAAAAAAAAACATTACGTTAAAGAAAGAATAAAATGCGAGGAAATCTCTCTACCACAGTCATCAGTAGAGAGCATTGCAGAACTATACGTAGTTAAAGAGTAGTACAGGCCCCATTTGCAAGAACACAAATAGGTGAGAGTTCCCCAGAACGCAGAACATAAACTCAGCAAGTCTCAGTTAAACGGAAAAACATGTTTAACAAGCCTTCAAGAGTTTATGATCACAGCACATAAATACAAATTTCATTCTGATTTTCACTAGAGATATGACTTTGAAAATATTGAACAAAGGTAACTTTAGTCAGGAGTATACAGAGTCCGATAAGAAATTCTGGGAACAGAGCAATAAACACACACTTGGGGAAGGAAGGTTAATGTTTCATCAAAGCTCTGTCAGGATTACAATAAGGGGAACCTATAGATGAGGTCATGAGTTTATGGACACAGGTGATGTGGTGTTTATGAGAAATATTATTACCTTTTTTTTGTGACTTGTGTTGGTTTTTAGGATAATATGTATGAAGTCACCATTTTTGTCACTATATAAAGGGCTGATTGCAAGTCATTTGAGATCAGCTTTTCAGCTCTATGGAGGTGACTGATCTGCGGACCATTGTGATTAAACCTATTTTTACCTTGAAAGAGAAGTCTTCCCTCTCTTTGTTCCAGTTTTCCCCTAACAACTGATTTGGAAGATTGGCGTAGACAAGATGATCTGAAGATTATCAGGGTCCTGAGAACCTTGAGAAAGGAAATATGATGCTATTATTAAGAAACCTTTTGACAAACGGCCTGAAAATGTCTTTTGGGCCTCCCCTAGACTTCCAAAAACCTGACCTAAGGACTAAAAGTGACAATAGATCAAGCAATCCCTCACAAATCCTGGTTTACTGCCTTTGGCATCAACAACCTACACAAATGATATAGGAAACAAAGCTAAATAGCCTCCACAAACTTGACAAACAAAATTCTATGTGTCAGCTGACTTTTCCCAAGAATCTAACTTGAAGAGAAAGAATTATCAGGCATGTTGCTCACATCTAAGAGTGAGATCAGATATGGCCTTGCAAGACTGCTGTTCATGACTGATGATAACAAGAGGAATTTGAAGGCCCAGATCATCTGGAACAATTAATTGACGCTATGGGTGATACCGGAATAGATATCTCTAACCAGGAAACGTTATCATCCTTAACCGCACCAGAGGGCTGGGCTGAAGCAAAACAGGATGGCCCGTAGGAGAGAGCCAGGCTAAAGAGAGTGATGAGAAAATGGTGGACTGGAGACAAGTTGGGACACACAAAACATTTAGCATTAATTGATAAATTGAGGTCACCTCTGAACATTTAGCATGAACTGATAAATTGAGGTCACCTCTGAAGGCCTTACCTCTGTGCCACTGAATCACTGAAAATGACTGAGGACAGATGTGCGTAACGTATTATAACTGCATTTGTCTATGAGTAACCTCCATCCAACATATGTGTAGCATATTATTTGCACTAGTTTGGAAGTCATGGTTCCCAACATACGTACTGAATCAACTTAGGTCATCTGAATGAAGTACTATGCATAGACATACTCAATGCAGTCCCATACCACATACTGACACATAGAACAATATGGGTAAGGGGAAACAGTAGGTACACATATAAACACCACAGAAATGACAGACATTAGAGATTCTCACTTGTGGCTACTACCGTCAGATTTTAAGTGATGTCCACACTAATACACCACATTAATGGAATTTATCTACATTACAGTTTGGCTCGGTGCATGTTTTAAATTATAGAATACGTGGGGTGCTGAAAGATGTAGGGCTGAAAATTGTAGGGCCAGTGGTATACACATCCAGACCCATAATTAGTTGGATGACCTCACTTTATTTGAGCCTGCAGATAAAAGGTTTTATAAATTCAGAAAACAAGTCGGTCAGTTGTTGGAGTGACACACCCATCTGCCGGTGCTAGTGACAGAGGGGACCATCCTCATGAATATGTATTCTAATGAATAAATAAATAACGAATATGATATTGATGCAGCCTTATTAGATGAAAGCCACAAGTCAGTCTTGATAAAAAATGTACTATCTACATAAACAGTCTTGTGAGTTCTTACATTGTTTATGGACATAACGCATGATGGAAGCGAGAGCTGCTAAACGAGCTTTAAAAGCGGAAACTCTATTTATGACTTCCCAGTCATCAAACGTGCCTTGTAGCAAAATGACTGAATCAAAGAATTCCACAAACATACAAACGTTATTTTTCCAACTAGAAAAATAGTATTGAAAAGTTGGGAAATATTGACACTTCAAAAATACATAAAAGTTGATAGGGTGCCAAGAGGGCTTTGAATCTTCACATTACCTAACTATCCTGATATCAAACCCAAATTACTGCTAGAATAGGGTGAGAATAACATGAATTGTTCAAGCAACTTAATGTGCATTTTAATTAAATATGCCAAAATTGATGTGGAAGAAGTAACAAAAGCAGCACAAGAAATAGAACAGAAACTTACTGTAATGACCAACCAAGATGATATTAACAAATTAAGACAACAAATGGAAGACAGATTAAATAAACATGAGCTAGAGGTGGAAGTGTGTAAACAAAGAAAATGTATTTGGGATAAAAATGATTACAATAATGGTACCATTTTGATCTTTGCCAGAAGATTTGAAGCTATAAAACAACAACTTATATCACAAGATAATATCAATATTCCATCTACAGTGGATGCAATTAGTGAATCAGACATTGAATTAAGTGAAAATGAGGAAACAACAGAATACAGAACTAAAACAACATTATTAGAGGAGATGCAAATTATGTATCGGGATCAACAAACCTCAAAAGGCAGGGGCTGAGGACGCAGCCAAGGCAGAATCTAGCAACAAAATTCACAATCAAGCACAGAAAAATCAGAAGAGGCAAAAGGAAGAAGAAACTACCTGTTGCGCAGCAGACAAAAGAAAACATTTAAATGATATGGAAGATAATTTAGTGGTGAATTTATCTGAACATGTGTTAACACAGAATGAGATTAAAGTGTTAAACAAAGGTCTATCTTTCTGCCTGGAACATCATTTTAACAGAGTGGAAACTAAAATTTACACCTATAAATTTGTGCGAAAAATAAAATTTGCCAAATATTTTGCCAATCATCCTCCCAAGCCAGTTAAAAACAGAGAAACACAAATGGATACTAAACTTACAATTGAACAAATACAAGATGTAAAAGTTTGTTATGATCTGATGTACAATATAGAGGAGGATGAGATGGCATCAACCCAAATCATGGATCAGTTGTAAATTCAAACTAATGATCATTCCTATAGCCATTTTAAAGCTAAATCTGCATTTTGTCCGACATTAACACATGGCAATAAAATTGATCTATTTTTTGACATGGTTACAGCTGATTTAGAATTGTTAAAATATAAAGAACCACTGCAAAAACAACAGAACTTAACCCTAATGGAAAGGAAAGCATTACAAAAATTGATTGATAGCTGCAAAATAATCATCAAGCCTGCAGATAAGGGAGGAAATGTTGTAAAACTAAATCGAAAGGACTATGTAGAGGAAGCAATGAGACCACTAACCGATGTGGACAGTCATAAAAAAATGAGCACCAATCCAATTAACAAAATAATACATATTGTGAATGATAAATTACAATCAAGGCATCAAAAGCGACACCAGGGATTTTTTTTAAATGTTAATTTCACACAAGGGGAGCGACCCCTTAGGCAAGTGTTGCTCCCCTGGGGCAAATTTATTTTAGGCCATTTCAGCCTATTTTTATTAGGCCCATCTGCCCCCAAGGGGGGGCAGAAACCACTTAGGCACCAGGGATTGGTATATGTGTGTGTGTGTTTTGTTTGGGGGGTAGCCCATTGGGGAAGGGTTGCTCCCCATGGGGCATATTATTGTTGTCCATTTCTGGCCCCTGGGGGGCAGATCGGCCTATTTTTCTGAGGCCAATCTGCCCACAAGGGGGACACCAGGGATTTATTTTTGTGCCAATTTTACGCAAGAGGAGCAACTCCTTAGGCCGGGATCGTTCCACTGGGTGGCAATTTTATTTTAGGCCATTTCTGCCTCCCTTGGGGGCAGATCAGCCTACTTTTATTATGCCAATCTGTCCCCAAGGGGGGCAGAAACCACTAGACACCAGGGATTTTTAATTTTATTTTTTTACAGATGGGCAGCGACCCCTTAGGCAAGGGTCGCTCCCAGAGGAGGCAAACTTATTGTAGTCCATTTCTGTACCCCTTAGGGGCAGATCGGCCTATTTCTATTAGGCCCATCTGCCCCAAAGGGGGGGCAGAAATCACTTAGGCACCAGGGATTGGTGTGTGTGTGTGTGTGTGCATGTCTTGTTTGGGAGGACAGCCCCTTGGGCAAGAGTGTCACATTACTGTTGGCCATTTCCACTTCCTGGGCGGGGAGGGGTGACAGAAAGCCTACTAGATGCCAGGGTTTAAAAAAAAAAAAAAAAGTGGGGTGGTGGCTACCAACCAGTATGGGCATGGTTATGCCCCCACCACAACTAAAGGGGGTAACAGTACCTTCAGCTCTCCCCCTCCCGCACAATAAAAGATCTTATTCCAACGGCAAGCAAGAGGACATTTGATTATTTTGAGTTTTGGTTTTACATTTGGGCCATGAGAGCTGGGCTCACTCTCAAAATCGTCCCACTTGGATTGGTGAGGGCTGCACTTTTTGGACTTAGAGACTCTGCCATGTAGAAAAATCTACGCGACCTAGACACATCTGAAAACTAAACACCCGGTGAGTCCAAGGTGGTGTGCTTCACATGCACCGCACCATTTTCTTACCCACAATGCCTTGCAAACCTCCAACTTTGCTTGAAATCACACATTTTCCGCATATTTTTGTGATGGAACCTTCCGGAATCTGCAGGAATCCACAAACTTCCTACTACACAGCATTGCCACATCTATACCGATAAAAATTCTGCCCCACTTGTTAGGCTTAAATTGTTTTTTTCAAACTGCCCTTTTGGACCCACTTTGGTTCCCCCTCATTTTCAACAGGTTTTTGTCTCTTCCCTGTCACAGGCTCTTGGCCCACCTACACAAGTGAGGTATCATTTTTATCTGGAGACTAAGGGGAACGCTGGGTGGTAGGAAATTTGACCTCGTGCAGTGATCCCACACAGAAATGTGGGGAAAATTTGATTATTTTTTTTTAGCTAAATGTGAGGTTTGCTGAGGATTCTGGGTAAGAAAACACTGGGGGATTCACACAAGTAACACCTCCCTGGACTCCCTCGGGTATCTAGTTTTCAGAAATGTCTGCGTTTGGTAGGTTTCCCTAGATGGCAGCTGAACCCAGGACCAAAACCCGGGTGCCCACCCCCCCTGCAAAAACAGGTCGTTTTGTACTTGATCATTTTGATGTGTACATGTAGTGTTTTGCGGCATTTCCTGTCAAGGGCACTAGGCCTACCCACACAAGTGAGGTACCATTTTTATCAGGAGATGTGGGAGAACGCTGGGTAGAAAGAAGTTTGAGGCTCCTCTCAGATTCCAGAACTTTCTATCACCGAAATGTGAGGGAAAAGTGTTTTTTGCCACATTTTGAGGTTTGCGAAGGATTCTGGGTAGCAGAACCTGGTGAGAGCCCTACAAGTCACCCCATTCTGAATTCCCCTAGGTGTCTAGTTTAAAAAAATGTATAGGTTTGCTGGGTTTCCCTAGGTGTTGGCTGAGCTAGAGGCCAAAATCCACAGCTAGGCACTTTGCAAAAAACAGGCCAGTTTTCTTTGGAAAAATGTGATGTATCCATGTTGTGTTTTGGGGCATTCCTGTTGCGGGCACTAGTACTACCCACACAAGTGAGGTACCATTTTTATCGGGAGACTTGGGGGAACACTGGGTGGAAGGAAGTTTGTGGCTCCTCTCAGATTCCAGAACTTTGTAGCACAGAAATATGAGGGAAAGTGTTTTTTTTTGCCAAATTTTGAGGTTTGCAAAGGATTCTGGGTAACAGATGCCAAAATTCGCAGCTAGGGACTTTCCAAAAAGCACGTCAGATTTCAATGTAAAAATGTGATGTGTCCATGTTGCATTTCCTTTCGCGGGCACCAGGCCTACCCACACAAGTGAGGTACCGTTTTCATTGGGAGACTTGTGGGAAGACAGAATAGAAGAACAAGTGTTATTGCCCCTTCTCTTTTCTACATTTTTCCTTCCAAATGTAAGACAGTGTGCAAAAAAGACGTCTATTTGAGAAATGCCCTGTAATTCACATGCTAGTATGGGGACCTCGGAATTCAGAGATGTGCAAAGAACCACTGCTTCTCAACACCTTATCTTGTACCCATTTTGGAAAGACAAACGTTTCCTTGATACCTATTTTTCACTCTTTACATTTCACCAAATGAATTTCTGTATAAGCGGTATACAATGAAAACCCATTGCAAGGTGAAGCTCATTTATTGGTTCTGGGTACCTAGGGTTCTTGATGAACATACAAGCCCTACATATCCCCGCAAACAGAAGAGTCCAGCAGACAGTAACTGTATATTGCTTTAAAAAATCTGCCATAGCTGTAAAAAGTTATAGAAGAAAACATGGACAGAAATGGCTATTTTTTTCACCTCAATTTCATTTTTCTTTAAATTTTAGCTGCTACTTTCTGTAGGAAAACCTTGAAGGATCCACACAAATGACCCCTTGCTGAATTCAGAATTTTGTCTACGTTTCAGAAATGTTTAGCTGTCCGGGATCCAGCACTGGTTTTACACCCATTTCTGTCACTAACTGGAAGGAGGCTGAAAGCACAAAAATGGGGTATATCACAGTACAATGCCAAAATTGTGTTGAAAGATGTGGTTTTCTGATTCAAGTCTGCCTGTTTCTGAAAGCTGGGAAGATGGTGATTTTAGCACCGCAAACCCTTTGTTGATGCCATTTTCAGGAGAAAAAACACATGCTTTCTTCTGCAGCCCTTTTTTCCCATTGTTTTTAAAAAAACGAAAAGGTAGCTGTATTTTGGCTAATTTCTTGGTCTCCTCCTGTTGAACCCACAAACTCTGGGTGCCTCAAGAATCCCTAGGATATTGGAAAAAAAGGACGCAAATTTAGCATGGGTAGCTTATGTGGACAAAAAGTTAGGAGGGCCTAAGCGTGAACTACCCCAAATAGACAAAAAAGGCTTGGCATAGGAGGGGGAAAAGACCTGGCAGCAAATGGGTTGAAAAAAGGATACTTGAACATGTTAGAGCCATACAACACAGGGATCTAAGTTATGCGGTCGCAAAACATTATGTAACAGTTCACACTAAGGAGTGGGAAAGTTCTAGGTTCTTTGGTCTGGCGATGTTAAAACAATATGAACGAGGTGGAGATAGGACTCTTAAATTAAGGCAATTGGAAAGTAAATATATTATCCAATTACGCACAAAGACACCTTGCGGACTGAATGCTAACGCAGAATTATTTGTTCACCTGATTGACGCATAGTTAAAAAGATGCTTGAACAAGAAATGACTGATGAAGACATTTCAGTTTACATGGCAATTACATATAGAGAATACATATAAAAGACCACTATTAAATATTAAAAAGTATAGGTATGAAAGAGAATGAGAATGATGTTATCATAAATGAATTTTATAAATTTGCGAAGAATTATATACTTTTTGATTTTATGACAATATTGCATTATTGAAGAATTTAAGTAGGGTTTCTATAACAGACTAACGTAAAAAGAAGTGTAGAGCACTAAGCTCTAATTCTTAGATGATAATTATTCATGGTCACATTAATCACACCTACAATAAATATGTATGGTGAAGTTATCTGGCACTATGCTTAAACTACTTGAAGATTATATAGATTTATGTCCAATTTGTATATACAATTGCATAAAAGATATATATAAACATATATATATATATATATATATATATATATATATATATATATATATATACACACACACACACACACTTACAAACTTGTTATGTTAAGCTAAATGGAAACATTAGATTAGAGTTTCAGCACCATCATGACAGTATGCACTGGTACGTGTATATTTTATTTACATTTGTTTTAACTTTTATTTTGTACTACGTTATCCACAATGCCTCATTATTGGCAGCTTGGGTTAAGGGTATAAATGTGAAAAGTGAAAAGGGACTCGCTAACCGTGAGCAAGACTCTAGATGAGTTAAAAAGAGTTGGTGGCTGTACAATTTGATTAAAGACTGTTAACTTGGACTTTGTGGAGTGCAGTGAATTTCTTCATTAGAATACTTTTATATATATACATGCATAGAGAACCACACTCCCTCTTCACACTTAGCACACTTACAGTTAAGACTTCTGACAAGGTGATACCTTTTTACTTCTGACATTTCTTGTCTTCCAGAACGAACACAATATCACTAATAATATTGTCACTTAATGTACACGGTCTGGCTATATATGTCAAGAAACAGAAAATATTGCTTTATCTTAAAACACCCTTTGCCCTCTTAGAAGAGACACATCTATCAGATTTAGCTATACCAAAACTGAAGCAAGATTGGGTAGGCAATGTTGTGAGTAGTGGCAGATCTAGCCAACTGCCAGAGTTCCCGAACAAGGATCCCAGATCGGCTAAAAATGTGATGTAGTAATACTAATACATCAAAGACTACATCATAAAATTATAAAACTGTAGACATATTGTTATGGTAGATATGTATTTGTGAAGGTTTAGCTAATGAATATAACTGTACTGATTGAAAAGTTTGAAACATGCACCTAATTCTGCTAAACAGAAGTTCCTCTCAAAAATACTGAATCCACTACAGTAAACATGGGACGAGACTGGAACATAAAAACAGACTCCATCCTGGATAGAATAAGGTCCACTGAGCATCAGAACAATATTGATAGGGATGCTTTGGGTTACATTTGCATAGATGTCAGACTAATAGACACATGGCGACCACATCCGAGGGACAAATAGATATATGTTTCTGGCCACTTCACACGATATGGAACCATCTATTGACTTTTTTTTTTACACACGCTTTAATACTGCCTCATATAACATGTTATGAAATGGGCCCTGGGTATATTTCTGACCACTAATTAATGCAACCGTAACTGAACTGGAACTCAGTCTTCTAGCTTCTCTCCCTTTGATTTGATGCATGCAGGTGTTTATATGTTGAAGCACAGCTGACAAGGAAAAACTCTGCTTCCAGATTAGGTCATACATGTTAGAAAGTTCCCCAGAAATACCAGTCCAAACTTTATGGGAAGCCTGTAAAGCAACATGCAGGGATTACTTATGTGTGACTATGCCACAGCATGCTGGAAAGCCATCACCAAGAAATGAAACTTACTACTCCACACAAATCCTGTATCAATGTGTAACTAGACCATCTCTTGAACTAAGGAACGAATTGGTGGTGGGAAGAATTACATTACATGACCTATTCACTAATAAAGCAGAAAAGGCTCTGGTAAATGTGGGGTGGTGATATTATAAGAGAGGTGAAAAGGCATGGTGGCTACTTGCATGCCAGCTAAGAGTGTTGCAAATGGCTATTCCAGGATTACACAAACTCATTGGGTCTTATGCTAACCCACCTTGTAGAGAAAGCTGAAATCTTTGCCTCATTCTATGAAAACCTTTACAGCCCAGAAATTGAACGCACAGGAGAGGTGAAGGAGAAGTAAAAGTAGACGTTCTTCCAGGGTTGAAAAAAAAGTAGTTAGAGAGAAAGTGAACTTGTAAACGCTCATTATATTTTCACATGAGCAAATCTACACATGCATATTTGTTCATGCTAAAATACAGTTCACAAATATTTCCTAGGGGTATGATTTCCTGCTCTACTTCTGTAAGTGCTTGTGAATTCATGAAAGCAACTAATTCAAATACATATACCATGGGGGTACTTTTGTGACTTTCTTCAAGAATTGGGTCCCTAATTAGGTCTGGCGTTGACAAAGACATTTTGTTTTTTTTACTAAACTTCTATTTCTCTCTCCATCTATCTGCTGGCTTTACTATAATTGATCGCATTCTGCTCTTCCACAAGGAGCATATTGGCACACAAAGTAGTTTTGTTCAGTGCCAGGAACTACAGTGGCAATCAGTAGTGTAACACAACTGGAGGGGGCTCCCCTGTAAAGAATATGGAAGCCTCCTCCAGACTCACTCAGGACAGGTGCTGTGCTGAGGGGGGCCCATTGGAGGGCACCTGCGTGGCCTTTGTTACACCACTGCTGGCAATGTGTGCTTTTTGAAACCAACAGCTTTTGTTTTCTTTTTTTGCCAGTGTTTGTTACAATGGTGAGGGCCTGGTAGCTCCCACAACAATAAAGTTTTACAAAAACCATGTCAAAACAAGACACGCATTGACGAAACCAAAAGACTCACAAAAAATGTCATATCAGTTGGCTTTGCCCAGTGTTTGTTTATTTTCATGCTTCCTTAATCTTGTTGAAAATGGCTACACTGATTTTCCATTAGGAATATGTTTTGGAAATACCAGCATGCATCAATACATTTTACTAAATGACGCTTCAAAGAAATAGCATCTAAAATTTAATAGTAGCAAAACGTTTTTTTCCAACTTGAATTTTTTTTCTGAACATTTTATTTTGAAAGCAAAGAATCATCACTCTTGTTTACAAACTTCTGCAAATATTTGCATCTAAGCATAGAGCATTCAGGGAGCATTATACTTAGCCTCATATTGTTAAGCTTTTCAAAACGTGTGTACACTTTTATTTATTTGTTTTTTTTACCTGGAGCCATTGTCAGTAGTGCAGTGTGACCTTAAAATGGGTATTTACAGCGCTCATCCTAATAACAAAGGGTTTTCATTAATGAACCATAAAAAGAAGTTTGAACAGCATTAAAATATGGACAGTCATATTACCTCAGCTGCAGGCAGTTCCCTTCTCTGTAAACTGGCAACCAAAGGGTTTGTGTTGCAAGGGGGTGGGTCTACTTGTCCCAAGGACAAAATAAACAGGAAAACTTGTTACCCTTGACCTCAAACAATATGTCCCGGGCGTCGGGCGATAGGAATTCCACATCCCTGATATAAGAGTAGCCCCATGCTATAATTACATATTTAAGATGCTTGCATTATTACTAAGTTGACTCTGTACCATATGGAGAGAGACATTAAATGTTTTGCTTAAAGAGGGAGTGGAGGTACCAAGTCTCAATTGAAAGCCACCAAATTACATATTCATACAGAATGTGGAGATATTTGTTAACACGCACGATAAGCAACTGTCTATCTAGCATATCAGCTCTCACAGTTGGTCTACTATCTGTCACAGCCAGAGGAACATTCTGAGGGCACTCAACAGTAAAAGAATATACTAGGTGGCAATAGTTAGATACAAATTAAAATACATGACTGCTCTGAAACATCTCGCAGACCCAGTCACCTCAGCCATGGTGTTATGATTAAAATATTTAACTCCCTTTCTGTGCTGGGACTCATTACAACATGTTTACCTTTTCATATGCTAAATGTACAGCCATTCATTCCAAATGGATAACTAAGATATTCCTTTTGTATACTTTACACTTCAAGCGTAGAAACAGTGAACATACTGAACTTACTTACATTAAATGAGTGGTAAAATAATTTGAACTCAGGTACAGATGGCATAGTAATCGTGTGCAAGAAAGTCAATTTTCAGTAAAAATTATATCCTAGCAAATCACACAGTTTTGGAAATGCAAACAAATTAGTCCAGAAGCCCACAAGGTTGGTGTGAAGAAGTGGCACCAGAAAAGGGACACGGTCACAAGGAGCAGAATCTGACAGTCAACCTCTGCATTTACTAAAGGAAAACTCTGCTACAAAGAAATTTACAATGACCAATGCGACTGTAAATCTGTTCTGGCTTACTTAATTGTTGCAAAGAGGCTACATTTTAAAGTAATATATTTGGTTAAGAAACCTGTGGCAGACATCATTGTGTACCTAGCAAATTCTGTTGTATAGTAGCAATAAGTTAACTGTGATGGTCAATACTCTTATTGGGGAATATGCTGTCTAGCCACAGCTCTTACTCATCATAAAATACATATGGCCATATGTACGAACACTTTTTCCCATAGACACAGAATGGGTAAAAACCTTTGCTACATCTGGCCCATAATGTGTTAATGTGCATGCTCCAAAACACAGTGAGTAACAGGCAGCTTGCAACTTATATTTTATGTAGATGGGTCAGTGGGATACTGCTTCTTCTGCAGATATCCTGGTGTGGCCTGTACGTCACAAGTTATAACCCTTGTGATGTAGCATATTGAGTTATGAACTGGCACCAAGGAGCTGCATGCAAATTGCAAAGCATAGGCATAGAACCTCATTGTTTTTTCTCAACCTTTCATTATGCTGAGGGTGCTAAAAAGGGGTCCTTTTGGTAATAAAATAAAGACTTATTAGTAAAGTGCTATGTAAACAGTATATTTACTCATATAGACAGATGTAGATGGCAGTCTTACAGTGCAGAAAGGTCTCTTACATAAGAAGCTAATAAGAAAACTCAAAGATCTGCCCCACCTCAGCTTTGTAAACTCAAAGACCTGCTCCCAACTCATAGTTTATCTCGTCAGCACTTTGCTGTCTAGCGTCAGGGTGGTAGGCACCAGCTAGCTCCAAGCTGGGAGACTTGAACCAAAGGAATGCTGATGGCCCTTTGAGTGAGGGGTGTGTGAAAGGCCCTGCTGGAACTGAAGATAAAAGGCCTCCCTCACCCATACATGCCAAAATGTTGAAACTGGAAAGAGGGAGATGCTGAAAAGCAGAATCAGAAGAATTGTCGCTGACTTGCACTGAAGTGGAGAAACAATCAGGTGGGGGAAGCTAAAATAGTCATATTAGGCTTAAAAAATAAAAAGTCTCCCATCTGAATCAGGTCTGTTGGCATGTATGCTCACTCCTCTAAACAGATGAGCTGAACTCAATTCAATTTAACTTAAAGCTTTGTTTTAGCCACAAGAAGTGACCAAAAAAGTAAACATGATAAAATCAACATTTAGATAAAAATAAGTAAATAAATAAAAAATAATACAAAACCCAAGTACATTCTATAAAATTCATAATCGGGTGCACATCAGGCCAGCAGCAGCTAAAAACACTGTATTAAAACAATAAAGATTTCCCCCGGCTGAAGGCGCATTTTCAAAAAGTACAAATATTCAGGCAATTAGTTGGCAAATCCAGCTGTTGTAAATACACCAAAGCTGCAGCAGATCTAAACCCCTTTCTACGGATAGTTGGAACTAAGAACTGCATTGTGAGAAAAAAGTAAAAAGAAGAAGAAGAAGGTAAAGTGCAAAAGGCTTTGCGGAGAGGCTTCATCACACGGCATAAAAGTACCTTAGATTAGTCAAATTGCCAAAGGAAACCCCAAATTCCACCTCACAAAGTTCAGCCTGAATCTAGTAAGCAGGCACGTATCCCAAGAGTTATCCACCCACTCAAGATAGGGATCCATACAGGGGGAGAAGTGAACATCTGTGTGGTCTCTTACAGAACTCTTTTCGAACTCAAGGCATTCTCTAACTAATCTGGACCTGTCTAAGAAGGCATTTGTGACTTACAATGGGTCAGACTTCAGTATAGAGGATGGGTCGGAGAAAAGGGGCGGCCTGCCCAGCTTGTTGAATTCAGTAGAAATGTAGCCAAGCCACTGGATTCTCATACCTTCATCACAGGCAATCAGTAATAATTTCCTTGTTTAGCGCAGCATGGGGGTTAGCCCAGATGGAGCACAAGCATGGGGGTTAGCCCAGATGGAGCAGAGGGGCAATCTTAATATGGCCTTCTATGTACTCCATCCCAAGTTCCTGGTGCACAATAAAGTAAAACACGTGGGTGGTACTCTCAAACGTCTCCTTAAAATCCTACTGTGCTCAACCTGGAGTGCACTCGTTTGCACATGCACCCAAAAATCCCCACATCATAATTAAGGATAGGGAGACATTTCCTTATATACACTTCCAAAAGAGGGGCCACAGGTTTCTTACCAATATTTTCAGCCAGGTTAAAGATGCAGCAGGTCGCACAAACAAAATCTGCTCCTTACCGTAGTAATACATGGCCCCCAGCTGGACCTTGCGTCCATAAC
Source organism: Pleurodeles waltl (assembly GCF_031143425.1). NCBI lineage: Eukaryota > Metazoa > Chordata > Amphibia > Caudata > Salamandridae > Pleurodeles > Pleurodeles waltl. Next base: position 974,757,827 of record NC_090444.1, read on the forward strand.
CACCCCCAAGTACGAGAACTCAGAAACCTGGGCAACAGGCTGACCATTCAGTGCAATACATCCCTTTTTGATTGCAAACCATAATGAAGGTTTTCACTTGGTTAGTGGCCAAACCTAAAGAGCCCATAAAGGATACAAACTCCTGAACTAGAGTATGATGGGCATTGGGAGTTCTGGATAGTAAGACCGCATCATCTGCGTATAATAGTACTGAAACATTTTTCCTGCCAACCATGGGGACATCCAGGGTGACACCTGAAAGAGGTGCCCCATGCCATTTATATAAAAAAAAACAGCATAGGGGCCAAAACGTAGCCCTGTCTCACTCCGCAACCCAGCTTAAAGCTGTCAGTCCTCTCCCCGAGCGGGCCATATCTCACAGAGGCCGACAGATCGAAATGAAGGGCTCCCGAAAACTGAACCAAGTCAGCATCCACCCCCAAATCTAAAAAGATCTTTCACAATTTAGACCTCACAAACTTGTCAAAAGCGCACAAGAGGTCCATGAAGGTCAGGCAAAGCGAGCCCAGTCTAGCAATCGTATATTTGCTAACCAAGAGATATAGGTTTAGACATTGCTCAATTGTGCCAAGCCCCTCCCTGAACCCATACTGCACTTCCAACAGTATATTAGTCCCTTTCAGTCATGTAAGGAGGCGTTCCAGAACAATACGCCCAGCTAATTTAACTGCAGAATGTAAGCGCATCATCGGGCGATAACACTCTGGTGATAAGGGGTTGCCCTACTTGAAAATAGGCAGGATAACTGGAGAGCGCCAGGTAGGAGGGATGGCTACCTTACAAATTGCATTAATAGAATTACAGATTAGGGGGCCCCAAAAATCAGGACCCAAATTGTATAGATCCATTGGGACTCCATTAGGGCCCGGGGATTTCTTAGAAGGGCTCCTCAGGATAGCATCCATAATCTCTTCAAAGGTGAAGTTAATAGCTGGAGGGAAAATAACTTCCTCTTCTGCATAGCGCTGATTGGCCCTCAAGCTATAAACTGCCTTGAAATGGTCGACCCAAGCCTCCCTACTATTAAACGTAATTTCTGAGTTAGACTTGGGCACAAGGGGCATAGCCCCATTTACCTCACGCCAAAAAGCTCTGGTGTCCTTCAGGCAGCATGCCTTAATCAAGTTGCCCCAGGTCTCGTTTTGCAATTCTTTAGTTCTTTCCCGAAGGGCCAACTTATATTGTGATCTACAGTGTTTAATTATGCTTATATCCCACAGGGAATCTTTGAGAGCTTCATGCAAAGATTTCGAGGCCATCCTACAGGGCCACCTGGACTCTACCGAACGGATTTACAAGGCTTTATAAGCAACTAATTAATTTCCACATTCAGCTGGAAAAAGAAACAGCTCTCTCACTAAAATCATCGGTTAGGCCAAGGCAACTGAATACCAGGGAAGCATGTGTACGCACAGATTGGAAAAAAATGTTGTTCAGAATTGTGCTTCTCCAGGCCAGGGGTAAGCCCTGGATCTTAACTGATGGTGTGGCATTGGCCATACTCTTAGGAGCCCCACCCCCTCCCCCTTCAGTAAATGAAGAAGCAGAGGGCTTCCTAGATGGCATTCATATAAAATATTAATGAATATTATTCATATTACTAATTCTTGTTAACACATTACTAATTAATGCTCCCCATGTGGAAACCGTAACAATTATCCAATTATTCAAACAACATTACTCAGTGAATGTGGCCAAAAGGGTTTTCCTTACCACAATATAATTTTACAAGGCACCCATAAGGAATTTAAGTTTTTCGGGTTTGACTTATGTGTACAGAACCCCCGAGGCGGGAATAGAGAATTGGCTTTACGTAGGAAGGAATCGATTTGGATCATGCGATTAGGGGCGGTGGAATTAGGTCTGAACTCAGATTATGAAATGGAGTACTTTCTTGGTGAAGGATAGATCATTATAGATTTACTATACTTAGGGATATTGTAAGAAGCAGTATACAACGTTTTATCATAATTTGAGCAAAGTATCGTGACAGATGTAATGGAATATGCCCGGTTTAGGATTAATATTCATGGTTTTTTTTTTAATACAAGAAGCGATATAATTACTAATTAGATGAGAATTTAGAGTAGTGTAGTTTGGAGTTATCTGTAATAGGGAATGTTTTCTGGGAGGTCTTTTACTTAATTTATCAGCATTAAGAAGTAGATTAAGACTGTAGTATCTAATTTAAGTTTGTAATATATAATCAAATTAGTAGTGCAAATTAAGAGCATGTTTGGAAAAATTAACAGTTCAAGTGTTTTCCAGTTAGGGGAGGAAATTTAGATTGTTTGAAGTCAGCAAAATAATGAGTGTTGTTGTAATTTATTATAGCTTTATTAATGAGCTTGTTTTAATTTTTGAATATAGTTTGCAACTGTAGATAATCACACAACTTTTGGGTGAAACCCGAGAGAATAGTCCCATAACAGGGATTAAGAATCAATTAGTCCGTTTTTTATCTTTCTAGTTGAAAGCATGGAACACGCTGTAAGGAGCCACAGCGTGTTCACTCTGGAGATAGCGTACGCGCGTGAGTCCGTCTTTTGTGTCAATGGGTCGGATAGTCCGTCACCCATTTTCATGCCTCAAACTATTTCAATGCCGATTAGAACCATGGCGGGTTTCTTCGGCAGAGCGTACTCGCGATGGCGTGTAGAAATTCACACGACCCTCAGTGTTAAGGTGAGAAGGATAGCAACGGGCCAATATTTCAACGTTTATTTCGGCACTGCAATGGCCATATTTAAAATATATTATTAACAATTAATTTTAATTTGGTAACACATTTTCTATAGACAACATGAAATCACTGACTTGATAAACAAAGGGGCAGCACATCAAAATTGCAGATATTATTCAGGTATGTGATTGAACTTGACAACTTGAACACAGGTCTTTAATACACTGGATGCAGGTGTTAGCATGATGTAGACTTAACACAGCAGTTTTGAACATCACAACCTTGGCATTATGCACAAAGGGCTAATATCACAATATTATTAAATGGAGTGTGTGCACAAAGATTTTGTAAAATTATATTGTGGTAACGAAAACCCTTTTGGGCACATTCACTGAGTAATGGTGTTTGAATAATTGGATAATTGTTACGGTTTCCACATGGAGAGCATTAATTAGTAATGTGTTAACAAGAATTTGTAATATGAATAATATTCATTAATATTTTATATGAATGCCATCTAGGAAGTCCTGTGGAAGTCTAAAGGTACTCCTAAGACGAAACACGTGTTGGCTTGGCATAAAGGATGACATAACTGATTTAATATCAGAAAATGGACTTGACCAATGAAATTTGAAAAGGATAATACGAGGATTGTTTGATGTGAATTGGAACATCACTAAAAAATAATTATGGACAGTTATCTTACTGATAGGATGTGGGACTATAAATTCACTAATGGAGTAGTAAACAAGGTTTTGGAATGTATTTTCATGTGAATTGGAACATTATATAAATGTGTGATAAATAGGAGGGTTGTGATAAGAGGAATAAAAATGTGTTACTTATTTAATTTAATAGAGGTTTCATATTTAATTTCAACATTTAGTTGGGTATTAGAGTTTGAGACTTTTAACGTAAGCTGCTATGACTGATTAATGTGGATAATTTAGTTATCGTGTAGGGCTTTAGTGGGGTTAGCTCTCCTTTAGCGGCAACGGTACATAGCATTAGATAATTGGTGGGACATAGAGTGCCATTTACTCCGCATTACCCCTTCTTTTAGTGTTTCGAAGAAGCAGAGGGGGTTATGATCATTATGTATGCTGTTAACTATTGCAGCCCCCTTTACCTTGGCTAACAGGGTCCTGGTTAGAAAAACATGATCAATGATAGTAGTAGTCACCACTCTCAAATGTAGCATTCATTTGGATCATATATCTCGACAGCACCAAAACCAGGGACTTAACTAGGTGTACTTGGGCATGACCCCTCTTACCTCTGCGTGGTGAACTGGCTCGAGTTCAGGCACAACACCCAGTCTGGAGTCCTCCTCCACCTGTGTCAAACCCAATCTAGTGTTGAAGTCGCTACCTAGGATGACTTCAAACCCCTTGCGCAAATCAGTGAGTTTGATCTCCAGGCCCTCAATAAAATCATGGACTAAATTAAAGACTGCAGAATAGTCAGACTCCTGTATACCATTATATTATTATAAAAATTAACAAAAACAGATTTACAATTGTCAGGCCACCTAATAAGCACTGCTTGGAACAACATACAGTTAGAAGGAATCACAGTAGCTCTGCAGTCCAGTGTAGTTTTGATCCAGGTCAAAAGCCCCCACCCTAGCTCAGCCAGACAGTGAGGGAATAGCAGGAACATGATAAGGGTAATACCCATCCAGGAACAAAACATCTGTTACCCATGTTTCCTGGAAAAATATCAAATCGTAGCCACAAACAAAGTTGGCCCAGTCCTCATGGGCCATTTTACTAGCAAACCCTGCAATATTTCAGAAGAGGACCTTAACAACTTGGGCACACGGTATGAACAATATGAGGTTGGCCACAAGCCTAGTCTGGGATAGATCAGGGGAATCAGGCTCAGACAGACACTCATTCATATTCTGTACATAGTCCATACGAGGGCCAGGGCCAGGGGATAGCTTGATATGCCCTCCCACCTCTGAGGTCCGGGGCTCCATCTCCTCACCAGAGATCTGTCAGTCATTTTCCGAGAGGTCCCAAAGCGGGGTGAAGTGATTATGCCCTGGCCGATATAGGGGAGGTGGCTGAGCTGATTTTGTAAGGGAAAACCTCACTCTGCAACACATACTTCTTGCCAGATCCCAGTAAAAGAACCCCAGGGGGAGAAATTGTATCCTGCTATGATTTACATGCCTTTCTCTAGAGGCCCGAATCAGCTCCCCTGCAATACTAAAGTGCCTAAAGGAAACAATAAAACAATCTTCATCAAAACCTTTGTGTATCTTACCCACCCACCCCACCCTCCTGCCCATAATAATCTTGTGGAAAAGACTGCCCTGTCCCCTGGCATTCCCATGCAACAAGTGGGCGACCTTGTCCATAAGGTCAACTGTGGATTCTCTGGATTCTGGAATCAACACCGGGACATCAGCAAGGATAATCACTATTGGACAGGCAGCAGGTGGTAAATCACATCGGGAAGAATTAGTATGTGCCGGGCCGGGGACTCCTTATTAGGAACTGGCTGGAGTGGGCCGGTAGGGTTAAGGCCTCCTAGTCACAAGCTGGGGAGTAGATGGAGAGACAGTAAGGGTTTAACCTGTGCCTGTCTTGTAAGGATGGTGAATATCCCAAGGGGGCAGGGCAACTGAACCAGAGGCTGCCAGGGCAGCAGCTATACCAACTGCTGTCCCTTGCCTCCCCCACCCTCATCAGCCACCTCCAGGTGGCTGTCCCTGATAGTTTGGCTAGCACTTAAGTGGTGAGGGGACAGTCCGGCTTAGCTTCAATAGTTTCTAGGCGGGCATAAATAGAGTCAATTTTGCTAGAGAAGGAGGCCTTGAGATCCTCAAACATCAAAGTAATTTCCCCCAAAAGATAATCTTCATTTGGCGACCCTTTGGGAGAATACGGAATTAAGCTGGCCGCACAAGGTCTCTTGGCTCTGGATCCAGTGAGGGCTTTCTTCTGCTTCCCCGATGGGGGCCTGGTGTGCCTTTTGACGTTGCCTTTCTGCGGGGTAGTCAACAAATCCATCTGCCCTCGACTACGCAAGACTGCCTCCGCAAGTGCAGCTTTTACTGTCGCTGGACTTCGCGCTACGGCTGAAACATTTGCCTCACCACTAGGTTCCCCAGAGAAACATTCATTAGAGTAGCGGCAAGTGTAAAGGATGTACCAGCAGAAGATGAAAGAGACAAGCAGCTCTCTGCCAATTCAATCTCCTTTGAGATGACCCCAACTGCCCGTAAGATAAAACCATCAAGGGTAGAACCAGGAGCAGCTGGTGCAGCAGTAACCGTTTTACACTTTCTTCTGCTGGCTTTCACGTCTTCTGTTTCTCTTTCTTACAGGGGCTCCCAGGAGGCGCATGTGGGAAAGAACAAGATAAAGTATCGGTAAGATCCTTTTCTTTATCCCCTTGTCCTTTGTTTTCCTAATCTTCCCTATTTCTTCTCTCAGGACTGAAGAGTTTTCCTCTCCCTCTTCTCTAGTACTTTTCCTGTTCTTTATCGTCTAATTGGGTCTTCTATGTAGCTCGTTGCTGGCTCCTGTGTTGTCTTTCTCTCTATGCACAACTTCCTGTTGTACTGTTTTCTTTTATTCTTTAGCTTAACCCTCTTGGGTTGTCTCTCCTCTCTATCTTTAGCCTCTTGGGTCTTTCTCTCTCGCTTTCTGACTCCTTCTGTCTCTTATGATTTCTTCATCTGTTGTTGGGTTCCTTTCTACTTCCTTGTAATCTCTTGTCTCTTTCTCGTTGTCTTCATTTGCTCTCTCCTACCCTTTCTCTCCCTTTGGTTTCCTCCTTGTTTCCTCCCCACTCCCCCCGTCTTTCCTTCCCACTCTCCTCTTATTTTCCTTCCCACTCTCCCCTTATTTTCCTTCCCACTCTCCCCTTATTTCCTCCCTGTTCCTCCTCCCAACCGCCCTGATAGCCACAAGCCAGTTTCAGGACGCACCCGAGTGTGCCACGCTTATCCTGAAGCGTGGCTGGAAGCTTTGCAGTGCGGCTCCTGCGCCACCGTCGATGCTGCAGATACCTCCGGGCACTCTTCTGGTTCCCGCCTCTGTTCTCGTCCTTGCTCTTTACCGGCTGCAGTGTCGGTCGTTCCTCCTTGTTCTTCCGCACTCCTGCGTCTTCCGCTCCTCTCTCCTCCCTCCCCGTCCGTCCTCTTTTCTTTTTCTGTCTTCTTCGGCGCGTGAGTCAGTTCCGACTGCCCCTTTGACTCCGGAAGTTCAAAGGGATTGGCTGCTCCGTCCTTCATGACCGGGGTAGAGACGGCAGAGACAGCACATGTTGCCGTTACGGATGGGCCGAGCAGCGCCGGCCCGTCACACCAACAACTCCCTGGACAGCTCCTAGTCGCTTCTGCAGCAACCACAGCATGGAGACAGCCCTCCTGGCAGCCACCAAGGACATCTGATTACTCCTAGACTGCAGCCACACTGCAGCGTTCATACTCCTCAACCTCTCAGCAGCTTTCAACATGCACCTCAACTAGAAACATCAAAAAACTACAACTCATCCAGAACGCCGCGACATGACTCATTCCCCACACCCAGACCACATCTCCTAACACCTGAGGAACCTCCACTGGCTACCGGTCGAGAAGCTAATCACCTTAAAGCTACTCACCCACACATACAAACCATACACAATGCAGGACCAGCTTACCTGAACCACTGCGTCTCCTTCCACACCCCTGCCAGATCCCTCTGCTCTGCCCAGATGGCCCTGGCCACCATCCCTCGCATCCTCAAATCCCCCGCCGGAGGATGATCCTTCACCTACATTGCAGCAAAGAGCTGGAAAAACCTCCCTTGGTACCTCAGACAAAGCCTGTCGCTCTCCACCATCCTTCCCCCCCAGCGCCTTGAGACCCTCACGGGTGGGTATCCACGCTTTACAAAAACTGATTGAACATGGAGCGGCTTTCAAGCAGCTGCATCGCATTTCTCTGAATGTGCTGCCCCCAGGACACAGCAAGTTTGTGGCAGCCCTAGGGGCGGCTCATTCATTGTAATAGTCTGCAATGTCTCTGTTTGCGTCCAGCACCCCTTCAAACAGCCCAAGGTGTGCTCAGGGATGACTAATTAATATTTAAAAGAAGGGTTTCTTGCCTGTCGAAAAGGGTTATTTCGTCAGGTTTCACAGCAAGTTTTTAGGCTTCTGTACACAGGCTACACTTGGTAGGCCTGAAGCTATATTTTACATGCTTACCCTGAGAATGGCACAAACGGTGCAGCTGTCCACAGATGTCATATAACTACTAGGCCCTGGGTGAATTTTCTACACCATTTACTGGGTAGGGACTTATAAGCAAGTAAAGATTTCAGTTGGGATAAGCAAATTTAACAATGTTTAAAGGGTCAGAGCACACACACGCACTGGGGCCCTGGCAGCAATGCCCTAGCACGCAGAGTCAAAAAAACAGCAAAAATTGAGCCAGAAAAAGCTGAGGTGACATGCAGAAAAGGTAGATTTACTACAAAGGCATTAATAACGTTTTATGTCAGAAAGGAAGACCCATCTATTGACTGAACTGCATAGTGTGGCACTGGAAAATATGAAATCAATTCTGGCTCCCCTGCATGACCAAATTGTGTGATCGTAGGCAAATACTTTATATCAATTACCTCTTTTTGGTTCATTATCACATATGGGAGCACCTTCAAATATGAGTTCAGTGTGTGTGCTCTGCAAAAACCTCTGTGTTTGATTTAATTGCCCGTAATGCTGATCCACCTACAATACAAATCTAGGCCACTTATAAGGGCACACATGACAACCGATTAGTCTTCCAGTTAACTAACAGCATTGTCCTCGGGGTCAGGGTAGTTTCTCCGTTCATGATCAAAAGCTCGCCCTTTTAATAAATACATATTCTCCATTACAGAAGTACATTTTTTTAAATTTTGAAGACACCGTATCATATTCTAACATGACGTGTGTTGCATGATTTACATGCCAAACATTTTCAGAGCTCTGTTCTCCCTGTAACTTTGTTGAATCGCCCCCCTACCCATTTGCAGCACTGTTATTAGTGAGACCGGGGTGGGCTGAAATAAAACTCCAAGTAACGAGCGCCTTGACTCATTGTCCCTTCAAAGAAGTTTCTGATGAATACAATCGCGTGTAGTTTAAACGCACAGTGTCTCTAAACTGGCTAAGTGCCCGGTGTTTACTTACCCTCAGCTAGTGCTGAAGCAGGTGCCTTGACTAGAAATTATTAATGAGTGTTTATGTATTTTGAATAATTGAATTATGTAGAAAATGAAATAACGTAGAAAAATAATGCATGCGTTTGAAAATGTGACCTTGAAGAATGGCCACCAGTGTTCACGAAATGTACTAATTAATGATTAATAATGATGAAATATTGAAAATGTATTAGATTAATGTAGTACTATGTCATATTTAGGGTTATGAACTATGCTCTAGCTTATAAATCATAGGCCTTAACTTAGCGAGTGTCTTGGCCTAGTTTTGCCAGGCCACATTCAGAAGCTGTATTTCTTAGCGTTTAATAAATTGCTGACAGAGTGAACTAAACTGTGAAAAGTCCATTGTCTTATTAAAAGTGCTTAACCGAAGCTTTCTGTGGGAACCGACGAACAGGAGATGATGTCCCTAGTAATGTAACGATTTATGTGTAATGTGTGTGAGATGTACTTTCCCAGGATGCGAACAATGACGACACTGACTGGAGATGAAAATGCAACAAATTTGTTACCTGACGAGCCGGATGATGAGGACATTGTAAAGTGGATCAACTTCATGAGAAGAGTGAAATATTAGAATTCATAGAATTGGTATAGAATTATTATTGGATATTTTATAAACGTACGATTGACTGACCAATGGGGAATTAGGATATAGTTTAGGTGACTTTGATATAACAACGCAACAGAGGGAAAAAGACTTCAGATCTTACCCCGATATGAGATGCGATTTGAGAGAAGAGATTCGAGATTCTGTCATTGGGCTCATAGCCTGATGCTTTGCTGATCGATTTATGACCTGAGGACGAAGAATGATTCTGCTTGCTAACCCATACCGTGGATACGTAGATATGACAAGGTGACTGAATTTGCGTTTTTATGCCTTTTCTTTCTAGGTACCAACTGCGCTGACTTGATAGGTTCCCTAGCTAAATTTGTGTTCTAAATTGTTTTGCAGGAAGCCCAACATGCTGATGCTAATCTGTGTTAGTTGAGGCTATTCGTATGACGATGGACGAATTACAGGGACAAATGATTGATGAATTTTCTGGCGGAATTCTATGTATCACATATTGTTATTGCAGCTGACTCTGCTTTTGATTTACACCATTGCCTTAGAATGTGTTGTGATTCAAGCTTTGATTAAATTGCGTTTCTTCTGCCGCTTTGGTCAACCAGTATTGTTCTTATATGAGTTTCGTTTGATATTGAGATTAATCTACATGACCTTAGCATTGTTAATATATGGGAAATAAATTTACTAAACGTATACTAATGGTGTGGTTATTCATGGCTGAAAGGTCATGGTGCGTGATTTTTACTGACTCCATTGATTATTGATTTTGACTAATGATTATTGAGTGTTGATTATTGTTCATGTTTCGGAGCTACAAATGAGTCACAAGGTTCATGGACCTATTCCCGTCCCCTTGCAAGTTTACTTATTAAGGTCAGGCGCTCTAACACTAGTCACCCTATTGTTCACTCTTAGGTTAGTATTTCCTTTGCTCTTTTCTGGATGCAAGTACAAAAATAAATCACTGAACTGACGTACTACACCATTCACGTGTACCCCCACTACACTTTATCCAGAGTGTTTTATCGCTGACTTCAGGAAAAAAAATATATTGTTGTACATCGGTCCCACCCACCACAGCACGGGCTACTTTCCCCATGATGTATGCATAATGGGTCTTCTTACCAGAACCACTCGCTTCCGAAGCTGGGTACAGAGAACACCCCCCAGTGGATGAAGATCCCGAACTTGGCCTCATCATACCAGCTTGGGAGGGGTCTGGAGTCCAGCGATTCCCAGGTAGGCTCGTAGTTGTCCCCGCCCACCAGCGGGGTCCAAAATAGTAGCGCGAGCGTCAGGAGCGGAGGGATACTTCGTGTGACTGAGCCCATTCTGACTGCAGCGGACGTAGTTAGTGACCGATCCCAGGCGGTAGCGTCGTCGTAATTTTCGTTCAGTGCCCTCGCATTTGTGTTCCTTGGTCTCCGGTCCACTTCCTCCTACTGAGCGTATTCCTCACATGACGACGTCAGGTGACACGCAGTAAAGTTAAAAAACAAAGGCGAGGCACTGTGCCTGGGGCCCCGGGTCAGTTTGCGTGCAGGTTGATTGTTAAGAGTTTTCATTTTAGCCAACCAAGTATGTTAATGGGCCGCACGCTCTACTGCTTGTGTTTATCAAATGACCGGCCCAAATGCTATTTTTTTTGTGGCGACTCGATACATTAGCGGAGAGATCCTCATTCTGATATTCTGTGCACGCCGTAAGCATTGAAAATATTATTAGGCATTTATATAATGCAAAAAAACAACATAACGTGTAAAAAAAAAAAGGAAAACCTCTCATCGAAAACGTGTATTTATTTAACATACTGAAATGTTTCAACTTAGTACATCACATTATATCTCTGCTTCCAGAGGTAGTTTTTAAAAACAGGGGTCGAAGTGAATTAAAAAAGAATGAGAACAGTGATCTTTGGTAAAGTTTGGGCGGGTTCAGTTAGAGTGGTGGTTGGGTCAGAGACGTTTCTACAAAGGACAATATATTCTCTATTTTGTTTGCCTCTGTTGGGACAAAAAGTTATTTGGCTAGTAAATTATGTTTGTGCCCAACCGTACTGTTGTCTGGATTTCTAAAACCTATTTTTGTTGTCATAGGGAAACGCAAACACGGATCATGCGTGGTCTGTTTGGACGGGGAGGAGCGCCCAAAGTGCTACTCTCAGTGGTGGAAGTCTACCGCCTTCACCAAGTATTGGGAAGTATGGGTGTGGTGGTAGTGGCAGCATACCATGTAGTGATCTTTAGGAGTGAACTGGTCCTTTTTACTCTGTCACTGGAATAATGCCTACAGGCTCACTCACCTTTTAAAGTTCTACAGCTGTGTGCTTAACTCACTCTTGGCTTGCAACAAATGGATGTAAAGTGGGTAGTAGTCACTGCTGGATGTATGTGTGTCTGGGAAGGATACAGTACAAGGGTAGAGCAGTACTGTGCCGTACATGAAGGGTTAGTGCATGTACTGAGTGTATATATGCTTGCTAGAGGTTAAAGTGGGTGGGATCAGAGGGCCACAACGTGCCCATGCTTTCTTTGATTTATAAAAAAACATTCCCCTATCAGCTGAAGTGTCATTCAGTGCGTCTCCTGTACTGTGAAGCCAAAGCTGAGCAGTCCGCTAAACAAGCCTTCCTGGCAGGGTGCCTGCTTGCCTGAAAGAAATGCAAATATGCACAAAAATTTGAAAATGTAAAGGATGCTTGGGAGCCGGTATTGGTTTTATTTGATTGAATCACTTGAAGCTTTGTGATGAAGATTTATTCTTTTTTGAGAGGTAGTGCAAAGAGTTAGCAACAGAGCTGTGGAGGGTGTGATTTTATTTGTAATTGTATTTATAATAGCGCTTGCTACCCCTGACGAGGTGTTGAAAGGACAGTTATATTAAAAACTACATACAGTCTGGGTATTAATAATATCTATATTTTGGAAGCACCATTTTATATTAAACCTTTTTGCAAATTTTGTAGCATTCCATATTATACTGTGTGTAATGCAAGCTTAAAAATGACTTACATTGTCCCAGTGCTTTCTGTCACAGGGTGTGACTTCATACCACTAAAAATACACAAGTCACTATTCTCCACTGCACCATCAAAGCTTTATTTCTGTGGCTCCCTGGTTACACATAGACTTCTGCTGTGAATGAACTAATAGAAGTTTCATAAAATTTGATATAGTGCATTTTCCACTGAATAACTTTTTTTTTTTTTAATTTTAATTTGAGCAGTGCATTATTTTATATGTAGCTACCTGACGACAAAAGAGCAAAAATGCTTACAGAATGTTTTTTTTTTTTTACCAACACCTTTGACCCTGCACCCATGCTCACTGACCCCCACCCATTGCATGCAACATCATAATTCCCATACCTTTTTAATGCACTTCGACCACTGATACTTGCAGTGATTATATTACATGAGGGATGTGGTGCTGTGTAGTTCGTGCACAATGAAAGCATGTGCTGGCTATATGTATGCTTGCAAGAAATACAATACACAAAGAGTTGTGCAGCATGTACATGGTGAGTGTGTGTGCCAGCAGTGAATGTCTTTGCAAATCGCACACCCCGGTACAGTATAGAAAGGCTACATTACTCGACAGTGCACAAAGATTGAATGTGTGCGCTGAAAGTATGTGTGTCTGTAGTGGCACAATGTATGGAGTTAACAGTGCTGTACAGTATGTGTGCTGTAAATGCACACTGAGTATAAGTGTGGCTGTAATGGTATGTTACATGGAGGACCTTGAGTTCCATTTTGGTAATCCCAGGCCTGCCTTTTGAAGATAGGAGGATTAGAGGAATCCCAAAATAGATTTGTGCATTGCTGCATTCCTGTGAACTGGGTGGGTGCACACTGGAGGAAGGGAGGAAAAGATTTACCCTTTACACTTCAAAATGGTGCTCTTTGATGCAGTGATAGATCATAAGGAAGGGGTATGGACACATCTCAGGAAAGAGATGGGGTTGATGAGGGTATCATAAAGTGTAAAGCTGGGAGCCCAGGATTATACTTTTGATGGACATATCGCTGTGGCTGACATCCAGTTATGAAATCTGGCCACTCCCATAAATTGTGCTGTGGAATAATGAGCTTCAGTCTTTCCTACTGTGACAGGCAACCTTTCAAGAGGGAAGAAAATAAGGAAAATGTACACTTCAAAAGACTCTGCCCCTAAATCACATATGGTGCCTGGAAAAGTATAAGAAGGGGTGGTTAAGACTCAAAAGTGTGTAATCCACCAAGCAGCCAGACAGGCTGTGTGAGAACAGGAAGCTCTGCAAGACTTGCCAGTGACCATGACTGGGGTCTTCTAATCTCCCTGCTGGGTGAGGGGACATCATCAAGGAAAAACAAGACCACCTGCCCTGGAGCATCAGCAACTGCCTGCTTGCCATTACCACTTTGGCCTGTAAGGAAATTGAAAGCATTAGTGGGAGCGAGGTACAGTGGGGAATGCTACCAAGAGCACTCTCTGAGTGAGGTTTGAGGGAATGGCTGTCCACTAATTAGCCATTGGCCATGTACAGTGTTGGCTCACCAATACCCTGTGTACCAGCAAATGGCTGCCTTGGAATGAGCTGTGTACTAAGCGCCATGCAGGATCTGCCAAGCCCGCTCCCATGTTGAGATGAATCCAAATGCCAGAGAGGGCCACAGTTGAAATTTCATTTCAAAATACTTTTTTTGGTTACTGTAACTAACAAAGTACGCAGTTAAAAAACACACATAAAAATACTAATAGTACATGAAACTAATCTTTATAAGTTGGAATAAAAGTTAAAACGTTTTGTTCAAAATAAAACTCATTTCTATAATCTCTTAGGCCCTCCAATATGGTGGTAATTTTATAAGGGGCACGATAATTAAAAAATATCAGTCTCCGTTGGTTGAAAGATGTCTTATAAGGCACCTACACAATCAGTCGACCTAATCTGTCCGTTGGGTAAAAACCATAGGTGGTTAAAGTGCTACATGCAGTAAAATACCACAGTACCCCACATGAACAGACCAGACGAGTTGTACAATTGTCAGAAACCGTCATCAGAAAATCTTGATATTACAACCAAAACAGCAAACTCATTATCGGAGTGCGTAAGCCATCCCCCCTTATGGTGAAGGCAGAAACTTTGCACGTTTATACATATGCGAAGTAAGAAACAACTTACTGCAAACACTATGGGATCCAAAGAATCCGCATTCTGGATTGTCATGGCTACTGAATAGTGAGATCTTCCCATGTTCAGGCATATCTGCCATTTTCATTTACAACAAGGTCCATCCTACTCGGGGCAGACAAACAGGATGGAGCTGAGGCACAAACAGGCACAAACAGGGCACAGGCTGGAAGATGGATCTTTCTTTCACTTCGAGCTAAAAGACATGAGAGGTAGACAATCCAAACAAAACCGCATGTATGGGCTTTTTGCTAAGGGATGGGTGATGGTATCCAGGAAGACCTCAAACTGGTGGTTTAATGTCAACTTTAAAAAACGCATAGATAAGTGACCACCCTACCTAGTTAGGATCTGCCAATCATGGGCATGTGCCCAATAAGAGGATTTCAAAATGATGATCTCTGATCTCCGAAAGTCACTGGGTTCCTTCCAGAGTCTAGCCAACCCAAGCTTCCTTAACCCGCTAGACACAAACTTCACCCAGGAAATTCCTGTAGCACCACTCTTATGTACCATGAGCTTCAAGAATAGTTGTTGTTCAATTGTTTCACATTTTCCTAAAAGCAGAGTCAACAGAACTAACACAATAAATGGATAAACATTGCAAATACCTTATCATTTCTAATAGTAATTATTTCAGCATCCAACATTTGTGCACAGTATTACAATACAGCATAACAGAGAAAACAAAATGATGTGACAGTTTAATATAACAAACAATTACAATTAGATGTAGTTTTTATCATATCAAATAATGCTATATTTATCAATAGTAAAAGGTAGTTGGATATTTCCATCCCTGCCCCCCAAGGCAGGGATGGAAGGGGAAGCCCTTCCCCTTCCACCCCCGCCCCCCGTGACGCGCGCTGATTGTCACAAGGCCTCCTCCCATCGCACTGGAAGCTCAGCTTCCAGCGCGATCGGAAGAGAAATGCAAAAGCATTTCTCTTCCGATCACGTGGAGGCCGAGAGACTTCAAAGGGAAGGAAAGTTATTTCCGTCCCTTTGAAGTCTCTCTCAGCTAAAACGCCCACTAGACACCAGGGATTTTTTTTTTTGTTCAATGAAATAATTGTTCCTATAATTAGGCCGATCTGCCCCCAGGGGGGGCAGAAACCTCTAGGCACCAGGGATCCTTTTTTGTTTTTTTTGTATTTTTGAGGTGGGGAGCGAACCCTTAGGCAAGGGTCGCTCCCCTAGGGGGTAAATTATATTTAGGCCATTTCCGCCCCCCTTGGGGGCAGATTGGCCTATTTTTATGAGGCCATTCTGCCCCCAAGGGGGACAGAAACCACTAGACACCAGGGTTTTTTTTTCTGCGAATTTCACGCAAGGGGAGCGACCCCTTAGGCAAGGGTCGTTCCCCTGGGGGGCAAATTTATTTTAGGCCATTTCTGCCTCCCTGGGCGCAGATCAGCCTATTTTAATTAGGCCGATCTGCCCCCAAGGGGGGCAGAAACCACTAGGCACCGGGGATTTTTGTTGTTGTTGTTGTTTTACAGATGGGGAGCGACCCCTTAGGCAAGGGTCGCTCCCCTGGAGGGGCAAATTGTATTTAGGCCATTTCTGCCCCCTTTGGGGGCAATGCGGCGATGTTAGGTCAATAAACCACTAGGCACCGGGGATCTTTTTTTTTTGCGCCAACGTCACGAATTGGGAGCGACCCCGTTGGCAAGGGTCGCTCCCCGGGTGGGTGGGGGCAAATTTATTTTGGGCCATTTCTTCCCCCCTGGGGGCAGATCAGCCTATTGTTATTAGGCCAATCTACCCCCAGGGGGGGGCAAAAACATCTAGGCGCCAGGGCAAAATAAAATGTGTGTTTTTTTTTTTGTTTGTTTTTTTAGAGATGGGGAGCGACCCATTAGGCAAGGGTCGCTCCCATGGGGGGCAAATTGTATTTAGTCCATTTCTGCTCCCCTTGGGGGCTAATCTGCTGATTTTAGGTAAATCTGCCCCCAAGGGGGGCAGAAACAACTAGGCACCGGGTATCTTTTTTTTTTTTGCGCCAATGTCACGTAGGGGGAGAGACCCCGTAGGCAAGGGTCGCTCCCCGGTGGGGTTGGGGGGGGAATTTATTTTAGACCATTTCTGCCCCCCTTGGGGGCTAATCGGCTGATTTTTAGGTAAATCTGCCCCCAAGGAGGGCAGAAACAACTAGGCACGGGGATCTTTTTTTTTTTGCGCCAATGTCACGCGGGGGAGAGACCCCGTAGGCAAGGGTCGCTCCCCGGGGGGCTGGGGGGGCAAATTTATTTTAGCCCATTTCTGCCCCCCTTGGGGCCGGCTGAGCTAGAGGCCAAAATCCACAGGTAGACACTTTGTAAAAAAAACACCTCTGTTTTGTGTGAAAAAATGTGATGTGTCCACGTTGTGTTTTGGGCCATTTCCTTTCGTGGGCGCTAGGCCTACCCACACCAGTGAGGTACCATTTTTATCGGGAGACTTGGGGGAATGCTGGGTGGAAGGAAATTTTTGGCTCCTCTCAGATTCCAGAACTTTCTGTCACCGAAATGAGAGGAAAAAGTGTTTTTTTGGTCAAATTTTGAGGTTTGCAAAGGATTCTGGGTAACAGAACCAGGTCAGAGCCCCACAAGTCACCCCATCTTGGATTCCCATAGGTGTCTAGTTTTCAAAAATGTGCTGGTTTGCTAGGTTTCCCCAGATGCCGGCTGAGCTAGAGGCCAAAATCCACAGGTAGGCACTTTGCAAAAAACACCTCTGTTTTCTGTGAAAAAATGTGATGTGTCCATGTTGTGTTTTGGGCCATTTCCTTTCGTGGGCGCTAGGCCTACCCATACAAGTGAGGTACCATTTTTATCGGGAGACTTGGGGAAACACAGAATAGCAAAACAAGTGTTATTGCCCCTTGTCTTTCTCTACATTTTTTCCTTCCAAATGTAAGTCAGTGTGTAAAAAAGACGTCTATTTGAGAAATGCCCTGTAATTCACATGCTAGTATGGGCACCCCGGAATTCAGAGATGTGCAAATAACCACTGCTTCTCAACACCTTATCTTGTGGCCATTTTGGAAATACAAAGGTTTTCTTGATACCTATTTTTCACTTTTTATATTTCAGCAAATGAATTGCTGTATACCCGGTATAGAATAAAAACCCATTGCAAGGTGCAGCTCATTTATTGGCTCTGGGTACCTAGAGTTCTTGATGAACCTACAAGCCCTATATATCCCCGCAACCAGAAGAGTCCTGCTGATGTAACGGTATATTGCTTTAAAATATCTGACATCGCAGGAAAAAGTTACAGAGTAAAACGTGGAGAAAAATGGCTGTTTTTTTCACCTCAATTTCAATATTAATTTATTTCAGCTGGTATTTTCTGTAGGAAACACTTGTAGGATGTACACAAATGACCCCTTGCTGAATTCTGAATTTTGTCTACTTATCAGAAATGTTTAGCTTTCTGGGATCCAGCATTGGTTTCTCACCCATTTTGGTCACTAACTGGAAGGAGGCTGAAAACACAAAAAATAGTAAAAATGGGGTATGTCCCAGTAAAATGTCAAAATTGTATTGAAAAATTGGGTTTTCCAATTCAAGTCTGCCTGTTCCTGAAAGCTGGGAAGATGGTGACCTTGCCAGCGCAAACCTTTTGTTGATGCCATTTTCAGGGAAAACACCACGAGCTGCCTTCTGCAGTCCTTTTTCCCATTTTTTTGAAAAAAACAAAATGTTCTCTGTATTTTGGCTAATTTCTTGGTCTCCTTCAGGGGAACCCACAAAGTCTGGGTACATCTAGAATCCCTAGGATGTTGGAAAAATAGCACGCAAATTTGGCGCGGATAGCTTATGTGAACAAAAAGTTATGAGGGCCTAAGCGCGAACTGACCCAAATAGCCAAAAAAAGGCTCGGCACAGGAGGGGGAAAAGGCCTGGCAGCGAAGGGGATATAAAGAAAGCAGATTAGCTACATACGAGATGTTGATGAATGATGACGGACTTCCCCCCCTGGTCAATTCTTACTTCACAAATCAATACTCACCGCTCTTGGACACCACTGGGGGGGACCTGACCACAGAGCTGCCCATACATCTTACGGTCCCATAATTACATGTGATGGGTCGGGGACAGCACCTCATACATTGGTTTGCAGACTCACTGCACTTTCACACTATCCCACAGCTTCTGAGCCTCCGACAGCACTGGGAGACAGATCTAATACACCCCTGCACTGAGAAAGCATTGGCTGCTTTACAAGAAGGCCCACGACATGTGCCACACAATGCCCGTTTTAAACTAATCCAACTTTATCTAGTCTACAAAGCCTATCTCAAGCCAGGCCACCATCAATAAATCCTATAATCGAAACGATGGCACTTGTCCATGATGCGGTAATTTAGATGCTGGCTTACTACACATGCTTTGGACCTGTCCGCACTTGCATTCATATTGGACTAACATCACAGCCAGATTAACCGCCTGCACCGAACGCCCAGAATTGAATAAATGGTAGGTATGTCTAGTAGGATTGTACTGCAGGAGTAAGAAATACAGGGTTACTTCCAGATTTGGGTTTCATAGTGGCTAAACGCCTCATTACCCGCAGATGCAATTCCCCTGAGCCCCCATTAGTTACCGCTTGGGAACTTTCAATGATCAATTGGGCACCAGTGTGATAATACAGAGAGAAGACACACTTGGTGTGCAGAAATACCCCATTGCTACTTATTGGGATACCATTTTAGTTAACTTACAATCTGCTTCGTCACATGGGACAGGAGGCGAAGTGGAGATGCACGGTGGGAGTCCAGGATGTGCAAATTGAAGCAACAAGCCATACTCATTAATTTTGTCGATTATGCTGCGCCTCTGTCTGAAGAATAGTTTAAGACATTACCCTTTGCTGATATGTGCAGTGATATATGGCAGTGCGGAACGAAGGGGAGGGACCCGAGGTTGATGTGAAGATGGGTCGCTTTAGTTAAGTTCCTATGTTATTATGGTTGTAAGTTCATTAAAATGGTTGGATCTGTTAATATGACAAGTGCTGTTTTCAAAGGTGTGTTACCTTATCTTGGCACGTGAAGCCATAATATTGTATCATAGGAGATGCCACTATCCGATAACGCCTACCATATCACAGTGAAGACTTGAAAAATGTGACATCACTGGACTTAGGATCCAGAGGTACCATACTGAACAGTTACTGTTGTTCGCTTCAATGTGTACATCAAACCCCAGTCAGCATAATGCACTTGTAACAATGTGGTTTTAGACCTATAAGACATGCTACTTTGCTCCTATTCAATATATGACATGTATCCAATAATATATTGGTACTATCTAATTATAAAACTAATAAAAAGATTCAAGCAAAAAAAAAAGGTACAACCCATTACAGTAGTAAATTTTTGATCTTCTGGGACACAAGGGAGGACTTTCTTGATCATCCTCAGAATGTAGAAGACAAATGAGAACACAACACTCACCTGTTCTCTAAAAGTACGATTATTGTCCATAATGACTCCTAGATGTTTGGGTTTTATTTCTGATACCGGGAGGGAGCCTAACTCCTCTGTCCACCATGAAGGGGACAAGAAAGTAGGTTGGTTCCCAAACAAAATGACCTCAGTTTTACCTGAGTTGAGTATTAGACAGTTTCTGTTCGTTCATCTTCATATTGCTAACATGCAGTCATGAAATCTTTCTACAGTGCCTGTGACATTGGTTGCCACTGATATCACAATGTACCCGCATAAGAATTTAAGTTAAAACCGAATGATCTAATTAAGGGGGCAAGTGAGGTGACATAAATATTGAACAGCATCAGGCTAATTGAGGAGCCCTGCGGGATCCTGTAATGGACTTCCTCTCACAGTCTGTATTATACGAAGGACAGGTCATCAACTGTACAACTACTATATGCGTGTATTACACTTTCTCCTAGACTGAACACATCAGAACTAGTTAAATAAAATTTGATCATGTCCATTGCAGGATTGTGGAATTTAACAAAATATCTACTTGTCTATTGCATCATAAATCTGATTGTCCTGTTAAAAAAACACTTGTCCCTTTGGTGCCAGTTAGTGCGACGACAAATTATGGCAGCAATTTCATTATATAAGAGCTTTGATAATAGACTCTCTGATTATGCCAGGGCTCATACAATAGTACAGTTTGAATACTAGCAATTTTCTTTTTTACCACCTTTCCACATCACTTACTGGGGCTGGAAGTAGCGTTGAGCAATCGTTCCAGGGATGGACAGACCATTTGAATCTGTGCAAACCTACTAACTTTCATGTTTTAGGGATTTTCACCAGCTCTTCTTTGATCTTTTTCCATACTGTGAAAGGTTGGAAATGCACTCCTGACAAGGACAGGAGTAAAATGTTTCCCATGGGTGGGAAAAAAAGTGGTTGGAGGAAAATGAACTTGTAAAAGCTCAACAATTATTCAACTTAGCAAATATACGCATACGTATTTGCTTGTACTAAAATGCAGTTCACAAATATTTTCTAGAAGTACGATTTTCTCAATTCTTGCAAATTCACAAATCTGTACTAATGCAAGGACATATGCCATAAGTGCACTTTTTTGACTTTCTGTAAGAATTGGGCCCCTAATTGGGTCTGATGTTAACCAAGAACTTTTTTTTTTTTTTTTTAATTCTATCTAGCTATCTGTCTGTCTATCTATCTATCTATTGCTAGCTTCACTGTGAGCAACAACTTTCTGCTCTATCACAAGGAGCATATCTGCACAAAAGGTAGTTTTGTCAGTGCCAGGGACGTCTGAGCAATGTGTGCTTTTTGAGGCCAAAAAATAATTTTCTTTTTTTGCCAGTGTTTGTTATAAAGGTGTGGGCACGACAGTTCCCACAACAATAAAGTTTTGCGAAAACCATGTCAAAACAAGACACGTATTGATAAAACTAAAAGGCTGACCACTAATGATGGACCTATTGACTTTGCCAATGCTTGTTTATTTCCATGTTTCCCATAATCTTGTTAAATATGATTACACTGATTTTCCATTATGATTTTTTTTAGCATGCATCAGCATGTTTTACTAAATAATGCTTCAAAGAAATGGTACCTAAAATTTCACAATAGATTAGCAAACATTTTTTTCCCTAGTTGTATTTTTTGCAAACATTTTATGTTGAAAGCAAAGAATAAAACTTGCTTTCAATCTTCAATATTTACTTCTGATCAGAGAGCATGCTGGGAGCATTATACCTAGCTTCATATTGTTAAACTTTGCAAACATCTGTACACATTTTTATGATGGAACCACTCTCAGTAGTGCAGTCTGAGCTTACAACATTTCCTTAGAGTGCTTACCCTAATAATAAAGGCTTTGCATTAATGACCCATAAATACAAGCTTGAACAGCATTAACATATGGATGCAAATATTACCTTAACTGCAGACAGTGCTCTTCCCTGATCTATAATGTGGTACTGTTAACTGGCAGCCAAAGACTTTGTGCTGCAGGGAGTTGGGCCTACTTGTCCTAAGCACAAAATAAACATGAAAACTTGCTGTCATTGACCCCAAGCAACATGTCCTGGGTGTTAGGCTACAGGAATGCCACATCTCTGCCGATCATATATATATGTCTACAGCAAAAGCTATTAAAAAAAAGGAGTTTTTTAATAAACCCAGATATCATTACTAAAAGAGCATATCTCCAAGTAAAGATATTTTGAGCAGATCCGACAACAAGCGCATGCTGTCTTCAGCCGGGGCCATGTTGTAATAGGCATACTATTTTAATCCATGTTATGAGAAGCATACTTTGTTATGCTGAGACTGTGCCTACTGTCTCTGTGTTCCTGCCTACTGTCAGTGTCCTTGCCTCCTGTGACCTCATGCCTCCTGTCTGTGTCTTCTTGCATCTTGTCTGTGCCCTCATGCCTCATCTGTGTGTTCTTGCTCCCTGTCTGTGTGTTCTTGCCTACTGCCTGTGTAGCCTTGCCTGCTGTCTGTGTGTTCCTGCCTACTATCTGTGTGTCATTGCCGCCTGTCTGTTTATTCACGCCTCCTGTCTGTGCCCTCACGACTTCTGACTGTCTCCTCATGCCTCCGGCCTGTGTGTTCTTATATCTTGTCTGTGCCCTCATGCCTCCCGACTGTGTTCTTGTCTCCAGTTTGTGTCCTCATACCTCCTGTCTGTGTTCTTGCATCCTATCTGTGCCCTCATGCCTCCTGTGTGTTTGAGTGTTCATGCCTCCTGACTGCGCATTCTTGCCTCCTGTCTGTGCCCTCAGGCATCTTGACAGGCTTCATGCTCCCTGTCTGTGTCCTCATGCCTCCTGTCTGTGCCCTCATGCCTCCTGACTGTTCATGCCTCCTATCTGTGCCCTCATGCCTCCTGTCTATGCCCTCATGCTTCCTGATTGTGTTCATGCCTCCTATCAGTGCTCTCATGCCTCTTGTGCCTTCATACCTCCTGTCTGTATGTTCTTTTATCCTATCTGTGCCCTCATGCTTCTTGCCTGTATTCTTGCCTCCTGACTGTGTGTTCTTGCCTCCTGACTCTGCATTCTTGCCTCCTGTCTCTTCCCTCACACGTCTTGTCTGTGCCCTTATGCCTCCTGTGTGGGCTCTCATGACTCCTGTCTCAGTCTTCAAACCTCATGTGTGGACAGTCACGCCTCCTGTCACTACGGGCACACCTTGTCTATTCTGTCTATGAATCTTTTGTCTATTCTCTCTGGCCTCCAGCGTTTGAGTCCATAAGCTCCCTGACTGTTTCACCCCCGTGACTCTGACTCTCCACGTGCCCTGTCTTTGTGTCTTTCAGCCTGGGTGCCGTCAGGCCCCCTATGTGTGCATCTAAAGTCTCCTGTGTGTGCCTCCTGTCGGCATGTCTCAGTGCCTGATGCCTCTGTGTATCGGGACACATGGCACTGTTGCAGCAGGGAGCAGTGCCGCTTTATGTCTTGGATGGACATTGACCCCTGAGATGAGGGTGTGCAGGAAGAGCCTCGTACCTGCCAGGAGAGTTCAGGGCTCCCATTAATGCACCACAAATCACTTCTAGTTCCCATTAAGGCACTTTCAACACCTTTCCGGGGTCTGAGGTGACAGGAGTGTGCTGCCTGCTCTTCTCTTGGCTCCAAGATGACTTAGACATCAGTGCTATGCCAGCCCCTCCCTGGGCTCCCAGACGCTTCCACCACACACTTTGCCTTTACCAATGTTTTCCCAGTCTCCTTGATTTGGGCACATTTTTGGACTTGATTCTTTTGGTTTGGGCCTCACACGTTCTGTTTCCTCTGTGACATTAGGGAATTTGAAGGTGCTACAGCATCAGCCACTCCCCTATTTTCTGTGCCCTTATTGTGTGTATGCGCTCCTTTCGCCAGGGGCAATTCAGCATCTGCAGGTGCACTTATATTGCATAAGCAATCTGTGTGTGCTGCTTCCAGAGACCAGATAAGAGGGCAAGCAGACAAGTAGCCTGCTGCCCCACTTACAAGGACCAGGACATTTTCAAGCCTGCATTGTATGTGCAGTGCTGCAGGTGCACACAAGCTGTCATTAAAAAGTGCACATTCTACTCCAGATTTAAGTTACAAAATATTCCATCTTGTGCCTGCAACAGGCAAGTCTTAAACCTAATGTTTTATAATAACACCTGTCTAATGTGCTTGCGAATGTACAGTATGAAGAAACATTTCCAATCAAATCCTCTCAGTAGAACTCCCAACTCCTTCTGTATCTTGATCTTTAAACCCAGCAGTGTTTTGGAAAATAAGAGCAGCTTATTTTGCCGATAAATACACCACCTAGGAAAGTGCCTCTTTTGACATGGTTAACACCCCCCCCACCACCTTTTGTCTGGTATTTGATATGGTTTCAAAGTTTTAGTGCCCAGGGCCCCGGCTAACCAGGTTCCCTGGGCCAGATATATGTTCCAAAACTGTTATGATGCATTGACACAATTGGCAACACCTTTAGTTGCCACTATAAGCCCCTAGTAAATGGTACTTAAGTACCGGGGGCATGGGATACTAAGGGTGGGCCCCTGGGGGCAGCAGCACTGATTGTGCCACCCTCAGGGACCATGCATCCAAGTGCACCCAGCACTGCCATTGCCGGCTGAGTGTCCCGGTGCAATCCTAAAGTGCAAAACTGACATGTCACACAACCAGTGTGACCTGTCCACTACACACTGCATGCAATATAGGTAAATCATCCATCTGGCAGACCTTTCAGCCCTAAGGCAGGGTGCACTATACTGCATGTGTGGCTATAGATGCATTAACAATATGCTCCTACTGTGTCCTTGGCAAACCAGGGACATAGAAAGTGAACAGAGCAGTCATTTTAAAAGCATGTGCTGGACACTGGTCAGAACGAGTTTCACAGCTACATGGTGGCCACTCTGAGCCCTAGGTTGTTTGGTATCAAACAACTTGGAACAATAAATCCAAACTGGTATAGGTATTGGATTTATTGCACAATATACCGGGGCCACCTGAGAGGTAACCTCTGCAAAAGCTAACTAACCCTGGTATGGTTGCTGGCCGGTCACAACCAGCCTGCCACCACCAGTCAAGATTCTGGAACCCTGGAGCAAGAGCCTTTGCTCTCTGGGTTCAGGAAACAAAGCCCTTCCTTGGCATAGGTGTTACACCTCCTCCCCCAGCAATGTGCACAGCCCTGCCTGCTAGCTTCAAATGGAAACCTGGCCCCCAGCCCTGCTGCTAGCAGCAGATTGGCGGCGCAGCTGCGGATCCCCACTTTTGGCAGGAGCAATGGTGGGAAAATGCACAAAGGACAGGAAGAGTGGCCACCCCCAGCCTGACCACCCCTAAAGTGTTGCATGCAAGGTGACCCCTCCATTTAATATTCCTCTATCTTGCATGATAGGAAAATAGCCAATCAGGGATAGGGAAGTGGCCTCTTCCCACAGGAAGTGATCACATACTGGGTGTAGCCACCCTCAGGTAGATGACCCATTGGTCACTACTAGGAACTCCCCTTAACGCCCACTAAATGCAGTATTTAGTGGGCACCCCTGGACCTTCAGATGAGATTCCAAGGACACAAGAATGCCAGCAACAAAGAAGACATAAGGCTCAAGAACTGCAATCCTGCTGCACAAAGAAAAAGGTGCCAAACCCTGCCTGCTGACCCCGGGGCTCGACAGTCATTGCTGAGGGGATGCATGCACATTGCATCGAACAGACTCTACGAAACCCCAGAGGACCTCCACCCTTCTGAAAACCGCCAGAGTTGTCCCTCCAGAGTGAAGGCATCACTCCTTGAAATAAAGAAGCAAAGACCAGTGATGTCCAGTTCACAGACCAGCTGCTGACCAAAGAACTGGACACAGCAGCCAAACCAGATTCCACCCGACGGACCGGGAGGACAAACCCTACAACTGTGCCAAGTTTAGTGACACTGCGACCTCCAGAGGCTGCATAGTCAGGGGTACTAGACCCCCAACAGTGGACACCCAGAAGAAAAGTCCACTCCGGACTCTCCGAGGACCACAAGCAAGCTTCAGTCGAGGGACTTCAAGGCATGTAAGAGCCGCCCCCCAGAGTGGCCATGCTGACCTACAGTCCACCTTCAAAGTGACCTGCCTCCTGGTTCCAAGGGCACATTTGCGCACAGCTTTTGGCTCACCTATTTGCTCTGCGCCTGTCCACCTGACACCTGCACTGGACAACCAGTTGTGCTCTAAGGGACCCCCGCCATTTGCGACCTCTTCAGTCCAAGAAGACCCATCAGATTCACCTTGAAGTCCCCCTGTGCAGTGCTTTTCTAAATAGTCCCCCGTAGTGGTCCTCCACCAACTCCAAGGACTTTCAGCAGCTGCTCCTGCCGGAACCGGAAGCCACCCGAACTTCTCCGGCTGTTATATAAGACATCTTATGCATAATTAAAAGTAAGACATTTTTTAAACTTTGAAAAATCATAACTTAAAAAGTACTTACCAGATTTTGATGATCTTTGTCTTAAATTTTTTTATCAAAATCAGAGGTATTTTTGTGAATTGGTCTTGAGTTATTCTTTTGAGTGTGTGTCCACATTTGTTGAGACTGTGAGTACAACAAATGCTTAGTACTTCTACAAGATTGGCCTAACTGCTCGACCAAGCTACCATTAAAAATTAGAGCATTAGGTGGTCTAGTTTTTATGACTGTAAACAAAGGTGGGATTGATTGGACTCTCTGTACAGTGCACAAACATTTTTGTACACTATATAGAGAGCTATCCTCCTACAGCCACTTCGTTGCTCAATAAATCCTTGGAGCAGCTCCCTTCACTGTGTAAAATCTTTTAATGGTAGAAACTTTTGATTAACGAACGGGAACATCCGAAAGTTCTTAACAATGCAACATTTTTCTGTTTATGGCCCAGTGGTTCCTGAACTCTGTACTTGGTGTGCGGTGCCCTGGCTAGTTTTGACTGCGCATAGGGGTGCTGCGGAGCACAGTTTGGGAACCACTAGTCTCTAGCGAATGATATGTGAAAAGTGTTTTTTTGATGAGCAAGGAAATTACTACAGAAAGCGCGGATCTCCAACTGAGTTAAGGTGAACATATCCAACAACAAACACCCACAGCATTAAACTGGAGCTATATTGTAACAAACCTTCTATCTTAGTCCATGTTATAAAAGGTACACATCTATATGAAAACCACTATAAGAACAGGTTATATTGTTTTCTTAAACTAAACATTTGAAATGGTAAGCATTCATTTTAAAAATACCCTTCTTGAAAGAAGAGAAAATGTACTTAAATTATTCCTTATATACATTTCTTATATTGTCCCAAGTTTAAACAGTTCGTACTTGATTACTTTACCCAAACCCACTAAACTGTTAGGTCACAAATACAATTCCACGTAGTTTTCCTTTCCAAAAGGATAATCACTTCTGGTAAGGAGTGGGTGACAATCTTAGGAGATGATGTATACTTTGCGTTCTACTCAGGCGCCAACTTAAGATCCTTATACTTAATTAATTTTATATATCTAATATATTTTCTATGCACATATCTGTTTGTAGCCCTGAAGACGTTCTAGTCAAACAAGACCTTGGCTACAAGCAAGTTTTGCCATAAATGAATGACTACAATAAGTACTGCTAAAAATAACAAAGGACCATTGTGCCATCTTGTACTTTTTAACCATTGGGATGACTTGTGTTTTATATGTGCACTTTTGTGCCACTTATTTGTACATTGGAGTGACTAAGAAGAGTGCTGAGTTAATCTATAAAAAGTATATTTATGGGGCAACCTTGTGCTGTTTCGTTGTAGGGGGTTGTGGTTGCTGATCCGTGCTTAACTTGTACACTGCAGATGACACATGAAGAAAATTGATTGCTGTTGGTAATACACATGCGGTCATTTGTGAGTGCCTGAGCTACTAATCTGTAAATCCTTTGTTCAAACTTATCCTGGAGTCTAGTACTTTGGTGAATACTCTAGGGCCTATTTTTAGCCATGAACTGGAAATGTCCATCTGGGACCGTGAACGGGCCAGAAACGCTGGAGAGACATTTGAAAACTATTGGCATTTTGCAAGCCTTTAGAAGTCAAGAACCCCACTGATAAGGAAGATTTACGGCAGTGTCTAAAGTATGCTTCTGTTGTGGGTAACGCCTCCCATGTATATTTAACATAAAAGACAATAAGCATATCCTATAACCCCCAACTTCTCCCATGGTCAACCCGATCACAACACCCCAAGAAGGTGACCAATCCTTTTGGTGTACTAAATACATACTAGATCTAGCACCCACTGTGCCATTATATCTTCCTCCAAGACACAGCACAAATTCAGAATTCAACCTCTGTATGGCAGTGAGTCTTCAGCAAGGGAGCTAGAATTGTCTGCCTGAATCAGAAGGGCTGATATGGTGCAGAACAGGAAAAGTGCTTCTTTATGGGTAACCTACATGTACAAATAGATCAAATTGATCTTGATCTGAACCTTGACCAAGAAATGAAAGGACTGAAAGGAGGTGATCTAGAAACAGCTGCCTTAAGTCTGCTGTAGATTCCTTGTTCTGAAAAGAGTGGTCCACTTTCAGTCTTTATCAGGTTCTTTAAGGGGAACAGAGCCAAATGAATGTTTAGTATCTTAGAGACCTGATGCCCTCTCACTTTAGTGTTTTGTGTTTTTTAGTGCTGTTCGTGCAGTTAACACCTCTGTGGAGTGGTTCGTTTTCTGTTTTAGGAATCGAATGTTCTAGGAGGCGAAAATAACCTGCCTCTGAAGTACGTGACCCAACCACTGAGAACTGGTATCCCCGCCTCCGCTTCCCCCGAGCACGCGGATGTACTCGGTGTTTGGAACGGCCAGCAGAGCAGCGCAGTCCTGTCCCATGGAAGGGAGCCGTGTTGGATTTGTTCTGGTCGGACATCAGCATAGATGAACGTCAAATTCACACGGCAGAAGAGGTCATTTATCTACATTACTTTGATTCCAACTTTCATTTTGGGTAATTATTATTGTTAGATGTGATCGAGCGGTCCCTTTACCCTTTTGAAAAAAAATAATCAGTCATTGCTTTACAACAATACATACAATTGCAGTGTTCCTTTAATGTGGTAAACCCAGTGCTCCTCTTCAATGAAAGTTTCAAATAAGAGCTATGGCATACGTTGAAAGTAAAACAAAAGCTGACAGCCACCGCTCGCCTAAGTGTGTTTTTTTAAAACTTTTAGTCGTGCTGCACAGCAGGAGCTGCATTGCCGTGCAATATGTCTAAAACTTAAAAACACTGACAAAGACAATAGTTCTTGCATAGGCGAGACCTATTGGTTTTGCCAGTGCTTGTTTGGATTCCACCCGGTTTTTCCCGGATTAATTCCCTTGACTGTATAATAACTGGCACCTAGAAGGAGGTCCAGCAGGAAATCATTCATATGTATCCTTGTTATATTGTTCTTGACTGTCGTGGTAAGGGACTGTAACAGGAGCATGCTTGCTGAAAGACGTAGGAGGGAGGCATCCCACCTAACATGTTTGGATCATTTTATTACTCTTCTAGCACCAGCAGGTATAGCCAGGACAGGGATGACAGGCAAGAAAGGCGATTGTGCCGAGTTTCCTGCTAAACAGAAGAATCTTCAGGCCGCATGTAAGGTTCTCTGGCTTCCATTCCCTACCCCCGACCTCACATCCCACCCACCGTTGCCTGAGTGGGAACAAAAACATCTGCATTAGGGAATTCTTCCTTTTTTCTGCAGCTTGTGAGCGCCAAGGCGGTTGGGGACTAATGTTTTTAAGAGGCGTCTGCTTTGATAACATTGATGGGTTTGAGATTCAGTTAGGAAGAGGCCATTGATTCAACGTGGAGGATCTTTAATAGTTTCAGAACTGTAACTTCTTGTGGCATGTGTGCTATATACATTTTCTCTCGCAAACTACTGGAGTATTTATGTCATACGACCCCACTCTGAAATGGCGACATGCTATTCTGGGTCTTGATGGGAGATACCATCATCAATCCTTCATAGAAGATGATTAGTTTTGGAATGCAGAATGCATTGAAATGCTTCCAAAGTTCTATCTCAGTCAAATTTGTCTGCCCTTTTACACCATAATCCCATGTTTCCCCTTGGTTTCCATATTTCTTATTGGTATGGCCTCCTTGCTGTTTCTTTGACATATTTTGCATATTTTAATTGAGAGATTTTATCTGACCTTGTGTCTTTTTCTTCTCTGGGTACAGTCTTCTCTTTTCTCCTGCAGGCTTGTTTTGGCATCTTACTCAATACCAGTTTTTTGCCTCTCTGTTTTTTTTTTATCAGAAAGAAGGTAAGGTTGTGGCTGTGGAAGTTCACTCTTTAAATTATTCTGAACTAAAAGGACCCAAGACTAAGACCCAAGTGACAATATCTTCCTGTGCCTCATCACACAGTAGAGTCTTTCTTGTAATGAAGGGGTAATGTTTCTTGCAGTACCACTTCTTTACCCTGTCTCCTTCACACACTGCTTTTGTGACTCTGAGAAAGCTACCCTCGATCTTTGTTAGAGCATAGGATTCCTTATCGATCCAAACATCTTTTTGAGTAGTCACTGGTTCTTAATCCACAAATCTGGACCTTGAAAGAGAAGGGGGTGTTATCCTCAGTGTTCACTCTTATTGTCCTCAGATAACTCACGTAAATTGCACTTATAACCCTGTCTGCTTGCTGCATCCTGTTTCCGGACCTCCTTACATGCTTGTTTGTTGCCCGACTCCTTGGCCTCTAATTAACGTTACTATGCATATGCGCCAACCTCCCTGTTTTACCTGCTCTTCCTGGTTCTCATCATCCTCTTCATTTGATGACTAACATTAATGTAATATGTACCACTCTGGGGTTTATTGGGGTGACGAAGGGAACAACCACAGTGCCCACATCGTGGAGTGAATATGCCTAGGCCCACTAAAACGTGTTCCAAAGTACTGTCCAGACTGACCACAAGTGCTGAAAGCAGTGTACACCTAGAAGATGTGCCGGCTTTGAAAAGACTTCGATGTTCTGATCCTTTTATGGATGTGTTGGAGTGGGACATTAGAGTGAATGAGTTCAAAGTCTGACTAGATAGGGTTATTTTGAGGCAGCCTTCAAATACTGTTTTACAGCACTATTTTCCATTTACTAAAAGCTAAAAGCTATTGGCTTTACAAGCAGTTTAAGAAGGAACTCATGAACAATTCTAATAATCGAGGCTCTTAATACAGTACCAAAATCATTATTATTAGTATGTGCTATTCAGAAAAAACTGCGATCCAGAGAAACACTAAACACAATAAGTTTTCTAACTGCAAGACAATATAGTTTATGCCTACTGTGTTTGAGGAAGACTTCTAAAAATGTGATCACATCATGACTGGGTAGGGTCGGTGAGGTGTGTGAAACAAATATATTGCAGCATAACAGTTTCAAGTACTCAGAGATCCGACACTGTTCTTTTCCTTTTATTTTATTAGGCATCAAAAAACTGAACACCCACATTGTGCCAAGTAATTTGTTAATTATTTGCCTTGTTTTGTCGCGTAGGCTCTCATTATTCTAATAAGACTACTGGATTTTTGAGCGGCAGAATCGCCCGCTGTGGGGGAGACTAAATCTAACCCACTGCGGGTGACTCCTGCCGCTCCAATCCGGGTTTTGCTCTGGCTAACTAGCAGTACCTCATCTCTACCCAAGGATAGGGATGACTGGGCAGCCGAGCGAATGACATACTTGGCTTCTCAGGGAAGTCGTGGTCACTCAGGTCTCATCCGTTTCTCTCATTAAAAATGCGGTCTAATATATAAATGACAAACAGAGGCAGTATATGTTTCAATAATGAATTTAACTGCATCTTAGATAGCAAAGCGTGAGCTGCAATAACCAGGACGACACAACATGACAGTATTAAAATTGTGACGAGAAGAGTGAAGCATAAAAACAATGCTATCATGTTGTCACTATAATCAATGGACTGGTTCCTACCTAGGCTATGATAGAGCACATTGTGTTAAGCTCTAATTCTGCCCTTCAGGTTCCCCTGGGAAGATATCAACCCCCAAACCTGAGCAAAGGCCTGCGGTCTGTGTTAGCATCTGTAGCGAAGCATTCAGCAATCAGCATACAGTCGTGGTTCACTGGCTGGAATCTCCCTCTAACGTGTAAGGGACAAGTAAGTGTTTTTATAATAACACAGCTGATGTTCTGAGAAAATGTCCCCACATAAGGATGTGTGTTTTCTACGGATGTTGGAGACTAAACTTCTACCACGTTCACTGGCAATGTACCGTGCTGTAGCCTTGGAAGAAGCACAGGGTGATCCTAGTGTGTTAAAATAACGTGCATGGAGCTATAACTAAAATGGCTACACAACACCCTCCCCTTGTCAGTTGAAGGTGGTTCAAAGCCTAAAGACATATAGAATTGTCACTAAAAAGCTCAACCTAAGGCATATATATAAAAGCAATGTCAATGATGACAAGTCGGAGGGACACGGGAGCATGTAAAGGGACAATTTAAAACATTAGTATGTGGCATAAAACCAATTTTCAAAAGGCAAAGTCACTGTTGAAAAGTTCCAATTGGTTCTGGGACCATAGAGGACAGGAGATCTTCCACTTCGGCCGATGTTAAAGTTGGAAAGTCATCGCCAAGAAGGATCAAGGAGCAGTTGTGTTCCATAGCCTCAGCCGAGGCGGCATTCCGTGTTGTGCCCAGTGATGAGCCGTGAGCTACATTCCCCAGGAAGGGTAACTCATAAGTAGCTTCTCGTAGCAAATGCAACCTCAATGCGCATGTCCAGTAATGAACGCTCAGCTAGAACATCAACAGACCAACGTCCAATGTAGGCAAGCGCTGCATCGAAAGGCAGACTTCCAGTGCGTGTTTGAAAGAGCACCAGAGGCACCGAAACACGGGCTTCACACAAT
Source organism: Pleurodeles waltl (assembly GCF_031143425.1). Taxonomy (NCBI): domain Eukaryota; kingdom Metazoa; phylum Chordata; class Amphibia; order Caudata; family Salamandridae; genus Pleurodeles; species Pleurodeles waltl. Next base: position 974,790,865 of record NC_090444.1, read on the forward strand.
GCAAAACCGGTCTGAATGACAAAGACCAGCCACACTCCAATTGCTCCAGGAGTTTTGCTCCAAAATACTGCATCATGCGTTCACGACACAGCTGCGCTGATGGGAGCGCCTTCATTCCTCCTCGTTGCAGCGGGACAGCCATTGCGCATAAAAAATAGCAACAGCAAGATGCCAGCTAATAAAGCCAAAGTTATCGGAAATCCCCCAAAAATACTAGAGAAGATTGAGTGGATTGCTGATGGTATTAAACCGAATATAGAGGAGAAGGTGTGAATGAAACCAGAACCAACAGCTTTAAAAAAATGTGCGATCCCAGTTGTACTGGACGCATTAAATATTCGTCCCATGAGTTCACCAAAGTGTCTCGGAAAGTTTGGATTTAACAGGGATTGTATTTCTGCGGACGACCTTGCCACCTGAAGTGCGTAGGTCTCGCGTGCAGATATAAGGGCCACATGCTTTTAAAACAATAAAGCCTTGAGTCTGCTCAACTTGTCAAAATTCACATTTGAAGTAGCAATGTGAAGCCAAATGTCAGCTACCTCTTTAATTTTAGTGGGGGGAAAAAGTACATTCCCGCAGCATGTAACGACCTTAGAGACTGAAACAACGTAAACTATTCCGGCTCGCATACCACAACAGTCTTCACCATTGAGGAGGTCGTAGCTGCCGTTTGAAAGCACCTGGAATGTAGGTCTAATCAAGGGAATTGGAACTCCTTTCAGATAATAAGCTAAATTTGCTGCCGAAGCGTTACACGCCCCATGCAAAGACAGCCGTTTACAAACCATTGAATGGCTGACTGAAGTCTTGCATTCACTACTGCTAAGAAAGACTTCTTTCATGCCACGGAAACAGTTGTACGAGAAGAGAAGCCCCCACACCTCATGGATGTAACTATCTCCTAATCTTTCATATCTGCCTACCGGAATGTGTTTTAAACAGGAGGTGAATTGAAGTGTAGAAATAGGCAGATTGATGACCCCGTGTATTAGCCACTCAGCAGATGGTATTTCAGCCACAGTAAAAGGCAACTTTTCTAATTTCTCAATATTAAGCATAACATAAGTTGCTTCTTTTTTAGCCATTAGTTATTGTTGTCGTGTTAAATTAAAGGAAGAAAATATCTACCTCGCGCTGACATGCTGCCAGGGAACGCAACCCACTTTCAATGTTTGAAGTGTCCAACCCAACTGCATAATGGACCTTAGCTGACTTTGTCCATGATATAAGGAAGACATATCTGATTGTACGATGTCTATAGCAGAAGAAACAATGTTATTTAAAGTGTATATGCGGTCAGACAAGGTATTAATCCCATTATCCACAACAGCTAATGCCTTTTTCAGATTTTCCTGGTCTATTTGCCTTAACCAGGCAGCTGCTTCTTGTTGGGAAAGCTTCAAAATTTCATTATATACTTCATATAAGAAACGCTTCCTACAGTGTTTGCTGGGGCCTAACAGGAAGTCCTGTAAATCAGTGTTATTAGACAGGAGACTGAGGTGTTCTCTAACGGCAACAAGTGAGGAAGTTCTTTACCATTGCTGGCATAATTTCCCTAAACTATATGTCGTAACTATACCTGCATGTTCTGATGATGTATAGCGTGGGTCCGGTCTACTGGTTCTAAAAACCCCCAAAGAGTTGATAAAACGTTGAAAACACCCATTGGTATCTATTGGTCACAATAACCACCTGCCAGGACTTGTCAGTGAAACATTGAATGTACCATTCTGGACCCATTCGTCAAGCTGATCTTCAGTTGCATTTGTATATTTTTGCCATTTATAAAACTTTGCAGGGGCAGGTATACTGGGCATGTTTAATTCCTTAATTTTACCTAAGCCTAAACAACTTGTTTGTTGTACTGTTTCATTTAAGAATATTATTTGTACAGGTATGAGGCATGCTCTAAATAAAGCTTCCTTTCTCTTAATTTGCCAATGTCTAGTTCCCCATACACTTTTCGGATCAATCGATTTCAGCCAGTATTCATAGCCTTCTATAGACAACCGGGAAACAAAGGATTCAGGATATATAAATTTAATATTCGTCAATAGCATATGTATATCTTTAGTAGGTGGTACTTTAAAATAATATGACTCAGCATTTTTTACATTGTGCCCAGAAAAATATGTAAACTTTTCAGAATATATTTTGGAACTCCCTTGTGGTGGAGTCGGACAGTGTTCCCATTGTGTATAATTAAAAAACAGTTTTGGGGCTGCTTGCTCTATGTATGAAATGGTGCCCAAAATAATTATAGCAAAACATATCACCATAATTCTCATTAGATTGATAAACATCTTCGTTTTCAAATACAGTATAATACTGCAATTCAGTCATCATAGAATCAACTGTTTTCACATCCCAATCATCAGAAACAATGCCTGTTTTTATAATATCGTTCATTGATAGTTTGAACACATATGGTATTTGAATGACTTCTGTGGGACCTTATTTATCAGATATTACTGTGTCCCAAACAATCCCATCAGTAATTGGTACTGCGGAAATGTTCACAAATGATAAGTCTCTTCGGACCTTATGTGATGAAAAATGTGGTTTTCAGACCTCCTCCACCACTCCAACTGTTGATTTTTCAGGGAGTAAATGACCATGTATTAACAAGAAAAAAGTGATAACAAAACCAATCCGAGGTAGGAAAGCTAGGACAGTCAAAAAAGCCACAGATAGTTCCATGGAAAAATAAAATATGTTTTTGTAAGCCAGTTCGTTAGCTTACGTGTTTTTGACAATTCAGGTGTCGAAGGGGCGAATTAGTCTGAGACGTCATCATTGAAGTCGGCAGAATATCCAGAAGCAGTACCTGCAAAGGCTAGAGCCGTGGTCATTGGTGAAGTTGGTGTTTCCAGTGGTGACACAATAGATAGCACCATCCGTTTGTGTTGGAGTTGAGTCAAATCGGTCAATTATTTCTGTATTGTTCGATGTTAGTGGAACCAATGCAAGATCATCTTCCACCCTCCACAAGCTCGGAAAGGTGTCAGTGTTGGTGTAAACAGCTTGTAGAGGGACTTCTTGACCAGTAGTGAGAGGGATTCGGGAACTACTGGATGTTCCTCATGGTCTGCTGTGCAGGATTGGCCACATGGTGTAGTTTGACATTGTCAATGGAGACAAAACTATTTTCTTTGGCACCTGCTAACGGTGGTAGAATTACAGTTCTGGTACCGTGTATCCCCAATACTGGGACTGGTGCTCGATAGGAAGGGACAAATTCCTTTTTCACAGCGACTTTTTCAAGTACAAGATCCCCAACTCTGGGAATCCAGCCGGTAGGTGTTACAGGCACATCCTTGATTCCTGTGGAGGCCGCACTAATAGAAGAATTATCATCACGGAACTGTTGGAATTCCTGTAAGACAGTGATACGTTCATTTATGTCAAAAGGTGCTTCTGCTGCCTCCACGCCAGGACCATCAAGATCCGGAACATACATTCGGGTTCTGAACAGGCACTCATATGAAGTACGTCCCCTCAGGGACCTTCTAGGCAGATTATTAAGTGCTCTCTGGACTCCTTATAGGTGATTAAGCCAACTACGACCCGTGCCTAAGACTCTGGCTGTTAAGGATTGCTTTAAATCACGGTTTAATTGCTCCATGACACTATTTCCCTCGGGAAGAAATGGAGATGAGTACTGGAGTTGGGCCCCCAACGAAGCCATGGCGTCCCTGAATGCCCTTGAGGCAAAAGCAGGACCTTGTTCCAAATGGAAAGCCGCAACCGCATATGTACCGCTAAAGTCTCGCAAATCTTTAATAACAGTCTGAGCGTCAGCTGAGAGTGGTGGCCACACCCATAAAAATCTGGAGCATGAACCAACAGCGACTAATATATACTTGTATGCACTATCCGGTGTTAGGGGACCGCGATGGTCCAAGTACACACATTGTAATGGTTTGTTTGAAATCAAGAGGGGTGTCTGCGGGAGGCGTTTGGCAGTGGAAACTTTAATTTGTTGGCAGATGTCACAGCAAAGGACATACTGCTTGGTCTCTTTGTAGAGGCCTGGCCACCAATAACTGGCTTGCAAGATCGAAATTGTAGCCGCCACACCAGCATGGGCAGATGCCACCCCCTCATAAGCTGCTTTAATCAATTGTGAACTTATATCTCTATTGGGAATGTCTCGTACCTCTACGCCTGGTATCTTAACCTCAGCGTTCAGCATATCTCCCATTCAGTAGGAATATTTGTCAGGAAAACCTTTTGGATAGGACGTACCATCAGCCGTAGCTGTCACAGCAGCCCAAATGTCTGCGTCCGGTTTTGAAATCAAACGAGTTACTGCAGCTACAGCGGCCACTGCTGACTTTGCGGCTTCATCAGCCAACATATTTCCAGCAACTTGTATCCCAACGCGCTGGTGTCCAAGTGTATGTACAACATGGACATTTGGTAGCGTATTTTTCAGATCTGCTACTTTCCCCCACAGAAGTCTGTGTTTAATGGTGTTGCCTTTGGAATCTCTGAACCCATTCTGGCGCCAGTAATGCAGATATTCATTGAAGGACTGGACACAATAATATGAATCACAAAAAATCAGCGTAGGCTGTGCAGGATCCGTATGTTGCAGTGCCATGAACAGCGCTTTTTGCTCTGCCATTTGTGATATGCAATCCCCTAGGGTTTGCGTAAATGTATGTAGGGGACAAACTTTATCGTCCTCCATGTAGCCGCTTATGACAGCGCAAGCAGAGAATATTGGTATTTTGTGCCAGTTGCAGGTTGTGCTGAGCCATCGATGTACATGACTCTATGATATTGTTCATTAGGCAATATATTTGCTGGAACTGGGTATTCTATTTCATACTGCAAAAATTCTTGAGTTTGTAATTTTGGGTAAAAAATATAGTCTACATCAGTGGCTGTCAGAGACGTAGCCCATTGTATCCAACGTGGATATAATGTTTTTGCGTTTAGAACGCTGGCTTTTGTAACAACCTCCAGGGCTGAGATAGGAGAAACGACAATAATGTGTTTTCCTTGGGCAAGAGGTTGTTCTTTAATGACAGCCATCTGTAAAGCAGTGAGAATTTTCTCAGTGGGAGCAAAGCGCTGTTCTGCCGCTGAATATAAGTGTGATTTGTATGCAATTGGGACTGTCTCACCTTCATTAAATGTCACTTAGGTGAAACCGATGGCACCAGCTGTAACTCTGATGACCAAATGTGTTTTGTTGTCCCTTGTGTGTAAGTGTTGTGCTGCAAGCATGTCAGTTTGCAATTCTCTAAGAATGCGTGTATGTTCAATTGTCCAGAATTTGCTTGAAAAATCAGGACGTATCGGATCATAAAAAAGGTTTTATGCGTGTAGCATAATCTGGAATGTAAGTTCTGCCACAATTTAGGAAACCCAATAGAAATTGGAGTTTTTTAATCGTATTTGGGGGTTGTAACTGTGCGCATTTTTCTAAGAATTGTGGCGCTAGACTCTTTCCTTCACTTGACAGCTCATATCCCTGAAACAGGACGCTGAGGAAGGCGATTTTTGTTTTTTAAAATTAAATTTCTAGCCAAATTCAGCAAATCCTACAACAATGCGGGCTACCCGTCTTAAATGTTGTAGCAATTCATCATCCGTAAGATAGATGTCATCTACATAGGACAATGCTTCAGGATCAATCTCATGCAAAATTGCCGTCACACGATCTGCGAACAGTCCTGGGCTGTTCTTATACCCGTGAGGTAAACAACAGATTTTTTTCTGGGAGCCTAGTGCACTGAAACTTGTTAAGTATCTACTCTCAGGCACTATATTCTGGAAGAAGAAATCATTGGAAATATCCAGTGTTGTTTTGTATTGTTACGCACTATATTGTTCATTAGTGCTGTGCTATGTGAGTTTTGTATAGCATAAGTGCTTGTTTGACTGTTTAAGTGTCTGTAGTCTAAGACTATTCTATATGAATGGACTGGTTTAGCTACTGGGAACAATGGATTATTCATTGGGGAGACACAGGGTTCAATTACACCCTGGTACTCCTAATTGTGTGAGTATTTCTCTCACTGGTGCTTTAGCTTCATGTTTTATTGGATACTGAGGTTGTGGTTAAGGTTCATTTTTAATTGGAATTACATGGTAGGTGGATTCTTTATCCCATCCTATGTGATTTCGATATAACGCAGGTACCTGTGCCAAAGCTCAATCAATGGCATAGGATTCAGCGAGTTCTTCTGGAACAAGGGGTGAGAAAGAAGGCTTAATGACGTCCTCTCCATATGGGCAGGTACGGACAAATTCAGGTGGCCAATCTTGTTCGGCCAACAAAACATCACATATGTTTACCTCGCAATCCCAAACGATTGCATCTAATATGCGCTCCATGTCTCCTTCTAACTGTAGCGTTACTTTATACACCATATCAGGCGTGGAGACATGCATGTCCGCAGTTTCTACTTGGAGAATGTCATCAGTTGCTTTCACCTCCAGATGCTCTAGAAGACTCCGGCGAACTATTGCGACCTCTGCCGCGCTGTCCAGTGCCCACTTCTTGTTCTTCAAGAGGACCCTCTTCCTCAGTGGCATGTCGGACTGTGACTGCTGCCACTTTTTTCTTTTTGAATTGGGGTTTTTGTTGGACGGGTTTCTCTTCCTTTTTAACAGAAACCTCCCATAAGCATTGTGATTCCTGTCTCGGTTTCACGTAATCTGTTCCTCGCTCTGACCACTCACCTCTGTCATTTCTTTTTTCCGCTGAGTCCTGAAAGGAACGAGATTGGCGTGTATCAGTATATTGATATCTATCAGGCGTTTTTAAATTATCTCTATTTCTGAGATTATATCTATTTTGTTGGGTCTCCATTCGTGGAGATTCTCAGCTCTCCTTTTTAGGAGTTTGTTGTTTTTTATCCTAGCGTTTCTTATTACCCTCAGGAGCTTGCTTGGGAAAATCTTTATTAGATTTGCCCTGAAATTGTGGTTTAGATGTTGTGGCCCCTAAACTGTCTCGACCAATACTAGAATAGGTCTCTGTGATAAGTTTAGGCAGCTTGCGTTCTTGATCCTGTTGCGCAACGTCATGGAGCCATATGCACACCGCTAGTACGACCGCTTCCCCTTTAAGGTTACTTAAATTGATTGAGGACACTGTGGCAAAATTGCCCATCAATTGCATGCCAAATCTAGGGCCGGGGCAGCCCTGTATTCATCTTGAATTTGCTTCAACACCTCCGGTAAATTGGCAAGTGTTAGTGTACTGTGTGCGGTTGTATAGAGTGTGGCAAATACCGTACCTCAAGCTTTTCAGTTATCCACTGTAGGGACCATCCCAAATGGCAAGCACATCGTGTAACATTCTATGTTTATCCTGAGGTCCCGTATGGGGAAATACTGCCTCCAGCGCATTTATTTTTTGTGCTAACCGAAACGGAGTTTCCTCTTGTTTGCGGGTACTTTACCCATAATTGAATGTACAGTTGCAGGGTTTATACCTGGCGTTACTGCATGTAGATGTGCTGGAGCAGCACGTGCTGGGTTTGTATTTAATGTTTGCATTACGAATTGTACTAATCGTCTATATATCGCTGTTAATTCTGTATATAAGCGACGAACCTCAGCTACCGCTAAATTTGCAACCGCAGGATGTGGTGTATAAGTGGCCAATAAAGGCCAGGTAGGACCATCGTTACTTAGAGGACCTAACCTTACTGGTAAAATTGTGGGGTAGGGCACCATCCAGCCAATTATTATGTTCTTGATAAGATAATGGTATTTCAAAATTTGCATATGCTCTGTATTGTCCAGGTGCATTTGCAAGTGTATAATGATGAAATGTTTTTGTGTTCCCATCAACTGCTGGAAATGCGACCCAAGAATAAAACAGTTCTGTTCTATAAGCTGCATGGGCATCCACCACAAATGGACCGTTAGGCCATTTGCTAATAAATGTGCAGTCAGAGGTTGTCTCATATTAACTGCTATTTGTATCTGCTGTGGATTCGCCATCATAGACAGACTATATGTTCAGAGAAGGCACACCAAATAGGGTTATCCTTTTAAAATTCAAGCTTGAACAACCTCCAGCCTCCGGTAGGATAACCTATGTAGCTGGGGTGGAAATCCTCAGTACCACGGACGTCTCCGTATGCATTATTGAGGTGTCATTGTATATAATGAGACTTAGATACTCCGGAGAACCCGAAAATTAGAGCCTGACCAAACATTGGCGGCACTATGTTGCGTAGGCTTTCATTATTCTAATGAGACTGAGAATCGCCCGCGGTGTGGGAGACTAAGTCTAACCCACTGCGGGTGACACTTGTCGCTCCAATCTGGGTTTTGCTCCGGCTAACTACCAGTGCCTCATCTCTACCCAAGGATAGGGATGACTGGGCAGCTGAGCGCATGACATACTTAGCTTCTCAGGGAAGTTGTGGTCACTCAGGTCTCATCCCTTTCTCTCATTAACAATGTGGTCTCATATATAAATGACGAACAGAGGCAGTATATGTTTCAATAATGACTTTAATAAAACAACTGCATCTTAGATAGCAAAGTGTGAGCTGCAATAACCAGGACGACATAACAAGACAGTATTAAAATTGTTATGAGAAGAGTGAAGCATAAAAACAAAGCTATCATATTGTCACTATAATCAATGGACTAGTTCCTACCTAGGCTATGATAGAGCACAGCGTGTTAAGCTCTAATTCTGCCCTTTAGGTTCCCATGGAAAGACATCAACCCCCATACCTGAGCAAACGCCTGCGGTCTGCGTTAGCATCTGTGGCGAAGCATTCAGCAATCCGCATACAGTCGTGGTTCACTGGCTGGAATCTCCCTCTAACGTGTAAGGGACAAGGAAGTGTTTTTATAATAACACAGCTGATGTTCTGAGAAAATGTCCCCACGTAAGGATGTGTGTTTTCTACGAATGTTGGAGACTAAACTTCTACCACGATCACCAGCAATGTACCCAGCTGAAGCCTTGGAAGAAGCACAGAGTGATCCTAGTGTGTTAAAATAAGATGCATGGAGCTATAACTAAAATGGCTACACAACAGTTTCTTCTGTTCCTCCAGTGTGAAGGAAATACAAGATAGGATCCAGTTATGTTCTCCATAAACATCCCATGACTCTTGGGGCCCAAGTTGGGGGAGGATGCCTTTCACATGTTGCCCACATCTCACCTTTCTTTCCCAAGCAACACAAACCATAGCCTCAAGGTGTGCAACCTAGATTCTGGGGAGGCTATTAAGCCCAAAGACTGTCAACTAAGAGAAGCACCTCCAGACTAGACTGAACATTCACACCAAAGAAGGGTTTCTAGGTCGCCTGGTCTTCCATGTGTGCTCAAATGACCCAATTCTTTGTAGCACTCAAGAAGGACCGTGTAAATTAGCTGGTCTGACATTGTACAGCCATTAAATTGTAGCCTTGTCTTTCATTAGAAGGCCAAAAATGACCCCAAATACAGAGGGCCTGTAAGTAAAATAAACAGCTTACATGCTTCCTGTTGGTTTGAGTAAGACCAATACAGTCCTTGGTGGCTGACTCCCTGAAAGAATGGGAAAAGATAGGAAGCGTTCACAGATAAGAAGCAAGGATATGTTTTGTAAGGATAAAATGCCATTTCATTAATTTCTGTTTGTGAGACATCACTATGCTTGTCTTTATGAGCCAGTGACCCTTAATGTTCAGAAAGTTATGCACAGGCATGATAAACAGTACTGTGCATTCACGTGGATGTGTGTTAGTGGACTTGAAAACACTCAGCCAGAGTTATTGATGGGTGATCACTGGAAATGCTGTTTAGTGACTTTGCAGTTTGATGGTCACTTGGGCACTTGTGCTGCCCTTTGCTGTTGTACACAGTAGTTCCTGAAGCATAGTGGTGGGGAGTGGCCTCAGGGGAATGAGGGGGTGATAAGGCTTTCACAGTTAGTTGCGCAGGCTTCGGAGGGACCATAACAAGGGCATGGCCAGGACCTCAATGTCATGGTTGCCTTAAACAGGGAATTACTTGGGTCAAAAAGAAAGAGTGCCTCTGGAGAGCCACATACAACATCGGTTTGCCCCAGAGGCACCTGAACTTATCATTTTTACTACCTGCTGTGGGCACAAGAGATCGTGTTTTTTGTCAGATATGGAGTCTGCTGTGAAACTGTATTTGCCAGCTGCACCAATCTCTTGTCTCTGTTGCATTCTGCGTTTTGGGCAGTAATCCTCATGGCAACATTCATAGTGCTGAGAGCAATGGCATCTTGAGCTGATACTCTAGGTTCTCAACATGCAGAGCACTTGACCTTTCTATAAATCACAACACTAAAAGACATGTCTTTTCCTCTTTCCGACTGACGGGAGGACAGTCAGTCATCTTGCATTGATGCAGTTCTTCATCTGCCTGGGTGCAGCATTTTCACTATTATCACACTTTACTAGCACAGGCCTAGATTTAGACCTTGTGCAATAGCAGTGGGGAGACCTAACAAACCACTCTGAACTCACTGAGCATTTTTATTTTTGTAGGGAATGCAGTAAAACTCGATTGCATCTTGCTTAAAGTTTAGTTTGGTAGTGAACCTCCCACAATGTCCTCAGAGTTCTGGTTTCTGTTGGGGGAAAACTGGAATATAAAAGAGACATGAATTCTCTTGGCAAGGCAAAAGTAGGTTTACTTATTAGGGCAGGGAGATCAGTCACTTCCTTGCAGTTGAAAATGCTGATCTCATTTTGCTGCTTGCAGGCAGCTGCTTATATAGTTGAAAAATTGATGACCTAAACACAGTTGTCTTAAAAAAAAAAAAAAAAGCTAATAAGAGGTCAAAGAATAAAAGAGTTAATAATATACTTTAACATGAACATAACCGGTGTCCTTTCAGCTCCCAACCTTTTCTCTTCATTCTCTTTAGTTCTAACAAAGTGTTAATGAAACATTAAACTTCTTTCTTCCTCCGTGTGTTTATGTTTATTATTCTGTTCCCAAGACCACTCTTTATGCTTTAGTGAAAAGTCAGGAGTTCGAGGCCCTCCTCCACCCGCAGGCGTCTGCCTGCGCCTCATCTCTGCTGTCTAGTGGGAGAGCTCTGCTTTCCTACTTAGGCTACCTTCTACCTCTTTCCTCCTTTTGCTTTTCTTTGCTCTCTGCTCTGCTTCACTCCTGTCCCTTAGTGTTCCTTTTCCATGTTTCTCTCTCACTTTCACTCTCCCCTTCGGCTGCTGCCCCCGTGGCCTTCCCCCTTTTTCGGCCCCACCCCCTTTTTCGTGCCATTTTTCATCCCCCTCCAACCTCCCAGCTGTCCTCTCCTCCCCCCACCTCCCTACTTAATGGTGGCCGCACGCCACTGGTGCGCCGAAAGCATGCCAAAGGCAAGCCCGTCTGTGCCCATCCGTGCCTGGACTGCACCCAGCGCCAGAACCCCTAGCTCCCGTCCCCCCACCACAACCACCCACGTCTTCATTACGACGACGCCACCCTCCGTGCCCTCAACACCGGCCGCTCTCTCGCCTGCCTTCAAGCCTCCCAGCAGACCACCCGCGGACCCTTCTCCTGCTGGAACTGCACCTTCACCAGCCTCCACGCCAACTACCCACCCACCAAGGCAGGACGCAACCATTTCAGATGTATCCTCTTTAACACCCGCTCCGTCCACAAGCACCCAGTAGAGCTATGGAATCTACTCAACTCAGTCTCCCCAGACGTCGCCTTCCTGACCGAGACCTGGATGGACCCTCCTCAGCGCCTGACATAGCCATCCCGGACGGCTACAAGATCACCTGCAGGGACCGCTCCAACAAACCAGGAGGAGGCATCACCATCATCCACAAGAACACCCTCAGGATCACGACCAACACCGAAGACACCCTCAGCACCGCCAAACACCTGCACTTCCAAATCCACACTGACCCAAACACCACCCTCCGAGGGACCCTCGTCCACAGGCCCCCAGCACACGTCCGCAGTTCAGCGACTCCATTACCGACATCATCAGCACGCACGCTCTCGCATCCACTGACTGCATACTCCTCGGAGACTTAAACTTCCACCTCGAGAACACCAACGACAACAACACCGCCACCCTGCTCGACAACCTCTCCAACCTTGGCCTCAAACAGCTCGTCACGACACCAACCCACTCCGCCGGACACACACTCAACCCTTTTTTCATCTTCTAGCAATCACTTCTCTTTTAGCCACAAAACCGAACTCCACTGGACATACCACCACTGCATTCACTTCTCCTTCGAGAAACCCACAACACACCACCACCCACAACGGATCCCCCACGGCAGTTGGTACAAGGTCACCGAAGACCAACTTATCGCAACCCTCTCCCAGAACCCACCCATCGACACCACGCGACACTGATGCAGCTACCCGCAACTTCAGGCAATGGGTCAACACCTATGACAATACTGTTGCCCCAGTCAAGAATCCCTCCAACAGACGCACCGACAGAAAGGCCTTCTGGTTTACCGCTGACCTCCATGAATCTAAGCAAAGATGCCGAAGACTTGAAAGAAAGTGGCTCCAAGATCAGACTCTGGACAACCTCACAGCCTACAAAAACGCCATCCGCAGACACCACCAAGTCATCCGAGCCGCCAAGAGAACCGCCTTCAAAGACCGAATCAGCAACAACACACACAAACACAAGGAGCTCCTCAACGTCGTGAAGGAACTCTGAAACCCTAGCTCCAACGCCAATAACATCCCGCCATCCCAAGACCTCTGCGACTCCCTAGCCTCCTACTTCCACCGCAAGATTGCAGACATCCACAACACCTTCCCACCCATCTGAGCCAGACCAAAGACCCTCCTTACCTTCAGGAAACTTCTCAAGACCTGGCTGTTCCAGCAGTAGCAGCACCCCCTCTACCCCCTCCTCAGCGCCTCACGGGTGAGTAGTGCGCTTTACAAATTCCTGATTGATTGATTTATTGGCCAACATTTTCTGAACCGCATCTCAGTTAACAACGAGAATGGACTCTGCTTGTGTGCTTTGATTGTAAACTCCTCAAGGCTTTCAAGGCTTGTAAACAGGTCTTTCTGTCTAACTGAAAACATACTGAACACATGTTTCTGCTTTCTGGTGAACTTAAACCTGTACTGCATCTTTATGAAACAAAGGCATATATTGCTCTTTTACCACATATAGCTCTGCATTGCTCTCTACTACTGTCTGCAGTAGTGCAGTTTCTTCACATTTCATTTCTTCCTCAACATTTCCACAGTGATGATAGATATCCCATTAGAGTAGTAGGAACTGTCGATTCTCTTCAAATATTCATTTCAGCAGTCAGGTACATGTTGCTGGGTTTCAGTTCTCTTCTCCTAGGGCAGACCATAGTGGAGGGAATGGGCACTTTGTACATCTTCTTGCATCAGTCTGACCAAAGCTGAGTTAGGTGTCAAATATATGAGGGTGTGTAAAGAAGCTGTGTTACAGGTTACAATGAAACATTTGTGCAGATTGCCAAATTGCTGCAAAATTAGTAGTTGTGTACATTTCATTTAGTGACTTAAAGCCTTAGTGCTCCCTGACAAATTCCTTCTGATACCTTGACTTCACCCACTTCTCTTCAATCCTTGCTAATGGTTTCTGTCACAAATTTCTCAGTGCTTGTTATCCTAATTGTTCACTATGGCTTTTTTTCTGATTTGGCTCAGTAATTCTCAATGCTCTGTGTGCTGCACTACATTGATATTTACCTGGAATGTTGCAGTAAGACTCTGGTATGTCAGGGACAAAGACCCATTGATGTGGTGCAATTGATTCCAAGATTGAATGGGTCTGGCCCCGCAGGTGCACTCTCTGAAAAGCACACTTCGTTGGTGGACAGGGTTCTGAGTTGGTCATGGATGGCCATGGCGTATACCTCAGGAGACCATTTAATCTGGGGTGGAAGATGAACCATAGACGCACCCTGCACTTGACAGCAGGTCTTTCTTTACCACATTCATAGTAACTCCCTATCTGACAAGAGCAGCTGGCGAATAGAGTGCCTGATTGAGAAGGAAATCTATAGTCCCTCTGATAACAGACAATTCATTCACAGGCTACTGTGATGATTATGAACCTAAGGCCTCCAGTAAGAGACAAAGGTAATAAAGAAAGTTCATACTTTTACTTATCTGCATCTGATGGTTACTGACCAGAAGGGTCACTCTGATACATACAAAATCTAGGACTATTAGAAAACCTAAGAAAATCCATACAGTTTCTGTTACCTCACACCCTAATAATCTGTCTAGGGGGAGACGGCTGACCACCTTGCTCCAAATATGTAGACCTAGAGGCCTGACAGACAAAGTTATTTTTTTTGTCTGTACACCAAAATTGCAAAAAACTGACCTTTGTGTTTTTTTGTTCTCTCATACAGGTACTTGTCATTGGAGGAAGTTGGCACAGATTTTAATTCCCCTTGAGCTTCATCCCATTGTGAAGATGTGGATGTTTTCAATAAGCATGGTGTTTTGATAGGCTGTCGCATCTGTTCCAGGGCTTACCAGAGACTGTCTGAAGACTGTGTGTGCATTTCACACTCATACAGCATGTTCCTAGATGCCGACTTCTACATGTAATATGTTGTCCTCACAGCCTGGGCCGCGCAGATGGTTCTGTGAACACTGTCACCAGGAAGGGTCCTCTGTGCTTAGTTGAAAGTTTTAGTAGACATATATGCGGTGCTTAGCTGCAGAATCTGGTAGTAGATAAAGGACGTCAAAACTGACTGTCTTCTTCTCATGTTTAGCCAACTACATAAGCCTTACCAGGCTTGCCCTGAACCAGGCATGTGCCCTAAACACGCAAATGCGTTGTTAAGGCACCATGCATATGCATGGTTCAGGCAGACAGCAGAGAAAGGAACGCAGTGGCCGGGCAAGTGGGGCTGGCGGGATGGGGGTAGGTGGGGGTATTTTTAAGGACAGGGCGGGGTTGGAGGGCTGGGTGGAAGAGGCAGTTTTGGGTGGTTTTTTTTTTTTTTTTTTTTTTCTTCTTATTTTTAAGGTGTTGGTGTTAGGGCTTAGGGTGGGAGGGAGGCTGGGGTAGTTTTTAGGGCAGGGTTGGGGTGGAGGGCTGAGGGTGGGGGGGAATGGGAAGGTTTAGACCTCTAGGCAAGTAGGGTTGGTTGGGGTATTTCCGTTTTCGGGATGCAGAAGGTTTATGTCTCAAGGCGGGGAGGGTCTGGGGCCAGGTTTTGGGAGGGTTACGTTTTTTGGGGTGGGGTAATGTTTTAGGGCTTGTGGAGGGTGGTGGGGTTATTTTGCTTTATGTTTGTGGGAAGGTTTTAGGCCTCGGGTGGGAGGGGGATTCTCTGTAGTTTTTTCTTTTTTTCCCAAAGCCCAGGGTGGGGTGAATTGCATGTCGGGTACCTTTTTTTGTTGTTTTTCCAGTGGGAAGGGGTTAAGGGCTCAGGGCGGGAAGGGGCTTAGGCTTTGTTTGGAGGGGGTTTAGCGGCCAGTTTTAAGCCTCAGGGTGGATGGGGGGTTAGGGTAGTTTTTTAACATAAGGGAGAGGATTGTATGGTTGAACTACGCATGTGTTTAGCACATATACCTTTTCCTAGGAATGCTTTTACAACAAAATTCATTGGAAAGGCATGCGTGGTAAAGGCGCGGTTGTGGTTCCGAGGGCGTTGTCAGCCACTGTGGTTCTATCATGCGTGGTTCAGTCATGCAACCGTTTGCCAGGCCTGAACCTTCCTTTTTAATACTTATATGTCACCCCTAAGGTAGGCCCTAAAAGCTTCTATGGCAGACTACATGGCATTTAAAACGTAGGACAAGTCAATTTAAGCAGTCGCGGCTCGCCAGTGTTACATGGGGCAGCACGTGGGGTGGTGTGGAGGAGTTTTAATAAACTTTAAAAAAAACAAAAAAAAACTTACCTCCGCTCCGCCTCTCGCCGCGCTGACGCTCCTCCGTCTTGCAGTGCAAGCACAGGCTCCCAGCCTGCCTTGTGGCCAATCCTGACGCTACTCAGAGGAGCGTTAGGATTCGCTGGAGTGCCCAGTCAGGGTGCTCCCATGCAGACTGGGAGCCTGTGTCTGCTCTCTCCAACCTGGCAACACCGTTCTGGGCTGGAGAGAGCCTACTACGCATGTGTGTTTGGCCAGCCCGAGACCGCCGGCCAAACATATATGCTCACTGACAGGAGTGCTCTGTGCACTCCCCTCCGTGGATCCCATCACCAGTGCCTCACCCCTTCTACTACAAAATGATAATAAATGTTATTATCATTTTGTAATAAAAGGTTTGCAGCTGCTGCCGCTTGCAGGGTGGGGCAACTCTCCTCCGCCATAGTGGAGGAGTTGCCACTGAATTTAAGTTTTACATCTGGCAGTGAAAAAATCCTAAACTTGTTTTTCATTGTTGTAAAGCCTATCTCTCCTATAAACTAACACCGGGCTGCCTCATTACATTTAATAAGTGTTAACTTTAGCTTGATGGCAATTAGAAAAATACTTCTTAGACCCTTTTGAATTGTAATTTAAAAACCTTTTTAATGGTAAAGTAGGATTTTAAGTTACAATTCCAAAATTGGCTCTTTTAGAAAGTTAAAATATACAAAAAATGTATGGATGGAATGTTTGATTTCGTCTCAGCCACAGGTAATAGTTCTAGATGCATTTGTGTTCATCTTTATTTTTCACACCATGCCAACTCAGTTTTGACCCAGTCAGGTAAGTTAGTCTTGACTCTGCTCCAATGGGAACTGTCCACGCCAAACTTCCAGGCCAGCCACCCCCCTTGAAGTGGAACTCAAGAAACCCAGGATTTCGCCCTACTTAGGGCTCAGTGGCCAGGTATGATTTGGTTCCAGTTACACAGTGTGCACGGGACCCACATCTGGGCATACCTGTCCCACTTAGGGCGACAGAATAAAGTATTATTTTTTGCGCTCTGCTGAATTCCAAACAGTAAGCACCAAAGATACTTCTTACCTTGAGAGTGAATATTGCATATTAACACCCAGTTATTGTCATTACACTGAATCTGTTATTCCTTGTCACAAACCTTATTTACAAGGCAGACCGAACCCCAGACGCAGCTACTCTATAACCCTATTATTGCATGTTTTTTTTCATCTTTTTTTGCAGGGCAAGGCTCAGGCCCCTAAAATGTTACATAATTCTAACAAGCACAAGAAAATACATAGCAGAGCCTCAGAATCCCAGTGAGGGTGGTTCGGAATCAGCACTGTGATTACTGATAAGTAACCAGGGCATTACAACTTCACTTCCCTTCATAGTTACAGTTAGTTGTTATGAAAAAATAAAAGGCCGTTGTATGACATTGAATTAACACAGCAGAGATAGATGTGATATTTCTCACAAGACTTAAATCCATCAAGAAGTATCAGAACACAAATGAAACCATAGCCACAGAGCAACCCAGAACTCAATCACTGAACTACATACAGCTGAGTACTCAAATTTAGAAAGTTTCAAAACATTGGCAGAGGGACTGTGAGAGAGTGTTCTGAGGGGCTGCTGGGGCACGACTAGTGCCCAATAAGGAACCACGCATTGCACACTGGACCAAGCCAAAGCTCATCAAAAGTTGGGAAGCAAGAGACTTGGCTGTTTGTCATCTCATCTCCCTCTGAACTTACCCCAGTATTATTCTACAAATGCATCATATGCTCCATCAGATCTGTTCATCCTACAAACTATCACACCTCTGGATCTCTCTTATAGGGGTATGCCTTGTCTAAACGTTCTATATAGTCATTCCCTCAAATCTTGTACCTACATACAGTGTTTCAATTCTGCAGTCACATTACTGGTACAATAAAGCATACAAGTAATGTTTCCCCTCTTTGAAGTTGTTTCCCAGTATCCCAGCTCCAATTCTCCAAAATACTAGAATTCTTAGCCTTTAGCTTACTTGCCACTTGTACAGTCCCCTTCAATCTTGAATCCCTCTCCTTAAATTCCCTTCAGTCAGCAGGACATTTGCTTACATCATCATCTACAGCTTATCACATCACAGCCACATTGCATCATTTCTCTTACCCCTTGATTTATCACCCTGAAGTACTATTCCCCATTTGCTATATAGGCATTAGTGTCCCTGCCCTAAAGTGTTGTCCTTATGTCTCCACAGGCTCAGTCCTGGTCCACTTTTTTACTGTCTGCACTTCTTCGCTTGATGACATGAGATTTATTATGCCCCTATTACTATATTCATGCTGAAACAGTGACTCTCCCCTCCTTCAGTCACATATCCCCAACTGCCTCCCTGCCGTTATTTATTAAATGGCTCTGCAATCTCACTTGATGAACTTGTGTTAGGTTATGATATGCAGATTTGCAGAGCACATTATCACCTGGAAGGGTATCCTGGTACTGAGCAGGTGGGAGTCTAGGCACACCTAGGGCCTAGTAGAACTACTCAAAAATCCAGGTCTTCAGCTTTTTGGGGAATTCAAGAAGTGAGGAGGGGGTTCTTATTTGTAGCAGCAGGTTGTTCCACACTTTAGGAGTGAGATAGGTGAAGACTCGGCTGTCAGATCTGTTTTTCTCTGTGCGCAGAATGTGTGCAAGTAGGAGTTCAGATGAGCAGAAATATCTGGAAGGTTTGTGATGGCAGACGTGATTGTTGAGGTATGCTGGGACAGAATTAATAAGTGCCTTGAAAGAGTGGGTGAGTAGTATGAATTGTGTTCGTTTGTGAAAGGGAAACCAGTGGAGCACCTTCAAGTGTGGCGTGATGTGATGTCAGTGCGACATGGAAGGTTGAGAGTGATTCTAGCCACTGAGTTCTGAATGGTCTTCAGCCTTCCAATGAGTTTTTTTGTTGATCCTGGCATAGAGGGTGTTCAAGTAGCCCAGCTTGCTTGTGACCAGGGTGTGGAGGACTGTTTTCTGGGTGCTGTTTGGGAGCCATTTGAAAATAGTCCTCAGCATCTTTACTTTAGGGTATGGAAGCATGAGGCAGTGATAGCATTGTCATGGGCAGTCATAATGAGATTGCTGTGATCCCGAGGTTCTTGGCATGGGTGGTGGGTGTGGGTGTCAATCCTGGCTTTGTTGGCTACTAGGTGGTGTCCTATGATGGTGTGCTGTTCCCAAAGATCGCAATTTATGCATGCATGCAAGAGGCTTGGGCTTAGGGAAGATCCTTGCGGAACTATGCAGAGAAGTTCACTGGTGTCCGATGGGAACTGTGCCAGGTTGACTGACTGGGTCCTTCGAGTGCATGTCCTTGGATTCAGATTTTGTGTAGGCGTTGGATGAGCAGGGGGTGTGAGATAGTGTCAAGTGCTCCGGATGAGGACTGCAGTGTCTCCTTTGTCCAGTGTCATGCCGATGTCATCAGTGACAGCGATGAGGGCCATTTCTGTGCTGCAGTTGGGTCTGAAACCAGACTGAGTGGTATTGAAGAGTGGGTAGTTGTTGAGGTATTCGCTGAGCTTTCTATTGATGATTTTCTGTAAGACTTTGGCCGGGAATGGGAGCAGGGAGATCGGTCTGTGGTTTCAAGTGTTGAAGGGTCCACAGAGGGTTTCTTCTGCAGTGGGAGGACAGTTGTGTGTTTCCAGGCATCTGGGAATTTTGCAGAAGAGGTTGAGGCACCTTAATAAATTAGTATGAGATCAAGTTGAGAACCATCCAATCGGTTGGTGGTATGAGATAGAAATGTGCCTTGCGCAAGACTATAAGGTTTTAGTAGCAAAGTTAAGTTGATGAGTTGCAGTCCTCTGGAGAAGGCATGGTGGTGGCAGACGTCAAATGGGGCCACTCAGTGGATAAACTTCTTGTTGGCGGTGGTTTCCTCTGGGGTGATGACAGGCCATGTGGTTAACATTGGTTCTTTAGTAAAGATTGGGAGACATTTGACAAGATTTGTCGGGTTCTGTTTTGGGCTGAAGTTGATGTAAATGGCTGTGATTTGGCAGTGACTGTGTTGCTGAAGAATTGACAGATATTGTTGCAGAAATGTAGGAGGGATTGAGTTGGCAGTAGCCAGTGATGAGGTGAAATCGTTCACAGTGGCAAAGATTTCTTTGCTTCTGTTGGTGCTGGCATTGATGTGGTCAATCAGAGTGGCACGTTTAGGGGTTCGGATCATTTGGTGGTAGCATCCTAGGGGGGATTTTAACATGCTCCTGTCTGCATTGTTGTGGCTCATTCTCATTCTCCATGTGGGCTTGTTACTTGCAGCGGTGTTTTATCGGTCTGAGTTTCTCAATGTACTAACTTGCCTAGAGTCTGGATCTTGTTGCATTGCTGTGTTCGGGGGTGGGGGAGAGGATGAGTGGTGGGTTGGGGCAGGGAGTCGATGCAGGACGTGATCAAATTCTTTTAAATTCGTAATTACTTTGGGTGGGCTTTCGCTGTGTTCAGATTGGTGGATTTTGAGAGGGGTATCCCAGACCTTGTCATGGATGCCATTCTAGTTTCAGTGGGCTGGTGTGGCAGTGGTGCTTGTTCAACCGGGATGCTAAACTTGGCAAGGGCGTGGTCTGTTCCTTTAACTGGTGGGGGCTTGTTGAAGGGGATAGGGTCCAAGAGTTGTCCGGTGATGTGTGTAGGCCCCTTTACTCGTTGGATGAGGCACAGGCAACGTCTTCAAGGAGAGGTCTTGAGTTGGGGTTGACGTTGTCTTCCAGGTGGAAGTTCAGGTCTTGGAGTACAATGTAATTGCTAGCATCAAAGGGTGAGTAGTGTGACAAAGTCTGTGATGGTGTTGGTGAAGTTGGTGTGCCTCACCGATGGTCTGTAGATGAGGGTGCTGCTGAGGGTGAAGTTATTTATGAGGTGGACCTTGAATGACACTTGCTCCATGTTATAGGATTAAGTGTTCGTGGATGAGGTGCAGCTGATAGTGATTTTGTGGTTGACGGTGATTCTGTCTCTGGGCTTGTGAAGTCTGTTTTGTCTGCCAGTCTTTTAGCCAAGGGAAAGGAGAGGGAGTGGGGGGGCATTGTCGTCCAGCAGGCCCCAGATAACTGAACATGTGTGGTAAGGGAGCGGATGTTGAGAGGCATGCAGGCAACAGTGAAGTGTTGTGTGGGTGGTTGCAAGCCTGCATGAGTGGGAGAGAGTGAGGTGTTGTGTGCTGTAGGTGTGGTGAGTGTTGCGTGTGGTTAACTGCATGAAAACTTGCAGGAAGCGCAGGTGAATGCTTCTTCAGTGTTGTGTAGTGTGGTGAGTCAGCAGCACGTGGACCTGTTGCCTGGGTTGAGGGTACTGAGGGTCGATACATGGTAGCGATGGAAGAGGAGAGAACCGCAGGTGCTGGACGTGGTGTAGGGACAGATGGGCACAAATGGGCTTGCATTTTGCATGGTTGCTGCATGTATCCCCTGCGAGACACGTATGACAAAGATTAAGCAGGTCCTAGGAGAGGAGTGATGATGATGTCATTTCCAGTTCAGATGAATGGTTGAAACTCCAATGATATCACTTTCTATGCAGATGGATGATGGGAGATTCATTGATGTCACTTCCTGTGCAGATGAATGATGGAAATTAGTAATTTCCATAATTATACATTGTAAAGCCCCTCAAGCAGGGGAAATCTCAGGACAGGCCAATCAAGGCCCTTGATTTCTATTAAGTAGGTCATGGGAGAGAAGTGATGTCACTTCCTGTGCAGATGGATGATGGGAGTTCCATTGAGGTCACTTTCTGTGCAGATGGATGATGGAAATTACACATCTTGCTTGGCTTCTTCTTTTAAAGACTAGAAACAGGTGATGTCACGTCCTGTGCAGAAGGATGATGGGGAAATATATATATTCTTTACATTCCTTCATCATCTGCACTCCCCACCCACCTCTCATTTAAATAGTTTTTACCTACTTTTGGTTGTAAAAACTGGGTTCAGTTTTTTTTCCTTATTCTACAGATAATTATATGAAAATTATATGAATTGCACATTAAAAAATATATGTTTGTTTCTGTCTGTTCTACTTTAAAAGTATTTGTAAGAATAGCTTAGCATAAACATCTTTTTGCTGCTCTTGCTGCATCCTGGTCAGGGGTGGAAGGAAAGGGTGTGTTTTGTAATCATCTCTGATTCCATAGGCATCCCTCTCTGATGGCTCTGTTGTGCAACATGGCACACTTGGCCATGATTTTGCAATAAGATTGTGTTAAAGTGCACCCCTGCACTTCTACAAGCAAAATCTGCTTACTTCAAGCCAAATGTCTATTGCATAATAGATCTGGTTTGCTTGTGAGTCACATTATAACTCTTTTCTCTAGCTGTCCATGGTTTTAAGTATTTAGAGCTCTTTTAGTGGCTGCAGGGCTCGCAGGGGCTGCTGGGCCTAATTGTGGGGGTGAGGCCTTTTACTCATGACGTCCTGTGCCCGGCCTATTGTGGATTCTGAGAAACTGGGCCAAGTACCCCTTCTGTACTTGACTGTCATTGGTAAGTGTGGTAGAGCAGTCCAAGGCTCCCTGGGGAGTGGGGAGGGGTGCTGGATACAGATTAGTGAACATGGGCTCACAACCCAAAACATGTGCAACAACAAATCAATGTCCAGCCAAATACTCAATTTTATGAAAAATGAGAAGCATTTTATTTCTACCGTTAACCATAGCACCTTATCCTTTATGTACTGTACCACTCACAGGCTCACATGCACACAGAACATGCACGCATCCTGCACGTACTGTACTCCCACAATATTGTGCCACTCCCAGGTACACATACACTCAGCACATGCACTTATCCACAAGACACTGCACAGCACTGCATCTTTCATGTACTGTACCACTCTCAGGTACATGCTCCTTGAGCACATGCGTACACCAATGCCTGCAGTACTCAGAACTGCATTATCCCTGTAAGGCACCTTTCGTCGGCACACACACACAGCGCAGGTAAATCACTTCTGCGCAGCACTTCACACCAACTTGTTGTAGGTCAAGGGTCAGTTTAGCACACAGCAACAGAACCTTTAAAAATTGACTGAGCCTGTATGCCTCACTCCAGTGACACAGGTTAATAATGACCTGTTCGTTCCTATTGAGCACTACATAGTATGCTCCCACCACTGCTCTTGCGCTTCTTAACTCCTTGTGAAGGTAGCTGCCTTCTGCCACTATAAGCGTAGCACATTGGGCACCCTTCCAGGTACAACAAGACCGCAGTCTGTTATGTGTATATCATGGCACACACGCATGATCCGTCTTTGCCTGTGACAACAAAAATTAGCATTAGGATTCCAGACATCAGTACAGTTGGGCACTCAGGTCAGGCGTGCATGTCCATTACCATCAAGAGAACTTTGCAGTCTAAACAGTCATTTTCTATGGGTGTAGGGTATATTGCAATTGCAAGGCATGTATATAATAAGAAAAGTGAACACCCGCAAAATGCCTTTATTAAATAATAACCATTGTGTAGCCTTAAAAAGCAACCAGCTGTTTCCAAGCTGTCCTCTTGCTAGTTGCTCATAGAGTCCACAGTGACAGAAGATCCAGGAGTTCTGTTGACCTCCTGGATACCATGCAGCTTTATGAGTAATTAGACACGTGGCACCTGTCTACAGCAAGTAATGGCTATGAATATTTCTGTGAAATGTCCGTATTTATGGGAGAACAGGGATTCTGTCCACACCTCCAATGATGTAGGAATTGTGCAATAGTATAAAATTGGATCTTGGTACCCTCTAACTCAACAGTGGTGTTTACCAAATATATATGTGTATTATTTCCACCATAGCATCAAGGCAGTTTCTGAAGACCCTTGACTGGGAAATCACTGCTATGCCCCCACCAACTTCCACATAAGTTGGTAACTGCCAGATGCTGGGAATTGTAAGGTACACAAACCTGAATGTGCTTGGGTATTGACTCACTTGCCTACAACAGGCTAACAGGCTGCAGCTCATCAATCTGGTTTAAAACGGTGTTCTTATTATATTTTTTGCGCAAATGTACTTTTCAGTTTCTTCAAAAAGGGCCACCTGCTGCCTGAAAATTCTCCTTTTTCTCAAGTAATAAACAGAATCCTTGTCAGGGTGAACCATAAAAATCATTGAATAAACCTGTGCTTAACCTTTTGGTAGCTTGGGGAAAAAAGCAGACGGGCTTAAATTAGATGCAATGTGTGAAGTATTTATGCAACACTTAAACAGTAATAAAGTAAATACACAAACCAAGAAAAATACCACACCAATTAAGAAAAACAGAGAAACATTTGATAAATAAAATCAAGCAAAACAAAATAAATCCAATATTTAAATCCAGAGTTGGGAGTGCCACTCGCAGGTACCTGGTCGTGCTGGACCAGGTCAAAGTCACAAGTTCAGGTCAACGCAATGGAGCACAGGTCAGATACCGGTACTAGGTTCACAAAGAGCCTCAAACGTCTGGATTTTCACCTGCAGCTTGGTTTTGAAGCAGGAGGAGTGCACTCCGATGCCATCCAAGGATGCAGGAGCTGGGAAGGGACACCCCGTGGGGGTCAGGACTCAGTCCAGCAGAGGCCAGCAGCAAAGCTCAGAGAGGTGCAGTTGGTGCTGGGTAGTTGCAGGGATGGCCTCTAGAAGCTTGTAGCTTCCCTGTTGCTCAAAAAGGAGGTCATCCAGCTGGCCCTTTGAATCACTTCTGGGTTCAAGACAAACAGATCCAGTCTTCCTTCTTCTACAGCAGGGCAGTGCTTCTATGGAATCACCCACAGATCGAGGTGTGTTCTGATGAGTGGCTCTGAGGGTGCCATTCTCACAACCATTGGCAACCTTTGTGTGAGGGCAAACCGTGGCCTCCTCCCAAATTCATTATGGTCAGTTCTTCCTTTTCCGCTGGGTTTGGTTCCAATTTGTCTGAAGGGCAAGGGCAAAGGCAGGCCTGGTGTCAGGTTCCGTTGTGAGTGGTTTAGGTAGGGTCCTTTCAAGTGTAATCAGTGCATAGCAAAACTCTTCTCCAGCCATCCTATATGGAATACACCACTCCCCCATGTGTGGAAGGAATACACAACACATCCCAGGAGAGCCATTCTCAGTCATGAGACACTAGGCACTGGTAAAAAGGCACATTTTGTTTAGGCAGAAAAATGACAACTTTTTAGCAGTGGTATTTTCAGAATAGTAACTTAAAATCCAACTTTACAATTAAAGAGGATTCAAAATTACAATTCAAATGAGTGAAATAAGTATTTCTCTATCTGTTCCTAAACTGAAGTTATCACTTATTAATTGTAATCAGGTAACCCGGTGTCTGTGGGAGAGACAACTTGCTAGAGTGACTAACCCCTTTGTGAGTTTTTCCCTGCCAGGACATGTAAAACGTAATACACATGTCTTATTTTTCACAAAACTATGCACCATGCCCATGAGCTTTTAGGGCATACCTTAGGGGTGACTTCTAAGTATTAAAATTGAAGGTTTGGGCCTGGCTAAAGGTTTCCTTTGCCAAGTTGAAATGTCAGTGTATAACTGAACTCCAGTCTGCACTGGCAGGCCTGAGACATGTTTTTCAGGGCTAATTTAGTGGGTGGCACAGAGAGAGCTGCTGTCACCTAATAGCAATTAATTTGCAGGCCCTGGGGACGTGAAGTTCTATTTACTAGGCACTTAAACGTAAAATAAACGTGGCAATACGGTGTATACCAATTTTACTATATTTAAGAAGAGAGCTCAGGCACTTTACCTCTGATTGGCAGGGGTCCTAATACCAACAAAATCAAGTTTAGCAAAAATAGGGAAGTGACGACAAAAAGATCTGAGGGAATACCATATCAAGGATGACAGGTCTAACAAAGGACTTCTTGGAAACGTCTTTTGGTATAGTTTGTTTTCCTACTTGATTACTGACCTGCTTAGAGACCATCTGACTTTCCACGATCACTCACCATCCTGTTTTACTTGCATCTGTTGGGCTACTGGCATCTTGTTCAACAAAATATTTTGCCTTTAAAAAAGGATATTGTTTTGTCTTTGTACATTTTGCACTCTTCTCTTGTTTGCGGATTACAGCTGATGTGCATCTTTTTGATGCAGGATACCACACTCTTGTGCATGTGCCACAGAGTTGCTGCATCACATGTGCGCTGTTGGAGTGTGAGGGTGCTTGACTTCACTGGGAAGGACATCCTAGAACTTCAGGTTGGAGGGGGGTGTTTTTCTTTGGTAACACTTGTGTCTCTTATTTCAGCTCCTGGCCCTAATGTGATAATGGGCATTCTATTCCTGACATATCCTCTGTGTACTGTGCACCTTCACCTTTGAATATCAATCTCTGAATTGCTATTGCATGCAGGGATTGACTTGTGGCTTTGGGTAGATACTGCCGTCCTTTACAGGGTGAAGGCCAGGTTAACGGTTAATACCAGATTTTAAATGCCACCTCCTGCCTTTCTCTGGCTGTTAATATGATTACTTTTTAAATGCATCTCTGCATCACAATTATTTAGCTGTTAATTGGTCACACAACAGAACTTATGCTACTAACTTTAGTCAGGCAGTTTAGTATTTGCTAATCACCCAGTCTGCTTCTGATGCTAGTAATCTTTTTTGTACTTTGATTCAACCTTTCTGTTTAAAATGTCAAAAGTAATAAATAAAATATAGCTCTCGAAGACAAAACATTGATTTCCTCAGCCTTGCCTGAGACACTTGAATCACAATGCCCTTATCTCTTCTGCCCCTAAGTAGAACCCTGTTTACCAGGAAAAAAGTAGAAAAGACAAATGGGAGGACATGAGCCCAAGGGGTGTTGGACCTGACATTTTTTGCAGGGTCATCCCCAAACCTCTTGCCTCCTTTTTTCCTATTTGTTTTGACCAGTTGTTGTTGACTTTAGGACTCTGGGCACTTTACCACTGCTGCCCACTGCATATGATGTCTGTCTAAATTGTATTGGTGATTTAATGGAAAGTCTTTAATAAAGTGCACCCGAAGTGCCTAGGGCCTGTACATCAAATTATGCTAGTGGGCCTGCAGAATTGATTGTGCCACCCACATGAGTAGCCCTGTAAACATGGCTCAGACCTGCCACTACAGTGTCTATGTGTGCAGTGTGAAACTGCCAATTGGACCTTGCAAGTGTACCCACTTGCCAGGCCCAAACCTTCCCTTTTTGTGCTTGCAAAGCACCCCCAAGTTTGGCCCTAAGTAGATCCATGGGCAGGGTGCAGTGTATTTAAAAGGTAGGACATGTACTGATTTGTTTTACATGTCCTGATAGTGAAATACTGCCAAATTTGGTTTTCACTATTTCACGGCATATCTCTCCCATAGGTTAACATGGGGACTACCTTTAAATACCTTTTAAGTACAGTTTCCCTTTGGGAGCAGATGGAGATTTGGAGTTTGGGGTCTCTGTATTCACAATTTAAAATTACATCTTTTGGTAAAGTTGCTTTTTAGATTGTCATATGAAAATGCCACATTTAGAAACTGGGCATTTTTTTGTTTAACCATTCTGTGCCTCTGCCTGCTTGTGGAATCCACATCGGGGTCAGACTGATAGTTGGGCTGTTGTCTATACAGTGACATAAAAGGAGCTAGGGTGTAGCCTGCATATCCTGATTAGTCCCCTGGGCTAGAGTAGGGAGGGAGGAGCTGACACTCACACCTGAAAGGCTGTGCCTGTCCTCACACAATGCAGTCTTCAACCCCCTGGTGTGTGTCTGGTGCCATGCCTGGGCAAGGCAGGACCTTGTGAACAACAGAGACTTTCCTTTGAAGTTTGCCCACTTCAAAGGCAGAAAGAAGTATAAGTAGTGGACCCAAAACCCCACATTTTCAGATTACTCCTGGATCAAGAGGAACTTCTGCCAAGGAGAAGAGCTCAAGCGCTGCAGGAGCAGTGCTGCCCTTTGCCGGTGAGTGTGCTTTGATGGGTTGGCCTGCAGTTGCTGCTCCTACTTGAGATAGGACAAAAACTGGACTTTGCTGTGTTTTCTTGCTTGTGAAGTGTCTCCAGGGACTTGGACTGAGCTTGCTCCCTGTTCTGAAGTCTCAGGGCCATCAGAGACTTCCTCTGCCAGCACCTGAACTCTCTTGCTGAGACTCCTACCCTGGTAAGTGGTGCCCAGTCCAGTCCCTGGGCCCTTGAAAGGAGAAGCTGGTGGAACCAAGACTGAAATCCACACACAGGAGCCACATGGAAGAAAAATCGACGTGGCACCTGCTTCGCTGCTGAAAAAACGACACACCACCTGCATTGAGGCTGAGAAATTGACACAACACCTGCTTGCGGCTGCCAAAATCGGCGCATCACCCACACAGTGTGGTTCTTCACCACCGTGCGCCCGGATTTTGCACACATCGTTGCTAGGCATCAAAACAGCAGTGAACCTGCATGGACCTGAGGTTGCCCGTCCAGAAAACGACGCATCACTCCTCTGCGGGAGAGAAAATGACGCATCGCTTACCCGAATGGAGGAGAAACTACGCATGGCCTCACTTGCGAGAAAGGAATTGATGCATCACTGACTTTTCCTACACACGCTCGCCTGTGCGGCTTTATTTTTTTTTTTTAAACAAACCAGGTACTTTGGGCCATATGTACGAACACATTTTCCCATTGACACAGAATGGGAAAAACCCTTTGGTACATCTGGCCCTTTGTGTAAAAACAATGCATCCATTGATTTCTATGGATTAAGATTTTTTTTGTATTTAAAAATTCATATCTTTGCTTGTGTGTGTTGGATTTTTGTCGTTTTGGTCTTGTTTAATTTAGATAAATATTGGCTATTTTTCTAAACTGGTGTTGTGTCTCTTTTGTAGTGTTTTCACTGTATTACTGTGTGTGTTGGTACAAATACCCTACACATTGCCTTTGAGATAAACCTGACTGCTTGTGCCAAGGTACCAAGGGAGTGAGGAGGGGTTGTCTTAGGAGTGTAACTCCCTTACCCGGACTAGAGTGAGGTTCCCTGCTTGGATAGAGTGTAAACTGACTACCAACCAGAGACCCCATTTTTAACAAGGGGAATAAGGGGTAATTGTTTGAAAAGTTTCAGCACTCTGTCTATCATCCTTGTGTGTTGCTAATGTTGCCCTTAGTGGGAAGGGAAAGCCCAGACGTGGGTCCAGTGTTCATTGTGCCTCTGGATTCAAGCTAGCCTGGCTGATAAAGGGTGATACCCTGAAACTGGTGCCAGGATGCTTGTTTCTGGTCCAGGAAGGACCTTGCCTGGCAGTCCGGGCTGTACTGTTCCAAGGTGGAACAGGGTTAAGACTGATTTGCATATGGCTGGGTCCAAACTGGGGTGGCATGGTGAGCAAAGAACAATGGATTAAACACAGATCTGTGACTGGGAGTGAGTGTTTGAAAAGTTTCAGCACACCGTCCATCATCCTTTTGTGTTGCTAGAATAATGGGTGCACACACTATTTGCCCAAGGATTCCGACCCCATGGAAAAAATATCAGAAGATGCAAGTTGTTGTTTATGTTTGCAGAGGGCTCTTCTCAATTGAGTGTAACTGATGCTTCTTGGACAGCCTGTTCACCTTGGTGTACACCATGATTCCAGGGCAGGTATGTGATAACCAGTATAGCCTAGACTGAGACAGATTGGCAAACATAAAGGAACTTAGGATGACCACCTCTGTTCCAAGGCTGCAACTCCAGAGATGACCTTCTTAGAAAAGCAGGATCTTTTCCAGCACCCTCAACAAGCAGAAAATGTCAGGCAAGTATGAACCCAAAAGATCACTTTCCGCTATTCTGAACATTGATCTAAAATAGTTAGCTCTGTAGACTCTGTACCTTCATTCTATGGGGCCCGGGCAGTATCGACTTCAATCTTTCGTCTTCCTGAAATATAGGCCTGCCTGGGTCAGTGCTACAAAAGAGGAGCATTCATGTATCGTTGCGCAGTTGCACTGCAATCTGATATTGCACTTCAGCACAGGGCCAGCGATCCAGAGTTCTGCTTGCCCACCAGAGCCTTTTCCAAGACAGTCGTATGGGAGCAGCAGTATCCCTGTTTGTCAGAAAATGCTGCCTCTCAATAGCAGAGAACTAAAGATGGCCGGCAATAGAACTCACATTTGCTGGAGAGTGATAGTACAGCAGTAGCTCTATGCCTAACTGTAGACTTCACAAAGTGGATCCTGCACAACAAGATCCCCTGTTTAGAAGAATAAAGAGGGCACCGATTACACAACCTATCACACCCAGTTACAAGTTCTGACGCACCCAGAAGCCCATCAAGCAAACAAAACAGGAAAGCTTATGGGAACACAACCATGTAAAATACTCGATAGGGTGTAGAGTAAGAAGAACGTTTTTTTTAGATGGTTGGGGCTACAATGTGTCTTTCTCCAGGGTTGGCTCTTAGAGACCACAGTGGGTTAACACGGTTAATACGTGTGCGCAGTATACACAGTTGCAATAAAGATAGAACTGGCCAGCCAAGACTGTGGGTTTGTAAACACACAACATTTTAATATTATCTCAGGATTTACATTTTGTTTGCAGCAGAAACTGAAGTTAAATATTCAACAGTACACAAATCCCAATACATAATAAAACTGTAATGGACCACAATGCACTGATACAACCTGTTCCACTGGATATCAACTCTATACATCCTACGCGATCACAAAAAACTGAACCGTACTGAAAAGTAGGCGCGCAAAACAATACGCTGCAGTTGCTGTAAAATGGTTAGATGAATCATTCAGAATTCGCAAACAAGCAACGTTTGTGACTGCGGCTCTTTTGTGAACGCCACACTCCTGCCAAAACCTAGTTAACCTCAGTTTCATGAACCTGTTGATGGTTTATACTATTAACTGTCTCAAACAAACCATAGCAACAATGAAAGAGTGAAACCGTTGCTGCCAATGAATGCACAGTGCCTCTGATTAACGGAAAGTCGCTGGGAGGACACTATCTCCTGGTTTAGGGTTAGTGGTTGTCAATCCATACAGATTGGGCCATCTTGCACCTTTGAGGTCGAAGTGGTTTTGTCTCAGTAGCTCTACACTCTGGGAGGGCATCTGCCTTACACCAAGATGCACTTTTAAAAGTTGATTCTTGATGTAGCTCTCCTTTTGTCTCTAGTGGAGCACAGAGAGGGCTTCTCTTCTTAGAGTTCAGTCTTGGACTTTGAACTCCTGGGCTGGGTGGAGGGTATCACAAAGGTAATATCAGCAGGAGGGTGGGCCAGAGGTGCTTCAGCAAGACCTTTTAAGAAATATTTCTAACCTTTAGAAAACGGCACTCAGATCTATATTTTGGGTGCACGACGTCAGGGTCCATGTAGGTCTGTAAAGGTGTTTCTCAATTCGGACTGGAGTTCTAGCTTCTATTTTCAAGCTTGAGGAGTTGGGCAGCAGCCCTGGTCAATCAGGTTCAATGCCTTTTCACCAGAATGGTGCTTGCACTCCAACAAACCAGCTAATAACGTGCAGGTGTACTTTGTTTCTCTTCGCACTTGGCATTACAGGCTTTGAAGTTTGCATACTTTTGGTAATTTACAAACACGCCATGCAATTCCTGATGCTAATTTTGCTCTACTAAGAGCCTGTAAGAGGAGTGTAGCAGTAGAGCCAAACCGGTTTGAAAGCAGTTCAGTTTTACAGCAAAATGCCTAAGACCTTTATAATACATTAATCAATGAATGAATGAAAGTTGTTTTGTATAGCACTCCACTTTCTAAAGGCGTCCTGGTGCTAAGCCCGGAGAAAGGCAAAGGAGGAAGCTGCTGACAGAACAGCCAGATTTTAGTGGGAAAAAGATTTTCCTTCAGAACTACTGGACCTAATGACTGGGACAAGTAACTAAGATTTTGTTGTTGGATGAAGAGAGCGGGAAGATATATACCAGTTAAATTAATTAAGTAGGAAGGATCCATATTGAGGAGTGCCCGATGTGTCATACATAGCGCTTTAAATTTTAACTTTTTGTGTACTGGGAGGCAGTGTAGTGCATAAAGATATCCTGAGATGTGTGCAGTGCAATTCCCCACAGTCTTACTGCAGCATTCTGTATAATGGGCAATCAGTTTAGAAGATTGTCTTGCAATCCTAAATACAGGGAGTTAAAATAGTCCAGCTAGGATAAAATCAAAGCTTGAAAGACTGTATTCTGATTTGTGTCAAAGAAAGCAAAATACATTTTCAGACTGCGCTGAACAGTATAAAGCAGGTGGATGTAGCTTTAGAAATGTGTTTGATGAAAGTGATATTGTCATCAAGAAGGAAGCCTACGTTTTTTGCTCATCTGACAAGTCCCAGAAGAACTTCCAGCTCCTTGGGCTAACAGTTGGGTGTCCAAAAGGAAGTAGCTTTATGTAGCAAAATAATTTTAAAAAATGGTGTCTATTATGCTTTAAACAGTTCATCCTCATCCAGTTTGCCACTTTCTCCATACATTGGCAGAGAAGTAACGTATTTGGTAAAGGACACAATTATTTGGGTGTCGTCAACAGCTGGCATGGGTAAAGGCAACATCTTAGACGAAGGGCACTATCATCTGGGTGTCATCAGCATAAGATAAGATATAGAGCCCAAAAGATTTAACCGTATAGTCAGAGAGGATACATAGATATTGAACAATGTGGGGCCCGGCGAAGACCCCTGAAGTACCCCACAATGGATGGAAATTCTGATGGTAGGGAAGGGGGCAGGAGAGAGACTCTGGGTTCTGTTAGATAGAAAAGACCTTACCCAATTAAAAGTATTTTTTCTGATGCCAAAGTCAGTAAGTCATATGAAGGGCTGATCAAGTGCTGTGGGATAGTCTAAATCCAATCAGAGATTCATCTAGCAACTCGTATTCCACCAAAAAAGCAGAGAGCTGAAGGTTCACTGCCCTCTTGAGAACTGTAGTGGGTGGTAGAAAAGGGAGATAGGTTGAAAGCTGTACATCACTTTAAGGTGTGCTTTTGTTTTATTTTGAAGAGTGGTGACTATGGCTTTGTTCCAATCACTATGCTCCATGGCCGTAATCAGAGAGTTGTTGCATGAAGAGGTAAGAAAAGGGAAAATGTGCTGCTAAGCCAAATGAAATATTCTTTGGTGGTGCAGAGCTCCAGTGAGGACACTGACTTAGTTTGTTCAGAGAGATTGTTTGAGTTTGTCAGATGGTGGCATGAACTAAAGTAGTGATGTGCTGGAGGCGGTCTGTGGATCTTTATTCAACAATGCCAGAAGTTATATAGAGATTTTAAGAAAATCTGAGTAGCTCTTAAAGATTTTGGACCACATGTATGAAGATCCGGTTTTGCGACTTGCAAACCGCGAGTCGCAAAACCGGATGTACAACAGTGTCAAATACACTGTCTGCGATTCGCAATGGGGTCGCAAGTAAC
Source organism: Pleurodeles waltl (assembly GCF_031143425.1). NCBI lineage: Eukaryota > Metazoa > Chordata > Amphibia > Caudata > Salamandridae > Pleurodeles > Pleurodeles waltl. The sequence continues at coordinate 974,824,080 of NC_090444.1, forward strand.
TTACCTCATGAATATTCATGAGGTAGGTTGCAATTTGCGACCCCATTGGGAATGGCGGCACTCGCAGAGATGGTGGTCTGCTGGTGTAAGCAGACCACCATGTCTGTGACTGCTTTGAAATAACGTAGTATATATTTTTTTAAATGCAGCCCGTTGTTCTTAAAGGAAAACGGAATGCATTTAGAAAAAAACATGAAAAGTTTTCTTTTCATTTTTTCAGAGCAGGAGGTGGTCCATTGGTCCACTGCCTGCTCTGAAGAAATGTTTTCGCATGCATTCGTTGGTTAGCACCAATTTGGAATTGGTGCTAACTGCGATTGTTTTCCGACCGCATTCGTGGTCACGGAAAAATTCATACATACCATTTGGATTCGGTATTAGGAAGGGACGCCCTTGACACGCCCCTTCCTAATACAGAATCGCAAACCCAAACTGCGATTCAGTAACAAGTTACCGAATCTCAGTTTGGGCTTTGTACATCTCAAAATGAATTTTTCTAGTCGTAAATGGGCCGATTCTGTGAATCGGCTCCTTTGCAACTAGAAAAATGCTTCGTACATCTGGCCGTTGGTCACTAAAGTAATCAGCAAGATTTTTGCAAAGGGATGGAGAACAGGAAATATTGGACTCTGCAAAATGGGGATGAGATTAGATGGGGATAAAAGAGAAGAGTTGTTGAATTGGATTGACCAAATTCTCTGTTTTGGAGGAGTAGTAGTCTTCTTTCACTGAGCTTACAAGAGCTTTATAGAATGGCTGATTTGGATATTATTTTATCTTATCAAATGTTGTTTCGTCCGTCGAGCTTCAAGTGTTTTGCAGTGTCTTTTTTTCAGTTTGTAGGTGGGCTTCTTTTCTTGACTTTCTTTTTCTGTTGGACGATTCAGCCTAAGGATGAGGAAATCCAGAAGTTACAGTTTGTAGCATCTGCAGCAATGTCTTGGTTGATGCCTACAGAGGAATGTTTAAGAGGAGAAGTCAAATTGGATTGATTGACTTTGTCCAATTTACGAGAGTAGATTGTTTTAGAACAATTGGAGCAATCATTCTGAGGTGGAACAAGTATATCAAAAGGGAGCACCACATGATCAATCCAGATTAGAGGGGAAAGTGACCAAGTATTGATAAGATTGTAGCTGGCGAAGATGGGATCTAGGAGATGACCCCCACTGTGGGTGGGAAAAGTGACCGTCTTGGAAAGATGAAGAATGGCTAAAGAGTCAGTGGAGTTAACTGGTATCTTGATGAGAGTATCCTTCAGGAGGGGCGTAACATAGGGCCCCCATAGTGTGGGGCCCCACGTGTCCTCCCTGCAGGATGGGGGCCTTGAGATGCACTTTGTACTGTGAGGCTGTGGCATGGTGAACAGTTAAATGTTCTGTGAAGCCTCTGTGTTTTCAAAGGACATGAATGTACTTGTAGTGTTACTTTATTGTTGTTTAGAAACCTTTGCTGACAGAACGGCGCCTGCCTCCTCTCCCATCACTGCTCTGGTGAAATCATAGAGAGAAATTAAGCATAGGCTAGGATGAGGGAGATAAGATACAGGGAAACGGGGTTAAAGGACTAGGGCAGTGTTTTTCAAACGTCATGCCCCCCCCCCCCCTCCTCCCACTGGGGAAAAAAAAAAATATCAGGACCCCCTCAGAATTTTTCACTATTAGTCTCTTAATTTGCCAATATTTAAATATGTCTAGACTTTTTTAAACATTGCAGTTAAGTTCTGATACCTTTTTAAAAATGAAATAGATTTTTTTCTGCTTCAAACAAAGCACTGTTATCTGCATAATGGTTCTTTTGACCAGAGCCTAGAGCCTCCCCAGCTAACCCCACAGTTTGACGACCGCTGGTCTAGGAGACGGAAAAACAAAAGGGAGATGACACAACAAAAAGGCGTGAGAGAGAGATTGGACAAAGAAAGGGAAAATTAAAACTGGCGAAAAGGAAAGAAAAGCAAAGGAGATAAAAAGGGATGAGTGCAAGAGAGGGAGACAAGGGAAAAGAGAAGTGCAAACAGAACAAGACAGGAGACAGAAAAGAGAGATAAAAAACAGAGTCAAAGTGAGGAGACAAGCACGGGAAATGAGTGAGATGAAAGAGAGAGCCAGTCAAGGCAAACTGGACAAGGGAGAAAGTGAGACTGGAAAGGAGCGGTACAGCAAGAGGAAGAGAAGATAGGAGAGACATTAGGGTGAGCAGAGAGGGTTTTGCATAGCCTGTTATTATCAAGGACAATTATGTTTTTGTACGCAACGATAATGGGTGTTTGCACTTCGGACCATAGTAAATAAACTTATAAGGAGACACAAATAGGTTGATGAACCTTTTGACTCGCTTCGAGGTTTTCCCACCATATATCTAGTTCATGCACAGATCAAACACCAATAACAATCAATAACATTAGTAATCAATAGGAGTCAGTAATTGTCACACACCATGACCTTGCAGTCATGAACAACCACACCTTTATGTAAAAGTTAGAATGTTTATTTCCCTACATTAACAATGCTAATGTCACATAAGTTAATCTCAGAATCAATTGATAAACATACAGAAACAACGCTGGCTGACCAAAACGGCGAAAGAATCGCAATCTAATCAAGGCTTGAGCTACTACATATTCTAATGTTACAGTGCAAATTAATAACAAGAATAACCGTGCAAACGAATTACATACATTTAGATTCAACAAAGAAAAGACATCAGCTGTTATTTCATATATCGAACTTCATCAGTGAGAAACCTAACTAACACCAGATTAGCGTAGCATGTTTGGGCTTCATGCAAAACAATTTAGTCAACACAAATTTGGAAAACATCTAAATAAGGCTTTATCAAAATAGCGGTTGGTACCTAGAAACAAAAGCAAATAAACATAGCAAACAACATCAATGATGGTATACCTCTCCTCAATTGGATCGGCAAGCTAAGATAGTCTTCGTCATCAGGATATCAGTCTGGTCACCAAGGTATAGGGATTCAGCATCAAAGTTCAGAAAAGCAAAGTCTCTTCAAGCAGTAAACTTAAGCATGTCTCTTCTCAAGACGGTCAAGAAAGTAATAGCCTTATGACAAGATGGAAATGGGCATATGGTGTCCTCTTCTCAGTGCAGTCTGGCTAAATTAGATTTCCTAAAACTACTCCCCAAGTCCCTATTGGTCAGGGGATTGCATGTTCACACTTTGTCCAATAAAACAAAAACTTCAAATCTACATTTCTACTAGTATATGGTTCTCATGTCGATGATTGGTTCTTATCTCTTCCGTTCTCATCATTGCGCTTATTAGGTAACAATATTGTTGCAGCTTATACTCCAGTCAGTATGGTCTTTGTCTTCTCCTGGGAAAGTCAGTCTCACACACATTACATGAAACATTGTTGCATTGACAAATACATCATCTCCTGGCAAGCAGTTCTCATGAGAAAGACTTTTAGACATGAGCACTTGGTCAGCACAGTGAAAAATCACAATTTAATTCTCTAAGCATCCATTTTATTAAACACCTAAGAAAATGCAGCTTGACATGAGGCAGTGCAACTAGGCCAAGACCTCGCTAAGTTAAGGCCTACGATTAATTAAGCTAATACATAATACATAACCTTTAATATGACATATTACTACATTAATCAAACATAATTCAACATTTCATATTAATAAGCCATTAATAAGTAAACTTCATGAAAATTGGTGGCCACTCAGGTGGGCATTCCTTCAAATGTGTGCATTTTGTTCCTTATTATTATTACATCTTCTATGCAAATTCAACACTCGGAATACATGAATAATTATTAATAATTTAATTAATAACTTCTGCATTAACATGGGCATATTCTATTGTAACATAATGTTATTAGCATGTATTATGTGATAATGTAAATGTTCGTGTATTCTGTGGAAAAACAATGGGCATAGATCATAGTAAAACAATAGTGCATGTTCAGTGGTATATTCTTTGGCAGTTAACAGTCATTTTCTTTGGCATTTCAATTCACTTGTCTTTTTTAAAGACATCCTACACCGAATCATGTTTAGTTTTTATGAGGGCATATGCTGAGAAGCCCCATACATAATAATTTTGAAACTGGACTTTCAGAATCTTCATCTTTTTCTTCTGGTTATAGGTGAGGACATCTTGAGGGGTGGATGAGTGATAGAAATTGCCACTCCTACGTAAGCTGTGTTCTGCAGAGTTGTTGATTTCCACTACTTCCTTAGCGGACTTTCAACCTCATGCGGATCTCCAAAACACCCATCCGTACAGTTATCTGGCCATTACAGGCTGACCTACCACAAACCCCTTGATTTTTACAGAAATCTTAAATTATAAATTGTGTGGATATGACCATACTCAGGTGATACATATTGGCAGGTCAAAAGTGGTGATAGATTAAGATGAAAATGCCTGTTATGCGTGCAGAAAGCACCAAATTAAGAATATTATCCCCCATTTTGAACAACTAAATTCATAAACACTGACAATTATTGAACCTGATTTAATAACGAAACTGGGGTACCGATTTTTAGCTTGTGCGATTATTACTTCCTACCAGTGGTGGCTGGTGACATTTGAAAGTGGTGGGGTGTAAAAGTGAGATGAGTTCCCTGTGAAGGGCAAGCATAGTGAGCAAGCCTGACCATCAGAAGCGGTATTTGGGGGCTTCTCCTCCCAGGATAATTTTGAAAAAAGAGTTGTCAAATGGTGCATTTTCAGGCAAATTTGAGAAAGCACGGAGGTTAATAAAGCAATTGTGAAAGTGTAGTTATGACATAGTTATGACATCAGTAAAGCAATTTCATATGATAATGACGTAGGTAGCTGCTTATTCAGTATAATCAGAGAACTTCACTTTACAACCCCCAAGAAAACACACCTACTTACCTGAAAGCACTGTATTTTCATTTACTTTTGCCTTCTCAATATTTTGGCAGCTGTGTACCTTCCTTAACACACAGTTGCACAGAATTACAATTGCAACTGGAATAAGTGACCATTGGTTTGTTTGTTCAGCAAAGAGGTCAAGGATTGGGTGACCAAGTATTCTGAACACCTTTTTGACTCACTGACAGTCACTGTGAGAGATTAACTCTGCTTTCAGTCTTTGCTCTAGAGCTCTCAATGATGGCCTCTTATAAATGCTTGAAGGTGACTCAGTTCAAAGTACACACTGTACAAGGGAAATATGCTACACAAACAAATACAGAAATACAACATAGTGGAAATAGTGAACACACTTAATGATTGCAAGATTAAGTAAAACATGTGAAATATGAACAAGAACTAAATCACTGACATGGAATACCTTAATATTTATACATTCATTTTTCAGAAATCGATCAGTGTTATTGGCCAGTTGTAAATGGGTGAGTTGGTGGATGCATGCAGGTATGTGTGTATTTATGTATGGATAACTGGTAATGTGGATGGATGGGTGGGCGGACAAGTTGATGAATGTGTTTGAGAAGGATGGATGGATGAGTGGGCAAATGTGTTGATGGGTGAATGAATGGATGTGTGTCTTATGGATGGATGAGTTTGTGAGGCGAATAGACGGATCCAGGAAGGAAGGGATTGATGGGTGGATTAATTGGATAAAAGAATAAAGAAATTGCCTCTGCCAAATTTAGGCAGCACAAACTGCAGAATGACAATTTGTAGTCCTGCTCATAGCACACAAAATAATTTCAGATGCCAACCGGAAATAAAACTGTTAACACACAAGCAGATGAGCACCCAACAACCTGCCATTGAATGCATATCACCCAAAGTGGAAAATCCTTAGGTGGGGATTTATACAGAGACAAGCAAACAATAACCAATAACAGTAGACTAACAAGTGCCCTGGGGTTCTGGAGCGCCATGCTGCCCAGGAAATACTTCTTCAGCATCTCCTCAGTAGTAGTTAGTGGTAGTATGCTTCCAAGAGGTATTCCCAAACACCTAAAGCTATCCTCAGCTAGACCTAAAAACATACAGTTCTGATACGGGAGTGTTGCGTAGGCTCTCATTATTCTAATGAGACTACTGGATTTTGAGCGGCAGAATTCCCTGCAGTGTGGGAGACTGAATCTGACACACTACAGGTGACACCTCTTGCCCTAATTTGGGTTTTGCTCCGGCTAACTAGCAGTGCCTCATCTCCACCCAAGGGCAGGGATGACTGGGCAGCCGAGCGCATGACATAATTGATTTCTCAGGGAAAACGTGGTCACTCAGGTCTTATCCGTTTCTCTCTGTTACATTAGTCTCACATACACAATAACAAACAGAGGCAGTGTATGGTTCAATAAGATTTTAATGAAGCGACTGCATCTTAGATAGCAAAGCATGTGCTGCAATAACCAGGACAATACAGCATGGCAAGATTAAAATTGTGACGAGGAAAGTAAAGCATAGAAATAACGCTACCATTTTGTCACTGCAGCCAATAAATTAATTCCTACCTAGGTGTCTTATCCAGGCGACTGATTGACACCTGATCTGTTTGATATAAGTCAATAAGGACGCTCAATAAAGGACCACACGCCAATTATGAACACAATTTAGCTTTACTAGAATTTCAGGTAAATGTATGCATTTGGCACATCAATGAAGTAGAATAAAAAAGCAGCAATAAAGAGCATCTATTTATATATATGCAAAAAGTTCATTGACATCTATTTATATATAAGCAAAGAGATATAAGTTTTGATTAACTGTATACGAAACGCATATTTCAATTACAGCGGCAAGCTCACATTAAGATGTTCAGGAAGCAAAATATAAACAAGCTGAATACTTCAGATTATAAACATAGTGCAAGCATAATAATCAATCATAAAAATAGAGCAGAGAAACAAAGGCCTTTCATCCCTGGATGGAACTTAACTTAATCCACAAATGCTGGGAAGCCCTCTACCGCCCGCTTGGACCTCTCTCCCCCTCGAGCGTCACGGTCTCTGAACAGCAAAACCAGGGAGGCAGCGCTGTGGGCCTGGCGATGGCAGCTTTCACAACCCCATCTGCGAGCTTCAATCTCCTCACCCGTGCTTCAGTGCTTAAATAACCTGAAGCTTGGATTCTATCCCTTTCACACATATTCTAGCTATGTTATCAGCACATGTCCCTTGGCTGCTCTGCTGTTCCCTAGCCATTGTTTTTCCGTCTTTTTCCTGTACTCCCGTTCCCAGGGTTAAGACGACCTTCGTCTCTCTCTCCTAAACATCCTGCTTCTTACACATGCAGCTGCAAATCATTTTATCTATGGAATGTTGGAAAACAAACTTGAAAACAACATTGTGGATTTTTCCACGTTGTTTCAGGTTTCAGCAGGCATCACGCTCATCTACACTGTTCATGCTAATTAACCCTTCGCGTCACAATGTCTTCCGCACCTTTCCCTATACTGATCACTAGGCTATAATAGAGCACAGCACGTTAAGCTCTAATTCTGCCCGTCAGGTTCCCCTGGGAAGACATCATCCCCCATACCTGAGCAAAGGCCTGAAGTCTGCATAAGCAGCTGTAGCGAAGCGTTCAGCAATCAGCATACAGTCGTGGTTCTCTGGCTGGAATCTCCCTCTAACGTATAAGGGACAGGGAAGTGTTTATATAATAAAACAGATGATGTTCTGAGAAAATGTCCCTACACATGTATGTGTTTTTTTTCTGTGAATGTCAGAGACCAAACTTGTTCCACGTTCACTGGCAACCTATCTTACTGCAGCCTTGAAAGAAGAATAGTGTGAGCAAGAATGTCTTGTTTGAGAACGTAGTGCTGGCCTAGGAAAAAACAGCTAGATAGAGGATAATAAAACAAGGCAGCAAAACTGACTATTGTAAGAATACTAAACGAAGCTGAATAAAATATATCTAGGTTAAAGTGCACAGCGGCAGGCCTAGTGTGCTAAAATAATATACATAAAGCTATAACTAAAATGGCTACACAACAGGAGAGAAGCAAGTTCTGGGGCAACAGTGCCTCAGCTGTGTGTGATCAGGCTTTGTGGGGCCCACAACTGCTCCTCCCCATCCTGCAAGGCCTCAGGGTTACTAAGCATTGTGCTTCGCACTATCAGAGAAAGGAATTCCACCTTCACAGTGCACACCTGAAGAGGAGCAGCTGCATTTTCGGAGAATAAAGATACAATTATGTAAAAAATAATTTCTGTCTCCACAGAGCACTCCAGATTGATGGTAAGAAATAGGGCTCCACTAATGCAACGATGAAGGTGGAGTCTGCCACATGGTGTGACTGTATTAGGCATTTCTTTGAAACCTGATTAGAAATATGCAGAAGTCCCAATAATTACCTGACCGCCTTCAAATGAATGAATATACTGTGGTTTTACTCTCCATTTTCATATTCCATCTTCTCTTGGATTGGTTATTCTCGTAAGAACATACCTGTTTGCTAGTCAACAGTTTTTTTCTGCTCTAAAGGATCTTTTGCATAGTGAGAATGAATCCATTCAATATTTAAATTATATACTCATGGGGTGCACAATACTAGATTACAAAAAAGTTCAAAGAGAAACAAAAATATGAGTGATTTGTTGAATTGATTGCTTGACTATTTCCCACCCCTGGTGTTAAAACTAATGGAAAAGGGTATGCAATGTGTTCCTGGGTTTCCTGACACAGAAAGTACAAATGACATTTAGAAATATTATTTCCCTGGCATGCATGCCAATCGAGAGTTATTATTACCATTGGAACTGAGCTCTTCGATTATGCCTTGGAGATTTCAGTTGCCATTCGTAAGCTGATGTAAACCACAACCTTTTGTCATGTCAGATCTGGTGTAAACTTTATCTCCTATCATAAATAGCAACAAAAGGCCTACTTGTCGAAGGAGAAAACATTTCACCACCAGTAACGTCAATAGAGTCACAAGTTTTAATTCTGTCACAAGGCATTCCGTAGCTGCTCAAGCAATTAATTACATGCTCACAAACAAAACAGGTGAATAAGCAAGCAATTCTGCTCCTCGTTAAAATTGGCTTAGGCAAAGGGAGGCTTTACAGAGCAATTGCTGGTTCTCTCTTGAAGACTGTAGGTGGATGGAATGAGCAGCTGCCACTGTTAACAGAGCTATGCATGTCAGATTGTCCGTATTTTTGCTTTGGCCAATCTGACATACGCAGTTCAGGCTCCCACACTGAATTCTGCTTTGGAGCTGCGTCAGAAAAGACACAGCCCCATTGGTCTTCAATGGAGCGTTGTGCTTCCATGTCCCAGCCAATCCTAGCACTGCTCCTATGCTGCTTAGTATTATATGCAGCACATGAGCAGTGCTTGGATTGGCTCGGGAGCTTGGCGCTTGTCTCCGCATAAAGTAGGTCTTTGGCGGACAGCAGCCAGCAGGCAGTCTGTTCCTCAGGGGTATTGGTGGGAGGCAGCACAGTCGATACTACTGGGCTGTCTTTGGGCTACATCCATTAAATGATGTAGCAAAAGGGATATGTAGCCAGCCATTTTACAGGGCTAGACACCATTTTGTGTTAGAACACACCGTGGCAGCCCTGTTAGGAGGCCAGGAAGAATTTTAGTGGGTCTAGTTAAGGGAATAGCGCAGCAGAGAAGCAGGGATGTCCTCAGCAGTGGAGAAAGTCAAGGAGGCCATGAGGCTAATATCTGAGGCCGGCTGCCTTAACTTGGTGGTTAGCAGTGCAGTGCGGCATCGCCCCGTGAGGCGCGTGTCAAGCGGAGTGGCGACAGCAGTCATCGTGTGCTTGCCTCACTGCGCTCACAAAGATGAGCAACTGAATCAGGTAAGTGGTCGGGACCCAAGGCACATTGAAGGGAGGGAAAAGGGGCCGCAGGGTATAACCGGCGGTAGAGGAATCAGGAGGACAACTTGGTGGGGAGGGTCGGGCGTGTGGGCACGTCCAGCCACTGGGGGAGGGGGAGATGGGGGGGGCTGAAGTAGGAGCTTGGGGAGCCGGTAGACCGTGCCCTAGGCCCTGAGGCTCTGGATATACCATATGAGGGCCCAGGGCATAAGAAGGCCATATTTGGGATGGAGAGGAGGGTAGTTCAGGACAGACCTGACATGCCAGGGCCCAGCAGGGGGTGCCATTTGGTACTAGAAGGGGGCCAGGCAGAGGTGGGGCAAGAGGAAGATTTAGTCCTGGGAGAGCAGAGCCTAGAAAGCATAGGGTGGGCAGAGGACGGCATTGAACCAGAGGATGGGGCTTAGGAGGAGGGCCTAGGTGGCATATAGGGGATCGTGGGGAGGAATATGGGTTGGGACAGGTGGACAAGGAAGATTACTTGTGGGAGGAGGCATGAGTTGGGGTGTAAGCAGGATCTTCAATGGGGGAGCAGGTAAGCATGCTTCATTCAAGTGAAAATGAGGAAGAAGGGAGCCCCAGGGCAGGCAGCAGGGGGCCCCCTAGACATGTATACGCCAGGAACAGGCAGTTAAGGCTTATGGGGCAGAGTTAGTGGGGGTAACGGCAGGACTAGGCGAGGGTTGCTGTAGACAGGTAGAAGGGGCACAGGGCTACACACGGTCTTACAGTCTTTCTTACAAGCACAACTTACGCGGGGTGAGGCAGAGTCGGGAGAGCATTGGTTGGCTCAACAACCCCGAGATGTAGTGTCTGCTTGGCGCCGGGCGGCCAACTGGGCATCATCGTAGGATACGAAGGTGAGCACCCAGCGTAGGTTGGCAATAGCCTCGCAGGGTGGAGTGTCCAGGTGCGAGTGGGCCCGCTCCGCCGGCAGGGTGAGTCAAGAAGGCAGCTCAAAACATAGCCACAGGAAGGATTTGGTTAAGGTTTTTAAAGAAGCGATGGCGTGTCACCCTCCCTTTTCTTGGTAACACCTTCAAGTTCAACAGGTTGCCAGGTGTTGCTGGACAGATTTCAAGAGCTCATGGAAGATGTATGAGTGCCTTTGGCCCCAGAGAAGACAGTGGGTCCCGCCACATCCATTTCCTTTTTGGGGATTGAGATGGATTCCATCTCTATGGAGGCCCGACTGCCACTCGACAAGAAGGTAGTGAAGCAGTTGTTGTTGGACAGGATGTGGGCTAGACAAAAGGTCACAGTTAAAGAAGTGCAAGCTTTACTGGGCTTTACTGGGCCACCTGAACTTTGTGTGAAGAGTAGTCAGACCAGGCAGAACCTTTTGCCGGCGGTTGGGGTTGGCATTGTCAGGATTGTCTTTGCCTCATCATCACCTGAGGCTACCAGTGGGTGTGAAGGAGAACTTTCACATGTGGCACGTGTTCTTGGATACCATCAATGGACTCCGCTTGAAATGGAGTGGGAGGCACAGATATTTTCAGATGCCTCGGGCGACATTGTTTTTGGTATCTATTGGCAAGGCAGATGCTGTGCAGAGGAGTGGCCAACAGGGTGGAAAAGGGGAGGACAGAGTATTGCCTTTTTGGAGCTCTTCCCGCTGGTGGTGTCAGTGTATTTGTGGAACCTCTTATTGTAGCATAAGAGAGTTATTTTTCAGGTGGATAATTTGGCAGTAGTACAAGTGGTTAATAGGCAGTCAGCCAGGGAACCGCAGGTCCTGAAATTGCTGAGTGTTTATCCTACCGTGTCTGCGTTATGATATCATGTTTAAAGCAAAACATGTGCCTTGGGTGGACAATGACATCGCTGATGCTTTGTCTCGTTCATAGTGGAAGAGGTTCCATGGGCTTGCTACGCAAGCGGACATGAAACTGAGTCACATGCCACAGCAGTTTTGAAATGTAGGCGAGAAAGGATGCTGCAGCTGGTTGTAGGGTCATTGGCATGGTCACCAAGGAAGGCATATGAGCTGGCCTGGAGGGAATTCATTGGGTCAGGGGTGGTCAGAAGGGAGAGTGGTAGGGATTGAGTGGAAGATGTCGTCCAATTCATTTCAGATTTGATAGGAAAAAGGCAGTCGACGGTGACTTTTGCAAGTAAATTAGCGAGCCTAGCTTTCATGGGTAAATTATTGTGGGGCTATGTGCCATCAGCTGGAGAGCTGGGCACATGCATTTTGGAAGGAATAGCTAAGGAAACAAGGGCAGGTCAGGCAGGGAAGGAGGCCCTTAACTTTAGAGGTTTTGAGGGGGGTACTTCAGAGATTGCCACAGATTTGTTATTCAGAGCAGGGACACATCAATTTTTCGACGCTGATGGTGCGGATGTTTTTTGGGTCATTTCGCATGTCAGAAATGCCGGGTTCCAAACGAAACAAGGGTCTGCTATGGGAGGAGGTCTTCATGCAAACACAGGGGGTGGCAATTTTACTGCGGTCTTCCAAGGCGGATCAAAGGACGCAAGGGGTGCATGTATTGCTGGCAGAGCAGGAAAATAGTGGGGTTTGCCCCCGGCAGTGGGGTTTGGGGTTGGGAAGGCTAAAGGCTGAGAAAGTAGGGGCAGTTTTCCATGCACATGGGTGGCAAGAGAGTAACAGCCTTTCAGTTGTTGAACATAGTGAGAAAACTGCAACCCATGGATTTTGGGACCCATTCTTTTTGGATAGGGGCAGCAACAAAGCAGGGAGGCGGGGGTGGTCCAGGGAGAGAATAAAGTAGTTGGGAAGATGATCTTCAAAGTGCTTTTAGAGGTATGTGTGTTGGATTCTATGTAAGGGTATGATCAGACAGGACTTGCCGTTAACATTCGTTTCTTTTGTAGGTTCAGTGCCAGGTCCCCTGTTGGCAAAATTGAGCGTGTGGATGGTGGGGCATTCGTTTATCAGAAGGGCAGAGAAAGAAGCCAGGAAGTAGAATACAGTCAATTTGGGACTGAGTGAAATGCGTGGTGGGGTTGCATGGCATGGAAAAGGGGGCATGGGGTGGAAAGCCTTACTGCCAGATTTGGTTAAGTTAAAAAATGGGGTGTTGTGCTCTGATAAATTGATTGTGCATTTAGGAGAAAATGAATTAGTGCAGGAAGAAGGCTTAGCACTGGTAAAATAGATGATGCCAGACTTGTTGAAGCAGTGGGCAGGTTGTTTTCCGGTGTGGACGGAGTTTATACCTAGAAGAAGTTGGAGGGGGTCGTACAAACCAGCAGGGATAGATAGAGCCCACAGGAAGCTTAACAGGGAGATGAGGCGTTTTTGTAGGGAACGGGAGATAGGTTGCATTAGGCACTCTGATATACACCATGATGCTGTGGAATTTTTTCATGCAAAGAGGGTTCATTTGTCAAGATTTGGTATCTGACTATACTTGTTGGAGATTAGGGATTTTAGAGCAGTGGCGCTAAAGGAGTAGTGTCGGGAGCAGGCAGAAAAAGGTCAGGGATGCCTGTTTTCTGGTGGCAGATGCCCAGAAGGTTGGAGGGGCCTTTACCGAAGGTCTGTGGTGTTTAGAGAGGGGAACGAGGCCCTAAGAGAGGAGGCAACAAATTAGAAACAGAAAGAGAGCAGGGATTAAGGTTATTTACACAGAAAGTTGGCATTTATGAATAGGCACGAGTTAAAAGTTAAGCGGAGGAAGTTCAAATGTTATGAATAACACAAGGCAGTTGGATATTGGGGTTGTTTGCAAGGTTAAATGGGAGGGTGATGTTTTACAGGGGGTAGGTGGTAGGCAGATGTTGTCTTGTGTAGTGAGGTATATAGTTTTGTAAGGCGGGATGCCAAAGGCAGAATTGTGATACGCACCTATTTCAATAAAGTGGCCTTTTGCACACACAAGATGGGTAGCGGTCTGTCTGGGCTCTTTTCACCCAAACAGAAGCACTGAGCACAAGACAAACATTGTGACTGGCACCTGGCAGTTATTCTGTGATGAACAGTGCAAACAACAGTATGAACTCTGTAAAAGCTGGTTGTGAAACAGGTATCACCATTGTTCTGGAAAGCCTCCCTTTGTCTAAGCCCATTTTAACAAGGAGCAGGATTGCTTACTTATTCACCTGTTTTGTATGGAGAATGTTATAATTAACTGTTTGAGCAGTTACGGAATGCCTTGTGACGGAATTAAAACTTGTGACTCTATTGACTTTACTTGTGGTGAAATGTTTCCTCCTTCGGCAAGCAGGCCTTTTCTAACTAGTTATGACAGGAGATAAAGTTTACACCAAATCTGACATGACAAAAAGTTGTGATATTTCTCATCAGGTTTCAAAGAAATGCCTCATCCAGTCAGACCATTTTCTAAATAAGCATCAGTCCCTTTTAAGTGCACTGACTGTAGAGGAATGTGCCGGACTCTCCCTTCATCGTTGCATTAGTGGAGGCCTATTTCTTACCATCAGTCAGGAATGCTCTGTGGAGACAGAAAAGACTTTTACATAATTTTATCTTTAATCTGTGACAGTGCAGCTGTTCCTCTTCAGGTGTGCACTGTTTTGTCTGAATTCCTTCCTCTGATAGTGCAGAGCACAATACTTAGTTACCCTGAGGCCTTGTGGGATGAGGGAGGAGCAGTTGTGGGCCCCTCAAAGCCTAATCACACGCAGCTGAGGCACTGTTGCCCCAGAACTTGCTTCCCTCCAATATCAGAACTGTATGCTTTTAGGTCTAGCAGGGAATAGCTTTAGGTGTTTGAGAATACCTCTTGTAAGCGTACTACCACTAACTACAACTGACAAGATGCTGAAGCAGTATATGCTGGGCAGTGCACCGCTCAATGACCCAAGGGCACTCGTTAGTCCACTGTCAATGTTTATTGTTAGTTTGTCTCTGCATAACTCCCCACCTAAGGATTTTCCACTTTGGGTGATATGATTCCAATGGCAGGTTTGCTTGTGTGTTAACAGTCTTATTGTCGGTTTGAAACTGACGTTATTTTGTGTGCTATGAGCAGGACTACAAATTGTCATTCTGCAGTTTGTGCTGCGTAAATATGGCAGTGGCTATTTCTTTATTCTTCTATCCAATTAATCCATCCATCCACCTCTTCCTTCCTGAATCCGTCTATTTTGCTCACAACCTCATTAATCTACCCATCCATCCATAACCCACACATCCATTGTTTAACCAATCAACACATTTGCCCATTCATCCATTCATCCCCCTCAAACACATTCATCCACTCGTCCAATCCATTCATCCACATAACCAGTTATCCATCCATCCATACATACATGCCTGCATCCACCAAATTACCCATGCACAACTGGCCAATAACACTGATCAATTTCTGATAAATGAATGTATAAAACGTCAGGGTATTTAATGTCAGTGATTTAGTTCCTGTTTATATTTCACATGTTTTACTTAATCTTGCGTTCCTTAAGAGTGCTCACTATTTCCAGTATGTTGTATTTCTGTATTTTTTTGTGTAGCATATTTTACTTGTACAGTGTGTACTTTGAACTGAGTCGCCTTCAGGCGTTTTTAACAGGCCACCATTGGGAGCTCTAGAGCTAAGACTGAAGGCAGAGTGAATTTTTCACAGTGACTGTCAGTGGGTCAAAACGATATTCAGATTAGTTGGTTAAAATTCCTACCAGACTTTATTGTGCCGAGTAATTATTGAATGTGATAGAATCTGACTTACGTTTAATTTGGATACATACTAAAATGGGTTTGCGTGGCCATTGGAATTTACTGAGGCACTCGTAACTGTAACACAACTGTCTTTAGGATTAGGCAGTGTATGAGAGGATGCATGGCAGAAGAAACCATATAACATTTGTTCTGAGCAGTGCTGGAAAGAAGGGGGAACCCACCGAATCCCCGATTTGGCAGCTGTTAATTAGCTGGATCGAGCATTCGTCTGGCCCAAGTGAAATAGGCTGAATTTGTACCTGGTGTAAGTTGCCAACACAAGGGCATTAACTGCTTTCTGTTCGTAGCAGTAAAGTGCAGACGGCAGTGGGCTTTTTATTTTCAGCATGGGCCTCAAACAAAAGGCGAAAAGCCCTCCTTTTGTGTCATCCTGTCTGGAATGTACCTGCAGCCTTTCACTTAGATACCAGTGCATTGTGGGAACAAAGGCACACAACTGATCACTTCACAAGTACTTCAGATAAACCACTATTTGAAGGCAGGTTTTTGACTTTGTGCAAACCCTATGTGTAAAAGATATGCCTGCACTGTAAGAATGTCAGATGTATTAGTGCAGACGACGTTTTACATGAATAACAATTTAAATAGCACTTGCTAATATTTTTTTTATTCATTTTATTGCGATACTCATCCCACTCTAGGGTGTCAGAGCTCCTTACATCACATGCACACATTACACGTTGACAATAAATCATACAAGTGTATAGTGTAAATCAATGTGCAAGATGTTACATAAGACAAAGAGAGTTTCAAGGTTTAGGAGTTACACATCGTCTTTACTGATAAGGATGATATGCTAGAATAGCATAGCTGGGAGAAACACCAAGCCACGATTTAAAACATTATCCAGTGCTTGGGATTGTCCTTTATTAGTATCCAAAAAAAACCTTTTTAGCAGCTCTATATTATCAGATTGAGAATTCTAAACCCATATGCATACAGGTCCTTGGTGCCTGTTCATAGCTCAGTGTGCTATATTAGAAGGATTGCAGATTGTGAACTGCATGTAATAAAAGAATATTTGTGTCAATAAACAGTGACCCACTTACCTAACTACATAACATAATAATCTGTCATCTGAATGTTACACAATGTGATTTACGGGAGACACATTAACACTCTGTGCTACTTTATGAGTCAAAACTGTGACTAAACAAAACACAGATGCCTTCATCAAGTGTTTTAACCACCAGAGTTTCTTACCATTTTTAATATTCTCTACAGCAGGTGCTTTAACCCCATAAGCTATTTGAAAATGCAGAATTTGAAACCAATTAACCCAGCACAGATTTTCTGTCACATTTCTCCTTGGTGCTAATTTCTATGTGGCCGAGTTTAAAAAACATAAAAATATACGTTGAATTTCAGACTGTTTTTTATGGTTTCCCCCCTTGTGACTTCACCCCCATGTTGTTGCTCACCTTGACCCCCAATTTATAGGTTTCCAGAGTAAAGGTTTTCCATTTCCAGCACTGGTTCTGAGATTTTTTTTTACTATCTTTATTGAATCTTAGTGCACATATAATAAACAGGCGGTACACATTAAAAATGGAAATATCAGGTAGATGCATGCAATTAATTACACTGTGAATTTGCTTTAGTGCCCACATGGGTCAAGCATATCAGGATATATTAATCTGTAGATCATACAGTAAAAGATAAATTGAACACTATAAGGTAATTACAGGCCTGGAATAATAACGAAAAAGGAAAATGTGCTGGTCTGGGGAGGGAAGCAAAATGTGCAGAAAGGGTAGCGCGTTGTGTGTCACGCTTTGATCACAAAGGATGTGCGACGTACGTTGTATGGTCATGAGGGGTGAGAGAAAAAATTGTGTTTTCAAGGGGATCTAGTGTCATCCTTAGAAGTGTCGGTGAATGAGTAAAGTAAGTCGCCCCATTGGTTCTGAGACAAGTTCGATAGTGTGAGGACACCACATTACAGACATTTAGTGGTCTGAACCCGCACTCTACTCAATTTACTTTATGTACAGTCAGCACAACAGTACCATTTCAGACACAGAATAAGTAAAATGAAGACACGTATGTAAACATAAATTGAAAACATTTAATAAGTGGGCTTGCAGTTACAAAATCCACGGCTACATTAATTTGTTTATTGCACTGCGTTTCAAGTAGTTTAAACAATGGTTCCAATGTGAATATGCTGGCACCAACGGCATTAAAGGAGCTAGTTGTTTCAAATGCGTGAAATGTCTTGCAAATAACATTTCGATTTACATTTACGTTATATTTACATAAGAAATGCTTAACATTGTCATTCACTAAGCCACATAAACAGCCCAAAACTATTTACACACAACACATTGCCAGCATATTCCAATAGCTGTAATGAATTCCGACACACAAACGTTTCAGCCACAGTATGAGATTCATAAAATCTGTTCTTGCCTTCTAATGGTTTGTACATTCAGAACGTTATGGATAGAGGAAAAATCAGTCATGGTTATCTTTATAAATATAATTTTCTTTGGGTTCAATCTTTTTGTTAAATTTTATTGTGGCACATACACATGGCTACATCCAGCTGATTAAGTTTATGACATCTTGAACCACCTCATAAACCCCTAGCAGTTAAACAAATGAGCATCACCCCACTGGCTGACCCAGAAACAGAAAAATAAAAGGATAGTTTACTATCCTTTTATTTTTTTGCTTCTGGCAAAACCAGCAGTGCAGGGAGGGGCGGGGCTGGGTCATGGGAGTAGGTGGGAGTGTACCCGAGTGCACATGTTTTTGGCCGTCTGTCTGAGGGCGGCCAAACACACATCCACACTTATGTTTGGCCAGCTCGGCTGTGTTGTACAGCTAGGCTGGATAAACTGCACAGACCCCAGGGCTGTGTCTGAGCGGCAGTCTGAGCCACTCAGACCAGTCCTGGCGCTGCTTTCATGGTAAGTTTAGCATGAAAGCAGCACCAGAATTGCTGCAGAGCCTGTGGTAGTGTCCCAGCAGTGAATGCTGGGACACCACAAGAGGAGCGGCGAGCAAGGTGGCAGGGAATGGAGGCAAGGCAGGAGTGTTTTTTTTTTTTTTTACCTCTTCTCCATCACCCCCCACCTTGAGAGATGCGGCAGCTGCTGCTGCTCTACCAATTATAATAGCCCACGGATCTTCATAGAAATTCTCCTCTGGGATAGGATGTCTTTATGCTGAGAAACTTTCCTCTGTCCTGCCCGGTCCAACAGGCTGCTGTGATGCATCAGTATCATGTCTACTGCTGACAGCCTCTGCATGCGATCCTGCGTAGGATTCTCTCTACCCTTAGGTATCAGGGGCTACCGAGCTCTCAGAACCAAGTTTGAGGGGGAATGGGAGCCTATCTTGGATATATTGTCAATGGAATTTAGCCTAAATTCTCTTGACACTAGATCCAAGATGGGATCCTGATCTGATTCAAACTTGGTTCTTTTCAGCTTCAACAGTTGTGGTAATTTTTGACATCACCAATAGGTCACGTATCCTGTGTAACCATTCAGCATGTCCATGAATATGAGCCATGCCACCTTCTGCAGTTATTGCTTGCGTGGCTGTCCCCAGCACTATGATTTGTTTACCTTTCCTGCAGTGTAATAGTTACACTTCATTATTTTGTACTACAAATAATGTATAGGCAATGTATGTGGAAATGGCTGTATCAATATCATCTCTATGAAGCATTTCTGTACAATATTGTATTATAGGGCAACCCCAGAGATGGTGTGTTAATAAGCTTGCCTCTTCACAACCTTGCCAACACCTGTCAGAGCATTCTTTATACCACGTGTAAAGAACTTGGCCCACTCCCTCTAGTCCCCGGGACAAAGAAGTGACCTCCAAGATTTTATTGGCTGACATACTGTGTAAGAAATTGGATTATTGCTTGAGGTGGAATGACTACCCACCTCAAGAAATAATCACAACCGTTGTCAGGGAGAACCCTCAAAGTCACCAAATTAACCTGAGCTTGACTTCCAGTAGCTGTGGCATAGGCCAGATAGGCTTAACTTAGGGCAACGTGTAAAGCAGTTTTGCAGTACCAAAACTGTAATACAGTCAAAAAGCAAAATAACAAAAATAACTACCTGAATAAGAAAAATAAAGTAAAATGTAACAAACAAAATAACACCGAAGCAATAGAAAATCCAGTAAGAGTAACCAGAGATATGCATTTCTAAAGCTATAAGTAGCCTAAAAAAGCACAAAACGCCAATGGGTGTGTAGACCAGGACCTAGGTGCAATTTGAGGCTGAGCACAATGAAGCCTGAGTTGGATACACCAACCAGGTTCATCCGGGTCAAAGATTTTACCTTCTGACTTAGGCCTTGATTTAGAGTTGGACAGGTTACTCCATCCAAAATGTGACAGATATTCTGTCGGCTGTATTACAAATGCCATTGGGTGCAATACACTTATAATGTGGTGGATGTGATATCCATCACCTTTGTGACGGAGTAGCCAATCCTCCAAACTCTAACACAGACCCTTAGTCCTTTAAGTCCCAATACACCGCAAGGGTAAACTTCAAAAGCCCTCAGGAGGCACACTTAGAAACTCACTGGGTGTCAGGCAGAGCCCAACAATAGAGTCAGGTCCTGGTCCAGTTGACACTGGTCAGATAGGTACTTTGAAGAAAAGGCCTTTTACAGCTTAGCTTCCTGTAGCCACACATAAAGTCAACCAGCTGGTCCTTGGAATCCACTTCTTTGTCCTGGGAAGTAGAGGGTGCCCTGACAATTCACTTCTTTGTCAGGGCTCCTCTGTGGTCATAGACTGCAGGTCTAGTTCCCTTATGATCTTCCCCAGGACCAGAAAGTGTTTTGAAGTGGCTGCCTGGGTGGTGCCACCTTTATGGCTGAATTTAGTTGGTTGGTGAGAATGACGTCTAGGCACACGATAACCAATGAGGTAAAAGCTCCCGGGGGTAACTACATCCACTTTTGCAGCAGTTTCTGCCATGTGTCTATGTATTTTCAAGGTGGCAAAAGTCTTCACCATCCTACAGTTTGGCTGTGAGTGCTGGGTGTGTGTGTGTTTGGAAGAGTACAATGGTAATACTAATGTCCTCAGACGTCTAACACTAAAATCCAGTTTGAGGTAGGCACTGTACCCACAACAAGTCCAGAGACAGAAGTCCGGTAGGACAAAAGCAGGGTCCCCCAGGTCCCAGATAGTTGATACACAGAAATTGTCTTGGCATCCTGTTCTCTCCCTTTCAAGTGTGCCCCAAGTATTACATGTGTCTCAACAGACCTGTCAAGCAGGGTTGACAATGAAGTGTCAAAAATAATGTGGCCAGCCTCCACCCTTCATATTCTATTGAGTTCAGAGAAGGCAACTTTGTCTATTCAGGTCAACCTAGTGTTTGCTCCTGGGAGGCATTTTCACACCTTTGTCACATATATTCAAGACTAAACATTAGCTGGTCTACTGCTGGAAAGTTAATGCAATTTAGGCTCCAGCAATTTCAGGCAAGAGGAACATGACTTTCTAAAAGTTATTTTTGCTTTATATTGATTACAAAATCCAATCCCGCTTCATCATTGAAGTGGATTTTTAGTAACTACTAAAAATAGTGATTTAACTATTTTTCTAGTTGGTTCTATTCCCTAGATACAGTATCAGCATTTAATATTGCTGCCCAGTGTTTCTCTAGGGGTCAACCAGACTTCCTACAGTAAAAACGGCGTTTGTATGCTAGTCACCGTAAGGGCATGCTAACTTTACATTTCTACATGTCATACTTTTAAATACCATGTACCCTGCCTTGTGGGTATCAAGGCCTACATTGGTGTGAATTATTAATATTTAAAAGGAAGGTGCTTACCTGTTAAGAACAGTTTAGATTTACAGGTCACAGAGCACATGTGGCACTGTTACAGTCAGGCTACATAAGTAGACCTGAAACCATGTTTGCACTGCCACTACAGCGGATGACAAAATAAGTGCAAATTTATAAATCCCAATGTATTTCAAGCGGTATATATGGGGCCGGTGTCTGGAGCATCCAGGATTGCCCTGCAAAGGGAGGAAAATTGTTTTTGCAGGAAAACTTTGGGTGCCCCCATTTCATCTACGCACTTCGTATGTCATAAAGAACTGTGCCTTAACTATTTGACTGATCTGATCCGAGTTAGAGCCCCCTCTGTTGTGGTTATTAGTGTGGCATGCAGAGGAAACAATATTAACTAAAGACATTATTTTATACTGCCGTGCCTGCGAAAAGGGCTTATTAGTCCCTTGGTTGGCTTATGTGAAAAGATCTTTGGAAAACATTGATATGAGTCATGAATTCAGTAACCCTTTTAAATGTGATGATTTGAATAAAAAGCATGTGCAGTCACTACTACTAACTCAGTTCTCAGAAGCAAGGAGGAATCTATGAAGCCAGTAATCACAACTTACATGAGTATGATCCTTGGTTCCCCTTCAAATAATTAATTGTGGGAAACCGACGGGAACTGGGACTGCCTATTATTCTTTCGTTTTAGAGCTGATTCTTGTAATTTTTTACAATACAACCTTGAGTAGAGGGTCTGCCCTGTAACGGAACTTCTAAGCAGACCATGATGCAATTTAGATTTTTTTGTAACTTTTATATTCTGCATACAAAGCACTTTCTGGCACGACTATTGAAATCAAGAAACTTTAGGCAGTGTGCGGTAGCCTATTGCTTTCTCCAACAACTGCCTACGAAGAGCCGAGCCAATGCGTAGCTTTGTTTTTGTGTGCTGCTGTATGTTCATGGGCTACTATGCTTTTTTAACAAACTGAGTTTTAGTTTATAGGCCTCTTAATGAGCTTTAAATCTTCAGCCCCCCTGATTATTTAGATTTGTCTTATTTTAGTTGTGATTTATGTTATGGTTTAAAAAAATGTTTATTAATGTTGCATGTTTTTATTGTCTTGCACTTTCATGGCTGTTCACTTTGCAGCCAAAATAAAGTACTGAATTGAATATACACAATAAGTGCTTCATTCCACTAGGGGCGTTTAACTTCCAAGCACTGGGTACCTTTTGTTCTTTATAGTAGGGGGTTCTGGCCAAGATTAAATATGCCAGTTTTGAGTGTGCCATTTCAACCATGTTTAAGGGGATGGCAGGGAGGACAGGCATGTTATCACTGGTTAGCAGGGTTAAAGTGCACAGAGTTCCAAAGTTTCAAAACATAAAAAAGCAAACATCTGTGCAGACATCATGCAAGAGATGTTATTTCCTACACAGATCAATTTTATTGGCAGTATTTTGCAACCCTCTGCTGGGAGGCACCTGCATCACAGTCAAGGCAGTAACAGTATCTCTGTGAAGGTGTTGTTTCATGATACTGAATGGTGGGTGTCTAAATTGTGCACAAAAGTTGACTACATGGTAGGAGTCTGAGTGCCAGTTTACAGACGGGGCCCTGCCTCTATGTCAGACTCCTTTGCATTCTCTTCTATATTTCATGTATTGTTGGCACTCTGTTTCAGCTGGTATATATTCATAGCTCTACTCTGAACCTAGCACGCGGCAACAACAATAATGCAAGAGCATCATTTTGAATTTCTATTGCCATTTTTGATTTTCCAGTCCTTCAATGCTCCTCAACATATAACACAGCTGTTCTGTGGTCCACTTTTCTGTCCTGGTCTCCGGACTGCTTCTCTCCGGAGTAGCCAGTTATTCAGTGTTGCAGGCCTTTGCTTGTTCTCAAAGCATCCAGTAGTTGTTCACAGCTTCCAATGAGTGCATTACGGTGTGTGTAGGAACTACTCCCAGCTGAATACTTGGCTTTTTGGCCTTTACAGCTTGTCTTTTGCTTGTTGTGGGGGGGGGGGGCAGCTTCTGCAGAACCTCTCTGTGTCACAGTGAATCCCTAGCTGGTATGACAAAGAGTCCAAGCTATCTTGGATTTTTCTTATGCCTTATTGTTTTGCTAAGGGCATCTCATGTTTCAGTGAAAGCAGGACATTCCTGTACATGATGGGAATCACTGGCCTCTTAATGACTTCAGATTCAGTATTCATAGCCTTTCTATTCAGCAGTGCATTCTCCCTGCCAACATAATGTCTTCCAACCACTTCCCTGCTGACCTGTTCTTGGGCTTCCTTCTGACATTCCACAATTGCAGGGCACACAACTTGTGCCTAGCAAAATTCATTCAAAGTAATTTTGGGGTTGTCCTGCAATGGCAAAGTGGCAAACTCTACAGCTATGGCAATGACCCAGACTCAAAGTCCAGTTCTACTTTAGGTGTTTCATCCTCCTCAACATACTTGCTATAATAGGTGTAGGAGGTACAGGGTCTTTCATCTAGCATTCTCTTTTCTAATGTCCCACCTTTCTGTCACCTACAGCAAGTACTTACCTTGGGCTTTGAAGAACCTTCCTGCCCTTGTGTTGCTATCTTGGAACCTAATTCCCTCTTTGCTTGCATCCTCCCTTAAGCCCTTGGGAATCACAATGGCCCTGATGTTCCAGATAGTACCCTGTTTATTGAGAGTTTCTCTCCCTTTGGCTTAGAGTCATGTTGCTCCACCCCTTCGGTAATCCTGGTAGCTAACCACTTGATTGATTAATTAACTTGATTAATTAATTAACTTGCCGTGATTAACTAGACGTGGGAAAGAATGTAAACCTATGTCCTGAGAGGAGCTAAAGAGAAAAAGAGGATGAAATTGGCTCGGAACCCTCAAAAAAACGAAACTTTATTGGGTAGGCGGGGTCTCGGTCAAGGTTAAAAAAAAGGCAATCGGAAGGGAAATGGAAATAATGTTACAGCACTCAACCAGAAAAAGGGGTGACAAAAGGAATATCTCTCAATCACTACTCTGAGCCAATTTTATCCTCTTTTTCTCTTTAGCTCCTCTCAGGACGTAGGTTTAGATTCTTTCCTACATCTAGTTAATCACGGCACGCACTACTGCCATTCATGGTCTGCCTCAAGAAAACTAGCTTTCTAATGTTAGAGGTACCCTCTAAAGGAAACTGGAAGTCCTTGTGACAAGAAGCGATTCATGCCAGGCACGAATCCAGGTTCACAAAAATCCCTGTCTGTGTGTATGTGGTGCCTCGCAAAACATACCAATTTCATGCTGACAAGTTCAACAATAAAATCTCACGATCTTCAATTTTGACGAATCCCATAACCAAACCAACCAAAACTTCTTTGACACATATCACAAATAAGAAAAGTACATTAAAATCACAGAGATCAAACTACCAATTGAACCAAAACTCAACATTGCAT
Organism: Pleurodeles waltl; assembly: GCF_031143425.1. Classification (NCBI taxonomy): domain Eukaryota; kingdom Metazoa; phylum Chordata; class Amphibia; order Caudata; family Salamandridae; genus Pleurodeles; species Pleurodeles waltl. The sequence continues at coordinate 974,848,755 of NC_090444.1, forward strand.
ATCCAAAAAAACTCACATGCAGTATATCAATCCATCATGCAGCACAAAACACTTATTGTACAGCAAAACACTCTCAATAAATAGAATTATTTCATCCTATTCAAAATTGCAGTCCGATTTGCTCAGGAGCAGCACCACAAATCAGGATCCACCAGAAAAATCCACAGTAGAAAATCCACTTAAACTAAACTCAAGGCAAAAAGGGAAATTTCTGAAGCAGAAAGGAGGTGCGGTTAGTTCACAAACATCCTCTGCTACAACAAATATACGGGCAAGGGGAACCCCACAATTTTGACACTCCAAAAACTTTACCTGAACATAAGGCACACAATTTGATGAACCAGAGAAGCTGTTAAACTTTAATTTCATGGGCCAACATTTCCTGGAAGTAAAGCACATCCCAGCACATCAAAAATGGGAAACAGCATGGTCAACGCGGTTGGAACCACGAATGCCTTTACCACACGCTTATCCATGTATTTGTCTTCACCATGCATGTCTTTACTACCAAACTTTACAATGCATATGCCTTTACAGCTCAAAAGTAAGTATTTTGCAGGTAAGTAAAAAGATATATATATATTTTTTCACTCCAGGCAGTCCGTTTGTTGGGGCGCTGTTGCGCTCCTTTTAATGGTAGTGCAAATTCGAGCAGCAGGACTACACCGCTGTCTATTTTGCATGCATTACTGCCTAGGCATTCACACATATAGAGGTGCACTCATGGAATCAGGAACATTCTTTGTTTAATCAGCATAAAGAGGAATGGCGATTTAGAACGCCCAAATCAATTTCCACCTCTTACATCAGTAAGCTTCCTTTATCACTTATTTTTCAACTTAATTTTGAAAGGATCATCATTGATTCCCTGAATGAGTCACAGTTGATTGACACACTGCATGTTGGTTCTTGTGGTTTGTCACTGAAATCTATCATTTTGTGCTACGGTCTATGAGTATTTGGCTCTCTCAAACAATAATTAGCATGGTTTTAAAGCATGTTACTTAAATGTTTTATTCACTCATGCACACAAAGTATTTTTTATGTTTATGATCCCCTTTTGATGATCTTTGAGGGCTGGCCTCTTTTTAGGCTTCTTGTGGAAGGCTTTGTGCTAGAGCTTTAAGCTTCTTTTTGAGGGAATTTGTGCTAGCCTTGTATTTCAAACATGACAATGCAGCAGCAGTGAACAAGCAGAAGAAACAGGGAATGGAGACAGATAGGTGTTATCTGGGCCACACAGGAAGGTCTACTTACAGCATACATGCCTACATTTTACAATTGGCATGTGGGAAATTTTGAAATATAAATCAGGAGAATTATTTTCCTCTTTGTCTCAGATTGTCTCAGAGGCTATTTTAGGCAAGAGACAGCTAAAATAAAGCCATTTTTGGCTTCAAAAATCAAGAATCTCCTACCTGAATCGGTTCTGTTGGAACGTATATAACACTAGACAATTAGTACTTGGGAGAGCAATGCTTTGGGACAGTTTCTGGAAGTAAATTGAGTAAGACATAGTAATGGGACGTCTGTGGAATAGCAAGTGAAATCAGGAGACAGGTAAGTAATGCATCTGTGTTTTTTCAACAGGCAGTTGAATCTACCCACTTTTTCATACTATTCACCCAGCAGAGTGGAATTCAGGTGTAGATACTTATTGGTCCTGTCATGATTGGTCATTTAGCTACACTGATATTTCAGTCACCTGCCCAATGTATCTTTGCAATAGTAATTTTGGATTTTTAACATGCTAAGCAGTGTTTTAAGTGGATTAGGTAAAGTCTTTACTGAGGCCATATTTCTGGCCTTGCCAGTTCTGTCTCAGTTAAAGCCAAAAACAAAAATCCGTGAACAAGCTTGGAAGCTGTACCTGACTAAGGACATTGTGAAGGGGTCTGGTGAACAAAGCAGTAGGACCAGTAGGATGAGGATGATGATCAATAGGAGAATAAGTGACAGAAGTTGGACCACCAGAAAGGCTAAAACTGCCAAAGCCTCAAGGACCAGGACTAGAAGAACCAGGCCCAGGGATACCTAATTCATGAGTACCATGGTTACCAGTGCCAGAAGGGACCAGGAACAAATAGATGAGGAGGACCAGGAAAAGGAAAAACATTACTAGGGTTACAGAAACCGGGGTGAGAGGGATCAGGAAGGCTGGAGGGATCTTGTCCCAGTGGAAAAGAGCCAGAAAGAAAAGAGAGACCAGCGGGAGGAGGAACAAAAGGCTCTGGACCATAACAACAAGGAGGGCCTGATTGCACTGACCAGGACCAGAGGGATGAGGACGGAAAGGTCCAGGAAGAGCAGACCCATGTAGACAGACCAAAGAGGACCAACACCAGGAGATTAATGGAAGAAGGATGAGACACAAACAAGCCTAAACCATAGATATTAGATTGAGGGTGACCAAGAGTTCAGAAGCGAATGGACCAAAGTCTAGAAGACCACATCCGGAAAGGACTAGGGCTAGCAGGACCAGGAAACCCTAGATCAAAATGACCAGGATGGATATAACAGACCAGGAAGTCCAGGCCAGTAGGACTAAGATCGGAAAGTCTATGAGAGTCAGACTCAGGAGTGTCTAAACCAGGGTGACATGGACTAAATGAACCAGGGAGGGGCTGCAACATGGGAACTAGGAGGACCAATGCCACAGGAATGAGAAATACCAGACCCAGGAAGACCATTACCAGGAGGACCATGATGGGGGCTCCATGTTCAGATGGACAAGAACAAGGTAGATCAGGCGCAAACCAGCAAACCAGGAGACCAGGAGAACTAGTAGGACTAGGATAGGGCAGGAGGACTGGAGGACTATAAAGGCTAGGGAAATCAATGTCAATGGAGCGAGCAGTAGAAGACCCAATATGAGGACCAGACAAAAAAGTTCTAGATCTAAAATCAAGACTACATGGACCTGGGGGGCCAAGATTAGAAGGATTAGGAACAGGCTAGACAGGGGACTAGATAAACCAAGGAAGCAGGACCAGGATGAGGATGAAAAGGAACCTGTGAAAAGGGAGACCCAGGGTCCAAAGGACTAAGGAATGACTACCAGACAACCCAGAAGCGGGGAGTACATTCCCTGGATGTTCTTAGACTACCATAAACCAGAGGTCAAGGAACATCAGAACTAGGAAAGGCTTGGGTGATCTATGACTGGGCAAGTTATTGCAGAACCATGTGGGCAAAGAGCAGGAGGATTAGGGCAAAGAGATTCAGGACCAGATTGAAGAGCACTGTGAAGATCTGGACCTAGAACACAATGGTCAGTTTGGCAAAGATACTAGGATAAGCAGGATAATGACTAGAAAGACCAGAGAGGCAGTACCAAGCACACTGAGAAGACCAAAGCAAGAGGACTAGGTAAACTAAAAGGCTCAAGACCAGAAACAGCGCTGAGCGAGTCATGAAGCTCAGTACCTAGGAGACCAGAGCTCAGATTTCCAAGTAGGGCAAAGAAATCATTACAAATAGCAGTAGCAGGGTGAGTAGGACCAGAATCTGAAAGACCAAGTGTACTGGATTGTGGTGACCAGGAGGGCCAGGACCAAAATGATCATGTTCAGGAGGTCCCAAACATAGAGAACCTAGATCAAGAGGACCTGGCTCAATGGCTGTAGTACTAGTAGGACTACATGGACAGGGAACAGGTCCAGGAGAGCCATGACAATCCAAACCAGGAGGCTAAAGATTAAGAGTGCCAGGACATAAGGAGCAAGAACAGCCAGCAGAGCATCTTGAGAAGGACAAGGACTATCAAAAACAAGAATAGCATGACCATGGCCAGGAGTGTCAGGTAGCTGAGACCAGAGACACAGACAACCAGGGTCAGAACAAAAAGTTCTAAGAGGACCAGGAAACAAAGGTCTGGGTGGGGGGTGGAGAGAGTATCAGGACAATAGGTTTCAGGACCTTGAGCATGAGGACCAGAAGGACGAGGGTGCACAGGATTAGGACAAGGAGCATCAGGACCAGAATGATCACAGTCTGGAGTGCCAGGCCACAGAGCTAGGAACACGGATGGCCAGGAAGATAAGCAGCAGAATGGCCAGGCCCAGGAGTACCAGAAAAAGGAGTACCATTAAACATTTCTGTAGAAGCACTAGGAGCAGGAAGGCCAGGGCCAAAATGATCTGGACCAGATAAAGGAAGACTATATCCAGTCCAATAGGACCAGGGGACAGAATAGGCAAGGGCGATGAGGGTGGGTGCAGTACCAAGAATACCAGGAGGACCGGAGTCAGAAGGACTATGACCAGAGCAAGAAGGATTAGAAGAATCAGCACCAAGAGGATCAGGAACCGGCCTAATATTGCCAGGAGGACTATGACCAGAGGATCAGGGCCAGTACCAAATGTTGCAGAAGACCAGGATCTGGGTGAAGGAGATTAGGAGGACCAGAACAGCCAGAAAGATTAAGGGAACTGGGCCAGGATGTCCAAGAGGATGAGGACCAAAGTGACAAGGCTCAGAAGGACCCAAACAAAGAGTACCATGATGAATAGGGCCTAGACCATTGGGTGTGGTACCAGAAGGAGCACTAGGACAAGGCTTAGGGCCATGAGGACATGATCATCCACAACAGGAAAACAATAGATAAGCGGGCAAGGCCTATGAAGAGCAGGACACACATGTATAAGTACACCAAGGGGACAAGTGAGACCAGGAACTGGGGTACAAGGAATCTGATGAGCAGGGTGAGAAGGATCAGAAGGACCAGGTCAATTGGACGAGGGTCAAGATGATCAGGAAAGAAAAGGAAGGGAGAGGGAAAGGGAAAGGGGGCCTGAAAGACCCAGGATGGCCAGAAGGACCAGAACCAAGAGATTTAGGCTTACAAAGACCCCAACAGGGCGGATGAGAAACAAAACAATCAAGTCTAGTGGGCACAATCTAGGAAGAAAGCATGGATTGTGAGTACTAGGAATAGGATGACCATTGCTAGGTAAACCAAATTGAGCATGAGGAAGACTGCAAGTACAGGACCTGAAGAATCAAGAGGGCTTGGCCAGGCAGCCAGAGCAAGCAGGACAAGAGCTAAGAACGCCAGGGCAAGGAGTACCAGTGGGAACACAAACAATAGAAAATGAAGCTCAAGTCACAGAGGCCTAACAGTATCAGGACCTGGTGTACCAGGACTAGCAGGACTAGGACGAGGAAGAAAAGAAGGACCTGGACAAGGAAGGCCAGGATAACAGGAGCCATGAAGACCAAATGTGGTGGCTAAGCACATGATGAGTGTAACAAGGAGGATCGCGAACAAAGTGGACAGGTTATTCCGAGATGACAAAGGGATGGAGGACCAGGGCCAAGAGTATCATGACATTTTGGAGGAGGACCTGGAGAACTAGTCAGGCCAGGAGCAGGTGGTCTAGGGCTGTTAAGACCAGGGATCATTTGGGGGAGAATTAGGTGGACTAGAAGAATCAAAATAAGCAGGATGAGTAACAGGGCTAAGAGGACCAGAGATGCCAGAATCGAAGGGACTAGTACCTGAACTTCCAAGTGGAGCAGTAGGACTATTAACTGGGGTATTTGAACCAGGCTGGTGAGGATCAGATTAACCGGGAGGACCAATGGGACCAGAACAGGACCAAAATGACCATGCCCAACCCAAGAGGATCTAATAAGAACACCCGAACCAGTGGACACAGTACTAGGTGAACCAAAAGGGCCAGGGCATGGAAAATCAGTATGACCCAAACCAGGAGGACTAGGAGTGCCAGCCCTTGGAGAACCAGCACAAGAGGGCTTGGGTGGTTAAGGACCCAGCAGATGAGCAGGATCAGGTTGAGGATTAGTAGTACCAGGATCAGGAGGCCCAGGAAGGGCTAATACAATGATTACCTAGGACAGGCGTGGGAAGTACAGGGCCAGAAAGAACAACATCCAGGAGCACCATATTCAGGTAACCAGTCCCAGGCTGACCAGGACAGGTTAGACTAGGGCCAGGATGAGGATATTGAGGAGCAGAACAGTCCAGCAAAAGAACACTTGAAACTGAATAAAAGGAGGACCAATGCCTAAAGGTACAGAAGGACCTGGAAGAGAGTAGGAAGAAGACCGGGAGCAGGAGGACACCTAAGTGAGTCTAGGCCACATGTATTAGGATATCCATTTTGTAAATGGTTCTTATTCATGTTTTTTATGCTGCCAATCCCATGTAAACCTACCTCTTTAGCCCCCTGTAGAACTGGTAATTATTTTATGAAAACTCGGAGCATGCAAATTGAATAAAAAGCAGTGACTTTTACACTCTGCCTTCTGAATGATAGAAAACGCTGTTTGATGCTGGCACAGTAGTCTGAGGGTGGATCTTAGGGCAGAGGAACTAAAACTTGGCAGATGAGTTTAAAGGTAGATGGGTGATAACGAGTGCAGTTTGTGAAGGACGGCAGAAAGAGTTTGAGAAACACAGATGGCTGAAGTTAGGAAAGCGGTTAATGGCTAACAAAGGGGCCAAAGGGCTTTGACAGTCAGCAAAAGAAAACTCAGGATCATAATAAGGCTCTGATGAGCAGAAGAAGGGGTGATGGAGGCTCCTCTAGATAGATCATTTCAGATGGCCCAAAGATGGATTCTATGTGACCCCTAGATCTTTGCGCTGACACTGCATGTATGTTTGATACATATGTAGCACGCATGTAGTAGTAAGACTTCTTGTGTGATGAAAGTCTAAAATGCATGGGCCAGGGGGTTGTATTTTGCATGAAGTGATGGAGAATAGATAACCTTCCCTACACCGTTATTGTGTATTGACTTTATCCCTGTGGATGGAGGTGAAGACCCAGAACCGAAGTGAGGATAATGAAAAAAAGGCTACCCAAAGAAATTCTGTCATCTCCTTTTTAGCAAAGAGCTGCTGATTAGTTCTTCCTGAATGACGAAATAGGGTAGATGGTAGGAGTTATGGATAGGTGATAGGTTTCGCTTGTTAAAGGTGTCAAAATCTATAAGCAGGGCGGCCCTTTTGTCCGTGCCTCATGACTACTCAAGAAGACTGATGACAGCAAGGTTCTTCATTACAGCCTTGTTTTGGATACTTCTGCTTGGGGCCAGCACTATTGCTACTGCTGGGAGAGCCATCACCTAGCAAAAAGACTGTTTGAACTACAGTCAGAAATATAATTGAAAGAGAATCACTACTGATCATTTCTGAAACTTAAAAAATGGATCCACACCTCATGTCTGGAAATGAGTATAAACATGGGACTGCGAAATGATCGATCTGTAGATGACAAGAATGAAGGTAAACAAATGTCTCTGTTTATTCAGTGTCTTTTTTCTCTTACAATATTTTTCATAACGTAAATGAATATAAATCTGTGAGTTTCTATTGTTCTGTATTTTTTATGCCCTCCATATTTTTCTCTCATTTACTGGGAAAATTCATTCACATTCCAATAACATTCAGTTTAATTAGTTATAGTCTCATTCCTTTGCATTGTGGCTCCAGGACTGAATACTTTCTCTGATGGCCTGCAGAGTTGGGGCCAATGAACAAAGGACTTTATACTGTCTACCATATTTAGAGTAAAACCTGATTGTAAGGGACAGGAAAAAAATAATGACCTCACCACCATGGGAGTGAACTCTCAGTGTGTGGGACAATTAGCTTTGTTGTTTCTCAATAACAAATTCCCTCTTTAAGAGTCTGCTTGTGAAAAACAAAAAACTTTTGAAAAGTTTGCTGGTTAGCCATCATGCCTGACAGTATTGTCCTTCAAATGCTTCATGCATATACAGAAACCACCATGACAACAGGTCTTGTCAATATATAGAGTTGTACACAGAGCCAGTGGACAACTCTAAATTTGACAGGCCGTAGTCCCTGAGGATGGTGGAGGTATTGTCCTCCACCATCCTCACAAAGTTAAATCCGTCCTTGCACTCTAATCAGGCCCAGAATCTTTCTTCCTTCTGTTATGAGATTAGAATGAAATCTCTCAATTATACTGTGTTAGTCACTTCATAAGGGACCCTATGCAATTGTTTCTATTTTGATAAAATCATCCTAGATATTAGCTAGCTCTGTATCTCTATGGGATACAACACATACAGAGTTTGGCTTTGCTTTTTCAAATCATTTTTTCAGGTGATTTAGTCTGCTCTGTTAACTGAACTGAATCTGTAATATTTGTTCCAGAATGCACTGCCTGCTGTAGAAAAAGAGATGTTCTGATATTTTGGAGCCTTTTGGTAATCCTATATCTGGCCTTAGTACATTTCCATGCCTTTGAGAATAAGAGGGAGAACATAGCTTTAGAACAGTAAACAGCTTTAACTAATCCTTAAAAGGTTCTAACCACCTTTATCATTAGTCACTACTGCAGGTCAACTTAAAGAAGAAGGAGCATTTCAGGAGCAAGAGACAGCTCCATAAAGGGCCCCTCAAGTTGCCGGATCTGGCCCATGGTGTAATGGAATGGCATTTTGTGCCATGGGGTCAAACAAACTTGGAAACATTCAAACATTTGGGACTTCCAGACCTATAAAGTACTGCCTGCACCTAAGCCAGTTTTAGCACTGAGGAGCTCATGTCGCAAAATCATGGGCTTTGTAGCCACAAATGTACTTATCATTATTTACAAAACCCCTTTTATGAGTTGGAAAATTATTTCAAATAGTAAAAGGACGTTTAAGTTGTTTTTGAATTGCATATAGGAGGTTCATAAAAGGAGTTTCCTCCCTCCTCTTTCTAATTCAGAAAGACATTTATTGTTAGTTTGTGACTGGAATTGCTGTTCGACATGGGTAAGGGAGATACACAGGGCTGGCCTTAGGGCGGTGAGAGCGGTTCGGCCACACCAAGTGCTGACCTCAGGGGGGACACTGTGTTTAGCAATAACTTACAAAACTTGTGATTTAAAAGCACCTGCTGAAACGTTTCTTGTGCGTCCAACCTTCGGGAAGCAATTAAAATGTCAAGATAACTGTTGTGATTAATGTTCTTGCTAGAGAGATAGATCGGAGGTTTGTTTAGCAGCAGCTTTTATTTGCCATCAAGTAGCATATAGGGTTAGTATGCCTGCTACAAAGAAAACAATGATATTTTATGTGGGTAGCTAAGAGGATTAGTAAAGCTAGCCTTTACAAGCGCTTAAAAAAATGAATGTGTGTGAATGGGGGGGCTATGGAGAGATGAGGGGCACATTTTCCCATGTGGAAGTGAGGGAATCAGAAGAGGCGGTCATGGGTGGAGGGGTGCCAAAAAAGACTGCTGCATAGGGGGCCACCAATGCCAAAGCCAGCCCTGGAGATACACGCATAGGAGAGCCCCTGCTCACTCCCTTGGTAGCTTGGAACAAGCAGTCAGGCTTACCTCAGAAGCAATGTGTAAAGTATTTGTACAATCACATAGAGTAACACAGTGAAAACACAACAAAAGGACTCAACACTAGTTTAAATTTGGTGTTATCACAGCTTTGTGATGGAGTCATTCCCAACAATCTGACGCCAACTGCGCCGGTCACCGAGTCGCACGGACCCCCCAGATACAGTACCTTTTGAAAGGAAACAAGCCGGTACATGGGGTCAGGGAAGCAAGCCGTCACTGGATCCGGTGAGGCGTTTGTTTTGGTGTTGCAGAGCAGTGGAGCGGAGGCATTGATGCAAAGCATTGTTTCTTTTTTGCGGAGCAGAGGAGATGAGCAGCGTTGGTACCTAGTGTTGGGTCGTTACTCCCCTGGCGGGTTGCTGTCCGTCAGGGCAAGACGTGGTGGGGCGACCTTACAAGGGGTAGGGGAAAGGCTACGGGTCTGCAGGCGCCAAGGCAGCGGGTGTCACAGACGTCAGTGACACTGCACTCGGGACTCTCAAAGTCACTGGATGTCAGTATGGCTGTGGCGGAGTCGGGCCTGTGATGTCAGTCGAGGTCATCACACTCCAGTGGGGACCACGGCTTCGGTTGAAGTCGATGTCACGGGGTCAGGCAGTGGCATCAGTCCGGGCATCATCTGAAGTCAGTGCACTTGTTTTTTCTTGCTTTTCAGCTAGCTTTCACTCCCAAAGGCCCAGAAACTGGGGTAGTCACCACCTGGTGAGCTAGAGCCCACAGCAATTGAACCCAGAGGTTGGTAGGTAACGTCTTTGCTGTCCCTGAGACTTCTTAACAGGAGGCAAGCTCAGTCCAAGCCCTTGGAGAAACTTCACAAGCAGGATATACAGCAAAGTCCAGTCTTTGCCCTCTCTAAAGCATAAACAGCAACTGTAGGCCAACGCAGCAAAGCACACACAGCAAAGGGGTAGTGCTCCCCCTCCAGCTCTTCTCCTTGGCAGAGGTTCCTCTTGATCCAGAAGTGTTGTAAAAGACTGGGGTTTTGGGTCCACCACTTACACTCATTTCTGCCTTTGAAGTAGGCAAACTTCAAAGGATAGTCTCTGTTGTTGACAACATCCTGCCTTGCCCAGGCCTGGTCCCAGACGCACACCAGGGGGGTCAGAGACTGCATTGTGTGAGGACAGGCATAGCCCTTTCAGGTGCAGGTGTCAGCTGCTCCCTCCCCACTTTAGCCCAGGAGACTCATCAGGTTATGCAGGACACTCCCCAGCTCCCTTTGTGTCACTGTCTAGAGGGAATTCACAAACAACCCAACTGACCCAGACCTGGATTCCACAGACAGGCAAATGCACAGAATGGCTAAGCAAGAAAATACCCACTTTCTGAAAGTGACATTTTCAAACTGACAATCTAAAAACCAACTTTACCAAAAGATGTATTTGGTCAGAGAACCCAGACTCCAAATCTCTATCTGCCCCCATTGGGAAACTGCACTTAAAAGATATTTAAAGGCAGTCCCCATGTTACCCTATGGGAAAGAACGGTCTTGCAATAGTGGAAACCAAATTTGGCAGTATTTCACTATGAGGACATGTGAAAAACACTAGTACATGTCCCACCTTTTAAAGACAATGCACTCTGCCCATGGGGCTACCTAGGGCCTACCTTAGGGGTGAGCTTTCTTTAGTAAAAGGGAAGGTTTGGCACTTGCTAGTTCGAATTGGCAGTGCAAGACTGCACACACAGACATTGCAGTAGCAGGTCTGAGGCATGTTTATAGGGCTACTCATGGAGGTGGCACAATCAGTGCTTCAGGCCCACTAGTACCATTTGATCTACAGGCACCTCTGGTTCACTTTACTGGAGACTTTCTAGTAAATCAAATATGCCAATCATGGAAAAGCCAATCACCAATTCAATTTGCACAGAGAGCACTTGCACCTTAGCACTGGTCAGCAGTGGTAAAGTGCCTAGAGTATCAAAACCAACAAAAATTAAGTCCAGCAGGCAGTCAAAAATACAGGAAGCAGAGGCAAAAAGAGAGGGGAAACCACACCGAGGATGTCAGGTCTAAAACTGTTGCAAACCATTGATGGGCTAATGACCCGAGTTGTAACTAAGTTGCACTTGTTTCGCTACTTTAAAATAATTAATCCATTTTGGAATGCAGTCATAGAGGTGATGGTGTGCTGTGCCTTTCAGGCCACCATCTCTGTGATTACATTGGAGGAGCCAAAATGGCGGCCGGGACGGAAGCTTAAATTAGAGCTCCGACCCGTGCCCACATAAAAACATCCTGAAGGCGCTCCCGGGCTGCCGTGCGGAGTGCAAACGTGTGGGGGCCCGGTGCGATTCCCCGGTGGCCCTCGAGAGTTGTGCGCGCCCGACTGAGATGGTGTGCGAGGCGACCTGGGGTGCAGGCCGCTGAGAGACTGCCGGCCGTGTTGTTGCGGCCCAACTCGAGCGGCGTGCGGAGACTGGGACGGAGCGGGTCGCGCCACGACAGGATTCCGGAAGGACCTAAGGTGGGGGATGAGGCAATGGGGGTGCCCCCCCTGCTCGCAGAGCTCGTTACGAGGGGGGGGCTCGCACGCTGGCCGTCCCTCCCCCTGGTTCCCCAGCTGCCGGCTTACGGGCTCAGGCGGCTGCTGCTCCCTGCTGGAGGAGTGACGGAGCGCCCTGGAGTTCTCCTTTTGGCCGGGACGGGCACGAAGACCCACCTGGACCGGATTTTGCAGAGGTGGGGGCGGGGAGGCGACTGGGGGCGGCCGTCGTGGAGTGCCTCCCCCTGTGCCCTGTGGGGGTGAAGGTAGTTGTTGCGGCGGAGCGGGGAGCGGGCCCCGGTGGAGGAGGGCTCTCCCTCACCATCCCCCCCCCCCGGGAGTCGGCTGCACTGTGGGTCGTTCTGGCTTCCTCCCCCTGCACCCACCGAGGGGAGGGGCAAGGCGCGGCAATGGGGAGAAGAGGGGAGAAGAGGGGAAAGGCCCAGGGCCCCCGAGTGGGCCAAAGCGACTGGGTCCGTCAGCAGCCAACGTCTGAAAAATAGAGAGTCTAACAGACTGTGGAAATCCCTGCCAGAAAGCTGGTACTGCTAGGAGCTGAGGAACAGGGCAACTCACTTATGGATTGTGTATCATAAGATACTGTACAGCAGTGGTTCCCAAACTTTTTCGACCGGCGGCTCCCTTCACCTACATTGGCCATTGCCCGCGGCTCCCCATTATGTTACTTTTTTTTCCGGGTGGGCGATGTAAGCCCAGCCTCAGGAGTACTTCAAATTTTCTCCCTGCAAATAATTGGGATGTAGGCGATGAAGGTATTATCATATTGGTAACAAAATAAAAATACAAGTTGTTTACTTTTTTTTTTATTCAGTTAAGTCAGAAACAATACAATATCAAGAGCCAAAAATGTTTCCACGAATTAGCAACCTTTTTTGAACACATGTAAGATTAACCACACAACAAAGTTCTGTAGTAAATGTTTTTTAATTAACAAGAAAAACCAGGGAGTCTGAATGTGAACAAAATAGAAAGGCCTATGTTTGGAAAATCCGAGTGAGATGGATGTGCTTGTTTTTCTTTACAAAGCTCCTCAAATCTTGGTGTTATTTTTGAGATCGCAACACGCATTTCTTTTTCAAGGTGAATTTTTGCCCTATATTTTGACTTTATCACTGCAACTGCTGAGAAACCAGCTTCACAAAGGTAGGAAGTAGCAAACGGGATCAAAACACGCAGGGCAATCTTGCTAATCACTGGGTATTCATCTTGAGTTTGGCACCAAAACTCAAGCAGTGACAGAGACTTGAATTGTACTTTCAATGTTGAGTCACTTGAAATGTCAATGAGCTGTTCTGCTTCCTCGTTATTGAAATGCTGAGGTATCTCAGCATTGAAGGGATCTCTCACCCATTTTATTGGCTCCACTTCATCCTCTGGGAAATATTTCTGAAGGTGAAAATGCAGTTGTGACAAATACAGAACAAAAACTGTCCTCAGTTCCTCCTTTAATGCCATCTCATTGTCTTGCAGAAACTTGTCCAATGAAGGAAAACATTTATAGTCACCTTTGCTTACACTGCCTTTCCAAAGGATGATTTTTTTCTTAAACCCTGAAACTTTGTCTGAGAGCTGCAAGATGTTAGTATTATTACCTTGCAAGGACTTGTTCAGTGTGTTCAGTTTTTCAAAAAGATCCGAAAGAAAAGCCATTTGTATTAGAAAGTCTGCATCAATAAATTTGTCAGCAAAACAATGTTCATCATCGTGTAGATATGAGTATATTTCATTCCTAAGCTCATACACCCTAAGCAGGGAGTTACCGAGAGAGCCATCGAGAACTGCTGTAGAACAAGAGGCATGAGTGTTCGGCACCCATGTCTTCACACAGCTTAGCAAAAAATCTTGCTTTCATTGGTCTTGTTTTAATAAAATTTATTACTTTGGTGACTATTTTCAGAATATTATGCAGTTCTTCACTGAGGTTTCCTGCTGCTAGTGCTTCTCTGTGTATTATACAGTGTGTCCAAATAGCATTAGGTGCTTTAGACCGTATGCGAGCTTGAAGTCCTTGGTAGCATCCAGCCATTGAACGACCCCCGTCTGTACAAACTCCAACACATCTCTCCCAGTCAATCTGATTCTGTACCATAAAATCATCCACAACCGCAAACAAATCTTGACCGGTAGTTCCACCTCTCATTTCCTTACAGAACAACAAATCCTCAACTATTTTCTTTTCATTAACAAACCTGACATAGTAAATAAGATGGGTGTCTTTTTGGTTGTCTGTTGCCTCGTCCAGTTGGAGTGCAAAGTCTTTGCCTTTTAAGTTACAGATGAGCTGATCGTTAATATCGTCAGCCATATCGTTTATCCTCCGGCTGATAGTATTATTAGAAAGAGGCACTTTGAGCAGCTGTTTACCAGCATCTTCGCCAAGCATGATGGTTACCATATCAACAGCAGCAGGCAAAATCAGCTCTTCTGCAATTGTGTGTGGTTTTTTACACTGTGCAACACGATAGGCCACTTTATAAGAAGACAAGAGGGTGTTACTGTTAACTTTGGCTTGTTTTGAAAAAGTGGTCTTTTGTAACTTGGCTTCTGTTAGTTTTCTTTGGAAAAATTCCCTTGGCTTTCCAACCACATTTGGGTGAAAACTTTCAAGATGACGCTTTAGTTTACTTGGAAGCATGGATTCTAAAGCCAAAACTTTTAAACAGATTACACATTGAGGACGCTCCTCATTATTAACCTGTACACATGTGAAACCATAATCTAGATACCTGTCATCATACTTTCTGTACTTGGTTTTTCGCTTCCCATCCTCTTTTTTCTCTGAAGAACCTGAGACTTCACTTTGCTCAGACGAACTTGAACTCGGTATTAAAAATCTCTTCATTGTCAATCATAAAGATGCCAATCAGTTCACACGTAGAAGAGAAGAGAAGAAAGGGAAAGACTGAGGATGAGAAAAACGAAATAGTGTCACAATGGTAGAAAACAGAAAGCTGCAAGAGTGAGCTGAAGGGGAAGGAAGTGGTTTTAAAATCATTGAAGAGGCCTGAGATGGATTTAGTATTACACTGCCTCAGTATTCCGTTTTCCCACATTTAATTTCAGCAGCCCATGTTTAAGAGGAGGACCTTGGGCACTGGCACATTCTTATTTACAAATTGAGCACTGAGGTTCACACTCCCACTCTGCAGTTTCTTGAGAAAAGGGGTGGTTTCTGCAGGGTGCAATTCTTAACAACAAGATAGGACAGATCGGGGAAGGCATTAACAACTATGGTGCAAGACAAAGTTGTTACCCAACAACAAACGCACAAAAACACAAACACAATACTAAAAATCACAGCATATTGCCCAATTACAAACTACAAACCATGTTTACCGCTCGATCAGCTCCACTACTTATCCACCAACACCACCACCAGAATTAACTTAAAATGTAAGTCTTAAATGAACGGCATTTAGTATTCTAAACTACGCTGCCGTATAAAGAGTGCAGCTATTTCTTCATGAAAAAATTTACATTTTGGAGTTTCAGAAATATAGTGAGGATCGAGCTTTTCTGCCATATATTGGATCTCTCTGGAAGCCTCTTAAGGCCACTGTGCTCATACAGCACACCCACATATTGAGGTGCACTATGTATCTCAAATGCAGTCCTTATTTCAGTCAGCTAAACATATTGGTATATCCTTCCCCTTCAGCTCACTCAGCTCGGTAATAAAATAAGAGCTCTGTTTCCTTAGCCTCCCTATAACAGAAACTATTGAAAATTATAGATATCCATTTTCATTGTGAAATGTATTATCTTCAAAGTTTCCTTAGGAGCAGTCACCTTGTTTATATTCTGACCCGAGGCCAGGATTAGTGCTAATATGTGGTATTTGTACAGTGCCCGAGTTTATAGAGATGGCCGGATTCTAAGAGTAGGCGTAGATCGTGACCTTGATATAATCATTGTAATTCTTCAAATATGTGTGTCTTTAGCTGTTTCCTAATTTGAAGGAGGGTTCTAGTGCCGATACAGGAATGTTGTTCCACATTCTGTTTGCATTGGTGGAGAAAGTCTGTTTCCTTTCCTTTTTTCCTTTTTTAATGAATTCTTAACCGATTCACTCATTAATTTATTAATTTTACTGTATATTAACCTGCTTTTAATGTTAGACAGGAGTCATCAAGAAATGAAACTCAATATACATCAGCGATTCACTCATTAATTTATTAATTTTACTGTATATTAACCTGCATTTAATGTTAGACAGGAGTCATCAAGAAATGAAACTCAATATACATGAACAATAATAACACAAAGTATTATATTTGTGGAAAAAAGATTGCCGGTGATAATAATTACCTGTCCTAACGAGCCGAAATTCAACAAGGAACGGCAACGGCGCAACGCTGAGGATCGCAGTGGCAATAACACCCCAGTCCCAGTGCTCTCTTCTGAATTGCCGCGCCTGTAAATGCCGAAGGTTTGAAGAACGTAATCACGCTAGGACCGGGTGAAACCATATGAAGGTGTTGGCAGGTGGGGCTCATGTAATCCCCCCCAACATGAAATGCTGCTAATCATGCTTTACTCGGCCGGCTGGAAAAAAAAAATTATGCGCGCGTAAGGTAACGTCCGCGCGCATAAATCTTTTTTTGAAGTGCGGCATTTAATGTTGTCCAAAATGCGCGCGGCGCCCCCGGCAACTTGTAACGGCGCACCGGGGTGCCGCGGCGCACAGTTTGGGAACCACTGCTGTACAGCAACACCCCCCTATGGGGAACCAAGGTGGACTACTGCCCCTACATGACTATTAATGTCTGCTGGCCTAGAAGTATTGCAGGCGAAGGGAGCCTGCGGACCACGCTGAACCGCTGCCCCCTCCTCCTCTTCTCTGCGCAGTGGGCACCGCGGGCTGGGCTGGCTGTGGCGCGGGGGGAGGTCCGACTGGCGCACACAAGGGTCTCAATTGAGGACCACACCGTCCAACCGGTGCACAGTCACACTGCCCCGCTCATTGCGAGCAGCCTATCCACTGCACACCATGGCTGGAAGAACTAAATCCGCGAAAAACTAAGACCGACTTACACAGGGACAGCCAGCAAGCGACCAGCAGCTAGCACCGACTCTACACCACACTGCAGGCCCACTCTACCCAATTTGAAAAAGTACTACAAGCAATAATGGACACTAAAACCTCACTGGAGAACAGGATAGAATCAGTATCAGAAGACCTAAACTTGCTTAGAGTGGATCATCGTAACTTGGCGGAGAGAGTGAAGTCAACAGAAGCGGAGCTAAAAGAACTAAACCCTTTGGTCTTGGCTAATCAAAAACAAGTACAACGGCTGGATGCAGAGGTAAAAACACTATGGCGTTGTGCCGAAGAAGCGGAAGGCAGATCCCAGCAAAATAATATACGCTTCTTAGGGTTCCCCGAAAAGCTAACATAGCAGAATACAGAAATTTTCTTGGAGCAATGGCTGATCAAGGAGGTGCTAAGTGGGACCCCGTTGAAGTTTTTCTCTGTGGAAAGGCTACACAGGGTACCGGGGAGACACCCGGCTCCGGGTCAGCGGCCCAGACCTCTGATAGCCAGATTCTTAAATTACAGGGACCGTGACTTAATTTTGCAGCAATTCCGCAGTAAAGGCCCATTCCGACACGAGTACTCAGAAATCAACGCTTACCCAGACTTCACTCAGGAAGTGCAGAGACAGCGCAAGTCATTTGTGAAAGTCAAACAACGACTCCGTGAGCACAATATTAAATATGCCCTGCTGTTCCCCGCAAAGCTGAGAGTAATATCAGACGAGCGCACCCATGTATTCACTTCTCCCGAGGATGCCTGGACCTGGCTGCATGCCAAAGGCTTGGCGCGACCCCAAACCGGAACAGATGAAGGAGCGGAATGGCTGACCACTCCATTGAGGAAGCATCCTAAGATAAGAACCAAGGGTCAGCCCACTGAACAACAGGCAGCTGAGGAAAGGGCAAAAGCCTTGAAAGAAACTCCTCTGTACTCGCAAAATACCTTTGAGGCTTTGCGGGAGGCCCCAGTGGACAGCCCAGACTCCGACTCGGCCGGCTCGGCCTCCACGCTCACAGAATCACTTACGGGCCGAAACTCACGCCTCGAACGGCGGACGAACTGTAGATGAAGGACGCCGGGCGCCTGGACCCCCCGCCAAGAGGAACAACAAATCTGTAAGGAGATACAGACTAACTTTACGTGCGCCTGCGCGTTATGCAAGGCTGCCACTTACCACATGTATCTTTTGTCTATTTAACTGCTTCTATTGAAAGTATTGTTTAATGTAGTTGATCGTGCGCTCGGGTGGGGGAAGACAGCCCGGGAGCGCCCAGTTGTACATGCAGTCCATGGCTGTGGAAAGATGTGTGCCCCATACGTGAGCCGCATCTGGTTGCTAACATGGCTGCCCCACAGGTATTCACATGGACACAAAGTTCGTTAAGTATTAGTGTGTTTGGTAGTTTGATATTAGTTAATAGTTCGGTGTTGGGTGCCGGGAGTGGGAGTGCAGGGGGATCAATAGTTAAGTCCAATTCAAAAGGTCAATACAAAACACAGGTAATACTGCCAGCGCTGATACATTTGTGGGCACATCTAATTGGGTTGGAGGGGATTAGCGAGGACACAGTCAACAGTACGGAGATGCGGGCGGGTGCTACACACTATGCAAAATGGCATTAAATGCAAACCTCTCAGTGCATCAATATGATATAATCACGTGGAATGTGAGTGGCCTGGGTGCTCCAAGCAAAAGAATCCAGGTTTATGACCGCCTCAGACGGCAGGGCGTACACATAGCTATTCTACAGGAGACACACTGCCTGGAGTCAGACTTGCGGGAACTAAGAGAAAGATGGGGCGGACAGGTGGTGGGCACAACGTACTCAGCATTCGCCTGGGGAGTGCTGATTTGGATAGCAGGCAGGGTTCCCTTTGTGCAAACCTCACAGACAATAGATCAAGGGGGTAGATATGTGGTAATAGAGGGGCACCTAGACGGGAAGCAACTGTCAATAATCAGCATCTATGCCCCCAACAGTGCGATAGTTGAATTTCTGGGCACACTCACCCCAGCATTATTAGTAAACCCCGAAGCCCCAGCTATTTGGGGTGGCGATTTCAATAGCATCCCGAATGCAGAATTAGACAGGTCAAACATTACCCCGAAGGCAACACTAAATAGAACAGCTAGAAGCCCCTTGCTTGCCTGGGCGGCAGATATGAGAATATTTGACTTATGGCGCACAAAACACCCTCAGCAGAGGGAATACTCATTTTACTCAATACCCCACAAGGTATACACAAGAATAGATATAATATGGGGGACCCGGGATATCTGCGACCTGACAAATAAGTCAGAATACCTGGCCAAAACACTATCCGATCACTCCCCACTTAGAATAATTCTGAACTGGGGCAGGAGACGCACGCAGATCCCTACATGGCGAATGCAGGGGGAGGCCCTCCAGGATCAGGCGTTCAGTGAAGTATTAAATGTAGTAGTGAAGCAGTATTGGGAAATTAATAAGGAATCTACCAGTTCCAGAGCATTAGAATGGGAAGCACACAAGGTCGTAGTTAGAGGGCACTGTATTTCAACCAGCTGGGGAGTTAGGCGCACGTTACACGCGGAAATAAATGAGTTAGAAAAGGAACTGGGAGAAATGGAAAAAGCGGTGTTAAATAATATGACTCCATACACAGCGCTAAAAGAGGTATCAACAAAATATAACGAAGCAGACTTTCGCCTCCGGTGGCACGATCACAAATACCATTTAATGCGCTTACACACAGAGGGCGATAGGTCTGGCAGGCTGCTGGCGTGGCTCCTCTGCGAAAATCGGCAGCACTCTCCCATTGGGATTATAAAGGGAGACGCAGGCAAAATGTACAACACACAGGAAGAGATTAATGGGGCGTTTAGGGAATAATACACAAACCTATACACCAAACGCACAACATGCACACCTGTACAATTGGGGTCTTTCCTAGAGGGCTCTCCAATGGCACAATTATCTCTGACAGACAGGCAGACACTAGAGGCTCCAATAACACTGGAAGAAATAGAGCAGTGTTGCAGATGCATAGGAACAAAGCCCCAGTAACAGATGGACTCCCAATAGAATACTACTCTGCATACTCGACACACTTGAAGCTACACTTGCTGAAAGTGTTTGAGGAGGCATGGTCTAACAAAACTCTACCTCCAACACTAAGAGAGGCAATGGTGGTGGTCCTCCCTAAATAAGGGTGCGACCCCACCGACGTTAAATCCTACAGGCCATTATCCCTCCTGAACTTAGACTGAAAAATCCTAGGCAAAATCTTGGCCAACAGGTTGGCCCCCCTAATACATACTGTGATACATGAAGACCAAAATGGATTCATCCCAAAACGCAACACTTTCTTAAATATCCGTAGGCTCCTGGGTGTACTGGGGGACACTCCCCCGGAGGCTCATGATGAGATGGTACTATCGCTAGATATTGAGAAGGCATTTGATACCCTGGAGTGGGACTTCCTGTTTGCCACTATGCAGGGCATGAGAATTGGGCCTACGTACATACAATGGGTACAGACACTGTACGCCAAACCACGAGCCAGGGTAAAACAGGCGGGTTCATATCTGAGAGTTTCCCGATCACAAGAGGCACTAGACAGGGCTGTCCCCCTTGCTGTTTGCCATAGCAATGGAGCCGCTGGCTACCCGAATACGTGCTATGCAAGAGAGATGGGGGGTGGTCAGGAGTGGGCTACACCACAGTATATCACAGTATGCAGATGATGCTCTGGTATATGTGTGGAACGGAAGCGAGACAATACCCTTAGTAATGTCACTCCTAACCAAGTATGCGAACCTATCGGGGCTGGTGGTGAACTGGGATAAATCGTGTATATTTCCGTTAACTAGATGGTCTCAGGCAAGAAAAGAGAACGCCCCGGCTGGCCCCTTGAAATGGTGTTTCGATACATTCAAATACTTGGGGGTGCATATATACCACAAAAATGAAGACCTCAGAGATGGGAACCTAGGGAGAGCACTAGCCTCTATGAAGGGATCACTACGGTTCCGGACCAAACTCCCACTATCGCCCCTGGGCAGAGTGGCAGTGGCAAATATGTTGCTGCTGCCTAGGTTATTATATTACTTCACGGCGCTGCCACTCTGGGTCCCCAGGAGTTTTTTCAGAGATCGGAACGCAGTTTTACTGCAACTTCTATGGGGCGGTGGCAGGATAAGGGTCGCACTCACCACACTGCAGCGCCCGCTCGCCGCGGGAGGACTGGGGGCTCCCAACTTTGAACTTTATTATGCTGCTGCAGAGCTACAGTGGATACTGAACTGGTAGCACAGGCCGACACAGGCGGAGTCCACGTGGCTGCGGGCGCAACTAAATGGGACACCATTGATCACATGGTTAACAAATAAAATACCAAGGGGGGAACCTGGCAACCCGTTAATGGCAGTGGCGCACTTGTGTTGGCAAAGGTACATACAAAAGGGCTATAAAACACTTCCATACTTGCCACTCCTCCCATTGGTATTAATCCCGGGTTGGGCTAATGCAGTGGGATCACACTCACTTAAGATTTGGTCCGAGGCCGGAATAACAATGGCTGGGGACTGCTTCGAAGAAGGGAAATTGATGGCATTTGAATCCATCCAAGTCCTCACGGCAGTGAACCCTGGGCACTTCCTGTCCTACTAAGCCATAAGTCACCTAATCAAAAAGACGTGGGCGGCTGGAGACAGGGAACCCTTGAGCTCTCCCACACTGCACCACATGCTGCAATTTGACGACCAAACAAAAATAGTGACAAATTTGTACAAAACCCTGAATAAACCCCCTGAGCTTAATTTGGAGAGAACGAGGGACAGGTGGAATGCAGTCCTCACTGATCCGATATCGCAAACGGATTGGCCGAAAGCCCTCTATCATACTCGGGGGGTATCCAGAAACCCCATGTTTCGCTACACGCAATTCAATTACACGCACCAAACATACCTATCCCCAGCCAGGATTTACCGCTTGTTCCCTGGATCGACATCTGCCTGCCCGCGGTGTGATGCCTTAGAAGCATACTTCTACCATATGGTATGGGAGTGTGCACACATATATAGGGAATGTAGAGGAGTGGTAGAAGAGGTAGCGGAACTAACAGGTCTGACACTCGGAGCAGACCCCAAATCCTGCCTGCTAGGGCTGAGAACCAGAGAAAAGAAACATAGACAATTACATAAGTTTGTAGACCTAGCATTAGTGATGTACAAGAGGCTGATTGCGATGAACTGGAAGGTTCAAGGGGCACCTGACCTGAAAGCCTGGCACTCCCTCACACTGTGCTGGACTCGGACAGAATCTCAGGTACTGTGCAAATTAGCACGAGCTGGACAACAACATACGGGAAAGGAAGCCTGGGAAACACTGGTAGCCCGAATAGAGGCAAAAAACGATGAGAGGACACCTTGAATTAGACAGAGACTGAGTGCGGGCGCCGACCCGGCCAGCACTCACTCAGCAGCAGCTTACCTAAATAATACCCGCAGAACATCATGCGGAAGTGCTGGGAGTACACACCCGTTCATTAGAGGTCGGTGTCAATTATAATAAGCACTCAGGGAGGAACACACAAACAGCACGTGCACAACGTACATTATCATGCCACACTATACAATCAGGAATAGGCTTGCCCCCCTCCTCCCCAATACATCCAATAAGTGTTATCAGGGCATACCATCAATTAGGGGCCTTGAGACGGGACCATCAGGTGCCACAAGGAACGCTTCTTCGATTTCACACGTCAGTCAAATATATATACTGTAAGCAATAATAAGACCTAAGTTATGTTATATGTAGGGTGGGGTTTTCGTTTGTTTGTAATATTGCATATGTATTTTATTTTTTCTCCTTTTGTTTTTTGATATTGTTGTATTCTCCTCTCTTTTGTTAATAGGCGAGAAAGCATAGATACAACAGTACAAAATCCTATCAATGGAATTACACATTCATGTTGTATGGATCTGCATTAAAAATTTCAATAAAAATTATTTAAAAAAACAAAACAAATCTCTGTGATTACATTTCTGAGAAGAAATTGGGTTGTTGGCTGACTCGGGTATAAGCCCTGCTCAAGCAGCAACCACAATCTTAGTCAGGGTAAGGCACAAGCAAACTCTTAATTAACCTGTGCTCCCCATGTGGCAGCTTAGCCCAGAGCAGTCGGATTTAGCTTAGAGACACAGTGTAAAGTATTTGTGCAAAACTTTAAACAGTAAAACATTGAAAACACCACGCCAAAAAGATCATTCACCAGGTTAGAAAAATAGAACAAAATGTGATAAAACAAGACCAACAAAACAAAAATCCAATAAGTAGAATTTGAGTTATGAATTTGTAAAGAATAAACTGTAAAATAGTGATTAGAAGCCAGAAGCGCCAAGTGGAGAATCTGCTTGCGCCGGACCTGGACAATTCAAACTTTTAGGCTGACATGGATAAAGTGCGGGCCGGCCCCAGGGACCCAGTTAGGCCTGCTAAACCAAAGTACCTTAAATCCTAATTGTGGAGTGTTGTGTGATTTCAAAACACCAATGTGTTGCACAGCCGTTGTGACGCCTCGGACCACCACGGCGTCCCTTTTTCGAGCTGCGGACGGGCCAGCAGTCCGTGTCTCGGGACGCCGGAACCGCCAGGCTAATTTTTTAGTCCTTGTCTGGCATTTTGTGCCGGGGTGCGGCCCGGGAGTCTCATTTCAGACTCCAGGTCGCGCTGCGGCCCTTGGCAGCCTCCCTGATTTCCCTTTTCCCACTTACCTTCACTTGGATCCTTTTCTTTTCTTCTTGGGTGGCCATATTGTCTTCTTCTGTTTGTGTTTGTCTTCCCAGCATGCATTGTTTCTTTCCTTTTCTACTCTGCTTTTCTTCCCATTCATTTCTATGTGGCTTTTCTCAATCCAAGATGGTGTCATGTGTTCTTCCTGTTTGTCACTTCCTGTCTGATGGTATATAAGCACTGCAGTTCCCTCTTTCCTTGCGTTGCAAACACTTCCGTCTTGGTGGTGGTCCTCGCTCCTGTCTCCAGTTTTCCCTACTCACTTCTTCCTTTCCCTGCGGATTTGACTTCTAGTTTTGTCTTTTCTCCATTGTTTATCCTCTTTTTCAGGAGTTCATGTTGTAAAGGGTTTTTCCCATTACTTGGGTTTTTCCTCTGGGACTCTTTCTGGAGGGTACGGCCTGCCTTGGTGTTTTCTAGTCAGAGGCACCATGGCTACTGGAAGTGGTCGCCCTTATCTTGGACAATCTAGAACCAGTAAGAAGCCAGGCGTCCTTCCGAGTATTGCAGCCTACAGCAGTATGAGAAGTACAGACCATGACAGCCTTGGCCATGCGTTAGTTTTGGGATGCGGCGAGCCTGCAATGCAAGGTCTGTTACCTAGTCATCAAGGATCCCCTTGACAGGACTTGCAATGCGAATGCTGGTATCAAGGGTGAGTGGCGCAATTGAGGCGATGTTTTGGCTCATATTAGCGCTGAAGCTGCGATGTGGTGGTTCAATTTCATTGTCGAGGATGTTGTCATCAGGAGATGCGAGGAGCTTGCATCGGGGAAAGCGTCACGCAGTGGTGGTTCTGAAGGGGGTGTTGGTCCCAAGATGAGGTGATGCAAGTCTGTTGCATTGGTTCCGACCCATGCAGTAGCAGTGATGTGTCAGTTCTGCTTCACGTAGCTGTGGCGATGAGTCAGGTCTGCTTCTGCAGCTGAGGATATATCGGTTCTGCTGTAGCAAATACCTGAGGCCCGATTCCAAAGGTCCAGGCCTGGGGTGGCACCACTTGGCAGGGTAGGCTCACAGATGGCAGTGTCCAGGTGCAGCAGCAGCGTGGTGGAAGTCTTTATGTCACAGAGTCTTGGGATCGGGAGGCGAGCCAACTAGCCATTGGAGTCACTCTGAGTTCTGAGTTGGAGAGATGCAGGCCCAGTCCTTCTCACTCCAAGGCAAGATGGCATGAGACAACAGGCCAGCACATGAAGCAGAAGTCCAGCAGAGTAGCAGTCCAGCAGAGTGGCAGTCCTTTAGCAACACAGCAGTCCTTCTTCCTGGCAGAGTATCTACTGGTCTAGAAGTGCAGTGAACTAAGATTCCGAAATTTTTCAAACCAGAGCATTGATGGAGATGGATGATTGATAACAGAGATTTGGTGGATCTAAACTGCAAATTGTGTAATTTACACTCTAAACAAAACACAGCGCACATATTATTCTTCTGCCCAATTTATGCAAACATGAGGAGGAAATTGATCTGTCCCATATGCTATAATTTGTGATTTAGGAAGTACCAAGATGCACTATGGATCTTTAAAACTGATACTTCTCCTTGCATAGTTTTTTAGTGTAAGCTGGTACTTGCTTACAGTTAGGTTTATTCAGAAAAAGTAAGACATGAACTTCTAAGGTAGACTTCACCTATAATGACCAGCTGTAAAAGCCATTCCATTACGATTGATCTAAAATGTGATGTTGGAATTTTTATTGATGAATATTGATTTTCTGTAAGTTTGGTTGTATATTTTATTTGCTAATGATTTTTAAATTTATTGTTATATGCTAAGGAACCATGGGAATGATTTTAAAGGATTCATTGTTTTTAGATTATACAGGTATGTATTGTTTGTTTATGAGATGCTTATTTGTGCTTTTTAAGGTTTGTAACTGAAATAAAGCTATGTTACTACTGAAGTTGTGGTGTCTGAAGTCCAGTTCCTATACTCAGTGGTGCCTTTAAAGTGGGGAGACTTCAAAGACAGGCCTTTGAAGTGCACAGGGGTCCTGCCCTTCTTAACCTAGCTCCAGACTCACTACAGGGGGATATGCAGCTCTTTGTGTGTGGACAGGATACAGCCTATTCGGATGTAAGTGAGGCTGTGCACAGGTCCTCACTCCCATCCTCACAGGATGGCCCACCAAGCCACACCTAAGCTTCCAGTGTGTGTTGCTGTGTAGGGGGAATACACAAAGCCCAGCTGTCACCCACTGCAGACAAGTGATCAGAGACAATCAGCAGGCACCAAATGGCTAACTTAAGAGAATGCAAACTTTCTAAAACTAGCATTTTCAGAATTTTAAATTAAAATCCAACTTCACCATAAATTGTGATTCCAGGGACACCAGAGTTGAAATGTTTATCTCTTCCAGACTGTGAATTAGACTTATAAGATGTAATGAGGTAATCCCAATGTTATCCTATGGGAGAGACAGGCCTTGCAGTAGTGAAAAAATACTTTTGGGGTTTTTCACTATCAGGACATGTAAAACTTAAGAGTACTTGTCCTGCTTTTTAAATAGATTGCACCTTGCACTCTGGGCTGTCCAGGGCCTACCCTATGGGTGACACAAGTATTAAAGAGGAATGTTTGGGCTTTGCAAAGAGTTTATTTTGCCAGGTCGACATGGCAGTGTAAATCTGCACACACAGGCTCTGCAGGGGCAGGCCTGAGAGATGGTTAGAGGGCTACTTAAGTGGGTGGCACAATCAGAGCTGCAGGAACACTAGTAGCATTTAATTTGCAGACCCTGGGTACATGTAGTGCACTTTACTAGGGACTTATAGGTAATTTAAATGTGGCAATTGGGTAAAAGTCAATGTTACCATGTTTTATGGAGTGAGCACAAGCGCTTTAGCACTGGTTAGCAGTGTTAAAGTGCACTGAGTCCTAAAGCCCGCAAAAACAAATTCAGCAAAAAATGGGGAGGAAGAAAGCAAAATGCCCATTGCCAACAAAAACTAATCACAGAGAGTCCCAAATTTGCACCTGTCTAAGGTATAATAACTATGCAGGTCATTCTGCAACCCCTTGTGACTCAGTATTTTGCTAACCAACCAAAGAGTACATAGGACAGTTTGCAAAATACTATTTTTTAATACTATTTCATAAGTAGTTGGATGCCAATTGTAATCTGAATAGACCATAATAAAACAACATTTAAACTGTTTAAACCACAGCCAGGCAACTGGTAGAGTTCCTCTGCTATTTGCATAGCTACTTTTCAAGTTATGCACACTGTCTACTATTTAGCAAGCCACCAGGTGAATAATGAAGTTTCTATTCAAGCTATTTGCAAGGCCACCAGCAATGCCGTACATCATTTCTGCTATTTAGCGAGCTGGTGGGTAAATATCGAAATTTCATCTTCCCAGGCTACTGGTCATATAGTATAAAATTTCAGTTATTTAACCAGCAGCCGCATAAATAAATATGTTTACTTGCTATTTTCATGGCAGTTGGCCTAATTGCACTTTTGTTGTTTTACCAGCATTTGGGCAATGGGTTACGTTTTTATGTTTGCTTGACTGCTAGCCAAATGGGACAAAAGCTAACTGTTGGCTACTGGTTCAGTTGAATGATGCAGCAAAGAGACCCTTGTTAAAGTATCTTTTCTAAACACAGCTCATCCTCTATTCGATAAATACTTAAATGGCGTCCCCGTAGTGCTGCATCTACTACTTTTAGAGTACAAAATACGTTTATGTAATGGACCGGCTTTCTGTTTTCAGTAAGTATAGTAAGACGCACTGATTTTTGCACTAGTTTAAGAAATAAAGTGGTATGAACAGTTTAAAAATGAATTACCTCTCTCTGTTTCCCCGTGGTCTGCTAGTATAATGGAATAAACCCTGCATTATTAGTGGTATGAGTGAAATGTGATTGTCTCTGCAGGATTGATTTTTCTCTGCTCGAACAAGCTTTAGACTGCTTGTATTGATCGGGGAGAGAATTATAGGACAGGTGCAAAGACAGGCTTGCTATATTTATATACGAGGATCATTCACATTAATTTTCCTGCAATTCTGGGAATTTTTTGTTTTTTATTTAGGTGCTGCTGGGGGGTTACTGTGCTACAAATGCCTATTATATTATGGAGATACATTCCGAGTTAGTAGGAGACACCCAGAACACGGGCTAGATTTAAAGAAAATGGTTAGGACAGTTATCTATGCCGTGGTGGGTGGCCTGCCACCCTGTCGTTTGTCTAGGTGCTCTTCATTAACCCGCTCTGTCCAGAGATCCCTGCCCCTACAACAGGAATCTCTACGATGAAAGTGAAAGTGTCCAGCGGATGTACTTTCGTTGGACTTAAATTGTCAATAGGGAACCCATTTTTCTACAGTGGCTCAGCGTTCATTATTTGAGCCAGGAGTTCAGTCCATGCGTGTTATTGGTAGCTTTCCGCGCCGGGGATTGTCACGCTGCACATGGCAGGCACAGGCAGGGAAAATATGCATATGGTGCCCTTCCCTAATTAGGGACGAACTACCAATGCATGAAAGGTGGGAATCTCATGTGGACAGGTCGCCATATTTGTCTTGAAAGCTGGCGGTGGCCCCAGCAGCGTCTATTAGAAATCCCTCTGCTCTAAATGGGACAATGGATCTGTAAATTTGGCTGTTCTCCCAACCTAACACGCTGTTTGAGTCACACCTCTGTCCCCTGATCAGCAGGACGTTGGATCTCTATGTTATTTAAATAGAGGGCCGCCTATAGCCATCAGGCATGCTTGCTTCCTACCTCCATTGTGCCTCAACTTTACTACCGGGCTGCCTTCGCAACCTGTGGAAGTGCAAGGGTTTTTAGATGCCAAGTTTCAAATCAAAACAAATTAGTTGTTGATAGCACCCCACTTTTGGGAGTTCTCATATGAGATGACTGAACTATAACCAGGCATTAGGCTATTAGCAAACTGGCAAAAACATGATTGTCTTGAAATACCTTTGCCATGAATAGTATTCCTCCAAGCTCTAGAACACATAGAATGTTTGACTCATGGGCAATGGCCTGAAAATAGATCACTCCAACAGAAACAGAAATTGTGCCTTCTAGTAATATATGTTATAATAATTATGTTTCCAAGTCCCTATCACATAAAGTGTCAAATCCACTACAATATAAATGCTGTTTTTAAATCCTTCAGGGGCAAAGTGTGTTATAAAATGCAACATTTTTAAAAAATCTCTTCAAATTTACTTTGAGAAGAATGACCATATTCCCCAAAATATTTCTTTATAAATGTGCATACTCATTATAACAATTAGTATTACCTGGGTAAAGAAATGGGCAATCATGAATGGGACACAAGAGAGGCACCACACAAGCAACATGATCACCAGTTTGTGATTGTAACATTGGAACAAGTAGTGTATTTTCATTGTGCAGTGCCTTTGCATTGATAACCAGTTATACCTATGATCAGAGTTATGCTGCTTTTGACAGTAGGGAAAGGATTCATATGTATTTTGCTGACAAACCACTAGTTTGAAGACGCAGGGCACAGCGATGCAAAGCCTACACAAGAGGAGTAGTGGTGTACTTCCTCTGTATGGACACCATCCCAAAAACACACAGGGCATATGTTAAACCTAGTTCTACATCTGTTTTACAATGTACTTTGAGAAGCTGATCATAGAGACGTTTGCTTTAGGCAGCAAGGATATGTCTCTGGTTAGACATAGCTGAGCTATTACAGCGTAGGTCAGGCTCCACACGCCTGAGCTGTCAGTTGTCTCTCTCTTGACAGTGCTCATCACCACAAGAACGACAGCCCATAATTTGTGCTTGATTTCTTCTAGAAATTAACAAAATTCCTGGATTTAGCACCTGTGGAAGCCCACTAAATGTATTGAAAATCTATTCATGCAAGATATGAGTTGTTTTTACTTATAAAATGCAATGAATACCCAAAGCATCTTGGCTTTGCACTGACTACATCAGAAAAATATGAATATAATCAATAAAATATATGAACATTAAGAACCTTCTGAACTATAGAATGGTCCTCTTCTCTATTTTTCACAGGCCAATTCAAGGCAGCAACAGAAGTGGAGGAATATAACAGTGCGATGGCCGGGTGCATACAAGATTAAGAAATGGAGAGTGGCCCCACATGTGGGGAAAAAGCAATGGATAATGGCCATCTGGCCTTGTATTGAGAAAACAAACAACAGCTCTGAGAACTTGATTCACAAAGGTAAATGTACACTTTTGTGCAAGTGTAGGATTGTTTGCTATGCACAAATGGGTTTATGAGTAGTATCTGTGCGAGTGCGGAGTCTCTGCACATTGAAGCATAGGTTTTTTATATGTGGAGACTCCACACTTGCAAAGATACTACTCGTAAATCCCTTTGGGAATAGCAAACAATCGTAAACTTACACAAAAGTGTAAGTTTACTTGTGTGAATCTGGCCCTCAGAGTTTATTTTTTCAATAAAAATAAGATCGCACAGTGGCTGATTTAAAAGTGGTGCCCTCTGAGCAAGACTGAAGTGGTGTGCTATTGTAGTTGTCATCTCAGCACTGAAATCGCAGCCAGGCAGGTGGGAATCTTTAAATAGGTCAGACATTCCTGACTTTCAGAGGTCACAGACTTATTCCCTTGGTAGATCTGCTGACTTTCCATCAAAGTCTAAGTGTCTTTGTCAGGATGGTCTACAAGATAATAGTAGGGGGGCATTTGACATATCATGTGAGTCCGGTGGTCTTTGTGTGTCATCAATTTCTACGCATGATCCTTCTTCCCTATTTAGTTATACTGGAAAACGTTTAAGGCTATAATTGCCTGGGATAAGGAAGTGGGCAGATTTGCAAGGCTGGGGCATTAATCAAGATCACTGCTAAAAACCTGATGATGGTACGTGTCATTTATTTGTACAGTTTCTTTTTAAATAAGGCCTGATGTTGTGAATGGGTTCAAGGCATTAGGAAAATAAAACAAGGTAACGTTTCTGCTGTTGCTGCATGCCTTTTAAGGGTTAGGAAAGTCCTACACTAATGGGAATACAATACAGCATCGATTCCTCTCTCTATTACACTCTGCTGGAGTCTTGCATTCTCTCTTTTTTGGTTAAAGTTAAGTTATGTTGAAGTACCCTTATTGTGTATTAGTAGATTTGGTGTGATCTGATAACTGGACTTTTAATCTGTGTTTATCTATCCTCAGGCATTGAAGCAGCCCACCATGGCCTGATTACAAGTTGCAAGGTACTGCCAGGGTGGAATCTTTGCACCATTAATTACCATACTATGCAGTAACTTACCAACACTGTGAAAATTTGAGTGAATCCCCATAGAATGAGGAATGATTGTGAGGACCCAGATCTATCAGGCAGTATTCTGCACGGCATTCCAGTTGTTGTGCTGGCGAACAGACAGTAAAAGTGTCTAGGTGGCTGTGGTAAAAGTGTGTGGGTGCTGTTGTGTGGCAGTGGTTGTGGGGGAGTTGAGGAGGGTCAAGGAGGGATGGGAGAGTGTTGCTTGCAAAGGGAGAATATAATGTCCCTTGCATAGCCTGTCTGAGGTTCTGTCAGGGATTATGGAAGGGGTCAGGTCTACAATAGAGCTGTTCTTAAATTATTTTACCTGCTATATTTTCCAGTCAGTAAAACCGAGTCAGTTGTTCACATACCCAGTAAATTGATGTGCAGGATCACTAGACCTCTTATAATTGTGAGGAATGGTATTATGTGTTGCAATTTCACTGTGCACAGTTCCTAATTGGGGACCATGTTGATAATGGGCACCTTGAAATTTGGCTGAATAGGCAGAGAAAGTGCAGTACAATGAGGCATGAGAAGCAATGAAAAAACAAAATCTCCTCAATCTGTAAATGGCTTTTGGATGACCAAGGTGTTTTAAAGTAGGATAGATCTATTGAAAACGAAGTTCCCAATTATTTACTGTTCCCATACTTTTTAGATAGAAAACCGTTCCAGAACACAAAGGGTCAGTCTCTCGTTCTGTGAAGCTATGGGAGAGGCAGACTACAAAAGAAGATACAAGCCTTCTTGCCAGGGTGCCTGCTACATGAAAGAAATGTAAATGTGTGCAATCAGCAAATCAAAAGGCTTTCTGGGAGCCAGTATATAGCTTAAATTTGTGGAGTCATTTGAGGTTTCAAGGGGATAAAGATTTAGGGTTTTATTTAGATCTCTGCGGAGGGGTTACTCGGTCTCAACGGTGACGGATATCCTATCTGCCGAAATCTAAATCCATAAAAAATAATGGTATTTAGATTTTGGCAGATGGGATATCCGTCACTGTTGCAACAGAGTTACCCCTCCATCGAGATCTAAATCAGGCCCTTAGACTCTTTGAGAAGTAATGTAGGGGTGTTATCAGCTGAGTTCTGGAGTGTACCATTCTAATGGAAGCTTTAAAAAAAAAATATTTTTAGAACATATACTTTATCTTAAATACTAAGGCCCTTGTTTAGAATTTTGTGTATGGGCTATGGGGTCACATATGTGGTGGATGTCCTGTTTGCCATACTGCAGGTGCATTATAGCCTATGGCATTTGTAATATGGCAGACATGGTATCAGTCACATTTTGATTTGGATCCCATCCACCAAACTCCAAATAAGGACCTCAATCTCTTTGCACATTTTGTGGAAACCTATGTTATTCTGTGTGTAATAGAACTTTAAAATAATGACTTGTATATCCGCAATGCTTTCAGTCGCAGGCTGAGATGTCATAGCCTACTTAATTCAGATGTTATTATTCCCAAAGGCATCAACAAGGATTCGTTTTGTGACTGAGTGGTTACATACACACAAATTAACTTTCATAACATAAAACATGCTTTTACCACCAATTACTTTAACTTGCAGTTATTTTTCATTTAATATGTGTGTGTTATTTTTCATTTGTGCTTATGTGAAGGTGGAAGGAAATAACAGAGTTGCAAAATATTTTGTTCTTTTTAGCCATGTCCTGCTTTTTGCAAGGCATTATGAGTGTCAGGCTGACCAAAGTCACCATGTCAGGGTCAGACAGCCAGGTGCTTTACATGTGCAAAATGTGCAGGCACCTGGCAGCCTGAGCCAAACTATGCCGGGATGAAGATTTCACAGACGTGTGGGCGTGACTTTATCAACCAGGCAAAGTCTTTTGAGTGTCTCCTCTTCATGACGAGGGGAAAGCCACTGATAGACTTGGACCTAGGCCCTTCAGGTTTAAGCTTTGAAGTTCCCAGGGCTGACTAGCTATCATGACATCTCATCACACAGTGGAGTGGGGTCAGCTACACTCACTGACACCACAGCCCTCTATAGGAAAGGTATTCCTCCCTTTCACTGACCCATGACCAGGTCAGCTGTATCTTCCACTTTTCCCTTCCCTCTCCTAAGTGTCTAGCCCATTCTGTTGCCTTCTGCTTTCCCTCCTATCACCCGCTGATCCTGCTGTCACCTCTCCTGCCTGGTAAGAACTTTTTTTAATGTTTGGGTGCATGCATGTATTTATGAAAGTATGTGTATGTCTGCATGCGTGCTGTGAACGGGTTTGTCCGTGTGAATGTTCTTGTGGATAGTGGGTGTATGTGTGTGCACTTATGAATGGATCAGTGGGTGTGAGTGAGTGTGCATGTGGATGAATGTGAGTATGTGTGTGTTTTTGTAAAAGAGAGTGTGCCAGCCCCACCACCGCTGCACATTAGCACTCAGGACCATAGGGCCAGATGTATCATTACGGCCCTTTGCGAGTCGGAAATAGCGATTTTTAAGAAATCGCTATTTCCGACTCGCAAAGTGCCATGTATCACATTTGCGATTCGGTGATACCGATTTCTTAAAAATCGCAAATGCTATTACCGAATCGCAAATTGCGATACCGGCCCCATTAGCAGCTATGGGCCTGTTGGCCCATATCTGCGAATATTTTGCATTTCCAAAATTGCGATTTCTGAACCAGAAATCCCAATTTTGGAAATGCAAAAGCCCAGGGTGCCGGGGGCCTAAGGTCGCCTCTGCTGCACCCCAAAAATGTTTTGGGGGACATGTAAGGTGCACACATGCCAAAAGGGCATGTGTGCTTTACATGTTCAACTTAAGAATGCATTTTAAATGCATTTTTAAATTTTGCACCAGGTTACCACCTGGTTTCTTTTCAGGGTATTTTGCATGTGCAAAATGCCATTCTGCGAAAAATCGCAATTTGCGATTTTTTGCAGCATCTCCTTGCGATGTGGATTTTGCGAATCGCAAATTGCGACTCGCAAAACCAGGTCGCAACGCAAGAAATCACAATTTTTGCGATTTCCTGTTTGTGGTCTGCGAATGCCTTTCATGCATCGCAGACCACTTTTTGGCACTCGCAAACGGCCGAATTTTGCAATTCGCACCGTTTGCGAGTGCAAAAAATTTTCATACATCTGGCCCATAGTTCCCATAATTGTTTATGCACTTCAACCTCTGGATGAACTTGCAAATTAGTTTGTAAGAGGTTGTCATTGAGGATTATTTCCAAAACAGTACAGCACACATCATCTAAACACACAACAGCTAAAGAACTGTGTGTCGCAGAGGCTGCAGCAGCCTGTGCTAAAACCTGCTGGGTAGAGGAGTGGGGGAGATATGTATTGTGATAAAAAGGTAAAGCCTTTATAACGAGCCCAAGGAGAAGGCAAATGTATTGAGCAACATGAAGCTGTCTTGAGGGCAGTATCAACCACAAGTGATTTTGAAAACATAATACATGATCACATTTTTAAAGAATAGATTCTCGTAAGAAATGAGATTGAAAAAATGCAAAGGTCACCACTGACTGAGATTGACATTTTATGTAAGACTACACGAAATTTGTTTACGTATGTCGGTTTGTTAACAGTATGCGCTAGAGGCATGGTGGAAACATTATGATAGTTTCTGTTGTGCAAAAGATCAGTAACAATGTTAGATCCAAAGGGGAAAGATTTGGATGTAAAAATATTAAACAAGACTTCATTTCAAGATCAGCAACTCCAGTCATCTAGAAATTCAAGATTATGTCCAACTATAGACAACGTGTAAAGCAAATTTGCAGAAGGAGGCCATTTTAGAAGGATGGGCAATGGTATTGGTAACACAAAAGTAAATTATATAATCAATGCTACTGACAGGTATGTAGCTGTAAGCATTAGATGGAGAAAAATATTTGCAAACTTCAACTTCTATTTCATAAAAATGGTTGGTGTCCAGGTAAAGGTGGTGGTGCATTACTGTGGCAGATATACTATGTTAAGAAATAGCTGTAATGGGAAATTATTAGGCCTGGGCAGAAATCGTGGAGTTACTTAAAAACTGAGCGATTCCACAAAGTTATGCGAGCAGGAGGAATTCGGGCACACTGCACTGGTTGCGCTGCTTTTTTAGCCCCGGAATCTTGTTCGACACTGTAAAATCAGTGTGAACGGCAACACTTGGTGCTCCAGAGGGTGCTTCCTCTTTCTGCCACTCGAGTAGATTTTCTACTTGAGCAGCAGGCTTCACAGCATGAACGATCAAGACCTGCTGTATCTGGACACATTGAGAAATCTCACCCGGAGGCATTCTAGTGCCCACAAATTGTGCTAGGGGATGCAAATTCTCGCTTGTGCTCTCCAACTTAACGTTGGTTTGTAACAAGTTGGAAAAAAACTCTGCCATGCAGTGGTTGGCAGGGTTGTGCCTGAACTGCACGCTCCAAGCGGAGCACGGAGTTGGAAAAACCCTGCGAATTCCGTCAGCAACGCAGAATTTTCACCCATCCCTAGAAATAATTAGCCACAGATATTAGACTTTGAGGGTGCACAGGTTACAAAATTGATGGGCTACAATATTGTTGGTTGAATGTCTGACAAGGGGTAAAGTTTACATAGCTTAGATAGGGACGGTCATTATAACACATGGGCAAACCCTTAATTGATGCCATGTGCAGGGGGAAAAAACAGACACTTTCTTCTGCAGCACTTTTTTCCCATTCTTCCCAAAAAAAACCTAAATTTAACTGTATTTTGGCTACTTTCTTGGTCCCCTCCGGGCGAATCCACAAACCTCGATACCTTTGTAATCCCTCGGGTTGTAAGAAAAAAGGATGCAAATTTGGCGTGGATACATTATGTGGACAAAACGTTATGTGTTACCCAAGCGCAAACTACCCCAAATAGCCAAGAAAGGGCTCAGCAGTTGGGGGGTTGAGAGGCCTAGCAGCAAAAGGATTAAGTACTGGATGATGCAATTTATACACATTCCAGAAGCACTGTTGTCTTCTCCTCCTAAAGACCATTATCAGGTGGTCACATGCAAACATGCATATCACTTTTTCATTATGCAGTGCAGATGTGGATTGGGGAGGTGTTTGAGCGATGATGGCTAGATCTAGTTACTTTAAGAAGACCCTGGGGCACAGTGGTCAAAATTATTGCTGGGTAGGTTTTTCTGTGCACTATAAAATCGTACCACAAACTGTACGTAGCTTTTATATTTAAAAATATGTTTTAAGTTGCGATTGTTATCATTTTATTCCATGGAGTACAGTGGTGAAATAGACTTTGATCATGCTGGGTGTATCACAATACATTGGGGGTCATTCTGACCTCGGCGGTAAAAGGCTCTTACCGCTGGTCAGAAGTCCGCCATTCTACCGCCGCGGCCGCGGTAAACCGCCACGGGCATTCTGACCCACAACTGCCAAAACCGCCAAAAACCCGACATCCACGGAAGGCCGCCTCATCAGCGGTCAGCGATAAACTGGAGATGGCCAAACCTCCACCGTCACGCCAACACAAACACGCCCATGCCATTACGACCCACGAATCCACGCGGCGGTCTTTCAACCGCGGTATTCCATTGGCGGTACACACCGCCGCGCTCAAAATACACACACCTTTACAAAACACAGCCACATTGGACAATTCCAAAATACACACACCTGATACACATACATATACCACTCCCACACATCCAATCAACTATAAAACACACACCCACATCACCCACAAACCCCCACTACTAGAATTTCGGAGAGAAGGCGAGAGAGAGAGAGAGAGAGAGAGCACAGCTATCGACAAACCCAACACACACAGGAACACAACATCATCACCCACACTACATCCACGCACAAAACACCACACACCACCACACACACCACACTCATCACCACAAACACCACCCCACACCACCCCAAAGACACCCCAGGTTCTCGGACCAAGAACTCAGGGTCATGGTGGAGGAAATAATAAGGGTAGAGCCCCAGCTATTCGGCACACAGGTGCAGCACACCACAATAGCTAGGAAGGCGGAGCTATGGCAAAGGATCGTCGACAGAGTCAACGCTGTGGGACAGCATCCCAGAAACCGGGAAGACATCCGAAAGCGCTGGAAACGACCTACGGGGGAAGGTGCGGTCGATGGTGTCAAGACACAACATCGCTGTGCAGAAGACTGGCGGCGGACCCCCACCCACTCCACCCGAATTCACAGCATGGGAGCAAGAGGTCTTGAACATCCTGCATCCTGAGGGCCTCGCTGGAGTAGGCGGAGGAATGGACTCTGGTAAGTCTAATCTCAACTACTTCACCCCCCCCCACCCACCAGCATGCCAACCCACACCCCCGCCCTCACCCCCAACCCCCCAGCACACATCCTCCATGCCAATGTCTCACCAGCACAACCCACCCAACACAACCCCAATCCCTGAATGCCACCACAAACCATGGACACCCATCACCTAAGCATGACCACTGCACATACCCATCCCCCCTCACAAACCACCCTCACAACTCCTCCCACAAGGGAATGCCAGCACTGGGGGACAAGGGCACCCACAAATCGCACGCCATGGCACACACAGAAGCAATAACCATACTCTTTTACCCCTGCAGGGCCCGAACGCCAACACACCGGCCAGGAGGGTCCAGATTTGTCCATCCCGCCCCCAGAACAGGCCCCCAGTGATGACAGCAGCTCTGTCGACCTAGAACCTGATGACCAGCCCGGACCATCGGGGACCTCTGGACAGTCGGTTCCCCACACACAGACACTGGCCACAGCAGACCCAACCCCCTCTGGGAATACCAGCACAGCTCCCACCCAGCGGGCCCATGCTTCTGTCTCGCGGACGCGTCAATCAGCGGTGTGTCCGCCACTACAGGGCACCCAGGCTGACCCACCACCCCAACAACAACAGGGACCTGGGGGCAGTGGTAGTGGGCACACCGTCCAGGGGACAGAGGCCCGGGGAAACAGGGCAACTGGGAGGGCTGCTGTGCGAGAGGGGGTTGACCGGCCCAGGGAACCCACTCTCCAAGAGGCCCTCACCACCATCATGGGAGCATACCACCACTCCCAGGAGACAATGGCGACGGTACTGGCCAGGTTCCAGGAGATCCAGGCACAGCAGGAGGAACGGTACATGGGGTTCAGAGACGAACTCAGGACCATCGGTACCGCAATGGGGACCATCGTCCTGGCCCTCAACCAGATAGTCACCACATTGCGGGACCATGTGGCACCCCAAAGGGCCCCTGTCACCAGCCCGGACGACGAACAGCCTACCACCTCCGCCGGCACTAGTGGACAGGAGGCCCGCACACCACGACAGGCCACCAGAACCCCACCTCCTGCTGAAGATCAACCACCCCGCAAGCGGAACCTGAGATCACACAAGAAGACAGAGTAGGATGCCAAGACCCCCGCCAGCATAAGATACCCCCTGATGTCATCCCACTGTCCCACATTGTGACCCTGTCCAACCTTGAACTGCCCCTGCTCCATCCTTCCACAGGCATATGGGCAATGCACCTGTGCTACTGAGAACTGGACTCTGCCATGGACATTACTCCACCCCCACCCATCACCGTTTTACTATCATGGACCTATACGCAGCACTTTAAATAAATCACCAATTGCACTTCAAATGTCAGGAGTCTGCTTGTATTCTTTACAAATGTATTACACATAACGGTGCAATAATGGTCATTTACATTGTGATGACTACATACCAGTGTCAATAAGCATTAGTCCATGGGCAAACAAAGCAGAGGTCACGCTGTGGGTCATACAGCTCTGAAAAGGGAAGGGAAAGTCAAAAATCAGTTAAAAGGAACTGGGGGGGAAACACAGAAAGTAGAGATGCAGGAGGCCAGAAGTAAATGTAAAATGGCGTGGGTGATTCTTACCTGTGTGCTACTGAAAATACTGTTGTATAACTGTGTCCCTGTTGTCCGTGTCGTCCCCGTTGTCTTCCTCCTCTTCACTCTCCACAGGCTCCACAGCTGCTACAACACCACCATCTGGACCATCCTCCTGCAGGAAAGGCACCTGGCGTCGCAAAGCCAGGTTGTGAAGCATACAGCAGGCCACGATGATCTGGCACACCTTCTTTGGTGAGTACATTAGGGATCCACCAGTCATATGGAGGCACCTAAACCTGGCCTTCAGGACCCTGAAGGTCCGTTCTATAATCCTCCTAGTTCGGCCATGTGCCTCATTGTACCGTTCCTCTGCCCTGGTCCGGGGATTCCTCACTGGGGTCAATAGCCAAGGCAGGTTGGGGTAACCAGAGTCACCTATTAGCCACACACGGTGTCTCTGTAGCTGTTCCATCACATAAGGGATGCTGCTATTTTGCATGACATACGCGTCATGCACTGACCCCGGGAACTTTGCATTTAGATGGGAGATCTACTGGTCAGCCAAACAGACCACCTGGACATTCATCGAATGGTAATTTTTTCTATTTCTGTACACCTGCTCATCGTCTTTTGGGGGTACTAAAGCCACATGGGTCCCATCAATGGCACCAATGATGTTGGGGATATGTCCAAGGGCATAGAAATCACCCTTCACAGTGGCCAAATCACCCTCCTCAGGGAAAACAATGTATCTCCGCATGTATTTCATCAGGGCAGACAACACTCTGGACAAAACCTTAGAAAACATAGGCTGAGACATCCCTGATGACATGGCCACTGTTGTCTGAAAAGACCCACTTGCCCAAAAATTGAGTACTGACAGAACCTGCACCAGAGGGGGAATCCCTGTGGGTTGGCAGATGGGGGACATCAGGTCTGGCTCCAGCTGGGCACACAGTTCATGTATAGTGGCTCGGTCAAGTCGGTATCGAAGTATAATATGTCGTTCTTCCATTGTCGACAGGTCCACCAGCGGTCGGTACACGGGAGGATTCATCCTTCTCCTCGCAAGTCCCAACGGACGGTGCCTAGGAAGGACAACATGGAGCACAGAGTCAAGCAACCCACAGGTTCGTTCACACAGCTTGCACAGTACACGAATCGCTATGCATTGAAAGGCTTGTATGAGTGGCAATGCAAGGCCTAGGCCTGTGTGACGCAGTAGAAATTAAGATATGGGGGCCCTTGAAATGGCGGCTGCCTGACCTGTGAAGTGTGACAGTGGGATGTGAGGTCACTGCGCTGGCGTGGCACACCGTGGCGGTAGGCGGTCGAAGACCGCGGCGCAAAGCAGCATTGGTTAACATTGAACCCTATGGGTCTCACGAGCCAATGACGATGTGGGCCGGCGGTCGCGGTACGCACCGCCACGGTACGCACCGCCGCGGGCGTGACCGCCATTTTCTATCTGATTAATCACTCGAGACCTGATCATCCACAGGAGAGGACCTATACTGCAAGTGCTGCTGTGACCTCGGTCTGGAAGAGACAATGGCTGCTGCGGCTGGGGAAAGGGCCCCTGCCTTCACTTCAGAAGAGTTGGAGAAACTTGTGGATGGGGTCCTGCCCCAGTATGCGCTACTCTACGGTCCTCCAGACCAACAGGTAAGTCCACGGGGTGCACGTTGAATGGGCTATGCCTGGGTTGTGTATGGTGGATGTAAGATGGTGGGGTGGGGAGCGAATGAGGAGTGCAAGGCACGACAGATGAGAGCATGTGCCACATGGCAGGGTTGGGGGGGGGGGCAATCAAATCTAACATGCAGAAAATGTTGACATTTTCTTTCCCACCCTGTACATGTCAAATAGGTCAGCGCCCATCAGAAAGTCGACATTTGGCGTGCCATCGCCAAGGAAGTCCGGGACCTGGGGGTCCACAACAGACGGGGCATCCACTGCCGAAAGAGGTGGAAGGACATCTGCTGCGGGACCAGGAAGACCGCCGAGTCACTGCTGGGGATGGCCTCCCAACGTAGGAGGGGTGCCAGTCGTACCTTGACCCCCCCTGATGTCCAGGATCCTGGCGGTGGCCTACCCCGATTTGGATGGGCGCGTGAGGACATCACAGCAGACACAAGGGGGTGAGTACCAGCACATTCTGCTATCTTTACACGCAGTGGAGGCGTCTGGATGGGGGAGGAGGGCTGTGGGTGACATTAGGCCAGGGCGCTTTCTGTAGTGTAGTCCCCTCCTTTAGGCATGGCCCTGTGCCCCCGCCCCCCACCTCTGTAGGGTGCCAAGTACAGCAATCCATGGTCCAGCATCACCCATGTGCGCATTTGTTGTCCATAGACCTTTTGGCCTAGTCACAAGTACTGAGTAGTGTACCCCGATTGCGCTGCGTAGTGCATGAGGCTCCTGTGTCTGTCCTCTCCACCAACGGTGTTGGCAATGCATGCACTCAACCTGTTTTTATTTCTCCCCCCACCCTTTTTCTTTATCTTCTTGTGCATGTGTGCATTAGCATCATCAGGCGGAGGAGAATTGGCATCGGAGCACGAGGGAGCTGCAAGTCACAAGGCCCCGGTGGGCCATGGTACAGACACCGAGGTCACCAGTGATAC
Organism: Pleurodeles waltl; assembly: GCF_031143425.1. Lineage (NCBI taxonomy): Eukaryota > Metazoa > Chordata > Amphibia > Caudata > Salamandridae > Pleurodeles > Pleurodeles waltl. Next base: position 974,890,133 of record NC_090444.1, read on the forward strand.
GGAGGGCGAGGGGAGCACCACAACGGGGACCCGTGGTGACACCAGCGACACGACACGTCCTCGGAAGGGAGCTCCCTAGCGGTGGCGGCAACATCCGGGCCCCCCGCCTCTACAGGTACAGCTGCCACCCAGCGCACCAGCTCCACCCTCCCAGCAGCCCCTCATCCTTCGCTCCGTGCCCGCTCGCCCAAGAAGGCGGGCATCTTCTTCGCCCCAGGCACCTCAGGCCCTGCCCCTGTTACCCCTGCTGCCCTCAGTGAGGAGGTCATTGACCTCCTACAGACCATCATTGTTGGGCAGTCTACCCTTTTGAATGCCATCCAGGGGGTAGAGAGGGAGGTGCATCGGAGCAATGCATACCTGGAGGGCATTCATTCGGGTCAGGCTGCCCATCAACGATCGTTCACTGCTCTGGCCTCAGCACTGACGGCAGCCATTGTCCCTGTTTCCAGCCTCCCTCTTCTGACTGCCTCCACCCTGTCTCTGTCTCCTGTTCCTCAGCCTATCCCATCCACACCATCAGACCAGCCTGCACAGACCTCAACACCCAAGGGCAGCTCATCCAGACATAAGCAGCACAGATCACACAAGCATTCACCCAAGCAACACCCAGATGCAGACATGCCAACAGTCACTACCACCCTTGTGTCCCCCTCCTCCTCATCTCCCTCCTCCCTCCCTGTGACGTCTCCACTCACACCTGCATGCACACCACCATCAGCCAGTACTTCCATCACCAGCACACCCTCCAGTACAGTCCGCACACGTGCAGTCACCACCCCCACTGCCATTTACACGTCCCCTGTGTCCTCTCCCACTGTGTCTGTCACCCCCTCTTCCAAGACACACAAACGCAGGCAGCCACCCACCCAACAGCCATCCACCTCATGCCAGCCTCCGTCACAAGTACCTGCACCCAAAGACAGCACACCTGACTCTCCTACAACCACATCCTCTTCCTCCACTCCCATACCCACTACACCTACCCTTTACATTGGTCCTAAAAAACTTTACCTCTCCAAACTTAACCTCTTTGCCCCACCTGACCCACCCCCTCCATCTGCTAAGAGTCCCAAGAGCACCTCAGCCACCACCAGCCCTGCTTCAAGTGTCAGCATTGTGCACGGGTTTTGGAGTCCACCCTTTCCCAGCACTGATACATCGGCCAGCAGCAAGGGGACAGCCAGCCCCCCCCCTGGAAAGAGGACCCGTAAAATCAAGGGCCGCCGCGAGAAGACTGACACGGCTGCCCCCAAGGAGCAAAGTCCTGGGCCGTCACCTGCCACAACATCCAGGGGAGGCAAGGGCCAGAGAGCCTCATCGAAGGAGGGCAAGGGCAGCAGGGCGGAGAAGACAGCCAGCAGGGGCGCGGACCAGGAGGGACCCACAAGCCCCATCCCGGGTGTGAGGGAGGACACCCACGGGCCCAGGACTCCGTCGGCGAAGGGTCCAGCAACTGCACGGTCGGAGGGCGACTAAGCAGGGAGTCCTGGCCAGGTCTGGCTCCCTTGATTGACTGGACAAGGACCGCTGAAGAGGGCCCCGCCGGGCAGCAAGGCACCGCTGAAGAGGGCCCCGCCGGGCAGAAAGGCACCGCTGAAGAGGGCCCCGCTGTGCAGCAAGGCACCGCTGAAGAGGGCCCCGCTGTGCAGCAAGGCACCGCTGAAGAGGGCCCCGACGGGCAGCAAGGCACCGCTGAAGAGGGCCCCGCCGAGCAGAAAGGCACTGCTCCGCTGGGCCCCGCCGTCTCAAGCACCGCTCCGCTGGGCCCTTCCTGTCAAGCACCGCTCCGCTGGGCCTCGCAGTCTCAAGCACCGCTCCGCTGGGCCCTTCCTGTCAAGCACCGCTCCGCTGGGCCTCGCCGTCTCAAGCACCGCTCCGCTGGGCCCTTCCTGTCAAGCACCGCTGGCCCATTGACAGTGCCGGTTCTGTGTCGAGCTAGTGTTCACGCTGCACTCGGGGCACCCTGCCTCCTCCATTACCTGTGGAGTCTGTCATCCACCTGATGGCCTGTGTCTCTGCACTCCCCAGGAGGGCAGAGTGGGCAGACCACCCACTGTAGAGACTTGTGAGACTGTGGCTTTGCACTCCCCAGGATGGCAGAGTGGGCAGACCACCCACTGTAGAGACTTGTGAGACTGTGGCTTTGCACTCCCCAGGATGGCACAGTGGGCAGACCACCCACTGTAGAGACTTGTGAGACTGTGGCTTTGCACTCCCCAGGATGGCACAGTGGGCAGACCACCCACTGTAGAGACTTGTGAGACTGTGGCTTTGCACTCCCCAGGATGGCACAGTGGGCATGGTGGACCCTTCGTGGATCTGGCGTCGTGGACTCATGTGGCTGAGGTGCCCCCACTTATTGCCTATGTTTATCGGTTTCGCAAGGTTCTTAATTGATTTTTTGGAATTCATATTGCTATTTTACCATGACTTCAATGACCCTCTTTTATACATAAATTTTGATTCTCACTTTAATTATGTGTTTGGATTATTCCGGGGGGTTTGGGTGGTGTCACTGTGACTTGGTGCTCTGCATTGGTGTGTAGATAGTTGGGGGGGGGGGGTCGCATATGTGTGTGCACGTAAGCTTTCCTCCTCCCCCCTCCCCTGTGTCGTAGGTGCAGTACTCACCGTTGTCGTCTGCGCCGGCGTTCGTACTCGTGGTAGATGAGCAGGTAGACAATAGCTGGTAGGATGTTTAATTCGGGTTCCATGCTGTTCTCCGTCCTCGTGGAGTGTGTATAGGTGAGCGTTTTCCCGTTCGTAGTCTGTTTCCGCCGTGTTTTTATCGGCGGGGCTCCCGCCCCGGAAAAGGTGGCGGATTGGTGAGTTGTGATAGTGTGGGCGGTACATTGTCTGCCGCCTGTCTGTTGGCGGTGACCGCCGCGCTGTTTGTTTGTGCCGCCGTGGCGGTCGGAGTGTTAAAGCGGCGGCCTGTGTTGGCGGTTCCCGCCAGGGTCAGAATTCCATTTTTTGGACCGCCAGCCTGTTGGCGGGTTGGCCACCGCTTTAACACTGACCGCCAGGGTCAGAATGACCGCCATTGTTTATGTTGTTTACTTACACTGGGTGTAAAACTGTTTAGTATAAATCATTCTGTGAATGGAAATGCTCTAGGAAAACTAGTACTATCCATGTCCAGGCAAATTTGTGGTCTTCCTTAGTTTGTAGATGTACTGTTGTTTGAGTCCTGACCTCTAAGGGGAATGATTGTCCTGTTATGTGAGGGCCGGCATTTTGCAAGGGATGGCAATTATCATACCATGAATGCGCAATATTATCACTAGAATTCCTGGATGCACCTCATCACTCCAGAGATGGTCTGAGAATACTAGCCACTTGGTGCTAGGGGATTTTGCACACTGATATCTGATGCCAGTATTGGCATCAAACATAGCATTATATTGAGCTTGTAACTGATGGAGAGACCCTTACCAACTTAACAAACACACCATGTTCGGGAGACACAAGTCTCTGAGACACACTTCTCAACCCTTAGAAGCTATGGCATATGAGGCAGGCTATTCCGCAGAGACATATGTGTTAAGTTTAAGCAGTGCCAACAGATTTAAAGTCAAGAAAACAACAGATGAAAAGTCTTCTCATACCAATTTGGAATCATTTTGTGAGCAAAAGATGCCAACATAATTACAATAGGATAAGGGAAGCAGAGTTATGATTTTTCACAATTTTTAAGACAAAAACACCTAGAAAAAGTCAAGCGCATTTAGGCTGACCCCAGTGGATTGGAGGTGAGATACACCATTGGTTGTCCTGGTCAAAGTTTTTATCTTTGGATGTAGTCTCTGAGGATGAAGTCAGAATTCTTCAGCAGGGTAAGGTCCCAAGTTTAAGGCCTGGGAGGGACTTATAAAGTTAGATAAATCTCCTTTGGGGCCCTTCTGAAGCAAAGCAGGCTCTTAGCCAAACCCTTACTTACATAAGCTCTCCTTCCCTCTCTCATGGTAAGAACTGGTTTGCCCTCCTACTGGGTTTGGATCAAAAGGGTCTAGTCATTCTTTGTAAATGAATGGAAGCAGACTGTGTTATTTCCGTCTGGGATCAGCCGGTCAAAAGAAGGCTGGCCTTTGCTCTGCCAATTGTCCTGTACCCCTTTCCGATGTCTAATCCTTGCTAAGCAGGCAGTTGACAACATCGTTACCTTCCTGGCTTCGGAGGCCAGGCTGTTGCCCTCTAGCAAGCAAAGTCATCAACTCCAGCTAGCAAATATGTATTGCCCTCTTGAGGTATGATGACTGAGAGAAATGGCTTGAAGCTAGGTGTGCCCAAGGCAGACCAATGTACATTTTTATAAAGGTACTTTTCCCCTTATAGTATCAAATCATATTTTGAAACTGAAGTGGAAAATAACTCTAAATTATTTTTCTAGCAGTTTCCCAAGTGGGAGGAACAGTAAATCTTTTATTCACATGAGGACTGTTTTATGAAAAAATGCAGCTATGCTTACACAGCAAAAACACAATGCGGGCCTACAGGCATTGTGAGGGAACCTATTTCAAATATATTATGTGCACCTTTTTATATATTAGGCACCCTGGCAAAGTATCCTCTTCTTGATGTAAGTATAATTTTCTTGAAATGGATTGCTGCAGAGCCATTACAGTGTGGCCCATCTAAAGTGCAGCGGTGCTGCTGGTACCCATATATTTTTGTTAAATATGTCACTGGTATGAGGACACCATATTCCACTTATGACATGACATTGGTTCCAATCAATCAGCACCAAAACACCCAATCCGTAATTTGGACACCCCAAATGGCACCGCAATACCTGCCTCCGCAGGTAAGTAAAACTTCAGCCACTACGCAGGGCTGACTGGAACCAACAGCATGCCCTGCTAAATAATAAGATTGAACCCAACAGTGTGGGAGATGTGATTAGCTGTCTGTGGTTAAAAATCATATTTTAATGCGATAAGGCCCTGAAGAAGTTTACATGTTGTAAACAAAACGTGTTTGCTGGCTATGTGTATTTTATATACTCAAGATCCTTTGGAATGAAGAACACTTATGTCCTTGTCTGTGAAGCGTAATTTGTCAAAGATTGAAACTCAATAAAAGTAGAATAATATACAAAATTGACATTTTTTGAGTAATGGACTTTTGTTAATGGTGCATCACCCTACGATATTTTTCTTTTGAAAGAAAGTGTTGGACACTAAAGGTATGCCATTTACTATTCCCACTACAATCTAAACCAATTTGGGAAAGGTTTTGGACACTAAATGGTTGACATTTACTATTCCCACTCCAATCTATCCCAATTTGGAAAGGTTTTGGACACTAAAGGGGTGGCATTTAGTATCCCCACTTCAATCTGAACCTGTTTGGGGAAGGTATTGGACACTAAAGGGATGACATTTACTACTCCCACTCTAATCTAGACCAACTTGGGAAAGGTGTTACCACTCCACCCTATATCAGTTTGGAGATGGTCTTGGCCACTAACAGTGTTTGATGTAACTAAGGTAGAAACTGAGTGCACTAGTCTGAGTTGCAGACGTAGTTTACAAATAATTTGTAGTTGATATCAAACTCCTGATGCCAAAATGTGAGAAAACTAAAACGTATTCATGATTCACCTCTGGCTGTTTCTGCACATGCGAACGTTATTGATTTGTTGTGTAGTGCTATTTACAATTTCTATATAAACGGCAGATTTATAATGTGCAAATATTTCTTTCCAGAAGTTCAGTAAAAAGTCTGATACTTTATACATTATTGAAGAATGTATTATGTATGGGTGACTCACAAATGGTTCACTTCACAGATGATTGTAAGTGTTGATGTAATGGGACACATCAGTCTGCTAATTTCAGGAAAATGTGTAAGGTATTTTTAGAACCTATAGAGGGTTTTGCATAGGACCTGGTTGTGTATGCCTTATCAGTTGCTAATGCATAGATGTGAACTGGTTCACATTAAATTCTATGGCGGATGTGGCACATCTCATTAAGGTAAATAATCACCTTACATACTTTTGAATGGTGTTCAATGTTTAAGACATTGCTCATCCTGTTAATGTTTACAGAGACATTACTGGGGCTATTCACAAATGTTTACAAAGACATTACTGTCAGTAATTTACACATGTGAATTTACTTTTACATACATTTCTGTTCACAATAATGTCCACAGAGACAGAATGTTACACACCTGAATACCTGTAATAAAAGAGCATAATGTCTACTACATGTGGATATTTTACAGATTTGCTTTATGCCCTGCATGTTGAGAAAGGTTACACTCATTAGATTAGAAACGTGGGTTTAGGAGTAGCTCATTGAATACCTTCCAGTATGAAGAAGGTATAGAAAACTGTTGCATTCATTGTATGATGTCATTGATGTCATCAATTATGCCATATCAGATGTCATCTGTGTTATCATCAATGATGACATTCAACATGCCTTGAGTAATGTAATATGTGAGGTCATAAGGAGGGTATGATGGGGGAGCAAGTTATAGTTAGCTCACTGTAAGGGTAAATGGTGATTGTCTGAAGTTGTTTTGTTTTTTAAACATTATTTTTTTCTCTTATTTCAACACCTAACTCTAATATCCCTTTAACCTTTGTGTTTTTCTATGAATGTTCTGAGGCTTTTTATTAAACCTAAGCTAATATCTTATTACCATACCTAACTATAATGTTGCTTTAATGTACATGCTTTTTCCATTGAATTTCTGTTTTTTAAATGCAAAGGAAGATCAAGTATAACCATAGCTGCTGAATTTCTATGGTTTTGTGTAGTTAAAATGTGAACCTAACTATAATGTCCCTGGAGCCTTTGTTTGTTTCAGTGAATTTCTATGTTTTGTTTAACATAAAGTAATATAGAATTAGCATACATTAATACAACCACTGAATTGCACGGCCCCCTGCGGCCAACCCCCCTGTATGCACCCACACTGCGCATGACCTTCAGCAGTGCATGGCAGACGTTTGGTGTGTGAGTGGGTGTAAATTTTTTTATTGTGCATTAGATCCACTGTGAATTTACACTGGGGTTCGTGCTGAGCCCTGCGGTGGGTCCGCAGATCCACCCAAAAGAATTTGGGGCCAATTTCATGCCCATGAGGTACCAGCCATGTGTCCTAAGGGGTCAGGATACCTGTACCCTGACCTTTTATCTGTTTTCCCACTTTATTTTCCCTCCCCTGGGCCAAGTGAGAAAGAAAATGGTGCCTGCACACTTCCTTTCAGGTTGCAACCAGCCAATCAGGGCCTTGCTTTTCCCTTGGATCCACAAAGGAACTGTGTCCCTAGACATCTATATTTTATTTCCTTTAATTTCTCCAAACCTACTGAGCAGATTTACACCAAATTACAAAACGGGGTCTTTCTAGACCAAGATCTAGCTTTCTACCAAATTTGTAAATCCGTTTGGCGGTTCGGGTTGAAGCCTTCTCTAAAAATTGCAGAATATTCAAAGACTTTGCATGGAGAAAAAGTATTTTGGGACCCCCCTTTTTCTCTGCCCCTGCTCACTAAACCACCCTGAAACTTTCCATATAGCAGTTGAACTAATACGCGTACTAGTTTTGAAAATTTCATCAAGATTAATCAAACAGCGCCAAAGTTATTAGCAAAACAAAAAGTGTTTCATCTAACCATATCTACCTACTGGCTGTTGCAAATTGACAAGTTTTTCAGTTATCCACAGATGCACTTTTTTGGAATACCAACAGCAGAAACAACAGTGCCAACATTTTGAATCTGGTAACAGGCAGATTTTGGAAAAAACATGAGAGAATTGATTTTCTCTTTTGACTTACATTGAAGCAGAGGGGATCATAGGTGGAAGACACCTAGAATAAAGCCATTTTGGGCTTAAAAAAACATGAGTCTCCCAGCTGAATAAGGTCTCTTGGCATGTATGCAGAGTACCATTTGTGGGTGACTACCATCCACCAGCTTCTAACTACAAAAAGATACTGCAAAAAAAGTTCCCTTATTATCCACCTGTGAAAATTACAAAATGTTTTTACAAAACTGCCAGTAATTGCTTGTCACAGAGTTCCCAATTTACAAGCTCTTATTATGAGAGCTGAACTCAAGCAAGCTGTAACAAATGCAGGGGTTCATCGCTGTGATTCTAAAAGGTGTATCACATGTGAATACCATATACAAACATCATTGGTAGCAAGTTCTATTACAAGACGAACCAATGGCAAAAGACATCATCGTACATGTCAATCAGCAGTCCTTAGTTATGTGATTCAGTGCCAATACCAATAACAATATGTAAGCCAAACTGTGATTAACCTCTCTATGTGATTCAGGAATCACAAATCAGCAATAATTAATAAGAAACTTGGCCAGTCTGTAGCCAGTCATTTTAAACGTGTAGACCATTTGCTATCAGATTTTAAGATTTTCCCTGTGGAACGTGTCTTAAATGAAGAATAAGGAACTCCAGAGAAAACATTTAGATGTACCTTTTAAAATCATTGTATTCAGAGTGACTGAACATAACCAACAATGCCACGCCATCTCCTTATATCTAGAGTATCCTGTTTTCAGTGTTTATATTTTGTGAATTTCAGTGGTGTTTTCTCAGTGTTTGCCAGACCCAAATCCGCTCTATGCACGGCCAAATGGTCTATCTCTCTGGGTGTGAGAATAAGTGAGAGAGGGTGCCTCTGGGTGTGAGAGTGTCTGAGTGTGAAAGTGGGTGTGTTAGGGTCTGAGTGGTACTGTGAGTGGATGCGTGTCATTCTGAGTGGGTCTGTGAGTGGGTGCGTGAGGATATGAGTGGGTGCATGAGTGTCTGAGTGGGTGTGTTAGTGGGTACATAAGGGTCTGAGTGGGTATGTGAGTGGGTGCATGAGTGTCTGGGTCTGTGAGTAGGTACATGAGTGTCTGAGTGGGTCTCTGAGTGGGCGTGTGAGGGTCTGAATGTGTCTGTGAGTGAGTGTGTGATGGTCTGAGTGGGTCTGTAAGTGGATGTGTGACATCTGAATGGTTCCGTGAGTGGGTCCGTCAGTGTCTGAGTGGGTCTGTGAGTGGGTGCATCAGTGTCTGAGTGGACGGGAAGTGATGTAGTAGTGAGAACTTCTACACGCTAGGTTTGGTATGTGCTCTTTAGTATTCAGGTTGGTGTGATGCACAAACAACTGTGCATTGCAGCAATCTAAATGAATGTTCATCTGGGTTTCACCATGGCCTGAGCGCTGAATTTATTCTACTTGTATCTTAACAAATAATGACCAAATTTCGAGTCCACCATTTCTACCTTGATATATTCAAAGAAAGTTTGGTTTTACGTCTTCAAGGTGGCCTCGAACTATTGTCTTTTATACTGCTTCACCTCGTCTCATGCTGGCTTAAATGCTGCGCTAACCGGTTTACCAACTCAAAATAAAAGTGCACGCCCCAATTTAGACAAGGCAGCATGTCTCTATATATCATTCAATATTGTTAAAGGCAAGCGTTGCATTGCAGCACGGAGAGAGGAGCTGCAGAAACGCACTCAGTTCATCACAAGCACGGTCAAGGAATTCAAGTCTTTGAAGTGTGGCATATGCAGGCAGCTGCCCTGCTTTTGTTGTACACCAAGCAGCAGCAACGGCAGAAAGCCCTCCCTGAACAGGCAGGCAGGATGTAATTATCGTTATCTTCAGATAGGGATGCGTGTGCTTATTTTAAACTCAGTCAGGCAGGTTGCGTTCCTGTCATTATCTTTGCTGATGCACACTGGCCTGCCGGGCTCCCAAAAGCCTGACACAGCTTGACCAGGCAACAGGCTCATTGTGTGCATATGCATATTTTCTTCATGAGACGCACAGACCAAGATCTTGTAAAGACTGCTAGTGACCTTGAGCTTACGTATTCACGCATGGACGTTTAACCTCTGCAATTAACTGTGAGCAATAGCAAGCGGAGTTGCACTAATGCCTAAAATGGTATCCCACATCAAAATAAGGTGAGCACATCTTTGCTTTGGCACACATTTTGTAGGGGTCAGAGCTACCCCTCGAGTTGCATCATAAGCAGGAGTTACAAACAGAAACAATGGCCTTCGAAAACTGCTGCTTGGGCATTCAACTAGTACAATCATCCTGTGTGGCTCTTGAGATCACTATATTCACTAGTGTAAACTGTACATTTACACCTCAGTTGACAGTCTAAATCACAATCAATTTATATTTATGTAAATCAGCATATGATATGTTAGCACAATCATTTAAATAATAGTGTTTTCCTTCTAAACGGTAACATCTTGCAGCGGTCCAGGGCTTGTGTCCTACAGAAATTGCCTTAGAAAACATAAAAACACCATTAGGTTGCACAAAGAAGCTCAACTTTGCACACCAGAAGAAGTGTTAGAAAGCCATTTTGCTGTGCTGCAAAACGTAAGTATGACATCCAAACAAAACATCATGCAACGTTGACACTTAGAAGTCACTGTATATAGAGCCAATTGCAATACCAATCTACGGGACTGAAGACAGAGAGAAAGAGAGAGAGAGTGACAGGACCGCAGGGGAGCCTGAAGGCCCCCCCTGTCCTAGACAGCTCCCTCGTCTTGTGGGAGCTGTCATTGCTCACCTAAGAAGGGAACTGCTTTTATCAATGTTTTCATCTGCCTTCCTCACACGCATTTTTGCATGCAGGGAAGACAGATGAAAACTCTGCTTGGTGAGAGCTGTTTGACAGTTCTCACTTGCAGAAAGCAGGGTTTGTTTGATTTGCTGTCAGCTCCCACCAAGTAAAGAAAACAGCTATGTCTCAGGAGGACATAGCAGGAGCCAGCCCTGGGTGGTGACGGGCCCAAGGCCATTATTGGTGGTGGGAGTACAAAACAGACTCCTTTTATTTTTATTTTTTTTCATGTTTGCCCCGGGGAGGTGGTGGTTCCCAGGGCTGCAGGGGGAAGGGGATTTTGTGTGCCCACCGCATTCAAATAGAAGGAAGCCCTGGGGAAGTAGAGTCCCCCCGGGCTGCCGGGGGAAGGGGGGAGAACTGCGGCTCCCCTGCATTGTAATACAATCAAACCCTAGGGAGGTGGAGGTCCCCGGAGCTGCACGTCCCCGCATTAAAAATCAATCACACCTGAGGAGGTGGCAGTCCTCAGGGCACTGAAAAGCCCAGGAGGGGGACCCTGTGCACCACCCTCCTTATTTTTTACTTTGCCCCTGGGACCTGGCCTAACCGGGGGCTTTTAAAAAAACAAGCATGGGAGCCCGCACTTGCTTTTTATAACATTTTTTGCTGCAAATTCATGAATTTTGCAGATTCATGGCAAGATTTTTTTTCTACCCTGGCGCCTTTTCTTTCTTTTCATATTTGTTTTTAGGGAAGTCCCAAGGTGGCTGCCACCACTTCCTAGTTGAAGTGGTGGCAGCCAATCAGAGCTGTGCATTTTCCTGCCCAAGCTCATCATTATTTGCAAAGTCCTCGTTGCCAGTTACATACAAATTTGGATTTTCTTAAATTTCTCAAAAACTACTGAACAAATTTACACCAAATAAGCAAAAGGGTAATGTGCACACCAAAAGCTACTTTTATGCCACATTTGTTGTAATTCTGTCCAGCGGTTCGGGCTGTAGTTGTGTCTAAATGTCCAATGGGAATTAAGATGGGAAACACAACTTTTTTGACCCCTCCCCCTTTTTCTGAGCCCCCACTTGACGGATTACCGTCAATGAACACATTGGGAACAGGCACAAACCCCGAGGATCTGGACTCCCTGACAGTATCCGAGTAAAACAAGACCAAAATGAAAAAAATCCAACATACACAAGTTATGAATTTTCAAAGACTAAATTTCAATATAGCATGCAGAAACACAAATGCTTTAATTTGGTATTATCACTGCATCGTCACGGAGTGACACGGACCCCCAGGTACAGTACCTTTTGAAAGTGAGGAAACAAGCTGGTGCAGAGTCAGGGAAGCAAGGCATCGCTGGATCCTGTGCTGCGTTGGTTCCGGTGCTGCGGAGTAGTGATGCGGAGGCATCAGTGCGAAGCGACGGGTCCTTGCGGCAAAGCAGTGGAGATGAGGCTGCATTGGTGCAATGCGTCAGTTCCTTACGCTCCTCGATGTCTGGTGGGTCAAGATGCGGTGGGGCAACCTCACAGGGAAGCCATCGCGCCACGGGGCTGCAGGTGCCGAGGCAGAGTTGGGTGTCACGGACGTTGGTGACACAGCACTCAAGACTCACGAAGTTAGGAATGTCAGCAGGGCTGCGGCGGCGTCAGGCCTGCAATATCATTCAGGGTTGTTGCACTCCAGCAGGGACCACTGTTTCGGTTGCAGGCAGCTTTGTGGGGTCAGGCAGCGGCGTCAGTCCGGGCATTGTCCGACATCAGTGCATGGGGCTTTCCCTGATTTTTACCCAGCTTGCACTCCCAAGGGCCCAGCAAAGTCCAGTTGTTGTCCTCTCTAAGGCAGAAGCAGCAACTGCAGGCCAACCCAGCAAAGCACACACAGCAAAGGGGCAGTACTCCTCCAGCTCTTCAGCTCTTCAGCTCTTCTCCTATGTAGAGGTTCCTCTTGATCCAGAAGTGTTCTAAAAGTCTGGGGTTTGGGGTCCACTACTTATACCCATTTCTGCCTTTGAAGTAGGCAAACCTCAAAGGAAAGTCTCTGTTGTTGGCAGGATCCTGCCTAGCCCAGGCTTGGCCCCAGATACACACCAGGGTGTCGGGGACTGTATTGTGTTAGGTCAGGCACAGCACTTTTAGGTGCAGGTCCCAGCTCCTCCCTTCCCACCCCATCCCATGAGCCTCATCAGGATATGAAGGACACTCCCCAGCTCCCTTTGTGTCACTGTCTAGTGGGAATTCACAGTCAGCCCAACTGTCAGTCTGACCCATACGTGGATTACACAAGCAGGCAGAGGCACAGAATGGTTAAGCAAGAAAATGCCCATTTTCTAAAAGTGGCATTTTCAAACTGACAATTTAAAAAACAACTTTACCAAAAGATGTATTTTTAAATAGTTCAGAGACCCCAAAGTCCAGATCTCTATCTGCTCCTAATGAGAAACTGCACTTAAAAGATATTTAAAGGCAGTATCGGCCTTGCAATAGTGAAAAGCGAATTTGGCAGTATTTCGTTATCAGGACATGTAAAACACACCTATACATGTCCTACTTTTTAAATACACTGTACCCTGCCCATGGGGCTACCTGGGGCCTACCTTGGGGTAGCCTTACATGTACAAAAAGGGAAGGTTTGGGCCTGGCAAGTGGGAACACTTGCCAGGTCAAATTGGAAGTTTAAAACTGCACACACAGACACACAGTGGCAGGTCTGAGCCATGTTTACAGGGCTATTCATGTGGGTGGTACAATCAGTGCTGCAGGCCCAGTATTAGCATTTGATTTACAGGCCTTAGCACTGGTCAATAGTGGTAAAATGCCCATAGTACCAAAACCAGCAAAAACGAAGTCCAACACACAGTCAAAAATATAGGAAGCAGAGTCAAAAATATAGGAGAAACCATGCCAAGGATGCTAGGTCTTACAAAATCACTGATGACATCACAAATTACATCATTGCTTACATTAGTGATAACACTGTAGTCATATACAGCATAGAATTACTGAGTGTACATGTGTGGGTTCATCGCATGAAAAGAATGTTAGACCCAGAGACAAGTGACAAAAAAACCTTTATTGTGTTCATTTCCAAAGGAAATTCTTTCAGTTTCAAAGCTTTGATTCCATCAAGATGACCTCAGGTGTGCCACAATTTTAAATACAGAATAATAGTGCTCTAATTGTTCATCAGAACACCTGCGAAACTGCAATAGAACACCGGGATTTCTATTGCAGGACTGGTGGCTCCGATTATGCTTCGGTTTCTTTACTTCTAACTCACATTTGCTAGTAAACATTAAGAATATGGATTTGGTGGACAGCTGACCAATAGGTCTGTCTGTCCCCAGGGCGCATTTGGGAGTGGGTAGCATAGTCCAGACGACTGTGCTACTCTGGGCTACATTTGTTAAAGGATGTAGCCCTATGGTATAAAACCAGCAATTTCGGTCTGCAGCTCACCATTTTGTGATGAGTGCATCTGGTGGCAGCACCTCAGAGGAGCAGGCATATTTGGCGTTTTTTAAATCTTTTTTTTTGGCCTAGATTAGAATTTTCCTCTAACTACAGAGACTTTGGCTGTTTTGGCCTTGATTTAATTTCCTCTTCATATTGCTTCAAGCTATTTGTTTGATTTGCGATGTTGGAGCAGGACTTAAAAGTGCAGCATGGGCTTCATATGCTGGAGAACGCCGGATGTATGGATCTCATGTGTGAGTCGGGTCCCGCTCTCCCTGCGAGGCATGCATCTAGCGGGATAGCAGGAGCAAGTTTAGCTTGCTTTCTACCCTGCGGTACAAAGGAGTGTGCAGTGACTTCAAAGGTAGGTGCCCGCGGCTGTCCGCGCTCACAGAGCACGGCCTGTCAGTGAAGGGCTGGGGTGGGGCTAGGGAGGGGCCACAGGAGATGAGCGACGAGTGAGCATAGGGAACCTGGCGTTCCCAAACAATATTAGAAAGAACAGGGAGAGGCAGGGAGGGGCTGAAGGGAATGAGCAGTGCAGGAGGAGGGAGGGAGGGTATTAGGCCCACTTTTTTGCCCCGCGGACAGGGGGAGATGAGTGTGCTGGGGGATGGGTGACCACATCCATATCTCCATGCCCTCAACACATTACAGTCGGGCCCCCCAAAGCTCTGTGGGGCCTTATGGTCCATCGGAAGGAGATGAGAAGGGCATGTGGGGGACGGGAGAGCCCCCTCTATTATAAAGTGGGCAGTAGATCGGATTTGGCACCAATGGGAATGGGACAGCGCCATAAATGGGAGCCTGAGCACTCTATAAAACATAATGACTCAGCCCACCAAGAGATATCCGTCAGCAGATGGGGGTGGCTGGAAAGGGCCCTGTCAGCCTTACAGGCCCATTGGAAGGGTGCAGGCTTCTGGTTTGAAAAGGGAGGGGAAGCCACTGAGGGGGTGACTGAGGGTCAAGGGTCTTTCTTGGGCTGCAGTATGCCAGTGCCAGTGGATAAGGGGGATGCAGAGGATTTGGCTGTGGGCACTTTGTCTGGGACAGCCATAACAAATTTGGAGTGGAGTGAAGAGGAGGATGAGCTGAGCCAAGAAGTGGGGGGTCAGGGTTAAACTGAAGCAGGTTTACTCTTGCAGGAACAGGGTTAATAATGCTGCAGTATTTAAATCATATTCGCCATGCGGATATGGTGGAAGAGGGAGCAGGGGGTCAGGAGATAGGGGGGTGCTGCATACCAGACTCACCCTGTCTTTTTCAGGTACCCAACTTCTATGGCGTGGTGGACTCAGGAGAGTACGGGGTAGCTTACATACCACGAGGGGAAGAGGCGGCATGGCACAGAGCGGCTGACTGGACATTGTCGTGGGATCCATAAGTGAGCACCTCACAAAGGTTTGGAGCGGCCTCACAGGAGGGACCAGGGGAACGGTCCAGAGGGCCTTCCATGTAGAATGATTGGATGTAAGCAGTCAGTGCATAGTGACGGCCTGCGTGGGTATGGTACTGCCCCTCAAGTTAGGTCAGAGGTGAACCCCATGGTGGGGTGTGAGGTGCCACGAGGTGTAGCTGGTGTGGCCTCGCAAGATGCCTTGGTACTTGATCCCATGGGGGGTCAGGCGGTGCCACAAGTTGTGGCTGGCAGCAGGTGATTGGCTCAAGAGAGATGGGCGATTGATATGGATTTTGACTATTATGAAGACAGCCTTGAAGAAGGAGAGATGGTGGGCATAGCTGCTCCGAGTTCTGTGGGACAGGGTGATTTCAGGGTGAAAGTTGCGGGAGGGAGGCAGTCTTATTGCTCTTGTACTGCTTTTTTTCAGGAGAGAACATAGGCAAGGCTGCAGACAGTGGGCAAGACAACAACAACTAAATATATTGTACTGGTGAGGTGGCAAGCTTTGGAGCGTGCTCCGACCTTAACTCCAGGTAAGATCACACACGTGGGACACAAGAGTCCCTGATTGGTTTCTTAGGGGGTGGACACGGGTTGTGGAGGAGGTCTGGATGAAATGCAGCTCATGAAAGGCAGGTACAGGAAGGATATGGGGTAGGGACGGAAGACAAGGCCACAAAAGAGTAAGGGCTCTACGTTCAAAAAAGTGAGGTGAGTGCAATCATGAATGACACATAGTCGGGGACTTTAGGGGGATAGTCCAGCGAGGAGGGCAGCAGCATGAAGGTTAAGGAGTCAGAGAAGGTAGATGACAAATCAGGGTCTGAAGGCAAGGAGTGTAAAGAGCTGAAAGTGAAAAAGCTCTCTTACATGGAGTGACCAAACCCCTGGGAGCTCACATGAGGTTAGCTACAAAAAGAAGTGGAAAGGAGAGTATGTAGAGATGCTGGTGTTATTACATAGGTAACTGAGAGCTAAAGAAGGCTCAAAAGAAGAAGAATATGAGCTGGCTATCTGCCCACGGGTGCCAGTGACAATTGGAAATTGGACATCAGCTTTTCTCATATACACTGGCGTTTTCTGTGAGTGGTGTGACCGTATTCAAGTATATGGATGTTATTTGGAAGGCACAGACGTCCTTGGGAGGTAATGCTTGGGCTCAATACGATGATGAATTCAGAGCCTGGATGGTGATAGATCCGGAAGCTAAATGGGGGGAAACAGACAGGTTTGTGGCAGCAGACTGTGGACCCTGCAGACTTTAGTAAGACAGTGTTCACAGCTAGCAGGTTTCCGTTCATATACCGACCCTTTCAGGCCTGTCTTACCTGGAGAAGGGTGGGGTCCACAGGCAAGAGTCCAAGGGGATCTATGGGGTCCTGCTGGCATTTTAATAAAGGCCTTTCCACAAGCAAATACTTAAAATTTAAACACAAGTGCTCCATGTGCGCAGGAAAGGTCGCCCTGGTACAATGTTATGGTATCACGGGGAGCGCACAGGGTGGACAGGCAGGGAATAGCTCTGGCCAGTGGCAGCAACAGTAAGAATGGCAGGGGTAGCCTCACACCACACAGGCAGCTAAAGGGGCAGTCGAGGAGGACATGGGTTTGGGGGAAAGAGAGATACTGTCTTACTGGTTACAGTTTTTACCCCAAGAAGGTGGATGCCACAATGCTTTTAGAGGGTTTCACACAGGGTTTTAGATTAGATTATGAGGAACCCAAAGAGATGAGGTGGGCAGAGAATCCCAAATCAGCTAAAGCACATCCACAGGTGGTGCAGGAGAAACTTTGCAAAGAAGCTAGGGAGGGGAGGATGGCAGGTCCTTTTGATGACTGCCCAATAGAAGATTTGATTGCATCCCGATAAGGGTGGTTCCGAAGAAGAAGCTGGGACAATACAGGTTCATCCAGCATTTGTCATTGCAGGTGGGCCTATTGGTCAATGATTTTATTGACGAGGAGGATTTCTCGTTGTCCTATTCATCTGTTAATGTGGCAATGGAGTTGGTGGAACAGGCGGGGCAAAGCACACACATGGCAAAGTGTGACATTAAATCAGCATTTCGGCTGCTATCGGTATATCCGGGTGACTTCCAGCTCCTTAGCATCCAATACAGGGGCAATGGTATGTGGAAAAGGCATTGGCCATGGGTTGCTCTATATCCTGTGTGCTTTTTTAGGACTTCAGCTCTTTCTTTCAATGGTTATTTACATGGTGCACAGGCCACGAAAGGGTGACTAAGTATTTGAATAATTTTTTCTTTGTCACAAACTTCGGTTCTTTGGACTGCCAGAGCTCATGGAGGACGTGGGGCTGCTGATGACGCCCGAAAAACAGTAGGTCTGAGTGAGACTGTTTCCTTTTCGGGAATTGAACTGTGTTCAGTCAACATGGAAGCTCGCCTGCCCCTGGAGAAGAAAGTGGGTATACAGTTGTTACCGTCACCATCAGAGAAGTGCAGCACCTTTTAGGTTAAATTAATTTTGCTTGCAGAGTAGTCAGGGCTAGTAGGACTGTTTTTGGAGAGACTTTGGTTTGGTATTGTCAGGGCTCTCTATGCCCCACCTGAGATTATCTGAGTGAAAGAAGGTTTGTGCATGTGGTGTGTCTTTTTAGACTCTTTTAATGGCATTCCCATACATACCCCATTGGAGATGGAGTGGGGTGTGCAGATTTATTCTGATACCTCCAGGGTAGGTTTGGGATATATTGGCAGGGGAGATGGTGCACAGAGAAATGGTCAAACGAGTGGAAAGGAGGTGGCCGCAGCATTGCCTTTTTGGAGTCTTTCCTTTGGTTGTGGTGGTCTACATATGGAGTCACTTACTGCAACACAACAAATTGTTATTTAGAGTAGAGAACATGGCAGTGGTGCCGGTGATTAATAGGCAGTCGGTGAGGGACCCTCAGGTACTTTAGTTACTTAGAGTATTTGTGCTGGTGTGCTTGCAGCGTGACATTTCATTTAAGACCAGACAGGTACCTGGAGTGGACAATGACATTTCCAATGCTTTGTCTCGTTCATAGTGGGTGAGATTCCATGGACTCGCCACGGAGGTAGACGGGCAATGGACACAAATGCCACCATGGTTTTGGAAGATAGGATAGAAAGGATGCTGCAGTTGGTGATAGGGTCCCTGGTAGGATCCACTAGAAGGACTTATGGGCAAGCCTGGGTAGACTTCCTCAACTCAGAGGCTTGGAAGAGATCGTTTGAGTGGGAAAGAGTGAAAGATGTGGCGCAGTTGATTGTGGGACTTATCAACCAGGGTCTTTCCAGGGTGACGAAAGCGGATAAATTGGCAGGTGTTGCCTTTATGGGCAAACTGTTATGGGGCTATACCCGCTGCAGGGAAATTAGGAAAAAAGGATATTAGAAGGATGGGTCAGGGAACAAGGACAGTCGAGGTTGTTGATAAAGCCATTGACACTAGGACTGTGTTGGAGACAGGTGGTTTATTTGCAAGGGGTTTGCTCATCGCTATTTGAAGCAGTACTGTTATCCAGGCTAATGTCTTGGATGTTTTGGAGCTTTTAGGGTACCCGAGCCCCTGGGGTCATTTCGGGGACAGGGGTTGTTCTGGGAAGATGTAGTCTTGCAGCCTCAGGTTGTATTGATTTATTTGCATAGTTCCAAGATAGACCATAGGTCTCTGGGAGTGAATGTGCTGCTCCCTGCACAGCACAGGCAGGAAGTTTGCCCGTTAGTGTGGGGTGGACGGCTTAGGCGGATTAACCTTCCAGTAAGCAACTTGGTTATTATAAATGCTGACAGTGGAAGAGTCACTTTTTTCAGTTGCTAGCGATATTGCGGAAGGCGCTGATGCTTCTAGGTGTGTCAGCAGAGGATTATGGCACACATTCCTGTAGGATCACGGTGGCTACAGAAGCTGGGAGGAGGAGTTGGTCACTGGAGGGTAACACGGGGTTGGGTATGTGGTCTTCTGCCTGCTTTCAGTGGTATGTCAGGCCGAGAGGTCGGGAGGGAGAGGAGGTTTAGCCTTCTCATATCTTGCTAATTGCCTTTTCTCTTGCAGATTCAGTGCCAGGCCCACTGTCTGCCAGGCTTCATTTGAGGATTAGTGGACATTCATTTGTCAAATGAGGTGGCAGGAACAAATGAGTTGAAATAGGTGGCGGTGTGCCTAGACATTTTAATGACACACTTACGAGAGAACGATTTGGCGCAGGAAAAGGGCCTTTCCCTGTTGCTTGACATAAAACAGGGCTTGAGGGAGGTGCAGAAACAGTGATTTGGTTGTTTTCCTGTCTAGACTGAATTTATACCTAGGAGGAACCAGAGAGGGTGCTCATAAGCCTGCAGGCATTGGCAGGCCCAGATGAAAGATTAATACAGAGATGAGACGTTTTTGTAGGAATGTAGGGATCAGTTGTAAAGCACATACAGAATTGTGTTTTGAGGCAGTTGAATTTTTCTGAAGTGATGGAGTCCATTTATCCAGGTTTGGTATGAGATTATATCTGTTGGAGATTAGAGAATTTTTTTGCTTGAACTTTATGGGGACTGGTTTGAGGTAAAGCAGCGGATGGTGGGTTGGGGAGCAGGAAAAATCAGCTACTGAATTGCTCTGGTGGACCCAAAATTTTTAGGGCTTTACAGAAAGTTATTGTGCTTGACATGGGTGAACCGGGATGTAAGGGAGAGTCTGAACAAGTTTGCAACAGAAAGAGAGCAGAGCTTAGGGTTATGTCACAGAAAGTATACGTTTAGCCATGCTCACAAGTTTACTGTTAAGCGGGGGGAGTTCAAGTGTTACAATCATCAGAAGTCAGTAGGCCATAATGTATAAATTTGTGGCACAGTTCAAGGGGAGGGTGGGACTTTAGTGATGGGGATAGATGGTAGGGGGTCTTCGAATGTATAGTAAGGTTGTAGTTTTGTAAGGCGGTAAGCCTAGGATGTTCTTGTGATGCGCACCTGTTTCAATAACGCTCCCTTTTTCTCACATAATAAGAGAGTCAGTAGTCTGTCTCTGCCCTTTTCACCCAATAGGGGTTTGTGGGACAGCCATCCAATAGACCAGTCTGTCCCCTGGGGGCATTGCGGGGAACGGGTAACACAGTCCAGATGTGCTATTTTGGGCTACATCCATTAAAGGGTGTAGCCCAATGGTGTCAAACCGGCCATTTTGGCACTGCAAGTCACCATTTTGTGGTGAGTGCACCCGGTGGCAGCTCCTCACAGGAACAAGCATTTTTGTTATTTTTTCCCCAATCTCCCTCTTCTGAGGAAAGGTTGAGCATAGGTGTAAAATGTATACAGTTTCTGGGCGCGTTGCAGGGACAGTGGCATAGGGTCAAATTCTTTATATTCTGTTGTCTCTTGAAACAGGTGGCAGGTGTTGGCAGGTGGACCTAAGGTTTGCAAGGCTTTACAGAAGGTTATTGTGCTTGATATGGGTGAGCCAGGCTGTAAGGGACGGCCAGAACATGTTCACAACAGAAAGAGAGCAGAACTTAAGGTTAGGTCACCAGAAGTATATGTTCAGGTCACCAGAAGTATATGTTTAGTCAAGTTTACTGTTTATCAGGGGGGGAGTTCGAGTGTTACAATAATCAAAAGTCAGTAGGTCATGATGCATGGATTTGTTGCAAAGTTCAAGGGGAGGGTGGGACTTTAGAGGTGGGGGATAGATGGTAGGGGGTATTTGAATCTATAGTGAGGTTGTAGTTTTGTATGGCAGTAAACCTAGGATATTCTTGTGACAAGCACCTGTTTCAATAAAGCGGCCTTTTTCACACACAGTAAGAGGATCAGAAGTCTGTCTGTGCTCATTTCACCCAACTACATTATCCAGCGGGCATGTGTGAACAACTACATACCACATTATAAAAATGACTAATCATAACTTGAGCAGTCCCGTAAAATATCCTTGTTATAGTCTCACTTCTTATTCCTTTGTGGCTCACAGCAACCGAGTGCTTTGCTTTGACTGACTATTCTTTATGGCTATTTTCATGAAATTGGGTTTTTATAAATAAAACAATTGCTTACCCTAGTGAGCTTTAAAGTACTGGTTTAAGCTGGCAATAGACTGAGTTATGTCTGAGCTCTTCACACTTCTTAATTTCCTGGCTTCCCCCACCTGATGACTTGGAGAGGGCGTCAAAACGAATGAGGGATTGGCATCCCCATGATTTGCCAACAAGAAACTCAAGGGTGAAGTAGCAAAACCCTTCAAAGACCACCGGGATCAGCATATCAATCTCTTACATCCTGAGGACACAAGACACCCTTGCTAATCGGAGTAGGAACCCACACCTAAAATGGTATACTTTAAAAAACAAAGGCTCTGCCAGCCTATGGATAAGAACGTCAGGAACAGACTCATGGCAGAGTGCCCAGGGCCCAGGATAGAGGGCAAATTGGTCGCTCCCCTAGAATTGGACACTACTCTGATCACCTTCTTAAGTAAGCAGATTAAAGACCCCAAAGGAGGCACTAAAATATCCTGGTTGGCTTACCAGCACTAGCTCTTATCCTGTCAGGTCCCCTTACAAAAATTTTGGAATTGGCTAATGCAGTTGAGGACACAGACACAGAGGTTCTGTTGGGTTGGGCCCACCTTGCTATCTTCACCTTGGGCATTGCACCCACAGAACGTAGGCCCTCCATCTTGCTTATATTGGACTTGAAATTAGGGGAACTAGTCTCTTCAGAAGCGCGTCTCAATGCCACGGTCACTGTGTTTGGTGATTCCCTTGTCAAAGACCTATGCAAATTTCTCCAAAACTTCACGGCGTTGGATGGAGCTCAAGCCTCCCTAAAGCGAATCTGCTCCTGTACAGTTTTGGGCTTGGCCAGACATGAAAGGGGATGCTCATCTGGGTATACTTTCTCATAGAGTTCCGGGTCCAAAGAGAAACGACTTGTCAGACCAAGGGAA
The DNA here is from genome assembly GCF_031143425.1 of Pleurodeles waltl. Taxonomy (NCBI): domain Eukaryota; kingdom Metazoa; phylum Chordata; class Amphibia; order Caudata; family Salamandridae; genus Pleurodeles; species Pleurodeles waltl. The sequence continues at coordinate 974,912,484 of NC_090444.1, forward strand.
TACACCCCTTTCTTCCCAGCCCGGACAAAGTACAAGAGAGGACGCTCACGCAGACAATTTGGCAGAGGAACCACAGCTACCACTTTCAATGATTCGATATTCTTCCCTAATAAAACTAGGGAGCAGGATGCCTACACTAATGGAAGAAAATTTCCTCCGATGCTTAGGTCTTCGAGATGGTCCAGCGAATCCAAATAGAAATCAGGTGTTGTCCGAAATTTCCAGTTCCTTTCATTAACCTCTCTCTTTTTTGTACGCATTTAGCACTCTGATATGAGTTTTGACTACTAGACGAGTACATGAAGTCCGAGGATTAGTTTAAATTGTATAATAATGTGATATGTCAATAATCCTGCTGTAAATTGCATATTCCGTTGGAACTAGACCCATGTGAGATTCTGCATTACATTTGATATATGAAATTCCCGAAACAGAATTTTAATGCACTGAGCACAGGGATGACTAGAATGCAAGCAGCTATTGCTCCTGGCACTTGTGGTTTTTGTGCTTTTTTGGCACGAAATTCGTCCTGCTTTTCACTTTGAAATGTCAGCTTTGCATTTTGTGTAAACTGTGTTTAATTCCACATAACTGAGGAAGTAGGCAAGTTAGGCGAATTTCACGCGTCCCTACGTGCATGAGCCTTTCTGTGTCTTTTGAACCCGCCACATGGAAGGAGTGGTCTAGGCCAGAGGCCAGCTACTGTTTTGCAGAGCTATATACATGAAACATACTTTAATTGTTGTGCCTGGGAGTGTCCTGAAGGAACGAACTAAGCGAACACAGGATCTGACTCCGAGACAGGTGAATACAATGTAATGAAGCTGTGCAGCAGAACATGACTGTGTACTTTGGTAAATTACACTGCCTTCTGACGGCAGTGGAAGCATATTGTGAACAGGTTGGCAGCCTGAAGTAACCGCGGGCATGCCTCCCGCCGCAGCTAGGTTCTCACTGCTGCCTCCATTATGGCAGGTTATACTGCTGTTCTTTTGTTGTCAGCATGTATAGTGGGCTCAGCTCAGGCCACCCATAGACTTTACCCACTCACTGCGCAGCATCAGTGCCAGCAAGGTGTCACAATAAAGGTTCTGAAATAGAAGTGTATGAATAGCCTATACCGAGAAATGTTTTTATGCCCTGACAAGCTATTATGCAGCAATCTAACGTGTTTAGTATTCAGACTCTCGGCAGGAGAGAACGTAGTGGGTATATTCGGTACACACATCTTCTGTGTGAGTTACTCAGATGGGAGAATTTTTTATATATTCTATGGCCTGGTTTACAGCAGGCTTCTGTTGTACTGAAATGCATCCATGGTCTTAGTTATCATAGAAGACATACTGAGGTTCTCACAGAGAAGAAAGAACCGAGACGGCACGGACGGTGCCATCCTGGTATGTGTAGACTCGCAGCCTGGAACTTTAGACTCGAGGAAGAAAGGGAAGGTCTCAGCACCAGTCTCTGTTTTTGCTCATCAGCTGCTTTGCGACCTGCCCTCCCTGCATGATAGCATTTAAAGTCAACTGTAAGGAGGGCTAGAAGAGTACCCCAACATGGTGTTTTGGGAACATAAGTGGCAAATAGCGAGTTTTGCCCATATTAGGTTTGCATGATTGATGAACTCTAAATGGAATTTAAAAGCAGTTTTTCACACGGGAGATTTGGAAATTGGAGAGGTCTATCTTATTCATTTATGAGAAAAGGTGTGGCACCTTGTAGATATTTTGATTACTTTTCCTAAATACATCAGTCAAAAATGCATGATCGAGCTTACAAACAAATAGGAACACAGACATGCATGAACAGGTTCAAGCCAACCTCATGTATACCCACCAGCAAACAACAATGGATGGTCTGTCAAAAATGAGAAGTTACTCAGACAGCCAGCAGCAAGATAAGATTTGTTAGGGATCAAGTCATTGTGTGAGCTTAGGGTGGATGTAGGTTTGGTCTGTGGCCTAGTTAGGGACTCTAGATTCATCCCCAGTCAGAGGGGCAGAAGCTGACCATACAGCAGGCCTTTCGCAAGGAACTGCCATTTAATGGCATTTTCACAAGTTGGATCCTGCCCTCTGGTAGCTTCCCTCCTTGTTTATAGTTGCGTGGTGCTTGACATTTGGCTGCTCAAGAGTGGCCAACTGTCCATGGGAAATAGACACCCTCCCCTTTTTCTAATGCATGAGGTTCCTTACAGAAACGCCTGATGGTGGCAGTCTCAAAACAATTAATCTTGCTCATACAGACATGCCAGGCCTGACCTGCCCACCTCTCCTTTTCTCCATTGTGACTGTAGAAAGCTTGGAAGACTACGACCTGTCCTGGAAATGGGAAATATTTTCCAGGATGGGATATTAACAAGTGTGGCTACAGGTGTGACTGATGGTTAGATTATGCAGAATGAGCAAAATGATAGGCTGCCAAATTGAAGTATAGATTAGGATCTCTTGCTTTCAGAGCTACAATAGAATGAACACTATTAAATATGTCTCTTATAATTTTGAGCAACAGTACCAATACTTTGCAGTGGTGCTGCTAAGAATACAGTCATCAGCGGCAACGTTTATCAGCAGATACATTTAGTTGCCAATAACATAGGAGATAAAATCTAATTTAAGTGATTTTGCAAAAGACGTGGATGACCAGTAACAGTCAGACCTTACTAGAACTTTCAAGACCACTTATCAGGAGCATATGTGGGTTGTGTTCCAAATCTATTTTTAGGTCTCACATACACAACACATGCACTGTGATGCAAGACCTATTGTTTACAATTTAGCGGGCTTCCAAAGTGCCCCCAGCATACCATTAGTTATCTTTGTTATCTTTATTTGCGTCTTTTGATTGCTTCTCTCCCTGAGGTTTCCCTCCCTTTCCTGTATTAGCTCCTTCCTGGAGCATGGACCCACTACATGTGTTCATCCTCATCTTTGTTCTTCCTCGTATTTTTGCAACACGCTATTTTAAAAAAATTTATCAGCATTTCAGTATTTCTCCTGGACACGCAAAGTACTTTCCTACTTTTAAACACAAGCATATGCCCTCTTATTTATCTTGCTTTCACTCTACTTGCTGTCTTTATTGATGGCTTACTTACTTACACCCACAACTGTAAAACTCTAATCCAGTCAACTCTGTGCCACTATACTCTATGCCATTGTACTCTACACCACTCCTCTGTACTATAAAAACCACTCTACACCACTCCACTGCACAACTCCAATTTACTCTATGCCACCTCACTCCACACAGTCCTACCCTATGACACTCTACTCTATGGCAATCTACAGTACGCCATTCTGCTCTACGTCCCTTTATGACACCACACTCTATGCAACACCATTCTACGTCATGCTACACTACGCCACTCTACGCAACTCTTTTCTCCTCTATGCCACCTACTCCACGCCTCTCCACCCCCCTCTATGCCACTCTACACCATTCTTTGCCACTATATGCCACTCCACGCAACTCTACTGTATGCCACTCCACTCTATGCCACTCTACTCCAGTCTATTTCACTCTATTCTACACCACTCTTCTCTGTGCCACTCTATGCCACTCTACTCTAGCCTACTCCACTCCACACAGTGTCACCCTACTCCACTCAACTCTACACCATTCCACTCCATGTCATTCTCGTCTACACCACTCCATTCTATGCCATGCCACTCTGCTCCACTTCACCCCACTCCACACAAAGCCACACCACTCTATTCAACTCAGCTTTGCACAATGCCACTCTGCACCACTCCACTCTATGCCACTCTTCTTTATGACACACCAATCCACTCTATGCCACTCCACTCTATGCCATGCCACTCTTTGTCACTCCACGCCACTCCTCTCAATGACACTCTTCTACACGTCACTCTACTCCACGCAACTCTGTGCCATCCCATTTTCTGCCACTTTGCCCTACTCCACTCTACTCTATGCCACTCTACTCTACTTAATGTCGTGCAACTCTACACCACTCCACTCTCCTTTACTCCCCTTTACTCTACACCACACCACACCGCTCCACTTCACACAACACTACTCCATGCCACTCCACTCTATGCTACTCTACTCCATGCAACTCTAATCTACTCCACCCCACTCCATTCTACTCTATGACACTCTACGGCATTCTACTCTATGCCAATCTACACATCTCCCCTCTATACCAATCTAATCTGTGCCACTTTATGCCACTGTGCCTGTCATTCCACTCTAGTCTATGCCACTCCAGTATATGCCACACCACTCTACACCACTTTTCACCACTCTAGGCCACTCTATTCCACCCTACTTGATTCCACTCCACACCACTCCACTCTATGCCATTCTACTCTAAGCCATTACTTTCCACTGTACATGACTCTACATCATGCTATGTCACTCCCCGCCTGACCACTGTATGCTACTCTACACTACTCCACACTACACCACTGTACTCTACATCCCTCCATTCCACTCTATGCCACTCTTCGCCACTCCACTCTACACCATCCCACTTTATGCCACTCTACTCCATTCCAATCTATATCATTCTACTCAATGCCACTCTCCACTACTGTATGCTACTCTGCTGTACTCGATGCCTCTCTACTCTATACCACTGTACTTTATTCCACTCCACTCGACGCCACTCTGCTCTAAGCCACTCCACTCTATGCCACTCTACTCTATGCCACTCCACTCCACTATATGCTACTCTACACCCCTCCACTCTACACCACTCTGCTCAACTCTCCTCTGCGCCACTCTACTCTACAACACACCACTTACTCTTAGCTATGCTGAACAGCGGCCATGGAGCTTTACAACATGGCTAAAAGACATTGGTAAAGGCAGAAGCTCTCGCATAGGTGAAACCTATTGGCTTCGCCAATTCTTGCTTAGAAAATAAGTGCAAACATTTGTATTTGAGAGTACATCAAGTCAGTTACACAGTCTCGCTCTCTCTTATTGCCCTCCAGTCCAGAATCTCTGTCTGCTTTCCCTCACTTGGACTTTGCCCCTCCACCCCTTTTCCTATGTGTCTTTGTCCTGTTTTGCAGTCTCCTTTTCTTTCCCCCCTCTTCCTTGTCCTCACCTTCAGCCTTCTTTTTTCTCCCTTTTCCTCTGTCTCACTTCAGCTGTCTCCTTCCTTTTGTTCTTTCTCCATCTCTATTATCTCTCTTTTTCTCTCCTTCTACATGTGGCAACTATAGCCTCCGGACCCTTCAACTCGCCCTTCCTCTTTCCTGTGTTACTATTTCACATTTTCTGTCTCTCCCTCTCCGTATGTGTTCTGTTCTCTTTTCTGTTTCCTCTTTGTTTTACCCGTTATATCACACTATCTCCCCCTTGATTTCACTCGTTGCTTTGTCTAGCCTCCCACTTCATCATTTTCTTCCTTTCTCCCTGTCACACTTTCTTTCACTGTCCTCCTCCTTTTCCAGGATCCCTTCTGTCTCTCTTCTCGTTCTTTAGTCATTTTCATTTCATTAGATCTTTATTTCAGCCAATAGTGACCATAAAAGCACTTAGAAACACTGGAATAGTCAATAATATACTACAAAATCAGTAAAGTTAAAACTACCAATCACAAATAACACACATAATACATATCACAAAAGGTATAAATGATAAAAAACTTTGTAAAATACAGTTAAAACAGCATTGATTCACGAAGTTTAACAGATGATTTTAAAAACAGATACCTTCTAAAACATATTTCCTGCGTACACAGTGACTGCAAGTAGAGAAGCGCTACTCTGCAATTTTTTACCTTAGCCTTTCGGACCGCTTAGACCCTTAGACAATGCTTTTTAATACTTACACAAAAACAAATAGGTTTGATCAGATCATTTATGGCAAGGGCAGCAACTGATGGTGATAGTATCATACTGACCAAGAGGGAAACACAATTCCCACCTGACAGAGCCCGGTGAAGTCTAGTGAGAAGTGATCTCTTCCAAGGGTGGTTAACCCACTCCAGATATGGCTAAATCACACAGCACATTTGGATCACCGTATAAGTTCTGAAAGAATCCAAAATGGACAAAGCCAGGTCCCTATTCCTGGCCTGTTTCAACAGAAAGTTATCCTTCAACGACCTCTTAGCCTCCTTCTTAATGGAGGTAGGATCGGTGGAGAGGCTAGGTCTGCCAAGGCCAGAGAAATTAGTCTGTATGTACTTTATCCAAGATAATGAGGGGCCCAAAGCACACGCGAAGCAATCCTCAATCACATACCTGCTAAGGGAGGCACAAGCATTACACCAGATAGAACATCAAAGTACAAGGGGAGTTAGTTTTATACCATCTTACACATAATCTAAACCAAACTCCTCATGCATCATACAATTGTTACTGCTGGGAGGTACCCCGAGTAGCCTGCAAAGCACCCTGTTTTCTTCACCCTGTAAAAAAGCCTGTGTTGCTACAGCACCAGATCCCGGCCACGCTTGTAGATCTCAATATGCAGGTGGATAGCCCTTAATGCTAAGTGTTCTTTTCTTCCAATTCTTAGGGTCACAGACTATTATGAAAATTTAGGATCTGTTGGTTTCCAAGTTAAGGCTTTCCATTAAACTCACAAAACCATCAATGAGGGCCTTACGGCCACTGGGGGTTTTAGATAACAAGACAATGTCATCTGCTTCGAGAAATGCTGGCACCAATCTATGTTACATTTTTGGAACGTTCGTACCTACACCTAGCAAAATGGAATCTAGCTTGTTGATGTATAGTAAGAACAGGAGCGGTGCGAACACGCACCCCTGCGGAACACCTTGCTGTAGGCTAAAAGGGTCAGAGAACTCGTCATTATTCCCATATCTCACTGTGGCATGGGGATTCAGATGCAGCTCTCTCAGGAACTGTAAAAAGCCCTTCTCCACCCCTATAGCGGCCATGAGATCCCACAGCTTGGATCAGTTAATGCGGACAAATGCTCTGGACAATCCATAAATGTGAGATGGATGGAACTTCGCTTGATCAGTTTATACTTGCTAAGTATGGGATGCAGCTCAATGGTACCTAGAATGGGTCAAAAGTCGAACTGAACCCCCAACAGGACCGACCTTATTTTCACTAATCCAATGCTCTAGTGTAGCTAGAATGATACATCCCACAGATGTAACAGAGGAGTCTAATAGAGAAATGGAGAGGTAACCGGACAGATCCTGCCTTTTCCCTTTTTTTAAAAAATGGGACGATAGCTGCAAGCCTCCAGGACTCAGGAAACCCAGCCGCACAAGAGGAGTTAAAAAGATCCATAAGCAGGGGTGCCCAAAAATTAATATTGTTCTTATACACGTCCATTGGGACGCCATCGGGCCTTAGGCTTTGTTAGCTGGAAAGCTGTTGTGACCTCACCGAGACAGAAGGCGATTTCAGTAGGAAAGTTATGTTCGGCAGGGTCCGGCTCATTATGAGCACTATCCTTCAGGTCATATATGTGCCGAAAATGGTTCACCCATTCCTCCAGGGCAGTATTACAGCTAAGAGCCTGCTTGGATGTATCGGCCAAGAAATAATTATTGACCATATTCTAGAAGGCCCTATAGTTTTCAAAAGTGCATGCCGAGCCAACCTGTCCCAATGCATACTTCTCACCTCAGCTTTCTGCACTACCAAAGTCTGTGTATATTCGTTCCGCAGTTGGCAATTTCCTTGATTTCCTCAAGGTGAGATGCAATTTCCTATTCAGTAACCTACAGGCTTTGTCAAACCACGCAGCCACACCCAGATCATTTGCTTTAGCCTTCTTCATGATTTTTGCTTTTATAGCAGATCCCAGAGACACAACAAAATCGACTACCAGATGACTATCGGCTTCTAGGAAGATGCAGTTCAAAATATTAGTCTAATTGCCACCCACTAGCTTAGCAAAAGTTGTGCAACATCTGCATGCGCCATACCCGTCTGCCCAGGTTGTCCTTAAACTTTAACAAAGAGTTACTCACCATGACACCACTTTTAGCTTTCAATAATTGATTAAAAGAGGGCTGAAGAGGGTTATGGTCACTAAAGATATTTGGGGTGACTCTGCAGCAAACGATTCTGGTGAACAAATTTCGAGTGACAATAACATAGCCTGCCGCTGCTGGAGAAGATCCACTTCCTAAGCACATTTTGAACTTGAAGGGTGCTCAGCACAGGGATAGATTGAACGATAGAGAACCTCTTAATCCAATAGTGGTGCTCAATTTGGGGACATACCCAAACAAAGATCACCAAAGAAGTGTGATTTGTTTAGGAATTGGCCAGTGTGGCAACACTTTCCTACCACGTTGGATATCTTTATATTTTTGACTTATAGTATCCATATGGAGAAGCGCCAATACTAGCGAAGTAAAAGTATGGCATTCCCTTATGAGAACTTTGGCACAATTCCAAATAGGCCATTGGAAAAAAGACAGATATCACAACCCTGCAGAGGTGTGTTAATGTTCTGTTCTTGAAAGTTTGCCACACGTTTAGAAATTTCTGAAATGATCCATTAAATAGCAGCTCTAAAGAGATGTCATGTGAACTTTCCACAAGTGTATGGCACTGTTATGCAAATATGCCTGTGCAGCTCCGTGAACAGTATGGCTGTTTTGGTTATAAGTGCTGCACAGTTCAGTAAAAAAAGTATTATATACCTGCAGAGAAATGCTGTCTGCTTAAAAACATAGGAGCCCTGTTGAGATGTATCCACTATAGTAGCCCTCAGGAGGCATCAGTAATGTGCCCCATGAAAGCCTCAAAACCTTGCTGATAAACAAGGCTTCTACAAGGCACTATTTTACCTTGCAGAGATTCTGCCTTCAAGCTCCAATTTAGAAGGTCGGGGCAGAAGTGGGTATACAACCAATATTAGGATGTGATTCCTACTTCTGCCCTGACAGTGATCTGCCAAGAACTGCAAAACACTCATTTTCGAGACCAGTCGGTGTTCACCAAGATGTCCCGCAAGGTTTGATCCTCTCCCCAACCCTCTTCAACCTCTACCTAGCACCACTATTTGTGATTCTCAGAAACTCTGGGATTTTATGGCAAGATAGGAGGCTAGCGATATGCAGTCATCTTTTTATTCACTACTTCCAAGCAGCCTCTTTAAAGCTCTATATTAGAGGCAATTATGACAGCATAAGCAAAAAGAACTTCCAGTCCATAAAACTCTTCAACACTCCACACTCTTTCTCCTTTTTTTTTCACGATTCTGAGCAGATAAATATAACTTCCGTTTGGGTGGTGGGGCTGGGTTGTCCCTATTGGGCTGGGTGTGGCCAATGCTAGAGTGCAATTCTTGCACACCTTTCTTTTGCCTCAAATGAAAAATCCCTGGTGTCTAGTGGGCTTTCTACACATTGGGTGGCTAATTGGGGGCAACCTCCCAAATTCTGACATACCTCCTATCTGCCCCAAATGTGGCACAAAGACACTATCGCCCCTCATGAAGCGGGGGGGGGAGGTGCTTGATCTCAGAGTAGGTCACACCTGCCTTTTGTTTGAATTGGCACCATTTGGAATCCCCAATGTCTGGTGAGCTTTCTGCCCCCACTGCCTGAAAGAGGCAGATTGGGGCAAACCTCCAATCGATCACTGGGAGGGCAGAAATACTGTTGCTTCTTTTTTGTTATGGGGTCATGGTCATGCACATGGTGGGCTGCCCCAATCCTCCTTTTACTAATTATTTATTCCCTGGTGTCTAGTAGGCTTTCTGCCCACCCCAAGGGCACATTGGGATACTCACCCTGATCGCCCCCTCCCCCCCCTCCCACGGGGATGTACAAACACTGTTTCATCCAATTTTTGCGGTTGGGCATATACATGCTCAAGATGGCCCCCCCCCTCCCCTATGATTTTTTCCCTATATTTTCCTGCAGTCCAGTGGGCTTTCTGCCCCCTCCCCTAGGGGGCTGCAAGACTCTTTCCCTTTTTGGGGTTTGGGCATAGCCATGCCCATGGTGAGGAGGCACTATCCACTCCACTTCTTTTTTGTAATTGTGTGATTATCCTGATGTCTTGTGGGCTTTCTGCCTCCCCTCCCCGCGGGCACAGTTTGGGGGTAATTGCCCCCATTTGCCCCCCAGAGGTGAAAGCAGAAAGACTGTTGAACCCTCTGTTGTGGTGAACACATGGCCATACCCATGGTTGGCAGCCACCATGTCTAAAGGTTTTTTATCTCTATATTTCCCTGGTATCAAGTGGTGTTTCTGCCCCCCCACACTCCCAGGCGAGGAGGTTTGGGTCAAACCTCCAAACTGCCTGCCGGGGGCACGAAAGAATGTTTGCTCCTTTTTAGAGTTGGGCCATGGCCATTTCCATGGTGGGCAGCCCCTACCCCTTCCGTTTTGTAATGTTTTTGATTCTCCCTGGTATCTAGCGGTCTTTTTTGCCCCCCTCAGGGGAGGGCAGATTGTGGGTAACCACCTCCATCCTCCCCCCTGGGGAGCAGAAAGGCTGAACATTTGGGGAGTACTGGGAGTACAACTCCTTGCCTAAGAGGCTGCTCCCTCGTATCCCTGGTTTCTAGTGTGGGGATTCCTGCTTGGAGATCGGTCTCCTTTGGTGATCCCCAAGTAGTGAGTACCATTCTGTCGCTAGGAGAGTCTTTGACAATGTGAATAGCTGAAATTTCACTTATGTGGGACTCACCATCTCTGCTGTAGGAATCAAAAATACTGCACTCTTTTTTTGTGACAATTTCTTAGAAGGCATCACCTAAGAGGTCTTAGCCAACTTTCTTTAAAAAATGAGTTTGTTTCTCTTAAAGTCAACTAAAGCTGGGTCCGCTTATTGCAGTGTGGATGTTTTGTCTCTAGCATGAACCACTCATTTTTACTTCCTCTTCAATCTCAGGAGCATATAGTTAGGTCACTATTGTTTTAAATTACCATCTTGTGCATGGTATTCCCGTAGATTTTTGTCTTCTGTTGCTGAACCTGTTGTTATTGGCCAAAGAGCTCTGAGCACTATCCCGTGCCAGTCCGTACGAAAGTGCTTGTGCTCTCCTTTTTAAAGAATTGTACATTTGGTCTTCACCTAATTGGTACATTTAATTTACTTATACCTTCCTGGTACATGGCACAATCTGTACTCATGGCCGGCAAATTAAATGTTACTAGTAGGCTGCAACCCTTATTGTGCCATTCACTGCAGTAGTCCTGTAAAGCACATTTCCAAGGCCTACCACTGCAGCCTAATACTTCAGTTTTTAAACTGAAAATTCGACCTCTCAAGTTCACTCTTATGACTGGCCTAAAACTTCGTTTTTAATATTAGTAAGTCACCCCTAAGCTAGGCTTTATTGCCGAATAACGCAGGGTGCATGGAATTGTAAAAACAGGACATGTAGAATTTAATAAAGTCGTTTTTCACTGTGTCAAGGCTGGCTCTCCCACAGGAAAACACTGGGTTACATCACAACAACCTAAAATGCTTTATTTCAGTGTGGGAGCTGCAAAACGATTCAAGGACTCAGTCAATCAAGAAAACTTTATTCTGCTCAAGAAACATCGCCAAAACGTGTACTGCAATCCATATATTATACAATAAAATCCATCAAATATAAAAAAAAATCCATACAATTTAAAAAACATATTTACTATTCATGCTTCAGCTATACAGTTTCCTAATTTTCAAAGCATTACTGATAAAATTAATTACAGCTATTCAATTTGATTCAGTGGCAAGCTGATATAGAAAGATCTTAGCTTGACTAAAGTGCTATATATTTAGTTTAAGGCACAAAGGTATTAAGAAGCATCACCTTGGGATGGATTAAAGATGTATAAAATAGAATAAAATGTAAAGTGCTTTATTCTGAGATATTACACACAGGCACTTGGGGAGGTTGGCAAACCAGCTGCTTGCTTGTGGAACGAGAATACAAAATGTAGTGTATTTAATCTTGAACGAGTCAAATAAACTCTGTGCTGTGAATACTTTACATATGATAAATATAATAACTATGACTTGATACTCCCCAAAGTCAACATATATGGTTCAACAATGTAAGCTTGTTCTGTCATGGCCCAGAGGTCATCATAATTATTAGAGAAAATATCTCTCACTGTGTTTTATCACAGCAGTAATACACCCTGGCTTGCTAAAAAAATAAGATACCCCAGTGTGGTATATGTGTGTTTCACCTAGGAGAGTTATGGAACAGCCTCCATATTGTCTTGAGCCATGTGGCTCAAAGTACTTCCTAAGAGAAACTAGTCTTGTATATGGCCCAAGTTGGAGTCCATAAAAGCAATGGCCACATTCTAATTTGATCCTTCATGTAACTAAAACCCAGCTCAAAATAACATATATAAGTTGGGCATGCCTGAGCCACGGCTATCAATCTGTGTAAAAATTGACTCTCTTCCATCTGCAATAGATACACGTCTGTGTATCCCCAAGATCCAACAGCATACAAACCTACTGAAATGCATTTACTCTTGTAAATTTGTAGTAATTCTCTTAAAGGTTTGTGTCTCGACTTTGACACAAATCTAAAAACAGCTTCAGCAGATCTCAGGAATTTTGCACTCTTACTTTAAGTAAATCCTCAAGCCAGGATGCAGTCAGAAGGCATACCCAAATACGAGAATGCCTTCCCCCGGCTCACGCTGGAACCTCGTATAAAATGTGATCTCACTTTTGTATTTCTCAGTCCACAGACCAAAGTGAAGGGCTTTGTTAATTTCATATCTAAGCCCAGATGCTCATGAAAACAAGTAAAATCATCTAATAATCCCAGTAATCAATTTTCAGTCCTGGATAACAGGACTACATCATCTTCATATGACAGTGGTATTGGGCACTTCCCCAATTGTGACATATCCTCACCATTGGTCAATAAGTATTTTTCTAGCCCATTTATGTACAGAGTAAAGAGAAAGGTCCTCCAGCACATAGTCCTGGTAGACCCCTCTCTTAGACTCTGTACATTTGCCTTTTGGTCCCTAGTGGACTCCTCCGGTAATATCCCAGTACAGTTGCCCAAGCATGGTTACTAAGGGCTTCTCCAACGCCATGGACAACATGATCAACCAAAGCTTTAAACCGTTTACTGTGGCAAATGCACATGATAAATCCATGAACGTCACATGTAATGCACTTTTCTTACCTTTCGGCAGGGAGACCAGATCCTCTGGGCCTGCATACGCTCCCAACATGTCCACCACTAGACAGCTCCAAAACTCTGATAGAAATATCACAGAGCCTGAGAGAGTCCAAGCGGGGGAAAAGGGGATTAGGATGGGAACAGCTGAGAAGGAGACCTGTAGGAAGCAAAAGGTTTAACAACACAATATCAAGATATTATCACTTTGATTTTCACTAGACTATGATTCTAAGCATTGTCATACTGTAACCATGGATAACTTAAGAAAGGACTATAACTAGACCTCAAGATGTCTGGGTACCTGGGAAGGAATCAAGAAGGAATCAAGAATGGTTAATACAATGTTTCATATGAACTTTTCATGAAATGTCACATACTCTCTAGGAATATAAGAACCTTCTAGAATTGTGTTTCAGAACAAACATTGCCTCTTTACATGAGGACAAAAGGTAATCTGAACATTCCCTGGAAAACAATAGGAATTATACTAAGGACTTAACATGCACATAGAAGGTAACATCTTGAATTTAACATCTTTCCAGAAAATTCAAAGGCCCTGGATAATCGTGTGCACTTCAGGAAACACTACACATCAAAGTTTTAATTGCCATGAAATGATTGCGCACACTGTAAGCGATCTGAACATCAAGATTTAAATGCGGGAAATGAATCACGCACACTGCCGATTCCAACAAGTACATGCAAATGCCATGAAATGATCGCGCACACTGTAAGTGATCTAAACACCTAGATTTAAATGTGGGAAATGAATCGCGCACACTGCCGATTCCAACAAGTATATGCAAATGCCATGAAATGATCGTGCACTCTGTAAGCGATCTGTACATCAAGGTTTAAATGCGGGAATGAATCGCTCACACTGCCGATCTCAACAAGAATATGCAAATGCCATGAAATGATTGCGCACTCTGTAAGTGGTCTGAACATCAAGGTTTAAATGCGGGAATGAATCGCGCACACTGCCGATCTCAACAAGAATATGCAAATGCCATTAAATGATTGCGCACTCTGTAAGCGATCTGAACATCAAGCTTTAAATGCGGGAATGAATCGCGCACACTGCCGATCTCAACAAGAATATGCAAATGCCATGAAATGATCGCGCACTCTGTAAGCGATCTGAACATCAAAGTTTAAATGCGGGAATGAATCGCGCACACTGCCGATCTCAACAAGAATATGCAAATGCCATGAAATGATCGCGCACTATGTAAGTGATCTGAACATCAAGGTCTAAATGCGGGAATGAATCGTGCACACTGCCGATCTCAACAAGAATATGCAAATGCCATGAAATGATCGCGCACTCTGTAAGTGATCTGAACATCAAGGTCTAAATGCGGTAATGAATCGTGCACACTACCGATCTCAACAAGAATATGCAAATGCCATGAAATGATCGCGCACTCTGCAAGCGATCTGAACATCAAGGTTTAAATGCGGGAATGAATCACGCACACCGCCGATCTCAACAAGAATATGCAAATGCCATGAAATGATCACGCACTCTGCAAGCGATCTGAACATCAATGTTTAAATGCGGGAATGAAGCACTCACACACCCGATCTCAACAAGAATATGCAAATGCCATGAAATGATCGCGCAAGCCTTTGCCGATCCGAACACCAAGATCTGAATCAAAGCAATGATTTGCGTACTCTGAAAGTTTTACGAGTAGGCCCCAAAACTCAAGGGACTCTTAGAACGGGGTTGGGGGCCCAGCCCGACCTCACTCTTACCACCCTGCTCAAGGATCACCAAAAGAATGCGGGGCAGGCCTGGAACGCCAAGGTAGGCCTCCGGAACAGGAGCTCAGGAAAATGCTGCTGCTCTGCACCGGGACCTCTGAATAGTGAGCACGTGGAACTGGGCTAGCTCCCTTATATAGAGTCTGGCCCAGCCGACAACCACCTCCAGACATGCTGCAGAGAAAGCTTCTGGAAGGCCCTAGAAAGGGACCACACCCTAACACACTCAGTAAGTCTGCAGCAATACCTTGCAAAAGGACAGTTATTGCAAACATCATTAATAGTGTTCTTCAAGGTTAAAGTCTGCAATGCAAAAGGTTAACATAAACACAATGCATGAATTATGCTCTTGCATAAAGGCTGGGTTTTTGCATTCTAGTCGGCCGTAGAGCACGCACTGCCCTGATGTTGACACCTTTGACATATTCTCCTGTTAACAGGTAAAGATTTAAGGATTATTCCACTGTTGCTAGGTCTGGGCAGGGATTACATTTTATCACCAACAAAATGTAATTTTCTTCTGCCTATACATCCAATGTGATTTATAGTACTCTACCTAAGATTGTAATGATAGAGTCGAATAATGGGATTAGGCAGTAAGGGATGGGCATATTTCTATCTCATTTTTGAAAAACTGGTATGATAATTGCCTCAAACCAAACCTGTGCATTTTTGCAAACTAGAGACCTAGGGGAATCCAAGATGGGGTGACTTGTGGGGCTCTCACCAGGTTCTGTTACCCAGATCCTTTGCAAACCTCAAAATGTGGCCAAAAAAACACGTTTTCCTCACATTTCGGTGACAGAAAAGTTCTGGAATCTGAGAGGAGCCACAAATTTCCTTCCACCCAGCGTTCCCCCAAGTCTCCCGATAAAAATGATACCTCACTTGTGTGGGTAGGCCTAGCGCCCACAACAGGAAATGCCCCAAAACACAACGTGGACACATCCCATTTTTTGACAGAAAACAGAGCTGTTTTTTGCAAAGTGCCTACCTGTAGATTTTGGCCTATAGCTCAGCCGGCAGCTAGGGAAACCTACCAAACCTGTGCATTTTGGAAAACTAGAGACCTAGGGGAATCCAAGATGGGGTGACTTGTGGGGCTCTGACCAGGCTCTGTTACCCAGAATCCTTTGCAAACCTCAAAATTTGGCTAAAAAAACACATTTTCCTCACATTTCGGTGACAGAAAGTTCTGGAATCTGAGAGGAGCCACAAATTTCTTTCCACCCAGCGTTCCCCCAAGTCTCCTGATAAAAATGATACCTCACTTGTGTGGGTAGGCCTAGCGCCCGCGACAGGAAATGTCCCAAAACACAACGTGGACACATCCCATTTTTTGAAAGAAAACAGAGCTGTTTTTTGCAAAGTGCCTACCTGTAGATTTTGGCCTCTAGCTCAGCCGGCACCTAGGGAAACCTACCAAACCTGTGCATTTTTGAAAACTAGAGACCTAGGGGAATCCAAGATGGGGTGACTTGTGGGGCTCTGACCAGTTTCTGTTACCCAGAACCCTTTGCAAACCTCAAAATGTGGCTAAAAAAACACGTTTTCCTCACATTTCGGTGACAGAAAGTTCTGGAATCTGAGAGGAGCCACAAATTTCCTTCCACCCAGCGTTCCCGCAAGTCTCCCGATAAAAATGATACCTCACTTGTGTGGGTAGGCCTAGCGCCCGCGACAGGAATGGATCACACAAGGATCAATGATAGTCCTTGCATGAGGGCTACTGTTAACCGTGGAGTGATTCATTCCTGAAGCAGGCACTAGGCGCAGGCACACAAGCGGGGTTGTGTTTTTATCAGGACAAGTGGGGAAACACTGGGTGGTAGGAATTTTGAGGATCCCTGCACATTCCTGTAGTTTCTGTGATAAAAAAGAAAGGAAAAATAGTGGTTTAAATCAACCTTTCACTTTTGCAGGGTATTCTGGGTAAGAAAACGTTGTTAAATCCAAACACACCACATTTACGTGGGCTGGCTTGGGTGTCTAGTTTTCAGAAATGTCTGCGTTTGGTAGGTTTCCCTACATGGCTGCCGAGCCCAGGACCAAATACTTAGGTGACTGTCTTAAAAAACGAGGCTGTTTTGTGGTAGGTAATTTTAATGGCTCCCTGCAGATCCCTGGACTTCTGCTCATTGGAATGCAAGGCAAATGTGTTTTTTAAGCACATTTTGTGATTTCAAGGGGATTCTGGGTGAAGGAAAACTGGTGAGAGGCACGCAAGTCCTGCACCCTTGGACTCCCCTGGCACTAGTTTGTTAAAGTTAACCCACCACTCACACTGGTTGGTTTTAGCACCTCCAGAAATGATGGTTTCAAAGTATGAATACTTATCAAAGTATCTGAATATTGAAACCAAGCCTTCTGAAGGTGGGCCATAAAGCCGCGTCCAGGCACAAACCTCTTTATGGTCCATTCACACGCCATTCATGCACAACAAACAACCCTTTCATATCGCCAGTCACTGGCCCAATCCAACCAATCACTGCACTCACATTAACTTACCGCTGCCATACAAGGGCCCATCACATTCACACGCCACAGAACGGAATAAGTTTGACTACATTTTACCGCCTGTCAAGTAACTGCCTCCTTCTTTCTTAACATTACCAAATGCATGCGTAACGAACCTTTACTAATGACTCCTGTGACAGCCACCTGAGTCTCAGGAAGACATGTTTTTCATGCGCCTTTAATGCACTCTCTGTGCTAAATCCAACTCCTTTCAGTTTATGGATGCAAGTTGGGGGTGTCCGAGTATGCCATACAAAGCGATTCCTCGAACTGAGAGAGCATATCTGCCTTTGAAACTAAGGGAGACATGCTGGGGATTTTTCATGATGTTACCTAAAGAGAAGGTCATAGGCTAACTGCCTCCTTCTTCCTTAACATTACCAAATGCATGTATAACAAACCTTTACTAATGACTCCTGTGACAGCCACCTGAGGCTCAGGAAGACATGTTTTTCATGCGCTTTTAACGCACTCTCTGTGCTAAATCCAACTCCTTCCAGTTTGTGGATGCAAGTTGGGGGTGTCCGAGTATGCCGTACAAAGTGATTACTCGAACTGAGAGAGCATATCTGCCTTTGAAACTTAGGGAGACATGCTGGGGATTTCTCATGATGTTCCCTAAAGAGAAGGTCATAGGCTATGAAAAAGGGTAGTGTTTGGTACATAGGGGAGTCCATGAGAACGTAGCATATGTCCCAGCCAACATTATGTGCAGTGATGTGACTATAATGCACTTATACAGGAAATTGAACATCTACTAAGTTCTGATGGAGGATGAACATGAAAAGCAGGTCAAACACTGACCTATACAAGTAATTCTCCTTCAGTGCTGGGATGGCACCAATGCGTTTGAATCCATAGGTGTAGATGATGTACATCTGTACTACCTTTACTATCTGCCTTCTACCTGTGCAATAACCCTGTAAAGGCACTCCTCCCATAAGCTTTCCTTACCCATTCATGTCTCTGTTCTCATCAGAGTCCTGGCTAATCCTGTATAATTGCCAAGTGAACCTATACTAGTTTGTGGATGCAAGTTGGGGGTTTCCAAGTATGCCGTACAAAGTGATTCCTTGAACTGAGAGAGCATATCTACCGTTGAAAGTAAGGTAGACATGCTGGTGAAGAAAGGGTACTCCGTGACAATGTGGCATATGTTCTGTCCACTAGTATATGCAGTAGGGGGAATATAATGCATGTTAATTGAACAGAACACCGACCACGTTCTGACGGTGGATTTAGCTCTCAAGCAGTCTAAAAGGAAGTCCATGATGAAGTAAAATTCTGTGGCTCCTTGCCTAACGAAGCAGTGGCCCATGGACATTCGGTATCCATGCACTGCCACTGAAAGGATTACCCAACGGCAGCTCAACCTCAGTCGATTTCCCAGAACTTTGCTTTAGTATGATACAACGTAAAGCAAGTAGGGATACAGAGGCCTGGTTGTGATGGACACTGGGGACAGTAATACCGACTCTCCTGCCGCTTTCCATGCTTCGAGCACACTTTACAGCGATGACATGGACGATCCTTTTTGGGTGTTTTAGGAATGCGATCAGCAAAGTGTCGCTCCTGCAGCCTTGCCACATCCTCCAGAACATATGAGGTGGAGGCTGCTGCTGCTTCTGTAACAGCAGTGAGGCTTTCAATTCCAGACAACTGGAAGTCAAGGAAAGTCATGAGTCTTCCTGTGGTTGTCTGACGGTAAACAACATACGCATTATATGTTGCCATCTGAATCAGGTGGGTAAACAGTTTCTTGTACCAAGTGCGAGTTTTACGGCACGCATTGTATGGTTGAAGAACCTGGTCGTTCTTGTCCACTCCGCCCATATACTTATTATAATCAAGTATACAGATGGGCTTGTGGACTTCGGCCATCTGACCCCAAACCGTGATGGGAGAAGTGCTCTCATCATGAATTGTAGTGAGCAAGTATACATCACGCCTATCTAGGAACTTGACTGCGAGAAGTTCGTTAGAACGCAATGCAGTACTCTGGGATTTCTGGAGCTTCTTGCAAACAAGCTCCTGCGGGAATCCTTTGCGGTTACAACGAACTGTACCGCAGGCCACAGTGCCAGCTTTGTAGAGCTCACTGAACAGCTCTACTCCTGTATAGAAATTGTCTACATAAAGGTTATAACCTTTGTGAAGAAGTGGCCTGACAAGTTCCCATACAATCTTACCTGTGACCCCTAATGCGGGAGGGCAACCTACAGGGTTTAGGGTAGAATCCTTCCCTGTATACACTCTCAAGCTGTACACATAGCCAGAAGAGCTCTCACACAGCATGTACAGCTTTATGCCATAGCGAGCTCTTTTGCTCGCAATGTACTGTCTGAAAAGCAGCCGTCCTTTGTACAGGATCAAGGACTCATCGACTGCTATATTCTTTCCAGGAGTATAGATCTCTGGAAACCTGGCAGACAAATGTTCCACGACAGGCCAAATTTTGAACAACCTGTCTGGATCTGATCTGGATGGTCCCGAGGCAATGCAGCAGAATTGTCATTGAAATGCAGCATGCGCTGCAGTAGCAAAAAACGGTCTCTGCTCAATATGGTGCGAAGATGGGAGTTACCCAAACCGTGCAAGTCGTCCAGTAAGACTGCAAGGTGGGTTTCTGCACTAACCCCATTTTGAGCGTAAGGCCCAAAAATATCTTCAACTCTGCCAGCGAAGTGGGAGTCCACTGGCGTGCCCTAGAACAGGGCCCTAGAGTGCCTCCGCGCTCCCTCAGAAATTGGTTTGCACGCAAATTTGTTTGCTGCACAATTTTCTGAAGGAAGTCAACATCCAAAAATAGATAGATGTAGTCGACTGGCAAAAAGTTAGCTGTATCGACTTTACATCCAGCGTCACCAGTAAAAGGTGGAATTTGGGGCTGCACTAAACAGGGGGGCTGCCAAGAGAGCACTCTCTCTGTGCTTGTGGCCCCAAACACGTGCTCTCTGGGTTCGGCTAACCCAATGTGGTCCCGCTGCCCAGAATGTGCTTGCGAAGGGTCAGCACGGATGTTGTCATTGTCTCCTTCAGACTCACTGGAACAGGTGTCGTCGGATGGGACTCCGCCGACTGAAAAATCACTCCCAGATTCTGCCCCATTGTCCTCTCCCTCAGATGCTGTCTCAGTGTCTGCTGTCTCAGTCTCTGAGCCTACATCAGAACTGTCCTCCATAACCCGAGTTAGGGCTTGATCAGCAGTCATCCAATGAGACGCCATCTCTGATACTGGCTAAACTGTCCCTCTAAATTACTAGCCTACGTAGAAGGCAGATAGTCACAAAATTGCTCGTGGGTATGTTTGTTGTGTACAATAGGAAATGTCGTCGCCTTACCTTCGCTTCTTCTCCAATCATGCAGATTCTCTGAAAACACTGAAAAAAACAAAAAAAGAATGTATTACTTCACCTTACCACACACCCAGTGCAACAGTCATTTTTGGTGCTCTGCCTCCCATTACCTCCTCTTCTAAGTCCCTCAGTACTACCCAACAAAAGTGCCACTCATATCTCCATAGTCCCCCTGGCATAACATTTGTTTTAAAGCGCAGGTAATGCTTGCCTTTACTAATCCACTCAGCTAAATACATATAAATGTACCTCCTTTGCAGCAGGACAATAAACCATCTGCGCTACTTTATGGCAACTGCCACTACAGAAAAGACATACATGTATGCATATATATATATATATTTTGTGAACAAGAATCTCACTGCACTCCACAAGGTTCAAATTGCCATGTTTTATTGCAAGCAACAGCCACGTACGCGTTTCGACTCTCAAGGAGTCTTGATCACAGTAAATGAGTCCCTCTTTTCTTAAATTTTTTATACTTGCAATAAAACATGTTAATTTGAACCTCGTGGAGTGCGGTGAGATTCTTGTTCACAAAATATTTTTGAGGTTGCTCTCCTCCATCATCGAGCACCGGCAGTGGAGTGTGCTGCGCAACAATCTTTTAACCAATTTGTGTTGCATATATATATAATATATATATATATATATATATGTTTAGAAACAAAGTGGTCAAAGGGTTGCTGGGCGGCGCACTCCACTGCCGGTGCCCAGTGACAGAGAAGACCAATCTCGAAATGATGTAATGCCGAAAAATTTCACCGCACTCCACGAGGTACAAATAAACGTGTATTTTATTGCAGTCAATAACCACCAACGTGTTTCGACTCACCAAGGAGTCTTGATCACGGTCCTCGTGGAGTGCGGTGAAATTGTTCGCAATTATATATATATATATATATATATATATATATATATATATACATATATATATATATAACTTTTATGTATATGTGTGGTTTCCCTGGGGGGCCAATTGTGGCTCCCAGAAAACAACACACAAAAGAAAAACAAGCATTTACAATGCAATGGGTCTCGCATCTGCTCGAGTTAGAGCTATTAGCGTTATAAACTCCTAACCCAACTTTTCTTGCCAAATAAATTGAAAATTGAAAGTTAAACACCTTTCACATAAGGGAGCAGATTCACGGTGCCACGGCCACCATGAGCATCAGGTGAAGAGATACACAAAAGGAAAAGAAATTCGCTCGCAGTTAAACGTAACAGCAAAAGTGCAATTAGCCATGTACCAGGGGCGATGGCCAAGGCGGTAACGAAACCTCCCCAAGTAGGGTCAAAGGTAAACCATTTACCAATGTAATCAAAGGATTTTTGAAGGGCAAGCCCACGAACGAGTGGTAGTGATGGGCGTGAGGTGGGCTTTATTAAAAGCCCAGATACACACCAACACGTCAGAAAAGCAGCGCATGCGCACTGCAATGCTCGACCTGACAAAAAAAAAATATATATATATATATATATATATATATATGTGTGTGTATATATATATATATATATATATAGAGAGAGAGAGAGAGAGAAAACAAGACACTCCTTTTACATAACTTTTTTTTTCATACATGTGTGCTTGGCAAAGCACTCATGTATAAAAATAAAAAAAAATGGCCCCATAGATGGTCACCCTAAGGGCTGACCACCAACAATTCGATATTTTTTATTACAATTTTTACCCTGGGAGGGCGACCCCGCCATTTTGTTTTAAATTTTTATGCTTTAAAAAAAAAAAACATTAAATGTTCTGGGATGTTGGTGTTCGATGATTTCGGAGAACATGATTAATAAACCTCAACGTTTGTGTAGCGTGCAGCTCATGCAAGCTAGTTGAATTTATCTTCTGTTTTTGGGACTTACTGCAACTTCCTGTATTCGTGGACACTTTCACCTTTGATGCTATCTTCAAACCAGCACCCAGTGGGGTTTAGAGGCACAGCAAGCTTTTCAGCTTTTGGAAGAGAGCTTTGTATGTGCCTCGATCTTACGACATTCTGATCTCACACAGCCATATGTAGTTGTAGCTGATGCCGCCCAGGTTGCAGTGGGTGGTGTTATTTCACACAGAAATAAGACTAATGGGAAGCTTCATCTTGTTGCTTATTTTTCATATAAGTTGAGTCCTGCAGAGACTAACTATTCCGTGGGTGATAGAGAGATGCTGGCAATAAAAAGGGCCTTCGAAGGATGGAGACACTATCTGTTAGGTACCCTGCACACTATCACAATATTAACAGATCATGGGAATGTAAAGTTTCTAAAGTCTGCCCAGGCCTTGTCAATGCAGCAACTTCCCTGGACTCAATGTTTTAATTACTACAATTTTGTAATCCAATTTCGACCTCATCGGTGCAATGGCAAGGCAGAAGCTTTATCCCGACTGGGGTATGAGGACTTAGAGCAGACTAAAGAATCTCCTTATATTATTCCTACAGAAATAATTCAGGGAGCTCTTTCTACTGATAGAACGTTTTCATCAAAGGTATCCATTGAACAACAGACAAATGGGGCGGCAGACATTATTCAAACCAACAAAGGGCAGAAGTTAAATGACCTGATTTATATTCGGGGATGGTTATATATTCAAACCAGTATCCGGCAAAAACAAGCATTAAAATGGTGTCACACACAGTTAATGGCTGGTCACCCGGGAGAAAAGAAGACTCTGGAATTTATCAAACAACACTTTTGGTGGTCTTCCATGTCCATCAACACTAAGCAATTTGGACATAATTGTCTTATTGACGTCCAAAGTAAAATTTCATATCAAGCACCAACTAGTTTGTAACTCCCTTACCTACTCCACCAGCACTTTGACTTAATGTTTCTTTGGATTTTGTGGTGGATCTAACTAAAACAGCAGAGGAGTATACCACTATGTTGGTTACGGTGGATCGTTTGACTAAAATGGCTCATTTTACTCTATTAAAAAACCTACATCTAGAGAGCTAGCAATTATCTCCCTTCAGGCAGTGGTTTGTTTCCATGAGCTTCTATCTTTACTAATTTCTGATTGAGGCCCTCAACTTTTCTCAAAATTCTGGCAGGCCCTTTGTAACCTGTTAGGTATGGATGTTTGTTCATCCTCTAGTCATCATCCCCAAAATGATGGACAGATGGAGAGAGTCAATCAATTTATGGAGGGATATCTAAGTTGTCAATTGTTGCATGATACCTAAGATTAGGTTGATTATCAGTGGCAGCTGAACTTGCATACAATAGTGCAGTTAACAGTTCAACTAGATTGTCTTCATTTTTTTGTAATTATGCATACTATTCTTGAATGTTAGCGATAAACTTGAAACCTGTGTTAGATGTACCAGCAGGGCAGGATTTTCTGAATCACCTACGAGACATTCAATTATCTGCACCAGTCAATCTCAACAAAGCCAAATAATCATACAAGAAGCAAGCTGACAAGCATCATCGACACATTCCATTATTTCAGGAACTTCAGGAATTATGGTTGTCACACATGTAATAATTGTATAAAAGTTCTGCGAAAGTTCCAACCACAGTATATAGAATGATAAAAAATCATTAACAAGATAAATGATGTGGTTATGAAGTTGGAACTTCCGACAACATTACAGATATGTCTTGTGTTTCATGTATCCTCAGTGAAACTTGTTACACCAGGAACATTTTCCCATAGAAACAATATTGGTGGACAGTGGACCTGAATTCAAAGCCAAAGCTATATTGGATTCAAAAAGAGTACGAAATAAGTTATATTATTTGATACACTGGGGTATAGTCTAGAGAATCGTACTTAGGAATCTTCAGGGCACCTGCATGCCCCCCAGTTGTTAAGATGATTTCATTGCAGATATCTTAACAAGGCAAAACAAGTTGGAGAGGTTCTTCGGGATGTACTGTTGAGCTTGCCTGGCATGCCTAGGAATGGAATCCTGCAGCCAAGCAGGAAACGGACATGCTGCTGCACCACCGCTGACTTGTGGCTCTAACAGCTATGTTGAATGGAGGGGTTGCACTGGAAGCTGTGGCTAGACAGCAACTTCCTGTTTTCTACCTTTTCTGATGATGTCTGCGTCCTCATGTGTTGTCGACGTCTTTGTGTGTTGTCGACAATCTTGGTGCGTAGTCGGCATCCTCGACAAGTCCGACTTTCACGGTGTTGTCTGCATGTTCAACGGTTCCTATACGGCATAGAAAATCTTCTGGAATGTTGGTGCTCAATGATTTTGGAGAAACTATAAAATAAAGGAAATTTTAATAAACCTCGACATTTGGGTCACGCACAGTGCATGTAAGCTAATAAAATGTATCTTCTGTTTCTGGGAATTCCTGCAGCTTCTTGTATTCAGGGAAACTTTTACCTTTGATACAATCTGCAAAGCAGAAAGGAAATATTACATTAACTACATATTGAAGTTATAGTTTCAGATTTGAAGAGGACAATAGAACTATGCAATTTTGATCTGCAAAATCATGTTTAAGAGTTCGTAATAGCATGAAGTAATGTTATGATCACTATGTGCAGTTGAGGACTGTTTATTGTTATGTTCTATTTACTACTTACTTTTTATCAGAACTATTGTGTGTTTATGGTATATGACCATCTACTTGTTTGTGTGATTAACAGCAAGCTAACTTCCAAGTTACAGCTATGATTCCTCATATAAATAGGAATTTGTATATTACTTATAACACATTCAAATATGATTGAATAATTGATTGAAGATAAGAACTTGTTGATATTATTTATTATTCATATGATCAGCTCCAGAAGTTTGAACTTCCACTCCTAAGAAAAATCTTCAATGTACTTATATGTGGGAGAAGGCTATATCCAGGTAGAGTTGGTTATATTTGGGAATTATAGAAATCATTGGAAGATTATTGTTAAGGCTCCCAGTTTTCCATTTCCTTGTGGATGAGTCACAGCACCCTCTGATACTGCGGGCAGGTTACTGCCTGAATTTCTTGAGATAGGAAGCGTATACAAGGCCCCAATGTCTTATCAACTTGGGTCAAGACTGTGGTGAATTACTGCCATCAATTTCTCCATACATAGGAGGCCCCACAATCTGTGGAGCCAGTCTAGTCTTGTCAGGACCACATCCGTCTCCTACTTTGTCAGGATAGTTTGTTTTGCAGCACACAAGGTGAGGGTAATGGTTCTGCCTCTCATAAACCTCAGGGGATTTGTTAGTGCAATATGGAGTGCCAGGATGATATAGCTTGGGAAGCGTGGTATGTCGGTATTGAATATGTCATTGATATCTATCATGATCTTCGACCAAAAAGTCTGCAGTTTAGGGCATTGCCCCAGGATGTGTCTAAGGGTTCCTGATTAGCCACGGTGCCACCATCAACTGTCTCCCTTGCCTCTTCTCCATTTTGCCAATCATGCTGAGGTATAATGCCAGTAATGTACAATTTTTATCAGTGCTTCTTTTCCATGGGGGCTACAAGCTGAGGTGTGTGCTCTGTGTAGAATATCTGCCCATTCCTTGGTGGGGAAGGTAAGTTCACATTCTAGATCTCATTTCTTTTGTGAAGTGGATGGTGACTTATGTGCTGGGGTATTGAGGAACATGTATATGTCTGATAGGGGCCTGTTGTCTGTGGTGCGAGTGAGGAGCCATATTTTGAAGGGTGAGAGTGGGCGACCAGCATGTGGCTTAATATGCAATTGAGTAACCCAATATCTGAGAGCTAAATACTGACAGTATGCAGCGAAGGGAAGGTCATAGTCTACCTGGAGTTGAGCACAGGCCATGAGGCCTTCTGAATCAAAGAGGTCTCCCACCCTTTCACAGCCTGCAACCTGCCATTGTGAAAAGGATTTATAATGGAGGGCCAGGGGAAAATCTGGATTCCAGAGAATAGGCGTTAGCGGTAAGATGCGCGAGGATAGTCCCTTCATAAGCTGCACCTTGTCTCAAACGCCCACCGCGGCTTGGAGAACGGAGAATGTAGACACTCGAAGGGCGATGAGACCTAGGTAGCCAGGGTACCTTCCAAATGTGGACTCCAGCTAATGCTTGGTCGATAAAGAATCAATGCCCCTCTGTCACTGGCCTGGACAATTCCACTATATATCTGAGTTGCACTGCTTGGTAATAGTGTAACAAGTTAGTGAATCCGAAGAAACCCTCCTTTGCAGGCCAATATGTCTGTTTTCGCACCATGCATGCCTTTTTGCTGCCCCATATATAGTGTTCAATTAACTGCTGTAGTTTCCCTAGCACTTGTGAGGGGGTTAGGTGGGTGGGGGGGGGGCGGTAGAGAGGCAAGGTCTGCATCACTTACAGAATTCTGGGAAGGTGGGTAATTTTGATCATGGCAAGTCGGCCCAGCCAGGTCAGCGCACCTCCTGTCCAGAATCTCAAATCTGTACAGGTTGCAGAAAGAAGCGCTCCATAGTTGCACTCCACTGTCTTCTCAAGGGTAGAGTATATCTGTAGGCCTAGGTAGGGGAGCTCCTGAGTAGCCCATGTGAAGGGAAAATTGTGTGTCATCTGCTACTGATCTATTTGTGGAATTGCAAGTCTTAATATTTGTGTTATCTGCAGATTGATTTTAAACCTGGAGGCCTTGCCAAATATTTCCAGCTCTGCTAGCGAAGGTGGGAGCGACTGGAGCGGCTGAGTAAGCAATATCATCACATCATAGGCGTACATTGCCAATGTATGTTCCCCTGCCTCCCAAGAGGATACCCTTTATAAAAGGGCTGCCTCCTATCCTCCCTGCCAGGGGTTCCATATATACAGCCAAGAGTAGAGGGGACAGAGGGCTGCCCTGTCTGGTACCATGGCCAATCGGAAAAGGCCCTGACAATTCCCCAATTACTCTAACTCTCTCCCTCACGTTGGCCTAGCTGCTCCACACCCATTTCTGGAATCTGGGTAGTACTGAATGCAAATGTGGGCAATGAGCTTGGTCAAATGTCTATTCTGCATCGACTGATAGGAGCAGAGCCGGCACTGGAGACCAGTGGGTCTTATCAATGAGGTAACAGAGGCGCTTAATGTTGTCACTACAGACTCTCCGGTATGAAGCTGGCCTGGTCGGGCGTCAACCAGTCTCTGCATATAGGGGGCTAGGCGGGCTCCCAATATACTGGTGAAAAGCTTGGTGTCTACGTTTAGGAGGGAATGGGGCAGTATGAGGCCCATTGTGTGGGGTCTTTCCCCGGTTTGGGGATCACTGTTATCGTGGTGTCTCCCACGGTATATGCAAGGGTCCCTGTTTCGCTAAAGGAATTATATAGCTGGGCCAATATGCGGGCCAGCGTCAGAGCAAAGCGCTTGTAAAATTCAGAGGGCTAGCCCGGTGCCTTGCCAGATTGGAGTCGTTTGATGTCCGTGAGGACCTCCATCACCTGGATATCGCCGTTGATGAAGCTGAAATGAAGGTTTTACATTTATTAGCGCTTAAACGTAGATTGCAATAATTAAGTGTGACTTTAACCGAACTAATAAAGATTGTACAGGGACAAAATGTGCCCTTAGAGTAGTTTGCCAACATTTATAAGCGTGCTTTATATAACGTGATGTATTAGAATTGCACTAATCCGACATAATCGTAAACGTGTGCTATGATTTGCTTGTTTGAAATGTTTTAGCTTAGCATAACTTTAGTGGAGGCTTTGGCCTAGTTGCCTGGTCTCACAGTTTAGATGCTCGTATTTTTCCAATGTGCTAATAAACGTGTATTTTTGCTTGAAGCTGTACTCTTCCACTGAGATCGTTCACATGCTTATCTTAAGGTTTCGTGCCAGCGTGGCATTTTTCTCTTTACTCCAAGGTCAATCTGCAGGTGCGGACAATGGAAGCTCTGAAAGTGAGTTAATTGGTATAAAATGTTGCAACTTGCGTACCCATCTCCAAGGATAATGTATGCTTAAGTAAAAGCTTGAGAACTGTTGTTTTTGATTGGACAATTTGAAGCTAACCTATGAACCCTCCAATGGAAGACCCTACTGGATTTGAACTGTTGTCTATTTAAACCAGGTGCACGAGAAGAAAGTAGCCATTACCCGACATCGCACCCATTTTGTAGACTTTGCAGCTATTATGGCCCACCTTGCTGCGACGCCATTTTGAAAGAGACTTTGATGCTTTCTCTAATCGAGAGAAAGAGACCTTAAATGATTCTTGCCCTAGAGACTTTAACTTTGATCCCTTTGCATGAAGTTGTAGTTTTACTTTGCCGCCGTGAGGCAACTGCCCCGTCCACCCCTGCCCCTTTGCCCCGTCCCATGCTGATCGAGAAACGGTACCTGTGAGACGAAGACTTCCTTGTATGCTGATTGTAATTGGTAAATATGAAAGGAAATTGTACAATTGCATTGTGTTTCTTTTAGGTAACCAACTGCTGATTTTTGATAAGAGCCCTAGTTAGGAGTTTTTCCAAATTAATGTTGCTAAATTGTTTTGCATGAAGTCCTACATGCCGATGCTAATTTGAGGTTAGATGAGGATTCCTTTTGTTGCACGATGCAATTTGAGACCTTGTTATGCTGACTAAATGTATGCAATTAGTTCATTACAGATTATCGTATTAGTGATTTGCATTGCTATTATCGAATGCCTTGTTATTCAAATGCTGCATAGATTGCACTTGTTTCGCCGCTATGGACAGCTATTAATGTTCATTTACGTTTATCATTTGATGTTGAGACACATTTATATTGTGCTAGCTTTGTTAATATAGGGAAATAAATTCACTAACTTTGAATAAACTGGTGTGGTTATTCCTGACTGAAAGGTCAGGGTTCGTCGAAATGTATTCTGGATTAATTGTTAAGTGTTATGTTGATCAGGGTATTGCTTATGTTCGTTATTGATTATTGATTTAATGAAATTGGCTGATTAAGGGTGTCGAGGGTCCCACTTAGCCAAAAGATTCATCGGCCTAAAGAGCGTCCAAATACAGGTAAATTATTAGTACGGAACGCTCTATCAGTAGATGGTAGCAGAGGACGGTTTCGCCTTTTGGGACCCCGTACTCTTAAAGTACATGGTGTTGAATTAACGGTTACGCCCTTTGAGACCCCATTCGAGAAGTTGAATTAGATTTTTTTGGATAAAACTGATTGACAGAATGATGATGGGCTAGGTCCACCGCGACTTTCCCGGGATCTCGGAGCTTGCGAATGAAGAGAATGGAGGTATGGAATCAGCGTTGGCGGTACTAGTGATGGTATGAGTGAAATTAGGGTTTTGCGCTTGCACAGCTTATTGCCGCAGATTGTGTGAAAAGGTTGCGAGGATTTTTTTTTTCTTTTTAGAGGATAGCGGAGGTGCGACTCCAAGTGTAGAAGTAGAGAAGTCGTCGAACTTCATAGAAATAGCGGAGGTGCGACTCCGAGTGTGAGAGTAGGGAAGTCGTCGAACTTCATGTGCGTGTGGCGCTTTGTGCATAAAAAGGTCCACGTGGTTGTTGTTGTTGAGACGGGCCCTGCGAGGTCAAGAGACTCCGGAGTATGTTGTTTTATGTTGTGGTCTGGGCGGTTTAGTAGGTTGATCGGGCGTGGTCAACGAGTCGGTACGTGTGTTAAGGGAGTGAAAGAAACTTCGACTTCGGGCTTTGACAAGATTCTAAGTGCACTAGAATAGATCATTGACAAGTTGAGAGTAGGTCTGCGGGTCAGATTTGCTTGCGAACGTGGGGACCGAGAAAGATGGAATAACTGCCGAGGCTAGTGAAAAATCCCTAAGGTCCTGAAGCGATTGTGTTACCCTTCCTGTAGTAAACCGACAGATCTGTTTTATTTTTGGTAGCTCGCGATACATGCAAGAAGTTGTTACGAGAGGAGCTGAGTGAAGGAGGACTAGCCGCGAGGCTTTGTCAGCCGCAGTGTGTGTGAGTGTGACGTCACTAGGAGCCGCGCTGGGATAGGTTGGTTGCAGAGAAGGGTCGCGCACGGATTGGACGCAGTCCGTGGGGCTCGATTGGAAGGGGAAAGGAAAGCGAAGAGTATTCCGGGAATTAAAGTCACCCATTGATTACAAATTTTGTGAAATAAAAGACGAGAAAATGAAATTTTTTAAAGCATTAAGGAGTGCGATGAAGGGGGAGTCTTACATTAAAGCGAGCGTAGGAGAGGAGACGCCACCCGAAGGTACACCAGCTTACATTGTAATGGAGGAAAAAGGGGTAGCTCCGTGCCTTTGGCTAAAGCAATGGCACAAGCTAACAGAGAAACATGGGAGCGTAGCGTTCCC
The DNA here is from genome assembly GCF_031143425.1 of Pleurodeles waltl. Classification (NCBI taxonomy): domain Eukaryota; kingdom Metazoa; phylum Chordata; class Amphibia; order Caudata; family Salamandridae; genus Pleurodeles; species Pleurodeles waltl. The sequence continues at coordinate 974,943,421 of NC_090444.1, forward strand.
GATACATGGGACATTCAATATAAGGATCCTAGAGAATTTGAGATTCGCGATGTATGACATGAAGGTACCTCCAAGGCCAGCACAGTTTGAGGCTCTAGCAATTTGGGAACTGATGGCTAGACAGCAACAGCAAAATAAGTTCGAGACCAGGATAAGGAAGGTAGAAAAGACACTAGCGGACGCTAGGTGGGATAATGCACAGAAGGTGTGGAGGTCAGATGTATTGCAGGGGATAAAATTGTTTCGCGCAATTACTAAGGAAGAAGAGGAGACAGGTAAGAAAGCTACCTGTAAGACAAACAGGAGGTGTTCCAAGGATAGAGAGGACGAGGAAAAGTTGAGAAGAGAAGAGGAGTTAGAGGATGAGGAGTTAATCATGCAATTGCTGAACGACCGTCCACCACCTTATGCAGAGAGTGGACAAGGTCCAAGTACCAGTTCTGCCCCTCCGGCATCGGTACAGAACGGTGAAACTCAGAGTTCAGGAGCATCATCGGGATCTAAGGACCCGAGTTTACTGTTCACCCCGCAGATACCGCAGGTTAGGAGAATATATCCAGATGTGCCCATGTTGAAACCAGCAGAAAATTATCAGCCGCAGATTCCAGGATACTATAGCAGTGACAACAGTGCAGGAATGATTCTAGATCCAACCGTAAGGGGAGTACAGAGTGGTCACAACCCGACATTGGCACAAGCCGAATCAACTCAGTTTTTGATGCCTCAAAAGCAGATGCAGGGGGGAAATGCACATGCTCAGATGACGGGGAGTCAGATGGGCATGCCGGCAATGATGACCCATAGTGTGGGAATGAACATGTCTCAGAACATGGGAAATGGACAGAACCCAGATGCGATATCACTACCCATTACTGTAGGTCCACCGGTACCTTTGTACAGTCAGCCTAACTTGGGTATGAGCGGCCAGGGATCAATGCTGCAGAATGGGACAGAAAGGAGGTGCATAGAAAACACTCCAGGGATAACTCCGATAGCGGCTCAGCCAACTGGATCCGGATCCTTGATGGAGTTTAGTCCCATATGTGCTCAGTCAACACTGGTGAGGTCGAGTCCCCCACTGGTGATACCGCTATCATCGAATACTGAAAAGTTGCCGCAACCCTTGATGGCAGTCGATGTGAATGCTACACTCACTGATGGGGTTGAATGCACAACAGCTGACACAGTGGTTCAACAGTCTGAATTCCACTCAAAGTTCAGCCAGTGGGAAGGGAGAAGATTATATGAATAGGATGAGGTTGAACATGGAAGCACAAGAATTGGTGGAAGGGACTATGGGTGTGAATAGGTTAGAGTCCTACTCGAAAGAAGAGCTGAGGTATCTATGTCCCAGGATAACGAAAGAAGTGAATAAGGTACATAAAAGCTTGCAGGAAATAGCTGACAAAAACGGGGTGGATATAGACAAGACAAAACACTTAAGCAGAAGCTACAGATTGGATTTTGGGACCACAGATTTTGAACACATGAGGTCAGCAGGCATGAAGGCGCACCTTAGAGAATTGCTGCAGAGTGCACAAGTGTGGAGGTGCTTAGACAAGTGGGAAAGCAGGTGGGTAAAGAGAAAGGAAAAGAGGAGGGACAGTGCTACAGAACTCAACGAGAAAAGACCACAGAGTAGTGATGCAGTAACCATGTTACCAATGAGGGAGACAGCAGGGGGAAAGTTAATACATGTACCATGGCACAGAAGCGACATTCAGTCTTTTACGGATGATTTTCCCAAACTGAGAGAGAAACCGATTGAATGGTATCAACAGACTGATAGGTTTGTGAAGCTTGCAAAATGTCTCTGGGAAGACCTGAACACCCTCTTTGAAATTGTGGTTCCGGCAGATTTGTGGGAGGATTGCAAAAGAGCTGTAGGTTGGCCGACAAGTGAACCAGAGAGAGACAGGGAGACGGGTGCACCATCACCTATGGTGATGAGCTTGTACTATAAGGTGATTGAGCATTTGAAGACGAAGGTTGCCGCGAAAAATGTGGATTGGCAGAAGATCGATCGAACGGCCCAAGAGGCTAAAGAGTCGATTCATAGTTACTATGAGAGGTTGTTGAAGGCGTTCAAGAATTACAGTGGCACGGAAACAATAGAGGCGAAGGACATGCTTCATTTTGTGTTCAGATTTGTGGAAGGGCTGAGACCAGAGATAAGCCAGATGATAAAGTCGCATTTGATTTGTTGGCAGTCGAAACCGATCGATGAGGTGTTGAATTATGCGAAATACTGTAGCGACGAAATTGAAGTGAAACAGAAAAGGTTGAAAGAGAAGGTGATGATGATGCAACTTAAAGCAGCTCAGACAGGTCTGCAAGGTTTGCAAGGGATGCAAGGGTTCCAACAGCAGGTACCGCAGCCGCAGTTGCAGGGAAATATGATGTTTCAGCCACAGGCGAGAGGCAGAGGTAGAGGAGGTTTTGTGAATAATGGTCCGGATTTGAACACTGTTGTGAATGGTGTGCAGGCAATGAAGAAGGTGATGCCGTGTCACGTGTGCGGAATTGTCGGACATTGGAAACGCGAGTGCCCGATGGTGGTGCAGGAAGGTGCAGGTGCAGGTGTTGGTCAGCAAAACAATGATGTCAATGCATTTCAGACAATGAGGGGACCGAAAATGAGAGGTCCAAACCCAAATTTTCAGACCATAAATCAGTTGCAGGGATTACAACCGATGCAGCCGCAGCAGACGCAGATGCCCCGTATGCAGATGACGCAAATGCAGCCAATGCAACAGCAGTTTCCCATGGTACCTAATCAGCAAATGCAAATACCTTTGGCACCAATGAGTCAGCAGCAAGTGATGGTTCCTCCACAGGTCTCGGGTCAGGTAATGAGTACAAATGGCACAGTACAACAGTTCCCACTACACAGTGAGAGTGGAATAAACAATGTATGGGAGAGTGAAAGTTCAGAAGAAGAAGGAGATTGTGTGCTTGCAGCATCCTTGGAAGTTGATCAAAAGGGTCCGTACGTAGAGGGAAGAGTAATGGGTCATCGTGTTTCATTCTTGGTTGACACAGGAGCCACACGTTCAACTGTTAAGAGCAGTGAAGTACCAAATTTGCCACTCTCAGGGAGAACAGTTCAAGTGGTAGGAGTAGCAAACAGGCACCTGACGAACCCAATAACAGATCCGGTACCAGTCAGCATCGGTAACTATCAAGGGGTGCATCAGTTTGTGGTATGCGACTCAAGCCCGATAGCACTGTTAGGGAGAGACTTGTTGTGCAAATTGGGTTGTTCGATTATGTGTTCGAACGAGGGAATTAAAATTCAGACGAGCAGTGATGGGGAAGAAGAGGACAGTGTAGAGGGGGATGAGATGGAAATTGTCGATGAAGAGTATCCTCTGATTTGCCTTTTCCCGATGATAACTGAAGAAGATATTCCAGACGAATTACGGGAAACAGTCGGAAAGGAAGTGTGGGATATGACAGGGAAAGAGGTGGGATTGATGAAAGGAGTGGAACCAGTGAAAGTGACCGTAAAACCCAATGCAACCTTTCCCCAGACCCCACAATACCACATGGCACAAGACACCCTCATGAAAGTTGCCCAACTTATTGACGAATTTGTAAAACAGGGAGTACTGAAAGAAGTGTTAAGCAGTCCATGTAATTCACCAATAATGGGACTAATAAAGCCAAGTGGAAAGGTCCGACTAGTGCAGGACTTGAGGAAAATAAATGACATTATAGTCAAGTGTTGCCCTGTCGTACCAAATCCAGCTGTGATAATGTTTCAAGTCCCTTGCGATGCTGAGTGGTTCTCAGTCATCGACTTGTCACAAGCATTCTTTTCTGTGCCTCTTCATGAGGACAGCCAATTTCTCTTTTGTTTCAAATTCTTAGACAGAGTGTACAGTTGGTGTCGAATTCCTCAAGGGTTTTCTGAGTCACCGTCCATCTTCAATCAGATCCTAAAGAAGGACTTGGAAGCATTAGAATTGCCATTCGAGTCAACTCTAGTACAGTACATTGATGACTTACTGATTGCATCAAAGACAGAAAGTGGCTGCACAGCCGATACCATTGCCCTACTGAACCATTTGGGAAGGAATGGACACAAGGTGTCTCCTTCAAAGTTGCAGTTCTGTCAGAAGAAAGTGAAATACTTGGGTCACCAGATAGAGAAAGGGTCACGGAGAATAATGAAGGAAAGAATTACAAGTGTACTTCAAATGAGTCCACCCAATACAAGGAGGGAGGTGAGGAAGTTTTTGGGGATGGTGAGCTACTGTCGCCAGTGGATTCCCAACTTCTCAACTCTAGCGAAGCCTTTACTGAAACTGACCCAGAACGATGCGTTGGATCAAATTGAGCTGAAAGGAGATGAGATGGATGCTTTTATTGAATTGAAAGAATGCATGTGCAGGGCTCCAGCTTTAGGTATGCCTGATTACACAAAGCCTTTCACATTGTTTTGTCATGAACGTGATGCATGTTCTCTGTCTGTCTTGACTCAAGCCCATGGTGGCATAAACAGACCAGTAGCGTATTTTTCAGCTACTTTGGATCCGGTCGCAGCAGCACTTCCAGGGTGTTTGCGCGCCGTAGCAGCAGTTGGTATCAGCCTCACTCAAAGTGAAGGAATAGTGATGGGACACCCAGTAACAGTCATGGTCCCTCACTCAGTTGAGATACTTTTGACCCGCTCCCAAACGCAACACATGACCGGAGCAAGACTCACAAGGTATGAAACGGTAATTCTGGGCTCACCGAACGTGCAGCTAAAAAGGTGCACTACGTTGAATCCAGCAACCTTGCTTCCTGGTGAAAATGCTGAAATTGAGAACGCTGAAGACGTCGAGCATGACTGCCTTCAGGTGACTGAATTTTGCACAAAACCTCGACCTGACATTAAGGATACTAAGCTCGATGAAAATGACCAAATTGTTTTTGTTGATGGTTCATGTCTAAGAGATGGGATGGGAATTTTGAAAGCAGGATATGCTGTATGTACTGTAACAGGTGTCTTGGAAGCGGGCTGGCTTCAAGGAGTCTATTCTGCACAAGTAGCAGAACTTGTGGCCCTTACAAGAGCATGTCAACTGTCTGCATTGATGAAAGTCACCATTTACACTGATAGTCAGTACGGGTTTGGGATTGTGCACGACTTTGGCCAACTATGGTCACAGAGAGGTTTCCTGACTTCTTCAGGATCCCCAGTGAAAAACGGGGAGAGAATAAGGGAATTGTTACACGCCATTCAAATGCCAGCCGAAGTTGCAGTGGTAAAGTGTAGTGCTCATACAAAAGGACAGGACTATGTTTCTCTGGGAAATGCATATGCAGATCAAGTCGCAAGATTTTGTGCCTTGAACTGTATATTACTCAGGGATGAATGGAATTCGATAAATGAACCAGAACTCGAACCAGCTGAAGCATTTGCCTTGAAGGTCTTAGATACAATAGATGAACTAAAAGCATTACAGAATAACGTCAGGGAGGATGAAAGAGATTCCTGGATTAAATCACAATGTATAAAGAGACCAGATGAGTTATGGGTTTCAAATGAGGGAAAATTTGTTTTGCCAAATAGTCTCTTATCACAGCTTGCGCGGTTCTATCATGGGCAAGCTCACCTAGGGAGAGATGCCATGATAAGATTGTTCAAAACTGATTGGTTTAACCCCAGATTTCGTCAAGCTGCAGAAGCAGTTTGCCATCGATGTGTCACTTGCCAGCAGATGAACCCAGGAAACAGTTGTGAATGCGAGCCACATTGGTAGAGCAAGTGGCCCGTTTAGTCGAATGCAAATGGACTTCATTGAGATGCCTGTGCATGGAGGTTTGAAATATGTGTTGGTGATTGTGTGCATTTTTAGTCACTGGATTGAGGCGTACCCCACACGTAGAAATGACAGCCTTACAGTTGCAAAGCTATTGTTGAGAGAGTTGATACCACGTTTCGGATTCCCGATCTCTTTAGAATCAGATAGGGGAAGTCACTTCAATAACGAGGTGATAAAGTTACTTTGCGAAGCGCTGAACATTGAGCAAAAACTGCATTGTAGCTATCGCCCTGAAGCATCAGGACTGGTGGAGCAGATGAATGGTACACTGAAATCAAGAATGGCGAAAATATGTGCATCGACAAATTTGAAATGGCCTGACGCATTGCCCTTGGTGTTAATGTCAATGAGAAACACCCCTGATAGAAAGACTGGATTGTCTCCGCACAAAATTCTCATGGGCAGGGCTATGAGACTTCCTGCAGTTCCCGCAAACGCGCTTTTGAATATTACAGATGATATGGTGTTAGACTACTGCAAGGGTCTGGCTGACGTGGTTCGCTCTTTCTCTCACCAGGTGGAAGCAACCACCTTGCCACCGATACAAGGTCCAGGACACGCACTGAAAGCAGGTGACTGGGTCGTGGTAAAGAAGCACGTGAGGAAGTCGTGTCTGGAACCCCGTTGGAAAGGCCCTTTCCAAGTGATCCTGACGACAACTACCGCTGTGAAGTGTGCGGGGGTTCCCAACTGGATTCACGCCAGTCACACAAAGAAAGTGTTGTGTCCCACAGATGAGGAAGTTGAAGCGCTGAAACTGCCAGTGCCTGATAAAACAGTGCTGAGTGCTGAGACAGAACAAAACCGAACTGAAAGCGAACAGGCAGAAACAGGAGAGAGAGAGATATTCTTGGAGGACGAAGAGACCAACTCACTTGGGGAAGACCAAGGAGAAAGTTCAGACAGCGACGAAGCAGCTGAAGGTGACAAAGAACCTGAAGCAGCTGAGGGTAGCAAAGAGCCTGAAGCAGCTGAAGGTGACAAAGAACCTGAAGGAGCTGAAAGTGATACAGAGCCTGACGAAAGTAACGGTGACGAAGGGCTCGAAAACGTGAAAAAGCAGGAGAGCCTGATCAGAGGAGGGCTTTCCCAGAAGCAGACGATACAGAAAAAGAAAAAGAGAACGTGATCGATTCCCCAGAAGGAGGGGACAAGGCAGGACAGAACGAAAAGGTTCAAACTTCCACAGAAAAGGTCGCAGGTCCAACAAATGGACATGGTGCAAAGAGGAGACTTAGGGGGTTATTCTAACTTTGGAGGAGTGTTAATCCGTCCCAAAAGTGACGGTAAAGTGACGGATATACCACCAGCCGTATTACGAGTTCCATAGGATATAATGGACTCGTAATACGGCTGGTGGTAAATCCGTCACTTTTCCGTCACTTTTGGGACGGATTAACACCTCCTCCAAAGTTAGAATAACCCCCTAAGTATATCACCAGTAAAACAAAGGACTGAAGAAAGTTTGAACGACGGAGAAAGGCCAAAAGTGAAAGAGAAAAGAAAAGAAGTGCCTGTCGTGGTACCATCCTCAAGTGAAGGAAAAGACTTGGCCAAAGAGGAAAGTACCAGTGAGGCAGAATCAAAAAGAGAAGCAAAATTGAAAAGGAAAAGGATACCGAATAGGAGATATTCCGGTCCAGAATGGGCATATGTAGTAAATGACGATTGGACTGACGAATTTGTATCTCTAAGCCTCGAGAACGAAGAAGAAGAGATACCAATAGAAAAGAAAAGTTTTATGGACACTGTTGATTGAAAGGGTGATGAATGACATTGCTTGCTACAATCTAACGTGATACAACCAGCTGAGACATTGCTAAACCGGATGAGACACTTGCTGAACTGATAAAAGACTGAGTTATTGCCGAATTGAGACAAATGCTGCTAACCGATAAGTGACTGGCCTCTTGAAGAAAACTGTGTGAACATTGCGCTCGTTCAGCCTTGTAACTGAATTGCTAAATAGTTTCTTTATAGGTGCTTCTAGCTCTCTGATTCTATACAGATCATGACGCAAAACAGTAGAAAGAAATATTGTAAATATGTGTGTATAGGCTTGATAATTGCATGTGTACTAATAATAATGGCAATAGTGCTTGCAATGCATGGAAAGGGTGAGAATGAGAAAATTGACGCTTCTACTTTTGCTCCTGTTACTGTCACTGAACTAACCGCATTGAAAAGACTAGAATTAGATGAGAGACACTTGCATGATAAGAAAGAGCTTTCGTATAACGTTTTCTATCGCTTACTAACAGAGTATGTTGAGACTATGGATGCGAAAGATTGTTATGTGTGTACACAGATACCGACATCAGTAAAGGAAGGGGTGACATATCACCACATGCCTCTTACATACGGGATTACATGTAGTATAGTAATGTCTAGATTTTATGGTCAAACTAACATACAGTATTTTTACTCAAATTATGATGTTACCTTTGCATATGTTCCTATAATAGCGCAGCTAAGCCAGATTGCTAAAGATTGGGATGCTAAAATAATGAGGGAATTTTTCGAGCCAATGCTACCTTTGGAAACGGCTCACGCTCATAGGGAAAACCTTACCTGCTCGCTCTCTGCAGTAGAAATAAGCTTTTTAGATCGCACAGATGATAGAAGGGCACAAATGAATGCGAAATTAGAAAAGGAGCTAAGTAAGAGGACTTCAGTAGATAATTATGATTTTGCCGCAATAAAGACACAAGGGAGAATAGCTTTAGATGCTTGGCATGTAGGGAAATTTTGTATATATCGAGGTGAATCTTATTATGACAACATTTTTGTAAGAGCGAGTGAGTGTAAACATACGTTTATCTTTAAGGCCAAATGGACATTCATGATGAACGGACTTGACCCTGTCATTCCAGGTGTATATTACATTTGTGGGTATAATGCCTATTATCGTCTTCCGAAAGGATGGTGGGGGAGATGTTATTTGGGTATAGTGTTCCCAAAGGTTTATCAGCTGGATGACCTATCGATGATTCAAAAGACATCTGGATCCCATCGTATCCAGAAAAGAGAGACCGCAGCTGCTGTGGTAGGAGATATATTTGGAGCCATGATTCCTTCATTGGGAGTTGTGTTGAATTCCATCAAAATAAGAAAGTTGTCTACTATAGTGGATAACATGTTGACAAAGTTTTCAGGTGCTATAATCCTGATAGATGCTGAACTTGCAGCGGAAAGAGCTATGACTCTTCAAAATAGGCTTGCTAGACATTCTTTTAGCAAAGGATGGCGGTGTTTGCAAAATGCTTGGTGCACGACACTGTTGTACGTATATTCCCGATAACAGTGTGAAAATTAAAACTATGCTTGCTAATCTAACAAAAGAGAGTGCAGAATTGAAGGAATTGAAAGAACCAGGAGTGTGGGAGAAGGTTGGAAAAGGACTTGCTTCAGTGGGAAACTGGATTGGGGGAATTTGGAATGGAATATTACTAAAAATAATACAGGGAATATTAATTGTACTGATTTGCATATTTGGAATTTGGGGAATAAAAAGGGGAATAATAATGATTATGGAAAGAATTAAAAGAAGGAAGGAAGAGAAAATGATGAAAAGAATGGCAGAAGAATACAAAGTGAAAACTAGGGGAATTAAAAGGAAAAGAGAACTGACAGAATTTTAATGGAATAAAATTTGTGGGAATAGTTTGTGTGATGACAAGTAGTCATCAGAGGAGGGATTGATGAAGCTGAAATGAAGGTTTTACATTTATTAGCGCTTAAACGTAGATTGCAATAATTAAGTGTGACTTTAACCGAACTAATAAAGATTGTACGGGGCCAAAATGTGCCCTTAGAGTAGTTTGCCAACATTTATAAGCGTGCTTTATATAACGTGATGTATTAGAATTGCACTAATCCGACATAATCGTAAACGTGTGCTATGATTTGCTTGTTTGAAATGTTTTAGCTTAGCATAACTTTAGTGGAGGCTTTGGCCTAGTTGCCTGGTCTCACGGTTTAGATGCTCGTATTTTTCCAATGTGCTAATAAACGTGTATTTTTGCTTGAAGCTGTACTCTTCCACTGAGATCGTTCACATGCTTATCTTAAGGTTTCGTGCCAGCTTGGCATTTTTCTCTTTACTCCAAGGTCAATCTGCAGGTGCGGACAATGGAAGCTCTGAAAGTGAGTTAATTGGTATAAAATGTTGCAACTTGCGTACCCATCTCCAAGGATAATGTATGCTTAAGTAAAAGCTTGAGAACTGTTGTTTTTGATTGGACAATTTGAAGCTAACCTATGAACCCTCCAATGGAAGACCCTACTGGATTTGAACTGTTGTCTATTTAAACCAGGTGCACAAGAAGAAAGTAGCCATTACCCGACATCGCACCCATTTTGTAGACTTTGCAGCTATTATGGCCCACCTTGCTGCGACGCCATTTTGAAAGAGACTTTGATGCTTTCTCTAATCGAGAGAAAGAGACCTTAAATGATTCTTGCCCTAGAGACTTTAACTTTGATCCCTTTGCATGAAGTTGTAGTTTTACTTTGCCGCCGTGAGGCAACTGCCCCGTCCACCCCTGCCCCTTTGCCCCGTCCCATGCTGATCGAGAAACGGTACCTGTGAGACGAAGACTTCCTTGTATGCTGATTGTAATTGGTAAATATGAAAGGAAATTGTACAATTGCATTGTGTTTCTTTTAGGTAACCAACTGCTGATTTTTGATAAGAGCCCTAGTTAGGAGTTTTTCCAAATTAATGTTGCTAAATTGTTTTGCATGAAGTCCTACATGCTGATGCTAATTTGAGGTTAGATGAGGATTCCTTTTGTTGCACGATGCAATTTGAGACCTTGTTATGCTGACTAAATGTATGCAATTAGTTCATTACAGATTATCGTATTAGTGATTTGCATTGCTATTATCGAATGCCTTGTTATTCAAATGCTGCATAGATTGCACTTGTTTCGCCGCTATGGACAGCTATTAATGTTCATTTACGTTTATCATTTGATGTTGAGACACATTTATATTGTGCTAGCTTTGTTAATATAGGGAAATAAATTCACTAACTTTGAATAAACTGGTGTGGTTATTCCTGACTGAAAGGTCAGGGTTCGTCGAAATGTATTCTGGATTAATTGTTAAGTGTTATGTTGATCAGGGTATTGCTTATGTTCGTTATTGATTATTGATTTAATGAAATTGGCTGATTAAGGGTGTCGAGGGTCCCACTTAGCCAAAAGATTAATCGGCCTAAAGAGCGTCCAAATACAGGTAAATTATTAGTACGGAACGCTCTATCACCGTCCAAAAGTGTAGATTCCCTAACTGGGATGTGATCCACCGGTACACGGTCAAAGTAATGAATAGCTGATTTTGTATCCAGTATTTCGGCGGCACTTAGCAAGTCATACAAGTGTTCGAATTCCCAAGCAATTTCCGAGTTCTGACTGACAGTGTTACACTGTGTCATCACTAGCTCTGCTATCCGTTGTCGTATGGCCTTGGCACGCAGCCTATGGGCTAGCATGCACCCTGCTTTGTTACCCCCAGTGCAAAAACGTTTGTCTAATGCTCAGGAGTGCATATTCTGCCTTATCAACATCTAATTCTTTAAGCTCCTTACGCACGGTAGTGAGTCGGCGACACACTGGGGAACCCGTCCTCCTCCTTCAGGGCCCTTCCTCGGATTTCCAGCAGGAGTCTATTATCCTTCCTATCTTTATTGTATCGGGCGGAGATAGCTATGAATGTTACCCTGGTCTTACGCCATACATCTTCAAGCCTCACTACTCTAAGCCATTGCAGGCCTGCAGCTATGAAAGCCCCGGCCTGGCCTGTTCTCTGAGCGGGCCGATCCATGTGAGTGTCTGGCAGCAAGGTAAAGTCCCCACCCACCAGGACGTCTATACCTGGGGTTGTTAATATTCTGACTAGTGCGTCTTGGATTAAAGGCTCTTAGTAGTCATTAGGAGCATAAATGGTGGCTATCGTAAGTGTGTAAGAGTGTATGGCAATGTGGAGCCCAAGCATTCGACCTGTTGTCTCCACCTGTGTTTGTATTACTCGGCCCGGGAAGCATGTTACCAGAAGGATGGCCACTCCAGCACATTCCTGTGGACCTGAGAAGAAGAACTGACGGTCGAACCAGCAGGAGCTCAGGTGATGCCGATCTCTCCTGGAGTAGACAGATAGCGCATTTAGCGTCCTTAAGCATGTTGAGGAGTGCCTTACGCTTCACTGGGGCATTAATCCTCTAACATTGAGACTAGGTATTGTAATCATGAGGCATAAGGTAGTGCGCTGTTAGGGGTAGGAAGGTGCGTATTGAGAGGGCCGTGTGGCGAAAGTTCTCCCAGTATGGTACCACAGCTATTTTGCCATTCCAGAAGATAGCTCATAGTGAGCGTACAGGAGAAGGGATAAACTTAATACAACAATAATAGAACATAACATTGTTCCCATTCCTGGTAGCCTATAAACTCAAATAACAAGGGTCCATGGCGATCCGGGCTCTCTGTGGTCATCTGGAACCCACAGGGGAGGGTCGGGTGCTCGTTCACTTGATACTTGTGCAGTCACCGCTGAAACGAATAGAAGGTAACAGCTCGGCCAGGGACAGAGAGGCAAGCAGCTGTTAAGCAGGCAAGGGAACTACTGCAAAGATAGTACGCTCCATGTGTCGTTCAGATGCAGTAGGTTTCACCGTACGTGGCCTAGTACTGCGTAAACGGCAATTGAGTTTGGGAGTGGATTGTGGTGTGGTGAAATTTGGGAGGCAGGTCGGGATTTCAGATCCCAAGATGGAGTGCGCCTCCTCAAGCCTGCGAACAGTGTGCATTTCTTTATTTTAGGTGAAGAGTAGGCAGAAGGGGTGACCCCATCTATACCAGATGCCATTCTCCAAGAATGCTGTGGCCAGTCTTAGCACTCTGCGGCGTTGGAGTGTAAGTGGGGAAAGGTCCTCAAATATCCCAACTTTCGCACCCTCAAAGTCAGTGATGGATCTGTCCCGGACAGCCAACATAATTAGCCTGCATGAATGGAGGAAAGTATGTCCTAAAGCATGCCAGGTGTCCTCGCAACCCTGCCCGCTCTATGGGTCTAGTGCAGTGTGAAGTGTTGGTCTCCCAGATCGGGAGTCAACTGCTGAAACATTTGTACCACATATTCCTCTAGATGCTCGAGTCTGCTTGCAGTGTTACGCCTCTAGTTTGGATGTTGGAGCGTCGGGAATGATTCTCCAGTTCTACCAGGTTGATAGCACAATTCCTCATTTCTATCCCTCAGCCCCAGCAGCTCTCGTATATGGTCATTCAGCTCCCCCTCATGATGCTTCCCAGCCTGTTCCAGTGTGTCTATGCATTGGGCCATCTCCCCCTAGCTCGTTCTTGAGCTCCTTCATGTCCGCCGTCACATCATGCTTAAGGGCTGTAATGTCTTCCCGTAACACCCCAAATAACTGCTCCAGGTATGTGTGGGTCACCGGCTCCTCAATCTGTGGAGCATCAGTCCTGATGGGGAAGGGGGGACAGAGGCCTGCCAGGGTTCTATTTTTTTTTATTGGAGGTCTTATTCCACATTTCTTTACTATTAGCCTCCTTGTAGGCACGATTCGAGGCCATTGTGTTTTGTAGGGCATTCTGGATTAGTTGTGGCAAGCCCCCTCCTGTAATGTTCCTACTCTGTCAGGGGGGAGCAGTTCCCTGTCGTTGTCAAGTTCAAAGGGTCGGTGTCCCAGGGAGGAAGGCACAGTGGTTGGCAATGCTGAGTCCTGGGCCTACGGGGCACTTCCAGTTAAGGTGCTCTGGCTCCCCTGTTCCGTCCAGCGACCTGGGTGACGGTGCGTGGGTCCCTTCAGGGCTGTTGTGGAGTGCTGTCATGCCAATTATCCCCTCTACCAGGACACAAGTGCCAATCTGCTGGCAGATACAAGTGCAGTGGATAGCCCTGAGTGTGCCTAGTTGCTTGTGGCCAGCTGTGAAGGAGACATCACTTGGGCGCTTCCTGGCCCCGTCTTAAGCAGGATTTGTGCATGATATATAGGTGGCCCTAGCCCCTGTCAACCGTGCACCAGTTCAGCCAATGTAGGCTACAGGGTCCCAGGAAAAGGCAGTCGGGAGGACCGCAAGTCCAAAGAAACGTGTTTCCTATGGGACTGCGGTGTGCTTAGTGCTGGTATCGGCGATCTCACCTCTCGGTTCTCTCAAAGATCTGCATCTGTCGCCGGAAAATAGGGAACACTCCCATCCGCGTTTCTCATGTGCCTCAGAGTGCTTCACGGCCCCCACTGCCTCAGACCATCTGCGAGCTCCTCATGGCAGCTGCAATGTTGGATTGAAGGCAGCTTTGCTGGGGGAACCGGTGCTAACAGTGTCCCCAGGCAGGCCAGTGTCCTCTCTGTGGCAGCACTGCCCCAGCAACACCATCACCGTTGTTTTCAATTGTAAGTACAGCAGAGCTCCATGTTCGAGCTGCTAGCGCGGTGCCATCTTGGCCACACCCCTGTAGTTTTTTTTTTTAAATGTTCTGGTTGTCCGGTTCAGAAAGGTCCTGGCTTGACAGTTTTGGCTGGGCTGTTCGCTAAGGAGCAGACCAAGACTTATTTGCATATGGCTCGGTCTAACCTAAGGTTTAATGATGGGCAAAATAATTATGGGTTGGAAACCTACCCTGAGCAATTGCCAGTGGTTAGACAAATTTGAAGCATTTCTCCCATCTCAATTTATGTGCTTGTCTAGCAGCATTAATGTGATTGCTATTAATGCCTGCATTGTTGTGACCATAACAGACATACCCATGGTGTGTGCACTTTCACTTACCTCGTATCTCACATCTGCCACAGGATCAGGTTCTAGTTATAGAGACATTGCCAGTATAAAAGTAGTGCTGCTTGAAACCCCTGCAGTGGCTCAGGCTCACATCAGACTAGAGGACATGGTACCATTGCCTGTAGAGTGTTTGCAGGTGCTCCACATGCAGAAATCATCCACTGAACAAATATGCCCATCTGAACCGCAGGACGTATGGAGTCTACTAAGTTATACAAGAGAGCATGAGACTTGGACTCTCTAATGTAAGGAAAGAGAATGCTTAGAGCATTTCACAGCCAACCAAGACCTTAATCAATGTATAAGTAATTTGGAACAAACATTTGCAATAGGTTTCACATTTTCTTGAGTTAGAGCTATTGGCATTGTAAATTCACAACTGGACTTTTCCTGCTACATAAATTGGTCAACCCTGCTTCATAATTTTGTGTTTTCCTGCCACATAATTCTAGTAGCCCTGCATTTAACGAAAGCACTTCCATTTACCTTCTTCCTCTATCTGCAGCCAAAAATGAAAATGTTTTCATTTAGCATCCTAATTTAAATCTGCCATGCTAATTCCAATAGAATATCACTTTCACCACCCCACCATCAGAGTTGCTGACTGGCTAACACAATTCCCCCGAAAAAGACACAAGACAGCCATGAAGGAGTAACAAGAGAAATAAAACAGAAGGATCACCCAAACATATCAATAGTGTTCAAACAGTCATAGTGTAATAAGGGTGTTGGGTTGGCCTGAATCATGGTCATAATTGCAATAAGGAGAGATTGATGAAATATATACAATTATCTTGTAAACCCAATAAAAACCTTTATCATGAATAAACGTTTGGCATTAGACTGTAATGCTCAGAATAGCCCCTAGAGAACATCACAACAAAAATAGCATTTGTAAGAAATATATTCATGTAAACATATACTTAGACCCTGGAGGGCATAACCACAAGAAACAAAAATGTTAGGCAGTATAGCACTGTAACCATATATTTAGCTCCTAGATGGCACAGCACTTTACATCTTTTTAGGGATAGAAGGCCTATTGCAATGAAATTACAAACAAGCCTTTAAAATAAAAACTCCTCCCAGCTGTAAAACAAAGGTTAGAACTATGAGAGTACTTAAAATGACACTGAACAGTAGGAGGGGTTATTATTTTGGGGTTCCCACTAACCTAGTGTGGGGACCCAGAGATGATGTAGATAGAAAAAGTACATTGTGGTGAAGGTTTTGAAGGTGGCCCATTGTCCTAGGACCACCACAGACTGAGTTACAAGCAAAAATGTTTTGTAAAAGTAATGCCCTGCAAAGCATTATGGAGCAAGTTTTCATGGCTGCAAATATTGTCGTTTGCTGACTGTAATGCTCAGAACAGTCCCTAGAGGACACCACAATAAAAATAGCACCTGTAGGAAACATGGTCATGTAACCACAAAGTAAGCCCCTAGAGGGCATATCCAAAAGAGAATGGCTGAAACTAATGCAGTATAAGCATATCATTAGCCCATAGAGAGGGTAGTGCATTACATGTTTTGAAGGCTAGCAGACCTGCTGTAACAATATAAAAAACAAGGCCCTTAAAAAAAAATTACCACAGCTACAAAACAAACGTTCCAGCCATGAAAGAACTTAAAACGTCATTGAATGATGGGAGGAGTTATTATTTTGGGGTCCCTTCTAACCTAGTATGGGGAGCCAGAGATGATGTAGACAGAAAGGCACCATTGTGGTGAATGTTTTGAAGGTGGTCCCATTGTCCTAGGACCACCACACGCTGAGCTATGAGCAAAAATGTTTTGTAATAGTAATGTCCTGCAAAGTATTATGGGGCAAGTTTCCCTGCCCCAAATATTGTACTATGTTGATATGTTGGCTGTAATGCTTAGAATAGTCCCTAGACAACACCACAATGTAAGTAGCAGTTGTATGAAACATAGTCATATAAATATATAGTTAACCCCTAGAGCATATAACCACATGAAGAGAAAATAGCAGAAAATAATGCACTGTAACCATATATATATATATATATATATATATATATATATATATATATATATATATATATACACACTAGAGAGCATAGTGTATTACACATTTTCAGGGCTGAAAAGCTTACTACAATGGTATTATAAACAAGGCCCTTAAACTACAAACTACTCCCAGCTGTAAAACAAAAGTTCCATCCATAAGACAGCTTAAACAGACACTAAATGGTGGGAGGGGTTATTATTTTGGGGTCCCCAGTAACCTATTGTGGGGACCCAGAGATGATATAGACAGAAAGAGCATGCTGTCATGAATGTTTTGTTGGTGGGACCATTATCCTAGGCTCAGTTATGAGCAAAAATGTTTTCTAAACGTAATGGCCTGCAAAACATTATGGGGCGAGTTTCCCGAGTGGAGAAAATACTGTATCAGCTCTCCCAAGGATTTCTGTATTTTTTTAGGTAAATCATTTATCAATTACGTTTTTGTGAAAGCTATGGAGTGTGAAAGGGGAGAGCCAAAAGAAATGACTCTGATTAGGTAACCGTGTGAACAATGTGACCAGCACTTCAATACTGCTGATGGAGTTCATGCTGTTTTGCGCTGTGAGCGCCATGGTGCCGAAAGGAAAAAATTATTTGCGCATGGTGAAGTATATCGGCAATCGTGCAATAATCCATGTAACAGGGTTAGTCTGCAAGGCAGTAGCAAAACCGCCCTAAGGTGGGACAAATGTAAAGCAATTACCAATGACATCCAGGGATTTTTAAAAGGCAAGCCCACGAATGAGTGAAAGTGATGGGCGTGGTTAAAAATCCGCAGAATGCTTATAACAGGTCGGAAAGTGCTTGCACGCTCAACCTAAAAAGGACAGAAAACTCAACTCACTACACGTGGCAAACAATTGGAAAGTCAGTGAACCATTCCTCCGATGAGAGACATTTTGTAAAGGGATGAGAGATTTTGCAAGGATCTAAAGGGAGCAATAATGGACCAACACACATGCATTCAACAGTCTTACATCTCCTATCGTGAGCTTACGCTGATAGATGGTAGATGGTCAAACAAACACAAGCGCTTCACCAATACACCAGGAAGGGTGCTTGAGAGGCTGAATATGTTACTGTCTCAAATGATATCTTGCAGATATGAATAATACCACTTCATCGAGTGTAGTATCAATTTCATCAACAGCACCCTCCCTTCAGGTCACACCCAGATGGTAAGAAGGTGGTCTACTCTTATTGCCCAACTTGGTAATCCTCCAGAGTAATCTTGTGTACATGCTGTAGCAGTATGGGTATCTGGTACAACACCATGACCTGTCCTAGTAGGAGGAGTTCATCTACAGTGGCATTGTGTGACATGCTTCCATAAGGGCTGTTTTTGTAAGCATTTGTTGGTGCAAATGTAGGGCCAGATTTATACTTTTTGTCGCAAAAAATGTAGCGCCGGCTTGCACCATTCCACTGCGCCAGCCTGGCACCATATTAATGCAATGGCGGAAGCTGGTGCTAAACTTGGGCTATCGCCTTAAAAAAAGATGCTAGCTGGGTGGGGGTGGCGGTAGGGAAAAGAAAGAGGTTGTGCATCAAAAAATTACGCTTGCCTCGTTAGAGGCAAAAAAATGCCTCTAACCAGACTATCGCCATTTCTTGGCACACAACCACCAAAAACATAGCTCCTGTCTTAGGAAAGACAGGAGTCATGCCCACCACCAGAATGGGCAGCACAGGGGACAAGTGTTCCCTGGGCATGGCCATTGCACCCTGTGCCATGCAGGGGGCCCCAAGTTAGGGCCTCCAATGGCAAAAAATAAATATTGAAAAATACTTACCTGAGATGGGGTCCCCCATCCTCCGGGGTCCTTCTGGTCGGGGTGGGGGTGTTCCCGGGGCTTTGGGTAGGCACCTTTAGCCATTGAAATGGGTCCACAGGTCCCCTAACGCCTAGTCTGACCCAGGTGTTAAATAATGGTGCAAAGCCATTTTTTAGATGGAAACGCCTACCTTGCATCTCATTGATGCAAGGTAGGTTCACGCATCCAAAAAATGGTGCAAACTCCAATACATCGATGTTAGACATATCTTGCGTCAAAATATAAATAAGAAGTTACGTTTGCGCCGAATTTGTGTAAAACAAAATGACGCAAATTCAGCGTAAACAGAGTATAAATATGCCCCTTGGTTGCATCCACATGTTTTTCTGATTAGTATGCGGGCGGTGGTGCTAAGAAAATTTCTTTCCAACATTTTTTTTCCAAGTGGCCAAATATCTTTTTGTTTACATTTTGATAGTGATGTATTTTTTGATGTATGTTTCACATGGCTGGCCTTGGTGCCTCTGATGAGGGAGGAAAACCGGTACAAGAGGGAGTCACATACTTACAGGCAATATCAGCATTAGGGAAGACTGAGTTCGCCACACCGACTCTTAAATGTAAAGGAACAGACCCATTAGAAAGAGGTAAAAGATAAATAGGGAAACAAGAGAAAACACAGATGTAGGCAAAGGACTCAAATTCTTCCCTTAGGTAGAAACACTCTGGTGCCATGGGTTGTGGTGTTGTCGGGTTGACATGCGCTGGCCTCCAGTATCAGTAGAGGCATCAGGGCCAAAGCCTGCGCGGTTCCCAATGAAACGTGGACCCGACTGATGGTACAAGTATTCCTTGCCACGAGGGTGAGTTCCAACTGGCTCCACCTCATTAGTTCTCGCCTTTATTTTTTTAAGACACATGACCCCCCTGGGCTAAACCACAGGGACAGAATCACAGAAGAGGCGAGCTACCCAACCCTGGTCCCTCCTCTCCTGTGCACTTGTTACATAACACGTGCAACATTACATTACTTTCTTGTTTTAGAACAATTGCAACAACTCAGAACATATTCAAAACAGACTTCCCCATACTCTAGTCCGGGGAACTCACTGGTACATTATATGGTTCCTTAGCCGAGTGGAGGGGACAGGATTGCCCCTCCGATGGCTTCTCCCACCGGGCAGGGGCCGCTTCCTGCTCTCTCTATGCTGGGCTGTCCTGGCTGTCTGGTGGGTGACTCGCCTCATGCTCGAACCCTCTCAACTCTGTCGAGGTGTCCAGCAGGGACCCTGCTATTGAGAAATTGTCTCCATCCTCTCCAAAGGATTCCTCCATTTCTGTCCCTGTGCACGGGAACGTGAGCGTATGGGATTTTTTAAAATGCAAAATATTTCTAGATACTACTTCATCCCCTCACCGAGCAGCCACTCTGTTGTGCTCTGCGGTGCTGGCTGGTGCAGGCATTTAACTGTTGGTAATTGGCAAGGACTCTTTGGTCGTCCAGTGGGGCCGGGGTCCACCCTGGATGAAGGGGAATAGAGTCTTGCACCACTGTGCCCATTAGCAGGTGTCCTGGGGCTTCTCCAGTGGTGGAATGAGGTGTATGGTGGTACTCTCTCAAAAATGCATAGTTAGCCCAGTCATATAAGAGATTTGAATTAACTTATTTAATGTCCTCATGAACCATTCTACTTTCCTAATGGCTTGTGGCCATCTCAGGGTGGTTCTATGGTGCGTGATGTTCCAGGACTTGAGGTACGTAGCCATCTCGTGACTTTAAAATGACAGGCCATTATCGGTTTTCAGTTCTCTGAGCAGTCCATGTGTAGTCATTATCTTTTCCTGCTTTGGTAGCACTTTGTGAGCAACTTGTGATGATATGGTTTCTACTTTGGGGTATTTGGAACAGACATCGATGACTACCATTGTCTACCTTCCATCAGGCAGGCTGCCAATATCTAAACTAGCACAGATCCAAGGTTGCTACAGACCCTCCTCAGTTATTACGGGGCAGGGCTGAAGCCGCACCGGTGGCTTGACACCAGGGGTAGGACCTCACCAGGGCTTCTACCTGCTCATCCATGAGCGGGAACCATACTTTTGTGCACAGCCGATTCTTTGTCTTGACCATTCCTTGGTGGCCGGCATGAGTGAGTTGCATCACTTGATCCTTGAGGCTGATGGGAATGACAAGTCTATCTCCTCGAAGCAGGCATCCTTCCAAGTCAGCAACTACCTCTTAGCAGACATGGTATAGGCTCTCCATGATGCGTTGTGCCTCAGGCGTTTTCTGGATCCATCTCTCTTTAAACAGGTGCCAATGATTGTTTCTCACGGCTTCCAAGGCCTGTTCTAGACATTCATCTTGGGCTGTGGCTTGTTGTATTTGTTCCATGCGGGTGGGTAATTGACGGGACCGGTCCACCACAAACTGGATGTACTCCTCCGACTCCCGAGCTTTGTCTTCTTTACCTGTAGTCACTGCTCTTGGGTGCCTGGACAGGTAGTCTGCTGGGTTGGTGGAACCAGGCCGCTACTTTACCTGACAGTCATATTCTTGCAGTTGCAGCATCCATTTTTCTTTTCTCAGGAGTGGCTTTGGTGCGGTCCCTTGGAAAAGAGGAATGAGGGGTTTGTGGTCAGTAGTGACCACGAATGGCCGGCCATAAATGTACAGATAAAATTGCCGGCACCCCCAGTAGATATCAATGGCCTATTTCTCTATCTGTGAGTATTGCTGTTCTGTGTCCGTGAGGTATTGGATCGTGAATGCCACTGGGGCCCCATCTCCTCCTTCTGGTTGCTGCATTAAGACCGTCTGTAGTCCTTTTGGTCCAGCATCAACAGCAATGGTGGATTCTTTTTTGGGGGCTTAATACTTTAGGGTACTGTCACCTGAAAGGGCCGCTTTAGTTGCTTGAAATGCTCAATCTGGCGTCTCCCACCAGTGCCAGGGTGTGGAGGATTTTCTTAGTTTCCAAAGAGGTTGTGTCAGTGTGGTCAGGTCAGGGATCAACCTACCAGAGTAGTTCACCCTCCCTAGAAAGCTGCAGACCTTGGATACGGTTGTGGGGGATGCGGCTTCTTTGATGTCATGTACTTTTTTGGGGTTCTGGGGCTATTCCTTCCGAAGAGAATGTATATCTGAAAAAGCTGATTTGTTGGGTTAAGGATTCACACTTGCCCTGGTGGAGAGTGAAACCAGAGTCTTTGATCCTTTGGAGTATTCCCCTTAGTCGACTGTTGTACTCTGGGAGGGAGTTTGCGTATATCCAGATGTCATCGCTGGTGTTTATTACCCCATGAATGCCCCCTAGAATCACTCCGATGGTATTTTGGAAGACTTCTGCGGCACTGGAGATGTTGAAGTTCAGTCTGCGATATCGCCGAAGGCTGACATGGGTCAAAAAGGTGGTAATGTACTGAGATTCCTCCGCCAGAGTGAGTTGGTGGTATCCTGATCGCTGGTCGACCTTGGAGAACCAGCAAGCTCCGCATATTACCCCATGGAGGCCGAATAGAATCTCTCTGATGGTATTTTGGAAGACCTCTGTGGCACTGGAGTGCCGAAGTTCAGTCTGCGATGTCGCCGAACACCGACATGAGTCAAAAAGATGGTGTTGTACTGCGATTCGTCCGCCAAAGTGAGCTGGTGGTGTCCTGATCGCAGGTCGACCTTGGAGAACCAGCATGCTCCGCTTAGCTCTGCTGGTAGGTCATCCACAGTGGGGATCAGGTGTTGTTTTCTTTTGATTGCTACTTTGGGCAGCATCATGTCCACACATATGCGCACCTCCCCTAGTTGTTTTGGTTTTCAAGTTACTACAATTGGGGACACCCACGGTGTGGGCCCTGATACTTTTTCAATGATTCCTTCTGATTCCAGCTTTGCAAGCTCTCCACTTGAGGCCTCAAGTGGAATGCAATTTGTCAGTATCTCAGGGTTACCGGCTTCACCGTCTGGTCGATGTGGAGTGTTATTTCTTTAGCTTTTAGGCTTCCAATTCCTTTGAACACCTCAGGAAATTCATCTAGGATGTGGGTCACTCCTACCTGGTAGACGCCAAGGACCACTGTGACGATCCTTAGGGATTTTGCTGTTCTGCTCCCTAGCAGCATGCCGTTGCCCTCTTCTGTCAGTTAGACAACCGAGTTGCAGGACTCTCTGTGATGGGTTTCTGGAAACTTCCTTGAATGGCTAGTGGGTGATGTTGTCCATATACAACCTTTGACCCTTGTTTGTCTGGAGGGGCAGTGGTGGTTGCAGCTTCTGGTACGTTTCTCTGGATAGTAAGTTGATGGATGCTCCGGTGTCTAATGTGGCAAGTACCGGATGGGTCCCCACACGTACTTGTCATTGGGGGACAAGGTGTTGAAGTTATATTGCTGTCCCCACAGTGAACACAGTGTGGACTGTGTATCAAGCCTCTTCGTCGACAACCATGTCACTATGAGGATCTGCTAGGGTGTTGATAGCTGCCCGGATTGGCCCTTTTTTTTTTCTGGAGCGACATACTTTTGCAAAGTGGTTGTACTTGCCACAGGCTGCATATTTCTTTCCTTTTGCAGGGCAGTCAGCATGGTGGTGTGTGAGGCCACAGCAGTATCTGCATGACTTTGGTGATGGTCCTTTCCATGAGGGTTTTCTTGGTGGAGGTGTTGACATGGCAGTGTTGACCGGTTCTGCCTTCATAGTCTTCTGAAGAGCGATCTCCAAATGAGGTGCTCGAACTTTGTATAGCTCTTTGTTTCTGCCCATCGTTAGAATATCTGCTAGGGATTTTCCACGTTCTTCCAGGATGCGCTTTCTTAGTTTTGCTGATGCACAGCCCTGAATGATTTTGCCCCGGATTTCTTCTCCTTCATCAGTGAACCCACATGTACTTGCTAGCTCTTTAAGTCTTGCTTACGATACATTGAGGGACTTGTTCTCCTGTTGTCTAGCTTGCCTGAAGATGAATCGCTCATAGTCTTGGTTGACCACGGGTGCGAAGTATGTATAGTGCGATGTTGCGAGGGTTGCATGTGTTTTGGGGTCGCTTCTGTTAGCGTCTTGGATATTCATGTAACTCAAGGCACGTTTGCTCTCGTCCTCTATCTTCATTGCATCAAAGAAGAGGCCCGCCTTTGTACCCTGTCTTTCCATCGGGACGCTTGTGTAGATGGGGTGCCTTCTATGATGAATGGTTTATTGGGAGGTATGTTGGACATCTTGGTTTCGCTTTTGGTGACGTGCATTGTGATTTGTCGCTTCCTGTGCTTCCTTTTCTTTGTTATTCCTTGCGCAGACGTGATACCAGGGGTCACTTGGTTTGTGTGACAGGAATCTGGTGGAGCGCTTGTGTTGGAAATTGAGCACTCCTTCCCCTGCCACTGGGCCCTTGCAAATTCACTGTGGGTCATGATGGCTTATGTCTGTCTAGAGAGCGGTGTCTCTCTTGCATTGTACCTGAATGTTGTATGGGCGCTTGCAGCGTGGGAGGCCTTGCTGTTCTGTGAGTGTGTCCCCAGTGGGTGGAGATGGATTTGCACACACCACCACAGTTGCATCGGAGGCTGAGTCCAAGGGCCTTTTCCCAGTTTCTCTGTGTTCTTCTTTTCCAGTTGCACTGTGCACTTGGGAGCGTGTCACTGGTGGAGCGCTCACCGCGCTGTATGCTCTTGTTTCCCAGAGCGTGGCCCATCCACCGTAAGCGAGCGCCCTGGGGTTGGAAGTTGTTTTTTGGCAAGGAGGCACACCTGCCGTTGGGTTGACGTTCACCGGCCTCCAGTTTCACTTAAGGCATCGGGGCCAACGTGCGCTAGCGCTGGCACTGGGCCAGGGCCCAGGACCCATGAAACATGGACCTGGGTGATGGTACAAGTATTAAGAGGGTGAGTCCCAACTGGCTCCACCTCTCTAAGTCTCACCTTTATTTTTTGAAGACACATGACCCCCGGGCTAAACCACGGGGACCAGCTTCACAGGTGAGGCGAGCTGCCCACCCTTGCAGATGGCAGCCTATTACATGAGTGTAACATTACAAGGGTCAGCAAGTCCAGAGAAGCACTGCTTGGCTCATTCAGGTCAGTGTCAGACTATGGGAGAAGGCTGGAGGGAGAAGGAAACAATCAAAGTTATTATTCCAGAAAGACAGACATGTTAGGTCTCAGGAATGAGGTGACTCTTAGTGGGTATTAGTCCTTTACTTTTGGCGGGTAAACACTTGTTTAATCCAGAAAGAAAAAGTTTAACTTGATTTTTATGTGTCATTTTAATTCCTTATACTCTCTAACCAAGAAAAGATGAATACGCTTGATTTACAGGAAGTACAGGGAAAGCATATAAAAGACTACAGAAAAAATGTAGAGGAAGGAAAAGCCAAAAGACAAAAGGGAAGGCGACAGGAAATGGAGAAGAGTGAGGAAGAAGCAGAAAATAAAAAAGAAAACAGGGAAAAGAACAAATACTTGTTATTTCTCTCTTTTCTTTCAGGGCATTACTGTCTGCCGGAAGAAAGTCTCTGGAAAAAGAAAAGCAAATCTGTCAAGATAAATCTTGAGAGGAAGACAATAGAAAGAAAGCAACATAAGAAGAATAAAGGACTTTAAGTTCAAGAAGTTGAAACCTTACATAAAGTGCTTTTGTTCAACCCTGGTGTATGAATTTAAGTCTTCAGGCGGACCCTGGTCCATCACAGCGCCATTTGCCACTTGCCTGGTTGAGGTATTTTTCAGGGGTATTTTACACTAGAATTTAAGCAAAATGCAGAATTGTAATAACTTTTTTTATTTCCCTCGTGCTTTAAAAATTGCATGCTCTTCTATCATTTTTGTTATTATAACTACGGCTATTTTATGTGTCCAGTAATTAGCAAATGCGATTTTCTATATGAGATCATTATCGAATGTAGTCTTATATTTCTCATGACAGGCACATTTTTAAAACATATGTGGTAACAGGGCTAATGAGGACCTTTGTCTTTATTCTAGGCCCTTACTTCAGACACATTTCAGTAAGTTTGACATGCTGAAATCTGTCAGGGAAAAAGAGTGAGAGTGCAATAATTATAGCACAACTTGGAATTCTGATCTCTGCATAAACTACTGTTTGGGGAATTCAGATCCCACTTTGTAATTAAGGCCTTGATTTTTAAAATTGTATTACACGTCTGCACTTTTTCAGAGAAATAGGTAACTGGAAATGTGCACGTGTCTCTCTCAAGAGCATTCTTAAACTGTCTACTGACAAGATTGTCATCTCCTTATGCCTTGATTGCAATAATCTTCCTTTGGAGAAAATGTAATGTTTTATACCAGTTCCACAGAATGCTGAGTATGGTGGCAGACAGATGCACTTATCCTATTTATTTTTTAAAAGCTCTGATACATCATGAGGAAAGGGTGTCTGAACACTCAACAGCTATTTTCAAAAGGATAAATATGAAATATGAACATTAGCAATGTAAACTATTTTACTTCTGGATTTGCAAATATCTTAATAAATTGATAGATATTTGTCATTTCAATTTTAGAGTAGGCACTAAAAATAAACACAGGTGAGAAATAGTTATGAAAAAACAAAAAACGCCTTTAAATGCCCCAGAGTTAAAAAGCGCATGCTGAAAGTCGGCCGGCAACACTGCCAGTTCAGGATTGGGTGGAGATGTTGTTCCTAACATCAGAAGGCTATAGGGGAAAATATGTTGAGTTGGGGGAAAAAGTATGATCTCCCTCTCCCCATTAAAATGCATTCATCAAAATGATTAATCGAGAAAGAAAAAATACGTTGACAAATGCTAGGACGCAAAATCGTGGCTTTCTACCCTAACTGAGGACATCTGTACTGTTACAAAACACACATAAAAGCACTCCCTTTTTTGAGTATTACAAGCAGCCTGCTATCTGTCATGGTGGTGGAGGTACTACTGCCCGCCATATTTAGGGATCTCTGTTGGGCCTGCAGAGATCTTTGTGCTTTCCTAGGATGGCTACTCTGAAGGCTCTGAAAGAATGCTGAGCAGCTGCCATGTTTCTGGCAGCTTCTCAACAACCTTTTTTTGTTTTTCAAAAACAAACTCCCAAAGTTGCAGTTTGTTTAAGAAAAGCAACAAACTAATGAGCCTGACACTCTGAAGGGCTTTCTCTGAGGGTGTTGAGATATTTTTTTTTTCTTTTTAGGATTGCCAGGGTTTTACTGTCAGCCAAAGAAAGTACATTAGACCAGCACCTGTCTTCCTTCACAGGTGGCAAGAAGCACTCTACAAATCAACTGATTGATTAATTGACCATCCTCTATAAATTGGGTGGACAGTCTGATGCACCTACACCAATGGCTGCACTCCTTCAGGCTGTTGGTGTAGTGTTTTCCCTGGCTGAGAAAGTGAGGGCACTATTGTAAAAACATGAATAGTCAACTCTAAAGGGACTGACTGAACGTTCTGTTTGGCAGACAGGCTACTGTACCTCTATTGTGGTGCAGTAGCCTGTCTGCCCACCTCTAAATCATGCCTTTTGTGGTTCCAGGCTATTCTGTGTGAAGAGCTTGCCTGCCCCTCACAACACACATCGAAAACCAAGCAATGAAGGCAGTATTTTGGTACACTCCAACCTCACTGTAATAGGGTCATGTGTTGTCCAGTGCAAAAGGACACATCATGGTATCACTTTTGTTGATGCAGTCACACTAGATGCTGCCATTTCTTGATGTGTTTTGACCACTCAATGTGGTGCACCACCTAGTTCTTGCCTACTTAGAAAAATAAATGTAAGGCTCCAGCACAAGTGCTAACTTAGAATAGTATCGTGCTGGAGATGATGGCACACTGCAGAAATGGAAAGCACAGGTTAACCTGCCTCTCAATATACAAATGGTAGTTCCCTCACCATGTTGAAGAGGGTGCTGAAGGCCCAAACAAGGGTAAATGCAGTCAACACTTCGATGTGTCCTTGCACAACTACAGTGGAAGGTAGTGTTTTTCAAAAGGGACAATCATGTCTCTCTTTGGAAGTGAGGGCGTGGATCTCCGTTAGATGTGCAAGCTGTAACTTGATTCTCCTTTGCGGGGCATAGCAGAGCATACCGTAAGTGCTAAGGAGAACAACTGTGCACAATTAGAGGTCACTGAAGGTTCTTCTGGGAATTTTTTTTATCACCTCTCAAAGGTCATCACACCAAATGCAAATTAGAAAACTCTCACCTTAATTGCCCAGGCAATAGGTGCTACACAGGAGACCTCACAGATATTTGCAGCCCCTTCAGTATTACCACATTACTCTAGAAGTGCAAAATGGGCAAACTACTTTTTTCCTGTGAATTAATTGAGATACAACCAATGGTGCATGTACAGAGAAGGATTCATTAGCAACTGTGGAAATGTTAAACTTCAAGTATTCTCAAAGTCAATAGGATTGGGTTTTGTGTAGTGCACACACAAAGGCAGGTATCAGAGGGACACATTCAAATAAATGCAGATACCTTGCATACAGGCACTCATCTATTGAACTGTATTGTACTGTTTTGAATTGTGGTTGCATTTATATTGTGCCCCATACCCCTGATGGGGCATGAAGCACATTAGTAATGAGTAGTACTCTACACCATTGGTTGTGCCTGGTTAGAAGGGTGTTATTCTGCAGTGTGGCCTATGTTGGAAGTGTTTTGGTGTTGAGTGTGATTACCAGAGTGAAGCTTTTATCCTGTCATATGTTGCTGCAACTAAGCATGTAGTGGAGTGAGGAAGAATTATGGTTTGCATGCTTGAACTTTATATTACTGTTGTGTCTGGGTGGAAGGATATAGATTGTGAGTGTGGCCTTTGTCAGAAGTGTTTCGCTGTCCAGCATGATGAGTAATGGATTGTTAATTTCCTTTTGCTGTGATTGTGTAGTTGCACTTATGCCTGGAAATAAGCCTAGAGTGAAAATTTAATGAATGTATTGTGCATTCCATATTTGTATCGGGAATAGTTTCTGCTTCTTGGATCTTTAGTGCCAGTTAACTACCAAGCATGATAATTTTGAACCAAAAAAACCTTGAAACAGTAACAAAAGACGAAGTAGATGTGTAACTAAGACCTGGATCACCTCGTTCGACTTATCTGCCCCAGGCTGACTGAAGTGCGTAAAAGTAGTGCTGGTTCTGCACCAATCGACAATTAGAGTGTCATTCAAAACATACCCAGGATTCCTTTCCATTGACAATAGGGCTGTGAGTGCCCCACTCCGATACACCATCAAAAGTAGTTTAGCTTAACTAACCATCTGATCAGTATTGAAGGAGGGTGGCCTGAAGCCGGCAGAGATGGCCACCGAACAGGGTAGCTCCAGTTGCTGTGAACATAATCCTGCATCAACCGCCCATCCTGCTGTCTCGGCAGGTGCTGGCTTTATGCCCTGGAACCCTTCACCCAGTTTGTATGCCCCCAGCATGGAGGCATCACCTCATGCCCTCTAAACCACTGTAAGGCTGGGGTGCAGTAAATAACCACGCCGGAGGCCTCTGCCAGCCTCCGCGCCAACATGTGAAGGGAGAGTGCTGCCTGATCTGGGGTCCTCTGATTGCCTGCTCTGAACCTGGGAGCAGAGCATGGGAGCCACGAGGGGCCGAGCCGTTTGAGAACCTTCGATCGAAGAAGTGCGGACCTGCTGCAGTGATTGGTTGGATGGGCTGGCTGCAGGGACCGCTGTGATGCTGGGGCTGCCTGACCCTACTCTGGCCCACAGGCGAGGCGAACGTAACTGCGCTAGAGGTGGGGGAGCCTGAACTGCGAGAACTGTGCCCCCCTGGTGACGGTGCCACGAGAAGGATCTGAGCGGCCCCACTTGCTGTACCGGCCTGAGGAAGCGTTCGCCTGTGCACCCCCCTGCTCGCTCGTAACAGGGCCATAGAATCTGTGGTGCCCGTCGGGTTGCTTTCACTCGGGGTGATCCTTCCAGCTGAAAAGGCGGCACGGCTTAGACACTGAAGTAGGCCATACCTGGAGGCGGCAGTGAGTCACACCCGGAATTGTTGTGAGGACATGGTCGCACCCATGAGCTGCAGAGTTGGTGCAAGTAGACACGGTCCTGCCTCTCCGCAATGATAGTGCTGATGGTGGGGTCAGGGGATGTCTTGGCACCCTCCCGCACTGGAACCAGTCCTGTGATCAACGAACTGTCAACTGTCCTCCCGCTCTGATTCCTCCCTGATGTGTATGGCTCTCTCATTGTTCTCTGACTGTTGGACACTGGTGGGGACACACAGGGGGTGCACTGGCTGTGGAACATTGCCTACAATATAACCATATGCCCACATCTGTACTTCTTGCGCCCACGGGAGAATGTTCAGTACAAGGAGGACGGTTGACACAAGATTTATCTCCCATGTGGTGGAGTTTAGGATTACCTGTTTGACCCTGTGCACAGGGTGTCTTAACATAAAGTCCATGTCGCTTATGGTATTGCCCTTGAAAACACGTGAGATTAGACACTGCGGAGCTTCCAGTAACATTGACTGTACATAAACCAAAAAATATGGAACCCAATCAATACTGCCCGTCGTGGATCTGTTGGTGGGTCAGTGGCACTGAGTGGTCACAACATGGCGAAAGATAACGGAGGTAGAACAGCCCAATCAAATAAGAGAGACAGTTTTATCCAGGTGCTTGCCATAGCGGACCAGTCAGGAACCCAGCAGGCGCCATCACTGGCATGGACAGCATAGATGGTGGCCCGGCTTGAGCTACATGTGCAGTGAGATACACAGGCGTCTATTGGAATGTTCAATGTAAAATAGCATTGTTGATGACACTTAAGAGTCCTTGTGGCCCTCTGTTGTGTTATCCCACTGACATATTGTACCGACTAATTATTCCTGGCAGTGTTGTTGATAACTGCAAAATCTTTCAGACTAGAAAGGTGCTGTCAGTCCTGGGCCAAAGCTTGACTTAATGGTGTGTCCCCGATGTAGGAATACTTTCAGTTCTCCTTTATTTCTCCTCTCCATTGTCATCATACTCTCTTCCTTGCAATGAAAGCACGACATTAAAAGTATGTAGAACATTATTTTCATGCTGGGTGGTGGGGAGACATAGGGTCTGAGGGTCCAGGCACTGGGGAGGTAAGGCAGAGGTGTCGCCTTGCGACCAACACTGGGTACTGTTCTCCAGTGAAGCAGATAGCTTCTAGTTCATAGACTTTGGTTAACTAACACACAGAAGTAGAGGTATGGGGGGAGACTACGGAAGAGTGCACTACCTACTGCATGGCAATGCAAATTTTAGTTACTGTCCAGGGGGTGGGGAGCGTTGCGGGTAATTGTTCTCTTGGGATTGCTATTGTTATTTTGGGGAAATAGCTGTTCCAAAAAAGATATGATTGTGCATGTTAAATGATGGATGTCAATGAATGGTCTTTATGCTATCTACATTTGATGTGACAGATGGCGGATGAGGTATTTAAACTCCTGACATGGAATGTCAGGGGGTTAATGCACATGGAAAAAAGACTAGTTTTTACCTACCTCAAATGTTATCACTTATCTGTGGCCTTCCTGCAAGAAACACGTGTGGGGTGAATGTGTCCCCTGAGTGCATAAAAGATAGCGAGGGCAATTGTTTGCTACATCTTACTTTGGCTATGCACGCGGTTCCATGATCTGGGTGGCTCCCATGTTCCCCTTCTTCCACAGGGGTAGTAGACCCGGAAGGCTGTTTTGTAATCCTGCTACGTGCACTTGATGGGCGTGAGGTGTGCTTTCTGAATGTATATGCCCCCAACAATGACTGCCCACATTTCTACGCTGACTTATCAACGTCATGGCCCCATACTTGACAACTGAATTGATATTGATGGGTGACTGTAACTGTGTCTAGGATGGATTATTAGACTGTGATCCTTCCCGAGATATAACAAAGCAACATATGACTGGACAATTAAAAGAAATGACACAGAGCTTAGGCCTCCTGGATGTGTGGAGAGATAGACACTTGAGCTCCAGAGTGTTCTCCTGCTACACCCCAGCAGTGGGGACGCATAGTCGTTTAGACCACTGTTTGATGACCCCTGGGTTGTTACAACGGGTCCAGGAAGCATCCTCCTTAGCACAATATATATCTGACCCCCCCCCCCCATTCTGGTGAGTCTGAAAAGGGTCTATGGTCGGCCTGCAGTGCCCCTGTGGCACCTGCATGCTGAGGCGCTGACAGACCTGCCATTTGGCACCACAATTCGCGTGGAGCTGAATTATTGTTTCCAGGAAAATTGGGGGAGCTCGAGTAGTAGGGCCCATGACTGGGACGCCATGAAAGTGGTGATAAGAGGGGTTTGTCTGAAAACCAGCTATTGGGTGAGACAACAGTTGGTCCACGACCTGACGAATAATGAGTCACTCCTGCAGGATTTAGAACAAGCCCTCCTTTCTCAGCATCACTAAATGGAGGAATGCCATCAAACTCGTGGTGAACTCCTAGAGGCCTGGCAGAGATTAGAAAACTATACCCATGCAGCACACTGTCAACAACTACATGCAGAGGGGGACAAGACGGGTTCCCTGCTGGTGCGGCTAGTGCAACAGCTGAAATCCAGAGATCCGATACTGGCAATATGTGATAAGAATGGCACGCTGGTCAACTCTCAGATAGTAAAAAACTGACAGTTTAGGGATTATCTTGAAAAGGTATATGCGGAGAAGGGCGGAGATCAGTATAACAGTGTGGAAGCTATCCTGTCAGATATAGATGCCCCTAGGTTGGATTCAGAGGGAAGGAAGGCATTAGATGGAGATGTGACAAGAGAGGAAAATAATGCGGTGATATGTCACCAAAAAACATAAAAAACACAGGGAGGGGATGGCCTACCAGCTTCATTTTATCATAAATACGTGGACGTGAAAGTAGATAGACTCCTGGAGGTATACCATAAGGTGCTTTGGTGTGGCAGCCTCCTGCACACAATTTATGAAGCACAGGTAATCATGATTCCGAAGCAGGGTAAATGTTGCCGTCAAAATCTTAAGTGGCCTCTTAGCTGCACAGCTTATTCCAAATTTACCGACTCTGAAACACGACGACCAGTGCAGCTTCACCCCCCAAAGGAACACCATGTATAATATGCGTTGTTTATTTCACATTGTTCATTCCTCGAGCTTACAACAGAATGCTTACACTCTAGCATTCCTTGATATCAAACAAGCGCTCAATTCTGTATAGTGGGATTATCTCTGCTTCGTCTTGACGTGTATGGGCCTTGGACCAAAATATGTCCCCTGGGCGAAATTATTAAATGCAGAGCCAAGAGCTAGAGTTAAGACTGGAAGGATGATAGCTCCATGATTTCATCTGCGTTGGGGAACCCGGCATGGTTGTCCCCTATCGCCCCTGTTATTTGCCATCGCAATGGAGCCTTTTGCGATACTCCAGCGTAGATATTGGAACCCCCGTAGACTACAAGTGGGTGACACTACACATGTGGTGTATCTCTACACAGACAATGCCCTAATATATTTGTGTATCCCAGCAGACGATTCCGATATTGTCAGATGCCCTGCGAATATTTGGGAACCTGTTAGAAATGGGGTCTCTGGTTGGCAGTCAGTTTGCACTCTGTCAAAACAGCACTGACCCTGTTCGTTTTAGCAACAGTCCATCCCGAACCTTGTTGATTTCACCACTTCACCTTGCAGCCCAGTACTTCTTTAACTGGGAAAATTGAGATTCACCCTCCCCCCAATCCCTAATCTCACTGACTAAATTAAGTCCCTGATTACACAGAACAAATATTCTTCCACAAATACAAAGTAATGCGAAACTTAACTTTATTTACAGCATGTGTTAAAGAAAATCTTTGCACAAAAGGCCTTCAGTTTTGGAGCTTTGGAGCTTGGAGTGGGAGAAAACATGCATCCAACAGTGTTTCTCCATCTTCCAAAATGATTTCAACATTTTTTTAAATTCTTTATAAAAATACATACATACATGGGCTTTGTATCCGCCTTCTTAATCCATAGATCTCTACAAGTGTCAGTAATATTCTACTTCCACGCACAACAGCATACAGCATGGGGGCAAAGGGTAAGCCCACTTCAGCCATTGGTATTCTTGCCCTGCGACAGACAATATTTTTCCTGCTGACTTGTGCACGGCGCCTGAAAAGGACTACAGTTCAGCGCTAGGGCTGGTGTGCCTGGTCTGTGTCTGTGTTTTATATTTTTACCAATTATTTGAGATACTAAATATGTTTGTCAAAATACATTTAAAAAAACAAACATCACGATCTTGCAAAAAGCCAGACCTATGGGCATTGCCCGTGCGTGTTCATGTTGCCCTTACGTGCATGTTATTACTTCTTCAACATAACATCTGCGCACTCTGTTGCTCTACCAAAATAGCTTATCCAGCTTGTACATAACAATTTCTGTTCTCTTACGTTCCTTAAAACGTTACTCTCTTTAATGGATGCATCAACCATGTTTCACAATTGGTATTTCTAAACACTACATTTGATCTGTCTAAAGTAGGAAGTCAACTGTTGTCGCTGGGTAATTTTCCTTTTAACGTGACATGATGTTTTCGGCACCTATTCATTTCCGTGGCTTTTTTAGTGTTGCGTGGGCCTTGTGTTTTTTGTTTACGCGGGCACAGTAATAGCACTATCCCGTTGAAAGTGGTTGTTTTGACTATTCGCTGCTCTGAGTGAGGTCTAGTAACATATTGCTTTGTAAAAGACGACTGTTTTATGGGAAAATAATAAAACCTCCATTATTTAAATTTCAGCATGGCAGTTTCCTGACTACCAGCTTAGTCAATGTCGTGGGTGGAGATGGAATTAACAACATTCTTAAAACCATTAGGTTTGACCATACATTAATTGACTAACATTCTCTTTAAATAAGAGTGGGGGTGTTTTTCTTGGTAGATTTACTCTAAGATTCTATGTGAGGAAAGGTGTGTCGTGCGTCATTAGAATGAGACGCTTTTAAGCCTTAATAAGTGAGTTCAT
Source organism: Pleurodeles waltl (assembly GCF_031143425.1). Lineage (NCBI taxonomy): Eukaryota > Metazoa > Chordata > Amphibia > Caudata > Salamandridae > Pleurodeles > Pleurodeles waltl. Next base: position 974,977,800 of record NC_090444.1, read on the forward strand.
TTGTTTAAGTAGATTTTATGCTAGTTATACTCATTCATTCAATGCTGTATTTTCTGAAACGATATTATGAATTTGCTATTGGTCTAAAAGTAAAATAAAGCAATTCGTACAATATAGTAATGTCTTGTTATTCTTGGAGTAGTAAGCCTCGTGTGTTTGATTGCATTTTCATCTAATTCAGGTTCAGTTGGAGGAAGGGTAGGTGGCTTAAAAAGAAGGATTAGAAAAGGTTGTCACTCAATATGACCATAGGATAGAAAAGAGTACACTGATAAGGAAATGTAAATCGTTATATGCAAAAAGAAATTAGATAATTACGAAATTCGAGGGTATAGGAATTCATTTTGAATATGCTTGCGTTTGGGAAACTGAGGGGAGGGTTTTAGAACGACATATTCTACTACCATATTAATAATGGGAGGTTTTTCACACAGCGTCATGGATTTTAATATTAGTATGTTGGATTAGTTTATATACATAGCACATTATCTAGTGGTATCAAATATATTGCACAGGAAACCATGAAATATGGCAACTATTTAAAAGTTCCCTTTAAATATGTTTCATCATCATAATGAGTTCCCCAAACTACTTTGCGGATGTTGAACATTGTCAGGACCACTCTCTTTATCCGCGACACTCAGGAAGTGGGCCCTCGAATTATGCAAGATGCTTTCAGATTTAAGATCAACTATAATAAATCTGGCCTGGTACCACTTAAGGGAGCAGGGAGAGAAGTGCCATGGCAGCCATGTGTCCAAATACAAATTGATAATTATAAATGCCTAGGCATGCAAATAGCCCTTCTGACACATATGACATGGACACTCAATATCCCCCCCCCCCCAACGACCGAAGTGAATGATGACCTACCAGATGGAAAACTCTCCTCCTATCAGCAATTGGTAAACTTGCCTTACTAAAAACGATTGTTCTCTTTAAACTCCTGTACACCATGCAAATCTACCCACGCACCTTCTTCAATACCATCCAAGCTAGCTTTCTGAAGTTCCTCTAGTCGGGCAAACCACCATGGGTATCATGGCCAAATGCATACAATCACACTACGAGGAAGTCCTTGGTATGCAAAATGTCCAGTTCTGTTATTGTGCTGCACCCTTAGTTACCATCAATAATTGGATGATTGGATCTTTGGGGACATGACTAACCCAGTGTAGAACTAGATTTGTTCTTTAAAGCTTACTACCAGTCCACACTTATCACTAACCTTCCTCCACCCACGACCCAGATGTTGAACATTTGGCACAATGCACTAAGACACATTGGCTGGGATGACAAACTTCATGCGAGACCCCCTTCTTGGTTGGAGACTGGCTACAGACAGGTGTTGCTTATGTTCTAAATGTGATGTTGTTTTCTGTGCAAAGCATAGTGCAGCGCAATAAATTTAGGGCAAGTGTCATGTGATATATTTTCTATTTAATCAATGGATGGGTTAATGTTACTTTATCTGTCAGACCCCCAGAAACTGCACAGTTTCTCTGGCTAAAAATATATAAAGTCTCAAAATGTTGATTTGCTTATCAGTCCATTAGTATTTCCAAGTTCTTTCTCTCCTGCGTAATTGAGCAGTTCTTATGATGCCGGCCCCCTTTTTTACCTCCGTAAAAAAATTATTGCCCAGAGATGTTCATTTTTGATTTGTGTTTTTGGATCATTAGTGAAGTAATTTAGCTGCTGATCGGCGCCAAAATTTTCTGTGCAACATTTTTTTAAATGGCTAATGTGTTGCAGTGATGATGTAATATTGAGGAACCATGAGACCTACATACTTCGTTTTGGTGTCAAAACATAGGTTTTGGGGGTCAAGTAGTCTTATAAAGACAGAAAATCACTCCTCAGAGCAACCCTTCTGCCATTTCCCAAAATAGCGGCTATAATAGAGGAAGGAGAGACATATATAGAAATGAAACAAATAAAAATGTTTTTCAATCCTTTTGTGTAGACACGAAACAATGTTTATGATCTGAATATGGAAAAAATAATGTTTATCACTCCTGTTTTAGACACATTTTCATAGTTCATTTTGTTTATTTGTTTCGACAATCGTTAGTGGTACATTTGCAGAATGTTGAACATTTGAGAAGATCATATTGACATGGACATCTTTTTGTAGCATAGGTTTAGCAAGTACACGTATGTGTAAGTTCTGTGGGTAGAGGCTTTAGAAATTTCATAGGTTTTAGCACCCCATCAATATCTTCCCAACCAAATTCAAACAGATCTTTCTCCACATATGCATGATCCAAAACACTTACACATCTTCTGATCAAATAGATTTCTCTTTCAATGTGTCCACTCACAGAATATGACATTGGTGGAAGGTCACTTAGCGGGACTGATTTCTTGAAATCACTGTACCGAAGCTCATCAAATATGTGACAGTCAGAACTCATTTTTCACACAAGGTATTTTTCCACGTCTTTAAAGTAACATTCTTCTTTTGTCTCAGCAAATTCTTTTAGAAACTTCACAGGTTCTGCAAATAAAGCTCCAAGCTTTGTTCCAATTTTGCTGATAATGTCATCAACTGTAAAAATATGTGCCTTGATAAGAACACTGGGCATCTCTGGGTCAAGTTTCTTATACAGAATATGAATCAGGATTCAGGGGGTTATTACAACTTTGGAGGAGGTGTTAATCCGTCCCAAAAGTGACGGATATACCTCCAGCCGTATTACGAGTTCCATAGGATATAATGGACTTGTAATACGGCTGGTGGTAGAGCCGTCACTTTACCGTCACTTTTGGGACGGATTAACACCTCCTCCAAAGTTGTAATAACCCCCTAAGTGTCTTTTCTTGCCTGTTCCATAACTTATCCATAACTCTTGACAAATCTTGACTTATGAACATTGCAACAAATCTAAGTATCCAATTATAACACCTGTGTCATTTGACAGTACAATGACTCAGTCAAAACCATTTTGAACAGCACACTCAACATGTGGCACAACACGAAGGTCAGCTTCCTCCAATTTGCTGTTAAGTTCTTTAACAATATGACCCGTACCTTTTGAATATATCTCTGCAGGCACCAACTTCTCATTGACAATCATTCCACTTGCAATAATTGGAAATTCATTGTTCACTGAAGCATCAGCAGTGTTTTGGCATGTTAACATCTTCAAGTTCATCTTATTCATGTTGATGACCAGAATTTCTCAAGTTGCACAGGTACTGGTGTCGAATTTTTGATGCAGGCAAGGTCAATTGTTCCACTTGTAGACATTCGTCTGACTCTCTCACACTCTTTGATAGATAGTTCAAGATAACTGTCAAAGACAATGTGAAGTTCTTGCAAGGTGCACACTGACTTTGATATCTGTAGAACAGTTTGAACGACCTCTCCGAAGTTTTGCATGGACGAAATCTTGACCATTTGCAATTGTGACATATAGTCCACAACAACAGCAGTTTTCAATGAGGACACCTTTTCGAACTGTAATTCTTCAGGTGAAAGTTTTTTTTGAGGTCTTATACGAGTTTGTGCTTCACTGGTCTAGTTGCAGCATCTCCATCAAATAATGAGTTTCTTCGAAGAAGATCATGCAACAGAATGTCCTTGATAAATTCACCCCTTTTTTTTTGCTACATCCATCTATCTACGTGCTTGAGAAAGGTGTTTTTTGTAGCCTGTTTTGTAGTGGCTGGTTCGACAAATCTCTTACTGTGGCAATTAAAGCATGAAAGTTTACCTTTAGTGATTATGTCAAACAGCTTTTCCTGTTTCAATACAAATCTCTCCTGCTTCAGTTCTGCGTGCAGTATCGATCCATATTGCCGGACATCTAGCAGACATGTCTTTATATTGTTATCCACTTATTGTTTGGTCACAAAGTTGTGTGCACAGGCTCAGTCATTTCAAAGGGGTTTCCTTGCTGCTGCATGAAATGATGAAGTCTATCAACATGTTTATTAACTCTGCTTCCCACAAGTTCATGGCGAGGAACAGTTTCAAGATGGTCTATTAATTCTGAATATGTCATCTCTCTGAAAACATTGCAAATGGAAAGGACTTCACGGTAAACTAGATGTCATTGAGCAACAAATTCACTTTTACGTGTCTGACCAACAATTACCTCGGAGCTTTTCTGTGATCTCTGGATCTTCTGTTCCAGTGTCATATCTGGAGCCATAGCATTGAAACTTCCTTCTCTGTCTTTGGATGAATTTTCCGTAGAGGTATTGTTTTTCCATCTCTAGCTTCTTCACTGTTTCCAAATACCAAGACCCATATCTCAGGTAGTTTTATGCAATCAAATTTGTGAAACACAGAAATCAGTGACTCCACAATCTTCAAGTCCAGCTTCCAAACACCTTCCCAATCAGCATGTATCAAGTTTCTCTCTAGGGCTACCATGTGTAAACCATTTCCCCAATACGTGCAAAGTTCAGATTTTTCTTCACATTCTTTGACAAACTCAATGAACCTGTTTTTCAGGTTTTCTGATTTTGAACTGAGTGTACTGAACATTGCCTGGCTTTGCATTATGTCTTTTGAATGAAGAGCAACCTGTGCCTTGTTCAAGTCTGAGATAAGATATGCAAACCTAATTTGCCATTCTTGTTCCAGAAAACATTCTGACGCAATGTTTCTATTGCCTCAGATATGATGAACATACTTTGTAACAAACAAACATAATAAGTTCCACTCAATATTGAATGGACAGTTTACTTTCAAAGATTTTAGCCTCAATAAGTGCATTGTCTATGCCACAGCCACTGAGATAACTTCCTTCACACTGCAACATAACTTTTGTCAAGTGGAAAATGCCTATCATTGGATAAAGAGCATCACATTCTACTAGAATGCTCATACAAATGTCAGCTTCAATATGGAAAACACCTTCATAGCAGAAAATTGGCAGGATCGGCTGGTCTTGAAGCTGAACATGCACATTTTGGAAATATTTTAGAGCTGTTTATACTGTTGCATAGTTTGTGACTAAAATGGTATTACTGGTAAAACCACAACCTTCTTCTGTGGGATGGTATTCTGGGAGATCAGAGCATGAATTCTAGCCCACGGAGGAACTGGCTTTTCTGCATCCTTCAGTCTGCACCGAATAAGCGATATGAAAAATTCAGTTCAATCAGCTTTGCGGGCCGCTGCATCAGGTATAAGAAGATCCATTTCCTCAGCCACTTTGAAACTTTCTGGTAGACTAGGACATGTTGATGGTTTGTAGTGATTTTGCACATGTTGGCAAGGCAGTTGGGCTATAAGTTTGCAGCTTTGTTTGTTTATGCCTTCAGCTGACACAGCTTGTTTTCATTGGTACAGTCTTGAAAAAGCACCATGACTGTATCATGTGTGCTGGATGTTCCACACAAAGAAGAGCTGTCTTCAAAATTGAAATTATCAATAGAAGCAATGGTAAATCCTTTCCTGGTAAAGTGACTTGAGAGTGGCGTGATGTTAGATTCCCAAAATTTTACAGCATGAGCTGCTAACAAGTTCTTGCTCCATACTGTGTCATCATAACTTGTTGAAACACATTGAAGTGATTAGTTCTCTACTTTTGCACTTGTCATAGATTGCGTGGCCAGTCATCATGTGTAGTGGAGTTTTCTTTTTGCCGTAATTTAATTAATAAAACGTGATTTGGAAAAGACAGTATATTTGTACAGCATAAGCCTGTCGGTCCATGGGACCGCCTTCCACTTCTTTGCTTATATCTTCAAAGCCATCAACAATGGTGTCATCTTCTGTTCCAAACTCAAGAACTTTAGTTTGTAACAGTTTTGTTTTGCTGATATTAAATAATGATGTAAAAAATGTTAAGACAATATCAGTCATTCTTGTTGACTCCCATGATTTGTGGAGCTCTGTGGGATCACAAAATTTGTCATTACATCCAAAATCTAGATCTTTCAGGATGTTTCTTAAAATGGTTCCTGCTGATTTTATTGCATCCTGTGCTCTTATTTTGGCAGCAAGAACTCCAGGAGTCAAATCAACTGAGAACACCATAAGTGGCTCATTCTTTTCATTACACTGCAAAAAACAAATCCTCTCAATGTACATTATCACCAGAAAAATCTTAATTTCATTATTATGAATTAAAACAGTTTCATAAATGTTGACCATCATTTCTCTGATTTCACTGAGTGTGAATCCATAGCTAGCACTCAAGAGTGACTTTAAAACTTTATTTTCTTTTTCAAAGGGTGCAAACTTAACTGATGTTGTTACGTTGCTTTGGGGATCTCATTGTACATTCATATTTTCAAATATGCACATATGCAGTTCAAGTGGGCATACAGATCCGCTGCAGATACATTCACCTCTCTGTTTAGATCAACTACTCAGCTGAAAACAAACTTAATTTTGGAAGAAACTAGATGCAGATAAAAGCATGTTTGCCCTTTGAGATCCACATACTTTGTACTTTGTTCTTTTGTCAGTCTCTTTGGCCCTTGTTCTGGCTTAACCACAGATAACACACTGAAGATCCTCTGCTTTCTGACCAGTTGTTGGAGGTGGACAAGGGGTAGCCATCGATCTTCTAGGTGGATGGGCATTAGGTCTGGTTGTTGTTGCTTTCTCAGCATCTTGGGGCCAGATGTATCAAAGGGTGTTGCCCATTCTGTGTCTATGGGAAATGTGTTCGTACATATGGCCCTTGGATTCTTATGTGATTCACTGGTTTCTGCTATTTTTTGACAATTTGTTTCCAGGCTTTTTTCCATTGCATATGACTTGTAGCACTTGTTGTTACAATGATAACATTTTTGATCCTCTTCAGCCATCAGTTTCAATCTTTTGTGAACTTCGTCTTGCAATATTTCTGCAGTATCTTGAACTCTCTTCTTTCCAGTTGCAGTAGCTTTTCTTTTGGATTAGTTAGGCATTTGACGCATTTTTCTTTGTTGAAGGAGTCCTCGGATTTTGTAGTTAGTAACACTGTGTCAGAGGTAAAGATCCTCTGCTACCACCAGGTTCGCTCTTGTGTACGAATCAACGGAAAACCTGAAACAAAAACAACATTAAAATAAATGACCAACATGATGGCTTAAACACATCATCATAGAAATGCCATTTTGGAAAATGGTAGAAGGGTTCCTCTGAGGAGTTCTTTTCTGTCTCTTTAAGACTACGTGAGCCCCAAAACCTATGTTTTGATACCAAAATGAAGTATATAGGTCTCATGGTTCCTGAAATATTACATCATCACTGCAGCACATCTGCCATTTTTAAAAATGTCTTCCAGAAAAAATCGGCCCAGATTAGCAATGTCTACCCAAGCTAAGTTACTTCTCTAATGATCCAAAGACATAAATAAAAAATTAAAATCTCTGGACAACAAGTTTTTTATGAAGCTATATCAAGGTGTCAGCACTATTATGACAAATTCTCCTTGATTCTTTTTTGATTTGTGCTTGACCATATTTGCTGTGGCTATCCATTAGATTAGGATTTAGTTTCCTTTGATATTTACCATTTATTTACATTTTGAGCATTTTGATACGATATGACAAACCAATACCTTTTGTTTTCTGTGTTGACTTCTTAATTTTAAAGTAAACATTCAAAGCACAAACAATGCTTCACTCTAACATATGGAAAGGTCCAGTAATATTCAAAGCTGTTTTGTTCTAGGGTTATTCATCTTATGTAGTTCCAGCTTGGAACATGCAATGGTTATTTGGTCACTTGGTTATCAATGTCTCTATCTAGTCCTGGCCACCAAAAATTGGCCCTGGTCCTCATCATGGAATTCATCCCAGACTGTCCTTCATGTTATATGTCCATTATTCTTGGCCTCAGTGTCTTAGGTACAACCAACAGCTCCTTCCGCCGCAAAACATCTTTCTGCCACAACAATTCTACATCCTCATTTTTGTAAATATGCTCTTTATAGCTCAGTACCTTCTTCCTTTTACACCCTTTTTCTAAATACTGTACACATTTACTCCATATCTCATTTTCCAATACTTGCTCACTCCATTTTTCTAGCGACTCGCACCTTGTAGTTACATTTCTCATCATTGCAATAACATACTCCTCTTCCTCCTCCACAGTCTCATTCACACTTAAGGACAACTGAGACAGTCTGTTGTCATTTTCTTAATGTCAAACATGTATTCCATATCAAAATCAAATTCTTGTAGTCTGAAAAGCCACCTGGCTATGCTCTCTTGAAGTGAAAAAATCCACCAATGGTTTGTGGTCCATACTTTTAGTAAATGTTATTACTATAGTAAATTTTATTACCATATAACTGCCTAAAATACTTGATGGCTGACATACAAGCCAGTGCTTCTCTCTCTAATACAGAATACCTGGTTTCGGCCAACCTCAAAGATCTTAATGCTTACATCACCTTTACCTATTGATACTCTTTAAACTGCAACAGAACTGCTCAAATGCCATAGCTCTTGCATCTGTCACTATCACAGAATGACACCTTGTGTTATGATCCCAAATACAGTACCCTAATTGTTTCCTTCAATGCATCAGATACATCAGATTCTGCATCACTTTCATCACACCATTCACACTTGGTGTTCTTATTAAGCAGCTTCCTCATAGTATTTGTTTTATCAGCAAAGTTTGCAATTAAGTTTGCATAAAATGTGGCAAGTCCCATGAACGAACACGATTGTTCTGTGGAGAAGGAGCTTTTTTGATTGCTTCAACCAAGCACAATTTTGGCCCCATACTATCGGAATCTATGTGATGTACCATGTAGTTTATTCCACATACCCCAATTATGCACTGTTCTTTCTTTCTTTAATTGTTAAACCACTGTCCTTCAGGAGGTACAAAACTTGCATTAGAATGTGATGATACTCTTTTCTGTCCCTTCCACAAACAAGAATATTGTCTTGGAAGCAGGTTATATTCCTAATGTTACTGTTTAGTTGTTGATGCCTCTCTGAAACACTGCTGAAGCGAAGCCAGACAAAAGGGCATTCAGCACTACCCGTATGCCCCCACAGGTGGTATAAATGATGTCAACAGTTTGAAAGCCATGTTTCAAAGCTATATGATGGTAGACTGAGGAAAGGTCTGAGGGTGAAAACACTGCAGCTCCCTTCAGTGTTCCCAGCATTTCATCAACGTTCACCAAAGTGGTGGTGATCTACTCAGATAGCCTTCTCATAATCATCCAATTTCTCTCTTCTTTCTTCAATCCCACTTATTACTGGTGGAGGAAGATATTTTATTATCTGTGATAATGCAATCCCTATGACAGAGGAATCCAACATGGCTGCCGTACTCAGCCCGTACAAAGAGAGAGGCAGCAGATTAGTGTTTAGGCCTGACTTCATCAGGATACTGGAGCTTGAGGCAGTAAAAGGGGTCCTGGATTGGAGGGCGGTGGAGATCGATGCATGGTGGATGGAGAGGCAAGGAGGGGCGGTGGTGGAAGCAGATCAGGACGAGGTGAAAACGGAGAGGAGAATGAGTGCTATCATGCGACGGACCAAAGGAAGCTGGAGATGGATCCCAAAGACCCCCGCTCAGTACCTCACCAGAGTCCAGCAGTCCTTAGAAGCAGAGGGACGCTGTGACATCGACACATCGGTCCGAGAGGACTGTGGTCGTAGGCAACTACCCGCAAAGCGTTTTGCCTTCTTTAGAAAGTGGTGGGCTGTGGGAATGCATGGTCACTCTGAGGACTTGGGTGGGAATGCCACTGAGACCTGGCTGAAAAGCTGGATAGACGAGTGTGGATAGATGAGTGTGGTGACCGTGCAGTGTATTATCAACTCTCAAGGTGAATAACACGGTGATGGTTCTTTACTGCCTTGTACCAAGCGGTGTTATTGACGTATACATTCTATTTTTCTTTTGAGGGTCATTGCCTACTTCTACTCCTGGACTGCCCAGCAGAATACCAAGAGAGAGGGAAGCCCTGCAGTATCCAAGGACAAGTGACAGAGGCAAAGAAAATGTTTTTTTTTCTCTAGAACCCTTTTTGTTTCTATCTCAGTACCGGAATGCTTTCTCATTCTGTGAGATAGCAATCATAAAAATGTACAGATAAAAAGAACATCGTGGAAACCTTCACAATGGGATTTAGTGGTCAATGTTGGCACCCAGGGAATACAGCAGTATCTTTCTGCCATCTGTTCCCAACAAAGTTTAAGGATAGCCAACTTCCTTTCCACAGTAAATATATTCCCACCTACTGTCTGCATGTCAGCTTATAAGTTCTTCCATTTATGCCTTTCTAATAATGGATGATTAAATGAGAGTACAAATGCAGGCTGGGCACCCACACCCTCCATACTCAACTAAAACTTAGACTGATATTTTGGTAATTTTTTTTAAAATTATCCTTATTTGGGTTCCTAACTGTGGCCTTACAATTGTTCTTAATAAAGATTTTAAAGAAATCGTATTGCTATAATTGTACAATTGTCTAATTGGGTGTACAAGTCACCATCAGAATGTGAACTCTCCAATGGCCTTCACAATCACCTTAAATAAAATTCTTACTCGGTGTGCACATCAATGTGTTAATGTGGCTAATGTAGTTTTATATTGGTGTGCATCAACCCCATTAGATGCTGTTCCCTTCAGTGGTGTGTTTGTCACTGTTATGACATACTTTGTGAAACACTGTCCCTCACACTGGTTTGCACATCACTGCCGTAATGTGCTCCAGGTACATGCCACTTTCCTGTGTTGAAAAAACAACAACAATAAGTTGAAGGATGGAATGTGTTCTCTTTTTTTTTTTATCATTCGGTACCGGTAACCCTCTACATACCAGGTAATGAAGTACAAAAATAGCCAGTGGATGTAATCATAGGACAGAGAGTTCTTGAGAGCTCCTCCATAATGCTTCATCGAATATCTATTTTGTGCCCTTCTTGTTCCAACCACTTTACCATAGGTGTCCAGTACTTATACTTTTTATTTTCCAAATCTGTCTTGCCCGTTCTAAGGGTATACTCAATGGACCTCATCGAATCCACCCAAAATGGGGGGAGATTGTTTAACCATTTCCTACAAATCTCCCTGCGGGCTAGGAGAATCATATAGAAAATCACCTTCAGATCGTCTTTCCTCAGGGTATGCCATCCATCCAAAATACCAAAGATAACGAGGCAGCCGTTTACTAGGACATATACCGCTTGAATAGACGTTAAAGCCTGACTTACATCCTCCCAACGTTTCTGGATTTAAGGACATTCAACAAACATATGAATGTCATCTGCTTTTTCGAATCCACACATCATGCATCATTTCCTGACTTTTCCATCTTGAGTGGTATCCAATAGGCTCAGTGTAGTGAGAAAAGGTGATTCCTCCTTAAATTGGCAGGCTTGACAGTACTATGAAGGACATTCAGGGATACTCGCCATAGATGATCTCACTGGAGCTTTGGCAAGTGTTCTTTCCACAGTTCCTCCGGCAACGTGAAGTCTCCATCTGCCATTTTAATCATTAGCCAATACAACCTTGAGATTTCCTTGTTCTTGGGAGGCCCCAAACTTAAAGTCTCTTCCAATTAATTTGAGCCACCGATCTCCATGGCTGACTCTTGTTACCAGCTCTTAATTTGAAGGTACTTAAATCTTGAAACAGTGTTATCCACCAGTTCACAGATATCATCCCAGGATATGAACCATCCATCCTCAAACAATTCGCCCCACCTTACGATGCCCACCTCTTTATACTAAGAGTTTCACTGCCTTCCTAATATTGTACCATACTTCATCTATACCCCGCAGTATCTTAAGCCTGACCTTTTTATAGAAATTGGGATCGGCAAACTTATACATAAAACCAAAGTCCCCGCCTCAAATACTTTTTAAGCTAGCTGTGAGCATAGTGCCTATCTCAGACCTGTCTGGGCTGTATAATAGCATCTTTCCATTTTTTAGCAAAAGGGCCCGGGCATAGTATTGCAGGTCCAGGAGACCCAAACTACCTTTTTTGTTTTTCATCTGCAATTTCTTCCAGGCTGTCGGTACCCCCTTTGAGGCCCAGATAAACCTGTTGATCATACCTTGCAATTTTCGTAACTCTTCAATCTTGAAAGGGAGGGGAACTACATTAAATAGAAAGGTAAATTTTGGCAAAATATACATCTTAACCAGATTTGTTCTTCCATAAATAGTGAACGATAAATGCACCAAGCTCGACATCAGGGTACACACTCTTCCGGTAGTAACCTGATATCTTGCATAATTTTAACCCCTAGATACCTCATTTCATTCTTAATCCGCCTACCCGCCCCAGGCACTATCCAAGCCATAATTTCTGTCTTAAGATTGTTTACAGAATAGCCAGCAACTTTCCAAAGCCTAGGGTCAATTTCTCAATTACCGGTAGTGCCCTCTGAAGGTTGGAGGTTTAGACCATGAGGTCGTCGGCATAAAGAGCTACATTTTTTGCCCAACCATTACATCTGAAAGGGAATATGGTTTCCTCGTTTCTGACTTTTTTAGCAGTGTAGTGATTAAATAGGAGTGGTGATAATGGACAACCCTGCCTAGTCTCACTGGTTATCCTAAATGAAGGGGTCAAGTTCCCATTTACTAAGACTTTGATGCCAGGATGTTGATATATCAAAGCTAGAGACCTACATAAGTTGTCACCTAAATTATACAGCTTCACTATATATAACAAATAGACCCAGTTAAATCGATCAAAAGCTTTTGCAGCATCCAAGGTTATAACTGCAAGGGGAACCTTATATTCAAAGGCAAGATCTATAGAGCCAATTAGACCGTAGGTTAGCTCATGGAGGGCCCCACCCTTCATAAAGCCTTTCTGGCCCTCATGCAGAAAATCCGCAATCACCCCATTGAGCCTCTCTGCCTGTACCTTAGCAAAAACCTTATAATCACCATTTAAGAGTGATATTGGCCTGTAAGACTTGCAAGCTCTAGGACGCTTTCCTGGCTTCAAAATTAATGTGATTGTGGCTTCATTCCATGATGCGGGAAATGATGACCCTTTCTCAAATATCTCACTGAATAGGTTTGTCAACACCGGCAGCAGGGGGTCTTTCAAAATCTTATAGAGCTCAAGTAGTAGGCTGTCTGGCCCTGCCGCCTTGCATAGTTTACCAAACTATATGGCTGCTTGACCGCCCCCGAAGTTATAACACTTATGAGAAAGATATTATTTTCCTCATTCAGCCTGTTTATATCTTCTAGGCCTTCTTGTCTCAACCAGGACTTCACCCACTCCTTTGAGGTCACTAAATCCTCAGATATAGATTCTCGAAAAAGCCCAAGAATGCCTTGCAGAGCTTGCATTCGTAGGAAAATATTCCTCAGTCTCAACACGAAGCACTCTTACCACCTCCTCATCCGCAAAGAAGGGTGCAATCTAAAGTCCATCTCCTGGCTCCCACTGTACGTACTAGGGTTAGATCCAGTAACACACCTGAATGTTCCGAAATATGAACCCCTAAATGTTCAATCCCTTGTACCTGGGTCTTTATAATTTGATCTACCAAGAAGTAATCAATTCGGGATTGGTGACCTTACTTTTTATTATTATGTAAATCCTCTTTTGGACCCAGCCCTCTCCCTCCAGATATCACACAGCCCCAACTGAGACATGATCAAATTGATCTGAGATAACATTTTTGTATTTATTATCGACCTACTCTTGATCGATCTGTCTAAAGTATTGTTTAAGCGTTAAAATCCCCTGCTAGGATAATGGGATCAGAAAATCCTAGGAGGTTAGCTAGCATATCTTTGAGGGGACCTGCATCATCTACTTTTGGACCGTAGTACCCCCCAAGGTTTACCTCTGATCACATCTCACTAACCTTGCAATAACCCATCTCCCTGATTCATCAACAATACTTTTTTTAATATACATTTTTGGGTTATTCTTTAACAATATAACTACCCCTTTTGTATTGCCATTGTGATTCATACATACCAATTGTTGAACCCATTTACTCTGTTTAAACAGATCAGTACACTCCCTCTCAGTCAGATGAGTGTCCTGCAGTATGAAAATGTGAGATAAGGAATCTTTTATGTATTGTAGTAATCTTGCCCTTGGCCCTTTCATTTGCAAACCATTCACATTCCAAGATAAGTTTTTAACCTGGGCTCCTTAATCTTGTACCATCCTCCCTTATCTAGGAAACAACAACACCCCCGCTGGGTATAGAACAGGATGAAAGGCAGACAAACGGGCAATGAGAATACCAGAGATGTCTGAGATTTTATGTTTTTTTTTCCCCTATTGGTTCCCACCCTATGCCCCCATTTCCACCTCCACCCACCTCCCCTGGAGCACCCACCCTAGCCTCCTCAAGACCCACAGCCTTAGGGAGCACTTCCACCATGGTAAACCTTTATGACAAAATAAAATAATCAAAAGTACACAGTAAAGGACCATTCAATTGAAAAAGGAGACATACTCAACTCTGCAAAGAGACAAAGGGGCAAAACAACATCAGCAAGACCACCTCGCCTTCCTTCACTCCTAAATGCTATCACTATTGGAGATTGTTGTGAGAAAGTCATCCACTTCCTTGTAGCACCTACAATTGTGCATCTTGTTATTAAACATCACTCTTTGAGTGGCAGGGAGTTTCAGCTGAGCTGTGGCCCCCAGCTATCTTAAAAGGTCCTTTCCTTTTCCCCAACTCCCACTGCTTGTTTAAAGTACTCTGTGAGACATCTGATTTGATTTCAAAAGTTATGCCTTCACCTGTCAATGACTTAAATTTCAGGACACTTAAAAGAATACGTTCTTTTAAGATTTAAGTATGAAAATTAATTAAAATCTTCCTCGACTTATTTCTGTTTGGGTTCATCTTGAAAGGGTCCCTATGTACCCTTTAAATGTCTTTGAAGATTTCCTGTTCAGAATCGTCTATCTGTGTTTCTGCCTTAATCGGCTCTGCCACAAATATTTTTAGGTTGTCTCCCTCTGCCTTCTACGGGACATTTAGAATTCGTAGATTAAGCCTTTTCTGATTGTTCTCAAACGACTAGCTTCCTCTGGTAGTCCTCCTCCAACACCTTCAGAAGGCATATGTCCTCTTTATTAATCTGTGCTAAGAATTTAATATCTTTAACTGCGCCCTCCAGGATTGCAGTTCTATTAATCAGGTCATCTATATTCTTCTCCAACTCATCACAAACCTCCCCAAAGTCTTTTTGGTTATGTTCAGACACCTCAAACATGCTCCTAATCTCTAAGGTAAGAGCCTGAAGCAGTGATTCAACTGATTGGCCTCTCTGTGCCTCGTCTGGAGACCAGTAAGTAGCTACTAGCCCTGAAGTACTAGGTGAAGGATTTCCACCAGACGCAGTCTCGCTACCGGGGAGAGTCTCAGTTGCCAACGGTGATTGTGCAGCCATATCTCCTTCAACTGACTCCTCTACTACTAGAGCTTGATACCTGATGGAGGTAGGCAGATCTAGGGGGCCCCCAACAGCCATATTGCCTGTCAAAGGTAGCTTATGTGGGCCCTGAAAATTCCCCTGTAGCTCTTCTCAGATGGCCACCTTTTGCGTGCCTTCCTCTTCAATCAAAATTACTGTTGTAGGCACGACTTTGAAGTAGGTTTGCAGTTAGGGAGTGATTTTCACCTTACTCTCGGATGTCCGAGACTTTCCCCGCCCTTCTTTCCTAGTGTCAATCCTCTTATGGGGGGGTGATTTTTTAATAATGGTAGAGTTTTTTAAAGAAACACTAGATTCTTTCTCAGCCCTTACTGGGTTACTTGAGTCAATACTCCTTGTATCGACACTTCTCAGCGGGTATCTGGTGTTTCGGTTAGGCACGCTCTTGTTTCTACACCCCTTCACCTTAACACTTATTTCTTTATGTGCCCTATTTTCATTTGGCAATAATAGTCTTACTCCAGAGTTGGACTCTTCTCTGTTGATTCCTAATCCTGCTCCAGAGTCTCTTGCCTGTGGGCTCTGCTGGTGTATCAATGCCGGTCCTACAGGTGCCACAGGCCCGCCAGCTTTAATGCTACTGTCTTTAGGGTTATCGCAGTCTCTAGGGATTCCTCCTCTTCCCCTCCCCTGGAAAAGATTCCTTGCTGCTGCTGCTCCACCCTCTGAGCAGCTTGTGCGTAGCCCTCATCCAGCGTACTTACCTTTCACTCTCTCCCAACCCTGAAGCACATTCCGTGACTGCTCCACAGCTCTGTGGCTCTGCTGAGCCCACCACTGCCCCATCTCAAAAACTATGGTAAGCACAACCGGGAAAAGTTTTAACCAAACCAGGACTAATCTTCCTCTCTCACACAGAGGGGAAGATTGGAAAACAAAGTTCTTTCCAGGTCCTTCATTTGTGCCCGCAGTGGTGTCAGCTCCCGCGACCTGCCTTTAGCTGGTCACCATGTTCTACTCCAGAATCCCAAAGTCAGCCCATCTTCAGGTGGATGGAATGCTTGATTTAATCTCAGCCACTGGCAATCACTCAGGCCGCATCCCAATCCATTGTTTTTCATCCAACATGCCACCTCAGTGTGGATCCAGCCATATGCAAATTATTCTTGACCCTGCTCCTCATGGAAACAGTCATGCCCGAACTGCTGAGTCCTCCCAGAACCAAAACACAAGTAACCTACGATCAGTTTTGCACTGGTTGGGCTCTTTAGCTAGATATACCTTGCTTTTAGTGGTACAGCGAGCTTGGGACCCATGTCTGGGCACACCCCTCACATTTAAGGAATCAAAACCATGGTGAAGGATAGAACACTTGAATTAATCTCAGCCATTGGCACTCGGTCGGGCCGCAACACAATCCATTGTTTTTCGCCCACCATGCCACGTCAGTGTGGATGCAGCCAAATGCAAATCACTCCTGACCCTGCTGCTCCTGGGAACAGTTCAGTCCGAACTGGCAGTCCTCCTTATGTTGTGCGTATCACCATAGCAACGTGCTTCTCTTGTTGTGGTTACGTTGTTTTGCTACTAAGGGTTTTTCCTTTAGCCCAGTTATGACACGTTCTTCCTTTTATAATGTGCACATCACCATGGCAAAGCGTTTCCTCTTCCGGTGTTGATCGTTGCCTGGGCTTCCCTCATGCCTAGTGCATTGACATCAACTACTCCTCCTCAACGGCAAACATGAGCCAAAATGCTCTGCTCATGTTGGTTTGCTTACATCGTTGTAATCCACGCACCTATGGCACATGTAGCAGTTAAGAAATGTTTTAAGATATGAACCACAAGGAATTACTGTGCTCTCAATACTTCAGAAGTAAAAATCTTCCAAGTATTGTCACAGGTGCTGCTTTCCCTCCAGGAGGCATATTCCAAGATTCCCAGGTCTGGTCATTCATCTTACAGAGCACCTTGTGTGGGTCTACTTCAGCACTCATCACCCCTGTAAACTTTCACTGGAGGAACAACTCCAAAAGTCTCCTGGTAACTAAACTTGGTTTATCCATAAAACAGGTAAACATGACTTGTTATATAAAGAACCATCCTATAGCAGTCACTTCCCGAACATAAACATTTCAGAATTCTATGGAGAATAGAACCCTAATAATGCTTGAAGGCCTGTAAGAATTATCACTAGAATGCTGATCAAAGATAAAGCATAGCGTTATACTACAGAAACGCTATAAAAACACTCTGCATGCAGCATGGACAATGTGATGTTACTTTCGTCATAAGACATAACAAAAATATGATCTCCAGCATATCAGGAATGGCTGGACCCGGGGAAGCCTTCTACACACCCCATATGGGCAGTGACAGGCCCAGAATCTGGACTCTCCCCAGTAAAAAGGGCCAATGTTGCGTACCGGCACCCACGAGCACAAATTAAGTACTTGTTTATCAGAGCATGCATTAAATTTCTTGCACTAGACATCTACCACTAGTCATACATGGCACTCTGATTCAGGAAGCACACTGAATGGTGTTTTTAGTACCATACCTCAATAAAAGTATGCTAGTTTCATGGTTGGACTACTTTCCAGAACTGACTTTTACAGGGTTTGCAACCAACAGACTAATAGCAGGAGACTGGTTTTACTTTTCACCATTTCCACTGTGGGTCATAAGTAGCACCAAGCGTTTTACTCGAAGAGCAACCATCTGCCATGAAAGTTGTTCTGTGGTTCTAGCTTAGTGTGTAACTTGCAAAACCCATGCTGAAATGTGTTGCAGAGTCTACTTTGGAGATAGGAGTTTTGATACTACTGCCAAATTATGTTGGAATTTGTGCTACAACCATGCTGAGATTGTTAACATACTATAGACTTTTGTGCATTTAACATACGTAATTGGCTCTTCTGACTCCCTGTTAAATATCCAAAATCATTGTTATGGTGCAGATTTTTAACATACTGAACTTCACTTATTATGTCTAATATACATATATAGACCCGAGGGGATGTATGAACTTTGACACCGCACTCTATGACTATGAGCACAAATACTCTTCATTTATAGGAGCAATTGGTCTTTGGTGGGAGAACGACGGAGTAGGGAGGACTTCAGCATGGTGATGCAGACACCACCATACTTAGGCCTATGTTCCACCTGGAGGCCCTACATGACTACCTGGCGGAACACATGGGTGGATCCCATCACTGCAGGGTTGCCTGTGCCCGTAGGCCCATTGGTATCACTGGGATTTCAATTACATTGCTCTACAATGCATGGTAGTGTGGGAGGATGCTCTTACTGACTCACCGGGACCGAGGACCGCAGCACTCATTATTAGAAGAATGCATAGGCTTCCCCAATTGCTGATGAGTGGTTGTTCACCCAAAAGAACAAACTGATCAGTATTGCTGAAGTATCCGAGAGTGTAGGAGTTATGGGACCAGGGTAATTTGGCCCCAAGGAGTAGGGTACAGAGGCTAATAACAGCTCAAAGCTGGCAGCCACCTCTTCCTCACCACTGCCTAGCTACGTTGTGAGTGGCTAATACCCAGACGTTTGGCAGAGGCTGAGTCAGTGACAGCACCGGGTCAGCAGTTGGTGGCAGGACAATGACTTGCTTTGCCAAGGTTTAAATCAAGGCCAGAAATGGCACCCTACACTCTAACCTACCAGTTACCCCATTTTGAAGGTACTCAGTTAAGATGCTCATCTATTAAATAAAGAATGTTCAACTTAAATGCAGAATTGTCAGTGTACAGAAAAATAATAATGCGAGCATTAAAAAATGGTTTATTGCCACAGATACCTTGTTAATGGCATGCAGCCTATAATGCTAACTGCGTAAAAATGGCAGAAAGCTTTACCAGAACAACACAAAGGCCAAGCACTTTATTCACAGTTGTAAAGACATTGTGGTCTTCTTATGTTACACAGGGGAGTCAATCTTCTGTATGCCACATATTGTCTTCTGTCTGACATGAGTTTGTCTCCAGTCTAGTCACTCATTGTTACTGAAGATATTCTGGTTAGTTTATTTTCTTCCGCTATGCAATATACTCAAATTAACTGTGTTGGAAAGTCATCTTTTTGCCATGTTCACCCCAGTTTTTATTGCTGACTGGTGCTGATGGTAACTGACTCAGACTGTGTCCTGGGCTCTGTTAACGAGACACAGGTCAGTACTATGTCAAAACACACTGTGTAATAGAGTACACTATGTGTTAGGGTACCCTTCCAATTGGCCTGACAGACCCTGTAAGTCCCTAGTATATAGTAGGGCCAGGGGGTACATTCTGGCTATAGGCCCCTAGTATATAATACGGCATGGAGATTACATACACAGCATAATTTCTTTGCTTGCATTTGTGCACTGCTGCGTGCTTTCTGTCCTTTTAAATGCAGGCTTGTCTTGCAGCCTGTCTTTAAAAGTTAAATTCATACCATTTGCATGACAGCCCCTATAAGTCCACAGTAAATAATATGGCAAGTGAGTGCCAACTACCTATAAGGCCCTAGTACGTAATAGGGCATTGAAGTAGAGGCCCATCAGAATTGCTGCCTTTTGCATGTGGGCACTGCTGGAGTTTTTCTGTCACTTTTAAATGCAGCCTGACTCTGCAGACTGCATTTAGTTGGAAATGGTGCCCCAAATCGACATTGGTGCTATGGGCACTTTAAATGTGGTGGTCTACCTTATTGTCACATATTAGGTACCCCCATGATCTCCCCTAGGTGTCCCAGGGGGAGGGAACATTTAAATATAAGCAGAAGCCTTATAAAAGATGTTTTATGAACCCTGGTGAGGGAAAAAAATCATAATTTCATTTCCCCCCATTGTAGATACTGGGCTCCATAGGCTACCATTGTAATATTTTATTTATACTAAATATAGTAACGTAGTAAGGAAAAGTGTGGAAAAGTCATTTAAGCACTTAAATGATTTGTTTTGATAAATCCAGCAATTTGACATTGGTGAATTTGTCATAACTTGTACAGAAAGTACGTTATAAGGCTTTTCTTTCTGTAAGCCTAAATCCAGCCTTCTGAAGGTCCCCTGTGGTTGGTCAGTGCTAACAGGATTAGCAAAGCTGTTTTAATTAGGTGATAAAGGGGTGCCCAGGGGAGAGGCTATCTGGTGAAGGGCAGCTCTGCAGCTACATAGGAATGCCTGAGCACGAGCTGGGTACTAAAAAAATCAAGCCTCACAGGAGAGCAGGATAGGTAGAGAATTCCAGGTCACCTGCCCCTACCCCTCAGCCAGACACTAGGCTTAAGGAAGGAATTTACAGATGTTAGGAGGAGGGAAGCTATGGAGATGAGCTACACTGGAGGTTGGTTTAGTCAGCTCTGACTGCTCTGCTGAAATTTCAGCCATCATGGATTTTGGAAGAATGGTGCTTTCTGGGACTGGAATATTCCACACTTTAGAGGAAGTGGTCATGCATTTGGGTGTCACCGGGCAGTGTATTGGTCAGAGGTGCCCCCTTCCTGATGCCCAGGAGCTGTAAATAAACCTGTGAGAGGTGCATAGCCTCTCAGAACTGCTGCCTGAAACTACAAAAAGGAAGAAGGACCGTCCTGCTGGAATCTGGATCTGCACCCTTGGTCTGCACTTCTGAATGAACTGTGTCTGCTGGACAATCTGGTACTACAACCGTGGGGACAAAGCCTTGCTTCATGAAGGACTCGTGAGAGGACTCTCTGCAGCTACAGGCTAACAAAGCTTCATCTTCATCATCTCCAGCAAGAGTTCCCAGCCAGGACTGCATCCAGTGGACATTTAAGTATTTGGCCAGGTGGAGAATTGTGGTCCAATTTTCCAAGGACCATCCAGGAGATTCCAGACCATTGGATTTGTGTTGTGGACCCTTTGTACCTGCAAGGAGGACTTCAGGAAACACATCCTGAAGTTTGGAGAATTTTTGGTAAAGTTGGCGCTTTGTGTTTCTGAGCACTAGAAAGTGTTTATACTTTTAAAATACATACTTCTGGTTCCCTACATTGGATTTTTGTTGTTTTGATGTTTATTTACTCATACAAATATGACCTATTTTTATAAATTGGTGTGGGAGATTTATTGTGTGCCGTATCTCACTTATTTACTGTATTGGAGTTTTTGAATGCTTCACACTCTTGTTTCCTAAGTTAGGCCTGCCTGCTCGGTTACAGATACAAAGGCTTGAGCAAGGAGCTAATTTACTGAGACCTTCACTGAACATATATTTGGTTAGTGGCCTTACTGCCAGTGGTAGGTTCATACTTACCACTACCAATGACCCACTTTCCAACACACTGTATTACCATATCTGATCTGAACTTGAATCTGCCTGGACCCTGTGTATTTTCAACAGGAAACCAAAGTCCAGTTTATTTCTAAAACTAGAAATATACACTTTTATTCATTCTTATGTATCAGACCCTGTGATTTTACCTCTGACAAACATCAGGCTATTGAACTGTATAAACACAGTCATCCCACCATTGTCAATAACATCATATCCATATTTCTTCTAGGAAATGAGGATCTGTCCACTTTGAAATTTTACATATAATTTATAACTTCCGAATCTGTTCACATGAACGGGTGTTTTTTGTGGCGTAATTACATGATCTTGAGAACACTGCCTACTTGTGTGATTGTGTCTCTATGTTTCAGGTTACATGCACTTTTCACTTGTGGCAAACCATTTGTAGAGATTACCGTTTCTCCTTGACGGCTGTGGCCATTCCACTTTGCTTTCAGTCCAGCAGCAAACAAAAATAAAACAGGATTGATGCCTCATCTGCAATAAAGGTGATAGGTTTACCCTTGCACTGTCCTTCATGAATTTATCAATAGGCACATAATGGCTTTGTTCCCAAAGGACTGTGCATTGAGCTCAGGAATCAGGCTCTGGGACGCAAATCATGGTACATAGAAAAGAATAAACAGATGGGACAGACCACTGATTCTTTAATGATGAGTACTCTGTTTTGAAAATGCATTAAATAGGCGCCTCTATATATTCTTAGCATGTATGCTTCAAGTACATATATGTGATCCAGAGCCGCCATCTTCCTCTGAGAATGGTTGCCTCTCTAAGCATAGTTTATAAAACCGATGACATAATGTACTATGTATATACAAGCGGCCCTGGTCCCATCTTTCTTGGGTGCCGAGGGAACGCCTTGTTTTTATTTTTATGGACAAACGGTGGTTACTCATGGTTTGCACATAGCTGTGGATGGCCAATGTTTAACTGGGTTTTTGACTGCAAATTTGACAAGGGAGTACAGAGTTAAACGTATCTTGTTTCAAGGTTTGTTTTACAAAAATGATCCTTGCATGTTCACCTGCATATTTCGATTACATTTGCAAGCATCTTTTAGTTTTGTAGCTATTCTTCCAGTGCTTTCACACACAACAATTTTTCTACCTAAAAAAGCTGTCACCTGGCCCTTTGTCATGAAACTGGCATTACAGCTTTGCCTGTCTTTCATCTAATAGTATCAAGCATAGCGTGACATGCAGGCTCATATTTATAAGCAGAAATCACATACTTCAAGTCCCAGCATGCCTCTTCAGTCGGACTAAAGACTAGAACTGGTTGAAAGCCACGCGCCTGACAAGGGGCTGGTTGACAGTTATGTCACTAAAAAGTATTTCTGTTTCTGCTCCGAAATGTAAAATAGCGGAGCGTGGTCAGCTGGAGAAAGGGATGATCCCTCGCCTCTTCTTGCTTTTCTCAGAGAGAGGCGAAAGCCCCGGTGGCTTCCAGCTTCTCACTCAATAGGCGCAGACTGCCTTAATCATCTCATAATGGAGCTAATGGCTGTTTGTCATCCTTGGAGAGATCCATTTCCTGGCGATGTCTGCTGCAGTGAGTGCACGAGCCCGTGTGTGCACCGCGTGCCAGCAGAGGTTGCGCGAGGAAGGGCAGCTGCCTCATTAGGGAGAAGGAACCGAGCCGGGGCTGCTCCTGCCGCCGCGCGCTGACACTCCAAGGGCCAGACATGGACAATGCTGCCGGTAAGTGAAGCCAAAGCGCTGCCAGCTTTTTTGGCATTCCAGAGGTTATCTGCCGCCTCCTTCGCTGCGTTCAGAACGCCTCGACAGAACCCTCGCCAGCTCTCCTGCCCAGCGCGAGCTATATTTACACTTCGCGACATGGTGCTTTTTCTGGGAAGCTGTACCATGCTAGTCCGCAGCACATGCCGTACGTTTGCGATACTTGGGCAAACACACAGGGTCCCGCAAGTTGCAAATACTGTGGATTTATTTTTAATTTCTTATCTTACTTGGTGTACACTGTCTTGTGCAAACATTGTGTGCGTAGCTAGGAAGATAGAAACTGGTATTTTAATACATACTGGGTATTAAATAGTGCATCTTTGTGAGGCAAGGAACTTGCATTTCCAATGAACACTTTGATATTGGAGCACAAAGAATGATGCGCATTGTAGATGTGCTCTCTCGGAAAAAGAAGGTGCCACGTTTATTTGTGGTACAGCATATGCCTTATTATTGCAGCAACGTCTTTAAAGCAGATTTAAACATTTTCATTTGGAGTGAAGGTGTCTGGCTTGAACAGAGGGTGAATAGTGGAGAACCGCCGTGGGAGACTTCAGCAAATGTGACTGGTAAGCTTATTTATAATTTAAGTGGGTTCATAAACAGCCTTTCCAGGCAGCAGCCCACTTATGTCCAAAGCTTGCATGCAGCACAGTGAAGACACTGGGTTCTTGGATTAGAAGTGAGTAAATGGAGAACAGCTTGACTCGGTTTCTAAATTTAGGAGCTTCTGCACAACTTGTACGTAAGAAACACTGTGCTCTGTGAGAGTGGTTACATTGGGCACGGGTGAACGGAGTCCTGTGGCAGGCACCTGGCTATCAATAGTGCAGTAGGCGCAGTAGGACCCAGTCCAATTCTTCCCAGTAAGTGGCTTATTTTGCCACCAAACCTGGAGAAGAAGCGCTATATTTTCTTGCTTGAGTTAGAGCCACTGCGTTCCTGAGACCCTACTGATGGGTGGGGGCGGACTTGGGGGGGGGGGGGGGGGGGGAGCTACGATGAGTTTTTAAAGGTCGAAATGTGGAAAACGTCAGATTAAAAAAGATAAGTATTTCAATAGTATCAGTAAAAAATGTTTTCTTTGGGTGCTACAGTGAATGTTGGTTTTGGGATGACTGGGCCTGATTTATGCTTATGGTTCACTAACCATCGATCACCTGGGATATGTATCTTTTTGATGGATTGGTTCACAAAGCCCATAAGTAGGAGGCATTTGAAAAGGTTTTGTTCTAAATGTAGAAAGGCGTACCATTTTGAATGTTTCAGCAAGCCTGTGTAGATTAAGCACTGAGCCAGGACTGCAGAGCAAGTGATATATGTGAGCTACGGTTTTGTACTATACTACAAATCATGTTGTAAAGAACTGTGACTGTGAACAAATATGATTTGTGGTGGGAGGGCCATTGGCCATCTTGGGCCTCAGTAGATAGTCTCTACACCTAAGTTGTGTTTCATGAGAAATGGCTGTAGAGTGGGAGCAAGTTAGACGGTGAGAGTGATAAGGTCAGGACCTTGCATATCTGACACCAAGGAAAATGGGGGTACTTAGAGTTTGGTGGGTGCCCAGAATCCACCAAAAACTGATTAGTAATGCGTTTCGACTGTATACATGAATATACAATTTAAATAAGGTGGACAAGATATTCCTCAATTTATGGAGGATAGTATTAAATTAATGCGACACCCGTTTGAGAAATTCTCACCTCCACGATAGGTGCTAAAGGATGAAGGCCTCAAACAAATTGGGACGTTAGATGAAGGGCTAACTGGACCTAGACAATGTTTATTGTTTTGTAAAGACGATTATCACAGACCAAATCAAAGTAGGCAAAGGTTTTTGAATATCGAGGTACATTCCCAGATAAAGGTGTAGGGCAGGTCTCTTCATCTGTTAGACATTATAAGAAAAGATGCCTCAGCCGTAATATGTAAGAGTGGTGATAGATCAGTCTCGGAGGTGATTCTGTGATACTTGCTGGAAGGGTGGACACGGATCAGCTTACTGGTAATGATGAGTTAAAGAGCCAGTGCTTCATGTAGTATTACTCGGTGTAACATTAAAGTCTTATTTTCGTATGTGCTTATATTGAGCCGACTTTCTTGCTTTGTTTAAATATGTTGCTCAGCAGTGTTGTGCATCATTATAGTTGAGGTGAATCTCAGTGTAATCAAAATATAGGGAAGGCTTAAAATGTTCTATCGCTCACCCTTAGATGGTCGCAAGAAATCATTTTAGTGTGTTCAGTAAACCAAGATCACCAGCAAATCAGCATCTGGATTGGAAGCTATGGCTAGAGTTTCAATCTCCTCTCCAAAAAAAGGATGAGGAGGGAGACCTCAGCAGCTGGCTTCTTTGAGCATATGCACCCTAACAGTGTAGAAGTCTTGGTTGTGGCAGAACTAAACTATGGGTGATCTGGATCAGGATAGAAGCAAAATGTATGTACTGATTGGTGAGTCTACCACTGTGCCCAGGAAGCAAACTCACCACTAAAGAACTGGTCACTCAGTGGATCCAACAAGGGTATTCATTTCAGCATGCACAGTTATATCTGTAGAAGACAGGTGTAATCTTAATATTTTCTTCTTGACACCTACGAGCTGCACAAACTCATAGTAGTCACAGGGACTGTGGGGACCAGATGACCATAGTCCTGTTGAATGTGAATGGAAACAACAAATAATGCTATGTGAATGGCAGAAACATGTCAACTGCGAATATGTGGAGTGCCCTACCAAAACCTCTTGGTTTACTTTTGTGACAGGGGCGTCTATAAATATCAGTTTTACCTACTGTCTCACGTTTTTCATTGCTGTTCCTATTTTCCTTCTTACCTCTCAAGCAAGGAGAGACTGTAACTATAGGTCACACTTCTCAACGGGAGCAGCCAAAGACCTCTCAAAAGGTCATTTCTTTTGTGGGTGGAGTCCTTTTAACTAAAAGTTTCTAAGTTCCTCCATTGATTAGGTTCCGCTGAGTAAAGGAGTCCATTGATATATACTTTTTTGGCAATTTGTAAATAAGCATGCAATACCATTAGTGTGTATATGGGTAAAAGGAAGGGTGCACTAAGCTTGAGAACCAATTAGGTTCTCACTCCTCTATAGCTGTAGGTAGACCCTGTTTGATTGAGGACATCATGATGCATGTGATTGAGTGAGCTAAATGAATGAAAACATGTGAAACACATGTTGAACTGTTTTCAGGCTCTGTTCAACATATTGCCTACAGTGATTAATCTATATTTTTTTAGAATAGATAAAGCTTTCAAGGAGGATGTAAATACAACAAAGGAGGATGTGAGTCTAATATTCCTGAGACGTTCATTGAAGAGTTTGGCCCAGCATAGGAAAAAGCCAAACAGCCTGGTGAGAATAACTGACAACAATCCATAGTACTTAGATATTTTTCCACAGAAGAAACTAGATCGTTCTGTTGGGTAAGGTAGAATGTACATAACACACAAGTCACAGTGACATTCATAGACCGTAACATAAGGCCTGATTTAGAGTCTGGAGGATGGGCTACTCATTCACAAACGTGACGGATATCCAATCCACCGTATTTCAAGTGCCATAGAATATAACGTTCTTGCCAGAGGGAAATATCACGTTTTTGACGGAGTATCTCATCCACCAAACTCTAAATCAGGCCTCAAAATCACATTTGTGTAACTACAGGAGCACAGTGTAGTTTATTTCAAGCTTCTCATACATAGATGGTCTCTAGACGGATGGACTGAGGCCCACATCCCCCCCAAGCAACTACATTTGGAACTTTGAAACTTTCAGTAATGTATTCAAATGTTTGTTACCAATCTCCAGACCACTGGCATAGTGAATGTGGGAGTTAGCAGTAATTTCTTTTGTAATTTTTTTTTTTATTGGTTTTAGAAATTAACAGTTAAACAGGCATTACAACCAGTCTAGCAGTTTATATTGATATTTGATATCTTCCAAACCACAATTAATATCAGGGTATTCCGTAGCACTGTCCCAAGAGGGCTCAATCCAGCCGTGTCCACCCACAGCAGTTGGGTTTCATGCCACTCCCCTTAGACTCCTCTGGTGTCCCTGCACCTTGACCCATGATCCTATTTACCATTCCCTCCCGTTGCTCTAAATCCTCTTCCAATCTTTTATCTCGCTTCACATGTTTCTTGTGTTGAGTGTCATTACCACCCGTTTCTCTTCCACCTCAGCACAAGAGGGGGCTGAGGCGACTTCCAGTGAATTGCAATCCTGCATTTAGCCAGGACCATTCCTAGTGCCATCACATGTTTCCTCTTTTTTCGTGCAGCAGAGGGAATTAATAGCTTCACCTTGGATCAGTGACTGTCATCTGCACTTTTGAGGAACCAGATGTCAACAACTACACAGATCTTCCATATCTTCTGCAAAACAGAGATTCTCCCTGGTAAATCCAAATAGGAGAGGGCCGTACCCACTCCCAAACTGGAATGTGGGTGTATCCGAATTAGAAGCACTAAAAAAGCACCAAAAAAGCTAATCGAGCATCTTGTTAGAAATTGCAATATATAAAGTGATCACTTGAAGATTTGCTAAATAATGGTGGTTATGCTCTCTGGTTTGCCCATCCAAAAACACACATCATATTTGGGGAAAACTGTAATATCCAAACACACACTGTTGAATAGGTGTCTTCCTGGTGTATGCACCCAATCACCAAGGGTGTTATTGCCAGACTGGAAAAAATCCATGTGAGGCTATAAATTCTACAAGAATACCAGGACACACTGTAGAAGTCCAAAGAATGCTGTGTTTTGCACCACAAGTACATGAAGTTCCCAAGACCTATAGGAGAAAATTGTAATTTATTCTTCAGAAGAACAAAAATTCCAGTGTATAGTTTACAACCAACACGTGTTTCGTCATCAAGACTTCCTCAAGGCTGCAAAGGTTAATGTACATATATTACAGGTTTTATATACTGATGGAAACAAGGAAATATACAAGTGTTTCAGTGACCATGAGTCCCACATCTTGGTGAGAAACAATTGTACCACTCAAAGATTTATGTGATGAAATGTCAAAATAAAGGTCCATCACCATGTGCTAAATGGTGGATATTTCAAAAGAAAGAAGAAAAAGGTTTTCATGCAAAGACATCCATAGTGTCCAAAATTCTTAAAACCAAGACGAGTCTTTTTTATGCCGTGGAGATGAAGAGAAGTGAAAACAGAGTAAACCGTGGTCTTAAGTTATAGATATGTGGTCAATATCGTATTGTGTGAATGTGTGTTATAATTTAAGATAACGTACCCTAATCAAACAATATGTGTCCTTTTGTGGCGCAGTTCCAATTTTCAATTTTTAAAAGAAGTCTGAAAACTGCAACCAATATTAATCAGGATGGTGTCCGTCAAGAAATATAACAGCCTAAGTAGTAAATGGTTAAGTAATAACGCCAAGAAAACAAATTGGAAAATTACCTCGGGCAAGGTCAGTCACTGAATAAAATTGAATAATATATAACCAATATGAGTCTAACCGGTAGACAGTATATCTGTACATATAAAAGTAGTGATGAAAAAAAAATAATACCAGCATGCGTAGTGTAATCTTTCATGCGTCACCCAGTAATAGCAATAGTTCGGGGAGCTATGGCCATGATAAGCCTGTGATCAATGAAATATTTACAAGAATCTAAGGCATTCGATGAGGAGATGCAAGTAAGGAAATCATTACGCATAATATAGATGCTGCTCGCCTCTACACTAGATACTGTACATCACTTATATCACCATGTAGCTAAGCCCAAGTGTGCAACTCAAGTGCCACAATTTCAAATTAGAAACAGGCTGTAGATAGTACAAGGGAGTGGTGATCACCGTCTCTGTGTTCCATTTGCCTCTTGGATAATATTAAAGATACCAGTCTCTACCAGGCTCTATGTGTAGCCTGTGAATATATACAAGGCAACTCACAACCATGTAGCTATGTAATCAGCATGGCAATATCCAATTCTATGGAGAATTCACTTACATCTTACATACTAGTGAGGATTCCTGCACTGAATGCTTGATTTTGGCCCGTTAGTATGTACAAGAACACGCACAATCGTATTTCTATAGTTAATTAGATATACATCTCCAATAATACAATCAGGTGGGAGTGTGAAATTACTATTGTGTAGACTATGGCAAATCCACACACGATATCACGGCCGGTAATCTATGTTCACTCAAGTTACCAAGTACTGCCAAGATAGATGCAAGCACAAGCAACATATCTCCACATCTTGGATTCCAATCATTTGTATAAGCCACTCACCTAGAATTTGTGTTGTTGAGCTTAACCAGCATGAACGTTGTGCTATGTTTGCTGGCACTGGCATGCCGGTTTAAAAGCTAAGTGAAATTGGACTAAGTCTCAGTGAAGTGGAGAGACAGACAGCTGGTGGCTGCTATCTTGTAACATTAGCGTGAGTGATCTCACCCGTGTGTATAGGTCAAAACAAAGGTGTAGTAATCCAGCCATGCGCACAAGTAAAATAGCCATGCACTGTAATAATGGCATACATATACTGTAGAGTTGTTAAATACTAGAACACCCAAAGCAGACAACCTGTTTGTATTTCTATGGTGTGATAGAAACAAAATAGGAATAGGTGTAGTTTACAAGAAAAAAGTATGACAAACAAGATGAACTGTCAGTACCATCTTAAGTATGGTAAATTACGACTCCATAATGTATATTTGTAAAAACAACCAAATACAATAATAATTAATAAAGAGTTTTCATAGATGTTTGTACGTTGCTGTGTGAATATTTCCAATGAACGCTCATGTAAAACATGTTACAATCTTGGGATTTATAGTATAAAAAATCATTACTGTTTGCAGTATGCCCTGAATGATATATTTATTTTTCAAGAAACACAGGTAGATTCTTTTCAATATTTAAGCTCTCATCAGCTGCTCTCAATTGTATGATCCATTTACTTTCTATGCTTAAAATCAAGGTCTTGTCGCCACCCCTTGATAGAGTGCTTATTGTGTCGATACCATGAAAAGGTACTCCCAGGCAGTGCTTAATTTGTGCTTGTTGTTTCTGGTGCTGAGCACCGGCACTTATTTTTGAGGGCAGGCGCTTAGTCTTCTGCCTCAAGCATTTGAAAGACGGGGGAAGAGAAAAACGAAAAAGCGTCACAATGAGAGAACGCAGAAAGCTGCAGGTATGAGCTGAAGGGGCAAGGAGTGGCTCTAAGTGGATTGAAGAAGCCCAAGATGGCTTCAGGATTACACTGCCTCGGTATTCCGTGTTCGCACATTTAATTGCAGCAGCCGCGTTTTTAAGAGGAGGGCTTTGGGCACTGGCACCTTTTTATTTACAAATTAAGCACTGCTCCCAGGATTTCTCTCTGTCTATGGAACATGTTATCATGTGTAGCAAAGGGATAGTCCCTGTTGTTGTTTCTGACTGCCCTTATATGTTCCTGAATCCTCTCTTTTAAGGGCCTTATAGAACTACACACATAAATGTGATTACATATGCATATTAGACAATAAACTACAAGTAGAGTGTTGCAGTTAATGAACTTCGCGATCTTGTATATTTTCTTGGTATTTGATTGAAAAAACAACAGTTTTATCCTTATCATAACAACAGATGTTGCAATAACTGCAGTTGTAAAACTCACTAGGTGGTTTGGGTAACCAAGTCTTTATGTCTGGTGGTAAGTAACTATGACACAAAATGTCCCTCAGTGAACGGCCCCTGCTGTGTGTGAGGCTCGGCTTAAATGTGATGCCACTTTTGAGGGTGGTATCCGCTCGTAAAAGAGACCAGTGTTTCTGTAGAATCTTGTATACCTGAGGGCTAAGAACACTATAAGGAGTAATGAGGGACACATTTCTATGGTCTCTGATTTCACCTTTAGCGTGTCCCGCTCAACTTTCCCAATCCTTTCCTTAGTCACCTCTAATACACTTTTAGAATAATCCTATATCATGAAACTATGTTCCATTTTATGTAATTTGGTCTGAAATACTAAATCCTGACTGCAATTCCGTCTAATTCTAGTAGCTTCTCCGTAGGGAATGGCCCTGATTCGAGATTAGGGATTGAAACTCTTGGCATGAAGTATGAAGTTACAGGCGGTAGGTTTCCTAAATAATTTGGAGCATATTTTATTATTCTCTCTATATAGAATAACATCTAAGTAATCAATATTGATGGTGCTGAATTGACTATAGAATCAAATGTTGTATCTGTTATTGTTGAGATGTTGTCTAAATTGGTTAAGGGAGTCTGAATCACCGGATCAAAACTTTAGCTTGATGTCAATGTATATACCCTAATGTATTTAATAAACAAAAAAAACATATATAGGTTGGTAAATGATGGAGAAAATGTTGACCCCATGGCTACTCCATGTGTCTGACTATACCATTCTCCATTGTGAATGAACACATTGTTTTCCAAAACAGTTTCAATCAAATCAATTAACATATCTAAATGCTCAAGCAAAGTGGCACCCTGTTTCTTTAATTTTTGGAGATGGCTGGTCACCTCTTTGTAAAAGATATCAATAACATTGTCAGGAGAAAAACATGAGATGAATCTAGATGTTCTTTTAAGTCCATTGTTTACTTCTAAGTTAGTCTATGTTGAGGGCCTCCAGAATATCTGCAAGTGAGGGAGCAGTATCTGAGTATGCTCTATGTATATTACAGTCTGAATAACCACTATCTCTTTTATAGTCATATTACAAGGCATAGGTGTTCTGAAGGTAGAGACAGTATGTACATCCTTTTCCTGAAAATACTTATATAGCTTACATTTGCGAATTAATCTGAATAAGTTAATATGTAGTTCTGTAAAATTTGGTAAGGATGTAGGCAAACCTTTTCTGAGAACCTTTATTTGTTGCATGTTCAAATCCAAGTTGGATAAGTTAACAATAGAAATTTCATTTAGAAAATCCCCAAGATCATAAAGAATATAACCTAAGTTTGGTTCTTCTAATTGCGGGATATTGACCTTGTGGTTACCCCTCCCTCTCTTTTTGTTATTCTCCTGTGCTTACCATGTCCCCCTCTAATACTCTTGTGTATGCTTGATGTCTTTTGTGAGGTTGTTTGTCCTTTGCGGTATCTTTCTAGTTCTAATAAAAAAGAGGATTTGTCAACACCGGTAGTAGTTAATTATCTTGTTGAGCTTGTCAATTCTCCACTGGTTAGACTGGAGATGCTGGATACTTCAGTGTCGCTAGTAGAGGCAACAGAGTAAATCAATATTGGTCTTATGATTGATATCTCCTGATACAACGACCTTAATACTGTCAAATTTAAATGCATATGTAAATACCCTGCCATTTATATAGTTCTTGTCATATCTTTGTAATTTACGCATTTTTTTCACCTTGACATAATGTGGATGATTATGAAGAACCTCCTTGAGGATTTTATAGTTTTTGTCTGTTACCTCAGGTAGGTTGACATCTCTGATCTCCTTTTCTAGTACCTCTATATCCTGTATCAGTTTGTCTCTTTTGTTAATGGCATCTCTAATGAGGATGTCCATCATACCAAAAGAGGAAGTAATCAAACATTGTTCCCATTGTTTGAGGAGGTCAGGACTTAAATTCTCAAAGGAGGAGAAAATGACCACATGCAACCCTCTAGGGATTTGTTCTCAATACATTTTTGTAGAATGGTGAAATCCTACCATCTGGATGATTCCTGTTTCTTCAAACGTTCTAATTTGACAAATTTCATCTTTAGACCTTCCTTGGTGTTGACTGATTTGATCGTAGAAGCTGATTGTGTATTCTTTTGAAACAATTCTTCCAAAAGTGTGTCCATGTCATAAAATAAAAGCAGTAACCATGCAGTAGAATTCCCCAATTTTGTTTGAAGAGTGCAGAACAGCGTATGGTAAACAATTTGCTAAATAATGGTGGTTATGCTCTCTGGTTCGCACATCCAAAACAGACATCATATCTGGGGAAAATTTTAATATTCTAACAGTGTCCAAAAGGTGCCTTCCTGGTGTGTACACCCAACCACCATGGATGTAATTGCCAGACTGGAAAAAATCCATGTGAGGATATCAATTCTACAAGAATACCAGGGCACACTGTAGCAGTTCAAAGAATTCTATGTTTTGCACCACAAGTACATGAAGTTCCCAAGACGTACAGGTGAAATTTGTAGTGTATTCTTCACAAGAACGAAGATTCCAGTATATAGTTTACAGCTGACACGTGTCACCATCAAGACTTCCTCAAGGCTGCAAATATTAATATATATATTAAGGGTTTTATATACTGACGGAAACAGGAAACAATTGTATCACTCATAGATTTATGTGATGCAATGTCAAAAGAAAGGACCATCACCGTGTGCTGAATGGTGAATATTTCAAAAGAAAGAAGAAAAAGGCTTTCATGCACAAACGTCCATAGTGTCCAAAATTCTTAAAACCAAGATGATTCTTCTTTACGCCCTAGAGGTGAAGAGAAGTGAAAACAGCATAAACCACGGTCTCAAATTATAGATATGCGGTCAATATCGTATTGTGTAAATGTGTGTTATAATAAAAGATAACATACCCTAATCAAACGATATGCGTCCCTATGTGGCGCAGTTCCAATTTTTAATTCTTAAAAGAAGTCCTAAAAATTCAACCAATATTAATTAGGATGGTGTCCGTCAAAAAACAATTATAAACGTCCCAAGTAGTAATTGGTTAAGTAATAAAGCCCAAAAAACGAATTAGCAGGGTCAGTTACACACAGACCCCTCTATCCTGACCCCCTATATACTACTTACACTTTATTTCACTCTCTGGAAACTGTGTTTTGATTCACATAATGGCGGCCCCAGCTTTTCTCTCAGGTTGCTGCAACCAAATCACAGCATTGCTGTTTGCATGTGGATCTGGATCTGCGGTGGATCTGCATCACTAGATATACATAAATCTTTTTTCTTTAATAACTCCAAACGTTCTGAACAGATTAATCTCAAATTCCAAACAGCACTTTTTCTGGACCAAGATCTAGCTTTCTGCCAAATTTGGTGTAATTCCGTCCAGCGGTCCCGGTTGAACTCATGTCTAAAATTCCAAAGGGAAATTGCATGGGGAAAAAGCATTTTGGGACCCTCCTTTGTATCAGCCCCCACTTGACAAACCACCCCAAAACTTTCCAGATAGCAGCTGAAGTTAGTAGCAAACTAGTTTTGAAAATTTCCTAAAGATTTGTCTAACGGCGCTAAAGTTATTAGCAAAACAAAAAACACTTTTCCTATGGAAACTAGGTACTAACTATAGCTACCTACTTGTGACCGCCAGTAGGTAATATTTATATATACAGTCACAGTACATTCAGAGATAGCAGAAGAAGTTGCAAGATATTGCACAACAATATATTCAGGCACCTCCACTAAAACACCTCATTATGCACATGCCTTCACAAACATATACAACTACCCTGGCTTGTACCAGGAGATAGATAAGAATTGGAAGCAAAGATAGAGCATGGTAAAATTTCAGCAATTAGAGACTTGCAGTCCCGTATTCCATAGAGTTATATAAACACATGGCTTCTAAAAGGGCACCGTACATACTCTGCATGGATAATGAGGTAAAAGAAATAAGCCAACTCCCATCACATCAGGGATTGGCCACCTTAGTGGTCATACCTATGAGATGAGCCACCCAATGAATGAGCCTCATATAGGCCAATCTGCCTACTAAACGAAGAAGTAAAAATACTGGCCAAGATATTGGCCACCAGACATTAAAAAGCTATCATGACCCTGGTCCACCCTGTTCAGGTGTGCTTTATGCCCACTAAAGGGACAAGTATTAATCTTTGGCTATTTGCATTGTTGGGATTCACTGATAGCATTCTGGGACACACGTTGGTGATCTCCCTGGACGTCACAATGGCTTTCAACACTATTGAATAGAACTATATGTTTGCTGTACTGGATAGACTGGGCTTTGATCCCTTGCTTTATGACCTGGCAGAGGCTGTTGTACAAACAGTCATTGGCCAGGGCTAGGGTCAACGGAGCTCAGTCCAGTATTTTTGAATTGCAGAGAAGCACACAACAGGTCTGTCTGCAGACCTGTTGTGTGCTTCTCTGCTGTTCATGCTGGCACTCAAGCCACTAGTTACATGGATCCAACAAGTCCTATTGGTTAAAGGGCCACGCTATGTGACAGACCTGGAACTTACTACCACTAAACTGATGCAGATTCTGAGCAATGTCAACAAATATGCAGGCTATGGTTTTAATTCCCAGATATACCTGCTGACTGGAGACACATTGAAATTGCTGTTTGACTGTGTAATGCCAATAGTATCAAATGTTTTCAAATATTTGGGCCATATATCTAACTAATGCCCCAAAGGTATTTCTGGAATGAAATCTTTATTTATTCCTCAAATAGATTAAGGCGAAACTTTCACCACTGCTAGGCATTGTTACTATCTCCTTGGCAGAACGGCCATATTAAGAGGATCGTATTGGCCTGGTTCCTGTATGCTCTACAGAATACGCCCTATAAGTTACCCTTGGAGTTCTTTAAGAAGCTGACTGCTGTGGGATGGAGGCCCCCCAAGAGAAGCTCTACACAAATTAAAGTGTGGAGTTTATGATTGAGGAATCACCTTATCAGGTATTACTGGGCAGCCCACCAGACCGCGATTAATGACTGGGTCTATATGGCGCCAACTGAACCAGCGGTGTGGATGACTTGGTATAGGATGGAAGCTGAAGAATATCCTGCAGCCCTTTATAAAATACCACCCGAGCAGGTTGCCTATCCATACCAGCACAGCGATCTCAATATGGTGGGAGTTCCAGGCATACCTGGGATATAGAGGGACGCTCACAGCAGAAGCGCCACTATGGGACAGTGACAGGCTCTTGACATTGGGACAACTAAAAGGATTTGCCCGATGGGACCAGATAGACATCTCTAAGTTGGGAGACTTGTCGGTGGGGGGAGACTTTATTCCGTGGGGCATTCTCCGTAAGGAATACCAACTGGTAGCAACTCCGACCTTCCACTTTCTACAAATCAGACATGCTCTATTGTTCCACATCACGAAGGGGGACAGAAATTCCACACTTATCGCCACTGGATGGCGGCATACTTGCAGACCTGCTAACCAGGGCACCATTTTGTTTTTTATAATAAGTTTATGAATAACTCCCAAACTGTTTTGGAGGCCCTCCATGGGGTGTGGGTGGCCACCTCGGGCCTTTGAGGAAGGGGAGTGAGAGGAAGTCCTAGAGAACCCAGGGGTGATAGAGATACATACAGTGCTAAGGCTAGTTCAACTCAACATACTACACAGCTCCTACCACTCCAGAACAGCCCTGATAAAAATGGGGTGAGGTCACTTTGACAGATGACTGAGAGGAGATGGGCAGATGTGGAAGTTTTTCCATACTGTGTGGGAGTGTCCACGAATACAAAACAATTGGAGAGGAGTTGGCGGGTGGGTAGATTACCAACATTAGAGTAATGACATGGACATTGGCTGAAAACACATATATGAAGGTAGGGGATGCACTAAGAAAAGGGGGAAGTATGGAATACACAGAATTCATACAGTGGTATGAAATATGTGTGGCCACCTAAGCGGGGACCATATCCAGGAAACAAACCTTGCTGCATAAGATTACCTGGGAGCAAAATGTAAAGGGAGGACGGAATACTGTTTTATGACCGCGAAACCACAAGTTTTATCCTATTCATGTATAATTCAGAGGAAATGCAATTAGTCTGTGTTTGGTTTTTAAAATGATAATAAACACATTTCTTTTAAAATCCTACCATGGGCGCAATTGGGTTGTTTAGGAGCTGTCTAGGTCAGAGATTGATGGAAGTGCTAAGTTTAAGTTTTTTAGATATTTTTCATAGCGCTGAGATGTATTGTTTTTGTGGCTCATTATCCTGTGTAGAAGGATAATATATCTTCTGTTATTTGTTGTGCTTGTGTGTGGGTTGTTCCTGAAGTGTCTTTTTATTTAAAGAATATTTATTATGGCTCATTTTTAATTTTAGATAAGCTGCATGCACTTTACCTGCTTTGTGTCTCTCACAATCACAGGGATTTTTGTTTCAAGATCCAGGTTTCTGCTCTAGCACTAACAATTATATTATATAAGGGATAAAGTACCTCCTGACGTATATTATAATGATATTGCAAGTCACTGAGGAGTTCCATAACCATATAGAGGAACGAGGCTGAAGGCTGAGTTCCTTTATAAAGTTATGGAACTCCCAAGTGACTCGCAATATCCTTATCGTGTACGCTAGGGTGTACTTTATCCCGTGTAATATGTGATCATACCATCACTGTTCCTACAAACCACTTAAAACCATGGTGCACAGGTCTTTCATATGAAATAGTGAGCATGTTTGAAAACATTAAGAATAAAAATAAAACAGGTAGTGAAAAATGAAACACATCAAAATCCTGTTAGATAGTTGTTGCAAACAGATATTAGAAACAGTTCATTACAAGTCAGTTTAAAAAAAACTGCAGTAACTCAAAACGTGTAGAAAATGTAGAAAGATGCTAGCTTTTCTCTATCAAAGGATTGCAGAAATAAACATATTCTCTCTGCTTGTCGTTATAAGCTATTAACCTGGAGCATAAGAAGGAAAAGCAATGTTCTGTGAGTTGCTTTAAACAGTTGCTTTAATTATGCTCTGTGACCTGACCTACATATCACCTCTGCTGTTGACCCTGACAGCGAGCATTGTGATGTCAGAGCTCAACTGCAATAACCTTAAAATAGTTGTGTTCTGATGTCTTTTCTTGATGTGTCACAAATCGCTGATTATAAAGAAATTAGGGCCAGATGTAGGAAGCCGTTTGCATGTTTTCAAATCGCAGTTTGTGCCATGCAAAGAGCCTAACGCAATGCACATTCACAAATTGCGAGTCGGTACCGGTACCAATTTGTGAATGCGACTCGCAAATAGGAAGGGGTGTTCCCTTCCTATTTGCGACTCTCATCGCAATGTAGAATTGCTTTGTGACCGCGAATGCGGTCGCAAAGCAATTCGCAGTTACCACCAGTGTCACACTGGTGGTAACTCATTCGCAAAAGGGAAGAGGTCCCCAGGGGTCCCCTTCCCCTTTGTGAATGTGGGCATAAAGGTTTTTTCCAAATGGTTTCGTTATTTTTTTCATTTTGCAAGTCGTTTTCCTTTAAGGAAAACGGGCTGCAAAATGAAGAAAAAAAAAAACAGCTTTGTATAAAAAACAGTCACTGACATGGTGGTCTGCTGTCTGCAGCAGGCCACCATCCCTGTGAGTGCAGGGACTCGCTATGGGGTCGCAAAAAGCGACCCACCTCATTAATATTAATGAGGTGGGTCTTTGCAACCCCATAGCGAGTCGCAGACGGTGTCTGAGACACCGTTCTGCATCCGAATTTGCGATTCGGAAATTGCGAGTCAGACAGACTCGCAATTTCCGAATCGCAAATTCGTACCTTCCTACATCTGGCCCTTAGTGACTGCCATTTATACAAGGATTACAGAATCCCATGTAATATATTATTTCATGTTGTTGAATATGTCCAAATGTATGTTACCCTTGCAGTGCCTAAATTACAATTCTGTGTTAATCTCATTATTCTTTTTTACCAATCATGATGACTCTGATAGTTACTTTAAAGGCATCCCTCACTTGGGGAGAGGAACAGGAATTTGTATTTCTAACAAGTAGATTGTAAATTCACCTTTGATAGCCTTAACATTCCTGTCTTTGTTCAGTAGTTTCTCTTTCAATCATCAGCCCTCTGCCTCTCCTATCTTTTATAGGCGTAGATCTCTGCACACAGAGGTATATGTTTTAGTAGAATATTTGGGAGAAACCTGGGGGAGCGGATGGAAAATGAGGATTACTTATTCCTAAATAGAATCGAATTAGTGAGAGGTAAGAAGGGGCTTAGGGAGAGGTAAGGAAGAGCTTAGGCAGACACATGCAAATGTAACCACTTTTAAGAGTAAACCCATTACTATTCAACGGCTACATTTGAACTCCAGCCCAGCCTTCAATTAAATTCAGTTACACAGATGGACGCTTTCAAATACTGCTACACACTCTCCTATAAAATAATGGAGGCAGAGAATTACCTAACATCACATAGGAAAGAATGGTAAGTAAAATCAATTATTTCAAATTTTAAATTGTATGCTTTCTTCCCCATCTTCTTAACACAGGCAGGGCAGTGCAATCCTGGTGACCAGCTCGCTGGTAATATATGCTCAGTTTCCCTCTGTGTGCCACAAAGAAAGTTGAGCACACTCCATGCAGCAAGTGCAATAAAGTATTTATTTATAGTTCAGAACTACAGTAACGCATTTCCAAACCATGTCTTCTTTGTCAGACTTTCTTTGCAGCAATGTTACTTGTTATATTCAAATGTAAAATTATTTTTTGACCTCAAATATTTCAGTTGTTTAAAAATCATTACATTTATTAAATAAGCTGTATCTCATTTCCAGTGATATTGTCAGGCTACTTTATTAGATTCCATATCCCGGTTGAGCAATGTACTCTCTGGGCCAATATTTAACAGAACATGAGACAAGAATCCAACTACCTGTTTTTATTAAAATATTTAGTTTGCCCCAAAAACTCGGAACAAATCATTGAGGAATATAATATACCAGGCTTTCAAGAATTCTTCTCATTGAAGGACTGCAATGCCTGAGACTGGGTGGAAACTCACTTCGAGGGGAACCACCATCCCACGACGACCAGCAATAATGCATTCCACCTGGGGAGGAGGAGGAAAGAATGTGGTCAGTGGTGGGGCAAGACCAGGGGGACTGCCAGAGCACCCAACCCACACAAGTTGAGACAAAGTCCACAGTCGGCCATAGAAGCACTTTGACAGTCCTCACCCCCCCCTCGCCCCCAACACACTAACTCCACCTCGGTCGCGAGCGAAGAGGACATAGCCTCAGGTAACTCCAGACACACAGGGCTGCTGGCTGGCCCCATGATCACACCGTAATCAGTGGACGACCTAATCTGACACTTTAATCCCCAGCCACAGTGATGATCTATCAGAGGGCCAGCACCTGGCCGAAGTCTGCTGACCCAGCATAGACTCTGGGTTGAAGATCGTGGTCCTCCTTCCTCCGAGGGGTCCTCCCATGTCTTTCCCTTCTTCCCCCCGCTTATGGCCACTCCATCTTTATTGAACTACCTATTGATGAACCGAGGAAAGACAGTCCGCCCATCTGTGCCATGATCTGGATTGCACACATGCAACTTCTAACCCTGACACTTTGACTCTCGACAGGAGTCTACCACCACCTCCCTCTATATGTAATGGCTTTTTGAGAAAATATTTGGGGCATGAGACCTCTAGCCGCAGGCTCTGGTTCTTGTTTGAGTTTTAATGTTTACTGTCAACTGTTCTTTGTCTTGCAGCATGAGCAACAAATGACTCCCTCCCCCACCTCTTCAGTGGACAGGAGTGGGCATTTAGAGCAAGCGGCTACCCCATGTCTCTCCCACCTCTCCCACACACACCTGACACCACCATAATGGCCAACAGGTGGACCACCAGATTTATCAATTTAAATGTGCGGTGGATGCACACAACATGCTGTTGTTATTTCGTCTACCCCTTATCAAGAGACGGCAAGCACTCGTCAGTTGCCTTGAGGAAACTCATCTCATTAACAGCAAGCTTCAGCAGCTTCGTAGATGCTGGTGAGATGCAGTTTATGGCACAACATGATCCACGTATGCTCTGGGTGCCCTACTGTGGATCCGCCCGACCCATGATATAGTCTGTGGACCCTTCCAGACCCACGATACAGTCATTGACAAGGAGGAGAGATACGTATTTGAAGAAGGCTGACTAGATGGCTACCCAGTAGTCCTGGGCTGTATATCCACCCGAACACAGATCAAGCAGCATTCTGGGCCACGCTATTGTGAGTCCCAGCCCTATAGGTTCGCATCTCCTGGATATCGGGGAGGGGTTACAACAATGTACTGGACCTTTCACTTGACCACTCCCACTCCCTACTCCTCCATGACCCCACCCTCCAACACTCACAGCAGTTCTCTCACTGGACCCAACAGTGGTCCCTTCTTGATGCATGGAGAGTACACAGCCCATGTCTGTGCTGATACTCCTACGACCTATACGTCCACCTGGATCGCTTTATGTGCACCCCAGAATTGATCTCATGGCTTGCGCACTCTGACTATCTGGACCGAGTGCTGTCCGACCACACTGCTCACATAGCAGACATAGAATGGGGCATGCCACGTCTTTCGGTTCCCACTTGGTGGTTGTCCAAAAACATGCTTGACTACCCGATATTCTGCGACACTCGACTAACCCACATTGCCCAGTACTTTGAAAATAACCACAGCATGGCCACCACCCACGCAGTTGAGTGTGATTTCTTCAAAGTAGTCACAAGAGGCTCCTGTATTTAAAGCACACCCAGTGTTCGCAGGGAATTGACCGGAGCCCTTCAAGGGTCAGATGAAACAGTGAGGGCACTGGCTACCTGCCCCCTCCAGGACAATACCACATGCCGAGCCCTGACAGATGTCAAAGCAAACCAGCCTACCCTTATTGAGCATCTCTGCTGCTATAGTTTCATGGCATACACATCCTGGCTTTATGCCATGGGCGACAAACCCGAACACCTCATCGCATGGCTAGCCGGTCAGGAAACAACCCGCCCCCCATCACGTAAATCGTTCTAGGTATCGGCCCCACTTTGCGTTCTCAGTCAGCCATCTTACAGGCAGTTAACACCTACTATGTCAAACTATACAAGGAACCCCTGCCGTGCACATCAGAGCCATTGGACGCTTCTTAGCACCACTCCCCTTACTTTCCAAAACCGCCATATGCGCACTGAACTTGACCAGTTGATAACGGTAGCATAAGTGAAGAAAACAATACACGATTTAGCCCACAACAAAACCCCTGGGTTAGATGGTCTTCCAATAGAATAATATGACTGCTTTTTTACTCATATTGCCCCTAAATTAGTTGAGGTTTATAACGAGGCCTTCACCACCAGTGCACTCCCTCCCTCCAGGAGTTTCTCCTAATTTCCATGGTGAAACCTTATAGGAATCCCACTCACCTCACCTCTTATAGACCCATAGCCATACTGGGTGCTCATTATAAGATATTTGGCAAGGTCCTTGCTGAACGATATCTACAAGTGCTACCTGCTATAGTCCATCCTAACCAGAAAGGATTAGTCCTGGGTCGTAACACATCTAATAACATCAGGCGACTCTTCGATTTCATGGATCAGGCAATATGTGCTTATGATTTGTGATTGGAAATTACTGTTTTAGGATCTTGTAAGAATTATGAATTAAGTGTTATTTTTTTAATACAATCTTTTAATAAAACACGAAAATTGACAACTTTCAATAACATTTACTAAATAGTTTTTAATATGAAAATGATAGTATGGGTGGGATTTTTATTAAATTAATTTATAATAATAATTATAAAATAAATATTGTACTTAATTATTTTAGTTCTAGGTTAATATTATTTTAAGTATTTTTTTTATTTTACATTTATATGTTTCCTTATTATTAAACCATATTATTTTTCCCCACACATCAGTGGTGTAGATCTTCATCTATGTGTGCAAAATTATCAATAGTAACTCTACAGTTTTAAATGTTTTTCTAGCAAGCTTCACATCTATTTTAAGGGTGTTGAGGCATGTAAGTCTGCCCCTGAAAGTACATTTACACTTGTAAATGGTGAACAGCAAAAAAAAAAAAATTGCTACTAGGTGCTGCAGTAAGTTTACACATGAGTAAATCTACATTTGTAAATTACCTTTTTGAATAGGTCTCATTGAAGGGAACAGACTTAGGAGTAAAGTAATAGAATTAAAAAAATAAAAAAATAAATCAAAGCCCCCCATTCCTCCTCTCTTTCACCCACCCACCATCTTGAATCAGATAGAGCAAGCTTCCTCCAACCATCGACATGCTCTAATCGAGTCATGTACCTCTGGAATTCTGCAATGGTGTATTCTCCTTCTTGAAGAAAAAATATCATAAAGTGCACTCTAGCTTTCCTCCTCCATCCTCCGAAGAAGTCCTTCTTCTAGAGCCCTTATCAAGCTCTTCTACTGATTAATCACTCTCTACCTTTGAACAACTTATCTTAGAAGAATTCTCTACTTAGTCCATCAAGTCCATCTCACCCCTTAAATCCCTGCCCTCTGCATATGTATGTTTGTGCACCCGACACTATTCTCCCCCCTTGGCAACCACTGTAACAGGTCCATACAATCTACTGCAGAGCCTGATGATTGGAAACATGCAATTGTCATTACCCTCTTGAAAAAGCCTTATGAGGACCATACTAATCCCAGTATCTGTTGGCCTATATTCTTACTGCGGTTTCCCTCCCAAAACTTTGAAAAATCTATTAACTAACACCTATCCACCTATTTCAAGACTGTTTTCTTGACCCTGCTTAGTCTGAAATTCAGCTAGTTTACAGCAGAGAGCCAGCTCTTCTTTCAGAAGCAGATGATCTAAGAATAATCTTGGACCAAGGTGGCTTTGCTGCCTTTGTCTTTTTACATTTCTCTGCAGCATTTGATATAGTATCTCACTTTCGGCTGTTCATATGCTATTTAACTTTGGCATTGGTCAATCAGCTCTTGAATGGATCTTCTCTTTCCTGACAGACCTAAAGCTGTTTTCTTGACTGCTTTTCTATCTTCCTTTAAGTATGCAAACTGTGAAGTCACACATAGATCTCCCGTAAGCTCCACTTTATTTAATTGCTAACTATTTCCTTTGGCTGTCCTCGTAATGTTTCATGTCTTTGAAATAATGTTGTATGTGGATGACACCCAAATTGTTGACTCCATATCTGATGACCTGGCCTAAACCCAACACAAATGCAACAGTTGTATATCAGATGTTGCTTTTTGGTTGAAACATAGCTCCTTTGAACTAAATGGTGGACACTGAAATCATTATATTTGAAAAAAATACCTCTATCTGGTCACCAGCTCAGTGGCCAAACAAACTTGGCCACCCTGTCTCACTAAAACCATCAGCTTAAAACTTTGGCATTTTCAGTGATCATAAATTTTCT
This sequence comes from Pleurodeles waltl, assembly GCF_031143425.1. Lineage (NCBI taxonomy): Eukaryota > Metazoa > Chordata > Amphibia > Caudata > Salamandridae > Pleurodeles > Pleurodeles waltl. Next base: position 975,022,329 of record NC_090444.1, read on the forward strand.
TTACCACTCAGATCAATGATATAACAGCAACCAACTTCGCTATGCTTGGGATGCTTCGTAGCCTGATTCCCCTTACAGCTTTTGACGCCATGCAAAATGATAATTAAAGCAATCATTATCTCTCGCCTTGACCATGCAACTCTATCTCGACCTTCCTTTCCTTTCTATTTGGACTCTCCAGACTGTACAAAAATCAGCCACACAGCTATTGTTTAAGTTTCCTCTGTGTTCCTCAGGATCCAACCACCTCACCAATGTGCATTGTTTGCCTGCCTTATAACATATGTACTTTAAGTCTCCGTGCATCATGGATAGAGTGATGACTCTTTCAGGTCCTGCTTATTTTAGGCCAAGGTTTAAATTTTATCATCCATTGAGCAACTTACATTTTTCAGCATCTTAATTAGGGTTGCTCCAATCTGTCTGCCAAACAGGAAGCAGATCCATTTCTAACTTGGGTACCAAGTTTGAGAACACCGTGCCACAAAACCTCAGAACCATCTGCACTTCTGGAAAAATCTGAAAGCCAATTTGTTTACTTGTTTCCTCAGCACCTGTATGCCCTCTTTGGGGTATTTGTTGCGGTTTACAAATATCATGACTCAGCCTTCAAGTCAAACGTAAGGGAATTGACAAATGCTATACCAATGTATTACATGGGTTTGTGACACAATCAAGAACCACACTGCGGATGACATTTGCTGAACGTAATGAAATAATAATTGTAGGTGCAGCTGCAGCTCTACTTAATCTAACAACAATGTTTGTTTCAGCATCATTCTAAAAAAGTCCATTAGTCATTAGTAGAAAATAGGTATATTTGAAGTAGACAACAAAATGGCATTGATGTAGCTTAAAGAAACCAGCAACAGATAGCCGTAGGCACATTTTATTCTCCTTATTACATGTAATGTTTAATTAAACTAACTGTTAGATTACAAGAAGAAAAATACTTTAGGAAAATCTTACTACTGGGTGAGTGCTTCTGTGTCCTTTTCAGATTTCAAGATTTTATGTAGAAAATCAGATAGGTTATTGTGGTTTCGAAAGACTTGTTGTCCGTTTGAGTATAAGTTTGAATTTCAAAGTGCTGACAAAGGAAAATGACATGTTCATACTCTTCTTCCTTGGCCTGAGTGCAGGGAAGCTTTTCTGAATGAGGATAGAACATTGTCTTTAGAGTGAACTGGGGGATTTGGATCTTAGGTCACTTTTCCCTTGGATGTGTTTGGTACGTTGCATGTAGACCAAAGTAGTTTCTACGTGTTTGCAGCAGAGCGTTTGCATATGATGGTCATCAGAATTTTGGCACTCTGAGTCTTATGAATAAGCACTATGCAGGCTTTTTTCTAGTTCAAATTATTTTTCAAAGCTTATTTCTTGTGCATTCGGGAGCCATGCGTCCAAAAATTTGCCAGTATCTTCAACCTCCTCAGGAAGGCTGAAGATCCTCGGGTTAAACCTGTGGTTGAGATTCTTCAGCTCAGCTATGTCTCATTGTAGAAACAAACATTTACGATTAGGACAGGGATATCTGGTCTCTCTGCAACGGTGAGTGAGCTCCAGGAATCAGCAGCAGCCATGGGTTCTAAATGTCAACTTGATGTTGCCAGACAAATAGATTGCTCAGTATAGCAATGGGAGAGGCTTTGATCCTGGGCATCAACTACCCAAACAATATTGGCTATCGATCAGTGTAGAGAGCGCTGTATAATAGAGGTCACAATTTTGAAGTTAGGCAGCAATTGAGTAAGGATCATGACATTTTTTTACACTATAGGCTTGTTTGAAAAGGTACAAGCAGATTTATAGAGAAACTGGGCTCACCTTCTTTCAAGAAAATTCCGATCTCAACCTTCTGTGCTGTCTACCTGTTATTGTCTAGATATCTGTTATTTTCTTTGTGCTTCATTGATGATCAAATACTGTTTTCTAAGGTGGGCTCATTCATTTAGGGCAGCATGCTGTTCTAAATGTAAGGAATCTTGCAGCAACTAGGTTTTCCAGCTGTCATTTTAGTGTACTGTTTCAAGTACGATGATTTTCTGATGGGTGCTCAACCCTGGAGCTATGCTGCCATTTTCCTTCATGACCAAGCCACAACCCCCACATAGAAGAAGAACTTCAAGGGATATACGATAAACAGGCAATTTGATGTCCTCTGAAGTAGAGTTAATTTGGATTCATCGAAAAATATTTTGAGTTGAGTGCTCAGAAAATATTTTAAATGTTCCTGCGTTCCTTTGAATTTTATTCAAATTAAAAATTAACACTTTTGGATAAAACCCTTTCTTATGATGAAAGCTAAAATATAGGTTTTGTGAAGTCCAAAATCAAATCCTAGTTATCCCCTTCTTCCAAAGTTTTACAGAACACAAACTACTCATTGTGGCATACTTCTGCTAATGCTTTTTGTTGGTCCTTCAGTACTTTGATCACACTTTCCACAATGTCTTGAATGGAGTCATTTATTGTTTTTTGATACTAAGGGACTCTTGTTTCAAAATTTGGGTGCTCAAGTTTGCAGCCTTTTTGATTAGAGCTATATCAAAGCATGCCAGTTAATTTCTAAAATATTGCTGAAACATTTTCAGATTTGGCTTTGTAGTAGAAGTGTGCCTATCACTTTTCTCTATTTAAGAACTCTTCTGCTCTTCAGAAATATCATTCTGCAACTGCGTTTTTTTTACTGCGAAACAAACAATTTTATTAATTGTAAGGCATCTTTGGTTTTATTTCCAGCTGTGTGTCATAGAGTTGAAATTTTTATCTCTTGCCATTTTTCTCAAAGCAATGACTTCTGTTACTTTTTGTTGGCAGTTTGTATTGCGAAAGTAATCATCAATATTTTTTGCTTTTAACTTTATTCAGTTCTTTAAGTGAACAAGTCATTTCACTGTTACTGATGATTTGCATGCCACATTAGGACATTGTTCCACTGGGAAAGACCATCACAGGTCCTATAAACAGAGTGCAGGTGGGTGTTCCTTGACCTTTCAAGTGATAGAATGCCTAGGTGTGGGCTGGACAGTGCTCTGCAGTGAACAGACAGCTAACACGTTGAAGCAATAAGCCATAGCCCCTGACAGAGGTGGAGGCAGGGGCTGGTGCCAGCTGAGCAGTACAACAAGCTGCAACAGTGAAAGCAGACTCTGGACTGACAGGATAGATAGAGCTTAACATTTGAGAGGGGCCTAACACCACGACAAAGACTCTTTATCCTGACATAACCATGGCCAAACTCACATAAAACAGTTCAAATTGCTATAAATAAAGATACTCATCATAAAAATTTCATATAACTGTCTAAACTGGGTTATGACGCCTTAACTTGATCCAAATACGCTGCATGGCCTGCTGCCTTGGCAAAGACATCGCCCTCCAGTTCTCCCCAGCCCACTGTGGGTCTCCCAATAAGGAGTGCAATTAATGCATTCTTATCATACCTTAGCCCAGATGGGCAGGTTGAGAGCCAGACGGGACACCTCAGATTGCCCTGTGGATTGGGGTCTGAATTGGGGTTCATTATGGTCTACTCATCATTCCTTTGGGCCACGGGCTCCGTGGTAACCATTTGGGAGCCTCAACGACTGGCAGAGGTAGGTAGTAGCTGCTAGTAGGCTGCCAGGGATGTGGAATTCACTATATCCTTTCCGTGGCAGTGACTGGGTGGGCACTCAGGTTTGCTACTAGTAAAAGGAGTAAAGTGAGGCTGGACTGGCATAGGAAGTGACCAGCATAGATGATGGCGTCAGGTTCCCTTCTCTCAGTGAAACAGCAGAAAAGGGGCATGGGGATCCCCATTAGGACACATGTGACAGCAGTGACAGAGGCTGCAGGGTGACGTGACTCTAGAACTCCTTCATCAGAGCAGGTAAGCCCTGTTGGTGCATCTGACCTTATTTGGCTTTTTATCTTCAATTTATAAGTTGACGTGTTAGAGGTTTGATGGCCCTTTTGAGTGCGCTCAGAGTAATTCCCACCATCTGACCCAGTTTCAATACCAATCAATAAGACCCATAATCTTTGTAGTCAGTAATGTCCACGCACCATGACCCCTTTGGCCATGAATAATCACACCTTTATGTAAAAGTTAGAATGTTAATTTCCCTATATTAACAATGCTAATATCACATAACATAATCTCAAAATCAGATGATGAACATACAGAAACAACACTGGTTGACCAAACCTTCTAAGGAATCTCAAGTTAATCAAAGCATGTATGGTTACACATTTTAAGAATACAGTACAACTCAATAGCAAGAATAACTGCACAATATAAATAGCCTACATTTAGATTCAGCAAAGAACTGACATCAACTGTAGTCCATAATTAGCAAACATCTTTTTTGTGTCTCCTGCCTAACCTTCTGATTAGAATAGCATGTTTGGGCTTCATGCAAAACAATTTAGTCAACACAAATTTGGAAAAACAGCTAGCTATGGCTCTATCAAAATTAGCGGTTGGTACCTAAGGACAAAAGACAAATTTCATCAAGAACAGTAACATTCTGATATCCCTCTCCTCGGTATGGTTCAGCAAGCTGCGATAGTCTTTGTCAATTGGACATCTGTTTTTCTTCAACATCAGCATAGGGACTTCGCAATAAAGTTTAAAATAGAAATGTCTCCGCAATAGGAATAATCGGAATAGCACTTCTCAGTAAAAGATTAAGGAAAAGTGAGCTCTCTCCTCTCGGTGCAGTTGTGCTAAGTTAAAGTTCCCTAGGACACATTCCCATGTTGCTATTGGTCAAAGGATCGTACGTTTACAGTTGGTCCAATGAAAGTAGAACCTCAAATCTAAGAGATAACTAAACTGTCTTTCACATGTCAATGATAGGCTCCCCTTCTCCTGTTCCCATCATCAGGCTCGTTAGGTAACAGTTTTGTATCTCTCTGTATTCCAGTCAGTGCATCCATTGTTAGCTCCTGGGAACATCTCTTTCACACACACTAAACTTTACATCGTAACAATAGCTAATACAGCGTATTCTAGCAAGCAGTTCGCATGAGAACGAAAATCATCTACTAGCATCTGGTCAACACGGTGGAAAAATACAAATATTCATTCCTCTAAACAGCCATTTTGTGTGAATCATGTAAACAGTGCAGCTTAACATGAGGCTGCGCAACTAGGCTCAAAACCTCGCTAACTTAAGGCCTAGCATTAATAAAGCAAATAGAGAATAAGTAATCATTAATATAACACACCACTACATTAATCTAAACATAGGCACATCATATCATATTAATAAGCAATTAATAAGGACACTTCGTGATTCTGACTGCCACTCAAGTAGTCACATTTTCAAAGTTGTTCGTTATTTTTCTATATTAACTCATTTTCTATGCAGAGTCGATACTCAGAATACATGAATATTTATTAGTAAAATTTGGCGTTAACAGCCCCAATTGGGAAGGTCAGATACAAGAAGTTAATGGACTAAGAATGTCAATTAATTTGTGTTGAGGGTTTTCTTTTTTTATCCATTTTTACATTGGCAGTCTAAATACAAAGGGAAAACGGACATGTTCCCTTATATTCCATATTTATGAAACTTCTTGTTCCCACATGCAGATTAGTGCTTCATTATACCCAAAGAAAATGTGATTTTGTTGCTCTTGCTCTGCGTTTTATTTTTTATCCTAGAAGTGGCCACTTGACTCTTTCCTTATTCTGTCATAACAAGAGGTGCCTTTTGCTCTTCAGCTTTCTCATGTACTTCTTAACATTCCCCTTCACCTTCCAATTCCCTGGATTAATTTTATTGTGTGTATGGGGAACTGGCAGTAATTGTCTCACCAAATGTCTTCTTGAACCATGGCTTATGCTGCCCCTTCTGCAGTCGGGTAACTGCCACTAGCATCCCCAGTAAGTTATGCCTTTGAGGGAGAAGAAGGGCACAACTCTCCGGGAGCTGTGTTCAGGGCTGCATCGTCCGTCTTGGGTTCTTCTGGGAAAATTGCATTATCCTGTGCTTTAGGACTGCAGTTTGCCAAGATCCCACTTAGAATTGCATATACCTCCTGCAATAGTCCTATATAATGCCTGCTCCCACTCTACATCAATCACCATCCACACTGCTTTTTACCGGATTGGGCTTTCAAAGTCAGTAGCAAAAACCACATTTTCAAGACAAGTGGGTGGAAGGGCAAAACTGCACCTAGTTTCTGTCTCCAAGGGGCACTCTCCAAATTACTTACTGGTACAGACTTTGCTCACAGTGGCAGCTCCTCCACAGTGGCAGTGGCAGTGGAGTGTCACCATACTGGCTCAGAGCCAGCAGCCGAAAAATAAAACAATAATTTATAATTCTTTTTATTTTAGAGCTGCTGGCAGAGCCGGCCTGTGCAGGGAGGGGCGGGCTGGGCCATGGGAGGTGGGAGGAGGAGTATAGTGGATTCACTGGAGTGCATTTAAAAGGGCACATGTCAGTTTGGCTGTCCGTCTTAGGTCAGGTTATAAAAACAGCACAGACTCCCATGCACTGTCTGAGTGGCAGACTAAGCCACTCCGACCAATCCTGGCACTGCTCTCATGCTAGGTGTAGCATGTGAGCAGCATCAGTATTGTGTAGGTGAGCCTGTGCTGGTGTCCCAGAGACTGCTGGGACACCACCAGGAGCAGGAGAGAAGAGAAGCGATATGGCTGGCAGCGCCAGCAGCAGAACAAGTAAGTTTATTTTTTTATAATTACTTTCCTAATCTCCCCCTCCCTTTGAGATTAGTGGCAGCTGCCACTCAGGTTGCCGCTGCCATTTTTTCAGAAGAAATGTAAACCTTGGTTTCTCTGTAATTTCAGATAACATTCCAAGAGATTTGTGAATTTATTTGTTTAGATTTAGGCTCATGAAGTGTGCAGATATCCTGCAAATCCACGTCTTGCTCTTTATAAAATAAGTGAAACTTCTACCAGAAAAGAAAGTTGTGCTGTGTTGACGCATTTACTTCACTAGATCTAGAACGTACAGTCTTCATAAGTGTATTTAGATGTGTGGAATGACCATAACACACACTTAAACTAAGCACACTTGTTGGATGAATATGTAAAGAGGGTACTCCAAGTCTGTATCTGAGGAGTGACAAGGATTTTTTTTTTTATGTAGTTTGTTGCCACCGACTAGTAACGTTTGGGCTTTAACAAAAATCTAAGGTTGCTTCCCCGATACCTATCAAAGCATCTAAAGTACTCTAGATTGTGCGAAATTGTTTCATTTCATGAAAATTTCATGAAATTATGCTTTCAGCTCAAAATATCTTTTGCCAATTCTTTGCTTGACTTTTTTAAAGATAGGGCACACTTTGAGCTTCTCACTTGGTGAGACATTTTTTGCATTAACCAGTGTGCCACTGTCAAAAATAATAAGATTTTCCAAATTTCACAAATTTTGCGCAACAAGAAATTCAATAATTTTGCTTATTTTTCTAGAATAAATTTTCACAAAGCCCTATTGTAAACCCAATCGAAGTGTAGTAAGTTGTAATGAAAGTGTAGTAATGTAGACAAATCCAGTGGCGGCTGGTGACATTTGAATGTGGTGGGCCTAAATGTTCGGTAACCTTTCGCAAACAAGCCCGACTGTCATAAGGGTGGTTCTCCCCATGAGAAATTTTTGAAAAAAGAGTGGGCAAATGGTGCATTTTTAAGTAAATTTGAGAAAGCAAGAAGGCTAATAAGGCAATTGTGAAAGTGTAGGTATGACATCAATAAAGAGATTTCATATGATAATGATGTAGGTATTGCTTATGGGACTTCATAACAGGCTATGAGGTAACAATGCTGAGTACCATATAGATTTTCTTATTTGTTGATATACCTTCATAAGTTAAATCTACTGCGGAAATACAAGCAAACCTCTTCTTTGCAAAAGAGGTTGGATCCACAGCATACATATGATTCAGTGCTTGGCTTAATGGGCTTTTCTTTAAAGAAGTAAATCTCTCTTCATTCTTTTCATTAGGTATACTGCTGCCTGTCTGGCGGCCCCTCTTTCTGCTATAAAAAAGAGGTATTGGGGTGTGTGCTGGTGGCTGGTGTTTCATCACAGCACAAACATTTCAAATGTTATTTTGCTGGAATTTAAATGCTACAATTAGCGACAATATAATTGCAGTTTTCCTGATTTACATATCATATAAAACATTGCACAAAAGTTTTAACAGGTATTCGTTGTTATTGTTTTAATCCTCTTCAAAAATAAAACATCTAAAAAATAAAAAAAAAGTATTTTTCTTCTTTTGTGTAAAACATGGCTGACTGCGTAAGCAGTGAAATACAGCATACATCTTGGAAATACTTTCCCAGAATGCAAAGCAGTCTACAACGTAGCAAGCGGGATGACTTATTGACTTCATTAAATTAAAGACCAGGGTTGGGAACATGTATATGCCGTGTTCAGTGGTAGCAAAGCATGGCACTGCCGCACGGCACAAGTGCTGAAACCCCTGCGCTAATTATAATTGTTGTCTTTCTATTCGGAGTAGAAAAACAAAAACAGTATTTGCCGCCGACTGGGGTTACATTAGGTACTGCATATAAAATTTGAACTCCACTGCCAGTGCCACTGAAAAAGTAGACTTGTCCAAACATGGCACCGCCGCGCTGCCCGTACCAACATTCACAGCAGCAGCAAGGCGGACTTGGTGCGTGCGTGGTGCCACGGTAGCTAGCTACGGCTACTGCTACTGAAAAAGTACACGTGACTCCTGACAACGCCAGTAATACAATAATGCCATTTGCCATTGAAAGCTTCTCCTTCCTCGGAGACAGAGCACTGCAGGAGACTAAGATTACTATGTAAGCCTTGAGTCGCACATTATTAAAACCATGAACTTCATTGAGTAAAACGGATTCAGAAACCTTTTTCGAAAAACCCAGTCTGTAAAGTGTAAACCATGACACTAAAGTTGCCCTGGAGCCAGAGGATCTATTGAACATAACCATCACATGATCACTTTCTTTGTTGGTTCCGTCAAACAGTCACACTCACAGTGACAATTATTTATTTAATCTCTCGGTCAAAGTACAAATATCATCTTGAATATAATGTGTGCTGTCACTGTGCCGTATTCTTATACTGAATACTTGATGACAACATACTGTATTATTACTTAAACCAACTCATAAACTTACCCGTGGAAACTCATGACAACTCAGGTTTCAGGAATGGATCAATGGATTAGCAACCAATGCCTGGAGTGCCATGGCCTGGCCTATCTCCCCTCATGCTGCATCAAAAAGGAGGCGAGAGAAACAGCCTCCTCCCACCGCTGTGACTTTGCGTCAGGTGCACTTTAATTTCCAGGAGAGGTCCCTGGTAACAACAACACCCCATGCCTAAGCCTAGCCAATCCTGTTGCTGCTCCTGCTCTTGCTGCAGCACCAGAATTGGCTGGGGCAGGGGACTTCACCGCTCATTACTGAGACCGAGAGCTGCGGCTTTGAGCCAATGGTTCACTAATAAACGCTGTTGCTGAGACGTAGTGCGCATGTCAGGATGGCTGGAGGAATTATGCCGTCCAACCAGACATACGTGATTAGGTGCGTTGGGAATACTGAATCTACATTAACTGAGACTGACTGCCTGGCAAGTGGCAACAGTGTTTCAATTTTAAGCCCCACCCCCCTCAGGACCGCACTGAACCCACCTGGCTGCCTCAGGAGGAGGGCCCCTCGCTCCAATCGATCACAGCTACATGCTCAAAAAGTCAATGCGCTTACAAATAATTTATTGTGGGGCACAGGCAAAACTACTTAGATGGGCAGTGCCCCAACACCCTAATGGAGGCACTGCTCCTGGGCAAATCTGTCCGTTTTTATTAGATTCTTTAAAGCATCTTTACTGAGATTGGCATTACATTTAAAATTATTTTTCTAAGAAATTAAATTCCACATTTTCTATGTTCATTGTACACTTTGCACACTCACCAATTACAAGATTATTGAAATAGGCACAAGTAACCAATGTATGTGAGTAACAAGTGCGTGTTATGCCCTTACAATAATCCTCTCTTAAAAGGGCCTGTTTTACAAACACAATGAATTATCAAAATCACATAGGAAAGAGAAAAGGATACTTTTGGGTTTGGTTTTTATACATCACATATATTTTTACACATAGATCTATATGTAATTGAGCTGGGAAATGGCTGAAAGTAACAATATCTTTAAAAAGAAGTGTGGAACTTTGAAATTACATTTTTAAACTGGTTTTAATGAGTAAACAAATGGGCCCAATTCACAAAGGTACTCTTAGACTACAAGTCATAGTCTATGTCTTTCAGTATTCACAAATGTAAGTTACGTGTAGTATCTTTTTGTCTGTACTTGGGGTGGAAACTCCACACTCAGGACAGAATCTCTGCGTTTGTGGCGGAATCTCTACCCCGAGTGCACAGAGTCCACTCCTGACCCGGAGTGGAATCTCTGCATTTGGAGCAAAAAATCCGTACTTGGGGCATATCTCTGCCACGAGTGCGGCGATTCTTCCCCTAGTGAGAACATAAAGATATTACTCGTAACTTACCTTTGTGAATACCAAAAAGTAATAAAGTTAGACTTTTTGTCTAAACTTAGACCAAAAGTCTAACTTTACCTTTGTAAATCAGGCCCAGTGTGTTTTTCAACATTAAGCTGGGTGTCAATGCGCTTTTCTTAACTGCTAATGTTCTGTATCCACCTTCAAAAGCACAAAAGTGCTTCACGTTTGCAGTTCATTAAGAAATAGAAGGAGAATATAGCTTAACCCCACTTGAGTCATTCTCACATAAACTGGTTGCTGTCATTGGGATGCGAAGTTTACAAACATCTTGAAGCCAGGTTACAAACATACAATGTTTGCAAATGCAAGCAGCTGTGGTGCTGAGTTATCCCACAACCTTGTGCTAAGGGAAATGGAGTCCCCTTTGTAAAAAAAAGTTGGTGGGGAAAATGTACACCATCGTCCAAATGAGGCGAAGTTACATGCATAAAGTGTTTTCAAATGCATGCAGCTGCAGCGCAGGGGCACAAGGTGACACTTCTCAGTCTCATGCTAAGGGGAACAGAGTCCCCTTTCTAAAAAATAGTGGGGGCCTCCATACAACCACGTCCACCCCTTACATGTGCTCTGTCTAGCCTTCTTCTGTTGCTTTTTATCCCTCCCATATTATCATTCTCTCTTTCTCCTCGTCCTTCTTTTATCTGTGTTTTGGGGGGTCCAAACCCCACCCTGACAATTCTTTTTAGATTATTTTCCCGAGCCTACATCACAAATTTACTGAAATAAACAAAGTTAAAGTGACCTGATGGTTCCAGTTCAAAGTTGTCGTCCAGTTAACGAGTCATAGCTCTTGCTTCTGCGGTGCCCTGCTCTTGACCCTGAATGCCAAGTGTGGCTTACCGTTATGGATACTTGGTGTTCACAGACTTCCAAACATTGTAAGGAAGTCTAAAAGGCAATTGTCTCAGCTAAACATATAGTTGGAAGGTTGAGTGATAGCAAAAGTCAAAACAATTCATGCAATCAACATAGAATACATTGTGTATTTGCCAACAACATAATGTCCACATATTCAAGTCCTAGAATGTGGCTTGACACAATAAAAGCTCTAACCTGCACGTTCAACATTTGTGTGATGTTATGCACTGATATAATTGTGGAGCCATTTTTAAGATATCATTGATATATATCAACAACAGGGATGTTGTCAATGATGTAATTGCTTTTGTCTTCAATTATGTTTTAGGTGTCATCAGTTATGTCATCAATTATGTCAGTTGAAATGTCATCAGTCATAGCATGATCAGTGCTACTAGTATAATACAGGGTATACTAGTTAAGGTTCTTGTAGAGGACTGTGAGTCTAAGGGGTTTAAAAAGGTTTTTTTTAAACAGCAATTTTACTTTCACTGTGGTTTTTCAGTGAATTTCTTAAAGTTTTCACCCTTTGGAAGGTTAAAGTGTTGTAGTATCTGAACCATACCTTTGTCTTAACACTGTCTTTGTCAGTCATTTCTATGTTTTTTTTAAAAGAGCATCACTAGGTGGACGCAGGGCCACCATCTTCAACTGTGCACAGTGGGGATTGGATGGAGGGCAGAACTGCTTTTCATCTATCAGCTGTCCTTCTTGGAATGTTTGGAATAATGGTGATTTTTCTCATAATGAATTGCAGCACATTAGAAAGATGTGTCGTGCATGTGGAGTTGTATTTCCTGACAAATATGGTAGTTATATTTTGAGAATATGTAAGATTTGTATTGATCCTGTTTTAGAGGTAAACTTTGTTTCCTTTTCTCAAGCCAGTAGAGTAACTAATGCCTTAATTCGGGAGGTGACAGTTACGCAAAAACAGTAGAAGTGACTAGTAGTTCGGTTACGCTGTAATCAGTCATCGCTGCTAATTACTGTGACATAGGACAATAATTTCTGGCAATGATTACCAACAACCAAAGGCTGATTCAATAAAGCACAGTGAAAGCTGATGACTCAGTAATAGTCCACAAACCAGTTACCCCTCTTATCACAAGCCGACTGTGTTGTTCCCTTGCACCCTGTGCAGGGGCTGCTGCCTTTAAAGTTGGTTTGAGCTATACAAATATAACACAAATGCATCCAGTAAATATGGTGCGGCATGGGTACCTATATAGCTCTTACTACCATTGGCAAGACACTAGAACATTTTGGGGACAGGTTCCACGCTGCTCCGTTGGAGCCTAACAACAGTGATTAGTCTAGTACAGGGGCTGTAGTTAGTTATGCTGTTTAGTTTGGTACTGTGCAATTTGAAATATTCTTCTCGTTCTGATTAATACGATATTGTGCAGAATCCAAGTGTGAAACTGATTTCATGTACTTGAGTTATTAAGATGTTTTATGCTATTGATAACATTGTCATACACATAGATAAATACTGAAATTACAGTTGTTACTAATAAAAATAGTGAACAAAGCTTGAGAACAATGGTAAACCACAATATTGGACTTGAGGGGAAATTTGTCCTAACACATTGACCATGGAAGATCCCAAAACACAGAATATATATGTGAGACAAATATGCTGAAGCCTATGCAGGTTATTTCAAAGATATCAATGCACACAAGATATTCATTTAGGGAATTACGAGCAAATAACCGGGATCAAACAAGTGCAGACCAATCTTCCACCTGATTGAGGCCAGTCTGGGAGCTGTTGACACACAAGATTCACTTTAATTCCCCTTTATTAAGTAATGCAGTAATATCTGCCCCGGAGATGGTGGTTTGATGACTGAAATCACAATATCATGGTTTACCATTGTTCTCAAGCTTTATTCAGTATTGCTATTGGTAACAGCTGTAATTTCACTAATTTGTTGGCATGCAAATTTTCAACATTTTCTTTTAATCCCCTTTTCTCTTTTGTTCTGATATCCTGGTATCATTTAATATAACCTGCATATGCTTTTTCATACTTGTCTTACATTTGTTTTCTTTGTGAGGGTTGCATATACATTGTGCCATGATATATTTTTAATCAAGCCCAATATTTGGGTCTACTATTGTTTGCAAACTTTATTCCTTGTCTATTGGCAACAATTGTAGATTTTACTATTATGTTGGATTATCCTACTTCTAAACTCTCTTTTAATCCCTTTATCTCACTTGTACTTATCTTCTGAACTTTTCAGGGGGTCCCTCCCTTTCGTCCTTACCCAAACTCCCCAATTCCCCCCCAAAACCTTTCCTTTCCCCACCGACCCCTACTCCCTACATTTCACCAGAAGTCACCTGCACTGCATGACGCTTTGTGGGATCCTTTCAACATGGCACCTGCTTTCTTACCCAGTGTTAACACTGGCGCAGACCACATTGGTCGGGCATGCTAGTATCACTTCTTTATGGCCCTTTGTGGCCCGCTAAGGTAGTCTTTCAATATTTAAATTTCTTCATTTTGTTACTTTCTGCAGTGAGCTGCTCTCTTTTAAACACTAGTACTCCTCTTACCACTTTAGGATGGCAGCCCTCTTTTCAGCCGAGCATGACTGTGATGATTTACGTAGCTTACGTACTGTGCTCATCTGAGATTCTCTCAACATGGCACCTGCGTTCTTACCCAGTGATAACGTTGGCGCGGACAACCTTGGTCACGCGTACCAGTTTCACTTCTTTATGGCCCATTGTGGCCCGCTTGAGAAATTGAGGTCTCTCAATAATTTCATTATTTCAAATTAATTTGTTACTTTCCCTTGTGGACCACTCCCAACTAAACACTAGTACCCTTTTTACCATTTTAAGATGGTGGCCCACTTTTGACTATTTAACTTTGTTGTCCCTCTATGGTTCCTGCCGTGAACTGAGCTGCCTGGAATTGACCGATCATCCTCTCATCTGCTTTTCAGTAAGTTGATTTCTGCTTGAGTCCCTTGCTATTTTTGCCTTTGTGGCTCCTGGACACCCCCCCAGTTTATCAGTTTTGCCTTGATCCAGCTTGAATCCCTGATTGTTACTTTACCTAGTCGTCCCAAGATATTCTTAAGGAGATGGTACATGCCTTGGTTTTGAGGTAAAGGTTTTTTAGCCTATATGCCTGTCACACCTTTCTTTCTACCATCACAATAGTATACTGATATCTGGTTTAATTTCAGTTTTGATTAAAGGTTCTTGGTATGGGCCACTGGAAATCTGTGGTCCTACCCTTTCGCTTATGCCCTTCCTGGGTCCCTTAATTGCGCTACCATGGCATCTGCAGTCAATCACGGTGAGGGCATTGATGTTGTCTTTTGTGTTATTGCACTATCATGATGCAGAATGTCTCCCACCCAGCCACATCCTCTGGTGTGTGTGTGTATTGCATGAATGGGTTTATAGTCACTTGGTCATCTACTATTGAGTTTTATAGAACCTGTCGCTGATTTTAAATCATAGCTACTAACATAAACTTTTTATCTTTTCTCTTTTGCCTGGTCCTTTTCCACAGCACCCACTTTTTTTAACACTCCTCTGTGTATCCTGTGGTTGGTATTGGATTACAATTGGTGTAACCTTACTATTGTCTCAGGAAGATTTAACTGTCTTGGTGATGATCACTTTATCTCTTTAAGAGATTGAAATGTGGTTGACTAATGTACTTTGACTCCATTATTATACATATTTATTTATTGTATGAGCATTGGTACTTGTAGTATGTGATCTAACCATTGTGTTTTACGATGCCACTATAACAGGCCTGAGTGTGGTAAGTTTGTTTTGTTTTCTGTTTGTTTGTTCCCCCACTTTTTATCATGTTCAATGTATACTAATAAAAATCTATCCATTTGGAAACGATATGTAGATTTCATTGTATCTCTATGTATAACAAGTAGTTTCATTCTGTTGATAAGGAACAGTTGCTCCTTGTAAATATATACACCCCGGGTCCCTTTACACCTTCGGGGTTTCCCTTGTTGTAACTCAAATGCAGGCCCTCTAATAGCATTTAATTTACAGGCCCTGGCTACATGGTATGTCTCTTTACAAGGGACTTACTGGCAAATTAAATATGCCAATTGTGGATACACCAGTGTTACCATGAATTGTGGAATACACCAATGTTACCATGTTTTAGGGGAGAAGCACATGCACTTTAGCACTGGTTAGCAGTGATAAAGTGCTCAGAGACCTAAGGCCAACAAAAAGATACAGCAACAAAACAGGAGATAAAGGCAAAAGGTCTGGGGTAACACCACCCTAAGGATGTCCGGTCTAAGAGTGATAACCTACAACTGAGCAATACGGTTTAACACTGGGACGCAGAAATTTGTCAGGCTGGAAAAATCCATTTTAATTTCAAAGTAAGGGCTAGTGCCCCTGCAGGGAAAACACTATGCCATCATTAACTTGATCTTCATTACCACCCATAACCACAGCTTCACTTGACAGAAGGTGGCTATGATTTTTACCAAATTGAAGACAAGCTCGGAGCTGAAGGAATTGTGTGCACCAAATTATCACACCATATTTTAAACTTTAATGGGAATTGCTAGCAGGCTATAATTTTTTCCCAGCAAAGTGGATTTATCCAACTGTGCGTAGGGGATGTCTTGCATTTGTGTGTTGATATAAGAGGAAGATGTTTTCCAATGAAGAATCTATTGGTTATAGATTTTACCTGTGGTACATGTCAGTGTTTGTTTTTGGGTTGTTTTGTCAGATAGGGAGGGGCGCAACCTATGTGTCCCCATCTTCTACCTGAGTGAGCTGGTGCATGGTACTCTAATCCCCTGGTGTGGTATTACCCCACTATTACAAGGATTATTGTTGGGAATTTGGAATAACTCTGGAAAGTGGCATGTACTCACCAATTCCTGCCATTTTTCCCCGCATTCTGACGGTTATTCCATGGACAAATTCCTCTTGATTTACCAGGCAAAATCTTTCTCGAAGAAAAACCCAACCGAATGTTTGGGTTTCTCCCTTGCAATCCTGTTTCTTCCTTTAACCTCGGCTAACTCTGAAATCAACATTTCTTCTAGACATATTAAAGGGCTAAAATAAACCTACTTTGCATTATGGCTAACTCACCCGCTTTGGCTATGCTCCCCTCACCGCCTGGCGTCATACTTCAGGACTACTCTCACTGCGCTGCCTGCCATGCCATTATCTGCTCTGTCTCTGTGTGTTTTTCATCTAACTGGCCGTCTGGTGACGTGCAATTCTTGTTTCAGTTGAAAGTGAAGCACCTAAATCCCCAGGGTGCTAAAGCGCTGTATAAGAAGAATACTCTCTAATTTTCATCGGGACATACTTCAGTGACACCAGTCGTTAGTGTAAAAGGTCATTTATTAGGACAGGATTGTAACAATAATACATATTTAAACTTAAAACGCTTACAACCCAACTTTAACAGATCCACCCTTTAACCTTTCCCCGCTCATCTTTTAACTTCAAACCCCCCACCTTTTCCGCTGAGCACTCCCCTTTTCTTTTCATGCCCTAGTTGTTTCGTGCATCCCCCACGCTGTGATCCTTTTCCTGGTTATTTTTCTCCTGGAAGGGTGGCCAAGCCCGCATCTGACTCTCCACCCTCCCTTATCTACTGCCATCCAGCATAAACCCACTTGGCGTTTTGCTGCCCCACCAATCTCAATCTTCCTTGTGTTTTTTTTTTTTTAATTGCTGTTTGCCCTTATCCCTTCCTTTGTCCTTCTAGCCACATCTCACCTCCCCACAGATCTCCTACCAGCAATCTCAGCTCCGTCAAATAGTACGCATTCCCCAACTGTGATAAATGCACCCCGTCATCCCGTAAAAGAGCCACATCCTGTTCCTTGATATCCTCATGCTTCAAAACCTTTATCCCTTGCGACCAGCAGAAAACCCTCATGGCCCGATTGAGTTTTTTGCGAGCCCGCTCTATGGCTCCATGCCTAACTGCCTCTCTCCATGCCCTCTGAGGCACAAATTCAGTCCAGACCAGACAAGTACCATGCAACTTCTGCTTAAGGAGTTCCAAATGTCTCTGCATGTGTTGCAGCAAAGTGATTCCTTACAGTTTCACAAGGTCATTCTCCCCAAGGTGAATCAACAATAAATCTGGACAGCCCCAGTTCGGTATACTTGAAGTAATAAACGGCAGCAGGTTCTCCCACCTCTTGCCACTTTTACCCCACCAGAGGACTTCGTGTTGGTCACTAGGCAGCCCCAAAGCCCGTCCGTAAATCTGCTTTTCTGCAAACTTTGCTGCCCAATAGATAAAGGAGTGGCCGACCAGCCATGTGGTTGTCTTGTCCCTCTGCGGTCCATACACGCACCCTGCAAAGAAAAAGAGCTGTAACAATGGTCTCTACCTTTAGCCCAAAAAAAACCATCCCCTTTGCCTGAAATTGACCCCCCGTATGTAACCCTTCTCCAAAAACTCGCTAAGGCCTCACGTAGCGCTCGCAGCATCTAGACTTCCATCTCCCTATCGCCTTAATCTTTGCCCAGTCCCAACCCAGATGCGCCGCAGCAGTAGCCGCCCCAATCCTAAACGAGTGAATGCCAAAATCCATAGCCTGCCGCCCTGTTCGCCTCAGTGCCATACGTAAAACCTGAAGCAGTTGAAAACTAGTAAGCTTCGCCCCTGACTTGTGCACGAAAACCCCACTCTCCTCCGTCAAACGCCGTACCCCTTGAAAACTTATCCATTCCGTTAACGGGCATGCAGCCTGATTGCCACCTCTGTCCAACCACACCCATTTCCCTTTACCCAACTGATCTGTCTTTGAGCGCCTGAGCCAAATCCCTCAACGATGCCCATGCAAGTATACTTCATTAACCTTTACCCCAAACCCTTTGCCCACCCCTAACAATTCAGAAACTCGAAAAGCCCCAAAGAACATCCATACCATGCACAGTCTAAATAAAGCCAATTCCCATTCGGCAACACAGCAGACTGGCAAAACATGCAAGTGCTCTAGTAACAAGTCAAAAGTAATGGGCTCTCTAACTGGTCCTGCTGAACTCGACCTAACCCTTCCCCAGCCCTTTAACATCTTCCCTAGCAAATCATTGCGTGCTGGGTCACACACAAAAAAGAGGTTCCTGTAGAAGGACACCCCTGCCAGCTTGCCACCTATGGTTGCTGGCGACAAACCTCTCTCAATCAATGATAAAACAAAACACAACGCGCGTAACTCTAACGCCTTCGCTCCCTGCTACCAAAATTGGCCCGACAGGACTCAAAGGATTGAAAATCCAACCATGCCAGCCTGTAACTCCGCCGAGTGGATTCCGCTAGGGACATCTCCACCAGCTCAGTGATTGTCACGCCCTCCACTCCCAAATGTCTGCCGGGACCATGGTCTTGTTCCGCTCTGCTCCTGGTGCCAAAGTGCGGAAACGTTGCCACTGTGAACGAGACAGGGAATCCGCAATCTCATTGTACAACCCACGTATGTGTGCAGCTTTGAAAATTACATTCAATGATAGACAACGGAGCACAAATTGTCGCAACAAGCGCAAAACCCTGAGATCCCTCGCCCTCTGTCTGTTCACCAGATCAACGACTGTCATGTTGTCCACCTGAAAAAACACTGTTCTGTTTGCTAACTCATGTCCCCACACCGCCAATGCCACCAAGAGGCGAAAAAACTCCAGGAATGCGATGCTCCTCCCTTGCTGCATCCACTGTGTTGGCCATGCTTCTGCACACCATCTCCCATCCCAGAAAAGTCTGAAACCAGAAGCCCCTGCAGCATCTGAAAATATTTGCACTTGCCATACTGTATTGGTGTCGCAGAAAAACATGGACACACCATTGAAATCTGCCAAAAATGTTTCCCAAACCTTGATATCCTCCCTCACACCTATTGAAACACGTATCCTATGATGTGGCAGCACAGCTCCCGACATGGCTAGCCCTAACCACCTACAGAAAGTCCTGCCCCCCCTTACGACCCTGCACGCAAAATTAAGATAGTCTAACAGCTTCTGCGCTGACCGCAGGTCAATCATGCGGAGTACCTTTATTTTTCCCGAAAATTCCAGCATTTCTTGCACCTTAGGTCCCGGCAGTCTAGCCACCATGGTGTCCGTGTCCAGTTCTGTGCCTAAAAAAGGTTAAAACTGACTGTGGCCCTTCTGTTTTTTCTGGAGCCAAATGCACCCCAAAATCCTGTGCTAGGTTTTGAAACAATGTGAGCCCCCTCCTGCAGTCTCCCGAAGAGGCGTTTCCTACAAAAAGGAAATCGACCAAATAGTGCGTCACCGTCCGATGACCGCTCTGTTTGACAAAAACCCACTGAATGAAAGTACTAAAGGTTTTGAAAAGTGCACATGAAACTGCGCAACCCATAGGAAGCACCCTGTCTACATAAATGGCGCCCTCAAATTGCATTCCCAGCAAGTCAAAATCGTCCGGGTGTATTGGCAGTAGCCTAAACGCTGATTGAATGTCGCACTTTGCCAGTTCCGCATGCCTGCCGCACCCCCTAACCAGCTTGATGGCATCGTCCACAGATGCATACACCACGCTAGTGTCTTCGGGGTGCAATGAAATCATTAACCGAGTTACCCTCTGGCCAAGACAAATGGTGGCTCAAACGAAATTCCCCTGGGGCCTTTTTGGGCACTACCCCCAAAGGTGATATCATCAATTGTGCGCTTGGCCACTCGTAGTAAGGCCCCGCAATTCTGCCCATTGCCACTTCCTTATCCACTTTCATTCGCACCACTTGTGGCATTTCCTTGGCGGACCGCAGGTTATCCGCCCATCTCCTTATTCGCGGGCCCTGGTAGCCCACCTGGAAACCCTCCTTAAAACCCCACTCTAACTTACAAGCTGCGTCAGTATCCGGATAACTGCGTAACGAGGGCAGAAGGGTCCTCAACCTAATTGGCGTAGGAGCCCTTTGCCGCAGGATTGCCCTGCATTCCTCTTCCTTTGGACGCTCTCCATTGCTCAGCTGGGCTGGAGAGCGTAAAACATTGCGTGACTGGATGACGACCCCCGCACTTGGAGCAGTCATGTTTGAACTTACAGGGCTGTCTGGAACAGAAAACTTTATTGTAGTTCCAACATGCTCCTGTTGTGGACACCGGGGGGCGCTGTCCCCCACCCACCCCTCCCTGGGCGGGACGTGCCTGAAAAGGCTTGTAGATTACCGGCAAACCACTTGCGGTGTGCGTAGATGCCGTGGACTGTGCTGACGCCATCCACTGCATCCATAATTCTGGGTCCACATCCCCCCAGGGCTTGTCAGGATTGACGCTCACCCTGGCCCTGAATTCTTCATCATAGCTCAGCCAAGCAAAACCCCCAAAATGCATCTGAGCTTTCCTTATGATATCCATATACTTGAAAAGTGCAGTGGCCCTGTCCGGAAACTTCTCGCAGTATATGCAAGCGAAAATCAAAAAGGCTGATGTCCAGTTGTCCATCGTTATCGGCACCCTAGGTCTGCGTGCTAACTCCCATTCCTCCTCCTTGGAGCCCTCTTTGGCCTGAATATCTCTATGTAACAGCTTAAAAACATCTACGTATTCGTGTTTCCAAATTCTGGCTTTAGTTTTCTCCGCTATGTGTGAGCCCAAAGACATGGCAAGACCCATGTAAGGAAGCTTCTTCTTGTGTCCTCCCCCCCCTCTTTGTCTTCCGTCCCAGTGGCCTCCCCTGCCGTCCGATTACCAGTCTCTTTTGTTGCCGTTGTCATAGATGCCTTAACTTGACCCACTTCGCCCCTTGTATCCCTGCCCCATCTGCCGTGTCGTGCACTGAAAAGTCTCCTACCCCTATGGACTTGCTCGTGCGTGTCTCACTATTTTCGGGATTATTCCCCTAAACTGTCCACCATTGCCCCTTACCTCTGCCTTGACCCGCCAGGGGCCGCGCCACCTTTCTTGCCCCCCGACCTCGGGCCGGGCCGCGCTGCGCCTCCAGTGGTCTGCAAACTGCCATGGGATCCTGTAAAACAAAAGCAGAAACAGGGGTTGCGCTGCACTTGCGCCCTTGTACCCTCCCCTGTGTTCTGCTCACCTCCGTCTCGCGGATCTCTCCCTCTTCCCATTCATCTATGTCCTCCTCGTAATTGAGGTCAAGCACCTCGCCCTCAGCCATTTCCCCCGCATGGCCCGCACTTTCATTCATCCGCATCTTATTCGCCAAAAACTCCTCCTGGCCCTCATGGCGCATACCACCTGTGTGTTCCCCTCGTTCCTGCCGTGTAGAGAAGGCCGCCGATGACCCCTCTAGAGCTTCGGACCAACGCGCTAGGGCCGTGTTGCGCCCCATTGGCTTCGCTGTCTTCCCGCCAGCCTCTACCACTGGCATTGAATGTCCTTGTCCAATATGACCGTGTGCGCCACTGGGACCTTCCATGCCAGAACGCCCTCCGGCCGTCTTAGCCTCCTGACCCTTCCCTTCCCCTACCTGTGGCACCCAAACCCAGCTGCCAGGCCCCTTGTCTGTATACGGGTGGCCCCTGCCCTCCTTCATTCCAGCTGTCTCCCCCCACTGCCTATCGCACGTCACCGCCTCCTCCCTATCCCTACACAGTTGAGCCCAGCGTTCCTCCGTTTCCGCCACCACGCGGCACTGCTCTTTGATTCTGGCTTCTAATTCATCCACTTCGCTCTGGTCCCATTTGGCCTGCTTGGCCCCTCCCCTTTTCACCTGCCCTGTTAGCCCCATCCTGGCCCCCACTTTGACCCTCTTGGCCTGTCTGCTCACCACTTTTGCCTTACTCTGAAATCCTTTCACCTTGGCTTTAGCCTTGCCCCCTTTTTTAAATGGGGGCCCGGGGCCCGGACTGTGCTCTGTCCCCCCTGCCTGACATGACAGGTCCAAAGGGGCCCAGTCCTGACTGGGCCCAGCAAGTGTCTCCTCACCTTTACCCATACCCATACCCATGACTGGCCCTGTGACCTCCAACAAATTTAGGGGTCCCCCAGGGGCCTGCTCCCCACTACCCTCAATGTCCAACCTTTGCCCAGCCTCCTCTTCTGGCTGCTCCTCGCTCTCCTTCAATTGCCCGCCCCCGCCGCCTTTTTAAAACGTTTGCCCCCCCCCCTCCTGGGGGACGTATCAGGTGAAGAACATGCGGCAACTACAGCCACTACCCGGCTCGACGCCTTTCGCGTCGGCCGCACCATGCCGACCCAGGCCTGGTCAAGCACGCCTGAGGAGATCAGCTCAGCCGGCTTCGCCAAGTAGGCAAAGCGCGGCCCTCACGGCTTCATCGTCATGGCTTGTTGCCATGGCGCTGACGCGGAAGCGGCGAAGCCGCCGCTTATTTAACACTAAATGAGACGGAACTAACACCGGGGCAGCAAGCGCGAGCTTACCACGCTCCACTCACCGTATAAATATCCCCACAGGAAAAACCCTCCAGCCGCTCAGCCAAACTTCGCACCTAACTAGTTTTGGCACGGAAGAGGCAGAGCCCTCCCAGCGCCCCTTTTTATCCCCTACTTAAGACCCACCCCGCTTACCTAACATCCTGCCCTACTCCCCTATGTCACTTCCCCTCTGTCCCGAATATGCCCGCGGAGACTAGATCGTGTCTCATCTCCGCGGGCCCCTCCATAGGAAGCACGCCGATGCTAATGAAGATATAATCCGTGCAAATGAGACAAAGTCTCTCAACAATCGTGTCAGTGCCAGCTTGACACGTCACATTCTATGCATTCTGTACGATTACCAGGTTTGGCCCAATTATGCCTTGATTGAGGCCCACCACTTTACATAAATCTTCTGGCTGATTAAATGGGACACACATTCCAACAGCAAATACAAATTAAGGTGCAGGGCATAAACTGATCATAACCAACTACTGAAGAGGCAGTTATTTAGTTTGAACTACCAGAGGAATCCCAGAGCTACCGCTGGTGTAGTTGTGCATACAGGGGAATAGAAGACCAGTGTAATTCAGTTATTGTCCATTAATTAAAAGGGACCCGCGGGCATCTAACAAGTGGATGCTAATAAGAGACCAGCAATATGTTTGAGGTCATTGATCTGATAACGTGTAATGCCTAATTAACTTGTACTTTAGCAATTCCCCCGTTCATTGGAAAGGAGATAATTATGTGTGTAGAGTGAATACTTGACGGAATCTGCAGCAAAATAGATGTTTGTTTCTGGCATTACAGCTGCTGCTTCGGGTACTAAAAATAACTTTTTTTTAGCTCTCGGTATCAGAAAATGAGGTCCTTGTTTTCAGTTTGAATTCTGAGCCAAGCAGGCTTTTAGATCATGATTACGGAGTTTGGCGTATGTACCAGATAAGTGTAAAACCGCAGCTATTTATGGCAGCCATTGGCGTGGTAGACACCAAGCAAATTAGTAAAGCACAGAAAAAAATCCCAAAAGGGATTCTTCCTGATGTAGGATTGATTGTATGAGAGGGAAGATACAGAGGCCGGAGTTAGCAGTTCCAACCGGTAGTTTCCCCGATCATGAGTTTCTGAGCGCAGAATCGGGGAAAGCGTGTGGGTCCTGGGATTACCAGGCTGAGTCTGGGATGCGGTACTCATATTCCAGGGGCGTACACCTCACACATTTTTCATATGCTGAAAGTGAGTGGCTAAAGTGGGTAGTAAAGCAGTGTCTTTTAATGATCTCCTTCCTGCACTTGGTAAAACTCAGAATACTAAGGTGATATCAGTGCTCCCAGCCAGTGCTTAATTTGTAAATAAAAAGGTGCCGGTGCTCAAAGCCCCCCTCTTAAACACGCTGCTGCAGCAATTAAATGTGGGAACATGGAATAGAGAGGCAGCGTAATCCTGAAGCCATCTGGGGCCTCTTCAATCCATTTAAAGCCACTCCCTGCCCCTGCAGCTCACTCCTGCAGCTTTCTGCTTTTGCCCTTTGTGACGCTTTTCCGTTTTTCCCTTCCTCCGTCTTTCCCAAATGTGTCTTTTGCTCGCAGCAAATGCTTGAGGCAGAAGAATAAGCGCTGGCCCTCACATATAAGTACCGGTGCTCAGCACTGAAAACAATAAGCACAAATTAAGCACTGCTCCCAGCTAGTAATGGGACCTTAGGAAGGCACTTTACACTATGTGAACTGAAGCCTAAGCTCAAGCGCAGTGTGATCTTTTGTGTACAAGGGCGTAGATTCATTAAGGGTGTTCGGGATGTTACACCCCCTCAAATAAATGCATTCGTGGCCTGGTAGTTTGGTATTGGGAGGGGGGGGGCAGGACGGTTCTGAATCAGGTGTACTATGTCTGTGTTGTTTTTTTTCTCGTCATTCTGATTTCACTAAGAGATTTTAACTTGTTCAGTTTTTGCATCAGAAACTAAAATATGAATAAAGATATACATAGTGACCGGTTTACCCAAAAAGTAGTAACCCTACACCCCTACACATACTCTTTGATAGGTGCAAACTTACTATTTATTTGAAATTCACAGACTTTGACAGTAGTAAGCTTGTAAAGTTCTGCCGGTTTTTAGGTATACAACAGCCAGTCAAACACCCAGAAGGTGATGGAATGAATGCTTACAAATAGTTTAACTACTGCCAGTTGCATGGGATTGCTGTGCAACCCATTGTTTTCTGCCCCTGTGCCACACTACACAGGGCTTGATTTAGAGTTTGGCGAATAGATTAAAGGCAGACAGTATGCGTAGGACTTTGTCCATCATCCTCCTTCTAACAAACTAAACCATATGTACCAGCCTTGCAGACATGTCTGTGCATTGGCAGGAAATACCATCCTAGTGTTTCCTTTCAATATAAGAAAAGTTAATTATTTTTCAGAAACAAACTCCCAAAGTGGAAGTTTAAAAAAATAAAATAAAAAAATACCAGATGACCCCACACCATGGGATTTTAGTCCCATGGTGTGGGGGTTATTTTATAGCTGGTGGTGATGGATTATAAAAAAAAAGCCCTTGGGCCGTGCACTCTGAACAGAGGGGATGGTTGCATGGCTTATCTCCATTGACCCCTACTCCATCAGGTGGTTAGATGATGTTTTATGCCATTGACGTAAAATTTGCAGTCTGCCCAACTCAAAATCGACCTGGTGGACGTTGAGTTTAGGAGGCAGGGTACTCCATACCTGATAAAGTGTAGTACCCTGCTGTCAAGCTCTAAATCAGCCCCAGAGACCCACCTAATGCAAATCAGTATTGACCCTGCTCCTCACGGGAACAGTCCATCCTAGACATTGGTCGTCTTGCCCATTCACCCTGCAGCCCACTGCTTTTTTCAGTAGGACATTTGAGATTCAGATCCCCTGAATCTAACTGACTAAGCTATGCCCCTGTATGCATATTTTTAAGAGTGTACTATCACTCACCAGGATTATAGTGCTGGATGTGAAAGAGTATCCTGGTGCAAAGCAGGTGTGAGTCTAACCACGCCTTGTGCAGGAAGAGATACTCTTCAGGGAGCCAGCGTTTCAGCTTCTGGCGGAACTGGAGCACTGAAAACAGGTTTGCTCTTTTCAGACAGTGTTTTCTTATGGCCACTACGAGGCCAGTGTGAAAGGGATTCTCTTCTTCCTCAGAATGCAGTGGTGTTGTCCTGTGAATTTTGTCCTCTGAATCCTCTCTGTACATGAGTGACTGAAAGACAGAGTGTAGTACTAGATACTTGTTCAGTTGTGTGTTCCTGTAAAAGCTTTTTCCTGGAACAATCATAATAAAATATTCATCAAAGCATGTTCTGTGAAGGCAGTTTAGAAGGCTTTCATGGCATGTTTTCGACATCATGAAAATGAATCTAAAATCATCAGAATCAAATGTAACTTTTTTTTTAATAGATCATTGCGGTTAAAGGCAAAGCAAAATATTGTTTTTACATAACCTTTGTTTATGCAATTGGTGCATTCTAACACTCATCAAAACTTGTGTGTGTTTATTTCCTAGGCAGTGAGACATGATGTAACAAAATGTCATTAATCTTTACATATGTTGAACCTGGCCCTCTGCTGGGTCACCCCCCCAAACATTTTGCCTTTACCCTCCATTTTTTTGCTGAATTAATTTTTGTTGGCTCTAGGACTCTGTGCACTTTACTACTGCTAACCAGTGCTAAGTGCTCTTTCAATAAACATGGTAAAATTGGGACACACCTGGCTGACATATTTAATTTACTTATAAGTCCTTTGTAGAGTGGGTATACCATATGCGCAGGGCCTGTACATTAAATGCTACTTGTGGGCCTGTGGCTCCTATTGTGCCACTCACTTAAGTAGCCCCTTATAACTTGTCCCAGGCATGCCATTGGATCCTGAAGGCATCTTCAAAATGCTAATTCGACTTGGCATTATAACCCCCTTGACAAGCCATAAACCCCTCTTTGATTGTAAATAAGTCACTCCTAAGGTAGACTGTAGGTAGCCCAGAGGGCAGGGTGCAGTGTAATTAAAAGGTTGGACATGTACTTTTGAGTTTTACATGCCCTGTTGGTGAAAAACTCCTAAAGTCGTTTTTCACTACAGTGAGGCCTGTCTGTCCCATAGGATAACATTGTGTTGCATTTTTACATTTAATAAGTGCTAACTTTCATTCAGGAACAGATAAGCATTTCAGGTTTGATATCTATGGATTAGTAATTAAAAATCCTCGTTAATAGTAACATTGGATTTTAAATTTCAGTTTTGAAATGCCACTTTAAAAAGTTTAAAATAGGAGAATTTTGTGACCAACACATTGTTAAATAGATTATAAATAATTCCTACAGCAACACTTTTTTCCTTGTACAGTGATTTAACCAGTTTTCTGTGGGAATATTGGGTTCCCCTGTTGCGAAAGAGACTTTTAAAAAGTTGGCGATTTCCTGCCCTTACCCATTTGGTGCCTGCATCTTTCCCTGGGTCACATGACTGGGTGTAGTTGGCGGTTAGGACCTTGTGAAGTTCTTCCAGACCGTTACACAATAGAGACGTTAGATGAGCCTGAATTGGCCATCTGTTGACAGGATGGGGGGGCAGATCTTGGCACAGCCCCCCCTTGCAACTATATAGGCTGTGCTCTGCCTTCACACAAAGGACTTGTCACAAATGCATTGTCTCTGTAGTCAGCTTGGAGCCGGGCTGGGAGTAGGAAATTCAAAGCACTTCAAAGAGAAAGCTCTAGAAACTTCCTCCATATCAAAGGAGGCACCAAGTATAAAAATAGGGCCCTAAGGCCCACTATTCAGTTCACTTTCTGGACCTGCGGAAGGAAGCTCTGAGAACGTCCTGCTGCTGTCACCTGCTTTGTACTCCACAAGTGCTTTTCTGCACCTGGAAGGACTGCTTTGCTGCCTGGGGCCTTCCTTGAGCCATCAGAGGCCAGCCCTGCTTCTTCACCTGAACCCAGGACTTCCAGAGTGACAACAAGGGCTATTTTGTTGGCCTTCTGTTCAGAGCCACAGGGATACAGCAGGCTCCCACCATCTTCAACCCGCACCTGGACCAAGTCTAAGTGAGTGCCAACCCCCCCCAAGTGGTGCCCCTCCAGTCCTGGACCTTAGTGGTGGTTCTAAAGGTTCCCAAATAATCCAAAACTTGGGACTTAGAAAATGGTTGGCTAAAAACTGCTCTGAGAACAGAGGGAAGAGTAGGACCAACCTCCTTGGAGGTTTGCACAAGTTGCATTGCAGGTCAGCCTAACTTTGCAGCTGATTCCTCTACGTTCTTCTCCACAGCAGCAAGTCCTGTTCAGTGGTCTTTCAGCAAAAGGGTTTCCAGCCTCCTGGAACCTTCATTGGCTACAGCCTCCAGCCTCATCCCACTGGATATTTTCAATTTCCATAAAAGTGTCCACGTTCGAACGTCAAAACCTTCACCACTGCTTCATCCAGCGGCTCCCCGAATATGACTCTCCCTTCTCGGACACTGCCTTCAGCCTTGCCCCGCTGAATTTTATCTTCTCAAAAAAAAAATCTTGAAAATTGTTCTATGTCCGAAGATAAGCCCCAACCGGGCCCAATTCACTTCTTATCTCTGACCCAGTCTCGATCACAGTCAGTCATAGTTTTTGACCTTAACCCGATCTTGCACCATGAGATGTCTGCAGGTGACAATTTGATCTTTTAGGCACTAGATTTTACAAAAAACTTTAAAAATTCATAATTCCGGTTCTACTGATTTGACTATTGTCATTTTATGGTCCAATATTGTATTAAGATGTACTCCATTTTTCAAAATTGGTGTGGCATTTGTCTTGTGTTGTGTTTTCACTTTATTACTGTTTTTATGCTGCATAAATACTTCACACATTGCCTCTAAGTTAAGCCTGCATGCTTTTTGTACCAAGCTACCCAACGTTTATCTAGTGACTTTTTGTGGTTTCCCCTGCCAGGGACTGTGTCTTTTGCTTGACCAGGGTTAACACCCCAGCCAACCAACTACCCAGTTTCTCACTTTATATGTTGCCCTTTTGGCCCAGGACTATCGAATCCTATATCAAATTCTGTTTAAGGAACCCTAGGGGACCTTATTTTGTTCTTCTTTCCTTTCTTACTGCTTATTCTTTCCTTTTATTTAAACTCGATGTGGGTTCCAAATACAATCTTTGTGCTGTTTCTGCTGACAGGGTGCTGGTTGAGGGTGAGGCATTTAACTCAATTACTGGCATCAATTTCTCGGTCAAGGAGGCAGTGGGACAGGAAGCCAGTTCCAATTAATCAATCAATCAATTAATGAGGATTTATAAAGCATGGCAACTCATCTCTAGGGGTCTCAAGGTTCTGGAGTTGCTAGCTGCTTTGTGGTGAAGAGCCATGTCTTGAGACCTTTCCTGAATTCCTGGAGCGATGTAGCATTCTTGAGGTGCAGGGGAAGGCAGTTTCAGGCTTTGGCCACCAGGTGAGAGAAGGAGTGTCCTCCGCTGTTGAATTGGTGGCTCAGGGGTGTGGAGTATCTGCGCAGAAGAGGGAGTCGGATCACATGTGTCTGGTCGGTGAAAGGTCATTTATTTGTTGATGTATGCTGATTCTTCATCATGCAGGGCTTTGAATGCGTGGGTCAGCATCTTGAACTGGCATCTCTTCTGGATCGGGAGCCAGTGAACCTTCTTGAGGTGCCGGGTGATGTAAGTCCACCTGGGGAGGTAATGGATGAGTCTTGCTACTGAGTTTTATATTGTCTGCAGTCTCCTAAGGAGGCATGCAGTGATTCCTACATAGAGTATTACCGTAGTCCAGCCTGCTGGTGACGAGGGCTTGAGTGATGGTCCTCTTGTGTTGATTGGGAGCCACATGAAGATCTTACGTAGCATGCGTAGGGTGTGGAAGCAGGTGGACGAGACTACATTCACCTGTTTTTGCATAGATAACTTTCTGTCCAAGATGATGCCGAGGTTGCAGGCGTAGTCTGTCGTGGAGGGGGAAGGGCAGAGCTCAGCATGCCACCAAGTGTAATTCCATGGCGAGGTGTTGTTCCCAAAGATGAGGACATCTGTCTTATCCATGTTTTGCTTGACACAGTTGTCCTTTATTCATTTGGCAACGTTCATCATACATCTGTGGAAGATAGTTCTGGTGAGGGAGGGGGCTTTTGACAGCGAGAGGATGAGCTGGGTGTAATTGGCATAGGAGATGATGAGGACATGCGACCTGACAGTGTTGGCCAGGGGGGATCGTGTACATGTTGAAGAGGGTAGGTCTCAGGGATGATCCTTGTGGGATGCCGTAGATTATCTTCTTGGGTTCAGAGGTGAATGGTGGGAGAAGGATTTGCTGAGTTCTTCCATTGAGGTGATCCATTTGATGGTATCTCCCTGGATTCCGATTTGGTGGAGTCTGTTGATCAAGATGTGGTGGGAGACATTGTCGAAGGCGGCTGTCAGGCCCAGGAGGATAAAGGTTGCTCTTTTGCCACAGTCAAGGAGGGCTATGATGTCGTCTATGGCTGTGAACAGGGCTTAAAAGATGTAAGATTAAATATATATATTTAGTTGGGCTGCACAGGATCTCTGGGCCCCTGAGACCACCTCCTCACTGGTGCAACATAATAAAATTAAGGGGGTGTATGTTGACCCAGGTCCCGGGGATCACTACCTCCCTGGGACAACATTATATAAATATATGAGAGGGTCGCATGGACCCCGCCCCCTTCACCCTTGTGCCCCGGGGACAACCACCTCCCTGGGGTAACATAATAACAATTGTTAGAGGGGGCCACGTGGACCACCTCCGGGCCCTTTGGGACTATCACGTTCCCAGGGGTACATTAAATTAAAATAAGGTGGGGCGCACAAGTAACTATAGCTTGTACCCTAAGGAAATTATAATTTGGGCCCTCTCCATGCATTGCTAATTACCCCAGATATTACAGCAATCATGACATCTTTTATAACATTATTGATAATGTCACTATAACATTTGCAGTAACATTATTGATGAGAAAACTGTGCATGGTGGAGATCCAAGTTATAGTTGCCTTATGGTACGAATTATAGTTACTTGAAATAACTCTAGCTGCTGATTTTCTATGGTTTTGTATGTTTAAAATGTGAGCCTAACTATAACTTCCCTGTAACCTTTGTTTTTTTAAGTGAATATCTGTTTTTTGAAAATTCTATTTCCTAACTATAACACCCCTGTAACCTTTGTTTTTTTCAGTGACTATGTATATGTTTGTACGTGTGTGTGTATATGTATATGTGTAGATATAAATATATAGATATAAGCTAGTGGCAGTCACCACTAGGTAGTTCTGGTTAGGACCTAGTTTCTGTAGAACATCATTTTTTGTTTTGATAATAACTTTGGCATCGTTTGATTGGGGGGTGTCCCAGAATGCTTTTTCCCCATTCATTTTTCCATTGGGATTTCGAACAGCAAAAGCTCCTGAACCACTGAACAAAATTACACCAAATTTGGCAGAAATCTAGCTCTTGACCCAGAAGTGTTCTTTTTGTGATTTTGTGTAAACCCCTTCAGTAGTTCTGGAGCAATTAGAGTTTAAAAAATGTAGATATATAGGGACTCGGATCCAACTTTCCCCGTGCTGATATCTGATTAGCTGCCAACACTTCAATCGGGAAGTGTTGGCAGCCATCTTGAGACTCAGCTTTAGCTGACTCCCAGAAAAAAATGTTCAAAAAAGAAAAGGGGCCAAGGTAGGGACACCCAGACATAATTTTGATGTTTCCCTTAGCTCTGGTGCTGGGGTCCCAGAGAGAAACCGCCAGGACTAAAAACTTTTTTTTTTTTAAATTGGAAAAATTCTGCGGATCCAGATCCACAGATTTTTCTGATGTAAAAAAAAAAAAAAAGAATGGTTTTCCAACATTTTCTTTTACTGAAGCCCCCGGGTGGGCCAGTTCCCAGCAGTATGCAAAAATAAGGAGTTGGGGGCACTGCCCCCCCCTTGGACTTACTGAAGCCCCAGGGACCGACTCCTCCCTGGGGTGATAATTAGATTGCATGTGGGGGGGCTCACGGCCCCCTAGCACCCCGAGGACAACCACCTCCCTGGGCCAAAATGCCTTAGTTAATGTAGGGTGGTCCTGCAGAACCCCCTGGAGCCCCCGGCACTGTCAACTCCCCAGGTCTAATGTTTAATTAAATGCAAGAGGGCTGCCTGCCCCCGCACCCTCATGGACCGCCACCTCCCTGGGGCCCAATAGTAATGAGATGTGGGGTGGCTGCACGCCCCCCCTGCAGCACCAGGGACCGCCTTCTCCCTGGAACACAACAATAGTAATGACATGTGGGGGGACGCACCCCGCCACCCCTGAGAGTCAGCTCCTGCTATGACCCAGGGGTGCCCATCTCCGTAACATAGCTGTCTAACAGCTCCCACTGGCAGAAAGCAGAGTTTTCATCTGTGTCCCTGGAGGCAAATATACGTGCAGGGAAACAGATGACAACGTTGTTCCCGCCAGCAGGAAGCTGCTACGTAAAGCAGCTCCCTGCCTGTGGGAGCAATGCCGGCTCCCACAGGATGTGGGCAGCCGGCTAGGACCATGGAGCCTTGAGGCTCCCCCTGGGGTCCTGTCACTTTCTCTTCCTCTCCCTCTCTCTCTCTCTTCCATTCCCATAAAGGGATGGAAGAGAGAGAGAGATTGTTACTGTAATGATCTCTCCATACAATGACTTCAAAGAGTCAGACTAGCAATATATTTGGTACGAATGTTATAGTTAAGTTTGGATGCAGAGCGGAACAGAAACTTCCGCACTAATGGTCACTCGGTAGGCTGAAGGTTCAAATCCTTGTATCGCTTGACAGGGTGTTTGTTTATTTACTAGTGTTTTGACTGTTAACCCCTTGGGTGCCATGGACATAACAGTTACGTCCTCGGCTGCAGCTCTGCTGTGCCAGTGACATATCCATTACCTCCTGGACCCGACCCCTGTGGGTGACCCACCCACACCTCCACAACGGGAATGGCAGCGGAAGACCTTCCGCTGCCATCCCTGACCCCCCCCCAGTGACATCTGATGATGTCAGCGCACACTGCGCACAGAGGACATCAGAGGTCGCCTGATGCGCCAAAGCATAGCCTCCAGCACATCCCAAGGAGAAACTGATTAGTTTCTACTCGGTAAGGGGGAGGTCAGAGAGGCATGAAGGGAAAGGCTTTTCCTTTCCTTTCATGTCTCTCTGAGCATTCCTGCAGCCCTATGCGATCGTGCTGCAGGAATACCCACTAGACACAAGCAATTATATTTTTTTCACATAAAGGGAACAGTCCCTTAGGCAAGAGTCGCTCCCCAGGGGGACATTATAATTTAGGCCATCTGCCTATTTTAATTAAGCCCATATGCCCCCAAGGTGGGCAGAAACAACTGGACACCAGGGATTTTAAAACATTTTATTTTACATAAGGGTAGTGGCCCATTAGGCAAGGGTCGCTCCCCGTAGGGGCATATTATTTTAGGCCATTTCTGCCACCTTTGGGGGCAGATTGGCCTATTGTTATTAGGCCCGTCTGCCCCCAAGGGGGCAGAAACCACTTAGGCACCTGGGATTGTTGTGTGTGTGTGTGTTTTGTTTGGGGGGGCAGCCCTTTGGGCAAGGTCGCTCCCCTTTTGCGGAGGGCATTCATTTTGGCCATTTCTGGCCCCCTTGGGGGCAGATTGGCCTATTTTCGTAAGGCCCATATGCACCCAAGGTGGTAGAAAGCTCACTGGACACCAGGGATTAAAGAAAAAAAAAGAAAAAAAAAAGAGAGTGGGGTATGGCCATACCCCCTCCCCAATAAATGAGGACAAAGGCGTTCTGCCCACTGGGGGGTAGATGGGGTAATTACCCGCGATCCCCCCCCCCCAGGGGTAGAAAGCCAACTAGATGCTAAAGAATAAAAAAAACAGAGGGGTGGGGACTGCCAACCACTACGGTCATGGTTATGCCCCCCTACTCCAACTGAAGGGAGTAACAGGCTTTCAGCCCCCAACCGGCAAACCAAAGCATCTCATCCTAATGGCAAGCAAGAGGACATTTGGCTCTTCTGGGTTTTGATTATACATATGGGCCAAGAGAGCTTGGCTAACTCCAAATATTGTCCCGCCTGGAATGGTGAGCTGCTGCACTTTTTGGACTTCGGTTCGCTGCCACCTAGAAAAACCTACCAGACCTACACATCTGGGTGAGTCCAGGGTGGTGTGCTTCACATACATCCCACACCCTTTTTTTACCCACAATGCCCTGCAACCTTGCAACTTTGCTTGAAATCACACATTTTCCCTACATTTTTGTGATGGAACCTTTTGGAATCCACAGGAATCCATAAAATACCTACCACCCAGAATTGTTGTATCTATACCGATAAATATTCTGCCCCACCTGTCAGCTTAAAGATGTTTTTTTTCAAACTGCCCTTTTTGCCCCACTTTGGTTCACCCTCAATTTCAACATATTTTTGGCCCTTATCTGTCACAGGCAATTAGCCCACTTACACAAGTGAAGTACCTTTTTTATGGGGAGACCGAGGGAAACGTTGGGTAGTAGGAAATTTGTGCCAGTGCCCTGATCCCACACAGAAATGTGAGGAAAATGTGTGTGTGTTTTTTTTTTAAGCTAAATTTAAGGTTTGCAGGTGATTCTGGGTAAGAAAACACTGGGGAATCCACGTACGTTACTCCTCCCTGGACTCCCTCTGGTATCTGCTGTTCATAAATGTCAGAGTTTGGTAGGTTTCCCTAGATGGCTGCCAAGTTCAGAACCAAAAACGCAACTGCCCCCCTTGCAAAAACAGGTAGTTTTGTAATAGATAATTTTGATGTTTCCCTGTTGTGTTTTGGACCCTTCCATGTTGCCGGCACTAGGCCTAGCCACACAAGTGAAGTACCATTTTTATCGGGAGACTAGGGGGAATGATGGGTTGAAGGAAGTTAGTGGCCCCTATCAGATTCCAGAACTTTGCAGCAGCGAAATGTGAGGAAAAGTGTTTTTTATCAAACTTTTGAGGTTTGCAAAGGATTCTGGGTGTCCAAACCCAGTGAGAGCCTAACCTGGACTCCCCTAGGTGTCTAGTTTTTAAAAATGTGCAGGTTAGGTAGGTTTCCCTAATTACCCGCTGAGCTACAGTCCAAAATCCACAGCAAGACACGTTGCAAAAAACAAATTGGTTTTCAGTGGAAAAAAATGTGATGTGTTTATGTTGTGTTTTGGGGTGTTTCCTGTCACGGGCACCAAACCTACCCACACAAGTGCAGTTCCATTTTTTTGGGAGACTTTGGGAAACACAGAATAGAAGAACAAGTGTTCTTGCCAATTGTCTTTCTCTACATATTTGCCTTCCAAATGTAAGACATTGTGTTGCGAAATGCCCTGTAATTCACCTGCTAGTATGGGGACCCCCAAATTCAGAGATGTGCAAATAACCACTGCTTGTAAACTTCATATCTTGTGCCCATTTTGGAAATACATAGGTTTCCTTGATACCTATTTTTCACTCTTTATATTTTGCCAAATGAATTGCTGTATATCCGGTATACAATGGAAACCCATTGCAAGGTGCAGCTCATTTATTGGCTCTGGGTTCCTTGGGTTCTTGATGAACCTACAAGCCCTAAATATCCCTGCAACCAGCAGTGTCCAACAGTATTTTGCTTTCAAAGATCTGCCATTGCTGGAAAAAGTTACAGAAGAAAACGTAGACAGAAATGGCAGGTTTTTTAAAAACTCAATTTCAATATTTTTTTGTTTCAATTGTTACTTTCTATAGGAAAACCTTGAAGGAGCTACACAGATGGCCCCTTGCTGAATTCAGAATTTTGTCTACTTTTCAGAAATGTTTAGCTGTCCAGGATCCACCATTGGTTTCATACCCATTTCTGTCATTAACTAGGAGGAGGGTGAAAGCACAAAAAATAGTAAAAATGGGGTATGTCCCAGTAAAATGCCAAATCTCTGTTGAAAAATGTGGTTTTCTGATTCAAATCTGCCTGTTCCTGAAAGCTGGGAAGATGGTGATTTTAGCGCCACAAACCCTTTGTTGATGACATTTGCAGCGGAAAAACACATGCGTTCTTCTCTAGCACGTTTCTCACATTTGTCCCAAAAAAACACATTTTACCTGTATTTTGGCTAATTTCTTGGTCTCCTCAGGGGGAACCCACAAACTCTGGGTACCTTTAGAATTCCCAGAATGTTGGAAAAGAAAGATGCAAACTTGGAATGGATAGCTTATATGTACAAAAAGTTATGAGAGTCTAAGTGCAGACTACCCCAAATAGCCAAGACAAGGCTTGGCACAGGAAGGGGAAAGGCCTGGTAGCGAAGGGGTTAACCCTTCCTAGTGATGGAACATTCACTTTTCTTTTCCGTCACATGTGTGGGTTGACTGTCATAGGTATGTCTGGAAACATCAATGTAAGGAGTCACCTATGGCCTAAAGGTTAAGGTCAGAGACCCTCACACTGAAAGTCGAGGGGTCTACTGCAGGTGTGTCTGTGGTCAATTCCCCTTCTATAATTTATTTTAAACTTCAAAAGTATAAGGTTCATACTGAAAGGTGATCTCACTCTTTTTAATTGTCAAAAACATTTGTCTTTTCAATTTGTCCAGAAATATCTCATTCTAAGTATATCATTCATCAAAGCCTAAAAAACTCTCTCTCCCCCCTCTCTCTGTTTCTCTCTTTCAATCTTTCTCCTACTCACACACCCACTCAGACTCATACACGCTCACTCACAGATCCACTCAGACCCTTGTGCACCCACTCACAGCCCCACTCAGACCCACACGCACCCACTGACCGACACACTCACTCTCACACACCCACTCACAGACCCAGTCACTCACAAACACCCACTCACAGACCCACACAGAAACTGACACACCCACTACCACTAAGACACTCTCACATCCATGCTCACACCCAGATACACCCTCTCACACATATTCTCACACCCAGAGAGACAAGCCGCAGCCAACTCCCACCGCACATAGCCAAAGGCAGCATGGGGATGTGTGGCTAGGGGAATTGGCTGCAGGGTCTGGCCACATCCCCAGGCTCTGCAGCCAGCCCCTACCACACAAGGGCTCTGGCCATGTGCAGCACAGGGTTGGGTGGTTATAGGGGGTTGGCCGAAGGCCCTCTGGCTAAAGGCCGTGCGTGGCTGTGTTTGGATTGGTGTATAATAATGAAAATTACTAGTTTACTGAAAAAAAACAAAGGCTACAGGGACATTATAGTTTGGAAATAGAATAAAAAAAAAAAAAAAAGAAATTCACTAAAAAAAAAAAACGTTACAGGGACATTGTAGTTAAGATCACATTTCAAACATACAAAACCATAGAAATTCACCTATTATAGTTAGGGTTATCTCAAGTAACTATAACTCGAGCCCTAAGGTAACTATAACTCGCACCTTCACCATGCACTACTGTTAGAAATGGGGTCTGCTAATTACCCCACACATTTCAGCACTCATGACATCTTTGATAACATCACTGAAAATATCAATGTAATATTTACAGTCAAAAGTTTGATGAAAAAAACTGTGCATGGCTAGGGCACAAGTTATAGTTACCTTAGGGCACAAGTTATAGTTACTTGAGATAACTCTAACCATAACAGGTGAATTTCTATGGTTTTATATGTTTAAGATGTGTGCCTAACTATAACATCCCTGTAACATTTGTTTTTTTAGGTGAAGAGAAAAAAAATATATACATATATTCCAAGGCTCCGTCGGCAGTGACGGCGTGCAGCCTGAACATCAGCTGGCGCTTGCTATGGCCTGACGGCCAGCACACCTATAGTCTCCACAAACTCTCTTCAATTCCAAGAAGTAGTGATGCTCCAATGCTTATTCAGAAAATCTTTATTTCACTGACTATAACCAAGGCGTTTTGATCACCACGGGACCTTTGTCATGGTTACAGTCTGAACAATCCCACTTCCTCATAAATAGAAAAACATGCATCAAAATGGAAAAAAGGACCAACCAAATCAAGTCACTCATTGTTTCTGTGGCGGCCATCTTAAGCAAGTCTTCTCCAAAAGAGTATTACATTTCCACTGACACGTGACATCGAAAAGCATGCTTACATATAAAATACCAATTTAAATTAAAATGATCAAACCTGATAATTAATAATTATGACAATCCATTGCTTGGCTCATAATTAGAGACTTGATAGGAAGTACACTTTGTCATATTACACACAATCATACCCTAGTGGGCTTTTCTCATCCGGGTAAACCTTTCCTACCCAAATTAACTTTCATTTTCTTCACAAATCTTGCCTACTTCTCCATCTTCTCTGATCTTTCTACCCATTTATCTCATTCCTTTTTCGAAATTTCTATCTATTCTCACTATCGACAATATTGATCCTGAGGTAAACTAATAAACACAATAAACAACAAAGGTAAAACCAAATGTTACAAACCAGCATGGAGACAAGCAGTTAAAAAGTAGCAAATTACACTGTATAAATATTACACAAATACATTAAACTCATTATCGACATTTAAACCCTTCGGATCTAATGTATCTAACCTAAGGATATTCCTCGCCTTCAATTTCCTTAAAGCTTTTTCCCTCTTACCAGTTCTAGGACTTCTTAGGATAGTGTCTAACACTGAGTATTTCAATTTATTTACATCTCCCTCATGTTCCTTTAATAAATGCTTCACTACTGGATAGACATTATCCCTAGTCTTGACTGCCTTTAAATGCTGCAAAGTGTGTTTATGTACTTCTAATATTGTACTGCCAATGTACATTTGGTTACATTCACATTTGAGCATATAGACAGCATGATCAGTTTTGCAAGTCAAATGTTTGTTCATCTTTAACTCAAATCACTAAGAAGTCATTATCGAGGTCAAGTTGCTTCCATGCCTGCAGGCCTTATATTTATTACATTTGTACAAGCCCACTTGTGGTTGGAGCCATACATTGTGCTTACTTCTTATATCACTAGATACCAACATATCCCTGAAGGATCTTGCCCTTCTAAAAGATATCTGTGGTTTCCCAGA
This sequence comes from Pleurodeles waltl, assembly GCF_031143425.1. Classification (NCBI taxonomy): domain Eukaryota; kingdom Metazoa; phylum Chordata; class Amphibia; order Caudata; family Salamandridae; genus Pleurodeles; species Pleurodeles waltl. Next base: position 975,061,143 of record NC_090444.1, read on the forward strand.
AATCTAGTTGCAGTAGCTGATTTACTCCTCAGGAGATGCCAATGCTTATTTAGCATCTTTCTTACCGAGAAGTGATCCATTTTGTAGACAATTTTAATCACATCTTTTTGTTGTTTCTTTTTTGGGGCGCTCTCTGAGGAGTACTGTCTCAAGGCTTTCTCTCTCTGGGGCTCTGGGGGGTTAGGTTGTTCATAACTCTGGGTTATCATAATTTTAAGCCCCCTGGGGATTCTTCCCACATCTGTACAGTTTTTCATTGTCCTGCATTCCCACCACTTGGAAAGCTCCAGCTTATTTAGCCTCTCCAGATTATTAAAAACTGGTTGCAAGGTTTTTTCATTACCAATTCCTCCATTTTCTGTCGCCTGTACATATCTACCAGGGCACTTAGCAAATAACTCTTCAGCTGCTTTTTCTCTCACCTCCATGCACGCAGTCATTTGTATCAAAGTCTTCCATTTCACTTAATAGCATTAGCGTATAGCTCGCTGGGCGGCAGACATTTTACTCACCGCTGCAACTCCCGCTTTCAAACCATCTTTACGGCGCCTCTCGTGGTAGAAGAAAGAGCTCTCCGGTTCTTTCTGCACTACGCATCTGGCATCTGATTCTATGTCAGGACCAGAGGCTCAGATTATGCTTCTCTTTCCATGCTTTATTTATACACAGCAGCCAATGAACATCATGGAAAACAAAAAACTACATGACCCAATATCAGTCATGACACGTGATGAACCATAGAGGAGGAAGCCTATAAAATGTTGAATCACACCAAGTCACTCCTCTTTCTTTGCTGATTCGCAGCCAGATAAGTGTGATTTTAGTTTTACTATTGTTATGTTAAATAATGTTAGGAGTGGGCTTTTCCCCTCCTTATAAGCCCCCATTTGAGCGCTTTTACTAAGTGGAGTGGGAGTAAGGGAGCAGGACTCGCGCTTGCGCGGTCCTAGTTACTGCCGTGGAGATGTTTCCCTTCTAGTTTAAAGTTTTGATTTTATGATCCGCGCTCGCCGTGAGCGCGTTTTATGGCCCCCTAGTCGGTCTGCCTTATCTTTTTTTCTTCTCTAGTCGCGCGTGCGAGACCTCTCTTTGTCTCTTCCCGCACGCGCCTGCCGGCTCAGTTGTATTTTATTGAACGCTCGCTTGGAGCGTTTTGTTTTATCTAAGATTTCACGCTCGGCTGAGCGTGAAAAAATCAATAATTCTTCCTTTTTCAGCGCCGGCTTTCAGCGCTCCTGCCGAGCGCTGGTTTCGGTCGGAGTATTTCCCTCCCCCGGGGCCTCAAATTTATCAACGCTCGTTCGGAGCGTTTCTAGTGATTTGTTCACGCTCAATTGAGCATTGAACAAATCATTTTCCCTCGCTCCGGCTCCGGTTCCCGCAGCGCTCTTACCAGAGCGCGTGTTCAGTTAATTTATTTTAGTTTTCTGTCGTCCCCATTTTGAGGGCTTTATAGAGGCTCTGCCTCAACAGCATTCAGCGCATCTGCGCCAGTTAACCCCTCTGCTAGAGGTTATTATTTGAGAGGCTCTGCCTTGTGTTTTACAAGTGCTCCTGCACTTAAGCCCAGGTTATATACATCTCCATCGGCTCAGCTCCCACTACGCCCCAGTGCTTGGACGCTGGGGTTGAAATAATTTCTATTCAGGCTGGGCCTGGTTTCAAGGACATTAAATCCCATCAGGGCAACTCCCTCCACACCTAAAAAAGTTTTTTAAAATTCTTTAAAAAATTTGTATTGCCTTGATTTGTTATTTGATTGATTATACTGCTCCTCGGGAGCTACCTTTTTACTGTTTTCAGTATGGCTGGTTATGATGACCAAGCAGAGGACTTGTACTATTTTGATGATAATACTGGCTCTTTTGACCAGGATTTGGTGTATGCTCTAGACACGGGGATGCGTCATTCAGTCAATCAGGCCTTAGTTCAGGCCATTCAACCCCTTAAGCATCATCTCTTGGGTTTGGTCGACCAGCAAGCCTGGTCAGCGCCCGCGGGCGCCCCCTCCCTGGGAGACCCTTCTTTTTCGGCAGACACACAATCTGCAAAACAAACCTCTAATCCGCATGCTGCAGATTTCCAATCCCTTCTTAGGAATATGGCTAGAGAGCATGATTACAATGCGGGATCGCTAAAGAAAGCTGTGGATGCTCCAGCATCTTCTTACGCTTCATCCGGTCATTCTTCAGAGCAGGAGGACGCTCCTCCACGTAAGCGCAAGAAGAAAGCCCACCACCAAGATGCTCCTACCCCGAAGGTGTTGACTTTCGAGCCGGAAGACATCGTGCACCCCAGATCCTCTCTGTGGTTGCCACCCCCTGAGGTGGCGGACTATGTAGAAGCCCACATCAGGCACAGGTTTGATAAAGATATTCGATCTAGACTAAGATCTTAGTGCCCCAGACCTGACTTTCCCTCCAAAGTCACAGAGACTCCAGAATTAGATCCTACCCTTGTTACGTTCCTCAAAAAATCAGCCAAGGATCCGAAAAAGGGTATCGATCGCGCCTGGCGTGGATGTCAGGACAAACTTTTAGACGTTTCTGGACCGCTAACTAAGATTCTGGAATTGGCCTTTCAAGCCAAGGAATCGGGTGATCCCATTAACCCGGATATTCTAGTTGGTTGGGCACAGAGGGTGCTATGTTTCTTGGGCAATGCTAATTGCGCTATTTCTTCTGAACGACGCAGATCGGTCTTGATGAAACTAGACCCCAAACTGGCAGACCTAGCTGTATCAGAATCTGGTCCCGTGGCTCAGGGCTTACTATTTGGTTCTCCTTTCATGAAGGAACTGGCTAAGTTCGTATCCACCTACGCCAGTCTGGATAAGGCACAAGGATCCATTCGGAGAGTGCTGCGTCCACTTTTTCAAGGGGCCGGACGCTACAGAGGGCGTGCCTTCGGCCGTTTCAATCAGCAAAGCCCCTATCGTGGATCCTTCCAACAAGGAAGAGGGGTTACGATTCCTCATCCACCTTCTACCCATCAAGACCTAGGTATGGTCGAGGTATGGTCGAGGCAGATTCCGCAGAGGAAGAGCGAAGGGACAACAATCTTTCTCCCAGGACTCGGGAGCCACAGGTGAGCTTGATTTTGAGTTCAAAAGTAATGTTGGGGGGCAGAACTCAGAGTTTTCTAGAGAATTGGCATCTTATCTCAGCAGATGCCTGGGTCTTAGAGACCGTTCAGGGGTTCAAATTAGAATTTTACGAGACTCCTCATCAAACATGCCTTCCCAGGCAGGGGTATTTTTCCCATCAAGAGCACAATCTTATTTCCGCAGAGATTACAGCTCTGCTCAAGAAGGGTGCTGTTATCAGAGCTCCCCTTCACCCTTCAGGGTTTGTCAGTCCAGTCTTTCTGGTAGAAAAGAAAGGGGGCGGATCTCGCCTAGTTCTAAATTTAAAAGACTTCAACGGTTTTTTGCTATATCGTCATTTCAAAATGGAAGGGATCCATTTACTAAGAGATGTTCTCCAAGAGGAAGACTGGTTAGTTCGCCTAGATCTAAAGGATGCTTACTAGACCTTCAGTTCTTTTGGGGAACCGAATGTTACGAGTACAAGGTCCTACCTTTTGGCCTGTCCTCTGCCCCGTGGTGTTTCACGAAGGTCATGCGTCCAGTAGTAGAATTTCTTCGCTCCCAAGGGGTCAGACTTATCGTCTACCTAGACGACATACTAATCATGGCTCAAGATCGAGATCTTCTGTTGGATCACCTCAATTGGTCGGTGTCTCTTCTTCAGAGTCTGGGTTTCATAATCAATGCCCAGAAATCTGTCTTGATCCCCTCGCATCAGATAGACTTTCTGGGTTTCCAGATAGACTCTTTGCGGTCTCTTCTGATTCTTCCTTCGGGGAAGATCCGGTCTATCAAGAGAGAATTGAAGTTTCTATTATCCAGACAGACTGTTTCCTTGAGAGCGATTGCTCGCATGGTGGGCCTGCTATCTTCTTCGATTCAGGCGATTTTTCCGGGTCCTTTGCATTACCGAGCCCTTCAGCGTTTGAAGATTTCCCATCTTCAGAAGGGTCTCAGCTATGCGGATCAGGTTCCATTGTCGGAGGAGTCACGTGCAGAGATGCATTGGTGGCTCGATCATATGGAAGCCTGGAACGGCAGAGCCATATTCAGCTCTCTCCCGGATGTAGTGATAGAGTCCGACGCCAGTCGTTGGGGCTGGGGAGCCCGGTGCGGCTCAGTGTCTACGGGAGGCAGATGGTCCAGCTCGGAGTTGAATCTCCACATAAATTGCATTTGCAATCAAGAGTCTTTCTCCCATCAGAGCGAATTGTTGCATTCTTCTTCGCATGGACAATATCTCGGCAGTGAGATATGTCAACAAGCTGGGGGGAACTCGTTCCCGCATTCTAGCAGAAATAGCCAAGGAATTCTGGCACTTTTGTCTTCAGCACAGGATTTCTGTGGTGGCGGAGTACCTCCCGGGGACCAGCAACTTAGTGGCAGACTGGAACTCTCGACACCTGAGAGATTTCAGCGATTGGAGGTTACATCCCAGAGTTTTCCGGACTCTGTCTGCGAAATGGGGTCCTTTTTCGATAGATCTGTTTGCATCTCGCCTCAATCAGCAGATGAAACATTTTTTCAGTTGGAGACCAGATCCGGAGGCATCGAGGACGGATGCGTTTCTTCAGGACTGGTCTCAGGAGCTAAGTTATGCATTTCCTCCTTTCCTGATGATTCCCAGGGTTTTGGCCCAGATCAGACGTCAGCAAGCGGAATTAGTTCTAGTGACGCCCCTTTGGAGATCGCAAGCGTGGTTCCCGATAGCAATGGAACTCAGTTGCGATCATCCGATCCTTCTTCCCTTCCAAGAGAATCTCCTCCAGGACCCTCAGGGCTTGTTTCACCCATTGATTCTGGCAGGCAAGTTGTCCCTGATGGCATGGCGTCTTTCAGGCAGAGATGGGCCATCCCAGGACTTTCGCAGGAGTCTTCCGATTTCATTGCAGGTTCCTGGTCCGCCAGCACTCACAAGAGATACGATTCGGCGTGGAAGCGATGGAGTGCTTGGTGTAGTTCTAGGAGTGCAGATCCTTCTTCAGCAGGTAGCTGTCTGGTCCTGAATTTCCTCTCCTCCTTAGCAGCGTCAGGTTTGGCGTACCGTTCTATTAATAATTACAGGTCCGCTATTTCAGCAGGCCATTTACCAGTAGAAGGTAAACCCATTGGTGAGTCTCCTCTTGTGTGTAAATTAATGAGGGGTATCAGATTAGCTAACCCTCCGCGACCACGTTATTAGTCCCTTTGGGATGTTAATGTGGTTCTTAGGTTTTTAGAATCCTGGCCTGCTAATAGATTTTTGTCTAGAAAACAGTTATCAGCTAGACTCACCATGTTATTGTGTTTAATATCATGTAAGAGAGTGTCAGATGTTAGGGCTCTAGATTTGGCGGGGAGAGTTTTTTCTCCTGATGGAGTTGTTTTTTCCATCTCCCGTAGAACTAAATGCATTTTAAAATCTGTGACTTATCCATGTTTTGTGGACAACCCCAAGATTTGTGTGGTACAATGTCTTAAAGCTTACGAGGTAAGTACAGAAGAGTTTCGTTCTGATATGGGGGGTCAATTACTCATTTCTCTGGTTAAACCATATCATCCTGTTTCATCAGCCACTCTCGCTAGGTGGATGCGTTGGTTGCTGAGTGAAGCAGGTATTGATATTTCTAAGTTTGGTGCGCATTCTGAGAGCGGGGCTATGGCATCAAAGTCTTTGGCTTTAGGTTCTCGTTTGGAGGACATTTTAAAGGCAGCAGATCGGTCTTCGCCTTCTACGTTTAAAACTTTTTATTATAAACCTATTGTTGATATAGCCTCTGTAGTTGTGAATCAGCTTTGAACAAGCATAATCTGAGCCTCCGGTCCTGACATAGAATAAAAAAAAATCTAGCTTTCGCGCTAAGAATTTTTCAATTCTATTAAGGACACGGAGGCGAGGATTATCCCACTATATACATAATGTTGCAATGGTATTATATCTGTTGATATGATGTGCAAATTACTGTACGATAGTGCTTTCCCACCCTTTTGTTTGGCAATATAAGTATTTCTTATGTTATTCAGTTATTATGGCCTGGATTTTTTCATTTATTCTAGGAAATGATGAGAAGTAAGAAGATCAGACGCGATTTCGTTCTTCCAGTCAAGTGGGATGCCGGTTCGTCTGCCTTTCGGGATTTCGTTTATAAGTTTTGGATTGAGACTTTTGTTTCTTTTTTTGCATATTTTGTTTTTTTGGTTTGAATTTTGAATTGGACAAAGAAAGAGGAGTGACTTGGTGTGATTCAACATTTTATAGGCTACCTCCTCTATGGTTCATCACGTGTCATGACTGATATTGGGTCATGTAGTTTTTTGTTTTCCATGATGTTCATTGGCTGCTGTGTATAAATAAAGCATGGAAAGAGAAGCATAATCCTTGCCTCCGTGTCCTTAATAGAATTGAAAAATTCTTAGCGCGAAAGCTAGACTTTTTTTTACTCCGCTTCACAGTATCCTTTCACGGCACTCCAACCTCGACAGCGCAGGGGGCACACCAACAGAAATAAACACCAAAGCTCCGTTGTGGTTGCATGCAACAACTGGGGATTTGTGTTTGTGTGTGTTAAAATCTGAATGTATTGCCACACATTGCTGAAAAATAATGAGATATTATAATGAAACTGAGCTGCTTATGAAGTTGATGAAGGGGCAGCATTTGTTATATTTGAAGGTACTTACTGTTTAAAGTGAAATTGCAGTGTTTTATGCATACATTGTTTGGGAGCATAAGGGTGTGACCACTTTTCTGGATGACATTGCCGGCAGTGGATGCCAGAAGAGAGATTGAAGCATAATTTGGCACTATGATGTATTGTTAAAATACTAAAAATAAGCAGCTTTCCACTATGTCAAGAAACGTATGTATTTATATAAGAGCATGTGTGATATATGAAACATGCTTTTCTGAGATGATATATTGCCTCTGCCCAGGCTACCAATTCATGCTAAATGGCAAAGCCCAACGTGTCTCATTTTTACACTTACCCAAATATTCTCAAAATTTTCATCTCAGTTTCCTTCAGAAGCTGAACAACTAAAATAGTATTACCAAAAGCCACTAGTGAAGCATTATGTATTATTTATACTAAGAATGGACGGTGCATTAAGAATTATGTTTTTTCTGCCAGTGTACTTAAAGCAACAATCACAGTGTTAGGGTGTGTTTAATGTCTATGCAACCACATACAGGATAGGTGCTGCTCTGTGCAGCTTTATGAGGATAAAGCGAATACCAGTTCCATTGAACCATGTGTAGGCAAGCAGAGCACAATATTTTTGTTATTAAGTGGGAGACTCTTGTTTACATGTGGGCAGCAGATTGATTCAATAATTTATGGGGTGTAATCTTTTAACAATTAGGGGAGGTGATAGATAACCTCTGTGAGTGCTGGTACAGTAAAGGTACAGCACATTTGACAAGATTGGCCTCTAACACACACAAGTATACATTCACTTTTACATACATTAGTGGAGGACGATATGTAGTGAATGACTGACTACTTGTTCCTTATTGTCTCGGAAAGGAATTGCAAATGAGGATGAAGTGGATGCACTGAATATGAGCAGATTTAGAAGCTTGAGTTGACTGGTTGATATGTGAGGATGACTGCAGCAAACTATGGAGAACTGTATAAGATTCAAACAGTTTGTTCTGAATTGTTGGCTAAGAGTTTTTGCCTGATGTAACTCACCAATTGAGTTTAGCAATGGATACCGATTCAGTATTTGCAAGAGGCGTGTTATAGGTGTCCCTTCTGTAGTGTCTTCATGGCATGCATGTAGAAGGTAGGCCTTGCACCACCCTGCACAATGAACAGGTCAGCACAACTACTTGTATGTTGCTGAGAGTGCCTCGAGCGGTCACCCCAGCATTTATTTATAACTTTGAGCCAAGCCCGGCCCTTAGGTTGTGTGTATACAACAATGTACTATAGAGTTCGGGTGGCACTCCACATCCCATTCAACCTTTAGATTCTTTGCTAGGGCACAAACAGATAATATGGTTATATTTGACATACAAAGTCTCAGAGTCTCTGGCTTGGTGTCGCGTTGGGGTGAATATTGTACCTTTGACTGTGGACCCTGCTGCTTCTTGGATCGCTTGTTGTCTCTCCCTCAGTGGAGGGCATCACACTGGTAACTGGGGGCCTGTAGTTCTTCAGAAGCCCAAATGTCACCCTCTTGCCTTGGCCCAGTACCATGGCTCCCTCCTACATCAGCTGTTCCAGGGTCCACCATTTCCTCTCCTTCAGTCAAGCTCGCCTCTCTTTTTTTGGCGGTTCGTCTTGAGAGAGAGTTACCTCCTTGAACCAGGATACGTTCCGTACCACTGCGGATTGCCCTCTTTTTTCAGTGACCATGGTCCCTTGTATTTCAATGTCTGTCCACACCTTATTTTCGAACCAGGTTCGAAACTTCCATCCCGGGTGGTGGTCTTTCATGACAACCTGGTCACCCACTGACAATGTTGGGGCAGTTGCATGCTGAGCCCGGCTGGCTTGGTCGTTGTTCTTCCTTCTTTTCTCTTGTGCCTCTTGCACATTAAGAGCCATAGACTGCCAGCTCAGGCCTGCAGAGATGCTGCTCTAGAGGGCTGTTGAATTAGTAGACTCATTGGTGTGCAGTTGGTGGCGCTGTGTGGAGTCTTGCAGTATACTTGCAAGAATCTGTGAAGAAGCACTCTGCATCCTCTCCCTACTCCACTCCGATGCTTAAGGCTCAGTTCAGAGTGTGCATAAAGTGCTCCACTTCCCCGTTGGCTTGAGGACACTGCTGAGTCACCTAGTGATGTTTGATATTTAGCAACTGCAAGTACTGCTGAAACTGTTTCCGTTGGAAGGGAGGCCTTTTATACTTTTGGATTTCGTCAGGCAGTCCAAAGGCAGCAAAGACCTTTTCAAACACGAGCTTCACTTTAGGGAACACTGTGGATTGTACTAGTTCCACCACTGGGTACTTGGTGTAGCTATCAATCAGTATTACCTTCAGCCTCCCATTTGGGAAACTGCCAAAGTCTATACTGAGGCGTAACCACGGTTTCACACACAGCTCCTCAGTGATGATTGGGGCAGGCTGCAGTTCTCCACTGGTGGTTGTACAGGTGTGGCAATCCCCCACCTTTTCATTAACCAGTGCATCCATTCTGGGAAATCACACCTTGTCAGGGAGCAGTGCCTTTGTTTTTGCTACCCCTTGGTGGCCTTGGTGTGCCTAAGTCAACCACAATTCTCCAGAGGCAGTGGGGCATCACGATGCATCACCCCCGCATCATCAGCCCTTAGTTACTGGCACAGAGCTCATCCCTGGCTCTCCGGAGTTGGGCCATCGCAGCCTGGTCCTCCGAGGTTAAGGACTTCGCTCTTTCCAGAAACTTTTTCTACTGTTTCTTGGAGAGTGCTTCCCTAGCAGTCGATAAGGTACAGCCTAAAATGGTCACCTTGACGACTTGTTCTAGTGACAATGCTCAAGGGCACGCATCATTCACGATCATCTGCACAAACCCCTCTGCACCTTCATCTTCCAAACATTGACTGTCACTCAGCTGCTTCTGAGGGTGTTGAGACAAATAGCCAGGTTGGTGACTCCAGGATGATACTGCACATCGAAGGAGTATGGCTGCAGTTGTACCGTCCATCTCTTAATGCGGGGGCTGTTGAGAGGTCCTTGCAAAAAGGGGAACAAGTGGCCTGTGGTCGGTGAAGACTTGGAATTGCTGAACACACAGTTATGGGTGTAAGTGGTGACAGGCCCATCTGATCCATAAAACATCACACTCGATTTGGGGGTATTGAGTCTCCGTGCCTGAAAGTGCCCCACTGGCATATGCTTTCATGACCCACAACCCTGTGCTGCTCTCTTGCAGGAGGACAGCTCCAAGCCCAACAGGGGTGGCATCTGCGACCAATTCTGTTTTGCACCTTGGGTCAAAATACGCCATTGTAGTGTCAGCCTGAACTGCTTTCTTCAACAGTTGAAATGCCTTTTTGGCCTTGTCAGTCGATTTCCAAACAGTGTCTGCTTTCGTCAAAGTTCCTAAGGGCTCAGACAAGGTGGCTAGTTTCGGAATGAAACGACCACAGTTGGTTGCCATTTCCAAGAAGCTCCTCACCTCTGATTCGTTCGTGGGGTTGCTGCATTTCTTATTGCATCCACTCTCACTCCCTCTCTTGAAAAGACATATCCGAAGAAGTCTACGGAGTTCTTTTATAAGGAACATTTGTTCTGGTGGAGCATGAGGCTGCACTTGGTTAGGCTTTCCAGAGTCGCTCTGAGCCGCACATGATTTCAGAGAAGATCAGGATGTCATCATTTATGTTTATGACATCAATGAGGCCAGAGAGGGTCTCATGGATGCTGTTCTGGAACACCACCACTGCCAAAGATATGCCAAAGTTCAGTCTGCGGTATCTCCTGAGGCCCAGATGTGTTTAAGATGTTAAGTAGCCAATTTGAAGAACCATTGGGTTCCGTTGAAATCTGCCACAATGTCATCCATGGTTTGAGTTATGTGTCACTCCCTCTTGCTGGCCTTGTTAGGAAGCTGCATGTCCACACAGAGCCTGACGGCCCCTGGCTGCTTGGGTGCTATGAAAAGGGGGAAGACCCATGGTGTGGAGTCAGAGACCTTTTCGATTACGCCCTGCCATTACAGATTCCATAGTTCTTCCTCCACTTGTGGTCTCAGGTGGAAGAGTACCCTTTGGTGATGGAGTGTGGTGGGCCTCACCGATTCATCAATGTATAACCACACCTTGATCGTCTTGAGGCACCCACGTCCTTTAAAGAGCTGGGGAAACTCCTGCATGATGGAAGCAGCATTCGACTCGTGGACTTGTCTCAAGAAGAACACTAGCCCCAGGTCTTCTGCAGTGTGACAGCCTAGGAGGGTGCCAGTGCTGCCTTTGGTGACATGGAAACAAGCTTTCATCAATCGGTCCTCACTACTGTGACTTCAATCACCCCCAGTAGGGGCAAAAACTCAGTTCCGCCATATGTGTATATTCTTGCTCTTGAGCGAGATAACTTTGATCGTGGCACTATTATCTAAAACTTAGTGGAGTACATAAAGTTGACTGATGCTCCTGTGTCAATCAGGTATTTTAAAAAGGTGTTTCCAATCTCCACTGTGCACATGGGCGGTGGATGCTTACGGTTCCCTCGGTTCCAAGCAAAGGAGATGGTGAAGACCTTGTTGTCATTGTTAGCCTCCACAATGGGGTGGGATCTTTGGTTGTTATGCAAGGATACATCCATATGCTCTCTGTCATCGATAGACAGTTGTCGCAGTGCTCCCCTCAGCTTACTGGTGTTGGCAGCCTTTGCTCCTCTACCTGAACTCCAGCACACCTTTGCGAAATGATTCATTCACCAACAGTGGGAGCACACATGCCCCTAGGGTGAGCAGACATCAGGCATCTGGTGTTCAAGGCTGCAGTTCCCACACCTGCTTTCCACTCTCCATGGGGCGTCAGGGTTCGATGGGAGGGCAGGTCAGTTTCGGATACCTCCTACCTGTTCCTCCTTCACTTTTATGGTGCCAGCCACATTGGAGGTGAATGCCTTCTTTCACCAGGGCCACTTCTATGTCATTCACTTGGCAGCTTGCCAGTTCATGCGAGCAAGCCCATACCAGAATGGGGTCTAACATGACACCTGGTTGACGCAGGATAAGCCTCTGTAAGACTGCTGACTTGCAGCCCTGTATTATCTGCGCCCTGATCTCCTCTGTTTGATCAATGTTGAAGCATGTGCTCACCAACTTCCAGAGGCGAGCGTAGAAGATGTTGATCATCTCTTCTTCAGCTTGCCTGGCCAGTCCGAGGTTAAACCATTCATTGTCCGGGTTTACCTGGAGGTCGAAAAGCTTGTCGAGGGCCACCACCATGGCATCGAAGTCTGAATCATCACTGATGTTGGGCTAGGTTTTGAATAGTTCATACAGTTCTGCCCCTCCAAAGTGTAGCAGCAGTGACCTATTTACCGCCCCATCTTTCTATCTCGTAGCATGAAATTAATGTCTGTCTTCCAACCCACGTGCACGATTCTAAACGTTTGCTCAATGGTGGCAAAGCTGTGACAGATGAGTGGGTGTTCAGAATGTGGTTCAAGGGCTGTGGATTCTGCTGCGGTTTTGACATTGTTCAACGTCTATCTTGGGCTGCAGTCAGGTAATCACCCTGTATGTCTAAGTGAGTCTGCTGGTCTCGGTATGGCAGGCAGGATGGTCACCAGGCTGGTTGTACACTCTCATGTGTCCCTTCTTGTCGCTGCGTCACGCCCACATCACCAAAATAGCCCTCCATGGCTTATCTTGTGAGGGAGGTACTGTCGTTTTTGTTTTCTCTTTGTTTGTTTTTCCAACGGTATCTCCCCCAGGTGCAGCTCCTGCACGCTCCCAGTATCACCACAAACTTGCACAGCTGGAGGGAGCACCTTGTACTCATAGCCGGTCTGTTGCTGTCTTTTTAGCTCTTCCCCAACAGCTCTTCTGAATCCTCCACATTCTCCCAGGATGAGGGAGAGGGGGCTTCTTGATGCGAGCCATGTGGGTGATGCTCCCGAACCGCCATCCATAAACTATCAGGCTGCTTGGCCTGGACACGCGTAGGCCCATGCTGATCGGAGCCTTGCAAGCTGGCTGTAGTTTGCTGCATGCTAAAGCAGGTGGCGCTGATCACGCAGCCTCAGAGGGGCTCTCTGCATAGTCCGCTTGATGCGACAGACACCTGCAGCCATAGGCAATGCTGCAGGCAGCAAGGGGAGCTTGCGCACCACGGTACATCCTATCTTGACTCTGGGGCTCACATGGCAGGAATCTGTACCAATGCAGTCGTAGGGAGGGCTAGCCCTCATCGCCAGTGTAGTGTCTTCGTGGCATGCATGTAGAATATTGGCTGCAGCAGCAATGAACAGGTGAGCACCATTACCTGGATGTCGCTGGGAGTGCCTCATGCGGTCACCCCAGCCTTTATTTATACCTTTGGGCCGAGCCTGGCCCTCAGGGTGTGTTTATGAAACAATGTAGTGGAGAGGCCGGGTAGCACTCTGTCTTCCAAATACCAAATCGTTATACTATGTATTAACGATTTGTGACCAAATTCTGATCACAAAACATTGAAGAGTTACCAAGACCTCAAAGGAGTTGATAACCCATTTGCAAAAGGGTCGTGAACGTTTAAAAACTACGGCGTAGAAAACTATACTCCGGTCCTTTGTCAACTGTCAAATAAACAGAAACAAGTAAACATTTATTTTCTTTTATTTTCTTTTTAACTGTAGCCCTGTTTCCTTTAAGGAAATTCTGTTTTAAAATGCATCTTTGGCGATCCATGAAGAGCCAAATGTCAATTAATGAGGCTTTAAGAGGCATGCTCTGTTAAGCTTTTGGTGTTGTAAACACAATGGAGATACAGTACAAAACTGTCTTCCATTGAGGCTATCTGCTTCAGCTCCAAAAGTACAGTACATTCCAGAAATGCCCTAAGAGCATGCCTGTTCAGCTCTTCCTGTCCTTCAGAGATGTCCAGGATGGAGATTTTGTGACAATGTGTGCGTATCTTCCACTCAGCAAAATGGTTTGGTTCGGTGTCCTAAGAGTGGCCAAGGCTTCTGTCACCAGCAGATGGTTTCAGGAGTTGTAAAGGTAAAACTTGTTTAATTTAGTTTAGTCCACTAAAAGCACATAAAGATTTTAAAAAAAACCTTCACCAGCTCGTTTCCCGGGGTGAATGCAGGTGTGGGCTGAAGAAAATGATATGTAAAGAGGGTTTGCATCAGTGATGATTGGATTGTTAAAAGGATCTGTAAGAGTCATGCAAGAGGCACTTTGATAACAAAGAAGCTGTGCATTCTCACATGATTGTGGCAAGAGATTGGATAATGGTGCAAAAGCCTCTTTGGAAGCAAAAGGGTATGACTAAGTTTTTCAAACTGTCTTGAGTGTGTGATAGGTCTAGGGATGCTCAGACACATAATTGCAAATGGTGGAACCCTGACCTTGTGATTGTTTTACAACATCAGCGACAGAAGCTTAAATAATGATAAGTGCACGGAGGGAGATTATAATGGCCCATTGATGATTTTGTGGCTGTGACTAGAAAAGTCTGAAATATTGGGGAAACCAGGTGTAATGGTTGTCGTGATGTGCGATCTTAAAAAAAAACCTGCAGCCATGACTCTCTGATCCCCAGACGGACACTGGACACCACTTCTTGCGCTGGCCTGGACAGGAAGAGGGGGATTGAGGACAGAAATTATCATGGCTGAGAAGGGACTGCCTGGGTGGAGGCATGATCCCCAGGAGTAGATGAATGAGCATGAAAGAAAGGCCTACAGAATACTTCAGAACCATACCAGGCTCCAGGTTTTCAGTTTTTCTCTTCATATAGAAATCGACACAATTGAGCATGTCATTGTAGCAGAATTTGTGAAACCGGGAAATAGTGGGGAGATTGAGCTGGATTACCCCTGTTGGCAATGTTGTATGAGTTGATACTAGCCAGTTAAGAGAGATATCACAATTTGAGTATGTGCTGGTGTGTGATGAAGATACCAAGGTGTTTCAAAACGTTTGCAATGCAAAGTAAATCTTCTTTTTAACAGGATGGTCATATTGTATTTCAGCACATCTCGTTGAGTGTTCCATAATAGGGTATATTTATGGAATCTGCATTTCATCTCGGTGAAACGCAGTTATTGAGGGTCTAGCTTGACTAGCATTGATCCTGCTGCCCTTTTTCTCAGGTGCTCATTAAATACATCATTATACTCACTGCTTGTGGTCGTCCTTACAGTTACATGAAGGAAAACTGTGTTGCATAGTGATTAAACAGCCACTGATTTCCTCCTGTGTGACACTGACAATGAAAAGCTGGTGCAACATCATGGTTCTATTGATCTGGATGGATATGTTTGGGGGTTACACAAAGTTGGGCCTTTTAAAAAGGATATGACAGCTTTTAAGCAAGCAAGGTTGACATTTATTTATTAGTATAGCAAGAGGACCAGCCCTTGACAGATGGTTTGATAGCTCCCTAGGACCCAACAAACTGTATTCCTGTTTTGTCGTAGGCATTGTACTTGGATTGCCAGTGCCCAAACCACTTCATAAGTACATCTTCCTCTGAGTGGAAATACTTAAGTAAAAGAGATAGAGACACAAGAAGGAACAACAAAAAATTTGAGTGCTTATTGTAAATCAATACACTTGTTCTACAAATACATTATCAAAAGGTCCAAATAGAGGAGCCTATTTCCATCTTTCCCAGGGTGGGAGTGAGCTGTAAGGCATGTCCCCTGAAACATCACCAAAAGTGAGACCACTGGAAGTGACATCTTGGAAAGTCCCAACAACGGAATTTAGATTACTAAAACTGATTTGTGGTGACCTGCATGTTAAGTTTGTGCATGATTTAGTGGAATGCCAGGGTAATATGGGTTCCTGGAAGTTACAGTTGGCAGAGTCAGTGGCAGCCACCACTAATCTTGAGGGGGGGGAGTAGGGCAGGGGATTGACAGGGAATAATAAAATAAATAGTAAATAAAAAAAAACACTTTCCTCTCAGCTGCCGGCCGCCTCACTCCTCTCACGATCATGTTGGTGTCCCAGCAGTCCCTACGACACCAGCACAGGCTCCCCACGCAGTCCTGACACTGCCCTCTTGCTATACTTAGCATGAGAGCAGAATCAGGATTGGTCTGAGCAGCTTGGCCTGCCGCTCAGACACTGTGTTGGAGTCTGGGTTTTTTCTCCAACCTGGGTGTGCAATACAGCCAGGTTAGAGAAGCCTAAGATGGCCAGCCAAACTGACATGTGCACTTAGGTGCACTCACTCCACCCCTCCTCCCATGGCCAGAAGCCCCCACATATGCTGGCTCAGAGCCAGCAGCTGAAAAATAAAATGATAATCAAATATTGTTTTATTTTTCAGATGCTGGCTCCGAGCCAATGGGGCAAAGCTCCTTCGCCATTGCAAAGGATCTGCCCCTGGGCAGAGTAAGCCTAACTGTTTATAGTGAAACTACTTTTCCTGGTTGTTGGTGAGGGGGGTGGCTCTATTAGGATCTTGCTACGGCCTCATCTCTACTTACATTTACATGCCAACAATAGACACTTTAATAAAGATACCACTGGCCTGGGAGGTGTACGTGGAACCCATGCATGATGTTGATTTGAGAGAGGCAGTGAAGGCCCCTCAAGAGTAGGTGATTGCCTCCCAATTTAGACTAATCCAATTTAAATATCTACATTGCACCTACTTTGCTTGTCAATCATTGTGGTGATTTGAGAAGAACTCCTATCTCACCTCAGATGTGGATATTCTTAGGGAGAACTCATGCACCAGTATGGCTCTGTGATAAGCTTTGCAATTCCTGGGAGGATGTAACATAACCCTAACAAGAGTAATTGGTTGGCCATTTGACCTTGCCCCATTGAT
The DNA here is from genome assembly GCF_031143425.1 of Pleurodeles waltl. Taxonomy (NCBI): domain Eukaryota; kingdom Metazoa; phylum Chordata; class Amphibia; order Caudata; family Salamandridae; genus Pleurodeles; species Pleurodeles waltl. The sequence goes on from NC_090444.1 coordinate 975,077,649, forward strand.
GGCACTACGTGGCATCCCCTCGAATCTGTGTGCAAATAGGGAGGTCCAGGCATTTTTTAGTACAGGCCTTATCCGTGGTTGGAGAGTCATTGCAGGGAAGTGGCAGAATATAGATCCTACTGATCCAGAGAGCTGGGTTACGGAAATGAATCACACTTGGTCCTAGAAATCCCAGCATAGGGGGCTTGAGGTTTCCCACAAAAACATCACAAACTATGAGGTGGATGGAGCTTGTATAGATGTCTAGGTCAGGCACGAGAATTCCCTTCTTTCTTGGGACATGTCTACCCCTCATCTGGGAAGCATCCCCATTTTCCTCTTTCCACACTGTGAATACCAATGGAGGGTTCTTGTCAGCATTTAGGCACACTATATGTGAGGCATGCGGTTTGAAACATGTTTGAACATTGAATATGTCTGCTCTTGGATTTGTTGGTGTATGGTTTAGGTGGGTCTAAAAATCACTTTAAAATTTTTATAAAAAAAAAAAATGGTCACCGAATATACAAACCCAGGGCTATCCCAATATGACATCATAGATGCCCACTGAGCAGCAGAAAATGTGTTGTCAGATGCCCAGGTCAATGAATTAAAATTGCCACAACACCACCCATACTTTGCTACTCAGGGACAATGCAACCTCTTTCAACATGCACAAATGAACAATGATTTCTGGAAACAAGCACACAGCCACCAAGAGCACATGATCCAGAGACACCAACTGGACATCTTCACGTCTGTGTTTCATCCAAAAGGCATTGTGCTCCACCCATCTGGGAAGAAATACAATAGAAGACAACACAGCTAGACAAGGATTTGCTGCATAAATATAAAATGCTCCTGGACGAGTACTTGAAGTTTCTCATTCTAGCGATGAGCGAAGGGTCCCCAGCGCTACCCTACCTTTATATAGCTCACTGGGACTTTGCTGCTGTGGTAGAGTCAAGCCTGACATTGCTGTTGCCTCATCAGCATCCGCGAACAGCGAGACTCCGCCCTTCTGTGACGAGGTGAGAGGAGTGCTTGACAAAACATCCACTGGCTGGCCTTCAATGACACGCCCACACCGACCTCAGGCCGTACTAGTTCCGTCTTCATCAACGCCTTTATCTCTGCCCAAGGCCAGCCCCAGGGAGGAGCAAGAACACTGTACAATGAGTAGATAAATCCCCTGAAACCAAAAGAACATTTACTTACTGTGACCACTGGAGGGAGCCCAATCTTTGTACAAGTGATGTGGAACAATCCACTATACATATATTGCTGCGTGTACTAAAGCCAAGTTCTCCAATTCATCTGCTTCATTAACAGTACTTGTCAATTCCTTGTGAAATTGCATTAACATGGCAGGAATAAAGAATGCAGTTGCTATAGCCAGCTCCTTTCCATAAAAACCAGGACCACCTGCTGAAAGTTAGACCCAGTGGGTCAGATGCTTTGAAAAGCACATAGAAGCTATGAAAATAATTACAACCTTCCCAAAAAAGGCAATGATGTATAATTGTTTGGGGCAGAAGGGAAAAGGTTATTTGATCATAACCCCTGTTGAGAAAGAGGAGGAGGATCAAGAATGGAATGTATTCACTGAAGCTAAAACTAAAATGAAAAATTATTTTGATATAACTTTGAGTGTCACAATGGAAAGGTGCAATTTCTACTACCGTTATGAGGCACCTGACGAATCAATTGAGTCTTATATTGCGACAATAAGGATGATGGCCACAACATGGTCCTTTAAGTACATGGGTGAGATGATTCGAGATAAGGCAGTAATGCGCACCATGTTTGTGAAAGCGCAAGAAAACTTTTATGTCATTGAAACCCCAGTCTAGAAAAAGTGATCTCCACTCTATAAAATATTGAAAAGTCTGCCAAATGTGTACAATTCTTGCACAAACCCAACAACCATTATGCAGATATCAGTTTGATTTGTAAAGAAGGAAAAGCTTCAAAAGGCCAGTCAAGCAGAAGTAGCAAAAGTAACTTGAAGTTTTGTAGAAACAAACCTGCATGTTTTCATTGTGGGTCCAATACACACGCGGCATCAAACAAGGAATGTCCTGTATGAGACAAGGTGTGTAAAGGGTATGGTAAAACTCGACATTTTGATAAAGTGTGCAAAACGAAACACAAAGAAATTTTTCACAGTGAAAGAATTAGAATTAGAGGAAGATTCTGATGAGCATGAACTAATGGAAAATGTGGCAATGCTTGTGGCCATCATCAATAAAGAAGAAGGACTGAATCAACCTAAATGTAGTGTTCGAGTGAACAGAGAAAATATAGAAATGCTTGTTGACACTGGATCAATAATAGCTTTGCTTTCAAAGGACGCTTATAATAATTTGGAATGCAAGACTCCACTAGAAGCCAGTAGGATCCTTCCAGGAACCTACACCGGTCACAAAATAAAACAGGGAGTATTTAAAGCAGATTTATCATACAAGGAGATAAGTGTCTTTGCAACAGTCTTAGTGGTGTATAACAATGTTAACATTCTTGGGTGGCTGGAACAACAGAAACTGAGAAAGATGTTAAATACATGTCAACCTCCTTATGTGTTCAATGTCCAAGAAGACTGTAAACAATTCTTGACTAATAAAAAGGAGTATTCAGTGAAAAACAAGGATGCCTAAAGGACCCTAAAGGATACCTAAGCACACAATCTTAAAAAGCAAACAAACTGTCAAAGTGTCAGGAACATACCCTTGTCAGCCCACGCAGAGGTAAAGACGATGTTTAAAGACTGGTGTGCCAGTGGAATAATTGAGCCAATTAATGCATCAGAATAGTTATCACCAGTAGTGATACCATTCACTTGTGCATTATCCTTCTCCAACTTAAACGCCACATTGTAGCAGATTGTCATCCTTTGCCTCTAGTAAACAAAATGGTGATAGCATTGGACCATGCTAAAATCTTTCCGGCACTCAATTTTAGTACAGTCTATCACTGGATTCAACTGGATGAAAAGTTTAAGAACTATACAGCGTTCATCACTCCCGAAGGGGGCTACCAGTTTCACAGATTACCTTTCATATTATGTTCAGTGTTTGCTGTCTTCCAGCATGTGATGAATAAACTTTCTGCTTTCATGGGAGGTCTAAGAACATTTCAGGATGACATATTAATTTACAGAAAAACATACATCAGTATCAAAGAAAGTACTACAAAAAATTCAAGACAGCAATCTGACTTTGCAGAAAAACAAGTGTAAATGTTTTAAAGGAACTGTGGAATATCTAGGACACCTCTCTGATGAACATGATGTTTGACCAAAACCATCTCTGATAACTCACAAAGTCACTGACACCAATTAACAAAGAGGACCTTTGATCATTTTTGGGCATGTGTGAATTGCATTCTGAATTTATACAAAACTATGCTGTGAAGGTAGAACCTCTTCGAAAATTAATAAAGAAAGATGCAGAATTTGTGTGGGATGAGAAATGTGACAAGAGCATGAAAGACATAAAAAACAAACTTGAACTTGCACCATCCCTGCAGTCATTTAGTGAAAAATGACAAATTACTGTAACAACTGACGTGATCCAGATTGGATTAGGTGTAGTACTATGCCAGAAAACATAGAAGGATCAAAATACTACTGCTTTTGCATCACATCAACCAAGGGGTCCAGAAACAATATATTCAGTGATTGAACAAGAATGTTTGGCTTGTGTTTGGACATTAACCAAATTCAAAAGGTTTCTTTGGGGTAAAGAGTTTTCTATTCACACAGATCACAAACCACTGGTTAGCATTTTAGAAGCGAATGGATCTAGGAAAACGTCACCAACAACAGCGAAGTTGGCATGTAAATTGAAAGACTACTAAATCAGAATGGAGCATATCTCTGGTAGAGTGAATGTTTTTGCTTATTACCTATTGGGAGCTCCCTGTGACAATGAGTCAGATTGTGAGGAAACTGAGGATGATGATTTACTGGTTCATTTTTGTTTGACTCAGATGACTCCAGTGGCGTCATTGCAAAAAAAAATGGAAGATGGCTGTTAGCAATGACGATGCATTAACAGAAATTAAAAAATACATTATCAGTTGATGGCCCCTTGTAAAAATATCAAATGAAGCAATCAGGCCATATTGGAGGGGGGAGAGAGGCCATGGTGAAATTCTGTCTTTTGGAAACTATACATGACTGGCATTGGACTCTTGTTAAACTCAAGGCTGCAGGGCTACTGCCTCATTCCAATTGCTGGTGCTGCGATCATACATTCTGCAACATGGTACCCATCCTGCATGACTGCCCTCTGTTCAAAACTCCTGGGTAGATGTTGGAACCACGCTGAGTGAGACAATAGCAATCCCATCCTTGATGTCATGCTCCCTGATCATGCTCCAATCCATGATACTACAGACTCCTCTTCTTATCCCACCATGAACACAGGCTGCTTCATAGTGCACTAACAATGGCGAAGATATGTGTCCTTCAGCACTGGTACTCCCCACACCCACCCACGAGAAATGGCTCATAGAAAGTGCAAAACAATCTCATACAAACAACTCATTTATAATCTGCAAGACAAGGCTGATACATTTCTCCACATATGGTAATCCTTCCTGCATGATGACTGATGGTGGTCGGTGGGCATCTAGACATTGGTCTTGGCTGCTCAAACCCAGGCTTTGGCCTCAGCTGCTGACCAATGGGTTGACATCAGACGGCACCTCTTCCTTCCCCCGGCCTACCAGATGCCCATAATGATCTCCCCCCCCAAATTGTTTCCCTCCCCCCAATGCCTGCTTATCCTTATCCCCGTGGCCAATCCTCTTCCTCTTACTTTTCACTTTTCTCATCCCTACTAGCATGGTACCCAGGCAAAGGGTCAAGTAAACATGCTGTAACATGGACTCTTTCTTTGTTTAATTAATATTTTATATTCACTCCTGCATCAAAATTACCAATGTGGGGTGCCAAATGTGTTTCTGTAACAACTTGTTAAAAGATTAAATAAACTCCAAAAAAAGGAAGTGCTACTTGACAAAATGTGCTCAGAGGGTATAATTCAGCCAACTGATTCTTCATACTGGGTTTCTCCAGTTGTTTTGACAAGAAAACATTCTGGTGATTTGTTTTAATTTGTGAGTTTTCAGTCAAAACATTTTGGTGGATTGTCACTCATTACCGCACAGACAAGAAATACTAACAGACACTGGGGAAGCCAGATACTTCTCAACTATCGATTTACATTCTGCCTACCACTAGACTGTTTAGACCTTACAACTTTTGTGATGCTCCTGGGAGCCTTTGATTAGTTGAGATTGTCGTTTGAATTAGTATCAGCAGCTAGTGTCTTTCAGAAAACGATGTTTGTGAGCTAGACAATGTTCAAGCTTTCCAAGACGATAAATGAATATCCACAAAAGAAAGAGATGAACATTTGTTACTGCTTGAATGTGTTTTAGATATCTTGAATGATAGGGCAATGACTGTAATGCCAGAGAAATGCTAACTATTTGTTCAAACAGTTGAATACTTAGATAAACACCATTTAAGCTGATGGGATTAAGTTCATGTTTTGTAATGTGGAGGTGATTCGTAAGGCATCCCATCTATGTATATGGACTCATTGCGGTTATTTTTAGGACTTTGTGAGCACTACACTCCAGGGCATATTGTAGCTGTGCAACCATTGAGATTGTTGTTAAGAAAGGTATCAAACTTGACTGGACATCGGATGTAAATGTTGCTTTTGAAAAAGTTACAAAAATATGTAGTACATGCACCAGTTTTAAGCCCTTATGTACCTGAAGGGAAACGTTTTCTAATGGTTCATGCTATGGTGAAAGAAATTGCCGCTGTCTTTTGGGGAGTTAGTGAATGGTAAAGAAACAACAGTTGCATTTACCTCCAGAACACTTAAAGTTGCTAGAATAAAATACAGTACCATTGAACGAGAGGCTTTGGCTTGTGTATGGTTCATACAGAAGATAAAAACATATATCTGGAGTACTTCCTTTGATGTCTACACAGATCATAAAGCTCTAGTTTATTTATTGAGTGGTAATGGTCTTGTGAAATCTTCAGCACACTTAGTTAGGATTCTTTCCTAACTCCAAGACTGTGACATGAAGTTCAAGTGTATTCAAGGGGGAAAACACTTTCGAGCAGATTGCCTTTCAAGTTTGCCCAATTCTGCTATTGATTATAGTGATGATGTCGATGATGATTTTAATTGTTTTTTGCTCTTGATGAAACCAAGGGTTTAATTTCAAGAAGATGGGTGCTTCTCAGGATTTCGTTTTTAAATACATTAAGGAAGGTTGGCTGCACTCTAAAAGTCTTCCTGATGATCTCAAAGTTTTTTTCTTCATATATCAGATCTATCTTGTGAAAAGTATATTTCTGTAAGGAATCACCTCCTGTGACTTTACATCATGAGACAATAATTGGGATAACTCAAGAGTGTCTATTGGGTATGTTGGCAACTTGTAAGAAATTGAGATATTTTTATTAGCGGCCGGCAATAGACACGTAAGTAGGAGGTTATATCAAAGCCAGCACATAGTGTGTTGTTTCTGATAAACAATGAAAAATGGTGGAGAAACATTTGTGTCCTGTTTTGATACAGAATCAGCCTTGAGACAAGGTCGCCTTGGATCTTTCAGGCCCATTTCAACTATTATCTTCTGATAACAGGTATATTATTGTATTAGTAGATTGCTTTTCCAAATGGATATACTATGCCTTTGTACATTTTCCTAACATTAGTAATGTACCGAAGTTTCTGGAAAATGTATTCCATTTGGTAGGTTCTCCAAATGTGATTGTCACAGATAAGACACACATTTTGTCTCTAGTGAAATGAAGGAATTATTGAACAAACAAGACATAAAACATCTTCATATCACACTTTATAGTCCTGCAAATGGTCTGGTTGAAACTGCAAACCGTTTGCTAAATAAGGAGCTCAAATTGTTCTTCCAGTATGATTAAATGTCAATAATTTTGTCAGGGAGAAAATTTGAGCTTATCTCACTTCGGCTTCTTTCCACTACAGGAATTTCACCATTCAAGTTGTTAAGAATAAGAGATCCTAAGTCCAAATGTGTGCCGAGTTGGTTGTCTCTTAATATTTCTGAAAAGGTATTTAATGAAGATGTGAGCAAAATAGAGGAAAGGGTTATTCATAAACAACTTTAAAAAAAGGAAACTTTTGATGACAAGAAAAGTTTGAAACATTTGAATTTTAAAATTGGTGTTAGGTTCTCTTTACAAAACCTTACAGTGTGAGGAAAGTATAATCTAGATTCACTTCTCCAGTGAAAATTGTAAAGTTGAGTAAATGTTCTGTGTGACTGTATGTAAAAGGTAGGTGGAATAAAACGTTTTTGGTTCCTATTTCTAATTCACAAGCAGAAATGTACAATCACACATTCCAAGGTGTGAGAGAGTCTTTGATCCTAATCCAGGTTTGGGCAATTCTTTAATGTTCGGTTCTAGCTTTCTTCACTTTAATGTAAGAGGGGCAGCTAAAAATATATGTCAAGTGAACCTTCATAAGAGTGTTGCAGGAAGTTTGAATCAAACACGTAGAACACATAGGCCCTCATTATGACATTGGTGGTAAATTCCACTTACCGCCATGCCGACTGCTGCCAACATAACGCCGCCACGGCGGATATCTGCCAACCATATTATGACACATACGTACCAATCTGTCACCATACAGCCACACACACATGTCCGCCAGCCCAAACGTCGGTGATAAACTGGTGGTATCCAAACCCACACCATTACTCAAACAGAACTACGCCCACAACATTATGACCCACGAATCACCGCAGTGGATGTTCAATGGCGGGAAAACCATTGGTAGTACATACCGCCGCGCTCAAAATATACACACACACACAAAACATACATACAAAACAACACCACATTGGACAATTTAAATAACACACACCTGACACCCATACACACACCACACCCACACCACTATAAAACACACACCCACATTACCCCCAACCCTTTACGACTACAAACCATTGCCAACAGAGAGAAAGACAGCAAGAGCACACACACAACCAGAGCCACATACCGCCATCACCTTTACACCACCCACGCACCTTACAACACACATCCCAACACATCACCCCACAAACCCTCACCTACACCACTCACACCACACTCATGGCACCACAACAACACCCCAGGTGCTCTGAGGAGGAGCTAAGGGTCATGGCGGAGGAAATCATCTGGGTAGAGCCACAGCTATTTGGATCACAGGTGCAGCAGATATCCATTGCTAGGAAGATGAAGCTATGGTGGAGAATCGTGGACAGGGTCAACGCCGTGGGACAGCACCCAAGAACAAGTGATGACATCAGAAAGAGGTGGAATGACACCCGGGGGAAGGTGCGTTCCATTAAAGCAAGACACCAACTCGCCGTACAGAGGACCGGCGGTGGACTCCCACCTCCTTCCCCACAACTAACAATATTGGAGGAGCAAGTCTTGGCAATCATGCATCATGAGGGCCTGGCAGGAGTAGGAGGAGGACTGGTCTCTGGTAAGTCAAATCTCTATTACTATCACCCCCTACCTGCATACCATCACATACCCCCTCTCTCACTCCACCACCTCCCACATACGCCACCATCACAACCCGCTAATCCCAGTGCCAAGCCCTGCATGCAACACCAATGCATGGACACCCCTCACAGACCTCCATGGACACCTATCACCACAGCATGCACACTAGAGAGAATCACCTAGCCCACCAAATAACAACTCACACAAGGCAAAGCTGTCAGGGCAATAACAACCATAGAGGGCAACACACCCATGCACAATATGTCACACACAGAAACAATAACACTGCATTTACATCCCCACAGGTAACCCAGCCAGAGGTGCCAGCAACATTCAGTCCCCCACACAGAAGAGGCCCACGGTGATGACAGCAGCTCTGGTCGCCAGGATCTGGATGACCAACCTGGCCCATCAGAGACCTCCGGAAAGTCGGTTACCCGGGCGCACTCTCACGCCACCACAGAGCCTTCTCCCCTGAGGAAATACCACCACAGCACCCACCCAGCGGGCCCATACCTCTGTCCCCAGGACACGTCAATCAGCAGTGTGTCCACCAGTGGCAGTGGGCACACGGTTCTGGGGACAGAGGCACAGGACAACAGGGAAGCTGGGATGACTGCTGTGCGACAGGGGGAGGAAAGGCCCAGGGAACCGACTCTCCAGGAGGCACTCACCGCAATCCTGGGAGCATACCAACATTCCTAGGATACGCTGGGCCAGATTCTGGACAAGTTGCAGGAGAACATGCGGCTGCAGGAGGGATAGTACCTGGGGATCAGGGAGGACTTGAAGGCCATCAACCCCACCCTGGTATCCATTGCAGGGGTGCTAACAGACATGGCCAACAGTATGAGGGAGGCAGTGGCACACCACCGGGCCCCTGACACTAGGCAAACCACTGAACAGCCCTTCACCTCCGCTGCCGCTAGTGGACAGGAAGCCCCGCCAAAGGACCAACAGGCCACTAGCACCCTTCCCCCTGCAGAAGGAGATCCACCCGCAAACATTCCCTGTAATCCAGGCAGAAGCCAGAGACTATTGCTAAGACCCCGCCAGGAAATAAGACTCTCCTGAATGTCACCCTTGTGTCCCACTCTGTCACCCTGTCCACCTTGAACTGCCATTGCTCCCCTTCCTATGCTCCCTTGGACAATGCACCTGTGATACAAATAGACTGGACTCTAACCTGGACTTTCCTCCATCATAACCCCAGCCCATTGCACTACCCCCTCTTCTTCAGAGCACTTCAATAAACACACTTTGATAAAATACACATATGGTGTATGTCAAATGTTTTCAAAATGTATTCGTTTAACCAGGTTCAAACATTGCAATTCAACTGTACAGTAATGTTTACATTGGAAAGACCTGTAGTTGGCTGCACTGAACACACCAGGAGCAATAGTGGGCAACCAACATCTGCAAAAATAGATGCCAAAGGGTACAGTGAGTGGGCATAGACGTAGGATTACACAGCCTGCCAGTGACATTGTCACACATCAAACTGTCAATTATATGTGTATTAACAATGTCTTACCTGTGTCTCATTGGAAGTATTGACGAATAATTGCACTTCTGTTGTCCTCATCCTCTGCCTCCTCATCTTCACTGTCCACAGGATCCACTGCTGCCACACGGCCTACTCCTCCTGCCGAAAAGGCACCTGGCGACGCAAGGCAAGGTTGTACAACATACAGCATGCCACAATGATCTGGCAGACCCTCTTGGGTGAGTAGCACATGGATCCACCTGTTAGATGGAGGCAACGAAACCTGGCCTTCAGGAGGCCAAAGGTCCTCTCTATAATCCTTCTTGTTCGCCCATGTGCCTCATTGTAACGTTCCTCTACCCTTGTCCTGGGATTTCTCACAGGGGTCAGTAACCATGAGATGTTGGGGTAACCAGAGTCACCTGCAAATATCGAGGGACAACTGTTAGCCACACACTATGCCATATGGCCCACACCATACCCATACACCAACATCCACTGGGTGGGAACCAGGGCTCAACTATTAGCCACACCCTGTGCCTCTGTAGTTGGGCCATCACATTTGGGATGCTGCTATTCCTCAGGATAAAGGCATCATGCGCAGACCCAGGATACTTTGCATTGACATGGGAGATGTACTGGTCCGCCAGGCACACCATCTGGACATTCATGGAGTGAAAACTCTTTCGATTTCTGAACGCCTGTTCATTTCGCCGGGGGGCGGGGAACAAATGCAATATGTGTTCACCGATTGCCCCAATGATGTTGGGGATATGTCCCATTGCATAGAAGTCAGCTTTCACTGTGGCCAAATCCTCCACCTGGGGGAAAACAATGTAGCTGCACATGTGTTTAATAAGGACAGACAACACTCTGGTCAGCACAATTGAGAATATTGACTGTGACATTCCTGCTGCCAAACCCACTGTCACTTGAAAAGAGCCAGTTGCCAGGAAATGGTCCACTGATAGGACTTGCACAAGAGGGGGGATCCCGGTAGGATGACGGATAGCAGATATTAGGTCAGGCTCCAATTGGGCACACAGCTCTGTGATTGTGGCCCTTTCAAGTCTAGGTGATGATAATGTGCCTATTCATCTGCAGCGGTTGAAGTCTATGGGGAAAAAGAGTGAGCAGCTGGTCATTATCTCTACATTCCAACCACTACAATTCAATGCATATTGTGATTGTAACGTTATTTTGTTGGAGATGTCCCAATAGTGCATGCGTGTACTGTGATGCAGTTAGGATCCTTGGCGTGCACCTCCCAACTGAAATGGCGTCCGCCTGTCCTGTATGGAGGGACAGGTGGAAATGAGGTAATTCTTCTGACGTTGTGCGCCGTTGCGGGAGGCGGTCGAGAACCACCATGCAACTTCTCGTTGGTTATCATTGGGCCCTATGGGGTACAGTGGCCAATGGTGATGTACGCCAGCGGTAACGGTACGCACCGCCGCGGACGTGGCCGACATTTTCTATCTGTGCACTCACTTGCAACCTGACCTGCAACAGGAGAGGACCTACACTACTTGTGCTGCTGTGACCTGTGCCTGGAACCGACCATGGCTCGTGTTACTGGGAAAAGGGCCCCTGCCTTCACCTCGGCAGAGTTGGAGCGATTGGTGGATGGGTTCCTACCCCAGTACCGACTGCTGTATGGGCCTCCAGACCAACAGGTGAGTACACCGTGAGTACGATGAATGGGGCGTGAATGCATTGAATGCTGTGTGTGAAGGTCTCATGTAGGGGGGGTTGGTGGATGGGCAGGGTACAGCATGTATGGTGGGCCATGTCTGTGCTAATGGGGATGGGAATGGTGGGCCATGAGTGTAACAGGCAGGACGGTCGGACTAATACCTTTCCCTGTGTCTATTTCCCTGCAGGTCAGCGCCCATCAAAAGAAGGGTATATGGCGTGCCATTGCCAAGGACGTGCGGACCCTGGGGGTCTACGGCAGGCGGAGCACCCACTGTCGGAAACGGTGGGAGGACCTGAGACATTGGGCATGGAAGACGGCGGAGGCCCAGCTGGGGATGGCCTCCCAATGAGGAAGGGGTGCCCGTCAAACCCTGACCCCCCTGATGGCCCGCATACTGGCGGTGGCCTTCCCAGAGCTGGCTGGGCGCTTGAGGGCATCACAGCAACCACAAGGGGGTGAGTACAGTGGGCATTACTACAATAATTGGTAGGTGGCATGGGATCCGGGTGGTGGGTGTGAGTTAGAGGGTTCCCCTTAATGCCAGGTCAGACATTGCAGCGTGATCCAGCTCATGGCTAATGGGTGTATGGCAAATACAGGTCACCTAGCTAGTTAGCATTTCATGTCAGATGGGCGCTTGGGGGCATCACAGCTGCCACAAGGGGATGAGTACAGTGCCCTAGTTTACAACTTATGCCTGGTGGGGTGGTATCCGTGTAGGGGGGGCTGGGCCCGGTGGGTGCCCCTAGGCCAGGCCTGGCATTGCAGAGTAGGTCCCATGTTGGGCAGGATTCTGATGTGAAAGTCCTCCTACCAAGCTTGCGTTAGATGTTCCTATCCATGGGCTGATGACTAGCATTGTGACTGGTAGTGCATTGCCTAATGCATAGGGCTGTTCCCTGTGCATGAGTGTGTTGTGTACGCCAACAGTGGTGTTGGTGAAGCCATTGACAAAGTGTATCCTTTGTCTATTCCCCCCCTTTTTGTTTTGTCACCCTGTCCTTATGTGCATTAGCATCATCTGGACGAGGAGCAGAGGCACCGGCGACGGAGGGAGCTGCATCCCACAGGACTCCGGAGGCCGAATCCACCGACGGTGAGGGCACCAGTAGGACAGAGGGCGAGGGGAGCACCACGGCGGAGACAGAAGGGGACAGTACGGACACAATACCTCCTCCGATGGAAGCTCCTTGGTGGTGGCAGACACCTCGTTGTTCACCCCAGCTACAGGTACAGCTGCCACCCCCGTACCAGCACTGCCCTCCCAGCAGCCCCCCATCGAGTTTCCTGTGCCCGCTCACCCAGGATGGTGGGCATCTCCTTCGCCCCAGGCACCTCAGGCCCTGCCCTAGTTAGCCCTGCTTCCCTGAGTGAGGAGGCTATTGATCTCCTGTGAACCATCTCTGTTGGGCAGTCAACCATTGTGAATGCCATCCAGGGGCTGGCAGCCCAAATGCAACAGTCCAATGCGTTTCTGGAGGGCATTCACACTGGTTCGGCGGCCCAACAGTGATCAATCCAGGCTCTGGCCTCCTCTCTGATGGCAGCTATTGTCCCTGTTTCCAGCCTCCCCACTCCAGCTTCCTCTTCCCAGTCCCATTCCACTCAACCCCAACCAATCCCAAGCACACAGTCAGACGAGCATGCACCCAGGACAACACACATGAGTAGTTCAGGCAAACACAAGCACCACACTTCATCCCACAGCCACTCACACAAACACCATCCAGAATCCAACATACCAACATCCACTGCCTCCACTGTGTCCCTCTCCTCCTCGTCCTCCCTCCCAGTTGCGTCTACACTCACACCTCCTTGCGCTACATCCTCATCCATTACCACCATTACCAGCACACCTATCAGTACATACCCATCACTGACAGCCACCACCCCCATATCCATGCACACGTCCTCTGTGTCCTCTCACACTGTCTGTGCCCCCTCCTCCCAAAGTCCATAAACGCAAGCACTGAGACACGCAACAGCCATCCACCTCACAAAAGCATCCAGCCCATGCACCTGCACCCAAACACAGCAAACTGACACCTCTTACCACCACTCCCTCTTCCTCCACTCCCAAACCATTTCCCTCTTCCCGCCCCAAGGTCCCTAAGAAGCTTCTCCTCGCCACTACTGACCTCTTCCCTAGCACTCCCCTGTCATTCACGCCAGGCCAGGGTAGTCAAAACCCAGGCAAGCACCTCAGCCACCCAGTCCACGAGCACAGTAGTGTCCCCAACTACTCCAGGTGGGAAAGGATCCTGGCCACCAGCCAGCCAGACGGAAAGGGTGCCTATCCCAAGTGTGTTAAGGAAGGGCAAGGAGTTAGCCCCTGCTGCAGGAAGGAAGGGCAAGGAGTCAGCCCCAGCTGCTGGAAGGAGGGCAAGGAGGCAGCCACAGCTGCAGGAAGGAAGGGCAAGGAGGCAGCCCCAGCTGCAGGAAGGAAAGGCAAGGGGCCTGCAGCAGGAGGCAGTAGAGACAAGGGGCCTGGTGCTGGGACTCAGTCGGAACCTCAACCACCAACCATGGTGGTGCAGACGTCCGAGGCTGCAGGGTATGTGCTGGAGCCTTCCCCCACCACTGCCAGCACCGCCACCAGCACTGCCACCAGCAGCCCAGTGGTCAGCTGTCCAAGGCTGCAGGGGATGGGCTGGAGCCTCCCCCCACCACTGCCAGCCCCGCCAGCAGCACCCCCAGCAGCAGCAGCAGCCCCAGTAGGCAGCCTTCTGAGGCTGCAGGGAATGGGCTGGAGCCTCCCCCCTACCACTGCCAGCTCCACCAGCAGCATCACCACTGCCACCATTGAGCAGCCGTCACCACCGGCAGACAGTGTGTAGTCCTGCATCCATGGACTGTTGTGCGGCCTGGCCCCTGCAAATCCTGTGGGTCTGACACCCAGGTGAGAGACTGTGACCTTGCACTCCCCAAGATCTGCATCACAGGGCACGATGCCCCCTCCAGAACCAGTGGAGAAGCCATCCACTCACCCCATCCTCCCCAGGATGAAGCTCACAGGGCACAATGCCCCCTCCAGAACCAGTGTAGAAGCCATCCACTCACCCAATCCTCTCCAGGATGAAGCTCACAGGGCATGATGCCCCGTCCAGAACCAGTGGGCAAGTCACCCACTTGAGAGACTGTGGCCTTGCACTCCCCAGGACCAAGCACAGGGCATGTTGCCCCCTCCAGAGCATGTGGGCAAGTCACCCAGTTGAGAGACTGTGGCCTTGCACTCCCCAGGACCATGCACAGGGCATGTTGCCCCCTCCAGAGCATGTGGGCAAGTCACCCACTTGAGAGACTGTGGCCTTGCACTCCCCAGGATCAAGCACAGGACACGTTGGCCCCTCCAGAGCATGTGGGCAAGTCACCCACTGGAGAGACTGTGGCCTTGCACTCCCCAGGACCAAGCACAGGGCATGTAGCCCCCTCCAGAGCATGTGGGCAAGTCACCCACTTGAGAGAAGGTGGCCTTGCACTCCCCAGGGCAGAGTGATGGGCATGTTGCCCCCTCCACGACCAGTGGCGTTGTACCATCTTCCGGCTGAGGTGCCCCTCCATTCGCCGTCCTCCCGAGGTGCATGGCTATTTTCAACCTGATGCCCCTGCAGTATTCTCTCCGTGTTGTTGCAGGAGTGAGGTGGGGCCTTGGACTTTGTGATGTGGCCCTGTGGCCCACGAACATTGAGGACTGGGCAGTGTCCCTTGATTAGTAAATATGTATATACTTTTTGATATGATGCACGTATTGCTATTATATTTATCTCATTACACTCTTTTTACTCTATTGTAGTTGTCCTTGCTTTATTCCTGAAGGGTACGGGGTGAATTTGTAATGTTACTGCATCTGCTTGTGTGTATGGTGTTGGGGGGTTTTGCATGTTGCTTGTATGTATCACTCGCTTTTTCCTTCCCCCCTCCTCTGAGTGCTAGGCGGCAGTACTCACCGTGGTCGTCTTCGCTGGCGCTGGTGTTCGTAGTGGAGCAGAACGTAGAAGAACAGGGGGAACACATGCAACTTGGACTCCATGGCGACGTTGTTCTTCCTTGAGTCTCCAGAGGTGAGTTGTTTCCTTTCTGTGCAGTGTTTCCACTAGGCTTTTGATGTTCCTTGGTCCCACCCTGGAACAGGTGGTGGATTGGTGTGTCATTATAAAGAGGGCGGAACATTGTCTTCCGCCTGCCTGGCTGTAGGCGGTTACCGCAGTGGTGCCTGTTGATTTCGCCATGGCGGTCGGTGTGTTAAAGTGTCTGTCTGTCTGAGCGTTTTCCGCCATGGTCATGATTTCATAGTTATTACCGCCATTATATCACCGACCGACAGGGTTGTAATGAGGGCCATAATGTAAAAATGCCTACTAGATCATGATTTGTCATACATGTTTGATTATAGTTTCATCTCTTTTGTTTTTCTGTGTTATTAAAGAGGGGAAGTAATGCAGTGCTTGTTTGCATTACTTACATATTAACATGTTTCATTTATTCTTGTCCTGTATCTTTAATATATTACTCTCTGTCTTGGAATGTCTCTGATGTTCCAAAGCTTTGGCATGGTTAGATGCTGCTGCCCTTGGGACTGACCAGACACGTACACTATTGTGGGTCGTTATCTGGATACAAGTCCTCTTCTACAATATACCAGTTGAAATTGGTTGTGGTACTTATTGCATCGTTTTCCGTCCAATTGCTATACCCTACCACTGCCATAACATAATGTACTGCACTCAACCCTAGATCACACAGAGTCAAGCCCAATTATGTGCCCAGCATGCCATCTGACAGTGGGCAAATTGAAGCATCTCCAGCTGTAAGCATGTTCAGCGTACAACATGAGTAATGCAAAATATAAATCCATAGAGATCCAGCAATTTTGCCCCCACTTCTCTGCGACCTGCTGGCCACACTTAGACCATTACAATAGGTATTCATTCACCACAGCTATCTCCTTGGGCTTAGAGGCTTCAACATGTAGGTATCAGTTTCAGAGGCATGAGATTAAATCACCACTCAATGCAAGCCCACTCAGTCTCCCAGGCTGTCCCCATATAACAGTCTTTTCAGTGGTGGAACTAATCCCTCCTTCCAACGACACCCTTAACATTTCTTGTCTTCCGAAACAGACATTGTAAACCCTTTCCTACTCCACCCCCTGCTCTGATTAACCGGCTCACATCTCTAGTTGTCACACCAACAGTGGAATACAGCATCTGCCACTGCCCCTGGCGACCTGCTGTGCCTGGCTGCTGATTTTGACTTCCACAGATCAGATGTAAAGCAAGAGGTCCAGATCCTGCCACTGGAACACAGTGAAGAGTGAACAATGTTAGTTTTAGTTTTCTCCACTGCCTGTGTCGCCACGGTGCACTACACATTGTCCTTGAGGGTTTTATAACTTGTGTACCATACTTTTGTGAGAGTCCTGCAAGACTACCCTGCCATCTACTGTCAAAGCATAGTGCATGCTATGCCCACTCGGACCTGTCTGGATTCTCATAGCGGGAAAGACGCACACAGATAGGGAGCCAGATGGTGCAGGTCTTCCTTTGTAATGTTTTGCGAAATGGGGATGTCAAACAGTCAGAATCCAGTATGGGCCCTTCTTCACCTCCTATGGGATAGTGACCCTGAGACTTTGTAGATAGCATCTCTGGGGTCAGACAAAAGGTACATGATTTTTCCTTCTAAATTTAGAGAATTATAATATAATACAGCTGTAGTTCCTCTGCTATGGCGGAGTAGCTCCCCCGCACCCCGCCATCAGCTGCAGCTGCAAAACATGAAAAACAAAATGATAATAAACTGTGTTTGTTTTTCAAGGGTGCAGGGCTGTGAGGGATGACAGCCATGGCGAGGAAGTGGTGTGCACACTCCTCAGTGCGCATGTGTGTTTGGCCATCTCAGGACGGCAAAACACACCTGTCCACTGAACTATCTCCAACCCGAACTGCGTTGCCGGATCAGAGACAGCAGGCACAGACTCCCAGTCTGCCTGGGAGTGCAAAGCCAAGGTGCTCAGGCCAATCCTGATGCTACTCTCATGCTGCCAGCAGCATGAGAGCAGTGGTGGGATTGGCTGCAGGGCAGGCTGGGGACCTGTGTCTTGAGTGGGGTCTGAAGGCCAGCGATGCAGCGGAGATTCAAGTACGTTTATTTTTTTATTTTATTTTTTGTTTTGTCCCCATTTCCCTCCCCAGGCCGGGCCGCCACTTCACTCCACTGCCACCCTCATCTGGTAAAGTATTGTTTTTCATATCACCTGACAGTGCCTCAAACTGGAAAAAATAAGACTTCAGATAGACAAAGGCAAATCCAAACTTTATTGTAATTTTCTTGGGGGCCTGAACGACTGCATGGCGTGAGTGGCGGCTCAGTGGCTATAATGGATCCTTGAGAAGGACGTCTGTCTCAGCAATGTCAGATCATGTAATAAATAAAAGGAATATGTTAAAAAGGAATTCATCAGCAGGTTCATTATATAAAATGCAACTGTAAAATTAAAATACAACACTCGGGGTAGTCCATTAAGTCTAATATTAATATAAATAGCCAAAAGGCAAGCAAAATAATATAAAGCATTGACATTTCAACAGACCAGAGCTTTCGCCCTAAATCAGTTGGGGCACCTAATTCTAAAGTCCATACATTAGGTGGTAACTTTTTAAAATATTTTGGTATTACAAGTGAATGGAAGGGGGAACATGTAACTGTAAATGCAACTAAAAACTGATACTAACTAATGAGCGGGTGCCAAGATCTTTTCACAAAAAAGAATGTAAGAAGACCTTGACGAAACGATACTGAAGGCACAGACAAGAGCAAACTCCTCTATTATCAAACATCCTTGTTTCATGATAGGCCTATCCTTTATTTTTATGTGTAGAGTTTTCTGTCTGACTGTGGACTCTGCAGTCATTATGTTACTATTAAATTGTAGTTTATGAATCACGAAAAAGAGTAAACGTACACAAGAGTGTCAGTTTATTTTTGTGAATCAGGCGCTGAGTATAATGTACCAGACACTGCAGAGGCCTGTTCCATGACCAATATTGAGCACAAAACTATTGCTACAAAAATGTCACCAAAAAAGTATCCTTTGCATAAATAGATCTTCATGTACTTATAATAGGAATGACAAAATATACTCGAAGGAGACATCATCAAAAATAAGGTAGGAATATCGATTTCCTAATAAATTAACACTATAACACATCAGGGATATCATTATAGTTAAACACACATATATATATATATATATATATATATATATATATATATATATATACACATATATAAATACATATATATAGATACATATAAAAAAATAGAAACATGAACATTTTTTTCAAGTATATTAAAATTAAAAAAAAAAAAATTCAATAATATAAACATTTTACAACTATTTCTATGTAACACTACATAAAATATTATAGACATAAAACTATTATATATATATATATATGTGTGTGTGTGTGTATATATATATATATATATATATTGTTAGAAATGGGTTCTTTGGTTGGCAGTCAGGTTACCCCCTGTCCAAGCAAGGACCCTCCCTCTAGTCAGGGTAAGTCACACACAATCCAAATTATCCTGTGCCCACCCTCTGGTAGCTTGGCACTGAGCAGTCAGGCTTAACTTACAAGGCAATGTGTAAAGTATGCAATAACACATTATAAACACCACAAAAATACACCACACCGGTTTAGAAAATATAGAATATTTATCTGATTAAATGCAGGGTAAAATGATCAAGATTTGATAAGTACATGTTGAAATATCACTTTAGAAAATGATAAAAAGAGTCTTAAGTTCTTAAAAGCAATAAGTGTCTCTTGCAAGCACAAAGTACCTGGTTTGAGTCTAAATTATCCACAATCAACCGCAGAGGAGGAGATGCGTGGAAAACTGCAAGGTGTACGTCGGTTTCTCTGGGCGCACACAGACGATGTGCCGAGATTTTCCACGCAGCAAGGGCCTTGCATCGATTTTCGGCGCGCAGACTTGGATCCCCTTTGGTTTTTGGGGTATTTTGACGCCCCGGGGACGATGTGCAGAAATCTTGGGCGTGCGGAAAGAGGTCACTGGAGCTGCGTAGATCCGGTGGGTGATGCAGGGAAATTTGTGTTGCACAGCAGGTGCTACGTCGATTCCTCTTCGCAGGAAGTCGGGCTGCGTTGTTCCGGCTGGGCAATGCGTTGATTCAGTGGATTGTTCGTTGAGGTTCCGGTCGCAATGCTGTGCTGCGTCGATCTCCACTCGGGGAGCTGGGCTGCATCGTTCCAGTTCGGCGTTCGGTGATTGTCTCTCTGCGATGCAGGCTGTGCATCGATTTTTCGCTGCACAAGGAGTTTTTTTTTGCAGAGATGAAGTCTTTTTGGCCCTGAGACTTCAGAAAACAGGATGAAAGCTAAATCTAAGCCGTTGAAGAGCTCTTCTCAGCAGAGGCAGAGGGCAGCAAGGCAGCAGGGCAACAGCAAGGCAGCAGTCCTTCTCAGAAAAGCAGTCCAGGTGAGTCTTTTGGGCAGCCAGGCAGTTCCACTTGGCAGGTTGTAGGTTCTGGGGAAGAGCGTCTGGCCCAACAAGTATCTTGAAGTGTCCAGAAGTGTCTGAGTTGGTTGGGTCAGAGGCCCTGTTTAAATACTCAAATGTGCCTTTGAAGTGGGGGAGACTTGAAAGAGTGGCTTAGAAGTGCACAAGGTCACCTTTTAGTTCCATCCTGTCTGACAGGGTCCCAGTAAGGGGGTTGACAGTCCATTGTGTGAGGGCAGGCCACTTTCTTTTGACATGTAAGTGTCAGGCCCTCCACCCTCCCAGCCCAGGAAGACCCATTCAGTATGCAGATGTGTGCAAGTGTGACTGAGCATCCTGTGTTTGGGGCTGTCTGAGTGAAATGCACAAGGAGCTGTCAACAAACCCAGCCAGACGTGGATTGTAAGGCACAGAAGAATTTAAGTGCAGAGGAATGCTCACTTTCTAAAAGTAACATCACAAAACAAAATAAATTGATGGACGGAGTGTTGAAACTTTTTAAACACTCAGCCCCAATCACAGATCTGGGTTTAATCCATCGTTATTTTGCTCGCCACGTCACCCCAGTTTAGACCCAGCCATATGCAAATCAGTCATGACCCTGTTCCCCATGAGAACAGTCCAGCCCGAACTACTAGGCCAGGTCCTCCCTGGACAGGAAACAAGAAGGGTATGCCCAGACGTGGGTCCCATGCTCACTGTGCCACTGGATTCAAGCTAGCCTGGCTGATGAAGCGTGATACCCTGAAACCGGTCCTTGGATGCTTGTTTCCGGTCCAGGGAGGACCTGGCTTAGCAGGTCGGGCTGGACTGTTCCCATGTGGAACAGGGTCAAGACTGATTTGCATATGGCTGGGTCCAACCTGGGGTGGCGTGGTGAGCAAAAAAACAATGGATTAAACCCAGATCTTTGTGACTGGGGGTGAATGTTTGATTCTTTTCTTTTTGCACTTTCTAAAAGTGGCATTTCTAAAATAGTAATATTAAATCCAACTTCACCAGTCAGCAGGATTTTGTATTACCATTCTGGCCATACTAAATATGACGTTACTCCGTTCAGATCAGAATCTACCACTCAAACAGTATATGATGGTAGCCCTAATGTTAGTCTATGAAAGGAGCAGGCCTCACAGCAGTGTGAAACGAATTTAGGAGTTTTACACTACCAGGACATGTAAACTACACAGCTACATGTCCTGCCTTTTCCCTACATAACACCCTGCCCTATGGGTTACCTAGGGCCTACCTTGGGAGTGACTTATATGTAGAAAGAGTGAAGTTTAAGGCTTGGCAAGTACTTTAAATGCCAAGTCGAATTGGCAGTGAAACTGCACACACAGGCCTTGCAATGGGAGGCCCAAGACATGTTCAGGGGGCTACTTATGTGGGTGGCACAATCAGTGCTGCAGGCTCACTAGTAGCATTTAATCTACAGTCCCTGAGCACATGTAGTGCACTTTTACTAGGGACTTATAGGTAAATTAAATAAGTCAATTGGGTATGAGCAAATGTCAACATGTTTTAAGGGAGAGAGCAAATGCACTTGAGCACTGGTTAGCAGTGGTAAAGTGCACAGAGTCCGAAAACCAGCAAAAACAGTCTAAAAAAAGTGGAGGGAGGCAGGCAAAACGTTGAGGGTGACCACCCTAAGGCTGTCAGGTCTAACAGTAATATATAGTAATATATATATATATATATATATATATATATATATATATATATATATATATATATATATATATATATAGAGAGAGAGAGAGAGAGAGAGAGAGATAGAGAGATATAACATCACCAACATATTTTCAATTACCAACATATTCCCAAGTAAAAGATAATCCAAAAATAACATTAACAGTGAACACATTATAAAAAGTTATGTAACAAAGTTGTAGAATAAAATATAACATTTAATTACAGGAATATAATAAATATTTTTTTTTTTAAAAGGAAATCTGTTTTATAGACATAATTTATACCGTAAACAATAGAAATAAGCCTTAACCTGCATTTCCAGGAGCTACACTGCCTTGGGAAGCCGCTGTATATTACGGCAGCTGGCACTACCAGTCATATGCCCCTCTGCTGACCAGTGATTTCATACTTGCACTATTAAAGCGCGACGCAGCCCCTTGGTGGAGAGGAGCCTTAACCTGCATTTCTAGGAGCTGAACTATGCTGCCGGGTACAGCCCCTGTTCATTACCATCGCTGGGGACTATGAGTCCTATGCCTCTCTGCCGACCAGTGACATCATCCTTTTGTTATTAAAGCGGAAGGCATCCCTGCTGTGGGGGAAGCCATAACGTAGATGTCCAGGAGCTACACTACGCTGCAGGGGAAAGCAGCTGTTTATTACGGCCGCTGGAGGCTACGAGTCACATGCCCCTCTGCCAACCTGATGACTAGTGACATCCTTCTTAGTGCTATTAAAGCAACACACAGCCACACTGCGTGGGATTTGTCTGGGACGCAACCTGGCAAAGCCCAGGCCAAGGGCTGGTTCACCCTGCACCCATCAGTGCCAAGAAGAGGCCGGGCTTGGGCACCTTTCTTGGCTTTTCCTGAAGAGGTACTGCATTTTACCGTAATTTTCTATTGAGTGTTTTTCGGACATTGCCTTACATGAGCAAGGCTAATCTCAAGCTATAAAACTAGCAGCAAGTGCACTTTTCAATCATTTTCTTGTCCCTTTTGGTCATTGTGGACATTGACCTTATTTATTTGATGTGTTGTGCTGTTTTTTACAGGTTGTTTTCATAGTACTTGAATAGCTTACTCACTGTTATTAGCCCCACAGTTTCAATTATTTTTATTGTTGATTGTTAGGTGGCATAACACCTGATCTCATTAGGTTCTGTTTAGCCTTTACAAAAACCTTTACCACCATGGGAAAGCGTAAAGCATTAGAGCCCGCGCAGAGCGCTGCAAAGCATAGCAAGGCATCTCACACCCAGGTAATTGCACCCTTAATGAAATTAACTTGCTAACAGAGGAGGTTGAGCCTACTATAAGTGCTGTTTCTGCTCCAAAAGGCAACTTATCGGGCCATTTAAAAAAGCCATCTCAAACTACTGACTATTTCAAAAAGCCAGCTAAGTCCGTCATTCAGAAAATTCCACCTGCACACGATGCCATCAAACAATGCCCGGGGACTGAGCACCCAGTGAAAATGTAACTCACCCCCAGGAGTTACTGTGTCTTGCAGCAACAGGTTTCTTCCTCTGTTGGAGTTGAACGAGGAGCAATGGTCCCCTGTTTCAATAGATGTGCCCATTCTTAAACCCATACCCTTTGCCCCACCTACTGCTCACTCAGTTAATTATATTTCTCTTGTTATGGAGTTAAAGGCAGTGGTCAGGGAGCTCAAGTCTATGATAGGGCAGTTAACTGGTAGGATGGACCAAATTTTGACATCTAGAGGGCAAAAACGTTCAGGAAATGGATGTATCAATTGGAAGTCAGGCAACCATGTTGCCTGATCTACCCCATAGTTTTCAAGGGAGACTCACTAGTATGGGTCTACCTTTGAGGCACTGGTTTGATGCATTCTAAACCCCCAGGGGGAGTCTTCTGAGACTGGAATATTTATGTCTGACTAGACCCAGTAGATTTCAGGGTGAATGTACTTCTTTAAATTCACCTAATGTTGACTTAGCACAGATAATACAAACAGAAATCCATCCGTTTGAGTATCTAATGGTAACGGCCAGTCAAAAGTGATTAATCATGAAAGTAGGCACCCCTCACTCAAATTGCCATGATTAATGTCACTAAACTGCCTTCTCAGAATAGCTTTGAAGGTGAGGAGTCCATCAAAACAAAGCTATCCACTAGAAAGGGCATGTGAGGGGATGTTGCTCAGTCATTAGGGACAAATTTCACTAGTGCTAGAAGATGCTCTTCAAGTGCCTCTTACTATAACTCAATTGTGTTGAGATTTCAGGGATAGTAATATTGCTGATAATCTTGCAGAAATTAACATGAGGTCTTGCCTCCAAACTACTCTAGTATCCAGTTTTAATATTTTGGGTAAGGGGGTAGTAGGCCTACTGCCTTCCGTAACCCCCCGTTCAACATCAGGTTTCTCTGGGCTGGATGTAACGAATGACAATTGGAATGCTTTGGTAAAATCTCTCAATCTCTTTTCCAATCATTGCTGGCTCCTGAAACTACCTTTCTTCTTGAGGCAATGTGCTCCATTAGTTGCCACCAGTTGATTTGATTCTGTGGGTGGTCCTCCCAGTGTTATCAGCCCCATAACCAGCTCTCACATTCAAAATTCCTCAACACTTGTATCTAGCATTGGTGTATCATTGGGTTCTCAGGTAACATCCCAGGCCTGCCTAGCTAGTACGCCGTGTGAGAGAATTAGGATCGCTCTGTCTCTTGTACCCAAGTTCAAACTCCGGTGGTTACTCCTCAGGCATTTGACATGCTTACGGACATCCAACTATCAGCAATGATATCTCTTGTGTCTTGCAATGTGGATGGCCTGAGGGCTGAAATGGTACAACCCCAGTGATGCTAATTTATTGCTAATTATGATATTTGCCTGTTTTGAGAAACTTGGAGCACTGAACCTATATTTAAACTGGGCTATTTAAATTATCATATTCCTGGAAAGGAAAGCAAGTTTTGGAGGCCTGTGGGTTGACTAACAACATGGGTGAAGGCCTCGCTAAACTGTAAGATCCAGCACTTAAAGTAAAAATGGGCAGGGACTCTAGTGTTGCACTTTTTAATATTATGCTAGAGGGGTAGCTTGGTTTCAAAGACCATACAATTGCTTGAGGACTTTTTGGATAAACACCCTTTGTGATCAGATTTGATTTAAGTTGGGGATTGTAATACTACTTTTGAGCCCCTTGGTAATGATGACATTGAGGAGGATGAAATATGGCCACTCCCCAGCTGGAGACTGCCCCATTGAAAGATGGACTTAGGCCGCCCTAAAGCTAAATGCTCTATATTAAAATGGCTGTTAGGGCTACTAACAGCCAGATTAAATCAGATCGTGAGAGGGCATATACTTTTAATAACCAGATCTGCAAAAGTTGTAACAATTATATCCTGGTTAATTTGAGATTATGGCCTCTAGTTGATAACATGATCATCCTGGAAACGGTGAAGAGTGATCAGAACCCACTACGTCTTACAATCACTTCTATATTTGATAAGCATATGTATGATCCCTCTCCGCCTACTAGCACTGGGCTTATTGAGTCCACTGCCAACATGTGTTGTCTCAGATGGTGCCAAGTTGCTCTGAAACCAGAAATTCTGCATGCTATTAGTAACAACGTGCAAGCAGTAGTATCAAAGCTGCTGGATAGCTGCAATAATGGTGCAGATTTAGCAGTCCTAATCGATATTTTATCCTATTTTTTAATCCCCTCTTCAACTAGCAAGAAGCCCTCCTGTGAAAGCAACTCATGGTATAATAACAAGTGTAGACAACTTAGGCGTTCTTTGACAAAGACCATACAATCAAAAAATACTGCCCAGATTCCTTTTATTAGAAAGACTTATAAACTTAGCTTGCATAAAACCAAAAAGGATTGGGATGACCAAATGTGGCGGGATCTAAGTGATGCTTGTGCATCCAAAGACTATTCTCAATTTTGGTCATTGGTAGCTAATGTTTCAGGCCCTGAGCCCTCAAATCATGTTCCCCCCACTGATTGGTTCACACACTTTACGTCACTTTATTGTGATGATGTTCCCAATAACTATGAGGGAGCTATGAAGGACAGCAGGTGTGTGAATTATGCCACTCTGCTGATTGTCCTAGATGATGTCAAAGCCGCCCTGACCACTTTTCGGGGATACCAATAGATGTTTTTATGCATGACACAGTTTTCTGGTCTAAATACATATTCATTCTATGCCGGACTCTTGGCAGGTTGCTGAGGTAAAACCAGCCAGTTAAAGACCCATCAGCCTTAATGACTGTATTCAAAAGATACTCTGTTGGATGGCCCTAGCTGAAATCCAGAATTGGATCACAGGGAATGCCATTATAAGTCCCTTCCAAGCTAGTGTTCGAACAAAAATCTCTGCCATCGAGCAGGATTATGGTATGTACAATTTACTGGAAGACTGTATTGATTTGCAGGGGTAACCTATTTGTTGCCTTTGTTAACCTAAATACTGCCTTTGATTTGGTGCCTCGTCCTAAACTTTTCGCAGGTCCTTAAGGTGATGGCTATGCCACAAGATGTCTTATCTCTACTTTTGCGATTACACAACAAAAAATTTGCCAGAGTGTAATGGGGAACACAGGGTCAACTAACTGATAGGATTCCTGTACTGAGAGAAGTTCACCCAGTACTGAAAGAAGTTCACCAGGGCTGCCTTTTGGCCCCCACTTTGTTTTCCCTGTACTTAAATGACATTGTGTAGCTCCTCTATGAGATCCCTGCTGATCCCCCTTCTATAGCTAATGTGAAAATCCCTCATACTTTTATTTGCTGATGATACCTTATTGAGCTTAAAAAACGTCAAGTGAGCTCCAAAACGTCTGGAAAGCTTTGGTGATTTCTGCCATGACCATGTATTCGAGATTAATGTTGCTAAAACAAAATATATGGTATTTAATCACAGTAAAATGTTAAAAGGGAGATTAGTTCTAGGGGTAAAAACCATTGGAGAGGGTTGAATCTTTTGATTATTTGGGCATTAGAATCTTGTCCAATATGTCATGGTGGCAAAACATGAATATAGCATCTATTAAGCATTGCAGATTGTCGGTGCTACTCTTAAAGAGCATTATGCATCTTTCATCAAACCTGTTGCACCAGCGCCCCAAATGTATGAGGCCAAGGCCCTGGGTGCGGCTCTTTATGGGGCACAGCTCTGGGGTTTTGTCCATATTGTTGATCTGGAGAGATCCGAGCATAAATTCATAAGAACAATAGCTTCACTTACATCAAGCATCCCTTTATATCTTCTGTTATTGAATATGAGCCTAAAAAAGATAACATGCAAAGCAAGACTCCGCCCATTGTTATTTTGGAGAAGAATATGGGCCACTCCAGAGTTGGTGCACTATGCAGCAGCCCTTGAGGATATTAAGGCAGACAGATTTAATAATATCTCTTGGCTTACTTCTATGAAAAAGCTTTCAATTTCTTTAGGCCTAAATTATTTTTGGACGTTTACGTCCTGAGACCAAATTCCCTCCAACCAATTTCTGAAAAAACAGTATTGGTTGTACATTGTTCAAATGGAGGAACAAAGAGCTGCTTGTGCCACTCTGACTGGGGATTTTTTGTTTTTTAGTCTACCCATGCTCTTGAGTATTACTGGGACCTAATCACCATCCCGCTGGATAGGAAGTTATATTTTCAATTCAGAGTGGGGACACTACCGCTGAAATCATTTACAGCAAGGTGAGCAATGTCAGATTCTACAATCTGCCCACTCTAACAACTTGAATGAAACTATTCTGCATGTTTTGTTCATGTGTTCAGCATATGCTGAGATGCGATCCAAATGGTTAGCACCCATCTGTAAACAATTGGGCACCTTTAGTCATTGTATTGCTCTACGAATTTTAAGAGCTGATTCCTGCCCCTTGCTCGCTTGTGCAGTTGCAAAATATGTGGGTCTAATGTGGGCGAGAAGAAGAAAAGTTTGTTAAGCAACATGACCCTGTAGCCTAGGTGATATCCTAACTATCATAACCTGCCAAATTGTGCACCTTTTTGATGTTATTGTGTGCTACAAACATTTTATTTGTATTATGATACTGGCTTTTATGAATTGCGTCTTTTGTTTTGGGGTAATTGGAGTAAAATGGCAGCTAACAGATTTCAGGTTACTGGATGATCGTTAGCCCCCTTTTGTTTGGATTTAACCAATTAGAATCATGTGACACCAATACATCAACTTAATATATCAGTAACTGTGATTTTTACCTACTTTATGTATCTATTGTTGCATTTTAATCATATTTATTGTATACTTTTATAGCTTCACAGCAAAATAAAGTTATACATGACTTGACTTGGTTTGAAAAATATCAACATAAAATAATAAATAACAATTATTATGAACATCATATAAAATATTGAATTTCCCAAAAACATTTGACTATTCCAAATCCATCCTATTAAACAGCAAGTGTTGGACTTCATAGGAGTTATGTTTACTAATCCCTCTCTAATCTAAACAACAGCATGGAAAGTGTTGGACTTCCGAAGGGTTAGATTTACTATTCACACTCAAGTCTACACAACAGCAGAGAAAGTGCTGGACTCTAGAAGAGTTACATTTACTCTTCCTGTTCCAATTTATGAAACAATAGGGAAAGTGTTGGACTTGAAATGATAAAGATTACTATTGTCACTCCAGTCTAACCAAGAGTATGGAAAGTGTTGTACTACGTGGAGGTTAGATTTGCTATTCCCTTTCCAGTCAAAAATGAGTTAGGAAAGTTTTGCTCTTCAGATGGGTTAGATTTACTATTTTCACTCCTGTCTAAGTAACAGTAGGAAAGGTCTTGGTTTCCGAAAAGATTAGATTCAGTATTCCCACTCTAATCTACATAACAGTAGGGAAATTGTTGGACTCTCTGAGGGGTTACATTTAGTATTTCCACTGACAGTCTACACAACAGTAGGGATAGTGTTAGACTCTGGAAGGCCTTGATTTCCTATTCTCACTCCAGTCTAAACAACAGTGGGGAAAGTGTAGTACTCTGGAGGGGTCACATTTGCTATTCCCACTCCAGCCTATGCAAAAGTAGGGAAGGTGTGGGACTCCAGAGGGGTTAGATGTATTATTCAGACTCCAGTGTAACCAACAAAACAAAAACTGTGGCTTTGGAGGGAACTACAAAAACAATCTACCTCCTAATCATATTGTATAAAATATATAAAAACCTAAAATTTAAACAAAAATACATGTATTTGATAAATAAAAAACACACATGATATTAAAAAATAAATTAATGGTAATAAAATGTAATTCCCTACAATAAAAAAAGGAAATATCAGAAACCATAAATGACATACTATAGCCAACATTTTTCTGCAAATATTACTTTAACAAAAACAAAACGTTTAATGCACTGTACAAACATTATATTTAGAAACAGTTAACTCTAAATTATTAAATAAAACAAAGAATGTACATATATTAATACTATAATTTATATAATAATCAATTAAATAATATTAACAATTAATTTAACTTGAACTATACTTCCAATGCCTTCCTACCCTATTCTCCTATAAACCCAAGAAACAGCTACTACATTATACATTACTAACTCAATTAAAAAAAACATTTTATATTGCATATTGTATCATAAAAAATAACAATTGCACTAAAAAAACCTACCATCTGAAATTAATAGTATAACCACTAAATATTAAATTATACAGAAACAATAGTTTTACAGCAATTTTTAAGTAAACAATGTCAACCAAAGCAGTATCATTTAAGATATTTTTATAGCAAAAAACTATATTCTTAACAAAGAAATTCTGTAACACATTAGTTTTTCACTAACAATACCTTTGATACAATATTTTTCTTTCACATTATTATAAAATATCAGTATTTTGTCTAAACAATTGGAGGAGTGCCTCTACTAGTCTTAAAAAGGTTCAGTAGTCTAGTAAATTTGAAATAAATTACCTTCTGCCACATGTTATAAGGATATTGTAAGTCTCTGAGGAGTTCCACCACCACACAGAGAAACAATTCTGAAGATTAATTTTATTAATAAAGTGAAGGTACTCTGATGAGACTTACAACGTCCTTTTAGGATACAGCAGGGGTATTTTACCCCTTGTAATACTACTCCCCTTCTTACAAACCACTAAAATCCTTGCTGTCTTGCTCCTTGATACAAAGAGTTTTTGGTTGCACCTTGGCTGCTGGATCTGGTAGCAGGCATTATGACTTCACAACTCAACTGTAATAAATTAATTATAGTTGATCAGCAGCATCATCTTTGTATTATAGATGCCTAGAGATGTCACAACTCAACTGTATTAAAGAAGTTCTAAACTTTTATCTACTGGTATTATAGTTGACCATCTATTATAATATAATAATGCACAGGTAAATAAATGTTTTATATCAATAATTGGGAAACTGACTAGATGCTTGCAGATACACAAAAAACCCTGCATGCATGTAACAAGGTGAATAGCTTAGGCATTGCGACCTGGCTGGCACACAATTTAGAGTTCAATTCACCAAAATGACAGGGGTACCGGAAATGACATTGCACGAACATCATTCACCCTTTGTCCTTAAATTTCACCCTCACACATGTGCTTACATACACACACTCACATGCACTCTTGCATAAACACACACACCTGCAAGCACCATACAACATACATTTAAAAGCATTTTTTCAAATATGAGCTGCCACTGTGTTCCAGGCACTGACTTTGCCACCTGTGAGGCCAGGGGTCGCAAAGGCAGTGTTAGGGGTTGCAAGAGGCAAGCCGGGGGTCGTGGCGACCCCTAAATGGCATCCATGAGTGTTCCCTCAAGCACCTCATTGTCACATTACTTTTTTCAGAGGAGATGTAGCGTCACAGAAGAGTCCAGATGCGACACACTGTAAGCATATTTAGGGTTGGTTAATTGTCGCCTTCATGGGAGCAAGCACAGGGGTAGGGCAGATAAGTCCAGCATAGTAGTTGTCTTTATGCAGGAGGGCCACTTGCTCAGGGGCACTCTGGTTGCCATTCTTGAAGCTTCTGTGAACTCCACTCAAGTCTATACGCTACAGGAGGGACACAATCTATGAGTGCTGTATTATGCCATGCATGTTTTAGTGTTTTAGATGGCCGCAACTGCCAGTAGCAGCAGAGGTGTGAGATGGCTCTCAGATGCTATGACAACAGGGGCAATGGGTAAGGTGACCACCTGTCATAGAGGCGAATTCTAGACAGGGACGTTAGAAATTCGGTACGAAGGGTCAAAAACCAGTTCGAAAATTTAGGACAAAAGGTCAATTTTACAAACACATCTGTGCAAGCCAAGAAATAACATAACAGTGGGTAAATAAATTGCAGACATAAGTAAATTCAAAGTAGATTTATGCTGTTTGGGTTTTATAATACACATCAGTATTGAGCATCAGATGTAACTGAACTCTGGGCCTGATTTAGTGTTTGGCGGAGGGGTTACTCTGCCACAAATGTGACAGATAACCGTCCACCTTATTACAAGCTCCATAGGCCATAATGGAATTGTAATACGAAAGATTGGATATCTGTCATGTGTGTGATGGACTAACCCTCTCTGTCAAACTCTAAATCAGGTCCTTAATAACCTAATAACAATTAGAAATATTTGCAAAATGTGACACCTGACTTAAGAGACAGTTAACATATAATTCTCCCATCTTGTGGTGCAAGCAGCACCATAAATAGTGCTCTATTGATAAACGTGGATTTCCAAGTCAAAGGTAGTAATAGTAGGGATAGAGATCGAGAGAAATGTTGCATAAGTATTTGCATCATATTTGAGGGAGATGGAGTATGTGTGTGTGTCCATGTACCTGAAGCCCCTTTGAGTAAGTTTAGAAAACAGTATGTTCACCAAGAATGACAAAAGAAAAATTACACAGTTAAACCTAAAAACATGAATGAGAGATACTAAAGGAGCACACACAACATTTTGAAAAATTCCACACATACAATACTTTATCATCATACCAGAAGTGTGTCAAACAGTGCACTGCCATATGCTCTGGTCAATTCACTATTAGTAGCTGCGTAATGTACCCCCACCACCAGCATAGTACACCACCGCACAGGACATTCAATTATAACCTGAGGCACACAGTATCATCGCTCTCAGAACCATTCACCACCACCTACTTAAAAGTGCGCTACCACCCACTGAATAATGTACTCCTTCAAATGGAAAAGTGCGCCAGTATAGAAAGCACAGTGCACTACTACCATGAAATAAAAGACTGAATGCTCAGATTACAGGCAGTCCATGTAATTAGTGGACATGTGGTCACCCAATCTAAGGAAAACGTTCAAGGGAGCTAGGCTGGTTGCTGGAATATAATTGTGACAGCCAGTGCAATAAGTACTTTTAGCACAGTACAGTCTGTGTTAGTTTTTGACTTTCTTTTTGATGATTTGAGTTTTTTAAAACAAGATTTCTGGCCTTCAGATGCTGGAAGAATCTCAGCTAAATGTTACCTTCTTTTCTGATCCAGCTGAGAAGGCCGCTGAGCCCAGTACAGGAGCCCTTTGCAGAGAATCGAAGTGGTATATATGGCTTGTGGAGCACTAGGCACACAACATCCCTCAATGATATGGTAGCATGGTATAACAAAGGATACAGGAATCATTAGATTTTGTGGCCACTACATTTTCAACAGAATTATGGATTTGCCTCTTTTGTCACGTAATCCATCATCTGCTGAATAGTATGTAGATTTTAACAAACATTTTTTGTTGCTCACAAGGATCAAACGTTACTAAAAATTTAGCAAGACCTTTTCCTGAAATGTGGAAAGCCCTTCCCAAAAGCTGACTGCTCACCTTCCTGCTGCTCATTCCTGTACTTGGCTGTTAAATCAGTACTAATGAGGTGTTAGTAAATATAAAAATGAGTAACAAAATCAAGTAATACTTTTACACTATGTGCTGTATTACTCCCCATAATGTCGATTAAGCTTGCATAAGAAAAGAGGGCTGTTCTCAGTCAAGATTTGTATTATAGGGTTATACTATCGGTGATTGGTGTGTTACCTGGACTACAGCTTGTTTACCATTGGCCACTTTTTCTGTTGCCTCATGGGAGTTGTTGTTCTTAGAAATTTCCATAGAAATCATGTTTTCCATTTCCGACGAAAATTGGGGCGGATGAGGGAAGACTGCTTGAAAAGGCGCTGAATAAAGCTCTATAGTATAGCCCTGAACTGTGTTCAAAACCCAAGGATCTGCTGTGAGAGATTGCCATTTTGGAAGGAAAAAAGCAAAGCGACCTCCCACCGGAATAGTAAAGAGATGACTTACCGGGTTGGGAAGAGAAACGGGAGCCTCGGCCGCCCCTGCTCCTGAATCCTCAGTTCTTCTGAGGGTAAAGCTGAGGCTTGAATTCCTGGTAAGTGGTGGCATAAGGGCCTCGGGAACCTTGGTTGCTGTATGATCGGCTGGCAAAGCAGTTCCTGCCTCTGCCGGCCCTGGAGAAAACCCGACTGTAAAACACCTTTTTCAAGGATTGCTGTGCTTTTTCTGAGGAAGCGAACGTGGCCACATATTTGCTAAGTTCCTTGGTGAACGATTCACCAAATAAACAACCTTCTGCTTTGACCCCTGGGTCCCAAGTTGCCAAACTGACCAACTTAGGATCTAACTTGAGAAGAGATCCCTTCCTGTGCTCGTGGGTTATGGCTCAGTTCGCGTTCCCTAATAGGCAAACGGCTCGTTGTACCCACAATGACAACTCAACGGGATCCAGAGTAGTGTCTTCTAAACGGGCTGCCTCCGCCATATCAAAAATACGGGCTAAGGGGCCCACCACATCCAAGAGCTTATCCTGGCCTTGTCAACCCCCTTTCGAGGGTCTTTTTCCGAATTTAGAAAAGAAGCTTATGAGGGAAGCGTCAATGACCGGGGTAGTCGTTATCTTTGAAGTCAGGGAGGGACGTGGACACTCCGACCTGAGCTTCGACCTGACCTGTTTGTTCAGGGGAGAGCGTAATTTGGAAGTAAGATATTCTGCCACATGATCCGCAGGCAACCACTCGGTAGAGAGTGGGTGCTGAATATCATTAGGATCAAACATTAGCTCACCCTCCAAGTCAAAGACCTTGCTGGATTTGGAACTCAAAAGGGTTTGCATTTTTGCTTTTTTGTGAGGAGGAGAAGAAGTGACGGAGTCTCTATTGTCTTTGTCGGAAAGATCCGAATCCTGATAAATATCATGCGCATTATCATCATCAGAATCCAAAATTTTGGAAATTACAATGGGTGTAATGTGTTTAGTTTTTGCTGCGCATTTTTTTTGACTATTTTTTTCCCCTCTCTTGAGGGAGGCCTTTGAGGAACCACGTCCTCCGCCTTGTGTGAGGAATCCTCACTGTTCAAAAGCGTTGTTTTATTTTTAAAAATTCCTCGACGTTCTCTGCTTTCCCCCGCAGAGTGGGCCAACGTCGTCTTGGACATTAATTGTCCCACTGAATTCTCTAAAGTCTTCGATAATTTATCCATAGAAGCAGAAACTGCTTGTTGTACTGAAGACTGGATGAAATCATTAAGATTTTCCTTAATCATTTCCTCCTCCTCTGTGGCAGTATGTGAGAATGGAGAGCTGTCCATTGTAGCAGTATTTATTAAATTGAATAGGAGAAAAACTGGCTGGAAAAGAACTGGTGAGGAATGGGTTACAAATTCTCCTCAGGTCGACAAATGCACTGAAACTCCACCTCTGGGTGGGGAAAACACAAGGCACCAGGAAGTGTCTCGATAGGAAAGACGGCCTTTCAGCAGCCGTCGGAAGGACTCCGGTCAGAAAGAACTAAACGGCAGCCAAATTGAAAAACCGGGGAAGCACTCGGAACCGGTGAGGGAAAGAAACAACAGTTGACAGATTCAGCGCGATCGCCGAGCAAAATGGCGGACGCACTGAAGTTATAACAGCTTAAACAAACGATTATCAGCGCGCGCTGGAGCAAACAATACGATGCGGCTACAAGCCGACTGGTCACGGAGAATAGCACGCTAAAAGGCAACGCGCATATTTCTAACTGTCGCTAAGCGAGGAAACCACAAATAGAGCCTAATATATACCAAATACTGTATAGATAACAGAAAGGCAAATACTTATCTTGACTACGAGCAGCAAGAAAAGAGGGCTGTTCTCAGTCAAGATATGTATTATAGGGTTATACTATCGGTGATTGGTGTGTTACTTGGACTACAGCATGTTTACCATTGGCCACTTTTTCTGATGGCTCATGGGAGTTGTTGTTCATGACTGCAGCTGCTGTTTAATAAA
The DNA here is from genome assembly GCF_031143425.1 of Pleurodeles waltl. Lineage (NCBI taxonomy): Eukaryota > Metazoa > Chordata > Amphibia > Caudata > Salamandridae > Pleurodeles > Pleurodeles waltl. The sequence goes on from NC_090444.1 coordinate 975,112,922, forward strand.
ATAAGAAAAGAAATGCATAATAGGAGCCTCCGGTCTTGTCATAAAATTTGTCTTTTCATGCCGCATAATTTATTCACCACTGCCACATTTAACTGGTCCTGAGTATAATCTTGCCTCCAGCAGGATTCAAGGCTTGTCAGATGCTCACTGTGATTGCAACAAGAGAAGCTTGGAGAGTACAGTATGTGTCTGACGGGCTCCAAGAGTATCGAACTACCTTTAGTGTTTCTCACAGATTTTCCTGGAATGGACATAGGGAGCAGCAGCTACTTTATATCATAGTCCAAGCCGCAACCCCTTTACCTCTGGCAAATTCAAATTAATTATCAAAGCACATAGTTAATTAAAGCCATTACACCAAGAATAAGGAAAAAGCAATAAAAGTTACAATTCAATAAAACTGTCCATGTTTAAATAAAATACGATTACACTTTTACACCTTATAGCAGTACTTTGACTATTAAGGTATGGTTTAATACACTATTTTATCCCTGGTTGGCTGTGACTACAGCGCATTGATGCCCTTCTGTAATTGTCAGGCTTTATAAATTTAAATCAAATCAAATTACTTATTCATTTCAAATTAGGAATAAAAAATTGAAAAGGCTCCAAAAGGAAAAAAGTACATCCATTAAACATTGGATGTATGCGCAAGTTCCTAAGTGACTTTACGTAACCTTAAATTACATTTTAAAACACTTCGGGTATGGTTCTTGGGGATTAAAGTGCCTCAAAAATGCCCATGGTGTATTCAAATAGTCAGTGCATGGACAAGATCTTCAAGGGGCTTTGCCAGTGCTATATTGTGGCCTCTGCATCTTCTGTGTGTCTTTTACTCTGGCTTCAAAAAATTCCAGGAACTTTACCACCCTGATGTTAAGCTGTATACATTTTGGATTCATTGCTGCAATGATGGCTTGTCTGCATGTTCATGCAGCTACCTGATTAACATCTTTCTGCATTCTATTAGCATTGATGGGCAGGACAGAGGATGTGAATTAAGGTTTATTTTCTTCACCACAGAGTCTGCAGTTTATATTGGCCAACTTTAGCCAGAGGTGTAGTTGATCCAGAGTGTCTGGATACCTAAGCAAAGGCCCATGAATTTAAGTTTACAGTAGTAGGAAACTCAGTGTTCAAAATATGCTTGCAGCTTTAAAATGTTGCAGGAGTTAATACTTTGCCATGCGTGTGTATGCTTTGCCAAGTTCTGTTTGTCTTCTTGCAGTGCAATGAGTCTGGTGGATCTATTTAATAATTTTTTTAACTCAGCTTTTCCAATCACAGTGCTCCATAAGTCAGAGGCTTGCAGTAGCTGAAAAGCACCACAGAAATTGTGTCTAAAAATTGATTTTGAGTTTGGCTGTTTTTTTCAAGCCAGACATGTGTTGCTAGTGTGTTGTCCTCTCCTAATCTAATTTAATCCATGGCACATTTTCAAGAAAGAGCACTTTATGGCAATTGATAATTTTATCAAGCCTAGCTCTAGGCATAGTTTGGTCTGCAGTGTATAGTTTGGGAGTCTATGTAGGGCCCAATATGTTTTTAGCAATTAGCAGATGCCACCTTTGTTCCTACCATTACTTCGCAGTCATACAAGACAGATGGAAGTAGTTTTGTGGCCATTACTTTTTGGAGAGGACAAGCATTGGTCCATGTAAGGATTTCAACCAGGTGTTAAAGCCAAATGTTAATGAGATGGCTTTGGATTTCATTATGTCCATGTGTGCAGAGAAGGTGCCTCTTTAGTTCAAGCAGATCCGAAGATATTTGTATTTTGGTTTGACTAATAGTCTGACCTGCTCTACCTGCTAGGCTCCAGCTGTTTTTGTTTTCCTACTGAACTTCAGCACTTTTGAATTATTAAAGTTGATTTCTAGTCTGTGCCCCATGGTGAAGATTGTAAGAATGTCTAGGAGCTGTTGCAGGCCTGTAGGGGTCATACTATAATAAAGCAGGTTGTCTCTCCGTATAGCATGTGATTAGTGTGGTAACCACCACATTTTGGTAGGTAGGAGTTTATGGTATCCAAGTCTGTGGATAACCTTGCGAGACAGATGTTATAAAGTATGGGGAGAACACACACCCTTGTTTCAGCCCAGAGGTTGTGTATATTTTCAGCGAATGTTTTGAGCCATCATCCAATTTAACATGCAGCCAGGTGTCCGTGTAAAGAAGTTGGATAGCCCTCTTTTCTTTTCAGCAGTGCTGCAAGGCTGGTAAGTTTTTCCCACGATAATTTTCAGGGGACCCTGTCAAATGTCAGGGAAGCAAGGTTGGATAAAGTTCCCTGGCCAGTACAAAATCCTGCTTGGTTCCGAGGGATAAACGCCATGTTGTCCACCAGTTCTTGCAGGTCTTGCAGCACTAAGTTGTGTAACACTTAGAATGGGTGCAAAGCAGGGCTATTAAGCGATAGTTTGTGGGTCACTTCTGTCTTTCTCTTTGAAAATTGGGTGGTTTACTGAGCCATGCCACAAATCTGGAACTGATTGAAGGTTCACTGCGCAGAGGAGAAGAACCAGGTTTTTTTAACCTGTAGTTCAGGGTTGGTTTTACAGAAGGCAGGAGGCATCCATTTGGCCCTGGGGCACCACTGGATTGGCTATTCCATATTATTTTTCTTTTTCTTTTAAATTCATTTTATCTGAATCTTCTTCTCTCTTATGCTGCTTCGTCCCTGATTTTGTCATTACTATTCCTGCTTCTTGGAATTGTGGCTCTGCTTGCTCGGTCTCCTCTCCAAAGGGGCCCTGCAAGTTGAGCTGTCTTGCTGAATGGTTCTGGGTCGGGAGGTTGCCGCAAGCTTGATAGAACCCTTCATCTGGAAAAGCCAATGGTTCTTCTTGCCTTGCTAAGTACAATTTTTGCAGATGCTGGACCATACCTCCTCACTTATCTTAGCCCAGAAAACCAAAGTGTTGTCTTCAAAGTGTGGATTATTTTCCAGAAGGCTCTAGGGTCACTGGAGTTGCATAAATGGAGCATCTTTGCCCAGAATATATCTGAGTGCTGTTTATTGGCCAACCACACTGCACTCTTGTACTCTTTGCACAATTTATTGGCTTTATCTTACTATTCCTTCAGCCGATGATTACATTTCAACAGGCTGTATTCCCTGATTTAGAGCCCCTTTTACCAAGATGATATTTCTTGTCATCCATGGAATGATTCTCTTTTTAGTATTTAGTAGTAGAGGGTTGCTTTTTTGTCTCCTGTGCCTTGATGTCAGGATTCGGCAGTACTGCTCCCAGTCACTGATGGCATTGGACGTTGTGATAAGATGTATGTCTAGTAGGTTCATGAAGTCTGATAGGATTTATTCTTGCCTTTGTGCCAACCAGCGCAGCCGCTACAGGTTTTCAGAATTTTGGGTCAGAAGTAAGCGTGTTGGTTGAGACATAAGCTGCAGGTTGGGAGTTCACTGCTGCTATCTATGGATTATGGTTGGTTTCCTTGCGGGTTTTGATTTTAAAATCTATGATGTATTAAAAAAAGCCAATGAAGATGTTATATAATCTTTTGTGGTAAAACTTTTTGAGATGTGTGTCCAGGCTGTGGGTATGTCCCCAGTGAATTTCTTGTTAAGGATACCTGATGCAATTAGGCTTGAGGCAAGCCATGTGCCTAGGTGGTCAGGTGAATGTTGTGGAATGGTCCATATTTAGTCATGTGCCTGGAGATTGTTGTCATTTTTGCATGGGATTAAGAGGTTAGAGTTGAAGTCCCTAAAGATTTGTATAAACTGGGTATACAAATCCCAGTTGTAGGCTGGTTTTAGGTTTATAATTGTTGCTTCCAAAATCAGAATCACTGCCAGCTTTGACTGCCATTTTAGATTAATGTAAGCAATCAATAATATCAACAGATGTTTCATCTTGAGTGCCCAGCCTTCTATTCCGCCTGAAGTCAGTTCTCCGGACATGTTATTGATTTGTCTTGTAGATTTCATTGCAGTGAGATATATATATATATATATATATATCCAGACTCCCTTTTGCTTAGCTCTTGTTACTTAGATTTGTGGAGATTTTTGGAATTCCCATGTACCCCGCCAGAGGGCACTGGGCGTTCATCCCATGTCTCTTGCAGCAGTATCACTTGGAACTGCGGGAGATATTCAATCACTTCCGGGTTTGTGACCTTTTTCTTAATGCCAGATATATTCCATGAGCATATTAAGAAGGGGGTAGCTTCGGCCCGATGTTACTGGTAACCTGCTTCTTGGTGACATGTGGTTGGGATGCTTTCCTCGTTCCTAATTCCCTCTTTTCAGACAATACTGAGGGGGCCAGTACCAGACAGATTTTGATGGTGTCCTTACTTGCTGGGACGCAGCTAAAGTCGTGTCAAGTCAAGACATGGTTTGAGTCGGTGTAATGGGTCTTGAGAAACCAATAGGATTTCTGAGTATGGAAAAGGGAAGGTGAGATGACTACTTCATTCCTGCCCACATGTCATTGTCAGTTGCTTTATGTGGTAATGGGCTCCCCAAAGCTGGATTTTGTGCAGCCAATGCAGTGCCTCATATAATTTTCTGTGGGTGTGCTGCCAGAAAAGACTCAGATGTTTGTGAGGGGAATTGGGTAGAAGATGTCATTGTAGGACCAGTTCTGGATTCCCCATTCTTGAAAAGTTCCTTTTTCTCCTAGCACTTTTCGAGCTGCATCGGATGATGCCAAGGAGGTTATACCCCACTGGTTTTTACAAATGCTACGGAGGAGATATCTGATTATTTAAAATGTTCGAGAGACTTGATGTTCTTAAAGAGTTTCATCAGGTTGCCATGGTTTAGAGTGTCATGAGGACCTATTGAGGCATATTGGGGCACCAGCAAGACTTTATTGCCAGTATAGGATGGCCATAGAACATTGGTGTCATTGGTCATCTTTTTAGGTGCTTGACAGTAGTTGGTCAGTGTAATTTTTTCTTTAGATACTCTGCGCTCTTTGGTACTCCTATCTACGTTTTTCATTAGATGCTGGTACACCAATGTTGGGGTGCGCTTTTCCAGGGTGAACTTACTCATGCCCCGCTGGGACATGGTGTTGGGTGACTGTCCACACAAGTATTGGCCTTGCTGCAATTCTGGCAACACAGGTTGATGTGCTTGACCAAGCTTGATTTGTGTTGAAAATGGGGAATAAAGTCCCTTGTGCATCCGCTGTCATTGGTGCGGCGGTTGTAGTGTTGTGTTTCTGCCATTTAGAGAGCATTTGTGCTCTCTCTTTAACAGGGCACCACCTACCTTTTTGATTTGACTAGGAACCTCTGCATCTTGCTCCCCCTGGGAATAGACCCTTTAAGGCTTCTGGCCAAGACTTGTTTGTGCAGGTCGTGTAGATAGTGGGGGCTTCTGGCCAGAGCTGCGTTAGTTTCTGCCTGTGCTGGTACATGGAGGGGGGGAGGCATTAGGTTGGCTGATGGCCTATGTATTTGCTTCTGCGGGAATTGCCTCAGGGGGCCAAAAGGGTTGGTAAGTTTGGGATAGGCTGCTGTGTGGCCATTGAACGTTATTGATTTACCCCAGCTCCCAATGTGATTACTTCGGCATAGGTGAGTGGCTTCATGGGGCAGATGTCAGACTCAGTGGAATCTTTGGCTTGCACCTCCTGGGATCTCGAAGGGACGGTGTGGGCAAATGGTTGGATTCTTTCTTCATTAGTGGTTACATGCTTCATCCAGTTTGCATTTTTCTTTAGTTCCTCCAAGAGGCTGTTTGGAAACTGTGGTAAGGTGTGTTAAAGGAAAATATCTTAATTAGAAATTATTAACGAATGTTTATGTATTTTTTGGAATAATGAAAAAGGTAGAAAATGACTAACGTAGAAAAATAATGTGCGCGTTTGAAATTGTGACCTCGGAGAGCGGTCGCCAAAATTCACGAATTATATTAAAAGAACAACTAGCATATGTGAAATATATTTAAAATTTATTAGAATAACGTAGTAGTATGTCGTATTAAGAGATATAACTTATGTTTTACGTTATATTGTAGAACTTAACTTAGAAAAGGGGTCGTGGCCTAGTTTTGCTAGGCCTCGTGCAGAAGCTGAATATTAACATTAAATGAAAAGATGCTGACAAATCAAACTAACCGTGAACTGCGTATTGTTTAGTAAAATTTGCTTAGCTGAAACCTTTGCATGAACCGACGGACAGGAGACGAGGGAACTAGAATGTATCACATACTGTGTAAGGCGCTCTGAGTGTACTTTCCCAGGACTCGAACAATAGAGACACTGACTGGAGAAGAAGATGCAACATTTTCGATACCTGACGAGCCAGATGATGAGGACATCGCAAAGTGAACCAATCACCTACATGAGAACTGTACAGTATTAAAATTCATAGATTTGGAGTAAATTTACTATTGCATAGAATCATAAATTGTGATTAACTGACCAAATAGAAATTGGGGTATAGTCTGGGTGACTTTGATATAATGCAGTGACAAAGGAGGAAAACTTCAGGTGAATGGATGGAGACAGATGAGAGGGGCAGATGTTAGATGAGAGACGAAACTGCAAAATCAAAGAAGATTCGAGATTCTGTCATTGGGCTCATGCTCTTGAGGGCCTGATGTGATACTGATCGATTGATGACCTGAGGACGAAGAGTGACTTTGCTGCTGATCCCTACCGAGGATAGGTAGATATGACAATATCACTGAATTAACTTTTGTGCCTTTTCTTTCTAGGTACCAACTGCGCTGCCTAATAGTTTTCTCTTAGCTAGATGTTTTTTTACATTCATGTTCTAAACTGTTTTTGCATGAATTCCCACATGCTGATGCTAGGTTAGGTGAGGTTCCTACCCTGTGACATTGACAACACAGAGAGAAATGATTGACAAACTAATTTGCTGAACTCTGCGACTTATGTTGGCTTATTCATTCCTGATTCGATTGTTCACTTACGCTACAGCTTTAGAATGTACTGTGATGCAAGTTTTGATTAGGTTATGTTTTTTGGCGCCTTTTAATGAATTAATACGGATTTGTTGACTCAAATAAAGTTTGAACTAATTTTCATGACTTGGTATTGAAACCAATAGGGAATAAAATTACTAAAACGTATAATAGGCTGTGGTTATTTCATGACTGGAGGGTCATGGGGTGTTATGTTCTTGATTCAATAGTGATGATGACTAATGTTTATTAAGTTGTGTATTAATCACTAGTGTACCAGCCAGTAGCCTAGCTAGGATACTTCATGCGAATCAAAAGGTTCATCGACCTATGTGCGTCCCCTTGTAAGTTTACTTACGAAGGACGAGGCTTGATAGTTAGTTTCCTTGGAGAACTAGTTAGGTGGTTATGGTAATAGATTAAGGTTGGTTAGTTATTCATTATTGAGATTTGGATTTTGTTTTCTGAAATGGCAATTGTAGCAAAGATGTTGTCCCCTTAAGCCCAGAAATGACTTTCACAGATTCTGGATCCTGCAAGTAGAGTTGGGTATGTTCTCGCGTTTCAGTGATAATGTGAAAGTGATAGGTTGCGCTTGCACAGATTATGTGAAAGGAAGGTGAATTGTGACATATGTGAGGGAAATTACTGAGTCTGCGTACTCCAGTTGAAGTTTAGTAGGAGTGTGCGTACTCCGCAGTATGAGAGTAGGGAAGTCCTCAAACTTCATATGTATGTGGCGCTTTGTGCTAAAAAATTGTCCACGTGGTTGTTGATGTACGGACCATGCGGGGTCTAAGACTCCGGAGTATATTGACAAGTGTAGGAGACACTTGGTTATATGTTGTAAACTGGCTGGTTTAGTAGGTTAATTGTGTGTGGTCAACAAGTCGGTACGAGAATTAAAGTGGACAGAAGACATTTTTGACTGAGATCTGGTGAGTCCTGTGTGCATCAGGACAGACCCATTAATCAGTTGAGAGTAAAATTTGCGGGTCGAATTTTACTTGAGAATGTCAGAGACTGAGAAAGAGGAATAACTGTATGAGCGAGAGGGCCATCAGTGAAAATCCGTAAGGTCTCTGAAGCGATTGTGTTACCTTCCTGTAGTAAACCAGCGGATTTGTTTTGGTTATTGATTTTTGATTAGTGCTCGCAATAATTTGCATTAGGTTGTGTGAACTGAAGAAGGACGAGCCGCAAGACTTTGTCAGCTGCAGTGTGTGTGAGTGTGATGTCATTGCAGCCGCGCTTGGATAGGTTGGTTAGTGAGAAAGGTCGCGCACGGATTGGCAGCCGTCCGTGAGAGGCAATTGGTTGAGAAAACGAGTGAAGGGAATCTTGGGAGTAAAAGACATTTCCTGATTTGATTCGAATACACAAAAAGTAGAAAAGATGAAGTTTTTCAAAGCGTTTAGGAGTGCCCTGAAGGGAGATACATACATTAAGGTGACTGTAGGGGAGCCTACCCCACCGAAGGGTTCTCCGGCTTATATTGTGATGGAGGAGCGACGTGTCGTGCCATGTCTTTGGTTAAAGCAATGGTGCAAATTGACAGAGAAACAGGGAGTTTTAGTGTTCCCAGAGCATGGATCATTCAATTTGAGAGTCCTGGATCAGTTGCGAATGACGTTGTATGATACAAGACCTCTTCTGAGACCAGCACAGTTTGAGGCACTAGCGGTTTGGGAGCTCATAGCGAGACAACAGCAAGAGATAAAGTTTCAGAGGAGAATAAGAAAGCTGGAGAAGTCTTTAGCAGTAGCAAGATGGGACTGGGAACAGAAGACGTGGAGGACAGTGACATTACAGGTTGAAAAATTGTTCCCTGCTATCACAGAGGAAGATGTGACAGAAGGGAAAGAGGAGACTAGCAAAAGTGATAAGAGTTCGTCAGGGAGTAAAAAGAAGAAAAAGACCTACATAGAAGAAGAAGATTCTTATGTTGAGGATCTTATTACTCGGGTACTGAGGGACCGACCTCCACCATATGCGGTGCCTGAGGGGGGGTCCGAGTACAAGTTCTGCTCCAACTGCCCCAGTACAAGTGTGAGGGACAGCGGGACCGGTGCGGGCAGATAATGGACAGGTACAAGGGGTAGTGCTGAGTCCTCCTAATGCATTATCAGCTTCAGTAGTCCAAGCACAGATGTATGTGCCACCGATACAGAGAATTTATCCTAAAGTACCGATTTTTGAGACCACATCGAACTTATTGGTACCTACGGAGCAAGTGGTTCCGAGACCATTGTTAGTCCGGACTGAAACAACACCAATATTGATGCGCCAGGCACAGCCACAGGGTTTGCTGAGGTTTAACCATTAACAGGGGACACAGTCCGATGTGACTCTGGTAAGGAACCAGAGTATGGGAGTAACTCTTCCACAGAATGCAGGAGCTAGAGCAGCTCCAAATGCAATATCGCTGCCGATTACTGTTGGTGCAGCGGTACCATTGTTTGCACAGCAGAAACCAGCCACTGGAGAACAGAGTGAAATGTCACAAAGCCTAGTGAGGAGGGGGGTAAGAGAACATGTGCAGGTAATTTCATCAATGGGACAGATTTTTGATGGATCCAGGCCACTGATGGATCTCAGTCCACTAGTCGCGCTTCCCAATACGGTAAATGGTCCAAGTGCAAGTCAGAGCTTAAAGCTCCTGACACCGCAACCTCCAGGTGCAGTGGCGCAGCAGGTGCCATCACCAAATGTGAGCAACATTATGTTACAAGGATTGACAGCACAGCAGTTGAATGAGTGGTTAGATAGTTTTGGAACACTCCACAGAATGTGTCCAAGAGTGAAGAGCAGGTTGATCGTGTTAGGTTGAGTACAGAAATAACTGAACTAGTCGAAGGGACAATGGGAGTGAATAGGTTGGAATCCTATACAGAAGAAGAGCTGAGATACTTATGCCCAAGAATCACAGGAAAAGTGGGCAGGATACATCAGAGATTTGCAGGCCTAGCAGAAAAGCACGATATTGAAATTGGAAAGGCAAAACATTTGAAAAGAAGTTACAAGTTAGATTTTTGAGGCAAAAGATTTTGAACACATGAGGTCAGTCGGAATGAAAGCGCATCTTAAAGAATTATTGCAGAGTGCTCATCTATGGGGAGCATTAGAGAAGTGGGAAGGCAGATGAGCAAAGAAGAAGGATAAACGAAAATGAGATTCACAAGAAGTGTCCGAAAGTATACAAAAAGAAAAGAATCCAGTGAAAATTTTACCAATGAGAGAAATTCCAGGAGGGCATTTTTTTTCATGTTCCATGGCATAGTAGTGATATTATGTCATTCACAAATGATTATCCGAAGCTGAGGGAGAAACCGGTTGAATGGTACCAGCAAACAGATGGATTTGTAAAGCTTTCAAAATGTTTGTGGGAAGACCTGAATACTCTATTAGAAATAGTGGTTCCAGCTGATTTGTAGGTCGAATGCAAAAGAGCTGTAGATTGGCCGACAAACGTACCAGAAAGGGATAAGACTACAGGTGCACCATCCCCTGAAGTAATGAAGCATTATTATAAGGTGATTGAATTCCTAAAAATGAGAATTTCATCTAAAAAGATTGGCAGAGAATTGACAGGACAGTGTAGGAGGTGAAGGAGTCGATACATGCGTACTATGAGAGGTTGTGGAAAGCTTTCAAGGAGTACAGTAGCAAGGAAGCAATCAAGCCGAAAGACATGTTACACTTTGTGTTCAGGTTTGTGGAGGATTTGCGACCTGAAATAGGTCAGATGATTAAAGCCACTTGATTTGCTGGCAAACGAAGCCGATTGATGAGGTATTGCAACATGCAAAATACTGTAGTGATGAGATTGAGTTGAAGCAGAAAAAGCTGAAAGATAAAGCAATGGTGATGCAGATTAAGGAAGTGCAAATAGGAATACAAGGGACTTTTGTTCAGCAGATACCACAGCAGCAGGGAACTGTCATGTTTCAGCCTCAGGTGAAAGGTAGAGGACATGGGATTAATATGAATCGTGGTCCAGATTTGAATACTGTAGTGGTTCAAAATGATCAAGGGATGAAGAAGATGTTACTGTGTCACATTTGCGGAAACTTGGGACACTGGAAGCAGGAGTGTCCAATGATGGTTCAGGATGGTGTCGTTCAACAAAATGGGGACGTCAATACATTTCAAAATGTACGAATGCCATAAATGAGGGGTCTTAATCCAAATTTTCAGAATAATGCGAAACAGATGCAGAATTTTCAACCCATGCAGCAGGTGCAAATGCCACGTGCACAGTTGACCCAATTGCAACCAATGCAGCAGCAGGTTCCTATGGTACCTAGACAACAAATGCAAATACCTCAAGCCGCGATGGAGCAGCAACAGATGATGCTTACTCAACAGGTCACGGGTCAGATACAAGACAGAAGTAGTAACACCGTGCACCAATTTCCGTTACAGAGTGAGAAGGGACTGCATAGGTTTGTAGTCTATGATTCCAGTCCAGTATCCCTACTGGGAAGGGACTTGTTGTGCAAAACTAAATGTTTGATCTCTTGCTCAACTGCTGGGATAGAGATTCAGACAAATAGTGATGATGAAGAAGAACTAACTCCAGAAAATGACAGTACCACTGAAGAGTTCCCATTGATTGAGCTTTTTCCAATGTTTACAGAAAGAGAGCTTCATTCAGATTTAAAGGGAACAGTGCAAGAAAATGTGTGGGACCTAGAAGGTAAAGAAGTGAGTTGGAAGCGAGTGGAGTCGATTAAGGTTACCATGACGCCGAATGTAATGTTTCCGCAGCTTCCACAGTACAACATGCCACAAGATGTCATGATGAAAGTAGCCCAGATAATTCGAGATTTTGTGAAGCAGGGAGTCTTGAAAGAAGTACTAAGCAGCCCATGTAAATCACCAATAATGGGTTTGAAAAAGCCATGTGGATAGGTATGAATTGTACAGGATCTGAGAAAGATAAATGACATAGTGGTCAAGTGTTGTCCTGCGGTGCCAAATCCAGCAGTAATAATGTTCCAGATTCCATGTGATGCAGAATGGTTTACTGGGTTGACTTGTGGGTTGACTTGTTGCAAGCTTTTCTTCCTGTGCCTCTTCATGAGGAGAGTCAGTTTCTCTTTAGTTTCAAATTCCTAGACAGAGTCTACAGCTGGTGCAGGCTTCCTCAAGGGTACACAGAGTCACCATCCTTGTTTAACCAAATCCTGAAAAAGAACCTGGAGTCATTGGAATTGTCATATCAATCGACTCTGGTACAATAGGGAGGAGTGTAAGTATGACTCAATTGCCCTATTGAATCATTTGGGAAAATTTGGTCATAAAGTGTCCCCATTGAATTTGCAGTACTGTCAGAAGTCGGTGAAATAGGGTTCAAGGATGATTTCCAGAGAAAGAATTACAATGATATTGCAGAGAAGTCCCCCGACGTCACAGAGAGATGTCAGGATGTTTCTGGGAATGGTAGGCTATTGTCGTCAATGGATTCCAAATTTTGTTGGGATTTCAAAGCCATTGCAACAACTGCCACATAAGGATGTCACAGATCCCATAACATTAGATCAAGAACTGATGAAAGCGTTCACGGAGTTTAAAGTTTCTGCAGAGCTCCAGCGTTGGGTATGCCTGACTACACAAAGCCATTCACACTGTTTTGTCATGAACGTGATGCTTGTTCTTTGTCTGTCTTGACACAGGTCCATGGAGGTGCTTATCGCCCAGTAGCCTATTTTTCAGCTACCTTGGACCCAGTTGCAGCATCCTTACCCGGTTGTTTGCGTGCAGTTGCCGCAGTTGGTCAAAGCCTTTCACACTGTGAGGGAGTAGTGATGGGATATCCCCTGACAGTAATAGTCCCTCACTCTGTTGAGATTTTACTGACCAGGACAAAAACACAGTATTTGACTGGTGCCAGACTGACAAGGTATGAGACGAGCATCTTAGGTACTCCAAATGTAACATTGAAAAGGTGTACAGTGCTGAACCTGGCAACCTTACTTCCAAGTGATACTGTTGAAATTGAAAAGGAAGAAGACATTGAGCATGAATGTCTCGAGGTACTGAGTTGTGCACAAAACTAAGACCTGACATCAGACATACTTGATTGGAAGAAAATGATCAAATTGTTTTTGTTGATGGTGCACAATTACAGGTACTTTAGAAGCTCCTTGGCTTCGAGGTTTATATTCTGCAAAAGTGGCAGAACTGGTTGCTCTTAAGAGCATGCCATGTGTCTGCAAGATTACTATCTATACACACAGCCAATACGGATTTGGAATTGTTCATGTTTTGATCAATTGTGGCCGCAAAGAGGTTTCCTGACCTCTTCTGGTTCACCGCTGAGAAATGGCGAAAGAATAAAAGAATTGTTGAATGCAATACAATTGCCTGAAGAAATTGCTGTGGTAAAATGCAGTGCACATCTAAAATCACAGGACTACGTGTCACTGGGAAATGGATATGCGGATCAAGTCGCAAGGTTTTGCGCATTGAACTGTATATCGTTCAAAGACAAATGGGAACTGAGGTCTGAAGAAGATACCACATGTACAAGTTATGCATTAAATGTGATTGACACAATGGAAGAATTGAAAAATTTGCAGAGTAATGTTGACAAGGAGGAGAAAAGAGGGTGGTTGAAGATGTAAAGCACGCAGAGACAGGACGAGCTATGGGTATCAGAAGAGGGTCAAATGGTTCTTCCAAATAGTTTGCTATCACAAATGGCAAGGTATTTCCATGGTCAGGCACACATTGTAGCGATCGCCCTGAAGCATCAGGACCGTGGAACAGATGAATGGTACTCTGAAATCAAGAATTGCCAAGATGTGTGCAGCTACAAATCTGAAATGGCCAGATGCATTGCCTTTGGTGTTGATGTCAATGAGAAGTACACCGGACAGGAAGACAGAACTGTCGCCCCACGAGATTCTTATGGGCAGGGCAGTGAGATTACCAACAGTTCCAGCCAATGCACTTGTCAATATTACAGATTATATGGTGTTGGACTACCTCAAAGGTCTGGCTGATGTGGTACGCTGTTTCTCTCAGCAGGTGGAAGCCGCCACACTGCCACCAATTCACGATCCTGGGCACAACCTAAGAGCTGGCGATTGGGTTGTTGTCCGCAAGCACGTGTGCAAGACGTGTTTGGAGCCTCGTTGGCAGGGACCCTACCAGGTGATCCTACAACCACAACAGCTGTAAAGTGTGCAGGACTTCCGAACTGGATTCACGCAAGTCACACAAAGAAAGTGGCATGTCCACTGGATCATGAAGAAGCATTGTTGAGAGCACAAACAATTGCGAAACAAGTTGCAGCACCTGAACCAGAAAAAGAACAGAGCGCCTGAAATTGATCAAGAGCTTGTGGAAGATGATTCAATCACCCCTGTAAGAGACAAAAGTGAAGAAGTACAGGAGGGTGCTGGAGAGTCAATCTCAACTGACACAGCAGGAGAGCCTAGCTCAGCAGGTGTTCTCCCAGAAGCAGACGGTTCTGAGAGACAAACAGAGAAAGTGCCAGACCAAGAAGGGGAGGGAGTAGAGTTGGATCAAAGTCAAGGTGACTTAACTCCTCCTGAGCCGGTTGCAGGTCCATCAAGAGAAAACACTATAGAAAAGGAAAAGGAGAAAAGTCCAATCCTGAGAAAAATATTGACAGAAGGTTTGAGGAAAGGAGATAATTGGCCTGAGTCACGAATAGAGGAAAAAAAGGAAGTGGTCATAAATGAAACAATAGAGGAAGAAGTAGATACCACAAGAAAAGAAGAATTAAGTGAATGAGAATTGAGTGGTGATCGAAAGTTGAAAAGAAAAGGAATAGCAAGTCGAAGATACGTAGGTCCTGAATGGGCATACGTAGCTACAAACGAATGGCAGCACAAGTTTGTCTTTTTGTTTTGATAGAGAAGTTCCGAGTCAGTATTTTGATGTAACCTGAAGGAGATCAAGGAGCTGAACTGTTAAACCAATCTGAAAACATTTTGAGAAAAGAGGCTGTTAAGATATAACTGGACAAGACATTGAATAACCTGATTTGACATTGAAAACGGGATGTGACAAGCTGCTAATCGATATTGACAAGGATAAGGGTTCCTGGATGTGAAACTGAACTGTTGAAAGAAGAATATTTTATTTTTGATTTTGCTGCATTTTCCAAAAGTTACTTCTGCTTTCTGATTCTTTACAGAGCATGGCTGAGTTCAATAATCAAGTTAGGGATACTAAGCGCTGTAAATATCTGAGCATTGGATTGGCAATCATGTGTGGGATTTTGTTTATTGTAATGATTGTGGGAATGTCTGTTCTTGATGCGAAAAGAGCCATACATACTACTGCTTTTGAAACTACTACACTAACAGCTTTGGATCAGTTTAAGTCAGATGAGAAATATTTGCATCATTATACTAATGCTCAATGCTTCTAATGTCTTCTATCAGTTGTTGAGTGAGTATGTTGAAACGATGGATGCAAAGGATTGCCTCGTGTGTACGCAAATTCCTTTGTCAGTGGAGGAAGGAGCTATGTACCATAGTCTTCCACTAACCTAGGGGATAAGTTGTAGTCTGCTACTAACAAGGTTCTATGATCAAGAGTATATACAGTATTTTTACTCTAACTATGATGTAGTGTTTTCTTTTGTTCCTATTAATAGGTATTTGAGTAAGGATTCTTTGGGCCTACACTAATGTTTGGAACCGCATATGCACATAAAAACAATTTTACATGCTTGCTTACACCTTTAGAGAAGAGCTTCATAGGTCATACTGCTGATAGGAGAAAAGCATTAAAGGAGAAATTAGAAAAAGGCTTAGAGAAAAGGACTTACAAGAATGATTATGCTTGCACTGCAATTAAGACACAAGGAAAATTAGCTTGAGATGCATTACATGTAGGGAAGCTTTGTACATATAGGCCAAATTCGTGCACTGACACTTTATTTGTGGTAACAAGTGAATGTAGGCATGTGTTTTTGTTTCAGAGTAAATTAACTTTTATGTTGAATGGTCAGAACCCTGCGGTTCCAGGTATTTACTATATTTGTGGACTTAATGCTTTTTACTTTCTTCCAAGAGGATAGTATGGGACGGGTTATTTGGGAATAGTGTTCCCAAAGATTTACCAGATAGAGGACTTGAAAAAGTTTCCAAAATTGAGTGAATTACATCATAAGAGACAGAGAAGGGAATCCTCTTCTGCGATAGTGGGAGATATATTTGATGCAGTGATTCCTTCATTGGGAGTCATCCTCAATTTGATCAAGATTCAAAAGTTGTCTACTATTGTGGATAACATGCTGACAAATTTTACAGGGGCAATACTCCTGATAGATACTTAATTGGCCACACACAGTTGATACATTATTATGGACTGCGGTAGCATGCTTGCTTGATATTAATTTTTGGCCCTCTGGCCAGAGGGGCTGTGGAAGATTATGTTGTCCTGACAGTAGTTATTTTATTTGTGGCTGATGCTTGTTTTTCACTGGGAGACTGGTGTCCAGAACTTAATAAGGAGGGGGGAGTTGGCTGCCTCCTCAAGGCTGCTAATTGCTCCATGTTCTTTCTTGCTTGGCATTTACATTGTGACAGGAGGTGAATTTGCATGGAGGTTGTTGCCAGCTGGCCTTCCACCAATTGGGCCTGTGCTGTTCATAAGCCAAACATGGATTAGGAGGATGGCTGGAATGATGGTTTCAGTGGGCCCTTGCCTTTGAGTTCAGAATCCAATGAGTACATGCTGTGGATGAGGACACTCTTCTCTTCCTCCTCAGGGACCTTGCCTGTGCTGAATTGGCTGGTGCTACAACTTGGAGAGGCCTCATTAGCTAAAGTATCGATTTTTCTTAAAGACGTTAAACACTGTGGGAGGGTAGGCAGCACAGACATTTATGAATTTGTACCGGGGAGGGCGTTAGGGTGACTGGGCCTGACTTAGAGTGTTTGCCCCAGGCATAATTTCTCCTTCTCCTTATTGTTGTCACTGATGTAAGTCTTCCAGATCTCATTGTTGCCAATGCTTTTCCTCAGAGCGTGGGCTTTTGTCCAGTGTGCAGGAGTGGCAGGGGCTCTGTTCCCAGGGATGTCGGGGGAGGCTTCAGTCATTCAAGCTGCACTGGTACCTGGATCAGCTGCCTCAGCCCTTTTCTGGAGCATGCAGACCACCTATGGGTAGGAAGCCGAAATGGTACCTAGCAAGGGCGGCCAGTGACCTACCTGCCTTTGTTGCCGGTCCTGCTCCTGTTCATAGTCCTGCTTATCTGCTGCACTTTCCCTTTTTTCCTCTAAATGCTGTTTGAAGGTGCAGTCTTGTGTTCATGGATTTGCGTTTAGAAATCTGTCCTAGTTTTTTTCATAATATGATGGTGTAGGGGTCCTTGCCGAGGCACTGGGTGGTGCAGTGGGAGGCACAATGATTTGTTTTGAACAGTCATGTGGATTTTGCTCTATCAATCATGGTTCTTATAGAGCCCAGCTAATCACCGTGAGAGTCTCAAGGTGCTGGGGGTAAGAGTGGATTCAGTTGAAGAGCCAGGTCTTGAGGTCCTTCTTGAATTGAGGTAATGAGGGCGATTGCCTGAGGTGTAGCTGAAGACCGTTCCAAGTTTTTGTGGCAAGGTAATAGAAGGACCTTCCTCCAGCTGAGTTCTTGCATTTCCTTGAGGTAGTGGCAAGGGCCAGTTGGGCAGATCCGAGGTGTCTGGTGGGCATGTGGTAGGTAAGGCAGTAGTTGAGATACATGGGTCCGACTTTGTGAAGGGACTGGTATGCGTGCATGTGGAGCTTGTAGGTGATTCTTTTGTTGATCGAAAGCCAGTGATGGTCCCTCAGGTGACCGGAAATGTGGCTGTGGCGGGAGATGTCCAAGATGAGTCTGGCTGTGACGTTCTGGATTCTCTGCTGTTTCATTTGGAGTGTTTGGTTCCTGTCGGCATAGAGTGCGTTGCCATAGTCTAATTTCCAGGTGAAAAGCACCTGGGTCACTGTTCTCCTGGACTCAATTGGGATCCATTTGTGCTGCATTTTGTTGCATCGCTGTTACCTCTTCACCTCCTCATTGCCATCCATCCTCCCTCTGTTGTCCTCCATTGGTTTGCGTACATCTCTGTCCATCATTGTACCTCCTGCAACCGCATGATATTCCATGATGCACAATGCTTAATATTCTACACTACCAGGGGAATTTATAGTGTGAGTACTGGTATGGGTTTCAGTGTATGCAGAGACCGAAAGGTTACAAAGTGGTGGGTCTGGCAGACTGGCAGGTCAGGCAGTCCACAGTTTGCACTCAAGCCACCCGCAGCTGTCTTTTTGAGCTTTTTGTTTACGCTGAGAGGCTGTTGCCTGTCGACTCCGGCAGCCTGGTTCGTTTGGCCCGTTCCTGCTGCTCTGCGCTGCCTTGTCTTACCCTGTCTTGCCACAAACTATGCCTCACAGTGCAAGGCAACAGATGAATGGCGGATGAATGGCAGTAGTTGGTAGGAGGCTGGCGGGTGGTGCATGCTGAGCAGGTGAACGCACTTTGGTGCAATCAAGTGTGGTCTCTGGTGCAGGCCAGAGCAGAGCTCCAGGTTCCAGTCTATGGCAAGGGAGCAAGCAAGGGCCTGAGGAATGTGGCATTCAATCATTCCAGCAACCTCCCCCCACTTGTAGCAACCTGTCAATGCCTGCTGCTGTCCAGCGCATAGTCTGGCCTAGTTGGAGCCAAGCTGGGGCAGGGGGGGTCTACAGGGCCCGTCTGATTGGTGATGGTGGCAGCAACTACAGGTCTGGACCGGTTTGGCTCGACAGCAGCTCAATGTGGCTGTGGCACAGAACAGCTGTCAGCTCACCACCCCTTGTCACATAGTGTGGTTTCCTAAGCATCAGATCCTCTTCCCAGCAACTACTAGTTACGCACCCAGGACAGCTTTTCCTCTGTGAAGTACAGTAGGATGCTGCTGATGTAATACTGCTCCTCTATGCTGCAAAAAAAAGAGAGCACATAAATAAGCAGGGACCTTAGGTAAGGTAACTCTAAAGGAACAATGGTCCCTGAATTAAAAGATGAATGCTGCACAAGCAGCCAAGACCAGGCCAGCTTTCTGCTGCATCCACAAGGGGAACTGAACTTGCTGCCCCAGTGCCTATACAATGCCTCAGCCTGTCCCCCCCGGTATCCACTGCAATTCAAGGGTGAATCTACGCCGGCACGGCATGTGGGTGACGGGACGCACGATTGGAAGAATTATGGCTTGGCTTCTATATTGACCTCTTCTTCTGCGAGGTCCATTCATATCCTTTACCTAATTCTACGAGGATTCTATCACGAGTTGGTTTAGTCATTCTCATAGGAGAACTGTACTTGCAGACCTTAACCACTGACCCTGTATCCCATCCCTCACCCCTCCCCGAGCCCCCACATACTTTATACGGTCCACGAGCCATACTGGCCTGGTCATGGCTGCTTGTACAGCATTCCTCAGTCACTCAGGCACATCCCATGTCCTGATGATGATCCCTGTACTAATTGTGGGAATGAAATATTGTTGACTAAAGTTCCCTGACTCAGTGTTGTAGCTAAGTTAATGTGTACGATCATGGCCAACATATGTATGTGACTTATTCTGTATTTCTGTCAAGTCACGATCAATTTGTCTGAGGACCATTGCTTTTAATGCTTTTGGTTTCCCAAGTTATTTGTCTATTTAATAAATGCAAATACCATTTTGAAACAATGTATTTACCTGTTTTCAAAGATTTCATTGCAACTCTATGATTATTATGTTCAACTTATTTGAGGGACCATTGTTCCTTTAGAGTAAGACAGTGTTCGGAATGTTAACAGTACACCTATCCTTTCCAACACCCACACCTCCGTCCATAAATCCATTCAGGCACCAACCAAGAGCCATTCATTCATCCAAGCACCCCATTGCCTTTCTATCCATGTGTCTATCAAGATCCATCTATCATTCTGCCATCCATTCAACCACCCAGATCCATCCACTCCCATATCTGCTCATTTACACCCATGCACACCCTCTTCATCATCCGTTCATCCATCCACCCTTTTCATAATCTACTCCTTCATTCACCCCATACTCTCCACCCATTGATTTACATTCTCTTGATTCATCCCAAACTCTATCCTTCCATCCACTATGTTCACCCTCTTCATTCACCCACAAGCTCTTTAATCCACTCATCCACACCCTCTTTATTCATCCAAAAACTCTTTAATCCATGCATTTACACCATCTTCAATCATCCCTAAACACTACATCATCCAGCCATCCATCTTCCCAAATAATGCAGCCATCTAGTCACCAATCCACTTATCAAAGTAGCTTTTGTCCATATTAAAATATTTAAGGAACTTTTCTTTGATCACAGGCCATTTGAGGTTTGGAGGGCATCGAGCATTGTGAAATTATGTAGCGCTACGCAACAAATAATGGGGTGTTTCATTGCAGTAATCATTGTTTAATTTAATTGCAACGCAAAACATAGATGAGCTGTGCTTCAAATTTTTTTATCATGTACTACCAAGCAAAGCCAAACATCAGAAGCTTAACCTAAATGAAAATAAAAATGGGCAACCTTACATAAAATTAATAAACAGTTTGTCTGTGTTTGCACACTAGAATAAAAAGGGCTTGAACTGTACTCGCTCTGACAGAGGTGGGAGGAAGGAATGGGGGAACTGGAGGAAGTTGAATGGCTGGAGGCATGTGTGGCTCCTAGGGAGCTAATGATCTCGGCCCGTCTGGGTTTGTTCCAGCTATATTACCTCCACCAAACCTACATGACTCCAAAACGACTGGGTTATGCAGGTATCCTTTTGGACCCCAGACGTGCCCGCTGACAATCTCCAAAGGCAGATTTCTATTATATGGTTTGGCGATGTCCAGCAATTGCTCAATACTGGACCCGGATTAGCACTGCCCTCTTGGCGATTGCAGACAAATCAATCTAATTGACTCCAAATCTGGCACTGCTGGGAATAATGGATGCTTTTGGGGAGACCCAGGGAGACAGAGCTCTGGTGGAGTTGGCGAACCTGGTGGCCAAAAGGGACATAACACAATCCTGGAAACAACCAGACCCACCGACGGCACAGGGGAGTGCTGGTATGGACTGGTGGGCCAAACAGGAGGAACTGATTTATATTGCCCGGGTTGTCCAAAGAAATTCTTTAAAATTTGTGGTAAATGATGGGATTGCTTTGCCTTTTAATATGGTTTGAATTTTGGTGGGTGTGGAAGAGGGGGACCGAGAACGAGGTGCCTTGTTTTGTTTATGGTATGTTGATTTATTTGTACTCCTTTTGTCAAAATCAAATAAAATCTGTTTATCAAAAAAGGTGCTGGCGAGAAAACGGTTTGCTTCCCTGGGTATGTACCACACATTGAGATGCAATGTAAACATTCATGTCTCTTTGGCAAAGTAGAAATTCGCCTTAAAACTTTAATGAACGTCTGTGCTGAGTCAGTAGTACATTTTCTAAGTGGCTAATCCACTAGACCGTGCTCAAACCAAAGAGGTGCCTACCCTGAAACCCATCACTCCTCCTCTGAAAAGCGTTTTGACCCAAACCAGACATACAATAGCCTTTGCTGAAACAGCTTCTAGCAGGTGTGGGGAGAGGCAGTAGCGACATGCACGGGGGCAAGGAATGTAGATACCTGAAAGGCATGTTACTGTTTAACCCACTTTTTTGGAATACACATACAGGGATACCACACACCAACATGTACACCATAATTACACAAACAGTAGGTTTTTCCCAAACGTGGTGTAGATATAAACCCCCTTGACTAACCATCAGATATCACCATTGCAAGTCTGCTGTGCAGCAACATCAAAATCTTAGTGCAGCACGTCTCAGGGGACTTATGCCACAAGCCTCCTTATCAGGAGAACATCCCAGGTATATTAAAACTGCTTAAATCAGGAGGAAGGTGACATGGGATTCATGTGCTCGTGGCCTTAGATCGAATATGCTCAGAACCCAGATTGTCACTATTTAAAACAAGTTTAGTAGACAACTTTCTGTGCTACTTGTCCCACGGATGGTACTACACTGCTGAGTCAACAAGGCTAGCTCATTCGTTGGGTGACTTTATACAGAATGCTCACATTGAATGCTTGGCCTTGTGAGAAGTGGATGGGTCGCAGTCGTGTATTTTTGTTCCACCCGTTTTTGATGTGATTTGTGATATCTAAGGGAGTTATAGCGGTGGATTCGGTCTCTGCATTTCGTCACAGTACTAGCTACCTACGACTATGGCCTAGTATCTTTCCACATTGCAGTGACTCAGTTGTTTGGCACCATCCTTGTAAGGCAATTTGAACTATGTGGTGGTAAGGTGGTGGGGGACATTCATCAGAAATGTTTGATTGTCACGAGGTGGGTCTTGCGTACTTCCAATGCTGAAAGACAGAAAAGTAGGTTTATTTTCTGCTATCCTTAAGGAACTAAAAGTACCATCTGTATCTGAAGACCCTTTGCTTGAATGGGGATGCTTGCGTTTGACAGGCGAAAATTTCCCATATAACTGTTCGTGGTGTATTATACGACAAAATGTTTGTGTGCGGTGTCTCTCTGTTTCTGTGCTAATTTCTGTTCCCTTTTTGAATGAGATGCATTTTTTTTATTTGTAAATAGATAATGATGAATGATACGAAATAAATTGTATAAGGATATTTTTGCCACACAGGTTACATTTTTACAGTGTAATTGTTTGGCTAAATTTCTTGGCGAGATGTTAGTTTACCCACAAAAACTACTCTGTAACATTTTAGTTTAAATAGAAGCAGTTTTGTATGAAGGGCCTTCCATATGTGATACCAAAAGGACGTACCGAGTTGGCCAGTGTTACCAGCTCAATGCAGTTTCAGACAAACACATCCAGATAAGTTCGAACACCCCATATGAAATAGTGTCAAATAAGGGAAAAAAGTCAGTGACACTGTCTAAGAGTCAACCTCAAACAATGAAAACAGCAGGGACATCAGCAGTAATCCGGCACACAGGCATTTCTGGAAATGCATTCATGCCCGGAGACAGTATAAAATATTGATAGGGGTGAGCCCTTATCAATCTAAGAGCAAGTGGGCCCTCATTCCATAAGATTTTTACCTGAACAGAGGATTTACCAGATACCTAACCAATAAGCCAAGATACATACCATGAATGTTGAATCTTGAACATATTAACAGAGGTGTGGGGCGAATAACTGCTGAGTGCACAAAAAGCAGTATTTAATTTTAAGCCATATGTGCTGGTGGCCTGATACATGTGCTGCAAAGACCGAGCAGGCCTGGCATTTTATTTAAATCCACCTGAACAATCACATTAGGTGTGGCGTTTCACACCGATTGAATATGCTGATGTAGATCACGTGGGAGATGATAGATACGTTTTTTCATGAATAGCTTGGATTTGAGTGCTCAGGAGTTTTAAATATCAGATTGTAGCTTGTGATGTAGCCTGTCTTAGTGTGTGTTTGTGTGGTGCAGACAATAGAAGATCCTCAGCACCTGATTCATTCCCATATGTTCCATCTGATTAACTGGAGCAGATCTATAACACTGCCCTGAGGATGGTCACAACTCAATTTGTGCAATTGAATCTCAGGTTCCCACGATCAAAAGTACTCAATTTTAACATTTGGAGTCAGTATTAATGGTTAATACACTGAACACCTCCTGGTTACTTGGTTTTCTGATGCTCTGATACCCTTCCAGCACTTCCCACGGCAGGATTAGTTTGGCATTCGTGGCAGCCCAGAGTGTGTCTGGCCCAAGCCTCAGACTCCTCTGCCTCCCGTTCTGAACACCTGCCATACTCAATGGGCTACCTTCTACGAGCCTGTGAGTCTGCGAGCCACAACTCACAACATCGGGCACCACACCGAGTGCAGTAGATATGTCAGGCGGATAGGTGCTTGCAGGCGACTTTCGGGCAGGTAGGCATCCTCGGTCCGTGTGCCATGAGGCACAGCTAACAAACTCGGGCAGGCGGGACTGCAAGTATCTGTTGGGGGTGCTTGTGCCTGTATGGGCAGTGTGAGAGCACAACCCCTGCAGGCTCTGCCCACGCCCTGCTGCCCGTCCGACCCTGAATGCCTGGCACCTGAGCGGCAGGAGGTTGTTAGAGTCTGCTACCTGCGCCCAGGGGGATAGTGTGAGGCAGCGCTCTCTGGAGGCCTAGGGACATACCACCACTTGAGGGGCCTCGAATTGGACCGTGGAGCCCCACAAACCTGTCTAGAGCTGTGGTAAGTGGTGGTGGGAGTATGGTAGGCATGGTAGCTGCTTAGTTGCATCACAATGGGTTGTGCCCTGGCTCATGAAAGCGGCCCGCTAGGTCGGGTGAGGCTTGTGGACCTGGTGTATGCTCCCCCCTTACTTCCTTGCCACCCTCAGCTCCTCCAAGCTGACCCAATTGTGTCCCTGATGAGACACCTGGAGGTACCACTTACATCTCACAGCCACACTCACCACTCCTGCCACGTTCACCAACTCCACAGGTTAAAAGCAAGTAGGAATACCTCAGGGATGTGGAAACTATCACATAAATTCTTTATTTTAGGAGGGCACAGGTCATGGTCAAGAGGAAAACACACATATGGAAAAGCCCTGGTAACGTCAAACACAGGGGATGGTACAAATCATTCAGACAATAGGATCCCGTGGGGCAGCACCCCACCAGCTTCAAAATACCCAAGGGTCATCTGGTCGTGGGAGACCTCGAGGAGACCCAACAGTAGTAGCAGGCAACTGCCCAACATCATTACAGCATATTTTATGAATGCTTGTTATGAGGAACAAGAAAAAGAAGAAGGAATCCCTATATTTACGCTGATTCCTACTACTTCTGCCTTGTATGAGGCAGAACAGTCATACGGGGAGCAACGTTTGAATAAAAGAAGGTATACACACTTATGCACGGAGATAGGCGGCTGAAGTCCAACACTGGAACGTTCAGCAATAGCAACTATACATTCACCCTAGAATGAGGAGCAAGGGTTGGAACAAAAGAACTGGTTGCATCATTTCCACTTTGCGAAACCCCAAACAAGGCAACAAAGAATCACAGTTACCGCACAGGTTCACACGAAGAATGGACACAAGTCAGAGAAGGGCATGCAATCTCTCAAGACAGACAAATCCACATGCCCAAAAACGGGCAGCACCCCCAGGCCTCAAATCTCTCATAGAGTTCCATATGCCATGGCCATTTTGAATCGCCACAAGAGAGCTCCAGTTATTCACTACAAGCTTGCTCCCTCTACCAGGACAAGTATTAAGGTCTATTAACTCAACATTGGTGGCTGCAACGAGCACCCTGGCATGGCAGCCTCATAAATTGGAGGTTTATATGGAACAACTAGGTAAAGGCCCATACAATGGCTGAAAAGGCTAGGAAAATGCGACAACATAGATAAAAGGGCCACAACACATGAATATCATTGCCCAAAGCTCGTAGAAAAATGGTCCACCTTACCAACAGTTCTCTCAACAATGGTCGCCGATTTGAGACAACTTCACCAGCTGGAACACAAGCCATGCGAGAAGTGGAAGGTGGAACCAATAATCTCAGGGCACAGACAGCGATAACAGAAATGAATCGAAGGAATAACATCTTGAAGGCATTGGAACAGGAAGCGAATCGGAAGGTAGATGCTACTGCAGGTTACTCACTGCCATCGGAAACAAACAGCCCTGCGCCCCAACGGATTTATAGAAGGATTGAGACGGCAAAGAAAGGACAACGCATCAAACTCCCATCAGCTGTTGCAGAGAGCAAAAAAGTGTCACAAAAAAAATGCCAAAGGACCAGCATGTGAAAAAAGGAGGGCTAAAGATCTGACCAGAGCTACAGGTGGAATCAGCAAAAATAGACGGTAAGAAAGGCTGGATAAATAGTGTTAGTTGCACTAACAGGGGCCAAAATGTGGTCCAACAAGCCCGCAGGCACGATTCCACTCCTACCTCAAATAGGTTTACATATGTACAACTTGTGTATCAAAAAGTTGGAGAGAACAGCCATTCAATAAAGAATGAGGTAACAACAGAACTCCCTAGGGGAGACAAGCAAAAACAAAGCTGGAATTATGAGGGAGCAAGTTTCCCTCTACTCAGGGCCAAATTCCAAAACTCCAAATATATAATCTCCAGACGCCAATAGGCTAACCACAAGTGACTCATCTGAAGACCCCTCAAACAGGACATCAAAAACATCAATGACGTCCACAAATGTACAAGCCTGGGGACTACAACCCAGAGACAAGGCCAGCTAACAAATGATGAAGGAAATGGCGGATGCCTCACCACAGAGACAGGTAGCTCAATTACATCAGGAGAGACATACAGTGTCCCTGGGGGCTCTGCAAATGCAACTAGCACGGATTGCATGACCACAACTAGCCGAGAGGGACCGGAGTGCCCTCGCTCTGAGGAAAATATTCATTTTACATGTACAGCACCACGACAAGCATCACACATAGCCACCAGGTGGGTCACACATGAGCCATAAGCGGGCGATCTCCAATCCATTAAAATGGCCACCTGGCACCCATTACATGCTAGTAGAAAGTCTGACGCTAGTAGAAAAGGACATCCAACAAAAGACAATATTCATCCCGCAATATGAATCTCTGGGCAACTTGGACATTCTCAATCGATCCAGCATTCTCAAACACCTACAGCATGTACCCTCACTAACTTACAACAAAAGCAAAGTCTTACTAAGTGTGAAATTTGTTTCCTCAGGCCAAGGTCAATTGAGTGAATCCACAATAGTTACTTAGACACATGTTGACGTGTCAAGAATGGTACTACTGGAGAAAGAGCATGTTGCTAACTGGGAAATCGTTGTGTATACCAAAGATGACAAACAATATCCCTATGTGTTAAAACACTCGGTTGCTGTTCACCAGTCCCAGTCTACAAAAAAAAGCATACTCATAGGAACCTCAAGCTGGCACTTTAATTTCAGCATCAGGAATGTAACCATTCTGTGTCAACCGGAGGCACACAGAAGAGAACAGAGAATACTCACGATGCCGGGAGCAGGAAAACACCAAGAAGATGACGGGAGCTGGATAGCCACAAACCTTGCTCAGGGAAAACTTAGACATCCCTACGCTGTCCCCACAGCTGAGAAGAGGGTAAATCATCAGGCCACAGCAACAAAAATTATATTGTTGAATGTAGCAGGTCACACAAATCCTACAGAGTAAGAACACAGTCAAAATATTGAAAGAAGCCGATATCGTCTGCCTTCAAAAGACTTGGTCAACCACAGCCACACGCCTTTGCAGGGATCCACAAGCCAACTCAAAAAGTTCATCTATTTGGGATCCCTCTGGCAGCATATCAATATATGGAAAACACTCTGCAAAACGTACTGTTACTGAAATATAAGTTAAATCAGAATTTATTACAAGCTGGCATCATTAAGGAATACAAACACAATGGAGACAAATGCATAGTTCAACTTCCAAATCAGAAAGAGGTTGGAGAAAACAGAAAAAATGATTGCCCTATTGGAAGAACTAATCAGAGAGCACATGTCATCGGAAATCATGATGATGATTAATTTATTGTACAGATAATAAAATCCATTACAAAAAATACAAAAAGGCAAAAAAACACCCAAAAATACAAATACAATCAAAAACTGAATTCATGCTAAAAACACAACTTGATTTAAACACGCATGACATATTAAAAGAAGACATTCCTGCCTGGAAATGTAAAACAACCCTGAGATATAAAAATAAAATGAACCACCAAGCACAGAACCCCACATAATACATAATAAGACAAAATACATAAGGCACAAGCCCTAAAGTGCGTGGTGCATTGAATAATAATTACACCACATACCAACATATACCGTTGGAACTCCACAACCTGACCAATAAAAGGCAGTATGGAAAGAGCGAGGAAAAAAATCCATTTATGCTTATCCATTGCTCGCAGTGCCACTGCATTTAGATTGTGCAATTTTAATGAATGTAATCAATAAAACATTCAGCATTGAGTTAGCTGAGTCCAGAGACTGGATGATATCCTGTCAACAGAAGCGAATTCCCAGTTCATTCCATTTGCTCCGAAGCAGAAATCTACGCTCCTTTAGTAAAGCTGGGTACAGACAAACCACATGATCAACAGTTTTGTCCGCATTACTACAGCCTCTGCATGTTACACCTTCCTCAGGAGATAACTACCATTGGGGTAGCTGTTTCAAAAAACCCCAATCGCCGATCCTTAGGGCCTTAAAGGCCTTTTTCAACCAAAACCCATAAGAACAGGAAAAAAAGCTAGAAGACATACCTGGCTTAAAAGATTCAATTACTGCCCAGGCATGCTTCCGTTGAACAAGGAGGGAAAAGTCTGAGTGATAGGAACACATTTGAATAAACCTTTTTACATCTAGTTTAAACAGAGAATAGGGGGATTACTTGCCCAAAGATCGCCAGCACCAAGTCGCCATTTGCATTCAACCAAAAAATGAAAGTAAGAACCCTTCGATTTTGATTCACTGATTTATTGCCACAATACTGCCTCCAAGTGGCCATCCGTGGCCTGACGCAGCTTATGACAAAGCTTCAAAAAAGCACCAGCTCCAGCTGCCACCAAATCCGGAAGCCCAAATTCCATCCGTACCTGTGCGGGTGAAGCAAGGTGCGGGACATGAAAGACTCTCTTGTAGATTTTATTGACCAGCCTATTTAATAGGCAAGAGCCTTTGCCCAACAAAAATTCTTGACCATAGGCCAGTGAAGGGATAATCTTTGCTCTCATATCTTCCATTAAGCGAAGAAGGGTCGGCCCCGTTAAAACTTTAGATAATCGAGAGAAGGCCGCCTGCAGTGCCACAGCTTTGAGTTCAATTTCCTTCTTATGTTTAACAAAACTGCCCCTGGAATCGGAGTGTACCACTAAATATTTGTAAGACTAGTCGGAAACAAGTTTACAGATTTTATAATACCAACTAGAGCCCAAATGTTTTTTTCCTTCCAAAGGAGACCACTTTTGTTTTAAGCAAATTAACTTCCAATTGATTCACCAAAGTATAAGATGCAAGTAAGTTAAGCAGCCGTTGAAGGCCAATCTTAGTGTAACTAAATAATGCAAGATCATCGGCATAATGCAGATGACTGAGCCTAAGGCCGCCAATCTTGGGAGGATGAGAATTAACAGCGCCAAGCGACGTTGACATGTCTGCGATGAACAGATTAAAAAGAAGGGGAGCAAGCACACAGCCCTGTTTCACACCACGAGTGGTGGGAATTTTTCTAGAAATGGAGCACCCATCACCGAGCTTAATACGGACCCAGGTGTTTGTTTGGAGTTCTATAATAGCACCCAGGAGTACTGGAGGGATGCCACAGTTTTGTGGTTTAGCACACAGGGCACTTCGGGGGATCCAGTCGAATGCTGCCTTAAAATCCACAAAACAACAATTCAACGTCAAGCCTGACAGAATCACCCTGTCGATCAGAATAGAAAGTGCTAACAAATTAGTAGAAGTGCCTGAGCCAGCAGAAAACCCTGTTTGGACAATGGGAACTAAAGCCTTTGATTCAGCCCAGGCACGAAGATCTTGCAACAAAAGGCTAGCATAGAACTTGGCCTCGTTGTCCAGCAGGGCTATCATCCTAAAATTGGCAGGGTCTGACCTTGAACTACTTTTATATAGAGGATGGAAGATGGCACCACAGCAGGACTCAGGGATTATTGAAGTCAAGAGGCAGTGCTCAAACAGATGGGCAAAATGGTTGGCCCAAAAGAGAGGATCCTGTTTGAACAGTGCCTGTGGAAGGCCGTTGGGACCAGGGGCTCCAAATTGCTTAGCCCTCGAGATGAAATGAGGGAGACCTAGTTGAAAGGACTTCTTCACTCCTTGCGAGGGAATTGAAGAACCTGTAAGCAAGGTACACGTTTTAAACAAAGCAGGAGTAGAGCTATAAGCCCCCTCATCCAACAGTTTCCCATTCTGCTTGCTAGCGGAGAAGTGAGTAGTCAAGTAAGACATCCAGACCTCTTCTGAAATGTTGACAGCACCAGTGCCCCTTTAGTTGCTATTTAAATTGTTAATAAGGGACCAAAATTTAGTAGAATTTGGATCTTTACTTGCACTTAAAAGTTTAACCCAAAACTGATTAAGATAGGTCTGATGGTCATCATAAACAGCTTTCCTATAATCTTTCCTCAGTTGTTTGTATTTAGTAAATAAACACTCAGAATAGGTTTTTTTTCTAATTGCCCTTTCTAGTCTGTTGTGTGCTTTCTTTAGATTCCTGGTTTTCCTAGAAATGACAAAAGACCGGGGTGGGGCACAAATAGGCGCAGGTTGATGAAACCTTGACCATAAAAGGCAAGAAAGTTTAACCCATAACTTCATTGGGGCCACACAACCCGATCCCTCAGAATCAAAAAAGTTAATACATTCAGTCAATACTATACTGCCAATAGAAGCATTCCATTTTATACGCCCTAGTGACTCAAAATAGACACCGCCACCCACCGCCCGCATGACATCGTGCACAGGAAATCTAGATTTGATGGATACAGTTTGTGGACAATGATCACTCTCACTCCGGGAAGAAATCAGAAACCTTTCGATGAAAGAAAACAGTTCAATATTGCAAATGGTGTAATCTAAATAGGAGTGGAATCGACCATCTGATCTTGTCCACCGGGGCGGGGGGGGTGTCATCATCACGTAAATGGCAATTCAGAACTTTAAAGCCCATGCTATTAAGGTGCATTACTAAGTACTCTCCCAACGGGAATGCAGACAACCCGAGGCCTCAGTTGTTCGTGAATTAACTGGCGATTACAGAGATCGGGACCCTCAAGATCCTCCATTGTATCCTGAAACAGGTATGAATTAAAATCACCAGTTATAAGGTAATTAGCACATGGGTTTTCCTCAACTAAGTCACCCAAAGTCTGCATCAATGGAGACAACCTGCCCCTTTTTTCCTTTGTTCCGGGAGCAATGTAGACATTAATTACTATGAGCGTTTGTTGCGCGGTCCCATTCCTGATGACAATCCCCTAGATCCAGTTATCATCTAAACCAGTGGCAAAATACTCCCATTTAGTTTAACAGTTACATAGGTGACCAATCCTCCCTTGGCATGGCCATTATTGCTTGTTCTATGGGCAGGTTTCCATATTTCTGAATACCCTGGCAACGGACAGCTGTGCTCAGCTCAGGTTTCCTAAAGGGTGATTACATCGTAACTGTTCAAAAATGATAAAAGGTCAGCTGAGGCGAACTTGTGCACAACCCCGTTGATGTTCCATGAGCATAAGGGCAAACATCCAGGTGTTTGCACAGAACCACACACCCGTAGAGGTCAATGGGGACGCCCATGCAAAAGGGTAGAGGGCAGCCAATCCCAATTAGAGGTCTCCTGGAAACCAGAACCAGTGCGAGGAGCACCATTTAAAGTAGAAGTGCCACCTAGGGCCCTTTTCAAAATTGAAAAGGGCTTCAATACTGTGGGAGCCATTGAACATTGGGATTCTGATAGCAACAAAGGATAACCGGACTCCTTATAGGTAATAATTGTAATGCCCCATGAGAGAAATAAATCTCTCTTGGAAAAAAATAGACTGAGCAGTTGCGGCAGAAAATAGCGAAACCAAGGTGGAGTCCCTTGGGTAGGACCCCCTTGAGTCCAGAAATTCAATAAACGCAATCTCCTTAGAACCAATTTTGTTAAGATCCGAGGTGGCGTTAAAGAGTCTTAAAATGTTCCCCCTATTCAGTATGTCATGAGGGCCCCTGGAGCAATATTCTGGGATGAACTCAAGTTTAAAAGTTGTGCATTCCGGTGGAGCCGTTGGGGGATGCAGGGGGAATGAAGGCTGTAACTGTTCCGCAGCATTGAATGGGCCCACAGGGCCCCCCAAGGCTGGAATATCAGCAGAAACGGACCGGAAGCTTGATGGCACAATTACAGGAAGGCTGCTTTTGTTGTCAGAAGGCAGCTCGAGGGAATTGGAAGAGTCAAAACCCAGAGCATCACCATCGGTATCCCCATAAACAGTTTTAGATTTGAACAGTGTGGCGGCGGGGCGAGCAGGTACCCAACTACCCCAATGTTGGGCTACTGAGTCCGACACACTGCCTAGGTTGCCTTTCTCAGCCGAGATCAGGAGGTCCTTGAAGAGGAGTTCTGTTGCCTGCACAATAGTACCAGCCGAAGGATCCTTAGCAGGCTCAATCAGGAGGGGAAGGCCAGGGGATGAGGTCAACAAGGGATTGGGCGGTGAAGTCTCCCTGGGGGCCACCTGCAACTGCAAGAGCTGCTGCGCCTCAGGATGAACCGACGGTTGGGCATTATTTGGAAGTCCTTGAGGGGGTTGGCTACACCTATTGTTTTGTTGTTTGCAAAGTCTTTTTTTTCCGTCTTCCTCAACGGATGTTGAGCCACTGGATCAACTCCTGAAGGCGTTGGATGAACTAAAATAGGTTGTACAGGAATGCAGGAAGAATGGGAGGAGGTAGGCACCGTGGACTCAAGTTCAGGTAGAGGGGAAGATTGATAGAGGTTGCACTCTTGACTGGAAAGAAGTAATCGTCTAATGTTTTTGGGTGAATAGGCTCCTAAACCAAATCAGGGTGGGAGCTTGAATTAGGCGAGGGCACCGGGGGCGCAGGTGCTGAAGATAGCCTCTTGATTTCACATAGAACCGAACTTAAAAGAGTGGGCAGGGATGAAAGGCTTTCAATGATTGGAGAGCAGCAGCATGTTGGTTGCACAAAGTTAGAGCTTATGTGTGCTCTAGTGATTAGCTGTTTGAGGTTTTCCATTTTTTGATCAATACCAGCTACATAAGAGGCCAGTGTATTCAGCAAATCGACTTGGACGTCCAGCTTGTCAGAGTGATAGTTCAGAGCCAACACAGTGGATTGGAGAGTTTGCAAAAGCTGAAGCCAGGCAGAGCTGGTTACCGTTATCATAGAGGAGGGCATAGGGTTGTATTCCCTGTCAGCACCTCCCATGGAATGAGATTGAAGACAGGAAAAGGTCAAGGACCAATTGGTCATTGAGCTCGCCTTTAATGAACTCAGTTTGAGGGCTAGGGGCAGCCCAGCTGGAAGACCTTATTGGTAACATTGGATGAATGCTGCCGGTTGAACTACGGGTCCATTGAGCTGCCAGGGGGCTGGATGGCAGAGGAATGCTATGATCCTGTGGGGAATCGTGGCAGCTCGCAGCCAGCCCGCCCTGCCTGTCCTGCCGATGGAAAACAGCTGGAGAGGCCGCTAAAGAAGACACCCACTCTCCTACATTGAAGGAATGGTCACTGGAAATAATAATTGGTGAAAATTTGTGTTTTGACAAAAGTGCGGCTGGCTGGCCCTCGTGGGATGGAGAATGGCTCACTTCATCCGGAGATTCTAGCTGGGAAAAAGCGGGTGAAACTGGGCGATGAACGTGTGCCGCTGTTGTCAAATAACCAGAAGCAATGGGTAAAACATCAGTGACTGCAGGCTCCATGGGGACAGCCCGGCCTGGCTGCGGCTCGATCTCCCCACCGTTTGGCAAAAGTTCCAGCTTAGGTTTTTTCTTAAAGTAAGCTAGAAGAGAAGACTCACAGAGTTTCGAGGAGCATGGATACGGCGTATGAACAACGGAAAGTTAATACTTTAAAGTTGCTGAACTGAGCGGATCAGCAGCCGGTGGAGGAGAGGCCGCTGTAATTACAGTGGGTGAAAGGGGATGAATCCACTTTTTGGGGGCTGACGGTGAATGCTGGGTCGCATTGCCCACATCGTCACCGCAGCGGCATTTCTTAAGCTTTTGAGGGCTGGGGTGCTCCTCCCCTACTTTACCAGACCTCATAGTGAGACAAGCTCCAAAAGTCCTTCCTTCAAATCTGGGGAAGCTCAGGGAAGGAAATAATGTTGCTCAGAGTCAATAAGTTCTTAAGGGGGCGGTTTGCAGCACTTGTTGTGGGGTATCTGTGCTCCACTTGAAGGCTTGCAGGCTTAAAATGAAGAAAGGGAGTAAAGGAGACTTGTTGAATTGGATTTCACAAAGGGCAGGAGAAGGCAGGAAGATCAAGGCAACACGGTCCAGACAAGCCGCACTGGCCTAACACCAGCCACCTCCATCAGACACCGGTTGCCTACAGTCTAAGCTTCAGTTTGTGTGCTCCCCGGCACCTTCACTTGGCCCTGCTTACAAGATGCCAAATACTTGCCTTAGACCACCGTATCCTGTGTAGCTCCAGTCCAGGAAGTCCTGAGAAGTGCTGAAGAGATTGATATTGGCACTGGCCCAGGCCCAGAATTCTCTCATGCGGCCCCCACCAAGGGACCGTCCGTCGTGGAATGGCTGACCCGGCAAAGTGGTCTTCGCACGGCCCCACCAGAACCTGGAGCCAGGGCCAGCAACAGCTGTGACCGTCCAAGGAGAACCTGAGGCAAGCCGGGGGGGGGGGTGGAGCAGGGGAGCAGGCAGGAAGTTCAGCCCCCCCAGCCACTGCTAAGCACAACTGGCTGACCACAGCAGCTCGGCTCAGCTCTGCTCAGCCAGACAACTGCACGGCAGAACCTCTGCACGGCCATAGCGTTCGCCCCCAGATGCCACTGCTCCAGCGAGGACGGGACTGGAGCCTGAAACCAAAAGCCAGAGACCACAGGGGGAGGCCAAGGAGGGCCGGGAGCTGTAGACGTAGAGAGCCCCATCGTGCAGGGGTCCTCGTGCGGGGGTCCGCTCTCCGCAGTTCTCTTCAGTTCACCACTCCCGCCTCCTGCACGGCATACAAGAATGACGTGCAAGCGCGACGTCTCTTCTCTCTCTCTCCGCCTCCAAGCACCATTGTTGAGTCCGTGCAGTCAATGGAAATTATGTTAATAGGCGACTTTAACATGCACAGCCTTGGAAAGACAACGCCGGCATAAAAACACCCTGCCAAGCAAGTTGGAGATTTAACATCTTCCTCCATACAGGTAAACTTGAATCAGCACAGGTTACAGCAATAAAAAACCACCCACTCATTAGATAACCTTATTCTTAAACAACTCATCTATAATCAGTTGTATATTTCAGAGCACTAATCTGAGCAAAGCATTATTAGATTTCAAGATAGCCCAGAAGGCAGAAAATGACCATGCAGGGGCGGCTCCTCAAAATGGACGGAGGAGTGTCGCCCCGCTGCCAGCAGCACAGCTGCAAACCTTTGCCCAAAAAACAATCATAAACTATGTTTATGATTGTTTTTTGGGAAAAGGGGTGGGGCCACGGGGGTGACTAGCAAAGAGGGGAAGTGCCCAGCACCCCACTCAGAGCGCATGGTGTTTGGCTGGTCGTGTAGGGCCGGCCAAACACACATGCACACAGGGCTCTCTAGCCTGCACAGGCTGCACAGGCACAAGCTGCACAGGCTTCCCAGTCTGTCCCGCCCTGGCTGGTTGCTCCCAGCCAATCCTGACGCTGCTCTAAGCAGCATCAGGATTGGCACAGGGCAGGCTGGGAACCTGTGCCTGCGTGCAGCGAGACAGGAGGAGGCAGAGGAGCGATGCGGGAGCACAGGTAAGTGTTTGTTAATATTTTTAATTTAATTTAATTCTACTCCCCCGCCACCCCTTTTAGTCAGTGTGAGCCGCGACTGCGACCATGCTGTGCTGACGGTCCTTTTGCCTCTACAAGGAACAACTTTTAGGCTACCAGCAATTGAGAAAACAAAAGGTGAGAAATGCCATAAACTGAAAGAAGGATAAAATGGAAGACCTTAAGCTTAACCAAGACAGAAACCTGGAAAAACCAGTGTGATTCAATCAAATCGCAAACTTACAATATCTTCCCAGACTGGTCAGACCTGGTCAACAATTTGGCTACCCCGACACAAAAACAACAGTCTAAACAGATATACCCTAGGTCCCATGTGTGAGGTCAAATTAAGCACCTGTAAATTAAGGTTTCTATCTGGGCAAACAACAGACTAGGAACCATTGCCACCCAGCAAGGGGTAGCAAAGGCCACAAATAAAACACAAACATCTTGTTTGAGCCCAAAAGAGAAAATATCAGGAGGCTAATTGGGTCGACATTTTTGATTTAATGTCAAGAAATAAACAGCAGCAATTTTGGCATCATTTAAATACTCTGTTATGCCAAGATTGACAGGCTCAACTCAGTAGCAGCACACAAATGGATAACACACGTCAAGACCGTATACACTGAGACATCAGCCAATCATACGGGATCATCATAGACTGAGCACTTGGCATTAGATGAGAAGACTAGCGCACAACCCGCAAAGCCATAACTCACATCACTGGATGAACAGCCAGTAATTAACATGCTGCAAAAAGGTCTGGAGGGAGGGTGCAGAGAAGATCCCCCCACCACCCCCCCCCTGGCAACTGTCCTCTCTCCTTTGTATCTAGAGTGCAAAATAAACAAAGACATCTCAGACTCATGGCAGTGTTCATTACTCCAACCAATCCATAAGAAGGGGAACAATACAGACCCCAAAAATTAAAGGTTCATCTCACTACTGGACATCGAGGGGAAGGCTTACCCAAGCATCCTAAAAAATAGTTGAATGGGTTACTGGCGAGGGTCTGCTCCCTTTCTATCAAGCTGGCTTCCGTGAGGGAGGATCAACAATAGACAACATTGTGGCCCTCTCATAAATAGCCCATGAAGCAACCGCTCCGAATAGCTTGCCCATGTTTGCCTGCTTCATCAACTACTCTGCTGCGTTCAGTGGAGTGGTGCACAACAATCTCTGGCAGAAACTCAAAAATGTAAACATACTGAACAAACAGCTGAAAAACATCATGTCACTCTACACCAAGACATGTATACGCATCAAGATTTCCAGTGAAACGACTACTTCCAAAATACTAACAGATCGCAGGCTTAAACAAGGATGTGTTCTTGCCCCCATTTTGTTCAATATGTACACAGAAGACTTGGGCCTCGCTCTATTCAGAGCCAATCTGCCAACCCAGAGGATAGGCTAGAATGAGATCTTTCTAATGTAGAATGCCAATGACCTTATCCTCCTAGACCAAAGGAAAACAGGTCTTCAGAAGGCACTGCATGCATTAAACAAATATATTGAAAAAAATGAACTTGTGCCAATGCAACCAAAAAAAAGGGCCCAGAAATGGAGGCAAGGGTCACAGAAGAGAGCGAGCTTTCAGACCTACAATTACCTTGGTGTATGGTCCAATGACACAGGGTAACCCAGCGCAAATTGACAGAAGATGAAGATTAAAGGAAAAGTGGCTGTACCCGCCCTGTGCAAGCTATACTCCAGTCTTCATACTCCTACAACAGAGGTTATACGGAGGGTGATAAAATCAAGGTTCATGCCAACCGACAGCTATGCAACACAAAAGGATGATGGACGGAGTGCTGAACAATGCAAACACTCACCGCCAGTCACAGATCTGTTGTTCTTTTGCTCACCATGCCACCCCAGTTTGGACACAGCCATATGCAAATCAGAGGGAACAGTCCAGCCCAAACTACCAAGCCAGGTCCTCCAGTCACAAAGATCTGGGTGTAATCCATCATTTTTTTTGCTCACCACACCACCCATATGCAAATCAGTTTTGACCCTGTCTCCCATGGTAACAGTCCAGCCCAAATTGGGAGGACCTGGCTTAGCAGTTTGGGATGGACTGTTACCATGGGGAAACAGGGTCAAGACTGATTTGCATATGGCTGGGTCCAAACTGGGGTGGCGTGGTGAGGAAAAAAAAGATGGATTAAACCCAGATATTTGTGATTGGGGGTGAATGTTTGCATTGTACAGCATTCCGTCCATCATCTGTTCTTTTTGCATTTGTCGCCCCAAATGGGAAGGGTATGTCCAGACGTGGGTCCCGTGCTTATTGTGCCACTGGATTAAAGCTAGCCTAGCTGATGAAGGGTGATACCCTGAAACAGGTCCTCGGATGCTTGTTTCTGGTCCAGGGAGGACCTGGCTTGGCATTTTGGGCTGGACTGTTCCCATGGGGGACAGGGTAAAAACTGATTTGCATATGGCTGGGGTGGTGTGGTGAGCAAAAGAAATGATGGATTAAACCCAGATCTTTGTGACTGGGGGTGACTGTTTGCATTGTTAAGCATTCCATCCATCATCTGTTCTTTTTGCAACCGTCAGCCATGGCCAGCAAGCATACCCTGGTCTACTTAGCACTGAATTAGACAAAATTCAATGCATGGGTTACAAGCGAATTTCACAGCTTCTTCCTTACCCACGGTATATATTTGTTCACTTGGAGTTCCACCTAATATCACAAAATTTTGAATGTATGGCCTCTCATGCAAAATATTTTGTCTGGAAAATTAAAGCTCCAGAAAATTCAATGAAAGTGGTTCTTGAATTTATTTTTACTTCTGGGAATAATCCATGGAACAACTACTTGATCATTGCTGCAGAAAAGTTGAATCGGCCACAGAAAATTTGGGCGAAGATTTGATTCCATATTGTGCGATTAAATTCTCCATAAAAAAGGAACTTCACCAACAGCCTAGTGCATTGGACAACAAGGCTTTATTGGACAAAGGGACATACGCTCCACTTGCAACAGCTTATACAACTAGTAACACTCAATCATATTTGCACCAAGCATTGGGAACACGCTGCCTAAAATAAAAATACAATGGGTCCGATTATTCTCACCTTTAGTAAAATAAATGAATATTGGCTGGAAATCTCTTACCAACACTGTACGTTGTAGTCTGTACAGCTACGAAAAAAGAGTCGCTGATCCATTTGATATGCTGCTACCCAGCCCTGCAAAACACCCGATGTTGGCTTTTAAAGCCAATCTTTCTATGTCACCGGACAAGCACGGTCGTGGAAGCGCCGAGTCTACTGTATTCCTTAGACACCACGTTGGATCCGTCAAAAATTGGCAAATACACGTACCAGATGCGAACAGTGCTAAACGACAGGCCACACGAGTATCTGACACATTACACCCCTCCGATCCTAGCTCAAAGATGTAGCGATAACGGTCGCATGGAACACATTTAGAAGGCCACGAGCTGCTCGAAGTTGAGTTTATCCTGTATTCACACGTGCAGTGGAGGTGGGGGTTTGCTTACATAGCTGGACAAGTCACCTGCACTTTAGATCACCAGAAGTGCTAAGGCATGATCCTCGACAAACTGCATTTTCTTTTTCAATACATGAGATAAATTTGCTCCGTTTCATTGCTAGTTTTTAACGGTATGGTTTTTTATTGTGTCGTCATTTCTTCATTAATGTAATGATTTTAAGCAATCCTACAATAAGCCATTCATTCATTTTTTTCATACTCAGTTTTAACTTATGGTTGACCATTCACTGCTTATTACATACAGTCAGGCACTGTTGCTTTGCAGCAATAGGTGTTGTATTTTGCTTATTTCACATATCATAGGTGATTCACTAGGTTGGACAAAAGTATAAAGACTCAAATTAAAACAATGTCGATAATGCAACGCACGTAAGGACACAAATGTTGGTGTTGGCAAAAGAGGATTAATTATGCATTAGAACGAGAAAAAAAATCAACCCAGGGGAGTGCCTGATGATGGACACTAACCTGCTGTAAGCATTGCAGCAGAACTGAATGTCCATGGTGCCTTCAGAGAAGTCCACCAACATCAAGGCAGCAAGACTGCCCACTTTCACTTCTGCTCTCAGATCGTCTGCAATAGACACAACCACTAATGCTGCACCTTTGACTGAGCAATAAGCCTTACTGAATCGAGGGCAAAATATTACTTCTCTCTGTAAATGTGTGGAGTTGCTGCCCTTTTTGACAATGTAACTGGCTATACATGTTATACATAGTACATCCGACTACGAGGCCATGTGGGTTGACTCCTGCCTTCTTGTGAAGCAGTGTTTTGGAGAACAATTAAGCTTATCAGGAGCACCACCCTGTTGTGGAGTCAGGAAATGAAAGAACCACACAACTCTGTTTGGCAAATAATATGAGCATTTATGAATATAGGCCGGGAGGGCAGCAAAGCTCAGTGACTGGTACTGCACTCAACTTTGTCATCACGAACAACTTCTTTTCTAGTTTCAAAATACCTTGAATGCTTCTTATCACTTGTCATGCATATTGATTTAAGCGCTTGCTTGGTACATTGTGATCTCCACTTACGTTAGCACAAAGCAATATTTCTCCTTGGGAAAGCATCTAATTATGCATTCACAGAAAAGCAAAGTTTACACATCTGCCATGGACACATTTGCCAATAACCACAGTGCCTTTTGATCTCACGTTCTGAAGCCTATCAGTATGTCCTTCCTCAGCTAGCTCCACGCTTGGAAACATTTCTGGTTATCCTCCCTTGCACAGCTACTGGCCTTCAAGCATCAAAGCTTATCGTGTTCCCTTTCCAAAACCACCATAGAGTACACTTTCCCTTGTGAACATGGATCAGAATGTATGCCCTCCCTGTGAGTGTGTTATCAAGTTATGGCTCAAGCTTTCATACTGTGGCCTTCTACTTCCAGTTGCATTATGAATAAATGTTTCTGCTAGTCCCGGTCCTTGCACCCCAG
Organism: Pleurodeles waltl; assembly: GCF_031143425.1. NCBI lineage: Eukaryota > Metazoa > Chordata > Amphibia > Caudata > Salamandridae > Pleurodeles > Pleurodeles waltl. The sequence goes on from NC_090444.1 coordinate 975,153,373, forward strand.
TATCCTCTCTATCCTTGGCTCTCTGTTTGGACATCATGAACATTCTAGGCCTGTATTCTTCTCTGATCATGTAAGAGTCTGTACATTTTCCTCCTAATTCATGCATTAGCAAAAGTTGGCCTTCTCCTTTTTTCATATTTTCAGTAACATTCCCCCCTTTAGTTGAACTTTCAACTTCTTCCTCACCTTCCCTGCTACATACATTCATTACTGTGTATATGTTGTCCTCGTCCTCCTGCACTTTCCTGACCGCCCTAATAGTGAACATACCACTCAACTTCTGGCTAACCCTCTTGCAGAATCCTACCACTACCTGGAAGATACAAAAAATCAATAGGATCACTACAAGGATCGGGAATAACCCCTTAAACAGTCCTGACAACCAGGATGGCATCCATACAAACCACCCTGAAAAACATTCGTCGGGGGCACCCCCCTCGTCTGCCATCTTCTTCTGCAGGTTATGTACCGTCTGTATGGCCTCCGTTATTGTTCCATTGTCTGCATCGTTAGCTGGCACGTACGTACAGCAGGCAGCTCCAATTCTGGCACAAACCCCACCCTCCATGGCCGTCATCAAGTCTAGCACATACCTATGTTGCATAAGCATCATCCTCACAGCCCGCATTTCTTCCTTGACTGCAATGAAACCATCTTCAGTCGCGTTGATGGTCTTCATCAGTTCCATTGGGTTATTTGCAGCTAGTGGGCAGCTGTCTTTGCTTGGACGAATTGGAAGATGCTTCTGAAGAACAACTTCGGCTGATTCGTCGCATCCGCTATGGCCTGAAAGAATTAATGCAGGCGCACCATTACATCTGCCAGAACGGCTTGTAAAAGAATGTGTGGCGGTTGATGTGGAGTCATCCTTATATGCTACAGACTCCAATGATATGGTGATTCCTTTTCCAATAAGATTACCACTATACGACATGTGGGTTGATGCCTTTAATGATCAATGACGACCAATGGTTCTGGTTACTGTCACTTGTGAGATAACTGCAATAAGTGAACTAGAAACATCGGATATGATAGGTGCTATCATTATAAAGAAATTCCCAGTCCTGATGATGACCCATTGCTGATTGATATCTGTTCCCAGGGTGGAAACGTCGACATAAATTATGTATGGCTTGATGTTTCATAATTCAGTGACTTTAGGACTCCTGGATTGAAGGAGCCTACTGGAAGTTCATGTTCAATTTCTAACCACACTTTTTGTATATCTTTGTATATATTGTACATAACACCAGCACTTTCCTTGTGTATCACAATACCCACCTTCACTTTTTTGATTAGGAGCAGCTATGACTTACTAACAATGATAATGAATCCATGAAGGAAATTTGGAAATTAAAATGGATGATTCAATAAATAGATGTGATATTGAACAATCCTAAGGATACCGGACTGAATATCTGTGGTTCCTTATTATTTTTTTACTGTTTATTTTTGCCGTGGAAGTGAAGGCATACACTTCCCCCTGTTTGGACCATAGTGTTCGTAATAGTTAATTATCCAGGTCTAAGGGTTATTGGGTTGCATCATTTTTTGAACTTCTGAAGAACAACTGGGCATCATTGAACAACATGTGCTTTAATGGAATGTCTTTCCAGGTTGTAGTGCCTAAATAATTTGCAGAACTCTTCTTCCGATAATGGTGTAGCAAGGTAGTTGGACGGCTCCTGGGATGGTCATGTAACTTTGAAACGTCTACCCCTGGAATCACCAAGGAGGGGGTGTGCACAGTAACCAAACAACAGAGATCTCTCCATCCGGAAGGTAGTCGCGTATACAGCCATTCTCTGCACTGCCAATAGTAGTCCATCAGACTGGAGGTGCCCCATTGCATGTCAGCAGTGGTGATGCAATTGATGTTCCTCCCCAGTGGGACTGTTCCATTCCCTCTGAAACATAAAAAGAAAACAATTGGTGTTCTACCTGCTCGAAGAGTGGATGGCGTTTCTATACAGGTGAATCTAGATATATTTTCCTCCCATAAGCCTGACATTTCTGTTGTGTGCTATTGTCACTCTGATTTCCCATCCATAAGGGGAGAGAGCTCTACATCCAAAATTTGCACCAAGGTGCCACTGACCATGGACCTATACTGATCCATTTACTCAAAAATATGGCCTCTCTTGACAATCAAGGGGCATAGGTGTGGCTGAGTAGTTTCTACAGAAAAGTGTAGGTCGTAATATTCTCAGGAATCCCTTCCCTAATATTCTAGTTTTCCATTTCTTACTCTTATACCTCATGACTCCTGTCTCAGCCATTGTTTCTAACTTCCCTATTAACTCTTTGTGGTCTGTCAGGTCATTCATTATATCGGCTAGTTCCTCCTCATACTGTGTGGTGTTTATTAGGAACGCTCCCTGCCTTATCTGTAGGGTTGTATTCGTGCTCGCATTCTACAAAGATACAGGTGTAACAAACATAGAGTAACATTCTGGGGTACCTCTTTTGACAATTGCAGCCTGTCTGTGTCACTGGCATGTGGAATCAGGGAACAAAAAAAAATGACTTATTAGTAGTCTGCATGCCTATCTCTGTCATATGCTGGTACTACCTATTATCTAACAAACTAACATGGATATTATGGGATACATTTTCATACTTATATACTTCTCTCTGCAAGCGCTTAGTATACTGACATTTTGTCATGCATGGGCTAAAATACCATTGAAATGCAATTGCTAACATAACAAGACATGAACAGAAGAACAAAAATGAAATACATAACTGTCCACTAGCAGTATCGAATAGGCACTCCGCTGGCATCTTTAAAGGGGATGTTGTCTTTTGTCTTTTTCTTTGCCTTTCTTTAAAAGTTCCTGTGAAGATGGAATTGCGTGACATGAAGCAGGGGCCAATCGAACGTCTGACAGATGTATCCATGGCTTCCTGCCCTCCACTTTCACTGCTGTGGGGGTGCTCTGGATAACTAAGTAGGGGCCCTCAAACTTGCTGTCTCTCCATCGTCGTACGAAACTGCTGACATATACTTGCTGTCCCACATAAATTGGACTGGTTTGCTGGGCTGCAGTAGTGCATTTCTGCCGTAACACCTGTTTAGAGAAGAATTTGGCAGACTTCAATAACTGAGATAAATAACAACTCATCTCCTGTCCTAAAACCTCAGCTGTCTTTTGAGCATCTGTCTTCTGTCTAGCTATTGTTAAGAAAGTCGGCATAGGACGCCCTGTCACGATCTGTTGAGGGGTCAGGTGATGATCACTTCCTGGTTGGTTTCTGAGGGCATATAAAGCTAGTGGAAGGCAATATAGCCAGTTTTTCTGCGGTGTGGCACATAGTTTACTGATTTTGTTTTTTAAAAGGCCGTTAAGGCATTTCACTGTACCATTACTTTGGGGATGATAAACAGATGACAATTTATGTTTTATTCCTAGAGAGGTGCAGATGTGCTGAAACATTGCATTAACAAAGTTTGTGATGTTATCTGAGCGGATCACTTCTGCAATTCCCCACCTAGGTATCACCTCTCTTTTCAGAAAATTGGCTGCTGCTTTAGCATCATTATATGCACATGGTCCTGCCTCGATACACCTTGAAAAAGGGCAGACCACCACAATAAGGTATTTGTAATTGTTACATCTCTCAATCATGTCGACAAAATCTAAATGTAGATTTTTGAATGGGCCTGTTGGATGTGGTATTGTTGAGGTAATTAATTTTAGTGTGGGTCTAGGGCTGTATTGTTGGCATACTGCACATTCTGCAATGTACAGAGTAATAATTTCAGATAATTGTGGAATGAACCAATCTCTCTGTAGCGTAGCAAGAAGATATTCCTTGGTAGTGTGTGCAGGGAGGTGTAGTTGCTCTAGGGGTGTATATAACAGGGCTTGTGGCATTACTGGTTTGCCTGTGCTTTCTTGCCTTAGATGAAATCTGTTGGTGACTGTATACACCCTCACTGTTCCCACAGCTCCCTTTCATGAGGTAGTGCTTGTTCTTGCAATTAGCTTAAATGTAATTGGGCTGTCTCTTTATATGGGGGTGGTAATTCAGCAGCATTCTGTTGTCTGCTTGTCATCATCTCTAATGTGTGTTTATCCTGTGCACTATAATCTGGAGATGTTTTAGCTGCTTCTTTTGCTGCCCAGTCTGCTAAGGCATTACCCCAGGAGACAAGGGCTTGCTTATTGGTGTGTGCTGCACATTCTATAACTGCTACCTTAGATGGTAGAATTAAAGCCTTTATCCATTGCGCCAATACATCTTTATGCATTACAGGGGATCCATCAGATTTAGGAAATCCCCTCCTTTCCCACCTGTGAATTCTTTATAATACATGGTCACACCATCACTCTTCCCTCAAACTAGCTAGGTTCATCTGAAAGAGGTAGTATGACTGCAGACATCGAAAATAAAGGTGACTTCTGGAGCAAAATTAAACACATCTTGATACACTTAGTAATTTGTTGCAGTAATATATTAAAAACAGTTTAATGTAAGTCAGATTTAAAAAGTGTTGAGGCCCAGAATGTGCGTAGAGGGAATCTATTTTTCCTCTAATGACCTTTAGTGTACAAAAAAAAAACATTTTGTCATGAATATCTCCTTTCTGCTCAGCGTTTGTTTTGGAAAATCATAGAATGACTAGTAAGTTTTAATTTTCATTACATTGTTTAAACTGCAGCTGTAAATATGCACTTTGACCTGCCTTTGACCGTGGATGCAGACCCTAAATTTAAATGTAATACTGTTCCGATGAACCAGTAAGCATCAGGGTCGCAACCAGTAGTGCTGCAAATTAAAATTAGTATGACACCCTTACAAAGGGATGCCCATGTTTCTGTTCTTTTCCTGAAGCTCAACCCTTCATACTATCTAGTCTAAAAGCATTCTCTTGGCTTGCAGCTTTGGGGTTTCAGCCCAAGCATTGAAATTATCCATTATAGCGAGTGAAGTCAAATCTGTTGTAAATTGGCAAAGTAAATAGGTAAATTTGTCATCTAACTAAGAATCAGGAGTTCGTGGTCAGTAGACTAATGAAATTTACCCCAGACAGACTTTAATGCAGTAGACAAAGTCCTGGTCTAGCTAGCTCATCACCATCTTATCTGCTGGGTCAAAAAGCTGGAAAGAACAGAAACCCGGCAGTCTTACTCTTCAAGTTCTTTAGCAGACATCCATTAAATACATGTCAAGTGGTCCATGGGACTGACACACGCACTGGCCTCCGGGCACACACTTCATATGTCCTTTCACACACACAGTCCAACAAACTAAACCCCTTCAGTTCTCACTGTTAAACTCACCATTGTATCCTAGTCCTTCACTTCTATACAGAAATTTACACACAGAATAAAAGATGCACACATAAAATTCCAGTTCAGCCACATTTAAAACAACGCATTAAATGCTATGACTATACCAAGACATCTAACTTCCACATGCTTTAGAAATTGAAACATTCTCATGGCATATTTGATGCTGATTGATAACAGTAGCACGGTATAAAATAAAACAAAGTTCCAACTCTGAGATGAATACGCTAATGTACCAGAAACTGATAATCATGCTTTGTGCACACTGTCATTTTCACTCTGCAAACAGAAACAACATGGACCTATGTACTTTGTAGCTCAGGACAATCATGTTAGTATTGTAGCTTCAACATCCACAATGACTCCAAGATAGTGGACACATCCCACTTCTTGTTGATCCAGGACTCCTGACTGCTATGCATCCTGGCCCAAGATCACACATGCAAAGAAGAAATGTTTGGTTTCCATGCTACTTTTGGCTACGTAACTCGGTGGAATGACGTATTATGTTGTGACTCTGCTTAAGATACTACAGTTATGATTATGGAATACATGACCTCTCCCATCATCTTGGGTAAACTTCCACCCTTATTCCGCAGACCTACTCTCAGGTCTGAGGCCCAAGTCTCCTCTAGTTCTTCATTCAGCTTTTATTTTCTTCCAGATTAGCATCATGCTCAGTTCCCATGAGTCCCACACATCTCCCCCTGAGAAGGACCACATAATGGCACACTGTTAGACCTGTCAGCCTTAGGGTGGTCTTCCCCCAAACGTTTTGCCTTCCTCCCTTTATTTTTGATAATCTCATTTTTGCTGGTCATAGGACTCTGCACACTTTCACACTACTAACCAGTGCTATAGTGCCTGTGCTATATCCTCTAAATATAGCAGGATTGGCTTATCCCTGTCGTAGATGGACTCTCATTCCTAGCGAGACTGCTGATTTAGGAGCAGCAGCACTTATTTTTTGTAGGCGACTGGGTCACTCTTACAACAAGTCACAACTGTCAACCAAACCCTCCCAGCTCACAAGCACCACCTCACCAAAACTCAGACAGTAAAGGTGATTTCTGGCAGCCTCACTCATGGACTCTAAATGAGACCACTCAGGGAAGTCGTTGTGGAACGGAAGTTACCCTTTTCTCTCGCTAGCAATAAGTCTCTCTTTCTCACATACACACACAATGAAGGAGATGCAGGAGACTTTTCAAAATATTGATTGAAAAAACTGCAATGTAAGGTAAAATGCATGAATTGCAATAATTAGGATAATGAGCAATAATAAAAGCAGAATAGTGAAGATGAGAGTTGTGAATATAAAAACTCTCACCATATTGCAATAAACGTAAGATACCCTGATGAGAGCTAGGAGTGATAAACCCTAATCTGCCAGTGCCATGTCCATGAGAAGCACCCGCCATCCCGCGTTACCTTGGATTGAGGTCTCCGGATCAGACTGGGAGAAGATACAAAGGCTGAGTTCTGCAGCCTGGTGGAGTGGAGTGTAGATGGCATCTAGAAGGAACTCCTCTAATGACCTTGTCCATGTGAAGTGTATTTATACAGCTTATGTAGGATCCCTGACGCAGGTATGTTCCTAAACAACTGATAATGTGGCAGACTTGTGTCTGCAATTACATACCCTAACAAGTATGCATAATTTTCCTGTCATACGTAAGTGAGAAAGAAACATGATCACAATACCTACGTACATCACTGATAATGACGTCTTCTCAAAATGGCACTAAGCAAAAGTAAAAAAAAAAAAATGAAATGTAGACAGCTGCAAAGTGCTAAAAGAAATAATAAAATGTATGGAATAAAACAGAGCATGCTGAGTGGGTAAAAGGTCAATAGGTGATGGGGCAGCAAGCCTGCAAGCCAAAGGCTAAGCTGACTCCTGTGCCCAATGGGAAACTAAAATGGATTCACCACAACCAAATTGGAATATTTAATTTACTTGTAAGTCCCTTGTAAGGTGGCACTACCTGTCTCCAGGGCCTGTACCTTAAATACTGCGAGTGGGCCTGCTGCACTGATTGTGCCGCCCACTTAAGTAGCACTTTAAACATGTCTCAGGCCTGCCATTGAACCCTGTGTGTGCAGCTTTCCCCTGCCATTTCGGCTTGGCACAATAAACCCTTCTGCCAGGCCAAAACCCTCCTTTTTAATACATATGCCAGCCCTAGGGTGGGACAACCCAGAGAGCAAGGTGCGATGTATTTAAAAATTGTGACATGTACTTTTAAGTTTGAAATGTCCTGGTATTGAAAAACTTTTACATTTGTTTCTCAATACTACAAGTCCTACCCTTCCCATAGGACAACATTGGAATTACCTTATTACCTTTAATAAGCTGTACTTTCCAAGTGGGAGCAGATAACCAGCTCATGTCCGGTGTCTTTGGAATTGTAATGAAAAATCCCAAGTTATGGTGAAGTCGGATTTTAAATTAGAATTTAGAAAATGGCCTCCATCATCCTTTTGTGTTGCTAAAGTTGCCCTAGGTGGGAAGGGTATGCCCAGACATGGGTCCCGTGCTCACTGTGCCACTGGATTCAAGATAGCCTGGCTGGTGAAGGGTGATACCCTGAAACTGGGCCTAGGATGCATGTTTCCGGACCAGGCCTGGTAGTTTGGGCTGGATTGTTCCCATGGGGAACAGGGTCAAGACTGATTTGCATGTTGCTGGGTCCAAACTGGGGTGGCATGGTGAACAAAGGAACAATGGATTAAACCTAGATCTATGACTGGGGATGAGTGTTTGAAAAGTTTCTGCACTCCATCCATCATCCTTTTGTGTTGCTAAAGTTGCCCTAAGTGGGAAGGGTATGCCCAGACGTGGGTTCCGTGCTCACTGTGCCACTGGATTCAAGGTAGACTGGCTGGTGAAGGGTGATACCCTGAAACCGGTCCCAGGATGCTTGTTTCCGATCCAGGGAGGACCTGGCCTGGCAGTTCGGGCTGGACTGTTCCCATGGGGAACAGGGTCAAGACTGATTTGCATATGGTCCAACCTGGGTTGGCACGGTGAGCAAAAGAACGATGGATTAAATCCGGATCTGTGACTGGGGGTGAGTGTTTGAAAAGTTTCAGCACTCCATCCATCATCCTTTTGTGTTAATTTTAAAAGTTGGCATTTTCCTGTCTTAGCCATTTAGGCCCTCATTACAACCCTGGCGGTTGGTGTTAAAGCGGCGGTAATACCGCCAACAGGCCGGCGGTAAAAAAAATGGAATCACGACCACGGCGGAAACCTCCAACACAGACAGCCACTTTAACACTCCGACCGCTATGGCGGTAGCAACAAACACTGCAGCGGTAACTGCCAACAGACAGGCGGAAGACAAGGTACCGCCCACCCCATTACAACCCGCCCATCCGCCTACTTTTCTGGGGCGGTACCCACGCCATCAAAAGCACGGCGAAAACAGTACACAGAAGGGAAACCACTCACCTCTCGACATTCAACAAAGAACCAGGACACCATGGAGCCCGAGCTACAGGTGTTACCCATGTTGGTGTATCTTCTCATCTACCAGGAGTACAAACGGCAGCAGCGACGACCATGGTGAGTACTGCACCTAGCACACAGGAGAGGGCGGGAGGAAAAAGAGAGTGACACACACGCAACACGCAACACCCCCACCCTCACCTCCAACACCATACACACAAATACATGCATCAACATTACAAATACACCCCGTAACCCTCTGGAAGAACGCAAGGACAAAAGGAATTGAATCAAATGAGTGTCATATTAGAAATAGTCAGATATGAGTTATAAATTTAAAAACAGTATTTGCAAAATATACAATATGTACATAAGGCGGTACAGTGTCCATTCAAAATGTGCGTGGCCCACTGGGTCAACACTCATAGGCCAAGCCCACACTTGACTCCTGCCTCAATACAGAGAGAACACTGCAGGGGCATCAGGCCGAAAACACACAGGCACCTCAGGGGGACGGGGATGTGGGAGGCACCTCAGCCAGAATATGGGACAACGCCACTGCTCCTGGAGGGGGCTCCATGCCCACAGCGATGTCCTGGGGAGTGCAAGGCTACAGTCTCTCAAGTCTCTCAAGTGGGTGGTTTGCCCACTGCCTGGTCCTGGGGAGTGCAAAGCCACAGTCTCTCAAGTCTCTCAAGTGGGTGGTTTGCCCACTGCCTGGTCCTGAGGAGTGCAAAGCCACAGTCTCTCAAGTCTCTCATGTGAGTGGTTTGCCCACTGCCTGGTCCTGTGGATGCATTTCTCCACTGGTTCTGGAGGGGGCTTTGTGCCCAGTGTGCTTCATGCTGCCAAGGATAGGGTGAGTGGATGTCTTCTTCCACTGGTTCTGGAGGGGGCTTTGTGCCCAGTGTGCTTCATCCTGCCAAGGATAGGGTGAGTGGATGTCTTCTTCCACTGGTTCTGGAGGGGGCTTTGTGCCCAGTGTGCTTCATCCTGCCAAGGATAGGGTGAATGGATGCATTTTTCCACTGGTTCTGGAGGGGACTTTGTGCCCAGTGTGCTTCATCCTGCCAAGGATACGGTGAGTGGATGCCTTCTTCCACTGGTTCTGGAGGGGGCTTTGTGCCCAGTGTGCTTCATCCTCCAAGGATAGGGTGAGTGGATGCCTTCTTCCACTGGTTCTTGAGGGGGCTTTGTCACCAGTGTGCTTTATCCTGCCAAGGATAGGGTGAGGGGATGCATTTCTCCACTGGTTCTGGAGGGGGCTTTGTGCCCAGTGTGCTTCATCCTGCCAGGGTTAGGGTGATTGGATGCCTTCTTCCACTGGTTCTGGAGGGGGCTTTGTGCCCAGTGTGCTTCATCCTGCCAAAGATAGGGTGACTGGATGCCTTCTTCCACTGGTTCTGGAAGGGGCTCTGTACCCAGTGATGCAACACTTGGGTGTGGCAGTTCACAGTCCCTCATCTGGGTGTCTGACCACGAGATTTGCAGTGACCAGGATGCATGATAGTCCATGGAGGCAGGGCTAGAGTCCATCCGCCGGCGGCTACGGCTGCACAGTGGTGGTAGTGCTGGTGGGGCTGCTGCCAGTGGTGGACGGAGGTCCCAGCCTCTCTCCTGCAAACCTCGGACGGCTGCCCACTGGGGCTGCTGCTGGCAGTGGTGCTACTGTCAGCTGTGCAGGTGGCGGTGCTTGCGGCGGTGCTTGCTGTGGTGCAGGTGGCAGTGCTGGCTACGGTGCAGGTGCCGGTGCTGCCAGTGGTGGGGGGAGGCTCCAGCCCTTCTCCTGCAGCCTTGGATGGCTGCCCACTGGTGCTGCTGCTGCTGACAGTAATGGTGCTTGTGCCAGTGCAGGTGGCAGTGCTTGCGGCGGGGCTAGCGGTGGGGCTGCTGGGGGTGCTGGCCGCAGTGCAGGTGGCAGTGCTGGCGGTTGTGTTGGTAGCCACCAGGCCTTCACCTGCAGCCTCCGACGGCTGAAGTGCCTTGCCTGGTGTTTTGTGCCCCTTTCGCACCTTGGCAGATTGTGGTGTCACCTTGGGTCTGGCAGCTGGAGTCTTTGAGGTGGCCTTGCTGGGTGGTTGTGGCTCCTTCCCCTTGCTGTATGCTGTCCCCTTCTTCACCTTGCCAGGTGGCAGAATGGTTTTTGCCTTGGCAGGGGTTGTGGCACACTGGCTGGGCTGACGGGTGCCCCCTTTGAGCCTCTGACAGCTGCAGGAACCACAGCGGACGTGGACTTGGTGGCTGAGGTGCTGGGCTGGGCTTTGGCCACCCTGGCCCGAGGGGAAGGATGGGGGGAGGGGTAGGGAAGAGGATAATGTTTGCAAGGAAAAGCTTCTTAGGGACACTGGGGCGGGAAGAGGGAGAAGGTTTGGGAGTGGAGGAAAAGGGAGTGGTTGTAGGAGGTGTCTGTCTGCTGAGTTTGGGTGCAGGTGCATGGGATGGATGCTGTTGTGAGGTTGATGGCTGTTGGGTGGGTGGGTGCTTGTGTATGTGTACTTTGGGAAAGGGGGTCACAGACACAGTGGGAGAGGACACAGGGTACTTGTGCATGGATGTGGGGGTGGTGACTGCCAGTGAGGGTTTTGTAGTGATGGGTGTGCTGGTGATGGAGGTAGTGGATGTGGATGTAGTGCATGCAGGTGTGAGTGGAGATGCTACTGGGAGGGAGGTGGACGAGGAGGAGTAGGGGGACACAGTGGAGGCAGTGGATGTTGGCGTGTCTGCATGGGGATGGTGCTTGTGTGAGTGCCTGTGAGATGAAGTGTGGTGCTTGTGTTTGCCTCAGCCACTTCTGTGTGTTTATTTGGGTGAATGCTGGTCTGAAGGTGTGCTTGGGATAGGCTGGGGTTGAGGGGATTGGGACTGGGTAGAGGAAATTAGAGGGGGGAGGCTGGAGACAGGGACAATGGCTGCCATCAGTGGGGAGGCCAGAGCCTGAAATGCTCTCTGTTGGTCCGCCACGCCAGAGTGAATGCCTTTGCAGGTATGCATTTGTTTGTTGCAAATGCCTCTTGACACCCTGGATGGCATTCAGAATGGTTGACTGCCCAACAATAAGGGATCTCAGGAGGTCAATAGCCTCCTCACTGAGGGCAGCAGGGCTGACTGGGGCAGGGCCTGAGGTGCCTGGGGCGAAGGAGATGCCCACCCTCCTGGGTGAGTGGGCACGGGAAACACGCTGAGGGGCTGCTGGGAGGGCGGTGCTGGCAGGGGGGGTGGTGGCTATGCCGGTTGTTGGGGTGGGCACAGAGGTGACCGCCAGGGAGCTTCCATCGGAGGAGGAGTCTCTGTCTGTGGTGTCCCCTCCTGTCCCCATTGTGGTGCTCCCCTCGCCCTCCGTCCCACTGGTGCCCTCACCGTCAGTGGATTCGGCCTCCAGGCCCATGTGGGATGCAGCTCCCTCCATCGCCGGTGCCTCTGCTCCTCCGCCAGATGATGCTAATGCACACAAGGACAGGGTGACAAAACAAAAAGGGAGGGGGAGAGAGAGGATACACTTGGTCAATGCCAGCAACAACACTACTGTTGGCATACACAACTCACAGGGAACAGCCCTATGCACTATTCCATGCACTACCAGTTACAATGCTAGTCACCAGCCCATGGGGTACAATGCCTAACGCCATCAGCTGCACACCTGAAACAAACAGGGCCCTGACCAGTAGTAGATGCCCACTAACACTATTGGGGTTAGAGTGCTTCAGGGCCTGCCCAACAAGGGACCTACCCTGCCATGTTTGCCCTGGCTTAGGGGCACCCAGAGTCCACATCCCCACCCAGGTAAAACCTTAACATGCGCAAAGTAATGAATCTGAATTTGTACTCACCCCCATGTGGCTGCTGTGATGCCCTCAAGCGCCCATCCAACTCCGGATAGGCCACTGCCAGGATGCAGAACATCAGGGGGGTCAGAGTACGACGGGCACCCCTTCCTCGTTGGGAGGCCAGCCCCAGCTGGGCCTCCGTTGTCTTCCTTGCCCAGCGGCTCAGGTCCTCCCAACGTTTGTGGCAGTGGTTGCTCTGCCTGTCAAAGACCCCCAGGGTCCGCACCTCCTTGGCGATGGCACGCCAAATACCCTTTTTCTGATGGGCGCTGACCTGCAGGAAAAAGACAGCAGAAAAGGGAATTAGTTAACTGTCCGGACCATCACACTCATAGCCCACCATATCCCTCCCATCCCCTTCCGCACATACATAGAACACCATACATGCAGCACTCTGGCCAGGACGCCTCAGCCCCCCCTACATGTGGCTTACACACACAGCACTCCATACATTCATGGCCCACGCATCATGCTCAGTGTACTCACCTGTTTGTCTTGAGGACCGTAGAGTAACATGTAATGGGATAGGACCCCATCCACCAGTCTCTCCAACTCCTCTGGAGTGAAGGCAGGGGCTCTTTCCCCAGACACATGAGCCATCACGCTTCCAGACACAGGTCACAGCAGCACTTGCAGTGTAGGTCCTCTCCAGTTGAAGGTCAGGTAGCAAGTGAGTGAATAGATAGAAAATGGTGGTCACGTCCGTGGCGGTGCGTACCGTCACCACCGGTGTACATCGCCATTGCCTCCTGAAAACCATAGGCCCAATTATAACAATGTGAAGTTGCGCGGTGGTCATCGACAGCCTACCGCAACGGCGAACAAAGCCAGCGGGATTACCTCATTTCCACTGATCCCTCCTCACAGGTCAGGCAGCTGCCGTTTCAGGGGGGGCACAGGCCATGGCACCTAACTTTGTCACAGCAGACATTGGCACAGCTACTGACTCTCGGATTCACATACTGGTTCTGTAAATGTAGAAATGCATCATTATTGCAATAGATGTGTGATTATGACCCTCTGCTCACCGTTTTCCTTCATAGGCTTCAACCGCTGAGGATGAATATGAGATGGAGACATCCTCCAGTGTACAGACCCCTGGTGGACCTTGCGACAATGGAGGACAGATACATTATACTAACATACAGACTTTACTGGGCCACAATCCAAGAACAGTGTGCCCAATTGGAGCCAGACATGGTGTCAGCTATCCACTAGCCCACAGGTATCCCCCCTCTAGTGCAGGTCCTGTCAGTGCTCCATTTCCTAGCAAGTGGTTCCTTCCAAACAACAGTAGGCATGGCATCAGGGATGTCTCAGCCAATGTTCTCTAACGTGTTGACCAGAATATTGTTAGCCCTGCTTAAACACATGTGCAGCTACATTGTATTCACATAGGTGGAGGATTTGGCCACAGTGAAAGCTGACTTTTATGCCCTGGGACACATCCCCAACATCATTGGTGCCATTGATGGTACACATGTAACATTTGTCCCTCCCCCAGAGAAATGAACAAGTGTTCAGGAATAGAAAAAGCTATCACTCTATGAATGTGCAGATGGTGTGTTTGGCAGACCAGTACATCTCCCGTGTGAATGCCAAGTATCCTGGCTCTGTGCATGACGCCTTTATCTTGAGGAATAGCAGCATCCCATATGTGATGGGCCAACTCCAGAGGCACTGGGTGTGGCTAATAGGTAAGCCCAAGGTCCCCACCCAGTATATGTTGGTGTCTGGGTATGGGGTTGTCCCTAAGGGTTAGTGTGTGTCCCTCAGTGTTTTCAGTTGACTCTGGTTACCCCAACCTCTCATGGGTACTGACCCCGGTGAGGAATGCCAGGACAAGGGCAGAGGAACGTTACAATGAGGCACATGGGCGAACAAGGAGGATAATTGAAAGAACCTTTGGCCTCCTGAAGGCCAGGTTCCGGTGCCTCCATCTGATAGGTAGATCCATGTACTACTCACCCAAGAAGGTGTGCCAGATCATCGTTGCATGTTGCGTGTTTCACAACCTGGCCTTGAGATGCCAGGTGCCTTTTCTGCAGGAGGATGAGCCTGGAGATGGTCTTGTGGCAGCGGTGGAGCCTTTGGACAGTGAGGAAGAGGAGGCAGAGGAAGAAGATGTGGACAACAGAAGTAATATCATACAGCAGTACTTCCAGTGACACACAGGTAAGACAATTTAACTTCACTTTACTTTTCAGTTTTCTGTTGGACATTGTACATGGCAGCCTGATTTCCATATGTCTATGGCCACTTAGTGTACCCTTTGGCATCTCTATTTTCAGATCTCTGTGGCCCACTCTGGCTCCTGGTATGTTTACTGCTGCCCACTAAAGGTCATACCAATGTATATATAACTGTACATATGACTTGCAATGTTTTCAGAATGTTGTACTAATACATATTTCAATCATTTGACAGACTCCAGATTTGTATTTGTTCCAAGGGTGTTTTTTCAAGTGCTCATAAGTAGAGGGGAATGTGCAATGGGCTGGAGTGTTGGTGGAGGAATGTCCAGTTAGGGTCAAGTCTCTTGGTTTCACAGGTGCATTGTCCAATGGGGCATAGGAAGGGGAGTAATGGCAGTTCAAGGTGGACAGGGTGACAGAGTGGGACAGAAGGGTGACAATCAGGAGAGTCTTATTTCCTGGAGGGGGTCTTGGTAATGTTCTCTGGCTTCTGCCTGGATCGCTGGGACTGTTTGTGGGGGTGGTTCTCCTTCTGCAGGGGGTGGGGTGCTGGTGGCCTGTTGTTCCTGTGGCGGGGCCTCCTGTCCACTAGTGCCAGCGGAGGTGGAGGGCTGTTCTTCAGTGTGGATAGTGTCAGGGGGCCGTTGGTGTGCCACAACCTCCCTCATGGTGTTGGCCATGTCAGCCAGCACCACTGCAATGGTGACCAGGATGGTGTAGATGTGTTTGAGGATCTATCTGATCTCCAGGTGCTGTCCCTCCTGCAGCTGCTGGGTCTCCTGCAACTTGTCCAGTATCAGGCCCATTGTCTCCTGGGAATGGTGGTATGCTCCCAGGATGTTGGTGAATGCCTCCTGGAGAGTGGGTTCCCTGGGCCTGTCCTCCTCCTGTCGCACAGCAGTCCTCCCAGCTTCCCTGTTGTCCTGTGCCTCTGCCCCCAGAACTGTGTGCCCACTGCCACTGACCCCAGGTCCCTGATCGTCCTGTGTTTGTGAGTTTGCCTGGGGTCCCTGTAGTGGCGGACACAGTGCTGATTGACGTGTCCTGGGGACAGTGGCATGGGCCCGCTGGGTGGGTGCTGTGGTGGTATTTCCTGAGGGGGAGGCTCTGGGGTGGCATGGGACTGTGGCAGGGTAACCGACTGTCCAGAGGTCCCTGATGGGTCAGGTTTGTCATAGTCATCCAGGCGTGCAGAGCTGCTGTCATCACTGTAGGCCTCCGCTGGGGGGGGACTGGATGTTGCTTGCAGCTCCTCTCCGGTGACGTCGAGTAGGGGTCCTGTGGGGATGCAAATGCAGTGTTATTGTATCTGAGTGTGCCATCTTGTGCATGGGTGTGTTTTTCTGTATGGTTGTGATTGCCCTGTCAGCTTTGCCTTGTGTACGTGGTGATTTTGTGGACTAGGTGATTCTCTCTAATGGGCATGCTGTGGTGATGGGTGTCCATGGAGGTCTGTGATGGGGGTCCATAGATTGTTGTGACATGCAGGGCTTGGTATTGGGATGGGTGGGTTGTGATAGTGGATTATATGTGAGGTGATGGAGTGATGGGGGTGAGGGTAGGGGTAGGAGATTGTGATGGCATGCAGGTAAGGTGGCGGATATAGTAGTAAAGATTTGACTCCAGTCCTTCTGCTCCTGCTGCGAGGCCCTCAGGATGCATGGTCGCCAAGATTTGCTCCTCCCATGTTGTTAGTTGTGGGGGAGGAGGTTGGGGTCCACCGCCGGTTCTCTGTATGGCTACCTGGTGTCTTACAACCACAGAAAGCACCTTCCCCATAGGTCGTTCCACCTCTTCCTGATGTCATCCCTTGTTCTGGGGTGCTGTCCCACAGCGTTGGCCCTGTCCACGATTCTCCGTCATAGCTCCACCTTCCTAGCAATGGACGTCTGCTTGACCTGTGATCCGAATAGCTGTGGCTCTACCGGGATGATTCCCTCCACCATGACCCTTAGCTCCTCCTCTGCAAACCTGGGGTGTCTTTGGGGTGCCATGGATGTGGTGTGAGTGATGTGTGAGGATGTGTGGGGTGATGTGTGTGGTGATGTGTTGGGGTGTGTGCTGTGAGGTGCGTGGTTGGTGAATGGGTGATGGTGTTCTGTGGCTAAGATTGAGTGGGTGCTTCTGGCTTGTGTCTCTCTCTGTTGGCAATCTTTTTTTTTCGTTGAAAGGGTTGTGGGTAATGTGGGTGTGTGTTTTATATTGGATTTGGTGTGTGGGTGTGGTGTGTGTATGTGTGTCAGGTGTGTGTAGTTTGAATTGTCCAATGTGGTGGTGTTTTTAAGTGTGTGTGTATTTTGAGCGCGGCGGTGTGTACCGCCAATGGTTTACTGCGGTTAAAAGACCGCCGCAGTGATTCGTGGGTCTTGATACTGTGGGCGTATTCCTGTTGGCATAACGGTGTGGGTTTTGGTACCACCAATTTATCACTGACCTTTGGTCTGGCGGACTTGTGTGGGTGTCTGTATAGTGGCGGATTTCTCTGTGTGGGTCATAATACCCGTTGTGGTATACCGCCGCGGTCATGGTACGTTGGTGGCCATCAGCACGGCGGTAGGCGGCATTTACCGCCAGGGTTGTAATGAGGGCCTTAGTGGCTGTAGCCTGTCTCTGGGTCATAGGACTGGATGTAGTTGACAGTTGGGTTTTGTGTATTCCTCCTAGACAGCCACACACAAAAGAGGGTTTTGGTGTGTCTAGATAGGTCATCACTGGCAAGATGGGAGGGGGAAGCTAGGCACAGCCCCACTTACATTTGATTAGTCTGTATGAGGGCTTCCAGGGTAACTGGGTATAAATATTGGACCTCATACACCACCCCTGCAGTATACTTCTGGACTAGTGGATACTCTACCATGAAGAAGGACGGTTGGGCTGCTGAATGGACTGCCACTCTGCTGGACTACTGCTCTGAAGACCTGCTGTCATGCTGCGTTGAGCTGCTGCCCTCTTGGCTGGGTGAGAAAGACTGGACCTGCACCTGTTGCAGGTCGGGCACAAGCCACTCACACCACAGCCAGCCCAGCCGAAGCTCCCCTGGTGCCAGTAGAACGCTCTCACGTGCTGTACGTATAAAAAAAAAAAAAAAAAAAAAATGAGGAGCTTGATATCTAAAAAAAAACGTATAGCACTCTCCAAGCTCTAGAGATGGAGGTTTGGACTGACAAGAGGCAGCAAAACAGCACCCCTTGAGAACACGAGCCCAAAGCAGGGCAGTTATGCAGAAGGCCAGCAGACAACAGAGCCCATGGTTCCAGTAGCAGTTCCTCCTGGCAATACCCCCAATGCCTTGGTGCGGAGGGGGGACCAGAGTCAGGGAGCAGTGGCAGCAGGGTAACAACTGATGATTCCTTTGTGCCATCCAGCAGACACCAGGCAGCAGGGCAACAAACAGAATGGCAGTCCAGATGAGTCCTTTGTGCAGTCTAGTAGCCCTCTGGCAGAGGTTCATTCCCAGTTCCAAAAGTGCTCTCCAAATGTAGGGGAAAACCCCCTATACTTGTAATCATTTTGTGCAGCCTCTACAAAAGGGGGGACGGGGTTCCAACCAGCACTAACTGGTTCCAGGGATACCCACTTTTTTCTCCAGCACTGGCTCCAGACATCAGCGGGGGGTAAACAAGCCCTTTGTGTGAGGTCAGGGCACAGCCCTTACAAATGCACATGTGCCCCGCCTCTCCTCTCCAAACTCAGGAAGACCATTCAATATGCAGATGTCATTTTATGACACCTCCACCCTCCCTGTGAATAAACTGTCTGAAAAGTAGGCACAAAGTCCGGCTGTCAGCCGGCCTCAGACGTGGATTGGAGTCAAGCTGCAAAACACAAGAGTCATAAGCACAGAGAAATGTTCACTTTCTAAAAGTGGCATTTCTAATATGATAGTAAACAAATTCCCCTAAACCAGTAAGCAGCATTTCTCACTGCCATTCCAACCATACCAAACATTCCTATGCCACCCCTCATAGATCATAGAATACCACTTAAACATATGTTAGGGCATTTCCAATTAAATCCTCTGAGGGATGCAGCACTCACAGTAGTGAGGAAACAAAAAGGCTGTTTGTCACTACTAGGACATCTAGTACATAAATTCATATGTCCTACCTTTTACATACACAGCACCCTGGCCATAGGGCTAGCTAGGGCCTGCCTTAGGGATGACTAGTAAAAGGGGAGGTCCAGCCTGAGAAGTAAATTTAGATGCCAGATCCCTGTGTCAGTAAACAGCGCATATAGACTCTGCATGGCAGGCCTGAGACTGGTTTGAAAGGCTACGTTTGTGGGTGGCACAAGCTTCACTGCAGGCCCACTAGTAGCATTTAATTTCCAGGTCCTGGGTTTAGGGATACCACTGTACAAGGGACTTACTGGTAAATTAAATGTGCCAATTAGGTGTAAGCCACTCATTCCAAGTTTAGAAGGGAGAGCACATGCACTTTAGCGCTGATCAGCAGTGGTAAAGTGCTCCAAGTCCTAACGTCAACAAAAAGGGTCAGAAAAAAAATAGGTAGAAAAAGGCAAAAAGTTTGGGCATGACCCTGTAAAAAGGGCCAGGTCCAACATGAGTGAAGACTGGATATGCAAAAAATCAATCTCAGTAGTGTAAGTCAACAAACACTGCTCATTGAGAATTTGCGGACATGTGACACATTAAATATTAAAAATGACAGATGGCAGTCACACTATCAAACGTAGCATCAAATAAAGGTTCGAAATGCTAAAACTTGAGCCTGACTTTGGGTCACTATTCAGAGAAATACCTTTCCATGCATGCAAAAGTACAAGAACCTTTCAAGTGCTAGAGACACAGAAGCCAAAAGAAGAGTATCAAATGGATTCCAAGAAGCTGGACACTTTTCCTTGCCATAATTGTATACACTATACTTCATCCCCACAGCGGAGCCTCTATCTGACTCAAATATTGCAGCTACTGCAACACAAACCACAGAGAGTTGCAGATATACTTTGAACTGTCCATATGTGCTTCTATAAATTGTCAACACTGAAAGAAAATTGAAGCTACACTCATGTGAACCTAAAAGCAACACCTGTAACAAGTCAGTGACATCCACGGTTGATGCACAATACAACACAACGTCACACAATTGAGATTCCAGGTGATACAAAAAATAAATATAGATCCTGCAAGAGGAATATACCAGGAACTCCTACCCAGAGTATACATGCCAATAGACCCGATTCAGGCAGCAGACTCCCAATTTTAGGAGCAAAAACTTACTTTATTCTGGATGTCTCTCTCTTGAAATTGCCTCTGCGTCAAAAGAAGTGAAGGGGTGGAAATATATTCTCCTGCTTATTTTTATAAAATGTCCTCTTCTAAAATGTTGGCATGTGTGGATTAGATATACTTCAACTCAAAGGGCTCAATGGCCGGATCGAAATGCCGTTTTTATTTAATGACTTCAACCGAGGGAGTTTATTAATTGCATCGAAAAATTCAGTTGTCCACACTGTTTATATTTCTGTAATCCTGTACCTTATTTTGAATGGTACTGCCCATGCCAATTTTCTTTGTCTATGCATTCAGCTCATATTTTGAAAGCTCTTTTGAATGAGAATGACCAAAAGCAGACTCAGTGACATGCAAGTTTGATTCTTTTACACACCTGTGGTGTACTTAGGTTTTCCTTTCGCATTACTCGCCAGACCCAGTAATAGTCGGTATTTTATTCCGTCACATCAGCGACCTATTCGTTTCATACACAACAGCAAGTCATACAAGAATACATGCGATTTCTTAAGCCAAAAATGGCTTTATTCCGTCTGTCTCCTGATTGAAATCGCCTCTGCTCCAAAAAAATTCAATGAGGAAAATGAATTCTTCCGATTATTGTTTTAAAATCTCCCACTTTCATCTTCTCAAATGTTGACGTGTGCACAAGCAATCTTCCTACATTTACTTTCAGATCCATGACTCTCTACTCCATGACCCACATCACGTAATCTACGTTTCATGTCACTACCATGTATTCTTTTACTTAGACATATTATCACGCATCCAACATCGCAGAGCTTAGGTTTCACACCCCTTTTTTACCCATTACAATATGGCTACTTTTGTCCACGACGTTCGACAAGTGGCACAGTGCGAAATAACCAAACTTTTACATGTGAAAAGGCTCAATCAACTACACCCCTAGCTAGCTTCTTTCCTCAAGCATCTACATTTGCCTTCATGCAAGAGTGATCTCACATATACACGAAACCTTTTGCCTGATTGGACACTTTAATTGTAATTAGACGTTTGCGCTTCCACTCAAATTGATTGCTTTTAATAAACACTGTTTCTCCATAGTTTTTATCAATTTGAGCGAAAGGGTACAGCACAATGACTGACAACTTTATGTGTGGAAAAGCCGCTTTAATGAGGCAGGTACACATTATATTATTGAAATCTAGGCCAATGCCTGTACAGATCTAACCTCCTCACTATACATGAGTGATTACCTACCGGTTGTCCTACCCCCACCCCTATTTAAACTCCCCTACAATTCCCCCACCCAGAGGACCTGTCACTGCACCTAAAGCTGTCAAACCTAAATTAACATCACTTACTGTAACTGCAAACATTTTGCGTCCTGCCTTGTGCATGTGATAAAGTACTCCTAGTTCTAACCTCCTCTTGAAATTGCTTCACCCACCCAAACAGAAATAAAACCGCTCCCAAACCAGAAAAACTTTTGGAAACTGCCTAATTGCACTTACTCATCAATGACAGCTACACATATTGTCCTCTTGCGCACCTGACTGAAAGGTAACCCCTTAAGATCAAAATTCTAATCTTCCTCAATCGATATATATAAGAAGGGAAGGGCAGGGTAAAAACGCCTGCCCATGCCTGGATAACCTACCAGCCGCCATGTTTCATGCCACAAAATGATGGCTGGTAACCCTACCTTTAAAGCCCCACCCCACCTACTGAACAGGGGTGGTTCCCCCATAAGGGCGGAGGAGTGTCGCCCTCCCCCCCACCACCAGCAGCAACTGCTGCAAATCCTTTCACAAGGAAGGGATGTTTATTATCCCTTCCTTGAGAAAGGGGTGGGGCATTGGGAGTGGCGAGCAGAGGGGAGTGCCCTATGGACTTCCCTCAGAGCGCATGTGTGTTTGGCTGGCCATCTCGGGCTGGCCAAACACACATGCACATAGGGCTCTTTCCATCCAAGCAACACAGTTGAGAGGCTCCCAGTCTGCCTGGAGTGCCGTGAGCAGTGTCATGATTGGCCACATGGCAGACTGGGAGCCCGTGCCTGCATGCAGCAGAGGAGCAGAGGTAAGTTTAAAAAAAATATATGTTTGTTAATTATTACCCCCCTTGCGCGCCGCCCCGCCCCAGGAATCCCCGCGAGCGGTGACTGCCCCTGAACCTAGTCAAGAAACCTACTGGCAGTCCTAAGAATTGTACAACCTGCCCAAAATGGTCAGGGGCAGACCTCAACAGTCGTCTGCTCTCCAAACCCTTATTGGGCGAGAGGGCACAGAACAAATGACTGGCAACTTTGTGTGGAAACGGCCATTTTAAAGAGGAAGATGCACATCGCATTATTGAAACCTAGGCCAATGCCTTTACACATGTAACCTCCTCACTATACATGAGTGATGACCTACCACATGCCCTACCCCCTCCACTAATTAACCCCCACACAGCCCCACCTACTCAAACAGTCTGTCACTGCATCTAAAACTGTCAAACCAAAATTAACTTAACTTCCTGTAACTGCAAACCTTTTGCTTCCTGCCTTTTGTGTGTGAAAACGTACTCCCAACCTTCACCCACCTCAACAGCAATAAAACCGTTTCCAAACCTGAGAAACCTTTCTGCAAACCGCCACTCAGGAGAAACCCACCAGGATTCTTCTGCCTCCCGTTCCAACATACTAACAAACCCCTACTGTTATGTGGTGAGTGCCTAGTAATCTGACCCTCGCTTGATCCATAGCCGGACCTCCAAACATGCCTCCAACACTTCCCGTACCTGCAACAGATATAGCTCCATACCCATCAATGACAAAGGCAAACCATTTCCATAGAAAACTGTTGCGCCTCATAGTGAAACTCCTGGTGGACTATCCTCCTTACTCCTTCCTCCCTGCAGAAATGTTGTCCTTCCCTGGTAACTATCCAGGCACGGCTTGCTGGAGGGAAAAAGGGGAGGGCGGCACAGGGCAAAAAAATTATAATAAAAATAAAAAAGTACCTTTTTTTCTGCGACACACCCCTCCATCTGCTCTGCTCTGTCATTGCAGGCACAGGCACCCAGCCTGCCCTGCATCCAGTCATACTGTTGGCAGCAATAGGCCAGTCATAGTATTGGACGGAGCGCCCAGGCAGGGTGCTCCAAGGCAGAGTGGGAGCCTCTGCCTGCTCTGTATGTTTGGCCAGCCTGAGAATGCCAGCCAAACATATATGTACACAGTGCTGTGCACTCCCCCTCTCTCCCCATCACGCCCGTGGCCCGATTCCACTTTTATAGTAAAAACATAATAAACCCAGTTTATTATGTTTTTATTATAAAAGTTTTGCAGCTGCTGCTGGTGGCGGGGAGTGGGTGGATTGGGGCGACGCTCCTCCTCCATAGCAGAGGAGCCCCCCCCATAACTATTTTCCTTGTCTTGTTTATTGCCGCCAGCCTCTGTGCTCCTCACCACTGCCACCGGAGTATCAGTTTTGTCCATAATAAGTGTGTCACCGCCCACTCTCTTTTCGCTTCCTTCATATCTGTTTTTGAAGCTTTTATCAATGCTAGCCCTTTACTTCTTACCAGATCATTCTCCTCCAAATGAATTACGAAAACATCCAGACACCCATCACAGCCTAGAAATTTGTTTAAGCTCTTCAGAAATTCTTTCCATAACATGCCTTTTTTGCCATGCCAGTGCACCCAAACATTCTGATACGCGAAACCTAGCTGATGTCCATAATTCATGCTGCCCACCTGTCTGTTTGCCATCTTCATAAAAGAATGTCCTGTGATCCATAGGGTGAGGTACTCCCGGTCTGGGCCTGGAACGGAACCTAAAACAAACAAAAATTAATAAGCTGTTAGACCCCCAGGCCTCCCCTCCTGTCTGTCGCTCGTATATCTTGTAGCAATCTGATGACCATCTCCCCATCCGCTGTATCCGATCAGGTGCCTAACCTCGCATATGTGACTCTGTCACTGCCCCAATCCTAAAAGAGTGCACCCCGTACTCATTTTCATGCAAACCTACATGAGCCAGTCTTCTATAGCACTACTAGAAATAGGAAAGCTGTCGCACGTGAGCCGTCCTGGTGTCTGAAAACTTCTGTAACAACCCCTGAGTAACGCTTTCAACACCAGAGGCCCCAATATATACCGGGCTAAATTGTAGAACTGGGTAGGCCCTCAGATATACATGTGACACCCCCTTGCCAATTGATCGGTCTTGGACCACCCAACATGAATCTGCACCACTTCCTGCTGCAATTGCATGTTCCCCACATCCACACCAGTTCCTTTTGTGCTGAACACTCAATAGGTCACAAAAAACATCCAACACCTAAGCAGCAAGAACAAAGTTGCTTCTTTGCCATCGTACCATACTGTGGTCAGTGCACCCATCACCCAGCGAAACTCCATCCACACCAATAGCCTACGTTTCCAATCCCCCTTTACTCTTCTCCCTCACCCATCCCTCCAGCAGATGCTGATGATGCATAACCCCATAGCAACTTCCCTAC
The DNA here is from genome assembly GCF_031143425.1 of Pleurodeles waltl. Classification (NCBI taxonomy): domain Eukaryota; kingdom Metazoa; phylum Chordata; class Amphibia; order Caudata; family Salamandridae; genus Pleurodeles; species Pleurodeles waltl. Next base: position 975,177,869 of record NC_090444.1, read on the forward strand.
AAATGCAATGCCCTCTAACTTACCCACAATGGTAATCATTGACCAACCTTTCTCAATCATATCCAATATAAAACAGACAGTCACCAGTCCTTCACCACATTTCTTCCTGTATACTCCTCCTGCATGCCCATGACTCAAGAAATTCCAGCCATGCCTGCCTATTTTCCCTTCTAGTAGATGGTGCCAGGGAACCAACTACCAACTGTAACAACCCTGCACGCCTATCTGCCACAGATTCTCGGGAATTGGCTCTGAGGATCTGCCTCTGAAGCAAGCCCACGGAACCTCTGCCACTATGAACGAGATAAGGCATCCACTGTGTTACTGTCCAGTCCTGTTACAGGTCTTGCTCTGAACATAATGTCGTGCCTCAGGCAATCAACAGGAAGCTTAAGGCCAGGCCAGGCCAGGCCAGGAATAGGTCTGGAGTAGTGAGAACAGATGTCAAACTCATCTAGAAACAGATTATGAATATACTAGGGTACTAAAGATAAAGCCTGCAATCTGTGAAGAACACACAGATCTGTCGACCATAATTTTTACCCCATTTTATGTTACTCAGGGGTCATGGGATATTCTCAATAGATCTAATATCCTACGATTACTACATAATATTTCAGCATTTGCAAACTTAGGCCCTCATTACGACCGCCCGCCCAATGCGGCCGCACTCCCGCCGCGACCATTATGAGATCCCCGCTGGGCTGCCAGCCCAGCGTGTATCTCGGCCGCAACACAGGAGCCGGCTCCAAATGGAGCCGGTGGTGTTGCGGCTGTGCGACGGGTGCAGTTGCACCCGTCGCGCTATTCACTGTCTGCTATGCAGACAGTGAAAAGCTGCACGGGGCCCTGTCAGGGGGCCCCTGGACTGCCCATGCCAGTGCGACTCCCCGTACCGGCAGGCTGGCAGTAGGGGGACTCGTAATCCCCTGGGCAGCGCTGCCCTGGCGGATTAAAACCGCCGGGGCCATTGTGGCGCTTCCACCGCGGTTGTAATATCCTGGGAAGCACCGCCAGCCTGTTGGCGGTGCTTCCGTCAAAACAGCCCTGGTGGTCTTGGACCGCCCAGGGTTGTAATGACCCCCTTAATGTCAGAAGACTTAATAGAGGTAAACTTTAGCACTCTCACATGGATTAGCAAGATTGAATCAACAGTGACCACGTGGTCGGCACAAAGTAATATTGATAGAATCTTTGAATAAGAAGGTCTGTTAGAAAATTGGGGCATAAGAATTAGTAAGGAAGTCAGAGATTGGTAACCACGAGCCGCATCCGCCGGAAATCAAGCCCCATCTCTGGCAAGAGAAAATCTCAATGTATTGAGAGGTTCCTCGGCTATGAATCCACTATTCTCAGGGGAAAAAAATAACCATACATCTGATAAGGGAAACTGGTGAGCCCAACCAGGATGGGCCTAAGAATATAGGTAGGGCTGAATCTGGTGGGCTAAATGAGTGCCTTGATACTTTGAGGGGGCAAGGATAGTGTTGGCTTCCTGCAGCACTGTCTACCAGAAGGAAGAAGTGCATTTAGCTTTGTAAGCACTACCAGCAAACTTGAATCAAATCCAATTAAAATAATTAGCTGGAACGTGGCTGGCCTGGCTTCATTATTAACCGGTGCAGGCTTTAAGATTTTTGAAGACAAGGCAGACATAATGTGCTTTCAAGAAACATGGACGGTAGAACCAATGGCCATAGAGGGCTTCATAACATTTCAGTCCCCTGCATACAAAAAAAATTGTTTGGTAGATGCATTGGAGGCCTTGCTACATATGTTAAGTTAAATCCGGCCACTAAACTAGTAACGTGGGAGAAATCTACTAGTAACATGCTACTGCTAACAATACATGACTTAGCCTTATGTAAAAAAAATCACTCCGGTCACAGTGATAAACATATATATTATCCCCTTCCAAGATAAGAAATTGATGATGGACAAATCTACACTGGCCCTATAGAAAGAGTTTGTCCATGATCACCCTGGCCATGAGTATGTGTTGGCAGGGGACTTTAATATTCGGCAGCTTGGCCAGGAAGGGGGCCACTCTCGATACCCCGTACGACTGGCTTTAGAAGCTTTTTTGAATGAATATGACATAAAAACAACTGATCGTAGCAATAAAGCAGTGGGCACCTGCATCCCTACTTTTAGAGACATATCCACAATAGATTATATCTTTTTAAGCCCAGGACTCCTGAGCCGGTGCCTAAGCCACAAGGTGGTTTACAGATTTGAAAATGAAAACAACCCAGTGGTAATAAAAGTTGCTATAGGGGCTATGAGACATGACCTCTATAAAGCAAGTGGTCATCAATTCGCTGAAGGCCCCACCATAAAACGCATTAAATGGTATGCTCCTTGTAAAAAAAAATATGAGGCTGCTTCACCGGGGGACTGGTCAAATAATAGATCAATGGGGGCTGGTGCGTAAAAAACTTCAAGCTCACCTCTGCAATAGAGTGCAGCCCAGTCAAACTGGGTGTAAACAGAACAGGGTGGTTAAGCAGCTAGTACCCAAGGAATGGTCACAGTATAAAAAGAGGTATCGGCAGGCAGAAAGGCGTTACAAGAGGCTCAAAACTCCAGCCTCAGATGCATTAAAGAAGTCGACACGGAAAGACTATAAAAAAGCATTATGGATGCTGAAGACCAAAGAGACGGAAGAAAGTTGGAAACATCTGGCAACACTGCTCCCATCCACCAAAAGTAGAGAATTTGGGGATTTCATCAGCACATTGCTTTACGACTCCGAAACAAACACTAACGTGATCTCGGCCAGCGACTGGGAAAGGCATGTGGGAAATTTGTATGTAGACATAAAATATGTAGGGGACCAAGCTCACAGCGCTGGCCTTAACGAAACGGATGTACTAGATGACAAAATTGGCTCCATCACCATTAACACTGTGCAAACTATCCTTGGTAAAATGAGGCGGGATGGGGCCCCTGGACCCAATGGCCTGCCAGGGAGCATCTTCAGAGATGACCAAGCTTACTGGGACGCACCCCTGACTGCTTTATTCAATGACTGCTTACATTTTTCAGTGGGTCCGGCAGCATGGAAGGGATCAATACTTCAACCTATTTATAAAAAAGGGGACATCACTTGCTCTGAAAACTACAGACTGATAGTTTTATTGGATGTAGATGGTAAAGCATATGCAAGGATTTTGCTACAAGAGCTGGAAGAATGGATCTCAGCAAATGGCATAATTCCACCTTATCAAACAGGTTTTAGACCTAGTTCCTCTATGTTAGATAATGTCCTGGCATTTTCATATCTTGGACAAGAAGCGGTAAAACCAATGTCTCCACCGCTTTTTTCATGCTTTATTGACTATAGTGCGGCTTTCGATGGGGTTGGTGCGGCACAACCTGTGGAAGAAACTAGCGCCCTGGGGGATTCCAAGGAAATTGCTAGCTTCAATAATGGCCCTATACCCGGACACCTTGGTGAGAATAAAAATCACAAAATCATGCGTGACTAGGAAGATTTTTACCAACAAAGGCTGCGTCATAGCGCCCACTCTCTTTAATTTATATACAGCTGACCTGGGTGCTGAGTTGCTCAGAGGTAATACGTTTCCCAGGCAGGTAATTGGGGGCAATTGGTGCTCCCCATAATACAATATCCGGACGACATCGTTATGCTTGCCCGAACCCGGATTGGGCTCATAAGGGCCCTTGATATACTGCATGAATACAATGAAAGAAATGCTTAAAAGCGAATGCAGAAAAAACTAAAGTTCTGTTTTTCAGCCGTCAGTCAAAAAATCTGTATAGAAGATGGAAACTTGGTCCTGTAAGTATAGAGCTGGAAGATAAATATCACTGCTTGAGGGTCTAGTTTTCAAATATGGGGAGAATAACACATCAGGCAGCAGCATTGTCCTCTAAAGCAGTAAAAGATCTCACACGTATTAGCAAAACTCCATCAGCGGATTAAGGCACCCACATTCGAACCCCTAGGGAGGGTGATAAGAGCCAAATTATTACCTTCAATTAGTTATGGCCATCTGGCTTTTCCGGGCAAATTGACAGTGACTCTAGAGAATGCCCAGATGAGAGCCTACAAAAGGATCCTTAAGATCCCCAGATCAACAAGGCATGCAGGGATATGGTTGGAACTAGATATAATATGTATGGATTTGTTGTGCAAAATAGATATGATAAAGTTTTATCATAGTGTCAGCAGGGCAGAGAATTGTAGCCTCAGGGGGGCTTTGAAAGTAATTTTCAAAAATAAAACAAGCAACTGGGCTATCTATCTAACAAAGGCGGAGGAACAGTTCAACCTGGCTCCTTCCTACTCTACAGACCCTGCCATCACTAAAGCGGTTCTGAAGAAAAAACTGAAAGTGCTCGGTGTGCAAGCTTCAAGAGCCAAAGATATCTTAACAGTCAGGGACATTCGTGGAGCTGAAGGCCTGCATGAATCGTATGCAACGTTCAAAGGCCAGCCTTATCTAAAAGCCCCGTTAGGAGAACGAGCGTTCCAGTACATCCTTCAGATGCACCTTTTAACCTTACCTGTCTGGGAATATCGCCTGAAGTGGAAAAGTGCACAAGGGCACATGCATGAATGCATGTTGTGTAAATACCACACTGAATCAATAAAACATATTGGGGGTCATTCTGAGTCTGGCGGGCGGCGGAGGCCGCCCGCCAGACTTCCCCCCTCCAAAATACCGCTCCGCGGTCGAAAGACCGCTGAGGGTATTTTGGCTTTTGCACTGGGCTGGCGGGCGACGGCCAAAAGGGCGTCCGCCAGCCCAGTGCAAAAAACCCTTCCCACGAGGACGCCGGCTCAGAATTGAGCCGGCGGAGTGGGAAGGTGCGACGGGTGCAGTTGCCCCCCCCAGGGGCCGCGACACCCCATACCGCCATCCTGTTCCTGGCGGGAGAACCGCCAGGAACAGGATGGCGGTATGGGGTGTCAGAATCCCCATGGCGGCGCAGCAAGCTGCGCCGCCATTGAGGATTCATTAGGGCAGCGGAAAACCGGCGGGAGACCGCCGGTTTTCCCTTTCTGACCGCGGCAAAACCGCCGCGGTCAGAATGCCCTGCGGGGCACCGCCAGCCTGTTGGCGGTGCTCCCGCCGACCCTGGCCCCGGCGGTCCGTGACCGCCGGGGTCAGAATCACCCCCATTGTATGTTGTTGCCCCTGCTTGGCATCTGAATGGCATCTCCTGTTAAAACCTCTGTTTTTGAAACATGGGGTGAGAACATGTAACAAGGCCCTAAGCCTTATCTTTACCACAGTAGTCTCCATGGAACAGGCCCGTTTTGGAAAATTCTTCCATAAGCTGTTTTACATCAGGCAAGGAGCCAAACTAGCAAGGGTACCTGTGAAGAGCGGGGGGACCTCAAAGAAACAGCTCTGACAAGATGGCTCCTGCCGCCCAAGTCATCTCCCCCTGTCACCTGATGGCCTTGGATACTGGAAACGAGTCTGGGCCAACATGCAAACAATTGGCTGACGTTCGCAGAAGGTTGTATTATGGGTATTAACTTGTGTACACAGCTTGTGGTTAACATCTGTGGACACCAGGTTGGGGCAATTTTCTGGGAGTTATGGTACTTTACAGCATTCCATAGAAGGTGCCATGATCAGGCATCACTCTTGGCACTGGAAGGGTATGTCTTGCTACCTATTTTATTTATTTAATTTTATTATTTTATACATGTTGTAAAGATTTTAATTAATCAGGCAATAAAGATTCATTCATTCATTCATTCGTGCCTCAGGCAGCCATGCACAAACACACTCAGCGACTACTACATCTCTAGCAGATTGCTTGTTGACAATCTGTACCAATGTCATGTTGTCTATGTTGAAGAGCACTTTTCTGTTAGCAAAATCCACATCCCATAAAACCAATGCAACTACTAAGGGAAAAGTGTTTAGAAAGGCTATGCTTCTCCCTTCCACATACTTCCATTCCTCTGGCCATTGCTCCATGCTCTAATGCCCTTGCCAGTAGAGGATGTGCCATAGCTGGCTCCGCCTACCGCATGTGAAAATATCTGAACCGTCCACTCCACTGCATCCCGCAGCCCCTCCAAAAAAATGTCCTTGAACTGGTCCAAAAAGAAACGCTACATCAAGTCATCCGCAACCCCCACTTTCAAACCTAGCCTGTAGTGTGGTAATGACAAACCAGATAACGCCAGCCCAAGTCTCCTGCAAAATGTCCTTCCCGCTGGTACCACTCTGCATGCAGAATTCAAATGTTCCAATAATACCTGTACTTCTTTCACTGTTACTTTGGGCCATATGTACGAACACATTTTCCCATTGACACAGAATGGGAAAAACCCTTTGCTACATCTGGCCCTTTGTCCTTTGCCAACATTGTATCAATTAGTTTCACCATTACTTTTTTGTCCACTGAGAGCCCTCTCCCATGTAGTTAGTGTCTGCTGGAAATTGCCTTTCTGCAGGGTCACCCCCAATCTTTTTGCCTTCCTCCTTCTCTTTTTCTGACCTCATTTTTGCTGGCTTTAAAACTCTGCGCACTTTACCACTGCTAATCAGTGCTAAAGTGCATATCTCTCCTTATAACATGGTGACATTGGCTTATTTAATTTACTTGTAAATCCCTAGTCAAGTGCACTAAATGTGCCCAGGGCCTGTAAATTAAATGCTACTCGTGGGCTGCAGCACTGGTTGTGCCACCGACATAAGTAGCCTCCTAACCATGTCTCAGGTCTGTCATTGCAGGGCCTGTGGGTGCAGTTTCACTGCCACTTCGACTTGGCATTTAAACGTAATTGCCAGGCCTTAAACTCCCCTTTTTCTACATATGTTACCCCTAAGGTAGGCCCGAGGTAGCCCATAGGGTAGGGTGCTATGTAGCTAAAAGGCAGGACATGAATATGTGTGTTCTATAGGTCCTAGTAGTCTAAAACTTCTAAATTCGTTTTACACTGCTGTGAGGCCTGCTCCTTTCATAGGATAGCATTAGGGCTACCCTCAAATACTGTTTGATTGGTAGAGCCTGATCTGAAAGGAGCAGCCAGGTCATATTTAGCATGACCAGAATGGTGATCCAAAATCCTGCTTTATGGTGAAGTTGGATTTTACATTACTATTTTAGAAATGCTACTTTTAGAAAGTGAGCATTTCTCTACACTCAAATCCTTCTGTGCCTTCCAATCCACGTCTGGCTAGGTTTAGTTGGCAGCTCCCTTGTGCATTCACTCAAACAACCCCAAACACAGGATGCTCAGTCACACTTGCACACATCTGCACATTGAATGGGTCTTCCTGGGGTGGGAGGGTGGCGGGCCTGACACTTATGTGTCAAAGGACAGTAGCCTGCCCTCACACAAAGGACTGCCACACACCGAGTGGGACCCTGGCAGACAGGATCGAACTGAAAGGGGACCTTGTGCACATCTAAGCCACTCTTTGAATTCTCCCCCACTTCAAAGGAACATTTGGGTATTCAAGCAGGGTCTCTGACCCTATCAACTCAGTCACTTCTGCACAAGATACCACTGGTGAAGAATCCCTGAACCAGAACCGGCAACCTGCCAAGAAGAACTGCCTGGCTGCCCAAAGGACTCACCTGGACTGCTTTTTTGAGAAGGACTGCTGCCTAGCTGTTGCCCTGCTGCCTTGCTGCTCTTTGGCTGTGCTGAGAAGTGCTCTCCGAGGGCTTGGAAAGAGCTTGCCTCTTGTTCCCTGAAGTATCAGGACCAAAAAGATTTCATTCCTGCAATAGAACTCCTTGTGCAGCAAAAATCGATGCACAGCCTGCAAGAAACAACACACAGCCTGCCTCACAGTGAGAAAATCACTGCATGCCGAACCAGAACGACGCAGCCCGACTTCCCGACGAAGAGATTGATGCATTGCCAGCGTTGCGACCGGAAATTTGATGTACGGCCCTCTGGATTGACGCAAAGCCAAGTCGGAACGACGCAGCCCGACTTCCTGAGAGGAATTGACGCAGCACCTGCCGTGCAGCAGAAATTTCCACGCATCGCCCACCGGATCGACTCAGCCCTTGTGACTTCGTCCTGCACGCCCAGGATTTCAATGCATCCTCCCCGGGGCGTCCGAAAACCCCGTAACCCGAAGAGGATCCCAGTCTCCTAGCCAGAAATGGACACAAAACCTGCCCTGTGTGAAAACTCAATGACGTATCGTCTGTGTATGCCGGAAAAAATGAGGCACACCGCCCCGTTTTCCACGCCATTCCTCCTCTGCGGTCCCTTGTTGAGAATTTGAACGCTAACCAAGTACTTTGTGCTTGCAAGAGACATTCATTGCTTTTTAAGAACTAAAGACTCTTTATATAATTTTCTAAGTGATATTTCAACGTGGACTTATTGAGTCTTAATCGTTTTGGCCTGCTCCTTACCAGAAAAATATTATATATTTAATCTAAACAATGTGTGGTGTATTTTTGTGGTGCTATACTGTGTTATTGCATGATGTATTGCACAAATCTTTACACATTGCCTTCTAAGCTAAGCCTGACTGCTCAGTGCCAAGCTACCAGAGGGTGGGCACAGGATAATTAGGATTGTGTGTGAATTACCCTGACTAGAGTGAGGGTCCTTGCTTGGAGAGGGGGTAACCTGACTGCCAACCAAAGACCCCATTTCTAACAGTGTCGATGTCAATACCCAAGAATGTCATCCTCTTGTCAGGTCATAATGTCTTTTCTGCTATCAGGGAAACACCTATATCTGCCATGAGCACCCTTAAACAGTCCAACATGTGTTGGTAATCTGTGGAGCCTATTGGGCCGACAAAGAAAAGTTAATTCAAGTAATGTGTCACTGTGTTGTATCCTGTGGTGAATGTAAATAGCCACTGCAAAAATGAACTTAATTTCTCAAACAGTGCACAGGAAATTGAACACACCATGGGTAGCACCTTATCAACATACCATTTCCACACAAATTGGATTGCCAGCAATTAAAAATCTTTTGGGGCCCAGGGCAAAATGGGGAATGCCGACTTTGTCACTCTTTGCAATGTGCGCTCCAGCTGTGTTCACCAGATCTATGGCCATGTCTGCTGAGGAATATGACACTGTGGACAGGTCTTTGGAAATATAATCATTCACAGATTGTCCTTCCACCCATAAGAGGTGTTGGATTAGCCAAACTCCTCTTTTTCCGATCTACCCCAACAGGTGAAACTATCAGTCTGTCCCTAGAGGGCACCTCAATAAAAATAGCATTTGTAAGAAACATGGGGGGTTATTACAACTTTGGAGGAGGTGTTAATCCATCCCAAAAGTGACGGTAAAGTGACGGATATACCACCAGCCGTATTACGAGTCCATTATATCCTATGGAACTCGTAATACGGCTGGTGGTATATCAGTCACTTTACCGTCACTTTTGGGACGGATTAACACCTCCTTCAAAGTTGTAATAACCCCCATGGTCATGTAACCATACAGTCGCCCCATAGAGAGCATAACCACATGAACACAGAATGGTAGGATGTAATGCAGTGTAACCATATATTTAGCCCCCAGAGGACAAACCACATTACACATTTTCAGGCCTAGTAGGCCTACTAGAATAATATTTCAAACATGGCCCTTAAAACACAAACTACTCCCAGCTGTAAACCAAAAGTTCCAGCCATGGGAGAACTCAAAAAGGGGTTATTATTTTGGGGTCCCTCCAGACCTAGTATGGGGACCCAGGGGAGGCCTAGACAGAAAGAGCGCGTCATGCTGAACATTTTGTTGGTGATCCCATTGTCCTAGGACCACCACAGGGTGAGTTATGGGCAAAAACGTTTTCTAAAATGAATGCCCTGCAAAGCATTATGGGGTGAGTTTATGAGTGCAGCAAATATTGTAGTATTTTGACTGTAATGCTCAGAACAGCCTCTAGAGGACAGCACAATAAAAATAGCATTTGTTAGAAACATGGTCATGTAACCATATATTCAGCCCCTAGAGAGCATAGCCACATGAAAATCGAATGGCAGAAAGTAAGGCAGTGTAACTGTATATTTGGCCCCTAGAGAGCTTAGTGCCTTACGCATTTTTCAGGCCTACTCCAATAATAGTATAAAGAAGGCCCTTAAAAACACGAACTACTCCCTGCTGTAAAACAAAGGTTTCATCCATGGGAGAACTTAAAAAGACACTGAATGGTGGGAGAGGTTATTATTTCACCCCCAACCTAGTGTGGTGACCCAGACATGACCCAAACTGAAAGAGCGTGTCGTGCTGAATGTTTTGGTGGTGGTCCCATTGTCATAGGGCCGCTACAGGCTGAGATATGGGCAACAATGTTTTGTAAAAGAAATGCCCCACAAAGTATTATGGGATGAGTTTCCTGAGAGCAGTGAATATTGTAGTATCGGCCCTCACACTGTGCCGGGAGATCCCCGTTGAGGATTTCTGTGTTTTTTCTGTTTAAAATGTGCCAGTTTGTATATTTTTCAACTGCTAAATTTGTACATTAGTGGTACTCATGTAAAGTGCTCTTCTGATCCAGTTTGCGCTACATGAAGCTTAAAAAAAAAAAAAGAACCTCCCTCCAACTTGCAGCCTTTGGGCACAGACACCACAAACAAAGAATGTCATGCCCAAAAACAAGGAAGAGGAAGAAACAACATACAGCCACAGAATGTAAAGCGGAGAGGCAAAAGAAAAAAGTAGTGCGCCACACTACAGTATATGGCCAATCGTGCAATAATCCATGTTACAGATTCAGTCTCCAAGGTAGTGACAAAACAACCTTGAAGCGGGACAAACGTAAAGTATTTACCTATGAAATTTTATCCTTAAACGTGTAAACACAGAAATGCCTGATTTTATGATTTGGCATCATGCAGTTAGGTGATACCCTTGTAAAATGTACCACCAATTTTCTTCCACAGCTAGTTTTAGTTAGTGTTGCGAACCCCCTATATGGACCCACTGTAAAGAGGGTACCTTACATCATGAAGTAGTTGTGGATTTTCTTGTTATTAGTGTATTTTATAAGTTAGATATCCACAGGCTTTTTGTCTTTGCTAAAGGCATGTAGCTGTGTGGTAGGCCGGACGGAAACCCAGCAAGGTGGTGATTCTTAGTATTCCAGTAGCAAATAATGTTTGCAGCTGGAGTACTGCATCTTTTCCTTTTTAAGTGATTTTTTTAAGTGATCCACTATAATGCAGTATCAAGGGAGTGTACTGGTCCAATCCTGGGAATTACCATTTCACCCTGGGTTGCTTGAGAAGCCCTCTGTAGTCTTGTTGTTCACCTAAAATGTACATTTTTGTGGTCAACATTCTGGGGTTTACTTCAAAGTTTTCTAAGGATTTTCACTGCAATGATTTCACTGGCAGTGTCACTGTCGTGTCACTAATGGCATTTAGTTCCGTGTGGAGTAATTCCCATCAATAGGCTGTTTTTAAATTACCAGCTGTGCTCCAGTTTTTTTTATTCTCCACCTTCTCTATCATCATACCTTTTGTTTATTCATTGGTGCCCTTCCCCTGGAACTCATTTGTTGTTTTGGCGGAAGCACAGCAAACGATGCTGGCAGGGTTGATGATGATGGCAATGCTGGAGTTAATGGTAGAGGTGGTGATAACAGTGATAACAGGGTTATTGATGGTTGGGTTGGAGATGTTGGCAATAGTGGTGGTGGTACTGGTAGTGATAGTACGATAATGGTAACGGTAATGATTTTAATGGAGGTGGTAATGGCTCAAAGGAGAGCACAATGGGGCAACATCAGGGATGCTGCCAGATGGACTGAAATTGTTCCGAGCTGCCTGTCAGCAGTAAGCCATGGGAAGAAGCAAGGAAAATTGTAAACAAAACATGCACTGCGTGAATTAAGAGAATCCACAATGCTGGTGAAAATGTAAGCTGCAAAAAAAATAACACACAAGAAAAGAAATCATACAAAGTTCTATATAATATGCGTTTTGTGGCGTTTTCATGTAAGAATTGCAAGTCATGGAAATGTTGGTCTACACCGAAAATTCAAACAATTGCTGCCTCTGCCGTAACAATGTTGAGGACGTTTTGACCCTAAGTGAATGGACAGGCCATCATCAGGACTAGGGGCCAGATGTAGCAAAGGTTTTTACCCATTCTGTGTCTATGGGAAAAAGTGTTCGTACATATGGCCCTAAGATCAATAAGAAGAGCAGAGCAGATAACCAGTTTTGCTACAATTTAGTGAGGTGGAGGCGTTATACCATAGAGAATTAGAGAATGTATATTGTAGTTGGGGCGGAGAATGCATCCACGCTCGTGTGAGAAAGTCATGCATGAAGGCAAATCACTTTAGCGAAAGGTAAGGTCCCACGGGGAATTGTGGTGCCATAGACCCATATGACAAACATTTGACTCAAGAGAAGGCAGTTGATGAAGTATTCGTGAAATGGATGCCTTGCAATGTGCCTGTAGGAGTTCAATCAATGTGCATCGAGCAGGACAGGGGACCTGCGCCAGGAAAAGCTAAATCTGCAGACAGAAGGGCAACAAATAACTTTTGTCTTTCAGTAGAGCAGGCAGGGATTCGGCATCAGCAAGGGGAAAGAGGCATAATGTATTAACATCATGTGAACCGCCTGGAGTAATTGGGTAAATAACAACCGATTGGTGCTGCATTGACTTGAATATGATATCAAGCATAGTGTGGGTTAATGAGCATTGTAATACCTCCCTCTTTGTGCCTCAAACATTACTTTCATGTAGTAAGCCTCTTTTTAAAATACAATTAGCATCCTAGTTTTACATTATTAGTTCTAAAGCTTTTTCTTCCAATCTGTGATGAAAATCTGTTGACCATTGCAGCAAGTGTCTTTTTTGTAAATTTCCACAAAGGTAAATTTGGCTATAAACTTACGTTTACAACTGAATTTACCTCATTTACACCTGTTCGGAATTGATGAAGGGTTTGAGGGCAGACATAAGCCATTTACTTGTGGAGTGATCACCACCACAACTGCTTGTTTAGCCTTTGAAGTTTAAGAATGTCCACAAACACATATTTATGTGGGCATTAACAACTCATCTAGTTCCCCTTTTCAGCCTGAAAAGGGTAGGAGATGTCCTTCAGCCATATATTGGAGTAAATACCTTTCCAGGGTAGAAAAGGAAATCGATCCCTGCCAAACGTGGTGGGGGTGTAGGGGATTCCATAATGGAGAGCTCCACAAGGAGATAATTTAATCACAATGGAATTAATGATTTATTCCATGCAATCTGCATGAAAAACTATTCCAGGCATAGTTTTCCATTGGGATTCCAATTTACAAAAGTAATATAACTACACTTGGACTTAGATTTCAAAGTCTGAGTGTACTTTTACTACTTTCTTCTGTGAACATGTTTAGCTTTGGGGGAAACTTCTCACTGGCTGACAGAACACTCACTTGCTTTTCTTTGATATGATTTAGCACAGCATTTATATTGGAAAAAGATGGCGGTGAAAGACTACCAATATATATTACCAGGGCCTCAGCTCCTGCTACTTTACTTAAAATTATAAGGCTTACTTCAGCTTTTTCTTCCAACCACGGAACTGTGTCCAAGGAAAATCTATATGTGCTGAATTGTAGCAGGATAGTGCCATATATGGTCAAAGTTTATTTCCTGAGGGCATGCTATACAGTTATCATTTTAAAGAGTACCAGGTGGCCCATGTGTCCCTAACTGACCACATTAGTTGGGTTGGTTCAGCCCCTAACTTTGGATTCACTCAAAGTATTCTGTACAATAGCAAGGTTACCTTTATTTTTTAGCATTCAAGGTTTCTCAGGGCACCACTCCTATTTTCCCTTTTTCTCTAAAATATTCCACTCATTTTGGGTACCCATCCTTCTTCATTCTTTGGCTCCAGGGATAATAGTGCTTGCTATGGGCATATTCAAAAACTTTCACCATTCTATTCCACATAGACTCTGCTGTTGATATCATCTTCTTTCAGACAGATTGCACAGGGACATCCTTTCTGGAGCAGTCTCCTAGTGCAGTAGACTAGACGACCCGCATTAGAATATTAAGAAAGGAAAGCGACAATCCCAAAACGACCTACCACTACATATCAGAACTTCGTTCTATTTCTTGAGATCCAAAAGAATCTCCCAGGTGATAGTACGCTCTGCAAATACACATAACACAACATACCATAACAAGCATTGTCAAAGCCAATAGATCTGGCTTCGGTGTGTCATTACAGGTAAACACACGTATACACAAATGTTTATCATATAAAAGCTGACCCTAATGTCTTTGCTAATGGTGAGAGAAAAGTAGCACAAATGATTGCTTTCACTATAAAATACATATAGATGAACAGTTTAACATGACAATTGGTGTGATCATTTAGCGTACTTTTCAGTTTTAAATGTCTTCTGTACGTTCTATTGGAAGCACTTAATAAAAAGCTGATCTATATTCCAAATAATAAATAGGAACATGTGAGCAAGTAATACACCTGTGGGTGGGGCTAAAGCCCACTCTATGTATTTTTAAAACGCTAGTAACAATAGGCCAAGCAGACAATTGTGTTGTCAAACCAGACCTAAAACCCACATAGGGAAAAGGGGAGGGATTGCAACACTGAGGCAGGCCATAGAAACCAACCAATGTTTTGTATCCAGGTCGAGGACTATTTCCATGACTCTATGGAGATTTTACCACTAAAACCACCACTGTTATGAACACCATCGCTACTACAACTACTGCCCTTCTTAAAGCCAATGCCACCATTATCATTAAAAGCACCATTATGAGTGTGACTACTGATGAAGCAGAAAAAGAAAGGCTAACAAACGCTTATATATCATGTAACAAAATCGAATAAGGCAATGTGATTTTAGCAAAGAAAAATAATGTATGTGGGAAAATGTGCCCACGAAGTAGTTCGCCATTATTATAAACAAGCTTAATTAATCACGAAGAATCGATAATGTAGTAATCCGTCATAATTGCAGATGTATTTTATGATTTTCTTGTTGAAACTGTTATATGCTTAGCTTAAATTTAGCAGAGGCTTTGGCATAGTTGCCTGGTCTCAAATTTTAACTGTGTGGTTTTCACTTGTATTAACAAAACGTGATTAAAGTTTAAAGGCTGTGTTTTTCCAGTAGAAATGACTAATACACTTATCTCAAGGTTTCGTGCTAGGCAAGTTTCATCCCCTTTGAAGCAAGGTCAGTTTCTGCAGGTGCAGACAGTAAAGACACTGATACAGAAATAATTGGCAAACTTTGTTGCTACTTGTGTTCCAAAACTCCAAGGACACCTTATGCATAAATGAGTGCTAAGAGAAAGACACTATTCATTGGTCAAAGAGAAACCACCCTATGGACCCTCCAATGGAAGACCCTGAAGAATTTGGAACGTTTCTTACTTAAACCCACCGGACAAAGAGAAGCAAGCCATTTTCTTTGATGCCATTTTGAAGCAAGATTCAAGAAGCCATTTTGATGACACTTTGATGCTTTTTCTCTATCCCAGAGAGAGAGACTTAAGAAATTCTCACCCTAGAGACTTTAACTTTAGTTTTACCCCGTCTTGCCCATACGATAACTTTTGGCCCATTTTTGTTGCTGCAAGGAAAAGTTGCCATACACTTTGCCCCTTTGAATTCTGCCCCATGCTGATCGAACCGATACCTGAAGGACGAAGACTTTTCCTTGAATGCTGATTGTAATTGGTAATTATAAAATGATAAAATGTATTATGCATTGTGTTTTCCTTCTTAGGTACCAACTGCTTAATTTTGACAGAGCCTAAGCTAGAAGTTTTTCTAAATTTGTGTTGACTAAATTAGTTGTGCATGAAGCCCCACATGCCAATGCTAATCAGAGGTTAGTTGAGGTATTCATTTGATGCACCATGATGAATTGAAATCTTGTTATGCTGACCGATGTATGCAATTAGTAAAATTCAGTTACTCTTATTAGTGATTTGCATTGCTATAACCGAGTGCATTATAATCCAAATCTTGCATAGATTGCGTTTCTTCCGTCGCTATGGACAGCTAGTAATGTTCGTATACATATATCATTTGATTTTGAGACTTACTTATATTGTGTTAGCTTTGTTAATATAGGGAAATAAACTCATTAACTTTTAATAAACTGGTGTGGTTATTCTTGACTGAAAGGTCATGGTGTGTCTAATTGCTGATTTTCTGTTTAACTAATTTGTTGATTGATTACTAATCGAGTATTGGTTATTGATTGTAAATGATTATTAATTATTGATTTGAGGGATCCGACTATTTTGGATGAGGAGAACCCAACTCGGTCAAAAGGTTCACCGACCTCCGGCGTGTCCAAGTATAAGTAATTTATAAGGACTGGACGCGCTGTCACTACTCCCTGACAATTACCATCACTATTACCAGTAACACCACCACCATTCCCACCAACACAGTACTGTTACCATTTCCAAAACCACCATGCCAACCCACACTACCACTGCTATCATCAATACCACCCCTGAGCAGCAGCCGTTGCATATGTCAATGGAGGGGTACGTTTAAAAAAAAAAAAAAAGAAAACACTGACTTTGCGCCGCCCGTCTCCTGCCACCGTCTCCTGCCACCTTGCTCCTCCTGTGGTGTCCCAGCATCTGTTGGGGCACCAGCACAGGCTACCCAGCAATCCGGGTGCTGCTTACATACTAAACATAGCAGGTAAGTAGCGTCAGGATTGGTCTCAGCAGCACTCACTGCCTCTCAGACGCAAACCTGGGATCTGTGCTGTTTCTCCAGCCTGGCTGTGTATACAGCTGGGATGGAGAAACCTAAGTTGCGCACGTGTGTTTTGCCGGCCTCAGGCAGCCAGTCAAATACACATGCGCACTTAGGTGCACTCTTCCCTCCTCCCCCCTCCCTCCTCCTGTGGCCCAGCCCCGCCCCTCCCTGTACTCTCTGCTGGCTGAGCCACCAGATGAAAAATTATGAAAAATAAAACAAGAGAAGGCTATTGTTTTATTTTGCATCTGCTGGCTCAGCCAGGGGGATGACACCCCTCCGCCACTGCAGAGAAGCCACCCCTGCCACCACTGCGATGACCACAATCCCAGTATTATTACCATAACTACTAACCCCACCATTACCATTTCCACACCTATTAAGCTGACTAGCACCACCATTATCATTACCATCAACACTATCCTCCTTGCCATAACCATTACCACCACCACCACTATTACCACAACCAACATACAATCAAATCCACCCCCGCTAACACTACCATTAACCCCATCATTACTACCACAATTTTTACCATCAAAAATACTGCAAACACCATTGCCCCTACCTCCATTAACGCCACTATAAGTACCATCATCATCATCGATACCACCATCTGCCACTTTGATTACACCATTATTAATACCACTACCATTACCATCATTGAAAATTACTACCATCATTACTAATACCACCACTGCCATTGACACCACTACTGTTAACACTACGAACATGAGTATAGTCACTACTAATACCACCACCAATACCATTGCCACCATTATCACCGCCATCATCATCACCACCCCCAATATTACCACCAGTTGCGCAACAATTCTAACCAATATTACAACCAATGTCAATGGAACTGGTTTCAATGAACTGGAGCAACCAGATATAGGCATGAACAAATACTGTTTGCATTTGATAGCACATTAAAGCCAGACATTTTGGCTTGTTAGGTCTAGCAACAGTCAACGTTAGCTTCAGTGTTGTAATCAATTCTTCAAAAAGGTATGAAAAGAAGTACAGAGAGATAATGGCACATGTGTCAGCCCCTTCAGCTAATGGCTTTCGTGTGTTTTTCATGGTTTGACATTGATCGGGTAGGCTTTCAATCAAGGCTATGGCATCTTGTGTATCGTTACATATTTCCAATGTTTTTCCATTGTGTTTTGATGCTGGGGAATCGAGAATGTCGATTTCATGTATGGTTGCACTTTTGCATTTGTGTTCCCATTATCTTTTGGTGATGGGACAGCAAGTAGTCCTTTTTTACACATGGGCCGTAGTGTGTTCTTTGAAGTTTTTACTTTGCTGACACTATGACATTTTAATTGTTTGTTAATGGATTTATTTAGGAATCGGTGGCAGTTTGAATGTCTTCGCATATAATAAAGCTAAAATGCTACTCACTATTCACATTTACATGTTTATTTGTTTTATTTTGCTGCTGTGCTATTGTTGGATTTACAGCTTTTTATGTGCACAATATATTGATGTATTTGCACATAGGCTTTCTTGAAGATGCAACGTAAATGCTGGTCCTAGTTCAAAATTATCTACCCCGCAATATTTTGCAGTACATATCTTTGGATGTCAACACTCACCATGCAAAATTAATCTTCCTGCTCCTTTCCATAGCAGTCCTCTTTGAAGATGCAACTTAACTGTACTAATGCAGCTAGCTCAGCAAATGGGCGTCATTATGGGATTTTGTTTTTATGACAGCTGAGGGCAACACTCCATTCACTCGCCTGTTACCAAACACACACCCCTACAAATAGCCAGTTGGGAGACTATCTTTGGGGTCTAAGACTATATACTGGAACCAAACAACAGAGCAGCAGAGACATGACCAGTGTTTATTGTCCAAGAGTAAATAGGAGGAAAACAACTAATTGGAAAGTGTAATTTCTTTGGTTAGCAAAGTCATTATGACTATGATGTAAAATGTTTTTGATTGTTCCTTCTTTAGAAAATAGTTATCAACATCAGTTTATTTTTACTTTAGGAGGACATGTGATCAAAAGTGGCATTTGTCAGAATGCAACAGGCCATGCTGGAACAAAGGAGCAAGCTGAAGGTAAGAGTAGATCCTCCAAGTCTATGTTCTACACGTAAAATAAGATAATTTCTTGCTATGCTCATAATGAAAGACAATTTGACTGTACACGAATGTTGTAAAATATTGGCGAACAAAATCCTTCCGAAAAAAATAAATAATTAAAACAGTATTGTAAAACAGCCTTTCTTAAGGGATATTGAGTGAGCATCTACATCTAGAGTTTGAGGGAAAAGTGGCTAATATGGCTATTTCATTTGCTTTTTCACGGAGGTTGTTATACAGCATGGTTGTTTGCCTGATAAATTATCTCTGTGCTAGATGTAATGCTGGGTGGATCTGAAGTAAGCTGTGAATCAGGGTACCTGTATATTTAGTGATGGAAGGATTTAGTGGTATGGGCAGAAAACTATGCAGTGGAGGTCAACTAACTAACTGTAGAAAAGAGTGCTGGGTGTAGGTCAGCTAGATGTCAGTGTCGAATAGAGCTGCAAAGAAAGTGACGAATGGAATGCTTGAATTAATCTCAGCTACTGGTAATTACTTGGAGCACCCCAGCTCATTGTTATTATGCACACGATGCCACCTCACTTTCCACCCAGTCATTTGTAAATCGGTCTTGACCTTGCTCCTATTGGAACAGTCCAGCTCGAACTGCCAGGTCTGGCTTAGCAATTCATGCTCGATTGTTCAAATTGAAGCAGGCTCAAGGCTGATTAGCATATGGATGGGTATAACCTGAGGTGCATTGTGGCCATGGACTTAGATGTGGCTCAAGTAATTACGAGTAGCTGAGATTAATTTAAGCATCCCGCTCATCACTTTTTTTAATACTTCAGTGTTAAATAGAGCAGCAGATGATCCATGTTGTGCTGGGTGCATGAATATCACACTTGGTCTTTGATATTTGTAGAAATGACAAGGTATTTAGTACTGGAATGCAGTGCTGTGAAGAAAAATTGGAAGAGAGTTTCTAAAAATGTAATTAACTTAATCCAGTTTTCTTTAGTAACATAAGATCGATAATTATGTCACGACATTACCTCCAGCTTCATATAACAAAATGTATTATTGCTTATTATAATAAACTGAATGGGTCTCGATAGTGGACCTGTCAGAGCCACTGAATTCTACTGGGGTTTGATACATCAGACATTAGAGAACATTAGTTGTACATGACCTCATCTGTGAAAAAAGTTCAGCAGAGAAGGACAATGTGTCCAGTGTCAATGAATGCACTAGTGCGGTGTATGGATGGGTGCTGCCTTTACGTTATGTGTATACATATGAATTAATTTATAGAGGTATCAGAAAGAGTACTGTGGATAATGGTCCAAAACTACATTTGGATTTGGTGATAAAATAAACAATAAGCTCGAGGTCCAGACAGTTTGTAAATGTCACCAGAACCCTGAGATGACTTTATTGAACTAAAATATATATGTTCTCCATTAAGAACAGTAATTACTACACATTTATTTTGAGGACGTTGTGCTACATGAAAAATACACTTTATGACAGAAAAAATGTATTGAAAACTCTAATGGAAAACCAAGGCAATATTGTTTGTATGCAGTAAGGAGAAGAGGAAATGTGAGTATATTTTTAATGTGGTGGGATTTTGTATTAAACTCGCCTTGTCTGTAAATTTGAGAGGGCTTTGAAGCTTCTGACTGCAAGGTTCAACTAACAACAGTCAGTTTTCAGTAAAAAGAAACCTTGCTAATATGTAAAAAAAACGATGGTGATAGTATACATAACGCAGAAAAAGTCCTGACTTAGATGAAACTTGAATTATTTGCACAAGTCACCAAGGGGCACATGTATCAAACATTTTTTGCATTTGCAAACAGTGCAAATTGCTAAATTCCACCGTTTCTGAATACAAAAGTGTCTTTCCAAATGTATGAAAGGCATTGGCAGTCCCATTTTAGGGAATCCCAATTTTTTGCGATTCCCTAAAATTGCAACTCCAAATAGGGAATCGCAGTTAGTGATTTCCTAATTAGGAAATTGTAAATAGGGATTTCCTAATTATGATTCCCTAAGCACATGTAACAAGCATTTCCTAAATGCAAAATGGGCATTTTATTTACTTAATTTAACTTTGTTTCAAAGTGCTCCATTGCAATATGGTACTTTGGCAAGTTACATATAACAGACTTTCTCACATTTGCAGTGAATATGAAAAAAATGTTTTGCATTTAAAGTGAGAGCAAGGAGGAGGATTGTGGAAGAATGTCAGAATGTGATAACAGTTAGGTCTAACAAATTGTTAGTAATTTTGGTACAAAAAAGTAATTAGCTTGGGAAGAAGCAATTAAGGTGGTTTCCTAAGGGCTTCCAGAATGCAATGAAGGCTGTTGCACAGATAAATTATGATGTTCTGGGCAGCAGTCACAGCTCCTGTGAATGATTTCTTCTGGGAAAGAAATACTCTGATTTGTAGGCTGTTGTGACTATAAAAGCTATTAGTCCACCAGAGATGAATAATAGATTAGGCTCTAAGGATTAGCAGATTTGTATGATAGACAGCATACTTTGAGACTCATCCTTTCATTGTAGGGCAGCAAATGGACTTTATACAGGACTGGTGTAATGTGGTAAATTTTGCCCAAACTGGTTAGCACAATGGCCACTGAGCAGAGTATTGCCTCAAGTGGTGCAACAACTGATAGAGGAACACCTGCAATGATTGCATCCTGGACTCTAACCGAGAGTAAAGAAGAGTATCATCTACTATATTCGGATAATCTGTTGAAGTAAGTTGTTAAACTTTCTTTACTCAGTGGATGAGTAATGTTGTTGATTTTGCCACTCTGTTATTGTGTGTTATGAACAATAGGGTGATGTCAAGGGTAAAATCCAAGAGTTTTTTTTTACGTGGGAGAGAGTGAGGAGTAGATTGTGAGGTTCAGGAGTCCACGTTAAAAGGTTAAACTTGCATTTGTGAGAAGGTGGGAATAAAAGGAATTCTGTAAAGAATGTTTTGAGCAGCAACTTTTCTGACAAGTGCACAGGGAGAAGATGTTGATGTTTTAAGGCATATTTATGTATTATGGGCATAATGCTGGAAGTGGAAGGGCATGCCTGCATTCCCATGGCTCAGAGTCTTTAAGTACATCTTGCATTAAATATGTTCTAGGATAGAGATCTGGAGAATAATTTTAGTCACCCCAGCGTCTGAATCACTCATCTTCACCAGTTGCAGGAGTATAGGTGATGCATGCCCACCAGGAGTACCTCATGCACACAAACTTTTACTTCAACATTTATGGTTCTCATTTGTTGCCCCTAAATATTTTCTTTTTAGTGAGACTTTTTACTTATTTTTACTTTTTATTCAACCCTGATTTCGATTACAATGCTCAAATTTCATTTACATTTTATGAAGAGGATGCAGATAAAAAGAAATTGCTCTGATGAAAGTCAAAGGTGTGGTTAGGGTCCTTCATTATCTGAATGCATTATTATGCCTTGATATTAGCTAACTGATGGAAGAAAATTTTATTCAGACTAGATTTCTCAATTATGCCGGATCTGCAAATTATCAAAAGGTATTTGTGAGTGTAACATCCTTTTGATGGAAGGATTTTGAAACAATCCATTAGGGAATGGGGAAGGAGTGTGGTGCCTGTGTTTGTGTGCTTTATAAATATCCATTAGGGTAGTACAAATCAATTCTTCCGTTATGGAGAGTGTTAAACCTTAGGCTGCTCTTTCCCCAAACGTTTTGCCTTCACTCATCCTATATTTGCTGAATTTGTTTTTGCTGGCCTTAGGACTCTGTGCACTTTATCATTGTTAACCAGTGCTCAAGTGTTTGTGCTCACACCCTAAAAGATTAAAATTGGCTTACATCTGATTGGAATATTTAATTTTCTTATACTCCCTAGTAAAGAGGTATAACATATACTCAGGCCTCTAGCACTTATTGTGCCACCCACTTAAGCAGCCTATTTAAACATATCTTGGGCCTGCCCTTGCAGCCTGTTAGCTGTTAGCAGTTTTAAACTGCAAATTCGACTTGGCAACCTCCTTGCCAAGCCTTAAACTCAATTTTCTTTTTACAACATAGGGCCATAGACAACCATAGGGCAGGGTGCATTGTAATTAAAAAGTGGGGCATGTACTTTTAAGTTTAACATATTCTGGTAGTGAAAAACTTCCAAATTTGTTTTTCACTACTGCGAGGCCTGCCCCTTCCATGGGATAACATTGGGTTACCTTATTCCATTTAATAAGTGCTAACCTTTGATTGTGAGCAGGTAGGTCGGAAAGTAATGTTTGGTATCTGTAGGAAGTTGGCTCTGTATGCACTATTTCAAAGTAAGGAATAGTATGCACAGAGTCCAAGGGTTCCCCTCAGAGGTAAGATAGTGGCAAAAAGAGATAATACTAATGCTCTATTTTGTGGTAGTGTGGTCGAGCAGTAGGCTTATCAAAGGAGTAGTGTTAAGCATTTGTTGTACATACACGCAGGCAATAAATAAGGAACACACACTCAGAGACAATTCCAGGCCAATAGGTTTTTGTATAGAAAAATATATTTTCTTAGTTTATTTTTAAGAACCACAGGTTCAAATTCTACATGTAATACTTTGCATGAAAGGTATTGCAGGTAAGTACTTTAGGAACTTTGAATAATCACAATAGCATATATACTTTTCAAATAAAACACATATAGCTATTTTAAAACTAGACACTGCAATTTTCAACAGTTCCTGGGGGAGGTACATATTTGTTAGCTTTTGTAGGTAAGTAAACCACCTACGGGGTTCAAGTTTGGGTCCAAGGTAGCCCACCGTTGGGGGTTCAGAGCAACCCCAAAGTTACCACACCAGCAGCTCAGGGCCGGTCAGGTGCAGAGTTCAAAGTGGTGCCCAAAACGCATAGGCTTCAATGGAGAAGGGGGTGCCCCGGTTCCAGTCTACCAGCAGGTAAGTACCCGCGTCTTCGGAGGGCAGACCAGGGGGGTTTTGTAGGGCACCGGAGGGGCTACACAAGTTAGCACAGAAAGCACACCCTCAGCAGCACGGGGGCAGCCGGGTGCAGTGTGCAAACACACGTCGGGTTTCCAATGGAAATCAATGGGAGACCAAGGGGTCTCTTCAGCGATGCAGGCAGGCAAGGGGGGGCTCCTCGGGGTAGCCACCACCTGGGCAAGGGAGAGGGCCTCCTTCAGGTCCTGGGGGCTGCGGGTGCAGGGTCTTTTCCAGGCGTCGGGATCTGGGAGTCAGGCAGTCGCGGTCAGGGGGGAGCCTCGGGATTCCCTCTGCAGGCGTCGCTGTGGGGGCTCAGGGGGGACAACTTTGGTTACTCACAGTCTCGGAGTCGCCGGAGGGTCCTCCCTGAAGTGTTGTTTCTCCACCAGTCGAGTCGGGGTCGCCGGGTTGCAAGTCTCACGCTTCTGGCGGGAAACGCTGTTGTCTTTAAGTTGCTCCTTTGGAAACAAAGTTGCAGTCTTGGGTGAACAGAGCCGCTGTCCTCAGGAGTTTCTTGGTCCTTCTAGAGCAGGGCAGTCCTCTGAGGATTCAGAGGTCGCTGGTCCTGGGGAAAGCGTCGCTGGAGCAGTGTCTTTTCGAAGTGGGGAGACAGGCCGGTAGAGCTGGGGCCAAAGCAGTTGGTGTCTCCGTCTTCTTCTGCAGGGTTTTTCAGCTTAGCAGTCCACTTCTTCTTAGGTTGCAGGAATCTGAGTTCCTAGGTTCAGGGGAGCCCTTAAATACTAAATTTAAGGGCGTGTTTAGGTCTGGGGGGTTAGTAGCCAATGGCTACTAGCCCTGAGGGTGGGTACACCCTCTTTGTGCCTCCTCCCAAGGGGAGGGGGTCACATTCCTATCCCTATTGGGGGAATCCTCCATCTGCAAGATGGAGGATTTCTAAAAGTTAGTCACCTCAGCTCAGGACACCTTAGGGGCTGTCCTGACTGGCCAGTGACTCCTCCTTGTTATTCTCATTATTTCCTCCGGCCTTGCCGCCAAAAGTGGGGCCGTGGCCGGAGGGGGCGGGCAACTCCACTAGCTGGAATGCCCTGTGGTGCTGGAACAAAGGGGGTGAGCCTTTGAGGCTCACCGCCAGGTGTTACAGCTCCTGCCTGGGGGAGGTGATAGCATCTCCACCCAGTGCAGGCTTTGTTACTAGCCACAGAGTGACAAAGGCACTCTCCCCATGTGGCCAGCAACATGTCTCGAGTGTGGCAGGCTGCTAAAACCAGTCAGCCTACACGGGTAGTTGGTTAAGGTTTCAGGGGGCACCTCTAAGGTGCCCTCTGGGGTGTATTTTACAATAAAATGTACACTGGCATCAGTGTGCATTTATTGTGCTGAGAAGTTTGATACCAAACTTCCCAGTTTTCAGTGTAGCCATTATGGTGCTGTGGAGTTCGTGTTTGACAGACTCCCAGACCATATACTCTTATGGCTACCCTGCACTTACAATGTCTAAGGTTTTGCTTAGACACTGTAGGGGCACAGTGCTCATGCACTGGTGCCCTCACCTATGGTATAGTGCACCCTGCCTTAGGGCTGTAAGGCCTGCTAGAGGGGTGACTTATCTATACTGCATAGGCAGTGTGAGGTTGGCATGGCACCCTGAGGGGAGTGCCATGTCGACTTACTCGTTTTGTCCTCACCAGCACACACAAGCTGGCAAGCAGTGTGTCTGTGCTGAGTGAGGGGTCCCAAGGGTGGCATAAGATATTCTGCAGCCCTTAGAGACCTTCCCTGGCATCAGGGCCCTTGGTACCAGGGGTACCAGTTAAAAGGGTCTTACCTGGATGCCAGGGTGTGCCAATTGTGAAAACAAAACTACAGGTTAGGGAAAGAACACTGGTGCTGGGGCCTGGTTAGCAGGCCTCAGCACACTTTCAAATCAAAACATAGCATCAGCAAAGGCAAAAGGTCAGGGGGTAACCATGCCAAGGAGGCATTTCCTTACAGTATCTGAGAAATTCTAATATAAAATCATCTTCCATTGTAATGTCAGATTTTAAGCGACAGTTTTGAAAATGGCACTTTTAAAAATGTAGCATTTCCCTGTCATAACTAGTTGGTGCCTGCAGCCTGTTCCTGAGTCACATGGCTGGGTGTAGTTGGCAGTTGTTTTTTGTATATTCCTCCCAAACAGCCACACAATACAGGGGTAGGTGTGTCTGGATGGGCCACAACTGGCAGGATGAGGGTTGGTGGTAGAAGGGGATGGAGCTGGACACAGCCCAAATTGCTAGTCAATAGGGTGTGCTCTGCCTTTACACAAAGAACTTCCCACTAGCTTTGTTTGACTGCAAACAGACTGGGACCAGGGCGGGGAGGCATGAAATTTCTAGCACTTTTGAAAGGGGGACTTAAAAAAAAAAAGGACCAACCTGCTCATCGATCCACCTAAGGTGCATTACCAGTTGGCGTGACTTAGCGGCAGCTCCCGCTATATTCTTCTGAGCAGCTGCAAATCCTGTTCAGAGACTCCTTTTAGAAGGGGTATCTGGCCTCATGGAGGCCTCATCAGTTGCAGCCTGAATCTTCATCCTGTTGGAGATCTTAAACTTCCAAAAAAGAGAATAAGAGCCTGATTTAGATTTCAGCGGATGGGTTACTTCATCACAACAGTGACGAATATCCCGTCTGCCGAAATATAACTTCCACTGGAAATAATGGGATTAATATTTTGGCAGATGGGATATCCGTCACCATTGTGATGGAGTAACTCATCTGCCAAAATCTAAATCAAGCCCTAAGTCACAATGAAGAATAGTTAATTGCGACTTCAGCCAGTGGCTCTCTGACAGCCCCGGACACCACCAGCTGCCTTGCCCTGCTGAACTTTACCTTCTCAGTCATTTTTCTGCCAAATTTCTTCAAAGTCCGGAGGTAAGTAGAGACCAGGCCCAATCCATTTCTTGCATCCAGCCCACACTCCATCACAGCTGGTCCTAACTTTCCACTTTGGTCCACTCTGACATGACTAGATTTATGCACTTAGCGATGAGCTTTGAGGTGCTAGTTTTCATCTTAAACTTTAAAAATGTATAACTCCGGTTCTGCTGATTGGATTTGTTTGTGGATTGTTTGGGTGTCAAATAATGTATTACAATTTACAGTATTTTCCTAAATTGCTGTGTGATTTTTCTTGTGTTGTGTTTTCACTTTATTATTGTTTAAGTGCTGCATTAAAACTTTAAACATTGCCTCTAAGTTGAGCCTGACTGCTTCTGTGCCAACCTACCAGAGAGTTAAGAACATGGTAATTAAGTGACGTCTAGTGGTTCACTGTGACAGGGATTGTGGCTGTTTGCTTGAGCAGGGTTTCCCACCACGCAACCAACAACCCAATTTCTCACAGGGAAGCATTTTCTAAAGACAGCTGCTAGAAGAGGGGGTGGTGATCTAGTTTGTTGACATATTATATGAAAGTTGACATTTCTTCAGAGTAACCAAATAAGTGAATGAATGAGTTACATATTCAAAATGTAAAATGTCCAAAAAGGGCCTCATGAAGTGAACTAGTTGTTTAGTGGGTGTCAGATAATTTATTAGATCTTGGTTGTTTTATGTGGTTGTCTGTTTATCCTTTGTATCAATTATATTCTACTCCTCATAAAGCCACTACTGTTTATTGTTTAAAAGACGCATGGGATGAAGGTGCACTGTAAGTTAGGTTCAAGATTAACGTGATGGATATCCTTACTTGTCTACCCTTTACCAGCTTGTTTCTGCAATATTATTACATATTATGTATTGAGGCTCAATTCTATTGTGATTAGGTTAGCCATAGACTGTTTATTGTGTAGTAGTTGC
This sequence comes from Pleurodeles waltl, assembly GCF_031143425.1. Lineage (NCBI taxonomy): Eukaryota > Metazoa > Chordata > Amphibia > Caudata > Salamandridae > Pleurodeles > Pleurodeles waltl. The sequence goes on from NC_090444.1 coordinate 975,205,431, forward strand.
AAAGGTGAAAGTAATTTGATCAGCACATATTATGATATGGTTCATTTATTCTTGTCAGTCCTTAATAAGAAAAAGCTTGGCTCAAACCACATAAAAACTCTGTCAGCTATGCACCACTTCATAAAACAGATTGCACCTATAATGTGAACTACCTAAGCAGGCAGAGAATGTATTTGCAAAGTTGATGGTAACTGCAGTGCAAAACCATCTTTTTGACTGGGTTAAAATCCTAAATGTCCTTCACATACTTTGCACATACAATATACTCTGTCATAACATACAACAGTATGTCTTCACATGTTCATCTTCACTCCTCCCTACATACACTTTCCCATCCTTTCCCTACTGTGATTAGATTAAACCTTGACATTGTTGGCAACTGCAGTTAGTTAGAATATTGAGATATATAGAAATGTGTGTAATATGAGTGAAATCCATGTATCTGCAGACATATAGAATTATACATGGCTAATTGAAACTAGTGGTGATGTTTTTCACCAAGAGGTTCTACGTGGCATCAGACAAATAAAGAGAGTGATGCTCAAGTTGACTGTGATGTAATAGAGAATCCACCAGTTACACTTCTCCAATTTTGTGTTATGTATTGCCCCCCCACACCCTTTTCTCCTACTCATGTTAGGAGCACTGAAGTAAAGGAATCATGGAGGGAACCACTCATAGCCAGGTGTCTGGTCAACCAACCTAACTATGTTCGGTATTAGGTTCCCAACCCTGACCACATTCTGTGCATTTCCTCTCCTTCCCCTTTGCCCCCTACAAAACAATAATCTCTGGAGACTATGCTGATGTGTGCAATTATAGAGAAGTGAGTGCTTCCCCTTATGATGTAGGAACTGTTGCTATACTATAGCAGTGGATAACAGATTTTGAATCCAGTATTCCTCTTAATGGATCTCAATAAATGCTATACACAGCCACTGTTTATGCTCCCTAAGAACCCTATGTATTTGTCTAGCTCACTTAAATAAACACAGTGAGCACTGGGATGGCAGAAATTGCTTTATGCACGTCATTGGAAGTAGGCACTGTTTGGTTTGGTGGGTAAGGCAGCATGGTGACTGTAGGAAAGTACCATCTTGCCTGGCATGTTACCCCCATATTTCACTGTATATATGTTGTTTTAGTCTATGTGTCACTGGGACCCTGCCAGGCAGGGCCCCAGTGCTCATACTTATGTGCCCTGTATGTGTTCCCTGTGTGATGACTAACTGTCTCACTGAGGCTCTGCTAACCAGAACCTCAGTGGTTATGCTCTCTCTGCTTTCCAAATTTGTCACTAACAGGCTAGTGACTAAATTGACCAATTCACATTGGCATACTGTTACACCCATATAATTCCCTAGCATATGGTACTAAGGTACCCAGGGTATTGGGGTTCCAGGAGATCCCTATGGGCTGCAGCATTTCTTTTGCCACCCATAGGGAGATATGACAATTCTTACACAGGCCTGCCAGTGCAGCCTGAGTGAAATAACGTCCACGTTATTTCATAGCCATTTACCACTGCACTTAAGTAACTTATAAGTCACCTATATGTCTAACCTTCACCTGGTGAAAGTTGGGTGCAAAGTTACTTAGTGTGAGGGCACCCTGGCACTAGCCAAGGTGCCCCCACATCGTTCAGGGCAAATTCCCCGGACTTTGTGAGTGCGGGGACACCATTACACGCGTGCACTGTACATAGGTCACTACCTATGTACAGCGTCACAATGGTAACTCCGAACATGGCCACGTAACATATCTAAGATCATGGAATTGTCACCCCAATGCCATTCTGGCATTGGGGGGACAATTCCATAATCCCCCGGGTCTCTAGCACAGAACCCGGATACTGGCAAACTGCCTTTCCGGGGTCTCCACTGCAGCTGCTGCTGCTGCCAACCCCTCAGACAGGTTTCTGCCCTCCTGGGGTCCAGGCATCCCTGGCTCAGGAAGGCAGAACAAAGGACTTCCTCTGAAAGAGGGTGTAACACCCTCTCCCTTTGGAAATAGGTGTGAAGGCTGGGGAGGAGTAGCCTCCCCCAGCCTCTGGAAATGCTTTGATGGGCACAGATGGTGCCCATCTCTGCATAAGCCAGTCTACACCGGTTCAGGGATCCCCCAGCCCTGCTCTGGCGTGAAACTGGACAAAGGAAAGGGGAGTGACCACTCCCCTGACCTGCACCTCCCAGGGGAGGTGCCAGAGCTCCTCCAGTGTGTCCCAGACCTCTGCCATCTTGGAAACAGAGGTGTTTGTGGCCCACTGGACTGCTCTGAGTGGCCAGTGCCAGCAGGTGACGTCAGAGGCTCCTCCTAATAGGCTCTTACCTCTCTTGGTAGCCAATCCTCCTTCCTAGGTAGCCAAACCTCCTTTTCTGGCTATTTAGGGTCTCTGCTTTGGGGATCTCACCAGATAACGAATGCAAGAGCTCACCAGAGTTCCTCTGCATCTCCCTCTTCACCTTCTGCCAAAGGATCGACCGCTGACTGCTCAGGACGCCTGCAAAACCGCAACAAAGTAGCAAGATGACCTCTAGAAACCTTGTATCGCTTCATCCTGCCGGCTTTCTCGACTGTTTCCAGGTGGTGCATGCTCTGGGGGTAGCCTGCCTCCTCTCTGCACCAGGAGCTCTGAAGAAATCTCATGTGGGTCGATGGAATCTTCCCCCTGCAACCGCAGGCAACAAAAGACTGCATCACCGGTCCTCTGGGTCCTCTGGGTCCCCTCTCAGCACGACGAGCGTGGTCCCTGGAACTCAGCAACTCTGTCCAAGTGACTCCCACAGTCCAGTGACTCTTCAGTCCAAGTTTGGTGGAGGTAAGTCCTTGTCTCCCCACGCTAGACTGCATTGCTGGGTACCGTGTGATTTGCAGCTGCTCCGGCTCCTGTGCACTCTTCCAGGATTTCCTTCGTGCACTGCCAAGCTTGGGTCCCCGACACTCTAACCTGCAGCGCTCAACCTTCTGAGTTGTCCTCCGGCATCGTGGGACTCCCTTTTGTGACTTCAGGTGGACTCTGGCTCACTTTTCTTCTAAGTGCCTGTTCAGGTACTTCTCCGGGTGCTGTCTGCTTCTGTGAGGGCTCCCTGACTTGCTGGGCGTCCCCTCTGTCTCCTCATCCAAGTGGGGACATCCTGGTCCCTCCTGGGCCACAGCAGCATCCAAAAACCCTAACCGCAACCCTTGCAGCTAGCAAGGCTAGTTTGCAGTCTTTCTTCGTGGGAACACCTCTGCAAGCTTCTTCACGACGTGGGACATCCATCCTCCAAAGGAAAAGTTCCTAGTCCTCTTCGTTTTTGCAGAACACCAAGCTCCTTCCAACCAGTGGTTGCTTCCTTGCACCCTCAGCTGGCATTTCCTGGGCTCCTGCCCACTCTCGACACTGTCGCGACTCTTGGACTTGGTCCCCTTGTCTTACAGGTACTCAGGTCCGGAAATCCACTGTTGTTGCATTGCTGGTGTTTGTTCTCCTTGCAGAATCCCCCTATCATGACTTCTGTGCTCTCTGGGGGTAGTAGGTGCACTTTACACCTACATTTCAGGGTCTTGGGGTGGGCTATTTTTCTAACCCTCACTGTTTTCTAACAGTCCCAGCAACCCTCTACAAGCTCACATAGGTTTGGGGTCCATTCGTGGTTCGCATTCCACTTTTGGAGTATATGGTTTGTGTTGCCCCTATACATATGTGCTCCTATTGCAATCTACTGTAACTTTACATTGCTTGCATTACTTCCTTTTGCTATTACCTTCATAATTATGGTTTGTGTACATATATCTTGTGTATATTTCTCATCCTCATACTGAGGGTACTCACTGAGATACTTTAGGCATATTGTCATAAAAATAAAGTACCTTTATTTTTAGTATATCTGTGTGTTGTGTTTTCTTATGATATTTTGCATATGACACCAGTGGTATAGTAGGAGCTTTACATGTCTCCTAGTTCAGACTAAGCTGCTTTGCCATAGCTACCTTCTATCAGTCTAAGCTGCTAGAAACACCTCTTCTACACTAATAAGGAATAACTGGACCTGGCACAAGGTGTAAATGCCTCTGGTACCCACTACAAGCCAGGCCAGCCTCCTACAGTGACTAGAGCCACAAATGTGACCTTCTCAGTGTCTCCACCAGCCTTTTAATAAGCTCCTTTTCATGAGTTCCCTTGGTAGTCGTGGTTACTCCACAGATTCTGCCTTGCAGGTACAGGAAGTTGCTGTCTGGCTGTCAAGATGAGGCCAGATCTTTTGATGGCCTCTCCCGGAGATTCCATTCTGGGAATTCTCCCGCATTTTTTTGTTTACCTGCCATTGTATGAGAGATTTAAAGGGGCCGACTTGGTGGAAGTCAGCAATGTACAGTTTGGAAAGAGAAACAAAGGTGACAAAAAGGAGAGGAGGGAGAAATAACGGAAGTAAAATAGGAGAAAGCAGAGAGATTTTAGAGGTTTTGTTTATCAAAGCTGGTTTTCCACTAACAGAAACAATTACTGCTAGTTGTCCTTCTGCTGTATCTAGTCCTACTCCTCCACCCTGTATAGCCTGGTGCAGCTAAAGAGCGACAGCAAGATCTAGGTGGTCCAGAAGTGCACAGATTGTGTTTGATAATCAGATATTTTGCCCTCTCTGTGCTTATTTTCTCCTACTACTCTTTAGGATACCTGGGGCAAAGAGTCCAAAGAGGCCCAGGAGCGAAGAGGTTCCATGCACTTCATCAACTCCCATAAAACATTATCCTGATCCTTTGACAAAGAGACCATGAGAAAGCGGCAACCTCCTTATTAGAGGTCAGAATAAACATCAAACAAACAGACCAAAGCAAAGAATCAAGGCTAAACCTCCTAAGTAAAAACTATATCACCCACCTGCACCAGTGAGATCTAGAAACATAATGAAAACTGAAAGGGCGTCAGCATGTGAAACTAAAAATATGGTGATTACGATGAAATCAGCAGAAAGGGTTGATAAGGACCTTTAGGCTCTTGTGCAACACCTCGAGACTAAGAGGAAGTTAGAGATCAGATACTAAGAAGTTGGTAAAAAGTACCTTTACAGGGCTCCCAAACTATTTATCAGACATCTTTGAGAAAAGTTACCAGAAATCCAGTCCCTGTTGGATCATGTCAGGGAAATAATGGAGCTTCAAGAGACACTGGCGTACAATTTGGTGAGCACCTAGCCAGCGTTGTGCGCCGCCAGACCAAATCACTGAAAGTGCCTGCCCCTAGAGTAAAATAACCCCGCTTTCTCCCAGGGGAGCAGCCAGGATATTTCGGATACAACAGAGAATTCTATGGTTTCACAAAACTCTTTTTAGCACTTGATTGAGGTTTGCACACTTTATATACATTTTTGTGCTTACATTTTTCAAATATCTCATGTATGCGTATACACCTATTTGTTTAACACGCGTTAGCACATTGACGCGCAAGCGAATAATATGCTTTGCTGTTAGTTTTTTGTCTATACTGCTTAATACCTTCAATAAGAAGGTATCAAAAATTTAAAATGGTGTGGCGACTGCCATCAGAGGAATATTCTTATAAAAGGGGCAAAGATTACTCCTTGATATCTCTGACAAAGGTGTGTTTCTTTCAAGGTTGTTTGGGTTAGCGGCATATGACAGTACACAGCTCACAGGGAGTAGCAAAACAAATATATTCTCCAAAATGCTGAAGTCAGTACTCCCCTGATAAACTTAATGTCATATTTATGTCTTTCATGTAGAGTGTCTCTATAATTCCATTCCTCACTCATTTCTATTATTCTTTCTTCCTCGTTTTCTGTTCTGTTTTGATCCAATTTAGTTGACTGGGTTCATTATTGTATACAATATATGTGTCTGAAGTATTATATTGCTGTATACAGATAAGGCAAACACTAAGGTGTTTATATTTTAAATTGGGCTACAGTGAGACATTCTTTTCGAAGCACGATTTGTAGCACGTTTTTTCCTATTTATCCAATTATGTTTATCAGATACGGCTTCTCCGTTTGGGTGGAGGAGTGTCACCCCTCACCAGCAGCAACTGCGGCAAATCCTTTCACAAGGAAAGGATAATAAACTCTGTTTATTATCCTTTCCTTGTGAAAGGGGCGGGGCATTGGGGGTGAGGAGCAGAGGGTAGTGCACTGTGCACCCCCCTCAGATCGCATGTGTGTTTGGCCGGCCGTCTCGGGCCAGCCAAACACACACATGAGCACAGGGATCTCTCCAGCCCAGCAACACAGTTGCTGGGCTGGAGAGAGCTGACACAGGCTCCCAGTCTGACTGGGAGCACCCTGGCTGGGCACTCCCAGCCAATCCTGACGCTGCTCTGAAACGTGGGGAAGAAGAGTGCCTGTGTGTCTGTGGGAGGGGGGGTGCTTTGTGAGACGTAACCCCACTGCACTTCATGTGTAAGTGGAGGTAATCAGTGCTCCTGTTGTCTCGACTCCACCCCCAGGCAGTTTTCAAAGACCCCCTTTGTTACCAACAGAGAGGAAGGTGCTGGAGGAGCATGTGTTTTCAGCCAGTATTGCTTGACTTTCTCCCACCCTCCCCTACTCCATCCTAACATTTAAAAAAGACAATTAAACCCTACCGACTGCCTGAGCCTGCTTCCTTCCATCCGAAATAGGATTGGCATCCTTCATTGTATGCCCCTTCCAGTACTAAAGTTAGAAAAATAGCATAAAGCCTATATTTTGCCCCTTATCAGTACACACTTATGACAGTAAATGATAGAGGCAACCACTTTAAAAATGTGTTTGACAATTGCCCTGATGACCCCTGACTGACAATTAAAGTAAAAAAAAGACAGAAACAGTATGCTAAAATGAAGTTAGTGGACTTTATATAAATTTGAACGTAAGAGTCCGGTCCAAATTCTTAAAACGTGAACAGATGGCTAGTATTTTTCTGTGGCAAAGGTGGCAACCCTCATCCCAAAGCCATTTCCACTGATCTTTGTGCGAGAGCTGATACCCGGCACAGAGCAGATTGCTGCTTCAAGCAACCTGTTTACAGGACTGATATATCTTGTCAGTCGTGGGTGAACCGCATTCCCTCAACACTCTTAGTTGTGCAATGTCCTTCTAGAGGCGAGAAAACATGGGTGAATTGGCAAACCATCAGCCACTGTGCCACCTCCTCCCCTGAGTCCCTGAAAACTGGGATAAGGTGGCAGCCCCAGCTTCAGGTCATGGTTATGCTATCCTCTCACTTCAGAACAATGAAAGACAAAACTCGTTTTCACCGCTCCCATGTCAGAGCACTGAGTAGGTGAAACAATCTGAAAGCCTAACACTATCTTATGTTTGTGGAATACTCATGTCTCACCTTCTCCTTATCTAATTTCTTTCTCGGTGAAAATGCTAAGTGAAGCAAATGTCCATTAGATCTTGAAAAAAATTACATATTGGGAAACCACACAGAGTACATTCTGCAGCCTGTGCGACAGTATTGTGCGTTTGTGTGTGTGATTTATCGTGATATTGTATTCATGTGCTCTAATCCAATTAGGTCAGACCTCACAATAGCTTTTGTAAAGCCACCAGCAATTCTGTAAAATACCACACAACGAATAAGGAGTACCCAAACAGATCGTCTATCGAGCAATTCAACAATTCTTACGCTGCACGTTTTTGCTACATTGTTCCCAAAGAAATGGGTAATATTTAGCAATAATTCACAACCTTTATTTCCAGTTATGCGTGCCCAGCTCTCTCTGATCCCTTGCGCTTCCTGGCGTGTGATGATTCTTATACATTGCTTCTTCTATGCGCACAACCTCAGTTAGCCCACTTCCCCAATAAAAATGGTCCTTTTTAGTAAAATAAAAGTTCCTTTTGCTAACATGAGAGATTTGAAACCCATTACTTGAATCTGTAAGATGTATACAAAATGCTGATGAAAAATAGAGTATGCACTATATGAGAAAACGTACAACCCAATACAACACCCAGCTGGAGGTTACCCAATTTACAGTTCAGTTAGCGGTACCTCAGCCGTTGTTTACAGCAAACTATTCCAAAATAACATGGAACACAGAGAATTTTAAGGTTCCGTAGCTAGCATTATGTTTTAGCAACCTACTTATAGTCAATGAGCTACATGAAAGACCCTGGGATTTCTCTGGGATTTCATGCTGTGGATGCAGATCTGGAACAACCATGCTGATTGAAAACGGACATCTACTGCACAGTTGTCCTAAGTGTGAATCTTCAGCAAAGTTGTCCCAGATCTTAGAAGCCTTTGATTTATTTAATTTAACATTTTCGAATATTTGTACCGGGCACTTTAAGAATCAAAATCAGTTTGGCGCTTGAATTTGAAATAATTAAATATATTTTAACCCATCAGTCACTACCTTGTTGACACGAGGTAAGAGACTGATGGTACCTATATTAACGATGGTGACAAAGATCGCAAAAGTGGAGCACACAACACAAAGGTAAATCTATGTCCCCAAGTAAGAAATGTTCTTATTAGTTCAGAGGGGTGGAAGCCCCACTCAAATAATAAACACAATCCTTCTCAGGGAGAACCAAACATAAACATCACTAAATAGCCTGTGCTTAACCCTTTGGCAGCATGGCACAAAGCAGTCAGGCTTAATTTCGAGGCAATATGCAATGTGTTTATTCAGCACACAAACAGTAATTGAGTGAAAACTACACAAGAAAAATCCCAAACCATTTAGAAAATAAAGTAGTTTTAATAATAAAATAACAATAAAATGACAAAAACCTAATCAGTGGTAGCACAGATAGGATTTTTCAAACCTTTGGTGACAATAGAGCCAATAAGCACGAAGCACCAGTCACGATTTTCTGGTCATGCTAGACCAAGGGAAAGTCACAAGTTCAGGCTTGCTGAGATAGAGCACGAGTTGGATACAGGGATCAGGTTAGTCCCACCAAAGAATTACCTTTTCAAAGTCCGCATGAAGAATTCCGTTCATATTGGCAGGGGTGGCAAGGTGGTCATCCTCAGCGTGTGAAGCAGGTCGAGAAGGAGTTCCATTTTGGCAATTGTGTGCTGTTGAAGTGAAGTGTAGGTCTCACATTGCCAATTGTTGTGGACAGTTGCTGCTGGCATGAAGAACAAGTCCCACTGGAACTTTGCATTGGCGGGCAATTCTCAGTGCAAAGGAGTCACTTTGCATTTGTGAGTAGCCCAAAACGTCTGTATCTCAACCCTTTCTTCAGGAGGAGTTCAACCTCATGCCACCCAAGCATCCAGGACCTAGAGGGCACCTCTTTGGAATCTGGACTCACTCCAGCAGAGTCCTGAGTAAGGACTCCTTGCAGGTCCAGTTGGTGATAGTCAGCTGAGCCGTTGCGGGAGGTCTGTGGAAGCTTGTTGTGTCCCTTTAGAATGCTCAACTAGGAGGTCGGCCAGCTCATCCTTGGAGTCACTCTGGAGGGCCTGAGGACGAGACAAGCAGGTCCAGTCTTCCTTCTTCAGTTCAGCAGGGTAGTCCCTCTTCTTCAGACAGGAGTGCAGTCCTTCTTCTAAATCTTCCACAGGTCCAGGAGTGTTCTGACGAGAAGTTCTGAAGGCCCCAGTTTCAAACTTGGTACCTGAAAAACTGGTCATAGCCCTTGCCCTTCCTCTGGTCCTTACTCCAAACTGTCTAGGATGACATAAGGCAGGGCTAGCCTGGTGTGAGGTTCCTTTGAATGTCCTGCAAGCAGGGAAGACCTTTTGAAGTATAATCAAGACAGGATACAACTCCTGCTCAACCATCCTATCAGGAAGGCTTCTTCCCTCACACCTAAGCTTCTTTTGCCTCACTGTTTGGAAGCAATACATTACCCATAACAGCAGAGCCAGTCACAATCATGAAACCCATGAGACTGGCAGAAAGACAAAGTTGGTTTGAGCAGGAATATGCCAACTTTCTAAAAGTGTAATTTTCAAAATTGTACCTTAAAATCTGACTTTACCGTGAACGAGGATTTTAAATTACAATTCATTTGCATGTAAACACAATTTCTCTATCCATTCCAGTCTGCCGTTTGCACTTATTAAATGCAATAAGGCAACCTAGTGTTAGTCTATGGGAATGATAACCCTACTGAAGTGAATAACAGCTTTAGGAGTTTTTCACTGCCTGGAAATGTAAAAATGAAACACTCATGCCCTTCTTTTAAAATACCATGCCCCCTGCCCTATGAGCCCTTAGGTCTTCCTCGGAGGTGATTTCTAAGTATCAAAAAGGAAGGTTCAAGCCTGGACACAGTTGCAACGCTCAACCAAAGGAAAATTGTTGTTTTAATGAAGTAGATCTGCACTACATAATCACCAAAACATTCTGGAAATGTCGTATACTCTAAAGCCAATCTTTACAAGGCACCAAAGCACCTAACGACTATGCCCACTATGTTTGTTTGTGTGTGTGCGTGTGTGTGTGTGTGTATATATATATATATATATATATATATATATTTTTTTTTTATATATAAACCCCTCATAGAATTGAAACGTTGGCACTCCATGCAGATTACTGTCCTTTATTTACATCCAAAATTCCATTCCAATGTCAAAAAATCCATAATAACACAGAAACAAAAATAGGGCGACGCGTTTCAACCATCACGGTCTTCTTCCTTGGCCCTACAAATATACAGCTTATGTGGCCCCTCCTACCCTCTATATATCCACTGACCATAGACATAGAAAAAAATATATATATATTTTTTTGTTATGTTGTATATACATTGATATTTCATGTTTCTCTTTTCCTTTCCTGTGCCGCATGTATATACATCCCATTGTAACTCTAAAATAGTAATTGTCCAATAACCTAATTTATCACTGTTATTTACTAAACTAACCTATCCAATTCAAATAATATATTCCCGTATTTCCAACATTGTTAATTAAACTAACTGGTAACCACATGTGTTGCTGTAAACAATAAAATAATGAAAAATTGAAGCTAAACATAACCAAATCTGAAACCCTGCATACATTCTCTTATATCTCAACAAAGTCTGACTAGCCAATGTGAATAGAAAGTTCTTCATCCTTCTTTAATCCCCAAGGATGTTGGGAAATTCAGCCGAATGATGTATTCCGATTCCAACTTTCTCAATTGTTTCTCTCTGTCCTCCCCCCCCCTCGGGGTACCCAGCACTCTATTGATGCCAAAGAATTTCATCTTGTCCACCTTCCCATCATGTATCAAGTTGCAGTGCCGCGCTACTGGGTATGTGGTATCCTTATTCACTATTGCTCTTCAGTGTTCAAGAATGCTTTTCTTGAGGGCAAAGATTGTACTTCCAACATACTGTAGCCCACATGGGCACTCAATAAGATAGATGGCAAAATCTGAAATGCGATTTATGAATTTCTTGATATTTTCTTTTTTGCCCGTGGTAGTATGTACTGCTTATGACTAATGCTGTATTAATGCTGTATCTGCATGCTTTACATTTAGCACATTTATAGAAACCTTGTTGTGTATCTAAAAAGGTTCCCTTCTTTTTACTCATGTAACTATGTACCAATATGTCTCTCAAAGAGCTGCTTCATTTGTACGTTATCATTGGAAGAGGACTGACTAACCGGCCAATTACTTTATCAGCCTTAATTAGATGCCAATATTTTGTAAGGATTTTTTTAACTTCCAACGAATATGCATTGAAAGTTGTCACAAATCTTGGAGAATTGCTGTCGGTATCTTTCTTCTTCGGAACTAAAAACGTTGCCCTCTGAACTTCTACCTTTCGGCAGGCATTGTTAACAATTTTGTATGGATACCCCCTGGATCTGAACCTCTGTGTCATTATCTGTTGTTCCCTTTCAAAACTTTGTAATGTGCTACAATTTCTCTTTGCTCTAAGCAATTCCCCATAGGGTATGCTCCATTTAACACTGGGTGGGTGGTGACTAGAGGCGTGTAAAATACTATTCCCAGCCGTAGTTTTTCTGAACAATCTGGTATGTAAAGTGCCTTCTTCCACACTGACCTCTACATCTAAGAATTCCATAATCTGTTTGTGTATTTTATGTGAAAAATATACATTTAGATTGTTATTTGGTAGCGAGTTCAAAAATTCACGTAATAGTGATTCAGAACCATCCCGGATCATGAATATATCGTCAATATACCATGTCCAGAAAATGATATGCTGGAACCATTTCACATTTTCATCGGCCATCACCACTTGTGATTCCCACCACCCCATAGAGAGACAGGCATAACTAGGAGATCTGGCTCCAACTGGCTACACAGTTTCCTGAGGGTCTGATGCTTCAGACGATGCGTCTATATAATGTGTCTTTCTTCCATGGTAGCAAGGTCGACTAGGGGCGGTAGACCGGTGCATTTCTCAATTTCCCCATTGAACGGTAGCTAGGCATAGGACAGAACACATTTCAGGACATCTGTTACACTGTTGTTACTGAAGTACACCATAAAAGTAGAAAACAGCATAAGTCATGTAAGGTAATTGAAACCTGACACAGGGAAACAGTTATTCACAAATTACACAACTGTGACATCCTTGCTGTCAATTCTATTGCTATACTTGTCACATGGGGTCTATACAGAGATGGAAGTCGGACACAACAAACTCGTCCATAAGTCAGATACAGGTTTCAAACGTCCACACATTGAAAAGATTTTACATCAGACATTTTGTCAGGTGACACTCACTTCACTAGTGAGTTCACATGAGTTGACATCATACATCAAGCAACTAGTGATTAACTTCATGCTATGATACACTAGCTTGACATAGATATCTTAAAAGTATGTAAAATGGCATCCGCCTGTCCTGCATGCAGAGAACAGATAAAAGTGACCTCATTCCGCCGTTGTTAGTCGTCATGGCGGAAGGCGGTCAGAACTGATGTGCAACTCCTCATTGGTAAACATTGATGTCTATGGGAAACTGGGGCCAATGATGATCACTGCCAGTTGTGACGGTCATAACTGCGGCAGCCGTGACTGCCATTTTCTATAGCCCATCTCACTTGACTCCTGACACTTGAGCAAACAGGACCTCCACTGCGTGAGCTGCTGTGTTATGTATCTGGAAGCCACAATGGCACGTCCTGCAGGAGCTAGGACCCGAGCCTTCACCCCAGAGAAACTGGAGACACTAGTGGAAGGGGTCCTACCTCTCTATGGACAGTTGTACGGGGTTTCAGATAAACAGGTCAGTGCAGTGCGGTATACTTATCAGCTAGGGTGGTGTTTAATGGCGAAAGTGTGTGAATATACACATGGCATGACTGACTGCTGGGGTTGTGTTGTATGGATGATAATGGCGTATTGTGGACTCTGTATGAGCATGTGCTGTGCATGCTGTGTGTAGGCCACTGCAGTAGGTGTACTGTAACACTACATGAATATCTCCTTTTGTCTGTGTCTCCCATGCAGGTCAGTGCCCATCAGAATAAGGGGCTAGGGAGAGCCATTGCCAAGCAAGTGAAGACCCTGGGGGGGATCGATAGCCGGTGGAGAATCCACTGCAGAAAGTGGTTTGAGGACCTGAGATGCTTGGCCTGGAAGACTGCGGAGGCCCAGCTAGGGATGTCCTCCCAACGAGGAAGGGTTGCCCATCGGACCCTGAACCACCTGATGGCCCGCATATTGGCTGTAGCCTACCCGGAGATAGATGGGCGCTTCAGGGCAGCACAGCAGCCACAAGGGGGTGAGTGCAGACTGATTAATATCAGTTGTATTGGCTTCTATTGTGTCAGATTATGTAGGTACTAATGAGGTGTGTGTATATTAGATAGGATTATAGACCTGGCTATTACTTCCACTGTTTAGAAGTGGTGTGAGTTAACTTTTAAACACCATGCAAGCAGTAATATGTTGGTGCTATTCTTCCTTGTCCAGTTACGTGTAGACACACTCCTATGTTGAGTGATTTCCAAACCTTATTTCCCTATCCCTGAGTCTGCTTTAGATAGCAAATGCAATCCAGTTAGGGCTGACATTGGGTAATACGTCCTGTGAGTAGAGAATTTCTACTGTGAAATCATTGCATTCTCAATGGCCTTCTGCACATCATGAATCCTTTACCAACCTGTCCTATATTTTGGGTGCAATGTACATATCCAGGACATTTTAAAAGCAATGTGTCAAAAGTGTCTGATTGGTAAGTATATGTGGGTAGTTGGTAGTTTTTACCATTGTAGAACGACTGATGACAGACTGCAGCATGTCCAACCTGGTCATTTTGTTGGAATTACAGCTTGCATATTCGGTTATGTCTTCATGACTCATGTTTGGGGACAATATTTCATGGCCATTTCTTGCCACGCCAAAGGAGGAGTAGATTACTTGTTGGTATGTGTTCTACATGGGTAGGTACTGACCCTTTCCTCAACCCACCCTCTCTCCCTTTCCTCTTCTATCCTTGTGTGCATCAGCATCATCAGGCGGTGTGTGGGGATGCTGCAGCCCACGGGACACAGGAGGCAGAGTCCACCGACACCAAAGGGACCAGTGGGACGGAGGGCGAGGGGCACACCATAGGGGAGACCGGTACAACAGCATCACCTTCAGATTCCTCCTCTGATGGAAGTTCCCTGGCAGTGGCGGACCCATCTGGGCCCATCCCAGCACCACCCTTGTCCGCCACCCCCTTACCAACATCGCCCTCCCTCTAGCTCCCCACCGAGTTGTCTGTGCCTGCTCACCCAGGAGGGTGGGCATCTCCTTCACTGCAGGCACTCAATGGCTATTGACCTCCTGTAGTCCATCTCTGTGGGGCAGTCAACCATTGTGAATGCCATCCAGGTACTGGCATCCCAGATGCAACAAAGTAATGCCTACCTGGAAGGCATTCACAGTGCCTTGGCTGGCCTGCAGAGATCGTTTTAGGCTCTGGCCTCCTCTTTGACGGCAGCCAGTGTCCTTTCATCTTCTGCCCCCCTTCCAGCTACCTTTTCCCAATCCAACACCCCTCTCCCCTCACCCATCCAGAGCACCCATACAGACCAGCATTCACCCACTACAACAGTCAAGGTGCGCAAAGACCAACACAGGCACCACAGGACACACCACAAGCATGCACACAGTCAATACACACCTGCAGATACTACAACAACCACTCCCTACACTGTCTCCCCACCACCTCCTCCATCACAGTCACATCACCACGCACACCTGCAATCACTACACCCATACTCCCTAATCCTGCCACCAGTCCTGTCATACCCACAGACACCACAAGAGCTGACCTACAGACATCCACCCCACCCCACATCCACACTCACCACAACCATCACGGCCACATGCAGCACATCCACCTTACTTGCAGCCACCACCCTAACGTACGCTCACACATCTTGCATACCATCTCCCTGCATCTCTTCCACCTCCCAAAAAACATAAATGCACTCACTCACCTACCCAAAATACACCCACAACACACAAGCACACATTGCACACACCTGCATTCACGTCTAGCACACTAACACCTCCTACAACCTCTACCTCCACTCCTAAACCTTTTACCCATAACCGCCCCAATGTAACTGAAAAGGTTTTCCTTGCCAGTCTTGACCTGTTCCCTGCTCCTGTCCCACCCTGTGATTCTCCTAAGCACCATGTCAGCCTGCCTCAATCCAGACCTTCCACCTCCCAGTCCTCCCACGCCTTACCTGTACATAGTTTTAATTATTTATTTGATTTCAAATACATCTGCCCACATAGCTGTGAGGGTCAAGTTTGAGAAATTGTCCTGGATTTCCTTCAACATAGTTGTGTTATATCTGTATGCTTTGATGTTTGTGTTGTATATGTATGGGATGTATCTATGTTGTTGCATGCGCTGGGTTGATGACTTGAGCCATGTGCTCATTGTGATTTGTAGTTATGGTTGTGTGTGGCATCGTTTGGTAGTGGTGTGTGTGTCTGTGTGTATAGTGAAGCATCTGTGATGTCCTTAGTATGTTGGTTGGACGTGACGTGTCACCTGAGACCTTGTTTGGATGTCTGTACTATTTCTATGATTGTGTGTTGTTGCTACGTATTGCCGACAGTATGTGTTGTGGGGTGGAGTTGTTCGATGTGCCTTTCTGACAATGCATTTATGTGTTTGTGATGTTGTTGTCGTTGTGATTGTGGGGTGTTGTGTATGGATATGTTTGAGTGACGGTGGTGTGCGTGTGCGGTATGCATTGTGAATTGCATGTGTCTATTGGTCGTAGTGTGTGTATTTGATGTATGCATTTGTGTAGTTAGTGTGTGCGTTTGTGTCTGGAGATGTGTGTGCTGGTACGAGCATTTGTTTGCATGTGTGTGTTTCCATCACTGTCCATTCCGGGTGTGTGTGTGTTGTGTGGGGGTGTGTAATACCGTCCTTCCCTCCAGTGTGTGCTAGGTGGGGGTACTTGCAGTTGCCGTCTTCGTTGTCGTCACTGGTCCTGGTGGTGTATGGCGGGATACAGCAGTGGCAAGACTTCCAGTTCGGGTTCCATGGCGGCCTCGGACTAGTCTATGTACCTGGAGGTGAGTGTCTCCTTTTATGCTGCCAGTTTTCATCAGGCTTTTCGTAGCGGTCGCACCGCCATAGAAATCCTGGCGGTCTGCTGACTCATATTATGGTGGCCAGTGAATTGGTCCCCCCGGCCTGGAGTTGGCTACCGCCATCAGTGGCGGTCCAATCTCAATGGTGGTACTGGCAGTGACTTGGCTGTGTTGCAGTTGGATCACTGCTGTGGTTGTAATATGGAGGTCTGCACCACCAGACTGGCTGCCAGTGTGGCGATCCGGTGACCGCCAAACTTGAATGAGGGCCTCAGTCTTTTGTGAGCAATTTCACTGTCACAGCTCACCTTCTGCAGTGTCTGGCAGAGGGGGCAGGGGTAAATCAAAAGTGTCCAATAACAATATAGATTCTGAGGCAAGTTACCCCACTTCATGCAGACCAAAACCACAAGCACGTGGTCTGGCAGTGCTGATGTTTCCTGGACTGCAGTGGGGCAACTTCAGTTCTTTGTGCCCAGCTTCTTATGAGCCTTCTTCGTGGAAGTGCACATACAGCACCCCTCTTTGGCAGGAAGAACAGTTTATTGGCCCTTCTCCCCATGGTAGTCTCAAGGCAGCATTTCTACACAGAATGCAGAACTTTCAAGTTCCTGTTCCTGACCCTGACAAGATTCTACCATCCTGCCACGGTCCTTTGGGAACCAGCCTTCACATCAGTGTAGGAAAATATACACTTCTTCACTTAGCATACTTAGGGCCAGATGTAGCAAAGGGTTTTTCCCATTCTGTGTCAATGGGAAAATGTGTTCCTACATGTGGCCCTTAGTTTCTCTTCACAGTCCAGTCCAGGTTTTTGTCTCACTTCCCTAAAGTATTACGGTCCTTGTAGTTCGTTCTGTTATCAGCTGCTTCCTATATCACGTCCAGTGGTGGCCGTTTGTTTACTACCTCGGTCCTGGATCCTATGGTTATTCTAACCCTTTTATAACTGCACTGTGGACCTTTCTATCACTTGGCTATAATCAGTTCTCTGTTCTTGGCTTTCCTGTCTCCTGTCATGTGTCTCCAGGTACCCTTGTTTTTTTCTTTTACAAGCCCCAGTTTAGCCATCACTTCATTGGTAGTTCCATTGTTCCTTAAACCTGTGTTATTCCTTGCACCTGTATCCTGTTGAGTCTCATTGTGCTTTGTCATGTACGTGCTGCTTTATTTCCCGGTTTTCCATTTGATTTAATTTCTATCTCTCGTTTTCCTGTCTCTGGGGTTCAGTGATCATCATTATTCTTAGTCTTGTCTGCACTATTCTTGATCTGTCCTGTTAGATGTAAAGTCCTTGCCCTATGTTCGGTGTATTTTTGTCCTGAACATGACATGTATTCCAGTCCTGCTTTTTAGAGCCCCTTTTCTGTCTTTATGTTATTCTTTCCTTTATGTTCTGTGTATTCTGGTCCTGAACCAGACCTTGATTCCAGTTCTGTTTCTGTGTTCCTTCCACTGTCCCCCTTTGTCTTCTTGTGTGTTTATATTATCATCTTGATTTTCATTGCCTTCAAGGGTACCAGTTAGACTCCAAAAAGTGTGCCTTTAGTGCAGAGAACCACTCAGAGCTTTTTCTCTGTTGAAGCTGCTGGTTGTCTCCCGATCTCTGTGGCATTATTCTTCGCCTTGCTTTCTTGTAAAATCTTTTCACCCTGTAGAGAGCTCACCATCCAAGGAGCACACAAGCTATTGTTTATGATAGTTTGTTTCCCTTGTACAACTCTCTTGTTGAATTAGTGTAATCTTTCGTTTTTCCTTTGCAGTCTTTTCAGTTTCCTTCACAATCTCTTCCAACCTGAACCAGTCCTCAGCTTCCTCCCTTCGTTAAGTAGTAAACTTACTCAAAAGATTAATCTTACTCAAAAGTGTAAGTTATCTTTATGAATCAGACCTGGTGTTTGTGAACACCGATAAACATTAAACTTACTGAAAACTGTAGGTTACCTTTGTAAAACAGGTCCGCAGTATTTAGCTTCTGACTACCGATGGCGCTCAGGAACTCGCTTCATGCCTGGGTAGTCCTCAGACAGTTGCAATTGGTTGAGGCCAAAAAGACATGGCTAGCCACCCAAAGTAGGATTTATCATTGGGCCAATAAGTCCACCAAAACCCTTCACTGATTATGCTCTAATGCTCTTAAGCGAAGGAGTTAAAAGAAGATCTATGGATCTCCCAGGAATTTGCAAAATACTACACAACCTCATACTCACTTGTGACTCTGCCTGATTTGGAAGCCCCATGGGATTTTCTGAGGTACCTCTCGATTGTGGTGCTGAATAAGGAAAAAAGACACTTTGGAAGAGGACGTCATAGGGGAAGATTTGGCAGAGGTCTTGCATGCAGCTCTGCCCTGTGAATTACAACCTCATTCCCCACCAGCCTTTTCATGGTGGTAACACCCCCATGAAAAGGCTGGCGGAGAACAGGGGCAGGGGGCCACAGGTGGGCTCCTGCACTGCCTATGCACTTGGCATGGGCAGTGCAGGGATCCCCCTACCCAGCACCATAGCAAGGTTCACTGTCTGCTTTGCAGACAGTGAACATTCCCCGGGTGCTGGTGCACCCTGCTGGCTACAGCATTGCTGCTGGCACGATTACAAGCCGGAGACAATGTTGTAGCCTGTTTCCCGCTTGGCTGGTGGCCAGAAACCGAGGTTTCCGTCTGCCAGCCTAGCGGGAATCTCTTAACGGGTCCGGCAGGGTGGTAGCCAGTGTGGCGGCAACCTCCCCATCGGAAGTTTAGCTGATGGTGCAAACTGTCCGCCGATTATGGTTCTATAGAAAGTCTTTACGCATGGAATTAATTTTTGTGACGAAAGAGTGCAAGATCCTGTATGTAAAAATGTTCTACCTATTAGAGCAAACATGACATGGTCACCATCTTGAATACTACTGAATGGCCTAGCAGAGATAGTGGAAGGGCTGTCCAGTACCTACTTTCTTCAGTCAATCTATTGATTTGTGGTTGGATATTTTTCGTCATAAGCCCTTATGATGTCCCAACTTTACATACATTTCTAGGTACCTGAACCCTTGTGTGACTACCTGGAAGTCTTTTGTCCACCACAGAGGGCCAGTTATTAGGAAAACTGATAACTTAGTTTTGTTAATCTGAAGTTCCAAGATTCTACCAAAGATAGGTTGAATCTGCAACACCCATTGGCTCACCCAGTCCAGGTGTCCCAAGAACAACAAAACATCATTGGTGTAGAGTGCCAAGTCATCCATCATTGCTCATGCCTTTTCATAACCCCACACCTGGATGTCCATCTAAACCTTGCAGCCAGAGACTATCACTATGGCAAAAAGTAAAGGGGGACAGAGAGCCACCCTGCCTGGAGCCCCGCTGCACCGGAAAAGTGTTAGAGATCTCACCCTTAATCCTGACATGTGCTGTGATATCTGTATTTAGTATTGAAAGTACTTGCAAAACCTATGCCAAAATTCAGTTTTTCCAGTGAGAACAACAGGTAGTCCTATCTTACTGAATCAAACGCCTTCCCGAAATCCACGAGGACTGGCAGCGTGCCTTAGCATCTGCCGACAAGGCAAAGCATGATATACCTTTATAATGTTGTGTTGACTGGCTAATTTTGGCACAAATCCAGGCTTGTCAGGCTTGACTAAACAGCCAATAATATATTTCACAGAACTTTGGCTATTATTTTAACCTCAATGTTTGGAAGAGAAAAGGGGCTATAAGACGAGCATCGGTCTTCCAGAAGGCCAGGTTTGTGGATGACTACTATCTCCTCTTCATGGAGATCTGGTCTGAGTGCCCAATTGCGCCTCAAAGACCACCCTAGTACAGCCCAGCCTGTCTAGACATTAAGGGCCTCATAAGGAGTTCGGCAGACACGCTTATGCCTATGATGGGAAGGACAGAGTAGGGATATTCTTCACATGGTTTGGAGCTGTGAGGTAGTTGTTGAGTTTTGGGGTGGAGTGCTCACTGGGGGAAGTGATGGGTTGGTGTCTTTCTTGGGAATCCAAGATATCTCTGTTGTATCTCACCATTGATCTAGACAGCAATCAATATAAATTAGCATTTTGTGTGGATTGGTCTCTTGGTTGTCAAACGAGACGGTTATAATTAGGAGGAACCAAAGCCTTATCACTGGATATTTGGAAAGTGGCAGTAGATCACAATATGAGCCTAGAAAGGTCTGTGTTGGTTGTAAGTGGATGCCCATCGAAGCACCAAAAATGTTTGGTAGACTGGGCACACTAAAGAGGTATTGCAATGAAATCCTTTGTTTGTAAAACCTGGTCCTTAGATACAGAACGTCTTAATTACAAGGCCTAAAACTGTAGAGTTTCTATAACTTTACAGGATGGGGTCAAAATGGAGACAGCGGGGTTCTGTAGGGGACTTTTACCATGCAAGGGAGAAAGGGAGGATTGGAAACTGTTTATGATGTGTGACAAATACCTTCTTTGTTATCAAAATCTAATAATAAACATTTAATCAAATAAACAACCTGTAAATGTAAACATAGATAAATTCACCCTGTAAACAATCGTACCACACATCAACGTTAAGAACAAATCCAAATACTTAAAAATAGTTATTATACAAACTATCTAACATCAAAAATACAGATAGGCTAAATCACATTGAGGCTTATTAAGGAACGCCAAAGTACTATGAGAAACCCCACACTAACTATAAGCTAAAACCACATACACATTAAACTACTAATCTATGTAACAATATAAAACCTTCCAGAGGCATATCAACTACAGAAAATGGATTAAAATTAAACTTACCTTCGCAGGAGAACAACAATGAGGGAACGCTAATCTGTATAGCAGCTCACATTCCAAAAACGATAATAATACATTACAAAATAAAGCAAAAGGTGCAATAATGAAAAAGAAAAAAGGCTTCCTTTCTAGGCAACTTACTGGAATAATTAAAATTTAGTAATGCACTCGTTTTATTAAAAAAATATACAAAACCTTTGAAACATATACATAAATGTCAAAATTGTTTAAAAATATTATACAAATTTTACATATATTTAAAAAAACTGTTAAAAATGCAACATAATTTAGTTGCAGTATTTTTAATACAAAGTATAAAAAAATAATCTCTACGTTTAAATTTAAATGCCTTCTGTTAAACAAAAGTTAACAAAAATATGCATGTAAATATCTTTAACCCCTTCGCTGCCAGGCCTTTTCCCCCTCAGGTGCCAAGCCTTTTTTCTGGCTATTTGGGGCAGTTCACGCTTAGGCCCTCATAATGTTTTGTCCACATAAGGTACCCACACCAAATTTGCATCCTTTTTTCCAACATCCTAGGGATTCTAGAAGTACCAAGAGTTTGTGGGTTCCTATGGAGGACACCAAGAAATTATCCAAAATACAGCGAAACTTTTGTGTTTTGTTTTTTTTTAAATGAGAAAAAGGGATGCAGAAGAAGGCTTGTGATTTTTTTCCCTGAAAATGGCATCAACAAACGGTTTGCAGTGCTAAAATCACCATCTTTCCAGGTTTCAGTAACAGGCAGACTTGAATCAGAAAACCAATTTTGGCATTTTACTGGGACATACCCCATGTTTACTATTTTTTGTGCTTTTAGACTCCTTCCAGCTAGTGACAGTAATGGGTGTGAAACCAATGTTGGATTCCGGACGGCTAAACACTTCTAAAAAGTAGACAAAATTCTGAATTCAGCAAGGGGTTGGTTTTCCTACAGAAAATAACAGCTGAAATAAATAAAATATTGAAATTGAGGTGAAAAAAACAGCCATTTTTCTCCACGTTTTACTCTGTAACTTTTTCCTGTGAAGTCATATTTTCAAAAGTAATATACCATTACGTCTGCTGGACTCTTCTGGTTGCGGGTATATATAGGGCTTGTAGGATCATCAAGAACCCTACGTACTCAGAGCCAATAAAAATAAAGGAGCTGCACCTTGCAATGGTTTTTCATTGTATACTGTTTATACAGAAATTCATTTGGTGAAATATAAAGAATGAAAAATAGATATCAAGGAAACCTTTGTATTTCCAAAATGGGCACACGATAAGGTGTTGAGAAGCAGTGGTCATTTGCACATCTCTGAATTCTGGGGTCCCCATAGTAGCATGTGAATTACAGGGTGTTTCTCAAATAGATGTCTCTTTTACACACTGGGGGTTATTCCAACTTTGGAGGAGGTGTTAATCCGTCCCAAAAGTGACGGATTTACCACCAGCCGTATTACGAGTCCATTATATCCTATGGAACTCGTAATACGGCTGGTGGTATATCCGTCACTTTACCGTCACTTTTGGGACGGATTAACACTCCTCCAAAGTTGGAATAACCCCCACTGTCTTTCATTTGGAAGGAAAAAATGTAGATAAAGACAAGGGGCAATAACACTTGTTCTGCTATGCTGTATTCCCCCAAGACTCCCGATAAAAGTAGTACCACACTTGTGTGGGTATGCCCAATGCCCGCAACAGGAAATGCAACATGGATACATCACATTTTTACATTGAAATCTGATGTGTTTTTTGGAAAGTGCCTAGCTGTGGGTTTTGGCCTCTAGCTCAGCCGGCACCTCGGGAAACCTACCAAATGTGCATTTTTCAAAACTAGACCCCTAGGGCAATCCAGGATGGGGTGACTTATGGGGCTCTCACCAGGTTCTGCTACCCATAATCCTATGCAAACCTCAAAATTTGGCCAAAAAAACACTTTTTCCTCACATTTCAGTGATAGAAAGTCTGGAATCTGAGAGGAGCCACAAATTTCCTACCATCCAGCATTCCCCCAAGTCTCCCAATAGAAATGGTACCTCACTTGTGTGGGTAGGCCTAGTGCTCGCGACAGGAAATGCCCGAAAACACCCAGAATCCTCAGCAAACCTCAAAATTAGCTAAAAAATCAAATTTTCCCCACATTTGTGTGGGATCACTGCACCAGCACAAATTTCCTACCAGCCATACATTCCCCTCAGTCTCTCGTTAAAAATGATACCTCACTTGTGTAGGTGGGCCAAGTGCCTGTGACAGGGAAGAGCCAAAACATGTCAAAAATGAGGGGAAACCAAAGCGGATCCAAAAGGGCAGTTTGAAAAAAAAAATGATTTTAGGCTGACAAGTGGGGCAGAATATTTATCCGTATAGATGCAACAATGCTGGGTGGTAGGAATTTTGTGGATTCCTGCAGATTCTGGAAGGTTCCATTGCAAAAATGTGGGGAAATGTGTGATTTCAAGCAAAGTTTGGAGGTTTGCGGGCATTTGGGGGTAAGAAAATGGTGTGGGGTGCATGTGAAGCACGCCACCCTGGACTCGCCCAGATGTTTAGTTTTCAGATGAGTCTAGGTCTCGTACATTTTTCTATATGGTAGTGTCCCAAAGTCCAAAAAATGCAGCGCTCACCATTCCAAGTGGGACGATTTTGAGAGTTAGACAAGCTCTCATGGCCCAAATGTAAAACCAAAAACCCAAAATAATCAAATGTCCTCTTGCTTGCCGTGGGATACGTTTTAGTGTGCCAGGGGAGCTGAAAGACTGTTACCCCTTTCAGTTGGGGTGGAGGCATAGCCATGTTCATACTGGTTGGTAGCCACCACCCCACTTTTTTTTTTTATTCCCTGGCATCTAGTAGGCTTTCTGCTCCCCTTCCCCCTGGGGAGTGGATCGGGGTAACTGTCCCATCAGCTCACTGGTGGGCAGAACAACTTTGTCCCCATTTATTTGGGGTGGGGGTATGGCCATAACCCCACCCTCTTGTTTTTGAAAAAAAAAAATCCCTGGTCTCTGGTGGGCTTTCTGTCCCCCTCGGGGGCAGATGGGCAATACAAAAATAGGCCGATCTGCCCCCTAGGGGGCAGAAATGGCCAACAGTAATGTGCCCCTATGGGGAGTGACCCTTGCCCAAGGGGCTGCCCCCAAACAAAATACACACACACACCAATCCCTGGTGCCTAAGTGGTTTCTGCCCTCGTGGGGCAGATGGGCCTAATAGAAATAGGCTGATCTGCCCCCAGAGGGGGCAGAAATGGCCTAAAATAAAATTTCCCCCCTTTGCCTAAAGGGTCGCTCCCCATTTGTAAAAAAATATTTTTTTTAATCCCTGGTGCCTAGTGGTTTCTGCTCCCCTTGGGGGCAGATCGGCCTAATTAAAATAGGCCCATCTGCCCCCAAGGGGGGCAGAAATGGCCTAAAAACAATGTGCCCCCAGGGGAGTGACCATTGTCTAACCCACATCTAAAAAATTAAAAAACAATTAAAAAAATTATCCCTCCCCACCTTGGGGTAGATCGGCCTAATTACCCCTAAGGGATCGCTACCCTTTATTGTAAATATGAAAAAAAACTCCCTGGTGTCTAGTGGGCATTTCTGCAGCCCGATCGCTTCTTGATCGGGCTGCAGAAATGCTCAGAGAGACATCAAAGGAAAGGATCTTATGATCACGCCCCCAGCCCGTGATCATAAGAGAAATGCAAAAGCAATTGGGGGCGGCCTCTGATAAGGTCAGTGCCCAGTCGCGTGCTGATGTCATCAGGCGACACTGGGGGCTTTGGAGGGGGACAGGGTGGAAGGGGAAGTGATTCCCATTCTATCCCTGCCCATGGGATGGGGGGGTGCGAGGCCCTCGGGGAGCGCTAGCACTTTCCCCCGAGGGCCTATACCCGGACAAGGAGATTACGTCCCTGGCACCCGAGCACCATGGCAGCGGACGTAATCACCTCATCCCAGGTACCCAAAGGGTTAAAAAGTTGTACACAAATGTATGTGCAAAAAGTATCATTTTTTTTAATGATTACTAACTTTAAAGCACTGCACTTAAAAATAAAACATATGTAAATGTCAATAAAATTGTTAAAATTAACTGTTTTTGTGTTATTTACAAAAATGTATAGAAATAAACTTGTAAAAATATTAAAATGAATTGTATATCATAACTAAATGATATAAAGTTGTATTACCTCCTGACAACCAACAGAACCAAACTAAATGCTAACTTCCATTAAATAGTTCCAATCCAAACTTAACCTCATTAGGGAAAGTGTTCGACTTTAGGTGGGATCAGATTTATTTTTGGCACTCCAATCTTAACCACATTGGGAAAAGTGTTGGAATTTAAATGAGCTAGATGTACTTATCCCACACCAAATGTAGCCACATTGGGGAAAGTTTTGGACTGGGAGTTAAAATTAACATTCACTAGCAAATGTTATCCACATTATGTTAAAATTTAAATTAATTTATAAAAATGACACTAAAAATTAAACCAGTTTCTTACAAATAGAAACCTTTAGAAACACCTTCTGCTTACTAACACTATATAAAAGAAAAACAACATTTCAGGTTAAAAAAAATACATTAGAATTCATATTTTGTTAGACGTAATTTCAAAACATAATTTCAAACTACAAAATCAGTCTCCCAAAAGTTTTATACACTTTATTTCACAAATTATGAATTACTAAAACACTGAAGAATACACATACAAAAATAAACAAACAATATATAATTTTTAAATTGTGGCAAATGTAAATAATTTTTTTTTTAAAGCACTTCCCGTCCAGTAGTCCTACTAACCCTGCAACTCGCTTCAAAATCACTAAACAAAATTATACGTTTTACTAAATATTCACAAAAATAAAACATAACTTAACAAAATAAACGCTCAATTTCTTAAAAATACAAACCTCTAAAACTGTTATGCTTACCAACACAGTATACAACAATCACCAAATGTATTTATTACTTGTAGTTTTGAAAGACAAACATATATAAATGTAATAAATGTTATTTATTGCAACATAGTTTCGAACTGAATCTTAAAATTAAAACTCCATCTCACAAAAATATTCTACACTTAATTTCACAAAAATATAATAATTAATAAAAATACACAAAAATGTAACAAACAAAAGTAACATATTTTTTTACTAATTACTAACAGAATAATTTTCAATTAATTTAATTTAGTTAAGGCCTCCCTAGTCTTGGTGAGGGCCTGGTCACTTAGGATTTTTTGTTTAAGGTCTGCCAATTCTGTTCTTGAATGTCTGTACATATTCCAGGCCTGTATCAATCCCAAACTCCACTCAGTGTCTGTAGTAGTTGCTGGCCACAGAACTTCAGCCTTCCCTGAATGTGGGATTATTTCTACAAATAAATGCTGGTTTATTTTTGATCGTGGAGTAATTTTTTTAATAAAGTCCTTTCTCTGACATAATTAGGAGGACAGGAAAATTGGTGTAATCCACACCACAATGAAAGCCCTTGTAGGTATGCACATAAAATAAACCACAGTTCAAGACTCTATGGTAACCATATATTCATCAGAACCTGGTTATAATAATCAGTGTAGGAAACAACGGTTCTTGAGGACTATCTAAAGAATATCATGTACGATATTGTGAAGAGTCAGAATATGCCCTCTCCCACGTGAAATGCCTGTGGGAAGATAAGCACAGAGTCCAAAGTATGATGGGGTACTATACTTACCATCTGTCCATAAGTTATCATTGTTTACAAATACAAACATCATTAGGAGAGGTGCTCCATGTGAGAAACACGAATCATGATGACTCAGTGCATGTGAGTTGTGAAGAAACTGGAAAAAACGGAACCAAACAACTCAGATAAGTATAACAGACGAACGGGTGCCAATTTATTAATTCAAATTCGTAGATGATTGTATAACTCATTATTCATCCATTGCTCTATGTAATGTTTGTGAAGGCAGTCCAATAGTTCCAATTAGTTGGCATTTTGACCCCGTTAATCGCTTGAACAACACAAGTTACTAGCCAAGTTCACAAACAAGACTTACAATTACTAGTTACTTAAATAGTAGACTCCACCAGCCCTCGATATGCCATTGTCAAAAAAAGAACTTGAACCCACGAAGCACAGTAAAAATGCTTACAACCAATAACAAAGACAAATGAGTTTCTGAGAAGAAAACAAGTGATACACTCTCTGACTCACCTTTAATCCTTAGTAAAAAGGGATCCATATGGCACATGATATAATGTACTCCTGTAACAATGCTGTACACAGTCACTGTTTTTGTAATAGCAAATTGAAAACAAACCATTTTCTCTTCGTTCTGTGACATCACACACAAACATATTTGTGACCAAAATGCCATCTGCACCAGAAATCTGCACATTGCCTCCTTGTCTGTTTTTTGTCCCAGTCCCAACAGCTTAAGCATTGACTTGTCATGCAGACAGAATGTACTTACCCTAACTAAAACCTTCAAACTTACTCTGTAACATGGCCACAATTCTAGGCTCATCCCGGAAGTCATGAAGTGGGCCCACTCTCTAAACTATTTCTCATTTTTTCACACACCTGATGGACATCATGCCTTTCCTCTATCCTACGGAGAGTGTTGCTTTTACTAAAACACTACTCCTGTTCTGATTTGACCCCGCAGCTGTGCTGTCACCAGTGCAAGGTGTGCTGACTCTGTCATGGTGAGAGATCGTGACAGGATGGGTCCTGTGGTAGGGATCCCAACTTCAGCCTTCATTCTCCAAATCAGAGTGCAAATTAGCTCATCAGACATTGGCTTAGGTGTCGAGACAGTGGGCATGCGGCATGCTACTTGTAGAGTTTTGCATGTGGCCAGATGGTGATTTACTCCCCGATACAGGATGTTGTACGGCACTGGCAAGCGTTCTCCTTGCTTGGGCAAGCAATCTCTCGGCCACCACCTGCATCTTAATCAAATTGGTGGCAGTCTCTTAAGTCTTTTGGGTTGTCATGTAGTTAAATTGCCATACAAGAAGATGCAGGAAACATTTGTGAGATCTCCTGGCTGGCTTTAAAGGGAAAGTTCCCATTTTGCTCAGTTGCTGCTTGATTTTCCACTGGAGCCGTACAATTTGCATAATGTGAAGAAAGTTTTCAATCACTTTCAAATGTACCTGTCCTTCTCAGATCACCCACCAGTTACTAATGAGTAAGACACCTTTAAGTATTATAAACAGAAGGAGCCCAAGTGCCTTCCTCTACATGGAGCAGTTCATAGGGTACTGCCCTGGGTATGGAAGGAGGTGGAATACCCTGTGTTTCCCAGATTCTTGAAAGAGAGCTACCTTCTTTTCATGTTTAGTGAGAAATTCCTCTTAGTTGTCCAGGTGGATTTCTTGATAGCAGGCCTTGTTCCTCAGGGACAATAATTCCTGCCAATACATATCCAGTGCACATCCTTGAAAATATATTGACCTTTATGAAAATTAACTCCTTCTCAATCTCTACTTTTGCTGTTCTGGCCAACGCTATGCTAAGCATACAGTGCAGTCGCTCGTCATGGACTTCCAGACCTTGAGGGAGGAAATTTATCAGGGACCCTATTTCTCAGGACTCTTTTCCAAGATGAATGATGAGCCAACAAGTCCAGTTATTGTCAGAAAACTCCATCCACTGTCACTGGACTGTGGCATTAACTTAAGGTTCCCTCTTAGCTGCTTGCTCCCACATCTGGCTGCCGTCCTTGAAGGCAAACAATTCACAGAAGTCACTTATGGTTCTCTTCCTTCCAGAGGGGCCCTCAGTTGGAGGACCTTATGAAGAAGTAAGCGGAGGACTGCTTGCTGATTACCCAGTTCTTCCTCTCAGGTATGGGATGAGAGCCAATTCTGTGCCGGGGCCATGGCTGAGCGATTTGCTATGCTAACAAGTTTTCATTCCAGCCTACAGCCAGACATCCTCCTCTTCCAACCCCAAAAGCTTGACTAATCCACTGCTCCTCATGTTCGTCCAAGGCTGATGGGTGATCTTCTTCAACTCTTCTGCTTTGGAATTTTGGGTGTCTATGATTATGGAGTCAAACCACTACAGTTCTGGGTGGTTCCAGGGGGGTTCTTCCTCTCCCCCCGTGGCTGAACCATCACCAGATTCTTCAGCATGATGTACAGGACTTACTGGACAAGGCTGCTGTGGTGACAAATCCAGTGATATAATGGAAATAGAGTTGCTGCTACATTCTGTTCATGGTGCAGGAACTTTCACAGTACTTCCATCCCATCCTGGATGTGAAAATGGTGAACCTCTTTCTAACTCACCTAACATTCACGGTGGTAATAATTCAGTAAAGTGGTAATTGGTCACCCCAGAAAATGTCCTGGTCTCCCTGGACTTCATAGATACCTAGTCATATGTCCATCCCAAATGACATCCCAGATATTTGTCTAATGCTCCATTCTGTGCCACCACTACCAGTTCCACGTGCTCCCATTTGGCCTGGCCTCTGATCTCAGGACCTCCACGATGATCCTGGCTCCATTCAATGGTATACTGCATTCCCAGAGAATCCCTGTCTTTTCGAATTTGGACAAGTGAATATTCTGTGCTTCTGTTTTTTCCAAAGTGAAAAGGATATGCATCAGGTCTGTAATGCACCAGGTTCCATGGTTTCCTACTCAACTTGGCAGGGTTCATCTGGTGCCTTTTCAACCCTTTCAATTACTTTGTTAATTTTCAAAAACAAACTTTGGAGAGGTGTTGCTCTCACCTCCGAGAAAGTTAAAGATGGTGACTTGTCTTTTGGCTCTGCAACTCCAATATGGGCTTTTGCTTCAGTTTAGTTGTGAATTCAGGGTGAAATGTCAGCTTGCTTCCTGGTGACTTGCTGCACACACATCAACTCCAGGGCAATGAACTATAATTTAGTGGGTCAACACCCACACCCCCACAGACACACAAATAGTGGAAGGACACACAGGAATGAGCAGTAGCAGAGGAGAAAAGATTGTGTATAGTAAGAAGAGGCGACAATGCCGAACAAGACATAGAAAGATGGGTAGAGATGTTCAACAAACTGTCTATTCCACCGGGCGATAAAACCACCAGTCTGTGTTGGACTCACTAGTGGCCCCCTTTGGAAACCAGCCAAGGTGCACTGCTCAGGGATGGCGTGGGGGGGAAGTGGGAGGATGGGAGGATGTAGGCACACATAGTGCAGAGCATAGGGACTCTCAGAGCACACAAGCACATCAGGAGAAGGTGACCCTCTAGACTTAGCGCTTCCTCCCAGCTAAAGTGGAGATACCCGGGAATTCCCTGGGCCACCTCAGTGCACGACTGAAAATTGCTCCCATTGCTTCATCCCATAACAAATTTTGCTACATGTCGATGAGGCAAAGTTTTGTTTTTTTATCTGTTTGATGCTACATGTCCCTGTACTTAATAAGTTCTTGAAAAAAGAACTAATTTCCTAAGTCACTGGAAACCATACTCAGTGATTGATTCCAGAGAATCTGGACATGAGGGTCTCTTTGGCTTCTCCCCTGCTCTGATGCTGAAAACAGATGCCAGCTGCAGGAGTTGGGAGATTACATTTGGGCAGACTCTGTTCCTCCAACTTAACAGCAGTTTATTTTCAGAGGACAGAGATTTGGCAGGCTATGTCCAGTCCTGTTTCAGTCCACCTAATATAGTTGGTCAGTAGCTAGAGCTTTTCATATAAAAAATTTGCGGGATTGGCACTCCGTCCCTTCAGCAGCCATGGTGTCTTCTGTATGCATTTCCTTGCAATCCCCTACATACACTCTGGGATAACAAGGCAGAGGTTATTTTGATAGATCCTGGCTGCCCTTGAAGACCTCGGTTTCTAGTTCAACATCAGCTTTCTGTGCAGCCATCCTGGATTATGCTCATGCGTCTCTCATACTTGAGAACTTCTAGAGTCCAGTCTCCAGTGCTTGCATCTGAAGTCTAGGGATTGAAAGGTGAGGCTTTCAGGGTAAGGGTTTATCCATTGAGAAAGCTCTTAGTACCAGCAGCACAAGCATCCAGGTGCCCATAAGGTCTATACATGCCATTAGCTGAATTTGAAGGCCTGGTGTTCCTTTAGAGGTGTGCTGGCTGCCTCATGCAAACCCGAGGGCTGCGATCTATGCTCCTAGATGTTGATAGATTCAGACAGTGGCATTACTGGCTTCCAGGCTCTTGAAGAAATGCTTTCCACCACAGTCCGGTGGTTCTTTCCCTGGTTCCTTTTACACCAGGTTCCTTTTACACCAATGGATTCTGTAGACTTGAAGTTTCTGTCTGCTACATTTATGTTCTGCTGCTCATTTCCTCTGGCACTCCTGTACCACTTTTCTACATTGTTTTCGGACAAGATGGTGCTTGTCTGGGCCGTGTGTTCCTTTCCAGAGTGCCTTCAGATTTCCACTTTTCCAACAATTTTTTCCTGCCTCTTTTCCCTCTCTTCACTTGGCTGAGGAGGTGAAGTTTCATATTGGATGTGCAGAGGCCTCTCTCATTTTGTATGGTAAAGATTGCCCACTTCCCAGAAGTTGACTCTCTGTCACATACTTGATAAAGGTTGTCATCGGTCTACGGCAACTCTGAGCCAATGGATCTGGTTGGCCATAATCTTTGGTTCCAGGGCTGCCTGTGCTTCCTTTAGATGTCCTGTTCGCGATAGTGTAATCGGAGGTTGTCTAATTCTTGGGCATCCTTCAGAGGAAGCCTGTCTGAAAAACGCATGTATTGCTGCAACCTAGGCAGTTTCATGTCGCTACTTGGGCATTGTCACAGAATTAATTAATCATTAGCAGTTACAGGTTAGCTGGGGTCTCTTTGTTGAATGTGGATCTTGATAACGCGTCCAGCCCTTATAAATTACCTGTACCTGGACACGTTGGAGGTCGGTGAATCTTTTAACCGAGTCGGGCTCTCCTCATCCTAAATAGTCGAGCCATTCAGATCAATAATCAATAACTATTGTAATCGGTAATCAATACTCAATTAATAGATCAATATAGCACATCAGAAATCAATAACAGTTGGTATTTCGGCGCACCATGACCTTTCAGTCATGAATAACCACACCAGTTTATTAAAAGTTAGTGAATTTATTTCCCTATATTAACAAAGCTAGCACGATGTATATATGTCTCAAAACCAATTGATATATGTATATGAACATTACTAGCTGTCCATAACGGCGGAAGAAACGCAATCTACGTAAAATCTGAATAATGATACACTCTGTTATAGCAATGCAAATCACCAATATGACTAACTGTATTTGACTAATTGCATACATTGGTCAGCATAACAAGATTTCAAATTAGCATGATACATCGAATGAGTACCTCGACTAACCTCTAATTAGCATTGGTATGTGGAACTTCATGCAAAACGAATTTAGTCAACACAAATTTGGAAAACTTCTAGCTAGGACCCTATCAAAATTAGCAGTTGGTACCTAAAAGGAAAAACACAATGCATAATACATTTATCCTTTCATATTTACCAAATACAATCAGCATTCAAGAAAAGTCTTCGTCCTTCAGGTACCGGTTGATCAGCATGGCGCAAATTTCAAAGGGGCAAAGTTAAGGGCAAGTTTCCTTGCAACGGCAAGGAGAATAGGGCAAAGTTACTGCATGGGCAAGACGGGGGCAAATCAAAGTTAAAGTCTCTAGGGTGAGAATTCTTAAAGTCTCTTTCTCTCAGATAGAGAAAAGGGCATCAGGGCGTCGTCCAAAATGGAGTCTGGCATCAGGCTTCAAACTGGCATCGAGGAAAATGGCTGCCTTCTCTTTGTCCGGTGAGTTTAAGTAAGAAACATTCCAAATTCTGCAGGGTCTTCCATTGGAGGGTTCATAGGTTGGCTTCAAATTGTCCAATCAAAATTGTCTTTTACTAGCGCTCATTTATGCATACACTGTCCTTGGAGCCTTGGAACACAAATTGTATCATGGTTTGCCAATTATTTTACTATCTGTACCTTCATTGTCCGCACCTGCA
Source organism: Pleurodeles waltl (assembly GCF_031143425.1). Taxonomy (NCBI): domain Eukaryota; kingdom Metazoa; phylum Chordata; class Amphibia; order Caudata; family Salamandridae; genus Pleurodeles; species Pleurodeles waltl. The sequence continues at coordinate 975,238,650 of NC_090444.1, forward strand.
GAGACTGACCTTGTATCAAAGGGGATGTAACCGGCCTAGCACAAAACCTTGGAGATAAGTGTACCAGTCAGCTCTACTGGAAAAATACAACTTCAAGCAAGAATATATGTTTCATTAGTTCAAGGAAAAAACACGCAGTTAGAATTTGAAACCAAGCAACTAGGCCAAAGCCTGTACTAAATTTAAGCTAAGCAAAACAGTTTTCAAACAAGAAATCATGGCATACATTTGCGATTATGACGGATTACTACATTTTCAATACTTCATGATTAATAAAGCTCGTTTACAATGATGGCGAACTACCCCGAGGGCACAATTTCCCTCGTACATTATTTTCTTTACTAAAATCATACTACATTACATGTTTTGATTATACGATATGTATGAATATATGTTGGACCTTCTTTTTCTGCGTCATCAATCCCTCCTCTGATGACTAATTATGTCATCACATCAAATCTACCCACAAATTTTATTCCATTAAAATTCTGTATAGTAATTTGGCACTTCAGTCAATTCCCTTTTTCTTTTAGTCCCTTTTGACTTTTCTCGATATATTTCCACCATTTTGTTCTATATTTTCTCTTCCCTTTTTCTTTTGTTCCTTGCTTTTAACATTTTGAAAGCTTTCCATATTCCCCAAGAGCCTAATAAACAAATTAATATTATTAATATTCCCTTTACTATTTTTAGTAACAATCCGTTCCAAACGTTGCTGAGCCAATTTCCCACAGAAGCAAATCCTTTTCCAACTTTCTCCCAAACTCCGGATTCTTTCAATTCCTTTAAATCTACACTTTCTTTAGTTAAGTTTGTAAGCATTGTTCTAATTTTTCCACTGCTGTCTGGTATATATGTACAACAGTGATGTGTACCAAGCATTTTGCAAACGCCGCCATCCTTTGCTAAAAGAATGTCTAAGGCAAGCCGATTTTGAAGAGTCATAGTTCTTTCTGCAGCAAGTTCAGCATCCATCAGGATTATAGCTCCTGAAAACTTTGTCAACATGTTATCCACAATAGTAGACAACTTTCGTATTTTGATTGAATTCAATATGACTCCTACTGAAGGAATCAATGCTCCAAATATATCTCCTACCACACCAGAAGCTGTCTCCCTTTTCTGAACATGATGTGATTCAGACAGCCTTGGAAATTTCTTTAAGTCGTCTAGTTGGTAAACCTTTGGCAACACTATTCCCAAATAACACCTCCCATACCATCCTTTAGGAAGACGATAATAGGCGTTGAGTCCACAAATATAATATACTCCAGGAATAACCGGGTCTTGTCCATTCAGCATGAACGTCCACTTAGATTGAAATGCATAAGTATGTTTGCATTCACTCGTTCCCACAAAAACTGTGTCATAATATGATTGAAATCTATGTATACAAAATCTTCCCACATGCAATGTATCTAAAGCTATTTTCCCTTGTGTCTTTATTGCAGCAAAAGCATAATTATCTACAGACGTTCTTTCGTGTAATTCCCTCTCTAATTTCTCCTTCATTTCATTCTTCCTATCATCAGTGCGGTCTAAAAATTCTATTTCTACTGGTGAAAGCAAGCATGTAAGGTTCTCTCTATGTGCGTGAGCTGTGTGAAAAGGTGACATCGGTTCGAAGAATTCCCTCATTAATTTGGCATAATAATCTCGAGCTATCTTACTCAGGTGCCCTATTATGGGGACATATGCAAAAGTAACATCGTAATTAGTATAGAAATAATGAATGTCCTTTTGAGCATAGAATCTGGAAGCTACTATACTACATGTAATTCCATACGTAAGAGGCATGTTGTGATACGTTACCCCTTCCACTACTGAGGTAGGTATTTGTGTACACACATAACAATCTTTCGCATCCATGGTCTCAACATACTCACTCAGTAAGTGATAGAAAACGTTAGATGAAAGTTCCTTCTTATCATGCAAGTGTCTCTCGTCTTGCTCGAGTCTCTTCAGAGCTGTTAGTTCAGTAACGATAATAGGTTTAGAAGTAGAAGCATCATTCGTCTCACTCTCGTTTTTACCATGCATTCCAAGAACTATTGCTACAATTATTAGTACGCATGCAGTTATTAAGCCTATACACATGTATTTACAACACTTCATCTTACGCCCCTGTGTAGTGAAGCTAGTCATGATCTGTATAGAATCAGAAAGTTGAAGACACTTTATCAAGGCGTGTTTGCAGGTATTTACAAAGCTGAACGAGTTCAATGTTCACACAGTTTTCTTTAGCAGCTTAGTCTCTTATCGGTTAGCAGCGTTGTCTCAAAATCGGTTTCAAAGTCAATCAAGTTAGCAATGTCTTAGCCGGTTGAAAAGTCAATCAGGTGATCAATTTTAACAGAGTCCATAAAGTTTTTATTTCCAAAATGAAGTTCTGCCTCTTGCTCGGTATCCTTTTTCTTTTCAATTTTGCATCTCTCTTTGATTCTTTCTCACTGGTACTTTCCTCTTTGGCCAAGTCCTTTTCTTCACTTGGTGTTGGTACTACGACAGACACTTCCTTTCTTTTCTCTTTCACTCTTGGCCCTTCACTGTCATTCAACGTTTCTCTAGTTCTTAATTTTACTGGCGATATGCTTGGTCTTCTTTTTGCACTGTGTCCACTTGATGGACCTGCGATCTCTTCTGAAGGAGTTTGAGCAGTTTCGTTCTGTTCTGCCTTGTCCCCTCCTTCTGGGGAGTCAATCAGGTTTTCCTTTTCTTTTTCTGTATCGTCTGCTTCTGGGAAAGCCCTCCTCTGATCAGGCTCTCCTGCTTCTTCACCTCTTTCTAGCCCTTTGTCACCGTTACTTTCTTCAGGCTCTTTGTCACTTTCAGCTGCTTCAGGCTCTTTGTTACCTTCAGCTGCTTCGTCGCTGTCTGAGGCTCCTCCTTGGTCTTCCCCAAGTGAATCAGTTGCTTCGTCCTCAGAGAATATTTCTCCCTCCTCTATTTCTGCCTGTTCGCTTCTAGTTCTGTTTCGCTCTGTCTCAGCGCTTGGTACTTTGTTATCAGGTACTGGCAACTTCAGCGCTTCAACTTCCTCATCTGTGGGACACAACACCCTCTTTGTGTGAGTGGCGTGAATCCAGTTGGGAACTCCCGCACACTTCACAGCGGTGGTAGTCGTCAAAATCACTTGAAAAGGTCCTTTCCAACGGGGTTCCAAACACGACTTCCTCACGTGCTTCTTTATCACGACCCAGTCACCTGCTTTCAGGGCGTGTCCTGGACCTCGGATCGGTGGCAAGGTGGTTGCCTCCACCTGGTGAGAGAAAGATCGAACCACATCAGCTAGACCTTTGCAGTAGTCTAACACCATATCATCTGTAATATTCAAAAGCGCATTTGCAGGAACTGCTGGAAGTCTCATAGCTCTGCCCATGAGAATCTCGTGTGGGGACAGTCCAGTCTTTCTGTCAGGGGTGTTTCTCATTGACATTAGTACCAAAGGCAATGCGTCAGGCCATTTCAAGTTTGTTGATGCGCATATTTTCGCCATTCTTGATTTCAATGTGCCATTCATTTGCTCCACTAAACCTGATGCTTCAGGGCGGTAGCTACAATGCAGCTTTTGCTCAATGTTCAGTGCTGCACAAAGCAATTTTATTACTTCATTATTGAAGTGACTTCCCCTATCTGATTCTAAAGAGATCGGGAATCCAAAACGTGGTATTAACTCTCTCAAGAGTAGTTTTGCAACTGTGAGACTATCATTTCTCCGTGTAGGGTATGCTTCAATCCAGTGACTAAAAATACACACAACCACCAACACATATTTCAAGCCTCCATGCACAGGCATCTCAATGAAGTCCATTTGCATCCTGCTGAATGGACCCGCTGCTCTTCCAATGTGGCTCAAATTTACTACGGTTCCCTTCCCTGCGTTCATCTGTTGGCAAATGACGCAACGGTGGCAAACTGCTTCAGCAACTTGACGGAATTTAGGGTTAAACCAATCAGTTTTAAACAACCTAATCATGGCATCCCTCCCAAGATGAGCTTGTCCATGGTAAAATCTGGCTATCTGTGTCAAAAGGCTGTTTGGAAGAACGAATTTCCCTTCACTTGAAACCCATAATTCATCTAGTCTCTTTACACATTGTGATTTGGTCCACGAGAGTTTCTCATCCTCACTGACATCATTCTGTAAGGATTTCAATTCGTCCATCGTATCTACCACCTTTAGAGCAAATATTTCGCTTGGTTCGAGTTCTGGTTCACTTATCAAATTCCATTCATCCCTAAGCAATATACAGTTCAATGTGCAAAACCTTGCACCTTGATCCGCATATCCATTTCCCAGAGAAACATAATCTTGTCCCTTCGAGTGTGCACTGCATTTTACCACTGCTACTTCTCCTGGTAGTTGGATGGCATGTAACAATTCTTTTATTCTTTCACCATTTTTCACTGGTGATCCTGAAGAGGTCATGAAGCTTCTCTGTGACCACAATTGTCCGAAATCATGCACTATTCCAAACCCGTACTGGCTGTCAGTGTAAATGGTAACTTTCATCAATGCAGAGAGTTGGCAAGCTCTAGTAAGGGCTACCAATTCTGCTACCTGTGCAGAGTAAACTCCTTGAAGCCAAGATGCTTCCAAAACACCTGTTACCGTGCATACAGCGTACCCTGCTTTCAATACACCCAGTACATCTCTTAAACATGAACCATCAACAAAAATAATTTTATCATTTTCTTCCAATCGGGTATCTTTGATATCAGGTCTTGGTTTGGTGCAAAATTCAGTCACCTGAAGACAGTCATGCTCGATGTCTTCAGCGTTCTCAATTTCAGCATTTTCACTGGGAAACAAGGTTGCTGGATTCAACGTAGTGCACCTTTTCAGCTGCACATTCGGTGACCCCAAAATTATTGTTTCGTACCTTGTGAGTCTAGCACCAGTCATGTGCTGTGTTCGGGAACGTGTCAAAAGTATCTCAACTGAGTGAGGGACCATGACTGTTAAAGGGTGTCCCATCACTATTCCTTCACTCTGAGTGAGGCTGATACCAACCGCGGCTACGGCGCGCAAGCACCCTGGTAGTGCTGCTGCGACCGGATCCAAAGTAGCTGAAAAATATGCTACTGGTCTGTTTACGCCACCATGGGCTTGGGTCAAGACAGACAAGGAACATGCATCACGTTCAAGACAAAACAATGTGAAAGGCTTTGTGTAGTCAGGCATACCAAAAGCTGGAGCCCTGCACGTGCATTCTTTCAATTCAATAAAAGCATCCATCTCCTCTCCTTTCAGTTCAATTTCATCCAATGCATCCTTCTGGGTCAGTTTCAGTAAAGGTTTTGCTAGGGTTGAGAAGTTGGGAATCCATTGGCGACAGTAGCTCACCATTCCCAAAAATTTCCTCACCTCCCTCCTCGTCTTTGGGGGACTCATTTGAAGCACACTTGTTATTCTTTCCTTCATTATTCTCCGTGACCCTTTCTCTATTTGGTGACCCAAATATTTCACTTTCTTCTGACAGAACTGTAATTTTGAAGGAGACACCTTGTGTCCATTCCTTCCCAAATGGTTCAATAGGGCAATGGTGTCGGCTGTGCAGTCACTTTCTGTCTTGGATGCAATCAGTAAGTCGTCAATGTACTGTACTAGGGTTGACTCGAATGGCAATTCTAACGCTTCCAAATCTTTCTTTAGAATCTGATTGAAAATTGACGGTGACTCCGAAAACCCTTGAGGAATTCGACACCAACTGTAAACTCTGTCTAAGAATTTGAAACAAAAGAGAAATTGGCTGTCCTCATGAAGAGGCACCGAAAAGAATGCTTGTGACAAGTCGATGACTGAGAACCACTCAGCATCACAAGGGACTTGAAACATTATCACAGCTGGGTTTGGTACTACAGGGCAACAATTTATTATTATGTCATTTATTTTCCTCAAGTCTTGCACAATTCGGACCTTTCCACTTGGCTTTATTAGTCCCATAATTGGTGAATTACATGGACTGCTTAACACTTCTTTCAGTACTCCCTGTTTTACAAACTCATCAATGAGTTGGGCGACTTTCATGAGGGTGTCTTGTGCCATATGGTACTGTGGGGTCTGGGGAAAGGTTACATTGGGTTTTACAGTCACTTTCACTGGTTCCACTCCTTTCACCAATCCCACCTCTTTTCCTGTCATATCCCACACTTCTTTTCCGACTGTTTCCTGTAACTCAGCAGGAATATCTGCTTCAGTGATCATCGGATAAAGGGTAATCAGGGGATACTCTTCATCGACAGTCTCCATCTCATCCCCTTCTACACTGTCCTCTTCTTCCCCATCACTGCTCGTCTGAATTTTAATTCCATCATTCGAACACATAATCGAACATCCCAATTTGCACAATAGGTCTCTCCCTAACAATGATATCGGGCTTGAGTCACATACCACAAAATTATGTGTCCCTTGATAGTTACCAATTCTGACTTGTACTGGATCTGTGATTGGGTTCGTCAGGTACCTGTTTACTACTCCCACTACTTGTACTGTTCTCCCTGAAAGTGGCAAATTTGGCACTTCAATGCTCCTAACAGTGGAACGTGTAGCTCCTGTGTCAACCAAGAATGAAACGCGATGACCCATAACTCTTCCCTCCATATACGGACCCTTTTGATCAACTTCCAAAGATGCTGCAAGCACACAATTTCCCTCCTCATCTGAACTTCCACTCTCCCATACATCGTTTATTCCATTCTCGCTGTGTAGTGGGAATTGGTGTACTGTGTCATTTTGACTCATTCCCTGACCCGTGACCTGTTGAGGAAGCATTGCTTGCTGCTGATTCATTGGTGCTAAGGGTATTTGCATTTGCTGATTAGGTACCATAGGAAACTGCTGTTGCATTGGCTGCAATTGTGTCATTTGCACACAAGGCATTTGCACCTGTTGCGGTTGCATGGGTTGTAAACCCTGCATCTGGTTTATATTGTTTTGAAAATTTGGGTTCGGACCTCTCAATTTTTGTCCTCTCATAGTCTGGAATGCATTGACATCATTGTTTTGCTGACCTATACCTTCCTGCACCATCATTGGGCACTCCCGTTTCCAATGCCCGACGATTCCGCACGTGTGACATGGCATCACCTTCTTCATTGCCTGTATACCATTTGGAATCATAACGGTATTCAAATCAGGACCATTATTCACAAAACCTCCTCGGCCTCTGCCTCTCATCTGCGGCTGGGACATAGCATTTCCCTGTTGCTGCTGCTGCGGCATCTGTTGTTGAAAACCTTGCAAACCTTGTAAACCTGTCTGAGCTGCTCTGAGCTGCATCACCTTTTCTTTCAATCTTTTCTGCTTTGTCTCAATCTCATCACTGCAGTATTTTGCATAATTCAACACTTCATCGATCGACTTTGACTGCCAACAAATCAAATGCGATTTAATCATCTGGCTAATTTCGGGTCTCAGCCCTTCCACAAACCTGAACACAAAATGGAGCATGTCCTTTGGCTCAATCGTTTCCGTGCCACTGTAAGTTTTAAACGCTTTCAACAACCTCTCATAATACGCGTGTATAGATTCTTTAACCTCTTGAGCGGTCCTGTCAATCCTTTGCCAATCCACATTTTTCGACGCAACCTTGATTTTCAAGTGCTCGATCACCTTGTGGTACAAACTCCTTACCGTAGGTGATGGCGCACCTGTGTCCCTATCTCTCTCTGATTCACTCGTCGGCCAACCTACAGCCCTTTTACAATCTTCCCACAAATCTGCCGGAACCACAATTTCAAATAAAGTATTCAGGTCTTCCCAGAGACACTTCGCGAGTTTCACAAATCTATCCGTTTGTTGATACCACTCAATCGGCTTCTCTCTTAATTTAGGAAAGTCATCCGTAAAGGATTGAATATCGCACCTGTGCCCTGGTACATGTACAAGTTTTCCCCCTGCTGTTTCTCTCATTGGTAGCATAGTTATCAGATCGTCATTCTGTTGTTTTTTCTCATTCCGTTCTGGAGTATTTTCTTTCTTTTTGTCCTTTTTCTTAACCCATCTACTTTCCCACTTGTCTAAACATCTCCAGACCTGTGCACTCTGCAGTATCTCCTTAAGGTGTGTTTTCATCCCTGCGGATCTCATGTGTTCAAAATCTTTTGTCTCAAAATCTAACCTGTAACTTCTGCTCAGGTGTTTAGTCTTACCTATATCGATCTCGTTTCTGTCTGCAATTTCTTGTAACTTCTTATGTATGTTGCTCACTTCTCTTGTAATCCTAGGGCACATGTATCTTAGTTCTTCCTCTGTGTATTATTCTAATCTGTTCAAACCCATTGTTCTCTCTACCAGTTCCTCTGCCTCCATGCCCAACCTTATTTTATTCAGGTATTCTTCTCCCTTCCCGCTTGATGTACTCTGTGGGGAGTTCAGGCTGTTGAACCATTGTGTTAACTGTTGCGCGTTCAGTCCCATCAGTGTAGCAGTTACATCAACTGCCATTGACGGTTTCTGTAATGTTTCAGTCTGTGAGGTTAACGGTACTAATAGTGGTGGATGTGACCTTACCACGGTTGACGGAGCACAAATTGGAATTGGACTAAATTCCGACAAGGACCCAGATCCATTTGGCAGTGCCGCTATCGGAGTTGTCTCTGGAGTGGTTTCTATGCATCTTCTCCCTGTCCCATTCTGTATCATTAACCCTTGGTCGCTGGTGCTTGAATTTGCCTGTATGTACAGTGGTACTGATGGACCTACAGTGATAGGTAGAGATATTGCATCTGGATTCTGTCTGTTTCCCGAATTCTGTGGCATGTTAATCCCCACATTGTGGTTCATCATTGCTGGCATACCTAACTGACTTTCTACTACTCGCACTTCTTGTGTCTGCTTTTGGGGCATCGAGAACTGTGTTGATTCAGCTTGAATCAATGTCGGTCTCTGATAGTTTTGTCCTCCCTGCGCCATTGAATCAGAAGTCATTCCCACATTATGCTCATCGCAACAGAGCCTTTGAACCTGTGGCTGATAGTTATCAGCAGGTTTCAATGTTGGCACGTCTGGGTACATTCTCTGAATCCGTGGTATTCGTGGTGAAAAAGGCATATCAGAGCTGCTCGGCCTCTGAGATATTCTCAAATTTGGTGTTACATTACCCTGTATTGGTTCTGGAGAGGCAGTACTAATGCTTGAGCCTTTTTCGCTTTCCACGTATGGTGGTGGGCGATCATTCAGCAATTGTATAATGAACTCCTCATCATCTGACTCGTCTCCCCTTTTCGAGTTTCTATTGCTCTCTCCCTCTCTGGACTGACTCCTGTTTGTCTTACAGGTGGCTTTCCTTCCTTCCGTCTCCGCTTCCTCGGTAATCGCTGGAAACAATTTAATCCCCTGCAATACGTCTGATCCCCAAACCTTTTGTGTGCTGTCCCATCTAGCATCCGCTAGTGTCTTTTCTACTTTTCTTATTCTTGTCTCAAATTTCTTTTGTTGTCGGTTTCTAGCTATTAGCTCCCAAATTGCTAGTGCCTCAAACTGTGCTGGTCTTGGAGGTACTTTCATGTCGTATAGCCCAAATCTCAGATTTTCTAAAACTCTTAGATTAAACGACCCGTGGGTGGGGAACGCTACACTTCCATGTTTCTCTGTTAATTTGCACCATTGTTTTAACCAAAGATATGGCGCTACACCCTTTTCTTCAATGACGATGTAAGCTGGTGTACCCTCAGGCGGTGTTTCTTCTCCTACATTTGCTTTAATATAAACATCTCCCCTCATGGCACTCTTAAATGCTTTGAAAAATTTCATCTTTCCGTCTTTTGTTTTTCTAAAATATGTAATCAATAAGCGACTTTAATTCCCGGAATACTCTTCGCTTGCCTTTCCCCTTCCAATTGTGCTTCACGGACTGCGTCCAATCCGTGCACGACCCTTCTCACCAACCGACCTATCCCAGCGCGGCTCCTAGTGACGTCACACTCACACACTGCGGCTGACAAAGTCCCGCGGCTTGTCCTCTTTTCATTCGGCTTCACTCATAAACTAATTTCTGCAATATAACGCGAGCACTTAACCAAAAAAAATAAAACAGATCTGTCGGTTTACTACAGGAAAGCTAATACAATTGCTTCAGAAACCTTAGGGATTTTTCACTAGCCTCCGCAGTTATTCCATCTTTCTCGGTTTCCCACTTTCGCAAGCAAAATTTGACCCGCAAATTTTACTCTCAACTGATCAATGAACTATTCTAGTGCACTTTAGAATTCGTCAAATCTCAGAGTTGAAGTTTTCTTTCACTCTGCAACATTCATACCGACTTGTTGACCACGCCCGATCAACCTATTACACCTGACCAGATCACGACATCAAACAAGTGTCACATACACTTTTCAACATACTCCGGAGTCTCTTGACCTCGCAGGGCCCGTCTCAACATCAACAACCACGTGGACAATTTTTCTGCTCAAAGCGCTACACACATGTGAAGTTCGACGACTTCCCTACTCTCACACCTTTGGAGTAACACTCCTCTAATATCTTTTAACCCCTTAAATCCTCACAAACTTCTCAATTAATCTGCGGCGATAAGCTGTGCAAGCGCGAAACCCTAACTTCACTCATACCGTCACTAGAAACGCTGAGACCATTCTCATACCTCCATGTTCCTCATTCGCAAGCTCCGAGATTCCGGGAAAGTCATTGGGGACTTAGGGCATCATCATCTCTCCAACTTGTTTTATCAAAGAAAATTCTAACTTAACTCTATCTATTGTTCGGATGGGGTCCCAAAGGGCTAAACCATCAATCTCTGCTACCATCTACTGATAACGCGTCCAGCCCTTATAAATTACCTGTACCTGGACACGTTGGAGGTCGGTGAATCTTTTAACTGAGTCGGGCTCTCCTCATCCTAAATAGTCGAGTCATTCAGATCAATAATCAATAACTATTGTAATCGGTAATCAATACTCAATTAATAGATCAATATAGCACATCAGAAATCAATAACAGTTGGTATTTCGGTGCACCATGACCTTTCAGTCATGAATAACCACACCAGTTTATTAAAAGTTAGTGAATTTATTTCCCTATATTAACAAAGCTAGCACGATGTATATATGTCTCAAAACCAATTGATATATGTATATGAACATTACTAGCTGTCCATAACGGCGGAAGAAACGCAATCTACGTAAAATCTGAATAATGATACACTCTGTTATAGCAATGCAAATCACCAATATGACTAACTGTATTTGACTAATTGCATACATTGGTCAGCATAACAAGATTTCAAATTAGCATGATACATCGAATGAGTACCTCGACTAACCTCTAATTAGCATTGGCATGTGGGACTTCATGCAAAACGAATTTAGTCAACACAAATTTGGAAAACTTCTAGCTAGGACCCTATCAAAATTAGCAGTTGGTACCTAAAAGGAAAAACACAATGCATAATACATTTATCCTTTCATATTTACCAAATACAATCATCATTCAAGAAAAGTCTTCGTCCTTCAGGTACCGGTTGATCAGCATGGGACAAATTTCAAAGGGGCAAAGTTAAGGGCAAGCTTCCTTGCAACGGCAAGGAGAATAGGGCAAAGTTACTGCATGGGCAAGACGGGGGCAAATCAAAGTTAAAGTCTCTAGGGTGAGAATTCTTAAAGTCTCTTTCTCTCAGATAGAGAAAAGGGCATCAGGGCGTCGTCCAAAATGGAGTCTGGCATCAGGCTTCAAACTGGCATCGAGGAAAATGGCTGCCTTCTCTTTGTCCGGTGAGTTTAAGTAAGAAACATTCCAAATTCTGCAGGGTCTTCCATTGGAGGGTTCATAGGTTGGCTTCAAATTGTCCAATCAAAATTGTCTTTTACTAGCGCTCATTTATGCATACACTGTCCTTGGAGCCTTGGAACACAAATTGTATCATGGTTTGCCAATTATTTTACTATCTGTACCTTCATTGTCCGCACCTGCAGAGACTGACCTTGTATCAAAGGGGATGTAACCGGCCTAGCACGAAACCTTGGAGATAAGTGTACCAGTCAGCTCTACTGGAAAAATACAACTTCAAGCAAGAATATATGTTTCATTAGTTCAAGGAAAAATCACACAGTTAGAATTTGAAACCAAGCAACTAGGCCAAAGCCTGTATTAAATTTAAGCTAAGCAAAACAGTTTTCAAACAAGAAATCATGGCATACATTTGCGATTATGACGGATTACTACATTTTCAATACTTCATGATTAATAAAGCTCGTTTACAATGATGGCGAACTACCCCGAGGGCACAATTTCCCTCGTACATTATTTTCTTTACTAAAATCACACTACATTACATGTTTTGATTATACGATATGTATGAATATATGTCGGACCTTCTTTTTCTGCGTCATCAATCTCATGTACTGGCCTCGTGGACTTCTTGTGTATTTTTTCCTGACTTTACATTTTCATGAATGGCTGCATTATTTCATCTGTGTTATTTTTCTTTTATCTCTCTGCAGCATTTTTAAAGTTTCTTTCTTTTGGTACATTCTCAAGCTGTAAAGATGGGGACAAGGAAGATGGAAAGAAATGGTCTGTTAACTCACCAATAATATTATACTGAGTTATACGGATTGGGCAACTTCAGGGACTTCTTGATACTTGATAATTCAGGAGATGTTTCTGGGGGTTCCAGAGTGAAGTGGGTCAAAGGTTAGAGGCCATGAAAAAACATTGGGGGCATATTTATCAACCTTTCATGCACTGCAGCAAGTCACCTTGCTGCTCTGTGTGCAAGGGCAGGAATGCACATATATCCTGCCTTTTCTAGCGCTGCCGCACTTTTGCCAGCCTAAGGCCAAAGCAGGCTCCCTTGCAACATGTTGCAAGGGTTCCTGCCTGCATTGTAGGTAGAATTATTTTTTGCAGAAAGGGTCACCTTCCTGCACAAAAACAATCCTGAGAGGCATTTTCCTCTTTCTGTGTGCTGCAGAATGCATACATAGAAAGAGGAAAAAAACGAGGAGAAATAAAGATATTTCTCTTTGTTACTCCTTACCTGGGGAGGCATAGCATTTTGACACATTCACAGGTCAACCACTAAAGGTAAATCTGAGAATGTGCCAAAATCCATCGATGGATGCGTGGGAACACCCATGCTCCACCTATGGAACGCTTCCCTGACGCAAAGTAATGCAAGTTAGTGATTTGTGTTGCCTTACATTACTCTAGATTTATCAAGCTGTGCAGGGCCACGCAAGGTATGGCTTAATAAATCTTACTTAAGTTTTGTGTTGCACTTGCGCCCCCTTGCGGGGCCCAAGGACGACTCAAATCCTTGAAAAATGTGCCCCTAAGTTTGAAGTGTTTTTAGTCATTGTTAGTATAGGTAAATCCTATCTTCATGACAAGGCTAACGTCGAACTGTCAGGCCTGGGGTGAAGAAGAGTAGGACTTACAGTGATGAAGATTACTACTAAGTAACTGGGCCATTAACAGATTCATGCCTAAATAGCACACTATTGAAGAAAAGCTATATTATTTCAAAAGTCACAAACACTCCATTGTTTGTTCCAGTTTATTATGATTTTTCAAATTGCATCATCGCACTCCGTGAAGCTAAAGACAAAGTTGCAAACCTTTTGACTTGAAAGTGTACAGACTTTACAAGATTCAACTTAGAAGGACACATTGGTTTTACTCATATTAGTCAAATAGGGCCAAAGTTATAGTCGATTTAAAAATAAAAGGAAAAGACAACCTGACCTTGGCATGCAAAGGAAGGGCCAGCTCCAACAGTGTCTAATAGCATAATAATAGCTTCTACTGTGCTTTGAAATGCCAGTCTTAAAGTGGACAAAAGACTGCTCAGGTAATTTGTTGCATTCAGTGTAATTACTGGCAGCTGTGTTTAGTGCTTTTTGAAGGATTTTCTTTCAGTCACCAAGTCGAGTGCGCTACCCGAAATCTATGTTAAGAGTGGAATCCATACCTTTGGCCTGTCTCGTGTTCTCTTGAAGCTTATGTACGCGTGCTGACTAATAACGAAGAGGCATAATTACTCATTTGACTTTTAACCAGAACAAGTTTGCTGTATGTTGTTGCTGATTGCACATAACAATAACTGGATTAGTATTACACCTGAAACCTTTATCCCGGTGAAAAATAGCACCAACCACCTACACCTGGATACACCCAGGCAGCGCTCCGCAGTATCCAAAACATGACAGTATTTTTAGCATTGCTAAGAGGACAAGCCTCATTGGGCTGTCAGCGACTGCCACTGACTGTTTAATTGGATATATACAGTGGGAGTTGGATTACCAGCTGTGTTCTCCAGTATTACTTTAAAAAGAGCATCTGTTAAATAGCCGAAATAATTTAAAGGCTTGAGAAATTGTTTATCATCTATTCAGCACAAGCCCAAAGGGGTTGTTTAGAGTTTGGCAGATATGAGACATGCGCCAAAGATTGGAGGGTGTCCTGGCCCTCCATTTAAATGGGATACATTGATATACCCTCGAATTTATATGGACGCACCATCCGAGAAGCTCCTAATAACCACAGACGATATGGCACATGTGATGGAGTTTTAAAATTGGTCCACTTCTACTTTTGCTCCAGGCATTTATAGTAGTAAATGGAAGGGTTCTCGGATTTCAACGGGTAGGGAAATTACATCATGAATCTTTTGATCCCTAGTAATGTCACATGGTTCACCCCCAAAACCTCTACAATCGTTTATGTGCTGCTTTGTGTCTACGGGGACTGTGGGGTGGGGGAATACAGTAAGCAAACAGGACTCAAGAAGACAAATCTAAGTTCAATAGAGTTTGGCAGAAGTTGAGCAGAAAAGCGGAAATTGGATTGTGGTTGTAATGTCTTCATGACGTGTATTTCCCTACATTCTAGGCTATTACTTTTTTGTTAAATTCAGTGCTGGAATGAATGGGGATCCAACCAGAACCTTTATCTGGCAGCTATTATTGAGCCGGATCGTGGATTTGTCTGGCCTCAGTGAAATATGTTGAATTTCTCCTGAGCTATTCATGACTACACCCCTCGCGATTCCACCCCCTTTTTGTTGCCACACCTTGACCCCCAATTTATGGGTTCCCAGAGTAAAGTTTTTCCAATGCCAGCACTGGTTATATCTGTCATTTATAATGGCTGTTACCTTAAATCAACTTACCTCAAATAATAACTTTCTTTTGATTTTAAACTGAGTGTGAATCTGAAAATGGAGAAGTTTGGTGCTTGCGCATATTTCCCGCAATTAAACATCCCCCGAAGTATTTGTCTACATTTGCAAGGAGAACGGTGGAAGATTTTTTTTGGGGGGGGATGTTCGAGAAATGGCGAGCATTTTTTGCGGTATGTCTAAATATCTACTGTGTTATTGTGTGGGGCTGTGAGTCCTACTGCTTCCTTCGTGCAGTCAAGAAGTTTTCTTTGAGCCAAATATCCGCATTTCCTATAGCAGGATTCGAAAAAAAGGATCTTCATTTCTAATGACCACCAGATGACGCTGTATGCTTATAGGCTGGTCGCTAAAGGTCTTCCATTTGCCGTAATCTCTGTAGAAAACTGCAGTGAAGGGCAATCTTCCAAGTACAGGAACTGTGTGCAATGCTCGTAGAAATTAAGTACACAACATTAACAGGTTAACCTGTACTGCGATTCTTCTATCATAACCCATAATGTAGGAAGGTTATTTCTTTGCCCGTTGCAAGAAGCAAAGGCTCTGCCAAGCGACCCTACTATGGAACTCTAAGTGACTGACTTAAAAAGGTGTGAATGAATGTACAACAAGTAATCTCGTGATTTTCAGGGAAGCTACCCTAGACTGTTGTGAATTGGACACGGGAGTTTGCTATAGCTGCATAAAATCATGTCTCTAATTACCTTATTACAAGCGATTTATGAGTCACCTGTAATAAGCAAATTACATAGCTTCTCGTCTGTAGTAAATTATAGTTGGGTTGTGTGCTCACAATGCTTGCTGCCAGCAGTCAATGTGAAAGGCAGGTCAAAGGGCATCATTACAGCTGCAGTTTAAACACAAACGAAAACTGGCTTTTCATCGTTAGGATAAAAAAATTTCTCAAAGGAGCACAGCGATTAGCAGAAAGGAGCTATTTATAGAGCATGCTTAATTTTTTGCACACTAAAGGTCATTACAGGAAAACTGGAATATCTCTGCAATTATCTACATCAGGGGTCCCCAACGAGTAGTTCCGGTGCTACTCGTCAATACCCTAAAAGTAGCTCCATGAAGCACAGCCCAGCACTGAACATAATTCTGAGGGTGAAGCGATTCATAAGATTGCAGCGTTTCAAGTCCCCATATCTTTGGAGCTGAAGCAAGGCGAACCAAAGACAGAACCACACTCTTACACACAAACACACACACTGCAGTATCGGCAACATGCCTACCTGTCTCCAAAAGTCAAATGGAGATTGTTCACTCTGCAAGCCCCACTCTATCGCTCATAGAGTATCTGTGACAACTGGGCCAGAAAAGAAGTGCCAGCAATAATCAAATTGGAGTCGGTAGACTAGATTGTGGGACTGCCGGTGACATAGCGGAAGTATATGATAACCGTCTAGTACCAGCCCTTTACCAAGGAGAGCGGAGGGTGGGTTAAGAGTGGAGGCAGATAATGGCCTTGTATTTTTTCAGACGGTGGAAGTGGTATGTGCATGAATATATGTGTATTTGTTTAAATACTTATCTGTGCATATGCATGCATACGTGCACTATTATATATGTGTTGTGTATGCTGTGTTCTTCATGGAGACACTGTCTCACCCTGGAAGCCGTTAATGCTATGAGGGGACACCAAATGTATATGGTTTCCCCAATGTAAAGGTTTCACTTCAGGCAAAATTAGGACAAAGCCCATAGTAAGCAGTGACTATTTTCACTGTCTAAAAGTAGCTCGCATTATAGAAAAGGCTGGAGACCCCTAATCTACATTACAATCTCCTTAATTTGACTTACATCAAACTGATTCTAATATCTTTGTTTAACAAATTACTAACTGCTTTTTCATGTGCTTCATTTTGCAGTAGAAGTCATGGTATGTATCTGACCAAGTATTCAAGGGAGTTGTTGAGTCATGGGAAGAGAGAGAGGGATCCCGTCTGTAGAGCTGTGCCAGGCTAGTTTACTGAGGCCTGTGAAACTCATGGGCAAGTAGGTAATCCTTGTGGCAAGTATTGCTTGGACTGTCTCAAATCACTGGATCCAGAAACTACTATGAGATCACTTGCACTTTAGCACTGGTCAGCAGTGGTAAAGTGCAAGTGATCTCATAGTAACCCAGAGTCCTAAATCCAGCAAAACTGAAGTTCAGCACAGGATCATAACAGGAGGTCAGAAGCCAAAAAGATAGAAGAAACCACGCTAAGAGCTGACACATCTAACATGTGTACCCCTCAGCTGAAAGTGGGGAGACCTACACAACCTCAGCAGAGTTCTCATCACTAAGGCGGAAGAACCTGGACAGGCCATCAGCAGTAGCATGTTCCACCGTAAAGTCCATTCCCCTGTAGGGAGATAGACCACCTCAACAGTTTAGTATTCTAATGCCTCATCTGCATTACTCATTCATCTGAGGGGCCTGTGGTCTGTCTGAACACAGAACTGAGTCCCAAACGAGTAGGGTCTTAGCTTCTTCAGCCCCCATACCACAACAAAAGCCTCTTTTTCAATTGTGATCCACCTCTGTTCCCTGGGAAGTAACCTCCTACTGATGAAGGCTACGGGTTGATCTAGGCCCTCTTCCTTAAGCTGTGAGAGCCTGGCTCCCACACCGTGCTCTGAAGCATCTGTCTGTACCACAAATTCTTTGGAAAAGTCAGGAGCTCTGAGCACGGTTGCTGTGCAAAGGGCCTCCTTCAGGGTGTCAAAAGCAGCCTGGCACACCTCGGTCCAGATAACATGATGGGCCGGCTTCTTGGAAGTTAGCTCTGTCAAGGGGGCAACAATGGTGCCATACCCCTTGGCAAATCTCCTGTAATAACCAGTGTGTCCTAAAAAGGCCCTTATCTCAGTCTGGGTCTTGGGGGTGCCAAAGCCAAAATGGTTTAAATTTTGGCTTGTAGGGGTGCCACCTGGCCGCTCCCTACCTGGTTTCCCAAGTACACCACAGACCTGTGCTCTATCTGGCACCTACGGGCCTTGATACTGAGGCCTGCACTCTGCAGGGCCCTCAACAATTCTTGGAGGTGGTGTAAGTGGTCCTTCCAGCTGAAGATAGCAATGTTGTCCAAGTAGGTGGCACTGAAGTTCTCCCACCCCAGCCAGGACCTGGTTGACCAGCCTCTGAAATGTGGCAGGGGCATTCTTCAACCCAAAGGGTGTGAGACAAGACTGGTAGTGCTCCTCTGTTGTTAAGAACGCAGACCTCTCTTTTGCCCCCTCGGTAAAGGCAATCTGCCAGGACCCAGACGTCAGATCAAAAGTGCTGAGGACCTTGGGGGCTCCCAACCGGTCAATGAGCTCATCAGCTCTGGGGATAGGGTGTGCGTCAGTCCTTTTGATGGCATTGAGCCCCCTTTAGTCCACACAGAGCCTACGTTCAGGTGTGACCCCGGGTGGGGCAGCCCTGGGGACCAGGACAAAGGGGCCGGACCAAGAACTGTTGGAATGCTCAATCACCCCTAACTCCAGCATCTTAGAGACTTCCTCCTTGGTGCTGTTTCTCACTCTGACAGTTAACCTGTAAGACTAGTGCTTAACAGGCAGACTGTCCCCAGTATCAATGTTGTGAGTGCACCAGTGGGTGACCCCAGGTGTAAGTGAAAATAGGGAGACAAGACAGTCCCTCTGCTGATCCTGGGTCAGAATAGGGGAGAGGTTCACACCCTCCACTGACCCATCCTGCTCTTTGGAAGACAGGAGGTCGGGGAGAGGTTCACTCTCTTCCTCCACCCTGTCATCAGTGACCAAAAGAATGGTCAACTCAGACCTTTCAAAGTGTGGTTTGAGGTGATTCATGTGCAGGACCCTTAAGGGGTTCCTAGGAGTCTGCATGTGGACCAAGAAGGTGACACCACTTTTGCACTTGTTCGCCTCAAATGGCCCAGACCAATGGTCTTGGAGAGCACAGGGCTCTATTGGGGCCATCAACCACACCGTCTGGCCAGGCTGAAACTCAACCAGGGGGGTATTCTGGTCAGACCATCATTTCCTGTCTTCCTGGTTAGCTTCCAGATTCTCCTGGGCGAGTTCCTGGAAGTGGGCTGTCTGGTTCCTGAAGGTCAGCATGTAGCTGAATACATCCTGATGTGGTTTCTTGGGAGCTTTCTCCTAGCCCTCCTTCACCAAACTGAGAGGCCCTCTCACAGTGTGCCCATACAGAAGTTCAAAAGGACGGAATCCAACCCCTTCTTTGATACCTCCCTGTAAGCAAACAACAGACATGGTAACAAGACATCCCACTTACACCTCATGGGTTCAGCGAGACTCATAATCCTGCCCTTCAGGGTACGGTTGAATCTCTCAACCAACCAATTGCTCTGGGGGTGGTAGGGCGTGGGGAACTTGTATGTTACACCACACACCTTCCACATGGCCTTCATGTACAGTGACATGAAATTGGTGTCCGGTCAGATACCACCTCCTTAGGGAAACCCACATGGGTAAAGATCCCAATAAGTGCCCTGGACACTGTGGGCACAGTCACTGTCCTCAGGAGGAAAGCTTCCGGGTACTGGGTAGCATGGTACACAAGACCAGGATAAACCTGTTGCCCATGGCTGTCTTGGGATTCAGAGGCCCAACCGTCCGAAAGGGGTGCTCACACAAGGAAAGGGTTAAGGAGGAGCCTTGCACCTCTTCCCAGATTTGCCACTTGCCTGCCAGGTCTGACAGGTCCTGCAGAATGCATCTGAGGCCTACTTCATGTGGGGCCAATAAAGTGGGTGACAAGCCTGTCAAAGGTCTTGTCTTGTCCTGCCCTAAATGACCTGCCAGTGGCACACCATTGTCGCGTGGGCTCTCATTATCCTAAATGAGACTACTGGATTTCTAGGCAGCAGGATCGATCACGGTGTGGGGGACTGAGTCGGACCCACGTGTAAGGAACTCTGTCACCCTAAATCCGGTTTTTGCTCCGGCTAACTAGCAGTGCCTCATTTCTCCCACGGGGAAGAGATGATTGGGCAGCCGAGCGCATGACATCTTTGGAACTTCTCAGGGAAGTCGTGGTCACTCAGATCCAAACCAACTCTCTCATTTACAGTATGATCTCATATACAAATGACAAAGACAGTATAGGTTTTATATAATGTTTTAATAAAACTACTGTATTTTAGATAATAAGGCGTGAGCCGCAATAACCAGAACCATCAACACAGTAGGATTGAAATAGTCACCAGGAGAGTAAAACATAAGAACAAAGCTATCATCGTGTCTATTAGTTTCTACTCTCCCTCTGCTTGATCTATTTCGAGCACAGCATGTTAAGCTTCTAACTTGCCTTTCTGAATCACTGGGGAGACATCAGCCCTCATACCTGAGCAAAGGCCTGTGATCTTGGTTCAGCATCTGCAACGAGGCAGTCAGCGTCTAGTTGTGGTTCCCTGGTTGGAATCTCCCTCTTGCGTGTATTGGGACAAGGAAGTGATTTTATACCTAACATGTCAGCGTGATCACAAAATGTCCCTACGCAGGAATGCCAAGTCTAAACTCCTACCACGTCTATCGGCAATGTACCAGACTGTATCCTTGACTGAAGCACAGAGTGAATGTGTTATGGAGAACTCCAGTGCTGAAGTAGGCTAAACAGTGTGATATGAATAAAAAACAAAACTGTAGAACTGGCTATTTGAAAAATAACAGTACGAAGCCTAATAAAAAGCATTTAGAGCAAAGTGCACAGAGGCTCTAAGCTGCCAGCAAATTAATAAAATACATCCAGGGCAAAGTGCACAAAGGCCTAAAGCCTGAAGCTAACGCGCAAAGGATACGTAAAACTAACCACACTACACCCTCCCCTTGTCGGTAGCAAGTTGTTCCAATAATATAGAAATATGCCCCAGATATAAGCGATACCTAAAATTATATACATATTTCGACAAGGTCAGAAGACAACAAAGTCATAAATTTAGGAAACATGTGACAATAAAGCCAAATTCAATATAATGTCAATTTTGCAGGAGAGGAAAAAAATCCAATTGTTTAAACAGAAGCAATAGAAAGTAGGAGCTCCTCCACTTCGATATATGTCAATACCGGAAGATCCACGCCACAAAGTACCATGGAGCAGGTGTGTTCCAAAGCCCCAAAACCATTCAGGGCGGCACCCCGTGCAGGGCCTATGAATGAGACAAAACCATCTTCCTCCAGGAAGGGAATCTCATAAACTGCCTCACGAAGCAAATGCAACCGTAGTGCACAATTCTGGGAATGAGCCCTAATCGGGAACATCAACAGATCAGGATCGACCATTGGAGGGCGCTGCAGTGAGAGACAGAGAGCAAGTGCATGTTCAAACGAGCACCAAAGGCACCGAAACACAGGTTGCACACAATCCAAAACCGGTCGGAATGACAGAGACCAGTCACACTCCAAATGGCCCAGGAGTGTTGCTCCAAAATGCTGCATCATGCGTTCACGACACAGCTGCGCTGACGGGAGCAGCAATATAGGATCTTGTCGTGGCGGGACAGCCATTGCGAAAAAATAGCAACAACAGCAAGACCCCAGCCAATAAAGCCAAAGTAATCGGGAAACCCCCAAAAATGCTTCCGAAAATAGAGTGTATAGCCGAAGGTATCAAACCGAATATGGAAGAGAAGGTGTGAGCAAAACCAACACCAACGGCTTTGAAAAAATGTGCAATACCAGCAGTGCTGGATGCATTAAATATACGTCCCACAAGTTCACCGAAGTGACTTGGAAAGTTAGTATTCAAAAGGGACTGTATTTCCGCCGATGACCTTGCCACCTGAAGTGCGTAGGTCTCGCTAGCAGATGTAAGGGCCACATGCTTTTGAAACAATAAAGCTTTTAGTCGACTCAACTTGTCGAAATTAACCTTGGAAGTACCAATATGAGGCCAGATGTCCGCTACCTCCCTAATTTGAGTGGGGGGAAACAACACATTCCCGCAGCACGTAACGGCCTTGTTGACAACGACAACGTAAACTATTCCGGCACGCATGCCACAGCAGCGTTCGCTGTTAAGAACAATGTAACTGCCGTTAGAAAGCACCTGGAACTCCCTTCAGATAACAAGCAACGTTAGCAATCGAAGCGTTACACGCTCCGTGCAAGGACAGCTGTTTACAAACCATAGAATGGCTGACAGAAGTTTCGCATTCACTACCGCTAGGAAAAACCTCCCTCAAACCATTAATACATCTGTATTGAAAGGGAAGCTCCCACACCTCGTGTATGTAACTGTCTCCCAATAGTTCATATCAACCCACCGGAATGTGCTTCAAACAAGAAGTAAATTGCAGAGTGGAGATAGGCAGATTAATAACCCCATGAATCAACCACTCAGCTGACGGAATCTCAGCAACCGTGAAAGGCAGTTTCTCCAATTTTTCAATATTCAACATGACATACGTCGCTTCCTTCTTAGCCATCAGCTGTTGTTGACGAGTCAAATAAAGGAGACAAAGATCTCTCTGGCACGAATGTGCTGCCATGGAACGCGACCTGCCTTCAAGGTCTTAAGAGTCCAACCCAGCTGCATGATGGACCGCGTCTGACTCTGCCCATGATATAAAGAAGACATGTCTGGTTTAATAATGTCAATAGCAGAGGAAACAATGCTGTCAATCGTGTAAACACGGTCAGAAAGGATATGCATGCCATTATCAACAACAGACAAAGTCTGCATCAGGTTTTCCTGATCAATCTGCCTCAACCGGGCTGCAGCCTCCTGTTGTGAAAGCTTCCAAATCTCATTATAAACTTCATATGAAAATCTTTTCTTCCGTGGTACCTTGGGACCTGACAAAAAATCTTGTAAATCAGTATCATTAGACAGTAACGTGAGATGTGACTTAACTGCATCCAGCGTGGATGACTTCAACCATTGCTGACAAAGCTTCCCCACGCTGTATGTAGTTATAATATCAGCATGTTCTGGTGAAATGTAACAAGGGTCTGCCCTACTAGTCCTGAACCCCCCTGAAGAGGTGACAAAACGTTGATGACACTTATTAGTGTCTACAGGCTATAATAACCACCCGCCCGGATGTATCGATGAAGTGTTAAGCGTACCATTCTGGACCCAATGTGTAAATTCACTAAAAGTAGCATTCACATAGTGCTGCCAGTTGTTTAATTTGGAAGGGACAGGTATACTAGGCAAATTCAACTCTCTAATTGTTGGCAAGCCCAAACAGCTAGTCTGTTGTACTGTGTCATTGAGGAAAATCATCTGCACAGGGATAATACATGCTCTAAATAATGTGTCCGTGCCTTGCATCTGCCAATTTTTCGTACCCCAAACACTTTTCAAGTCAACAGTCTTAAACCAGTATTCATACCTCTCGACCGAAAGTTTAGATACAAACAAATTTGAATACAGTAATTTAGTATCGGTCAATAACATTTGCTTATTAGAATACGGAGTAACTTTAAAATAGTAAGACCTAGCATTTCGTTGATTATGCCCAGAAAAATATGCAAATTTATCATAATACGTTTTCGAACTCCCTTGTGGGGGAGTCGAGCAATGTTCCCATTGCACATAATTAAATATGGACTTAGGGCTACTAGCTTTATGAATAAAGTGGTGTCCATAATAGTTGTAGCAAAACATGTCACCATGATTATCTCTAAATTGGTAAGCATCTTCATCGTCATAGACAGTATAATATTGCAAATCTGTCAGCAGAGAATCTACTGTCTTCACATCCCAATCATCAGAAACAATGCCTGGTATAACAATATCATTCATTGATAACTTGATGACATACGGTATTTGAATCAATTCAGTGGGACCATTTATATCAAACATTACTTTATCCCACACAATCCCATCCGGAATCGGTATTGCAGAAATGTTTACATTGGACAAGTCTATTCGAACCATATGAGACGAAAAATGTGGTTTTAACATAGTCTCCACGTGCTCAATGTCAGATTGTTCAGGAAGAAAATGACCATGTATTACTAGAAAAAAAGTAACCACAAATCCCAACCACAAAAAAAGAGTCATTACAGCCATAAAAAGCCACAAATAGTTCCAAGGAAACACAAAATATGTGCGTCTAAGCCAACACAGCAGCTTACGTGGACCCCGGACTGAAGACATCGAGGACGAGGAGCCGGACACCGCATCATCAGTGTCGTTGAAGCAGCCAGAGGCAGTTCTTGCAAAAGGAGCAACTGCGAACAAAGAAGCAGATGGAGGCTCTCGCCTAGGCACGCTATAAACCACATGTTCAGAAACATCAGTAGAACGTACAGCAACTTGATCAAAAGATTCCATATTAATCATCGTCTGTGGAACAATCGCAAGATCATCTTCCACCCTCCCCAAGCTCGGAGAGGAAACAGCGTCGGTGTAAATCACCTGCAGCGGGACTTCATCCCCAGTAGTGAGAGGGATTCCGGAACTACTGGGTGTCCCTCTTGGTCTGCTGTGCAGAATCGGCCACATGTTGTAACTTGACATTATCAATGGAAACAAAGCGATTTCCTTTGGCCACTTGCAGCGGCGGTAAAATCACAGTTCTCGTGCCCCTAACCCCTAACACAGGGACAGGTGCTCGATAAGAAGGACCAAATTCTTTCTTTACTGCGACCTTTTCACGCACTAGATCCCCAATCCTGGGAATCCAACCAGTAGGTGTTACTGGCTCATCCTTAATTCCTGAGGAGGCAGCACTTGCAGAAGAGTTATCTTCACGGAATTGTTGTAAATCCTGCAAAACAGTGACACGATCATTTATGTCAAAGGGCGTATCTGCCGCCTCCACACCAGGACCATCTAGATCAGGAACATACATTCGTGTTCCAAACAGGCACTCATATGAAGTACGACCCCCCAGTGACCTTCTAGGCAAGTTATTAAGTGCTCTCTGTACTCCATACAGGTGGGCTAGCCAACCACGACCCGTACCTATAACCCTGGCCGTTAAGGATTGCTTTAAATCACGATTTAAACGCTCCACGACAGAATTTCCCTCAGGATGAAATGGAGACGAGAATTGGAGTTGGACCCCCAACGAAGCCATGGTGTCCCTGAATGCCTTAGAGGCAAAAGCAGGGCCCTGGCCTGAATGAAAAGCAGCTACTGCAAATGTATCGACAAAGATGCGCAAATCTTTAATAACAGTCCGAGCGTCAGCCGAGCGTTGTGGCCAGACCCACACAAATCTGAAGCATGAATCTACAGCAACCAAAATATATTTGTGTGCACTATCTGGTGTCAGCGGACCACAATGATCTAAGTGCACACACTGTAAATGTTTATTTGAAATCAGAAGGGGCGTCTGCTGCGGGCGTCTAGCCGACGAAGCTTTAATCTGTTGACAAACATCACAACAAAGGACATATTGCTGTGTCTCTTTATAGAGACCAGGCCACCAGTAACGAGCCTGTAAAAGTGAAATCGTGGCAGCCACACCAGCATGTGCAGATGCCACCCCCTCATGTGCTGCAGAAATTAATCGAGGTCTCTCAATTTTATTGGGTAGTTCACGTACGCCAATGCCTGGAATATTAACAACAGCATGTAGCGCACTACTCAAGCAGTAACTGTATTTAGAAGGAAATCCTTTAGGAAATGGCGTGCCATCAGCCGTAGCTTTTATGGCAGCCAAAATCTCTGTGTCTGGTTTGGAACTCGAACGAGTCACTGCGGCCACAGTGGCGACAGCCACTGCCGATTTCGCGGCTTCATCAGCCAAAGTATTCCCAGCAACGTGTATTCCAACGCGCTGGTGTCCAAGTGTATGTACAACATGGACCTTAGGAAGCGTCTCTTTCAGATCCGCAACCTTACCCCACAACAATTTGTGTTTAATGGTGTTGTCTTTAGAATCTCTGAACCCATTCAACTTCCAATAGTGTAGATATTCATTGAAAGACTGTACACAGTAGTAGGAGTCACAGACCAGCAAGGTTATAATCGCCGGATCCGCGTGCTCCAACGCTAACAATAGAGCTTTGAGCTCAGCCAGCTGTGCTGTGCAATCTCCCAAATTTTTAGCATAAGTATGTCGGGGCAGAACACTTCCCCCTCCATCGTGCCGCTCACCACCGCACATGCAGCAGAATACTGCTGTTTAGTCCCAAACGCTGGTTGTGCAGAGCCATCGGTATACATGGCCACCTGATATTGGTCAATAGGCAATGTGCCAGCAGGGACTGGGTACTCCATTTCATATTGAAGAAATTCTTGAGTCTGCAGTTTAGGGTCAAATATGTAATCTACATCAGTGGCCGTCAAAGACGTAGCCCATTGTATCCATCGCAGGTGTAAAGCTTTCGAATTAGGGACACTCGCTTTTGTAACAGCCTCTAAGGCCGGAATCGGGGAAACGACAATAATGCCTTGGCCCTGGGCAAGCGGTCTTTCTTTAATCACAGCCATCTGTACGGCAGTGAGTATTTTCTCAGTTTGCGCAAATCGTTGTTCTGCTGCAGAATACAAGTGGGACTTGTGTGCAATCGGGACTGTCTCACCCTCATTAAAGGTGACATATGTAAACCCAACAGCCCCAGGTATCACCCTGATGACTAAATGTGTCTTATTGTCCCGTGTGGGTAAGTGTTTAACTGCTAAGAGATCTGTTTGCACATCTCGTAGTATATGTGTATGCTCAATCGTCCAAAATCTACTCGAAAAATTCGGACGAATTAACTCGTATAAGTGTTTTATACGCGTAGCATAATCAGGAATGTAAGTTCTGCCAAAATTCAGAAACCCCAACAATGACTGGAGCTTCCGAACCGCATTAGGAGACTGCAATAAAGCACATTTCTCCAAAAAATGTGCCGCTAAGCTCTTGCCCTCACTCGACAACTCATATCCCAGGAAAATGACGATGAGGAAGGCAATCTTCGATTTCTTAAAATTAAACTTATAGCCAATTTCAGCAAACCCCACAACAATGCGCGATACACGCCTTAGATGTTGCAGAATCTCATCGTCTGTCTGATATATGTCATCAACATATGATAACGCTTCAGGGTCCAACTCGTGCAGCATTTCAGTCACACGAGCCGAAAACAGTCCTGGGCTATTCTTATACCCCTGAGGCAAACGAAAAAACTTTTTCTGAGAGCCAAACGCACTGAAACTGGTATAGTCCCGACTTTCGGGCGCTATATTTTGGCAGAAAAATCCATTCGAGATATCTAACGTAGTTTTGTATTTCTTACGCACTATATTATTCATAAGCGCTGCGCTATGTGAATTCTGTATTGCATATGTGCGTGTATGACCATTTAAATGTCTGTAATCCACCACTATCCTATATGAATGGTCCGGTTTAGCAACCGGAAATAAGGGATTATTCATCAGCGAGACACAGGGCTCAATTACACCCTGGTACTCCAATTGTGTAAGAATTTTCCTAACCGATGCCCTTGCCTCAAATTTGAAAGGATACTGCGGCTGTGGCTGAGGTTCGCCCTTTATCGGAATTACATGATAAGGTGATTGTCTATCCCACCCCATGTTATTTCTATATAGGGCGGGAGCCTGTGCTAGAGCCCATGTTTTACTATAGGACTCCGCTAGTTCTCTCGGAACAAGTGGTGAGAAGGAAGGTGTAATAACCTCCTCCCCAACCGGACAGTCGCGAACAAAGTCAGGTGGCCAATCCTGTTCGGCCAGCAGAACATCATATGATTTTACCACATGGTCCCAAAAGATGGCGTGCACAATGCAGTCAATGTCCCCTTCTAATCACAGAGTCACATTATATACTCTATCAAGATCAGAGACTCGCATATCCGCCGTTTCGACTTGTATGAAGTCATCAGTTGCTTTCACCTCCAGATGCTCTAGAAGACTCCGGCGAACTATTGTGCTCTCTCCCACGCTGTCTAACAGTGCCAACGCCCATGTCTTGTTCGTCAAGAGAACTCTCTTCTTGAGCGCATGTCTAACTGAGACTGCTGCCACTTTCTTCTTTTTAAATTGCTGTTTTTGTTGCAGCGGTTTCTCTTCTTGTTTAATAGAAACCTCCGTTGAGCGTTGTGAATCCTGTCTTAGTTTCACGTACTCCGTTCTCTGCTCTGACCGCCCACCTCTCTCACTTCTCTTCTCTGAGGAGTCCTGAAAGGAACGAGATTGGCGTGTATCAGTATATTGATATCTATCAGGCGTCTTCAAATTATCCCTATTCCTGAGATTATACCTATTCTGTGGGGTCTCCGGTTGCGGAGACTGTCCCCCATCTTTCTTAGGTGTTTGCTGTTTCTTTTCCCAGCGCTTTTTAGTACCCTCATGTTGCTGCTGTTTAGCATTATCTTTATTATTTTTACCCTGTAATTGGGGTTTTTGCGGTCTAGCCCCTAGGCTATCGCGACCAATACTGGAATATGTCTCTGCTATTATTCTCGGAAGTTCCCGCTCCTGATTAATCTGCGGAACATCCTGAAGACGCATTCGCACTACTAGTGCTACTGCCTCTCCCTTGAGATTACTCAAAATAATAGAAGAAACTGCGTCAAAATTGCCCATTAACTGCATGCCCAAATCTAAGGCAGGGGCAGCCCCATATTCATCCTGAATTTGTTTAAGCACTTCCGGTAAATTAGCTAATGTCGGTGTACCGTGTGCAGTAGTGTAGAGCGTGGCAAACACCGTGCCCCAGGTATTACAAAGGTCCACCGGAGGAACCATCCCATACGGCAAACACATCGTCAATATTCTATGTTTATCCTGAGGTCCCGTATGGGGAAACACTGCTTCCAGCGTATTAATTTTTTGCGCCAGCCAAAAAGGAGTTTCCTCACGTTTAGCCGGTACCTTACCCATAACTGAGTGTACAGTGGCCGGATTGATACCCGGAACCACCGCCTGTGGGTGCGCCGGAGCAGCTCGCGCTGCGTTTGTATTTACTGTCTGCATGACAAACTGAACTAATCGTCTATATGTAGCCGTTAAGTCTGTATATAAACGACGAACTTCAACCACTGTCAATTGAGCAGCCGCAGGATGAGGTGTATATGTAGCCAATAAAGGCCAGGTAGGACCATCATTACTCAGTGGACCTAACCTAACTTGTGCTACTGTGTGTGGGAGGGCGCCATCAAGCCAATTATGGTGTTCTTGATAAGATAAAGGTATCTCTAAGTATGCATAAGCCCTGTATTGTCCAGGGACATTCGCAACAGTGTATTCATGAAAAGTATTTGTACCCCATCAACTGCTGGAAATACGACCCAAGAATAAAAAAGTTCTGTTCTATAGGCTGCATGGGCGTCCACCACAAAAGTGACCGGACCCCCCTGGACCGTCAGTCCATGTGCTATCAGATGTCCTGTGAGCGGTTGTCGCATATTGATTGCTATATTCACTCCATTAGGATTCGCCATTTGTAAAAAATAGCTCTAGGTCAGAGAAGGCACACCAATATTGGGGTTTTTCCTCTCAAAGTTCAAGCTTGAACAACCAACCACTAAGTAATAGGATGTACCTATCCCGTGGTGGCGGAAACCCTCAGCCCCACGGACGTCTCCGCTTACGGAACCGAGGAGTCAAAATATATATGAGACCGAGAGAGTCAGTCGGACCTAAATATTAGAGCCAGACCAATCGTTGGCGGCGCCATGTCGCGCGGGCTCTCATTATCCTAAATGAGACTACTGGATTTCTAGGCAGCAGGATCGATCACGGTGTGGAGGACTGAGTCGGACCCACGTGTAAGGAACTCTGTCACCCTAAATCCAGGTTTTTGCTCCGGCAAACTAGCAGTGCCTCATTTCTCCCACGGGGAAGAGATGATTGGGCAGCCGAGCGCATGACATCTTTGGAACTTCTCAGGGAAGTCGTGGTCACTCAGATCCAAACCAACTCTTTCATTTACAGTATGATCTCATATACAAATGACAAAGACAGTATAGGTTTTATATAATGTTTTAATAAAACAACTGTATTTTAGATAATAAGGCGTGAGCCGCAATAACCAGAACCATACAACACAGTAGGATTGAAATAGTCACCAGGAGAGTAAAACATAGGAACAAAGCTATCATCGTGTTTATTAGTTTCTACTCTCCCTCTGCTTGATCTATTTCGAGCACAGCATGTTAAGCTTCTAACTTGCCTTTCTAAATCACTGGGGAGACATCAGCCCTCATACCTGAACAAAGGCATGTGATCTTGGTTCAGCATCTGCAACGAGGCAGTCAGCGTCTAGTTGTGGTTCCCTGGTTGGAATCTCCCTCTTGCATGT
This sequence comes from Pleurodeles waltl, assembly GCF_031143425.1. NCBI lineage: Eukaryota > Metazoa > Chordata > Amphibia > Caudata > Salamandridae > Pleurodeles > Pleurodeles waltl. The sequence continues at coordinate 975,268,978 of NC_090444.1, forward strand.
ATTGGGACAAGGAAGTGATTTTATAACTAACATGTCAGCGTGATCACAAAATGTCCCTACGCAGGAATGCCAAGTCTAAACTCCTACCACGTCTATCGGCAATGTACCAGACTGTATCCTTGACTGAAGCACAGAGTGAATGTGTTATGGAGAACTCCAGTGCTGAAGTAGGCTAAACAGTGTGATATGAATAAAAAACAAAACCGTAGAACTGGCTATTTGAAAAATAGCAGTACGAAGCCTAATAAAAAGCATTTAGAGCAAAGTGCACAGAGGCTCTAAGCTGCCAGCAAATGAATAAAATACATCCAGGGCAAAGTGCACAAAGGCCTAAAGCCTGTAGCTAACGCGCAAAGGATAGGTAAAACTAACCACACTACACCATGAGCCAGACCCAGTAGGAAGGCTCTGAAACACTGGGGTACCACCAGCACATGTGCTGCCCCAGGCTCAGCATCCTTAGGCTCACTGTACAGGAGATCATTCACCTAGTAAATCAGGTGAGATCCAGAGGTGTCACCAGCTGCCTGGGCCACGGCCTGTTTCCGAAGGCCCTCAAGAGTGGGGCATATTTTCTGCACTGAGCAAAACTCCTCCTTGGTAGGGCCTCCTTCCTGCTGCCAATGGGTCAGCTCAGGCAGGTCCCTTAGTTCAGCTACTTCTTCCCCTGTAGGTTCTGGGATTTTCTCCTCAGATTCAGCCTCCTCCAGGACCGTGGGAATCTCAGGAGTGGGTTTCCCGTGCCCCTTGCCCCTCCTTTTTTGGGCAGGCACCAGGGCCACTGTTTTAGGCTCCAGGGACTCTTGGTCACCCTCTCGGGCAGCCATGGACTGTGTAGTCATGCACTTCCACTCTGGCAATCTTAACATTTCCAAATGAGCCCTCAGCTCTACTTTCTTCCAGGCGGTATTCTCTAGGTCATTCTCTAGCAGTCATCAGGCATGGATGGACTCACAGATATACTCAAGGAACCTAAGACCCACCCCCCATTCAAAGGAAACCTGAGCTACCAAGCATTGGCGCTCACTGTTGTCTACTGCTACAACTTGGTGGATCACATTAGGGATTACCTGTTCTTGAGACACCAGATGACAGCGGACTGTTGTCATATTGGCTCCACCCGCCTCCAATTGATGGTCACCCACTGCCTGTACTTCTTTGTATTACCAGGCATAAGGCTTCTCTAGACCACCTCACCTTTCACCTAGGGAGACTAGGGTTTTCTCAGCTGGCTCCCCACCACTAACTGGAGCCAACTCCTCCCCAAGCGCTACACTAGCCACCCCAAGCGACTGCCCACCTTTGGGGGGCTGTGCCTGCTTAGGACACTTGGGACTCCCTCTGATGTGTCCTTCCTGACTACAGGCAAAGCACTTGATGGGTTCCTTCCCTGTAGGCTTTCCTGAAGTAAACCAACTCTTTTTTTCAACAAGGGGCTGGGAATCCTTACCCTGGGAACTAGTTTGGGGCCCTTTAGAAAACTCCTTACTTTTATCTTTGCCCCCCCCTTCCTTGTTCTGTTGGGGGTCCTGCCCACCCCTGGCTGAGTCTCTCACATACAACTTCTGTTGGATCCTGGTGCTGAGCCAGTGGTCCGCCTCCTTGGCAAGCTTCCTGGGGTCAGTAAACTTGCTGTCAATCAAGTGCTGGTGCAGCTCTGGAAACAACGACTAGACAAGTGTTCCTATGCAATCAAATTGTATAGCCCCTGGTAGCCTGTTACCTTGCTGCCGTTCACCCAACCATCCAGTGCTCTGCAGAAAAAATCCACATACTCCACCCATGTTTGTGACCAAAGTTTAGCACTCTCCGTAAACTTTACCCTCTGGGGTGAGACCATACCTCCTGGTTAGGGTGTCCTTCATGGTAGGGTACCTCATCTGATCCTCAACTTCTAAGGCCAACAAGGTATCCCTCCCTTCTACTGAAAAGTACTTCCACAGGCCTGCCCCCAATCTCTCTCAGGGACCCTTGCATCCTCAGTGCCACCTCATAATCCTAGATCCACTGCTCTAAGTCATCACCCACATTAAAATCATTTACCACATCCATGGTATATGTACCTTCTCCTCAGACTGCACTGGAATACTACTGCCACCATATGTGCTGGACCTGCTCTTTAGGTCCGGCTCCTTCAAGCTCAGCTCATGAGCTAACAACATTGTTCTCTCATCCATGGCCATTGCCATTTTCTTTGCCTCTGCCTCTATCTCTCCATTTAGGCCAATTCCAGATTGAGCTTCTCAAGCTCCAAATTATGCCTTCTCTCTGCTTGTCTGTCCCTCGGTTCCTGTGTGGTCAGACCCCTAGCAGTATTTCACTATCAGGACATGAAAAACACACTAGAATATGTCCTACTTTTTAAATAACCTGCAGCCTGCCCATGGGGCTGCCTTGGGCCTACCTTAGAGGTGTCCTATTTGTAGTAAAAGGGAAGGTTTGGGCCTGGCAAGTGGGTTCACTTGGCAGGTCGACAGGGCAGTTGAAAACAGACACACACACACACAGAAACAGCAGTGGCAGGTCTAAGATATGTTTACAGGCTACTCATGTGGGTGGCACAATCAGTGCTGGAGCCCCATTAGTAACATTTGATTTACAGGCCCTGTGCAGTGGCGGCCTGAAGCTTTAGGAGAGAGGGGGTGGGCGGGGCACACAAACACACACACACACTCATTCTTTCACACACACACACGGACGCACGCACATCCATTAACAACACTCATACCATTCAAACATGCACGCACCAAACATTCATTTTAAAACATCACACACACTCATTCTTTCACACATGCACGCACATCCATTAACAACATTCATACCATTCAAACATGCATGCATGCAACAAACATTCAATTTGAAACATCACACACATACACACACACACACACACACACACACACTTACCTTTAGCCTCCAGGTCCCAGAAGGGTTGGGACTGCTGCCTTCCCTCATTGGCTGACCCTGGGTCAGCCAATGAGGGAAGGCAGCAGTCCCAGCCTCGTCACAGAGTGGGATGGGGTCAGTGAGACTGCTGACCCCACCCCACTCTGTGACGAAGTGTCACTGATTGACACTCGTCCTGGGCACTTCAGGGCTTAAACTGAAGCGCCCCGGGAGAGTGTCAATTGGTGACGCTTTCCTCGTCACCCAGGGGAGGGCCTCAAGGCACCTTTGCTGGGCTGAGGAGGTCACGCCCATAAGAGCTGTGATCTCCTCAGCCCAGCAAAGTTCAGCTCAGGCAGCCATGAGTCTGTGCAAATTGCGCATGTCTGCTCCTGGCTGCCTGACCTGAACATGAAGAGTGTCTGTCAAGCTGACCTTTGTTCAGCCTGACAGACACTCTTCATGGGGGGCAAAAGGTGGGGGGGCGTGGCCCCTCCGCCCTAAAGGACGGGCCACCATTGGCCCTGTGCACCTCTAATGCCTTAACAATGGACTTACTAGTAAATCAAATATGCCAATCATGGAGAAAACCAATCACCAAACCAGTTTGACAGAGTGCACTTGCACTTTAGCACTGGTCAGCAGTGGAAAAGCGCCCAGAATCCTAAAGCCACCAAAAACGAAGTTCAGCACAGAATCATAGCAGGAGGTCAGAAGCCAAAAAACAGGGGAAACCATGCCAAGAGCTGACAGGTCTAAGAGTCCCAAAACTCCTTTACCTAGTTGTAATGTTGATCTAATAAACCACTGTTCCTTGTGCCATTGCTGGCACATACTCCCTGTGACCATATCCTACAGTACTTACCTTTCCCACCAACTTAAACAAACAGAAGTCACTCCATTAACACTTTTACTGCAGGTATTAAGTGTAAGACGCCTTCAGATGCTCATACCTTTCAAAGTAGAAATGCTATAATGTAACAGAAAGGCCCAGAAGCCCATCTGATCGGAGCCTACAAAACCTGTTCCTCACCTTCTCATGAAAATCTGAATAAGATCATGGCTGGGCCTACCTGTTAACCTTGTTTTGATAATACAGCTTCCAACTGGCACCTCCAGGTCAAAAGGACAATGCCGCTGTTCACCATGAGCAGGAGGAGTGTGCCCCGCCCTCTTGTAGATCTGTAAGTAGTTGCTGCAGGGACAATGTACAAGGTAAACACCAAGCACATCGTTCTGAGTTACATGATAGTCCTGCAATGTATCTAATTCCGAGATGTGGAATTTGGAATCATGAGGCAATACCATACCGAGTAAATACTGTACCCCACTGTACTTCTCTGGTGCTGCATTACTAGAACAAACGACCGCCGGACTTATAATGAAACTTCTAAGGGCAGAACCCAGAGGCAAAACCTCACATCATATTTACTTGTTCCTATCAAATATTTCTAAAGTAAGATGTTCTGATATGAGGCTGAAAGGGTGACGAGATTCACTTTATGTGGAGAAGTGCATAGTCTCCCTTCTTAAATTGCCTAGATAAAAATAAAATGGATTAAAAAAAGAGATGGGCATAAGATAAAATAAAAAAGAATGTGATAATAAACCTCAAATTGTTCTTTAGAGAATTCAGCGTACTTTCTAAAATCTGCTTTTTTAATTTCTCTACATAAATATTGTACTTACATCTACAGCATGACGAGTGTTTAGAATGATGGAGGAAATTGAGCAATGCTGAGAATTAAACACATTCCTCTGACAATGACTTGCTTCTGCGTGTTTTTGCAAAACCCTCCAGATTATACGTTTGTTGCTGGTTATAAATATTCATAGATCTCCATTTAAAACACTCCAAGAACTGGAGCTAAATTAACTTTTTGCCCGTGGCCAAATGGATATTCCATGTCATGACTCCGGATAATGCATTTGAGCAGCAAAGAGATTATCATATAGATTGATTTATTCTGTTACTTCTCTCCTTCTACACACACACATTTACTGTGCTTGCAGTGGCTTCTCTTGACGGGCACACAGATTTAGCTAAATACTCTTATTAAGGGATACTACTAAGATGAAGTGAGCTGTCCCACTGTTCTTTTTCCAAATGTTCTAATTTTCTTTGGAAAATACTTCATGCTTCTCTAGAGATTATGGGAATTGTCTTAAATTCGAAGGTTATTTCTACAGAACCTCTGCAAAAGAGTTAACAAAGGACAGATTGCAATGTAACAATACAGAGTGGCAAGAACAGCGAATTAATCTGTCTGAATATAAAAATAAATCTTCAGGTTCCTGGGGAAAGACTACCCCTTAATTCGATGGCAGAGGCAATGAAATACCTAAAAGAAAATCTGTTTAGGTACCAATGACCAAAAAAACACGCTTTGAGTTTCTGTCACACGCAGCAATGATGAATTTTTGGCTTCTGTTCAATTCTTTGCTGATGAGACCGACCCTTGAAAGCCATGAAAACTGACTTTTCACTAAGCACTTCATGCAAGCATTTTGTCCTACACTAGACACCAGGGAATTTTATACTTTTTCTATCATATACTTACGTATAAGGGGAACGGCCTCTTGGTTAAGGTCCGCTCCCCAGGTGGAAAAATAATTTTTAGGCCATTTCTGCCCCCCGCCCGGGGGCAGACCGGCCTAATATAATTAGGCCGATCTGCCCCCGGGGGGGGGGGGCAGAAAACCCCTAGACACCAGGGATTATTATTTTTTCTTTTTTTCTTTTATGTTTAGGGAGGGACCCCTTCAGCAAGGGTCACTCCCTGGGGGCCAAATTGTTTCTGTTCCCCCCCCCCCGGAGGCAGATCGGCCTAAATAATTAGGCCGATCTGCCCCCGTGGGGGCAGAAAACCCCTAGACACCAGGGATCTTTTTTTTTTTTTTATTTTTATTTTTTTTTATTTTATGTGTAGGGAGCGACCCCTTCGGCAAGGGTTGCTCCCTGGGGGGTCAAAATGTTTTTAGACCATTTCTGCTCCCTCTGGGGGCAGAAACCACTAGATCCCAGGGAGGTTTTTTTATTATTATCCTTACGCCCCTTGGGCACTAGATCCCAGGGAGTTTTTTTTTATTATCCTTACGCCCCTAGACAAGGGCCGCTCCCCGGGTGGGCAAAATATTTTTAGTCTTTTTCTGCCCCCCCTTGGAGGCAGATCGGACTAATATAATTAGGCCGATCTGCCTCCGGAGGAGGGCAGAAACCTCTGGACACCAGGGATATATATTTTTTTATTTACTTTATGTTTTTATGTATGGGGAGCGAACCCCTAGGCAAGGGACGCTCCCCTGGGGGGCAATTGTATTTAGGCCATTTCTGCCCCCCTAGGGGGCAGATCAGCCTATTTTTGTTAAGCCAGTCTGCCCCCAAGGGGTGCAGAAATCACTAGACACCAGGGATTGGTGTGTGTATGTGTGTGTTTTGTTTGGGGTGGCTGCCACTTTGGCAAGGGTCACTCCCCATGGGGGCATATTACTGTTGGCCATATCTGCCCTTGGGGGCAGATCAGCCTATTTTTGGAAAGCCCATCTGCCTCCAAGGGGGGCAGAAAGCCCACCACAGACCAGGGAAGATTATTTTTCAAAATAAGAGGGAGGGCCATTCCTCTACCCCAAATAAATGGGTCCACAGTTGTGGGGCAATTAACCTCGATCCACACCCAGGGGGCATGGAATTAAAAAAAAAGTAGTGGGGTGACGGCTACCAACAAGTGTGGGCCTGGTTATGCCCCCACCCCAACTAAAGGGGGTAACACTCTTTCAGCTCTCCCCCACACACTAAAACATCTTATCCCACGGCAAGCAAGAAGACATTTGATTATTTTGGGTTCTGGCTCTTCCCTGTCACAGGCACTTGGCCCACCTACACAAGTGAGGTATCATTTTTACTGGGAGACTGAGGGGAACGTTGGGTGGTACGAAATTTGTCCCGGTGCGGTGATCCCACACAGAAATGTGGGAAGAAAGTGATTCTTTAGCTAAATTTGAGGTTTGCTGAGGATTCTGGGTAAGAAATCATTGGGAGATCCACGCAAGTCACACCTCCCTGGACTCCCTTGGGTGTCTAGTTTTCATAACTGTCTGGGTTTGGTATGACTGCTGAGCCCAGGACCAAAACGCAGGTTGCCCCCCCCAAAAACAGGTAGTTTTGTATTTAATAATTTTGATTTGTCCAGATAGTGTTTTGGGGCATTTCCTGTCGCAGGCACTTGGCCTACCCACACAAGTGAGATATCATTTTTATTGGGAGACTTGGGTTGTGAGAGTGGGGGGGTAACAGGAGAAATGTTAGTGGGATCTGAGAGTATTTTCATTACCTGAAAGAGTTGTAGGGCAGTGTTGAGACAAGATTATTTTATACGATTAAAAAGAGGCTTTAGTGATGCAACAGTTTCTTTTATAGTCCTTTAAAGCCAACTTATCCCGCTGTTTGTCTTCTTTACTATAGGATTCACAACATGCTCTTTCCAAGCACAAACATGTCTTTTTTTCGTGCAGTCATTACACCAAGAGGCTGGAGAAAGGGTTTATGGTGCTTCAGACAGTATAGGAATTAAAGAGTTGAGCAAAGACCTGAGCCAGGTATCAGTAAGGGATATGTTTAACTTCATTGAATTGCTCAGCATATCGCAGTTGGACTCTAAAATGTGATTAAGAGCTGGGACGTTGAGTCTTGCCCAGTTCCTGCCTGTGAAGACATGACTGAGTCTCCCCAGTGGAAGTCCCCAAGGAGGTAGAGTGGGAAAAAGGGATTGGAAAGTGATGTGAACAAGATAGAGGATTTGGCTGTTTAGCCTGGAGGCTCCTGAAGAGAGGTAAATAGAGGGTCCAGCAGATGTCCATCCTCATGGGTGGGAGCGTTATTGATGAGCTGGATTTCTAAGGCCATAACTTTCTCTGTCATAGAGGAGGTAATTTTGCAACTCCGTACACGCACCCCCACTCATCCTCACAACTCCATACCTGCACCCCCACAAATCCGCATGACTACCTGACATACACTCCCACTCGCTTGCTCTTACCCATGCAAACATCCCTCCTCGCATGCATCCCAATAAACACACCTACTCACTTGCACCCCGACACACCCTCTCCCCTCTGCTTCCATTCAGACACACACACCCTCCACGCACATATACATACATACATACACACATGCATTCAGACACACCCATACCACTACACATACACGCACACACCACACACATGCAGACATCATCGATCCATTTTGGTCCAAAACAGAAATGAGTTGGTTTCAATTTTAAAAGCCACATCTTGAGCTTGGTAACCTGTGTAAATATGTATACTGGCCTGTTTTCAGTGTAATAACTCTGTGTATTATGTGTGGCATATGTATAATACATAATCTCCCTGATTTATGAACAAAATATATTGATTACACAGTAATGTTGAATTTTAATTTTCTTCTTCAGACCTGTTTGCATATCTTTCAGTAACTGCAATTTGAATAGAATTATCATGCAGGATTGTGTTCACTGTCTCTCCAAAGGAAGCACTACCACTCTGAGACAAAATTTAGCATTTGTCATTTTTTCCTTCAGCATTAGGTCTCGCACCCTCTAAAATAGAAACTCCCATCGGCATTGCTTGGGGCGTCAAGGTGACAGTCGGACTCTGAGTGCTCCAGACCACTCCTTCCACCACATTCCTCCTTTCGTTATAGGAGTTCCCTGCTATGCCGGTTGGCTAGCTAAACACCTGTAATTGATCTCGCCTGACTGATGTGGTCATAGCTCATCTGATGCTTCCGGGAGAGCTGCACCATCGTGACTGCCGAGCATAGCCCAAAGATGGCAGCCCTGCATGGAATGCTCATCTGCTGCTTCCCTACAATGTAGAACCACTGGTGATCTGCTCGGGCCCGACCGTGCTTGGCTGTGTGGACTGCTGACGAGCACAATGACTGACTATGGGTGAGCAGTGCTGAGACAGCAACGAGGAAGAGGTGGCATATCTGACATTGGGTCCACGTGGCACCGGAAGGCCCCATAATGTTAAGACAGGCCGTTCAGTGCAACGCACAGAGTTTGCTTAAGTTTGCACAGCTGACTTTCACTGCACTCGGGGGCCTCCCTCCCGCTCCAAGATTGACATGACTATTGCTCCTTAATCTCCTTCTGCATTTGAGGGACCCTCCGAACTGTAGCCCACTGGGGCACGAAAAGGCCCCCCCTTTGATTTTCAGCAGCCCACCAAGAACACAGCAGGCAAAGCATCCTCCGTCCTGGGCACACGTTGGGGGCATGCAGGCTAATGAGAGACAATGGGGACGAATTGATATTCCCATCCTGGACACTGCTTACTTGCCATAAATGCGCCTTATTGCTCCACGTGCGCGCAGTGGCGAGCATCTTAGTGGCGGCGTTCTGAGTGGTGGTATGCTCGCATTGCCATCAGCACCACTTGTGACCTGAGGCTACAATTCGAGGTGAATACCTGCACAGATTGTACATTGGGGTGGATACTCCTTTCTCTGAGAAGGGCATGAGATGCCTTTGACTTGCCCTCAGTAGAGTTGGACTGCTACACCGTAACCCCGAGAGAGACCTCATAGAACTCTTGGTGTACCTGTGCTGTGGAGTTGGCCCCCGGGTCCTCCGGCCTCTAGTCTGCCAGCCTCCTCCCCTTCCTCCTCCTGCGCCTTGCCTACCTGATGGAGCCTTTGGTGTTTCTCCCAGCATCTGTCTGCTCATGCTGCTAAGATTTGTGGCAAGTGAGTTGGGCCGGGGCACAACTCCACAGTGAATCCCCATTGCAAACATGGGAAAGGACCAAAACCTGAAACCACACTCCTCTCAGCCCCACATTAACCAATGTACTATTGGACCTGGTGCGAATGGATCTGAGACAGTTGGCAAGGGGACCTTGCCTGAGGGAGACCTGGCTATGATACTGCAAGCCATACAGACATCACAGGCCGTTGTTGAGTCCAAAATGTGGGAAGTTCATGTTGATGTGGTGCTCCTCCGTCAAGACTTGCGAAAAGCCACCGGGAGAATCACGGAGGCAGAGGGGCATCTCTCAAGAGTTGAGGAAGACATGATGGATTTTAAAGCCAAAGTCGCTTGCCCCCTCTCCCAGATGGATGATTGTATCACCACACAGAAGATGCAGAAAACCACTCCTGGCGCAGCAACCTCAGATTTGTGGGGTTTCCTGAAGGAGTGTAGTCTAAGCAGCCAGCTGAGTTCCTGGAACAATCGATCAAATCATGGATTTTAGTTGAAAAAACTTTCGCCCTGGTATGCGGGAGAACATACTCACAGGGCGCTCACCCCCAAACCTCCATCTGGAGCACTGCAACAACCCATAATCGCCGGATTCCTTAATTTTAAGGACAGGGACTGCAACCTAAGGGATGCTTGAGTGCATTCCAAAATCTGCTGCCAAAACTCTAAAATTCTCATATTTCCAGACTACACCAAGGGAGTACAAACGAGACGACGATTGTATGAAGCAGTCAAGCAGAAACTCAATGCCCTTAATCTATCTTACATACTCATGTTCCCGGCTAGGCTCAAATTGATTCATGAAAACAAAATGCACTTTTTGAGACCCCAGATGCTGCTGGGGAATGGCTCACCGAAGGGAAACAGCTTCATATACCACACCACTGGCTGAGAAATCAGCAAGTACAAGTTCTGAAATGATTCTCCACAGAAAGAGGGTCCGCATCTGCACTTGCAAAGGAAGACAACAAACACGGGCCTCCTCCCCTCCATTAGCTCTGGCTCACCAGTGCCATCAACCAGGAGGTTGGCCCACTGGAATTTGCTGGAGGACAGGCTAACACTTTGATCCGAGAGAAGATTGCTCAGCAAGGAACGCCTCCCCATCCTACAACAATTGACAACCTCGAGCCGGGCTGATGCTGGGTTGGAAATACTGAGAGGCATACTTTGGGCAAGGGAACCCAGGTGCAGCCGGCTGGGCTGTACACTCACGAAAGCTATTGATCCTAAATTAAGTAGGGATCCACCACTCCATACCTGAAGATACGTTGGTTCTACGTTTTGTTACCAGTTCTAGGGCAACAGATGCTTCTGAGGGGACATGTTGGGGGGGTCTTTTGTTTATGGTTTTATTTGGTTAATGCCTGTTTTTTTTTTATCAATGCAACTACTTATCTTGTTATACTCCAGTGTTACAGCTGTACCTGATGAACTACCAACACACTGTCCCACTGAGGTGCGCTACCCCACATCAGGTACCACCACCTGTCCTTGTTAGACCACATCTCCTGGCTCTCTAATCATACCTTGTACTGCCATTGTGTCTCTCCACATTATGACGTAGAATGTAAATGGCCTCCTAGATCATATAAAATGCTCCACAGTGTTATGCTATGCCCACCGTTTCCTACCCTTTGTTCTGATGCTGCAAGAAACAAATTTGATGGGTGGGTACTGCCCGTTTCTGACTCACCAGGGATACAAGTTTATCATGCTGGCTATGTCCGGGGCTTCCAGGTAGTGTTGAACTTTCTGCAGTGTGGCTTTCCTTTGGTGGTTGCCCAGGCGTGGCTGGATCCCCAGGGTAGATATGATGCCCTAACAGGGATGCTGGAGGGATGACCACTGTGCCTCTGTGTCCCCCGAACAGCTTTAGAATCCAGCCTGGACACTCGCACAATGACACCAGCTAATTTCCCTACTGGGCCTACATATATAAGAGGTGATTTTAATGCAGTCCTCAACCCTGTTGCTGACTCCACAGGCGCTCTGTCAGAGCACTGCAGCAGTGGTGCCCGGCATCCCTCCAACTTGGTAAACTTGTTGGGCCTCTCAAATGTTTGGAGACTGTGGAACCCTTGGCATAGACAGTACAGGTACACCTCAGCCACGCACAATATGCATGCCCACATTGACATGATACTCATGACCGCCAAAGACTGCTTTTCCATCTCTCATATCCAAATCCTTGTGTGTAGAATTTTGGATCACGCCTCTGTACTGCTCCAGCTGGGGGTGCCGAAAACCACCCTGTGTCTCCCATGTGAAAACTTAATGTATGGTACCTCCAGGAAAAAACGTACTTTCACACAGTGAAGGAAGCAATAAAAGCGCACTTTCAGTCTAATGGCAGATCAGTGAGCTCCGTGAGTACCCTCTAGGTGGCCTGCATGGCCATCATTAGAGACCATGCTAAAAGTTTAATCTAACAGAAAAGAAGGCCAAACATGATCACATCATACAGCTGGAGGTTAAAGCCCTCTGAGTAGAAGCACAGCTTCCCACAGACCCTGAGGGAGATGTAACCTGACAATTAGCACTGATTCATGAGGAGATTTGACTTGAATCTCTTGTAGCAGCAAACAGCTCTGGCAAGTGGCTGCTGTAAGGTTATATGATTGGGGTGACAAAAATTTTAATTTGCATCTGGTAAACAGGGTCATACCGGAGATTATGGACAACCAAAGTACTGTACATCATACCTCTCATGCAATAGCCCAGACATTTGCTGCCTGCTACACTCAACTTTATGCTGCAGTCCCACATCCCTTGTGCAAGGTAGACTTCACCCTGTTGGACAAGGTGCCTCTTCCTCAACTCCCACTAAAAGGCAGGACTTGGACCAAACAATCACAACTGAAGAAATCAGAGTGGCTATCTCGGCGATGGCATCTGGAAAGAAGCCTGACCTGGCAGCTATCTCACAGAGTTTTATGCTAAATACAGAGAACTCCTTGCTCCTCACTTTTCGAACCTTCATGAGGAGGCGGTAAAGGCTGATTCCATCCTGCAGGAGACAAATCAAGCCACTATTGTGGTTATACCAAAGAGCCAACCTACCTCTGTCTCCTGCACGGAGTATCAAACCATCTCCCTCATCAGTGGAGGGATTAAAATCCTGGCAACTATCCTAGCCTTGCACCCTCCTCCAGACCCTCATACATGCAGTCCAATGTGGCTTTATGCCAGTGTGGAGTATGAGACAATGTCTGAAGTGTCTACAGGTGTCCTTTGCTCGAAACCACCTTCTGCCACCTCAACTGGCCTCATCAACTTCAAGAAGGCCTTGGACTAGATGGATTAGTACTATCTTGCTCTGGTCCTACGGAGAGCTGGGACTGGGCCTCTTTTTGAAGACTGATTTAGGTCCTCCACTCTAGTCCCACTGCCTGAGTACAAATTAATGAGGTGGTGTCAGACGTATTCCCCATAACCTGTGGGACCAGACAGGCTGCCCATGTCCCTCCTATGTATTGAGCTGCCAATTGAGCTGTTAGATTGACTTATTAGGTGTGATGCACAGGTTAGTGGATGGACCTGGGACAGAGACCATGAAGACTGCAAAACGATATATGCGGACAATGTCCTCCTATATCTCTTGAACCCGGAGATCAGCGGCTTCCACTGTCTTCAGCATCTCCAGCTTTTCGCTGAAGCATCAAGCCTAAATGTCAATCCTGCTAAATCGATCTTGGTACTGCTGTTGCCATCATAAACTCCGTGGCACGGCAAAAAAATATCCCTATATCCCTACCCTACCTGTATCCAAGTGGTGCTTCACCCCGCTCTAACATGGTCACTTAATATCACTCCTTTGGTATGTAAAGTCAAAGCGAATCTTAAAAAATGTCAGTCTCTCCCATTGAAAATGGGCAGAATAACCTGTATAAAATAATAATCCTACCATGATTCCTCTACCTTGTCCAAAAACTCCCACAGATGTTACCCTGTCACTGTTTTTTGGGAAATAGACTCCTGGGCCATCGCCTTTCTGTGGCATAATTCGAGACCACGGTTGGCCTACACCAAGTGTCACTGCACCCCCTATGATGGTATCCTTGGCAAGGCCAACTTATATTTGGCCCAGCAGCTATTAGAAATAAATGCCTGGCTCACTGGAGGATGGTCTGACCCAGCCTTCAGGGTTGAACTTACCTCTGTGGGATTCCACATATTGATGGTGATGCTTTATGGTGATGCAGTCCCTACTACACAGCCAGAAGTGACCTGAATGGTATTTCTTGGATGGTGAGCGGGGTTGAACCACATGAGTTGGGCTGCCACATTCACCCAACAGACTCCATTGTAGTAGGGAGGTGGCTATGGGAGGTGTTAGTGCTGGAGGGTTTCAGTCGATGGTACACAATTGGTATTACACAACTAGGAGATGTATGGTCTGGTACACATACACCCTCTTTTCAGGAGTTCCAAACTACATATGCACTGTCCACAACACAATTCCATAAGTACCTACAGTTGCACCATAGACTATATACCCACATCACGCAAGGCACATCCTTCCTGGAATTCATTCCCCTTGAGGCCAGGCTTATGATGGGTGCTCTCCCAGATCTACCATACACTTGTCATCAATGCCCCTGATGTTATAGAACCCCTCAGAGCCCAATCAGAAGGGTGGATAGGCCCCTTGGAAGACAAGGGCTGAAGAGTCGAGTTGATGGCTCCCAGAATCATTACAATATCTTCTAGAATTAGACTGATACAAACATACAATCTCCTTTGTGCATATCTCACTCCAAACAGTCTGTACAAGGTGGGTCTCCTTAAAGGCTCTGAGTGCCTATGCTGCTTCCAGACTACTGCAGACTTCTATCACATGATCTGGGACTGTCCCGTCATATAACTAATCAGGGAAGCCGTGGTTGCAGAACTGTCAGCAGTACTGGGTTGGGGGACAGACCTCTCTCTGTCATTGTTGATACTAGGAGTGTTTGAGGGTACAGGGGTCATGTAGGCAGACTGGGCTCTGCTGGGCATGGCCACCGTGGTAGCAAAGGGAGACATAGCGTTGCACTGGAAATACTCTGAACCTCCCTCAATAACTCAGTGGCTTTGAGGAATAAATTAGTGCGCCCAACAAGAGAAGCTGGTGTACAAAGCCAGGGGCTGTCCTGCCACATACCTCAAGATATGGGACAAGTGGTGGGAGGACCCAGGACTAGATTTCATGACTTAACCACAGATAAAGCACCACCTGTCTGGCTGTGCTGCTGATTCTACATAGGAGCAGTACTGCTTACCTTGATGCAATTAGCTAATAATAATTGTGATGAAATGCTTGTGACTTGCTATGTTGTTATAAATATCGGTGAAGTAGTGTAGGAGGCTGGACTGGCTTGTAGTGAGTACCAAGGGGTACTTACACCTTGCACCAGGCCCAGGTTTCCCTTATTAGTGTATAGGGTGTCTAGCAGCTTAGGCTGATAGATAATGGTAGCTTAGCAGAGCAGCTTAGGCTGAACTAGGAGACGAGTGAAGCTCCTACAGTACCACTAGTGTCATATGCACAATATCATAAGAAAACACAATACACAGATATACTAAAAATAAAGGTACTTTATTTTTATGACAATATGCCAAAAGTATCTCAGTGAGTACCCTCAGTATGAGGATAGCAAATATACACAAGATATATGTACACAATACCAAAAATATGCAGTATAGTATTAGAAAACAGTGCAAACAATGTATAGTTACAATAGGATGCAATGGGGACACATACGGATAGGGGCAACACAAACCATATACTCCAAAAGTGGAATGCGAACCACGAATGGACCCCAAACCTATGTGACCTTGTAGAGGGTCACTGGGACTGTAAGAAAACAGTGAGGTTTAGAAAAATAGCCCACCCCAAGACCCTGAAAAGTGAGTGCAAAGTGCACTAAAGTTCCCCAAAGAGGACAGAAGTCGTGATAGGGGAATTCTGCAGGAAAGACCAACACCAGCAATGCAACAACGATGGATTTCCAAACGAGAGTACCTGTGGAACAAGGGGACCAAGTCCAAAAGTCACGATCAAGTCGAGAGTGGGCAGATGCCCAGGAAATGCCAGCTGTGGTTGCAA
This sequence comes from Pleurodeles waltl, assembly GCF_031143425.1. Classification (NCBI taxonomy): domain Eukaryota; kingdom Metazoa; phylum Chordata; class Amphibia; order Caudata; family Salamandridae; genus Pleurodeles; species Pleurodeles waltl. Next base: position 975,284,719 of record NC_090444.1, read on the forward strand.
AGAAGCTGCCACTGGATGGTAGAAGCTGTGGATTCTGCAAGAACGAAGAGGGTTAGAAACTTCCCCTTTGGAGGATGGATGTCCCACGTCGTGAAGAAGCTTGCAGAGGTGTTTTCGTGCAGAAAGACCGCAAACAAGCCTTGCTAGCTGCAAGGGTCGCGGTTAGAGTTTTTGGATGCTGCTGTGGCCCAGGAGGGACCAGGATGTCGCCAATTGCGTGAGGAGACAGAGGGGGCGCCCAGCAAGACAAGAAGCCCACTCAGAAGCAGGCAGCACCCGCAGAAGTGCCGGAACAGGCACTGCAAAGTGGAGTGAACCGGAGCTCACCCGAAGTCACAAAGGAAGGTCCCACGACACCAGAGGACAACTCAGGAGGTCGTGCACTGCAGGTTAGAGTGCCGGGGACCCAGGCTTGGCTGTGCACAAAGGAAATCCTGCAAGAGTGCACAGGAGTCGGAGCAGCTGCAAATCATGCAGTTCCCAGCAATGCAGTCTAGCGTGGGGAGGCAAGGACTTACCTCCACCAAACTTGGACTGAAGAGTCACTGGACTGTGGGAGTCACTTGGAGAGAGTTGCTGAGTTCAAGGGACCTCGCTCGTTGTGCTGAGAGGAGACCCAGAGGACCGGTGATGCAGTTCTTTGGTGCCTGGGGTTGCAGGGGGAAGATTCCGTCGACCCACAGGAGATTTCTTCAGAGCTTCTAGTGCAGAGAGGAGGCAGACTACCCCCACAGCATGCACCACCAGGAAAACAGTCGAGAAGGCGGCAGGATCAGCGTTACAAGGTCGCAGTAGTCGTCTTTGCTACTTTGTTGCAGTTTTGCAGGCTTCCAGCGCGGTCAGCAGTCGATTCCTTGGCAGAAGATGAAGAGAGAGATGCAGAGGAACTCTGATGAGCTCTTGCATTCGTTATCTAAGGAATTCCCAAAGACAGAGACCCTAAATAGCCAGAAAAGAGGGTTTGGCTACTTAGGAGAGAGGATAGGCTAGCAACACCTGAAGGAGCCTATCAGAAGGAGTCTCTGACGTCACCTGCTGGCACTAGCCACTCAGAGCAGTCCAGTGTGCCAGCAGCACCTCTGTTTCCAAGATGGCAGAGGTCTGGAGCACACTGGAGGAGCTCTGGGCACCTCCCAGGGGAGGTGCAGGTCAGGGGAGTGGTCACTCCCCTTTCCTTTGTCCAGTTTCGCGCCAGAGCAGGGCTGAGGGGTCCCTGAACCGGTGCAGACTGGCTTATGCAGAAATGGGCACCATCTGTGCCCATGAAAGCATTTCCAGAGGCTGGGGGAAGCTACTCCTCCCCAGCCCTGACACCTTTTTCCAAAGGGACAGGGTGTAACACCCTCTCTCTGAGGAAGTCCTTTGTTCTGCCATCCTGGGCCAAGCCTGGCTGGACCCCAGGAGGGCAGAAACCTGTCTGAGGGGTTGGCAGCAGCAGCTGCAGTGAAACCCCGGGAAAGGCAGTTTGGCAGTACCAGGGTCTGTGCTAGAGACCCGTGGATTCATGGGATTGTGCCAACAATGCCAGGATGGCATAGAGGGGGCAATTCCATGATCATAGACATGTTACATGGCCATATTCGGAGTTACCATTGTGAAGCTACACATAGGTAGTGACCCATATGTAGTGCACGCGTGTAATGGTGTCCCCGCACTCACAAAGTCCGGGGAATTTGCCCTGAACAATGTGGGGGCACCTTGGCTAGTGCCAGGGTGCCCACACACTAAGTAACTTTGCACCTAACCTTTACCAGGTAAAGGTTAGACATATAGGTGACTTATAAGTTACTTAAGTGCAGTGGTAAATGGCTGTGAAATAACGTGGACGTTATTTCACTCAGGCTGCAGTGGCAGGCCTGTGTAAGAATTGTCAGAGCTCCCTATGGGTGGCAAAAGAAATGCTGCAGCCCATAGGGATCTCCTGGAACCCCAATACCCTGGGTACCTCAGTACCATATACTAGGGAATTATAAGGGCGTTCCAATATGCCAATGTAAATTGGTAAAATTGGTCACTAGCCTGTTAGTGACAATTTGAAAGAAATGAGAGAGCATAACCACTGAGGTTCTGATTAGCAGAGCATCAGTGAGACAGTTAGTAATAACACAGGTAACACATACAGGGCACACTTATGAGCACTGGGGCCCTGGCTGGCAGGGTCCCAGTGACACATACAACTAAAACAACATATATACAGTGAAAAATGGGGGTAACATGCCAGGCAAGATGGTGCTTTCCTACAAGTAGTTTGCCAAAAAATAAAAAAAATGAAATCCCTTCTCTTTCTCAGATGTGGCCATGTGATCCCATAATTCACTAAGTTCAACTATGTTTTTGTAAGCTCCAGCAAATCTCCATGTTTCCACTTTTTATATTGGTTTATTTTAATTTTAACCTTGGATACGAGTAATTCCAGGGCAGACTTATTGTTCGAGCTGAGTTGTCAATGATAAGTATCTGTCACAGGCAGTGCTTAATTTGAGCAGGTGGTTTCCAGAGCTCAGCACCGGCTCTTAATTGTCAACATCAGCGCTTGTGATAGTCTGCCACAAGGCAATTTAGAGATGACTACAACAACAGTTAATTATTCATTCAATATACATAAATAATCACTATTACCTGCCTCCTGAGCTATTCTTATAGTGATGGGGGCCTGGAATAGTCTGAACTGTCACACTTGAGGGAGTGTGATGGTGTGAGCTGCTGTGGCCACCTGACAAGAGTCCTGACACTTATTTGTTTACAAACTAAGCACTGCTTGCAGGTCCTTCTCTCTGATTTCCATCTAGTGGTGGAATAACCAGCATACCAATGTCTTTGTTTCTCTCAATTTGCACAGGAAATGTATGTATGCTAAATCAAAGTTCTTTTAAATTCTTTGAGGTCTGTGGCCTGCTTAAGGCCATCAACACATACTGGTTCTGTAGTTAGTGAGGGTTTGATTACAGTCATTTTCCTGATACCTAAAAATGGTAGGTGTGAGTGAGAAGTGAATACTTTGACGTTTTCCTCTGGTCAGGCCTTGTTGATGTGTTACATTGTGATGGTCACTCAATAATGGCTCTGTCTGGAGGAGATGCCATCATAAAGAATCTAAAGCAGAATGTAGTGCTTCATGTGGACAATCTAGCTTTTGTTTGCAGATCTAAGATGAAGTAGGCAACATTTGGAGGACATAAAGTGGACACAATACCATTTGAAAAAAAGCAATTAAAGATAAAGTGGTCTATTGAGGAAGAAATGTTTATGGGCAGAGACATACATTTGTGGGCATTTCCAAACTTGGATGTATGTGTTTGTATGAATTCCCATACATAAGAGGCAACCCACACATTGGAACACCCACTTACCACTCCTTCAGTAGGATTTACTTCTGTGAGCTTCTATGCATTTGTGGCAGAGATATCTGTTGTAGTAAATGAAAAATTGATATGCCCAAGCACGCACGTTTTAGAGAGGGGCTTGGTGTTTCAAAAAGGAAGGATGCACATGGAAGCACACAGCCTAGAGGGAACATAGCTTACTATATACAAAAATATGTGGTCCGTTTTCACAAAATTCCTGTTTGGCACTTGATATATTATTTGGAAAACTACTTTGGGGCAAGAAACTGCATTAATCTACCTTTCATGTCTATTATTTACAGGTATAAATGAGGATTTAGTTTCACAAATATTGTAAGATAATGGATAATCAATTGGGGTAGGTGACTGCACACCTCAAAGAATAATCACAACTCTTGTCAGGGTGAATCCTTAAAGTCCCTAAATGACCCTAAGCTCAGACCTCTGGTAGTTATGGCACAGAGAAAGCAGGCTTCATTTAGGGCACTGTTAAAGTATCTATAAAGTACCAAAATAGTGATAAAGTCAAAAAACCAAGCAATAAAAAATCCCAAAATGAATTAGAAAAATAGAGTACATTTTAATAAATAAAATGACACCAAAACGATAGAAATGTGTAATTATGGTATAAGTGACAAAAATTCAATAAGAATAACCAGAGTTATTAATTTTTAAATTTTAAAGTAAAGATACCACTAAAAAGCACCAAACACCAATGCAGTTGACTGATTGTGACAGACTAGGTCCTAGATATGATTTCAGTCCCACAGCCATGAAGTGACAGTCAGATCATGAACCAGGTCCGACTGGGTCACAGGTTTTACCTTGGGAGATAGTCTAAAAAATGGAAGTCTAAATCTTTCAGTAGGGCAAGGTAGCAGATTGTGTCCGAGGTTTACTCCGCAATGTTGGATAGCTATTGGACCAAGGTCCTACTGAACAGTTCTATGCCGGAGAATCTGAATTTTTGCACTCTGGTAAGTCCTCTCGCCATTCAGATACTTTTGGCGATTTTGCTCCAGTCAAGATTTCTTTATTCAGACATAAGTCCTGGTTTAGAACTCGGAGGACAGGTTACTCCATCACAACAGTGACAGATATCCCATCTGCCGAAATCTAAATCCCATTCTATCATGTAGGATTTAGTTGTTGGTGGATCGGATATCTGTCCCCATTGTGATGGAGTAACCCTATCCGCTGAGTTCTAAATCAGGCCCTAACTCTCTTTTTCTGAGCTCAGAGTTGCAGGCTCTATCCAAAAGGGTCCACGGGCCATATACCTTCTCGTCAAGGTCCCACTGAATCAGATTGCTGCTCTTGAGAAGCTCTGAGTGGGAGAAACCTGTTTCTTTAGCCCAGAGAGAGCATGCCTTGGGCAAATCATCATGGCAGGTCGGTCCTAGTCCTCTGGAGATCTTCAAGACCAAAAAGGTTCTAAGTCCTAGGTCTTAAGGGGTGGTAGGAGACATCCTGATGAAGATGGACATATATCCTGAAACATGTCTAGAGATACCCAGCACTGGGTGCACCAACAATGCTGAATAACAAAGTCTTTCCAGTAAAGTTAATGTTACCATGCACTGTGTTTACCACAATGCATCTGGATCTGGGCAAATAGTGTGGTGGCATGCCAGGCATTGTGCTCCCTCTCCCGTTTTGTGATTGGCTCCTTTGAGCTATTGGGCTGACAAGTTCATTGGGATGCACCTGCAATCTGGAATTGGTAGAGAAACCAGTGAAACAGTGAGCATCATTCCCAGCACCCCCAAACGTAAGGTGTTACTCTCTACTGAATAAGGACAAATATCCTGAAACATGTCTAGTGATACCCAGCACAAGCTGCACCAACAATGGTGAATACTAAAGACCTTAAATTATAGTGAGTGTTACCATGCACTGGATTTATCACAACGCATCTGGGTGTCAGTGAGGATGAGTAAGAGTGACTGACAGAGTGACTGATAGTGCATGACAATAAGCTGGGTCAATGTGAATGAAAATAAGTGATAATGCGAGTAAGAGTGAATAGTTAATCAGAACGTATGAGTGAGTGAGAGCAACAGTGAGACTGAGTGAATGAATGAGAATGAGCGAGTTAGAGTGAGTGAGACCAAGTGAGAGTGAGTGAGCCTGAGTGTGTTACAAGTGAGTTTGAGTGAGAAAGCATTAGGAAGAGAGGGTAAAAGTCAGAGTAGGTGAGTGCAAATGAAACAGTGATTATAAGAGAGTAAGTGAGAATGATTGAATGAGTGAGCATAGAGTAAGTTATAGTGAGTGTGAGAGAACTGTAAGGAGTGTGAATGATTGTAATTGAAGGTGATTGAGATTATGGTATTATATTTGAAAGTCCGCTGTTGGCCTGGCATAACGAAGGCAATTATTTTCTTACAGAAGCAACTATGGCAAAATGGTAACACTGATATACTGGAGGCAGTTATTAGCATAAGATGCATTTAGATGCAAAACACGGCCCTGACAATATGTGGTGGATAGTACTACAAGTACCCAGATATGACAGTAACAACCCAAACTATTTATTTAAGATCGAACAGAGATGGGTTTTTCGATTGAAAACCCACAAAGAAGAACTGAATGATGACATACTGTAGACGGGTCCCGGAGGACCCGACACACTCACCTCGAGTCCGCCATCTTTCGGCTGAATCCACGGAAACGACGCGGCGTTCCCCTGGCAACGGGGAGACGCCACGTCGTCACAGCATCGAGGACTTCCGGTTTCGCGGACTAAAAAGGGAGACAGATCCGGAGAGGGGTCGCGTCGGAGCCCAAGGAGGAGAAGAGTGGAGAGCGACACGAGTGCGTAGCGGAGAGGAGGCGAGCGGAAGGGAAATCCCGGCCGGGGAGAAGAGGACGAACCGGTTAACCACCCCGACGAAGAACCAGGAAGAGACGCCCAGAGGAACCACCGAAGCGCGAGAGCGGGAAAAGGAAGAGACACCGGAGAAACGAGAAAGCCGCCACGACCCAGGAGGGTCGTGGCTTCACAAGGTACGGTCCCTCCTAGGGATGGGAGGGTCACGGGGAAGGTCGGTTACGGGGAAAGGCACCGGGGGAGTGGGAGGAAGGACGGGGAGGGTGAACGAGAGACAAGGGAAGGGGCAAGAAGGGAAATAGGCACAGTGTGGACCCCCGCAACCCTAAAACCCCACCCTGATCACCCCTTCACGAACTTGCCCGCATGTTGCCTTAAACCCTCACGAGCACCGTACCCCACTCACTATCCCAGAAGTACTTACCGATTCTTTATTTTATTTTGTTTCTTTCATTTCGGCCGGGGTCCGGGAGAGACGTCCATCCTACACAGACCGAAGGCGACCGCGAAACGAGGAAAACCCTAGAAGAAAAGAAAGAAGTCAAGGGAAACAGAAACCCAGAGACTTAGACCCTTAACCCTACCGTTAAAAGAAATAGGCTGTGACTAAACAGAAAATAAAAACTTAAATTAATCCACTCTTTTGACTCTCTTTGATCCGCTCGTAACGCAGCCCACCACAGTGGTGTCAGAAGTGGGATACCCCTTCTCAGGTGGGCTTACGAGCGTTTCATCATGAGCGAAGCCCCTTCCCTGGAGGACATAATTAAACAACTCGCAGAAGGGCAGAGACATCTGCAGTTGGTGTGGGAAGCACACCAACGCGAAGCCAAGGAAGACCGGGAGGCCTTGCAATCCGCGTTAAAAAGTCAGGCTACAATACTAGCCAATAATCAACTAGTACATGAGACTGCAATTCAAAAGCTAACCAATACAATCGCGGCTAGTAAGGTACACCCAAACGTTCCCAGTTCGGTCCTCCAAAAATACCAGGAAGGGGAAGACCCAGATTCATTTTTTACGAATTTCGAGAGGGTAGCCTCCTCTGCTCAATGGCCAGAGGAACGCTGGGGTCAGTACGTGGCCCCCTTGCTTACGGGACTCCTGCAGGCTGCCTACCAATCAGCCAATCCTGATGGTACGACATCCTATCAAGAGATAAAAAAAAGTATCCTGTGGCGGGTTGGACATGATCCGGAATATTATCGTTTACGATTTAGAAAAATAAAATGGAGCGCGAACGAGGACCCTCGCTCCTTCTATTTTAGGGTGAAAGACCTAGCTCAAAAATGGTTGGGTCCCATGGGGACAACTCGGGAGGATGTCATTAAGACAATTACTTTAGAACAGTATTTGGATTCCCTACCCCTTAACACCAAGAACTGGATCCGACAACACCCAAACATGAACACTGAGGTTGCTATTGACTTGGCTTGTGCTTTCCATCGCTCCACAGAAAGTAAACCCGTCACCCCGAGACCTTTCCAAAAAAAAACCATCCCTCCACTAAAACCAACTCCCAGGTATTTTCCTGAGGAAACGCGGTTCCCTATACCCGCAGAACATCACACTATGCAGTCCCCACAGTGTTTCCACTGTGGTGAGTGGGGGCACATTTCCAGAATATGTCCCAGGAAATCCGAAGGACCGGAGCCTATGGAAATTGGGGTCACACGACGTAGAGTATTGTGTACAGGAAAGGGGAATGAGAAATTTAGATACCTGGTCACCATAAATGGACAGGTCATTTCAGCTCTAATCGATTCAGGATGTGGACAATCTGTAATCAGGAAGGATATAATCCCTCTGGGTACTTCGGTCACCAACCGCTGGGTATCCATATGTTGTATACATGGAGACAAAGGAACTTATCCCCTCACCACGGTTAAAATAGAATGGGGGCCCTTTCGGGATATGCTTTCGATAGGGGTTATGGAGCAACTAATCGAGGACTGTATTATCGGGACTGATTATAGTCGGTTCTACGACCTATTAGATCAAGTTTGTAAGCCTGCTGGGACTCCCGAGTGGTGGACTGAAGCCCCTTTTTCCCATGTCCCTATAGAAGTACCTCCATACCGAAAGAAACTTACGCAAAAGGAAAAAAGACGGGAAAAAAGACAATATCAGGAAACCCAAAAGGCGAAGGAGGTTCCTACATTAGTAGCAGAGATTAGTAGCCGACCCATCTCTTTCCAAACGAGCCAGAGAGAAGATCCTACCCTTTCCCATGCTTGGAACTCAGCCAGAACAGAGATTACTAATGAGGTGGGTCCTTATTTTCTTATCAAGAAACACCTCCTATACCGGATAACTAGGACGGGTAAAGGGGATACCAAACAACAGTTAGTTGTTCCAGGACCATTTAGAGCTCACGTACTGTTTTTAGCCCACAATCAACCTGGGGGTGGTCACTTTGGTCGGGAGAAAACAGAAGAATACCTGATGCGAAAATTCTATTGGCCAGGAATATATGCTCAGATACGCAGATATTGTTCCCAATGTCCTAGATGCCAATTAACTGAACCAGGGATGCCCCGGAAAGCACCGTTATACCCCTTACCCATTATTGATATCCCCTTCAAACGGGTCGGTATGGACCTGGTGGGACCCCTCCTTCCCTCTTCTAAAGGTCATACCTACATCTTAGTCATAGTTGACTATGCGACTAGATACCCAGAGGCCATACCCCTCGCCAGTATGACCACCAAAACCATAGCCCAAGCCATGATAACCGTATTTTCCCGCATAGGTTTTCCCCAGGAAATATTGACGGATCAAGGCACCCCCTTTATGTCGAGACTCATGAAGCAAATATGTCAGTTATTAGGGATTACCCAACTACGCACCTCAGTCTATCACCCACAGACAGATGGACTGGTAGAACGGTATAATCGCACAATAAAGACACTGTTAAGGAAAACTGTAGATGAATCCGGTCGCAACTGGGATCAGAAGCTTCCCTTGGTTCTATATGCTATACGGACCCACGAACAGTCCTCTACGGGACATAGCCCCTTTGAATTGGTTTTTGGAAGGCAACCTCGCAGCCTTCTGGATATGGCTGCAGAAACCTGGGAGGAAGAACAGGAAGAAGGGAAACCCCTGATGGATTATGTCCATCAGCTCAGAGGGCAGTTACAAACCCTCTGGGAAGACGTTCATAGCCACCTAATCATGGCTCAAAAACAGCAAAAGGCCTACTATGATAAGGGAAGCAAAATTCATTCCTTCCTCCCTAACGAACAGGTCCTTATTATGCGACCTACATCTGACCATAAGTTGATCGCCAAATGGCAAGGACCCTATAGGGTTATTAAATCAGTCTCCCCGGTCACTTATCTATTAGAGATAAGCACCCACCCAAGAAAAACACAAATTTACCACATAAATCTGTTAAAACAATGGAAATCGACAGAAGAGACTACCGACCAGACGGATATTGGGTGTTCGGTCTCTTATGCCCAAGAACGAGAACTGGAGTTATGCCCTATGAGAGAAACCCCTCCTGAAGAAAAACCCAATATTAACAGAAAGCTAACTGATGCTAAAAAAAACCAGCTAGATACCCTAATCGAGCAACATCCCCAATTTTTCTCCAAAACACCGGGAAAAACTACATTAACCTACCATTACATTAACACACCTCTAGGACAAGTAGTGCGACTACGTCCATATCGCATCCCCGAAGCCCGAAAGCCTGTCATTGAAGCCGAAATCGAAGCAATGTTAGCCTTAGGGGTCATTGAACCCTCTAATAGTCCTTGGAATTCCCCCGTGGTGTTGGTTCCTAAACCGGACGGATCGATAGGATTTTGCATTGATTTTCGCAAACTTAATGAGATTTCCCTTTTTGACACCTACCCCATTCCAAGGGTGGATGACATCTTAGAAAAGTTAGGCAAGGCTCGTTATTTGTCCACCCTGGACTTAACCAAGGGGTATTGGCAGATTCCCCTCTATACCGAAGCTAAGGAAAAGACGGCCTTTTCAACCCCTTCCGGTCTTTACCAATTTACGGTTTTACCTTTTGGTCTTCACGGCGCTCCCGCGACCTTCCAGCGTCTGATGGATCAAATCTTAAAACCATTCCAAACTTTCTCAGCTGCCTACCTCGATGACATAGTCATTTTTAGCGAAACCTGGCAAGAACACTTAGTCCATCTGGATACAATCTTTTCCACCTTAACGGAAGCCGGTTTAACTGCCAACCCTAAGAAGTGTTTACTGGGAAACACTGAAATTTCCTATTTGGGGTGTGTCATAGGAAATGGCACCCTACAACCCCAACAAAACAAAGTTGAGGCTATATTACGAACGGCTGAACCTAAAACAAAGAAAGATCTACGGTCGTTCCTAGGTTTAGTAGGATACTACCGCCGGTTTATCCCCAATTATTCCACCATAGCTGCCCCTCTGACTGACCTCCTGACCAAACAAAACCCCACCCGATTGGCCCCATTCACCGATTTCCAACAACGTAGCTTTGAACGCTTGAAACGGTCTCTTGCACAGACCCAATACTAAAATGCCCGGATTTCTTAAACACTTTCCACCTATATACGGATGCATCGGACGTAGGCCTGGGAGCCGTACCTACTCAGCCCGATGAGGAGGGGTTTGACCACCCAGTGGTTTTTCTAAGTAGGAAATTATTTCCGCGTGAGACCCATTACCCCACGATTGAAAAAGAATGTCTCGCCATTAAATGGGCCATAGACTCCTTGCAATATTATCTCCTAGGGAGGTCCTTCGTTTTATTCACTGACCATGCCCCTCTCACCTGGCTTGCTGCTCACAAAGACTCCAACTCCAGAATCTTGAAGTGGTTCTTAGAACTGCAACCCTTTACATTCCAGGTTCGCCATATCCCTGGTTCCCTACAAGGCCCCGCCGACTACCTCTCCCGGTTCCCTCCGTCATCGGATCTCGAACAGCCCCGATCTAGGGTAGGGGATTGTAGACGGGTCCCGGAGGACCCGACACACTCACCTCGAGTCCGCCATCTTTTGGCTGAATCCACGGAAACGACGCGGCGTTCCCCTGGCAACGGTGAGGCGCCACGTCGTCACAGCATCGAGGACTTCCGGTTTCGCGGACTAAAAAGGGAGACAGATCCGGAGAGGGGTCGCGTCGGAGCCCAAGGAGGAGAAGAGTGGAGAGCGACACGAGTGCGTAGCGGAGAGGAGGCGAGCGGAAGGGAAATCCCGGCCGGGGAGAAGAGGACGAACCGGTTAACCACCCCGACGAAGAACCAGGAAGAGACGCCCAGAGGAACCACCGAAGCGCGAGAGCGGGAAAAGGAAGAGACACCGGAGAAACGAGAAAGCCGCCACGTGGCTTCACAAGGTACGGTCCCTCCTAGGGACGGGAGGGTCACGGGGAAGGTCGGTTACGGGGAAAGGCACCGGGGGAGCGGGAGGAAGGACGGGGAGGGTGAACGAGAGACAAGGGAAGGGGCAAGAAGGGAAATAGGCACAGTGTGGACCCCCGCAACCCTAAAACCCCACCCTGATCATCCCTTCACGAACTTGCCCGCATGTTGCCTTAAACCCTCACGAGCACCGTACCCCACTCACTATCCCAGAAGTACTTACCGATTCTTTATTTTATTTTGTTTCTTTCATTTCGGCCGGGGTCCGGGAGAGACGTCCATCCTACACAGACCGAAGGCGACCGCGAAACGAGGAAAACCCTAGAAGAAAAGAAAGAAGTCAAGGGAAACAGAAACCCAGAGACTTAGACCCTTAACCCTACCGTTAAAAGAAATAGGCTGTGACTAAACAGAAAATAAAAACTTAAAAACTTAAATTAATCCACTCTTTTGACTCTCTTTGATCCGCTCGTAACGCAGCCCACCACACATACCTTGGAATCTTTTAACATCTTAATCTTTGGAAGAGTAAGGGTCATTATATCCTTCTTCGATACATTATGTACATCTTTGACAGACTGATATTGACCAGCTGCCGCCCCCCCCCCCCTTTTTTTAACTGAATTGACATGCATTTCTACATATCCAGTTAAGTGATCCTAATAGACCGGGAAATACCTTCTTCTGCATTGATTATTCCTTTCTCTTTATTGCTCCTATGAAAAGGAAACACTCTTGTTGTTAACATCGTTTTTATTAAAAAGAATGGTGCCCCAGGTTATTTTGTCATTTCAGCACCATCAAATGGTTTCCGGCACTGTTTTCTAACGTAAGATGGCCCCCACTGTGACCCCTATTTGGCCTTGGCAGGAACAGTACCCTTTCACAACAACACGATGTTTTTTGATGACTCCAAGATGGCCGCTGATATTAGATACTTTGGTCCTTTCTCTATTTTTAGTATCCGGAACAACTGGCTGGTTTGTTCCGGCATGCACGCGCTAAACAGCGCCTGCTTAAATAACCTCCCGCCGCACCGGCACGTCGTCTTCAGGCGCGCGGCACGGGGCAGGTTTTCCGGATGCATCGAGGAGCAATCCAAGTAAGCACGGGGCCACGGAAGGTATTTCCTCCGTCCCCGTTTTAAGACTCTTCATTTTTCCATTCTTTCATTTTTTTCACTGTTTCCATGGTATTTTCTTTGCCATATTAACCGGGTGACCGTCATGGTGCACTAAGACCCGGCAATATACCTTGTTTTCTACTTGGAATAATGAATGGGCATGTGGTAACACATACTAGTCCCTCTAGAGCATATAAGCAATTACTATCTTCGTAACAGCGTTTTTTTGGGCCAAAGATGAATAAGGTCTGTTTTTTTGTTTTTTTGTAATATGACCAAAAAGTACTTACGAGGTGGTTTGCTTTTGAGATGATTGAGCAGTTACATGGCAGTAACACTTTAAATGTTAACTACATTGCCATAGAGCTCATAATAACCCACTCCTTTTCATATAATTGATTTTTAACAAACACTATATATATGTACATACATCTTTTTGCACCAGTCTGTTCAATATTTAATTCAGTGATCTAATCCAGACGGAAATACTAAGATTTTCCCAATGTCATGTCACTATGTACTGTTCTGCGGTGCTATATTATTACATATTATTATTTTTATCTAGTACGATCTCCTTGGTTGATGCTAGCGCAGACCTAGGGAGCCCAATCTCTAATATGGGATGGCAAGCATCAAGAAACCTATTCATTTTTATTTATTATACACTGACTGAGGGTGGTTGTCACTATAATTGTTTTTCTGTGTTGATCACTGGCACTAATTGTTTTGTGTCTTTTTGATTCTATGCAGGGCGACTGTACTGACCAACTGACTTAGACATACTCTGTCTTCTATTCTGTAAGTGACTTTGTGTGCACTTGATTAATTGTTGACACATAGGATAAGTAGTTTAATAACAACGTTTTTTTCGTGGGTCCTGAAGAAGCGTCATAGGATCACTCTGTGACCGACCATAGACGCGAAACATGTTGACCATGTAGGATTAGGTAAACTACCTTCCCTAATTAGAGAGTGTAACGGTACATTATTTCCAGTAACACTCCTATATTCTCGTTTTTTAATCTTGGCCTGGACCTAATTTCTAACACATTAAAATAATGGCTCAGGTACAGAGCTAATTTTAAGAGTTTTGTCTCTTTTTCACACTCTCCGTTTCTTAGTCAGTCTCTTTCCCAGACTTTTGTTGTCAGCAATTTAACAATGGTTGAGTGCCACCCAGAATGCTGGGTGGCCCGCCAGGCATTGCAGCAGCAGTCTGGCGAGGAGTAAGCCTGATGATGATACCTGTCACCCAAGTGGGTGCTTGAGGGCTCTCCTAAAACACTCAGTATAGACTCGCCTTCGCAGAACTTAATTGGTTCTCTTGTTTTCTCTCTCTCTTGTGGAACAGTGCACTTATATTGATATTACAGTTATTAGCATAAGACATGCCTGTGACAAAGTACTGCCATACTAGAGGCAATTTTGTGGCATAACAGAGAACCATGCAAAATGCTGGCATACTAGCGGTAATCCTTGGCAGATGGTCCCTCCATGGAAAATGCAGGTATACAAGGTTAAATTCATGGCATAAGAGGCACCTGTGGCAAAATACTGGCACTGACATGCAAGAGATAATTACTCGTATACAGGGCAGCCATTGAAAACTTTTGATGCAGGCATCCTGGATGATTTTTTGGCATATGAGGTCCCCATGGCAAAATGCTGGCGTTGGCACATTAAAAATAGCCCTTGACAGGAAGGACAACTGTTGTGGCATTTTAGGAGCAACTCTGTGGAAATGCTGGCCTGGCCATAGCATAAATAGACTTTGACATAACAGTCACACATGATATATTGACGGCACTAATTACAACAGTTCTGGCACTGGCATTCTGTATGTAATGTTTGGTATAAAGTGACACCCATTGCATATGGGGGGACACATGACAAAATATGGACCCTGGCACATTCTATGTATTTTCAGATATGTGGGTGCATCAATAGCACATTTTTTTTAAATGGCGTCAACTCCTGGGGGAAGTCAGCTTCTTCTGGCATGCCATAGCTTAAATGGACTTGAATATTTAATGAATTCCCTTTCAGACCGTACACCTTTTTATTGTACTTTAAAATGGACTATTTGACCATATTTGTTCAACCTATTTGTCCAACAGCGCAGTCCCTGGAACCTTCTAAACCTCCCTAGGAGAAGTGGGGCTGCGTTCGCTACACTTTTCTGCAAGTATTATTCCACTCACTTTGAAAGATCATCAGCTGCCACTGCTCCTCAATGAGGCCCAAGCAATCTGTCCCACACTCGTCTCTCCTCACTGCCCTTTTTTAGGGTCGAGCCTGCGTCGCTTACGCGTGCGTTTTGCTAAGCGAGATGCTTTAGGAATTAAAAAGGGCTCGGAGCCCCGTCCACGTCACGTCAGTGTCTTTCATTGGTACGTGGGCTTGCCTGTTAGGATCTGCTTGATTTCATTAGTGGAAGGCACGCATCCGTCATGCCTTTTCCAGTGGTTAGCCCTCCTCGAGCGCATCAACCAAGTACAGAAAACATACGAGGCTCGCTGTTTCCGTCCAGTTCGTGGACTACTTTTTCTCTATTTTCGCAACCTCTGCGCAGAGGTTTCTGTGTGGTTTGTGTTGATCCCTTCAAAAACATTCAGTTCTGCTGGCAGGGGACGTAACCAATCACATCCTTCAAGCAGAGCATTTTAGCTTTCAAATCATTTCAAATGAAATAGCACGCCAGGTCATCCCAAGGAAGGGGAGTGACTGGCTTTAATGCTTAGTGCAAAGAGACAATATTTTAGCTGAATGTGAGGCGAAAGGAAACACAACATGAACTACTGTAAGTCTTGCATGTTGATGCAGAGTGAGGTGCAAGCTAGACACGTTATATACTTGTTTCTGGTGATGGTCTATACATACTTAAGCTCTCTTTCGAGCACTCACATCCATAGTCACTGTACTGCCCTGTACAGTAACATATTCTAGGTCACCACCTGTTGTCAGGGCGATCACCTCTTAGCATGACCATGGAGACATGGAATTTGTAAGAACACATGTAGATGGCATTGCACCTTGTCATGAAAGACGCAATTGTGACTTGTTGATGAGATGATTATACACTCACGGATGACGTTTTTGCACTCATAGTGTAAGCAGAACACTAACCTGGAGGTTATACTTCTTTGAGTGCCATCTAGAGACCAATCCACCAATGCAGATGTGAGCGCACCCGTGAACACTAACCCATGAACCCATGCACCCATGAACACTAACATATAAGCACATAGTGATTGTCAAGCTCTTTCTGCTAGGCTTACACCTCTCCTCTTTTCTCATATTGTCCAGCACTGTGATCCATGAGGGTTCGAAGTTATTTTTTCATCACAAGCAATCTTTTTTAATATGATGGGAAAACACTTTTAGACTGGCTATCGAATGTTCAGCTTCGTGTCTGTTTTGGTAAACCTTGCGCATTTTTTAGTCATGAGTAGTACTGACAGAGGGTACTTTGCTGATCACCTTGTTTGACTGATTTTATGGGTGGCAAACTATGAAGCTTCAAGCTGCTGAGCAATTCATATTTTTGTATGTACTGGAGAACAATTAGCACCTGTCACTTTTGAGGTACTGTATTTGGATATTAAGGTAACTGGACAGAGGTAAAGCGAATCAACATAGTGATAGGTTTCACTATAGACAGAGATAGTCACAAAGACAGGCAGGCTGCCAGAAACAGCAGGCAGACCAATGTAAAGACAAAGGCTAATATAGTTATATTTACATTGAAATAAAGAGATTGAGAGACAAAAGCTTGCGCATGCGTTTTGCTAAGTGAGACGCTTTAGGAATTAAAAAGGGCTCAGAGCCCCGTCCACCTCACGTCAATGTCTTTCATTGGTTCGTGGGCCTGCCTGTTAGAATCTGCTTGACTTCATTAGTGGAAGGCACACATACGTCAGGCCTTTACAGGTGGTTAGCCCTCCTCGAGCGCATCGACCAAGTACAGAAAACATACAAGGCTCGCTGTTTTCCATCCGGTTCGTGGACTACTTTTTCTCTATTTTCGCAGCACGATCTCGTTGGGCAGAAGTTTCCAACTCTTCATCCCTTTCTCCCTTCTTTCTCCTGTCCCCTCTCTCTATTCAAACCCTTTGCAAGCTCAAAACGTTTACACTCTTCCAAGCTTCTCCAGCCGTTTTCTCTTTCCCTTCACCTTTCTACCCCTCTCTTACTGTTGCTTTCCCGTGACCTGACCCTCCACCCTTGTTTCTGCATATCCTGCTGCACAACACGGTATTTCTGCTAAGATGTTTTAACATTCTCTTTCACGCTGTAAGTATCAGCTACCTCATTCCAGTGCAAAAGGTACTTCCTCTTGATCCGTATTTTTATCACTGCTAAAACCCATGTCTTTCATCGCCGGTCCTCCTCCTCCTCGTATCCCCAGAAGACCTCTTCCCTTCCCCAATCCCTCATGTAAGAGTCTTTGTTTCCTTTCTCATTTCCTGCATCATATGGAACTGAGCTGAAATCAAAATCGCCCTCCTATCTTTTTTGTCCCATCACATAAACCCCCATCCACTGCTTTCCTTCCACTGACTTCCTCATCACTTTCACCGCTGCCTAATGCTGTTCCTCTTTCCTTCCTGCCCTTGGCCATCCTTCTCCTTTAACCCCATTACCTGCACCTTTCTTTGACCAACACTCATCCTCCCTCTTTTTCTCTCCCATGTTTTTTCCTCTCTCCCAAGCTCCCTTCTTTCTCTTACTTTGATGAACTATATTACTCGTGTGTCCTTCTCCCAGTTGACTGTCTTTCTCCCTTGTTTCCCTTCCAACTCTCTAGCCTTTTGTTCCCATGTTCTACCTCCTTCTAGGCCCTGCCAACCACTTGTTTTATCTGTCTCTCAGGTGGCTTGTGAACCTCTACTTCCCCGAGTGGCTTTACCCACTTTTTCAACACCTTGCCACAGAACGGAGTTTCATCCATCCATCCTGGAATCCTCCGTGGTCTGGATTGCACTATTTCGATAGTGGCCCAGGAGAGTCCTTTTTTCAGCAGGATTGGCACCGACTATTCTTGGTGTTGGCCATCTAGTTTTTCTTGACCCCTCTTGTTCCCATTCGCAGCTGGTATGTGCAGCGTCAGCCCCACATGAACTGAGCCATCTGGTGTTAAACTCTCCAGCTCTTCTGATTCCTGCATGGTGTTTTTTGCTTACTTATAAATTCTAGGGGACTTCCTTTACATTAGCGACCCCAAGGTTCAAAGCAGTTGTACGGTCGGGATTCCATAATAAGAGTCATGCCAACGATATCTAACTTAATTATCTTCAGGTGCCCAAAAAAAACAGAAAAATATTTGCTGTCATTAAAAATAAAAAAATTGCAGTCGACAGGCCCAGACGCAATTTCCAGTCCCACCCACTTCTAAACCCGGTGCTTAGGCTCTCATTAAGAGTGACTTCTTAATTCTGATGAAGTTGGTATCTGCTGTGATTTGCCTCATTGGAATTATGAGATATGCAGGAACATCTCAGTCATTTTTTTAATCACACGAAGATTATTTCAATTGAAATCAGCCAAAATCTCTGGGTAAACGTTTAAGGCAAAATGAAGATTTACCCACATCCCAACAATTGTTCATTTCTATAAGGAGTCTCACAGTGCTATCTTTAATTCCCGTTAATCCTGCCTCTTGAGATTAATGGTTACTCTAGTATCGATAACTACAGTTGGAGAAAGGGGATGAGGGTGGTTTAACATAACAAAATCCTGGGTTTACCAATGAGGCTCATAGTCTTGCATGTGCCATCTGTCCCAATACAATGTCAACGATGAAAACATGACCAATTTCCCAAGAAATCAGTATAGAAAAAACAACCGCAAAAAAAGCAATCAAATAACATGCGAGAAAGCATGAGTTGTCAAAAGCAACCAGGTTTTTTTTCTGAAAAGGAGAATTAATTAATTAGAGTTATATAAATGTCCCTCAAGAAACAGTTTGAACGGTAAAGGCAGTAATGCTGCGTAGACGTATCTGACAATTTGCCCGCTGGAGCGCGCCTGTCGCCCACAAAGATCTGACTCATGAGTGTAGACGGTGAAAAAATGTCAACTAATGCGGCACAGCTGATGAACAGTGATTAGCAGCAAGCCTCCAGAGACAGCAAGCTGCCTTCTACTGGAATTCAATCAAACAAGATCGGTAAGGCATGGTGCAGAGCTGCGGATCTGAAGGAACAACTCCAAACGAGAGCCAATAAGACTATGGGCCAGATGTACCACACATTTTACCAGTATTTGTGACCAGTAAAATGCATTTTCCTATGTAACCTATTACCGACTCGCAAAATAGTGTTTGCGAGTCTCTATTAGGAAGGGGCGTGTAAAGGGCGTCCCTTCCCAATAGTGTCACACTGGTATCTATGACTGGTTTGTGACTGGGAATGCTGTCAAGAAACATTCACAGATTACCACCAATTTCAATTTGGTTGTAAGCCACTCACAAATGGGAAGGGGGTCCACAAAGGACCCCCTTCCTCTTTGTGAATGGGGGCACCAACGTTTTTACAGAACAGGCAGTAGTTACACTGACCACTGCACGCTGTTAAAAAATGAAAAAAACTTTTCATTTTTATTTTTGAAATGCATCCTGTTTTCCTTTAAGGAAAACATGCTGCATTAAAAAAATGGCTTTATTTAAAAAGCAGTCACAGACATGGTGGTCCGCTGATCCCAGCAGGCTACCATCCCTGTGAGTGCCGGCCATTTCCAAAGAGTCGCAAATTGTGACCTGCCTCATGAGTACTATTGAGACAGGTCCCTTGCAGCCCATTTGGAAATCGCAAACCGTTTCTCACACCTGTTGTACATTAGTGTTTGCGACTTGCAATTTGCGAGTAGCTAAAAATTGCAAATTGCGAGCTGCAATCAGTGACGGGCATACATCTGGCCCTATATTCCTGGCATCTTGATGAAATCCTGGACAGCTATTGAATGTAATGCTGGTGGAATGCCTTGCCTCTGCACTATCTGTTGTACAGTTGTCAATTGTACAGCTCTTGTGGGTTGGGAATATTATGTGGGCTGGCACCACAAGAGTCTCACGTGTAGGTGGAAAAGCTAGACCCTGGTGTGCAAAATTTCAAAAAATTTACCAGCTTGAGTTACAAAAAAAGTGTAAATCTATCATTCTTATGCTTAGGACCTGAGTACGATGGGCCGACTAATCTCACTTAGGGTGCAGACTTCTGTTTAAGTCTAAAACAGAATTATAGTCTGAGCAGAAAACTCTGTTGTCCGCTCCCATGATTTGTTGCAGGAATACCCCCCCACACACAAAGCAAGCAAAATGTCATCTAGCATTCCCACATTGCTTAATTTGAGCCGGTGTTGCCAGTGTGCGTCACCGACACTCAGTTTTCAGTCTGATGGGGCCCACTGGCACTCATTTTTTGGGACTGACACTTATTTTTCCTCAGCCAACATTTCTCGAGCACATGAGAGGTGAAACGCACTACGGAGCAAGAATGAGAAAAAGAAAGATGAAACACTGTCACAAAGGGATAAAGTAGAAACCTGCAAGAATGAGATAAAGGGTCAGGCTGTGTCTGGAAGTTGGTTAAAGCAGCTTGGGGTTGATTCCTGACTATGCAGCCTTGATAATCTGTGCGCCTGTGCAAAGCTTTGGGTACTGGATCCCCAGTAGCGGGTGAAACACCCATTTTTATATGCTCTAATTGTACTTAGTCTTTCATTGCATATCCGTTCATTCACGCACCCCATGCTATCTGAAATCAGAACATGCATGATTTGCACCTGATTTTTGCAGCCCAGTTGTGATGAGGCCCTAAGTATATGATTTTAGTAGATTTATAATTTTTGGATTTCCAGGGGTATGCCTAATTCTTTTTATCCAGTGTGGGTATGCTACAAATTCCAGGAATACTGTTAAAAACAGCACATGTTTTTACAAGAAAAACTTGCATATGTATATGCAAATCTTAAAAAATAAGCAATTTATGTTATTTCACTGTACTAACATTGAAAGAAAAAACCGTTGCATGAAACCTATGAAGGCTTTTTCTATGAGTTGTCAGGGGAATTTTGTCTATCAATGTCAAGAAGCAATGTTAGGGCACTTCTCATACTGGATCATTAAGGTCCATGCAATAGTGTAAAATCAGGTGCACAAAGTATTGCACTAATTTTTAGGTTGCTACCTATCAGGCAGCGCAGCTGTGTAGTTTTCTAAAGTCGCCTTTAGGTCTTTGCCTACCAGCCAGTGCAGCTCTCTGGTTTGCTAAAGATATGTTGGTGACTTTCAGAAAGTTGAACTAGAAATGCATTCCGCTTGTTGATTACCATTGGCTTTGTAGTTTGCAACTCACACTTTCTGGCTTTCCATTTGCTGGTTTTATTTACTTTAAACTCTCCAGGTTCAGTTCGTCCCTCCTGTTGCCTAAACCGTGTTTTCTGTGTTCTTACACAAACCCGTTTTCTATTATTAGCCCTTAAATCTTGTTCTTATCTCATCACATTTGCTATGCATTCAAAGACTGAGGTCAATGCCATGCGCTTGTTTACTGTTCTTTCTCTACCTTCAAAGATTTATGTGACAAACTCTTTCCTACCCCCAGTGTCCAGCAAGATTTTTTCTAGCACTCAACAACATTTAAATTAACTTTGTATGTATTTCAGAATATATCAGAATAAAGAACACACAAATAAAGAACATTTTTTTTGTTATTTCTGAAGTGTGTTAGAAACAAATACTTTAATATGATCAAAAAGAATCACTAAACTAGGTGATGCAATTTCCAAATATTTTGTCTGTGTGCTGTATAGTTTTATTAGTAAAACTGTATGTCTGTGCAAATGTAATGGTAATTTTAATTGAAAATGTGTTGTCTGTATTGGCAGTGTGCTACCACACCATGAATACTCCGATCCACACCATTGCACTCTACTGTGCACCACTCCACTTTTACACCACTGCACTCAACGCCACTTCCGGCTACGCCTCCCTACTCTACTCTATGCCAAGGCACTCTTTGCCACTCTACACCACTACACTCTTTGCCGCTGCACTCTACACCACATGAGTTTAGGCCGCAACAATCTACTCTGCACAGCTCCACTCTATGCCACTGTACTCAATACCACTCTGAACACTGCACTCTACGTGACTGCACTGTAAGTCAATACACTCTACACCAATGCATTTTACTCTCTACCACTCAACTTTATGCCCCTGCACTCCACGCCAATCCACTGTGCTCCATTCTAATCTACTCTGCATCACTGCACTCTATACCACTTTATGCCATTACACTCTATGCCACTCTGCGCAACTGCACTCTACTGTGCATCACTGCACCACTCCATTCTCAGCCACTTCACTTAATTCTGAAACAATCTACTCTGTCACTGAACTCTACACCATTTTACTCCACTGTGTGACACTCCACTCTGCCACTTTACTCTACGCCACTCTACCCCAATGCACTCTACACAACTGCACTCTGTCACTGCACTCTAGGCCACTGCATTCTGCTCTGCATCACTGTACTCCACACACTGCTCTCTACGCCACTCTACTCCACTCTACACCACTCTAATCCACTCTACACTACTTCACTCTAACATTATACTCTGCAACACTCCGCTCTATGCCACTCTACTCTGCACTACTCACTCTACGCCACTGCACTCTATGCCATTATACTCTACTCTGCACCATTCTATTCTACTCTACACCACTCTATGCCACTACACTACACTTTTCACTGTACTTTACTGCACTCTATGCCACTCGACTCTATGGTGCGCCACTGCCCGCTGCATCACTCTACTCTACGCAACTGATCTGTAAGCTACTGCACTTATGCAACTGTACTCTACTCTGCACCACTCTGCACCACTCTACTCTGCCACTGCACTCTGCTATGCACAATTCTAATCTACGACACATCATTGTATGCCACTGAATTATTTAATGCCACTGCACTCAATGCCACCGCATTCTGTGCCACGATACTCAGCAACACTATGCCAATGCACTCTACACCAGTCCACTCTACTCTATGCCACTCCGGTGTATATCACTATACAGGACTACAGACTATGGGGGTTATTCTAACTTTGGAGGAGGTGTTAATCCGTCCCAAAAGTGACGGAAAAGTGACGGATTTACCACCAGCCGTATTACGAGTCCATTATATCCTATGGAACTCGTAATACGGCTGGTGGTATATCCGTCACTTTACCGTCACTTTTGGGATGGATTAACACTCCTCCAAAGTTAGAATACCCCCCTATGTCTCTCCAATACACAACACTCTCTGCCACTCCACTGTGCAACACTCTACTCCACGCTTCACCTTTCCACTCTGTGACACTACACACCACTCTCCTCTATGCCATTAACTTTTAGTTGTGCTGGTGTACAACATGGCTAACACACATTGCCAAGCCAATTGCTCTTGCATAGGCAAGACCTATTGGCTTTGCCAATGCTTGTTATAGCATTGCCTTTTAGGAAATGTGTGCAAACTGTTCTGTCTTCTGTGTTTGCATGGCTAAGCAGGCACGACTCCTCCACTGTGGCAGAGGAGCGCTCCCTCCCACCCCCCACCCCAGCCAGCAGCAGGAGCTGCAAAATGAAAACTAAAAACAATAATAAACAGTGTTTGTTATTGTTTTTTTCTTCAGGAGGTGGGGCCACGGGTGATGACAGGGACGAAGGGGCACAGCAATCCTCTCAGTTCGCATGTAAGTTTGGCCAGCCGGCTTGGGCCAGCCAAACACACATGCTCACTGGGCTCTGTCGCAGGCAAAGGCTCCCACTCTGCCTCGGAACACCAAGCCAGGGCGGTCTGGCCAATCCTAATGCAGCACTCATGCAAGAGCAGCTTTAGGATTGGTCGCAGGGCAGACTGGGAGCCTGTGTCTGCGACAAGTGGAGCAAGAGCCAGAAGAGCGGCAAGGCAGCGGCAGCAGAGGTAAGTTTCTTTTTTAAAGATTTATTTATGTTGTTGGGCCCCCACCCTGCTGCATTGCCCCTACAGGAGCCATCCCTGTGGCTAAGTACTACTTGTGTATTAATCTGAGCAAAATAATCGCTGTAACACAAGTTATTACCAATTTTGAGATCTACAAATTGAGTGCAAAAACACTGAGAGCACCCTATGCAAAAGTTATTAAGCGCCAGATTCCGGTCAGATTCTACGTGTTTCTCGAAGTCCCTTCTATCTGTAGTAGTCTTCTAAGGAGTTGTGATGTCATGTGCCTTACTGACTGTATTGATATTTAGTATATGAAAGCTGTTTGCTCAGGTCTTTCACAAAGGGAGGATGATGAAGGATGGTACAATGTACAGAAGTAGGGGGTGGAGGTATTTAAAGTGGCATCTTGGTTGAGCTCGTAAAATAGTTCCATCTGGTAGTGAAATGTCGCAAAATATATATTTTGAACAAAGAAAATATACATTTTGTTTTTCTTTCTACATTCAAAATCAATGTATAAAAGTCAAGAATGCTAGTTTATAACAGATTACTTACTGAGTTAGCAGGTAAAAAACCTGTAAATTACATGCTTATTCCTTTTGCATACTGTTGTGCTATACATTTGAGCAATAGGTATCAATTCTGTCAATCCTTGAAAAATGTGGCTGATTATATGCCAATGGAAATAACTAAAAATGATAAATGTGTTATGTAGAGTTGTGTACTATGTGACATAAACACAGAGCAAATACCATGAACTCCAGAGCCAAACAAATTGATGGCGCCAATTGCAATGAACACTTAAAAAAAAAAGTAAAAACAATAAATTAAAATTCACAAAAAACACAATGACAGCTTTAACAGCGTCCAAAATGTCGGTGTGTAATGTCCTGGCAGACAGACTATTGGAGAATAACATGATAGTAGAGAAGTGTATATAGGATAAAAATGAAAAGGCTAGCTGAAAAGATAAATGTCTTTGTGAACAATAGAATATGGACAACCGCCAATATATGTATTGCCAAACCTTCACTGATGAAATCACTGTCTGTAATAAACCTGTATGTCAAAGAAATCTTCCAAGGCTGTAGGTACAGATATAATGAGAGTAGAATACCAAAGAACATAATTCTGGTACAGATTACAGTACTCGATTGGTGTGATGCTAGAATAGTATAAGCCAAACTAGCAAACGATTTCCCATTAAAAAAAAAACACATGCAAGGACGATGTAGTCAGGGTTCTGGCCAATGCCAAAACTTTGGAGACATTGTGAAAGTCAAAGATGAAGGAGTCTAGTTTATTTCATAAGAGCACTTCAAACTTCCAGAGGATCATCTCTTTGCTCTATAACCGATAAGATCCAAACGGATACATTCGATAGCATGGGTACTCACAAACTTTTTCTCGGGGCCAAATTTGCAGTATGGTTTGCGGCCGAGGGCCGCACTGAAGTGACAGCGGGGGGCGGGGCTTAGAGGGGGCGGGGCTTAGAGGGGGAACAACCACCCCACCCCCTTTTTCAAAACAATGCCCCTACCCCAGTAACACACACAGCGCGCACACATACAGCGCCATCTGCTCTCACCCCTACCCCAGTAACACACACAGCGCGCACACATACAGCGCCATCTGCTCTCACCCCTACCCCAGTAACACACACAGCGCGCACACACACAGCGCCATCTGCTCCCACCCCTACCCCAGTAACACACACAGCGCCATCTGCACACAGCGCCATCTGCTCTCACTCCTACCCCAGTAACACACAGCGCCATCTGCTCTCACCCCTACCCCAGTAACACACACAGCGCCATCTGCTCTCACCCCTACCCCAGTAACACACACTGCGCCATCTGCACACAGCGCCATCTGCTCCCACCCCTACCCCAGTAACACACACAGCGCCATCTGCACACAGCGCCATCTGCTCCCACCCCTACCCCAGTAACACACATAGCGCCATCTGCTCTCACCCCTACCCCAGTAACACACACTGCGCCATCTGCACACAGCGCCATCTGCTCCCACCCCTACCCCAGTAACACACACAGTGCCATCTGCACACAGCGCCATCTGCTCTCACCCCTACCCCAGTAACACACACAGTGCCATCTGCTCTCACCCCTACCCCAGTAACACACACTGCGCCATCTGCACACAGCGCCATCTGCTCCCACCCCTACCCCAGTAACACACACAGCGCCATCTGCACACAGCGCCATCTGCTCTCACCCCTACCCCAGTAACACACACAGCGCCATCTGCTCTCACCCCTACCCCAGTAACACACACTGCGCCATCTGCACACAGCGCCCTCTGCTCTCACCCCACCCTAGTAACACACACAGCACACACACAGCGCCATCTGCTCTCACCCCTACCCCAGTAACACACACACACAGCGTACACACACAGCGCAATCTGCTCTCACGCCTACCCCAGTAACACACACTACATTAAAAACAAATAAATAAATAACCAAAGAGCCTTACCTGACTCAAAGCACTGTAAAGATGCCACAAATGTGGAACAGCAGGCAGGCAGGCGGGCAGCAGACGTGGAGCCGGTGACAGGAAGCAGACGACCAAAGCCCCATAAAAGTTAGCTGCAAGCGCTGACTTTTATGGGGCTTTGGCTTCCAGGATCGTCAGGGCAACGCCATAAACAATGGCCGCCGTATGTAAACATAGAGGAGGGCCGCGGGAGCATGCTCCCGCGGCCCTCTTCTATGTTTACATACTGCTGCCATTATGATGTGGCGTTTGGTGTGCGTCTCGCGGGCCGCCAAGCTAGGTCCGTGGGGCCGCTGGCGGCCCGCGGGCCGTACTTTGAGTACCGTTGTTCTATAGTAATGGTGCACGAGGAAAGACGTGAGATAAATTAGACATAAGACACCTGAAGGCAAATGACGAGATAGGATGTAGGGGCTAGGTGGGAGCCCAGAACAAAGAAAATGAAGTAAACAGGATTGCTGCAATTAAAACGTAGCTGAGAACAATACATGTTGGTCCCGTGTTGTAGGAAAGCACCCTTTTTGGCATGGTTACTGAGGTAATTTTGAATGTGCAGTGGGTCCCAGTACCAAAGCTACCAAAGCTATTTCCCCAAACTGCACAGTTGTGTTGCACAGTTGACACACTCTATAGCACCCACTGCAAGTCCCTTATAAATGGTATCCCTGGTACCTAGGACCTATGGGTACTAAAGGAAGGTCCCTGAGGGCTGCAGCACTAGTTGTGCCACACCTCACCAAACCCACACAGTGCTGCCACTGCAGACTGCGTGTGTTGATGCTGGTCAAAATTGAAAACACAACCTTTCACACACCCCTGTGTGCAAAGGTCCCCTACTACAGTATGTGCCAGGTGTAAGTCATCCCTAAGGCAGGGTGCACCCTGACACATGAGAGGGCATATGTATGTGAGCACATATATCCCTGCTATGTCTCTGTCGATTCTTAGACATAGTAAGTGAACAAGGAAGCCATTTTAAATGCATGTGCTGGTCACTACGAGTTTCCCAGGGACATGATGGATTCTCTGAATAAAGGCACGTTTGGCATCAAACATCTCAGAGTAATAAACCCTCACTGATTCCATTGAGGGATTTATTAATAACTGCAACCAGAGGGCACCTTAGAGGTGTCCCCTGAAAACCTACCAGCTACTAGTGTGTTGACTGACTGGTCCTGATCAGTTCAACCACCTTAGACATGTTTCTGGCCCCCTAAGGTGAGAGGTAGCACTCTTGAGGGCCTAAGACAAAAGCCTGCACTGGGCAGTGGTGTTAGCAGGACGAGAGCTTCAAAGGCCTAGTCGCCTTTGTAATGCCACCCAGGTCTCTCCAGATGGCGGAGATGACCAACTCCCCTGTCCTGAACCCATTTTTGGCAGCACAACAGGCTGGAAGAATAGGCGGATTAGGTGGTATGTCCACTTCATGTCAGTCCCACTGCTAAGGTGGACAAACTGAAGTGAACACCACCTTTTAAATTCCTCAATCTTTGTGGAGAAGGAATTAGGCCACTAGCGTTGGGGTTAAGCCCATATCTCTGCGGAAGTGGTCATAAAAGGGGTGTAGTCACCTTAAAGGTGGTCAGCCCATTGGCTACCTCCTGGCACTCTTTGTAACGCCACAAAATTTAGTTTTTAGGTGGCACCCCTTAACCCTAGAACTCAGATCATGATGACCCACGAAGAAAAGAACACAGAGGAGTCACACCTGCAGAGGAGGACAAGAAGCAGCAGTTGGCCTGGTACAGCCCGCCTGCTGACCTTGATGGACTATGCCCAAAACGATGACTTGTCCTGCAGCTGAGCCTCCAGAAACCCAGGAGGATTGCCTGCCTTCCACAAAGACTCAAGACTCCTGTGAGCAACAGATCTGCTCTGCAACAAAATCTCAAGAAAGGACTCTGCAGCCTCCGAAACAGTAAAGACCCGACACCCAAATTGACCAGGGCGGCTCCTCCGTGAAAGCAAAGGAGCATTGTCCTGCTGGAAAAATGCTCAGGAGCAGCTAAAAAATAAAATAGTAATAAAGTTTATTTATTACCATTTTACTTTTGAGCACCCCGTCCTGAACAGAGTGTCAGGACAGGGCAGGGCAATTGCTACTGAATGGCAGCAGGAAGCTGTGCAGTGTGTTTAAAGTGCTCATGTCCCTTTGCCTGGCCGTTTTGCGATAGGCAGCGTGACATGCGCACTTTAAACTTCTTTAACTCAGCTGTCTTAAGACAGCTGGGTTAGAGAAAGCACAGACCTCTAGCGCTCCCACCAATCCTGATGCTTCTCTTATGCGGTTTAACAGCATGAGACCAGCACCAGGATTGATTAGTGCAGTTTCCTGGGTCTGGACCTTCAAAGACAGAAGACACCCGAGCAAGGAGGACATTGTGGCATGTCAAATATATAAGGTAAGTGCCTTTTTTATTATGTTATTGTTGCCCACTATATATATATATATATATATATATATATATATATATATCCAAGCAAAGCGTTGCCCAAACACACAAAGCACGTCGGCGTTATCAAAGCAACGTACCACGACTGTTATCACCAGCGTGTTTATTCTAAATCCAGCAAAGAAAAATCCTGACGCGTTTCGGAGCCTCCGCTCCTTGCTCACAGGTTACAAAAGTGCCATTCTGATTCGGTGACTATATATAACAAACTATTACACTCTAGATGGAGACATAAACAATGGACTAAGAGAATTTACTGATATTGAATGTAATAATTTCGGCCATCTTTAAATGTACTGAGATCACATTATTCCTGCCTCAGCATTATATATACAAACAGCATGAATAACTTCTTTACACATCAATAATTAATATAGAAAACCTACTAATTAATTACTATTGATAAAACTACTCCAATTTGTACCAAACGTAATGTAAAAATGTCACGCATGATTTATATAGTTTTTTATCAAAATGTTGAGAATCGCACAGACATCATGAGATCCCCTTTGAACAGTATATCCTAAATGAAATAAGAACATCCAAATATATCAACTGTAAATAAATTCATACAAAATATAGGATTTTTTTTTAACTTAAGAATTCTATTTAAAAAACACGCTGGTGATAAGAGTTGCGGTACGTTGCTTTCATAACGCCGACGTGCACTGTGTGTTTGGGCAACGCGTTGCTTGGAGATGTAAGGGCTCGCTACTCTGCAGTGGACTTGCCGCTATCTAGAGGCCGGAACCTAGCGGTCTAAAGATGGTGTGTGTGTATATATATATATATGTAAATATATATAGCAGCCGCCCTTGGAAGTGACCACTGCACCCAAGGTGAAGCAAACCAATGATGCCAGCAAGGTTCCCCAGCTGTCCAGAGCCCAAGTCCACCCGGGTTTCACCCCTCTTGGACTCACCCAAGTTACCTGCAGCCTCTGCACGCAGGCTCCCCTCTCCAGTGGCCTTGTGGTGAGAGAAAACCCAACAGCTCCAGCAACCCCTGCACCTGACTCTCACGTCCCAGTCCAGGGTGGGTCACTGGTGCCACCAACTTCCCCTGGCTCCCATGAGCTCGAGTCCACTGTGGTTTCATCCCTCCTGGACTCCCCAACGACGCTTGCAGCCTCAACACACAGGACCCCTTGACCGCGAGTGCTCCAATACAGGGAAACTCGATGCCTAAGGACACTCCTGCATCCATCACCCCTGCGCCCTGGAGAAAAGGATCAAAGGTGCACCTATGTCACTGAGCGCCCCACTTCTACAACTTACCTGTTTGTTGTCCCCGACTAGCTTCCTAGCCAGAGCCTGCAGCCTGTTTTCATGAAGACCAACTCCCATTGAAAACCATTGCTCACCTGACACCTTACTACATCTCTGCACCAGGCTCCCCAGTGCTGCCTGGAGTGACCTGCTAGTGTGGTTCTGATCTATGCCCAGTACTTACCTTAATTCTCTGAGATTGGCTTCCTAAGTCAATATTAACTGAGTGTTTGCTGAACATTGTTTTCCTCCATAGGTTAATATTGAAGAACTGTTGATTTTTTTAAACTAAAAAGTATTTATGTTTGAAAACGTACTTACCTTATGACGATGTTCTTGGGTTTAAAGTATATATAAACAAAAGTATTATTTTTCTAAATTAGTCTTGGGTTTATTCTTTGAAGGCATGTGCCATTTATTACCTCTATGAGTACCTCAAATGCTTAGCACCTCCCCCATGGTTAGCCACACTAACACACATTAGAGCATTCGTCCTATCTACTTTTGCCTCTGCCAACCAATTGGGGCTCCACTGGACTCTCTGCCCGGTGTGCTTCTTTTTAGTGCACCAAAAAGAGCCCCAGCTTCCCACACGTTCACTGAGCCAGTGGAACCAAGCTGCACTCTGCTGATTAGGCCCCTACAGGCCGAAGTCTGTCTGGGGCTGCTTATTTTCCAGTTCAGAGGGGACCTGACCTAATCTGGCAGGTTGTGCTGGGCATTTCTTATTGGAGCAGGACCAAAGCTAATTTGCATACAAATGATCCAGAATGAGATAGCAGGGTGAACAAAAAACGATTAACTGTATTGCAGCCTGCATATTGACAAGTTGTTGAGATTGAATCATACATTCCACTTATTACTTTTGTTTGTTTTCCTTGATGCACTTTCCTTAGTGAAACAGGCATCTCCAGACATGGGTCCTGTACTTGCTGTCCCACTGGAACCAAGCTATACCCTACAGATGAGCCCCAAAGAGGTCCTAAAGTCACTTGTGCTCTGGTTCAGAGGGGGCGGGGACTTGACCTGGCAGTTCAGACTGGACTGTTACTATTGGAGCAGGACCAAGGTTGATTTACGTATAACTGCTTCCTTGTTGAGGTACTGAGGTGGCATGGGGGGGGGGGCAACAAAAAATGATGGACTGGAATGCAGCCCTGAGTAATTACCAGTGGCTGAGACTGATTCAAACATTTAACCCACCACTTTTTTGTTTTCCTCAGAACACTACCCAAGAATGTTCCCCGTAAGAAAACATAATATTAAATCCAGGTGTTATGTTGCCTGATGTATTTAACCTTCCACCTAATCTGTAATTTAACCTGTGGTGATGTCTATTGACACTTGTAAACTTGCCAACATTCCATAGCCAAAAAGAGGTAGACATTTTCAAGTTTCAAAATCGCCACAAGAGGTGACATCATCAGGAATGACATCGCACAACCTTTGCCCACAAATAACATTGCAAAAAAACTGTATAAAAACGTCTTGAAAAAGAGTGTCATTTTTCAGGTGGAACGGTTAGAAGCATGTGACTCCTCATTGTGGGCGCATGAGTGAACTCTCAGGGGTTTAACAATTTCAAATGTATGCATCACTGGTTAAGGGTAAGTCACAAATAACATCGGCCATTAGTGAAATGGGATACTTTCATCAGAAAATATAAAACATCCCAAACTACTGCACTCCGTGTTCTTGTCTGAAGGTAGGGAGACAACTTCCGGTGCGGTGTGTAGTAATGAAACAAGATGAGAGAGGATCATCAGTATCATTTTATTACATACCACACATACTCCAAAATCTGACGATGCATGGGATTACTTTTGAAAAACGAAAATGATATTTAAGACATGGGAAACCCACGGTCGACATACTCATAATAATCCAAGAGCTGTTTTGGAAGCAGAAGTTTAGCCACCCCCTGCATACCTCGCCTGACTTAAAATCTTTAGCATTATTTATGATTTGCATTTTTCAGCTCATCTCTGAAACAGAAAACTAGAGGCAGGCCAGACTCCTTACCAGTGGGACCAAAGGGTGCTAAACGTAGGTGTGTGGGAGTTGCTACAGCACCCCCAAGGTAACCTGCAGGAGTATATGAAGGGGATGAGCCGTAAAGAGGGGTGTACATTTTGTTTTTATCATGTTGCAACTGCTGTGAGTTCAAAGAAAGAGATTAAAGCCCTTATTTATTGCGAGTCTGGCGGTCCTAGGACTGCCAGACTCGCAGTGGCGGTCGTACCGTCGCCAAAGCAGCGGTCCGACTGCCGGCACTGCCAGGTTGCCGCCGTTCGACACCCTGGAAGTGCCAGCGGTCTTAATCCTCCAGGGAAGCACTTCAGGCAGCTCTGCCGTGGGGATTACGAGTCCCCTCTCTGCTGGCTTTTGATTGGCGGTTCCACTGTCATGCAAAGGCTGGCAAAGACAGGGTCTGGGGGCCCATGGGGGCCCTTGCACTGCCCATGCACTTGGCCCCGTTGCACTTTTCACCCGACGCACCGCAACATTGCAGCTGGCTCGATTACGAGCCAGCGTCAATGTTGTAGCCTGCTTCCCGCTGGACCAAGGGGCAGAAAAAACTCAGAGGGCCAGCAGGCAGAAAATCAAAGCAGCGGTTTTCCATCCCAAAGAGTTTGACAGGCAGCCTCTGCCGCCCGCCAAACTCCAAATGAGGGCCTTAGTGTCATTCACAGCCTTCTGACAAACTACTGCTTATTTAACATATGGATGAGTGTTTAGTTTTTTCCCTTACTTTTTTCTTGATGGCAAAGGTAGGGCATTTTGTAATGGGAAACAAGAGCCAACTTTACAGAAACCATGAAAAGAAAGGCTGCAGAATGTCACACAATAAAGTTTGTAAAACTAGTAGAGTAACTTTACAAAGATTTCAAAATATATCTAGCAGCAAGAAAAGTTAAAATGGCGCTCATTGTTGAATTTCTAATTCTCCAGTGTGTGGGGAAATTTCAATATGAGTTTCTCATGGAAAACTAATAAATATGTGCAGAAATGCGATTTTCACACCTTTTCATTTGTGCTTCCTAGGTTTAGCATTAGAACTACATGACTGATAAAAATGTGGTGGCAATTTCAATGGAAATATGCTCTCTGTAAAAGGCAGCTATGTAGCACACCAGACTTTAGCCATATATTTAGGACAGTGTGCTCCACAATCCACCACTGGACCAGTGCTTAATTTGTGCATGTTGTATCTGGTGCGGAGCACCAACACTTATTTTTGAGGGCCGGCACTTATTTTTCTGCTTCAGCCAATTATTGCGAGTTAAAGACACATAAGGGAAAGATGGAGGAAGAGAAAAACGAAGCGCCACAAAGGGAGAAAGCAGAAAGCTGCAAGAGTGAGCTGAAGGGGCAGGGAGTGGCTTTAAATAGATTGAAGAGGCCCAATGTGGGTTCAGGATTACGCTTCCTCATTATTTCTTGCTCGCACATCTAATTGCAGCAGCCACGCAATTAAGAAGAGAGCATTGGGCACCAATGTTAGTGCATCTGACCTTAATTAGTTTCTTATCTTTAATTCATAAGGGGATGTGTTAGAGGTTCAATGGACCTTTTGACTGCGCTTACAGTAACTCCCACCATAGGACTCAATTTCAATACAAATCACTAACAAATATCAATCAACAGTATCAATAATCTTTGGAGTCAGTAATTCTATGCACCATGACTCCTTTGGCCATGAATAACCACACCATTATGTAAAATTAGAATGTTTATTTCCCTATATTAACAATGTTAATATCACGTAACTTAGTCTCAAAATCAAATGATATGCATACAGAAACAACACTGGTTGACCAAATCTTCTAAAGAATCTCAATTTAACCAATGCTTGAACTGTACAGTACAAATCACCAACAAGAATAACTGCGCAATGGAAATAGCATACATTTTTTGATTCAGCAACGGAGTTATATCCATTAATTTTTAATAGCAACCTAGTAGCATTTTAGGTCTTCCCTCTCTAACCTTCTGATTAGCCTAGCATGTTTGGGCTTCATGCAAAACAAATGTAGTCAATTTGGAAACAAGTCTAGCTATGGCACTATCAACATTAGCAGTTGCGACCTAGAAACAAAAGACAAATTACATCAATCAATAACATTTGATTAATACCTCTCCTCGGTATGGATCAACAAGCTGTGATTGCCTTCGTCAATTTGACATCGGTTCGGTCAGCATCAGCATCGGGCCATGAAAGGAAATGGTTCAGAACAGGAGACTCTAAACTAGCTGAACCAGTTGTATAGTCTAAGGATCAGAATTCTGCATTAAAAGTCTAAGCAATAAAGTTAAAGATAGAATTCTCTAAGTAAAGGAAATCAAGGCAAGTACACCTCATCGGTGGAGAAGGAAAACAGAAATAAGCCTCTCTTCCCTCGGTGCGGTAAGGCTAAGTTAAAATCATCCACAACTCTTCCCACGTTGCCATTGGTCAAAGAATCATACATTTACATTTAGTCCAATGAAAGTAGAACTTCGAATCTAAGATCTAACTAAACTGTCTTTCACATGTCGATGATTTGCTCCTCTTCTCCTGTTCCCATCGTTGGACTCGTCAGGTAACAATTTTGTATCTCTCTGTCCTTCAGTCAGTGCATCAATTGTTAGCTCCTGGGAACATTGCTTTCTCACACACAGAATTTTACTTTGTAACAATAGCTAATATAGCATATTCTAGCAAGCAGTTCTCATGGGAAAAGAAAATATTTACTGGTGTTTGGTCAATGCAGTGGAAAAGAACAATTCAGGTATTCATTTCTGAAAACAAACATTTTGTTTCCAAAGTATTATCGTAACAGTACAGTTTAACATGAGGCTGTGCAATTAGGCCCAAGACTTGCTAACTTAAGGCCTACAATTTAATAAAGCAAATACATAATAAATAATCATTAATATAACATACTACTACATAAATCTAAACATGAGCACATCGTTTCATTTTAATAAGAGATTAATAAGGACACTTTGTGATTACTGTCGGCCACTCAAGTAGGTACATTTTTCCAAGTTGTGCATTATTTTCTATATTAAGTCAAATTCTATGCAGACTCAACATTCAGAATACATGAATATTAGTAACAATTCAGTGTTCACAATGGCACATTTTTATTTACAAATTAAGCACTGCACTGGACACATAGTACTTGCTTGCCATTGCTCTGCCAAATGCTGTGGCTCCTTTACTACATTTTGTCCAGCACATGGATATTTTCACATCCCCTACAGAAGATTAAGGGCTGCACCTCAACTCTGAAAATTGTTCCAGCGCCACTGGTGGGACAAAGTCCCTGTAGGCGGCAAACTTCAGGTGCAGGAGCCCTGTAGGAGTGGACATCTACTAACATACTTGCTAGCAGAAGCACATGGACAGTTTCTTTCTGCAGCTGTGCTCAAATATCCAGTCAGTCACATGTTTCAAACGGGACTGCTAGAACGAAAACAGTGAGAAGTCCCACCCACCCTTTGAATACTCATTGGCTGAGACCCTGCATAGCCACCAATTATTAGCTCTAAGTTCTCCTCTCAGTTCCAGGCGGTCTCCTTTGGACTGCTGGGGCTTGCTTTCAGTTTTTCAGGTATTGGTGTATGTTAGAAATGGGGTCTCTAGTTGGCAGTCAGTTTGCACCCTGTCCAAGTAGGGACCCTTACTCTAGTCAGGATAAGGGAGATACCTGCTCAGATAACCCCTGCTCACCCCCTTGGTAGCTTGGCACGAGCAGTCACGCTTATCTCTGAAGCAATGTGTAAAGCATTTGCTCATAACACACAGTAACACAGGGAAAACACTACAAAAGGACACCACACTAGTTTTAGAAAAATACCCAATATTTGTCTATTTAAAACAAGACCAAATACAATACAAATGCAGCATACAGTAATAAAAATGTGAATTCTGCAAGATTTACTCAACAATACAGTTCCTTCAAGTCAATAGCTCCACCTGGGGCTATCACAGCGTCGTGATCAACAAAACCAACAGTTCAGGCTGGCCGCGGCATCACAGGCCAGCTACGGTGTCGGAAAGACACTGCAAACAGTACAACACTGCAAACAGTACCTTGGATTTGTAGAGTGTCATGATCCTCACGGTGAGATCTGGAGAGCGGCGTCGCTGACGTTGCGGTGTCGGTTCCAGAGTCGGTGCAGGAGTTGTCGGGTCCTTGAAGTCACATGCTGATGAAGTCAGGAGCGCTGCCGTGGATGGCATCAGGGCTGCGGTGCGATCTGGGACGATGCAACGTCATCGGTAGGTCCAAAACCAGCGGTGCGGGGCGGGACGGTGCTTCGTGACCCTCACGAGTGGTGTCCACAGACCCCAGTGCAGGCAGGAATGCCTGGTGATGACACTGGAGTCGATGGTGCTGTCATCGGTGGACCGGGGTTGTGGTGCGGGACAGGGCTTCGTGCTCCTCATGAGCGCTGTCCACAGGCCACAGTGCAGACAGTGGTGCTGGTGTCAGCAGGAGCGTCGTCAGCAGGGACGCCGAGGCTGGGTGTGAGTATTCAATGCCGGAGTGCGGGGCCCACAGGTCGCGGTGCGAGCAGCGGCTAGGTGAAGTCGTCTGATGATGACGTCGATGACACCAGGGTCCCAGTGCGAAGTGGGGCAATGAGACTCCTTGCGGCATCAGCAGGTCACGGTGCAGGCCAGGGGCGTCGTTGGCGGCATTGCAGTGGTTTCTCCTCTTGAACAGCACAAAACACACAGTTCCCAGGGCTGCAGGTCGAGGAAACTGAAGTCTTTGGTGTCCCTGAGACTTCCAACAGGAGGCAAGCTCTACTCCAAGCCCTCTGAGAACTTTCTCAACCAGGGCACACAGCAAAGTTTACCCTTTGCACTCTTTTCAGGCAGAAGCAGCAACTGCAGGCCAGTCCAGCAAAGCAGCACAGCAAAGGGACAGTACTCCTCCTCCAGCTCTTCAGCTCTTCTCCTTGGCAGTGGTTCCTCTTGATTCCAGAAAGATTCTAAAAGTCTGGGGTTTTGGGTCTTCTTCTTATACACCTTTCTGCCTTTAAAGTTGGCAAACTTCAAACTAAAGTCTCAAGTGTTTGTGAGATCCTTCCTTGTTCAGGCCAGGCCCCAGACACCCACCAGGTGGCTGGGAACTGCTCTGTGTGAGGGCAGGCACAGTCCTTTCGGGTGTGAACAACCACTCCTCCCTCCCCTCTTGCTCAGATGGCTCATCACGATATGCAGGCTACACCCCGCCCCCTTTGTGTCTCTGTCTAGAGAGGTGCAAAACAGCCCAACTGTCAAACTGACCTAGACAGACAATCCACGAACAGGCAGAGTCACACAATGGTTTAAGCAAGAAAATGCCTACTTTCTAAAAGTGGTATTTTCAAACAGACAATTTAAAAACTAACTTCACTAAAATATGTATTTTTAATTTGTGAGTTCAGCTACCTTAAACTCCACATTTTTATCTGCTCTCAAAGGGAATCTGCGCTTTAAGGATATTTATGGATCAAATCTGTTTATTGTTTTCAAGTTATTAACATGTCAAGTACAACTCTTCACAATAAGGCATTCACAATGCAGCGGTGCTAGTCTGGAAGTATGGGGGTAGCCCATAACAATCCACTCCTGCTCAGCCATGTCCGAAAGGGCCACCTCCTCACCTCCTCTATGTACTCCCACCCCTAAGGGGGTCACCCACCATCATGTGCTGCACTGTGAAGCGAACTCCATGCATGGTAATATACAATGTAGAAATGATTAATAAATCATCAACATTGTTTCCCTGAAAGGCCCGCCATACAGCAATCTCTCGAGCCCCCCGCCCTACCCCCGCCAGGTCCTGGTTCTCCCAAGAATCTCTCCCGCAAACACACTCCCAGAAGCTCAGGTCAAACCCAGCACTTTCAAGTAAGCCGGGCATGTCAACTCCGTAAACTCAGTAGATAAGATCTGCAATAATGGTTGCCGCAGGTCCCTGAAATCACCCCCCTGCTGCTGTGAGGTCAGAGTAAGCTTCTCCATAGCCAGAATGAACCACAGCTTATGAAGCCATGATGTAAATGTCGGAATCCTGTCAGTACCCCACATCGCTAATATCAGCTGCAACGTCGCATTGAGGGCCAGGGCCATCTGCCGCCCTTTCAATGAGCTCAGGGGGAAGGTGAGCGGGTTGGGCAGACCCAAAAAGGTATACAATGGGAATCTGGGGATCTGAGTACCAAACGCTGTATCAATAGTGTCTATAACACTCTCCCAGTATCTATGAAGTTTGGGACAATGCCAAAGTAAATGCACAAGCGTACCCCTGCCCCCACACCCCCTCCCACAGAGGCTAGACTTAGTGGGATCCCAAAGGTGAATCCTTGCTGGGGTGACGTACCAATAGGAGGCCACCTTATATGCTGTCTCTGTGCCTGCCACATTGTAAGCCGTGTGGTGTATCCTATAAAAGATGCTATCCCAATCTTCGTCAGACAGTTCCCTTTCCAGCTCCCTCTCCCATCGCAACTGACCTTTAGATTTAGACGGGCGACCCTCCCCCTGCAATATTCCGTACAGCTCAGAGATCACCCGTTTATCATCCTTTTTCACTAGGAGCCATTCCTCAAACAGCATTAGCGGCCTATCAATTAATGCTCTATTAGCTGGTAACAGGGCCTAATGCCGTATTTGCTAGTACATCATCCTGTCTGCCTCTGTTAAGCCATATGTCTCCCTCATCTGGTCAAAGGAGATCACCCCCTGCTCATCAAAGAGACACCCCACCCTTTTACAGCCCCCTTCATACCATCGGCGCAACGCTTCCACTTGTAGCCCCGGTCCAAAGTCAAGGTTCGCACCCAGAGGGGTCATTGGGGATGGGAACATCGTCAGTCCCAGTCGACCGACCACCGCATCCCATACATGCAACGTTACTTCAGTAATCGGGGATGAATAAAGACCGCTCGCCCTGTGCCGGCGTCGGAGCCAGGGCTCCTTCCATGTATGGGAGCCCGCCACCGATTGGTCCATGAAGCACCAATGTTTCTCAATAGACGGGCGACTCCACTGTAGTAAAAACGCAGATGCGCCGCCTGAAAATATCGTAAGAGGGAGGGAACCGCCAATCCCCCCCATCCCCTTGGGGCGGTACAGAACCCGTTGTGGAAGACGCGTGGCTCTACCCTCCCAGATGAATCTCAGAACCGCCGTTTGAAGGGTTGCAGTTGTTCGGGCGGAGGCTTCAAGGGAAGCGCCTGGAACACATACAGGACACGTGGCAGGATAGTCATCTTTACCGCCGCCACTCTGCCCAACCAGGACAGCTTGAGTCTCCCCCAGGTCTCTAGATCTCGCTGCACCTCCCGAACCAATTTCGTGTAGTTCAGAGTCGCCGTTCTAGCAACGGAAGGCGCCAAATCAATCCCCAAAGAAGGAAGCCGTGAGGACGACCATATAAAATGGAATCAGGCCCTCAGGTCGCTTTCATGCTCAGCGCTAATAAACCAACTCAGGGCCTGTGACTTCTGCATATTCATCCGGAATCCCGAAACCCAGCCAAATTCATCAAGTATCCCCATTAGCGCAGGCAGCGAGGTCGCGGGCTCTGCCAGGGTAAGAATCACGTCATCCTCATACAGGGAAATGAAATGGTCATCGCCCCCGAATTTCACACCATTGATCTGAGGACTATCACGCAGCCGCTGCGCCAGTGGCTCCATATAAAGCGCAAATAAGAGAGGAGAGAGCGGACATCCCTGCCGAGTCCCTCGTCGGATTGGGAACGGCAATGATAGCGTCGCATTAACCCGGACCGCAGCACGAGGCGTCTGGTAGATACAGCGGATCCACGCCATAAAGCCCAGACCAAAGCGTTCAAGCACCCTGAACAGATATGGCCAATGGACTCTATAGAACGCCTTTTCCGCTTCAATAGAAACGAAAAGTGGCGTGAACGATCCGTTTTGTCTAGCAGATGAAGCAATTGCTTCGTATTATCGCTACACTGCCTGTGCGGTATAAAACCTGCTTGGTCAGGATCCACAAGGCCCGGCATGTAGTAATTAAGGCGATGGGCAAGTATTCCTGTTAATAATTTGGCATCAATATTCAAGAGCGAGGGTCGGCCTATAGGAGGCGCATTCCTCTGGGTCTTTCCCCGGCTTAGGTATAACCACAATAGTGGCATCCAACATACTGGCTGTTAGAACTCCCGACGCTCGGAGGAGTTGAAAATCCACACTAATATCGGTACAAGTGCCACACAAAAGGTCTTGTAACAAAAGTGCTGTGAAACCATCTGGACCAGGGGACTTCCCCACCTGCAAGCGCGAAATTGCTGATATGACCTCTTCCTCCCTTACAGGTTGATCTAATGAAGCAGTATCCCTCTCGCCCAGGGGAGTAATTGCTATACCCTCTAAAAATGCATCAGGAGCCACATTGCACTGATCATCCGCCTCATACAATCCCCGATAGAACTCCGCAAACGCCTCTGCAATTTGGTCACTCGTTCGCGCTTCCGCTCCTGAGGGAGAACGGACCAGCTTTATCATCGACGCTGCGCTCGTAACTGGCGTGTCAAAAGCTTCCCACATCTATTACTCCCAATATAATACTTGTGCTTAAGGCGTGCCACCGCATACTCCGCCCTGTCCCAATCCAGCCATTTCAGCTGCTTCCTTACCTTCTCCAGCTCCCGCCAAATTCTAGGGGCACCCGTATGTTTATGGGAGCGTTCCAGTACCGCCACCCTCTGTTCCAGCTCCTCCCTCATCAGTCTCCTTGCTTTATTATCCCTAGCGGACAACGACATCACCTCACCTCTCACCACCACCTTCAATGCCTCCCACAGCGTCGCCAAGCAGGTGCTCCCATCGTCATTAAAACTAAGGTAGTCCGCTATTGCACGTCGGATCGACTCCACCGTTGCGACACTCTGAAGCATCAAGTCCCTGAATCGCCACCGCCACGCTGTATCTACCATGTTCATAGCAACCTCTACAGTGGAGGGAGCATGGTCCGACAGGGCCTGAGGCTCAATCGCAGACTCCATAACTCGGGAAAGGAACTCTTGCGAAGCCAAGAAAAGGTTGAGCCGAGCATATGTCTTGGTCGCTGCTGAGTAAAAGGAATAATCCCTAAGCGTGGGATGCGCCCTCCTCCACACGTACTCCAAACCACACTCAACCAACCACTGGCGGTCAGCCGCTGTCAAGGACCCTGTCTGCCCATGGCGGTGACCGGAGCGGTCCAGATCACCATCCATCACCAGTTTAAAATCGCCCCCCAACCCGGTGAGTGCAGCAGCGGGGTCAGAGCCTGCTTCAGGAAGACTTCCTGCTGAGTATTAGGAGCATATAGGGAAGCAATAGTAAAAGAAAAGGCCCCCAACATCATCCTTATGGCCAAAAGCCTGCCTTGCAACGCATGTAATTTTGCCACCACTTCCCCGGGGAATGAGCGCGCTAATAGTATCGCAACCCCTGCATGCTTCGAGGAAGCTGAAGACCAGAATTGCCTAGGGAACCACTTAGAGCACATGCGGTAGATGTCCTTCTGCACGAGCTGTGTCTCCTGCAACAGGCAGATATGACTCTCTGACCTCTCTAGGGCCGACAGGATGGCTAACCTCTTAGTCGGACTATTAAGCCCCCGGACATTGAAGCTTATGCATTTAATAATCATACCTCAAGATGAATAAGGCGGTCAAGAAGGGAGAAACCTCACGGGAAAACCACACCCCAGACCAAACCATCAACCACTCCGAGCACCGGGGCCAGAGCACACCTCCACACAAAACCCAGCATCGCAGGGAAACACGCCAACATACAACCAGTACGCACAACAGGTGCTCACAACCAAAAAGTCCTCGCACGTCCATCTCCACGAGGTGAAGTCTCCACAGGACTGTAGAACCACTCAAGTTCATCGAACCAGGTCCATCGAGCCCGCCGCCCTGGGCCCTCTTCAGCGGCCACCAGGCCGAAAACGGTGCGACCCTCAGCAGACCAGCTCTCCTCGGCCACCGCTCCCCTAGGCGTTAGTCCCAGCGGCCACGCTACTCAAGACCGATTCCCGCTCCGACCTCAGCTCCGAAGCCGTAGGGCGTTGTAGTTTCCTCCTTTTCTCCTTCCGCCGCCAAGGTGGGTGATCCCCGCCAGCCAAGCCCACCTTATCGCCCGAATCCTGGCTGGCATCCTCCAAGCACAGGATCCGGTTTCCTCCGATATGGACCTCACCTGCCGGAGCTGATCCTCCCACCGGAAGACAAGGAGGAACGGGTGGCCCCAGGAATAAGTCACATCATGCGCTCGCAGGTGCTCCGTAATGGGCTTAAATTCTCGCCGCCTCTGCAAGGTCCGCACAGAGAGGTCCTGGAATAATTGGAGCTCATGACCTCTGAAATGCACCTGCTGAAGATTGCGGGCCCGCTGCAAGATGCTCTCTTTAAGCCAGAAGTTGTGAAAACAGGCTAGAATGTCCGGTGGTCGGTCTCCAGCCCCACCGGCATGGCCCACTCAATGAACTCTGTCCAAGGTAATCTCCTGGGTCTCATCCAGGCCAAGTAATGAGCGAAACAGGCCCGCCACAAAGACCCCAATGTCCTCCTTCTCAGCCCCCGCCGGGACCCTTCTGATGCGGATATTATGCCTTCTTGAGCGATTTTCTAAATCCTCCACCGCTATCTGGAGGAGGTCCTGCTGCTCCCGGAGGCGGACGACCTCCTGTTGGAGGCCCGCCACCTCCTCGCCGCGAGAGATCTCGCCACCTTCCATCTGTGCTACTCGCTCCCCCAGGGACGTAACCTCACCTCGCAGCTCTCGCACCTCTTGAGAAATGTCCCTACGAAGATCCTGAATATCACTCCGGAGGTTAGGAAGCCCTTCGTGACCGGGGAGCTCTCGTCCAGCTCCGTGTCCGCCTGCATCTCTGGGGACTTCGTCACCGGCGGTTCCTCAACCGCGCCACCCTGTGCCGGGCGGGCCCCCTTCAACATTTCTCTAACTGATCGCTCCCGCCTGGATTTGGACGCCGCCATGGCACTTGTATGTTATCACGATCGTGCAGGCTGCCCTCCTGGGCCCCTTCTCAGGCTCCCTCTGGGGCCAGACCACCAGAAGCCCCCCGTGCCCGGAACCGCAACTGGCCTTGCGCTCTTGTGCTTCCTCTTGCCAATCGTCGCCCCACTATGTCGGCAGAGCAATCACTCAGGGGCCCAGTCCTGTCTCTCCGCCCTGCGTCTTCCTACTTCAAAATCGGGGCGACCCAATGCACCCCGTACCTCTGCCGCCACCTCCAGGCCTCACGTCCATCGAGGAAAGTCCAATTGGGAGGGCGCCTCCACCTGACCCCCAAGGAAAGCCCAGCAGGAACGGCACTCCCACCTCACAGGGACGCCCGCGACACTCAGCTCCTCAGGCCTCCAGCTCCGTCCTCACCGCATTCTGGGCCCAGCGCCGTCCTCCTGGGCCTCTGCCTCTGTGGCTCCACATCCAAGGGAGCAGCCGGATCGGGGCCCACCACGTGGCTCGATCCGCTGCGTGGAGCACACTGCGGCTTCGGACGCTGGCCAAGGCTGGCCGCTCCTCGCCCGCACTTCGCGGTGCCGCACGCTCCCCGGTCTCCACTGGGCGCCCTCTGGTCCGCGGCACCACTCACCGTCCCTGGGGACCCCGGGCCATCCCCCTGCCGGGCCGTGTGTCAGTGTTCTGGGGCCAGGGCGGCAGAGCTCAGACGAACACGTCCACTCTTGGCCACGCCCCCTTTAAGGATATTTAAAGGCAGCCCCCATGTTAGCCTATGAGAGAGATAGGCCTTGCACAGTGAAAACCGAATTTGGCAGTATGTCACTGTTAGGACATATAACACACACTAATATATGTCCTACTTTAAACATACGCTGCACCCTTCCCCTGGGGCTACCTAGGGCTAACTTAGTGGTGCCTTACATGTAGTAAAAGGGAAGGGTGATGCCTGGCAAGTGGGTACATTTGCCAAGTCGAATGGGCAGTTAAAATCTGCACACCCAGACTGAGCCATGGTTACAGGGCTACTAATGTGAGTGACACAACCAGTGCTGCAGGCCCACTAGTAGCGTTTGATTTACCGGCCCTGGGCACCTCTACTGCACTTTACTAGGGACTTACCAGTAAATCAAATATGCCAATCATGGATAAAGCAATCAACAGTACAATTTACACAGAGTGCATATGCAC
Organism: Pleurodeles waltl; assembly: GCF_031143425.1. Lineage (NCBI taxonomy): Eukaryota > Metazoa > Chordata > Amphibia > Caudata > Salamandridae > Pleurodeles > Pleurodeles waltl. Next base: position 975,328,784 of record NC_090444.1, read on the forward strand.
GTTAGAACTGTTTTAGCAGTGATAAAGTGCCCAGAGTCCTAAAGCCAACAAAAACTGGTCAGAAAAATTAGGAGGAAGGAGGCAAAAAGACTGGGGATGACCCTGCAAAAAAGGCCAGGTACAACACTGTAATTAGCCTTTATTGCTCCTGGACTTAAAAGCAGTACAAATCAGACTTAAATCAGCAAGTGGTAGCGCTGCTGAAAAAGCAGATGCCTACCACCTAAATAGGTAGAGCTGACAAATATGTACTTCCATATGTATACTATCTTGTTGTGTTACTCTTCGTTCAGCTCTTTTGTACACATGCACTCCACTTGCTGTAAGAACATTTTTTCACGTTACTGTTCACTTACTTATCTTTGTACAGCACTCTAAACCTTCCATCTGGTACACACTTTACATAACCACAAATAAAAAAATAAATGTCCAAGCACGTCTAATTCTAGGCTCATGTGCATTCTTGTAAGGTGTTGCTCATTACAGAGGAATTGATGCAAGACAGCTACTGAATAGGGTTGCTAAAAAGTTGCAGAATTCCGTGGAGTTGCATTAAAACTCTGCAGTATTCCACAGAGTTCTGCCAAGAGGTGGAAATATGCATGCCATGCTGGAATTTAGTGTTTGTTGCATGAGCAGCACGAAAAAATCAGGAGCAACAGCACCATCTGGTGCACAACAGTGTGCTCCCCTTCGAATTGATTTTGCTGCTGCTCGATTAGAAAATGTACTCATGCAGCAGCTAATGTACTCGAGAAGCAGCTTCTCACTGCGACTGCTTATGACCACATGCAGTAGAAAATGGCGCTGGGGGGCACCAAATCTCATGCTTGCATTTCTGGAGCCTTGTGTCAAAAAATTCCACCACGTGGTGACTGGCAGAATTTGGCTGGAACTCTGCATCACAAGAGTAACACAAAGTCTCCAAATTCTGCCAATTCTGCCGGAGGAATGAAACACTCTGCTCGCATCAGCTCTTCCACTTGGCTCTCTGTTCGCTTTGTATTGCAGTAGTGCATTGCCACTTGAGTGACTAGCTGCAGGTGTACGGCAGGTGAAGCTGCTGGAAGAAGAGATGTTGATACTGGTGTATGGGCTCCATCTCACTGCTGTCCCACACAACTGTGGATGATAGTTGCTGACCAGTGTAGTTTCATTATTTAGCATCTGTGATCTCCCCTGATTATGTCTTCTGGCCAGGGTGTCCAGTCCATATGACACTACTTCACTGGCCACTTCTAGCCTTTGTCAACATTGGCAAAATAATTACCTTCCTCTTCCCCATATCATTGTACTTCTTATAATTTAATTCCAGGTTGGGTGTTGTTGGCTATCGATGGGAGAAGGTGCACTTCCTGGTTCACTGTAGCCAGTATTATCAGCCGCTTAGAGCAGGCCACTTTGTCTTCGGATCATAAGGGAGCCTCATCTAGGACTGTCTGTTGGACTGCAGGTGGGGGGTTGCTGTGCCCATTTATTATTCTGGACTATCATTGCCCTGTTTTGCTTCAATTCACTTCTGCTTTATTGAGGAAGTAACATCTTGCCTCGTTTTCTGTGACATCTTATGTCATCTCCACGAAATGTCTAGATGTGTGTGCATGTTTCATCTGACTTGCTGATGAGCTGGGATGACCAGACTCTTGCCACTGGCCATGGATTGTGAAGGGGTCTTTTGACACTTGAACTTAGATGTTGATGTTGTACCATCTCTCCTTTCCTTCCATTTGAAGGGCAGTTAAGAGACTGTATTGTATTCTTACATTCAGCTCACATCACTGCTGCTATTTGTTTACCTTCTTTCTTTCTTTTCACCTCTGCTCTTCTTGTATTATATTCTTCTTCTTTTTTTTATATTTGCTGCTCTTTTAGAATCATTACGTTGATCTTTCTGATCGTTACCTTAATGATGAGCGCTTTGAATCAAACCATTATACTAGATCAAATAAATACATATAAAAGGAATGATCATTCCGAGTCTACATATAAAATACAGAGGCATACCTCTAGTATAAACACTGCAGGACAATACACAGCTGCTGGGAGAGAGCAACTAATTAGATGTTCAGAAGTAATGCTTGATAACACGCCCAATTAGAACATTGGAATGTAGGGTTGATCCATTGAAAACAATGGAGTGCTCTGGGCTTCTCATGGCCGACAGAAGCACAACATTCCATTGTTTTTGTTAACAGCTGATTTCAATCCCCTCTTGCTCCTTGAGGCCTTTGTTTTATTTATTAGAACATTCTCCCCTCTAGTGGCAGAATGTTTTAATAGCCTTATAGCCCTCGGTAGCTAAGATATACCAGCATTAAAGTCCAGCTCCCTTGTTAAAGGCCCTCGCCTTCAGCTTGGGCCTTTAATGCTGGAGCAGACATTTAATGGCTGGAATAGCCTGCTAGGATGGGCTGTAAGGCTATATTGTGTTACAATTCTTAGACTTGCCACAGGAAATGTACTCTACTCATGCAAATATACCCTACCAGATGTGGCTTTGGTGAAAGCTTTTCTTAACTCTGTGCTGACCAACAACGTCGGGTGAATACCATTACAATGATATTGGTATACTATGTATACACAGAAAAAAAAGTAAACAAGCCTTTCTACCACAATGCAGAGAAACACACATCACCACTTATATAATGTTGGACTCTTGTGGAGCTCAGGAAACATTTGCCGCAAAGGCCTCAATTATGAGTTTCCCAGATCTGGATGAGGTATTTGCCACACACAGTAAGTTCAGTTACCCCAGAGTGAGGGATTCATTGGGTGAGGCAAACACCTAATTATCAGTTTCCTCAAGAAAACGTGGGAGTTACATACAAAGGGAGAGCTTTTTTACACCAAATTCTACATATATCGGAATTTGCTGGGTATCTTTCCTGATGTAAATTTTGGTAGGTTTGACTTGCTGAAATTTAACAAGGGAGAAATGTGGGGGAGTGTAGTAATGGCTGTCAGTATTCATAATTCTAGTATGAGCTGTAACATTAGTTGCCAAATGAACTAGAATTTAACAGTGTCCTCGTAATCGAGGCTTTACTAGTCCTGTTCTAACAGGAAATTTACAATCTACCACCAAACATTATACTCATGCTTATACATATCCATGCACGAGCCTTTCATTATTCACCGCAGGAGACTACAGCTTGTTTATCAAAAATGTTGCTGCAGATTGTCAGCTGCAATACGTGTCGCACAATCTTTTAGAAAGCTTTTTAATATTTCTAACTTGCTTTTTTTAGCCTAAAATCTGCTTTTCGTATATCTGTCAGACATGGAAGATCTTCAGATTCAAGTAACGAGTTTTTAGATGTATTACAATTTCTTCACGTTTTCCCATGGTATTTTACTGCTCTCAGCAGTTAATGTTTATGGTCCTCTGGTGATTCACGTGACTAATGTGTAAATGGCTGTTATTGATCTGCCTTATTCTCAAGGAGATGTGAAGCTTGCCTATCGACTGAATATGCTCGCTGTGTAAGTCTTAGTAACAACCAAAAGTACTTTGTAGAAGTGTTCGAAATGTGCATAGTATCAAGACACAAGATTTAGATGTAACAAATGTGCATGTGCAGCCCGAGGGTTGCTAATTTGTAAACGTATTTTCCTTTGCTCAGAAATGAGTTCATTGCTCTAACTGACAAGTCTGTCCTCCCTGAAAAGGCCTAAAATATTTAAAACAAGGTCTATCACTTGAAGCACGGACCCGATTTGATCAAGTTTTTCTTTTTCATCTTACTTTTTTCCGCATCCACTAGATTTTAAGGTTGTAAAAAGTGCTAAAACATTTTCACAGAATATAATCTCATTTGTCCGATCTCCTTGTGTCATTTATCTATGTAAACCGTACATTTGCTCATGCATTTTACATGCATGTAAAAGTGACGGGCTAAGACAGGCGTAAGGCTGCATATTCCGTTTAAAAGCATATGTTTGGAAACTATAAAGGTTTTTTTGCATTTTTGAATTCACATTTCACGTTAATGTACAAGAATAGTTGCCTTTTTCACAGACTTACAAACAGAAGTGAATAAGTGGGGTAAAGCTTAACCAGAGGAGATTATACATGAACCATCAAGAAATAATTAGGAACATACAGCCTGCATTCCTAGGTAATGACCTTAACCCCTTCGCTGCCAGGCCTTTTCCCCCTCCTGTGCCGAGCCTTTTTTTGGCTATTTGGGGCAGTTCGCGCTTAGGCCCTCATAACTTTTTGTCCACATAAGCTAGCCAAGCCAAATTTGCGTCCTTTTTTTCCAACATCCTAGGATTCTAGAGGTACCCAGACTTTGTGGGTTCCCTTGAAGGAGGCCAAGAAATTAGCCAAAATACAGTGAAAGTTTCGTTTTTTTTAAAAAAAATGGGAAAAAGTGGCTGCAGAAGAAGGCTTGTGATTTTTTCCCTGAAAATGGCATCAACAAAGGGTTTGCGGTGCTAAAATCACCAGCTTCCCAGCTTTCAGGAACAGGCAGACTTGAATCAGAAAACCCAATTTTTCAACACTAATTTGGCATTTTACTGGGACATACCCCATTTTTTAAAAAATATGTGGGTTCAGCCTCCTTCCAGTCAGTGACAGAAATGGGTGTGAAACCAATGCTGGCTCCCAGAAACCTAAACATTTCTGAAAAGTAGACAAAATTCTAAATTCAGCAAGGGGTCATTTTTGTAGATCCTACAAGGGTTTCCTACAGAAAATAACAACTGAAAAAGAAAAATATTGAAATTGAGGTGAAAAAAACATCACTTTTTCTCTACGTTTTACTCTGTAACTTTTTCCTGCAATGTCAGATTTTCGAAAGCAATATACCGTTACGTCTGCTGGACTCCTCTGGTTGCGGGGATATATAGGGCTTGTAGGTTCATCAAGAACCCTAGGTACCCAGAGCCAATAAATGAGCTGCACCCTGCAGTGCGTTTTCACTCTATATACTGGGTATACAGCAATTAATTTGCTGAAATATAAAGAGTGAAAAATAGCTATCAAGAAAACCTTTGTATTTCCAAAAAGGGCACAAGATAAGGTGTTGAGGAGCAGTGGTTATTTGCACATCTCTGAATTCCGGGATGACCATACTAGCATGTGAATTACAGGGCATTTCTCAAATAGTTGTCTTTTTTACACACTTTCTTATATTTGGAAGGAAAAAATATAGAGAAAGACAAGGGGCAATAACACTTGTTTTGCTAATCTATGTTCCCCCAAGTCTCCCGATAAAAATGATACCTCACTTGTGTGGGTAGGCCTAGCGCCCGCGACAGGAAACGCCCCAAAACGCAACGTGGCCATATCAAATTTTTTTAAAGAAAACAGAGGTGTTTTTTGCAAAGTGCCTACCTGTAGATTTTGGCCTCTAGCTCAGCCGACACCTAGGGAAACCTACCAACCCTGTGCATTTTTTAAAACTAGAGACCTAGGGAAATCCAAGATGGGGTGACTTGTGGGGCTCTGACCAGGTTCTGTAACCCAGAATCCTTTGCAAACCTCAAAATCTGGCTAAAAAAACACTTTTTCCTCATATTTTGGTGACAGAAAGTTCTGGAATCAGAGAGGAGCCACAAATTTCCTTCCACCCAGTGTTCTCCCAATTCTTCCAATAAAAATGATACCTCACTTGTGTGGGTAGGCCTAGCGCCCGCGACAGGAAATGCCCCAAAACGCAACGTGGACACATACATTTTTTGAAAGAAAACAGAGGTGTTTTTTGCAAAGTGCCTACCTGTAGATTTTGGCCTCTAGCTCAGCCGGCACCTAGGGAAACCTACCAAACCTGTGCATTTGTGTAAACTAGAGACCTAGGGGAATCCAACATGGGGTGACTTGTGGGGCTCTGACCAGGTTCTGTTACCCAGAATCCTTTGCAAACCTCAAAATTTGGCTAAAAAAACACGATTTCCTCACATTTTGGTGACAGAAAGTTCTGGAATCAGAGAGGAGCCACAAATTTCCTTCCACCCAGCGTTCCCCCAAGTCTCCTGATAAAAATGATACCTCACTTGTGTGGGTAGGCCTAGCGCCCGCGACAGGAAATGCCCCAAAACGCAACGTGGACACATACATTTTTTGAAAGAAAACAGAGGTGTTTTTTGCAAACTGCCTACCTGTAGATTTTGGCCTCTAGCTCAGCCGGCACCTAGGGAAACCTACCACACCTGTGCATTTATGAAAACTAGAGACCTAGGGGAATCCAAGATGGGGTGACTTGTGGGCCTCTGACCAGGTTCTGTTACCCAGAATCCTTTGAAAACCTCAGAATTTGGCTAACAAAACACATTTTCCTCACATTTTGGTGACAGAAAGTTCTGGAATCAGAGAGGAGCCACAAATGTCCTTCCACCCAGCGTTTCCCCAAGTCTCCCGATAAAAATGATACCTCACTTATGTGGGTAGGCCTAGCGCCCGCCACAGGAAATGGCCCAAAACACTACGTGGACACTTCACATTTTTTCATAGAAAACAGTGCCTACCTGTGGATTTTGGCCTCTAGCTCAGCCGGCACCTGGGGAAACCTAGCAAACAAGCGCATTTTTGAAAACTAGAAACCCAGCAGAATCCAAGATGGGGTGACTTGTGGGGCTCTGACCAGGTTCTGTTACCCAGAATCCTTTGCAAACCTCGAACTGTGGCAAAAAAAACACGTTTTCCTCACATTTCGGTGACAGAAAGTTCTGGAATCTGAGAGGAGCCACAAATTTCCTTCCACCCAGCGTTCCCCCAAGTCTCCTGATACAAATGATACCTAACTTGTGTGGGTAGGCCTAGCGCCCGCGACAGGAAATGGCCCAAAACACAACGTGGACACATCACATTTTTTCATAGAAAACAGTGCCTACCTGTGGATTTTGGCCTCTAGCTCAGCCGGCCCCAGGGGGGGCAGAAATGGCCTAAAATAAATTTGTCCCGTCCCCCCCAACCCCCCCCTCCCAGGAGCGACCCTTGCCTACGGGGTCGCTCCACCTGCGTGACATTGGCGCCAAAAAAAAAATCCCCAGTGCCTAGTGGTTTCTGCCCCCTTGGGGGCAGATTAACCTAAAATCGGCCAATCTGCCCCCAAGGGGGGCAGAAATGGTCTAAATACAATTTGACCCCCAGGGGAGCGACCCTTGCCTAATGGGTCGCTCCCCATCTCTGAAAAAACAAACAAACAAAAACAAAACACAAAAAAGAAATGTGTCCTGGCGCCTAGAGGTTTCTGCCCCCCCTGGGGGCAGATCGGCCTAATAACAATAGGCCGATCTGCCCCCAGGGGGGGCAGAAATGGCCTAATATAAATTCCCCCCCCCAACTCCCCCCGGGAGCGACCCTTGCCTATGGGGTCGCTCCCCCTGCGTGACATTGGCGCCCAAAAAAAATCCCCAGTGCCTAGTGGTTTCTGCCCCCCTTGGGGGCAGATTGGCGTACCAAAAATTGGCCGATCTGCCCCCAAAAGGGGCAGAAATGGCCTAAATACAATTTCCCCCTCCAGGGGAGCGACCCTTGTTCAAGGGGTCGCTCCCCATCTGTAAAACAAAAAAAACAAAAAATCCCTGGTGCCTAGTGGTTTCTGCCCCCCTTGGGGGCAGATCAGCCTAATCAAAATAGGCTGATCTACCCCCCAGGGGGGCAGAAATGGCCTAAAATAATTCCCCCCCAGGGAGCGACCCTTGCCTAAGGGGTGCTCCCCACCTAAAAAAGAACCAAAAAAAAATAAATGATCCCTGGTGCCTAGAGGTTTCTGCCCCCAGGGGGGGGCAGAAAAGGCCTTCCCAAAAAAATGCCCCCCCGGGAGCAACCCTTGCCCAAGGGGTCGCTCCCTTATGTCAATTTCCCCCCCAAAAAAAAATCCCTGGTGTCTAGTTGGGTTTCAAAAGCCGGATTGCAAGCAATCCGGCTTTTGAAACCCTGGGAGGGACTTCAAAGGGAAGGAAATACATTTCCTTCCCTTTGAAGCCTCTCCAGGCCTCCCCGACGTGATTGAAAGAGAAATGCTGAGCATTTCTCTCCAGCGTGATGGGGGAGACCCTGTCGCACTGACGTCACAGGGGGTAGGTGGGGGGTGAAAGGGGAAGGGCTTCCCCTTCCATCCCTGACTTGGGGCGAGAGCGCTCCCTCTGGGCTGTGTGCCGAGGACGTAGTGGTTACGTCCTCGGCACAGCAGCACTGTGCCGAAGGACGTAACCACTACGTCCTCGGCACAGAACCGGTTAAAGAATAATGACATATCAATAAACAAGCTTTAGATCCAAGGGTTGTGCCTGTTAAGTTAACATGTTCTCTCTCCACAGTCTTAAGATATTAGGGAGAAGCATCTGGGGGAGTGTCACAAATATGCAGCCAACATAGGTAAGGTGTATATAAGGGGGGGAGCATACACAACCAATTAATGATATATACATTTGTGTGCTCTTTTGCCCTTCAAGTCAATCAATACATTTCCATTGTTATGTCGTCTTGACAGCAATCCTCACTGACTCAGTAGAGCCTACTGGTGTCTCTTGGCTGTCTCATACTTGTGCAACCACGTCTGCTACGGTTCATATCTCATAAGACTGTTATTTCAGCTCTAGTTCAGTTCTGGACATCCACCAGAAATTGCATTATTTCTGATGGAAGCCTGGCCTTCTAAGCTATACCACTGGCCTGTTAACTAAAATCAGGACAAGATCCAGAAACCTGCAAGTTGGCTTATCAGCTTTTTTGTGTGTGTTCTTGTCATAGGAGACACCATAATCTGTTCCGGGGTATCACTTACCGGATACTTGGAACCATATCACTTGTGACCTATAATGAACATGCACCCCTGCCCTGAGTGCCTCACTGCACTGTTATGTGGATCCCTAATGCTGATTTTTCTTGTTATAGGTAAACAAGAATTATGCATGTGCGCCATGACATAGGCCTGGCTCATGCATTGCAGTCTTGTTAGAACGGGATGGGTGCCCAAAGCCCTATCCTCATAGAGGTGGAAGGGTACTGCCTACACCAGAATTTAAGTGGCATGAGTGTGGTGGTGGCAGCATACCATGTAGTGATCAGAAGGAGTAAACAGGTCCCTTTTAACCTGTGTCACTGGAGTGAGCCCTACAGGCTCACTCACTTTTTAAAGTCCCACTTTTGTGTGCTTCACTCACCCTTGGCCTACAATAGTTAGATGTGAAGGGCTGTACAGTGCAGGTGTGGTGACTGCGCTGGAAGTGTGTGTGTGAAGGAAGGTTACAATACAGGTATAGAGCAGTGTTGTGCAGTGCATGCATGTACTGGGTGTATGTGTAACTTTAAGGAGTGCAGTACATGAAAGGAGTAGTGTTGTGCAGCGTGCGCATAGTGAATGTGTGCGCTGGGTATATGTGTACTTGCAAGTGGCACAATACGGAGAGGCTACAGAACTGAGCAGTGCACAGAGAATGAATGTGTGTGTGCTGAGTGAACGTGTGCCGTGAGGACTGTGGGTTCCATTCAGAGAGGCCAATGCCTGCCTGGTTAAGACATGAGGAGGTAGAAAAATTCTCCCAGACAGATTTGTATATTGCTGCATTGCTGTGAGCTGGGTGGGACACACTGTATAAGGGGGAGCGAGGCTCCCTGTGTACACTTCAAAGGGTGTTTTTGATTCAGTGAGAGACAAGGAAGGGGCCTGGATACATCTCAGGAAGGAGATGGGTCTGAAAAGGGAATCATAAAGAGAGTAGCTGGGAGCCTGAGATTAACGTTTTGATGCACTTATCACTGTGGCTGACACCCAGGTGTGACCTCTAGCCACTTCCATGGCCTGTGTTGTGGGATGCTCTGCTACAGAGTCTTTCCTGCTGTGACAGATAGCATTTCAAGAGGAAGAGATAGAGGAGAAGTATATTCTTCAAAAGAGCAGAACCCCAACATAAAACTTCAAAGATCCAGACACTAAATCATAGTTGGTGTCTGGAAATGGACTATAAAAAAGAGGGAGGTTAAGACCCTAAAAACTGTCTTCTGCCAAGCAGCCAGACAGTCTCTGTGAGGAGTGGAAGTTCTGCAAGACTTCTGCTTGTGATCTGGACTGGGGGCCAAGGCCTGCTCGTCTCGTTTCTGGGTGCGTGAACATCACCCAGGGAAATCTACACCACCTGCTCTGGAGCCTGGAGCACAAGCACCTGCCTTGAGAGGAAGAGAAAAATGCCGGAGGGAGTAAGATTCAGTGGGGATCCCTGTTGAGTGAACTCCGGGTGTAAGGGGATGGCTGCTGCCCAATTGGGTTGTTGCTCATGTGCAGGACGGAGTTGGTGACTCTAGTATGACAGGAGAGGGCCGCGAATATAGCAGTGTAAAAAGATTGCCAAGCAGTAAGGGTGGAAGCCTGTTCAGCACCTTTGTGGTGACCCCAATGAGTCAGGAGGAATCGCCATGTTAAAGAGTCCATTGGGATCGGGGCAGAAGCCTGAGTAACACCATTGAGGTGACTCAGTATTCAGATGGATGCTGCCATGATAAAGATGCCATGTGGTAAGTGCGGACACCAAGCAGGGCAGTGATGCAGCAACCTTGTATGCCAGGAGGGGCTGCAGGAAATAATGGTGCCATGTGAATTGGCAGGAGCCTGTGAACTGTGAGCAGCGGTGACCCATAGGTCACCACGAACAACGAGAATTGTAACTGACTCGTCCCCATGAACCGAGTGAGTACACTCTGGTAGCATTGCCACTTCAGTGGGATCAAGATCTGCAACATCTGAATTACCCACCCTTATGTGAGGGGAAACGTATTCTGCAGTAGGAGCTTAGAAATACCTCTGATCACTGCCGGGGCATAATGACATAAGGTAAAGAGAGATCCTGCACTTGCCCAGTGCTCCAGCTAAATTTGCATGCAGCTGACTCACCTGAGCAGGACCTGAACTGTTGAGAGTGCCCTCGGATGGGGCACCCTGCAATATGCACCAGGATTCCGGCCTGCCAGAGCAGGGAAGACTTGCTATGGGTCTACCAGGCCCAGGGGGGCTGACAGCTGAAAGCACTGTGGCGCTAAGACACTTTTGACTGTATTCGAAGAGTCAGAGTGGACTTTTGAGAAAAGGCCTGCTAGTGAGCATTCCCTGGATTGGGCCACCAGTGAATGGGGAACAACCTTAATCATATTGTTAGGGACGGGTGGGACAGGGCCTTGCCAATGAAACACTAGAGCCCCAACCTCAAAGTAGATATGTGTTGTCTTTGGATGCTGTAACCTTCATTTCAATGAGTAGGGTTGGAAATAAAATACTTCTTTTGATTATAAATGTAAGTATTTTGCTAGACATTGATTTATTGCTGCTGCTGCATGCTCTTTGAGTTATGAGCCGTGTTCGCTAATCTGTATTCACACCTGCCCCCGAGGGACACTTAGACTGCTCGCTCAAGTCTACCACTGAGAGTCAGCTGCATATGGGGTAATTGGCCCAGGTGCTCAAGATTCATAGTGCGTCAGGCCCCAGGACATTAGGAGTAAAAGGCCTCAACCCCCACGGTTGGGCTGAGTAACCCCTGTGTGCCCTGTGGCCCTCTGAAAGGGGTTCGGAGTTCAGTCAAATTGAGGATATTGAGTGACTGCCTTAGTGTAAAGCAATATTCTGTCCCATTCTTTGTTCATCAGTTTCCTTGCCAGTGTTTCCTCGGATCATGTCTTTATATCTGTCAGCTCCACATGTCAAGCATTAGAGATGACAAAATAAAAGCAAGATCTCATTCGTCTGAAAGTCTTGTATGTCAACATCATCAGAATGACGTTAGTAGGTGGTTCAGCATCTCCTTGTTCCCAGGTGTTCTTAGCTGCCGTCGTAAAAGTACCATGTGTAAGAAATTGACCAGTGCCCCTGTTTGATTTGTCTACCAAGGTATCATATATATGCAGAATACCATTTGAGTGTAGATCCCGACCACCTACACTCCAGCGTCAGTCCATACGTGGTGGATGTGTATTTTGGTCACGCCTTAAATTCTGGTAGAAGCCAGACTGGAATCTCCGGCACGTACTATTCACAGGACCTTAATCGTCTCCATAGCTGTTGCGAGCACTGTCAGGCCACTTGAAAATCCCGGAGGCAATGAGGAGGGAGGAGGCCTCTACACAGAACTTCCTCATTCATTGGAATAGTTATTAGCGTGGGCCAAAGCTCTGAATATTCAGGATTGGCCCCAGGAGATAACCTTCTCATTGCTCATTGCTGCTGGGCGGCCTAATAATAGGCTTCATAGTTCGGGGACCCAAGTCCCTCACTATCCAGCAGTCTCATGAACTTACGGAAGGCTATTCTCCATCGGTCTTTGCCCCACAAGGGGTCGAGTTCCTTGAAGAGCTGTGGTGGTAACAACACTGGCAAGCTCAAGAAATAATAAAACACCCTGGAGAGTAGCAGCATTTTGTCAAGAGAAATATGTCACATGGGTGACAATGGAAGTTCACACCAAAAACTAAGCAAGTGCTAAAGTGACATATTGTACTGCATTGCAGTATTTATACAGCACTTACTTACCCCTGTGTGGTTTGAAAAATGATGAACGAATTTACACCAAACCAAGCAAAGGTGCTTCCTTGAGTCCAGTTCTATTCACATACCAAGTTGGTGTATTCCCGCTCCGGCATTTCTTTCCATATTGAGGAGCAAATAATCCTATGGGAGTAAAAATAGAAATCATCACTTTTGGACCCTCTCCCCATATTATTTAAACACCCCCGCCCCACCCCGAGAGATCTGCACCAAAGGTGCCATGAATGCTTCAAGTAGATGTATTTCTCTTGGAAAGTTCCATTGCAAAGTGGTCAAAATGCTTTTCAATGAAATATCAGACCTAAAGATAACTACAGAGATGCTATTGCGTAATCTACATATAAGTAATACATATGTATATATTTAGCAAACTGTACCAGTGATGTAATGACAGAGCATAACATGCCTGTTTAACGGGTAGCAAAAACCCTAAAATGCCTAATTTAATATCAATTAGCCATACTGTTCGACATCATGTTTTACTCCGTCTTGAGGATTCGTTAAGCTAGCCCAACGAACGATGCTTGGATTTCAAGTCTCAGCAATACAAATGGAATATCAAGGATATGTCTCTACACTGTCTTTAACAACAGAATTCTTTGACAAGAGCAGATGGCAGACCATAGTGTTCCTCTTCCAAGTTTCTTGCAAGAGATAGAAGATATTAAATTATCTATTTGTAAGTCAAACAGTAGATAAGTACGAAATGTGGATAAACACTGAGGTCTACACACGAAAAACCGACAACAAAAGGGAGGCTTTCTTACATAAATCTCTTAATAATCGGTTCAGCACGAACTATATAAGAATATACAAATGTCCACTTTGTGTCCGAGAAATGTTTTGAGGTCCCCAACACCCTGGCTGCTAATGAAAGAGAGCCGCCATCACTGGATGTCATGACCTCGGGTGCAGGCAGTCGCAAGCACCACCTCCCTTTGCTTTTACACTCATGCAGGCACTGCCCTGCCAAAAGTGGACGGATTTATGGCCTGTTCATAGGTGTTCATCCGGTGGCCGAAGAAGGGCAGGTGACACTTGTGCCAAAAGCAACCGCTTAAAATATGTAATCCACAGGTGACGAAAGAGGAAAACAGACAAATGTGTGCCCGATTTTTACTTGTGCAGGGTGACTTCTTAGAGAGTTCTGGCGATGCAAAGCAATAAGGCAGCAGCAAGCAATGATGAATGCGTGAGAGAGAGTTGTGGCAGAGAAGCCAGGAATGGTGCACCTACAGGGGCAGACCACCAGATAAGCCTTGTCACTGAGCTGCAGGCTGAGCCGCCGATCGACAGGAGGGACTGGCTTACCGATAATAAAAAGAGAAGTTAAAATAAACTCTGCTGCCGGCTGGGAAGTGTCTCACTGAACCCTAATGACCTTCAGTAAGAGAAAAGAAAGCACCCACGTGTCTTCTGAAGCAGGAACAGAGCTCTGTCGGGGTCTCTTGATTATAACTAGCATTGCGCACAGCGCTATTCAGTAGGCGTCAAAAGGGGAGCGCAGGTACTGTTCGTGCCCTGAACAGTGGATAGGTGGGGGTGACAGGTGGGTTCGGGTTTGTTATATACTGTGTGGGACAGGGCCTGTCCTAGGACTTGTGGGGCTACGGGCAGTATAGGAACTCGAGAGGCCCCTCTAATTTGCATAAGATGTAAAATCACAGGAAGTTACATTTTAGGGAGTGTTAATTGCCTATTCAGGCACTGAAAGAAGCTATTTATCTAGTATGGATATCACTGAGATGGCTCCAAATACAAATAATAACCCTAATAAAGTAAGTGTAAATATTGTAAATATCTAACATGTGTAAATGCAATACATCAAACTTGGTTGAAAACCTAGGCCTATTCTCTCAAAAATCAATGATTCCCGATTAATGCATGATTAAAATTTTGAGACAGATCCTCCCACAGATATACAGCGGGTCTTCAGGTGACTCCCTCATACTCCAGTTATGCCAGTGAAGTTCAAGGTTAAGACATTAGGGGCCAGATGTAGGAAAGCTTTAGCGACTCGCAAACGGCGAAAAACGCCGTTTGCGAGTCGCTAAAGCCCATCTGGTATGTAGAAATGCATTTTGCGAGTCGGAACCGACTCGCAAAATGCATTTCATAGTCGCAAATAGGAAAGGGTGTTCCCTTCCTATTTGCGAGTCGCACTGGTTCGCGGTCGCAAATGGACTCGCAGTTACCATCCACTTGAAGTGGATTGTAACCATGGGACCCCTTCCCCTTTGTGACTGGATCAAAAAATAATTTTTCAGAGCAGGCAGTGGTCCAATGGACCACTACCTGCCCTGAAAAATACCGAAACAAAAGGTTTCGGTTTATTTTTCAAAGTGCAGCTCGTTTTCCTTTAAGGAAAACGGGTTGCACTTTGAAAAAAAAAAAAACTGCTTTATTTCAAAGCAGTCACGGACATGGAGGTCTGCTGACTACAGCAGGCCTCCATCCCCGTGAGTGCCCTGACTCGCTACGGGGTCGCAAATTGCGACCCACCTCATTAATATTAATGAGGTGGGTCTTTGCGACCCCATAGTGACTCGCAGAAGGTGTCTGAGACACCTTTCTGCATCCCAAATTGCGACTTGCAATTTGCGAGTCGAAGGGACTCGCAAATTGCAAGTCGCAATTTGGGAAGTTGCTACATCTGGCCCTTGGTTTTAGCATTCATGGGCATCAACACAAAGGAAACCATGGTGGTTCAAGTGAGGGACTTGAGTGCTCCAGCAAACAACAGAAAGCACCAATTGTAGAAAATAAGAGGATTAGATGGCACAGATGGCATACACAGGTCGGGTGGCTAAAATATTGGCAGGCAAGAGCACCAAAGGCTGGACGCGACCCGCAAATTGAATGCCTAAACACAGCAATTAGTCTTCATCTCCGTTTTTAAGAGATACAAAGAGCTGAACTAACAAAGATATCAAGATGAGATGGCTAAAAAGGGACAAGAAATTGTATTAAAAAAATAGCCAAAAGATAAACTGGGAGCCACTCACTAAACAAACATGTAGTAAATTAAAGCAACAAAACAAAAGGGATTTATTATAGCAGACTCAATGCAGTTTTCCCCTACAAGGAAATGAAAGCTAACAATGTGGAATAGGTTATGGGAGGTGGTGTTTGACTTTCAAAATAAAGCTTCCATAATTCCTGAGATTTGCAGTTTTAAAGATTTTAGGTCACGTCCTTTATATCGGAGAAGACACTTAACAAATTGTGAAGGATCCAGACCCATGTTGTTCAACTCGTATTTAGCCTAAGAAGTAATAACCAAATTTCGCCTACCCTCAGGTAAATCCACTGGATTTCAGTTAGAGATAATTGAATGCAAGACCCTTAAAGACCATTTCCATCATCCACAAGTTTCACCACTCATTCCCCAGGCTACCTAATAATTAATTTTGGTCCTTTCAATCGCCAATACAAGATTTGCCTCCCTAATCCTACTGGCCACCTACTCACATAGGTTCAATCATTGGCTGACCACTCCATGTAAATGATGTACTCTTTAGAATGACGGCTTCACTCCTCAGTCAACTCCCCCCCCACAGCCCCGTCTCCTGTACACTGCCCCATCTCCTCACCTCCTAAGCAAGACTAGTTCAAACTGTGCTGCTGAAAAGCAGCAATTTCCCCAGGCCTCACTGTCACTCCTTGAGGTTTGGGCTAATTTGTTGTGGGAAGAGGCATGCATTATTTTGTGCTCGCCCGGGCCTGCCCATTGTCATAATGCACTTGACATTCATTCGACAGTCTTTCTGAGCATGACCAGACTGACCCTGTGTAGCAACCTAGTGAATGTTGTATTTTAATACACTTTAGGACAGTATAACTAGTGTGTAGTATAATGGCCCTAGTTTCTTGGACTGTTAGGGCCTCATTACGACCTTGACAGAGGGGTTTCCTCAATCACAAATGTGATGGATATACTGTCTCGTCTACCGTATTATGATCCCATAGTATTCTATGGAGATCGTAATACGGCAGACGAGACATCCATCACATTTGTGATGAAGGAAACCCCTCCGTCAAGGTCTTAATAAGGACCTTTGTGACAAATGATGCACAGTAAAAAATGCTGGGCAGATACCTAATAAGCCTTCAAACTACTTTTACAAGATATTTGGGCTTCTTCACCTTTCCATTTTTTCTGGGTGTTTTGTTAAATTACACCAAATGGTGCAGTTTATGCACATTTCTTTAGTTGTTATTCTACTGAAAGAGATGAATGAAAGTAGCACACCAACAGGGTATCTGGGCGCTAACGGATTTCCGAAGGAAAAGTGCAGACTGTACTAATGTAGGGAAAGGCCAGTTTTAAGTTTTTTTCCAGAAAGTTTAAGATGCACCATAGCTCAAGGCGGAAAGATTTCCTGTGCAGCTAGACAGGAGAAAGATCCACCTCCAATATGTCAATGCCACACCTCTAGCCAAGAGAACTGAGAGGAAGTGTAGTCATTGGACTGAATAACGAGAGAGCCTTCACATATAAACCGATCTTGCCTACAAACCGTGCAGGGATTGATGTCCCTCAAACAGTAGCTGCCAAAACCGTTTCCCCCGGGAGGGTCTGCCGGCTATATCCATCTTTGATATATATATATAGGAGTGTTCCTAGTCAGTCTGCATGGCGCGGTGGGGTTCTTCCTACCAATTTCCGACATATTTCCCGTCTAGCCAGGAGGGTAGCATAAAAAAGAAGCTGCTTCTTATCCTTGCTAAGCTGCTCTGGCCCCTCCTTAGACCCACAAATGATTAAAGAGAGGTCTATCTTCAAAGTTATCACCATAATGCTTGACAATGTGTTTCCCACTTCCTCCCAGAACGGCAGTGTTGCTGGACAGTCCATAAACATGTGAGTGTCTGTAGCATCTTCTAGACCACATTTTGCACAATTAGCAGGCCCCATTTTCCTTATTTTTGAAATTTGGTAGGAAGATAAATAAGCTCTATGAATTGTAAAAAGGTTATTTATTTTTAGAGAGGCAGGTTTGATGATGGCAAATAGTCCCTGCATTGATGTATCCAAATGCCCTGTACTTGATCCCTCGGAAAACATCCCCCCCTCAAGAGCTCTTCTGGCAGCGTAAAATCTCCATCGAGAGCCTGCAGAATCTCCCAATACCAGATAGTTCTTTTCTCCCTGGGGCAACCCCCACAAGCATTTGTTCTGAGTGGTTTACAGGACCCAAGTCCCCTTGCAGACTCTTCACTCAACAAGCCAACTGCAAGTGCTTAAACCTTGAGACGTTCCCCCCAGTTTTCTCACATAGGTCTTCCCAGGATAGTAGCCCTCCCACTCGGGCAAGATCACCCCAATGTTCAAAACCTTCCCTCTTTATTGGTAGGGCCAACTTATCTTCTAAACATGTCGGAGTTCCAGGAGAAATCCCAAATGGGGTCCAAATACCTATACTACCCTATCTCC
Source organism: Pleurodeles waltl (assembly GCF_031143425.1). Taxonomy (NCBI): domain Eukaryota; kingdom Metazoa; phylum Chordata; class Amphibia; order Caudata; family Salamandridae; genus Pleurodeles; species Pleurodeles waltl. The sequence goes on from NC_090444.1 coordinate 975,346,706, forward strand.
AATACCCGTCTGACACTACACCAGACCTTCGCCATTGCTTGCAGCACTTTCGATTTGGTCTTTTTGAAGAATTTTGGGTCTCCAAATTTAAATAGGGAATGGTTGTCTCCCCCTTTAACCTCCCCTGACATGGCTTTAAACAAGCACCCAATCCATGCTAGTTAAAAGATTTTTGTACCCCTCCTCCAGTCTCTTACATTTTTGCTGATTCTTCACACTTACATCCACCTCTCTCCTCTATGCTTCTTTTCACCTCACCTCTTGCCCAGCCTATTAGCTTCTTTTGCTGGTTCAACCCCTCTTATATCCACCTCACTCTACATATGCTCCTGTTAACATTTCCCTCTTCCCTCCATCCCCAGGCCTCTTACTTTTTCTATCTGGTTCTGCCACTCTTCCATCCATCTTTCCCCTCATTCCTCCATGCTGTACTCTTCACCTCTCATCTTTCTACCCAGCCTCTCACATATTCTTGATGGTTCTGCCCCTCTTACATCCACATCTCCCTTACCTGTCCTGCTCTTCACCTCTGAACTCAGCCTTTATCTTCTCTCTCTCTTTTCCATGTAAGGCTTCTTGATTGTTCTGCCTCTCTTACATCTGGATCTCTCATCCATGTTCTGATCTTCACCTGTCATTTCTTCCTTCAGCCTCCAACCTTTTTTGCTGGTCTGTCCCCTTTATATCCACTTCTCCTTTTTGACCCCCCCCCCTGTCTCGTAACCTTGTTTAACTGTTTCTGCGTCTTTACACGCACGTTTCTCCCTCGTGCTCTACACTTCACCTTAACTCTCCTACTGTCCTTTACCTTTCTCAATGATTCTGCCCCTGTTACACCCACCTCTCACCTACCTGCTGAACACTTCATCTCTTATCCCCCCCCAAGTCTCTAACCTTCTCTCTCTGGTTCTACCTCTCTAAAATGTCCCTCTCCCCTGCCTCTCTCCCCCAGCCTTTTGCCTGCTCTTAGTTGTCCTGCCCTCTTACATCCAACACGCAGCATTCCCTCTTCATGACTCTTACGTTTTGCTGATCGTTCTGCTTCGCTTATATCTACCTCTCCCATCCAAGCACTGCCTTTCACCTTTCATCTTTCTCTTCAGCCTCAACTTTGTTCCCTTGTTCTGCCCTCTCTATGTTCACCTCTCCTGCCCATGCTGTACTCTTCGGGTTTCATTTCTCTCACCTTTACCTTCCATTGCTGGCTCTGCCCCGCTAGCTTCAACCCCTCCCCACGTGTGCGGCTATACATCACTCTTCTCCTCCAGCCTCTTACCTTGCCTCACCTCTTGTGCCAGGACACAATACAGGCCCCTGCATTGCGCAAATAGGCCCTCAACACTTCAGGGGGTCCCAGCCGACTAATAAATAGCTGTGAGATGCGGGAGACTCGGGGGCCTATCAGCACATTCTGCAGAGGGAAGCCCCATCATTTTGTGTTACACCACTGCTCTTTTTATTTTACATCTTTCTCTTCCCAACTCTTTTTTGTGTCTGTTTGGATTCTCCCCCCCCCCCCCCCGCCCCACCCCACATTCCTCTCTTTTGCATGTTATTCCTTTTACCAAGACTCTTCCCTTCTCTCACCGGTTCTGCCATTACACACCCATCACTCATTCCCCATCTCCGTTTCCTCCAGCGTCTATTTCTTTATGCTGTTTTGCCTCTTATGTTCAGCTCCTTGCCTCTCTGCTGTACTCTGTCATCTCTCCACCTCTTGCCTTCTTTTGTTTGCCTTACCCCTTTAGATTTGCCTCTCCCGCAATATTTGTATTTAAAGCAAAAGAGGACACCAGACCTCCTAAGGTGCACCTGGGAACATGGGAATTAGGGATATCGGATGTAAACAAACATTATGCTGCCGATTAGTGCAACCTTGTCAAATGTGTGAAACAAGGAATGGTGTGTGTCTAGATGGGTTATATGACTTGGTGTATCCTGGCGAGTGGATGTGGGGGTCAACTCTACTTCCCTTAACTTAATTTTATCATCTCTACTATTCTGTTACAAACCCAATTATTCATTATTCCTTTGTTTCATCTAAATTGCATGAAAGTAAAAAGCTCTGCCCACTTATACTCAACTGGGGTTACTATTAATGTTTAACTCTATTTATGTTAGTTTTGGATGCTCACGCCTGTCGGAAAAATAAAACAATGAAACAGAGTTGGAAAAAAAAAATTAATAGCCTCTCTCTCCACTTTCCTTTAATTGGAAGTGAGCAGCACCCATAGTGATTCAAGGTCATTCTTTTTTTTGTGAGCCCTGCAGGATGTCCTGTTTTTAAGTTTTGCCTATATGCATGCTTGCGTGCTGCTTGTGTGCTGCTGGCAAAATCTACTGTTGATAGAAAAAAACCATAAAAGGGGCTTAGGCCCAGGCCCTTACTTACTTGTATTTACCATTGGCTTAGTCCAACGTCGCTCTAATTTACGTGCTTCTGATTGACCTGCACATCGTCTACACATCATCATGCTTCACTTCCTATTGTCTTCTTCGCCGTTCTTGCCGTCGGGTTGCCTCTGGACCAAGTACTCCTTCCAGACACTTCCCTTTGTACGCTGGCCATTGTCCTTCCTCTCTGGTTACCACACTGAAGATACTTCTTTTTTTATTTCTTTTGCTTTGCGCTCCGTGGCGGTATGTTGTTTCGGCATGTCGCTGGTTCTTGTCACTGTTTCTTTGGTGTCTGCACCCATCGACTTGAAGGTATTGGAGTGCTACACTAGAGAAGTAGACATTCATTTTTGGGAGGTACAGGAGATTAAGCGATTTGCCCAGAATCACAGGATGTTGAGCTGACACTGAGACTCAAACCTGGTTTCCCAGTTCCAAAGTTGGCAGTTCAGGCTGTTAGGCCACATCCTCTCCCCTAGGGTTTGTGTGTAACAGGCCTACAATTACTGTGATTACACAATGTTTCAGAGTGGGCTGCTTTGACTCTGTCTTTGATTTCTTTCTGAAGTCTGTGTTATTACACATGGTATTGCCTCTTGTTTTGCACTTCGAGCCCCAGTGTGGCTTGCTTTGTTCTTGTATATCTTTCTACCTCAACCTCTACCTATCCCTTCCCCTAAACCTACCTCTATCTAACTCTACCTACACTACCTCTACCTATACCAACCTACACCTATCTCCAACTCTATCTACACCTACCTCTACATACACCTACCTCTACCAACCCCTACTTACACCTACAATTACCTCTACCAACACATACCTCTACCTACCTCTACCTACACCTACCTCTACCTCAATCTACAACTACCTCTACCTCTTTCTACACCTATCTCTATCTACACCTACCTCTACTTACACCTACTTCTACCTACACATACCTCTACCTACCTCTAGCTACACCTACTTCTACCTACACCTACCTACCCCTACTTACACCTACGTCTACCTACACATACCTCTACCTATAGCTCCCTCTATGTACACCTACCTCTAGCTACACCTACCTCTACCTACACCTACCTCTGCAACTACCTACCTGTATCGCTACCTAGCTCTATCTAGACCTTCCTCTACCTACACCTACCTTTACCTACAATTAGCTCTACCTCCCTCTACCTCTAAAGCTACCTTTATCTAACTCTGCCTACACTACTACCTATACCTACCTACACCTACCTCTACCTACCCCTACATACACCTACCTCTACCTACCTCTACTTGTACCTACACCTACCTCGACCTCTACCTATACTACCTCTATGTACACCTATCTCTGCCTATCTCTAGCTACACCTACCTACACCTACCTCTACCTACATCTACCACTACCTACCTTTACCGCTACCTGTCTCTACCTTTACCTACACCTACCTTTATCTACAATCACCTCTACCTACACCTAACTCTACCTACACCTGCACCTACCTCTACCTCCACCTCAATCTACACCTACCTCTACCTGTACCTACACATACCTCAACCTACCTCTACCTACATCTACCTCTACCTACACCTACATCTACCTCTATCTACACCTACCTCTACCTACCTTCACCTCTACCTACATCTACCTCTACCTACTCCTACATCTACCTACACCTTTTGATCTACACCTACCTCTACCTACACTTACCTCTACCTGTAGGTATACCTACCTTTATATATACCTACCTCTACATCTACCTACACCTACCTCTACTTACCTTTACCTACACGTACATCTACCTCTACCTACCTCTACACCTACCTCTACCTCCACCTCTCTCTCTGTCCCTCTCTCTCTCTGAAGTCCAGGCACGTACTGAGGGCACTTACAGCCTATCAGTAATACAAGGTACTGCAATACAGGGAGCCGCATATTGAGGGCACTTAAAGAGTATTGGTACTACAATACAGGGATTGGTTCTCCATCTTCTTGGCATCATGCCAATAGGTTTGGCCTTTGTTTCTTCCTTCTATTTAACTGGGATATAAATATTACAAAAATGTTGTAATAATGTTTGTTTCAAAATGTTATAAACCATTAACAGTTTATCCATTTTAAAACAAAAATTATTATAACGTTTTTCTAATATTTTACAATGCACTTTTTGCTTTGCCAATACTTGTTCAGTCAAGCATGGGCAGGGCTCACTTCACACCCCAGGCCAATTCAAGCACCCCTCTAAGCGCTGTTACCACACACGTGCAGCGATTGGACCAAGAGAAATAGGTGCCAGCAAAGGAAAGCCATGATTTTGCTCCTGTTCCGACAGCAAAGCACCATCATACAAAGTGCCCACAAAAGTCTATATTAACCCGAGAAAGACCAGGATTAAATCATCAATTTGCAGCTCTGAACTGTAATTGCAATGTTTGAAACTGCTGAGACTAATTTGTCCTACTGAGCACTGGTTCAACCTCAGGAGGTGTTTTTTTCATTTTTAGCATGCACGTTTTTACTGTTTGAAACTGCTGGATTGTTTGCTCGTTTTTGTGGTTTTGGTTCTGTTTTATTTCCCAATGTGTGTCTGCAGCAGGATTTTGTGCTCGCCTCTTGAGGATGGTCTTCAACTAAATACGATTAGACATCTCTCTCAAGGGACCAGCAGACCCACTACTGTGGTGTCTGAGGTGACCTTTGGGCAGTGCCTGCATCACATCTGGGAGGCCTGATTGGCCTACTGATTTGCTATCTTTAATTCATCCTGGGTTGCTGCATTTATGCTTCTGCATGGACTACATATATCGACTACTATAGATTCACTTATTATCATGAGCACCAAATCTAAATACAAGACCTCTATGCTGCATTTTGTGGTCTCTGCATAAATAATAGAGACCAATTGCTGTGATGCCAATAACTACTGTGATGACATCAAATTCACTTTCTACCAGCATCCTGATCTCCATCCCTCTCCTAACCATCTGCATCTCCGTTACTCTCACCTCTCCACGTTGCCTTCCTTCAACCCACCCCTCCTTTTAAATATGCATACTTCCCCTCCACTGTTCAGGCCCCCTGTCACTCGGGCATTCCTTTCATCTACTCTCCTTCTCAATGTCTGCTCCTCTTCTTACCCAATCTAACAACTCCCCGTTTCCCCCTTGAGCCACATCCTCATTGATCTAAACCTATGTCCAATCCATGTCCTCCCCGCCACACCCTACTGATTGTTGCAATCTTCAACTTTCTCCTAACCATCCCCTCTCTTCACTATTCTTGGTCATAATATTAAATCCCCCTTCTTCTGGAGGGACCATCATTGATCTGTTTTCATGTTACTACCCCAGCCTGAACAAGCACCACAAGAATAGAGACAACTATTATTACTTACAGGCAATGCCTTGACTCCAAACTAATGAAACCCTTTACCAATAAATAAACTCCAGCAATGGATCAATTCTACATCCGGTTGATCAAATGCTTCAACAAACATATTTATGCACACAAAATTCCGAAACAAGGAGTGCAAAGTCACCAAAATTCCAGGCTCTGGGTACACTGGCAAACCTTCTGTGATGCTATCACTAACAAGCTTGTCACTAAACCAAATAACTTTGAAGAAAACATCAGAAGCAAGACTGCCCAAGTCCAGCCAACAAAGAACATTAAAAATAAAATAGACCATAAAGGCAGTTTCTGATACCCTTCAAACAGTAACCTGAACGCAAGTCAAGGAATTTGTTAGGGTATGCAGACCATCTGGATCTCTCTCAGACCTTTCTCAGGAACAAATCGTCAAATAAATCTTACATAGCACAGCTGCATACTCTCCAGGAAGAAACATAGTCAATAACTAAGTAGCTCCTTAGCAACAGGAACCATCCCCTTGGAACTTACAGCCTTCTTTGTAAGACTTTCCATTGAAACAAGAAACTCAATCCATGAGACCACAACAATTACAAACCGATTTCCAGTGTCCCATTCCAAGGAATGCCTGTTAAAAGAACTACTACCTCCCAGGTCCTAGACTTCATACAGGGACACAATCTTCTCTCCAAACACCAAGCAGACTTCCGTCCAGGCAAATCACTAAATTACTCCTGATACCTACCTGGTGTGTTCTTAAAAATTGCGGTGGACAGAAATAGAGTAACTGCACCACTGCTGTTGGGATTTATCAACTGCCTTTGTCACTGTCCACCACCAGAAACCAATATCAAGACTAACAGTGCTCCACGTTCAAGGATGTATCCTATCTCCAAAGCAGGCGCAGTGTTGTTTCTCTATTGACCTGCGCATTGTTGGCAAATGACTTTGTTAATCGTACCATGCATGTGAAGTGTTTGTGATGCAACAAAATATTGCCTTACACAGCTTTTGTGCAGTGCACCATAAAAGGGCTGCTAAGTGCACCAGTATCATGAGAAAGCATGAACAAATAGTGCTTTGAATGGAAACTGCATTGAAAACGTCCTAGAGTCATAAACATTGTGCGGCACATACACCAAAATGGAAGGTTTAGACAACTCCTCATTGTTTACAAAGTAGCTTTAGTTACAGTGCTCAGTATGTGCCATAGACTGTTTAAGCATCTATGACGGGAGGGTCTCAACACTGCGAAGGACGCCATTAAACGAGCAGAGAAACGAAAACATAATAAACCACATTCACAAAAATAATTGCGTGACTTACTGTTGTGCCACTCGTGGCTTCCTGCTGAATCCCAGGAATAAGCAATAAGCTCATCTACATGGTTCCTGGAAGCCGGAAGTAAATCACGAGCGCTACATGTAAGGACTAGTCATACCAAAATCTTTGTGATTCCATCCCGAGTTTTTTGAAATAGCGAATCCTTAAGGAAGGACCATGGATGTTAAGGAGCTGAGACCTAAAGAATATAAGACTGCAAAATATGCTGATAGTGGTGACTCGTCATTATTGTTTTCTGTTAATACAAAGAGTGAAGTAAACTTGCACATTGTAAAATGCTACAAGGACCGTAGTTTGCATCTGCATCATTCAGCTTCCAGTGTGTGCTGCGACGACTCATCCCATATTCAAATGGCAAATAGCATTCGTCAATATATATTTTGAGCAAAAACAGCTAGGAAGTCAAATGAAAACACGAAAGCCGCCCTCGCGCTTGCAGATGTAGATGAAAACCAATGCCACCTTTGGCCCCCAAACCTTTACCCCCACCCCTGCACCACAGCTTCAGACTGTAATACCATTGTCTGTCTCCCTCTTTTTCGCCCTATCTTCTCGCTCCCTCAGCCCTCGTAGCCACTCTGTAAGAACCGAAGTGAAGAGCAAGCCTTCATTGCTGGCCAGACACCATATACGCAGTACCGAGCCATCTGGTGCGGGGCATGCTTTTCCACCAGCACGCAGCAAACAACTGCTTTACATGAAGAAATGTGTGAATGTTTGGCCTGGTTCTAGAAATGCATTACAAATAGCCCTGGCAATAGAGTCTAACATGCTTTAAGTTATATTTTGGAAGTGCATGACACAACACTGTGGAAAGGTGGGAAGCGCGAACCAAATATAGAATTGCAGTCTTTATTTTATTCCATTTATTGTTTTTATAGTGCACTGATATGGCCAAAGGACTCTACAGAGCGCAAGGCATGCAGTAGAATTAAGGGGGGACAAACACTTGGTGGAGAGGTGGGGTTTCAGTTGTTTGTGAAGAGAAGATGTGTCCTTCCATCCAAGGTAAAGAAGCTGCGGGAAAGAGTTCGAGGGAGGACCCCTGATGAAGCAGAACCCCCCAATCCCAAACCAGTCGAATCTAAGCGCGACCAGTGTGAACGAGAGAGCTGGGCAGCCGCTCATGGCCGGCGGATCTGCTTTTCATTAAATAGTGCTCACGTGATGATTAATGCCAACACCGAACCGTTGCAGCGTTTTCCGGGCCTGTTAATTGGCCGACATTGGTCCAAATAGCTGTGCAGGCGCATCTGGATGTGATGCTGTTAAAGACAAACCAGACGGTGAAACTTTCCTTTGCAAAGAGATGAAGTTGGTAAGAGGAACTGATGTGCAAGAGGTGATAGCTAAACATAATGCTGGGTGGGAAGTACATTTAGCCGATGGGATATGCAACAGATAATGAAATGGAATAAAAATGCAGTACAAAGGCTGGAGGAGGAGACCGACATGAAGAGGCTGCTAAGAGAGGGGAAGGGACCAGAGGGACGGCGTTACAGGACTACATAGTGGTTCGAAAAGGGCAATCTTAGGTGCAGGCGACCGTGAGAGCGACACCACCACAATGACATAATAAAGACTGCTTTAGTCAGTTGACAGGGTTGGAGCTTTGAAGTTTAGGAATGTTCAATAAAAGCAAACGTGTGATAAACAAACCAGGTGAAAAGGGCTTTTCTAAATCGTCTTCAGAAACCTGCAGGTGAGCCAGTCTGAAATGGTACGCTATTGTGGGAGGAAAGTGTGTTTTTTGATATGTAATGTCTGCACTTACTGCCCAGATCACTTTTCATCCTCAGATCTAATAATCTCATCCATATTCTAATATTGCTGCCTTGTTTGTAACACGTTTAGTTTAGTTTAAAAGATTTATAAAGCACATAGCTACCCAAAGGCTTCCCATCGCTAGAGAGGCGGTAACAGCTGTGATGCAAAATATTAACTAAACAAAGAAAGAGGAAGTTAGGTCGGAAAAAGAACAGTTTTTAGTTTTTCCAGAATGTGAGTTCCAAAGGTTCTTGCAGGAGTGCTAGAGGTAGGGAATTCCAGAGGCGAGCTGCCTTGATTGAAAAGGAGTTACCTACCCATGAAGCCATCTTGAACCGTGATATATGAACCAGCTGTGTGGTGGAGGATCTCAGCGTTCTTGTAGGGGCATAAAGAGAGATGCTTTGTCTGAGAAAATGGGGTCCTTTGTTGTGCAGAGCTTAATGTATCATGCATAGGGCTTTAAAGTGGATACGCTGTTTTATAGGTGGCCAATGAAGCGAAGCTAAGGCTGACTTGGCTGAATGGTGTCTAGGTAAATTCATCAGTAGTCTTGCGACCGGGTTATGTACGACATGAAGTTTCTTCACTACGTAGTCAGGAGAACTGAGAAAAAGAGAGTTGCCGTAGTCCAGTCGAGACACGTGACAGTGTATCTGGGTGACTGCATTGGTTTTGGAATACACATAGGTCAATATTAACAAGGAATAATTGAGGAATACAGGTAGAGAACTTTTTTAAGCAGCACAGTTAATGAAAGGATATGGATAAGCCATTTTGGAATTCTGTATGAGATGGTTTATTGAATACTTTTAAGAGCTATTGCCAACCTGATTAACCTTTTAGACAATGATTTTTATTGATGGCTGTTGGTCCACCAACGTTTTACTTTCGAAATATTGAACTCTAGGACCAGGCAAACCAGCCTGAATTAACATGAGGTTCATGCGGAGGCAAGAGAGATGCGTTATCCCTGTGCCTGTTCCTTTACATAAGCCCCCTTCCTCACCACACACCCTCCATACAAACTCACTGTTATTAACGATGGCCAACTGTGGGATGATCTCCTACCAGACCCAGGACACTGAAAGACAGCTGGCCTTAGTGGTACATTAGGGCATGCATAGTGGTTCCAAAAATAATACATATTTGGTTTGTCTCTGTCACTGATTTTTATTTTATTTATTTGGGGTTTTGTATAGTGCTAGATGGCATCTTGCAGTAGGCTCTAAGTACTTTGGGGGTAAAGATTTGTGAAGGACGAAGAATATTCAATGAAACTGGAGTTAAATGAACTAAACACCCTCTCAGCGAAAGGTTAGACTCCAAAGGTAAGATCCTTGTGCTTATGGTTCCCAAAAATGGTGACAAGCTTTGAAGGAGAACCACAAAGTCCTAGGGACCTAGAGTGGAACCGCAATGTGGGTATTAGGCATCTTACTAGCAGGACAGAAGGATCTGTACTCTAGAGGTACTTGTGGAATTTGTCACTGTCAATCTCAATTCCATCATGTTGGAATAAAGCAGTGATGAGAATAAAGTCAAAGGTAGAAAATAAATACTCTTTCGTAAAGTAGAATAAACGTAACACAATGAGGCAGTTCTATCTTAAGTCATTTATGTTATACTGTTCAAAAACAGGAAAATCTGTTTCTCAAACAAGGCTTTCAGCTTTACCAAGACAACACAATGACTATGGTTATTTTTCAGGGTCTGTCTTATTAATGCGTTTTTAGTAGTCGTATGTGGAAGTCATCTGCCAAATTCTTTCGGGGATAGAAGGTAAGGAACTCAAGTTTACCAACTGGAGTTATTGACTTCGTGATTGGTAATGCTGCCAGAGTCGTACCATGAATGGCGTTTAGACTTTGAATCATAATCTTCAAGTAGGATCTGCAATTTTTTTTGATTTGGTGCTGACTGAAAGCATGTTTTTTTAGGTCGAGCACGCAAGCGCTTTCACTTATTGTATTGTGGGATTTTAACCACACCCACCTCATGCCCATCACTTTCACTTGTTTCTGTCATTAGTAATTGCTTTACATTTGTCCCGCCTTGGGGCAGTTATATTACTGTCTTGCAGACTGACCCTGTTACATGGATAATAGCACGATTGCTAATATCCTTCGGTGTGGTTAAATGATTTTTTTCTTTTGTCTCTCCCCTTCGTGCCACATGGCAATCATGGCCCTCACAGCGCTTACAGCAAACTCCATCAGCGATATTGGAGCGCTAGTCACATTGTTCACAGTTACCTAATCAGAATCATTTTTTGGGCTCTTCCCTTCACGCTCCATAGCTTTTCCCGAAACCCTTATAATTGATACATGCTTTACTAAAAAACACAGAAATCCGCACTGCAGCTCTCCTGGCACTGCGGGAGAGACGATATTACAATATTCACTGCACTCAGGAAAATGTGTCACATAATGCTTTGCAAGCTTTCTTTTTCAAAACATTTTTGCCCATAACTCAGGTTGTGGTGGTCCTAGGACAATGGGACCACCACCAAAATGTTCAGCATGATGCACTCTTTAGGTCATCTCTGGGTAGCCACACTAGTTTAGTGGGGTCCCCATAATAATAACCTCTCCCAACACTCTGTCCCTTTTTAAGCAATGTTATGGCTGGAATATTTGTTTTACAGCTTGGAGTAGTTTGTGTTCTAAGAGCCTTAGTATGGCAGTAGGCCTGAAAATGTGTAAGGCACTATGCTCTCTAGGGGCTAAATATTTGGTTCCAATACATTACTTTGTGCTGTTCTATTTTCATGTTATGTCCTCTAGGGTCTAATAATATAGTTGCATGACCATGTTTTTTACAAATGATATTTTCATTGTGGTGTTCTCTAGTGGCTGTTCTGAGCAATACAGTCTAATGCCTAATGTTTATTTCTGATAAAGGTTTTTATTGAGTTTATATGATAATTGTATATGTTTTATTAATCTCTTATTGCAATTATTACCATGATTCAGAAGACCAACTCAACATCATTATTACACTATGACTGTTTGAACACTCTTTTTAGGTTTGGGTGACCCTTCACGTTTACTTCTCTCATTACTCCTCCGTGGCTGTCTTGTTTTGGGAATTGTGTTAGCCAACTAGCAACTCTGATGGTAGGGTGGTGAAAGGGGCATTCTATTTAAATTAGCATGGGAGATTTAAATTAGGATGCTAAATGGCAACATTTTCATTTTTGGCTGCAGAAACAGGAAGAAGGTAAATGGAAGTGCTTTAGTTATATGCAGGACCACTGGAAATATGTGGCAGGAAAAGACCAAATTATGAGGCAGGGTTGACCAATTTATGTGGCAAGAAAAGTTCAGTTATGAATTTACAACACCAATAGCTCTAACTCAAGCAAACGCGAGACCCATTGCATTGCAAATGCTTGTTTTTGACAACCTCCATTACGGAGACTTGCATTTGAAATATCAATAGGGTTGTTATGAGCTACTTTGAAGATTAAAGCCTCTCCCAATATGAAGATTTATTACACACAATCCATTATCTGATGTGAATGTAAACAAACAGAGGGTACTGAAAATGTCTTATGCCAAAATGTTAGAAAGAATTTAATGTTACATATTATATATAGTAAAATTATGCCAAAGTATGTCAGCTGGTACGAAAACAGTACAACCAGACAAATTAAGTGAAATTTACATCATAGTAAATGTCAAATGTTAGTTTGTTTTGGAAAATGAAGCTTTGCACGCATAATATGTGCACATTGCAAAGTGCAATTCGGGTTGTAAGATAGCTCCATGTTAAACACCATGGGGCATATTTAAGAAAGGTGGCGCTGCACACTTTTCTTGAGCCCCTTAGCACCCCCTTAATTATTTAAAATACAGTGTACCGTGGCGCTAGTTAGGGGACTAGCGTCAAAAGTTTTGACGCTAGTCTGACGCTTTGCAGGATTAGTGTCAAAAAGTTTGACACTAATCCTGCAAAGCATCCAGAGGCCCATTGGAACTCCTTTTAACGTCTGCTCTGAGCAGGCGTTAAAAGTGCCAAAAAATGGTGCAAGGGAATCTCTTAGATTACCTTGAGCCATTTTTTTGGCCTCCTAATGGGGGAATGCCCCCTTCGCATACATTATGCCAATCAATGCATTGGGCCACTTTGTAAATATGGCACAGCATTTTTGGCCTTCTTAAGCCGCATTAACGTAAAAAAAATTACGCTAATGTGGCATTGAAATGGCACTAGGGGCTCATACATATGCCCCCATGTTTCTAGCTCTGGGTTTTCAATTACCAAATCAGTGCTTCTGGGACATAGACTTTGGTTGCTCCGTGTGATATGAGTGGACTAACGCTTGATAAAAGTGGTTTCGAAAATTACAGACCCTTTACAAGATGGATTTTGTTCACTGTGCATAGGTGGTCTAAATGTAACCTATTCATTCTAGAGAAATGCAAGAACTGAAATAGAACACTACAATATTATGGCAAGGAGGACAACGTGAGAATGGGCCATCAGAGCGCATTGTATTGTTGCCTACAGGTGGTCACTCCAAAGAAAGGAAGGATTTAGGAGGCACAGGCATTGACGTCTTTCTTCACCCAGTGGCAGTAATTTTCACGAGGCTGAATGGAAATTGACACTGCACTGCCTTCTTCTCCTTAACCGTGATTTCCTCCGAAGAGGGGTTGGCTAAAATGGGAATATGAAGCCCAAATCTTCCCAACACCAACTAAGCATCTATTCATCCGTCGATCTATTTTTAAGTCACATATTTATTTTTGCAAGACCAGTAGACAAGTTTGCAGGAGGGAAGAATTAGTCATGGCATTTCAGAATCTGACATTCAGAGACAGACTACCAGACTATTTTGCTCATTGGCTCTCACATCTTGCTTCTATTGCCGACCCCCTTTGCTTTTTCAGAACCATTAATCCCATGCAAGTTTATATAGACACGTTTTGAACTTAATTTACTCTTTTTCTACCATTTCATATGGATGGCTACAATATGTAGTTCACTCTAACTGTTGGGTAGTGCTTTTAAGCAGTGCTTAATTTGTGAATAAAAAGGTGCCGGCGCCCAAAGCACTCCTCTTAAACACGCGGCTGCTGCAATTAAATGTGCGAGCACAGGATACTGAGACAGCGGCATCCTGAAGCCATCTCATGCCTCTTCAATCCATTTGCAGCAACTCCCTGCCCCTTCAGCTCATTCCTACAGCTTTCTGCTTTCTCCCAAATGTGTCTTTTACTTGCAGTAAATGCTTGAAGCAGAAAAATAAGTGCCAACCCTCAAAAACAAGTGCTGGTGCTCCGCACCGGAAACATCAATCACAAATTAAGCACTGCTTTTAAGTCACCACGACCGTTTTAGGTGTCACATTCAAGAGGGCCTTTAGCTGTCTGGTCACCAAAATCTTTTTGTGGGATATACCAAGAACACACAGTGGGCTTAGACCCCACCCACTGCTTCTATTGGTTGGCTTTATTGTAACTCTAATTTGGAAGCCTCTTATATGACATTCCTCCTACTTCCTTCCTCTTACTCCTAAGAAGCATGTCCTCTTTACCATCCTTTTGAGAGGCTGGCTTGTATCCTCCTTTTGCTCACTTTTATGCAACTACTTTTTTCATTCTACCCTGGAGTTAGCACTACGTCTAAATGCATGTGCTTTCCAGCTCTCTCCCTTGTGTGCTTCTCCCCTTGATAAGTGCATGTCCATCATGCTCCATTGCTCCTTCTCTTGTGTGATGTTTACTCTCGCTTATGTGCTTCTCTTCCACCCAACGCTGTTGCCACACCTGCAGGCTGGATTGCTTTCTCCCTTGTGTGCTGCTTTCCCCCACATAGGCTTTATCTTTGTGTTTTTTAATAACACCCCAGCCCACGTCCCTTTTGCTTCATCATACTTGTTCCTCTCTTGCACGTCCGCTTCTCACAGTCCTTTCTATTTAATACTTTTGAAATATTTCGCGAATGGCCTAATACCTTCCATTTGTTGCCGGGCAGTTCTGCTCCTTGAACGTACTGTAGCATAAATCAAAGTTTGTTGTTTTTATTTACTGAGCCGAGTGGCATCCACCATTGGATAATGATAACTAAAAGGTGCCTTTGTCATTCAGTAGTTGTATTCAGGTGTGGTGATGCATGAACATGCATACGTCATTACACATGGATGTGCCTACTGAATGACATTGCCACAAGTAGTGTCATGATACATATGTGCTCTGACCGCGTCAAATCATGACGCTTTTTTCTTTTCCTTTTTAAGCAGTTTTCTTTCCCCCCAATGTATGACATCACAAAAAAAAAAAGCATTGGAATGCCAATAGGTTCCAAATCTTGTTTTATTTAGCTCATGTTCCCACCATTTCTTGGTAACTTTGCCTGCTCTACGGGCATCGAGACTGCCATACTCCATCATCTACAACGTAAGGAGGGGCCAAGGACTAAAATGGCATTTACGTGTCATGAATTTCTTCAATCCAAATTGTATCTCCCCTTCATAAAACCTAGAGAAGTGTATAGGAAACCTGAATATATTTGTTCCTCCATTTTTTCGTCCATCTCTCTGTCTGCCTACCCGTAACTTTAGCGGTCTACATAAGCATCCTAGCACGCTCTTTTACTGTATGTGTGTTGTGTGGAACTGTGCATTTGTTTGTGTGCATGTGTGCGTGTGAGAGAGAGAGAGAAATGTGTGTTCTTTTGTGTGCATTGGTACTTGTACATCTACAACTGCATATATGGTGGTTTGTATACATGGATACTTCACGACAAATGCTGTTGCTTTGAATAATAGGGAGGCCTCTCGTCACAGACCAGTAAAACAGCAGGCCTCTAAATCCCCAAATTTAGCAAAACCTCATAAATTATAGAATAACATAATGTATACTTGTAAAGTGCATGTTCTCCCCTTGGAGCATTTTGGCGCTGAATATAAGATGTTCATTGGTATCCAGCTCAATGATACTCATTTTATCGACTTAGACAGGATAAACAGTTAAGTGGACCTGCTGAGATTTTAACCTGAACCTAAACATCCCTGGAGTGCAAGCATTAATTTCCTAGGCAACCAGACTCAGATGGAGGTGCTTAGTGCCAGGGCTAGTGATTTCAAAATTTCAGTTTGGCGACTTAAGACCTGTGCACACAGAACCCATTTGAACAAGCTGACCTTCTATTCTGTTATAAAGAGAAACGAAATCAACCAAGATGTAAACCTACAATTGACTGCATGAAAAAAAGCATACTTTAAAATCACAAATAACACATTTCAACTCCCTAAAGACACATCAAGGATTAACAACACTCGGTTTGTCTGTCACATTGGAAGAGATATTGATCAATTACTGGAACTAGAAGCACGCCAACATAGAAAGAAACAGCACTAACTACAGAGAAGACTTTTTGTTGATGATTATTTTCTTTAAGAATGTTTTTCTCTGGTTTGACAAAAAAAGCAAGCTGAAGAAAACCATTTTTGGAGAAATATTTGTTTATTCATTTATTGTACTGTTTAGAAGGGGTTTAGCCCTCTTTATTAAATGATCCCCATTAAACACTGTCTCCTCCCCTCCTTTTTATTAATACCCAGGTGTTATATACTCTTCCACTCTACTCCTCTTTTTTATTTTTATTACTTCCCCCACGCCTACATTTCCCATCCTATAACCTCTTTCCCTACTATCTTTAGCCTTTTTACTTCCCTTTGCTTTTCTTTAATACCTATACATCTTGTACCGTCCCACTGCACCCCTTTTTAAAAGTTTTGTACTTCTACTAATTGCCAGACACCATTTATGTTTTCCCCCACCCAATAAACCCTTCCCATTACCTTCCCCCTTTTAGTCCCCTCTACTCTTTTATCTCCCCTTCATTTTCTTTGAGACCCATATTCATTCCATCATTTTATTTTATTCCTTTTTTAATTTTACTTTTAATACTTCACCCACCCCATCTACATTTTCCTTCACCCTATACACCCTCCTCTCTTACCTTCTTGCTTTTCTCTTGATGACATATGCCTTTTCCAAGAAAGCACACTGTTTTTGTGGAAAATATATTTTGTCATTTTGGCATTTTTCGAACAGGTTGTTTGGTCAGGCTCAAATTCTCCTGGACCATTGTCTATCTGTGTTCAAGTACTGGTGCGTCCCAGTGCTCCACATGCTGTCTATATTATGAGTTCAACCGGAACAAGGGTCCTTCCCTGATGACTAGCTGTAATGATAACTAGACAGAGATGGGGCATCTTGACCCGAAGAAGAAAGGGCTATTGTTGGTGCGTGAAACTCTATATCAAATGCCTGCTCATAGGATGCTCCAACATCTAGGACTGGTGGTGGTGTAGTCCCGATAGGGACTTTGGTGCTCCCCAATTGGAACCTTCTCCATTACTTATGAAAAATACATGTAATGATGCCAGGGCATTCTCATACAAATCGCAGATAAAAAGGCTCTTTTCAATCCTTTATATAGAATTAATTTGTAAGTTCAAATAAAGTGCCAAAAGTAAATAAGCTGCGAGGCATAAAATCATAAATACAAGAACTTAGTACTGTTCTCAATTAAATCCGGCTTAGATTTGCCTTCTAAGATAGGAAATAGGGGTCTTCTCTATGGCTACCAAATTTGCTCTGTTGTATAGAGCTTTAAACAAGGAAGTTCATACATTCTGTTGGAATACATCATTCTCAGGATTTGAACCAATGAGAAACATTCTAGAAGGAACATTTTACCACAGAATATATTCAAAGATTTTCCCAGTATGTTAGGACATTGAGATTTAACCTTTTTCACAGCCATAGCTACACAGTTGAGCTGATACATTGTTAACCCAGGCTGAGCCAGTAAGAACTGTCTTTGATTCCCAGTAATACAGAAGTTTCTCTGAGAACATTTTTTTTTCTACTTATGCAAATGGAACCAGTTAAGTTTTATTTAGAACCGGAATCAACAACATTCATCATGTGTCATTTGTGACACTGCACCAAGATGGAGGTCAGTGTAAACACAAGCTAGTGTTAGCATAAGCTCAAATCGTGATGTTCTCTTTATTAACCAAAAAGCAACGTTCACACTATCTTCAGGGTTGCTACTCTGTACAGGCCTTATAAACTATATAATTCTAAAAGACACACTCCAGGACGTTTGCACATAATTGAAAATGTAGACATAATACACAGAACAGCAATCTTGTCCCCCAAACCGAACACACATACTTGTAATGTAAATTCACTGCACAAGCACACTGTGGCACAGTGCTGCACACAGAAACTCCCTCAGACACGAAAACACCCATCCACACATTCATAAACTAACACACCATCTATATTTAAGGGCTGTGGCCTCACAGAAAGAGCACAAATAGTGTACACAGTAGCACAAAACATACTGGCATTTTATTTCTCAAAACATTTTATTGTGACACACAGGCAAATACTTTTGCTCACACAAAGAGAAACCTAAGCACACTCTTCATACAGTCACTGCCTCTCTCTCACAAACGTGCACACTGTAGCATTCATAAACATCAAACAAATACACACAAACATTTCCATACAAAATCTTTTCATTAGATCAGACAAGCGGCTCTCATAAGTGCGTACACACACACACACACTTGTTCTCCCTCACAGACAGCCTCCATAAACTCTGTGATACACATCAAACATACAGACACAATGAAAACATGAGTCACTCCCTATTCCCTTGACCCAAGTGCAAAGCTCTCTCACACATGCACAGAAAAATATAAGCATTCACACAATTTGTCGCACAAACATATGCTCAAACACCAAATCACTCATACCAATCGCACACATACTCATGGTCATTTAATGCACGCTAGCATTCACTTCCTAAAATATTGTATGCAGAGACACATACCCCTGAACACACACACACACACACACACAGACGTAACATATTACCTAGATATAGAAATCTGAGGCACACAGAGCTCTGATAGACGTCTATTCCTGAAAACACAGACATACACATTCTCTGGATGTATATTCATGTGTCTCTGAGGTGTGTGTGTGCACAGTATGTGTATGTTAGGAAGTGTTATCTAAATAAGTGTAACAACAACTACTATACGCCTTCCAAAATAGTAAACGTGACAACTTTAAGCAATGCTGTCTGCATTGATTTTTTTGGTGATGATTTTTTACCTGTGATGTGGCCCACAAAACAAGCATCAGAAATGGGCTTTATGAAAATACCATGTGTTAGAGTGGAATTTTTGCTGATGCTTTAGTGTTACAGAAATCGGCATTAGGTAACTTTATATTCAAATTTGAAAGCCTAACTGAGATGCACTAAGTTGTATTTTAAAGTGTACACGTGTTGTCTTATGGTGGACATTGTGCCTACCATGGGTGGGTATCGTGTTTACCATGGCAGATGTTGTGCCCACTTGTGTTTAATAAAATGCAACCTGATTTATAACAATGTTTGAGAATAATCATTAGAGTGAATTATTATGATTAGAAAGTAATTATGATTTCTGTTGATTTCTGTGAGTAATTACTTTAAAGCTACATGTGTGCAGAAAAATAAATGTATGTCTCAGTCATATTTAGTTCATTAACAAAGATTGTAATTTTAATTGAAAAGATTTACATATTTTATGATACAATATTAATGAGATATATTCATGAGTTTTCATATTTTGCATGTTTTATTGGTGGTCATATTAATGCATTGTATTTCTTGTGTTAGCATAATTAGACCTAAAGTTTCATATTCGCAGCAGTAATGAAAAGACGGAATAATTTTTTTTCCTTTAACCTGAATTTTGTTCATTAGGTCATCTCACATGTTTAGTAAATAGTTTTATTGTATTGTGTGTAAATTCGTTCTGCAATAGCCTTGAAATGCTACCCTGAGAGAATCTGGAGATGTTGCAAACCTCAGGGGCATTCTAAATTTCATTGGACATTTGTCATTTTACAAATTATGGCTCTACACAGTGGACCAATCAAATTGCATTGAACATTTCTAGGTAGGCAGAGACTTTTGAAACTTTTAGTCAGTTCCCTTCTTCCTTTTTATGCTGTTAAGTCACCACTTAGTCGCCTCTTGATTTTCATACTGTTAAGTCCCCTCTCTATTTCTGTATTACTAGTGCCCCTATGAATCTCAAATTTTTAATTTGTCTCATGCATGTTCCTGATATGCAGCTTGTGTTCTGAATTCTGTTAGATCTGACGTATTTTGCTGCTAAACCAGACATAAATGCTGTTTCCAGGAGAGGTATAAAATTGCAATGTTTTCCTTCCCTTGCCTTATTTTAATTAGTTTAGCATGCTGGCACCTGTTTTCTTTTGATTTTTATTAGTTAGTCTAATCTAACCCGAGATAAATGATTCATTCAAATTATTTTTGTCTTCTTTTTCTTTTTGCCTGCATGTGTTAGTCCTTTCCCACACATGCTTGTCTTAATTTGTGATAGCAGTAGGGAGAACCATCTTTATAAAATCTGATGTATTGAACTTTGAATTTAGATATTGACTGATGTCACCATCTAATGAATTGAAATATGTTTCTGTTGCACAAATATTATCATTGCTTGTTTGCATAATTTTGTTGGAATGTGAAATGGTATTGATTGTGAATAGATTAAATTTGATTCACAGATTTGGCCAGCCTATGGCTTTCGTTTAGCTTTATAACTTAGTTATATGTACTATTTACATGACTTTGGCTTTGTGGTTGTAATAAAGCTTTGAAACTTTTCATTGATTGGAGTTTTGTTTCCATGGCCAAATTGGTTATGGTGTTTAAATTTATAGTCGTATTGGTTGAGATTTGATTGAATGTGTTTAGTTTTACCACACTCTTCACTGGGTCCAAAGATCCCCTCGACCTCAGTACAAGTATTTTCGAATCCTGACCTGGAGGAGAAAACACGCTCACACATATCTATCTTCACCTAGTGTGGTACTAGCCTGAAAGTCTTCCAGGGCCTCCAGCGGGCACCAGAGAGGACTGAAATAGCAATAACTAGGCCACAGTAACAGTGCAGACATTTGTGCTTGCTGCATCTTGCACCGGGTCAAAGACAGATTCACATCACCTTATTAAAAGCATTGGGCACACAAAAACACATCACCCTGACCAGTACATTTTAATAGCAGGCTAGTACAACACTAAACACAGCCCAATAATTTTGACCAGGATTTTTGTACAGTTTAAGAAACATTTTCACTGATATCAAATTTACCCCAACATTTATATCTCTAAGGATTGAGCCCTTTTATATCGTTTACATTACTGAGTGATTGCCAATGATCTCTAATCTAAAATTACCATAATCATACCATAGCAGGGCCAGCTTTAACGCTGGTGGCGCCCACTTCACCAATTTTTTTTGGAACCCCTCCTCCTCCATGACCTTCCACAGATTCCCTCACTACTATCCTCCACGATTGCTCCTCATCTCTCCATCACCCCACTCTCACATACATTTTAATTGTTTTAAGGCACTGGCTGGGATTGGCTTTGCAAATATGATTATATTTCTAACCTAACAAACTCTTTTTAGCAACGTTAGGAATAAATAACAAGAGACTGGGGAAACATAACGTCTTAACCTATGCTGTGCAGTTTCTATGCAGCTCTTTGATGACAGTTCATGAGTCACTGTGCTATAATAGAATTGTGATTATGAACTGCAAGTAACAAATAATCTCTGTGATAAAATCAGTAACCCATTGTGCTATGCACTTAAAATAGAGTTCTATGATCTGCATAGTACAGGTTCTGTCTCTGTTACTGTGTGATGTCAAGCCACCACGAGACAAAACTCCATCTCTTTCCAGCAGGAACATTAATCACTAAAGTTATCTTAACATTTTTATTGTTGCTCGAAATCTTCTGGATATACAGGAAACTGCAACATGTGTCTGTAACCCCATAAGTTATTTCTAAACACAGCGCTCCCTAAGGTCAGCGCCAGGTGCTGCTGCACCTTTTGCACTGCCTGATCGCTTGTATTTTGTTAAGGTACTCAAGACAAAGTTTTTAAAAAGTATACATTTAATCAAGTGCACAACTTTAAAAAATGTCTCAATGTGAAAAGTTAGAAGGGATTTGTGAGCAAGAATTGACAAAGCCAATAGGTCTCACCTGTTTCAAAGCTATTGGCTCTGTCAATTTATTTTAGCCATGTTGTACAGCACTGCAGCTGCTAAGCAGCGTGGCTGAAAGTTAGGGAAAAAACGAGCATTAGCAAAGCCAATAGGTCTTGCCTATGCAAGAGCTACTGGCTATGCCAATGTGTTCTAGCAATCTTGTACACCAGTGTGGCTGCTGTTCAACACGGCTAAAAGTATGTGGCATAGAGGAGAGTGGCGTAGAGCAGCATAGAGTGTTGTAGAGTGGAGTGTCACAGCATCGTAGAATGCAGTGGTGTAGATTACAGTGGTACAGAGTAGACTAGAGTGGCCCATAGTGCAGTGGATTTGTGATGCCCTGGCGTAGTGGTGCAGAATAGAATGTAGTGGCATAGAGTGGTGCAGAGCAGAGAGGCATGGTGTAGAGTTTAATACCATGGAGTAGAGTGATGCAGAGTAGAATGCAGTGGCATAGAGTGGAGTGCTGCAGAGTGCAGTGACATAGAGTGCAGTGGCATAGTGTGATGCAGAATAGAGTGGTGTACAGTGCATTGGTGTAGTGTGGCATAGAGTGGTACAGAGCTGAGAGGCATAGAGTGCATTGGTGTAGAGTGCAGTAGTGTGGCGTATAGTGTTGCAGTGCAGAGTGCAGCAGCATAGAGTCTTGTGGCATAGAGTACAGTGGCAGAGAATTCAGTGGCATAGTGTACAGTGGTGTAGAGTACAGAGGCATGGTGTAGAGTAAAGTGGCAGAGTACAGTGGTGCAGAGCAGAACAGAGTGGTGCAGAGTGCAGTGATGTAGAGTGCAATGGTGTAGGGCAGAGTGGGGTAAAGTGCAGTGGCGTAGAGTAGAGCATTGCAGAATATGTTGGCATTAAGTGCAGTGATCCAGAGAGGATTGGTATAGAATGCAGTCACATAGAGTGCACTGGTTTTTAGTAGAGTGCATTGGTGTAGAGTGAAATGCGTTAGAGTGGCGCAAAGTGCAGTAGCGCAGAGTAGATTGGTTTAGAGGGCAGTGCATGGAGTGGAGTGGCACAGACTAGGCTCACATAGTGTGCAGTGGCATAGAGTGCATTGTTTGATTACAGTGAAGTGTTGCACAGTGCCGTGGCGCCGGGCAGAGTGCAGTGGCATTGAGTGGCATAGAGTAGAGTGACAAGGAGTACAGTGATGTAGACTGCAGTGGTGCAGAGTAGACTGGAGTGGTGTAGAGTACAGTAGCATAAAGTGGAGTGGTACAGAGTACAGTGCATTGGCATAGAGTGCAGTGGCACAGTGTGCAATGTTGCAGAGTAGTGTGGCGTAAAGTAGGGTGGTGCAGTGTGGAGTGGCATAGACTGGAGTGGTGTAGAGAGCAATGGCGAACAGTGCAGTAGCGTAGAGTGGCGTAGAGGGCACCAGCAAAAAGTAGAGTGGTGCGCAGTAGATTTGAGAGGCATAGCTTGAAGTGGGGTAGAATGCAGTGGCATAGAGTGGAGTGGTACAGAGTAGAGTGCAGTGACACGGATGGAGTGCCGTAGATTGGAGTGGTGCAGAGTGGAGTGGAGGGGCACAAAGGAGAGTATGCATGGTGTGATAGCGCACTGCCATTACAGACAACACATTTTCAGTTGAAATGACCGTTGCATGTGCACAAACATACATGTTTACAGATAAAATTATACACAAACAATAAAGTGTGGAAATGTCATCACATAATGTTTGATCATATTAAAAGGTTGATTTCCACTGCACTTCACAATTACAAAAAATCTGCTTTATCTGTGCTTACTAATTCTGATATATCCTGAAATACTATCCTGAAATGCCTGCATAGTTCATTACAGACATTTAAACTGTGTTGTGTGCTAGAAAAAAAACCTTTCACAGGACGATTGTCACATAAATCCTCTCTCTTTGAAGTCAGAGAAAGAAAAGTAAACACTAAGCTCCCTTGGAAGACATAGGCTGACATTTGACCTCTGTCTTTGAATGCACATCAAATGTGAGAACATAACAATATTTAAAGGCCTGTTTACAAAAAGGGAGCACTTAGAATGATACAGTAAATATGAAACATTCTTCACGATGGACAAACTCAATCTGGAGAGCGTAAAATAAATAAAGCCAGCAAGCAAGTGTAAGTTACAAACCACAAAGCCAATGGTAAGCAATGAGTCAAATGCATTATCAGAGAAGCTTCCTGAATGTCCCCAAGATGTCTTTAGTAAACTAGACAGCTGAGCTGTCTGGTAGGCTTCGACCTAAAAAGCACTATGATGCAGCCAGCGCTAAACTTGAGAGGCAGTGATCCATTTTCTTAGTATGGAACCTTTCTCTGCCATCACAATTTTTTTTTAATTATCTTAAGTTCAAACTGAAATTTGTCATGTTGGCTTCAGTTTGCGTCAGCACCAACAAAGCCATGCAGAGCAGGGAGCACATCACTGCTAGGATCTTTGCAGCATCTTGAAACCCGTTAGCTTGACTTTTGGGCACTATTATTTCTAGTGGGACAGGAGGGGACAATCAACGAAGGGAGAGAGAGCTGGGGCTGCGGACGGGGAAGGCAACAACAGGGGCGTGGTGGACTGGACATGCAAACACGTAAGAGGAGGGTAAGGGCAGGGCAAGCCACAAGGTGAGAGGGGGAAGGGAGGAACGGGGTACAAGTAAAAAAAAAAAAAAAAAATATCCCTGGAAACGGCGAGCAGTGGGAGGACACTGGACCAGGGAAGTAGTACTCGGGCGATGCTTCAGAATAGGGACCAATGCACAAAGAAGATGTGAAGCTGGCACTTGCTGACCAAAGAGAATGAAGGCTATAAAAGTGCTGATGAAGCCAACCAATTGTAAGAAAAGGTGAGTTCTAACCCCCTGTAAGTAAACAAAATATCTTGTAAGCAACAGCGCACATACTGTTTCAGGTGAGACAAATTGTAGGATATTGGGTGAGGTGGGGGATAAACTGTCAAAGAGCCAAAAGAGCCAACCAAACATACTGAAAAGCATAAAACAACAGACAGTGCCTCAAAATATTTAGGGGCACCAGGGTGATGGTGAAAGGGTGGGATGTGTCCTGCCTGAGGCTAAATAGCCTTTACGTTGCAGCCTTTACTACACAGGCCTTTACCATGCAGTATATACTACACAGGTAAAAACCATGCAGGTAAGTATGTGCACCTTTACCATGCAGTATTTTACCATGCATGTAAGTATTTATTAAGTTAATATATTTTTTATGTTATTTAAAAAAATATTTTATGGTTCAGGGATGAGTAGAGGTAAGGGTGACTTTATGGTTCAGGGATGGGTAGAGATGAAGGGGGTGAGGGTGACTTGAAAGTTTGGGGTGGGTAGAGGTAAAGAGGGTGAGGTTGACAAGGGTTTTGGGATGGGTAGTGGTAAATGGAGGTTAGGATTAGTCGATGGTTTCGGGCTAGAGAGAGTTAAAGGGTGCTGAGAGTGATTTGAGAGTTCAGGTTTGGATAGAGGTAAAGGGCGGTGAGGGTCACTTGAGGGTTTGGGGGTGGGTAGAGGTAAAGGTGAGGTGAGATTGACTTGAGAGTTCAGGAGTGGGTATTAAGTAAAGGGATGTGAGGATGAGGTGAGGGTTCTGGAGGGTACAGGTAAAGGGAGGTGAGAGTGACTTGAAGGTTTGGGGTGGGTAGAGGTAAAGGGAGGTGAGGGTGTGTGTAGGGTAATGGGGTGGGCAGAGGTAAAGGAAGTGAGGGTAATTTTAGGGGTTAGAGATCAGTAGAGGTGTAAAGGTGGAAACTTTTCAAGTCACTGTGTAGTTAATGATGAAATAAACATCCTCTAAATTATAAAAGATGTAACCAAGAAGTAAGCAAAATGTGACACAACTACAAACGTTTATTCAGAAAAAAACACATACCATCTGTAACATTTTTAACCCTACAGTGTGGGCGACGCCCACACTACCTCCCTGGTGCGGGTCACGACCAGCGGCCGACACCAGGGAGGGGGTTAAAAAATCATTTTTTAAAATTTGAAAATACCCTGGGAGACACGGAAGATCTTCCGTGTCTCCCCCCGCCCCACACCACCCGCGCGCTGATGTCACTATCTGTTTTCTCCACCGGACCAGGAAGCGGCCTTGCGCCCACTTCCTCCTGCAGTGGGAAAAACATCCCCAAACGGCCTTCCCGACGTTTGGGAAGGCCTCGATAGAGGGCTAGGAAACCCCCACTAGACACCAGGGATTTCACTTGAGGGGGTCGGACCCCTCGGCAAACCACACAGCTATTAAAAAAAATTATATATATAGATCTATATTTAGACATATCTATGTAGATACATCTGTCTATATAGATAGATATATCTATATATAGATATCTATATATATAGATGTGTGTATATATATATATATATATATATATATATATATGTATATATATATATATACATATATATATATATATATATATATAAAGATAGATAGATAGATAGATAGATAGATAGATAGATAGATAGATAGATAGATAGATAGATATAGCGATCACTTTTGTCAATGTGTGTGTGGCTTCCCTGGGGGCTGCAGTCGGCCCCCAGGAAAACCACACACATATAAAAGTGATATATATATATATACAAACTTCGCCACCAGTTCTCTTGCAGTTGCAGTTGCAGCTTGCATCTCCAAAGCAATGCACATACTTCAACTTGCACGTTTCAACTGTAGCTTTTAGGCAGCAATAAAAAAGTCAAGTATGTCTTGAGATTGTTTCTGCTACAAAAGGATCTGACTTTTGTCTAGTGGCAGTTTTGATGCCGTAAAGTAGAGCAGAAGGTTTATATTCCTACTGCAAAGATCAAATCTGTATTTTATGTTAATAGCTTAGTAGATTAGTAAAGTCAGCCATTACTTGCGCTATAATACAAATGATATGTATGTGTGGGGGGCTATGGAGAGATGAAGGGCAGTTTTGCCTGGTGGTAGTGAGTGAGTCCGAGGAGGAGGTCATGGGAGTGGGAGCACCAATAATGATTGTTGGACTGGGCACTAGAGGCGCTAAAGACTGTGGCGATTAGTATGTGACAAGGTGAGGTAATAGTGTGTCTTTTTTTGAGTGTCTTGAAAGAACGTGCTGATTCAGGGAAGAAGCGAAGATAGGGTGACCTCTAATGTTGCACGTATCACACACCCACCAGCAACTTTGTGACTGTCTACGTAGGCTAGTCTTTTAGAGCAACAGTTTAGTCAGTAGCAGAGATGGCATCTTGTTGGATGACTGCTGCTGAAGCCCTCACTCGGGTTATAGAGGAAAGCTCTGACGTAGGATCAGAGACTGAGACAGCAGATATTGAGACAGCAACTGAGGGATAGGACAATGGCGCAGACTCTGGGAGTGATTTTTTCATTTGTCGGAGTCACATTTGATAACTCCTCCTCCATTGATTATGAGGGAGGTGATGAGGACAGTTTTGCTGTCCCTTCGCAAGCACAGTCTGTGCAGCGGGACAAGAGCGGGTTAGCCCAACCCAGAGAGCAGGTGCATGGGGCGGCAAGCACAGAGAGAGTGCTCTCTTGGGAACCCCCCAATTTAGTTCAGCCCCGAATTCCACCTCCCAAATCGTATTGTGGAGCCATCAAAATTACCTATCACAAAACAACCTGGTTTTATAAGGCAGGCACCTGGGTTTTTGGTCCTGGGCTCGGCGGCCCTATAGGGAAACCTACCAAACCCAGACATTTCTGAAAACTAAACATTCTGAGGGAGTCCACAGAGATGTGACATGTGTGGATTCCCCAAAGTTTTCTTACCCAGAATACCGTGCAAAGGTGAAATGTTGAATAAAAACTCAATTGTTTCTTGCATTTCTGTCACACAAACTACAGGAATATGCTGGGATCCACAAAATTCCTACCACCCACTGTTTTCCCCACCTGTCCTGATACAAACACTACCCACCTGAGTGCCTGTACCTAGTGCCCGTGTCAGGAATGGATCACCCCAGGGTCAACAGTTACCCTCATGTAAGGACCAACATTGTCCGTTGTGTGATCTATTCCTGTCGCGGGCACTAGGCCTACCCAGACAACTGAAGTACCATTTTTATTGGGAAACTTGGGGGAATGCTGGGTGCAAGGAAATTTGTGGCTCCTCTCAGATTCCAGAACTTTCTATCACCGAAATGTGAGTGAAAAAGTGTTTTTTTTGCCAAATATTGAGGTTTGAAAAGGATTCTGGGTAACAGAACCTGGTGAGAGCACCACAAGTTACCCCATCCTGGGTTCCCCTAGGTGTCTACTTTCCCAAAATATATAGGTTTGCTAGATTTCCCTAGGTGCTGGCTGAGCTAGAAGCCAAAATCCACAACTAGGCACTTTGCAAAAAACACGTCAGTTTTCTTCGGAAAAATGTGATGTGTTCTGTTGTGGGCTCTAGGCTTACCCACACAAGTGAGGTACCATTTGTATCGAGAGACTTGGGGGAATGCTGGGTGGAAGGAAGTTTGCGGCTCCTCTCAGATTCCAGAACATTGCAGCACCGAAATCTGAGGGAAAAGTGTGTTTTTTTTAACCTGGTGAGAGCCCCACAAGTCACCCCATCCTGGATTCCTCCAGGTGTCTAGTTTTCAAACATGCACAATTTTGGTAGGTTTCCCTACGTGCCAGCTGAGCTAGATGCCAAAATCCACAGCTAGGCACTTTCCAAAAAACACGTTGCGTTTCCTGTTGCGGGCATTAGGCCTACCCACACAAGTGAGGTACCATATTTATCTGAAGACTTGTGGGAACACAGAATAGCAGAACAAATGTTATCACCCCTTGTGTTTCTCTAAATTTTTTCGTTCCAAATGTATGACAGTGTGTAAAAAAGACGTCTATTTTTTAAATGCCCTGTAATTCACATGCTAGTATGGGCACCCCAGAATTCAAAGATGTGCAAATAATCACTGCTTCTCAACACCTTATCTTGTGCTCATTTTGGAAATACAAAGGTTTCCTCTATACCTATTTTTCACTCTTTATATTTTACCAAATAAATTGCTGTACGCCCGGTATACAATGAAAACCCATTGCTAAGTGCAGCTCCTTTATTGGCTCTGGGTACCTAGGGTTCTTGATGAACCTACAAGCCCTATATATCCCCGCAACCAGAAGAGTCCAGCAGGCGTAACGGTATATTACTTTTGAAAATATGACATCGCAGGAAAAAGTTACAGAGTAAAATGTGGAGAAAAATTGCTGTTTTTTTCACCTCAAATTCAATATTTTTTTATTTCAGCTGTTATTTTCTGTAGGAAAACCTTGTAGGATCTACACAATGACCCCATGTTGAATTCAGAATGTTTTCTACTTTTCAGAAATGTTTAGCTGTCCTGGATCCAGCATTGGTTTCACACCCATTTCTGTCAGTAACTGGAAGGAGGCTAAAAGCACACACAATAGTAAAAATGGGGTATGTCCCAGTAAAATGCCAAAATTGTGTTGAAAAATGTGGTTTTCTGATTCAAGTCTGCCTGTTCCTGAAAGCTGGGAAAATTGCGATTTTAACACTGCAAACCCTTTGTTGATGCTATTTTCAGGGGAACAAACACTTGCTTAGATCTGCAGCCCTTTTCCCCATTTTTCTGAAAAAAACATATTGGCTAATTTCTTGGTCTCCTCCAGAGGAACCCAGAAACACAAACTCTGGGTACCTTTAGAATCCCTAGGATGTTGGAAAAAAAGGACGCAAATTTGGCGTGGATAGCCTATGTGGACAAAAAGTTATGAAAGCCTAAGCACAAACTACCCCAAATAACCAAAAAAGGGCTCAGCATTGGGTGAGGGAAAGGCTCAGCAGCTAAGGGGTTAAAGGAAGGGAGCATATTTACAACTTCATCATCAATAAAAGTGACAATCGGACAAAATGTATGTAACGGATATTGGTCACATGCCTCAAAGTTTCGTTATTGCTAGTTGTTTGCATTCAGCTCTTGGAAATAAAGGGAAGTACAAACCTTAACTCTGATGGTTTTAAGTTGTCTTGTGAGGAAAACAAAAGTTTAAAAAGTTACCACAATCTGAGTGCAAGCAGCGAAGAACACCACTAATCATGAAATCAATCAGTATGTGGTCTATGCTCCAAAGAAGAAACAAAACACACAAAGACAAAGTGAAGCTTACATGGGTTGGTTCCTTTACCAGTGAAAAGGAAGAAAATAAGATTGACAATGATGCCAACCAATGTTAACTAATGGGCAGGCTAAAAGCCCATTTTGAGATTTTATTTAGACACATTAGATAGTAGCACTAGACAGCACATGTACGGTGTGACCTACCCATGCATTTCGTTCTTGGCAAAAGTCCCCTATGCTTATTTCATTAATTGTTTTTAAAACTACTTGATATGAACTAAGAGTAATTTAAATGAAATGAATGATTCATATGTTTAATTTATCAACCGAAAAATATGCATACTGCATAATTTTAAAGTATACTACAA
Organism: Pleurodeles waltl; assembly: GCF_031143425.1. NCBI lineage: Eukaryota > Metazoa > Chordata > Amphibia > Caudata > Salamandridae > Pleurodeles > Pleurodeles waltl. The sequence goes on from NC_090444.1 coordinate 975,377,111, forward strand.
TTTCAACAACATTTTATATTCTTTTTCTCTACTAGGATGGTTCCCTGCGGACATATCTTACTCATCCAACCCTCTAATATTTTATTCTATTAACGGGGCATTACGGAATTGTTCACTTTTTAGAAATGTCTTTCAAAACAAGATTGGATTTCTTGTCAGTTCGTCTGGTCAGTTAATCAGGAACGCGCCGTCCTGCACATATATGTGGAGTGCTTAATGAGACAACAAAGTGGTTTCGAGATGGTTGCCTCGTGTCCTATTTACATGTCCAGCCAAAAGAAGCTCCCCCTGACCTTACTACATTAGCATAGGTATTCTGCTTTAGATGTAGTTCGTGCTTAGGTCCTAAATCTATGCTAAATGTAAACATCTCACATTTCTATTATGATTAGGTAACATGGCAGTAATCTATCTATATGTACTAGCCATGCCCAATATTTATTGTTCTGTAATTGATATTTTTGTAAGTAGCATTTTTTAATGATTTTACGTTTATATATATTATGCTGTTTTGACAGTAACTGTACACGCTTATATGATTTGTTATTGTTTGTTTTTATGGGTTGGAGATTAAGCCAAAATACACTGAATCTTAATTTGACTTGATTCTATTTTGAGATGATTGACGGGCACAATAAATACATTGATCCAACCGCTTCACTAAAGTGTTCCTCTGAGGAGGAAGCAGAACCGAGTTGGCATCGTTTTAGTAATTTCATGCCAGAACAAAATATTCAGCTGTCACTAAGGTCTCCTGGGCAGCCAATCCGATATTTTACATCTGATTTCACAAGCACACTTCTTCAGGTATGCAGAAAGAAAGAAACTTTAATTTTTCTGCCTTGGATTACAGTTCTGTGGATGTCTTGCAAAGGAAAATGTGCTGTATTGTAGAAAAACGTGAGCGTATCAGTTTTGTGCAGAACTCTACCTGGCACATGACACCCCAAAGCTCAGAAGACTCTTCAGAATACATATCTAGTCCACATGTTCCGCTCACCTTTTCCTGTGTGTGGGAGGTATAGACATTATTTTGAATTTTTGGACATTAGCTTCAAAAATAAAGAATGCATATTTTCTGCCAGCCAAAAGCAAAATCTTTTATCTCTCCCTCTCTAATGGGTCCAGAGGGTTAAACAAAGAGGAACTATATAGTTTTCTTATGCTTGGCTGTGGCCCGTGTCTGAAACTGGCATCAAATGAAGGTTGTGCCCACATGTTATATAATTACACACATGTACTGTTTCTGTCTTATTACTAGTGGAGACAAAAGACCTCTACACGTCTGGTAATGCTATACTCGGAACACATACAGAATGTATTATCTGGGTGGAACTTACCTATTGACATATTGCTATATTTGAGAAAACACAGAGAAATGTCAGCTTGTGTAGAATTCTTGTATCAACGCACGGAGTAAATATTTCTTTATGTCTGCTAGGTAGTTTCGGTATATCAGGGAACTGACGGTACCTTCGATAGAATCTTTAGGGTATGATTTTGCTGTTTGGTTTTAATCTTTTTACATAGGAGAGGCCTGATTCTTCTGTGAGGGGTCTTTCTAACCTCAACTTCCTGAAAGTTGCCTATTTTAGGTCCTCATTACATGTGTAGAAAATATGACACTGATGTGTTCAGAATCCATCGGGTGAGATAATGTATTGGGCCATCTGAGGGCCTATGGGTTTGTGAATATCCAAAAGCTGCTAACAACCAATGTTTGGCACCAACAAATTTAAAGATTCCAAACATTATATGATGAGCTCATTCCTCAGTACAAGCCTCTGTCACCATTAAAAACCTTCTTGTCTTGTTGAATTAACTGATCCCTCTACTGATACACCAAGAGCCGGATATAGGGTGAAATGTCACAAAATGACAAGGGAACTTTATAAGAGTAAAATATTTTTTCGTTAGTATAGGTATGCAGCTGGACTTCATGGTTAATTACACTATATAAAAAACACCTCATTCATAGATTTAAACAACCTCTCCCCTCCTACCCTTGAACCTCTCCACGATATGAAAAACACCCAACCAAACAATTCAAACAATCAGCACCATCCCTTTTTCATTTCATTCACCGCAATTCCATACCTAACCCAAGCATTGTTCTCCTGTGCGCCATGTGCAAAAGTCCACCTAGCATGGCCCCAACCCTTCTGACCTAGTTCCTAAACCCTTCTTGTCTGCCAACCAGGAAAACCAGATTATAGTCATTTTTCCTGCACCCCGCCTTATTTTTTAGGTTGAGCGTAAGTGCTCGACCACATGTATACTTTTAGTATACTTCTTATGACTTAAAGTGATTTCATTTGTTGGTTGCAGTGTTCTTTAAAAGTTCTTTATTCCAGTGCTGTCCTCGTTTACCTCCAGCTCCTAAAATAACCTTATTTTACAAAAGAAACACCAGGTCATTAAGCTCACTGCTCACGGAAGCCACAATATGCCTTTTCTGGTATAATATAGCTAAACCTAGTAGCAATGTTGTGAAATTTGGTTAGCCTTGCATGGCACCCCCAGTCTCTCTTTCCAGGGCCTCTACCTGCCAGCACTCACAACATCATACACAGGGCATGTTTATCTCCTTTATTGAGGCCATACATCTTCTCAGGCTGCTCTTCTCCTGTGAGGCAAGAATGCTTGCAAGACTTTTCATTCTGTTAAAATAAAAATAAAAAACTTTTCCAGCCTTATTTTAAAATTTCTGTTCAGATTTCTGATGTCAGTACCCGCCAGCGACCACCAAAACATGACAGGAAAAGACAAAATTATGAGGCGGGGTTGACCAATTTATGTGGCAAGAAAAGCCCAGTTCTGAATTTACAATCCCAATAGCTCTATCTCAAGAAAATGCGAGACCTCTTGCATTGCAAATGCATGTTTTTGTTTTGTGTCCGAAAAGGCTGTCGTCTCATCTGAAAAATTAGGGCTGTCGCTCCAGCTGCCAATTCCTTCAATGCTCTACTCTGAAGCAGCACTGCCAGTTTCTTATCTAGCCTATCTTTTATTTCTACTAAGTAAAACTCATTACCAAGAAATTACATGGGTACCCCATCCTGCCTGAACAATGTGAAATCCTGCTACGTAATATCACTGTGCTCAATAACTCCAATATCTCTAGTCTGACAAAAATGGAATATATCTTTGTTAACTTTTTGCCTAGCTTTCTCAGTGATGTTCTACTTCACTGCACCCCCATCAAACATGTATTTGAACCAGCTCTGTCCAAAAATTGTATGTTCTTGACCAAAACCTCCCAATTGTTGACAAGTCGCTATTTATAGCCTTTATTAAACCTAAACATGACGGCTAAACCAAGTAATTCTCACTCAGGTGAACCAATAACACGTAGGGGCAAGGCCTAACACTCATCAAATTAGTCATGGCAACAACTTTCCTCATTTCATTCCTCACTACCCCACCAACCAATCTTGAAATATGTCTCCCAGAAACCCTAATTGTTTCTAACATTTTGTGTGTCTGCTTGTTTCACAGACCACTTATGAACGAGTATCTAATAATCCAAATTGAAAACAATGCCATGATTGGACCTGCAAGACAACCTAAAAACAAAGAAAAAAACATGTTAAGTTCCATTTAACACATACCTTCCATTTGCGTATATAGCGTACGCAACAGTCTGATGACCATCTCCCTAAATGCATTGTATCCCTCAAAGAGAACGCCGGACTGTTAGCTCCAGGAGCTCCTCCAATCAGAAATATATGAGTACTAAAAGTTTCTGATTTCTCTCCTAGTCCTGTTAGTATTTTTCTCCTGACCACCAGCAACTGAGATGCCATTAACTTTTTCCCATCTTGGTAATAGAAAACTCCTCGCCCCCTGGCTGCTTTGAATTCCTTCCACGTAAATTGACTGTCCACTCAAATAATTTCTTTTATGAAAAAAGGAGAATTTATATACAAACACAAAGTGAAATACATAATGCACAAGCAATAGATAAGAGTCTACTGAGGTTGGGCTCTAGTGTTCGAAAGATAGACTCCTGGTCCCACTTTCCCCTCACTAGTGGTAGTAATTTTCTGTTTATTATAGGTGACATTCAGGTTAAGCCCCACTAGTAGTTTGAGTCTCAGAGATGCCACTCCAACTCCTTTTAAAAGTCAAACGTTTTCCAGCACTCGAAACGCTTTATGGCATAACAAGCCCCCCCTAGGGCCTTCAAGCCTTATGATCAGTCTTAACCTCTCTGAAGGGATTGCATGACTGGAGTCTCCAGCAGTGCTGTGTTCACCAGCAGTAGGGATTGCTGTGGTGGCTGCTGTTGGTGAAAAGCACTTGCGGCTCTGCAGGAGCAGTGGCTGGGCATGCATGGCGCTTTTCCTTCAGTGAGATGGTAAGTTTCTCTGATGCTTCCCACAGGTGGGAGGAGTCATCTGCTGCAGTTCCGATCCTCAATTGGTGGCTCGGGCCTGCACAGGTGACCATGGCGGCCTCTCGTTTCAACAGTAGCTTGCACCAGGCAACAGTACTTGTCTTTTCTCATGGCCCTCTTTGTCATACATGATCACCAACTTTACTCCGTACGTGGGCGATGGCACGATCGGCATACCCAGAAACAACTTCTTCATGGCGGCTCCCTCTACAGGTTGCCAACATTACTCCACATACGGGCCATGGCCCAATTGGCATGGCAATAATCTTCACGGGAGCCACCTCTGGTTTACAAAGTCACCGATTTCAGTCCGTACACAGGCTATGGCCCAGTCGACATAGCAGTAATCTTCATGGTTGCCCCCTCTGGCATATGGGGTCGCTGACTTCATTAAGAGCACAGACTATGGCTCGATCAGCACAGCAGTATTCATCACCTCTGGTGGCACCCTCTGACATACGGGAATGCCGACTTCACTCTAGATAGAGGCTATGGAGCGATTGGCACAACAATGATGCCAACCATGGCTACTTCACGGCAGCCCCCTCTGTCACAGGTAGTAGCTTCACACTCTATTCGGATGACAACCCAATCGGTGTAGCAGCCATCTCCTCACACATTGCTACAGAAATCCACTTTTTTTGTAAATAGATTGTATTGCATTTCTAAATGTGTACAAACATAGCTCTCAACCCACAGAAATATTGCATCACTTGGGTATATCTACCATGTTTAACGTTATGTTATAGTGCATAGTCTCTTTTAACAGTAGTTCTTAAGCAGTGTGATAACATATGAGCTTGGTTTGAACCTACCAGATACAAACAACAGTCCACCCCACCCAATCCCCCCTCCCTCTCACTGAGCCCCCAGACCTGATCTCTGATTCAGCTATAATGCACAGCCCTACTCCTTTCAGTGGTTCAAGGTTCTAACTAGATATTTTCCGGCTTTAACTCCCAGGATGACAAGTATTATGACAGGAATGTGTAGTTCCTCATGTGTCCTCTGGCACAGGCGTGTCAGGGGGCTACCCTGTTCTGGGTTGGTTAAACAGTCTACCAGGTGTTCCCATTCTCAGGCCTTAACCACTGAGCCGCTGCCTCATCTTGCTTCCCTAAGCAGGACTGCCCCCTCATATTCTGCCCATTTGATGAGTTCCTATTTCCATTTGGTCAGTAGAGGTCCTCAGGTAGATTTTCAATTTGTTGTAATCTCTCTTTCGCTAATGTCAAAGCTAAGTCTATGAATCTGGTGGTCATCTTACGTTTGAGGACCTGGGGAATCCTCCCTACAAACATACTACTGGGGTGTGCAGGATCTCACGTATTATCACTTCATTGATGCAGGCCACTACTTCCCTCCAGTACTCCTCCAGAGTTGGGCAGGACAATACCTTGTGGAACATCTCTGCAGCTATTTGGCCACAGAGTGAGCAGGTTGATTCATGTGCCCCAAAGTGTCTCATAATACGTACTGGGGTTAGGTAGGCTCTATATAAGAGGTAAAAACGTATCAATATGAATCTTGAATTACGGGTCACAGTGTAAGTGTTCCTAATAATTTTGTCCCAGTCAGTGTCTGCAATCGGGTGTGAGGTGTCCCTTTCCCATCAGTCCTGCAGTGTTCCTAACTGCTTGGTAAAATCATGTTGTATGGCTCAGTAGAGGTAGGTTACCGCTTTAAAGCATAGCATATGGCATCCACTATGATGGGGAGGTTCCACTAGCCCCCGCCCCAGTGGTACTTCAATGTCGCCCACACTGCTCATTGTCGTAGGAATTGACACCTTGGTAAGTCTTCAAATGCTAATAGTTCCTCATCTCCATACAGGTCACCCACACGGTTCACTCCGAATGTGGACCACTCGGCTGTAAGGCCTGTCTTTGTGCTATTTGTTCTAGGCCCTGTAATGGGTGGTCGGGTACATATGGTACCACTGTCTGGGAGTGTTGGAGGCTAATTGTCCAGCAGTGACGGATGACTCAGTTTGGATTTGTCATTCGTCAGAGGGCACCTGGGGTCTAGGAGGGCACTGTAGAGTGAACTGAGGCACAGTTTTGTTCTTGTTTCAGTGTCTCTGCACTGTCCTTCGGAATGAAGCCATTGAGCGAACCACTGGAGATGAGCTGCCAGATAGTACGTTTCCATGTCTGGCCCCACTAGCCCTGCAGGTGAGTGCTTCAATTTAGCTAATGCCACTCTCTGTCTACCTGTACCCCATATGAGTTCTGTCAGCTGGGAGTCCAATTCCCTAAAAGTCCTACTAGGTATAGTGATGGGCAGTGTGGATAAGTAATACAACAACCTGGGAAGGGCAATCTTCTTAGCTATTTCAATTCTACCTTCTAATGATAGTGGTAAGGTCTTCCGAAAATATACGTTAGCCCTCAGTTTTTTCACCACTGTCCCCACATTGCCCTCTAATCTGTCTACGGGGTCATTGTATATTCAGACCCCAAGGTATTTAAGGCATGTTCCCTCCGAAGCAAGGCCTCTCAGGTTCTGTGGTTGGTGTGTCATCCTGCAGAGGGGAAAAAGACTAGATTTTTGCTAGTTAATTTTGAGGCCCAATACTATGCCAAAGTGCCCTAGAAGTTCTATCGCATGGGCCAATTCAGCGTCTGCATCTCTCAGAAATAATAAAATAGCATCCGCATATAGGGCGGAATGGTGTGTCACTCTCCGTATTGTCAATCCCTGGAATGCCATGCCAGATCTTGCTCTACTAGCCAGTGGTTCTAACGCAATGCAGAACAGTAATGGGGAAAGTGGGCAAGCTTGTCTGGTGCCTCGTTTCACTTCATATGTCTCTCTGTCTCCCCAATCGGACTCTGGCAGTGGGCTTTGGGTACAACAGTTTGACCCACTCAGTAAATCCTGCTCCTAGGCTCATCTTTGCCATCACCCGGTATAGGAAGTCCCACCGGAGGCAATGGAGGGCCTTCTCAATATCTATTGCCACAATCATCACCTCAGTGTTATCAATGGGATTTGCATCAAGGATCTCAGATAGCCAATGAGTTTTTCAAGCTGTTTTGCACCCATTTATGAAACCTGTTTGAGCCTCATGGATTAGGGCAGTCATCTTTGGGAGAAGTAGAGTGGCAGGTATCCTACTTAAAATTTTATAATCTATGTTAAGCATAGGTAGAGGATGGTGTGCATGCACACCCTGAGGTGAGTGACCCGGTTTTAATAAGGGGATTACTGTGGCTTCCCTTGTAGTTGCAGGTAGGTATCCTGTATCCCAGGCCTCTGCATAGAGCTCCTTTAATTTGGGGGCTAATTTGTCAATGTATGTTGCATAGAACTCCACTGGGAGGCCATCTGTACCAGGGACTTTACCCAAAGCCATTGCTTTAACTGCTGCTCTCACCTCCTGTAACATTATCCTCCCCAGCCCTTCTGCTTCTTCCTGTGATATAGTGGAAAGTTCCACGAGGTCAAGGAAATCATGCACTTGTTGGGGATCTATCTCAGATGGTGATGCATATAATATTTAATAGTATTCCTTAAATTGTTCATTTATAGCTCCCTGTGTATATCAGCACTCTCCTGACTCCGAGTTCCCCTCCACAATGACAGTACCTCTAGCGGAGGGATTGGCCAGCCAGGCCAGTAATGTTCCAGCTTTTTCCCATTCCGCATGTGCTCTTATCATATACTCATGGTAATCCAAACATCAGAGTTTTCCATGCTTACCACCACTTCCTCTTTTTTGTCAAGCAACTGTTACTTCTGAGCTGGGTTCCCAGGAATTGCGATCTCTATTTCCCTAAGTGCTCTTTTGTGCTGTTTGAGGTCCTTAAACAGGGTACCTCGCTCTCCTACCACTTCTGCTGTGCATCGCCCCGGAATGAATGCCTTAAAGGCATACCATTCAATCATTGAGGAAGATGCCATGGCCCCATTTTCCATGAAGTAAGACCGTATAGCTTCCCCTAAGTTGTGATGGAACACCTGGTGCTCCAGTGTCTCTACTCTCAAGCGCCAGTCGGAGATGCGGGGTGTTCTCTAATCCAGTCCAGAGACAACAATATTGGGTTGTGAACCGATACCGTTCTACATAGATATTCTGTATTTTGGACTGCACCCTGTACCCCAGAGGAGCTCAGGAAGGTGTCCAGTCTTACATGGAGGTCCTGCATTCCTGAGAAGAATGAGTACTCTCTGGTGTCAGGGTGGGTATGTCTCTATGAGTTTATTAGTCCCCATCTTCGTTGCCAACTCTTGGACATCCAGGTTAGTCTATTGAATCAGGTGAATCAGGTGGTGGGGGTATGATCTATCTAATAATGGATCTGCCTCGCATTTATAATCCCCACCAAACAGTATGTCGTGTCACGTACGGTGCTAGGATTCTGGATAGTTCATCAAAAAACCTCCCTTTACCTATGTTCGGTGCATAGGCACCCACCACTGTCAAGTCACAGCTAGTTAAGCGTCCAGTCACTGACACATATCTCCCATCTGGGTCTATAATTTCAGGTGTTACTTGAAATGGAACTCCAGGTCGGACCCATATTAGAAACCCCCCCCCAGTGAAGGCAGAGTATGTTGTGTTATATAATTGGCCTTGCCATCTTTTTTGTAGTGCCCACTTTTCAGGCGTGGTACAATGTGTTTCATGTAATATAGTGAAGTGAGTTCCCCTCCTCATCAGGTACAATTAGACCTTGTATCTCTTGTCCATATTATTGAGGCCTCTCGCATTCTAACTGAGAAAATTATAAGGTAGGGAGGGTGCCATATTTGCAGCACATAGGTAGGTGGAAGGACCAGCCATCCATATCGAATGTCAGTTCCATGTGTGGACGATCCTGGGGCTCTAGTGTCAGCAAGGGGGTCCCAACTTCTAATTTCTAAAAACGAACAACAAACACCCCAAAGCGAGAACCCCGGGACAAGAGGAAACATCTGCACAATGTTAGTGGGAGGGAAGCTCTCCACTCAACACACTTCACATCACACCACTCATCTGTTTTTCAAGATATTAGGAGCCTGCCTAGGCCCAACCATTACTGTTCATTCTTCCCCTCCCCATGCATTTCACACTGCAATCTGGGTAGTGGGGCGCAGTATGACATAGTACTAATAAAGATACATCTATTAAATGATCTGATCAGAGATGCCCAGTGTTATTCATGGTCATGAGGATGCAGTGTCTCTGGAGGACACTGAAGCCAGTTCTGAGTCCGAGTTCTCTGATTTGTTGTCGTCTCTCAGGGAGGGGTGGCCATATTCAGCTGCCCTATTTGCTGCCACTTCTCTCACTACTCTCTGTCTTTCCATCATGGCTTGTGATCTGGAGGAGACCACTTCCATTAGGTTTGCTGCCTTTTTTCTCGGGGATTGCTTATTTGGTTTGCGAGTACCTGATCCTTGGAGCCCCATGTTTGTGGAAGGCTATCGATCCAGTCCCAGGGTGCTCTGGAGGTGGAGAGGAACTGCACAGCATTCCCATGAGTCACTCAAGTCTTGCAGGGAACAACTCTGCATAATGTATATTCAGAGAACGAAAGTGTTTTTTGCTGCTAAGAAAGAGACCCATTTTTGTTGGACATCTCTGGTGAAGTCAGGAAAGATCACAACTCTTTGATTTTCCACAAGGCTGTCTCCTTTGATCCGGGCATGAGTCAGGATGTGGTCACGGTCTCAATAATACAAAAGCTTGGCTACTTCAGGTTGTGGAGCTGTGCCAGGCCGAGGTGAGCGCGCCAATATGTGATGTGTGCACTCTAGGGCATAGTAAGTGGACAGGACTTCAGGTGCTAACTCTTCGCATAGCCATTTCTCTAGATGGGTCACCATATCTCTGCAATTCTTTCTGGTAATTAATATAATATTCCTTCTGGCCCTATTTTCGGAGACTTCTGCCCTTTTCTCTAGTTCTTTGATCCTAACTTCCACTTGTGACATCCGGTTAGTCACAGCCGTCATTTCAGGGATGATTGTTTCTAAAGACCATTCTGTAATATTTACCCTCTCAACCAATTGCCAGTGGTCATCTCTCAGGAGGCCTATATCTGCTGCCATAGTATCTATTTTCAGCTCAAGTGCTTCTTGGGATGCTGTGATAGCCTGCAGAACTATGTCCAGCATCACAGATCATTTTGAGTGGGTCCTGTGGGTATGTTCACTTGTTCTTCAGCACTTAAGTGTGCTTCTTGGGATGAGCTTGGGTTGTTCAGTCTCTTTTTTCGGAGGATTTACCCATTATTCTTCCTCACTGTCTTTGTCAGATGAAAAAAGTCTGAGTAGGATTACAGTGTCATCCTCCTACTCCACAACTGGGGAGCACAGTTGGTATTCTTCAGGACTGTCTGTGGCCCCCAGGTGTTACCAATAAGGTATCCGGTTGCGCAGCTTTGGGTCTGTATGTCAAGCAAATATGCATCTCCAGTAGATTTAGGTAGACACTTTCCACCTCTTTGTATCGTTTTGGAAGCCTGAAGGTATAGTGATTTGTTTCCTGTCTCACGCTGATATATTTTTGTGTCTCTCTTTCAGATGGGGCCCATGTGTCAGAAGATTTATGGAGTATTATAGGGTATCCAGTTGGGTGCGGGGTGTAATATCACTGAATCCTGTGTCACTACAATGTTTGTTGAGGTCTCTTGTATTTACACCCCCAATTGTTAGTACAGGAACCTTCTCCTGCCCTTTTAGGTGTTCCTTTGGTGGTCCAGGGGTAGCGACGCTCTCTTCTCTATTGTTTGGTCACGCCAGTGAGATGGGACCCCTGCGTTAGGTTACTGTGATTCGTACATGTGAGATTAATGTATATATGATAGTCTGCATGCCACTCTGCGTCTTATCTGTCAGGTGGTTTTCTGTGGCGTTCCCTGGCTCTCCAGTGCTCTGGGTGCCTCACACCCAACTGCAAGCAGATTCCCTCAGTGGGCCTTCTTTGTTTTTTTAGGCCTCATTAGGCAGTGCCTCCAATGTTTGCGTTTGTTGCCTGCCGCCCCCAGGGTGCCTTGGTTTACACCATGCCTACACACGGGGTCTGACTCCCGGCATTACTGTGGGGATGTCTATGGGCGTTCACAAGTTTTCAGTGCCCAGTTCTTCCTCCTTTCAGCCGAGTGGTGGGGTGTGCTGTGTATGCTCTCACAGTGTCATCAGTGTTGGGCCCGCCGCCGCCTCACCTCTCGCTACTTCAGTTGGCAGCAGCGTCTGTCCCACAGAGGGCTTTCAAGGCTTGCTCTAGGTCGCACCTTTGTCCGGGATTCAGCCCGCATTCTCCTGCCTGCTGCCCTGTGTCGTTGCTCTGTTCAAGGGCCACTGACATCCCTAGTTCACAGTGGCTCCGCCCCACAGTCTGCTTCAGGAGTCCTCTCCGTTTGCTGCTATTGGTAAGGCAGCAGTCTGGGTGTTACCTCTGGTTCCATGTCCAGGCTCCACGCCGCAATTTTACAAGGCTGCCGGGCGGCCCGACTCACTGTTTTGCCAAGTGCTATGTTAGTAGGTGCCCTCTGCTGCCGGTCTTATAGCATCCGGGCAATGCAGGGCAATGTGCTACTTTCTGTTGGGCTGGGGCTGGTATTACAGCTGTAGATGGTGCCCGGCGTTGCAAGGCAGCGTGCTATGCTCTGTTGGGCCGGTGCGGGTATTAAAAGAGTTCGGCCAGGAGCACCACAACTCATGCCCTACTCCACTGGAGTCTTAGCCACGCCCTGCTACAGGAATCCACTTGCTAGGATTCCCCACTGGGCCTTGCTCTCTCAAGTGCTCGCCTTTCCCTCAAAGGGCACACTGATCTTGGCAAGCAGGCAGACACTGGTGCTCCAGGCGCAGGTGGTCTTGAATTTCCCTGGGTTCATGTCCCCTCACACAGTTGGGAGACTAGCAGGCTTTAGTCCCTAGTCCTGGTCACAGGAAGAAGCCTTACAGAGTTTCTTCTCATCGCACAGCCTGATTGGCTGCCTGGCTGTTGACAATTTTGGAGGCAATGGACTCTCATTTTTATAGTCTTTTTTCAGACACAAAATATGATTTTGTATCGGAGTCTTTGAGGTTCATGTTGGGGATCTGCTTCCTTTTGAAATGCCTTCTCCTATGCCCTGCCCTTACTCCAGAAAGTAGTCTGTCACAGCAGGAGCGACTACAAATCTGATAGCCCCACACCACAGGTCATGAGAGTGGCTAGAGGTTAACTCCTGGATGTCAGCCACAGCTATATATGCATCAAAAGGATCCCCCAGTACCCCAGCCCTATATCAGCTCTATCGCATTCCAGAGAAGCCCCATGGCTACTTTCCAGTGACATCTCCCTGTATGAAAAAGCATCCTCTTAAGTGTACTGAAAAGCCCAGAATGTCTTCCTCCAGTGTGTTTTCCACCCAGCTTCCAGGAATGAAGCAATCCACAAATCTATCTGGGGGATTCTTCTGCCTCCACATGCTCCTTCAGTCAGCCCTGGGTCTCAAAAAATGGAACGCAGAGTCCTCCATATATTACATCTGTGGTTCCAAAACTTTTGATTTCTGTGGACCCCCACTTTACAATTAGTGGAAGCCAGGGACCCCCACTGAATCATTATTTGAATCCGGGGACCCCTCCATTGAATTATTACCGGAGCCGGGGACCCTGGCCGAAACATTGTTGATGATTTGCTATGCAACACAAAACAGAAAATATACAGAAACAAGCATTCATCAAACACATACACAAATGCTGACAAATTTTATTTCATTTGTTAGAAAAATATAAATACAGAGATTAAAAAAAAATAATAGGAAGGTGGTAGCTTTTCTAAATTCAATTGCAGCCACACATCGTCCATTCTGTATTCAGTTTGATGCTCCCACAAATCAATTTGAGGATACTACTTTAATTTTTTGCCTCCAATTTCAAATTCTTTGACATTAACAGTATGTTTTAAAATCTTCAATTGTACATTTAGCCACTTTATTTACATACACTTTATTAACCTGCTAATATTCTTCAATTTTCTAAGCAGTAGCGGACCCCAGGAGGAGGCCTTGAGGACCCTCAGGGGTCCCCGGACCACAGGTTGGAAACCACTGTATTACATAATTCACAGTCACACATATGCCTAGCACATGCATGCCACCACATGCCCACTGTGCAGCTCTATAGAATAATTTGATATAAGAAGAGTTAAGCACACACCAGCGGAACTTCACGAGTGAGCCTGTAGGCCTATCTCCAGTGACAGAGTAAAAAGGCTCTGTTCACTTCTTATCACTGAGATATGCTGCCACCATGGTTGTGCTGCTTAACTCCTGGTAAAGGCAGTAGTCTTTCACCATCATGAGGGTAGCGTTTTGGGCGCCGCTCCCACTTCAACAAGACCACAAGATGTGAGACACACCTGTTTCATGGAGCACAGGCATGATCTGTGTTCCCCCATGACAACAAAAATCAACACCAGAGAACCAGATATCATTGTTGCTGGGGCATTCAGGGCAGGAGTGCACGCCTGTGACCATGGAAGGGACATTTCCGTCTCAGCACTGACTCAGACTTGCCAGCAACATCCGCACCACACCACCGGAAGCCCCATTTGTATAATTTGAACATCTTAGCAAACCTCTTGGCTTTTTAGCTACCAGTTGCCTTTGCTCGTTTCACCAGTGGCGTAGCAGGGGGCCCATTGGTTCTAAAGCAAGTACACTAATTGGACCCCACCCCTAAATCTCTTAGTTCGGTAGTAAAGAAAACTGCTATATTTTGGGCCCAATAGGCCTCTCACTCCCCTAGGCTCTGGTGCTGCTGCACTTATTGCACTCTTGATAACTACACCGTCATAAATGTCGCCTACTGTACCCTAGTTGTTCTCCATTTTCCATCCTCCTACTTATACAATTATTACATGTGTGTCGTATGGCAAAGTTTCTTATTAATAAATATGGCCCCTAACACCTTCACTGCCACTTTGCACTCGGTTATGAAATATACTCACCTTGAGCAAGAAACCCACAAAGATAGGATAAATCATTATAACGAGCAATGTCTTATCTAGCAGCATAAAATGATACTGGGAGCGCGTAGAACAGTGCTCACTGGAAGGAGAAAAAACACAAACCGTGGTGGGGGAACAGATTTTAAATCATTTCAACTCCAGTTTAACAATAAGTGTCTAACAGATTTATGGAATTGACTGTGAAACAACTGCGTGCTTTCTGTATTGGTTCTAAAACTTCAGCCTCAATATGCCGAATTGCAGTGGCGATAAGGGGCACTCTCTACCAGTGGCTTTCAGATTCTCTCTTGCAAAGCGCTTTGGGAGGCAGAGTTTCGAAAAGCTTGCTACGATGTAATGTAAGTTAAACGGGAAGGCTCCCCCGCCCTGTCCCCCGGACGCAGGGGCGGCGCCAGTTCTTTTACTAACATTTGCGACCGGAGCCAGGCTTCCTGTGCGCGCTTAGGGTCCGCCGCTGCTGTCCTCTCTCCAGTACTGAGGGCCGCAAGGCCGGCAGCGAGGGGCATGTGTCCGCTGCCTGCTGCAGGCCCGTCCTCTCCCGCCCGCTGACCACGTCGAGGCGAGCGGCACACAGGCATGTAGCGGCCGAAGACCCGAGCACGAACTGCCTGTTGCGCCGACAGGAGGGAAGGGGGGAGAAGACGCCTCCACCAGCCCCGACTTTACACCCACCGCCTGGTGAGGGGAACCAGAGAGCCGCGACCCGGACCCCACGCCCCCGGGGACATGGTGGTGCCGGGAGAGCTGCTCGACTCGGAGCCTTGCAGAGCCACACCATGATCCTGGGAGTTGCCGGGAAACTTTGTGCCGGAGATGGGCCAGACTTCGGTTTCCACTCTGTCCCAGCAGCAGGAGCGCCAAGAAGGAAGCGGTGAGTACAGGCCGATCTGGGCACTTCTATATATTTACGTGTGCACCCGCACCCCCGCCGGAACTTGTGCTCTCGGTATAGCCAGTTTGTATACGAAGTGGTTTTCAGCCTCTAATAGTGGCAGGAGGGCGATTTTAGATTGCTATTCTGCGAAGAGCATTTTCTGTGCATTTTGTATTTCCCGACTGTGCGGAGGATTCTCGCTGTGCGTGTTACTTTTTTCCTGTCACTGGTGGGGTTTGTGTTTAAAGGTTGTGATAGGCGTTGACCACCACTGATTGGAAGTTTTGGGGTAGTGGGACTCGCGGAGTGTGAAAGGAGCTGCAATGCAATCCGGGAAACCCCTTGGGAACTTCTATTTGGACTGATCACGAAACGTGCATCCATGATGTGAATTTTCCCCGTTGAAACGTAAGCAGCGCCTTTCTTCTCTGCGTAGATTTTAGTGCATCTTCCCTGTCTCACCATTCGTACTCATCGCATTTTGACATAATTGCATAAGGGGTCTTGGTTCGACCTTTTCACTTTTCCTTGATTTTATGTTGACCAACGTCTTTTCGTTAAGAAAAAATCTCGAGGAAAGGTGTGTGCAATTTTAGTCTTTTTTTCGTCTTTACAAAATATAATATGCATATCTTGGATTACCCTTCCTACTAATATGATTGCAGGTTGCACTGTTTGAAGTAGCTGTTGACTCTCCTACTCCAGATGTTACTTCAGGAATGTTGTGAGATGCTGCTGCTGACGATAAATCTCAGGCGCGTAATGATATAATTTAGAAAATGGTCATCTGCTGAGACCTGCTCAGTGTTTTAGAAAGGGGTGCCTTTGTCTACTTGAAGAGCACAAGTCTGTTTTTGACAGTGTACAGAACACACTGCTGGTACTGGGCTTGGCTCCCTTGAGAGAGGAGGTAGGGCGGTCCAAACTACTTAAGAGCTTTTGACGGATCACTGAAATGCTTTCAAAAGAAAAAGTGCGTTTAACACAAACAAAAAACTGTAAACACAGTGAAAGCGTGCGGCTAATGAGCTTCAATTATTTATTGGAGTGCTCGAAGGATGATTTTTCTCCTGTTTAATTGTTTCATTGAAGTACGACAGCCAGATGACCCAATTGCCAGTCTTGAGTGCTTATTTGCGAAGCCAGTGCATTCTGGTAGTTGCAGTCTTGGTCCTTTAGCGCTAAAGAAATTACTCTTGTAATATTTGTTTGTTCCCATGTACCCCCTGAGTGTAGCCGTTTAGTGCCATTGCGTTAATGAGACCTACTACACCGAACTCGGTATAGGGTTGAGACATACACAAACACTTTATCAATTAGTAAGGTAGAGGGATTTATTATATTCCTATGTTTGAATACATTAAAATATTACTATTGGGTTCCTTAAGCCACGTCAACAATTTTCAGTGTGCATGCCCAAAGCCTCTTAATTATGCCTAAGTACAAACATGCATGCAGTATCCATTTTTATTTAGGTAACAGCCATTCAGACCAGATCACACGAGTTTATTTTTAATACAAACCTACTATAACATTTCATTAGTATGTCCTTGTTTTTATTGTTTTACAGGGAAAGAGGTACGTTGCGTTTGGGTTTATAGGTAATGGAATGGTGGACTAGAATGGAAGGAAGTGCGGATTCTTATAGTGTCAGTTGCTGCTAGTAGGGGCATTCTGAGGGTGTGCATATTATCTCTGAATAGTAGAGTCATTTTTTAATTAGTAGTTTTAAATTGTATCTTCATTATTTTGTCTCAAGTTAAAATCTTTATTGTCCTCTTACCAATTACGAAATAAAAATACTTAAGTACTGCCTAAGAGCAATTTTCAATTAGAGGTGATCCACTGTAATTCACGTTGACGTGTCATTTATTCATGCAGACAATAGCATGACACTAGTGTCGGTTAGTTCCACTTAGGGGTAGTATTACAATGTCATCTAGATATTTCAAATTATCTCTCAGTCCAGGGCGACTCGACGTCAACCGTATCCATATCTTCGTAGCTTAATGATTCAGTGAAGAAGGGCCATACTCCCAGTCCCACCTCCCATCTCCTGAGCCTTCAGCATTAGACTGTATGGTAGGAGATGTCTTCTAGGCATGCACTCCAGTCTAACAAGACCTTTGCTACTTTATGATCCGTACGGACCAATTTAATTTTTATTTTTCATTTTGGCTATTCTGCAGCATCTTTAATCCATCCCTCAATTGTTGAGGGTTCTTGGCTCAGCCAGTGTATATTTATTGTAGGTTTAGCCAGTAACGGAGTAAACAGTGCTGCTTTCTTCCCGCTTCTTAGCTTTGGTCTTAAAAGAAGATATGCCCAAC
Organism: Pleurodeles waltl; assembly: GCF_031143425.1. Classification (NCBI taxonomy): domain Eukaryota; kingdom Metazoa; phylum Chordata; class Amphibia; order Caudata; family Salamandridae; genus Pleurodeles; species Pleurodeles waltl. Next base: position 975,394,669 of record NC_090444.1, read on the forward strand.
AAACATGCACTCTTAGAAAATGAATCAGTAGTTTTGTATTTTAAATACCTCCGACATCTATGACCAATAATTCTGAATGCAGGGGCTTGACCACGTCATATGGAAAAATGTCACCCTCATTATATTATATTTTGGGCATTGCCCTAGCCTTGTCAGGTGTATCCAGTGGAGTGTGATGTATTAGTGATAGAACATATTTGTTTGTATTGGGCAGAATCTAGCATTGCTGGGTTGATTGCGTAATGTGTATGTTTGCTTTTATTACTCGGTCTGTGTTCCTCAGCACAGTCCTATCCCGATTTGCTTCTCACCAGCAATCTCTTTTTAGGCAGGTCCCTATAAAGTGCCTGATACTCTTGTTATTGTCCGCTTTGGACATTGTCAAACAGCATGTCGTGAGTGTAGTTGATGGCTGTGGGGCCCGAGGAAGCGTGTGCCATCAGTCCATTAATACCTTAGATATTCTGCTATATTAAAGAAACTGCCCCCGTGCCACCTGAAACATCATTCTGAAACCAATCAGATGCTAAGAAACATGTTTGTTTGTGGATCTCCCATTATTGCGCATCCTTCCCACCGCCTGCCTTGTCAAATCCTTGTCACTGACGGCCACTAGCAGTCTGCTTGTGAAAGCCAAGCAAAGACTGTATATTGTAAGGGAAATATGGGCCCATTATTAGCCGAACAGGAAAATCTTTGAACACATCCACTGTCCATTTAAAAGGAATGTGGAGCACTACCCCTCAGTTAATTTGCGTGATAGAGAAGAAGCACCCACGCAGGGCCTGGGAAGGAGTTGACCACAAGAATAGATGAGGCAATGTGTCCATCAAGAGAAGTCCAAACAGCATCTGAAATGACAGTTAATAAATAGGGGCAGATTCAAAAAGGGTCGAGGCCAGTAAATTGGAATAATCAAGGCGGTTTATTAAAATATTAAAGTGCACTACAGAAGGCAAAAACATACTCAGTTTCAATAAATTAGCCATAGGAATTAGAAATAAATTGCCATGTAGGTTGGCAGCATTTAAAAAACATGCAGCATTGAGTAAAATTGGAACAATAGACTGTCCAAAATGTGCAGCAAATCGGTAGATAAATGGGCAGCATTCCTAGTAGTGACCCAAAGAAGTCCGACTCACTCCCAAAATTAGAGACTTTTAAAATGCATTTTACAATGGAAAGCATGCCACCATCCCAGCATTTCCCCTAAATGAATACTAAAAAGTATACCTCTGACCTAATATCATCGGAGGTGTCAGAACAAATCTGCTTACACAGACAATAAAAAGACTCATTAATGAATAGTCTAGAGTGAGCAATCAAGAAGAACCTTGAAAAGTATCTAAAGGCCTCCTTTGGAGTTCTTTAAGATCAGCTTGTCATCACAAAACAAAAGTGCACATTTTGCGGTGTCAGTGATAAATAAAAGAACCCAATGAGTAATGAAAGCAACCATACAGGTAAAATATGGAGTTCAGGTCTAGATTCGCTTATGCTAGGAATTTTTTTTTGTACATCACAGCATTATTGTTTCAATTGCAGCTGGATTCATGTTAATTCTAATCAGAAATTAGATATAACAAAACCACTTTTTTATTGGGTTTCAGTTGCAGGATACAGTTAGAGGCATACATTGCTTCTGTACACTCTGTGGCTCACAGGTAAAACACATAGGTGTCTCATTGCTTTCAACAAGACATAACAGCGTCCTAAAAGCAACCATCACCCCCACCTTCCAGACCGGGACTTCCTATCCTTCCCTTCCCATCACTCCAGTTGGTAGCCTTATCAAGGTTGTGCAATAACCCTCGTTAATACCAGTCGTGCGTTGTGTTTGCTGCACCTGGTTGTATGAGCTAAGATGAGTCAGGAGGGATACTTTTCAATACGTTTGGGTACCCAGGGCGTTCTAACTCGGAGGATAGGTATTTTAAGAAGTGCATAGAATATGTCTGCTAAAAGGCCGCTCTCCACGTCAAATCCCAGAAATATAAGTCAGTTAGCCAGTGTCTTCTTTCCAACTACACAGCCTTCGAAGCAAACCTTCCAGCTACTGTCTAGATGAGGAAAAACCTCTGTTTCTCAGATTTCTCCCTCTTCTTCTCCACCACTTAACACAGTTGCTCTGCTTGGTAATATTGAAACACTCCCAGGAAACCCAAGTGCCTTTCCCTAATAGAAGTGAAAGATAAGTCTTTTGAGACACATGATTTTTTCTCAGCCCAAACAAAGTTGTTAAAAGCCTTCACATATTTTTGAGAAGGGAAACGGCACCAAAAGTGGCAAGGTCTGAAACAAGAAAAGCAGCTTCAGGAGGAGAGACATTTTGACTGCAGCCAGACACCCAAACTACAAGAAGCCATATAGGTGCCATGAGATCAGATTTTTCTGCATCACTTTGAGTCGTGTAGGGTAGTTCGCATCCATTGTTTGCTCTATTTTAAATGTAATTTGCACTCCTAGATTTGTTAATTCATCTGTGGCAAACCTGAAAGGAAAGCACGTTTTCAATGCCTCTGAAGAGATCCTGGGGTATGGCCATATCAAGGGTCTGTTATTTGTCCAGATTGACTTTGAACTCAGAAACCTATCTGAAATGGCCATCTCCCTCAATAGTGATGGAACAGAATGCTCTAGCTCAGTTAGAGTAAGCAGAACATTTTCTGTGTAAATCATCATTTTTAGAGCCCACCCCACCCTTCTGACTCCTTTTTTAATCTCTACATTCCTGCTTACCAACCACGTGAAAGGTTCCAGAAGCCAATGCAAACGAAAGAGGATAAAGTTGGCAGCTATGACTCATTCACCTCATGATTTGAAAGAGGGGCGACAAGCCTTCAATCACCCTTACCTAGAATTTGGTAGCCCATCTTTACCTACTTTGAGAACTTGGGACCAAAAGTAAACATGTTCAGTGTTTTTCCCTAAAAAGCCCCAACAGAACTGTTCAAATACCTTTCCAGCATTTAAAGATTGGAGAAGAAATGTCTCTTTGCATGATTTTGAGTCGTCCTCAGTGTATGAAACCGGACTGGTCAGAGCTGACCAGTCTGGGGAGAAGCAGTAGGAGTCTTGCAGCCAATAAACAATTTATGTCAAGGTTGGGAAGTGAAATCAGTGTGTGTCAGGTGCAATGTTTTCCTCTTGGTGATGATCTCAGTTATTGCCTCTTCCATTGACTTTGAGGCTGAGTCGGCCTCTAGGAAGGAACTGAAAAATTGTGACAAGGTAGGAGCAAGAATTTGGCAGAATGTCTTTTAGAACAGGGAACTGTAATCACCTGGAGAATAAAATTGGAGAACAAAATTGGAGTGTGGCCTGAGAATGCAATATGATGAATCTCATCTTGCGTATGTCTGTGGAGCCTGTGGCTCTTGTTAATGAAGTGGTCTTATCTAGCATAGGTCACAGGCAGACAAAGTAATAGGTGTAAGCTATCTCCCTTGTGTAGATGCCCCCATTTATCTGCCAAGCTCATAGTAGTTAGTCATTTTTGGAAGTCCTCACTCGTTGTACCCTCCATGTCATAACTTACCAGTGACCTGTCCTTCACCCGGTCTATAACCACATTAAAATCACCCCCTCCCACCATCTCTATTACCATTTATACTCTCCAATCTCTACATTTTGAGTGATTGGGAACTTAAGAAATGTATTCTTTCCACTATTCAGGTTCTCAGATAATGGGTATAGTGTACCTTTCAGATTCCACTGTAAGGATCAACGTCAATGACCTGCCGTCATGGCCAGCCACCTCCCACAAAACCACACCCTGAGAAGAATTGGCCAAATAAATGGTGACTCCTCAGTTTTAGTTGTCCCAGAATTAAATAACTAGAGAGGAAGCCACTGGGATTCGTGGTGGAAGCTATTCTTCAGCACATGGGCCTCTTGTATGCAGTAGACTTCACAATCTGACTCATGCTCCAAATTCAATATTGCACTTCATATCACAAATGAATTGAGACCCTTGACAGTTAAACAAATACATTTCAACAGCATGACATCCTCAGCGAATTAGTAGCAAATGGACAGTGCATCGTAGACACGCTGTGTAAGTCCTACCCTTCGATTGGGGCATTGAATGGTGGCGTTGAAGGCCCCAGTATTACACTAGTTATCCTCTAAAACAGAACTAGAACCATAACCAAACCAATACCCCCTTTTACAATAATGACTCAAAACCAAGAACACATGTTGGAGACTGAACTTCAAGTGAAACCACACCTCTTACGGATGTATTATCCCATACTCTAAAAGGTTCAAATGATGGTCCTCCTAGCTCCCATCATGCTACCTAAACTACCTCATGCTGCCACTGAAGTGGCTATAATTGTATCTGAGACAAGCTGCCTGTTACAATTCTTGTTGAGCTTCTTTATCCAGCCCTTTGCATCTTTGATCTCTCCTTGGGTAACTGACCACTTCAGGGGTCTCAAAACATCTTCTCAGACTGCAGCCATAACATCTGGGGATGGCATGTCATTCATTCTGGGGTCCCTAACCCTGTGCTGTTGATCCTTCATTGCCATCTCTGCGGTTGGTCAGTGTCCCACATGCTGTGGTGTTGATAAATCCCAGGAGTTGTTTGGCTTTTTAGAGTAACCTGTTGATAGTCCTCTTCCCTTACCCGGGGAAGATTTATGCAAACGGGTGACCCTAGTAAAATGATACCATTTGCCTGAACAGAAAATCTTTGATGGGTTTAAAGGCTCTTCTCTGTCCAACATGGTGGACATGAACTTCCAAAACAGCTACTCTTTGTGGCCATGATATAGCTGGTTTCTCTTTTATTGTGCAGTAAACATAATTTATTAATTATATGATAGAAATAAACTCTTGTGATAATGTGAGGAAGGGCCTTTCAGTCTGTCGCTCGATGCTCACTCAGTGAATGCAGTACAGTTGTATGGAAGCACCTCATGTGTGTCTCTGACATGGTGTAGCTTAGATTTGTGGCTTTAGAATCAGAAGCCTCAATCTGGATATTAAAATTGCAAGATTCTGGTCATAATTGTAGCAAGGCAATAAGCCTCTGCAGAAAAGCTACTGGGCATAATAAAATATAAACGGAAGTGACGTTTGTCAGGTTGCTGTGCACAGCCAAAGAGACTGTGTGGTTACAGGTACAACACCTTTCGGGTTCATAAGCAGGCCAGGCAACTTACATGGGGCCACCGTGTGTCACATGATTTCGGCACCCTTCACACAGTTACCCCACGAGGAGCTGAAATCACACTGTGGCAGGGAAAACAAGCTGAAAGCCACTGAGAACAGTGTGTTTCCAGCTCGTTTTCGGAGGCTATACGCACCCAATGTCCATAGAAGGTGTGAAAACATCCCAGGACATCAGCCACAGCCTCGATGACACTTTTTTTTTTTTTTAATGAGGTGGTGGGGTCCTGGTGAGGAGCAGAGTGCCTCTTAGTTAGCTGTTGGCTCCAGGCCCTATGCCCTCCAAGTGCCGGCCCCCTCTCACACTGTGAAAATGTTTTGTAAGTTGGCAGTTCTGCTTATACACGCCATATGATCAGGAGTGGCTCGCTGCAAGCAGGTGGGGATGGCAGCACGAGGGGAGAATTAAAATAAAATTAAAAATCATTAAAAACAAAAAACACTTACCTTAACGCTGTGAGATGCTCCGCTCCTCCGTCTCCTCGCTGCAGGCACAGGCTCCCAGCCTGCCCTGCAGCCAATCCTGACGCTGCTCAGAGCAGCGTCAGGATTGGCTGGGAGCGTCCAGCCAGGATACTCCCAGGCAGACTGGGACCCTGTGCAGGCTCTCACCAGCCCAGCATTTGTGTTGCTGGACTGGAGACAGCCTGCTGCGCATGTGTTTTTGGCTGGCCCTAGATGGCTGGCCAAACACACATACGCTCTGAGTGGGACTGCTAAGCACTCCCCCTCACTGCTCGTCACCCCCGTTGCTCCGCTCTTTTACCAAAAAATTATATTGTTTTTTGGTAAAAGGTTTGCAGCTTCCGCTTCTGGCGGGGGTGACACTCCTCCACTCTAATGGAGAAGCTGTCCCTGCATATGATGAATCTTAATGAGATTACATAGTGTCTACATTGCACCATCATGTTTCATGCATTTTTTCTAAGGTGGCGAAGGATATCCTTGAGGCAAATATATATACATATTTTAGGCAGAACTACAGTGCTGCATCTAAACCTATTCATTTGCTGCTTCTAGATGGTGTCCAGGCGGGTGTGTGTTCCGTTTACATTGCTTACACAAAGGGGATTGGAGGAATGCTTGGCACAATGGGTGAAAAACAATGGGTTGCAATGCTACTCCGAGCAATTGCCAGTGGATAGGATATTTGCAAACATTCCTTCACCTTTTGTATGATTGATGTAACACCTTAAGTGACCAAGGGTATGCCCACACATAGGTCCCTTACTCGCTGTGCCACAGGATCAAAGATATACCTCCTTACAAGGTCTAATAAGGTTGCTTAAGTTCGCTTCTGGAGGCGGGCCTATCCTGGCAATTTGGGACAGACTGTTACCGTAAAGAGCAGGGTCATACTCACTTTCACAAGGCAGGACTTTGTCCAGACTGGTACAGTGACTGAAAAACAATGGGTTGGAATGCTACCCTGAGTAATGACCAGTGGTTACCGTTCCTACTATCGCATTTTGTGTGATGTATTCCTTTTACATTGCAGCAGGAAAATTCCCACTAAACATTTTTTTCCAATTTGCCACATGAGAAACTCACAGTAAACCCATCATCAAATGATAGTTAATGAGTAATATACATCATGTTATTCTTATGATGTTTGTCCTTTTTTCATACAATAACTTAACTATACTGTCTACAGCTTAGACTTAGTATAAGGGAACCAGGGGGAATGGCTAGATCACAATTTAGGGAGCATGTTTCAGTGGGACTTTTTGTTTGGGCCTGTTTAAATATATATATTTTTTCTTCACAGAAAACACTATAAAAAGGGACGAAACGCCAACATATTTTATGATGTTTAAAACATTACTTACGTTTGAAATCTCACAAGTAGTTCTTAATTTGTAAAAGATTTAGGGGGTCATTCTGACTCCCGCCGGCCGTGGTATCCGCAGGGCCGGCGGGAGCCGCCAGAATACCGCTGCGCGGTCACAAGACCGCCGCGGGTATTCTGGGTTTCCCGCTGGGCTAGCGGGCGGCCGCCAGAAGGCCGCCCGCCAGCCCAGCGGGAAACACCCTTCCACAAGGACGCCGGCTCCGAATGGAGCCGGCGGAGTGGAAGGGGTGCGACGGGTGCAGTTGCACCCGTCGCGATTTTCAGTGTCTGCATGGCAGACACTGAAAATCATGGTGGGGCCCTGTTACGGGGGCCCCTGCAGTGCCCATGCCAGGGGCCCCACGACACCCCATACCGCCATCCTGTTCCTGGCGGCCAAAACCGTCAGGAACAGGATGGCGGTATGGGGGTCGGAATCCCCATGGCGGCGCAGCAAGCTGCGCCACCATGGAGGATTCCCCAGGGCAGCGGAAAACCGGCGGTACACCTCGGGTTTTCCGTTTCTGACCGCGGCTGTACCGCCACGGTCAGAATGCCCTTGGGAGCACCGCCAGCCTGTTGGCAGTGCTCCTGCGGTCCCCCGCCAGGGTCGGAATGACCGCCTTAGTGCTAGGACAATAGCTAATTTCTGAACTCTGCAGCCAGTGCCGCCGAATGTTAGGGTTTCTGAATACCATTCCTCATCCTGCCTTAATCCATGTCATCCTAATTCATCTACAGCCGTACAGTCCCTTCCCCTTTATTTCGCTTACAGGGTCGTTTTCATCCCTGCTTTCTCCCCTTGCCATTTTATTTTCTGCTTTTTCCTCTCGTTCTGGAATAGTGTGATGATGAAAAATAAGTCCCAGTGTCCAAAAATGATTGCTATTGGACCCCCCAGGTCAAATTAAGCATTGCTCACAAGACTAATGACCAGTTGGAATCTGTTCATCATTTTCCATGGTGCTTAGATGGGAAAGCTCCATTGATTGGGTTGACTTCAGGTTCACTCCCAATTAGAAAAACTGAATGCAGGAGATGTTATGCATGGAAGTATTTCATGGCCCAACACCCAAGGGACAACCACAGGCCCATATTTTAGTGGATAGGTGGAAATGGAGGATGTCCAGTTGCTTTTAGGTCTTGGTTGTGGTTGCTGCAGCTTCTGTTGGTGACCTCATGCTACCTTTACACTCCTCCATACACACAACATAGATAGAGTATAGCAAGTGGGCTTTTGGTAAGCCCCCTATAAGCTACTGGTGTTGGGCTGTCCTAACAGTCATGTCATCTTGTGGAAGGTATATGGTGCTTTAAGTAGTCCCTATGGTAACCTTTCTGCTGTTGCCAATATCATTCTGCCTCCTGCTGTCTCCGTGCCCCCTGTGCCATATGTGAATCCACTGCAATCTGCTGCTGCTCACTGGTGGATGCTGCCATTGCTCAGGCTTGTGTCTTTGCTATTGCTTATTGCTTATTGTCAGACCCTTTGGCAAAGTCAGCTGCATTGCACATCCATATGGAATGACAAAAAACTTATACGAGATGGCCACCATGCATACCGAAGCAAGTTTAATTTCAGAGTAGAGTATCAAGTCTGTTGGCTACGTTACAGATGTTAGAAGAATACTAATATGAAGATGGGGTGGGATAAATGCTGGTGATGATGTGGATATAATTTAGTCAGGAATTGTAATGGTAGAGATTGCAAAGGTGGTGAGGTGAGGGGATATAAACGTTGTGGAATTTGATAAGGAAAACAAAAGGCGTGTGGAGTGGTAGGTTGGACAAATGTGGAAATCAGGAGATGTGAAATTATCAGAATAGCATGAGAGGGGAGAGAAGGGGGTTAGAAGGTTGTCGGAGAGGTAGTATTCATGATTGGGTGACCAGAATGCAGTAGTTATTGCGGATATGTTGAGACAGTGTGCTGACTTACCAATGATCATGAGGATAGAAGGACTAAGAGGAAGAAAGGTGGGGGAAGATGGAAGGAAAGCACACAGTGTAATGAAAGGAGAGGGTAAGTGATGATGAGAGTCTGGGGTGGTGAGAGAATTCTGATGTAATGGACAAGGTAGAACAAATAGTTATAAAGTTATTTAGAAGTTACCGCAAAGCACTCTACAACGCCGGCCATGCTTACCTCAACGAACGACTCACCTTTTACACTCCCAACCGTCAACTCCTCTCCGCCAACCTCACCCTTTGCCACCGTTCCTCGCATCCACCGAACTACAGCCGGCAGCAGATCGTTCTCCCACCTCGCCACCAAGACCTGGAACACCCTCCCCGCCCACCTACGACAGACCCAGGACCTGCTGACCTTCAGGAAACGCCTCAAGACCTGGCTGTTCGAGCAATAGCACCTCCCCTGCCCCTCTCCCGGCCCCTCAGCGCCTTGAGACCCTCACAGGTGAGCAGCGTGCTCTACAAATGATTGATTGAGAAGTATGAAAATGGAGGTCAGATGTGGGTCAGTTATGATCCCATACTTCCACCATAAATGTAATGTTGTCTGAAGACGGAAATTAGGATGTTAGACTTGAATGAAATGGAAGAGGGGATGGTGAACTTACGGCAGTGGGACATTTTAGTAGACTGAATGCTTGAATATGACTGAATAAATACATTTGACAGACGTATACACATTTAAGAAAGCTATTAGAGTTAGCGGGAGAGGTAGATGGGGAAGACATAATACACAGAGGAAGATAGGAGATAGAGTAAATAGCCAGGAGGTAGCCATGTCAATAGAAGAGAAGTGTACTAGTAGGATGAGAACAATGAAAGAAGTGGGGCTAAGGAAATGGGCACACATGAAATAGTGGGTAGTTAGCACATAATTACAGAGGTATGGCAGTGCTAGAGGGAAATTATAAAGCTGAATTGAAAAGCTAAATAAAGAATTATAGGCTTTGTGCATAGCAGGACCTAAGGTTGCAGCTAAGAAGGAAATGACAGGAGTTGAGGACTGTAACAACAAACAAAAAGTAAACTTGAAGTAGGATAAAACAATTTAAAACAAATTTACAGTAGTTAAGCTTAACAGTAAATGTGAACCAAAACAGAATTGGTTAAACAGGATTACAGTATCTATGCACAGGAATGAAACGTAAAATTGAATTGGCCACAAGAGGAGATAAGCTTCAAAACAACAAGCGATGTAAAGACAACATTGAAATCATGTAGAGGCTTCTGTCCTCAACCAGTCTGTCTACCAGCATGGGGCCACAAGATAGAAACACTAATAATGGTAGTTAGCAGTCTGGCTCGCCAATGATTGTAAGAGAAGTTATAACACAACTAAGCTTTAAATAATCAAAAAGTGGTTGTTATACAGCAGAGCTTGAAATAACTAAAGCAAAAAAGCAATATAAGTTATCAGTTTACAAAACAGATGTGCTATTACAGATTCCTTTTATGATTAAAGACTGGGCAAGAGACACTGCTCAGCTGGCTGCCACCATTGACTGCAGCCCACACATCTTGTGAGTTGACTATAGTGGGCTGAAATCGTGCCACAGGCGATTTACGATTCTCTGCTTTCACACAAGGAGGCCTTCTTCAGTTCCACTCACGAACCAGATAGAGGTGCCCTTAAGACACTCAGTCACCTTTATTTGACGATCACCATCTTGCTGATGTAAAAGCCCCTCGTAGACTAAATGCAGTAAGTTCACCAGCCATTAGAAGATGGTGCTGGGTCCAAGGGACTGTTAGCCACTGGAGAGGGACTCCGATAGCTACAGATGTCTGATCGGGAAAAAGCAAAAAGCAAGAATCACTTGGATTTGCCAACGAATCACAAAAACAAACCACATTCAGCATCGGTTATTACAGGGCTGCCAGCATCCAGATCCTAGTACCAGACCCCTTAACTGATGTTCCCTCACTGTGCTTGAAACAGCCTTTTTAGAACACCTTCACCAACAACAGTTGCTAACACTGGCATAGGTCTTCGTGCATACCAGCCTGTGCACCTGATCCAGTGTAGAACATGGTCGGGGTGCAGTGCTTCATAGGGTTTCTCACACCAGAGCAGGTGCAGCATAATCATAAGAGTTGAACTGAGGCCCAAAATGCGAACAGGCAAAACTAAACATTGGTAGCCCGATTTCGGGTGTCGATAATAAGATTGATGCCACTTGATTCACACTGTTTTTTTCAACAGGGGTGTTCTTCACAAACCGCCTCCTCTGGATTCCATTGTATTCTCTGTTATCTTTAAGGCAGCTCATACTTATTGAGAATTAAATACTTTCTTCAGAAGGGAGGCAATTTTGTTAATGTCACAATCGGTTAATTTGTTTCAAGGTAATAATAATGTGTTTGATGCAATGTACTACTGCAGAAAATGTGACTGTTTTGGATAACATGCTTCTGATTTATTATCTTATAGTAAGTTCAGTCATCTTTATTGGAATGCCGAAAATGTATGTGGTAATTTCTCCTGTTTTATTTGTGTTTAAATTTAATCCACTCCAAGTGATTAAGGCCCATCTCTGCAATTGATACGAGTCCTGCCGTTGGTTGTTGACAAATTAGGCGCAAGGCTGGCATGGTGGAATTTTGGGGCCCGATTCACAAATTGTTTTATATTGGTTGTGCCTTATATAGCTGGATAGCGACCCAGTCACGCTCGCAAGACATTTTGGATGGAGTAGTTTCCAAGAGTAAGACATCTTTACTGATAGAGAATGAGCAAGTACGTGAATAAGCAAGCCCCATTGAAGGAAGTTCATTAGTAAGTCACAGGGTGGCCTGGAGTAAGGCCATACGCGCCAATTCACCGAAATGCCAGGGGTAGCACAAATTACATCACACGCCATTTGACTTTTACTTTGACACTCGCACACACATGCTTACACATGTACACATATTCACATACTCTTACTCACAAACACACTCTCGCCTGTAAAGCTTTTTCATTACCCAAGCTACCATAGAGTGTCATATTCGTGCTAATTATACTCCATTCTTTCTTACACATTATTCACTTTTTCTGGAAGTAAAAAAACGACATAAAACCAAGGGAAGTGTTGCCCTAACCAACGTTCATTAGGACGATCTACCCCTGTGTTCCAGGCACTGATGTTGCCACCTCTGAGGCCAGGGGTCGCAAAGGGCAAGCCAGGGACCCCTGGCGAACCCCTAAATGACGACCATGAAAAGGCGTGCTCGTAGAAAATGGTTTGTAGATCTTGCTTGGGTATTCAGGTGTAACACACACCTAAGTCTGGAGTAAGGCACACTCTGAGGAAAAGCTTTTTGTATTCGCCTGATGTCGTCTTACGGCAGCTTCACCACGAAAGGTGTGTTTCATATATACTCCCTGCGAAACCGCATTCTTAGCTTGGCGCCAGCGCTTGCTCGTGTTGAAAGCTTTAATTTCTAGCTGCATTGCATTACTACATGCCTTTGGCGAGAGCAAGAGCACGGCTATCGCTTATCTTTGCAAGAACGTGTTTCACAATAATATGCACCGCCTTTCAAAGGAAAACATCATTAAACTGGGAAGGAACAGAACGCTAGCATTTGCCCAAGAAGCCAGTTGTATCCACTGGTAATCTAGAAGTGCCGTCCTGCTTTTTATTGTATGCAAAATAACGACCATCGTGGGTTGAATATCAACCACAGTTAAATACCTTTGCCCGCTGCGGGTGGGGCAAAAAGGTTGTTTCTAAACGCGCATTCATTTTATTGTCGACATCACAGGTAAATGAGGGTGTGCCTAGCCGCAGGAGCACAAACGGGCCCTTGCTGGTCGCCCATTGTCCTTATTTACAGCTGACGCCAACAAAACTTTTTTTTTAGCCAGCAAACTAAATAAAGGGGGCAGGGAAAATGTGCTGTAAAGCTATTGTATTGTATTGTATGGTTTTACCTCCCTCCAGCTGGTGTTTTGCACCTGTGGTCCATATTACTACGAAGGGTGATGGTACTTTTTAGGGTAGTGCCTGCGAGTGCATGCGCTTGCAAGGCTCTGTTGTGTACAGTGAAGGGCTTGGAGCCCGCCTGTTGCTTACCATTTGTTGTTTTGCATGGCACTCTTCTTTCCAGCCTAGTAATTCGTCAAGACAAGCCTGGCATCATTTCCGTTTCTCTGTGTGAAGCAGGGACCAAGCACAGATTTATTCAACTTAATTAGTGCCTGTCTACTGCTCCCGGCGTGCTAGAGGTATTATTTTGTTATTTTTATAAAGTTCTAGTGCCCTGCAAACAGAAAGCTTGTGACTGGTAAAAACGTGCCCAGCAGCACAAACAGAATGGCAAACATTTGTTTTTTAAAGCTAACTTTCTTTTAATATGCTAAGTCATCTTTTCTCACTTTCCAAAGCAACATTGTTTATCATGCGGCTTTTTTTTTCATTATATCTTTAATCATTTTTTCATACAATACAAGTACTTAATCATGACTTTACCACCACGGGGCGGGAAGTGTACAGTGCAGCAATATGCATTATCAACATACAAGAGTAGAAATCCATACAGTATCAGTTTCACATGTTCTGGTAGCAAGTAGGAAGACATAAACAATTACGTCAGTCTCACAGGCCATTTGAGAGCATAATGAGTATGACCATACAGGTGAAGACCAAGCCAGAGAGAGTCATAGGCAGCTAGAGTGAGTAAGTAGTCCCTGAATGGTTGCCATATATCCTTCGACATGGATGAAGGCATTTGGAGAGATGCATACAGTTAGCTGGTGTTATCACTGTAGATGAGGCTGTTCAACCACATCTACGTTGTGGTTGGGTGCCTACTGTCCCAATGCAGGGCTATCTCCCTTTTAGCAAGAGCAGGGCCATGGCAAAGAAGTGCCTTACACGTTTAGGGACATCTCCCACATAGTCCAGTAGAGCCAGGAGTGCCCGGCATCTGTGATAGATGAGTAAACACATTGGTCCCGAATGGGGCAGTGCCCCTGCATGTCCAGGTCATGTGTGGGAAATTTGCAATGTGCGTGTGACATTTAGGGTAGTATGACGAGTGGGAGGGGTCAATACATGCCAGCGCAGTCGGCATGGTGAAGGTCCTGCAGAGGAATTTAAAATGTATAAGCTTGTGTCGGTGGTTAAAGAAAACTAACCGGGTTTGGGCACACCACCCCAGACAAATTTTATCACAAAGCGGGCGCCCAGTGTCTGCTTTCCAGGCAGTCCTGAGTTTCAGGTCAGGCACCGGGATGAGGCCATACATGTGTCATAGAGTTTGGAGGTAAGCCTGGCCCCTTGAATCCGTAGTGGTTACCAGAGTTAAGGGTGCGAATTCTGCATGGGGCCAATGGGTATGACTGGAATTGCGTGCAGAGAGCGCTTTGAAGCCATCGGAGTATCAAGTGGTCCAGGTATGTGGCATCAAAGAAGCGTTCATCTTCCGTGTGTGAGAATACATGGCCATCTGGAAATATATCACCAAATGTGTGAAGATGTAAGGCCGTCAATGCATGCTGGACTAGTGCCTCTTGTGTAATGTGTTATTGGCCAATGTTATTGCAAGGGAGTAAAGCAACTTGCCGCTTAGAAGACGGGTGAGCTTGCTCCAAGCCCAGCTAGTGGTGGATAAGATCTGAATGTCTTTGGGATCTGGGGAGACTCCCAGCTGGAGAAGCACCAGCAGTGGTGTCGGGGCAGCTCAGTCACACTCTGGAACGCATAGGGGGGCATGCATCAAGGTGATACTAATGGCAGGAAAACTGGCATTGCCCAGCAAGATAATAAAGTTGAGAATGTGCGATTCCGAATCTTTTGTGCTCCTATGAGAGAACCAAAACTTTCATCTACTGCAGGGGCACCTATCCGCCCATTTAAGCCAAAGGTATAATCCATGGAGGGTGTCGAATAAAGAAATTGTAAGTGGAAGGGAGGCATTTAAAAATAGATATGAGTTGGGGCAGCACCACCATTTTGATTAGGGTGATGCAGCATGCCATTGATAGAGGATGTTGGATCCAGCGGTTCAGTTGTGCAGTCACTTTATTGATTGCCGGCCTATAGTTCAGCCGTATGACTTGTTTTTGGCACGGTGTATGTGTATGCCTAGGTACCTAATGGAGTTGTTACACCGCTTTAGGGGAAAGTCTGTTTGCACCGTGTGATGCCTGCAAGCGGGGAAAAGTTCAGATTTTACCCAGTTGATATGCAAGCCTGAGAACTCGCCAATGTGGACAATCGTTCAAAGTACAGGTGTTAGGTTTTCACTAGGACGAAGGATGAACAGTAGAATATCTTCTGCGCATAAGTACATCAGCAACAGACCGGTAGCAAATTGCAAGCCCCTGTGCCTATGTTTTTCCTGTAGGTTAGGCACTAAGGGGTCAATTGCTATAATAAAGAGCCGGGGTGACAGTGAACACCCCTGTCTAGTACCTCTTTCTGGAGAGAAGAGTGGAGCCAGCAACCAATTCAGTCGTATGGTAGCTGTCGGGTGAATGTATGAAAGCATGACGAGGGATGTGAATCCAAGCGGAAGCCCCAGTTTACAGAGTGAGGCGTTGAGGAAAGACAAATCAAGGGAATAAAAAGCTTTGGCCACGTCTACTAGTGCAATCGCTTCCAGTGTGGTTGGGGATACTCTGTTCAGCACAGAAAAGATGGTATGGAGGTTTAGAGATTTAGAACGATGAAGGATAAAACCTGATTAAGCTGGCGAGATGATTTGGTCCATCAGGATGGAGAGATGCGTGTCTAGTAATTTGGCTAGTTTCTTACTGACAAAATTGAGGCGAGACAGGGGCGGTAGGAGCCACTCAGGTGTGGGTTTTTGCCTGGCTTGGGAAGGAGAGTAATAAATGCCTCCCGCAAACGTTGGCGGGAGCTTGCCCATCTCAAGAGCCTCGTCATATGCAGCGAGGAGGTGTGGTGCTAGCAACTGTTTGTAGGCTTAATAGCACACTTCTGTGAACCCATTAAGGCCGGGAGTTTTAGATCCATCTAGGGCCTGCAATATCTTCTCCATGGTGAAAGGCTCACTTTGTTGTTTTGTTGTTGGGCCATGGTCAGCCAGACCATTGCTATTTCTGCAAGATAGCGTTCCAGCTCGATCGATGGTGGGATAGGGTGGGTCGTGCCAAGTAGAGGTTACTATAGTAGTTGAAAAACTCTGTACCTTCGCCACACCCACAGCATGAGTATCATCATCCCTGGGCAATTCAAGTATATAGTCAGAGGATCTGGGTGGGTGCAGCAGTCTGGCCAATGTGCATTCCGGCCACTGCCCCTCACTATACTTGCAGGTTTTAGCATTTTTACCCATAGAATTTGCCTCGCGTTCCACAAGTATGTCTAAAAGAGCTGCACACTGATGGAGTTTGGAGCCAGTGACCTGGTGTACCACAGATTTCTCAAGTTCAGCCAGCTGGGCCTCTACGCGAGCCAGCCTGTCTTATGTCACATAATACCCCAGAGTGCTTGGCTACCCCTAGTGTATGTATCAAGGCATCCCACAAGGTCGCCTGGGTGCTAACTGAGGCTTTATTTAAAGTAAAATAATCTGTGATTGCATCATGGAGCTCGTTGCAGAAGAGAGTCAGGCAGGGCCATATCTGTGAAGCACCATGGTCTCTCCAGACCACCTCGTATACGGATGCGAACTGAGAGCAGCATCGGGGAGTGATGAGAGAGTGTGCGTGGCAGAGTGTGCATGGGAGGTGTGTAATAGAGGCAAATCATTGGGAGACAGTGGTGGTAAGCAGCCAGTAGTCAATACTCGTCCAAAGGCCATGGAATGCAGAATGAAAAGTAAAGGCCTGGGGCATCCGTGTTGTGTAGGTGCCAGGGATCTAATAATGTATAAGTGTCACAGAAGCCTCTAAGGATTTGCAGAAAATGTGGTTTAAGAGTAGGAGCTATAGTTGAAGCGTTGAGCACAGGGTCTAGTATCATGTTGCAATCTCCCCACACAATGATTTGAACAACATCAAAGTGGTCTATATGGGAATGTGGGGCCGGAAAAAATGCTGCTGTGTTGGTTTTAGGGGCATATACATTTGCGAGTAGGACTTTTTGTCCCACAAACTCCCCTGCGACCAGTACATATCTGCCCCCCTCATCAATACAGTCTGCATCTGGTTGAAATGAGTGCCTTTTATATATCAGAATACAGATGCCACAGGGGTATGTGCTATAACTACAAAAATAATGGTGCAGTCCCCATGCGTTAACAAAAGAGTACGTGGTATCCAAAGGGAGATGCGTTTCCTGCAGAAAGGCCACCTGGAGGATATGTATGGTCAAATACAGCAGGACAAGTTTGCCTTTATGGGGATTGTTGAGGCCACGTATGTTCCATGACATAAAGACCATGTCTGCAGCTTGCTTCCTATTGTGAGTGATGCTTGTCATCTGCATACAAGTGTTATGAAAAGCAGTTGTTGGTATGAGTAGTGTAGTCAGCACTGAGGACGATTAGAAAAACAAAGACAAACATCACAACTAGTGGCTGTTCCCCACTCCCCACCCACACGTGGCAGGAACCTGCTTGGTGGATGTCATATATCGCAATGAAACAACAACATAACCTAACAGTTAGCAATTTGGTATCAACCGTGTGAGCGTGACAACTCAACGCCGGTGAACCACATCCACAAAGGGGTTATGAATAACTAAAGAGAATGTGGATGGGCAAATTACAAGAGCAATAAGTAAGCAGGCAGCGTAGGACAACTTAGCAGAGCCAACAATATAAGATGGAAAAGTGGGGTTGTGAGTGAGCAGTTCACATCCCCAGGAGGGGAGTGACAGGTTCAGTCTAGGGGAAATAGATCCATGCTGGTGGTAAGCTGCTATATCTGGGGCCATGCAGTCTGGGGTTGTCTGCTTGGGTGCAGCACAGTTCTTGGCATTTTGCCTACAGAACGCCAGGGTAACCGTCGGATTGTCAAAGAAGCAGGATCTGCCATTCACATCCACCCGTAGCCTGGTCGGATAAAGCATGCCATAGCAAAGACGCAATATGCAAAGGGCATTGTTGGCATCTAGGAATATGAATCTGGCCTCCTAGACTGCTGGTGTGAAGTCTGGGAACAGTAAGACCATAGTTCCCTCGTAGTGGAGTGGACCCAGCTCCCGGGCAAGTCTGAGTGCTGTATCACGGTCCCATTAGTTAAGAAGCCTTGATTATGGGATGCGCATGGACTCCTGGCACAGGTCACAGACCAAGAGAGCAGTGTGCCCTCTCCACCACAAAAGTAGATGTATAGTTCAGACACCCCCAACAGTTTAGCAAGGAGGTTTTCTGCAAATATGTCCATGTGGCCAGTGTTGGTCGTTTCTGCAATGCCTGAAATGCGCAGATTATTACGGCCGCCCCTGGCCTCCAGGTGATCATTCTTTATTGCAACTGTCTTGAGTCTGGATTCTAATTTCTCCAGTCGCTTTTCCGTTCTACTAGGGCCGTGCTCTAGTCCAGAGACACTCACAGCTGTGCTCGCCAGGTGAGTTTGTTGCCTGGTCACATGCTCCCCCATTATGTCCAGTCTGCTAGTGAGGGTATCAAAATGGGATTCTATGTCGTGGAAGCCCGCACAGATCTCTGCCATCATTACAGCTGCCCATGTGCAGTGCCTCTTGCAGCATCCCCTCCATGGCTGGCACAGAGGCACTCACGTCTGTAGCTTTAGTTTTCTCGAAGAGAAGTTTGAGATGTTTCGGGTCGCTGCATACCATGTCCGCTTTAAGAGCCTACAGCCTGCCCCCCCCCCCAAGGGTGAAATGAGATGGGGTGCAGTGACCCAGGGCACTGCAGTAGGACTCTAAAACCCCCACGACGTGCAGGCAATCCAGAACAATCAAGGGGTGGAGCGGAGGGGCACAGTTTCTCCCTTGAGCAGATGCAGGCAATTGGGGGGAGGGGGCAGCGCCAAGGCTGGCGAAGATGGAGTCCTGGTAAGCCAGGAGAGGAGGGGGGCCCTATGACACTTGTTGCACGTGGAGGGTTTGGCGATCCTTTATTCCCCCCTACTTGGGGGTAGAGCTAGCATACAGTGCCCCCAGTAAGGAAGGGTGTATTTTGTGGGGTGCCCCTGCTCTGTAGTAGCAGTCACTGTCAATAGAGAAGTGGGGGAGGAGCAGGCTTGCAGAGTTTAGCATTGTCCCAGAGGTCTTGTGTAGGTATGGTGGGCACAAGCATTTGCGTGGGCAGCGTCGCCAAGGATACAATGTGGAGAGGGAAAAATGCTCCAACCTCGTACTCTTTGTCAAAACCGCCTGCTCCTTCCCATGTGGGTGGTGGCAGCCACTGTAGCCTGTGTCTGGGACCACCAGGCCGCAACACGATGCATGCAGGCCGAGACAGGTCACACGCATGCAGCAGAATCACCACCACCCGCTCACTGTCTTTAGTGGTCCCAGCCGGTGGCTAATGGAAGGTGGGGGAGGAAGGGAGCAGCCACTTGTTACTCGGGCAGCACTGCGCTGCCCGGCAGCCACAAGCTTCAGGCTCGCCCGCAGCGCCTGTTGCTGCGGGGCCTCCAAGGCGTGAGGGCCAAGGTTGAGTTGATCGTACCTCTGCTGTGGCGTGGCCGTGTGCTGGATAGTGCTTGGTTGTTGCCTCGTCTCCCGCCACAAGTGTCATTCCCTGTCCCCCCACCGCATTCCTCACGCCACAGTTATGCGGTGAATGCCCATCTGACAGGATTTTGGGGGCCTCGCTGCCAGAGCTTCAGTGCTGTGTGGCCATTATGGTCGTCAGAATGGCCACCCCCCCATTATGTGTCACTTCTGAAATGTTTTAACACATAATGATGCAGTACATGCCAATCCACCCCACTCCAATCTGCCCCACTCCAATCCACCCCACACCATTTCACCCCACTCTAATCCAAACCAGTCTCTCAAATCTAATGCTAACCCACCCACTCTAATAATCCCAAACCACCCCAGTCTAATCTGCCCCACTCCATGTCGTCCCACTCCAATCAAAAACAATCTGCCCCACTCCAGTCTAAGACAATCTACCCCACTCCAATCTAAGACAATCTGCCCCGCTCCTGTCTGCTGCACTCCAATCCAAAACAATCTACCCCACTCAAATCTGCTCACTGCAATCCAAAACAATCTGCCTGCCCCACTCCAATCCAAAATAAATTGCCCCACTCCAGTCCTCCACACTACCATCTGCCCTATTTCAATTCAAAACAATCTGTCCCACTCAAATCTGCCCCATTCCAGTCTGCCCCATTCCAATCCGCCCCATTCCAATCCAAAACAATGTCCCACTCCTATCCAAAACAATACGCCCCACTCCATCCAATCCACCTCACCCCAATCCAGTCCACCACACTCCATCCCACTTCACCCCCTCCAAACTAACCCACACCAATCTACCTCACACCAACCCATCACCCCCATTTCAATCCATCCTAATACAATCTGCCCCACTCCAATCTGCCCTAATCCGAAACATTCTGCCACACTTCAGCCTGCCTCCTGCAATCTAAAACAATCTGTCTCACTCCAGTCCGCCCCATTCCAATCCAAAACCATCTGCCTTACTCCAATCCTAAACAACCCTCCCCACTCCAATCTGCCCCACTCCAATCCAAAACAGTCTGTCACACTCCAATTGGTCCCACTCTATTCCAAAAACAATCTGCCCCACTCCAATCCAAAACAATCTGCCCCACACCTATCCATTTCACTCTGCCCCACTCCACCCTGCCCCATTCCAATCTGCCCCACTTTAATCCAAAACAACCTACCCTACTCCAACCTGCCCCACTCCAATCCCAAACAACTCACCTCACCACATCCCAATCAAATCCACTCCATCCCAATTCACCCCTCTCCAATCCACCACAGTCCACCCCACTCCACTCCAGTCCCATCCACCCCACTCCAGTCCAGCTCACTCCATTCCAGCCCACCCTACTCCACCCTACCCCACACCAATCAAGTCCACCACTACCCAATCCACCCCACTCCAATCCAATACACCCAACCCTAATACAGTCCACTTAATCCACCCTACTCCAGTCCAATCCACCCCACCCCACCCCACCCCAAACCACTTTATTCTACCCCACTTCAATCCAGTACACCCCTCTCCAATCAGTCCATCCCACACCTAACAAAACCATCTCACACTAATCCAATTTACCTCACTCCAATCCAGTTCACCCCACTCCAGTCCAACCCCACACCACTCCAATCCAATCCATCCTCCTGCAGCCCAAACCAATCTACCCCACCACATTATAGTCCACTCCAGCCTAATCCATCCCACCCCACTGCAGTCCACCACTCAGTGGGTGGATTACTCCAATCCACCCACTCTATCCTGATCTTTTCCACCCAGCCCTGTTCCAGTTCAGTCCACCCCACCCCACCCTACTACAATCTGTCCAGCCCACCCCAATCCAATCTGCCCGCTCCAATCCACCCACTCCAGTCCACCCCACTTCATTCCAGTCCACCCCACTCCAACCATTCTTATCCACACCAGTCCAGTATAATCCACCCCACTCCAATCCAATCTAGTCCACCCAACCCAGCCCGATAACTTCATTCGAACCCACCCACCCCAATCCAATCTACCCCACTCAAATCCACCCCAATCCCATCCACCTCACTCAACTCCAATCCAGTCCACCCCACTCTACTCCTATTCAATCCACTCCACTACCTTAACCCACTCCACCCTACTCCACTCTACGACACTCTTTGCCACTGAACTCTATTCCCCTCTATTTAACTAAACAACACTCTGCTCCTCATACTTCACTCTAAGACAATACAGTAAATTCACTTTGACACTGTACTCCCCCACTTCACTCTGACACTCAACGCCACTAACTTTTAGCCTTGCTGAACAGCAGCCACACCAGTGTACATCATGGCATAACACATTGCCAAAGCCAAACGCTCTTGTATAGATGAGACCTATTGGCTTTGCCAATGCTTGTTTATGTTTGGTATTAGCCAGCCAGTAAACAAATAACCCGACAACTCAATTTTCTTTAGACGATTTAAAGAAATACATGATAATAAACGGTACAATAACTAAAGCAGAGCAGAACAAAAACTTGCATTATCTTTGATTTACAAATGTGTTCTATCACATCAACAAACTACTGCACAATATCTTAATCGTTTTTGCTAACCATCACGCCTATTAACACAGTCTGCATAATTCATCGTTATTCCAAAAACATATTTTTTCATAAATTACAGTGAGTACAAAATAACTGCAAACACGGGAAGAAAATAAAATGCTGATGAAGGTTTTGGTGCACTCTCTCTTCTCTTGAGATATTTCTCGTTGGATCAGGCTTTTTTTTTTTCTTGCACAGTCTGGCTGATATATAGGCACAAAAACAAACGTGGCTAGTTGGGGTACGAGCACTCCCCTGATACGTATAGGCTTGTGTTGTGCTCTGCTTTGGTCATTGTATCGTGTTGTATAATGCATATGGTATTTATCTAAAGTAAATCGGGGTGGCAGGTTATTTGTGTATTGGTTTGAATTTCCCCATGTCCTGCGTCCCATATCAGTAATTTCATGGGCTTCTTGTAAATTTTATTACTGGAGTTAGCCAGGACCTTTTTTTATTGTACTAAAGTTATACGTATAACAAGCTTACTTACAGGGGATTTAAGCCAGCTTTCTATATCCACTGGTCTGTTATTGTCATTCACAGGTTTCTTCCTCCCACTACAGCATACAGAACTGGGGCAGTGGTTCAGTCAACTTCAGCCATTGCCCAACTTCACTGTGAGTGATGGCATTCTGCCCTCTTACGAGGAGCGTGTCCACACAAAGTAGTTCTGTTAGGTGCCAGGGACTGCTTCATGACAACGTGTGCGTTTTAAGAACAAAAATACATTTTTACTTTTAGCTATTGTTTGCGGTTTTTTCAGTTGATGAGGGCAGAACAACTTCCCCAGCTATAAAGTTTTGCAAAAACCCTAACCAAATAAAACCAGCATTGACAAAGCCAAAGGGCTGGTTGCCAATGCCAGACATGTTGATTTTAGCAGTGCTTGTTGTTGAACTGTCTCCTAGCTGGTAGGGAAGTCTGCATTCATACCACAGGACTAAACGAGCTCTGTTTTTCTTGGCCTCGCTGTTGCCGTACCTTTGAATGTATGTTAATCAGAATGTGGATCGTCTTTTATTTTATAAACAATCGAAGATGCAAACTATGGAATATGTCCAGTCTGCAGGGTTTCAGATAGTCTTCTCCGTAAGCTTCCAGTTAGTGTTGTCTTCCCCAATGTCTTATTGTGCCTTTTTACCCAATCTTTGCTGTCTCCATTAACTTCTTCATTGAGGCTTCCGCACTGCACGTCTGCTCCTCTTCGAAATTAAAGATGGAGGCCCTAGCATCTTTCTCAACGCTGGACTTTTACTAAAGATACATTTTTTTGAAAAACTGAAATCAGTTCTGTCCAGTCCTTCTAATCTTTGGACCACACACCTCGTTCCCCACTATTCTCCAAAATTCACTACCAGTATCGGCACAAATTTAAAAAAATAACATGGCACCTGGCTGCATAGAGCCCTTTATGTCGAAAACCAAAGGAGTCGTCATTGCTGGTGATTGTCTCCTGAACTTAAAGAGAAGGCTCCTTTCCTTCCTGTCTGATCCTGGAGCCTGACCTTGGCGTCAGTGGGGTGCTATTCTTCCAAGCATTTATCCATTTCTGCCCTACCCTCTCCCACCCCTTCATTTGACCTTTGACCTTTATTCCTTCTCCTTTGCCACCTTCCTTCCCTTCTTATATTCCCAGTTTCATTCTTTGTGTCTACCCCTTGCCTCCTTTTTTGATTGACTCCTTTCTTCATTTTCTCTTTTTTTACCCTCTTTCCCCGTTTGTTTCTTCCTTCCCTGTTGCCACTTGTCAGTGCCCGCCTTTCTTCTGTAACATCTATATTCTTAAACGTCTGGGGAAAATAAGAGAGGAGGAAACCGGTTTACATGTGAAATATCACAGACCGATTGCAAAAAAAGGACACAAAGGTCGAGGAGATGAGAGCTGGTTTGGAAAAATCACGATGGGGTTTTCCTGTCGCTGCCATCGAGCAGAAGCGTGGGGACTGGCCTCTCCCGCTCTGGCAAATGTCATGAACGCGCTGTGCCTGTGTAGGATGCGGTTGCGACACAAGCCATCTGGCCCTGTTCTTGTGGCACATTTCATTTGAATCGGAAAAATAATACTGCGATTGAAGACTGTTCCATTTTCAACAATAAAATCTGCTGGTAAAGCGCAGACTAATAACATATAAACTGAAAACGAGTTTTAAGAAAGCTGTTGCTTCACCTGGTTTTGTTCCATATTCGTAATTTGAGATACAGCACTTGTTATGCGCCGTGAACTCACTGAGTAGTCATTCCTTTTTTAGGGGCTCTTGCTAGGAACATTAGTTTGGAAAAAGCACTCGCTGTCAAGGGCTCAGAATGTTCACTTGTGATGCAGACGCTCATTGTTACACACCACAGACCGTTAGTTTGTGAGGAGGACGCTTGTTATGAAATTAGAATGCCAATTTGTAGGTGCACTTAATGTTACACTTTGGAAACATTAGTTTATAGTGAGGGTAGTTGTTATACGTACAGAATGGTTGCGGTAGCAACACCAGTTTTTACATTCCAGAACGTTCGTTTGTGGTCAGTGCCCCCATTGTTATACGCTCAGTGTTAGTGTGTAATTTTTCAGGTGCGTAGACTCTCTACATCTGCTCACGATGTTACGGTTTGGGGTTTGTGCTCATTGGTGGTACATGCATAGGGTGTCACCCGTTATTTGTGGTGCGCAATCTAATTGGCACGGGGTCAGAACCTTGGTTTGTTGTGAGGGCACTCCGTGTCAATGGTTTTTGTTCCCTGCGTCAAGTATAGGTGTTTTCTAGCCTGGTCACACTTCATGCTCCCAAACTAAGGGCTCAGCAGGCAAAAGTTGCATAAGGCATTTCCAATCATGCTACGTTTGCTTCCCCCAACCATAAACTGTGGCATCTCAGCTTCTAACTACTCTGTATTGCTTGTTCAAAGCAGGAAGACGCAGTAGTTGAGCACAGAGCATCTCCAAAGAAAGCTATCTCAGACGTGTCACATAACTAAGGACCTGTATTTGCTTATCTCGAGAAGCCCTTGTGCAGAAGGAAGGCGGGAGAGCATCCCACAGGCTGATATGTCTCACATTTATTAATAACTGTTAGAAAGTGCTACTTGTCCTCTTTTGGTTACTTCTGAGTGCTTGACAGATGGGTGAATGGGCACACTCGGTAGCAAGGTGAGGACGGTAGTAGACGATGTTTGATGTTCTTCACCACCCCTGTTCAGTGTTGAGCTCAGTTGAATGCAACTTGCAGTAGGTAGTTCACTTTTCAAAAGCTTTCTGTTTTTGTCGGGATCACCAGTTCAGACTGAGGGTATTCCAGAGTCTAGGCCCTTGTGTGCCTAGTGTTCTTACTCTGTGTTTTTTCTTCTTGAGTGATCATTGATTGCTCCAATTAGTAGGCATTGAACGTAGGCCTCCATTTTGTGCATGCTGTGCTGCCAGTTTAGACATAGGCCTTTGCCCCATTATTTTATGATTCACAAGACCTTAAATTCAATTCTATCCTGAAACCAGCGGGGCAGTGTATCTAAGATGTTGAAGGAAATACCCCAAAGCGGATGACCATTGAGGAATGCTGCAGGACAGAAGATGAGCGGAGAATTTAACATGTTTAATCCTGACTTTTTGGCTGCAAATAGAGAAGAAAGCATGCTCCCATTACATTGGACGTCCGGATTTGCCTGCCCACTGTTTAAGCATCTCCAGTAGGGTTGTGTGATCATATTGTCGTAGAGGACCAGACAAGTTGTGGCCTACTCTGCACTCATCTAAGGTTTTCTTTAAGCTCTAGGGGGCCTTGAGGGTCAAAAGTCTGCATTAAAAGAGCATGAAAGAGCAAATATTGGCACTTAAAATGCTTACCCATGAAAATGGTGTTATATTTCAACAAAAAATGTAGGTCTAAAGCATTGAATAAATCCTACACGGAAAGCACTATACCTGAAGAGCATGCAGACACACCAGCAAGGGATGGGTTTTATAACTAGAATGGGTATCCCATTGGCCGACATTACGGATTTCACCTTTTCCCTATACTGGTTTACTATGTAGACTACGAATTGAGTACTTGGGGCCGTATCACACATATGGCGCATTATCCTTTTTTGCGCCGGGCGCACTTTTTAAAAGGTGCAACTAGGAAAATGCCCTGTATTAGCATCAATGCTCTGCCCCCAGGGCAGCTGTGAACCCGCATTGCCCTTGGGGCAGTACATTCATGTGCAAAACAGAGTGGCTGCTTTAAAACTGCTATGTTTTTCACTGTGTAGGTGGCAACCTGCTTACACTTTTAAAGGGGATTAGAACTCTACTAGTAGGTGTGTGCAGTGAGTAGCTGTACCCACCTGCAAAGGGATGTCTGCGGCAGGGGGGGAGGGTGGGGGTTTGTAGGGTCCATGGGATTCCCTTTCCCTGCTCCATAGGGCTGACATCAGGCGGCGCACTGACAGTGTGCCTCATTTTAGGTGTCAGTACGGCTCCTGTCAGCTTCTTTGTGTCTGTAATAGGGCGCGGGTGCAGAGGCATTCCCTCCTTTGCATGGGGACACATCCACATGAGGGAACACCTCTGGTGATGGCACTGGTAATATATGTGTGTCAGCGCTATCATTATTACATAAGGGGCTGCACAATCAGCTTCAGCCTTTCTGTAATACCAAAGTTCCCAGAGGCACGCAAAGTGGGTGCACATGACCGTTGCGCCTCTATAAACGATGATCGGTATCAAATATGGGAGACAAACTAGAGTAGAAATAGACCCGATAATAAAGCATGCTTCATGTTGTAGGTGAGGGTACCAAATTGTATGAACAATAAGAACCAGAGTACCTTTGCTGTCATGACAGTATGATCAGGAGATCTCATATCATTGGTGTGTGATGTTGCAGGAGCCGCAGGTTCTCTCTCAGGGGGCAGATCAGTGTCTGCCTAAAAGCAGTACGCAGTATATATTTTTTTTGAGTGAACAGCATTCACTCACTCCGAAACTTCTAATTTTCCAGTGTTAATAAGGTTATAAAGCATCCAGGCCGCAAAATCAGCCCTTCAGAATGTAGCTGTGGGCGTCAATCATTCTTGCAGAGACATTTAACTTTCATGATTTTAGGACTTGCGAAGTTCTTAGTGCTCAATGTCGTGCTTTAGCATTCCTTTTCAACAAATATTTGCATCCTCTTAGACTCATTCTTACACTGTGCCTCTCCACTTAGGGACATTCCTTTGTGGGTAAGAGAGGGAAAATAAGAACGCGAGAAGGTATGGGTGTGCATAGATGCCTGCAGAATTGTGCTTTACCATAGATGCTTGTTTGTTATATAGGGGGTTATTCCAACTTTGGAGGAAGTGGTAATCCGTCTCAAAAGTGACGGATATACCACCAGCCGTATTACGAGGCATTATATCCTATGGAACTCGTAATACGGCTGGTGGTAAATCCTTCACATTTGGGACGGATTACCACCTCCTCCAAAGTTGGAATAACCCCCATAGTGTCATGTTTGTCTCCCTGACCATTCTCTTAGAAAGCTAAATGTATTGGTATATCTATGCTTGTTTGAGTTTGTCGCACATAAATATGCAACAATATACTCAGAAAGTTGGCCAGGCACCAGATACAGCACAGGCACTCGCCCAGGACTGCCATTCTCAAACCTGTTTATAAGTTATTTTGTACTCTGACTGATATGGAGGTGGGGGAAAATCGATGGTGGTGTTGACATCATAGATACTGAGGGGATACATCAATATCTACATCTCGCACCAGTTGATGAGCCTTAAAAATTAGAATTTGTGTTGCCACATTTGGGGCCAAAGATCACCATTGAAATTTGCCCTCATGCACAGGATTTCCATCTTTTAGTGTTAGATTCCGTATCGGTGATATAGATTCTGAACACACGGTTGGCTACTCTGCCTTCTCTCTGTAAACTTGTCTGTTCTCTTGTTTTGGGTAGTTATAAATTGTTTGCTGTGAACAATGATCAGCAAAAAGAGTTAATTGCAAATCAAACTGTATTTGTGACCTATGTACTGTAGGGGTTGAGATGAATAAATACAATTTCGTGAAATTATGATCCCTGTCATTCTGCATTTATTAATTTTGTTTGATTCCAGGGAAAGGTGCCAATGATCGATTCACACAGAAAAGGGATTCAGTCTTTAATTAATACAGGTTTTCAGATAAAAAAAAATCTGTCCCTTTCGGTCTTGCCTAAGACTGTGTATGTGCTGTCGCTTGCAAAACATATTGTTTTCGAACACTGGGCTTAGAGGCTGCCCATTGGCTGGCCTAATTGTCACTCTCACTTACGCTTCTTATTGGTCAGCTTCAGTAGGTTTCCTTCCTCTTTATCTGTCGCTCCCCTGGAGCATAGCTTGCAGTACTTTTGTCCTTCCACTGTTAATTTCTTTAGGCACTATTTTTATTCGTGTTTAAGTACTGAACCGGAGTGCATTGTTTTCAGCCTTTTCCGTTGTGTACTTCTCCCTGGTCCACCCGCAGACCCTCCATTGTCCACTGTGTTGCCCCCAACCTCCTGCTGTCCATGCTGATTTGTCTGTTGGCTGTGATGGCCACTGCATAGTGCTTTTATTTAACTTTGTCATGCTGTACAGGAGCCGCGCTGCGGTACAGCATTGCTAAAACATTGGCAAAGCCAATAAATTGCGTAAGTTAGAACTATTGAATTTGCCAATGTTTGCTTGCTTTGTGTGTCACTTTGGTTTGAAGATGGAAATGGAATAAGCTGCCTTAGTGCATATTTTCTCCTAGATGTATTATTGTAAGTGCAGTGCTTGATAACATTTTAGCTCTTCTCACAATTGTTGAAAAGTTGCCTTGTTGACACAGTTAGTGTTGAGGATCACTGGACGTGTTTCCGGGTTTTTGTCCATCAATGGAGAGTAACACTTCGTTTTTATGGTGAGTGGGGTTGTGGGCAGGGGTTCTGGGAAACTCTTAGTGTTGACCCACCTGCATGCTTATGATAATCTTACAAAAATGCTTTCATCCTGGTTTTGACAAATTCAAAGAGTTGGTAAATAGGTAGGGAAACAAAAATTAGTGAAAGAAATCAGGAAGTAAAAAAAAAGTTCCAGACAAGAAATTGGGGTGGGCGAAATTGTGATCAAAATGATGTGGATTCATGGAAATTTTGCAAAACTTCTTTCGCTGATATTGTGCTTAAAAACCGAAGCACAAGAACATTCTTTCATTTTTCACAAGTCACACAACATGCTGACAGGCACTGTTTAAAATGTCACTTGACGATGATTTCATCATTTCCACAAGGCATTTTCAGCTTGAACCAGTGTCTTGTATTAAAATTATGCGAAATTTCACACGAGTACAATTTTGTGAAATGTGTATGACGTGAATGTTGCAAGATTTTGCTGCTTCACTAACATTTTGCCCTGGTACTGACAACAGAAAGGAATGAAAGATTAAACGTAATATCAACAATGTCATGCGTTTTCTGGAGTTACTCTTGCTGCATGCAGCAATGTTTGAAAAGCCACTCTTGGGTACAAGGTTTAAAGCTTATCGGACAAGGGTCACCAAGAAATGCTGAGTTTTGCTAACTGTGTGGTGCAATAAGGACTTGCACAAAAGTGCGTTTCTTTCGTGTAGAGTCTTCCCAAAAATATGCTTTCATTCTCACCAGACATCCAATTTCTGTTTTACATTCAAACAACTAATTACAGTCTTGGCCAGATAACGGAGCCAAGTTTATCAGCAAATATAAATTTAATTGAAGCAACACATCGTCCATACTATATTCTGTTTGATGCATCTGCACTGCTCCAATGCCCACAAATCAATTTTAAGATGCTAATTTAATTTTTAGCTTCCAATTTCAAATTCCTTGACATTTACAGTACGTTTTAATTTTTTTTTCAATTGTACATTTAGCCACTTATATACACATTATTGATCTGTTAGTATTATTTAATTTTCTAAGCAGTCGTGGACCCCCTGAGGAGTCTTTGTGGACCTTCTGGGGTCCCCGGACCACATGTTGGGAACCACTGGCATACGCAGCTTGTATTTTGTTTATTTATTACATGCACTGTTTAGAATAAACCGTATCTAGTTGCGACAGTACTCAGAGAACAAACTTGTTTCATTGATGTTTGTCAAAAGTAAGTTGAACTGCAAGCAGCATTTAGGATGCTTTAATATATGGCAAGACCTCCAAAAAGGGTATTCTATAGGTGGAGTTTTGAAATTACCTATGGTCGGACCACAGATAGTTGAGTATCCTGTGGAAGAACATCACACTGTCTACAGATTTGATGCCGTAGAAATTAGCTGTCCATGACCACTTAGTTGATATGAGAGCGAAATGTCATGTGGATATCCAATAAGGCACCCATTTAAAAAAATATATATATTTTTTCTACTATATCGGACTGTGCAACCGAAGCACTAAGTAAGATTGGACAATGGGGAACCCCGAGTGGGAGATGGTCAGGTGTCCTTTGGGCCCAAGAACATCATTTCAGTTTTTTTACTCATTCACTTTCATGGCATTCAGACACTGGTACCCAATGGATGTTCTTTATCTCACAAGTTTAGTTTGACAAATGAATTCGTCCAGTCCAATAACGCCAGGTGGAACTGGATGTCCTCGCCATATGAATGAAAACTCAAGTCACCCACCACGAATCAGATGAGAAAATGGCCAAGATAAATATTACCTAGTACCAGGGAGAGAGAAGATCCCCCCCATACTTAGTTTTATTCCATTTGTGACATTTTCTGGGTGAAAAAAAGGATCCAAATGTTCACCTTTTTTGTTTCTTGAAGGCAACCCTCAAGAAACAAAGCAAACGTTAATGTCACATTGGAAGCTCCCAACGAAATTCGAAGCTACTCCATTGGAAGTGAGTGACAGACTGTTCTGAAGGCAAAACCAGAAGAATATGCCACCTTGGTCTGGCGTAGCCAATAGCTTTTTCCAGACTTTCACTGAAGTCATCTGCCTCTCATGTCTTTGGTGAAAGCCAGTGTGTTGGATCTAGACATTTGTGTTCCTCAAGATGAGCTTGTAACAGAACACTGATTGCTTTTTCATTGTGGTTTTCATATTTTATTATTTCTGCACAGTTGTGGAGCACACATTCACCCCTAAGAGTGTGTTTTGGACTTATTGACAGGTAAATTATGTTATTTATATCCCAATCATTTCACAGACCTTAAAAAGATTAAAGGCTGATTGGACTCAATGAGAATTGAACCTGTAATCATTGGGTCATACATATCTCTCTGTAATGGATGCATTACTCCACTGAACCACCAGATCTGGCTAGGCATTTTTGTATACTTAATTTAAAATTATAAATTTGCAACTTAACGATACAAGCATGCTCAAAGCAAATATCATGTCTACCTTTTAACCCGTTCTGTGCCTTGGACGAGGTGACCTCGTCCAAGGCTACAGTTCCCGTGTGCCTTGGACGAGGTCACCTCGTCCAAGGCACACGGGAACATAGGGGAACGCTAGCACGCCCCCCCCTGTGCACCCCTCTCCCCCCCAAGGCAGGGATGGAAGGGGAAGATCTTCCCCTTCCACCCCCGACCCCCCCCCCCCAACGCTCCCTGTGACGTCAGCGCGCATGCGCACGCTGATTTGTCACAGGGGCCTCCCCCATTGCGAGAAATGCTCAGCATTTCTCTTTCAATCACTGGGGGAGGCGCGAAGGGGCTTCAAAGGGAAGGAAATGTATTTCCTTCCCTTTGAAGTCTCTCCCAGGGTTTCAAAAGCCGGATTGCTTGCAATCCGGCTTTTGAAACCCCACTAGACACCAGGGATTTTTTTTCTTTCAGAAATTGACATAAGGGAGCGACCCCTTGGGCAAGGGTCGCTCCTAGGGGGGGGCATTTTTCAGGAAGGCCTTTTCTGCCCCCAGGGGGGGCAGAAATCTCTAGGCACCAGGGATAATTTTTTTGTTGTTTTTTAATGTTTTTTTTTCTTTTTAGGTGGGGAGCGACCCCTTAGGCAAGGGTCGCTCCCCTAGGGAGCAAATTATATTTAGGCCATTTCTGCCCCCCTTGGGGGCAGATTGGCCTATTTTGATGTGGCCAATCTGCCCCCAAGGGGGGCAGAAACCATTAGACACCAGGGAGTTTTTTCTTTGCGTGAATTTCACGCAATGGGAGCGACCCCTTAGGTAAGGGTCCCTCCCCTGGGGGGCAGATTGTATTTAGACCATTTCTGCCCCCCTTGGGGGCAGATTGGCCGATTTGAGGTCAATCTGCCCCCAAGGGGGCAGAAACCACTAGGCACCGGGGGTTTGTTTTTTGGCGCCAATTTCACGCAGGGGGAGCGACCCCGTAGGCAAGGGTCGCTCCGGGGGGGGGGGGGGGGGGGAATTTATTTTAGGCCATTTCTGCCCCCCCGGGGGCAGAAACCTCTAGGCGCCAGGGCAATTTTTTTTTGGTTTTGTTTTTTTGTTTGTTTGTTTGTTTTTTTAGAGATGGGGAGCGACCCGTCAGGCAAGGGTCGCTGCCCTGGGGGGCAAATTGTATTTAGACCATTTCTGCCCCCCTTGGGGGCAGATTGGCCGATTTAGGTCAATCTGCCCCCAAGGGGGCAGAAACCACTAGGCACCGGGGATTTGTTTTTTGGCGCCAATGTCACGCAGGGGGGAGCGACCCTGTAGGCAAGGAATGTTTTCTTTAAAAAAATGGGATGTGTCCACGTTGCGTTTTGGGGCATTTCCTGTCGCGGGCGCTAGGCCTACCCACACAAGTGAGGTATCATTTTTATCGGGAGACTTGGGGGAACGCTGGGTGGAAGGAAATTTGTGCCTCCTCTCAGATTCCAGAACTTTCTGCCACAGAAATGTGAGGAACGTGTTTTTTTTAGCCAAATTTTGAGGTTTGCAAAGGATTCTGGGTAACAGAACCTGGTCAGAGCCCCACAAGTTACCCCATCTTGGATTCCCCTAGGTCTCTAGTTTTAAAAAATGCACAGGTTTGGTAGGTTTCCCTAGGTGCCGGCTGAGCTAGAGGCCAAAATCTAAAGGTAGGCACTTTGCAAAATACAGCCCCATTTTCTTTAAAAAAAATGGGATGTGTCCACGTTGCGTTTTGGGGCGTTTCCTGTCGTGGGCACTAGGCCTACCCACACAAGTGAGGTATCATTTTTATCGGGAGACTTGGGGGAACATAGATTAACAAAACAAGTGTTACTGCCCCTTGTCTTTCTCTACATTTTTTCCTTCCAAATATAGGAGAGTGTGTAAAAAAGACATCTATTTGAGAAATGCCCTGTAATTCACATGCTAGTATGGTCACCCCGGAATTCAGAGATGTGCAAATAACCACTGCTCCTCAACACCTTATCTTGTGCCCTTTTTGGAAATACAAAGGTTTTCTTGATAGCTATTTTTTACTCTTTATATTTCAGCAAATGAATTGCTGTATACCCGGTATAGAATGAAAACGCACTGCAGGGTGCAGCTCATTTATTGGCTCTGGGTACCTAGGGTTCTTGATGAACCTACAAGCCCTATATATCCCCGCAACCAGAGGAGTCCAGCAGACGTAACGGTATATTGCTTTCGATAATCTGACATTGCAGGAAAAAGTTAGAGTAAAACGTAAGAAAAATTTATGTTTTTTTCACCTCAATTTCAATATTTTTCCTTTTCAGTTGTTATTTTCTGTAGGAAACCCTTGTAGGATCTACACAAATGACCCCTTGCTGAATTCAGAATTTTGTCTACTTTTCAGAAATGTTTAGGTTTCTGGGATCCAGCATTGGTTTCATGCCCATTTCTGTCACTGACTGGAAGGAGGCTGAAAGCACAAAACATTGCAAAAATGGGGTATGTCCCAGTAAAATGCCAAAATTGTGTTGAAAAATTGGGTTTTCTGATTCAAGTCTGCCTGTTCCTGAAAGCTGGGAAGCTGCTGAATTTAGCACCGCAAACCCTTTGTTGATGCCATTGTCAGGGGAAAAACCACAAGCCTTCTTCTGCAGCCACTTTTTACAATTTTTTTGAAAAAAACTAAAATTTCTTGGCCTCCTTCCGGGGAACCCACAAAGTCTGGGTACCTCTAGAATCCCTAGGATGTTGGAAAAAAAGGACGCAAATTTGGCTTGGTTAGCTTATGTGGACAAAAAGTTATGAGGGCCTAAGCGCAAACTGCCCCAAATAGGCAAAAAGAGGCCTGGCACAGGAGGGGGAAAAGGCCTGGCAGCGAAGGGGTTAAAGAGAATCGCCCAAAATAGTCATAGATGCTTATTAAATGCAAAGTAAGTGTTGCTGTTGCTAGATGGTAAGCACAATGTTGTGACCTGTATACTGATTGATATGACTCTGCCACAGGGATCCACCACACTGAAACACAAAGCTAAGATTACAGCTGACCATGTAATGAAACCTAAACGGACAAGGCTTCCTTGCTGTTGCTAATAGAGGCATGTGTGAAACTTCTAGAGATTTGCACTGACTCTAGGCAACCTAAGTCAAAAGCGGTCTTCACTTTTCAAATACATTTGTGTCCCCTGGATCACCTGAGTTCTTAGGAAAACAAAACACAGCTGTGAATTGGAGTTGAGCCTCCAATGCTCCCTGATGAATTATCCTTCAGGCCTCGCCAGTGACTTGCATGTTTCCTGAAGCCATCATGATCTGAGGAGCCCTCGGTCTCGCAGCTATCACGATAGTTAAAGGTGTACCTCGTATTATCCCACAAGTCTCGGACACCACCGCACCTCAGGAGTTTATGATTTTGTAGTTTGCAAAATAATTGTGAAATCTACACTTTTGTAAATATCCTGCAAGTTTTAGAAATGACCATCAAAATTTTACATGAAAAAAGGGGCCAACCTTTATTGCCACTGCGCTGCCACTTGGCCATTGAAAGACGTGTTAACAGGAGGTAGCAGAGGTGTTTCCTTCCTCAGTTACTTGAGGGTAGTGGCCTGGCTCCCTGTACAGCCGTGTAGTCCACCTTATCTTCTAACAAAATTAACTGCCAGAGACATTTATCAGCAAGTATGTGCACATCCCAGACCCCTTTGGCAGCACCACTGCTACTGGGCCCCCCTTCATTTGCACTCAGTCAGCTGTGCCCTCTTCCTCTATGATCAGCCGGTCATTCCCTGCCCTGGGACTTCTCTGGCCCCTCTTTCTCCGAGCTAGGTCTCCAGGTGCCCTTCCTTCCCCGTGTCTCCTCTGGTCCCCCTGTCTCCTGCCCCCCCCCCCCAACTGTCTCTCTCTTCATTTCAACTCTGGGCCCCTTCCTCATGTCTCCTGTACCCCTGCCATCCTCTAGTTGCTGCCCCCATATCTCCCCTGGCACTCACAGCGATCTGTCAGAACTGAAAAATTGAAATGTGTGGTGCCAAAGTGTGTGGTGCTTTCAAATTGAAATCTGTTCTCTCTGACACCAGACATCTCCCTGCTGCATGGCGCAGTGCTGCTGGAGACTCTGCCAGATCACAAATTGGTGAGTATAAAAAGTGGTAGCTAGCTTTTTAAGATTCAGAAGCATCTGTTTCTTTTATGGGACCGCAAATAAAAGTTTGACTTTAGCCAACTACGTTTTATGAAAAGGCAACCGGTTATAAATGAGATTGAAACCTGAAGAGAAATGTGTAGAAATCCAAGGAGTTTATGGTAACAAAACAATCATGGGTCAATTGATATTCAACTGTGGAGTTCATGGGAATGCATGTGGTTCGTTTGATGGACCAAAAAAACACCCTAAAAAGCTTGGTGGGCCAAAAGGACAGTGGGTGTCTTTCAGGGCTGGTTGGACTGAGAATTGTTTTAAGTGGGATTTTTTTTTTAAAGGGGGTTGGGGAGTGTGTGGTTAAACTTTAAATTACTAAAGGGTGCTGCCTAATACATGTGAAATACCATGCACTGCTAATTACCTCACACCTTCCCTCTCGTGACATGTTCTATGGCATCATTGATAACTTCACTGCAATATCTAAAATTACATCACTCTGCATGGTGGAGGTGCAAGTTATAGTTACTTTAGAGCTTGAGTTATAGTTACTTGAGATAATCAGTGAATATCAGTGATATTGTTTGTTTAAAAAATTATTTTTATCTGAAAACCTTACTAAAATGTCCTTTTCACCTTTGTTTTTTCTCAGGGAACATATATATAGACTGTGTGTGGCGCAGGGTTGTGCCCTTATAGAGGTTTGGCTGCAGGGCCTGGCCACAGGCCCTGCTTTCAACCTCTGCCACACACGGCCAAAGGCTTTGTGTGGTGCAGGGTTGGATGGTTACAGGGTTGGCAACAGGCTAGGCTATGCAGCCAACACCTGCCGCACACAGCATATGGTCGTGCACAACAGTGGTTGGATTACCGTAAAATAATTAAAATTACTTAATGTTTAAAAACCATAGAAATTCACTGAAAAAAACCACAAAGGTTTCAGGGACATTTATAGATAGGAAATAGACTGAAGAAAAACATAGAAATTCACTAAAAACACCAAAGGTTACAGGGACATTATAGTTAGGTTCTGAATTTACTTGCACAAAGCCATAGAAATTCAGCAGTTATGGTGAGCTGAAATAACTATAACTCGTGCCCTAAGGTAACTGTAAATCGCGCCCATGCCATGAACTGCCAATTACTCCACATATACTCGTGACATCTTTGATAACATCATTAATAATAATATCATTGTAATATTTGCAGTAAAATTATTGAGGAAAAAACTGTGCATGGCAGGGTGCGGGTTGTAGTAACCTTATGGCCTTGAGTTATAGTTACGTCAGCTAACTATAACTACTGAATTCCTATGGTTTTGTGCTTGTAAATTCATAACCTAAATATAATGTCCCTGTAACCTTTCTTTTTTTTAAGTGACTATATATATATATATATATATATATATTATTTATATATTATATATTTAAACAGCATGCAAATACCGTAAGGTGTCCTGACACCGAGCTTGCTATGAATGCCTCAGGTGATGCACTTCCTAGTTCCTAAACAAATGAGTCCTAGGTACTTAGCTAAAGTCCAGTTAGCTAGATTGGCATCAAAGCTCCAAAGGTAAAGAAATCCAGGCAGTAATTACTTGGAAGGACACCCCCATAGCTGGAGTACAAACATGTGGGTGGTTTATAACAAGAGAATATTTGCTTAATGATAAAGAAACACTATAATGAGAAGCTTTGAATCAAAGGTAGAGGCTTTTGAATACGATGCACTTCTGCATGAGAGTCAGTTCAGGGACCACGAAGTGAAGTGGTCTGTTAGGGAAACACAACAAGGTAATTTGCAAAATAGTTGAGTGGCTGCAATAGTCTGCATCAGTTGAAACTGTGATAGTGTACTTTTGGGCAGACAGAGGTATTGCACATTGATGTAATCTATTTGAGCCCCAACAATTACTTTTAGGGATAGTGTGTCATCTGTAAGGAAAAATATAATTCTCCTTAAAACGTTGAGTTGGAGAAAACATGCTGAAGAAACTTTGGCGATCTGAGTTTTTAAAAATGCATCTGCATCAGATATAACTTCTAGGTTCCTAACAGTCCAGAATGGACGGATGGGTGGTTGCCTATCCTGTCCAGCCTTCAACCTGAGGACCAAACCAAGGGATGGTCTCCGAGGTCCACTATCTCATTTCTGTCTTAGTTTAGTTTCAGGTGGTTTTTGAACATCCAGTTAGCCACCACTCACTGTAAGACCTGATCGACTTTGTTTAATAGGCCACCCCCGAGTTCACACATGATATAAGAATTAGCAATGAATAATCGGCACAGTGCATGCACAAAAGCTGCAAGACTCCAAGCTCTGCACATATAAATTGAATAGATTATAACCCCTGAAGTACCCTGATGGACTCTGCAAAAAAACATGTGGCTAAGAATTAGTACGTAAGAATTAGGTTGAGTACGATCTTTTGAAAAAATAACAAATCCAATCAAGAGCTTTCTCTGACTTCCACCCACTGTAATCTCTCCACCAGCGTATCATGACACAGTGTCAAAAGAGATTAGCAACTCCTTCCTGATCCAGAATCCACTTTAGCTCCTTGTGTGTTGCGACCAACACAACTTTTGTACCATGATATGCTGTAAATCCTGTTTGTAGTGGATCAAAGAGAGAATTCTCCTCAATAGAAGATTGAGGGTTGACACTTAAGGCAACAAGGAGATAGGTCTGTAAATGCTTTACACTGACGGGCCAAGGAGGGCGTCTTGTTTTTTTAATGTTTTAATTTTATTTTTTAGCAAGTAAGCAGAGGCCAGATTGAGAGGAGACAGCCTGCATCAAACGATGTGTAGACAAATTGGAGTGAACAGCCTTTTTTACACTGTTTCACTCTACTCTTTGCCAATATACTCTTTGCCACTCTACTGAACACCACTGCAGCCTTTGCCACAACTCTCTACACCACTCCAGTCTAGACCACTCCAATCTACTCTGCACAGCTCCACTCTTCACCACTCTGCAACACTGCACTATACACAACTGGACTCTATACCAGTCAACTCTACGCCAATGCATTTTACTCTGTAACTCTCAGCGCTATGCTCCTGCACTCTATGCTGACTTGGATGGCGGCCTGCTGACCTCACTGGGGCGCTGTGTTTAGCAATAACTTACAAAACTTGCGATTTAAAAGCACCAGCTGAAATGTTCCTTGTTGTGTCCAGCCTTCAGTAAGCAATTAATATGCCAAGATAACTCTTGTGAATAATGTTCTTGCTAGAAAGAGAGGGTCAGTTTGTCCAGTGGCAGTTTTTGACTCGATATAAAGCAGCACAAAGGGTTAATATGCCTCCTGTAAAGAACAGAACTATGTTCTATGTAGTTAGCTGAGTGGATTAGTAAAGCCAACCTTTACAGGCACGTTAAAACAAATGAAATGTATGTGAGTGGGGCTGTGGAGAGTTGAGGTGCAATTTTGCTGGGTGGTAATGAGGGAATCCGAGGAGGTGTTTATGGGGTGGGGGGCAAAAAAAGATTGTTGCCCTTGGCGCCACCAGCGCTGAAGCCTGCTCTGCCATACCAGTCCGCTGTGCGCCACACTTAGCTACTATGCACCAATGCACTCTATGCCACTGTACCCTGCAGAACTGCAGTCTATGCAATTATAGTCTATGCCACTCTACACAACAGCACTCTACTCTGCAGCACTCCACTCTGCCACTTCACTCTACTCTGAAACAATCTACTCTTCAGTACTGCACCGTACACCACTCTACTACACTGCACTTTATGCTGCTGCACTTTATGCCACTCTACTCTTAATCACTGCACTCTATACAACTGCACTGTATGTCACTGCAAACCACTGCACTCTACTCTGCAATATTACACTCTGCCACTGAACTCTACGCCACTCTACTTTTCACTATTCCACTCTACCCCACTGCACTCTGTGGCACTATACTCTACTCTGCACCACTGTATGGTACTCTACGCCACTGCACTTTATGCCACTTGATGTACTCTTCACCAATGCTCTCTACATCATTCAACTGTATGCCAATCCACCCTGTGCCACCCTAGGCCACTCCACTCTATGCCACTGCACTCCATGCTAATCCACTCTATTTTGCACCACTCTAATCTATGCCACTGCATTCTACAACGCTGCATTGTACGATGCTGAATTCAATGCCACTGCACTCTACGCCACTATACTCTGCAACACTCTACACCAATGCACTCTACACCACTCCATTGTACTCTGTGGCACTTCAGTGTATGTGTCTCTATGCAGCTTCACGCTATGCCACTCCAATACATGACACTCCCTGCCACTGCACTCTACAACACCCAACCCACTCTTGACTATCCACTCGGACACTCCATGCCACACCACTCATCTCTGGGCCACTACCTTTTAGCCATGCTGAGCAGCAGCCACACTGGTGAACAACATGGCTAAAACACATTGCCAAAGCCAGTAGCTCTTGCATAAGCAAGACCCATTGGCTTTTCCAATGCTTGTTTCTGTGGGGCTCCCTTCTCCATTTCTTTTTGGTTTCTCGCAGTTTTTCTTGGATGTTAACTTTTTATATTTTGGCAGATTTCATTCAGTATTTCAGTGGTTGAACTTTTATCGTATGGAGGGGTTGTTTATATTACTTTTCTTTTCATAACCAGTTAAACGCGAGGTCTTTTAAATTTTTTTTTTTTTTACATGTTTATTTATTGGTATTTCAGGTGGTACATCATCTAATTCACAGGATCAAAACAGCTTACGTGGCCATACAAGTCACTTTTCCATGACAATTTTGAAACAGTTAACCAGCACTGCTACCATGTTATATTACCCCCACTCTGAGGTTTGTTCCTCGTAGATCTTCGTTCACAAGTGAAAGAGTTGCAGTGGTGGTGCCGGTGGTTCCCCGGTTCAGTGTGGTGTGTCCGTGAAGCAGGGTGGTAAGCACCACCATTTTCAGCTCTGGGCTCTCAGGTACCTATCCACTCTGAATTTAACAACTAACAAGCAAAACAGACAACTTGCCCAGTGATGTGAACCAAACTACTTGGCCTGCGGGTGTGCCTGTGATTGTATGGGGTCCTACCACGGGGGGGGTGTCAGGGGGTGAGGACCACGAGTGAGCGTTCAGGGAGGTCCTGGAGCTCTGTAGCTGTTGTAGTCCTAACTCTGCTGATTAAGCATCCCATCTGCGGCATAAGCCATAGTTGCCTCGAGAGTGTCTGATGTTCCTGCCACCTCCCCTCAAAAGGGGGATATCGGTCTGTACCTCTCCCCTCTCATTTCTTCCCTCTGAAGGGCCCGTTTTTCCACCCTGGCCCAGCAGGTAACATCTGCCACCCATGTGCTCAACCTAGGCCCATTGCTATTCTTCCAGGCCATCACTACCCTCCTACGTGCCAGTCCCAATGTCAGGTAAATAAATCTGTTCCCTGCCTTTTTTTGGGGAGGGGGCTACCAAAAAGTCCCAGTAAGCAGACAGCCGGGCCATTATCCATCTGCCTGTCCAGAATGCAGTTAAGTTTATTAATAACCTCCCCCCAGAAGTGCTGCAACACTGGGCATCCCCAAGTCATATGGCAGAAGTATGCGTCGCTCAGCAGACATCGTGGGCATATCCCTGACGTTGCGCTGTATATCAGATTATTCCTATGCAGGGTAAGATATGTCCTGTGGACAAAGTTATACTGGGTGTACTTCAAGCATGTGTTTCGTGAGATTTTGTATGGGTATACCAGTGTCTGAGCCCATTCAGCGCCCGTCATCTGTCTCCCTAGATCCGTGTCCAACTTACGACTCAGTCGCTCCAATGATCGGTCTATCATCCCATTCAGGGCTCTGTAGAACCATGTTACCAGGTGGGATCCGCCCCCAAGAATCAGCATAGATTGTAAGATCACAGCCGCAGTGGATTCCTCGCTTCCGTCTCCCCCACATGGCTTCCAGGGCTCTTACGATGGCCTCCTAATTTACGAACTGGCCAGCGACTAAGCCTGTTTGGTCCGTCAAATCGCTGAAGTGGATCAACATCCCTCCCTGGTACAGGTCCCCCACCATTGCGATCCCCACCTCCATCCACTGTTGCAGCTGTCGTGCCGTAAAGGAGGAGCAGGGGTCACCATGTGGGAGGTCGACCAGTGGGAGGGCCGGGGCGTAGGGGTTTGTCAAATGTGTTCGCGTAAGGGCCCAGCGCCAGGGTGCCAATGCCACGGCCAGCCGTATATTCGATCCAGGAAGAGGCCGTTTCCCCCGAAGTACACAAGCCAGGAGTCTCACCCCTTAGGTAGCCCCCTCGTCTAGGTAGACCATCGAGTTGTCCAGCCCATTGAGCCATCTCGCCAGCCACTAAAACTGAGCTGCCAAGTGGTACAGTTCGAAGTCGGGTGCTCCAAGCCACCCCTCAGGCGGCAGGCGGAGCGTTGTCAGGGCTACTTGGCGCCCCATGTCCCACACCAGCTCTCGTAACAGCAAGTCCAAGGTGCGAAACCAGGACACTGGGATGAACAATGGTAGGTTGGCGAGTAATAAAAAAAAGCCTCAGGAGCATCACCATTTTGGACAGGGCGATCCATGCCAAAAGGCTACTGCAGACTTCAATGCCCGGTATACTCCCCCCAGGTCACCCTTGCAAAGTTCTTTCAAGTCAAGATAAATTTTAATTCCCAGGTACTTAAGGGGGTGGGGGCCCACTGGACATTCTCTGGACAGGAGACAGGGCGTGGCATCCCTGCTATCATCGAGAAGACACACGTCTTATGTTCATTGAGGCACAGGCCTGAGAGGTTGCCAAAGTCCTCCAGCATCTGCAATACCTGTGGCAGCACCACGTTCCCATCCCGCAGGTCGTCAGCATATAGGGAAATAATGTGTGGGGTTCTCTGCCTGATCACTCCCCACTCTCTGGCCACAGCCCATAAGCTCCCCACTAGCGACTCTATTGCAATGGCAAACAATAAAGGCGAGAGGGGGCAGCCCTGCCTGGTTCCCCTGCAAATGTCATAACTACTCAAGATTGTATGTCCTGTCTTCACTCTCACCGTGGGTTGGGTGTATAGTAGATCAACCCATCGTTCCCATCGCTGTCCCAGTCCAATCCGCATTATCACCGCTTCTAGATAGTCCCATTGCACAGTGTAGAAGGCCTTTTTCAAGTCCACCGACTCTATCGTAGTCACCATCTCAGGGGGATGTGGGCCATCGTAAAGTAGGGAATAGAGTCGCCATAGGTTTTGTGATGTACTACGTGTAGGTATAAACCCACTCTGATCTTTATGAATGAGAGTCTACATGTGTGGTAGTAACCGGGTCTCGAGGACCTTGCTAAGCACCTTAATGTCAGTATTTAACATTGATAATGGGTGGTAATCAGCCACCGTCATGTCAGTCCGTTTACTCTTGGGGAGAGGTAACACTAAGGCCTCCCTAGTGGATGGTGGTAGTTTGCCTGTCTCATAGGCCTCGGTATACATCTCTACCAGTCGGGGCACCAGAGTTCCGGTAAAGCTCTGATAAAATTCTGGCGGGAGGCCATCTGTTCCTGAGGTTTTCCCCATCGCCAGGGCTTTGATGGCAGTTCCCACTTCCTGGGCACACATCTGTGCCCCCAATGCCACGCTGTCCTGCTCTGTTAACGTCACCAGCTGTAGACCCACTAGGTAGGTTTGGAGAGTCCAAGTCGGCCCCCCTGGTGCGCTATACAAATATGTGTAGTAGGCCCTAAGCTCATCATTGATGTCTGTCGTGGAATAGAGCGGAGTCCCGGTTCTGGATGTCAAGCGGGTAATCGGTGTGCCCCTAATCTCCGATTGAATCAGCCAGGCTAATATTCTCCCTACCCTTCCCTCTTCTTCAAGTATCCTGCCCTAGTATGCCTTGTAGTCGTGGCATTTAAGGCGTTCTAAGGCTTCGGTGTGGGCTTCTTGCATGTATGCTAGTTGTCGAGTGGCCCACGGGTCCTTCCTCAGATTTGACTCCCACCTGTGCAGCTCTGTCTCTAGGCGGATTAGTTCCTATTCTAGTTCCTTCTTGATCCCACTGTTTGTCCAAGGCAGTGTCCCCTAATAATCACTTTCAGGGCTTCCCATTCCAACCCGCTAGAGGAGGCGGACCCTTGTTCAGGTTGAGATAGTCCGTCAGTTTAGAGACTAGTGCATTTCGGAAGACCTTGTCCTCTATGGTCCTAGGGTACAGTCATCATGTCAGTATCAGTGGGCGCCTCCCGAGTGTCTGCTTTGTCAGCAGCAATGGGCTGTGGTCAGAGACTGTTCTACCCAGGCATTTGGTATGTAGCGCATCACTCATGAGTGTCGTGGAGCAGAACATGTGATCGATCTGTGTGTGCACTTGGTGGAGGGAAAAGTAGTGTGAGGTTGTTGAGTCCGCCATGTTTCTTCCATACCTGATATCCATTGCGCCAGACCTTTCGCCACTCTAAGTGTTGCGGCTCTCTGCAGAATGGGGAGAGAAGCGATCCCAGTGTGGGTGAATGAAACTGTTGTAATGCCTCCCCACAGCAAATAGGGCCCGTCTGGGAATCACGCCAGGCGGGCTGAAAGAACCAGCCAACAGAGATTCTGGTCTTGGTTAGGGGCGTATACGCTCCCCAAGACTATCAGTCTGCCACTAAGATGCCCCTCCACCAAGACATATCGCCCTTCTTTGTCAGCATCTAGTGTGATAGCCTCAAAGGGCACCCCTGCCCACACCCATAACAGTGCGCCTCGTACATAGGCTGAATATGTAGTGGCTAAGAGCTGCCCCCACCAGTGTCTGCAAAGACTATGAGCCTCTATCTTAGTGAGGTGGGATTTTTGTAGGAATGCTACATTGAACCCTCTCCTCTTCATGTAGGTAAGTATATTGTGCTATTTTAATGTGGTCCCTATCCCGTGGATATTCCAGGACATCAATTTAATTGCAGTGCCGTTATTCAACATATTTTTGCAGTGTCCACTGATCTACCTCCCCCTCCCACCCCCCCTGCATCACCCCACAGTCCCCCACACCGCCAACCCCACACGAGCAGCGCAGAGCGGACC
Source organism: Pleurodeles waltl (assembly GCF_031143425.1). Taxonomy (NCBI): domain Eukaryota; kingdom Metazoa; phylum Chordata; class Amphibia; order Caudata; family Salamandridae; genus Pleurodeles; species Pleurodeles waltl. Next base: position 975,439,231 of record NC_090444.1, read on the forward strand.
CCTTCATCACATAGTGCCTTCTTCACAGATAGCTATGAAGTCCCCTTCGCCTGCACCGCTGCTGTGTAATCGGGAAACATGTTGACTCTGCTCTTCTCTACTGTAAAAGGGCCTGCCTCTTATTCTCTCTGTAACACGATGTTTCGTTCCTTATAATGTAGCAGCTTATCCACTACCGGTTTGGGGGACCGGCCCGGCGCCAGTGGTCTAGGCGGCACCCTGTCCTCTCTTTCCAGTGCAAAAAATGAAGTAAACTGCTGTTCATCGAGGAGGGATTTCATCCAGGGCTCCAGGAAGGCCACCATATCAGCACTTTCGGCCCTCTTCGGGAGTCCTATAATGCATACATTATTGCGGCGACTGCAGCCCTCTGCGTCTTCTGCCCGGTATTCTAGTCTCTGCACTTTGTTGGTGAGGTGGGATATCTGTGTCTCGTGTGAACGCTGCTGGGTTCCAAGACTTGTCAATTATTCTTCTGTGGTTTTCACCCTGTCAGAAAGCTTCTGGTGGTCCTCCCAGCTATGTCAACACCTTCCCGATCTCTTGCCTAAGGGTATTTTTCGATTCCACAATCTCTTCCACTATCTTTTGTAAGGTGGCCTGCATTAGTGGGGTTGTGCAAGTGGTTGCAAGAGTGGCTCCCCCGCACCCTGTTCGCTGTCAGGGTTGAGTGGTCTCTGTGCCCGGAATTTAAGGTGTTGTTTCCCCATTGGGGGGGGGGGGGGGGGGCTCTGTGGTTGTTCTCATACTCGTCTGACTGGCCATGGTGGGAGGCGACTGGGGAGGAAACCCCTTGCATCGTTAGTCCCCCTTTAGCAGGCAGGCTCCCCCGGTATTCGGCTGGTTCCAACGCCGCAGGCGTCCTCTGCCGGTGAGTCTCTGCCACTCCCCACCGGGTGTAGCTATGTGCAGGCGGTATGCTCCAGGTGGGGCCCATCCTCTCCGGACTCAACACGTCACTGGGGGGCGCCTCACTCACCTCTCCTCAGTGGGTTTGCAGACCCCCACCGCCGCCGCTCATTCCCACGGGGTATCCAGGGCCCCCCCTGATTCCTATGCATGCCCCGCGGGGGGGACACCCGATAGTCCTAGTCCGCTCGCCAGACTCTTCAGGGGTTCAGTCGCCTTCACTCCTGCGACCACCCACAAAGCTCTCGCAGCCCTCCTCACTCCATCCGTCCCAGGGCACTAGCACCTACAGGTGCTTCTCTAAACTGCTGCCAGACAGTGTTGCGTCTCCCAGCGGCCTTTGCTGCCCATGTTGTCACCGCCTCAGACCCTTCCGGGGTGGTGGTCCCCAGGGCCCACCTGCAAACCCCCCCAAACCCCCACCCCCCCTGACTAGCACTCTCCTCCTCAACCGGCCAGGAGTGAGCCTTCCGGGTCCCGGCATGCAGAATTCCCAGGCCTCCCGGCTCTTCGGTAAGAGGGGGGGGGGGGGCAGAGAGCTGGGCCGCACCCATCACCTTTCTCCTCACCTCTCCTGTTGTGCCTTCTGGGGTCCTCTGGAGTCTGGCCTTCCCCCCCGCCCCTCGTTTGCTGGCTGCTACAGACAGGGAGGTCAAAGCGCCATGGCCTTGCCCACCTCTTCTGCGGCCTGCTCGGTGTCCTCACAGCTGCGCGGCCGCCATCTTGCGCTGTCGCCGGTGCAGGCCGCCTCACCCGCCTTTTCGGTGCCAGCTGATGGCAGCAGGCGGGTCGCCGCTCGCTCCCCCAAGTCAATACACCTCTCATGGTCTCTCGGCTGTGGCCTCGTTGGGTCAGGATCACTTCGGGCTAGTCCGGAGCTCGTCCTCTCTACGGCCGCCATCTTCGGATGGTTGGCTCCCTCCCCACCCCAAATGCCCTGTCTTTTTACCAATTGATCTTTCATATCTGTCTTTTTCTTTGCAGTGTCCATGTTTCAGAATATCGTACCAGTCAGCGGCAATCTTCTGCTGACAACCCGCATGCTGGAGAAAATAATATTTTGCCCCACTGCGCCTGCTAATGCATTTGGCTCCATGCACAGGACACCAAGTGTCCCCGAGTCTTTCAGCTGCTGGCAATCTTTACCCAAATATTTCCAGTCACCGCTCGGGTAGGTGCTAGTACTATATGTATTCTGTACCTACCATGGTCAAGGCTTTACACTAGCCCTCATCTTTCACCAGCCTTGGCCTGCTCTCCAGTTCTCTTTGCTCTACACTACCGCTGTGTTAAAACTAGGGGTCCAGTGTAAATCGTGCTTGGATCCCACCTTGTTGGTGCGAGTGAAGGGTGTGTGAACTTCGGGCCCCATCCTTCTTGTAGACGGGCATTTTCCAGCCTCAAATGCTGAGCCTCATTAAACAGTGTTGCAGTTTCAGGTGTCAAAACGCCTGTTGGCAGTGTGGGAATGTGAGCTGATGCACGGGGAAGTACTCACCATAAATAAAAAAACAAAAACTAAGAAAATGCAATCGCCAAAGGGTAAACTCCTGAGTCGACAGCGAGTCGGGGTTAGCCCCGCGGTGAAATGCCCGCAAATTAGTAGTGGGGAGTGAGCTTGCTGGTTAGATGAGAGCTACACTGTGCACGACAGACCCATATCACCAAACAGGGATATGCCGCAAGCGTCTCTGAGAAAGATCGAGGGTTGTGGCCAAAGGTCGCCATATTTTTATGCTTTTAATGAAATAACTAATGCAAAAAGGCAAACTAACTACCTTGGTATTGAAAAAAAGCATGTCGCCGAGGACACGTGGGATATTGTGTTACATACAGAATTTAGCATTAACAAATGATGAAGGACTGAGAGAACAAAGCTGTAAAATAAAAAGTCCACTTCCGAAATAAGCAAAAAGAGGCTCTGTGTGAGTAAATAAACACGAATGCCCATTAATTTCATTAACAAACTGGACAGACACGAACCTCTCAGAGCAGAATTAGCCAGTTCTGCTTGTTTTTTCCTTCTTAACTCCAAGCAGATTTCCACCATTATTCTGGCATCAGCCTCCGTACTTCTAGTTTTTCTGGCACCTTCCGTTTTTGTTCCTTTCCCTAGGCATAATTGGGTTCACTTTTCTAATTAGTTTAGTAATAGTAATTTTCCACTCTAAAAGCATTTTGAATACATCTCAACAAAAGTACTTTCTTTGCGTTGCGATCGCAGTGCACACTAAAGTTAAGAATCATATCATTTCCGCACTAGTTTTTGCTACTTAAACATGATCTGCATAAATGCCAAAACTCTCTTATTGCGGGGGTACGCAGAGAAGGCGATAAGGTCAATAGGTTCAACGTCGTTTCTATGCTTTTCAGTGCCTACGTGTACCAACGACTATCTCGTATTTCCTGTTCTTTAAATAAAGTTATTTATTCCGAAAAAAAATACCCTCACACCCTCAACAAAATCACCGCAATTGTAATTTAACGCCTGCGCTGGCAGACTGAAAAGTTTATTATATAATGGTGTTAAAAAATAAGGCAATACCTTGCTTGAAAATGTCCTGGCTCAACAGATTACCCACTGCATTCTGCAAGGCACAAGGCCTGAGCTAAAGTTCCATTATGGTGGCGTAATCGTATTTCATGCTTAATACAAAAAAAAAACACGACATTTTGCTATTAAGCCATGTTCCTTAATTACGAGCCATTGGCGGCAAAGGCATCGCGCTAGTGCCTAGGAACAATCCAAAATGTACACGAGGATTTATTTCTTACTAAAACATTGAAAACATTTGGGTTTTGCTCTTCGTGTAAAGAAGTGATTTCGCTTTCGTTATCTGAAATTTTACTTCGGTGCAGATTATGCAAATATCACACACTGCTACAGGACAATACGATATAAATCAGTGTCAAGAGCTTTTGCACCCAAATAGTAAAGGATTGCTGATTCCGAGGCCTATTGGGCACAGCGACGGGGAACATTGCTCAGAGGAAAAAACTATGGATATTGGGTGAGTCACTTATATTAGCTTTTTAACGGAGAAAAAAACTGAGAACATATATTACCCAATAGGCTGACAAGTGCATGGTTCCAAAAATATTTATTTTTATATGTCCCTCTTTACCTTCCAGCAATAGTTTTAACATTGCGGATCAGACTTAGATACGAAATGAAAATGTAAGAATATGTCTCGTTTGTCCGTTTTCCACACCAAATAGGGGTGACAATTAGTTTCATGTTAACGTCCTTCTTCTTCATCCTCCATTTCATTTAACTGAATTAGCAAGATGGCTGTCCCCCTGACTGTCATGGTCACTAACCCTCTCCATATGCTTGCACGTTTCTCCAGGTGGAAATTCAAACCCCTTCCGATCCACCGTCATTCAGGTAGACTGGACCTCTGTTGATTTCTCAAGTTCCTCTGTCCCTGACTCTCCTTCAACAAATTGACTTGCATGGCAGGTTCATGGCGCATCTCTGCCTCGCGCTAAGCATTAACCAGTGCCACTGCTCACACTTACAGCATCCATTTTAGGACATCCTCATTCCTCACTCCTCATCCCTACTTTTCATCCCTGCTTCTCTTCCATCATCCCTACTTCTCTTCCATCATCCCTGCTTCTCTTCCATCATCCCTACTTCTCATCCACCATATATCATCCCTACTTCTCGTCCATCATCCCTACTTCTCTCATCCCTGCTTCTCATCCATCATCCCTACTTCTGATCCATTGAGGCATGAGGAGTAGGAGTGGTGGAAGATGGAAGAGAAGTAAGGATGAGAAGCAGGGATGAGAAGTATGGTTGATGGAAGAGAAGTAGGGAAGATCGAAGAGAACTAGGGATGATGGATGAGAAGAAGGGATGATGGATGAGAAGTAGGGATGAGGGATGAGAAGCAGGGATGATGGAAGAGAAGCAGGGATGTTGGGTGAGAAGTAGGGATGATTGATGAGAAGTAGGGATGATGTATGATGGATGAGAAGTAGGGATGATTGATGAGAAGCAGGGATGAGAAGTAGGTATGAGGAGTGAGGAATAAGGATGTCCTAAAATGGATGCTCTACACACTACCTTCCACTGTCCCAGGTGCGTGCTTTGTATCCTTCATCCCTTGGTCATGTAAACTTCAGGGCCCTAGTAACTAGAGTATCAGTGTGACATAGTGAATACGTAGGATTCGCACAGCAGGTAGTGGGGACGGACCCAGTTGTTTAGGTGGCACTCTTGGTTCACTGCGCAAGCGATTTGTTAGAACTCTTACACTTGAATGCTCATACATTCTGTGGCCTCCTTTGTTGTAACATAAAAAGAGCAGTGCATGTGGAACGGTATGGTTGCGTAGGTAAACATAAGAGAAAGTAATCTTTCTTTTTTTTTTAGATTTTGGGTCATAAAGCTAACATCCCCTTTTACTGGTGTTTTTGAAGAAATTTTGCAAGTTATTTTAATGCTAGTTAGTAACTGGTCAGCTTTAGCAAGTGTCTGGCGAGCTTACCTTTACCCGCAGCATAACATAATAGGGCATATCTCAAATTTATTCATTGACTTTGAGCTGAATGGGGGGCATCTGAAAGGGTGTGTCCTCTGACGTGTTAGGGCCCCCCCTGCGCCAGTGCTCTATTCCACAATAACCGCTGGGGCTGAATGAAGCATATGAGTAGTAGAAATTGTGCCACATGTTGCTGTTCTGCTGCTAACTGGAACACTAGGTATAACACGTGTTTCTTAGGTGCAATACGATGAGTAAAGACATTAGAAATAAATGAAAAGCTGTTCTGTGTAGGGCTGTAGAACACTAAAGGCTTGTGGGTTCAGAATTTAAATGCAAATCAATATCAAATATTTTGGAACCTACGGGCAAGAGTTAAGAATGGACGGAGCAATGTTGTAGCTCTAAAGAGTAGAGTGCAAAGAAAGATTTTTAAATGGATGCCCTAGACATGCCAGAGACAAATAACTTGACATGATTGCAAGCAACAATTTACAGTTCAATGGGTCTCTCATATTTCGAACAACTAAATTGTCATCTTTTGACAACAGCGCCCACGAGCAAAAACAAACAAAAAAAAATCTAGTGGAAACTGAGAAAAGACGACTTAATAAAATAAAATATTGTTAGGTTTAAATAATAAAACTTTGCAATTCTGTTTGGCAAAAATGTGCCCAGCAGGACAATCACAAGCCTTCTGTTTGCAGGGCACTGTAAGTTAGAATAAAAAATAGTACCTTGATCACATCAGGAGAAGCGGATGGGCACTAATTAAGTTTAAATCAATTATTGCTTGAGCCCTGCTCCCCCCAGAGGAATGGAAATGATGCCAGACATGCCTTGATGAATTACGAGGCTGTAAAGAAGTGTGCCACGCAAACCAACAAATGGTGAGTGCCAGGCATGCCCAAGCCCTTTAATGAACACAACAGAGTCTCACATGCGAGACACATGCACTAGCGCATGCACACGCAGGCTTGATCCTAAAAGGGGGACGCAAAGGGCTCAAAAGCTTTCATTTTTTGTCTATAGGGGAGGACTTTTGCCATTACGAGCTCTTTTAACCTGGTTACTCTCCGCAGCCAATAAGCCATTCGGATTTGTTACATTTTAATTTTTCCCCTTTACCTTTGGAGTGGAAAAGTGCAGATTTGCAGTTTCTGAAGAGGAGTATTTGGGGCATATTGTGAGCGTGGATGGCACAAGATCCAAAGTGATGTTAAAGTTACTGTAAGTGATTAAATGTGAGCCGAGTCCGACAAATAAGAATCGGCTGAAACCTTTTCTGCATCTCGCTGAACATGATCGCAAGTTTCCGATTCACTTTGTGGAGAAACTGACCAATGAGACTGTTACTGAGAAAGGGTGAGAATTCTGTTTTGACCAAGGAATTTGAAGAATCCTTCATGAATGTATAGCAAAGTGTAAGAGAAGCCCCTATATTGAAGTCTTCGAAGTCTTGATTCTCATTATATGATGATAATTATTACAGATGCTGGTGCGTAAGTGCTGTTTTTTACAATTAATTCGGGAACAAGAAAGGGTGGTAGTTTTTGCTTCATGGACCCTAAATGGGGAAGAAAATAGTTATTCAGTCATCAGAAAGGACCCATTGACTCATTGGTGGGGTGCCCATCATTTTAGACCATACTTTTGAGGCATAACATTTGAGTTGAAGGCTGACCATAAATTTCTGTTTGATATATTTTCCAAGAAGGATGCTGGAAGAGCCACACCACCGATAGCAAAGTGGCTATTCAGATTGCAGGAATATTCTTTTAGCATAAAATATGCCCCTGGTGTCAGGAATGTCAGTTCTGCCTCCTTTCATGATTGTCCCTGGATGTGCCTGAGGAGGTTGACAAGGACGCATGGGTGGCTGCAGATGTTGAGTTGGCTTCCAAGGGGCTTCTGGCAAAGGTGAATGAAAGTATGAATTCCAAAGACGTGGAACTGGTTTGAATTTATAGACATATTTTTCAAAGGGCAAGGAAGGAGTTTTCTGATGTTATTGGGGAGGTATACGTCAGTTTGGTTGGAATTGTCTATCTAGGATGGAGTATTTTTTGTTAGCGGGAATAGGTTGGTTGTGCCAATGTCGTTATGCTAAAGGGTGATGATACTCCTTCATGAGGGTCACAGAGGCATGTCTGCTGTGTAGAGAAAGACTCTTATGAGTTTTTGGTGGCCTGACATTGACCATGATCTATATAGGCGTGCCAGGGATTATACAAACTATTTGCAGTGATATAGCATATGTTGTAAAAAACCTTCTATTGTTCCAGTAAGGATTTCAATGGACCAGGGAAGAAATTGTGCATGGACATTTATAGACCATTTGGTCATGATACGGTTTAGAGGTAGACTTGCAATTGCAATGGTTGACTGTTTTTCTAAACAGACAGAGGTGAAGGTAGTGAATGAAGACTTAAGAACATCATTTTATCCATGCACGAAGTGTTCATGTGGGAAGATTTACCAGAGGAAGTAGTGCCTAATAACGGTCCATAATTTCTTTTTTTGAGACATTTTTGGAGAAGTATTGCATAAAACATCATGGGATTGCATTATATCATCCAAGAGGGAACCTTGTTTGCAACTTATAATAAAGTAGTATGGGATTGTTTCCAGGTAACTGCAAGTTGTGGATTGGATTAGAAAGACAAATTAAAGAAGTTGCTCTTGAGCTATCTAACTACTACTCATTCTTCCAATGGCATTTGTTTTAGTATGGCGCAGGATACCTGCCGTCTTGGTATATTCAGGATGAATGAAAAGGTGTGGAAGGGTGAAGTGTGATGTGGATAAAGTAGCAAGGCGTGTGACAGCTAACCAGAAGCGTTACAAAACCAGACACACTGTGAGGATATGTGCCACAAGGCGAGTTTTTTTAGAATCGTGTCTGGTTGGGAAGTTGGGAGGAATTGTGAAGAAGAGAGAATCAAAATGTTCCAAACCTCGATGAATCGGCAACGCATATGGAAATACTACGCTGCTTGAAATGCTATTTTAGAAGGCTGGCTCATTATAAGCGGAATTGCGTGAAAGGAGATTCTGATGGGAAGGTTTCTGATTGGAGGAAGCATTTAATAAAGTATAGGAGATGGTGTGGGTGGATGTGTGATTATGCTGTGTGACAGCATTAATACTTAACGTAAGTGTACACTATTTATACTTCTGTCTTTATTTACATAATAGCGTTCTCCTATTTTAACTTTATAATTTAGCAAGGATATATTGTTATAGATAGAAAAGAAAGAACATTTTTGTTTAAAGAACGAGATGTGTTACGTTCTTATTTTTTCCCTTTAAGTGGAATATATATGCATCCTTTGGAATGTTATTGTGTGCTGGGATCTGTGGAGCTCTGGCCCTGGCAGTTAACGCTTTCATGATCTTCTGAGATGTACTTTTCTCCTGGAAGGAAAATGTTAATGGTGGTGTTTTATTATTTCAGGGTGGAGACACCTTTTTGACTTTTAACTGAAAGTAGTCAAATTATTTATTGTGTAGATTTTACGCCTTCCTTATTTATACAGGAAAACAAGTTCATACACCCTGTATCCCTACACTTTTCTTTACAGTCATTTCTTTAAAGGAGCCATACATTGTAGAAAGAAACTGCACCCTGCTGTTTATCTAGCTCTTCCTGCACTATTGGGTTTCTTCAGGATCCCAGCCTTCTTCTACACATCCGTTCTTGTACCAAAACCACCTGCACCGTATCAAATTGTTAGCACCGCTCCATGCAAGACTCTGATTATGTGCAACGCTTCAACGGTAAATGAAAGGTCTGTTGGCTGCTCCCAATATCTGCCGGGGTTTTCGTGCTTGTGAGGTTGTCTCCCAACTTTCAACTCTCTGTGGATGGTCACATTGGTACCAGTGGCTAATAACTATCCTTCTCTCATTCAACAGGGAGAGACTGTCACACTCATGAGACTGTTGGGGACTTCAAAAGGAATTGGAGGTTCTTCCAATTTCGCATGCGGAGCAAATCTGCCTAAGTTTTGCTTTTATGTAACTTATTACAATGTTCATTTAGTGGACAGGACTTTCACTTCAACTTGGAGATGCAAATTCCCCTCTTGCGCAGGGGAAACATGTTGCATCAAGGAACAGGAAACCCGCACCACCAAGAGAGCAAAAACACAAACAGGCTGAGAAACAAACGTGCTTTTGATCTTGTTTAATAACGTAATTTACTGCTCAAGTCGGTGACAGATGGGGTCCAATTGCCTTTCAAGGATACCGCTTCCTGTAAGGGAGCTGTGCATTTATTGACGCAGCATATTTTGAGAGCATCTGATTCAAAAGTATGAGATTTTAGTCAATCGGCCTTAATTCAAAGGTGAGCTCCATACACTACCAGCATCATTAAAGCACCTCCATTTTGACACTTGTTCGCACTGTGCAGATAGCCAATTAGATCTGAAGTCAGAGGAGCGCTGAAGGGCACTAGTGCTTTTGAATCATAGTGTGTTTTTCTGGGATTAAGGGCAGGAGCAGAAATCTAATTAAGAAAATTTTCATTACATCTGCAACATTAGAAAAATTCTACAGATTTTGCAGTTTTACGGAGCACTAGTTCATGCAAAAACAGCCTTGCCAGAGATGTATTTTCTGCTCGACCCAGTCCGTTTACCTGTTTTTAGGGTGACTTTTGAATGCAAGTATGCCCTGGCGTTCATTTTCCACGCAAGTTACTGCAAAGTGAACTTTGCACAATGTAGCTGAACAATTACTATTTGGCACATGCTTATTGTGCACCTTCTTTTGCTGAAAGCTCCACCTCACAGACATCTTGTGGCAGTCTTTCCTAGGGGGCAGCCATGCAGCAGAGCAGTTCTTGATAGGATCATTGTGGAGCAGGACAAACAGTGACGAGAGGCACTTTTGCAACATGGTATTTGAACATGGACCTTTTTTAGTTTTTAAATTGTTAATTTTAGGGTTATTTAGCCCCTCGGCCTGGATAGCTGGCTTCTGTCAGACTAGCAATTAGGTTAGAAAAACAGGACAGCAAAGTATATTCTGACCAATACGGAGACTTAACAAGGATTTTCTCCTTGCAACAGAGGCAAAACCTATTGAACTAAGTGTTACGGTTACCAAATTCCAAGAGTTGTGCTAAGACACATTTCACTTAGGCATGGACCTCCTCGCCTCTGCAACTGAACACAGGCGAATTCCTCACTGGAAAGTGTAGTGGGCTTCTATTGCATCTAGTTCTTTGCACAAGCAGCACTCGACCGTACATTGATTTTGCATGTTGAATTGCAGAGTAAAGTGTCCACATTTCATTTTGTAGCACACAGTCAGGGCTGCAGCAAAATGCCAGGGTTGCCTAATATCAAAGCTGTGTACTTTTCATTCCATCTTATTTCCTGTTCTTCAAGTGCCCTACACTCGCTGTTTCTTCATCTAACTTTGGTAGGTCCCTCTTCATTTTTTTGTCACAGTTTCCCTTTTTCTTTTCCTAGTTCTTTCTTCCTCTGCTTCCTTCCTCTCTCTGTCTTGCTCAGGGGTAAATTCAATGACGAAAAAAAATAATTGTCACATAAAAACTTGTGTTGTGCCACTCAGATCTAATGTGTACATTGGAATGCGACTCTTGATAGGACCAAGAGTATCCGAAGACACTTGCTGAATACTCCTGTTCTTTTGCTTGTGCTCAATGAAGTTCCAAGGGTAGTGCACATTTCTGGTTTACAATACAAATTTAATGCCGTTCCCTTACACCACTGCAAAATATAATGTGGGCTGTAGGACTGTTTTTATGTTTTCATACATGTAAGGTTATTCCGCTAGCTACCCACTGTGGTGCTGAATATTGTGAGTTTTCCATTTCCCACAATGTGGTCACCACCTTTTGGGGCACCTTCGTTTATTGTCGTCGATTTTGGTATACATTTTCAAACCTCATCTCAGTTTTAAATGCTTTGAAGTTCTTGGGCAATTTTGAACCTTGGATAGACATATCTCCAATTGCTCAAGCACAGACCTCCCCCAATTGGTAAATGAGCCCACTCATTGAGCTGGTCATAGCCTAGACTTACTGTTCATCTCTGATGAATTGGTGTATGAATTATCGAACACGCCGGTTACTTACTTAGACTATTTTGCATTAATCTTCCTATTGGTTTATTCAAAAAGGGCTTCTCAGCGTGAGCCCTTTGTCCCAGACTCTTAGGTGCAAATTCACCAACATCAATGTAGTAACTTGAACAAAACGCTAAACAGTTGCCCCTGTCTTCTTCAGGATGAGGATGTCAGTGCTTTGCTCCATGACTTCCTTACATACTGTCAATTCATATCACAAATCATCATCAGCCCCCCTGGTTAACTTCAAAACTGGTGGCTTCAAAACATGCTTGTAAATATTTGGAAACTAATTAGCAACATTGTTGCATGCCAGAGATCAAAGCCAATTTTGCAGCAATCCTCAGCGCTCCATTAAAGCAGAAAAAGCACATTGTAGCCACTATGCCTCCCAGCGTTTTACAAGAAAGAATGCACCTAAAGAAGTTATTTGCATGGTGAAGGTATTTACAAACCACCTAGTAGTAGAGTGGAGTAGTACAGAGTGCAGTGGCTTGAAGCGGTGCAGAGTAGAGGGGAGGGGAATAGAGTGGAGCATTCATGGTGTAGTAGCACACTGCCATTACAGACAACACATTTTCAATTGGAATGACCAATACATTTGCACCGAAAAAACAGTTTTATTAATAAAACTATTCAGTGCACAGACGGAAATGTGTGTTAATTGCATCACTTAGTTTCATGATTTGTTTTGATCATATGAAAGTGTTTCCAACACACTTCAGAAATAACAAAAAATGTGCTTCATTTGTGAATTCGTAATTTTGCTATATTCCGAAATACTTACACAGTTCATTTAAATGTTGTGTGCTAGAAAAATGAAAGGCCTGTTAACAGAAAGTGAGTTCGTGGAGGAACACAGAAAACACTGTTTAGGCAACAAATTGACAAACTGAACTTGGAGAGCACAAAGCAACTAAAGTGAGAAAAGTTAAAGCCAGAGAGTGTGAGTTACAAACCACAAAACCAATGGTAATCAACAAGCGGAATGCATTCCTAGGTTAACTTTCTGAAAGTCTCCATGCTGTCTGGCAGACTGCAACCTAAAAAAGAATTTTAAAGAAAGGTCAGAGAAAGAGGTGGGGTATTAATAGTAGCCCAAATATTGCCAGAAGTGGATAACTGCTGCAGAAAAAATATTCTGATGTGGTGCTCAAGAAAAGCAGCAGTTGAGAAATGGTGGTGGATAATCATAACAATAAAAACTCTGGGACTTGATTGGAAGCCTCTTCCAGCAAAAAGAAAGAAATTGATCTTTCAGTTTGTTCTTTGGAAAACACTACTGGAGTCCTTCAGGTTAGGAAAAGCAAAGCAGTTCAAGAGTGTGGCGGCAGAGATCCAACTTCACCACAAGCTTAATACAGATGGGGCACAACAAAGGTCTCATTATCACGCTATAGAGTTGGAAGCCTTGGGGCGGTCACATATCTAAAAGGGGAGGGATGGAATAAGTAAGAATGGTGAAGGGCAACCAGAAATGTGTGTGTGCATCAAAGGATTTGCTTTAAAAATCGGTTTGTTTGAACCAGATTTAAAATTAAGACCTTGAAATAGAACAGCGTTTTCCAACTATTCGACAAATATAGTGCTGGCACTTGATGATTGTGTTCATTTATTGGCGATAAGAAGTGTTCAGACTATACATGATGACTCATTGCTACATATATGTTCAAGTACTGTGGTTATTGTGCTGTTCATATAAAATATCTACTTGCACATAGGACAGGTTGCTTCATAAATTTACTTGTCCTGTAAAAAAAAATCCATGTGTCCTTTTGGGGACATGTAGTGCGATGACAAATTATGGCAAAAAATTTCATGATAGAGCTCTGATAATACCTCTTATGACATGACTCATACTATATTAGGGTTTGAATACTAGCATTTGCCTTATTTTGGCACCTTTCAGCAGATCTACATGCTGAGGCTGTAGATACGGGTAAGCAATAGATCTAGGGTTGGAATGCCCTTTTGACTCTCTGCAAACCTACTTACTTGCATGTTTTAAAGGTTTTCGCCAGTTCTCTAATCTTTTCCCAGAAAAAGGTTGGAAATTTACTCCCGACAAGGGTAGAAGTAAAACTTCCTCCATGGTTGGGGAAGAAGTGGTTGAAGGGAAAATAAACTTGCAAACACTCAACAGATTTTTGCATGACCAAATCTACACATGCATATTTGCTGGTGCTAAAATACAGTTCACAAATATTTTTGACAAGCACAATTTTCTGGCCTACCCCTGTAAATTATTGTGAATTCATGAAAGCCGTAAATCTACACTAATGCAAGGACATATACTATGTGTGCACTTTTGTGATTTTCTTTAAGAATTGGGACCCTAAATGGTCATTTAAGATCTTTTGTTTGTATTAAAATTCTATCTCTCCTTCTCTATCGGTTGGCTTCACTATGAGTCAGAGCATTCTACTCTTTCACAAGGAGCATATTGGTGCATAAAGTAGTTTTGATCAGTGCATTGAACTACAGTGGTAAGGTGTGTTTTTTTAGACCAAAAGTATGTTTGCTCTTTGCCAATGTTTGTTATGATGGTGAGGATCCAGCTGCTCCCACAACAATAAAGTTTTATAAAAACCATCGCAAAATAAGACACGCATTGACAAAACTAAAAAGCTGACCATCGATGTCAGACTCTTTGGCTTTGCCAGTGCTTGTTTAACTTCATGTTTCTCATGATCTTGTACGAACTGGTTCCATTGATTTTTTTTTTTTTTCCATTATGAATATTTTCTTGGAAAAACTAGCATGCATCAACACATTTTACCCAATAATGCTTTAAAGAAATGGTACCTACATTTCACAATAGTTTAGCAAAACGTTTTTCCGTACATTTTTTGTGAACATTTTATTCAGAAAGCAAAGAATAGACAATCTTTCATTTAAGCTTCTGCAAATATTTGTTTAAAACCAGAGAGCATACTGGAAACATTATACATAAACTTATATTGCTAACCTTTGCAAATGTATGTACATATTTTTATACTGAAACCACTGTCCGTAGTGCAGTCCGAGTTTACAATATTTTCCTAGTGTGCTCACCCTATTAATAAAACCTTTGCGCTAATGAACTATAAAGACAGGTTTGAAAAGCATTAACATTTGTTACCTTAACTGCAGATAATGCCCTTCCGTGATCCATAATATGGTACTGTAAATTGGCAGCCAAAGTGTTTGTGCTGCAGGGGGATGGGCCTACTTGTCCCATGGACAGGGACAAAATTAACATGAAAACGTGTTGCCCTTGACTTCAAACAATGTCCTGGGTGTTGGACTATAGGAATTCCACACCCCTGATTATGCTACAGTATCCTTGTGCTTCCTTTCTTCAACATTAAAGTTTGTTTTCCAACCCTGCCAGCTTGTGTATAGTTACTTTACAAGTGTTTACATGCATTCCTAAATTCCAATATTATGTTGTAGACCTGAGCCTTATATTCCTTGAATTTGAATCTGCGATCTTGTATTACACTAATAAATAGTTTTTAGCTCTTTTTTGAGTATCTCTGCACAGACAGATATTCTCAATTTATTTTTGCCAGTGGAAATATTTGACTGTTTAGTCAAAGGAAAAACGGTTTCGTGAGATGGGAAAAAGATAGTTAAACTGTGCTTGTTCAATTTTTCTTGAGCACGGTTTCATTCGTTCCCTACTTTTATGGACTTTTCTGATTCTGTTTTTTGGCTTTCTGGGTTAATACAGTTAATGCTATTTTCCACAGATTTTCATAGGCGATGAAAACCAATGACCTATGTCTGGTTCTTCTTCTAGCCACAACATTTAATTCTATATAACAATCTCTGGTAATACTTATGCAAACTTAATGCTGCTTTTGCCAATATGTCTGGATAGTAGCATTAGTGATTTCCCAATATAGATTGTTTCAGAAGAGCAAGGCTGCTGTGCATACCAAGCCCCATTGTTGAAGTTGGTGCATTTCCTTAGACTGAACGATTCTCTGATAGTTGGTATGATTCTTCTTTGGCCTCTCTCTGTGTGTTAGTGCAAGGATGAGTCAAAAAGTGAAAGTTTTAGAGTCCTGTAATTCTGTCTGAAGTGAAATTCTATCTCCTGCCAAAGTAGTCAGTGGTTGTAAGAGTGTGGACAGCTTCCATTGCAGGACAAATGGGAAGACCATAGATAATAACTTATTACACATGTAGCTCTTTATAATATAGGTCTGTCATTTCTATGTGTTAGAAAAAATAGGTGTTTGTGTTCCCTAGCATAGTGGTAATCATAGCACCAGAATGAGGATTCAATGAGTGACAGGTCAGACACCACATGCAGGTGTAGTTTGTTGTTGTTCAAGCACAGCTGGCAACTACAGCGTTTTGGTGGTGTTGTTTGAGTCTTACGTACCAGACAGAGCAAGCTGTCTGCAGGCGAAAAGACCTGGTGTCTGCTTACAGTGGGGTTAATGCCCTCCCATTACTTATCACTGATTGTCTGTCTCCCTTGTGTACTTCTCCCCCCCACCCCTTCACCACTCTCGTGATAGTTTCTCGCGCCTGTGTGTTTCTCCCCCTCCTGGTTCCGGGATGTGCTTCCCCTTGTGTGCTGCTCTCCCACCCCTGCATTACTTTCCCTAGCATGTGTTTCTTCCCTAGCTTCATGTCACTCTCTCCCTTGCGTGTTTGTTTTTCGCACCTCCACACTGCTCTATTTTCCCCTAGCTGCCCTCCAACCCTCCACGTTGCTTCTCCACCACACCCCCTTCCATGTTGCTTCCCCCAGTCTTCTTGTTGGTTTCCCGTACCCCTGCATTCCATGATTACATGGCCACCGCCCTCGGTGTTGCTTCGGCCCTCTTCCATGATGCACACTCCAACACGCTATATTTTTATTTTAAGAAATGTATTTACCAATCGGCGAACAAAAATGCGCCTGTGTCACTTGATAGGCATGTGCATGCTTGATGCACATGCCTACAAAATGACGCAGCCGATTATGTCATACGCTTTTTTTTCTGATGTTGCCATGCTTCACACAATCCGGGATGGTGTGCAGCCTGGCTGAAAACCATTGGGGAAACTGTTAGCTTTGCCAATACTTGTCTATTTCTTCAATGAGGGTGTGATTTCTGCTAGTGTTGAATATAAAATTCCTAGAGGCTCACAGAAGGGATAATTACTTAGACCCCATTATGAGTTTGGCGGACGGAAAACTCTGTCCGCCAAACTCCTGACAGGGTGGCCGCCGTCTATGGGTTTCCTTCTAGGTCGGTGGGCAGAAACCTAAGTTTCCGACCACTGGCCTAGGGGGAAACAGGCTATAGCATTGTCTCCAGCTCGTAATCGAGACATAGGCAATGTTGTAACCCGCAGACAGTGAACATTGCAACAGTGCTGGCCAGGTGGGCCCCTCTACTGTTCATGCCAAGTTCATGGGCAGTGCAGGGGGCCCCCTTTCGCCTGTTCTCCGCCAGCCTTTTCATGGCAGTGTTACCGCCATGAAACCACTGGCTGAGAGTGAGGTCGTAATCCCCAGGGCAGCGCTGCTTGCAGTGTTGCCCTGGCAGATTAGGATCTCCACCACCGCCAGACCGCGGGATACAAGATCCTGGCGGAACTGGCGGTTCCCTTGTGGTCCGACCGCCAGGGTTGTAATGTGGCGGTCGGTCCGCCGGATAGGCGGCGGTCCAGACCGCTACTGCAGTGTGGCGGTCTGCAGACCACCACACTCATAATGAGGCCACTAGTGTCTGGGTACTATCACAACATGTGCTAAATATTCAGAGCAATATGCTATCAGGTTGTGTGTAGTCTAGAGGATACGTTTCCAATAAGCATTGTCAAAGCCAATAGGTCTCAGCAATGCTAGAGCTACTAGCATTGTCAATGTCTTTTAGCCGTATTGTATAGCATCACGGGTAAAGGTCATGGAAAAAAGTGATGACTCGGCTATCGCTGGCTGTGCCATTTAGCTTTTCAGGGTCGAGCCTGCGAGTGCATGAAGTAGCGCATGCGTCTAGCTTGTGAGACACTTTTGTCTTGTGTAATATAACTGGTGCTCATGTAAAGTGCTGCGATACCTTGGGTCAAGTTAGCGCTATATAGAGACAATAAATACTTTAATTTAAGTGTTTAAGTGGTACATGCAATTCTTCCTAAAAAGAACAGTGTTTGTTTAGATAGGCTTGGCTTCATTAGACTTATTCTGCCCCTTGGTAACTCTTCCGCTTTTTCATCAATACTATTATTTCAGAACTATTGGAGAGGGACGTTCTGCTTTGGCAAGAGCTATTATACTTGTGAGTTTACTAGTTCTACTTAAAAAAAAATATAACATGTTAATCTGGCTATTCAAAATATTTAGCAATACTGTCCATTACATGCCATACTAAACATTATCCAATCCCAGGCACGTTTCTGATTTGTTTTTAATAGAGACACTTTAGTCTGCCCTTTCTAAAGCTTTCGCTGGGATAGTAGCACACACAATTATGAAATGCCCATTGGAAGCTTATAGCCCTTACTGCACATCTACAATATGCTTGTTGTGTTCAAACAGCCTGCAGGGTACACAGCCCTCCCATCAGAAGCCGTAAACAAAGAAGACCGTTCTAATCGATGTGGAGAACTCCCATAGCGCCATATCTCAGTACGAACAGATCACATCCCTTGAATATAACCCTGGAGACAGGGTCCATGGTTCTGTTGAAAAAGGATGGTGCAGGGTTGTACAGCTCCTTTGCAGCCCCATTTCTGCACTTTTGCTATACCGATCAGCTCCTGCTCCCTCTCCAGCCAGTCCTCTCCTGCACTGCCACACTACCTCCCTGCAACATTGTCTAGCTGACCACCTTACTGCTTTGCTCCTTTAAGTGTCCTCTTCCAGTGTCCGTCCAGATTTTCTCTTTGGGAACTTACTCTTGCACTGCAGTCGTAGCCTCCACCCTGTCTGCCCTCCTAGCCTCCACCCTGTCTGCCCTCCTAGCCTCCACCCCGTCTGCCCTTCTAGCCTCCACCCTGTCTACCCTCCTAGCCTCCGCTCCCGTCTGCCCCCTAGCCTCCACCCCGTCTGCCCCCTAGCCTCCGCCCCGTCTGCCCTCCTAGCCTCCACCCCGTCTGCCCTCCTAGCCTCCACCCCGTCTGCCCTCCTAGCCTCCACCCCGTCTGCCCTCCTAGCCTCCACCCCGTCTGCCCTCCTAGCCTCCACCCCGTCTGCCCTCCTAGCCTCAAGCCCGTCTGCCCTCCTAGCCTCCAACCCGTCTAGCCTTCACCCCCGTCTGCCCCCTAGCCTCCACCCCGTCTGCCCCTTAGCCTCCACCCCGTCTGCCCCTTAGCCTCCACCCCGTCTGCCCCTTAGCCTCCACCCCGTCTGCCCCCTTAGCCTCCACCCCGTCTGCCCCCTTAGCCTCCACCCCGTCTGCCCCCTTAGCCTCCACCCCGCCTCCACCCTGTCTGCCCCCTAGCCTCCACCCAGTCTGCCCTCCTAGCCTCAACCCCCTCTGAAGGTGTAAGCGATGGGGGAATGAGGCGCCAGATTAATAACCTGTCCTACTCTGGGGTCTGCAGAAAAGAATCACGATGTAAATGTAAGTGCTCAGGTATTTTATTCTTTATTTATGAAGGGGTACTCCTAACTAACATTTTCCATACAAAGCTGTTCAATGCCCCAAACACTGGTAGTAGCACAATAAATAATGCAGTACCATATTACAAAAGATGTTCTCTTTTGTTATCGCAACAGTGATCTTAAGACAACGTTAGGGGTGCGCACAGTCAGTGCTGCAGCCGCCACCAATATATTTGGAGTATCTCATTTTGCAGTCTCATGATAATTCTTAATAAACCAAGGGAGGAAACGCAATGAATCCCAGTTAACTATAAGTGTTTGTGTGTAACTCGTAAAGGGTATACCACAGCGTGTATTTATTCTTTGTGCCTAATCATTTTTTGCACTGTACATGTTAGCTGTACTCCTTTTCATCAACATTGGAGTAAAAGGCTGGGGACATTTGCGGAACTCAAACTTCTGACTTGCACACCCTGCGCCATAGGAACTCAACCCCCTGAGCTGTATCCGAGGGAACACATAAGTCCTTTACAAATCGAGGGACAGAGGGGGATAGCCGTTATGAATATTTAAAAATCCTAAAGATCTGTGTAAGACATATTTGGTAAGTTGTCCTTTAAGTTTTTCAAAATGATATCTCTTGTATTCTTTAGAGGATTCCTCGACCTCTTTATGGTTTATCTGTACAATGAGAGGTGGAATTCTTTTGTTTTTGTTCTCGGCACACACTGGCGTAAATGAGTATTTAAGACCTTAAAATAAAAGCCCCCGAGAAGAGTTTTCACTTCTTGGCGCAGAGGAGGGAAGCTTGCAACGGTCCACCTCTTGCTCTTTTGTACTCTCCTCCTAGTTTTTTATATATATATATATATATAGTTTTTCCTTTTAAAAATACCAATCCCCAGTAGACCGCCTCACACAAGGTAAAAAAATACCTACCAGAAGAGATGAGAACACGTAGATACTTGACAATATTATAATTTATATACTTATTACACATTCAGTCTACCTGATGCCTACGAGAATTTAGATTAAAACTTTGTTTTAGGGTGTTTGCTTTTTATTAAATTTGATGTTCCCAGCTCTTCTCTATTCTACGGTTTTCTTTCTTTATGGATATGTTTGTTTCTTATAGAATTGTGAACACCAGCAAGAGTTTTCTCCCTCAGTTTTTCAAGAATCAACTGGCATATGGCTGCTTTCTTAATAGTATTACCACACTATCTGCACAAGAACGCAGTTTATGCTCGGCTGCTGATGTATTTTATCTTGTATAAAGCACATTGATGATCTTCCATGGTTTGTCTGCACAGTATAAAGATAATAAAATAGCCTTTTTAGTTTTTTCATGCTTGTCTCAAATGAAACTCACAGATCTAGTTGAAGGAGTTAAGGTTTCAGTAACTCTTCCAAATGCCATTCCGTTTAGGTAAATACAATTACCATTATCTACTTATAATTAACATTAACTCCTGTTTGCTACAGTGTCTGTCTACTCACTTCCCTCAACACTAACCAGTGCCTCTGGTTTTTAAGTCTTGCCTAGCACAGGTGCTCTCGCTTGCAAGACTTTTGTGCTGAGTAATGGGCTTCGAGCTCACCCATTGCTTACCACTCACGGGCTTCAATGTCACTCTGTCGTTGCCTTCTAATAGGGCAGCACATGCCAGGCATTACTTCCTTTTCCTGCGGTGGAGCATGGACCAAGTACTAGTTGAGTCACATGAATTAGGTTCTATCCACTCTTGGTGCTGTGATTCAGGTCATTTTTTTATTTTTATTTTTATTGCTTCTTTCCCTGCCATTATAGCACCAGAGGCATAAGGTCGGTCAGTACTCCGGTCCTTGTTGATTTTCCCCCTCCCACTCCCAGTCTGTACTTCTTATTCCCATCCCACCCACGCCTATGTTGTTTATTCCTTTCCCACACCTGTTTCTTCCTCCCAACAAAGAAGAAAAAAAAAAGCAATATGACGCAACCAGCGCTGATTGTGTTATAGTGCGTTGTTTTAATGTCCTGCTCTCCACCGCCACTTGCTCTCCTAATCACCACTCCCACCTGATTGCCAAAGCCAATAGATCACCTGTACGCAAGACCTTTTTGGCTTTGCCAATGCTTGTTTATCTGGCAAGAGAGCCGAGACAAGCAACACAACACGGGAAGGAGTGGAGGGCAGGTGGGGAGAAGGTAAAACAGCGTTAGGATGTGGGCGGCGGCATCCGCGTCATAGCTTTTAGTTGTTTGGATGTCAGCGTGACAGTGGGAGAGAGCAGACGGACAGGGATCTGCCTCTTCATTCAGTAGAAGCTACTGTACACAAAGGAGCCACACGAACAACAAAACCGACAATATAAACGTTTTGGGGAGGGGGAGATGAAACATGGGTGTGTGATGGTGGAAAAGAAATGGACAGAGGCAGAGGGGTAGGAAGAGCAGAAAGCAACATGAATGTGCGGCAGATGGGTGTGGAAAAAAGCAACATGAATGGGGATATGGGACACAGCCTGAAAACAGAAGCCCTCACGTAGGGTGGTTGAACACAAATAAGAAAAATAGCTCAAGAAACAGGAGCAGTGGAAGAACACAAGTGCTTGGTCCATGCTCCAGGGGAGGGCCAAACACAAGAAGAGGACGTGACACACACATGCCATGATGAGCAGGAACAAAGCGAATGGGAGCGACGCTGAAGCAAACCAGTGATAAGCTATCGGCGGGCTGCAAGCCCACTGATTGTAGGCAACATGTCTTGAAGAGACAGCGCACTTGCTTTTTAGCCGAGACTTAAAAATTTGCTCATGAGTTGGTCTCTGGAGAATGTAGGACCTATAGAGTCCATGGGCTTCGTTTGTGGTGGTCCATTTTTCCCCAGCCACGTTATAATTGCACAATGATATTCATTCAGTACATATTTTGCATCCTTATGTTAAACACAAAGCATGTATTGCCAGGTGTACCATTAGAATAGGCATTTCAACCATTCCAAATGGGTTTTGCACGCAAATTATTTCATTGAATCCAAGTGAGGATTTACGGTGCAGCTTAATCCATCGCCTAACTCTCATACTTTATTTAGTGAGCAGGAACTGCTCATTTCTGAGAGGACCAAGCTTTAATGGTTTTGCATCAAATAAGCTCATAGCAAAATCAGTTGCATGAACGCGCCTGTTTTTATGCTAATCCATCATAACCCACCATTTTGACCAGTTCCTAAAATGAAGAAAGTATGCCTGGCGAAAACAGGCTGATGAAACTTAATTAGGGGGGGGGCCGTTAAAATGAGAAATACCTTTTCCACCAAAATACTTTTCAATGGAAAAGGTACTGATAAAGAAAGAAAAGAATGGCTTTCCAAAGAGATAAGCGAAAAGGGGTGGGTATATGGACAGGGTAGTTAGTGTAGAGGGGTAGGAAAGGGTTTGTAATAAATAAAAATAATGCAAAAATAAAAAGGAATAAAGTGGGAGTAGGAGAATTGTAAAAATAAATGGGAGAGGGAATACGTTGTTTTCCTTTAAAGTACAGTCAGATAAGTGAGTAAAGAGGTTTAAAAATGCAAGTGCAGCAGGGGTGGGAGTAAGGGTGTTTGGGAGTGAAAATAACTGTAGTGAAGTGGAGGGCAGGTGTAAGAGGGGCTTAAAAAAGGATAGTAGTGTTATAAAGAGGCATATGAGGGGACATCCTCCACTTCCTAAAAGCCACAGAAATCAAAATCAAAATCACACATGAAAAAAATACGAACGTTTTTTCAAGAATGGTTTTCAGCCAGTTGGTTTCGTCAACCTGGTGAAAGCCATTTAAAAAGAAAACTTTGCCAACAATGGTTCGACTAGATAAATTTGTCAGAACCATTTTTCTGCATGTTGGGTTTTCATCGAAATCACATTCAACTGTTCTAACTAATAATGTATACATCCATCCTAGAGCAGGCGAGGTACAGGTTGATTTGTTGTACAGATTTCAAAAGTATCAAAAGGACTCACAAAACCTATGATTTGGTGCATTTCTACCCACAATGTCACAAGGACACTAATGAAAGATTGGACCATGGGTAAATTATTTTAGAAATTTACTTCGGATCTGAATCTCAGGTCATTAGGCTGTTCTCTGCTGAAGCTTACAGTTAAGTAGCAACCCCTTCATGTTTTGGTCTTCATTATGAAAAATCCTCTTTGATAAAGAGAAACAAAACAATTCCTGTAGTTTTGAAGTTCCATTATGCGCCTTCTCTCTGGCCGTATAGGTTTGGTCAGCCTTGTTCAGATGGCGTCAGTGCGTTGAAATTGTTGAAAAACTGCAGCATGTGACAGGCCACACCTCTGGGCAGACACTTGAAGGAGGCGTGGCCATGAAATCCCATTCTGACATGATCCTGAGAAAATTCAAGCTGTGGCTCCCTTTACTTAAGACCATAAATCAAACACGAGGCGTTGTATACTAAGAGTAAGCTTTGTTTTTCTCGTAAATCCTTGTCTGGCGTATCTGTCCTTTCAATAGTGCTCTGAAGATGAGTAAGAGAACCACTGATTTGTCAGCCTAGGCTTGTCTGCAGAAGTTACTTTCGTTTTTAAAACTGGGGATTCTTTCAATATGCACAGACATTTGAACAGCACCAAGGCATGCTAGGAAGATCTTCCACTAAAGTAATTCAGTGTATTGTCATGTCGCCAGAGATTCATACACTGAATTATACTATCATATCAGCCGGCGAGTGGCATCTGTTATTTCCCATACAGGGGGACACATAACCGAGGTGTAATTGTAAACCGTCTTTCTCAACCGCGACTCTCTTGACTGCTTGTTTACTACTCAAGTGTTCATTAAGGGGCAGGGAGACATTTTCCTTTAAAGATGTATTTTAGTTGGAGTCAGATGGGTGACGAGATATCACACCTGTGTTGCAAGACCGCAGCATTCGCTGGAGAATCGAGGAGCTATGTATGAGAGAGAGCTTTCACCTGCTTAGAAATAGATTCCAGGAGCACAGCACCGACCCGTGCGTTTGCGCCTGAGTGTGGCTCATGGTATTTGCCTGAACCAAAGCGCCGTTGCCTGAAGCCTTTTTGTCACATTCTTTGGCTGCGAGTGTTTGCTGCACATGGTGGTACGTTGGCGATTGCATTCCAAGTTACTCGCTTTGCATACTTGTCACTCAAAGGGAGGATGGCAGGCAGTCGAGGTTCATTCCTTGAAGTGGGAGTAGTTTTGGAGACCGGTAGATACAATGATCAATCTCAAAATTCTCTGTCCATCCTACGTTGTATTTTGTAAGAAAAACAAGTCGTTACTTACATGCAGTGTTTTAAAAGGGCCGGTATTCTCCGGGACTGAGCACCGGCACTTTTTTATTTTGAAAGGGAGAGTACCGGCACTTCTCAGAAACAAGCAGGTACTCTGGTACAGGGTACCTAAACTTCTATTTTTCCATTTCAAGCACTGCTTACATGTAAGAAATCTAGGGCAATTAAAATAGTGTACAACTAAACACGCACCAGAAGACGCCCACATTCTAGAGCCGAGATAAACTTCCAAAACAGTATTGGGATTTTTAACTTGGTAAGAGTGTTCTATAAGTAGAATGCGCATTTATGGACAAAGTTGTCTATGTGGCAGGTTCATGAGTTCTCCGCATCGTTGTTTATTGTTACGATTGTTTACTGTGGTGATTGTTCCAGTCTTTTGTCAATTATGACAAGAACAAATGTGCCACTCTGAATATTAGAATGTATAAAGTGTATTCTGATACATGAGCCTCTTATCTGACTTGGTCAGCAGTATTCGGTATAAGGAGGGGGTTGGGTAACACAAAAGTTTTAACCCAAGCTTCTGAAAATACTCCAACAATGTCAGAAATCCGAGAAAAAAAACTAAACTCGAAACCCTGTGGGTGCCAACTACTGGCAGCAACATGTTAATTTAACTGGTTCTGCAATTTGGGGGTGGGTGTGTAGCTTCTTCAGTGGGACACAACCAAGAGGCCCATGGTCAGTGGGAAAACTCAGACCTGGTGTGCACCTTGGGCTAGAAAGGGGACGATGCATATAAAGTGTTCCACAGATAAGTATCATACAACCTAGGGGAGGCTAATCCAAGCTCACCATGATTTTAGTTAATCAAACAATCAATTTATTTGAGGCTCACCACATTTGCAGTTGTAGAATGTCTCCTGTGGGTTCTATACCTTCATGCGATGCAGGTGTCTTCTGTTCTGGTCAGCTGAGGTAGCCTTTTGAGTTGCTTGGCTCCTTAAGACTACCCACACAAGGGGGCTAACAACAAAGAATCAGAGTTGGTGTCCTCTCTGAGCTCTGCAAGCAGAACATGTGTTCTGCCAACAATTGCCTGCCAGATGGAATATTAGGCCTTTGCTTCTCCTTAGAGATGCCTGGGACAGGAGAGCTGCAGCTGAAGACCACAAATGAGTGGAGCCCAGAGTAACATGCGAGGAACTGCGACCCCCTGTGATCTTCCTGAGACCAGTGTGGCAGCAGCCAGCCTTCCTCCCTATGGCTATCGGGAACTGTGTTTGCAAGATCATGAGGCAGTGGATAGACCATTGTAGTGATGAGCCCAGAACTTGAGAGAGGCTCCCTGCCGAGCAAGCAGCCACAGGGGAATCTTTCTGCAACCAAGAGGACGATGGTGGTAGGCTACCTCAAATGAGCTATGCAAGACATGCTACCCTTTTTAAGGTTTTTGGTCTGGCCTATGGGCTAATAGGAGGACCGAGAGGAGTCCAATTCCAAAGGACTCGATTTGTGCTGTGCTGCTGTTGTGTTTACGTTTGCAGCTCCTGAGGTCCAGTTATCGACTTTTCTTGAGAGGACATTATTAGTAAGACCTGACTTCACCACCTGGAGAAATCCTGTGGCAGTGGTGAAACATTCACAAGGCTGCAAAACAGAGGTTGGATTACAGAGATCTGGAGAAATGAAAATGGGGAGATGCCTTGCTCCTACACTTGCTCAGTAACATTAAGGATAAAGCCACCACACTGGAAGCTGAGTTTCAGTTGCAAGGTTTTCAAAGAGGGACAGATTGATAGAAGGGAGAGGCCTGGGCGCTAGGCAGTAGTGCAGAAGGTACAGTGGTCCACGAAGATGACGTCACACAACTATAAGTACAAATGTAGGCTCCTTCTTGAAATTTGAGAGGTGCCTCTCTCAGTGTCTGTTGAATTGAGATTATGTAGGATGCCCTCCTGTCTGCCAAACGTGCTCCATCGACTTCTCCCTTAACCATATGCTCCTATCCACAGCCCCTCTTGTCAGCTGCCACCACCCATTAATCTCTCCATCCCGAGGCTGGAATTAGCCGGCAACTAACAAAATCTCATTCAGCCTGGTGACAGGATTGCAACACAGAGCTGGGACAGGAGAGCTGTGCCATCCACCATGTTCCTCCATCGCTCCAAACTTCCTCTCACGTTTTGGAGACCAGATGGTCCTCATGCCCACAGTGCTGGCACTCTAATACAAAACATTTAGTGTCTTGCCTGCAGAAAGCTGGTCTGCAGAAACTAAGAGATGTGTTCTGTCGGTGGGCTTTGTGTCTGACACAGTATGTTTCCAATTTCTGCTCATTTCTCTGCAGTGAGTAAAATGTTGTGTTTTCCAGTTACGGTGACCATCCTTCTCTTTTATAATCTAGTCTGACCAAGTATTTGGAATTGTGCAGTGTCTGCAGTTGAAATTGTGGAGGAAACAGATGGCAGACTACGCAGCAAAGCACGACTGTGATCATTGTTCACCACTGCACCTCATAGTGCAGCAGGTGCTTACTGTGGAAGATGACACAAGAGAACTATGCTTCGACCCTGTCAGCAGGTGACAAAGCCAGTCCACTTGATGTTAGTGAGGCTCTTTTGAGAGTAAAAACTGGTCACTTGTAGAGCTGTATTCAAGGAAGAGATGCTGAACCTTAAAGTAATATGTAAGCGGTTATCAGTTACCTGTATTTGACTGCTCAAACGGCAGACGTTGAGTTGTCAACGAGGCAACACGGTAGTAATGGTGCCAAAACTTACCTTAATTAGGCGCTGTATAAGCGCAAACATTCAGTGGGGTTTGCACGACGGACATGTGATTCCTGGAGGGCTGTAACTCCCCCCTGTTGAGAAATCCATAACTTTTAACCCGGGAATCACTGAGTCGTACCCGGGATAGTCGTAGGCTTCTGCAGCCTAGAAACAGCGGTGATTTTTTGCCTCTGGTAGGCGGTGATGGCCACCAGCACAAATTTTTGGGACTTATGACTTTAATATTCATCTTCAGACTTTTGCCCAGAACAGGTAGTAAAAAAAGCAGAAAATGGAGAAGGAAGGCGAAGACAAGGGGACCCAGGGAGAAAGAAGGGCCGGAAAGGAGCCTGCCAGAGTGAGGTAAAGGAAAGGGGCGTTGTGGGAACGAGAGCAGAATAAAGACGAAGCAATTGTAACTGCAGCCTTCGGCAGCTCATGCAGTGGGCTTCTAAAGAACTGAGGGCCCGGCATGTATTTCTTTAGCAAATAGTGGCGCACTACCTAAAAGGATAAATAGTCTCAGCAATTAAAAAGGTCTAGACAGGCGATACAAGAACAGAAAGAGATACTGGGCAGTGAACACAGCATTTAGGAAAAGAGGAGTCGATATTGGTCAATTGAGGAGTAAATGCTGCCAGATGATTAGGCCCTTGCCACTCAAAGCTTAATCAGTGAGCCACAGTGTTGTCGTTAAACATTATATATGGAACAATTGCCTGTGAGGCTAATAAAAGAGAGCGTACGGTAATTGAGGCCCAAATGTGGCTAATCTCGGCCAGTACTAAATTAGTCAGCAAACTTTGAGACAATCACGGAGCCTCGGAGACCAGAACCTAGAAGGAAACGTATCTGTTTCATTTGCAAGCAAATTGTATTGACTACAAGTATTACTGGACTTGATAGATCTGATTAATCTGAAAGTCTCTCACTCTTACATCCAGATCTGGTCAGTGCAGTCCTCAGTACTTGGGGGCGACGCCATCCTTAGAGAGGTTAGATGCAAGGGCACCAGGGCTCGGGATGTGAAGAGTTCAATTGTCCCAGGTAGGGGCGTTTTGTTGTTGTTGTTGTTTTTGTTTACATTCTAATGTATATGTCGTGAGTAGGGTCGTTATGTTCACCCGCATTCGGGTCCCTGGAACGCTTTGCAACCGTCCCCTAATTTACTTTACACCTTGTACCAACGTGTTATTCTTTACCTAAAGTATTTTTCAAGTGTTTGCCTGAGCGAAGTACCTCAGCTGTTCTTGTTAACCCCTTCAGTGCTCTGCAATTTCAGCACCCGTATGGCAGGAGCTGTTTCCGACGTTAGTAGGGGGCTTGTGCAAACCTGGCTGCGGCACTTGGCTCAACAGATGTGTCTGGTGCCCAAGAAGCATGTACACTTTATATCTGCGGACCGGCACATATTTTTATAACATACGCATGAAAGTTGATCACCTAGCGGGTTAAAGCGATTTCACGTGTTTATTGGAGATCTGGCGTACTTGGCCACTGTTCCTGGCCAGTTTCAGCCATTTTGAAACTTGTTCCTTCTTGACATTTCGAATTCCGGTGGCGTTGTAAAGTGGGGAAGCAATGTCGCAAGCAAGCCCTCCTCACACAAGCCTTCCAACGCAACAACATTCGGGCATAGGCACTGGAGGTTGAAGTGTGGGGGTGTTGCAAATCATGCTGGAGTTCTGAAGGTGAATGAGCAATAAAGATAGAGGTCAAAGGTTAGGCTGTGTCTTCGACAAATTACTACTTATTCTCTTAACACGGAAATTGGTGTTTTCCTTCTTTGACTGACAATGAAAGGCTTTTGTAAAATGAAGTATGTGACAGTCTTGCTGGTGTGTAAGGAAAAGCTGCAGAATGTCATTTTTCTAAGGCACACCCACATGCAAATACCTATAAATTAACTGTAAAAACTTATCAGAATATAGCAGCAGTTAGGAAAGCACCAATTAAACACTTTTTTGTAATTCTAAAGTGTGAAGAAAACAAAGATTTTAACACGATCTGAAGAAATCCACACGCTTTACTTGGTGATATGCAAATTACAAATATTCGCTGAACCCAATTTCCAGTGGTGTAGCTTGGTCACCAAGATTAGGGGGTGGGGAGGTGAGCTACAGTTTTCTCAACAATCAAGCAGGGCAAGAGGGGGCCTTAAGGGGCAATGCGTATTGTTAGACACTATATTTTCAAACTAACCAACGTTTCTTAAGACCTTCAAGAGGCGAGAGAGCGAACGTGTGTGGTGCTTTTGTCTATATGTGAGACACCTCACCATACCGACTGAAAATCCTTGTATCCAACTGTTTACAACAGCATACGTTTTTAGGGGAGGTGTAAGTAACACCTCAAACACCCCCCAAGCTACACCTCTCCCAGTTTCCACACATTATTCTTTGTGCACTATATAGTTTTATCAGTAGAACTGTGTTTTCCTTTGCTAATTTAGTGGTCCTTTCAGTGGATATTTTGCTCTGTGTACTGACAGTGTGCTGCCACACAATACTCTAGTAATATATTTGCGACAGTGTGCTCCAAAATGCACCACCAGCCACATACTGCACCCTGACAGCCCTCCTGCTGAAAGGGCGTGACTCATTTGCTGCACTTGTCTGTTGTGTGACAATTGTATTTTTCACAAACCCCATTAACTTGTTGATATAACATTGGTAGCAGCCTGGAAATTGTTCCAGCCCCACGCTGTTGCTGTGCTCATGTTCTTGTTTTGAGGATCAGCTCAGTAGGATGATGCACGCAGTAGTTTGTCAGGCTGTGGCTCACCGCATGGCAGCATTCCTGGTAGCAGAGGTTTCTGGGCTCGTTATCCAAGCAGTGTGCTCCAAATAATCCTGCTCAGAATTCCAGGTGGGTGGCTGTGACGCAGCAGAACACTTACTGCCTTTCTGTTGCCCAAGAGGATCAGGTTTGTGCTCACAATTGAAGCTCCTTATGCCTTGGTGTTTCATTGTTAACAACACGCTACACATGTCGTGCAGCACGCTTTGCAGTGTTCTCCTGTTAGTTGGACTACTTTTTGCATTGACTGCTCATATAGATTATAACTATATTCCTGCTTTCAAAATTTGCATTAAGTGGGCATACTTTAGCTGTGCCAGTGTGTGTATCCGTTAGCAGGAGCAGCTCACGGCAAGTAGAATGCGCAGGGCGGCGTGCGAGGGAGGGTGTGGGGGGTTGGGAATTAAAATACAATAAAAAAAAAATGAGAATAAAAACCCACCTCCTCCGCGCGCCACTCCGCTCTTGCTTTTCCTCGCTGCAGACACAGGCTCCCAGCCTGCACTGCGGCCAATCCTGACGCTGCTCGAAGCAGAATCAGGATTGGCTGAGAGCACCCAGGGCGCTCCCAGGCAACTGTGTTGCTGGGCTGGAGAAAGCCTACAACGCATGTGTGTTTGGCTGGCCCGAGACGGCCAGCCAAACGGACATGCGCTCTGTGGGGGAGTGCTGAGCACTCCCCCTCAGCGCATGTCACCCCCATGGCCCGCCCTTTTACCAAGCAACTATAATAAACACAGTTTATTATCGTTATTTGAAAGTTTTGCAGTTGTTGCTGCTGGTGGTGGTGGGGGAGGGGTGCGCAACACTCTTCCGCCCTAATGGAGGAGCCACCCCTGTCCATTTCTCTCCGCTCTGATGGCTATGAAGCTGGATTGTAATTAGCTGTTGGTCAGGTTAGCCTTTTCTTAGAACCTCAAGAGGTGTGCCTTCAGACAGAGGCTTGGAATGTAAAATCTTACTTAAAATAAAAGCAAGAAATTCTGCACCAATACGAGAAGAATGAGCATTCACAGTTGAGTAGTTGCAGTTGAAGGTGTTTGGGCCGTTTACCTTATCTGACAGTGCTAGATTCATTCTTAAGCGTTAGATGCTGAATAACATCTGACAAGCCGGCATGTTTGCGTCAGTAGTCTTGCTTTTTAGGTCTCGCCTACAAGACCGCTTTTAGCTGTCTGTGGACAAAAGTATAAACCATAAAAAAATTACAGTGGGTTTAGAACATGCCTATTGCTTACTATCGGTTGACATCATTTTCACTCTCATTTGTTCGCTTCTTTTTCAGTGGCCTGCCTTCCGCTTCTTGTGCATGCCCATCGCTGGAGAATAGCCTCTTTGCCATCATTTGTTTAGGTGACATTTATTCTTCCACCGCCCACATTCAGAGAGCTACTTTTTTTCCCTTTCAGCACTCCATGAGAGTCCATGTGCTATTAAGCTCTCTCCCTTGTGTGTGCAGCTACCTTCACCCCCAAATACTGGCACCCAGTGTGCGTTCTGTGTTGCCCCCATATTTTGCCCATATCTTTTCTTTTGAACATTTTCTGTTAACCTACGCTATCCCCTTAGCCTCAAGCACCTCTGTTGCTCCCTCGGCTGCACACTCCCTGTTGCTTCCTCAACAGATTATAGAATGGGGGTCCCACCCATCTGTTTGGCAAATGTGTATTTTTACAACCACTTTGCCTGTTATAGCAGTTTGATAGTATAACATTAGCGACCATATTATGTAGGATTCTACCAAGGCCTTGTACTAACAATACTCAGCTCAGAAGTTATTTGAGTAACATTACGCTTTGGGAGGACACAACCTTTAACCCATAACTCCCATCCTATCCTAGGGCCAAGTACACAAACCTCTATGCCCATTAAGAAAAACTTAAAGAGACAAATTCTACATTGTTTATTGCTCCAATATGAAGTGTTGTAAGATACCACAAATGAGAGCTAAGCAATAAAATATATAGGGCTGATTGCGACCGTGGTGGCCGGGATACTCTAGGGTATTATGTAATCTGTAGTCATAGGAGTCACTTTTGCCAGGGTGTGTATTGCCTTCATTCTTGTGTCCTGGGCGCTCTGTTTCCCCCTCAAAGCCCGACTGACGAGTCGATCCAGTGAGAGCATCCCTACCATGGCCCCCTCTGCATTTCTTGTTACAAAGTGGCAATTTGATCTTGGGACGTTCTGGTTATCAACATAGTCCCCTTGATCTGTTGCTCTAACTCTGTTGAGTCCTCTGCCATTGAGGGAGGGAAGGTGGAATCCTGCCATTAACTGAAGTCACATTTTGTAGCCCCTCCTAAGCCTCCTCTGGTTTTGTAAAAATTGCTTTTATTCATCCACAATTATCTTCCTTGTTGTGGGGAATAGTAATGAATACTGCAAGTCAACTTGTTGTAGCCCCCGTTTGACTTCTAAAAACGAGCAGCTTATATATTGAACTGGAGCCAATGCAAACAGGAAAATATTATCTACCATGACCAGTCCCCCTTCTCTGGATTTTTCAAGGAGGGTGTCTTTGTCTGTATTGTTCAGTAGGATCGTCACTATGGTCTGTGGAGGTAGCCCCGGAAATGGAGAGCACACCAGCACTATGCACACTTTACAATGTAAATCTGCAAGAAGTGTCTTTCCGTAAGTAATTTTTCTGAAACAGAGGCCTGTCTGATCCTTGGTCCATATTGTAGGCCTACGTGAAAATACCAGTGTTGTGCTGTGACCTACCTCTGTGTCCTCTTGCCTCTCAAGCACACTACTCTTGCAATGCCACTCTCGACTTTTACTACCAGGTGGGGTTACGGATTTGACATAGGAAGGTGCACTATTCTACTGTAGGTGGGAAGCTGATTTAACCTGCCAACCCATGAAACTTTTGGAGAACTTGCAAGCTCACTGACCTTTGTCTCCTCCTGTTGGTCACTTAAAACACCTGGAGTAGCAATGGGAACCACCTGCTGTTTAGTTCCAAGTTGCAATGGGTCTATATGTTGGAGCCAAGTCACACAAAAGATTGCCTTAGCCTTGAGTAATTATCCCCAGTTCTGCAAAGCTAAACTCATTTCATCTAGGCGAATTCACATACCCCATAAAACAAATTCCCACTAAAACCCAACATTTCATCTTTTACTGTGAGGCTGGAAGAAGTAGGAATTCATAACTTTACCAGACTTGCCTTTATGCATATGTATTTGTAAAAAGGTTTTGTTTGCCTTCCCTTAGCTGCAAGATGCAGATTTGCAAGAGTTAAGCATGAGGCAAGGGTGCTACCATGCTATGTTTATTGACGCCACGTAAATTGGTGATAGAGATAAAGTTCCATGTGTTTATATTCCTCTCGGTTAAAACACTAAGGATCACAATATGAGCAGATCCCTTAGTAGTAGCCTTCATTTTCACTAACACTATATGACTTTCTTAGTTGTAGTAATTTTTGCTTTGATGGTGTAGAGGACAGTTGGGCCTTATGAATGCCCATGATCAGAGTACGTTGTTTTTTTTTTTTTTGCAAGGACAGAAACATTTTGATACATGAAGTTACATAGAAAGGTTCCTAATAGCCTCACTGTCTTCACTTCTTTAGCCTTGTGCTGGGAATGTACTATAAAAAAAAAGCTAAAATAGTTTTACCTACCAACAGCCAGTTTTAACTCTATCCTTAACTCCCAAAGAAGATGGGAAACACAGTATCATACATAACCAGATGACATAAAAAGTGATTTGTGACAGAGCAGGCAGGCAACGTTTGCATTTGTACTCACCTTGGCAATAGCACAGATAGAAGAGAACTCCCGAAGCAAGCCAGTTTGCTTGGTAAAGAACAGTTCTGCATCATTTTAAGCTACAAGTAGGCTACATGGTTCTTTGCACAGGAATTTATCCTAGGTAG
The DNA here is from genome assembly GCF_031143425.1 of Pleurodeles waltl. NCBI lineage: Eukaryota > Metazoa > Chordata > Amphibia > Caudata > Salamandridae > Pleurodeles > Pleurodeles waltl. The sequence goes on from NC_090444.1 coordinate 975,472,972, forward strand.
GAATTGGAAACTGCTTAGCAATTTGCCATTGTGCAAGGTACCTTGCTGTTAGTCCATGCATGTGGGATAGACCCAGTGCGACCCTAGTGCTGTTTGAGAAAAGATCCACGCAACAATTTGTATTAGTCAGGACATGTGCAGGAAGCATGCTACATTTTAAAATTTGCACTGTGGCCTGGTACACTATGCACGGACAGTCTCTACACAGTTTAAACACATACAGGCCTCGTTCCTGTTCAGGATGCCCAATTAAGGTCAAACTACTAGTCTTCTGCAGAAACCGAGTAAGGCACTTGTCCAGTCACATGATGAATGATCTGCAGCTGAAAATAAAATACTGTAAGAGCCTCCAGTTAGATTGTTTTAAAATATGGCTTTCCGCAGAAGAGGGTTTGAGAAGTTAAATGTCAACCATGATTTCATTTGATTAGATTGGATGCGTCAAAAGATTCTAGGTTTAAGTAGGTAAACGGTATATTAAATATTTGTTGGTTTTCTTTGTTTTTCTCCAAAATATTGGAATGCAGTACTCAGAAAAGGGGTGGATGATTTGAATGACACTTGGCAGTCCATACAGATAGGGATAAATAACTATGGGAACCGCCTGCTATAGTTCTACATTCCTTTTTTACTGACTCATGTAGTCTCAGATGGAAGAATAGCCTCTGTTAATACTCTTTCTATTTGTTCATTTAAAATAACACAGTAAAGCTCTTGTGAAGTGGAGTCACTTATATGTTAGCATTTGTTTAGCTTAGGAAGATTTAATATGCAGGATTTGCAGTTCTGCTTTCAGGGTTTGTAGCAGTCTCTAGTAGACCTTGAAACTCGGAACATTTTGGCAACCCAAATGCAGCTGACAACCAATATCTCTTCGACCCTTCTGACCGTGCAGATTCCTGCAGTCTGTTAAAAAAGAAAATGTGCACTTTGCTCATCCTCCCAGAGTTGTGTTCAGGAACACTGTAGCAGCCCCTTATATTCTTGTGAAAGACTCCTCATCTTCTCCTCACCACTATCTGTGGCACTTGTAGTGTCTTTGATATCATGCGCGCTAGGACCTCACAGTCCTGGGTGGACTGTAGACAGGAATTACATAATCTGATGAGAGGTTTTAAGGTGTGGTTATACGACGCAATGCGTGCACAGCGTCAAAGTATGTTGAGGAGTAAAGACGTCTGTTACAGAGCTTAGTGCGTGGTGTATTTATTTGCATGCTTCCAGGCTGTGGGGAAGACGCTATAACTGGTGACGAGTAAGGGGTACATCCCCCGAAGAAACAAAGCTGCTCTCTCTGAGAGTTTGCAAAGGTGCAGCAAACTGCTCGTGCATGCCACATGCGCCACAAATTGATGCATAGCGGTATGCGATTGCCGTATGTGGAGTCAAGGCCCTACCCCAGCCCATACATAGCCATTGAAGAAGTCGAAGGCCTTACAGAGGAGCAGATTCAAAAAGCCTGTCAAAACCCGCTGGTAAATTTGAAAGAAGAGATACTGCACTGCTCCATAACACAGAGCCGTCATCAGTACAAAGCAAACGCTAAAGGTAGGGGTAAGCAAGTATGAAACACAGAAACTTACTTATTAGCACAGGCAATTAAAGTGCCACATAGTCTTAAATCAGATGTGACAACTCAGACTCATGTGAGAGGCCGATACTTGCAACAGTTGCAGGTGACATTGTATGCAATGAACGCTGCGTGAACAGCATAAAGTCTCGAGGGCAGTAGAAAGGACCATGAAATATACTGTGGCTGCATTCCTGAAGCCGCTACCTTTGTTTGATACAGCGAAGAAACAGGAAATTGGTGCCAGGTGGACTGCATGGATCAAGGTGTTTGATGACTTCATAGATGCGCAGGGAGAAGAAGATGATAAGAAAATCGTTAAATATTTGAAAAACCTTGCTGACGATGGAGTGAAAGAAGTGCTGATGAAAGTTTCACAAGCTGATGTCACATCGCCCTAAAAGACAAAAGAAATGTTGGATGCCACGTTCAATCCGATGTCGACTACGAGAGGTACATCTTCAACCAAGGACGATAACAAGCTGGTGAAATGATGGATTAATTTGTTGAGAGACTTGATGCACTTCTCAAACACTGTAAATTTAGTAACTTTAATGATGAAGAAGCTATGCTCCTAACTCATTGATGGCTGCCTTTCAGATTCCTTCAGAAGATGCATGTCGAAAGACCCACTCAGTTTAGAGAAAATGGTAATGACTGCAAGGGCCGAAGAATGAGCAGATTGACAAGCTGCTGATATGGAAGTGGGAACAGCAAGTAATAAATCAGCATTGAGCTTGAAAAGAGAGGAAAAGTGCAAAACTGATGCACACAAGTTGACATCTCCAAAGAAGAAAAATGTATGCTTCTGATGTAGGTTTTCATTTCCCCATGAAGGTAAATGTCTAGTCATAGGACAGTTATGCAAAGGTTGCGGGAAAGAAAACCACTTCATAATGGTCTGCAAATAAAAAGAGAAACCAAATGCGTCACAGCGTGAACAGAAAATGAACAGCAGAAGGTTCCAGAAGCATTCTCACCACGTCCACAAGGCCAAAAGCCAACATCAGTTACAACAAGTAGAAACCAAGCACAGTCGATCATCGTCAAATTCATCATATAAAGACTCTTCAATTTCATTATCAAGCACTAGCAAAGAAGAATGTACGTTGATGATATGGACTAAGGAACAGCATGCACATGTAGGATTAGCTGCTTGGTAGGAAGATCCAAAATCTAAAGAGAACCCCCAAACGAAGCAACAAATTTCATTTAGACATTGTTCTAAAATCACGTTAAAGGTGAACAGTTGCCCCATTACCTTCATTATAGACAGTGGTACATCGATCAACATCATGTCAGTAGAAATGTTCAACAGCCTGTCTCCTGTGCCATGCCTTACTCCGTCAAATACTAATGTATACATGCGGGCTGATTCTCACTGTTACAGAATCAAGGGTCATTTAAAATTTCTTTGTGAAAGAAAACAAAATCAGTTCAAGTGCCAATTCATGTCCTTCAAGGAACTTCATGAAGTGTTTGCTTGCTTAGCTTTGCCACTGCTGCTGACAAGGGACTGATATCTACCAACTACAACATCCATGCTAAGGCTGAAATTGTGAGTGAGTTCCTGTCATCATTTCATGGTTTGGGAAGACTCAAAAATATAAAAGTGCAGCTTCATATTAATGAGGACATTCACTCTGTTGCCCAACAGCACCAGAGAGTCTTTCTTCATTTAGAAGCAGCCTTTATGAAAAAACTAGAAACATTGTTGAAGCATGACATCACTGAACGCTTCACCGGTCCTTTGCCATGTGTTTTGCCCAAAGTGGTGATGCTAAAAAAAGGAAAGTGGTAGTGCAATGCGCATTTGTGTTGATATACGCCAGGCTAACAGAGCAATCGAGAGAGAAATACATCCTGCTCCCCAAAGAGTGGACATGATCGTGCAGCTGAACGTAGCCAAATTCTTATCCCGTCTTGACCTGAAGAAAGGATATCATCAGCTCGAGCTGTAAGAGAACTGTAGGTACATTACTACTTTTTCTAATCATTTTGGTTTGTTCTGTTACAAAAGATATTGCAGTGATATTTCAGGATGTTATTTGCTCAATTATTCAACCCGTTATGCATGCTTTCAATGACATTGATGACATACTGGTATTTGGGGCAACACAAAGGGAGCATACTAAGGCTCTTACGCAAGTGTGCCAATTATTTGCTGATGCAAGTCTCTCTCTGAATGCAGCAAAATGTGAGTTTCACAAAACCAAACTTAAATTCTTTGGGCACCTATTCTTTTATAGGGAAATACCTCTTGAGCCGAAAAAGGTGAAAGCACTTATCTACCTGCCCCCGCAAAATGTAACCATGCTATGATCCTTCTTAGGCATGGGCAGTTATTGCTCAAGATACTTTCTTGACTTTGCTACAGTTAGTGCCCTGTTGAGAGACTTAACAAAGCAGAATGTCCCATTCCAGTGATCTCTCAAATGTGATCACAGTTTCATAGAATTAGATTAGATTATGTTTCTAAAGCCCAACAAATGCCCTTAGGTGTCTTGGTGCTGCCACCTAAGTGGAGGAAAAGAAACTGACTCAGTTCAGAGTTACAATGGAACAAGTTAATAGTCAGGTTTTAAGATGTGTTCTAAAGATCCGTAAGTTAGGCTGGTTCCCCAAATTCCCTGGCAATTGATTCCAGAGCCGACAAGTGGTATAAGAGAAACTTCTGGCATCCCAGGAACCTTTAAAAATGTTTGGAACCATCAGCTTTTTAGCTGTAGCTGAGCAAAGGTTTTTATGTGAGACTTACCATGTAATTTTGATTTTAAGAGGAACTGGAATAGAAGAGTGCTTTATGTGCACAGCAGAGAACCTTAAAAGCTACCCTTTTGTTCATAGGAAGCCAGTGTAAAACTTCTCTCACCATCGAAACTGATTCAAACTTCCTTATGTTCAACAGAAGCCAGACTGAGGCATTTTGGAGCGTCTGAAGTTTTTTTACAATGCCTAATTGTTTCCCGGCATATAAGGCATTGCAAATAGTTCAGCTTTGAGATAACCAGAGAAATAATGACTGTTTTCTGCAAATCAAAGGGTAGGAAAGGGAGAATTTTTTTCACTGTTCTTAGAGTGAAAAAACAGGACGACGCTAATCGTCTGTTCAGTGAAAGAGAGGAAGGGGTCAAAATAATACCCAGATTCCTCACTTTTGATACTGAAGTAGAAGGCATACCTAGGTACTGAGGCCACCAAGAAGTATTCCAAAAGAGCATATCCCGCCCCAAAATTAGCACCTCGGTCTTCTTACAGTTAAAATGTAAACAGTTGGAACTCATCCAGTTGTCTATCATTGACGTACATTCTTGAAACATGAGGCCACCTCTTCAATGTTGTTGGTGACGAGTACCACGATTTGGGTATCGTCCGCATATGAGACTGTTGCAAATCCGAACGTCCTTATCAGTTTCAGAAGGGAGGGGGGTCATATATACATTAAATAGAGTGGGGCTCAGTGACGATCCTTGTGGAACACCACAAGATAAGGAGAAAGGTTTGAAGGTAAATTCTCCTATGGAAACAGTTTGATCCCGTCCCTCATGAAAAGAGCATAACAGGTTGGGAGCAGGGCCCCAAATGCTAGTCTCGACCAGTTGGTGCTTCAGGACAGAGTGACTTACTGTTTAAAGGCTACGGATAAGTCCAGTAGGACCACTGCAGCCTTCCCGCCCTTGTCCAGAATGTCCTTGACCTCCTCATTAACTGCTACCAAGGCTGTTTTCATGCTGTGGGCTTTACGAAAGTCAAACTGGGCAACATCCAGAATATCATTATGGCCTAGATATTCTGATAGGGAAATATTAAGATGTCTTTCTAGGATTTTTGCTGCCAGCGGAAGTCAGGAGATTGGTAAGTTATTCTTATCTTCAAGGGGGTTTAAAGTTGATTTTTTAAATAGGGGAAGAATGGAGGCTTTTTTGCAATCAGAGGGAAAACAAACATTTCTCAAAATATTGTTAAATGGAAAAACCCATGGGAGGTGCAGTAACACCAGCTATCTTTTGGAGCACCTTCACAGGGCACGGATCGGATAGAGATCCGGATTTACTGAGACACATAAGTTTCACCACACGCTCTGTTGTGAGAGGTGGAAAGTCATTGAAAAAAGGGTAGCTGGGGTCCGATGGGACATCAAGTTATGAAGTGAAATCAGCATAACTGTTAAAGTTGAATTCTCTGTACACTGCCTCAACTTTATTCCTAAAAAATTCTGGTAAACTTTCACAACGATGTTGAGTGGGGAGGATTGAGTTTGGGCAGCCGGGGGAGTGGTAAGTGTCAGAACTGTTTGGAAGAATTCTCTGGGCAAATTTATAGAGGAATGGATCTTACCTGTGATATAGCTTATTTTCTCCAATATTATCAACTTTTTATATTCCTGAATCATCAGTTTGTACTTAATGTTTTCCTCTGGTGCATAACTATTCCTCCAGGACCTTTCCCATCGTCGAAATCTTTTCATATCCCTGAGCTTTAGGAGAGAAGCAGGGGGCTGAGGGGTGGGTTATATGGTTATTAATCATTTTTAACAGGGCCAGCTTATTCGCTGCTTCATTTATCCAGTTAAAATAACTAGAGGGTACTGAATGTATATCGCCGGAAAAGGACGGTTGAGAGGCCTGTAGAGTTCCTGACAACTCAGTGCTGTTTAATTTGCTTCAGGGCCGGACCCATTTCCCCAGAGTAGTCTCGGATGTCCATGATTTATTTAGCATGGCTTTAAAACTGAAACGCATTGCCATGTGATCAGACCATGTGACCTGAACAATATCTTCAGCTGTAACTCTGGATAATTAGAGAAAATGCTGTCAAGTGTATGGCCAGGTAGATGCGTCCGTGCATTCACCAGTTGATGAAGGCCAAAGACACTAAGATTACCACTAAGTGCTAGAGAGTCTTTATTATCTGAGCCCTCTAAATGTACCTTGAAATCCCCCAAAACTGTAAAATTTCCAAGGTACATGCTGCCTTCCAGGAAATCACAGAGGTATTTTAAAAACTTTGATCTCAGGCCAGGAGGTCTGTAAACCATTAACTCATAAAGCATATTGTTACAGTCAACTTTACAACAAAAGGAGAGTGATTCCCAATCAGTTATTATTTCAGGTTAAGAGGTAATGCTTAAATGCTCTTTAAAAATTATTGCCAGCCCACCACCACGCTTACTATCTAACCTGCCAATTACATAGCCAGTAGGTAATGCTTCAACTAGAACGGGAGCTGAGGAATTGTCTGCCCAAGTCAGGGCTGTGGGAGTCCAAAACGTTGCCAGCTCATATTTATGCTTGATCAGCGATCGGCATTTAGCAGTACACAGTTAAGCTCATGAGGCTAATTATTGAGGGACCCCTTTGAAAGGGGTAGTCCCTTCTCTGTTAGGGCCTTGAGCAAGGTCGAGTTGACATCTAAACTGACAAAAGTCACAACTATAACTATCCAATAAAAGATTAACATCAAAATCGTTGCATGCTAAATGCTTACCCTCATTATTTAAAGATAGTAAGAAGTCCCTTGAATAGAAAAGGCCAAGGGTCCTGGCGCATGGCATAGTCTGGTCACAAACACGCGCAGATGGGCTTGCCTTTGGCGCACCAGCAGCGCACTCGCTGCGTGGACGCACTGTCATCCACAAGATATAGCCTGCCAAGCGGAGGGACATGGTCAGAGACAGCTGCGATAAGGAAGTACCGACAAAAACAGGTATGAAATCTAAAAACACAAACCTAGGTCCAGCAACCCCTCAAGCCTCTACAGGCTCCCCACGGAAGGCAAGGTCCTGGTAACACAATTTGAAACTAAAATAATCCTAAAAAAAGTAAGACATAAAACGAATAAAAGGGTACTGGACCTATTACTATATGGCGCTCAACCTCAAAGGAGCCTGGCAACACCAAACAATGGTATGAAGGTACCTACAAGGAAACCAGTCTGGGCTGGGTCGTTTCTCTGTAGAGGCTGCGCAGATGCGCTGTCATCCCCAAGATATAACCTGCTAAGTGAGAGGGCATGCCCAAGGATCATGGTCAGAGTCCGCTGCGTTAAGCGGATAGCGGCAATAACAGGTGAGAAAACTAAAAACACAAAGAGGGGTCCAGCAACCCCTGAAACCTTTGCAGGCTCCCCAGCAGAAGGCAAGGTACTGGTAATACAAGTCAAAACTAAAATAATTGTGAGAAAATTAAAAGATAAAATGAATAAAAGGGTACAGGACCCACTAAAATATGGCGCCCAATCTAAGGAGTCAGGCAACTCCTACAAATGGCCCAGACATGCCTACAAGGAAACCAATCAGGGCTGAGTTGTTTCTCCGTAGAGGCTGCGTGGACGCTCTGTCATCCCCAAGATATAGCCTGACAAGAATGAATAAAAGGGTACAGGACCCATTACAATATGGCGCCCAACCTAAGGAGCCAGGTAACTCCTAAAAGTGGCATGGACGTGCCTACAAGGAAACCAATCAGGGCTGAGTTGTTCCTCCGTAGAGGCTGACATGCGATTGAGAATGCAACTGAAATGGCCTATTTTCACCCCAAGTTACATACTGAGATTACAGTAGATGCAACCTCGGTTTGGCTTGGGTCGATCTTTGCTCAACACAGTGGCCACCCAAATGCCCATAGACACATTGTGGCCTATGCCAGTGGAAGCCTGTCTGAAACAGGACGTGTCTACTGTCAGCCGGAGAAGGAGAGTCTGGCCACAGTATGGGCCTGTGAGTATTTTCATGTATTTTATATGGGGAACACTGAAGTATCATCACAGACCACCAGGCTTTGCTCACTATCTTTGGAAATCCAAAAGAAAAGATGCCCTCTTTCATCAAGAGGTGGGGATTGTGACTGCAAGGGTATGACTACATGATTGTACACAAGCCGGGGAAAGACAAAAACCCAGCAGATTACTTTTCACGAGTGCCGCTTCAGTGCCACAGTTATACATCCAAAGGGGTTGAAGAGTATCTCAACTTCATTGTGAGGTCCAGCATTCTGGCAGCTCTATCCATTGAACAGAAGGTAGCTGCTACCAAAGCAGATAAAGATATGCTTATCTTCAAAGACATCTTTACACTTCAGTCTTGGAAGGCAAGTATTCAGCCATTTGCTGATGATGTTGAATTCCCAAAATAAAAATTTTTACAGAATGAGCTATTTGTCACTAAGAGGGCATCATATTTAGATGCTTGAGAATTGTCATACCTGAGAGCCTGAGGCAGCAAGTTCGCCCATGAAGGACATTGTGGTATTGTAGCCACCAAAAGAGCCCTAAGAGGCATATGGCCTAATTACGACTTTGAGGGTTGGGATACTCGGTCACAAACGGGACTGATATCCTGCATGCCGTTTTACAAGTTACATAGGATATAATGGAACTTGTAATACAGCGGATGCGGTATTCGTCACGTTGATGACAGAGTATAGCATCCCTCAAGGTTGTAATCAGGCCCATAGTGTGGTTCCCTCGCCTGGATGAATGAGTGGAGAGAGAGCTAAAAGCATGTCATCTTTGTAACTGTTTATCCCGAAGGTGACGCAGCCTCCATTGACAATGTCTGACCTTCTTGTGCATGCCTGGTAGAAAGTTGCAGTTGATTCATTTGGGCCGCTAGAAAATTGACATCATCTCATGGTAGTCCTTGATGAATACTTGCAGTTTACTTTGGTGGAAGACTTATCGACAATCCACGATAAAGTTATTGAGTGACTTGATGACATCTTTGCAGCATGGGGCATCTCTTCTATTCCCAAATCTGATAATGGCCTGCCTTTCAATAGCAAAAAATTAATGGAGTTTCTTGGTCTACTCAATGATAAGCATCAAAAGAGTACACCACTTTGACCCCAAGCCAGTGATGATGTTGATGATTTATGGGCACCCTTTAGAGGGTAATTCAGTGAGCGTCAATGAAGGGAATCAAATTAAACCAAGTCCTGTGCCCAGCCCTTCATACCTGTTAATCAACTCCTCACTCCACAACTGGTGAGACCCCTACCATTTTGCTAGTTGGGAAACCCATCGGGACCAAGCTATCATAATGGACATCCAACCGATTGATGAATGCCAATAAGGTTTGTGTCACAGATACTTCTCAAAACTGCAAAATTAAAACATATGCCGATCAGTGCCGGCACGCCCAGGAAACAGTCTTTGATAAAGGAGACTAAGTACTGGTCAAGCGGAAGCGAAAAACAGACACTCCATTTGCGATCGACCCTTTGAGGGTTGTGTTGTGGAAAGGACACGTGGTGACAGCGCATCGTCCCGGAAAATCAATCACATGGGAACTCTCACCTCTTAAGCATTTACCTCAATGTTTGTCAGGTCAGGTCCTGAGATCACAAGCCTGAACGTCTAGATTACACATCTGGGCCTATGTAATTGATGCATAATGACAGTGCCTCTCAACTACCTCATACCACCCGATCTGGCAGACCACTGCAAGCACCTGGGCGACTCATTGAGGAGATATGAGGCTAATGTTGTTTGTACTTTTTAATTGAGAAAGGGGGATATGTAGTGTCTTTGATGTCATGCGCGCATGGACCCTTGGTCCTGGGTGGACTGTAGACAGGAATTGCGTAATCTGAAGGAAGGTGCTGGGTAAGACGCTATAGCGCCTTCATAGCCACCACTATCATCAGCAGCAACTCACTCCTAAACGCTCACCTCGCCATCAGCTACAGAGAATCTAGACCCTGAAAGGTGCACCTATTATATGTCTCTTTGTCTCAGTGATGGCGAGTTGTAGAAATTGAAAGCAGCATCTCGCACCATCTTCCTTGTTGCTGGATATCCCTTCTCCCACACCACATACAAAACGCTGGGTGGACTATGCATCTTCTTACGCTTCCAGTGCCACTTACCTTTGGGGCTTCCAGGTTTAAAATTTGAGATATGGGAAAGGCATAGAAAATCTGAGCAGAAGTAGTGTGTGCTCCCAGGGTGCCTGCCCCTTTGGAACAAACTCTACTTCTCTGGTAATGTCTGCACACTTTGCTGATCTTCTGTAGGCATGACTGCAGGAGAAAATCTGCAGATTCTATCTCTGCAAATTGGGATAAGAATTTTCCAGTTTCGGAAACGGCTCCATATATTAGCCCCCAAAAGTGGGCCAGTAATTATTTCAGCCTCCGACACTTTGTTCGGATTTATTTTGTATGAACTCTGTTGTGTGTAACCTTAAGCTTCGGTGCACCTGCAACCAAAACTATCAGGAAGAGGAAGCTACGACACAACGCTGATACACCAAAAGATGTGAAAAGAAATTCCAGATGGCCTGATAGAGAAAATAAGCCAAGTTGTCGAGGAACTAACGTGTTAAAACATGGTTTTAAAGCCGTTTTTATTAGAAAAAATGTGCCTCGTGTTTCAGGATGCAATAGGCGTCACTGCCTGGGTAAGGGGAACCGTGCTCCCACCCAGATAGTACCGTCTCAGTGCCGTTGCTGACTGACGACAACCCAGTTTTGCTTTCCATATTTTTCCTTGTGCGTGCTAGGGCGTGAATGTACGCTAGAGGTGAAGATTACAATGTATGAGGCCCTGCCTTCAGGCATCAGCTAATAAAAGGTTCAGGCAGATTCTGCAGTCCTACGACTCGAAGATATCACCATAGCTGGAAACGGATTTGAGTCATCCTGTGATCCTTGACAAGGTTATTCAAAAATGTGTGTGCGTGTGTTTATATTTATACATGTTCGTTTCCTGGACGAATTAGTGGTAGAGTAATCTCACCTATCTGAAAATGTTGACTTGCCTCACATCGTTTTGGCTTATTGTTTGATTCACCTGTGCAAAGATTTATTACGAAACATATTCTAACATTGCGTGTTATTGCAAAATGTGGGCTCCCTATGGAAAATAACTTAAGGGTTTTAGAATATGTGACCAAACCAGATGGTGGAAGTATACATTTAACCACTGCAGCGCCGTCTTGGGCGAAAACAAGTGATTTTCTTTTTTTACACAGCATCGGCCAGCGCTGTAAACTACTTCTGTTTCCACGTAAAACTACGCTGACACTGTTATGGTGAAACACTTCGTCACGGAGCCCTTCTGATTGGTGTCCTTCTTTATAAACCAACCTATTTATAACCGGCCCAGCTGCGGAAGCAGCGCCCCTGATAGCTCGCGTCTCACAGAGGCTGTGCCTCAGAGACATGAAATAAGGCGCGCCGGCTGCGGGGAGATTTATTTCAAGTTGTCGAGTGGGAGGACTTCATGAACAGCTGCGCTGCTCGCCTCACAGCGAGGATGAGCTCGGGAAGGAAAAACGATCCCCACGCAGGGGTTGCTTGGAGTGAGAAAGAATGAAAGAAGACAGCAGACTAAAAAAAAGTAATAATCAAAATAAAAAATAAAAAAACAATACGAGTCAAGTGGACAAGACGCCGCTAGGACAGCGTTGTTTGGAAAATAATGCCAAGTGAAGGTAGACGAAATTGGAGAGAGGGCAATAATTGAAGAAGAATCAAAGGGGCATATCTAAGAGCCCCTAGCAAAATCAGAGCGTCACTTTTCGAGATGCTCTGGTGGCGCTAACCACTAAAAAAATAGACACTCCATGGGTAACGTTAGCATGGCAAAACGAAGAGGAATGTTTTTATTTCTTCTAATTTTTTGCTTTTTCTATGTGTGCTGCGTTCTGCAGCACACATAGAAGAAGCAAAATTCCATTGATGATTTCTTATGTGCAGAAGGTTTGGCATTTTGCAGCACATATAGAAGTGCCAAATCGCCATTATAGATTGTTTATATGCAGGAAGGTACACCTTCCTGCACATAAACAATCTTTACCCTCATCGCAGACTACCCTTGCACTGTAGTGCCAAGAAGCCTGAGTTGGCGCAGGCAGCTTAATTCAGCACTGGCGCATGGGGAAACGCAGGGGTGTGCTGTATTTCTGTAAATGCTACTATTTTTAGTGCAACGCTGTGCTGCGCCAATTTGACATAAATCTTGGCCAAAGTATGTTAACACGAAGATAATGCAAAAACAGAGTTAAAGAATCTTAACCGAGAAAGGTGCAGTACCCCAGTGATCACATTATTTGGTTATGCCATGCACAATGTTTTTCCACCCTGAGAAAAATTCATTTAGTTTAGCCACAACCTGGAGCTGGTTTCTAAGCAAGATTTTTTTAATGTTTGTTTCAAGCGTTCCATTTGTGTCTTTATTTAACTAGAATAATGTATCTTCTTTGGTCCACTGGTCATATGTAGTCTCTCGTTCTAAATCCCAAATGGAATCTCCAGTGGGGTGTAGCTCACTATAATGTTGGCCATGTATACTTTGTTTCCCTTTTTATACCGACCCCTCTTTCATGATGTGTGGTGAATATTAGTCCATTCCCTTGTGGGTGCGTACCAGAGCAGGTGTAAAAGAACAAAATTAAAAACCTGAAAATATTGCTCTTGTTACCATTTCCCCTACACGGGCCACCCTTCCTAAGAATCTTCATGCCCCAGCTAAGGTTCATCTTTCCCACCAGCATGTCTGGGTACGTGCGGCCTGTGTTCTCCACAGTCTGCTCTGGTGCCTGTTGGTTGTGTTTTTAGCCCATAGTGTCCATGCGCCGCATACGTTTTTCTCTCATCCTTTCTACTACTTTTTTGCAGTAGTGGATCCGTATAAGGTTTCCTAAATCCCTAGTTAAGTACCCAGAGCCATGGGTTCCCTTAAGGGATATGCTTCTGATGGTCTATTTCATCTTAACTTGTACAGGAGCTTCAGTATGTCTACGCCTATGTACTGAAACACACAAAACAAACGTAGTGCTTCCGTCCTGGTCAGTGATCCAGGAAATTCCTTGCATTAGTGCCTCAGTGTTGAAGGAATGTGTCTTCTTGTCTTTACCACTAGGGAACTTCTGCTCCCTGGTGATGTCTGTCGAGAAATATCCTAAAACAGGATGTTATTGCAATAATTGGTAAGACATCATCTGGTACACAGAAGCAGGTCTTAGGTGGGTCTACCTAGGTGACTAGGTTCGCTTGAAATTACTAAATGGAGAGTGCAAGGCTTGTGTCTGTGGTCAAAGTCTTTCAACACATCTAGTTCCCCCTAGTTTGCGGTAAAATAAGATTTCATCTGACATCCTTAACTTAAACACGGGGTTAATGGCCTTTAGTGGTGATTCACTTCATGTCACAGACTTTTGTCTCTGTCAGCAGGTCCAACAATTCCTCTACATCCTCCTCACTAGGATGGGCAGCTGATGCGGAGAGCCTCATGGAATCTTCACACTAGTTGCCAAATTAGGGCTTTGGGGAATCTTCACACTGGTTGTGCAGTGAGGTCCAATGTCTGTCCGACGGACCCTTCGGTCTTCTCATCTTCATTCATTCCTCCAGTACCAGCTAAGTTTTTCCATGCAAGGAGTGATACCTATGTTCCAAAATTCATGGCCTTGGTGGTTGAAGAACTTAGACATTTTATATCTTGTACAGAAATAGCATTAATTGGCTTCTTATCCAAACTTGTGACTTAGATGGGCAATGTCCCTGCAGGCTATGAAGCTTTCTTCATCATGCTTCCACGTCTGTGCCTATTCCACCAGAGCCAGGACTGCTTCAGTCTCTTCAGAGTCCCATAGCTGCACTTGTAGTCTATATAGTATGGGTCAGATTTAAGAGCCCCTAGCGCCTCCTTGCACCACATTAGCGTCATTTTTTTAAACGCATATATAGCCCAACTAGGCTAAAATCAGTGCATCAAATTTACAAGTGGTGCAATGCATGCATTGTGCCACTTTGTGACCTTTTGAGCTACATTATGCCTGCACCAGGCATAACGCATGCAAAGGAGGTTCCTCCATTAGGGGGCCGAAAAAATAGAACAAAGAAATTTAAGAGATTTCTTTGCATCATTTTTTTCTGCACTTTTAACACCTGCTCAGGGCAGATGTTAAAAGGGGGCACACCATTGTATACAGTGGGCCCTGATGTACTGTTTAGGGTTAGCGCCAAAATGTTGTCACTAACTCTGAACAGCACATCAATAGTGTCAAGAAATTGGACACTATTGCCCCCTACCCTGGGCCAAGTGTGCGCCGTATCTTAGATATGGCGCCCACATGGTGGCGGTAGGAGGGCACTAAGGGACGCAAGGAAAGTGCCGCTGCACTGGGTGCTGCGCCACATTCCTTGAATATGCCCTATGTGTTTACGTTTCCTCCATGCTTCAGCTGGTAACATTGATTAGTCAGGGGTCTTCTTATTCTATAAAACTATATCATAAACTGGGAACGCAGAGGGTAGAAAAAAATTATTCTCTTGTGTATTTACTTTTGCACTTTTCCTTTGAATGTTTTATTTTGAAACAAGCCATACCATATCCTCGCATATTTTAGCAAGCTTACATGAGATTTGGGTCTGGTGGTGAAGAGAAAACGACTGCCCTGTATGCGAAAAACACATCACGCAGAGACGAGCATTCATCAATGACATCCACGCACTCTACACGGGGGATGCCTCTTGACAAATTTCCGAGGAGAGAGATCTGTGGTCCCTGAAGCCAACAGACACAACTTGAATAGTATGTTTCTTTTTCAGTTTTCAGTATGTCTTATTTCCAGAAGAACGTAGCCCATAAATCTACAGAATGGATAGTGTAAGGAAATGCCTCCTTGGCATGGTTGCCCCCTGACTTTTTGCCTTTGCTGATGCTATGTTTACAATTGAAAGTGTGCTGAGGCCTGCTAACCAGGCCCCAGCACCAGTGTTCTTTCCCTAACCTGTACTTTTGTATCCACAATTGGCAGACCCTGGCCTCCAGATAAGTCCCTTGTAACTGGTACTTCTAGTACCAAGGGCCCTGATGCCAAGGAAGGTCTCTAAGGGCTGCAGCATGTCTTATGCCACCCTGGAGACCCCTCACTCAGCACAGACACACTGCTTGCCAGCTTGTGTGTGCTAGTGAGGACAAAACGAGTAAGTCGACATGGCACTCCCCTCAGGGTGCCATGCCAGCTCTCACTGCCTATGCAGTATAGGTAAGACACCCCTCTAGCAGGCCTTACAGCCCTAAGGCAGGGTGCACTATACCATAGGTGAGGGTACCAGTGCATGAGCATGGTACCCCTACAGTGTCTAAACAAAACCTTAGACATTGTAAGTGCAGGGTAGCCATAAGAGTATATGGTCTGGGAGTCTGTCAAACACGAACTCCACAGCACCATAATGGCTACCCTGAAAACTGGGAAGTTTGGTATCAAACTTCTCAGCACAATAAATGCACACTGATGCCAGTGTACATTTTATTGTAAAATACACCCCAGAGGGCACCTTAGAGGTGCCCCCTGAAACTTAACCGACTGTCTGTGTAGGCTGACTAGTTCCAGCAGCCTGCCACACCAGAGACATGTTGCTGGCCCCATGGGGAGAGTGCCTTTGTCACTCTGAGGCCAGTAACAAAGCCTGCACTGGGTGGAGATGCTAACACCTCCCCCAGGCAGGAGCTGTGACACCTGGCGGTGAGCCTCAAAGGCTCACCCCTTTGTCACAGCCCAGCAGGGCACTCCAGCTTAGTGGAGTTGCCCGCCCCCTCCGGCCACGGCCCCCACTTTTGGCGGCAAGGCTGGAGGGAACAAAGAAAGCAACAAGGAGGAGTCACTGGCCAGTCAGGACAGCCCCTAAGGTGTCCTGAGCTGAGGTGACTCTGACTTTTAGAAATCCTCCATCTTGCAGATGGAGGATTCCCCCAATAGGGTTAGGATTGTGACCCCCTCCCCTTGGGAGGAGGCACAAAGAGGGTGTACCCACCCTCAGGGCTAGTAGCCATTGGCTACTAACCCCCCAGACCTAAACACGCCCTTAAATTTAGTATTTAAGGGCTACCCTGAACCCTAGAAAATGAGATTCCTGCAACTACAAGAAGAAGGACTGCCTAGCTGAAAACCCCTGCAGAGGAAGACCAGAAGACGACAACTGCCTTGGCTCCAGAAACTCACCGGCCTGTCTCCTGCCTTCCAAAGATCCTGCTCCAGCGACGCCTTCCAAAGGGACCAGCGACCTCGACATCCTCTGAGGACTGCCCCTGCTTCGAAAAGACAAGAAACTCCCGAGGACAGCGGACCTGCTCCAAGAAAAGCTGCAACTTTGTTTCCAGCAGCTTTAAAGAACCCTGCAAGCTCCCCGCAAGAAGCGTGAGACTTGCAACACTGCACCCGGCGACCCCGACTCGGCTGGTGGCGATCCAACACCTCAGGAGGGACCCCAGGACTACTCTAAGACTGTGAGTACAAAAACCTGTCCCCCCTGAGCCCCCACAGCGCCGCCTGCAGAGGGAATCCCGAGGCTTCCCCTGACCGCGACTCTTTGAATCCTAAGTCCCGACACCTGGGGGAGACCCTGCACCCGCAGCCCCCAGGACCTGAAGGACCGGACTTTCACTGGAGGAGTGACCCCCAGGAGTCCCTCTCCCTTGATCAAGTGGAGATTTCCCCGAGGAACCCCCCCCTTGCCTGCCTGCAGCGCTGAAGAGATCCCTAGATCTCCCATTGACTTCCATTACAAACCCGACGCTTGTTTCTACACTGCACCCGGCCGCCCCCGCGCTGCTGAGGGTGAAATTTCTGTGTGGGCTTGTGTCCCCCCCGGTGCCCTACAAAACCCCCCTGGTCTGCCCTCCGAAGACGCGGGTACTTACCTGCAAGCAGACCGGAACCGGGGCACCCCCTTCTCTCCATTCTAGCCTATGTGTTTTGGGCACCACTTTGAACTCTGCACCTGACCGGCCCTGAGCTGCTGGTGTGGTGACTTTGGGGTTGCTCTGAACCCACAACGGTGGGCTACCTTGGACCAAGAACTAAGCCCTGTAAGTGTCTTACTTACCTGGTTAACCTAACAAATACTTACCTCCCCTAGGAACTGTGAAAATTGCACTGTGTCCACTTTTAAAACAGCTATTTGTGAATAACTTGAAAAGTATACATGCGATTTTGATGATTTGAAGTTCCTAAAGTACTTACCTGCAATACCTTTCGAATGAGATATTACATGTAGAATTTGAACCTGTGGTTCTTAAAATAAACTAAGAAAAGATATTTTTCTATATAAAAACCTATTGGCTGGATTTGTCTCTGAGTGTGTGTACCTCATTTATTGTCTATGTGTATGTACAACAAATGCTTAACACTACTCCTTGGATAAGCCTACTGCTCGACCACACTACCACAAAATAGAGCATTAGTATTATCTATTTTTACCACTATTTTACCTCTAAGGGGAACCCTTGGACTCTGTGCATGCTATTCCTTACTTTGAAATAGCACATACAGAGCCAACTTCCTACAGATAGGTTAGCCAACTCGCATTCAGATAATCGGTGCTGCGTAGGTAAATGTAACAATGCAAGTGATTTTCTTAGCCATGTAACAAAAAATGCCACGTTTCTCAGTCTGCACGTTAAAATAAATCATAACATTTTTCTGCTGTTTTTCAGTAAGAGGCATATTACTTTGTTGAAACGATATCCATTAGCCCGAGGACGCACTGTTCCTCGCCCTTTTATGTTTTCGGTGAGAAAATTACTTCTCTCGCCCTTAAAAGTGCATGTAAAAACAGCCAGATGAAGACTCGCTACCATTGCCTTTGAACTCAAAAAGCATATTATTGGGAACGGACAGTGAATGTTTTCCCAAACGTACGTATTAAAGCACACCTGGGACCTTGGCTGCTGTCTGTTATGTCTACATGTTTTGAAAGCCTGGAAAGAGCTTCTTTTCCCACTGCCTTCATGGTACTTAGGGCCATATTTACAAGAAAGTGGCAGATCACTAGTGATGCATCATTTTTCTTGCAGCCCCCTTGTGGCCCCTAACACAACCATGGTAGCGCTGTATTGTAAATAGGGTGCACCATGGCGCACGGTAGGGGTTATAGGGTAACTTTTTTGACGATATTGTAACGCTATACTGGATTAGCATTAAAAGAAATTACGCTGATCCAGTACAATGTTAAGAGGCCCGTTGAAAACAATGTGAGCCGCATTTTTTAACACCTGCTTTAAGCCGGCGTTCAAAATGAGGCTAGAAATGGTGCAATGGAATCTTGTAGATTCCATCGTTCCATGTTTGGCGACCCTATAACATGGGGACGCCCCCTTTGCATAAATTGTGCATATATTATGCATGATGTGGCACAAACCTAGTTTGAGCCACCTTGTAAATATGGCGTTATGGTAGTGGCCCGTTAACGTCACATTTTGCCGCAAACGTGGCGCTAAGGGATGTAAGGGCCTTGTAAATCTGTCCCTTCATTTGTAAAAGAATAAATCCGTGTTTGAATTCAAATTTTTCTACAAAGCCTGCTGGTACTGATACTGAATGTCAGTGTGACTGAATTACAAGGTGGTCTCGTCTTTTTCACTTCATACCTCTTTCACCAACCTATATAGTCCCCTTGGCCTTTTATATCACACTTGAAAGTTTCTTTTTCTTCCCTGCTTTTTCCATTTGTCACTGTTTTTCCAGTCTTTCTCTTCCTCATTCTTTCTCACTTTTGTGTTTTTTCTCTCTTGCTCTGGGTCAAAATGAGCCCCGTTCCCCAAAAACGAATGCCAGTGGTACCCACCTTCAACCCCCAGGCTCACATTGAGCACTGCACCTTCAGGAGAGTGGAGGAAATAAAAATAATCTTTTGCAATGCAATAGGTCTAGCATTTACTTGAGTTGGAGCTATTGACATTGTACATTTATAACTGGAATTGTTTTGCCACATTAATTGGTCAACCCTGCCTCATATTTTGGTCCTTTCTGACACATAATTTCAGTGGCCCTGCATATAATTAAAGAACTAGTAGGCCTACTGGAATATTTCTTCAAACAAGGCCCTTAAAACACAAACTACTCCCAGGTGCATGTTTTTTGAAGGTGGTCCCATTGTCGGATCACCATAGACTGAGTTATGAGCAAAAATGTTTTGTAAAAGCATTACGGGGTGAGTTTCCAAGTGCAGTGCATATTGTAGTATGTTGACTGTAATGTTCAGAATTGCCCCTAAAGGACACCACAATAAAAATAGCATTTCTAAGAAACATGGTCATGTAACCAAATAGTTAGCCCCTAGAGAGCATAACCACATGAAAACAGGATGGCAGAAAATAAAGCAGTGCAACCATATATTTAGCCCAGAGTTTCCCGAGTGCATAGAATATTGTAGTATTGGCTCTCCCACTGTATCGGGAGAGCCGTTTTGAGGATTTCTGTGTTTCTTACTTAAAGCATTCATCAGTTACAAGTGTTTTTGTGAAAGCTAAGGAGCATGAAGGGGAGAGCCAAAAGAAATGAGTCTGATTAGGTAACAGTGTGAACAGTGTGACCAGTGCTTTAATATTGCCGATGGAGGTTGTGCTGCTGTTTGCACTGTTCTCACCATGGTTGCCATGGAGCACGAAGGGAAGAGGCAAAAGAAAAAAATAGTCCCCCCACGCTGAATTATATTGGCAATCATGCAAAAATCCACATAACAGGGTTGGTCTACATGGCGGTAACAAAACCGCCCCAAGGCGGGACAAACATAAAGCATTTACCGATGAAGGGAGTTTTGAAAGACAAGCCTACAAATGAGTGAATGTGATGGCCATGAGATGGGTGTGGGTAAAAGCCCACAGAAAACTTACAACAGGTCGAAAAGCGCTTGCACGCTCGATGTAAAAAATGTGTGCGAGAATCAGTTCTTCCTTTGAGTGCTTCACAGCGATGTTTTGGTGCCCAAGTGTTTCATTGGCAAGAAGTAAATCAACCAGAGATTCTGGTCCAGGAGAAGTCCATATCCCAGGTGAGCCTCACTAAAAGAGATAACAGAGCAAGGAAACGGGACAGGGCAATGGGCTCTGATGGGTCCCTGATTTCAACGTGTCCCTTGCCACCACCAGGAAAGCTGAGAGCACCTGATTTTCTCCTTGTAAACGGCTAACAATAGTTTCATAACAGGTAAAAGGGACGGTTATCGTGTGGTAGCCACTTTTAAAATTAGGCAGATACGTTTTCCTTTGCAGCAAGGCTAAGGAAAATCTTGTGCTAAGTACACAGCGTGTCTGCGCATACTGTGAGCCAGGTAAATCTAGCGCGTGGTGCCTTGTAACAGACACCTGTGACACGCTTTTTGTTCAGGAATTCATACAGCCCCATCCACCTCTTGCTCAAGACACTAACTCACCTTTGCATTGCATTATCAACTGTGAAACAGGCAGATGGAAATAAGAGTTGAAGGACCACTACCAAATCCCTTTGGAGTTTTCCATCAAACACCCTACAATTATGAAGCGCAGGAATATGCAGAACATTACTGTCTGGGACGTAAACACGCACCTAGGCTTCCTGCTGGTACGTGTGTGGTCATATACTGACAAAGCTAGTCGTCCTATGGAGTGATAACTCACACTGACTGCCCTTGTCACCTAAAAGAACAAGTAACTGTTATCCATATTTACAGATGAAAACCCTATTGGTTGCATGCTCTTGTTGTGATATTTGCAAGCAAGTAAAGAATTTTAAAACAACATCTGAAGCTGTGATTGTTTTCCTTTGCCTCTGTGTTCCTTGATTAGGTGGCTTTAGCTGGGATCTTCATGATTATTTCTTAACTGTTCATTAAATGTCTATCTGCCAACTAGAATGTGGCATTGGTCTTGCAAATCCTCAAATCAGATTTACCGAACTGAAGGAAATTTAGTGGATTTAACAAGCATATGACTTAGAGGCGAGATCATTGAGTTTTCTCTTCCTGGTTTGCAGAAAACCCTGTGCCTCAGGCGAGATCTGACTGTTTAGATTCCAGCTTTGACTTGCTGCAGCACCCCAAAATCCTAGCTATTACCTTTAAATGAATAGTGGATTTTGCGCAAGAGGTCAATGGATCGACGCGACAAAGGATTGATGGGATGTCATCAATGAGTAATGTAATTATCAATAATAACAATATATTTTGTATGCTAATCGTCAGACAATGACCACACCAGTTTATTAAAAAGTGTTACAAATTTATTTCCCTAGATTAACAATGCTAATGTCACGAAAATAACTCTCAAACATAAGTGATACATAAAGAATTAAAAGTGGCTGATTAGAACATCTTATATATCTGAGTTTAATCAAAGCAATCAAGCAAATAATCTCCAGTATCATAACACTAATGAATAAAACTAGAAATGGTAACAACAGTATAGTATACATTAGTACAAACAATCAAAGAGTGTCAATATGGATTTTGAGCTTTTGGAAGTTAATTCCCTCACTAATCACAAATTAGCATGAACATGTTTGACTTCATGTAAAAGAATTTAGAAACACAAATTTAGAAAAACATACTATCTCAGGTTCTTCTAAAAACATTATTAATAGTATGCAGCATTTACCCATATGTTGCAGCTGGTACCTGCAAAGCAAAAGAGACACATACAACAATACAATTTCATACATTACTCATAGAACAACAACATGCAGTTTACTTCAGCAAAGGGACACCATCAGGTATATCTTCAGAAGACCGGACCTATCGACAGCTAAACCCACACTGCTATTATGATCAGTCTCTGTAAAATCTGTCATAGAATTCTCCTGTCCTAGAATCTCTCCCCCTAGAAATCCTACCCAGGTTGTTATACTAATCTTCAGAAAGTTTGATTGGTCAGTACATGGGGTGGTTTACAATTCAACCAATAGATACTCTAATTGATAACCTAAAGTACTATATCATCGACGTTAACCAGGAGAAATTCATAACAGTAACTTTTCCTCTTCCGTCTCCTCTGTGACTTCATTGTTCCATCTGGTCTAAACTTCTCTTCCAAGGAATAAACTTCTTACTTTGTAACATCTACTTCCATCCTCGAGGAAGAAACCACGCATTAGTGACAATTTCAAACAATAGAACATTCAACGTACGCAAGAACTTTACCAAACTTGGCCTTGTAAGACATAATGCAGCAACCCACTAGGGGTAGCTGTGTACACATCTATCAAGCTATTTAACACACTTTTAGGTAAGCACTGAGTCACGGAAAATAACAACTTTAGTAATAATTTTGCTTAGCCAAAGAACAGAAATGAATTATGTCGGCCATTTTCAAAAGTCATCCATTTTTGCATGATAATTCACTCTTCGGTTAATATAAAAATTATTAATAAAACATATTAAAAAATTCACACTCTCACAGACTCTTGTGAACATTCACATTTTTCAAGCCTGATGAAGATCCAAAGCAGATGATTAAATTCCTTCTGTTATCAAGATTGGACTGTGGCAACTCTCTACTCATAGGAATTCCCAAGCTCCTCTACAACCCACTTTTCATGCTGCTGTCTGGCTGGCCACTGGAGTAGGAAAATGTAGATTTTCCTAGTAATTTATGACGGAAAGTCTTAATTTTATTAAAGACACGGAGGCGAGTATTATGCTTCTCGATCTTGCTTTATTTTAGATAGCAGCAGTCAAGAAAACTACATTTCCCATGAGGCTGAAGGAACAGGCAGCCAATGGGAAAAGAAAACGTATCGGCATGGCCACCAATAGTAACACTTAAACATATTATAAACACTATACTTGACTGCGACCAGCCCTCTTTCTTGATGCGAGGAGTCTAGACTGTGTGAGAAAATAACGGAATAATAGAAACAACTGTGGCAACCGCTAGAATTAGGGAACAAAGTTCTTGGCAAAAGTTCATCCATGGCTTGAGGAGCGAGAAGGTCCAGTGAGATGAGTGCAGCTTGTGATGAACCTTAGGCAGATGGGTGATCCAACTTGGAGATGTTGGAGGTATTGTCCGGCAATCAGGAAGGGTTCTGAGGTTGGTTTGTTGTTGCTGTGGGAGGGAAGAAGAGTCGACAAAGATTAGGGAATCTGAGGTGGGATAATACTCGCCTCCGTGTCTTTAATAAAATTAAGACTTTCCGTCATAAATTACTAGGAAAATCTACATTTTATGGCAAGACTGGAGGCTCCTATTATGCTTTTTTAAAGCATGTTAACTATTATTGAAGTTGCTGTATGAATTGGTTTACAATAAAAAGTTCTAAAAACATAATCATTGGACCAGTCAGCTGATCTCAGAATGTCCTCGAGTCTGGAACCTACCCAAAATGCTTTGGAAGCCATGGCACCCCTGGAAGAGTGAGCTCCGAACACAGAAGTGTCTATGCCTGCTAAGGTCATGACCCAGCGTACCCATCTGGCTAGAGTAGCAGATGATACAGGTTTATGGGGTTTGCGGAAAGAAATGAGTTGGGATGAGGACGTTCTGAGGTTGGCTGTGCGGTCTTCATACACTTTGAGACATTGTCCTACGCATAATTTGGGTTGATTGGGAAAATAAGGGTAAAACACTGAACGTATATTTGTTTTGGTACGTTTGTTGATAGTAAATAAAACACCTGTAGGGGAAAATTGGCGAGATGAAATATCTAATGCTTTGACATCTGATAAACGTTTGATAGAGACTAAGCATAGTAGCATTGTTAGTTTGGCTGAAAGCATTTTTAGAGAAAGGTCTGCATTGTCCTGCCAGGAAATAAATACGTTTAAAACAACATTGACATCCCATAGTTTGGAATATTTGGGTAACGGTGGAAAAGAAAACTTTACTCCCTTAAGCAGGCGGCATATCAAGGGGTGTTCCCGGATCGGTTTTTCGTTGATGTGAGTATGTTGTAGGGAAATAGCTGACCTATAAAGGTTAATTGTCCTGTAAGACTTACCTGTACCGGCTTGTGCAGCAAGGAAGTTTGTAATATAATTTAAATCTGTTGAAAAGGGATCGATATTCCTTCCCATACACCAGCTTGACCAAAGAGACCAAGCGGAGTTGTATGCCTTTCTAGTGCCAGGAGCCCAGGTGTTGTTAATGAAGTCTGAAGCTTCTGTCGAAATCGGGACGGGAGGTTGGGTATACCTGAAACCTTCCAGGCCAAAAGGGTGAGAACATTGTTGAGAATGAGAGGATGAGGAGAACAGATAGGGTTCCGAAGAAGGGAAGGAAAAATTGGAAGGAGAACTGGGAAGTCGATAGTTAATTCGAGGAGAGGTGGAAACCATACTTGAGATTGCCAAAATGGAGCTATCAGGATTAACGAAGCTTTTTGGCGCCTGACTTGGGCGAGAACTCTGGTAATCATTAGGAAAGGAGGAAAGGCATAATTGAGAGTGGATGACCAGTCCTGAAGGAAAGCGTCGGAAGCGAGGGCCGAAGGATCTGGGCGCCAGCTGAAAAACAGAGGAAGTTGTGAATTTAGTCGAGACGCAAATAGGTCTATTTTGAAAGGACCCCATTTGTGAAGGAGAGTTTGGAAGACTGAGGGGTGAAGTTTCCAATCGCTGGAGTCTCTGAGGTAACGAGAGTGCCAGTCTGCGACATCGTTGAGGGAACCTGGAAGATATTCTGCTAACAGGGAAATTTTGTTGTGAAGGCAAAATTCCCGTAGGCTTTTTGCCAGGTCTGCTAGGGGTTTTGACCTGGTGCCCCCTAAGTGGTTTATGTAGCGGACAGCTGGCACATTGTCCATACGGAGGAGGATGGTACACTGGATTCGGTTTTTTGCGAGGCTCTTGATTGCAAAGGAGCCCGCAAGCATCTCTAAATAGTTGATATGCAACTTGGACTCCTCTGAAGACCAGAAACCTCCAGTCGAGATTGTGCCACATCGGGCGCCCCAGCCCGTCATACTTGCATCTGATTCTAACACAAGATCTGGGGCTGACGGAAAGATAGTCTTGCTGTTCCAGGCATCTAAATGGTCTATCCACCATTGAAGCTCTAGACGGGACTCTTGGTCGAGATTGATGGTCTCTGAATAGGAAAGACCTCTTCTGAGGTGCCGGATTTTTAACCTTTGGAGGGCTCGATAATGAAGAGGGCCGGGCAAGATGGCTTGATTGAGGAGGCGAGAAGACCTACCACTCTGGCTAGGGACCTGAGAGAGATTTGAGAACTCCGGAGGAGTTTCAGGATCTCTGATTTCGTGGATTTTACCTTTAGTTGCAGGAGTTGTAGTATAGCTGTCGAGGAATCGATTATGAAGCCCAGAAATTCTATCCTTTTTGAAGGAATAAACACAGATTTTTCTCAGTTGACAAGAAAACCCAATTGGGATAAGAGAGAACATGTAATTTGGAGATGGTATTGAAGGGAGCGATAGTCCTGGTGCATTAGCAGGATATTGTCTAGGTAAATGAGTAATCTGACTCCCAGAGACCTGAGGTGAGTCGTGATTGGTTTCATTATTTTTGTGAAGCACCAGGGTGCTGAAGAAAGGCCGAACAGAAGGGAGGAGAAATGGTAAGATTGTCCTTGCCATTGGAATTGGAGAAAAGTTCTGTGAGATACGTGTATGGGTACGGATAAGTATGCGTCTTGAAGGTCTAGGCGAACCATGTAATCCTGAGGGAGAAGAATATCTCTTAAGTGAATAATGGTTTCCATTTTGAAGTGCCTGTATACGACAAATCTATTGAAATTTCTTAAGTTAATGACTGGTCTTGGGTTTTTGTTTTTCTTTTGGACTAAAAAAAGGGTACTGAGAAAGCCGGAAGAATCTGGACGGGAAATCTGAATGGCTTGTTTGAGAAGGAGTGACTGGATTTCTGATGAAATTAGGGACGTCATTTCCGAGTAGAAGAAGAGGGGCGGGGGAAGGGATCGTTGGTGTGGGACTGAATAAAGTTCTATGGTGTAACCTTGAACTGTGTTGAGTACCCATGGATCCAAAGTAATGCTTTTCCATTTTTCTATGAAATGGCGAAGGCGGCCGCCTATAGGAGGAAGGCCATAATTGGGGCTTACCTAGTTGGTAATTGAACCTGGAGCCGCGTTGTCCACGACCACGGGGGCCTCTGGTACGTTGGGGATAGAATTGAGGTTTGTAGGGTTGTGTATCGTAATTGGAGTTGTAGGAATTGTAGGCATTGAAGGAGCCTCTGGATCCTTGTGATCGGAAGGAACGGCCGGTAAAGCGGCTCCTGCCTGTACCGGCCTTGCCAAAAACCCGTTGGTGGAACACTTTTTTGATTGATTGTTGTGCCTTGTCTATAGAGGCGAAAGTGGAGACGAACTTCCCTAAGTTCTTTATGAATGAATCCCCAAAGAGGAGACCATCTGCCTTTATGCCGGGGTCAATGAAAGATAGATTGGCCAATTTAGGGTCCAATTTAAGCAGGAGACCTTTCCGTCTCTCGTGAATAATGGCCGAATTGGCGTTGCCAAGGAGGCCAAAGGCTCCTTGGATCCACAAAGACAGTACCGCAGGATCAATGTCTATGTTCTCTGATTTGGCTGATTCCGCCATATCGAAGATTCTGGCCAAAGGACCCACCAGATCTAAAAGTTTGTCCTGGCAGTTGCACCAGGCTTTATCGACACCTTTTCGAGGGTCTTTACCAAATTTAGAAAAGAAGGTAAGGAGAGATTGGTCAATAGACGGGGTAGAGGTAATATTAGAGGGAAGGGAAGGTCTGGGACATTCGGATCTTAGTTTGGACCTAGTGGGCTTGTCTAGGGGAAGTCTTAGTCTGGAGGAGATATAGTCGGCAACATGGGAGGAGGGTAACCATTCGGTAGAGTTGGGATGGTGAATGAAAGAAGGATTAAACATGGGATTACAGTCTGGGTCCAGGATTTGTTTGGCTGTAAAGAGGTTAGTGGTCAAATCAAATTTTGTCTTCTTGGGGGGAGGGGAGGATTGAGACTGGGAGCCCCAGAGATCTGTGTTGTCATCTGGATCGTCTAAGTCACACATGTCGTCATCTGTGTCAGAGATATGGGATATAATTTATTTTTGAGGCGCAGCTAAAACATGTTTAGTCTTTTCGGAACATTTTAGTCTGGGTTTCCCCTCCTTAGAAGGAGGCCTTGGAGGAGACTTGTCCTCAATCTGGGGTGAAGAAGTTCCACCAGTCAAGCTAGCGCCATCTGGGGTGACTGTGTTGGGGGCTTTATGGGCAGGCAAATCCTTAATTTTTATTTTTCTGCATTCCCCGCAGAATGGGCCAGTAAGGATTTGGAAACCATATCCTGTATAGAGGATTGAAGGTTTTTTGTAATTTTGCCCATTGAATTATTTATGGCTTTTGCCACTGAGTCATTAATAAAGTTATCAAGTTCTTGGTTAAATGTATCGTCTTCAATGTTGGAATTGTCAGTCATAATTGCTGTAAATTAGGGAGGAAAGGGTTAAGGAAATGTTGTGGGAGGCAGAAAGCTGGAAGAACGCACCCACGGGGGCGTTACCGGTGTGAGGAGGCCGGTTGTGGTCGAAGGAGAAGAGCAGGCAACTACGCGAGCCGGTTGGGAGCGAGGAAGCCTTGATTTTTGAAGCGCGGTCGTCTGAGGTGAGACGGCGGCGCGTTGCAGAGAGAAACGGCCGTTGGCACGTTCACGCGTTCCTCGGAAAGGCCGGCGCGAGGAGGGGGGCAAATAAGAAGGGGGGAGCGCTATAAGGGGAAACAATAACAAAGCCACACAGCCACGTGGCAGTAAAGCGGCGTATAGAACACAGTAAATGCACAAATTAAATATCTAGGGAAACGCGAGCACGCAGCTAATATAGAGAAATTAAAACATTTATCTTGACTGCGAGCAGCAAGAAAGAGGGCTGGTCGCAGTCAAGTATAGTGTTTATAATATGTTCAAGTGTTACTATTGGTGGCCATGCCGATACGTTTTCTTTTCCCATTGGCTGCCTGTTCCTTCAGCCTCTTGGGAAATGTAGTTTTCTTGACTGCTGCTATTTAAAATAAAGCAAGATCGAGAAGCATAATAGGAGCCTCCGGTCTTGCCATAAAATTCAACCACATCACTCCAGTTTTGATCACTAGTAAATCATTCTATCAGCACAAGAGGTATTTTCAAAATAGCCTGCAGTAGCTATAAACACTACACGACAGAACAAACTATTTTCAAAAAAGATTGAAGCAATTTTTATAAGAAAGAAAGCTCAAGATCTGCATTGCTATTCCACTGGCAATGTAGACTATCCTTTCACAGGGCATTGCAAAGCTAAATCCGTAATTTATTTCTGTATTTCTTTCTGTAAGTGTCTTGACTGAGGTTAATGTAGCCCTTCTACACTGAACCAACACCTTAATTTTTTTTTAACATTGGTTATATGTAGATGTTGGTAGCTTACACTGTGGTAATTGCCTATATGTTTTTTTCTGTATATGCAGTTTTCGTAATACCCGTCATAAACCGATCCAGTGTAAAATACAGCTACCTATTAGGTCTGGTTTACAGGATAAAAAAACTACAAATAAGTAAAAATATAAGTTTGGTTCAGCATCTGATCAGTCTAAAAGAGTAGAGTCATGATACTCAAGACTTGTTGGGCAGTGTTATGTTCCGGTCAGTTAAGCTGTTATCTACTAACCTCATTTTCACTTGCAAGTAGAATTTGCTTTTGGTCACTTTGAGATTCCACCACGAGTTGCAGTTGTTAGAGAAGGGACAGTGGTCGCCAGTAAAGTTTGAAAATGCGTTTTTTTCAAGAATTGGAACTAAAGTAGCAACTTGCTGCTATCTTTTCGCGTGAGCTATCAAGACAGTGAGCAAGGGTTTCTTTTGAAAGGTTTTTGAAACATGTTACTAACCACGAAGTGGTGCTTAACAAACTGTTTTGCACACCCAAGTTAATCTTTGGTGCTCCAAAAGGTATTCTGAATATGCAGATGCGGAAATGTTGATATTTATGTCAAGAGATCGAATTTGAGTGTGTAAAATGCCATATTAGAGCAGATTTTCGGCTTTACTAAATTTAGAGATTTGGGTTGGAAAAGGGTTTCGACTCCGTGCACGCGGCGGGTGACTAGACAAAGGGCATGGATCATAAAAAACGTGTGATTGTAGGCATTAATGAAACATTTGCGGAGTTTATGTGGACCTGGCTACTCATCAAATTAAATATTGCAAAAGGCAGAAGTATCTGCAGCTCTGTGGGGGGAGAGCGATATTAATAGGCCATATTTCTGGACCGTGTAAGGCATCAGATTTCTTTGCAGAGAGCTAAGCTATTTTTCATAAGCACAAATCTGCAAATGAGTTTGCATGAAAATCTTTGATGTACATAAATTTTTAGGCATGCTCCTGGTTATTATTGTGAATCCCCAAAAAAATGGAAAGCTACACAGATGTCCTAAATCTACAGTGTGCGCGTGACTCGTTATAAGTGTTTTATGAATCAGGGCCTTGCTCACGGGGGGAGGCATTTTGTGTGAGTCTAGTCCTGCAACGCTGGGGAAAAAATCAGTTGGCTCAAAAAGCCAAGCATAAAATGCAAGGTAAGTGTACAGCCAACCATAAAAAGGACTCTAGCACAACAGTTTACAAACACATAAATTTCTCCTTTAACTTTGATTTTATTCTGTGGTAGTATGATTAGGCTCATTGCCTTTATATGACAATGACACCAAACTCTTGACTACACCACACCCAATAGGCCCCATATATGTTTCTGCATAGTAAAACAACTGCTTTGCAGGTAGCAGCTGTTATGTTTGGAATAAGCAGCGTCATCACCTACCATGCAGCATAGCTTCTTGTTATGAGCAAGATTATTTTGTACATTTTTCTGTGATGCTTAAGCGACACTGATTTCATCCATGCTAGAGAAGAGGTGAGTACTGAATACCGTGAGATTCTATCATCTTCCAAAACGCAGAAGCAATTTTCTCCCATGAGTTCAAGTGCCAGTGGCACGTGATACCCTACTTTGGCTTCACACTTGGACCCTGTCTCGCACAGATACTTAACCCTAACTCTCTGTGTTTGGAGATTTCTCTCACAAGGTAGGTGTTTGGTGGCCAGATACATATTGTTTAGTGTTTCTCTGACCAGTTGCTTATGCAGGGAATAGACGAAAAAGTTTGTGGTCTTGTTTGTTTGGAGCGTGTCCCAGCTAATTGGCCAGTTCATCTGCACAGATGATTCCTACAGCTCAGTTGCTCCCTAAAGGTAGAGGAATGTTACTAGCCACTGTATCCCTTAGCTCAGTGGTTCCCAACCTTTTGACTTCAGCGGACCTCCACTTTATCATTACTGGAGTCTGGGGACCGCCACTGAGACATTATTGGATTCTGGGCCCCACCCACTGAGTCATTACTGAAAGCTGGGGTCCTAATCTGTTAATACTATTTAATTTTCTGAGCAGTCAGTGACCCCCTGAGGAGGCTTTGTGGACCCCCAGGGGTCCCCGGACCACAGGTTGGGAATCGCTGCCTTATAGCATTGGTGAGGAAAAAAAGCCAAATAGTTTTGTGGTGGTTGTTTTAAAGATTGATAATGTATCCATGCTTGTGATAAAACCATACGCCAACTGGGAAAGAGGCCAGTTTTATGATTTTTTCCCCCCTATTCTTCTGAAGTAGGGTGCTAGACCAATGGTTCTTAAATGGTAGTCCACGACCAATGGATGTCTGCAACGTGTGAGGATTTTGAGCTAAATATCTGTATAAAGTGGGTTCATTCTACGAGGATAATAGTTTTACCAAGTAATAATGCTATTTATTTGAGTTCTCCCCAGTGCATTTGATATATATATTAATAAATACAATAAAGTTTTTAGTGAGCAGATAATTGCCAGTACAGGATGTAGCATGTATGAATATGAACAGTCTCTGATCGCATTCAAACATTCCCAGATCTGAAGTAGCAAGACTAAAACATTCTGAATTTGCTAATGAATTTCAGGTAATCATACACATCTAGCCTGTGTTGTATCTGCTGGGTGAGCCAAGCATGTATACACCGGCAGATTGCCCAAAAGGCTCATCCAGGCTGCCCGTTGTCCCATCTGCTGCTTTACATGGTCAGGCACTTTCGGACTGCCAGTACCTACACTTGAAACGGGGCTTGCCTGTACTTTTCAGACGAGCTCAAATTCTACCACAGCCTTAGCTTATACAGCATATACTCTAGCATAATGGGCACCTGGTCGTCTAGCCCTTCCAAGAGCTGTCTGTCACCTTTTGACTCAAAGACCCCGCATGGTCTCTGGCTTTGTTTATATCATGCTCGATTGCTGTTATGTGTCTGTTCGAGACCAATGTCAATCCTCTTACTGCCTCTGCCCCATCACGTCTGGGGAGAGAGATGATTTCACATGATCACCTATTTGTGAATATGACCTGGGTCTAATAACCGTGTGTTTGTCGCTCTCATATTTGAGCCGATGCAGAGGAAAGAAGTGTTGAGTATATATAGTGCGTACTTCTTTGTGTATGTTGTGTGTTTTGCTAAGGTTAAGCTAGAAGATCCCTGGCTTCCACCTATGGTTCAGTTAGGTCCGCAGAAGTCAAACGGTTAAGAACCACTGTGCTAGATAGATCTGTGCTAGGTACATCTGTGCTAGATAGATCTGTTGGTGGAGTGCCTCGTGCAGAGAACTGTGTATAACCTTAAAAGCAGAGGATTAAATCCTTCTGGAGATGCACAGGTTTTTATTCCAAGGTCATAAGCAAGAGCATGTTTTGAGCCAGAGCAACCTGCGTGTAAAAGACATTTGCTGAATGCTCATTTCCTGACCTGGGTAACAGATGTGGCAAAATAGGACTGAAAAAAGTTCTGTATTAAGTGAAGGACTTTCAGAGTTTAATGCTGTAACCACGGTGATATTGTGGAGTGTCTTACATGACACCGGGGCTGTGAGAACGTAATGGGATGTTACTTTCTGAACAAAAAAGTCACATAAGATGCATTTGAACCCAATTTTCAGCGCAGTAGAGATGTCTGTTTTTGAGCAACTCAGTTTGTGAAAGTTTGTAGTGCATCTGCCAGGGCACCTCAGGATTTGTGCCTTATGGACAAAACGTACCAGGTACATCAGGAAATGATGAAATAAGAAGCAGGGTAGCACAGTATGGCTACAACTGGAACTTTAGTCCCTAAATTCTCTGTCTTAAAAAAAATGATTGTTGGTATTCTAAATAAGTTGTAGGTGTAGCAATGAGAAAAGTCTAAAACACATACAAATGCTTCGGGGGATAAGCCATTTCCAAAGCTTGTTGTTTACCAGCTACTGATATACTCACGCATCTTCATCATCTTATAGACAGAGAAGCAGCTTTACTATGCATTTCCATTTGCAACTGAGATGGCTAAAGAAATAGCCAAAGTCAGTCACGTCTACAAACATAGTAGTATGCCTAACCATTAACTGAGCATTTAGTATTAAAGTGTCCAACGTAAGTCCAGGAGAGGCCACACCTTTGCCAGATTTTCAGTTTAACCACTGTTTATATAAATAAGTTCAATTTAGAATCAATGTGTGTAAATTCATATTTGGCAGATATCCTACAACATGAGGGATGGATCCCCCCTTCTGGATCTACTTTTCACACCACTGAGTTCAAGACATTGGATTTATTTCCTAAGATTTCAAACAGTCCCTTTGCATTTTGCACAGTCACTGGCTATTGAAATATGGTTGCTAGTTAAAACGGTGTTGTCTCTAGCAAGTAAGGCAAAGTTAATACTCTGTTGACCACTGATACTGTAAAGCAGTGTAGCCATCAACTCTGGTGTAGGCTACGTAATAATCTTTACAGAGACAGCAAAGAGCAAGTGCGATAAAGACATTACTGTTAAGCGCAAATCTCTGTTTAAACATTGTACACATACCATTTAGTAAACCTAGCCCTATCTCAAGTCACAACTTCTCCATCCAGTGCCAAAGATATTCCCAGTTGACTCTATCAAGCTCTGCATCGAAATCAACCAGGGGCACGCATTGATCTTGGTGATGGCATGGTCTATGGCTACAGGCACAGTGTTAGTGAGGTTGCATCGTATTCAGGAATAAACCCATGCTGGGATGAGTGGTATGTGGGGGAGACTGGCAGAAAATTAACAGGAATTCACAGGCTGTGTAGCATGTGTCACTGTTGATGATAAGGAGTGATATTAAGCAACATGAAGAGTATTTTTAGGTCGAGCCTAAAAAGATCTGTTGACAATTTACCAAAAAGTTACAATGGGCTTAAATCCCGACCATTGCTTAACATTGGCTGCCCTCATTGTCACTCTCTTTTGCTTGCTGCTTATTCAGTGGCTTACCTTATTCTTCACGTGTCTCTCCCTTTCCTGGGGCATAGCTCTTTTATATGTGTCCTACTGTTGCTCAGTTTAAGAGAACCGTTTTTTTTTTGCTTAACCACTCTGAGGGTGCATGCATTTTCAAGTTCTCTCCCTTGTATGCATCGTCCACCCTGCGCTGCATGTTGCTTTCTCTTACCCCTGTGCTTCTCTTTCTCCTCTACTGCTCTCCGTGTTGCTCTTGCTTGCTTGTATACTTCTCCCCTTCCCTGTGCATGTGTTCCTCTCCTTCTTATGCTGCTTTTTCACTCCCTGCCCAATTCCTGTTGGTTTCCACATCACCCCACCCAGTACTCCTGTTTTTGAAATTCATTTCAAGTTTTTTATTCTTAAAAAAGGTTTTTCACTGTTTTTAAAAAATATATATTTACTGTCTATTTCTGATTGGTTAAAAAAGAAATAAAGAGGGAGTTGCATCATTTTATGTTAGCTTTACACAATGACATTCATCATCACACTTGCACACATATAAAATGACACATCCATGTCATCGCAACTGCTTTTTCCCTTTTCTTAATGCTGTTTGGTATACTACTTGAAAACTCAATGGCAGAGCAGCAAATAGGCCCTAAAGGCAAACCCTGTTGGCTTTGCCAGTGTTTATTCAGAATTTTTGCTTTGGAAAGGTGGCAGGGGCATTAGCATCTTTTCTCAACTTTTGAGACAAGCTTGTTTTTTCTTAATTTATGTAGTGAAAATACCTTTGGCAGCAGCTGGTTTTTATGGTTTGTATTGATAGCACAGCTGTTGCCAGACAATTATGTGAGCATCACTAGAGAGGGCCTTTAAGTCCGCCCACATTTTGGGAGTCAGCAGTACATGTTTTGATTGGGCAAAAGTTGTGTTCTTCCACAAAAAAAGTGCTTGCTCTCCACACAGCTGTAACCATTTTGTTTATTTATTCAGCTTCCTGAGGCCTAGGCTTTGCACGATGCTTGGTTGGGTGCTTATAGGGGGTAGGCCTCAAAGCCTGACCGCTGGCCAGGCCCTATGCCCAACCAGCACAGCGCATGGCTAAAGGCAGTGCGCGGCGATAGTTGGAATAACGAATAGTAATGAAAATTACCGTGCGCGGCGGTTGTTGGGATAACGTATATTAATGCAAATTACTATATGTTAAAAAAAACTTAGAAATTCACTGAAAAAACAAAGGTTACAGTGACGTTATAGTTAGGTTCTCAATTTACTCATACAAAACCATAGAAATTCAGCCGTTTTAGGGTTCTTTCAAGTAACAATCACTCGTGCCCTAAGGTAACTATAACTTGCGCCTTTGCCATGCACAGCTAAATACTCTTGATATTATATCATTGATCACATCTTCTAGCCCATGTTTCATATTAACACTGCAACATTTGCAATAAAATTATTGATGAGACAACTGTGCATGCGAAGGCGAGAGTTATAGTTACCTTTAGGGCATGAGTTATAGTTACTTGAAATAACTCAAATGGCTGAATTTCTCTGGTTTTGAATGAGTAAATTCAGAACCTAACTATAACATCCCTGAACCTTTGTTTTTTTCAGTGTGTGTGTGTGTGTATATATATATATATATATATGTGTATATATATATATATATATATATATATATATATATATATATATATATATATATATATATATATATATGTATATGTGTTCGATGGCATGTGTAGCTGCAGATACACATGCTGTGCATATCCCGCCATCTAGTGTTGGGCTCGGAGTGTTACAAGTTGTTTTTCTTCGAAGAAGTCTTTTCGAGTCACGAGATCGAGGGACTCCTCCCATTTCGGCTCCATTGCGCATGGGCGTCGACTCCATCTTAGATTGTTTTCTTTCCGCCACCGGGTTCGGACGTGTTCCTCTTCGCTCCGTGTTTCGGTTCGGAAAGTTAGTTAGATATCGGAAAATTTGACGGTATTGTTTGTGTTCGGTATCGGGTTAGTTAACGCAGATCGACACTGAATTTGGAAGAGCTCCGGTGGCCCTTCAGGGTTTCGATTCCCCGGCGGGGCCTGGTCGGCCTGACCACGTGCGTCTACAAGACTAATGGAATGGACCCCATTCCGCTTCTGCCCCGAATGCCACAAGTATCCTTACACAGATCAACATTTGGTCTGTAATTTGTGTTTGTCTCCCGAACACAAAGAGGATACCTGTGAGGCCTGTTGAGTGTTTCGGTCGAGGAAAACGCTGAGGGACCGGAGAGCAAGAAGGCTTCAAATGGCGTCGGCACCATCAGGACACCACGACTTGGAGGAAGAAGAAACCTTCTCCATTGCTGACTTGGATGAGGACGAAACGGAACAGACGCCGAAAACCGTGAGTAAAACAGCCCCGGCCAAAACTCACGTAAAAATCATCAAAGCCCAGGGGACTCCACCGCCGGCAGGCCATGGCTCAACCCAAAAAATCGGTGACTGTCCATCAGCACCGAAAAAGGGCACACATGTGTCAAAGTCATCCGACTCCGGTCGAGATACCGGCACAGAACAGACTCGGCCCGAGGCACTGGTTCAGAACAATCTCGACATCGAGATACCGGCACCGAGATGAGTCGGCACCGAGAGATCGGAACACCGAAACTCAAAAAAGTGGCTTCGGAGCCGAAAAAGACTGTTGAAAAGGTTTCGATACCGAAACATCCGGCTTTGGAGCCGAAAACAAGTTCCTACACCGAGGAACAAGGGCTTTCCGCACAAATGCAAAGCCATAAATTCGGACAAGAGCTAGAAGCAGGGGAGCCAGATTATACACAGAGAAGGCTCCATATCCAAAAGGAGACGGGAAGATAAGAACTCTCCCTCCTATAAGGATGAAAAGAAAACTTGCTTTCCAAGATGAAGATCAACAACCACAGGCAAAGGTGGCAAAACAAGTAACTCCGCCACCATCACCACAATGCTCACCGCAACCATCACCAATTGCTACCCCACCTATGATGCAGTCTCCAACGCACACAGGGATGAGCCAAGATGACCCAGATGCATGGGATCTTTATGATGCGCCTGTGTCAGATAATAGTCCCGACAGTTATCCAGCAAGACCATCACCACCTGAAGACAGTACGGCTTACACACAGGTGGTGTCCAGAGCAGCTGCTTTTCACAACGTGACACTGCACGCTGAACCGATTGAAGGTGACTTTTTATTTAATACTCTGTCGTCCACACATAGCCAGTACCAGAGTCTTCTGATGTTACCGGGAATGTTGAAACACGCAAAGCAAGTATTTCAAGAACCCGTAAAAGGCAGGGCCATCACTCCTAGGGTGGAGAAAAAGTACAAGCCTCCCCCAACAGATCCTATGTACATCACGCAGCAACTGACACCTGACTCAGTAGTAGTAGGCGCAGCACGTAAAAGGGCGAATTCACACACCTCCGGAGATGCACCACCACCCGACAAAGAAAGTCGCAAGTTCGACGCAGCGGGGAAAAGAGTGGCAGCACAAGCAGCCAATCAATGGCGCATTGCCAATTCACAGGCTTTGCTTTCAAGATATGACAGAGCCCACTGGGATGAAATGCAGAACTTTAGTGAACATCTGCCCAAAGAATTCCAAAAGCGTGCACAACAAGTGTTGGAAGAGGGCCAAAGTATCTCGAATAACCAGATATGATCGGCAATGGACGCAGCAGACACAGCTGCAAGAACTGTAAATACAGCTGTCACAATTCGAGAGACACGCATGGCTACGCACCTCAGGATTCAAGCCCGAAATCCAACAGGCTGTGCTTAATATGCCTTTTAATGGACAGCAGTTGTTTGGGCCGGAAGTGGACACAGCTATCGAGAAGCTGAAAAAGAATACAGATACGGCCAAGGCCATGGGCGCGCTCTACTCCCCACAGAGCAGAGGCACATTTAGGAAGACACAATTTAGAGGGGGGTTTCGGGGCCAAACCACAGAACCCTCAACCTCACAAACCAGGCCCACATACCAGAGCCAGTATCAGAGAGTAGGCTTTCGGGGACAATACAGAGGTGGATAGTTCCCTAAAACTAGAGGGAAGTTACAAAGTCCAAAGACCCCTCAAAACAAACAGGGACTTCAGTGTCACAAATCCCCAACACATAACACCAATGGGGGGGGAGACTAACAGATTTTTACCAAAATTGGGAGGAAATAAAAACAGACTCGTGGGTCCTAGCCATCATCCAACATGGTTATTGCATAGACTTCCTACAATTACCACCAAATGTGCCTCCAAAAACACACAACATGTCCAAACAACACATGGATCTATTACAGCTAGAGGTCCAAGCGTTATTGCAAAAAGATGCAATAGAACTAGTACCCAATCATCAGAAAGGAACAGGGGTTTACTCCATGTACTTTCTCATACCCAAAAAGGACAAAACTCTAAGACCCATATTAGATCTCAGAACTCTAAATCTTTACATCAAATCAGATCACTTTCACATGGTGACACTTCAAGACGTAATCCCCTTGCTCAAACACCAAGACTACATGACGACATTAGATCTCAAGGATGCGTACTTCCATATACCCATACATCCTTAACACAGGAAATACTTCACACAGGAAATACTTAAGGTTTGTAATCCAAGGAGTACATTACCAGTTCAAAGTGTTACCATTCGGGATAACCACAGCACCAAGGGTATTTACAAAATGCCTTGCAGTAGTAGCGGCACATATCAGAAGACAGCACATACACGTATTCCCATATCTAGACGATTGGTTAATCAAAACCAACACACAAGAACAGTGTTTTCAACACACAAAATACGTCATAGAAACCCTTCACAAACTAGGTTTCTCACTAAACTACCAAAAATCACACCTACAGCCGTGTCAAATACAACAATACTTAGGAGCAACAATCAACACAAAAAAAAGGATTGCCACTCCAAGTCCACAAAGGGTACAAGCATTCCAAAACGTAATACAAAGCATGCACCCAAACCAGAAGTATCAGGTAAAATTAGTGATGAAACTACTAGGCATGATGTCCTCATGCATAGCCATTGTCCCAAACGCAAGATTACACATGCGGCCCTTGCAACAGTGCCTAGCAACACAATGGACACAAGCACAGGGTCAACTACAACATCTAGTGTTGATAAACCGCCAAACACACACCTCGCTACAATGGTGGAATCATATAAATTTAAATCAAGGGCGGCCTTTCCAGGACCCAGTGCCTTAATACGTGATCACAACAGATGCTTCCATGGTAGGGTGGGGAGCACACCTCAACCAACACAGCATCCGAGGACAATGGGACACTGAGCAGAAACAACTTCACATAAATCATCTAGAACTACTAGCAGTGTTTCTAGCGTTGAAAGAATTTCAACCGCTAATAGCCCACAAACACATTCTTGTCAAAACAGATAACATGACAACAATGTATTACTTAAACAAACAGGGAGGCACACACTCATCACAACTTTGTCTCTTAGCACAAAAAAATGGCATTGAGCGATTCACAATCACATTCACCTAATAGCGCAATACATCCCAGGAATTCAAAACCAGTTGGCAGACAATCTCAGTCGAGATCACCAACAGATCCATGAATGGGAGATTCATCCCCAGATACTACAAACCTACTTCAAAAACTGGGGAACACCGCAAATAGACCTATTCGCAACAAAAGAAAATGCAAAATGCCAAAGCTTCGCATCCAGGTACCCACAGCCTCACTCCAAGGGCAATGCGTTATGGATGAGTTGGTCAGGGATATTTGCTTACGCTTTTCCCTCTCTCCCACTCATTCCATATCTAGTAAACAAACTGAGTCAAAACAAACTCAAACTAATACTAATAGCACCAACTTGGGCACGACAACCTTGGTACACAACACTACTAGACCTGTCAGTAGTGCCTCATATCAAACTACCAAACAGACCAGATCTGTTAACTCAACACAAACAGCAGATCAGACACCCAAATCCAGCATCGCTCAATCTAGCAATCTGGCTCCTGAAGTCTTAGAATTCGGACATCTAAACCTCACACAGGAATGTATGGAGGTCATCAAACAGGCT
This sequence comes from Pleurodeles waltl, assembly GCF_031143425.1. Taxonomy (NCBI): domain Eukaryota; kingdom Metazoa; phylum Chordata; class Amphibia; order Caudata; family Salamandridae; genus Pleurodeles; species Pleurodeles waltl. The sequence goes on from NC_090444.1 coordinate 975,512,630, forward strand.
AGAAAACCTACTACAAGACATTGCTACGCAAATAAATGGAAACGATTTGTTTATTACTGTCATAATAATCAAATTCAACCATTACACGCGTCCGCTACACACATTGTAAGCTACTTACTACACTTACAAAAATCTAAGTTAGCTTTTTCATCCATTAAAATACATCTCACAGCAATTTCAGCTTATCTGCAAATTACACATTCAACTTCACTATTTAGGATCCCAGTCATAAAAGCTTTTATGGAGGGTCTAAAAAGGATCATTCCACCGAGAACACCACCAGTTCCTTCGTGGAACATCAATATTGTATTAACAAGACTCATGGGTCCACCATTCGAACCCATGCACTCTTGTGAAATACAATACTTAGCTATTAGGAAGGCTACTTTCCAAGTTATCACATCTCTTACAAGAGTAAGTGAAATACAAGCCTTTACCATACAGGAACCCTTTATACAAATACACAAACATAAAGTGGTTCTACGTACAAATCCCAAATATTTGCCAAAAGTTATATCACCGTTCCACTTAAACCAAACTGTGGAACTCCCAGTGTTTTTTCCACAACCAGTCTCTGTAGCTGAAAGAGCATTACATACATTAGACATAAAAAGAGCTCTAATGTACTACATTGATAGAACCAAACAGTTTCGCAAAACAAAACAATTGTTTGTAGCTTACCAAAAAACTCATACAGGAAATCCAATATCCAAACAAGGCATTGCCAGATGGATAGTGAAATGTATTCAAACCTGTTATGTTAAAGCTAAGAGAGAACGGCCTATTACACCAAAGGCACACTCCACTAGAAAGAAAGGCGCCACAATGGCCTTTCCAGGAAATATACCAATGACAGAAATCTGTAAGGCAGCCACATGGTCTACGCCTCATACATTCACTAAACATTACTTCGTGGATGTGTTAACAACACAACAAGCCACAGTAGGACAAGCAGTACTAAGAACTTTATTTCAAACAACTTCAACTCCTACAGGCTAAACCACCGCTTTTGGGGAGATAACTGCTTACTAGTCTATGCACAGCATGTGTATCTGCAGCTACACATGCCATCGAACGGAAAATGGCACTTACCCAGTGTACATCTGTTCGTGGCATGAGACGCTGCAGATTCACATGCGCCCTCCCACCTCCCCGGGAGCCTGTAGCCGTTGTAAGTTGATTAAAATTAAACTCGTACATTTGTAAATTTGTAAATATAATACTTTTAGTCACATTATGTACATACATACTTACTCCATTGCATGGGCATTATTACTATATACACAACTCCTACCTCACCCTCTGTGGGGAAAACAAAGATGGAGTCGACGCCCATGCGCAATGGAGCCGAAATGGGAGGAGTCCCCTGATCTTGTGACTCGAAAAGACTTCTTTGAAGAAAAACACCTTGTAGCACTCCGAGCCCAACACTAGATGGCGGGATATGCACAGCATGTGAATCTGCAGCGTCTCATGCCACGGACAGATGTACACTGGGTAAGTGACATTTTCCATATATATATATATATATATATGTATATATATATATGTCTTTCACGATCTCCAATGCACTACTCTGTCTCACCCTATACCTCTCTCAATATATTCTCAACATCCACTCACTAACTCATCCCAAACCTCATTCTGCCACTATGATCTCCAAAATAACCCTTTCTAGACTCTTCCCTCCTCTATCCTTCCTGGCTCACTCCAAACCTCAGTTTACTACTATGATCTCCCAAGCAGCCCTTTCTAAATTCTTCCCACATGTCTTCATTGACTTGCCTCAAACCACATTTTACTACTGGGATCTCCCTAATCCCTTTCTAGAGACCCTTCCCTCCTCCATTTCTCTTTTTTACTCATCCCAAACCTCATCTGACTCTCACATCTCACATTTTTATCCCTACTACAATAATATTACAAACAAGGCCCTTAAAACACAAAAGTTCTAACCACGAGAGCTTAAAAAGACACTGAATGGTGGGAGTGGTTACTGTTTTGGTGTCCACCCCAACCTAGTGGGGAGCCCAGAGATAACCTTGACAGAAAGATCATGTCTTGCTGAACATTTTGATGGCGTCTCATTGCCCTAGGACCACCACGCGGTGAATTATGGGCCAAAATGTTTTGTAAAAGAAATGCTCTGCAAAGCGAGTTTCCTGAATGCAGTGAATATTGTAGTATCAGCTCCTCAGCTATGCTGGGAGAGCCGCCTTGAGGATTTCTGTGTTTTTTTCTGTTTAAAATGCACTACTTTGTATAGTTTTCAACTGCTAAACTTGTATGTAAGTGGTACTCATGTAAAGTGCTCCACCGATCGAGTTTGCGCTATATAAATCCGCACGTACATAAGTGGTACTCATATAAAGCACTCCTCAATCAAGTTCATGCTATATGAAACTTCCCAAAAAATAAATAAATAAAAAAGACCATACAGACACAGAACGTGAAGCGGAGATGCAAAGAAAAAAAAATAGTAGTGCGGCACACTAAAGTATATGGCTGAGTGTGCAATAATCCATGGAACAGGGTCAGTCTCCAAGGTGGTAATAAAGCAGCCTCAAGGCAGGGCAAACGTAAAGCATTTGCCTTTCAAATCAAGGGAAGTTTGAAAGGCAGGCCAAGGAACGAATGAAAGTAATGTGCATGAGATGGGTGTGGTGAAAGCCACAGAAGTACATTACAGCATGTTGAAGACAACGCATTTGTGCTGCCTAGGCTCTTCTGAAAAATGGATACAAAAAGTAGGAATGAAACTAGCCAACACAAAGAGGATCACACATAATGAGCTTACTAGGACTCCATTAAAATGAAATTTGTTTTTTTGGCCACCTATGGCACCATACATGTATGATGATAAACAATATGAGAAAAAAAGATGGATATAAAAATTAGGAATTGAGACAGCAACACTCCAAGGGGATGAAACACATATGGCCAGCAGTACATAGATACAATTTTGCATTTCCTAAATGCCGACTTCATAGAAAAAACTATTTAGGAAATGCAGAATGCTATCTATCAAGATACTGTTTTCGTAATAGCGATTCCTACAAAGTAGGAATCGCTATTAGGAAATCGCAAATAAGAAATCCCATGTAATTTGTGACAATGGGCCGGGTTCGCATTCCCCAAATAGCGATTTCCTATTAGGAAATGTATGTTTGGGAAATACAAAACCAAGGAAGGCTGTGGGAAAATGACTCCCCAAATGCACCACAAAAATAGTGGTGCACATGTAGAGCACACATATGCCCAAGGGGTATGTGTGTGCTGTATTGCACTTTTAAAAAGGCATTTTGGAGTGCTTTTTTTAAAATTACACATGGTTACCATGGACTTGAAGTCTATGGTAATTGCATATCCGACGAAGACAGGCAAGCACAGTAGATGCTAATTAATGTAAAAGGCAAAAATTTCTGTTTTCAGTACAAAGAAGATACTGTACTGTAGCAAAGATATTAAATAAATAAGAGTGTGGGCCAAAAAATGAAAGGAAGAACGTGTGTACTTGGTCCATGCTCCAGGCAGGACCAAACACAAGAAAGTAAGGGAAGAATTTGGGAACTAAGGAATAGAAAGCTAGCATATAAGACAAAGTGAAAACAACCAATGGTATGCTCTAGGTCAATTCTGTACAAAATACGCCTAGAAGCAACAACATGTGTGCTGTTGTAGGCAAGATCTCAATGTCAATATGTTCGTCCGTCGTTATCAACGATGACCAAGGACATAACCTTGAGGAGGTTGACTAGGTACGGTGTGTCTGGCTGTGGCTGATCAGTCTGATGTGGGCTGGAAACCTCTGCCGGACGTCAGGCACAAGTGGTCTGCTGGATTGGTTGGCAAAGAGTTGGCTATGAATTTGCGCAGCTCACGCTTCTTCTGCAATCCTGCTCATAGGAGGTAGCGCCTTTGCTGATACATCTTCGCCAGGCAGGACGGTCTTGCACTAGGATTACCCAGGAATCCTAGGCAAGACCTAAAAAGCATGCAAAAAGCTGAGTTTATTTTCTGCAGTATTCAATTCATGTCCTTCCCGGGTCTTGCAGCAGTAAATAGGAGCAAAGGATAGGACAGGGGGTTAACCCGGGTGATGTTATTGATAGTAAACTAGTGTGTGATGTAAATTCCACTGCACTGCCATTTTGGTGAATTAACATCCATGCCTTGGTCTGTTACCTGTCCTGGTTTATGGTTGTGAAAATGTGTCTGTCCTCCTAGGAATCCTTAAATGTGGTTTCTTCATACTCATCTGACAGCAGTGGAACCCAATAAAAAATCCAGAGACATTATGTAAGTGTTTATGGGATAATCACGTAAGCATTTCTTTTCTCCCCATGGAGAAGGGGAAGGGATGTTGAAATAAGAATGTTCTAACGTCATACAGAGTCATTAAGTGACACCGAGAAGAGAGCACATTTTAACGAGCATAGACCTGAAAGGCGTAGTTTCTCACAGCAAACTACATTTTAATTAAAAGTTTTAGGACAACAAATTCTGTCTCCGGTGGTAGATGCTCGGCCTTTAAAGGCTCAAGCTAATTAAAGAAATTGAACTTATACACCCAAATATCCTCCCACAAAACACAAATCCTGTTTCAAAGATGCCCTACAGGTGAGAGACAAAGTGCTGCACACGAAATAGTTATCAGACTCGGGAGGAGGCTACTCGAGTAAAAATACAAGCATTTGAAATATAATGGATTTGGCATTTGCTCGAGTTAGAGCTATTAGCGTTGTAAATTTCTAACTGGACTTTTCTTGCCACTTAAACTGAAAATGAAAAATAAATCAGCTGACATAAGTGAGCCGATTCAAAGCACCATGGCTGGCATGAGCACGAAGGAGGGACACAAATAGAAAAATAATTTTGCTTGCAGTGAAACGTATCGGCAACCATGCAATTTATCCATGTAACAGAGCCAGTCTGCAAGGCGGTAACAAAACCGCCACAAGAAGGGACAAAGGTAAAGCATTTACCAATCATGATGCAGGATTTTTGAAAGGCAAACCCACAAATGAGTGAAAGTGCTGGGTGTGGTTAAATGCTCTTGTGCGCTCGACATGTAAATAGACTACCCCTAATAAAAATGAAAAAAATGAGTTTTTTAAATTTTATTTTAACAACCATACAACCATGCTGAGAAGATGGTGCTTAGCACAGCTACGCTTTTGGTGATTCAATTAAAAATAAATACTTACACAGACAGCACTTTTCCTAATTTATTTTTTAGAAAAAAATCATCCCTAAAACATTTTGCTGTATTTTGGCAATTTTCTCGGTTAACTCCAGAGGAATCAACTAACTGTAAGTACATTTAGAATCTTCAACATGTGGGGGGAAAAGGGATATGATTTTGGTGTGGATATACCTTTGTGGAGAAAGAAAAAGCTACGAAGGCTTATGCATAAAGTGCCCAAAGTGTGTAAAAATAAAATAAAAAAATGCCTCGACTATTCTGGGAGGGAGGAAACCTCATCAAATTGGGGGCTAAGACATATTACTCTCTCAAAGTGAGCCCTAAGCTCTTGATCATGTGCCTCATTTTCTGCCTCCGTACAGCTCAAAACCACTAGCAAATACATCGAGATGAGTCCGCTCTTGTGTGCCAATAGTGCTATGATTTGACATCCCAGGACCGTATGCTTTGCTGGATCAAGAGTCTAAATACATGTAAAACCTTACATTATTTTTAAACAAGAACAACAGTTTTGTTCTTGTTTATCTGTTTAAAATGAGACTTTTATGCTCCATAGTTTTTTCCAGTTGCACTTTCGTTCAGTCTGTTTTCACTTTCACTGCTATTTATTTTTGTCCCTAGTTGTTTCGTTATCTTTACAACTATTAGTATTTTGTGTTTCTCTCTTTGATATTTATTTAATGCTCCCCAGATAGTTCTCTCACAATTTTCCCGATTTGTGCACCGTTCTCTCTTCCCCAAACCCGTTTTTTTATCCCTATTTAATTTCTGTTTTCATATTCCTTGTTAGTCTTTCCCATCCTTCCCCAAATTTTCTCTAACCTTGTTTCATTTCGCTGCACATTTTCGTACTCTCTGTTTCACAGTTGTAGACATTCCCCAGTTCTTTCTCTCTATTTTTAGGTCTTATGTGCAGACAACTTTATATATTCTCTGCTGAAGTCTTCTTGTCCTTAAGACATTAAAATATATACATATAGTGGGCTTAGAGCAGATATCCTATAGCCAGGCACACACACTCAAAATAAATGTTTGTAAAGGATAAGTCTACAGTGAAATAAGTTAGTCCACACCAGTTTTGTTTGGAGGACGTTTTATGCTACAGGTTTATTTGTAAGGTAATGGGTTAACTTACGGGAGATCCAAGGACAGCCAGTTATGGTATGACCTAAGCTAGCTTCCTGCCTGATTAGCCAATGAGGACCAGGAATACATATCTGCTGCTAAACCTGTGGGGGTACACCTCACATGTGGACTCCGTAGTCCAGGAAAAGAACTTGCGCAGAGGTGGAGCCTTTCCAGGCAAACTCCCACACGCCCCCTCCCCCCAAGTTGCTCAGGCTTGCAACTCCCAGTGGGAATAGCGGGGTGCCTTTTGCTTTCATCCTGGGGTCCTGCCAGAAGGGCTCCCAGAGTATTGGCATGAAGCTCCTATGAGCTTTTTCTTGTGCTTGCTATTTGCACCAAAGATCTTTATATCTTCCTGTAACTCCGCCAAGCCTCGGAGGTGGCACCCAGGAAATACGTATTGCTTTTTCTTCTAGCACTTACATTTGTGCTCGTGTGCGGTGAAGTATGTGCATGTATTCATTGTCAGGGTGGGCCGCATGAAGCATAAGCATGCGTGCATGTACACATCATCATGCTTGTTCATTATTTTTACAATGCTGTTTCACATCAGCAAAAAAGCTTTAGCTAAGTCAATAGGTCCGCATTTCTTTTAAAAGTCTAAACTGATTTACTTGTTCCCTGTGTGCCTACATCGACATTTCTTCTTTTTCTTAAAGTGACTTGTGATGGTTTTATTTTATTTTTTTCCGTACCTGCGCAATAAAACCACTTTTAAAGTGCTTCACTCCGGACTTAGCTGCCCCGGACCCTTTTAAGAACCTGAGAGGTGCCCTCCGGGCCGGCTTTTGGCACGGACAAGCTGGTCCCAGGTCGCCAATCCTCCGAGGTGCGAAAATAACGGTCTGCCTAAATGTCCTCTTTCAGTGAGTCTGTTTAAAGTGCTTCTGGTTGTTTTTAATGTGCTACAGTTGCCGTTTTAGCAGCATATCAGCCCCCCTACCTTAGCTTCCCACCTATCACTCAAAAACTGCCCCCACACATCAACACCGCATCCCCTCCCCAGCAGACACTTTGGAACCAGTCTGAGGAAGTTAAGTTGTGGGTGATTCAGGGGAGCTGGGGAGGTGTGGAGACGTGTGCTCTGAGGTAAGTGTAGGCAGCCAAGGAATAACCCGTGAACGAGGGCTACTGCCTCATTTTATGCACCTGCACTGGCTGGCTCGACATATCTTTCTGCCCATGGCGCTTTCAGAGCAAGGCCGGCTCCGGGTGCCGTCATCACAGGATCTCAACATTATACATTATACAGCGTATTGGCCTAAGAGGAGTCTTGCTTCAGGATCGAATGACTTTCAATATGCCTTTTAATACCTCGCCATTTTCAGGAGTTTAAAGAACCGTAGTCTGTGGTTCTGTTGCATAGATTGATACTCCCCTTGCTTCAGCTTGAATTATTTATGTATTGTTAATTTTAGAATAAAGTACCTTATCCGGAAACTTGTTTAAATAAATCTTGTAGTCCTGGTGAACTATAAAAAGCACGTCCAGAGTGCTTCAGTGCAGGAATATCCTGGTGAGTGTCGCACTCCTCTCTGACGCGCCATCGTTGGCTCTGCCTGGACAGCCTTGTACTTGTCTGTGCTCTGTGTAACTGTGCGACATTCTGGAGTTTTTAGTCTCATCTAAAGGACTCTGCAAAGAGTGCCTTCCTTTAGGCTTTTCTGTTTGAAGCCAGAGTTAATGAGGTATGTAAAAGCTCTGTGGTTTGGATATGCTCACTACCACTGGGACTGAATCAGCCATGTGTACAGTACAGCTTCTTCTGTGCTTTGCGTTCTAATGCACTCAACCACAATTCCCTTAACAGCTACTTGGTTTTTGCTCAAGGTTTGAGAAACTGTAACAAATGGTGGTGTGTGTTTGTTCACCCAACCACACACACACTCCATTGTCACAAAAAGATACTTTTTATTTTTTATTTTTAGAAAACTGTCTAAATCTCTGCATATGTCGATTCTGACCACCTCCATCCATTGACAGATGAGGTGATTTCTGAGACACCTTCCAGTCATGCTCACTCACTAACTAAATTTAGAACTCTGGAATGTTGAGAGCACCATTGAAGACAATGACGAGGCTCAGGGCCTGCAGTGGCTGGTACAGACCTTCTCATCCTACATTCCATTGTTTTGCTTTGTGCTATTTCATATTTATTTTATAACATTCTATCCTCAGTGGGTGGAATATCCTAATAGCATTGTAGAACTTCTGTCTTTGTCTATTCTGGTTGTTAAAATCCCTCTCCCTAGTTATGAGGCACATGCTACTATTGTTAAAGCGCTTGGTAGTCGGCATCCAGCTCAGTCCTCATTATTCCACCACCCTAGACACTTCCAGCCTTTCTCACTCTTGCAGGTTATTTTACATCCCTGCTTTTTCCTGTCCTCAATGTCATTCTATGTTTCTCTTCCTGATTTGTGCCTTTATGTAGTTCACTAGGGATCAAAGTCTAATGAGTAAAAGTCAGTCACAGTCACTAAAATGAGTGCTGCTACCAAACATGAAAAGACACTGGCACAGATTAAGCACTAATCTTGCCAACTACCTGTCTATTGGCAAAGCCAGAATTCCCTTCACCTATTTTCTGTCTCTATAACTGCAGACACCATATGTGAGCCTGAACATGTGATAACTGCTCTGACTGCCCACTGGCAAGACTCTCCAGTTAAGGGCATTTAGGCTAGCTCTGAAATCCCAGGTCCTAGTGCTTACTTTGCCACCAAGACTTATTTAAGGGCCCGGAACTCTCTGTGCCCACCCACCTGGACACAGTCCAGATTGTTACCTGAAACGGCTGCATCCTGTTCTGCCTGCCATCTCAAAGTACCAGGCATTCATGGCATATTCTGGGTGGTGGTGCATGTGTTACATGTTTTTGTTTCCTGGAAGCGGAGAGCAACATTGCATGTACGAAGTGCCTGCTGGAATGAGAAGGGGTGTGAGTGCACTCACTTGCCATGTCTGTGGCCACCTCTCCGGGTATTTAGGCTGGCCAATTCATAAGCAAAGGTCAGAGAGCACTAGCTCCTTGATCGCAGCCCTTGGCCTGTTTGTGCACGAGGTCGTGCATAGTTCTTGGGGGCAGCATATCCCCCAAGTTCTCAAAGAAACTGCCTCCTGTGCAGCTAAAGGCAGGTGGGATCAGAAGAGGCCACTCTTCACAAGGGGGACTATGATGGTATCCCTGGATTTGGATCTGAAGCAAAGACATGGGTCTGGCAAAAGAGCGACCTCAGTATTCTAGGATGGACATGAGGGTTCACCCAGGGCCTAGTGTCTGTAGCCAAGGGTCCACTGCCTGCCTGGTACCTACCGCCACAGGGCGAGAACCAGACCATACTGCGCCCTGCCTTGCTTGGTCTGCTGTTTCTCTTCAAGGGGTCCGTTGGCAGAGCTTAGGCCTCCCCGGTTCAGTTTGGGGCCTGCAACTCTGTCTGAGTTGGTACTGTTGACCTCTTTGCTATTGTCCTCCAGGGTCTGTGGGATTCTTTCCCCAGGACTCGAGGAGAGAGCGTTTTTTGCCGCACCTACTGCCCGCCCGTCATGGAACTTAGACCACTAGTGAGAACGTAAGTAAAAGAAGGCATGCACCGAAGACTGGAGGAAGAGAAGTGAAAGAGGATCATGAGCTAAAAATGAAAGAATGTAGGTAAAAGAAGGGATGGAGGTGGGAATAAAGACAAGGGGCGATACTGTAGAAGAATGGCAGGGAAAAGGAGAGAGAAAAGCAAAGCAGGGAGAAAAGAGAAGGTAAGAAGAAAATTGGCGAGAAAAGTGGGTGAAATAAAATGAAAAAAGTGGAGGATTGAAGATAAAGTATGACATGTCAAGTAAGGAAAGTAGGTACGTATAGAAAGAAGAAAGAAATTAGCCAGTAATTAACTGCAGGTGAAAGGAGATGCAAAAATGGAACATGCACATTTTCAATTCTAGTGCTGTTTACTCGGTTATTTCATAAGTGAAATCAACGAGTGCAGAAAGGGGAGTAGGGAACAGCAGAGATCATCAAGAGATGAACAGAAGTTTACAGCTGCAGAATTCAGGAAAGGGACATTGGAGAGAAGTGCTTAGTAGGACTGCACCAGTGGCAGAATTGAGTGGTGGCTGCCTGAGAATAATTTTTCAAACAAATTAAGCACTCCTGGGCCCAACAAAAAATGAGTTTTGTCAATGACACTGCATCATCTTGCTTACAAAGTCACACATATTTGCATGACAAAAACTGTGCGCTGAATTGGGGAGAGGATAACTTTGAAAATCACTATCTTGCAGCCATTTCACAAACTCTTCCAGTGTATCGTGATTCCAAAAAATCATCCACTCTCAATCCAAGAAAGCCAAAATGCGAGAGATAACTAGAGTTCGGGCTCTGTGGGACACGTCCTATTTAAAGAACCAGGGGCCAGATGTATCATCCATTTTTGCATTCGCAAACGGTGCGAATGGCTGTTTGCGAATGCAAAAATGCCTTTCAGTAATTATGAAAGGAATTTGCAGCGCAAATTTAAGGAATCGCTAAAATAGCGATTCCTTAAAATTGCGAGCCCATTTAGAGAATCGCAAATTGCAATTCTCTAAATAAGAAATCGTAAATAAGGAATCCTTATTTGCGATTTCTAAACCACATGTAACAAGAAATTCCTTAATGCGAATTGGGCATTAAGGAATCGCTATTACCACCAAGTTGAACTTGGTGGTAACCATGTGCACATTTTAAAATTGCATTAAACATGCATTTTTAAAATTGACATGTAACGCACACATCCCCTTTTGGCATGTGTGCGCCTTACATGTCCTTAAAAAAATTCTTGGGGTGCAGCAGAGGGGGCCTTAGGCCCCCATCAACCTGGGGTTTGCATTTCCCAAATTTGCAAATTTCAGTTAGGAATTCGCAATTTGGGAAATACAAAAAATTTGCAGATATGGGCCTACAGGCCCATGGGTGCGAATGGGGCCGGTATCGCAATTTGTGATTCGGTAATAGCATTTGCGATTTTTAAGGAATCGCAAATATGATACATAGCATTTTGCGACTCAGAAATAGCGATTTCTTAAAAATCGCTATAACCGAATCGCAAAAGGCTTTTTTGATACACCTGGCCCCTGGTCTCTAAAGATTAATCCGTTCCATAGCTTACAGAGTGTTTTTTAAGGAGTTTGGTGTTGGAATCTGAGACCCGTTCGTGAGAAACCCAGCTAGTCTGAAGGCGTCTAGGTGTGTGCTACCCCTGGATTGGTTGTAAACGGTGTTAAGGAAAGAGTGCAGGTGCTTGGCCCACTTCCTTCTGCTATTTAGGAGGGGTGCGCGATCACTTTTCATGGCCACCTTTTTAAGCACAATCCGTGGAGCCTTTTAAAGAATATTAGGTCTGTGCCTGCATTGGGGACACAGTTTGGCAATCAGACAGTGCTTCAGTAAGGGACACATCACAGATGCTTATGATACTTTATTTGGTGTGCATGAAGACATTCGAATTAAATGGCCCACCGTCACCCGTGGGCTCCTGTTTCTAAAGAACATTGGCGTAGTGTAAATGAGATGATTCGTAAACTTCTAAGGAGTGCTATTCTAAGGCGTATCCTGTATTTTGTATACCAACTATATAATAATGCAGAGGGGTTGAATACGTTTTCGAGTACATTTTGAGATTTGTGTCCACTCCCAAACCTGAGTCCATACCTAGGCCCATGTGATATGGCACTGCCCTGTGCTGGAATAATTCTGGCATTTTATCTTTTCAAGTTGGATGAATTTATTCCACCTACGCTGGATATTTCTGGAACTTGTTGCAGATTGGATGGACCACACAGAATCTTGTGTTATTTGGTAGACCTGTGTTACAAATACTGATATGCCTAGAATTGGGGGTCACTGGTCCTGCTGGGGTGGCCGAAATGGTCAATTATGCGACTGTAACGAACATAAATGACAAGGCCAATTGAAAAAGTCTCTACATGTGTGAAGACAACGTTTCTGCTACAGTGACTGGCAAGTTAATATAGCCAGCCCCTGTTCGTGTGGTAGTCACAACTACAGTTCCCTTCCCTACTTATAGTTTTATAGGGATTTTTAAAACCAATGTAGTTTTCCTCTTTCCTGCTCTTTCTACGTATTTGAGTATAGTGGTATACAGTGTATTGTCTAGTATGGATGTTTATGCGTGCTTGTGTTAATATTGTAGGTAGATTTTTGTACTTTTCAGCCTCCATTGTAAACTGCACTCGACAGCCTGGACCTCTGCCAATGACCCGTGCAAGCCAAACCCCACATCTCTGTCACCAAAATGAGACCTTTTAGTTGTCACCAAGTTCAAGGCTTCTCAACATCTACCGTGAGCACATTCTTTCTTGGCCTCTGCTCTCCTGTCTAATCACCTTCATCTCCATTTGCTAAGCATTTCAGATTCACCACCACAGCTTTATTTCTTGCCACATCTATCACGTCACCAAGCCACCAGTATCACTTGTTCCACTGCCAAAACAAGGCATGTTAAGCTTCCCCCACTATTTCTCAGTGTCCACCAGGCACACATGAAACTGTAACTCTTATCACTGCCCTTAGCCATGAATCCACCACCCAAACATTTATCTGTTACATCAAAACCTTCAAACAGACATTATCCTGCCTCGTTCCAGGATTGTGGAACTCTGCCTTGGATTATTTCAGGCTAAACCCAATTCTCCTAGCATTCTGGAAGGATTTAAAACAGCAACTCGTCAGACTTCGTCTTGGACTAAACTGCCACTTGAATTCTCTACCTTCTCCAAACCCGTTTTTAAGTCTCAACTACACAAAGCTTTTAGCTGTCTGTTGTCGAAGACCTCTTGTCTACAATACAGTAACCCAAAGAGTGGGCTTGTGTCAGCCCCTTCTTCATGATTGGCTAGCTTTTGCCTATTTTTCTTTCTTTCTTCTTATTCAGTGGCTTTCCTCCCTATTCTTATGCCTTTCCCAGCTCTGGAGCGTCTCCTCTTTACCATGTTTCAGATTAAGTGTTTTTAGGTCGAGCACAAGTGCTTTGACCTGTTGGTAGTATTGTGGGCTTTTAACCTTGCCCATCTCACACCCGTCACTTCCATTTGTTCCTGGGCTTGCCTTACAAAATACACTTGATGTCATTGGTGAATGCATCACGTTTTTCCCGCCTGGAGGCTGTTTTTGTCATGCCTTGCAGACTGCCCTTGTTACATGGACTATTGCACGATTGCCGATATACTTCAGTGTGGGCGAACTCTTTTTTTCTTTTGTCTCTCCCCTTCATGCTACATGGTAGCCATAATTTTCACAGCACGAACAGGCACAACAGCTTAAACTCAATCAGCGGTATTGGAACACTGGTCACATTGTTCACAGTTCGCCAATCAGAGTCATTTCTTGTGGCTCTCCCCTTAAAACACTTGAAATTGGTAAATGTTTTACATAAAGCAGAACTCCTCAAAATGAAAGCGGCTCTCCTTGCACAGTGGGAGAGCAGCTACTACATTATTCACAATATTTACTGCATTCAGGAAACTCGCCCCATAATGCTTTGCAGGTCATTACTTTTACAAAACATTTTTGCTCATAACTCAGCCTGTGGGGGTCCTAGGACAATGGTACTACCTACAAAACATTCACCATGACGTGCCTTTCTGTCTAGGACATCTCTGGGTTCCCACGCTAGGTCGGGGCGGGGCAAAATAATTAACCCTCCCACCATTGAGTCTCTTTTAAGTGTTCTCATGACTGGAATTTTTGTTTTACAGCTGGGAATAGCTTGTGTTTTAAGGGCCTTGTTTGTCATATCATTGCTATAGGGCTGCTACTCCTGATTATGTGTAATGCACTAGGTCCTGTAGGGGCTAATTATTTGGTTATGCTGCATTAGTTATTGCCATTTTCTTTCTATGTGGTCATGCCCTCTAGGGGCTAACAATATGGTTACATGACCATGTTTCTTACAACTGATATATTTGTTATGGTGCCCTCTGGAGGCTGTTTTGAGCATTGTAATCTAATGCCAAAAGTTTATTTCTGATTAAGGTTTACATGATAATTGTATGTGTTTTAATAATCTTTTCTTATTACAAGTATGACCATGATTGAGGCCAACTTAACATCCTTATTACACTATGACAGTTTGAACACACTTGATATGTTTGGGTGATCCTTCAGGTTTATTTCTCCTCTGTGGCTGTTTTGTGTCATTTTTTGGGGAATGTGTTAGCCAGACAGCTACTCTGATGGTGAGGTGGTGAAAGTAGTATTATCTTGGAATTGGCAGGGCAGATTTAAATTAGAATGCTAAATGACAACATTTTCATTTTTAGCTGCAGATAGAGGAAGAAGGTAAATGGAAGTGCCTTAGTTTTATGGAATTATATGGCAGGAAAAGATGAAATTATGAGGCATGGTTGACCAATTTATATGGCAAGAAAAGCCCAGTTATGAATTTACAATTCCACTAGCTCTAACTCAAGCAAATGTAAGACCTATTGTTTTGCAAATGCTTGTTTCTTTTCTTTCTACTGCTCACATATTGTGTCTTAGTTTGAAGTTGGACTATACACGATTTTACAAACTTCTCAAAAATATTCCTGCAATATCCTTTCTGTGCCACTGTGAAAGGATTGGAAGTTACTCTTCTGCACAGAAGTTTAAATATCTTTTATTTGGTGCTCATACATTGATTGTATGCCATCTTAGGGCATCCTTGTAAAAGAGAGCATGACATTCTAGCACCAGTGACAATTGGCTTTCATTTGAACATGGCACCAGGGATTTGAAGAAACATTATGACACCAACGTGCTCTGTGGCATGACAAATAGTAATGGCTGTGCAGTTTTTTATCAGGAAGTAGTTGGGAAACTAATCGAAGTGGCAGGATCTAAGGGACATGCGTCCCCACACTCTTAACTTAGGAAAAACAGTTCCCATACTTTTTTGAAAAGTCAACCAGAGCGGTTAATTCCAAAAGTTGAAATTTCTTCAGCAGACGTGGCAGGGAGTCTCATGTGCTGTGAAATCGAGGGAGGGGAAGATTACAAAATGGGCATTTTTGCCAGGATGCCTGCTTTACTGAAAGAAATATAAATGTGGAGTGGTTAATCTGAAAATGTAAAAGGGGCTTGAAAGCTGTTATTGGCCTTTATTGATTACTTGAAGCTTCCTGATGACACAGATTTAGTCTTTTTGAGTAGTATTTCAAGGGTGTTAGTCACTAGCTTAGCTGTGAAGTGTGTGCCTTTAAACAACAGTTATAAAAATATGTACTAAATACAGTCTAGGTATCACTACATCTATAATTTGGAAGCACTTTCCTCTCTTAAACCTTTTTGCACATTTTGTAGTAGGATATCCTATACTGAGTGTAATGGAAGTTTAAAATAATGACTTACATATTCACAGTACTTTTTGTCACAGACTGGGTCCTCGTGGCACTAAACATACACAGGCCACTATTTTCCACTCCACTAACCAGGATTCATGCCTGTGGGTCTCTGGTTACACACATAGACCTCAGCAGTGCATTAACCAGTAGAGGCTTCATAATGTATAATAATGGATTTCCCACTGTCTAACTTGCATTTATTTTTCTTTTAAGCTGTATTATTTTATATGTTAACGATGCAAGACCGAAAATAGTTACTGGATATTTTGTTTTTTAGCAATGCCTTTGACCCCGCCCCCACACTCACTCATTCCGCCCCCACTACGCACAGCATTACAGTTCCCAAACTTTTTTTTAATGCAAATCAACTGGTTTTGGAGAGTGATATAGTGATGCGGTTTCTCTCATTCTTCCTGAAACATTTGCCCACGACTGGCAATAATGCAACGCTATGTGCCAAATCGAGCACAAAATCGGTGGGAAATACACTGGATAAAGATCACTTATGTGATTTCAACATTTCTCTCTGACTTAAACTAACACGTTGTCACAGGGAATACAGGCAGTTGTACAACATGTTTTAGTCGAATTCGATTGTTCAAACTAAATTTGGTGATGAAACAAAAATTAAATTTCCCATGCAGATCTGCCAACTTATAAATAAGCTTCACTTGTGAGGGGGTAAGAGGGTCTAGGAGTGGGTGGGGCCTTGTGTCTAGAGGTACCTAACTCTGCCCACCACCAACCTCCCCAAAAAAATGAAACAAAACGAGGGTCGTTGAGGATGTCATCGATGACCTTGAGCGTTTTCTCACCCCTCAATGGACATCATCTGGTTACAGCCTCAAGAGGCTAGCTGGAAAGCCCCTTTATGCAGTGGTTTCCATCTTGTCCTCCCTGCCACAGTGTGATTTCAGCTCCTACCTGGTAACTATGTGAAGGGACCAAAAACTCTGTAGCACACTGTGGCACCATGTGAGTTGCCTGATTTTCCATTGTAGTTGTCTACAACTATCGGTTGACAGACAAAAATAGACAACGCATAGATGTATTGAAACAGGGTCTTACCGAAATGATAAAAAAAAGAATTTGAGCTCCCAAGCCTCTGAATCGGAAATATGCAGAAAGTAGACAACCTGTATTGAATTACATTTTGTAGCAAAATGACCTAGTGTAAATATTCTGAACGGTGCACTTGGATTTGATTTTGAGAGAGACTCTACTGAGCATAATATTGCAGCATGTCACAAAGAGGTCACGTTTCTTAAGGGCTTAAGAACAAAGAGCTGGGAGCCAAAGAAACTTGGCTTTCTCATCTCTAAAAAAAAAAAAAAAAGAGATTTAGCGCTCATTCATGTGTAGTATGACTTTAATAAATTATGCTGCTCTAGGAAAGTTACCCTCTTAAGAGAACAAAGCAATTGAATGCTGGCACAAAATTGTGAATTTATCAGGTTGGCTTAGTGCATGTTAGAAGAAAAGGCTAGTCGGTTGTATTAATTACATGCATGGTTTGAGTTACACAGAAACTTTTTACTATTAGGACGCAATAAATATATACCCGCTCCCCAGCCCTGCAACCGCTTTCAGTAGGTACTAATTCCATGTGGCATCTCACTGAAATATTAGCCTGCAACTTAGAGCCTGTTTATTTTTCTGCTACTTAATGTTCTCATTAATTCCATATTCTCTCCACCACTAGCCCTTATTTTAAACTAAGGTTAATTTGTGTCTGCAGTCTCGTTGTCATCTCTTTGGCCTCGCCTTTTTATTTGGTGCTGATTTTTCTCTCCTTTCATTCAGTTGCACCTGGTTAGCCTTGCCCATTTTGTTTTATGTTCGTTATGTCCCTTCATATGTCGACTTTTCTTAAATGCTTTTTACTTTTCGCATTCCTCTCATTTCCCTGCACCATTTTACATCGGTGTTCTTTTTATTCAGTTTATTGATGTCTAATTTCCTTACCCTTTTTGTTGTTTTTTGCCGCTGTTGCTCTTTTTCTTCTCGCATTCTTGCTCTGTCTGCTTTTCCTAACTTTCCCTCTCTTCCGTTTTCTCCTCCTCTTGTTTCTTCTGCTTGTGTCTGGACTCTAGTGTAGTAATGAGTGTAGCTAAACTATATTTTTGGTGCTGCTGGTTTTGAGCTTGTAAAGACTGCTGCGTGAAGTGCACGGATCACTAATATTATACCAGAGCCCAGGGGGAGCTAAAAAGGTGCGCCTGGAGGCAGCTCAACCATCAAGGCCCATGGTTTATGCTCAGCTCTTCCTATTGAAAGCTGCCCTTGGTGTATTTTCGTGCAATTCAGAGCATCTGGTTTAACTTACACAGAAACTCCTGATAAGCCGCCGCTTACTGACATCGGACAGGAAGGCTCGGTTAACCAGACCAGTTAGAGAGTATAAGGTCGCTTTATTAGGACAGGTAAACAGACTAACAAAGCATATTTGCATAAACACTATTCAAAAACCCCACCTCACTCATACAAAGACCAATCTTAACACCCCCACCCATAAACATCCCCCCTCAAACAATGAAAACCGTTGCCCCATCCACCATTCTTCAAACATACATTCCTTGTCATACCCTTTCTTTCCATTCACTTTCATTCACACTCACCCGTCTCTCCCTGCATTCCCTCTGCCATGCCAACTGTGAAAGTCCCCCAACCCTTCCGACCTGTCCTCCCTTTCTACCACCAGGAGAAACCCTGTCAAGGAGTTTTTCCTGTTCCCCCTTATTCTTGACTGGCATAACGAAGCTTTGAAAACGATGGATAGGCTGTCTCTCCAACAGCCGCACATGAACAAACTGAACAGAAACATTCGTAAATTGCTGTCGCTCCAGCAGCCACTAATATCAACCTCAATAGGCTAATATCCTGGATAAACGGTCCCTGATCTCTAATAAATAAAGTTTAATCCCCACAAAGGAAAGATGGACCCCGTCCTGCCTAAGAAACTCAAAATACTGCTTCCTGATACCCTTGTGCTCTATCCAACCGAAACACCGGGCCTTGCAAAAGTGCAGCAGGTCCCGATTTACTTTTCTCCTGCCCTTTTCTATTGCTGGATATTTAAGAGCACCCCTCCAAACTCTCTGGGGAACTAAAGCAGTCCAAAGGACCGCAAGACCCGCCCAAGATTTCCTAATCAAGTCAAGATCACACGTCATCACTTTCAACAAACCTAACCCCGTCTCCTGTACCAGGTCATTCTCCCCTAAGTGTAGGATCTAAGCATCCAGACATTGTCTCACTAAAATCAGATCAGACAACCAAGAAAGCAATTGACCCCACTTTATTTCACCCTTCCCCCACCAAGAAACATTAATATCCTTGAAGTGAAACCGCAAATTCATCCTTTATGGCCTCCGTTCTGCATGCTTCGCTGCCCACTTTATGAACAAATGGTCCACGACCCAAATGGAAAACGTCACAGTAAGAGGTCCCGCCACACAACTTGAATTGAGAAAAAGAAGTTAAACACCATAGTCATTACTATCTAACTCTGTGATATATCTCAAACAGCAGTCTGATGCCCATCTGTCCAACTGTTGCAGTTCTTGCAGCGAAAAACCCATCTTGGCAGCCTCAGATGCTACCCCAGTTCAAAATGGAGTATGTCCCCAAGCGCTGGGGGTCTTCTCCCTCCGTTGCTATCACCTTCCTTATGACTGCCAGCAATTGCTCGACTGCCAACCTCAACCCATCCTCCTGTATAAGAACAAATGCTCTTCTTGCCCCACCCACACTTTAAAAGCGCGCCAAGCACCTAATTGGCATGCTGCACCCGGATCCTGTGAAATATAATCTTTGCTCCTCTACCTGCCTGATCCGTTTTTGACCTTGCAAGAAGAATATTCACCCTCAAATTCTGTGGCAACCACATGGTCCACTCTTTAACCCCTTCGCTGCCAGGCCTTTTCCCCCTCCTGTGCCAGGCCTTTTTTTGCCTATTTGGGGCAGTTTGCGCTTAGGCCCTCATAACTTTTTGTCCACATAAGCTAACCAAGCCAAATTTGCGTCCTTTTTTTCCAACATCCTAGGGATTCTAAAGGTACCCAGACTTTGTGGGTTCCCCTGAAGGAGGCCAAGAAATTGGCCAAAATACAGTGAAAATTTCGTTTTTTTCAAAAAAATTGGAAAAAGGGGCTGCAGAAGAAGGCTTGTGGTTTTTCCCCTGAAAATGGCATCAACAAAGGGTTTGCGGTGCTAAACTCAGCAGCTTCCCAGCTTTCAGGAACAGGCAGACTTGAATCCGAAAACCCAATTTTTCAACACAATTTTGGCATTTTACTGGGGCATACCCCATTTGTGCAATTTTTTGTGCTTTCAGCCTCCTTCCAGTCAGTGACAGGAATGGTCATGAAACCAATGCTGGATCCCAGAAACCTAAACATTTCTGAAAAGTAGACAAAATTCTGAATTCAGCAAGGGGTCATTTGTGTAGATCCTACAAGGGTTTCCTACAGAAAATAACAGCTGAAAAAGAAAAATATTGAAATTGAGGTGAAAAAAACATAAATTTTTCTCTACTTTTTACTCTGTAACTTTTCCCTGCAATGTCAGATTATCGAAAGCAATATACCGTTACGTCTGCTGGACTCCTCTGGTTGCGGGGATATATAGGGTTTGTAGGTTCATCAAGAACCCGAGGAACCCAGAGCCAATAAATGAGCTGCACCCTGCAGTGCGTTTTCATTCTATACCGGGTATACAGTAATTCATTTGCTGAAATATAAGGAGTAAAAAATAGCTATCAAGAAAACCTTTGCATTTCCAAAAAGGGCACAAGATAAGGTGTTGAGGAGCAGTGGTTATTTGCACATCTCTGAATTCCGGGGTGACCATAGTAGCACGTGAATTACATGGAATTTCTCAAAAAGATGTCTTTTTTACACACACCCCTATATTTGGAAGGAATAAATGTAGAGAAAGACAAGGGGCAATAACACTTGTTTTGCTATTCTATGTTCCCCCAAGTCTCCCGATAAAAATGATACCTCACTTGTGTGGGTAGGCCTAGCGCCCGCGACAGGATATGCCCCAAAACACAACGTGGACACATCACAGAAAACAGAGCTGTTTTTAGCAAAGTGACTACCTGTAGATTTTGGCCTCTAGCTCAGCCGCCACCTAGGGAAACCTACCAAACCTGTGCATTTCTGAAAACTAGAGACCTAGGGGAATCCAAGGAGGGGTGACTTGTGTGGCTCGGACCAGGTTCTGTTACCCAGAATCCTTTGCAAACCTCAAAATTTGGCTAATAAAACACATGTTCCTCACATTTCTGTGGCAGAAAGTTCTGGAATCTGAGAGGAGCCACAAATTTCCTTCCACCCAGCATTCCCCCACGTCTCCCGATAAAAATGATACCTCACTTGTGTGGGTAGGCCTAGCGCCCGCGACAGGATATGCCCCAAAACACAACGTGGACACATCACAGAAAACAGAGCTGTTTTTAGCAAAGTGACTACCTGTAGATTTTGGCCTCTAGCTCAGCCGCCACCTAGGGAAACCTACCAAACCTGTGCATTTCTGAAAACTAGAGACCTAGGGGAATCCAAGGAGGGGTGACTTGTGTGGCTCGGACCAGGTACGGTTACCCAGAATCCTTTGCAAACCTCAAAATTTGGCTAAAAAAAAACACATGTTCCTCACATTTCTGTGGCAGAAAGTTCTGGAATCTGAGAGGAGCCACAAATTTCCTTCCACCCAGCGTTCCCCCACGTCTCCCGATAAAAATGAGACCTCACTTGTGTGGGTAGGCCTAGCGCCCGCGACAGGATATGCCCCAAAACACAACGTGGACATATCACAGAAAACAGAGCTGTTTTTAGCAAAGTGACTACCTGTAGATTTTGGCCTCTAGCTCAGCCGCCACCTAGGGAAACCTACCAAACCTATGCATTTCTGAAAACTAGTGACCTAGGGGAATCCAAGGAGGGGTGACTTGTGTGGCTCGGACCAGGTTCTGTTACCCAGAATCCTTTGCAAACCTCAAAATTTGGCTAAAAAAACACATGTTCCTCACATTTCTGTGGCAGAAAGTTCTGGAATCTGAGAGGAGCCACAAATTTCCTTCCACCCAGCGTTCCCCCACGTCTCCCGATAAAAATGATACCTCACTTGTGTGGGTAGGCCTAGCGCCCGCGACAGGATATGCCCCAAAACACAACGTGGACATATCACAGAAAACAGAGCTGTTTTTAGCAAAGTGACTACCTGTAGATTTGGGCCTCTAGCTCAGCCGCCACCTAGGGAAACCTACCAAACCTATGCATTTCTGAAAACTAGAGACCTAGGGGAATCCAAGGAGGGGTGACTTGTGTGGCTCGGACCAGGTTCTGTTACCCAGAATCCTTTGCAAACCTCAAAATTTGGCTAAAAAAACACATGTTCCTCACATTTCTGTGGCAGAAAGTTCTGGAATCTGAGAGGAGCCACAAATTTCCTTCCACCCAGCGTTCCCCCACGTCTCCCGATAAAAATGATACCTCACTTGTGTGGGTAGGCCTAGCGCCCGCGACAGGATATGCCCCAAAACACAACGTGGACATATCACAGAAAACAGAGCTGTTTTTAGCAAAGTGACTACCTGTAGATTTTGGCCTCTAGCTCAGCCGCCACCTAGGGAAACCTACCAAACCTGTGCATTTCTGAAAACTAGAGACCTAGGGGAATCCAAGGAGGGGTGACTTGTGTGGCTCGGACCAGGTTCTGTTACCCAGAATCCTTTGCAAACCTCAAAATTTGGCTAAAAAACACATGTTCCTCACATTTCTGTGGCAGAAAGTTCTGGAATCTGAGAGGAGCCACAAATTTCCTTCCACCCAGCGTTCCCCCACGCCTCCCGATAAAAATGATACCTCACTTGTGTGGGTAGGCCTAGCGCCCGCGACAGGATATGCCCCAAAACACAACGTGGACACATCACAGAAAACAGAGCTGTTTTTAGCAAAGTGACTACCTGTAGATTTTGGCCTCTAGCTCAGCCGCCACCTAGGGAAACCTACCAAACCTGTGCATTTCTGAAAACTAGAGACCTAGGGGAATCCAAGGAGGGGTGACTTGCGGGGCTCGGACCAGGTTCTGTTACCCAGAATCCTTTGCAAACCTCAACATTTGGCTAAAAAAACACATGTCCCTCACATTTCTGTGGCAGAAAGTTCTGGAATCTGAGAGGAGCCACAAATTTCCTTCTACCCAGCGTTCCCCCAAGTCTCCCGATAAAAATGATACCTCACTTGTGTGGGTAGGACTAGCGCCCACGAAAGGAAAGGGCCCAAAACACAACGTGGACACATCACATTTTTTTATAAAAAGCAGTGCCTACCTGTGGATTTTGGCCTGTAGCTCAGCCGACACCTGAGGAAACCTAGCAAACCAGTGCATTTTTGAAAACTAGAAACCCACGGGAATCCAAGATGGGGTGACTTGCGGGGCTCTGACCAGGTTATGTTACCCAGAATCCTTTGCAAACATCAAAATTTGGCCCAAAAAACACTTTTTCCTCTCATTTCGGTGACAGAAAGTTCTGGAATCTGAGAGGAGCCACAAATTTCCTTCCACCCAGCGTTCCCCTAAGTCTCTCGATAAAAATGGTACATCACTTCTGGGGGTAGGCCTAGCGCCCACAAAAGGAAATGGCCCAAAACACAACGTGGACACAACATATTTTTTCACAGAAAACAGAGGTGTTTTTTGCAAGGTGCCTACCTGTGGTGTTTGGCCTGTAGCTCAGCCGGCCCCAGGGGGAAATGGCCTAAAATAAATTTGCCCCCCCAATCCCCCCCCTTGCCTAAGGGGTCGCTCCCCACCTCAATAAAAAAAAAGGGAAAAAAAAAAAAAAAAAAAAAAAAAATGGTCCCTGGTGCCTAAAGGTATCTGCCCCCAGGGGGGGCAGAAAAGGCCTTTTCAAAAAAATGCCCCCCCTGGGAGCGACCCTTGCCCAAGGGGTCGCTCCCTTTTGTCAATTTCAATTTCAAAAAAAAAAATCCCTGGTGTCTAGTGGGGTTTCAAAAGCCGGATTGCAAGCAATCCGGCTTTTGAAACCCTCGGAGGGACTTCAAAGGGAAGGAAATACTTTTCCTTCCCTTTGAAGCCCCTCCGGGCCTCCCAAGTGATTGAAAAAGAAATGCTTTTGCATTTCTTTTTCAATCGCGCTGGAAGCAGAGCTTCCAGCGCGACGAGGGAGGCCCCTGTGACACATCAGCGCGCGCGTGCGCGCTGACGTCACGGGGGGGTGGGGGGGGGGGTCGGGGGTGGAAGGGGAAGGTCTTCCCCTTCCATCCCCGACTTGGGGGGGAAGGGGGGTGCACGGGGGGCGCGCTAGCGCGCCCCCAAGTTCCCCTGTGCCATGGACGAGATGATCTCGTCCAAGGCACAGGGGAACTGTAGCCTTGGACGAGATGATCTCGTCCAAGGCACAGAAGAGGTTAACCCCCACTGACCGCACTACCCAGTAACTCAAAAATCCTGAATGCCCCAAAAAACATCAACAACATATGCAGTCTAAACAATAAAACCTCAAAAGTGGAATAGCAACAGTCTCCCAAAACCATTGAGCTACTGCCACATTGTTATTGGTGCCCTATCCAGCCTCCTTCTCTTACATTCTTTCAGCCAGCCCGCAAAAAATCCTCCTACCCATCTCACCTGCTGATGACTCATAACCCCAGAAGAACTTACCGTAGAAACTAACCCCTGCCAGCTTTCCTGCAATGGTTGGAAGTGAAACCTTCCTGTCTATGTTAGCCAAATGAAGCGTACCACATCCTTCTGCCTGGCTGCAATACCTGTATCATCCTGGTCCCTCCATCGTGCCCAACATCGCAAAAACCTTTCTTATGCTCTTCTGCAGGCAGTCCTCATACTCCGTTTGATGGAAGTTTCTTCCTACTCCAAAACTCTTAATCCGCTAATTCCCAAACTTCTGGTGAAACAGGAGTCTTAAACAAACCTGCTCTGGGCGCCAAACTACAGAATGTCTGCCACTGCGAACAAGAAAAATCGCCCGCAAGCTTATTGTCCGCTCATGGCACATATTTGGCCCTAAAGACAATGTTAAACATCAAACAACCCAACATGAATCCTTGAAACAGTTTCTTTTCTCTGGTCTTCTGGCCACTCACCAAATCAACACCCGTCCTGTTGTCAATATGAAATGTGACAGTCTTGTTTGCCAATCACTTGCCCCACATAGATAAGGCTATCAGCAGTGGAAAAAACTCAAAGCAATGGTTCTCCTCTCTAGTTTCATTGCGATGGACATTTCTCTGCACACCACATACCTTTGCAGAAAAGCCCAAAGCCCTCGGAGCCAGTCACATCTGAGTAAATTTGTTCCATCCAATGAAAGTCCTCATCCATTGACAACAAGACTCCATCAAAACCTCTCAGAATTATCATTGATACCTCCAAATCTGCCCTCAAGTCCACTGTAATCCTGACTCTGTGATGTAGCAACTGTGTGCCTGGCATAACAAATCCCAGCTGCCAACAAAATGTGAGACCTGCTCTTACCATTCAACAAGCGAAATTAGGATGACCAAGCAATTGTTGTCTCAACTGCTACTTGTTAGCCGACACTGACCTTTCCAACAACCACACCAACTCTTTGTCTTTCTACTGAGGTAACATTGCCTCCGTCCTGATTGTGTTTAATTCAAATCCCAAAAAGACCAGACTAGTACTAGTCCCTTCTGTCTTTGCGGAAGCTAATGGATCTCCCATTGCATGTGCCAATGTCTCAATTTTTGTTAATGCCACCCGACATGAGTCCTCACCACCTGCACCAGTGAACAAGAAATCATCCAAATAATGAGTAACTAACTCATGTCTTGTCCTGAAGAAGAAACACCATTGCAAAAAAGGGCTCGAATAATCTACAAGAAATGGCATATCCCATGGGAAGCACTTTGTCAACGTACAAACCATTCTGAAATTGAATGCCTAACAGAGAAAAGTCAGCAGGATGGACAGGAAGAAGCCTAAAAGCAGACTTAACATCACATTTCACCAATTCAGCACCCGCACCTACCTCCCTTAACAAAAGAATGGGCACATCCAAGGATGCAAATTGAGCTGCCAAATCTGCTCTTGCAATAAAGGCATTAACTGGTGCACCTTAAGGCCATTTAAAATCCCATAAGCAGTAACCTCTTTAAAACTTCAGTTGTGCTTTTTGCAGTATTTTCCACATGCTCTTTACCTTACCTCCTTCGGATCCCCCTTGTCCTCCTTCTTATCATCTGTCTTAATCTCCCACTTTTTTCCATTTTTCCCAATACCTCACACTCAGATTCGCTTACCTTCAACCACTGGAATCTGTCTCCACTCATTTGTTCTCCGTAGACTTCCCCGCCCCTACATCCACCCTACTGGCTTCTTAGTCATTTTCAAATCCCAACTATGCCACCAGTGCTTCTCACTTTGCATCAACCTCCGGCCCTCCACTTCCGATGTTCTCTTCTCACCTCCCCCTATGCTGCGCTGCCACCACCTCCCGTGCTCTCCATCCACTGGCGTCCCCAAGTGGTCCTGCAATACTCTACTGGTACGAACAACATTAGTATACCGCCCTCCCCAGCCTTGACACTTGCCACCCCTCGTTGCTCATGCCAATTAGGTATCTCCCCGTCTAATTCCTCGTCATCATCCTCATAGTCCAACTCACACTCAATATCCGTAATAGCATCAAGGTCACTTCCACCTGGTCTTTCCCCGTCTCCCACACCCCCATCAAATGTTTTCCATTCAGTCTCGGGTAGGCTAAACTCCTTTATGCCACATGTTGCATCCTCCCTCGTTGTTGGGATGGTTGTCGCAAACCTCTCCCTCACCTCAGGCCGAGTGACCCAGGTCGCCTGTAACCTGGCTGGGTTAAGCTCGCCGCAGCTGTCTTGACTCTGCGGCATTCTCTCCATGTTGCCCTGCAGGTCGCCTTAACTTGAAGGATCTGTGGTCCTGGTCCCCAAGTTAACCCCCTGCACAACCTTTGAGATACTGGCCTCCTGATCTACCATCCATATCCATCTGCCTTTTGCTCTGCTTAATCGTTGACCCCCACCCATCTGTACATGTTCACAAGCCTAACCCACGTGTTCTCCATATGCTACCATCTTTTTTACGACTACCACAGTTGCATCAACATTAGCCATCAATAATTCTTCACCTACAACCTCTTCTTCACCTCTTTATTAACTGCATCATCCTGTGCTGATGGTGAATCTTTGGCAGGCATTTTTCACTTTTACTTGTTAGTGAATGCACTGTGAGCTGCATTCTACTTACTGGGACTCCTCCTCTCCCATGGACAGTCCTTCGTCGATTTCCATGCTCCTCCCATGAGCATTTGCGCTGTCTGAAGTGCGTGAGCAGTCAGACACCACCTGGTGTCTTGTAATTGCCACTGCACTCTGCGGGGGAGGAGCTGACGCAGTCCACGTATGTTCTGCATGAAGTACCAGCTTCTCTCCTTGTTGCCTCACACTGGCTGACCTATCATACTGCACGAGGCACAACTGTACTCTCCCCCGGCCCGCCATCACATTGGCCCCCTCCTGAGCTGAAGTAAGCGCACTCTCTTTTCTGCGCATCTTCGCAGTCCCTGCCGCTCCCGGCATGGTCTCATTAGCTACTGCCTCTTGTGTCATTTTGATTTTTGGCAGTGAGCATGCTAGAATAGCAACAGCATCACCAGCTGAACGCTTAGGGCGATCAATTCCCTCTCATGCATGCGAGAGAACCCCTGGTTTAATGAGGTCCTTGGACCCTGCTTCACAAAGCACCCTCAGCGTGTTTCGCACTGCTTTCGCTTTATCTGTCATTCTGCCTAACCCCTTAATAAACCACAAACCTACTTTGACAACTCTCCTTTATCTCCACTAACCACTATATTAGGACCTGAATCACCAAAGGCAAACTAGTTAACCTTGGGCTTACCAAACAGACACAAAAAACCACTAGGCTACCTCCAGGACCGCATTGATCTAACTGGTACGTCACAGTAGTGACAAGGGACACAACTACCATTCCAAACCCCACCCCTGACCTAAACTAACTAATTGGGGACACTCCTGGTCTGGAAAGCACCACCCATCCAAAGAACCCCGGGATTGGACACCTTTGGGTGCCATCATAGTTACTTAACAAATCTGTGAGACGTTAACGATATGAATAAGCATAGCAGAGAACTCAGGCAGACAGCATGAAGTATGCTGTTTTATTCTCAAACTTACGTTCATATTGTTTTTTTTTTTTTTTTAACATTATGGAAAAAATCACCTACTGATTGCATTATATTTGATTCAATTTGGTGGTCAGAGACTTTGTTTTAAGAGCAGCAAAAGAAACTGCGATTTGACAAATTTTGTTAACGACGTTTGCATTTGTGTTTTGGGCATGTCTCGATTCGGGAGAATGGAGGTGGTGTGTAAATAAAAACTAAGACAATGTAATTATTAATGCACTTTTTTGTTATTAGACCTTTTCCTGACTGTGATATGTTCAGCTGTGTGATATTAAATTGATGCCACTGTTTCTTTTTATTACAATACTTTATAGCTTCAGATACCTGTACCATACTTTCAAACACTCAATTTAATATCTAACAAACATGTCCTTGGCACTTCCAGTTGTTTCCAAAATAAATTTAAAAAACCTACTATTTTCAGTTTTTCACTTTTGTCTTTTTTCCCTTTTTAAACAAAATCTCTCCATCTATCTTTTCTCAGCCTCATTATAAGCATTTCTGTTTCTTAAACTGAGCTTCAGTTGAGGACTGCATGCAGCCCATCAGCCAAATATTAGCCACTGCCCTTACTGTCATCTTCTATAATTTTCCTGTGTCAAAAAGTTAAAGGTTGATCACAACAGGGGAGGACAGTCTAAATAAAGATGGCTTACAAAAATAAAATATAATAGATGGAATTTTGATTGTTAGATTGTAAGTCTGGCGGACTTTAAAACAAAAGTCGAGCAAATATTGTATTTATTGTATTTCAACTGAATTATGAGTAATTGAAGACCAAATTATGTCAAGGGCTGACTAAATTGTGCCACAAAAATATGTAAATTGAGCAGCATAATCCGGCACATTTCGTATCAGCACTATTTTGATATTGTATTATTTTAACACACATTAATACTGTCTGGTGGTATCAGTTCAGCAACTAATAAAGCAGTCAGCAGCTGAAAGGTGACCAGTTAACCGTGGCAAATTGCCTGCCACTGTGCGCAGCAGGTGTGGCTGCAGATCAACATAATTCCTATATTCTTTTCTTTTGTTGATTGTATTTCCTCGGACACTTAGGATTTATATATGATTAATACAGTTCCATCCATGAATAATAGCTTCTATAAATCTGTAATCCAGTCCTCTGTGATAGGATCATGTTTGATCGTCTAGCTTTGTTTTTGAGATTCTCCTGCTCACCTTTCTTATGGCAGACAAATTATATCAGTTGAACCATCCAAGCCTCAGCATTAGTCAATATGATTGTTAGTGATTTTAGATCTTAGTTAGATACAGCCTTATGTATTTGATTTCCTTAGAATGCAAAGTTAATTTGATTCTGTTAAGGTAAATTAATACATCGGCTCTAACACCTTCATAATCACTTAGAAGCTAATGGGCATCTGAGTGTGTACAGTGTGCTGATCAGTTGAGGTTATCTGAACAACTAGGTCTCCACAAGTTATCTGAAAGGAACTAGGGGCCAGATGTAGCAAAACAAAAAATTGCGACTCGCATTTTGCGAGTTTATGCGACTCGCAAAATGCGAGTCGCAATTTGTAATGCAAGGAAAAAAAAGTTCCGAAATAGCGACTCGCACCCGGACTCGCAACGCAGTGTGCGAGTCCGCAGATTGCGAGGTCGCTTTTTGCGAGTGTGCAAAAAACGAACTCGCAATTAGCGAGTAGGTGTCGCAAATTGCGATTACCTTGAAAATTGCTTACAGGTGCAGCAGAACACTCCAGAAACCACACCAGAACACTCTGGAAACACTTCCTGGCACATGATGATGATATCACAGCCAGGAAGTTTACAAATACACCTGGGAGGAGGGAGGACCACACCCTTTTATAACTGCTGAATTTTACACAGGACAAACAGCAGCTGCCATGGAGGGAACCCCAAGAAAGAGGAAGTTAAAATTTTCTGAGAGGGAGCTGGAGGTGCTGACAGAGGAATGCTATCAGCACTATGATGACTTGTTTGGGAGAGCAGCCCACAATGTTCCTGAGGCCACAAAAAAACAACTGTGGCAGGACATCCAGGACAAGATCAATTCCCTGGGGGTGAGCCATAGGACCATCGACGACATCAAGAAGAGGTGGTATGACCTCCGCTCCCGGACCAAGGAGAGGGTGGCTGAAAGGCTCCGGGAGATGAGAGGCACAGGAGGGGGACCATCGTCTGTGCCACCAACCACACCCCTGGAAGAAAGGGTGGAAGAAACCTTGGAGCAGGAGGCAGTGTCTGGATTTGGGGACCTGGACACCTCAGAGCCCAGCACATCAACCGGTGAGTACCATGTGATATGCCTGTACCCCTATCAATGCCATACCCCCACCCACCATGTACTCAGGGGCATGCACAACCAAAATAGCTCCATTACAGGGTAGCAAATGCCAGAATGATGCATTATGGGAAATGTAGTCAAGTAGGCAGTTCATAGGCAAATGTTTATTAGGAAGTGTGCAATAGATAGTAGACACTGACAGTCTGTTCCCCATGTCCCACAGGTCTCCAGCAAGACACCACCAACACTCCAAGCACCCAGGCCCATGAGGACACCCCAGGACCCCCCAGCACCCCCACCTGCACGGTCAGCAGCATCCCTGCAGTAGCCACACCTGCTGCAACAATTCCGCAAGAGGCTGCCCCAGCAACAGGCAGGGAGGAGACAGGTGGAAGCACAGGGCAGCCACCGCTGCGCAGGCGTCGCAGGTCAATACCATCTGGGCTGCAGTCTGCATCCGGGCTACTTCCTCCAACCACCAGTGAGGCACATCTGCTGCGTGGTCAGCGCCTGCAGAACAGAATTTTGGGCAGAATTAGTGGTGTGCTGCACCGCTTTGTGCGCAACAACCATGCCAGCATGCAGCACCTCAACACACGGATGGACATGATCTGCAGTAACACTGGGGACCTTGCCCTTGCCATGAGGGAACTGGCGGGAGGACTACTGGCCCAGGCAGAGGGTGGGCGGCGCAGGGATCGGCAGATCATGCACAGACTCGACAGGATGGCCACATCCATCGGCAGGCTCGCCATGAATACCACAGGCCTGTCGAGGAGGACAGTTGGGCTGCAAGTGGAGATGGGCCATTTCGCTGGGGATGTGGCAAGGGGCCTGGGACGTCTCACCCACATTATCGAACTGATGGAGACACGGGAAATGTCGAGGGCCACAGGGGAAACACCCCAGGACAGTGAGGAGGGCTCAACAGTGAGCAGTGTCTCTGTCACTGACAGCAGGGTGCTCAGGAGTGGCAGGCAGAGCACCACAGAAGCAGCAGGGACCAGCCAGGCTGGCAGGAGGGGCAGAAGGTCTTAGAGATCACCCTGGACCATTAAATGTGGCACATGACGTTAATGTGCCACATGCCTGGTTGGCATTTTACTGCCCATGGACAATCTTCACTTGTGAATAGTTTATTTAATACACTAATAAAACAGTTATTTTTTTGCCACTTAACAAATGGAGTTTTTGGTTAATAGGTGAGTATGGTTGGAGTTGACACGTACCGTCCAAAATATTGTGTTGCAATGTGTTCCCGTCTCAGTCTGCCTTGATTTGCCAAACTCCTATCCCCATGATGGCGATGTGGTTGTTCTTGCTCTTCATCATCAGGATCTGGGTCTGCAGGGGTGAGAGGTAGCCCACGTCGGGTGGCTATGTTGTGGAGGATGGCGCATGCGACCACAATTTTAAATGCGGTAATGGGGGTGTATTGGAGGGCACCTCCACTGCGGTGGAGGCATCTGAATCTTGCCTTCAGGAGTCCGAAGGTGTGCTCAATGAGGTTCCTGGTCCTCTTATGTGCACTGTTGTATTGCCTCTCTGAATCATTGCTGGGTGTTAAAAACGGAGTCATGATCCAAGGCCTGAGAGCATATGCACTGTCACCTGTTGGGCACAAAAGTACACTGTTAGGAAGTCCAGATTGTCGTGCACAGTGACCTGTGTGTATGTCTGCAAGTGTCTGTGGCTCTACCTAGGAGGTAACCGTCTCCGAATTCCCCACGTTCCAGGCGTTGATGTATCCCACTATGCCTAAAAATGTATGAGTCATGGGTACTGCCTGGAAACTTAGCTACAATGTCAGTGATGACATAATGGGCGTCACAAACAACCTGAATATTGAGTGAGTGGGTACACTTTCTGTTGCGGAAAATGTGTTCTAGATTAGCAGGGGGGCATATTTGAATGTGTGTCCCATCTACACACCCTATGACATGGGGAAAGTGGGCAATGCGGTAAAAGTCCAGCTTGGTGCTGTTCATTTCTGCCTCATTCCTTGGTAAGTATATGAAGTGGGACATGTGCGTGACTAAGGCATCTAGGAAGGCCCTGAGGAACCTTGACACTGCACTTTGGGATACCCCACCTGCCACAGCAATGACCCCCTGATAGCTCCCTGAGGCCAAGAGGTGCAGTGAGCATAGCACTTGCACATGCGTAGGGATGGCGCAGCCACGCAGAGTTTGGTGCTCTTGCTGTGGTTTGAGTAAATCTATTAATTCTAGGATGGCTGCGCTGCTAAGGCGGTATTTGTCATAGATCTCATCCTCAGTTTGCTGAAAAAGAGTCTGCCTTGTTCTATATATCTTCTCCTGTCTGTGGCCCCTCCTCCTCCTCTGCTGGGCTGCGTGGACTCTCCTTCTCACTGCTACCAGGTATATCTCCGCCATCTTGTGTAACCCAGATGCCTTCTGGGTCTCCTTTTATACTTTGGTAATGGTTACCACCTGCTCTGAGTTAGTGGTAAATGGGACATGCAAAATGGCCTTTTTGCGACTAGTCGCAATTTGCGAGTTGCAATTGCATAAGGTTTGCGACTCGCAAATTGCGACTTGGTATTTGCAGGTCGCAAAATGGGGTTGCAACGGATGCGACTCGCAAACGGGTCCCATCGCTTTTTGCGAGTCGGAAATGGGCTTTTTGCATCCCATTTCCGATTTTGCACTGTCGCAAATTGCGATTCTGCCCGTTTGAGAGTCGCAAACCTTTGCTACATCTGGCCCTAGATTCTCTGTCACCTGCATTGAGTCAGTAAGTGAATTTGAGAGGCAACGGCCATAGAAATTAAAATATGTCTGACTAGCAAAAGCCAGAAGCATCTTAAGGACCAAGAAGGGAGTGCTGTCCGCAGGAGTGAAGAGTTCTAGCTGGGATTTGTGATTAAAATTGTTATGCGGACCTAATGAATACCAAGCACAGCTTTCATGATTTGGCCTTTTAGGCAATTTGTTTGAGGCATGTCTAGGTACGAGGTTACCAGAGTATTTTATAGCCACTAAGGACTATGATGATGTCTCAGTACTTTTCAGCTAGCCAGTGTGTAGTAAATGGGTGAAGTCACAATTGCATGAGTAACATTCTTGATAGACCAGGATGAATGAGAAGTGGCATCCAAATTTTTTAAATCAATCCAGAGTAAAATGACCTAGTTTGATTTATTAATAATCAGTTCTGGGTTTTTGTTTCTTTTTTGCAGTGAGACTAGCAGTAGGAATTAGGGGCCATATGTACGAACACTTTTTCCCATAGACACAGAATGGGTAAAAGCCTTTGCTACATCTGGCCCTAGGTTTTAAACAGATTTAATCACTGAAACATTTTATTCCTGAAGACATTCTTGGGGAAAGATCTGGAAATTGTTAGACCTGGCATCCTTGGTGTGATTGTCCCCTTAACTTTTTGCCTTCAACTGTCCTGTTTTGCTGACTTCTTTTTTGCTGGCTGTAGGACTCTGCACACCTTACCACTGCTAACCAGTGCAAAAGTGCTTGTGCTGTACCCCTAAAACATAGTACAATTGGCCTATACCCAATTGGCATATTTAATTTACTTGTAAGTCCTTAGTAAAGCGGCTCTACCTGTGCCCAGGGCATGTAAATTAAAACTACTAGTCTGCCCGCAGCACTGATTTTGCCACCCACTTAAATAGCACTGTAACCCCTTTGCTGCTAAGCCGCACCTCCCATCCCCCGCTTAAAACTCTTTTTGACTATTTGGGGTAGTTTGCACTTAGGCCTCCATAACTTTCTTCCACATAAGCTATCCACGCCAAATTCACATCCTTTTTTCCCAACATCCTGGGGATTCTAAAGGTATCAAGGGTTTGTGAATTCCCCATTGGGAGGACTGAGAAATTAGCCAAAATACAGCTACATTTTGGGGTTGTGGGGAAAATTGGGTGAAAAGTACTGCAGAAGAAAGTGTCTGTTTTTTCCCCCCGCTAATGGCATCAACGAAGGGTTTGCGGTGCTACAATCACCACTTTCCCAGCTTTCAGGAACAGGCAGACTCGAATCGGAAAACATTTTTCATCACAGTTTCGGCATTTTACTGGGACATACCCCATTTTTCCTATTTTTTTGTGCTTTCAACTTCCTTCCAGTTTGTAGTAGAAATGGGTGTGAAACCAGTGGTGGATCCTGGAATGCTATTACATTTCTGAAAAGTAGACAGAAGTCTGAATTTGACAAGGGTTCATTTGTGTACATCCTTCAAGGTTTTCCTATAGAAAGCAACACTTGAAATACAAAAATATTGAAATTGAGTTGAAAAAAACAAACATTTGTGTTTAGTTTTCATCTGTAACTTTTTCTAGCGAAGGCAGATTTTCAAAAGCAATATATCATTACGTCTGCTTGACCCTTGTGGTTGTGGGGATAAATAGGGCTTGTAGGTTCACCAAGAATCCAAGTTACCGAAAGCCAATAACTGAATTGCTCATTGCAATGGTTTTTCATTGTGTACTTGGTATACAGCAATTAATTTGGTAAAATATAAAGAGTGAAAAAGTGGTATCAAGGAAACCTATGTATTTCCAAAATGGGCACAAGATATGGAGTTTAGAAGCAGTGGTTATTTGCAAATCTCTGCATTTCTGGGTACCAATACTAGCATGTAAATTAGAGGGCATTTCTCAAAATTACTTCTTTTTTTCACACTGTCTTACATTTGGGAGGCACAAATGCAGAGAAAGACAATTGGTAATAACACCGCAAGTCTGTGTTTCCCCAAGTCTCACGCTAAAAATGGTACCTCACTTGTGTGGGTAGGCCTAGTGCCCGCAACAGGCAACGGCCCAAAACGCAAAGTGGACACATCACTTTTTTCCACTGACAACTGACTTGTTTTTTGCAATGTGCCCAGCTGTGGATTTTGGGCACTAGCACAGCTGGCACCTGGGGAAACCCATCATACCTGTACAGTTTTGAAAGCTAAACACCTAGGGAAATCCAGGATGGGGTGACATGTGTGGCGCTCATCGGGTTCTGTTACCAAGAATCCCTTGCAAACCTCAAAATTTGTCTAAAAACACATTTTCCTCAGGTGGTAAGTTCTGGAATCTGAGGAGAGCCACAAACTTCCTTCCACCCAGTATTCCCCCAAGTCTCCCGATAAAAATGGTACCTCACTTGTGTGAGTAGGCCTAGTGCCCGCAACAGGAAACGGCACAAAACCCAAAGTGGATGCATCACATTTGTCCACTGTAAACTGACTCATTTTTTGGTATGTGCTGAACTGTGGATTTTGGGCCATAGCACAGCTGGTACCTAAGTAAACCTAGCAAACTTGTACAGGTTTGAAAACTACACACCCAGGGGAATCCAGGATGGGGTGACTTATGTTCCTTTCACAAAATTTGTTTACCCAGAATCCCTTACAAACCTCACAATTTCTCTTAAAAAAACAAACTTTCTACACATTTCTGTGAGGGAAAGTTCTGCAATCTGAGTGGAACCACAAATTTCCTACCACCTAGAGATTCCTTCAGTCTCCTGATAAAAATGATACCTCACTTGTGTAGGTTGGCCTAGTGCCTGCTACAGAGGAGTGCTAAAAACGTGTAGAGTTTAAGGGGGGAACAAAGTGGGTCCAAAAGGGCAGGCTTTTTAAAAATATGTTTTTAGGCTGAATCTGCTTTGGGCACACACACAAATAAGGTATCATTTTTATCGGGAGACCGAAAGGGAACACGGGGTGGTAGGATATTGTTTGGTACATCACAGAACTAAGAGACTTGGTAGCATGCTCACTTCTTGTGATAGTAATT
This sequence comes from Pleurodeles waltl, assembly GCF_031143425.1. Classification (NCBI taxonomy): domain Eukaryota; kingdom Metazoa; phylum Chordata; class Amphibia; order Caudata; family Salamandridae; genus Pleurodeles; species Pleurodeles waltl. The sequence continues at coordinate 975,548,640 of NC_090444.1, forward strand.
TGGGAAGGTGAGCTCTCTCTCTCTTCTCACTCACTTTATTGGTACACATGTGTACTGGTTGGATTTTGGCACAAGGGTGAGTGATGGTTCAGTATATAACATTTTATTAACAAGAGATTTCACAAAATGAAATGTACTGTTAATAATTGATAGGTCAAAAAACTGAACCAGTGGCTCACAACTCGTGAGCTATAAAGCTGCAACAAGGTACCCACCGCTTTACAGACCATTCACACTCCTTTCTTACTGATGCACACAAGACCATTCACACTGCCAGCTGCGGGCCTAGCAAATTACAACAAGAGACAATATAGAGAAAATGTACACCCTGGCACAGAAAGACAGAAAAGACAATTATTACTGCACAACCATGTATTCATCAAGTACATACACATACTGTTTGGATTTGGCACAAAGGTGAGTGATAGATCAATGTCAAGAGATTTCACAAAAATGAAATGAACTGTTAATAATTGAAAGGTTAAAAAACTGAGCTAACAACTCACAGCTTGTGCACTGTAAAGCTGTGTCAAGGCACCAACTGTTTTACAATCCATTCACACACCTTCATATGTGACAAGCACAAGACTGTTCATGTTGCCAGCCGCGGGCCCAGCACATTACAACACTCACATCAACAGACAGTGCCATTCAATGGCCCAGCACTTTCATACACCCACATGCCTGACACTGCAATCACACCAGCTGACGGAGTGTGTTAGCTGGCGTTAGGCTAGCAGTGTGTGTAGTGACCATCAGCAAGTCACTACTCACACACTGCCAGCCAAGCGCCAGCTCACACACACCGCAAGCCAGGCACCAGTCCACACACATCGCCAGCCTAGCTCCAGTCCACGCACACCGCCAGCCAAGCGTCAGTCAACCCACACCACCATCATATTTTTTTAACAAAAGAAGAAAACACAAAACAATTGTAAAAAAAATATACAAAACTGCAAATGCAGCCGCTCTTACTAACTACTACTAATCACACTAATGCCAACCATGAAACTGAACAAAAAATATAAAATGATACAGACCAGGCAATGCTCACGGGCGGCTCCCAAAAACTCTTTTGTGTGTGGTACAATATAAAACAGGTGAGCACACACAGTTCAGGTTTAAAAGGACATTCAGGGCATTGCATACAACTCGCCTTCCTCCTGCCTCTTCGCATACAGACTCTACACCTATTACAAGGATTGCTTTTATGGCGTGGGAGGAGTTTTCTTCCCAAAAACATGCAACTACGCAAACTGCAGATCTACCACTGCCTGAACCGCAAGCTGGAGTCACGGCAAAAGAATCAAAAGCTTTGCACTAGAACAAAAAGGAGAAATAAAACATTATGATCGCAAATGATGGGCCACAACAAACACACCCCTCCAGGCAAGTGCCACTCTACACCTACCGCCAGGCAATCGCAAGTCTACGCAAAACGCCAGGCAAGTGCCAGTCCACACACACCTCCAGTCAGACATTCAGAAAACTTTCCCAGGTTTCTAGTGGTTTTCTGCCCACCCCTCCTCCTGGGGCAGATAGGCCTAAAAAATGTCTGTAGAAACAGCCAAAATAAATTGGCCCCTAAAGGGTAGCGACTCTTGTCCTAGGGGGCTCCCCCCCCCCCCCCCCAAACAAAATGGCCAATATTAAATTGCCTGGTGTCCTAGTGGATTTCTGCCCCCCAGGGCGGATGGGCCTAAATAAAAGGCTGATCTTTTCCCAAGGGGGGTAATAACAGGGGGGGTATTAACGGCCACAATAAATTGCCCCCTAAATAGGAGCGACCCATGCCCAAGGAGTCGCTCCCAAAAATGGCCAAAATTGAATTCCCTGGTGGTCTAGTGGATTTCTGCCTTCTTGTCCTGGTAGTGAAGACCTCTTACATTTGTTTTTCATTACTGCAAGGCCTACCTGTTCCATAGTCTACATTTTAAGCTACCTTATTGCATTTAACAAATAATAATTTCCAAATGGGAGCAATAGCCAGTTCATGTTTTGTGTCTTTGGAATTGTATTGAAAAATTCTCTCTCATGGTGAAGTCGGATTTTACTTTACAATTTTCAAAATGCCACTTTTAGAAAGTTGACGTTTTCCTGCTTTAACCATTTAGAGCCTGCAGCCTCTCTCTAGGTCACATGACTGGGTGTAGCTGACAGTTGAGCTTTGCATATTCCTCTTAGAGGGCCACACATAGTAGAGAGCTTAGGTGTGCCTAGATGGTCTATCAGTGGCAGGATGGGAGGGCGGAGTTGGGCACAGTCCTACTTAGACTTGAATAGGCTGTGCAGTGCCTCCACACAAAGGGCTGATTAACCACTATTGTTAGTCGGGAGCCAGAACAGGGAAGGCAGAATGCCTAGGGACTTCAAAGAAAAACCTCTCAAAGCTTTTCCTGCTTCAAAGTAAGGCACAGGTATAAATATTGGACCCCAGACACCCATTCTTCAGTACACTTCTGTACCTGTGGATACTCCGCCACAAAGAAGGACTGTTGTGCTGCTAAAAGGACTGCCACTCTGGAATCTACTCCTCTGAATGTCTGCTGCTTTGCTTTGCTGAGCGTCTGCCTGCTGCCCTCTTGCCTAGGTGTAAAGGACTGGACATCTCTGGAAACGAGAACCCCAAAGTGACTCCATGGGCTACTTGGCTGGCCTCCTGACTAGAGTCTCAGTCACAGAAGGACCCAACCATCTTGAACTCAGCACCTGGCCACTGCCATCTGTGAGTCCTACCCTGCCAAGTGGTGCCACCCAAGTCCTGGACCCTTGGAAGTGGGCCTGAAGGTGGTCTACCAGCCCATCTTTGGATCCAGCAGAACCAATGCATCTCCTGTCATGTGCAGTGAAATCCTAAGCAAAATGGATGCATTGTCTCTGTTCGGAGGGTTCTTCCAGCACAAGGACTCTGCAATGACCGCGCAGCCATATTGGAACAGCCTCTGTGCGAAGCTTCACCAACACAGGCCATCGCACTGCATATCTCCTGTCAACGACCGCCTCGATGATGACGCAGTTTCTTGTATCGCAGACTCGCAGCTCCTTGAAACCAATGTATCACTTTGACTGCATGACACATCATCAACACCAAACTTTGCGTTGCAAGTCCTCAACAACGACGCAGCACCTTGTGTCATCGCAGCTCCTTAGAATCAACGTATTATCTCGGTTGCACGATGCATCCTCAAAGCGAGACCTCAAAACATTCTGCAACCAGGTTTTAAGGTATTCTCACTCACGAGGCCTAACTAGGTCCCTGTAGCTGGCCCTAGCTCCATCGCGGTTGGCATGAACTTGTGACTTTGTCCCAGTCCGGCGCAACCAGTTATCTACAGTTGGCATTTTCTGCTCTGATTTTTGGTGCTATTTTCACTGAATTTATAAAATTGCATCTATCCCGTTCTACTGATTGGATTTTTGTTGTTTTCTTCTTGATATATTTATTCAAAGGCACAAGTAAACCCCAAATTAACCTATTAACCTATGCTCAACCCTCTGGTAGCTTGCCACAGAGCAGTCAGGCTTAAATTATAAGCAATGTGTAAAGTAGCTATGAAGCATTTAAAACAGTAAAAGTGAAAACACAACACTAGAAAAATCTCACACTAATCAGGAAAAATCGAGTGCATTTGAATAAATATATCAAGAAGAAATCTATGGAATATATTATATATAATATATTAAACATGTTAGAACGACACAGTTCGATATAGACAATAGAAACTTGTTTTCTGCTCTGATGTTATTCTGCAGATGGCACACCTCAACTTCTGCTGTGATTATTATCGACTTCCTTTAGTTGTATCTCTGAAATCCTCGATTTTTTTTCAGGATCATATGTAGAATCGATTAATGCAGCGCAAGATTTAAAATCAGCACCTAACTACCACAAAATACTGAGAGCACAGCAAGTTGACCAACATTTCATACCTGTACCAAGTCTGGCTTTCATAGCTCATGTGCTATGCAGCATGAATATATGTATAAACCTATGTCCTCCTCACTTCAGTCATTTATGATTCATGAGGTATATCATCTGACCGCAGTTTAGTGCTGCAACATTATTATTTTATTAGGTACAAAGCTGAAAATGCACCTCTCAGGATAACTGTACAGAATCGTCAACGGGGCATTGAGAAGCTTTTATAAAGCCTAATAAGGGTTTATAGATTTTTTCCTTTGAAATTTTGTAAATCATATATTTTATTTAACCTCTTAAGACTTTTACAGAATTTTGTCAAATTCTATTATATAAAACCTAAAAGTTTCTTTTTTTATGTAACTAATTGCCGCTTTTAACAGCATCACACGTGGGTGAAAACTTTGAAATGGTTGTGACACACGACACGTCACAATAATTGAGTGCTCCTGGAATCACTTGTCCCATGCCTCCAGCACGCTGCTGCTGGTGAGCGCACCTGGGAGGTGCTTCCATTTGCACACAGACATGGGCAGAGCTAATGGACGTAGCCTGTAATCAGTGGCGGCCCGTCCCTTAGGGCAGAGGGGCCACGCCCCCCCACCTTTTGTCCCTCATGAAGAGTGTCTGTCAGGCTGAACAAAGGTCAGCCTGACAGACACTCTTCATTTTCAGCTCAGACAGCCAGGAGTGAGACATGCACGATTTGCGCAGACTCCTGGCTGCCTGAGCTGAACTTTGCTGGGCTGAGTAGGTCACAGCTCCTATGGGCGTGAGCTCTTCGGCTCAGCATAGGTGCCTCGAGGCCCTCCCCTGGGTGACTAGGAAAGCGCCATCCATTAACTTCGACCTGGGCGCTTCAGGTTTAAGCCCTGAAGCGTCCAGGGCGAGTGTCAATCAGTGACACTTCGTCACAGAGTGGGGTGGGGTCAGCAGTCTCACTGACCCCATCCCACTCTGTGACGAGGCTGGGACTGCTGCCTTCCCTCCTGGAACCTGGAGGCTGAAGGTAAGTGTGTGTGTGATGTTTTAAATTGAATGTTTGGTGCGCGCGTGCATGTTTGAATGTTATGAGTGTTGTTAATGGATGTGCGTGAAAGTATGAGTATGTGTGATCTTTTAAAATGATTGGTGCGTGCGTGCATGTTTGAATGGTCTGAATGTTGTTAATGGGTGTGCGTGTGTGCGTGAGTGAAAGAATGAGTGTGTGTGTGTGTGTGTGCCTCCCACCCGCCCCCCTCCCTCCTAAAGCTGCCGGCCACCACTGCCTGTAATTCATACTGCGAGCCAGGCATGTTGACTTTGCCAGTGCATGTTTTATTAACTTTCGTTGCTCATCTGAGTGCTGAACATGACTGGCAGTCTGCGCTTGTTGCAAGTGTTCCTTATATCTCAAGATAAAAGATGCTCACCGAACACGGAACTGAGTAGAGCTTCTAAACCAGCAGCACGCGCCACAGCAAGAGCATGCGCCAAACACATTGCACCGCAGCAGAAGCTCACGCTGTGACAGCTGAACTTAAACAGCAGAATATCACCTATACAACAGCACCGTTGGCCGTCTGTTGAAAATATCCATTTGTTTCAGGCGTTCAAATTCAGAGGTTCTCATTAGTCTCTCATGGATGTTTCCCGCCGTCTGAACCAACTTCAATCCTACCATCCAGTATCTTGAGCATGTGGACATTGAACTGATTTAATCTCTATCTGTTGAACTCCATTTAGACTTTTATTGTGCGTGTTTTGTTTGAAACATTATATTTTGTTTGGAAGAAAAACCTCAGCATATGGAAAGGGGATGGTAACACGTCCTAAAGCAGTCCTCACTAACAGTGATACTTTGGCCTTAAAATTGAAGTTCTCCATTCTGCTTTACAGCTGCCAAATCCTTTCATGATCTCTCTAATCTGTTACCTGGAATTTGTCCTCCCATTCCTCTCTTCAGAAGATACTTTGAAACTTGATTTAATTCAGAGCATTTATTCACATTCAGTTGATACTTTGGCCTTAAAATTGAAGTTCTCCATTCTGCTTTACAGCTGCCAAATCCTTTCATGATCTCTCTAATCTGTTACCTGGAATTTGTCCTCCCATTCCTCTCTTCAGAAGATACTTTGAAACTTGATTTAATTCAGAGCATTTATTCACATTCAGTTGATCTGCCGTCCTGATGTGGTCCTAGTGTTCAACATCGTATTTCTGATAAAGTGCTGTTGGCTCTTCAGCACCTTTTGGGAGTCCCAGTTACACTATTAAAAACTGGTGTATTGAATTCTCCAGGATTCATTCCCTTTATAGTAGGGCCTTGTTTTCCGTGATAATTCTAGATCTTTATTGTACTGGACAGTTCTGAATACTCGCTCGCTTATTGCTTTTCCTCCAGTTCCACTTTGCTCTGAATGTCATCACCCTCCTTGCTTGCAGACTGGCCCATCCATTTAGTCTACTGGACATTGCTGTCTGGTCTGGATATACACTTTTCTATTTTTCCTGTGGCCACTGGAACTGGCTCAGAGATTGATGATTTGGGGCGCTAAGTGGACTGAAATATTATTCTAATTAATACCTTTTACCTATTACTGAGGAAACAATTGTTGAGACATGTTTGCCGGTGTCAGCAGTAAGCTTACTTGAAAGTATGTTTAATAAATGCAAATTTGCCATTAAAATGGACAGAAATATGAAATAAAGGATATACTCCTCGATGTGTTTCCCACCTTTTGCATTCACACGGTCTTAAAAACAACCTTAATTCTATGTATTGAGATTAAGTGCCAGTCCCATGAGATGCCAAAATAAATGGACTCAGTAAATCTGAAAGGAACACGTAGTACACTGAACAGAGAAAAAAAAATCCATTATAGTTGGCACATAGAAAATAATAATAGAAACTGCTTGCCTGGAATATGCACGGACTTCATACCCATGTTTAGCATTACATAGTACATGCTTATTTAGAGGCTTTAAGGATTGGGGTTGCAATGCTATAGGAAACCCACATTTGTGGTGCTACTATTGCGAAACTGATAGAAAATGGAGAGAGCAGTTGTATGCTACATATTCTTCCTTTTCTAGAGCGATTTTTATGTGAATAGCACTTGGGTTGCCTTTTCGGCACAAAGATAAATTATATGCTCCAGATGTGGATTCTGGGGAGTTCTTCGCATGACTCTTAAGGGTATTAGCTCCCTGCTTGCAATCAGAGATTATTTGGACTGTTGACCTAAGTTCTGTGCTGGATGGAACACTTTACCGGCATTCCCCGAAACTTAATACTAAACCTAACATGACGAATAATCTTAATAACAGAGGGAATTAAACTTGTTGACGTCTGGCATCTGCTAAACTCTACAGAAATAATATACTTCTGTTACATGCCAATAGCTGAATTATTTGCTTATTCAATCCCATAACATTTATAGTGCACAGGGGTTTCATATTTGGAAAGATATGTTGGACCACCTTCCGTTACTAGCTGTCTAGAGCACTAGATGTGCAGTTTAGAGGATTCTGGTCTTGGGGATAAGGGTTAAGGCGTTAACAAATACCCTGCTCTTGCAATGGCTGTGGGAGAGACTGTTGTCTTATTTTGATACTAATAAGAGAATGGCTAGAGCCGGATGGAGGAATTGGAGGTCATGAAAGTAGTATTATGGGGGAAATTTCTGTCCAAGACCTATGGCATTACAATGCCTCAAAAATGCTCTCTACCCTGTTAAAAAAGCTAGAAAAGGTGGACATGGGCCTCCCTGGGCATCTGGAGAAATTGCCAGAATGGACAAACCTTAGGCTGACATTTAGATCACATTGAGTGGGGGATAAGTCGGATAGTCTTCTATCATGGCTTATAAAAGGAGAGATACAACATTGCCAGATTCTCAGAATTATAGATGATTAGGGTGATGAAATCCTGCAACAGTTATATAGACAACCTCGGGATGAAACTTGAAGCATATGGGCTCCCTCTTGTTGGTACTATATCTCTGCAGTATTACGCTTGAGCAGTAGGAGGCGCTCAGCACTCCACTGAAAAAACAGGAAGTATAGCAGCTATACAAGCTATGACCAAGATAAAAACATCTGGGGTGAATAAGTTGCCTGCTGAACTTTTATGAGGCTGGCAAGGATCTATTAGCAGACAAGTTGTTGAGGTCTTTACATGGACATATGAATCTGTCATACTCTACAAAATAAGCGGGAAGTGCTAATAGCACTCATTCCTGAGCCAGAAAGGGCCCTATCAGAACTCTCTGTATATCACCCCTATTGTTGTTTAATGTTGATGGGAAAGTGCTTATTAAAGTGTTGGCACAAGGCTGATTGAGGTAGTTCCTGGAGTGGTACACGATGACCAGTACAGATGTATCTGTAGAAGAAACACAATTGTAATCAGCATGCACTGAATCATGTGATCTGTGATCATGTGTGTTAACTGGAAGAGGATGAGTTTGTCCTTCTCCTCCTTGACACTGAACAAGCATTCAATATTGTTGACTGGAAGTCTATGTGGGAGGTCCTAACAGGGGTGGAACTGAGTTGCAGTTACATTAGATGGGTTAAATTGTTGTACACATACCCCTGGTTTAGGCTGATACAGGTTAACTGGTTTTAGTGCGGTTTGAATTGGAGTGGGAGACACAGCAGGGATGTCCCAATTCTACTCTGCTGTTTGCTCTTGCATTGGAGCTGCTGACTTGCTGGCTCAATATTGTATTGCAGCTATGGGGAATTCAGATGGGAGAATCCACCCATAATGGGGCCCATTCATGCGGGTGACACACTAATTTATATTCAGCAGCCTACTTACTTGATCCTTTACTTGTGGCTGGAATTCATCTCGCTTATCTATACATTTTTGGAGCACCCTGCGGCTGTCTGTCATTGGCGGAGTAGCACTAGTTGAAATGGTTTCCTTACAACTGCGCCTTTGTTTTTCTAAGGCGAATTGACCGCAGTGCCACAAAGAGTGTTTACAGAATTGGATTCACTGCTGGTGGAACTGATATGGACAGGAAAATGGAACAGAGTCAAATTGACTAATCTAAAGAGAGATTGGGCCAAAGCGAAAAGAAGATACAAGACATGTAACTATATTATATGGCAGCACAGCTTCAGCATGCTGTGTATTGATTAGCAGACAATGATAATTGGGAAAAGAGGCTGCTCCAGGGAACTTATGGAGATCACAAATTAGTTTATTGATGCAGGGCAGAAAGAACATCCCGCACCTCCCTTATATCATAAGTTAGGCTTACGGGGTATAGAACAAAGCTAACAAAAGAATTATTAAACGTTTTTTGTTTGTGCCGGATATGCGCATCTGGGGTACGTACCAGTTTGCCTGAAGTGCTCACAGAATGTCAGCGAAGAGTTCGAAGCAGGGGGGAGGGAGTTCAGACTCTGGCAGATTTGTACTCAAGTAATAGATGTTTAACTTATACTGACGCACAAGAGACTTCCCATACAGGGACAGGTTGTTTTCTGCTATGTGTGAAAGTCGCGCATACAGGAAACTATAGCCTACATTCCCAGAGACCCTTGCAGATACTTACGAGACTCTTGAAATCTTCACTCTGGTGAACTGTAGGAAGCTGACTACTTACTTGTATAAAGATCTCTTAGCTGACAGACCGTGAGGTTGAGAGTCTGTGATAGAAGGCAAAATGTCATTCCAGACCTTACCATGCATGCAAATTGGGACAAGATGTGTATGGCAGTGAGGCACGTACCTAGTAATTCCTGTTTTAGACGTATCCGATACAATTATGGTCATATCACATGTCTGAGCCCTGTCAAGCTCAGTACGATTTACCAGATGTGCTCTTCCAGATATCCGCATTGTCACGAGGAAGGTCGGGCTTCTTAAACCTTGCATGGATATGACGGTAAGTGGGAGGCTTCTGTACGGATGTGCTGACTAAACTAGTGCATTGTACAGGTCATGAACTACAGCCAACAATCCGACACTGCCTTTTGGAGCTTCTGCCTGAGAAAAGAAAATGGGAAACTGGATAGAAAATGTATTTCCGGTATTGGGGTAGTGCTTGTAAAGAGGAGACTAGCTATGCACTGGCTTCGTGTGCAGCCACCAGAAAATAGCTAACTGGATGCAAGACATGATAGAATGGGCCGTATAATCAGAAATATAGTTGAGGCGCACTAGGCAAGATGAAAGATGAGCAGAAAACCTAATGCTGTGGTCTGACATGATTAGATAACTGAACAATCCTCTGAATGGAAGGCTACCATGTCTCCTTCGATAATTAGTTTTGGTGGGTTGAGAGTGGCAATAGGATGACTAAATGAGGATGACAGTCTGAGGAGTACATGGTGTGGTGTACTACCACATCGATGTCTATTAAAGGCCCATCATAATGATTATCGCTTGAGGGGGATTATTGAAAAGGGTGACTTTAACTTCACCCCCATTATGATGAATAGAGCAGGTACAGCTAGTTGTATAAGTAGTCATGTGCAGGATTGTTTCCCATGGCCCACACCACATGTGTGATTGTCTGATGAAGAAATGTTGTAATAAATTCTAAACATACGGTGGTGTGGAGCACAGAGGTGGAAGAGTATTGTGTGCAAGGGTTTAAGTTGTGGAAGTTTACTTGAGACTTGCTATAGAATGCTGATATCAACAGTGAATATGCTATATAAAACCATTATATTTGAAAATGCTTTGAAATAGTATGGCTTATAAGTTCAGAAAAAAAAGAAATATATATATATATTCAATTAGAAAAAACAAGGGTTAAAATTATACTTGGGAAAACTTTATTTTATATTCATGCCAAACTTAAACAACACAAACAATAGAAACTCTAAAGTTATAGTTATGCCTTAAGTTTTTTATGTACGCTCCACTTTTAAATCACTATAACTTTATTTCTTTTTTTTATACAAACCAAACTCAAAGTACACAAAATACAAATTTGAAAGATATAGGCCCTCATTCTGACCTCAGCGGTCTTCACGAAAGACCGCCGAGGTCCTGCCGGACCGACTGGCGGTCTTCCGCCAACCATATCATGACTGTTGGTGACCCTCTGCCATTTTCTGGTCGGAGAGCCGCCAACAGCCATACTGGCGGTCGGCGGTGCAGTGGAGGTTGCTCCTACGTCATCAGAACACCGCCCACCGAATTTCATGCCAGTATTCGGCGTGGCGGTGTTCTGGTGACGGGGTGCTGGCGGCGGACCAGCCCCCATGGAACCCGTTCCCTCCCGGAGGACCACTGAGGCAGGTAAGGTGATCATCCGACAGGGGAAGTGGGTGGGGGTGTTGTGTGGTGTGTGCATGAATGGGGGGGTGAGTGTGAGTATTTAGAGGGGGTGTGTGTGTGCGTGTATGTTTTGCGAGGGTGTGATGTGTGTAGTGGGGATGTAACGTGCATGTATTGTGTGTGAGTGGTGTGTGCGTGGGAGGGTGGGGGGTATTTCACTGTAGTGTTAATTGTTAAGATCACCTAACAGGGTTCATACCAGTGCTCCTCAAGGCAGTTTTTCTGCATATGTTTTCAGACTACTGTCTTATCCCCAGGGTTTAGTACATGACATAGTACCTCTTTTGTTGCTTCTGTTGCCACATTCACCCGATGAAAGACAAATGTCACCATGTCAGCCAGCCCTTAGCAGTAATCTAGCACAGTATCATCAGTTATTGAAACTAATGCATCTGATGGAATATAAGCAAATCTCATTGCTCTGCCCATGATCACCTCATGAAGTGACAGACCAGTCTTTTTGTCTGGGGTACTTCTGATGCTCATCAAAATAAGGGGAAGTGTCCGGCCATTTCAAATCAGTAGATGCACAGACTTTTGTCAGTTTGACGAAGATGTTACGGGTATTGAGAGAGAGTTTTTGCAATGCACCTTCCCTTGGAATCCTTGACTATAATTGACCTTCTTTTTGTACTGCCATCAGAAAGGTGGTATGCATTATCAATTGTATTGTGATCACCAAATAATGTACTAAACCAAGACCTGATATTAAAGACACTCCTTTATAAGTGGCTGATCAGACTTCGTTGATGGTTCTTGTTTGAGAGATCAGCATGGAGCATTGAAGGCTGCTCAGGAAGCATGTTCCATTTCTGAAATTCTTATGGCATCCTATCTGCTGAATATAACTTCAGCACAAGTGGCAGAATGGGTTACATTGCAAGGGCTTTTTGCTTGTCAGAAAATGTAAATGTTACAATCTATGCAGACAGCCGGTATGGTTTTGGTGTTGTGCTTAATTTTGCTCAACTGTTGTTGCAGAGAGGTTTGATGACATTTTTTGGAGCTTTCTATATACTTGATCTTTTGAAAGCAGTTCAACAACCAAAAGAAATTGCTGCTGTTAAGTGTGCTTGCCATAATGCTGGAAAAGATCTATATCTAGATACTCTGGAAATAACTATGCTGATCAAGTAGCCAGATATTGTACATTTGAAGAAGAAACAGTGATTCAGGAAAAATAAATGATATATTGAAAAGAAATACTATACAAAATACAGGAAATGTATATTGTTTTCTATTAAGTTGAGTTCAAGCCTCTTTGTTAAGTTAAGAGAATCTCAAGAAGATACTACAGAAGATGATTAAAGGAAATGGAAAAAAATGGGTTCAAAGAAACTGAAAATATGCCACGTTGTCTTGGTGCACTGGCAGTGATTTTAAGCTTGTGTCCTGATGTACAGTGGAAACCTGTGGGCAACATCTGCACAAGACGAGTAGAATATTTATGGTCATAATCTAGGCCTCACCCATGACAGCAGCTTTGCATGCCCACCAAGTAGACTAATTTGCAGCTTTGAAGTTGTTGCAATAAGAGGTTGAATACCCCAATGTGTTACCAGTGACTAACGATGAGCAGCATAGCAAGGCAATCAGTGCATAAAGTATGTGTAATATATGAATGTTGTTCCTGTGCCCATCCTCCATTGTAAACTGACTTTTCTAAATGAATGCTGAAATTCACCAAGCTTGATTTAACCTGTTGTGACATGTGGTCACTGTCTAGTCATAGCCATTCTACTGATTTATTTGAGTTTTCTGAGTCACATCATTGACAAGGCAAGCTTCACTCTTATCTATTTAATGTCTCTCAGAATCTCTCAATGAAAAATATTTCTGTTATTCTGTTACCCGTCCACAATTCTATAAATTTCACGCTTTTAAGGGCCTGGAGGTAATGAACTGTGTGCAGAACTGCAAAACTACAGTATTTTGTGAAAACAACCTTAGGAGGATCCCCATGAGGATCTTCTAAAGTTATCTGCTATGTTTGTATCAGGGGAGTTTAAAAGGCTGTGTTTATGGCTAATAGAGCTGGAATGATTTCAAATGGTTCCCCCCCAGCACCATCCTGCAATTCTAAAAGCAAAACGTGAATAGGACACTTGTACAGGCCTTGTCTTAATGTGTGCAGATTCACAAAGTGGTTACTCACAAGCAGCAGCTATTCTTTACCTTTAAGAACCCACACTTCATAGGATCGACCAAGCTTTACCGACCTCCACCACATAGTGTTCAAGAGGGCTGGTGATGACATGCTTTGATAACTGGAATGTGATATAGACTGCTCTTCCAAAATAAAGTCTGACAAAGTCACACTGTCAGGTTAGTCCTGTGCTTGCAGAAACGAGGTCACGGTATAGAAGTCCTGCAATGACAATTGTTGGAGTCCAATACTACATTTATGTTTAAGTGCGTCAAGCACAATACCTTTTGGAATAAAGAACACAATTACCCATGGAAAAAACACTCTGTTATCCATCACGGATCTGATTTTCAATAATCATTGAAAAACAACACGGGGTGTGGAATTCCCATAGCCCAATTGAGGTCAAGGACAACATGGGGACATGTTTATTTATTCCTGGGGACAAGTAGCACAAACCCTTTGGCTCCCTGTTTACCGTACCACATTATGGATCAGGGAAGGGCATTGTCTGCCGTTAAGGTAATATTTGTGTCCATAAATTAATGTGTTTTGAACTTGTAGTTATAGTTCATTAATGCAAAGCCTTTATTATTAGGATGGACCCTCTAAGGGAATGTTGTAAGCTCGGACTGCATTGCTGAGAGCGGTCCTAGTATTAAAAAATAATTTCAACCAGTTTCAAAAAGATTGTGGAAACGTTAAAATAAACAACCATAGGCAAAACCAATAGGTCTGCATTGGTGGTCAAATTTCTGGTTTTGTCAATGCATGTCTTGTATTGACATGGTTTTTGTAAAACTTTATTGTTGGTTGAGCTGTTAGGCCCTCAGCATTTAACAAATATTGGCAAAAAGCAATAATCGTTTTTGGTCTCTAAAAGCACACATTGCCACAGTAGTCTCTGTTTCTGAACAAAACTACTTTGTGTCCCAATATGCTCCTTGTGAAAAAGCAGAATGCTGTCACTCACAGTGGAGCCACTTGATAGATAGAGGGAGAGACAGAATTTTAATAAAAACAAAAGGTCTCAAAATCTAATTGTGTTCCAATTCTTAAATACAGTTACAGAAGTGCACGCACCCATGGTATGTGCCCCTTCATTAGCTCAGATTTACAACTTTCATGAATTCTCAATAATTTACAGAAGTAGGCCAGGAAATTGTACTCCTAGAAAATATTTGTACACTGCATTTTAGCACGAGCAAATATGCATGTGTAGATTTCATTCATGTGAAAACCTGTTGAGCGTTTGCAAGTTCACTCTTCCCCCAAGCACTTTTTTCCCAGTGTGGAAGAAGTTTTGTTTCTTCCTTTGTCAGGAGTAAATGTCCATCCTTTCTCCGTATGGGAAAATATTAGGAAAGAGCTGTTGAAAATAACTAGAACATGCCAGTTAGTAGGTTTGTACAGATTCCAAAGCGCACTCCAACCCTGGAACAATTGATTAAAAGGATAAATGCAGAATAACATACTCAGAGTAAAAATGTGTGCAATGTACCAGCAGAAGACAGTGGTAGGTCATCAGAAAGTCATTTATTTTCTCCTACTAATTGCACATTTTAAGAAAGAGCAGACAGAACAGCAGAGCGCAGGACAATTCAATGATTAAAAGTACAGCAAGGCCCCTGCACATTTTCTAATGCCACAAGCTCCAATTAATGGGACCAAAAACGTTTTGGAAAGGGCCCTTTAATATTTGCAAAAAAATTTATAAAATGGAGCAAATTTGGGGATGGTGAGACGTCTCATCAAAGGGACAAATTAACACATTAGATAATTAAATTGGCCCAATGGGAAGCTTAAATACCACCTTACTGAGCCCAGCCTAAATCTGGTTAACGGGACCCTATCGCAGGTGGAATCCATCCGGAAACAAATAAGGTTTCAGTTGCTGGGTAAATTGCAAACTATCATATTCCCTAACGGAAAGTTTGGCTGCTTTATGTTCCTCTCTGCGTAGTCTGTTCCTTGTTGTGAACACCTTCTTAACCCAAGAGATATCAGCCTTGGATGTACAAGTAGGAGCAGAAAAAAGCTCGGGTCTCCCCAGATCAGTCAATTCCCGTTTGAAATAGGACAACCAAGGCCTTTATCACAAGCAAGGCAATCCAAGATCACCTTCATGTTCAAGCCTGTGTGTTGGATTGCCCAGATGGCGCACAAAAGTGCCAGAGGGGGCAGTTTGATAAGATCTTTGACGAACCAAACACCAAGCTCCTGATGGACAATAAAAGAGGCACATGATGGAAATACACCCTGGAGATAATCAAGTGCCCTATTCTTTTCTATCAGGAGAGCAGAGATGTTAGAATAGCTCCATATGCCAGTCCCATAAGTGAGGAAAGGGAGACATTTGCTCCTAAAAGTTTTATTACATTTTACATCCCGGGGCTAAAGTACAGTAGCCTTCCAGTTGATGTTCAGGCATTAAACAGGGCAACACCCTTAATTCAGACATGAGGGCTTCTAAAAGGTATTCAAAACAAATTTAGACATACATTTGACTGATGTTACCCCCTCCAGCCGGCCAACATCTTAGCAATGTAGGGGATTTTTGTCATATCTTCCACAAACTGACCTTGAAATCTGATCTATATATACCTCATAAATAAATAACCACATAATCAGTAGGAGTGTGTTGTTTTGTGTGTGCAGGCAATATGATTTTGTGAGTTACACGCTCACTGCTAAAATATGGTATGAGCTGAGGCCACATGTTCAAATCCCAGTTGACTCAGCTTCCGCCCATCCAGGGTCAGTAATCTGTGCACCAGTCGAATCGGTGATGGGGTAACCACTGCCATTTAGAACCCTCCGATATGGCATAAGTGCATGATGAAGTGCCGTATAATAAATAATACTTTTTAATTATATCGTGTTATTCTAGGAAGGTGGATAGTGCTTGTTTAGTGCATAGTACATCAGAGCCACATTCTACACATTTTAGTGGAACCCAGCTAGGTAGTCTGTTATTACACATTCATTAATATATTTTAGCACCATACACTTACAGATCGCGCAAGTAGGTAAACCTTCTTACGCGTATGAACTCTAGGAAAGCAGCAGTATAAACGCACTTCATCGGTACGGACAACACAACCTACTCAAACTCGACAAATCTCCCACCTTTGTCAGAAGAAAACGTTTTGCCCTTCAAACCCTCATCATTGTTCAGTCACTTCTTGTAAATCACAAAAAATCTGTGCTATTTGCTGCTGCCTTCCTTTGGAACCCTGCGCTTCCATTGTGTGGCCAGAGAGCAGCATTCCCAATTTAAATATTTTAATGTTTTCTGTTTCGTGTCCACTTTACCCTGTGAATATGGATGGGACCCAAAGAACGCGACCAATTTAACATGCAGAAAAAGCTAAGGGACACAATCAGTGAAAGGCCGAAAAACAGCTGCGCTTAAAGAAACATTTGACGTAATTTCACCCAAGCTTGTCAGTGGAAAAGTTGAATAAACCTTTGAAATAGCCTCATCCTGTAACGCTAATCCCGGAAAAGAAATATTTTCATTATAAGATCACAATTGACATCTGTGACGGGAATATATGGTTCTAATCAGTCTTTAATCTGGATTTATAACAAAAGACTGTCCAGTGTAAGCTGCTTTAGATAGGAAGGTGTCAGCCTGACGAAATGCAGTTTTAGATAACGGTTCTGAATAAATACAGTGCCAGTTTTTCTTCTGTAATTGAACTCTTTGCGGCGCAACATATTCTAGCCTGTTAGTTTTCAGGAAACTCCTTGAGCTCTTGGTACATAAGGAAGGCCTTTCATACACCCGGAATGCATAGTGCAACAAAGTCCCGCTTTGGCATACTCCGTTGTGATTGAAAACACTGTTTTTGTTTCAAATTTTCGGGTAAAAATTCTAACATTCCTGGCCAGAAAGTGCGTGCGCTAAATGGCAGTTTTAGTATAAAGTCACCCCCCCCTTCAAAACTCCCCAACGCCTTCATACTGCAGAACATCTGCCATCACTGGGTCCGCCTACCAACAGGCTGGTGTGTTGCTCTGTTCCATACTTTACATAAGAGCACCACTATAGCTTCATAGCCCGGCATAGCGGGCTATACCGGTCATTAAAGATCCACTCCAGTGTTAAAGGCCCAAGACGAGGGCCTTTAACAAGGGAGCGGGACTTTAGTGCCTCTATAGCTTAGTTATGGAGGGCCACAAGGCTATTAGAACATTCTGCCACAAGAGACCAGAATGAATGAAACAAAATCGTCAGGGAGCCCATGGGGGTTGAAATTCTCTTGGGCTTTGTGAGACCTTTGTTTAAAGCAATAGCTTTGAACAAAAACATTGGAATGTTGGCTCTGGGCTTCTACCAGCCATTAGGGGACCTGTGCACTCCATTGTTTTCAGTGGAGCTCCCAACATTCCAGTGTTGCTGTGGACAAAGGCCTCAGGAGCCTGAGGGGATTTTAGTCCCCTCAGGCTCTGTGAGGCCTTCGTTTTATTTATTAGAACATTCTGCCCTCTAGTGGCAGAATGTTATAATAGCCTTATAGTCCTCCGTAGCTGGGCTATCCCAAGTATAAAGTCCCGCTGCCTAGTTAAAGGCTGTTGCCGAACGCTGTAGCGGGCCTTTGATGGCTAGTCTAGCCCGCTACGGCGGGGCTATAAGGCTATATTAGATGTAATGAAGATAGATTCTTATGGATTTGCTCTCGGTCAGCAGGAATCATGAAAAGTGTATCTTAGCATGGCATGCAATAGGTGTCTTGACAACTGGTGTTGGAGTTCATTTGCTTTCATGTGTCAGAGTAGTCCAAGGTAGAAGAGTGGTGAAACATTGATTCAGATGTGAGGTTTAGCTGTAGGTGTTTGTCAAGTGTAAAGAGAGGGGCTTGGTGGTGTTTCAGTGTGATCCAAGAGAAGATGTCCAAATGCTTGTGGAATTTATCCTTCTTCAGGCCCAGTTTCTAAGTGATTGAGGTTAAAGAGGGTGGTGGGGATGAGAGGGGCTGCAGAATGTGGTAAAATTCTTAGAAGACTGTTTCAGTAACTATAAGGGGCTGAATATTACCACAATGTGTGTTAAATGGACCAGTAATTATGATTTTAAGTTATGCTCCTCTTTGAAGAACAGCTGATGATAATTGATCGAAGCAGTGTAGTTGAATGCAAATAACTGAGCTGAAACATGAACCTTTGACATGGCGGCACCAAGGCTTCCTCTAACAGCGCAGCACAGGTGAAGCAATGAACTAATTCGTTTCCTCCAAAAACTGCTGGCGTGTATCATCATTTGTTGCGGTGTGCATTGTAGAAGTAGATTTCAAACACAAGTTTAAAGCCAGATGCTGTCCATTTTCACCTTCTTGTCGAATGCTCTTACTTATTTGAGAATGCCTGTTTTTTTTATTAATGCAGAGTCAAACTGAGAAACCAATGAAGAAGGCAAAACACAGTCCAGTTGGTGCGGTTATATTTTGGCTCGTTTTGATTCAGTTTCTTATCGTATATACTTTATTTTTCTGCAGTTGATGGACCAGACAAACCCCATATTGCCATTTCAGATGGACCAAACACAGGCGGTCAGTCACCACCTCTCAAAAGGAAGGGCAAACTCTCGACCATCGGGAAAATCTTCAAGCCTTGGAAATGGCGAAAGAAGAAAGCCAGCGAACAATTTAGAGAAACATCAGCAGGTAAAATACTAATATAACATTTTGTTAACAATTGGAAGTTAACCAAGTTGCATCGCTGCAAAATAAAACAATATCAGCTATGTGGACCGTTCTACTGTAACAAGCAGGGATCTGAAGTTGTAGTGATCCTTGGTCTTCTACCAAATATGTTTTCTTGAGTACAGTGTGGTGATACAAGATCTAGCCAGGAGTTTTGTAAAGATTCTAAAAATAGAAGGGGAACTGTTGAGCTGTGTTCTAGGTGGATGTCAAAGATTACATTTTTGGTACCAATGTACATCCATATTACATTTTAAAAAATGAGATTCTTGTCTTGGGGAAGGAGGCAAATTGGCATTTGGTAGTACTTTTATGACTGCTGGTACTAAGAATGTTGGGACCGAGTTGACCAATTTATGTGGCAAGAAAAGTCCAGTTCTGAATTTACAATGGCAATAGCTCTAACTCAAGAAAATGCGAGACCTATTGCATTGCAGATGCTTGTTGCATTTGTCGCCTTAAGTGGGAAGTGTATGCCCAGATGTTGGTCCGCGCTTGCTATGCCACCAGATTCAAGCTAGCCTGGCTGATCAGGTGTGATACCCAGAAACCGGTCCCAGGGTGCTTGTTTCTGGTCCAGGGAGGACCTGGTCTGGCGGTTCAGGCTGGACTGATCCCTTGGGGATCAGGCTTAAGACTGATTTGCATTTTGCTGGGTCCAAACTGGAGTGGCATGGCAAGTAAAAAAAAAAAAAACACTGATGAATTAAACCCAGATCTGTGACTCGGGTGAATGTTTGATTTGTTCTGCATTCCATTCATCATCTTTTGTTTTTGCAATTATATTTTGGCATGAGCATTTTATATGATCATAGGCGCAAAGATCTCTGTATCAGGGATGTAATATCAAGGTAGAAAAAGTTCATGATGTCAAGCGCTAAACCTGCCTAGTATGTTACCTTGGGTTATCTGTATCAATACCCACACACACAAAAACTGCATCGGAAAATATGCTAAAGCTGACATACCTGGTTTGTATAGAAACAGGTTTGCGAGGGACCTAGTAAGTAACCTATCTATGGTGATTGATCACAACTTGTATTAAAAGGTTGTGGCCTACCTTTTAATACAAGTTCTGATCAATCACCATAGATAGATTTCTAAATGTAGATCAATACCCAGAATGGTAAACCTCTTACCCGGAATACAAACAAATAAGGTCAGTGAGGGATTAAGTATTTCTACATGACTTGCTTGAATTAGAGCAACATTTGATGATATCTTCAACTTTGGGGGAGTATACATAGTAAAGGATATAGATGAAAATAAAACTAGTAAACTTGCCAGCGAGTGAAGAAATATGGAATTAGAGTTAGTTCTAAGGGAGGATTGTTAACAACTACTAATATTGTATCCCTGAAATTACATTTCCCGAAGCTGGACAAATGTGGCCTTAATGGCACTATGATCCTACGTCTTTGAGAATCTTGAGTATTAACTTTGCTTCCTGTCCAATGTCATTGCAATTTTGTGAAATTGATTCTGAATCAGATACTTATAAAGAACATGAAGGGAAACAGTGTGTTTCCTATGGACCTTTTTTGTTTGATTTACACTATCAGTGTGGAGTTGGTCACCATA